>NW_023416390.1:30548576-35531076 GCF_014108235.1 Myotis myotis | reverse complement strand
GGTTCCTGTGCTGCTGCCTGTGCCCTGGCCCTGAAAGAGGAGCTGCCCGGGTGGCCTCCACGTCTCTCAGCCACAATCCCTGTGATCTTTACGCTCAAAGTCAGGGGACTTCTCTTCCCAGTTCTGGACCCCTGGGCAGGGAGGCTGGGACCCTCCCCTCCCCCCCCCTCCCATCCCCTCCCCCACTCCCCTGCTATTTCATGTTAACTCTTCTTGCTCCAATTGAAACACAGGGTTCAGAGCATTGGGTATTTATAGAAAGAAAGGACCCTAGGCCAGAAGAACTGTCTTCTAAAAGTGGCCGCCATGCAGCTGGAAGAAAGTGAGGCAGGCCTTGCAGATATCCTTGCCGATGGCAGACTCTCCAAGGTGGATATCCTGGTGGACAAGTTCAAAGTTGAGGTGGCCACAGAGGAAATGGTGGGAGCCAGAGGAGCAAACACCCAGCAAAAAGGAAGAATGATCACAAGCCCTGAAGACTTCGAGTCACTGTGGGAGGAGGGCCCCCGGGTCGGGAATGGCCTAGGAGGGGATTCCCTGGCTGCAGGCTGCACTCTGGCAGAAAAGCTTCCTGAGGGCTCCCAGCTCGGGATGGGCACCGGGAGGCCACCATCAGGAAGCGCCGGGTCTCGGGTCCGTGGGAGAGCCGCGTGGAGCTAAGAAAGGAGCTGGAGGAGGTGGATGTCTCCTCTCCAACCTCTGACCAGGGAGGACTTCAGTCGTTTCTGCTGGACCCAGCCCACAAGGAAGACAGAGCCGACTCGAGTGAGGAAACCGATACTTCCTGTGCAGAGAGGAGCTTCTATTTCAACTATGGAGAGAAAGATTGTGAAGACCAAATCCTCCCTCCCCTGTTGGAGGAGAGAGGAGAGCGCCCGAAAGCCCCTCCTGGAGATGAGACCAGGCAGGAGCTCTCGGGAGAGCTAGCAGAGAGCTCTGAGCTGAGGGCCTCTAACCAGTGGGGCTCTCCGGCAGCTTCCGGAGGAGCAAGGATGAAGATGGTGAAGCCCACACAGCTTCCTTGGAGGAAGGGGTGGGGCCTCCAGGGACCACGGAGGACCCAATGACCTGGAGGCCTTTGACCAACAGCTCAGTAATGGATCTTCTCCAGGGCAGAGATAGAACTATTTTTTACTAAAGGTCTTCTCGGGCATATCCAAACTGCCGGCATCACTACTCTTGCACGTTGGGGCCAAGTAAAATAAGGGCCACATGATCACAAGCACGATGAACCGTGAAAGTGGATCTGATCACCAAGACAGCTACTGAGTGACTAAAGGGTGGGAATGTATGGAGCATGGAGACGCTGGAAAGGGCCTGAGACATGTCCCGGATGGGACAAAGCAGGATATTGAGAATTTAATCACACTGCTCATAATGGTGTGCAATTTAAAACCTACAAATACTTCACTTCTGGAATTTTCCCTGTACTATTTGCAGATGGCAGTTGACTAGAGTAAATGAAACTGTAGGGGGTGAAACCGCAGATATGGGGGACGACTGTATTCCTTTCCACCACAGACCTGACAGGGAAGGCTTCATCATCCACATGATACAAATGAGAAAAATGAGGGTCTGGAAATACGTTATGTCTTTACCTGCTATATGCATCCCTTTCTACAATATTCATTAAGACTGTGAGACCAAACTCTAACCCTAACCCTAACACTAATGCTAGCCCTAACCCTAAGCCTAACCCTATCCTGGGAAGAACCCTAACACTAACCCTAACCCTAAACCTAACCCTAACCCTAGCCCTAGCCCTAACACTAAACCTAACCCTAACCCTAACACTAGCCCTAACCCTAACACTAACCCTAACCCTAACCCTAACCCTAACCCTAACCCTAACCCTAGCAATAGCCCTAACCCTAACACTAACCCTAACCTTAACCCTAACCCTAACCCTAGCCCTAGCTGTAACCCTATCCTGAGCAGAGACCTAAACCTAACCTTAACCCTAACCCTAACCCTAAACCGAACCCTAACCCTAACCCTAGCACTAGCCCTATCCCTAACCCTAAGCCTAACCCTAACCCTAACCCTAACTCTAAACCCAACCCTAAGACTAATCTTAACCCTATCCCTAACACTAACCCTAACCTGAACCCTATTCTGGGCAGACCCAAACCCTATCCATAACCCTAAACCTAACCCCAACCCTAAACCTAACTGTAACCCTAAACCTAACCCTAACCCTAACACTAACTCTAACCCTAACCCTAACCCTAACCTGAACCCTATTCTGGGCAGACCCAAACCCTATCCATAACCCTAAACCTAACCCCAACCCTAAACCTAACTGTAACCCTAAACCTAACCCTATCCCTAATCCTAACCCTAACCCTAACTCTAACCCTAACTCTAACCCTAACCCTAACCCTAACCCTATCGTGGGCAGAGCCCTAACCCTAGCCCTAACCTTATCCTGAGCAGAGCCCTAACCCTAGCCCTAACCCTAACCCTAACCCTAACAGTACCCTAGGCAGAGACCTAACCCTAACCCTAACCCTAATCCTAACCCTTTCCCTAACCCTAACCCTAACCCTATCCTGGGCAGAGCCCTAACCCTAGCCCTAACCCTAACCCTAGCCCTAGCCCTAACCCTAACCCTAACCCTAGCCCTAGCCCTAACCCTAACCCTAACCCTAACCCTATCCCTATCCCTAATCCTTTGGCCATTCTACTAGAGCAGTGGTTCTCATCCTTTCTAATGCCGCGACCCTTTAATACAGTTCCTCATGTTGTGGTGACCCCCAACCATAAAAGTATTTTTGTTGCTACTTCATAACTGTAACTTTGCTACTGTTATGAATCGTAATGTAAATATCTGATATGCAGGATGTATTTTCATTGTTACAAATTGACCATAATTAAAGCATAGTGATTAATCACAAAAACAATATGTAATTATATATTGTGAAATATTTATTTCTAATTACAAATAAATGAAATTTTGTCT
Source organism: Myotis myotis (assembly GCF_014108235.1). NCBI lineage: Eukaryota > Metazoa > Chordata > Mammalia > Chiroptera > Vespertilionidae > Myotis > Myotis myotis. The sequence continues at coordinate 35,528,114 of NW_023416390.1, read as the reverse complement.
TGAAACATGGTGTAGCACGGGTAACAGTCTTAGTATAACAACAGTAAACGACATTGCTACATTTTGCAACAGTATGCGTAAAAAGCCAATGTCGGTGGGAATGTTGAGATTGCTTCTTTCTCACCAGATCAGAAATTCTCGGGGCAGTCTTTGCAAGAGCACAGCGAAGATCATCTTCCACAACAAGTCTACTTCTGTATTTAGACTTGATAACCAACAAGCTGGAAAACCCTGTTTCACAAAGATATGTTGTTGGAAATGGAGGAAGAAGGCTCAACACAGTCTCAGACAGAACAGGATATGACTGCAAACACTTGATCCAGAATTCTGTAACTGGCATTGTGGAGATATCAGTTCTCGCTGCATCGTTGTTAATAAGTTCAATGAACTCCTCTTGTGCTGTCTCAGGAACATCTTCAACTTTGACCTTGAATGGGCTTCTGGCAAGTGCAAATGGGGTGTCAGGTAGATTTGGAAAGTAAGATGAAATTTCGTACTTTGCATGTGCAAGTGTTCTTTCACAGAAATTACCATCGTAATCCTTTTGTCTGGTTCAATGCCATGTTCCTCAAAGAAAGCAGATAAGGTAGGCAACATGTAAATTTTATTTTCATCCAATTTTTTTGCCAAAGCTGAAGTTTCATTTGGAGTGATCAGCTCTTTTCAGACAAATCGAGGCATGTTGCATTTGGTCCTTGCAGTGATAAATTTAACTCATTCAAGATGGCAACCAAGTGAGCTATTTTCTGCAGTTCACTTTTACCGCCAAAAAGTGCTTCGAACTGCGGTCTCGCTTTCTGATTAAAAAACGTTTTGAGTTCATCATGAAGCTCAAAAACATGTTTTAAAATTTTTCCTCTCTACAACCATCTCACCTCAGTGTGAACTAGCAGAGCATTGTTCAGTACATTCAACTCATTGCACAGTTGCGAAAACAGTCGACTGTTTAAAGTGCTTGCCTTTACAAAATTGACACAACTTATGACGCTTTTCATTACTTCTTGTAACTCTTGTGGCAGCGTCTTCGTTGCTAATATTTGCCAATGAATCATACAGTGAGTTCCGATGACTTTTGGTGATTCATTCAGTACCAAACGTTGAAATCCACATTGACATCCTAGCATAGCTGGAGCACCATCTGTGCAAATACCACAAACCTTTTCCCAAAAGATCTTATGCTCTTTCAGAAATTAACCAACTGTGTCAAATACATCATGCGCAGTAGTTGTCATTTCAAGAGGTTTGCAAACAAGAAACTCATCTTTTTTTTTGTCATCTTCTTTTTTTTTAATTAAATCTTTATTGTTCAGATTATTACATTTGTTCCTCTTTTTTCCCTCCATAACTCCCCTCCTCCCAGTTCCCAACCCACCCTCCGCCCTCACTCCCTACTCACTGTCCTCATCCATAGGTGCACGATTTTTGTCCAGTCTCTTCCCGCATCTCCCACACCCCTTTCCCCCCACAAGAATAGTCAGTCCATTCCCTTTCTATGTCCCTGAGTCTATTATGATCACCAGATTATTTATTCACTTGATTCTTAGATTCACTTGTTGATAGATGCATGTTTGTTGTTCATAATTTGTATCTTTACCTTTTTCTTCTTCTTCCTCTTCTTAAAGGATACCTTTCAGCATTTCATTTAATACTGGTTTGGTGGTGATGAACTCCTTTAGCTTTTCCTTATCTGTGAAGCTCTTTATCTGACCTTCAGTTCTGAATGATAGCTTTGCTGGATAAAGTAATCTTGGTTGTAGGTTCTTGGTATTCATCACTTTGAATATTTCTTGCCACTCCCTTCTGGCCTGCAAAGTTTCTGTTGAGAAATCAGCTGACAGTCATATGGGTATTCCCTTGTAGGTAACTGAGTTTCTTTCTCTTGCTGCTTTTAAGATTCTCTCTTTGTCTTTTGCTCTTGGCATTTTAATTATGATGTGTCTTGGTGTGGTCCTCTTTGGATTCCTTTTGTTTGGGGTTCTCTGTGCTTCCTGGACCTGTAAGTCTATTTCTTTCACCAGGTGGGGGAGGTTTTCTGTCATTATTTCTTCAAATAGGTCTTCAATATCTTGCTCTCTCTCATCTTCTGGCAACCCTATAATTCTGATGTTGGTACGCTTGAAGCTGTCCTAGAGGCTCCTTACACTATCTTCGTATTTTCGGATTTTTTCTTCATTTTGCTTTTCTGGTTGGGTGTTTTTTGCTTCTTCGCATTTCAAATCTTTGCCTTGATTCTTGCGCTCCTCTGGTCTGCTGTTGGGAGTCTGTATAGTATTCGTTATTTCAGTCCGTGTATGCTTAATTTCTAGTTGGTTCTTTATCATAACATCGAGGGTCTCATTAGATTTCTTGAGGATCTCACTACATTTATCGGCGGCTTCTAGACAGTTCTTAAGAGACCTTAAAAGTGTGGTTCTGAACTCAATATCCTCCATTGACAGTTTTGTCCTGTTTCTTTGTCTCCACATTTTTTATGCTTTCTTGGTGCACCCCCTAGTGGTCTTTGTGCGCAGTCTTGTTGTAGTTAAGCCTTGATTGTTGTCGGCAATACCGGGGGTGATTTGACCTCCAGGCTAACTGGCTATGAGAGTCAGCTGTGTCTGCAGTGGGAGAGCTTCTGTGCTGGATCTATAGGGCGGTGCTAATCTAGCGTTTGCCTGAGGCTATCCGGCAAATGGCTCTGCGCAGGGCTTGGGCGGGGCGGGTTCCCGGGGATCTACAGGGCGGGCCAGAGCGAGCAGTTATGGCTGCTCTCAGTCCCGTCCCTAGGGGCTCTGCCTCACAGAGTCCCAGCAACCGCTGCAAACCTCGGAGAGAAAGCTGCCTTCGAGTTCCGACCGAAGCCAGACAGTCCCGCTTCTCCCATTTGAGTCTGGGTCCCTAGAGACTCGCCCGGATCTGGCGCTCAGAGTCTGAAACTCCCTCCCGATTGAAAACAACAACCGCGCCCTCCGCCTTCACTTCAGCACTGCGCCTCCTTCAAGTCTGGGTATGATATTCTCTTTCCTCCTAGTTGTAGAATTTCCACTCAGCCAGCCTTCCTGTGGTTCTGGATGATGTCTGTTCCATCTTTAGTTGTTTTTTGAAGTGGTTGTTCGAGGCAGCAATCTCCGGCGTTAACCTATGCTGCCATCTTGGTTCGGCAAGTTTTCTGAAGTATTTATCATTGTACGGGGCCGGGCCAGGGACTCCCTTTTGGCAGCATTTAGCGGTTTCCACAGCTGAAATGAGAACTTGGCGTGATCGCTGGTGGGCGAAGTTAAAGGCCAGAAGTGGAATCCCCCTTGCTCGGGTAGGAGCGTCATGACGCGGCCAGGCCCAGCGTTCACGGAAGCTGCAGGCCTGGCTCGTGGGGAAAGACACTGAAAGTGCCTGTGCACACAGGTGACAGCCCCCTGCCCCTCCACACCGGAGAGAGGCAATCCGTCTGCGTTCTCGCAGAGTAGGGTCGGTGGTTTGGGGAAACAGGGTCTATTTTTAAAGCGTGGGGAAGCCTCCCACTCCCTCCTTTCTCTAAAGAGATTAGTGAGGGAAGTCCATCCTGGGACAACGCCCTCATGCGTGTTCCCAGAGGGAACTGGCCCCAGGCACGTTCAGTGGGTGCAGAGGGGCAGCCACTCACCCCCTGCTGCCCTGACGTCTGCCCCCGGCCAGGCACCTGCAGCCGTGTCCCAGCGGCTTCGGCTTCACATGGGGGCCAGGAGGGTGGAAAAGAAGACACCATAGCGGCTAATTCTTGGACCACAGACCATAGCTATTATAGGTGGAATCGTGTCCCCTCAAAAGCCATGAGTTGAAACCCTAACTGCTGCCTCCTATGAGTACGACCTCAGTTGGAGTAGGGTCGTTGCAGACATAATTAGGTACCGTGAGGCCGTCCTGGAGTAGGGTGGGCTCCGTCCAATATGACTGGTGTCCTTAGAAAAAGGGGACGCACACAGGCAGAGACTGGGGTGACACATTCAGAAGCCAACTGCCCCCAAACCAGAGGAGCTGGGGGGGGGGAGGGTCTGGGAAGGACGCACCCTCCTGGCCTCAGCGGAACCTCCCTCCACACCTTCTGGACTCCGGCCTCAGACCTGGAGACAGTGAGTCTGCGTCTGCAGCCACTCCTGTGTGGCGTTGGTCAGGGCAGCCGCCAGGCACTAACCACCCCCCCTCCCGCCCCACCTCCCCCCCGGGAAGGCCGGCCCAGGGAGCACTGCTCACAGGGTCCCCAGGTGGCGAGGAGAGCGGAGCCAGCACAGGCTGCTCAGGTGGGTGCATTTCGAACAGCGCCCAGAGCACTGGCAGCCTCACCAGGCTGGAGGCTGGCCCCTCCCCCGGGGCAACAGAGGGAGCAGCAGGGCCACAGCCGGGGGTTGGGGTCAAACCCAGAGGCAGAGGTTCCATCACCTGAGCTGACCAGGTCAGCATCTTCCCCTGCCTTCTCTGCTCTCTGGAACCGTGGCCAGATCTGGGCACCGTGTGTCACACCAGGCCACCACACCAGCCTGATGGGGCCGCCGTGATGCCCTCCACCCCCTCCCACCCTGTGTTCAGACGGCCAGTGCCAGGACCCCGTGGGGAGGTGGCCTCCTTCCGGGCACAGGCATGGCCTCGAGGCACCAGGTGAGCTTCCTCATCCAGACTCAGGCTTTATCCAGACCGAACCGGAACCCCAAAGGGAGCACAGCCCACCCTCAAGGCCCAGCTTTCCCTCCCCCAAGGCTGCCTCATACCTCCACCTCTGCCCTGCAGGCAAATCCCCACCCCCCTCCTCACCCAGCCCTCCTGGTCGTCACCCTGGTCAACAACCCAGCTCTATGCCCAGCTCAGCCCTCGGCCTGAGCTCCTCCTCCACCGCCCACTCTTGGCACCTCCTCCCTCCCACTCCTCCCCTCTACCTCCCTATAAGGGCACATCTACGTTCTGCCACTGGGCTGGAGCCCCTTGAAGGCAGCTAGTGTCCACAGTCTTTGCATTGGCCGCAGTGAACTGGGCTTCTGGGCTAACAGCACACACAGCCCCGCTTTGGACAATGTTAGTGATGAGGATGGGGGACCTGCAGGAGGGTGGTCCGTTCTAAGGCTCTTTCTGGAATGAGAACTCTGCATGTGTCCCTATCTCCCTCTGCTATTTTACGCTTCAGAAATGGTTCTCTCCAGAGCCCATTTGTCTGTGTGCGTCCCCCATACCTGGTGTCCCGGCACACCACAGCGCCCACCCCTGGTGATTGCCCACCTCTCCCCAGCCTGGCTCCCGTCTCTCTTCCCTGCTCGTCCTCTGACCTCCCTGTGGGCCACACCCCTCCCCAGCGAGGACCCTGGAATTCAACACATGCTCTGAGGTCAGAGGGACACAGGGAACTGGATGTCACCCTCTTTCTGTCCAGACCTCACACGTCTGCTGGTGCCGTGAGCTTTTTCTTGGCAGCATCTTCTCGTTGTGGATTCCGACGGAGCCTGAATGGACTGAGACCTCTGGGCTTTTCTCCCAGGACCCATGTTGCTCCGACCCGGCCCTTGTGTGGGCTTGGTGTTTTTAAGCTCAAACGCAACATTTCACAGGGACAAAATAAAGGGCCTCCGCTTTCCTATTACAGAAACCCTAACGTGACAAAAAGAAATGGTGCTTATTGCACCGGACACCCCTCCTAATAAAAGGGAGGCCCCCGGAAGGCCAGTGGAGCTCAAGGATGATGGGAAATGCTCCCGGCTCCAGACCTCACTCCGAGCTGGAGCCCAGTTCACCTTCACGATGCCAGTGGCGTGGGGCACGCACTCACCCCGCTGCGGGAGAAGAGCGCCAGGCGCACTGGGCCGGCAGCCACGGACCCGGGGCCAGGAGGACGTGCCAAGCGGGCAAGGATGGCACATTGCCCAGGAGTTTGAGGCACAGAACAGGAAATCATTGCTTTCATTCATTTTTTTTTTAAATTCGGGGTTATCTTTTTTATATTTTAATTATGGTAAAACACACATAACAAAATTTACTCTCTTTACCATTTTTAAGTGCACAGTTCGGTGGTATTAAGTACATTCACGTTGTGCAACCATACCACCATCATCTCCAGAACCTTTTCATTGTCTGAAATTGAAACTCTGTCTCCATTAAACACTCACTCCCCTGCCCCCTCCCTAGGCCCCTGGCACCCTCCACTCTACTTCCGTCTCTAGGGATTTGACTCCTCCAGAGACCCACATAAGTGGAATACAATAGCACAGCATGTGTCCTTCTGTGTCCGGCTCACTTCTCTCGGCATAAAGTCCTCCAGGTTCCTCTGTGTGCGGGTGCATGTCAGAAGGGCACCTTCTTGAGGCTGATCCCCTCCCATTGTGTGTCTATCCTGCACTTTGTTTATCTAGTCACCCTCAACGGACTCTTGGGTGGCTCCCACCCTTTGGCCACAGTCAATAATGCTGCTATGAATGTGGGTGTGTGAGTATCTGCTCAATTCCCAGGTCATCTTGTTTTTTCAGTCCCTTTAATCCCAGTTTATCCAGGACGGGCAAGCAGGTCCCCAGATCTGCATCGTGAAGGGATTCGGAGGAGAAACAGAATAGGAATTCAGCTGAACGGCAAATACAAATGGCTGGTTTCAATGTTCGGAGTCAGCTGGGGGCTCCCGAAAGGCACCAGCCCAAGAATTGGACGTGTTAATTGAATCTCCATGCAAACTGGCCACAGACGATCACTAACTAATGTCTAGCTGGAAGCAGATATCAGCTCCCATGCTCCTGGTTCTGAAAACCTTTTTATTCACAACACATTAAGTACAGGCCACTGGGGCCTTGGAGGTGGAGCCATGTATCACCAACTGTCAGCAAGGTCAGCATCTGCTCTCTGCTGGCCAACCAAGCAGCCTGTTAGTTAGTGTACATTGTTGCTTTTCCTAAAGGAGTTGCGAGCTCACCTTAAGACAGGCCTTAAACCGCCAAACCTTTGCTTCCGTCTTTTTTTCTTTCTCTCCTTTTAAAATCAAAGTCATTTAATGAATTAGTTATGACTTTGTGTGGCCCCATATAGGATGTTTCAAATGAATAATCACCAGATAACATCTCCTATAATTAGAACTTTCATCTGTTACACAGCCCCAAGTGTCCAGTGCCTGCTCTAATTCATTCTTGGTAAGTGGATATAATTCACGTTAAAAGACTTGGGCACCATTAAAACTGATGGAACTTTATAAAATAAAATCCTTAAGACTGTCTACACTGATACATACATACACTGTTCATCTTGTGTTTGAATTGTCAAGACTTTTAAATCTAAATTAGTGAAGTCCATAAAAAAGTGAAGATAAGTATTAGATATTTTTCATAGCCCTCAAATGAATGACTTATAATTATTTTCTAATAATATATTGATTTGGACTTTTATTTAATAAAATTTATTGGTGCACCCCTCCATGGGATATTATTTTGAAATAGATGTTCACAGATTTAAGTGTTTGGTGAGAAGAGAGAGACATGAAAACAAATAAGAATTTAACTTCCTTAATACTGTTGAATGCTAATAGATATGTTTTATTTAGACTGAGAGACAACATGCAACTAACTGTTAAGTTTCCACCATGCAGCATTTATGTCCATGGCTTTGCCTGACATTTGCAAACCAGCCTTAGGACCAGGCTCACTCCTCCAACACCGATGTGCTCACCACTCCATCGCCAGATGGCAGCCTGGTCCAAATCTCGGCATGACCTTGGACCAGAGCCTGTGAGGAGGTGTCACTGAGTAAGACAAAGCAGGCAGCTGCCAGGCGGCGGCTGTTGGTTTTAGAGGGCTGTTTTCATAGGAAAGGTAGGAGCTCGTATCTCAGCTCATGGAAGGCAGAGCAGACTCTGAGCACGGGCTTCTTCTCCCTGGTTGGCTGCTGCCTCTGCAGGCTTCTGATGGCCTGGCCTGCCATCCTGCAAAGGGCCCTGGGGAGCTGTCCCCTTCAGCACTACTTTCCATCAGCAAGAGCTGGGCACCCAGATCTGGAAGCAGCTTGACTCTCAGAAGAGGTGGACAGATGAGGGTGTGCAGGCCAAGGAACCCCCCAGAAGGGCAGCCGAGGGGAGAGCTGTCCCCTGATACAGCCTCTGTGCTGGGCCCCAGAAACCTAAGTCAAATAAGAGGTCCTGTGCAAAGTGGCAGGTGGATTAGCCATAAAGTATTACTGATATGACCTCTAAGAGCGCCCTTCTGTCTGTGAACCAAATGTCACCGTGGCTGGCACCAGCAAGTCTGCACATGGCAGAGCCGCTGTGAAACCAACAGGTACACACACCTACCTAGTGTGGGGTTGTTCGACACTAGGGGTTCCTGTCACACAGGCGCATTCACCTGTATTCAGGGCACACGGTGCTCCCATTGCCAATGGTGACCCCCAGTGAAGGGCAGAGCACAGAATGGAAGGATTTAGTTTTGACAAACCTATAACCTCTTCATCAGGTTTGATTTCCTGCTAAAATTCACAGGAGGGACTTTGTGAGGATGTCCACAGGTTTCAGTGTTTGGGGTGAGGAGAGGGACATGAAAAGAAATAAGACTTTAACATTCTTAATACTGATGAATGCTAATAGATACATTTCATTTAGACTGAGAGACAATATACTAAAATATGGTCTCTGTGAACCACCCAACTACCATCTCCCCCATTGCCTGGTCTTAATCTCAGGAAAAGAACAGAAAAGTTCATGTTTGAAGAAGTACTGGTGTAGTTACACTTCCATGACACGTAACAGATACTCGGGGGCCTCCTGAGGTGTGACTGTTACACAGTTCACAGTGGGCTTGCTTGGCTCTGTTCTCAGAGCTCCAACTTGCATTTATAAATGAGAACTCCTGAAGCCAGGGCAGGTGTGCACGTGCAGACACACACACTGACACAGTCATACCAACACACACACACTGATACACATACCCCCTCCTCCAAACTCCAGTCTTGGTTTGCTTGAGTCTTTTCTCAACACAGCAGCCAGAATGATCCTTTGAAAACGTAACTCTCATCATGTCACTTCTCTGTTCAAAACCATCTCATTTGTGAGTGAAAAGCAAAGTCCACACCATGACCTGCCAGGTCCTATATGTGCTGGACCCTCAGGGCCTCTCTGACTTCACCCCTGCCCCGCCCCCTCCCCTGCCTCAGTCTCTGCTGCGGCCACACTGGCCTCCTTGCTGGGCTTCAAACACACCTGTCTTTTCTTGGCCAGAGCCTTAAGCTTCCTGTTCTTTCTGGAAGAGTCCTCTCCCAGATGTCTGCATGGCATGATTCTCCTGGCAATCCTATTTCAAACTTCCCCTGGTGACTACCTACACCCCTTCCTGGACTTTTCTCCCATTGCACTTGTCACCTAACTAAATAGGCAACTTATTTCCTGTGTTTTCTATTTACCCTGTCTTGAATACAAACTCCACGAGGACATGGCTTATTTCATATGTCCATGTACACACATACGTATGCTTACACACATCCACACCTGCATACACACACGTACCATCTCCTTTCATGCTCTCTGATACGGAAGGCAGGCAGAAACAGTACTGAAATCTGGCTGGTAAGTGGGTGGTAATGATGAAGTAAGTGAAAGCCCTCGCCTGGTAACTCACCACAGCTCAAACGAGCAACAGCAAGACTTCCATTGGGAAACCTCGGTCCACGGCACAGACCCCTCCTGTGCAATCCTGATAGTGGGGCTGAAACGCCATCGCCCCTCGTGGTGATGACACTGACAGAATTTCTCGAAAAGAAGTCATGACATATTTTCCGCATTTCGATAATAAACAATAGAGCAGATAGGACCATGCATTGATAGCAGCTCAGCTATCCGGGTGTCCAATGAAAGCATTTCTAGAAACTGTAATGTAGTGCCAAGCACAAGAAGACCTAAAATCCATGAGTGTCATTCCCCAGTACACAGCGACTTGAGAATAACATTAAATCACCCGCGGTTCTCCACAGTCACTCTCTGCTTTCCTTCTAAACTAGTTCTCTGGTTCCAGAAGTTCTTGCTTGTCTTGTAGCAGCAATCAAGAGCCCAGGCTGAAGGCTTCAGCACTCACTCAGGGCATCAGGATCAACTTTGTAAGAACCGTTTACCCGCCCCCCCACCCCCCGCCCCCCCCCCGCCAAGTCAAAACACAGTGCTGCTTCTGCACCGTCCGTGTATCCCCACCCCCCATCCACGACAGCCATCAGGGCTCACTGGATCGTGACAGCCAAGGTCTCCCAGGTGTGGCCTGGGCCACGGCAGCGTGGACTGAGCAGGTCCCCTGGCCACACAGTGTCTCCTTCCAGATCATTCCACCCAGAACTATCCAACAGTCCTTGCCACTGTCCATTTGGAGATAAAACAAAAGAGTATATAGGTGGTTTTCAAAACATAGAAAGGAACACTCAACCTATTTCTAAGGGGCTCGTGTTAATTGGCACTCAAATATCCCCTAAAGAATGACAATTCCTTGCGTTTCTGAATGTGTTTGAATTCCTCAAAAAGAAAGGACTGGTGAGAATGACATTTCCCTTTTCTATTGTTTAAAGCACAGGATATGTTTCCTTTTATCCTAATATAAGAGCGAATGCAACAGTATAACAAGAAGCAGAGGTGGAATGTCTTCTGGAGGGCATTGCAAAGGGACTCCACCTCCTTTGGAAAAGCGAGAATGCCGCTGAGTGCAGCCTGCGCGACGCGGAGGGAGAGCCGGTCTGGAAACACACCCAACCCGACTGATCGTCCACTGTGTGGTTTGCCCGAATGTGACAGTGCAGCATGAGCCCCGGGGTGACCTTTGTCAGCACGAGAACGCTGAGGAAAGTCTGCCTTCCAGAGTCTCCGTTTTACTGTTCGAAGAAGAACTTGGCTAATCCACCCCCCTTTCTATTTCTAGGGCTCCCTAAATTAATCCCAGTCCTTTTTGGAGGTGAAGGAAATGTCTCTGATAAAAGGCCATTGATGTTTTCACATTTTTCATCATCTTCTTAAAAAACTGTACTGCAACGTTTTATGAAGCCTAATTTAATGGAATGTCATGTTCTTTATTTTACAGTGTGGATCTGAGGAGAGAACAGCCTGGCTTTTTTGATAATGAAAAGCAGAGTTTTAAACATTGAAGAAATAAGGAAACAGCAAAATGCTATGCTATATTTGTGTTATAGTATATAAATGAAATTATTTTTTTAAAGAAAAATCAAATAATCAGGGTTTCTCAAACTTGAAGAATATTTAAGAAAAAAACAATGTGTGTGGATATCCAGTATTACCTTATAATATTTTCATTATAATGTCACTTATAACATATAAATATAAACCAAAGCATTGGTCCTTTATGATAGCTCTTATACAGCAAAGGAAGAAAAGAAATATATATAATGATAATAGATAAAATAAAAACCATTAAGATCACTTTTTACAGCATGACTTTAATGATGGACAAGGTTACTTTGCTGAGATTATCTCCAAAGACGTGGTCCTAAGTGGCGTGGCCTGTTCCATGGCTCCACACACCAGGGATCCATGTGCATCGTGGATTGTCTTCTGGTGGATTCCTCTGGCCCTCCCAGAGCAAATGCATTGTTTCTCCACAGTCCACCTTTGTTCTTGCTCTTCAACCTTGGACAGTTAGCGACTCCTCTCCACCAGAACACAAGTACAGACTTGGTGCTGCTGGGTATAAGCTGGCCATCTGGTCTACCTAGAACATGAAGGCAGATTTTTTCTAATTCCGCTACAGCATACTTCTGTGACCCCAGCTAATCGGCACGAATGTTGTCAGTGGCCCCTGTTGAGGAATAAATAGTTTAAACCAGTACTGGCTGTGGACCAGGTTTTCACTTTTCACTTTGGTTTGTCTTTGTAGCAAGCTGTTCTCATTTTCTGCCTAGAAAACTGCCAGGCACCCTACAGGATCCTATGCAAACGTCACTGCCTGCCTCTGCCAAGTCTGTAAGAGCTGGGTGTGCACCCCCCTCACACTCCTGAGGTCAGCAGTCCTACTCTGTGCTCCCAGTCCTCACCCCAACCCCCCAGGACTCCTCATTGCTGACCGTCCCCCACCCCCACCCCCGGCCTCAGGCTATGAGCGGCTCTGCAGGAACAAAAGCCTGTGTTCACATGTCCATCTTATAAGAGTCAGGAGTTGACATCCTCACTCTCTGTGCGTCACGTTTGGCAACTTGCAGCCTCTGCTGACTCTTCGTTTGGGTGGATTGTGTCTTGGAGTGAATTGTGTTATTTGACAGTGAATTCATGTTCCATAGGATTGTATCTGTTGGTGGAAATTTGCATCTCCTGGGTGCTGGAATTGACCCACCTATGACTTCTTTAAAACTGCCAGCTGGTTTCCCACACAGGCATGCCACAGAGAGCTCTCCAATCCCAGACTCCTGGGCACAGCTCTCCCTTAGGAATCTTCCTTTGATTCTGATCTGCCCAGAGTACGACCATCTCTTTCTGCAAAGCGGGTCATTCTGTTTTACCTCCTGAGGCAGCACACCGTAGGGGTTCGGGCTCTATTTGAGGTTCTCTAATCCAACTCCCAGCTTGGCTGGAGCCCCCAGGTCTGTGCTCCGTCCCTTAGCAAGGGGCCTATTGGGCCCAGGCTGTAAGCACCAGAGATGGGCAGGTATCCCCAGGAAAGGACCTCCCAGGGCTGGACCACATCTCCAGCTTCATGCTGTTTCAGGTCTGCCCCAGCCATGGTGTTAATCTGCCGTCTCCTTGCGCTTTATCGGGGTGTGGGGCACCGTGTGGGGACCCCCCGGTGGGAAAGCAGTCACTGCTCGGGTCTCTGTGTTTTCCAACCTCACTCCCAGGCGAACAGTGGCCCCGCGGACGTTTTCTGTCCTGAGCACCTCTCCTCTGTTCTCGCGACCGTGTTCTCGCCCTCATGTCTCCCCCTCTGCAAGAACGATGGCACGTTCGTTCACCTCATCTGCCGACCTAGAAGCCTGGTGTTACCCTGGACCTTGCCCGCTCCCCCTCATACACCGGAGTAGAAATGCTACTGAGCTTTCCTCCTTATCTGTCTGTCCCCGGCACGGCCCATCACCCGTCGCTGGATGGGCTGCGAAGTGTCCTCACTGCCCTCTCACCTCCAGCTCATTGCTTCCTCCTGCCTCCCTCCCTCTGCCAGTATCTCCCCACATGACACAGCTGCTTCTGTGTCTCACCTGGATGCTGAGCTCTCAGAGATCGCTGCTCCCTGTGTGCAAATAGACGAGTCCCGGCCCCTCGCCAGCCAGCTGCACGGGCACCAGGGCTGCGGGGCCCACTGGTCTCCCAGAGGTGATGGCCAGAGTGAGGGTCCTTCACTCCACTTCACTCATTAGTCCATTTCTACCTGAGCTTGAAGGAACAAGTATGCACCCACCTGTTTATCCATGAAACTGGAAACAATCCATTTCACTCACTATGCCTTCATCTCTTCATTCTTTGATTATAACAAATTTCTGATGAGCAGCCTTGGGCTTAGAAAGCTCCTGAGCTGGAAGCACCCAGTTTCCACACCATGAGCTCTAAAGTCGGAGAAGCTGATCCATACCGTGAATTGACAGCACCTCCCAGTAAAGTTCTAAGTTGCCAAGGGAAGGGTTTAAAGCAGTGGTTCTCAACCTTGGCTGCACATTAGAATCACCTGGGAATCTTTTTAAAATCCTGATTTCTGGGCCTCATCCTCCAGAAATTCTGTTTCTTTGTTATGGGGTGGGGCCACAACATTAGTAACAAAGAAACAGAATTTCCGGAGGATGAGACCCAGAAATCAGGATTTTAAAGACATTCCCAGGTGATTCTAATGTGCAGCCAAGGTTGAGAACCACTGGTTTAAAGAGAAGGTTGAGAACCACTGGTTTAAAGAGATGTGCTGTTCCATTCCTGACCCCATACTCAGTAAGTGCCGATTACGTTCTGAAGGGGGTTGTTAGGCGTGCAGCGGGGGTATTAGACCGAGCTCAGATGCTGGCGTCTGCAGTGTGGTTTGGTTCCCAGCCCTGCCCCTGTCCTTTTATATCAGTTTGGACGCCTCATTTTCTCATATTGAAAATGTGGAAAACAACGCTTCCTTCAAAGAGTAGCCGTGACTGTTAAATGAGACGATGAAGGCAAACCATGGTGGGAGTGGGGCTCTGGCACATCGTAGGTGCTCAGTGAAGCTACTTTCTGTCTTCTCCCTCTGCCTTCCTATTCCTATTGACTTTTTCTAAATGCATCAATTCAATGCCCAAATGTCTAAAATAAAATCCTAAAAGGGAGGAAACCTTGCACTGTGGATGTCTAATCTATGCAAGGTGAATATTTTAAATTTCCAGTTATGGTTTCCTACGTTTTTATTTCATATTCTAGCATGGGGAAGACACAGCCATGGAGGAAATTCTGAAAGGAAATGCATTCAATGACCCTGTCTTAATCTGGCAAGGCCTGGAATCCTGTGTGTCTGTGCCTGTGTCTGTGTGTTCGCATATACATATTTGTGTGTATGTGTATGCATGTATGTGTGTGCCTGCGTGTGTGTGTGTGTGCTTGCACGCATGTTTGTTCTCTCGTCCTCTCCCACCCCCACCTCCTCCTGCACAGCCCTGGCCCCATTAATCACAGAGATGGCACCTCATAAACCTGCTGGCCCCTCCCAACTCACCGAGTTGTCACGCAGATTTACGGAGTGACGTCTGGGTGACTGGCAACTGCGGCTGCTTTACGGGGTGCGGCAGATGTGCACAGGGGAGCCGGAGCGGTGGCCTGGCGGATGTCTGTGAGCGCTTGGGGCCCGGCCGTTAAGTGGAGCCACCTCTTCGCTCCAAAAGGATTCTGGCAGGAAGCTGTGCGCCACCTCCTCGTCCTGCGGCCCTTCGACTGGGTTTGCAAAATCGCTTTAGAAGATTTAACCAAAAGACAATTCAGGGATCGGTTTAAGAGGTAAAAGCAGGACCAGCATACTTGGAGAGGTCATGCCCGGGACAGGGGCGTCATCACAGGGTCTCAGCACCAAACCCCGGACAATGTCACCCAGCGCAGGGGCAGGCTCTGCCGCGGCCCGTCTGGCCTTGGCCTCCGGTGCTCCTGGTCCTGTGGCTCCCGGGGTGCGGCTGCACCAGCGTTCCACTGTGGGGACAGAGCCTGCACTGCGTCAGTCTGCAGGGGGAGACTGGGGCATGCTCCCCCTGACTCCTTGGGGCTCAGGAGCACCCCCTGAAGATGAACAACTTCTCGCATTGATTTTGCAACCTGCTCCGTCCTGCAGACCATGCCTGCCAGCCAGGCAAAGCAGGATTTGGTAGAGTCTAACCCCCAACCTTTCAGAGCTTGACTTTTGGGGAGCTCTTCAGGTTGGGGGCAGTGGCAACATCAGAATGCTCTACAGACACAAGGAGGGTGGACTGTGGGTTCCCAGGCATTCGCCACGTCCCTGACAACACTGTGCCTGCAGTTTCTGGGCTCGGCTCCCTGCCCCTCAGGGTCAGCGAGGGCCCTTGCTGTCCTGCAGGCCATGCCTCCAGCACAGCTCCTGCATGGCAGGCGCATCAGTGATGCCAACGGGCGAGAGCCCAGAGGAGCCCCGTGCCGACCGAGCCTCCGGGTGGAAGCGGACAGGGCGGGCGGGAGCAGATTCTCGGAAGGCAGGCAGGTGGGACCCAGGCCGATGCGTGCTGTGGCCAGGAAACCCAGGGCGCTGTCGGGATGAGCAGAGACACTCAGCCAGCCTCTGGGGATGAGGGAGCGATCGCCACTCTGAGGTCTGAGGGATGGAGAGCTGCCTCCTAAGGGCAGAGTGGGGCCGGGAGAGGGTGTTGGTCGGCACTACATGGGAGGACGCGAGGGAGGGAGCCTGGTGGACAGGGCCAAGGAGGGGCCATGGGAGAGGAGCATCAGGACTGTCTACTGTCATCCCAGGGCCCAGGGAAGGGCAGGAGTGGGGCAGGCAGGAGGGCACCATCCTGATGTAGAAGAGCCATTGGTTGGACGTGTAGGGCACAGGTTGGAGGAACAGGACTGGACTTCCGGCCAGTGAGGACCTGGTTCAGACATACACGCTGGTGTGGGGGGGCCTGCATGGTCTGTGGGGGGTGTTGAAGGAGACAGGAACCCTGCAGCAGTGTGGAGTGAGGGAAGGACCGGGTGGAAGCCTCGCTGGGGAATGGTGGGAGGGGTACAGAGCCCCTAGTTCCCTAGTTCCTGCGCTCGACTCCAGCACCATGGTTACAGGCGTGGGCCCTGGGGTCCGGCTGCAGGGCCCCCACCATGCTCCGGCCTTGTGGCCTGCATGGTCACCTCCAGCCCCGGTGCCTCAGGACCGTCTGCAATGAGGACAGCTCTAGTCCTGCTCCCCAGACCCGGTACAGAGCACCTCATGTTATTCCCCTTTTCTTCATTGTGCTTCACAGATGTTGCATTTTTTACCAACGGAAGCAAGACCTCCACCAGTAAAAAGATGGCGGCTCGCTGTATTGCAGGGCCTGGACCCAAGCACCGGTATCTCTGAGGTCTCCCGGCATCACTGTGAGGACGCATGACGCTAGGGACAAGGCTAAGGACCAGGACGCTCCCATCGCCAGCACTGCCCTGGGTCATTCAGAGCATCCTCACAGGCGTGCTGCTCCCTTCACTGGGACGACCACTGCAGAGCCAGGCCCCTCGGCCAAGAGATGCCCCTGACACATCTGAGGAGTCTGAGCGAACAGGCTGGTGTGTCTCAGTGCCCGGTCTCCTCCCTTGCTCGCAGGGGCAGCCGTCAAGAGCCTCTGATGGCATTTGTGTCCCCGCTTAGCTGAGGCATAGGCAAGATTGCGGCTGTGGGGGTCAGACGGGCATGCGGGGAGGGGGGACGTGAGCAGGATCCTGAAGGACCGGCGGTGCCACAGCCCCGAAGGTGGAGGAGATGGTGAACAGGGTGAGAAGCCGGGGGAGTGCAGGTGAGCTCAGGGTCTATGCAGGGGAGATGGAGAGAGGCAATGCCAGATGGCGGGACTCATAGGCTGGTGGCCAGGGAACCATGGAGCGCCACCAAACAGGAGAGAGCGCGCTGGGCTTGGAGACGCTTTGGGAGGCAGGGAAGCCAGTGGAGCTATTTCCTTGTCCAGGGGAGAGGAGACCAGAGCCTTTCCGCTGGTGGCAGAAAGGTAGAGAGGAGACAAGCGTGGCCAGTGCAGGAGCGTGGCGGAGGCCTTGGTGGCTGACTGCACTGTGTGGGTGGTGGCTCGGAGGGCCCCGAAGTCAGAGGCCTGGGAACGGCAGGGCGAGGAGGGGAGCATTGATGTGGAGGAGGACCCTCTGCTGGGGGGAGTGGAGGCCTGCCCTGCTCTGGGCTCCATAAGCAGGAGCCTCCAGGAATCACACAGGTTGGAGGATGGAGCCCCCTCCCCAGCTGCAGGGCTGAGCTGCGCCCTGAGGCTGAGGCTCTCTGACATCTCCGGGAAAAGCACTTTGAAGTGGATTTTTATTGATTCAGAGAGGAAGGAAGAGGGAGAGAGGGGAGAGCACTTTTAATCACAAGGCCGCGTTCTCAGTGTTCTCAGCATTGAGGGCACCAGTCTGTGATCTAGAATCTGGGTCCCTATCGCACCATTGCCTGCTGCACCCCAATCCTGGGAGCACGGCGCGTGGTGCTCACCGGAGTCCCCTCGAAAGAATCCGTGACCCCGAAGGGCCTCCTCGGAGTCAGCGTGCGGAGCGGACTTCCTGCCGGCTCGCTCTTCCCGTCTGGTGTCCACCCACCTGGCGGCACCTGCACATCTCATTAGCAGGGCCGCCCTCCTCCGGCCCATTAATCAGGCTGTTAAACACAGGACTTAGCACCACGCAAGCCATTTATCTGCGGGCCAGGCCCGGCTCCTCGGCTTCCCCCGCGGCCGGCGGGCGAGGAGATCGTTAACACCTCGCGCTCGCAGATCCGATCACTCCTCTGCTTTGCACATTAGCCACACGGCTGGGGCCCAGCATCTGCTCCCCGGGCCCCCCCCTTCTCCCCTTTTCTCTCTCCCCTCTCCCCACCTCCCCAGCCGTCAGGGGAGCAGGGGGCGCCCACTCACACGCACCCGAGTCTCCGAGCAGGTCTTCCCCTGGTTGGAGTCAGTGGCTCAGAGGACACTGGCGGCTCAGAGCAGGCGCTGTGTCTGCGTGAGCAGTTGGCCCACTGGCTGAGGCGGACTCATCAGACGCCCCAGAGGCTCTCCCTGCGGTCCTGTCCCCAGTTTCAGAGGAGAGTCTGAGGCCCCGAGAGTTCGTGGCTGGGCAAGTGTCCAGCTCTCAGCTTGGCCTGACCCCTTTGGGGCAGCTAATGGGGCTTCTGAGCTTCCCCCAAAGGGCTCCCCACACGCGGGCCTACTTCACCACGACTAGTGTGGCAGATCGTATTTTTCTTTCTTTCTTTCTTTTGATCCTCACTGGAGGATATTTTTCCATTGGTTTTTAGAGGGAGGAAGAGAGAGGGAAAGACAGAGAGAACTATCAATGTGAGACAAACACATCAATTGGTTGCCTCCTGCACGAGCCCAGACCAGGGCCTGGGCCGGGGAGGAGCCTGCAACAGAACTATGTGCCCTTGACCGGAATCGAACCCGGGACCCTTCTGCAGGCCGACGCTCTATCCACTGAGCCCAGCCAGCTGGGGCGGTCGTATTTTTCTAACGATGGTCACGACCGTATCCTCCCTGGAGCTTTGGCAGTGGACCTTGTCCCTCTCCCAGTCCAGAGGTGGAAAGTGGTTCCTCTCCTGGGGCTGCTGTAACCACAGAGCAAAGCAAAGACATGTCAGTCGAGGTGAGAAGACACGACATATTGTATTTAGTAGTCGATTACCCTGACTTAATAAGCTTTGGAATGAAGGCTTCTGTTTGAACACTTACTTGCCCCAGGCCCCCAGCAAGGCAGGAACAGGCCTGATTTTTATTTCAAGGACAGGTGACCACAGACGTGGCTGGTTGGGGAAGACAGAAACCCAGGAAGAAAAGAGGAAGGTTGCAGGGTCACTTTGACTTCATTCTGCCAGTTCTGCAACCTAGTAGACACCTCATGTCCTGCTGCCCACACCAGCCCTGGGGCCCCCAGCCCGTGTCACTGCCTATGTTGGTGGCCTTCCCTTCTGCATTTGCCGCTGGAGCAGCCCACCCAGGGGAGGCTGGGACGTAGCTCACCTGCCCACACACGGAGCCTCTCGGCCCCTCCACCTGCCTGCAGGGAGCCTGCCGCCCTGCCCTTACCACAGGGGCTTTACACGCACTCTCGGGATCGGAGCGGATAGCAATTTAGAATTCACAGATATGAAAGTTGGCTACAGGGATCTGTGTTCCATCCCACCCTTGAATTTAATGGAGCCACGAGGGGCTGAGGCAGAAAGACCATGGCCTCCCCTGCACTCCGAGGGCTCTGCCTCCAGAAACGCTCTTATTCACTCACCTGTCACTCACCTGGGGTTGGCCAATGAACCTGCAAGTGCAGCGTCCCCATAGGGCACACTGCCGACATCACTGATTCGCTCTAGAAGCTCCCGAAGCAATCCAGGCAACCTTGCCTATTTAAAAGAAGACCTGTCTGCAGAGGGGGAAATGGCAGTTGCTGCTTAATTAGATTTTGAACAATGGTTCTTTTCATGGTTCTTGAGCTGTCCTCCAAATCACCCCAGCTATCTCCAAGAAACAGCTCCTCCAGTTACCTTCAACAGAAACAGTGGGGACTGCAAAATGAGAGGCTGGTGCACACGCCACCCCTGACAGCCAAGTGACACATGAGCAGGTCCTACCTGCAGCGGCTGGGCCAGGAATGGGTCCTGTTCTCAACCCCGGCTCCCTGCCCCTCTTCATGGCGGTGAGTGGAGACCTGTGGTAGGGTGTTTGGTCCAGCCAGGTCTGTGTCCTGAGAGGTCCTGCTGGCATGGCAGGGCCCTGTGAACATACCTCCTGACAGGAAGGGGGTTTGGAGGCACCACAGTGTTCAGCTGTGCTCCCCATTTTTAACTTCAGTGAGAACAAGCAAAGGAACAGTGGCCAAGGGAGGCCCTGCTCTCCAAAATGCATCCCGTTGCTGTTCTGCGCCCAGCCGCTACTTAAGGGTAACTCCAGCTGGCTGCCCACACTCTGGCTGTCCAGGTCACGTTTTTTAAGAGAAGAATGAAAAAACATGGGGTAAGAGAGAACGCCTGGAGGAAACAAAATACAAGAACTGAAGGGCCTTGTCTTTAAGCCGAAAGCAAAAAGCAATCAGAAAAAAATTATAAGAATTAGAGCAGAAATTAATGAAATGGGAAATCAACAGAGAAAAATCAATATAGTCAAAATCTGATTCTTTGAAAGATCAATAAATTTGACAAGGCTCTAGGCAGGTTAACCAAGAAAAAAAGAGAGAAGACACAATTACTAACGTCAGACATGAACTTCGTCTACATTGAAAGGGTGATAAAGGAACATTATAAACAACACTTTGCCCGCAAATGCCATTGAAAGACACAACTACCAGAACTCACACACAAAGAAATAGATCGCCTGAATAGACCTATAACTATTAAAGAAAATGAGGGAATAAATAATAATCTTCCAAAATGACACCAACAGACCAGAGGGGCTCGCTGGTGAATTCTACTAAACATTTGAGAAAGAAATACTGCCAATTCTCAACAAGTTCCTTTGGAAATAGCAGAGGGAATGCTAATTCATTCTATGAGGTCAACATTTCCCTAATGCCAAAAGCAGATAAAGACCAACATCTCCTGTGCATAGATGCCAAAACCCTTAACAGAATATTAGCAAATCAAATTCGACAATGCATAAAAAGAATTACACACCACAACCAAGAGAGATTTACTGCATGTATGCAAACTAGTTCAACATTCAGAGTCAATTAATGTAACACAGCACATCACCAGGCTGAAGAAGAGTGAACTTAAGATCTTATCAATCGATGCAAAAACAAAACAAATATCCATTTATAATAAAAGTTCTTAACAAACAAGACATATATGAGAATCTTCTCAATTTGATAAAGAACATCTACAAAAATCAATAGCAAATGGGATACTTAATGGTGAGAAACTGGGTGCTTTACCCCAAAGACTGGGAATAAGGCAAGGATGTCCCCTGTCACAACTCCTGTTCAACATTGTATTGGAATTACTCACTAGTGACTAGTGCAATCAGAAAAGAATAGAAATAAAAAGGGATACAGATTGGGAAGAAAAGAATAAAACTTGACTTGCTGATAACATGGATTGTCTATATATCCAAGAGCCCATATTGATATGTAAATGATTGATGAAATTAATAAATGGGTAAAAAGTCATGGCATGTGACTATATAAATAACTAGGGGCCCAGTGCATGAATCGTGCACCTTGAAAGGAACTGTGGGCCACGAGGTTGTGGTGGGCATAGGGGCGGGTCTCGGCCCATCCTCCACGCCCCCGCCCAGCCCCTCCCACCGTGGCCTCCAGTCCCCTCTCTGTCTGCCAGCAGCCCTACTCCCACCACTGCCGCTCCCATGCACTGATGGCACCAGCTCCGCTCGCACCCACTGATGGCGCAGAGGGATTGGGGCCGGCACCAGCAGCGAGTACGGTCAGGGCCGGCGCTGTCAGTGGGTGTGAAAGGCGGTTGCTGCCAAGATTGCCCCTCAGGAGCAGGGGGAGGCGCAGAAGCCCTCAGGGGCAACCGGGGCCGGCAGCTGCCGCTCACACCCGCTGAGGACTCCAAGCCATCGGGGCCAGCACCGGGCGCTGGCACCAGGCGCTGGCAGCAGGTGAGAATGCCAAGTGGGACTGCGGCGCATGGTAGCAAAGAATTTTCAGTAACCACCAGAGGCTCGCCATGATGACAGCAACCAGTGCACGCCTTGGTCTGGTGCCCCCGCTCACCTGCTCCACCATCCCGCCACAGCCGATGTCCGCCATGTTCTGCACGCACCCCCTGGTGGTCAGCACATGTCATAGCAACCAGTTGTTGGTTGTTCTGCCTTTTGGTTTATTTGCATATTAGGGTTTTATAGAGAGAGATACTGTGTTCTATATTTGAAAGTTGTTGAGAGAATAAATCTTAAAAGTTCTCATCACAAAAAGAAGTTTTGTAACTATGTATAATGACAAATGTTAACTCAGTTTATTGTGGTGATCACTTCACAATAGATACAAAATTGTGTTGTATACCTGAAACTAATGTAATATTATATGTTAATTATACCCCAATTAAAAATAAATAAATGGGTAGGAAGAGATAAATCAGAAAAATACCAAATAAAGTTTGCAGACGCCCTGCTCTGAAGCGAGTGCTGTATACAGAGGGTGCCTCCCAAGGAGACAGTGTGGGGGTATGGATCTGGGAGTTTAAGTCATGCTGATTGATCTACACCCAACACTCAAAGGTCCAGAATCCCTTCCTTGGTCTGAGTACACTAAAAGTTATACAACTGAATTTGCTTTTATTATTTTTTTTTTAATCTCTGTATAGTGCAATTCTTTTTTTTTTCTGAATTTGCTTTTAAATGACCATCTCTGATAGGTTTGGAGGACCTAGAGACTCCTCCCCCAACATAAATCTGTCCAGTTTTTAAAAATAGTTTCGGGGTAAAATTAACTTTATAGGACATCCCCTCCCAAAAATATCTGTGACCTTCAGGAGTCTGACTACACTCATCTCTACGCATAACCAGAAAGAACCGTGTTCTTCCCAACCCTAAAGAGGAACTGCACTTGCTGTTTCTTCTGGTTGGAATCCTGCTCCCTCTCCATGCCTACCTGCCCATCTGCCTGTCCCATGGCATCTCCCAAGTCCCCGGTGGCTCTCACCCTACACGGAAAACAGCTCAAATGTCACTCCCCCCCACCCTCGCCCCCGAAGGCTTTCCTCTGTGAGCACAGGGTCACACCTGCCTTGTTCATCCCTACATCCTCAAGGTCCAGCCACTGTGGGGCCAGGCGTGCTGTGAAGGGAGGTTTAGGCAGCCAGCAGGGGAAGCAGGGAGAGGGAGCAGGAGAGGGAGAAAGAGAGCAGAGATGCAAAAGGAAAAGGACCTAGAAAGAGGATAGGTTGTGTTCCTGCTCTTTTGTCACAGGAAAAAAGTCCTTCCACTGCATCTGAGGTAAAAATATGTTTGAGTCAGATAATGAACTAAGTTTGTTATCATGTAGTGTCTCATTTCACTCCCAAAACAACCATGGTATAGCTACTGTTCTAGAGGAAGCTCAGGGAGGCTAGTTACCTGGAGAAAGCATCCCGTAAAAGCTGGTCTCATCGCCTCCATGCAGCCCTTAGGGCCTGGTCCTTCTAGCTGGGTTGCAAGAACCAGCTCTATTCAAGTTCTATCACCTCCAGAGGACTCGGCACCGGGACAAGGGTGACATGGCAGAGATCACTGGTGATCCTGGGGACAGGGGCAGAGTGGGGCATCCTATAGGCAAACTATGTCTCCTTCAAAAACATATTGATAGTAAATATAAAAATTAGATTGTCAGCTTAATTTTACATTCAATTATGCAGATTAATTGTGATTGTGACAGAAATGTGTTATAAGTAAGATATTTGGAAGCCCAAGAGAATGATTAAGATCACCGAAGCAATAGTTAATATAAAAAGGTTCCAGTACAGCCGAAGACTTTGCCTGCTCCCATAGGGGAGATCTGGCCCCCTCTCTCTTGTTCAGACATACCAAATCATGTGCTTAACATGCAAGCGAAAAAATCCATCTATAATTACATCTGCCTAAAAAAGTGAATAAAAGACATTCCAAAAAAGGTCTTCAACAAAATAACATTAAAGCAGCCATATGTTTAACTTGGCTTCAAGTTGCAAAATATCACAACATTATATGCTATTAATGTTGTAAACTTATATGGGCTTTTCAACTGATCGAAAAGCAAATGAAAAGAAAGTAAATCCAATAAAAAGGAGGTGAAAGCTGAAGATACATGAAAAGAGAAGCTCAGTATATTTATTTTTTTTTAAAGCAATTCAGGTGACTCCACTGTCCATATTGTAACTTTCCTGTTTACAAACATTGGACTGATTTTTAGAAAGTCATTAGGTTCCCGGTATGTTTTAGAGCAGCAGTACAGACATCTGGTTCCCAGAGCAGCCAAGTATGCATTCCTTCAATGATTGCAGCCTCCCAGTCCTGTTTTCTTCCTGCAAAACGAATGGGTAGAGAGCCCATAGGACAGAGAGCAAAGAGCTCCCACATGTCAACACCTTTATTTCTGTAACGAAATGCATGGGGTAGTGATCAAAGATTCTCACCCACAACCCCTTTACATGCTCCTCTACATCTACTTCTTATTTTTAATACCTTAATTTCTATAATTATGAAATAAATTCATGTTTACTGTAGAAAATGTGGAAAATGCCAAATAATATGAAAATTATCCAAAAGTTCCACTTCCAGGAATGCTAGAATAGGTAATTCCTGCCAACCCTTCAGTTGAGAAGAAAAATAGAGAAGCTGGACAAGAAAAAAGAAATCTGTTGGAAGACATCTTACAGCTAACAAAGCAAAGAAACATTGTAAGGCAAAGATCCAGGAAAATAAAGAAACCTAGAGCCCAGCTTTCCCCCAGGGCCACGTATCCATTTCAGAAGAAAAGAGCGAGAGGTTGAGCTGCGCTTTAGATTCACAGGGACAAGAGAATAAATCGGAATCGGCCAAGGAGAGAGTTCGTGGGATATCTGGAGATTACAGAGTATCAGTGGACCAGAAATAGATACTCCTTGCAAGGACAGCACCCAGGTTCCTCTGAGATCCTGATTGCATTAAGGATGTCTGGGATTACTACCCACCTTTCAGAAATAAATGTAAATCCCTTCTGGAAGAGTGGTGATATCATTCCATTCCTCCATAATCTCTACAATTCTTTATACACCATATCTGTCATTCAGTACAAAAATATAACCACACTTATGAGAAGACAAGAAAAAAAGAGATCAAAACCAAGGGAAACAACAGACAAAAGAAATGGACCCACAGGGGATTCAGACAATGGAGTTATCAGACACAAACTTTAAAATAATTACCCCTCATATGTTTAAGTGTATAAAAGACAAGATGGATTTTTTTCAAAGAACCTGACATTTTAAAAAATGGAAATTACAGACATGGTAAAATACGATCAACACAAGGGCACAATGGATGAGTGTAATAGAAGATTAGACACAGCAGAAGAGAGAATTAGAGCATTTAAGAGCAAAAGAAACTATCCACAGTAAAACAAAGAGACAAAGGAAGAATAAAGCTTACAGCACTTGATGACACGAACTCAGGTGTACGTGGGTTCCCAGAGGGAAAAGAAAGGGAGAATGTGCTAGAACAAAAGCAAGTACAGGATGTATGGAATTGCACAGGATTTCTGTGAAGTCTGGAAACAGCCAAATGTGTACGATGTTTTCAAGAACATCTTCAATCTGTAAAAACAAAAGTATATTATCTCCATTTACACACTTATAAATAGCCTATAAAGTTAAGACCACCAACAATAAAAAAAAAAAACAGTGGGGATATAACTAAAAAATAGTATGAAAAAGTTACATGCTTTGACAAGGGAGAAAATTGAGAGGATAAAGAGAAAAATACAACAAGTTCACTGATTGATTTAGAAGTAATAAATAATAATGTATGGGGTCAAAAGATATAAAGAAGACTGACAAACCAAATAGTAGGAGCCTAAATAAATAAAGAAGGGGGGGGGGGATAAGGACATTATATGAAGAGATATGATGTATAAATACAAGTATTCTATAGATACCTTCTATACTAATAATAGCCTAGGTGGTGTCACGCCCTCACATCATCACAAGATGGCCGTCACAAGATGGCCACGTGCACAGCGGAGGCAGGGCCTGGCGGCCTCTCCACACAATAAGGCCTGGGGGCCCCACAGCTCAGCGTGGCGTGGAGGAGGTCAGTGCCAGCATCTCTTCAACTTCGCACGGAGGAGGCGGGTCCCAGCGGAGGAGGCAGGTCTTGGCAGGGGAGGGCAGTTGTGGGCAATCAGACTGGCAGGAGAGGGCAGTTGGGGGCAATTAGGCTGGCGGGGGGGGGGCAGTTGGGAGCGATCAGGTCGGCAGGGGAGCAGTTAGGCGTCAATCAGGCTGGCAGGGGAGTGGTTAGGGGGAAATCAGGCAGGCAGGCAGACAAGCAGTTAGGAGCCAGCGGCCCTGGATTGTGAGAAGGATGTCCCCCAAGGGGTCCTGGATTGGAGAGGGTGCAGGCTGGGCTGAGGGACAACCCCCTCCCATGCACAAATTTTGTGCATCGGGCCTCTAGTTTAAATATAAAGGCATCTACAAAACTATGCAAAAATGCAAACCTTTCTAATTACCACCTGAATAACAATAACAGCAACTAAAGAAAACAGCATGGTAAACTAGCTCAACTAAACAACGTGTTTTATGTGGTAAATATTCCTTACATAATATGTCAGAGTGAGAGAGTTCAAAGTTCGGTCAAGCAGCAAGTTAAAAGGCCATCACTCACTAATTAGAAGGAAAATATTTTAAGACTAACTCAAAAAGCCAAGTCCAACTCCATGCCATACATAAGAGACATAATTAAAAGAAAGTGCTTCAGAAACGCTGAAAAGAAAAGAGAGCTTTGCAAGCAGAAAGGGCAGTGCTCTTGACAAAGCAGAATTCAGGCAAAGAAGCATTGAGACAAGAATGGCCACTTATAGAGCTAAAAGGTACAATTCAGAAAGCAGATTCAATGTTCATATCTATGTTCCAAATAGTGCAGTAACTGCCGAAGATGCCAGAAGAAATGGAAACCAGCTAATAATCAGAGGCGCTAGCATGCTGTTCTCAGCTAGTGATGGGTCACATGCAGACCCAGTCAAAATGGATGCAGAAAACCTAAATGGTGAACTCAACAAGGTTCTCATCAAATCCCAATCTCAATGGCAAAGTGAGCGTGGACAGTCAAGACATTCTTGAAAACTGACTGCATTTCACACCACAGAGCACAGCTCGGCAAGTCCCAGATAACAGAATTAATACTAACAATATCTTCTGTTCATAATGAAACAAAACTCAAAATCAGTAACCAAAAGGCCTTCCTACCAAACAATTAAAAAAACCTGTCAATTAAAAACTCTAGGGTCAAAGGTTAAAAACAATCCTAAATTGTAGAATTTCTCTAAAAAGTAGTGATAATGGAAAAGCCACTATGAAATCAATAGGACAAAATTAAAGCAATAATCAGTTCATAGCTTAATGCCTAAGTCACACACACACACAAAAAAAACCAATAAAAAGAAATATATCAAATATTCTACCCAGAAAAAGAAACAGAAAGTAATCAGAAATAAAGCAGGAAGAAGGAAATAATAAAGATTAAAAAGCTGATATTAGTTAGAAAAATAAAAAAAACAATTGAACTCGAAAAACTAAGATGGCGGCATAGGTAAACACCAGGAAATTGTCGCCTCACACAACAATTGAAAATTACCGCAAAGGACCGAGCAAACATCATCCAGAACAACAGAAAGGCTGGCTGAGTGTAAATTCTACAACTAGAAGGAAAGAAAAGCACGCTGAGAGCCAGAGGAGCTGCGGAGGTGAAGTGCAGAGGTACGGCGGCGCGCGCGCGCGAGGAAAGGGGGTAGCACCTGAGGACGCGGCTGTCTTTTTGAATCACAAACTCCCGACGGCTCTGAACTCCGGTTCCGGGAAGTCTCTGGGGACCCAGGTTTCATACGGGGAGAAGCTGGTCTGTCCGGCAGCGAGCGAACTTGAGGGCGGCTTTCCCTCAGAGGTGCTTGCAGCCGTTACCGGAACACTGAGACGCGCGACTCCGGCAGAGAATCGGCCATGGCCGCTCTCTCCGCCCTCTGACTCCCTGAGACCCCGCCCCACCCAGGCTGAGGCAGAGGCTTTTGCATGTGAATGTACCTAACTGCAGCCGAACCAGGCAGACCTGGAACTTCCAAGAGAAGGCCCAAGGCCCCGCAGCGGCTTGCATTGCTTCACAGCTGAGCCTCTTCGTGGCTCCTGCTGTGTGGCCTCAGGCAGAGGCTGAATTAGCACCTCCTTAGATCCAGGAGCCACTGTACCCAGTGGTCAGAGGGGGTTCATCCAGACTGCAACTCCTCAGATCCATAAGGGACGCACTCAGGGAGCAGACTCAGTGAGCACCAAAGCCCCACTGAAGCAAGTCTTGCCCCAGAAGGGTGTCTTCAGCACAGAAGTTCTCCCACTTTAGACACAGCTGATTCTCACAGCCAATTGGCCTGGAGGTCAATTCCTCCCAGTGATTCTACAACAACCAAGGCACCAAGAGTGCACCAAGAGTGTCCACCCCAGGTAACTGGGGAGGCTGAGCTACTGGGCCCTACAGGACACCTGGCACGCAGGGCCACTCTATCAACACAGGGAAGCTGCCAAAATGCGGAGACAAAGAAACAGGTCACAAATGGCAGAAATGGAGGAAAGCAAACGATTGGATATAGAGTTTAAGGCCACGGTTATAAGGTTTTTCAAGAATTTTATGGAAACCGCCGATAAATTTAATGAATCCCTCAATAAGTATAGGGAGACCATGGAGGACATGAAAAAGGACCAACTAGAAATTAAGCATACACTGACTGAAATAAAGAATAATTTACAGAGATCCAGCAGCAGAAAAGAGGATCCCAAGAATCAAGTCAAAGATTTGAAATACAAAGAAACAAAAAATACCCAACCGAAAAAGAAAAAAGAAAAGAGATTCCAAAAATATGAAGATAGTGTAAGGAACCTCTGGGACAACTTCAAGCGTACCAACATCAGAATTATAGGGGTACCAGAAGGAGAGAGAGGGCAAGATATTGAAAACCTTTTTGAAGAAATAATGACAGAAAACTTCCCCTACCTGGTGAAAGAAATGGACTTACAAGTCCAGGAAGCGCAGAGAACCCCAAACAAAAGGAATCCAAGGAGGACCACACCAAGACACATCATAATTAAAATGCCAAGAGCAAAAGATAAAGAGAGAATCTTAAAAGCAGCAAGAGAAAGACAGTCAGTTACCTACAAGGGAGTACCCATACAACTGTCAGCTGATTTCTCAACAGAAACCAGGCAGGCCAGAAGAGACTGGCAAGAAATATTCAAAGTGATGAATAGCAAGAACCTGCAACCAAGATTACTTTATCCAGCAAAGGTATCATTCAGAATAGAAGGTCAGATAAAGAGCTTCACGGATAAGAAAAAGCTAAAGGAGTTCATCACCACCAAACCAGCATTATCTGAAATGCTGAAAGGTATTCTTTAAGAAGAGGAAGAAGAAAAAGGAACTCTTACCATTTGCCACAGCATGGATGGAACTGGAGAGCGGATAAATACCACATGATCTCACTCATTTGTGGAATATAATGAACAACATAAGCTGATGAACAAGGACTGATCCAGAGACGGAGAGGCATTGATTGGACTGTCGGGACTTGGAGGGAAGGTAGGGGAGGGTGGGGGTAAGGGGGAAAGATCAACCAAAGGACTTATATGCAAGCATATAGGCCTAATCAATGGACATGGACAACGGGGGGGTGAGGGCATGAGCGGGGGGGGGGGGGGGTAGAGGGTAACGTGGGGACAAGGACACATATGTAATATCTTAATCAATAAAAAATATATTTAAAAAAAAAACAATTGAACTCATAAATAAATTAAAATACCAGTTATTTGATAAAATGAAAAGGGGGGGGGGGCAGCAAACCACAAGTTAAACTAATCATGAAAAAGGGAGAAACACAAAATAGCTGTTAAAATAAAAGAATTTTAAAAAACATGAAACTGCTTTGCCCAGCTCTATGCAAATCAATTTGAAAACTTCAAAGTAGTGATAACTTTCTAGGAAAATGTGGTTTTCCCAAATTAACCCCTGTAGAGTAGCAAGTTTAAATAGACCCTCCCAGAGGTGAAATACAGAATGTCATCAAAGAGCTAAACCCCAGAGACCTCAGGCCCACCCAGATGGCTTCACCGGGATTCTACCAAACTTCCAAAGGCCAGATCATTCTCATGCTACTTAAATTGTTCCAGACACACAAAAAAACACTTTCAAATTATTTTTATAAAAAAAAATATTATTGATACTCGCCATTGAAGTAGGTAATCTCAGCCCCCAAAACCTGCAATCTGCTTCATGAAGAAATGCTGGATGCGTTTTCCCTAGAATCAGACAAGGAGGAGGAATGCCCTCCTGCATGGTGGAGAATTAGAAAAGAAGTAATGAAGCCACCCCTATCTCAGAGCAGCACCATAACACTGTACAAAGGATCTAAGAATTCATCCATGTGTCAGACAAAGGTAACACACTTCTTACAGACAGAGGATAACCAGGAAATACGATGCAAGAAAAGTCTACAAAAGCACTGAGAAAGCACATAAGTGAGGCCACAGGGTCAGGTCTGCATTTCTGACAGCAAGCTCTGACCCCTGTGGCCTACCCCACAGCCTGAGCCCTGAACCCTGAAAATGCTGGGGGCTTCATAGAACTTTTGGAGTCAGAGGAAAGAAAGAAGCTGTGGAATTTTAAAAAATTACTGGTCAAGAGAAGCGAGCCTAACAGTGTATCCCGTCCTCACACGTTCTCACCACCTGGATGGGATAACCCACCGTCACCCCGTTCACGCGGTTCCTGGCATCGACGATGCACCACAGCCGTGCGACGTGGCGCCTTTGGGGGAAGCTGGGAGAGGGTTCCAGGAGCCCTGCTGTGTGACTTTTGCAGCTTCTTGTGAGTCTATCATTAATTCAAAGAAATCTTTAATTAATTAGTCGAGACTCATTTACCTGAGCAAAGCCTCTCTTTTAACAATGCAAATGCCTCCATGAGTGTCAGGGATCTATTAGACGGTTACACGTGAGTGTGAATTGTTCATGAAGATTAGTTCCTCTGAGCACTCAGCTGTCATTTGATCGGGATGGATGGATGTGGAGGACTGACCGCTGCTGAGGCCGAGCCCCCGGGGACCAAGGTGAGGTGTCCGCCGTTGCGGCCGGAGTGAGGGCTCTGAGCCCTGGGGAGGAAGGACGTCCTCTCTCCCCTCCTCTCCTCTGCCTCCCGACAGAAATGAGCGGTGCCAGGAGAGCTGTGCCTCCCTCCCCCATGGGCAGTTCTGGAACAATCGAACCGAAGTGCTTGTTCGACTGTTGTACCGAACAGAAGTCCACTGCTCGGCCGCACTTGGGGAAGCTACTCGGGTCCTTGGGGACGGTCTACACTGTGTTCCTTTGGGGGGAGTTGGGTGCGTGGCTTTGGGGCTGCACCAGGGCCCCGGACCCAGCCTCGTGGCGTATTGCAGCAAGACAATGACACAGATGTTTTTCTTTGGCCTGCAGAGCAAAGAGGCTTAGATTGAGTTTTTAAACTTTAAATTTATTTCAAATGCATCTATTATGAGAGCTAAGTAATTTGTATTTTCCGGCTTTGGAATCATCTTTAAAGTTGGAGACTGTGTTTGTTGTTATAGTGTTGTTGTCCCTTGAACAATTAACAAAATCCCAAATGTTTACCCTCCAAATGACAGAGCCCCAACCACGAGTGCCTAGTGGGGCTGTCCATGCTCTAGAGGAGGGACAACCAAAGGAGCGAGAAAGCCACCAGGCCGCTCCCCTGTGGTTTGCGCACGAGTCACTGTGTAGGCCACAGGCTGTTTTAAAAACGAGCATTTCTGCTGATGAGAATGTTTCCCTCCAGCAGGCTATGCCGTGTCAGCAGGACAGACGAGGCAGCCCCGGAGAGTCTGGTTACTCAAGGGTTCACTGCGAATGCAGCCAGGTTCCAACAGACGCTGGAGAAAGTGCCATGCGCCCAGAAGCAATTCTCCCTGGACTGCGTGTCTGAGCCACAGGCCAGCATTCTCCTAGAAACACCTTGCTCACTAGAAAAGTCTGCCCCCACACAAGACATTGACGAGGCCTTAAAAGTGTCCTCCAGCCCTAGCCGGTTTGGCTCCGTGGATAAAGCGTCGGCCTGCGGACTGAAGAGTCCCAGGTTTGACTCCGGTCAAGGGCACATGCCTGGGTTGGGGGCTTAATCACTGATCAATGATTCTCTCTCCCTCTCCTTTCTTCTCTGAAATCAATAAAAATATATTTTTTGAAGGTGTCCTCCAACCCCATCAAGGGCAAAGCCTCAGGTCAGCCCCACAGCTCAGCTTCGAGGGCCTCCCCGCCCTGGGTTTTCTCTCCAGGGCTGCCACACTGACCCTAACACCATGGGGCCCCTTGGGATTAAGACGTAACTGCCAGTGTATGGAGGCCTGTTGGGCGCTTGAGGTCCTCGATACAGGGTGTGACTGCGTGGACTTGAGCAAGCACATGACCTCCGTGCTTCTTAACCAGGCTGCCTTTTCCAGTAGAAACCAACCACAGATAAATAGCCATCACGGTGTCAGCGGGAGAACAGGGGCGGGAAGGCGGCGGGGAAGGGAACAGGGAGCTGGGAATGAGGGGGAGCTGGTCCAAGCATCTAGATCGCACCCACCCCCCTGCCCTGGAAGCTTTGGTTGGGGAGGCAGACAAGTAGCTCAGACCTCGAAAAATTCACCCTCTGGCTGGAGCCACGAGGAAGGAGGAAGAGAGGTCCAGAGAGAGGATTAAGATGTGTAACTGAGTCCAAAAACTTCTTGATAAATGCAAATTAAAGAAGAGCACACCATACAAGGGCACAGGGCCCGAAGGCAGGGAGCAGGGGACTTCGGATGGAGCCCATGCCGTGTGTCGTGTGCAGTGTGCAGTGTGCAGTGTGCCGTGTGCCGTGTGCTGTGTGCTGTGTGCAGTGTGCCGTGTGCCGTGTGCCGTGTGCCGTGTGCCGTGTGCCGTGTGCCGTGTGCCGTGTGCAGTGTGCAGTGTGCCATGTGCAGTGTGCCGTGTTCCATGTGCCGTGTGCAGTGTTGCAGTGTGCCGTGTGCCGTGTGCCGTGTGCAGTGTGCAGTGTGCCGTGTGCCGTGTGCAGTGTGCCGTGTGCCCTGTGCCGTGTGTCATGTGCCGTGTGCAGTGTGCCGTGTGCCGTGTGCCATGTGCCGTGTGCAGTGTGCCGTGTGCCGTGTGCCGTGTGCAGTGTGCCGTGTGCCGTGTGCCGTGTGCAGTGTGCCGTGTTCCGTGTGCCGTGTGCCGTGTGCAGTGTGCAGTGTGCCGTGTGCCGTGTGCCGTGTGCCATGTGCCGTGTGCCGTGTGCCGTGTGCCGTGTGCCGTGTGCCGTGTGCCGTGTGCTGTGTGCAGGGCATTGAAGGGCTCAGGTCCTCAGCTCTAGGAGAGACGCATGGGGACGAGGGCGGGGGTGCCGTGGCCAGGCCAACGGGGGTGACCTCACTCCGGTTCTCTCTCCTTGGAAATATAACAAATGTATGAAATGCATCTCTTGATCAAAACGGTGTGTCCTCCATCCTCAGGAAAGGTTGGGCCCCAAGGAGAGCCAGCGCTTTTAGAAGAAACCCGCTTTGCCCACAACAAAAGTGGGGGAACCTTGGCCTGTGCTCTCTCGAAACAAAGGAAGACATGCAATTAGCTCCGCTGCAAAGTGCTCCCAGATGAAACGCTGGAAACACAACAAATAGAGCAGTTAGCTGTTAGAGTCTGATGTGCCCCCCGCGCCCCACCCCCCGCACACACCATGTTCCTCAAACTGGCTGTCGATGGTCCTGAGGCTCCATGGAACTGAACCCCAGCCTGTTCCCGAAGCAGGGAGGGCGGGGTGAAGCCACAGACCCCGAGCTCTCAAACAGCAGCAGTAAAACCTGGGTGTGTGGAGGGTCCTCCGCCAGTACTTTCCAAGTGCCTCTCCCCGGGTGCCCTGTGGTTGCTTGGCCTGTCACCCGGGCTGGGGCAGAGTGAGTGGAGGGGGTGGGAGGCTACACACAGGACAGCCGCCACCCAAGGCAGAGGGGCCCGGCGACAGGTACAGGGCAAGAACCAGAAGTCCCCATGACACTGACAGGTTCTGTCCCCTGGCCCAGCACAGCCCCAGGAGGGCCCAGCTCCTTGGAACTGCAAGGCTGCCACCTGGGTGTGGGGTGCCCCTGGGTCCCCCGGAGAGCCTGGTGAGCTTCTCTGGTGCCTCCCTTCCATCCTGGGCTGGCAGGAAGGACCTGACTGGGCCAGGAGGGGTGAGGGGGACTGGAACCCACCCTCGCTGCAGGGCACACAGAAACTCTCTGTGCTATCTTTACGAATTTTCTGTAAGTGAACTGTTCTAAAAAATGAAGCTTATTTTTAAATTCTCCATCTTCTCTGATAACCTTGTTCCATCCAGATGTGATCGATCTTAGGGAGGCCCTGGGGACTTCTGGGCAGTTGGCGCTAGACCAGTGGGTCCCTCAGCTCCCTTCAGTAAAGGGGTGAAACTGATTCCGAAACAGGAAATCCCTGATTTCTCCACCCACAGAGTCATCCTCGAGGCCACCACGGTCCACACATGTTTCTGCTCAGGCTGCCCGTCCCATGTGGAGGCCAAGTGTCTGACCCCAGGAAGTCATACAGAACGTGTTTCGGGGCAGACGTGGGCCATGCTGCCCACGATCAGGCTTGCAGGGGCCAAGACATGAGTTTGGGGGCCCGGATCGCCTTAGTTGACCCAGAGCTCAGAGGCTGGGCTGATCCCCCCAACGCATGTCTGAGTGAAATGCAGAAGACGTTTCATTCATAGAGTCACAGCCACTTCCTCTAAAAGGCCGTGGAGCCAGTCGCCACCCTCACCCCAGAGCCCCCACCACACTCTGGTGTCCACACCACCACTACTCGAACCCCTGGTGTGTAAGGAGCCACCCCCCACATCTCCTACATCTCCTTCCTTCCCTCTGGCTTCACCCACTGGGTCCTCACAGATCTGAGCTTTCCTCGTGACGTGGCCACAGCTGGGGGTCAAGGCCATGCCACCCCGGTGCCTCACTGTGATCTTCCCTTTAGGGTCCCTTCACCTCCCCACCTGTGGCCTCAAGGTCACAAGGGAGGGTGGGCCGGGGGAACAAGAAGATGACAACCAGTGTATGGGCGGACCAGTGAAGACTTCGGTATGCGAGCTTGGAAAACCTGGCCCCGCTGAGGCGGGGAGGCTCCTGCAGGCTCAGCCCCTTTATCTTGCTCTGTCTTTGGGTTGGGGTGCCTTCCTGTTGGGAGGACTTGGGGACCACCTTAGGGGCTAGGACCAGAGAGCAGTCAGGGACTAGTGGGGAGTTGCTACCCAGCCTCCAGTCTCAGGAAGAAAGGTCAGGGGGTACCAGCAGGACTTTAGACATTGCTTTTCTCCATAACAAGAAAGGAGGCTGGGGTTCAGGGCAGGATACTGCCCAGGAATTTGGGGTTTGCCTGCAGCCTGTTCTTATCTCAGGAACGGCGAGGGGACGGGTAATGAACCCCTCACCCCTGCAAGCACAAGTTGAGAAGGAACTCACTCCTCTGGCCAGGGTCTGACAGGGACCCGATAAGCTGGGGTTATGTCCTCCATTGTCCCAGAGACTGGACTGATACTGCAGAAGGCCGGCGGGCGGAGGCCTGGCGCTGTAGGGGGCAGAGCTGGCAGCATGTGCCAGGAAATGAGAACCAGCCCCAGGAAACGAGAGCTCTTCTCTGGCTGCTCGGACCTGAGGACACGCAGCAGAAGGAAGAGCCAGAGACATGAAAGCGGCGGCTGGCAGGCAGACAGAGAAGCAAGACGTGTGGGCGGCGGGTGCTGCTCCTCCTCCTGGCCGCGTCCCCACACTCAGGCCAGGCTCGAGCAGCCTGGAAGGCCGGTCCCTGCCCTGGCCCATCCCCGCCCTGGCCCATCCTCACCCTGGCCTGGTCCACCTGAGCCATAGCAGTCAGGGCCCCGGGGATAGTGCTCAGCCACGTGCCTCCTCTGCCCTCCTGCCTCCCTCCTTCCTCCCCACCTCCATTGAAGAACTGAGAGAGTTCCTCAAACCCCCAACCAAGCAGAAGGAAGGCATTCTGTGGACGTTGGAGGTTTGCTCCATTCTGCAGTCCCCAAATAGCGGGACTTAATGCCTACAGATCAGTAAGGAATTGTGATTTTCCCAGGACAGACGCTGTCTCCTGCTAACACGTGGGCTTCTGCGACAAGCCAGCGATGGGTCCCTGAGGGCCGGTGTGGCCTGCGCAAGCTAGAACACAGAGTCCCCGTGTTTCCATGGCAGGCACCTGGAATAATATCCCATCTCCACAGCCACAAAGCAAGGCTATGTCGTCTTGTCCCCACTTACAGACGATGACACTGGGGCCAAGGGGTAAGCAACTCGACCGACTGTGACTGAGATGCCTGGCCGTGCTGCC
The DNA here is from genome assembly GCF_014108235.1 of Myotis myotis. Classification (NCBI taxonomy): domain Eukaryota; kingdom Metazoa; phylum Chordata; class Mammalia; order Chiroptera; family Vespertilionidae; genus Myotis; species Myotis myotis. The sequence continues at coordinate 35,491,944 of NW_023416390.1, read as the reverse complement.
CACTCTACCATCCCACCTCGTGGGGTCGGGGGCAAGGGCAGAGGGCAGCCAGGCCCTGCTCCTCAGCAATGCCTGGTTGCTCTTTAACAACCAGATTGATGCCATGGTTGTTCAATGTCCAATTCTTTGCTGAGCACCAAACTTGAATCAGTTTCCCCTTCCTTTGTTGTAAATGGCTGATACTTCTTGAATGTGTTTGTCGTTTTAAAAATTGATTTATATGAGCTTTTCAGGAAGTCACTCACTTCTCTGGGCCTCAGTGTCCCCATCTGGGAAATGTGGCCCCTCCCAGCCTTCCTCGCTGGGCTGCTGTGACCACATAGGGATGGAATTAAAGAGACGTGCAGTGACGTCAGCATCACTGTCTTTGACCTCGCGTGTGGGAGTTCCCCGTTTTTAGATAGAGTCATATAACTGTCCCGTTCTGTTTTCTAGCTCAGTTTTATGCTGAGAAAAGCCTTTTCACCCCCAGAGTGTAAAAACGTTCACCCGTAGTCCCTCAGTTCCTTTGCCATGCACGTGTGCTACACTGTCGCTAAACCATCTGGAATTTATTTTATTGTGCGGTAAGCATCCAGCTCTTTTTCAAAAACTGTAGCCACCTATGCCAATAACATTGATTGCACAACCGCCTTTTCCACACTAATTCCCCGTCTCATGTAGGGAGCCCTGAGTCGTTTCTGACCTGTCCATTTGTTGCCGCTGTTCCATTCCTATTAGCACTAGGACTGGCTGTTCTCAATATTATCGTTCAAGGTGTTTGGCGTTTGGCACTCGGGGTCACTTCCCGTCGATATGTTCAGGGCCTTCCTGGTCGTTCTTGCACATTTTTCCAAATGAAATGAGCAGCTCTCTGTCCCCCTAAATCTACTTCCGGGAATCTGAATGGGAATTCCATCGCAGGCAGAGGACTGTCTCCTGGGGAGGAACGGCGTCTCTCACGCCTCAGGCTGGAGGCTCACGGAGCGGCTGTGGCCTCGCACACGGCGGAGCCTCGCCCGGCCCAGCTACGTACAATGGGGCATCCACAGCCGAGCGTGGCCACGGGGTCTTCCTGGTGCAGGAGGGGACCCTCCTCTCCCCCAGGCTGAGCCCAGAACTGCCCCGGGCAAAGCGCCTCTCCTTCCCACCCACACTCCTGCCCCGGCCCCTCCCACCTCTGGGCCCTACGCCAGTACCTGAGGAGTCCCCCACTCCGCCTGAAGTCCCACCTGCTGTCCGCTCTCCTCTCCGCTCAGCCTGCACCTCATAGCCCTGTGACATTTTAATGAGCCTGTTGCCCCGCTCTCCAAACGACAACGCAGGTCTCCCTGTCTTTAGATTTTCTAGGCCACCAGGTAGGAACTCTGCCCCGTTCAGCACGTCACGAGAAGGCAGGGTTCTTCGGAAAAGACCATCGCGCCGGGAAAACAGAAGGCAGCAGGAAAATAGACCAAACATGAGATGGATAACTCCATACAGGAAGCCATCGCTGAGTCTGCAGGGCCGACATTGTGGAGGTCACTCATTCATGGGGTCACCAGGAGCCAGAGCCGACTTGCTGGCACGTAACACACACAGACTAGGAATGGCAGCAAACGTATGTTTCAGAGCTCAGATGTAAGTATTTTGACTTTTTAAGCACTTCGCTTTATCAGTCCTTTCTGTTCAGTACTTGTCCTTTGCTACTCCAAAATCGTGTAAGTGCTTTACTATATTTCCTTGTTATACTTTAATAGCTCAAGAGGTCCATGGCAGCCCTAGCTGGTTTGGCTCAGTGGCTAGAGCATCAGCCTGTGGACTGAAGGGTCCCAGGTTCAATTCCGGTCAAGGGCACATGCCGGGGTTGCAGGCTCAATCCCCAGTAGGGGGCATGCAGGAGGCAGCCAATCAATGATTCTCTCTCATCATTGCTGTTTCTATCTCTCCCTCTCCCTTTCTCTCTGAAAACAATAAGAATATTTTTTTTTAAAGAGAGATTCACGGCTTAGAAAGAGAAGTAGCTACTTCTACTGTGTTATGGGGGCAGGTCATGTAGGAGGGGGTATTGACAGAGACTCGGAGGCTGGGACCATCTTCCACGTGGATTTGGGGGACAGTCCCAACAGAGCAGACAGGGGAGGAAAGCAGGCAGCTTGGGAGGAGCGATGGGCAGAGGGAGGCCTGGCTCTACGTGCTGCTCTGTGACCTTGAACTTCTGAGCAGTAAAATGAGTCTTGCACTTCTGCATCCCCTGCCCCGTAAGGAAGAAATGTAGCAATGAATTTCCAAGCAGTTTGTAAGCCATAAAGCATCCTTATTAAAACAAGTGGTGATTTAGCATTGTGCCGTAGTTTTTTTAAACTTGGTGGAGTCCCTACACTGAATCTTCACCAGTTACCATCATCACTGTGGCTGTCACTGTCATCCCTCCCACTTACTGGCCGTCAGCTACGTGCCCAGCTGTGCGGAGCATTCTGCCTGCATTACTTCATTAGTTCCTCACACATGGCCTATGGAAATATATATATATCTCCATCCGTAATACGTGTTCCCTCTGCTCAGATACAGGAAGGTGGCTTGTCCAAGTTCATGGAGGCCATGAAGGGTGGAGCCAAGGCTGGAATCTGATATCTGTCTTGTCCCCCACCCTATCCCCTTGGCGGAAGCCAGAGGGTGGCTGGGCCATAATGGAAAGCCTTTGTGAGGACACCATGCAGGGAGAAAGGGTGGTCAGAGCGGAGGAGGGGGGGCATGTGACCTCAAAAACACCCCCTGGGCGTCCAGCAGCAAGGTGGGATGTGAGGTCAGCCCAGGCGGACGACTGCCTTGAGACCGCAGGGCTGGGACAGCGAGCCCAGCCACCAGGCTGTGCGGGTGCGGGTGCAGGTGCAGGTGAGGGTGAGGGTGAGAGTGCGGGTGAGGGTGTGGGTGAGGGTGAGGGTGAGGGTGAGGGTGAGGGTGAGGGTGCGGGTGAGGGTGAGGGTGAGGAGGCGCATGCGGAGTGGTGAGGGCTGTGAGGAGTCTGGCTCCCACTCTGCTGGAAAATGCTCTGCACTTATGCATGCTTTGAAATGAAACATCTGTCCCCAATACTATGTGGCTGGACATTTTCATCCAGCTTTTATGAGTTAATGACATTTCTATTCTTTTGACATAAAAATAGATAATGAATAAATCTGACGACATCATGAAAAGACTCGGTTGTCTGAGAGGAAGTGAGCTGGGCCAAGCCCACCATTGGGAAAGTTGTTCAAAGAAGCCCCTCCTGGGGACCCATGTGCCGCTGTCCTGCCCGGGGACTCAGGGTGGCACTGTAACCCAGGTGTTGTCCATGCAGGTAAGCTCTTGTTGACCGGACTGTGGCAATGAGGGAATCAGGGGCTGGGACGGCTCTAGGGACCCTCTCTGGCCACAGACTAGGAAAAGGCCACGCCCCAAAGGGAACTAGGGACCACCAGGTGGCCTCATCCTTGCTCACAGCCTCCACGTGCCCCCCAGTGAGGGCACCACAATAAATGCCATTGGTGGCCCCCATTTTAAAACCATCCCTTGCCAGATGAAATGTCAACAAAATTTGCAGACATATGTTTATAGATTATAGATTGATTTCTATATAAACATCTATGTGTTCTTGAATATAATTTTAGGCCACTGATGTTTTGCCAACATTGGATGTCTCTTCAAAGGATTTCTGAGTCAGGCGAGGACTGTTGATGCAGACCCCTTCCATTCTTGGCCTCCTAAGACCTTAAATTTCCTTCTTAACCTCTGTCTGCACAACGCCAAAGCCGCTGGTCAAACCTCAAAAACACGAGACAAAGGTGCAGCGTCCAAGGTTGTTGGATGAGGCACAAGATGACTTGGCACCTGTCCCTCCTTCCCCTGTCCTCTTGCTGCATTGTTGAGGAGGAGCCAGCCCTCCCCATCTTCGCTGACAGGTCACAGAGCAGGGATGGCTCCCGGCCATGGCATACACCCTCCGGCCTTCCTTCTTGGCCGCCCCCAAATCCTTCGTGATGGATCGCCTCCTCGGCATCGCGGCTCCCTCGGAACCAGCAGCCAATGCACGCAGCCTCCCGAGGCCCAGGGCAGCCGGCCAGAAGAGCAGCGCCCAGCCATGGGGTGAGGGAGAGTGGGGGACCAGGGAGAGCCTGTGCCCCGGGGACTAGGGACTCAGGGCACACCGCCGGGGGGGGGGGTGTCTTTGTCAGTCAGAACCTCTCTTTGCAGGTTTGTAGGTTTGTGCAGCTGGGCTCCAACCTCAGGGTCAGAAATGAGTTCCTCATCCCACAGGCTCAGGTCCCCCTGCTGATCCGGAGTCTGAGCCAATGACACGGTAGAAACGAGTCCTCCTGGTTTTGTCGAAGGCTTGCAGAATGGAGGCCGTGGGGTCCGGCTCTGACCTCGAGGCTGCTCCCAGCCGGACTCTCTGTAATTAATCCTGCTTCACTTTCGTACAGCGATGACAGTGGAACTTGGTGTATGACCCCATTTATCATTCTCCCTGTCATTAGAATATGATATTTGAGTGCCCCGCCCGAATATTTGAAGAAAAGCCGGTGAAAGCTAAGCATACGTCCCCTCCTCGGAGGCACCGGCTGTGGGCTCGTCCTTGGGGTGGCTGTGGGCGCTGGCCCGTCCCTCTCAGCTTGTGGAGTGAGAGAGGAGGTGGGCTACAATCACATTTTGTCTTGGAAACCCATCTTCTTCTGAAAGAAATTAAATGCATGTATTCCATTCATATGCTGCCAGAGATTCAAGTGATGATGCACTGGCCAGTCTACGGTCTTCTAGAACAAAAATGGCCATTGTTTGCTTGTGAGAGGGAAGCATTGGGGGGTTTAAAACCTTGAAATGAGAACTAGCATCTGACTCATGAGTGAGTCACAGGGGACACTTCCCCAAGCGCCCGGAGCAGCAGAGCTAATGGATCAAGGTGCTTGTTGGGTAAGCGGACCTTCCTCTGCCCACGCTGCCGAGACGCAGAGGGACCCCCACGTGTGCCTCACGTGGCCCTTCTGTCATCATAGAGAGCGGGCAGACGGCCACAGGCAGTGCCCGGCGGCCTGTGTGTGCGAGAGCAGCCTCGGGCTTTCTGGGTAATTGTTCAGGCTCCTCTGGAAAATACTGTTTTGATTTATTATTTTCCAGGAGGCAGAACTGGAGCAATGTGGGAGTTTCAGGGGCAAGATTTGGGCTCAATGCAGGGAAGGCTTTTCTAACAGTTGCTGGCCCCCACCCGCAGCCCCCGTGGCAAAGTCCACCCTGAATTCTCTCCCCACTGAGGTGTCCTCGGCATGACCCAGGTCCAGCCAGTCAGGGATGCTTCCTGAACTCTGGCAGTCGAAGTGGTGGCCTCCTCATAGTCCCCAGCCTCCTACAGCAGGTGCCTGCAACTCGGCCTGCGCCTGCCTGTGCAGGAGGAGCGGCCAGGACAGCAGGAGTGAAGGGCCCCTGGGAGCAGCCTTAGGCCAGAGAGGACAAGCTTTGGCAGGTAAACACCTCAGCTCTCACACCTCGAGGCTGGGCCCGGGACTCTGAGGCCCCAAGATCTGGGTGTCTCCAGTGCCCCGATACTGTCCTGGGCAAAATGGCACCCGGGGAAAATGGTGGCAGAGGGACTGGGGTACAGGGAAGCTTGGCTGTGGGCAGTATGACAGGAGGAGCCCTGGACCAGAAGGTACAAGCCAGACCCCTAAATAAAGAGCAACCAGGGGCCTGCTCAGGGCAGGATTAGGCTCCGGGTGGCAAGCGCCAGCAGCTGCCGGGGACGCTGTAAGAGTCCAAGGAAAGGTCAGGAACGCAGTAGCCCTGGCAGCAGCACAGTCCCAGCACCCATGGAGGCAGAGGCTGCATTTTATTCTTCCAGTTGTTCCATAAATGTACGCGCTTTACATCCCTTTCCTTTTAATTAGCTTGTTAATTTCTACGGTTAAGTGCTTATTCTAGTTGCAAGTTATTGGTGTATTATAACGTTATAGGCACATTAGATCAAATGGCTCGGATTTTTTGAAAGCACAGTGAGCAGCCTGTTGAATTTGAAAACATATTGGGTTTTCCAAAGTCTGATGATGTATTTTTGGCAAAGCTACGGGGAACAAGTCACCCTCATACATTGCAGATGAGGATGTAAAATGTGCAGTCTCCCCTGGAGGGAACTGTCAAGGTACCTAACAAAAATGCATATTCATTTACCCTTCAACCCAGCAATTCCACCTCTAGAAACATATCCAAAAGGTGCCCTGGGGAAAACACGCACATATACCTGTAGACGACCGATTGTTGTGACCCTGTGAACAGCAAAGACTGGGAACAACACCAATGCTGTCGGCAAGGGGCTGGCTCACTAAACGGTGGTATTACTGTATAACAGAGTAGTATATAACCCTGAAAAAGGAACAGAGACTACTTCCATAGACTGTGATTTAGGACATACTGCTAAGTGGAAAAATCAGGATGGATATGTGACTAAGAAGTATATGATATTGTCCAGCCAGTGGTTGAGCATCAACCCATGAACCAGGAGGTCACGGTTCAATTCCCAGTCAGGGCACATGCCTGGGTTGTGGGCTCAATCCTCAGTAGGGGCGCGCAGAAGACAGCCAATCAATGATTCTCCCTCATCATTGATCTTTCTATCCCTCTATCCCTCTCCCTTCCTCTCTGAAAGCAATAAAAACATATATTTTTTAAGAAATCTATGGTATGTTATTATGTATTGAAAATATGGGAGAATATAAAAATACTCAGCCCAGCCTGCACCCTCTCCAATCCGGGACCCCTCGGGATGGGGCCTAAACCGGCAGTCAGGCATCCCTCTTGCAATCTGGGACCACTGGCTCTTAACTGCTAGCCTGCCTGATTGCCCCTAACCACTCTACCTGCCTGCCCGATTGCCTCTAACAGCCTCTGCTTGCTGGCCTGATTGCCCCCTAACTGCTCCCCTGCTGACCTGGCTGCCCCCTAACTGCCCCCCTGCCAGTCTGGTCTCCCCCTAACTGCTCTCCTGCCAGCCTGATCACCCCTAACCGCCTCTGCCTCAACTCCCACCACTGTGGCTTTGTCCAGAAGGAAGTCAGACATCCAGAAGATGTCCGGTCAACCCAGTCTAATTAGCATATTACCCTTTTATTAGTGTAGATAAGTATTTTAAATTAGAGGATTAAACATAAATTTCTACAAAATTACCTACCTGAGGATGGAATGGACAAGATGGTGAAGACCAGGATAGAAGCTGGACTTCTCTGAATATAACATTGTCTTCTAGATCTGACCTAAGATACATGTAAATATTCATTCATCTCATTAAAAAAAATCAATTAAAAAACAACTCTAGCCTGGCCAGTGTGGCTCAGGAGGTCACAGTTCGATTCCCTGTCAGAGCACATGCCTGGATTGTAGGTTCCATCCCAGTAGGGGGTGTGCAGGAGGCAGCTGATTAATGATTCTCTCTCATCATTCATGTTTCTATCTCTCCCTCTCTATTCCTCTCTGTGAAATGAATTTTTTTTAAAGTGCTTTTTTTTTTTTTAAAGAAAAGCAACTCTGAAAAATCTAAAGCAAATGAAGACAATGAACCTGGCTGTGTACCAGGTTGGTAATAACCCAGGCAGAAAGCAACTGTGACTTCTACACACACACTCACACTCACTCACATATGCACACAGGCATGCACACACATATGCAACTCACACACACACTCTCTTACACACATGCACACACCCTCACACATGCTTGCGCACTCACATATGCACACATGTATGCTCACATGCATGCACAAAATGTGTACACACATGTGTACACACGCACACACTGCTTTCAGGAGTCACACTGCTGCCAGTTGGTACTGCTCTCCTGAGGTAACTGTGTGTATGCAGTAGGTTGAGGCAAGCTAGTAATCATTTTGGTGTCATGGAGACCTAGGATCTTGACTTTGGAGAAAAGACATACATATGGATCAATAAATCTAGTAAAGTGTAATAGTCCTAAATTGGAGTTGGAAGTAAAATTATTTAACCCAATAAGTATTTTGCCTTTTAAAAAATTGCTGTTTCCCAGCTCTCCACTGAAAAGGCATAGTAATGAAGAAAGACCCAATAGCAGTGAGCACTCCTAGATCCCAAAGAATGAAAGCATTTTTTGAACTGTATCCACACAAGGGAATAGTATTCGGTCTTTAAAGGGAAGGAAATCCTGGCACAGCTACAACATGGATGAACCTTGAAGACATTGTGCTCAGTGAGATCAGCCAGACACAGAAAGACAAAGCCTGATGCTTCACTTACACGAGGTACCTGGAATAGTGAAAATCAGAAAGACAAAAGGCAGAAGGTAGAATGGCGGGTGCCAGGGGCTGAGGGGATGGGGAAGGGCAGTGAGTGTTTGGTGGGGACAGAGTTTCAGTTTTGCAAGATGAAACGAGTTCTGGGGAAGATGATGGTGGCGATGGTTGCGCAGCAATGTGAATGCACGTAATGCCGCTGAGAACGGTTCAGATGGTAAAGTTTATGGTATATGACTGTTACCACAATAAAGCGATTAAAAGAAAGAAACCATCCACGTGTCTGGCAATGACGGAACCATCAGACGACATCACTTCCGCGTGGCCAGCGAAGGTCCTGGTGCGGAGCAGACCTCAGCGTTTCCTGAGGACAAGCCGAGTACTCCGGTAGACCACGTGTGAACGACTATGCCTGGTTCTCCTCCCCATGCTGCCTCCAACTCTGCCTTCCCTTCACACACTTGCAGCAAGTCCCCAGAATCCCACTTGTAGGCTTCCTAACACCCTGGCCGTGGGTGGGGTCCTGTCCTCCGTGTCTCCTTTAAATAACTTTTCTCACTCCAACCTGCTCCCCAAGCAGCCTGTGATGAGGAAGCGTCCTCCCACCTACACGGCTCGTGGCCTAAGTTCTGAATTAACTCTCTCACTTCATTCTTCATGCGGTAATGGGTCTTCATCTAGGACTTATGCTCAATACGTGGCCACCACACATGCAATGACCAAGTATGGAATCAGCCGACTTCACCTCCATCGAAGTTGGAGGGAGCTGGAACACCTAGACTCCAGGTGCTCATCAACCACTTGGGGAGGGTAGGACGTAGACACAACCCGGAACAGGTCAAATGAGCCCCTCAACTTTAGACAGCATCCAACTCAATGACTCCCGTGTAGATGGTTGAACTACAGTCCCTAAGTAAAGTGATTTGCTCAAATGCCATTAGGCATTTGCAAAGCAGAAAACAACAAAGTCCATATCCCCGGTCTCCAGTTCAGGGCTGTCTCCCACTTTCCAATGCAGAGTGGATGCAAGTTACACTGGAGAAGACGGAACACGTGTGGGAAGGGGAGGCTCACCCTGTGGATCCCTGTGGGGGTGATATTTGTATGGCTAATGCCACCACTGTATTCATTCCGTGTGTGTGACTGCTGTGGTCGTTTGGATTTCTGCCTGGCAGATAGCCACCAACATGCCACCTTCAAGCATTCCCATTGATTAACTCACAATTCAGCAGATAGAAAGCTAGGTGCAATGGGACTGGGTTCTCTTCTCAGGGTCTCAGAGGCTGAAATCCAGGTGGCAGAAGGGCCGTGTTCTCACATAGAGGCTCGACTGTGGAAGAATCCACTTCCAAGGCCGTTCAGGTTGTTGGCAGAATTCCATTCCTTGTCCATGAGGGGCTGCTTTTCCCTCAAAGAGGCACGTAGTCCCTCCAGCATCGGAGAATCACCCTCACGTGGAGTCCCGCTCATGCTCCTGTTCCCCGACTTCCTCCAAATCTGACTTCCAGACCCAGATTCCCAGGGTGGTCTGCTTAGATCAGGTCCACATGGTCATCTCTCCTTACAGTCAACTGTGCCTTTTAACATCCTCTTAGGAGTGGAATCCATTGTATTCATACATTCACATATTCTACCGGGGGGCCGGGGGGTGGTGCCAGGGTGGAATTTGGGGGCTCTCTTGGGATGTTTCCCACCACACTGCCCCCCAAAGAACCTAGTGCCGCAGCATTAGCCTGGTGAGTGGGGGGAAGGATCTCAGAAGCTAGGAAAGTGGCTCCCAGATCTCCACATGGTGGTGAGTTTGAACTTGACTCTCGCTGGGGAAGGCAGGGGTAGCCCAGTCAAAGCATAACCAGTTCCCTGCTCTGCCTTCTGGGCTGGATTCAGACTTCTAGCATCCCCAGCTTTTCCTTCCACCTGCGTGAACCCTGTGGAAATCATTCCTAATGGGCCATGAAAAGATCAAGGACCAACAAAACTCAGATGTCTTCAGCTGCCATGTTCTAATTTATTGGCAATATGTTCAGTAATGCTTTCCTGATTATTTCCTGGTTAGGTCCCGATACCAGATGAAAAATGGTCAGAGACAGTTATTAATTAAATAAAAATGCAGCAACCAAATGTGAAGATCCCAAACTCTTCTTTTTCAAAGTACCCTTTTTTTTTTTTTTTAAGAAACACTGGGTAGAAGAGAAATTTGTCATACCTTTTAGCTTATAATTTTGTTTTCAACCATATGCAACCATGCATATGCGACTAACTTCTGGTTTCATTTCCTATCAAACGGTTCTTTGAACTTGTTTTCCTTCTAAAATCATCCCAAATAAACTCATATTAAATAGTGAGTCAGGCTGCTTTTGTTATAAGAAACACTGTGGGAAGCAAATTGAATCCATTTCCAACATTGAAGAGGAAACAGTGGTGAAAGATTAATTTATAAAGCGTACTGCCCTGCTAATTGATGATGCTTGTCTTGTCTTTTTCATACAATGCTCTAAAATGCAAGTGTTCGAGGGGCATGAGGAAACCAGAGGACGCTCTGATATGACCTCTTTGTTTGACAGATAAAGAAATTAAGACACAGAGAGATGAAGTGGCCCTCTATATCTGCATGGCTAGTGAGTGGCTCGCCCCAAGGGTGCAGACTCCCGAGGGCTCTTCCTACAGCTGGACCACCTCCCTGATCTCTGGAACTAGGCCCAGGGGCCCACCCAAAGATGCCTCCATCCCACTTATGGTTTCATGCCGAGGGTGTTGCTAATGGAAATGCAAGATGACGTAAATGAGGCAGATTCTCATGTGTTACCGTTTTGAACAAAGACAGAACATCTGTCTTCACTCGGCCCCTTGCAGGAGATCCCTCTGCGTGGGCAAGCTCTGGGTGCATCCTGGTCCTTGGGGTGGGCCATGCAGTGAGTGAGGCACGGAGCAACACCCAGCAGAGGGCACCCAGTGAAGGGCGTCCACGGTTGGCAGGCAGACTCCTGGAGCCTCACTCCAGATATGGTGACCGTCATCTCTAGAGAGGCCTGCAGTCATCCACCATGACTTCCCAGACCATTTCCTTCCTTTTGTCCTTAAAACCCATCATCTTTCTAGTTATCAAAGAGCCAGTAGTGGCTTAATAAGTCATTCAACGCTAATTTCTCATTAATAAGAGACATTTTGAAGCTTAACAATTATTTGCAAAAAAATCAATGTAAGTGTGATGTGTTTGCATTAAAGGCATTGACAGTCATTTTGTGCACAGAAAAAAAAAACAATTATAAAAGCCTGTGGGTTTCATAAATAGGAACTTTTAAACAGCTTTTAAATACAGGCTCCGTCCTCCTTGTCACTATTGACATTTGGGGACAGATAATTTTGTGTGTGTGCCTGTCCTGTGTACTGTGAGATGTTTAGCAGCATCCCTGGCCTCCACACACTTGATGCCAGTAGCACACCCTCCGTCTCCCGCCCCTCACCCTATTGTGACAATCCACAATGTCTCCAGGCATTGCCAATGTCTCTTGGGGGTCAAACTGGCACTGGTGAGCAGAGAGCCCAGCATCAGCAGTGCATGTCAGGTCTGACTGGGAATAGCACCCGTCATTACCCAGGAGGTCGTTTTACAGCAAATCAATACCCAATGCCACCAATACACTTCTAACGTGCGATTTAAAGAACTGCCGAACTGGCAGAGCTCCCCAGAGGAACCAGCTGCCTGAGGAAATAGGAAATCTTCTATTTAGATGGAGATGGAGGAGATGAAGATGGAGATGGAGAAGTAGATTGAGATGGGGAAGGAGATGGGGAAGGAGATGTGGAGATGGGGAAGGAGACAGAGATGGAGAAGGAGATGTGGAGATGGGGAAGGAGACAGAGATGGAGAAGGAGATGTGGAGATGGGGAAGGAGACAGAGATGGAGAAGGAGATGGAGAAGTAGATTGAGATGGGGAAGGAGATGGGGAAGGAGACAGAGATGGAGAAGGAGATGGAGAAGTAGATTGAGATGGGGAAGGAGATGGGGAAGGAGACAGAGATGGAGAAGGAGATGTGGAGATGGGGAAGGAGATGGGGAGATGGGGAAGGAGACAGAGATGGAGAAGGAGATGTGGAGATGGGGAAGGAGACAGAGATGGAGAAGGAGATGTGGAGATGGGGAAGGAGACAGAGATGGAGAAGGAGACAGAGATGGAGAAGGAGATGTGGAGATGGGGAAGGAGACAGAGATGGAGAAGGAGATGTGGAGATGGGGAAGGAGACAGAGATGGAGAAGGAGATGTGGAAATGGGGAAGGAGACAGAGATGGAGAAGGAGATGTGGAGATGGGGAAGGAGACAGAGATGGAGAAGGAGATGTGGAGATGGGGAAGGAGACAGAGATGGAGAAGGAGATGTGGAGATGGGGAAGGAGACAGAGATGGAGAAGGAGATGTGGAAATGGGGAAGGAGACAGAGATGGAGAAGGAGATGTGGAGATGGGGAAGGAGACAGAGATGGAGAAGGAGATGTGGAGATGGGGAAGGAGACAGAGATGGAGAAGGAGATGTGGAGATGGGGAAGGAGACAGAGATGGAGAAGGAGATGTGGAGATGGGGAAGGAGACCGAGATGGAGAAGGAGATGTGGAGATGGGGAAGGAGACAGAGATGGAGAAGGAGATGTGGAGATGGGGAAGGAGACAGAGATGGAGAAGGAGATGTGGAGATGGGGAAGGAGACAGAGATGGAGAAGGAGATGTGGAGATGGGGAAGGAGACAGAGATGGAGAAGGAGATGTGGAAATGGGGAATGGGACAGAGATGAGGAAGGAGAAGAAGATGGAGGAGATAGAGATGGAGAAAGAGATGAAGGAGGAGAAGGAGGAGGAGAAGGAGAAGAAGAAGGAGAAGGGGAGGACTCTCACAGGCTCCCACAAATATAGACTACATGTTCTTTTCAAACAATAGAATGTGGTTTTTCTTAATTTGACTACATATATAATGGATCACAAAGAAAGTCTTGAAAAATTCCAAAGATTTAAAAACATCTCACAGTACACAATGAATTTAGAAATAAAATGCACCCATACATTTGAAAACTAAATAACACTTTTAAATAATTCTTGGTCCTGGAATAAATTTTTACAGAGATTATAACTACTGAGAACTGAATAACAACAGAAGAGCTGTACACAAAAATCTGTGGAAAATGGACGAAGGGGATATAAACGGAATTTATAATATTCAATATATATTTTAGAAAATGAGAGATTTTAAATAAATGGGCTAAGACTCATTATAAAAATGTATATAATATCAATCAATGTAAGCCCAAGGAACAGTAAAAGAAGAAAATAATAAAGGTCAAAATTATGGAAATAGTAAATAAAGAAGCAATATGGAGAAACAAAAAAACAAAAGCTGATTCTTTACTAAGGACTGATAAAAATAGACATTTATTTTTTCTTGATTAATCAAGACAATGGCATGAATAAATATTAGAAATGAAAAATAAGAATAATTACTGATATGTAGTGACTAATATATAAAAATAAATAAATAATTTTGGACTAATATATTTGAAATCTGGTATATGGTGGACAATCTTCTTTAAAAAACTAAATTACTAAAGCTTCTATTTTTTAAAGGTATTTCTATTGGTTTCAGACAGAAAGGGAGTGGGAGGGAGAGATAGAAACATCAATGATGAGAGAGAATCATTGATTGGCTGCCTCCTGCACACCCCACATCAGGGATTGAACCCGCAACCCAGGCATGTGCCCTGACTGGGAATCGAACTGTCACCTCCTGGTTCATAGGTTGATGCTCAACCACTGAGCCACACCAGCTGGGCTGAAGCTTCTATTTTAATTAATATGCTCCAAAAACTAGAAAAGGAAGGAAGATTATCTCCTTTTATGAAGCAAGTCTCCCTGTGGTAACAAAACAAGGTAAGGAAGAAAAATTATGAAACAGTTTCTGACTAGCAGAGCAAACAACCAACACAGTGAAAAGGCAACCTAAAGAATGGGAGACAATATTTGCAGGCCATAGATCTGATAAGGAGCTCATATCCAACATGTATTAGAAACACACAACTCAATGGCAAATAACCAATTCGGAAAATGGGCAGAGGGTCTGAATAATACATTTTTCCAAAAAAAGACATACAAATGGCCAACAAGTACATGAAAAGGTGCTCAGCATCACTAACTGTCAGGGAAATACAAATCAAATCCACAATGAGATGTCACCTCACACCAGGTAGGATGACTTCTATCGAAAATAGAAGAGATAAGAAGTGCTGGCAAGGACGTGGAGAAAAGGGAACCCTGTGCACTGTTGGTGGGAATGTAAATTGGTGCAGCCACTGTGGAACACAGTACAGTGTTTCCTCAACATATTAAAGATAGAGCTGCCATAGGATTCAGTAATCCTGCTTCTGGGAATTTATCCAAAGGAAACAAAGTAAGTATCTTGAAGAGATATCTGCACTCCCATGTTCATTGCAGCATTATTCAGAGTAACCAATATATGGAAACAACTTATGTCCTAAGTGTCCATTGATGGATACGTGGATAAATAAGTTGTCTCACACACACACACACACACACACACACACACACACACACACTGGACTATGTATTTAGTGTAGGGGTGGGAAATCTTTCTTCTGCCAAGGGCCATTTGGGTATGTATAACATACAAAATTATCAACTTAAAATGTAGCCTGCTATTTGGTCAAACATTTAATTAACTCACCCCTAATGCCTTGGCAGGATTAGACCAAATGATTTCATGGGCCTTGTATGGCCCTTGAGCCAGACATTCCCCACCCCTGATTTAGTGGAATATTATTCATCCATGAGAAATAAGGAAATCTTGCCATTTGTGATAAGTAGATAAATTTGGGGACATTGTGCTAAGTGAAATAAGCCAGACAAGTACTGTATGATCTCACTTATATGTGGAACCTAAAATTTTAAAAAGTCAAACTCATAGAAACAGAGAGTAGAATAGTGGTTTCCAGGACCTAGAGGTGGGAGAATTGGAGAGATGTTGGTCAAAGGGTATAGTATTCAGTTAAGAGATGAATAAGTTCTGGGAATCTAATGTTCAGCCTAATGAACATAGTGAATAACATTGCAGTATACTTGAGATTTGCTTGTGGCCAGCTCAGTGATGGCACTTGGAATATTGAAGGGAAAAAAGTTGATCTCTTCCTTACACCTTTCACAAATGTATCATCATTTCAAAAAATATCAATCCCAAATGGATTAAAGTGAAAAGCAGAACTTTATAAATTCTGGAACTACAGAATATAGTCCTGATCTCCCAGCAAAAGAGATCGTTATGAACATCCACACGCAGCTGAGGACGGGCAGGCACAGAACACACCCACCATGGCGCTGCAGGTAACAGGTTGAATCCTAGGAAAGTGCCCATATTCCTCTAGTTTTTAACCTAAAATGGCAGTTTTCTCTGATTCCACCTAATGTTTCCACTCTGAAGAGGAAACACCCCGAGGACGGGGACAGGATGGGCAAGCAATGGACAGGAAGGTGGGGTTTCGGGACAATGGACGACGGCACTGGTGGCCCAGAGGACGCTGGGAAACAGAGGTGGTGGCAGCAGTCAGCCACGCTACACAATCTTCTCTCCAGGAGAGCTACTCAGCTCTCCTGTCAAGATTGACCAAAGTTGTGGATTCTCACCTGAGCCACAATACAGGAACCAGGGGACCCGGTGACAGAGTGTGGGTGGATGGGAGGAGAACCAGGGGAGGGAGGGTCGGAGGGGTTCTGAAGGCCTGCAGGGGCATGAAGTGGGTTCCCGGATGAGGTGAGTGGGACTGGAGGCCAGAAACGGTGACACAGAGGGCTGCTGGGTGGAGCAGCAGATGCAATGTCCAGTGTGACCAGGAGAACTTGTGGAGGCTGTGGGCCTGTGTGCCCTAATAATCCTATCTAATAATAGACAAACATGGTAACTAACCGTACCTTCGCTACGCCTCCCATTGGCTAATCAGGGTGATATGCAAATTAACCACTGACAAAGATGGCAGCTAATTTGCATATACCAGCTGGGAGCGAAGACTGAAGACACCGTAGAAGGAAGCCAAGCAACGGAGCCAAGGTAGCAGAGACGGGCGGGAGAGAAGCGAGGTAGGGAGACGGGCAGGGTAGGAGGGACAGAGACGGGCAGGATAGGAGCTGCAGAGATGGGAGCGAAGCCCTATTCTTGCAGGAATCCTCATGCAATGGGCCTCTAGTGTCCTATAATTGTCAGTCCTAGAAGGTTCCATCCCATGTCAGGTTGCAGAGGCGGGCTCCGAGAGGAGAGCTAGCCAACCTAGCTGACAGCCATCCTGGGAGGGGCCTCATGATGCTCAGGCTCTGTCCTGGCTTGTGGGACATCATCAGTGGGTCACCACACTCCTCACTGAGCCCAGATGGCACTGAGCTTCCATCCTGGGGCCCAGGTCGAGCCTGCACCTCAAATCTTAGAACCTTGGGTCTGGCTCAGCTTCTTAACCCTCCTGGCTTGTTGGGCCCCATCCCCTTTGAGAGCCACCAAGCCCATGGACTGCTGGGCACCCCTCCATCCACATAAGCACCTCCCTGGCTCTTCTCCTGAGCCCTGCCTTCAACCCGCAGGGGCCAAAGCCGCCTGTCAAGTAGCTGTGACGCGGGCATTGCTCAAGTGCTTGTTACAGTGTTGTGACCTCCAGGGCAAAGAGGCACAAGCCACAACGCTCCAGTTCTTTGGATGTGGCTGTTGGGAACATGGGGGTCCCCACCCTCCCTTTCATCTCCCACATCCCCATTGCAAGGATATAAAATCACTGGAGTCTCTGTGCACCAGCTGTTGGGCCCGTGAGTGATGGGCCCTCTTACTGCTGCCTCTGTGGATGGAAACTAAACCCAAACTACTCAGCAAAGCCAAGGTGGACCAAGCCTCGTTGCAGAGGGTGGGGGGGAGGGGAGCGGGAGGGGGCTGCCTGCACACTTGTCCCAGGCCCCCCAGCAACATCAGAAGCATTGTGTCATTTAACTCTCATCCTGTTGATGTGGTTCCCCTGAGGACAGGGCAGCTGCACTGTGCAAGTCTCAGGGGCACCCAGGACCTGCGACAGTGACTGGGGTTCCCTGGGGTGTTCCATGTCCGGCCTGCCCTGTGGACTAAGGGTGGCTCAAGGCGTCCCTACCTAAAACTCTGAGACTTCCAGGGTGTGTGTAACAACAGAGCCAGGTCAGCAACAGGGCCAGGCAGAAGGGGAGGCTGGGGTGAGAACCCTGTGGGTCCCGCAGCCCCCAGCTGGGCCCTCTGGGAAGGGCCTTTTGCTCATTGATGGGAGGCTCTGGGTCTCAGTGGGGAGAATTCTGCATAACACGGACTCAAGAAAACAGAGATTTCAGAGGCCGAGGGAGGAGATTTGGCAAAGACGCGGAGGCTCCAGCTGAGTTGGCTGAAGGCTGGAGATGGAAGGACACAATTGTTTCTTCCAAATTATGAAGACCAAAGAGCCGCGCTCCCCAACACGAACGCTTCCAGGGGAAGCCCAGCGTCTCCAAGGCACGCTCGGGATTCCTATCAGCATTCATAATCACTCTGCACCGCGCTGATGAGATGTTCCCGCTGAACCCTAATCTCCTCCATGTGGCCTCCTGCTTGGCCAACTTTTCAGCTAAAAATAAAATCTATTCATCAACGAATACTTTCATGTTGACTTGGTTGCCTGAGCCTGTCCTGGTTCCCAGATTGCAGTAACCACGTGTAATAAAATGCCCTTTGTGATGAAGTATTAAATCAGCGACACCCAGAACCATGAGCTTCTTGGGCCTTTTTTTTTTTTTTTTTTTTTTTTTTTTTTGATGTGTGAAACCTAATGGACATTAATTTTGAAGAGTTTGCATCCCGAACAGAGAACGAGGCCTTTCTGAGCTATAAACGGGTGTCCTCCTGTACAGCCGGCTGGCACCTCACCCAGACTCACTGGGGATGGGCACCCCATGGCTCGGATGATGCACATCCCACACACTCATCAAGTAGTGACAGATGGGAGAGTGCACTTTGAAAAGAATGGGAGATTCTCACTTTGATGGTTTGTGATAAAATAAAATGAAAACAGCCAAACCTGTTCTAAAGATGAAGCAAGGTCAAGACCCCCTCCTTGCCCCTTGTTCATCCACCCAGGACATTTCTCTCCTTCAAATTCTTTGTCCATGAGTTTTGAGGAAAGTCAGTCCCCATTGCCTTGTGTGTCTCTGGGTCCGTCCCTATTGGATCTTTTGTCCCTGACATTTTCAAGTGCATTCAACATACTTGTGTGGTACAACCACCCTGGTGTAGGCAGGCCCCATGCTAAGGGTGGGTGCCTATGTGCATAGTCCTGGGAAGTCCCTGCTTTTGAGGGGGACAGGAACCAGTGCTCCTGCTATTTGCTGGGCTGTGAGTCAAGAGTAGTGAACTGTTGTTGCAGCTCCACTAAGGGCCTCGTCGATTCTGATGCCTGTGGCTGACTTCCATGGGCACCCTTTGGTGTCTCATAGCTCCTCGCCAGCCTCTGTGAATTTGTGGTTCTTCCCCCACAAGAGTGGGCCAGGTCTCAGCAAGGGAACAACACCATTAAAATATGTCAACTTTATAGAAAAGACAAATAACAGAGGAGTGAGGAGCCAATGTCATAGGTAGGTGCCTTCTTTTCCTTCTCTTTTTGACATTTGTCTTATCCTCCTTAAGAAAAATGGAAAGAAAAGTCCAACACATACATCTTATCCTCAGCAGCAACTTGGTCCTGGGCAAGACGGTGGTCCTGGGATGGCCTAAGTCAGGGAGGAAACCGGGGAACAGGAGGACACGGCAGACAATGTGTTCAAGTTTGGTTCCAGAAAGCCTTTTTTAAAAATATATATATATATTTTATTGATTTTTTTTACAGAGAGGAAGGGAGAGGGATAGAGAGTTAGAAACATCCATCTTGTGGAGAAAAAGGAACACTTGTGCACTGCTGGTGGGAATGCAGACTGGTGCAGCCACTATGGAAGACAGTATGGAGTTTCCTTAAAAAACTGAAAATGGAACTCCCATTTGACCCTGTGATCCCACTTCTAGGAATATATCCCAAGAAACCAGAAACACCAATCAGAAAGGATATATGCACCCCTATGTTCATAGCAGCACAATTCACCATAGCTAAGATCTGGAAACAGCCTAAGTGCCCATCAGTAGATGAATGGATTAGAAAACTGTGGTACATCTACACGATGGAATACTATGCTGCTCTAAAAAGGAAGGAACTCTTACCATTTGCAACGTCATGGATGGAACTGGAGAGCATTATGCTAAGTGAAATAAGCCAGTCAATGAAGGAAAAATACCACATGATCTCACTCATTCATGGATAATAGAGACCATTATAAACTTTTGAACAATAATAGATACAGAGGCAGAGCTGCCTCAAACAGATTGTCAAACTGCAGCAGGAAGGCCGGGGAGGGTTGCGGGGCAGGAGGTAGGGGGGTAAGAGATCAACTAAAGGACTTGTATGCATGCATAGAAGCATAACCAGTGGACATAAGACATTGGGGGATAGGGGAGGCTAGGGGACTGTCTAGGGCGGGGGGATAAAATGGACACATATGTAATACCCTTTGTAATACTTTAAGCAATAAAAAAAAAAAAAAAAAATTAAAAAAAAAAAATAAATAAAAAAATAAAAAAAAAATAAAAAAAAAAAAAAAGAAAAGAAACATCCATCAGCCACCTCCTGCACACTCCCTACTGGGGATGTGCCCACATGTACCAAGGTACATGCCCTTGACCAGAATCGAACCTGGGACCCTTGAGTCCGCAGGCTGACACTCTATCCACTGAGCCAAACCGGTCAGGGCCAGAAAGCCTTTTGAAGCTGTCCGTCGAGCTGTTCGGGAAGGGTCGAAGGGCTGGTAGTCTGAGTGGGTGGATTGTGAAGCAGGTTTGCCATGGCTAACCAGGTTACCTAGGAAGTTAGGGGAGGAATCATGGAACCTCTCCATGACCTGCTGTCTTATCCCTAAAACAGAGATAGGACAGCCCCCACCAGTTCAAAGGGATGGGACGGGATGGTGGGAGGCGGCAATGATGTCACATGGGCAGAGGCCCCTGCAGCCACCAGGCTCAGAGCCCAGGAGGCTACACGTGGATCACCTTCTCCACCTGTCTCTTCCTTTTCCATCACTTCACCCCTGCCTCCCTCCTCTCCTCTCCCACAACTGAGGTAGTTACACTTTCCTTCCTTCCAAAGGCAGTTACAAACTTTAAGTCCCATTATTTTAAATTATTGAAGGTGCTTGTTTGAAGTGAAAGTTTGAGCCTGTCAGGAAATTTCACCTTCAAAGCCTTTGAGTTGGTTCCGAAATCCCTCTCACGTGACGCTCCCTTGGAGCTGTCGAAGGGAAATGGGCCACACCGGGCCGTGCTGGGGGTACGACAGGGCCCTGCGCACTGTCAGCGTTGTCGGTGCTCACTGGGTGCATCACACGCCACAGCCGGCAACATGTGCGCCAGTTAACCCTGCAAAGCCAAGAATGAGCAGGTTCCAACCGCGCTTCCCCGGGAAGTAATGGCCGGGCTCTGGGCTCTGGGCTCCCAGGCTGCACCTGGAACAGGTTGCCCAGAAATCCCATTACTTGAACAACAGAATATTTGCCCCTACAGAGGTTCTTATTACTTTTCAGAATTACTTTACAAAAGGAAAGTAAAATTTTTCCATTAAAAACATTGTATCAACTGAGTGCAGATTGGGGGTGTCGGAGGGGGTACGGGAGACACTACTCCATGCCTGATGGCCTTGACTTTGGGGGATGGGCGTGGTTTTGACATTTCCAGGTGTGGCAAAGGCGGTGGCTGCACAACACTGTGAATGTCCTTAATGCCACTAAACTGCTCCCTTTGGAAATGGTTAATTTTATGTTATGTACATTTCACCTCCATAAACTATTTATAAAATCATTTCAAAATGGTCTCCCCTCTGGCTAGCAAGGCTCATCAACTTTGGGTGAGGGTGGGGGATGTGTTGTGTAGGATCCAGCAAGCAGAGCCCCAGAGGGCCCCTTCCAGGAGGGGTCCCCTTCCCAGCTCTGCCCTGAAGTTGTGGGGTGACCTGGGCAGGTTGTCTACATATCACTTGGTCCATAGAAGCCAGAGAACTCGTCTTGGTTTATTTAAATAACTATAGTTTCTCTGGTTAATAAAGCAATACATTGTCAACATATTTTATAATGTAAATAAATGTGATATGAAAATGATAGGAATAAAGAGAATTTAAATGGCCTGTTTCACTGCTTGGAATTGACATTTTACATTTTGATGAACCGCCTTCTAACCTTTCTCATATTGATCTGTACGATTTCAAGGGCTTTTGTGTCTCCATACTTTTTTATCCAACCCCTTGGTTTGGACCCTTGTCATGTGCGCTGTTTCGCAGAAGCTACAGATACCCCATCACCCTGAAGATGGGTGTCCCAGGTGGGAGCGGGAAATTGGGAAGGTCTTGGAATCGCCTGCCGTTGAGATTTGCTGTTTTAAATCTTTGTGTGTTTCTGTTCCTTCCTTTGTCTTCACAGCTTTGATTAAAACAATACCAGTTTTCCATCTCCTCTGAGGCATCTGTTTATTTTCTCCTTTGACTTTAAGAAAGCTTAATGTATGACGTATTTGTGCATGTGTGTGTGTGTGCGTGCGCGCGTGTGTGTGTGCGCGTGCGCGCATGTGTGTGTGTGCATGTGTGTGTACATGTGTGAAGCAAAGCAGAATGAAAGGGAAGTGAAGTCTGAAATAAGTCTTTATCTTGGTTCTTCTACAACTGTTTGCTAAAAGCCAAGACTATGAGCTTGATCGGAGGAACGTCTAGTTGAATTATCTACAAAAGGAAAAGATTTTGAGCTTGACCAATAAAGCAAAATCCAACATTGTATATGAGAAACATCTAAAATAACGAAATTCAGAAAAATAAAAGTAAAAATGTGGACAAATCCATTTCAAAGGCAAATTCAAAGGAAGCAAGGGTAGAAATTTTGATATCTGAAAAAATAAAATTCAGACAAAACCAAATTTATAAGACAAAATAGTCCACTTCTTAAAGTTAAAGTCAATAATTTTCAGTGAAGATATACACACCAATAACCTAAGCTCACACTGAAGGAGATATAAGAAGAGATCAACAGAGACACATTCTAGGAGAATCTGATACACCGCTCTCAGTAAAAGACATAGCCAAGTAGGAAAAATACAGTTCAGATGTAGATGACCTAAAGCATATAACCAATAAATAGTAATAGATTCTATACATATATAAAACCCTGAACTCCAATATTGCAGAATATACTTTCTTTGCAAATGCACAAAAGAATGTTCTAATAAAAAACTCAATATATCCCAAAGATTAAAAATAATACAGACATTCTCTGACCACAATCAATAAAACTAGAAATTATAGATAGGGTATCCCCCCAAAAAGTATATACACTTTGAATAATTATTAATTCCAATGGGTTAAACCAGAAAAGAAAGAAATATCAATTGAGCTTTCAGAAAAAAGTATACATACATTTTTGGGGGACACCCTGTATCAAGAATTAAAAGGCCCCACAATCCAGAAAAAAAAATGTAAATTATGTTTAAAAACTCTTAGATTAAATAGAAAATACTTAAATATTGTAGATTTTCTTAAGAATAACAATGAACACAAGACATACCTCAATCTAGGGTATATAGCTAAAAAAATTTAGGTACATATTTTCAAAGAAAAATAGTATTAAGTATGTCATGCATATGTGCAAACAAAAATAAATGAAGTAAACACCCAATTTGAGAAGTTATTTTTAAAAAGTATAAAATTATTTATTTTTTAAAGCATAAAATAAACCCAAAAAGGCAGAAGGAAGAAATTAATGATGATAAAAGCAAAAATATAGGGTGTCCCCAAAAAATGTATGCATGCTTTCAATTGATGTTTCTTTCTTTTCGGGTTTAACCCATTGGAATTAATAATTGTTCAAAGTGTATATACTTTTGGGGGAACACACTATCTATAAGTTAGGGAGAAAAGCAGTGGGAATAATGAATAAACCTAAAAGGTAGTTCTTTTGAAATTTCAACAAAATAGGCAACTCACTTTAGCCATTCTAATTAAGAAAACAATGAGAGGGACAAAGCACCAATTTGCAAATTTATGCAAATACATTTGAAAAATGTAGATGAAGTAAATAACTTTCTGGAAAAATACAGTATACCAAAATTGACCCCAGTAGAGCCAGAAAGCCAAGCCAGATACCATAGAGGAAATACAAGTGCAGTGTTCTCCTCAAAAAGCACCAGTCCCAGATGGTTTCACATGGGAATTCTATCCAACCTTTAAAGACTAGATAATTCCACTGCTACACAAATAATTCTAGATCCTGAAAAGTATTAAAAAAAAAAAAAACTACCAAAGTCTTGCCCATCCTCAGTTGGTTGGGCGTCGTCACATAAACTGAGAGTCTGCTGGTTTGATTCCTGGTCAGGGCACTTGCCTGGGTTGCAGGGTGATTCCTCAGTAGGGGGCATAGAGGAGGCAGCCAATCGATGTTATGCTCTCACATCTATGTTTCTCTCTTCTCCCTTCCTCTCTCTCTAAAAATCAATAAACTTAAAAAAAAAAAAAAACCTACCAAAGTCTTCCCATTAAGTATAACATTAACCCCCAGTCCTGATAAAGATTACATTAAAGCAAAGAGCAAGCTATAGACCAGAGATGGCGAACCTTTTGAGCTCGGCGTGTCAGCATTTTGAAAAATCCTAACTTAACTCTGGTGCTGTGTCACATATAGAAATTTTTTGATATCTGCAACCATAGTAAAACAAAGATTTATATTTTTGATATTTATTTTATATATTTAAATGCCATTTAACAAAGAAAAATCAACCAAAAAAATGAGTTCGCGTGTCACCTCTGATACGTGTGTCATAGGTTCACCATCACTGCTATAGACCAATCTCATTTGTGAATATCAATGCAAATGTTCTAAAAATAATATTACTAAACAAAAACCTGAGATCCATCTGTTTAAGTAAACCTGAATTTGTTCTGAATTTAAATTGAAAATAACAGAATGCACTCATGATGCATATTTACTTTGGAAAACAAAAAACATGAAAAATGACTAGCTGTCTGCTGAAAATCCCTAAACACAAAGACCGCCCAATAGCACTGAGCACTCCAAGGGCACATTGATTTCTAAATACCATTTCCCACTCAAATGAAGCAGAGTTACTTGAGAAATGGCTGATTCCAGATCTGCAGCAGCAAGTTTATAAAATGAGCTTAGAATGGCTTCTGATAGCTGGAAGCAGGGAAGCTACCAAAGACCATGGGGTGGGGTCAAAAGGAGTCAGGAGACACCCCCACCCTCCAAAGGTTAGATGTTGGGGCAGCAATAAGGGAAAGCTTCAGTGGATTGAGCCCACCAAGAAGACTGACATCTATGAATTTACAATTACAGTTGTTGTTTTTTAACTCCTTGCTCAGCTTTGGAGGATGCTAGCAAATTAACACATGGCCTTGCAAACTAAAAAAGTGGGGGGGATGGAGGGGTGGGGGAGTGGGAATCAAGCATCTATCTTGCTTTTCATATGAAAACTCTTCCTCAGAGTAACTGAGGGGAAGTTTCTCTTTATGGAGATACTTCAATTAACTAAGTAAAGGAATAATAGAATAAGAACATGATTCTTTTGCTACCCCTCATAAAATAATGGCTTGAGCAATGGTCACCCATGCCCACTAACATCACAGAGAGATGACCAGGTAGTGTGTACCTGTGATAGGAGAATACACACCCATCTATGAAGGATTCCTGTTGGAAGGTGATATTCGAAACCCAACATTGGTCTGTATCTTTAGCTGCCGAGCATTTGATTGTTGGCCTTTGGCCATCTTGGGAGCAGGGAGCAGGGCAATCCACTATGTTCCTCCTTCTTTGCTTTCAGAGTCGACGAGAATTTAGGGTGCTGTAGGATCCTGGATGTGGCGTGACCACAGTTGAAAGAAACAGTAAGTTGCAGAATTGGATTTCCAAGTACAATAACTCCGTGAGACAGGTATTCCTTTTAAACATTTTACAGATGAAGAAAATGACTTCCCTACAGTCCACAGCTAGTTAACAGGAGACCCAGGATTCAAAGCTGGAACTGCTTTTAATTCAAGTAGCCACTGTGTGCACACCTCACACTCCTGCAATGAGGACAGTTGCTTAGGATTCTTCAGCTCACCAGAAACCTAACAACCTCGTGCATTCTTTTCATTGTATTGGTCATGGAATCAGAAAAAAAAATACATTCAATTTTTTGTGTGCATTTGGCATTTTATTTATAGATTTTTAAACCATGTCTCTAAAGGATAAACCATGTTTGTCTTACAAAGCCTAGCTTCGCAGGAAAACAAACAAAGCAAAGCCTTTGAAACATATGTACTGCCCTTGAGAACAAACAGCAATCATGGTTGCTGCAGTCATGGAAACTCTGAGTGTCTTCAGTGCACAGTTCAAACACATCTGAATGCGTTTTAGTCTCAAGTTTCCCCAACGTCGTCTCCTACTGGTTGATATCTTCAACATGTCCGTTTGTTTAATTTTTAGCAGTTGGCTCTCAGTATTCCGTGTGGATGGAAGGAGGAGGATTTGAGGTGAATTAATGAATTTTCTGAGACGTTCCATGTGTCCTTGTTTCCTGAGAATGTAAGTGGTGTATGTGCTAACGAAGCTGTTTCCTGTCATCCTGGGTCCTTACCACAATGTGGACTACCACAACCAGGGTGATCGTGAGGAGCAAGGCATGCTTCTTGGCCCTCAGAAACGTCTGTCTTCATGGTGTGCCGTTGGGATGGTGGTACCTGAAAGGCAATCTGATGGGGCTGGTTCCTGGGAGTCAACTCCGCCCTCCCCTGTACCCTGTTCAGGATCCAAAGCCAGTTGGTCATAAGCACCAACAGAAACCGAAAACATTCCGTCCCATTTCCTTGGACTCGTGGCCGTGAGCTGGTGACAGAAGTGTGGAAGTCGGCCCCGACTTTACTAGACCAGCTGTCACAGCACCTGGAGACACGCAGGTGGTGGCACAATCTGATTGATAGCATCTTCTGGAAAAGCAGTGCTACCCCAAAAACTCTTCAACGTCTCATTTAAAATATTTCAGTTCACTTCTCTGCCTTAATTTGTGTAGGAAAGGTCACTGACACTTCATATGACACCCACATTTCCTGAGTGCACCCACAGGAGGACGGCAAAGAATGTCGCCAGCAAGATGAGTTCCATCCCTCACGCTTTCCCCCTTCTCCTAAAAAGTAGAACGCACTGAATTTCCTTTTCCATTTCTTTCAAGGCTTTCAACATTTGAATTCAAACAGCCTCAAGAGCTCTTGCCTGTAAACTGAGTTCTAAATGTTGGCTAAGGTGTGTCTTCCCACAAACGTTAGACTCGAGGTGACACTGGGCCGGGAGCCTCCACTCCAGCAAGAACCGAAGCGCTGGGAATGTGGGTGCGCAGAACCTGGCTGTCAAACGCTGCCTGGGGCTCTGGGGGTGAAAGGATGCTTTGTTTTTATTCTCAATAACATCTAGCAGCTGAGCACATCTCATTCAAACTTCCCAGAAAACTGAGGGAAATTCCCCTTCCAGTGAGATCAAGTGGAAAAAAGATGAAATTTGAGGGGAGAGCTGCCGAAGGGCTGGGGCAAGGGAACCCAGGCAGTGCAGACGCAATTCCGAATTGTTCTCGGGTTTGGAGTTTCCCTAAAAAGAGAGTCCTGCCTGTGGGGGGCCCTGTCCTGCCTGTGGGGACGGGAATGTCCTTTTTCTTGCTTCAGCCACCTGGTGACGCACTCTGTTCCTCTCCGGTAAAGAGGGTGTCCTGGCGTCTCAATCCTCTCCAGCACTGGCCCAGCTGCCCCGCCAGCCTCCATGGAGATGTGTGCGACCGAGGCTCGGGCCAGTGAGGAACCCGACTGCATCTACACACGGGGACCCATGAGCCCGTCTCGTCAGGAAACACCACGTGACTTGGACTGACTTGGACGCAGATGGCGATGACTCTGCCGCTCAGCCTATCAAGATGTCCATACCCTTGACCTTCCCATAACAAATGGCCCAGGCACTGTTCCCAGTCTTGGTGGGGAGGCCTTCATGGCTCGTTTCTCAGATCCACCTGCCTCAGCCCAAAGGGGAAGCAGCACGGGGACCAGATGCCCCTGGCCCCTTCCCTGGCTCCCAAGCCGGGCAGTCCCTCGGACAGCGAGTCCTGTGCCGAGGTGGTGGGGGGGGGGGGGTCTCCCCTGCCGGAGTTAGAACCCGGGGAGCCAACCTTTGCTCGGCTGGTCTGACGCGTCACGGTGCCTACAGCCCAGGTGCTACCACACAGGGAGGGTGCCATCGTCAAAGGCCCCACTTGCCCTCCACACGCTGTCACACGATGTTTCAGGGACGCTCTGCTTCGGCGGGGGGAGGGTGCTCTGGAGGCGGAAAACTGGCGAGTGGGGCATGGCAGCTGCAGGTGATTAGCCCGTCAATCAAGTGCCGGCTGGGATCACACTCACTCGCCGCCAAACACGGTTGTTACATGTCCAGGTGACGGTTGTCAGGACAAAGGAAGGGCCCCGAGGACAGACACCTGAAGCTCGGCATGGCAGGCCTCGGGGCCCCTCGCCCAACGCAGACAGCTGAGCGGGACAGGTTTCCCCGTGCCCGGTGCCTCGCCCTGAAGCAGGACGAGGGTCCACAGCACGCCACAGCCCGGCGTTCGGAGCAACCTGGTGCCGCCGCTTCCCCCTGGGCCTCTGGTGTCTTGTCTCCCAGGCAACGCCATGCTACACGGGAAAAAGACTGAGAACATCAAATGGCACCCAGAACGGTCATGTTTGGTTTCTTTTCATTTAGTTTATAGTCACCACAATATTTGGAAGATTAACAGGAGAAAGACAACCTCCAGCCCTGAAAGCTCCGCCTTCTTAGACTGCGGCCTCGGGAGCCACACCAGGCCACAGCCTCCAGGACGGGAGAGGCAATTCCGTGAGTCACGGGGCAGACTCACCCGGCGCCCCATGGTCGGAAATCGAGAGGGCAAGGCAGAACTTGGAAACCAAGACCCTCCTGAAGCCGATGTGCTCCTGCCCTGGAATAACCGACAAATTAAAATAAAAGCGCCCTGCTGTCAGTATGGTTCCTCTGCCGTCCCCACACCCACTGCACAGGACACTGCCCCCAGGTCTCCTGTGCCCTGTGGAGAGGCCCCACAGGTGAGCTGCTCCTCACCTACCTGCTGTGCAGAGACCCTGCGCCGGAGGCAAAGGCGCGCAGGCTGACGAAGGCTCCCAGTGTGTCCTCCGTTAGATTCAACGCTGACCAAGCGGGTGGTGGAACCTATTCCTCTCGTTTCCCCACTGGGCACGGCTCTCTTCTGGCAGAATTTGGCTCACCCTCCATCTCCAGACACTATTCCCAGTCTTGGCGGGGAGGCCTGCATGGCCCTGGTCCCCAGTTTGGGGTAAAGGCTATTCCATTGACCAGTCTCCATGCTGGCCCACCAAGTGTCCACTCGAGTCCAGGCAGCTCCGTCTTCCTGACAAGTCCCTTATTCTTGACACCCGCCGGCATTCCTACAGCCGTGCTCTGGCCCTCAGCCCGCTGGCCTCTCACAGTGCCCTGCAGCCCCACGGTTGGGGACTCCTGCCACAAACCCTACTCCCAGAGCTTGCTCAACAAGCTGGCTGCTCTCACTGCCCTGCAATCCGTGCTGGTCCCCACTTCTGTCTGTACAGTAACCATCCCCAGCTTGCGTGTCCTGTGGGGACCAGAGACCTTTGGTCCCATTTCCACACAAACCTACAATAGGCACGGCCAACAGGCTGTCCCTTGTCAAGGGCCACCCCAAGCTGTCATGTTGTCAGTGCCGTGTGGCTGAGTGACAGAATGCCACACGCTGGGTGGCTTCAGATGACACGTGTGTTACCTCCCAGCTCCTTTGGGTTAGGAGTCCAGGCCTGGCTTGTCTGGGTTCTCTGCGCCAGGGTTTCACCGAGCTGCCATCCCAAGTGGGTAACGATCCCCTCGCGGGCTCTCAACACTGCTGTCAGGATTCCTCTCCCGGGTCTGCAGAGCTGAGGTCCTTTCCCCACCGGTCACCAGCCAGGGGCCACTCCAGTGTCCAGAGCTCCTGGCCGTGTGGGTCTCTCTGGAGACCATCTCCACCTGGCAGCAGGGAGCATCTCTCGCTAGTTTATGACAGTCTTTCGTCTCCCATTCAAGCAGAACCAGGCCCAACCGTCTCAGGCTTACAAGATCGGGTGCGTTCAGGGTGGTAGGCCATAGACGACAGTCTTATGTAACAGAGCATTCCAGAAGGGTGGCATCCCGTCACTGTGCCGTCGACTGCTAGTGGGAAGCAAGCTGCAGGTGGGCCCACACCCAAGTAAAAGGGGTCACACAGGAGCCCAGGGACCAGGAGGCAGGGCCCCCGCCCAGCAGCACGGCGTTCCCTGGACTAGGTGTTCGTGGTTCACTGGCCTCCAGCCTGTGTCCCTGTCTGGGGGGGGGGGGGGGGGGGGGGTGTGGAATGCCAGTCCCCGAAGGCCACAGAATGGCAGCATTAAGCTGGAGGGACCCGGGCACCCAGGCACCCGGCTGGGGAGGGTCACAGCTCCTGCGCATCTTGCAGACCGGTAGGTGCCAAGAAGACAGTGAATTCCAGATGCACCTCCAGGGAGCAGCCTCTGCCATCTCTCTCAGAGGCGGTTTGCCTCCGGTACCTGGGACAAGGTGACATCATTTGTCCTTCCCTCGCAGAGGAAACTGCTCGCTTCGAGGCCCTGGCACTTGGCTTCCTAAACAGGCCCAGCCGTTCCCGAGGGCTGCCTGGGGTCACCCCTCCGCTGCTCGGTCCCTGCTGATAATAACCAGCAGGGGGCTCCCGGGAGAGGCTCTTTACAAAGGAACAGCACAAGATGGGGGAGTTTACAAAGGAAGCAGCCCTCTCTTTTGGGATCCTTACGAATTTACACATTCCTCTGAGGCTTTTGCATAAAAGAGAGAAAGCTGCTAACATGTGAAGAATTAAGCAATGAAGTGAGGTCCATGATGCCACTGGCGGCCTCTGTGGGGACCAGATGTCCTCGCCCGTGGCCTCTCGCCCGTGGCCTGCCCCTGTCACCTGCAAGCTCACACAGACCCGGGACAGCGCGTGCACCTGAAGGCCCAAAACAAAATAAGGGCAAACACACAGGAATAAGCGAGCAATTGCCGCTCAGATGACAACGGGATTGGTGCAGACAGCAGTCTTGACTTCGTATTGTCAGGCAGAGTCTAAACCACACAGGTCCAGACCCTGCAGCCCGCCCCGCTCCCCACCCCCCACCCCCCCAGGCCCCATTCCAGCCAGGGCCAGAGATCGGACCCTCTCTGCTTCTTGCTGGTCTTTTCGGGCAAAGAGATTGATACGCCCTGGAAAGTCGACGACCAGAAACAGAAACCCCCATTTTGGACGGGGGCTTGAAAAATCTGGACGAATCCTAGCTCAGCCCCCAAATTAGGTGTGTTTCAATTACAGCAAACCCTCTGGCCATTCTGCACCCTGTTCCACAAAACAAGAACCTCATAAAGAACCTTCCGGCAACTTCTAACCAGTGTTTGGTGCCCCCACCCCCGGGACATCTGTGAGAGCAGATTGCATTCAGCTGATGTGTTCACCAGATGAGTGGGACGTGCCCCTCGGCTGAAAATTGTTGAGTGTGTGCTGTTGGGGGGGCAGGGGGGACCCAGATGTCAAGCAAACTTTTTAGCGCACAGAGCCTCTGACGCACGCGTGTCTGCTAATGGTGATTCGGGGCGGCATCTCCCCCCGTGACTCACTGGCGGGTGGACGCGGGAGCCGCCTACTGACCTCTGCAGCCATGTGGGCCCTTCAGAGTGTGAAATTCCAATTTCTACATCAGAGCCCTGCGTGTCAGGCCCGAAAAAATGCTTCATGTGAGAGCAACGCTGATGCTTTCCAGGTCGGCGCAGCGGCTGGGGAGCAGGCGAGAGGAAGAAAGGGATAATTTCTAACAGGCTCGCAGCAGGTTTGCAAACCGTGTTTGGTAAATACGCCGTCTTCTCAGCAGGCTCCGCTTCCAGAAGGACCCAGTTCCCCAAACCCAGATGCGAATGCCAGGCTGCCTTCAACCTTCAACATTG
The DNA here is from genome assembly GCF_014108235.1 of Myotis myotis. Lineage (NCBI taxonomy): Eukaryota > Metazoa > Chordata > Mammalia > Chiroptera > Vespertilionidae > Myotis > Myotis myotis. The sequence goes on along the minus strand of NW_023416390.1, from coordinate 35,460,504 downwards.
GGGTTCACTGAACTTCTGCTCATGGACCCCCGTTCAACCCTTTCTGCAGCCGGACATGAAAGGCATGGGGTCCCTGCAGAGGGGCAGGTGACCCTGCAGGCTCCACACAGCCTTCCCTCCTTCCTTGTGGCCCCAGACACATCGCCTCGCCTCCCTGTTCTCCCAACTCTGACCCGCGCTGACACAACCAGCGTTTCCTTGGGGCCCTGGGACTCGTATTTGATCAGTTAACTGAGACAGGAACTGCAAAGCCAGCAGTGCCCCTCATGGGAGGGGCCTGGCAGGAATGGGGTACAGATGATTGGGGTGCACACCTCTTCGAGGGCACCGATGCTGAGCTGTCACATAGGCCCGACCTGCTCATAGCTGTGATATGTTGTCAGGTGGTTTCCCAGTAACCCCGCAAGGCAGGAGTCATCACAGTGCTGCAGGCGTGGGGACTCGGAACAAAGGTGGGAAATGTTCAGGAACCTCTCGCTGGTCTCACTGTAGGAAGTCCCTGCTCAAACCCAGGTCTGCCTGGCTTTAAAAGTTACATTCTTAACCCGTAAGGTGAGGTGCACATTAATGCAGCCAGGCTGAGCAGAGCATGGGGGGAAGCAGAGGGCAGTGGGCAGCCTGTGGAGAACTGAATCTGTGGCCTGGGGTATGGGAGTGGCGACCGAGCATATCGGCCCCCTGCCCCACATCTCTGTCTTTGTCACCACAGGGTTCCGTTCAAGCTCTAGGTCCTGTCTAATTGGCCCCATGCTGCCCTTTGCCCCTTCCCAGAATTCACCATGGAAAGGTGCCCCAGGCCTCAGCTTGAAGAGGCCAAACCGAAGCTAGTTCCATGTCCAGGTCAGGCCACTCAACGGCTCCCAGCGTCTGCCTGACAAACACCCTCCTCATGCAGGAGCTGGTGCTCCAGCCCCTCCTCGCAAGGGCCTTCCCACATGATTTCCCGATGACTCAGCACGACTGTGATCTGCATGCCTGTCTCTGACAGATTCACAGGGGAGTTTATTCCATTCAGCAATGAAATCAACATTGTGTGATCCCCTGTACAATAGCAAGGGTATTTTTTATGTTTTTCAATAAATAAATAAGGAGCATAAAAAGTAAGGAAGACATTAAAGCAGTGGTTCTCAACCTTGGTTGCACATTAGAATCACCTGGGAATCTTTTTAAAATCCAGATTTCTGGGCCTCATCCTCTGGAAATTCTGTTTCTTTGTTACTCATGTTGTGGCTCCACCCCATAACAAAGAAACAGAATTTCCAGAGGATGAGGCCCAGAAATCAGGATTTTAAAAAGATTCCCAGGTGATTCTAATGTGCAGCCAAGGTTGAGAACAACTGCATTAAAGTCAAACAATGAATTGAATAAATTAAGACATTTTCAAATGCCTGTCACCTGATGGGACCTAATGCAACTTAACAAGGAGAGACCAGATTCTCTGGAAAATCATTGCAGGACTTCTCAGAGCCTTTAAGGTGCTCATAAGCAAAGGAAAGCTCCAGGGATGGGAAACTGGATAGAATATTTTCAGGCTTCTTTGACCACCAGGATCCTTAGTGTGAGTGGTGGTGGGAAGCCATCTGTTGATGGATCCCAAGGCCGTTCGTTCAACAGACGAAGTTTAGGAAATGTTGCGTTCTACTAACACTAGTTCCAGAGGGTACCAACCACGGTGACCTCCCAGAGGCGGTGGGCAAGCTCCCAAATTTGCTGGACGAGTCCAGCTCCTGTCACATCCTCAACCCGGCCTGGAGCTGGCCTGCAGCTTCCCAGGAAAGAATAGCTCTGTTGCCTAAACCATGGCAGCTTTGGGGGAGTCCTGGCTGCCTGCTGTGTCCATAGGAATTCTGCAGTTTAGAGGCAGTAGGTGATGGTTTACCGCCTCTAAGTAGGTGATTGGCATGGCCCTAGCCAACGTCCTATGCTCCCAAGCAGCCCAGACACCGCAGAGCCCTTATCTCAGCACAGCGTGTTAGCAGGCAGGCATCCTGCGAGCCGCATCCTGCTTACTCCTGAGGAACCGAATTAGTATTGTGTTGGGCTGAGCCACCACATCTCCACCCCCCATATCTGAGATGCCGGGGGTCTATGGACTGCAAAATTAGCAAAGGGTCTCACACTCGTGAGGGCACAATAATGGACATGCCACTCGGCGCCAAACAGCGCCGGAGGCCGGGAAGGTGTCAGGATTTGCAAACTTTTAAAAACCACACAATTGGAATCACCTGCAATGAGTGCGTTACAAATCAGTCACGTGCTCACTGCACATTTTTTCCTAAATACAAAACAGATTCTGATATATTGTATGTCAGTGGCAGGACAGCCGGGGACAACGTGGAGCCGTTCCTGAAGTCCAAGTGCACCTCCAGTTGTCTCTCTGTGATCAGAGCTCCCCCTCCCTTCTGGCCCCAGGGAGACTGTTTCCAGAAGAGCCTGAGTTGCTAACTCCAAACACGGGCCACGTCCACTCACTCAGCTGGTTGGGCTGCATCACTGCTCTTCAGAACTAAAGTGTGACGTAGACTCAGCAGGGGGTTCGGACCTAGAGCTCCCTTATTATTTCACCGTCACATTCGCATGGGGTAGTCAGAATGGGGCCAGCCTTCCTGCTAGATGGCAACCACAGAGTCCGGGTTTTAGGGCTGAAAGCAGCATTGGAGCTCCACTTCTCAGACCGGCCCATTCTACAGATGGGAAACGAAGCCACGTGGGGGTCGCGTCTTACCTGTGGCCACAGGGTGGCTCCATCACTGCAGTGTGAACCCAGGTCCTCGGGCTGCCGACCTAGCTCTCTCTGCAGAGCTCACATGGACACGGCCTTGGATTCACGTGGGAATTAGATCACAGAATGGAGATTTTAAAATGTCTCCAATATGCCTTCTATGACTCAAGATGACTTCGTTTTACGAAGGCGAATGTTTATGGAAAATCACCTCCTCAAAAACTTTATTTTTTTCTAATCATTATCATCTGTTTGTGGAGAAACACAGCTCAGTGATAAACAATAGACTGGAAACTCGAGAGCAAGCCGAGTTCGTTGTTTGGGTTTCTTTTGTTGTATACAGAGGATTTTCATTCCCGCCACCCTCATCACTGTGTTGTTGAAAATTTTCATCCCCCGCTGCCTGGTGCAGAGCTAAAGACAACTACCGTTTCATCCTGGGCCCACGCAGAGGCAAGACTCACTTTCTGTCAAGGGCCAGGTTGTGAATAATTTGGGCTCTGAGGGCCGAGGGGTTCTGTCGGGACTGCTCAGCTCTGCCCTCCAGCTGGAGGCAGCCACAGACACCTGGCCCTTAACAGAAAAAAAACAAAACTTTATTCACAAATCAGAGTTTGCCAACCCCTGTCTTATATCATGCCAATGTATCTGGATGGAAAATCCAGCAAATCATTGTGGTACCGATGGTTATATTTTGGGATTTGACAAGCGTTAATTAAGCCCTTGAATAACTTACTGACCTTTGACTTTTTCCTGGGCGTGCTATCACTGTGTCATCCTAGTCACTGCCACGTTTAAGAAAACTTTTAAAGGTACACTGCTATGAAGCATTGGAGAGAAGCATTCAGGGCCTTCGAGAGGAAGGGTCAGGAATGAGTGAGCAGCGAGTATTCACCCTGCACGGTCTACATCGCTGATAGGCGTCTGCAAATGCATCAATAACAAGCAAGGTCTTGGGTACAGGAATCTTTTTCTCTCTCACGAGAACTTTGTGAAATAATCCTGGCACCCTTTCTTCATGTTAAGAATATGTCCAGTGATCTCTAGAAAGCTTTGCCTCTAGGTTGCCACACATGGATTGTGGTTCGCTCATATGTCAGCACAGCACAGCCCCGCCATCTGGTCAAACTGCCTGAGAGAGCGGTTCCTGCCTCACACACCTGCCACCTGGACCTGGCTGCTCCCCGCAGACCCGCTGGCCTCAGAGCCAGGCTTTGTGCCCCTGGTGCCCAGGGCAGAGCACAGAGGAAGCCCAGAGTGTGAGGACATCTCCCAGTGACCAGGAAGTCTCTCTAACCAAGGGGACAGAAACAGAGCATCCAAGTTTCCTTAAGGAAAACATACGAAACACATGAAAAGAATGAATTAACATTGAAAACAGGAAGTAATGAATGAATAAAGAGAAAAACTGACATTGATTAACAAATCCAACAGCTGGGTCTCTGAAGAGATGAAAACAATAAGCAAATCACTGAGAATCCTAGTTATTTAGAAAGAAAACAAAAAAATAGACACCGTTGAGACTTGTCAAAGGAATATAAAAGATATAGTGGAAAATTTAAAATATAAACAAATGTTGTAATAGCCTCATGCTACTGTATGTGGGAAAGACTCACCATTCTGCTTATACTTCACTCATTCCTTCTGGGTTCAATTCTCTGTTTGCTGAACTATATTAGAAGTTCTTTTATGAGACTCTGTTAGTGACAAATTTTCTAAGCCTTTGTTTTTCATCATTTCTTCCTAATTCTTGTAAGACTGTTTATAGTTAGGTAGAGATTTCTATTTTCTCCCCATACTTTGAAGATATCATTTCACTGTCCTCTGGTTACTGTCAGGAAATGGCAACCAAATTAATTGGCATTCTTTTTTAGGTAATCTTTTATTTCTGCTACTTTTAAGGTATTCTCTTTGTTTGGGGCATTCTTGCAAAGCTTATTGTTATACATATATCTAGATGTAAATTTTCTTTCATCTATTTTTTCTCCCTGAATCAGAGAGTTCAGAACTGTCCTCAGTTTTGGAAAACTCTATCATCATCTCTTTAAATATTGATTCACTCCCCTTGTCTTTCTTTGTTCCATATGGAATTCCTGTTGTGCTTTTATTAAACTTCTTAGCCTATTCTCCACAACTATTAATCATGCCTCCAACTTTCCATCTCTTTATTTCCATGTGATAAAGTGATCTTCCACTTTACTAATTCTCTATTCAGCTGTATCTCATCTGTTTTTTAAACTAACCATTCAGGATTTTGTTAAATTTCAATCTCTCTGTTTTTTTATTCCTCTAAGTTCTCTGTTGTTGTTTTTAATATTTCTTGTCCTTTGTTTTTCTTTGTTGGTGGCTTGTTCTTTTCTCACCTTTTTTCATTGTGTCTTTAATACTATTTTATAATCTCTATTTTATGATATTGTTTCCTGAAGCTCTTAGAGACCTACTCTTACTGTTTGTTATAAATGCAAACTTATTAGGAGTTTATTTGTCCCCTCAGACTGGAACCTTTGGATTTCGTGCTCATCTCATTGTGGATCCTCTGAGAGAATTCTTCCTGTCCATCCACAGAGGTTCTGTGTCTTCTCCTAACAGGTGTGCCAGAGGAATGGCCGGCCCTGCGTTAATTTTATCCCAGTCTCTCAGACTGGTGTGTTCTCTGTGTCACCTTTTCACTGAAAGTGCAGCTCTTCAAAAAGCAGGACGTCTCTTGTGTAGGAATCTCAGTTCCAACCTCCAGCGTCTTAGGAGCTCAAACATTCATCTCCTGTTTCCGCACAGCCATTAAAAACCAAAAATTTGTTCATTAACAAAGGACATACAAAGTGACCTTCACTCCCATCTGTGCCTCCAGTGCAGCCCTGCATCAATTCCCGTACATTCCCCTCTTTGATTTGGGTCCTTCTAAAAGATATGTTTTAGTGAATGGTGTTGATTATAGTTATTATTTTAGCCAACATTCCTAGGCATTTTTCATCAGGATACTTTCCGTGTTCTATGGTTCATCAGGTTTCATCAGAGATAATAAGCATGTGTCAACATTAACCTACTTTAAACATGTAAAGCAAACTCTAATATCCACATTAGTTCATCTCTAACTTATTCCAGAAAAAAAAAATGCTTGACTTAGGAAAAGGGCCTCCATCCCCATTCCCAGGGCCCTGCCTCACAGTCTTGTCATTGAGATTTGTCTGTCATTGTCATTCCTGAAAGAAAGCAGTGGCTGGGGGAATAACTATTTGTGTCCGTGAGCGTCTGAGAAGGAAACAGAGCAGCTAGGGAGGGGCCATCTCTCGGGCTTTAGCGATGCCAGGACGGCGCCTGCTTTCATGTTTCCATAACACCAGCGAGATGAGTTCCACTGAAGGCTGCCTCCTAACAGAAGGTTCCTGTTTCCTTGGCCAACGTTTCTACAGTTTAAAGAGCAGCCCCGTGCGCCTTATCTTATGGAAGTCCCCACCTTACAATGAAGAAAACGAGGCGCAGGGATTAAGAACGGGTTGCCCTGGTCGGCATTTTGTGGCCAGTGACACCAGGACCTGGCAGTTTTTAGCAGGAAAAAAAAAATGGTGTTTCTACGTTCTTGAGAGAATGGGAGCCAGACCGTGTTCCCTTACAGTCACACCATCCCGGGCGCCACCTCTAGGAGCTCCAGCAACATTGAAAGTTAAATCAAACAGCCTTTCAACTCTTGTCCTAAAATGGAAGTTGTATGATTTCTAGCCAGGTGACGCTCGGCCAAGGGTGGACGGTCCGGAGCTGGGACATAAGCCAGAGGAGAGCAGGAGGCACCCAGGCGCTGGGAGGCGGTCCTGGAAGGTGCGGCCTGAAGGCGTGGATGTTGTGTGGCCTCGGGGACGTGCTGCCTGTGGCCGGCACCTGTATCACAGGCTGTTCTGGCTGCAGGGAGAGGAGTCCCCTCCTGCCAGGGACATGGGGAGCTGGTGTGATTCACGCCTTCATCTGCTTTCGCTCCGTTGGCAGGAATGGCTTTATGGAACCATAGCTCAGCGCGGCCCCATCTGCTTGGGGTGACGCACTGACCGAAACTGCTCCTTGAGGAGAAAGCACTCGGGCGGCTTCCATGAGACGTTGGACCGTCTGAGTCATGGCTTCCTGGCTTTCCCCATCGAGAACTGGATGTCTTAGCGCACAGACAGGAAGCACTGACCGCCAGCCCCTTCGTACCTCCCTGGCCGGGCGCCCAGGGCTGACCTGAGCAGGGGCTCCTCTCAGGAGATTGGCATAACCAAGCAGCAGGGCAAGAATCGGTGGGGGCAGAAGGCCAGGCCTGTCAGACTTGGGGCCAGCTGTATGGGTGTCTGGGACAGACCCACAGATCTGCAGGAGGTCTGGAGGTCCCCTAGGACTGTGGCTGCTGCCTGGTGCTCTCAGATATCAGGGCACAAAGCTGGAGTGTCTGTCCAAGTACAATCTGTCGGGATGGACCGGTGCCCTGGGTCCCCGCACGGGAGTGGCCAGGATGAGCGACTGGTGGTGCACGTCGTGTCATCCTCCAAGGATGCTGTGCCCATCTTCCTGGCTCGAGTTCATGCTCCCGAAAGGGGCCGGGTGGTGGCACAGAGACCCGAAGGTCCCACACGGCCCGGGCTCCGCTGAGCACGAACCCTCCATGCTCATTCCGACATCATTCACCCAACTCCCACACTTCGTGCAGTAAACGCTGGGTGCCACTGGAGCTGTGGCCAGGGCCGGCCGGGTCCTGAGCTGGGACCAGCTGGTTGTCCAGGGAAACAGCCCCTGCCGCCCTGCCCGGGTCATGCTCAAGTCTGGCTCAGACGATGTCACACCCAAGCCCCTGCCGCCTCCCCCAAAATCCGGAACCACCAACAAAAAAGGGAGCCTGTGAGGCAGACAAGCCACAGACCCCATGTCCGAGGCAGGAAAAAGCAGGCAAAGAATGGCCGTGGTGAGAAGACCGGGTCCCCTCCCTCCGTGGCCACTGAGACCCACGGACTCAGGAAAGTTGTTTAATCTCCGCAAGCTTGTCACATGGTGGTAACACTCATTTTCTGGGATCACCGTGGCGATCAAACGGAAGTGAATTGACGTGTTTTCAACGTAGTACGTTTTCAAAGTAATTTCCAGAGAAACCCAAGCAGAGCGGGTGGAGGCAGCTCCCACGCCCGCTGACAACCCCGGCCCCGGGGGAGCGGAGGGCCGCCGGTCCCTCAGTGGGGGCACCTCCGCTCTCTCAGCCTGGGAGCTGGGAGTGGGGAGACCAAGTCTGACTTTATTTGGGCCAACGTAAGGCCACGGAGATGGGCCGCCTGTAGCCTGGGTGGGGCCCTGCAGTGTGCCTCTGTCCCCCGCCCTCCTCCCCATCGGTCACCTCCTCCTCGTGTCCCAGTGCCATCTGCAGCATGTGGCAACCGTGGCAGCCCCTCCCACTCTGAGGGGGTCTCCCCCAGCGTGTTCAGGGGGAGGAAGACTCGGCTTTCCCTGTGGGCTCACGCAGAGCTCCCCTCAACTGCCACCGCGCCCAGGGAGGCCTCCCACCACATTCTTGGCAGCCGGGCCCGTCTCCATCCGCATCACCACACATGTGGGCCCCATTTGCAGGGGTGCAGCGCCGGGTAGGGAAACCCGGAGGGGTGGCTGTCGGGACCAGGCTTAACCATTTCCACCTGAGAATGTGCAGCGAGCACCCCCCAAAGCGATGAAAGGAACAGAGAGGGTGACGCCACTCGTGCCAAGAAAAGGGGAGCAAGGGGCCGACGTGGGGGGCAGGAGTGGTCCTCTGGAGGCAGCGCACAGGGCTGAGCCAGAGACCCCCCAACGAGAGGAGGGCAGTGGGGACCAGCCACACCCTGCATCCAGGCGCACGGCTGGGCTCACAGGCATGAGAACGCTGACCCCGGGAGGCTCTGACCCTCAGATCCACCAGGTTCCCGCCACCTGCCACCCGAATTGGGCTCGTCAGTGCTGTGCTGGCAGTGACTTCAGCAGGCTCTGTGGTGGGCAAGGAGCCCTGTCCCAAATATGCCCGGGACCAGCCAGTATAACCGCCACTTCCAGAGCAGCGAGCGGAAGGCAGGGAGGGCAGGCAGTTGCCCACCTCAGGTGGAAGGGTAGGTGCCGACCAGCTTTGACAGCTCTGTCCACTGCCACCAGCAGCTCTCCTTCCAGGCACGGGCGGCTCAGCGAGGCCTCACACACCAGGGCCTCTGCCCTATTGCCAATAAGTGAAAAGAACATGAACAAAGCCACAGGAAGGGACCAAACCCTCCCAGTATGGCTACACCACGGCCACCATCCCCAGAACCAAATCCTCCTCCACCAGCTGCGGGCAGCCAGGACTCCCGCTGAGCCACGCACGGAGGGAGACTCGAGCCGTGGGCACTGTCCACGACACCCGGCCAGCTCTGGCCACCCCTCTGTGAGTTGCTGTGTTCCCTAATTCTTCCCAGACAAAGGCACCCATGACCATTTTCCCACCATTTTCCTACACAGTTGCATCAAAAATGTTGGCTTTTACTGCCATCGGGGACCAAAAGTGTAGAGGCATATCAATGCAGGGGGGCCCGCCACCTGATCCCTAACTCACATGTCACCACAGCCCCCGTCCCCCCACCAAAGATCTTGTGCACCTGCACATTTTAGGTGATGTGGGGGCCTCTCCGTGCTGAGGAGGGGGGGGGGGGGGCAGTGTCAGCGTGGATGATGGGATCAGGGCTACATGTTCAGGGCTGGGTTGGAGGGGCAGGGTAACTCAGAAACCTGTGAGAAGGTAACATGCCACCTTATCTAGTGCCACTCCCAGGAGCTGTCCTGAGTGCTTTCCAGTAGTAATTCATGAAAGCTCATCCCCCCACAAGCAGGGTACTCATGTTACCCCCAACTTACAGGCAAAGGTTTGAGGCACAGAGAAGATAACCTGCAAGGTCTGCAATGACCCAGAAGAGAATGAGGAGGGTCTGAAACAGGGTGGGGGGTGGTGGTGGGATGGGGGCAGGGACGAGAGAGAAGAGCCAAGAAGCAGCCAGTGACCATGAGGACTGGGGGGCGGGAGGGGTCTGGGCGGACTCCTGGGCTGCTGGCTGGGGTCCCTGGGGGTCTTTAAAGGAGAGATGAGGAGGTGTATTGGGAACCGCATGGCTGGGGTCATCTGCAGGGCCTCCCAGGACCTCTGCTGCAGATAACTGGGTGCGCATGGCTCGAGGGACCACAGCGGGTCAAGCAGGCCCAGGGCAGGAGTCCAGCCTGGGCATCCTCAGGTCCTGCTCGAATTGAGGTGCAGGGAAGGGGGCACTTGGCCAGAGAAGATCCGCCCAGGAAGGAGGCCGCAAAGCGTGGCCACGCAGGACAGAGCGGGTCTGGGAGAGAGAGGCCTGAAACGCTGCAGAACTGCGGAGAGCACAGGAACCTCTCACACGCCCAGTAAGTGGTTTTCCCTTTTAAAAAAGGAAAAAAAGCTTCAAAAGGACAAACCCTTCCAAAGGGAAAACGTACTGTTTAACCCCCAGGCAAATCCTGCAGGAAAGGGGGGAGGGGGAGGCACTGTTCCTGAGCCCGCAGAGCCGCGCCAGCTTCAGAAGGTGCCGGAGCCCCTTGGCCCGGAGCCCCTTGGCCCGGGGCCCACCTGCCGACTGCGGCTTTGAAAAACAACTTCCTGTCAATAAATGCGAACAAAAGTTTGGACCCATCTTCAAAGTGATGAGTTATGCTGAAAATATGTTCCTGCAAACTGGGGGAACGGCTCATTCGTGGTGCTTTGGCATTCGGGAGAGTTTATAAATAACCGTTCAGGTCTGCTTGGGTTACGCCTGCCCTGGGAAAACGCAGCCCCAGCGCACGGAGGAGGACCTGGGGACCAGGAGCCATCTGGGAGCCATCAGGAGGTTAAAATTAGCCCGCGCTCCTCGCGGCCAGCCTCCCAGGCAGGGCTGCCCAGGGGGTGCCTGCAGGAGCCCCATTCACATCCCGGCCTGGGGCTGCCCAGCCTCTGTTCAGCGTGGGGTACCGAGGCCAACCCTGGACCAGCTCTTCCATCTGCATTTTGGAAGGAAAAAGGAAGAGGTAGATGCTACATGTGGTTTCCATCGACCGAGAAAAGTAAAAACATGTGCTGGCATTTTGAGCTGACATGGTCCTTGTTATTTTAATGAGAAAGTCCAAAATTAGGGGCGAGAGTGAAATAGAAGCAACCTCGTCCTTTCTCTCGGTGCCCACACCTCGCCGCCCACGGCCCCTGACTGCACCCCTCTGTCCCTGCACCTGCGCCCCCAGCAGAGGAAGCAGGGAGCAAAGCGCCCTGGAAATGTCTCCTCCGTGTCGGAGGTGCAGCCCCGGCAGTTCATTTGTCAGCGTTTAAACATCATTACGGCATTCACAGCCTCCCTCGGTGCCAGAGAACCAGGGAGTGGGCTCCGCAGGCCCGTGAATGAGAGTACATCAAACCAGGCTGTGCTGAGTCTCGGCCAATCAGAAGTAAAACGTCCATAACTTTTTACAATTGTCTGCATTCTTCCAATTACATTAAAATATTTATTTGTACCTTGCATGATAGATTGAAACGTTTTATTAAAAAGCATTCGAACGCTGGTTCCTTAAACAGGAAGAGAGATAGAGGCACGCGGGTGCGGACTCGGCCAGTGTGCACTCCGCTGGGTTGATTTTGTGCGGGGTTGGCTTGGATTTGGGGGATTATTGCCGAGAATAAGCAGCTGGGTGTGCAGCCTACTGTTTATGGATGGCTGCTCCCCTTCCTCGGCATCTCCCCTCCAGAGCCTGCCCTGGTTTGTATCCCTTGGGCCTGTGTGGGACTTTGTTCCAGAGGCTCAGTGCACCTCCGGCCCGCAGGCAGCGGCCCAATGCGGGCACGTACTGGTGAGGGACTAGGACACCCCTAACCATTCCAGCATCGCCAGGAGAAGGAGACGGTCAGGTGAGCTGGATTTAGAGCCCGAAGCCCCCAGGTTCGCCCTGCTCTGTGGTGCTGGGCTCTGAACTCCCCTTTTCTGAGTCTCAGTCCTTCTGTCTCTAAAATGGACACAGTAATGAGCACACCTGAGAGCCCCGTCTGTTCCTCCACCGCCACCAGCCAGATGGCCACCTGCCTCGCATCCCAGAGGATCTCCATTCAGGGTCGTCACTGTCCCATCGTTACTTCCCCTGAAGATGCCTCTGGGGCTGACTGGCCACGTCGTGAGGGATGGAACACGTCCCAGGAGAAGGGTGTGGAGGCCTCCCGGAGGCTCTGTCTCCTGGTTTCGTAGCCGCACCAACGCCAAGAGCCGCTCCTTTTACTAAAGGCTCTCAAGTCACTGAGCCCTGACTGAGCGCCGCCCGTGACCCTCACCCAGGCCTCCCGGGGACGGACTCCAGCTGCGACGAGGAAGCTGGGTCTCAGGGGGGTTGACGGGCTTGGCCAGGGTGGCACAGGGTACGCCAGGCAGGCCAGTGCCAGTGCCTGGCAAGTGACATGGCACTCCACTGCTCGAGCTGAAAGTGCCACAGCCGTGACTCAGGAGCAGAAGGCCAGACTCTGGAAGGGGGTGTGGGCACAGGCAGGCTCCCCTGCCAGGACAGCCACATGGCATTTGAGCAGCAGGAAAGGGGTTCACGCACCATGGACGTGCGGCACAGGGACCTTCATCCTCACCTGCAGAGCCCCCTACATGTGTGGGCCCCGCTGCCTCCAGAGGCCCCTTCATGGAAGCACAAAGCTCAGCTATGTGAGCACCTCACTGACCACAAGAGTAGCCCTCACCGTGCACTAATGGCTCCAGCATGGCAGACTGAATTCTTGTCCTCCCAGGTCTAAGGCAGGTGCTCCTGGTCAGCTGACGTGCTGCTCCCCCCAGTAATCCCAGAACCAGCTGTCCTCGCCCCCACTTTGGCCTCCCAGGCATGTGCACACCCAGCAGGTAAAGAAGAAAGAGGAAGGAAAGACACTGCAGGGTTGGGGCCAGGCCTAGAAGTGGCACTCATCACTGGGCTTGCAGTCCATTGGCTGGAACCCAGTCCCTAGGCCACACACACTGAACTGCAGTGGCTGATGGGAAATGTAGTCCAGCCCTGTGTCCAGAAAGAGGGGGGAAAGGTTTTGGTGAACAAGCAGCCATCGTGACTGCAGGAACCTGCATGTCTCACGTACGAAGCAGGCGAGAGGCAGGTGTGGCTGCTGGGTGAGGCCTCCACACCAGGGCTCTCTCTTAGTCCCACCGACCTTCCCACCAACCTCAGGCTTGTTTCTTCCTGGTTGCAAGTAGTTGCTGCAGAAGCAGATGTCACATTTGCATTCCAGGCCGGAAGAAAGGGCAAAGTGCCAACCACATCTGACCCCTATTCAGGAAAACACAATTTCCCAGAAACCCCCTCGGCACCTGAAGCTCTGCTACCTAGACTGGGTCCTGTGGCCTCCCCGAGCCAGAAGGGAAGCTGGGAAACCAGGAAGAGGACTCCAGAGCCCTGGCCTGACCACGGTGTCCTGCCTGGAAGAGGGCAGTGGGGGAGACAGCCGACCGAGTCTGCCTACACTGGGAGGACGGATCTTGATATAACACTGCAGTGGCTGACCAGTGTCCCCAAAATTTACGTAATATCAGAATGTGACTATTCAAAAATAGGACTATGCAGACGTCCAGGAGATCCTTAACTCATTCAGATCTAATGAGTTAAGGATCTCCTGGATTAGGGTGAGTCCTAAATCCAATGACTGGTGCCCTAAGAAGGCTGCAGGCCATTGAAGGGGGAGGCAGAGAACAGAGTTGATGCAGCCCCAAACCTAGGGCGTCCTGGAACCCCCAGAGCTGGAAGAGGCCAGAAGGACCCTGCCCTGGAGCCTCAGAGGGAGCACAGTCCTGCCCACTGTTGATCTCAACCTCGGCCCCCCCAGACTATGACAGAATATGTTTCTGTGGTTGTGAGCCGCCCAGTGTGTGGCCCTTTGCTCCGCCAGCCCAGGACTCCAATACAGCAGTGTGAAGTGTTTAACAGACGTGTGAAAAGTGCCCCAGAGACCAGGAGGGGAAGGGCAAACAGGTAAGTCATTCACAGAACTGACTAATCGGAGCAGAGGTTCCATGGCTCCACAGTGTGCGGCAGGGTGAGAGCTGAGGATGTGTGTGCACATGTCCACGAAGGACCCCAAAGCACCTCAAGGGTGCATGGGGGTTTGCAAATGAGTGTTAGCAAGTAGGCCGAGTCGCAAATCTGAGATCCATGAGTAAGGAGGATTGAGTGAGTTATAAAGTAGAGCCCTGCCCTAACCGGTTTGGCTCGTAGATAGAGCATCGGCCTGTAGACTCAAGGGTCCCAGGTTCAATTCCAATCAAGGGCATGTACCTTGGTTTCGGGCACATCCCCAGTGGGGAGTGTGCAGGAGGCAGCTGATCAATGTTTCTCTCTCATCGATGTTTCTAACTCTCTATCCCTCTCCCTTCCTCTCTGTAAAGAAACAATAAGATATATTTTTTAAAAAAAAAGAAAGAAAGAAGTTGAGCCCTGATTGGTTTGGCTCAGTGGATAGAGCCTCAGGCCATGGACTGAAAGGTCCTGGGTTCGATTCTGGTCGAGGGCATGTACCTTGGTTGCAGGCTCAATCCCCAGTAGGGGGCGTGCAGGAGGCTGCTGATCGATGTTTCTCTCTCATCGATGTTTCTAACTCTCTATCTCTCTCCCTTCCTCTCTGTAAAAAGTCAATAAAAAATATATTTTTTAAAAAAAAAGAAGTTGAACCAACTTCTGCCCCATAGAGGGGACTGAGCCTGCCAGGTGGTCCCGTGGAAGCTGCTGTCCGGGATCGGGGGCAGAGGTGCTCTGATGGGGAAGGGTGGGCTGCTCTGGAGGGCTGTGGGCCCAGGCCTCCCGGGATGCTGGCGGGGAATCTAGCAGGATTGGTCCAGAAGGCCACAGCAGGGGGCGATGTCCAGCCAACACTGAGAGAAGTCATTGTAAAGGTCTGGGTTGCATAACTACTTTTTTTCAGCCGATTAACCTCTTTTCATCTTCACTAACTACTTATTTTCACAGCATATGATGATAACTCCCAGTCCCGGAACTCAGCAATAAGATCAACATGGCAAGAGTAGCCCCATTGGGGGTGATGTCTTCATGGTGTCGAGAGCACTGAACCGATGCCGTGACAGCCACAGGAAGGGCAGAAACGGAGTCTCCCCTAGAAGCCTGTTTCAAGCCACCAAGTTTGTGTTAATTTGTTGCAGAAACCCTAGGGAACTAGCCCACAGGCGCAGACGCAGAACCCCATTGGGGCGGAGAATCTCTCTAACTCATCTCACAAATCGCTACATGCCCGCCCCTCACTGACCAGGGCTCCTCGGCTCTCGGCTGTGAGCAGGCTCCAGAAGACCGACGAGGGCTGTCTCGAGGAGGATGCACCATCCGCTGAGGCTGGGAAGATGCTTGAGTTTGCTCAGTGGGTGACCGGGGTGGGCCTGCCTGGCCGCGAGGGACCCAGGTGCCTGGTCCCACCTGAGCAGGACACCCCAACCTAACAGGCATTCCTGGGATGGGACCAGGGGGCACGGAGCTTCCCGGAGACGCCACATTGATGCTGATGCTTATGGTCCGTGGCCACAGCCCAGATGGCCCCAGATCTGGCTGTGATGAAAGCTTCCAGCATCGGCTCAAAGGTCACCTTCTCAGGCCGCGACCCCCATCTAACACTGCAGCCACCTTCCCCGCTGTGGCACCCCGGTCTCACCCACCTGCTGTTCTCTTTTTTTATGTAGTGCTCATTATCACCTCACTTCTGCATGGTTTACGTGTTGATTGTGTGTCTGGAAGCTCCCAGGTGGTGGGGCTCAGTCCCCTTTGCTCCCCGCCCTCCTGCGCCCCCGGCTGGTGCTGCATCACTGCCTGAAGGGATTGAGCTTGAGTCAGGGAGTCATCCAGGACCCACTGCCTGCGGCATCTGGGCCCCGCTCCGGGGCGCCCCTCAGCCTCATAGACACTCATATGCCCCACGCATGCTGTACGCTCCACAGGGGACGGCAGGCCAGGAACGCGGGGACCCACAGCCAGGGTGAGGAAGGTCAGAGCCGGTGAATAGGCACCCCAGCCTTCGGGTCCCTCCAGGGAACAGCGGTTCCCCAGAGGCCGCGGGCCGAGCCCCCAAGCCCCCGGCAGGACCCTGCTCACCAGCCCCTTGCATCTGGGTCTTCCTCACAGGGTTTATCTTCATGGTCGCGCAGACCACACAAGGCGATGGAAGGTACCACGTTAACACGCTCTCACTGGGCAGCTAACACGTGCTCTCTGCGCTCAGAGCCACGTGGGTCCTCAGTTGAGTCTGGAAAGGTTTCCTTCCCAGATCCCGAGACGCTCCCTGTCCCGTGGCAGCAGCCTAGACTCTGGAGCTGCAAGAACTAGCCCCTGCCCCCACTGCAGCCGCTCAGAACATAGTGGGAGGTGAGTCCTCATTCAGGGGCTTGAGACACAAGCCAGAGGCCAGTGTGTCTTCCTTTCAAGTTTGAAAGTGCCCACGTAGACAGGTCATGGGCTTCGAGATCTGCCCGGGACCCTGATGCCCGGGGCAGAAAACAGGAATGGGGGCAGGGATTCTCATGGATCGATTTCCTCCCAACTGGGAGACGTGTCATCTGAGCGGGAATGCTACCGTGAGTGCCTTGAACCCACCTGTGGACGGGACCGTGCCTGCTGCTGGATAGAGCTTGGTGGCCCAGCTGGGCCTCCCCGTCCCACCAACATGACACTCTCCCACCCCACAGGGCCGCCCTGCCGCTGTCGCTGACTCCACCTGGGCGCACGCCTGGCCCTGCCGTCCAGACCACTACAAGAATGACATCTCCACCAGCCTGTGCATCTCAGCCCGGAGATCCTCCTCACTCCTCAGCCATCTGAAAACCAACGTGTTGCCCTTTTGGCTTCTTGTTGGAAGAATGTAAAAGCCGTGGATCAGACAGAGGCTGGGCTGACAGCGGTGACAGGAAATGAGGAAAGCTGCTGAACTGAGTGAACAGTGGAACCTGGAGTTTAGACTCAGCAACCACAACACCGCTTTCCCCAGAGGAGACAAACCCAACGGAGAAATCTGCTACTAACGACGCATGGCTCAACGGGGCGCCCACAGAAGTGTTCTTCCTGTGGGAGTTCAGTCCGGCTGAGGCCCCAAAGGCAGGGAGGCCTGGCCCCAGCGAGGCAGCCGCTGCGGGGGACGCTGGGGGAGGCCAGAAAGGCTCGAAGGGCCTTCCAAGAAGTGACATTTTATAACAGTTTTTCTAAATATAAATTAACAAGTATTTATATTATGGAAACTTTGGAATCTATAAAACTTGGAATTCATAAGCTCGGGTCACGCCTTTTCATGTTGCTTCTGGTGGGGGAGGGGAAAGGAGCCTCCCCCATGGGGTGCTATCAGAGCCTGCCTGATTCGGAGGAAGAGAAATGTCCAACTCCAGCCACCTGCAGCCGTTCTGTCCCACCGAAGGGGGGTGGTGACACCTGAGAAACACGTGTGAAGCCCAGAGTCAGCCTCAGAGAAAGGGTCAGACCTAATCATAGGATTACAGAACACTTTCCTCCCCCATACCCGGCTACCACATCACTGGAGGCCTGTCTGCCAGAGTTCCCTGCACCCCCTCCATCGTGTCTGGCTACCAAGGAAATATTACAAGGCAAACTAAAAGCCAAAAAGGCAGTTTGAAGACAGAGCAAGTATCAGAACCAGATTCAGATGTGGCAGGGATGTTGGAATGAGCAGGGCAGGAATGAAAACACCCTGGATTAATATGTTAAAGGCTCTCATGGGTAAACTAGACGGCATGCAAGAGCAGAGGAGCAGTGTGAGCGAGAGAAATTCTAAGAACGATCCGTCTAGTGTCCTTATCTGGCTTTGGTATTAGAGTGATGCTGGCCTCATTAAATGAGTTTAGCAGTGTTCCCAGCCTCTCCCCCGTGTGCGCCCTGGGGACCATGGAAGATGACAAGGGGGAAGCAGAGGATGGTTCGGAGGCCATAGCAATATTTACACCAGAGACGGCAGGGATTTGAATCAAGGCCATAGGTGCATTTAGTAAAAAAAATAATAATGTGTTACAATGAATTATATTTTTTGGATGTAAAACTGATAAGACTTCCTGGCAGGTCAGTGTGGTGGGTTGAAGGTGACTAAATTCTGTAGAGAGAGGGGGCCTTTTCCCTTTCCTTTGAATCTGGGCTGGCTCCATTCTTTGACCAATTAAATGTGACAGAATAACACTGAGTAAATTCCAAGGTTGGGCCCCAAGATCTTCAGCTTCCACTTTTGCTCTTGGAACACTGTCCCCTGGAATCCAATCACTGAGATGGGAGGAGCCCGG
Organism: Myotis myotis; assembly: GCF_014108235.1. NCBI lineage: Eukaryota > Metazoa > Chordata > Mammalia > Chiroptera > Vespertilionidae > Myotis > Myotis myotis. The sequence continues at coordinate 35,442,483 of NW_023416390.1, read as the reverse complement.
CCCATCTGGGGAGCCCCTTGAGGGAGAGCCAGAGAGCTCTGAGCGGAGCCTCGGCTGAGCCCCCAGACAGCCAGCACAGGCAGTAGTGACGTGAGTGAGCTGCTGGGACCATCCCAGCCTTCACTGATCCAGCCAAGACCAGTGAGCAGAAGAACCAGCCAGCTGAGCCCATCCCCTCAAACAAGGGCAGTGACCTTGAAGAGGGTGAGAAGGGGGCTCCATGGCCCAGCAGAAGGGTATAATCAGAACTCCTATGTTTGAAACTGAAAAAAGAAACCTGGGTCAGGACATACGCTGAGTCAAGAAAGGTCAATGACTGCCTGGGGGTCGCTGCCCTGTCACTGGCTGAGCAGGCAGCTTGGCTCGGGCCCCATCCAGGCTGGTCCTCTGTTGTGCCCTTTCACCCCGAGACCCCAACACCCTGTCGGGCTAGACCAGCATTTCCCAGAATGCAGCTGAGGAACACAGGATGAGGACACGCGTGAAAAGCAGCCATACTGTTAAACCCCATGGGGATCTGAGCATGGGACCTTCCACTGACCTGGCGTCTCCCAAACTCATCGACTGGCACAGCCTTTAGAAGAGCCCTCCTTCGGGGCTCCAGAACCCACTGTGCTAAGGTCTCTTCTGGGGACTGGACCCCGGATTAGTCTCCTGGGGCTACTGCAACCAAGGCCACAGACTGGGCAGCTTAAACAACAGAAACATGTCCTCTCCCGGCTCTGGAGGCTGATCAGCAGCTGTACCTGTTCCCAGGCCTTGCTTCTTGTTGTGGGTTCTCATCACCTTTCCACTACCTTCCTTCCCCTTCTGTTAGCACAGCCCCCTCCGACATTGACCCACTGTCCTCTCCTACCCCCAGGACCGCCCTGACACTCTGGTCTGGATCCAGGACATCTACGCTAGGAGACGTACCCGCCCCTCTGTCTCCAGCCAGGACGCCTCCATGATCTGCAGATCCCAGTCCACTGCCCAGATGGGCCATCAGGACCCACACACCCTCATCTTTGGTCCACCCCCGCCTCTACCCACCTCCAAGCCCCCCATCCAGATCCTCTCTGGCTTTGGCATTTGCTCAGCGACAGTTCAATGAAAGTTCAGAGCTGAGCCGTGCTGGGCGGGTTGCTGTGAGACGGGCTGCCACCCGGCAAGGTAGTGCCCCACAGCAGGGGGCAGGCCCACGCTCCTGAAAGTACCACCGAAATGCAGCGGCATAGGTCCTGTAGAGAGAGCCGCCTTCCTCCTGGAGGGTTCAGGTCAGGCCTCCAGGGATCCAGCACTTATTTTGGGCCGTGACCAGAGCTAAGCGCTAAGGCTCAGGGATGGGAATACTATTTCAACCGTCTTTAAGAAAACGAGCTCCACGCCATAAAACTCTTGGCTGGCACCTTTGCTCTTTAGCTTTCAGACTGAAAGGCCACTGGTATGTTTCTCAGCAACGTTAATTAAAACCCCTTTAAAGAGTGAGCTGTGTTCCCCGCAGGAAGGCTCTCGCCGGGGGAGCACTTCCACAGGTGAATGGCTCCTTAAAAGCTTTTAAATGAATGTCTTTCCCCATAACTCCTATTTCCCCAAAAAGAACGCCTTCCAGCTGCACCAGGTCCCCCAACGGGCATGTGCCGGTGGAAGCGGGCAAGGCTGGCCCTGGGGGCGGCTGTGGGAGGCCACACCTGGGCCAGGGCCACCGTGCGGGCACTGCAGCTCAATAACAGCTTCTGGAAAGGGAGGCCTCCCTCCAGCTCGCACGCTGTTCCTGTTCAGAAGAAATTACCCATAGAGGAAGGACTAAATGCCCCCCACATTTTTAAATCCCTTAACGACTGGGTAGCCCCCCTACCCCGGCCAAGCTGGTGATGCCTGACCCCGTGTTTCCACAGGGCGTCGGCAGTCCGTGCTCAGAGGTTTGCAGTTGATCTCCACCAGGAGGCAGATATTATTAACACCTCCTTGTGAAAATGCACAGAGAGGCTCAGAGAGGCCAAGTGACTTGTACTGGGTAACACAGCAAGTAAGTGGGAAAGCAGGAATTATATCTTAATTCCCGTGGCTCCCAAGTCTGTTTAGTTTCCACTATGCTATGAAGGGTTTGCTGAGTTTTAAGTACAGTCATGTGTTGCATAACGATGTGTCTGTCAAGGTCCAAAGGCCAATATGACAGGCGTCTCATAGAATTACAATGGAGCTGAAAAATTCCTATCATCTAGTGGCCTCATACCCGTCGCTAATACAGAGACATGTTCATCTGCTTACAGGCATATCTGTGATGAAAAAGAAACAAACCAAGCAAAACACCACAGACATAGTTCTTTCTTTCTTTCTTTCTTTCTAGAAGGATCTGTCAAGATATATCAAATGTTTCAGTTTTAAAGGGTTTGGAGCCCTCATAGCATTTGATTCATAAGAAGATTTAAATAGAACCCGGCGTGAAAGCATCTCCATCTCCATCCATGTGTTTAAATTGCTCTCTCCCACTCATTCTGCTGGTGGACCCCTTCCTCCATTCCTCTGCCGAGGTGGTGTTTGAAGACAGTATCCGCAAAGCCACCGGACCTGTGTCCTTGCACTCCCTCTGGCTCAGTTTGCCCGTCTCGTCTAGTTACCACTGGGAACTTGGAATCTGAAGCACTGCTAGAACCCGCGGTCTCCTGGCAGGGGAGCCACAGGCATATCTCTGAAAAGAGTGACACCCGCTCAAGAAGAGCCTCAGGCAGGTCCTGCAGGAGGTGTTCTATTATTTTTAATGTATTATTGATTTCAGAGGAGAAGGGAGAGGGGAGAGGGAAAGAGCTGAAACATCAATGAGGAGAGAGAGTCATCAATCGGCTGCCTCTTGCATACCCCACACTGGGGATCGAGCCTGCAACCTGGGCATGTGCCCTGACTGGGAATCAAACCCTGACCTCCTGGTTCACAGGTCGACGCTCCACCGCCAAGCCACCCCAGCCAGGCTCAGGAGGTGTTCTAGAAGGTGGCCTTGGTGTCACGGGGGATGCGGCTCTATGACTGATGTTGCCCCTGGAGACCTTCCTGGGGGACAAGATGTGGAGGTGGGAGCCAGCCACATCGATGATCCCACCCTATGCAGTCCTGGCTAATGTGTTTGCCTGTCTCTTAATTTTCACAGAAAAGTTTAAAAACTAAAAGATAAATTAAAAATTATTTAAAATAGAAAAACGACATTTTCTTCCTGAGGAGAACCAAGATGGCGGCATAGGTTAACGCCGGAGTTTGCTGCTTTGAACAACTACTTCAAAAGTGAAACCAAAAAACGGAAGGGACATCACCCAGAACCACAGGAACGCCGGCTGAGTGGAAGTCCTACAACTAGGAGGAAAGAGAAACACATACGGACACTCAGAGGAGGCGCAGTGCTGAAGTCAAATTCTGAGGTGCGGAGTGCGCAGAGCGGGCTGGCGGCGGAGGGCGCGGTTGGCGTTTTCAATCGGGAGGGAGTCCCAGACTCTGAGCTCCAGATCCGGGCGAGTCTTTGGGGACCCAGACTCAAACGGGAGAAGCGGGACTGTCTGGCTTCGGTCAGAGCGAGTGCAGCTTTCTCTCTGAGCTTTGCAGCGGGTGCTGGGACTCAGAGAGGCAGAGCCCCTGGGGACAGGACTGAGAGCCGCCATAACTGCTCTCTCCGGCCCACCCTGTTGATCCTGTGCGACCCGCCCCGCCCAAGCCCTGCACACAGGCATTTGCCGGATAGCCTCAGGCAAACGCCAGATTAGCACCTCCCTAGAGGACAGAAGTTCTCTCACTGCTGACACAGCTGATTCTCATAGCCACTTGGCCTGGAGGTCAAACCCTCCCTGGAATTAGCTACAACAATCAAGATTTAACTATAAGACTTCGAACAAAGACCACTAGGGGGTGCACCAAGGAAGCATAACAAAATGCGGAGACAAAGAAACAGGACAAAATTGTCAATGGAAGATATAGAGTTCAGAACCACACTTTTAAGGTCTCTCAAGAACTGTTTAGAAGCCGCCGATAAACTTAATGAGATCTACAAGAAAACTAATAAGACCCTCGATCTTATATTGGGGAACCAACTAGAAATTAAGCATACACGGACTGAAATAACGAATATTATACAGACTCCCGACAGCAGACCAGAGGAGCGCAAGAATCAAGTCAATGATTTGAAATGCGAGGAAGCAAAAAACACCCAACCGGAAAAGCAAAATGAAAAAAGAATCCAAAAATGCGAGGATAGTGTAAGGAGCCTCTGGGACAGCTTCAAGCATACCAACATCAGAATTATAGGGGTGCCAGAAGATGAGAGAGAGCAAGATATTGAAAACCTATTTGAAGAAATAATGACAGAAAACTTCCCCCACCTGGTGAAAGAAATGGACTTACAGGTCCAAGAAGCGCGGAGAACCCCAAACAAAAGGAATCCAAAGAGGACCACACCAAGACACATCATAATTAAAATGCCAAGAGCAAAAGATAAAGAGAGAATCTTAAAAACAGCAAGAGAAAGAAACTCAGTTACCTACAAGGGAATACCCATACGACTGTCAGCTGATTTCTCAACAGAAACTTTGCAGGCCAGAAGGGAGTGGCAAGAAATATTCAAAGTGATGAATACCAAGAACCTACAACCAAGATTACTTTATCCAGCAAAGCTATCATTCAGAATTGAAGGTCAGATAAAGAGCTTCACAGATAAGGAAAAGCTAAAGGAGTTCATCACCACCAAACCAGGATTATATGAAATGCTGAAAGGTATCCTTTAAGAAGAGGAAGAGGAAGATAAAGGTAAAGATACAAATTATGAACAACAAATATGCATCTATCAACAAGTGAATCTAAGAATCAAGTGAATAAATAATCTGATGAGCAGAATGAACTGTTGATTATAATAGAATCAGGGACATAGAAAGGGAATGGACTGACTATTCCTGCGGGGGAAAGGGGTGTGGGAGATGCGGGAAGAGACTGGACAAAAATCGTGCACCTATGGATGAGGACAGTGGGTGGGGAGTGAGGGTGGAGGGTGGGGCGGGAACTGGGAGGAGGGGAGTTATGGGGGGGAAAAAAGAGGAACAAATGTAATAATCTGAACAATAAAGATTTAATTAAAAAAAATAAAAAATAAAAAAATAACATTTTCTTCCAAATTAAAATGAAAAAAATCTCAGGCAGAATTATATCATTTCAATGATAAGAGTTTATCACCATGTGTTGAAATTTTTTTTGAAGAATATTTTAAAGGAAGTAGTAGGAATAAAAAATAAAAATAAAAATAAAAATAAAATAAAATAGAAAAACGTTTGTGGAATAAGGATATGAAGAAAGAAAATGTTTTTGTTCAGCTGTAAAGTGTGTTTCACGCTGTGTTATTATAAAAGAGGTAAAAAGTTAAAAAGTTTATACAGTAAAAAAGTTACAGTAAGCTAAGGTTGCGTTATTATTGAAGAAAGAAAGGTGTGTTGTTGTAAAGTGAGTGTGGCTCGGTGCACGGGGTAATGAAGTCTGCAGCCATACCCAGGGGTGTCCTCCTCGCCACCCGGGAATCACCGAGCAAGGTCCGGTCCTGCAGGCCCCTTCACGGCAGGTGCCCGGCACAGGGCAGCCTGTCTACTTTTACACGTGTTTTTATTGTATCTTTTCTGTTTGATGTACAAATGCCAGACGCTGGGGTTTGCAGGTCATGCCAGGACCAGCGACATGCAGGCGGGACTGCAGCCCAGGCGGGATTGGTGCCAGTGGGCAGAGGCCAGCAGAGACAGAGAGCGGGTGGTCACCTCCGCCACCCGTGTCGGACAGGGTGCACCCCAGCCCAGGACTGGAGACAGGAGGAAGAATCCCCAAACTGGTGGTTGAAACCACTAGGTGACGTTTCTGTGATCAGACGACATGGAAATGAGTTTGTTATAGAAACGCAGTCACGGCTTTTTGCAACTTCGTTGACGTGCACTAGGCAGCAGGAAAGCGCGTGGCGCGTCCCACGGGTGGCGCTGAGTGCGCTTCTCACCAACTGGAGTCGCCCAATAAAACCGCTCCTTTTTCGCCTCCGCGTGTGTGGCCTGCGCGTGTGTGTTCCCTGCACAGGAAATGAGTCCCCTGCTCACAAGGCTGAGTTCCTGGCAGAGCCCCTGCAACCACCCGCCCTGGGCAGCCCCGGCCTCACTGAGCCAGCATCCAGCACAACATACAGGTTCTTATCCCTCCGGTGGGGACAGAGGGTCCTTGGTGCAGAGGCCGGGGGCTGGCCCGGGCCACGTGGAATGTCCCTGAGTAACAGTGCCCCAGCCCGAGCGTGACCCAGGGGCTGGAGAAGGCGGGAGCCGCGGCTCAGCCTCGGTGTCTGGCCCGGGATCACCTTTGGCGAAGCCCCCTGCATGGCCCTGCACACAGCACAGTGCAGACCGCTGGCCGGAGTCTGTTCTGCAACCCGCACGTCCCAGGTTCCCAATCCACAGGCGGGTTCAGAAAATCTCCACAACCCTCTTCATCGCCTTCAGAAAGTTAAAGAACCTCTCCAGGGCTAGTGTGCCAGGGTCTTGGTCTGCTCAGGCCGCCCTAACAAAGTCCTCAGGCCGGCAACTTACACACAGAAATTGATCGCACTTCCTGTCTCACAGTCTGCAGACCAGACGTCCAGAGTCAAGGTGCGGGTAGGACTGGGTCCTCCTAAGGCCTCTCTCCTTGGCCGGTAGATGGCCATCTGCTCCCCGTGTCTTCACTCAGCCTCTTGGCGTGTCTGTCCAGATTTCCTCTTTGGATCGGGACACCAGTACTACTGGATTAGGCCCCACCCCCAGGACTTCATTTTAACTCAGTGACCTCTGTCTGCAAAGACCCCATCTCCAAGTACAGTCCCCTCTGAGGGCTTGGGGTGAAGACTCTCACGTAAGAATTTAGGGAGTCAGCCAGGGACTACTTTGCACAGAATTCTGTCTCTACCAGAATGGAGTGTGAGAGATAAGCCCGAATCACAATCATCCGCCCAGCTGTCTTCACACCTTTGATTCAGGAGGACTGTCCGCCCTGCTGACGATGTCAGGCCGTGTCTGCCATGTGGGGGAGGGTGGGTTTGAACAGGAAGAGGCCAGGTAGGCAGGCATTCAGAGGCTGCAGCGCCGTCCTGGCGACATGCACAGAGGTGTGGTCCGTGGGCCACAGGGGAAGCGGCAGCCGTGGAATCACGCGCACATGTCTGTGGAGGAGAAGAGACCAGGCCACACGAGATGCACATGTCGTTGGTCAGGACGGGGACGGCAGGAGCACAGCTCAGGGACCCCCTGAAAACGCGTCCCTGTCTAGACTCCATAACTGCAAAGGTGTTTTATTTCCTGGAGCATTTAGATCAAAGGACATTGTTTTAAGACTCGGCGCTGCTATTTCCATCTCTCTGGAGAAATCATGAGGCAGCAGCCCATTACTGTCAGCGCGGGCTGGCGGGAGGAGAGGCAGCGGCTCCCTCCGGGCAGCAGGCCGTCAGAGACCCCCATGGGCCCCGGACCTTCCCAAGTCACTGCCTGGAACTGGGAGCGCCAGCCTTGCAAAGAACCGCCCCCTCCCCCCCCCCGCAGTCGCAGATAAAGAAGGGAAACGCCTTTGCAAAAGGAAAAAGGGGCCAAATGCTGTTGGAGCATCTGCCCCTGCTTCCCGGAAAACACGCCTGCTCTCCAGGAAACACGCATGCTCTCCGGGAAACACGCATGCTCTCCGGGAAACACACGTGCTCTCCAAAGTCATGGAAAAGGAGCATATTCTCCATTCACTGCTCCTGGAGAGGTGGAGACAGCTTCTCCACCTGCATGCGCTGGCGGGGCCTCTGGGACCTCATGTTGTCCAGGTGCCCGTCCACTCAGCCTTCACCTGTCCCTACGAATGGAGAGGCGGCTCCACCAGCATGTGCTGGAGGGAAGAGGGACACTCAGTCCCTTCCACTTACTTGTCCCCATTTCTTTTTAAAAGAGTTCGGCATCATCTAGGCTTGTGTGTAAGGGGATCCTGGCCACCCACATGGTGGGCGCTGGGGTTGCCGAGGGAATTCCCAGACTTCACATTTCCCTCCCTGGATCGGGGTCTTAACCTCACTACTGAGGGGCTAGGGCAGTGATGGCGAACCTTTTGAGCTCGGCGTGTCAGCATTTTGAAAAACCCTAACTTAACTCTGGTGCCGTGTCACATATAGAAATTTTTTGATATTTGCAACCATAGTAAAACAAAGACTTATATTTTTGATATTTATTTTATATATTTAAATGCCATTTAACAAAGAAAAATCAACCAAAAAAATGAGTTCATGTGTCACCTCTGACACATGTGTCATAGGTTCGCCATCACTGGGCTAGTCTTTATTTGCACTCAGATCCAAGTGTTCACACATTTGAAACAGAAAGTTATTTTGAAAATGAACTCTCTGGGAGCCAATTCTGTGTCCTTGCAGTCCCACTAAATGTCTGCTGACTCTTGTCTCACAGGTAATGAATACCCAGCAACCTGCAGTGTAAACTCCATCACAGTGGACAGGCCATCAGGGCTGCTGGCCTCACTCCAGAGGACTCTGGGGCCACTGCTACAGCCACAGGACAAAGTGAGCGAGGGTCAGCCCACCTCCTCTGCTCTCATCCCCTGCAGTGGGAGATGCTAGGACTCTCCCTATAACTTCAAAGGATGTTTCAAGCTCCTGACCCTGCAGGCATGGCAGCGGGGCTGGAATCACATGGCCACATGCAGCAGAGGTGGGTGAACCCTGCATACACACACCCACACACACAGAGCCCTCAGGTCCATGTGACACACACACATAGAGCCCTCCAGGCCCATGTGACACTCACACACACACAGAGCCCTTCGGTTCCATGTGAGACATACACACACACACACACACACACACACACAGCCCTCCAGGCCCATGTGAGACACACACACACACAGCCCTTCAGGTCCATGTCTCACACACACACACACACACACACACACACATGCACACACACAGAACCCTTCAGGCCCATGTGAGACACACACACACACACAGCCCTTCAGGTCCATGTCACACACACACACACACACACACACACACACAGCCCTCCAGGCCCATGTGACACACACACACACACACACACACACACACACAGAACCCTTCAGGCCCATGTGACACACACACACACACACACACACAGAGCCCCTCCTGGCCCATGTGACACACACACACAGAGCCCTCCAGGCCCATGTGACACACACACACAGAGCCCTCAGGCCCATGTGACACACACACAGAGCCCTCCAGGCCCATGTGACACACACACACACACACACACACATACAGCCCTCCAGGCCCATGTGAGACACACACACACACACACAGCCCTCCAGGCCCACATGGGTCACCAGAAACTCCCCGTAGCAACTTTATGATGGGCAATGGGCCTCAAAGGGGAGAGAACTCTGCTGATTATCACTATCTGCTCAGTTAGGAAGGAGATATTCCTATATGCAAATTGTCGAAAGGCAAATGAGTTTAATGACTCATTAAAAGGTTTTTCCCGGACTTCGAGTCCCCTAGCATACAAAGCCCCCAGCACTCAGCCTAATGGGTGTAGGGCCAGCAGGTGTGTTGCGACCTAATTCTCTGGGTGGCCGTGCTGACACAGGCATGCTCTTGGGGTCCTGCTCTGGTTCATGGCCCAGCGGCTGGGAGACCAGGGTTGATGGCTGGGTACCGGGTCCTCTCGTTGCCTCATGCTGCCAGAAGTGGAAGAGAAGGGCTGGTCTTGCCGGGCACGGCAGGGCACCTGGGAGAGCCTGCCCAGCCCTGACCTGCGCCTCGTCCTCCACTATGGATAACACAGGTTATTTCAGTACCTCCTGCTCTGGATTTGAAAAGCAGATGAGAACACTGGAGAGAGTCTGCAGAAGCACAGCTGACCCTAAATGAATGTCACCTGTTCCCCATCCTTGACACCCGTTTTACTCTGCGGGTTAAAATCCCTTGAGAAAACCGTGCTGGGCTCCCCTGGAGTTGGGACAGGCTCCCCAGAAGGTTGAGTCACAGGAGGGGAGAGGAAGCCCGCAGGGCACTGGCCAGTGCAGGAGGTGGCCGTGGGAGTGGGATGTGGGGACAGACCCCAGTCCAGGGAGCACCCAGGGCTCAGGAAGGTTCTCACTTCCAAGGGGGTGAGGAGACAGAGGGGACCAGGCCAGCCACCAAAGGCAAGAAGGGGGCCAGTTCCTGGACTGAGCGTCAAGGGAGCATGGTGGCCAGAGCAGGCGGCCAGCGAGAGGAAGCCCCCACACACACACAGGCTGAGCTACAACAGGCCAGACCAGGTAAGAAATGCAAGAAACCGGTACCTTAAAATATGATTTAAAACCCACATAACTCGCTGAGTGCTCGCTTTATGCCAAGCTAAACAGGGAAACTCTACACCTTACCGAAGTGAAGTCAAGTTCAAGAAGGCAGCCTCGGTGACCCACCCTGGCCTCCCTCAGCCTGTCCTGCTCCTCCTGGAAGTGCAGCCAGCAGGGCACTCCTCTGCCCCCGACAGCTCCAGGGTGCCCACTCGTCCCCAGGACATGGGATGGGGCTCCCTAGACATGGGACCGTCCGATTTAAAACCATTAAAGCCCCGGCCACACCAGGACCAGTTGGTGACCCAGCTGCCCTCTCGGGGCCCCTTCAGGAAGCCTCCTGCCTGTGCTCTGGCGGAATCCTCCTCGGGGCTCCCACTGCTGACCCTCCCCTCCTCCAGAGCCCCCAGGGAAGCTGGGGGGCCAGAGCGGGTCTTCTCTTCCCGCAGGGCCAACACAGCCCCCTTGCCATGCAGTTTCTGTTAAGCATCCATTCATTTGGGGCCCCCTCCCACCCACCGTCTGCTACCCCCACCCACAGACAATGACTTACAAGGCCAATAGTCCAAGGGGTGCTCCTCTTCCCTCAGCCCAGAGCCGAGTTAGCCAGGCAGGACCACGGTCCCTGAAGGCTGCCCCCGGGACTGCACTGCCTTGGCCTTCAGAGCCGGCAGCCTGTGCTGGCAACCTCTCACACGACCCTCCTTCCCCCAAACACACCCAATGGGCACCACACAGGTGCCTCTCGGTGTCTGCCAGGTCCTGTGTCCTTTCCAGCTAGACATTTGGGGGTGGCCACCTCCCTTTCTCTCCTTGCCCCCCCCTCCCCCCGCCACCGGCATGTTCTTAAAGGGTGGTGGGGAATAAAAGAGACAGGAAGAAAGTGCAGACCCACACCTGCCTTCTGCGTGGGGTCCTCAGAGACCCGGGGACACACCTGACTGTGGGGCACAGGCAGAAATGCCGACCCGTCCTGCTGTGTTTGGTGACCATCCCACATGCTGGGCATGGCAGCCACTCTGCCCCCTGAAGGAGGCTGAGCTTAGGGAGGGCTGAGACCCCTCACCACCCACCATGACAGCAGGGACACGGGCGGGGAGCAGGTGCCGCCCCATCTCTGCTTCTCTGCGGGGTCCATCGGGGCAGACCCTGCAGCAGTGGGAGGCAGCCAGCACCTTGACCCACAAAGCCTGGCTGGAGGCCCGGGCTTCACTTCCGGTACTATTATTGCCATTGTTATTTCTTTCTATTTGGAGGAGCTTGGAGAGCCTGAGCGGGCTGACAGCAGGTTAAAGCACCCACACACTCACATTTGCACACATTCACACTCACACACCACAGACGACCCTCACACACACACACAAGGCACACTTTGTTACTACAACTTGTTCAGCTTTCTCACATGTTTTCTATAAATGTTGGCGCACTGAAGTCTTCTTAAACCATTAATGTTAATAATATATACACTTTCCTAGAAAATGATATGTTCAGCCACATTTTCAAACTCTTTTAGCCTAGAGTTTGTAAGATCCGTGCTCTTCACATTCTGGTTTCTCTGGGGCTATTTTCATGGGATGTTTTCTCATATTTTTTCTTGATTAGCGAGTTAGCACTTTATTATATTTTTCTGAAGAGTGAGCTTTCTGGTTGCCTATGAACTCCACAGTGTTTCTGTCTTCTAATCGGTTATTTCTGCCGTTACCTTCGGTCCTTTCTTCCGTTCTCCTTGGGTGTGTTTGCTTTTTTCTTTTGATTAACTTCTTCATTTCCTTTGACAAATATTCAACCATGGGCTTATTTTCTCAGCATAGTCCAAGCTGCCTCCAACGAGCTCTAATGTGTAACTTTTTCTCTTATTCTTTTCTAAATATTTGGTCATTGCTGATTTGATTTTTCTTTTATCCATGAGATGATTGTTTTAATTTCCCAAGAAGTTGGTGTTCCGTCTGTTTCTAATTTGTTCCTTCATTTGTCTTTCCCTTGCCCTGAGTCGGAGCGCCATCTGCCCTGTCCCCGTGAGAACGTGCTGCAGCGGGGGGCTGCAGGTGAGGTGCGTGCTGTCTGCAGGCCAGGTGCCGTCACAGCACGGACCTGCGGATCAGTCTTACGTTGCTCCTGGACCTGATACCCTATGTGGGGCTGAGAAATCAACACAGCAGTCGTGGAGGCAGGGCGTGGGTGGTGGCTCCTTGCAGGGCGTCCCCATCCTGGGGAAGGCAGACCAGATGTTGCCTTTCTGGATAAGAAGGCCCCTAAACTGGCTTTTGGATGGGTCTGGGTCCTGGAGCCTGGCTCTCTGGTCCCTGAGGAAGGAAGGGAGAGGGGACGAAGGCCCTGCTTTAGAGGGAGGAGCTGGAGGACCGCCCTGCCCCACCCACCCTCCAAGTTAACAAGGCCACACCTGCACACCTGGACTAGAGGGGCTGTGGGTGCCCTGCACACCTGCACCCTCCCTGGACTAGATAGAAGGTTGGGGAGGAGGCGGCGAAGATTTGTTTAAAGAAAAAATGTGATGTCGAACTTGCCAGCAATCGTAGCTGTTTCAGCTGAACTTAACTTGATGGGGGGGGGGGGGGGGGTATTAATGTCACATGACCTGGACAGTAATGTCCAGTGATGTCTGAGTTAAATACCTGTTAAGCCCACTTGCCTTTTGTCCACATCATCAAGGATGAAGAGACAACTGGTAGAGTCACCCACAGCTGCACATGTGACATTTTCTCCTTGTGTTTCCAGTCCATTTCCAAATAAATATTGACATTGAATTACATACAATTTTTATGAAAATGTATAGCCTCATTATGGATTGGCCATTTCATCAATAAGAAAGAATCCCTCTTCAGGCAGTTTAATATTCTTGCTTTATCTTTATTTACGTCCATGTGTGCCAACCTGTGCCAGGGTGCCTGGAGTTCTGGGAGTGCGGGTACCTCCCCACTGCGGCATGAGCAGGTGGGAAGGGCACCCCCAGATGAACAGTCAGTGGGGTGGGGACACGAGCACTCCAGACGGAGGGAGTGGCATAGGCAGAGCCGGCCACAGTGGGGTCAGGTGCCGGTGGCAGGGTCAGAACTGACTGGCCGGGACCGTGTGAGGGGGTCTGCCTTCATCCTCCCAGCCAAGGGCTGTTGCCAGAGGAGGGGCCTTGACGGCATGGTACCTAGATTGCTTCCAGGTTAAATTCTGTAGCCTGACGCCTCGTTCTCCTTCCCAGGGCTCCCGAGGAAAGAGAAGGTTCCTGGTCCAGTAAGTGTGGAGACACTCACAGACACCCTGTCTCGGGGACTCGGAAATGCACGTCCGCGTGACAAGATGAGCTGCTGGCCTCTGTCTGATCCAGATGCCCCAGCACATGGGCCCCAGGTCACTTTCATTAGGTACCAACTGTGACACCTCCGTCAGGGCCCACACTACCCAGGACAGCGCTGGGACCCGCCCTCCTGACGCCTGGCCAGTGCTGTTCCCACAGGGCCCCTCTCCAAACTGGAGGAATGCACACACACACATCACACACACTACACACATGCACACACATCATACACACTACACACACACTATACCACCGATACACCACATACTATACACACATGTACACACTATACCACATACACATCACATATACCACAACACAAACTACATACCTCCCATACACAAACTACACACACACACATACACACACTGGCTTCAAGCAGTGGATCTAGGCTGCAGGCATGTTTCCCCCTTGCTGTCCTGTTTCCCTCGCCTGCATGGTCTGTGGTCATGAGAGGCCACCAGCCCCCCGGCCACATCACACTCATAATCCAAGAAAGAGAGACCCTCTCCTGCACCACGCAGCTACTCTCAGGACAGCCCTGAGTGCTCTGCCTGGTCACGTGCCCAGCCCTGGACCAATCACTGCTCCCTGATTGGCCAGGCTACACATGCTCACAGCCAGCCTGAGGAGGTGAGGGACTATGACAGTGCCAGCAAAACCGCACAGGTGTGTGAATGTGTGTGGTGGTGTGTATGCCTGTGTGCTGTATGTGATCTGTGGATGTGTACTGTGTGTGTGGCTTACTGTGTGCATGTGTGTGGCATGTATGTAGTTTGTGTGTGTGAGGTGTGTAATTAGTGTTGTGGTGTATGTGGTGCGTCTGTAGTATAGTGTGTGTGCGTGTGCGTGTGCGTGTGCGTGTGTGTGTGTGTGTGTGTGTGTGTGTGTGTGTGAGAGAGAGAGAGAGAGAGAGAGAGAAGGGGGGCTAAGGCCCCCCACAGGGTTGCAGGCACAGGAAGGGTGAGGTCCCCCTGCCTCCAGAGCTGAGCGCTCTCCACTGACCTGAAAGTGAGCACCTCTCAGCCTCCGCGGGCCTGTGAGTGAAGTGTGGGCAGCCCTGGGTTCCTGGGGGTCCCCTCTGCTCTGTGATCCCACGTGACATTCCACGAGCCGCAGCCGGGCGAGTATCGAGCTGGGGGAGGGCGGGAGGCCGTGGCTGATCACGCCCTGGAGGCCGTGGCTGATCACGCCCTGGAGTCCTCGGGCTCGGGGCTCCACGAGCACCTCCCCGCCGCCTGCCTGTCTTTGAACTGCCGGGAAGGAGCGCTGATGGATGTCACACTCCACGTGTCCACCATGAAACCGGGAGGCCTTAGATCTCCTCCAGCCGCCGCGCGGTGCCTTCGCCCCATCAATCAGAGATGAAACGGCATCGCTCCCCGGAGACCAGGACGGCTGGAGCTTTGCCACGAAAGAATCGCTGGTTCTGGGATGAAGGGAAACAAGGGCCCAGGGAGAGGGCGGGGAGAGAAGCCGCTTCCAGAAGGAACAGATTTGTGCGTGCACTTTGATCCTGCTGTGATTTTTATTTGTTTCAGCCACATCCTTTTCACGACACCACTCAGCCAAAGGTGCTTTAAATTAGATGCAGCTAGAAACCCTTCCCGCGGCCGCCGCCCACCACACAGGCCCTGGTCTTCAATCAGCGTGAGATGCGCAATCACGCCACGAGCAAATGTAACTGGAATAAATTGAGACAAATAAATAAACTCAAAGGCACCACATGCATTAGGAATGCTCTTTGTCGTGGTTGCCTAACATGCCTGCAAACAGCTGTCTTCAAAGCAGAAAAAAAGTGGCATATTTACCCAGCTTTGCTTTGGAGCGTGTTAAAGCCCCGGACTCAGAGATGCTGCTGATGGAATTTGCATACAAATTAGTACACGATCTCACCAGCTGTCTTTCTGTATTTCGGGCACTTCTCTGCACCCCTTCCCTTTCCAATTGTCCAGGCTGAACAGGGACATAAACTTGATTCTCCAGCCCTCTCTTCTATTGTCTTTAATGGGATACTACCACCGTCACAAGGTCCTGAGAGCAGAGAGATGGAGAAGTGAACCCAAGACCTTTGTTCAAAAAAGCAAGCCAGCGCACCGGCCAGGTCACTTTACTCAGCACCAGGAGCCAGCCCGACTCCAGGCAATTTCCTCCCTGGTGCTCTAATGAGGCAGATGCCGCGGGCACCTGGGAGGAAGGCTCTGAAATGAACCTCCTCTTGCCTTTCAAAGCTGTTCTCTGCCAACCCTGCTCCCATGGTCAGCCATGCGGCTCTGGGTTCACTAGCACCCACAGCCCCCTCCCCCTCCCCTCCAAGGGGCCCTCTTGTCCAGCTCTCCCTTGGAGACACGGGAGTCTGCTCCTGCACTGCGGGCACAGCTGTGCCGCCTGGGGATGGAGAGGAAGCTTCAGTGGTGCCCCGATGATGAAAGCCACTGGCACAGTCGGTGCCTCCCAGCTACGGACTGAGAGTCACATCCATTTCCCACGATTACAGAGACTCCAACTTCACATGCAGACATTTACAAATGGCCTGACACTCTTGTGATCCACTAGCTTTGTGCCAGGCCTCTGAGACGGTCCCTGTAGCCGATGGCCCGCGGTGCCTCTCAGGCTCTCGGCCTCTCTTCAGATCCCCCTGCCTGAACCAGCAGCTGTTTCTTATTGGGCAGCCACCTCTCCCTGTTGCCCGGGGGGTCCATGGCAGGTGTATTGTATTGGTCAGGGTTCTCCAGAGAAACAGAACCAACAGGATGTGCATATAGAGTCGCTTTGAGAGACTGGCTCATGCAATTGTGGAGCTGCAAGTCCAGAATCTGCAGGCAGGCCAGCAGGCTGGGGACCCAGCCAAGAGTTGCAGCTCAAGTCCAAAGGCCACCAGCTGACAGATTCCTTCTCCATTGGAGGTGGAGAGGGTGGAGTTCAGTCTTTGTTCTAGTCAAGCCTTCATCTGATTGGATGGGGCCCACCCACGTTATGGAGGGCAATCTGCTTTACTCAATGTCTGCAGATTTAAATATTAATCTCATCCACAAACACCTCACAGAAACATCCAAAGTCTATGATGTTTGACAACTATCTGGGCACCGTGGCCCAGCCAAGTTGACACATGGAATTAACCAACACAGGAGGATAACTCTGGGTACCAGCTCCCATTACGGATGTAGGAGGGGCCGAGCACACTCGCACCGGAACTGGAGAAACTTGAGGGCAGGTGTGGGGATCCACGCCCTCCCCTGATGCCATGCTTCCTGCCTCCTGCTTCCTGCCTCCAGAGCCCCCTTCATATCTGTTCATGTCACACCGGCATCTACTCCCTAGTGGATTCTGGGAGCATCTCACCCCTCCCAGCCCCTGGACAGACACACACTCAAAAAATTTCCTTCTAATAATACCACCTGAGATGGGACCCAGTTCTTGAAGTTAAATATTTTTCCGTTTCTTCCTATGCATCTCTTTCAACTTCTTATTTCTCAGATCAACTCCGAGCACGGCTCACAGTGCCCGGGGCTGCCCCTCCTGGCCGTGTCCTGTGTCTCAGGCCGCGGCCCCAGCGGAGGGTGCGCCGCTGATGGGAGGAGACGACAGGAGAGGCCGGCACATACAGTCAGATCGTATTTCAAAATATTATTCTGCCTCAGGGAGTTTAATTGTCTAAACGAACCTGCATGTGTGAGGATCCTTGACTCTTACTCTTGTTTTCCTGTTTATAAAATTCACTTGACTTCCAGTTCAAAATGGCGGACGACAGCAACTTCTGTCACAAATCCCATTAAAATGGCCAAATAAATGTGGAAATAAGAACATACTTCCCGCAGCAATGGAAAGAGGGAACGAGGCCACATCTGGGAGACAGCGGAGCGCATGGCCTTCGCGCACAGCGGGCCAGAGGTCAGAGGCCTTGCGCTCCGGCCTGGGGTGGGCCTAGAAGCGGGTGGGCTGGTTTCCCAGGGCCGGGCCCACTCCTGTGCGGGACCGCTGTGGCTTTGACCAGGAGCGGGCCACGGGACGGCTCTGCGGGTCGTAGCAGACCTCACAGGACCTCTACAATATAATCAGAGAGCTTGGCTAAGACCAGGCTATAGCTGGTGAGAACAGCGGCCGACGGGATGAGGTCCCCAGCCTGGGGGTCACAACCAGAGCGATGGCCACAGAGGGGCACGGAGCAGCTCCCTCCCCGTCACCAGCACTCACAGATGGAGAAATGGAACTAGGGCGCAGGCAGGCAGCAAAGTCACCCCGAGACCGGGCCTCCCAGGACATTCCGACACCTGCCGTTGGTAAAACCTGAACTCTAGGCCAGGAACCAGAGGAGCCGCGGATGGCCTCCAGCCCTGGCACTGCTCAGCCGCTGGCTCTGTAGTTTTGCTGCACGGGCACCGCCCGCCAGTCTAGGTAAAGAGAATGACCTGAACACACAAAATGGGACTCATCTCGGATCCCTGAAGCCACCTATGTTTCCCAGGGCTTGGAATACATGCAAATTAACACCATACTCCCTGCTTCCTGTGTCCCATGGCTGCTTCCCTCAAGATGCCTCCCTGCAGGCTTTCTCTCTCTGTGCTCCTCCCCAGGGGGTGCTATTCTTGTTCCCACCATGCACTGGGGTGTCCACTCCTCTGAGTTCCTGAGGAGTATTGTGCTGGGGTGGCTGGTTGCGCCATTCCAACTCCAGCCTCCTGGAGGCACCTTGCTCACCCAGCCCAAAGCCACCCCTGCCCAGGTGGCCTCGGTGGTGTTGAGATCTGTGTCAGGCCCAGGCTCCTCCCCAGCCCCTGCTCAGCACCTCCCCTGTGTCGGGTGGTTTGGGACAGGACATGCTGATCATTTGCACCCAACCAATCAAGACCATCCAGTGGCTGGAGCCCCGGTCAGCACAGCCGGGAGCCTGGACAGCTGGCTTCGTGGGTTCACCCACCCACTCAGAGCCAGACGACAGGCACGTCCCATCCGTCTGACTCCCCTGCACGTAGCCGTCCTTCTGCCGAGGGCTGGATTCATGAGCAGCTCGGCGTCCCAGGTCATCTGTCACTCCTGCCGTCCAAAAGGGCCGCCAAGCAAGGAGAGCCACTGCCAGCGCCTGAGGTGGGAGGCGACGAGACCCAAACGGTGCTCAGGGAAGCGTGATCTCTGAGAAAGTGTCTGGACCAGGCCGGGGATTCCCTCACGGGATCGCAGGAGACCAGGGTCTCAAAGTCCAAGCGGGGCTTGTCACGAAGGTTTGGATTCGAACCTCAGCTCTGACCAGCTGCGTGGCCTCAAGCAGCTCCCCAGCCTCCCCCCCCTACCATGTCCTCCTGCAGGGACGTGACTCCGGTGGGCCACGCCTGGCACCCGGTAGGTGCTCAGGAAATGGCACCGTGTGTGTGGGCCTGCGCTGTGGCCCAGTCATGGATACTTCCTGTGGCTCCTTATCAGCGGGGTGCCATTTTGGTAGCAGTCGGTGTAGAGGGTAGAAAATAAGGCCCTCTCTCCTCACCCGGCTTCCCAGAACTGTAGGGTCCCTTCTCGCTGATTTTAAGACTCCAGCCCAAAGAATCACGTGCACGAGAAAACAAGAGGCCTCCTTTTTCTGACGTAAGACATCATTGTGTCCCCCACGCACTGACTGTGGCCACGATGCGACATCCCCCAGGACCAGGCTCATCCCACTGCCCGCGAGGGAAGTCTGCTTCGCTCAGCCTCGAGTACGTGCAGACAGGCGTGTGTCAGCACGTGACCTCGCCAGACTGCCCCAGTCCTGCTGTAGACCCCAATGAACCCCAGGCCTGGAGGGCTCAGCCGAGAGCTGTGCCCGAGGAGGTCTGGCATGGTGACATCAGAGACCCAAGAAATGCGAGGGTGGCGACAAGGCCAAGAGCCTGCAGCGAGGACCTGGGCGGGCGCTGTGGCAGCGGCAGATGTGAAAGGCCGCGCCCTCCGGGGTCACAAAGGAGGGCCTGCCTCCGGTGGACAACCCGGTGGACACCCCTCGGCAGGACAGACACGCGTCTTGCCTGAGGCATGGGAAGCCATAGAGAAGAGTTTGGGAGTGCGCCCAGGCCCGCACCCCTCCTGACTCCCTCCCCAGCACGGCTATTAAAAGCCTTCTGGCCTCCAGATGCGCGCCTGCAAGCTATTTCCCCTGTGTTATTTCAAGCCCGGGGCCTTGATCTTCTGCCACTTGGGAAGGAGCAGAGAAACAAAAAGGTCTGTGCTGTTGCCTAATAGCGGGGCCGTTTTCCCGCTCCGGGCCAGCATCCACGGATCCTCTGCCGGGTGTGCACCATCCCTCTGATGGGCTGAGGCGGGGTCTGGAGCTCCCTCTCCTGTCCCCGTAGGCCTCTGGCACAGAGGGAGCTGGTCAGCCCCCTGCTGTCTCCCTTCTAGCAGACGCCACTAGGAAACAAGAGACAAGTGACCACGAGCTTCCTGGTGACAGCAACAGGTCGGAGCAGGGTGGGTGCCTCCACCGGCTGGGGGCTGCGGGGCCTCTGACCCACTTCACGCGCTGGAGCTGAAGGTGCAGACTGTCCCACAGGGCCATGGAGCCAGCCCTTCTGCAGCTCTTCCCTCACCTTGGGAAGAGCACTGAACCAGCAGCCCACAGGCCTGAGTTCCTCCAACTCCGGGGCAGGGCCTGTGCCTGCCTTGTGGGCAACCATGACCCTGGCTCTGGACGCAGACCCTTGCTGAATGATGGAAATCCCAGCTCTGCACAGTAAGCCTGCGCCCCCCTGTACACCCCCCATCCATCCATTCGCTGCCTCCCTCGTTTATTCACACACCCAGCAAGCACACTGAGCGCCGGCTGTATTAGGGTAACAAGGGCTGCAACAGACTCTGATGGCAGGATGCTGGGCATACTCACCCCGACAGGAGCCGGGCAGGCTGAGCCTGAAGGACAGAGAAAAGTTTGCCAAGTGAAGGGAGAGGGAAGACCAGTCCATGGGAAGGACAGAGCCTGTGGGAACCTGGAGACATAGGAAAGTGGAACCATTTAGGGACCTGAGAGGAGCCCCGTATTGTCTGAGCAAAACTGTGAATGAGCAGAAAAAAAGATGCACTGAAGAGACATCGAGACCCAATGCCCCCTGAGGGGGGTGTTGTCCTGGGAGCCCCGGGAGCTTCGGCAGGGGGTGTGACCCACCCAGAAAGTGAGGCGCAGCCCCGCTGAGAGACTGCAGGCAGGCAGCCAGTGCAGAGGTCACCGCACCCAGAACAGTAGACAAGGGCCTACAGTGGCTGGCGGAGGAGGCGGCAGCTCTGAGGGCTGTTGGGGGGGAATAAACAACAGGACCTGGGATTACACAGGACGGACAGACCGCCACCAGCTCCCTCTGGAACAAGGCTCAGAGCAGGGGTGGGAGTGGCGTGGGGGAGGGGCTCAGGTTGGGGGCTGTTCAGGATGAAGCGATGAAACAGGTGGCAGGGTGCCAGGTGGAACGGGTGGCTAATATGCTAAGTGTTAACCGTCCGGCTGGTCGCTATGACGCACACTGACCACCAGGGGGCAGACATTCAATGCAGGAGCTGCCACGCCATGCACTGGCCGTTTACAGAGAAACGGCACTGCTGCTGACCTGGCACACACAAAGCAACACTCAGCTTCCCCCAAGTGGGACACAGGCCCCGCCACCAACCCAGAGCGACAGCCCACCAAATTGCAGCTGACACTGCCAAGACCCCATGGTGCAAAATGCAGCCCACAGCCCAGCCCAGCCCAAAACGGTCGCTGTGGGCACTGGTAATGACATCACTTAGCAACGCCTGGCTTCCTCTCCCTAGCAACGACTAGCCTCCTTGCAGTTTCTTCAGCCCAGGAACACGACTTGCTGTATAGCCAGGTGGAAACATTTCACACTTTAACCAAATATCTGTGAAGCATTTTCCTGTGCTTCATCTCATTAGATCCTCACAGAAGTCCTGCAGTAGGTAGATAGGAGACTCGGTGGAATCCTATTTTCTTTTCATTAGCTAGAAAATGGAAATTTAGAAAGTTTAGAAACTTGACCCGACTGAAAAGAAGTAAGAAATGGTGGACCTTGAAAATGACTTCAGGTTTCCTCACTGCACAGAAAATAATCAAACGTTGCTGCAGTTAAATATTTTACCCTTTGTTCTCCCTGAATGATCTACAATAATAATCTGCTTCATGTTGATATTTACTGCTGTGTTGCTGACAATTATCTGAAAGATAAGTTGGGGTGCTTCACTGGGCTGGAAAAAGTTTAGCTAAATCAGAAAGCAGGTCTAATTAAGCAAGCTTATTCTATCCTATATAATAAAAACCTAATATGCAAATTGACCAAACAGCAGAACAACCCGTGGAATGATGAGTCGCTATGACAGGCACTGACCACCAGGGAGCAGACACTCAATGCAGGAGCTGCCCCTAGCCTGCAGACCCCAGGCCAGCCAAGGCAGGTGCCAGCAGGGGCTCCCCAATCACCCTGCTGGTTGCCCCACAAATTGGTCCTTATTGCCAGCCAGGTCTAGGGACCATACCCATGCATGAATTTCATGCACCAGGCCTCTAGTATATATATAAAAGGCTAAGTTGACTCATGCATGTGTGATACATATAAAGCTCTTGCTGGCACCAATCACATGCGTGTGTTTTGATCTGTCACTGTCAATCATGAATTTGGTTGACACTTCCTATATAATAAAAGCCTAATATGTAAATCGATGGAATAGTGGAATGACCAGTGAGCGGGGAAGGGAGAGGGGGAACCAGCAAGCAGGCAGTGCCAGGCCAGCCAAGGTGGATGCCTGTGGGCAGAGGGAGGGGACAGCGATCAGGAGGTGGCAGCAACTGGCAGCAGCAGTGGGACGATGGGGGGCAGGGCCGGAGCTCCCCCCTGGTGGTCAATGCACTCCCACAGGGGACCACCGCTCAGCCAGATGCCGGGCTGAAGGCTGGTGAATGCAGCGGTGGTGGCGGGAGCCTCTCCCACCTCCACGGCAGTGCTAAGGATGTCCAACTACAGCTTAGGCCTGCTCCCCATGGGCACTGACCACCTGTCCATGGGAAGCAGGCCTAAACCATCAGTCAGACATCCCTGAGGGCTCCCGGACTGTGAGGGGGCACAGGCCAGGCTGAGGGACCCCCACAAGTGCACGAATTTTTGTACACTGGGCCTCTAGTCTTTTATCGAGAAAGGGCAAATAGCAATATTAAAATATTTCTTCTAATTAATTTCCTTTCAATGTGCACAAATTTGTGCACCGGGCCAGTAGTGTAACATAAAAGATTATGTCATCATCACCATTACCATCACCACCACCATCACCATCATCACCATCATTACCACTATCATCACTATCAGCATCACCAGCATCATCAGCATCATCAGCATTATCAATCCTGCACTTGAAATCTTGCCACCTCCCCATCAGGGCAAAAGGGTCTTCCTGTGACAGAGAACACACAACCCTCTGAGTCAGCCCATCCCACTTTGAACAATTTTGTGAATAGAAAGTTCTTTGTTTTTTTGTTTGTTTCACTTGTAATCATCCTCTTCATCCCCATCAGCAAAAATAAAGTCAACATCCCTCTCTTATGTGACATTTCTTCCAATACTTTAAGATAATTGTTGCATATCCCCAAGTCTTTTTATTCCAGACCAAATCGTTTTTTCAGTCATTCCATTTTATTTTTAAATAACATTTTAATTGTGAAATTAATATATGTTCATAGTAAAAAGTTTAGAAACAGAACTGAGCCTCCAAAAGAACAATTGCTTGTAAATCCCACCACTTAGAGATAATTATTCTTACTGTTTTGTTCTTATATTTCTTTTATTGTATATAATCAATATGTACATGTTTACAAAGCTGTAAGAGTCATCTTGTGACTTGCCTTTTTCCTGTAATATATCAGTAACATGCCCAATGTCACTAAACACTCTTCTAATATAATGTCCTTCTGTCTTTAAAAAACTTTAACAGTCCCACCTGCTCCTCACTCAGCAGTCAGAGAAGCCAACACACACACACACACACACACACCTCCTGCATGTGTGTGTCCATATCCTGGACTTTCTCGCCTATCTGTGCTCTGCCCTGAGGCACCCCTGCTGGGCCCAGGAGCCCTCAGCTCCCTTCCCAGGACCGCTCCTCTGACTTCCGCATCTTCAGTCTCCCAGGGATGGTTTTCTCGGCAGCATGAACACCCTGTGATTTCCCCTCTCTCGCTCCCTCCTCCTCCAGAACCCACCCCATTTCTCAGCTCCTCTTTACAGCAAGCCCCGAAGGCTGTGTACTCAACGTCTCCCCTTCTCTCCATCACTACAAACTTCATCCCTTCCACATACCCCAATAGCTCTTTCCAAGGCCACCACTTAATTAACATTGAACAAATGCAATGATTTTTGATTCTGGTTTTCCTCTTACTGTAATCACTGGGAAGATGCGGAACGGGAACCAGCATGGCCCCACAGTTTGGAGAGCTGTGTCATCTGGCTCCCTGTGCCCTCTCCCTCTCAGCTGGGGCCAGGCCAAGGCAGGAGAGGAAGGAGGAGAGCGGGGCTCCATCCCCTGCCCACCTTTCCATCAGTGGGTGCAGGGCGGCGTGGGTGCAGGGCGGCGTGTGCACACGGTTGCTGCTTGGTGACTTTTCCAATGTGTCCCAGCACAGGAGAGAGAAGGGGGAAGCGAGGGTCTGGAGCCCCAGTCCAGCTCCATCACCTAGATCTGTACCAACCTGGGCTCATCAGAGAACTTTTCTGAGCCCAAGTTCTCCCAATTGGTTACCACGAAAGCTAAAGGAAGCTTTGGTTCTAATCTTTGTCCCCAGATGGGCCTTAAAAGTGTGCTTCTCCCTCTGAGTTTGCGAAGGGGAAACAGGCTCCGACAAGGGCGGGGCGGAGGGGGGCGTAGAGAGGACAGTCCCTGCTGCCGGGGTCACCTCGGGGGACAGCAGTTGCCAGTGGCTGGGTCCCCTGAGACCAGGGCTGCAGGTGAGTGGGCAGAGTGACCCTTCCTAAGAGGTCCAACCAGCCTCCACTCTGTGCCAAGCCAGGCCTCTTGGAATGGAGGGAAGACCCATCCCGGGTAAAAAGGAAAACCTGGGCCAGGCGGTGGGAGAGTGGATGGGCTGGAAGCTGGTTCCCCCCACACACCCAGATCATCACTCATCAGCAGGGGCTTGTTTGCCCACCTACGCCTCAGCTTCTGGTCTTTAATAACAGGCTGGGCCAGGCACTGCCCCGTAGACCAGAAGTTGTGTGCGTGTGTTTGTGTGCACGTGTGTGTGTGTGTGTGTGTGTGTGTATGTGGTGTGCACACACCTCCAGGAAGAGGCTCTGCGACCTTCTACAGATCCCCAAGGGGCCCAGCCCTGAGTGTAGGACAGGAACCTCAGAATTCAGCACCCCAGCCAACCCCAGAGCCAGAGGGATTCCTGCAGGACGGAGAGAACACCCGACTGCTCCTTTGCTCCCTCTGGGTAAGAAACACTGTACAATTCTTGCCAAAATACTGGGGATCGAAGAATCGCTAACACGGGCCCAGAGTGGGTTCTGAAGCAATGAGATGGGTAGCAGGAGCAGCTCCCGATGTGCCTGATCTCAAAGCTGGACATTTAACTGATGAATCCCTCCACGTAAAAATAAACAGAGACGCCCCAGCTCGGCTTCGTGCCACAGAGAGGAGGGAGGAGTGAGGTCTGCCCCACATGTGGCGAGGCCTGGCCTCTGTGTGGGTGTGTGTGTGCATGCGTGCGTGAGTGTGAGTAAATGCATTGGCACATGTGTGAAATGTGCTTTCATGTCAAGCACTCGCATCCTCCGTTTGCCTCAGAGATGGAGGCACTCAGAGTAAGTCAGACGCAGCCTGCGTACAGAGGAAAGTCCGATCTAATTAGAGCGGCTTCCTGCTGCTCCTCCTGGGGACTGGGGGACCCCACCGGATCCGCAGCGCTTTTAGAAGCTAACCATTATCCCATCAAGTACCGACATCTTCCCATTTAACCCTCCCGAGTCTGCAAGGGAGTTTCATGCCATGAAAACGACTGAAACCCTGCAGGACTCTGAGGAAACGGCTGCTGATTCCCGTCAGTCCTTCCTGAACCTCCAACACGGTGGGAATTCTTTTCCGATGAGTCTCTGGCTCCAAAGCCGATGGACTTTTGGAAGAAGCAAGAGCTTTGATGTAAGAGAACAGCCTCCCGTGAGCCAGCAGGTGGGCTGCCCCATGAATGGACCAAGGGGCGGTTCTGTGGATTGGCTTCGACAGACTCCCAGGCTCAGGCAGGTCCTGCCATCCTGAATGGTGAAAGAGAGAAAAATGGCACAACAATGCACATTTATAAAATAACATATGTCCTTACACAAATCAAATCCCAAAACACCCTCTTTCTTATCAGCTACCAAGAAGGAGGAGGAGGAGGAGGAGGCGGGGGGGGGGGGGAGATCATGGACTCTGACATCAGGAAAAGCTGCAGCCACTCGTGGGTGCTCCGGGCTGGGGGGCGGATGAAGATGTGCAGAGAGGACTCCTAGGCTGAAGGCAGGAGTCTTGGGCCAGGCATGCAAGACAAGGGTTTCTGTTCTCACTGATTTGGGGCAAATGGAAAACCCATAGGAAACTGCTGTCTCCAAGATGGGTGAACAGAAGAAACCCAGCATCTTCACCTAAGAAAAAGTTCAAAATCAAAACCAAACTATAGCAAGAAAGCAGGTGAAGAGAACACTCCAAAACACTTACTGCAAGAAGTTAAAGTTCAGGAAAAAGCTGCCTCATATTCTCAAGTAAATGAAAGAAAATATGCAGAAATATATACACCTCGCTACCTTTTTTCAAGCAACCTTTTTTAAGCGTTTTCTAAGTCATTGTGCTAAGTAAGTACTGTACATATATCATGTTAGTTAAGCCTTAAATTAAGTATTATTTCCATTTTTCAGATAAGGGAAACTGAGACTCAAAGAAATTAATTGATAATTATAATAACAATAAATGAAACAGAGAAATTCACTGTTCCAGTTTATATTTGCTGTGCAACAAGTCACCCCCAGAGTTAGTGGTGTAAAGACCATTTTAATATGCTCACAATTCTGTAAGTCAGTAATGAGGGAGGCCCCGGGGCATGAGGAAAGCTCGACTCTGCTCTACAAGGTCTGTCGCCATAGCCACCATGGTTCAAACAGCAGGAGACAGCAGGGACTGCTCAACCTAGCCATGTGCCTGGGCCCTTTTTTTTTTCAGCTCATGCTTGCTTTTAAAATGTTCTTTTTTTAATAATAGTTATTCTATAGATGTAATATATTTTAGTTCTCTATGAGGATACTAACATAATTATTTCTAATTTTAATTTTTAAGTCTACTTTAACTTAATTTAAATTCTAATTATAATTTACAAGAGGCCCGGTGCATAAAATTCATGCACGAGAGGGGTCCCCTCAGCCCAGCCTGCACCCTCTCCAATCCAGGATCCCTCGGGGGATGTCTGACTGCCGGTTTAGGCCTGATCCCGGGGATTGGGCCTAAACCGGCAGTCAGACATCCCTCTCACAATCTGGAACTGCTGGCTCCTAACTGCTCATCTGCCTGCCTGCCTGATCACCCCCAACTGTCCCCCACTGGCCTAGTCACCCCCAACTGTCCCCCCAGCCGGCCTGGTCACCCCACGCAGCCTGCTGTTCAGTCATTTGGTCATCCCTCACTAACCCCCCTGCCCACCTGGTCGCCCCACACAGCCTGCTGTTCGATCATTACTGTTACTGTAACAGGGTCCCAGACAATTTACATATTCCTCTATTATTAGTATAGATTCTTTTTCTGTTCTTTCACATTTTTTATTTTGTATAATTGACATACAACATTTTATTAGTTTCAGGTGTATGATCTAATGACTCAATATCTGTATATACTGTGAAATGATCACCACAATAAATCTAGTTAACATCTGCCCCACATATAGTTTACACTTTAATTTAGACATTTGTTCATGTCCCCTGGGCTGTGTCTACACTCTGCAGAGCCGACTCTTCTGTCTGTCATTGGTGTGCAGTCTTCATGCTGTCTCCCTCCGTGTCAGGCTGCCCTAGGTTTGGGCTAGGACATGAAGAGAGGATGATGGTGGAGAAAGAGCTAAGAGATGAGGCGGGGGGGGGGGGGGGGGGGGGGCGGGGGGGGAGGCGGGGGGAATTTAGCTCTGTGGTCATGGAGTGTGCCCACAGGCCTGGCTGCAGGCTTGTGGGTATGGGGCCTGCCCCACTGGGCAGCTGACTCCCTTGCTCCTTGGGCGTCTGATGAGTCACCTGAGCCTCTCGAGCTGCGCTGTTTCTGACTCCCACACTGGGGGCCCTCCTCAAAGACTGAACGTGGGGTCCCGGTGTCAGGCATTACATAAAGGGACGTCTCATCTCAGCTTTACCCACGACTGGACCCCCCCGTCTCTGACCCAACCTGCACACGAGCCATGCTGAGTGTGGCAATCGGGAGCTGCTCAGTCAAGCCCTGGGTGGAACAAGGCTGACTGGGACGCTGTGTCACCTTTTCTGGGGTCCCATGACCACAGTCGTGGCTGAGGATCCTAGAGTGTCAATGAATGGGGAGCGGGAACCTCCTGAGCTCCAGGCCATGGCTGTGGTCCACCTCCTGCCCCTGGACATTGCAAGTGCAGCAGCAACCGAGGCTTCTGAAAGCCAGGTCACCACAGAGCAGCACCCTCCCTGCCAACTGCCCAGAACCTCCGAGAGGCTGGCCAAGCCCCCCAGCTCCAGACCAGAGTGCCTGCCCAGCCCCCACTTACACCCAAGCCATTGCTGGGGTCTCACTTCAGACCCAAGAGACCCCAGGTCCGGCTGTGGCTCCACCAGACCGAGAGCGTCCCCGTGCCCAGCCTCCTGCTCCTAAAACTGTAGCCACAGGGGCCCGCCCCCACCACTGCCCTAGATGCTGGGATGTGGGGTTCCGAACACTTCCCAGGAGGGCCAGCCTGGCATAGCAGCCACTGTCCCCCACCCCTGCCGTGCCCTCAAGGGCAAGGCAACCTCAGTCAGAGAGGAGCCGTGAATTGTGGTCTCTCAGCGGCTCCTCCCGGGCAGGCGGCACTGGCCCCTCGGGCACTGTCACTTCTGAATGGAGCGGATGTACTTCCACACTCTCGACCTGAGCTCAGGCCTCGTTGCCGGGAAACAGCGTGGGCTCCCACCTCATCCTTCATGCTGGGAGTTGTGGACGAAAGGGGCCACATGCTGACCTGACAAGCTTAAGGGAGGCCTGCATGGAGGTCTTGCAAACTCAGAGACCTAAAGTAACCACAAAGGATGGTCTGAAATTAAGCTTTAACTAAAAGCAGTTATGGTGGGCAGTTACGTCCTAGGCCAGTATCTTCACTGACAAGGTCAACCTTGACCTTAACTGAGCCTATCTGTCTTTTTGCATCTATGATAACATACCCTTAAAATGTCTGGGTGACTTGTAACTTCCCTTTTTCTGGAGCCCCTGGGGCACAACCAAATGTGCTGGGCGCCAGGACAGGTACCACAAATTCCTGCATGATCATGTTAATTGTTCCTGCACCCACCTAAGTATGTGTCCATCATTTTACTTTTTATCCAACCCCAGGGTTTTCCCCTGCTTTGCTTTATCCCTCCTTAATCTATCACCAATGAATTTCATGTAACCCACCTACGTCCCTCCTTTGATTGCAAATGTATAAATACAAATGTAACCCCGCCATTCTCCGGAGCATTATCTCAATTCGTTGAGGTTCTGCTTCCCGGCATATGTCGACAGTTTGGCTCAAATAAACTCACAAAAATTCTTTACAGGTTTCAATGGTTTTTACGTTAACAGAATGAAACTGGTGGTGCGGGAGGTGAGGCCTGTCTGCATGGGGGCCGTGGGCTCGGAGTTAATGCGTCCCCTGGAATTCGGGGTCATGTTCGGTGCCCCACCCTACGTGTCTGGACTTTAATATCACCTCCTACCTACACCACGGTCCTTTCACAGCCCCGGGAGTGCCACGGCCCTGGAGAAAATTCCTTAATAGACTATGAGTGTTAATACCCAGCGCAGTAAATAAGACGAGACTCAATGTTCCTCAGGGGAGAGAAGTAGGCACTTCAGAGTCGTAAAAACGTGGCTTTTCCACAAAACCATTGCATTCAACATAAATAGAGAACAAAAGGGCACTAGGGTTTGTTCTGCTTGTTCATACCAAGTGCGCACAACATAAGAATCACCTACTCAATTTGTAAAGCCTGTCTTCTCCAGCGTAGTTTGAGAGGTCTTTTAATACTCTACCCCAGGGGTCCTCAAACTACGGCCCGCGGGCCACATGCAAATACAAACATTGTATTTGTTCCCGTTTTGTTTTTTTACTTCAAAATAAGATATGTGCAGTGTGCATAGGAACTTGTTCATAGTTTTTTTTAAAACTATAGTCCGGCCCTCCAACGGTCTGAGGGACAGTGAACTGGCCCCCTGTTTAAAAAGTTTGAGGACCCCTGCTCTACCCGTTTTGTGGTGTCCAAACAGTGAGAAGATACAAAGCTTTTTAAGTATCTAGACTCCCCCCCAAAAAAAACAAAAATATTAAGAGAAAACATATAAAGGAAGGCAGCCATGCCTGGCAGTCCCGGAACCGTGTGGCTGACTCCAGGGGGCAGGGTTGGAGGTGGCAGTGAGCACAGCTCTGCAGCCCCTCCTCCTGGGGCTCCCCCAGCAGCACCCCTTTCTAAGTGGTCATGTGGGTGCTCACACCCACCACCCACCCCAGCAAGAACCCCTGGGAGGCACAGGGCAGACACCCCCAGTTCTGTCCTCGGGAATCAAAGGAAAAGGATTCACTGCTCTGAGCACAGGGGCTAAACAGAAGGCCCCAGAGAGGCACCATGTCAGAGGCCAAGTGCAGGGCCCAGCGCTGCCCACTCACTGGCTGTAGGACCTGGGCCCCACCGCTCAGGGTGGCTGAGTTAATAAATGTTTGACCAAATACAGCAGGCTAATTTTTAAGTCAATAATGCCGTATGGCCCACAGATGATGTTATAAGTATCCAAAGACCCTTGGCAGAAGGCTCTCCACCCCTGAGCTATAGGCTCAGTGCTGGGTGATTGTCACAGAGCCACTGTGCACAGGAGAGCTCGTTGCAGCGGAGGTGTAACCCATCGGGGATTCCGTCTGGGCCTGTGATTCAGCAGACGCACAGAGGCTGGAATGACAGGTGTCCACGAGCCGACACAGCGCTGGTGTGATTAATGCATGAGCAATACAGCGTGTCACAGCAGCCCTGGCTCACTCAGGCTCACTCCTGGGAAGCGGCCTGCCTGCAGCTGATGCGGACACTCAGAAGAGGCCTGAGAACAATGAAAAAACTAGGACAGAGGCAGCTGGACGGGTTCCGCAGACCCACCCCCCTGGGCGCTGCAGACCACGTGTCCCAGGCCCTGGGTCCACCAGGCATGTCCTAGCATCCTGGCCATCGGACAACACATTTAAGACAGGCTCCTCGGGAGCCACCGTCCCTCTGAGTGAACAGGACACGCCCGGGAGGGCAGCTGTGAGCAGGGCCATGGTTGGCCTTGTATGTTGGGTTGACGGTGGTCAATGCATCGCACCTGAGGGTCCCCAGGGCCAGAAGAGAACCAAAGGAAGGCAAAGCCCCAGACAAAAGTGCCCGAGGCCAGTCCCCGTCTGCAGGGAGCGTGGAGGTGGCCGGTCCCAGGACAGTCTCGGCATTTTCGCGTGTCTCCGTGAGTTCAGAACTCAGCCTGTGACCGGCTGCAGCAGGAGGAAGAGTTATGACTTGTGAGTTTGAAAAGCGAGAAGCAGCCGGGCTCCCCCAACCCCTGGGAGATACTGGGGTGGGAAGTTCAGGATCAATTTCAACTGCAAAGACCAAGGTGATTTAGGAGGTAAAACATTTGCATTTGTGTCAGATTTCCACACCTTCCCCTGCAGCTCCCCACGCCCCAGCCACACCGCATTGCTCACCTCACCCCTGACGACAGCAGGCCTCAGGGGCTCATGTCTGCAGCTTAGAGCCCCACAGCGTTGCCTTGGGCCCACGGGAGCCTTCCCCGGACTTGACCCCCTGCCTGTGGTCTCAGCTCAGGGGCCCAGCACACACTGACCCATTGTGCACTAGCTGGGCTGGCCCCAGGCCAGACTCCCTGCGCTAGTACATATTTTTCAAATCCCACCATTTATGGATTTGGTTTGGTAGCTTTAGGCTGATGATGTACTTAATTTCACCACCAGATTAAGTTTGAATGAACCGAAAGGAAAAAAAAACACAAATATAAAACAATACCTGACCAAGCTCAATGCTCTGGAACAGGTGTTTCCTATCTACACACCTCGCCACTTTCCTCCCCGGACCTGGCTGGGCCCCGAGGCATGTCTTTTAAACAGCTTTGCAATAAGGGGCAGGGCCCGGCCAGGCTGGACGCCCCTTGGGGCAGCTGTCTCTCGGGCCCATTAAATACAGCAGGACACTGGAGCTGGGGGCCCGGGTACCATTGAAACCTCCTGGATGAGTTTACATCCATGGGAGAAGAGAAGGGACTAGGACTGCCCTCGGGGGATGCCAGTGTTTAGGGGAGCCTGGCAGATGGGGCCGCCAGAGAGGTGGGAGGGAAGCTGGGCGTGTGGCAGGTGAATTATCTGACTTGACTGAAATGACCTTTAAATGTCACAACTCCCTTTGCCAAGCCGGTTTGCCTCAGTGATTGAGCACTGACCTATGAACCAGGAGGTCATGGTTCAATTCCCAGTCAGGGCACATGCCCAGGTTCCAGGCTCCATCCCCAATAGGGGACGTGCAGGAGGCAGCCCATAGACCGGCCGTGGGCAAACTACGGCCCGCAGGCCGGATCCGACCCGTTTGAAATGAATAAAACTAAAAAAAAAAAAAAAGACCGTACCATTTTATGTAATGATGTTTACTTTGAATTTATATTAGTTCACACAAACACTCCATCCATGCTTTTGTTCCGGCCCTCCGGTCCAGTTTAAGAACCCATTGTGGCCCTCGAGTCAAAAAGTTTGCCCGCCCCTGCCATAGACGAATCTCTCTCATCACTGATGTTACTCTCTCTCCCTCTCCCTTCCTGTCTGAAATCAATAAAAATATATTTTATAAATAAATAAATACAGCAGGTTGCAGCCGGGGTTAACTCTCTGCAGCCATCAAGTCTGTCCACCTTCCACTGCAGAGGGGGCAAGAGTCACGTGGCCATCTATGGACTAAGCGGGAGGTTTATAGAAACTTCACCCACCGCCTTCTAGAACTGCTTTACAAAAGTCATTTTTAGTCAATTAAAGGCAGAGGAGCAGAATAAAATGCTCAGTCAGCAAACCCATGTTTTTCAGAAGTTGCTTCTTCTCAGGCACCGTTGCTCAGGCCAGTAATGGACGCCTGCCGTGGAGGGCCTCAGTCGGGCCGAGGGCCGAGGCCTGCACCCACACCATCTGTGGCATTCATTGTGATGAAACGGCCCACACCAGAGTTATTCAGAAGTCCCAGCTTTGGAATCGAAGCAAAGTGGGGTTTTACCTGGGCTCTACCAGTCACTTGCTGTGTGACCCCGGGGGAATTTCTTAGCCTCTCTGTGCCTCCGTTTCCTCATCTAGAAAAAGGGAGTGAGATACTCCCAGCTTTCCATGAGATAATACGTGTGTGTGTGTGTGTGTGTGTGTGTGTGTGTGTGTGTGTGTGACCTGACCCTGGTCATCAGAACCGCCCCAGGCAGGCTTCCCTGCAGCAGAGGAGCGAGGTCAGGCCTCACCTGGCCAGAAGGGCAGCTGCTGGGGAAACACACACACACACACACACAAACACCCGTCCCCGGGCTGCTATGTGCACCTGGAGTCTGAGTTCGGCATGTGGGAACTCATTTGTCAGCCCCGGGCCTTTGCTCCAGGCAGTAGTGCCCACATGCATGGAGTGTGGTTTAACACAGCAGAAATGAGCCGCCACTCCCAATACCTCAGCCAACCTGGGCCACCAACATCGCATTCTTCAGAGGATTGTCCATTCTCTTGCCCACCTCCCCAAAAAAATCACTTGATAGGAAAATGTAAATGAGATCGATATAAAGGTATCTTGAAAAGCTTATTTTGCTCTGCTAGGACCCCATAAATGCATGTATCTGCTAAGCAATACAGCCCCAGGCCGTTTCACTAAGTAAGCATCAGGGCCCTCTAAATTCCTGGTCAGGCCCAGCCCTGTGAGAAGAACAGAATTTAAGAGCCGCAAGAACGACCACTTGGCAGGGCCTGCCCCTCGGCTTGTCACAGGGCCCTTTGTGGGACTGAATATATTTTAGCTTGGGCAGAGAAAATGCATTTGCCAAAAGGGTTATTCTTACCTTAGCAGTGATTCATTTAAGTGGTTTCCCGGGAGAGGTGTTTTATTATGATTTCTCAGCTCTCTGCTTGGTCCCTCCCTTGCAGTGGGTCTGGGCCTCTCATAACACACAAACGATCCATTCACCATGCCCTCCCTCCTCTCCCCCCCCCACCTTCCCCAGGTGAGCTGACCCTCATGTCCTGGAGGTGGGCCCGACTTGGGAACAATCCACATCCAGGGAAGGAAAGCCAGGCCACCCCAGCCCTGGTTCCAGGACTCATGGAGGCCCTCAGGGCCCACGGCACGCTCATGGGGTCAGGTCCTCTCCATGTGTCCCCACTGTGCTGGCCACCCCCTCAGGCTCTAACCTGGGAGGACACAGAGATTGAGAAAAGGAACTTTACTTGTAAATAAGGTTTATAAGGGACCAGGCTCACCAATAAAAATACAGCAGGTATTTAAAGGAGCAGCCTAGCAGGTCAGAAAACTTAGACAATGACTGCTCTGCTCCAGCCAAACAGCACAGAGAAAAATGGCCCCACCTTTGCCCAAGACAGCAAAGGCGGGAGCCCGGGCATCTCACCCACTGGCAGTCACAGGACAGCAACTCTCTCCTGTCACAGCCTCAACCGAAAACCGCTTATCATACTGAGAGCCAGGTGGACCTCAAACTGAGTGAAAAAAAGATACCAATAGATGCCAACATGACATGACAGAGGCGTTGGAGTTATCTAACCAAGATTTTAAAGCAGGGGAGAAACCAAAATGGCAG
Organism: Myotis myotis; assembly: GCF_014108235.1. Classification (NCBI taxonomy): domain Eukaryota; kingdom Metazoa; phylum Chordata; class Mammalia; order Chiroptera; family Vespertilionidae; genus Myotis; species Myotis myotis. The sequence goes on along the minus strand of NW_023416390.1, from coordinate 35,407,805 downwards.
CATAAGTTAACACCAGAGTTTGCTGCTTCGAACAACCACTTCAAAAATACAACTAAAAGACGGAACGGACATCATCCAGAACCACAGGAAGGCTGGCTGAGTGGGAGTTCTACAACTAGGAGGAAAGAGAATAGCATACTGAGACTCAGAGGAGGCGCAGTGCTGAAGTGAAATACTAAGGTGCGGAGTGCATGCGGAGCGGGCTGGCGGCGGGGGGCGCGATTGTCTGTTTCAATCGGGAGGGAGTTTCAGACTCTGAGCTCCAGATCCGGGCGAGTCTCTAGGGACCCAGACTCAAACGGGAGAAGCGGGACTGTCTGGCTTCGGTCGGAACTCGAAGGCAGCTCTCTCCAAGGTTTGCAGCGTTTGCTGGGACTCTGAGAGGCAGAGCCCCTGGGGATGGAACTGAGAGCAGCCATAACTGCTCGCTCCGCCCACCCTGTAGATCCCCGGGGACCTGCCCCGCCCAAGCCCTGCACAGAGGCATTTGCCGGATAGGCAAATGCTAGATTAGCACCTCCCTAGAGATCCAGCACAGAAGTTCTCCCACTGCAGACACAGCTGACTCTCATAGCCAGTTAGCCTGGAGGTCAAATCACCCCCAGTATTGCCGACAACAATCAAGGCTTAACTACAACAAGACTGCGCACAAAGACCACAAGGGGGTGCACCAAAAAAGCATAAAAAAATGCAGAGACAAAGAAACATGACAGAAATGGAGGATATAGAGCTAAAAACCACACTTTTAAGGTCTTTCAATAAGTTTCTAGAAACTGCCAATAAACTTAATGAGATCTACAAGAAATCTAATGAGACCCTCGATGTTGTGATAAAGAACCAACTAGAAATTAAGCATACACGGACTGAAATAAAGAATATTATACAGACACCCAACAGCAGACCAGAGGAGAGCAAGAATCAAGTCAATGATTTGAAATGCGAAGAAGCAAAACACACCCAACCAGAAAAGCAAAATGAAAAAAGAATCCAAAAATACGAAAATAGTGTAAGGAGCCTCTGGGACAACTTCAAGCGTACCAACATCAGAATTATAGGGGTGCCAGAAGATGAGAGAGAGCAAGATTGAAAACCTATTTGAAGAAATAATGACAGAAAACTTCCCCCACCTGGTGAAAGAAATAGACTTACAGGTCCAGGAAGCGCAGAGAACCCCAAACAAAAGAAATCCAAAGAGGACCACACCCAGACACATCATAATTAAAATGCCAAGAGCAAAAGACAAAGAGAGAATCTTAAAAGCAGCAAGAGAAAGAAACTCAGTTACCTACAAGGGAATACCCATATGACGGTCAGCTGATTTCGCAACAGAAACTTTGCAGGCCAGAAGGGAGTGGCAAGAAATATTCAAAGTGATGAATACCAAGAACCTACAACCAAGATTACTTTATCCAGCAAAGCTATCATTCAGAACTGAAGGTCAGATAAAGAGCTTCACAGATAAGGAAAAGCTAAAGGAGTTCATCACCACCAAACCAGTATTATATGAAATGCTGCAAGGTATCCTTTAAGAAAAGGAAGAAGAAGAAAAAGGTAAAGATACAAATTATGAACAACAAACATGCATCTATCAACAAGTGAATCTAAGAATCAAGTGAATAAATAATCTGATGAACAGAATGAACTGGTGATTAATAGAATCAGGGACATAGAAAGGGAATGGACTGACTATTCTTGGAGGGGAAAGGGGTGTGGGAGATGCAGGAAGAGACTGGACAAAAATCGTGCACCTATGGATGAGGACAGTGGGTGGGGAGTGAGGGTGGAGGGTGGGGCGGGAACTGGGAGGAGGGGAGTTATGGGGGGGAAAAAAGAGGAACAAATGTAATAATCTGAACAATAAAGATTTAATTTAAAAAAAAGTTAAGAATAAAAAATTGGAAATAGAAAATAAAAAAGATTTTATTTTTTTTTTTTTATTTTTTTTAATTAAATCTTTATTGTTCAGATTATTAAATTTGTTCCTCTTTTTTTTCCCCCATAACTCCCCTCCTCCCAGTTCCCGCCCCACCCTCCGCCCTCACTCCCCACCCACTGTCCTCATCCATAGGTGCACGATTTTTGTCCAGTCTCTTCCCGCATCTCCCACACCCCTTTCCCCCCTAGGAATAGTCAGTCCATTCCCTTTCTATGTCCCTGATTCTATTATAATCAACAGTTTATTCTGTTCATCAGATTATTTATTCACTTGATTCTTAGATTCACTTGTTGATAGATGCATATTTGTTGTTCATAATTTGTATCTTTACCTTTTTCTTCCTCTTCCCCTTCTTAAAGGATACCTTTCAGCATTTCATATAATCCTGGTTTGGTGGTGATGAACTCCTTTAGCTTTTCCTTATCTGTGAAGCTCTTTATCTGACCTTCAATTCTGAATGATAGCTTTGCTGGATAAAGTAATCTTGGTTGTAGGTTCTTGGTATTCATCACTTTGAATATTTCTTGCCACTCCCTTCTGGCCTGCAAAGTTTCTGTTGAGAAATCAGCTGACAGTCGTATGGGTATTCCCTTGTAGGTAACTGAGTTTCTTTCTCTTGCTGTTTTTAAGATTCTCTCTTTATCTTTTGCTCTTGGCATTTTAATTATGATGTGTCTTGGTGTGGTCCTCTTTGGATTCCTTTTGTTTGGGGTTCTCCGCGCTTCTTGGACCTGTAAGTCCATTTCTTTCACCAGGTGGGGGAAGTTTTCTGTCATTATTTCTTCAAATAGGTTTTCAATATCTTGCTCTCTCTCATCTTCTGGCACCCCTATAATTCTGATGTTGGTATGCTTGAAGCTGTCCCAGAGGCTCCTTACACTATCCTCGCATTTTTGGATTCTTTTTTCATTTTGCTTTTCCGGTTGGGTGTTTTTTGCTTCCTCGCATTTCAAATCATTGACTTGATTCTTGCGCTCCTCTGGTCTGCTGTCGGGAGTCTGTATAATATTCGTTATTTCAGTCCGTGTATGCTTAATTTCTAGTTGGTTCCCCAATATAAGATCGAGGGTCTTATTAGTTTTCTTGTAGATCTCATTAAGTTTATCGACGGCTTCTAAACAGTTCTTGAGAGACCTTAAAAGTGTGGTTCTGAACTCTATATCTTCCATTGACAATTTTGTCCTGTTTCTTTGTCTCCGCATTTTGTTATGCTTCCTTGGTGCACCCCCTAGTGGTCTTTGTTCACAGTCTTATAGTTAAATCTTGATTGTTGTAGCTAATTCCAGGGAGGGTTTGACCTCCAGGCCAAGTGGCTATGAGAATCAACTGTGTCAGCAGTGAGAGAACTTCTGTCCTCTAGGGAGATGCTAATCTGGCGTTTGCCTGAGGCTATCCGGCAAATGCCTGTGTGCAGGGCTTGGGCGGGGCGGGTCGCACAGGATCAACAGGGTGGGCCGGAGAGAGCAGTTATGGCGGCTCTCAGTCCTGTCCCCAGGGGCTCTGCCTCTCTGAGTCCCAGCACCCGCTGCAAAGCTCAGAGAGAAAGCTGCACTCGCTCTGACCGAAGCCAGACAGTCCCGCTTCTCCCGTTTGAGTCTGGGTCCCTAAAGACTCGCCTGGATCTGGAGCTCAGAGTCTGTGACTCCCTCCCGATTGAAAACGCCAACCGCGCCCTCCGCCGCCAGCCCGCTCGCGCACTCCGCACCTCAGAATTTGACTTCAGCACTGCGCCTCCTCTGAGTGTCCGTATGCGTTTCTCTTTCCTCCTAGTTGTAGGACTTCCACTCAGCCAGCGTTCCTGTGGTTCTGGGTGATGTCCCTTCCGTTTTTTGGTTTCACTTTTGAAGTAGTTGTTCAAAGCAGCAAACTCCAGCGTTAACCTATGCCGCCATCTTGGTTCTCCCAGAAAATAAAAAAGATTTTAAAGCAGCCAGGATAAGAATGCTTCAAGGAGCAAGTATAAATATGACTAAACAAATTTTAAAAATTCAAAAGCCTTACCCGGCCAGCATGGCTCAGTGGTTGAGCATCGACCTATGAACCAGGAGGTCACAGTTTTATTCCCAGTCAGGGCACATGCCCAGGTTGCAGGCTCAATCCCAGTGTGGGATGCGGGAGGCAGCCGATCAATGATTCTCTCTCATCATTGATGATTCCATCTCTCTCTCCTTCTCTCCCTTCCTCTCTGAAATCAATAAAAATATATATTTAAAACATAAAGTAAAATAATAAAAAAATAAAAATTCAGCAGCCTCAGCAAAGAAATAGAAAGTCTCAACTAAGAAAAATATATTTTTAAATGGAAATTTAAGAACTAAAAAGTTCAATAACTGAAATGTAAAACTCGGTGGATAAGCTCAACAGCAGAATGGAGAGAACAGGGAAAAGACTCAGTGAACCAGATGTTAACTATAATTAAAATAAATTTTAGTCTGGCTGGTGTGGCTCCATGGCTGAGTGTAGACCTATGAACCAAGAGGTCACCGTTCGATTCCCAGTCAGGGCACATGTCGGGGTTGTGGGCTCGATCCCCAGTGTGGGGCATGTGGGAGGCAGCTGATCAATGATTCTCTCTCATTGATGTTTCTCTCTCTCTCTCTCTCTCTCTCTCTCGCTCTCGCTCTTGCTCTCGCTCTTCCTCTCCAAAATCAATTTAAAAAATAAAAATACGGGGAGGGTTGGGGGGCAGAAGGGAGGGGAGTAAGAGATCAACTGAAGGACTTGTATGCATGCATATAAGCATAACCAATGGACATAACACACTGGGGGTAGGGGAGGCCAGGGGATTGTCAAGGGCGGGGAAAAAAAAAAGGAGACATATGTAATACTCTTTGTAATACTTTATAAGCAATAAAAAATCAATAAAATAAAAATAAAAATTTTAGAAAGACTTTGGAGACAGGCCATCCAAATTGAACAAGGAGAGAAAATATTTTGAAAAATGAAGAGTATCAAAGAGTTAGCCTTCGAAGGAAAGTCTCATTCCTCCATCTCTCGTGATTCCTTCCTTCCTTCCTTCCTTCCTTCCTTCCTTCCTTCCTTCCTTCCTTCCTTCCTTCCTTCCTTCCTTCCTTCACATCCGCAGCCTCCTGAGCCCACAGAGGAGAGGAGAGGAGCCAGTCAGAACCAAGAGCATTCCAGGGCTCCAGCACCTTCCCAACTCCCAACTCCCAACTCCCAACGCTGCGTCAGCGTCAGAAGGGGTCCCACCACTCAGATGGATGTCAGCCCAGGCAGAGGGATCCTCGCTTCAAAGTGCTCCTACAAAATTCAGCTGGTGCATTTGTTCCTCAGAGAGGAACCAGAATGGCTGTAAACCTCCCCCTGGGGACGGGCCCTGCCAGGGGTCAGTGTGAGCGGGAAGTAATATTCTCTGAAAAGGCTCATTAAAGGCACGATCACCAGGGCTAGGTGAGGCCGGACTGGAGCGAGGCTATGACAGGCGCACGTGGGTCACCGGCCTCCCTCCAGGATGTTCTGAGGGCAGGACCACAGAGTGGGGGGCGGAGGGCGGGGGGGGGGGGGGTGGAAACAGCCGGGAAGAAGTCTGTCAAGGCCGACCATGGCCAGAGCGAAATAACCCACTCAACTACAAACAAGGGTGCCTCTCCCACTTCTGAATAATCCTGAACACTTTATAAGAATGCAGTCTCCACCTCAGGCCTCTGTCCATGTGGGCCCAAGGTGAGGCTAATTAGAGCAACTTTTGGAAAGACACTGGAATGAGTGGGTCAGCAACAACTCAGAGCCGGGGCCCTCAAACACACACCAGCCCCCCATCCCACCCCCTGCAGAGTGCCTGTGGGCACATGGCCAAGCCCCTCCTGGGGAGGCCCACGTGACAACCGGCACACATTTCATCTCTTCATCTCTTTGCAAGTGGCAGGGCTGAAAGGCCCAGGACCCGGTCTGTCCTATCCGCCAGGCACCGGAGCAGCGGCTGACGCTTAGCTGGGCTCAGGCAATGCTCATGGAATTGTCTTTGTTCCCTGGGGCGGCCGTAACACAGCTCCACAACGGGTGGCTGAGCACGGCAGAAATGTATTGTCCCACAGTTCTGGAGGCCAGAAACCCAAAATCAAGGCCTCGGCAGGCTGGTCCCTCTGCAAGCCCCGAGGGAGAATCGGTCCAGCCTCTCCCAGCCTCCGCTGTGCCCGCAGCCCGTGGCGCTCCTGGGGCTGCGTCAGGCCATGCTCTGGCTCTGTCTCCTCTGCGTCTCCAGGTCCAAATCTCCCGCCCCTTTCTCTAAGGACACCAGTCATAGCATTGAGAGCCATCCCTATTCCAGTAGGACCACCTGACCTCACCTACACCGGCAAAGACCCTACCTGCAAAGGAGGCCTCATCCACAGGGATGGCATTAGGACTTCGACACATCCTTTTGGGGGACACCATTCGACCACAATGGGCGACTGCATGAAGGCAGGGACCGATAGATGGCCCCACTCAGGAGGAGTCCCCCCAGTTTGCTGAGGCCTCTGCTGGTGAAGGTTCCTGCACTCGGAAAGGTGAGTGCCTGAGACCAGGTGGCTGTCACTGGTGCCAGCGAGGGAGCCTTCCCTGAGCAGACAGGTCCCCCTCCCCCAACTCCTAAACAGAAACAAATTCCCAGTCACTGCTCATAACCGTGTCCCAACACCAAGCCACAACGTGGTAGCACATACGTGGAGTTGGATATGCGTGTGTGTAGTGAGTGCTCATGGGGGTATGTGAGGGCTGTGATATGGTGTGGCTGTCTGTATTTGGTATTTGGTGTGTGTAAGGGGTGTGTGTGTGTGTGAGAGAGAGAGAGAGAGGGAGGGAGGGAGAGAGATAGATATGGGGGTATTTGGTGTGTGTGTGCTGTGCGTGTACATAGGGCGTGTGCAGGCGTGACAGCTAAAGTTCTCCATTCGCTTACTTTGGGAGATTCTATAGTCAGTGGACTTACTGTGCTTCATAAGATAAACAATGTCTTTAAGAAACGAGGAAAGTGTCCCTGGTACAGGACAGGACGGAGGATTCTGTTTCTCAGACTGCAGTCAATGGGAAATGAGGGTGTGTCAGTCAGTCTGCGGGAGCTGCTGGGCTGCTCCAACACAGAATGTATTTCTCACAGCTCTGGAGGCCAGAAGGCCCCGACCAAGGTGCAGGCAGGGCTGGTTTCTGGTGAGACCTCTCCTCCTGGTGCAGAGGAAAGAGAACCACGTGGTACTCTGCTTGTGAAATTAGTTGGCCACCCGTCAACACCAGCCAAAGAAAAAGCCCACAACCCAGAAATAAACCCATGCCTATATGGTCAATTAATATTTTACAAAGGAGGCAAGAACATAAAATTGGGTAAAGATAGTCTAGTCTGGCCGGTGTAGTTTAATAGTTAAGCATTGACCTAGACCAGGAGGTCATGGTTCAATTCCCGGTCAGGGCACATGCCTGCATTGGGGCTCAATCCCCAGAAGGTGGCACGCAGGAGGCAGACAATCAATGATTATCTAGAGTAATGGTTCTCAACCTTCCTAATGCCATGACCCTTTAATACAGTTCCTCATGTTGTGGTGACCCCCAATTTCATTTTTACAAATTGAACATAATTAAAGCATAGTGATTAATCACAAAAACAATATGTAATTATATATGTGTTTTGCGATGGTCTTAGGCGACCCCTGTGAAAGGGTCGTTCGATCCCCAAAGGGGTCGCGACCCACAGGTTGAGAACCACTGCTCTAGAGCATCATTGATATTTCTATCTCTCCCTCTCCTCTCTCTAAAATCAATAAAAACATATTTTTAAAAAATGGGTAAAGACAGTCTATTCAATAAATGGTGTTAAAAGAATTGGACAAAGGAGCAACTAAGATGGCGGCATAGGTAAACACCGGGAAATTATTGCCTCACACAACAATTGAAAATTACCGCAAAGGACCGAGCAAACATCATCCAGAACAACAGAAAGGCTGGCTGAGTGTAAATTCTACAACTAGAAGGAAAGAAAAGCACGCTGAGAGCCAGAGGCGCTGCGGAGGTGAAGTGCAGAGGTACGGCGGCTCGCGCGCATGAGGAAAGGGGGTAGCACCTGAGGACGCGGCTGTCTTTTTGAATCACAAACTCCCGACGGCTCTGAACTCCGGTTCCGGGAAGTCTCTGGGGACCCAGGTTTCATACGGGGAGAAGCTGGTCTGTCCGGCAGCGAGCGAACTTGAGGGCGGCTTTCCCTCAGAGGTGCTTGCAGCCGTTACCGGAACACTGAGACGCGCGACTCCGGCAGAGAATCAGCCATGGCCGCTCTCTCCGCCCTCTGACTCCCTGAGACCCCGCCCCACCCAGGCTGAGGCAGAGGCTTTTGCATGTGAATGTACCTAACTGCAGCCGAACCAGGCAGACCTGGAACTTCCAAGAGAAGGCCCAAGGCCCCGCAGCGGCTTGCATTGCTTCACAGCTGAGCCTCTTCGTGGCTCCTGCTGTGTGGCCTCAGGCAGAGGCTGAATTAGCACCTCCTTAGATCCAGGAGCCACTGTACCCAGTGGTCAGAGGGGGTTCATCCAGACTGCAACTCCTCAGATCCATAAGGGACGCACTCAGGGAGCAGACTCAGTGAGCACCAAAGCCCCACTGAAGCAAGTCTTGCCCCAGAAGGGTGTCTTCAGCACAGAAGTTCTCCCACTTTAGACACAGCTGATTCTCACAGCCAATTGGCCTGGAGGTCAATTCCTCCCAGTGATTCTACAACAACCAAGGCACCAAGAGTGCACCAAGAGTGTCCACCCCAGGTAACTGGGGAGGCTGAGCTACTGGGCCCTACAGGACACCTGGCGCACAGGGCCACTCTATCAACACAGGGAAGCTGCCAAAATGCGGAGACAAAGAAACAGGTCACAAATGGCAGAAATGGAGGAAAGCAAATGACTGGATATAGAGTTCAAGGCCACGTTTATAAGGTTTTTCAAGAATTTTATGGAAACCGCCGATAAATTTAATGAATCCCTCAATAAGTATAGGGAGACCATGGAGGACATGAAAAAGGACCAACTAGAAATTAAGCATACACTGACTGAAATAAAGAATAATTTACAGAGATCCAGCAGCAGAAAAGAGGATCCCAAGAATCAAGTCAAAGATTTGAAATACAAAGAAACAAAAAATACCCAACCGAAAAAGAAAAAAGAAAAGAGATTCCAAAAATATGAAGATAGTGTAAGGAACCTCTGGGACAACTTCAAGCGTACCAACATCAGAATTATAGGGGTACCAGAAGGAGAGAGAGGGCAAGATATTGAAAACCTTTTTGAAGAAATAATGACAGAAAACTTCCCCTACCTGGTGAAAGAAATGGACTTACAAGTCCAGGAAGCGCAGAGAACCCCAAACAAAAGGAATCCAAGGAGGACCACACCAAGACACATCATAATTAAAATGCCAAGAGCAAAAGATAAAGAGAGAATCTTAAAAGCAGCAAGAGAAAGACAGTCAGTTACCTACAAGGGAGTACCCATACGACTGTCAGCTGATTTCTCAACAGAAACCATGCAGGCCAGAAGAGACTGGCAAGAAATATTCAAAGTGATGAATAGCAAGAACCTGCAACCAAGATTACTTTATCCAGCAAAGCTATCATTCAGAATAGAAGGTCAGATAAAGAGCTTCACGGATAAGAAAAAGCTAAAGGAGTTCATCACCACCAAACCAGCATTATATGAAATGCTGAAAGGTATTCTTTAAGAAGAGGAAGAAGAAAAAGGAACTCTTACCATTTGCCACAGCATGGATGGAACTTGAGAGCGGATAAATACCACAGGATCTCACTCATTTATGGAATATAATGAACAACATAAGCTGATGAACAAGGACTGATCCAGAGACGGAGAGGCATTGATTGGACTGTCGGGACTTGGAGGGAAGGTAGGGGAGAGTGGGGGTAAGGGGGAAAGATCAACCAAAGGACCTATATGCAAGCATATAGGCCTAACCAATGGACATGGACAACGGGGGGGTGAGGGCATAAGCGGGGGTGGGGGGGGGTGGGGGGTAGAGGGTAACGTGGGGACAAGGACACATATGTAATATCTTAATCAATAAAAAATATATAAAAAAAAAAAAAAAGAATTGGACAGATACATGAAAAAAATTAAACTAGCCCTGGCTGGTAGCTCAATGGTTAGAGCATCAGCCCACAGACTGAAGGGTCTCAGATTCAATTCTCAGTCAAGGACATATATCTCAATTGCGGGTTTGATCCCCTACACTTGTCAGAATGGCTATCATCAATAAATCAATAAACAACCAGTGTTAATGAGAATGTGGAGAAAAGGGAACCCTTGTGCACTGTTGGTGGGAATGCAGATTGGTGTGGCCACTATGGAAAACAGTATGAAGGTTCCTCAAATAATTAAAAATGGAACTGCCTTATGACCCAGCAATTACACTTCTAGATATTTATCTGAAGAAACACAAAACACTAATTCAAAAAAATATATATGCACCCCTATGTTCATTGCAGCATTATTTACAATAGCCAAGATATGGAAGAAACCCAAGTGCCCATGGATAGATGAGTGGGTAAAAAAAGTGATGGTACATTTACACAAGGGAATACTACTTGGAAGAAGAAGGAGAAGGAGAAGGAGGGGAAGGGGAGGGGGAGGGAGAGGGGAGGGGCGGGGGAGGGGGAGGGGGAAAAGGGAGGGGGAGGGGAAGGGAAAGGGGAGGGGGGAGGGAAGGGAGAGGGGAGGGGGAGGGAGAGGGGAGGGGGAGGGAGAGGGGAAGGGTGGGGGAGGGGGAGGGGAGGGTGGGGAGGGGGAGGAGGAGGGGGAGGGGAGGAGGAGGAGGAGGAGGAGGAGGAGGAGGAGGAGGAGGAGAAGAAAAAGAAAAAAAGAAAAAAAAAAAAAAAGAAAAAGAAAAAGAAAAGAAAAAGAAAAAAAGAAAAAGAAAAAGAAGGAAATTTTACCATTTGTGACAGCATAGATGGACCTGGAGAGCATTATGCTAAGTGAAATAAGTCAGTCAGAGAAATACCATATGATCTCACATTTGAGGAATCTAAAGAACAAAATAGATAAACAAATAAAACTGAAACAGACTCATAGATACAGAGAACAGATCAGTTGTTGCCAGAGAAGAGGGGGTCAGGAGGTTGGGTGAAAAAGGTGAGGGATTATGAAGTACAGATTGGTAGTTATAAAATAGTTATGGGGATATAAATAATATAGTCAATAATCCTATATAATAAAAGGCTAATGTGCAAATTGTCCCCTCAGGAGTTCGACCACTCACTATGACATGCGCTGACCACCAGGGGCAGCTTGGAATGAAGGCAGCCAGCAGCCGGGGGGAAGGAAGGCCCTGGCCAGCAGCCGGAAGGCCCCAATCAGCCCTGATAGCCAGCCAGACCCAGGGACCCTACCCATGCACAGATTTCATGCACCGGGCTTCTAGTATGTAATAATTATGTACGGTGCCAGATGAATACTGGAAATATCAGGAGGAAGTATATGATTGTTAACCACTATGCTGTACACCTGAAACCAATACAAAATAACATGGAGAGTAAAATGTAATTGAAAAATAAAAATTAGGAAATGCAAAAAAAAAAAGTGCAGGCAGGATTCACCCTGAAATGCCACCCTTTGCATTTCAACAGACGGTCCCGAATAAGCCAACCACCAGAGGGCGCCCACAGTCCTGGGACCTCTGTCCCACGTGGCTGGAGTCTGTCTCAGATCTGCTTCCCCAAGCCTCTGCCCAAGGGGTGCTGAGGGACCGCTCGCTGCAGGTGGAGCAGGTTTATTTGCCTTTGAGATTTCCCCGTTCCTTAGAGGGAAAGAACTGCATCCACGCGGCATTTGTTTACAGCAAGTTTCACTCATGTTTCACTGAGGGCCTTCCCTTCAGCTCAGTGACTGAACCACCACCCTCCAGGCTTCTCTCTGTTTACTGCTGTTTCCTGTTGGCTGGGCACAGTTAGGATTCCATCAGATGGTGTCCAGTACACACGGATTTCAGTGCTGGTGAGGGTTAAAGATGGGCCACCATGCAATAGGTGTGGAAACTCCATCAACCACCCTATGCCTCTGGGCCTCAGTGTCCCCATCTGTAAAGTAGGGACAATAGCCCTGCTAATGACTTCACAGAGCAATTATGAAAATCAAATTTAATAATCATCTCATAAAATGCAAACAGCTACTGAAACAAATAGTCTGGAATTATTTCATCAATCTGCTCTGACATGATAGAGTATGATCCCCCCAAAGAAAAGGAAGGAAGGAAGGAAGGAAGAAAGGAAGGAAGGAAGGAAGGAAGGAAGGAAGGCTGGATAAGACCCAAAGATTCCAGGGAAAAGGGGACTGACTGAGATGAATCTGACACTAAGTGCTACTTCCACCCTCCAGGCATCTGAAAAGTCTAAGCAACATGATTTGAGAGGATAAGTAGCAGAGAGAGGCTACTATGAGAGAGGTTAAGCAGTTTCATCGATCTCACAGGGGTGAGGGGGGAAAAACAGCTGGAGTTCAAGGCTACTGAGGACCTTAGGGGACAAGAAGAATGCACAGATATGAGCCCAACACTCTGCATCTATCTCTCTGCAACTATCTCCTCAAAGTGACTCCTAATTTGCAGACAGGCCCAGAGGCTGACAGGCCCTGGAGGAAACAGTCATGGCACTCTCACTGTGCTATGGAATAACTGGAGTTCTGGGGGCACCAAGGAGCGAGGCCCGTGAAGAACAGATGAGCCAGGAATAGACTTGCTTTACAAAACTGAAAATCCTCAAATCAGCTGACTACCTGACTGAATTCAGTTAATCTTCCCCTAATCTAACTGCCTGTCATAAGCAAAGTAAACACTCTCTAAAACTTCCTAATGCCGCGACCCTTTAATACAGTTCCTCATGTTGTGGTGACCCCCAACCATAAAATTATTTTCGTTGCTACTTCATAACTGTAATTTTGCTACTGTTATGAATCATAATGGAAATATCTGATATGCAGGATGTATTTTCATTGTTACAAATTGAACATAATTAAAGCATAGTGATTAATCACAAAAACAATATGTAATTATATATGTGTTTTCCGATGGTCTTAGGCGACCCCTGTGAAGGGGTCGTGATCCACAGGTTGAGAACCCTTGCTCTAAAGGAAGATAACATCATTCAGAGCCACAACACTGTATGATCACAATGTCCATCATTCAATCAAAAATTACCAGACACACTGAACACAGGACCAAGATAAAAAGTCACAAGAAAATAATATTGTGGAAACAACTCAAATGCCCACCAACAGAAGAATGAACAAATAAAATATAGCAGATTTGTATAATGGATTGCTACACATCAATAAAAAAATATCAAACTATTGCTACACAAAACAACATGGATAAATCTCAGACATAATGTTGAGTAAACAAGTCAGATACAATAGAGTGCATACGAATGAAATCATTTACAGGAAATTTAAAAAGTAGATCAAACTAATCCAAGGTGATGAAGGTAAAAAAAAAAAAGTTATCTTTGAGGGGAATATTCAAGGGACATAGGAGGACTTTGGGAACATAAAACATCCTGATCTGGGTGAAAATTCTTTAGATGTGGAGAGATACAGATTATATAGATATAGACACAAATATAGATAGAGCTGTATGTGTATAACAATTCATTAATCTAAATACACAGAATTTGTACATTTTACATTATATAAATTATACCTCATTGAAAAATATAGAGAAAGAGAGCCAATCTTTCAAAATAAGTAAATAAACAGATAGAACTCAATATATGAATTTAAAAGCAAATTACACAAAGCTGAAGAGAGAATTAGAGAACTGGAAATTATGTCAGTAGAAAATTAAATACAGAAAGAAAAAATACAGATGGAAAATACAGAATATCCTTTTAAGATAAATTTGGAACTAGAAACCTTTGATATGTGAACAAAGAAAAACTAATAAGGTGTTAGGTAGATTTAAGCGCAAATATATCAATAATTACAATAAATGTAAGTTTATTAAATATATCAATTAAAAAATAAATGATCAGATTGGATAAAACAAAGTTTAACTCTATGATGCTTCAAGAGATATACCTCAAATATATAGATACAGAGAATGTGAACATCAAAGCACTTTTTTAAAAGATATACTATGTAAGCACTGACCAGAGGAAAGCCAATGAAGTTATACATAATACCAACTTAAACTCAAAAGCAAGAATCATTAATAAAGAGGGATATTTTGTAATAATGAAAGGGTCAATCCACCAGGAAGACATGACAATTTCAAATTTATATGCACTTAACACATTGCGCACCAGTAGTTTTATTGCTAGCTTTACCCAGTGGCCAGATAAGTTTCTATGAACTAGAATAAAAAATATTTTACAAAGTATCATACTTTAAAAAGAAATTGGCTTGTAAGAACATGTAATAAATAACTTTAAAATGCAGTGGGTATTTAATTTTAAGGCCTGTCTTTAACATTTATGTAAAACACTGTGTAATATGAAAACACGAGAATGCAAAGTGTTAATAACATAGGCTTAAAATATGCAAAGCAAATATTTACACAAATAGAAGGAAAAATAGATGCAATTATAGTCAAAATAGAATATTTTAACAAATGTTTATCCAAAATGGATAGAATAAACAGACAAAAATATTAGTAAATGTATAGAAGATTTGAGCAACATGTTGAAATCTCAACAATTTCCAAGAATCAAAAACATAGATTATAGCCTGTATTTTATTACTACAGTGGAATTAAGCCTCAATAGGGGGAAAATTAAAAATTCCAAGTACCCTTTTAAATAACCTATGGGTCAATAAGAAATAATAGAAATTAGAAATTTTTAAATGAATAAAAGTATAACATCAAAATTTATGAGATTAGCATCAAAGCCTTGCTCAGAGGGAAAGTTGTACATTTAAATGCACACAAACGAATAAAAGAAAGGCTAAAAATCAATTACTAAAGTCTCCATTTCAAGAAATTTTAAAAGTACAGCAAACTAAACCCAGAGAAGGAAGAAACAAAGCTTAACGGCTTATCTAGGAAAGAGCTGTGAGCTAATTAGCTTCTGCCTAATGGGTAAACCCCAATGAGATTCACATGTGACCCAAAACTTTTTGAGAGAATTATATCAGCAAAAACTGCCAGCCTAAGCTGAGAGGGACAGAGCTAGAACTAAATTAAAGGAGTCCATTTGACCCCCAAAATTATACTGGCAGGAATAAGGCTGTGAAAACTACTGTGCTACTACCTTTCACAGAAAAAGGAAAGATGACTCAGAGGGTGGGAAGAGGAGGCCGGAGGGCAGAGCCAGGCACCACGAAGAGTCATTTCCAGCCCTTGAGACCTCACGGAGGCACTTGCAACATTTGCCGAGCTAGACTCTGAACTGCCATGGACCAGTGAATCCTTTGTGCCTCCCTTCCCCCTTTTAAAGAGGAATGTCTACAGTGATCATCCTATACCCGTCCTGCCATTCATAGGGAGCAGGTGACCTTTGGTTTCATAGATCTGAGGATGGAGAGGAACTACACTAAAGGAGCTGAACTTGAGGAACTGCGTTCGAAGAGCCTCACTGTGGGAGCCAATGTGCAGGGGAAGAGGTGAATATAGCTGGAGGCAGATCGGGAGTTGAAAAGGATTTGGTGTTTTTGTTTGTTTGTTTATTTAGCTTGTTTATATGGAAGAGAGTTGAGCCTCCAATCAAGGGCCAGGAAAGTTTACTCAGCCTCAAGGCTGGTGTGGGTACCAGAAAGGATGAAGATAGACCAGACTTCAACCCTGAACTCCGAATTGGTACTTCCAAGTAACCTATTCCACATTCTTCCTGGGGTATCTCAAAGGCATCTCAATTCAGCATTGCCAGGATTGAGCCTCATCTGGTAGCTTCCATCTCAAAGAATAGCAAGATTCTCTACCCAGTTGCATGAGGCAGAAATCCACTCACAGCCTTTGACACCTTCCTCTTCCTAGCCTCTCATTTCCCCATCAGTCACCAAGACCAGAAGATCTCACTTCCTAAACAAGTCTAAGGTCAGCTCACTCCCTCCACCACTCTGCAAAGGACCAAGTCCAGGCTGCCAGCAGTAGAGCCAGCCTCAGGAAGCAGCCAAGCCGCTGGCCGGCCTGGACATCAAGGCCAGCTCCCACAGCCAGCACACCCGCTCTGTTCCAGATGCAAGTCCCACTGCGGCTTTCCCTGCTTAAACCACTAAGTGGCCTCTCGGGATGAGGATCAAAGTGTTAACCTGGCCCAGTGGACACTCCATGGCCTCCCTGCCGGCCTCTCCAGCCCCCGTGCCCCTCTTCCCCTCCATCCTCGCTGGCCGGCCTCCTCTCAGCCCAGGTGATGTGCCCCTCCCCAATGGGCCTCTGCACAAGCTCCCCTCTTCCTCCTCACCCAGACCCGCCCCTTCACCTGGTAAATGCCCCCCAGACATCAGAGTTGAGTTCCGTGCAGCTTTCACTGAGTTAATGCACACCTCACTGAACAGAGCTCCTGCCTCCAGCACCCTCTGCAGAGTTTAACCTTGAAACAAGCCTAAGCAGGGGCGACATTCCTGTCTCCCTCTGCCCGTGAAGAGACTGGCCCAGAGAACTGAAGAGAAACAGTCACAGAGCTGGGGGCAGGTCCCTCCCACTGAAGGAACAGGAGGCTCCGTTCACGTCAGATTAATGGAGAAGAAAACTATCAGCAAAGTACATCTACTCAGAAAATTCTGACACTAAGAGGAAGCAGAGAAGTGCAATGCTGTGATTAGGGGTTCCTTCCTCTTCACTTCCTTCCCGCATCTGTCTCTCTTCCCCCTCATTGTTTCCTCCTTCCCTGCACCCAATAGCTGACCTGTCTCTGGTCAATACTTCACAAGGAAGCAGCTTGAACGGTCTTGCCCACAGATCTGAAAATTCCCTGCAATAAACATGTCAAGGGTGAAATAAGACGATGCATTTTCCCAGCCCTGCCGAGTTCCACATGAAGGGCCAACGTCTGAGCAAGGAAGCTGAAGATGCGAGCCACCTTGCCTGGTGGGACTGGCTGAGGTCCAGATTGAACAGAGTGGGTGGTGGAGCTAAAGGTGTCGTTCTCCCAGGGCCACAAACTGCTCAGCTCCTTCCAGCCTCCTCCCCTGCTGGTGTGTCCTGCAGAGGCTCTGAGGAACTCTGAGGTTGATTGCTGAGAAATGCCCTTTCTTGCCCCAATTAAAAGCACCTACGCAGTACTTGCTGGGCGTTCCTCCACCAGAAGACAGATGCCCGGGGGCCAATGTCCCTGGGACTCTGGAAGCTGTCCTTTTCCTAGCGCTGCTCTGCCAGGCCAACAGACATCCCACTTCCGGGGGTGGGTTAAGGAACAGGACCTCCTTGTCAGAATCTCTTTCATCAAGGCAGCTCCACTCATGCTTCCTGTGGTGGCTCTTGGTCTTTTAACTTTCTTAAGCAGTGAGTCTCAAAGATCCCTCTCCCCAGCCCGAGCCAGTTTGGCTCAGTGTAAAGAGCGTCAGCCTGCGGACTGAAGAGTCCCAGGTTCGATTCTGGTGAAGGGCATGTGTCTTCGTTGCAGGCTCGATCCCTGGTCCTGGTCAGGGCATGTGGGAAGGCAAACAATCGATGTATCTCTCTCACATCAATGTTTCTTTCTCTCTGGCTCCCTTCTACTCTCTCTAAAAAATCAATGGAAAAATAGCCTCAGGTGAGGATTTGAAGAAGAAAAAAGATTCTTCTTAGCAAAGTACTGAAGTACTTGTGTTCAAACGCCAATTTGCACTTTGTTGTTCCATCAATGGCCAGCACCTTCTCTACTGGACTTCCGTGATGTTAGAAGACAGCACAGAGCCCAACCGCCCAGGCAGCCCAGTGAGCTTCCCTGCCCGAGTGGCTGCGGCCACCACAGAACTTAGAGTTTGCTGACAGGGACATGGCCACAGGAGACACAGGGCTGCGGAGCCTGAGAACTTCCGGGCGCTTGCATCTTGCAGAGCCAGTTACTGGGACATCTGTGAATGCCCATCCCGAGGGGGGACATTCCCCTAACTTAGCTGCAGTCTCCCCTACTCCCTGGTGTCCCTGCACCAATTATGGCTCCTCCCATATGGCCCCTGTAGGTCTTCCAGTCAGTGACACCTGCCAACCAGGTTCTGGACTTCAGGGGACACACATCTGTCTTTAACTCATTCATTCCTGGGTTCCTCCCAAAGCTTTACACCCCACCAGCACCTCCTGTCAAAATGACCACACTGACCTGGCTGCTCAGTGGTTGAGTGTCAACCTATGAACCAGGAGGTCATGGTTTAATTCCTGGTCAGAGCACATGCCTGAGTTGCGGGCTTGATCCCCAGTAGGTAGTGTGCAGGAGGCAGCCGATCAATGATTCTCTCTCTCAATGTCTCTATCTCTTCCTCCCTCTCCCTTCCTCTCTGAAATCAATAAAAAATATTTTTTTTAAAATGAGCCACATGGCCCTGGTCAGTTTTTCTCAGTGGTTAGAGTATAGGCCAGAAGGTCATGGGTTCAATTCCCGGTCAAGGGCATGTACCTCGATTGTAGGTTCAATCCTCAGCCCATCAGGGAGGCAACCAATAGATGTGTCTCTCTCGTCAATGTTTCTCTCTCTCTCTCTCTGAAAATCAATGGGAAAAATATCCTTTGGTAAGAATTTTTTAAAAAGTCACATGTAACAGGGCCCAGAAACAAGGCCCTTGCCCGTGGTCTCCACCTCCCCCTCTCCCCCATCGAACACTGCAGGGGCAGATGGCTCACTTGGAAGCGTGGGTTTCAAACATTCTTCCAAGCAGAAACCCACTAAGTGAAACAGACTCGTCCAGCAGCTGAAAGCTATGCATCAACCCTCAGGGCCGTTCGAGACCGCTGCTTAAGACAAGTCCTTCTCTCCAAATCATCAGAAACTTTCCAGAAAGACAGATACTTCCCCCTGAACTGCAGACACAAAGATTTCACACGATCAACCCCATGAGACAAATGGTCCAAAAAATTAAGACACTTGGAGAAATTATAGGGGAATAAAGCATTTATTAATTTACAGTAACATATAAAGATGTCCATCGTAGTTTTGAAAGTTCTTAACCAGGTACAAGTGCAAGAGCAGTAGGTCCCAGCCACTGTGGTCAAACACACTCATCACAAAGCTGAGGGGACGCTGTGCTCAGGGCAGTCCTTACCTGAGGCATGCCCCGGACACACAGGAGCTGTGCACACACCGAGGCAAGGCTCTGCTGGCTGAACTGCAGCAGCACACTGTGGTTTTATACACGAGAGAGTGGTGTCCGTAAACACCACACTTAGACTGGATTTATGCACATTCGTACATTACTTGGTAGGGATCCGAAATCAAAGCAACTTAAAAAGAAAGGACACCCACGCATTCCAGACACTGAGCAATTACACTCTAAAGCAACTGAAGTAACTCTTCACCACCTCATTCTCCATCCTACCGCCGCCGAGAGCATATAGAGTATATTCTGCACAAGATGCAGAGGAGAGTCTCTCATGTCAGCGAGCCACCACGGCAGGGACGCTGGCCCTGTCATCGCCAGGATGTAGCATGCACTTCCAACCATGCCACACAGGGACCTCAGAGTTCGTTCCTGCATGAGGCAACTGCAACACCACACTGTCCTCCCACAGCGCACAGGCATTTCCAGGACCCAAGAGGACTTTCTCACCAATATGTGAACACACCTCAGCTGAACTGTGGGTCCCCGACTTGGGGACTTCAGAGATGGGCAAACTTGACAAATTCTGCAGCTTGACAAAAGGCAGCCAACAATTTGTTTTGCCACCAAGATTTAAAAAAAAAAAATGCCCCCTATTACCACCTTCATTAAAGGACATTTTATCACCCAAATTAAGAACATAATCTCAGAATAAGACAACCCTCTAGGTTGAATAAACTGGACTTTCTAAGTTATACTTCCGACCTGCACAGAGCCCGCTGTGCCCAAGACCTAGCTGTGGACCCCAGGACTCTCACTACCCCAGGGGACACAAAGTCAAGCCTGATCCCCAAGGTCCCAGGCCCTTACGGCACCATCATCACTCACTGGTGAGAGGGGCCACAGTCACCAGGATAGCAGCTGACATGTGACAGGGATTGCTCAAGTACGAAGTGCTTCCCACACATTCTCCTTGTAAGCCCTGTGGGGAAGGCACAGCCTCGCTAAGCGCAGCCTCCCTGCCCACGGGCCTGCCCAGGCACAGAGGCTTCTCGGGGGCAGGGCAAGCTCTGCTCAGTCCTGTGCTTGCTGTTCCTCTTCCTACTTCTGCATGAAACATTCACTTGCAGAATCAATTCATGGAAGATGAAAAAAACTTAAAATGATGGCACCTAGCCCTGATAACAGAAACATATTCTACATTAGGAAACTGTTAATTGTCCTTTCTTCTTAAAAGTATCTGTTTAACAATGACTAATACTTATCCAATTTCAAAACTGAACATCAAAACTAAAGTATCTCTGCCTTAAACACTTTTCCGGAATAAAGCCAGGTATAAATAAATAAATATATAAACAACAGGAAAAGGCACAAACGTGACACGGGTGGGCTTGGGAAATACATTCCACACCTCACCCAGGTGCCAAAGCTGAATTCTCGGAGTTATCAATGCTGCCCCCACCCATGCCCACCCCAGCCCGTCTGTCCACAGCAGCACGGCCCAGAGCTCAGGACTACGGAGACAGTTAGAGGCACCACGGCCTAGGCTGGGGGCTCGGCTCCTTCCCACTGGTTGCCTGTGCCCTTTCCTGGGGAAGGCTCTGGGCCGGCCAGGCAGTAGCCTCAGCTCTTGGACACCCAGGGCTTAGAAACATGATTGTATAAAGTGCTCTGACAGAAAGTTATTGTTCCTATTCCGTAGCCCACTCTTGCCAACAAAAGACAAGGAGCTTTAGTAAAGTGTCACTCTAAACAAGCAGAGGGGCCTGAAGCAACTGACTGTTCACACCGTCCTCAGGCTCACGTTTGGCAGCTATGAAGTTTCAGGCAGGCTGACCTCCAAATCGTAGGGATTCTGCAAAAACTCACTTGACGCTAGCTGAACCCAGGGAGCAACCTGTCCTCCGGAAAGGAAGAGCTGAGCCCAGCCCCATGCAGCCGGAAGGTCATGCCTGCACGTGGGGGCTCCTGGGCTGGCAGCAATCCCAGGGGCTGCTTTCCAGAAAGCCCCGAACACAGCCATCCTCTACCAAGGACAGCGCTGGGGAGCTGTGCCCTCAACAGGCCCTGCAGACAACACCCAGCAGGGCAGGCGCAGAGCACACATAACTCTGCAGCATGGCTCACCTGGAGAGCGCCTGAGCCAAACAGGCAGCAGAAAAAGGGGACCCAGGATTGGAAAAGCTGAAAGGTGAGCTAAGCACCACTCCTGAAACTCCTCCTTTAGGGCCCAGGTGTGAGAGCGAGCCCCACCCACAGCCCAGATGTCAGATGACAACCCACTCACTTCGCTCACCTACCACCACCCCAGCAGGCCAGGGGGAGACCTGACCTCACCACTATCCACTTAGGTTCTAGGAACACCACCAAGACATCAGGTCCCAAACAGAGAGCAATCACCAACCGCAGGTGTTTGACACCAGCAGCTGACAGCCTGGCCGCACACAGGACAGGTGGTTGCCACGCTGATGTGTGCAGGGACTAGGAGACAGGCAGCGCTGCAGGTCTCTTTTCCCACTGCAACTGGCAGTGGATGCTGCTGGGCAGGCCTTGGTCCAAACGATGTCTGCAAGCTCCCCAGAGTGAAATGGCAGAAAACTTGGGACCTGTGGCACGAAGCCAAGCAGTCAGGTACCAGAACAGGTACAGCGCTGGGGAAAGCAGACGCTATCTCTTTTGATTGCAAACAAATGCAGGCACTGACTTTGAGATAACACAGCCAATCCTCGCAGCCAGGAACCAGCCTTGACTGAAGACAGTAGGACTCCCCACCACAAGGAGAGAACACTGAACTGGCAAGGAAGGGGTGTGCAAACGACATGTGTCACATGTCAACCCCAGGAGCAAGGGACAACCAGCAAGTTCATGAACTGTATTTCTGCAATCCACTTTTTTACCAAAAACTCCCTTTTCATTTGATATCAAAAAGATGAATCAAACAATTAAACTGAGAAGTAAAACCACAGACAGAAGCACAGCTCTGGAAAGTGCTGAGTTCTCCGACCACAGTCTGCACTTGCACACATTTCCAGGCCCACTCATCCATCTGCAGCTGGGAAAATCCAAAACAGACACTGAGGAAGAATAACATGAAGTTTTGTATGAGCCTCTCAGCTGATAATGACCCAGAGACTGCCCGATGTCCAAGACCTGAGATGGAATTACAACCCAGAAGAACAAGGCCACCTGCCTAGCAACAGCCAAATACGATCTGTCAGCACAGGATGGGCTCACAGGGGCAAGAAGCAGGTCCAGCTTCCCCGCAGATCACCTCCTTCCATGCTGCAAACCACTGCTGCACTGCCTTCTACTCGTACAGCAGGAACTTTTTTATGGGGTCCGGCAGCGGCAGCGAGGGAATCAGATGGAGTCGGTACTTGCCAAGAGCTCTTCTCACAGCCACACGACACAGATTCAGCAAAGCCCTGGGGACACCTGGGAGGCCATGGGAAGGAACGGAGAGACAGAGGAGAGAGATTAATTCCTCTTCTAACTCTGAGGAGCAAAGGCTGGCTGTGACTGACAGGCACAGATGCTCACTGCCAACTTCCCAATTTTAGAGCAAGGGTCACGAGCTGTGGTGAAAAGGCCTTGCTACCTGCTCCTTCTGTCTGCAAAAGCAAGGAAATCCTCATTTCCTGGGGCACCTGCTGGCTGACAGCATCTCCTCAGCTGTGTTCAATTCCCCCATACAGAGAAGTCAGAGCTGACCACTGAAAGCCCCGGCAGCTGTAAACACTGCCTCCCACCCTCTGTTAGGGTTTGCTCTGGATCAATCCCAAAAGCCCCTCAGGGGTCTGGGAGAGCGGCTGAACGACAGGTGAGGAGGGCAGGTTGACAATTTTTCTCGGGGTCAAAAAAGCCTAGCCATGTCTCTGACTTGGGCAACAGGCATGAACTTAGACAGACAGCTTAATTCTATCAGAACAGCTCTAACCACCAGGTTTCCCGGGGAAGGCCCATGGGAGCACATATCAGTGACAGCTCCAGGGAACCCAACAACCAAGTACAACAAACTCAAGTTTGTACGAGGTGAGGGCCAGCTGTCAACCCAGATGCCCAGGACTCAGGCAGCAATGAGGCTGGGCGGGGGCAGGTCAGAGGGCACAGTGCCTGCACAGGACACTCGAGATAAATTCCAAGCCCCAGAGAGCCTCTGACAAGACCCAGCCCCATCAACTGCAGACTCTGGCTGTCAACATATTAATTCATTAGCAAAATCTTTGTGCATAAATAAGCAAATGATGGACTTATTCTAACAGAAGTTAGACTTATCACACAATCCCAAACCAAAGAAAATGGGAAACACTAAAAGATGGACTTATAATTTGTTCATGGCAAACATTTAAAAATCAAATTAGAGCCCTAGGTGGTTTTGCTCAGTGGTTAGAGCAGGGGTGGGCAAACTTTTTGACTCGAGGGCCACAATGGGTTCTTAAACTGGGCCGGAACAAAAGCATGGGTGGAGTGTTTGTGTGAACTAATACATGTTAACACTGCTGCTGGTGAAGGAGCAGAGGGGAGAGCAAGAGAACCCTCCGCTCTTTCGGCTCCGCGGGCCGGATAGAACAGCCGAACGGGCTGGATCCAGCCCGCGGGCCGTAGTTTTCCGACGGCTGGGTTAGAGTGTCAACCTGGGGACTGAAGTGTCTCAAGTTTGATTCTGGTCAAGAGCACGTACCTGGGTTGCAGGCTCAATCCCCAGCCCATCGGGCTGTGTGCAGGAAGCAACCAATTGATGTGTGTCTCTCACATTGATGTTTCTCTCTCTGTATCTCTCCCCCTCCTTTCCACTCTCTAAAAATCAATGGAATACATATCCTCGGGTGAGGATTAAAAAAAAATATGTCTTATAAAACCTAAATAGAAATGGAAGAATTTGGGGTCACAAAGCAGAGCAAAGGGGAAAAAATATATAATTTTTGAGAACATATACTTTTATAGATTTCCTGGTATCAGCTCTTGGTATCTAGGAATTCTAAAGAGAAGACCGATCTGGAAGACCATTCTGGAAAAGTCCTAGCCCTAACCAAAGATTCTGACCAGGTGCTTAGTTGGAGGTAATTTTTTTTTTAATTGCTACAATTTGGTTCA
This sequence comes from Myotis myotis, assembly GCF_014108235.1. Classification (NCBI taxonomy): domain Eukaryota; kingdom Metazoa; phylum Chordata; class Mammalia; order Chiroptera; family Vespertilionidae; genus Myotis; species Myotis myotis. The sequence goes on along the minus strand of NW_023416390.1, from coordinate 35,383,628 downwards.
TTCAAGTGTCCCAAACAGACAGCAAGTCAGAACTGAATTCGGGCCGCTTACTTCTGGCCTCTTTAAAGACCTGCAGGGCCTCGGGGTCCACCTTCCTTCTGCCTCTGGACTCTGGGCCCAGGGACTCCCACTTCACCAGGTTCAGGTTGGCTCCAAACTCCACCAGCAGACTCACAAAGGCCGCCTCACAGCCGTGACGCAGGACAGCATCCATGACGCACCCGGGGGAGCCCCTGCAGAAACCCTGCGTGTTGACGGGCCCGTTGCAGTTGAAGTCGGGGTTCGCCCCTGCCTGGAGCAGCAGCTTGAAGCACTGGAGGTTGTGGTAGGCTGCGCTGATATACAAGGGGCAGACCACCAAGGAGGTGAGGCGCCGGGAAAAGGGCGGCCGGATGTCAGGAAAAATGTGGTGATTGATGTCGACGTCAGCCCCGTACCTACAGGGGAGACACGGGGATGATCAGACGTTTCAGGGGACTAATGGTGTCACAGATTCCCACACACCTCAAGGAGATGGGCCTGAACCCCATGAGCACTGGGGACCACTGGAGATGCCACAGATCACATCAGTCTCATTACTTCCAGCAAGTAAGCAGTAGTTAGGAACCTATAACCCACTCACAAATTCGTAAGGAAATTCTCTCAAATCTTCAAAGATCCAACAATCCCACAGCTAAACTACTAAACAAAGGAAAACTTCCAAATTTATCTTATGAGATCACCAAAACAATATTCCCCAAACCTTATGAAGGCCACACCATAAAGAAAAACTGCCAACTAACTACACTTATGTTAGCAAAGAGAATCCAAAAACATTAAGAAAGCAACATACCAGGACCTCAGGGGCATTACTGCAAGAATGCCAGGGTAGTTCCAATATTAGAAACGCTATTGAGATAACCCATCATATTCAGAGAACTAAGGGGAAAATCATGTTTGCCTCTATAAATGCAAAAGAAAAGGCACATGATAAAACTCAACACTTATGCATGTTTAAAAACTCTAATAAGACAGTAAATGATAGATGTTTCCTTAACACAATAAAAATGACTTCCTGACCCCAGAAGTCAGGAAACACTTGGTTTTCCCACTAAAGCCAGGAGCAACGCACACTCCTACCTTCTGTAAATAAAGGTATTAGTGCAATTAGACAAGAGGAAAAATGAGCTTATTAAGATGGAAAGGAAGAGGTAAAACTTCCTGTTTTCAGAGGCCATGACTGTGTCTGGAAAGCCCTACATAATTACTGAAAATACAACTAACAAGCAATGAGCTTTATTACATAGCAAGTTGTAAAACAACAGCCTTCATATATACAAACAAAAACAACTTAAATATAAAGTGGGGCCGAAACCGGTTTGGCTCAGTGGATAGAGCGTCGGCCTGCGGACTGAAGGGTCCCAGGTTTGATTCCGGTCAAGGGCATGTACCTGGGTTGCAGGCATGTCCCCAGTGGGAGATGTGCAGGAGGCAGCTGATCGATGTTTCTCTCTCATCGATGTTTCTAACTCTCTGTCTCTCTCCCTTCCTCTCTGTGAAAAATCAATAAAATATATTTTAAAAAATAAATAAATAAATATAAAGAGGGAAAGAACGCATTTATGATAGCAAAATAAATGTTAAAGTGAGATAGCTAAGCATAAACTTAACGGTGTATCCAAGATTTGCATGAGGAAAATTATAAAATAAAGTTGACCCTTGAAGGTGGGTTTGAACCACATGGGTCCACTTATACGCGGGTATTTTTCAATATTCAGTTGGCCCCCTGTATCCCTGGGGCTTCGTAGCTACAGATTCAACCAACCACAGTTTGAATACAGCATTCTGATCCAAGGGTGGGAATCTTGGTTGTGAGGGCCAACTGTATGCCTTGTTCTATGTCATCTAATCTAATAAAAGAGAAACATGGTAATTGGCGTACGACCGCTACCCTTCCCATTGGCTAATCAGGGAGATATGCAAATTAACTGTCAGCCAAGATGGCGGCCAGCAGTCAGGCAGCTTGAAACTAACATGAGCCTCTCTTGCTTCAGTGATGGAGGAAATCAACGTTCCCCGCCTGCCTTGCAGGCCCCTGAGCCTGCAGTTTGAACATTGTAACAAACATAGAAGCTAAAAAAAACCCCAGAAACCAGCTTTCAACGAGCTGGGATCTCAGAGCTGGAGTCAGAGCTGGAGTTATACATTGTTTCGAACCGAAACAAACCAGATACCTACTTTCAGCAGCGGAGGCCTAAGAGCTGGAGCCTCAGAGCTAAAGCTGGCCCAGAATTAAAAAAAAAGAAAAAAAGGAGCGGTTGGGAGCTTCTGTCACTCGCCAGCCTGAAAACAGCCCTCAGCCCCTCACCCAGACTGGCCAGGCACCCCAGTGGGGACCCCCACCCTAAAGGGTGTGTGACCAGCTGCAAACAGCCATCATCCCCTCACCCAAGCTGGCCAAGCACCCCAGTGGGGACCCCCACCCTGAATAGTGTGTGACCAGCTGCAAACAGCCATCATCCCCTCACCCAGGCTGGCCAGGCACCCCAGTGGGGATCCCCACCCTGATCCAGGACACCCTTCAGGGCAAACCAGCCAGCCCCACCCATGCACCAGGCCTCTATGCTATATAGTAAAAGGGTAATTTGCCTCCCAGCACTGGGATCAGCGGAGCCGAGAGGCCTCCCGGCACCGGGATCAGCGTGACAGGGGGCAGCGCCCAAACCCCCTGATTGCCCTGCAGCTCTGTGTGTGACAGGGGGTGGGGTCACAACCTCCCTATCCGCTCTGCTCTGTTTGTGACAGGGGAAGGCGCCCCAACCTCCTGATCAGCCCTGCTCTGTGCCTGATACAGGGGAGCTCCCCAACCTCTGATCGCCCTGCGGCTCTGTGTGTGACAGGGTGCGGCACCCCAACCCCCCTGCCCCCACGGGCCCTGCTCTGTGTGTGACAGGGTAGAGCCATAACCTCCCCATCGGCCCTTCCCTGAGTGTGAGAGTGGCAGCACCCCAACCCCCTGATCGGCCCTGCTCTGTGGGTGATAGAGGGCGGCGCCACAACCCGCACCCCTCCCACGGGTCCTGCTCTGTGTGTGATGGGGTAGAGCCATAACCTCCCCATTGGCCCTGCCCTGAGTGTGAGAGTGGTGGCATCCCAACCCCCTGATCGGCCCTGCTCTGTGGGTGATAGAGGGCGGCACCCCAACCCCCTGATCCGCCCTGCTCTGTGTGTGACAGGGGGCGGTGCCCCAACTCCCCTATCGGCCCTACTCTCTGAATGACAGGGGGGAGCTCCTCAACCCCAATGGGCCCTGCTCTGTGTGTGACAGGGGGCAGCGCCCCAACCCCCGGATTGGCCCTGCTCTGTGCATGACGGGGTGGCGCCGCAACCTCCCCATCGACCCTGCCTTGAGCGTGACAGGGGGCGGTGTCCCAACCCCCCAATCGGCCCTACCCTGAGCGTGATTGGGGGTGGCATTGCAACCTCCCGATCCGCCCTGCTCTGTGCATGACAGGGGGTGGCGCCCCAACTCCCCAATTGGCCCTGCTCTGAGCCCGACCAGGGGCTGCACCTAGGGATTGGGCCTGCCCTCTGCCACCTGGGAGCAGGCCTAAGCCAGCAGGGCGTTATCTCCAGAGGGGTCCCAGACTGCGAGAGGGCACAGGCCAGGCTGAGGGGCCCTCCCTCCCCCCCCCCCCCGAGTGCACAAATTTTTGTGCAGCGGGCCTCTAGTTTTATATAAGGGACTTCAGCATCTGTGAATTTTGGTATCTGTGAGGGTCCTGGAACCAAGCCCTCCACCCCTGGGGATACTGAGGTACAACTACAGTTAAATTTTGGAGGACTCAAAAGTTACACTCAGATTTTAGACAGCACAAGGGACAGCACCCCTAACTCCCAGGGTCAACTGTACATTGATTTACAGACTTGACTCTAAACCATGTAAATATACAGAGTGGGCAAAAGTCGGCTTACAGTTATAATACAAATAAATAATAATAATACAAGAATAAACACTACTTTTCATACTTACAACTGTAAACCTACTTTTGCGCACCTGTGTGTTATAAAGTATATCCTATATAATAAAAGCCTTATATGCTAAGTGTCCAACCGTTCGACCATTCGCTATGACGCACACTGACCACCAGGAGGCAGACACTCCAACCGGTAGGTTAGCTTGCCACTGGGATCTGGCCAATCGGGACTGGGCAAGACAGGCTAGACACATCCTGGAGCCCTCCTGCAGTCTCTCCCCAGCCGGCTGCCCCAATCAGGACTGGGCAAAATGGGCTGGACACACCCTGGAGCCCTCCTGCAGTCTGTCCCCAGCCGGCCGCCCCAATTGGGACTGGGTGAGATGGGCTGGTCACGCCCTGGAGCCCTCCCACGGTCCCTCCCCAGCCCTGATCATGTACCAGTGGGGTCCCTCAGCCTGGCCTGCACCTCTCGCCATCTGGGACCCCTCGAGGGATGCTGGAGAGCTGGTTTAGGCCTGATCCCCGCAAGCCAGGCTGAGGGACCCCACCGGTGCACGAATCTGTGCACGAATCTGTGCACCAGGCCTCTAGTTGTTAGATAAAGAGCAATCCCTAAAAACTGAAAGCAAAAGAAACACTTGAATTCAACTATGTACCAGCTGGTGCCATCAGGTATACTACACATCCAGACAGGCTGGCTTGCTAGGTGCATCAGTCACCTGGAAGGATGAGGACAGGAAGCACAGGGAGGTTCACACAGCCCCCAGGTGGGCTGCTCGGGGGTCCCTGAGCTAATCCCTAAGGCTGTCTCGGAGCCTCCTCCTCTCACTCCAATGGCAGCCCAGGAAGTAGGAAATGATCTCACCCGACAGGCGTGTACCAGCCAGTCTCTAAAGGACTCTACAGAGAGAGCCTTCAGGGCCCCCACAAGGACTGGCCTTGTCACTGCATTCAGGGACACGTTCTATCAGGCATTTGGAGTTTTCCTTGGCCAAGCACAAGCTACCAACCTGGGTCATTTACTCTAAGCAAGGGCCGCTGACTACAGTGGGCAGGGACACCTGCTCAGGATGTCGCATCCTGGCCAAGTGAAGAGGATGCCTGCTGAGGATGTGCCTGGTATGGGGTGGGTGAGGGGCATGTGTGGGAAGGGGCAGTGGTAATAGGAGATGGTTGTAAAGTATACCTCTCCACAAAACAGTCATTAATAGAGATTGGGTTACAAAATAAGTAAATATGTTAAGGACAGGGAAACCAGGTCTCTCTGGTTGGAAAAGAGAAGCTGGAGGCATCCACGTGAACACCTACCTGCTGATGTTCACAGACAGAGAAACAGATCGAATGTGTGTAAGTGACTGAGCTCTGCACAGTAAGAGGGCCTGGAAACAGTGACACCACACGCAATAAGCACCCCTCATGTCTGATCTTGGTTTCTAAACACATTCTCCACTCAAAGAAACCAAGACTCAAATTCCAGGGCTGAGACAGAAAGCACAAGATGAGCCTAGAACAATCTGTTATGTGAAAAAGTGGGGAACTGCTCTAAGATGGGGATGTGTCCAAAACAGAGAGATGGCTGGCTGGGGGTCCCAAAGACAAATCTGAAGCAGCTAACGCATCAAAATAATTAACAATATAATTAAATAATAACTCAGTGGGTAATACAGGAACCCACGAGTCTAACATAAATAAATGAATTAAAAACCTGATGAGGAACAGGAGATATGCATGTTTGCAAAGTATACCTCTCCACAAGTTAATTAATTACAGAGGGAAAAAGAATAACCTGGCAGACGCCACGTTAACCACAAAATCGCCGGGACATCAGCGGTATCAGGAACTGGAGTCACATGCAGCCTCATAGAATGCAGTGGGAAGCGCAGCCTCACTTCCGGGGGTCCTGGCAAAGAGGCAGTACCTACTCTAATCAAGTAAACACCAGACAGCCGGCACCTGTGGCCTTGAGCCAGCCCTGCTGTGCCTCCCAAGCTTTGTCATCACACACGTCATCTGAATTAGGAAATGGGAGTTCGTAGGCAGTATGACATGGGGCAGAGGGAACAGCACTGTTTCCCATGCCTTCCCAAAAATGGCTGGCCTGCAGTCACAGCCAGCACCACGCTTGTGCTCTGTCCCAGTGTCCTGTGGAACCCGCACTGCCACTCTCCAGCAGCACAGGCCTGTAAAGAAAAGACGGCATATGGACCTCCCACTGACGCCACCGTGTGGCATCATCCGACACTACAAGTGCAAACATCACTCTCCCAGACACCCTAGGAGGGAGGAGGAAACATTCTAAAACACACACCAAACCACGCAGAAACTCTATTTCATTTCACACACTCAATCAATTAAGAAAAGGGAACTAGGTTTCAAGCATTGATTTTTTTTTCCCTCATTCTCAGGGGTTTGTTTTCCAAAATGTTTGTAATTTTGGGCAATATGACAATCTGGTATTAGCTGAGCTATGGGAAAGACAGCCCTGCATCCACTCATAAAAATATATTGGATGAGAGCCAGTTCATTTTAATCCTGAATATTTTCCAAAATTCCCTACTGCTTTTAATATCACTGGCAAGGAACCCCTGTGACAACTCAATAAATCAACATAACTTGCACATAGAGAAATACCACTCCTTACCTTTTTAAAAAAGCATCAGCAACATACACCAAGCAACGGAACGGAGGCTTACTTGCAGAGGACACCACTACCAGTGCTAGAAGAAAGCCTGGCCTGGGGAAATGGTGGGAAGGCAGGGGATGCTCAGGTCGGACTGTCCATCAGGAACCAACCACAGCACTCCCATTTCCCAAGTCACTGACCTCACCACTGAGAACACACAACTTTCAATAGGGTAGCACGTGTTCTGGGGACCTCACTGTGAAAGTAGTGTCCGTGCTCCAGGAGGGAACCAGATGCCTGAATGACCTTTCTCCACAAGGCACTACGAGTGCATCTCTCAAAGCCAGGCCTCACTTAATTCAAAGCAGCCGTGCATCAGGACAACTTAAGTGCCCAGAGGGACCTCAGGGACCAAGATGAAACTTCACCTACTCAGAAACATTTCCAAGTTAATGATTTATGTTCTCTGAGACGCAAAAAAACAGGGCTTAGCCTATCAGGCTAGAAAGCCTTGACAAGAAGGAGAAAAGGCATCACCACTCTACCACCCTCAATATCACAGCCATATCATCCCATTTGCCTTCCCAAAGGTCAATTTCATAGCCATTTAATAGAGAACAGAATTAATATATTCTCGGTACCTGAATTCAAAACCACGTTCTGTGCTGGCCAACGGGAATGTCAGGTCCCTGCTCCCTGAACCACCCCACTGCAACCTGAAACAACAGAACCCTTACCTAGTCCTTTGACTCTGAGAACCGGTACCTAAACTGCACTCGGTCAACCACAGAGGAGCTGCCTCCTGAGTAAGGGAGGGAAAAGGGCATCTTTGGTAGAAAGAAGTCACTGGAGATATGGAAAATGAAAATGCAACCTGGTTCAAATAAGGAAAAAAGGTAACCACCAGCACAATTAAAGTAAGACCACAAACCATCCAAAATGCTAGAAAGAGAAAGCAAAGAAAGCATAGATCATGGAACAAAGACATAAGCTGTAGAACAGTTAAGAAACAGACCTAACAGCAGCTACAGCAATAATGTTAACTGTATTAAAAACAAAGAACTCCAGACAGTCAAATAATAAAGGTGAACACCAAGATTAACCTGGGAAGATTAAAGCTCTCAGTTACAGAGTGCTAAGTAAAGGAGCCTTCAATGAAACTAATAGGTTTTTCATTCAAAAAAACACTTTTGTTTTGATAATGAGCATAATCAATAAGCAAGAACTTTTATGAACTCAATTAGCATCAAAATACAGAAAGCAAAAACTATTAGAAATACAGGGGAAACAAATTACAACAGTGATTAGACAGGAACAGAGTCTCTGAATTTGGTTAAAAATGTAAAAACAGAGAAAGGAACTCTGAATCACATAATTGAGGCAACCATACTGTACTACACACACAAAACACCCATGATCATGTACTGTATTACAAGCACCCACAACAATGTAGTCTAACATTCACACAAAAATATTTAATTCAAAGAATCCCCAAAATGGAAATTAGGTGGGCCATATTATCTGAGCACAATACGATACAATTAGATAAAACTTTCTTCTCCATAACTGTAAGAACAAAGAAGAACTAAACTTGCCTGGCCAGTGTGGCTCAGTGGTTGAGCATTGAACCAGGAAGTCATGGTTGTTTTTCCAGTCAGGGCACATGCCCAGGTTGCAGGGCTTAATCCCCAGTGTGGGGCGAGCAGGAGGCAGACAATCAATGATTCTCTCTCATCATTGATGTTTCTATCTCTCTCTCCCTCTCCCTTCCTCTCTGAAATCAATAAAAAGATTTATTAAAAAAAAGAGCTCAACTACATTTAAAAATGAGGAAAAAGCCTAGTGGATGGCCAAAGCTATAGGCAAATATTTACATTATTAATCAAGAAAAACGTGAATAAGCATATAACTCAAAAGTTATGGAAAACAGAGATTAAAAATAGCAATTAATCGATAAAAAAAAAAAGAAAACTGATACAGGTAAGAAGTAACTCTTTAAAAGATTAACAAAATAGACAAATCCTCTAACAAGTCTAATTTGAAAGAGAGAAAAAAAACACAAGCAAATATGGAAATCAAGGACTGAGACCATGGCTGCAGTTCCCCGTGGTGGCCCTCAGAGGCCATGGGGGCCGGGCCTGGCAGTACTGACCTGATGAGGGCCTTCAGTATGTCGGCCCTGCCCACGCGGGAGGCGTGGTAGACCGGAGTGCTGCGATGGTGCCGGCTTCCATTGGGGTCAGCCCCGGCTTCAAGGAGGATCTGGGCACTCTCCAGGTGTCCATTCACCACGGCCACATACAGGGCCGTCTGTCCCTTCACATCCACGAGGTCCACCTCGGCCCCCTTCCGGATAAGGAAGTCCACACAGTTCCCGTGGCCAGCAGTGGCCGCAATGCGCAGCGGTGTGCAGGGAAGCCAGCCACAGCACCAGACGGACTTCTCGTTGATGCGGCTGAGAGAGAACACAGGGATCCAGGCCATGAGGGGCGGCACTGGGAAACCCACAAGCTGCTGTGCCTCACCTCATACCGAGACTAGGAAACAGAGAGTAGGGGGCCAAGCTCCTAAAACAGCCACCCCTTTGCTTCCACAGAGCTCACATGTTCACCCTGCTGAAAGAAATCCGAGGCCCAGGTACACGGATGGACACTAGGGAAGATCTCGGGCTGCTCCACAGAGGGTAGGGTCTGCCTAGGGAGGCGGGCCAGCCTGAAGGACAGCACTCACGGGAATCTGCTCAGGCCCCAGGCCCCTTATCCCCAGCTTGGGCCTACCTGCGAAGGCCTAAGGTTGGACCACGCTCTGGGCCTTGGTATTCTCCCTGGGACTAGGTGACCACTGTGGGCCCTCTGATCTGACACAGCACAAATGACAGCCTGCAGGAACCACTAAAGCTGCACAGGCCTACACTCCTGGCCAACAGCAATGGAGGGAGCCTGTGCAGACTCAGCGCTCATCGGAAGTGACAATCAGACCAGGGCTCACTGTCCAGGAATGCCATCCGTGCAACCCACTGACCCTCCAAGTCACCAACTGAGGCACGGTTCACCTCAAGTTCCCCAAGCAGCCTTGGACACCGCTCAGGAGCCCCGACCACAGGAGCAGTGACGCAGAAATATGCAGTGGGTCGGGCTTCTCCTTCAGCTGGGAACTAGCTTCCACTGGCCAAGAAGGCCAAGGAACACTCCTAGGACACCTCCCCAAAGAAATACACAGCAGCAAAAACATCATCAGCAAGCAGGAGTCACTGTACTTAAGTAAAGAAAGAAGAAAGAAGCACTTGGAAAAGCAATATAAAAACGGTTGATCTAAAACCTAGCTGCACTCGACGTTATTCTGCTGTTTTTATTCTACTGGTAAGCAGCAAACTTAAGGTTTGCTTTGGGCTTGAGTCATTTACATTGAATATTTGTGTGTAATCCACCTGATGTCTTTGTATAACAATTCTTTATGGACATTTAGAGCTTTTTCTTAATACTAATATCTGCTGTAAGGGATTAATACTGAGATATTATAAGGAAAAGCAGAAAGAAACCTATTTCTATAGTGTTAGAAACCCTTTCTTTTTAATCCTCACCAGAGAATATATTTTCATTTGTTTTATATTATTTCTTTTTGTTAATCCTCACCCAAGGATATTTTTTCCATTGATTTTTTTCATAGAGAGTGGAAGACAGGGAGGGAGAGGGAGAGAGAGAGAGAGAAACATCGATGTGAGAGAGACACATTAGTTGGCTGCCTCCCGCACACACCCTGACCAAAGCTGAGAATAGAACCTGAAACCCAGGTACGTGGCCTTCACCAGAAATTGAACCCACAACCCTGCGGTGTGTGGGTCACCAGACAGGGTTATTTTCATTGATTTTTGAGAGAGAGGAAAGAAGAAGAGAGAGAAATATCTATGTGAGAGAGAAACATTGATCAGTTGCCACCCATCGGCACCCTGACCAGGGATCGAGCCTGCAACCTTTCGGTGTACAGGATGATGGTCCAACCAACTGAGCCACACAGCCAGGGCAAAAACCCTTTTTTGGGGAACTATCCACAAAGGTGGTATTGGATTCGTATCCACATGCAGGCATTTCTCCCCTCAACTCAGTCCTGAAGGGGAAAGAAAAACACGGAAAAAGCATGGTGATGTTCGGTTGCAGTTTCAAATCTAGCTGGGACTCCAGTCTTCAGCACCCAAGCAATCAGAAAACACCCCAGAAAGCAGGAAGCCTCTGATCTCTCCCAGGTGTGCCAAGTAGGAAGAAGGAGTCGCAAGATTCCACTGCTGGGAAGAAAGAGCTTGAGCCGCGTTGAAGGGACTGACTAGAGTTGGCAGGGCAACAGGCAGGGCACTATGGACAAAGTGAACGAGAAACTGAGCACCGAGCACACGCCTGGTGGATGAGACAGCTATCCCCTGGCCCTGGAGGCAGATGACTGAGCACCTGAGAAGCCAGAGAGGAGTACGCCAGGAATGAGGTCACGTGTGGTCCATCAGGCGATCTGAACCCCCAGGGGATAACCAGAAGAAAATTCACCAGGAAGGTGAATGTAGTGTACCACTTAGCATAAAGAGCCAGAGACTTTCACAGGGGCAGGGCTACCGCTGCTGGAGAGAGTAACAGTGCTGCCTCAGGAGTAACACCGAAGAAGCTGACACCACGAGGCCAGAAGCTGCCAGAAAATATAAAGGTCAAATGACAGCTGGACTTGAACTCAGGTCTCCCTGACCTCAGTATCTGGCTGTCTCCTAGGAGTCTGACCATGCTCCTCCACCTCCTTTCTTCCCTGTCCTCTAAAATTGGAAAGCAGCACAACCAGACAGTGTGCCTCCCACCTGGGTCGTGAGCCTCGGCTGCGTGCAGACCCACAGAGTCCAAGTACGGGGCAGCCCCCCCGGCAGCGATGCTCACCGGCGGTAGCTCTCCTCCTGCAACAGGCTCCTGAGGGTCTGGAGGTCCCCCACGTAGGCGGCGTCATGGAGCCTCGTGTCCTCACAGTGCTCCAGCGGGTGGTCACAAAACTGCTCCCTCAGCCACTCCTTCAGATTGGGACCTGCACTGAAGAGAGGAGCTCCTGTCAGCTCCGGAAATCCTGCCCACACCAACCAAAAGGGGGCGCCATCTACAGCAATCCCTTTCCCTCAAGAATAAATCGTTCCCATGCTCCAGAAACTTCAGAGCACAGGAAAATATAGAAAGTTTCCCTTAATAAAAGTAGCACACTCCTGACACCAAACCTGACAAGAACAATAATTTTAAAAACATTGTGAGATGGGGGATGGTGAGCCAAACCTACTTAACATAGAAGATCCTAAGTAAAACAAGACTTGAAAACAAGTAGACAGCCGGGCAGGAGGCGAGAGGAGGACCACGGGCTGCCTGCATCCACGTCCCCACGGAGCCAGCGTGGGACCAAGCACAACTGGACAGCTCCCCCTCCGCAGGCAGGCTTCTTCCAGGGCTGAAGATGCTTCTTATATTCAAGTCAAAGCTCTTTTGAGTGCCTTCTGTATACAAGCCCCTGTAGGTAAGGACAGCGCCAACCTTTCTTCCACAAGACCCCTCTCTCCACTGGGGAGCAGCTGTCAGTCCTTCTCCCTTCCCAACTGAACGCCTCTCATTCCATCCCTCACTCTCACATGAAATGACATCCCAGGCCCTAAGGTCCTGGTGTCCCCGGAGTCAAAGTCAATACCGTCCAAAGCCCAGGGCAGAAGGGGTCTTGTCTGACTTGTTCTTATTCATGGGGGTGTCCCAGCTCCAGCGAGGTGAGGTCAGGCCAATACCGGGCCCCCAATGAATGTTTGCGGGAGGGAGGAATGCAAAGTGCTGCTTGCTCTGGTCTCCAAGTCAACACTGTATCTTAAATCAAGGCACGCTTATGAGTCACAGTAGGAAGGCTCTTGTTTATCACTAAGTACTAATAAGCCCTGTGGAGGGGGTCTCTCTCCAAGGACACAGATGAGCATGGAAAGTCCAGCGCACACAACAGCAGCTGGTACACAGGGCGAATTCAGACAACAGGCGAGGAGGGGACCCACAGGTGAAGAGGGAAGCGGTCCTGAGCACCTGCGGCCAATGCACTGCCCCTACCCATTCCCATCTGCACGGCAGGAACACGCATGTCGGGGAGAGGCCCTAAGTCGGACGGCTACTGTGAGTGGTGGGCGTGTCTTCCCAGCTGCCGAAACGCAGTGTGACAGGGCTGCCTCCTCTGCTGGAGGGACGAGGCCCTGGGCGAGCTGTCACCGAAAGCTCGCTGCAACGGCGGGGCCGCTGCGCGTGGGTGGCAGCACCGAGAAGAGGCACCTGCCGCGAGGGGCCGGCTCTGGGTCTGCCCGGGCAGGTGCCCTCCGAGCTGGCAGGCGGCCACTATGCTCACGATGGGTCCTAACGGGCAGGCAGTTAAAGATGCAAGTTCCCTGGGAAAGGACGTCCGGCGCGGGGGCTGCTCCCGCCAGGCGAGGAGCGAGGGTCGCCGGGGCCTGCCCTCACCCCGCTGCCCGCACGTTACCTGCGGGCCCGGGCCCGGCCCGCCCGTCGGGGCCGCCGCCCTCCGCCATGGGCACGCCGATCTTCGGCCCGTCCGCTGCCCGCCTCCCCGGCCCCAGCGCGCCCCGCCGACCGGAACCAGCGCGACCGCGACCACTTCCGGGCCGCGGGCAGGTAGGTCGCGTCCAGGCAACGACTTCCGACGACCGCGCCCCGCCCGCACGGGCTCCCGGAGCCTCCGCGTCCCGCCTCGCTACCCGGCCGGAGGGCGAGCCTGCGCTTTCCCCGCACGACACGCAGAGGAGTCTGGGAAAACACGCTCGCCGGGGGCGGGGCCGAGCTCGCGAGGCCCTGGGAGCTGCGGTTGGTCGCGCCCGTCCCCGCCCCCACGGAAAGGGCGTGGCCATCAGCCTGGCGGGGGTGGGCGGGGCCTCAGGTGCGCCGGGAGGCCGGTTCGAGCCCCACCTTAGCCTCGCGGGTGGGAGGTCCCCGGGAGCGCGGGTGCGGGGAGGCCTGCCCCGGGCAGCAGCGGCCCCGCTCCACCATGTCCCCCGCCCGCTCAGCCGTGGGCTCGGAGCCGTCCCGGAGCCCGCGGATGCGAAGACGCGGTCCTCCCGGCTCTGTTCCGCAGCAGGCTTTGTCGGAGGGTTTTCGCAGCGCTGGGCTTATGTTAACGTGGTATTCGATGACTGTTCCCCCAAAATTCCTTCCACGAGCTGCTGTCAAGTCATGTGCATTGAGTCGTGCTTTAGTCGTGGGTTCCCTGGCTCCTCTCGTGCTCCCCGCCGGGTTACAGAGAGGGCTTCTGCGGAAGGAGCAGGAGGGCCTCAGTGGATGCCGGGAGGGCGCGCGTGGACAGGTTTGAGAGGCGAAGTGGGCGGTACAGCGGGGAACTGATGAGTGTGAGGCCGCAGCCCCTCACCCCCACCCCGCCCCACCCCAACACTGTGCATGTGAGCCGCTGGCCCTTCTGGTGTTGTAATAACAGGACCAGGCTGGAGTAAGGGGAGCCGCAGAGATGAGAGCTGGTGTCCCTTGCTGGGACTGGCCCCCTGCTGCAAACTCAGCAGGCCCTCCTGGTGTTTGTTGGAGGAAGCACTGTTTGGACTTGATAACAGCAGAGAGCACCCTTGGCACGAGGGCCAGGGTGACGCCCATGGTGCTGCCCTGCAGGGAACAGTACTGCACACACAAGCACATGGGAGTTTTCAAAACACGGAGCCTGGAAACAACCCAGCATTCATCAGGGAATGAGTGGATAAAGTGTGGTCTGCCCATGCAATGGGATAGTACTCAGTCTTGAAACGGAAGGACATTCTGACACAGGCTTCGACATGGATGAACCTGGAGGACGTCATACTGAGTGAAATAAGCCAGTCACAAAAAGGACACGCACTGTATGATTCCACTTACATACGGTTCCACAGAGACAAAGTAGAAGGGTGGGTGCCTGGGGCTGGGCGGGGAGGGGAAATGAGGGGTTTAATGGACAATTTTAGGGTGGGAAGAGAATAAAGTTCTGGAGATTGGTTGCATGCCAACGTGAATATACCTTTTGAAAGGTTGAGGTGGTAATGTTTATTACGTATATATTACCACAATACAAGAAAGGAAGCATGCATGGTCCCACTCGCCCCACATTGAGATCCCCATGCAGTTGGTCTGGGTGTGACCTGGACAGAGAGATTTTGAGGCTTCCAGGTGATTTCAACTGCAGTGGGTTGCCCTGTCGTCAGCACCTTTGCACTGAGGGGTTCAGGGGCCTGACCAGAGGTGACGTGCCTGGGCCTGGCTCTGATGTTGCCCTAGGAGCCCTATCTCTTGTAGAAGGACCTGAAGCTCCAGTGGGTCCACCCCCTCTTCTGAAATGCCCACTGGCTCAGGGCACTGTTCTCAACACCAGCAGGTCCTGGCTGTAGCACTAACCCTCACCCCACTGTTCAGGACCTGAGGTCAGGGGCTCCCTGCCATGCACAAAACACACAGTGGCGGAGACAGGGCTCGAACCCCTTCTCCTCAAGCCTCACCTTCTATCCAGGGTCCCACTTCCTCTGGGTCCTTTAAGCCCCAAACGCCCACCAACAAAGGGCTGCACAGTGACTGCTGTGGATGAAACTCATTCAGATCACATGACCTGCCGTCAACAGGAATGTGGCCATGCCATCACAGTCGTGGGCACCCTGGGAGCGTGCCACCTCAGGCAACGTGGGAGCTTTCCCTGACCCCTCCAAGTCCCAGCAGCACCCTTGCATTTGCCTCCCCACTTCCTCCCACCCGATAATCACACACACCCTGAATCCTCTCGCTATCTGACAGCTCAGGCCTCTCATCTATGTCCCCAAATAAAACGCCCAGCACCCCATAATGACTCCTCCTTGGAGTCTAGCCCAATGTTTCTGGGGCATAGCTTGGCATAAAATGTTCCTAATCCTTGTCCAGCCAGTGTGGCTCAGTGGTTGAGTGTTGACCTATGAACCAGGAGGTCACGGTTTGATTCCTGGTCAGGGCACATGCCCAGGTTTCGGGCTCAACCCCCAGTGGGGGGCTTGCAGGAGGCAGCCAATTGATCAATCTCTCATCATTGATGTTTCTATCTCTTCCTCTCCAAAAATATATATTTTTTGAAATGTTTCTAATCCTTAATTAGAAATTCTACCCTGGCCAGTGTACTCAATAGTTAGAGTGTTGGCCTTGCACCAAAGGGTCTCAGGTTCAATACCTGGTCAAAGGCATGCACCTGAGTCGCAGGTTTGGTCCCAGGCCCTGACCTCAGTCGGGGCATGTGCAAGAGGCAACCAGTTGATGCGTCTGTCTCACATCTCTCTCTCTCTCCCTCTCTCCCCCTCCCTCCCTCCCTCTCTCTCAAAATCAATGGGGAAAATATCCTCTGGTGAGGATTAACAAGAAAAGAAAAAAAAAGAAATTCCTCTTCTAAGCATTTATTTTAAGGCGTGTGAGAGATTTAGCTACAGCGGTGCTCATTAAACATAATTTTTATAGCAAAAATGCCCAACAATGGTTTTCTGGCTCAGGAGGTCTGGGAAGGAGCTGGGACTCCTCATATTAACCAGTCACTAGTCCAGGGGTGGGCAAACTTTTTGACTCGAGGGCCACAATAGGTTCTTAAACTGGACCGGAAGGCCGGAACAAAAGCATGGATGGAGTGTTTGTGTGAACTAATATAAATTCAAAGTAAACATCATTACATAAAAGGGTACGGTCTTTTTTTTTTTTTAGTTTTATTCATTGCAAACGGGCGGATCCGGCCCACGGGCCATAGTTTGCCTACGGCTGCACTAGTCCCACCTGGGTCCCCTCCCGGAGCAGAGAGCCAGGGCCTCTTGTGCAAATACCACAGGTATGCAGAGCGGCTGGAAGCCTGAGCCTCACTGCTGCCTGTGGGGAGGACCCCACCCCAGAGCTTGGGGTGCTGGTGCTGCTGTCAGCTGGACCCCCACAGCCCAGCTCTGGGAATGGGGACCAGATGCCACCCTGCAGGGCAGGAGACAAGCAGCTCTCCTGGTCCACCCCTTGGGCCTGCATTAGGGTGGCTACTCCCTCGGGCCTCCCTCCTCTTTTGGAGATCTCTTTTGTCCCCCGTTCTCCCCCCTCGCCCCCACCCTCCTCCTCCTCTTCTGCCCTTGGCCCCCTGAGGAGGGAGCAGAGGCATTCTTCAGGCTTACCCAGGGGAGACCACAAATCAGGTCAGCCTGCACTCTGGGCTTTGCCCTGGAAACATTTTGACCAGCCCTGCTCTGCAGACCTGCCTCCCTCAGAGCCTCCGGTGGGGAGCTGGTATCCGCAGAGGTGTCTGCCCTAGAAAGGAGCAGTCAGGGGCCCTGAGGCCACATCCTCTGGCTGAGGGACCTGGACAAGGAGCAGCTCTTGCAGGCCTGTCTCCTGTCCGTAGATGGAATAAGAACACCTGCCTACAGGGCTGTGGAGAAGACACAGAATCCCATAGAAGGTGACATGCACTTCCGGTGTGAGAGCCTCGGAGCAGCAGGGGCAGCAGTGCCATGGCCGCGAGTGCCCAGGACGGTGTCCCTTTGCTGAGTAGGGCAGCAAGAAGCTAAACTGGAGCCAGGCCCACCTCCTCCCACACCCCTTCCCTGGGTGGGAACTCACCTCATTCGCTGCCCTCAATGGGGGAGAAGCAGGGATCAAAGCCTCCTACACACACCACCCACCCTGGACCCCTGAGCCTACGGACCTGTTGGGCCACCAAGGACAGCCTTGGCATGCAGGTGCCCTATGTGTGTGTCCCCACAGGTGTCTGAGTTTTCCACAGGTATGAGACCAGGTGAGCACCTACTGTGCACAATGGCTGCGGGGGAGGAGGGGTGAGGGGGAGGGGTATTCAGAATCAGAGCAGCGAGGCCTGAACCCCTGCCTCGCAGCAGAAGTGGCAGGTTCTTAGAGGGGGACTGCCCACTCGAGGATGACCAACTACCTCAGTTGGCCCTGAACTGAGGGGGTTCCAGACAGTTAAAGAAAAGCATGCTCCTCCAGCCTCCCCACCCCTGCAGTTCCCAGCTCTCCCTCCGGAGCCCAGGGTCTACACACGTGGGACCCCTCCATTCCAGCACCCCGCCCTGGGATGGCCAGCTCGCCAGATGCCTCCCCCAGTCCCTCCCCAGCAGCTGGGTGCCTGGGCCCAATGCCGACTCCACCCATCTCCTCTCCAGTAGGTGCCTCTCACGCTGACTCACTGCCACGGGCGGTCCTAGCCTATCAACCCCGGCAGACGTGGCGTTCCTGGAAAGCTGCCTCTGGTCACACGGAAATCCTGATTCTCTCACCTGAGTCCCCGGGGCTGATTATTGAACAAATGGATAAAGTCACTCCACAGCCGTCTCATCCAGGCAGGGAAGGGGGTGAATGAAGAGTCCCCAAACAGATAAGTCCACTTCTTCACCTCTGGCACCTCATTTTGGAAAAGGGGTTTTGCAGATGTAATTAAGGGATTAAGGGTCTCAGCTATTTCTCTCTCTATCTCTATCTCTCCCTGTCTCTATCTTTGTCTCTCACTGTTTCCCTGAACTTGACTTTCTCTGTCTCTTTAGCACCCTGTCTTTCTGTCTTTCTGTTCGTCTCTCTTAGCTCACCACACCTCCTCTGCCTGTCCCTGTGCGTTGCCTGCCCCTCCCTGCACATGGCCTTCCTGGCCCCTGTGACTGGCCATTGGTCCCACCAAGTCAAAGTCTCAAGCCTGACCCTCTGACCATCAGCTCCGATATCCACCTCTACCCTAAGCCTCTCAGTTCACATTCTGGGGACAGAGCTCTGGCCAGTCAGGTGGCTGTGGCCAGGTTCCTCTGGCCCAGCAGCCCCTGCTTGAAGCCTGGACTCCGAGGCTGTACACAGACCTCACTTTATTGTGTTTCACTTTAGTGTGCTTCAGAGATACTGCATTTTCAGCAACATCAAGGCAAGACCCTCCACCAGCACAAAGATTAACACTCGCTGAAGTCTCAGATATTGGTCAGCATTTTTTTTAACAATAATTTTTTTTAAAAAATATGTTTTTATTGATTTTAGAGGAGAGAGAAACATGGATGATGAAACATTGATTGGATGTCTCCTGCACGCCCCCTACTGGGGATTGAGCCTGCAAGCTGAATCGGCAACTTCCCTGTGCCTGGGAGGACACTCAACCAACTGAACCACACTGGCCAGGGCAACAATAACGTTTTTAAAATGAAGGTATGTGCAGGCAGACCCTGGAGACATTGCAGGCTTGGTTCCAGCAATAAAGCAAATATCACAATAAAGCGAGTCACATGTTTTGTTTTGTTTTTTTGTTTCCCAGTACATATAAATGTTATATTCACACTATACTGTAGTCTATTAGGTATACAATAGCATTATGTCTAAAACAAAGGACATAACTTAATTAAAGAGATTTATTTTGAGGAATTGGCTCACGTGACTGTGAAGGCTAGCATTCTGAAATCCAGGCTGGAAACTCAACAAGAGCTGACGTTATCATCTTGAAATCTGTAGGGCAGGCTAGCAAGCTAGAAACTTCAACAGGGTGTCTTCTCTGCAGCCCTGAGGCAGAATTCCTTTTCTCAGGGTTACCTGTTTATGCCCTTAAACCCTCTGACTGATTGGATAAGGGCCACCCAGATTGTTAAGGGAAATAGCCTAAATTTAAAGTCATCTGATTATAGATGTTAATCCCATTTACAAAGTAGCTTCACAGCAACATCTAGAATGGTATTTGACCAAATAACTGAGCACCACGACCTAGCCAAGCTGAGATAAAATTGAACCATCACACCTGTTAACACATCTATAGAACAGAGATGTCCAGGATGGGATGGTCTTCAGGCATGGCTGGATCCAGGAGCTCAAAGTCTGGCCCTAGGTCTCAGTCATCTGCAGCCTTGCTTTCTTCTTCATGCAGCACGCACTGTAACAGTTTCCTCTGTGTGGCATCACCACAGGCCTTCAAACTCCTAGCTCAGCAACCGCAGGACACACCATCTCTCACCCACATCACATGTCACTCACAGGAAATACTCAGATTTCCCTGCTGTGGCCCTGTGCCCTTCACTGGGGCCAGTGAAGCCCCATCCCTGGGGCCTCCACCAGGGCACTGGAGTGAAGGAGGAGTTCCCCAAAAGAACAAGCAAAAAATGAACAGGAAGAAGATAAAAGAAGACAGCACAGCCATGTAGCTCCTCTGAGCCTTGCTGCTCAAAAGCGCATTGCTTTGCTAACCCTGGCCGAGTAGCTCAGTTGGCTGAAGCATCACCCCGATGCACCAAGGTTGCGGGTCTGCCTTCAGGTCTAGTAACAATGATCTTTGTTACCTATAGCCCAGGGCATTCTGTTACCCTATGGGTTCAGAAGCAGCCTTTCCTCGGGCCCAAAGAATGTATTGCAACAGCAAATAAATGTTTCTTTCTTTCTGTATCTTTCTCTCTAAAATACATCAATAATTTTTAAAAAATATAAGCACATTGCCAGGGTGGCTTAGGGGTTGAGTGTTGACCTATAAACCAGGAGGTTACGGTTCGATTCCTGGTCAGGGCACGAGTCTGGGTTTCGGGCTCAATCCCTAGTGGGGAGCGTGCAGGAGGCAGCCAATCAATGGTTCTCTCTCATCATTGATGTTTCTATCCCTCTCCCTTCCTCTCTGAAATCCGTAAAAATATATGTGTATATTTTAAAAAGCACATTGCTTTGGAAACTTTTTTTTTCAGAAATTAACTTTTCTGATATTTGAAGACCAGATAAATTTATTTTATTTTTTCAAGGGTCATTAGACAGAAAACACATGCCATTCAACCATGGAATGAAGTTGAGACGGTTGCCTTTATCCAGGGGATGCAGTGCCACCCCCACTGCTGTTCCCCGGCGCAGCGGTCACACAGGGGTCAGGCCCAGGGGCCCGAGGAAAGGCTGCTTCTGAGCCACATGTAACAGAACGCCCTGGGCCACAGGTAATAAAGATCATTGTTGCTGGACGTGAACAAAGCCAGCCTTCATTTCTTTATTTGGTGGCCCGCTTGCTGAAGCACTTACGAGGCGCCCAGGCCAACATACACACCAAGTGGTTTAACTGTATCCTGTGAATTTATTTTTCCAGAGAGAAATATTTCTTGGGGAAACGTCCATAAAAGCGACGTTAGCAGCAGCGCGATTGTGTTTCCTGTAGGAAGTCTGTTCAGTTTAATCCAGTTTCCCACACACCTCTTACAAAGACAGCCACCCCCAGAGACTGCCAACAGCCTGGAGATGGCGCTGTGGTGGCCTGGGACCAGGGTGGCTGGGCCTGCAGCCCCTCCTGCTAACAGACAGGGTGGCGTGAGGGCAAGCCGTCCCCACTGACCGCCATCCAGGCACTTGGTGAGTGTGCAGGTGATTTCACGCCTGCACATCGGCCCAGCCCATTCCGGAATGTAAATTCTCCAGGGTCAATTTTAGAAAGAAAGATGGATCCCGGGTAGGGCTGAGATACAAGAAGGAATAACAGAAATGGCTAACTATATGGGTCAATTTGGACAAACCTTGGCTGCCTGAACAACAGTAAAACCAGTGAGCTAAGAAACAGGACAAAACTAAAAGACCAGATCATAAAGCATAGAAGTTGGGGTTGTCCTTGTATTGTTGAAAGAAAGTTGAAGAATTGGATACATATCAGACTTTGTAAACTGTCAGTATGAGAGTTGCTGAGGTAACCACCAGAATAACCACCATATAAAGCGTTATCTCCAAACCAGACAGATCTAAACAAAGTGAATAAAAAAGACAGGATAAAAATTTTTCTATTTCCTGAAACTCCCATTTGACCCTGTGATCCCACTTCTAGGAATATATCCCAAGAAACCAGAAACACCAATCAGAAAGGATATATGCACCCCTATGTTCATAGCAGCACAATTCACCATAGCTAAGATCTGGAAACAGCCTAAGTGCCCATCAGTAGATGAATGGATTAGAAAACTGTGGTACATCTACACGATGGAATACTATGCTGCTCTAAAAAGGAAGGAACTCTTACCATTTGCAACGTCATGGATGGAACTGGAGAGCATTATGCTAAGTGAAATAAGCCAGTCAATGAAGGAAAAATACCACATGATCTCACTCATTCATGGATAATAGAGACCATTATAAACTTTTGAACAATAATAGATACAGAGGCAGAGCTGCCTCAAACAGATTGTCAAACTGCAGCGGGAAGGCCGGAGAGGGTTGGGGGGCAGGAGGTAGGGGGGTAAGAGATCAACTAAAGGACTTGTATGCATGCATATAAGCATAACCAGTGGACATAAGACACTGGGGGATAGGGGAGGCTAGGGGACTGTCTAGGGCGGGGGGATAAAATGGACACATATGTAATACCCTTTGTAATACTTTAAGCAATAAATTAAAAAAAAAAATTTTTTCTATTTCCAAAACTAGGCCCCAAAAAAGTGAGTCTGGAAAAAAAAAGAAAAAAGAAAACCAGAGGGGGAAATAGAGAGCTCATTTTATTTTTTTTAAATATATTTTATTGATTTTTTTACAGAGAGGAAGGGAGAGGGATAGAGAGTTAGAAACATCGATCAGCTGCCTCCTGCACACCCCTCCTGGGGATATGTCCGCAACCAAGGTACATGCCCTTGACTGGAATCGAACCTGGGACCCTTTAGTCCCTAGGCCGACGCTCTATCCACTGAGCCAAACCGGCCAGGGCTAGAGAGCTCATTTTAATGAGATGGTATAATAAACCCAACGGGAATAAATCCTCCGTAACACAACCAAATGTTTACAAGACACAATTAAAATATAAGAATTCAGATAGATTTAAAGGCAAAAGATGACAAAATATGTCAAGGAGAAATCAATTAACCGTCAGAGTGGGTGGGAGACTTGAACACAGTAAGTGATAAATCCCATAAAAAATGTCTATTAGGACATGGATTTGGACAAGACAATCCACAGACATGACAGCATGATCACACACAGATATCACATTGTACCTAATAATTTGAAAGGATGGATTTTTAAAATATGGGAAACAAAAATATCAAGTGCGGCAAAAAATGGAGGGAAATGGCCCCTTGTGCTCAACTGGAGGGAATAGAAAACGGTCCAGCCACTGTGGAAAACAGCCCGGCAGATCCTCAAAAAAATTACACGGAACTACCAATTCCAACTCTGGGTACATATGCAAAAGAATGGAAAGCAAGTACACAAACAGATATGTGTTCACCCTGTTCACAGCAGCATTAGTCACAATGGCCAAGGGGTGAGAGCAGTCAGTGTTCATCAATGGGCGAATGGATAAATAAACGTGGTTCAGACACACATGGACTACGACTCAGCCTTGAAAAGAAAATGAATTCTGACACCTTCTACACAAGGATGAACCTCGAAGACATTGTGCTGAGCAAAGTAAGCCCGTCACATAAGGACAAATACCGAGTCCACACATACGGGGGACCCACGGTAGCCAGATTCTGGGGACAGAAAGAAGAGGGTGGCCAGGGGCTGGGGGAGGGGATGGGGAGTTACTGTTTAATGGAGAAGAGTCTCTGTTTGGGAAAATGGAAACGTTCTGGGGATGGTGGTGATAGTTGCATAACAATGTGAATGTACTTAATACCACTAAACTACATACTTAAAGATGGTTAAAATGGTAAATGTTATGTGTATTTTATCACAATAAAAAGGGGGTGGGGGAAATGACATGCAAAATGTTTAAATCCAAAAAAATGATAAATGGTAAAAAAAAAAAAAATTAGATGGACCTTTTATGGAACTGACAGTGTGCTAGGCCGTTGAGGGAAGAGGAATGGGGAATGAGACATGTATTTGGCAATGAAGAAACCATTATGGAATGAGAAAATGCTTGCAACTGAACCAAAATAAGGTATCAGTGAACTAGCATGCAGCTATTCAAGTAATGGTATGAGAACAGTGTACATATGTGTGCTTATGTGTGTGTTGTATGTGCATAAATTGAGGGGTAGGAGGCCATATCCGAAGCCCTTAAGCATGTCTGTTGGAACCTCAAGTGGCTATTTTGTGGGGAAGGATGACAGGTGTAGTCACTTGGAAAGTAATCAGCTTCCCTCCCGGGCACCATCCCAGCGGCCCCTCCACCTGCTCCCAGATCCAGCACACTGGCCTTTACCGCGGCGGGGGACTCGGGGAACACAACTGGAAGGAGCTGTTAAGGAAACAGATGATCTTAGAAGGGAGGACAAACCCCATTATAAGAGGGGATCTCCAGGGCCTACCCTGGCGTGGGAGGAGAGCTGATTTCTCCAGGGGCCCCTCTGCCTAGGACACTAAGAGAGCACTAGCTCCCAGTCAGAACCTAGAGGACCAAACCAGAGACCACCTCCTCCCCTGGTCCGGGGGAGGTGAATTATAAATGTTAACAATGACATAACACATATTTTGAAAAAATTAGTGAGATAAAGATGTGTAGCCCACAATTTCCATATAATAAAATATAAAGTGCTCTCTTTTGTAACTTCCATGTAGGTGATTGGTTCTCATAGGCTTTTGCTGATTTTTGCTGAACTGGCGAATCCATAGCCAAACTACGGTTGCAGGTGAGAAGCAAGTGTAGTTCTGACCTTCACTTACTTTAACAAGAGAAAAGCAGGAGCTGCGAGGATGTCACTTGCTCGGCAGTGACACAGGTGACGTCCTTGCTGGACTGAATGATAGTTTTTGAACACTGGAAGGAACTGCCTCCACTTTTTGTGCTGTTCATAATGAACGGCTGCAGATAAAACACACTTTTTGGTTAATGTGCATCATTACCTTTCACCCTATGGCATCTGCCCATTTCCACAGTGCGACTCCTCCCACCTTGGCCAGAAGTGACTGCACTGAACCTGAGTCAGGAAGAGCTGGGCCGTGGCACAAAGTATTTCCATCCTACGGATACAAGGCACAGGCAGCCTCAAGGGCATAGGGAACAGTAAATGTAATAAAAGAAATTAAGTGATGAGTTTTCAGTATCTACTACTCTTATTTTATTTTTTTAAATATGTTTTTATTGATTTCAGAGAGGAAGGGAGAGGGAGAGAGAAACCTCAATGGTGAGAGAATCACTGATCGGCTGCCTCCTGCACACCCCCTACTGGCGATCAAGCCCACAACCCAGGCATGTGCCCTGACCAGGAATTGAACCGTGACCGCCTGGTTCATAGGTTGACACTCAACCACTGAGCAACACCGGCCAGGCTACTATTCTTGTTTTAACATAATGGCTTGAAAACTTCCTGGAAGTTTAATAGTCACCTGCAGCAGGAGACCAAAAGTGCAGGCCCCAGTGAGCCCATGTCTAGGGCAGGGTCTGGGAGTTGGCAGGTGGTGGCCAAGTGTGGACATGAAGCGCCCCACAGGCTGGGTTCTGCCAGGCTCATCCTTTTGGGGGCGGGGCAGGGAGGAAGTGAGGGGACCCCTTAACACAGTCCAACTCACCCGGGGACTACTTGGCTCTTTATAAATTGTGACCTTGTTCATTGGTGAGGAGTCCAAGACTTTTATTTTAATCCCACAAATGGTTGTTTTGGCAGGTGTGGCAGGAGGGGAAATAGCGACATGGGTGTGCAGTTTTACAGGCGACAGGAGGCTCTGGGGGGAGCCGGGCCTGCTCTCAGCTGGGGCGCTGCAGGCCGAGAGTGCCAAGGCCACATGCTGACTCCAGGTTTTGATTTTGCAATTATCCAAACGAGCTTAATGCTTCAAATCCCTGGTTTAGGAGTTTTTATTTGAAAGTTCTATTTTTAAATGCATCCGTGTTTGTATTGAAACTGCCCCAAAGACGCCTTCCTTCAGAGCCTTAATCCCTGGAAATGGAAAACCCGCCAGAAGAATGCGGGTGCTGCTCTGCTCCCCAGGTCCCAGGTGGAGAGCAGAAGGAGGTCACCTTCACGGTGGGTCTAGCCACAGGGGACCAATAGGTGTGAGTCCCAGTGACCAACTCAGGCTGCACAATAGCCCAGGACAACAGCCCATGGGCCCTTCCTCCATAGAAAAGATTAAAATGTTTATAACTGCATTGCTATAAAGGCAAAAATATCACATATTAAAATATTTGCTTTGACTTAAAAGTTCACTTTTGTCTTCTAAGAATTTACACTTTCATGGTCTCCTAAAGTGCCCTGGGCCCTGACAATAGTTTTTCAATATATATTTTTTATTGATTTCAGAGAGGAAGGAAGAGGGAGAGAGAGATAGAAATATCAATGATGACAGAGAATCACTGATTGGCTGCCTCCTGCACACCCACTACTGGAGACTGAGCCCACAACCCAGGCATGTGCCCTGACCAGGAATCAAACCATGACCTCCTGGTTCATAGGTTGACACTCAACCATTGAACCACACCGGCTGGACTCAGCTAAACTTTAGAACTAAAATTATGAAGTATGACTCCAGTACTTCCTGAAAACTTATAAACCAAAGTAGAGAAAACATTTAATAATCCCATTTGTGTAGTTTATCAAAATAATAAGCAACACCAGGATTTAACTCATCTATAAGACACAGTTATAATCAGACTTTCTAAAGCTTCATGAATGATCTTAAAATTTGATAAATGCTTGTCTCATAAAACTTCAATTTATACAGAAAAGAAGCAAATGTCACAATATGAATGAAAAGGTACATTTCCCTGAACTTTCTTCAAAGAAAAAAAGGACATTCAAAAATTTAAAAAATCCAAATGCTTGTAAACTTCTTCCAGGTATGAACTGAATTGCACAACCCATATATTTATAGAAAAAATACGATTATTTTTAATGATTTATGTATAAAAGAAAAAATAAATTTTATGGTACAATTTGAAAGACTACTTCATACAAAATTTTACCCACATACAATGTATGTAATTTTTTGCAACAAAAATTCTAGTCATATATACAAATTCATAAAGGGCAGACATCTTATCTTGAAGCAAAACAGGGCCATTTGGGATTGTGGCTAAGTCATTCAATTCAGTAGAAAACAGATTGTACGTATATGAAGGACTAGTTAGCTAGAATGCCTCCCCGCCTCCAACAAACTATTTAGTATAATCAGATCAAACAGAACTTTACGGTGCCTTTAGAAAGGAGAAAAAGACCAGTGTTTCTAAATGGCAGATCTTGGTAATCTGATCTTGAACTTACTCAGCTTAGAAAATCATATAACTACCTTAGTAAAAGATTTATTTTGGAAATCACACTAAGAAAAATCCAAGCTGTGCCATTTGTGTTAGCCCTCAGAGAAACAAAACTTCCTCAGGCAATTCCAACACTTAACCAGCACGCCTTGGTTTACATAATAAATACAGCATCTAGAAATACAAGTATCAGGACCAGTAAGTACATCTCTGAATGGTGAAACCCTTTATATACAAACTTGAAGACATGTACGGTATTGTATGTAAATGAAAAACTAAATATAAACCATATTTTAAAAAATTTGGCTTTAAAAAATAATTTCCTCCCCCCATAAATAGGTCTTATAAAAAATTGGTAAATTGTGCCTCCTTTAAAGTCTTCCTTTCTCAGATTCCCCTAAACTATCCATCTCTCGGGTGCACAGGTGCATAGACCTGTCCGAAGGGAAGACGTGCTCCAGGCCTGGGAGAGCAGGCCTCCTGCAGAGCCACACAAGCGCCCACCTGGGGAAGCGCAGGGCTGATGCCGAAGGAAGTGAGGATGGCCGGGACAAACTCATGTCCAGACAATGTCATGATGGCCACACTGAAATCGCCTTCTTAAATGTATGAACTTTACAGGTTAGAAACACAAGCAAAAGATAACAGGAACCAATAAGAAAGTTACATAAAGAATTATATACAAGTATGAAGAGGTTTAAAGAGTTCACCTGCATCCTTATAAAAATACACCCTTTAACCCTTTTCAAGTGCAAATGGATTAAAAATACAATCCATTCATGTTCAGGCCACATTCTATTTATAAAGTGCCTCAAAAAGCACAGTCATCCTTCATCCAGTGTCTGACTTGCAGAAGTCCTCACCAAACCTGAAACTGAAATCTATGACCACTGTTCGCCTTGGTATGCCAACAGCACTCCTGCCAGAGAATGTCAGTGTAGAACTGACCTCCCCAGGCTGCTGCGGACAGAACATGCCTGCAGAGAAATTCCCACCGGTGTCTGGAAGAGCTGTTTGTAACCAGTGAGCAGCCTAGCCTGAGGAAGGTAGAAAACACGGTCTTTTATACACTGAATGTGCCTACAGTTTTGAAAGCTCTGAAAATTAGCTGGATAACATTAACATTATAAATTGGTTTTTTTTGGTTTTTTTTTGCAAATTGAGAGTTAAAGAGAAATAATGTTCTGCCTTTTTATTTTCAAACTGAGGCTGACTTCAAATCTTTGAAATTTTTTAGCTTTCACCTTCTTGAACTCAGATTGATACTGTACACCATTTTCTGAATTTTCTCCTCGTTCTTCAGGATGTTGGCCTTCACGGCACAGATCTTGTCCTGCTGGTCTTTAATCAGCTGCTCCAGCTCCGCCAGCTCCACCTTCAAGGGTTCCACGGCACTGTCCGTGATACTGACGGGAACAAAACCAGCGACTCATAAGTATCCCGTCTCATTTTAGATTTGCTTCTTAATTAAAACCCTGAAAGACTACAAAAGTGCTTATCTCATCCAAAGAAAAAGGGCAAAAATATAAGTGTACATGATAATGACATAAAGGGACAGAAACCTCATGCCTGGGGAAGATCCACTCATTTTCACATCCCGCCACAACCAAAAGTGAAGTCAAACATGAAATTTATACAAAGGAGGCTAGTATTTCTTCCTTTTATCCACTGATTTTCTTAGAGCGTGACCAGGAGGGAGGGAAGGAGAGAGAGAAACATTGATGCCTCCCTCACACGCCCCCACCAGGTCGGGATCGAACCTGCAACCTAGGTATATGCCCTTGATGGGGAATCAAACCCAAGACTCTTCAGTGAATGGGCTGATGCTCTAACCACTGAACACGCTGGCCAGGGCAAAAACACAACAGTTGATACAGTTACATGCATCCTAGATTCACTGATTATAAATACCGAGTATCAAACAACGTTCTAAAATAATCTTTTTAATGACTATTACATTTCTTATATCGTAGCAATTTCAAAATGGGTTCACTAGCAGTTCTTTTTTTTTTTTTTTTTTTTTTTTTTTATATTTTATTGATATTCCACAGAGAGGAAGGGAGAGAGACAGAGAGTCAGAAACATCGATGAGAGAGAAACATCGATCAGCTGCCTCCCGCACATCTCCCACTGGAGATGTGCCCGCAACCCAGGCACATGCCCCCGACCGGAATCGAACCTGGGACCCTCCAGTCCGCAAGCCGATGCTCTATCCACTGAGCCAAACCGGTTTCGGCAGCAGTTCTTTTAGAGTAAAAAAATAAAATACTTTTGAACTGCAAACAGATAAAACTTGGGGAATTTTGATAAAACACATGAAAAATATGGTATCCAAATTGCAAAGTTTCCTCTATCTTTTAATGCCTAAATCTGTTTTGTGTATGAACATTAACTGCCAATCTCTTCTAACTGCTACAAAAAAAATGCACACCCTGATGGGAATGAGGAACCAAGATGACAGGGGCGCCCAGAGGCCTGCAGACTTGGGGGAGTCCTGACACTGCCCCACACCCCCTCCACCCGGACCCGCCCCTGACCTCTGCTCCTTCTGCAGGGCCTCGGCATGCTGCTGGTTCTCCTGGTGCCACAGCTGCAGCTCGTTCTGCATGGCGTCCGCGTCCTCCTGGAGGTAGTCCATGATTTTGCCCAGGGGCAGCGCACTCTTGCACAGCGTCTGGATGGACAGGCGGAGCTTCTCTATCTCCTTGGAAACGATGTCCTTCTCCTTCTTCCACGCTGACTCCAAGGCCAGGGACTTCTCCTACAATCAGCGGGAGAAGGAAAGAAACATCCTCAGTCGGATGGCAGGAGGGCACAGGAGCGGGCTGCCGGTTCAGCCTGGTCAGGGCTCAGACCTGGGTTGTGGGCTCCATCCCCCGTGGGGATGTGTAAGGGAGGCAACCCATGGAAGTTTCTCTCCCGCCGCCCCCTTTCCCCTTTCATCCTCCTTCTCCCCCTTCCTCTTTCTAAACTTAGAAAACATATCCTCAGGTGAGGATTTTTTTAAAGTTCCTTGTTTTCATAAACTGAGAATGCCTGTGTTCAAGTTACAACAGAAGAGCAGACACCGACTATCGAGTGTGCTGTTCACCCAGAAATATTCCAGCATCAAACTCCTTCATAAAGCACGTGTTAACTTTCCCACACTCACAGAAAAGCACAGGGAACATGGAAGCAGCGTTAACAAATGATAAAGTGACACGGGCAGGCTGCGTCCCCGGGCCCGAGGCATCCTCCGAGGTGACAGTCCTGGAGGGCACCTTGGCCTGCTGCTATCTCCCCGCCTGTTCCATCCCACAGGACAAAGGGAATTGTATGTCCACACCCGTGGTTCAAGGGTCAGCCATGCTGCACCTGCACGCATATTTTACTCATTTGCTTTGCTGACTGGCATTTCATTTTAGGACTACCCATGATTTATTCATCCTCCCCAAGGCTGACGGACACATGGGTCATTCTTGGACTGGGCTCTTACAAACCATGCAGCTCTGAATAATCTCACACACATCCCAGCACACAAGGGCCCGGACATGCCATGTGTAGGGCCACTAGGGGTCAAAGGGTATGCCTGCCTCTAACCTTGGGACACAATGTCAAACAGTTCCCAAAAGGGCTATTGACGTCAAATATGGTTCATGAAGCAGTATTGTATTCGTAAGCTCTGAGAGCTGCCGAGTCAGTGGCAGCTCTGCAGTGACAGGTGCAGGCAGTCAGCACTGAGCCAGGGCCCTGGCCGCAGAGAGAAGCTGCCGCTCAGGTCAGAACATGCATGACCCCAAGCAAGCAACCTTCTAGGTGCAGAGCCTGCACACGGAGCAACTACAGACAGAAATCACATGAGCGGGAGGCTCCTGGATGCAGGTACGAGCTGTACCACCTGTGGTTTCACTGCGCAGACTGGGGCCCATCGGACTGGGGTGATGTCTGACCTCTGCAACTTACTGTCTATGTCATCTCGGTCAAGATAACGTTTGTGCTTTAGTTTCCTAACTAGAAAATGGGGAAGATACCTGGCTCATAGATCACTGAGGATTAAATAAAAAGACATATGTAAGTCCTCAGTCATAAGCGCTCTGTAATGTCAGCTATTGCTATAATGATTATATTGCCCACAACGAAGAATAACCAATTGGCTGATAAGGGACCTCCCACAGCCGATACAGATCATTCGATGTCAGCTAC
The DNA here is from genome assembly GCF_014108235.1 of Myotis myotis. Lineage (NCBI taxonomy): Eukaryota > Metazoa > Chordata > Mammalia > Chiroptera > Vespertilionidae > Myotis > Myotis myotis. Next base: position 35,352,749 of record NW_023416390.1, on the reverse strand, counting down.
TCCTACAAACAGTTCTGTCCTTGCGAAGGACCAAGGGACGGCCTTGGAAGTCTGGGTAAGGTCAGCGTAGGGATGCTGGCCTGAGACCAGGGGTCACTGTGGCTAAAGCAAAGGTTAGTGCACAGGACAGAGGAGACAACGTTCAGACCCGCCTTTCCCACCAACCTGAAAAGGGGAAATAATTTAACACTGACATTAACAAAGCAAGCAGGCAACAGGGAAATGCAGAACTCAATTTCTCGACTAAAAGGCTCCCTTCTCTACCTAAAGAAATGAAAGTAAGTTAAGAATGTGACATTACTGGCCAAACATTTTTATGAAAGACTATTCTCATATATTTATCTTCCAGATGAACTTAAGAATATTCTTTGCCAAGTTCCAAACCTCCACTGAACATTTATTAGAATTACATTAAATTTATAAGTTAATTTCAGAGAAATGACATCTCTATAATATTGAGTTTCCCATCCAGGAGCACAGTGTCTGGATTTTTTTCCAGACTTTTATATTTCTTGGTAAAATTCCTTGGCTTCTCAATCTAGTTCCTAGAAAAGTCCTTTTAAAAGCACGCATGCCCCGGGAAGTCAGTTTTGTCTCCAGCTCTGCAGGGGACACTGTTTTCACCGCTGACTGCTGACATAGAGGGAAAATACTGACCTCTGTGTATTTATTTGTCACCGGCCATCTGATACATTTGTTTCTAACAGTTTTAACTTTGGGGGTTGATTTCCTTGACAAACTGTTGTCATCTTCAAATATGGTGACACCCTGTCTCCCTTCCAGAATCACATCTCATTTCTCTGGCACTGGCCAGAGCCTCCAGAACATCTCAGCCGGGTCAAATCCCATCCCTGCACCTGAACCTGGTAGAAGTCGCTGCAGCCCCTTGCTGCGGCACCGGATGCTGAGCACTTGGCGCGGGCCTTCCTGCTCCCCTGGTTCAAAGTACCTTTCTACCCCAGTTCGGGTGAGTTTGCAGCGCAATGGGTGCTGAATTGTACATATGCCACTTATTTTTAAGAGACAACACCCTTACTGGTGATATTATTTGGTTCGAGAGTAACTTTTTGGTTAAATGTAAGACAAGCAAGCCACGTTTAATGGATGCTACAACTGACGAATTTTTTTAACTGGAACATCTGACTCTTTGCCTGATGTAGCAGTACGAATGAGGAAGAAATTGACAAAGGAAACGATGAGACTGTATTTCTCTAATAAGGAAGTTTTCAATCCTAGAATATATTCTACTTCACTGTTAATTATATAATAAAATACATGCTTTAGTAATTCCTAACCTTGACTTTTATTCTTTCAGAATAAACACAGAGTGAAAGAAAATTTTTGTTTTGTTAATATTCACCCAAGGATATTTTTCCCAAGGATATTTAGCGAGAGTGGAAGGGCAAAAGGGGGGGGACAGAGAGAGAGAAAGAGATAGAGAGATATCGATGTGAGAGAGATCAGACGGGGGATCAAACCTGCAATCCAGATATGTGCCCTTGACTGGGAATCGAACCTGAGACTGCTTGGTGCTTGAGCCGATGCTCTAAGCCCAGAGCAACACCAGCCAGGATGGAAAGCAATTTGTTTAAAAATTAGAGATATCAGTGAAAAGAAAAGAAAAAATTCAAAGAGAAAATCAACAAAGCCAAAAGTTGGTGGTTTAAGAAGACAAATTTCCGGAAAAAAACAAAAAAACAAAAAACAACAAAAAGCACAAATAGGTAATATAATTAGTAAAAAGAGAGAAAAACTAAACTATAAGTAGAGCAGATATTTAAAAGAATTCTATCAAGACAATAAACTTGAAAATTTCTAAAGAAAGTGGTAACTGGGGCTGACTTGAGAAGAAACAGAAAGCCTAAATACTCCCATAATTAATATAAAAATAAAAGCAGTAGTTTCAATTTTTTCCACCAAAGAAACATGACGCTCAGACAGTTTTACAGGTGAGTCCCACCAGTTGTCAAGACACAGTATCATTCTACCTACAATCTATTCTAGAGAAGAGAACACTCCCCATTCATTTTAAACCTGGCACTCAGACAAGAGCAGGAAAGAAAATCACGGGCCCATTTAATCCATGAATATAAATAATAATTATCAACTACAATCTAACAGTGAATAGATCTATATCATAAAAGGCCTGTGGTCGTGACACCAACATGGCCCTCTGAAATGTGCCTCTGTAAACGGGTACAATTGTGGTCGTGACACCAAACGAGCAGAGGCTCTCGTGGCAGGCAGGGCTCGAACTACTAGTGGCAGAGAGCTACTGAGCGGCGGAGGAGGGCGGGCGAGAGCTACAAGCTATGATGGGCGGGGTAACCAGCTGAGGCAAGCAGAGGCGAGCTACTCGCACACAATTTCGATTTCAAGCGCGCTGGGCCTCTAGTAGAAAGATAATATAACATTACAATGCTGGTTTTATTCCAAAAATGTAAGAATAATTTAATATTAGAAAAGCTATAAATGTCATTTAGTAAGTTAACAGAATCATGTCATTCATCACAGAAAAAGAATTTAGTAAAATTACCACTCAATTCATGATATTGGGGGAAAACTGTACTTTCCCCATCTGTTTGCTACAACAAATACCAGCCAAGGGTAAATTCCAAAAGTGTTCCCATGAAAAATCAGGAAGGGAACAGGTGGCCAGAGCAATCAGGCAATGAAAGGAAAGTGCAAGGATGGGAAGGGGGAAATTAAGGCTGTGACTCAGCGTGACAAGAACAGCCAGTGAAGCTCATAAGAAAGAGCACGGCCTGGGGCCAGAACACCTGGGTGTGACCCCAACTCTGCCGCTCACTGGTGTCCCCAGTGCCATCTCAGGTAAGTCCCGTAACCTCCTGAGACCCCACCTGTACCTCTCTATCATCCAGTCAGTATCCAGCCGCTATTAAAGCACAGAAACATAAGAAAATCAACAGACACATTTTGAAAACGATCAGTGTATCAATGAGGCTGGTTGTGTCAACAGCATTCCTACCTCCTGGCAATAAAGAATTAGAACACCAAGTTAAAGCATGCAGTGTTACAACAGCAGAATAAACTCAAGAGTACCCGGATACAATGTAGCTAAAGACGGGCACAACCTCAGCAGAGAAAATCGAACCGTTTACAGAGAGAGACACACTGCAGAGGGCCAGGCACAAACACTTCCGCTAAATCCCAAGCCAGCTTCCAAGGCACTCAGTGAGCTGGTCAAAGCGCCTGCCCGGCAGTGAGAGGACCGACCCGTGTGCCAGCCCGGCCACCAGCCGTGGGGCCCGAGGAAGCTGCAGGAGGTAAAGCAGGGGGAGTTGGGCTGGGCCAGGGAGACAGCTTAAGCCCACAGTCTGGGGACAAGCCCATGGACTAAGAACAGTTTTCACATCCTTAAATAGTTCAAGACAATATGTAAAGAAGATACTTTGTGACACACAAGAAAGTTCTATAAAATTCAACTTCCACACGTGAGGTTTTATTGGAACCTAGGCAGGCTCATTCACCAGGGCACCACCGAGCGGGAGGACAAAGAACAAGGCTCTCTCAGCTGAAAATCCCAACTACCCTTTCCAGAAAAAGTGTGCTGACCCCCGGTGCAGTGAATCCAAAAAGAGCCCCCGACACACAGATGAGTGTGGAAAGGGGAGACACTGGTTACCTATATGGAACACACACACACCTCCTCTCACAGAATAGGAAGACGAACTCCAGGTGGATTAAGGGTTCAACTGCCCAAAAAAGCTTTCATTAAAAAAAAAAAAAAGTATCTTTCTGACCTTAAAAGAGGTTTCTTAATTGAGGCAAAAAAAAAAGCACTAATCATAATAGATAAGACTGAGAAAAGTTAAAAACTAAAGTAAAAAACTCAGCCATCAAGACACCTTAAAGTAAGTGAAGAAAAAAGCTTCTGCACCCTGGCCAGGTGGCTCAGTTGGTTAGAGCAGCGGTCACCAACCCATGGTCCGCGGACCACTGGAGATCCGTGAGGTCTGAAAGGTTGGCAGCCGCTGGTTTTGAGTACCGTCCCATACACCAAAAGGTGACAGGTTCAATTCCCAGGGCAGGGCATACCCAAGTTTCAGGTTTGATCCCCGGTCAGGGTGAGTTCAGGAGGCAACCAATGGATGTTTCTCATATTGCTCTTTCTCTCTCTGTGTGTCCCCCTCCCTCCCTCACTTTCTCTAATATCAACTGAAAAAATACTTTGGAATAAATTATGATTTTAATGTGGTTTTAACTCCCTTGACCCTATACCCTACTATCTATTATGATGTTATTTTTCTATACTCTAATTTTTTGAAAACTGGTTTAGGGCTTTTGCATTAAATTCTGTAGTGAGAGTTATGTTCAATTCTACTTGCTTAACTGGTTTTTTGTTTTGTTTTTTAAATATATTTTATTGATTTTTTACAGAGAGGAAGAGAGAGAGAGAGATAGAGAGCTAGAAACATCGATGAGAGAGAAACATCGATCAGCTGCCTCCTGCACAGGTACATGCCCTTGACCGGAATCAAACCTGGGACCCTTGAGTCCACAGGCCGACGCTCTATCCACTGAGCCAAACCGGTTTCGGCATTGCTTAACTGGTTTTAATGCTCAGCTTAATTCATTTCATCCACACCAATGCTGCCCAATAGAAATATATGGACCACATAGACAATTTAACATTTCCAATAGTTTCGTTTAAAAATAAATGGGTGAAATTAATTTCAAAAAATTTATTTAACTCAATATATCCAAAATATTGTTTCAACATATAGTTAGTATAAAAATTACTAACAGGATTTTATGTCTTTCTTTCCTTCTGTCTTTGAAATCAGCTGTGTATTTCACACTTGAGGCGCTTCAGCATGGATCTGCCACTTTTCAAGTGTCCCAGCGCCACCTGTGACGAGGGTCAGCTCAGGGCCACCCTCTGCCCTTCCAATACTGTGAGTTCCCTTTGTACCCAGAACATAAAAGCGCTGAGTGCAGACTCACAGCAGGTTAAGCTTCTTGCTTTCATAGAAGTACCACAGTGCCTCTAAAATAGCATGCTTTATGTTTAATGTCATACTAATCTAGGTCAGACGCTGTTTTAACTTCATTCCTATCACACTTCTCTTGGAAATCTGTATTACTGTCCAAACTACAAATTTCCAAGTTGTGGCAGAAAACCAGAGCCAGAGAGCTGAGCCGGGCCCCCACTGCCAGGGCCTGCGGTCAGGACGGCTGCACTGCAGGGGCTAAAAAAGCTTCACCCAGCAGATTCTGTGGGGCTCACCGAGGCCATGGCCCCTCCTCATTGTGCCCTGACCGTAGGCTTCATGGGAAATGTCCGTTACGCCTCCTAACAAAGACGAATCCTCAGTAGTTTGAAGGACTTTGTCCTCAGACCTCTTCAAACTACTGAGGGCTAGTCTTCCATTGCTGGACCCAAGGTCACCGGGCAGTTCCAGCTTCTGTACCATGGGACCAAGTCCCTGCTGTTTTCCCAACAAATGCTTTCCCGACCACCTGCACTTTCCCAAGCTTCACTCACATTACACTCAGTCTGACTAAACCCAACCTGAATTCTGGTTCTACCCACTGATTTTCATCCTGTGGCTAATGTGATGTCAACTCCTCACACATTCCTTAATGTGTCAGTTAATATATTTAAATACCAGGTCTACACTACTTAGTAACTGAATTTACACCTACAGGCTTAGGCTGTCAAAGTCAATCAAACTGGACATACTTTGCCCTAGCCAGTTTGGCTCAGTGGATAGAGTGTTGTTGGCCTTCGGACTAAAGGGTCCCAGGTTAGATTCCGGTCACTTACCTGGGTTGTGGGTTCACTCCTCTCAGGGTGCATAGGGGAGGCAACTAGTCAATGTCTCTCTCTCACATCAATGTTTCTCTCTCTCCTTCTCCTCCCCCCTCCCTTCCACTCTCCTGAAAAGCAATATCCTCAGACGAGCATTAACAACAACAACAACAAAAAACCCTTTAAAAAAAAGAAAGTATGAAATTTACATTCAATTAGAATAGATACAACATGAAAAAAAGACTGAAAAATCAGAAGAGAACAGTCTTCACACAGTCCCCAAAAGTGAGTTAACCACCTTTGAAATCACTGGTTATTATTCCAAAGCATCTTCATTTACAAAGTTTAAAACACAAGTATTTTTAAAGTATAACTAACACTAATAAAAGTGCTTTTCTGGTTGTTTTTCAAAAACTTCATAAATCTGAAGAAAAAATGTTGGCATGAACTAATATCTTACTATTAGCAAAGTTTAATATTTCCTCTTGAAAAGGGAACAAATAAGTCAGGATAATGAAAAAAATGCTCAAAGCAGTCTGATTCACATATTTATTTTATAATATATTATTCAATCCATTAGTACACTAAGAAATGGCTTTTCTTCCAACAAAACTTCAAAGACAGGCTGGAGAGATGCCCAGATTACAAATATGTATTTCCTTAGCATTGAAAAAAAAAAAGCTCCCTCCAAAAAAAGTAAAAAGTACTACGACTAAGGGCACACTATAACTTATACGTGAAAAGCAGAGAAAACACCTAGTATTTGAATTTGTTGTGTTGTTGTTAATCCTCACCCAAGGATATTTTTCCAATCACTTTTAGAGAGAATGGTAGGGAAGGGAAGGAGAGAGAGAGAAACATCTATGTCAGAGAGATACATCGATTGGTTGCCTCTGACATGCACCCCTACTGGGGCTGGGGATTGAACCTGCAACCCGGGTACATGCCCTTGACTAGAATCAAAACCAAGACCCTTCAGTGTATGGGGCAATGCTCTAACTACTGAGTACACCACCCAGGACTAGTATTTGAATTTTCAGAGATAGCAGATATGCAAGTAATATTATGATTAATTTGTATAAATCAATAATAACAGGCAACTACAGCCCACAGGCACTGAGTACATTACAATCACCTCCCCAGGTAGTCCACAGGGTGTACTGAAGCCCAGCCCCAAAGTGTAGAAGGTAGAAATGTGCGAGCACCCTAAGCTTTTACAAACACCGATCACAGCCAGGCCAAGAAGAAAGGCTCACTTCCAAATAATCAGTACCATGTAGGCCATGTTCTCTGAATGTGCAATTACTTTAGGTACTGTCAATAAAAAGACTTTTCAGCTCTGGTTGTGTGGCTCAGTTAACTGGAGCATTGTCCCATACACCAAAAGGTCTAAAGTTCGATTCCCAGTCAGGGCACATGCCAGGATTGCAGGTTTGATGACCAGCCCTGGTCAGGACATGGACAGGAGGCAACCAATCAGTGTTTCTCTCTCTCCCGGCCCCTTTAACCTCTCTCTAAAAAAAATCAATGAACATGTCCTTGGGTGAGGATTTAAAAAGAAAAAAGACTTAAAAAAAAAAAAGACTTTTTAAAAAGTCTTATATTTGAAAGCTAAAGAACAGACTCCCAAGTAGTCTACATGTCTAAAAGAAATAACAACAAAGGACTTCATATTAAAATTTGAGAAAATTTAATATTAATTTGTTATTTAAGAAATTTAAAAATCAAGGTTAAAGCATGCTTAAAGAGAAATGTATAGTCGTGAATATATTAATTTTTAAAATGACAAAAACTGGGGAGAGAACCAAGATGGCGGCATAGGTTAACGCCGGAGATTGCTGCCTTGAACAACCAAATCAAAATACACCTATAAGACGGAACGGACATCATCCAGAACCACAGGAAGGCTGGCTGAGTGGAAATTCTACAACTGGGAGGAAAGAGAATATCATACCCAGACTCAGAGGAGGCGCAGTGCTGAAGTGAAATACTCAGGTACGGAGTGTGCGCGGAGCTGGCTGGCGGCGGAGGGCGCGGTTGGTGCTTTCAATCGGGAGGGAGTCTCAGATTCTGAGCTCCAGATCTGGGCGAGTCTCTAGGGACCCAGACTCAACGGAGAAGCGGGACTGTGGGACTGTCTGGCTTCAGTCGGAACTCGAAGGCAGCTTTCTCTCCGAGGTTTGCAGCGGTTGCTGGGACTCTGTGAGGCAGAGCCCCTAGGGACGGAACTGACAGCAGCCATAACTACTCTCTCCGGCCCACCCTGTTGATCCCGAGCCCGAGCAGCCCACCCGCCCTGCCCAAGCCCTGCGTAGAGCCATTTGCCAGATAGCCTCAGGCAAAGGCTAGATTAGCACCTCCCTAGAGGACAGAAGTTTTCCCACTGCAGACACAGCTGATTCTCACAGCCAGCTAGCCTGGAGGTCAAATCCCCCTAGTATTAACTACAACAATCAAGGCTTAACTACAACAAGACTGCACACAAAGACCACTAGGGGGTGCACCAAGAAAGCATAAAAAATGCGGAGACAAAGAAACAGGACAAAACTGTCAATGGAGGATATTCAGTTCAGAACCACACTTTTAAGGTCTCTCAAGAACTGTCTAGAAGCCACCCATAAAGTTATTGAGATCCTCAACAAATCCAATGAGACCCTCAATGTTATGATAAAGAACCAACTAGAAATTAAGCATACACGGACTGAAATAATGAATATTATACAGACTCCCAACAGCAGACCAGAGGACCACAAGAATCAAGGCAAAGATTTGAAATGTGAAGAAGCTAAAAACACCCAACCGGAAAAGCAAAATGAAAAAAGAATCCGAAAATACGAAGATAGTGTAAGGAGCCTCTGCGACAGCTTCAAGCGTACAAACATCAGAATTATAGGGGTGCCAGAAGATGAGAGAGAGCAAGATATTGAAAACCTATTTGAAGAAATAATGACAGAAAACTTCCCCTACCTGGTCAAAGAAATAGACTTACAAGTCCAGGAAGCACGGAGAACCCCAAACAAAAGGAATCCAAAGAGGACCACACCAAGACACATCATAATTAAAATGCCAAGAGCAAAAGACAAAGAGAGACTCTTAAGAGCAGCAAGAGAAAGAAACTCAGTTACCTACAAGGGAGTACCCATACGACTGTCAGCTGATCTCTCAACAGAAACTTTGCAGGCCAGAAGGGAGTGGCAAGAAATATTCAAAGTGATGAATACCAAGAACCTACAACCAAGATTACTTTATCCAGCAAAGCTATCATTCAGAATTGAAGGTCAGATAAAGAGCTTCACAGATAAGGAAAAGCTAAAGGAGTTCATCACCACCAAACCAGTATTATATGAAATGCTGAAAGGTATCCTTAAGAAGAGGAAGAAGAAGAAAAAGGTAAAGATACAAATTATGAACAACAAACATGCATCTATCAACAAGTGAATCTAAGAATCAAGTGAATAAATAATCTGATGAACAGAATGAACTGGTGATTATAATAGAATCAGGGACATAGAAAGGGAATGGACTAACTATTCTTGGGGGGGAAAGGGGTGTGGGAGATGCGGGAAGAGACTGGACAAAAATCGTGCACCTATGGATGAGGACAGTGGGTGGGGAGTGAGGGCGGATGGTGGGGCGGGAACTGGGAGGAGGGGAGTTATGGGGGGAAAAAAGAGGAACAAATGTAATAATCTGAACAATAAAGATTTAATTAAAAAAAAATGACAAAAACTAAAAATAAATGAGCTAAGTTTTACACAAGAGGCTAGAAAAAGTAAATGCATAAAGGAATTAAAAGGAAAAAAAAGAAAAAGAAAAAGAAAAAGAAATTAAAAGGGCCTTAGCTGGTTTGGCTCAGTGGATAGAGCATTGGCCTGCGGACTGAAGGGTCCCGGGTTCGATTCCGATCAAGGGCACATGCCCGGGTTGTGAGCTCTATCCCCAGCAGGGGGCGTGCAGAAGGCAGCCGATCAATGATTCTCTCTCATCACTGATGTTTCTCTCTCTCCCTCTCCCTTCCTCTCTGAAATCAATAAAAATATATATTTTTTAAAAAGAAATTAAAAGAAAAAAGAGCAGAAATCACTGAAATGAAAACAACACAAAAGTGAGTATCTACAAAACCAAAGTTAATTCTTTGCTAGGGAGTGCCTACTTCAGTAGTTTTACAAAAGTCTCCTCAAGGGAAAAAAAAAGATGACATTTCCAGAAGGAAAGGAAAACTGTAACTATAGATATATTTTTAAATCATAAAGTATACGTCAAACATGTTCTTGCCATGACTTTGGAAAACATGAATGAAACGAACAACTTCCTGGAGAAGCACCGTGGAGAGACTGCTGGTCAACCCCGTTTCTGACCTCTGACAAGCTTCCTGCCACTGAGAGCAGCCACATGTGGTAGCCGTGCTAGTTCCAGAAATCCTCGGCCCCAGCCAGGCAGGCAGCCTCCTCCACTGACCCATGTGCCTTGCAAATATTATCATTTCTGAGTGTGCCAGGCAGTGAGGAAACCTGGAAAGTTTTAGTCTGTGTTAATGGAACCCTTGATGGTTAGCCAAGCAAACTGATGCCTGCAATAAAAATGTCACTTCATGGTTCCCTCAGTGACAAAAATGTGGCCCACATAATGTAAGTGGAAGTGGTGTGCACAACTCCCAATCAATAGCCTGAGAGAGCAGAGGTGTGCCCTTCTCCTACTTCCCTTTTCCTCCTTCCTTCTGGCTGGAATGCAGTCCTGAAGGCTGGAACTGGGCAGCCATCTGGGCCCAGGAGGTGCCCTGAGGCATGGAGGTCAGAAGGAAAGAGGTGGAAGGCGTCTGGATCACTGCCACTCCAGGCTCTGGCGCATGAGCTAAAGCACTTTCTACCTCATGTAAGCCACTACTGTTCCGGATCTTTCCTTCACTCGTAGGTCAACTTGATCCTGATTCAAATACTAATTACCGAAAGAAACTAAAAGGGAAATAGGAAAACAGAATTACCCACTAAGGAAGCTGACTTGGTAAAAGGGACAGGAAGGACCAGTTTGAGAGAAGAGGGCAGCCAGCCGCCTCAGGACTTCAATAGCACTGAGTGAGAAGAGCAGGAACCAGCCACTGGACGGCAGGATCCTCAGCCACAGAAGAAGTGCAAAGTAGAACCACAACCAATTACGAAGGCTGACCACTCCAGTCCCAGCCTGGAGGCAGGCCCCTGCACTGGGCTGGGGACACAGCGAGGACTGGCAGGGCAATGCCTGGCCTGTGGAAAGGACTCTGAGACTGAAATTCCACAGACACACACAGCAGGCCAGAGGTCGGCCTCCTTCAGGGGAGCAAGCAGTGCTCTTACGTGAAGCCTCGGGCAACATGTTTCTCCTGTGAGCATCTAACGCAGTGGTTCTCAACCTTGGCTGCACATTAGAATCACCTGGGAATCTTTTTAAAATCCTGATTTCTGGGCCTCATGCGCCGGAAAGTCTGTTTCTTTGTTACTAATGTTGTGGCCCCACCCCATAACAAAGAAACAGACTTTCCGGAGGATGAGGCCCAGACATCAGGATTTTAAAAACATTCCCAGGTGATTCTAATGTGCAGTCAAGGTTGAGAACCACTGATCTAAAGGCTCCCCCTGGTGGTATTCTCACTGCATGGTTCTCGTAGGCTATTTCAGGCCACATCTCCACGACAAAACGAGGTCATTTTAAGCAGAATTATCTAAAACCACCATTAAATCAACATGTGTGTGAGTATGTGTAAAACATGGGAACTGTGGCTGCTGATACAACGAACTCTCTAAGAAATTGTTTTCTGTAAAAAACACACAATAAATATTGTTATTTTTTTAAGCGAATATAACAGAAACCTGGACATGACATTTGCGGCACACTGCCTGGCCTGCAGGTGTTCACCCCAGGGTCACATGCCTAAGGGGCAGTGGCAGGCAGGAGGCCCTGGGTCCCAACAAAGCCTCATCACATACTGTGAGAAAGACTGCTGGGAGGCCTGATACCAGGAGCCTGTATTTAAAAGCCAGACTTGAAAGTTCCCCCCAGCCTCTCGATCAGCCAGCGCCAGGCGGCCTGCTCCTGGCTCTGCGCAACGAAGGGATGGACGAGGCAGGAAGGGGAGAGCCATGGAGTCAGAGCAGAGCAGGCCTGGCCCTTGACTCCTGAGCCCCCAAGCGAGACTGCTGTCCACCCAGGGCAGACCTGACCCAGGTCCGGGGAGGTGACAGCCACTGCAAGAGCCGCAGTGTCTTCCCTCCCCACTGAGGGAGGGGGCGCTTTTCTACATATAAACAGACATTACTGTGTAACCACGCTCCAACGGTGCTTCTAGTTTTTTCAAGTAAATGTATGAAACAGACACTTAACATGCTGATATTTACAAGACATTCCATTACCTTCTCTCCAGGTTTGGGTGACAGCTGCAGCTTCTCATAATCTTTCTTTGTCTCCAGAATTTTTTTGACGAGTCCTCCTGTTGAGAAGCAGCAGCTTTATGCTCCAGTTGTTCTCTGCCCTTTGAAGCTACTCTACTCTGATCGGGCAGAGGGCTGGCAAGAACACCCAAGTCCTTATTCTTCTCCTTCTACACTCAAAACAGCTTCAATAACCTTTATTTGATAAAGATAGCCCGCATCAGACTGATACAACAACTGGTGGTGGAAACTAACTCTACAGCTTCCTATGGTTTCAAAGAAATCAGCTTCTTGAAAGGGAAAAATAATCTTTAGAAATAAAATAGATTTTCTCTTCTGTTTCCAAAGATGAAGAAGAAATGTAGAGCCAGCAGCATGGCTCAGTGGTTGAGCATTGAAGGTCTGATTCCTGGTCAGGGCACATGCCCCAGTTGCAGGCTCAGTCCCCAGTAGGTGGTGTACAGGAGTTAGCCGATGGGTGCTGCTCTCTCACATCGATGTTTCTCTCTCTCTCCCTCTCCCTTTCTCTCTCTCTCAAATCAATAAAAACATATTTAAAATTTTAAAAAACCTGAATCTGATCAACTCTCTAGAACAGTGGTTCTCAACCTTGGCTGCACATTAGAATCACCTGGGAATCTTTTTAAAATCCTGATTTCTGGGCCTCATCCTCCGGAAATTCTGTTTCTTTGTTACTAATGTTGTGGCCCCACCCCATAACAAAGAAACAGAATTTCCGGAGGATGAGGCCCAGAATCAGGATTTTAAAAAGATTCCCAGGTGATTCTAATGTGCAGCCAAGGTTGAGAACCACTGCCCTAGAACTAAGTTCCAAGAATGTGGAAAAAGGCATACGAGAGGGTATGATAAGCAGCACCTCGGCGTGAGAAACTCAGACGACTGGCTTCAATAAATACATCATGAGGGAAAGGGTGGGAGGGCCCCGAGTGAGGGGAGACTTCAGTCAGATCAACTGTAATGCAGGGGCCTGGTCTGGACTGCCAAACTGAAAAAACACAAAAACTGGAAAAAGAGGCATGGATGATACTAAGTAATTTTTTTGTACATATGGCAATGAATTTATGGCTATATTTTTTTAAAAGAGCCCTTATCTTTTAGAGCTACGTACGGTGTATTTCCCGAAGAAATGATGCCCTGGGACTTGCAAAGGGCCTGGGGAGTGGGGTTGGGGGGGTGGAGGCTGAAATAAAACAAGATCAGCCTCACTGTGGGAGCTGTGTGATGGGGACAAGGGGTCACTAGCCTATTCTCTGCTTTCATAGGTGTATGAAATAAAGCAGATCACATTGCAGAACTGTCCACCTGGGAATGACCTTGGAGGTCATGCAATTCCAAATGTAATCACACGGATAAGAAAAGGAGTCACCTACGAAACAGCTCATACCTGACCTCCAGGGTCGGGGTGCCCCTGGGTCCCCCAGGATGGGAGCAGCATCCATCATCTCCCAGAATAAAAAGCACCAACCTCAGAGGGACCCTTGCCCATGGAGCCCTATCTACTGCTGGTCGGACTCCTGCGTCTGACCCTTCCAGCCCACACCAACACCAGCACTCACCGTGCTTCTCATCTTCCTCCAGTTCCACTGCGTGTACCTGAGCAGGAAAGGAAGGAGAAGAAAGGAGATTCGGGTTTGTTGAATTCTCAAAATCCTACCTTCATGGATCTCATCAGAGGAATGGCGAAATTAGGGTAGAAAACTAACTGAAAAATTAGAAGTTCTGTCTGCATAAATCTGAACACTGGAGTGAAAGTGTCATTACCAAACCCCCAGGCCGGGGCACTAACCACTTCGAGTTCTGACACCTCAGAGAGAGGGGGCGCAGCCTCCACCACAAACTGGTCGTCCTCTTCGTTCTCAGAGTTCTGCACATCGACAATCACATTGGAGACGGTTTGACCACTTCCTGTCCTAAATACAAAGAAATCAGATTAAATTAGAAATCTTGTCGATGATGTTTTCATCCACCCCATGCATCTGGAGCTGAGTGCGAGGTTATGTGAGAGGAGCTCAGCACAGGGGCCTGTCGCTCTCGGTGGGAGGCTGCCTGTCCACTGTTGGATGTTTAGCAGCAGCCCTGGCCCCAAACCCCCCAACTGGATGCCAAGAACTTTCCCTCCACCTCCTCCCCAGTCATGTCACCACTCCAGACATGGCCCCAACATCCCCGGGGGTGGGGTGACCCCTGGATGAGGACCTCTGTACAGCCCCCTCTCGTAGAGACCTCCTGCTCCTCCTCCCCAGACTCCTGGTGAATGAGGAAAACTGAGCGGCAGAGAGAACTCACCCACATATTAACTCTCCACGCCCCCTTGCCCACTCAGGGATTCTGTTCCAACACCCCCAGCCTGCTTCGCCCACATCACCAAATCCGCCCCCACAGGATCATCCTGTCACCCAAAAATGTGCTCATTCTCTCGTCTTCAAAACAAGAACCAGTAACTTCCCTCGGCTCTGCCTTCCTTCCCACTCCCTACTGCCCTTCCTTTGCTTCTGTCTCTTTGCAACAAAACCTGAGTAAATGCCTACACCTGCCGTATCCAAGTCCGACCTCCTGCTCTATCTGAAACACCCGACCCAGCCTGTTGACTTCTGTACCTTACAGATCCTACTGCATTCACTGGCAGGTTGTAAACTTACAAAAGCCCTACCTGGCGCTGGCCTTTATATTGTTTATGATTTTCTCATAACCTTTGTTTTTTTATTTCTGTGCAATTAAACCTTTAAATCTTTTTTCCTATTTTTCCCCTCACTGTGTTTACGCTTAGAAAACCCTCCACCCAGAGGTCAGAGAAATGCACCTGAACATCCTCCCCACGTATTGTGAAGGTTTAACTGTGGGAGTGCCTGTGTTCTCTCTCACCCATCTGAAAAGTGAGGCCATGTGTGGTTTCAGGTGAGGGTCTAACCTGATTTTTCTTTTTCTCAACAGCAAGTTTTCCCAGCACCATCCAGTCCACCCTTCCCCTGCAGCATGTGCCCGATTCCCATCGATCCCGAGGTCCCACACACCGGGAGAAGCCCCTTGCCCCTCCGGTTAGAGCGCACCTCACCTGTCCGCTGTTAACACCTCTGCGCTGTCTTGTCGTTTCACTCGGGGAGGCGCTGGCCTGGCACTCCCAGGCCGAGGAATTCTTCTAAAACCAGACAGTGGAAAACCAAATCAGGGGTATAAACACTCCCACATTTCAAAGTAGACAACAGAAAACCCAGGTCAGCTCAGCACTGCCTTCCAGCCACCATCTGCCTCCTAGTCTGCACATACGCTCAGGATATTAAGAAATGCCATTAACCTAAAAGGACCCATCATTTAATCTTTGTCATTTTCATTAATTTTAAGGTACAAAAATAACTATCAGTAATCAAAACATGACATAATTTAGCCATAAGTATGCATTCCCCTAAATCTCTAAAATGTTCTATGTGTCGTTAGTTGTCACCCAGGTACAGGAAGACTAAATAAAATACACGGGTTTTGCTTCTTAGTACAAATGTCTCCTCAGAATTAAGCTCAAGCATTACATGAACTGCAGGAGATAGAGAGGAGCGTGTCAGCTCCGCATGGGGGGAGCACAGACCTGGCACCGGACGGGAGCTCGGGGGGGACCTCAGGGTTCTCGGGCACCTCTGACTTCTCCTGGCTGATGGGTCCCACTTCTCCTTCTGAGGGGACGGCATCCCAGTCAGCAGTTTGCAAAGGAAGGAACAGAAACAACGGATACATACTGGAGAAGACAGTAACCAAGTAATTGCAAATATAAATGAGCTTTCTCACCCATCACCCTGATGAAGATAAAACAGACTCTTGGCATCTAACTCTGGTGAGGACCAGGGAAATGGGCTCCCTCCAACCCTGGCTCAACTCCTCCAGAAACAAAACTAAAAAGGTAGATCAATCAATTCAGCACTTTAACTTAAAGAAAATACAACCTAAAGAAATGGACACGTTAAATAACACATGTGCCAGGAGGCTCCCGTCACCACGAGTGACTAACAACAGGCAATCTGGCCAATACGGCATTGCCACACGCAAGACCTTTCAGTGTAAACAGTGCCATCATTTTAACATGTAACCAGCAGAGTACAGCGATACATCTAATAACTGCATGTCCATACATGGGGTTCTAGAAGGTCTTCATTTAAGTTGTGAGCAGTGGAATTCCCAGTGCTTTTCATTTTCTTCATTTTAAAAATTTTCTACTTTGAGTACACCATATTATATTTATAATCTGAACAAAATTGTCTTCACTTTGATAAAATGATTTAATCTGTAAATAACAAGTCCAAACTATTAAGACAATTACATTTACTCCACTATTTAAAGTAAAAGTGAAAATCCATCAGAATTTGAATATTGAAAATATACTTTATATTTTGGAAAGAAATCCTTTGAAATGTTTTTTTAAATATATTTTTATTGATTTCAGAGAGGAAGGGAGAGGGAGAGATAGAAACATCAGTGATGAGAGAGAATCATTGATTGGCTGCCTCCTGTATGCCCCCTACTGAGGATCAAGCCGGCAATCCAGGCATGTGCCCTTGACTGGAATCAAACCTGGGACCCTTCAGTCTAAAGGCCTACGCTCTACTCACTGAGCCAAACAGGCTAGGGCTTCAAATGTATTTTTGACACATAAAACATGCAGATTAAATCTTAAATTGGGATAGTGGAGACGTGTTTTACTGACACACCTGTAAGACATAAATCTGAGAGCATGTCTGCATCTGTACACACGTGTACACACAATTCATACCGAGCACTCACTCAGCGCCATTCCTTACCTGAAACACTAGGGGAATCACCTGAAAAAAAGAAAAAGACCACATCAGAAATTCACTTTTGTGTTAGTAAACCTCAGTATACAAAAGAAGCAGAACAGTATTAGAGAAAAATACATAATAAACAATTTGGGTTTTATTAGGGGGAAAATGGTCATTTCTTCAAAACTTCTTTTCTAGTTACTATCACTATTTTGTTTTCAAAGGTAGAAAAACAAAGAACAAAGAAAACTATGACTCACAACATGTTATAACAGGAAATTGGTATGAAGAAAGTGTGTCATAGGACAAACACGACTGACTCCAAATGTACGGGTCTAGGCCATTCCTCGAAGGAACTGCCGGCCACGGTTAGGACTCGGGTGAGACCAAGCAACCAGCCTCCCACAACTGGTCAGTGAGGACTTTTCCACCAGCTCCTAAATTAGAAGAAACTTTCTCAAGCTCCACAGGAGTAACCTTTGCACTTGTCACCGGGGTCCTTTTCCTTCAAGTGTTGCTCAGGGCACAGGTAGCTGAGAGAAGCACTATAGGGTTGTAGGGTGGGTGGGTTCAACCCACAGGTGGATCGTCCTTTTTTGTGTTACTCTGAGAATGCACGAACACATGTGCAGAAGAGCTGAAACTACACGCCCCTGGGTCACTGGGAGGACCCACAGGCCAACGCAGGGTGAAGAGCACTCTCGGCCCCCTGCTCTGTCCACCTGCAGGAGGACTTGACTCTCCACTGACTATGAAACACCACACAGAGCCACAGCAACAGTGCCCCAGGGGCAGCGGGAACCGGGAGGCCCCACAGGACCCCACAGAGTGAAAGCAGAGGACAGGCCTGGTGACCAGTGGGGCCCGAGGAACTTGAGGGGCGGTTAAAAGGGGCCGGGAGAATGTGGCTCTAGACCAGTGGTTCTCAACCTTCCTAATGCCGCGACCCTTGAATACAGTTCCTCATGTTGTGGTGACCCCCAACCATAAAATTATTTTCGTTGCTACTTCATAACTGTAATGTTGCTACTGTTATGAATAGTAATATAAATATCTGATATGCAGGATGTATTTTCATTGTTACAAACTGACCAAAATTAAAGCATAGAGATAAATCACAAAACAATATGTAATTATATATGTTTTCTCCGATGGTTTTAGGCGGCCCCTGTGAAAGGGTCGTTAGACCCCCAAAGGGGTCGCGACCCACAGGTTGAGAACCGCTGCTCTAGATGACACCAAGGTGTGAGAAAGTGCACATGGCAATTTCAGTCCCGTGACGTGGTGTGACTAAGCCACTCCTGAAAGCATCATGGCTCCCTGCTGCTAAACTCCCATATGGCCACGACTCCTAGTGGGAGCACGTCCCGATGATCCTGTCCCCCAATGGCCCTCTGTGCTTCGAGGTTCCTGGTGGCCGGCCTGTGTCCTCCTCCTACCCACAGGCTGTCCCTGACCCGGTGGCCAAGTCCCTTCCAGCTCTGGTGCACACCACTGTCCTCAGTCTGCTTTGTGCACACTAACACACTCACTGCCCGGGCCCTGACACCGCTGTCCTCAGTCCGCTTTGTGCACACTCACACACTCACTGCCCGGGGCCTGACACTGCTGTCCTCAGTCCGCTTTGTGCACACTAACACACTCACTGCCCGGGGCCTGACACCGCTGTCCTCTGTCCGCTTTGTGCACACTAACACACTCACTGCCTGGGGCCTGACACCGCTGTCCTCAGTTTGCTTTGTGCACACTCACTGCCCGGGGCCTGACACGGCTGTCCTCTGTCCGCTTTGTGCACACTAACACACTCACTGCCCGGGGCCTGACACCGCTGTCCTCAGTTTGCTTTGTGCACACTAACACACTCACTGCCCGGGGCCTGACACTGCTGTCCTCAGTTTGCTTTGTGCACACTAACACACTCACTGTCCAGGGCCTGACACCGCTGTCCTCTGTCCGCTTTGTGCACACTAACACACTCACTGCTCAGGGCCTGTCACATTAGGCCTCCAACAGGTGTTTTCTGTTTGAGCAAATGGACAAATGTCAGCCCCACCCAGCCACACCAGCCCCAGCAGCCCCTGGCCACCCAGCAACCGGCCCGCACAGCCCTGCTTCTGGGGCACGACATCAAGGAGGCCCTGGCACCCCCCTAGCCCGATAGAAACTCCAGGCCTTAGAAGACAAATGCAGAATGTGCATTTCATCACAACTTTTTTTAAAATGCTAAGAAAACTATGCCAAAAGCAGAGACTAACCAGGTGCAACTTAAGACACTGAAAGAACATTACAGACAGAAAACCATGGTCATGAGAGTGTTGTGAGCTGATGACAGTGTTGTGAGCTGATGAAAGTCATCTTTGAACATGAAATCAGTGGTGTGTGCTTGGCCTGCGGGAAGCCCAGCAGTGGCTGAGGCTGGCTTCAGGGTCATTCCTACACTCCAGGGTCTGCCACTTTACCTCCCTCCGGAAAAACTCCCAGGACAAGGGACAGGCTGGTCTATCCAGCAACGACTAGAATATTCCGCTCTCGTTTATGTAGAGGAGAAAGGGAGTCATGGCCAGGTCTAGGCCTGGCGTATGAAGGTAAGGACAGGGCCCCGTGTGGGCCACAGCTCTGACAGGACCCCAAGAAGGGAAATGCCCACAGGCAGCACCGCGTCGGGGGACTCAGCGCCCCAGGAAAGGAGTGAAAAAGCCGTCCTTACCTTTCTGCTTCACTGCTGGTTCTGGCTCGGGGTTGTCCCGCCACAGACTAGGTGAGTTACCATCTGAAACACTAGCTGAGTTAGTATTAGCTTCTGTCGGTCCTGATATGAAACAGTTTGAAACGGGTAGTTAAGACTGTGCACTGCGGGCTGGTGGCTTTACCAAAGAGCTATTGACCACCAGGTGACCCGCAGTGTATAGTGGACGCACCAAAGGCGATCCCCAGGGGAAGCATTCGAGATCTTGCTCCCAGGCATATGTCCTCATTTTGGCTCAAATAAACTCATAAAAATTCAAAAATAAAAAAAAGGTCCCCAAGTGTGGCTCTGGGGTCCAGAGGGAAGGAAGGGTGCAGCCTGTGAGCAGGGCGAGGCCCACTCAGCCCAGGTGGGGGCCTGGCCCCCCTCCTCCATTTCTAGAAGCGTCTCCCACTACCGCCAGGCCTGGGAGTTGAGAAGCTGCAAATAGGCAGTAATCTCAGGAAAGCAGGAGGAAAAGAAAAATATTTTTGGCATGGTGTAAAGGTCTAGATATCTTAAATGCTCCCAACTACCTGCCTACCAATTAATGATTAATGTGCCAATGTTGATAAAATTAGAAAAAAAAATATATCCAATATCTGAGAAATGTTTTTCCTATTTTAAAAAAAGGGGGGAGGGGCAAGGAGGTACAGGAGGGACAGATTCTGAACTGTGGCAGGACCCTGGGCTTGAAAGTGACCTATCACTGAAGGACCCCACTGTCTAAGAAGAAAATAATATTGGGAGACAAAAATAAAATAGAAAAATGTTCCCTTTCCTGAAACGCAACTTATAATTTCTCAAAAGTATTCAAAGAAATAGTTTATATCAACCTGCCATTGACTATCAAAGAACTGCTTTATTTTATGTAACAGAAGTACATAAATAGATGACATAATCTTCTAAGGTGCTTTTTTTAAAAATCTTTAAAATGATGCAGACAGACAATCTGATTCATGTGGTTAATTACTTATGATATCTTATAGAGGGCAGACAAGGAAGCAATATGAAATATTAAGTTCTAGACAAACATAAGCATCAGCTTGGCAGCTATAGATTATCAATTTTAGAAGAAAACACCCCAATAATTTTAAGTTACATTTTATTTGAAAGAGTCAAATATTTTCTATACTCTACAAAAGCCACTAGCACAATAAGTAAGCTACAAATGTACTATCTTTATTCTGTAGTTCAAGGAGACTAGTGACACTTTGCACAATTTTATCTTTTTAAACTTCTGGTTATTTTCTTGAGTAAGCTTCAAATTCACACAAATAGAACCAAGAAACAGGCTAAATATTTACTAATTATACAACTAATTCTTAATCACAAAGGGAAGGTTAACCAGTTTGCCAAATAACACTCAAAGAAATAATACCCTCATTAAAATTACTATAAACTGGAAAGAAAAAAAAGGCACACTAGCGCCATCTGTTGTCTAAACTACCAGGAACCAAGGAACCTCGCAGGTCAGGTGTGGACCGGGCATCAAGACCTCTCATGTTCTGCTGCCCTTCCTGAGCCGCAGCCTGCAGCTGTGTCCAACGAGATCCCGGTGCACCCCAATGGGAAACAAGGGAAAGAGCACAGTGCACCTGCATCGGGGTGAAGGGGAAGCAAAACGCTCTGCCCGATCCAAGCAGGCCTTCAGGTCTAACAGAAATATGGGGCAGTGGGGAGTAAAGGGGTGTCATAAGTTAAACAACACCACAAAGAAACAACCAGACAAATCCAGAAAGTGAACATTCTACAAGGCAAACAACCTATTCTCTCCAAAAAAGAGCGGGGGTGGGGGGAGGAGGGTTATTCCAAATTCAAAGTAAAGAGGCAAAAATTATAATAAAAATATAGTGTATTAATCTTAACTGGATCCTGGTTTTTAAAAACATAAGAACTTTTTTGACACAATCAGAATACAGCCTGGGTTTTTAGGTGTATCGGGGTCAGATAGCAAGAGAATTTTGTTAGGTGCAACAATAATTTTGTGCTGTGTAGGAGTATGTCTTTTTTATTTTTATTTTTTTTATTTTTTGAGCTACATGCTGAGATATTTAAAGGGAAATATGTAGAGGTAAACTGTTAGGATGTTTTCAATATACCGTGAAATATTTCATAAAAATACATAGCTATGTAAGACCTGGAAACAGCCCAAGTGCCCATCAGTAGATGAGTGGCTAAAAAAGCTGTGGTACATTTATACCGTGGAATACTACGCAGCAATAAAAAAAGAAGAATCTCTTATCCTTTGAGATAGCATGGAGGGACCTGCAGAGTATCATGCTAAGTGAAATAAGTCAGTCAGAGAAAGAAAAGTATCACATGATCTTACTCATATGTAGAATCTAAGTAACAAAATTAACTGATGAACGGAGTGGATCCAGAAACATGGAAGCATGGAACAGAGTGTGGAATCTTGGAGGAAAGGTGGAGGATGGGTGGAGGGGGAGGAAACCAACCAAGGACCTTACATGCATATATGTATAACCCATGGACACAAATGAGGCTATGCATATATGCACAGGGGGAGAACCTGGGCCGGGGTTGGGGGGGCGTGGGCTGGAGGAAGTCAATGGGAGAGTAAGGGAGACATATGTAATACTTTCAGCAATAAAGAATTAAAAATAAATAAAGTTACACAGCTATTAATGAAGCAAATATGACCAAATGTCATCACGATGGATCTAGGTGAGAGATATATGGGTCTTAATCATTCTAATCTCTCTACTTCTGTATCTTTCACAGTAAGAAAATTTAAACAATAAAACAAAATTAAATGAGGGACTCAAGCAAAGTAAAGGCACGGATGGCTTCCTGTTCCGGAAGGCTGGGACTGTCAAACCGCAGTAAAGAGAGCAGGCAGAGCAGGCAGCCTGCACCACAGTCTCAGGAGGGGGAGAAACAGTTCACACTTTAAAATTAAATGGAAAAATTCCTTGTGGGATTCTTTAATCCGCCTGAAAAAGCAAATGATAACAACAAAAACATGAACTCTCCTGCTATCCCTGACAACACAAAGCCAGCCATCTGGCATTGGGCACAGGCCAGCCAGGGCCTCGGTGGGTTGGCACAACATGGGCACCAGGGCTCTCAGTAAACTAACGTGTGTGTAAGGAGCAGAGTGGTATGGCATGCCTGAGACAGGCCAGCCACCTTGTGGATATCATCTCATTCACTTTGACCCACGTGCCAATGAAAGGAGGATCCATGGGCTTGCAGGGGTTGGGGGTGGAATTCTTCCCAAGGCCTGGGACTACACCGGCCACTCCATGCCCCACCCCTGTCCTTTGGCCCAGGGACTGCCTGGGAGCTCCCGCCTGGACCCTGCCTACAGCTGAGAGAAGCTCCCGCAAAGATGACATAAATGCACCACCCCAAGAAGCGACTGCACTGCAGCACGTGGGCCCTTTGTGAGAGCGTTTTCATTGTAAGGAGTCATCCTGCTCCAGTTCAGTCAGTGCCCTTTTTTCAGTCGTCCCGCAGTGCTGGAGACCCAGATAAAACACAGAGCTGACCCACTTGGAACAAACAGCAAGGCCACCTCACGCAGGGCCTGGGGACCCCACTGGAGCAGGGCTGCAGACACACAACTTTCAGAAATGTGGTTCTTATCTTAGGGGAAACACATGGTAGGAAAGACATCCCTATCATGCTTCTAGCCACAGGTACAACATTTTAAAAATCAGAGATATAAGGTAAGTTCAGCCTAAAAATTTTTATTTTTCCCTACAGTCAGATTTACACTCTTTTTTCCCTTCAACGACACTAAAGAATTCTAGTATTTCTGAAGAATTTAGTTTAACATCACAGAAGGCTACAATTACTGGTATTTAATTAACATCATCCCATTTGAATTTCAAATTCATACATCTAATTGCTCCTTATCAGCAGGCGAGGCTGCGTGCCCACGTCACACTGCCGACCTCAAACAGAAAAAGAAAGGCAAGCCACAGAACAGCTCCCCAAGTGCCCACAGCAAGCACTTCCCAGTCTTCCCTGTGGGCATTTTCTAGAACAGAGTGGAAAAGTATGGAAACCTGGAAGATGATTTTCCTAACACCCACATCATTTTGTAAAATCCCAACAGCAAGATGAAGACAGCATTTTGGTTTAGATCAGTGATTCCCAACCTTTTTTTTGGCTCTGCCCCATCTAAGCATCTTTAAAATCCAGATTACCCCTCCACCTGTGACATATAATTCTTATTATTCAAAAAGTGAACTCCTATTCACATGGGGGAAGCCTAAAGGCCATTAACTTGGTCCAAACAAGCTTCCAAAGAACATGGCATCCATGAAAGAGAAAAATAAAAGAAGGAAAGGACAGTTGAAGCACTGAGGAAGAAATCACTAAGAAATTGGTAAAAATAATAATAATATGAAGTGATATGAAAAAATAACAAATATTCAAAACATACAATAGAGAACTGAAATGCATAAATATGTCACATTATATATTTATATACTGTATATGAGGCCCCTAGAATCATAAGAAATGCAAAAAATTCACTGTTAATATCTCAGTCTAGAATTGCCCCCCCTTGACAGACTCAAAGTCTGAGAAACAGCAATCAGGCTATCAATCCCCAGAAGGAAAGTAGGGGAGGGCGGGGGTAAGGGGAAGAGATCAACCGAAGGACTTGTATACATGTATATAAGCCATACCAAAGGACATGGACAACAGGGGGATGGGAGCATGAGTGTGTGTGGGGGGGAGGTTGGGGGTTAATGGGGGGGATGAGGACACATTTGTAATACCTTAACTAATAATAAAAAAAAAAAAAAAAAGAAATGTCTATGTAATCTTACATAGGTGCTTATCTATGTATAATATTCTTTATGAATATATGAACATTATTATTTTATTCACCTTTTAGTGGATAGGTTTTGCAATCCTCTTTTTTTGCTAGAGAAATAATTCTACTTTAAATAGACTGTAACCATTATCAGGTTTTTGTAGATAACAAAGATACCCAATAATGTAATCTTTGAAATAATGGGATATTTTATCTTGTCCAAAATACCAAATATTTTTATATGGCTGGCTAGATTTTATTTATTGAACTTAGCATAATAATGGCACAGTTTAAATAAAATTTTTTGAAGGATCAAAAAAAAAAAAAAATAGAATTGCCCCCCCTTAAAAAATCAAACTGCCTCCCTGTGAGGCATGTGCCTCACGTTGTAAATCACTGGTTTAGATGCAAAAATAAGTTGTACTGCCCTGGCCAGTGTTTCTCAGTGGTTAGAGCATCGGCCTGTGCACCGAAGGGTCTCAGGTTCAATTCTTGGTCAAGGGCATGTACCTGGGTTGCAGGTTCAATCCCAGGCCTTGGTTGGGGCACATGTGGGAGACAACCAATTGATGTGTCTCTCTTGCATCAGTGTTCCTTTCTCTCTCTTTCTCTCTCTCTTTCTCCCCTTTCCTCCCTCTCTTCCACTCCAAAAAATCAATGAAAGCCCTGCCAGCATGGCTCAGTGGTTCAGCTTCTACCTATGAACCAGGAGGTCACGGTTCAATTCCCAGTCAGGGCACAAGCCCAAGTTGCAGGCTCGATCCCTAGTAGGGGGCATGCAGGAAGCAGCCAATCAATGATTCTCTCTCATCACTGATGTTTCTATTTCTCTCTCCTTTTCCCTTCCTCTTTGAAGTCAATAAAAAAAATATTTTTAAAAAAATCAATGGGAAAAATATCCTCAGGTGAGGATTAACCACCATAAAAAAATAAGTTGTACAAAAAAGGGCATGGAAAAACTGTTATTCATCTTTATCATCTAACATAGCAAGTTAAAGTAAACAGAATATCAACTCATTTCTGACCTTCAGGACATTACAATGAACATCAAAGTGGTTAGAATAAAAAAAAATAATAATTTATACCTACATTAAGATATAACTATTTCATACCAAAGTGGTTAGAAATTTAAACTAAAGAGTTTATTTTTCTTATCTATTTCTGAATCTGTAGTTTCTTGATCTGGTTCATTATTTAATCCAGACACTATGGGGCCTAAAATGTTAGCTGAAACACGACCCTCCTTCCCTCCTGACATAAAGTAGTTAACGAGAGAGCAGGGTGTTGCCAAGGCCTTTGAGTTGATTGCTTCAGCCGGCATTCATAGGGGCCAATGCCAAGGTCACTAACAGTCTCGGCCTCCATGGGACGCCCCTCTAAAAAGCATTCAACAAGACACCCCCTCCTGAAGTGCCTCCCCTTGGCTTTCAGGACGCCCACTCTCTAAACTTTCCTCCAACTTCTGTGTCCCCTGCCAGAGCTGCCTCCTGCTCTCCGGGCCTGTGCAGCTGGGTGGTCCAGAGCATGTTACCTCCATACCCTCCCAGACTGATGATCACAAGATGGCCCGAGTGAGAAAGACCAACTGCCTGCTACAAATTCCCAACTCTTCGTTTTCACCTTCAGGTTCTCCAACTCTGTTCCTGAACTCCAGGCCTATACACCTGTCCACTGTCTCAACACCCCTATCTGGTTGTGTCACAGGCGTCTCTGAAACAAAATGCCTGCCAATGCCGCCAATGCCACCATTCCCCACCCAACTTCTTCCAAAGCCTTCCCACTTCCGTAATGCCCAGACCCTCCCCAAATGGACCTTACCTTTGATTCCTCTCCTTTCTAACAAATGCCATCCAACCCATCGGCACATGTACCTGCACCCCACCCCCAGTCTGTTCTCACCAGTGACACTTGGGTCCCACAGCAAGGTCCCTCACCTGGACACTGCTTCCACCTGACTGCTCCCCTGCCTCTATGGTCGCCCCTCTACAGTTTTAAAAGGAGGTGCTTCTAAAACAGAAGTCAAATCATGTCCCTATCCTCCTCATCCCTAGGAACTCTGCAATGTGGTCCCGCAACTCAGGCCGCCCACTCGTGAGCCCCTCCTCCCATCACATCCTCTCTCAGCTCCAGCCTCAGGACCTGCTTCCTGTCACTCAAACAGGCAAGCCTGTGCCCAGCTCAGAGCTTCTGCCCGTTCCTGGACACCTACAGGTCCTCCTTCACCCCAGCCAGCTCTGTCCGGATGTCCCCTCCCCAGAGGCCCTCCCTGCCTGCACACCGCCCAACCTTACCCACTCCTCCTAGCTTCACTTCCCTCCAAGTCTCCTGGCTAACTAACATGAATGTAGGCAGGCTGTGTTCTCCTGGCTACCTGTCTTCTCCCTCTCGATCACTGTCCACAGACATTTGCAGAATGAAGAAACAAAGGCTCCAATGCACACACTCAGCTGGGACGGACTCACGGCAGGAAATCCTCGCAGCCCTGCAGCTCGGCGAGCGGGGCACAGGTGTCCTGCCCTGCTCCACAGGCGGTGTCTAGAGCCCAGGCCCCAGGTGGAACCTTTGCTGACCACCTACCGAGCTCCACCTGGTCAATAATAATAGGAAGCAGAGGACAGGTGGCTAAGGGGCCGGCTCTCAAACATCCTGCACAGCCTCCGTCGGGCAGGGCAGCCCAGGTTTCCCATGCTCCTTCTTAGCTTTCCTGCAGGAGGGGTACGTTCTTTCTCAGAGGAAAGACTAGGTTCACTTGTTCTAAGCCCCTTCTTCCTAACATGAAATTACACAATGAAAATATGTACTAAACTGAATTTGTAATGCTGCAGTTATCAAATGAAATTTAAATGCACTCACCAACTCAAAGTGACTAGATGTGCTATAATGTACTATTTAAGAACAGGCAAAAGTTATCTTCTCATGCAGAATGTTTTCTGGATTCTATATGGGTTCTAGAATGGCTTTACGATTCTATGTGTCCAACAGCATAACACCTCACACCCCAGTACATACAGGCTTATCCTTCGAGCTGAACAGAGTTCCTGGGCCTCATGCCCTTTTCCCGATGCTCTCATGCCAACAAGTCAGTGTCAGGGGGGAGTGCCCGCTTTGCTGGGTGAGGATCCACATGAGGTCAGTGCCCCGGCTAGCAGGCAAGAAAGAAGAGAGTCCACCAATTTGCTGACAGCTCAGTAATTCCACATAGCTTGCAAACCTCCGACAGTTGAATGTGTTAAAGAACCTCTAAAGCAGTGGTTCTCAACCTTCCCAATGCCGCGACCCTTTAATACAGTTCCTCATGTTGTGGTGACCCCCAACCATAAAATTATTTTCGTTGCTACTTCATAACTGTAATTTTGCTACTGTTATGAATCGTAATGTAAATATCTGATATGCAAGATGTATTTTCATTGTTACAAATTGAACATAATTAAAGCATAGTTATTAATAACAAAAACAATATGTAATTATATATGTGTTTTCCAATGGTCTTAGGCAACCCCTGTGAAAGGGTCATTCGACCCCCAAAGGGGTCGCGACCCACAGGTTGAGAACCGCTGCTAAAGGAACTCTATAGTGCAAGCTTGCCCATGAACTCAGACGCAGAAAAGAAAAGCACTCAATATGACTGTCAGCTCCGAAAACCCAAAAAGTCAACAGAAGAACTATGACAAGACTTGATTTAGGATACAACTGCAACAATCAATAAAGCATCTACATTCTAACAATAATCACTAAAAATGATGAGGGGAAGAAAGATTCCACTTCCAAAAAACTAAAAACAAAACGAATGATCAAATAAACCTTGACTCACAGACACACATGCACACACATCTTGGGAGGAAGGAGACGCCTGCATAACTCCAAATTAGAAGTATCCAATCTTCCCCACATAATGAAGCCTGAGTTTAACACAAATCCAACTAAATCCAGGGAAGTTAAGGTAGTTTTGTTTCTGGGTCATGGGATTCTTTGACTCATCAAGTGATTTAAAAATACATCTGGAAGAGTAGACAAAAGGGCTGAAAGCTGTTTTAAAGAACAATGATAGGAAACCAGTAGTAAAACAGAAAACAGTGGAAGTTTAAAAAGGCGTGTAGGGAGACCAGAGAGCACGAGGGAAGGAAAATCACTAGTAAGTGATCCTGGAATACTGCTGAGTTATTCTGAAAAAAAAAAAGAAAGAAAGAAAAGAAAGAAAAGAAAGAAAGGAAGAAAGGAAGAAAGGAAGAAAGGAAGAAAGAAAGAAAGACTCTGAAACCTCATCTTCCACCATAAATTAAAGCAGGGGTCCTCAAACTACGGCCCGTGGGCCACATGCAAATACAAATATTGTATTTGTTCCCGTTTTGTTTTTTTACTTCAAGATAAGATATGTGCAGTGTGCACAGGAATTTGTTCATAGTTTTTTTTTAAACTATAGTCCGGCCCTCCAACGGTCTGAGGGACAGTGAACTGGCCCCATTTAAAAAGTTTGAGGACCCCTGAATTAAAGTAAGAAATAGCTAAAACAATTAATGATAATAATGTATGACAAAATACAAAGTCGTCATCTCTCAAATCTCTGGACAAAAAGAAAAAAAAGACTGGCAGCTTCCAATGCAAACAAATTAAACACTTGGGCAAGTCAGAAATCAAACATAATTAATAGAAATGAACTTTAAAAAATGTAAAAAACA
Source organism: Myotis myotis (assembly GCF_014108235.1). NCBI lineage: Eukaryota > Metazoa > Chordata > Mammalia > Chiroptera > Vespertilionidae > Myotis > Myotis myotis. Next base: position 35,323,595 of record NW_023416390.1, on the reverse strand, counting down.
AACACTTGTTTAAAAATTGGCAGATGTCCCTCATGTACAGGGAAGTTACGCAAATTAAGACTGAGGCTCTGAGGAGAGTAATAAGGAGTCAGGCAAAGGGAAGAACAGACAAATGAGGAAGTCGATGAGAATTACTGGCCCACAGAGGATGCAGTTTCACTAGGAAGCCCAGGGAGACAGCGAGCCTCTGAAGCCCTAGAGCAGGAGGGGCAGAGGGCACGGCAGGTCCCTGCAGCTAAAAGCTTCGTGCCAGCGCTTACCCTTCCGGGAACCCATCCCACACAGACGTTCATTAAAGTATTACGTGTTATGGTTAAAGGGGATGGACGATTCCATGTCCAAAAAACGCAAAACAAACACCCAAGCTTCATTTCTAAGTGAAAAATTTCAAAGATGACATCCTTGCCTCACTTCTTTAACTTCCACAATTTAGGAAAAGTAACTTTATACTGAACTGAAAACCTTCAACAGCACTTCCCTGCACTGGCTCGCTCTCTCCCCACTTAGTTATTTCTGTCATATGAGTCTATCCTTCGGCAAACCCAGGCTAGGCCTGTTCCCTGCAGCTTCCCAGTGATAGCTTCTGCTGTTTTAAATGCATAGGGACCATCTGCCTGAGAACAGGAGGCTCTTGCTGTCCCTCCTGCATCAGGATTAAATGCAGCCAATCATACAAAGATAAGAGTCGCTGAAACATGGATGACTGGTACATATTTCCAGACAATTAAAATTGGATCACATCTTCTAGGTGTATCTCCAGTAAGGAGGTGCTCTCTGCTCCGGTGTCATGAGCTCATGTATGTGTGTAAGAGCCACATATCTTCATCACTTTCCCAGTCTTTGTTCATCCCCCCAATGGCAGAACTGCTTTCAAGCCACAGGAGTGTTTTCCCATAGATACTGTGATTAAGGCAAAGAAATGACTCTCCACATGTTTAGGCACTTATATGATACAGTTTGCTGTACCTTCCAATGAGGTTTTAGATGGCCGTTTTGAAGTCTTTGTTGCCTTTGACCTGGGTGCTCTACTGGAAACCTCCGTCTTAAAGAGAATAAAAAAAATTAATTGATGCATCCCTCAGAGACCCACGAGCAGATTTATGATCCAAGCTCCGCTCGAGGAAGAACAGGACACAGAACAAGGCCATCCATACTCTTTAGAGGGACTGACACCAACTAGGTGCATTGAAAGCACTCCAGGCCTGAGGAGGCAGAGGGAGGCTGAGCCCGCTCTCGCTCTAGATTTAGGATCCTGTCTTCTGTACAGCCCTGAGCAGGCCAGCAACTTGCCAACCACACCTTATTCAACCACTACGGCTATACACTTGATCACGCATCCGTAGACAACTGTGAGTCCAGATCAGAGAAAACAGCTCATCCCACCCCTCCCACCACTGGCAGTTCCTGCCTTGCCACCTCCCTCAACCAGCCATGACGGCCTCCTAACTGACCTCCTAACTGGCCTCCCAACCTCAGTCCCACCCCTCGCCCCTCTTTCCTGCAGCTGCCTGGGGGCGCTCTCTGAAAGCAAGTTAGATTGTGAGAGCTGGGAAGTATGACCTCCCTAGGATGGCCCACATGGAGAGGAAGGGCCCAGCCTCAACCACCCCCTGCCACTGGAGACGCTGCGGGGTCCCACACAGCCCCGCAGAGCTTGGCCTCTGTCTCCCTGTCTGCCTGGTGACTAGTCCTCACCCAGACTCATCCAAAGTGCCACCTCCCCCTCTCCCGAATGACTACCTTGTCCCTTTGTACACCATACATAGCACTTGCCAAATGAAGCTTTAAGGAAGCCCAGGGGTCCACACAGGAGACCGGAGGATTGCACTCCCCAGCTGTGTGTCCAGGCAGTAAGCCACTCAAATCATCGCTCCTACGACAAGCTGAACAGGGCCCTCCGGCCTGCAGCCCACGCTGCGCGCTCCTCCCGTCTTGTGGCTAGGAGAGGCCCCGGCACAGCAGTTACTATTTCCACACAGCCACAGCTTTGCGTCTCTTAAAGTTATTTTTAAAAGCTTACCTCTGTTTCAGCTTTGGAGTCTTTAAAAGATCCATCGGACAACTTTTTAGATATCTCCCCGGAGCTTGATGACTATAAAAAAAAAGTGTTTTTCTTCAAATTCTATAATTATTCAAATTTACTACATCTAAAATGACATCCAAATGCAAGATGCTTCTTGCTGACAACAGTGAGATAATCATTCCCCGTGTCCCACTGCACATCGGACCCCTGTGGCTGTTAGCTGCTTGGATCCCAAAAGACCATCCAGACCACTCCCACATGGGGCAGAACAGGGGAAGCACGCTCAGGGCAGTGCCTCTCGGGGAAACTGCAGGACAGTGTCTCCTGGCGCCAGGCCAAACCTCTCGGGCACATCCTAGTGAGAGACAGGGACCCGGCCGTGGGGGAGAGTGGCCCGCTCCCTCCCCGGCTCTGAGAGCCAGGCACTCTCAAAGGGAGGCTCCAGATTGTGCGCCAGGAAAGCCCTCTTTAGACAAATTGCAGGGAAACTGTGAAAACCACCTTGCATCTTGAATCAAATTCCCTGGAAGACACATCTCGTACTGGGAGAGGAGATACAATCACTGAGGTTCCTCTGTGAAGACAGAGGGCATTATGCCTCGTCAACATTTCGACGACTAAATGTCCTCATCACTTAGTCCTGACGGGACAGACGGCACTGGCCATAATGACCCTGCTCGGGGCGCCCCCAGCCCAGGTGCACCCAGCTGTCTCCTCAGAGGAGACAGGGTGTCACGCCCACAGATGGCCTGGGTCCTTCACCCTCACACATGTCACTGTGACTTCTCAGAGCACTTCACACCCACCATTTCACCTTTTCCTCACAAACCCCACAGGGAGGCTGAGAATGCCATCTAAGCTGGACAGAAGTCGAAGGGAGGCAACTCCCACCTCCTAAGCTACCGGTTACATACAGAAGTCGGGACTGGTGTCTGTCTGTCTCTCTCTGGCGGCCCAGCTCCAAGCAGGAACAGTGCCTTCTCCCTGGTCTCACATACATTTACACAAAACCATTGCTCTTACTTGGCTCCAATAGGTGCCACATACCCACCCGCAAAACCGCTCTTTAGAATTGTCTCTCCATCAAAACCTCGTCACAGCACAGCAAGTGTAGTGAACAGAACAGGTGGGAACACTGGCCATTCACTTCGCTGCCTGGCGCACAGTAAAACACACCAGAATGTGCCAGCGCCTCAGAAAAAGCAAGTTGGTGACAAACTTCTTAGACCTCTGGAAAGAGCAAAACATGGGGGATATCTTTTTTTTTTTAAAACATTCTCTTTTTTAACTGATCTCAGAGAGAGGAATAGAGAGAGGGAGGGAGGGGGAGGGAATGGAAGGGAGAGAGAGAGGGAGGGAGAGAGAGAAAGAGACAGAGAGAGAGAGAGCATCGATGCGTGAGAGAACATGGGGAATGTCTTTGTATTTCTCAGACTCTTGCGGTGACCCTGGTTTTCATGACACCTGCCATAGGTTATATTACTCCAGGGCCCATGGGGACCCCAAGGCTCCCAGTAGATCACAACTCAATTACTAACCAAACCTATGTGCAGTGCCCAGGCCTCCCGCAGAGCCAGGCCCATCTACCCCTGGGCCCCCTGTGCAGCACCCTGAGGTACCATGCTACAAAACCAGAGGGCTGTCCCTGGAGGCAGCACAGCTCAGGCCTCGCCCCTCACCACCTTGAAATGACCTTGAACCTTTCTAGACCTTGGGTCCCTCCTTTCTAGCAGCTGGAGGCCAGAAGACCCCCACGACCTTCTTCCCAGAACACTCCAGAACCACATGATGCCCCCAGGAGGACAGTTGGAACACTAGCCTGACGGGACACCTATACAATCCATAGGGAACCCAAAGCAACTTGTACATTCAGAAAACACTGAAACCAAACTAATTTTCTGGTCAATCCTAAATTTATCTGAACATTTAACTAAACAAGAAATACAGAAACCAAGGACTTACTGTACTTGCCCACTAATACCTACAAGACTCAGGAAGTAGCCATAATCCTTAATAAATGCAGCCACAACCAGGCTCCTAGGCCCACACACCACTGAGCCAGCCTGTGCACACTAATCACAACGCTGGGTCCCGGCCGTTCCACAGACTTCAGAAAAACACCCAAACACCACTCACAGCACAGAGCAAATCTGAAATCACCTGCAAAAAACTGGCATCTCTCCCAGTTTCTACTGAGAATCCAAGACCCTCTTAATTTTAAATTGGCGATTAAAAAATCAGTTTCCTAGTCACATTCTAATGAAGACAAAAATCATTTTAGAGAACACCACAAACTCTAAGTTAGAGGCTCACACTTTCAAAGAGGACTTTACCTTCTTCTCCGGTTTATCATGCTCTCGGCTCTTTTCCTTGACGGGGTCCCGGGCATGCTCCCCGTTTTTCACCCTCCGCCTGTCCCTATCCCTGTCCCTGCCCTTGTCTCGCTCGCGCTCCTTCTCCCTGTCTTTCCACCGCTCCTTTTCTTTTCCTCCCTCGTTTCTCTTCTCTCGCGCACGGTCCACATCCTTGTCGCGGTCCCTGTTGCCTCTGTCTCTGTCCCTGTCAGGCCTGGCCCTGGCCCTGGTCCTCTCTCTCTCCCCTTCGCGGCCCTTGTCTCTCTCAGAGTCTTTATGTCGGTCACGGTCATTCTCCTTGGTCTTCTCCTTGTCCCTTTCTTTTTCCCTCTGTTTGCTTTCTTCTCTCAATTCTTCTTTTTGTTTGCGATCTCTGCTTGTACTTCTCTCATTTATTTCAGAATTTCTTCTGCCCTGGAGAAAAAAAGTCAAATAACAAGCTCATTTACAGATGTCATTGCCTGACCTACAAAAAGACTCACTGTCTCATGCTCCAATATGTCGCCTCGAAATCACCTCTTCATCTTTAGGAACCCTGGGCTCCTCTTCCCTCACATTCCTGTTGTCTGGTTCTTGAGGTTTCGACGTCAGTGAGGCCCTTCCCTTCACGTCCTTCTCTCCAGCTAGCACTCTCTTCACCGCATCATCGCTGGACAGCTTGTTGTCCCAACGGGAGGAAATGAAATGCGGGTGAAATTGGGATTAGCACACGTAACAAACATGAACTCAAAGGCAGCTCATTACAGATTCCTCGTCTATCAGTGAGATTCGAAGGATAAGACGTGAAGAGGAAGTGCTGTCCCCACAAAGTACGCCACCTGCTGGCAGTACACTAGCAGCACTGCAGTGTGGACAGCAGAACCCACCCGAGCTCAATGAATCGTGCTTGAAGTGTGGACACACTGTTCAAGGACAACTCCATGAATGCCTCCCAGTCCCTACAGGGTCACAGACACCCAGCATTAAAGGCCTGAAGGAAGGAAATGAGAGAATCCCTCTGCAGCACCCCGCCCACCGGCCAGAGCCTGGGCACACCTCACACTCCCGCACTCTCTCCACAGGAGGCACTAGACCGGGGGCTGAGGATATACTGGAGCAGTGGTTGCCAACCGGTGGTCCGTGAGGTCCTAAAGGTTGGCCACCGCTGTACTGGAGAATATACCGCATACTAGGGGATGTCCTGGGAGACATGGCTAACTACAATGGTTAAACGGCTGTGCTTATGTGTGTGCTATGGAAACACAAGCCAGCCTGGGAGGAGGAAAGGCTAGGGGTCCCGCTTTGCTGCCAGATGAAACTGGGAGGCGGGAGAACAACCAGGGCAGGAAACCTCAGGGCAGGCACAGGTGCAGTAGACAAGAGAGAACTGGAGGACGGGGAATAGCAGCAGGTCTCTCTGGGCCTTATGAGCCACATCACAGAGCTGTCTATGCGTGCGCACGCATACACACACACACACACACACACACACGCACGCGCGCGCACGCACACACCCAGGCAACAGGAAGCCCCAAAGGATTCAGCAGGGAAGACAGGAGTCAGATTTGCTTTCTGGAAAGAGAAGCAACATGAAGGGCATGGGGTGGGGATTGGGGACAGAAACATTCTCTCTCCCCACCACCCGCACTCAGCTTCTGCATCTCCAAGCCTGTGAGTTGGACACAGACCAGAGAGGCTCTCCTGAGGCCTCCTAGTAGCCACCACTGCTGCTACCAGCAACAATGAAGGTTAGCCCCCAGCCCATAACCCACCAGGTACACAAAGGGCTTTATTAGCTAGCCCTTCATAAAGGTCCAACCCCACTCCCCTGGGGGGCTACCCAGCTCCCACAAAGAAGGCAGGCCCTGGGGATGACCTTCTCCATCTTCTCAGCAAACAGGACCAGGTTGCACCTAACCAGAGGCCATGCTTCCAGGCCATAGTGAGGACCTCAGGAAGTAACAATTCCAGTCCCTGTACAATTGAAACAGGGTTTCTCTGAAGGCAGCACAGCTCTGCAAACAACAACCAGGAGAGGGGAGGGCAATAGGGAAGAAAGGAGGGAAGGACGCGACACCAGAGGCTGGGAAGGCAAGCAGAGAACTGGGACGTTCCATGAGCCCCAAGTAAGAAAAGGAGTTGCTCCATCTATCTGGGCCCCAGTGGGAAACAGTCACCTGCCCTGAAAGGGGCCCTGAAAGGAGGAGGACAAGGCCGGGAAGCCTGGGCACACAGCCTCAGGCCACTGGCCCCAGGAGCCGAGGGCCTGTGAGTCCCAATTTTACACTGAAAGCCTGTGGAACCTGGGTCTCTGTTTCATTACACAGTTTTAAGTTACTCCCATGTAACTCCGAGGTTCCAGATTAGGTGGGATCAGATTCAAAGTGCAGCGTCCAACACACATCACCCAAAACTCCTGCTGTAATCGCTGCTCTCGTGCTGGTGAGTTCGAAGGGCCCGGCTGCAGCATTACCTTGCTGAGGCAGCACTTCCCAATTCTCTGGAGCAGCTCGTTTGTTCTCTCGGGCTCGTGCCCCGCCACGATCCGGGCTGGCTTCGCCGACAATGGCTCTCCCGAGACCATCGCAACCACATCTATGGCCTTCTGAAGGAAGCTAATTTTTGCATCTTTATCCTGAAAGATTTTCATTTAAAATACAAATAATAAAATATTTCAAATGTTTTGTGTTACCTTTAGTATGTTCGGTAGGCACAGTTCCTGTTTGCATAAAAAGCTATTTTTAGATGTCAATTGAAAAATACTGACCCTCTATAACAAAACAAAAAAATTCAATAAAGCTTTTAATATTAGTTGATGTGCTAGCACTAACCTTTGCAACACTAATCCCATTTCTCAGTGAATAAAATTAGCATGAATACAGTTGCCAAAAATGAGAAAATGAAATGAAAAAGAGTACACAGCAATTCACAAATTATCCAACCATAATCAGCATATAAATGACACACACCAAGGTACACAGCTTATAAAAAAAACAAACCATTCATTAAGGCCCCCCTCAAACCTACCTTCACATTATCTGACTTCATCTCGGCCTCCGTGTACAGGCCCTTCATGAAGCCAGTCATCCGAATCACCTTCAAAAGATAAAGTAAAACATGATCAGCACCCCACAGGGCAGCCTCTTCATCAGCCTCATTCATTGAACCCCGAATCTGTCTGCACCCAAGATCTAATTCACGTACTCACCCCACAAACACAAGTCTATCATGTGTGAGGCCTTGACCAGGAGAAACCAGCCCAACTGTGGGAACAGGTAAACATCAGAGAGTCTTATGGGGTGGTAAGGGAAGAGGGGAACAGTACCCATCCAAACTCCGGAGGGGTGAGGGTGTCAAGGAATACCTCCCAGAAGACGTCAGTCAGACCTAAACTGAGACCAGAGGCATACAGGAGAAGAGTTGGGGGAGGGGGTTTTGAGGAAGCACATGCCAGTCTAAGTGAACAGCCCTGGAAAGGTCCAGACCAAGAAAATCGCAGCCTGAGGCCAGAGTCAGGCAGGGGCCTGACCCCGATGGCCTCTGAAGCCATTCAGGAATAGGGACTTAGCCTAAGGACCACAAGGAGGCCCTGGGAGGTTCAAAAGCAGGAGACAACATCTTACAAGGGTCACTCAGGCCCAGTGGAAAGAATGGATTCCAGAAAGAAGAGGAACTTCTCAGCCTGGGTTTCTGAAACTAGGTGGAAGGTCTTTCTCCTTCACTGTGTCCCTCACTTCCTGGGACAGAGGGTGCTCCGTGCCGCATCACCTCTGTCCTCTCCCTCAGTCAACCGGCACCTCCCCATGACCCCGAACACGAGCTTTTCTGGTCCTCCTCATCCCCACATACAGCCAGGACCCTGGGTTCTCCAAGACCAGCTTTTCTCAAAATGTGGTCAGTTACTATAAAATCAACACAGTGGATAGCAATAGCATTATTTTAGTGAAACAAAAAAAATCAGACTGTGTTTTTATATAGTAAGTATAAATATATCTATCTGTGTGCATTTCAGGTGGATATAAAGCATATTTATTACTGGAAGACATGTTTAAAAACAAAACAAAATAAAACAGAACAGTCCCATGCTAAAGTCAACTGCTTCTCTGAGACCCAGCTACAGCAGGCTACTGATTAAGCATTTATTCCTCATCAAACTATGTAAGAGCTGTGCCATTATTTTTCCTGAGAAAACAGGTAGAACATTAAGAGTATCCTGGCCCTAGCCGGTTTAGCTCAGTGGATAGAGTGTCGGCCTGCGGACTCAAGGATTCCGGGTTTGATTCTGGACAGGGGCATATGCCCAGGTGCAGGCTCTATCCCCAGTAGGGGGTGTGCAGGAGGCAGCTGATCAATGATCAATGATTCTTTCTCATCATTGATGTTCCTCTCTTTCTCTGTCCCTCTCCCTTCTTCTCTGAAATCAATAAAAATATATTTTTTAAAAAAAGAGTACCCTGTACTTCGTATTCCTGGAAACTTTTGTCTCTTTTGAGGTTTTCCCAGTTAGCGGGCAGTTAAAATTGTAAGCAATAATTTTAAGTGACAAGACACATTAACATCACAAGATCAATTATTTGATTTATGAAAGAGGCAAAGTTAGTTTAGCTGTAGCTAAGATACTAAGAGGATGACTTAACTATAATACTCAGGGGCAGTAAAGAATTTTCATACAAGGCTCTGAACCTGTTATCTGAAAATGCTTTCCAATGCGTCTGCCCAGCGACATGCCAAGACCCAGGGGAGGAGGCATGCCCCCACCTCCCTTCCAGACTCTCCGTTTCAGTGGGCAGACAGGACTGACACAGAAGATAAAGCGTGAGGCTATAGTCAGCCAGGCTCCCATCCTGGGGACTGACTTGTACCCTCCTGGGTTAGAAGACGCTACCTGCCTGCTTCACAAGTTGGAGGTGATGAAACACATGGCTGGTTCCCTTCCCCACACATCGTCCAGGGCTGCAGGAGGAGGAAGAGGCCAGACAGCCCTTTGTATGTGGGTGGGATTCCAGAGAGTTTTAAGCACAATTAGGGCTTTTTAACACAGAGACACATATTATAAACATATTATAAGACAGCAGAAATGAGTAAAGCAACGTTTGTGGAAGAGTAAGATGCCCAACCTGCTGGAAAGAGTGATAAATGACATTTGAGAACCAGCAAGGGGGGAGACCAGGAGCCCCTAGAAGTCTGCAAGTTCAAGCTGAGTCCTAACTCCACAGAGCACGCCAGAGTTCAATGCCCGCCCCAGGTGCACCATGGAGATGGATGTCTTCACAGGAGTTACCAGGAGTCTTGACAGATTCTAGGTAACTGAATGTTTGTGTGCACCTTCTGTGTACTGCACCCGGGGCAGCTCACCCGGAACATGTCAACAAGTTACGGTCTCCATGGCTCAGGAATTCACCTTCCTTCCGCTAGGGAAAAGTTACCACCACTCTCAACCGAGGCAGGCTGTGCCACTGATCAGCAAATATGAAAGTGCTCTTTTATAGCTTCTCCCCTACAACCACCTTCAATAAATTCACCCACGGGTATTTATCAAACATACGATATGCAGAGAACCTGTGCAGGGCCCTGTGGAGGAAAACCAGGCGGTAGAGGGGACCATAAAAAAGGGTCGTTTCCTTCTCCCAGGATTTCTGAGCGCCTTCCACGTGCTTGGCACTGAAGAAAAAATCACAGAAACCGCTCTGGCAGGTAGAATGTAAGATGTGCTCTAACATACGAGGGCAGGCTGGAAAGAAATGGCCAGGGACTCCCCGGAAGAGGTGGCCCAAGGGGATGGGTGACAGGGGCGGCGCAGGAGTGGAGAGGCACCCGGCGCACAGGCACCACTGAACTGGGCCCGCGGTCGCCCCTCCGGCCCAAGGCCAGGTCAAAGCGTGGCTCGGCGGGCAGGGGCTGCGCACAGCCACGCGAGGCCCGACCCCGACGCCAGCCCTCATCCCCACCCCGGCCGACGATCCCCCACCTCGACCCTGGCCCACAGCCTGGCCCACACTCGGGCGGACCCTGCTCCCGGACCTACACCTGGGCCCCGACCCGCACCTGGGCCCAGACTCCGGCCCACACCCAGGGCCCCCCCACCCCCGCCCCCGATCCCGCCAGGGCCTGGACCCCGGCCTGGCGCCCACCTCAGTGATGATGTCGTGCAGGTAGCGGAACGGGGGCTTGCTCAGCAGCTTCTCCGTCAGCGGCGGCCTCCGAATCACCCTCCCCAGAGCCTCCTGCGTCCGCTTCACCACCGCCGCGTTCATGGCGGCGTCGCCCGCACCCCCGCCGGCCCGCCGAGCCTCAGCCCCGCCGCCCTGCCGCCCCGGCCCCGCCGCCGCCGCCCGCTCCAGCCCGGACGCGCCGCTCTGGTTTCCATCCCACAGTGCACCGGAGTCCGCCACTGCGCGTGCGCGGAGCCGCGGCACTCGGTCGCCAGGGCAGCACGGCCTTAGCAACGGACGCCACCGGGCGACGGCCCCTGCCCGGCTGCGCGCGGAAGCCGGCTCGCCCCTGTCTGCAGTGACGGCGCCCTCTCCCTGGACCCTCCTAACGGTCCCGGGTAGTGGATGCTCGCCCCGGGTTAGAGGTGACCGCCGAGGAATGTTTAACGGCAACACAGCCTCCAAGATCTGTGTGGCTGTTTCACAGACTCCCAGGAGACTGGACTAAGCTCGCACGGGATAGAAAATGCCCAGTCCTGTCTGTTACATGGCTTCCTGCGCCAGGACAGTCACTCGTTTTCTCTGAGACTCCGTTTCTGTTCCTATAAAGCAGGGACAGTATGTGCCAGCCTCCCTCACTCCCAGGGCGGTGAGGATTGAACTGTGCGTTGGCGTCCAGTAACCAGTGCAAAGTCACGCCGGGGGTTGTGCCAAGTGTCGGTGGTTCTGCCACCTGTCTCCATCCACCATGCACAAGCTCGGTGCAGAGACCCTTTTAGCTACCTGGAAGCTTGGCGGTCTGGTTGTAGTTCTTCTAATGGATACCTTTGTTTACATTCCTTTTTTTACCGTTTTTAATCATCTTTGTTCCTTGTAAAGACCAATATTTCCATCTGGTGTCATGCTCCTCCTGTCTGAAAACCTTCCTTTATTATTTCCACAGGTCACCTGGCAATGAATTCTCTCACCTTATGTTTGTCTGAAAGTCTTTATTGCACCTTCACGTTTGAAAGGTAGTTCCACTGACCTTAGAATTCTGGGTCATGTTTTTTTTTTTTTTCTTTCAGTACTTTAAAGATTTTACTCTACTGATTTCTAGATTACAGAGTAGAGAAGTCTTCTATCATTCCTACCTTTGTTCTATTGTGTGTCTGTCTACCTTCAAGACATTCTTTTTTTTAAGTTTGCCCATAGGTTTATGGAGTGTTTTTTTATACTTAAAATTTAAATTTGATTTTTATTGACATACAATAAAATTCACCCATTTTAACTGTTCAGGCTTCTATACATTTGTTACCACCACCACAATCAAGATGTAGAACATTCCTGCACTTATACATCTCACCTGCTCATCTCCATCTCCTCCCCCAATCCAGCCCCAGGCAACCACTGATCTGTTTTCATCATAATTTTGATTCATCTAGAGTTTCATATTAGTGGAATCATACAGTACATAACTTTTTGTGTTTAATTATTTCTTTTATAATGTTTTTGAGATTCACCAACGTTGCTACATATATTAATATGTCATTCCTTTTTATGGCTGAGTAGTATTCTGTTGTACAATTTGTTTATTCATTCACTAGTTAATGGACATTTGAGTTACTTTCAGGTTGTTGTTTTTTTGTTATTTATGAATAACACTACTAAGACCATTTACATACAAGTCTGTGTGTGAACATAAGTGTTCATTTCTCTTGACTAAATATCTAGGAGTGGGATTGCTGGATTGTATGCTAAGGATATGTTTAGTTTTACAAATTACTACCATACTGTTTTCTTACTGGCTGCACCATTTTTCATCCCCTCAGGCAATATCTGGGATCTCCGGTGGCTCCATGTCCCCGGACACCTGCTATATCAGTCTTTTAACTTTAGTCATTCTAGTGAGTGTGTAATGGTATTTTATTCTGGTTTTAATTTGCATGTCTCTAGGGTTAACAATTGTGAGCATCTTTCATGTATTTATTGGACATTTATATATATATACTAGAAGCCCATTGCACGAAGATTCGCGCAATAGGCCTTCCTTCCCCTGGCTGCCAGCATCGATTCTCCTCTGGCATCTGGGACCCAGGACTTTGGTCTGGCCACAGCGGAGAAGCCAAGCCTCTTCAGTCTTCAGTCTTCAGTCTTCACTCTGTGCCTGCGTATGCAAATTAACTGGCATCTTTGTTGGGTTAATTTGCATAGTCACTCTGATTGGCTGGTAGGCGTAGCAGAGTGACACCAATTTGCATGTTTCTCTTTTATTAGTGTAGACTAGAGGCCCAGTGCACAAAAATTTGTGCTTTTGGGGGGGAGGGGGGGTCCCTCAGCCCGGCCTGTGCCCTCTCGCAGTCTGGAACCCCTCGGGAGATAACAACCTGCTGGCTTAGGCCTGCTCCCGGGTGGCAGAGGGCAGGCCCAATCCCTAGGTGCAGCCCCTGGTCGGGCTCAGAGCAGGGCCGATTGGGGAGTTGGGGCGCCGCCCCGTGTCACGCACAGAGCAGGGCCAATCAGGGGGTTGGGGCACTGCCCCCTGTCACATACAGAGCAGGGCCCACCAGGGGGTTGGGGCGCCGCCCTCTATCACCCACAGAGCAGGGCCGATCAGGGGGTTGGGGCGCTGCCACTCTCACACTCAGGGCAGGGCTGATGGGGAGGTTATGGCTCTACCCTGTCACACACAGAGCAGGGCCTGGGGGGGGGGGGTGCCGCACCCTGTCACACACAGAGCTGCAGGGCGATCAGAGGGTTGGGGAGCTCCCCCCTATCAGGCACAGAGCAGGGCTGATCAGGGGATTGGGGTGCCTTCCCCTGTCACGAACAGAGCAGGGTGGATAGGGAGGTTGTGGCCCTGCCCCCTGTCACACACAGAGCCGCAGGGTGATCAGGGGGTTTGGGCGCTGCCCCGTCATGCTGATCCCGGTGCCGGGAGGCATATTACCCTTTTACTATATAGGGTAGAGGCCTGGTGCACGGGTGGGTGTTGGCTGGTTTGCCCTGAAGGGTGTCCTGGATCAGGGTGGGGGTCCCTACTGGGGTGCCTGGCCAGCCTGGGTGAGGGGATGATGGCTGTTTGCACCTGGTCACACACCCTTTAGGGTGGGGGTCCCCACTGGGGTGCCTGGCCAGTCTGGGTGAGGGGCTGAGGGCTGTTGTCAGGCTGGGGGTGACTGAAGCTTCCAACCACTCCTTTTTTTCTTTTTTTTCTTTTTATTCTGGGCCAGCTTTAGCTTTGAGGCTTGTCTCCAGCTCTTAGGCCTCCGCTGCTGAAAGTAGGTTTCTGGCCTTTGCTTACAATGTTGCGATCCTGCTGGCTGAAGCCTGGCTGGACTAAGCAGGTTTCTGGGGTTTTGTTTAGGTTCTATATTTGTTACATAGTTGCTTAGAGTTGCTGCTCAGAGGCCTGCAGCGGCAGGCGGGGAACGTTGGAGCCCTCCGTCACTGAAGCAAGCAAACCTCATGTTAGTTTCAAGCTGCCTGGCTGCCGGCCGCCATTGTGGCTGGCAGTTAATTTGCATATTGCCCTGATTAGCCAATGGGAAGGGTAGCGGTCGTACGCCAATTACCATGTTTCTCTTTTATTAGATAGGATATTTGGTGAAGATAGCCCATACAGTGTCATGCAGGCATTTACTGAATCACTGCCTAGGTGCTGGGGGTTTCATAGAGAACTACATACCCTCTAGTAGGCAACTTCTCACTGTCCACTGCTGTCCACTGCTCCTAGGAGCATCACTCTCCCTGCTGCAAACTGCATCCAGGACTTTGTGAACTTTGGTCACCTAGACAGGCCAGGTGAACAGGCAGGCCATGTCTCCCCTCAGCAGTGACAGCTTCATTCTTTCCACATGTCACCATGCAGGTGGGTTGACTGTATGAGACTTTACTGAGAGGTTGGGAGAAGCCTAAGAGAATGACACTCCATGAGAAGAATCTGACAACACTCACTATGGGAAATAGACCTCGTGAACTGACCCTCAGGGAGATTCCATCATTCGTGGCTCTCAGTTAGTAACCCTGCTCCCCAACCGCTGGCCAGAGCACCTCCATTCTCTGAGCCCTGCCAGACAGTTCCCAGTCTGAATTCTCCAGACTCACACCACAAGGCCTCCGCAGGACAGTCAGCTGTGACATTTGGCATTCATCCCTTGGAACAGTCCGGGGTGATGATTGGCATGGTGAATGAGGCTCCTTCCAAGTCTCCTAGATCCCTGTTATTCCCTGGTTGTCCACACATTTATCTTTATCACATGTGTCCCATTTCCCAAGAACAAACATTAATTCTCAGACAGTTCATCATAAAGAAAAATAAAATAGTTTCCCAACTGCCTAGTCATTTCTGCACATTATCACCCACCCTGAAACAAACCCTTCCCATTCACAGGGAGAAGGGTATACGTGCCTGTCCTTCCCCTGGCCTGCCCATCACCCAACCCCACCTCACTTTTAAAAGTGAGGCCACAGTGGGACGGTCAACTTCACGGTTGGGGCCCTAGTTCAGGAAGGCTGGCCCAAAGCTCGGAAGTGCTTAAGCTCTGAGACAAGGACGAGGTGTTAGGGGGAGAGGGAGTGGGTGTCATTCTCCCAGGATGGGTGTGTGGAGCCCCTCAGAGAATGCCATGTGTCTGAGGGCTGGAGTGTTGGCCCAGACATCTTCTCTGATCTGCTCACTGTGGCCCAGAGGCTGCTGTGAGGAGCACCCACCTCTGAGCTCTGAACACTGGCTGGGGGGTGGCCTGATTAGGGGGTGAAGGGCGCACTCGGGGAGGTCCCTGACCCTGGCCTCCGACCCCAAGTGCCCTGCCTTCTCAACGGCCATCCCAGGCTCTTCTCAGACAGTTCACAGCCCAGGGCTGCAGGAGCAGCTGAGGCCAGCAACCAGCTTGTCTGTGAGCAGTGGGGAGGTCTCTGTGGCCATTAAGAGCTCTCTGGCCCTGAGGCTCCACTAAGGACCCCAGCCAGGGCCCCACAGGGGGAAGCCTGATCCCAGTTCTCCCAAAACCTGTAGAGAGAGGGGGCCCTCTAGGCCTGCAGAGGCCCGAGGCCCAGGTCTTGCTGCTCTCTGTGGGACCTCGAGGCCATGAAGGAGGATCTGAGAGGGTCTGTGACAAGGGAGCAGAGCTGCCTGGCTCCACTGAGGGCCTGTCTGGGGGGAGGCGGCTGTGGAGTGGACACTCATCCCTGGAGGTCACAACCTTAACACTGCCCCTAGTGGTCGGCAAACTCATGAGTCAACACAGCCAAATATCAACAGTACGACGACTGAAATTTCTTTTGAGAGCCACATGTTTTAAACTTAAACTATATAGGTAGGTACATTGTTATTAACTTAATTAGGGTACTCCTAAGGCTTAGGAAGAGCCACCCTCAAGGGGTCAAAGAGCCGCATGTGGCTCGCGAGCCGCAGTTTGTCGACCACGGCCCTAGGCCAATCCACACTCTCCACTGTGGGGGCGGGTGGGGGGGGGGGGGCGTATTCTGGTGCCGTAGAAAGCAGGGCTGATGAAATGCAGGTAAGGACTTTCCACTCCAACAAAGAGACCTGGAAGCAGGGCCACAGGAAGGTGAGGCGCCCAGGGGCCAGTCCAGAGCCTCTAGTTCTGGGAGCTAGTGGGGAGGAGGGTGGCCACTGTAGCCTGAATTACTCCTGAGCTCCTCAGAGTCATGAAAAGATTAAAGGAAAAGGGGGGAAAAACCATAAAAAAGAGTCATCCATAAAAAAAGATAATTGGTTAAATAACTGTAGAAAATTACAGCAAAGAAACTTGTTTGAAACATAAAAGGCTGGCAGGAAGTGCTTTTGAAATAAGCAGTTTCTGAATAAATGAAGATGACCTACGGACTATGACCATGACTCATCCCAGGAGAGAGAGCTCCACAAAGTCAGGAGACCTCCAGGCCTTACCTGCCCTCGCCGGGGAGGCAAACACTCCTGGAGACAAAGGCCTGGGGAGACCCAACTCAGAGCTCCACTTCTGTGAAGAGCCCAGGATGTGGGTCAGCCTGTGGGAAGGGCTGGGTTAGCAGGTGCCAGTAAGGAAAGGGGGCCGAGTCTGGAGACAGCCTTACCAACCCTGTATCCAAGGCTGAACTCCCTGACAGAAGGGCAAATATCAGTTGGTGGGGCCCGTCAAGTGCCTTCCTGTGTGTGGCATCATCTAAGCGGGGAGGTGACTGACACCCTTCTGTGAAACCTGGGGGTCTTGTCCCCTCCTCTCACGTGAGCCTAGAGAAAAAGCAGTCAACGTCTTCTATCTGTCCCTACACGTGCTAAGATCAATTCTGACTCAGGACCTTTGCACTTGCTGGTCCCTTTAGCTGAATAAGAACACCCATCCCCCAGATCTTCATCTGCTGGGTTCTTGACATTAGTTAGGTCTCAGCTCACATGTGATATCCTCAGGATATCAGACACATCGCATCTGAACTCTCCAGCCCAATATCTTTATTTCCTCCAAAGTCCTCTCTCAGGTAATTTTTATTCACATCTGCCTTTTATTTTCTGTCTCCTCCCCCACCCCCTGAGTGCAGAGGCCTGGTTGGTTTGCTCACCCCTGAACCCCCTCTACCTTCCATGCTATCACACACTTATAGGCACATGATAGCTACTGGCCGAATGTTGAATAGATTATGCTCATGTAAAAAGTGCTCTTTCTAATCTTAGCTGGTTTGGCTCAGTGAATAAAGTGTCACCCTGTGGACTGAAAGGTCCCAGGTTTGACTCCAGTCAAGGGCACATGCCCAGGTTGTGGGCTCAATCCCCAGTAGAGGGCATGCAGGAGGCAGCCAATCAATGATTTTCTCTCATCATTGATGTTTCTATCTCTCCCTTTCCCTTCCTCTCTGAAATCAATAAAGATAGTAGTATATATTTTTAAAAAAACAACCCTGCTCTTTCCAAAGGGCACTTCATATGATTTGCTATGTCACAATTTTAAATTTTTAAAAATCAAACTGTAACATTATATAGACCAGTGGTTCTCAACCTGTGGGTAGTGACCCCTTTGGCGGTCGAACAACCCTTTCACAGGAGTCCCCTAAGACCATCCTGCATATCAGATATTTACATTACGATTCATAACAGTAGCAACATTACAGTTATGACGTAGCAACGAAAATAATATTATGGTTGGGTCACAACATGAGGAACTATATTTAAAGGACCAGAAGGTTGAGAGCCACTGATATAGACAAAATGATCTCCGTGATGTTAAATATCTGCATATGTATGAATGTATGTGAGTGAGTGTGTTCGCGCGCGCGCACACGCAGGAGTGTAAGTTTGAATGAATAAATGTGGGGGGGAGTGTGAGTCTGTGTATGTGAATGTGTGTGTGTGTGAGTGTGTGTGTGTATGTGAATGTGTGTGTGTCTGGACGAATGAATGTGAGTGCACATGAGGGTAGGAGTGTGAGTCTGCATGTGTGTGTGTGTGAGTGTTAGTGTCTGTGTGTGTGAACAAATCCAACAGTGTCAAGGTTTCAGAGAGTATCTGGGAGTTAGGATATGGGACATTTCTTCCGCTTTTTTATACCTCATTGTCTCTTAGATTTATTTCTCAATAAAAACTTTAAAATCAAAAACAAAAGTTAAAAGTTAAGTTGTCAGACAAGACCCCCACTTTGCAAAAACCAGGGTAGTAATGCCCCGTTGGGGACCATGTCCGGGCACCCATTCACAGCACTTGTGTATGACTGCCTCTTCAGGACCATTGACAAGACCAAGTTCACTGGTGCTGCGGCCAGCTCCCCGCGTTAGCAGCGGGCAGCTGGCACTGAGTGTTGCCTTTACTGGTACCTGTGACCAGCATGTGACATCGGTCAATTCTGGCCTTTTCAACACTCAACCGTTTCACAGGGAAAGTGAAGCATTTGCACTAAATAGCTCGGACTTCTCTTCTGAGAACCATTCTGAATGGCAAATGCTCAGAGCAACTCCCCGCAGAAGACCTGGGGCAAAGCCCAATTCTGCCAGCGCATCCTTAAACCAGGGTCACCCAGATGTGATGGAGGGCTCTGCATCCTGAAATGCCACAGAATAATTGGGTGAGGGCGCTTCCTGCTTTCATTCTACTGACACAGCGGCTGCTTCTCGAATACAGGAAGCCAGTCAGCTGCTGTTGGCGTCCCAAGCAAGCCTTCCAGCCTGCCTCCCCGGTGTCCACGGGCAGGCGCGGTTTGCCCTTTCCAGAAGTAAATGCGGACAGGACACACCTGTGGGCTTGGACTTTCTGCCAGAGTAGGTGTTGGCAGGCGGGCTGACGGGCAGGTGAGAGTGGACAGATGCCCACCTTGGCAGGTGCCAAGTCCTGTGAATTTCAGCTCAGCAGGGAGCAGTGCGCCTTGCTCCCTGTGCCCAGCCCCTCTGTGTGCACCGTTTACCAGCTTGCAGCACACCAATCCTCCTCAGAGAGGAGCTGAAGGCACAGCTTCCTTTCCAATTATATAAAAACCGAGTTCTGCCAGAAGGGGAGGAGGATTAGAGGTATGAGGAAAACAGGTGAAGGGATTGCCTGGCCAGTATGGCTCACTGGTTGAGCATCAACCTAGGAACCAGGAGGTCACGGTTCGATTCCCGGGCAGGGCACATGCCCAGGTTGGGAGCTAGATCCCCAGTGGGGGGTATGCAGGAGGTAGCCGATCAATGATTCTCTTTCATCATTGATATTTCTATCTCTCTCTCCCTCTCCCTTCCTCTCTGAAATAAATAATACATATTTTTTTTAAAAAAAGGTGAAGGGATTAAGAGGTACAAATTGGTAGTTACAAAGTAGCCACATGGATGTAAAGTACTAGTAAGATTTAATAGCTATGTATGGTGCCAGATGGGTACTAGGCTTATCAGGTGGTCACTTCATAAGATATACAAATGTCTAACCACTGTGTTGCTCTTGTGAAACTAATATAATGTTGTATGTCAACTATGAGAATTTTTTTAAATTTTAAATCTGAGTTTTCCCGCCTAAACTATCCCCACCTGCCGCCCCCACACCTCTATCAGATGCCCCCTGCTCCCCATCAGGCTTCCTCCGGGCACACTTAAATGGCAGTCATGGAACTGGTTGTGTAATGTCTCTCTTCCCACTGGAACTCGAGCTCCAGGAAGGCCAGGTCGCATGGCTGTCTCCCCAGGGCACTCGATGAACCCCAGCTGAATGGGCCCGAAGGAGGAAGTCTTAATCACTGCAGTGGACGCTGTGGCCGACCACCCAGATGCCCCTCAAAACCAAGGCCCACTTCACAAGTATTGGTCCTTGTCAGTCACTGCTAAGCTCCTCTCTGGGGAGACTCATCCGAAGGCGCCTACCTGCCCTGCTCTTGGAGCAGCCCACATGGGAGGACTGATTGAGTTGGGGGTACAAACCTAGTTTCCCAGGGACCCCCACCTGAGAGAGTTGCTCTCAGAAGTGGTGTGAGGAAGCAGCACCTAACCTGAGATTTGGGGAGCTGAATCACCCACTAGCCAGCTGACCCGAGTCCCCAAGATTGGTGTAAAAGGGAGAACTGAACCCCAGGTACTGTGATGATACAACCATGAAAACTTCCCCAGCAGTGAGGTTGGAGGGGAGTCCTGCAGGGGGCGCTCCCGCCAGTCCCACCACAGGTCTGTGGGCCTCCAATGACTGCTCCATGGAAGTAAGGGCCCAGCCCCTCAACAGGACTCAGGGGGTCCCTGCAGGGCCATGCCCAGCCCAGAGCCCCAGGGCTGAGGGCTCCTTGGAGTCCTCAGCTGTACCTGGCGCCCCATCCTGCCTGCTTCCAGAGGACTCCGCTCCACCCACACACAACCTCCACTTCCCAGTACGTGCCCAGGGAGCCTGACCTGAGGCCACCCCCAGAGACCACCGGGCAAAATAGTGCAAATGAGAAAGCAACTTGAAGTGATATGCTCTAGGATTTTGTGACAACATAGTACAAAAACAAAAACCAACCCATCAACAGTAAGCATAAGAAAGCGCAAGAAAAATACAGGCAGGCAGCAGGAGGCAGACAATGTCACTGGGGGATGGGCGAGTGGAAGGACCCGCACGGATCAGGCTAGCACGGCCACCTCCCCTCTCTGTACCCCGAAGGTGGGGACAGAGCACACCCACTGGGCAGCTGGTCAAGCAGTGCCCAGCAATGTTTGCTGTTTCTTTTTCAGCAGCAGCCTTTTCTTTGCCTTCGATCAGCGGTTCTCAACATGTGGGTCGCG
This sequence comes from Myotis myotis, assembly GCF_014108235.1. Taxonomy (NCBI): domain Eukaryota; kingdom Metazoa; phylum Chordata; class Mammalia; order Chiroptera; family Vespertilionidae; genus Myotis; species Myotis myotis. Next base: position 35,302,905 of record NW_023416390.1, on the reverse strand, counting down.
ACCCCTTTGGCGGTCGAACGACCCTTTCACAGGGGTCGCCTAAGACCATCCTGCGTATCAGATATTTACATGACGATTCATAACAGTAGCAACATCACAGTTATGAAGTAGCAACGAAAATAATTTTATGGTTGGGTCACAACATGAGGAACTGTATTTAAAGGGCCAGAAGGTTGAGAACCACTGCCTTAGATGAACACTGAGAGTCGGCATAAATGTTATTTTCCTGTTTGGCTCGTGTTATTTTCATTTGTACAATGTTGATTTGATTTGAAAGTGTGTGCATCAGAGGGAAGGCAATACCACATCTTGTTCAGAAGGCAGTAAACAGGGTTGTTGTTTTTTCAGGAGGGGAGGGGGGCGGGGATCAACCTGACAGGGAAAGGGAAAGGAGTGGGGGTAGCTGGCAAGGGGCAGTGCAGGCCAGACGTGGGAGTTGAAGGTCTCTTCGCAGATGCCAACCCTTGGTTATCCTTTGATTTGTTTTTATTTTTTATCTTATAAAAAAATGTATGTTGTGTATACACGGTGTAGAACAGTGGCTTGGATTTCATAATTCAAGTAGCCAACTTCACAGTTTATTTAAAAGGCTATTTTAAAATTTTAGTCACATTTGCTAAATTCCCATTTGTTTTGGTTCGGGGACGTCAGCTGTTCCATTGGGGCCCCAGACACCGAGTGCAGCTCTGTGGCAAACAGTATGGTAGTTCCTCAAAAATTGAAAATAGAGTTACTATATGATCAAGCAATTCCACTTTGGGCATATACCCAAAAGAATTGAAAGCAGGGTATCAAAGAGATGTTTGTATGCCTATGTTCACAGCAGCATTATTTACAACAGCCTAAAGGTACAAGCAATCCATGGGCTGATGAATGGATAAACAATATGTAGTTCATCCATGCAATGGAATATTATTCAGCCTTGAAAAGGAGGGAATTCTCACATTGACTACAACATAGATGAACCTAGAGGACACTGTGCTAAGTGAACTAAGCCAAACACAACAGGACAAACGCTGTATGATTCTACTTATATAAGGTTCCTAACATAGTCAAATTCATAGAGACAGAGGCGGGGTGGGGGGGGGGGGCGGGGAGAGAAGGATCATTCAATGGGCACAAGTTTTCGCTTTCACCAGATGAAAAGAGTTCTAGAAGTTGATGCACAACAGTGTGAATGTACTTAACACTACTGAACTGTACACTTGAAAAAGGTTAAGATGGTAAATTTTATGTTACGTGTTTTATCACAATTTAAACTTTTTTTATTTAAAAAAAAATAATAATAACCCCCCCCCCCCCGGGGCGGTGCCTCTGATAACCTGATGTTACAGAGGAGAACACCGAGGCTCAAGCCCTGTTCCAGGTCCTGAGGCTAGGCGATGGCAGAGCTGGGATTGGGGTCGCTCCCCAGGCTTGCTCTCAGCAGCCACACCATACATCCTGCCCTCGACTGACGGGAACACTTCCCTTAGACTGCCCCGAAAGAGGGAGAACACATTCATTTTCAGACACTTACTGAGACAGAAGCCAGGCCTGAGGTGTTTCTAAAGAAAGGCAATATCTGGCTAACAATTTAGACATTAGTCTTGTCCATTCTCTTTGTTCAATAGAAATAGATGGATTTCATATTATGCTAACAATTGTTATAAATTTAAGGCAGGTAATAGCAGGCTTGATGCCAGCATCTAGAAGAAAGCCCGCTGCACCGGTGAATGCAGCCCCTGAAGGAGGCCAGGCCCAGCCCCGGGACTCTGGGGCCCATGTGCAGGAGGACCAGAGAATGTTCAGAGCTTAAGCAATCATTTTTATTGTAAGTGCAATGAGATTTTACACACAAACCAAACACAGTTCAACTTGCTGGGACTTAGAAGACTCTCGACACATGCTGAGTGCACCTGGCTTGGCTTGAAGCTCTCCTGAGAGGGAGGGGCTCAGCCATGTGCAGGAGCTCACCCTGGTGCCCCCATGGCCCCCCACCACCTGGACGCAGGTTTTCACTGCCGGCTCTGAGTCCCAGTTACCAGTTACCAGCCAGGTTATGCTCCTAAGATATTCCCATTGTCCACTCTGGACTTTGTGTCTAAACAGAGGTTTAAATTATGACTGAGTAACCAGAGTCCTGGAAATTCTCCTGAAAGAAAAGAGATGAGAGTCATGGTTGTGCTTCCTTCCCACCTGCTAAGCACCCACCACTGCTCTCAGGCACAGCTGGGCTCAACTGCAGACATATTTCAGGCCTCCATACAAACCCAACAAAGGCCTCACCCACTGCAAGAAGGTGGTTACTGAAAATGGGTCAGTCTTTTGATACCAGTGGAAAATATGGGTCCCCGGTGATAGGCACACCACACTACACACACACACACACACACACACACACACACACACACACACGGCCGTGCAGCTGGAGGCCCAGAGCACCAGGGACAGACATGACTCTTCCTGATCTTGACCAGGTCTTTGGAGGGATGATTCCGAGTTTTAGAAGCTCTGCCTGCAGCCTACAGCAAGTTCCTTTCTTGGCTGGCGAAGAGTGTCACAGAGGGTAGCTCATCTCTGCAGTTACAGAAATGCGGCCTGAAATCTTGGTGACCTGAATATTGAGGGGGATGAAGGAGAAGTGGAGATAAAATATGAGGGGAAACCTTGCCGGTGTGGCTCAGTGGTTGAGAGTAGACCTATGAACCAGGAGGTCACGGCTAGATTCCCAGTCAAGGCATATGCCTGCGTTGCGAGCTCGATCCCCAGTTTGGGACGTGCAGGATGCAGCCGATCAATGATTTTCTCTCATCACTTGATGTTTCTATCTTTCTCTCCCTTCCTCTCTGAAATCAATAAAAAAAAAAATAGATTTTTTAAAAGATGGGGGAAAAACACAAATATCCTTCAATAGAATGAGGTGAAGCTCATCCTTGAAAAAAGGGAGGAAATAATTCTTATTTTGAGTAAGTTCCAAAATGATTTGGAGAGCCCAAGGTGACAAGAACATAGCCCCTAAGAATAAAAATGCCTCCCTCACCCTAACCAGTTTGGCTCAGTGGATAGAGCGTCGGCCTGTGAACTGAAGGGTCCCAGGTTCGATTCCGGTCAAGGGCATGTACCTTGGTTGCGGGCACATCCCCAATAGGGGGTGTGCAAGAGGCAGCTGATCGATGTTTCTAAATCTCTATTCTCTCTGTAAAAAAAAAAATTATAGTTTAAATGCCTCCCTTCATTGTCCCAGGCTTGGATGCCACCCAAAGATGACTACAAGGGGCAGTTGGATGCTGTGTTCTGAGACTGGGAAGAATTCTGGAGTCCTGAGGTGAGAACAGGAGGTGGGCAAGAATGGGAGCTGGGGACTAGAGTGGGGGGCATGGGGACACAGTGCCCTGTCTCAAGCTCAGGCAGAAACGCAGAGCTGGGGGCAGGTGGAGACTTTTCAAATCAGGTGATTGCCAGGACACTCACTAATCAGCCCCACCCAGTGTGACTGACGTGTTATTTCTGGGCTCCAAGTCCTCACCCTGATAACACAGGTGATGAAGAGTGTGAGCAGGGCAGCCCCATGTCCAAACCCAGTGGCCACAGGTGTCAGAGGAGGAAGGGGCTGCAAAGTGATCCAGAGGCTTGCTGAAGCCTCGCTGGGCTGGGCTGGGCGGTGAGGGTCCTGAGCTGTGAGCAGGAGGCGGAGTAGAAGCAGGGATGAGCCCACCCGCCAGCCCAGGGCTCACTGGGCACACCCACCTACTCTGCTCTGGCTGGTGAAGAAGGGCCTCCCCCTAGTTCTCTGCGTCCGATGTCTGAAACCCACTCGGGAGAGCTGATGGCCTGCAAGCAAACCTCCTTAGAAGGTTTTCATTTTAAAAATATATATTTGTATTGATTTCAGAGAGGAAGAGAGAAAGAGAGAGAGATAAGTCCACGCAGAGTGGGGAGGACGAGTGAGGAAAACAGTCACTCCATCTGCTGACGGGAGTGTGTCCCTCTGTGACCCCTCCCGGGGTCGTCCACCGGCACAGATGTGCTGTGTGGCTGTGCGCAGAAGATACAGCCCCAAGGTGCAGACTCTGCTTGCCTTCACCCCGTGGCCAGGTCTGCCTCTTTGACTTCACAGGTATATCCACCCTCATCGTTATGTTTGGCCTTCCTGGGGCGTTTGTGTTCTGGCATGACCCTTACCCCCAATACCCATTGTGCTCGCCCACCTGATGTCTCAGCTCCTACTCCAGCCACTGTGTGCTGCCCTCATGGCCACATCTGGCCATGTCTGTCGCATCCTTTTTCGTAGTTTTTTTTTTTATCTGATTTTTGTTCTGTGAACTATTTGTTTAAAATTTCTGTAAAGGTTTGGACCACAAATATAAGCCCAGTAAATCTCCAATGGTGTGAAACTCCTATTTATCTAATCATTAAGACAAACACTGGAGCATGAATAGGAATCAAATAAAAATACAGAAGAATTTTTGAAGAATATGAAGAATTCAGTGCTTTTGATTTTTGCTGCTCTGGTCCTGATTCCTCACCCCTGCTCATGTAACCCAGGTCACAAAGCAAGTGATTTTAAACTGATACCAAACATCATATTCAAAATTAACTTTTTATTTTATGTTTATTAGATTATAACATTTAAAACTATGTTTTTATACTTATAATATGTTTATTGTAATATATAAGTTCAGATTATATAGAATTTATAATTTATAAATACAAAATATGTAACATAATAAATACTGTAGAACATATAAAGACTATTAATGTCACCCATATTCCACAACCCAGAGAAAAATCTCTTACAAGTTTTTTTTAAATTTTGTTTTATTGCTCAAAGCATTACAAAGAGTATTACATATGTCTCCTTTTTCACCCCCCTTTACCTTCCCCCTGCCTCCCCTACCCCCCAGTGTCTTGTGTCCATTGGTTATGCTTATGTGCATGCATACAAGTCCTTCAGTTGATCTCTTTCCCCCGCCCCCTCCAAACCTCCCCAGCCTTCCCGCTGTCTCTTACAAGTTTTGACATTCTTTTTAGTTGTTCTTTGTACAGTCACACACACACACACACACACACACACACACACACACTTCCCTAAAAACATAGACTGTTAATTTATGCCCCTCATCTGTAAAGTAAGTCCATTTTCTTTTCATAAATTGCAAGTCTGGGTCTCTCTGGCAAATATTTGATATCAAAGGGAGAAGGGTTCGGGTCCAGCTCGTCCACTGCTGGCCATGCTCACCCTCCCCACCACTGCGAGCAATCTGTCAGGGACATTTGCTGACCTCCTCCTGGTCTTTGACCCTGAGGGCTGGAATTGGTTCAGGGCTGGAACGCCAAGGTCAGCCCAGACTCCAGCTCCACAGGCTCTGACAGTGAGAGGCGGGGCCAGGAGGCACTGGTCATTCCCAGAGGAAGAAACAGGGAAGGCCCTGCCAGTGTGGCTCAGTGGTTGAGTGTGGACCCATGCATGAAGAGGTCACGGATCCATTCCCAGTCTGGGCACATGCCCAGGTCGTGGGCTCGATCCTCAGAAGGGAGCATGCAGGAGGCAGTGAAAGGCGTTGATGTTTCTGTCTCATCAATCTCTCTCTCTCTTCCTCTCTCTCTCTCTCTCTCTCTCTCTCTCTCTCTCTCTCTCTCAAATAAATAAATAATAAAAAAATATTTTTAAAAATAGAAACAGTGACGCCTGGAGCCACCTCTCCTTCACTGAAATCCTAACGACCTTCACCAACACTTGGGTGAGCAACGCTGTCCTACCAGGGCCCTCACTCAGGGGACAGAAACTTGAGCAGCCTCCTTTGTGCTGACAGCAGACCTTACGGCCACCAAGAGCAGGAGTGCCCTGAACGATGAATCGTTCACTACACATTGTTTCCCCATTCAGAGAGGTCGCTTGTTAAACTTTAACTAACACACCACTAGAGTCATCTCGAGAAATGACCAGAACCAATGCCTGCTGTCCTTGCCAAGACATTGAGTCCTAAATCACAGCTGAGGGTCCCTTGACCATGAATTCTCCCATAGGCCCCAATCTAGCCTTACAGCTGCTCCCTGCAACACTTCAAAGATCCCCATCATGTGTGTCCCTCAGGCCCTGCTGGCACCCATTAGGCCCGGCTTGCAATTCCTTAGGTGTGCAGGCTGATTCTTGCCTGAGCAGGGCTTACATTCTCTGCTCCACTTGTGCTGAGACCGGACCTCGTCACAGGCCTGGAATTAAAGAGAGGTGCTGAGGGGGCTCGTGAGGAGGACAAGCATTATCTGGCTGCTCCAGGTGAGGCATTCAGCAAGGACAATCTGTTCTCTGGCGAGGGGGAGGCTTCTGCCACCTAGGAGCCTCCTGAGAACTCGGGGCTTTGAAATACTCAGCTCCTCTACGTGGTTGCCCACATGCATGGCCTCCTGACCTTCGCATAAAGGACCTGCCAAGGCTGTGACTTTGGTCTCCTTTGTAGCCCTGAAATCAGAGTGTAGGCCTGATTTCAGAGAGTCTGCCTGGGGGCTGTAGGAGAGTGAATCGCTGAGCTGCCAGGAGGCCCCCAGACCCGCAGGAAATGTCTGAAGTTGACAGTGAACTGTCCCGAGCCTCTCATTTTCCTTTCTCAAGGTCTCCACCACTTCTCCATTAATAAGATCATGACCATTGCTCCCCACCGGTGGGGCCCCACACCTACTTGCCCTCTGCCTGTGCCCCATCATAACCGTGCACCGGGGATGATTTCAATAACGATATCTCCGCATGATAGAGGGTCACCAGGGGTCAGCAAGCTCTTTCTGTAAAGTGCCAGATAGTAAATAACTTAGGCTTTGTGGCCTTGTGTGAACTCCGTAGCATAATCTTTGGTTTTTTTCACTTCTCTTTCCCTTTAAAAATGTAAAAACCATTCTTAGCTCAAGGGCTGCACAAACATAAACCATGGCTGGACCCCGGTTACTATAATCCCACTTACCACTAGCAATGGGGCCCTTATGACCTTGAGACAAGTGGGCAGTTCAATTCCAAAATGAATCCCTGAGGGCCCGCTTTCCAGAGCCACTTTCAGCATCTGAGTCCTAGTCTGGGTGCCCTAGAAACCAGCCTGAGGACAGGCATGAGCATTAATGCTTTCTCAGGAGGTGCAATCCCAGGCAGCGAGAGGGAGGGAAAAGGGGAGAAAACACAAGATGAGGCTCTCCGTGCTGGCCACTGTCTCCCGATGAGCCCCATGAGATGAACCATGTAACCAACCAGACACCCAGCCCCCTGGGACCTCTCTGGACTGGCTGCATGAAAAACCAGGCCTTGGACTTCTGCCCAGTGGAGGGCAAAAGGCGAGGAGTTGGTTGGCTGGCTCTCTCCTGCCTCCCACTGGTTACATATAAGGCCTGCTCCGTGCCCAGGGAGGGGTATGGGAAGAACCCAACAGCATTTATGAGTGACAGCCACTTGGGCTCAGAAGTCCAGCAAGCCTGGGACTGTCTGGGATCCCTCATTCTCAGCATGCATGGACTGGAGCACACCACCGGTGATCCCCAGGAGGGAACAGTGGGGACAGGGCCTCATTCTGTTGGTGAAGGATTCAAACAGGGTGGGGAGGACTAGTCCTGCAGGGTGGACCCTGGAGCCACAAGCGTTCCCTTCAGGAACCCACCAGTATTGTCAGGCTCTGGTGAGCTAGCTCTCCAGCTTCATCTCCCGAGTCCAGAGGGACAAGAAGCTGGGCAGAGTGGCCCACAGTGGTGAAAGTGACAGGCTCTGATCTCCAGGAAGCCCCTGGTTCCAGCCTTCAGCTTGTCCCCCAGTTTTCACAGTCTACCTTCACCATCTCCCCATCTGACATGACACACTTCCCCACAGTAGTCCCTTCACCACGATTGCCACAGGCCCTTTGTCCTGCTTCTTGGTCTACCAGCCTTCCTGGCCTAGGGCTTGGCAAGCAGTCATTTTCCTCTCAATGCCCTTTGTTCCCAAGCCATAGCCACACAGTTTGGGAGGGAGGCAGGGCTTCCCTGTCTTTGCTCCCCTCTCCTGACTCAGGCAGAGGTTTGGGAGGACTGTTCCGTCCCCAGGAGTGCCTCCCACCTGGAGGAGCAATGCCAAGGGCATCACCGTCGTGCAGGGCCCCACCGACATTAAATTGCTCAGTGTTTTCTGAGTTCAGAGCATCTTGTCAGGGGTCTCTCTGGATTCCCACAAGCTATCTTGGGTGCCCGTAGCCTCAGTGGGGTGTCCTCATTTATGCTCAAGGTCTCAGGGAAATCCTCTGGGGTAGGTATACTGAATTCCCTTAGCACCCAGGCCAATACTCGGGCAGAATGCCAGCCAGTCCAGACTGTTGACCTTGCAGTCAGAGTCCTGGGTTGACCTCCTCTACCTGCCACTTGCTTTGCTCAGCAGCATGGATGTTGCCTCTCATTGTGCGGACAAACCAGCAGGCTTTCTGAGAGTCCAGGATGCTGGTAGTGGCAATACCAGGAGGAGCCCCCTCTCCTCCAAGCACCCCATTTACTCCCACCTACACGTGGTCCCCCCTGCAACATGGGGCAGCAGCAGCCTCCTCGCACCGTGGGGCTAGCGTCTCCTATGTTCCCTCCTTTTCCCTCTTAGGATTCAATCTTTTGAGGAGGAGGGGGGATGGGCACACAGCAGCTTTCCCCCTTAAGTCTCCCCAAGTCTCCTTCACAATGAGACTAGTGCCCCAAGGCCACTGCCGTCCAGTTACCTGGTCTCCTACCTTTGCAGCTCAACCAGGCTACCCGTCACCACCCCGAGAGGGGATGCCTTCCACCCACAGAGGTCCAGTCAAACCCCTTTGTTGCTTTCAAAAAGCTTTGGTCTGGAGACAACTAGTGTTTTCCCATATTGGGCTCCAAGAGAAGCTGGTGAGCAAGGACCGACACTGCAGGGAACATGCGGTGAGGCGCAGGGAAGAGGCTACTGGAGGAAACACAGAGGCAGAGACCCAGGCAGGATGCAGGGGCTGTCAGTCCAACAGAGCGGCGGTGAGCCCCAGTGGCTGTAGGCACGGATGGTGGATGGTGGCCCACCAGAAGGACTGCACCCCCGGCGGCCCCACCTGTGAGCCTCCATGAATTTGAAAGGGAGTTGAGAGGGTGCAGGGAGCGCTGGCCAGCCACACACGTCACAGACGGGCGGGGCGGGAGAGAAGGTTCTGGGGACAAGAAGGACTTTGGAGTTTGGACTCTGGTCACCTCATTCCCAGGCTCTGCAGGGGTGGGGCGTGAGGGCAGCCATGAGATCATTCTGCACACAAAGGTTGTCTTTCCCCGATGGCATAGGCACAGTCCCACACGGTTCCTTACCACACTGTGACATCAAGGGTTTCTTTACAAAGGGGAGAGGGATCTGAACACAGGCCACACAGAGGCGTAAGGGTTAAATAAGAGAACTCCCAAAAAGTGCCCAGCGTGATGCTTGTCCAGGGTAAGGGCACCCTGAGGTCCGTGCCCATCGATGAACCCCGGTTCCTAAAGGGTCAGATACCCTGACAGGGAGGGGCCTTATTGGTCCCCAGGTCCTGACACGGCCCCAGGACATCCAGGGTTGAGGGTGTCAGCTGGGCTACCTCCCAAGCACCAGCCCCAGCAATGCTGGCCGCAGAAAGCGGAGGTGACAGCCTTGGCGTACACACCAGGCAGAATGTGACAGGCAGCAGACTCTGCAGGGGCCTGCCCAGCCCAGGCCCATGGCCTCAGAGACCAGCTGGATGATACTCCAGCTGAGGAGACATCCTCTGACCTGCGAAGGAAGAGTTGCCTCGGACATGGGGGTCACCTTGGACATGGGGGTCACCTCAGACATGGGAGTCACCTTGGACACGGGGGTCACCTCAGACATGGAGGGCCTTGCTCGTAAGCTGCCTTTCTGGGGCCCGCCAGGACAGTGAGAGGGATGGTGGCCCGGAAACTCTGGGAAGGGGCTCAAGCTGCCAGAGACCAGAGAAGCTGACCCAAACACTGACCCTGAAGTCCCAGGGCACAGATCTGCCCAACTCAATCTACCCACTGCCGCCCATCTCCCTCACCGAAGGGCACAGCTCTCCCCACGGTTAAGTCCTGGGCTGTTCATTTAATGGCCTCAGGACCAGGAAGTTTGAAGTTTAACCCTATCTTAAGTGACACAATAGCAAACAGTTTTTTGGCTTCAGTTAAAATAATGCCTTTTCTCTGGAAAACTGATAAGAGAAGTTGGTTGTGGTTAATCCTCAGCTGAGGATATTTTTCCATTGAATTTTTAAAATATATTTTTTATTGATTTCAGAGAAAAATGGAGAGGGAGAGAGAGAGAGAGAAATATCAATGATGAGAGAGAATCATCGATCGGCTGCCTCCTGCACACTCCCTACTGGGGATGGAACCTGCAACCTCCTTGTTCACGGGTCAACGCTCAAGCACTGAGCCATGCCAGCCGGACTCCATTGATTTTTAGAGAGAGTGGAAGGGAGGGGGAGAGACAGAGAGAGGGAAACATCCATGTGAGACTCATCGATTGATTGCCAGCCACATGAGCCCTGGCCAGGGCCAGGCAGGGATCAAGCCTGCAATGGAGGTACGTGCCCTTGACTGGAATCAAACCCAGGACCCTTCAGTCCGCAGGCTGACGCTCTATCCACTGAGCCAAACCGGCTTGGCAACAATTTTTAAATTCATTTTTTTAAGACACAATAATGAAGTACCAGTAAGCAAGTCTCTACAGAATGCAGCATAGTAGAGACAAAGTTGTGTGATTTAAGTTCTTTGCAGACCAGCAAATACGGACTAGATTTATTGGGGGAAATACTTTAAAAGAGTAGTTGCCATGGATTAAAAGCCCTTTGTACCAATGATTTTATAAAAAGGCTCTTGGCAAACTATCAAAGAAAAATACTGTCTCTATATGACAAAGGGCAGCTATTTAAAAACACACACACACAAAAAAAAACTGAGCACCTGAAACTAACATCATACTTCATGATGAAATTTTGAGCACGTTCCCCCTCACACCGGGAATAGAACAAGGATGTCTATGCGCACCACCTCTACTAGACACAGTACTAGAGGTCCTAGCCTGTGCCATCATCCTGTGATGTCCGGGATGCCTCACAAAGGGGCAATGGGAGACGGCCAAGTGGCACTCCGCAAAGACGTGCTCGGTTCCCTTTAGAGTGTCTTCTCCAGGGGTGGGGGAGAATGATGGAGGCTGTTCACTGCTGATGCTTCAACCTATGACCTCCTGGGGAAGACCTATAACCACATATAACACCCACATATCTCCCCAAAACAAAGAACAGCCTTCCATGGATCTACGTTTAGTTAAAAACAAACAAACAAATAAATAAAAACACCTTCTCAGCAGGTGGCTGGCACCCAATAAATGTACCTTCTCTACACTGGTCCATAGACCACCTCATGACAGATGCATCAGCTCTCTGGGTGCTGTCTGATCCAGGGCCTTCCTGACCACGAGGGATAGGTGGGCCTTGTCTCACCGGTGTCTGCAGCCCCTGGACACAGCTGCTCATCCCTGTGGGCCCATCCACCTGAGGATGTCCCTGCCAGGAGCTGCCACTGTCCCCAGCCTAGAGCAGTTGGGTTGAGCAGCTATGTACCAGAACCAGGCATGAAGAAGACTGAGGTCAAACTCAGGCATTCTCATCACCAAAGTCCCTGGACCCAGGAAGGGGGTTCTCCAGAGGACGAGAAAGATTGACAGTGTCCTAACACCTCCTTAGAAACACTGGCCCTTCCCAGCTCCCTGTCTTTGCCATCCCAGCCCATGTCCTTGCTTGCTGACCCACAAACCATGTGATTAGTAGAAGAGGAAGCAATGACCAGCACAATGCTGTCTTACAGTAGCTGCCCAGAAAACAGCTGGCTGACTGCATAAATGAATCAGAGAGCCAGCGAGTGGCCTGGCGAGGGCATGGAGACTCAGGTGTAGAGGAGTCCTGCAGGCAGGGCCCAGACCTGGGTGGGCAGGACCAACTTAAGCCAGACCCATTGGAAGAAACAGGGTGGTGGGAATGGACCTGGGATTGGGGCAGAGCAGCCTTTGGCTAGGAGAAAGGGGGGAAGGCTGAGACTGGAGACCAGCCCCTTCCAGAACAGCATTCCTCAGGCAGCTGGGGACCTGGCTCACCACCCCACCCCCAGGCTTCCTTCTCTAGCCAGCCTGCCTCCCCTGGGGCCAAGAGCAATTTGCCTGGCCAACAGTTCTGGGCTAGAGGTGACAGCTAATCCCAATATGTTTCCAGGTCAGTGCAGGCTGATCAAGAAAGTATTCATCCCACCCCCCCAATCTGGATGCCCCAACACACACCACCTTGTTCAGTGGGAACGGCACCCATGGACTTGGGCTGGTCCTGGAGGTTTGCACCCCTCAGTGTTCTTCTGTTGGAGCTGGTGTGGAGGCTTCTGCCCAGGGCTGTCCTGTTTTCCCGGGACTTACACCCCGTCTTGGACTGCCTCTGAACCTGCCTCATCACTCCTACATTGCAAACTCCTGACAAGCAAAGGATCCAATGAGATGCATGTTTGCACCCTCCTCACCTCCCCTCCCCCCCGCCTCCCCATACCCAGGTATCAACAAATATCCATGCGGTGAATGTAAGTTTCCCATAACAAGATGAAGAAACTAGCTGTGGGAACACTGAGCATAGATTAAATTCTGAAGAGTCTAGAAGCCCACAGCATTTAATTTCTAAAAAAATTATTTCAATATTTTTAATATCAAATAGAAAAGGCTAAGGTTAGGGAGGAAATGTGACATTATGCTGCAGGCTGACTATGGAGCAAGACCTAGGAAAGCTGAGCAGCAGGAAAATCTCTGTGTGGATGAGCTGTCTGTTTACACTTGTTTCCAGAACAATGGAGCTCACCATTGACGTCAATGATTGTGAAGAGACAAAAGGGCTGGTGGGTGTGTCACTGCAGCTGGGCCTGGATTTGCTTGTGTGTGTGTGTGTGTGTGTGTGTGTGTGTGTGTGTGTGTTAGGGAGTGGAGCAGGGAGTCTGTCCAGGTTTCAATGTCAGAGAAACAGGAGGAGGGGACAGTCTCACAGTGAAGTGTGGACCACATAGCAGACCTCCCAGGGCCTACATGGGAAGGCTTGTCCCAATGAACTTGGTATTTGCCCTAGTTTGCATCTATGTCTGACCAAGTTGCATACACACCTTATTAAGGAGAGGGAAAGAAGTGGTAAGAATTCCTGAATGTGGGTTTGGCTTCAGGAAATGGCAGCTTAGTTTGCCTGCAGGCTATCAGATCATAATTCTTCCTTCCCTTCCATCCCTGGTCCCCAGGAGAGGCCAAGGAGAACAGGCACGTGGAGGGAGATGCTGCAGGCCCCAGCTTCTTGGACAGCTAGCTCCCCTTCAGCCCTTCAGAGCCCTGACAGCTTTGCCTCTCCCATCAGACTCTGCATTTCAGAGCCTGCTGCCTTGGAGTCTGCTTTCTGTGTCAGGTCCTACAAGCAGGCCTCTGCTCTCTACTGGGTCACTATCCTGACACTTTAGACAGAAGGCTGGGGGCTTAACATGCTCCAAACAGTGTTTACTAAAAGAACAAATGGCCTCAGCCAAGGTGTCCAGGGCCCAGCACTCTGTGTCTCTGTGGCTTGTGCCTTACTTTCTCATTCACTCTTCAAGTGCTGCCTCCATCATGGGGCCTCTGGGATAATTGCCGCTCTGGTTAATTTATGATTCACAATACCCAATTCAGTATTTTACTTAATTCCCTAATGACGTGGGGATGCAAGGGACAACATCATTTCATTCGTACCTCCCATAGTAAAAATGATCCTATTTCCTGAACCAAAAAATGAGATACATGGTCTAAAAACTAAGAAAGGCCTCTTGGAAGTTGGCAGTTCTGGAAGATCTGGGACCTAGATGGCCCGGGTGGGCGTGCTCCAGGAGCTCTTGCAGGACCACCTGGTGTTGGTCCTCACCGGAGCTCGGCGCCTAGCGGCGAATGAATGAGAGTCAATGAATGCGAATGCGTGAATGAAAGATGTCCTCAGGGAGTTTCCCGCGGCCGCTGGGGACGCGCCTCTGGCCAGTCGCTGAAGGTGGCAGCCTCCCGGGGCATGGACTTCAGCGAGGGCTCGCCAGCCGGCCGGCTGGAACGAGGTGCAGAGGAGCCTGTTTCCGCCCCCCGTCCCGCGGTGGTACGCGCCACTCCGCGCTCCCCGAGCTGGGGGATGCGAGCTGTCTTGAATGGAAGACACCTAGGCCGGAAGTGGAAGGGACCACTCGGGAGGACGAGGAGGGGGGCAAGAGAGTGCCGTGTCTTCATTGAAGAACCGACGCGGTGAACATGGAGTTCCATGTGCGTCTTATGTAAAGAGAGCGACGGGCAACGTGGCCAATGGGTGTGCGACACACGCAGGCCAGCCTCCCTGGTATGCAAATGAAGATTCTTCGCGACCAATAGAGGGCGCCGGGGGCGGGCGCAGCGCGCGCGGTCACGTTTTCCACTATGTGACAGCGGCAAGTCAGCGGCAGCGGCGGCAAAGGCGGGCTGCGCTGCGGCTACACGCTGCTCACTACGCGCTGCTCTCGGCGGCTGCGACAGCAGGCGCCAGTTCGGCGGGCGGACTCGCGAACGGACCCGCGGACAAGCGAGGACGCGGCTCCGCGGTAAGTGCGCAGCGGGGAGACCAGCGCCAGGCCGGGGCGGCTATCGTCGTCCGGACGCCGATAGCCGGCCAGACGCCGGCTCGCTGGTTACGTAACGCCGCCTGGCCGGCGCGGCCTCGGGCGGGCGGGTCAGGGTACCGGCGGGCGGCCTCCGAGCGACGGCGGCGATTCCGCCAGCCCAGGGAGGCTCGATCCCAGAGCTTCCTGGGCCATTTGATTGCTTCTTGGCTTGAGACTGGCCTGGGGTGCGTGGTGGGTACTGTTATCCCCATTTTGAAGATCGGGAAACAGGTTCAGAGAGGTTATGCAACTTGTCTAAGGTCACGGAGCGGCTGTGACACCACACTGGCCTGTCCTTCTCTAGGTGATTTTCTTCTATGAACCCTCCCACGCCCAGAGTGGAGAGGGCCGGAAAGGTGAAGGCAACCAAGGGTCAGTGCAACTGTCTCTGGGAGCGCCGAGGGCCCCTTCTCAGAGCTGGCTTCCTGCTCTGAGACCAGAGAGCCAAATCTCCAGCTAGGGAAGGGCCACTGGTGGGCCTGGAACCCTGGGGACAGGAAGACCTCATCTCATGCTCACCCCCTATGCCCACCCTGGACTTCCCTGCCTTCATTCTCTCTCCCCAGCTTGGGTAGAAGAGGGGGTCCCACTGTGATACATCAGTCACACCATCCTTCTTGGTGTCCCTTTGGCTGCCGAGTCCCAGACATAGGCCAAGGGGCAGGTGGCAGCCTGCTAAACTCTCCAGGAAGGCCAGGGTAAGGGATGACAACTTGGTTGCCATGGTTTCTGTAACCCACGCAAAGAAACCAGTTTGGGAAGCTGATTCATACTCAAAGAACAACGGAGCCAGCAGGTACCCGGGAAATCATCTAGGGTAACCCCTTGGCTTGACAGATGAGGCCACTGGAGCCCAGATCCCTGCTAGGCACACATCATAGCCCGGCCAGGCCTGAGCTCAGGGTGCCTGCAGGGTCCTCCCATCAGCCTGAGGGTCATGAGCTGGGTCAGGTTGAGCTTCTGAGGTTCCATGAAGGCCTGAAGTTGGTTGCTGACTCCCTGAGAGGGTTGGAATTTTGGAGGAGGGGCCTCAGATCCCCAATGTTAAGAGCCCTAGCAGCATGGCAGAAGCCCCCCACGAGTACTTCTCACCTCCCCTGTCTGACACAGCGAGGCCACTGACTTCCCTGGCTGCAAATGGGAGATGCTCCTACCCGTACCCAGAGTGTCTGGTCCCAGGCTGGATTTGACTAGGAAGGGAACAGAACTCTACCTGAGGCTTTAATTAGCCATTAAGTTTTTAAATACAAGGCTAATCACTTTTTATAAAGTGCGTGGGTAAAATAGGAAAAGGACTCCTTTTTAAGTGGAAGCTACGTGATATGCCAACACAGGGATGATATCGTGGGTGTCTGCAGTTCTCTGCCATCGTCATCCTTGTGTGATTCACTGGTACAGCACGAACGCAGCTCTGGCTCTCTGTGGAGACTGGATGCTGGGTGCAGAGGGGGAGCCCTGCTGCCACTGCTGCTGGGTGACTCAGATTCCCTTCTGGGACTCAGTTTCCTTCTCTATAATGGGGGCTCAGGTTAGGCCAGTGGTTCTCAACCTTCCTAATGCCGCGACCCTTTAATACAGTTCCTCATGTTGTGGTGACCCCCAACCATAAAATTATTTTCGTTGCTACTTCATAACTGTAATTTTGCTACTGTTATGAATCGTAATGTAAACATCTGATATGCAGGATGTATTTTCATTGTTACAAATTGAACATAATTAAAGCATAGTGATGAATCACAAAAACAATATGTAATTATATATGTGTTTTCCAGTGGTCCTAGGCGACCCCTGTGAAAGGGTCGTTCGACCCCCAAAGGGGTCATGACCCACAGGTTGAGAACCGCTGGATTAGGCCATCTTTGAGGTCTGTTTCAATTCCTAGGTTTTTGGATTCCTCTCACTCTGAGGATGACTTCCCCAGGCACCTGCACAGATTTCTGACACAGTCTTGCTTTCAGGCCACATAAGGTTACTCTGTGAAGGCACATCCCCTGTGAGGCATGTCTGCCTGCTTAGAAGGAAACAGGAAAGTTTCCTTTCATTTGTACTATTTCTGATGCACACACAACTTTTAGAAAAATCCTGGCAGGCACACCTCTGTGTTTAAATGATGATGTAACTTCTCTGGGCCTCAGCAAACCACAGGCTCTGTCAGGTCATTGAGCGCCTGGCAGGACCTCTCAGCATTTAGTCTAAAGAAAGAGTGATGCCGAAAACTACGTCTTAGGCAAAACTCACTAGAAACACACAACCCCAAAGCTATGCAGATGCTCTGTGCCCCACACTTGCAGACACTGGCCCACCTGCGGATCCAGCAGGGGACCTGAAGGTCCTGACAGGGGCCTCTGTCAACTCTTTATGCTCCTTTGTGCACATCGTAACAAGTTTGTTATTGTGTTTCCAAGTCTAGTGCAAATCAGAAGCAGTAAATGACCAGGTGAGCAGCCACCGGCTGTGGGCAGGAGTCAAGGCCACTGGCAGTCATGAAGGCAGAGGGGCTCTAGCTCTTAAAGGCCTTGGGGGTTCCTAGTGCTCTTCTCCCTGGGGTGACAGAGAGGAGAGTAAGAACAGCTCGCTGTTCACAGGCACTGTGGCAGCCGGCTCCCTGAGTGCCACAGCTGGGACGCTGGCGCTTTTGCTTTGTTGTTTTAAATCTGTGCTGCTCCATGTTTGGGATGTCACCAGGCAGAGCTCAGAGTGTGGAGGTGTCTAGTGAGGCCAGGACGTGCGTCTCCCCAGCCTCCTTCCCCTCCATATTTGGACACTGCCGTCACATTTTCCTCAGTTACCCAGCTGTTGCCATGGAGAGCACGGTGTTTGTTTAGCAGGACAAACATTTTCTTCAGATTACAGCAGGCTGGCCTTGGGGACTTGGCTCCTACCAGGAAGACACAAACGTATTATAAATCTTGGGTTGTAACATACCGCCAGCTTGTGGACACGGAACACAGGCTGTGAGATCCTGTTATATAAAGTGCAAAGGCAGGCAGGATTAATCAGGCTGTGAGAAGTCAGACTGGTGGTGTGTGACCAGGGTTGAGTGGTGGCTCAAGGACCACCAGGGGTATCTGGGGGGCTGGGGACACGGGTGCTCAGTTTGTGGACATATATCAAGCTGTGACCTTATGATTTGGGACTTTTCTGTGTGTATTTATACTTTCATTTCAAAAAGCCAATTGCCTTAAGTGATTGAGCCTATTTCAGATTTTCACAAGGAAATGAACTTCCCCTTAAGCTCAAGGCTATTGAATGAGAGCAGCCTTACCTATCCTGGGGTGGCCATGGTAAGTGGAACTGGGACCCAGGCTATGCTTTTGTTCCCTTTTTTATTTTTATTTTTTTTTTTACTATTTCTTATGGAACCTCTTAAAATATGACAGTAGAGAGGATAGTGTAATGAATCCCCATGAACCCATCGGTCAGCTTCAAAGAGTTTTAGCTCTGGCCCCCTCCTTCCATCCCCACCTTTTCCCCCTCCTGTATTATTGTGAAACCCATCTCAGACTATGACCTCATTGCAGACTGCACTTTCTAACGGCCCTCTGTGCGGCAGAGGCAGTGCTTGCCACCGGAGGTATGATCAATGACCCGAGTCAAGGCCTGAGCTTAGCCCCTTCCTTGGGTCTGACTGTTCTCCAGGGACAGAGCCAGCGTGTAGACATCTGTGAAGGAGGCAGCAAAGGAACCTCGAGGGGCAGGTGTGCAGGCCCCAGCTTCTCTGGCAGCCCCTTTCCTTCCTGGGCCCCTGGCACCCTGGACCATGAGCACCACCCCCAGAACTGGAAACCCAGCTTTCCCGGGGCTCCCCAGGGCTTGGGCAGTGCTGGCATGAGCAGGTGCTCCATAAATGTTTGTGGAAGGCAGGAGGCAAAGTCTGATTTGATGGGCACATTGGTTTTGCCAACTTGGCAATTTGAGGTCGGTCCATTAGAGCTGTCGGTGCTGAGTGATGCATTTTCTGGAAAGATGAAGTTTGGGATGATTTGGTTTGGTTTGTTGTTTCACATTTCTGCATGCTCACTTGACTCTCTTTGCAAAAAAAGATTGTCTTCCACCTAAGGTAATCATGTGACTCCTACTCAGTGAGCCCTACTCAGTGTCCCCGGTGGTGGGCCATGAAAGCCAGGAGCTCCTGCAAGGAGCTAAGCGAAGCCCTCAGGGCGTGATGGAAGCGAAGTGTGTGGTGCTCTTTCCTGAGGATGTCTGTACGCCTGGGGTGGGGCCAGCTGAGCGCTTAGTCCTTTACATACAGCCAGAGATAGCTCTCCTGGCAATGAAATATCTCCTTTTAAACAAATTACTTCTGTTACAGTGTCTGTGTTCCCATTGTAACGGACAGTGATGATGAAAGCTAGCCTCTGTTGGACACTGACTGCATCCCAGACACCTTGCATGGGCTGCATCCTTTCACCCTCCCAGCAGCCAGTAGGAGGCAGGTGCTGCTGTGGCCCCATCTGACAGATGAGGAAACAGGGACAGGGAAGGAAACTTGCTCAAGACCACACGGTCAGAAAGTGGGGGACCCACGGAAGCCCCACCACCCAGGAGCTACTCATGTAACCACTCAGCCTTCATAATTCACTCAGCAAAAAAGGACTGGCTGCTTGTCTGAGGAGGACTGCCGGATGACATAGGAGGTGTCCAGGAAGTTGGGTGGGCAGCCCCTTGGCAACTCCACTGAAGCCCTCTGAGAGATCTTGCTTCCACCTTGCCCATGCCCTGCAATCCTGTTAAAGTATGAGTCACGTCTTACATAGAACTCTCCAGCAGTTCCCCATCTCAGAATAAAGCCAGAGTCCAGGTTCTGCCACTTTGATGTGCAGATCTGGCTCTGATCTAATATCACTCTCCTCTTGCCTTGCCCTCTGCTCCAGACTCAGCCATCTTCTTCAAACTCCCTGCCTCAGGACCTTTGCACTTGCTGTCCCTACCTAAAATATTCTTCCTCTGCATCCAGCTAGCCTGCTCTGTCACTCTGTTCAGTTTGTCTTCATTCAGGTTCTTTTAAAAACAAAGTCTGGGTAGAGGGTTACACTTTACTGAGAGATGCAATCCCAGGGCAGCCATGGTGAGGGAAAGGGAAATGAAGAGGAAAAGGCAGGACACACACATGTGATGACGTCCTAATGATGAGGCCCTGCTTCACGGACACCCAGCATATCACTCAGCCCCTGGAGATCTCATCAGCAAGACTCCCCCCCCCCCCCCCGAAAAAAAAAGAAAGAAAGGAAAAGAGAGGAAAGGAAAGGACAGACAGAAAGCTTCAGAACGCTCCAATCAATGGAGGGATGGAGAGAGGACTTAGCCACTGACCACTTCCGCTGACCTGTCCCCTGTGGCCAAAGTTCACCCCAGGGAGTGTGATTGCTCTTGGGTCCAAATGCAAATTAAGGCACATCAGTCTGTACTTACAGTGCAGTGCTTCAATGGTTCCTAGTCGTTTCCCAGATAACTTATGTGTAATTTATGTGTAAACTCCTCACTGGCCTTTCTCCCTTCTGCACTCTGCCTACTTCTGCACTCCACTTGGATCCCCTTAGTCAAACACTGGAAATGCCTGCAGGGCCTGGAACTCATGTGCTCCCACCTGCTCTGCCCTCCTCACAGGGTAACACCCGCTCCTCACAGCCTCACCTCTCCCCCTGCCTGCAGCCTGGTTTCAGGGTCTCCTGTAACTTGTGATGCTCAAGATTTCTGAGATCCCAGACAACCTGTAGGGTCCCAGGCCCTGCCAGCCACTCAGTGGGAACCGGTGTACAGTGCGGCCTTGACTTACGAGTTTAATTTGTTAAGGAGCTTGTTAACTCAAATTACTCTGTCAACTCAAAGCAAAAAATCGGCTGAGAGACAGCTCGTATCTCAAAAAACTTGTTAGTCGGGACACTCGTAAGTCAAGGCCCCACTGTATTTCCCAAAGTTCCCACATGCTGGGCAGTGGTCATCAGTGCTCTTGTTGCCTTCTCATGAGGCCATCAGCAGCTTGCCATGTCAGGGCTGTGGCTGCCTAATTCAACTGCCTTCCGAATTCACGGCAGGTGGGCGCTCAGTGAATAAGAACAAAAATACCCATGAGATACCTGTGAATGACCCTGACTGCTACCCCCTCACTTGGCAAAGTATGAAGAAAGACCCTGATGGGACAGCCACGGAAAGGCTGCACGCTTTCTGGCTGACAACATTTCTCTCGTTTGCCAGCTTCCTTCAGGAGCCAACATGAATGAATTTGCTGGATTTGCCCCCAACCCCAGTAGCCCCACAAAGGAGCCCATGGATCCCACACCCAATGGGGTCTTGCTCCAGGAAGATGTCGACATGAGCAGTGGCTCAAGCGGAAATGAGACCAACGAGAACTGCTCCACAGGGCGGGACTCGCAGGGCAGTGACTGTGACGACAGTAGCAAGGAGCTGGGGATGCTGGTGGAGTCACCCGATTCTCAAGAGAGGTAGGGGCAGCCGGGGCCCGTGGAGGCAAGGCCCTTGTTTGTCTTTTCAGGGTCTCATTCTGTTGTAATTTGATTGCTTCACCATCTTTAAATCATGATGATCAACTTTTTCCAGATTTTTGAAAATCTTGTTAACTTAGAATAACTAAAATGTACTAGGGTTTGTCCTTCCTAATGATGCCACTTGGCCATTGAAGATCCGATTGCCAACAGATCGGTAGTGCATAATGAGATCTTAGGAGGCTGCGTGTCAGGTAACCTCGCCTGCAGCTGAGTGCTTTGTAGAACATGAACATGCTCCTTTAGCACTGGCTCTTCATCTCCCAATACCTACTTTTCCTGGTCTCTGAAGGCTTTGTTTCAGTTTTACCTTACCCTCGTGTTTCTCACTGTGGTGTGATCCAGCCTGTTATCGCTGATTAGATGGAGGAGCTGTGGGTGGAAGAGTCTCTGAGTTCTGTCTTTATTTCTTGTCCTTACAGTCCAGGTGCCTACAGCCTGATACTGGCGAAGTCTGAACACAACCCATCTACAAGCGGCTGCAGGTAAGGCCAGTTAGAACCTCCTTGACTTAGAATCTTAGGAGAAACCAAGAGATTTGTCCTTGGAGGTTAGGTTTGGGGGATATGTGACTTGTTTTAAGCTTCTTCTAGAACCTATTGGTCTGTGTTGTGAACCCAGCTGTGCCCTTCCAGTCACGACTGTCCCTGCAGGCTGCCCTGAGCCCCCCATGTTGCTCTGGGTCTATTGCTCCTCCAGCTCTATCCAAGCAGACCTTGTCTGCGTCTGAGACCTGTTCATCTGGAACTTCCTCACCCTGTTTAGGTATTTGTAACAAGTGTATCCTTAGTTTCCTATCCACAGACACTTTCATATCTCACTGGAGCCACAGCCAGCTCTTAGTCCTGGGCATGAGGGCTCTTTGCCATCGTAGACACCTGATGTCCACCATTCTCTCCGCACCTTCTGCTCTACACACGTCCATCTCCTTCAGCAGGTGCCCACCTGCCCTGCCTTCCCCGTCTCTGCTCCTTAAGTTTGAAGATCCTTCTATAAATCTCCTCTCCTCTTGGGGGTCTTCCTAAACTCATTATTCACGTTTATGCCCCAGGAAGCCACTGCTGTCCTCTGTATTCTCCATCACTTAATCATCTTCTAGCTGAGGCAGACAGGAAGGCCCAGCTCAACCATCAGTCTGCTCAGCCAGATTCTGAGGGTCGATCAGCAGGCCTTGCTGGGCACAGCCTGGCTCTCACTCGTGGGGAAAAGAGCCAGCTGGAGGGATGTCTGACCCATTCACTTGTGTTAAAGCAGTGGTTCTCAACCATGGGTGAGTCGTCTGCCCCAAGAGATATGGCAATGTCTAGAGACATTTTGGTTGTCACAGCTGGTGAGGGTACTGCTGGTCTCCAGTAGTTGTTAACCTAAAAATAAAAGGCCAAAGTGAGAGGCAACAAGCATTTATTGTAGGTAAAAAAGAACAGCTATTTAGGACGCACTGATTCAGGCAGAAACCCAAATAGTGTTCCAATTAGGAGGCAAAGGCAAGGGGTGTTTATGAGAAAGGGAAGGGGAGCAATTATATCCATAGAAGGAAGGCATTCTGTAGTGCAAATAAGGTAACATAGTGACACTAGTTCTAAACACTGTTTTTAATTTTCAGTCTGGTGGCTAAATATCTGCTTTCCTGTTACCTTTGTAAACAGTTCTTTGGGACACAATGTTGCCCTGTTTTAACACTCCAAAGTTTTGAGGAGCAAGACTACAAGGCAGCTTGCTTGGGGATGGCAGCTCCAACTCCATTTTAAAGTGCCTCCATTTATGTTATTTTTCACATGGGTGAGGCCAGGGATGCTGCTCACCATCCTGCAGGCACCACAGAGAACTGTATGGACCAAGATGTCCTAGTGCCAGGTTAAGAAACTGGACCAGACGGACATCTCTTCAGAAAAGGGACCCAGAAAGCTAACGTCTGATCTTTTTCACTCTAGTAGTGAGCAGTCTGCCAAAGCCAACACGCACAAGGAACTGATCAGAACGCTCAAGGAGCTGAAGGTCCACCTCCCCACAGACAAGAAGGCCAAGGGGAAAGCCAGCACGTTGGCGACCTTGAGGTACGCCCTGAGGAGCGTGAAGCAGGTGAAAGGTATGCCTACCTCATGTGTTTGTTCCAGCCTGTAGAAGTGAGTGTCAGATCCCCCCACATTACCGCTTGGACTGTGTTGGCTTTCAAGACTCAATCCTGACACTGAAGAAAGAAACTTCGGGGTCTCGTGGAGCTGTCACAATTGAAAATCTCAGTTCACTGGGAGCTGTCTATTGCACTCGACTTTTAGAGGAAGAAATAAAGCGGATAGAAAGCCAGCTGATAGCAGAAACCTATGTACAACATAAAGCTTCTGTGCTGTGGGCTAGGTCAGGTCATGGTGAGGAGGGTACAGCATCTTCCAAGCTCTGGCTGGAGCGGGTGACCACCGACGGCCCGGTGATGTGGGCAGCTCAGAGTGGAATTGAAGCGAAACATCCCATAGTGTTTAGCTGAGGACTTGCCCCTCCTTTAAAAGAAAACATGAAGGGACCCCAGGGGTGGGTGGGTTTAACAGAGCTCATCCTTGAAAGGCAATATCTTAGAGCTTCTTCATTCAAGACCCCGGGCTCTTTATTTCTTTTTGTTTTAAATATGTTTTTGTTTATTTTTAGAGAGAGGTAGGGAGAGGGATAGAGATATAGAAACATTGATGAGGGAGAAACATCATCAGTTGGCTGCCTTCTGCACGCCCTCTACTGGGAATTGAGCCCACAACCCAGGCATGTGCCCTGACCGGGAATCGAACCGCCTCTTGGTTCGTGGGTTGAAACTCAACCACTAAGCCACACCTTTATTTCTTGTTTATCTAAAAATGTGTGAGTTTCAATGGTGGTGGGCTTTGGATCAGGAAGGCAGGCAGGGCAGAGTGCCTCCTTCCATCACAGGTGCATGGTAACAGGACCTCCGAAATCCAGCCTCCATCCACCTGTGGGCATGTTTGGATTTTATCATTCGATGGCAGCATGTGACAGCTTTTGGCGGTAGTTGGTGGATTAGAGAAAGGCTTTTGTCTAAGGACACATTGCAGGAACCTTCACAGATGCAGGAACCTATGAGCAAACACTGCAAACCCAACATGTTAGCTCATTGGGCTCAGACACTTTCCATTTCAATCAACTCCAAGCCCATAAGTATCTGCCTTCACTTGCTCCTGCCACCAGACCTTCCACTGGGCAGACACCCCATGTCCTGGGTCTCTGGTCACCTCGGTGCCTCTGCCTCCAGGCCAGGACCCTGTGCTCAGGGTCACCTCAGGATGGTTTAGCTATAAAGTTGGTCAAGAGGTCCTCGCAGCCTGGCCTCTCAGTCTGCTGCTGGGAAACGGGATGAGAACTTTGAGAATTCTTAAATGTCTTCAGTGCCTCAGAGAAACAGTAGAAGTCTTGGGGCAGGTATGCATGTGTGCAGTCCTAGTCTTGCAACAGGGGACACTCCATGGACCCTTGTCATTACAGTGAAACCCCCAGCCCCTGCACGTGGAGGGATTTCTTAGCTGTTTGGTCCACTGACGAGAAGCTGAGTCAGAGGGAAAGTCAGTACAGTGGGACCTTGACTTACTAGTTTAATTCATTCTGTGACAGCTCGTAACTCAAATTACTCGTATGTCAAATCAATTGTGAACGAGTGAGACACGTGATGCTGGGCTGATGTTGTGGCGTTCACTGTGACGTTCGCTGCGCCAACTAGCGGTGGGGTATCTGAAGCTGGCTCGTAACCCGAATTTTAACTCGCAACTCAAAGCAAAAAATCGGCCGAGAGACAGCTCGTATCTCGAAAAACTCGTTAGTCGGGACACTCGTAAGTCAAGGCCCCACTGTATCTCCTTGGGGTAGATGTGTGAACCCTCCCACCACTTGACCTTCACTTACGTATTTCACACATGCACTGAGTCCCAGTGGACACCACACATCAGAAACGTGCTTAAGAGTAGAAAAAAACTCCAAGGCTGATAGAAAGGTGAAACAGTGCTTTATTCTGTTACCATCAGCTACTATCTCAAGGTACAGCCTGCAGTCAAAGCAAAGCCTGTCACCAATGAGGATACCAAGCCACGTTTCAAATAGTGTTCACATTTCTAATGTTTGGATGAATTCCATGGGAAGGGCTTGTTTCATGTAGTCTGGCTGGGAGAGTTTGTGCCAGACATGGAAAGTGGCTATGTGCTGGTTTGTGTGGCCTTTTAAGGGGTCCTCTTCAGCCTCTTGGCCATGGCTGGGTCACCCCAAAGCCATGCCAGATGTTCCAGGATGAGTGGCCCTTGTCTTCAGGGTCTGTTCTGAGCAGTTTGTTCCACATGTTGTTTCTTGTGCCCAGTGACCTTAGCAGTCGATTCTGTTTGGATGGGATGTCAGTTGAGACCACCACGGGAGGCAGAGCAGGGGTACCACAGCCATCCTGCATGGACATGATGACATTGCATCATGATTGACCACCTCGTGGGGAAAGTGAGCATTAGGTGGAACTCTGTGGCCTTGTCATTTAAGATAATGTGTATTTATTGTTTACAAAGTTCTGTAACCATCGGCCTTCTGATTTTCAGGGGAAACCCCCAAATTTCTGTTTTGCCTTTGTCTTTCTGTGATCCGTTCTCTCAGTGTCCAGGAGATGGTCTCCTGGCCCACTTTTCATGAGAAAAGTGAGTTAGGAGCTGCCTCTTGGTCTCTCCTGCAGCCAACGAGGAGTATTACCAGCTGCTCATGTCCAGCGAGAAGCACAGCTGCGGCCCGGACGTGCCCTCCTACACCATAGAGGAGATCCGGAGCGCCACCTCCGAGGCCATTATGAAGAGCACGGTGAGTGTCTCCTGCGGGGAGTCCTCCTTCGGTGAGCTGGTGACCGCCTGGCCGGTGGCTTGATGGCAGCAGAGTTTGGAGTTGCAGGAAGTGAGTTCAGACCTTAGAAAAAGAATGTAGAGTCAGTGGTTCAGAAGTCCTGCTCCAGATGTCTCCCAGACCCTGTGCTCTCCTGGCCGCTCCACCCGGCACCTCACACACCGTGACCAAGCACAGTGCACTTCAGGGTGAGGACACGCCAGGGGCAATTGGTTCACTGTTCAGGGCTTCATCGGGGGGTGCCCTGGGATTAAACTCAGCTTCATAAGACTCCAAACCTCATGCATTTTATTTTATTATTATTTTTTTAAATCTTCACTTGAGGATATTTTTCCATTGATATTTTAGAGAGAGTGGAAGGGAGGGGAAGAGACAGAAAAGTCGATGTGAGAGAGACACATCAATTGGTCGCCTCCTGCACCAGGGCCAGGAAACACGCCTGCACTGAGGTACATGTCCTTGACCGGGATCGAACCTGGGACCCTTCAGTCCACAGGCTGGCACTCTACCCACTGAGCAAAACCAGCTAGGGCCAAACCTGATGCATTTTAAAGTGGCTGATAAAGGTGGGGCCCTTGGAGGTCGGGACGAGGAACAGGTTGGCCGTGCCCTGAGCCCCCATTTCTCAGAGAGCAGCATTTCTCAAAGCTGTCTGGAAAACTGGGCTCCCCCACTCCTTCTCACCTTCCTCCAGTACTCCCCACCCCCCCAACCAGTCCTTAGCTCAAGAGGTCCAGAGCCCTGCAGCCCCCAGACAGTCCCCGGCACCCCAGGAGAGGGACACCCCAGCCCTGGTGACAAAGGGGGAGGTGTGCAGGGCCCTTCTACCTCTCAATTCAGACGCCAGGGGCTCTGTACCCAAGAATACTGAATGGATGACACCTGTGGGAATCCGCACCCCTGGGTTCCTTTTGGAATGGAGCCCCAATGTGATTCTTCAAGTAATATCCTGTTTGGTTGCCAGTATATATGAGGGGAAATAGAGTTATTCTGGTCGGGACTGAAGGTCCCAGAGGCCTTCCCTGACCCTCCGTGCCCCTTTCCTGTCACCTGTCCCACCCGTGTGCCCGTCCTGTTCCGGCCCCTCTGCCCATTCTGACCCGAAGATGTTCTTCCTTTCCAGGACATGTTTGCTGCGGCTGTGTCCCTGGTCACCGGGAAAACCCTGTACATCTCCAACCAGGTGGCCTCCATCTTCCACTGTAAGAGAGACACCTTTCACGATGCCAAGTTCGTGGAGTTCTTGGCGCCCCATGACGTTAGCGTGTTCCACAGCTCCACCACGCCTTACAAGCTTCCTCCGTGGAGTGTCTGCAGTGGGACAGGTGAGGGGAAGGGAGTGCTGCCCATGTCACCTCTGCTGGAGACCAGCACAGCCGTGGCGGCCTCTGTCCCAGGGGAGAGATCAGAAGTTGTTCAGAATAAATTTAGAGAGAAAACTAGTCTTTTCATGAATTTCAGAGAGGGAGCAAACATCTCAGAGGCTTTTAGGACATGTTAGGCATTTTAGAAATGAAGTTCTGAGAAGCTGGAGTCTGAGGTGAGTCTGCGGAGGGGGGAGAGCCCAGGCGCATCTGGGGGCATTAGACCCCTGGCTGTAAACTCTGGAATGTGCCGCGCTCATGAATAGATTTCATTTTAGCCAGAACTGGGATAAAAGCTCTCTGAGGCTTCGCTTTGAGCTCTGGCAGGTTTGTGCCACACCTTGGCTCTGATTCTGGTACTGTCTTTAGGAGCACCCAGCGCTCTCCATACGTCGTCGTGTCATTGGGTGGGTGACTGTAGGCTTTTTCTTTCAGATTCTTCCACTCAAGAATGCATGGAGGAGAAGTCTTTCTTCTGCCGTGTCAGGTAAGCCCAGTGACAGGTCTTCCTAAACTTGAAATGGCCCAACCAGTTCATCCTGAGCACCTGGTGGGAGGTGCAGGAGGCCCAGACGTCTCCCTCCAGTCCGTGCTCCACTCCGGGCGGGAAGGCCACGAGCCTGGCTGTGCTCCCATCTTTGGAGCGAGGGGCCATGCAGCACTCATACTTCTAAAAAAGTGAGTGAAAAGAAAGCACGTGGCCAGAGCTGCATTTTAAATGTTCACAAGGGGTTAAGACAGCCTGGTCAACAGTGGGGTGATTTCAGCCAGTGCTCACTGAGGATGGCAGCCTGAGGAGCCGGGACTTGCTGTCCATCACCTGGAAACGGGCCAGGGGCCTTACCTGGGGAGGCGTGTATCCTGGGGTCCTTGGGGACCCCAAAAGTACATGCAGCCTTCGGTTTGAATGTATATTTTTTTAAGTGCATTTTCCTGGGGAGAGCTCCGTAGCTTTCCCAACGGGCTTTTAGCCTAAAACGGGGTGACCAGATAAGCCTCCAGCTGCAGTGTCAGGAGCGACCCCTGGCCAGACAGCGGTGCCCTCAGAAAGTGGAGCAGGACCCCACTGTTGGAGCAGCATCCCTTTCCCTAATTAAAACGCAAACTGTTCTAGAGACAGCTCAATAGATCTCTCAGGGCTGATGACTGTGACTTACCCTGTGACGTCATCGGAAATCTGAGGGGCTGGGTGGTGGGCCCAGCTTCTCAGGTGGAGATGAGGCCCAGACAGCATGCCAAGGGCTGCCCATCCATCTACCAGTATGCTGTGGTGGGATGGGAGGGCATCTTTACAACAAATGAAGGGATTGCTGAGATGACAGCCAGCTGTGGGGGAGGAACAGTTCCTTCTGTCATAACTCCACCCTCTAATGGCACCCTCCTCTTCAGCTTCGGGAAGAACCATGAAGACGAGATCCACTACCACCCGTTCCGTATGACGCCTTACCTGGTCAAGGTGCCGGAGCAGCAGGGTGCTGAGAGCCAGCTGTGCTGCGTGCTGCTGGCAGAGAGGGTGCACTCCGGCTACGAAGGTGACTGCCAGGCCCAGGCCAGCCAAGGGCTCCTCTGGTCCCTCAGTTACTCCCCTGGCTCAGATGTAATGTCTGTTCGGTGGACTCCAGCGCAGCCCTCCCCAGCCATGGACAGGGTCTCCATGTCCCTCGAGACTCAGCACACCCACCTTTGTCACCTGGCCCTCCTGGGACCCTGCCACACCACCTCCCCACGCATTTAAAGGGTCTGTGTGCCAACATCTCACCCATGTCCGGGCCATCACTGTGACCGTGGGTGCCCTTCCCCTTCCCCACCCACTGCCTTCCATCCATGCAGTGAGAACAGCCCTGACAGACTGGGCCCAAGTCCCTCCCATCCTTGTGTACACCCAGGCCTTGGCCCTGGTCCCTCTGAAGTGCAGGGACACCAGCTCTTCCTCAGAACCCCAAGCCATCCCCACTCTTACCTCCCACTGAGTCTGCCGTCCTCCTGACACCAGGTTCCTGCAGACAGTTGGCCCCCTAACTCCCTGTTTGCTCCTAGCGCCCCCTCCCCATCTCTGCCTATAGAAATCTAGTCTCTGCAGCAGGCTTATCTCGCCAGGTGTCCTTTCCTGGTCCTGCCAGCTCCTCAGGCCACCCCCCCCAAATTACCAAGTCTGGGTTCTTCAAGCATCCTGATCATGTCCTCCTAATGACCCCCCGTACCAAGCTGTGACATAGTCAGCAGGAGTTTCTGAGAAGCCTGTGTGTAGCGTGCGGTTTTGTAAATGGGAAGTCCTGGCTTCCCTGACTAGGTCTGGCCCACAGAGCCGAGGGACTGGCGAGGGCTCTCGGGCTGCCGTCAGAGCCTGTCACTGAACGAAGCATGTGGTTTTCTAGTCATTGTCATGTAACTACAAAATGTGTGCATTCCTCAGAATCAGACATCTGAGCAAAATTCTGTTCTTTCAGCCCCTAGAATTCCTCCAGAAAAGAGAATTTTTACGACCACACATACACCCAATTGTTTGTTCCAGGACGTAGACGAAAGGTAAGCCCCGTGTGCTGCCCCCGCTGCCCATGCACGCCTTGTGCTCACCCTTGTCTCAGAACCAGTACTGCATCCCCAGGCCCGCAGGTTCCCTCCCTAGACATTTAGCGTCTGTCGTTGTCTTGGTAATTACTTCATAACTAAGGAAAGCTCAATCAATGTTCATGGTTTTGACACTGAAGCTGTTAAGCTAAAGCTAAGCCTGCATGTTATGTGTGGTAATCAACAAAAGCATTTGAGGATGTTTAAGCAATGAGATAATTGTGGAATTACACTAAAAACCTCCTGACATAAAAAGACTGTAAATGGGGCTGTCAGGGGAGCTGGTAATTGTTCTAAGACTGTTTAAACTCGTTTCAAGGTTAGACACGGATAAGCACTGGTACAAGTGGGGATGGTGCGCCAGGGACAGGTGCACATCAGTGGGCAGGTTCCCAGCACAAGTGCACCTTCCAGCCTGCGTGTCACCTGCACCCTCTGTCCAGAGCCTCGTTGGGGTGTCCCAGCCAGGATGCTGCAACTGCTGGGAGCACTGACATCTGAGGGTTTGCCGGCATTGGGCCAGGGCCCTGGTGTGCCTTCCCCAGCTCCTTCTGCACAGAAAATGCTCCAGGCTGCTGGCAGTCGGGGAGGAGTTTGCTCAGAAGACCCACGGGAAGTAGACTGAGAAGAGCCAGCATGCTGCGCTTTCTGAAATGGGCCAGTGTCACCTCCACCGACACCGTCAAGAGTTAGGTCCTCTCCACTGCCCACCCCTGGGCACAGAGCTTGAGGTCTCCTGGGAAAGGTCTGCTCCCAGGTGGCCTGGGATCAGCGGCCTCCAGCTCCGGGCTGCTCAAGTGCATGCTGCCCACCACCTGTGTCAGAATGACTGAGAGGAGGCTTCAAGGCACAGGTTCCTGGGCCCCACCAGCCCTGCCCAACCAGGATCTCAGAGGGTGGGGCTGGGAGCTGCATTTGTGAGGCAACCCCAGCATAATTTTTATTCCTCCAAAAATCTAAGAACTTCTATCTGCAACCCACCCCAGGAATGTACTTAACTCACATGCAGAAGGATTGGCGAGCAGGCACACCTAGTCAGCACAGCCTTCCTCAGCAAAACCACCTCCTCCTCCTTCCCCTCATCTCCTCTCTTCCTCCTTCCTCTGTCTCCCGTTCCTTCTCCCCTTCTTCCTTCCTCTTCCACTTCCTGCCCCCTCTTCCTCCTGTTCCTCCTCTTCTTCTTCCCTCCTCTTCCCCTTCCTCCTCCTTCTCTTCCCCCTCCCTCCTGGCCAGGCCTGGAACTGGGAGGACGCCAAGAACATTCTGTACATCCGGCCAAAGGAAAACACAAGGCCCAAGAGAGTTCTCCCCCGCAGGGAACAGGGGGGCCTCTCTCAGACTCAAAGGAGACTGTCCTTCCACATGAGCAGAAGAGTTGGGAAAACATCTGTGTGGATGCAAGAACGCTGCCCGAGGAGAGGAAGGCTGGGGTGCAGCTCAGAAGAGGGGAGAGCGGCCAGGCTGCAGAGGGCACAGGGCAGCAGAGGGGACAGGACTCTGGGAAGAGGGACACTAACGATTTCTTGGAAAACAAACAGCTTTTACAAGAAGATCAGTGGGCACTGAGGGCAGGTCTCCAGGCAGTACTGGTGACCCCCCAGGGAAGCCACAGTAAATAAGAAGTAGATACAGTGGCCACAGTAACAGGAGCAGGAAAACCTCTTGGGCTGGAGAAGACATGCAGGCAGGGGTTCCAGGTGCAGGCTTGTTAAAAAGTTTTCAAAACTTGTTAAAAATATCCAGTCCAAAAAAATTGAACATAAATAATATCCATGCCAGACCATATCTGGCCAAACTTAGGAAGCACAAAAAAGAAAAATATCTTAACAGAAGAAGAAAAACATTTTCATGATTGATTCTTTCAGGAAATGGACACAAAGCTAAAACCACTCAGCTTATGACGGGTAGGACCTTGTAGGGTCTTGTTTTGTATTACAGACCCATGGGGATGCTGTAGTCTTTCACTAATTAATTGAAAGACTGCTTCTCTGTTAGCCTAATTCCTAAATTTTGATCCTGTAAATGGGGCTATCATGGGAGCTGGTAGTTGTTTTCTTTCCTTGTGAATGGTTGTAGAGATGGTCTGCTCCCCTGTTTGGAGGCTGCATTATGGAATGTGTCCCCAAGCACAACGGCAGGGGTGACACGCCTGTGCACTTGTCTTGCAGAGCGGTCCCGCTCCTGGGCTACCTACCTCAGGACCTGATCGAGACCCCCGTGCTGCTGAAGCTTCACCCCAGTGACCGGCCCTTGATGCTTGCCATCCACAAAAAGAGTAGGTCCCTTCTCCTGGTGAATCCTAAAGGCTTTGACAAAAGCTGGTATGTGCCGGGGTGTCTCCCGAGGTCAGCACCCAGCAAAGATAGGTCAGACTGGCCTGCATCGTATGGGTGATGGATGCCCCACCTCCTGCGGGAGTCCTGGCACTGTCCGTGGGTCCTTTGTGGCCTGTGGCCTGAGTGACATCTTATCCTTACTGTTGGTATCCCCGGCAGGTGGGAGGAGGGGGCACAGGTTCAGCTGTGGTGGGCGAGGTAGTGGCCAGGCTGGGGTAGTGGTCACACGTGTGCCCCAAAGCCCAGGCCTCATAGATACAAATGACATGTGGAGACGTCCAGTGGAAGCTAACAGAGATGTGCGTCCTGAAACATCACGATGTGGCCAAAAACAAACATTTGTCGTGATTGAAAGTGGAACGGTTGTATGTATATATGCATAACCCATGGACATAGACAGTAGGGTGGTGAAGGACTGAGGGGGGAGGGGCGGCTAGAAAGGGTCAATAGGGGGAAAGGGGGAACATATGTAATACTTTTAACAATAAAGATTTTTTTTAAATATTTAATATCAATAAAATATAATAATTCAAAAAAAATAAAGTAAAAAGAAGACACACACACACACACAAAGAAAGCTGACTGAGACTGAGAGCTGCAGCTTAGACCAGCTGTTGGCAGCTCTTAAATTTTCAAATAGCCATGAACTCGAGGCATCTGGGCTTGTCTTTTCTCTTCCTGCGAACCTGACTGCTTCTCACCCCCGAACGCTCTTTCCCTCCTAGTCCTGCAGTCTGGCGGGCAGCCCTTCGACTATTCTCCCCTTCGGTTCCGCACCCGGAATGGGGAGTATATCACACTGGACACCAGCTGGTCCAGCTTCGTCAACCCCTGGAGCAGGAAGATCTCCTTCATCATTGGCCGGCACAGAGTCAGAGTGTGAGTGCTCCCAGGGCCCTGGGCCGCTAGGCAGTCCTGTGGGGACCTGCCCCTGCCCTGCCCTGCCCCCAAGTGGGAGGGGCCTAGTTCAAGCAGAGCTGTGAGGGGGAGGAAGAGGGTGGTGAGCAGGCAGGTGGCAGCCTGGGGGGCTGCAGAGAGGAAACGGGGCCTTGCAGGGGTGTGCAGCACAGCCTGACTGTCAGACCATGAATATCATGCAGGGGCCCTTTGAACGAGGATGTGTTCGCTCAGCCATGCGCAGAGGAACAGCCGGCCCTGCACCCCAGCATCCAGGAGCTCACGGAGCAGATCCACCGGCTGCTGCTGCAGGTGAGTGCCCACCCGCAGGACAATCCCTACCTTGTAGGCAGCCTGAGGACTGCTCTGAGTCCTGAGGTCCCATCCTTCCGGCGTCTCACTCTGCCCTGCACGCTGGTGCCTGTTCTCTCGTCCACTGTGTGGGTGGCTTGGGCAAAGTCTGTGCCAGGCCCCGACAGTTGGGCACACCTGCTGCTTGCCCAGGTTGGGGCAGCCCCAGCCTTGCACTTTGGGGTCTGTCTCTGACCTGCAGCCTTTTGCTAATAGCTGAAGGATGCAACTAGACCAGCCGTGGGCAAACTACGGCCCACGGGCCGGATCCGCCTGTTTGCAATGAATAAAACTAAAAAAAAAAAGACCGTACCCTTTTATGTAATGATGTTTACTTTGAATTTATATTAGTTCACACAAACACTCCATCCATGCTTTTGTTCCGGCCCTCCGGTCCAGTTTAAGAACCCATTGTGGCCCTCTAGTCAAAAAGTTTGTCCACCCCTGACCTAGACCCTTTCTCCCAACTCAGCTCCCGAGTCCTGGGTACTGACCCCACATGTCACCTCCCACAGGTGGATGGGGTCACTCCAATTCAGGATGCTGTGCTGGCACGAAGAGGGACTTGTGAACGCCTACCACTATCCTTGGGGACATAGTACTCAAGGAAAACTAGTGCGAGAACAGTAACCCCATGGCTGAGCCGCTCTCGGCTTCCTGGTCAGCAGACTGGGGCAAAACTGTAATATATCGAGTTTAGTTTCTAAAACCCTTACTAGAACCAAGATCGCCCCTCCCCCCCCGCCCCCGCCCCCATGTGAGCAGAGGACCTGTGATCCAGGGACCCTGGTGCTGTGGGCAGAGGCTGAGAGCTGTGAATCGGGCTTCGGGAAGACAAACCCACAGGCCAGCTGTGCCCCTCCCCCAACCCTGTACCTAAGCCTCCTGTCTGCTCTCTCCTCAGCCCGTCCCGCACAGTGGTTCCAGCGGCTATGGGAGCCTGGGCAGCAATGGGTCCCACGAACACCTCATGAGCCAGACCTCCTCCAGTGACAGCAATGGCCAGGAGGACGCCCGCAGGAGGAGAGCAGTACGTCCCTCTGCCCCGCCCCTGGGAACCTGTCTATGGTGCATGCGGGAGTCACAAAGCACATTCAACCAACCCTGGCTGCTCTCTAAGTTCTGTTCATGGGGAGTTACTTTATCATCTCTAAGAGTTGAAGAAGCAAGTCCTGGCCGGGTGGCTCAGTTAGAGCCTCGTCCCATACACCAAAAGGTTATGGGTTCAATCCCTAGGGCACATACCCAGATTGTGGGTTCGATCCCCAGTTAGGGTGCATACGGGAGGTAACCAATCAATGTGAAATCTCTCTCTCCCTTCTCTCTCTAATATCAATAAAAACATATCCTCGGATGAGGATTAAAAAGAAAATAAAGGGGGAAAATAGTTGAAGCAGCTAAAACTGTAGTTAAAGCTTTGGATGAAAAGTTATTTAAAGAAGGCAAATCAAGCAAAAGGGAAGGTTTAACTTTAGGGTAGAAGGAAGAAAATGGAACGTGCATCCCCCTTTCTTTTTATTATTCTTCCAAATCACAGGTCCGTTTTCTCTAACTTGGCCTCACAGATTCCCACTCAGCACCTCCTCCTCCTCGCTGGGATTACTCTGGCTTCTCTCTCTTTGAGGTGGGGCTGAAGCACTATGCAGTCTCCGATAGAGAATAATGTACTTATTTTGTCTTTATTCAAGGAAAATTCTAAAAATGCTAACAAGGTCAAAACCAAAAGTCATTATTCTGATGAATCTGGAGAACAGAAGAGAAAATCTGCTACAGGTAAAAAATTATTCACCCTTTCCTCAGTAAAACTGTAGTCCGGCCAGGTTTTTCTATCTTTCACCTGAACTGTGGGTGGCAGGGAATTTACCCTTTAAATGTGTGCACATCCCCTGCCCTGTCCCTCAGGCAGCAAGGCCTTCACTCCTTCAACACACAGCCCTGCCCAGCCAGTGTGGCTCAGTTGGTTGAGCATTGTCCTATGCATCAAGACGTCACTGGTTCACTTCCCAGTGAGGGCACATGCCAAGGTTACAGGCTCGATCCCCAGTAGGGGGAGTGCAAGAGGCAGCTGATTGATGATACTCTCTCATCAATGTTTCTCTCTCTTCCTTCCTCTCTCTGAAATCAATAAAAACATATTTAAAAAGCAAAAACAAAAAGCACAGCCCTAAGCTTCTGTGCGGGCATCTGGCACCCTGCAGGCCCTCGCTCCACGGAGTGGCCGTGGGCCGTATGTTTGCACGCAAGTGAACGTGTGCATACACTCGCACCAAGGGCGCTGCCCAGCTGTCCTGCAAACACTCAAATACCACCCTGAGTGGAAATGCCGGCTTTGCTCCTGGGCTGCCTTCTCAAGTGGGGCCCCACCAGCATGGGGACCTGTTAGTCCACCCCCACTGCAGCCTGACCCTGCCTTACCGTGTCACGACTTTACACCCTCATGCTTGGGCTCCTGCTCAGGTGTGCACATGCATGCTCCCCAGGCATCTGCCCTGGTGGGCTCTCACTCATCCTTTGTGCTTGGGCCACATCTTTCCAGGGAGCCTCCTAGGGAATCTTGGGGCCAGAGCTCACTTCTGGCCAGGACTGTTGGCCTCTGGGTAGGCGCACATTGCTGGGTGCTGGGGACCCACTAATGAGCAGGACACAGCTTTGCCCTGGACGCCCCCAGGGGAACAGCGTGCAGTGCACGTGGTGACAAGAACAGAAGTGTCCATGGCAGGCTGCCCCAGAGGTTGCTGAGTCACCTTTGAAAAGAAGGGACTTCCAGGAGGCAGGGAATACTAATTGATCATAAAGCACCTGGGATTTATTGGCCCCAGAGTTTCAGGAGTTCGAGTAAGAGCTGGCCTCACCCACTGCTGAGTCCCTGACCCAAATGCC
The DNA here is from genome assembly GCF_014108235.1 of Myotis myotis. Lineage (NCBI taxonomy): Eukaryota > Metazoa > Chordata > Mammalia > Chiroptera > Vespertilionidae > Myotis > Myotis myotis. The sequence goes on along the minus strand of NW_023416390.1, from coordinate 35,266,482 downwards.
ACTGAGTTATATCCCAGTCAACAGCATCCTCCAGGCTCCATCCTCAGACGGCACAGTGGCCGCTGCCCCAGCAGGGCTGCCCAGGTGTCAGGCTGACTCTGGGTTTCTGTGTCTGTGAGCCATGTTCTGAGTCCCCAGCTTTATCCTTAGGTAGAAATATACAGAGTGTACTCTTTGGGGAAAACAAGTATTAACTGAAAGCAATTTTGCCATTCTTTCAGAAATGCAAAGTAGTTCTCCTGCTCAGACGACAGCTGTCCCGGCCGTAGAGGACAGCTCCGGTGCCAGCCCACCCACTGCCGCCTTTCCAGAGGAGCTGGCCTGCAGGAACCAGCCGGCCGGCTCCTACCAGCAGATCAGCTGCCTGGACAGTGTCATCAGGTACAGGCACCTCCCACCTCCCTACTCCATGGTCTCCTGCTGTCCAGGCTCTGGCCCCATTATGTGAAGCCGTTTGTGATCCTCCTCACAGGTACTTGGAGAGCTGCAGTGAGGCCACCACCCTGAAGAGAAAGTGTGAATTCCCCTTGAATGCTTCCACGCAGAAGGCCAGTGACAAGCGAAAGGCCACAGGCAGCCCCAGGCCACCTCCTGCAGGTATCCTGTTTGGGCTGTTAAATCCCCCGGTGAGATCAGGCATCATTAGAAGGGCTGGAGCCCCCTTCGCTCCTCCCATGGGAGTTCTGAGTGGCTTTGGGGACACAGTGTGGGGTGTAAGCTCTTTTGTAAATGACTATGGTACATAAACATCAGCCACCTTCCTATAAGAGAGATGTAAAGGTGACTCTGGACTCTGAGAACAGGACCCCTGGGGCTGCTGGAGGCCCAGGGGCGCCTGAGGTTATCATTCTCAGGCTGGTCCTTTTCCATGATGTCTGAATATCCACTTAGGTTATCAGTGGTCGGCAAACGCATTAGTCAACAGAGCCAAATATCAACAGTACAACGATTGAAATGTCTTTTGAGAGTCAAATTTTTAAAATTTAAACTATATAGGTAGGTACATTGTTATTAACTTAATTAGGGTACTCCCAAGGCTTAGGAAGAGCCACACTCAAGGGGCCAAAGAGCCGCATGTGGCTCGCGAGCTGCCGTTTGCCGACCACAGGGTTAGGTTAAACGGCAGGCCACTTGAACGTGGTGCTCGTCCCGGTGGTCATTACTAGGATGGGAAATCAGGTATCCCGTTGTGATGTAAGCACATGCAATTGGACAGTCATGCTGTGATGGACAGTCTGTGCTCTGCCCACAGACCTTCGAGGGGCTGGGCTCCCAGCAGAGGCCCCTGACCTGAGCCCCCTGAGCTGCCCAACCGCCTGCCCCTCCCAGATGACCCAGGATGTAAGAGTCGAATTGTTCCCATTTCAGAATTTCTCTTCTCTACTTTCCTCCCATGAATAAACACGTGAAGATAAGCTGTCACATGCCAGGATGTGTGCAATCACTTGGGTATAGGATCTGCTAGACAGTGGCATTTCTTACACAAATGGTTCGTTCTCATTGCATTTTTGTGTCTCCTTCCATTTTCTCTTATAAAGAGGCAGTGGTGCCCTCTAGAGCAAACACACATGCGGACGTCAGCGCGCACTTGACCTCGCTGACACTGCCCGGCAAGGCGGGGAGCGTGGTGTCTCTTACCAGCCAGTGCAGCTACAGCAGCACCATCGTGCACGTGGGTGACAAGAAGCCACAACCTGAGCTAGGTACGCTTGTTGCCTCTGGGATAATGTTGAGAGGAAGCTAATTTTAACAATCAAAATGAGAAGTTTTGACTGCCATCTTAAATTTTTCTTTTAAGTTTATGCAAGTGCAGTGCAGCCCTACCACAGCCTGATAAGGGAGTCCAGGAAACCCAGAGACCTGACGTGCAGGGCAGGGTGTGGCCCCACCTGTTCTGATTCCCGCTGTGCTCTGGTGCCACCTACTGGCAGTTGTCTGCTCAGACGTGGTGGTGCTGAGCCAGGGATCCAAAGCAACCTCCCCTCACTGGGCTGAGAGCACCCTCAGGCGTTGGATCTTTCTCCCCGCTTCCCGTGCCAGCTTCGCCCTTCCCTTCAGGGCCCCTGCTTCCCTGTGTGAGGGCAGGAAAGAGCCAGTACAGGTCTGAACAGCAGTACAGCCAAGGGTGGCATCTCCGAGTTCTCCAGAAGAGGGAGACGATGAGTAAAAAATACATGTCAGAGTCAGTGTCCAGACCCCCTTCCAGGATGGTCATTGCATCCACCTGCCCCTGTCCTGTCTGTACCCCAGTTCCACATGATCCAAGCTGTCATGTCCATAGTCCTGAACCTGGGCGGGGCACACAGCAGCCTTAGTCTGTTGTGCTCTGAAGCTGATGACAGCCAGAGCGTACCTTCCCTGTCAGAGGCTAAAGCCCCGAGTACCCGAACTTCAGCCTAAGCAGACTGACCCTGGAGCCCTGGGGAGCAGGGTCTCTGCCATTGCTGTTTGCCTTTTATTGTGAACCTTCTCAGAAGGCTACACAGACATTCATGGACTGCACCCCCGTGTGGGGGCTTCGTGCAGTATCTCACATGGCAGTGGTCTCAGGGTCTGTTAGTTGTTTTAAAGCACAGGGGCCCTTGCAGATGAGTGGTCTGCATCTTCTCTTACAGAGACGGCGGAAGACCCTGCAAGTGGACCTGAGTCCCTGGACTGCCCCGTGGGCCCCGCCATGCCCTGCAGCCTCAGCCAGGAGAAGGAGCCCTTCCGGAGGCTGGGCCTCACCAAGGAAGTGCTGGCCGCCCACACCCAGAAGGAGGAGCAGAGCTTCCTGTTGAAGTTCAAGGAAACGAGGAAACTTAGTGTCCTCCAGTCTCACTGCACTTATTACTTACAAGAAAGATCCAAGGGGCAATTGAGTGAAAGAGGTAGGTGGTGATACCTGAATTGTATGTGGATTTAAAAAACCTTTAATCCTAATAGTACTGAGTCAGGGCAGCTCTCAAAGTGTGAAATACCCCCAGCTTAGGAAGCCTGAGTTTGTAAGAGTGCTGTTGGGACTTTACTAGTGATGCCATCTGTTTCCATGGACCCCTCTCAAGGATGTCATCTCGTGTTCCCCAGGGAACGGTGCTTTAAATAGTGGTGGAGTGCAGGATGGGGCAGTTGCAATGCCACCTCATCAGACACTTCTTGCCTGGGTGACTGTGAGGTGCAGGGGACTCCACCCCACCTGCCCACCCCAGTGGAGCTCTCAGAAAACCAGTTAGGCCACAGCTAACTCACCCCAAAGAGAATGGGCACAGTACTGATGAGGTACTTGGTGTTGGCTCCTGAGGAAGGAGGGAGTCCAAGCTGATACCAGAAGATGTACCCTCCTGGCCAGGCTGACTCAGGGCTGGGCTGCAGCCTCCAGAGCCTGTGGGTGCATGCGCTGTCCTTTAGGCAGATTGCCACTGGGTGGTTGAAGGGCAAGGGGTGAGGGAGAATAGACTGGCTTCTTTGCCCCTTTTCTGGTCCAGGAGCCTGGCTCCAGACCCCTAGCCACCTTCCCAGCCCCCATGGGCAAGGCTGGGCTGGTCAGAGATGCCACCTTTTTCCTGGGCTCCCAGGGCTTGACTCAGGGTCAGGGTTATCGAGTGCAGGAGACACACAGCACAAGACCCCACTCCCTTGGGCCTCAGGGCAGGCACAGCAAAGTGAATATGAAGTGAGAGAGGCCAACACCCTCTGTAAAGATTGTCTTTTCTACTCTTTGTCATTTTCTTCTTCCCCAGACCCTAGGTCACTGCCAGGCTTTAGGGAACCTCTGGAAATTACAAAAAGGTGTCCTCCCAGCCCTGGGCAGACCCACCCAGTGGACCTGGCTTGGGACAGAGTTGCAGCTCCTTGCCCCCTTGGCCCAGCAGTTTGCGAGGTGCACAGACTGCAGAGCTGTGTACAGCGGCCTGCCCAGACTCTGACATGGCATTCCAGGAGCCCAGTGCTCTAGCTACCAGTCCCACCAGGGGCAGATTTCTTTCTGGAAGAACACCCGCTAGAGAGTCTGAATCACAAAACCTTCGCCCCCTTAGCAGTTTACCTCTGGCTGGCCCACTTGCCTCCAGCATGTAGCAAAGGTGAGGACCCCCTTGGCACGGCTGACAGGGGTCCCACACACCTGCTACAAAACCCTGAGTCAGCCTGTGTGCCATGACAGGAAAACCTGAGGTTCCTGGGACCATCCCGTTGCCCATCCCAGCCAGGCTTGGCATGACTCTTCCCCCCCTCAACCCCGCCTCCACTCCCCGCCCGGCCATAGTACTCCTGGTGCTGGCCCATGGCCAGGGGAGGCAAGGGGACATGCCCAGAGTCCCTTTTGTCACCAGTTGAGACCCTCCAGCCAATTAAAGAAGCTCAGCTCAGCCACTTGTCACAGGAGAGGAAGAATCTGGCTCTGAGGGCAAGTGCTCCTTCCCGCCCTTTGACTTGCACTCAGGTGGAATCACAGGCGAGACAGGAAGCAGCTCTTTTTAAGGACCAGTAGTGGTAAAGCTCATAAAATTCAAAAATAGCTTAGATGACATCCGATTTCACAAACCAGTACTGGGGAACAGGTTAGAATTGGCAGCTTTATGATTTTTATCTTTTTGGACAAATAGAACCTTTTTAATGCCACTTATCACCATCATTATTTCATAAAAGAAAGGACATTTTAATGTCAGAAGAAAACAAATGTGATCTTGCAATTAAAAATGGTCCTTTAAATTGATTGAATCCAGTTTTATAAAAACTTAACACTTTGCCCTGATTTTTCTCCCTGCATCAAGGATCAGGGAAACTGTATGGTGTTTTTCACAATTCCCAGGCTAACATTTGGGAACACTGGACTGTTAAACTAGGAGGTGCCTTCAAGTTTCTGAGATTCTATGTGTCTCTGAGAATTGACGTAATAGAAATCACGTACATTTTCAACTCTGGTTGTTTTCCCATTATTGTAGCTGCTCCTGGACTAAGAAACACTTGTGGAATAGATTCAGCTTGGAAAAAAACTGGGAAGAACAGAAAACTCAAGTCCAAACGGGTCAAGCCTCGGGACTCCTCCGAGAGCACTGGGTCTGGGGCGTCCGTGCCCCACCGGCCCCCGCTGGTGGGCCTGAATGCCACAGCCTGGTCACCATCAGACACATCCCAGTCCAGCTGCCCTTCGATGCCCTTCCCTACCCCAGTGCCAGCTTACTCCCTGCCAGTGCTCCCAGCCACAGGAATTGTACCAGTGCCAGGGGCCGTGGCAGCAGCACCTATGGAGCCCCACACCAGCTTCGCGGTGCCCGCTGTGCCCATGGACATCCAGCCCCCACCTTTCACGGCCCCCTTAGCCCCAGTCATGGCCTTGGTGTTACCCAGCTATCCCTTCCCCACAGTGACCCCGAACTTGCCCCCGACCTTCTTCCCTGGCCAGATGATCCCTGCCTCGCAGCCTGAGTTCCCTGGTCAAACCTCACCCCCCAAACAGTCGTGTGCTTGTCCTCGGGCAGAGCGTTGGCCACCGGTGTCACGTGTGGCCACCCCAGCTACACCAGTGTCGTCCACCGGGCCGCTGGGTCGGGCCTCCCCACCACTTTTCCAGTCCCGTGGCAGCTCACCCCTGCAGCTCAACCTGCTCCAGCTGGAGGAGGCCCCTGAGGGCAGCACTACAGCTGCAGGGACAGCAGAGACAGCAGGTGCTGGGCCGGACTGCAAACCAGGCACATCCTGGGACTGGCCACCAAAGGCACCGCCGAATGCAAGGATCCCCTGCTGCTCTTTCTCTACAGCGGGTGGCCCCGCAGCACCCACGGTAGGTCATCATCTCAGACGCCAGTGTTTTAGGCCAAAGGTCCCACCAAGTATTTCAATTTTGACATAAATACCTGTGCTGGAAATTAATGTTTTCGAGCTCAACAACCTCATCAGAGTAGACGTGGGGCCTTTTTATTGTCTTGGATCTAAACAAAGGAAGATTGATTGTCTGATGATAAGTGAAAGGTCCAAACAGCCCACATGACTTTGTGACTTGTTGTCATGGGCCTTGAGGTTGTTTGTTTGTTTATTTTTTGTTTTGTTAATCCTCACCGGAGGATATTTTTCCCATTGTTTTTTAAAGAGAGTGGAAGGGATGGGAAGGGGGTGGGGCAGAGAGAGAGAAACATTGATGTGAGAGAGACACATTGATTGGTTGCCTCCCACACATTCCCCGACCAAGGCCAGGGATTGAACCTACAACCCAGGTAAGTGCCCTTGATCGAGAATCAAACTCTCAACCCTTAGGTACATGGGGGACACTCTAACCATTGAGCACACCAGCCAGGGCGGGCTTGAGATTTTATGTGACAAATATGAGCACACAGCACAGCAGGGTAAATGCCAGAACTCAGCTCCTGAGAGGGCGGTGGGGGCAGAGGTTCTCACAGTGAGCCAGCTGCCCCATTATCCCGTGCCTTTAGGACTGCTGGCGTATTCTTAATCCATTAATGAAATTATAGTTTCCCACAGGTTTTGTGTCCTGACAGCTCAGTGTGCAGTGGCCTGAACTATGGCAGTATAACTAGTAGGTGCTCTGTGGAGGGCATACTCCCAGGGGAGAAAGTGGGACCCAGGAAACAGATCAGCCTCCAATGTGTCTGCCACCCTCCCCACTCCTGTTTCTGGGGTCTGGCCTACAGTCCCAGTTCCAATGGCTGAAGGGTTGGGGTGCTCCCAGGATTGCCTCCACTCTGGGGCACAGGTACAGGAAGCCAGAACCCACCACCAAAGAGCAGCCTTGGGGTATGTGGTGGCCTCTTCTACCTCTGTGTCGGCTGTAGTGGAGGGACAGGCATAAAACTTTCCCCTCGGGGATGTGAGAACTGTGATTCTCCCAAAATCTACTTGAATGAGATGCATTCATAGGCCACCACCTAGATCCTCGCTGTAGTCCTAATACCCACAGGTCAGTTCATTTGGCACATGAAAAGGCAGGGTCTGAGGAGGAATGCCATCCACTATCTCCCTGAGTGGCCTTGTGCAGACAGCCGCTTTGCAGCTGCCCCCCAGCTCTGAGGGGCTATGTCCTGACTCTGTCTTGACTGGTGTCTTCTCTTGTTCCTAAAGCAAGATGAGCCCTCAGATGCCCAGAACAGTGATGCCCTCTCCACGTCCAGTGACCTGCTTGACCTCTTACTGCGCGAGGACCTCTGCTCAGCTGCAGGGTCAGCCCTGTCTGGAAGTGGGGCCTCTGCCACCTCAGACTCTCTGGGCTCCAGCTCTCTGGGCTGCGATGCATCCAGAATTGGGACAGGTATGTTGGTACCTGAGGTTCTTGGGCAGCCTCCACTTCTCCCGCACTAGAGGGACCCAGCTGCACCAGAGCCACAGGCCATATGTGCTCAGGGCCTAGCACCAGGTGCACACCAGGTGTCCAGCTGGCACTCAAAGCTCACAGCAGTTCAGACAGGCAGACAGGGGCTCTGCCTCTAGGTGGCGGGCCCTACCCAGTCAGAACTCGCATTCTCACCTGCTGGCTTTCATGTCAGGGCCACTGCAGGCCTCACACCCCACTGGCCCTTACTGGACCCTCCCCCAGGCTCCCTGGGCAGGCTGGGAGGGCTGGCCAGGGTTTGCCTTCCTGAGTTGGTTCCCCTTGGGTAAGCCTAGCATATGGTTGGCGTGCTTCACCCACCAGATCGCACAAGTGTGATCCGTACACATTAAAACGGGTCCTCCCCACAAACTCAAAGATGCCTGCTGCCCCAAACAGAACTTCCATTTCTCCATTCTCTGGCCTTGCTCCTTCCGGGAGGCTCGCTGGAACGCGCTTAGGCCAGCTGCCTCCACTTACAAAGCCAAAACCAACTTCTCTGTGGCCTGTTTTGGTGGAGAGGTGTTGAGCGCTAAGAAAGGGAGCATGATTTCTAAGACAGGCTCCACCTGTGCTGCTCAGGCCTCCCCAGGAGAGCCACTCCATGGCACTAGCTGGTATCCCATTTTAATTATCCAGGTAATTCAAGGACTGGGAAGAAAAGGGGAAACCCACCAAATAAGTTACCAAATAAGACTCTCGGCTCCCTAACCCAGCATGTGTCCACAAGCATGGTCTGCAAGGCACTAGTGGTCTAACCCGCCACTTTTTGTGTGTTTAAAGGCAGTAGTAACACCAGCCACACCAGCAAATATTTTGGAAGCATTGACTCTTCAGAGAATAATCACAAAGCAAAAGTGAAGGCAGACATGGAAGAAAGTGAGCACTTCATCAAGTATGTCCTCCAGGACCCCGTCTGGCTGCTGATGGCCGACACCGATGACAGTGTCATGATGACGTACCAGATGCCTTCCCGGTAATCACTCGGCCTTTCCCTAGGGATAGGGAAGGGTTGGGTGAAAGAGTCCTCAAACAAGGCCGCCAATCAGGGGGCACTTCCCTCTGAAAGCCACCTCTCAGGTTGAGTTGAGTGCAGCAGATAGAGAAGCAGGTTCCCTCTCGATGGTTGCCTGGGCCCATAGAGCCCTTCAGAGTAATCCATTGCAGGCTGGGGAAAGACAAGCTCCCGGCGACCCTGTGGGTGTCATACTACACATTTATGAAGCATTTATGCCAGCTTCATCTCTTTTGCTCTGTTTCCCAGTAACCTTGTGGGGTAAATGGGGTGTGTATGTCTTAGAGATGCAGAAACCAATGGCCACCAGCTGCTTTGTAGTGAATCGGGTCTGTCCCCAGCTGCTCCAAGGAACATTCATGGTCCCTGCCTCTGTGGAGCTTCTTCCATAGGGCAGGTGGGAGGAAGGAAGGGAAAGAGGGAGAGAGGAGGGAAGGAAGGGAGGATTAGCTCTGAGGTCAGGACAGCCAGGTCTCTGGGTTAGGGTAGACCAGGGCTCCCTCTCCAGGGCCGCTTCCCGCTGGCCCAGCATTGGCAGGAGGCAAGGGAAGGTATTCTACCCACCGCCTCCTGGTAGGAACTGCCCAGATGAATCACCCTGTACAGAACCAAGCATCTGCAGACACCCAGCTCCTGTGTATAATTTAAGTAAAAGTAAAATTGTGACTTGGATTGTCATTTTAATAGAAAAACCACAGATTATTACTAGGGATCGTAAGTAACCCGAAACAGGGGTAATCTATTTTAAATGAAAAGGAAATTTGCATTAATCAAATTCATCTAAAATTCCATTATTGATACTGAAAGAAAAGTGTGTTCTTTAAGGGAAAAGACATTCTAAAGCTTATCTCTTTCTAAACACGCTGTGAAGAAACGTAGACGCGGTTTTGAAGGAGGACAGAGAGAAGCTGAAGTTGCTGCAGAAACTGCAGCCCCGGTTCACTGAGCGGCAGAAGCAGGAGCTGCAGGAGATGCACCCATGGATGCGGGCGGGCGGGCTGCCCACGGCCATCGATGTGTCGGTAAGCTCACCGAGCTGCTTTTCTGATAGTGCATGAAAAGGCTCTCAGGAGCATCCGGTAATCTGCTTACTGTTCTGTGTGTTTAAAACTTCCAGAATTCAATGTTTATTGAAAAAGAGAAAAGATACTGCCACACTATAAGTCTACTTCAAAGAACTTTCTTCCAGTGGCTTTTCAACATTGTTCCCAAAAAGGTCTTCTGAAATATCTAATCTCAATCGTGTGTGAAATTTGAGTTTTTTTCTTTCTTTTAGTTTTGTTTTCTGTTTAAAAAAAGAATACCGTACCCTGACCAGATAGCTTAGTTGGTTAGAGCAGCGGTCACCAACCGGTGGTCCGCGGACCACTAATGGTCCATGAGGTCCGAAAGGTTGGTGACCGCTGGGTTAGAGCGTAGTTCCAATATGCCGCCAAGGTTGTGGGTTCAATCCCATCAGGGCACATACAAGAATCAACCAATGAATGCATAAATAAGTGGAACAACAAATCGATATTTCTTTTTCTCTCTCTCTCTCTTTCAATAAGTAAATAAAAATTTTTAATCTTCCTATGAGATTAGATATTTAAAAGACCTTTTTGGGAACAATGTTGGAAAAAAAAGAACACCTCTCTTATCATAACCCCTCAATATCCATGTAGGCTGTTCAGTAACGATAAGAATATTAAATTTCTGCTCTTAATGTCTGCCTCTCTCCAGCTGCCCCTTCGGTCTATGTTCCTTTCTGAGAGTTCCAAAGACATGTCTGTACCCCAGCCTCTCTCCCCACTCCCTCCTGAGGCCCGCACCCTGGAAGCTGCTCTTGCCAGTTCTCGGTGTCCTCTGAACTGCTGCAGTTTTTGTCCCCGTCTTACACAACGCTGACCTTAGCGGCATCTGGAGTGAGTCACTCCCCTTAGGACCCTCCCTCCCTTGGCACATTATTGATATCTCACTTTACAGATGAGAAAACTGAGGCCAGTAACTTAACTCCAGGTCCCACAAGGCAGACCGCCTCTCAGATCAGGGTCCAGCAGGGCTGGCCTCCTCCCAAAACAGGCGCGACTCCCACAGCCGAGCAGGACCCTCCGAAACAACTGGCCCTCCTCTCTCCTCCAGCAGCCTCACGGCTCACACCTGGTCACTGTACCTCACTCGGGTTGAACTACATTTTTGTTACTGATTTCATGTTTTTTCTCTTAAGGAATGTGTTTACTGTGAAAGCCAAGGAAAAAGCAACTTTTGTGTACCATATGAAGAAGACAGTCCTCCTCTGGGACTCAGCGAAGCCACAGACAAAAAAGAAAAGGAAAATGGACCTCCCCTGAGCCACAAAAACGAAGGGCAGACGTAACTGCCCCCAACCACCCCCGCCCACTCCAACAGCCAATCTACCTTAGACGGTGATGGAAGAGGACAGAGCTTCACAATTTGTTTCTAAGGAAATGGACAGATAAATTTTTGTTGTTTTTTTGTTTTGTTTTAGGAAAAAAATCCATAGTTTTTTGGAGGGTGGGAAGAGTTTGGAAAGAAATACATTTTTATATTTAAAATATAAGTGTGGACTTTGGAGGACAAGGAAGAGACTTAGCTGTGATATAACTTAAGAAAGACTGAATCCCTGTGTAAGTGTCGGGGAGGCCACCTGAGCGCTCACAGAAGTTCCTGGACCAACTAGGCTTCCGGGCGTGTCCAAGGCATCACACCAGGCTGTGCCCGTGTGTGACTCCACATGAGCTGAGGGCCGCCTCCTGTAGCTCTCCAGGGTGAGTGTGCGCGGATCAAATTCTGTCCTCTCTCGGAAGCTGCTTTTTATCTAAATTATTATCTAGATGTTTTTAAAACATACCAAGTGGAAATGACGGCCTCTCCTAATTTTCTTTTTGAAAATGTTTCGCATTAAGTGGTGTGAAGCAAACCGGCAGCTTTGGCTTCAGGCACCGTAGTGCCAGATATTTCTACCTGATGTCACTCGAGTTTGGGGTGAACAAAGTTGAAATGCCTGCTCTGGACTAAGGCCTAGTGATTTGTGTAACCAACTCCATCAGATTAACACTCACCCAGACCCTTCTGTGCATTGATGTAGAACATCATTCTTGGCTCTTTTTCAGACCATGACCAGTATGTACAAGAAAGCATGTTGTCTGTCATCTCTTCATGGTGACTTCCCCCTGCAAACCGGGCTTTGATCCCTGCGTTTGGGACCCATTTGTGTTCTTCAGTTGACGAGTCCCAGACATCAGCTCTGGCTCAGGCAGAGCAGCCGCTGATACTGTGAGCTCACCCCTCCCACCACACCCTGGGCTGGGACAGCCCTTAGTCTCTTCATGAACCTCACCTCACCTGGTGCAGCTTCTGTCTCTTTGGTGACTTCCCCCAGTTTCTCTGGCACTTTCAGGTCATTGGGACACTTGGGGAAGAGTGAGACCAGTCTGCCCAACTTTTTGCAAAACCTCATGTTGCATCATATATCCCAAAGATTGTTTGGAAAAAATTGTATTTGTCCCTGGAGTGAATGAGAAGTTCCCACTGATGAAGCAGTTGACAAAACTGCATTGAGTCTATAGAAACTTAAAGGAAGCAGGTTTCTGCTTGTTCTTTGATGAAGAAGTGGCTACCAGAATAGTGAAGTCCCCTTTAATCCAGTTGGTTTTCATAATGAAACCATCCTATTCTTGAATATTAATCCTATTTTTTATTAACTCAAACACAAAACAGTGTCTAACTTTTTAAATTTTATTTACAAAGTAATATCACCTTCAGGAACCAAGTTGAGGATGTAGTCTGTGCCTCTGTGTGATAATTAGATGCTACAGACAGCTTCCTGCCTCTGAAGTGAGGTCCTGAAGGGATTACATGTGTCTCCTGAACACAAACTGCCAAAACGTTCTCTACTGTTACGAGTGTTACTGCCGGCATTATTCATTATTTAAGGCACACCCCTGGTTGTTGACTGCATAGCTCCATTGTGCTGAGAATGACACAGGAGCATTTTGTGAAATTGTTTACACGGTGCCATGTTTCCTTTAGTGTATGTGCTGACACAGGTGTTAGGAAAACCTTTCCTCAAATTTAAACTGAGCCTTCTTTTTAATATATTTCTAAAATGTGTGTGAATAAGCTCCCAGAGTCTGCGTGATGACTGGTTAGCCTTGCCGGACAAGTGATTGGTTCACGCCCAAACCAAGCTTTCTCCGCCCAGTGCAATATGTTGTTTACTGCTTGTGTCTTTTTATGACTTTTTTGCCTTTTAGAAAATTGGTAAATAAAGCAAGTATATTTTTATTTTTATTTGTATTTTTAATGTAACACAGAGACAAAACTGAATAGAGATAAAAGATTATCAAAAGGTGTTTTTAAAAGAACTCTAGAAATTCTGCCGTACAGACTCTTCTCACAAAGGACCCCCTCTTCTTCCCTGCACGGCAGCTTCGAGTTGGTCCCTTCCTGTCTGAGTGTGGCCCTCCCCAGTGGACTTTCTAGGATATAAAGCTCATCCTGTAACCACTTGTGGGTGGGGTGGGGCGGGGCGGGGCGGTGTGTTCTGCTCAGCCCCGGAGCTCCCCTCTGCTCTGCATAACCCCAGCCACTGACTTTGTCCCCTTGTGCCCTCCCAGGATTGTCTGTCCCGCCTGGGCTGGCTGCTTAGATGCTGGCCACAGGCCTGAGGATAGGGTGGCAGGGCCAGGAAAGCCTACTGTCTCCATCAGAGATGATACAGGCAGCACAGCACCATCTCCCCCAGCCCACCTGCCCAGTCCTTCCTTCTGTCATGATAAAGCCATGCAGGGCCTGGTCAAAGGAGTAGAGGATCATGGGGGGTCAGAGTGAAGAGATGAGCGAATTGTGGACCCAGTCCCCAGCCTTTCAGAATCAATCTATAGAGAAGGAAAGGAAGGCTTAATTGTGATTACAGGACATAATATAAAGGGATATAAAGCTCATCCTGTAATCAGGAGGCTTGACCCTGCCTCCTGGCCTGGCTGTCTACATCCACATGGTGATGGAGGGAGGGGGACAAAAGGCTAAGTCCTCCCAGTGAGCACAGGGGCTTCTGAAAACTGGCCTTAAATAGCCAGATATGGCTGTTTCACTAAAGCTCTGAGTGCCTTTGGGGACCCTTAATTGCATTTTTATTTACCATACTAGAGGCCCCATGCACAAAATTCGTGCAAGGAGCTCGACCCTCACAGCCCCAGCATTGCCCTGAAGGTCTTCTGGAAGGTCATCCAGACAGTCATTCTTCTATTCGGTCTAATTAGCATATTAGCTCTTTATTACATAGGCTAACCCCAAGGGCACAACACCCTCCGTTCTTACAAACTAAAAGGAGCTGCTCAGCGCCCCTGGGCTGATTGCCCACAAGGGGCCTAGACATCCACAGGCTGCCCACTGCCTTTGTTCCCTGGGGGTTTATGGCCTGCCACCTCTGTCCTATCTGGTCCCCCTGTGACCACCAGAGCCCCGCCCCGCCTCTGCTGGCCGCTGCTCCTGGGCCTGAGGGGATCAAAGGGTATGCGCAGGAAGTCTGAGCTCAGGCAACCTTTGAAGGTGGGATCAGTCCAAGGGACAAATGGCAGGAAATAGGTCTGCTCAGGGAGCCCATGTTAAGGAGGAAGTGAGGACTTGTGGCCCCAAGATGGAGTAGCCAGGCTTCTGTAAGGAAAAGGCCAAACAAGCCAACTAGTGGCCCACTGAGAGAAAATTGAGGCTGACTTCAAAGATGGGGCCTTGGGCAACTTCCAGTCCAATCAAGACTAACACACCTGTTCTATCCTGATGCTTTTTTCCCCCCAAGGGCACTTGGTCATATCCCAGTTGGACATATCCCAGCACTTAATTTTTCCTTCCTTCAACTCTAAACAGCATTCTTCAACACCACCCCCCCCCCCGCCACCCCACCCCCACCCCATGCAAGACAAGGCTTTCAGGTCCCAGCCCTCCTTTCTCCTCCTCCCTTCTCAGGACAACTATCTCCTGTCCTTTCTTTTTACAACCAATTTTATATTATGTCCTGTGATCATAATTAAGCCTTCCTTGCCTTCTCTATAGATTGATTCTAAATGCTGAAACCCTACGAATAGTGTTGTGACTGTGAAAAATTTGGCTACTGAGCCAAATAATGTGCTGAGATTATTCTGGAACTGCTTTTTTTTTTTTTTTTTTTTGCTTTTTTTCTGGAGTTCCTTGTTGCTTTTCATTTTTTGCTTGCACCATTTGCCTTTATTTGTCCTCCTTGGCCCCCACTCAGTACCCAATCAGGTGTTCTATTGATCTTTTCCCTGAGGCCTCCCCCAGGGTCCTGATCATCCGGTTCCATTGTGAGCTGACTTTCATGGAGAGCACTCTAAAACACGTTTGGCCTTGTTCAAATAATATAATGGCTAATGACAGGGGTATGAATAATAATTTGAGAAATATCACTGAGTTTATTTTTCCATATCTCAGCTTCTCAAAGTAGTGAAAACTTAACTGTAGGTGTGTGTGGGTGTGGGTGTGGGTGTGGGTGTGGGTGTGGGTGTGGGTGTGCGCGCACACGAGCGCAGGGCTGTTTCCTTTCCTGGAGTGACGTCTAAATGGCAAAGAAGAATTAAGTTACAGGCCAGCTTGGGGTCCACCCCCTAACTCTGCCAGAGCCCCCAGTAGGTATGGATGATGGCAGGCCAGTTGGGTCTCTGAGCAACCAGGAGAGGGCAGAAGGAAGAGAGCTGTTTTCTGCCTTGGGAAGGAGACTGAAGACAACAGGGTGACCAAAGTAAAAGAGCAGGTTCATACCTGGGTGAGTAGTGCTGGGCTGGGGAAGTCTCAGGGGCCCACTCACAAAGAAGCAACCAAGAGGCAGCTCAGACACAGGTGAGAATCAGCAGAAGGGGCTCTCAAGTAATAATAGAAGTCAGTGAGGTGACTTTGGGAACCTTCAAACCTCTACTGAAACTAGCCCTGCCTGTGAGGTCCCTCTGGCGGGGAGCCAGAGTGAAATAGCCGCCTGGAGGCTGCCAGGTCTGCCTTAAGTGGCTGGGGATGGGGTGGGGATAGCTTCTACGGCCTAGTCCTACCAATCCACAGTTCCTGGACATTCCCTACCCACCCAGTGCTCCTAGGAGACCAGGTAGATAGGGGGCCCTAGATCAGTCTATAGGCTTGACCAGCGATGGAGGTACAATCCTAATCCTAATCCCTGGTGAGTAGTAGAGCACTGGTTAAGGGTGCAGTGCTCCTGTGGAACAGGTGCACTCCCACCAGGCGAGAGAATAAGGAAGCTGAGACCTGAGCAGTGAGGAAATAGCCATTGAAGGGGGAGTCTGGAGAGTGCTCTTGGTGAAAGGTGATGCTACAAGGCATCTTGGCATCTGGCTCTTCCTGGTGGTGAGAACGTAGGCCCGTGGGGCAGGGGCCTGACCAGGGTCCCCAGGGTGCTGTCCAAGGGCGAGCCTCCACGGCCCACAGATCCCACCCGCATGGAGGCTGGCGGCAGATGGGCGGCCCGCGGTGGGGGTGGCGGTCGTCTGGCGGACACAGGCGCGCCCGCCTCCTGCCCGCGGGACAAAGCCGGCAGCGACAAAAGAGCGGCCAACACCTGTCTCTCTTGGCGCGGCCGCGGCTTTTCTCCGCAGAAGCGGCTGCAGCTGCCAACTGTCACGGGCATCAAGTTACGGGGTCCAGACGGCGGCCTCTGCGAGCCTGGCGGGGGATGGGGGGCAGGAGGGTAAAGGGAGCCGAAGGGGGGGGGGACACGGCGGGAGGGATGAAGGAGACTGAGGAGAGGGGGGCCAGGCGAAGGACCAGGGATGGGGACCAGGGAAGGGCGGGAGGTGGGGAATAATCAGGGGGTAGGGGGTGAGCTGGGATGGGGACAGGAAAACGGGGGCTGCGACCGGGGAGGGGTGGGCGTGGAGCTAAGAGGGGAAAGGGAAGTCCAAGGGGAACGAAGGAGCGAAGGATTAGGATTAGGAGGAGATAGAGGCTCAAGGGGGACGGGATGATGTCCAGCTGTGGGGGCTGCGGGGCAGAGGAGGGAAGGACAAGGTGGGGAGAATGACCAGAGACGGGGAGCCTGGAGGTGCGGCAAAGCCGATGAACCTCGCCCCATTAGTATCCCCGCGCAGACGGAGGGCGGCGGAGTCCAGACACACAAGTCCGCAAGAAACGCAAGGGGGCCACGGCCCGCTCCCGTCCCAGTTGCCTGCCCTATGGGCTCCCACTTCCGGCGCTCTGCTGCCACGCCAGTCCAGACCCGGGGTCCCCTCCAATCTGGAGACCACGGGCTTGACTGACTTTGCCCGCCATGTCCAGAACTCAGCACTCAGCACTCAGCACTCAGCGCTCCTCTGGGGAGGCACTTGGTGAACCCAAGTGTGGATGCATATGTGGATGGATGGATGGATGGATGGATGGATGGATGGATGAGCTCCTGCTCGCACACAGCTGACCCGGGGGTGTTGTTCAGGGTATGGAGGGAAACCAGCGCACCCCAGCCTCAGCTCTAGGGTCACCGCCCCTGTTGTGCCTCCCCCTGAGGGGGTCGTGCAGAGGCGGAGCTGGGGTCCACGCCCGCTCGGCACGCCCCGCCAGCTGCCTACCGTCTAGGGCAGCGGGGCTGGACAAAGCGCGCCGCTTTGATTGGTTGCGGTGCGCCTGCGGCCAGCGGCTCCAGCCCTGCGCGGCCAATCGGCGCATAGAGATGCAAATAAAGCTCTATAAAAGGGGCGGGGCCGTGTGCGGGCGGAAGAAGCGAGAGTGGGGAGAGCAGGGGCTGTTGCCGGCGGTGTAGCCAAGGGCGCTGGGCGCGCCCGGCGCTTCGGGCGGTGTTGGTTATGGCTTCGCCCCTGGCGCCTCGACGGGACCTTGCGGGCCGGGAGAATAAGGACCGCTGGGAGGCGCGGGGGGACCGCAAGGTGAGGGCTGGGGCCCCGGGCATGTGGGCGTGCGGGGACGGGGGCGGCCTGGCGCTGGGGCTTAGTCGCCCGCTTCCCGCAGGCCCGGAAGCCCCTGGTGGAGAAGAAGCGGCGCGCGCGGATCAACGAGAGCCTGCAGGAGCTGCGGCAGCTGCTGGCGGGCACCGAGGTGAGGCTGGTGGGCCGGTGCCCAGGGGCTGCTGAGCGGGCGGACGGGGGTCGGGGCGTTGCCTGGCCTCACCTCCCTTCCCCACCTGGCGCCCCCTCCGGCGCAGGTGCAGGCCAAGCTGGAGAACGCCGAGGTGCTGGAGCTGACCGTGCGGCGCGTGCAGGGAGTGCTGCGGGGCAGGGCTCGCGGTGAGTGGTGGTGGGGCACGCGGGCTGGGGCGCGGCGAGTTGAAGACTTCTCCGTCTGACGCCCCTGTGCAGTCGGGGCGAGAGCTCATCCCGGAGCAAGGCGTGCCCCAGCATCTCCGGGGTGAGCCCTATCACGGCTTGCCGGGTGGGTCAGGACACGGCAGTCCAGGCTCACCAGACCGGGCGCGGCTCTCTCCCTCCCATCCCCGGGTGCAGGGCGCGAGCAGCTGCAGGCAGAAGCCAGCGAGCGCTTCGCAGCCGGCTACATCCAGTGCATGCATGAGGTGCACACGTTCGTATCCACGTGCCAGGCCATCGACGCCACCGTCGCCGCCCAGCTCCTGAACCACCTGCTTGAGTCCATGCCACTGCGAGAGGGCAGCAGCTTCCGGGATTTGCTGGGGGACACTCTGGCCGGGCCCCCGGGAGACCCTAGGCGAAGCAGCTGGCTCACAAGAGGGGCCCTGGTGTCCCCAATACCCAGCCCCCCTGTCCCCAGCCCCCCAGTTCCCGGGGATGACCTGTGCTCCGACCTGGAGGAGGCCCCGGAGGCTGAACTGAGCGGAGCATCTGCAGAGGGCCTGCACTTGGTGCCTGTGGCTTTGGGCAGCCTGACCTCTAGGGGCATAGTCCAGAGCATCTGGAGGCCTTGGTGACCAACACCAGCCTGCCAGTCCTGAGCCTGCAAAGGTGGGCCCAGCCTTCCCACCTCTAGTTCCTCCTCCCTGGAGTCCGGATGTGGTGGGGCAGGGTCCTGATGTCTCCCACATCTGTCCTTTTCTAGTGGATGGCTTGTAGGGAAGTCCTGGATAACCCTTTCCTTAAGAGAGTAACTTTTATGGACCCCACCCCCAGCTTAAGTAGAGAGCTGCAGAGCTACCAGGGCTCCCAGGCTTTTGCCTGTCTACCCTTCTTAGGCACTGTGTGGACCTGGGGGCAGGGGTGACCGGAGTGGTGCTGAGCCTCTCCTCAGTGCAGGGCACTAGTGTTGGGGCAGAAGGAGACCTCAGGCCCTGGCAGCCCTGAGCTGAGCAGAAACTTGAACTTGCCACTTCAGCCAAGGCACAGGGGAGGCAGGTGCAGAATTGCCCTTAGCTGTCAGAGAGAAGCAAGGCTTTCTGTATGTCTTGCATTTAGCAGACTTGAGTTTGTAAATTAGGTTGGTATTGAACATTCCAATTCTACTAAATAAACGATTTTGGAGAGTTATTACCCTTCTGAAGTATTACTGAATGATGTGGTGTCACTAATGTGTCAAATACATAAATAGCAAACTAAGTGAGTGTTTCCGGTACCTAACGCCCACGCTTCCTCAGCAAAGTAAGCAGTGTAATGGCAGTGCAGGTGGGATACTCTATCTCACAGCAGACAGTGCTTCCTCCTCCCTATTGCATGGCAGCTCCAGGTGGGTTTCCCCTGCAGGTCCTTAGGCCTGACCTGCTCTCCCTGGGGTTGTGTGCAGCCTGGATATCATTGGCATGGGGTTTGTCTCCAAAGTAACCAAGCAATAGGGAAACAGCCTATCCCCTGGACCATTCTCTGGTTCATGAACTCCCAGGAATAAACTAGTGCCTAATTTCTAGCCACATGGTTTGGAAGTTTCTTTAAAAAACCTGTGTTAGAATCCATGAGTGTGGTGTCAGTCTGCTTGTGTTAGGTTGTCACTTTTCTTGACTGAGAGCGAGCTTCCACTACTGCTGGCGACTTCAGTGACCCAGATCACAACTTGAAGTGAAAGAACCATGGCTGCAGGCAGCTTGGACTGGAGGTCAAACTGGGCTCAGGAGGTCAGAACCTTGGAAGGAGAGTGAAAGGATGGGCAGCTGGGGTGTAGGGAGACTTCCCTCCTGGGCTGGGCCAAGACCTGCAGTTAGCATGTGGTCAGTTAACAGCAGTCACTGCTATAGGTAATCCAGCCCCTCTTTTGCTTCAGTACTCCTCTGTGCTTTGAGAACAACTTTCCCAACAGCCCTCTTACAAAGGCCCCCAGAGGCATTTCACACTGGCTTCCTTATGATTCAGTCTTAGGCCTCAGTCATCAGGTCCTAACCAGATGCAGCTTAATTTTAGTGACTGGGGATAAGTTGTCGAAGGGGTGGGTGGAGGGAGGCAGGTCCATAGGACAGGACTTGAGAAGATAGAAATATTATTCCTGGGATTATTTTAATTGCCCCCCACAGATAGATGTAGGATGTGTCCACAGGGACACATGAAGAGCAGATCCACCTGTGAGACCTCTGTCCCCTGTGGCTCCCAGCAGCACCCAGAGGCCACTGTGGTGAACTTTGGCTGCCATAAATGGCTACAAACTTGGTGGATTAAAGCACCACACATGTATCACCTTATAGTTCTATTGGTTAGAAGTCTGAGACAGAATTCACTAGACTAAAATCAAGGCAGGGCTACACTCCTTTCTGGAGGATTGAGGGTGAATCTATTTTCTTTTCCCTGCTTCAGAGGCTACCTGCATTCCTTGGCTGCTGGCCCCTTCCTCCGTCTTCAAAGCCAGCAACGTTGCATCTATCTGACCCTTCTTCCATAGTCACAACTCCTGGCCCTCCTCTTCTGTTTTTACGGTCCCTTGTGACCCTTGTGATTAAATTGAGCTCAGCTTGGTAATCCAGGATGCTCTCCCTATCTCAAGGTTCTTAATCCTTCATCAGTTTTGCAAGGCCTCTTGCCATGGAAGGTAACATTCACAGGTTCTGGGAATGAGGATGTGCATAACTTTGGGGATCCATTATCCTGTGTACCACATCCACCTTCGTGTCTGCCCAGGCATTCTGCCTTCCACCACGATGCACTGTGGCGCTGGGTTCCCTCCCGCTTTGATCTCTCAGTGACTCTGCTCTCTTCACTGCGTCATAAATCTCGCCTTGCACTAGATCATTCTTACCATCCTACAAACAAGCTGTAATAATACCTCCATCTGGAAAAAGGGGAGACAAAACCTCCCTGGTACTCTGTTAGCTTCTGCCTTGTTTCTCAGTTCTAAAACAAAATTCCTTAAAAGCAACATCTACATTCACTGTCTTCACCTCCCCACCTCTCACTCCCCTCCCTTCCTCTCCAGTCTGGATGTTGTTTCCACCTCTGACTGAAACTGCCCTTGTCAAGATCTCCAAAGACACCCATGTTTCCAAGTCCATACCCAACCTTCCAGTGAAGCACTCCGCATGGTGCCACTCCTGTCCTGAAACTCTCCAACTCAAGAACGTCGCTCCCCAGGTCAGCCAAACTCACTGGCCATCTTCGTCCTTTATTAGATGCTCCCCCCCCCCCCCCCCCCCCCGTGCCAGACTCCAAATGTGGGCAGACACATTCAAGGCTGTGTGCCAGCTCTTCCCCATCACCCCTGCCCAGGAAACCCCATGTGGCCCATTTGGTTTCCTCCGTGTGCCCTCCATCCAAAGCCCATCTCCACCCTTGGCCTGCCTCCATCCTGTGTACTCAATGTCTCCACTTAGGTCTGGTGGACATCACAAGCCAGGGGTGATTCTCACCCCCAAACGCACTGTCACTGTACTTGTTACCGCTTCCAGGCACCCCACTGATTAGGCAAAAAATATGTCACCCTCGATTTATTTCTTTTTCTGTCATCCCATTTCCACTCAATCAGATCCATGACTCTAGTTCGAATTCCTAGTTCCACCTGGGTCATTTTTCCCAGCAACCGAACCCAGGCACCCTCATTTCATCCTTAACCCGAGTTGAGCAGCAGACCTAACTCGCCTCGCCATTTCCACGCGGAGCGCCTGGCCGAAGCCTTTAAGACTCGCCTGACCTCCCTTCTGCAGCTCTGCTCTAGGCTCTGGCATTTGCCAGGGACCCGACAGCGCGATCCGGCCAGTCTCGCTCAGCGCGCGCACCAGCCCGCGGACAGCCCGGAGCCTGCATTGCGGAAGCCAGGGGGATTTCGGAAAGAGGGTGCCGAACTCCAGGGGCGGGGAATGTTGTAGAGTTTTGGCCACGCCCCTCTCTGTGGGCGCGCCCCCTCTGTTCCCATTCTGCCCGAGGTGAGCCACGGAGCCTCCTGGGAGATGTAGTTTCCACCCTTCGACTTCCCTTTCTCCGAGGCCGCTGCTGGCCAAGCCGGGACTGCGATTCCCAGAAACCTCCCCGGTCCGAAAGCCGCGCCCCCTCCGCCGAGGGCTGGAGTCCTGGTGTCCCGCGGTGTCAACTGAGTTCAGCGTCCACCCCTACTCCCATCCCCACCAGGATGGCCTGTGTTCTCTCCAACATCCCAGCCACCGGGAGAGGAAGCCATAAAGGCTAGTGCCCCGCAGCACCGGTCCTCCGCAGCTGGATCCGCACATCTGCGCTGGCTCCAGCCCAGGGCCCCTGGGATGGGTCCCCTATCGGACCCGAGCCAGCCACCGACCGCGGTCTGCACGTCGCGGTAGTAAAAGCTCCCCAGAGGTTCGAAGGCTAACAGCGGCTGATGTCGAGGAAGGAGAGGGTTGTTTCAGGCAAGTTTCTCGAGGAGGGAACACATAAAAAGTGAATAACCGTGAACTAATCCCTGTCTTAAGTGAATGAAATATAGTTTTCTGGTAGATCTATTTTCATGGTTCAAAATTTCAGAAAATGTGAAAAGTCAGATCATTTGCGGAAAGTCAAGTATATTCATAAGTAAAACTTGTATTGTTCACAGGAAACGCAAGGAACCAGGGGACTGGGCCACAGTCAAGGGATGGGCTGTGGGAGGTGGGACATCCCTATACAGGTGAGATCATAGAGGGCCACATAAACATGGCAAGGAGTTTGGATTTTTTTTTAAAATATATTTTATTGATTTTTTACAGAGAATAAGAGAGAGGGATAGAGAGTTAGAAACATCGATGAGAGAGATCGATCAGCTGCCTCCTGCACGCCCCCTACTGGGGATGTGCCCGCAACCAAGGTACATGCCCTTGATCGGAATCGAACCCAGGACCCCTCAGTCCGCAGGCCGATGCTCTATCCACTGAGCCAAACCGGTTTGGCAAGGAGTTTGGATTTTACTCAAAGTAAATGGAAAGCAATTGGAGGACTTAAAGTAGAGGAGGGCAATGGGCTGAGTTAGGTTTTCAAAATATCCCTCTTTTTTTTCTCTGGAAAATCAACTGTAGGAGGACAAGAGCCTAAGAGAGAGGAGGTAGTCTCGTGCATAGTAAGGAAATACGGTGGCAGAAAGGGATGTGGAGGTTTTGAGGTGAACAGGCAAGGCCTACTGAATTGGATGTCTGGGAGGAGGCAAAGGCAGGAATCAAGGGTGTTGCCTAGGTTTCGGCAGGAGCCCCTGAGTGGATGGTGATTTGAGAAAGGCTGGGGAGAACGGGATTTGGGGGAGAGAGCAGGAGTTGTAGTTGGCACATATTTAATTTGAGGTGCCTATTAGACATCCAAGTGGGGATGTTGGTAGTTCCCAGAAGAGTCATGAAAGAGATATGCACAAATGTGTCATTAGAATACAGTTGTATTTAAGGCCAAAGAAGTCATAAAGATAACTTTGGAAGAGAATAAATGGAGGAGGCTCTAGGAAAATATGCCCTGGGGCACAGCACATTTAGATAAAAAGGAGCCAGTAAATTGAATCTGCAAACAGTTCAGAGTGGGCCTAATGTGAAGGGGGGTGGCGGAGCACACCGCCTCTAGGGCTCTTTCTGCTGTGACAATAGCTGGGCCTGTAATTCTGTGAAATGACTACAGATACCAAACAGGGTGGAAGCAGGAGAGGGTGCACCCCACCCTGCCTTTTTGGAACACTGAGATTTTCTCACTGCAAAAAATGGCTCCCCTGTTGAGCTAAAACACTGATGAAATGATTCCACCTTAACTGTCTCACCCACCTAACTAGCTCCTCTCTGTCCCTTACAGAGGCATGGCAGCCCCCACATCCATGCCTTTGTGCTACACCTTCCACCCTAAACGAAGCCCCTGGTAGTGAAAGGAATTATAGAGACAGGACAGGCAGTTTTAGGGAAAGGGGGGTTCATGGGAGAGGAATGCATATGTGAAGGACAGAGGTAGCTCCAAGACACCAGAATGCTTACCTTATTTCACAGAGGATAGAGGAGGATAGAGAAATGTTACAAGAGGAAGACATACTTTCACAGAGGATAGAGAAATGTTACAGAAGATACAGGAATGTTGCAAGATGAGGGGGAGAGAAAAAGGGGGGCACCATGTGGGCTTTGACCTTTGAAACTGATACTCTGCAGAATGACCAATTAGGAAAGCACAGGGATCATAAATGGGGAAGGGGTCCAATTAGAAGGGAGCATAGATAAAGAACTTACAGCCTTTAAAACTTTAGACAAAGGGGCTTAGCTGGTTACCCCCTTGAGAACCCCTCTCTATGTGGGAATATGTATTTGCTTCCAATAAATTTCCACACTTTTACTAACAAGTTCTTTTAGTCCGAGAATTTTATTCTTTTTTAAAAAATATATATTTTATTGATTTTTTACAGAGAGGAAGGGAGAGGGATAGAGAGTTAGAAACATCGATCAGCTGCCTCCTTCACACCCCCAACTGGGGATGTGCCTGAAACCCTTGACTGGAATCGAACCCGGGACCCTTCAGTCCGCAGGCCGACACTCTATCCACTGAACCAAACCGGTCAGGGCGAATTTTATTCTTTAATTTTCATGAGGCAAGAACCCACAAGGAGGAGAGTCTGGGCCCTGAACTCCACGTATCATAGGAGGTTCTGGGGGTGTCTAGCCCAAGTGTGCTCAGAGTCGACAATTTCTTTGCATTTCCAATGTGCCCTGGGCACATTCCTGCAAACACACACACACATATCCCATGTATTATGAGGTTTTCCCACTCTAGCTAGTAGATATAGGAACCATTCCTGATAAGAGACTTTTTACTCCAGTGCTAATGGGATCTCACCTGAGGACTCCAGGGCAGTGGTTCTCAACCTTCCTAATGCCGCGACCCTTTAATACAGTTCCTCATGTTGTGGTGACCCCCAATTTCATTGTTACAATTTGAACATAATTATAGCATAGTGATTAATCACAAAAACAATATGTAATTATATATGTGTTTTCCGATGGTCTTAGGCGACCCCTGTGAAAGGGTTGTTCAACCTCCAAAGGGGTCGCGACCCACAGGTTGAGAACCGCTGCTCCAGGGGAACCCCCTGCAGACCTAAGAAAGGCAGCATTACTCTCCTCACAAGCTGTTGAGAGGTTAAATAAAATTAACATTTGCAAAACATCTAACCAGTGTCTGGCCCCAAACTGGCACTGACCGTGAAAGAACGTCCAGCCCTTAGAAAAGTCGTAGAACTTTAATTTGAGCCAACTTTTGAGGACATGCCCGGAAGTGAAATCTTACACGGGACTGAGATAATGCTCTGGGTAAGGGCAGCTTTGCAGTCTGTGTTTTAGACATTACAATCAAAGGAGGAAGCATGAGGGGAGCTAGTGACATCGTTGGTGGTAGATGGGGGAGGCAGGAGAAGGCAAAGCAGGGGGAAACTCTGAGATTGGATGAAAAGTAACATGGAGAGACACATACTTCATGTACCTTGGTGGGCACGGGAGAGTTCACATCAACATGTTCAGCACACGGGGATGGTATGTGTGGGGAACCAATCTCCAGTGGGAGACTGCGCCCTGAGGGTCGGGGAGAAGGACTACCCGGGTATATAATCCCGAAGGGGTATTATCATTGCCATCGAAGGTGTGTTATCATTGTCATCGATGCAGAAAGACAGTGGACAGACTCAGTTGGGGTCAAGATTGACGTTTGTCAAGAAGATACCCACCTAGGAAGTTTTGCTTTCAGGCCACCCCGGGTGGTGACTTAGGCCTGAGTTTATGAGGCCCCCGCGCAGTCCTCCGGGGCTGGACAGGGGTAGTGGGCTGCCCCTTTCCGTCCACACTCAGCGGAGAACAGAGAGGTCTGGCTGTGCGCGCCAGGCCCCCCGGGGCACAGGCTGCTTTCCTGGGACCTCGCGTCCTTCTGCCCCGCTCCCCGCACCTGCCGGAAGGGTGTGGGCAGAGCGGGGATGCCTCCTGTCCCTCTGGCACCTTAGGGGGTTTCAGTCCTAACGCACAGGGCCACTCCCTTCAGCCTCGGTTTCTCCAGCTCTACAACGAATGATCTAGGAACGGACGTCCGCCCCCCAGTGGGAGTGGGAGGGTGACGGGGCGGACGCACGTGAAAAGCTCCATGGAGCCCTCCCAGACATCAGGGCTCACTATAGTTGCCCTGGAGCTTAGACATTTCTCTCTGGACAGGCTTTTTTAGAACGGATGCCCGGGCTACAGCACAGCAGGAGAGGCCGGGACTCCCGGGAAACATGGCGGCCTCAGCATCTGGGCCGCGGCCCTAGAGTCCTGTGCGCGTGCGCCGGGCCCCACTCCTTCACCGCCCAGCTTCGCCCGCGCGTAGGATTCTGGGGCGGCCAAGCCACGTCGCGCGCCAATTGGTGGCGTTCGGGGCCCGCCCTCGGGTGATTGACAGCGCCCTGGCTGCCACCGCCCAGCCGCCGCCGCTGCCGTCGCCGAGTGTGCAGGCCGCCGCTGCTTGCGGGCTGCGTGTCTGCCTCCGCCGACCAGCCTCCGCCATGGACCTGTTCGGGGACCTGCCGGAGCCGGAGCGCTCGCCGGCTGCTGGTAAGTGAGGGGCCGCCCTGCCGGCGAGGAGAAGCGGCCGGGCGGGCGGGCGGATGGTGGCCTGGAGGCCGCGGCGCCTGAGGTGGTCGGCGGGAGGAGAGGGCGGGCAAGCGCGCTTGCCTCGGCCCGGCCCCAGCGTGCGCACTGCAGCCCCGGAGCGCTCCGCCATGTTCGCTGCGTAGGAAGAAAGGGCTCTGCTCGAGGCGCGGACCGGGCAGGGGAGAGGGGGGCCCGCGGCCTTTGTGTGCGGCCCCCACGCGCCGGCAGCCCAGCTTGGGGCAGCTCAGCGTCCGCTCGGTGCAGAGTCCCTCCGCCTTCGCACGTGGCGCGGCGTCAGGGGCCTCTAGCCCGCAGCCCTCGGCCTGGGTCTGAATCGCTTTTCCCTGGAGCGACGTTTTTCCGCGCGTGCGTGTACAAGTTCAGGGTTTTGTTTTGGTTTGTTTTGACCCCAGAGATTGAAGGAATCGTCAGCGTTATCTTTCGTGTTTTAGAATCATCCTCTGTGCTTCTCTGATTTTTCGGTTGATAGTAGTTTCCCGGGTCTCGGGAAGTCTCCCTCTCCCCAGAGTCAGGAGCACCAGCCCAGGTCCACCCATCGCCCGCCCCTGACCGCGGGGGTGAGCTCCTGCAGGCTGGGGTTTGAGCCTCACGCAGTAGCCGTTGGAGACCAGTGCCTTGGTTATTGCTGTGTGTCCGCGTTTTAATTGGACAAATCCTGCTGACGTTTCCGTGCTGCATTTGCAGGTGAGACCTTACTTCCTAACCCGACTTGTTGGCAGAAAACCTGGAACACTTGAAAAACAAATACAGATTTCCAGGCTCATCCCCACTAAATCGGAAAGTCTGGGGCTGGGCCCTGAGTCTGTTAAAGTCCCCAGGGGATTTTGCCGTGCCTGCTCAGGCGGAGTCCGGAGAAGGCGGGTTCAGAACTGCTACTGCGGGGGACACGAGGGTGAATAAGAGCCAGCCTTTGCTTTCTAAGAGCTTAGTTCTGAATGCAAGCGATAGCAGTGATAACTGGCAAAAGTTAAGGACCGTGGGAACTGCTGAGTGTTGCAGGACAGAGTGGGAAGGAAAGCGGTGCTGGAATTGGGCCTCTGCTAGTACAGACGGGTAGACTTGTGATTGGCAGAGATTCCAGGCAGGCAGCGATATGCGCAAAGGGGGAACATCTAGCCCTCCAGTCGGAGCAGACCAGTGTGGAGGAGCACTGCAACTTGGGGCACTGGAACGGGGGTGCTCCTGTCCTTCACGTGGCCTGGATGCTGGCTTGTCACGTGGGAACAGCCTGGCCAGTCTCTGTCTGCCATTATTCCCTGTAATGGCACCAGGCTTTTCCCCAGGGACCATTGCACTGGTACAGAAGCCATTCGTTTTCTGTTGTGCATAAAAACTGTGGCTTTGTGTATGCAGTCATTTTTACTTTGTTGTTGGAGTATAACGTGTATCTAACTATGTTTGGGGAAGAGTTTAGATTCACAGATGTGCCTATAAGCTTTTCATTTAAAAAAAAAAAAATATATATATATATATAATTTTTTACCTGAAATCAATTTGGGCCTGCTTAGAGGAAGGCATCCTTGAGATGATACAACAACCAGACAACTTTTTAAAAAATGGTTTTTTTAAATTTTCAGTTACAGTTGACAATATTATATTAGTTTCCAGGTGTACAACATAGTGATCAGACATTTATGTAACTTGAAAATGATCCCCCCATAAGTTTATTGCCCATCCGGCATAATGCACAGCATAGTTATTACAATATTATTGACTGTACTAGAGGCCTGGTGCATGAAATTTGTGCACAGGTAGAGTCCCTAGGCCTGGCTGGGGCCTTCCTTCATTTCATGCCGCCCCCTGGTGGTCAGCGCACGTCATAGCGAGTGATCGGACTCCTGGTCTCCACGTCTCCAGGTCAAACTCCTGAGGGGACACTTTGCATGTTAGCCTTTTATTTATATACGAGGGACCCAGTGCACAAATTTTTGCACCTTGAAAGGAACTGTGGGCCACTAGGCTGCGGTGGGCACAGGGGCGGGTCTCGATCCATCCTCTGCGCCCCCGCCCGGCCCCTCCTGCTGTGGCCCCTGGTCCCGCTGGCACTGCTCACACCCGCTGATGGCACAGAGCAATTGGGGCTGGCGTCAGCAGCGGCTGTGAACAGGGCCAGTGCCGTCAGCAGGTGCTAGTGCGGCTGCTGCCCCAATCGCCCCTCGGGAGCAGGGGGAGGTGGAGAAGCCATCAGGGGTGATCAGGGCCGGCAGCAGGTGTGAGCGGGGCTGGCATTGGCAGTGGGTGTACGCAGTGGCTGTGGCACTGGCAGCAGGTGCGATAGGGGGTGACTGGGCGCCGGCAGCAGGTGCAAGCGGGGCTGGCACTGGCAGTAGGTGCAAGCACCGGATGGGACTGTGGCATATGGGAGCAAAGAATTTTCAAAAACCACCAGAGGCTCACCTCAGTGACCGGGACCGGCGCCCCACCTTGGTCTGGCATCCCTGCTTACCTGCTCCACCATCCCGCTGCTGCCAACGACTGCCATATTCCGTGCGTGCCTCCTGGTGGTCAGAGCACTTCATAGCGACCGGTTGTTCGATTGTTCCTCTGTTTGGTCTATTTGCATATTAGGGTTTTATATATAGATATATAGATAGGTAGATTCCCTATGTTGTAGTTTACATACTGGTGAAGATCCTAACAACTTTTTAAAATATGTTTTTATTGATTTTTTAAATGTATTTTTATTGATTTCAGAGAGGAAGGGAGGAGAGAAACATCAGTGATGAGAGAGAATCATTGATCAGCGGCCTCCTGCATGCCCCCAACTGGGGATGGAGCTTGCACCCCGGACATGGGCATGTACCCTGACTGGAAATTGAATCGTGACCTCCTGGTTCATAGGCTGATGCTCAACCACTGAACCATGTCGCTGGGCTGTTTTTATTGATTTGGGAGAGAGAGAAACATCAATGTTTGGGATAGAGCCTGCCTGGCCGTGTGCCCTGACTGGAAATCAAACTGGTGACCTTTTGGTGCATGAGACAATTGATGCTCAACCAGCTGTGCCACACTGGTTTGTTTACAAGTTGGTAGCCTGTGACCAGCTACAGTGGGGGAGGGCATCTCCAACTCTGGTTGAGGAGCCAGGGGGCTGCATGCATGGTGTTCAAAACCCCTTTCCCTGGAATGGATTAGTGAAGTCTCCCTGCCTTCCAGAAGGGCACTGACATAGTCACAGGCCCTGCTTGGCTGTATGTATTTTTTAAAACAGCTTTATAAATAAAGAAGATGTGTATGTTTGTAGATGATGGGAAGCTGAGAGGGGTAAGTACTAAAAGTGAGTGACAGTATTGGGATCACAGTTCTCTTGACAGGCAGTTAGTTAAACCAACAAGGTGCCACACTTTGTTTCAGAAAATCTGTAGTATTGGCTGATAAAATTAAAAATGGAATAAGTGAACAGAAAATAATGTTGGCATCATAAAGTGGATGGAAGGATGGGTTGAACTGCACCATCATGACCCTCACACATGGTGTGTGGGATCACAAATTTCTGAGCTGTGCAGGAAACAAGGATTGTTCAGGACATGTGATCTGACTAGTTTCACATCCCAACTCTGTTCTTATTACCTGCTTTCTGTGGCTGTTCCTGCCTCTGTTAGTCAGGTAGGAGAGCACTACCTGTACAGGGCTTAGCGCAGGGTGCAGCACGTGCTCAGTAGAGGTAGTGTGTAAGCTCTTAACTTTAACAGCTATTTAAAAGGGGAAAACATGCACTCCTCACTGGATTTTGTGAAAACTCTAAGTGTCCAATGGGAGGAAATATCACACTGCTCAGATACATCAGGTGTATTTTGTTCTATGATTTTTGTTTTAAACATCACACCTTTAAGCTTCTTAATTAATTATGGTTTGAAAAAATATAGAAAGAACACATTATAGGCATACCTCGGAGATACTGAAGTTTCAGATCCAGACCACTGTAATAAAGCATCTCGATAAAGTGAGTCACTAATCTTTTTGCAGGTGGAGGGTCTTGTCTTCAGTTGGTAAAAAAAGGTAATACCTGTGAAGCCCAATGAAGGGGAGCACAGTGAAGCAAGGTGTGCTTATAAATTTTTTCAGATTTTGTGCTAAATTAGTATTTTTTTTTGTCCCAGTATTTACGGATTTGATTGCTCAATCAAGTTTACACACATACAGTTGAAACAGTACAGAGGTTAGGGGCACCAACCTCCCACACAATGGAAATTTCTGTAACTACATATATGACTACAGCCTGCCCTCTGTGTATATGGACTCCCAACTGCAGAGGTGACTCTTGACCTGTGCGGGTTAGTTAAAAATATCTGTGTGTAAGTGGACATGCACAGTTCAAACCTAAGTTGTGTGTATAGTTTACCAAAAGAGGAAGTATGTTTGTTGATATCAGACAGAAATAACTTCTCAGCTATATCATAGTTCTAGAAGTGCTGACTTGATGTCTTTTTTTTTTTTTTTTTTTTTTTTTTTTGACTTGATGTCTTTTAAATTGACTGCTTTCCTGGGCTGGTGTTCTCAGCTGTTGATCATTGACCCAGGAACCAAGAGATCACCAGTTTGATTCCTGATTAGGGCACATGCCTGGGTTGCAGGTTTGTGGAATTGATCCTTGGTAGGGGGCATGCAGGAGGCAGCTGATTGATGATGTTTCTATATCCCTCTCCCTTTATCTCTCTCTCTAAAAATCAATAAAAACATTTTTAAAAATATTGACAGCTTATGTTTGATATTTCAAACAAGTTAAAGGTGTCCTGGTTTAAAGTTACTTTGGCAATAACTCAGTTTTAGTATTATAGAGTAGTTCTTTCACTTAAGGTTATTACACCAGTACACTTTGCCAGCTGTCAAGGACTAAATACATATTTGCTTGGCAGGCCATTTTCAAA
The DNA here is from genome assembly GCF_014108235.1 of Myotis myotis. Classification (NCBI taxonomy): domain Eukaryota; kingdom Metazoa; phylum Chordata; class Mammalia; order Chiroptera; family Vespertilionidae; genus Myotis; species Myotis myotis. The sequence goes on along the minus strand of NW_023416390.1, from coordinate 35,235,370 downwards.
ATATTTCTTTTAAAATTGGACATCTATATATAAAATAAATATTAAGATACTAGAAATAACTTAGACTAATTGTAAGACTTCAGGGTTAAGCAAGAAAAAACTCTAGTCATAAAAATTAAAATGGGTTTAACTATGTAAAGATAAAAATTTCTGCAGGACAAAATACGACAATGCATATTACTGAAGTTTACTATCTCTAATAAGTGAATGGCTCATACAAATATAGGAAAAAGGCAGATACCCATTAGAAAAATCATCAAAGGCTATATCCTGATAGGTCATGGAAGAAGAAATGGGAGTAGCCCACAAACAGGAACCAGTCCTGTGCTCAGCTTCCTGAGTCATGGAGGAAAGGAGCAGATCACTGATGTACCATGTTTTTCACTCATCAGTTTTAAGAATTGGCAGCATAGTGGTGAGGATATCAAGGAATGGACATTTTCGTGAAGTATGTTGGGAGTGGAAGTTACCGCAGTATTTTTTGGAACAGCTTTTGGCACCTGTTAAATTTAAACTACTCAGACCTTAAGCATTCTAGCAGATGAAGAATCTATGTCAAAGGTTATTTATTGTGGCATTGTTTGTCATGTAAAAAAAACCAAAACAATCAGCTTGCATGCCTGTCAGTAAGGGAATTTGACAAGTGTTGGGCACTACTTCCCCTATAGAATAGTGTGAAGCTATTGGAAAGAATGACTGACCCAGGTGTGCTGGCCTGGACCATGCCCTGATGGCTTACGTGAACAACACAACATAGAATATTGTGTACAGAATACTTCTACCTTTTAAAAATTAAAATGCACATACACAAGTGTGGGTGCTGGGTGTTAAAATGCCCTTGAGTTGGCTCCGACTTCTGGTGACCCTGTGAATGAGTGATGTCCAGGATGTCCTTTGCTCAACATACTCAAGTACATGAGCATAAAGGAGAATGGAACTTATACACTCAACTGTTACTGTGGTCCAGGAATGTGGTGGAGAGGTAGGGCCTTTTTCTAATACCTCGTGTTTGGAAAACATGTTTTGCATTTGTAGTTGAAGAGAAAATTCAGGCATAAAAAACTGGTTAGGCCCTAACTGGTTTGGCTCAGTGGATAAGAGCATCGGCCTGCGGACTGAAGGGTCCCAGGTTCGATTCCGGTCAAGGGCATGTGCCTTGACCTTGGTTGCGGGCACATCCCCATTGGGGCGTGTGCAGGAGGCAGCTGATTGATGTCTCTCTTTCATCGATGTTTCTAACTCTCTGTCCCTCTCCCTTCCCCTCTGTAAAAAATCAATAAAAATATATTTTTAAAGAAACTGGTTAGGCAAACTAATCTTTTTATTGTACACTAGGGGCCCAGTGCACAAATTCGTGCACCTTGAAAGGAACTGTGGGCCACAAGGCTGCAGTGGGCCTTGGGGCGGGTCTTGGCCCACCCTCCGCACGCCCCGCCCAGCCCCTCCCGCCATGGCCCCGGTCCCCTGTCTGCTGGCAGCCACGCTCCCGCCGCTCCCACACACTGACACTCCCACACACTGATGGCACTGGTCCCACTCACACCTGCTGACAGCACAGAGCAATTGGGGCCGGTACCAGCAGCGGACACGAGCGGGGCCAGTGGTGTCAGCGGGTGCAAGCCACGGCTGCTGCCCTGATTGCCCCTCAAGAACAGGGGAAGGTGGAGAAGCCTTCAGGAGCGATCAGGGCCAGTTGCTGCTGCTCGCACCCGCTGATGGCGCTGAGTGATCTGATTGGGACCGGCAGCAGGTGCAAGCACCAGGCAGGACTGTGGCGCAGGAGCAGAGAATTTTCAGTAACCACCAGAGGCTCACCCCAATGACAGTGACCAGCAGTGCCCCACCTTGGTCTGGCGCCCCCAACTCACCTGCTCCACCATCCCACTGTGGCCAATGCCCGCTATGTTCCACACACGCCCCCTTGTGGTCAGCGCACATCATAGTGACCGATTGTTCCGGTTGTTTCACCATTTGGTTTATTTGCATATTAGCCTTTTATTGTATGGGATTATTATATAGGATAGCAACCTTTAGCATCTAAGACTTACGGATGTATGTATGTATGTATGTATGTATGTATTTATTTATTTATAGAATCCAGATGCAAGGTATTACTAAGTTTGATCCTTTTATTGATGCAGAAGATATTCCAGTGATCTTTCAGAGCCTTGGGATTATTTTTATGGGATTGTTGTAAGGTTAAATGAGATGGTCCTTTAACTTGCAGTAGTTCCTGGAACAGCGCCTATGTGTGGAGATAATGTAGCACCTTACTGAGAGCATGGATTGGGAAAACCGGGGTGCCTGGTTTTGAGTCCTCACTCATCACTGGCTCTTTTGGGCAGGTATTTATCTTAAAGTGCCTCAGTCTCACCATCAGTACGTAACAGTAGTATCTAAGAGTATTACAGGAATTAAATGTATTAAAATATGGAGAGCACTACAACAGTGCCTGGAAGGCAGTAAATGTTAATTATCATTTTTATAAGTTATTCTCAGTTGTGGCCAACAAAAATGTGAGGTAATCTCATGTTTTTAATGGAAATATCACTCCGTATTCCAGAGTGAGAAAGATGGGGAGAGGAGAGGAGAGGCTCATTCCATTCAGCAGTAGGAGATAGGCCGTCTTTGGAGTGATGCCCAGTTTGGGACACTATTTTAGTCCAGCGATTTCAACCCTTTTCATGTAATGGCACACATAAACTTATTACAAAAATTCTGCGCCATGCCAAAAATGTTTTCTTGCCAATCTGAACCAAAAATAGGTATAATTTTGATTCATTCACATCGGACAACTATTGTGTTGACTGTCATTTTTTTATTTGACAATCTAAGGAAAAAGAGATCAGTGCCTCTGACTAGTAGTCAGGTATTGCATGTTTTAAAAATTCTTGCAGCACACATATTGAAAACTGTTGTAACCAAAGAAGAGGGGTCAGGCTAGTTCTCAAGCTGGAAACTCTTGTGAGGAATTAATTCTTGCAAGACTGAAAATGTGTTACCTGGGTAAAAGAGAACTTCCTGCATTGGACACTGGCAGTGAAAAGACCTGATTTAGCTGAGAAGTTTTTAATTCAGAACTTAATATCTGACCTGACACAGGTGGAAGGCTTGGCTGTTCTTCAGGTTGGCCTTCTCCTGTACTCCTCGTGAGTAAGCGGTTACGCTGAATGCCTTTTAATGGCCTTCTAATGCTACTTTTGAATTCTTCCCAGAGTCTTTGTTGCTTGTGAGAAAAATGAAAGTATTTGCAACTACTTAATATGTTAAGGGTAATACTGAGGAATTAGGATATACTTTAATTAGTAGTTATTTTCTTTTTTTATATTTTATTGACTTTTTACAGAGAAGAAGGGAGAGGGATAGAGTTAGAAACATCAGTGAGAGAGAGACATCGATCAGCTGCCTCCTGCACACTCCCTACTGGGGATGTGCCTGCAACCAAGGTACATGCCCTTGACAAGAATCGAACCTGGGACCCTTGAGTTCGCAGGCTGATGCTCTATCCACTGAGCAAAACCGGCCAGGGCTTAGTAGTTATTTTCCATTTGAGTTAGATGTATAAAGCAGAAGAGTTTTTTTGTTTTTTAATTTTTTAAAAATATATTTTGTTGATTTTTTCCAGGGAGGAAGGGAGAGGGATAGAGAGTTAGAAACATTGATGAGAGAGAAACATCGATTAGCTGCCTCCTGCACGCTCCTTACTGGGGATGTGCCTGCAACTCAGGTACATGCCCTTGACCGGAATCGAACCTGGGACCTTTGAGTCCGCAGGCCGATGCTCTATCCACTGAGCCAAACCAGTTAGGGCAGAAGAGTTATTTTTTATTAAATCAGGAACTTATCAGGTATTTAAGGTATTTCTGACCTAAAGACTCCTGAAGAAATTTCCTTCTTTGGAGTTTATAAATTTTAATTAAAGTTTTTGTTTTTAAAAGAATGGAATTGCCGAAACCGGTTTGGCTCAGTGGATAGAGCGTCGGCCTGCGGACTGAGAGGTCCCAGGTTCTATTCCGGTCAAGGGCATGTACCTGGGTTGCGGGCATATCCCCAGTGGGAGATGTGCAGGAGGCAGCTGATCGATGATTCTCTCTCATCGATGTTTCTAACTCTATCTCTCTCCCTTCCTCTCTGTAAGAAATCAATAAAATATATTAAAAAAAAATAAAATAAAATAAAAGAATGGAATTGGTACCCAGTTCATATCTATATAGAAGCAAAAAGACAGTATGGATGCTTTGGATTTTCAGTGAGCACATTTCTGTCCTTGAACTCCAAGGAATAGGAGATGGGACAGAGCCTGTCTTGAGACAGTATGTGAAACTTCATGGGACGTGCGCACCTTCATTTTGAGCCCTGCGGGTGCCAATTCATGTATTTAATAGCATAAATAGAGATTTGGGGGGGGGAGTTGGAGAAGAAGGAATTGTAATTAAATTTTGTGTGGAAAGGGAAAATTGAGTATAAAACATTAAAGACAAGTACTCTGTTGTGTTATCATTCAGATTTTTAAATTTAAAAATTTGCCTGGCTCTCTCCTGAGTTTATCTTGGAGTTTCTGAAATTCCGTATCGTTTCCATGGATTTGTATTGAATTGGATACTGGGCTGGAGGCACCAAGTTAAGGTATGGGGTTCCCTCAGCCTCTTATTTCTGTGCTTTGAGATTTTACTTTGTGGTTAATTCAGAATGTTATTGAAATGGGAAATTTTAAGATCTATTGATCTTTGGAGAATCCCTCTATCGCTGAATTTATATCTTTTTTTTGGTGTGGGGGGGAATGGGGTGGTTGGTAATCCTTGCCCGAAGATATTTTTCCATTGACTTTTAGAGAGAGGAAAAGAGAGAGAAACACACTGATTGGTTGCCTCCAGGGCCCAGGCAGGGGAGGAGCCTGCATCCAAGGTACGTTCCCTTGACCATAATCGAACCTGGGACCCTTCGGACCGCAGGCTGGCGCTTTATCCACTGAGACAAATCTACTAGGCACTGAATTTATATCTTGAGGTATATATTATTTTCTTACTCTAAAATCAGTTTTTGTCTTCCCAGGGTTCATTTAAAAATTTTTATTTTTAAATGTTGATTACTGGCCCAACTGGTGTGGCTCAGTGGTTGAGCATCAACCTATGAACTAGGACAGTGATGGCGAACCTTTTGACCTTTTGAGCAGGTCAGCATTTTGAAAAACCCTAACTTAACTCTGGTGCCGTGTCACATATAGAAATTTTTTGATATTTGCAACCATAGTAAAACAAAGATTTATATTTTTGATATTTATTTTATATATTTAAATGCCATTTAACAAAGAAAAATCAACCAAAAAAATGAGTTCGCGTGTCATAGGTTCGCCATCACTGAACTAGGAAGTCATGGTTCGATTCTCAGTCAGGGCACATGCCCGGGTTGCTGGCTTGACCCCCAGGAGGAGGCATGCAGGAGGCACCTGATCTGTGATTCTCTTTCATCATTGCTGTTTCTGTCTCTCTCCCTCTTCCCTTACTCTCTGAAATCAATAAAAATGTTTGTTTTTTTTTAATGGTTGCTTTCAGTAATGAAATTATGGTATCAAGAAGAATGTTTTTCTCAAAATACTCATTGGCCCTTACTTACAATGCCTGTTGGGTCATTTTTTATTGCTTTTTTTGTTGTTGATTGTAACTGTTGGAAACAAGTGTCCATATTAAATAGCAGTGAAGAAAATATTTTAAAAATAAATTTTTTCCCACGGGAGGAGAAAATTTGACCTTAACAGCAAACCTATGTCAAAGTCTCCCCCTTTGAAAAGCCATCCTGGCTGATGCCCAAGCGCAGTCTAAGCAGGTGTTCCATGTCCTAGGGAAAGAAGCTCAGAAAGGATCTCTGCTCTTTGATGACCTCCCTCCGGCCAGCAGTACTGACTCAGGTACAGTCTTCAGGCTCTCCCAGGTGTGTGTCAACGTGTCATCCTGGGATTGTAGTTGTCTCAATCTTTTTCCCTTTCCCCCATTTTCAACACACAGATGTTTTAGGTGTTGGACTGTCTTAAGTTTTGAATCCATGGCATCAGGTAAGGCAGAAAAATCCACTAGTTGCTAGCTCTGAGGAACTGCGTGAAATGTTGAGCAGTTTTCTCTGGTTCATTTGAGTATATTATAGCTGAAATATGATGTAACTCCGTAAGGCAGGTTTTTGTTTCCTTTCAATGATAGGACTTTAAAAGACATTATTTACCGCAGTGTGAATTGCCACTGGATTGACACAGTTTTGAGTTTATGTCAGTGACCTGCATAGGCGTCCTGGTGGGATGGATTCTGACACTTATGCCTTACCCAGGTTTTGTGGGCTCACGGAGTGTCCTGCTGTGTTTCAGGACCAGGCGGACCTTTGCTTTTTGATGACCTCCCACCAGCCAGCAGTGGCGAGTCAGGTAAGTAGTAGGGAAAAATCCAACGTGCTAGTGGAAATAATACATATTTTACTCTTTTGTGAAATTTATTTATAGCTTTTACGGTTTAGGATGACATTAAATTATACTATAGCATAGATTTATTAAACGCAAGTAGGCATCATCAGATGGAAGGAAAAAGATTAGCTAGCTATAACATCACTTTTTGGTGATTTTTTTTTTTCTTCCTTGGGGTTCAGCCTCTTACAGTGGACTAAGAATTAAGAGTTTAGTAATTTACTTTCCACTTCGTAATTAATGTTTTTTAATTAAAAAATCTGTCATTCTGGTTTGCCTTATGTTCCTGACCCAAATGTATCCAGCGGAAGTATCTGAATATATGAAATAGAGTTAAAATATTTAGTGTCACCGGCCGGCTTGGCTCAGTGGTTGAGCGTCAACCTATGAACCAGGAGGTCACGGTTGGATTCCCAGTAAGGTAACATGCCCTGGTTGCAGTCTCAATCCCCAGTGTGGGGCGTGCAAGAGGCAATCAGTGATTCTCTCTCATCATTGATGTTTCTATCTCTCCCTCTTCCTTCCTCTCTGAAATAAATTGTGTGTGTGTGTGTGTGTGTTTAGTGTCCCTGAACCCATAAATACTGATATGTAGGTCTTCTGTTTTCTGCCACTTATACTAAAAAGAATTTTGATTTAAGAAAATGAGGTCTGGCCCTGACTGGTTTGGTTCAGCAGATAAAGCGTCGGCCTGTGGACTCAAGGGTCCCAGGTTCGATTCCGGTCAAGGGCATGTACCTTGGTTGCGGGCACATCCCCAGTGGGGAGTGTGCTGGAGGCAGCTGATCGATGATGTTCCTCTCTCATCGATGTTTCTAACTCTCTATTCCTTTCCCTTCCTCTCTGTAAAAAATCAATAAAATATATTAAAAAAAAAAAAAAAGAAAGAAAATGAGGTCTGGCCCACGGGCATGACTCAGTGGTTGAGCTTTGACCTATGAACCAGGAGGTCACGGTTCAGTTCCCGGTCAGGGCACATGATGGGTTGTGGGCTCGACCCCCATTGTGGGGTGTGCAAGAGGCTGCCGATCAGTGATTCTCATCATTGAAGTTTCTCTCTCTCCCTCTCCCTTTCTTGCTGAAATCAATAAAAGTATATTTTTTAAAAAGAAGAAGAAGAAAAAAATGAGGTCTGAATGACATTGGTTTAGTGCAAGGGTCCTCAAACTACAGCCTGCGGGCCACATGCGGCCCGCCAAAAACATTTATCTGCCCGCCAAAAACATTTATCCGCCCGCCGGGTGTTTTTGCTGCCGTTGCCTGTTGCTTAGCAGCCGACTAGTTTTTTTTAAACTATAGTCCGGCCCTCCAACGGTCTGAGGGACAGTGAATTGGTCCCCTGTTTAAAAAGTTTGAGGACCCCTGGTTTAGTGTTTGGTATAGACCCTGTGGAGGAATTGTCTTGAAATTCAAGACCTAACGTAGTTATTTCCCAGTCAATTCATATGTTCTTGAGATTCTGTTTATTGATTTAATTTTATTTTCATCGAGCCTATTAACATTGGTTCTACCTGTTCTGTAAATGTTTAACTTCTTTTCCTGTCCCAATTTAGGAAGTAAGAATAGAGTGGATTCCTCTAGGACAGCGGTTCTCAACATGTGGGTCGCGACCCCTTTGGCGGTCGAACGACCCTTTCACAGGGGTCGCCTAAGACTATCGGAAAACACATAGATAATTACATATTGTTTTTGTGATTAATCACTAAGCTTTAATTATGTTCAATTTGTAACAGTGAAAATACATCCTGCATATCAGATATTTACATTATGATTCATAACAGTAGCAAAATTACAGTTATGAAGTAGCAACGAAAATGATTTTATGGCTGGGGGTCACCACAACATGAGGAACTGTATTAAAGGGTCGCGGCATTACGAAGGTTGAGAACCACTGCTGTAGGACCTAGAGCAGTGATGGCGAACCTATGACACGACACGCGTGTCAGAGGTGACACGCGAACTCATTTTTTTGGTTGATTTTTCTTTGTTAATTGGCATTTAAATATATAAAATAAATATCAAAAATATAAATCTTTGTTTTACTATGGTTGCAAATATCAAAAAATTTCTATATGTGACACGGCACCAGAGTTAAGTTAGGGTTTTTCAAAATGCTGACATGCCAAGCTCAAAAGGTTCGCCATCACTGACCTAGAGTCTAGATTATCATATGAGGAACCTATTACTCTGTCTCACTGAGAACTGACATGGAATTCCCCTGGGGAAGGGAAGGTATAGTGGCCTGGGAACAGTTGGGGATGCAGTTTTTTTCAAATGCAATTGTCTTCTGGTAACAAGACCTTGTCTCTTGTCAAATAGAACACTTGCTTTTCAAACCTCTCGTTTTTTTTTGTTTGTTGTTGGGTTTTTGTTTGTAGGAAAGCAAATAAGAATTTATTAACTGCACCAAAAACATACTTTAGGGCAGTGAAACAGAGAAGGGCCTAGAACAGTGGTTCTCAATCTTCTGGCCCTTTAAATACAGTTCCTTACATTGGGACCCAACCATAAAATTATTTTCGTTGCTACTTCATAACTGTAATGTTGCTACTGTTATGAATCGTAATGTAAATATCTGATACGCAGGATGGTCTTAGGCAACCCCTGTGAAAGGGTCGTTTGACCGCAAAAGGGGTCGCGACCCACAGGTTGAGAACCACTGACCTAGAAGAAGCAACAGGAGAGCCTGGGCTAGGCTGCTTTGGCTCACTAGGAAGTCAGAGAAAAAGGGTGGAAGGGGGGCTTGGAGACATTCAGGGGGTTAGCCTGGGGCCATATGCTGGGGGGCGCGGTGGAGGAGAGAAAGGGAATGGCATAAGCGTGCTCCCTGGAGGTCAAGTGCACTTCTTTTTTGTATTATTAATTCATTACCATAAAGTCGTTGGAAGTAGTCTAGAAAATATGGATTAAATTCTTATAGTTTCTGTATTTAGAAAAAGTATTACAGTCATCTTACATACCTATACCAAAAAATTATAGCATACTCATACAATTTAGCCTAATAAAGATCTTCCCAATAAAGATAGTGCTTTTAGTTATAATGAATGTTGTGTGCAAGCAGGGCCCCTAACAGATTTAATAAAACTAAGGAAGATTCAGCATAGTTGTGGCTTAGTTGTCCATAGGGCAAAAGACAGTAAATTGGTAACAACTTAGAAGATTTCAACATTACTCTTAACAAGATTGAGGTATTTTGGATATGGAATCCAATCTTGCATCCAGTATTTTGGATTTATTTCTTTTTTTTTAATATATATTTTTATTTCAGAAAGGAAAGGACAGGGAGAGAGATATAGACACATCAGCGATGAGAGAATCATTGATTGATCGGCTGCCTCCTGCATACCCCACACTGGGGATCGATCCCGCAACCTGGGCATGTGCCCTGACTGGGAATTGAACCATGACCTCCTGGTTTATAGGTTGACACTCAACCACTAAGCCACACCGGCCGGGCTATTTTGGATTTCTTGAAAAGATACTCTTCTCAAGCAGGCAAGAAACATTTATAAAAATTGACTACATTCTAGGACATAAAGTAAAATCCCAACGAAGATAGACCACATTCTCTTATTTCAGTGTGATTCTTTTAGAAGTCAAAAACAAAGCTTTAAAATGTTCTGTTTTCCAATTTAAAAGCAAGGAAGGTTCTTTTACATACACATTGGGAAAAGGGAACACAAACAGTAAGTGACAGGAGGTTAATGAAGAGACCATTGGGACATCCTGTTGGAAACACCCAGGAAATTTTGTTAATTTGCCACATTATATGGGTTGGGATATGTGTGCTGTGTTATACTGTTGTATGAAATAAGAGTCAATTACTTGCAAAAGGACATTACAAAATGCAGACATCTTCCTTTTTCCTCAGTACTTAGAAATGCCTGGCAAAGAGTAGTTGATAAATAGTTGCATGCTTTTATAGCTAAATGCAAAAAATACGTAGGGCCATTTATCATGACAGCAGCTACCATTTCTTGGATACTTGATCGACGAAGCGCTGTGGTAAATGCTTTACATAACTTGTCCCCATCAGTTTTCAAACAACCCTCTGAGTTTACCATATTCTTCCCAAGAAGAAACAGGCTGAAAGCTAAGTAACTTGCCGTAAGGGCAACCCTCTTGTGAGCGGCAGAACCAAGATTTGAAGTTAGACCTTTCTAAATGCCCACCACCACGCTCGTGCCTTGCAGGTGCTCTTAGCTCTGGCTTTGAACACAGATTCATCCCTCTGTCACCGAGAATAGCTTCAGCAGCTGTTCTTAAAGCCTGACTTTTATCTCATTTTAAGCCTTTTTTGGTACTTGGGTGTTTTTTTTTTTAACTTGTTTAGTATGTGTCACTTTGCAGATTTTGGAAACTTCCCTAATTGTAAATAAGGGCCTGTGGATGTACAACACCATGCAGGTGCTACAGCCCGAGTACAGATGTCTCTTTTTACCACTGAGAAGCCTCTCTTGCAGATCCTCTCATGGTTGGTGTGGTCTCCCACTGTGGGTGCCCAGGCACACTGGCCTGGCCCTTGGATTCAGAGCTATGACTGCTGGACATGACATTTTATCTTTGAGGGCTGGGATGGAGCCTGATCTGCAGGGGTCTTTTTGTAAGTCTACAGCTGTTTCTGTCTGGCTTTTACTTTATTTCCAGGTTCTCTTGACACCTCCATATCCCAGATGGTAAAGAATGAAGGGAAAGGAGCAAAGAGAAAACCCTCTGAAGAAGAGGAGAATGGCAGTGAAGAGCTTGTGGAAAAGAAAGTTTGTAAAGGTTTTCAGACAGTTTGAAAACAAATGTATTAGACTTCATAATTTAAAACAACCCAGAGCTCAGCTTTGTGATGATACTGCTTACTCTCTGTGTCTGTATTTAAGAATTGGGTAGGGCTCCCTTTTTGCAGACAGACTCCTGAAGTTTACTCCTGCCTTCTCTCTCTCTACTTTCCATGGACATCTCTGTCTCTGACCCTACCTTGGGTCAGGTAGGAAACCTACAGTTGTTCCTAGGCTTAAACAACACAGAGTTTTCACTTAACCCTTTCTAGTGATCAGGTAGCCTGCAGACCACCCATTTCTCTCAAATTCCCTGTCTTTGTTATAGCCTGATGATTAGCGTTTTGATACTATGGTTAACTCAGTAGGCAACTTCCCTAGAAAGAGCCCAAGGCTGGGGAAAGCAATTGAAATTTGTAGTCAGCTTTGTAATTTGTCACAGAGTAAGGGAAATGAAAAGTACCTATTAAAGATAAATAGTTGTAGATTCATTCACTGTCCCAACCCCTTTGGTTTTATTTGCTTTTTTACCACAAAGCACCTCAAAGCTGCAGGGTGCACTTGGAGGTATGTGAGAGGACCTACTTTGCTCTGCTGGTCTTCAGCTGAGTTTTCAGCACCCTAGCCTAAAGAGCTCTGCCCACCCACAGCTGCTCTTCGGAAAGTGCTCACTTCATTTGCATGACCCTAGGGGTCAAAGGGTGAGCTTAAGCTAGTCAGGCTTTTCAATAGAAGGAGGCATCTGTGCCTCCCCTTTATTTTTTTCTCCCTCATTTAGAGTAAAAGCAGCTGATCTTACCAGTTGTTCAAATTCTTTACTAAGCCTCAGGCATGAAAATAACATATTTTCATATGTCCAGCAGGACCTTTGGGATAAACTCTACTTGCATTTCTCTAGAGTAGGAATTTTTCTGTCCTCATTAAATTATTGACCAGATTAGATTTACTGGAACCCCTTCTCCCCCCATTCAAATGACAGTACATTTCTTAACTCTGGTATTTTGCTTTAATGCCTTAAACGGAGTTGTCCTGTACTAACTTGCTGTCATCTGCCTGTCTCCTCTCCAGTGTTTAGCCTTGCAGAGATCAGCCCTGACCATCAGTGGTCTGATTTCAGTTACAGACTTGTAGTGGGGAGATGCCTTGAGGAGAAGAGCTTGTTTGCCTGTTAAGACTGCCGAGTAAAATAGCCAGAGTTCCCTCTTGTTTGCTCTGGGACTAGGGCTTCTGGAGGGCAGGGCACAGTTTTGTATTGGCTTTTTGTTCTCTTTTCCTTAGCCTCTTCAGTGATTTTTGGTTTGAAAGGCTACGTGGCTGAGCGGAAGGGCGAGCGGGAGGAGATGCAGGATGCCCATGTCATCCTGAATGACATCACGGAGGAGTGTAGGCCCCTATCATCCCTCATGTGAGTGTCCCTGCTCTGGCAAGCCTGGTGGGCCTAAAAGTCTCTGGACCAAGCTCTGATTTCAGTTTTGGACTTTGTCCACTTTGTATTTATTAGGAAGATTGACACATAACACTTGAGCTGCTTGGTTCAACAGTGGTAGTTCTCACTGCAGTTGATTTTAGCCCCCCTCCCTTTGGCATTTTTTGTTGTCACAGTGGAAGGTTGTGCTACTGGCATCTGGTGGGGAGGCTCAGGATGCTGCTAAATCCTACAACTCCCAAGGTCGCACCACAACAAAGAATCGTGCAGCTCCAAATGTCAGTCATGCTGAAATCGAGAAACCTGATAAATGGGAAATGGCTCCACATTGGGGGCCTTCAGGGTGTGTTCTCTTCCCCACAATCTGAAGAGCTGCTTGCAGGGAGTTTTCTTGTTCTGGGACCCAGAAGCTAGAGCTGGAAACCACTGAACACAGCAGTGAAGGAGAGCTAGTGCAGCTAGTGAGGGCACAGAAAGAGAACCAGATGCAGGAATGGCATCAGGAGAAGAAAAACAGGAAATTAATTACCAAACCCATACAAACTCAATGAAGCCTTCTGGATAAGGTCTTTGGTGTGGTAGAAAAAGCAACCCAAAGGTGGGATGTGGAGGTGGTCATTAACTTACATGTTTACATATATAATAATTACATATATACCACCTAATTTCCGTAATTACATAACATATACGATACATTCATTAACTGACACCAGTTGGTTGTTAACATACAGTGTGCTGGAGCCATTGGTGCTAGTGGCTTTTGTCCAGTAGATGAGGAGATGATGGCCCTATAAGGTCATCTGTGTATTTATGCATGCACTCATGCTCACCAGGGTCAGGAGTGTACTATGGAGTTGCTTTTAAAGCCAGGATAGGTACTTCTAAGGAGCCCTCGGGGGGGCAAACCCTTTGGTGGGGAACACTAACCCATACCTGGTAGATACCATGCTGCAAGATAGCAGTTTTGAGTTCTGAGTTTATTTTTCCTGTGGCTCATGATGTCCCAAATGAAAAGATATTACAAAAATGTTTGGAAAAAGCAGCTCTGCAGTAAAAATGTTCTTTCTCATAAGGATTTTATTTTTTTCTTGAAACCCTTTATAAATGCCATTTATTCCATATATATGTGAGTTTTCTGGCAAAACTTGAGAGGGGGATAGGAATAAGTCTGGTGCGGTAGGCTTTAAGATTTAGATATCTGTCCAAGTTTGAGTAACAACCCTGCCCCCTACCCTTACAGATATTTTTGATTCTTGGTCAGTAACTGTTTATCTGTGTCTTGGTGTTTAAAACCAAATCTAGTTTAAATAGAAAAAATCCTGAATTTTAGTTTCACCTTCAGTGAAAAGTCAGGGTTAATAGACCTTGATTTTTAAAACATGTTTAATTTTGAAATACTATGAAATTTATTTACACATTTGTCTCAGTGTCATTACCTGTTTTCCATTCATGACAGTGTGACTGGTGTCTTACCGGTGGGACTTCCTCTGTTGTGTCAAAGTTCACTGTTTGAAATAAGATGGGAAAGCTTTAATGGAGAGGAGTAATGTTTGCTGTGAGACTCTCATTGATTCTCAATCATTCTCCTAGTACCCGGGTTTCCTATTTTGCTGTTTTTGATGGACATGGAGGAATTCGGGCCTCAAAATTTGCTGCACAGAATTTACATCAGAACTTAATCAGGAAATTTCCTAAAGGTGAGATAGAAATACATCAGTTCATGTTCATCTTGGTGTTTGCTGTTTGTGTGACTCACTGAGATGTTGTTTTGGCTTTTACAAAAATCATGACAATTAAAAGAGCGGAGCTGAGCCCAGCCAGGTGTCTCAGTGATTGAGTATCAACCCATGAACCAAGAGGTCACAGTTCGATTCCTGGTCAGGCACATGCCCAGGTTGTGGGCTCAAGCCCCAGTAGGGGCTGTGCAGGAGGCAATGATTCTCTTTCATCATTGATGTTTCTATCTCTCCTTCTCCCCTTCCTCTCTGAAATCAATAATAATATATTTAAAAATAATAAATAAGTAGAAGAGCAAACCTGTGAGGAGTGGGCTCTGAGGTGAGCAGGCGTGCCTGTAGAGCTCCTCATGTCTCTGAGTGATGGGCACCTCTCCTGAGATGTCTGTGACACAAGTGTGTGTCCTGCCTTTATACTTGGGAGTCTACTACCACCAGTGCAAGTGGCACTGTCCTGTAGGTGAAGAAATAGATAGTTTTTATTTAAAAAAAAAAAAGTTTTTGTTGATTTCAGAGAGAGGAAGGGTAGGGGAGAGATAGAAACATAATTGATGAAAGAGAATCATTGATCGGCTGCTTCCTGCACACGCCCTGCTGGGGATCAAGCCTGCAACCCAGGCATGTGCCTTGACCAGGAATTGAACCATGACCTCCTAGTTCATAGTTCAATGCTCAACCACTGAGCCACACCAGCCATGCAGATTGTTCTTGGTCGTAGTTCAGAAACAGAATGACAGTGGGTGGAGGGTAACCTTTCCTCCTTAAGAGTTTTTCTTTTGTTCCTTCTGTAATAGGAGATGTAATCAGTGTGGAGAAAACTGTGAAGAGATGCCTTTTGGACACTTTTAAGCATACTGATGAAGAGTTTCTTAAACAAGCTTCAAGCCAGTAAGTGAAACCACATGAAAACGTATGAATGAAGTGTGTGTGTGTGTGTGTGTGTATGTGTGTGTGTGTTCTTTTCCTGGATGCATTTCAGATCTTCTGATTCTGTTTCATACTAACACTCACTGTCTGAAAAGTACCTGGCACCAAGTAAGTTCTTGTAATTGTTAACTAAATCTGAAACAGAAAAAAAGCAAGTATTAAGGAAACTCTTCATTTTAAAGTTTACACCACTTCCCATTCAACTCTGGAAATTAGTTTCGAAGTGCTAGCATGTTGGTGGTGACTGTATTTCTGATGTCTTTCCCCCCAGGAAACCTGCCTGGAAAGATGGGTCCACTGCCACGTGTGTTCTGGCTGTAGACAACACTCTTTATATTGCCAACCTCGGAGATAGTCGGGTATGCGGCTCTGGAGCCACCCGCTTAGCTAACACCATGTTCTGTGGGGAAGAGTGGCAGTAGGCGCTTGTTGACTAAGATTGCAATGACGAAGGCTGGTCGGAATGTTCTGCGGGATTGCTGCAGGGGCTCCAGTGCAGAGTGTAGATTCTGGGTCGGGAGCAGCAGCTGAGCTTGGGTCACTTTGTTCCCTGGGAAGACTTACATCCTGCAGTAGACCTCTTCTGCTTTAAAACCCAAATACATTCTTTTTGTTTTCTATGTTTCCTTTTGTGTGTGTACTCTGTCAGGGTAGTGCTATAGGTGGGAATTTAATTGGTGTGCAGTTACAAATATCATTTAACTTCCTATCTCTGACCACAGGCCCTTGCCTCTCAAAATCATTGTTATGTTAGAATAACTCAAGAGCTGCAGCTAGGAAAGTGCTAGGTGATGCGCCATTCATGCAAGGAGCCCAGTTCACAAGGCTAAGGGAGAAAAGCCAGTCATTTCCCACTGCTGACAGCCTGTGGTGGGAAACGAAGCTAGAGGCTGGCCTCCTGCAAGGTGGGTTCAGCCCCCTGCCTTCAGTCAGGAGCTTTTTCAGCCAGCCTCCGTCTCGTGTTCCTTTGGAGTCACAGTGACAGAGTGACTCTTCCCACCCATAAGCACCATCTGCAGAACTGAAGACAGCTGCCCCCAGCCCCTGTAGCTTTTAGGGTGATTTATTTCCTGAAGAAATAAACAGTAGGGATGCTGCCGTGAACATTACAGATGACAGTCCCTGCCTAGTGGAGTTTATATTCTGGAGGTCCTCTTAGTAGGCTATCTCCAGTACATAAGTGTTTTGACCAAGTGACTTAAAATAGCATGAGTAAAATAGGACCAAGACAAAGGGAGAGGGGGGACTTTGGAGTCAAATTTGAATCCTGTGTGTGACATTGGACATGATACCTATCCTCCAGGCCTCAGCTCCCTCCTCTGTAAAATCCAGGTTTATCCAGAAGTTACTACATGGTAAATGTGGTGTCAGGAGCACATGGAGATGCACTTGGTCAGCATGCCCTCATCTTTGCCTCATGTAGACTTGGGAGCTAGTAACTGGGCCCAAAGGGGGCTTTGGTGCTCATTAACTGCCTCCTTTCCGCGTCACCCATGAGAGGACAACATCTTAGAGAGGATGAGTGCCCACTCTGGTCACCCAACAGAGGCCCGCACCGGGGCCTCTCTCCCTGGCTAGTGTCACTGTGGCACCACTTTGCCACTTGGGCTCTTCTTTGGACTCGCGTTTGTCGGCAGGAAGCTGACTCTGAAACTTCATGGTTGACCTTTGTCTTCAACTGGTAACTCTGGGCACTGGGCTCCTGAATTTTACTGCTGTTGTAATCTCCATCTTCCCAGGCAATCCTGTGTCGTTATAATGAGGAGAGTCAAAAACATGCAGCCTTAAGTCTCAGCAAGGAGCATAACCCAACACAGTATGAAGAACGAATGAGAATACAGAAGGCTGGAGGAAACGTCAGGTAACCAGGGACTGTGGGAACTCCAGGGAGGGAGGGAGGAATGGCCATGAGTCCTCCAAGGGGAGAACTCTCCTTGTCATGCAGTCTTTAGTGCGATGAGTCTGAGGTCTGACCTGTGAAGTAGGTGAATGAAGGTTGTAGGATTTCACTAGGTCCAAGTGGGAGCAAAATGTGTGCAAGAAACATGCCTTCCTAAATTTGCAAAGGGAGGAAACCTGCCTCAAATTCAAGGTCACCATTTGCAACAGTTCTCTGGTCCTGGGAACTTCCATAAATACTATCATTGGTCACAACTAAATAAGTTACAGTTTAGGGGCGTTGCTCAGAGAGAACATCTAAAGTATGTAGACAGGAAGTATGTGACAGGTTGACGGTCTCTGGGTTTCCTGGGGAGTAGCTCCCCTGGCCAGGGGCCTTCTGCCCTTGTTCTGCCCACAGCACCTCCATTCATCTCTCCAAGGCTTCAGTCTTAATACACTTAACAGGGATTCACTCCTGGGACATGGTGTTATGGATTTGACCAGAAGTGTTTTCTGGTTCATTTTTCAGTTTGACCATTAGTGTTACATTTTTGTTGGAGATGAGAGAGAAATATCAGCAATATAAGGCTGCAATCACTTGTCCTTAGACAAGTTTTACTCCAGGCTGATTCTAGCCAGCAGTGCAGAGAGGTCTGGAGAGGAGGCAGCACTCTTTGAGTTTGTTCAAAATTGCTGGAATGGTAGTAAGAGATAACCTTGGTCATAGTGTGGCCATCTTTGCACTGATGGGACTGTGGGCATGGTTCTAGACCTTGGGCAGTGGCACGTGCCCCATTTTCCCATTGTGGCTGCTGCAGAAGTTAATGGTCGAGAATGTGATCCCAGTGTTAATGTCAGTATCATCTTTTCTGCCCTTTCGTATAACTTTAAAATTCTGCTTTGCCTGAACTCCTTGGAAAGGCTTTTGACATTGACAGTCCTATGGGTGAATGGTCAGCTCTGTTGCAGGTTCTTCCTTTTTCCCAGTACCCACCTTAGGGAGCTCATTTGACAGTGTGCTCAAGGTGAACCCTGCACGTCAGAGAAGAGGGCAAGGAGGCTCAGGTGGCAGGGACCTTGCTCCTCAGCAGTAGGGCCAGGCTGTGACCCCATCTGCCCGAGTCTAGGACTGGTGGGCATTTATTTCCCTCTACCCTTCCCACTTCATTAAAATTATCAAGCATTTTATAAAATTAGAGTAAACATTTTAATATCTACCACCTAGATTTAGTAATTAACATTTTGCCATATTTGCTTCTTGTGTGTGTATGCTAGGCAGAACTATCTGGAAGTTAGTTGCAGATAACACTTAAGAAAATAATTCTTTAGGTTATCTGTAATTCTGTCTGTATTCATATTTTTCCAAGTTGTCCCCAAAGTGTCTTGGTTTGAAAGCAGGGTCCAGCCAGCGCTCATGCTCACCTTGGATTCACATCATTCAGTGTAGAATGGTCTCCACTCTTCCTCAGGTTGGATCATGCAGTTGTCTAGGCCAGTGGTTGTATAGGGTCACGTTCTGAGTTTGCCTGTGTTTTCATGTTATCATTTAAGTTGTTTGCATGTTTTTCCTATAAACTAGAAATTAGCTCTAAAGTCTTCTTTAGATTCAGATTAAACATTTTTAGAAAAATATTTATTGGGGGGTGGCCTATATTTGATTATCCCTCACTTTAGTGGCCACGTCAGGTCACTGTTGCTGAGCTCCCAGCACTGGACTTTGGTGGTAATGAGTCCCCACAGGGAAAGGGACAGGTTTTCCTGTGTGATCAGCAGGTGATCTGGAGAGATGTGCTTTAGCACCTTGGGAACATTCTGTTTTGCATCCATCTTTCATCTCATGGTGGTAGGTCCCTTAGTGATTCTTGTCTGAATCTATTTCATAGGGATGACAAAGATGATTTCCTGCTTCTGGAATTCCTGCCACAGGTATTAACAGGCATCCTACAAGGAGAGGCTTTCCTTCATCAGTGGGGTATGAATGAACCATACTTGCTTCCCAGAAAGCAGGGTCGATGTTCAATTCTTTCATTATCAATTTGCAAAGTAAGATGGCCCCCTGCACTTATGGAAATTAGTGGGGTTTTTCCCTCTCTCTTTTTTTTTTTTTTGATGTTTAGAGACAGAGGGGAGGGGAGGGGAAAGAGAGAAAGATTGATTTGTTAACTTAATTTAACTTATTCATTGATTGATTCTTGTATGTTCCCTGATGGGGTTGAAACTGCAACCTTGGCCTATCAGAACAATGCTGTGACCAACTGAGCTACCCAGGGGCCTAGTGGTTTTTCTTTTCACTCCGCTTCTCTCCCTTTCTCCTCTCTCCTTGCTCTGTGAACCATTTGTCAGGGGGTGTGATTTCAGTGCTGATGCTAGTCATAGGGTCCTGGTGCGTTTCCTGCTCACATTACCCCCAGTGTAGCCAGTGAAAGGGAGTGCTTTTGAGCTGACTGTTCCATTCATCTTTAAAAACCTAGCTCCGTGTGCTGGGGACTCTTGTTTCACCTGGGATGTCACTAATTCTAAGTCTGTTCAGTACTCTTTAGATGGTGAGCGTAGGCTGCTATTTGTTATTCAAATTTAACAGTACAGGGCTTTCTCTTTTGTGGGTCAGTAGTCATAGATCTGTCCTTTTTGCTGAAAATCTTGGTTCCTAATAACAGTACATTTATTTGCATTATCACTATTACAAAGTTTGAGTTCCTTTTCTCTTGTCCTTGAACTATTTCTCATGAAGGACATGTTTGTAAACCTAGAATAATTGCTTTCACTGTGCTTGTGTAACCACCTTGGTCATTATCACTAGTTTCAATTTGTCTTAGATTTTAGGGCTTTTCCCCCTATATTATAAGCCATTTACATGGTGAAATCGGAACTTTGTGCACTGTTGTTGGGGATGTAAAATGGTGCAGTTGTGGTGGAAAACAGTATGGAGGTTCCTCTAATATTAAAAATGGAATTACCATGTGATCCAGCAATTCCACAAAATAATTGCAAGCAAGGATTTGGACGGGTGTGTGCACATACATGTTTATAGTAATCCTAGAGGCCCAGTGCATGAATTCATACACTGGTGGGGTCCAGTCAGCCCGCCCCGATGGGGGCCGATCAGGGGCAGGGCCAGCCAGGGTGAGGGGCTACGGTCATTCCGGTTGTTGTGCCATTCGGTCGCTGGGCTTTTATTATATAGGATTATTGACAACAGCCAAACAGTGGAAGCAATCCTAGTGTCCATCAGTAGAATGAAGTGATAAACAGATGTGGTCCATCCATATAGTGGATACTATTCAGCCTTATAAAAGAAGGAAATCATCTCATTGTCTACAGCATGGATCAACCTTGAGGACATGATGCTGAGTGAAATGAGCCAGTCACTGAAGGACAAACACTGTATGATTCCATGAATATGAGGTGCATAGAATGGCCAGATTCATAGAGACAGGAAGTGAAATGGGGGTCTCCAGGGAAAGAGGGTGTGGTGTGAGTGTTTAACAGAGGTTCAGTTTGGGAAGATGAAGAGAGTTCTGGAGATGATGGTGGTGATGGCTGCACAATAGTGTGAACTCAGTTAATGCCACTCAACTGTACATTAAAAATAGTTAAAGGCAAATCTTATCTTGTGTATATTTTTACTATAATTTAAAAATAAAAACCCACACTTACATGGTTTAAATAAAAAGGCTTATTTATAGATTCCGTGCCTGTCCCCCTTATTCATAGTTCTGGATTCTCTCCAATGCTGCTTCTTACAGAAAGAAGCAAATCTGTGTACAGATTCTTATTTTTCCTACTTTCTTCCACCAAAGGTAGCATACTGTGTGCAGCAGTGTGTCACACTATCTCAGTGGACTTCTCTGAGAAGGTGCAGTTTTATTTTTATTTTACGAGGAAGGCAACTGGACAGGACAGATGAGGCAAGCTTGCATGTGTAGCATTTAGATGTAAATATGCAGTACAGCCCTAACTGGTTTGGCTCAGTGGCGAGCATCGCCCTCGGACTGAATGGTCCCTGGTTTGATTCCAATCCAGGGTATGTATCTTGGTTGTGGGCTTGATCCCCTGTAGGGGGTGTGCAGGAGGCAGCTGATCGGTGTTTCTCTCATTGATGTTTCTAACTACCCTAACTCTCTATCCCTCTCCCTTCCTCTTTGTAAAAGAAAATCAATAAAAATATATTAAATAAACAAATATGCAGTGCATGTGTCTGGGACCAGGTCACATTCAGGTCTCGGATATTGAAAAGGCGCTATTCTGGAATCCACCTTCAGTTACTTCGTTAGCATCCATCATAATAAGACACAGGACTTGGGCATCTGAGTCAGAAGAGGATGCAAAAGCATTGAGACTGACTGTGTCCTGCTTTTGCTGATGTGCTAGAGGAGCTGACGTTAGAGCAGTGTGCAGCTTATCCTGGCCGCCAGGGCAACCGTCTCAGTACCTCTCTCTCTCATTGTGAAGGAGAAACTGTAACAAAGTACCAGCAAAGATCACAGCCATCAGGGCTTCTGTCTGTAACTAGCAGGAAAATAGTTGTCTGGCTGAGGAAGCATGAAGCTATGATTGATGGGCAGGTGGGAAAGGGATGGGAACTAACACAATTCTGAGCAAAAGTGGGGAATGTGCCAGAGAAGGTGGTACCCAGGATTGATGGGTTGAAACTTAAGAACCCCTCACTCCTCAGCATGGTGGTCTGGGAGAACTCTGAGGGTAGTGAAGAAGCATGTAGTCCTGTTGAACTTGTCTGAGGATGAAGGTGGTGGTCCAGCCCTCTGCCCAGGTCATGATACTCAGTCTCCTTGAAATGAGCTGCATTCATGATGTGGCGGAGGGGTATCCACACCGGGCACCTGGCCATTTGGTCACTGAAGAAGCACTTGGTTGGATTCTTATGCTTTGAGCGGCTTCCTTAATGGCACTCTTAGGGCTGAGGGACTCCCCCAACCCTACCATATCCATCTTCACTTCTGCTCCTGTGTACCTCGCCCGCTGCTGTTTGCTGTAGTAATTGTATGGGGAGTACTGCTTCTTTCAGGTGCCTGGTTAAGTCTGTTGCTGATCCCTCAGCTGTTCCTGCGGGGAAGGTGACTGTGCAGGGTGTAGGGCCAGGACCAGGCTCAATTCTGACTCTGAGACAGTGGCCCAGGCCCAGGCGAGGATGTTCTGCCATGTGCCTCCATTCACGCAGCATCTCCAGGCCCAGCTTTGGTGTTTGCCAAAAGCTCTCCTGCATCTTCTCCAGTTGGTTTCTCCTCTGGCTGTGTACATGAGAGTCTGAGGGCCCCCAGTGGCAGCTGCCTAAGGTCACACAGTGGCAGCACCACCAGAATTGTTCTTGGGGCCTTGAGTCAAGGACTGCTGTTCCCCTGTATTTCAGCATGGTCCCACTTATGGGTCACCCTACCATCTTTGTATCCTTTACCTAAAAATAGGATGGGTAAAAGTGTAATGCTATGCAGAGTGTTACCAATTGTATGTAAGTTAATCATACCCATACCCAGTGGAAACAAAAGGTGCTGTGGAGTCTGGAATGGTCACTTTGAGTATTTTCCAAACCTAATTAGATTGAAATGCAAAATAGTCCTCTGTTCCACCTTTTCTTAACCCTGTGTGCATGCTCAAATCACCTAAGGAGCTTTAAGATAAAGAGAAAAACAAAGCCAAGCCCCTATTCAGTCCAGTTAAGTCCACTCCCAGCTTTGGGCAAATCAACTGGCCATTGCAACCACATAAGTGCAGCCAGAGGGGGCACTGTTCCCTCTAATGTACAGCCTGGCTGAGGCCGCAGGAATATTAATGACCGAGGTCAGTGGTCAGTAAACAGTCAACAGAGCCAAATATCAACAGTACTTCTTCAAAATAGCCTCGCCCAGGCCAAAAACCGACTTCTGCGAATGGGCCACGAAGTTTTGATCGCACTGTATGCGTGCCCGCACGTGGTATTTTGTGGAAGAGCCACACTCAAGGGGCCAAAGAGCCGCATGTGGCTCACCAGCCGTAGTTTGCCGACCATGGACCTAGAGTAAACATGTCAAACTCAAAGGCTAACATGGGCCAAATAAACAAGGTTTAAGTTTATGTGGGCCGCAAAAAAACAAAAGCTTCGATTTTCATAGAAACATAGGTTTATTTCGATAGAGACATGCTGAATACAAAGGGCTGAAATAAATGAGTCATCGTTAACATAAAATAATGGAACATTTTAATGTAAATTAATATTTTTCCTTGAACACTGACTTACCAGACAATGAATAACTGCGCATATTAATAAGTGTAACGCAAATAAACCTATTTTTTTTGTTCTCTGAAAGTGAAATATTTCCTGGAGCACACAACACACCAAACAAGTTAGTCCAAGACTAAGGACATGGCAATTGGCTGCTAAAATATTCGCTGCTAGTATTAGTGAGAGAAATGGTGCACCTGTGCGCCAGGGAAATGAATGCAACACAATTATAGTAATCAGTCATTAGAACATTGTAGTTCATTATTAATAATTATGTGTAACAGGATATTGTAAAAATTAAGTTATGAAATTTTTATTAAAACGTTTCTTACATAACTGTTATATTGTCTGGGCAGCAAAAATATTTGTTGTGGGCTGAGAGTTTGGCATGCTTGACCTAGAGCAATGGGGACTCAGCACATCTCCTGTGTATTATTTGAGGTCAGGAGATGATGCTGTTTTTGTTTTTTTATTATTATTTGTTTCATATTTTTATTGATTTCAGAGAGAAAGGGAGAAAGAGATAGAAACATCAATGATGAGAGAAAATTATGATTGGCTGTTTCCTGCACAGCCCCCACTGGGATCGAGCCCACAACCCGGGCATGTGCCCTTGACCAGAATCGAACCTGAGACCTTTCAATCGCAGGCTGACGCTCTGTCCACTGAGCCAAACCGGCTAGGGCATGATGCTGTTTAATGTGAATTCTGCAGGCTACATCTTTCATTCTGTCCTATTTTTCTGATTTTAAGATCAGATTGTAAGTACTGTGGCCTTATGATCTGGCAGATGGAGTCTGAATTGTTTTCCCTTTGTTTTAGGGACGGGCGTGTCTTAGGTGTGCTGGAGGTATCCCGATCCATTGGGGATGGGCAGTACAAGCGCTGCGGGGTCACTTCTGTGCCAGACATCAGACGTTGCCAGCTGACCCCCAATGACAGGTAAAAATGCCCGCTAGAGACATGGGCATGCACATAATATGGTCTATCTATCCCCAACTCTTGGCTTGTAAGGAGCCGTGTCTTGGGCACTGTGTTAGGCCCTGGAGGTGCAGAGAGAAAAAATACAGTTCTACGGTTCTGCTCTAGTGGGCCACACAGTCTGGTTGGGGGCACTCATGTCCTAGGAGTATGGGCTGCTCTGGGAGCCTGGCCAGTGGGGGTGGGAGGTGTCCCTGTTGGAGGAACAAGAGGGTTTTCTAGTAGAGGAAACACACAACAAAGGCATTAAAATGGGATGGTGTGAAAGGGCGCCAGGCTGCTGCCCTTGACAGATTGATAGGCAAATGTTGGCAGGGGATGTTGGTGAGAGATGATGGCCACTGACTGAGTTCCATGCTGAGGAGTTTGAATTTTAGCTTCTCATGATGGAGGGTCATGGGCGATTTTTAGGCAGACCAAGCTAGGTTGAGAAAGAGGGTCTATTCAGTTGTCCATCACCATTCTAAGCTGCCTGAAGATGAGGCACCACACTGCCTGGCTGCCTGGTGGCAGGAAGCCCTAAATGCTGGGGTTTGGAGCAGGATGGAGCCCAGGGGCTCATTAGGATATGGTGGTGGCCCTGGCTTGAACGGGGCTGAATTGAGGCAGTGGTGCAGAGAATAGGAAAGAGCTCAATAAGGGGCTCACAAGAATGAGTGATGAGGGAGGTGAGAAAGGCTCATTAATCAAGCTGCAGCCTTGCGGGTAGGAACTCTTCTGAAGCATAGCTCTGAGCCTTGGTCTCAGTGCTGCGAGTAAGGAGCCCTACTTTAGTCCTCCCTGCTCAGCCTCCCTGTTCTCCATGCCTGCCTTCAGCACGCTATGCTCTTGCTGACCCTAGGGTCTTGGAACATGTTTCCACTAGCCCCGCCTCTGTTTTTCTGAGTGATGCCCCAGAGAGTCTTGTCTGCCTGCCCCCAGACCAGGCCCCTGCTGTGTGATATGCTAGTTCCCCCATTCTGGATGGTTGTCACCTCACTGGAAGGGGCAGGAGTCTTCTGGGACTTGTGCCCCACACTGTCCCAGGCACAGACTAGGTGCTGGTCAATGCCTGTTGAATGAATGCCCAGTCAGAAGAGGAGAACTAAGACCTGGGTATGACAGTGAGAAAAGAGAGGTGGTTAAAGCCGTGGGGAACATTCCTTAGTGCTTGGAGAACTAAAATCTTTCTATCTGAGCCACCATTGTTCAGAATGACTTTCCTTGGGAAGCCCAGAGGATAGGGGTTTTGGTAGGGAAATAATCCCGTTTTCAGACAGTGAAGGTGGGTGGTGGTTCTCCTAGGGCCTTGGACTCAGCATGGCTTCTAGGATGTTCCATTTAGGTCTAACCACTAGTTTTATGTCTTTGGGAAATGGCTCAAGGCAGGTGGCGAAAGAAATTCTGTGTATATTTACCATAATACCTGATGTTTTTATTCAGTGATGTACCTTTTGCGTTTATATAAGAAAGTGCAATACCTACCTAATGTTTGAATTCATACTTTCAATATTGGTGAACAGAAGGCATGTTCCAGTTTTGATGTATTAGACCCACCTACAATTATTTTTAAGTAGTTTTAATCTTTGTCTCATAGAAGTCAAATTACTTTTTTAAAAATCTTAGTTTTTTTTGTAGTTGGACAAGTGTTTGTTTCTTTTTCCTCTGTCACTGGCAATTTTATAGAGTTTGCTGTTAAAACCCATTTATATTTCTTCCCCGTATTGTAGGTTCATTTTGCTGGCTTGCGACGGCCTCTTCAAGGTCTTTACCCCAGAAGAAGCTGTGAACTTCATCTTGTCCTGCCTTGAGGTAAGAAATTGCACAAGGGAGTGAGTGCCAGTTGTCCAGCTGCACCTTACTGACACCCCAGTCCTCCCCTACATCCCCATTGTTGGGGGGTATCCTCGTGTGCATTTTCAATGTCCGGGAGACTGGTCAGTTTGTCCTGCCTGCCCTGATGGGGACTGAGCAATTCTTCCTTCTGGCGATGCTGTCTCAGGAGAGTGGTGGGGTGCAGGATTCCCCTATTCACCAGCACCCTTTCCTGCCCGGCAGGATGAGAAGATCCAGAGCCGGGAAGGGAAGCCTGCTGTGGATACCCGCTACGAAGCAGCCTGCAATAGGCTGGCCAACAAGGCAGTGCAGCGGGGTTCGGCGGATAACGTCACGGTGATGTTGGTGCGGATAGGGCACTGAGGGCGTGGCATGCCGCTGGCTTCAGAGGTTTATGTGTGTGTGTACACATTATGTGTGTTTCGTGTACTCCTGTGGGATTCCCATGGTTGTAAATAAAAGTTTCTCTTTTTTTCTAATCTTATCTCATTACATTTGGAGAAACTCGTGACCCTTCAGAAGCTAATTGTGTTTGCTTTTGAATATATTCTGGTCGTCTTGTTAGGACAGGTGGATCCCAACCCCAGGGCTAATGGAGCACTCCAGCTTCTTTCAAATTTCCATACAAAAATAAGGTTACAGAACATTTTATAGCTCGATCCAGGCTGAGCCAGGACAGTAGACTGGTACACAAAGTTATCTACTCTAGAGTGGTGTGCCCCTGACGAGCTCTCCGAAGCAGCACGGTGGTTCAGCTTGTTTCTAATTCCTGTGAGAACAGGCACAGTCTGGCTGAAGGGCTCTGGAGGACTGGCTTTTTACCAGGTCTCCCATCGGGATCCCCTGGGCGTGGAATGTACTTCCCGGATGGAGCAGTCAAGCTCCTGTGGAGTGTGGCCTCTGAGAGCCAACTGCATTGTAAGAATGTGCATTCAGTGAGCTCTGCTGGGCTGAGTCCACCTTCCAATAACACCTTACAGTGGTACCCTTCGGTTACAGATGTCCAAAGCGGAAAATGCATGCATGATCAGCCTACCGGGAAGATTAGAAAGTACTTTTCAAACTCTTATTTCTGTATAAAACAAGCCATCGGTACTGCTGTAATTACTTTTTAGGAAAGCAGCTCTAAGGTCGTTTTGGGCAAACGCTTGCCTCGGGATGATGTAAGATTTTAAGAACCTTGCCATTCAGAAAGCTGTTCTGTAATGTTCTCTGGCCCCCGCCCAGCATACACACATGGTCTTATCACCCAGTCGGTTGGTGGGATTGGTGTCCTGCTACAAGTACCTCAGGGGAACATTTTGAGCACACCCTTCCCCAGAGAGTTACATGCCAGGCTCCATTGCTGCTGATGAACTGGCATCATTGAAGGAAAGAGCCTCAACATCTCCAATTGGGAAATAAGTTGCTCGATAAATATCCTCCTATAGCAAACTAGGTGTCAACATGTGACTCACATGCCCCTAATTCCCAGCGTGCCATTGTCTCAGAGCTGGAAGAGGCTTGCCACTGTGGCTTCCCTGGCAAGTCCCTTCCCCCACCTTCATAGAGTCCAAGCCGCCTCCCCAGCTGGGGGTCATCCCCCACCTCACCTCAAAGAGGTCATTCCTCCCCATCCTCAGTGGACCTGGCCTAAAACGATTAAGATTTTATATTTTAAGGTCTATACTTTATTTTTGTAACTTTGTATAATCACGTAACAATTCTTAGGTACTTGATCAATTCATAAAGTCAGTTATATAAATTATTTCATCTGGCAATACTAAGTAAATACTCTAATAAATGGCTATAATACTTATGTGGAGAAAATGAAAGAGATCTGTGGCTTTTTCAAGGGTAAAAGATAACTTTCCTAAAATATCTGTGGCTACACCAGCCCTTATCAGAGAGTGTGGGGACACAGGACACCAGGCCAGCTGGCACTTCCTAGTAGGGCGGGTGCAGGTCCTACTGAGAATCGTGCCTGTGCCAGGCTGGCAAGGGGTACAGGGTTTCATGTTGGGAGCCAGCTGGGAGTGAGATGTTTACTTCTGTGTAGGAGTAGAAGCTTTAGGCTCCTGGGGAAGTCATCCTGAGGCCAGCTAAGAGGTTAAGGTGACAAGAGCCATATCCTGTGGTAGCAGATTTCATGTGAACCCATTGTGTGTATGAATGGGGGTTGGGTAACTTCAGAAGGACCACCTGCTCTGGGACATTCTTGCTCCTTAGATCAGTGGTTCTCAACCTGTGGGTCGCGCGACCCCTTTGGGGGTCGAACCACCCTTTCACAGGGGTCGCCTAAGACCATCGGAAAACACATATATAATTACATATTGTTTTTGTGATCAATCACTATGCTTTAATTATGTTCAATTTGTAACAATGAAAATACATCCTGCATATCAGATATTTACATTACGATTCATAACAGTAGCAAAATTACAGTTATGAAGTAGCAACAAAAATAGTTTTATGGTTGGGGGTCACCACAACATAAGGAACTGTATTAAAGGGTCGCGGCATCAGGAAGGTTGAGAACCACTGCCTTAGATGGAATGTGCTGTAGGCTGACAGCTATGTAGGTGCTGTCACTGCTGCAACAGCACAGGGGACTTGGTGGGAACCAGCCCTCTCAAGACCAG
This sequence comes from Myotis myotis, assembly GCF_014108235.1. Lineage (NCBI taxonomy): Eukaryota > Metazoa > Chordata > Mammalia > Chiroptera > Vespertilionidae > Myotis > Myotis myotis. Next base: position 35,206,552 of record NW_023416390.1, on the reverse strand, counting down.
TTCTTTCTCAGTATGGTCTCCATCTCTACCTGTCTGAGCTTGGAGCCTATTTCCGTCTAACTAGAGTGGATGCTTGAAGAGCCCCAGAACCCATGGACCCTGCTAGGCTAGGGTGGGGACCAGGGGCTGCTAGCTTCTGGGAAGCCTCTTTTCAGCCTGGTCAGGTGGGTGGACGGGGCCTTCAAGGATGTTCTAGCTCTTCCATATGGCTGGTGGGTCCTAGCAGTGAGTCAGCCTCAGAGGGGATGGGAAAGGACTTGGTCTATTAAAAGGTTTACCGCTCCTCTTTGATAAATCATCTGTCTGCAAGTTGAGCGTGCCAGTTAGCTTGTACATGTTAGAAGTGAAAGGAGCTCCTGGAAGCTGGGCCCAGACTCTCCGCCTCCCACCCCATAAGCCCTGTCCAGTGTCTTGTCTGATGTCCAAGGGGCCACAAAGAGAGTCTTGGGTCCTGTGATCAGTACAGACCAGGGGTGGGCAAACTTTTTGACTCGAGGGCCACAATGGGTTCTTAAACTGGACCGGAGGGCCGGAACAAAAGCATGGATGGAGTGTTTGTGTGAACTAATATAAATTCAAAGTAAACATCATTACATAAAAGGGTACGGTCTTTTTTTTTTTTTTTTTAGTTTTATTCATTTCAAACGGGCTGGATCCGGCCCACGGGCCGTAGTTTGCCCACGGCTGGTACAGACCAAAGGCGTGGTTGGGAGGGAGCCCCAGGTGGAGATGGGCACAGTGGGAAGGCTGCTGCTAAAGCTGGCCTTCCATGCAGCTCACTTACCCTAGGAGGCCCTGCAGCCCTGCACAGACTGCCTTGCCCCTCTACACAGGGCACCCCAGCAGGCAGACCGGCCGTTCCTCTGACGGCACTCTCAACACTTAAGAAAGATGGAAAGGGCGGGACTTGGCCACAGTGAAGAAGCTGAGGTTTTATTTATTTTTTAAATATATTTTTATTGATTTCAGAGAGGAAGAGAGAGAAAGAAATATTAGTGATGAGAAAGAATAATTGATTGGCTGGCTCCTGCATGCCCCACACTGGGAATCGAGCCTGCACCTGGGCATGTGCCCAGACCAGGAATGAAACTGTGACCTCCTGGTTCATAGGTTGATACCCAACCACTAAACCATGCAGGCCGGTGGAACTGAGATTTTAGACAAGCCAGTAGGCCAGCAGCGGGGGTCCCAGGCCTGGGTGCGCTGAACTCTGGTGAAGCGGGATCTTAAAGTCCTTTCTGGTTCTGGGACAGCAGGTTTGCTTGTCACCTCCCCAGGCTGCCTGGAGTGGCCATCTCTGAGCTGAACTGCAGGGGCCACTGTGTGCAGTTGAATGGGCTCTCTCCTGCATGTGGCCTCTGTCACTCCAACACTGCCCAAGGATTGTTGGGATCCAGCTCGATACTGCTCAGATGCCAAGGAGGAGAGCGCTGAACTGGGAGCCGTCTTGCACAGTGACGAGGGAGCCGCTAGCGTTGTCCAGGAAGACGGAGGTATACTGCCCTAGCTGTGAGACGGGCAGCGTCAGCCTGGGCACTGGCACACACCCTCAAAACAGCACCTCTGCCCCGTTCTAGTGCTTTCTCTCCAGCTCCATTGGCCCCTGCGCTTATGGGCTCCTGCAGTTCGCATTTGTGAGAGCGAACCTCTGCTCAGGGCCAGCAGGGGGTCAAGAGTCCAACATGCTTCTGTGCTGCATATGGAGCCTGTAAAGCTCTAACCTGGGGTGTGAGGGTGGCCCCGTCCCACAGGCCTGGTCTCTGACCTGCGGGGCAGGGCTACCGTGGGACTGATCAGTACTCTGGCGTGGCTGCTCCAGATGTGGTCCACACACCAGCAGGATCCCATCCCCTGGGAACTCCCAAAACTGCAGACTCCGGGGACCCACCCCTCCCGCATTTTAGGACTCCAGGTGCACCGTGAGCCATTTGACTCCCCCGTGTGTTTGGTGCCTGTGACCAGACCAGACCACTACATGCCTTTCAGCAGCTGGGCCTGCAGTCCTGACTGCTGCGTGAGCTCGGCGAGTTATCTAACCGTGCTGTGCTCTGTTCCCTGTTTGTGAATGGGAATAATGGCAGTGCCCCCCTCAGAGCGCCGTGACAGTGAAATGGGCACTCAGAATGGGGCCTGCATAGTGCTATTTAAATGTGAGCTGCTGTTCACATCCACACTGACAGTTTTTCTTTTTTAGTGAATCTCACCTTTGCATCAATTCCTTGAGTACTTGCCCAAATCCCCAGTGCTAGAAAGAGATTTGTGTAGGAAATAACTACATGTGCTGCTTCCTGCAGTGGCAATGGGCTCAGATGTCATGAGGGAGGTCAGTCTGGGCTCTGGAGCTGACCCCTGTTCTACCACTAGGAGCACCAGCCCTCAGTGTGGGATTTGGGAGGTCTCAACGCCTCTCCCAAGCCTGGAGTTGGGGTGCTGCACCCAGAGCCCCTTAGTGCCCACCAGCACCCCTCCCTGCCAGGTCACCCCATGGCCACAACCAGGTGGTACCCCCCATGCCCAAGCCTGCCCCTGCACCTGCAGATACAGAACACCGTTCACGGAGATGGTGAAGAGCTCACCGCTGCTCTGCAGACCTATGACAGCCTCCAGGGAGCTGCGGCCAAAGCAGAAAGAGGGTCACAGGGCCTCCACCCCAGACCCCACCTGCGTCCCTCAACTGACAAGACCCAGCAAGGTGCCAAGGGGACAGCTGTCTCGGGTCTCCAGGTGGAGGCACTGTCTGAACTGGGCTCCCAAAAGAGGCCAGTCTCCCCAGGGCCAGCTGTGCTGCAGGTTCGGGAAAGGCAAGCCTGGCCGAAGCTGGGGGCAGCTCTGAGGAACCCCACTGCACTGGCTGCTGCAGCTTAGGTGGGAGGGGCCGCAGAAAGCCGTGTCAGGCCAGTGTGGAGGGCTTTCAAAACCAGAATCAGAACTTTTGAACTTCACTTATTCCTTTCTTCAACAGCTATTGCCAGCATCTGCCTGGGTCTGGATCTGTTCTGGGTGGGGGGACAGAGGGAGGAACCCCTGCCCTCAGTGACCAGGTGCAGTTGGAAGGTGGGCATGATCATGCGCAGTGAAGGAAGTTTACAGGAGCTGGTGGGAGAATTAATGGGGAAGGGTCGCGCAGAGTGGTCTGGAAATGGCTGAGGTGGTGGGGGTGTGCCCAGGAAGCCCAGTTAGCTCCTGCTGCTGGGATGGGAGCGTTGGGGCCACCCAGGTTAGGGTGGCAGTGAGGATGGAGGAAAGGGTCCAGGTCCAGTGCCCCAAACTGCACTCCCCGCCCCCACCCGCACACCCACTCACGTGTGGTTCTGGCACTGGGACTCGATGCAGATGAGCAGGCGCAGGCGGTCCCGAGGGCGCTGCTGCTCTGGCTTCCTCTGCTGAGGGAGGGCTTAGGGGAGGGAGGGAGTAGTCACGGTGGGCGGAGTCGAGCCCCCCCCCCCCCCCCCCCCGCACTACCCCACTCCCAGTCCCACACACTCTGGCGCTAGGTCTTACCCACTTACCCACGTGCAGCGTGGCCGCAAGAGCATAGAAGCCCCCTACTGGCGCTGTGTACTGGCCGCTGGTCAGGTTCAGGCCCAGGCCGCGATAGAAGGCGCCCTCAGATTCGGGCTGTGGAGCGCAGACAGGGTCACCTGGGCCCACCACACACCCTCTCCTGGGCCCCTCCAGGCTAGGACTCACCAGGTAGTAGCCACCAAGTTCGTGCAGCGTCCGCCGCTCCACCGACACTTTCTGGCGCAGGCGGCAGTGGAAGGCATCCCCCACCAGCGGTGGGCTCATGGCCAGGGCCTCTGTCAGCGAGGGCACCCTGTCCCTGTCCCCTGCTGCCTCCTCTGGGGCAAGGCCCAGCTCCAAGCGCTCTCGCAGTGGCACCAATTCTGGCAGAGCAAGTGGTGGCTGAGCCCAGCCCGCCCTCCTTTCCATGCCCCCCACCCCTCAAACCCCTCACAGAGTCTCGGCCTGCTTGGCAGGCAGAAACTGCCTCCTGACCCTGCTGCTGCTCCTGTTTCCCTTCACACTTCGGCTACCGGGAAGTTTAGGGCAGAGTCACACCCAGTGCCCGTGTTCTCTGCCTCACCTCCCTATCCTACCCACATTGCCCCCTTCGTAGCGGTGTTTTTTCTGTTTATGCTTTTATTGTATCAGCGAACACAATCATATCAACCAGCCCTGGTCAACTTTGGAAGGAAGCTGGGTATACATAAATAATCATTGCAACTATACTGGAAATAATATGTAGGCTCTTCAGCCTCTGAAACGGTATCTAATGGGCCACTACACTGAATTAAAGTGGGGGAAGGGCTCTGTCACTAGGTTCTTCATAATAAAATTAATCTAGTAAATAATGTGAGCTACCCATTAGCAGTGACCACAGTGCAGGGACATCCCCCAGTCCCACAGCTCAGCTCAGCTCTGCTGTCTCCCTCTATGCCTTCCATCTCAGTGCCCAGCCTGGGTCAGATGGTGACCTGGCGATGCTAAGCCTGTGCTGCCCCTGGTCCTCCCTGCCCCTCCAGGCAGCCTCCCAAGGGGCTCTCTCTGTGTCGGCAGCTGAGATCTGTCAGGGGAAGGGGCAGAAGTGATCGAGGGGAAGAAGTTGGGGTTTGCAGTCAGGGCCTGTGTTGACTGGGGTGAGCCTTAAATCTCCCTTGTGTCACTGGGGGAATCAGAGGAGCACTGTGAAAGTTTAAAGAGCCCTGACCCCCTCCCTGACACTCCTCACTTGAGGGGTATGGGTTCAGATCTGGCCTTTCCTGGACTCACCTGACTTCCCAGGTTGGGTGTGGGTGCTGGTCCCCAAGCACCTACTGAGCACCGAGTGGTTACGTCTGCCTTCCTCTGCAGTGTCTTTACCACACTCCCACCCCCAACTCCTGACCCTGAGCCTGGCACAGTGCAGGGGCCGGATTGGGTGCTGCAGATCCTGAGGACTAGCCTGTCTTGGCTCCTGTGGGAGACCTTCCCCAGCCCCACTCACACCCGGGGGTATATTCCCACATGGTGTGCATCTACTACCTTCTAGCAGCCGCCGGAACTCCTTCACCAGTTCTGATGAGTTGATGGGCCTTGAGTCATTCAGGAGGACAAAGGTTCGGGGGCATGGCTGGAAGGGAAACTTGGCAGTGAAGACATCTGAATGGACAGGCTGGGAACGATGGGCACCTGCTTGACAAGCTCCTGCCTCTAACAGGCAGGCAAAAGGGGCTCCCACTGGGGCCTCAGACTGCGGAGAAGGCAATGAGGTTCCATGCTTTGAAAGCTGCCCTCCCAGGCCAGCGCAGGTCTCCTATAGCAGGATGTGGAAGGAGGAGAGCTGATGGGGCTGCCTGGCATTCCAGAGGTGCAGGGTAAATGGTAAGAACAGGCCCCAGAGCCACCTGAGCCTCTGGCTTGACACTTTCTGTGCTCTCTGACCCCAGGCCCAAGGTAAGAGTCTGCTTGGTGAAGTGCTCAGGGCGTGCCAGTGGGGGCCGGCGAGGGGTGTGGTGGGCGGGGGGTTCACGGAGGGCCCACAATTGGAGGCTCCTCGCACACACATCCTGGCTGGCCTTGCTCACCTCCAACTTCCTGCCTTTGCCTCTGTTCTTCCTGGCCTTAGCGTTCTCCATGTTGTGCCTGAGGAAGGCTTTCCAGGTCTCCCAGGGGTCCTGGCTGGGTGTTCTCTCGGTGGTGGACTCCTAGAAAGCATCAGGTTGGTTCCCACCCCCTGTTCCTCGCAGCGGGTGTCCACCGAGCAGACTGGACAGGACACTTTTCAGGAGGTCATGTACAGGACTGGCCTTCAGTGGTGCCCTTGAAGCACAGCCCCTGGGGAGGACCATGGGGAATGGGCTGCCCCATGATCTGGGCGTTGTGGGAGAGGAAGACAGGTGCAGAGCTCTGTAGCAGGTGGCAATCCCGCCCCACTGCACCACCAGGCCTCTTCCAGCTCCCTCCATAGGAGAGCTACCGGAAGGCTCAGACCACTGACACCCACAGGTGCTCAGGAAGAGGCGACTGATTACCCAGGTCTCCAGCTATCAGCCGGCCTCCCATCCCACCCGCATTTTCTGAAGTTCCACAGAAGCCAATTTCAGCCCTCAGTCCGGGGGTCTGGGTGGCCCAGCACTGAGATGGCAGGATTTTAAGGCCTGTGCATGGGCTGTGACACTGCCCATCCTCCTCAGGACTTCCAGGACATTTGACCCAAGCAAGGACAGTGACCGGTCCAGAAATATCCATTCCCCTGCACACTGCATTCTGACCAATCATGGCAGACAGGAAAGTTGCCAGCAGGTACCTTCCAGGGAGAGGTCTGTAGCCCTTTGGGCAGCGGGCCTCAGATGATTTGGGCTCCAGGCAAGGCTGCCAGCTAGGAGAGAAACTGGCCCCAGAGGGCTTAGATGAGGTCATGGGCACCGACTCCAGGGCCAATGGAAGGACCTAGGGTTTTAGAGCTGGTCAGGTCCTTTCATCAGAGACAGAGCTGGTGGTCTCCCAGCCCTGGGCTTTCTTCAGCAACCACTGTGCCGTGGTGAGGATGTGGGGGCTTCTGTGGGAGGAGCCTCCAAGGGTCCAGGGCCTTGTCTCTCTCTCCAGCTTTCCCATGTCTCACTGGGTGGTGGGCCCTGTGAGGTGCCAACCTGCTGGCTGCTCACCGAAAACAAGGACCTGTGATGCCACTCTCAGCCTCACACTGCCCTCAGTAGAAACACATGGCAGGATTCCACGAGGGCTGCACGAGCATGCGAGCTGGCCCTCACAGCTGGCCCCGTGTCCTGTCCAGTTTGGTGTGGGGAGAGCAGAAACAGGTGGAGCCATGTTGGTCGGGAGACCTGGGAGATGGGCCTGTGGTGTGAGTGGGTGTCCAGCAGCTGCCTTGGCTGACGAAGGTCTCCAGCCTCAGGGACTCTCAGAAAGGAGCTGGGGAGTCTCTGGTGCAACCTTGACTCCCAAAGAGGGTCCAAGGCCAGAACCCTGCCTGGAAGCACCCGGGCTCCCCATCTGCTTCCTAGCAGTGTAGCCCCAACATTTGGTGGCCCTGCCCCTCAGGGGTGTGGTTGAGTGTCCGGGAGGGGTCTGCCTTCAATCCATGGGAAGTAGCTGAGGTGGAGAGACTGGATTTCAGGGAGGCCCTCCCAGGGAGACAGAAGGGCTGGCTGCCTCCACAGGTAGGGGTGTCCTTGGCCTTGGTGGTCCAAGTGTGATGCTGAGAGCAGATGCTCAGGCCTGAGGCCCCACTGCTACTCTCTCCTTTGCAGAGCGCATGAGCATCTTGATAATGCAGGGACTCGACCACCTTCCTGTCTGAAAGGCCCCACCACACCGAGGGCTCTCCCAACACCCTCCTACCCACCTTCCCCATCCTGATTCCCCTCGCCCCAGCTGGGAAGGAAGGAGCAGGGCGGAGCTAGGGGGACTCCTGCACATCCAGAAGTCACCCTCACTGGGGTTCTGCAGCCCTCACACCTCCTTCCCCCAGACCTGCGAAAAGTAGTTGTTTTCACGGGGAATTTCACCAAATAGATTGCGGGAGGGAGTAAGTAATTTGCTTACGTTTCTTTCCAACCCCATGAACATCAAGTTATTTCCACGTATTTCCCAACTACCTTCTGACCCCAAATAAACGGCATATTCCACTGGCCTAATAGAATGTTGCTTTAATGCCAAAGAAAACTACCCAAAAGCCAAGGTCAAGGCCGGGTTTTATAATACCCGGCTGTGCAGAGGGGCGTCGAGACCCCTTCTGTCTCCCTGGAACACCCCACATTAGAAAGGACACCGGAAGTCAGGCAGGTCCCGGGAGCTAGCGCCCTCCTCCCTTGGTGTGTCCTGGACCTCAGGGAGGTGCGGGCTCCGGGTGGGGAAACTGAGGCTCGGGGGTCTGAGTCTTACCGGCAGGCCGGTGGTGGCACGCCTCATGCGGTGATCCGCGGTATCGGCGGGCAGCTCCGGGCGGTCGCGGTTCCCTGGGGGCGCACCGGCATCCCAGCCATCCCCGGACCCGAGGTCAGCGGCGGCGGCGGCGGCGGCGACCAGCAGGCCGGCGCGGAAGAGCAGGAGGCGGGCTCCGGCGGCGGCCATGAAGGCGGTGCGCACCTCTGGAATGAATCGCTCTCAGGCTCCGCGCCTTATAACACGCTTGAAGCTTGAAACCCCCGCCTCACCCCGCCCACGTCACCGCGCGGCGCCCCCTCCCGGCTGGGGCGCGCGCTGCAGCGGAAGCCTGGGAGGGCGCGGTGGGACCGCTCCAGGAGGCGGGCGAGGCGGCAGGAGCACTCCCTTGCGGCGCCCCTGCGCCAGTGCGGCTTCGGGGTCCCTTCCTGCGCACAGTCCCGCACTTCTGCTCTGCGGAGCCCCTTCTCCCCATCTTGAACCCGCAGCCCTTTCGATTTCCTTTTCCCTGAAAGAAACCGGGACGCCCGCCTCCTTCCAGGCCCGGGGCATTCTTTCTCCCCAGCCTCATTGACAGATGGAGCACGTGGAGGGGGCAGACACTCAGGCACCTTTCCCAGCAGGCGCTCTCCTTGCTGGAGTTGCCTTCTCCCCATGGCTGCGGTGCCCTGAGCACAGGGATGCACGGTTCTCTCTCTCTCTCTCTCTCTCTCTCTCTCTCCCTCCCTCTCTCCCTCCCTCCCTCTCTCTCTCTCTCTCTCTCTTCCTTCCTTTCTTTCCTCTTTAATTTTTATTTTATTTCTTTTAGAAAAGGAGAGTGAGAGGGAAACATCAATTTGTTGTTTCACTTATATATGCATTCATTGGTTGTTTTTAAAAAAATTGATTTCAGAGAGGAAGAAAGAGGGAGAGAAAGAAACATCAATTATGAGAGAGAATCATTGACTGGCTGCCTTCTGCACGACCCCCACTGGGACCCAGTCCACAACCCAGGCATGTGTCCTGACTGGGAATCGAACCGGACTCATTGGTTGCTTCTTGTATGTACTCTATATACAGGGATGGAACCTACCACCTTGGCCTATCAGGACTATGCTCTAACCAACTGAGCTACCCACCCAGGGCTGGGATACCCAGTTCTTCCCAACTCACTCGGGAGCACCTGCAGGGACCTGGAAAGGTGGCACCCAGAGTGAATCCGTTGCCAGAGGCAACTGCCCTGCACTGATGGGCATGAATAAGACCTGGGCTTGGAGTCCTGAGCCCTCTGATGACTTAGCAGGGTGTAGGGACAGGCCCCACCAGGGACCAGGCTACCCTCTGCCCACTGGATCGGTGCAGGACACACTGCTGGACAGGTGGACCGGACTCTACAGCATAAACTCCAGGTCGCCCCTGAGAAGAGCAAGTTCGCCCACCCCCAACTTGGGCTCTTTGCTTTATTACATACTGCCCAGGTAAGACATGTTGGAACCGCAGAGGGTTTTTATGAGTTTATTTGAGCCAAAATGATGAAAATTGCCAGAAAGATAAAATCTCAACAAATTGACAACAATGCATCAGAGAATGGCAGTTTTACAATTTATTTTATACATTAAATCAAAGCAGGAGACATAAGAGGGGTTACATGAGATCCATTGGTGGTAGATTAAAGGGTAGGAGAGAGTAAATTGTGGAAATCTCTGGGATTGGATAACAAGTAAAACAGAGAGACACATACTTCTTTTGCACTGGTGGACACAGGGCTGCTAACAACATTTACCTCACATAGAGAACGAAACACAATGAGGAGTTTCGTGTCTCCTGCTCTGGTGCGGCAGGTGTGCCCTGAGATGGTCCGGAAAAGATTGCTCTGACATTCCAAGGGTGTGTGGCTTTAGCTGCAAAAAGACAGCAGACGAGCTCCGTGGATATAAAGATGGACTTTGTCAAGGAAGATGCGACAGGCGTGGGTTACGACCACTGCAGTGACCCACTCTTAATTAGGAATTTTAATGTTCAGGCTATCTGTTACTTTGGTCTCTGAGTTTGTGGGGCCCACCATGCAGGTCTCCTCTAAGCTTGTCAGGTTTGGTATGTAGTCCCCTTTTCACCCACACTTCCTTCTTTAGGTCATAAAACAATCCAAAGGATGCATTGATGACCAAACACTTGGTTGGATAATGTGTTCCCAGGGTGCTAGGAAGGCTCATTCCTAGGAAGTCTTAGTGCCATCATTTGTCTTGCTGAACAATGGACCACTGGGGATGGGGCATGACTATAAACCTGATGGAAGTCAACGCCAAATTTTCTCAAAAGGGAAAGACAAAGAAATGGGAGGCAGTCAGGTGTTATGGGCCTTCATTAAGAGAAAAGCCCTCTTACCCTAGCTGGTTTGGCTCAGTGGATAGAGCATCAGCCTGCAGACTGAAGGGTCCCAAGTTTGATTCTGGTCAAGGGCACATGCCCTGGTTGAGGGCTCGATCCTCAGTAGGGGCATGCAGGAGGCAGCCAATCAATGATTTTCTCTCATCATTGATGGTTCTCTCTTCCTCTCTGAAATCAATAAAAATATTTAAAAAGAAAAGAGAAGAAAAAGTCCTCTTGCCCAGCCAGTGTGGCTCAGTGGTTGAACATCGACCCATGAACCAAGAGGTCACCGGTTCAATTCCCAGTCAAGGCACATGCCCGGGTTTCGGGCTAGATCCCCAGTAAGGGGCATGCAGGAGGCAGCCAATCAATGATGTTTTTTTCTCTTCGATGTTTCTACCTCTCTATCCCTTCCCTTCTTCTCTAAAATAACCAATAAAAACATTTTAAAGAAAAAAGCCCCTCTGCATGGCCAGTGTGGTTCAGTGGTTGAGCGTCGACCCATTAACTAGGAGTCACAGTTTGATTCCTGGTCAGGACACATGTCCGGGGTGGGGGCTCAATCCCAAGTAGGGGGCGTGCAGGAGGCAGCCAATCAATGATGTTCCCCATCGATGTCTCTATCTTTCTCTCTCCCTTACTCTCTGAAATAATAAAAAGGTATTTTTTTAAAAAGAAATATAAAAAAGCCCTCTGGCCCTAGCTGGTTTGGCTCAGTGGATAGAGCGTCGGCCTGTGGACCAAAGGGTCACAGGTTTGATTCTGGTCAAGGAGGAATCCGGAAGGGGGCTACATGTACCTTGGTTGCAGGTTCCTCCCTGGTCAGGGCTTGTGCAGGAGACAACCAGTCAATGTGTTTCTCTACATCGATGTTGCTCTCTGCCTTTCCCTCTCTCTTCCATTCTCTTTAAAAATCAATGGAAAAATATTCTTGGGTGAGGATTAACAAAAAAAAAAAGAGAGAAAAAAGAAAAGAAAAAGAAAAAAGCCCTCTGGATCACTTCTAACCTGAAAGCTATCATGATTTAAGTTTTGCTGCCATCTCACTTTCCTGCATTTTGTACCCAGTATAATATTTACTTAGAGTCTGAGGGCACACCATGCATCTCTTTGGTTTTTACAATCTGACCATGAAATGGGTGTTGTTGTGGTTGGTCTTGTTTTAATATGGCCTATCTACTTCCCATTGGAAGCACTCAACTGCCATTATCATTATTAACCTGATTCCTGCTAGTTGTACAATTGGGGACTGTAACTTTAAGGATAAATCAGGGCCAAGGCTGTAAGAACACAATGGTGTAAATTATTATTACCATCTAACATTTTCCAGAGGCTAGGAGGACAGTAAGAGTTTCATATGTACGTTTCCTGTGCCTGAGCAGCATTATAGAGGACCATGTTTTTATAACCACTACAGCTTCCATCTGAATTAATATAGTTAGTAATTTTTGTTGGGTTAGGGAGTAAGCATCTTCCCATAATTGGGTTCTTCCCATAATTGTCAACATAAGAAAAATCCAAACCTGTGCATAATTTTCACGAGTTTATTTGAGCCAAACTGATGACAATTCTTGGGAAGTAAAATCTCAAGGGATTGAGAAAATGCTCTGGATAGTGGCAGTTTTGCACCTTATTTTATAGATTACAGTCAAAGGAGGAATCTGTAAAGGGGGCTACATGAAATCCATTCTCTGGGATTGGATAATAAGGCAAAATGGAGGGACACATAGTTCTTTTACATTGGTGGGTACAGGATCGTTAGCTATCAGCATTTATAGCTCATGGAGATGGTATATTCGAGAACAAGATATCAATGAGGAATTCTGTGTCTCCTGCTCTGGTGGAAGGTTGGGCCCTGAAGGGTCTGTAAAGGAAATAACCTTGACATTTCAAATGTATGTCATCCTAGATGGGAAAGACAACAGACAGGCTCAGTTAAGGTAAAGATTGCCTTTAAAAATATATCTATTTTTATTGACTTTAGAGGAAGAGGAAGGGAGAGGGAGAAAAACATCAGTGTGAGAGAGAAATATCAGCAGGCTGCCTTCTGCACACTCCCACTGGGCATGTGCCTTGAGCGGGAATCTAACTAGATACCTTTCAGGAGGAAGTGCCCTGTGGGGAATTGAACTGGTGACCTTTCAGTACATGGGGCAGTGCTCAACTAACTGAGCCACACCAGCCAGGGTGGTAAAGAATGACCTTCCTCAAAGAAGATACCGGCCTAGGATGTGACTACCTGCATGACTACATGCAATGACTCACTTTTAGTTAGGAAGGTTTTTGTTTGTTTAATCTTCACCTGAGGATATTTTTCCATTGATTTCTTAGAGAGAATGGAAAGGAGGGGGACGAACACAGAGAGAGAAATCTTGATGTGAGAGAGACACATTGACTGATTGCCTCTTGACCAGAATCAAACCCGGGACATTTTAGTCAACCGACTGATGCTTTATCCACTGAGCCAAAGTGGCAAGGGCTAGTTAGGAAGTTTAAATTTCAAACCATCCTAAGTGGTTTCTTTGAGCTTCTGAGTTGGTAAGGCCGCCATGCAGGCCTCCCCTGAACTTGTCATGTGGTCCCAGTTTGTCCACACATTTACACATAAAATTCCTTTCTCAAGATTCCTTTTCTACTGGTCTTCTACAACTTCTCTTGTCTTTCTTAGTTTCTCTTTTTACTCATTCAGAATTAATATTGTACAAACTACTTCCTTTTAACTCCTCTCAAAAACACACACATCCCTTTCCTTCCTTCTGTAATAACATTCCTTCTAAATTTTCCAAAGAGAAACCATAAAAAAATACTATTGATAATACAAACATTATCTTATACACCTTCAGCAATTATTAACAGTTGGGCTACCAGGTTTGAGAAAAGCCCAGAGAACAAGTATCCTATGTAATAAAGAGGTAATATGCAAATTAACGCTCACACCCTCACAAGACGGCTGCCTACAAGCAGGCCAGCAGGGGGGTTAGTGAGGGATGACCAAACGACTGAACAAGCAGCCTGTGTGGGGTGACCAGGCTGGCAGGGGGTTAGTGAGGGACAACCAAATGACTGAACAGCAGGCTGTGTGGGGCAACCAGGGATCGGGCCTAAACCGGCAATCGGCCATCCCACAGGGGGTTCTGGATTGGAGAGAGTGCAGGCTGGGCTGAGGGGATTCCGCCCCGCCCCCGCATGAATTTCACGCACTGGGCCTCTAGTAACTATTATAATGACCAATATTATTAGTGGCCAGGTAAAGACAATCAAACGAATGTTTTTTTATGATCAACATCAATTTTTAGGAATCTAGGTGTTGTTGATGCCTTTGGATAGCTATCTCTGATGTCGGTGACTCATCCTTTTTTATTATTTATTTATTTATTTATTTTTTTATAGTAGTAGTTTTTTTAAATATATTTTATTGACTTCTTACAGAGAGGAAGGGAGAGGGACAGATAGTTAGAAACATCGATGAGAGAGAAACATCGATCAGCTGCCTCCTGCACACTCCCCACTGGGTATGTGCCTGCAACCAAGGTACATGCCCTTGACTGGAATCAAACCCGGGACCCCTGAGTCGGCAGGTCGATGATCCATCCATTGAGCCAAATTGGTCAGGGCTATTTTTTATTTTATTTTATTTTTTAACTGATTTCAGAGAGGAAGGGAGAAGGAGAGAGAGAAATAGAAACATCAATGATGAGAGAGAACCATTGATTGGCCGCCTCCAGCACACCCCCAATTGGGGATTGAGCCCACAACCCAGGCATGTGCCCTTGATCAGAATCAAATCCAGGACCCTTCAGTCCGCAGACTGACGTTCTATCCACTGAGCCAAACCAGCTAGGGCGAATGTCTCTTTTTAATAAGGTTGGTTCATGTGCCCTTCATTTAGATGCATAAGCAACCAGTAACTGTTTTACAAGGAGAAAGTGTATGTTTACCAAAAGTGGTAGATATCAGGTCGAGGAGCATCATAAAGAGAGCTTTTGGCCGAGGGAGATTAAAAGTGTCTGAAAATTTACCTAGCTGAATTGTAATTGTACCATTGGTACATTCCACTAATCCAGAGGACTAGGGCTATAGGCACAGTGAAAATGCTGTAGAATAGGCCAAATGTTATAGGTGGGTTGCCCAGTGAATGAGTCTCTTCCGTCAGTGTAACTCAGAGGGAATTCCCCAATTGGACATTATTTTTTTTCAATAGCAATTTATCTACTGTTAGGACTGTTGCTCTCCTGCAAGGGAATGCCTCAACCCAGAAAAAATATGCAAATCATAACTAGTACATATTTGTATCACTGAAGTGGTGGCATTTGGATAAAATCCAATCATCATACCTCACATGGAAGTGGGAAATGTCCTTGGGACCTGTAGATTTGACAGACAGAGGATCTGCTATACACTTTACCAGCTACAGCGGGAGGAGGTTTTTAGTAATATTATTTATTCCATGAAATCATCAATGAGTTAGCTTATGTACAAGTTGAAGTTTAGGGAGTCGGGCCCCTATAGGTAAGATTGTTTTCTGATTGGGTCCAAACCATATCTGTTTGTCTGGCTTGAAGTTTCCCCCTTTTTGTTGCCATGCCCTCTTTCTTTCTTCTGCAGTCGTCTGTTAACTGTGAACAGCCTTTCACTTATTTAACAGGCAGAAGAAGCATTCTTGGGTCTGGGTAACTTATCTGTTCAATGCTGTGTGTAGCTGCATGATTTCCTTTTGCTTCAGAAAGTCCTGCCATTTTGAATAATTGCCAACTGTCTCATTTACTGTATGACATCTAATAATTCTGTAAGTCTTTCTGCATTCTGTATAGGCTGACCCAAGGAAGACAAGAAGCCTCGCGGCTTCCACAATATTCCAAAGTCATAAGCTACAGCAAAAACATAGCTACCATCAGTGTCAATATTGGCTATTTATTTGGCCAATTAACAAGCCTAAGTTGGAACAATTAATTCAGCTTGCTGGGCAGATCTCATTCAAGTAAATAAGAACCTTCCACCATGTCCACATGGAAGTTATTGCATATCCAGCTCAGTAACACCCCTGCCCGTCTTTCAAAGATCCATCTGTAACCAAATTAAGTCAGTATTATCAATAGGAGTTTCCTGTAAACCATTCCAAAGCAAGAAGGTAGTTAATAAGCAAAACACAATAGTAGATGCTCACCCTGCAAAGAAGGTAGTAAAGTTGCTGGGTTAAAACTGTGACATCGAGTTAAAGTACTATTAGGTGCAGAGAGCAGGAGAACTTCATGAGAAGCCCATCAGCTAACTCAGGAATCTGAGTGTGATGGGAGCTCAGTCGAGATTCAGCCAGTGGAACATCAATGAAGGGGAGCTCGTAAGTATCTCTGGTTTGTTTACCTAACACGTCTACAGCAGAGCTGGTCACCATGCAGGGAGGGAGCCCTTTGGCTGCCGAGTCTAGCTGTTGACTGTGATAGCCTTCTGGTCTATGATGATCTCCATGTTTTTGTTATTTTCATGTAACAAGGAAGAACGTTTATAGGTAAGTTGTCCCAGAGCATTAGGTAGTTCTTCCTCTGGAGCAGTGGTTCTCAACCTTCCTAATGCCGCGACCCTTTAATACAGTTCCTCATGTTGTGGTGACCCCCAACCATAAAATTATTTTCGTTGCTACTTCATAACTGTAATTTTGCTACTGTTAAGAATCGTAATGTAAATAAATATCTGATATGCAGGATGTATTTTCATTGTTACAAATTGAACATAATTAAAGCACAATGATTAATCATAAAAACAATATGTAATTATATATGTTTTCCGATGGTCTTAGGCGACCTCTGTGAAAGGGTCATTCGACCTCCAAAGGGGTTGCGCGACCCAAAGGTTGAGAACCGCTGCTCTGGAGCTTCTTCAGCTTGTTTCCTTCTGGGTCCTGGTTGTCTTGAGGGGTACCCTCTGTCACCTCCACATAGATTCTTAGTCACCTAAGAATACCCAAAACTCAAACTGGAGGCAGTAAATGCCCCTTATTTTTAGAGCTGAACAAACTCAGGTTCTCATTTATCTCCCAGAGGTTTTGTTCAGACCTCTCAGTAAGCAATTCCAACTGAAAAGCCAAAATTAAAAAAACAGCCAGCCACCTTTATTTTTCTCCTCCTGTCCCTGACTCATCTCAACCCTTAAGCTTTAGTTCACCTTGAGAATTTTTTTTTTTTTTTTTTTTTAAAGAATAGCCCAGGGCCTCCTACCTTAAAGCAAGGAGGTTCAGAATTCCAAGAAAAGCTCACCCAGGCCCTAGCTGGTTTGGCTCAGTGGCTAGAGCATCAACCTGCGGACTAAAGGGTCCTGGGTACGATTCTGGTCAAGGGTTGTTCATGCCTGGGTTGTGGGCTCGATCCCCAGTGTGGGGTGAGCAGGAGGCAGCCAATCAATGATTCTCTCACATTATTGATGTTTCTATCTCTCTCTCCCTCTCTGAAATTAATAAAAAAATATTTTAAAAATAAATAAGTAAATAAATAAAAAATGAGCAAAGGACTCAAGTAAACATTAAAAAAAAAAAAAAAAAAAAGCCCTGACCGGTTTGGCTCAGTGGATAGAGCATCAGCCTGTGGACTCATGGGTCCCGGGTTCGATTCTGGTCAAGGGCATGTACCTTGGTTTCGAGCACAGCCGCAGTAGGAGATGTGCAGGAGGCAGCTGATCGATGTTTCTCTCTCATCGATGTTTCTAACTCTCTATCCTTCTCCCTTCCTCTCTGTAAAAAATCAATAAAATATATTTTTTTTTAAAAAAAAAAAAGCTCACCCAGGTTCACCCATGCAAACAGGGAGCAGGTAGGGCACAATGGATCCAAGTTGGATCCACAGGGTGGTTCTGGGTGGGTTTCTGTGGAGCTTTGGGAACTACTCCAAGTGTTGATGTAAGAAACGTCCAAACCTATAGATAACTTTTATGAGTTTATTTGAGCCAAAATGATGACTGTTGCTGGGAAGCAAGATCTCAACAGATTGAGAAAATTCTTTGAAAAAAATGACAGTTTTACAGCTTATTTTATACGTTAGGATTAAAGGAGAAGACCTAAAGAAGGTTACATTAACTCCATTAGTGGTAAATTGAGGGATGGGAGAAAGCAAATCAGGGAAATCTCTGGGATTGGAAAAAGTAAAACAGAGAGACACATAATTCTTTTACGTGAGGGGCGGGTACAGGATCGTTAACTTTACACATTTACAGCACAGGGAGATAGATGTATGCAGAAACAATGAAGAATTCTGTCTCTTGTTCTGCTGGGAAGTTGTGCTCTGAAGGGTCTAGAAAAAGGAGATTACTCTGATAGTTCAAAGATATATAATCTTAGATGCAAAAAGATAATAGATGGGCTCAGTTCAAGTAAAGATTGACCTTTGTCAAGGAAGCTACAGCCTAGGACGTGACCGTGGCCATGATTTCTCTTAGTTCAGACCATCCTATGCGGTCACTTTCGGTCTCTGGTCTCTGAGTTAGTAGGGACACCATGCTGGCCTCCCTTGAGCTTGTCAGGTTTAGTATGTGGCCCCTTTCGACCACAATGCCCACTGCCTGTCCATCCCCCCTCCCCCAAGGTGATGGCATGAGGGCAGCACTCTGGGCTCTCTGCCCCCCGCCCCCCCGCCCCCGCCACGGGCTCCAGCACCCAGTGGCCACACAGTGCACTTGGTTCAAGCGCTGGGCAAGGCACAGCCGAGGAAGGCACCTCCTGCGGTCCTGCCATCCACACCCGGGCACGATGTTGACCTCTTCTGAGAAGACAAGGGCCTCACCCTGTCTTACTTCACAGAGGGCAGCACCTGTGACGAAAAGCAGGTGGCCCTGCTCCACAGCCTGGGGCAGGAGCCGTGGGTGATGCTGGGTCCCAGGGAATCTGGCATCACCCACAGCCTCTGCCGCTGAGCCCCTCACGCCCTGCCCCAGGGGTGGCTTCCTGTCCCAGATGGGCAAACAGGAAGTGCTCTCACTGTAGAAAAGCCTGGTCTTAGGTGTTCATTGTCCCTTGTGATCCCAACTCTCCACCTGTGGGATGTGGGGTGATGATAGTTTTTTGGGGTGGGGGTGTTTAAGGAAGAAACTACCCTGCCGGGCCTGAAAACGTGTGTCCCCGGGTGCCGTGCGTCCCACGGCTCCCCAAGGACGCCTTTCAAAGCAAATTTGGATCCCAGAGCAGTTCTGTCTTTGCCTGTTTAGCAATGAAAAAAATTACCCGGGGAATGAAAACAATTGAAATGCCATGAGAAACATGGCTTGTGTAACTTTTACTTGACACAGTCTGTGCACTCACTTCACCCGCACACATTCAGCAGTTTGATGACAATCAGGACATTTGCTCCCAAGTCTTCAGAGGGTGTCGGTGGAAAGCCCTCCAAACAGGAAGGATTCCTTGGTGGCTTCTCGTTTCCGGCCGCACGAGGAAGGCTGTCGGGAAGCCTGGTGTTGGACGTGTAATGACGTGTTTGTGTGTGTGGGGCATGTGCTTCTGTGTTGAGTATTAACATTTTGTTCACTTTCCTTCATTTGGGGAGACTTTATCTGGGACCAGAGGTCACTGAGGGTGGGATTCTCTTGGCTGAAACCTGCAATGGTCCGGGAGAGTGGGGCTCCTTCGCCCAGGAGATGCTGCTCTGGGAAGGGCCACACCCAGCACCTCATCCCTTTTCACAGGCCCCAGGGATGAGCCCAGGGAGGTGGGGGCTCGTCCAGGGACACACAGCCTGGGCTCAGACCAAGGCCATGGCCACATCTTCACAGACACGCAGTCTGCCCTTTAGGGCCCTTCCTATTCCAGCTGGTGTGAGATATGAGCTAGAGGATCAGCTCGAAGGTATTTATTTTGTATTTATTTTTATTTTTAAGTATATTCTTATTCATTTCAGAGATGCAGGGAGAGTGAGAGAGATAGGAACATCAATGATGAGAGAGAATATTTGATGGGCTGCCTCCTGCACACCCCCTCTTGGGGCTCAAGCACACAACCTGGGCATGTGCCCTGGACAGGGATCGAACTGTGACCTCTTGGTTCATAGGTCGATGCTCAACCACTGAGCCATACCAGCCAGGCAAAGTTATTCATTTATTTTAAAAAATTTTTATTGATTTTTAGAGAGAGAGGAAGGGAGAGGAAGAGAAAGAAACATTGATGTGAGAGAGATATAATAATTGGCTGCCTCTGCACACACCCTCCTGGGGATTGAGCCCACAACTCTGAGCAGGAATCGAACTGGCAACTTTTCGGTGCACAGTGATGCCCAACCAACTGGGCCACCCAGGCCAGGGCAGCTCAAAGGTTATTGAGAAAATATGGCCCTGCCTTTTCCCTAAGAAGCAGGTGCCCCATGTTTGGGATTTCCTTCTGCGGGCAGCTGGGAAAACACGTGTGCCTGGCCATTCTTAAACCCAGAGCCTCCCCCCGCTGGGAGGGGTGGGACTCCACTCGAGCAGCCTAGCGTGGCAGAGGAAAGGGGCTCTGCTCGTGGCCGGCCTCTCGGGGAGCTCCTTGGAGTCTCGGTCTCCCTGCCGAGAGCTAGGGTTGATGCACACGAGCCCTCGGGCCTGCTCTCGGGTGAGCTGGGTTCACGGTGGGTGCTGTGTGGGGCCATGAGTGAGGCCTGCGTGGCTTCTGGGCTGCTGAGCGGTGCAGGTCCCTGGGCTAGGCCGTCAGCACCACGTCACGGGGGTGTCTTCACACAGGGTCCAGGCCATGGGGGCCATGGCAGAGCATGTTCTGAGCCGAGGCCAGACCCAGCTGTGCGTCTGTTCAGCAAGCCGGATCCTTGCATGGCCATCTGGAGCAAAGGTTGTGTGTGGCTTTGAGGAGGCACATGTAGGCCCTCCCAGACTCAATTTGCTGGTCTGTAAAGTGGGCATGATAATAGCTGGTGGTCCGGAACCCTTGTCTGGGGACCACTCATAAATGAGGTGTGAGCTGACACAGCCAAGGCCAGGAGGAAGGAGGTGGCAATACTCACCCCCAGCACGGAGGCCGGATGCTTGGGGAGCCGCTTCTGGGATTCTGGCCACAGGGGCACGAGGCACGCTGCTCTCGGGGTCAGATGCCATTTGGGCTAACCTGCACCCTGGGAAGGTTAGGCTCAGACTCTGCCCCCTTGGTGACACCGGAAATGTGTGGGGACAGAGAGACCCAATTTGAGGCACATGTGATCCTCAAGATGTTTGTGTGACATCATTTCCACCTGACAGTGGGGGGCTGTGGCTGCCTGAAGGCGGCACTGAGGACCGGAGCCGTTGCCATGTGAAAACAGAGATTTTCCCAAACAGTGAACAATCCTGGTGATGTCACAGGCCTACGGAGGACCCAAATCAAATTGGTTCTGGTGCTGGGCAGCGCCTGTAACACTATCTGAGGTGACGACACAGCCTGGCCCGGGGCAGGAGAGTTCGGAGGGCGGGGGCCTCCAGGTGGGCCTCTGTGTGTTTCTGGGGTCATGTATCTAAAACCACGCCTGTCAGAGGAGGCTAGGGCTTAGCAAAGAATCACCCAACCAGATGACCCCCGAAACAGGATTTCAATGGCACTAGATGCCCCTCCCCACAGCAGCCCACGGGGCCACAGTGGGGGCAACACGGGGGATGAACAGATCCCAAGGCGGGGGTGCTGAGCGAGGGGCCTCCCCCACATGCCTTCGTGCCTGGCTGAAACCTAATCCTCATTCTTGGCCTCATGTCACGGCCTCAGCCCTGGCGGCCCTGCGGCCTGACGCAGTCAAGCTGTTTCCGCTCTCCTTTCTTCCTCCAAGGGAGGACCTTTGTGGGTGAAGTCATGGGAATAAAAGCTCCCTTTGCCCCCAAATGGTGGGAGCCTGAAGCCGACTTGTTGTGTGGCCTCCCTCCTGGTGTCCAGGCAGCCGACCATTGCTGTTTGCCAGAGCCCTCCCCACAGGTGACATCATCTAATTCTCAGATCATGTGAGTGTCCCCCTTGCTCAGATGAGGACACCGAGGCTCAAGTCTGCACTGGTCCAAGGTCCCAACGCCACCCAGTGAAACCTCGTCCAGGTCCGGCCCCCACACCTTGAGGTCAGACTCAGCTAATCCAGACTCAGCTAAGTCAGTGCACTTTGACTCAGTTCCCGCTGTTGTCAGGTGCAAGGTCAGCTGCTAGGAGCCAGCCCCTGCCGGACAGGTCCTCAGGCACGCTTACTTTTTCCACTTCTGCCTAGTGTGTCCCTTGGGTTATTTTCTGCAAATGTTATTGTGATAGGCAGTTAGATTGATATGGACTGAGTAAGGACAATGAACCGAGAAGGTCACCAGGGCAGAAAGCCCCAGGTGCCTAGTAAGGGGCAAGACTGGGAAAACAAGAACCTCGTCCCCAGGTAACCTTCCCTCCCCCAGCATGCGGTTTAGACCCTGACCCTTTCCTCCCTAGAATAACACCTAGGCCTCAGCTGTATTTCAGCTCCAGGACAGGAAAAGCAGCAAAACCAGACAAGCTACACCTTGGCTGCCTCAGGACCAGCATTGACTGATGATCCCCTGCCCTGGGGGCTGATCGATCAGAGGAGACCATGACCCTGTAAGGACACACCTGGGAAGCTGATGAATATTGTATTGAGACCCTCCCCTGAGACCTCCCCTAAGATTCCCACCTGCAAGAGAGATAAATACCCTCTGTGCCAGGGGAGCACGCCCGTGCCTCTCCCTTCCCCCTTCATCCCTGGACGGGACCCCATGAGACCTGCAACCAGGGGAGCAATGGGCATCGGCAGCTCACCCCAGGATTATCCCCAACCTGTCTCCCAGCCCCTCTTTCCTCTGACCTCCCAGGGGCCAAAGCAGCCCGGCCAGGCTCTCTTGTGGCTTCTTCTATGCTAGACCCGTCCTTGTTTCCCTTCCCCAGCTTTCATAAACGTTCCACCTAAGTGTGCGTTTGCTGCGGCAATAACTTCTTCCTTCCTTTGCTGCACTTTGTCTCTTGACTGAAATCTTTCCTTCAGGACAGGAAATGAGGTCTCATTGTCTCACCGGTAACATTATCCTGCTTCTAATAGATTAATTTAAAAAATTACACTTTAGTTCACCTTTCAATTTAATGCAAAAGGGTAGATATCCATGACTATATTTACCTATTTGGCAAGAATCAAATTATTATTATTTTTTAATTATCAGAGAATGAGTAATATTTAAAAAATATATTTTTATTGATTTCAGAGAGAGAGAGAGAGAGAGAGAGAGAGAGAGAGAGAGAGAGAAACACCAATGATGATAAAGAATCATTGATAGGCTGCCTCCTGTATGCCCCCTACTGAGGATTGAGCTGGCAACCCAGGCATGTGCCCTGACTGGGAATCAAACCATGACCTCCTGGTTCATAGGTTGATGCTCAACCCCTGAGCCACACCAGCTGGGCAAGAATCAAATTCTTAAATGTGATCGTGGCTCACCTGGGAACCAAAGGGAACTGAGCCCAAGTTGGCCGTGACCAAAATCACTCCAGCCCCTGGTCCTGAGAAGCCCTGGGGGCTCCTGGTGTTCATTCCACACAGGGAAGAACTTGCTCCACGAAGGCCTCACCACAGTCCATGTCATGCTTCACTCATCAGCTTCATGCCTGGCCGCCCTTCTGTGCCTGGTGCTGGGGCTCAGGAGAATCCACAGCAGCCACGCTTTGCTTCAGGCGAGTGTCCCGCACTGGGAGCGATGATGAGTGACACAGCCCGGGAGCGGGAGCATCCTCACCTCGTCTGTGGCTCGGACCACCCACTCAGGATCCGCTCACAGGTTCCAGGTCAGTACCGTCATCCCTCACCTAACGTCTCTGGCAGGTTCCAGGACTTCACTAACATAGACAAGAGGCAAGTTCGCACGGCATCTCATCAACACTGTAACGGAATGACACTGAATGAAACCTTATTCAAAACCTGCTGCCCGGCTGGTGTGGCTCAATGGTTGAGTGGTGACCTATGAACCAGGAGATCATGGTTTGATTCCTGGTCAGGGTATATGCCCTGATTGCAGGCTGGGTCCCCAGCAGGGGGTGTGCAGGAGGCTGATCTGTGATTCTCTCTCTCTTTTTTTTTAAAATATATTTTATTGATTTTTTACAGAGAGGAAGGGAGAGAGATAGAGAGCTAGAAACATCGATGAGAGAGAAACATCGATCAGCTGCCTCCTGCACATCCCCCACCGGGGACGTGCCCGCAACCCAGGTACATGCCCCTGACCGGAATCGAACCCGGGACCCTCCAGTCCGCAGGCCGACGCTCTATCCACTGAGCCAAACCAGCTTCGGCATGTGATTCTCTCTCATCATGGATGTTTCTCTCTCTCTCTCTCTCTTCATTCCTCTCTGAAATCAATGAAAAGAATTTTTTTTAAAAAGAACCTGTTGTAGTCAGTTTCCACTGGGCCAACTGGTTGATCTACCAAGTGGAGCAGTGCTTGAAATTGACTACAGCGAACTGTCATGTGACCAGTTCATTTAATTACAAACATTTTCATGGGAGGGTCAACTGCCTGATTCTAGCAATCACTGTCCCTGCCTAGTCCAGGGAAGGTGCTCAGTAAAAGGGTCCTGTCTGGGATGTCCTAGAAAACCCAAGTCAGATGGAAGTGGTTGGAAACATCCCCAGGCCCTGACTCACTGGGACCTTAAGGGAGCTGAGCCCAAGGAGGCTATGCTGAGCCTGGCTACGGAGGACATCGTGTGGTCACTGAAGATTGGGGTCTGCTGGGCGGGTGGTGGTGCCTCAGTTTACCCAACGTTGTCTGTGGGAAAGACAGCACGCACGCACCTGGCGGACATGAGCACCCTGGTGCTGGGGAGGTGGTTTCCCCGCCTCACCCTCGTGGGCCTGAGAATTTGGTGGGCTTTTGCACGTGTTCCAAGGTTGTCCACCCGCCTTTCTGGAAGTCCGCAGTAGCCCCAAACCTTGCATCCCTAGGACTTTGATACGGGAAGAGGATGGCTTGGCCTGCTCTGTGGTGCTCCTTGTGTGAATCACACCTGTCCCGTCACACGAGCACCTTGTGAGGGTGTGGTGGTATGTTACAAAGCTTCCACGGCCCGAGGCACCCTGGCCACCCTCCCCCGCCTGCTGGCCGCTACGCACAGTGTCAGTGGCCTGTCTTCCCTCTGATTCTGGTTGGGTTTGGTCGGGGAGGCGCTATGGAGAGACTGGGGGGCAAACATGAGAGTGAGGTTGGGTCCCTATTTTGCCTCTTCCTCCCGCTGGGCTGCAGGTGGCAGTGGGCAGTGGTGCGTTCCTTTAGCAAAGGCCCAGCTCCTGGCAGCCCTCTCTGCCCTTGTGCCTGGGGCAGAGGGTGGTGACAGCTCCGCTAGCCTGGGAGGCTTTCCAGCTCTTGCCCTTCATTAACCCTCTCCCATTGGTCAATTTGAGGCGTCACATGTTTCCCCCAGGGACCCTGAAGGACATAATTGGTCTGATCCAGCCCCCAAATAAGGGCAGCTCAGCCAATCAGAAGAGGGCTCCCACCCCGGGTATTGTCCCCATTGCTGAGGATGTGCAGGAGCAGAAAGCAAGTCCAATTCCAGGACACCAGCCCTTCACAGACCCGTTTGTGATCAAAGCAAGTCCATTTCGACCTCTGAGTCTTTGTTTTGAAACAGCGCTTGGCTGAGCACCTTCAATAACTAGAAAATGTTTCACAGAATTTTCATACAGAGAGATTCCAGGGTCCCAGAAACCTTCACCCTCATTTTCACCCACACTGCCAGCTGAATAGGGGTCCTGGGTCTGGGGCTGGTGTTCCTTTGGGAGCAGACTCCCAGGAGGCCCCTTGGTGTCTGGGGCCTGAGGGCAAACTCATTCACCGCAAGAAATGGGCATGAGAAGTCAGGTCTGGGAGCAAAGTGGGTCTGATCCTTGAAGCTGGGGGCCCAGGGACCCTCCCTCAGAACCAGGATGCTGGGGGCACCTCTGGTCCCCGGTGGGGTTCAAGGAGGAGCCCATGGGTTGGCCCTGGAGAGGAACCCCAGGCCAGAGGGAGAGATGCTGGAACTACCAGGGCCTCGGCTAGGCTGTCTGGGGCTGGAGCAAGCTGGGCCCAGGACCCAGACCTGCAGGCCTGTGACCCTGACAGAGCCAGTAACGAAGCTGGAGGGCTACTCAGCACCCAGTGAGAGCCCTTCACTGTCCCCTTGGTGACAGGCCTCATTCAGGATAAGAGGGAGCAGGGACCTGACCACCTGAGCTCTGCTATTTGCTGGCAGTAGGAGCCCGCCGGGCGCTGCCTTGCTCAGGAGGCTGGCAGGCAGCAGGCCACAAATGTGCCGAGAGGCTCCCCAGACGTCCCCACAGGATCCCTGCCCCCGGCCCCACTCCCTGCATCCCACCCCACATGGCCTCCTGCTGGGGACTTCCATTCTGAGGAAGAGCCTTTGGATGCAAACCACCCCAAGAAATAGAAATCCTGGCCAGAGAGCACCCCTCCTGCTCACCCCTGAGAAGGCTTTGCTGACCTCCCCGGAGCCCCTGTGCAGGTAGAGGACCCCCTCTCCTGTCCCCCGCACACGACTCCTTCCTCCAGTGCCTGAGTAGGTGCTGCCCTCCCAGGGGCGCAGCACAGAAAAACTGAGCGGGGTCCTCCTTTGTCCTCAGAAGCAGCCTTTGGGAAACAGGTGCCAACAAGCAGAGGCCGAGAAGTGGATGGGGGGGCAAGCCAGCAGCCACCTGAGCTGCCAGTGGGCCCTGGAGCTGGAGCTGCTGGCCGTGGTCACACAGCTGGGGGCCAGGCTGCCCACCCTCCCCAGCGGCTCCAGCGCCCGGGCCACTCTGTGTCACCCCTCGTTTGTGCACCTTCCTCTCCAGGGCCAGCCCATTGAGTTCTCAATGCTTCCCGGACCCTTGCTCCTTCCTCTGAGGTCTCAGACACCCCTGTGGGCCAGGGAGCTGCTTCTCCTTCTCTTTGGGCATCAGAGTCCCAGCCGGGGCCATGGGTTAGCTCAGAGTTGGTGTGGTGGCCGCGGAGACCAAAACCATGTCCCTCTGATGTCCCTGGTGCCCTGAGTCCAGCCCCCGCTGAGTGAACAAACAAGCAAAACTAAACGGGGTGCTCCCATGGGGGTCAGCTGGCTGCCTCTGGGGGTGCCGGGGAGCCGCTCAGTGCTCCTGGATGGGGCTGAAGGGCTGGGTCCACTTGGAGACGTCCAGGAAGACGGTGGAGGCGCAGTGGTAGAGCCAGAGGCGGGGCAGGGCGCCGTGGCGGATCCAGGCGTCCCTCCTAGGGTCGTAGGCCTCCATCTCCACATGGTAGTCACCATCCATGCCCTGCCAGCGGCCCCCCGTCAAGTACAGTGCATCACCCAGCGGCACCAGCGCGCCATTCTCGTGCAGGCTATGCAGGGACTGCACCTGTGGGTGGTCAGTGGTCAGTGTCCAGTGGGTGGCCAGAGTGTGGTGACCAGGGGATGTGCAGAGAGGATGTCAGCACCCCGCCCAACGTCCCGCCCAGGACATCAGCACACCTGGGACCTGGGATGTCACTCTGGCTCCCTGTGACGCTCTTTCCCCTCCAGCTCCTTCTGTGGGGAGTCCCCACTACCCGCCTCCCTCCGGCTCCCAGCCCAGGGTGATGTTTCCAGCCCCCTAGTGCTCCCCGGGGCCCAAATCTGCTAATTTCTGGAAGCTGGGGTGAGGGGGCGGGGAGTCCTGAGCCTGGAGCTGCCTCCAGGGTGAGGTCTGGGCTGAGACTCTGATTCTCAGCTGCTCTCTTGAAGGGGACAGATGTGGCCTCAGCCTCAGACACATGTGTGGGGCCACGTGCTCCATGGGCCCTTCACTTGGCCCCTGCACACCTGGCCTTGGCCCATGGCTTCAGGAGTGTCCTGGGTAGGGGTGTGGGTCAGGGCCAGCAGGCGCCTAAGATCCAAGAGAGATGTGGGCGCTCCTGGAAGAGCCCGGATGGCAGTAAGGAGAGGTTTGTCTGTGGCCTGCCCCTGAAGGCAGTGATGGGTGGTTATTCTCTCCCCCCGCCCCCCCCCCCCCGCCCCGCTACCCACCTCGGGCCTGGAGAGGGCAAGTGCCACTACATGGCCGGGGCCCTGCCCAGAGCAGTGGCGTGAGCCGAGGCCCAGTTGAGCGGACCCGGGAAGAAAGCCCTGCCTGGCAGCGTGTGCCCTGCACCTGCTGTGCCACTGTAATGGGGCCTCTGGTCAGCTGAGCACTGACGCCAGGGGACAGCTGTGGGCAGTGGGATCGCGGAGGCCCTGTGTGGCCAGGCCTGGGGCGGCTGCAGGAAGCAGAGCCACCTCCTGGGGCTCCAGGGACTGGGGATCTCAGGGCAGGTGGAGGGCCCAGCACTGACTAGTGCTGAGGCCACGGCGGGCTCCGGGCACTGCCCTCCTTCTCCAGAAGAAACAGGAGAAGGGTCAGGGCTCTGGTGCCCCCAAGGGTGAGTCTCCAGATGCCCATTTCCCACTCCCTGCCCTGGGCCAGTGGCAGAAGAGAAGGGGGTGCTAAGAAGCTGGCTGCTCCCACCCACCCACCGCTCAGGAATCTGCACCCTGGCTTGACTACCTCTGTGGACGGAGACTCCCCCCCTCTTGGGCCTGGCCCTCAGTGTGGCAGAAGCACTTCTGGCTGAGCCTGGTTTTGCGCCCAACAAGGAGGACAGGCCGCCCCATGCTGGGGTCAGAGCACTCAGAGTGACCAGTACTCCTCCCCACCCCCTGTCCTTGGCTCTCCCATCTCACGGTCTCAGCCCAGGCGCTGGGTCTCATCTCCCCTTCACTGTCCTCCCCTGTGGGGACACCCCCAGGTCCCGCTGTCCACAGGCCTGCTCTCTGTGGTGTCCGGGTTCTGGGGGGTGGGGGTCACACTGGGAGGCAAGGCTGAGGCCCACCTTCTGCCACAGGTTGGCCCCGGGGTCGTACACGTAGACCTTCTTGGTGTTGTCACCGACCAGGTAGAGCGCCCCCTGCAGAGCCGCACAGCGAGGCGAAGACAGGTACTTGGGGAGGAAGGGCGAGGCGATCATACTCCAGGCTTCTGTGGGGACACAGGGTCTGAGGCTCCTCCAAGTCAGCACCCCCTCTGAGCTGGCGAGTGAGCCCGTGCATGGGAGGTGGGGTCCACAGACCCGAGCCCACTGCTCGCACCTCACTTTCTCTGGACAGGTGGAGGGGTGTGGGGGGCTTGCGGGAGGGGCTCAGGGGCAGGAGGCCCTCAGAGCCTCATCCTCAGGTCCTGAGCAGGGCCTTGGTCTGGCGGCCACCCCACCCTCACCGGCACCCTGGGCCTCTCCTCCCTCTTTCCCCGTCTCCTTGGTCTGGGAGCCTGGGGTCCCACCTGACCCTGGGTCCAGCTGATCTCTTGTGGGACCCTCACACCCACCCTGCAGAATGGGTCCTAGAACATGTCCACTGTCCAGGGGACAGAACAGGGGGTGAGAGATTGGGCGGGAAGGGCCACTGAGCCAGAGACGGCCCAGCTGGAGCCAAACTCTGTCCCAAAGCGCAGAGACCGAGCTGCTGCCACTGGGCCTGGTGGGTCCAGGCCACTGCTCCGGCCCATGAGGCCAGTTCCAGGCAGATACAGCCACCAGACAGCTTCCCAGATCTGGGGCTGGGCGTCCCTGTCACTGCCCTGGCCACTCTGCCTCCAGCCCCCCTGGCCGCTAGTTGGGTGGGGCTGTTGCTCTGTGCAGGTGACCCCTCGTTTCCCCCCTGGGCCCCACGTGTTCGCTGGTTCCCCACCTGTGACGGGGTTGTAGCACTGCAGGGCCAGTGCGTTGTACTTGCAGGCGCTGGAGCCCACCAGGTAGAGCCGGCCCTGGCAGCTGGCCGCGGAGAAGTTACTGACGTACTTCAGGGCCGGGCTGACAGGTGTCCAGGTGTCTGTGTAGGGGTCGTAGCTCTCCACCTCCACTACGTCCAGGGTGGTGCCTGTGAGGGCGGGACAGGGCTGCAGGGGGCGGGGCCAAGGGCAGGTTCCCGGAAATGCAGGGCTTGGGCTTTGTAGAGAGGCAGGGACCGCCCTGCGTGCCCCAGGAGGGGAGGGGAGTGGGAAGCATGGCCTCATAGACAGATGCCTTTCCTCCATCTCAGAGGGAAGTGAGGTCCGAGAGGTGAGGGCACCTGCCCAAGGCCACATGACCAAGAAGTGGCATGGGAGGTGGGCACCCGTAGGCAGGAATTCCTACCTCCAGGATGGTAACGGGGCCTCGCAGTAAAGCCCAGCCACTCCCGACCCCTCAGAGCCCGGCACAGTGGAGAGGTGCTGGTGGGAGCCCCCAGGAGGCTGGCCCCCAGGCCTCTCATCGTGGGGGCTGTAGGTAGCCCCCACCCCAGCCCCGCAGAGCCTGGGGGTGGTGATGACTGGGCTCTGCACTGGGTGGCAGGGCCAGCCTGGGGACCCCGAGTTCCTGGGGCTCCGGACCTGTGCATGCCCTTTGCTCTTGGGCTGAGCATGACAGGCTCTGAGGGACGAGGGGCTGGCCAGCACAGGAGGAATTCGGAGTGGCCTCGGGGCCAGTGGGTCCCCTACAGAGGCCTTGGGAAACTTGCTCAACAAATGCATTTTGTTTTTCAATATTCATCCAACCACACGTGTCTCCGGGGTGACTCTGAGGGGGCTCTGGTAGGAAGGAGTTAAGGTGGGTGCCCATCCTCGGGCTGGGCCTGGTGGGGCAAAGGTGACAGACAGCAAAGGGACCCATTGTGGATCCCCGTACTGGGGAGGGGACCCCGACCTGAGGTTCTGGGATGGGAGTAGCTCTCTCTGCTGGCAGCTGGAGGCCAGCCCTTCAAGGGTCTCCTTCTGGGGACTGACTCATCCTGTTTCCTGGGTCCCTGGAGTGCATCAGAGTCACCCGGCGCTGGCTACCGCAGGCCTGAGCCTCATTCCAGGATGTCCAGTGGCACAGCCCAGGGGGAATTCTGCTGCCCAGCCTGCCCGGAAGCCCTGGCGTGGGTCCTGTTTACCCCAGACGGTGAGCTCCTGAGGCAGGAGCGGGGCAGTGCCCTTGTCGTCCCTGGGGCCAGCATGGGGGCTCTCTGGTCCCAGGTGAGGGCATGGGGGTGGGGAGCCATTGTTGCAGGATTGAGAGGCCACCAGGCTGCAGAGAGGTGGGGAGGGGCTCAGAGGAGCAGGAGGCAGCCTGGGGCGATGGGACGGGCAGCCTTACCACCGATGACGTAGATCTCCCCGTTGAGCGCCGAGCTGGCGTGGTTTGTGCGGGCCTTCAGCATGGGCGCCACCGGCCTCCAGGCTGCCTCCTTCATGGGGAAGCACCAGGCCTGGGTGGTTGACCAGGTGTCTGTCTTGGTGCCCCGAGAGCCACCTGCCAGGAGAGGTTCTGTCCCTTAGGTGCCCGTCAGCCTGGGGTCTCTGAGCCCGTGGAAACTGGGCATCCAGGGTCCTGCTCCCTTCTCCCCAGGCCAGGCCTCCGTGCTGCCAGACCCCGGGCTGGGTGGGACCATGGCGGCACAGCTAGCTGGGTGGCTCGGGCAGGTCCCTCCTGCTCCACAAACGGGCGCAAGATCAGTGGTTCAACCCCCCACCCTGGAAGCTCTGCGATATGAGAGGCAGTGACCCCTTCCCATCACACGGTGCCGTCTTGGGAGGACCCGGCTGCGGAGCATGGCAAGGCCACCTGGGGTGCGCGTCAGGCAGGGACTGTTCCCTGCACCCACGTGTGGCCCTAAAATGCCCTTGTTTTCACCCCATGAAAAGCTCTGGAAGAGTCTTGACTAAACCGTGGGATCCCACCAAGCGAAGGGGGGCCCCGTCTGCCCACCTGTGACGTAGACGCTGTTGTTCAGCGCAGCCAGGGAGAAGCCCCACTTGTGGAAGTCGGGGAAGTCTGGGAGCGGCGTCCACCTCTCTGGCAGGAGGAGAGGCAGGGTCAGCATGCCTCCGCCCCTCACACCTCCTCTGCTCCCTGGCGCAGAGTCATCCCCTCACCAGCAAAACGGTAAGGGGGTCTCCGCTGCCGCAGAAGTGGGGGCCACCCCAGGGGGTGGGGTCCGAGGCGGCCCTGGTGCTCCATGTGCATTGCCAGGCCCGGCTCCTGGTGGCCCCTGGAGCCTGGCACCCAGACAGTCACAGCACGGCCCCAGGGTGAGCCGAGAGGCGGCCAGGCTCCAGACGCTGCTCTCACACGACCCTGCAGTTGACCCCACTGACCCCAAATGGACCTTTTGGTCTGGTCCCACCTCAGTCAGAGGGGTGATGGGTTAAAGGGCCTGTTCTCTAGTCGCTAGTGGGTTATAACAGAAACATCATTCATTCCCGAATTCCTCACGCATTTGCCTTGAGCCCCTCCTGTGCTCACGTGAGCCGGGGCACGCAGGGGACCAGACGTGGGCCTGCATTGGGCAGAGTGGCCCACACCCAGCTCTCATGCACCAGCTGTGTGGCCTGGGGAAGCCTGGCCTCAGTTTCTTCATCTGTGGAATGGGGATAATTCCCGGCTCCCAGGGATGGGGGGACAACATGAGATGCCGTGTGTCTGTCACACAGCCACTGCTCAGCCAAAGGTAGCTTTTAGGACAGAGGAAGGCACCTGAGTCAGACCTGCCTTCGTGGAGCTACATGAGGTCAGCTGAGGCAAGGATTGCTTTGAGAAGATAAAGATGAGACAATAAAGGTGGGAATATTTAAGACCTATAAGTGGACACATTTTGGGTTTTTAGAGAAGGCTGTGGGAGAGACAACCTTGGGGATGTCCCTTGGAAAAGTCTGTTTATTGTTGACAACAGTTTTCAGAACACGCAGAACTTCGGGCCTTGCTGGGCAGGGGCTGTGTGCCCTCCTGACTCATGTCTGTGCCACCCCATGGGGATTGCCCAGGAGTCAGTCACCAGGCCTTTGCCTGCCAGCATCCCCCCTGCCACCCTCCCAGTGGGATCCGAGGGACAGCTGCTTCGGGGCTGAGCCAGCCGAGCTCATTTTCTGATGTCAGGCCCGAAATCCCCTCTCGTCAGCCCCTGACCTGGGACAGCCGGCCCCAAGCCCGCCAGCCACTGACGCCATGGGGGTGTCTGGGGACCTGCCCAGCAGCCCCGGGACACCAGCCAGCCTGCATCAGTGTTGCCCAAAGATCTGCCTGGGCCAATGTGCCCTCCCCACCCCCCCTCAGGAGAGGCACATCCAAAGGGCAGGGCTGGACCCTGTGCAAAGGAGCCCATTTCACAGATGAGGAAACCGAGACCCAGGGAGGTAAAGTGACCTGCTCAGAGGCTGCAATTAGAATCCCATTCGGGCAGATCCAGAACCTGAGTGCTCACCCCCCAGGCTGCCTGCACCCCACCCTGAGGCCACAGGGGCACTGAAGGCACAGGGCACCAAGAGGAAGCAGCTGCCAGGTCACCCATCTCATACCGTGTGGTCTGGGCAGCAGAACCCCTTATTGGGGTCCCATGGCCTAAAAGACAAAACCAAGGGCTTTGGCCGAAGGGAGAGGGACTTGCAGTGCCCCCCACTGTCAGCTTCCCCTCCCCCAGTCTCGCCCACAGCCGAGGCCCAGGCACGCCCAGCATGGGCCTGTTGTCTGTGAACCTCACAAGGGCTCCTATCGGTGGCAGGCGGAGCTCTGGACGCTGGAGTACTCACTGGCTTTGGTGTTGTAGAAAGCGAAGTTCTCGAGATGGGGGGCGGGCTCCTCGGCGCCCTCCTCAGCCTCCTCCAGGGCCCGGCCGCCCACCACCACCAGGACCTCCTCCAGCTGCTGGGGCAGGGCAGGCAGTGCCTGTGGGCCAGGAGGGTGCAGTCAGAGGGAAGGGTGGCGGCTGTCCCTGCGTTGGCAGGCCTTGGCGGTGTTTTCTGAGGCAGGTAAGTAGCCTTGACATTTGGGGACAGGGGTCCACAGGTGTGTTTCTGTGTTGGTGCACATGTGTGGGTGAGTAAGGTTCAGTGTGTAGGCCTCTGTGTGTGTGCCCATGTATGTGCGTGCTCATGTGTGTGCCCATGTGTGTTCCCGTGCACATGTGTGTGCATGTGCCCATGTGTGTGCATGTGCCCATGTGTGTGCATGTGCCCATGTGTGCATGTGCCCATGTGCATGCCCATGTATGTGCGTGTGCCCGTGCATGTGCCCATTGTGTGCATGTGCCCATGTGTGTGTGTGTGCCCATATGTGTGGTGACTGCATCAAAGCACAGAACAGCGAGAGGTAGGGCAGCTGCCCCTGTGACCTGAGCGTGAGAGCAGCTCTCCTTCCAGTGGCCACCACGCACCTGCCAGAGGTGTTCCTGCACCCACCTTTGGAACTGACCCCAGGCTGTCCCCAAGCCCCCAGATAAGCCTCCCCCTGCACCTGGAGCCCTGCTCTCCTGGGCCCCCATGTGCACACCCAACTCAGATAGCCCTGGCAGGTGAGAAATGCTGAAATGGCCCCACCCTAGTTGGTAAGTAGCCACTGTCCAGAGCTCCCAGGATCTAAGGGTTCCACTGGCTCTCTGGCCCCTCCTATGGCTGCCCGAACCTCCCTCCACCAGCAATTACAAGGCGACTACCTCACGGGACAGGGCCCCCAGCTGGCTCTACCCCGGGGCGGCCTTTGTGCCTGGCGGTACAGGGCCACCTCACACCTCATCCCTGGCCTGAGCACGGTTTTGTCTCCAGACTTGGTTGCTGAGACATCCTCTGGAGCAAGGCCTGAGCAAGCAGCAGGTGGACTTGTCGGCTCCCTGTCCCAGCCACACCCTGGCCTGTCACTTCATCAGGACCTGCCCTGCCTGCCAGCCCCACTGCCAGCAGGATAGGAAATTGCAGCCATGAAAGCTCGAGCAGCTTCCTAGGGGGCAGGTGGTAGCCGGCTGCCATGCCTGCCTGTGTTCCTGCTCCCCTTCTCCTTACATTTGACACCCATGGGCACAATCTGTACTTGGGGGTGCGTGGTACACTCTCCATCCCCATGCAGGTGGAGTGTGTGAGCTTCCCCTCCCTGCTCCCCCTTCCCCACTCACCCCATCATGGCCCTGGGACAGGGCTGCTTGACACGCCTCCGACTCCAGGATGAGTGGCTCTGTGGCCAGCAGCTGCTGCACGCAGGGCCTGGGCACGGCGTCCAGGCGCACCAAGCTGAGCAGCTCGGGCAGGTGGGCGGCCCGGGCCTGTGGGTCGTGGCGCACCCAGCGCAGCAGGGCCTCCAGCCGGCTTTGTTCTGGCTGCACCTGCAGCAGGTCGCTGGCCAGACAGGTGGCCAGCCGGTCTTGGGACAGCTGCAGGAACTCGTCCTCCTGTGCCACCGCCTCAAAGTTCTCCCGTAGGAAGGCCCAGGCCTTGGCCACCACGCCCAGCAGCCCCTGCTGCTCCCCGAACTCACAGATGCCCAGGCAGTTGGTGGCGTCCAGCTGCTGCTGCAGGTACCGGCCGCAGACCTTCTGCACGGCGGGGAAGTGGAGGCGCGCGGCCGTGCGTGTCAGGGCCTCCACGTTGGCCTGGGTGATGGTCAGCCGGCCCGTGTACACGAAGTCCACCAGCTGCCCCACCACGGCAGCCTCCACGTCCCACAGCTCCACGCGGGCCGCGAAGCTCTCGGCAAAGTCGCCTGCGAACATGGCGTGGAAGTAGGGGCTGCTGAGCGCCAGGAGGCCGCGGTGGCAAGGCAGCTCCCGGCCGCCCACCAGCAGCGTGACGTCGGCCAGTTTGGGCTGAGAGCGCAGCCGCTGCAGCCCGTCCAGCATGTCCTGGGCGTGCGAGGGCAGGTGGAAGTCCAGGTCGTCCACGTTCCGAACCATGACTGCGGAGCCAACGCGGCCAGCCCCCGGAAGAAGCTCCTGGGGCGAGAAGGAAGCGGGTGAGCTGGGGCGGGTGGTCTCATTCACACCAGCCCTTCCCACCCTCCACCTGGCGGCTTCCCCTGCTCCGGAACCGCATGGCTGGGGAGGGCGTTGGGGACATGGAGAGGCTTCCTGCCCCGCCCTCCCTGGTCACACGGAGCCTCGCCCGGCTACGATCCTGCTGGTGTCCTGGGGGAGCCATGGCTGTCTCTGGCCCCAGCTTCCTCATCTGCAGGTGGAGAGGCTGATGGTGGAGGGCTTGTGTGGTCAGTCCCTGCAGGAGCTCCCACTGACAGGCCCCCGTGCGCTTGGCCACATCCCAAGGGTGGCTCACGCCTTCGCCACACAGACCTGCCTGTGGGGTGCATGCTCTTAGCATCCCTTTTACAGATGAGGAAACTGAGACACAGAGTAGCACTTGTTTATGGTCACACCGCAGGAAGTGGGGGAGCCAGACTGGGGAACCCCTGCTGAACCCCCAGGTTCCCGCCGTCTCGGGTATAGATTGGTAAAGACAAAACCAGGTGAACTTCCTGGAGTGGGATGTCACAGCCCAGTGTTCGTCCGAGTCAGCAAATCCGCTTCTGGGCTTATTTAGTTATGCGCATGTTGATTTATGTTCTTCTGATATTTAACTCTAAGAAAGCCTCCCCAGAGAAGGAAACAGTTTGCATGGAGGCTTTCTTCCAGAGTTACCCACAGCTGCAAGGAGCTGCACCCCAGAGAAACAGTCTGTCCACCAGGGGGCGCCTTCCGCAGCCGTCGTCCCTGGGGACAAAGCCCCAGAAACAGAAGCTGGGAACTATGCAGGCCTGTGGGGTGGGGAGGCCTTGCTGAGCTGACGGTCCCTCCCCTCCCCGCTGGTGCCCCTCCCCATCCTACAGAGCAGGGACGGACCCAGGGAACCCACCTGGGGTCCTGAGCACCTTCTTGGGCTCATGCCGGGACAGGACGGGTCAGCGGGCCCTGCCTGATACCATCCCCTCCCTAACCCCCAGGGAGGCCCTCTGGCTGGTGATGGCAGCTCTGCCCTCTGAAGGGGGGTGAGCTGGAGATTAGTGGGCCAGCCGCTGTCCCCAGGCCTTGCATTCCTGTCATTGTTGGGTTCCTTTGGCCCACTGCTACCATGACGGGCCCCGGGGGCGGGAGTGCCCAACCAACATTCCTGTGGGGCCAGAGCATGGTCTGCTGACACCTGCCACCCGGCAGTAACAGCTCAGGGTGGGGCTTCTGGAGGGTCCCAGCGCCTCAACCGGTGCCTGTCCGGGCCAGGGGTGAGGTGGGCTGAGCAGGCAGGGCAGCAAAGGAAGGGCCTTAATCCAGCTCCAGCCGAATGCGGGGCGCTGTGGCCCTGGCTGCAGTTGGGGTGTGGTCCAGCCTCCCCCTTGCTGGGCACAGAGGAAAGTCTGAGTCCCCACCCCACCTGGAGGGCCGGGCTTGACCATGATCTGGAGTCTCTCAAAGTGTCCAGCACTGTGATTGCCAAGCCCACGGACGTTGCCACCGTAACCCACTATCTCCCAGTCCCCCTCCCCTCCTGCCCGCCCGCTCCAGAGCCCCCGGACCTACCTCTCAGTGGGCCCCTGCACCCCGTTGCGGAGGACTCGGCCGAGAATAGGACTGGCCAGCTGGCCGAGGGGCATGGAGGGCCTGCTGGGCTGAGTGGCCACGTGGGGCCGAAAGGGTATTTTTAGCCTCTGTCTGCATTGGAAGGGGCGGGGGGGGGGGGGCAGGCGGTGAGGGATGGGCCGGTGGGGGGAGGAGATCGGTGTGGTCTCCGCCTGGGCTGTCCACTCTGAAAGCCCAAAGGAGCCTCATCACGGCAGCAAGGCCGAGGCCTCTGGGACCAGGGGCCGGGACGGAGAGCAGGACGGGGGTGAGTCTGGGCTTCAGCCCTCCCTGTGGGCTGACTGAGGGCTGCGGCTCCCTCCTCCTTCCTTGTCTGGGAGATGGACAGTGAGCCTGTGCTGGGGACCCAGGGGGGCACCCAGAGGCCCCAGCTCGGCTGACGGCACTCGCTCCTCCACGGTTCCTGACAGGCACCTACGTGCCTCTTGCTCTCTGCCAAGCGGGACGGAGGGCTGGTCACAAGAAAGGCAGTTGGTCAGCAAAGGCTTCCACACGGGAGTCCCTGGTGGCAGCGGGGCCGTCTCGGTGGCGAGGGTGGGGAGGGATTCCCCAGTGCCCCTCCAGGCTTGTGGCGGGGACGCGGGATCCTGAGACCTTGACCCCATTGTATCATGGCCTTGGCCTCGGGGCTGCCGTGGTGTCTTTACTAGTGTGAGAGCCGAAGAGGGCCGAGAAATGGGTCATCTCAAATCCAGCAGCAGGGCCTCGCGGCAGTGCTGGTACACACGGTCACGGTCACGGGGGGTCACGGGGGCCTCGCATCGAGGCCGCCTGCGTTCTGGCTGGGACACCGAGAGGGGTCTCCGAAATTTCTCAGAGCAAAGCTTCTGAGCCGAGGGCCTGCAGGGACCTGTCAGCCCCCCCTTCCTTCCCAAAGGCCTCACTAACACAACCGTTTCTGGGTGTGAGGGGCCACGCCAGGTTGGGCCAAGTCTGACAGAGGCCTCCCAATGTCCACTAGGGACTGGCCGATGCTCTTTTTAAAAAAATATGTTTTTATTGATTTGAGAGAGAGAGGAAGGGAGAGGGATAGAAACATCGATTGGCTGTCTCCCACACTGGGGATCAAGCCCGCAACCCGGGCGTGTGCCCTGACCAGGAATTGAACCAGCGACCTCTTGGTTTATGGGTCAACACTCAACCACTGAGCCACGCCAGGCGGGCTGGCTGATGCTCTTATAGTGCCGAGGGGCCTATGGCCCGCAGGGGGACAGCCCTCACTCCTGGCAATGTTAGGTAATTTCTCCAGGGGAGCGTGGGTCTCCTGCCCCACCGGCACGGCTGCTGGCCCTGCTGCCTGCTGAGGAGATGGTTGTGAGCTCTCAGGGTGCGTGCCGTCCAGTGGGAGGCACAGCTGCTCCACAACGACTGCAATGAGTGATTAGCTAACACATGTTCCCTGGGCGCGTCTACACTCGCTCACTCACAGGTTTCCTGGATCTATGCTGCCCTCCTCAGCCCAGCACGGCCCAGCGCAGACTACCCAAACTCAGCCCAGCGCAGCCCAGCCATAGCCCTGGACAGTTTCAGGACTCCCCCCAGCCTTGGGCATTAGCATGGAAGGGGATGGTGGTGGAGCGGAAACAGAGAACTCAGTGTGTGCCGGCACCACCCCTCACCTCCCTGTTTGCAGGCAGAACACCAGGGCTAACGCTGGAGGAAGTGAGGACAGGGTTCTGATGAGAGGTTGCTGTCACCAGAGCCGCCCAGCTTGGGCACTAAATGGAGACCTTCCCGGGACATGGAGGCCCAGCCCCTTGAATGACAGGTCAGTTTGGGAAACTCGATACCAGGGCTCAAACCAGATCCTCATCAACAGATCACCACTCGGTGGTGCCCATTTTTAAAAATACGTTGCTGGTTTCTTTTCATGACAAAAACCACACATGCTTATTGTGGAGAATTTGGAAAACACAGAAAAATATAAAGCAGAAAATGCAGCCAGTCAGACAACCCCGTTAACACAGTGGCCCCTGCCCTTTCCGCCTTCCTCTGTCATTAGAGTGGCTGCGGGCAGGTGCCTGAGCCCGGCGTGGTCACTAACGTCGCAAGCACTGCTGATGGGAGCGGTCTTTGGAAAGCCTGATTTTAACTCTCATCCTCATAGGGACCCACCACACCTTAGGAAGCTGGAGGCGCTGTCCAGTCACCTCACTGAACAGATTCGATTGGGTGCATAGTGCCACCTCTGATTACTTCCTGGGGGAGATTCGGAGAGCGAGACCACCAAGTTAAGTGTGCTCACCTTGCAGCCCAGGGTCGCCCCGTGTGGGCGAGTGACGCACTGTCTCGCGGGAGGTATCACTGTCCCTGTGCTTGTCTGGCGCCTGCATGCCGTGAGCCTCTCCTGGCGCAACCAGGCCCTCCCACCCCCTCTGCCGGCGTCTTACGGCCTTATTTGCTCAGGGTATCTTATTCCGTCTGGGATTTATTTGGGGCACGGGGCCATAGGTCATCCCCCCCAATTAGCTGACAACGTCCTCGGGACTATTATGGACACTCCCTTCTTTCCCGAGGACGTGCTGCAGCATGTGTATCTCAGGGCAGAGCCTTCTGGGGGAGGTGTCTCACCTTCCTCTGGTCTGTGGATCCGAGGGACTGTTTTCTGGGGTCAGAACCAGCTGGTTGGACGGACGATTGCTCCATAATTACGATCTCTTCCCATCTGAAATTTCCTTGTCGGTTGTATGTGTTTGTTGCTGTGGCATAACAAATGACCCCACAGCCTAGTGTCTTAAAACAACAAACATTAATGATCTCTCACAGTTTGTGGGTGGTTCTCCTTCAGGATCTCTTTGCTGGCACCAAGCAGGCACCGAAGGCTGGACGGGGCCGGTGGCCTCCGTTCCTCACACACGGGCCTCTGCACAGGGCTGCTCCCAGAACGGCAGAGGTTTCCCCGGAGACGGGAGCAGCGAAGGTGGGAGTCTTGAGACCTACTTGATATCAAGACTGGGAAGGTCACTTCTGCCCTGACCAGGAATCGAACTGCTCATAAGTCTACGCTCAACTACCAAGCCAGGCTAGCCGGACCCTTGGTTGATTCTTCTGCGTGCCCTGACCAGGGACCAAATCTACCACCCTGGTGTATTAGGATGACGCTCTAACCACTGCACACCCGGCTAGGGCAGCTGGGGCCTTCTTGGGGAAAGGTGGGCTTGTGTTGAACCCGCGCATCGGTGCACAGGTGCCGGGTTCATCCGGCCACGAGGAGGGATATTCTCTCACTGCCTCTGGCAGTGGTTTTCTTCTATGCGCCCTGCACACGCTTACGGCCAGCGAGAGCACAGGGCTCCCTCTCTCCCGTGTGTTTCTAACTCACCGGGAAGCCCTGGGGTTCACCTTGTTCTGGGTCTGGTCACCTCACTGACGTCTGCCGTGTGGGCAGGGGCTCTGAGGTCTGCAGACGGGCCCTATCGGGCCAGTGTCTGCTGCAGGGGACCCTGCTCCCCACACAAGAGCTGCTAGTGGGCCGGGGCTCAGGCTGCTGAGCATCAGAGTCACCTGGAACGTTGTGAAAAGCACCAGCTCTCCCAGCACCAGCCGAGGCCGAGGGGCTCAGAACGGGCGGGGCTGCCCCAGAACAACACGTTCATATAAACCCCCAGGAAGCAGGGTGTCTACTGAGGCGCTTTCTCCCTCCTTCCAGGCCGCAAACCTGGGTGTGAGCCTCCACTTCACCCCTCTCCTGGCAGCCCACCCCGACCCCATGTCCTCCCAGAACCCAGGATGCTGTGAGGCACCCCCTGCTGGCCTTGGTCCAAACCCCTGCTGGGAAACTTCGGTCCAGAGGCGGAGGGACTTGCCCCAGGACACAGCGAGTGGGCAGGGATGTCCCAGTGAGGTGTCCTGGGCCCTGCCCAGTGCTCTCCTGAGCACCTGAGCCAGAAGACCACCTCTGCGGCCAGGCCTTGTCCACCACCCCCCACATCCTGGCCCCTCTGTTGCCCGGCCCTTAGAACAACGAGTTCCTGCAGGCAGCACAGGGATGGAGTCATCGAATGCCCACGTTTCCTGGGATCCCCCCCCCCCCGGGGCTCACGCAGCCCCAGGCAGCTCCCATCTGGTTCCATCAGACATGCTTTGGGGCCAAGAGCTGGGAAGCAGCGTGGAGGTGTTTGTGGGAGCCCAGGGTTGGCGCTCTGCTCATTGGAACCTGCTCCTTGAATAATGACCTCAGGTGGGCAAGTGTCACTGTGGTCTCAGGACAGAGCCCTCCCCCCCCCCCCCCACACACACAGGACCTCAGTCTGCCCTGACTGTGACCCTGGGAGGGCAGGTCAGTGCTGCACCCGTTTGCAGAGGAGGAAGCGGAGGCTCTGCGGGGTAAGGATGGTGACGCCGAGATGAGGACTCGGGTCCTGGTGCCCACCCAGAGCTGGGACCCGCTCTGGGCACAGGCCGCTCTCCCCGGGGCAGCAAGCACAGCGTGAAGACCAGCCAGGAATGGGAGTCTTTATTCAGCAAATCTGTGTCCTCTTTCCGGGCCTGGCAGCCTTGGCCGCCCAACACTCCGACGACATCTCCCAGGTGTCTCTCCCTGTGGGACCCCGAGTGGGCTGGCTGGGAGGGCTGTTCCATCCGACTCGTCTGCTGTGCTTGTCGGTCAGGGGCCTGGCTGCAGGGAGGTGGCAGCCAGAGGAAGTCCTGAGGCCCCTCCCCACACACCGCCTATTGGGGCTGTGGAAGAGCTGCAGGAAACCCTCCCCAAGTCCCCTGGGCAAACCCCACAGCCTGGGCCCATCATCCTGCTGCCCTGGGGCCCGGACAAACCATTCGGGGCTCGTCCGCACCACCTGTTTATGAGATGCTCTGTTCACCAGAGGCTCCCTGGGGGGACCTACCCCCTTTCTCAGCTTCTCACGGAGAAGGGTGTGAGTGACACCTGGGCGGCCACAGGAGAGGCTGAACCTC
Source organism: Myotis myotis (assembly GCF_014108235.1). Lineage (NCBI taxonomy): Eukaryota > Metazoa > Chordata > Mammalia > Chiroptera > Vespertilionidae > Myotis > Myotis myotis. Next base: position 35,165,073 of record NW_023416390.1, on the reverse strand, counting down.
ATCGCGGCCAGGCTACTGTGCCCTCTGCCCCCCACAAGTTCTCTGGATCTGGCAGCTCACCTTTGAGGGCGGGGCAGTGCCCCTCTCTGCTCAGAGCCCTTTTCAGCCACTGCCTGCATCACAGCCGTCCCTGCTGCCTGGGCCACGTGGCGTGGGCGGGGCTGTCAACCTGAGGACAGGAGCCCCACAGGGAACCAGGCCCCCTGGGACTCCCGGGGTGGGTGCGTGTGTCGGCGGGTGGCTGCGGGTGACCGGTATGCACCCGTGTGAGCACCTCCCTGAGCCGGGGAATTCCGAGGGCAGTTCTGACAGGAAGGCCTCTGCCATTGGCTCCTGTTCTCTCCACCCTCCACCCCCCAGCTCCTCTCGCATTTCCCAGAAAGAGAGGCCAGGGGACGTGGAGGGGCAGCCTGAGCTCAGCAGCAGAAACCGAGGCCGGACCCTGCAGGGCCACCAGCCCCGGAGAAACCGAGGGGCAGGACACGCAGGCACTGGGAGGAGGACCCACGAGAACATGGGCTGGCATCCAGGTGCGCAGGGGACAGTCGGGCAGAGGGACCTGGGGCTGGGACAGGAGTTGGTCAACTTTGGGGCCGAAGGAGAGCAGAGCGGAGAGGCCTCTTTGGGCCGGTGGTGAGAAGGATTCTGAGGCTGAGCCCAGAGCCGAGGAGGAAGGATTCAGGGCAGGCCTGGAGGGCGCTAGCACGCTGAGTGTCTGCCTGCCTGGCGGGCTCACCTGGCCACCAGGTGGATGAAAAAGGACAAGAGGAGAGAGAACCGAAACCACCCCAGGGCCCTCGGAAGGGGCTGCCGGCCCTCTCAATCTCCGAAGCTGAACATCTCGGCTTCTTTCTCCTTCCAGAAGGCGAAGCTTCGGTCGATGTAACCGCAGATGTCCTCGCTGTTGAAGCTGCCCCGCTGGGAGCCGGACCCCAGCCGCTGAGCTGCGGGCTCGGGGCCGCCACTGGGGCTGGTGGTGTGGGGCGGGGGCCCGAGAGGGGTCAGGCCTGACTTGCGGCCAGGCTCAGCGTCCCAGGCGGGACTGCGGTTGGCGCCGAAGAAGCGGGCTTTGATGTCCTCGAAGCCATCGGTCCAGGCCCGGCGGCCGGAGGCCACCTCGTCGGTCACGGCCTTGTGGAAGGCCCGCGCGGCCTCCCAGCCGTGGGCGCCCAGGTGCTCGAAGACCTCGAAGCAGAGCAGGTGGCGCATCTTTCTCTCCTCGGCGGGCAGGTCGCACTCCAGGAGCTGGAAGTAGCCCAGCATGAAGAGGTCCAGCGTGAGGCTGCCGTAGGGCACGGGCGCCCCGTCCACGTGGGGCAGGAACTGCTCGGGAGACAGGAGGCCCTGGGGCCGCCGGCTCAGCCGCCGCAGCTGCCGGGCGGGCACGTGCGCCAGGATGGCCTTCCAGTTGCCCAGCAGGTGGGTGATGATGGTCCGCTGCTGCCATAGGTGGCCCAGCCGAGGGCCCTCGCTGGGCGGCAGGGAGGGCGGCGGAGGAGCCCTGGCCACCACCTGCCCTCGCGGCCCAGCGCGGCGGGCCTCCAGGGTCCGGCAGGCAGCCGTCTTGAGCGCGGGCGTGTAGGCCGACTTCTTCCAGTGGCTGAGGAACAGCATGACGATGCGCTCCTTCCGCAGGTTGGCCAGGTCAGGGCTGTGCCCGGCACCCGCCTCCGACGGGGCCTCCTCACAGCTGATGCCTGAGTCGCTGGCCTCCTCGGTGTCGCCCGGCCCGGGCTCCCCTCCGATCGGGCTGCCCCGGGGCTGCGGGGGGGCGGGCCAGCAGCCTCTGGGGCACTGCCCAGGCGGGGCCCCTGCCTCACAGGGTCCGAGGTTTGGGATGCAGGGCAGGCAGGGGGCCGACTCGAAGTTGCCACGGAGCGTCCGCACAGACACCCCGCACTCCTGGATCTCACGCTGGGCCTCGCTCTGTGGGGGGCTGGCCGGGGCCTCCCTGCTGGCCTCTTGGGGGGGCTGCACGGCCGGTTTCTCCTCACCCTGCACCAGCCCGTTCATGCCCTTCAGCAGCAGCGACATGCTTCGCACCAGCCGTGCCACATGGCTGCACCAGAAGGGCAGGGGCTGCCCGCCGGGCACGGCCTCCACGGCCACCTCAGGGCCCGAGGGCTCGGGCGCCGGGCCGGGGGCTTCCTCACCCTCCAGCCCTGGTGCCCGGGGCAGGAAGTGGCTGTTGACGGTGATGCTAACCAGGGGCTCGGGCAGCAGGGCCTGCAGCTCTGCCGCCAGCTGGCCCAGCTGGCTCTCGTACTCCTGGCAGCGCCTTCGCAGCTGCAGGTCGGCGATCTGCTTCTCCAGGTACACCAGGTCGTCCTCCGTCAGCAGCTCCCCGAAGGGGCCCAGGATGGCCTGGTGGGTCTGCGAGTACCGCCAGGCTGCCTGCTCCGTGGGGCCCGCGCTCCCGCTGTCCTCCTGGGCACAGGGAGGGCCGGTCAGCGGGTGCTGGGAGGGCATGCTCCTTCCTGCTGGACTCAAGCTCCCTGAGGTGGCCTGCTCCCGGTGCCCCTGGGGAGCCCAGCCCTGGACACCAGCTGGCTCTTGCCTGGACTGAAGCTCAGGGCAGTCTCCCAGCCCTGTGGGGGCCCAGCCTTCCCCTTCAAAGAAGGTGGGTGTCTGTTCTGCCTAATCTCTCCCCCTCATCTGCCCAATGTTTAATGCAAGGATCTCTCTCCTCAGAGCCCTCCTGCTCCTCCCGCCAAACTCCAGAGCCTTCTGTGATGGAGGGCGGCCTTGGAGGGCAGCAGCCTCAGCCACTCTGCTCTGGGTTCTCCCGATGGTTCACCCCAGAACCCCTGTCCCTCCCTGCCCCAGTGCTCACAGTCTTCGGGGGACAGACACGGAGGGACCCTGAGCTGGGCTCCCTCTGGGTCCAGGCCGGGCCTCTTGATTACCTCTCAGAACCCCTGGGGGAGGCGCCCATTTCACAGGTGAGCTACCGCCTGGCTGTCAAGAGGCCTAAACTATCTGGTGCCAGGCACGCTCTGCACCAGGTTCTGAGAGCCAGTCAGTGGGTATTTAGCTCAGGAGCCCGTGGGCAGGGAGGGGCCACGGTTCTGGGAGGGGCTTTGACGTTTATTTCCTGTTAATGAACTGAAATAGCCGCACGTGACGGGTATTATTGTTCTGCAGGGGCTGCTCCACGGCAAGGGGTGCAGAGCACCTCATTCAGACAAAACCGTGTCCCTCCAGGGTAGGCCTCTAGGACCACTGTCCACACGGCAGGCAGAGGGAGCCTGCCCAAGTCCACCTCAAACCACAGCCCTTCTCTGCTCAGATTCTCTTTTCTTTTTTAATCCTCACCAGGGGATAGTTTCCCATTGATTTTCAGACAGAGTGGAAGGGAGGGAGGAGACAGGGAGAGAGAAACATCGATGTGAGAGTGACACACTAAACCTAGCCTGACCAGGGCCAGAGACCGAACATGCAACCCCAACCGAGGTATGTGCCCTGTATGGACCCGTGGAATGAACCCGTGACCCTTGGGTCCGCGGGCGGACGCTCTAACCACTGAGCAACCGGCCACGGCTCCGCTCAGACTTCCAAAGGCTCCCCTGAGGCCTTGCAGCGAGAGGTCCTGTAATATCTGCTGTCCCTTCTCTGACCTCACCTCTGCCCATTGTCCCTCATTCGCTCCACTCCTGCCTCCTCCTGGTCCTCCCTTGGGCCAACCCATTCTGCCTCAGGACCCCACCTTCCATGTTCACCTGCCAGGACAAAGCTCCCGCCCAGCCCCTACCCTGCCCCTGCCCCTGCCCCCGCCCCCACCCGTCCTCTATCCTCTGGCTCCACCCCTCCCCTCCTGGCTCCGCCCCTCTCTCCCCATCCCACTGGCCCAGCCCCACCTGAGCTTCCCGGGCAGGGTCCGCGCCCAGGCGTGCCTGCAGCTTCCGCACCATCACCTGCCGCTTCCACTCGGGGATGGGCCGGCCACGCTCATCACGCGTGGGCACCAGCCCGTCGAGGTCGCCAGAGGGCAGTCCATCCAGCTGTAGTGCGGCCAGGCCCTGGGGGGTATCCCCGGCCGCTGTCTCTGCCCCCTGTGCGAACAAGAGCAGGTAATTCAGGTGGGGAATCGCTGGGTGAGAGGCAAGGAGAGATTCCTCCAGCTCTGCTGTGTCTGGCCGGGAAGAAGTTGCTCAGAGTAAGCCATGCAGACGGGCAAACAAGTTTGCAGAACAGAGATGGGAGACAGAGATGTGGATGGTGAGGACGCACCGTAGTGACAGCCATGGCGCTGGTGCTGATCCCCAGGGGGGCTGCGTGGGTCATCTGCTCCCTTGGAAGAGGCTGGTCAGGCTGGCCAGGCCAGGCGGGGCTGAGAGACGCTGCTGCTGGGTGGAAGGGGAATCTGGAGTCAGAGGGGCTTCCAGGGCAGGGGCCTGGGGAGCAGAGACCTGGGACCTGGGGTAGAGCTGGCCTCCCTGAAGGATATTGGATTTGGAGCCAAAGATCCAACTAGCCCCGCTTCTCCCAGAAGCACCCAGGGGCGTGCACAGGCCTCCAGAGGCTGGCTGGTTGGAGAGCCTGCATTTTATTGTGATGGTACCATTCCGCGGCCAGTTCTCACCCTCTCCCCAGTCCTGCTACAGCCAGTGGTCTGGGGACCTGATGCCGCCCATTGAGCCACAAAGCCTGTCCTGTCCCACCCTCAATGCCCTGAACCCACACAGAGGCACACACCAGGGCCCCACCCTGATGAGAAACACATTCTGCGTCACCCCCGGGCCACACAGCCCTGCCTGGCGACAATGTACCCCATGAACTGCTGCCGCCTCGCTACGTAGGGGCCTGCGAACATTTCTCAGCCGCTCCGTTCCATTTTGATACATGCAGGTCCGGGTGGGGGAGCAGTGTAAGGACCGTGTCCCTGTCCCTGCGGGTGCCGGACAGCACAGCAGCATGTCTGTAGGGGATTCCCCTCGGACTACGGAGGCCCAGAGAGGGAGGGGGCTGCCCATCACCACACAGGCAGGGCAGTCAGGCCCCAGGGGCCCAGAGCTCACAGAGGGACCCTGACTGGGCAGGAGGCTGTTTAATTGGTCTCACTTTAAAACAACAAAGACAACAAAGGAAACCTGGAAGAAGCTGGGGGTTGGTCAGTGGGAGGGGGTGACCCCAACCAGGTCCTAAGTATCCTGAGCACAGTTGCCTGGAGTCAGCTACCCCGCCTCCCCTTCCCCCCTCAAAGGCCCTCGGGGGTGAGGCCAGCAGTGCCCACTCCTGGCACCCACGGCCCAGGCCCGTGCTCCCTGGAGAAGTGTACTCACAGGTGGGGCTCCTGAGACCTGAGCCCCCTCTTCCATCCTCTGGGGAGCGCCTCGCAGCCGACAGTGGAGGAGGGGGGAATGGTGGGGGTGGGGGTGTCATCAGGAGCAGCACCTGGAGGTGGACAGACCTGGTCAGCGGGAGGCCCAGGTGAAGGTGCGGGGTGTCCAGGCTACTCTGGCCCATCTCGTGCATCTTAGAAAGGCCTGGGGGGGGGGGGTCAAGTGTCCCTCCAGGTTCTGCCCCCATGTCTCTCCACTCCCTCCACACCGGGTGACCAGGGCTCCCAAACACTCCCCCACTTGTCTGAGTGCCACCACTCAGTGTGCCCCCCAATGCCTCCACCACCACCACCACCACCACCACCAGGGAATCCCTATCTCAAGGCCCAGCTCATGGGCTCCCTCTAGAGCAGCGGTTCTCAACCTGTGGGTCACAACCCCTTTGGAGGTCGAATGACCCTTTCACAGGGGTCGCCTAAGACCATCGGAAAACACATATATGATTACATATTGTTTTTGTGATTAATCACTATGCTTTAATTATGTTCAATTTGTAACAATGAAATTGGGGGTCACCACAACATGAGGAACTGTATTAAACGGTTTCGGCATTAGGAAGGTTGAGAACCACTGCTCTAGAGGCAGCTTAACTCGGCAGCTGCAGTGCTGGGTTAGGACCTGGTGTCCAGCTTGTGCTCACAAGAGAGGTGCGCACACACCACCACCACCACCACCACCGCCCCCCCCCGCCCCCCCAGACTGCCCCTGACTTCTGTGCTGAGACGAACCACCTGGAATGGTCCCCTTGGAGGAGAGCAAGTGCCTGGCCCCTGGGCTTAGGGGGAAACCACAAGGAACTCTTCTTTAGCCACAAGCAGGGGCCATGCGCTTGACCACACCTCAGGGCGGGGGTACTGTGCCCAAGACCTACCAGCAGTGTCCAGGCTGCCCTTCTGGGCTGCCTGGAAATAGACACCAAGATTGGCCCTGGGAGCCTGGGGTCTGGGAATCCATGCTGGGGGCTACTGGGTCACCCCCCACGTCACCCCCACAACCTGCCCCGTGTCTGGGGCAGGGCACAATCCTGTCCTTGGCCACCGCTCTGCCCCCAAGCACTGACGGGTGAGCAGCCAGAAAGAGCCTTGGCCTGGAGGTGCCCCCCCCCCGCCCCCCGCAGCTCAGCCTTGCTCAGCCTCAGCTTTGGCATTGACCATTGGGAGCCAAGATTCCTGGCCGAGTGGACTCATGGGGCTGGCTGAGCAGGGGCCCCAGGCATGCAGGCTGCCCTGACACAGCAGGTGTTGTAGCAGCAGGACTGTGCTCACCTCTTGCCTCTGCCTGTGCCGACTTAGGTGGCACAGAAATTCTCCAGGAGGACGCCTGAGCTGTCCCCCAGGACCCCAGAGCCTTTTGGTTTAAAGCTGAAAGTTGAAGGCTATCTGGCCCCGTCTCTCAGCTGGTGGACGCCTGGGGTCCTGCAGGGCCAGTGTGCCTCGGTGCCGCCTGGCATGAGGCTGCCCCATTCCGTCTCAGCTGGTAGGGCTGCACGCTGCCTTCTCTCCAAGCACCCTGCCCTGGCCAGCAGACCGCAGCTCCACACCCCTCCCGCCAGTGGGCCCCTGGGTGGTGCGGGAGAGAGTCAGAGGACGAGGACCTGGTGAAATGAGCTCATGCGGGATGCGTGGCCGGGCCGGGGCCCACACTGCAGTTGGGTGTGACACGCAGCCAGCTCTGCCTTGAAATTCTTCCTGTTTAAAAGGCGAGGGGCCTGCATTTTCACTTCACACAGAGCCTTGCACGGGGAGCCCTCACCATAGGTCTTCACCCACTACCTCGGCTCCGAGTCACACGCCTGTCCAGGACCCTCCGTCTGCCATGGCCACTGGACAGGAACACAGCCTGAACCCCGTCTGCCCGGCCACCACCCACCTCACACCTCGCTCCTTGCAGGAATCCGGGAGCCCCAGGGCACAGCAGTTGGGGAGCTGCAGCAGGCACAGGGGGTGGTCTGCCCGGAGCCAGGAGGACCTGTGGGAGTAGGGGCTGGGCTGCAAGCAGGGAGCTGTGGTGTCCTGGGCTGTCGGGGCTGTCACAGCTGCTACCCCCAGGAATGGGAGGCGTCGCATGAATATTTGAAGGCAGAGGTGTCAGGTGGCCAGGCGGGCTGGGGCCGCATGTGGGATCCCTTACCCGGCACCTTAACCTTCCACAGTGCAGGACCCAGGGAAGCGGACCCTCTGGGGAGGTGGGGCACCTGAGATCCCGGTCACATGAGAGGGAGAGACCACTTGGCGGAATCCCTCAGTACCTGCACCCCCAGGACAGCCCCGGGCACAGAGGGCAAGGGGCTTTCTCAGGGCCCAGCAGCTGGGACAAGGCGGAGCTGGGTCCCCAGTCCTTGCTCCTGCCAGGACTGGAGCCCCTCGAGTCACTGCTCTGTGATTGGGCCCAGGGGCACCCGCAGTGGAGGAAGAGGCAGGCGGTGGGCCTCTCGCACCTACTAAGGAAGCCACATCCTGGCTGCTCTTTTCCTGGCGTTTCTCAGGGCCGTGTTTGCAGCGGGGACCCAGACAGAGGTGCAGGCTGCTTACTGCTTGCTATAAAACAGGGCTGCCCAGGCTCTAGGGTCCTCGGCTGTGATGCAAACTTCCTGTGCGCAGAGCAGCCATCTGGGCCCATATCACACAACCCTGGGACTTGGGGGCAACAGGACCCAACAAGACATGACGCTTGCCCTTCACCCTGTGCCGCAGACCCAGGAGTCTCATGTCGTCTTCCAGCGTCCATGAGGCAGACAGAGCCCGGCTTAGGAGCTGCAAACAGGGTCGGTCAGATGCCGGGCCCCAAGGCAAAGCTATAGAGCAGTGGTTCTTCACCTTCCTAATGCCGCGACCCTTTAATACAGTTCCTCATGTTGTGGTGACCCTCAACCATAAAATTATTTTCGTTGCTACTTCATAACTGTAATTTTGCTACTGTTATGAATCGTAATGTAAATATCTGATATGCAGGATATATTATCATTGTTACAAATTGAACATAATTAAAGCATAGTGATTAATCATAAAAACAATATGTAATTATATGTGTTTTCTGATGGTCTTAGGCGACCCCTGTGAAAGGGTGGTTCGACCCCCAAAGGGGTCGCGACCCACAGGTTGAGAACCGCTGCTATAGTGGTTTGTGGTGACAGGCTGATGGACAGAGGAGGGCTGAGCAGGGGCCCTCACCAAAGGGCCACTCCAATGCCTGGCCCCACCCAGCCAGGACAGGGCTGTGGGCTTGCCTGCCGGCCCTGCTCCCGGCCATCCTGGGAGCCCAATGGAATCTGCTCTGGGGGAGGGGCAAGACCTCCCTTCCCTCAGCAGTGTGCGGGCACAGCTGGATCGCAGCTGCCCTTCATGGGGCAAGAGTGGAGGAGGTAGGGAGCTGGAACTTGCTCGGGAACCCAGGGGAATGGACTTGGGCCTCCATGCAGCACCTGCAGCTGGGGGGCCTCTGCCACCCTGTTCCGGGGACTGAATCCTGCTCACTGCTCCAAGGAGCAGCTCTGGGGCGGTGCCCTGGGCCTCAGTTTCCTGGAAGAACTCTGCAGGTGCTGGGAGTTAAGGGGAGAGCCTGGCACAGACCTCGTCACTGCAGTGTCACAGTGACCTCCGAGTTTCAGCTAGGACAGGGGCCTGCTGCCGTGTTTCCCCGGCAATGGGCGTCCCACATCCCTGCATTCCTCACTTCTGCCTGGACAGGAACCAGATCTACAAGGACCAGAAGAAGCGGCAGATGGTCCCGACCTGTGGGCTCCTGACAGTGGGCATGTTACCCCCAGGTTGGGCAATTGCCCCAAGGCTGGCGCCTTTCCCATGGCCTGCAGTGTCCTCTGCTGTGTTTTTGGTGAGATTTGAGCAGTGCTGTGCCGACCATGCATTATACATTGAGGACAGCTGTCGAGCCGGGTTACAGGCCTGTAATGCCACCCGGCCGGCAAAATCATGACCCGCAGCTGGGCTGGACACCGGTCACCAAGGCTGAGATTCAGCCAGGCCCCTCTCTTGGAGAAGAGGCTTCCGGGGGAGGCCTTGCCCTCTCTGGGCCTCAGTTTCCCCATCTGTATAATGAAGGGGTTTTAGGACCCTTCTGGACCTGGTGGGGGGGCGGGGGGAGGATGGTGCCTGCTGGGTGGTCAATGGGTGTCTCTTTTACCCTGCAACTAGGCTCCTCAATCCCATTTTACAGATGAGAAAACCGAGGCTCAGAGATACTCACCACCTGCTGGGCAGAGTCGCTCCAATCTTGGTGGTAATGAGGATGGGGCAGGGGCAAGTAGGACAGTGGATGCCATGGAGGTGTGGGGGATCCTGGTTTGCCACCCCGGGCTGCTGCTCCTAACTGCTGCCACCAGGACCTCACTCACACCCGGCCTCAGAAGAGGGAGTCAGGGTGCAGGGGGCCCCTCTAGCCTCTGCCCCACCCCTCAGTGTGCAGAGGGGCTGCCCAGGGAGCAGAAGGACTTGGCTGAAGTCAAGGTGGAGAGGTCGAGGCAGGGCCTGCACTTCCCCAGCAGCATGCAGGACCCCACTGTCCTGCAGACTGGCCCACGAAGGGGGCGCCTCCCACAGGGCAAGTCTTGCCTCCACCTGTCCAGCCTCGGTCCCCAGGCTGCCTCTCTTGGGACCCGTGGTTGTGGCTTTCACCACCTCCTCCGAGCCTGACATGGGAAGAGGCCAGCGCGGGTGACCTCTGGATATTGCGTTTCCATCAATATTGTATCAGGCACACTGCCTCCTGGGCCTCGGCCCCCAGCTGACGGCACCCTCCCGCAGGGCGGAGCCTGCGCCTGGGAGCGTGAGGCAGGAGTCCTGGTGCGGGAACAGTCCAGCCAGTGGCGAGTGGCTAGCACCCCCTGCTGCCCGGTGCTCACTGAGGGAGAAGAGAGAGGCCCCAGGTCCAACCCTGAGTCCCAAATGGGCTCCTAAAGCTCACTGGACACACCAGCTCAAAGCCAAGGGTCTGCATTTGAATGCGCCATGCCAGCCGTCAGCCCAGACGCAGGCCGGAGGGGCTGTGGGTCGGAAGGAGGCAGACAAGCCCACCCACTCTCCATCACAGGTGGAGCGTGTGGATGGGCTGGGTGCCACTGGCCTGCAGGTCGGTTGGGGGCCTGCACACGTAGCCCAGGCTGGTTTGGGGAATCTGCTGCCTTGAATCGTGTGGTGTCACCAAGAAGCCAGCCAGGACCCGAAGAACCACCAGGTAACCTGAGATGGGCCGGTTCCCCACATCCCAGGTGTCAGGAGAGCACCCATAAGCCCCGTCCACCTCAGAGAGTGGGACACAGTGGCTGGAGGAGCTGGCAGATGTGCAGGAGCGGGGTATGGCAGGTCGGGGCAGAGACCCTGCTTGGACAAGCCCTGGCGGGGGACGGGCAAGGGACCCAGGGTGGGACCTACTCCCTGGCAGCCAAGCAGCCACCCACCAGCCTCCTCATCTCAGCTGCCAGGCCGACCCAGTGACCACATAGGGGCCGGGCGGGACCCAGGTGGCCGGGCACCCCTAGCGGATGGACAGTGAAGTTCCGCCCACCACATCAGCAACTCACTGAGGCCCACCAAGTCCTCCAACCCAAGCCAGGGAAACGACCTTTAACCAAACACCGAATGCTTAGTAAAATGCTTAGCAAACTACTTCAGCAGACCTGTAGTTCTTGTTTCTGAAACTACGCTGCCAGGACAAACCAGGGCACCGGCGTGTCCCCAGAGCACCTGAGCGGCCCTGAACCTTGGCCGGTGGTGGCCGGGTGCGGATGTCCCAAGGCCCAGGGCCAGGGAGGACTGCAGCCCTGCCCGCACGAGGCCTGATGGCCTGAAGGACGAGGAGGCACAGCAGCCCTGCGCGCGACCTGGCACAGGGGCATGTCAGCTCGCTGGGCCTCAGGGCTGTCAGCTGAAATGGGGTCCAGCCATCCCAGGGCTGCCCACCAAGGAGAAGTGGCAGGTTGGAAAGGGGGGGTGGGAGGCAGCCTGACTCCATGCTGACTAAACTGCTGACTCCACCCACATATCTGTCCACCCCCACCCACTGGTCTGTCCATCCACCCACATATCTGTCCATCCACCATGATATCTGTCCATCCACGCCCTTATATCCATCCATGTGCTGGGGATGGGGCCAGCAGGTCAGGCTTCTGACCTCACAGACTGGGAAGTGGCTCAGGGAGGGTCATGGTCACACGCCCAGGCAGGAGGGGGGACTGGAGGCTGCTGCCTCCTGGGCTGACAGGGCAGGCTGGGCCTCATGAAGGTCAGCTCACCAGGAACCCAACGTCTTGCTCCCACCCGTGGGTAACCTCAGCCTGACACAGCATCACCCCTGGGAGCACTGGCCATGGGGGTCCAGAGTCAGAAGCATGGTTTCTTTGGTCCAGGTAGATGGCAGCCCCCACCACAGCCCCTGTCACAGCCCCCACCACAGCCCCTGTCACAGCTCCTGTCACAGCCCCTGTCACAGCCCCCGTCACAGCCCCCACCACAGGCCCATCACAGCCCCCGTCACAGCCCCCCACAGCCCATGTCACAGCCCCCACCACAGCCCCCACCACAGCCCCTGTCACAGCCACTGTCACAGCTCCTGTCACAGCCCCTGCCACAGCCCCCGCCACAGGCCCGTCACAGCCCCCGTCACAGCCCCCGTCAAAGCCCCTGCCACAGCCCCCGTCACAGCCCCCGTCACAGCCCCCGTCAAAGCCCCTGCCACAGCCCCCGTCACAGCCCCCGTCACAGCCCCTGCCACAGCCCCTGCCACAGCCCCCGCCACAGCCCCCGTCACAGCCCCCGTCACAGCCCCCGTCACAGCCCCCGTCACAGCCCCTGTCACAGCCCCCGCCACAGCCCCTGTCACAGCCCCCGTCACAGCCCCCATCACAGCCCCTGTCACAGCCCCCGCCACAGCCCCCGTCACAGCCCCCACCACAGCCCCCGTCACAGCCCCCGCCACAGCCCCCGTCACAGCCCCCGTCACAGCCCCTGTCACAGCCCCCGCCACAGCCCCTGTCACAGCCCCTGTCACAGCCCCCGTCACAGCCCCTGTCACAGCCCCCGCCACAGCCCCTGTCACAGCCCCCGTCACAGCCCCTGTCACAGCCCCCGCCACAGCCCCTGTCACAGCCCCCGCCACAGCCCCCGTCACAGCCCCTGTCACAGCCCCCGCCACAGCCCCTGTCACAGCCCCCACCACAGGCCCGTCACAGCCCCCACTACAGCCCCTGTCACAGCCCCCACCACAGCCCGTTACAGCCCCCGTCACAGCCCCTGTCACAGCCCCCGTCACAGCCCCTGTCACAGCCCCCGCCACAGCCCCTGTCACAGCCCCCGTCACAGCCCCCGGCACAGCCCCCGCCACAGCCCCTGTCACAGCCCCCGCCACAGCCCCCGTCACAGCCCCTGTCACAGCCCCCGCCACAGCCCCTGTCACAGCCCCCACCACAGGCCCGTCACAGCCCCCACTACAGCCCCTGTCACAGCCCCCACCACAGCCCGTTACAGCCCCCGTCACAGCCCCTGTCACAGCCCCCGTCACAGCCCCTGTCACAGCCCCCACCACAGCCCGTCACAGCCCCTACCACAGCCCCCGCCACAGCCCCCGCCACAGCCCCCGCCACAGTCCCTGTCACAGCCCCTGTCACAGCCCCCACCACAGCCCCTTTCACAGCCCCCGTCACAGCCCCTGTCACAGCCCGCGTCACAGCCCCTGTCACAGCCCCCACCACAGGCCCGTCACAGCCCCCGTCACAGCCCCTGTCACTGCCCCTGTCACAGCCCCTGTCACAGCCCCTGTCACAGCCCCAGCCCCACCACAGCCCGTCACAGCCCCCGCCACAGCCCCTGTCACAGCCCCCACCACAGCCCGTCACAGCCCCCGCCACAGCCCCTTTCACAGCCCCCGCCACAGCCCCTGTCACAGCCCCTGCCACAGCCCCCGTCACAGCCCCTGTCACAGCCCCCGCCACAGCCCCCGTCACAGCCCCTGTCACAGCCCCTGTCACAGCCCCTGTCACAGCCCCCGCCACAGCCCCCGCCACAGCCCCTGTCACAGCCCCCGTCACAGCCCCTGTCACAGCCCCCGTCACAGCCCCTGTCACAGCCCCCGTCACAGCCTCTGTCACAGCCCCCATCACAGCCCCTGCCACAGCCCCCGCCACAGCCCCTGTCACAGCCCCCGCCACAGCCCCCGTCACAGCCCCCGTCACAGCCCCTGTCACAGCCCCCGCCACAGCCCCCGCCACAGCCCCCGTCACAGCCCCCGTCACAGCCCCTGTCACAGCCCCTGTCACAGCCCCCGTCACAGCCTCTGTCACAGCCCCCATCACAGCCCCTGTCACAGCCCCCACCACAGCCCCCGTCACAGCCTCTGTCACAGCCCCCATCACAGCCCCCGCCACAGCCCCCGCCACAGCCCCCGCCACAGCCCCCGTCACAGCCCCCGCCACAGCCCCCGCCACAGCCCCCGTCACAGCCCCTGTCACAGCCCCCGTCACAGCCTCTGTCACAGCCCCCATCACAGCCCCCGCCACAGCCCCCGTCACAGCCCCCGTCACAGCCCCCGCCACAGCCCCCGCCACAGCCCCCGTCACAGCCCCCACCACAGCCCCCGTCACAGCCCCCACCACAGCCCCCGTCACAGCCCCGCCACAGCCCCACAGCCCCCGTCACAGCCCCCGCCACAGCCCCCGTCACAGCCCCCGCCACAGACCCGTCACAGCCCCCGTCACAGCCCCTGCCACAGTCCCCGCCACAGCCCCCGCCACAGCCCCCGTCACAGCCCCCACTACAGCCCCCGTCACAGCCCCGCCACAGCCCCCGTCACAGCCCCCACCACAGCCCCCGTCACAGCCCCCGCCACAGCCCCCGTCACAGCCCCCGCCACAGCCCCTGCCACAGTCCCCGCCACAGCCCCCGCCACAGCCCCCGTCACAGCCCCCACCACAGCCCCCGTCACAGCCCCCGCCACAGCCCCCGTCACAGCCCCCGTCACAGCCCCCACCACAGCCCCTGTCACAGCCCCGTCACAGCCCCCACCACAGCCCCCGTCACAGCCCCCGCCACAGCCCCCGCCACAGCCCCCGTCACAGCCCCCGTCACAGCCCCCCACCACAGCCCCTGTCACAGCCCCCGTCACAGCCTCTGTCACAGCCCCCATCACAGCCCCTGCCACAGCCCCCGTCACAGCCCCCGTCACAGCCCCTGCCACAGCCCCTGCCACAGCCCCCGTCACAGCCCCCACCACAGCCCGTCACAGCCTCCGCCACAGTCCCCGTCACAGCCCCCACCAAAGCCCCTGTCACAGCCCCCGTCACAGCTCCTGTCACAGCCCCTGTCACAGCCCCCACCACAGCCCGTCACAGCTCCTGTCACAGCCCCTGCCACAGCCCCCGACACAGTCCCCGTCACAGCCCCCACCAAAGCCCCTGCCACAGCTCCTGTCACAGCCCCTGTCACAGTCCCTGCCACAGCCCCTGCCACAGCCCCTGCCACAGCCCCTGCCACAGCCCCTGCCACAGCTCCTGTCACAGCCCCTGCCACATCCCCTGCCACAGGACTGGTCATTGCCTAGTCATGGATGCTGGCTCATCCCTAGTCCCAGCGCCCAGCTAGCTGACCTGTGGGGCTGGCCCAGTCCTGGCCCGGAACCTTTTTTCTGTCAATGACATGGTGTACACAGAGCTTTCTAGCTAACTGGTCTGTCGGGTGGTGTGGGGCGGCCTTCACCCTCACCCCAGTTAGGGTGACTGGGGACCCTAAGACTTACCGGCCGGGCCGTCTCCCGCAGGTACTGGGCGCAGTCCTGGTGCCCGTGGTACTCCGCCAGGTCTGCCGCCGTGTAGCCATCTTCATCTCGTAGGGAGGGGTCCACGCGGTGGGAGACCAGGGTCTGGCAGCACTGCAGGGAGGGGCACATGTGACCCATGGCACACAAGCCGATCCCACAGTACCCACCGGGCGCCATGGAGGGCTGGCACCACACCCCCAGCTCCAGGTGGGACACTGAGGCTGCCAACATCTGAGGAACCTGCCTGAGAATCCCAGCATTCTCTGCACGCACAGCTGCCCTGCCTGGCACCAAGCCCTGCAGGTACCAGCACCCCATCCTGGATGGGAACCCAGGTACCGAGGTAAGGAGCTCGCTGAGGGCTCAGGTGGTAAGAAGGCGGCATGGCGGGGGCCCTCCCTGCTCGGATGGAGCCTGACCCCGACCTTGCCCCTTGCCCTTGTAGCCCGCGTCCTGGGCTGTAACTACAGAACCAGTTTCCACTTTTACAGCAACGCTCAGAGGGGCGTGCCACGTTTCCACAAAGAAGCTGGAACCCAAAGGGACTTGTGACAGACCAAAGTCTGGACATTTGTGAGGTGGCTGTGCCAGCCGCACAAACAGGGGGACAGAAGGACCCAGGTCAGGGAAGAGAGAAGCAGGTGGGTCAGACCCATCCACTCCCCAGAAACGCAGAAAATGGACGAGACATGAAAGTCACTTTCCTGAAGCAGAGAAGAGGCAACAAGCAAGTGAGGAATCAGCAGGCCAAGAAGACAGGAGTCGGAGGGATAAGCCCAGCACTCAGAGCGCTGATGCAGGAGAAAGTCATGACCTGGGCGGTCCTTGCAGCCTCCTGGGAGGAGGGAGACCAGCAAAAACCAGGGCCTCGGAAGGTGGGCTCTGACTCCCCACCTGCCGCTGCAGGCTGAGGGCTCCCCTCGGAGGAGAGTAAACCAGGGCCAGCCAGCCCGCGCTCCCCATCATGCAGGGGCTCCAGGCAGCCTCACGCCTGGAATATGGACTCAGATGATTCTGGGCTCGCAAGTCACACATATGCTGACAGGCAGAGGCAATCAAGACAACATCCTGGGCCTCAAATGACTCCTGAAAATCATTTCTCAAATATAATGTGCATCGTACAGTCCACAAGACCAGAAGCACCAGAAAAAAGACCAGAACACGAACAAACAGACCTGCAGAAACAGACTAACCGACTGCGATGCAACCGGGCTTACGACTTTCAAAGAAATAAAGACCAAGCTGCAAAGTACAGGCATGGAATGATAAACCATAAAAACGGACACATGTAGATTTGAAAAATGACTAATTCAAGGTGGAGAACATCCTAAGTAATAAAAGGCTAGTATGCAAATTGTCCCCTGGAACAGGAGTTTGACAGCGAGTTCGATCAGGGGGCAGAGCTGGCCGGCCAACCTACTGCATCCCCTCCCCCTGGCCGGCCTGGCCTGATCCGCGCTATTGGGGCAGGCAGACCCCACCCGTGCATGAATTCGTGCACCAGGCCTCTAGTAAAAATAATAACCAAGTTAAAGACTGAAGCTGAAGACCTGGTAAACAGGAAATGGGCTTGAAGAAGCAATCCAAAATACAGCACAGCCTGACAGAAAGATGAAGACAGAAATCCAGCAGCTACAGCCAGGACGAAAATGCAGAATGAGAGACAACAGAGTGGCTACAGAGGGCGTGTCTGAAGAGGGAACAGCTGAGAACTTGACAGACAGAAACACCAAGCACAACTCGAGAAGTCCAAACAGTCCCAAGTAGGAGCCGTCCACCTTGGTCCTATCACAGCAAAACAGTAGAAGACCAGACACAATGGACATCTTAAAAGCAGCCAGAGGGGCCCGAACCAGTTTGGCTCAGTGGATAGTGCGTCGGCCTGCAGACTGAAGGGTCCCAGGTTCGATTCCGGTCAAGGGCATGTACCTCAGTTGTGGGCACATCCCCAGAAGGGGGTGTGCAGGAGGCAGCTGATCGATGTCTCTCTCTCATCATCGATGTTTCTAACTCTCTATCCCTCTCCCTTCCTCTCTGAAATCAATAAAGATATATTAAAAAAAAAAAAAAAAGCAACCAGAGGGGAAAATATGATCTTCAAACAGTGACCCCCATGCAGACCTCTTGATGGAAGCCAGAAAGTGATGAATGACATTTTCAAAGCACCAATATGTAAAAACTGCCGTTCTCTACCCAGCAAAAATGTGCTAAAGATGAAATAAAGATGTTTCCATACAAACAAAAAGAAACAAGAAGCAAGCCCAGCCGAAGGGACCATCTAAAACATTCACTCAGACTGAGGGAAAGGAATTCCATGTGGGGTCCCACGTCACCGGAAGGAATGGGCCTGAGAGGAAAAGTGGGGTGGGGGGGATCTGTGGGTATGTTTGAATATGTCTTTATTCATGTACTGAATTAAAAAATAATGACGTCATATAGGTTTTTGAAAACTGTAGACATAAAACACATTAAAAACAGCAACCTCTCCCTCCACCGCCCACCCCTCACCAGCTCTCTCACAGTCGGGACTGTGGGGACCATCATGCTCACCCCCCGGAGGTAGCTTGTCCCAGAGATGGGGCAGTGAGGCCTTCCCCTGGTCCCTCACTGTGCCAGGCACCATTTTGGGTAGACACCTGGGCCACTCCTCACAGCTCCCCCACCCCGTGGGGCTTAAGGGGCCTGTATTACACAAGACGAAACAAGGCACCAGGAAGGATAAGAGGCCTCACAAGTTCAGACACCAGGAAGTGGGCAGCCTGGGTGCAGAGCAATGGCTCTCAGAACCCATGACCTTAACTATCACCCCAGACCGAGCAGCATCAGAGGACGCAGGGCTGGAAGGCACCCTGAGCATGAGTTAGTCCAGGGCCCTCCATCCCTAATGTCAGTCCCAGTGCCCCCTTTTTATCACAAATGTTTCCTGACGCCTCATTCAGGATTATAAAACGAACTCCATATACGAGTATGCTATAATTTACCTGCACACATGCTTTTTATTTTTTTAATATATTTTTATTGATTTCAGAGATAGAGACAATCAATGATGATGAGAGTATCATTGATCAGCTGCCTCCTGTACGCCCCACACTGGGGATCAAGCCTGCAACCTGGGCATGTGCCCTGATCGGGAATCGAACCATAACCTTCTGGTTCATAGGTTGACGCTCAACCACTGAGTCACACTGGCCGGGCTGCACAGATACTTTTAAAATAATTAGTACTCCCCTCTAACTCTAACATACAGGTGAAGAGAGAAAGATATAATGTAACAAGTGTGCACTTTGCTGTAAATGCTCAGGTGCAGTGGAACAGAGGACACAGCCCAATGGGCACATCGGGAGAATCAGAAAGGCACCCGAATGAGTAAGAGTCCTTACTGAGTGCCCAGGCACACGCTTTCTGCGCCACCTCTGCTCTCATTCACTGCCTTTGAGGCAGCACCTGTAGGTTGCAGAACACTGTACCACAGTGACTCTTGTCCAGAGAAAGGCAGAATGTCTGTGTCTGATGCAGTACTATCAGTCGGTCACCTGCCTGCCACACCAACCGGGTTGCATCTGCCCATCTGTGTATTCGCCTCCTCATCCCTCACCCGTGGGGGGTAAGTATGTGTGTGTGGATATACAGTCACTTTGAATTCCCAGTTCTCACTGATGAGTTAAACGGAAGTCCCCCGGCGCTGCCTTACCTCCATCTGTCCGTTCTCTGCGGCGTCATGCAGGGGGGTCCCACCCCAGGAGTCTCTCATGATGGGGGCGCCCAGCAGCAGCAGCCGGTCTAGGATGGGTGTGTGGCCGCCTCGAGCTGCAAAGTGGAGGGCTGTGGCCCCCTCGTTGTCCCGTGCTGTCAGGCCGATGTCAGTGAAGGTGACCTGGAGAAAGGGGGGAGAGGGGCCAGGTGAGGCTGGTTCGGGTGACCACTCCTGGGGATGTCCACCAGGAGGAGGACATGGAGCCCTGGGAGGTGACCTTGGGGGCCGGGGCACCACTCCCCAGGAAATCCTGGGACAGAGCTGGCTCCTCACATTCAGCCTGTCATCATCCCAGTGCCTGGCACCTCCAGAACAGTGTTTGGGGGGTGAGATCTGGTTTTACTGGGAGCCTCCAGTCCCCAAATCCGCCCCAGCCCAAATCTTAAGGAGAACACCTCCAGGGCGGGTTTCACACATCCAATGAGCAAAACGCTTCGAGGGCAGCTAGGAGACCACAAACAGATGTCTACAGCCTCTGGCACTGGGCTCATTTGGGCCCTGAGCTCCCCCAGCACAGATGCAGGCGGGGGGCATTGGGCAGCGGGTCCTGCCGGCCTCTCAGAGCGTGGGACTCGGACCCTGGTCATCCTGTGGCTTGGGCCCTGTCCTGCTGGCAACCACCTCTGTGAGGGCACCAGTAATCTCTAGTCCAGAGCACCCAGCTGCCGTGGGGGGATGTGAGGGGCAGACCCTGGGGTCTCCACCCACTTCTATGGGCACACTGAACTGTGGCCTGGGGACAGGATGACCTAGTCTGCCAACAAGATGTTAGGGTCTCTTCCAGGAACACCCTGCCTTCCTGAAGGAAGAGGCTGGTGGATGTGGGTGCCCCCTTTACTCCCTCTTCCTGCCTTGAATGCGGCCAACTTTCACCCCGAGGGAAAGGCCAGGGGAACAGCAGAGACAAGCCCACAGGGTTGATCCACTGTCAACGGCCTCCTGCTCCTTCTGAGGGAGGGGACGGGCTTTGGTTGTTCAGTCCACACATCACCTGCAGCCCAAGCACTGCTGGCTCATCCCACCCTCAGCCATGTCTGTGGGGACAGAGGCCTCCCACCAGCCAGCACCCCAAGGGCAAGGGTGCCCACCCTGGAGCCGGTGGGCCAGGCTGGATGGAGGCTGCCCTCCCCCCGGCCATCCTACAGGGAGGGGGGCAGGGAGTCCATCTGGAAAGGCCTTTCTGGTCTGGGGCCCCATGGCCCCAGCTGCTCCCTCCCTGGGGTGAGCCTCTGGGGGGCTCTGGGGGGCTCACAGGTCCCTCTTCCCTCCTGCCCACCTGTCCTGGGAGCCACACAGCCTGCTGGCTCACTTCATATGCGAAGCACCTGCTATGCGTGGCCCTGCTGCCAGAGACGCCAGGACCCACCCCGGGCCCAGGATCCTCCAGGTGAGGGGAGGCTGAGGTCTGAAATGGATGGGCTCACACCTACAGGGAGGGGATGTGAGGACACGCCCCAGACTGGCAGGGGCCACTTGGCAGGAGGACCCCAGGAGGAGACCTGGCCTGTGCCAAGGTGAGGCCCTGTGAGTGTCTGGGGGAGGGGCAGGAGGTGCCGGAAAAGGGAGGCTGGAGGTGACCGCCGGCGGCCTCTGAGGCTCAGGTGAGCAGCGGGGCTTCATCCTGAGGACTTCAGACAGTTGCTCACTAAACATCTCCAGAGCCCTGACTGCATGTCAGGCCCTGAGATGCAGCAGCCGGACAGAGGAGTCCCTGCCTCCCAGGGTGGGGACAGACAACCACCAAGATAAAGAAGTCAGAATTAGTGTGTCGAGTGTTGGTGCCATGGAGGAAAGACGGCAGGAGAGCAGAGGGCTGGGCACAGGGTGGCTGCCATCCTAGCCAGGTGGGCAGGCAGGCAGTGGAGGGGCCCTGAGGAGCTGCCTGCCAGGCAGAGGGGGCAGCACGTGCAAAGGCCCCTGGGGAGTGAGGCTGGCTTGCTGGAAGGGCTGGGGAGGAGGCCCCTGGGGGAGTGCGGAAGGGCTGCTGATGCCGGGTGCACAGCCTCAGCCTGGAGCTGTGCACTCGAGGCTGCATCCCCGGCCCTGCCTGAGCCTGCTGCCCACGCTGCTGGGAGCGATGGGCGGGCACATCCCATCCCCAACAGCCCTGTGGGTCCCCAGTTCCGCGGTGGGCAGACAGATCCAGGGGGTGCCCCCCACCGCAGCCAGGCCCTGCTTGCTGGGAGGGACTCTGGGGAGTAGGCAGGAGCAGGGGCCAGCCTTCCGGGGACTCCCCTGTCCCCACCCGGTCCCCCTTACCAGCCAGACAACTAGAGAGTAGTGTCCGCGGGCGGCGGCAGCATGCAGCGCGCTCATGCCGTCCAGGGCGCGCAGGTGCACGTCGGCGCCGCAGTCCTTCACCAGGAACTGGGCCAGGTGCAGGTGGCCCTCCTGGCAGGCCAGGTACAGCGGGGAGGCGCCACTGCGTGTCCGCCGGTTCACGCTGCTGTGGAGGGCGAGGTTCAGAGGGCGCTTGGCCAGGGGTCACAGGGGTGGGGGTGGGACTGATCCAGCTGAGGACCCAGATCGAGGGGAGGGAGGTCTGGCACTGGCCAGCTCCAGCTCCCTGACCCGCTGAGGGGTCCCAGCCAGTCACCTGTAGGCTTGCACAGGTTTCCCACCGCCCAAGGGAACCAGCTGAGGCCGGGGAAGTGGCGATGAGGGCTCTGGCTGCTGGAAACCAGCTCCGCCCATTCCTCATCCAGCTGTGTGCCTCAGGAGTTGGCCAGCAGGGGGCGCCTCAGGGTGACTAGCCCAGGGACCTGCAGTGGGCAGGTCAGTGAACTCAGAGCTGAGCCTACCCTGTAAAAGGGGACATTGTGAGCCGGACACTAGACATCCATCCCATCCATGGGCACCCGGGCCTGGCATTTGGGGCCGGTGTGAACGGACTGGAGCAGGTCCTGGGATTTCCCGAATCCCCTCTGCCTCCACCTGCTGCAGGGCCAGTGACTCGCTGCAGGGAGGGGCCACCCCCTACCCAAGGCCGACCCCTATCCCCTGGTGACACAGACGTCACCTTGGCTCCTGCAGTGGTGCCAAGTGGGATGTTGGCCTCTGGGGCACAGTCTTTCCCGTGTGTGTGTGTGTGTGTGTGTGTGTGTGTGGACGTGTGCGTGTGTATGTGCAAGTGCATGTGTGCATGTGTGTGCATATGTTTTAATGTGAAGTCTCTCAGTTTTCAAATGGCAGAAACTACTTTAAAAACTGCGGGTCTAAGAGACTCCGTGGCCAGCGTGGACACTCTGGGGAAGATCCACAAGGCAAGTCCCAAAGGCCTTCACCAAGGGGTGGGAACGGCGGGGAGGGGCAGGAATAAGAACGCTGTTCACTGCTGAGATGCAAGGTCTTGGGAACACATGTGGGGCCGTGGGGACAGCCAGGCTTGCCCATCCCTGTGTCCTGTCCCTGTGTGCCTGCCCACCAGCTGTTCTCTGCCCCTGGGTGCAGCCTCCCCAGGGGCCAGGCCCCCAGACTGCCGACAGGCGGCGCTCCAGCCCCTCACCTGCGGTGGGCAGCCGCCAGGAGCTTCAGGCAGGTCAGGTCCCCGCTGACAGCGGCGTGGTGCAGCGGCAGGGCCCCCTCCAGCGTCTCCAGCGTGGCTGCGTGGCCCTCTCGGAGCAGCCACTCCACCAGCACCGGGTGGGCGAAGCGGGCGGCCAGGTGGAGTGGGGAGACACCTGAGTCGTCTTGGTCCTACCGGGGCACAGGCAGGGTGGGGAATGGGTGGCAGGTCTGGACTCACCTCGCTGGGCAGAACCCATGGCCAGAGCCAGCCTGGGGTCCACCCTGCCAGGGACCCCGCCTGCTGGAAGCTTCTGTTCCCTCCTCTCCCCGCTGCTCCCTCCAAGGCCAGGGAGGCCCTTTCTTCTAAGTGAGGCGACCTGCTCAGGGTTAGAGGCAGGGCCAGGGCTCAAGTCCAGGTCTGGGTCAAAATCTGTGACCCTGCCCCATGCACAGTCAGAGCACAGCCATGCCCCTTCCCAATCTCTGCGAGCGGTCAGAAAGGCTTCCACTTGCCTACCAGTGCTGCACCAGGCTTGGCGGCCTCCTGACCTCGGCCCCACCCCACCCCACTGAGTGCCCACCCCCAGCACAGACCCTGGCCAGGAGCATTTCCACTGCAGGAGCCGCAGCCCGGGGCCTTCTCCCAGGCACAGCACGGACAGGCAGCACTCCGGCCGCTGCCCCTGGCGTTGGTGACTGGGCAGCCTCTGGCTGTGACCAGTGAGTCTTCCCTCTCCTGGGACCCAGTGGGTCCCCCATGCCCACTCGGCTCTGTCAGAGCTTTCTCACAGTCTTTCCTCACGAACGGGTATCGGACAGGCAGGAACAGGGCAAGGACGGGCCCTGGTAGAAATTCCCCCACAAGCTCGTCCTTGAACCCTGGAGACGTCTCTCTAGCATCAGGGCCACAGACTCGCTTGGGGCTCCCACTCCTGAGCCCAAGTGCCCACTGCGCGTGCCTGTGGGCCCTTTCTAGATCCCGAGAGACAGGCCCCCGGGACCAGGCCTGATGAGGACTGGCGGGACCCCCACCGGCAAGGCCAGGCGCTCCTGTGCGGGGAGGTGGGGGCGATGAGGAGACGAGGTGGTTTAGGAGGTAGCCTTGGCTTGCAAGGGCTTTGTGTTGCTGAGGGGTGGGGGGCGGGGGGGGGGGGGCGGCGAGGGCAGAGACACTGCACAGACTGAGCTGTGAGGTTTTCATGGTGAGTCCTTGACAGAAAGAGCCCAGGGCAGAGGACCGTCTAGCTCACAGCTCACTCCTCCCTCTATTCACAGGGACACTGCCTTCCGGGTTGCCCTCTGCTCACCTGCAGACCGCAGCCCCCTTCACGCACCAGCCAGCACAGCTCCGCCAGGCTGCCGGTGGCAGCTGCGTCGTGTACCGGGGTGGCCCCGTTGTGGGCCCGCTGGTTGCCGGGCAGTTTGGCCCGCTGCACCAGGAACTTGACACAGGCCAGGTGGCCGGCCCGGGTGGCGTGGTGCACCAGGCCAGCCCCCAGGGCATCGACGATGCCTGGGCCCAGGGTGCCAGCCTCCAGCAGCTGCTCCAAGGTGGCCAGGTCCCCGTCCCTGGCGGCCACGAGCGCCCGCTGCTCGTCCATCCTCCTGCCCAGCCACCCGCAGGCTCTCAGGGCTCACGCACAGGCCCGGGCTTCCTGTTTCAGGCGTGGACGCAGCTCCCAGCTCTGGTTACCCGATAAGCAGCCCACAGGGCAGATGGGAGGCGGCAGGGTGCAAGGGGCGGGGGCAGGCCTTGGGGATTGGGCCACAAGCCCTGCCTGAGCCACTCCCGCTGTGCTGAGTCGTGGTAGGGAGAGGGCACAGGGTACAGGGGAAGGGCTCACACCGTGTTGAGATCAGGGGCTGGGCACCGGCCAGTGGACACTGCCCCTCGCTGGGCCATGCCTCTT
The DNA here is from genome assembly GCF_014108235.1 of Myotis myotis. NCBI lineage: Eukaryota > Metazoa > Chordata > Mammalia > Chiroptera > Vespertilionidae > Myotis > Myotis myotis. Next base: position 35,140,798 of record NW_023416390.1, on the reverse strand, counting down.
CCTCCCGTGGGGCGAGGGCCAAGGATATGTCTCAGGCTGGGATGAACTTCCCACATCCAGCCGCAGCTTAGTTGCAAGATCCTCTGAAGAAAGCAGCAGGCCCCCAGCGCCTGCTCCCCCAGCCCAGGCAGCAGCCCTGAGCCCGTGCTAGCCTAAGAAAGCCACTTGGGAGATTTGTCACGGGAGGGCAGACCCATCCACAATGGGGCCGTTCCAGGGAACTTACCACCAGGAGTGCTGGGGTCTATCGTCATGCAAGGAGTCTCCCCACCTGGAAACCTACGCTGGGTCCTGGCCCTCAGCTGACTATGCAGGGCCAGCATTGGGCACAGGGTGGACACTGGACAGGAAGACCCCAAGGGAGACTGAGGGTTTGGAGGCCCCACCTCAGCCCACCCACCAACCAGTGACCGAGTCTGAGGGGCTGGCTGCAGCTAACAGTCTCAGGTGCATATTTCAGAGCCACAAGGTGCACCTTCCAGACCTAGAGCTGGGCACCCACTGCCTCCCTGGAGGGGGACACTGCTCATCAGGGACCTGCCTTCCCAGGGCTTCCAGAGACAGTCTCAGGTGATTGTGTTATTTTTTTTAAAATTGATTTCAGAGAATAAGGGAGAGGGAGAGAGAGAAACATCAATGATGAGAATCATTGATCGACTGCCTCCTGCATGCCCCACCCTGGAGATGGAGCCTGCAACCAGGGCATGTGCCCTGACCGGGAATCAAACTGACCTCCTGGTTCATAGGTCAACACTCAACCACTGAGCCACGTCAGCCAGACTCAAGGTAAATGTCTTAAGCTGAAGGGGGACGACTCAGTGATGAGCTGGGGTTTCTGTATAAGCAGCTCATACTCTGGATCCCCAAGAGAAGTGTCCACAGGGAATACACCCCATACACGCACTGGAATATTTTATTAGTTTATTTAACCCAACAATTGTATCCTCAATGTCATCGTGTAGTTCTTTGCGCCTTAAAACTGCACATTAAAAGTGTGAATTAAAAAGTCGTTCCTATGTAAAGTCTGTGTGGACATGACATTTGAAGTGTACCAGAATCCCACAGAGCATTTGGGAGGACAGAATTCTTCTCCAGGTAAAATCAGCTGAGCAAGGGAGGAACTGGTTTCCACCTTGGGAACAACCCAGTCACATGGGCCTGGCCACCCCCAACTCAGTGTCCTGTGAGCTGAGACCCTGAGTAAGCGATCTGAGGGGAAAGGCAGGAGGGCCCTGTGGGCTCTGGGTGGGGAGGCTTGAGTCCTGAGTGACGGGCAGGGTTGGGAATGGGGGGACCTGGGCCTGGCCGTCTCGAAAGGGCTGCAAACACATACAGGGCGGCTGTGATTGCAGCAAAGACCAGGCTTCCTTTCCTATTTTCATGATAACAACAATCCTATATAATAAAATCCTAATATGCAAATCGACTGAATGGCAAAAGGACTGGTCGCTATGATGTGCACTGATCACCAGGGGGCAGATGCTCAACCCAGGAGCTGCCCCCTGGTGGTCAGTGCATTCTACCTGGGAGCACCGCTCAGCCAGAAGCCAGGCTCACAGCTGGTGAGCACAGCGCGGTGGCAGGAGCCTCTCCTGCCTCCGCTGTAAGCGGGTGGTAAGGAGCGAGGGGTCCTGGACTGCAAGAAGGCACAGGCCAGGCTGAGGGACTAGTCAATTATAAATACTAGGACTTTATCTTCCTGATAAAAATGCCACCTTCCATGAAGGGGATGCTCGCTTCCTAGGGGGAGTGTGGGCACAGCCAAAGCGTCTCCACTTCAACCCGTGCCACTGGGCAGCAGTGACAGCGATAGGCCCACGCAGGTGTGTGTGTCCCGGGCCCGTATGCCCAGGGGACCCGCTCCACACTGACCCACTTAGAGAGGGAGCTGCTGCCCACTCCGACTTTTAGGGAAGGTGACCCTGGCAAAGGCCTCGGGGGCTTCCTATGAGGTGGCCTCGACACTAGGCCTGGCCCTCCAGCCGGGCCACGGCCTGCTTCAGGTCCTGCACCACGAGGTCCACCTCGGCCCGGGTGGTGCTGCGGCCCACGCTGAGCCGAAGCGCGTTCCTGGCCACGTCAAAGGGGATGCCACAGCTCAGCAGCACCGGGGATGGCCTGCAGGGGCAAGAGACCAGCATTAGCGTCACAGAGAACAGACAGGGAAGGGCCCGGCCCCCTCTGCTCTTGGCCAGCTCCCCACCCCCTTGGCAGACATCCCCCGGCCACCCGTCTTCCAGGTCCAGCTCCAAAGCCTCCCTGGTTCTCCAGACCCCGGGGCCTCTCGTGCCGGAAAGTCCCGCACGGTCAGTCCTGTGGCTCTCCCAGCACAGAGCCTCAGCCCCGGAGCACGGACAGCCCCCAGTTCTAACATGCAGGGTTTCCAGGGCTCGGAGACATGCAGACAGAGACACAGAGAGACACACACACACACACACACACACACACACGGTGGAGCGTCTTGCATCCACAGTGCTGGAGGCTGTGGCGTACCCAAGTGTTTAGGGGTTCACAGCACACAGCACAAGGCTTTCTGCACATGGGTCCGGCCTATATTGATGGACGGAGGCAGTTCTGAAGCTGGGTGTGTGAGGCTTGCGGGGGTCCTCAAACCCTCAAGCAGGCTCCGCCTTCGTAGGCCGCCTACAGGCCAGGGGCCCAGCAGCAAGGCAGCGTGGGCTGCTGGACTTCAGCGCCTGAAACCCCAGATCCAGGCCATCGTGTACGGGCCAGGCAACGGGTGATTCATCACCTCCAGTCACCCAGCCTCAGAGCCAGAGATCTCTGCAGCCGATCCTGTCACAGCTGAGAGGAGGACCACGCTGGGCAGTGACAGCACAGCTCTCCCTGGCTGGGTGACCTCACTTCTGTTCCAGGAGGCACCACCACAGGGCCCCACCTCTACCCACAGGGCAGTGGGCACCTGCCTCCACCCTCTTCCCCTCCCACCCACCCAGGGGCTACACGGGACACCTGTGCCTTCTGAGCTGTGCTGTCAGCCCCTCCTCGTCCCTTCCACCCCCACCTCTGTGGCTGTCAAGACTGCAGGCTGCAGCTGCCGGCTTGGCCACCTGTCTCAGTTTCCTCATCTTAGAAATAGGCTTCTCAGATCACCCCCCGAGGGTCATAGTGAGCATTCCCTGAGCAGTGGCCCCTGAAAGCTTGGTGAGGAACTCTCCCATGAGCCCTTTTCTGTGGCCAGGCTGGCCTGGCCTCGCTGCTCCTGACCTGTAGTCCATCCGGTTGCCACATAGGGCTCCTGGCCCCACTGCCCACCCCTCCCCACCCCTGCCAGACTGTGAGAGCTGCTGGTCAAGCCTGGGCCCTGCGTCAGGCTGCAGCTCCTGCCCTGCCCTCCTGAGGCCCGCACAGGGTCGCTTCCTGTGTCCCACCAGGCTGCACAGCTCTGTGATGCGTCCTGGAGAGCACTTACCGGTCCCCGTGGTCTGAGTGGCACGCAGCCCCCACGCTGGCCAGCAGCGTCCTGCATTGCGCCAGCACCGAGCAGCCTGAGGAGACAGAGCACAGGTCCCCTGAGGCCGAGGGTCCTGGTGGGGACCCTCCCTGTGCACCCCCGTCTCCCTCCCCCCCTCCCCCCACCCCGCAACCCAGCAGAGGTGAGAGAAACCGCAGAGGGACCAGGCATCCTCTCCCTGGCTGTGGAGAAGCAGGCATTGCTCTGCTCATAAAACTGTCCTCAGAAATGTCGTTCCCACCATGCCTAGTAAGACACCGGGATTCTGATTAGTGGCCACACTTAGTAAGTTGTTGTCCTGGCAATAAGTTAGACTTAACCTGCGTTTTCTAAAGGTAAGACACTAGGCAGCTGCCTTCATGAAGCCCGAGGGCCCCCTCTTCTTCCACAGGTGGAGACGACAATAGTAACAAGAATCTCTGTTCCGTTCACGTTAACACAGGTTGTCAGTGATACGAAGTCTGCCCCCGGAGAAGCGAGAAAGGAGACAGGAACAGAGCTTCCCACAGTGACCAAGCCTGGAGATGCAGCCACACGCCCATCTGCCCCGCCCCACTGAGAAGGCAGCGCAGCCCAGGGTCTCATTAATGCAGCCGCGATGCTGCCCGTTCTCTGTGACCCAGGACGACAAAGCAACAAGGATCTCTCCTCCCAAGAAGCGAATGTGCGCTGTAGCTGTGGCTCCCTCGGGCCCGCCCCCTCTCCCAGTGAAGCACAGCAGGTCACCCCGGGACTGGCTCAGGGACTCAGGACAGCTATTTTCCCTGAATGGGGCAGCGTCTCAAGAACAAGGGAAACCCCTGGATTTGCACTTTCCCCACTCACAGCCAGTTTTTAAAGGTGAGCTACTCTCCCTTACCTTCATAAAACATCTTGTAAAATTTGCTGGCAAAAAAGGATCAACTAGCCTAAAACGTAGTTCATGTTTTCCCCTTCCCGAACCGCTTTAGCTGGGCGTGAAGACTGCTGAGCACCCGCACGCCCTCCTCCTGGGCCTGGAGCGCCAAGCAGTCAGGGAGGCAGGACGGCGACAGCCCAGGCCACCTGGGACAGGACAGCTGCTGTGCCCTAAGCAAGCGGCCCACAGCCCAGCCCAGCCCAGCCCCCGCGCCCTGGAGACCAGGAGGCTGTCATCACCTTGGAGCTGGGGTCCCCGGAAGGAGAAGTTACAAGTGTTGGAGAGCCGCTCAGTCCCCGGAAACTGGCTGTTCAGATGGATTTTCTTCTCACCGAATTCAGCCTGGAGAGCGATGAAATGTTCAGTTGTTCAGTGAGGGCTCCAAAGTCCCGCCCCGTCCCTCCCTCCCCCCAACCACCTGCTTGACCTTTAGACTTTCCGGGGAAACAAAACCTCAACCTCAACACATCAGATAATTCTCACTGGGTAGCACCTACCTAGACTGGCTACGGAAACAAAGCCAACAAGGAGATAAACTCCTGACACACATGAACCTTCTACACTGGTCACTAAAGGCACCATCTCTGGTGCATCTGTCTTGAGTCTGGAAAACAACCCACTGATGGGTCCCTCTCTGGGGCTCTGACTCTGGCTCCTGTCTCATGACCTACTCCCGGGGCTGAGAGTCCCCGTTCTCACTGCCCACGGGCAGGAGATGAGGCCCAAAAGACACCCACTCCCCTGGGCTGACGGGATGCTCACCGCCAGTCTCTCCTCCAGGTAGTCTCGGACGTCCCTCATGTGGGCCTCGTAAGCCTCGCAGTTCTCTGCCACCAGCTCAGCAGCCTAGGGACACGGATGGCGTCCACTTATTGCAAAGCAAAGGACCACAAAGCTTTACGGAGCAGAGGGATGATTGCTGGTGATTGACGGGGCATTTCCTCAAACTGCTCATTTCTGGAACTGCAGACAGTACTCGTGGGCTGACTGGCAGTTGAGGTAAGTGCCTAGAGTGTCACCGCACTTGATCCACAGGAATTTACTTGACCAGGCACCTCCTGAAACTGCCACGCACCAGAGCTGCCGCAGCCCATAGGGCAGGAAGAACATCAGCCCTCACAGCACGTCCTACTGTTCCAGAGAAGGAGGGGCGGACGGACACACAGGGACAGGTGGGCAGGGGTGTGGCGATGGCGTGCAGAGTCGGGAAGGGGCAGCCACCAAGGTCCAAGACCAGGGGGTAGGTGAGTGCTCCCGGAGCAGAGTGAGCAGTGTCAGGGACCGAGGCCCCATGACAGGTGGGACCTGAGCCCAAGTCACAGGGCAAAGGATTCTGGGAGGGGAATCCGACCTGCAGGGTCACCCACCACTCAGTGTGTGGAGAAGGGAAGAGGCTGGCAGGTGTCAGCAAAGGACAGGGATGACCTGGTCAAGTGGCGGTGGCCATGGAAACTGACAAGAGGCACATCCTCACTATTATCGTGGAGACTAAAGACAGGTCTGGCTGCTGCCTCAGGCGCGGGGGGGGGGGGGGGGGAGGGTAAGAGCAAGGTCAAGGGCACCGCCTAGATTCCATTAGTGAGGGCGTAGATGGCGGGAGGCTCCACAGGGAGAGGGGGATGATGGAGGAGAGAGTGGGATACATCGAGGACCCTTGGAATTTCCCTGGTGACAGGAGTATCTTTTGTTCTAATGAGGCCTCACTGGGTGGCTGCTGAGTGGGGGACCGGTCACCAAAAGACCAGGCCATTTCAGGAGCCTGGATTTTCAACCCCACCCCCCATTCTCCAGAGAGGACCGGCTGGACAGGGAGTTAAAGACCCACTGAAGCCCATAAAACCCTGAGTACGGGGTTGGGAGAGCTTCAGGGTGGGTAGACACGTGGGGCGCTGGGGGTGGAAGCCCCGGCCTTCCTCTGCATCTCTTCCCCTGGGAGGTTCCCCTGGATCCTCCATCACATCCTTTTATGATAAACCAGCGATCTGAGTTCTGTGAGCCCCTCGAGCAAATTAACTGAATGGGGGGTGGTTAGGGGAACCTCCAATTTATAGCCCGTTGGTCAGAAGCCCGGGTGACAACCTGGACTTGGGACCAGAGTCTGAAGTGTGGGATCTCCTGGGACTGAGCCCGTCTGTGGACTGAGCTACCTCTGGGCAGTGTCAGAACTGAGTCACACTCAGGACAGCCAGCGGGGGTCCCAGAGAACCGCTGGGGTCAGAGTGCAGTGAGTGCGGCAGCCGCGTGAGAGGAAGGCTGTTTCCCACCACCTGTCCAGGGTCACAGGCTTACCTTCCCGAGGCCAGCGATCATCGGGGTGTTCTCCGTCCTGTAAGATAGGGAGTCAATCCTATTTCTATGCAAACCAACCGACAAATGTCCCAGGAAGGAGTCCTGTTTATGTGAGAGTCGTGTGTTCAAACAAAGACAAAAATCACACCAACACCCTTTCTAAACACGCGCCACACAGGCCCCCAGCCCTCGTGCAGGCTACTGTCTGCCCAGCAGCGGCAGCGACAGGCCCCCGGGTCCTGCACCGGGTCCTTGGTGTTGAGGTAAGTGCCTGGAGTGTCACTGGACCAGGGCAACCACCGTCCTCCCGCTGCAGACCCACAGGCCCCTCTGTGGTCCCCACTGCAACGGGCGGGGTCTGAGAGCTCTTCCTCACTGTTCCCTCGGCCGAGGCTCAGCGACGCCTCCCCACCATGGATGGGACGAACCGTCACTAGAGGGTTGGGGCAGAGAAGGCGTTGCCAAGTCCTAGGCCCAGGCAATTTTTTTCCGTTTTTGTTTCCCCCCAAAAATGTCAGCTTTATGTTTTACGTAAGTTGAGGATCTATTCTGAGGTCATGCTGGGTAAGGCGTGGGACAGGTGGAGGCGCGCTGCTGGCCTCGACGGACATTACTGCAGCCCCAGGCGAGGGTGGGCTGTCTGTCCCCCACAAAACTGCTTTCCGCTCTAACTGGTTTGGCTCAGAGGATAGAGAGTCGGCTTGCGGACTCAAGGGTCCCAGGTTCGATTCTGGTCAAGGGCATGTACCTTGGCTGAGGGCACATCCCCAGTAGGGGGCGTGTAGAAGGCAGCTGATTGATGTTTCTCACTCATCGATGTTTCTAACTCTCTATCCCTCTCCCTTCCTCTCTGTAAAAAATCAATAAAATATATTTAAAAAAACAAAACTGCTTTCCCATCTCTGCCAAAAGTCATGGGGCATATGTCTAGTTGTGTCTATTTTGTTCCAATGGTATCCTTGCTGGGATTGGATAAACAGGAATTGTATATGAATTTGGGGAGAACTGACATCTTTACTATATTGAGTCTTTTGACCCATGACCGAGGTGCATAGCTCCATTTACTTCGATTTTGCTTTCTTTCACTGGCACCATGCTGTTTTCAGCATGAATGTCCAGTACAGATTGTGTTACAATTACATCTGAGTATTCTGAGTGATTGCAAATGGTACTGTAGCTTTTATTTGGTTGCCCATATGTTCACTCCCAGTGCAGAGAACACAAGCCCTTTCTTTCCAATGTCCCAAGGTTCCTCCTGTTTCCCTTCTGCTTAGAGAATGCCCATGAGTCCTTTAAGCACAGGCGTCCAGAGGCAAATTCTACCAGTTTCCCTTCATCTGAGAACCTCTTAACTTCCCTCTGAGCCTGTGGGACACGTGTGCTGGGCAGGATTCTGGCCAACAGTTCTGAGCACCTGCCAAATGTACAGCCATTTCCTTCTGGCCTCGTGGCTTCTGGCGGGAAATCCACTGTCACTGAAACTAATTTTCCCCCCTAGGTAAGGTGTCAGTTTTGCCCTTGGCCAATTTCAAGATGTTTCTTTGTCTTTCATTTTCAGAAGCTTGACCATATATTGTGACATGGATTTCTTTCATATGTCCTGTTTGGGATTTGTTCAGTTTCCTAAATCTGCAAGCTATGTCTCTTGCCAAACTTGGGAATTCTTCAGCCATTATTTCAAGTGCTTTTCAGCCCCCTCTTGCTATTCTCCTGGGACTTCACAGAAATGCACTGGGATCCTCTGTTATAGTCACACGGGTCCCTGAGACTCTTCGATTTCTTTTCTGTTGTTTAGATTGGATAATTCTACTTATTCTTCTATCTTTCAGTGTTTACTGATTCCTTCCTCTGTTCCTCCATTCTGCTGTTGAGCCCATCAGCTGAACTTTTATTCTCATTATTGTAGTTTTGGTCTAGTTTCCACTTTACATCTTTTTCTTTGCTGACACTTCCTCTGTTCTGTTCAGTTTCCCTGACGCATTTTCACCGTGTCTGATTTACAGTCTTCACCGGAAAATTCCAACACCTTTGTCATCTCCGTGTTGGCAGCTATTGAAAACTCTTCTCAAGATGCTGCCTGGCCCATCTCGCTCCCCGGCTGCAATGGCCTGTGCGTCTCGGGGACCCAGGGGCAGCAGGAAGGAGCCAGGGGTTTGCGTACCGCTCACCTGCAGGCAGAACAGCAGCCGTCGGCCAGCGGGGCTTCGCAGCACCTGTGCAGTGGCCGAGCCAGAGTGACAGGGGAACTGATGCTTTGTTGTTAGTCCTCACCTGAGGATATTTTTATCCACTGATATTTTTAGAGAGAGTGGAAGGGGGCAGGAGAGACAGACACATCGATTGGGGCCAGGGATCAAACCTGAAAGCCAAATACATGTCCTTGATGGGAATCGAACCTGCAACCCTTTGGTGTGCGGGCTGACGCTCCAACCACTGAGCAATGCTGGCCAGGGCAAGGCACCAACACTTTGAAGAAACAGAGATGTCCTTCATCTCCAAAAGCCTGCGGGTCTGTGAGTGCTGAATGGGGGCTCGGAGGGAGAGCAGGGCTGGCTCAGCAGTGAGGGGGCTGTGCGGTCCCTGTGCGGCGGGAGACAGAGAGAGCCAGCCCTGGGGGTGCACCCCGCCAGCAGCCAGAGCCTCGCTAACCTCCATCTTACCCCGGCCTGAAATTCCGTTCTTGTCCGCCTCCGAACAGCATGGGGTACAGAGGGGTCAGTTCCCCGAGCCCTCGGACGTAAAGTGCTCCGATCCTGGGGCCATAGAACTGAAAGGAGAAGGCGGTCATTATAAGCAAGGACCTTCCCAGGATGAAAACTGATCGCTGAGGCACAGAGACACTGCAACGTGCAGGCCCGCAGCTGTGCCTCGTCACCGCTCCGCACACGCTGGAGTCACAGAAGCCTTCGGGAGGCGGGCAGGCTGGACTGGAGTCCCAGCTGTGTGGTGATGGACTTCCCCCGATCCCCAGCCCATGTGGTTGCCTTTGTGAAAGGACAGGGCTGGAACTAGAGATCACCGAGGGCTATTTCTGGGTGTGAGTCCATGTTTTCTTATAGAAATCACATAAGAGCTTTGGTGCCGTGGTGCCAGGCCGGCCGCTCGGCCTCTGGAGCCCAGCGAGCCCTGAGCCGCAGAACCAAGCACGGGAGGCCCAGGCCCACTGCACTGCCAAGGTCTTCGCAGTGAGCCAGGCCCCCTCTCTGCCTTAAAGCTGCATCACTAAACTAAACCTTTACTTTCAGGAGCCTCACTTTAAACCACGTGAGAGAAAGCAACACTTTCTTGAAGCCCGCATCGCTGTCCTTGTGAGGAGAGTTGAGTGGGCTGACAAGGGTCTGCTGACACTCCCTGCTGCAGAGAATACATACCACCTGGCTAACCCACCTGCGTCTTCCTCACCTGAGCCCTCAGTGCCCTCCCACAGCCTTGCCTAGCTGGCCCCTCCAGCCCCTATGGGTTGGGTGCCCCATTATCCCAGCCATGGCACTCGTCAAATGACACGCTAGCTGTCACTGGCCCCCTTCTGTAAGCTCCTCTGAGCGGTGAGTTGCTGTCACCACGTCCCAGGGCCCAGCTCTCAGTGGGCCCTCAGGTGCCCTGGGTGACAGGTGATGGTAAACAGTGAGCCTCCAGGTCATGGAGCCATGTTCCCCCAGGAGGGAAGCAGGCCTCTGCGTGCGCACCTTGTGCCCCACAATCGTCAGGAAGTCCACGCCCAGGTCCTCCACATCCACGCGCCTCTTCCCCAGGGCCTGCGCGGCATCTGTGTGCAGGAGAACGGCAGGCAGCCCGGACGCCGCCCGCTCCTGGTTCAGGGCTTTAACTCGCCGGCTGATCTCAGGGATGGGCTGACGGGGGAAAAATCAACAGTTGGGTATGTGGCTTGGATTTGATGAAAACTGAATGGAAGAAGTAAGGAGACACTAACAGGGACAGACCAACAACACTACAGAATTGAAAGCAGAGGAAGAGGCCCAGCCGAGCGGATGGATGGACCGGCGGGGCTGACCACCCCCTTCCCATCGGGTCTGCGTAAAAGGGAAGAGCGACTCACCATGATGACGCCCGTCTCGTTATTCGCCAGCATGATGGTCACAAGGCACGTGGCCGGGCGGACAGCCGCCAGGACGTCGTCAGCCTCTGCCTGCCCGTTCACCGTGGACACGGGGACGAAGGTGACCGCTGAGCATAAGACACAAGTACCGAGGTTAGGAACCCTCCCTTTTCAGTTCACTTTGATACAGCTCCACAAACACATTTTCCACGGTGACAAATGTAATTTACTGTAAACATTCTGAAAACTATAAAGAAGGAATTGTCATCCCACCAGAGGTGATCGACTTGAACGCTTCCTTACTGAAGCTTCAGTTGGTGGGTTCACTCTGTGGAAGGTCTCCTTTCTGCATCTCAGGGACCCACGAACTTGACCTCCACACACTCAGCGCTGAGCCAGCGCTCATTCCCGGCACTCACTGCACAGGGAAAACAGTGGGGTGACTAAATAGAGGGTTTGGGTTGAAAAGCAAACACAAACATGAACACACCTGGAAACACTTAGTAGTTGGTGCCTTGGTTTCTGGGATGAGAGCTCGTGTGGTGGAGAAAAGCGCGTGGAAGCCTCCAACACCGCCCGCCCCCTGCAGCCAAGACAGTAAATCCAATCAAGGCTGCGTCACAGGGGAGCGAGGGCGATCGCTGCCGCCTTTTAGGGCCTGACACAGGCAAGGATGGGGGCTCCTGTGATGTCCATGGCTAACTCATCAGTCTGACCCTTACAAAAACCAGGACTGCGGACGAGGATAGTAGGCCACACACATTCAAGCAGTTATAAGCCTTATTTAAGACTGTTCTTCCTGACGTGGTGTCTTTGCTAAAGCAGACTGAGCTGGCCTCAGGTAGAGGCAGCCACTGATCTGGGAATCTGGGAAGTGATTTCCCCACCCACATCAGAAAAGAGGCTCAGAAACACCTGGCACTCACTCGGAGGGGACAGCAGGAGGCATTTATAGCACTGTCCCAGGGCTATGGCAACGCATCTGTCTCTGTCGCAATGTATTTCAAAGGAACCTGGGCCATCTGGACATTTAGAACATAATACTGATTATAAAAACAAAACAAAAAACAACAAAAGACAAACACACCCCTTTGCCCCTCAAGGTCCCTCAAAAACAAGAGAACAGACATATTTCTAAGTAAGAGGTGTCACCTATGGGTAAGGGATGTTGAGGAATCCCCAGGAAGAAGACAGAAAGACAATGGCATTAGACTAATAGGAATAGGATAAACAAACTCAGAACATTAATGTATGAATGGATCCAGTGACCATCCAAGTTCAGGGTGCACAGCGCGGAGAGCTGGGCGGGGCTGATGACTGAGGCAGGCAGAGGATTGGTTCTGGTGTCCGAGCACCCCTGCCTTGCACCCAGCAAGTGGGTGGCACCACATGCCCAAGACAGGAGGGGCAGGTCCAGGGCCTCCAGGACAGGGAGGGCCCGAGAGAAGGGGAAGAACTCACACATCTGCTATAGGACACGGACAGGAGGCAAAAGGAGGGCAGCCTGGCCAGGACTGTCTTTTCATGAAGAAGATGCTCAACAGCAATAGCCACAGGGAAATGCAAGTCAAAACCACAACGAGCTTCCACTTCACACCCACTAAGATGGCTATAACCTATAATAATAAAGCCGGGGCTGCAAGGGAAGCCCAGGTCCCGGGTGCCAGAGGGAAGCCGGTGCCGGCAGCCGGGGAAAGGAAGGCCTACTTTTGCACAAATTTCGTGCATCGGGCCTCTGGTAAACAATAAAGCCCTTGCTGGTGTGGCTGAGTTGGTTGGGCATGGTCCTGTGCACTGAAAGGTTGCCAGTTCGATTCCTGGTCAGGGCACATGACTGGGTTGCGCGCTCGATCCCCAGTAGGGGCTGTGTGGGAGGCAGCCAATTGATATTATGCTTTCACATCTATGTTTCTGTCTCTCCCTCTCTCTTCCTCTCTCAAAAAAGTAAATAAAAGCAAATAAATAAATAAATAAAACAGACAGTAACAAATGTTGATGAGAATATAGAGAAATTGGAACCCTTGAGACTACTGGTGAGAATGCAAAATGGTGCAGCTACTTTGGAAACAAAGGTTAAGGATAAACACAGTTAGCAGAGACCCAGCTGTCCCACTCCTAGGTACAAACCCAAGAGAATGAAAAGGTGTCCACAAACACAAATGCTCATACTGGCATTATCATAATGACAAATGTTCTTTAACTGATGAATAGATGAATAAAATGAGAATATTATTCACATAAAATGAGATTTACTCATCCACAAAAAGGAATTAAATGCTGGCACATGCTACAATGTGGATGAACCATAATGTTTTTATGCTGAGAGAAGCCAGGCACAAAAGACCACGTATTATTACGATCCCATTTCTATGAAAGTCCAGATCAGGGAGCCTCTAGAGACAGAATGCAGGTTAGTGGATACTTGGGCTGAGGGCCTCTATAGCATGTGAATGACATCTCCATAAAGCTGATTTATAAAGAAAGCAATTGGCCTGGCTGTCATGGCTCAGTGGTTGAGCATCAACCTATGAACCAGGAGGTCACAGTTCAATTCCCCTGTCAGGGCACATGACTGGGTTGTGGGCTCAATCCCAGTGTGGAGCGTGCAGGAGGCAGCCGATCGATGATTCTCTCTCATCATTGGTGTTTCTATCTCTCTCTCTCCCTCTCTGAAATCAATATACATATACATATACATATACATATACATATACATATACATATACATATGTAAAGAAAGCAATTGGGAGAGGTGGAGGGGGTATGGAATGGTCAAAATCCTCATTTTATATGGGGGTGGGGATATCAGCAAACATGCTTGAGCTGAAATGGAGATTATGTTTGTAAGTGATTAAGTATTAAGGTGGAAGTAATTAAAATAAAATGTGAACCACAAGAGAAACTCCAGGTGGGCTACAGCAGGACAGGACTGGGGGTCACTTTACTTTGTACTTTACACCTTTCTATAAAGTGTCAATTGTTTCTATCATGAACATGTTTACACTTTGTAAACATTTGTGTAACTTATGTAGATAAGAGGGTAAAGGCAACAGTAACTGATAACAATGTATACTAAATTGCCCTTCCTTGTGTAAGACAGAAAAAAGGCAGCAGGGATATGAGGAACTGCAACCTAAGACAAAGGTTAGACCTGACCTTCCTTCCTCTCCCCCTTAATTAAACTGGTGCATTCCGGTAAGACCAGGAGGAGGAAAACTTTTCCAGCCTTCACACAGGAAAACCAACGCAAAGGCTTCCTGGTATACCCCAGCAGTTCCGTTACAGCCCTTCATCTCTGGGATAGAACTGCTTTCCCAGATCCGCCGTTAGGTTTCCAGGCAGATTCAATAGGAGAGCTGACACGGAGAAGAAATCACTTCTTATGTAAAGGAGACTTAACCATGGCTGTCTTGGGGCGGGGGAGGGGGGGGAGGGAAAGGCTCTTACGTTTTCAAGTGAGTGGTCTTAACCTGGTATCACAGGAAAAGTGAAAGAAGGACCAGTTCCTTCTGTGTGATAATGACAGGGCCATCATCACTGCAGGCTAAGCCTGACTCATCCCTCGGACCGCCTGGCACTGCTCTGGGGAAGGCCGGGCCCCCTGCCCCAGCCTCACTGAGAGCCCCTGATTCTGACCCCCTGAAGGGGATGCCTATTTGATCCTTTTTCATATCAGAGGAGTGGAAGCCAAAATTTAATTTATTAAAATCAAACAATAAAAAGCACCATTTAGCATTTTATAAACATGTTATTTAAAAATTTATTGTATACAAGAGTCTGAAACATCACCTGCATATACCCGATTGTCATTTTTTAAGGGAAAACCTCATGGCATCTACTGACACCCAGGTGGCAGCCTGGAGGGACAGGCTGTATCCCCTACACGAGGACAGCCAGGAAGCCCGAGCACAGGAGGGTGATGGCTCACCATGTCCCCGGGGCCCCTCCCCACTGAATCAGCCAGTTGGGTCAGCAGAGCTGTCCCTGCTGGTCTAGGCTGGGTACTCACCGGCCACTTGCTCCTCCACCATGTGTTCCAGAGGCAGACGGATGGAGTCATGCTCCACAGTGCAGGTGATGATATGGGGCATGGTCCCCTCCACTGGGCTGTGCCACTTGGCTGTGTCCCCCTTTGAGGTGTGGATGGTTTGGAAATGCCTCACCACGGAGTGGATCACCAAATTATTGGACTGCAGAGACATGCAAACAACCACTTACAGAAACTGTCCTGAGGGGAGAATGGGGACAGCAACCTCTCCCATTGGGATTTCTTCATGGCTAACATTTAAGACAGAAAGAAAAAGTCAATTCCTCAGCTGCGCCCTTTGAAAGGCCCCACTGCAAAGATTTGAGGGTTTCAAACTTTCAAAAACCTCAGAACTCATTTCTGGTCAATTATACCTGCTTTGCATGTTTATGTCTGCATAAGCAACTTACGCACTTTTAAAACTTAAAATCTTCAAAAAAGACTCTTTTTCCCAGGCCCGTTGCTGGTGGAAGGTGAGCCAGCACCTCCATTCAGGGCCCTTTGGCATCTCTATCAGTACACCCTTTGACTCAGAGAGTCTATCATGGACTTGGTCCGACAGCTGCACTTGTACAGAAGCAAGATGATGGATGTAAAAGACTATTTACTATAGTGCTGTTTGTAACAGTAAAAGCTGGGGAGCCCTTCCATGTGTATCAATAACCGGACTTGTTAAATAAATTATGCAACATTATTCAACGGAACACGAGCAGATGTAAAAACACCAAGGGAACGCTCTGTGGCTGATACCAAAAGAGCAACACACTTGCTAAATGTAAAGAGGTAGCTGACGTTATACACAGTATCCCACAAACTATACAGATTTGCTTGTATGTGCACAAAATCCCTGAACAGGTACAAAGGGAAGGAGAAAAGGCTACATAAATCCACTTGTCTATTTGCATTTTACCCACAGATTATCTCTGGAAGACACAAAGCTACCAGTGTTGGTCTCCTGGAGAGAGAAATGGACAGCAGGGGAGTGGGGATGGGCTTGTGCCCTGACAGGGAATTGAACGGGTGACCTCCTGGTTCACAGGCTGATGTTCAACCACCGAGCAACACCAGCTGGGCACTCTTCTGTTTCTTGTTAAAACTGCAGCTGAAATACCTGGATTCCTGGTTGGGGCACATGCCCAGGTTGCGGGCTTGATTCCCAGCAGGGGGCATGTGGGAGGCAGCCGACTGATGATTCTCTCTCATCACTGATGTTTCTATCTCTCTCTCCCTGTCTCTTCCTCTCTCTGAAATCAATAAAAACATATTTTTAAGAAACAAAAAAACTGCAGCTGAAAGGATGAGACTTTAGAAAGCTTACCTCGGTGCCCCCGGAAGTGAAGATGATGTCTTGAGCCTTCCCGCCTATCATTTTTGCAAGGTTTTCTCGAGCTGCATCGATAATATCCTTGGCCTTCCTACCTTGAGGGACCAAAATGGACATTCATTAACGTCACTTCATCAAGTGCGGGTGACATGTTTAAAGAATGACTAGCCACGAAGGAGCGAGGGGTCTGAGTGGGTAATTCTAAAACGAGACATGCCCCGCCTGCGTAATCACAATACGTGTACCACCTAGAGACAACCCGGTGCAAGGGCAGCAGTGAGGCACTGGTGAGTCAGGGACCGCCACTGCGATCCCAGGAAGCGAGTGAGGGCCAGAAACAAAGATGGGAGGAAGCCTGGGAACTGAAATTCCCTGCGACATGCTTTTCGTCTTACAGGCGCTAGAGGACAGGGAGGCCGTGGCCATCGCTTTGCCTCCCGCTCATCCAGGCAGGAGAATGAAAGGATGGGAAGGCCCAAGGTCACGCTGCAAAACAACAAAAATAAGCAGAACTAGAACTCATGAGCCCTCAGCACAAAGTCCAATGCCCTACCTCACAGTGCAGGTCCCCAGGTTACTAGGAGGTCCCTGCCTCAGGGAAGCACCTGCTTTCAAGCAGGGCCATGCAGCCCAGCTGCCTCCCAGGTTCACTGGCTCCCAGGAAACCAGGACCAAGCGTCAGGAGGCACAGAAAGGAAGGCTCCAGGATGGGAATTCTAAAAACTGCAATGACCATTCTTACTTAAGTAGTCTATAGACCAGCAGTCTCCAAACTTTTTTGACTATTCAGTCCTATTGGGAAAAACAAACAAACAAACAAAACTTGAACAGATATATAGTGTCCCCCAAAATGAAATCCCATAAAGGCAGTGTTTATTAAAATACATTTCATTTTCAAAATTGAGCTATCAGCTGGGTTAACACTGTCACTTCTCTGCTCAGAACTCGCCATCTTAGTCAGGTGGGAGCCAGGCCCACACAGTGGCATCCACAGCCCTATGTGGCACTTTCCCCGGGACCCCCATGCCCACCCACTCACACCCCTTCTGTCACCTGTATATTCCCTGTAGCTGCAGTGCGTCCTGTTCGTCTCTGTGCAAATGCCATACCGTCAGAGATCCGGCCATCCTGCACAAAGGCAGCACCCTCTGCCCCGCCCAGCAGGCCCGGGCCCATCCTGTCTCACAGGGCCACAGCCTGTTCACTTAACACACTTGCATTTGTCAGTTCACGGTCTGCCCCCCTCACTAGAATGGAAGCCTCATGAGGGCAGGGACTTTGTTTTGTTTGCTGCTGTATCCACCAGGCACAGAGCAAGCACATGTTAAGCATGCTGACCGAATGACTAAGTTAAAATGCTCACAGAAGTCTTATTTTATTTGTCATGAAGCAGAACTTGGATCCTTGGAGGTGAGTCCAAGTCTCTAACATGAGGCCAGGCTGGCCTCGAGAGTGTCAGGAGATGCCACTGGACGGGCCCTGGGGAACTTCCAACCCAGTAATTAAGTCATTCTATCAGAAAGGTGACTTTCCTTTATATTTCTGAATTTCTACCTGAGTATCAACAGAAAGTGAACTGCGATGCATTTTTTAGTTATGGCTCTTAATTTGTGGAGACAAGGACTGTCAAGGTAACCGAAAACCCACTGACAACCTTCACTGGGCCAAGAACATCATTTCTCCTGGAGGTTTGTTCCCAAACTTCTTCATATTAATTGCTTTTTATTGGCATTTAACTGTTCTCCATATTCTCACATTTAATGTATCATAAAGCTCAATTTTACTAGAGGAAAGATCAGGGACAAGGAACTGTCCAGTTTAGCCAGACACATGTACCAAATAAACCAACAAATATGCTAATGAATGACTAGTACCGGCTTTTGAAAATGCTTTCCGTTATCAAGTTGCTATGGAATTACAAAAGTAAATGGATAAGAAAGTCCACGACAGCCGGCAAAATTGTACCCAGGTATTACAAAATCCCAGGGCAGTAGTCTGTTTGAATGTTATCTTCGGTCACTGTAATCCAGTTAAGATCGTTTATCTTTATTATCCCCAATAAACATTAGATCAGAAAGGTGCGATTTTGCTCACCAGCTGAAAAATGTCATGTAACTCTGCTGCAGAACTAGTGATTTTAAATTGTTTTCCAAAACCTCCAAGTTAATGCTCTACATCAGTGACTTTCAACCGGTGTGCTGCAAGAATTTTTAAAATGTGCCATACCTGACTATTTAATCAGGGGCACTGACCTCTTTTCCCTTAGATTGTCAAATATAAAAATGACAACAGCCAACACAACAGTAGCCGTCCGGTGTGAATGTCCTGTCTTGAACCATAAATATATAGGTCATATAACACAGTTGCATCTTATTGGTCACAACACATATTAAGGTTGCAGCTGATTGGTTAATTCTTGGTACCAGAAATCCTTATATACAAGTATAGGCACCTGATTTTTAAAAAAGTCACTTTGGAGTAAAAAGGGTAGGTAATTACTATTATTATTATTTTTGTAAATCAATCAAAATTATACCTACTTTTTTGTCAGATGGGCAAAAATACATTTTTTGGTGTGCCGCAGAATTTTAATAATTAGTTTATATGTGCCATTAGATGAAAGAGGTTGAAAATCACTACTCTACATTTACTTTTTTTTTTAAAATATGTTTTATTGATTTTTTACAGAGAGGAAGGGAGAGGGACAGAGAGTCAGAAACATCGATGAGAGAGAAACATCGATCAGCTGCCTCCTGCACGCCCCCCACTGGGGATGTGCCCGCAATCAAGGCACACGCCCTTGACCGGAATCGAACCCGGGACCCTTGAGGCCGCAGGCCAACGCTCTATCCACTGAGCCAAACCGGTTCTGGCACTACTCTACATTTAAATGAGACTAAATGAGAAATAAGAATATTTATAATTAAAGAATTTAAAAGTAATTTTCTTTTCAATTTTTTAAAAGGCCAGGATTATATTCGATCCTGATGATTTAAAAGATCTATTTTGCAAACTTTATAAGGATCAAATGAGACAGATACGTGAAAGGGCTGTAGGTACAGTTATAACTCTTAATAAGACATCCTGTTCATCTGAGAAAGGGAGACAGGGATGTATGTTAAACATTAAAGACTGTGGTAGCAACAAGGGTCAACGTACCAAGTTGGACTTCTTGAAAAAAAACCTGCCAAGAATTACAGCTAGACTTGCAGGTCACAGAAAATCTATTCAAAACCAAGTGCTCGTGTGTGGTGTCATTTCTCTGATGCCTCTGCCCCGTATCTGCCATCTGTGCGCATCTCCTAGAATTACCTGCCGGGTAAGGGCTGCTGGGATTTCCCCAGGCTTCCCGCATGGCCTCGGTCACAGCCTGGACAACCTCTGGCTCCAGGGGGGTGGTTGCGTTATAGTCCATGTAAACCCTCCTGGAGGAAAGAAAGGAGATGGGATGTGGGATTACAGGTGCACCAGGTCTATCACATCAGCAGGAGCAAATAAAGCAAGGGCAGCGAGCCCTCCACCTACACTTCTTCCCACCTGAGTAGGACTGGTGGACCGCAGGGCCTGGACTGCCCACAACTGCTATAAAGGTCAGGCCCAGGCCAGCCTAGGAAGCGGCATGTCCCGAAGGCCCTTCCTTCCCGCTTGCTTTTCTAACTTCACCACTTTTCTGTGAAGGCTGAGGCTGGGGGTGAGCCCGCACCCACCCATTCTTCCCACTCTCCCTCTTCGTCTCCCTCAGGGGGCAGGTCTACCCTGGGGCAGGCCTGCTGCTCTCCCCCTTGAACTTTTGGGTTTCTGTGCCTAGAATGACCACTGCCCCCTGCCTTACTTTTTTTGATCTTTGCTCTAACTTGACCTTCTGGTGAGGCTCTCAGCAGTCACCCACCCCCTCCTTCCCAGCAGTTTCTCCCTAGACCTGTCCTTGTTCCTGTCTGCATCTATGAGAGTAACAGGATGTCAGCTGCAGGGCTCTGCCAGTTCTCCTCACCCTTGGTGGCCAGCACTGAGAACAATGGCCGGAACACAGCAGGGGCTCCGTTTATAAGACGGCAAAGTAAATGTCACAGAAAGGGCACATTCTCAGAAAGATCCTCATCAGTAAAATTTATCTGTGTATCTTCTTACTAATATCAAAAACCTTCAGAAATTTTCGTAACTATATACATTAGGTAATCCGGGCTGATACTAGGAATTATTTTACCTGATTTTTAAATCAACAACAATGTTTAAACCAGTGGTCGGCAAAATGTGGCTCGCGAGCCACACGCGGCTCTTTGGCCCCTTGAGTGTGGCTCTTCCACAAAATACCGACTTCTGCGCACGGGCCACGAAGTTTCAATTGCACTGTCTGTGCGCGCCTGCACGTGGTATTTTGTGGAAGAGCCACACTCAAGGGGCCAAAGAGCTGCATGTGGCTCGCGAGCCACAGTTTGCCGACCACTGGAACCAATCCACACAAAGTTTCAAACAATACTAATCATGGCTATTACACAGGTACTTTGTTTTAGTTTTTAGGAAATAATAATTTTAATCTATGTCAGCATAATTCATGCCCAAACTTATTCAGCTCTGTCAGAGGTTTGGCCCTTCAAGACATCTGTCATTTTCTTCGTGAGCTCTGCACTATCTGAAAAAAAGTAACCTATCCTTTAATGGGTTCAGTTAGCATAAACAATCTAATTCTGTGATCCCTACTTAATAAAGTACAATATATAATCAATGCTGTATCATCTAGAATTGTCAAACTGTTCATGAAAGCTAAAAACACCCTATAAAACAATGAAGCTATTTTATGTAACATGTAATAGGTAGTTGACATGAAGCAAAGCTTAAATATTTAGTCTTCTGAAACTCTAATGTATTTCCATAAGCCTTTTAATCTATAATTTTATAAATATATTTTACCATCATGGAAGCCAGATATGTACTTAGCTTCTCTTTATACATAATTAAAAAATTTAGGAGGGTGTAGGCTATAATTCAGATACACTTTAGTCACAACACCATACAAAGACTTTATAATCAGGAAAGAAGATATTTAACATTATTGCTTAGTCTTATAAAACAGTGAGTTTTAACTTAATTCATACATCTAAACTTATTTATAATTTTTCCTATACTCTTCAATAATACTGCTTGGCAAGTAATATAGGTACTGATATAATTTTTTATTTCTATTGGTTGCAAACGAATTCTAATTTGTTAATCAATGCATATATTCCTTTTTAACTACTTACTACACCTCAGAATTAATCGTTCTACAGAAAGTAACTGCCCCGAGAGCAAAAACATAGCAAAGCATTTTTTCCTTAAAGATTTTCAAGGAAAATCTATAGGAACACAGACTCATGAAAAAACTAATTAAAAATTTGACATTCCATCCTGCCTTACTAACTGTGAAACAGAAAGAGACGTGTACACATGTTAGTTTATATTTCTCTGCTTATCATAATATTATACTAAGAACTACTGTAACTATGTATGAGCTATTTTCCAGCTTCTTCAAGTATGGGACACGCTACAGTTCTATTAGTGAGGAGAAACGAATAATCAATCTTAGGTAACTCAAAAGCAAAATGGGTGGCACAAAAAGATAAACTGACTTTGGGTTTTTTAATATATATCTATCTATATATTTTTATTGATTTCAGAGAGGAAGGGAGAGGGAGAGGGAGAGAGAGAAACATCAATGATGAGAGAGAATCACTAATCAGCTGCCTCCTGCATGCTCCCTACTGGGGATCAAGCCCACAACTTGGGCATGTGCCCTGACAGGAATCGAACAACAACCTCCTGGTTCATTGGTCGACAATCACTGAGCCACCTTGGCCGGGCAGGAGGCAGATACTTTTAATTCCAAATTTGTCATTGGTTTGTCGGGGGCTGGCCTCTTTATTGATTCTGCTGGTTTAGGGGCTTGAATGATGTGCTCCTGAAATTTGAGTATCAACTCAGACAGTTCTTTCTTCTGAGTAGTCTTGATTTAAGGTTTGACTGGCTTAGGTGGCTTTTCATCATTATGTCTACTTTTTGTAAAGCCTACAGTGCTTTAAAAAAATCAGTTGTTCTTCTCACAGCAAGACCAAGTCTTTAATGCATCATGAGAGATGGGAACACCTGGATCAGTGGTTCTCAACCTTCCTTTAATACAGTTCCTCATGTTGTGGTGACCCCCAATTGTTACATATTGAACATAATTAAAGCATAGTGATTAATCATAAAAACAATATGTAATTATATATGTGTTTTCCGATGGTCTTAGGCGACCCCTGTGAAAGGGTCGTTCGACCCCCAAAGGGGTCGCGACCCACAGGCTGAGAACCGCTGACCTGGATGGCATGTGGGGGCAGGGTCAGAGTGGTCTCGACATTGCAGCCCTGGCTGTAGCACAACCAGGCTGTTTCTTTTCCCACCAACACAGTCAGGCCCAAACCCAGAGATGGCAAGACAGTGCGTTTACACGCCCCCTAGTAACCACTGGTCTGACAGCCTGGTTTTTGTTTTGTTTTTTGAACCATGAATGTTTTAATGCAGCATCTTGTCTATAAATTGTTCAGAGTCACCTGACAGGTACAGGGCTTTGGGGCTTTGGGCAGTTTGACCAGCCATCCTTGGATGTTCCAGTATCAGGACACTCCCAGTCCTGCTGTGATGTGAAGCTGCAGGCGCCCCACTTGACTCTCACTTCCTGTAAGTAAGTGTCCCAGAGTTCCTCAAGCTACTAGAGTCAGCTGAGTGGCTGCGGCTTTTCAACCTATCGCCTGGCTCATTTATGGCTTGAATTTCCGAGGAACACTTTGTAGATTACTCTGCTCCATTACCTGCTACTTCCTTAAAGTGCTATCAATATTACGGACAAGCTAAACTCCATTCGTTTCATAACCAAAAGGTAAAAAGGCACCCTGAATCTCCTCTCCACTCCGTCTCCCTAGGGGACATCTTCCCAGCTCCCATTTGTTCTGTCCCAACCAGAGTAGAATGACTAATGAAAGAGATGGTCTGATTTACTCCTCATATTCGGGTAAAGAGGATTACCCAAACAACAAGTATTTAACACATTCCTGAACTGGAGGGCAAAGATTCACAAACAAGAAAATGCCACTTTCGCCCCACCCCACCCCCGCCCTAGTGGTTCCAGCAGGCGGAAGACACCTGTGGAGGACGCCCTTCTCTCCGAGTTCATCCCGACGTTCCCAGGTGCTCAGGCCAGGGGCCTGGGAGGCATCCTTCTTAATCCCTCCTTTCCCAACACCAGCGCATCAGCGGGTCCAGCCTCAGTTCACTCACTTGTGCCACCGCTTCCTCCCTCCTAGATGATCGTAGAGACCCAAAGGCTTTCCTTGCCTCCTCCCCTGCCCAACCCCCATTCCTACTCTCCACAAAGCAGCCCCGATACAATATAATTACATTGCATCACTCCCCTGCTCAAACCTCCAAGATCCGCCACACCTTTAGAATAAATACACCCCCAAGTGCTTCCTGGGCTCCGAGGCGCTGCGAGGCCACGCGCCGCCGGCTGCTCCCACAAGCCCTGCACCCCAGGCGCACGCGACCCGCGCTCCCGCCGGCCCGGATCCAGCAGGCTCGTGTGCGCGCGCCCTCGGGGCCTCAGAAACCGCCGTTCCCCCTCCCCGCGAGCAGAGCGTGCCCAGGCTGGTGCGGCCGACTCCAGGACGTCACCCGGGTTTCAGCGCACTGTCCCTTCCCGGGGCCCTCCCCGGACCACGCCTCGCATCAGCTCGTCCTCCAGCTCTCATCCCTAATCTAGGCCTCCCCGTGGCCAGCCGGCCAGCGCTTCAGCCCCGCGTGGGGCTCCTCCCCGCGAGTGATCAGCGCCCCCCGCTTATAACCTCCCTGGGCGGGACACGCCAACCCCTCGCGCCGCGGCGCCTGGAGAGCTTCCCGGAGGAGGCGGCCGGCGGTTTCCCTCGCCTTTCCCTCTCAGCGCGCACCTCTCTGGCGGGCTCTTCTCTTCGCCGCCGCCGGGCCGACTCGTCACACGCCCCCGCGCATTCCTGCTCGGTGCCGCGGTCGCCTCCATCCCGGTCCCGCCGCGACCCCGCTCCCGTTCACCGGGCCCAGGCGCAGTGCACACCCACCCAGCCCCTGAAGCCCGAACTGTCAGCTCTGAGCTTCACGAGGGGCAGCGGGGTCGCGAGGCCGGGGCGCGTCCGGATTGGCTGAGTTGCGCGCTCCGGGCCAATCCTCACTTCAGCGGCTGGGCGAGGATGAAATACTGATTGGCTGTGCGCGGTCAGGTGACGGCCCTGGGGCGGGGCACCGAGCCCGTCACAGGGGGCGTGGTCCCGACTGCGAAATCCTGGCGGGAACCCCAGCGAGGCCCAGTCTCACCCGTCGCGGGTTGGGGGCGTCTCCCCGGCTTCTCACCCTCCGGGGCCCTGCGCGAGTCCGCCGGCGCCAGCGAGGAGGCGGCGCCCGACACCAGGGCGGCGTGGACCGGGGAGAAGCCGGCAGACGCGGCACGCGGGGTTCGCCTGCGACCGCCCCGCTGGACCGGGCGCCCGGAGCAGGGCCGGGTACGGAAGCCGGCGGGCCACGCTTCTGCGTCCTCGTGCCCGGGGTCTCCTAAAACGTGCTTCCACGGCCCCAGCTGGAGGGGCCTCTGCACAGGTGGCTTCGCGTGGAATTCGGCTCCTTCACTGCGCATGGATTCGAGGGGTCCGGGGTAGAGGCTTGGGACGCAGGGAAGGTGGGTTCAGGACCTACAGGAATGCGGGAGGCCTGGGTGTGGGGCAGGGAGTGCAGAGGCCAGGGGTAACGGAGTGACTCAGAAGACAGCGCCTTCCTTCATCTGGACAGGAACGAAACCTACTCTGGATGTGTTGGTGAGACAGTCAAGTGGCAATGCCAACATTCGTGGACCCATAAACCCTAAGTCAGTTGTGTAAGTGTTAAGGGCAAAGGTCCAGATTTTTGAACTCGAATGGAGCCATGGACTGGCCACCCCTTGCATAACTGTCTCAAAGTTTATTTGCGGACCCCACACGTGCCAGGCACCGCCCTAAGCACTTTCCATGTATTCAAACTGATTTCGATGACACCCTTATTAGGAGGTAGTTATCCCCATTTTATATACAGGAAATTAAGGTACAGAAAAGCATCTTGCCCACGTTCTCATGGGTAGTGATAGAGCCAGAATTTGAATTCAGGAATGTTTTGTTAAGAAGTTGAATTTTAATTGGGCTTTTCAAGGACTTGCCCAAGGGCTGGCCTTTTTGGCTGGAAGCTCATTATCCCAACCCTGGGAGATCAGAAATCAACGATCCCCAGGTTGATGGGGCACACAGACAGGAACCAGAACTGTTACTTTGCCCTGAGTGGGGAGACCCCAAGAAGCCACAAGGCCTGGAAGTCAGGGTCCCATGCCACTGAATTGGAGGGCAAAGACTAGGTGCAGTGGGATGAGCTGGGTGAGCTGTTTAACAAGATGGGGCTTCCCTGGACAGAAAGGGATGGTCCAGTATTGTGGAAATGTCATTTTTAAAAAAATTGATCCCCGATAAAGCATTTTTCTGTCAAATATTTTGAAATTGGAATCAACAGGAACCCCTTTCAGTCTGGTCCATTTAACCACAGGCGCTGGCACCCTTTCTTCCACCTGCATTGGCACCTGTGGCTGCCCTGACAGCCCCTGTGCCAGGACTCCCATAGGGAACTCATGCCCTGGGTCACAGGGCAGAAATCAGGTGTGTGGGCGGGCCTGCTGCTGACCTCCTGACCCACCTGACGGGATGGCCTAGTGCCCGGCCAGTGAGTTCCGGGGACACTGACAAGCTCCAATGACAACTGCAGGAGCTGTGGTGGCTCTGCCTGGACTGGGATGAGGACTACTGTGCCTTCCTGATAGGCCTGCACCACTCAGATGCCACCATACCCTTTATCCAGCCCGACCCTTCCCCCTCTGTGTACCAGACGTGGTCCTGGAACCCCGTCTAATGGGCACAATTCCTGGTCACAAACAGGAAGTATGGCCTAGATTCCCCCCTGCTGACCTCCAGGTCAGATGATACTGTGAATCAAGAAAAGCACACATCAGCCTAGGTAGATGGGAAACCCAGAGGCAAGGAGGCTGTCAAACTGGAGAGTGGCAGGCAGGCAGGCAGTGGACAAAACCATACAGATATTTATTTGCATATGACATCACGGGGCCAAGGGTCTCCTGGGTGTGCTGCCTCTGAAGTGTGCAGACCTGACCGAGCATGGCTGTATGCTGTTCCGATTCTTGCCCTCCACTGCCCAGGAGACCACCTCCACTCGGGCCTGGAACTACAGCAGACTCAGAGGCCACAGGTGTAGTCTCAGTGGCATTAGACATTGTTTGGCTGCTTCCCGAGGGTTCTCCTGTCCCTCAGGAGCAAGGGTCTGGGTCTCTGATAAGCAGCTATAGTCCTTGCACACTAGGTCCTAAGCACATGACCCTCAGAAACACCCGGCCCCACTCCAGCCAGTTCCTCTGGGTCAAATACGACAAAGGGTTCCCTGCCTTTTTTTTTTCTTTTTTTTTTTTTTCCCCAAATCATTGAGCTCCAGCCTCACAGGGTTCTAAACTTCTTTGTCCCACCCAGACCTGAAAGCAAGAGCTGGTTTTCAAGACCCAAATTCTCGTTGCATTTGGACAGAATGAATAATGTCTTTCATATTTTCTTTGTATTTCTCTTCAATAATTGCTTGACCCAACATCTTTCTGTCTGCTCTATACAATGAAAATACAAACTAAAGGAGAATAGAAAAAAATAATTAAAGCATTAAATTGTACAAATTACAAATCTGTTCCAAAATATACTTACATTAAATAAAATACGCATTTCAGTAAGAGATCTACAGTGAATGACTGCATTCTGGGAAGCCTCAGACACTGAGGCAGGGCTGACATTCGTGGGAGGAGATAAGAGACTGCGCATCCAATCACAGTTTGCAGCGGGCTTGGGACCGCCCACCTGCCAGTTCTTGGCAGGTCATTGGCATTGCTGTGCAGGGAAGTGATTTGGGGGAAGGTAAGAAGCAAGCTCCGATTCTGAGTTCATTACAACTTCTCAAGCATTTCCTCAGCCTATACAGTACAGGTTCACAAAGTAAACATGTTAAGGTAAGCAGACAACTCTTTAGAGCCCAAACTCATTTTCTGGCTGTATTTATGCGGAACTCTCTGTCTACAATGGGCAGTCATGAAGAGGTTCCTCCGCAGGACATGTCACAGGACCCAGCAGAGCCAGTGGGTCTGCGGGAGCGCGAGGACTGGGATGGAGGCCCCCTCGAGAGCTGAAGATGACCCTCTAGCACAGTCCACGCTGCAGGCGCCCCTCCTATCATCTGGCGTACCGCTTAATGTAGTCTTCCACTTTGTTCCGGAAGTCCTCCTGTGGAATTCGAGAAGAGCAAGTTAGTGAGGGCAAGTGACAACTCGGACAAGTCGGAGCCACCGAGCCAAGGGCCCACGGAGAGTTCAGCCTTCTGCAGCCAAGGAGGCAGGGCCACCAGAGACCTGTGGGGCTGGTTCCCCTGTGGGTGCCCACTATGTGCAAGACACTGTGCCAGGGGTACGGGGGGCAGAGAGTACGAACAGCAGCTGGAGCAGAAGGGATCCCAAGACCTTTCATTTTGCAGATGGGGAGAGTGAGGCCCATATGGTCAAGGTTAGGACACCCGCACTTGTCCACGGACGGTGCTGCACTCAGAGGCTCCACAGCCCCTAGCAAACTCTCACCAGGTCACTACCACAATGCCCAGAAGCCAACAATACTCCCAGCTCCTCAGGAACCACAGCCCAAGCTCACTGGATGTGAAGTGAAGGCCCCAAGGCACCCTCCACTCAAAGGTGCCTCTGCTTAATCCTAATCCCCTTTGCTCTCATCATCTCACCAGGACAAAGTCCACACCTTCAGAAGACTCTGTGTGCTCAGGCCTCTATGCCTCCCAAATCTCCCTGTCCCCTGTGGGCCCTGCAACCAGACCCCCTGTGTTCAAATCTGGGGCTCTGCCCCTTCCTGGTGAGTCTCTTAGAGAATAAGGGCTAACAAGAGGCCCTCCCTCCTGTAGTTGTCAGGAGAACAAATGTACTCTGGGAAGAGTGTGGGACAATGCCTGGTACCTGGGAGGGCCACTTGGGTTGCAGATACTGTTGATTCACCACTGCCCTCCTACTCAAGTATTGTGGCCCCTGTGCTCTGCCCTGAACACCTGGAGCACATTCCCACCTTGAGGCCTTTGCACTGGCTGTCAGTCTCTGGAACTTTCCTGAGATCCACCTGGCTCACATCACATCTATAGTCACATCTTATCAGAAAGGTCTTCCCTGAACATCCTCCATAAAGTGCAACACCCATCACCCCCACCCCAACACCCCTGGCCCCCAGCCCCACCTTCCATGTTGATGGCTTATCTCTGCTCTGCCTCCTCCCACTAGAATGCACGCTGCACGGGGACAAAGACTGACTGTCCACTGATCCCCCTGGTACTCAAGCGGTCAATCTTGGGATGAACAATGACTACAAGAGAAAGTGAGCAGAGATACGATGATCGTGACTCGACATCAGGATGCAGGTCGGTCTGGGCACATCTAAGATTTCAAGTGGAGGCATCACTGTTTGGCCGACTTTAGGACCATCTGACTGGGGAGAAGTTTATTAATTGCAAACCTGCCCTTTTATCATACAAAGAATAGGAAGCAGCCTTCCAAGAAAGACAGAACGAGAGCCATCTGTATGTGCCCTACTGTTACCACTGTCTTCCCTTGACAAGGCTGAGTCCACAAGCGCTGGAATAATCGCACGCTGATGGGCCCCTGTCAGCAGCAGTGACAAGTGGAGTGAGTACAACATGAACGAAGCCTCCTGAAAAGCTCTGGGCCCAGGAGCAGCCTGCTAGGCTAGTCAGCAGTGGACTAACTGAGGTGTTGCCAGGCAACCCCCAGCCAGGGTGGCCCAGAGGTGGGCAGAGGCAGAGCCATCTCCCACACTGCACCTGTCCTGAAGACCTGTGCTGTCCCAGCCTCCTCCTCAGGTCGCCTGCCAAACCACCCTCCTCTGCCTGACCCTTCAGTTCCACTGTAGAACCCACTGCTCCCTCAAGTGCCTATCGCTAGTTTCCTGAGTCTGCACGGAACACATGCTGGGCACTCCAAGGAATCGGCGTGGTCCCTGCGAGGCTGAACAAGCTGCCAGCCTCCTCCCAGTCACACAGGCCGGCTCCCAGACTCCTGCGCAGATCCCAGGCCCTGTCCACATGCTTTGTAAGGATGTGTGTACAAGGGTATTTACTACATTACTGTAGTAGTTGGGGGAAAAAACAGTGGGAAAAACCGAGTCCCACCAGGAAGAGAACGGCTGAATAAGTGTGTAGAGCTGCTTATGAGACATTGAACGGTTCTGAAAGTAGATGAGTGACACTTCATGCATTGACTTGGAGGGAAAAAGTTAAAGAAAAGGGACTGAGACTGGAATAATGAATGTGACCCCATTCATTACACACTCACAGAGCTCTGGGAAAGGTGTGGAAGGGGAGGAGGCTGCTGGGGGCCCAGAGGGCACTGAGGGCATCATGCCACCCACGGTCCCTTCTATATTCCAATGCTGCTAAAGGTAAAGGAACAGTATACCAGATTCTACTACGAATTCTCTCTCAATAAAACACGTCTGACCTTGGGCCAAACACTTTACTGAAACCACTCACATGCATTGTGATATGTCATTATAAATTGCTTTAAATTCCAGTTCTGGATCCCACCATTCTCAACTTTGTGCCTATCTAGTCCAGAGACATAGTTATCTTTTTGCCAAACACCAGCCAGGACCTCCTGTCCCCAGCCTACCTTGTCCCTCAGGTGATGCTCTGCAGCCTCGATATTCAGTGGGTCATCGAAGTTCAGAAGATCCTTAAAGACAGAAATGCAACATAAACAAGGGGAAGATTCTGTTACTCCGCTGTGATACATCTTCATGTTAAGAACTAGGCAACTGAAACCGACCAGCAAACTGGAGAATGAAGCCCCAGGGAGCTGAGGAGTCCACCATGAAGCTCCTCTGATATGGAGCACTCACCCTGTACTTTGTTCAACATGGTGATGAATAGCTGAAGGGGGGATCATGTTTATATGTAACTGTCCAAAATGTGGTGGAAATGGGGGTAACAGCCATCACATTAATTTCTAATGCTACTGGTAACTGGAGAATGAAAAAACAGTCATTATGAGCTTTCCAAATTCAAGTCCCATTATTCTCTTTTTTCTTTCAAAATGAATCCCCTCTTCATTTTGTGATTAACAACTTTGCCTTTGTAAGTCTGTAGTTTCTATTTGGCCTTAACTGCAGTTTCCTTTCATCTTCTAATTCGCCTTCACAAGCATCACTCCCATCCTGGAACCCAGTTGAGTGCAGGACAGTGCCTTAGGCCTCGGGGTGTGTGGGGGCACCAGCCCCCTTCTACCTTAGGAAAGCCCTGGGATGGCTACTCCCCCACCCTCAAGCAACACCAGGGATTTCAGATGGGCCACGTCTGAGCTTTATACTGAGTGTTCCTCCTCTACCCGGACAGTAAGGTTTGTTTTATAAGGAGCCCCCGCTTTCCAAAGCCACAGAAGGACCATCGTAGACAACCAGATTCCTCCTAGAGCAAGTGCTAAATTTGCGGACTGTATCCCTGATTTGGAAATAAATATGGGTGTGACAAAGAAAATCTGTAAATCTCTATGGTCATTTACGGTTGGGAAATTAAACTCCAAGTCCTGGAAACACGTAAAAACATAAAGTACACATCAGACAAGACACCAGTGTGTACAAAGACCACACCAAACACACAGAATTCCTTATCTTCTTTACCTCATCTTTGACCTAAAATGACTATACTGGCTGGAATAACCATTACTGATTTAATTAGCAATCTGGATTGGCTCTTTAAAATTTGGGAGGTTTGGAGCACTTGGAGGGATGAAGGTCACACCAGACTTCTTTAAGAGAAAGAAAGAAAACTCCAAGGAGCCATCACTATTTCCTCCCCTTAATTCCCTTGCAGCGAGTTGCTGGTCACAATCATTTCAGATTCAGGGCCAAGGCACCTGGAGGAAGCAGGATGGGTTTCGGGCCGGTTCTGCTGTGGTGGAGGATACAATGAGCGTGGGCCCGTGTGCTCTCTGGCTGCGACAAAGAGGCCTGGCCGCCAGGCAGAGTTTCAACCATGCTCAGGCCCTGCTGCTCCAGAAGTAACACTTCATTCACTTACATGAAAGTAAAAAACAGAATCACAGCAAAACGACTGGGCCCAGCAGAAAATCGTCCAGATGCTCGTTCCCATTGGTATTACCTTCCCATGGAGACTAAGGGAGCTCCTGAAATCAGCAAGCGCTGGTTGCTTGTGTTCCAGGTGTTGCCAAGTGACATCAGATCAGAAGGCAAGGAAGATGAGGACTTGGAGTCTAATTTTGAAGCTTTGTTTGTTTTTTATTTTGCTGAATCAAGAACAAGAAGCCTGTGGCCTCTGATGACAGGTTGAGGGCAGCAGCCCCACCCCAGGGTGACTCTGTAGGCACATCCACTATGAGCCAGGAAGCTGTCCCTCCAACAGCCAGTCCCGTGGGCTGTCCTGGACAGCCTCATTTTCATGCAGGGACCTTAGGTTTTACCAACAGTAGCAGAGCTTTTATTCTTTCTTCCAAAGAAGTTAATTTCTTTAAAGCTCTTTTTTGATCAAAAACCCCAAGGAAAACATAACAATATATAAAATTCCAAACTCCAGCTTTCAGCTGTGCCCGTCTTAGCTTTTTCCCATGCCCCTTCCTGCCCTACAGCCCTGCCATGATGAGCTGTTTTCTAAAGACAGTGAACTCTGTTGGCAGCTCGTCACTAATACGAGAATGACTCAAAGGTTCTGGGTTTGTGAAAAGCCTCAGGATGGGTGAGCACATCCTCCTTCACTCAAACCAGGACACGTGGGAGTGAACAGGGCTATGGGCTGGGCTGCTGTGAGAGCAGACGGAGCGTGGCTGCCAGGTGCTGCCAGAAGGCCTACCCCCATGTGAGGAGACTGAAGCCACCGACCTGGCCTGGGGAGTGGGGACGCTCTGCCCCCAGACACCTCCCACATGTCACTGCAAACCCCCTCAAGGCCAGTCTCACAAAAGTGAGACAGGAAAGAGAGGTCAGTATGGACATGGTGCTGTCTTCAATCCCAGTGTTATTCTTATGGGCTCACAACAACAGTCAGGGGAACCAGAGAAGCTTGGGATTTTGGTCCATATACTTACAGTAAACAAAGAGTTTAATCCCCAAACAACATCCTGGAATGAGGAAAAAAAAAAAAGCAAGTTTCAGGCTCCTGTGCAGTCTTTCAAACTCATAAGAAATATGCATGGGACCATATCAAAATTCATCTTTGCAGACTTTGTTTTTCCCAAACCAGAATTAAAAAAACTTCTCTCATTATAACCACAGACTCTGAGAAATTCAGAGGTGAGCAGCTACAAGCAGTGAGTGTAAAATCAGAGAACAGAAACTGCCCTCCCGCAATGACGAGTCCAATCCTGGGTGGTAATAGCCCTTAGGCAGCTTCTGCCCAGGACACCCTGACCTCACAGTATGCTCACCTGTCACTCTCCGGCAGAGTCCAGCCACCTTTAAGATAAACTCTGCTGTTTTGGTATCTGTTGCCTCTTGGGGACCAGATCACCCACCATCCCACTGAGTCTTAATAATTTTGCTCTAGTTACTTCAAAAATCAAGGGAGACATTTTTTTTAAATTCAAAGATCAGAGATTTTAATTAAAATATGACAGAAACCCACTTTCTCTCTGGACTGACTTGTGATGGGCGACTCAATCAGACTCTTTCCTGGCCTTCCTTTCACCAGCTCAAGGGGCTTGTCTGTTTCAGGCCTACTCTCATTCTCATCTGATACTCTGCTAGTATTTTAATTGCCCTCTCTGCTGTCTCTCGTCTATCCACACACCCACTCCTCCCTCCGTCCATCCATCCTTCAGGTGTGAGCCAGGCCTGGGGCCAGAGCTGGGAGTGAACACCAGCACTCAGGCTGGTGGAGGGGTCTGACAGACGGTGTGTTGACGAAGCTTCCACAGGCGTGTTCTCACAGAGAACTCATCCAGGAGAGGACATGGGGCACTGCCAGGAAGAGGGACGGCAGGAGGGAGCACCTGCCAAGTCGAGGGACTGCCTGTACAGAAGCTAAGTCCCAAAAGGGCAGGGCACGCCCAGGATGTGGTGAGAGGCCAGGCCAGGCTGCTCGCGGCAGCAGAGACCACACCGCATGAGGAGCCACGGTCATGACCACAGGAAGTCTGCATTGTCCCCTGACTCTGGGACAGGGCCCCAAATGCCTTCCCTGTGTTCTCCCAAAGTGCCTACTCGGTGATCCACAACACCTGCCAGTCCCTTCTGGCCACAGAGTGGTCTGCACACCAGTCTGCAGCTGTCTACCAGGAGGTGTGGTCAGGTGCAGTCGCCTGCCAGGCCACTCTGACCCACACGTGTCTCTGGGCCTGTGTCCTCTAAGAGCGGTGACACTGCAATGTGTCTACTATCCTCTTCTGAGAGCCGAGGAACAGGAATGAGGAGGGTCTCTGAGAGACCAACCACTCAGTCAGTATATGATGGATACAGTCAGGTTTCTGTGCATTATTTTAGAAGGCGGGGCCTAAAAGTTAGTCTGCAAAGCATTGTGGGAAAAGAAGCCTGGCACCTGTAAAGGGCAGGGCCCAGGACTGTCCTATCCTGCTCAGCATCACCCTTTCGACCCGAGGGACAGCGCCCAGCAGCATCTTTGTGCATCTGGTCCAAACTTAGAAGTCGTTTTAGTTGGTGCAACTTTTATCACCCACGCACGACTAAGCCAAAGGTGCCATGTGGGGAAAACACTGCTTTTGAGAGGGGGCAGCATGTGCAGTGTACAGCCAGCTCTCAGGGCCTCGCAAACAGGCTGGTTTGACACCCACAGCCCTTTCACGTTGCCCGGCTAAGACTGTCGGCCTCAGAGTTGTTGTCACTGGGGAAGATGGCATGGCCACGGCTTTGTGCTGAGTCTGGGGTAAAGTGCAGCTGGGAACCAAGCTGCCCGATCCAGCATGGGGCAGGCGCTCTCCTGGGCAGTGTCGACCCAACACAGACAGGGCAAAGGTGACAATGGTTTGGAACCGTCTCATTAGTCAAAAATGATGGTGATTGTCAGGTAGCTGTTCACTAGCAAGTGAACACTGGCCCAAGCCTGACAACTTCTGATAGGGTGAACAGGCCCAGGAAGAAGCCCTAGGTGTCCTATGGGTACCACTGCAGAAACGCCTTGAGGGGAGGCTATAGCTGGTGGCTCACGTAGGCACCGTGACATCGGCCCTGAAAGCAACTCAAGCCTATGGTTAGAAGCAAGTGGGCCATTTATTTAGTCCCCGTAGCTCCCTTCTCCACAGCCCTCCCCAAAGCAGACCCGGCCGCTGTCCTGCCGCCCCTCCTCTGTGCAGTGTACCTCGAGGTAGCTCAGAAGGGACACACAGAAGTCACACCTCCCCTTCTACCAACTCCTGGCAACTCTCCTCACCTTTAAGGGTGAGACAACTATAGAAGACTAGGGTAGGGGTAGGCGGATAGAAAGGAAAAACAACAATTATATATTATACGAAGATGGTAAAGGGCAAAGGCAGAGAAGATGACCTGACATGCCCCCTGCATCGCAGAGAACGGGGACAGAGGAACTGAAGGGCGAGTGCTTGCCTGAGCAGCCCCAGGCGGTAGTGGGTGGTGGGGAGACGAGGGGCAGGGTGTGCCTGGCCTCCTGTGTGCACAGGACAGAGAGGACATGGCTGTTCTTACAGGTGGCTGGTTACTGAGGGAGAGGTCACCGGGCAGGGCTGTGGTCAAAGGCACCTACCTTTAATGTCCTCGTGGGGGCCCAGCCAGTGCCATCGATCGAATGTTCCCTCAGTAAACTGGAACAGACAAAGCAGAGTGGTCAGCACATCTTCACAAAAATGAACTTTCCATATTTTGAAAATTTATTACCAAGGTTCCTTCTGGTGAAAATTAGTTTGGCATTGCTGAATTATATCATACTGCTGCTTGACCAGAACCTAACAGCTCCAAGGAGATGGAGCACCCTCAGCGCTTCCTGCCCTGCTTCTCTCCTGAGCCACCACTAGTTTGCAGCTGATGCCTACTGTCCCCATGGGCATGTCCACCTTTTTCTTTTTTTTTTTTAAATATATTTTATTGATTTTTCACAGAGAGGAAGGGAGAGAGATAGAAAGTTAGAAACATC
This sequence comes from Myotis myotis, assembly GCF_014108235.1. NCBI lineage: Eukaryota > Metazoa > Chordata > Mammalia > Chiroptera > Vespertilionidae > Myotis > Myotis myotis. Next base: position 35,105,456 of record NW_023416390.1, on the reverse strand, counting down.
TATGAGAGAGAAACACCGATCAGCTGCCTCCTGCACATCTCCCACTGGGGATGTGCTCGCAACCCAGGTACATGCCCTTGACCGAATCGAACCTGGGACCTTTCAGTCCGCAGGCCGACGCTCTATCCACTGAGCCAAACCGGTTTCGGCCACCTTTTTCTTTTTAAACATTTGTTTAAATCCTCACCTGAGGATATATTTTTATTGATTTTAGAGAGAGAGGAAGAGAGATCAATGTGAGAGAGAATTATCGATTGGCTGCCTCCTGTACACACCTCGACCAGGGATCAAACCTGCAGCCCTACGTATGTGCCTTGACCAGGAGTCAGGCCCATAACCTTTTGGTGCACGGATGATGCTCCAACCAAATGAGACAGCTGGCCAGAGTGGGGTGTCCACATTTTTCATACTGACTGGTAGGGACTTTCACAAACAATGTAATCAGCTGCTCTTCGCTTTGGATTTTGTTTTTGTATATTTATTCTTAACCTATCAATGTTTCTGGCTTTTGTAGCAGGCTAGCATCTGCTAAATTCCTGTCATATTCTGCTAGTAATTTGATTTCTCAGAAGACAGCAAAAGTGACAAGAGGAATTCCTCAGATCTAGTTCTGAGCAAGGAAGGGGACGTGAGCACAGGTGAGAGCCTGGGGAGAAAGCTGGACCAGATGCCACTTATCACCTGAAACTGAAAGTTTCAATACTTACAGGGCAGACACTTCAGAGGGAAGATGCCTTTTAAACAGGTACGCTTTTATAAAATGTACTCTGAACTATAAAAAATAAGGCTGACATGGAGAGGAGGTACCACATATAAAGTGGGAAATGGGTGCTAACTGCACCTGTAAGAAAGGAAGAGGAATCCGCTGTCTGAGCAGCTGGGAGCAGTCACAGGCTGCGCACTGCCTTTCAAAGGTGACCAGTGTTTACCAGAGCAGAAGTGAAAGGAGATTTTCTTCCCGGATTTCATGAATGGCATTTTTCCCTTAGCTAAAATCAGCCACGTGGAGGGAATGTGGCCTCATTAAAACAGGACAGGAAAAGGGTAAAGGCTCCCGGAGGGCAGCTGCATGACACTGCACAGCCTTGGCCAGCAGAGGGCATAGGAGGCCTCAGGTCTGGAGGCAGCAGCCAGATGTGAGTGCAGCCCAAAGCCCCAGGGAGGTCTCCCAACCCTCCCAATCTGGCCCAGCTTCAAAATCTTCCTTCTAGAAATCCAAGTCTCACACACAGTGCTCAGAAATGTGGAAGACAGGAAGAAGAGGGCTCACCTCAGACATATCTCGCCCGTCTCTGTGATGTTGGGGTGCCAGATCCTGGTCAAGCATCTCACTTTGGGTGGCTGCAATGCAGAAAGAGAGGTCACAGGCCCTCCAAGCACGTCACAGACCACAGCCTCACCACGTGCCCCCCCAGTCTCTCGTTCTCCTCCTTACTAGGCATTCAACCTTGATACTGGCTCACATCACCCTTGCGGGACTGTGTTGTCACCCTGAACCCACATGTGGTCTTGCTGGTAAAGCCTGACGTGCCCCCAACAGAACCCTCTACAAGCCCCGAGGCCTGATGGTGACTGGTCCCGCTGTGAGGAGGAGCCCACGTGCACTCCAGGGGGTGTCTGCATCGCTCCTGCCCAATACCAAGAGGACCCCACAGATTCCTCAGGAGCTGCTGAGCTGTGGCTGAAAGTTACTGCTCCTGAAGTGGTGCCATTCCCTGTGTGTGTTCCTGAAGATGCCACTGCCATCTTCCTAGATGGAAGTTTGGTCCATTTACACTTACAGCAGGGAGAATGAAACGAGTACTGGGAAATAAGGCAGTCCAACATTGTTCATGATGTGGTGTGTTGAATAAAGTTGTTCTTTTAAACTATAAAAGCAGCCTGGCCAGTCTGGCTCAGGGGTTGAACCAGGAGGTTACAGTTCCATTCCTGGTCATGGCACATGCCCAGGTTCCGGGTTCAATCCCCAACAGGGGCTGTGCAGGAGGCAGACGATTGATGTTTCACTCTCACAGCATGTTTCTCTCTCCCTTTCCCTTCCTCTCTCTAAAAATCAATTTTAAAATATTAAAAAACATACTCTCTCAGCACCATCATGAATTTTCTTCCTGATTTCAAAAAACTAAGACATCACGGGACTCTAAAAAATGATTCATCCAACTATGCAAATATAGATGTCTGAGGATTACAGATTTAGGTCCAGAGTAAGTTTAATATGCTCATCTGCTTTTCGGCAAATGAATGAGAGTGCATTTGACAGGGAGATGCTAGGACAGCCTGCACTCCAGCGAGGCCTGCAGGCTGAAGCAGGAGGCCAGGCTGTGTAACTCTCCCTAATGGGCAACTGAGTAATAATATAGTTAACTAGTGGGTACCTGACTATAGTTAACACAGTGAGCAGACTCAATCACTGGCTGGTGCAGTACCTGAAGGAACCGAGCTCTCTCCCTCCTTCCCTCCCTCCCTTTCATGGAGTCCTGGCCTGCACATGGTCACCCTACCTAGTGTTAACTTCTTGTCTTTAAATATCTGTCTGCATCTGCACCCTTTTCTCCTTGTCCCTTCACACCTTCCACAGACACCTCCCTTGTCAATGGCCCTCTTAACTGAAACCTCTGCATGAGAACCGTGGACCCAGATTCAGACACACTTTCCAAACAGAACTGTGTTTGTAGACCCTGACACCCTCAAAATGAGATAAACAGGAAATAGCTAGTTCCACCGCCCACCCCAGTGGCTGGCACTGCATCGATTCATCGCAGGGCGAAGAGTATAATAATGACAGCCAGTGCAGGGAGAGGGATTCTTCAGTGGACAAACGGCTAAGCGTTAGAACACAGTGAGAGCCCCACTCAGAGCTCCGTCCCGCTGCAGGAAACACACAGGTGAGAGCCACAGAGCACTGGAGGAAGTGGAGATGAGCTATTGGGGTGCCTCTTTAAAGCATCTCCTAACATGAAAAGCTCATGAAGGAAAAGTAGACTTGACCGCAGTGATGAGACAAAAAACAAACTTTTATAGAACAACAACAGGAGATAGGAAAAAACAAGGAAAATATTTACAGCACAGCTAAGAAAACTAAAAATAGTTTCGCATACTATTTTCCAATAGAACAAAGGCTAAGCACAAAACAGCTCATAAAAAACATGAATAGCTAATAAGGAGAAAAAGTATTTAACATCCTACTTAATAAATGAAAGTTCAAATGACAATTAGAAAACATTTATTTCCTCCCAAAATGGCAAAAAGGAAAAAAATAAAGAAAATATGCCATCTCGATGAGTTTAGGAAAAGGGAATATCCAAGCACTAACGGTGAAGCTGCCAATTGGCATAAGGTCCCTGGGGGGGCGGGGCTGCTCCCATTGCAGACTGCCCAGCAGTCCTCACAAGCACTTGTTCACAAAAGCCTCTCTCTACTAGAACTCCAGATACTGCTGCTGAGTGACACTAACCACAAAACATCAGAGATTTCATGCTCAGTCCCAGGACTGGGTGGGTAACAGGGGACACAGTCCGGGGAGTGCTGGCCCCTGTGACGGCCACCCAGCCACGTGAAGGGGAAACGGGGGCTCAGGCACAGGCTACTCACCACCATGTTGTATGCATCAGGAACTTCCGTTTCAAACTGAAATTTTCCACCCTGGTAGTAACCCTCATCTATCAAAAAAACACAAAACAAAACAAAAAATTCTTTAAATTAAAAAAAAAGAAAAAGGAAACAAAAGCAAACACCATGTTAGGATATGGCAAACACAGAGGAGTAAGAGTTCACAAGAGGACTCAGGGTCCTTCGTCAGGCCACCAGATCCTGCCCGACCTGGCTCAGACACCGCTCCACTATGCCTGCCTGCTGTTGGCTCCTCCCTGGCCCGACACCCTCCTCCTTCTGAAGACTGGCTCCTCTTTTTCAGTCTCCAGAACCCTGACCTAGGCAGCCCACTCTCACCTGGGCCCACCTATTCTGCACTGCAGCACCCAGCATGTCCCCTCAACACATCTCATGACAGGCAACGCCTTATTTAAGCTGTGTGGTCACCTGTTTGCTGCTGGTCTCCCCACGAGAACGTCAGTTCCATGGAGTAAGGGACTAGTGGTGACTGCTGAACCCCCAGTGCCTGGCACATGGCTCCTGGCTGCTTAATAAAGGTTTACTAGGCAGACCCTGTGCAGGGCACTGCTCCAAGCCCTGGGGACACACCCTTGAACCAGACAGAACTGCTGCCTCGCTAATGTGCCTGGTCAACAGCTAGGGGGCGGGCATGCAGGAGGCCCAGGTTTGCAGTGGCACCTCCATGCCGCTCCCCAGGTCTGCAGACCCCACAGCACTATGCCAATGCCTTTAACTGTGCCACCAGCCACTCTGCCTCTTCTAGAGTCCACCTGCAGGTGAGCCGGGTTCCCAGGTGTAAACACTGCAAGCTGCCGCCAGCAGAGGGCGCCGGGCACGAATGTGCACCAGCCTGGACATGCCCCCACAGTTAATTAAACTCCACAATTTAACAAAATTAACCCATCTTTAAAACAAAGGTTCAACTTCCCCCAAACTATTTCTCACCAGGAACAAATCAGCAATACTACATCTTATCGCTTCCCTCAGCTGTTTACACAAAATAAACATTTAATATCTACTACTTGCATTTGATTTTGTTGTCCAACTAGCTTTCATTTTTAAGCCAGTCTTTCTGTGGTTTCTTTATTTGGTATTATGCTTAAAAGGTCTTTCCCAGCGCTGGCTGGTGTTTTCCACTGGTTAGAACACTGGTGCTTGAATTGAAGGGTCACGGGTTCAATTCCCAGTGAAGGGCACTTACCTGGGTTGCAGGTTCAATCCCTAGCCCTCATCGGGGCATTTGTGGGAAGGAACCAATTGATGTATCTTTCACATCGATGTTTCTCTCTCTGTCTATCTCCCTCCCTCCCTGCCACTCTATCTAAAATCAATGGAAAAATATCCTCAGGCGAGGATTAACAACAAAAAAATGCTACCAGAATTTAATAAATGAATTTGGTAAGGTAACAAGACACATGACAATATATTTTAAAAAATCAACTGCATTACTCGGCGGTGTGGCTCAGTGATGGAGTGTCAACCTATGAACCAAAGGTCACGGTTCCATTTCCAGTCAGGGCACATCCCCAGGAAGGGGCGTGCAGGAGGCAGCCGAAAATGATTCTCTCTCATCATTGATGTTTCTATCTCTCTCTCTCCCTTCTCTGAAATCAATTTAAAAAAAATTAAATTATCAATTGCATTTTTATATACTAATAACAAGTAAAATAGAAATTTAAAAAATACCATTTACAACAACTTCAAAAAACATGGAATCCTTAGTGACATATTTAACAAAGCGCTTGCAGGACCTATATATACACTAACACTACAAAATGCTGCCAAGAGAAAGTGAAAAAAGACCTAAGTAAATGCAGATGTTCTGCATGCTCATGGATTGGAAGACTCAATATCGTTAAGATGTCACTTCTTGTTGGACTGTAGAGAGTAGGAGAGTCGGAAATTGTCACACATTGCTAGTTGGTATATGGCACAACCACTTCAGAAAGTTTCTTAAGAAATTAAATATATCTTTCCCATGACTCAGATATTCCATTCTTTTTTTTTAAAAAAAAAAAAATATATATATGTGTGTATATATATATATATATATATATATATATATATTTTTTTTTTTTATTGATTTCAGAGAGAAAGGGAGAGGGAGAGAGATAGAAACATCAATGATGAGAGAGAATGAGAATCACTGCCTGCCTGCCTCCTGTATGCCCCACACTGGGGATCAAGCCTTCAACCCAGGCATATGGCCTGACTGGGAATCGAACCGTGACCTGGTTCATCAATCGATGCTCAACCACTAAGCCATGCTGGCTAGGCCCAGAGATTTCATTCTTAAGTGGAAATGAAGAGAAATGAAACGTATGAGTATACAAAGGATGGTAAGAGAATGTTAATAGCAGCCTTATTCGTAATATCCAAAGCTGGGAAGAATTCCAATGTTCACCAACAGGAAAAGGAACAATTATGGCACATTCATATAATAAATAAAGAGGAACAAACTACCGACACGCCAAACATGTATGAATTTAAAAACATGTTACCTGCAAAAAGCCAGAGACAAAGTATATAGGATATATAATATTCTCTTAATATATGAGTAGGTAAGATTCCATGTATATGAAATGTAAGAACTGACAAAACTGATCCATGATACTAGAAATCAGAAAGGACTTTTGGGTGGGCAGTAGGGGCTGAGGAAATGACTGCAAAGAAGCAGAAGGGAACTTCGGGAGTGGAGGAAAGAAACATCTTTACTATGTTGTGGTTAAGAAGGGGTATACCTTTTTTGAAATGCATTAAACTGTATAATTCAAATTAGTACATTTTAGCCCTAGCCTGTTTGGCTCAGTCGATAGAGCATCAGCCTGCGGACAGAAGGGTCCCAGGTTCAATTCTGGTCAAGGGCACATACCCGGGTTGGGGGCTCGATCCCCAGTAGGGGGCATGCAGGAGACAGCCAATCAATGATTCTCTCTCATCATCATTGATGCTTCTATCTCTCTCTCCCTCTCTGAAATAAATAAAAAATATTTTTTAAAAATTAGTACATTTTGTTTGTAATTTCATACCCTAGTAAATGTACTTACAAAGGAAAAACTAAAATTAAAATAATAATTATGTCCACAGCCCCCTCTGCCTAAAAGCCTCCACACCACAGTGGGGCAGGCTGAGGGACCTCCACAGACCAGCTGGGCAACTATGACCTGGCAGGCCCAGTGTGTCAAACCTCACAGGAGGCTGTGGGGGAGACATGAGCCAGTGTTTGGGGTTTTGCTTTGCTTTGTTTTGTTTCACTTGCTAGTATTTTTTGTTTTGTTTTATAAGTCCATGTGAAGACTTTGTTTTCTCCTAAATTCATTTCTTTTCCTCTGTCACCAAATTTCAGTTCCATGTTTTCTCTGAAGAGCACATTTATTTCCAAGCATGAGGGACACTCCAAAAACCACCAAAACTGAAATGTCATCAAGTTACCAGAAGCCAGTCAAAGAGCTTTGAGCTTCAAATGCAGAAGCAGCTCCTCCACCCTGAGCACCCAGAGCTGAGATATCACAGTCATTCCTGGGCTTTCAGACTCGGCCCCAGGATTACTGGCTGCAAATGAGCCAGTGTCAACACCATCTGCTTCATCCATCCTGGAAACTCTACTTCTTAGGCACATCTCTGTCAGTTTTTTCAATGCTAAAAAGAGTGCGACTCCAGAAAGTCTTTAAAAAACCAGGCTATCGGGCCAGTGTTCAGGGCTGGCAGACAGCAGCCCTGCTCCTCTTAACCAAGGGCAGGAGCCACAGGCTCATTGACTCGGTGTGTGAGGAGCACACTGGGCACACAGCTCCAGGCGACAATTGTGTCCCTGACATGCACATGTCACAAATAGAAATGCTAAATTCTCACAGTTACAGGCACAGAAACACAACTTCCTTTTTTATCTGATCCAACAGAGAATACCAAAACTATAACAAACAATTGAGCTCTGTTTTCAAGAACAACAGAAAGAACATGAAAGACAGTGTCATATACATAATCACAACATCCATGTAATTAGGGGGGAGGAAATGCAATCAAAAAAGAAAAAGAAACAATCAGAGGTTGGACTTGACACAAACCCACTCCAGTAAGATAGTGATAAACATGGCAAAGTCCAACAGGTGGCTGAGGACACAAAGCGGACTCTTGGGCAGGACACAGCCACAGAATCCTTGAGAGCCACAGACAATGGCTAGAAAGGCAGAGGACAGCCAATGTTTTTACTACAAATACACAGCTCTGAGACTGCTTACTCAACAGAGAACCAGTCTTCATCCCCACGACAATTTCTGAAAATACCCTGCACTGGTGATCTGAGTCACCATGAGTGCCCTTCACTAAAACCAGAACACGCAGTGGGTTTTATGAAGGTGGCCAAGAGTGGTCACCATTTTCGCCATTTCAGCTTGAAGTCCTGAGTCTGGCTATCTCTGGGCGTCAGTCATATGGAACAGCCCATTCAGGTTTAATCTATCCTAGTGCCACTCATCTTAGTGGAAATGGTACCAGACTGAATTTACATTCATGTCCCAGAGCAGTTTATAGAACCACCACATAGATTCAATAAACTTTTAAAACTTTTCAAGCAGATTTTGAAAATGGGATTTCTCCTGTTATAAAAAACATCTTACAGGAAAACTCTCTCCTCTCTCTCTCTGCACCCCCCCCCCCCCCCCCACACACACACACACCTACCTATCTACCTACCTATAGGGAAACAATTCCAGGGCTTATTTATGGGTCATTATCTGAATTATCTACTGAAATTCTGCATTCTTTCACTTTTAAATTAGCTAGTAACTCCTGAGTCTGTTTCTCATCCCCTCTCCATCCTCCACACACAGCACCCTAATTTTCTTCACAACATTCCCTTCCCTCTAGTTAATTCCCTTGGTCCCCCCCTTCCCTGCCTCCCTCCCTCCCATAGGCACCACGCCCACTGCCTGAGGTAATGCTGGTGCCTGTGCTGGAACCTGGAACCCTTGGAGCTGCACTGTGAACCAAAAAGCACAGTCCTCCCTCACGTTGCCCAGTGTGACCAGGGAGGAGTCAGGCACCTGGAGCTGAGACACTAATCAGTCCCAAGGAGGACAGCTGGCAATTCGCTCTGTCCACCTGTACTGCGCTCAGCTATCTGCGTAATCCTCACAACCGTCCTGGGAGATAGGGCCGTTCCATCCCACTGCGTGCTGGTGGGCTGTGGCTGAGAGGACAGGAAGTAATTTCATGGTCCCACAGCTGCTACATACAGAGCAGGATCTGAACCCAGGTAAGACTCCAGAGCGCACACTCCTCACCACACATCAGCAACCTGTCCTTGTTCACTGTGGCCTGGTCTGTCCCTAGTTACTGGAATGAATGCCTCAGATTCACAGCGCTAGGCCCTATCTGACCACAAAGTATACATCTTGTTGTCAAATGGAAAGGTCGTTAGTGTCATAAACTTAAAAAGTTAAGAGGACAAATCAAGCCAAAGATTACAGGTTTGGGCAGCCTTTAAAACTTGCTGTTTAAGAAGTATATAAGAATATTACCTGGGCTTACAGTTAGCTGAAAGCAATGAAGCTTGTTTGGATCAGGAAAATGCACTTTACATGTACCTGCAAGAGAAATAGCATGTCAGGAAGATCTGAGAGCTGGCGGCAGCTTCCATGAGGCCAACCTCGAAACACACACCCAGGTTAACGGTGTTGGATCCCCTTGCTTGTTTGATAATTGTGCCAATGTGCTAAACTGGCAAACCAGTGATTTTTCCCATGTGATTTCCTGCTACTGTCTTTTACTACTTAATTCTAAATTGAGATGTTTTCTTTCCTTTAAATGGTCACTATCAATATAAATCTTTCCACTGATTTCAAGAATCAGGCTACTTTACTTAGAAAAGAAGAAACCATACCTCAGGGAGATTAAAACACATGGATGGATAAAGGCTCACTAAACATAGGAAAACCAGAAAAAGAACCCAGGTCAAATATCTGGTCTGCTCAACTAGCACCAGTCATTCGCACCTACCACAGTAAGTGGCTTATTTGTATAAACTAATTTAGATCTCCCCACTGTAACTGGGGGTGAGGGTAGGGAGAAAAAGAAAAAAGAGGGATATAGCACGTAGCCTTTTAAACATTTTTTTAACTTGATTTTATTTATTTTTTAATATATTTTATTGATTTTTTTACAGAGAAGAAGGGAGAGGGATAGAGAGTTAGAAACATCAATGAGAGAGAAACATCGATCAGCTGCCTCCTGCACACCCCCTACTGGGGATGTGCCCGCAACCAAGGTACATGCCCTTGACCGGAATCGAACCTGGGACCCTTGAGTCCGCAGGCCGATGCTCTAGCCACTGAGCCAAACCGGTTAGGGCTTAACTTGATTTTAAAGAGGAGGAGGAGGGAGGGAGGGAGGGAGATAGGGAGATATTAGCTGCCCCCTGCATGTGCCCTGACCAGGAATCGAACCCACCACCCTTTTGGTGTATGGGATGATGCTCCAACAAATGAGCCACACCAGCCAGAACTAGCTTGTAGCCTTTTCAATCTGACATTTTAGCTGTAAGAGCTAAGATATTTAGTTAAATCTAAGCTATTTAGTTAAAATATTGGTTTGAAAGCCAATTATAAATTTTTATTATTTTTAATCCAAATTTTTAGGTAAAGCTAAAGCTACACTCTATGGGTTAAAAACCGCAATCTGTAAGATTCATATTCAAAGACAAAATGAACTGTGATTAAGTGGAAAGTTGTTGTGGTCCTTGATTAAATGTCTAAATGTGTGTAAATGTTTAAGTTGGGGGCGGGGGAGAAGACATGATGGGAGGAGAAAACAAGAAAATCACTTCTTTTTGTTTTGTTAATCTTCACCTGAAGATATTTTTCCCACTGATTTTTAGAGAGAGTGGAAGGGAGGATGGGAAGGGGAGAGAGAGAAACATTGATGTGAAAGAGACACACTGGCCCTAACCGGTTTGGCTCAGTGGATAGAGCGTCGGCCTGAGGACTCAAGGGTCCCAGGTTCGACTCCAGGTAAGGGCATGTACCTTGGTTGCGGGCACATACCCAGTAGGGAGTGTGCAGGAGGCAGCTGATTGATGTTTCTCTCTCATTAATGTTTCTAACTCTCTATCCCTCTCCCTTCCTCTCTTTAAAAAATCAATAAAATATATTAAAAAAAAAGAAAGAAAGAAAGAGACACACTGACCAATTGCCTCCTGCATGCACCCTGGCACACACCCTGATTGAAGCCCAGCACATGCCCTTGACTGTGAATCAAACCTGAGACCCTTTGGTGCAAGGGCTAATGCCCTAACAACTGACCAATACCACCAAGGCCACTTCATTTTTTCATTAGAAAAAGGTCCTTAGATAGAACATTTTAAAAGAATAGGAAAAAAGGCCCAGCCAGTGTGGCTCAGATGGTTAAACATCATCCCATGCACCAAGGTCACCAGTTCAATTCCCAGTCAGGGCATATGCCCGAGTTGTGGGCTCAACCCCCAGTAGCGGGAATGAAAGAGGCAGCCAATGGATGCTTCTCTTTCACATCAATGTTTCTCTCCCTTCCCCTATCTCTCTAAAAATATCAAAACATATTTTTTTTAAAAAGGAAAAAAGCCCCAGCCTGTGGCTCAGTTGGAGTGTCGCCTCCGTACACCAAAAAGGTTGTGGGTTCAATCCTTGATAGGTGTGTGTATAAGAGGCAACTGATTGATGTTTCTCGCTCTAAAAAATTAGTTGACCAAAAAATAAAACAAAAACAAAACGAAAAGATTCCCAGGTAAGGATTTAAATTAAAAAATAGGGAAAAAAGAGAATAGTATAATGAACTATTATACTATTAGTATAATAGTTCACCCAGTTTCAACATTTTGCCAATCTTGCTCTGTCTAACCTATCTAAATACATGATTGTTTGTTTGTTTTCCTGGAACAGTTGAAAGCAAATCATTTATAAATACTTTAGTAGGTAGCAAGATAACCTTTTAATAGAATCCCAAGATACTTCCTTCTAGTTCTGACTAAAAGAAAACTTTGAGGTCAAGCAATCCAATGACTTTTAAGACCCACAATAAGAAACAGTTTATATCACAGCCCACTATAACCATAAATACTATATATTAAAAATACTTAAAAAAACCAATATGAACTTACCCTTAGACACTGATTTCATGACTACTGAAGGATGTACCCCACGATTATCTTTCAGCTTTAGGAAATGGGCCCCCTCTCTCCCCAGTCAGATGGGCACTCTGTAACCTTCGCCCAGACTGGGAGACCCACTTGTAAAATATTTCACCCACATCACACACATCCTCAGTATCAGAACAATTTTTTAACCAAGTATGACGAGAAAAAGTTTTAATTCAAAAAAATATTTAAATGGCCAAAGCTTTCAGACTTTGAAGGTCTTAAGAAAGGAACGTTGCCATATATCACAGGTTCACTGCCTGGACAGCAGGCCTGCTCAGGAGTGAGGGCTGCACATGGTCTGAGTGGGAGAACCAAGCATGGGATTGGGACCTGGTGACATCAGCCAGTACAGCCATCCTACCTCATGCACAAAGATAAATGAGCACTTTCTGGACCAAAATGGTGCATCATCATCACTAGCAAAACTAGGGCTGTGCATTATTGATTTATAGGCCTTTTCACTCAAAGATGACGTGGGCAGATAGGAAACCTAGCCAAACGCACCTCTGCTACAGTGAGGAGAGAGACACCGCCTGCTTCGGTCAGAAAGACTCATCTCCTCCTATCAGAGCCTTGAAAATGGTCTGTTCCCTGCCTGGACAAAATTAAAGCATATTCCTACCATACATGAAATACAGGTTATTAAAATGCACAAGTTTCTCCATGCAATTACTTTTCAGAATTAATGTTGGACCGGGAGCTATACTTACAAGGTAAGTTAGCTTCAAGTTCTGCAACCTCTGTAGAAACAAAGAGATTATTGTTAATATCAGTCAATTATTCCACAATGAAATTACCAGCTCTAAATTCACAATTTCTGCCAGAACTGAGGAAAAAATAAGTAAACTAAACAAACCAAACCCTACACTTGGCCTTAAGTTTAGACTTTAAGCCAGTGGTTCTCCACCTTCCTAATGCCGCGACCCTTTAATACAGTTCTTCATGTTGTGGTGACCCCCAACCATAAAATTACTTTCGTTGCTACTTCATAACTGTAATTTTGCTGTTTTGAATCGTAATGTAAATAACTGATATGCAGGATGTATTTAGGCGACCCCTGTGAAAGTATCATTCGACCCCTAAAGGGGTGGCGACCCACAGGTTGAGAACCGCTGCTTTAAGCCATGAAGTTGCTTTCAAATATACAGTGACATGTAGGATGCCACCAAATACAGCCAAGGGCCCTTGAGCGTTTACTTTCAAAATGAAAACCATAACATTAACACAGAAATTACCTCTAGGTAAACAGTCACAGACTGTTTTCTAAAACCTTGTTCCCCCCAAATATAGAAGCTCCTCCCCTCAAAATTGATTTATTTATATACCTGTGTCTCTTCCAACTTCTCAGACCTGCCTTCCCATGATGGCTCACCTACTGTGTGCTGCACTTTTCAATGACAGAACTCCTCTGCTGGGGCCTCACCTGTGCTCGTGCCCATGCCCTTGGAGCTGCATTCCTTGGCCCCAATGCTCTCCTCCAGGGTCTATCAGTCACTATAGCAATGAAGCCCAGCACTCCTCTGCCAGCACAGAGGTACAAACCCCCAGCCATCCTGCTACTACACAGCTGGTCCTGGGGAGGCACCCAGAAGTAACTGGGCAGGCAAGTGGTCTCTGCCTCGGGCATAATAGAATGCACTGGGATCCGCTCCAGCTGTGGAGACTAAAAGGAGGAGGAGGGTTTTGAGTGGGCTCCAAAGAACAAGAAGAACTTAGTCCTGTAGAGGTGGAGGTAAGTTAGTGATGTGCAAAAGCAGAGAACACTGACAGGCACAGAAGCCATAGCAGTGTGGTGCAGCCAGGGCAACGGGAAAGGAGGCCAGGATCGTGGAGGTCCCAAGAACACGGCTTAGAATTCTAAACTGTATTCTGCAGCAACAGCAGCCAAGGAAGATCTCTGAACCAAAGTTCTTTTTTTAAAAAAAATATATTTTACTGATTTTTTAGAGAGAGGAAGGGAGAGGGATAGAGAGTTAGAAACATTGATGAGAGAGAGAAACATCAATCAGCTGCCTCTTGCACACCCTCTACTGGGGATGTGCCCGCAACCAAGGTACATGCCCTTGACCGGAATCGAACCTGGGGCCCTTCAGTCCACAGACCGACGCTCTATCCACTGAGCCAAACCGGTTAGGGCTGAACCAAAGTTCTTAAGCTTTGCCTTTAGGAAGGGCACAGCGAAGGCCAGGTGACCTGTGAGCTGGGCACTCAGATAGGCAGCAAGGGCCTGGCAGAGGCAGGGAGAGGCAGGGTGCTTGAGGGCAGAGCATGGAAGGAGCTGCCAGCTGTGTGGGGCAAGAGGAGTCCAAGATGGAGCATAGGGCTGGGGAAGCCCTGGGAGAAATAAGCTGAAGTCTGGGTGCATGACCAAGGTCAGGGTCGAGGAGCCCCTGCAGAGTGATGCCACCTGAGGTCATGAGATCAACGAAGTGGGGAGACTGGTGAGAAAAACCTCAGCAGAAAGCAGAGTACAAGAAGCCGGGAAAGTTCATAGTAAGAAATAGGTGGAAAACTATGGGGAAATGTGGTGATTCATTAAAGAGAGGACAGACTGGTCCAAGCGGAATGAGGCCCAAGGCATGGCCAGTGGGTGTGATGGACCCAGCTGAGGGCATTCAAAACAGCAGGAAGGCAAGTGGAATGGTGGAAACCAGATTTAAAAAACTAAAAAGCAAATGAGTGGTCAAAATATAAATGCTATAGGAATAAAGATTTCTTCAAGTGATGTGGGGAGGGATGGGAAGAGGAGTGGAGGGGAGGGCAGAGGCCACCATGCTTGCAAAGCTGAGTGCTGAGTGCGTTAGTGGGAAGATTGGCGGGTGGTTCTGTTCTCAGGCTAAAAATTTAGGAAACCCACAGGCCTTTGACTTCAGCTGATTAAGAATCTGGGTAGGGACATGTGGCCCACGAAATGTATCAGCTTGGGAGTCCAGGGATTTGGAACTGCATCCACAAAGTGGAATGGGGCAGGGGAGCCAGGAACACAGTCCAGGGTGTTATAGCCAATCAGTGGAGCTGGGCATGGGGAGAGCAGTAACCCTAATCATCCTCTGGCCATGACTGGAAAAGGACCAGATTTTGTAGTGAAATACAAGCCTGGGAGTCTCCCTTCTTGGCAGTGTTATGTTGTACATTCAAACATATGCACTTAACAAAACAACATCATGGAGAGCCCGTGAGAAGTTCAATAACATAACTCTCATACCGACCCCGGTGATCTTCAGTTTTGGCCTCCTGACTAGCCCACTATTGCCCTACCCTGGAGCAGGGTGCTCACGAAAGAAAGCAGGGTGTGGAGGACCACAGCACTCTGCACTCCGAGGCATCCACACCAGGTCCTCTGATGGGGAGGGGCAAGGGCCTTGCTCTGCTCCAACAGTTCACACAGGATTTCATTGTATCAGAAAAGCAGACATTTTATAAATGAGTCATTAATATTAACAACTTTAAATGTTATCTATATAATTAAACTATGTTTTTAAGGCAAATTCTATTTATATATCTTATTATACTATTATTTAACTTTTTATTGATAAGAATTTGCAAGAAATGGTTCTTGAGGCCCTTCTTTTGAGATAGATGCTGGCCACAGGAACCCGGCTTTCTCTGGGGGCCTATGCCATCTGCAGTCAGGAGAGCTCTGCTCACCCAGCTTTACAAAAGCCCAGTGAAATGTGCCCAGAGGATTTGAGGGAGAGGGCACCTAACGGAAGTGAAATGTTTGAGAAGACATTGTAGTGCTAAGGGAAGAGAGGAGGTCTGGACCCAGGGGGGCGGGGAGGTGCTGACCAGGGCATGATGATGACAGAGCCACAGAAGCAGCCCCCACACAGCTGGCACAGGCGGAGGACACCTCACTCTAGGACAGGATTCTCCACCCTGGCTGCAATGCCAATCACCTGGGGAGATTTTTCCTGACTTTTTCAATAGCTTTGGTGAGTACAATTTACACACTAAAAAACAGACCTACTTAAGTGTATGATTCAATGATTTTTAGTGAAATCTGGAGTTGTGCTACCATTGCCACAATCTAGAACAGGATGGGGAATGTCTGGCCAGAGGGCCATATAAGGCCCGAGAAATTATTTGGTCTGGCCCTGCCAAGGCATTAGGGGTGAGTTAATTAAATGTTTGACCAAATATAACAGGCCAATTTTTAAGCTGATAATTTTCTATGTTATAAATATCCAAATGGCCCTTGGCAGAAAAAAGGTTCCCACCCGTGATCTAGAACCTGCACAGCAAACCCTGCCCCCTCAGCGGTCCTGCCAGGCCAA
The DNA here is from genome assembly GCF_014108235.1 of Myotis myotis. NCBI lineage: Eukaryota > Metazoa > Chordata > Mammalia > Chiroptera > Vespertilionidae > Myotis > Myotis myotis. The sequence continues at coordinate 35,089,397 of NW_023416390.1, read as the reverse complement.
TACACCAGAAGTCCTAGGTGGGTCCAGGCCTCTGAGTTGCTACTCTCCCAGGGTACAGGAAACTGCTGTCAGCTGTAGTACCAAGCTATATTTATACACAGCTGGTTACACAGACAGACTTAACAACTTCATACTGTAGTCTAGACTTAAATTCCTAAAATGAGCACTATGCTTGCATTTCCACGTTCAGTGTGACTCACTCAAAGAAGGTGGACAGGGCCAGGGAGAGCCCTCAGACCCAGTCCAGCAATGACCCCCACCACAGGCAGGACATGTGCAGGCTTCTGGTCCAACTGCCAGTACAGCAAGGAATACCATTCTAGCCCTGGCCAGTTTGGCTCAGTGGATAGAGCGTTGGCCTGTGGACTGAAGGGTCCCAGTTCGGTTCTGGCCGGGGGCACATGCCTGGGTTGCAGGCTCAATCCCCCCCAGTAGGGGGCGTGCAGGGGGCAGCCAGTCAATGAATGATTCTCTCACTGTTGATGTTTCTCTCTGAAATCAATAAAAATATTTAAAAAAAGAAAAAGAAATACCATTCTGGGGGCACAAGGACTTCAATAAGGTACTCTAATTCAGCCCAGTATACAAGACAAAACGAGCCACAGAGGCTCACACGGTGTTGCTCTCAGGGAGCTGTCACAAATGACAATAGTTTCTCTACATCTCCGATGATGGCAAATACTAGTCATTAACATCAGCAGTTACCACCTTAGAATCCATGTACACTAAGACTCTGACCAAAGAAACAAGTGGACTGCTTTACATGTTGAGGCCTCTTGGAAAAGCAGCCACCCTTCCCCGCATAACCTTAGTGCCAAAGGACATGACCCCACCTGTTCCGTAACAAGAAATTCAGGTATTTTTACACTGCTTAAGGCAGGGTTCCTCAAAATTTTTAAACAGGGGGCCAGTTCACTGTCCCTCAGACCGTTGGAGGGCAGGACTATAGTTTAAAAAAAAATTATGAACAAATTCCTATGCACACTGCACATATCTTATTTTGAAGTAAAAAAACAAAACGGGAAAAAAGACGGAACAGACATCACCCAGAACCACAGGAAAGCTGGCTGAGGGGAAATTCTTCAACTAGAAGGAAAGAGAACAGCATACGAGACTCAGAGGAGGCGCAGTGCGGAAAATACAAAGATGCAGAGGTGCGTGCGGAGCGGGCTGGTGGCTGAGGGCACGGTTGGCGTTTTCAATCGGGAGGGAGGCTCAGGCCCTGAGGTCCAGTTCGGGGCGAGTCTCTAGGGACCCAGACTCAAACGGGAGAAGCGGGACTGTCTGGCATCAGTCGGAATGCGAGGGCAGCTTTCTCTCCGAGGTTTGCAGCAGTTGCTGGGACTCTGAGAGGCAGAGCCTCTGGGACGGGACTGAGAGCAGCCATAACTGCTCCCTCCGCCCGTCCTGTTTGATCCCCTGTGACCCTGCCCCGCCCAAGCCCTGCACAGAGCCATTTGCCAGATAGCCTCAGGCAAACGCTAGATTAGCACCTCCCCAGAGGACAGAAGTTTTCCCACTGCAGACACAGCTGACTCTCACAGCCAGTTGGCCTGGAGGTCAAATCCCCCCAGCATTAACTACAACAATCAAGGCTTAACTACAACAAGACTGCGCACAAAGACCACTAAGGGGTGCACCAAGAAAGCATAAAAAATGCGGAGACAAAGAAACAGGACAAAATTGTCAATGGAAGATATAGAGTTCAGAACCACACTTTTAAGGTCTCTCAAGAACTGTCTAAAAGCCGCCGATAAACTTAATGAGATCCTCAAGAAATCTAATGAGACCCTCGATGTTGTGATAAAGAACCAACTAGAAATTAAGCATACACTGACTGAAATAAAGAATACTATACAGACTCCCAACAGCAGACCAGAGGAGCGCAAGAATCAAGTCAAAGATTTGAAATGCGAAGAAGCAAAAAACACCCAACCAGAAAAGCAAAATGAAAAAAGAATCCGAAAATACGAAGATAGTGTAAGGAGCCTCTGGGACAGCTTCAAGCGTACCAACATCCGAATTATAGGGGTGCCAGAAGATGAGAGAGAGCAAGATATTGAAAACCTATTTGAAGAAATAATGACAGAAAACTTCCCCCACCTGGTGAAAGAAATAGACTTACAGGTCCAGGAAGCGCAGAGAACCCCAAACAAAAGGAACCCAAAGAGGACCACACCAAGACACATCATAATTAAAATGCCAAGAGCAAAAGACAAAGAGAGAATCTTAAAAGCAGCAAGAGAAAGAAACTCAGTTACCTACAAGGGAGTACCCATACAACTGTCAGCCGATTTCTCAACAGAAACTTTGCAGACCAGAAGGGAGTGGCAAGAAATATTCAAAGTGATGAATGCCAAGAACCTACAACCAAGATTACTTTATCCAGCAAAGCTATCATTCAGAATTGAAGGTCAGATAAAGAGCTTCACAGATAAGGAAAAGCTAAAGGAGTTCATCACCACCAAACCAGGATTATATGAAATGCTGAAAGGTATCCTTTAAGAAGAGGAAGAAGAAGAAAAAGGTAAAGATACAAATTATGAACAACAAATATGCATCTATCAACAAGTGAATCTAAGAATCAAGTGAATAAATCATCTGATGAACAGAATGAACTGTTGATTATAATAGAATCAGGGACATAGAAAGGGAATGGACTGCCTATTCTTGGGGGGGAAAGGGGTGTGGGAGATTCGGGAAGAGACTGGACAAAAATCGTGCACCTATGGATGAGGACAGTGGGTGGGGAGTGAGGGCGGAGGGTGGGATGGGAACTGGAAAGAGGGGAGTTATGGGGGGGAAAAAAAGAGGAACAAATGTAATAATCTGAACAATAAAGATTTAATTTAAAAAAAAAAAAAAAGAAAACTGGGTTCCATCAATGTAAGAATCATTCAAACCTGTAGAGAATTTTATGGTTTCATTGCCAGGAGGCAAAATGTCAATTAATTGAGATAATGTCCAAAGTACGAGAGTTTGATACCTTATTTTATACATTATAATCAAAAGAAGATCCAAGTGGGTTACATGAAATCCATTGGTGATAGATTAGGGAGCTGGGAGGAAGGAAAGCATGGAAACCCCTGGGATAGGATGAAAAGTAAAATTATAGCCCTAACCAGTTTGGCTCAGTGGATAGAGTGTTGGCCTGTGGACTGAAGGGTTCCAGGTTCGATTCCGGGCAAGGGCATGTACCTTGGTTGCGGGCACATCTCCAGTAGGAGGTGTGCAGGAGGCAGCTCATCAATGTTTCTCTCTCATTGATGTTTCTAACTCTCTATCCCTCTCCCTTCCTCTCTGTAAAATATCAATAAAATATATTTAAAAAAAGAAAAACAAAACAAAACAAAAACAAAACGGGAACAAATACAATATCTGTATTTGCATGTGGCCCGCGGGCCGTAGTTTGAGGACCCCTGGCTTAAGGTTTCACCTGTCCCAAGATGCTAACACCTTCACCGCACACTGGCCCTGCCTTTCTGGGAGGCACCTGGCAACTTGCACAATTCCGTGGCTGCACAACTTCCTTCTGAGAAATGAGACTCTTTTCCTTTCTAACTAAAGATCAAACCACAGAGCCCACTTGAAGCATGACTGCACAGAAAGACCAGATGAACCTGCACTCTCTCCATGGCGGAGAATGAGCAGACTTGCCCAGCCCTGTGACAGTACCTGGCCCTGAGCCTGGCACACACAGGGTGCTCAGGTAGCGCTTGACAAACAAGCACACTTGTTGGCAAGATGGCAGTGAATGTCCTGAGGCATGAGGAGCCTTTCTCCTGAGATAGCTGGGGACAAAGGCTGCACACAGATTCATTCCTTTTAGAGCCCCTGATTCCAGACCTGAGCTTGAACTCATTCAGCTCAGTTCCAAATCTCCACACTTAACAAAGACTAACATAGGCAAAAAGTGTCTGCCAGCCTGCCTGGTGCCCCTTGAGGGTCAGAATCAGTAGACTGATAACAAGCAGGCACTAAGTTTGCTGAGTGGACAAGTGAAGGAACAGGGACAGACATACGCCCACTGCATGAAAAGGGCCACCTTCTGAAAGACAAGAAGTCAGCAATTCTGCCCGAGGGCTTTTTGGGGAGATGGGAACACCATCAGACTCAACAGCCCCACAAAGGTTCAGTAGGAGCGCAGCACCAACTGCCCTTTGGCCGAAAGCACTAGCTCCCCAGTCAGGCTGTCGTGAGTTGGGGCCAACAGGAAATGCACAGATCTGACACCCTCTCCCCAGTGTCCCCAGCTCACAGGGTTCAGAGCAGGCAGTGGCCCTCGATCCTAACCCAGACCACTGGATTGTTCTACACTCCCCATTTCTGGCCTGGAGGACATCCTTGAGAACCATCCTGGGGGTTCAAATGACGAGCTGGTGTGGTGAAGGTGTCAGTATGGTAGAGGGTGGGCGTGGCGGCAGCACCTCACTTGGCTGGGCCCTTTAGGACCTGAGTTTCTTTCCCAGATGCTAGCTGCTCTGAGACAGGTTCTGGTGTATCCAAGGAGAACTGACTCCAGCCTTCTGTTGTCCTTCAGAACTGGACCTCTCAGGTCCTGGAAGATACCTCCTGCCCTTGGAGTAGGGGCGAAGTCCAGCATGGCGAGCCCCAGCGGGCTACCCAGCTATGTCAGGGCTGGATGTGTGTGGGAGCCTCTCTTCTCTGCATTTGCACTTCTGTCCTGCTCCTTCGTTCCTGCTTGCTAGGCCTGCCCAAGAGCCTGCCCTGCCCCAATAGGTGGGTCCAGCTGTCCTCCTGCACTAAAGCTGCCCTAGCAAGTTTCTCAACCTCCTGAGTCCAGCTTCAAAATGAACCACCACCCAGCAAGGATTAGCAAAGGTCAAACTAGATTTGCACTAGAAAGTGCCCAACAGAGGGCCACTCTGTTGTGCCCACCCTCCACTCCAAGGACCACAACACACATCAAACCCTTTTCCAGGTGCTGCCCGGCTCCTGCTCCTCTGCAGATGGAACCCCTGGGCTAGCACCCGGAAAAGAGACTCAGGTCCTAAAGGGCCCACCCAAGTGAGGTGCTGCCACGACCCCACAGGATAAAGCTGCTTAGCAAACCCACTGCAGTCCAGCGCTCTCCCCAACAGAACAGGCAATGCCAAAACGTATAAAATGATTCTTACTCTACCAGGAGGCATAAGCCAGAGCTGAGTCAACATTAGAGGGTAGCAGAACAAGGAAATATGCGCCCCTGAACCTGAGGCCTTCCTGTTCCCGTTCCTTCCCAAGCTGAGCACTGCTTTGTTTCTGAGAAGGCCCAACACAGCACGTGTGTACACAGCGCATGCACACGCATGGCTCCCCTGCCACACTCAGTGTCAGGATATCAAATACCAGTCACCCCCCACGGTGTCTGCCTAAAGGAATACGAACACAGGCAGTTCTAACAAACTACTCACAAACCAAGTGCTTCCTAGCTCCTCACACTTAAGAAATGAAAACACATGTCATAAGCTCTTTCAAGCAGGGACTGTTTCTCCCTCCACTCTGTAGTCCTTGACCCTAGGAAACTGCCTAAGCACCTGAGAGCTGTAAGTCTGTGCAATGAGTGATGCAGAAACGGCGCACAACGCATGTGAGCCACAGCTCTGGGACAATGTGCTGTTAATTCTGCAAGGGGAACTGTTTGCACAGGCTCTCCTCAGGCTTTGACTTAACTAAATGGAGAAGGATCCTAAGAGATTACCCAATACCACACCCTCCCTTGGTGCTGAGGAGTCCAGAAGAAACAAAGACCCCTCTCCCAGGAGTCTACAATGACAGCCGAGACCAGAGTGGTGGACCTGCTGACTCTCAGGACTTTACTTCTCCCACCAGCACCCTGAGAGCCCCATAGAGAATACTCCAAGTACGTAAGACACACCAGTTTCTAATCCACTTCCTCACCAGCAGCACTCCCACAGCGCACAGGCTGTAAGTAATAAGGGGTTACACTTTAACATATTTTCAAACAGGCTGCTTCACACCCCAACAGAGCCCCAAGCCATCCTTCACGTTGTTGTGGGATATAAAGAGCTCACATGGGTGTCATCACCTTTAACGAGCAGTCTGTCTCTCACAGACACCCTCCGCGTGGAGTCAGAGGCTGTGGCTGACGTCCGGGACCCTTTGAGACCATCATCCCGCTTCAGTTTGCTCGCCAGCGTCAGCATTACTGCTGCCTTTACCCTGAAAGACAGATGGAAGCTCGGTTAAGAACACGTCTCTAGACAGCAGCTGGAGACTGACCACAACCATGTAAGTGGTTTTCTTTTCTTTAGTTGTAGAAAAATTTAGCATATTAGCTACATGAAGGCTGGATTCCTACATAATAGAGTTGGGTAATCTCTACACCATCCTCTACAAGTCTAATTTTTTAAAGTATGAGTTAAATTTTTTAAAAGGGATTTAACACTCACTGGGTGCCAGGCCCTGGGGTATGGTGGGGAGAGAGCTCCCAAGCTCACAGTCTAGGGGAGCCTCCACTGACGGGTTCCCCTTGGGCTCACCACTGTCCATGTAAGTCTGCCCTTCCCCACTGCAGGGACATGCATCTGTGTGTGCCCCGCATGCTGGGCCCATGGCAGACTGGGGGAGGGGGGTGTCAGCCTCTGGTGAGGAGAGGACACTGTGATGCTTTGCTTTCCTTCTTCCTTTAAGAAAGGCGGGGCTAGAACCTTAATAAGCATGTTCACATTTATTTGTTGTTTTTTATTTACATTTTTAGGCAATATCAACATCAAGATTAAGTTATAACGAATGCCCCAAAAATAGATTCTCTTTGCTGGCTGCTTCCAACCCATCTGTGTTTCAGATTCCCACTGAGAGCTCACAGGTAAGAATAATAAAGACGAACACAGGCGATGCGCACCTGACTGCTTGGAAGAAAGGGTTTAAGAAATGTCACTAAATCTGTACAGGTATCACTGTCCTTTAGAACAGCAGTCGCCAACCTTTCAGACCTCATGGACCACCGGCTGGCGACAGCTGCTCTAGAACCTGCCCTCCATTTCTACATAAGATGCCATTCACCTGCTATGCCTCCTAGTTCTTACTTGCTTTGGTACAGCTGGAAAGGGACTCGAGCTTCTTCTGACTATGGACACAAATTGGTCACCAGCCCAATATTTCCATAATTTCCTGCATTACCTTAACATCAATTCCTTTCAATACCACTCTGATCATTTTCAAGAGAAAATGATCTAAAACTTCAGAGGGCCCTATCTGGTTTTGCTCAGTGGAAAGAGCGTCGGCCTGCGGACTGAAGGGTCCTGGGTTCGATTCCAGTCAAGGACACATGCCTGGGTTGTGGGCTTGATCCCCAGCAGGGGACAGGCAGGAGGCAGCCGATCAATGATTCTCTTTCATCACTGATGTTTCTATCTCTCTCTCTCCCGCTCCTTTCCTCTCTGAAATCAGTAAAAGTATATAATACATAAATAAAAATTTTAAAAACTTCCAGAGGAAAACTTGATCCAAGCACAGAACTTTTAGGTTGAGGCTAAGATCTTTAAAAGCAAAATATGTATAAGGGTACCCCTCCTCCCTGAGTATTTTTTTACCATTTTAACCCAAGTCCATTACATAGCTTCTCACACTGTCTTCTATATCCCCCCAGAGACTGTAAGGTTTTATTTTCTACTAGAGGCCTGGTGCATGAAATTCATACAAAGGGGGAGGGTGGGACACAGGTCCCTCAGCCCGGCCTGCATCCTCTCACAATCTGGACGCTGGCTCCTAACTGCTCACCTGCCTGCCTGCCCGATCGCCCCTAACTGCTCTCCCCTGCCTGCCTGATCGCCCCTAACTGCCTCTGCCTCAGCCCCCCACCACTGTGGCTTTGTCCAGAAGGATGTCTGGAAGGACATCTGGTCTATCCGGTCTAATTAGCATATTACCCTTTTATTCGTATAGATTATTTGTACCATGAAAACAACATATTAAATATCTTCTGAATTATGACCTCTGCAGACACACACATGTGCAAACACACACATGTGCATGCGCACACATACACACCTCTAACCCTTAAAAAATCACTGGTCTAAATGCTTCAGAAGATAGTTCAACTACACATTAGGTTTCACAAGCTATGAGAATTTCAAATCTGAGAAGGCCTTCTACTCCCACTCGCACTTTTTACAGATGTGGACGCCCAGACCATGGCCTGGGGACTAGCTTGTCCTAGGTCACTCAGCTGCCAGCAGCAGTCACCACAGAAACACTAGTTTCCCTTCTGGAGATGATGGGAACATTTTCACCTTGAGTGTGGTGATGGTTCCAAAGGTATAAATCCATCCAGCAATTTGTATACTTTAAAAAAGGTGAAAACACACACCAACACTAGCTTTTTCATTCCCATCTATCGTCATCTATGTAGAGGCATGGACCACAGTCAAGGAGCACGCCTTTTCAGCTTTACCCAGAGCAGGGGCTCCCAGTTCAGTTTATAAAGCAACTTCACAAAAGGGGGGGCACTGGGAATGGGAACAGAATGAGAATACCTTTCCGTGCTGCAGCCCACAAGCTACCAGAGACAGCTCTTGCTTAGCGAACCCCACCTAGAATGATCCATCAGGCACCCTTAAGCAGATCTGGACCACAAGGCAGGGCTTGCTTCCCAGTCAAGCCCACTGCCATGCACCGAGAATGAGCACATCAGTCCTACCACATCGTCAGGGCCACCCGAGGACAATGGCCAAAACAGGCATCTGTCACTTGGGGTCTGGCTGGAAGCACTTGGTTTTTATCCTCTACCTGACCTTGGCAATGAAATATGGAAAGAAATAAAATAAAAGCACAGCACGTATAGAGCTCAGCAGGCAGCACATGAGGAAAGTCACGAGAAAGAGCCCCGTGGAAAAGCCAGGGCATGAGCACATGCCTGGTCCACACCCAGCTTCCTGGGTGGGCCTACACTGAGGGAGCCACTCAGAGGGCCCTGGCAAGACTCACCGCACCAAGAAAGGCTCACACCAGCACTCTTCTGTGCCCCTGCAGTCTAAGGACTCTGCTTAGTTCTTTCATAACCCTATTGCCCCACACTCAGTTCCTCTCTGGGATAAGCCCACACTCAATTCCACTTAGGTTCCTGGCTTGAGATCTTCAAGTTTGTGGTGCTTGATAAAACATACGGGGCACTGGCTGTGCAACATATAAAAGAAAATAACACTGGTGTTTCTTCTTCCACATAAGATAATACAGACTTACTTCCCTAGCATTCTAAGAAAATTAAGGATATAATGACCATCTATTTGTCCACCACCTATATCATTATCACGTGTCACTTTAGGGATAAAAGGTCTAATTTGGAAATGTGTCCATAGATGCTAAATTAACACTAAACGAAGAGCTTTGAAGAAAAAATAATTATTCAAACTTGCCAAGAGGTTTGCTGAACAGCTCCAATTGATTCAGAATGCTCTTTTCCTTCTTCAGTATGCTTCATACCCTGAAGATCTGGTTGAAAAACTAAACTTCCCTTTCCTGCAAATTACACTCTGACTAAACCAGCACTTTCGGAAACAGATCAGCAAGGAGCACGCTCAGTCTCTAAATTCCACACATTTCAGTTCCTCCTTTGGGTGGGACTCGATTTCAGACTGCCATTTACTAGTTCCATCATCAAGCAAGATGGACTCAGCCCGCCTCCGAGTGCTGGCAAAATCAGACCGTCACCTGTGCAGGGACACTGGGGCCAGTCAGCTCACGGTGGGGAACTCCTGGTTTACAATTCTTCCTGCCATGTAACACCCGTCTAAGTGTAAAAGCTGGGACTGAATGCAGGCCACTAGGGAGCAACCACACCAGCTTCTCCGGCCAGAGAGGCCCAGAGCTGGACCCAAACAAGTCCACACCCCCCTCTCCTCCTGCAGAAAGCCAGGGCCCAGGCACCTCCCAGCAGGCCCCGGAGTCCCTCGGGTTGGCTGGTCAGCCTTTGGAGTGCAATCCATTTATCTTCAGCAGGAAGCCTGCCCCTTCCTGCACCCGACCACCTGAAAGGCAGGTAGGTCCAGGCGGAGGCCCTCAAGTCCCCCAGCAGCTGGCCGGGTGCTGACTTGTCTCTGAGCACCTCTCCCGCCTGCACCCTGTCCCTGCCTCGTCCCAACCACAAGTCCTCTGCACAAGGCAGGCCTGCCTCCTCCCTGCTCCCCAACACCACCCAGCATGTCATTTCTGGAAGCTTCTGCTCACGGGGATGCCCAGGTCCGGAATGCCCTCCTTCCCTTCACCACCCAATCCCACTCCTTGCACAGGAAGAACACATTCCCGCCCGGATTCCAGCTTCTCCGCGAAGCCTTCCCCGGCCGCAGCCATCCACCCAGACCCGCTCCTGCGCCGGAGGAATGCGGCCAGGGGCGGGCCCAACCCCGCGGGGACCAGTGGAGGAAACCGAGGCGCGCCGAGGGCAGGGCCACGCCCAAGCGTACACACCAGCGGCACCGGGTCTGGACCCGGGACCGGCTGCACCGATCGTTCCAAGATGTCCTCCGTCCTCCCTCGTCCTCTCCTCCGCCCCCGGGAACAGCTTCCCAGCTCGCCGCGGCCGCCCCCAACTGCGTCAGGTCCCGGGCCGACTCCATGGCGGTCGCCGTCGGACTGCCGCGTCCGAGTCCCGCTCCCGCCGCCACGTCGGGCCAGTGACCTTGGACCGGCGCCCGGCGCTCCGTTTCCTCGGGACAATGCGGCCAGCAGCACCCCCACGAAGGCGGGCCGAGCGAGGGCGGCCGTGTGTGCGCCCGGCACGGCTGGTGCTCCTGCGGGCGGCCCCTCCAGCTCGGCCAGCGCCCCGGCCCCGGCCGGTCTCATTCACGCCGCCCGCCCGGGAGCAGCCGCGCGGCCTGAGGCGGCCCCGGCGCCGCCCGCCCTCGGTCCGCCTGGTGCAGCAGCGCCGCGGAGCCGAGCCGACCGCAGGCCCGCGACCACCCCTCGCCCGCCGCGGGGCCGCGCGCTCCTCACCTGGACACCTCGAGACAGGCGAGGCGGGACCGGCGCCCAACACCATGCCCGGCCGGCGGCGGCGAGACGCGGCCCCTCACAGCCGCACCGGCTCCGGGCGGCGCGACCGGAAGTAGCGGGGCGGAGACTCGGCCCCTCTCGTCCGCGGCTGCTGGGACTGCGGCGGGCGCTTTAAAAAAAAAATTCAAAGCCCTGAAGAACTTTATTTGGCGCACAAAAGGCGAACAACTGCGTGAGCTGAAGGCGGTAGGGCCTCGCTCATTGGCAGAGGGTGCGGCCGGGGGCGGGGCGGATCCCTCGGTCCTCGCTGATTGGCGGGTGGTGGCTGGGGGCGGGTTCTTCCAGTCCTCTGTGGAGCCTGCGCTTCCGAGCGCCCGGGACGCTGCGCCTTGTTACTGCGTCCATTCATTTCGCCCAGTGCGGGGCCTGCGCTGCGTTTCAGAGACCCGCGCTGCGCCGGAACTGACCGCCTCGGTTCGCGTCCCCGCTGTGTGCCCAGCGCAGTGCCCAGGATGCAGAAGACCGGGCCTTCCCCACCGCCTGCAGTGGAGGGGGTGAGAGGGCGGGGCGGTCAGACTGCAAACAGCCACCCACCCTCGGTGTACGGTGGCGGAGGCTGCAGAGGAGTGGCTGGGCCCTTTCCTGTTCTTGTCTTACTGGGTTATATTCCTTCTTTCATCTTTTACACTTTTGTAAAGTGCTTTAGAAGTCTTTCAAATTGTACAAACTCTTCTCACGTCCACTTGTGTGATTGGTGATAAGGGGCGGGGGGGGGGGGGGGAGCAGCGCTCCGGCAAGGCTCCTGGAGGAATGCGCCGTCTGAAAGATGAGGCTCACCACACAGACCGGGAGGAAAGAGCCAAGGAGTTGGAATTGTGTTTCCAGAAGCCCCGTTGAAAGGTTTTAAACAGTGGAGTGACCGTGTGGTTTTCTTTCTAAAAAAGTCTTCTGGCTCTGAGTGAGCTGGTGGGCGGGGAGCCAGGCAGAGAGGAGACCAGAGCCAGGAAGACCAGCGAAGAGCACGGCTCATGGTATTCCTTCTGTTTGGAACAGTTTTCCCCTTCTTCACCCAGCTAACTCCTCAGTTTCTCTAAGTTTGCAGAGGTCGTACAATCCGTTCCTCAGATCCCACTGCTTTTTCCTGCAGCTGCACGTCTGTGATTCTTTCCCCTTCCAGGCTGGGGCCCCAGAGCCAGCAAAGCCCTGGGAGAACATCGCACCTGTCATCTCCAGGAAGCATTCCCAGGAGGTTGCTGGCAGCACAGGGGCGGCCTAGGGTCCGGGCATTCAGGAGGTCTTGCTGAGGGTCCAGACAGGTGCCTTCTACCCAGGGCTCCTCGTGGCACACTCTGGATGCTGAACCCACTGTGGCAGCAATGCACGGCTGCCCATGTTTCGTATTTTGTGTAGTACCTATACTTTCTGTTACACTAGGTATCGGATGTCCACTTCAGTGAGTGCTGTGGGCAAAATGCCACAAAACACTGTTTTCCCTAAAAAACAAACAAACCAAAAAAAAAAAACCCCACACAGTTGAAATGTATATCCATTAGTTACGTGAACACCGGAGTGAACAAGGCAGGAACGATCTGGAGCAGCCATACCATGTTCTGAGCATTTGTAACGTCCAGGGTGGTGTCTGTGATCTGCATCTTGGGCTGCAACCCATGAGACCACACTGGCGTCACCCAAAGCAGTCACCTGGCATGTCAAGGCAGTGCCACCTCCAGATAGAGCCCCCCCTTGCAGCCACAGCTCTCTCTCCCTGTACACTGGGGGGGAAAACCAACATTCTGGTGACTCCTTTCCCAACTCATGACTAAAATCCCACACCCGCACTTCGGTGACAGCGATGCTATGACATCTGTGAAGAGGAGTCATCACTCAGAGTGCACCTGGACCGCTGCTTGCTCTGCTGGCATCGGGGGACTTGGCACAATCCCTTAGCTGGGCGGTAAAAGTCCTAAAAGCCTTCGAATCTTTTGACCCAGTAATTTCACTCTAGGGATTGGCCTGAGGAAGTAAGCCAAGAACAGAAAAAGCTCTGGCACAAAAATTTCCATTGTGTTATAGAACTTGGAAGCAACCTCAGGCTCAGCATTAGGGGAATGGTTAACTAAATTACTGCTCATTTACTTACAGAAACATTACACAGCCATTAAGCTTGGTCATTACACAGATTCTGTAAAACCACAAACATACTTAACAAGTGAAATAAGTACCATTCAAATTGTTTAAATACCATGACTACAACTCTGGAAAAGACAAATATATGGGCAGAAACTAGAAGTAAATAAACAAAAATGAATATTTTTTGTGTCCAGGTGGTAGGATTATGAGTAACTTTTCCTCTCTTTTTAAAATCTGTCACTTATTTTGTTTATATATTATTTTCATAGCAACACAATACAAAGGTCTCTTTTAAACACAATTGATCCTTAATTCGGAAGACCGGTCTTGTGCAAAATTAATGATTTTAATGCTGCTACTCACTAGCAAAATAAATATGGAGAAGCTTAAAGCTTCCCTGGACAGGTCATTTAAAAACGGGCAATGCAGCCGAAACCGGTTTGGCTCAGTGGATAGAGCGTCGGCCTGCGGACTGAAAGGTCCCAGGTTCGATTCCGGTCAAGGGCATGTACCTGGGTTGCGGGCACATCCCCGGTGGGGGATGTGCAGGAGGCGGCTGGTCGATGTTTCTCTCTCATCGATGTTTCTGACTCTATCTCTCTCCCTTCCTCTCTAAAAAATCAATAAAATATATTTAAAATAAATAAATAAATAAAAAATAAATAAATAAAAACAGGCAATGCAAATCATGCTTAGAAAGCCTTCCTAAAGTCCAAGAAGAAAACGTCACTTTGGAATAAATAGTGACTATTAGAGATATTATATTAGTTTTAGGTCACTTCCACGTGGCAATAGAGTTGCCTCTCCATGTGCTAACCGTACAGCACATTCAGGTCCATTCAATGAAATTCTGAACATACATTTTTTACAGGAAAACATGGTCTGCTGTGTCAGTCCCCAACACGTACTGCCGGGGAAAGCACACACTACCCACATCTGAGAGGCAGGAGAACGGCCCTTGGGAATGAGAACACAGGTTATGATGAAGAAAGGATGGAGAGGGCATGTACAGTAGGCTGAAGGAAGATTCAAAGATATCCATCCTCACTGTTATTACCTAATATTATTCTGGAAGTTCTGGCTAACTCAATAAGGCATTCCCCAGAAATGGAAGATGATTATTAGAAAGGATGAGACATGACCATAGCATAATGAGACAATGTAAACAACTCCCTAGACTATCCAAGAGGCACCTGAAAAATGTAAAGGTGAATAAGAGATAAACAGAGTGACCGACTAAAAAGAAAAAGAAAAAGGTATATTTTCCATACCAACAATAGCCAATTAGAAGTTTATCAAAAAACCCATTTCACAATGGCGGAAGGAAAGACAAGTAAAATATTTAAACTTCATGACAAATAGGCACGATCTGGATTGTGAAAATTAATAAAGGAAACCTCAACTAAAATTGGACTCTGGAGGGCTTGTAGAGTGGGTTGTCACCCTACCACTCCTTATCACTCCGAACATGAAAAAAGTGGGCCTTGCATCTCCAACAGGAAGGTGTGCTATCTGCTTTACCTCCTCTGCAGGAGGAAGGAAGATTTTCTTCTTGCCCAGCAACAAGCCCAGCCAATGGAAAACACCACAGCTCAGCCAATGAGAAACTATCATCACCCTGAACTCTTTCCTTCAATGAACTTTCAATTTTCTTTGCTTATGAGGTCCTTGCCCCATGTTCCTTTCTATAAAAGCCTTCCTCAGAGTATCTCTCTGCTTGCTAGACGAGATGCTGCCTGGTTTATAAATAATTTAATAAAACCAATTAAACAGGATAAAACATTTTACAAACTTTATGTCTCTCAAAATGTCCATGGCAGATATACATTAGAGCTCACATCCTGTGAAGGAACCAGCCAAGACCCAGCTGAGAGGGGAGGGTAGGATCTGAGGCCTGGGAAGGCCCCAGCTAGTCTCTGGAGGAATGCTCAGAGGCCGCAGGGGATGTCAGGTGGGGAACAGGTGAAAATGTCACTCTATCACTGCTGCATTTTCAGCAGTGACAGCTGGGAAGCCACTTATGTCTTCACCACAGGGCGCTGGGGAATAAAGGATGGGGCTCACAGAGGTTTGTCAGATCTCCAGGCATGAAGAAGTGCTGTTGACCTTAAAACTAAAGGTCAGTTTTACCAGCATAATGGGTTTACATGAGAACAGCCAGAATTGCAATTCAGAACAAGCAAGCTATAGTAAAAGCTATAAGCAAAGTCCAATAAACAAAAGAGAGGAACGTTATTTTATGGGAAAAAAGGAGAAAGTGGGAGAGGTTGAATCAAAGTCCATTGGAGACAACGGATAGTTCGGGGAGATGACAGTTTTTCACTGGCTGAGTTGCTGGGGCATCTGATATCTTGTAGGAGACACGACATCCATCTTTTCCTATGGGGTCTATAACTAATGCTTCTTTCCTGTGAACAATTCTATTGGGGTCTTTGACAATTCTTTCTGTAACTGACATGACAGGTTGTGTGAGAGCTCCCCCTTCTGGCCTCCTGACTCCATTTTGGTGTGGTTTCTTTTTATTAATTTTCACTTAATTTTATTAAGTTTCTTTAATTAATTTTCATTTATTAATTTTCCATTTTTGTATATCATAAAATGGAAAAATGAGTGGCAAGGTGACATGAGTAGTACAATGGCATTTTTATAAAATAGTCTGTTTAGATAGAGATAAGTTTCCAAACTATCAGAAAATATTTACCAGTGTATTGTATTAGTTGGCCAGGGCTGACTGAAGAAAGCACGGTAACTGGAGTGGCTTAAACAAACGAAATGTATTGTCTTGTAGCTCTGGAGGCTGAAAGCCCTAGATCACAGTGTGAGCAGAGCTGGCTCCATAAGGACTCTAGAGCTAAATATGAGAGATGCAGTACCTTCTAGAAGAACTCACAGAGTACTTTCCCCAGTGAAGGCAAAAATTCCTTATACAGAACACAAAAGCACTAACCATAAAGGACAAAAAGGATACATTGGATTACATTAAAATTTAGAATTTCTCTTCAAGTGACACCATTAAAAAGACAAGCCATAGAGTGGAAGAAGATATCTGCAATACGTATATCCCACGAAGAATTCGTATCCTGAACCTGTAAAAACCTTATCCATCAACAAGAAAAGGCAGAAATTCCCAAAAGAGAATCCAGCACCAGACGGACAGGCCATGCACCAAAGAGGTGATTCGAAGGACAAGAAACACATGAAACATGCACCTCCTTGCTAGTCATCAGGGAAAGGCCAGAGGAACCACAACATGACATCCCTTCACACACATCAGAATAGCTTAAATAGCAAGAATGGGAAATACCCAGCCTATGGGGCACTGGCAACTCTCAGACCACTGAGGGCAGTGAGCACTGGTGCGTTGGCTTTTGGGAGTTGGTGCTGTCTCCTAAAATTGAACAAATGCGGTCCAACTCTGGGTGTAAATATACATATAGTCACACACACAGAAGTACTTATCATTCCACAACTTACGTTTTTTAAAATATGTTTTCATTGATTTTAGAGAAAGGAAGAGAAAACAAGAGAGTGAGAGAGAGAAACATCGATGTAAGAGAGCAACATCAGTCAGCTGCCTCCTGCACGCCCCCCACTGGGGATCAAGCCTTCAACCCAGGCACCTGCCCTAACTGAGAATTTAACCAGTGACCTTTGGTGCATGGGATGGTGATCAACCAACTGAGCCACACCTGCCAGGGCACAACTTGTGTATTTTTAGCTTCATACCATGCTTTTTTTAAAAAAATATATATATATATTTATTGATTTCAGAGAATAAAGGAGAGAGAGAGAGAGATAGAAACATCAATGATGAGAGAGAATCATTGATCGGCTGCCTCCTGCAAACCCCACACCAGGGATGGAGCCCGCAACCCGGGCATGTGCCCTGACCAGGAATCAAACCGTGACCTCCTGGTTCATAGGTCAACTCTCAACCACTGAACCACACCAGCTGGGCTTCATACCATAGTTTTTTTGTTTTTTTTTTCATACCATGTTTTGAAATCTATGCATATTGCTATGTAGAGATCCATAGTGTTGACTCTAATAGGTGCATAGATATTCATATATAAGAATATTTCACATTATTTATCCAGTTTCCTATTGCTGGGCATTTAGCTTGCTTCCCATCATTTGCTGTTACAAACAGAGCTGCAGTAAACACTGACAAAAGCAATCTAGGGTACAGGTAAGAGGTTTCTCCAGGGCCTGCCCCCAGAGGAGAAAGTGCTGGTCGATGAAGCAGACACATTTCCAACTTTGCTAGAATTACCAGATTGGTCTTCTAGGTGGTTATACTATTTACCATGCCAATAAGCAGTATGTAGCAGTTTGAATATCTAGTAACCTCCTGGTATTGGGTATGAAATGGTCTCCCATTGTGGTTCTAATTTGCATTTCCCTGAATGCATTAATTTGCATTTCCCTGAATTTGTGCATCCCTTCTTATGTCTCTTGGCCATTCAGACTTTTCCTTCTGGGAATGGCCTCTTTATATCTTTTGCCCATTTTCCATTGAGCTGTTTATCCTGCCACCAAAATCACCTTATTCTTATAGTTTTATATATAAAACTATAGCTAGATAACTTATATATAAAACAAATGCAGCCCAAAGTCAGAAGGCAAAAATGAAAATTAGAGCAGAATTAAATGAAATAGAGAACAAAAATACTATACAAAATTATAATGCAACAAAAAGCTGGTTCTTTGAAAAGATTAATAAAATTGACAAACCTCTGGCTAGGCTCACCAATAAAAAAAGAGAAAATACTCAAACAAAATCAGAAATGAAAGAGTAGTTACAATGGACACCACAGAAATACAAAGGATCATACAAGGGTACTATGAAATACTATATGCCACCAAATTCAACAACCTAGGAGAAATGGACACGATCTCAGAAATATATACACTCTGCCCGGTTGGTATGGCTCAGTGGTTGAGCACTGACCTATGAACGAGGAGGTCACGGTTCAGTTCCTAGTCAGGGCACATGCCTAGGTTGCAGGCTGGATCCCCAGTGTGGGGCATGCAGGAGGCAGCCGATCAATGATTCTCTCTCATCATTGATGTTGCTATCTCTGTCCCCGCTCTCCCTTCCTCTCTGAAATCAATAAAAATATATTTAAAAACAACAACACAGAGCTCATGTTAAAGGGCGAATCTGGAGCTGAGAAGTGATAAATTCATTATTGGCACCAGTAATAACAACTTTCTATAATTCTAACATCTGTGTCAACTGTCCACCACTTGCAATCGATTGGTTTTTGTCTTCATTCCGAGTCAAGTTTTCCTGTTTCTTTGCATACCTGGCAATTTTTGCTTGGATGCCCAACATTGAATTTTCCCTTGTCAAGTGGTGGATATTCTGGACTCCTAGAAATATCCTTGCGCTTTGTTCTGGGGCACAGCTAGGTCACTTTGACACAGTTTGATTCGTCTGGCTCTTGCTTTTTTTTTTTTTTTTTTAAATATATTTTATTGATTTTTTACAGAGAGAAAGGGAGAGGGATAGAGAGTTAGAAACATCAATGGGAGAGAAACATCTATCAGCTGCCTCCTGCACACCCGCTACTGGGTATGTGCCCGCAACCAAAGTACATGCCCTTGACCGGAATCGAACCGGGGACCCTTGAGTCCGCAGACCTACGCTCTATCCGCAGAGCCAAACCAGTTAGGGCGTGGCTCTTGCTTTTAAGAGCGGAACAGACCTAACTGGTTTGGCTCAGTGGATAGAGCGTCAGCCTGCCGACTGAAAGGTCCCAGGTTCGATTCCAGTAAAGGGCATGTACCTTGGCTGTGGGCACATCCCCAGTAGGAGGTGTGCAGAAGGCAGCTTGATGTTTCTAACTATCTATCCCCCTCCCTTCCTCTCTGTAAAAAATCAATAAAATATATATTTTTTTAAAAAAGAGCAGAACAGTGCTCACATTAGGGCCAGTTACTTCCACTGCTGACCAACGCCTTCTGTGTACTCTATCTAGAGTCCCGTTCCGGCGTGGCTGGTGGGAACAGGCCCAGTTCCCAGGCAGAGGTGAGCTACAGCCCAGGTAGTGTCCTCACACAGGTGCTGGCCGGTGCGTTGCCGAGCGCTCTCTGGGAAGCTCTCTCCTCTCCAGCACTCCGTCCTGAGAACTCTAGCTGCTTTGGTCTCCCTGGACTCTTGGCTCCATCTCCTCAACTCAAGGACTCTGCCAGGCTCTACATCAGGCCCCTCCCTAGACACTCTCTCCAGGCAGAGCTGGGCCACTGTGGGGCTCACCTTACTCGTTATCCCCTCTCAGAGATCACTGCCCTGTGAGGTCTGGTATGAAAGCCATCCTTTCCTATATTTTGTCTGGTTTAGTTGCTGTTGTCCAGGTGACAGTGTAAATAAATCTGATCCCTGTTACTACAGCCTCGCCAGAGTCAGGAGTCTCCTGGGATGCCCAGCAAACATCCAAATGGAAATACTGAGAAGATACTGAGATGTGCATTTTTGGAGTCTCAGGAAGAAGCCAGGCAGGAAGAATACATTTGGGAGTCTTCAACAAATAGATAGTATTTAGATCCGCGAGGGTGGCTGAGGTCACCATGGAGTGAGTGTGGATGGAGAAGAGGACCAAGGACCAAGCCCTGGGTTACTTCAAGTTTAGATGTTGAGATGAGTAGAGTCCCTTAAAGGAGACTGAGAGGGAGGGGTCAGTGAAACAAGAAACAAGCCACTTTGCTGCCATGGAAACCTAAAGAGGAAAATGCTGCAAGGAGGCGGGAAAACTGTATTAAAGTCTCCAATTGGTCGAGCTAGATGACATGAGAATTGGCCACTCTCTTGGCAACCTGGACATCACGGTGTCCTTGCAGGAAGTACTTCAGCTGAGCAAGTGAGCAAATGGTGGGGCTGAAAGCCTGCCTCCTGTGGCTTCAAGGAAACCCAGAGAAAAGGATGGGAGACAGCCAGTTTAGGACACAGTTTCCAGTAATTTTACTCTAAAGGATGATGGAAACATGGGGTCACCAGAGGAAGACATGGGGGAGGGGTTGAAAGGGCGAGTCATCGTGGGGCCTACGTGGGCCGGCCGCCGGGCCCCATGAGGCACAGCCTGACCACGCTGCTGGCGGCCTCAGGCACCGACTCCCCAGCCCACGACAGGAGCCTGGCGCAGGCCACCACCCGCCCGCTGCCCCCGCTCGCCCAAGGAGATGGAGGAGGAGGCGATCGCCGGCGCCCCCGGGGACGAGACGGAGGACGTGGACTTCCTGTCTGGGCTGGAACTGGTCAATCTGCTGGACCCCTGGCAACTGGACTGGCCCCTGGAGCCCGGGCTCAGCTCGCCCTGGGGGGGGGGGGGGCCTAGGACTGCACTCTCCATCTTGCCCTGGGTCCTCCATTTTTGGGGCGGCCGCC
The DNA here is from genome assembly GCF_014108235.1 of Myotis myotis. Classification (NCBI taxonomy): domain Eukaryota; kingdom Metazoa; phylum Chordata; class Mammalia; order Chiroptera; family Vespertilionidae; genus Myotis; species Myotis myotis. The sequence goes on along the minus strand of NW_023416390.1, from coordinate 35,068,927 downwards.
ATGTGCTCAGGAGAGTACCTTCTTCCCGGAAGCCCAGGCCCCTGCTGGCCACACCCGGGATTTCTTTAACCAATGTCAATCAAGGGACGTGCGCGCCATAGAGATGACCACATCCTGTGTAACAAGACCCGACTCCCGCCTGGCCAATCGGCGGGGCCCACAGTCCCCTCCCCTGCCCTTACTATAAAACCCACAATCCCATCAGGCCTCGCTCTCTCTTGGCCACTGGGCTTACCGTTGCATCGGTGAGTGTGGTCGGGGAGCCAAACTAGTTCGAAATGAAGGACTCTTTGCTTTTGCATCGGACTGGCTGGCTCCCTGGTGGGCCCTTGGGAATCTTGAAATCTGGGCACAACAGGGTCACAGGAAGGTTCTTCTAAGGGGCGGCTGTCAGGAATCATCCCACTAGACAGGGGAGCGTTGATGATGCCAGAGAGAGGAAGAGGATCATTGCTTAAGCCTTAAGGGATGTCCTTGCCAGGAGGGCAGGCAGGGCTTTCAGTAGAGCACAGCCTGGGCGGGGTACGTGACTCATGCAGGTGGACGTGTGGGGGGCATGTGGCATTTCCCTTCTGTGTGTCAGTGACATGGGAAGTGAGGCCATGAGCTGAGAGTGAGGAGGACATTGAGGGGGAGAGGTATGACGGCATCTCTCCTGGGCAGGTGGTGTGGGGAGCATGGGCACTGAAGAATTCAAGAGCACCCTGAGAGAGGGCTGGTCCAGGACCACAGGCCGGGGCGGCACAAACAGTGCTCCTTTGGGCTGGGCACATTGAAACAGGAATTTTAGGGGTAAAATAGGGCAGGTTTAGGACATTTTAGAAATTTTGGAAATTAAGGGGACCATGGAGGAAGCACAGGGCTGCAGAGCAGCAGAAGGTATATTTCCATAGAATAGGAAAGCCGAAAAGCTGCAACAGGAACATTTCCATAGAATGAGGGAGCTGGGAACAGCAAAAGGTCCATATTTACAAAATAAAGAGAAGGAAGCCCTTCATACCCTTCATGCCTTTCACCCAGAACAGCGGTTCTCAACCTGTGGGTCGCGAGCCCTTTGGGGGGGTCGAACAACCCTTTCACAGGGGTTGCCTAAGACCATCGGAAAACACATAGATAATTACATATTGTTTTTGTGATTAATCACTATGCTTTAATTATGTTCAATTTGTAACAATGAAAATACATCCTGCATATCAGATATTTATATTACGATTCATAACGGTAGCAAAATTATAGTTATGAAGTAGCAACGAAAATAATTTTATGGTTGGGGGTCACCACAACACGAGGGACTGTATTAAAGGGTCGCGGCATCAGGAAGGCTGAGAACCACTGATCCAGAAGGAGAAGAAGAAAACCCAAAGGGAGTAGGAAAACAATAAGGCAGGATGGAGTGGGGGGGAGAACCTCACATGTCCCATGTGAGGTTCGACCTTTGAGACCAGGAGTTACTATAGTGACCAGTCTAAGGGAATAGTGACCAGTCAGAGGGGATACCAAGGCACCAGGATCTGCAGCCTTTATAAGCCATAGGGAAAAGGGACTCAGTGGGACCCTTTCCCCCTCCCTACTTGAGAGTCCATTCTGTGGGACTCTTTCCCTCTCCCCATGTGGGAGTCTGTACTTGTTCTTCAATAAATCTACACCTTTGCTATACCACTTTCTGTCCGTGGATTCATTCTTCGATTCCGGTGGACAAAGAATCCGGGTTCCAGTCCAAAAATTCCGTTTCAATATGGTAAGACAGAATCCATTTTTCTCTAAGGCCGGGGCTCCAGGAACTGGGTTCTTCAGCTCCTCCCTTTCCTGAAAATGAACCCCAGCCGCCAGGGCCAGGCTTCCGCACAGCCCCGGCCTCTGCCAGGTCCTCAGAGAACATCCAGGTTCTCCTTGGCCTTTCAGAGTCCTGTGCAGGGGTTGCCCTTTCTTCCTCAAAAGTAGGAGAGGAATCCGTGGACAGAGGCCAGGGGTTGGGTGGCCTGTGGACCGGGCAGAGCACAGTGGGCAAAAGCCAGCGGAGGAGTCTGTGGGGGAGGGGCCCGGTGATGGGGGTGCTGTGGGCCAGCACCATCTCTGCCCTCGGAGCCAAGGTGACCACACAAAAGCTAAGTGAAAACAGGACTCCCTCTGAGCCAAGTGAAAATGGAAATCTTGCTTGGGAAATTGAGGGCCATGTTGGGTTCACTTTCTTACTGATCCTGTTTGCAATTGACATCACGTAGGTCAAAGAAACTCAGCCCATAGTCACTCAGCTACAAGACGAACTCTGCCAACAACCAGAGTGAGCTGGGGAGCTGTTCTTCCGCAGCTGGGCCTCCAGCCCTCTTCCCTGCCCCAGGTGTGGGGTGCACCTGTAACCATGGAGCCCCACTCCCAGGGACAGCCAGCACTCTCCAGTCTTTGTCCTTTAAGCCTCAGATGTATATTTAGAGCCGGGAGCTGTCCTTTAGCTTTGGGGTTTGGGTCCCTGGTCCCCTCCACCTCCACCCCTCCTATAGAGAGCCCAGGGTGGCTTCAAGTGACCCAGGCTGCCAGGCTGTCACAGGCTGAGTAACAGGCACAGCGCCAGGGACAGGACCCACCATTTTCCTGGGGCTGTGCCACCTGCTGATGTTTGGAACAAAGAATCCATCAAGTACTGATTGGAAACAAAAGAGAAAAGAAGAATAAGAAAAAAAAGCATTGATTGGGGCTCAGCAGCCATAACATAAGGATGGGCTGCTGGCAAGATGTCCTGGCAGGCCTGGTGAAGTTCCCTAGAAAGAGGACCATTTTTGCAAAACAACTTGATCAGTTTTTGACAGTGTCTCTCCAAAACCTTTGATACTTAGATCACCTTCTTTTGAAACGCCTCCACAGTCATTTTTGCATCATTGCATTTAAATTTCAGTGCCTGATGTTTTCATTTGACAACCTACAGGGACTCTGCCTGCAGACCAAAGGGTCCCGGGTTCGATTCAAGTCAAGGGCACATACCTCGGTTGCAGGCTCCTCCCTGGCCCAGGCCCTGGTCAGGACTTGTGCAGGAGGGCAACCAATCGATGTGTTTCTTTCACATTGATGTTTCTCTCTGTCTTTCCCTTTCTTTTCCACTCTTCCACCCAAAAATCAATGGAAAAATATCCTCGGGTGAGGATTAACAGAACACACACACACACACACACACACACACACACACACACACACACACAAACCATGATGAGATATCACCTCACACCTGTCAGAATGGCCATCATCAATAAATCAACAAACAAGTGCTGGCGAGAATGTGGAGAAAAGGGAACACGCTAGTTCACTGATGGCGGTAATGCAGATTGGTGTAGCCACTATGGAAAACAATACGGAGTTCCCTCAAAATACTAAAAATGGAACGGCCCTTTGATCCAGCGATCCCACGTCTGGGAATATATCCTAAAAACCCTGAAACACCAATCAGCACACCTATGTTCATAGCAGCGCTATTTACAATAGCTAGGATTTGGAAACAGCCCAAATTCTCCTCAGTGGATGAATGGATAAAAACACTGTGGAACATTTACACAATGGAATACTATGCAGCTGTAAAAAAAAAAAAAAAAGAGAGAGAGAGAGAGGAATGTCTTACCCTTTGGGACAGCATGGATGGACCTGGAGACTATTATGCTAAATGAAATAAGCCAATATGAGAAAGACAAATATCACATGATCTCACTTATTTGCGGAATCTAATGAACAAACTGACCAACAAAATAAGACCCGAAGCATGCAGGCATGGAACAGACCGACATACCTTCATGAGGGGGTGGGAGAGATAAACCAAAGAACTTACATACTTATATGCATAGCCCAATAGGGAGGTGAGGACCTGGGGGGGGGGGGGTAGATAGGAGCTGGGTGGAAGGGGGCGGTAAAGGGAGAAGAAAAATGGGAGACATATGTAATACTGTTAACAGTAAAAAATGAAAAATAAATGTTTTAAATTTTAAAACAGTTTCAGATTTACAGAAAGCTGCATAGAGAGTATGGAGATTCCCACGTATTCCTGCCGCACAGTTCATCCTATTATGAACTTCTGACATTATAATATACTAGAAGCTCAGCGGGAGAAATTGCATAGCCCCGCCCACCCGTGCAGGTCTTTGGTCATTACAGCGTTAGGGCCACAGGCCTTTTATAATACAGATGGCACATTTGCTACAATCAAGGAGCCACTGTGGATACACATTTTTAGTAACTCAAGTTTGCGCTTTATTCAGATGTCCTTAGGTTTCCTCTAATGTCCTTCTCATATGCAGGGTCCCACCCCAGGACCATGTGACATTTACTTGTCATGTCTCCTAAGGCTCTTCTTGGCTGGAGCAGTTTTTCAAACTCAGCTTGTGTTTGGTGCCCTAGACAGTTTGGAGGAGGCCAGCTCTCAGCCTTCTTGGGGGCACAGTGGAAGAATGCAAAGACCTCCCCCATTTCTTCTCCCAAGCTAGAACAGAGCTGTCCTTGAACCTGGTTGACTGAGAGAACCAGAGCACTTCATGGGCTACAGCAGCCTGGAAGGGGGGGCGGGGGGGGGGGGGAGGAGCTCCCCGAGATGAGCTCCATCTCATGGCTTCCCAGAGGGATTGGTCATGAAGCTGCTGTGTTAGGGGCACACCCTAGGGACAGAGGTGACCCAGGAGGGCTTGGGTGGAAGGGGAGGAGTCCTGTAGAGGGAAGCCCACTTGAACCTGCAAACCCCAGTTGTGACCTGCTGCTGCACACACAGCAGGAGGCAACCATAGCTCCCGCCTCAAACCAAAGTTCCTGTTCTCCACTCTCCTGGGCCAGGGGAGCCAGCACAGGTGAGTGACATACTGGGGTCTGGGATAGGAGGGCCCTGGCTTCAAACCCTGCAGCAGCACCCATTTCGAGGACATCTTGGCATGTGTTGCTGCCTCTCTGTGCCTCAGTCTCCTTATCTGCAAAATGGACATAATTTCCTGAATGATGAAGGCTAGAAGAGCAGGAGTGAGTAAAACACTTCCTTCCTTGTTTTCTCCTGGGCCTGGTGCCCTCTGGGTGGCTGGCCCATCGCATGCCCTGGATACAGGCCCAGGCCCGCCTCCCTCGCCTACTTTCCAGCTGCGCAGGGCAGGCTGATTGGGCAGGCATCTCTCCAACACTCCCTAACATTCTCCCCCTTTCCCTGCCCTCCCAATGGTTGACCCAGTTAACTCAAGAAAAATATGTTTCTCTTCCTCTTTCCTTAGCCCTTCATTTCTTTGTTACCTTTCTGGACCAAAAAAAGAAGAGAAAAAAGAAAGAAAATCAACATGTGAGGAACACGGACATCAGGGGAGAAGAGAACCATCCATTTTTCAAAACACGAAATCAAAAACACGAAATCAAATGAAAAGTCTGTGTTGCCAAACCGACACCATGACCCTCCCCTGACTCCTCTAGGCTCGCTCCCCCCAACAGGAACGTGCGATGCCTCTTGAAGCAGGTTTTTATTCAACCTGTGACATTTCTGTGGCAATTGCCTGGCTACAGTGCTGTTTTCCATGAATATTCATGGCGAGTTGCAACCCTTTAGCTCCAGCACAGCTTCAATTGGCTGCTGGCAGAGCCAACTGCCACCAGGTGGAGTTCCACGGTTGGGGCTGAGCTGTGTCCACGCCTCCCCTCATTCATATGTTGAGTTCCAACCCCCAGGTACTCAGAATGTGATTGTATTTAGAGACAGGGTCTTTGAAGAGGTCAATAAGGTGACTGGGATGGGCCACACAGACACACACCGGGGGACAACCATGGGAAGGCGAGTCGGGCGTCTCCACGCCAAGAAGAGAGGCCTCAGAAGAACACCTCAATCCTGAACTGCTAGTTCCAGAACTGTGAGAAAGTACTTTCTGCTGCTGAAGCCCCCAGTCGGTGGCATTTTGTGCTGGTGGCCCAAACTGAGACAGCTCTGTTCTATGCAGAATGAGACGGGCCCAGGAGTAGCAGAGAATCCCCACATGTCACCAACTGAATGCTTACTGTTATGATCATCACCATGATTCTTCACCTCACCTCCTGCCCTCTGCGGTGGGGACCACCCTGAGAGCAAAGTAGATGCACAGGCTCGTGCATGCGTGTGTACCCACAGCCACCAGGGGCCCAGATCCTCAGTGAAAACGCCCCATCACGGTCAAATTGAAGAGTGTATGTGTCAGGCACAGCACCTAGGGCTTTCTTTACAACTCCCCGAAGTGCCCATGGCCATCCCTTCACAGGTGAGGAAACTGAGGCCCAGAGGTGTCGAGTAACTTGCCTCACCATTTTTCTTGGGCAGAGAGCTAGGATTCAACTAGAGCCCAGGAGGCATGACTTTGAGGGAAGGGCAGGAACATTTTAAAGCTGCCCTTAACCTGGAGCTCTTGATCCCCATGGCACGTTTATGGAAGCCATATTGCCTTCACTAGCTGATAAGCGTAGACAGAGAACCCCCTGAAGGCTGGGTGTCTTTGAAGCCCTAGCTAGGCGCCACCTCTGTTTGTCCAGACAGTGGTAGCTGAAGCAACTTCCCCATTTATTATTATGTAAATCCTTGCTGATGGGCTAGTCTGCCTGTTGCCAGGGGTCACCTGCCTAAGGGCTATGCTATGGGTGTATCCCAAATCAATAAAAGCTTAGTGAGGCCTGAGCACCGGGGAAAGTCCTTCCTCCTGAGTTGGACTTACTCGCCTGGCCCCCCAGTATTTCCAAATTATCTCGTGTATTTTCTCTGTCATTTGTGTGCGGCTCCACTTCCAGGTCCTGAACCCTGATCCACGCGGGACGTGGGAAGGAAACACTCAACACAAGTAAAGACAGGAAACCTCCTGGGCCATCTCAGCACAGTCCCATGAAGAAGAAACCAAAGTCAGATCCAAGTTCACCTCCAAATATAGCCTTGAAAGGTATTGTAGGTCTTTACTGAATTTGTTCATAAAATGGAGAAGTATCTTAAACACACTTCCCCTCACTGTGTCAAAGCCCCCAGCCTCCTGCATGGTCCTCTACATCCCACCTCCATCCCTACCCTCCAAACACTGATCCCCTGGCAAGTAGCCTCTTGTTATGCCCAGAATTCAAGATCCCCAAGAAACCATGCCAGGGAGTCAGTCCGATGCAAAAGCAGAAGGTCCTTTATTGAGTTAGCTAACCCGACCCGGGCCTCCAGTCGCCGCAGCGACCGGAAACCGAGTGCCCCCCCCCCCCCCCCCCCCCGTGAGAATAGTGAGGGGAGGGGAGCCGGCTGTGGGCCCTGCCGATTGGCCAGGCGCAAGTCGGGTCTTGTTAAATCCTGGGCGTGGCCAGCAGGGGCCTGGGCTCGGGAAGAAGGCACTTTTCTGAGCGAATGGCCTCTGCCCCATCACTCTCACTGGAGCTTGGACACCACACCATCCTGGGGATGTAGCGGATGACTGATGCTAGGCCATCCCTTCCAAGGACATACATTATCAGCGACGAGTAAGCTGCTAAAGTCACACAGGTGGGAAGGCATCTAGTCCAGGCCCAGCAAGTTCGAGTCTAGCACTGGGACTCCTGACCCCTGTGTCGCGCGCCTTCATTACTGGGAAGTGTGACTTGGCAGCTAGATCCACACTGTAGTGTGTTGTTATTGTTTCTATGAGTCACATTATATGATCATCCCCCAGTTTGATATGGCCTGGGGAGTGCACTCACACTCACTCACACATACACACTCACACACACACTCTCACTCACATTTACACACACACTAACACACTTATAAACACACACTCACACTCTCACACACACTCTCACTCACACACATTCCCACATACACTAACACTCACATTTACACACACACTAACACACTTACTAGTACAAACTCAGACACACTTACACAAATACACACACTCACACTCACACACACACACACACACACACACATACCCCAAAACTGAGATCACTTCGCTTTTCTATTTTGTAACCTGCCTTTCCCAATTAACTCTATGGCGTGAGAAAAAACTCCATGTACGTAATTTTAGGAAACTGCTTCCCATCATCTGGATTTAATCTGACGGGAAGGTCCTCTCCCGTGGCCTGAGGATGTCTCCACTTGACTGCTGTGTAAGTGATCCTGGTGCCGATCAGTCCACATGAGTCCGCTGTCCGTCTCTAACTATGCCCTTGGGATAAATTCCTAGGAGGGAAATTACTGGGAATACACACTCGCAGACTTTGGGTCCATCTTTCTAATTTGAAGAGGAAGTTTCATCCCAGGGGTTTATCTAGGTTGAGGAGGGGCAGGGAGTTCTGGGAAGGAATGCCATGGCCCAGCCTCAGCTCGCCCTGTGCCCTGCTGGATTCCAGCCCCTCCCCCACGTGCCCTCCCCAGCTGCGCCTCCAGCTGCGTCCCCAGCAGGGACTCCTTTCTGTGAAGATGAGCTCAGTTCAGAGCTGCTTCTGGCTCAGAGGATGATGCCCTGACTCCAGGGCGATTTCACCCGGGAGCTGCTGATAGGAGCAGCTTTGGGAACAACATGTCCTTGGCCAATTCCTCTTCCCAAGTCCCTTTCCCTTCATCTGTTGGGTTCTTTGACTTCTAACAGATTTTTTTCTTTGGATTTCCAGGACAAAGCTCTGGAGAGGGGGCCATTTTTCCAGCTGCTCAATCTTACTTGTTAAATGAAAGCTGTCGTCAGCTTCCCCAGCCAGCCCAGTGACTCCCAGCTGTCCCTGCAGGCCCCTGTCCCTGGACAGTCAGAGGAGGCCACAGAAGGATAGCTGCTTCCACCAGCCTGGGTCTCTCCTGCTTGGGTGGGCACTCGGGGTGGCAGAAGCTTCAAGGCCTGTAGGAAAGGGTTGGGACAGGGAGGGTGATGGTGTGTGTGACTGGTGTGACCCACCACTGCCCCTCTTGTACTCCCAGGGGGCCCCTGGGACAGGCTCAGGGGAAGGGCAGACAGAGCACAGGAGGGGCACACTAGGCCTGAGCAGTGCCCTCGGTGGGGAGGACCTGCAGCTCCTGCTTCTCCTCCACCCCTACCCTCAGCGTGGACCCCACTGCCCCCCCACTGACCTCGGCCTCTGCTCTCTGAGGCAGCCAGGGTATCGGCGCCATTCCCTGTGATCTTGGCAGGTGCTCATTCTGTGGCAGCACCGGCCAGACACCCTATGGCCTCCCGCTGCCTGCCCGCACCTCTCCGGAGAATGCACTGCTCAGAAGAGTGATTCCGGGAACAGTTCTCAAGGCATCTGAGAAACTCATCGGTTGCTTGGCCGCGGTGGCTCAGGTGGTTGGGTGTCACCTGTGCTACGAAAGGTTGCAGGTTGGATCCCCGGTCGGGGCACATACAGAAGGCTACATGTTTCTCTCTCTCCCTGCACCCGCGTCCTCTAAGCATGTCCTCTGGTGAGGATTAAAAAAAGAAAGAAACTCATTTTCCTTGAAAGTCAACTGCCCACTCAAGGCCCCCCCAGGCTGGGCCGAGAGCAGCTACCACCCAGAACCGGTCCTAGACAGGGCCATACCCCTCAGCACGGGGGACAAGGCATTTATCTCAGGAACTTCTGGGGCTCCTGGCCTCGTTCTGTCACCCGATAGGCTGGGTTTTGGAAACCGCTTCTGCAGCGGGTCGTTAGCAGTTCCCAATGTCGTCCCTGTTGCAGCCTGACAAAGGGGAGAACTGAGGTTTCACCAGCTCTTGAGTTTGCTAAGTTGTCCCCCAAATTCACGTTCACTGGAAGTTCAGGTAAGATCTTCTCTGGAAATAGGGTCTCTGCAGAGGGAATGAGTTAAGCTACAATGAGGTCCCACTGGCAGGGGGCGCCCTAAATCCAGCATGGCTGGTGTCCTTATAGGAAGAGGAGACACAGCACACACAGGAAGACAGTGAGATTGCGAGATTGGTGTGATACAGCCACAAGCCAAGGACTACCAGGGAGTGCCAACAGAGACCCGAGGCAGGAAGAGGAGGAAGGGGTCCTTTGGGGAGCTTCAGAGGGCCTGGCCCACCAGAGCCATGATTGGGACTTCCTGCCTCTAGAATCTGAGAGAATAAAATCTGTGTTTTAAGCTGCCTGGTTTGTGCTAATTTGTTACCACAGCCCAAGGAAGCTAAACTTTGAGTTATTTTAGAAAGTTGATTGTTTTCATTATATTCTTATTTATAAGTAGTGGCCCGGTGCATAAAATTCGTGCACATTAAAAGGGAATTAATTAGAGGAAATATTTTAATATTGCTACTTGCCCTTTCTCTATAATAGAAATGTCAGAGATGAAAGAAAATTAGTAAAATGTATATGAAAATCTTCCTCCTGTCAGAGTCTGGGGCATGCCACGGGACCCAGAATCAAGTCCCCGCCCATCCATGTGCCCCTCGAAATAGTGCGCGTGACCCAGACCCAGCTGGCCCCACCCCCATTAAGCCCCGCAGGGCAAGGGGTGCAGCCTCAGGTCCCCCAGCCCTGGCGCTGGGACGGGGGGCACAGCCTCAGGTCCCCAGGTCCGGCCTCAGATCCCTCGGCCCCAGCACCAAGGCGCGAGGGCACAAGGGTGCGATGACCATTTGCATATTAGCTCTTTATTATACAGGATAAAATTTCAATTATATTAATAATACCAAAACCATACACACCCACACACCCACACACCCACACACCCACACACACACACATGCTGGTAAGCACATAGGAGGCAGGGGCCCTGTCTTTGGAGATGCCATGGCCCTCAAACTGGTTCTGGAAGGATCCTTGCTCAGCCCTGGGTGAGGTGCTGGGGCCCTGCAGACCCCCGTGGGGCCCTGACCACCTGTGGAAACCTGGAGACAATGGGGCTGCCCTGGGAGTGGGGGGCGGGAGTCCCTGCTACCAGCGGTGGATCCGGGCGGAAGGGTTTACTGAAATGACCAGGAAGCAGCACCGAAGGAAGCAGGACCCACAGGTTCAGGAAGCAGGGGCCTCTGCAGATGCATGTGCAGCTAATCACAGGAGGAGTGACCACCACGGCCAGGTGGGGACACCTTTGTCCTCGGGTGCAGTGTGAGGTCCTCGAGCTGCTTCCTGCCATCCCCCGCTTCGGAAACCTCCTGGATCCCCAAAACTAGGGACACCGGGGCCTCAACCAGAAGCTTCCTCCACCTGGTTCCTGTCCCGGAGCCCAAATCGTGACTCATCTGTGCCATCAGTTCCTGGGGAGAAGCGGGGATAACGGGAGACAATTGCCCTCGTTCCTTCCAGCTCTCACAGCCCAGTTTCCAACCGTTGAGAGTAGAGGAAGCTGGGGTCTAGCAGGTAGCTCACAGCCCTTCCCAGGTCCTGTGCTGAGGACTCCAGAAACCCATGTTCCCTGAGGCCATCACTGCAGCGAGCACACCTGTGCCCTTTCCTAACCAGAGTGGGATGGGGGGCCCTGTGGCTGTGGTGTGCTAGTGCGGAATAGTCCAGAACGTAATGGCTCTGGCCAGCTGACCTGATGCAGAGAAGCTGCTGCTGGGGGTGAGAAGGGGCAGGTCCTGGGCTGGGAGGTGCTGGAGGGCAGGGCAGGCTGCAGGTTGCGGGCGCTTCAGAGGTTGTTCAGCTCAGAGGACATCTGGGAGGGACAGTGTGGGAGCTCCCTTAGGGGATCCAGAACCTTCTAGAAGCCTGTTTACACGTAGAGGCTTAGGAAGAATCCTGAATGGGGAAGCAGTGCTGGGTTGGGTGCAGGACCTGCAGAGGAAATAACAGGCGAAACCCTCAAGGACAGAGTGGTGGGAGCCTGGACCTGGGGGATGGGAGGCATTCTTGGGGCGTCGTGGGGGAGTTGCTCAGCAAAACTGAGCAAACCTGGCCTCAGCATGTCTGTGCATCACAGTCGTCTGAGCCAGTGGCAGACGCTGTGGAGAGGCAGGGGCCTCAGGGCCCTGTGGAGCACCTTCAGCGCACACCCAGGCCTCACCGCCATTGCTCCCAGCAACACCGCCTGTAGGGGAAGATGTGTCTGAAGCGTCCAGTGTTCCTCCCCGGCTTCTACTGTGACCCACAGCCAGAAACACTGACCCTTCCCAAATTCAAGGACATCCTTTTAATCACAATCTTCTCATCCACAGTCTGGCTAGAGGTGAGAGCAAACACATCAGAGACTCCCCAGAAATAATGACCGTTAAGTTCTGCTCCCTCCTAGCACCAGCCCCCTTCCTAGGGTGGCCTTCACCTCCAGCTGGGGGCTTCCAGGTTAATGCCTGCACCACCGCCGCTCCGAAATCCTGTTAGCCGATCTCAGGTGGGACGAGGGGGCTTGGGGCCTGCTCTGACATCAGGGCCAGGAAGCCATTCCCAGGCCAGGCCCAGAGCTCCCCGGCCTCCCTGCCTGCCCGCAGCCTCAGCATGGGGGCAGTTCCCAGGCCGCGGCCTACACGATGCCCTCGGTGCGCTGGCTTCTCCAGACCACCAGCCCAGTCATGAGCAGGGTCATCAGGATGGGCACCACAATGAAGGGGCAGAGGATGCTGAGGGGCGGGTCCTGCATGGCCCGGCCAGAGACAGGGCAGCTTCTGAAGTAGCGCTGGTGGACGGTGATGAAGAACTTGTTCACCATAGCGTTTGGCCAGTAGCAGTTCAGCCTTTCCATCACGTACATGGTGCAGTTTCTGAGCTCATCGTAGCTCCTGCAGATAGAAAAGCAGGTGGTCAGACCTGACTGGTTTGGCTCAGTGGATAGAGCAGGGGTCCTCAAACTTTTTAAACAGGGGGCCAGTTCACTGTCCCTCAGACCGTTGGAGGGCCGGACTATAGTTAAAAAAAAAAAAAAGAACAAATTCCTATGCACACTGCACATATCTTATTTTGAAGTAAAAAAACAAAACGGGAACAAATATAATGTTTGTATTTGCATATGGCCCGCGGGCCGTAGTTTGAGGACCCCTGGGATAGAGCATCAGCCTGCGGACTGAAAGGTCCCAGGTTCGAATCCGGTCAAGGGCATGTACCTTGGTTGTGGGCACATCCCCAGTAGGAGATGTGCAGGAGGCAGCTGATCGATGTTTCTCTCTCATTGATGTTTCTAACTCTCTATCCCTCTCCCTTCCTCTCTGTAAAAAAATCAATAAAATATATTTTAAAAAAGAAAAAGAAAAGAAAAGCAGGTGGTCAGGAGGAAAAGTAATACTGAAGCTGGCCTCACAGTGCTTGTAGTCTGTGGGCTAGTTTCAAACAAGGTGAAGAAAAGAAGGAAAAGAAAAGAAAGGGAAAGAAAAGAAAAGAAAAGAAAAGAAAAGAAAAGAAAGAAAAGAAGAGAAAAGAAAAGAAAAGCAGGTGGTCATCCCTGGGTAGGCAGCGACTAAGGTGGGACCTGGGCCAGGGCTCTCCACATTGAGGGCAGACTAGAGGTGGGACAGCCAACATCTTCAGATGTCAGCCCAGGGCAATGAGCCCTCTGGTGGGCAAATCTGCAGCCCATTCTGAGGAATAAATTAGTGAATGTGAAGATAGGCCTGTAGAAATGACCCAAAATGGAACAGAAGGAGAAGAGCTGTGGTAAATTCACAACACTCTCAATAATATCAACCCCAACTTGTAATCTGAGTTCCAGAAGGAGAAGACGGGATGGGGAAGAAGGAATATTTGAAGAGATAATGACAGAATTTTCCCAAAATAATGAGACATCAATTCACAAACCCAAGAAGGTCAAAGTACCCCAAACAGGACAAAAAAACCCCAAAACAACAATAAACAAACAGCCACACAGACCTGTCAAAGTCAAACTCTGAAAACCAAGATAAAGAAAAAAAAAATCTTGGAGTCAGAGAAAGGACACCTTCAGGAAACAATGATATGAGTCACAGCTGACTTCCCACCAGAGACTATGCAAGCCCAAAGATGATGGGGGCATCTTTAAAGTACTGGTGGTAGAGATGGGGGAACTGTCTGCCCAGAATCCTACACCCAGTTAAAAATATTTTTCAAATATGATGTTGAAATAAAGACCTTTTCAGAGGAAAAAAGAGCTGGGAGAATTCATTGTGCTCCAAGAAATGTTAAAATTCTTCAGTAAAAAAAAGAGAACAGAAAGAATTTTGGAACCACACAAAGAAATGAAGAGCTCCTTAACTTGTAAAATGAAGATATTTATTTTTATTTTTTTAAATATATGTTCGTATTGATTTCAGAGAGGAAGGGAGAGGGAAAGATAGAAACATCAATGGTGAAAGAGAATCATTGATCGGCTGCCTCCTGCATGCCCCCTACTGGGGATTGAGCCTGCAACCTGGGCATGTGCCCTGAACGGGAATCGAACCGTAACCTCCTGGTTCATAGGCCAGTGCTCAACCACTGAATGACACCGGCCAGGCAAAATGAAGATATTTAAAAGACACCATTCCTTGTTTTTCATCTAGAAAGTGATTAAGTGAAGCAGAAGTCATACAGCAATTTGGGGAGCCGGAGGGAGGCTTTCAAAGGCCCATGCCTCCAGTTACAATCTTATCGTCTCTAAGGCGCTTGGTCACTATTTTGTCTGCCTGGCTGCTCTCTGGGCCGTTACCTCAAGTACCAAGGTGCAGGGGGCCTCCCCCAGACCATGTGAGTGGGCAAAGTGCAGGAGACTGGGAAGGAGAGGGTGGGCAGAGACCACAGAGGCTGTGCAGGACCTGTGCCCACTGGGTGTGTGGTTTTCCCACGTGAACAAGAACTCATGTTTTGAGTACAAAACACAAGTGGAAGAAGCCACAGAAGTCCTGACAGGTTGAGTCTCATTGTGAGAAAAGAATGAGTTAGAACATGTCGAGTGCCTGGCACATATAAGTGCTAAAGGTATCAGGTGTTGTTGAAAACTACATCCAGCCCTTGGTGTGGTTGTTGATCAACCACAGGGCTACGTGTTACAAACACTGGTGTGAATGACTGTCTGCTCGCCACCACAGACCCGCCAAACCAGCAGGTAGTGTTTGGTGTTCTGCAGACCCAGTGACAGTCGACCCTAAATGTTGTCCTCCCATCCTCTGTGCTTGAGGAGTGGAGCTGGGATGTCCCGAGAAGGAGGTGTTGCCATCTCTGCATGGGAAGGAGCCCCTGACCCAGGACGCTGTGACCCCCAGACCCTCCCCCGCCACCCCCCCCCTCCCCCGCACTGAGGCCATGCGGAGGCTGAGCCTGTGCTGTGGGGGATATTCTAGGATAAGGCTCTCTCTCCCTGGAATATTATCCTTCCAGCCTGCAAAGCCACCCCGTCTAAAAATAGCTCCAATGTACAGCCGGGCCTCTTCATCCTGTTTATTTATACAGAAGTGACAGCTGAAACAGTCAATAAATATTGTGAGCTCTGTCAGCAAGTCTGTGATAAAAGAATCCCTTCAGAGCACAGTCTTCTGTCAAAAGAACATAGTACTGACTAAGGGCCCGAAATAGCTGTGAAAAACATTTTCATTTAACCCTCTCTCTAGTTCTCATGTAACGGAATAGTTTTCCTTTTTAGGCCAGAACTCTCTATTCTGGGCCCCCAGGCAAGCTTTGCTGGGAATGTTCCTGACCAGGACGGTGATGGTGGGCGTTTCCGGTTCGTCCAGGGCCCCAGTCACGGCTCCAGCACCACAGCTCATGGTTGCTCACTTTTGACAAGGTGTCCACTGATGCCCACAGGCTCTGAGGACACTCATGGTTGCTGTTGTCCTCAAACTAGCCCTGAATGGCCTTGACGTGGAGTATCTGAGACTGGGCCCCGCCACCCCACCCACCTGGTTCAAATCCCAGGTCCACCTCTTATCCCAGGTGATGCTGGGAGCCTCATCTCACCTGTTCGAGTCTTGGTCTCCTTATATCCAAATGAAGACACAGGGACCCACCTAATGGGGTTACTGGGCACATCAAGCTAAATGGGGTCAACGGCCCAAAATACAGCGATGCCCAATAGGTGGACGTTTTCTCACTGCCTCCTCCTGACAACTGCTGTGAGCCTGAAACAGGATATCTTTCTCCTTCTCTCCCTCCCTCCCTCCCTCCCTCCCTCCCTCCCTCCCTCCCTCCCTTCCTTCCTTCCTTTCTTTCCTTTCTTTCCAGGGAGGAATGGAGAGGGAGAGATAGAAACATCAATGATAAGAGAGAATCATTGATCAGCTGCCTCCTGCATGTCCCCTACTGGGGAACAAGCCCACAGCCCGGGCATGTGCCCTGACTGGGAATGGAACAATGACCCTCTGGTTCATAGGTCAACACTCAACCACTGAGCCACGCCAGCTGGGCTAGGATATGTTTCTTGTTCTATTAACTCACCAATGTGTATCTAAGCCCTCAAAAACTCGAGGACAAACCACTCTGGGATTCTGGTTCCCTTTATCTGATCACTATTGGCTCTGTCTACCTGGGAGAATTCACACCCTGGTGGCTTTCAGCAGCTTTAGATAGCTGCTGGGATGGGGCAGGTGGCACTACCTGGTGTCCTGGCAGTAGGACAGGTGAAGATAAAAGTGACCCATTGAGGCTGGCCCGTAGAGTCTGCCTAAGTGCCAGGCTGACATTGGGAGTGTGGTGTCAGGTAGACAGAGAGGGGTGAGGGTGGGTGCAAGCACAGAAATACCTATGGTGCCTTTGGCTCAATAGTTCTGGGAATACAGTTGGCTTCTACTCAACACTGGTAGGTGTAGTGAAATGAGGCAGGCATTCCTATCACTACTAATAAAAGGTAAACTGGTAAAATTTTTCTGAAAAGCAACTTGGCAATATGTATCAATAAACTCAAAATCATGGATACCCTTTGACCCAGGAATTCTATTTCTGGGAATTACCATAAGTTAATAACATGAAATGCAGACAGAAGTAAGGTAAGAAGGGGTTGCTACATATTTACAATTATGAAAAACAGTAAACTATAAGATAGCAATGAAAGAAATTGCTGATAAGCTATTTTAATATAGCTATTAAAATGATATATAGGGCCCTCGCTGGTTTTCTCAGTGGTTAGAGCATAAGCTTCAGATGAAGGGTTTAGGGTTCGATTCCAGTCAAGGGCGACTACCTTGATTACAGGTTCTATCCCCAGCCGGGTCAGGGAGTGTGAGGGAGGCAACCAATCGATGCGTCTCTCTCTCACGTCGATGTTTCTCTCTGTGTGTCTCTCCCCCTCCCTTCCACTCTCTCTAAAAATCAATGGAAAGAAAATATCCTCAGGTGAGGATTAATAACAAAAAACTGATATGGAGGAAGAGATTTGTAAGAGGTGGGAAAATACTTATGTTACAATGTTGGGCAGAAGAAAGCATATGAGACCTGGCGTGTAAACATTGTGGTTTCAGCATAAAATGCTCTGGGAGGAGGGGAACACTTCAGAATGCTGGGCGGGCCACCCCAGGGTTGTGATAGGAGGGACTTTTGTTCTCTCATCTTTACCTTTTCTGGGGATTTCGAGTTTTCTACAGTAAGCATACAGTATTTTACAATTACATATAAAAAAGCTTATCTGGGAAGGGGCCCCTGGCAAACTGGACACTGATGTCCCTGCACTTGCAGCCACGGAGGGCTCACTTCTTCATTTCTGTGACAGCCCTTGCTGCCTTGCAGGCCTCCCCTTGTTGGCAAGCCTGGGGCTCAGGGGCCTGCTGGGGGCCCTGCCTGGACTCCCTCCCTGGACCCGGGGCACTTGGCTGGCAGCCATGCTCCAAGCCGGCAATGCTGGGACATAGAGGAGTGTGGGGGGCACGCGTCCAGCGCACCCCCATTCCAGCTTTGCAGATGTCTGCAGGGCCTGAGCAGGTGCTTGGCTTCCTCCACTACTCTCATTCACCCTGGAGCCAGCCGGGGCCTGGACCTAACCTCTCATGTCTCCTCTGCTGAGTTGGGTGGGCGACATTGCGGTCTGCTGGGATGCTGCAGGGCAGACGCCCAGTCCCCAAAGGGACTCAGGACCAGGAGCAAGGAGGGTGGGGCTGGGCCCCAAGGACAGACCCCCCTTTGTATCCAGTCCCAGGCGCCCAAGTTTCTCTCTTCCATACCCACCACCACCCTCCAGGATTCCTCATCCCCACTCCACGGCCTCCTTGCAGAAAGGGCCCAGCCACCAGATGGCGCCCCTCTCCAGAGGCCTCCTCTCCTAGGTCCATCCATCCCCAGGGATTCCCCACCTCTCCCCCAACTTTCCCGTCGTAGCTCACCCCCCACGGGGACCCCCCTTGTGTGCCCGGGAGCCTTCCCCCTCCATCAGCAGCCTGTCCATCTCCTCACCGAGGCTCCCCGCACCCTTCCCTCCTGGGGAGGGGCATCCACACTCCGCAGGCTCCTTCCCTCCTCGGCCAGCCAGCGACTGGGACAGCTGATACCTGTGACACCCCGACCTCTATTGGGCTGTCAGCACACACAGGTTGCCCCTCCCCATTCCCATCTCCTAGGGCCTGCCCCTTCCAGGGTGTCCCCTCCCCTCCTGTGGCCCTGTCCCTGTGCCCAGGAGTAGGCAGAAGAGTCTCATGGTGGTGGGCTATCACACGCACATTTCTAACACCAGTTTCCACTTTCCTGCACCGAGTGTGTGTGGGCCAGGGGCACAATACCGGGGACAAGAGGGACATTTCACACCGAGAAAAGTGTTGTCACTGCCTACAGGACACAGGCAGCCCCACCTCTAACATCTGGTGAATTGCACCTTCACCTGTCAAGGCTCAGTAGACACAAACTAGAATAAAGGCGTGTGAAAAATAAAGTCAATAAACCGGGTTCAGTGACTATGTGCGATGTTTCTATTCTACAGAGAATCAACCATCTTTTCAGAAAGCCCAGGATCCTATTATTTAGGCAGCAAACAAGACTCAATAAATTCCCAAAGTGGAAACTGTAAGTCAATATTCTTTGACTGTAGTATTAAAAACTACAAATTAGTGAGAAAAAGACATATTTTAAAATATTAAATTTGTAGAAATGAAAGAAAACTTATAATTGTGGGGTCAAACAATCATTTAAAAATCCAGTTACAGGTTATTAAGAAAACAATAATGGTGATACTGTATGTAAAAATTAATGGATTAGAGCCAAACAGCACAAAATTAAATTATCTTATTACTAAACAAACAAACAAAAAAATAAGTATCCAAATGAAGACTTAAAAAAAAAGATAAATCTCTCCAAAAGGCAACTAATTTAAATGCATTAATAATGATTAAAAAGGGGCTATGGGGGGGGGGCAAAGGGGACATATATAATACTTTCTACAATAAGGAATTATTTTTTGCCGAAACCGGTTTG
Organism: Myotis myotis; assembly: GCF_014108235.1. Taxonomy (NCBI): domain Eukaryota; kingdom Metazoa; phylum Chordata; class Mammalia; order Chiroptera; family Vespertilionidae; genus Myotis; species Myotis myotis. The sequence continues at coordinate 35,049,781 of NW_023416390.1, read as the reverse complement.
GCTCAGTGGATAGAGCGTCGGCCTGCGGACTGAAAGGTCCTAGGTTCGATTCCGGTCAAGGGCATGTACCTGGGTTGCGGGCACATCCCCAGTGGGAGATGTGCAGGAGGCAGCTGATCGATGTTTCTCTCTCATCGATGTTTCTGACTCTCTGTCTCTCTCCCTTCCTCTCTGTGAAAAATCAATAAAATATATTTAAAAAAAAAAATAAGGAATTATTTTTAAAAGATTAAAAACTAATACTTATTGATTTTCTCTTTAAAAAAACTAGGAGAATAAGTAAATTCAATAGCGGATTCTTTAGAAAAATAGGTATGATGAAATAGACACATTTCTGGAGAGTCTAATCTAATAAAAACACAGAAAACATATATAAAACCACAGATAGAAGATGAGAAAAAGTATGAGAGATTAATATGCAAAAAATGTACGTTAAAAATTGGAAAATTTTTGAATTGGGGTACTTTTGGGGAAACTATAAACTATCAAGTATTGACTTAAAAAGCAGAAAATCTGAAAAAAAAAGGGAAAATGTTATTTAAAAATTACAATCTCAAAAGGCAGCAGACCCAGGCAGTTCTTTCCAATTCTTAGAATTATAGAAAAAAAAAAAAAAAGTGAGCTTCCCAGTTTTTTAAAAAAGTTAACCAAGCCCTGGCCAGGTAGATCAGTTGATTAGAGTGTCGTCCTGATACACCAAGGTTGTGGGTTCAATCCCCAGTCAGGGCACATACAAGAATCAATCAATGAATGCATACATAAGTTCAACAACAAATCGATATTTCTCTCTCTCTCTCTCTCAAAAATCAATTAAAAAAAAAAATTAACCAAACCCAGATTCCACACCTCTGAAGACGGCATGCCCACGTGCCTCAGCGTAACAGATGTACTCCACTGTCACTTAAAAACAAACACAAATGCCCTACGAAAACTGTTAGCAAACTTAAGCTCTCCATACAGAACACTGTAAAGTAGGTTTATTTCAGGAATGCTTTTTTTTTTTTTTTTAAATATATTTTTTATTGATTTTTTACAGAGAGTTAGAAACATCGATGAGAGAGAAACATCGATCAGCTGCCTCCTGCACATCTCCCACTGGGGATGTGCCCACAACCCAGGTACATGCCCTTGACCGGTATCGAACCTGGGACCTTTCAGTCCGCAGGCCGACGCTCTATCCACCGAGCCAAACCGGTTTCGGCTTCAGGAATGCTTTAAACCTGTGACTGTCAAAGCCCATTTCAGCATGTCAAAGCAAAAAACACACAATCATTTCAATACAGGTTGAGAAGGCATTTGACAAAATTCAACATTTCCGATAAAAAAGAAACAACCTTGTAAACCAGGAAGAAGTTCTTAATGTGACCAAAATCTCTCAAACCATTGCAAACCCCGCATTTATTCCTGGAGCCCTGGGGGCATTTCCCTTACAGCCAGGCACCTTCGTATTTAATTTCTAGGTGGTCGGGTCTGTCTTCTACCACGTGATTTCCGACTTTGGTGTCAGGGCTCCCAACCAGGATTTCCAAAAGAGTCACAGAGGATCATTTCCAAAGCAGGGCGGCGCAGTCTGCTCACCCGGCCACGTCCTCGGTGGCGGAAAGCCACATGGTGGCCCGGCCTGCGTGGGGCTCGGTGTGAGCGTGCCAGGCCACCCATCTCCACAGAGGGCCTCTGAGCAGGTTGCCATTTCCCACTCAGCCTCGCCGCTGTGAGCTGTCAGGCTGCACCAGACAGGGCAGCTTTTGTTTTTGTCGCCTCAGGAAATGTAAAAGGAAGTCTTGCTAACTGATTAAAAACACTTCAGTCTAGGACACTGCCCCAGGCCTGGGTGAGTGTGCCGGGCGCTGTGCACCTGGAACTCACTCCTCACCCCGGACTTGCAGCGGGAGTGTGTGTGGGGTGGATATGGTGCCATCAAGCCCTCCCTAAACCGCAGGTCCGAGAGATCCGATCCAGCCGGAAGTCTGATGAGACCGCGGAAAAAGCCCTGCGCATCTCTGCTGGCCCAGGGCTGACCCCTGGAGTGCGTGCACAGAAATGTATACTTTAAGGTTTCTCCAACGTTCCCACTACAGCTCATCTCCTTAAGTTATAGAACAGGAACTTCTGACATCTTTGCAAAAAAAATAAAAAGCACAGGGAACTGCGGGCTCCACCCTGTCTGTGGAATCCCAGCATGCGTGTGCACAATAAATACCCAACAACACAGCCGGCTTCAGGTACACCAGCTGGAGGGCGCAGGTAAATTCCACCCAGGGCTTTGCAACCGGCTCCCTGCCTCCACTGTACTGGGCCAGGGGGCTCTGGCTGAGCAAGGTGGTGTCTCTCTCTCTCTCTCTCTGAAAAGGAAGAACATGCTAAAGCAGGGAGGTTAGAGGTAAGAGGAGGAAGACCAGTGGCAGGGCTGGTGTGTCACTGCTGGGGAGAAGAGAGCAGTTTCTCACGGAGCTCTCGGCTGGGGAGACCTGGGAAGACTGCCACTCTTGGACATGGGGTGTCCTCTGAGTGCCTGGCAGGTGGGGGCCTGTGCCTGCAGTCATCCCAGCCCTGGGTTCTGAGATGGCAGGGAACCATGGCTGATCACCCAGCTGCGCCCACTGTGGGCTGGCCTCACCGCAATGCCCTGTGCGGACATCCAGGTCTAGGGCTCCCCCCTGGGCCCAGGGCCCTCGCCCTCACCCTCACATGGGTGTGCACACGTGTCCAAGCTCAAGGATTAGGCATGACAGTTATATTTGGACACTAACACCCTGGGGACTCTACCCCTGCAAGCCACCCTGGGGGCTGGAAGGAGGGCTTTTTTCTGCAGTGCCCCCTCAGTCCCACCACCAGGCCACTGCTCTCCCCCGCCCTGCCTGGCAGCCTGCCTCCCTGATCCCACTGGATTCCGCAGGGACCCCTGGGGCCCTCCTGAGGCCGTGGAGGCTGTGAGGTTGCTGGCCACACTGGCACAGCGGGCAGTCTGATACCCACGAAGGTGACCTCTGGGCTGGGTGGCACTATCCCAGGGCGTCTCACTATGTCACCAAGAGAGGGAACAGTGGCTGTGGCTTTGCTGTGCCTGACAGCTTCCCCTGAGCAGAAGGTCATGCCAGCCAACAGGGCAGTCTCTGACCCAGTTCCTGAGAGGCAGCTCTGACAGCAGGTGGAGGGCTGGAGCTGGGAGTCGATCCTCACCCATTGTTGGGGCTCACCCCCCAGGAACACGAGGGGCTACCCAGCAGTCACACCACTGGCCCAGCACCAATTAAGTCCTCAGGCAGCAGCTGCTGAGCCAAAGTTAAATCTGGTTCTGAACTCCTTCGAGGTGCCAAGGTGCCCTCACTAAACTTTCCAAAGGAGAAGGACCATGGCCAAGATAGTGGCAGGAGCAGGCCACCCCCCTCCGGCCTTCCTGTGAACACCTGTCCATGCAGTAAGGGAGAACCTTCCAGACATCCGTGGGGGTTTCTCTGTGATTCAAAACCACCCCAGGATTCAAGTCTGGATAGGGGAGCAGCCCAGTGCATCAGGATGGTGAAGACAGAGAAATGAGTGTCACAGGGACCCTGCCGAACCTCAGATACACCTGGCTTCCAGGACTCCCTCCTGCTTGGGACAAACTGGAGGGGTGTGAGGCAGCAGTCAGTCCCAGAAGGTCCTGGCTGCCCTGGGTCTGAGGACGTGTGTCTTGAGAGCTGCCCACAGGAATCCCCCCACCCGCGCCACATACACACAGTCACAGTCACAGCCAGGTCCTGCCTGCCCCACACCTTCACCGTACAGTCCCTTTCCCCTGGCTCTAGCAACCTGTGAGCGACCACACCAGTAAGGAGGTCATATTTACAAAACAAGTCAGTCTCCCCTGGGTCCCTGATAACATAATAAAAACTCAGAGATAATTGAACAACAGTCACACAAACTCCAGAAATCGAGGTTGTTCAGCATATACTTAGCATCCTGCCGAGCTGTCACTCAGCTACAAAGGCAGCAAAAAGCTCCGTAAAAATGTCTGAATTCTGGGAAGGCATTAATTGCATGGCTTATTTCTAGGTTCTGCTTCAGAATAGTTGTCTGAATTTAAAAGCTACATGACAAAGGGAACGATGATAACAATAATAAGAGGCGCTTGAGTTAACAGCCTATTCGCAAAGATAAGTGACCGAGAGCCCTGTGGGCCTGAGGGTTGTTACTGACACAAGTCAGAACAGCGCAGTGTAAGAAATAAACCAAAATAGGCCACGGGAGGAAAAGCAGGTTTTAGAACATGAGCTAAAGTCAGTGAGGAGATGGGGTGGGGACGGGGGCTGAGAGACACAGTCCTGCTCTTTCATCGAGCGCCAAGCATGCGGTTTCACGGTGTAAGGAAACCAACACAGGCGTCAGAACACCCGTGTTCCACATTTCAGGGTGAGTGAGTGGAAATAGCGTGCCGGTATGTTAACCTCATTTAAAAGATAAAGGCAAGCACATCCTGTTTTAACAGGAGGGAGAAAAGAGGGGGGGAAATCAGTGTGGAAAGATAAAAATCAAGATCCCAAACGGAGTGCCTGAAGATTGAACATAAAGGACAAATACAATACAATTTCCTTTGTTACAAGGCTCAACTCACCAGATGAAACAGTAAGACGACATAAGCAGTTTCTGAGAGAGAGAATTAACACAGAATTACCTCGGAAGATTCAAAAGAATTAAGGGTTAACTTCAAGTAGTTAAAATACTGAGATTTCAATGTTAATATGAAGCAAAGAATAGCAATACAAAAACTATTAAACATGATTAAGGAGACATTTAATGATATTTCACAGTTGATAGCAGCAGCATAATAATATGGAATCTAAAAACAGCAGAATATATATATATAACAATCTGCTGGAAAAAATAACTAGAAATTATCTATATATATAAAAAGCTAATATGCTAATTGTCCAACCGTCCGATCGGTTGCTATGATGTGCACTGACCACCAGGGGGCTGACACTCAACGCAGGAGCTGCCGTGACATGCACAGAGAAACAGCGCTGTGGACCTGGTGCCCACAAAGCAACACTTGGCTTCCCCCAAGTTGGATACAGGCCCCATCACCACCCCAGAGCAACACCCCACCAAATCGCAGCCAACACTGCCAAGACCCCATGGCGCAAAATGCGGTCCACAGCCCAGCCCAGCCCAGCCTGGAAACAGTGGCTGTGGGTGCTGGGTAATGACGTCACGTTTTTGTTGACACTCGAAGCCGAAATTGTCGACAGAATATGCCTGAAGACCAACTATTGCCACAATGTACCTCTGAAGCAGAAAGAAAGTAATGTCATTGACAGAGCATGTCTGAAGAACAGTCATCGACAAGTACTACCAATATGGTAGGAACTGCCTTCATAGCAAAAATGAGGTAAATGAGGATGCAACTATCAAACACAACTGTGGTGGAATGACTGGTACATGTCAATTTTGCTTGTCCCTAAATTTCTCTGATGAAAAACCATCTGATGGAAAATTTACTCGATGTTGTAGCAAAGGCAAAGTTTGTCCAAATGATATAAATTTTCCAGAATACCTAGCATATTTTTAAAAAGTTAATGATAAACGAAGATTCTGACAGTAAAAATTTCATGGAAAATATTTGTTGTTATATCATGTTGTTTTTGTTTATTAATCAATTTATATATTATTTTCATGTACATTTTACTAATTTTCTTTCGTCTCTGATACTTCTATTATAGAGAAAGGGTGAACAGTGATATTAAAATATTTCTTCTAATTAATTTCCTTTCAATGTGCATGAATTTGTGCACTGGGCTACTAGTAAGAATATAATTAGAATCAGAGAATCTAATAGCCCGTTATCAAGTACACAAAAACCCGGAAACACAGAAATGAGCCGAGTAACACACAGCAGGAGGCCTGTTGTTTGGGTGGGAGTTAAAAAGAAATAGAAATAGGCTCTAATGCATACAAGAATGCATTATGTGTTAAACTAAGCATAACAGGACAATGAAGGTAGGAAATATCATTCAACATATGTTAGGACAATCGAGATAGGGAGGAAATAAATTCTAATTCTTGCCTTACTGTAACTACGCACAGTGATAAGGAGATAAACATTATTCCAAAACACAGGGCAACTAAGTAGAAACAGAACATAATATTGTGGCCATGTGACTCTCACTACTGAGTCTGTGGAGCAGACAGCCCTGTGATCAAATCACAGACCTGAGGAGTGAGGAGGCAGCGCGCCAAAACCGAACCACCAAGGAGCTAAAGCACGAAAAACAAGGGTCGGTAAAACAGACACGAGTGACACACGCAGAGAAGACGGAACAACATGACAAATGGCTCGTCTCTGCAATATTTAAGAGTTTGTAAAAGAAGGTGACTCAGGACACAGATAGCAAAGGTTATGAGCAGGTGATCTGCACTCCAGAAAAAACAAGTCCCAACAGCTGCAGGGGAAAGCAGTTCGACCTTCCTAACAGCCAAAGCGGGCAGATGAGGACAAAACAGGAACTCTCATGTCAGCCTGCAAGAACATGATCTTGACAAACTCAGTGCTCATGGACCCACGCACAAAAGAAACATTTCCATAGGTTTCTGGTCATATAACTTAGTAAAATTATTCGAAAGAGCAACTGGGCAAAACCTCTAAGAACCCTGGAATGCTCAAGGCCTGTGCTGTGTAGGCCCCTTTGCAAGAATTCTTAAAACAACAACAACAACAAAAACCTAAACAAATGAGTCCAAAAGAGCAGTAAGCTACATGCACTGCAGTTCATTTACAACGGCAAAACCTGAAGGGGCTGAACACAAGTAGGACTGAGAAATCAGGACAGGACCCCTTCAGTGGCCTCCCTGCCAGGGAGCTGGCTGTCCACACCTGGCCCTGGCCGTGAAGGTAAACTCACCTTGCCTTGCTACCCATAAGGAGTGTATTTGTAAGAAGGTGGGTTCTCCATGTTTTGACTGAGACAAGAAGCCAGGAGAAGAGAGAGCTCAGACCTCAGACACATCTGTTCCAGGAGCTGTGCACAGTGTCCAGGCTTAAGTCCCATAAGACCCTGGGTGGTGGTGGGGGGGTGTCCACATCTGCATGGGGAAGGCTCCCCCACAGAGGACGAGAGTGTCCCGGGCCCCATGTGCTTGGGAGAGGGCCACCGATGGCAGGATGGGCCCTGGGAGATGCTGTGATGGCCTATTGAGCAGGAGTGCTGGGCCGAAGGCCAGCCTTAGGAAGGGCATCTGCTCTGGTCCCCTACCCGGCTGACCCCACGGCACACAAACCACAACACAGAGACGCCACGCCCAGAGCATGCCTTCATCACCACTGCCTTCTGTGCCACCACCTGCTGCCCTGCCCTTTCCCTGGGACAGTCCCAGGAGGGCAACTCCAACAAGTGAGCATGCCTGACCTGCCTCCCTGGCCAGTGAAGTCCCATGTGCGTAGCCTGGACAGCTCTGGGGTTCTCATGCTGCTGGGGGCAGGGTGGAAGCAGTGTGTCCAAGGGGGAGGTGGGAGTGGAAGGCGCTGTGCAGAGCCTCCCCCAAACCGTCCCCCTCGTCACCAGGATGTGGTCCACCTGCCTGCTCTTCCTTCTACTTGTGCCAGGATCTGCTTAGTGCCGCTTGCTTCTGACCTTTTACATTCTGACATGGAGGCTTGATTTCATCCCCAAACGGAGGAGGTTGCAAAATTGCAAAACAGGGCAGTTAATAATCTGATGGAAAAAGACATCCCGGGAGGCTTGAGCACAGTTCCCACTGTGTCTGGGGCAGTGTCTGTCCTCTCCCAGGGCCAGAGACACAGAGCACTGGGGATAAAGGGAAGCTGAAGCCCTTGGCATGGAAAAGGGGAGCTTGCACCTTCTCCCTGGCTCCCAGTGTCCCCCCACCACAAAGGGTTCCTGGCTGTAGGTCTCTGCAGAGCATTTCTGAAAAAAGGAATTAGGGTTCATCCTCCAAGCCCGTAGTTCAGCGGGTGGGCATCCACAGACCCTCTAGGGATCATGCTCAGAACCCACCATGGGTCAGGAATGCCGCTTCAAAGCCAACCCCAACTGAAGGGCTGCGGCTGCCCCGAGGGTCTCCAACCTCCCCAAAAGGAAGACGGCTCCCCAGCTGGTGGGACACAGCAACAGGGTACTTTCTGGAGGGGTGACCATGGAGCTGGCACTGGGTGGGGCTGGGAGTAATCAGAGGACCTACCCCTCTGACTCCTCCTCCCCTATGTGCCTGCCACACAGCTGGCTCTGGGCACACAGTGAAGGAAGGTAGATTTCCAGACCCTTCTGCCTCCTGGTTCCCCTCTGTACTGTGAGCACAGATGTGGGAGCAGAGTCCCAGAGGGCTCCTTTCTTTATGACACTATCCCTCCCCCCCACATCCTCTGTCCAGTTGCCCTTGTCTTGGATCTGCTTCCTCAGAGCAGCCAGGGCTGAGCTCCTGAGACAGGATGAGGGGCTGACAGGCCTTTGCCTCACAGCCTCACCAAGACAGCCCACTGACAGAGGGGCCGGGGCTGGCGCTTCGGGGTCGGGTGATGCTGCAGACACTTGGCCAGGAGCAGCAGTGTTCCCACAGGCTCTGCCCAGGTGCCCTCGAGGGAGGGACCAGGAAGGTCTTTGAGTGAGTGGAGGACAAGGGTTTCTGCCCACCCAGCAGACACTGCACCCTGATGCCTCCTGTCCCAGCCTAGGCCTCTGTCCACCACCTGAGCGGGGCTTCACTGGCCTTGCTCAGCAGCACTGGCCCGACAAACCCCAGGGTGGCTGCTGAGAGCTCCAGGCCCTCTCAGGCTTTACTGTCCATGGCAGAGGACCAGCAAGAAGGATCGCCTGCCCCGCACATCAGGAAGACTTGAACCGATGTGAAATGAAGTGTTGAGAGGCCACCGCTGGGGAGCTGAGGGGGATCCCCACAGCCCTGCCCCAACTCCTGGAAGCTGAGAGCACCCTTCCTGGAAGGGGCTGAGTGAGGTCTTCGCACACCAGCCTGTGCAGGATGGGTGGGTAGCTGCCCTAACCCCTCCCTCAAGGCCTAAGAGGCCAAGGTCAGCCACCAGATTTCTGTGCACCTGGGCTTGAGGGTGTGAGCCTGGGCTCTGGAGACCCCAGAAGGATCCTCCTTCCCAGTGCGCACTGGGGTGGGGAGTGGGTGTTGGCGCCAGACCCTCCCGACAAGAACGTGGCCCAAGCACTCACGGGCTCAGGGCTAGTTCCAAGGCAGATGCCTGGAGGGGCAAACCTGAGAAGGAACCGCAGGCAGGTGTCCCTGTGGGGCAGGGGCCACGCTTGGGCGGAGCTCTGGTGACCAGCCTGCTGAGCACAGGTCATGGCCCGTGCTGAGACCTGGGGAGGGGGGCTGCGCACAGCAGGACCCGGGGAGGGTGACAGCCACTGCCCCAGAGAGACCACCGTGGTTGAAGAAGATGCCTCCCTCTCCATTCCTGTTGGAATTCAAACAAAAGCAGCTGTTGGACAGGCTGGAGGGCTCTTCATGGCCCAGCTTGGGGTGAGCAGGGCAGAGGCAGTCCCCAGGGAGCAGGCCGTGGAGACCTGGGCCTGGGAACCCTGCACAGTGTGACCAAAGCTTCAGGAGCTGAGGCCACGCCGCAGCATTGATAAGCCCGGGGCTTCAGGGCCGAGAGAAGAGGGGCACCGGGAAGGCGCAAAGGTAAAGGTGGGTTCTTTGGGGCTCACTGAATTCTGATGCTTCTGACAGGGTTCCTGCCCGAGGTGGCAGCTCAGAGCCCGCAGCGGAGCAGGAAGAGGAGGAGCTGCCTGGCCTTCCATCTCTGAATCACTCACATTTCCTGTCTTGGGGAGAAAACCCGATATGTGGTCACTTTAAAGCCAACCATCTTCTAGCTGAGTTCCCATTTTTGAGATTCTTCTCTTTCCTTGTTCGGCTCTCTCTCTCCTCCTGACACCCACAGGGAGGTCTCTGGAAATGGAGTCTGGATGACACATTGTTCCTTAATCTCCACAGCTCCCCAAATTAGATTGTATTCCCAGTGAATACATTCAATTACGTTGAATTTCCATTAGCAAACCCGGGCTGCAGTGAATGAGCTCACCCCGGACATGATGACTCGCCTGGTGCACAGAGCGGACCCGCCCTGCTGAACCCTTGCCCTGCAGGGAGCTGGTGCAGGGACCTGGCAGTGAAGGGCAGACAGAAAAGGGCTCAAGAGGAGACCTGGAGCCTGGCTCATGACCAGGGCCTCAGCCCAGGGCTGCTGGAGAACCCGCCACCAATTTCAACACAGAACCACGCTGGACTCCTGTCACCGGGTAGGCAGTGACGATGACAAATCTCCCAATGCAAAAGCAAGCAGGCCCTCAGTCCCATGGCAGGCCACTCAGGAGTGTCCGCTGTCCTCGTGCTGGAACACGGCCCGAATGCTCTCACCAGCCCTGCTTTCACTGGAGATACTTGTATCTCCGAGCAACGGTGCGCAGTGCTGCTCAGGATGGAATAAACCCACACTTCTGTGCAATGTCCTAAGTGAGGCAGGGCTGTCACAGGCCCCTCTGTCCAGTTTGACGTAGGAGGTAGACCGTGTGGCCCCAGCAGCCCCTCCACGCCCCACAGGGGAGCTTCTCCCCTTCCCACGCATCTGCAGAAGTCACCTGGCTCACATTTATCCGTGCCACTTAGTGGGAAGGTAAGTCTCCTCTGACGGGCAGCTGTTGTTAAGCCAGAAGCTTCCCTCTGGCATTTCCAGGGCCACTGCAGACCCACCCAGGCCCTGGGACAGCTATGACCTCAAGCAGCAGGCACTGGGTGGCCCTGGCTTTTGGAGTTCCTGTCCTCACCCTCAGCCTGTCCTGAACCCCAGGTCCTAACAGCGGTCCACTCCTGTTCGCTGGGCTGCTGCCTCCCACCCCTGACAGCCTTAATTGCACTCGGCTCCAGCGGGGTCTTTCCCAGCACCTGTGCCCTTTGTCCGATATCTGCCTGCCTCGCAGTCCTCCAGCCCCACTGTCTGGCTCTCTGCCTGTCTGTCCCCCACTTAGGGGCCCTGCTCCACTGTTGGACACTGTTCCTAACATGGCTACGCCCTCCTGCCCATTCACGCGGCTCCTCCACCCCACGCTGGGCCTCCTTTTGGGCCTCTTCTCTTCTTCTTCCTCCCAGTCACTTGGACCATCCTGTCCACCCCAAGAGCCCAAGACCCTGGAAGGTCAGCCCATGGCTCCAGTGCCAGGCAGCCTTTGTATTCCAATGCAAGTGGACCTCACCAGCCTGGTGGTCCTTGGCAGGGGCTGAGGCAGCCAGCGAAGGCCAGCATCCACCTCCCAGAGAGCCACCTGATATAAAGACAGGGCATCCCCACACCTCCGGAGAGTCAGGGGAACCACCTTGTGTCGTTGGGGAGTGTCAAGAGCTGGGACCTCGGACTCAAAGATCCCTAAGCCGCTGTGACCCTGGGCAGATGAAGTGGGGTGACGACAGTTCTGACTCCTCCTGAGGCTGTCTCATACTTAAAGGAGGTAACGTATGTCCAGAGCTTATGCCCCGCACATAGTACGTGCTCAGCAAACGCCAGCTTTGCGAACTGTCTTGGAATGAGGTAAGCGGTAACTAAGTAAACTGAGTAGACGGTTCGGACCCATTGCTGGTTCTGGAGGAGAAAGCCATGTTGCAGACGCAGGGAACATGAGGAAGTTTGAAAGGGACTGTGTGAAAGGTGCGCAGGGACATTCAGTGCAGAACGAAGATGGACCTGGAAACAAAGGTGGGGCCAGATGGGCTTTTGAATAAACAGGACAAGTGGGCGGAGCCTCTGGGGAAAGAGCCTGTGCCTCAGAGTTCACCCTGCACAGCAGAATCAACTCCCGCAGGCCCGGGACCCGGCTGGGACACCGAGGCCGCCCAAGCTCGAGAAGCAAATGTGGTGGCTTCCTCTTGGACCTGGGTGTAGGGAAAGGCCCTTCAACCATGACTCCAATCCAGGCGACAAGAGACGGATGCCCAGGATGCGTGAGCACAATAACGTGGCAACGACAATACCAGAGAGTCGGAAAACAACCGACTAACTGGGAGGAAATATGTAACACGCGCTGCAGCCGAAGGCCAGACGTCTCCTCTAACCTGAACGCTTTAAAAAGGGCCAGAAACGGATGGAAATGGGAAAGACAGGCACAATCAAGTCTCAAAAATATGTGTGTGGCCCTTAACATATGGAAGATGTTCAGATCCACTCATAAATTAGAGAGATGCAAATGAATGCACTGAGAGACCATTTCTCCATCAGACAGTGAGCGTTCAGAAGTGTGGAAACCCAGTCTCGGTGAGGCTGTGGGAACCAGCCCCCCTGCCACCCTCCCCCTTCCCCCGGCTGCTGGGAGGGAGCTGGTACAGCCTTTCGGCGGCAACGTGTTGCACCGCAATGACACGTGCTCTCACAGTGGATCCAGCAAACCCACTTCTAGGTCTCGACCCTGCAGACACAGTTCCAACAACACGAAAAAGTCATTCATTCAACACGACCTAAAACTGGGAAGTATTGTTAAAACCTAAGTGTCCCCTTGTTAGGAAAGTGGTTAAAAAACTGAGCACAGTGGGGTATTACTCAGATGTAAGGGTGAATGAGAAGGCTTTGCACCGATAAGGTCTGTTTATAGGATATACTGTCAAATGAAAAAAAAGTGCAAGGAGAGAATCTATAGTTTAATATACTCCATGTTACAAAGAGGGGGATATAAGAAAAATGGTTACACCTACTCATTTGTGCAAAAGAAATACAAGAAGGAAAGGCAGAGTGAATAAGATTGGTTACACAGCAAGTGGGTGGGAATGTGGGGAAGAATGGGCAACATGGGGCTGGGGAGTGGGGATGAGGGACAAGGGCACCTCTCTGGGCCTCCCTTTGAGTGTCGCTCTGATGCTAGATGCCCCAAGGTGATGGTCTGCTTTCCGTGTCAAACTGGCCACACCTTGGTCCCCAGTTATTCTATCGCACAGGGCCCTGGGTGTTCCGGAGATGGCTCACAGCTACAATAAGCTGGCTTTGGGACGATGATCTTTGATAGTGTGGGCGGGGCCTCACTGGTCAGTTGAAAGGCCCTAAGACCGAGTTAAGGAATTCTGCCTCGAGGCTGCAGTACCCCCACTGGACTTGCCAGACCCCATCATCTCATAAAACAATTCCCTGAAATAAATACTGCTATAGACAGCGTTTCCTACACCAGGTTTAAGGGGGATTCACCCACATTCTCATGGTGCATGCTTGCATGGTTCCCTCGGTTACATCTAAGTCCCTGGTATGAATATGTGTGATGTATATCTATATCTGTGTCTATATCTCTATCTATTGTCTATATGTCTGTACCTGTATCTACATCTATCTATCTATTATCTATCTATCTATCTATCTATCTAGCCATCTATCTACCCATCCCGGCTTCTAAACACCATTCTTTAATCAAAGGAGCCAGGGCTTCTTGGAGAAGTGGCTGGTTCCAGGGCTGGAGCAGAAACTGTACAAGAGGAGCCTGGAACAACTCCGTGGCACCTAAGGAACTGCCCCCAAAAGGACACAAGAACGCTCTAATGGCCAAAGCTGGGACAATTTAAGAACCCTTGTGAGGACAGTGGACCCACCAGATATCCAGGATCACCTCCCACCTCAAGGTCAGCTGGTGAGCAACCTTAGTTCTGCTGCATCTGCTTCCCCTTTGCCATGTAATGTAACATGTCATGTAACACATCATGTAATGCAACATCGGTTATATAATGACATTGCAACATATGTCCTGCAATGTAACATATGCTATGTTAGGTATAATGATGCTGTTGAAATAAGGGCTTTTGCTCCTTGTTCCCTCAATTATCTTGATTTTCTTTTTCTTAAATTATTTTTTAATTGTTTTTATTGACTTTAGAGAGAGGAAGGGAGAGGGAGAGAGAGAGAGAGAAACATCAATTGGCTGCCTCCCGCATGCACTCCCACCAGAGATTGAATCCGCAATCTGGGCATGTGCTCTGACCAGGAATCGAACCGGAGATCTTTCGATGCATGACACTCAACCAACTGAGCCATACCAGCCAGGGCTGGATTTTCTTTTTAAATAAAAGGAATTTCCTGGCCCTCTCACCCGACCCCATGCTTCTATTTCTGGCTCTATCGCCACTGGGCTCTGATGACGGACAACTCTCCTGGGCCTGAGTGATATTCATTCCTGCTTGCGAACTAGCCACTGTCAGAAACCGGCTGTGGCGGCTTCCGTTTCGAGTGACATCACCACTGCTTCTGTATTAACATCTCTAGCGTTATCCCGTCTTCTGCTAGGTGACAGCCTGCATTTGGCTGCACAAACCTCCTCGCTCACGCAGAGGAGGGGCAGGGCATGCGACACGCAGAGCACGGCCTCTTCCGTGGATCAAGTGATAGACAACCTTGACCTAAACTAAATAAGTCACTCAGACCAGGCACAGGCCAAGCTGCCTCAAGAACAAGCGGCTCTGATTTTTAACATCCTGCCCGGCCCCCAATTTCTCACCCGTGATTGATTTTTCAGTTTAGAAAATGAGACCTTGAAGAACAAGAATGAGGGGACCCCACCGTCCCAGGGCTCCTGCCTCTTCACACCAAGTTCTGCTCGGGCTCCAGGGGCTGAGGTCCTGGCCCAGGAGCACAGAAGCCCCAACCTCTCTGAGTGAAAGGGAGGCAGTGGATGCAGCCCGCGGGGTGGGAAGAGGGGCGTTTTGGTAGAAGGACTGAGTCATGAAGGGGAAGGCTCAGTGCCCGCTGTCCACTGTGGGGTGCCATGGCCACCCCACCAAGGACAGCCTCCCGTGACCCCAGGGCACTCCTAGCCATGAACTGGTGGAAGGACAGCCTTGGCCTGACTATGGGGACCAGGGGAACCAGCAGGGACATCCCTGCAACCCGGCGCCTGTCAGACTCGGCCACGAGGCCCCTGGGCACTGGGCAGCGCTCTCCGTGGTCCCCAGATGCCTGCACTTGGATGGGCCACAGGAATCTACGTCTGGACACAGCCCTAACAGGACGCTCCGTCTCCTGCTGCCTTGAGGATCCCAGGTCATCACGGACCTCCTGCCCCTTACTGTCTGCACTTACCTGTCACTGACCCCTCCTTCCCCCTCATCTGTCCTCCACCCATGACCACAGCCTGTCCATCACCCTGGACTATGGTGAAGAACCCTCACCAGGCCCTGGGGCCCCAAGGTCCCCCCAGCCATGTCCCTCCCGCCAGTAGGCACACTTGACTCACTCGATGGTCTTGCCCCAGTCACACCACAGCGTCCTACCGATGGCTTCCATGTCCACCTTGAATGGGGCGAGGCAGACGTCCTGCAAGACGGCATCGTAGTCGAAGTCCGGGCAGGCGGTGGCCATGAAGAGGTGATGCACTGCAAGGACAGTGTATGGGGGCTGTCACCCTCGGGCCTCGTCCCCGCCCGCCCTCCCCTGCCTTCCCGCCCACCTTCCCTGCAGGCCCGGGCTCTTCTGTCCGACACACACACATCCGTCCAGGGCTCCCGTCCCAGAGGCACCTGGGGGCTGCCATGGGGTCTCACTTGTCCCGAGAATCTGATGTGCGGGGATACCGGGCACAGCGGCTGACACGCATCCTCACTCAACCCCTGACATGTTCCCAATGCCTCCACTTCACAGATGTGGAAACCGAGGCAGCAAGAATGATCGCTGGGGCTGGACCCAGGCTCCTCACCCACAATGCCACGAGGCCTGTCCACTGAGTGAGGAGGAGGAATCGCCTGTGGTGGTGGTGGGGACACAGCAGGACAGGGTCCTATCCCAGGGCAGGTGGGGACCTGGCTGCACCACCAGCCCAGACTGGCTCACCACCCCCCGAAGCCCTGGCTCACGCCCTGTGTCTGATTTTTACCGGTTGTAACTAAGCTGACAACTTGTGGCATGACGTGTCCTACCCTCCTGCCTGGATTAACACGCGATCAAAAACGAAAGCTGTTGGTCAAGCAGCGCACTGCTGATCGGCTCCACTGGAGGCTGCTGGGGTGGAGGCGGGGCAGGCTGGCCAGGGACCCCGGGCCCCACCCCCAGGCCTCCTCCTCCTCCTCAGGCCCAAGGCCTGCTTTGTTCCCTCTCCAGGGCAGGCAGGCGGTGTCCTTCCCAGATCCCATATCCCTTTAGGGCAGTGATGGTGAACCTTTTGAGCTCGGCGTGTCAGCATTTTGAAAAACCCTAACTTAACTCTGGTGCCGTGCCACATATAGAAATTTTTTGATATTTGCAACCATAGTAAAACAAAGATTTATATTTTTGATATTTATTTTATATATTTAAATGCCATTTAACAAAGAAAAACCAACCAAAAAAATGAGTTCGCGTGTCATAGGTTCGCCATCACTGCTTTAGGGTGAGGCTGCAGGCTCACCTACTGCCCCCAGGCTATGCTGGTCTCTGCCCAGCAGCTCCCCCTGCCCCACCAAGGGGGCCCTAAGGAAGCCCACCTGTGGGACAGGGGAAGTGCCAGGGCTCCTGGGTAGCTCAGGAGGCTCAGACACTGAATTCAGGAAAGAACTCTGAGCCATCTGTCCAGCCTCATCTGAGGACGGCCTCTCTGATGGTTCCCACCCCCTCACTGCCCCACGACCCACCCTGTCTCCCCACCAGGACGCTTTTCCCTGCAAACCCCAGACCCAAAGGTCCCCCTCCCCTGCCCTCCTCCCCCTTCCTTCTTCCTCTCCCATCTCCTCTCCCTCCCCCGCCCGGGCCCAGCCCACTTCCTCAGCACCTCATTTGGGTGGTAGAACATTTCCTTCTTTTCTGAGGACCGTTTGTGCTGCCCTGTCACCTCCCACTCGTTTCTGATACATGTACGTCCTCCCAGCAGCTCTGCATGTTAATATGCGTCAAACGAACAAGATGGCAACACCTAGCTTCATTCTGTGTGGGCGTGAGGCAGGCGCCTGCGACTGGTCCATGGATGTCCGGAGCTCGGGGGACCCCTCCTGTCTGGAAGGGCTGGTTTTAGGGAGAATAAGACGACCACACATCTCAGCCAGGGCTCTCTGCAGAGCCACTCGGCTGACACGGCATCGGACAGACCTGTCACAAGGACACCAAGTTCCCAGAAGGGCAGATCGTCCAGCAGAGCCAGTCGCCAGGGTAGGGCAGGGCAGGGCACCTCCACTGGTCACCAGCAGGGAGTGCTGGTGTTGGAGGCCAGGGGTGCTGCTGTCCCCTCCACCTGTCCCCAGTCCCTCCCAGTGCATTCTGGGCAATTTCTCCCTGTGACCTCTGGGCCATGGAGCACAGCCCTGCCCCTACCCCACTGGCCTGCCCTATCTGGCAGCCTCAGTGCTCACCCTAGAACAGGACCCGTCCCTCCCCAGTCCCTGGCCTTGACCCTGGCTGGGCTCTGAGATGGTCCCCCTGCTGACCCAGGGTGGGACCCTGCTCTCTGGGAATTGAGACCCCACTTCTCTCCCTGCCTTGGAGGAGCCAGAGCAGCCTTGCTGTGGGTGAGGCTGGGCAGCTGCCAGAGAGCCTGAAACCATAGTGGTTTAGGTGCAGGAGAATAGCTCACTTCTCTTAACCAGCCTGATGCAGTTTCTTTGGTCAGAAAGAGAGACAGTATAGTTTTATTTTTTTTTTTTAATTAAATCTTTATTGTTCAGATTATTACATTTGTTCCTCTTTTTCCCCCCCCATAACTCCCCTCCTCCCAGTTCCTGCCCCACCCTCCGCCCTCACTCCCCACCCACTGTCCTCATCCATAGGTGCACGATTTTTGTCCAGTCTCTTCCCGCATCTCCCACACCCCTTTCCCCCCCAAGAATAGGCAGTCCATTCCCTTTCTATGTCCCTGATTCTATTATAATCACCAGTTCATTCTGTTCATCAGATGATTTATTCACTTGATTCTTAGATTCACTTGTTGATAGATGCATATTTGTTGTTCATTTGTATCTTTACCTTTTTCTTCTTCTTCCTCTTCTTAAAAGATACCTTTCAGCATTTCATATAATCCTGGTTTGGTGGTGATGAACTCCTTTAGCTTTTCCTTATCTGTGAAGCTCTTTATCTGACCTTCAATTCTGAATGATAGCTTTGCTGGATAAAGTCATCTTGGTTGTAGGTTCTTGGTATTCATCACTTTGAATATTTCTTGCCACTCCCTTCTGGCCTGCAAAGTTTCTGTTGAGAAATCAGCTGACAGTCGTATGGGTATTCCCTTGTAGGTAACTGAGTTTCTTTCTCTTGCTGTTTTTAAGATTCTCTCTTTATCTTTTGCTCTTGGCATTTTAATTATGATGTGTCTTGGTGTGGTCCTCTTTGGATTCCTTTTGTTTGGGGTTTTCCGCGCTTCTTGGACCTGTAAGTCCATTTCTTTCACCAGGTGGGGGAAGTTTTCTGTCATTATTTCTTCAAATAGGTTTTCAATATCTTGCTCTCTCTCATCTTCTGGCACCCCTATAATTCTGATGTTGGTATGCTTGAAGCTGTCCCAGAGGCTCCTTACACTATCCTCGCATTTTTGGATTCTTTTTTCATTTTGCTTTTCCGGTTGGGTGTTTTTTGCTTCTTCGCATTTCAAATCATTGACTTGATTCTTGCGCTCCTCTGGTCTGCTGTCGGGAGTCTGTATAATATTCGTTATTTCAGTCCGTGTATGCTTAATTTCTAGTTGGTTCCCCAATATAACATCGAGGGTCTCATTAGTTTTCTTGTAGATCTCATTAAGTTTATCGGCGGCTTCTAAACAGTTCTTGAGAGACCTTAAAAGTGTGGTTCTGAACTCTATATCTTCCATTGACAATTTTGTCCTGTTTCTTTGTCTCCGCATTTTGTTATGCTTCCTTGGTGCACCCCCTAGTGGTCTTTGTGCGCAGTCTTGTAGTTAAGCCTTGATTGTTGTAGCTAATACCAGGGAGGGTTTGACCTCCAGGCCAAGTGGCTATGAGAATCAGCTGTGTCAGCAGTGAGAGAACTTCTGTCCTCTAGGGAGGTGCTAATCTAGCCTTTGCCTGAGGCTATCCGGCAAATGCCTCTGTGCAGGGCTTGGGCAGGGCGGGTCGCACAGGATCAACAGGGTGGGCCGGAGAGAGCAGTTATGGCGGCTCTCAGTCCTGTCCCCAGGGGCTCTGCCTCTCTGAGTCCCAGCACCCGCTGCAAAGCTCGGAGAGAAAGCTGCACTCGCTCTGACCGAAGCCAGACAGTCCCGCTTCTCCCGTTTGAGTCTGGATCCCTAAAGACTCTCCCGGATCTGGAGCTCAGAGTCTGCGACTCCCTTCTGAATGAAAACAACAACCGCGCCCTCCGCCGCCAGCCTGCTCCGCACACTCCGCACCTCAGAATTTGACTTCAGCACTGCGCCTCCTCTGAGTGTCCGTATGCGTTTCTCTTTCCTCCTAGTTGTAGGACTTCCACTCAGCCAGCGTTCCTGCGGTTCTGGGTGATGTCCGTTCCGTTTTTTAGTTTCACTTTTGAAGTAGTTGTTCAAGGCAGCAAACTCCAGCGTTAACCTATGCCGCCATCTTGGTTCTCCCGAGACAGTATAGTTTTAAAGCTGAATAAAATTGCCCAGAGTTTTAAAGCCAGCTGTTTGGATTCCATTCCTGTGGGACTGCAAATGGATTCATTCATCATGGCTTCGAAGGCCGTGAGCAGACACACTCCTTCCGTGAGTCAGGACAGGAGCTGTCGGGCACATGCACCATCGGGAATTCAGAGACAGGGCCCCTCTGTCCACAGCAGGAAACTGGCCCTGAGATGAGGACACTGGCGGAGGAAGGCAGGGGATCCCTCAGCACAGTGACAGGCAGGACTGCTGGCTCTCCCCAGGTCCATGGGGCTCCAGGCTGAAGGGCTGCTGCATGGAGACCTTGGACATCCGGGTTTCTAAGGAGAGACGAGGGCCCAGCAGTGCGAAGCGGGTGGGCCTCACTTTAAGCCGCTCCGTCTGTCTGCACAGGTGGCAGGAGGGCCGTCTGCTGCGGCTGATTCCACATTTGCAGAGAGAACCACAGAACTCCCGTAGTCCTCCTCCTATAGCTGGGGGAGCCCGGTGACGGTGCGGGAGGAGCTGGGGGGAGGGCCCTCCGCTGGGAGGCCCGCTGGTCTGAGGGACCAGTCTGGGGGCTAAACACAGAGCCTCCCCTTTGGTGCCGGGGAACTGGGGTAGGAGTAGCCCACGTGCCTGCAGGGATCCACGACACCCCTGACCTTCCAGGCGGCACAGAGGAGGCCACACAGGCTCTTGCAGGCATGTTCCCCTCTTGGCCACAGTTTCTTTAGTGGAGAAGTGGGACAGTTCCCCCGCCGTGAACTTACAGGACTGCTTTCCAGAGGATTCAGTTTAGGGATCCCGCCTGAAAAACGAGCGGCCCGTCCCTGTGAGGTTTCAGTGTGAGCCACCCTCAGTACCTCACAGGGCACGCGGGCCCCTGGGGTCCAGCAGGGACAAGGGGGAGGGTGCTGGGGAGAGGGGAGGAGGGGGAGGTGACCAAGTTCGCAGGACACTTTCAAAGGTGGTGGATATCGATTCGCGCAGCCTTGAACCCACACAGGTGTACACGTATGTCAGGACCCTCCAGATTACCCTAATATAGTCACTCTAATGTACTCAGCTATCCCATGTCAATTATACCTCAATAAAGCTGTTTAACAATGAATGTGAAGGAAATATCAAGAATGGGCTATCTCTGAGTGGTGTCATATGGGTGATCTTTATCTTCTGCCTTTCATTCCCCTATATTGTCCACAGGTTAAAAAACACACTTTATAAACTATTATCTCTGTATTCTGTGCACATCTTCCCCTAACCCTCCGGAGAAAGCCTTGCTCGGCAGGTTCTGGCTGCAGCCGTGAATCATTTTCCGCTTACCCTGCCAGGGCCCTCAGGGTGAGAACCACTACTTCCAGCACCCCCTGGTTCCTGCCACCCGCCGGGAGCCAAATCCCCAGGAAGCCACATGCCTGCCTGAAAAAGGAAAACCAAAACCAAGACAATGACAAACTGAAAAAACAAAAACTACATGCAGTAAAAACTCCTACTCAACCGTCAAGGCCTGGTCAACCCCCACCGCCTCCGCCCCGCACAGCATACACTCTCTGACGGTCAGCATCCCACATGTTGCAAACCTTCCTTAGCCCACGTAGACCTGAGCCAATAGAGTCTCCGGCCATCACCTGTGTTTGGTCCTCCTGGTCAGTTTCAGCCACTGTCCCTGGCTCTGGCCTCGAGATGCTGTGTCCCCTCCCTTCCCCTCCTTGAGGTGTCTGCTCTGTGCTAGATGTGGGGGACCTATTAATATGTCCCCTGAATCTACAAGAAAATGGGATGCTAAGTCAGGTAAAAGAAGAAGTGGCATCCAACAGGAGAGCAGTGGAGTCAGATGATGTCAGCCTAAAAATGATAAACCACAGCGTTGTCCCTGACAAGGTTAAATCCCACCCGATGAGCCCCGAGGGGAGCCTCACGCCCACCAGGAAGCTACCAGCACAAAGATAGAGAGGACACAGAGAAAGTGGACCCCTGTGCACGGCTGGTGGGAATGGGAACGGTGCATCTGCTGTGAAAAGAGTCTGCTGTGAACAAGTTAAACAGAGTTATCATATGACCTAGCAATTCCACTTGTAGATATATGCCTCCAAAGAACTGCAAGCAGGGTTTCAAATAGACATTTACACACACATGTTCATAGCAGAATTATTCACAATAGTCAAAAGATAGAATCAATCCAGATGTCCATCAACAGATGAGTAGATAAACACAGTATGGTCCATACATACAATGGAATATTATTCAGCTTTAAAAAGGAGAAAATCCTGTCCAGCTGGTGTAGCTCAGCAGTTGAGCATCGACCCAGGAACCAAGAGGTCACAGGTTCGAATCCTGGTCAGGGGTGGGGGTGGGTGCAGGAGGCAGCCTATCAATGATGTTTTTCTCTCATTGATGTTTCTATCTCTCTCTACCTCTCCCTTCCTTTCTCTCTAAAAATCAATAAAAACATGTTTAAAAAAAAAAGAGGAGAAAATCCTGTCACATGAACGAACCTTGAGGACATTATTCTGAGTGAAATAAGCCAGTCATGAAAGGACAGATTCTGTATGGTCCCACTTACATGAGGTCCCTACAGTAGCCAGAGTCAGACAGAAAGTAGAAGGGTGGGACAGGGGATGAGGAGTGCATGTTTAATGGGGACAGAGCTTTAGTTTGGGAAGATGGTGATGGTGGGACAACAATGTGAAGGTACTTAATGCCTGAACTGTATAATGGTAACTTTTATGTTATGTGTATTTTATGACAACTTTAAAAAGCATTGAGTGGGTTAAAGAAGGTTCCACTATAACAACTCACCATGGGAACGTGCCGTTGGGGGTTGCATGTGTGGATTCCCGCACAGAGCATGCAGGATCTCAGCAAAGAGTCAGAAGACAGAGTTAAAATTGGGAGGGGCTGGGAGATAGGCCTTCCTTACAGGTGACCTATCTGAAAAGCCAAGAGTTGGGAAGAAGGAAAACAAAGCAAGAAGCCAGCTCTGTGGGAAACTGAGTGCAGGGAGGTGGCCAACCACAGAACAAATGTACAAAAAAGGAGCTTTCTTCTGTTCCAGCAACAAGTTAGAAAATAGACTGGGAAAATATCCCACTCACAGTAGCAGCCAGAACCCCACAAGATTCCTAGACGTTGAACCAGTAATCTGCAGTTCCAGAAAGGCAGAGGAGCGGTCACGATATTCATCCTCCCCATCAATTCATAGGTCAGTGCAATTACCGTCCAAATCCCAACAGACATTTAGCTCAAAAACCAGGGGCATCCCAGATGCATCAAATGTTTACAGTGTGAAGGAAGAATCATTTAACTTCAGGACCTTCCCTGTCGGGACCGTCCCTCTCATCTGAGGCTCTCACTGCAAACTCTCCGACCACACCCCTCTTCTGTGCCCTGAACTTGTGCAACACCTGTCTACCTGCCATGGTCTCTGAGTGTCAAGGGGAGGTGGCCGCTGTGGATGGGGCTGCCAGCTTTAGTGAGCAAAAATACAAGACGCCTAGTGAAATCTGAATGCCAGATAAACAATGATTCCCCAATTGCATGGGACATATGCAAACTAAAATGATTTGTCACTGATCTGAAATCTAAATTTGACTGGGACCCTGGGTCTAACCCTGAAGTCTAAGCTCCCACCCTCCACTTGGGCCGGCAGCCTGGCTGACCATCCCGCTCGCGCACCCCGCCCCCCCCCCCCCCTCAGGCCCAAGCCCAAGGCTGACCTTCAGTTTCACCTCTGGAACTCTCAGGGATCTCCGCTCTTTCCATCTCAATCCTCTGTCCTCACCCCACCCAGCCTCCCTCCCCTGGTCCGCTGCCTGCACTCCCACCCCAGCCCACAATGCGAAGTAGCCCAAGGCTTTTAAACCAAACTCTCATCACCCCCTTTCATATCCTGCAGGTTTCCCCTTTGAATGAAATCTGAGCTGTCTACCTTGGCCCAGAGGGTGAGTCCTCCAGCCCAGCCTTGGGTCAAATGCTTGGCCACAAAGGCTTCCAACAAGCCCCGAATCAGGGCCTTTGCACAATGCCCTGGGTCTACTCTAGAGGCTCTTCCCAGGCTCCTCGGGGCTCTGATCAGCCAGAGCCCTGGGCTTATTTCTTCTGCATAAGCAGCACCATTTATGTACCTGTTTACACGGAGCAGGGCTTCTCGGCCTGAGCTGGGCCATTCCTCCTATGGGCACTGCCCTGGCTTCTACTTTCCAGAACTCCCGCCTGGTGATGACACTATGTGAACCACTTGTGTGGGACAGAGAGAGGTTTCTAGGAGAAATGGCTTAGTGCTTCCCCGGAGCCCCTTACCTGGCCATCCACCCAGCCGGCAGCCCTTCCGCCTTACAAACGGACCCATGGAGCCTTCCAGAGGCAGAAAAGGCACATGGGAAGCGAGCCAACCCGGTGTCAATGTCACCAGATTTCTGTTGAAGTGACTATGCTTTCTAGACCTCTTCCCTGTGATGTGACGCGCAAACTGCTTTCATTCCCGTTGACATGTGACCATACGGCAGGTGTTAGTATCCAATTATTAGCTTGTCATTCGCTGCCTTTTGCCTTCTCAAGTGATGTGTGGTTTAGGACCGTTCCTGGTGAGCCTTGAGGGCATGGGGTGCAGAGCCCTGAGGAGCAGGGTGGGCACTGCCCATGCCGTAGGTGGGTCACTGCTTCCTGCAAACTCTGTGCTCATTCAGAAGTTGCGGACAGGAGGGACCCAGAGGTGGACTGACCTGGGGTTCAAGCCTGGCACATGTGGGGGCACTGCCACTGTGGTGTGATGGAGGCTGTGAGGGGGCCTGCAGGGGCACAGGAGAGGGTCACCACCCCAGGGTGGTGCATGGGGTGGCCAGAGGAGGCTTCCCTGTGGGCAGTCACCTAGGAGGGGTGGAGGTGGTGTGGCCTGGTGGGGCCTGTGAGACTGGAGGACAGTGAGCTGAGGGCAGAGTGGATGTGGGCCAGGTGGGAGATAAGGATGGCTGGGGTTCTGGCCTCTGGTCCCACAGAATCCATTGTAGGAACCCACAAGGTAGAGAGAGAGGGAGCCATCAGGGAGCTAAACAAAGGAGACCCTGTGAGGCCTCATGAGAATAAAGTAAGAAGCCTGGCTGGGAGGCTCAGGCCCGGGCTCCAGGTCCCCTGCAGAGTCTTGGTCAGCGTGTCTCCGTGGGCCCTGCTCCAACAGAGCCACTTAAATGATGATGGAAGTGATGTCTTTCGCTGTCAAAGAAAACACTGAAATAAGACAATCTTAGGAAAGAAAAGCTTTCCATGGACAATAACTTCATTATGTTAAAATGAATTGAGTGGTTGTTAAGGTTGGGAGCCCTCCTGTCCTGCTGTGTTGACATAACCCTCCTCACAGAGAACAGATGAGTTCTCTAGAAACCTTATGCAGCCCAAGGTCACCCTGTCCTGGAGGGAGGGAGGGCTGGTGACCAGGACATCTCTCTGGGGGGTTAGGGAGGGAGTGGGGGCCCAAGGGCACCTCTGATGTGGCGCTGGGGACAGGGCAGAGTCCTGTCAGCATCGTGGGTATCTCTTCACTCGCCAGGAAGCAGCTGCAGGGCAGAGGCAGGCAGCACAGGCCTTTGGCATGGGCGCTAAAGTCCCAGCGGCCACCTTGGCCACCTCCTCTTCTCCCCCGTCCCAGCTCCTGCTCCTTTTCCACTAAAGCACCTCCTCCTTCAGGAGGCATTCCCTGAGTCCCCAGTGAACAAAAGGCTCTTGGGCAGGATGGGGTGCCCTTCTCAGACCCTCCGAGCACCTGCCACCACCAGGCACTGTCCTGCAAGGGCACACCCAGCTCACATGTGATGGGGTAACAGGGCTGAGAAGTCTACCCCATGGCTTTGACCTAGGAGCTCAGAAGGTGCCAGGAGAGCTCTCTCAGGTCATAGGCAGGTGCCCCCACCCCTCCTTGGTTCACAGGATGGACAGGTGTCCCCACCCCTCCGTGGCCCCCAGCCAAGAGGAGGGAGAGTGGGCCCCACAGCTCCAGCAGGAAACAGACTGTGCAGCCTGGGTCCTATGCCCTCCCTGAGACAGACTGTGCAGCCAGAGCCCACTGAGGGGAGCCCACCACGCCAGGTGGGCCTCAGGAAAGATGGGTTCTGCTCCTGAAGGAGGGGATGCTGGCAGCCTACCCGCCAGGTTCCACTCTCAAGGGCTGGAATCTATCCACATGGGCTCCTGTGTCACACTGGATGGGGTATGAACGGGGTAGAAGCTGTGAAATTGGTTCATTCTGGGGGAAAATAAGGAGAAAGAAGTTTTCTCAATGAGCCATTTTCCTGAAGAAAGGATTCTAACTCAACATTTCCTTGGCGCATTGCAGATTACGGCGTCCGTGTGGACAGGACCATTTCTCAACAGCCCTGGCCTGGAACTGACCACATGTACAGTGACTGGCGTGTGCCTGTGGAACGGAGACAGAATCCAGAAGCTTCTCCCCTCAGGGAGCATGAACAGACACACCGAGCTGATTAGCAAGTAAGATCCTTCAGACCTGGGCTCTAGGACTACAGTGCCTCCGGATTTCATCTGAAGCAGTCACATGGGTTGTATTTACTGGGATGTCCCTGGAGGTTACGGCTACACTTGTGTATGTACAAAGTCAGATATCTCAATGACCATAGCAGCCTTGCAAAGAGAACCCCACAGCCCCCAGCATGACCCCAAGAAAGGTACATGTTTCCCAGGACAGGTGTCAGAGGAGTTCCCACAAGTCTGAGTGGGCCCGCCCTCCTGAGTGACGGTGGGCTCTTCTAATCAGGAGCTTACACCGCACACAGCACGATCCTGCGTTGTCTGGAAATGCCCTCTTCTGATCGATGAAAAACTTTCCAGTGGCTACGTACAAACTTCTGAAATGCATGTGGTCTGACCAGAATAGTGAGATGTCAAAAACCATGTGCAGAAAGCAAGCAGATTGAATAAGAAAAGTAGCTTGATTGTAAAACTGTTGCAGATGAGTTCTTGAACCTAACAACTAGCATACTTGGGGGAAAAAACAATCCCGCAAAGCCATTCTGGGTAGTGAGGTTTTCATCTCCGAGGAGATATGGCCGAAGCCGCAGCTTGGGAAGGAAACACTGCGTGCCCCATACTCTAATTACTGCCGGGCTCAATGACATGAGCTTACTAATAACCTCATAAAGTTGTGTTTGTTTTTTCCAAGATACAATGTTAGCCAGACCTAATATAATTTAAGATTAGAGGATTTTGGATTTTCACCAGAACACTGTATCACCTTCTTGGTAAACAAGGAAGGTCTTCCTTCTTTTTTTTTTTAATAGATTTTATTGATTTTTTTTACAGAGAGGAAGGGAGAAGGACTGAGAGTTAGAAACATCGATCAGCTGCCTCCTGCACACTCCCCACTGGGGATGTGCCCGAAACCAAGGTACATGCCCTTGACTGGAATCGAACCTGGGACCCTTGAGTCCGCAGGCTGACGCTCTATCCACTGAGCCAAACCGGTTAGGGCAAGGAAGGTCTTCTTAAGGGATCACGCAGTGCTTTATTCACACACGCTTTAGAGCAGCGGTTCTCAACCTGTGGGTCGCGACTCCTTTGGCGGTCGAACGACCCTTTCACAGGGGTCACCTAAGGCCATCCTGCATATCAGATATTTACATTACGATTCATAACAGTAGCAACATTACAGTTATAAAGTAGCAACGAAAATAATTTTATGGTTGGGTCACAACATGAGGAACTGTATTTAAAGGGCCAGAAGGTTGAGAACCACTGCTTTAGAGGGTGCAGCTTTGGCACATGAGTAGAGAACATTTATGATTAAAAAAAAAAAAAAAGGGACACAACCCTGCTAAAGAGAAATGTTCATTTCTCAGGAAACCAAAACAGTAAGTTCCATGTCAAGCCAAATGAATCCTAACACAAAAGAAGAGGGTAATATTATTTTAAGATTTTGCTTTTTTACATAACGTCAGCCAAAACACTGAAGGGGCAAGATCAGTTTTCAGATGATATTCTATTGATGCTGCGGGTTTCCTGCGGATCTGACCCTCCTTGGCAAGGTTTATGAATAGCGAGAGGTGGGATGGCACAGCGCCTGGGTAGTCTTCAGCCCATCTCCCCCAGGACCTGGACCCTCTCCAGGGTAAGCCACACTGCTCCCAGCTGCTCCCCCAGCTGCAAAAATAGCACGGGGGTCACCCCTTCCCCAGCACCATCAGGTGCTTCTGACCACACTGCCCTTTCTGGGAAAGGCCAAAGAACCAGTAATGGCTGCGGGGGCCTTCCAGGGGCCACTGGATTCTTCCACTTAAATGACCTATTTAATTAGTTTTCTTAAATAGCTCTGTGGCTCAGTTGGTTGGAGCATTGTCCCTGTGCATGGAAAGATTACGGGTTCTACCCCCAGTCCTGGCATATAAGAGAAGCAACCCGATCGAGGTGAGTCACATTGATGCTCCCCCCCCTCCCACCCCTTTCCTCTCTCTCTAAAAATAAATACAAATATATCCTTGGGAGAGGAATAAATAAATGGTGCCTAAACACACAAATTGAGTCAAATAGCTAAAGCCGTTTTTAAAAAGGTTTCTCACCAGTTGATGAAAACTGTAGACAGGGAAGTGAAGGCGACAATTTCTTGCTACATTTTGCCAAGCCTGGTGCTGGTTCCTGTCCTCACTGGGTTTCAGCTTAGAATACCAACACCCCCCCCCCCTCCCGCCCCAGGGAGCCAGCACACCCAGAGCCCCTCTTAGAATTTCGATCAGCCTGAAGCGCTTAAGTACTCAGCGAAAAGGAGCTGTGGAAATCCTCAAGTCAGCTGGCCGCTTCTGCAAAGACATCTCTGGAAGGTTTATTTGCAAGTCAGCAACTGTTGTATGTTAGAATCAGGCTTTCCGTTTTCACTAATTTCTAGATAAAGGGCTGTGGTTCTGATTTCTAAATAGGTGATCTGCCCGGTGCCTGCTCTCACACACGGTCGCCTAAGGAAGCCCGCGGGGGCACAGAGGTGCGGGCAGGGGGCCCGCGCATTGTAGTTTTACTCCTGAAAATTAGTGAGTCCCAGGGTGCGAGAGAATTGCCCTGAGCCTTTCAGAACTCCCTGCCCCGCAATGCCCCAAGCTGTCCCGGTCCCCAGAGGGTGGCGCAGCCCTGCAGGGACCCCCGTCCACGTCCGGGGCCTCTCGTGAGCCCCGGGGACCTCGGCTCCCAGACGGCCAGCCAGTCGCAACCGGTGAGCTCTGGACACTCGCCTCCCTTCGAGGGCGCGGAGCGGGCGAGCGGGCGCGGCAGGGGGACGGGGGCTGCAGGAGTGTCGGGGCAGCCGGGACCCAACCTTACTCACCCAGAAGCAGGCAGAGGCTGCGCCGCGGGAGGCCGCGCAGGGCCGGGGCCATGACGCCTGCTACGTACGGGGCCGGTCCGCCAGCCGCGAGACCCGCCGAGGTCTGAGTCGTCGCAGCTCCGGGGGCGGGGGCGGGAGCGGGAGCGGCGGGAGGCGCCCGCCCGGCCCACTGCGGCTCCCTGGGTGGCGGAAGCCCGGCGGGGCGGGCGGGGACGGCGGTGAGCGTCACGGAGAGGGGAGCCGGGCGGGCCAGCACCTGCAGCCGGGGCGCTCGGAGGAGTCTGCAACAGCGAGGCGACCCGACCCACGCGTGCCGCCGGAACAGCGCTGCGGGAGTGCGGGCCCAGCCAGCGGAGGGCTACGCCCCAGGGAGCGTGCTGCGTGGCGGCTGCCAGACCCTCAGGGGGATGCACTCTAGGACTCCTGGGGAGGCCGGGCCCCCGATGCGGGGGCGCTCCTGAAATGTTCCCCGAACAAACGGACAAGTTAAAAACTAGGCGGGCGACGGTGCCTGTATTGCCAAAGGCCAAGACCAGTCTTCCGCTCCCTCCCCGCCCCCCAGGTGCAGTCACTGTCTCCTGTGGGGACAAGCTTGGCACTCGGGAAGAGTCACAGTAATAAAAAAACACAGGATCAATGAGAAACTGGAGCGAAGAGTGCGACCTACGGGATGAGGAACAGCATGGCACAGGGGAGGAGGGAGGCAGCAGGCGCGCACAAAGGTCCTGGGGCCAGAGGGAATGGCTCTGCCTGGACTGAAAGGTGGCCACGAGGGACTTGCTAGTAAGGATGGGTGGTGAGAGGCCAGGAGACTGCTAGGCCTCAGGTCAAGTTCTGACTCTGAACTTATGTAGAAAGATGACAGCATTAGATTTGCCTTGCGAGGTGGTCAGTCTGCGTCTGTGTGAACACATTTACAGAGTGAGCGGAGAAGGGCTCCCTGGGGTGACAACACAGCCCTGGGGAAGCCTGGGGGAGGAGCTTTCCTAATGCAGGTCAGACAGGGAGACCTAAACTTAGGCCTGGGCAGCTGAGCTCTCAAAGCCTGTCTGGTGGCTGGGTCTCCCCTTACAATGGTTCTTCTTGTAACAGCCTATTCCAAGACCTCTGAGCAAGTGAGTAAATTTATGCTCGAGCTAATCAACCAACCACTGCCCTTGGTGCAGTGGTTACTTCTCTGTGGCCGAGAAGGACGGAGCCTGGAGCACAGCGGTACGGAGTGAGAGAGCATTTCCTTATGCTAAATGAAAGGGAACAGAGCCACCTGCTGTCAGTTTAGAGAATAAGAGGCAGCTGGTCGACCATCCACTCCATATGCTAGGGCACGAGCCAGCCAGCAATCTATGGCCTAGGGGCCCCAAACGCCCTGAGGGAGGGTCTGCATCAGATGGTGGGGGATGGCACATGCTCTCTTGACTTGATTAGCCCCTCTTGCCACCATTGCGTGGCCTGGCCTCCCACTTTATTCAAGAGACATTTGAATCCTTACTATGTGGAAAACTGGTCAGCAGACAATGCAGGTCCTGCCTTTCAGTTGGTGAAGCTAGTGGGGCAACCTCCCCAAATCTCAAGTGATAACATGCATGTCCCGATACAGGGACCACACACACACACACATGTGCGTGCCCACACACCTGACTCAACTGCGGTGTCTTTTTTAAAAAAATGCGTTTTTATTGATTTGAGAGGAAGGGAGATAGAAACATCGATGACAGAATCATTGATTGGCTGCCTCCTGCAAGCCTCACACTGGGAATCAAGCCTGCAACCTGGGCATGTGCACTAACTGGAAATTGAGCTGTGACATCCTGGCTCATAGGTTGACACTTAGCTATACCAGACGAGCTGTGGTGTTAAGTCTTGAGGGCTGGGAGGAGGAGTGCAAGGGGACTGCAGGCCAGAGCAAACGGGCAGTGCAGGGACCATGCCATGTGAGAAGGGCACGGGTGGTTAGGGGAGGTGAGTGGGGCCCAGCCCTGGGCCAGTTCCACTGTGTATCCTGTACTAGGATTCCTATACTAGAAGAGCGTGCTTCTCTCTGCTCAGACTCTCCCTCCACCCACAGCCTGAACCACCCTTCCCAGCCTTGGCTGTGGGCCTCTCATCTCTGAGGCGGGCCTGTCCTCATCACCCATGGCACCTGGGGGCTGCTGGACTTCCATCACTCTCAGCAGGAGCCATTTGCAACATCTTCTCTTTGAAGCTCAACCACAAAGAGGCAAGGTTGGTAAGGGAAGCCCTTTACCATTTCTCCTGTTTCTCTCACACAAACAAGACAAAGGGCGTTTCTCAAGTTCATGTGCTTTGGAAGTTCACAACTCTCTTATACACACACTATGGTGCTTTCTTTCCTAATAGCGGAACACTGGCTGGAGAACTATTTAAGAAACTAACATGTTGTATTGAGCATCTCGATTACACATATGTATCTCCTTTGACCAGAATTAATACTGGCATCAGGCAAAGTCAAATGGAAATTTTTAGTTCCAGTTTGTGTGTGTGTGAGACAGTTTTAGTTCTAAGTCTCTAGTTATTTCCAAACATAAATATCTGTAAATTCCAGTTGATATAGCTAAAGTGCTCTTTGATGTCCCAATAATACAGTCCTAGAGAAGTTCAAAATTCTCTTTGTATGCCAAAGTGGGGGCACACACACTGTGGCAATAATGTATGTTAAAATTACCTGAAACTTCGCTAGTCCATGTAGAAAATGATGATTAGTCCATGTTTCAACTTTATTCAATGATAACTCTGAATGTAGCCTTTTAATATAAATAACCATGTAATTTAACATGTAGGAAGAAATCTCCACAATTCTAGGATTCTATTAATTTGATATATGGCTGAAACCAATGAGACTCAAGTTTCATTTAATAGAGTTTTAAAATTATTTTTTTTCCTAAAATATGTTTTGATTGGGGTTTAGAGAGAGGAAGAGAGAGAGGGGGAGAGAGAAACGTCGATGTGAGAGAGATACATTGATTGGTTGCTTCCCATTGAGCCCGCAAGCTGGGCATGTGTCCTGACCAAGAATCAAACTTGTGATGCATGGGACGATGCTCAACCAACTGAGCCACATCAGCCAGGGCTAAAATTATTTTTTTACATTATGGAACTCAATTCCTGATAGAAATTTAGGATGGATCTGGTAATAACTAAAGACAAATTAATATATGAAACAAAACAAAAAAATCCCATTAGAAAGGAAAATTTTGAAATACCATCCATGCATATTCCACATAAACACTGGCAGGTTATTTATACTTGGAAAATGCCATCAAACCTGCAGGAAGTATTAAAGGTGCAGTGGTACTGTAAACTTTGCTTTTATTAAATGTAAATACATCGAACATAAATGTTAAACGGGTAACTTTAAATCAAGTGATACCAACTAAATATTAAATGCTCTAAATATTTTAAACATTTGAAGAAAACACATACTTAAATGTCCATCTTACTATTAGTAAAACTGCAACTTTGAACAGTAAGAAATTAAAGAATTTTCTGCTATAAGACAAGACAACAACTGGACTTTGAAAATGGTTCCAATTTACACTCTAACCTAATAGGAAAGAACTTATTACTAAATGAATTACCAAATGAATGCAAGCAATATGGTGACCATTTAAATTTAAGGGCTTTAAATCTGGGTGATGAAACAGGCACATTGAGTTGAAATACTACTGCCACCATTTGTGATTATGTTGGCAACTTCAATACAAAAATTTTTAAATAAAATAAAAAAAACATTTAAGTACTTTACTAAAGCATGCATGGGTTCACTCTTCCTGGTAAAAACAGCAAAAATAAATCTAAATGTTTTATAATGAAGTCATAAAAATGTACTACATGTATCAGCAGTAATTATTTTGGAAGCTTAAATATATACATATTCCAAAATCCACTTATCAAGCCTATTTAATCACATCATCTTACTATTACCACAATTTTTCTTAAGTGCTGTAGAACATTTTCTGTAGGAGGGAACTCATGCTTTCCAAGGAAATTCTATAGGTCAAGAAAAGAAGAAAGATATCAGTCATAAAATGTGTTCATTATGCCAAATCCAACATCCAGACAAGTGTATAGTTAGTTATCAGTACACTCTACTACTAAACCAAACATTGTCATTAAACTCATTTATCATATATGTGTGTGTGTACCTATATATAAACATATATAGATATAGACATAGATATACTTATTTACCATTAAATTCTATACCTTGACTAAATATATCACTAAATTCTCTTACTAGATTAATAACAGAAATAGGCCAACAGATATATCTACAGAGAACTATTCAGATTCTGGATTGCCATTGTGGTAAAAAATAGCAATGTCTTCTACAGAAAAATCACTTAAGTTGTACCATCATCATCACCATCTCCAGAACTTTTTCACTTTCCTACACTGAAATTATTTATATAATTCTGGATATTAACCTTTATCAGATAGATAATTTATAAAAATACCTGTTAAAAAATACCCCATTCTCACCCTCCCCCCAACTCCTGGCATCCACCATTCTACTTTCTATCTCTATTAATTTGACTACTCTAGGTATATCATATAAGTGGAATAATTATCCACAACTACTTTTTAGCTGTGAATAATGCTACTTAGGTGTACAAACATCTGAATCCCTGCTTCCTCAGTTCTTCTGGGTATGTACTCAGAAGTGAAAATAATGAGTCATAGTAATTCTATGTTTAACGTGACAAACGGCCATTTCATTTTCCGCAGTGGCTACACTATTTTATATTCCAACTGGCAATGCAGTTTTCAATTTCTCCATATCCTCACCAATACTTTTTATTTTTTAAAATAATAACCAGCCTAAAGGGTGTGAAGTGTTATATCATTGCAGTTTTGATTGCATTTCCCTAATGATTAGTGACAAGTACATTTTCTTGTACTTATTGGTCATTTGCATATATTCTTTGGAGAAATATCTATTTAAATTCTTTGCCCATTTTTAATTGGGTTGTTTTTGTTGAGTTGTAGGTGTTCTTTATATAATTCTGGATATTAACCCTTATCAGATACATAATTATATTTTCTCTCAAACTGTGGGCTGCCTTTTTATGCTGATAGTGTTCTTTGATACAGAAAAATTATGAAGTCAAATTTATCTTTTTCTTGTCTGTTTTTATGTAAAATCCAAGAAATCATTGCCAAATTCAATGTTGTGAAGTGTTTCCTCTGTTTTCTTCTAAGAGTTTTTTCTCTTTATGTTTAGGTCTTGACCCATTTTGAGTTAGTTTTTGTATGTGAAGACCCAACATCCTTTTTTTTTTGCCCTATCCCAGCCCTGCCTGCCCTCGCCACTCTGGGTGGCTAAGCCCAGACTGGGGACTGGGGGCGGGGGTGGGGGGAGATGCTAATGAAAAACTACAGAGATGCCTCATCCTCTTCCCTGAATAGGGACTGGAGGCCTGGATGGGCACTTTGGGGGCTGGCCCTGCCTACACCTCCCAGCCAGTGCTGCCAGCAGGCTTCTCACCTGAGGCTGCTGAGACAGCAGCTTAAATGAGCTTCATGAGCGAGGGCCTGGTGTGGTTGGGGCCCCCTGCCTTGCAGTGCTGTCTCCTGTTTCCACTGTGCATGCTGGGATGGGGGGGCTCTCTTTCTGGGGCGCCTGAGCATTTTCACACTAGTTAATAGCTCCTGGCTACCAAAGGCCCCCACAAATGCTAATTGGGTTTAATTGTTGGGGTAATTCACGATTCTACTGAAAAACTGCCATTTTGTGGGTGAACTTTATGTATAAATAGATAGGAAGTCAAAGGGACAGAGAACTCACAGTGAAACCTGGGAAGAACTTGGGGTGGGAGGCCCAACATAATTTTTTATATGCTTTTCAAAATTGTTCTTTTAAAGTAATTACCCCGAAGATTACATGCCTTTGTACTTAACTGGTACATGTGTGGAAAAGAGAGGTAACACAGTGGGCCTGAGACTGCTGTGTCCTCAGAAAGACTTGCTTGCAAGGTTG
The DNA here is from genome assembly GCF_014108235.1 of Myotis myotis. Taxonomy (NCBI): domain Eukaryota; kingdom Metazoa; phylum Chordata; class Mammalia; order Chiroptera; family Vespertilionidae; genus Myotis; species Myotis myotis. Next base: position 35,014,977 of record NW_023416390.1, on the reverse strand, counting down.
GCCACTGGCTGGTGTCTAGGAACTTGGATTTGAAGAGGGCTCCCATTGATCCCAGAAGGGAGTGTCCCACTATGCCAGCACTGTATAAGCAACGTGGTTTATACTGAACAGTTACTTTCCTTCTCAGAGTCTAGGACTTTGGTACGTGCTAAGCAGTGGGTACCTGTTACCAGCCCCCAATAAAAACACTGAGCACTGAGTCTTTAGTGAGCTTTCCTGGTGAACATTTCATGTGTGCTGTTCTAACTCACTACTGGAGGAAATAAGCACATCTTGTGTGACTCCACTGGGAAAGAATTCTTGGAAGCTTGTGCCTGGTTTTCTCCAGACATTACCCTATCAACCCTTCCCCCTTTGTGTATTTAGCTTTGTATCTTTCACGGTCATAAATCATAGCCATGAGTATAACTATCTTGAATAATGTGAGTTCTCCTAGTGAATCAATGACCCTAGTGGGTGGTACAGGGGACTCCCCAATAGCCATGCGAGTGAGCAGATCCTGCAATCTCAGTCAAACCTCCAGATGACTGAAGCCCAGACCAGCATCATGACTGCAACATCAGGAGCGTCCCTACACTAAAACCACCCAGCCACGCCATTTCTGAATCCTGATTTGCAATGAGATGTTAAACATTAAGTCACTGAACTTTGGGGTAACTGGATTTGCATTAATAATGCTAATACATGAAAGAAAAAAAATAATGCTAATACAGTCTATTTTTTATTTTATAATATTATTTTAAAAATAATTTTCATTTGGAAAAATGAAATCAGGAACTTAAAATTTGAAGTAATGGTTAAATATAAAAGATATAATTGACTTACCTTTTGCTTCTTTTATTTCTAACTGGAAGCAGAGTTTTTCAAAACAGATGAAGTCATATCCACAATAGTATTAATAGATAAGCCATTCAGAAAACCTTTATGATTTATTCGTACTTCCTGAAGAGCATCTATAATATGGTCTCTGTGTAAAAGGAAAACATACATGAGCAGTTGTCCTTTCCAAAGCATCTGTGCATTCCAAATACAGCTAAGTTATTGAAAGAAACTACATTCTTACATTCAAACTTTACAGCCAGTTAAAATATAATTGTGGTCATTACCTGCTAACGTCTGGATGTAGTTCAGCAAGTCTCTTCATGATCTTGGTAAAGCTACGCAGGTTCAATGTATTTGGAGGTATGAATCGAATAGGTGTATCAGGTAATAATTTAGTAGATTCAATCTGTTTACAATTCTTCTTCTTGACACCCTAAATAAGCATTTTAAAAGTTTCTTACAATCAGTAACCATTACATAGAGACAATCCAGATTATTTAAAACAAAATTTAAAATTTCAATTATAATAGTAAAATTAAAACAGTAATGATAATAATAATTATAAATTATAAGATCAAAAATTTTAAGAAACTTACTTTGATTTGGGATTATTTATACCAAGTAGATTTCCTTGAGCTGTGCTCAGGGCCATGTATTAAAAAAATGGCAAACACATTTTCTTATAGCAGTGATCAAGAATTTGAAGTTATGTCTAAACCAGTCTTTCTCGACTGGGATTCCTCATCTGAGCCACAGAACACAGATCTATTTACTCAACTTTCCTAAAGATAGGACATAACTAGTTCCTATAGCTAGGAGAGAGGCTAATTCATTATATACAATGGCTATCTATCTTAGGCTTAGGACATGGAAGTTTAATTCTTTTACCCAACCTGACAGAGGAAAACTGGTCTGCATGATAGTTATAAATAATCTACATCTTGTTTACTAAATGTTTAATGAGCATAAACTATATGCCCAGAATGTACCACATGCAGGGAAAGGGGAGGGGGACAGAAAAGGCCAGGGAAGAAAATTAGTGATATAAATTGGAACCCTCTCCACTTATGCATCTTATAATCCAACTGAAGAGACAAAATTAAAATAATCAATTAATTACTATTAACCAGGCAAGTACACTATACACTGTATGAAACCACTGTAAATCCCAAGTTCAACAAAGGAAGAGCTGAGACTTTAAAGCCCAGATGAAAAATCAGGACAAGATATGTGAAATATTAAATGTTATCTCAGATATTTTACTTCTTTGCTATAGCCTTATCTCCTTCACTAGATTTGAGCTCTACAAGAACATAGATTTTTGTCTGTTTTGTTCACTGCTGCTTTCCCAGGGTCTAGAACAGTGTACACAGTTGGCATGTCGTAACTGTTAGTTAAATAAATAAATGTTTGGGATACAGCAGTTTAAGTGATAGTTGAAACCACAGGGAGGATGAGATTTTCATGAAAGAGCCAAATTACTGGTCAACAACGACAGCTACTATTTATTGAGCATATTTGCCATGCCAGGCACAGTCCTAAAAATTTTCTGTATTAAAGTCATTTAAACCTCACAGTATCTGTGAAGTAGAAACTATTATCCCCATGTTAAGATAAGAAAGCTCAGGCCCAGCTGGTGTAGCTCAGTGGTTCAGTGTCGACCTATGAACCAGGAGGTCACAGTTCAATTCCCGGTCAGTACATGTGCCTGTGTTGCAGACTGGATCCCAGTGGGGGGCATATAGGAGGGAGCCAATCAATGATTCTCTCTCATCATTGATATTTCTATCTCTCTCCCTTTCCCTTCATCTCTGAAATCAATAAAAATATGTTTTTAAAAAAGACAAGGAAGCTCAGACACAAAGTTGATATAATTTGCTCAATCATATGATGAGTACTGGGCAGAGCCAGGTTATGAATGTGTTGCTGTTAATCATCACTATTCTGCCTCTCATTGTATATAATATTTCCTAAATGAATAAATGTTGAGAATCCAAGAAAAAGAAGGGTGACAAGAAATTGCTGGAAAGGTAAGAGAACTTGAGAGTATAGTTTAACAAGCTGGTAATAGAAACTTCTCTACCCACATACTCTAAGATAACATACTCCTACCCTGGCCCATGGTGCCTTATTTCTACCACGTAACTTTCCCTCTACCAACTCCATGGCCACTGCCCCAGCTGACTGAAGCAAGAGTGCATCACCTGAAATGACGAACACAAAAATCACAGGCTGGGTCAGTCAGATTCCCTGTCTAAAGAATGAGGAATTGAAACATAGAGCAAATGAATTAATCAAAGATAGAAGCTCAAACTGAATAATACTGCAGAGCTAACATTAAGCAAAATAAAGTCAAATGGAGGAAAAGTCATGATCAGACAGAGAAAGCTATTGTGCAGAGGAATGGAACATACAGGATTGTAAAGGCAAGAAACCATATCTACTACATGAAGACGGGAAAAGCCACAGTTCCCAAATTTCCAGTTCAGGTCCCCATGCAGCCCAACTGTATTTTGTTTATTCTTTCTTACTGTGGACTGAGGTTATGTGCCAAAAAAACACATGAAGTGTTGCCTGGCTGGTGTGGCTCAGTTGTTGAGTGTTGACTCATGAACCAGGAGGTCACGGTTCAATTCCCAGTCAGAGCACATGCCCGGGTTTTGGGCTCAATTCCCAGTGGGGAGTGTGCAGGAGGCAGTCAATCAATGATTCTCTCTCATCACTGATGTTTCTATCTCTCTCTCTCCCTTCCTCTCTCTTCAATCAATAAAAACATATAAAATATTTTTTTTAAAAAAACATGAGTGTCACTGAGATGAAAAAAAATGATTTTTGAGAAAGGGATAATCAAGAGTCAAAGAGGCTTGCCTGGCCAGTGTGACTCAATGGTTGGGCATCGACCTATGAACCAGAAGGTCATTGATTCCCGGTCAGGGCACATGCCCAGGTTACGGGTTGGATTCCCAGTGTGGGGCATGCAGGAGGCAGCCAATTAATGATTCTCTCTCATCAATGATGTTTCTATCTCTCTCTCCCTCTCTGAAATCAATAAAAGTATGTTTTTTTAAAAAAGAGTCAAAGAGGCTAGGTGGTCAAAAAAAAAAAAAAAAAAAAAAAAAAAAAAAGGTCGATGGGGGGAAAGACCAATAAAAAGGTCACTAGTGAGAATGAAAAAAGCAGTTAAAATAAAATTTTAGAGATAAAAATTTGGGAAGTTTGGCAGTAAAAACACAGGGCAAATAGGAAGGGTAACTTCAAAAGAATGAAAAGTCAAGTGAAAATCTTGCCAGGATAGGAAGAGTTCTAGATGACTCTAAGTAGCAAGAAAAGTCTGCATGAAGAAATGGAATCACTAATAGTACCGAAAAGAATTGGGGTAACTCCAAGAATGGAGTTATGGAAAGGACGGAATAAAGGACATAGTTAGAAGAGATGCCTTTGTCTTATCCAACAAGTATTTCTTTCATCCACTTACTAAAAAGGGATCTGCTCTGATCTATAGACTCAATATAATCTCAGTAAAAATCAAAGTAGGAGTTTTTGGTAGATACTGACAAGTTGAATTATGAAATTTATACAGAAAGTCAGAGACTAGAATAGGCAAAACAATTTTGAAAATGAACAAAGCTGGAAGACTCATTCTACTTGATATCAAGGCTTACTATATTCACCAATACTACAGTGTGTATTGGTGAATATAGATAAACAGATCCACAGAAGAGAACAGTTAGTCTAGAAATAGACCCATACAAGTATGATCAACTGATTTTTAACAAAAGTGTAAAGATAATTCAATGGAGATAGGATAGTCTTTTTCAACAGTGATGCTAGAACACTTCCATACGTAAAACAAAAACAAAGAAAAAAATGACCTCAATTCATATCTTACACATTACATACAAATTCACTCAAAATCTTTCTGAGAAGGGTTTCTTAAATCCAACACTAAAAGCACAAGTTAATAAAGAAAAAAATGGATAAATGGTACTTCAACAAAATTAAAAACTATTGTTCTGATAAAGATACTATTAAACCAATGAAAAGACAAAAGTATAGAAAGTACATGCAAACCACATATCTAGCTGGTAAAGAATTTATATTCAGAACATAAAAAAACTCTCAGAACTCAGTAATAAGAAAATAAACAACCCAATAAAAATGGTCAAAATATGAGCAGGAACTGCTGCTACAACACAATACATCTATCTCAAATGCACTAAAGTAAGTGGAAGAAGCCAAACTAATAAGGCCACATACTATTGCATTGGTATGGCATTCTGGAAAAGGTAAAAACATAGCAAGAGGAAACAGAGGAGCACAAGAGAGTGTTTTGGAATGGACTATTCTGTATCTTGACTATCTTGTTTGGTGTCCGTACAAATGCAACAGACATGTAACCACATGTCTATATGCATTTGTGTAAACACAGACACCAAACAAAGTAGATTTTACTGTATGAAAAATAAAAAAAACAATGGAATGCCTAAGTGATGCCAGGCATTTTGCTAAAGTCAGATGAAGAGAAACAAAGAAATCAAGACATTGTATATAAACTACTTATTTGGGAGAAAGAAGAGTGATTCAGGCAACTTCATCACTTCCCATGTGGTTTTGAAAGATGAGGGCATATATAATTAAATGACTACATTATATGGTTTTAAGAAGTATGAGATAAGGTTGTGTTAAAAAGAATGATGTAGTATGGTCCACAGATAAAGAGATAAAATACTGCAAAGCACTGGCAATGAACCTAGTCAAAGTTAAAGGGAAACGAGTTTTTCTGTAGCTAGGTCTGCAAAGATCTACGTTTTCCCTCAGGAGAACCAGAGTCGCGTAAAAGCAGGTTAGGGTGGATCCACAGTTAAAAATCATTCAGAATGACTTTCTCATTCCCATTTTAAGATTGATAGTTTTAGAGTCATTTGTTCTACACAGCTACTTACTTCAATGTGGCACACACCATCCATTTAAAGGAGCTAACCAGGAAAACTAACCTCTTGGTCGAAATGGAAAAATTCACTGTCTTGCTCGGATCCCAGCTGCCTTGGCCTAGTTCTGGGCAATCTAGGAGCAGAGGAAGCTGAGCTGATGTCTTTGTTGGTGCTTTTCTCCAAACTATTCGAACTAATTCTCCTTCCACTTTTGGAGGAAAGTGGCGATGTACATTCTCCAGGACTTTTAACAAGTCGCACATTTACTGGTTTCCCATTTATTTCTATCCCATTCATTTCTTTCGCAGCAGACTTTGCATCATTGATTTTTTTTAAAGCAAGAGATGCATATCTAAAATATAAAAATAGAAAAGCACGTCTTAAGTGACTCCATTTAAGACAAAATTAAACACCTATTTTTAATAAATTTCAACCTCCACTACAAATAGGATCCTTTCTTAATTGATAAAGTTTTAATGTCTGAAATGAACAGCTATCATGTTTAGTGATAAAACAGTAAAGGTATTTCCACTGAGCTCTCAGCATTAGTATGATACTTTCGAATGTTATGGCAATGTCACAAAACAGAAAGTGACAACATACATATATATGGTTATATACATATGGTAAAGTTATCTACCTAAAAATAGAATATAAAAATATCAACTAAGAATTATAATAAAAATAATAAAGGTACAGTTTTCTGAGCACCTGCTACATGCCATGCTTTATTCTTACTGCTTTATTTAACTAAAAACAGTTTCAGAGCAATGAAGGTACTGGAATTACTATTCTTACTTTATAAAGAGCCTGGGGTACAGAAAGATTAAGTAATTTGTCCAAATTTATGCAGCAAGTATTGATAGAGCTGGGAACTAAACCCAGCCACAGAGCTGTGGAGCCCATTCTCTTGACTAAAGCACTCCACTGCCACTGTGAAACAAGATCAAGTGCACACATCGAGTAACTGCTACGTGTCAGTAGTAACAAGGTGAAAAGTACCATGAAAAAGACCTGATGAAGAGCAGCACCAGTTAATGATTGCAGCTGCTTGTCCACGTGTGTCCCTTTACTGGAGTCAGGGAAGCTCTACTAGAATGGCCCTGTCACCACTTGGTTAATGTCTAGTACAGAGCCTCTGGCACACAGCAGACACTTAGCAAATGCACACTTATTGAATTTAGAAAATATACCTGTAATTAGAAGAATCATAAATTGAAATTTCAGAAACTTGATATTTTTGAAAATGAGACCTTAAATCAGCCTAAAAGAGAAATAAAAGTTTGTGAAAGGTAGAAAACAACAATAAATAATCAAAATATGAACACCTAACAAATTTGAAAATAAAGCTCAAAAAATAAATCCTAGCATACCTCAGATACTGAAGGGCAGAGACCGCCAACATGTACCAAATAACCTTTATCTCTTTGTAAGGGTTCAGCATTCTTAATTTCTGCTTATAGAAAAACATAACACAAAACAGAAGATAACCATTATTATGTCGATATTTTTAAGTGAAAATTGTTACTTTTTTTTTCTAGAGGCCCAGTGCATGGATTCATGCACTGGTGGGGGGTCACTCGCCCTGGCCTGCAGGGATTGGGCCAAAACTGGCTCTCCGACATCCCCTGAGGGGTCCCGGATTGTGAGAGGGTGCTTCTCGGGTATTGATGACGCACCCCGGAATTGGGCTCTCTCCTCTCTGGTTCCAGGTGCGTTACCTGAGAACCACAGGTGCCAAGTCACCCCAGCTCGGCAGCTCCTGCATTGAGCGCCTGCTCCCTGGTGGTCAGTGCACATCATAGCTACTGGTCGGCCGGTCACTTAGGCTTTTATATATATAAATTATCATAACACTTATTATAAAGTCATAACTAGCAAATATCAGCACTAGACTGAAGACCAAGAGCCTGGAGAAAAGTTTTAACATTTCTGGGCATTAATCATATCATCTTAAAAATAAAGTGATTGGATTCATTGATATTAAAGTCTCTTGTAGCTCAAAAATGGATCAGTAAGTTAAGAGTAATTAATTACACCCTAATGAAGACAGTGTCTTCACTTGTCTATGCTCAGAGAAGTGCTAAGACATGGAATGCACACAGGATCCTAGCCCACCCTAATGCTGGCCCGGGCTTTCCTGACTCACATGACTCTGCTGGGGAAAACCACACCAAGAAAACCTTTAAGTCACACAATATCAATAGCTGGTATATAGCTGTGTAATAGTAATGGCACACAGAATGGGGGGAGGTCAAAGAACTTGCTTTAGATAGCACTATTTTAGAAATCACAAATACTAGGATTATAGATTATTCAAAAGTCCTGGACTGCATTTTCAGTCTGTACTTTTTTTAAATTTTCTTTTTATTTTATTGATTTTTTACAGAGAGGAAGGGAGAGGGATAGTTAGAAACATCGATGACAGAGAAACATCGATTCAACTGCCTCCTGCATACTCCCCACTGGGGATGTGCCCGCAACCAAGGTACATGCCCTTGACCAGAATCAAACCTGGGACTCTTGAGTCCGCAGGCCGATGCTCTATCCACTGAGCCAAACCGGTCAGGGCTCAGTCTGTACTTTTAAGAGAACCTGGTCTGAAATAAAAAAGGATTCACTGAATTGAGATTTTTTTCAAGCTACTACCAAATCCTATACCTGGCACATAGAGAGGTACACAATAAATATTTGTTGAATGAATTCTTAAAGTAGTTTTTATTTATATGTTTTATAATTTTTATAATGGGATAATTACAATTTTTATTTTCAATATATAATAAGAATCTAACCCTTACTGAGTGCCTCCCATATCCAGGCACTATGCCAAGCATTTTCTATGTGTCATCTCATGTAATGCTCCAACCACCCTGTGAGGTACAACTGTTATCATTTCCATTTTCTAGATGAGGTTAATGAAGTCTTGAGTTTAGGTCACAAATCTAGTCAGTGGTGGTGCTAGAATTCAGGTAGAATTCTTCCTCTCTAGGCAATAATACCTACTCTTCTTCATTAACTCAACTTGATAATTTCTTTGGTTTATAATGTGCTGTATAGAGAAAATAGTGAAACTATTTGCCTTTATAATTTATATTTTTACATTAGGGTGAGAAGGGAGCACAATAGAAAAGGTAAGTGAATAGGAATCAAGAGACGTACATCATACCCATCACCTCCCCTTGTACTAGTGTAATATAATATATCTACTAAATACCCCAGGGGCACTCAGGATAGGCAGTGAACAAAGCATAAACAATTCTTGGCCTCACGTGTGAGTGTGGGAAGGCAGTTAATATATTAAGTAAGAAAAATACACAGTATGTGGTTAGTTATATGGAGAAAAATGCAAGGAAAAAAGTAATTGCAATAAAACTAGATTATATGTCATTTATTTAAAACTATATATGTGTATTAAATATATACATAAAATACATAAAAGAATAGTAAAGAATATTAATAGTGATTATTGTAGGTTGGAGACACTTCAGGTAATTTAAATTTTCTCATACTTAAAAAATGTTTTTTACTTATTGATTTTTTGAAAGAAAGATTGATTTGTTGTTCCACTTATTGATACATTCCTTGGTTGATTTTTTTAAAAAATCCTCACCAGGCCGAAACCGGTTTGGCTCGGTGGATAGAGCGTCGGCCTGCGGACTGAAAGGTCCCAGGTTCGATTCCGGTCAAGGGCATGTACCTGGGTTGCGGGCACATCCCCAGTAGGAGATGTGCAGGAGGCAGCTGATCGATGTTTCTCTCCCATCGATGTTTCTGACTCTCTATCTCTCTCCCTTCCTCTCTGTAAAAAATCAATAAAATATATATATATAAAAAAAAATCCTCACCAGAAGGTATTTTTTCCATTGCCTTTTTTTTTTTTTTTTTTTTTTTAGAGAGAGTGGAAGGGATGGAAGAGGAAGGGAAGAGGGAGAAGGGTGGGAGTGGGGGAGGGAGGGAGAGAGAAACATTGATGTGAGAGACAAATTGACTGGTTGCCTCCCACACACGTCCCAACAGGGGCTGGGAATTGAACCTGCAACCGAGGTATATGCCCTTGACCAGAAATCAAACCCTTGACCCATCAGTTCATGAGCTGACGCTCCAACCACTGAGCAACACTGGCCAGGGCAGATTTAAGCTTTTAGCAGTTTTCTGAAAGAGAAATGACCTCCAAATGGCTAATTTTCTCATTTTTTATATTTATAAAGAAAATCCACGAACTGAAATAAAATTTTAAAACAGCTTAGTCCCCCCCAATAACAGAAGACAGTAAATACTATTTAAAAAATAAGCCAGGTTAACTTGTATGGATATATGCATGGCCCATGGACACAGACAATGGGTTGGTGAAGGCCTGGGGAGGTACGGGTGGGCTGGAGGGGGCCAATGGGGGAAAAAGGGGGACATATATAATACTTTCAACAATAAAGATTAAATAAATAAATAAATAGAGCTAGGGTAGGATTTCTTAGTAAACTGTTAAGAACCAACCAGAAGTAAAGTTTGGATCCCATTTGTCTTGTTCTATTTGATTTTCTTGTATTCCTGAGCAGTCACCTCCTGTCAGGCTCTCTTTAGCATCAAACCAGTCTTCACTTGTTTCTTGATAATGTTTGGGATCTAAGAGATTGAACACAAGTAGCTATGAATAATGTCAGCTTGCCCTCTGAGCATGATGACAATTACTAGTTTTAAGTATAAAAATAAATTATTAGCAAAATAGGAGAACCAAGAATAAAGATTCTCTGAGAAGGGCCCTGGCTGGGTGGCTCAGGTGGTTGGAGCATTGTCCTATACGCCAAAAGGTCATGAGTTCGATTCCCAGTCAGCGCACATACCCAGGTTTCCGGTTCAATCCCTGGTTGAGGTGTATACGGGGGCCACAGATTGATGTTTCTCTCTCTCTCTCTCCCTCTAGAATCAATGGAAGCATGTCCTCAGGTGAGGATGGGGGTGGAGCTGATTCTCTGAGAAGGGATTTTCAGCAGTCCCTAAATAAAAAGTACTTTTCAGTCTGAGTGATTTGCTTCCCAGTTTTCCTTTAATTAACACCAATCTCTAGTCTTGTTTTTCAGATTTTTAAATTATTCTTTATTAAAGAGATTTGTATCATCTCTCTACACAGACTAACAATAAATGTCTTTAAAAAGATATTAAACAGAAAGCCGGGGAGGGTTGGGGGGCAGGAGGTAGGGGGGTAAGAGATCAACTAAAGGACTTGTATGCATGCATATAAGCATAACCAATGGACATAAGACACTGGGGGATAGGGGAGGCTAGGGGACTGTCTAGGGCGGGGGGATAAAATGGACACATATGTAATACCCTTTGTAATACTTTAAGCAATAAATAAAAAAAAAGATATTAAACAGTACTGCAGCTCTTTATTTCTTTAAAAATTGAATTAGTGATCTTTTTGGAATGATCATCTTTTTTCATAGAAAACAAAATAAAAAATATTACACAATTTGCAGAAATACAAATTGGACAGAAGAATTTTTAGATTGTAAGACATGAAGCAGAAGAATAAAAGTCTGTATTATTATTTGGCATTATCAGATACTAGAGGCCCGATATACAAAATCTGTGCAAGGGGCTCGGCCCCCGCCACGGCATACGCCTCTGCCTTGGCCCCTGCCACCGTGGCCTCATCCAGAAGGTTGTCTGGAAGGACGTCTGGTATAATTAGCATATTACACTTTTATTATTAAAGATAGTATTAAGTAACCTTAAAGATGCCAAGTACATGCAAAAAGAACATACCATTCATAATCAGAATGATGCCATTCAGTCAATTAAGAATATTTATTTTGATTTAATGAATGGGCACTAGGGACATTTTAAACCTTATTTTTTTCTGGCAATGACACAAGATAATACATTTTTATACTGACCTTTATCATCAAGTTTCAGTTGACTAAAGTATCCATCTATATCACCATTTTTTAACCCATCTTCCTTGGGTGAGGTACCTTGTTTAGGATGACTATTGTCAGATAATAAAGACACCTGAGGATTAAAATAATAAAAGCAATGAAAATAAGTAAGGACTAATAGTTATGGTGCTCTTACTATGTGGTGGCACTATTCACTGGCCTTAGCCCTCACAACAATAAAGGCTCTGAGAGCAAAATCATTCTCCACTCACATTTGCAGGTGAGCAAACTGAACATCATACAGTTCATGAGAATTAGGATCTGAATGACCCTAGTCTGTGTATAGTGACTATATGCTAACACTACCATTATTTAGCAAAGTGTGGCATACACACTCTTGAAGTAATTCAGATGATTTTTGAAGGTATACATACAAGTACTTACCATATTAACATTTAAATTATGTATTTAATATGGCTTATATCTATGGGAAGTAGTGTTTCTTTCCCAAATATAACAGTAAATAAGTTACTCTTTACGTAAGTTTATTTAAAAAGGAGAACTGTTTAAAGAAGAACACAAAGCAAATAATATTACAGGCAATATATGGCTATGGAAAATTGTGAAGATGGTACATAAGTAACTAAAATTTAGACACACTACACTACACTGGCTTTCAGGCATAACCTGTTAATTTAATGAGACTGGTATTAAAATATGATCACAACTTAAAATATTGTTTTATTGCCCGGTTGGTGTGGCTCAGTGGCTAAGCACCGACCCATGACCAAGATTTCACAGATTGGAGTTCAGGAGCTCAATTACAAGTCAGGGCACATGCCCTGTTTTCTGGCTCAACCCCCAGTAGGGGGCGTCCAGGAGGCAGCTGATCAATGTTTCTATCTCTCTATCCTCTATAAAATCAAAAAACATTTTTTAAAGATACTGTTTTACAGCCAAAGCTTAGATCATAAAAATTATGTCTATCTACATCTTGTAGTTTTAAAAATAATTTATTGTTCTTCCCCAAATGAGGTGTACCACTGCTACCATTTCAATGATGAAACACAACCTCTCTAGAACATTTTATATCATGAACTAAACAAGTTAAGTAAACTACGTAAGAAATGTAAGAATATCCAAGTCTGTTTTTAGATCTGTTAATTCTTTGTGTATAATAGGGTCGAGTGCAACAGTGGAATAAATTGCTAAAGTAATTTACTTTTTATCACTTATGTTAATAGAAAGAAATGTAAACCAATTAAGTACCCACTTTTGGCTTGAGAATGCATCTTATTATATAAGACTACCCATATAATATAACCTCAGGGTTAAAAACAAAGTCAGAAAGTAAAAATAAACATTAGCTATCCTACCCCACTGCCTCACTTGATAATGGAATCTAATTTATGATTCTATAGCACTTCACAACTTGTGGAGTGAAGAGCATTTCCTTGGGACCAAGAGAGGTCAAGAAAACCTACGAAAAGCATATTAAAATTATATCCATCATGTTAATAAAGGAAGAATTAAAACTTTGCCCTGTCTAAAATGAATGACATTATTTTGCTCTACCTCAAGAAACAAATTCTCTAAGATATTAGTTTTTATCACACTGGGTCAACATGATGGTGGGCATAAGTCATGGTTTGCCTGAGACAGTCCAGGTTTGTATCTCGCCATATGAACATCATTATGTTTCATCCTCAAATCTACTGGTATAAGGATACATTATATGGTCATCATCTCAACATATACTGTTGACATCTGTTTGATTGGGACATATGTTCCTTCTAATCAATTATATCCTTCAAATAGCAGTACACAAAGTAAGCCAGTTAAATGAAAAGAAGGATGTAAGAACTTCTTCTAATTATAGTTTACTTCACTTAAGCCATAAAATCACAGATTTACACTGATGAACTAAAAAACACACCAAAAAACCTCACTTGAGAGCGTGTCTTTTTCAGGCTTGAAGACACATCAACATCACATGTACTCTGATTATCTAGTTCAGAATCTGCTCCTGAAAAGCTAAACAGATAAACATTTCATTAAAGATTTGTCAATGTCTTAAATAAGGACCAAAACAGAAAACTTAAAATTAACTAAATTAAACAATTTTTAAGATCAAATTAAACCTTAACTTACACATGTGATTCTTTTTTCATTAGCTGGAAAGACATAAAAGGGAAGAAAAATCTTTTAGTTTAAAATCTTTTGTCTAAAGAATGTAAAAATTGTATTCCTAAGACATACATACATACCCTGGAAGCAAAAGTAGAGAAGGTAGACAATAGTTTTGATTCTACTGACAGAGGGGGCAGCTCTTCCAGTGGAATGCCCTTGTTTACTTTTTCCTTCAAGCTTACATATTTAACTTTTAAGTCTCCTAAAACAGACAGTAGTGCTGATCCCAGCTCCTTTTTAGTAGAATTAGTTGACAAATTCCTGTTCAAAAGTTAAGTTCACAAAACTGATTTAGGCTGAAGTCATCCATTTAACACTAATATTACATTATATACTTAGTTCTAATTCTATCAGATCTTTAAAATATTTTCTTTTAAATGTTTAATAAAACAAAATGAACCACAGAAGATAAAATAGAAGCAGTACCAGCAATCCCCATTATATAAGCCAGAGAGAATGTGATGGGATGTCATGCGAAACCCTGCAACTTACTTTGTCCATACTTGGACTTCATAAGAAACATCAAATCTATCTTTTTACTGGATTCATCATCCCAACATGCACTGTTGTCTCTTCATGAAATTCAAGTGTACTATATTTTAAAATCTAGTTATAATCTACTCCTGCTTTTGCCTTTCAAAAATGAAACTAAAGAAATTTTCTAGAATTTAAAGCTAGTGATAAATTTCTAAGGTGACACAGATTTAAATTTAACAATCACCTATTTAATCCTTCCCTATTTTCCATTACAAGTTTGTAGATATCACTACAATGGCGATGACACAGCTGATAGTGAATATTTAAAAGGTGCAACTCTGCTTTGATGGCTCTCTGCATTGTTTTCTGACAGCACTTTGATGGCAAATTCTTCTCCAACTCTTTCCAAAGTTGAGGTTCCCTTTAAAATAAAAGACTAGGTTAGGTAAGATCTCCAATATTTTTCTGTTAATGACGTGCCTCTAGAAACAGTTTTTAAGTTCTTACATTTCCCTGTCAAGTTTAAATCAATTTCTACCAGACATGGAAAGGCTATAGGAATACATTACAAACACGAAAAGCAGAAATGTCGAGTCAAAGCTAAATATATTCTTTCTAGAACTCAAGGAAATAAATAATTCTCACATTCAAAATTTCTTTTATGAAAAAGAATTCCAAAGTAAAGTACTGACTTTATCCAGAATCAATAGGTTTTTCAACCTAAATCAAGCCTTGGCCAACACTTTAAAGTTATAAGCATTCTAGATGGAAACTGTTCTTAAATGTGTTACCTTTTTAATAGAAAACAGACATAGCAGACTTTTTTAATAATTGTCATTATCATAAGCAAATATTTTGTGTTATCAAAAAGCCCCAAAGCACTACATTTTCTGAATGATAACAGTTCTTGCTACTAGTTGCCATTCTTAACTTTTCTCAATACTGCTGTGTCAGAAAACCAACTCTGTTATTTAATTTTATAGGATTGAATACCGAATTAAACTCAGAAGAATGAAGTAAAAAGTAAATGACTTCAGAGCATGAAAACTAATTTGGCTTCTCAGAGACAACCCTTTTCCCTACCCCCACCTCCTAGTTCACCATAGTGTTCTGAATTCTAAGGGTATCTAATAAGTGCAAAGTAAATTATACAATGAATTAAAATCAAGATTAAAGCATCCAAGTGAACGTAGCTATTTCCTTCTTCATATATATGTAACATTTTCCAAAGGTGCTATTTTATTTTGATCTACAGGGGATCAAATGAAAGAAAATTGAGTAACTAAATCAGTATGGATTTGGGTTGAATAAAGATGCCATGAGTTTCTAAAGGAATTATTGAGACTGAAATCTCAGTGAGAAAACTTTCACATTCTATATTATCCTAGTATTTTTTTGTATGCAGGCAAAAGGCTGAAGCAGATGATCTCTTAAGTTCCTTTAAGCTATTATTCTATACTAGAGGCCCGGTGCACAGATTTGTGCACTGGTGGGTGTCCCTCGGCCTGGCCTATGGGGATTGGGCGAAACCAGCTCTCGAACATCCCCTGAGGGGTCCCAGATTTTGAGACTGGAGAGGGCAGTTCTTGGGTGACGCACCTGGAATCGGGTTCCCTCCTCTCTGGTTCCGGGTGCATCATTCAAGAACCCCAGCTTGGCAGCTCCTGTGCTGAGCATCTGCCCCCTGGTGGTCAGTGCATGTCATAGCTACCGGTCAGCCAAACAGTCGCTTAAGCTTTTATACATATATATCTATATATATATATGTATATATAGATAGATTGATAGATGGTTGAGTACCCTATAAAAAGCAAATTACTATTTTGATTTTTCCCCCATGTGTATCTGCAAGCTTATATATCTAACTTACCTCTCAGGATGTTCCTTTAAGTCTATAATAGCAGGTGTTTTTCTTGATTCCAGGGAATCCTGCAAACATGATTTAAAATCATATTAGAACTATATGCCAAACAACACATGTTCTATCTGAGGTTCCAAACTGGTAAAATGTAAAACCCAATTACTAATGGACTTAGTGGCAACAGCAGCCACCAGAAAAGGATAGGATTGGCAGCAATCTATCCACTTGTTCCCTTATCGAGCATTTTCTCACAAAAGCCTTAGTATTCCCTGCTAAACTTCAATTTACATTAGCACACACTGCCTCTTTATAAAGTCAAATAAAATTCTATTATTAATTATATTGGTTTTACCTTATTTAAGAAATTTCCATTAGGTTTGAAACTGTCGACTGAGAGGGATTTTCCCAGCGATCCTTTTGTCACAGCCATTGATGTATCTTCATTGTCTTGACTGTATGACAAATCTGTATTACAACCCACACTTCTTTGTTTCCCCCTTTGCCATTCACCAGGGCGTTTTTTATTCATCATTGTTATCTCTGTGTTGCTGGATGTAGATACTACAGAAGGTCTTGTACTTGTCGCTCTGCTGTTTGTGAAACAAGCCCTGAAATCAGTGCTAACAT
Organism: Myotis myotis; assembly: GCF_014108235.1. Taxonomy (NCBI): domain Eukaryota; kingdom Metazoa; phylum Chordata; class Mammalia; order Chiroptera; family Vespertilionidae; genus Myotis; species Myotis myotis. The sequence goes on along the minus strand of NW_023416390.1, from coordinate 34,998,193 downwards.
CCACTGTCTGATTAACTGTGACTGTGCACTGAGCTGCCTCTGTTGCAAATTTGGGATGTGTTCCTTCTATACTATGAAAGCACATTTTATTTGTGGCACTGCCATTAGTAACTTTTAGGGAGCGATCTTCTTTCATTGCCTGATTATCTTTGGCTCCAATCCTTGGTGGAGTAACAGAAAAATCTAGGACTGAGTTAGGAATGCTCGGCAGGCTTTTATAATGTGAATGTCCACAGGCAGAAATGACTGAATCATCACAAATAGAGGTACAGGAAGTTTGACAGTCTTTAAAGGGTTGTAGTAATGTCTCTAAAGCTTTTTCCTGTGCTAATGTGCTAGGATTTTCAAGGTGTTGTAACATTTTGTTTTCAACAGTTGCATTTCCACAAAAATCTTTACTTTCAGTTACTTGAGCTTTAATTTTGCCAGTATAAATGTTGGTTTTTAATGCTTGTTGAAGGTTAAAGAAACCACTCTTAGACTGAGATTCCTGGCTTTCAGGACTATTCCTTAGTATAATTTCATCAAATACTGTGTGATACATTAAACTAGTCTCTTGATCCTTACACTTTTCATGCTTTGGTTTATGATACTCTCCTAACATAACAGAATTCTGGTATTTGGAGACATGAGGTGAATCTTCTTGTCCATAATCATCAATCGAATCTAAAGAGATGCTAGAACTTTCCAACTTAATATGATTACCTTCTAGATTGTCACCATGTTTAACTTCATAACCTGAACTTCTTAATCCAACAACTGCCAAATTAGATATGTTTAATGTTTTTGTTTGATCAAGAGATAAGTGGTTACTCAGATATTCTTGTTCTTCTGCACTATGATATTCCTGCTGTGAGTCTTCATCTGTATCATACTTCTGGACATCTTCAGCAGTTTCTTTACAATCATCATCTGAAATCTTGATTTTTTCTAAGTCAATAATCTTAAGTTTATGTTCTAAAATATCAAAAAACATCTCCTCTCTTTTTTGTATTTCAGAACCTAATTCTGAATTTGAACGAGTAAGACTTTCATTCTTTAATTTTGACTCGGAATAAAGTATAGAGTATGTTTCATTCAAGAAAACATAGTCAATACTGTCTTCAAACTCCCTTGACTGACAGCGAGTACTCTCTATGTAAGCATCTGAACTCGCAGTAAAAGATGGCTCCAGTAAATCTACTTTGTCAATATTGCTGATTTCTTTGTCATTAGCTCTTTGTTCTAATGCCAAGGAATCCCAGTCATCATCACTAAAAGTCACTTTGGCTTCATTACAACCACTGGAAGATGACAAAATTCCTTTCTTAGGATTAGAAGGCTCATCTGATTAAAAAAAAAAAGAATAAAATGTTAACAGCAGGGACATTACAGAATCTCAACAGTAAAATATAACAGATGTGATCTGGTCCAAGCTCTTCACAACGTAGGAATACTTTTACATTATCCATGACAAATATCCTCCATGATTGTCACTATGGACTAAATTGTATCTCCCTCAAAATTTGTACAATAAAATCTGAATTTCCATTGTGAAAGTAACTGGAGATGGGGTCTTTGGGAGGTAATCAGGGCTAGATGAGGCCATGAGGATGGGTTCCTGAAGACTGGATGAGTGCCAGAGAGCTTTCTCTTTCTCCCCACCATGTGTGGAGGACACTGCAAGAAGGCAGCCATTGACAAACCAGGAAGAGAGCCCTTACCAAAACCTGAGCATACTGGTAACCTGATTCAAACTTTCAGCCTCCAGAACTGTGAAAAATAAGTATCTCTGTATGGTTAAGCTACCCAGTCTATGGTATTTTGTTATGGTAGCCCCAGTTAAGATAGTGGTCAAGATTCTAGTGGTAAAACAACAACAAAGACATGGGTGGTGTATCCAAATACTTACGGCTTTCATAAGGGTCACAAATAAGGAAAGCACACATAAATATAATACAGGTATAATGAGTGCTGACAGAGCTGTGATGATGAGCAGGTAAATTTTTGAGAAGAAAAGAGAAGCCAATTTCAGAGAAAACTTTACATTTAAAAAGTGTTTTTGAAACACAATAGTTATCTTAGGCAAATTGAACAGCACCTATAAAGTGAGCTATGTGAAATAATATGGCATTTTCAGGAAAAGATTAAGCCACTTTGTCTGGAGTGAAATAGCTCTACTGGAATGATCGGAGCTGTGAACAGAAAAAAGGCCTTTTATGATGTTCTTAGGAGATCGGCTCTTATTCTAAGCTACAGAGGACTACTGAAAGCTTCTGAAAAGGGCAGTCATGTGAATGAAATTGAGTTTAGACACCTCAAGCAACAATAAGAATGAAGACTTGAAGGGGCAGACTGGAGGCAGACAGACCAAGAGTGCAGATGTGGGGCTGGAATAAATGTTCCACAACTGACAAGATTTGGTGTTTGATTAGGAATGGTAGATGAGGTAGAGAGAGATCAGTGGCTTTCAAATATATATATATTTTGCCCAAGAACACAATCAGAAACACATTTTATATCAAGATCCAGTAGACAATACATATGTGTGTGAATAAGTGAAACAAACATTTTACAAAACAGTAACTAGTCTGACTATGTCCAATGTATTTTCTGGTCTATTTTGTTTTATTTTTTAAAAGCTGGTTTCAATCAACTAAACTAATTTCATGACTCACCCATTGGCCACCACCTGCTTAAACACTGCTCTAAAACAGGTGTCTTCAAACTGCGGCCCACGGGCCACATGCGGCCCACCGAAAACATTTATCTGGCCCGCCGGGTGTTTTTGCCTCCGCTGCCTGTCCTGCTTAGCAGCCGACTCGTCCCGGGCCCGCAGTGCGCATGTGTGGAATGTCTGAGGGACAGTGAACTGGCCCCGTTTAAAAAGTTTGAGGACCTCTGCTCTAAAATAATGATAAGGTTTAAAACTTGGTATTACAGTTGAATGGGAATACTTGGAGCTAGAATAGTTGATTTAGAAGATGAAGGAAAAAAGCTAAGGTGTGGAGAAGATATTGAGTTCATTTCCAGGCGTGTGGAGTTTGAGGTCAGCAATAAAACATTCAGATTCAAATGTCTAAGACAGCAATTTTCAACCGGTGTGCTGCAAGAATTTTTAAAACATACAATACCTGAATAGTCAGGGGTACTGATCTCTTTACCCTTAGATTGGCAAATAAAAAATAACAACAGCCAACATAACAATAGCCATCCAGTGTGAATGCTCTGTCTTGAACCATAAATATATAGGTTATTTAATAGAGTTGCACCTTACTGGTCACGTTGCATAAGGTGGTGACGGATTGGTTAATTCTCAGTTCCAGAAATCCTTATATGCAAGTATAGGCACTTGATTTTTTTAAAAAGTCACTTTGGAGCAAAAAGGGTAGGTAATTACTATTATTATTTTTTTTTGTAAATCAATCAAAATTATATCTATTTTTTTTTGTCAGATCGGCAAAGGATATTAACTTATGTGAAAAAGGTTGAAAATCGCTGGTTTAATAGGCTGTTACAAATATGGGGTTGGAGCTAAGAAAAGTGGCATTAGCTTCAGTTATAAACTCATAGATTGATTGCATTTTTCTTAAGAGATTTGTATATATGTTCATTATATATTCTGGATAATTCTTTTTTTTCTTATTTATAATGGGACTTTTCCCTAGTTTATTGCTTATCTTTTACTTTTTATAATATCATACTATGGCTATTAAGGTTATTTAGTTAAATGGATCAGTCCTTTCTTCTCTGACTTCTGAGTTTTGTCTCTGTGGCCTTTCCTACCACATGATTATAAAAGTATTCTTCTACAAAGAAAACAATAGCATTCTTCTATAATTTATTGTGTGTGTATACAACACAGCCCTTCTACACTATGTAGATTTTTTTCTCTCTAGCATAATGTAGGAATCTAACTTAATTTTTTCCAAAATGGATGGTTAATTATATTAATTCCTTTGCTGAATAATTCATTACTTCCATTCTGACTTAAAATGGCATTTACAATTTTTCTACACTCCTTTTAATAGTTAAAACCATGTACAATCCTAAGCATATAAAGTTTAGTTATCTTGCTTTTTATGCTCTTGTCATTTCTTATTTTCTCTCCTACCATTACCAAAGAAAAAGAAATTTCAGATTTGTGTGCAGTCAAATCACATTCAACTTGGGTAGCACAGGTAGCCTGCCCACTTTCCACTTAAGACAACTGTGCCTATCAGCAGTTCCCAAAGGCCTGGCTGGATGGAAATGCTCTCTTCTGGTTCACCTACTGTTCCCTAAATCTTCCATTTCCCTGACAGGTCCTGTATAGGCTGCCCATATTCACTAAAAATCACTGGAGTGAGGTTGCCAACTTAAAACTTGCTGAATTTTAGTAACCACATTACTGGGAGGAAAGTTTAAAGAGTAGCAACACTGGAGTGGGAACTATCTAGCCCAATTCTATTTAGCATCTCTCTCCTCCTAGAATAAAGCCCTTACCTTTCTGGATGTTTCCTCCATTATTGTGGTACTCTTTGTTAGCAGCTGTCTTTACCACTGTAGTGGCCTGCATCTCTCAAGGATGTATATACTAGAAGAGTATAAATATTGAACTATTATTGTATTCAGAATTACATTTAAAAATATTAGAAAAACAAGAATTTGACAAAGTGACAATTACAGTAAAAAATTCTAATATAATAGGGATAATAAACTAAATACCAAAGACATATTCTTTCAAAATTTCTAAGGAACATTAAAGATAAAACAATGTACTAGGCCACCAAAAAAATGTTTCCAAAACAAATTATGGACTTATTAAAAACCAATGGCATGGTATATCCATATAATCTTTCAGCAATGAAAAGGAACAAACTACTGACCCACGAAACCTTGTAGATTAATCTCAAAAACAAAAGTCAGACAAGAGATCACATACTTTATGATTCCATATAAATGAGTGTACAGAAAAAGCAAATTTATAGAGAAAGTAGATTAGTGTCTGCCCTTTAAGGTAGGGTATAGGAAGAGGGTTAGCTGTAAATGGGCATAAGGGATCTTGAGGAATTGAAAATGTTCTAAAACATTTGATGGTTGCACCATTAAAATTACTGACTAGTACATCTGAAATAAACTATACTTCCTAAAGGTGTTTTAAAAAATTACTGACAGTAGCTCCTTGAACCCAGCTGCCACACGAGAAAGCCTAAGCTAGTCACTTGGGCTGGGCCTGGAGCTCTCAGCAGCCACCCTGGGGTTTGTCGGGCCAGTGCTGCTGAGCAAGGCCAGTGAAGCCCCGCTCAGGTGGTGGACAGAGGCCTAGGCTGGGACAGGGTGCAGTGTCTGCTGGGTGGGCAGAAACCCTTGTCCTCCACTCACGCAAAGACCTTCTTGGTCCCTCCCTCGAGGACACCTGGGCAGAGCCTGTGGGAACACTGCTGCTCCTGGCAAAATGTCTGCAGCATCACCCGACCCCGAAGCGCCAGCCCCGGCCCCTCTGTCAGTGGGCGTCTTGGTGAGGCTGTGAGGCAAAGGCCTGTCAGCCCCTCGTCCTGTCTCAGGAGCTCGCTCATGGCTGCTCTGAGGAAGCAGATCCAAGACAAGGGCAACTGGACAGAGGATGTGGGGGGGAGGGATAGTGTCATAAAGAAAGGAGCCCTCTGGGACTCTGCTCCCATATCTGTGCTCACAGTACAGAGGGGAACCAGGAGGCAGAAGGGTCTGGAAATCTACCTTCCTCCACTGTGTGCCCAGAGCCAGCTGTGTGGCAGGCACATAGGGGAGGAGAAGTCAGAGGGGTAGGTCCCCTGATTACTCCCAGCCCCACCCAGTGCCAGCTCCATGGTCACCCCTCCAGAAAGTACCCTCTTGCTGTGTCCCACCAGCTGGGGAGCTGTCTTCCTTTTGGAGAGGTTGGAGGCCCTCGGGGCAGCCACAGCCCTTCAGTTGGGGTTGGCCTTGAAGTGGCATTCCTGCCCCATGGTGGGTTCTGAGCATGATCCCCAGAGGGTCCGTGGATGCCCACCCGCTGAACTACGGGCTTGGAGGATGAACCCCATCCTTTTTCAGAGAGCTCCCAGAGAAATGCTTGCAGAGGGCTACAAATATCACATTAAGTAAACAATACGTGAACAACATAGGGTTGCATTGATAAAGGTAAAGGAAAGCTTACAAAGAAAGTAACACTTAAGCTAAATCATGACATCTAAGAAGCTAAATCACATGTAGGGATTAACAGACTAAGAAGGAACAGGAAAGAATAGAGCATCTCAAGTTAAGAGGACAAGTAAGTATGGATGGTCCCCAAGTAAAAGAGGTAAGGAGAGGAGACAGGACAACTAGACTTAGGTGTAAAAGTGAACTCATTATCATTGAGGGTGCACTGGCTGAACTAGGAACCTAGGAGGAGGAATACTTTTCTGTCTTTTATGTTATTTTGCTTTTGTGTGTGAAGCAATGGAGATTTACACATAATAAATGCTAAGTGCCTATAACATACAAATTAAAATATACAGCTATGAACCTTAGGAATTACCTGTAATGGAAGTATTCAACTTCCAATTCAATGTTTCAAAAAGCTTATTTTCCCTAATAATGAAAAAAGTTTGGCCTAATAGCCTTTTAATATTTTTACTTCCACGATACCGGCTACAGGTTAACCTTTGGGGTTTTGAACTTTCTTTTTTTTTTTTTTTTTTAATATATTTTATTGATGTTTTACAGAGAGGAAGGGAGAGGAACAGAGCCAGAAACATCAGTGAGAGAGAAACATCCATCAGCTGCCTCCTGCACACCCCCCACTGGGGATGTGCCCGCAACCAAGGCACATGCCCCCGACCAGAATCGAACCCGGGACCCCTTGGTCCGCAGGCCGATGCTCTATCCACTGAGCCAAACCGGCCAGGGCATGAACTTTCTTAAGATTTGATGAAAGTCACACAGTTACTCCCCTGAGGAAATGCACACACATGCAATTTAAAGGATTTATGGACTTCTCTACCACATTAAAAATATGAAGTTATTAAGCCCTGACTTAAGGGATTGTACTTAAGTCAGTTATGATTCTACTCTAGGAATGTTGGGTAAATATTTAAGATAAAGAGTAAGGTTAAAAGAAAGCCATATTATTAAAATAACTGACATTAGAATAGAACAGCGGTTTCCTTGCTTTTTGGACTCAGGAACTCTTTGCATTTTTAAAAATATTGAGAACGCCAAGGAATATTTATGTGAGTAATATCTAGTAATACCTATGAGATTAAAAGTTAAAACAAAAATTTTAAATGTTTATATATAATAATAAACCAATTTCTTAGCATAAATAACATTTAAGTTAAAGAAATTTTCAAAATAAACTAGTGAGAAGAGCATTTACATTTTGAAAATTTCTTCAAAAAGTGTTTCAACAAGGTGTATTCTCACGCATATTTGATTGTGCTTTCAAATCTGCATTCAATGTGTTGCAGGATTCACGCGAACAGACAGCCAAGGTTAAAAACTATTGACAAAAGTAAGAATTTTACTGTAACAAAAATACTTCCAAATCATATATCTGGTAAGGGTCTATTATCCAGTATATATAAGGATACAACTCAACAACAAAAAGACACAGACAACCCAATTTTTAAGAAGAGCACAGGAACTGAATAAACAGCTCTCCAAAGAAGATACACACACGCAAGATCACATTACTCTCCCGTGAAATGCAAATCAAAACCACAATGAGATACCCTTTACACCCACTAGGATGCTTATAAAAACATAAACAAACATGGAAAATGAAGGCTGGCCCTCTGCGGAGACACTGGAACCCTCGCACACTGCTGGGGAAGGTAGAAAATGCTGTTCCCACTCTGGAGAACAGTCTGGCGCCTCCTCTAACAGGTAAACGCGGACCGATCACGGGAGCCAGCAATTCCGCTCCGCGGTGTGCACCCGTTTTCATGCTGTTCTCCCAGGTCTGGTTTACCAGATGATTCCCTCCGCGCCGTCCATCCCGGAACCAGCCCAGGGACGGAGCTCCCTCACGCCCACCACGTCCTGTCTGTCTCAGCCCTGACTCACATGCGGACCACGGCAATGACCTCCCACCTGGCCGGAATCGTCTTCCCTAAATGCAAACCTCATCGCCTCACGCTGCTGCTTAACACTCAGCAACCAGGAGTTTGTCCTTTGGATAAAGACGAAAATCCTAGCGCCGCCTAGAAGGCCCTCCCAAGGCCTGAGCTCCGTGGTAACTTGGGCCACGTGTGTCCTCTGCCCCCGCCCGGCCCCCAACCACTGGTAATCTCTGCTCCACCTCAGATCTCACCCCAATTCCCTTTCCTGAGCAAACCTCCCTGGCCTCTGGCATTAGGTCAGGACCCTGTCAGCTGGGCCGCCTCCCACTCCGGTGCATTGGGGACACGTCTGGGTAATTAGCTGACATCCACTTCTCGCGGTGCCTCCTGTGCCCGCCCGTGGTTAGCGCACCGATACGCTCACGAGTGGAACCCCACCTTTACGGGGGGTGGGGGGAGTAGGCCCCCAAACTGCTCTAAACGACTTCTGTGCGGCGCTAGTCTGCCCCGTGCCTGTGCAGCCAGGATGGGAGACCCTCTTGGCACCGAATATAAAGGCACCCAAGGGGGGGATTCAGGGCCGCCAAGGCCACCTGGCGCAGGCGCAAGCCCTCCCCCCAACCCGGCCTGCCTCCCTGGCCGGGACCACCGAGAAGGCCTCAAAAGGCTCCTTCCCACCACCCCTCTCACTGGACCGGCCCGGACCACCCGGACCGCTGCCACCGCGCTCACTGCACCGTTCCCCTCACCCTCGCCCAACCAGGGTCCGCCTCGCCCGTTGTACCTCAGAGCCGCGCTGTCGCCTTCGCTGCTGCCACAGCCGCTCCGCGTGAGGCTTTGACCACCTCTGCAGGCACGCCGCGTGCAGCCGCGCAGCCCTATGGGTAACAGCCGCCGGAGGCCCGCCCACTCTCTGCCGTCCACGCGCTCCCATTGGCTGACGCCAATAGGGCGGCGGCGTAATTGGCCGGGCGTGCAGGCGCCAATGTAACTGCGCTTACGCACTGCGATTGCGTTAGTGCGACCGGTGGGAGCGAGCGGGGTTTGGCAAGATGGCCTCGTCCGCAGAGCGGCCCTGGAAGCCTTTCTGCCTTGCAGGCCGAGACCATGTGTGGAAGCGCAGCAGTGCAAAGCCACTGGATGAGAAAGCTGGGCGGTGTTGCGCCTACACTGGGCCCAGCGCCCTCCGAGTCTGCCCGCACACAGTGTCTGCACCACCGCCTGGCTGCGCCCTGGTTTCCGCCACGTGTCCCTTCTTTGTGTCCACCCTCCGTCCTTTAAAATATTGTTCTCAGGGCCAGGGCTAGGGCGAGACTTAGGGCTAGCGATGCACTTATTTGCCTCGGTGCAAAATTTAAGGGGTCACCAAAAAACTAACTTATCAAGATAAATAATATCTTAATGCAGTCGTTTATAAAACCAAAAGTAATGAAAAGTCCGAGATGAACAAAATGTCCAAGTCAGTATTCCTAATTTTCCCTTTTGTCCCAGGCTCCACAAGCCACTGTTATCCTGTCTTGAAAAGTGTATGGTCCCCTGGCCCCGGCATGGCTCAATGGTTGAGCATCTCCTATGAACCAGGAGGTCACAGTTTGATGACCCCAGGTCAGTGCACATGCCTGGGTTCAGGTTGTGGGCTTCATCTACATGCAGGAGGTAGCTGATCAATGATTCTCTCATCATTGATGTTTCTGTTTCTCCCTCTCTCTTACTCTCTGAAATTAATACTACGCATATACACTGAGTGGCCAGATTATTATGACCACCTGACGTTTGCAGGCAAATTAGCTATAATTTTGCGATGAAGTTGCTAGAGGGCCAGATCATTATAAACGTCTGAATAGCACAACATACCTAAGTATCGTTGCTGATCAAGTTCATCCTATCATGTTGATGGCGTATCCCAATGGAGATGGCTTCTTCCAACAAGACAATGCGCCATGCCACAGTGCTCGTATTGTGCAGGAGTGGTTTCTGTACAAGAACATGAGGGAGACTTTACCTTGCTTAGGTGGCCCCCACAATCACCAGATCTCAATCCAATTGAGCATTTGTGGGACGAAGTTAAAAGAGCCATCAGGCAGCTGGTTCCAGAACTGGATAGTGCTATTCATCAGGCGTGGTGTCATTTGAGTCCTCGCATCACCTTTCAACATCTCGTGGAGTCAATGCCAAGAAGGCAGCATTGAAGGCAAAAGGTGGCCCAATGAAGTACTGATGGGATGGTCATAATAATCTGGCCGGTCATAATAATTCTGGCCACTCAGTGTGTGTGTGTGTGTGTGTGTGTGTGTATACATGGTGTATGTTTTTTTTTTCCATTGCAAAAATTTTGTTGCATTAATTGATTTTTGCTTAGATGGCCATTTTGTTGAAAAATAACAAATATTTTAACTTTATTGAAGTAATATGTGTTTAATATAGAAAATGCAGAAAAATGTGAAGAAGGAAATAGAAATCCCCTCTTTGCTACTTGGCACAGAGCTTCGCTTTGTGTGTTTGAGGGAAGCTGAATGGAGAGAGATACAATTGGGATCTTCTCCCTCGTGGACTTTGCTGCCCTTTGCTTATTGACCTCTCTATTCAGGAGCTCCGGATGTTTTTTATCCCACAAACACCTGCTGAGATCCTGCAGTGTATCAGGCAGGCCATGGTGCGCAACGCTTAAGGCAGTTCTTATCCAAGGAAGTCCAGTCCTGCTGCATCAGGCAGAAGTCACCAGGGGCTAAGGTGTGGAACAGGCTGAGATGTGCAAGAGTGCGGCACTAATGGCCTAGAAGCCACACACTGGGAGTTCTCAGAGGATGCTGCAAGGCAATACCGTAGAGCAAAGCAGTGGGCACCCTGTGAGTTAGGCAAGGAGACCTGTCTGTCCTTGTACCTCTGTAACATCTATGACACCTGGTAGAGGCTACTTGCCGTCTCCACACTATCTTCTATCAAAATGATATAGGCAATGTGACAGTATGAAGAAAGGGAATGCTTTTTGAAAAGACTGCAGATTTTCATTTTGAATTTTAAGTGGTAATTTTGGAACTTAGCTGCCAGTGCTGCCAACCTATGGCCTCAAATACCCAGATCTGCAACTTCTAGGGCCTTCAGTAGTGGGAAAAGAGTGGACTGTCGCCCTCTGGACTGTGAAGAGTCAAGATATTGAAGAGCATTGTCGGGAGAGATGCTGGAGTTCATCTGGAGGCAGGCTTGGGAGCAGGGGACTCAGGCTAGGAGCCCATATGCGTTTGCCCAGCCTGTGGCTAGCACAGTTTTTTCTTAGAATGCATTCTGTAGAGTCCTGGTCCCAGAGGGCTCTGTGGGGGAAAAAAAAAACATTCCTTGGACAGTTTGGGAAATGGTACCAGGTCCATCTCCTTCTTAAGGAATCTGATGACATTCATATGAATGTAATCCTCAATAGGTAAACCCATTGAATGTTTAACAAGTGTCACCAAGGATTGCTTATAGAATTCTTTTTATTTAGAACCCTGACATTCCTAGGAATTAGTGGTCCATGAAAACACTTTTGGAAACACTGGACTCATAGTAATAGTAGTAGTCACAACAAGGAAGAAGCAACATAAGCTACCATTTCTTTTCTTTTTTTTTTAATTGATTTCAGAGAGGAAGGGAGATGGAGAAACAGATAGAAACATCAATGATGGAAGAGAATCATTGACCAGCTGCCTCCTGCATGCCCCACAATGGAGATTGAGCCCGAAACCTAGGCATGTGCCCTGACCAGGAATTGAACCATGGTTCATAGGTTGACACTCAACTGCTGAGCCACACCAGCTGGACATAAGCTACCAAGTTCTTCTGTGCTGTGTAGCAGACACTATTCTTAGCATTGGGCACCTGATGCTGAACAAGACTGACATGTCCACTGATCTCACAGTGGAGCAGAGTGGGATCAATAGGGGCTGTTTGAATTCGAGGCCCAATGCTTAGATGCAACCTGGAAATTGTTGTGCTCAGTCTTCTGAAGCAGTCTCTATAAAAAGCATCATGGATACCATTGTTAAAATCATTCCTACACAGATGTAAATGTGCTGAATCACTGGTGAGTGCTTAAAACTCTTCGAAATAGAAGACAAAACATTTAAGTTATGTATGTGGCTCATATTATGTTTCTATTGGACAGTGATACTCTCAATAGTCAAATGGTCAGGACTTTTTCATCCTTCAGGTTTCAGTTTAAATGTCACCTATTCCATAAAGCCTTCTCTGACCACCCAGCTCAAGCAGCAACCTCCCCACACCTATACACACCCGACCACACTCACACTCACTCTATTCCATTACTTGGTTTCATCATTTTTATGGTCTGGAATGTTATTTATTTGCTATTTACAGGTTTATTATCTCCATTCTTCATTGGAATAGGACTGTTGCATCCCCAGTGCTTGAGTAAGTCCTGGATCGATGTTCAGTGAATTATCATAAACTCCGGAGAGGTCATCTTCTAGAAAACTTGCAAAGTAATTTTTGATAAAATTATGGAAATACACAGGCATATACACATATGAGATGTTCAGGGTAAAAACAAAAATATTAAATGTACTTTTTAAAGCTGAATTTTATATTAATAAAAGGAGCAGACATCTGCTTCTACCACAGAAGAGGTTTCCAGGTATGAGACGCCTGCTTGGGCAATCACATGTTTTCTTGCCTCAGCATTTGGAGCTGTTGCTGCCACAGCAACTCCCTTTTCTGAGATGAGATGCAGCAGGACTAAGTCAGCTTTCCCCACAGACTTTGTCTTCCCACTTGCTCTCACTGCTGTGATATTAATGTATTTATACTTGCCTTCTCCCAAGTTTCACTTTGCTAAATCTCAACTGTGTTACATCTTGGTTTTCGGGCAATTTTTTCTGGGTCTGATCTTTTATTTATCAGAAGCCAGACACCTCTTTTCACCACCCCATCCCCAGATGGCCCACAGGGTCCAACGGGGGAGGGAGCAGCAATTGTCTTGTTCTTTTATGGCATCTGAATCCAATTAGGCCTGGGTTGTTAAGAGAGTGGATTAAACGCTTCTGATATGGAAATATTAAACCACAGTATCTTAACCACATTTAGCAAAATCGTGGTGGGTGAAGAACAACTGTTCTTAGTATCTACAAAATGCCATGCTGTCTGAGGCAGGTGAAGGGAATCCACGCAGGGAGCAAAGGTGGCCTTGCCCTGGGCCAACATGCGGTTGTTTAAATACAAGGAGAAAAGCTCATGCAGTGGGAAATCCCGCACACCTGACCTGGGAACGGGAACACGACTTACTCAAGCCGCAGAGAGCCGTACACGGGCGCTGTCTTGGGAAGGCAGAGCTGGTGGGACTCAGTGAGTGCCAGGGTGGAGGTGGGCCCAGAAAGCCAGCAGTGAGGGATGAACACAGACCTAAAGACCCCCTCCTTCCTCATTATCCTAAATACGGGATTGGAACCTCTTGGGATATAGGGAGTATAACCGGGATTCGCTGTTTCTGTAAGGACTGGTGTGAGGTAGAGACTGGAGGTTTGATTTCTTCGGCTTGGGAAAGAAAGGCTGTCTTCCCAGGAATGGTGAGACAAGCCTACGTGGTGATTCTGCAGCTGTGGGACTTGTGGCCAGTTCGCTTCCCTGCTTCGGTTTCCTCACCTGCTGCATGGATTCGATAGCATCTACCTCTGATCATGTTCATGGAAATCAAGTGAGTGAAAACATAGGAGTCTAGCTGGCAGGCATGGCTAAGCGCTGTAAGAGTGTTTGCTGTTATCAGTATTCTCTGTGAGCTATGTGGATGTTTTACTGGTTCAACTTGTTTATAGAAGATGTTGTGGAATGGCCCTTAAGGATAAGACAATGAAGTAGACATCCCTCTCCCCTTTAGAGCGGGTTACTTTATGTTCTGGCCCAATGTGGTCAGAGGGGGTGCTGAAAGGACAGTGCAGGAAGCAGGGCCCCCTTCCCGATTCCTTCCTCCTGTTCACTGGGCACCTGTGGTGTGCAGTGTGGTGGTGCCCGCTTCCAGCCACGTTTGCTCCCATCCCGGCCCAGGGCTCCTGCCTGCTGGCGTCAGCCTCTGGCACCCCCAGTGGGTGGTGCCTCCAATCAGATCTCAATCGCAGTTTGTCCCTTCCTTGGATCTTCTCTCTTTTTCATTCTTAGTTAATCCCCTATTAGAGGTCAATCAGTCTTTTTTAAAAAAAATATACTTTTATTGATTTCAGAGAAGGGAAAAAGAGATAGAAATATCAATGATGAGAATCATTGATTGGCTGCCTCTTGCACACTCCTTACTGGTGATCGAGCCTGCAACCCAGTCACATGCCCTTGACCAGAATCGAACCTGGGACCCTTCAGTCCCCAGGCCGACACTCTATCCACTGAGCCAAACAGGCTAGGGCAGGTTAATCATTCTTCATGTTACATCCCCTGTTCAAATTACTGGGAGGTTTCTGTTGTTGGGCAGGACCCTGACTAAATCCACTGTATTCTTGAAAGAACTTGGAATGCGTAATGCTTATTGAGTAGAATTTCAAATTTAGAAATCTTTTTTGTCATTGTTAATCCTCACCAGAGAATATTTTTTTCCATTGATTTTTTTAGAGAGAGTGGAAAGGAGGGGGAGATACACACAGAGAGAAACATCGATGTGAAAGAGAGACATTGAAGATTGGTTGCCTCGAACCTGCCCTTGACCGAAATCCAACCTGTGACCCTTCATCTGAGGGCAGATGCTCTAATCACTGAGTCAAATTGGCTAGGGCCAAACTTAGAAATCTTTTGAAGCCAATCATTGTAAGATCTGCTCTAACAAATCATAGGTAAATATAAAACAACACTGTTGTGGAGAGTTGCGGTTTTCATGTTAGCAGTGAAGAGTAGGCTTCTGGGTAAAAGCATTGGTTTTGACTATGTAGCAGCTATAGTGGGTCTGTGGGCACGGATGTGTATTGGTGATGGGATGATTTTATCTATAGAATACAGAGAAGGAGGAGATCTGAACTGTACAGTGTCCTTAGCACAAGGAGACACAACTTCTCTCCCACCTAGCTGTAAGCAGCCTGTGTCCCGGATCCACACGGTGGGTGCTGGGGATGCACCCAGGTGAGCTCTAGCACTACGTTGTGAGCGTATCCTCAACTTTATACACCCAGTTCATGTCCCCCTACCACAGAGTTCTCCAAGTGCCAACACTACATACAGCTGGATGGTATGTCTTTCTTGGTTTGCACTTGCTAATATTCTGACAAACTGTCCTACTTAACCAGCTTTGTTTGAAAACAACATATACAAAGAGTCACTAAAAATCAACAAGTAGCCAAACTTTCTCTACTTTCATCCCTGAAGATATCATAGTTATCTCCACTCTGATCTATGACTTCTTCAGTTTACTTGTTATCCTAAGAACACTGATTCTTATAGGTGCACTATTCTCTTTTTTTAATTTTTATTTAAAAAAATTTCAGTGTTGACATTCTTGCAGGAGTCCACCCCCACCCCCACTATTCTTATTCACTGTGAATATACTTTAAAAAAAAAAAAAGGGAAAGAAAAATGAATTGGTATGTTTAAAAAATAAAAAGGATGAGCTCAAACATACAGAACAATTAATATAAAATAGTTAAGTATCTTTCTCAATGGGAAAAAAAATGCCACAATCTAAAGTCTTTCAACCTTTCATTTTTTAATTTTTCTAATAGTACATTCTTTAAAAGAAGTTAACAACTTCAATTCCAAATAGAAGGATTAAATAATGCAAATGAAAAGCTATAATTTTCAGTAAGCTATTGCCGAATTCCCTGGAAAAAAGTACTCTTATGATTGAACGGATGCAAAAATCCCTTAGAAAAGCTTCATTTGTTGCCTGTAAAGAGTCTTCTTAAGGTCACTTTTACGTCTAGACCACTCCCTTGTTTCTAGTGAAAGAGTTTCGCTTGGTAATGGCTTGTGGTTCCACAGTGTTCGTGTGTGAAAAGCGTAGACTAAGAGATACTACTGAAACCGCTCCAATCGCAGATTCTGCCATGAAAGGAAGTCCCAACCGTAACATTTCCCCTTATTTTCAGCAAGACACATGAAAAGAAAACTCAAGTCCCACTTTAATCTTTACTCAGATGACCATTTTAAATGGCATGAAGAGGCTGCCGGGCTGTCGGGTACTGACCCCCACGGGCCCAGTGTGCTTATCAAACGACCTGCAGGTTGTGGGTGGCGCCCAGCTGGGTAGGGATCTGCGGGTCTGCGGACGGAGGCATCGAGGCTGCTGGGGCTCCTGCGGCTGAGTCCTCGGGTGTCCTCTCAGAAGCAGGAAAAACAGCAGCTCCCAGACAGGAACGGAGAAAAAGCTTGTGTACCAAGGCTCTCCATGTCCAGCCAGGCTCCCGTGCGGGGCTGGCGCTTACTGCTGGGATAAGAGCGCGCTCCTGTTCGCTTTCATTTTTTCCAGACGCTTCACTAAGTGGCCGTTGCTCACCTCCAGCTCTTCGGTTTTGTCCAGTGCGGAGCGGAGCTGGGAACAAGGAGGAGAGGCAGCTTTGAGGATCTGGCTTCCTCCAAACATAACAGGATTACCAAGACCGCCGTCCTACCGGAAACACAGTTTAACCTGGACCCACTGCGATCCCCACATCCATACTCACATGCACGTGTGAATGCACGTTTTTAAATTTAAATAGGCTCAGGATCCTGGCCTCATGAGCAACTTCCTCCTCTGAAACAACTAGACCCCAGACATGGAACATGCTTGGGGATCATGGTGTCACAAAAGGCAAACAGGAGCTGACCCAGGCCCGCTGGAGGAGGTGGTCTCCGCAGCCCTGGGCAGCCAGGGGCAAGGCTTCTGCAGGCAGAAACCAAAGCAGGAATGCGCAAGGCCAAGTGAGTGACGCCCGGGAGCGGGGGCCACAGAGCCTGGAACAATCTGCTTCCGATCCCAAACCCTCAAAGATGGGGGCTCGGGTCGTGGGACAGGTTAAACCCCATGCCTTGCAAGCCCTCTTTGCAGGAAATTCCACGTCAGGCCTGGAGTGTTCCTGCAAATTAAAATCCAGTGAACCTCACCAAATACCAAACACATGAAGGGACAAACCACTGGAGTCAGCAGAAGCAAAAAAAGCACAGAATCAGACTCCTAAAGACTGAACAGGTTTCAGTCGCCAGGTGTGCAAAACAGCACAGCTGTGCACGGAATCTTTAAAGAATAAGGACACAATTAGGAAAGAGAGCATGCATGACCACACAACCAGGAAGTGTCAGGAATGAACACACCAGAAAAACAAAGGGAGGTGAACTGGGAGATCCCTGCCAAAACTATACCGCAGGCAACAGAGAGACAGGTAAGGAGACGAGGCAGCCTTTAGTGGGTACATGGGAGGTTGCAATGAAAAGGTCTGATCTCTTACTGGACTCCCAGAGGGAAAGTGGAGAGAACAGGGATCGGGAATGACATAAGGAGATTATGGTTAAAAAAATTTCCAAAATTGAGAGAAAAGACTTAACAGAGCCAAGAAATGCGCACATTCCAAGCAGAATAACAACTCACACATACCACATTAGAGTGAAACTGTAGGAAATCAGACTGAGCTTCGATCTCATGATGAGACGGTGGCTGATCCCCCCACATAAGTCCTCTCTCTGCTCGCCCAACTAGAATATTGCTACCCCTTGTTTTCTTAGAAACAGCCCAGTGCCGTTACCTCTCTTTGGAGTTTCCGTTTTTCAGCCTTCAGTTCATCTTCTATTTTTTCTGCATTTTCAGCAGCTGATTTATAACGTGATACTTGACTCTCTAACCTTATTACCTAAGAGGAAGGAAAAACCAGCTGCAAAAATGGATTGGCCTGTTTTCTTCCTCCAATTGCTTTATTACATTTGAGATCAAAGGATATAATTTAATAAAATGGGAAAGTACACCATCCAAAGAATTACGACCAAGCCTTCTTGACTATTAAATAGGTTCTAGTCAAGCAAGCTATTTGTTCTTTATTTTTGAGCAACCCAGGACTGACCCTATCAGGGACTCATTTCTTCTCTGGCCCTAGTCCAACAGCGTGGCTCCCATAAGAGCTGATACCCTGCCACCATCGTTCCCTTTTACAGGACGAATCTGCAGGAAAACGGGCCGGTCCAAGCAGAACAGAGCTGGGAAGCAAAGACTCCACCAGGCCCTCTGCTCCAGTCTGATCTCTCCCAGAGTGGGGTGAGGAGGCAGGAGAGGGAGGAGGAAAGGCAAGAGCTGAGACAGGAGTGAGATAAGGAGGGTTCGGGTGGCATTGCACCCTCTGCCGGAGGCTTCCATTCTGCTGAGATCAAAGCAAGTTTCATAAAACTCATCACTTTCCATGTGCTCTCCTCACTCTGTCCCTATAAAAACTCCAGAAGGTTCCACCCACGTGTACACAGTGGAGCGGGGAAGAGTGCCTGCTGCTACCTCTCCCTTGGTTAGGACACAGCTGGCTCCAACTGCCCAGCATGCGAGACGCATGAGTGCTCACGAGGGACCAGAGAGAGCCGGCCCGGCTGGGAGAGAGGAAAGGAGCCAGGCGAGAGGGCGTCCCTGAAGGAAGCATTTTTTTTAAAAAATTAAATTATTATTTTAGAAATTATTTTTAAAGAAAAAAGAAAGAAACAACAACCCTCCGTGGCCACATTAGTTACATCCTACAGCTAACCCATCTTTTACAAAGGGTCAGTATCGGTTACACAACTCAAATCCCAACAACGCCCTTTCTTTCCCTAAGTTCTCTCTGTGTTGGAAACACATTGAGGACCTTGACTTTTGGTTCTAAAAATGTCGGCTTCTTTTTGTCCTCAGCCTTTCGGGGGCGAGGTCGCGCACACATCGGTGTAGGTGCCCGTTACTGCTGGAGCGTGCACGTACATTTTGTTCTAGCGCAGTTATCTCTTGCTCAGATTTTGCAAGTTTAAATTTGAGGTCGCTGATCTGTCTGTTGGCATCCCCTAAAGGTTGAAAAAGAAGGAAAATTTGTTAAGCTCTTGGGCTTTTAAAATGTCGAAACAATAGTTACTGGGAACCAAGCCCTTACTTCCTGATCGCCTTGTAAATGTGTTAAGTCCTGGCCCGTGGCCCCCCCAGCCCTCCTGAGCTGAGATAGGAGGGTGCTCTCTCTATGGACCCAGGCTGGGAAAGTGCCCAGGAGAGAGTGCGCCTGTGAGTAAAGAAGTGGTGGTGGTGGTGGTGGTGGGGGGGGCGCGGGGCGGGGGAGACTGGGCCTAATTGTATCTCCTTAAGCCCCTTCCTAGTTTACTGGCATAGAAAAAAAACACCTTCTAACTTTCCATGCAATCAGCAGGCCAAAAGGCAGCCGTATCCAGCACAGTAAGTGATTTCCTGCAGCACATCCTATGGTGGCCTCGCCGTGCACGATTTGGGGCACCTGTTCTGCTTCTTAGGCTCACACAGAAACATCCATGCCTTGCCCACCTGCCCGTCCTGTTCTGTCTTACTGAGAAATGTAATCAGGGCTTCTGGAGGGGGGCGGGGGGGAAACTGGGCTTCCCTCGCCATGGCATTTCTCCCCTCCCAAACAAGCACGCCAACATCCCACACGTCAGAGCGGTTGCTCCCGCACAAGGGTCGACATTTACTTTGCAGGTCCATCACGTGCACGTCTGTCCCGTTCTCTAAGACAGCGTCCTCAGGGCGCAGCGTGTCTAGCTTGCCATTCTTCTGTCTTTCTGCCAGCTGCCCTTTGAGTTTCTTAATCTGAAACACCCACCGAGAAAGGATGTTAATTCCTCTATTCCAAACAGACAGAGAAGTTGAGCCTAGAGCCTGTCAAAGGAAACAGCAGGTAAAGGAAAACACCCATAGGTAGAACTGGATGTTGCCTTGCAACTATTTCACATGGATGCCAATGAGACAGAGGTTACATAAATAAGCCCCAGAGAAATGCAGAAAAAGGTTACAATCCATGAGGAGAAAGGGAGCGTCTCCTTTAATGAAGGAACTAACACAAATGAACAAATAAACTACCTTCTGCCAGTTAGTACTCTTCTCAGAAACTAAGTACAATGAATGAAAATGCCATTATATTTACAATTTCAGGCATAGACCATTTTGTAACTTGGTGACAAGTTATTCGAAGGCTGCCGTTCCTCTTGAATTCAGGAGGAGAGCATACATAAAATCGTTTAAATGTTTGTCTGAGTATTAGCAATTCAGGGTGCTATTAACCTCTGCTTGATTCTCTAAGGCAGTGGTCGGCAAACTGCGGCTTGCAAGTCACATGCGGCTCTCTGGCCCCTTGAGTGTGGCTCTTCCACAAAATACCGACTTCTGCGCATGGGCCACGAAGTTTCAATCGCACTGTACGTGCGCGCCCGCACGTGGGATTTTGTGGAAGAGCCACACTCAAGGGGCCAAAGAGCTGCATGTGGCTCGCGAGCCGCAGTTTGCCGACCACTGCACTAAGGAGCCAGGAAGGGCCACCTGGGCCTCCTAGGCACAGAGGTGCTGAAACTGAGTCCCCACCAGGCGAGTCATGTTAGGCAGCAATCTGCGTGCTGCCTCCCCACCCAGCACGTGGCCGTGGCTCTCTGAGACCTCCTCTCCAAACCTCTCCTTTGACTTCAGACGGATACGAATTTCAAGAGCCCGAGCTGGCTTGATGGTTATTTTCAAGCGTGGTGCGTTAGGGGTCCGGACAAAGCAAGCAGGAAGGATGGGAAGGTTCCTGGCTTCAGGCGCCCCACTCGACAACTCGTAAAGCAGTAAAAGGTTGTTACCTGTTCCAGCAAGCACTCCCGTTCGTCAACAAGCTTTCTCAACCTAATGTCTGAAGAAATCAGAAAGACACAGGTTTAGGGGTCTCTGTGCACCGCACCGTCAGCTACACGGGAGAATGAGCACTCAGGTTAGTGAAACTGATGATGAGGGTATTAAACACGTACCACGCGAATGAGGCCACACACAGGACGGGGGAGGAGTTCAGCCTCGGGGGGTTGAGGTGGTCAACCTCCCAGCACATGCTTGTCTCGTCAGCGTCCGACCGCATGCAAACGGGCTAATCTTCTACTTGGGGTTAGCATGCAAGGGCTCTAGGGCCAAACCACACTGCAACACAAGATCTCACAGGCTTCATGGTTTAACATCATTAGCAAGGTACAAACACACTGGGCATCGCCACGACACATCACCGGCATTTTCATCAGCCCGCACCTCCTGAGTGTACCCCCAGAGGTATTTCTCTCATGGGCTCACCCAGGCTGGAGTTCTGACTGTGACTACGAATCATAGTTTCCTGACTACATATGTGCCAACCCACTTGTCAAACACTTTTATTCTTTTGAGGAAGAATGCAGGAATAATTAGGTTCTGTCCTTCCTCCCACCCCAGATATATCAGGATGCATATATATATAAGCACCCAGAAATCTCCCTAAACATCTCCCTGAATGCAGTGTTCAGTGCAGGGGGGAACCACAGCCTGCAAGGAGTGTGGGTGTTTGGGCCAAATCCTACACACGGAGAACCGGGTGTGACGTGATGAGAGCGATGCTCGTGTGTCCTGCGCCCACTCTGCGCCAGGCACGGCCACCAGCCTCTCTCTCTCGTGGAGCCCTGCGGGTGGCTCTGTTAATCCGTCCTAAGACCCAAGGCCCAGAACAACTAAGCAACTTTCCGAGGCCTCACTGCCCAGCCTCAGGGCCTCGCCCCTAACTGCGTCACTGCGCTGCTTTTCTAAACCTAAACTCAGACCTCAGAGCTGGGCCCGGACTCCCGGTCGGAGGGTCCTGTACCCGAGGGACCAGCGTTCTCACATTGCCTGCTTTTGATCAGCCACGTGAAATGGAAACAATTCACATAAAATGCACCTTTGTCCTCTTTTAAAAAGTCATGTAGCCACACTCTAACCCAAGTTACATGCTCCCTCCAATTGTTTCCCCAAACACCCCAGGTTGTTATTTTGGAAGGCACAGTAACAAAATAAACAACTCCAGAAAATGTGGAGCACAAGATAATTTCATGATCCTTTTGAACTCCGTTTTGATTTACCCACAGTCAAACTGCTTCTGAGGGAGGATCCATTCTTTCCTTCTATAAACCCACCCAACACTGAAAAAAATTTTATAGTTATAAACCCAGATCTCTTATTCAATACCACTTTTCATTTTATCTTATCTATTTTATATTCCTATGTACAAAATCCCAGACATCATAAGAAACTCTGAATATATCAGAAAGTGGACTTGAAGCTCATATATTATACAATTTTATTATTTTTCTATTGGGAGACTTCAAATACCTTAGATAGCAAGTAAAAAACAAACGATAAATTGTAATAATAGTCTTAGGGGAAAAAATAAGGATCCTCTAACCTTAAGTCTCATAATGAGAATAGGAAAAATAGATGTGGAATTTTTAAGAAAGAGAAATTTTAAAGCAGAATTAAGATGGAAACGAAATAGTTTTAAGATAATGGAAACAAGAAAAAAGCAAAATTATTTAATATGAAGTAAATGAGTACTTTTAAAAATAGCTTTAAAAACCAACAGTCTAAATTGTTGAGTGAATGGTGTTACATCACTGGTATACTTATTGTAATTCTTAACAAGAACATTGCAAACCTATTACTACCCTAGTAGCACTGCTCACCATTGCTCTCTAACACCCGATTTTCAAACAAATCCATTTACAGACTTTGGACTTGCAGTTTTCAGAAACAAGGCATAAAGAACTTGAAGTCACAAAGACTCAAATGTAGGGCTTTCTTTCATAGTGGGAAGTTAAAATGGGTGGCCATTAAAGGTATTTTAGTAATACTGGTAAGGATTACACTTTTAAAAAATCTGCTTTTTATACTAAATTCCAACACCTTTTCTGGTGTGCATTTGAGAAACAAAAAAGCTAATTAAGGCCTAGAGCCAGTCCCTGGGCAGCCGGACGAGCCTTGGATTCTCCGAGCCCTTCTGGTCACTTGTTCCTGTGGCCTCACATTGTCACCTCACTCGCCGGGGGTACAGCAAGGTCCACAACGAGTCGCAGCCATATCACCAAGTAGTCCCTCTTTCTGGCGCTGTGACTGAGGTCTCTCAAGAAACCACTACGTGCCACTCCCTCCTCACACGTCAGTTTCACAGGGTCTGTTTCGTCCTCCCTGGGCCAGGCCCCCAGGCCAGGACAATACCTCCTCCTTACTGTCAAAGGCAAACAGGTTGCTAAGGACGATTCTTTTTTCTCCTGTTTACAGGGCCCAGGAGGTCCGCACAGATGGGAACTGTCCACATCAGCCCCACTGGCTTCTGTTCCATTGAACAGCAGAAGCCATTCACATCTGGAAAAATGTTAAGTCTTTGATGTAAGAAGGACAGTGGACAGGGTGAAAGGGTAAGAGAGGGTTTTTCTCCTGAAAGACAAAGTTTTCCCTATGTATGATCATCACACTGAACAAGCACACATGAACACACACACACACACACACACACCCCGCTTTTTTCCTTCTGGAGTCTGGATGCGTGGAGTACATCTTACTGTGGCGTTCACGGTGGCATGCTAGGTAAGGTGCTCTCCTGGGGCAGGAGTCTACTGACAGAAAACAGAAATCCCAAACTATCTAACCCCCGAGAAAGAGCATTCCAGGTCCTGTGACAGTGGGAATGTATATGATCAGGTCATTAACTGGAAATACTAACTTTATAGAAAGCAGTCAGTGCAATCCATCTCATTCCTAAAACCTCTCACAACCTTTACTACGTCCCAACCTTCATATATTATAAAATTGCAACCTATAATTCAAATCTTTTCTTTACATGCACCCATAGTGATACTTAATTATACTTCTGAAGGAAGATTCACATTCTACATACAGTAGCTGCATTCTGCTTCGGGGACGAGAAATATCCCAGCTTTTCTATGTGAGCTATTGTGATCAATGTGCTCCTCTGCTCTGTCTTATGGTGGAACCTCTGTGGTCTAGGTTCCCCTGGGGATGTGCTTGGCAGGATGTGCTTGGATGATTTTCCGAGTCTGAATCTTTCAACACTGAAATGTTTCCAGGTTGCTGGGAATACCCCGTGCCTTGCTAAACCTCACAGACCTAAGGTAACCCTTCCTGGATCATGTAAGGGCCTCCACTGTGAGCATCAGTTAATGTGCTGGGCTACACCGTCATCTCATACTTGGAGCAGAGGAATGATGCTCACAGTGAGGACTCAGATGACCAGGAAATGGTCGGGATCTTCAGAGTCCTTCTCTTCTTTGGTGCTTCTGTCCTAATTCTCAGCTGCCACTGGGAGCTGGGCCCTATCTGCTTGTTCACTGCACAGGGCCTTTCCTATGTGAAGTGATGAACAATGTTTGCTTATGAAGCATGTGACTAAGGGAGACTGCTGGCTGGCTGGAGGGATGTGTTTACCATAGTGTCCGCAGGTGTGCTGCGGAATAACCTGGGTAAGGGAGGAAAGAACGTAAGGTGGCTTAATGATCTCACACTTAGTGAGTTAGGCCCCAGAGGCCTTGGAAAGCAAAGCTGTTTCCCAGTGTGCACTCCGGTGTGAAAGCAGCTTTGCCGAAGTTAGAGACATCAGCTGAAGCCCTCTCAACTCCTCTGCCACTCTTGGACTTGATTCTCCAGCAAGCCTCAGGCTTTTCTGTTCACAGGCACCCGTGGGCTTCTGGCAGCCCCATCACCCTCCACTCAAGACCCTTATGTAGAAAGTCAGCGTTTACCTGCCGTTCTCACCACACTCTTCAAAGCGCGCTAAGTCCTGGCCCATGGAATGGAGATCTTTCTCCTCAGAGCCACAGCTCCCAGGCGAGGCTGCGGGGGAAGATCTCCGCGGTCCTCCCCAGATGACGCAACTTCAGCCCGTCTAGATGCCGGGAGAGAAGTTCAGTCCTTACTGACAAAGGGTGCTCAGCGGGAGTCCCTCCCGGGACCCCGACAGGGAATCAGTAACTTGGAAATGGGCACAACCTCACAGGTGAATTAGGTACAATAGCAGCCAAGGTCAGACTCCAAGGAGCCAAAAGAGTGGAACCACAGGCTTGTAAAACTAGAAAAATGTCTTTATTTCAAATACATGATAACAAGTTTGCCTCAAATTTTATTGAAGCTTTGGTCTTTTTTTACATTCAATTATATCCTGTAACAGTACGATGAAGTAATATACTCTCATAAAGTGTTAACAGTATTCATAATGTTCATTCCCTTGTGATTTTAATATTTTACAATTATTTTTCAATTTAATGTTACAATTATTTTTTAAAATTCTCTTTTATATAGAAAATATATATTTTGTTCAGGAAAACCAGAACAAGAATTTTCCAATAAGACTATATGGAGACACAACAAATGCAAACATTTATACCAAAATACCAAAAGTGATTCAGCTATTGAAAATATCCTGTCGTAGTCTAATTAGCAGTTTGCTGAAGAACAGTACTGTTTTCTATTCGTCTTCTGAATAATGATTAGACAAACAGAAAGAGAAGTAACTTTAAGGTTAAAAAATAAATTTTAGAAATGATTCTCCCCACCCTAATATTGTATAGAAAATGCAATTTCAACATACGTCTCTTCCAGAAAATAATTTTTAAAATCTGTGTGTAAAGTGACTTGGATACATAATTGGCATGAAATGAAGTCAAAATCTATAAAATAAGCCCTGGCCAGTGTTGCTAGTGGTTAGAATGTCAGCCATCGCACCAAAGGGTGCAGGTTCGATTACTGGTCAAGGGCACGTACCTGGGTTGCAAGTTTGATCCCCCAACCCCAGTCGGGGTGTGTGCGGGAGGCAACCAATCAATGTGTCTTTTTCTTTTTTTAAAAATATATTTTATTGATTTCTTACAGAGAGGAAGGGAGAGGGACAGAGAGCTAGAAACATCGATGAGAGAGAAACATCGATCAGCTGCCTCCTGCACACTCCCCACTGGGGATGTGCACGCAACCAAGGTACATGCCCTTGACCGGAATCGAACCTGGGACCCTTTAGTCCGCAGGCCGACGCTCTATCCGCTGAGCCAAACCGGTCAGGGCCAATGTGTCTTTTTCACATTGATGTTTCTCTCTCCCCCCTTCCATCCCTCCCTCCCACTTAATTTCTTTAATTAAAATTTATTAATTTTTTTAAAAAAGAAAAAGAGAAAAAATCTATAAAATAAACTCAGGTATCATGAACAATGAAGTCCAAAGCATTAGCTGAGATAAAATCCTTATATGAGGTAAAGGCAAGTAAGAGCTCCCAGGACTTTAAGATGTTCATTATCCCTAAAATGATGAGCTATTGTCCTAAGGTGCAAATCTTATCACTCAGGGACCTACATGATGTTTGGCCATTTATCTCCTTTTTAAATAAAATACCATGCAGGTTATCGTGTACGTATCAAAAGCACATATGAAAGCACATATATTTGAATAAGACAAATTAATTTACTCATGATGTAGGAATCCTAGAATGCTATCTGGTCATTTCAATTAGATGCTGATATATTTGGTCAGGAATATCCACATTCATATCAGCCTAAGGCAGGCGTGAACTATGTTTATTTTGATTATAAGCAGAAATATAAACAGTGTATGTTATCATTTGATACTACTGGAATGCTCTCAGTTAAAACTTACATGATAACAAATGTGTCTGTCTTTCTAATCTGGGTGAGAACCCTAATAAAATATAAATCTACAAGTAACAGTCTATAACTTAGAGTAGTAGATAACGTGGTGGCAGATTGTCACACATGTCTACCTCCATCTAGAACATTTCATGGATCTCACCAGCGGAGGAAACGGCAAGAGTCTGTTGCTTGGACTCACAGTGCCGTCCCGGACCATCTCTGACTCCGCCCGACAAGCAAGCCTCAACCTATGACAATGCGCAGTCTTCTTTGCTTTTGTCCTTCTCGCTTCCGCCCCTTGTCTCTTCTTTGTGCTCTGAATGGGAGTCCCCTGACTCCCTTGCTGGTGCCAAGTCATCGTTTTCTAGACTAGCGCTACCTAAAACCTTTCTGACTCCCTGGCTCGGCCCCTCGGACATCACACAGCCCTCTGTACCTTCTGTTTGCGAGGCGGCGTTACTGTCCTCGGAGGGACTTCCATTTCCGAGCCGGGCGCTGCTTGGCAAGTCTTCATTCTCTGGGGGGCGGCTGGGAGCAGCACTGGCTCCTTCAGCGTCGGCTTTTACAGCTCCTTCCTCTGATCCCTCAGCACAGGCTCTGGAGCCTGAGGCCTGCATGGTATCACCTTCAAACAGTTCTCCATCAGCTCTTCCTTTCCCCGCCTCGGCCTTTCCATCGCCATCTTCGTGGTTCAGTTTTCCAGCCAAGTCCATCTGAGGGTCCTCTGGAAAGCCCAGGTTGTCACTGCTCCCGGCCACAATGCTCTGTTTTGGATTTCCAGTGACCTCATTTTGTGTTTCCACACCTGATTTTTCATCAGGAGATTTTACCTGCTTTTCTTCCTCAGCTTCACTGAGATCTGGGTCCTGAAATGTTAACTCTTTCTTAACATCCTTAGGGGTTTCTACAGGTGCCGGTGACTTTTTCTTCTTGTTTTTCTTTTTCTTGTTTTTTGTCTTCTTTTGGGATGAACCCAATCCCTCTCCCTGTGGGTCATTCTTTTCTTCACTGGGGTCTCTCTTGGCCTTTACCATACGTGCACCTGCTGCCTCCTGAGCACGGGCGGCTGGAGAAGAGGGACCGGCCGGGACTACTGTCTGGACTGGTTTCTCACTCAGGAGCCCCCTCCCCTCGTCCTCTTCCTCACTGTGCTCCCCCTCTGCTCCTGTGCTCGGAACTGGGACCTCCTTGGGTTCAGCCCCTTCCTGGTTGGTGAGCTCTTTCTCTAAACCTGGGCCCAACTCTGTGGGGATGTCTACTGCACATGTGTCATGACTCCCTGTGCCATCGCTATACCTGGGAGGACGTGAGGCCACTGTGCCCGCTTGCTCCTCCAATCCAGCTAGCCCTGCCTCCACCGCACCCTGGGAGCTGCTCACCTTTTCAACTTCAGGTATTTGCACAGGAGCAGATTCCTGATGTGGTTTTGTGCTAACCTCTCCCAAACTGGTTTGAACATCTTGCTCTTCTTGTTCCTGTTTTTCTGCAGCTTCTTCGCTGTGGTTTTTGACATCCACGGCATTCCGGCTGCCCTGCCCAGTCGCAGGACCCGGGGTTTCACCAGCTGGTTCACTTGAACTCTTAGCCTGCTCAAGGGGAGCCCCAGTCCTAGCATCTGGGGTGCTTGTGAGCTCCCTGGACTCAACCTGCTCTGCATGTTCAAGGAAGGACGTGCTCTCTAGAACTGGGCTTCGGACCTGCCCCTCATTTGTAGCTAATGTTCCTAGGGAAGGGGCACTGTCTTCAGAGGTTTTCCGGTCCTCCGCACTGCCACCAGGAGGCAAGACCTCAGTGTCCACACAATCCTCTACGGGGTCCTCTTTGTGCTGTTCCTGCTCAGTATTTTGCAAGATTTCTCTTTTCCCCACATTCTCCACAATTTCATTTTTCACCTCCACTGCAGTGGCTTTTCCTAAAAGACCATTGAGAAAATTGAAGGGACCCCATGATGTGACCACTTACAATACATGACAAGGTAAACACAAGTCTCATCCCCACCCAGCCCCACTCCTCGAGAGAGTCAGCACAGAGGCACCCGGAACGGAAGCCCGCCAGCTCTGTGCCACGAAGCAGCCACCGCACCCGCCCACAGCCACCGGCCAAGGCCTGCCACCGCCTCACGGCGAGTGGCTGCTGGTGCCCTCTTGTGTGAGCTGATTTTCAAAGGTGAAGTTAAGTTTTAACAACTAGAAAGAGCTCTGGATCAGGCAGCCGAACAATCCAAAATGATGGGTTTTAAGGCCTTCAGGCGGGTGTTCCCCATGCTCATTCCCAAATGCACGTCTGACAACTCACACGTTGTCAGCTCTCAAATTGCACTGCAGATCCCACGGCCCTAAAGGCAACCTCCAATCAGTTTTAAAAGGAACATTCAGTTTGTCTTAAACACTCAGCCTCGAGGTGAGTCTTGAGGAAGATTCTTTTCCAATAGCTCAAACAAGGTAAAAAGAAATCCACTCTCCTCCACCTAACCACTGTCTCCCGAGAAAGTGGCCTGTGCCCCAAAGACCTTCCCTCCATTCCTTAAGGAACAGCGAGTCCCAGCGGGAGGTAAACGCTTACATTAGGATGACCACTTAGCTAAATAATAAATGACTCATCAATTAAAAGATTATGCATTAACAAACATGTCACTGCTTCGGAATGAAGTTATATTTCGGATTCTTCAGACAAACAGAACCGCAGCATATAAGATACCAAATCACTGAAGGTCAAAGCCTGACAATTTCATGACCCAGCGGTCTCCACGGTGGGTGCGCTGACCCGGGGAAAAGGGGGAAAGTAGTAGGACTTCCATTTATGGTTAGTTTTGCTTCACCCTTTAAAGATTTCTATCAGTGCTGGTTTTATAATGTACATTTATATTAATGAAAGCTTATATGTATTTAAGTTAAAAATGGACGTATATATTGGGAAGTGCCCACAATTCTTTACTGTTAGTGTTTAAAGAACTTTTGGAGACCATTTATAAAACTGGTATTTCTGGTTCCTTAAGTGTCTGTTTCACAATGATTATCCAGGACTTGTAAAATGTGTATTTGAACAAGAGCAGCATGATCAAATTCCTAACTGCTCAGCTAGCTAGTACAAAGGTATGGTGGACATAACCAATTTATGTTCTTTCAGCGACCTTTACAGAATTAAAAGAGCTGTGTATTCCTTCAGTGTCATAAAGAGAGTGAGGCACCCCTGGGAAGCAAGCCCTGAGGTTTCTGCATTTCCACAAATAAAAAGGAGTAAGATGAAAGGTTCCACATGGAAACCACAGTCGCGGCCTGACCCCACTCTGGCCTCACTCTAAACCTGGGACACACAGGTGACCAGTGAGGCCCCACATGCAGTGGCAGCTTCAGGCTGCACATGATTCTGAAGCGTTATCCTCAGGCCAATTATTATTACAAATATCAATCGGTGCGCCTTTCAGATATTCCTACAATCTACTGGAATCCCAACTTACATTCTTTCAGAAGCAAAAATGTGACATACATGGAAACGTCATCGCTGACAAAGGGGCAGATATATCCAATTCTCACTGGTAAAGAACACCATACTGGCCACCAGGGCCCCTGTCCCTCCCCCTCTCCACCAGGACCCCTGTCCCCACCTCCACCAGGGACGCCTGTCCCTCTCCCTCTCCATCAGGGCCACCTGTCCCTCTCCCTCTCCATTAGGGGTGCCTGTCCCTCTCCCTCTCCACCATGGCTGTCTGTCCCTCTCAAGTGCTACACTGAGAATGACCAAGACCTCTGTCACAGCCTCCACTTGCTGTCCACAGACACCTTAACCCCTCAGAGCATCTCATAGGATGTGCCGTGTTGACTTGCAAAAATGGTTGACTAACTTGATTTACAGCCTCTGCCATTTCCACCTTTGGGCAACTCCGTAACAGAGTAAGTTAAAAAGCCACCCTTGGCACATGTCCGAGGAAAGACAAGTAGCACTATCAAAACTGTCACTTGATTTTGAGACTATTTTCCTTGCGTTCACAGTCTCATGTGGCAGCTCTGAGAAGCAAGAGAAATGTATCCCCAGCCATGGACGGGGGCACTGGTCAGAGGTGCACGCCAGACAACACGCGTGGGTGATCACATCGTGCGCAAGGAACTCCATGACGAGACAGACAGGTGGCATGCGGTGTGACTGTTAATGGGCAGTGATGACTGCTTCGACCCTGACAACGCAGTGAGGGTGAGCCAATGCTGTCTGGAGTGACAGGAGCCAGGAAAACAAGGACTTACCTAGGGTCCCGTCCCCTGTCGCCTTGAGGGCATTCAACTCTTCTTTTGTCATCTTGGTAGGACCTGGGTATCCAACACTATTTAGGGTGTCTGAAGTCTCTCCATTGGTAGCTGTTTCTGAATTTAGGATTATTCCATGTTTCTGGAACAAAAACAGGCTCGTCGTAATACTCACTGAGTGGTGTTAGCTTAAACTCTATTAATAATAATTTCAGAAGAAGCTATTTTTCCTGAAGTCGGGGAAAATTCTACAGAGTCAAGAAGAGCTGGGCAACACCCTCGTGGCTATTCTTTCTATCAACACACAGATCCAGGCTCTCCTGCAAGGGCTGGTCCTTCCGCAGGCCCCACCCATGTCCTGATGTGTGGTGACAGGGCGCTTTCAGCGGGAGCCCTTTTAAACTGGAGGTGACGCCTGCAGGCTGCCACCACAGGAAGCTTCGAGCAAGTCATGGTAAGGTGAACCTGACTTTTAAAACCCCGAATGGATTCTTTACAAAGAGATACAGAGAAAAAGAAAGAAATGTGTACATGTCTGGAAGGAGTGATGACATTTAAGTTAAGGAAGGAATTAGGAAGTGGCTAGGATGTCTGGCATATTAAAAAGAACTATAACTTGCCGTGGCCGGTGTGGCTCTGTTGGTTGGAGTATTGTCCTGAGCAAGTGCACGCGCATGCGCGCGCGCGCGCACACGCGCACACACACACACACACACACACACACACACACACACGGTGCAGGGTCCAATCCCCAGTCAGGGCACATGCCCAGGTTGCAGGTTTGTTGTGAGTTGGTGCAGGAGGCAACCGATCAATGTTTTTCTCTTGCTTTCCCCTCTCTCTCTCTTTCCCCCTCCCTCTCTTTAAAGTCAATTATTTAAAATAAATTTAACTTCCGCTCACTCCATAGTGAAACACTTTAAAGCCAATTGTGCCTCATGACTCCAGGATCTCCCTTAACTATGGATGACTCACCCCCACCCCCCGCACCCCCATCTGCTGCCCCAGCTCCCTCGTGTCCTGGGAGGGATCCCCAACCCTGCACTCACAGCCCTGGGGGAACCACCTGCCGAACCTGAGCTCAAGCCTGCGCCTTCTGGTTCACTGCTGTGGCCTTGAGCCTTGGCTATAGCAGCCACACTGACATGTCTCCGTTGACTATGCAAAAATTAGCCCATGGCCGTGCCCTGCCTCAACACTGCCCCCTCCACCGCTCACAGCCCACCCAGAGCTCTGACCCCCACTGCTGCAGGCTGGGTGTTTTTTTTCGGTGTCTGGCCAGCAGCTGAAGACCCCTGGACACGGCCCAGACAGAGCATGACTTTCCTACAATCCAGTGGGCCTCAAAGTGTAAATGGCATGAGCCTAGCCCCACTACGTTCAGCTAGAGAAGTCCCTACAGTTGAGCCTTTGATTTAACAAACAAATGCACCCTCTAACTTCAGGGAGGGCCCAGGAGAACTTAATGAGCATGGAAAGTACTGACACAGTATATAAAAAAGTTCTTGGAAACCAGAGTTGCTTTCGAGCTCAGATATGCTTGTGAACATCTGACCACGGGCAGACCCCACAGAACCTGGACTCGCTTTACACGTCTCTTCGGTGTCAGTTAACCTCAGATTTGCATTGGTTAACAGAACACACACATTCCTTCCTGAGAACCCCAGCATTCCCTGTGGCAACCGGGACTTTCTCTTTTAGCTGTTCTTGGGCTTCATACCTTTAGTTCCTCTTTCAGCACGACTACTTCTTCTCTAAGATCATCTCGTTCACTCCTGATGGAATCAAAGAACTCTTTCTGCCTCTCTAAGGCCTGAGTGTGCAGCGGAGCAGAGAGAGAAATTCACACAGGTAAGCAGGTGACATCAGAAGCAGAGTAAGGAAGAGGCTTCTACTCTGTAAAACGCTACAGTCAGGGCGTTAGATATCACACGCTCAGAGATACAAACAAAATGCCAGTAACAAACTCTCCTCCAGTTTACGACAGCCGAGCAACGCTGCTGACCATGCTCCTGAACGAAGGCACCCACGGAGGCACCGGAGGGCTGCATCTGCATCGCATTCTAGCTCAGTCCGGTTTCACAGCCGTGTCAGAGAACTATCAGAGGCCATGTGGCCTTTAGATGAGGCGTAAATACAGAAGAGGAGGAAATGCTGCAGAATCCCGTGACAACTACCGGGTGTCCCCCCAAATATATACACACTTTAACAGCTGACAACACTTAATTTTCAGGTTTAATTGATTTGAAACAATGGGTAAAGCCAGACTAAGCTTTGAACAAAGAAAATTGGTCCTAAAGTGACACTAGACTTTTTTTCAATGGGGATACATTAATGATAACTGGCAGCAGTCGACGAATTGAAGGCACACAAATACCAAACGAAATGATTCTGGATGTTTGTGATTCCACTGTTTTGCCTTATCAGCAGTGCCTGGACCAGAACGGTCATCAGTTTGAAAACAGGAGTTGACAAAAAATATTATTCATTTCTGTAGATTCTTTTAAATTTTGAAAATGTACTGTATGTTGAAAAACACTTATTTTATAATCATTCAAAGTGCGTATACATTTTTGGGGGACGCCCTGTATTTTAGCAATTGAGACTATTTCTCTACCTGGATTCTCAGCAACTGTTGGCACAAACAAACACAAGTGGTCCTGAAGCAAACACAACATGCATGCGTGCACACGTGCACGGGCACAAAACCCCGAGGAAGCGTGGACGAGCGTATCAGAGTGAAGACAGGCGTGGCGTCACACTGTCAATGCTCTGGTGACTTCGCTCGAGCGCTGGGGGACCGTCACAGACCTATGTGGTACGACGGGCCACTACATTCTGGAGCTACTGCCAGGAAGCACAGCAGGTGCTGTGAGTGGTCCTGTCCGTCCCCCTCGTCACACCTGCAGGCAGGTGGGCTGCCTGTTCTGTTCTTGGGGAGGGAGGGGGTCTGAGGACCCTCTGGGGAGATTTCAAGCACTTGCCACCTTACAGCTTCCTCAGACCCCTTGAGAAAACGCCCCAAGAAGAGCGGGGAAATGCGCATACGAGAGTGCCCGAGTGCCCCCTCATGGAGTGTCTCCCTCCGTCAGTCCCTGGCTGCTGGAGGGGCGGGCAGAGCCGGCTCATGCTGAGAAAGCGAGACTGTTCATGTGGGAAGCCAACTTCCAGCGAGTTCGTATTTGCTGCATGATTGAGTTTGCATCACGTGGGGCTGCATGCATACACATCCAAGCACACCAATGATCCTAAAAGCAACAAACTTATCAAGCATACAGCTTGTCTGAACAGATTTTCAAAGATTTGAGAGCCCTACCCCTATCTTTTTGTCTTTCCACTCTATCGTCTCCTGAAGATCAGAAATCTCCCTGATATAACTCGCCTGTTTCTGCTGCAGCTGTCGGATTTCCTGAAGAATAGCAACAGAGAGGAAGAGACAGATAAAGGGTTAAACAGGAAGGAATCCCAGTGTGGACCTGCAGAGAGTCGCCAGGAGCCAGAAAACACAGGGAGGCACTGGCAGCTTCTCGCTAATCCCGAGCTCATTCTCGAAGGCCAGCAGGGCTCTGGGTTCTACTCCCAGCGTCCCAAAGCGCAGGAAGAAATTCGTCTGGGGGAATTTCTTACTGAGAGGCACTAAAGTTCTGATCAAGCCCAAAAGGTAAATAACCCTGTATGTTTCCTATTGGCACTGCAACAAATTAGCACAAATTCAGTGGCTTCAAACCACACAAATGGCCCAGCCAGCGCGGCTCAGTGGTTAAGCACCGACCTATGAACCAGGAGGTTACGGTTCGATTCCCAGTCAGGGCACATGCCAGGGTTGCAGGTTCTATTCCCAGTAGGGGGCATGCAGGAGGCAGCCAATCAATGACGCTCTCTCATCATTGATGTATCTCTCTCTTTCTCCCTCTCTGAAAACAAAATATATTAACAGTGTATTCTAACAGCCGAAGCCGGTTTGGCTCAGTGGATGGAGCGTCGGCCTGCGGACTGAGAGGTCCCAGGTTCGATTCCGGTCAAGGGCATGTACCTGGGTTGCGGGCATATCCCCAGTGGGAGATGTGCAGGAGGCAGCTGATCGATGATTCTCTCTCATTGATGTTTCTAACTCTCTATCTCTCTCCCTTCCTCTCTGTAAAAAATCAATAAAATATATTAAAAAAAAAAAAAAAGAGTGTATTCTAACAGTGCTGCAGCTCAGAAGTCCAAAATGAGTCTTACAGGCGGAGGCCACGGGGTGGGCAGCCTGGGCTCTTTTCTGGAGGCTCCAGGAGAATCCATTTCCTCCCTTCTTTTAGCTTCTAGAGGCTCCCAATTCCGTGGCTCAGGGCCCCTCCTCACATCACCCCCTACTTCTGCCTTTGACCTTCCTGCCTCCCTTCTGTAAGGACCCTGTGACACACCAGAAAACCTGGGATAATCTCCCACCACAAGGTCCCCTCTGCCGTGGAAGGTGACATTTTCACAGGTCCCAGGATTAGGACACATTACTCTGTCTGCCCCACCTCCTCCCTCACACACACACAGGACCACCCAGGAATGGGAGGAACAGGACGCCATCAACGAGGCACGGAGAATGAGCCTAAGCCCTTGGTTTCCAGAAAACCCGTGGCTTTAGTAATAAGCCAACAAAATGCTCCTGAGTCACACAAGAAGAGCAGAATGGGGAGCAGCTACCCACCTCGAGCATCTCCTCTCTCTGCTGCAGGGCGGCTTTCACTTGGGCGAACTGAAACTGCAGCAGGCTGTGGGTGTGCTTCTCCCGCTCGAATTCCTGCGGACAAGGAGCAGGGCATCAGGTGGGGGAGCCACGGTTTCCCGTTGGTCGAGTTCACGCCCCCTCGACTTACCTCTGCCTCGGAACGCATGACCTGGGACCACGTCAGCACAGTGTCCAAGGCCTTTTGAACACCATGAACCCATTTCTCTGGACTTTCTAGAAGACACCCTGTGGTTTACTATAAAATTATTGCAGTTGATGGAACGGATAGCGTTTCCTGGCTCCTCTCTAGGAGGTAACGCCCTAGGAAGGGTCTCTGTGAAGGTGACTGCTGTTGTCCACGGAGCTGGCTGTGCTGAGGGCCCCAGTGAGGACCCAGCTTTGCAAAGGATTTATGCTAAAAGTATCCCTAACTTTGAAATATGACAGGGAATACCCTTTGGGTTAAAAAGGGGGCTAAATATGCCTACTTTGGTCAGCCTATCTTTTTAACAGAGGCTGACCAACTCTGCCCTCCAGGGACCAAACAGAAAAGGCGGGGGACAGCAGAAGAGCTTGGCCGCGCTCCCCTTCCCTTCCCCCCGCCTCGGACCCTCCCCTCTACAAGACTCACTCCAGAGACCTGGCAACATGGCTCTCCATTCTCTGTTTGATTCCCAGGAGGGCACATGCCTAGGTTGTGGGCTTGATCCCCAGTAGGGGGCGTGCAGGAGACAGCCAATTGATGTTTCTCTCCCTCTCCCATCCTCTCTCTCTAAAACCAATAAAAAAATAAAATAAACACACATACATGCATTGAAAAAGAAAAAAATTATTAAAAAGAAAACTCAGACTTTTATGGAACCTGGAAAACACCCCCCCCCCCCCGACACACAACCACACTGACACACCATATATGTACACACCATATACAAGTACATACATTTACGTATCTGTTCGACCATTCTCACTACACTGAAGCTTACTTTGCTTTTCTCCTCATACTGCCGCCTAGACTCCGCCAGCTGTTCCTCCAGCTCCAGCAGCGTGTCCTTCAGGGTATCGACCTGGTACATGTAGTTCATCTTCTCATTGTCCAGCTGGGCGTTGGAAACCATCGCCTTCTTATACTTCTCTTCCACTTCTGCTAGCGAGTCCTGCAGAAGCCAGGCCATATTGTTGAAATTATAGTAAGAAAACAAAACAAAAAAACCACAAAGTTTAGTCCGGCATTCTTAAAAACAAACAATTCAGCTCTAAATTTAGACTTTCTTAGAGCAAATGGATCAAAACAGGACACACACGGCAATTTCAAACGCACAGAAATGCCTCCCTTTCAATGTGATCAAATTCTCGGCACTCAGGAAGTTAGTTGTTAGCTGTGCCCAGGGATGAAGATGGTTTACACAGTCACAGGACCAGGGAGACGCCCGATGGAGAGGGTCTGGTCACAGGCAGTGAGTCCCAACCCCATGATGCAGCAGCTGCCTGGAGTGGGTCAGGCGGTTCAACAGGTTTCTGAAGTCATCGTTCAAGTGACGTGGCGAGAACTGGGGACCGCGCCAGCTTCTCTGAGAGAAGCAAACCCCTGCCTTGAGCTACCAGAGATCTTTGTCTGTACCCATGAACCAGGAAAGGATGAAGTGGAATTTCAGATTCTCAACCCACAGGAAAACTACACCAGGCACACAGGCCTCAGCGGGTGGGCCCTGGACAGACAGAGGCCATCCTGTGAGAGGACCGCCCAGGGAAGAGCACGCAGGGCCCTCACGTGGCTCCCGCCTCCGGAGGGCAGGCAACCGAGAGAGCACAGTGGCATTTAGCTCCCAAAACAGAGAGCAGGGGAAGGCGACTTCGGAGGCGAGAGCAGAGCGCCTGGCTATAAGCCACCTAAAGCTGAAGGAGGCTGGCGCTGCTTGGTCAGCTGTCAGGGGCCAGTGCTGGTCTCACCTGCGCTCGCAAACCAGGGCAAGGGTTTTGAGTGGGACCAGTGATTCCTGGGCTGCCTCACTGGCTCCCTTCTTGTGAGTTAAAGGCCAGGGTCTTAATTTTTCTTTTTTAAAAGAGGCGACAAATATGAAAGTGATTCGTTGTGTGATTTGTCACCTCTGCTCTGATGCCCCTGCGATACTGGGGGGTCCTTTCTGGGGAGCTCGGGGA
This sequence comes from Myotis myotis, assembly GCF_014108235.1. Lineage (NCBI taxonomy): Eukaryota > Metazoa > Chordata > Mammalia > Chiroptera > Vespertilionidae > Myotis > Myotis myotis. The sequence continues at coordinate 34,960,511 of NW_023416390.1, read as the reverse complement.
AGTGACAGGTTTACCTTCTATTGCGAGATCGTGGTCTGCCATGGCTGCCTAACAAAGACAGGACACAGGCCCTGACTGTTCCAGGAATGACAACTAAATGTCCCGGTTGGAACAACAGAGTGATTCCACGCCCTAATACGCAAATAAACCCAACACGAGGCGCTTTCAGACACTGCTCCAATCAGTACAGCGTTACAACATGCAAATGACTCGGGCATTTCTAAGCATGGCCACAGGGACTGTGTTACTGCAGACGTCAGATATGTGGCGAGGCAGATGAAGTAAGGCGGTGTGTGTACGTAACCGCTGTGGAAAGCGAAGAAAACAAAAAACCCCTCCTCGCCTGTCTGCTTGCTCCTGGTTTCAGCCGGGGAGGAGGGCTGCGTGAGGACAAGACGTGAATCAGGAAACGTGTTAGTAGCTTTTTCTTGGTTCAAAAGCTTCACAAAGACACGCAGCGTGCACACACCATGTAGCTCTCCCCATTTGGAATCTGGGGCGTCAGTAGGGTTAGCATGCGCTTTGAACGTCTCCTTTAGGATGTTTTTAGGTTAAGCTAGGTTAATGTCATGAGCCCACACTCCATCCACTGGTACCTTCATCTGTTTCAGTCCCTGCATATATTTGCCTTCCACATCCTGAATCTGGTCCTTTAACTCACTGAGCTCCTGGGGGGATGGCAAGAAAGGCAAGTGATGTCAAGGGAGAGGTGGACAAGACCACAAAGACAGAGGCAAGAGCTTCCTGCTTCTGGGCGGCCTCCTCTAACAGTCTGAGCAGTGACTTCCTTCTTCTCCCACCCCTCCCCAATATGTTTGCATTGATTTTAGAGAGTGAGGAAGGGAGAGGAATAGAGAGACAGGAACATTGACGAGAGAGAGACATCAATTGGGGCAGAGACAAATCCGGATCGCAGCAAACAGCAAATACGGCATCAGTGGAGCACAGGAATGAACAGAGCTGCAGGTGGCCCGGGGTGGCCCAGGGCACATGTTAGGAAGAACAGTAAAATGATACTCGTATGAAGCACAGGCCTCGCCAGGCACCTTCGAGGGACCTGTTCCACCCCGCTGAGACTTAAATCTCTCCTCTGGCCTCCCTGGCAAACGGGCCCCCAGCGGTTCAGAAAGCCCCCGTGGCAGCTGGTTCTCTTTTATGCAGTTTAATTATTAGAAAGCGCTTCCATAGATGAAGCCAAATCTGAAGCTCGGAGCTCCTCCTCTGCTCTCGGAGGACACACCTGCCCTCTGGTGGGCTCCTTCCAGATGCAGGTACTTTAACAACAGCACTGCATTCCCGTTTCACATCCAGTGTTGAGGATGGTACAGAGAACAGTGTCCACATCCCAGCGGAAGAAGAAAAAGCCACTCAAACCGCGTGGTGACGTCTCCTGAAGGTGTGTGACACAGAAGGAACGGGCAGAGGCGTGCAGAGGGCAGGCAGAGTGGCCCAGCACCTCTGTGCAGCGTGGTGAGTGCTGGCACAGGTGTGCCTCAGAGCTGAGGGGGAGCAGAGGCCTGGGTGCAGATGGGCCCTGCTGGGGTGGGGCAGGCAGGGACGGCCGCCTGGGGCGACCAGGTCTGCGCTGGGTCTTGGTGTTACGAGAACACCTGTTTATGGAGGCAGAGGAGACAGGACCGAGAAAAAACATCTGGCACTTTAGGAATTAAGCCTTTTTTCCCCTTGGAGACACATTTGAATAAAGGGTCATTAGTAGAGCTTTACCTTGATCTCCCTAATGGATGCCTCGGTGTCGATGGAGATGGAGGTGTCCCCGCTCCCCCTCCGGGAGGAGGTGCCACCCAGCGAGGCCAGTGTGGCTGCAGACAGGCCGGGCAGGTTACGAGACCCCTAGAGCATGGCAAGAATCAGACACGATTTTAGACAAAACCCAAATTCCCTGCACGGGACCTTCACTGGAATTCAGTCTCCCACTTGGAACACCTTCCGTGGGCTTGCGGAAGCCAGTACAGACAGCTGCACACTGAGGGGCCCACGGTGCCGGGAACTGGCATTCACCCTACCATCCGTCACTGTTCCGAGGGTTTAACGCATAAACTGGAAGTGACCCCCGGGGACTCCTCCCCCAAGGCTGTGACGCTGGCTGGTGGCCCACACACTGTCCTGTTCACTCACTGGTGAAGACCTTTATTAAAGGTCAAGCAACATATTTTCTTGTTAGTTTTACCCATACATTTTGGGACCCACTAGGTTCATTAATGACATAACATAAAGGCTTATAGAAATTCCTCACCTTCTCAGTGAAATCTTTTTCTGGTCTCTCTTCAACCTGGAGAGGAAAATGCACAAATATTAAACATAGGCTTTAAATGGATAATCGAGATGGAGGGTAAGATGATGATAAGATAACACAATAGTTCCCTTTGTAGTTTAAAAACCACTTTGCCCATGAGACCCTCTGATATGCCTATGCCAGGCGACACAGACACTGCCCACAGCGGCTCAGAGAGCCAGGCTTCTCAACTGTTACGGTTTCCACCGGAACGTCATGACGCCGAAACCACACAGCGATCGCAGGAAGGCCCACGGTGAGGAGCTTGCTCAGGAACTCGGTTGAGCCCGTTTACTTTCCGATTCCTGCAGCTCGGTGTGCAGGTCTGTGTCCGCACAGGAGGGGACCGCACGCCCCACACCTGTCTACCCTCTGCAGCCACTGTGACTAGACAGCGAGAACACGGGGGTCCTGGGGCTGGAAGGTGCAACCACGGAGTGTTCATTTCCACTCGCACTGAGCGTGGCCTCTGAAGCAAGAGAAAGCAGCGAGCCAGCTGTAGCCGTTTCTTCTTCTCACGGGTGACTGGGTCAGTGTGAACCTTCTGGTTCAAACATCTGGAGGTGAGTGCCAGATGTGGGAGGCTGGTTGGGGGGCGTGGGAGAGGGGGGGCTGAAGGTACAGGAGACTTTGCCAGGTGAGAAGTGGGGCCCCAAGCATTTGCCTTTTCTCAATTTGCTGTTTGCATGTGGTTCCGAGGCCCGTCTTCTCCCTTCGGCAGGTAGGCGTCCCGGTGGGACGGGACGAGAGCAGCCACGCGGCTGCATGAACAGCGACCCGGCCACCCTTCGCCTCAAGAGGTCTTAGGGAAGGGGCCACGCTGACAATGGCACTACTTCTTTCTCTGCTCAGTGTCCAACAAAAGAAATGTTTCTTTTCCTTTTTCCCTTTTTTGGGATCCTTGCCATAGAGGGATCCTCTCCATAGCCCACTGGAAGGTCACAGAGGATGAGGAAACCCTGTGCTCAGCCGTCTCCAAACTCCCCGGGGAAAGCCGCCACTCATCATGCTTTCCCCGTCGTGTCTCCAATCTGCCTCCGGAAGCTCAGAGCTTCTTCCATTCGAGGCCTGGGATCCACTGCTACGAACTGGTGAGGGCAGAGCACGCCTGAGCCAGTCAGCCTCACCAGTGACTGGGGACCCTCGGACCTCTGCATGTGTGCCCCACAGCCGGCCCAGACTCTGGGCTGAGACCTCCCCACGGAGCTGCGGCCCAGGCCATGCGGAGCGGCTCGTGAACACAGGAACTGTGACAGTGACGCTGTCCGTGGGGCAGCATTCGGGCGCAGGTGCTAAACACTGGTCAGGATGTCAAGGCAGTGACGCCCTGAAAACATGGCCACTTCCCGTCCTGTGTGCGCCCTGGGCCCACGCTGGGGAGCAGGCTCTCACTAGCCTGTCCCCCACCAAGAAGGCTCACCACCTGCCACGTTCTCTCCTCCAAACCTGCACCTCAACTTGCGCTCTGAGAAGAGGATGCCTGAATGGACCAGTAAAATGACACAGCAAAGCGTGACAGCTAATCACCAACCAAGGGGGTGAATGAAACCTGACAACATGCTCGGTCTTTCTGAAAGGAGGCAATTCCAAACCAGTTCTCAGCTCAGAATGGCCAAGCTCGACAGACCCAAGTTCACCCCGGGATCTGGCTCCCAGAGCACCTGTTGTCACCTGCCCGCCCGCGCCTTGGCCTCCAGGAGGAACTCTGCTCTCCTCTCAGTCTCCTTAGTTTCGGAAGAGCAGGAGGGGAAACAAGAGCAGGGACCATGTCCCTCGGGCCGGCCTCACGCCCTGGGTGGGGCTTCAGATCCTGGGGCTCCCTGTGCCAGAGCACTCTCCTGTGCCCACAGCCGGCTGTCCTCCAGAGACCAGGGCAAAACGGTGTCTCATGGGAGCTTTCCAGAACTCTCGCCCACAGGCGCCCTTTTCACTCAACTTGGCAGTTACATCCCATTATGGAGCTCTGACGTTCCAGCCGCGTGCCACACCACTTGTACGTGTAAGAGTGCACATTTAGAACTGTTATGTTTTCAGATGTGCGTGCCACCTCGGCCTGACTAGATGTTCTGGGAATCAAGGTGGCCTCGATCGAGAGGGTTCTACATCACCACCCTGCACCCCAGTTCTGAGCTGTGATGACTACCTTCAGGGGTAGGTCTTCTCTCCACTTGGGAATAACATTACTGAAAATTTCAAAAGACTGATGAATTTCAGGGGAAAGGCGGGGGTGGGTGTGTGGGTGGGCAGTGATTAATTGGGGAACTTATACGCATACATGGACAGAGATAATAGAGTGGTGAAGGCCTGGGAGGGGCGGCGGCAGGGTGGAGGGGGTCAATGGGAAAAACAAAGGGGACATCTGTAATACTTTCAACAATAAAAACATTTCAAATAACCAAGGAGAAGCTAACTGTCAAGCACCTGGTTTGCTGGAAATCAATTCATTAAACCAGCTGGGCCCAAGGCCTTCAATCCCCCAAATAAGCTAATTTGCAGAACAAACAATAATGAGATGAAAATAAAAAGAGTAACTTAACTCTTAGTGGAAGAAGGAGGCCCCATTTAATAGACCGTCAAGCTATCTGGAGAAGCCCGCTGCTGCTTAGCTTCGTGGTTAAGTGGTAGCTTTTCTGACTGGTCATCAGCAATAGATAAAGACTGTGTAGCTAAGTGAAGCCCCAGAAATCCTACGTTCACCTACAAAGGTATCTGTCCCTATAAAAGGACTCCACATTTTATTTTTTTAGTATTTCTTGCGAGAAAGATAAGAAAGAACAGACACAGAGCACAAGTATTGGTCACATGGGGACTTTAGGCCAGCTTTGCTCTGCGTCATTTCGCCTGTACCCAAAACACAAATATTGTGTTTGTAATTCGCAAAAGATCAAATGATGAAGAAAAAAACCCCTAAAATCATAGTTTTCTCTTTAATTTTAAAACAAGTTTAAAATAGTTTTAAAAAAGCCTTTGCTCTGCAATAGGTAATGGACTCAGAATGTGAACACTGATGTTTTTAATAGAGACCACGTAGAAAAATGACGCTCTCAAGGAAAGTTATAGCCAATCTATGCCTAACTGTTGCTGCAAATCTCTATTCTACATATTAGAGTACATGTGTTCTGTCTGCTTTCTGAGTGACAAGGGGCGGGTGGTGTTTGCCCGCCTTCCTGAGACCCAAGTACCTGGAGCCCCCGGGAAATGGACAGAGCAGCATGAAGCTGTTGCAGTGCCCGGGGATCCCACTAGATGGCAGTGCGCCAAGCTGTCAGGCAGCTGCACCCACTTTAATAAAGCAGTCCCTTCCTTTTTCCCCAAACAACGTAACCCAGATGGTGTGTTTAATTTTGACACAAAGCTCAGCAGTTTATCTCTGGAAATAATATACAAGGAGTCAAAACAGAGAAACAGCGTGGTGGCTGCTGCCCAGGGGGATGAACGGAACCCGACAACATGATGTGGACGTGAGCAGTGAGACCAGGGACAGGCCCGGCCACACCAGCATGGACGTCTCATTCGTGGAAGGGCGACAGCGGCCACATATCTTGCAGCCGATTGCATTCATGACTTTCATTTCCTGAGCGATACTAAACACTGTAGGTCAGTGTGGCCACCTCATAGTAACAGGTTTAGGAATGACGTACAGGATTTCAGCCATAGTTGGGTGCGCACAAAAACAGCTGTTACAAATCTACTGGAAAGAGTCACTTCTAAAAATACTTCTGTGAAATTTTAAATTATGGCAACTCTTCCTTTGAAAAACAAATGCTGAAAGCAGTACATTAAATATTTAACTCCAGCCTTCTAACATCCTATAAATGAGTTTACTATGCAGACTCACTTAACCACAGCGTCTGGTGAGGTGTAAAATTTCAGGGTCTCCATACACCATCTGGCCTGCCTACCTCCCTAGACACAGAGTACAGTCTGTGGGCACAGAGAGACCCCAGCACAGGCACAGGGGCCAGGCACAAAGGATTTTTCCTCACGGTGTCCCCAGCCCGCCCCCCTCCCCCAACCAGCCCAGCCAGCACCCCGACCCTGAATGGGAAACGGGGTCACAGAAACAATGTCACTGCACAGTCCCTCTCAACTGGTCGCCCGGCCGTGAGTTTTGGAACTGGCGGAAGGGGCCAGTGCAGTCTGAAGTCTCCTCAACTAGACCCTCAGTTAAAAGGAGAGATTTAGAACGGTGAGGGCCCTCCACCCATTGTGCTTCGTTCCCTGATGGCACCTGCAGAAAAAGCTGCGACCCTACCCACAGCTCCCAAGGGTGGGGACCTCACTGGGCCTCAGTTGCAGGGACACCCAGCTCTGGTCACCAGACCCCGGGGACACCAGGCACATTTCACGCTCCCCTCTGCTTATGGGCATCCACTAAACCCGTGATATGGGAGTAAATTTGTCACAATTTAGAAGCTTCTGACAAAGACATCTGTATCTGATTTCAGTCTCTTCAGTCTGACTAGGTTGAGCCTGTTATTCTGTGGCGTCATCACGATGCCTGAATAAACCTGAACGTCAGATAACCACAGGTTTTACAATGCCGTGTGCTCAGGGGCCAGGGCCCTTTGCAAGTGGAGCCACAGACTTCGCTGGTCAACTGTGCTCCTTCTTTCCAAAAGGAGGATGGGCTTGCCATTAACTTCCATGCAGAATGTTTCTTCCGAGGGGCTGGAAGGTTTCACGTCGGTGAGTTGATGTGTGAAAACCTAGGGAAGAGCCGAGCTGGGAGGAGGCTCGCGCTGGGGGCCGGCAGGTGTGCTGGCCTCAGTCGGCAGGAATTTGAGTTCGAAAATAGTGCCCTTTGGTCATTCTGCAACATCCGTAAGCAGCAGCTTTGCCAGATTTTAAAAACGGAAGTTACATGATCTTGAACAGCTGAGTATCTCGCTCTTCCTGCCCGATGGGTGCTGGCGAGTGATGAGCACCTGGCCTGGAGGGGTGTCCTTACCGCCCGGCCGAGGGCGTTCAGGACGCGGCTTCTCCTGGTCCCCTCACGCCTGGTCTCCAGGATGGGTGGGAGGCTCCAGTGGCGGTGAGGGTGGGCGGGCAGGTGACACGGGCACAGAGGTGGTGCCTGCAGCCCACGCTGGGGACATCTTCTGTTCTAACACCCACCGCCTTGACCCATCTGCTGTTTTCTCACCCCCGCTGGGTAATGGTGGAGAGGGACATTTCTCCACTACCAGGAACACACCAGTGCAAGCCCAGAGGTGACTGGCACGGAGGCAGGACCCAGGGAGGGAGCACCAGGGCCGCCCACCCACCCCATTCAGCAATATGAGCCCAGTCTCCAGGGGTCCCTTTGCCTGCTTCCCCAGAAGCAGCTGACATCTGCATTTGGTAGGGACCCTCGTGACTTTAAAAGACTGCATCTAATTTAAAGAACATACAAGCCACCAGTGCTCGTGGCCACGTGTGCCACGGAGAGCTCAGCTCCAGGCCTCTTCTCGGACTGCCAGGAGCACGGCCTAACTGAGTTCAGAACCACACTCGAGCGTCTCCATGATGGAGGAGTGGAGAAAACGGACCCACGCTGCCCAGCTTTCTTTCTGTGTCCAGGGTTTACTGTGGCCCCACTCCTGCTCACTGAGCACCGCTCCCCTGGTCACGGCCAGCCTCCCCCATCCCCAGGAGTCCCCGGGCAAAACCACCCTGTAAATCCCTTATTGTTCAAAGAACGTGTAGCAGCCACATACAAAGCATCCGATGAGGTGAAAGTGCCTAATGTTCCAAAGACTCAGGAAAACGCGTAATGATGACACTCCAAGGATGGGGACTAGATGGTAGGGCCCCTTATTTTCCGAAGCAAAACACAGGTCATTCCATGCCGAGTGACCAACAGGAGTGCATCCTGTGGTTTCGCACACACTGAAGAGGTTGAGACCCCGAGGGTGGCGGGGTGGTGGGGACCGAGCACAGCTAGGGATGCCGTGGACTGTCAGGCCCACACCGCGTGGAAAAACCGCCCGGGTCGAACAAGTAACATGTCAAACAGAATGTTAAGTCAATCCTTTCAGTTTTCAAATCATAAAAAACAACACACTGATGCACATGACTACACTCCCCCCACTGTTCAAAGCTCCCTCTTCCCAGTAAGATCCACCTCCCAGCCCCGCTGTTTAAACAGCCCTCACCCGGTCCTTTAGAAACTCTGCAATGCAGTTCCGGGATCACCAAATAGTAATACTCCAAACTGGGTAGTGCCCCGCCCCGCCCCCCGCACTTGTGTTTGTACTTAGACATAACAGATTAAGGAGAGGCCTTGCTACCTTCTCCTGCGTCCAGGCTTGTGGAGGCGGACAGAGGGCAGACAGGTGAGGAGGGAGAGAGGCAGCAGACAGAGGCACACTCACCACTGGGCTGGCCCGCGCCGAGCTGGCTCTGGAGGAGGCGCGGGAGCTGGAGTTGAGGTGGCCGCTGTGCTCCGAGGGCTGTGTGCACAGCCCGGTGGGCCGCAGGCAGGCAGAGAGAAAGGGACAGGTTAGCAGAGATGCATGGAGGATAGAGGCCCCATTTAGGGCTGTTAGCTGAGAGGCAGCCCCGTGCAATGCAGACGAGAGGTGAGCATGGAGCAGGCTTCCCACTGAGCGAAACCATTCGTCATCACGTCAGAAGAACACAGAACGCTTGGTTAGTAAGGAGGAAGTGACACAAAGCCCCTGTGGACGTGGCTGGAGTCGCGCCTGGTGGGTGCAGAGGGCCGCCTCACTGCTGTGGAAAGGACGTCTGAGAACGTGAGCCGCCTCCTGGCCCCGCACGGAGCGCGGAGAGCAGACATGGCCCGGGGCTGGGCAAGGGGAATGCTGGCTTCTCTACCTTCTTCCCAAGTGGAGGCATAGGAAGAGTTCAGGTTCAGACAAAAGACAGGCATTGATCTGCCTGTCCCCTACCTAAACCCTCTCCCGGGAAAGGAAAACGCCAGCAGCTTATCCGGAGGCCACACCCTCTCAACTTCGATTTGTGGTCACGTCTGTCCTCATCCTAGATACGTTTCATGTTTCCTTGCTGCTGTTGTTTTCAAATTCTTACTTTCCTCTCGAGCACGGCAGGGTGGGATCACGGGCGTCCAGCAGGCTTGGCCCGGCCAGAGGAGCAGCCCTGCGGGGGGCGCTTCCCGACACAGACACAGGGCACCCACCGGGACACCCGCAGGCGTTACCCCACGCACATTACAGGGGCCAGAGCGCTGGGGTGCTCGCCATCGTCATCTTAAACGCCAGCTCTTCATGGGCTGTTTTCCCAGCAGATGTGATTCCCTGAGGGTGAGGACGGCATTGATCTCATTCTGAGTCCCAGGGACCAGGTAAGGCCTGGCACACAGTGTGCACTCAGAAAATACTTGTTGAATGAAAAATTTCATTTGGTCACACACACACACACTCACAGGCAAGACGGTGCCTCAGGTGCACTGACAATGGTATGTAAGAGCCATGGCCATACGGGACATGCGAGACATGTACAGCATCACTAGCCTCCTCTTGTAGCTTTACTGTGCAAAATAAAAGAAAACACCTAACTGCACCGTAAGGCAGAAGACGTCGCCTTTGGGTTTGCAGATATGAGAGAGGAGACTTCCTCCGGCAGACAAGTCCTGCCAGTTCCTGTCACCCGCATCCTGGTTCAGGGTGCAGAGAGAAGGCAGAGTGTTCTGAGCTTACTGCCAGCCCAAGCCGCCCCAACTCCTAGGCAGAAACTGTCGCTATGGTCTGCGTGCCGCCCGGAGCTGCCTTTGTTTGGGAGTTAGTGTGATGTACAAGGGGCTGAGGGAAGTTGGAAAGATCTGAGTTCCGGTCCAGGCTCCATCTGCTGGTGGCCATGAGACTTTGGAAAAGTGACTCAGCCTGTCATCTGTGACGGGAAGTGAGGACCGGGACCACACCAGGCACCGAGGGCTAAGGGAGGACGCACAGTGGGCGTTTCCCCGCCTGCCTCTCACTCTTCTGCTAGGAAGACCGCCCACGGTTCCTGATCGCTGCCCGGCGTGTCAAACAACCGAGAGCCACTTCACACGCAGCCATGCGTCCTTCCACACCACGCACAGGGCTTAGTAATGGCAAGGGAGGCGTAAAGCAGCAAGGTTTTCAAGCAAAACAGCTCTACTTTCCAGAACTAGTCATTCAATCTCATGCTAATGAAGTCACTTAGCTGTAAACACGTCTTGTGTTGGAGGCTAAAGTCTTGGGAGAATGGAGGTGAGAGGGGTCCTCCTAAGAGCAGTGATGGCGAACCTTTTGAGTTCGGTGTGTCAGCATTTTGAAAAACCCTAACTTAACTCTGGTGCCGTGCCACATATAGAAATTTTTGATATTTGCAACCAGAGGAAGTCTCCTCTCTCATATCTGCAAACAAAGATGTATATTTTTGATATTTATTTTATATATTTAAATGCCATTTAACAAAGAAAAATCGACCAAAAAAAAAAGAGTTCGCGTGTCACCTCTGACATGCGTGTCATAGGTTCACCATCACTGTCCTAGAGCAAGGCTGTCCCGGGCAGGCTGGGGGCAGCCTGGGCTCTGAGGTCGCTCTCGGGGTTCTGGAGAGGGTGGACCCCGAGCTTGCTCACAAGATGTGTGTATTTATCAGTGGCCACAGCTACTCTCTGGGCAGAGAGCTGGGGGAGCCCTGCCAAGCCCCACCTTGAAAGGGGCCCCCTGTCCACGTGGAGAGGGACCGTGAGGCTGGTGAGATGGGGTGGGAGGTGGGAGCTCTTGAACCTTCCTCCCACTCAGCCAGCTGGTTTGCTGCTGAGAACAGAGCTGACGCCCCAAGATCTCTCCCGAGAAGTTTGACCCCAGGGTTCAACTTATTCAATTGAAGAAACAAACGCGTGCTGAGCTCCTCGCGCGTGGGAGGGCACTGTTCAGCCGGGAAACAATTTCTTCTTCTTCTCTAATTTGTCTGCATGGTGGGATACCAGGGACACGCGGCCCTATTTTAGGGACGAGAAGGCCTTTCATTTCCTTCACTCCAGGAAAGCCGCTCCCGCGGGGCGAGTCCTACCGGAGGCTGGACATACAGGAGCTACTGCCTCTGAGGGCCAAGGTCAGCTACTCCAGAAAAGTCCAGCCACAGAGGCGGCATTTAAAGAGAATCTATGGCACACGTCCCACCAGACACCAGAAGTTCTACTTGGGCCACAGGAAACGTAGCTCTTGGGGAAGTCTCGTTCTCTTAAAGAATGAGTATGCTGTCTCTTCTGATAAAAGAAAGTCATTTAGTGGCACTTATCCATCACATATGACCTAAAGCTGTTTCACCCATGAGCTTTATGAACTTCGTAATGGCCTACACAAATACCTAAGAACTGGGAAAAGCAGCTCCACAACATGAAAAATGTTATGCAACATAAAATGATAAATGCCTAATTAGATGTCAACGAAAACTAATGCGATGTGAGTTAATTATTAGATATAATATTCATAAAAATCACATTCTAAAGAAAACGGTAGATGTTACTGGTTACTTTGTAAGAATCTCTGAATATTCATGATGATTGGAGAAATAGAAAAAATCATAAAATCGGATTATGTAACTAATTTATGAAGTAGCCAATCATTTTGGAAAGCAAAATTAAAAAAACACTTTCAAGTATTTCTTAGGAAACCATTCTATTGCCCGTGGGGCGCGGTGCATTTTTATGGGACTTGTGGGTATTTCTTAGGAAGCCATTTTATTGCACGTGAGGTGTGGTGCATTTTTATGGGATTTTGTGGGGGTGCCCTGGGATGCAGAACTGCTGACCATGGGGAGGGCTGGTTAGGGCTGATGCTCCGTTCCCACTGGTCTGTGGGAGGGGCTCATTAGCTTCCTCGCTTCCCTGGACTGACTGTTCATTTCTCTATTTGCTCACCTCCATCACCCACTCATTCACTCACCCAGTTTTTTCATTCAACAAGTATTTCATGTACAACTACCACACCTTTACTGAAATACCATTTCCAAGCCTTTGTAGTGGGGGGAAGGCAAAATAAAATGAGGAAATGGCATCCGTGTAATGTTCTGAGTCTTTGAATGTGTTCATCGTTCTTGATGATCCAGAGGTGGAAATAACCGGTGGCCTGTCTGAGTCTCCTCTTCTTCCTCCTAAGACCAACCCCTTCACTACTTACGTACTGTCTGCCTGTGGCAGGGAAAGAGCTGATGAAGCTCAGCCCGGGTCAGTCTCCTCCCTGTGACTGCAATGAGTGAGGACACGGAACTAATGCCCACAGGCTTCGTGATTCCCATTATCCATGCCACTTCGTCCATGGGAAATTGGGACAAGACAGTCCTTCCTCCCTGTGACCTAGGCCAGTTATCCCTGGGGCTGGAACGCTGCTGGGCGAGCCCCCCGGGTCATGCAGCAGACGGGAGGAAGCTCTGGGAGCACAGACAGCGCCTTACAGCATAGGAACCAGAGGCGCTTCCCCGCCGAGGCCCACCGAGACTGCCGTCCCCGAACACAGACGCCTGTGGAAAACAGACTGTCAGGACAGGGTGGCTTCCTCTCTCCCGGCACCCAGAAAACTCCACAACACAAGCCGAGGCAGACCGGCACATGCCGGGGGCGCATCCTCAAAGACACGGAGAGGGAAGGCATGCAGGGAGGGCTCAAAGCTACCGTCCCAGGGCGAGTGCTGGGGAGCAGGGCAGGCATGTGCAAAATCCAAGGGAGAGACGTTTAGCTGCTGCTGACACCAGTAGGTTCTTTCAACCTATGACTCTGAAAAAGACGCCTCGCTGAGTGAAAACCTGTAAGCCCAGATTTAGCTGAGCAGATCATTCAAATATCCTGACTTTCGTCACGGCATCCTTGTACCCGGCGTTTAGAAAACGACTCTAATATGAAGTGGCTTTGGAACAAAATAGGACATTAATTGCAGTTTGATTTTTATAATTATTTAAAATGTGTGAACTAGAAAACAGAATATCTGATTAACATGAAAATCCCATGTAATGAAACACCGAGGGTAACAGGAGTTTATAATACCGTGACTGGCCATGTCAGCCTTTGCCCAGCTCAAAGGGCCTCCCATTTCCTGTTTCCCCTGACACAGCTGGTTTGCTCAGCCAGTGACGTGTCTAATTCACAAGTGTGCAATCTGGTGGAGATTCAGAAAGTTATTAACCACTCAGCATAGCCACTTTGAATATTTAAGTTTCCCACTCACATAAGTACCTTGTATTTAAAACTGGAAATTTCCAAGGTAATACAGCACACAACGGATTAATACCTGTTAATGTTACACCAAAGCAATAAAAAACCGCCTTTCTTTCTGCCAATGAATTGAGTAAATGTTGCCTTGCTCCATTCCTGCCCAGCAAGGCTAGACAAACACTGCCTTCCTGGGGACGGAAGCCGGGTGACAGTTACTGTCAGCTGTAGGGAGAATAAAACCCAGATCTGGCCAAAGGTGACAGACACCATGCAGGTGTGAGCACCATGTCACCGGCAGGTCATCCCAGCAGGGCTGCTGACAGATGCAGGTGTGCAGGGTGGGGCGTACACGCGCAGTGGGGGCACGACAGGGAGGACAGAGGGGCCTGAAGGGGGGCGAGCACACGCACCCGGGAACTCCCCGCTGGCCGGGCAGCGCTGTACAGACAGGAGGGCTGGAGGATGGAAGTAAGTGGCAGGTTTTAAAAGTCTTGACAAAAAGGGCAACACATCCCAAGCCAGGTAATCAGATACTTTCGGTTAGCATGGCAGCCAAAGTGTTGTGCAATAGTTAGAAGAAGTCGATGTTTTCAGTGTATTTGATAGATACAAACGCAAGTTTACAGGAAAGAGAAATGCAAGATGATTGTTAACTTTAAAACACTATACTTCCCCAGCATCTTTGAAATATGACTATTTTCTTGTCATTTCTTTCCAGGTATTCCTGGAAGAAGGTGTGAGGGGATGAGGCAGAATGGTGACAAGGGAAACAACACCCACAAGAGCAACCAAACCCGCAGTCAAACCCCAGGTTAAGAAAGCACGGAGGAGTGTTAATCCACACACGTCCACGCAGGGAGAGGGAGCGGCAGTGCACTTATTTCTAGCAGAGGGTGTCGGGAGCAGCCTTCACGACACACAAGGAGCTGTCGGCCTGCAGCTGCTGGCCAGCCAGAGCCCTGCAGGGTGTGCTGGGACGTGAAGGCTGGTGTGGCCGCAGACTGAGCCCCAGAATAGCATCGTGACTCATTTCCAGGCACAGGCCATGGAAAGCCCGCAGCACAGGGCCACCGGGCCAGTCCTGGAATGTGCATGACCAGGGATGAGTCACCCAGCGACGCGGGGGACAGGACAATACAAGGAGAGGACAATTCAGCCTCCATGACTGGGTCCCTACTTGGAGCTCCGACAGGGCCTCCTGGTGTGAGAGCCACAGGGCCTCCCTACAGCTCACAGGCCCAGCACCCGCTGGCCTGCAGGCGGGCCCGTGCAAACAGGAAGCCAGGGGAGCGTGAGCCAAAGAAACAGGGCTGTCCCCCCTCCTCAGAGACGGAGGAGGCCGATCATGCCCCAAAGCCTTCCAAATTGCTTCCTGGACACACCAACCAGAGAAAAATATTTTTTAAGAAAACAAATGAAACCCCAAATGGGGAACAATTGCTGGAAGAGGAGGAGGGACCCAAGAGACCAATTTGGGGGCCCTGAGCTTTTGAAAAGACCCATTCGCTAGAGCCTCCTTCTTCCTAAATCCCCCTTTTCTATATAAGGTCTGAAGTTATGTGCGATAATGCTTTCAACAGTTGAGAAAAGTCTTAGCAAGTCAGTGAATGGAAACCACTGCTGGGCTCTGCTCCTGGGAGTTCATGTGGGAGAGGGTGAGTGTCCACACATTCACTCAGCCGTGGATGACACACAGGGAAGGAGGAGGAGGAAGCAGGGACGTGAGAAGGGGAGACAGACCCGGCTTCCACTCTGGGCGAACAGGACTTGGGGCGCAAGGCCACCGCGGGGAAGGCCGAGGTCAGAGCAGGACGGCCCCTGAAATCAGAGAACACAGCGAAGGGGACGAGGCTGCGGCTTTGTTTCATCTCCAAGGCACACCGCATTGTACATTCACACAAAACCACTTTTACAGCCAAATTGGTAACGGGCATGCACTGCTGGGGGCGGGAGACAGAGGGATGATCAGAAGGAAATAAAGACGGTCCCGTTAACTGACGAACTACAGTGGGGACCACACCAGGTCTTCCGAATCTGCACACAGGCAAACCAGATTTCACTATTTTTCATCGGCAGCAAGACCACGGGGGCGTTGAACGTCTTTGTAATTGGAGTTCTGATTTTTAAAGTTTGGTGGGAAAAAGCTCAAAACCAAGAATTTGTGGAGATATCAACCTTTATTTTCTGTAGCGGAACATTTCATTGGAAATGGTCTTTGGCGTGGCCTCCTGGGTATTCGCACAAAGCAGGCACCCACCACTCACAGCAGACACGGCGAAGTCAGCGCTGTAATTCTGAGACCAAGGGTCTAGACCAGTGGTTCTCAACCTTCCTAATGCCGCGACCCTTTAATACAGTTCCTCATGTTGTGGTGACCCCCAATTTCATTGTTACAAATTGAACATAATTAAAACATAGTGATTAATCACAAAAACAATATGTAATTATATATGTGTTTTCCGATGGTCTTAGGCAACAACCCCTGTGAAAGGGTCGTTCGACCCCCAAAGGGGTCGCAACCCACAGGTTGAGAACCACTGGTCTAGAGAATATTGCTGGGGGATATTACTCTATAAATTAACAATTTCCCCAAATAAAATGTTTTACCCAAACGAAAGGACCCTGGGAGAGGAAGTTCTTTGCCCCGTTTCTGTGCTCCAACCAGACAAGAACAGGGCCGCCCCTGAATGTGGAGTGGTTCCATTCAGGTAGCTGGGTGGCACCTTAAGATGCCCGCCACCCCTTCAAGGCCCGTAACTTGTGCCTGCCCCCCTACGCCTTGAATAAGAGGTACCAAAATGACCTGAGCAGGCAAGCGGAATGCTGGGCTAGACAGGAAGAAACTGAACTGCCTAATATTTGGCACAAATGGTGAGACTTGTTCCAGGGGCTGAAAGCACAGGGGCCCACGTCGCCATGCGGGAGAAAGTGCCTCCGGACACTGCACGGTCCAGTGCGGGGTTTGCTCCGACGTGAACAGCGGGAGATGTTCCTTAGAGAAGTCTCCAGTGCTACCTACTGCACTGATAGCTTCCTGCTATTAGATTTAAGTAAAATTCAAAAGCCCAGCAACGGGCGGGGAGATGCTGAGGGCGGGCGAGTGGCGGGTGGCGGGCAGCGTGATGGTGGGACACATACGATGAGCCTTATGCTTCCAAATGGCCAGCTCTCTCTGTGACTTCACCCCGGGGATGTGGTTCTTCTCTTATATGAATGTGAGTGAGTCAGACACATGCTGAGCTGTGGCGAATAATTCACTGGGCACTGGGTCTCTACCACCATCTTCTATTGGAGAGCAAGCATCTCCGCTTGGAGAGTGAGCAGGAAGTTTTCTGAGGGACAAAGTGCTCTTTGTAATAGCAACAATTCCCCGGAGTTAAGAAAATGCACATAATACCCACAAAACTCTTAAAGTGTTAAACCCCATCAATAGTTTAACACTCAATAAGGTGTTAAAACCCACCCATATTTTTCTGCTTACAGCTCACTCAAAACTCTTGGGGGAAGAAAGGTATAGAGGCCCGGAGTGAGGCTGGAGTGTTGATTACTAACAGGGGCTGGGAGGCAGCAGTGGGCGTTTGGAAAGTGAGAGAGCAAGTGATGGGGCTGCCAGCAATGTCCCGGCCCCCCACCCCCGCACCAGAGGCAAAAGCAGGAAGCAGGAGGGGACCAGGCATGACAGAGGCGAGGAGACAGACTCCTGTGGCTCTACCTGGTTACTTTCCGCTTATTCTCTCTTTCCCCCCTCTGTTTACACCTGAAGGTGAGCACACTTCTTAGTTATGACACTTCCTGGCAAAATGAGTTTCTCCCCATCACCCGCTGCACAGGGGTATCGGGCAGGTGGGCCTGTCTTCTGTTCAGGACGTGAACGCTAACATTTGTGATCCTCCTTCCTACACGAGCTCCGTGTTTGCTGTGAACACGAACCTGACTTAGGACAAGCAAGCCTCACCTCCCAGGGCCCTTAAACTATTGAGGACTATTTGCCTATCAAAACGGATGCACATCCGTGGGAAGGCACTCTGCTGTGTAGACTTGTGGATTTGGATTTGATTTTCTTGCCACCAAGTTTGCATGCACCCTAACACTAATTCTGTTTCCGGGGACTTTCGAGGAGAGACGTTCAAGCTTTCTTATTTTTTGTTTTCTTCTGATTAATTCTAACTACCAAACAGCCACATAAATACTTCCTTCCATTGTACCCAGCTGACCAGCACAATTCATCTGAATTAAACATATCATACTAATTACTGCTCAACAACCGACTTTACAATCCACCCAAATGAAAATCTGTAAAGAAGATGTTAAAATAGAAAAGAGCGGAATTCACACACACGAGGTTGCATGCTACAGAACCTGTCGTTTCTGGAGAGAGGATGTGAAAGATTTAAATGGAAACGAACCAACTTCTCCTCTCTGGACGAGGACACAGTAGAGGATCTGCCGTCACCGCTGTAGGTGGAGTTCTGGGCACCAAAGAAGACATTGTAAGTGATGCACAGTTCCTTACCTTCATCCCCAAAGCCCGCCTGTCCCGGTCAAAGGCAAACACAGAGCACACAACCACACCACATCAGCCCTCCATCAGAGGGAGGACAGAGACCTGCTGCCCTGCCGCAGAAATTCTTGGACACTAGCAGTGGTTCTCAACCTTCCTAATGCCGCGACCCTTTAATATAGTTCCTCATGTTGTGGTGACCCCCAACCATAAAATCATTTTCGTTGCTACTTCATAACTGTAATGTTGCTACTGTTATGAATCGTAATGTAAATATCTGATATGCAGGATGGTCTTAGGCGACCCCTGTGAAAGGGTCGTTAGACTGCCAAAGGGGTCGCGACCCACAGATTGAGAACCGCTGCACTAGAGGCTCTGAGCTATCGTTCACGTTCCAGTGTTGACGTCTCCGTGATGCCCTGCAGTGTAACTATTATGGTTTTTCACAATTTCCCACCTCTAGTATTATTTGTAATTCCTTA
Source organism: Myotis myotis (assembly GCF_014108235.1). Taxonomy (NCBI): domain Eukaryota; kingdom Metazoa; phylum Chordata; class Mammalia; order Chiroptera; family Vespertilionidae; genus Myotis; species Myotis myotis. The sequence goes on along the minus strand of NW_023416390.1, from coordinate 34,942,092 downwards.
CTAAATCTTATGATGGGCCATCTGTCACCTGCTATCTAAACTTACAGTATTACATACCTTCTTAGCTACCTAAAACTCCATGGATGCAAATTCTGCAATCTTCCTTCAGGCCAGCGCCCTGAGGGCTCCCGCTCAGCTGGAGAGAGCCACCCCTTCCATCTGTGAACCACTATCCACAGAAAGCAACTGGCCTACAGCTGTCATTGTGGTTTTACGGGATATACACTCTAAAAACTCCTGAAACCAACCCAGAATTTAGATGGGGAGGTGACTGTAAATGCTACAAATGCAGACATGAGGTGGGGATCAAAACCATCAAGCGGTCCCCCTATGGAGACTGAGTTCCCTGTAGAATGTTCCCAAACTCCTACCTTCAGCCTGGTCATTTACTCCTTCCCACACTGATATTCCCCACATCTAAAAGCTTCCAAACCCACCCAGCCTTTCTCTAAGCCAGGGGTCCTCAAACTTTTTAAACAGGGGGCCAGTTCACTGTCCCTCAGACCGTTGGAGGGCCGGACTATAGTTTAAAAAAAAACTATGAACAAATTCCTATGCACACTGCACATATCCTATTTTGAAGTAAAAAAACCAAAACGGGAATAAATACAATATTTGTATTTGCATGTGGCCCGCGGGCCGTAGTTTGAGGACCCCTGCTCTAAGCTCACCCTCAGTGTGTGTGTGTGTGTGTGTGTGTGTGTGTGTGGGGGGGTGGGGGGGGGGAGGTGTTCTGCCCCGGATCTGCCCAGCCACGCTGCTTGCTGCAGTAGATGTAGGTTATTGGTTCTTCAATCATCATACTTCTTGATTACTTATTAAATCAGTTTTATATCCAATTTTACTCTGCGGTGCACAGTTTTACAATCAAGTTCTTTTGTATTTCTAGAGGCATTACTTAAATCTTAATAACGCATAAAGCAGACTTTTATTCCAACAACATAAAAACCAGGGATTAAAACATTTGGCTGTATTTGTAGAACACGGAGCCTGATGTCCCCTTGTCCTGTCACAAAACGTGGCAACCACATGTGGGATGTTCTAGAGAAGAAGGTGGTATTGGCCTGAAGTTAGACTAAAGAGCTTCTACAGCAATTTCCAACTCTCAACGATAAGACTTCGTGATCAATGAAGGTGAACCAATACATTGAGGGTAAAAAGCTGCAAACTAGTCAATACAGCCCCGACGGGCAGACTGGGGCCCTCAGAGACCCTGTGGCTCTTGTCCTGAGGGCCAGCTGGGCACAGGCTAGAGGACACGATGGTGGGCCACGTGCTCTGTCCCAGAATGGACCGAAACGTAAAGAAACACGTAACAGGCTGGAGGAAGGCCACAGGAGGTCTGTGCAAAGAGCACATAAGTAGGAAGGCAGCCTGTAAGCGAGAGGATGCTTTTCTTAGCCTGGAAGGAGAAAAGTGGACAAGAGACAGAGTATATGCAATCCCTAACAGGCAGGAGGGGAAACCTGATCAGCCGTTTCAGAAAGCTAAGGTGGGGCTGGGTGACCCCTTTGAAACCTGACCACAGAACTTAAGTCTACTTATGACATAGCTTAATATAATTAAGATAAATTTAAAGGAATGCTATGTTCCACAACTAGTAAAAGAAAGTGAAGCAAACATTAATTACAGGAAGAGTTTACATAGTATAATGTACGACAGATCTGCAGCAGGTCATGAAACAATTAAAAATGTAGGCAATTTAGCCTTTTGAAATCCACAGAGACCTCCCTGATAAATGCCCAGGTGTCCCCGGCTCCTCTCCCGCACTCCTGCTTGGTCATCAACCCTTCCACCCCCTCCCCCGCCCCAGGATGACTCCCTTCTGCTTCCAACCCTGCACCGTGAGCATTCCACCGCTGGTATCCAGGAAAACACAGGCTCTGCCCGTCTTTAAAATTACAACTAGAAACGTGGAAGGGTGGAAATGTCAAATTTCAGTATATTTGAAAGCTGAACATACATAATATACACATACAGGGCCATAAAATAATGAAAGAGCTAATATTTAGTTCTAGACCTTTTAAACCCAGGGATTCTTATCAATATGAATCTCTTACGCTACCACTTAGAATGTCAGAAGACTAACATTCTGAGAATGTTTCCTAGTTGAAAAACATTAGCTTTCATTCTGTCATGTGCTGGGGGGGGGGGGGGGGGAGAGAACCAGTGTAACACAGAAACAAAAGCAGCTAGATTGAGCAATATTTTTTAAAAGCTTCGCTGCAACCTGTTTGAATTCTGTGCCATGCAAATGTACTGTACTAACCCTGCCCGATCTTCTGCTCAGGGGCTGTGATCCGTACAACTCTCCATCGTAACCATTTGTCTGTTTCAATGAAGAAAAGAAGAAAGTGACATCAGCACACAAATGAAGGCAGATTATAGACAGATACAGATCAGCAAGGAAGAACCAACCAGGTATAAGGGGAGCCGGTGAATGAGAGCCCAGGGCAGCCTCCGCCTCCCATCTGCTCCTCTGCACCCCAGGAAAGTCCACTCAGTGCCACTTGTAACTACAGGGCATCTGAGCCTTAAGGCAAAATCCCTCCTATGGAAGAAGCCCATGGGCCTGGGCGCAGTAGCTTTGGGCAGTTTCTTCTCGTTCCCAGTTTGATGGCTGTGCTGCGGAAATCCCAGCACACAAGAAACCTGCCTGCCAGGCAAGGGGGGGGGGGGGGGGTCATGTTTCGGCCCGAGCCAGTCAGTGTTCAGTTCTGGGTACGGGGTTAGTCCCTGATAATCGTGGCCCATTATGACGTTTTATTCAGAACATTCAGATACAGCTTCTATTCAATCTACAATGAAATGTAGAAGTTTGTCATGGAAAAATAGCAGGATACATCCTCTATCCTCTACATTCGTTTTTCATGCATCCAGTCTTCCTATTCCCCCCACTCCAAAAATAAAATCTGAGGACATATTTCATAATTTGTCCTCCAGGAAAATGAGATGATCAAGTTCATTATTGCCCGCCACTTCTCTTCTCTGCTCCCAGTTCAAGTTCCCCTGACCCAACGCGCTGGGCTGTCTAAGCTGCGCTCATTCATCTACGAGGACGTGTCTGCTGATTAACAGCTGTCAAGTGACAAAGACATACCAGCTCTTGTGACAGAGAAAGGAGGGCCAGGGCACAGAGCAGGCAAGAAAGGCGGGAGATACCAGGGGTCAGGGACACAAGTCCAAATTCCAAACAGAAGCTCTGTCATGTGACCTTAAGTTATTGAATCCCGGACGCCCTCTCCCTGGGTTGCGGAGTTGTGCAGAGTAACGTATACTTTCCGAGGCCACCGTGAGGATCAGATCTGATTAAAATGGGAGGGGAGGCGTTTGCCCATATTTTGCAGCCACGACATTAATGCAGAATAAGTAAACGAATTTCCGGACAGATTATAAATCCAGATTCACGAAACCTTGACTATCAAATTATGTATTTACTTCTGATACGACTAAAAAAAACCCCAACAACAGACCAACTTGAAGTTTCTAGATCAGAGTTTGTAGAAATCCCTCAGCATTCAATTTGAAAACTCTGGGGGAAATATTAAAATTTCTGAAATAAGTTTAACAGAAAAAATATTTAGAGATGGGCAGGAATTTTACTCAGTCTCATTTCTTCTCTCAACTAACAAAGAGTATGTGATCCGGAAACCCGTGTCAGAGACTTGAATATTTCAGACCTCAGGCGCATTCTCCTGCTATCTGTTTAAAAGCTAGTTTCTGGAAAAAATGTAACCATGAAGGCTAACATGGAGCCACTTTGGGTAACCTTTACTGTACTATCATGAGTGAGGAATAAAAACGGTTCACATATAAACACGGCATCTCCGCCGCTGCTGAGGAAGCACGGGCTGCTGTAGGCAAGTCTTCCTTTTGGTCTCATTCTCTAAGGCCAGCAGCACGGAGCAAGGGTGGGTGGGGGCCGGGCAGTGGTCCTCTCTCACCCATCACCCTTTTTCTTTTGGCCTTTCATGACCACTCAGGGAACTCTTACTTTGAGGGCTTTGGGGAACATTCACCCTTTTCTGGTGGAAGAGAATTCTGTCATGGGGGATATAGTCCTAGGACAGATTCCCAAATCTATGGGCTCTTAACCACACCTCTATAGTGACAGGCACTTGGACCTTCTGAGAGACACCAGCTATGCTCCTCCAGATGGTTTTGTGTGTTGTATGTTGATGAGTGGGGCTGCTTTATGTGCTGTGGTAGGGTCAAGAGAGCTGAAAATCAGAATAAGAAGTCCACAGACAGAACTTCCTTAAGTCAGACCTCTGATGTGCAACCAGCCTGTTCTACGGAATCGTTTCCCGCACTCTGGGCTGTGCAGGCCACCTGCACTGCGGTCACCTGGGCTGCCTCTGAGGACCGTGGGCCCCGGCCCAGGAAATCAGAACCCAGGGGCCCGGGAACATGCATTTGGATGAGCTCCCCGGGGTGAGTCTTACATGCAGAGACATGGGGACACACTGCTATCAGAGAGGGCACTGGGCATGCACAGGTTAGCATTTTCTAAAAGAGGAGAAGACACAAAAATTAATGCTTCACCAGAACCCATTGCTCTAACTCGTGACTTGTGATTAGTCAGGAAGTGCACAACCACCGCTCAGTGCTCGAAAAGCACCCGCGAACTTCCACCCGCGAACGTCACACTTGCCCACGCGACTCAACTGTCAGCTTTTCTGATGAACAATGTGAGATTATTATTCTATCGAGGCAAAAGATGGCTCGCCTTCAAGGAAGGGCATGAGAGATGGGGAACAAAAAAAGAAAGGCAAAATCAAAACTCCCGCGTGCACTTCCCGATGCCCGGAACTTGATTGTAAAAAGGAGTGAAAAGGAAAATGAGAGTGAGCGCCAGAGGTGTTCCTGACTGTCACCAACACATACACGCTTCCGCACCACTGGGCCGGGCCCCAAAAGGAATTCATTTTCAGTTGGAAAAAGGCTAAAAATCTAGAAACGTGTCACCAATACATTTAATAACTTAAAGAATAGAAAGGTGGCGAGAATGGTCGTGTCACAGAAAAGCTCTCGACGCCAGTGTCACTGTGGAAGGTGGCCCAGGAGACGCTGGGAAGAGCGCTTTTTCAGTCTAATGAGGTGCTTCTCACCTCCCACTGTCCACAGCAGGCCCCAGTGGCTGGACCTCGAGGCTGGGCTGGACCGAGCATCTCCTTGACAACCCACCCCCGGAGTTCTCCTGCCCTTACGTGCAGACAGCAGCCCCACTAGGAGGCTCCAGGGATCCAGGGTGCGAGGTGGGTGGATGGCATTATCAACTGAAAAATAAAAATACCTATTTTTAAACACAGATATTTGCTAAATAATTTGGAAATGCAATAGAATGAATAAAGCACAAATGCTTCTAAAAAAGTTCCCAAAGGGAAGGGTGTGCGACCCGCTCTCAGGACCGTAGTACTGAGCCACGTTCATGCCCAGCGCACTTTCTGGTGAGATGGGATTTTCTTCCGTGTGGTTCACGCTTATGGGCTTCGGAAAGCAGACAGCACAGAAACTCCTGGAGAGACGTAAGAGGATACTTCTGAATTTGAACTAAAAGCCTTCTTTTTGTTGCTGGGACTGGGGTCTTTCTGGCAAAGGAGCCCGGTTTTATGTTTAATTTGAATGGATACAGATTAGAAAACAATGGACTTTATGAGATAAAATGACCTTAAATTTAATATTTTAAAGGAACTACAGTTCTTGATCTGATTTGAGTTCCTTGAAGGCAAGACATCATCTTTTCCCTTGGGATTCAGAGCTGCTGGCACAGTGTGTGGCAAACCGCTGGTGCTCAAACAGTGTGTGCATGCCAGTCTGGGCCCAGAGCCCGACCAGGTGGGTCAGAGGGCGCCCAGGAGGCTCCAGGGAGAAGACCAAGCACTCTGGTCTGCACCCGCCTCTGGCCCGCGGCCCCAGGTAGAGTCTGGTGGGTGGCATGTGTGTCTTTTCTGACAAAGATGCACTCGGCTTTTCAAACACCCATGAGGTTAGTGAGGACACCGCCGGTTATTATCTGTCACACGACACCATTAGGATCACACGGCAAGTCACCCCAACATCTCACCCAGCCGTAGGGACCCCCAGACTCCAGGTCAGGCTGCGACTGCCAGAGTAAGGATGGACCAGGAAAATGGCAGAAAAGAGAGGTGCCAAGAACCAGTTAAAAAACCAAGACAGACGTAACAAAAACAGAAAACGGGCAATACTGGGCATCTTAACAAAATTATATTTTTATCATGCTTTCTAGGAGCTCATGTATTTGCAAAAGGAATTACGTTAGAGTGATAGCTACCACAAATCCCATAACGTTAAAGAGAACTTCCACGGCAGATGTTGCTGTAATTCCTAAAATCTGAAGCAGTTAGAGCAATTTTAACTCCTCCTCTAAAATCTGCCTCTGGCACCTGCGAAGAAATGAAACAGTTCTAACAATTTACTGTTAGAACAGCAGAATCAAAGGCATTTTTAGTGCCCTACAAGAAGTCTAGGTGTGACATTGATTTGGTTGCCATGGTGACTTAAAACAAGCCTTCTGCTCTCAGCGGTCCTTAAGTCACACATACTGGCTGCATGGAGCCCTAATGACCACCAGCAGTGAGGGGCAGTTTCAGCCCTTTGGTAAACTAAACTGGCAAATTAATTCAATGCCTTAAAAACACAGTTTCCCTACTTCACTTCCCAAAGCACGCAACTTTTTCAAATATAATTATGAATATTTTTGGAAAGTTCAAGGAAAATATGTTGTTGTGTTTATCAGCCACTATGCGACCGTGATGAAGAGATTTCACCAAGTTGAGGAAAGGAGTGTTTCCTGGAGGCGAGCAGACGCGGCCCCCGGGGTCCAGGCGGCCCCACTTCCCACCGGCGGCCGCCGCAGAAACATCACTAAGAATGACTTACACCGACAGTTACTGAACCTGAGATTCAGAGGCGGCCGGGGAGCGTGTGTGCAAATAGCACATGACTGGCAGCCTGCTCCTTCACACGCGCCTTTATCCCACCAGCCACGCCCAGCCAACTTCACCAGGATGTGGCAGTTTTGTGATGTGGACAGACATACAAAAACACTGTGACCTCCACTCTTGGAGAAAGACACAGCCCAGGTGCCTATGCTTATGCCCCTCACTGCTGGTGTAATCTTTCTACAGCAACCAGGAGACACCCGCCATTGCATAGATCTTGTCAGTTGGATATTGACTACAAGACTACAAGGGATAATGAGCAGGACGTGTGAATGCAGGGGTGAAAAGCGAAGGACTTGGACATAACTGAACCATGCAGACGCAAGCATTCAGGTTACTGACCCGCAGGCTTCCGCGACTACCCACTGACACGCGCTCATCTTCATCAGAAGCCTAGTAAGAGAAAGGATGAAATAGGCATGAAGTGACAATGCAACACAAAGCAGCCCACGCCAGCTCTCGACCGGAGGCGGCTGGCCGGACACCACAGCAGTGGGGCCGACTGGCAGCCTCCGAAAAGCTCTCGCCCTGAGCCGAGGTCCAAGCCAGCTCGGGCTTTGTGCGCCTCTGTTTATAGCAGGCTGTTTCCAGGTAATGCGGCTTTCGATTGATTTTATTAGAGTGCTGTTATTTACTTCACCGGAGTCTACAACGACGTAGCCTCGATGCACATTATTTTGTGAAGTGTTCGTGGGTATTCGCCTCTGTTTATAGCAGGCTGTTTCCAGATAATGCGGCTTTCGATTGATTTTATTAGAGTGCTGTTATTTACTTCACCGGAGTCTACAACGACGTAGCCTCGATGCACATTATTTTGTGAAGTGTTCGTGGGTATTCAATAGCAAAAGAAGCATTAAAACTGTTATGAATATAGTAATACTCAGAAATTTCTCCAACACTCTCCCCTCCCCAAAGTTAGGTCAAAATGCTAAAAGCTGAGTTCATTGTCTTTGTTTACATAATAATATCAGTATTAACTTCTTTAATAAACATCATTGAGGTAATATATATATATTATATATTTTATATATATATATATATATTTTTAGTGATATATATATCACTAAAAATACAAATTAGATTTCCATCCTAACGCCTAAGTAGTGAATGAATGCAGTACTAACCGAGGTGTTCCTTCTGGATCTGCGCGAGCAGCGCTCACTGTCTTCCTACCAAAGGAGGAGAGAGCGTGAGGTTAGAGACGGACACAGGGAGGCTCTGACAGTCCAGCTGTGCCTCCGCACAGTACTCCTGATATAAATGGCACACATTTCCTTTGCCTTTGCTTGGAGGCTTCACTTAAATTGCCGGCGAGAAATGCTTTCTTCCAAAGGGGGGTACTGAAGCACGTGAATAATTGGCATATTTCATCTTGGCTTTCAAAACAAGTGTGTGGTGGAGGGGAAGCCGAGCCTTAATTTTTTTCTAACCTCTAAAGTCTGGTCCATGTCAACCCACCCACTTTTTTTCCTTACATTCAGAGCCTTGCTCTCCTCCCCTTGGGGGTCAGAAGAGAAACCATGTCCGTGAAAGAGCCATAAGGACGCACGCTCTCTGGTGTACTGTGTGCGTTCCCAGATGCAGTTTCCACACCGGGAAGCCGGCACAGAGCTGCTCACAACGGTAACTAGCAGCCTTTCTCTTCCTCGGTGGCACAGAAACCAACGACCCCTTTCAACGGTGTCCTGAGATTGGCTACAAGGACATCTGCCTGTGCCACACAAGCCTAAAACGATGGCTCACACATTGTGAAGGTTGTAGTTCACCATTTTTTAAACAGTGGAAGTGTGTGCTCCTTGTATTTCCAGAACTGCCTTTCGTATTTTATGCAGGCACCTGCGATGTTAGGAAGAAATTTTACGTTTCCTTAGATTATTTTATGTATCAGGGATATTTAGCAGGACATTTCCACACTGGCCAGATTCTCAAGTGCTAAAGGTATGTGACAATGACCAGGAGGCTGGTGACAAGGACAGGAGGAGGGGGCACACTCAGGTGCATGGATGAATGACGGGAGAAGCCATGTCCTCTCGGGACCATGGGCAGCACCCAGTGGGCGGTGGGCCACCCACACCCTCCTGGGAGGGTCCTAAGGACAGGGTAGGGGTGAGCTAGCTCTCAACTGACATAGGAAGATGGAGAAGCTGTTCTAGGAAATGGTGAGAAGGTACAGGAATGTTTTTGCCAGAGAACAGGGGTTTCAGTGGGAATACCGGGTGAGGTGGGGGCAGGGCAAACATTGAGGGCAGGTAAAGGTTGGAATGAGGGTAACCAGCCAGCCGAACACAATAGTGAGAGAAGGAAATGGAGCATCATTGTGGCCTCTGGGTTCCAACCAGAGCCCGGGAGGCAGGATGGAAATGGGTGAGTCCTCACGCCTGGGACAGACGCCTGGCCCGAGTGTCCCTAGTGGACAGCACTCTGCCCCAGGAGGCCAAGGGGGCGTCGACCTCCACAAACACTGGCCTGGACACTCCAGGAGTCAGCTGCACAGACCAGACCAAAGGCCTGGTCAGGGCCCTCCTACCCAGGCCTCCGCTGGGAGGTAAACAACCAGGCCAGACGCAAGAGGAATGGCAGGAAACCTCTGGGGATTAAATTATGATGCAACAGGAATCTATTTATGCAATTAAACTGTGTAACAATCAAATTATAAACCATGCAAGTTTCTTAAAATCGTATCCAAGGCCTACCATCCACTGCTCGATGTCACCCCATTTCGTGTACAGCCCATAATATTTCTACGGACAGAAAGGAAAGACAATTAGGCGAGAAGGGAAATGGTAAATGCAAAGGGAGCTGTGTGACATGCATTCCCAAGCTGCTGCCCAGGCCACACGGTGCGGGGAACACGCCAAGTCAAAGCAGTGAGGCAGCGGAGCCGGGACACACCCCGCCCACCCGCTCCCACCTGCAAGCCCAGGGAGCCAGGATGATGCATTCCTGGGGCCCAGGGGGCCTAGAGACCAGGATGGACACCGAGCCACAGCACATGGAGCCCCCATACTGGTTCCGAGGGCTCTCCGTCTCAGAAATGTAGCAGAAAGGGGGCAACTGTGATTGACCCCCGATTTCTGGCGCACTTGTTCCTGCTCTCTGATACCCCTGCTGAACTTACAAACTTTGGGCGTCTTTACAGCTACGGAGGGGGAGGCCTTTGTACAGGGAACAAATAATGTTTGCAAGTTATGTTCTGATTTTCTGTAGCGAATGCCTCCATGTTTCCACCTGGCTTGTCTAAACTATGGCGGTCGGTCCAAGTTAGAAAAGCAGATTCAGACCGGCTGTCCCTGTTATTAAATACAATTCCAAAGGCAGGGGGACCCCAGGTACAGTTCAAAGAACGGGGTTTTACTCTTCTCTTTGCCCTGAATTTCCAAAGAGAAAATCAAGGAACAACCAACCACACCTCTGTAACGTAGATGTGATTTTCCTCTTTACACAGTAAAACCTTCTCACCAGAAGGGTAAACAATAGGTGTGAGGAGTAAAACGAATTGTTGGGGTTATTTTACAGGGACCGCCCCCTGATGCTGCTACAGCGGGTTCAGTCTCCGTTTCTTTCGAAGGGCGGCCAGGTTTAAGGTCCCCAACGGCCTTGCCCCTTCCGCTTAGAGGTGGTGTAAGTGGAGAACTGGAAGAGGAAAAATCGGGTGTGTGTGTGTGTGTGAGAATTTAGCAATGCCTTAAAAACTCAACCAGTACAGAACTGCAGTATCAAAAGTACATGAGCCAAAGCTTTTTCTATGAGTGATGTGCCTTAGACTATAAATCGCGACAGGAAAGACAATTACACACTTCCCAGCCATGTTTTAACATCAAATTAAGTAAAATCCAACAGCTTGAAGCTGTTGTGCATTCAATTAATATCAGCCCAACGCTCACTCTTGGATTCCAGGTAAGTATAATGTAATGCCATCGACCTCCTTTATCTTATGGCTTAATTATAAAGATAGAAAACGGGTTTTTAAAAAGGAGAAGGGCCTATATAAGTTCACAAAATATGATTTAAATCCCAAAGGTAGTCTCTAAGATGTTTTCCTATTGCTCTTTTTGCCAATACTCTATCAAGTCCTGCACACTATTGCTCTTTTCACGATAAAAACGAGAACCAGTATCCAAAGCTTTCCATCTAGTTCATGGGTGGCCTTATAAACAGCGGCTGTAACTCTCGCTGTGTCTCCGCGTCCTCCCGCGGAAGGAGGGAGACCCCAGAAACCAACAGCGAGTGCAGTTGCTAGTTGCCCTGGCGCTAGCTCGCAGGCCAGCACAGCGGACTCCAGGAAGCACCCCGAACTTCAGAGGTGAACTAGTAGGGTTAGCCGGTGAGTCATGCAGGGGAAGGGAGGGCCAGAGGAACGCAAAAGGTGCTTGGCTTTCAGAAATAGCTTTGATTCCATAGAAGAGAAGCCGTCACTCCAAGCAGCCGAACAGGCTGGAGAGCACACTCCCTGCCTCCCTGTCCTCGTCCTTGCAGTGACCTTGGACCCATCTTTATTATACAAATGTGTCTCTGCTTCTGCGAGGAGGACCGGTTTCACTCCCGCATACAAATTTCCATTCTGGCCAAGTTCTCACCGGTGGGTGAGTGAGAAGAAAACAATAGCAATCTCGGGCGAGTAGCGAATGAGTGAATCCAAGTGGCAGCCGACCGTCTCTTGTGTCGGTATGAGGACAGTCATGCCTGCTCTGTGGGGTACAGCCTGGGTTCCCGCCCTCCTTTTACCTGCCGCCTTTGCTCCGAGACTGTACGTGTGACTGGCTCTAGCTTCAGGTCACATTTTAATTCTCAGACCCCACAAAATCTAACAAAGTACACAGAGATGCTGGTGCCTACTTAACTGATTCCGTTACCCTCTTCCGGGTGGTACTGATGCAGACGGGGATGGGGCAGGACGGGAAGGCATTTCAGGGCTGTAGGTAGCGAAGGAACTCAAGGGCAGCACTTTAAATAGTGTGTCGAAAGGGCCCCCACGTCCTAACCTTTGAAGTTAAGTGTAATTATTAGCTGCTCTAAAAGAAAAACATAGTTGTTCTTTACCTAGTAAGTAAGTGTATAAAACTATAGGTGTCATATGTAACAAACGAAACCCATTTATGGGGAGACTGTGTACACGTTCTATAAACTCCCAGGGAACCTCTCACTCCTCCCTTCATTCCTGCTGAATCAGGGGTCATGCACCGGGTGTTTTTCTCTTTAATTTCCGTGTCTGGCCTGCTCAGTGCATGTAGTTCTGAACCTCAGCTGCTTCTACAAAACACTGGGAAACAGCCACACATTAGCCCTCTCAATGTTAGGACAGAGGCAGGCTGACAGGAAGCTACAGAATTGTTTTGTTAGGTCATCATTTTCTTTTCTACTCAGGATTTTTAATAGTAAGGTAATAATCTCTTAACATGTGGTAATGTGTACTGATGTTTTTAACATTTTCTAATAAAATTATATGGAAGGATAATCTTTCCCTTTAAATACCTGATTTCAAAGGATTTCCCAAATTCTGAAATGTGATTTAATTTTGTCCTAGAATTCATTTTTTTCCCCCTCAAAGAAACAGTTTTCTGATTTCTTGAGAAAAACGAAGATGAGGAAAGCATTCAGCACACACACATGCGTCCGAGGAGAGTTGCTCTTCGCAGACAGAGGTGGGGACTTACGCATCCCGCTCAAGTCGCTTCACACACAAAGCAGCGAGGGAAGCAGTGAGGGCTTCTATGTATTTTCAGCGAAAGGCGTTATTTCTGAAAAGCGGCCAGGCCCTTGGCAGGAGAAAACCAGTGCATGCAAACAGAAAACCAGGAACAGAGAGCCTACCTTCTGGACCTGATAGATCTACAGAGAAGGCAAGAAAAACAGGAAGAGAAATATAAAATCCAATTTAGAAAGTAGATACACCAGACAGAAAGGCTTTGCAAGTACCCATATATATGAGTAGAGGTACATTGGGGGAGGGGGGAGACTGTGACTAATTGGTAAAGTATGAATTAAACAACGTTTGAAGTCTCATTGAAAGAACTGGTCATTTCATAACTTATCTGACATTCGTTACAGATCTATCAGTAGAACACGGCGCGCTCACCGGAGTCTCCATGAGAATCCTGGTATTACTCTAAGGCAGAAGTCTGTAACCTGTTACCATGAATGGGACAAAGGACTTCGTCCTCAATTGAAAATTTCTCCTCACAGCAATAGAAGTGTAACAGAAAAGTACAGAAACCTGATCAGAAAGCGAATGGGTCAAACCCACAAACTGCAAAGAGCGGTGCCCTCCCGTTCTCTCTCCGGTGGATACAGACAGAACACCAGGAAACCTCCAGCAAAGCAGGGTGGCCCTAGAATATAACTGAAATGTATCTTTGAAAAGCCTATTATCATACGTTGACATAGCAGTTTACTTCAGAGGTTTCTCCTAATCTTGTAGGAATCACTAGGTAAGAGATACCTGCTTCACTCACTCACTCAGCCCACAAAACACGGACTGAGTCAGGCATTGTTCAAGGCACTGCCGAACGGCAGGACTGGAAACTTGGCATTTCTAGTCTTACAAGGGCGAGCACAGGTGTGTGCACTCACCGTTAGGACTATTTCAAACATAGTATCCCCAACTAACTGTTTATCAAGTCAGATGCACCCTGGTCATCACATCACCATTGTTTTCCTATGAGTGTAGGTTCTCACGGGAAATAAGAGGTTCACTTGGATTTCCCAAAGAGTATCTACATATCTTCTTCCTTAGCAAATCCTCACAACGCTTAAACAGCCCCCAGAGCGAAGCTAAGGAAGTCAGTCCTCCCCATCTGAACTGGTGACGAGGCCCGTTATGGAGGGCGCACACAGGCACACCCCCACGCCCCTCACTCCCGGACGTGGTCAGATCACGAAATAGCAGGAGAGCAGCTACTGCTTCCATGTTCTCTGTGAGACTGGTTAATATAATGGCCTATTTTGTGTGGATGATACTGTGCCTTCAGTTCAGCACCAAGAGAAGAACTTGTCTGGCAAGGTGTGCTTCCCCCTGTGAAGCGACGAGGACTGTGCGGCTCGCCCCCGGCCCCCTTTGCTTCGAGTGCCGGCACGCTCACCGCCAGTTTCACCCCGCGGTTAACGTGCCGACTCTGCCCTCGGTTTCTGTTTGCTTTCACTGCTGAGCATGCACCGATTCTGAGGCAGAGGGTGTACTGGGAAGACTGCAAGCTTTGCAGTTTTTTCAGATCTAGATTGAAATCTTGGCCATTTTCTTGGCTGCGGGTTAAACCATCTGCCTCTCCAAGGCCTGATTTCCTCACCTGCCAATAAGACTCGGACTCCCCCTCACAGCCTGTGAGCGACAGTCCCCAGCCCAGCGCTGCCACACGGCGCCCCCGGGCTCCAGGATGGCCCTGCCATTCCCCTCTGCCCTACCCAGTTCTCGGGGACTAGCAGTCAAATGTACACTTTCAGTGTGGTGCTCTCCTACTTCAAAGGCCCTGCATGCGTGAGAGCAAAGTTGTCGCCTGCGTAAGTCAGCACTGCTGGGCTCATGTGATGGCCATGAACCCCCGGATGAAGCCGGGCCTCCACCCCACCCTGCACCCCTGCCCGGCTCTGCGCTCACCTGCCAGGTGCCACTGGGCTTTCCTGCTCTCGGCTGCCTTCATGCAAGGTCCCCACGGGCTGTGCTGACCCGAGTCCCTGTCTCTGCTTCCCCCTGAACACACACTGGTTGTCACTGCACAACCCGACCACTCACAGCGTGGGGGCCGGTCTCCAGGCCTGCAACCTGACCCCAGTGGGAGTTCAAGTTCAGCAGAGGAGGCGTCTTCACAGTGTTCCTGCCTGTCCGTGAGGAGTGAGAGCACGGACAGACACACGATGCACACGGGACAGATAAACAGTGACGTGACCCAAGGTGTTTACTCACAGGGAGGCCACACCCCCTTCCCTCTCCTCCCACAGCTCAATCCCACGCGCGGAAACCCTGTCTCATGTCTCGGGCATCTCTGCTGGGGAGCGGAGTGCCCAGAGGACTCAAATTACCAGACTGCCTTCGTGTGAGATGGCCCATGAGCTTGAATCGACAAAAACCTCCGGCCCCTGTGAACCACTGAAGTCTTTCCAATGGGAGTGAAACCCACCGTCACGATGAGGAATTTCAATATCTCAATGCCGTCTACAGATGAAATGAGACGTGTGTGTGTGTGTGTGTGTGTGTATGACCGAGGGAGGCAACGGTGGCGTTTTTAACCGGGTTTCCCAGGTTTTAATCAGATTTTCTCTGCAAAGCCCAAGATCCTTAGCAAGTACTAAACACCCGAGGGCAGGCCAGGCTTCATGGGACCTGAGGCCTGTAAACGCTCAGGTGCCGGCCCCCGCTGGCCTCGGGGTGCCCGGCCCTGTGTGAGAGCCACCGAGGCCCCTTTCGCACTACCAAAATTAAAGGGCTGTCACTTAACAGGCAGGGTTACCTTGGGTTGTAGAATTAAAATGAAATAGAAGACAACTTCCTTTGACTCAAACAGAGAAACATGGCTGGGTGTGTAAAGGACACCATTCAAACACACCATTTCTTGGCTTAATTCCACTTCATTTTTATTCTCTAAATCAAGAACTTTGCAAAGAGCTTTGCAAGAACCTGCTTAGGTTATCAAGTGCACATTTAAATTAATTCTGTCTGTAATTAAGGAGAGGATAGATTTCATCTAAATGTATAATTTGGAAGACAGATATGTACGCACACAAGCATGTCAAACTCTCAGTGGGTGGGTCAAGGCATGCAGCCCGCTGGCCAGGAGTTTGACATGCTTGACATACATTGTAATTCATTTTCACCTTGATTTTGTACAAATGTTACACTGTATACTTGGTGAAAGTCACTTTCTCTTAAGTGTGAGAAAAGCTATAAAAACGATGACTAACACCACCACGAACACCGAAGGTCGGGCCCCTAAGACTCACTGTCCCCTCTCTCCTGAGCTGTTGGTTCAGCCCCAATAACAGAGCTCAGGGGATAGTTCAGGGAGGAGGGGAGATCCCGTGTAGAAACTCAATCACCGTGGCAAAACCTGGCACAGCAACAAAAACTTGGGGCAAATTCTTCTTAGAGCTCTTTTAAGACCTTAATATAAAAAGGACTGGGCACTATTGGAGAACTGGAAAAGCCGATCAAAACCATTAGCCACCGAGAGGGTGGGAGGTTCCTGGTGCTGGCACCTGCCTCCACAAATGGTGATGCATCCTGAGAATGGGCTTCTGCCCACCGTGTGGGCACCCTGAGCTCTGAGGCCCTCTGCCCAGACGACCACTGCCCACCCAGGGAGCGCCCTGACCCCCTGCTGCCATTCTGATTTCCAGAGCAGAGGGGAGGGGCTCCCAGGGCTTGCAAGTGTCTACTGAATGAACAGAAGTATTCCAAGGGGCATCGACACCAGGCGGCTTGAAAAAGCAACTTGTCCTTTCAAATACCCAGCTCTTTTAGTTCAGGCTAAAAGAACTATTCCATTGGGCGGCGTCCAATGACTGTGATGTATATCAGAGTCCGTCCATGTGGGCAGAGGCTGCTGGTGTCAGGGTGGCTCCTAAACTCAGGCGACACCCTCTCAGGTATGTGACGACGGCCTGCTCAACAAGACCTGCTCCTTCCTCCACGTCCCAGCCCAAACAGCTGACTTCGGATTTGAAAATGCTTCTTTGCATGAACCTCAAGAGTCACTCCAGGTCAGGCTCCCCTCCTCCCCCACCCCGAGTTCGTGGGCGGGTACTGATCAGGTTCCAGTCCTTGCCCTCAACCAAGATAACGGACAGGAAGGTGCTTCCAGAGAATCATCGGGCCTCAGGAAGTTTCAAAGTCCGAATCATTATTTCCAACTTAAAAATGATCAATGCAATTCTAGGGGGCAGGGCACTGAGAAAATGCTAAACCCACGCTTCTTCCAGTGAATTAAGAGAAAAAAATACAAACAATGAAAGCACTCAGTTAATTCAGAGTCAAGTATCATGGACACCAGAACTTGCTTCCAACTGTATTTGCATTTCCAACAAGGCGGGAACGTGGTAACCTGCTTTCAAACACGTTTAGCCCATATTCACACAGAAACACAGCACGAGCACCACTACACTACAGTCCCTGCCCAGCACGCTGCGCGGGGCACGGCCTCTCAGGGACCCGGACCTCTGCCCTTGAGTTTCTAATGACCTTCTACCTATGCCTCAAGCCACAAGGAAGGTTTTCCTCCCCATACTCACCTCTGGCCGTGCCCCTCCCCCAGGGACACACCTCCACAGGGAGTGACAGTCCCCTCAGGCAGAGTGTGACCCCGAGTCACCCAGGAGCCTCACCCTACAGGAAAGTGCGGAATCTGCAATGGTTTTAAGAGAAACTGGAAACCTAGATTTTATTTTTTCTTCCTGAAATCTCACAAGTTTTAAAACATCGGCTGGACTTTTACAATTTGCCTGCGGGAACCAAACAAGACTGTGTACGCAAACCAGCCCCGGGGAAGGCAGCTGGCCGGCTCTTTCCAACACACCACATCAAATTTTCTCAACAAGCTGAGCCTTCGGTGGGGCCTGGGGCGGATGGTCTCCAAGGGCGTGGCTCACAGGAGCACAGGGTCCCCTAGCGAGGGATGCCCTCATTCCCCCATGACCTCAAGGTCATGGAAAAGCCCTGGAAAAGCTCAGAACTCTAACTGCCAGGTAGAGAGCCCTCAGCTGTCCACATGACTTCTGGCTCCAGCTCAAGATATGAAAATAATAGCAAACACCTTTCACAGGTGTGTAAACACATCATTATCTGCTCTCCCGGGGGTGGGGGTAAGGGGGGGCAATTTCTTCCCTGGCTATTGCATCCATGGCGTTTATTCTGTGCTCTGTACTACACTCGGGATTCAGGCTTCATGAAACCTATTAAAAAGTGTAAAACAGGGAAGGGTAGGTGGTGGGAAGAGTTTGTACACATATAAGCATAACCCCTGGGCACAGACAGTAGGGTGGTGAAGGCCTGGGGTGGGCAGTGGGGAAGGGCTATAAGGGGTCAATGAGGGGGAAAGGGGACTTATCTAATACTTTCAACAATAAAGATTTAATTTTAAAAAAAGTGTAAAAAAGTGCAAAAACATTTTTAAACAAAACAGTTTAGTTAGTATAAAAACATAATCGTCTGTTCTTCTTTCATCTTTTTAATTCAGGGGATCGGGATTCTCTCAGAAGTAAGAGCTTGAAGTGCAGAGCCAGAAAGCCGGGCTGGGCGGACCTATGCAGGCAAGTGGCGCTGTCCGGATCCCGCAGGCCGGGCGGCAGGGACAGGCACGCTTGGCATCTGTGCTATGCACCCTCCCTGGCCTGACCTTGAACAGGAGTCACAGGCACAAGTGCGTGCTGATCATGAGCCGTGTCAGATGGACAGGTGCCTCCGCACTCGCACACTCTACCTAACATTAAACCGCCCGTGAAAAGAACCGCGGGAGAGGTCGGCATTACCTCCTTCTGCTGCCGCTCCAGCTCCTTCATCCTGATCTCTCGGGCCTCCGCGCGGGCCGCACGCTTCGCTGCCAGCCGGGCCTCCGCCTGAAACACACCGGAAATTGTGTTAGAACATACACCGGTGGCCCCTTCCAAGTACCTGGGTAACAAGGATGCTACTGAAAGAAAACCTTGTTCAGAGGTTAACGAATATACAGGAATGCATCGCAGACTCGTAAGAGTTAACAGGGTCAGTGGTAGTGGCAGTTACGAGTAATGACGACTGCTGCCATTTATGGAGCCCTTACCAAATGCCACGGGCTCTATTCTAAGGGCCTTAGTTACATTAGCCATGTGCTCCTCGCATAGCTCTATTAAGCAGTTACTGTTACCGAATAGCACTATTAGGTAGATACAGTTAACATCCCCAGGTTATAGATGAGGGGACTAAGGCACAGAGAAGGTGAGTAACTTGCCCAAGGTCACCCAGCCCGTAAGTGGCAGGACCGGGCAGCCTGCCTTCCTTTGAAGATACAACAGATTAATGCACGAAGCGAAACATTTGGGCAGGATGGGACCACGGGTCACTGGTTCAATCCCTCCCTTTACAGAGCAGGAAGTGGAGGCTGGGAGAGGCTGCCAGACATGTCCGAGGGCGGGGGGCTGGGACTGTGACCCAGATTTCCAGAACTCTTGTTTGGTCACCTCTCTACAACCCTGCTGCCCTCAGCTTCCCCTTCAACACCTGCAGTGCTGGGAGCCATCTTTTCCAAGACCAAGACCAGAGCTGTTAGAAGTGTTACATTAAAGAAGAGCCTATCTTTCAGCCTGTGGCTGTTTTTTCCGTACTCTGCTTGCGAGTACTTGAAACGCCTGACCCGGGCCAACCAGGGCCGGCGAACCTGGCACCTGAACGCTGCTTCGTGCTGCGCAACCTCGAGCTCACCCACTACTCAGGAGGCGAGTGGCACAACGTGTCCGGGTCCAGGTCCCCTGGCGTCAAACACATTCCACCTTCCATCCACTCAGTTTTCGGGGCTACCCTCGCAATTCTTCTACCAGACCTATAGATGCATTTTTCAGCCGTCCCACTGTTCCCCGAAGAACCTTAAAACGGGGCCATTGGGGATGGCACCAGGCTTCCGGGGTGGTGGGCGGGCCAGCGAGCAGTGAGGTGGCTGAGTGTTGAGTCACACAGGGTCTCCCCAACGGTGGGCTCCCGCATGGCAGGCTCATGTCCGGACGGCGGGTCCTGGTGTCAGGGTCATCCATCACCCCATCCCAGGCTTGTACTGAATTAAGTTCATCTTTTTTCTAAATTCTCATCTAAGAGGAAAACTGACCATAGCTGAGCTGTCAGCAGTGACTGGCTTGTTCATGTGGTTCCTTCAAATCAAGGTGTCAAAATCGCAGCTGTGTCAGCACTTGTTTCCTCACTGCCATTTTCAATTTTCTGAACAGTGTGAGGGGCAGCGCCAGAGGGGAGGGGGAGGGAAGGTTCATTAGACTGACATTGGCTGCAGTGCTTTCTCCACACCCATGGACCGGCCAGCGAGAGGAGGACGCTCACACGGAGGGCAGCCACCGCCCAGCAGCCTGTGGGCTCAGTGTCTACACTGGCCAGACCAGGTGGCCACGGCCCACCAGCTGGGCGGGGTGGGACTGGGAGGGGGGCTGGGGAAAGAGAAGGGAGGGCATGGAGGAAGAAGGGGAGTGGCATGTAAGAGGAAGGGGCTGTGAGAGGGGGCAGAGGGAGACAGGAGTGCGGTGATGTCCCAACAGACCCCAGCTACCCAGGGGAGGGCTTCTGCTCGGTTTGCCGTCCCCTCTGGTCCTCATGTCCAGCCCGACATGTCTGTCCCGTCCCTGAGGACAACCCCCGATTGAAGGACATGAGCTTGGTTGATAAAGGAGCCACACGAACAAAACCAAGTTATAGAATAAATTCCTTATAAGGACACAGCCAGCCAACCTCAAAGACAGATCAACTTGGTCCACAGATGATAATTTAGACAGGAGACACATGTGCAGTTCCACGCAATTTCAAATCCTGGCATGGCCGCCCCATGAAGCACCCACGTGACTCACACGCGGACAGCAAAGCGCTCAGGATGCAGGAGGTAAGGACCATGCTTGTGGGGCTCTGGCCGAGGACCCGAGGCACCTGGGGGTCGGCGCTGCAGCACAAAACCTGTGCGCAGGCAACTTCGCCAGCGCGAGGCTGTTATCAGCAGAATAGCCCCGACGCCGGCGGAGATGCTTCCAAGAAAAGCGCGGGAGTCCTCGCCACGCGCTTCATCCTAAGACGCTGACCCTGCCCAGCACGGGAAACAGCCCGGCGCGGAGCACAGGGGATAACGGTCACTCACGTGAGAATATATCTGATATGGGCGAGTCTCTGCACGAGCAAAAACATAAGATGGCAACGGTCCGCCATGGTGACATGCAAACCCAAATTCATCCCCTCCAGTCGCCTGAGCCCGGCCCCACCCTCCAATTGCTGTCGGTTCAGGGGCCAGTGGGCCTCAGGCCAGCGCTTCCTCGGTGCGGGGCAAATCCATCACCGTCGACTTGTGTAAAATACACACTTGCACGCTGAGGTCACAGCCATGTCAGAGGGTTTGAGAGTTTCCAAATGCTACTTTCACTTTCTGTACTTAGCTTGCAGGGGGCCACCACTCACCAGCCGTCACCAGCCCAGGTCACCAGCCCGGCCACAGGAACTCACCGCACTGCCCACGGCCCGGGAAGGACTTTCAAAGTGCGGTTTGAAAGTCTTGGGATGCAGACGAAGCAATTGGTGACCATGAACAAGAGACTAGTGCTACGGTGGGGGTGGAGGGGTGGAGGGAACTTAACCCAATGCTAGTGTCAGGCGGGATTCCTAGGGGATGGAGCCCTAAGCCAGACCCTGAGGAGCAAAGAGGAGAGAGCCGGGGCCAGGGAGTGTGGGATGAGGGCATGTGGCCTGGCGGGAAGTCCCCAGGGCTGGGGTCCAGGCCCAGCCTTCAGTTCCTGTATCTGGAACCTTATCTTGAAGGAATGTAGAACCACTGAAGGCTTTTAAGCAGGAACACAGCAGGGCCTGACTTTTGACTTAGAAAGATCTCTCTGGCTAAAAGCTGGTGCAGGAACAGGAGCGGGGAGGGCAGCAGGAAGCCCCCAGCAAGTGAGAAGAGACTGCTTTTTGCTTTTGGGAGGATGGGCGAGGCTGTGAACATGAGCGGGTGGGGCTGGCTGAACCACAGGCCAAGGATGAGGCACAGCTGTGAGGCCACTGCGGGAGGTCAGGGGCCCACGGTCCCAAAGAGACCCACGTGGTCCCAGAGGCCAGACAACCCTGGAGAAGAACCCCACCCGGCCATCACCCTGAGACACATGCACAGGATGCTCACCAAAACCTGGACACACCTCCCACCTCCAAGCCCGGGGGTTTTGGAGTTGGGGTATGGCCTCCGTGTTACCCACCCCAGTCCCCAACCTCAAGGGAGATGGCATGAATGGGGGAAAGCAGACAGATCTATGGAATTTAGGAGACAAAGTATCAACTGCTCGGGGTGCAAAAAAACAGTTTAGACACAGGACCGTGACACCCCCCCAGCCACCCGTCAGTGGGCATGTGCTGGCCGCTCCATTGACGACTTTGCCCAAGCTCGCTCTCGACCTCTGCTGGCTCTCCAGGCTCTGGTCCCCAGCAGCTCCTGACCAGGGGCCTGCTGCACGGCCCCGGGGGCCTAGGCCGCTCTCTCCCCTGCTTGCAGGCGGTGGCCACAAGCCCACAGCTCATCCCCTCAGCCTGAGGTCTGGGCCCTGGACCCTCCCTCCTCTGTCCAATACCATCCTTGTTGATACACATTCAAATATTTGAGGATGAAATGCTAGGGTTTTGCTCAGATTTGCCTTCACATAACCTGGGTGGGGACGCTGGGGTCCCCATGGCTGTACGCGGACGGTGGTTGGGGCTGGAGGTGGGACGTGGGCTCTTTAAACCAATGGCTGTCACAGTGTCCTTCCCAGGGCAGGGGCCTCACGGGGACCTATTTGAGATGCAGCACCTGAGGCCCCACCCGGGCCCTGAGTCAGAACCTGGGGGGAGGCAGCCATCTGGGCTTCCCCATGCCCCGGCTCAAGTGTGGGGACCTCTGCTTTCTGTCATCCCAATTACGTCTGGTTGTCTGACAGTTTTCAAATAAATAGCAACATTTTTGGAAGGAAGGAAGGAAGCGGGGGGTGGGGGCTGAGGAGGGGGATCTGGAAGGGAAAGGAGGTAGGGATGACAGAAGGAGGGAGGGGGTGAAGGGAGAGAGGAAGGAAGAAAATGAAGGTGCCCCAAACCGAAAGGAAGCTCACTGCTGCTGGAAGGTGGCCGGGGTTTTGCTGCTACAACGTGCAGTGCTGTGCCCCCCACCCAAGAAAACTCTGGCCCCCTCTTTGTTCTGATGGAGGCACTGACCAGCCAGGGCTCCTCTGATGAGATCCAGGCTCCCTGGCTTTCTCAGGCACGCCCACAGTGCGGCTGGGAATGGCCGGGAAGCCCAGAGTTCCATCCTCCCCCCCCCCCCGCCCCACCCCCTCCCGCACAGGGGACACGGCCAGCCCCTCCCCCAAGGACCCTCCTGGCCTGGAATCCAGTCAGCAGAGCTTTACCGCTTTACCGACCTGGGTTTTCAAGTAAGGCCCCCTTGGATGGAGGACATGGTTGGGATGAGAAGACACCATTTATCACCTAAGCTGCCTCACTATAATTCTAAAAATCTGAACCTTTGACCCCAAAGTTCCACTTTTACATTTTACTTGACCACAGACAAATATGACAGCACTCCGACACGATGGCATGAGGGACGCTAACTGTGCACAGAGAAGCCCAGATCTGAGCCTCAGCCCTCCAGTGCCCACTGAGGCCACAGATGCGATCGGCCAGGGGCCCGGCCAGGGGCGCACGGGCTGGCTGGGGAGAGAGACACTGCTCCCTGTGACCTGTCCTCTGGAGTGGCACAGGCTGGGCCCGGGTTGCAGAGCGCTGCAGAGAAATCACGGGCACAGCAGGCATCACTTTAGTGACGGGTTGGTCCCTGCGCAGTGCCAAGGGTTGATGACCTGCAGGTCTAACCCAACCGCAGCGTGGAAGTGGGTTTCCCTGGAGCAGGACACAAAGGCTTCAGGATAAACAATCAGAAGCACGCCTGTCCCACCAGCGCTTGACAGGCCTGCTCCGAGCCAGGAATTCCAGAGATAACAGCTTCCTCCAAAGAAGAGGGCTGCTCCTTTCTGGGGGTCAGGGAGCTGGGAGAGCCCGACTCCACTGGGAACTGAGGCCAAGCAGAAATAGACAGAGAAGCAACTGGCCAGGATGCAGAGAGAACCCCAGCAGAGGCGTGCCGTGCCCTCGCTGAGCTCGCACGTGGCTGCTGTCACACCATCTTCCTGCCTGTGCTGGAGGGTTTGTAAGTGGTAGGAAGTGCTGCCCAGCACCCTGCGTAGGGACATCTGTGTCCTTCCTGTGGCTCTATCCGTTTACCCAGATGCCCCCATGATGCTCCTCAGGGAGCAGAGGCATGGTGGGCCAGGAGCACTGGCCCTCGGGGAGGACAGAGGTGAGGGCAGGAGGCAGACTCGCTCCGTCCTTGCGAGCCCCACATCGCACCTCGTCGGGGGCTCCTGGCTCCGTCTCTACTTGTCCTGAGCTTCGGAGCTTCCCTGGGACTCAGAGTGTGGAATTCTACATCCCACAGCACCGCACCGGCCGTCTGAGAACCAGCGCTCATTCTGCTCTGAACTCTGCAGTTACCCAGGGCTGACGTGCTACGCGGAAGATGGAGGGGTTCATGAGCCTCAACTTTGGACTCTACAGAAACGGGCTGAGACGTGCTTTCGCCATCACTGCCACCCTGAGAAAGCCTTGGGGTCAGGAAAGGCATCACGATGACAGCTGGGGAAGCCAGCTCCCCGCCCTGCAGAGCCAGGGGACACCCACAGCGCGCGGCTGACGTGCACATGGCCGCCAGGCTCTGCGATGCTGGCGCCGACGTTCCAGAAGCCGTTTGGGAGGGAACTGTCAGCGCACATGAAGACCAGCACCTGGATCAGGAGAGAGGACTGGGCCCTGGACACGCACGCGGGACCCAGTGACAGCCGCCGCCCCGGTGTGTTGCCTCAGATGTCAAGTGGAAATGATGCCGCGCGGGGCTAAGGAGAGACGAGCGGTTTGTCCTCCGCACGGCATTCGATGAAGTCTTAGTACTGACCGTACGCATCCACTTTGGCCTCCAGGTTGGAGAATTCTTCTGATAAACAAGCAGAATTCCTGTCAGGCCACATGACATAGCTATAGTTTACCCTCTCCCAGGAAAAGCTTAAGGATGCATTTAAAGTTCACTCCTGTCTCTGTGAGAGGAATATTGTGCCCGAAGTGGTGACAAAACCTGTTCTGTTCCAGGAACAAGCAGGGGACTTCTGTCCATATGTGATTCCTCCCTGTAGTGACAAAGGAACACAGCTCCCGGCAGGGCGAGCCTGGGACCCCGGAGACCACACATGCAGGCCGCGTTAAGGGACTTACAATGCGGGGCACGTTCCCAGCCGGCGGACAGCGCTGTGCACAGAGCCTAAAGGCTGTGACAGAGCCCTTTCCTGAGCAGCCTTTGCTACAGGAAGTGGAAACAGCCGCCAGCTTTTGTTTTCTACATAACCCCCCAGCCCCTCATATGCAGTCGAGTCTAAAAGTAATCTGTTATTCAAAGCAACCAAGGGGACTGGGCGATGAGTGTTCCCCTGCACCCGTGTGAACGGGAACTCGCCAAGCCGGCAGCGCCCAAACGGCGACCGGTGCTGGCCTTGCACCATGTATCCACCGCCCGCCATGTCTCTCGGCTGCCACGGTGCATTTTACTGCAGTCTCAAACCGCACCTTCCCCAAACCCTCGCTTAGGCGGCTGCAGTAAGTTCCCCCACTGAGGGGGCCTCTCTTTATGACCATCGCCACCAGGGGAAGGCACAGTTGTCAGGGGGAGAGTGCCACCTCTGAGAGTATTTTGGAAATAGTGGTGTGTGTGTGTGGGGGGAGGAGGGGGTAGTCACAGTGATTGGAGGGGGTACTAATGGCATTTGGGGGCAAGCACCATCCTGCAGAGACAGGCTGCACAATGAGAGGCTTTCCCCCTGGCCATCAAGCAGACAAAAGAACCACCTGATCACTTTCAGATGGACAAACTGCAACTTACACATAAACTCGAAATGTGTTCTGCAGTTTTAACTTGCATTGACTATCCCAGGAATGCAATCAACAGGGAAGCAAGGGAAGATTATACTTGATTTTGTTCAGAACTTTCCTAAGAGTTAGTCATAATTTTGTGAGGTCAAATCACCGGCAGCTGTTTGGGTGTGAGGACAGCATGTCTGTATCAGTCTACGTTCTGCAGCTACGATGTATCTGAAGGCTGCATCAGCATTTAGGCATTGAAATTCACATTCCAGCGTTGCACCTTACTTTCTTTTTAATGTTACAGTGAAACATTCTATTAGCATGGTATTGTCATGCTGGTAGATGTTACCATCAAGGAGTTTCATTTCAGGTTCATAATGAAGATGTTAAAAATGTGTAATAAAAAAGAGACATGGGGTCTGACGGGGCCGTGAACCACAGCCTTAAAACTGGAATGGAACGGAGGCCGGACCTCTGGTGCTTGGCCACACTCGTTCAAACAGCCTGGCCACAGGTTCAGGGCACAGGTCTGGGGCCCAGTGCGTAAGCCACAAAATAAACACGACACACTTTATCATTTTTACTTGAAGAATTGAAGGACACAAAGTTAAAGACTAAAGTTTAACTTGTTAAAGTTTAACACTATGTTTCCATCAAAAGCAACTCAGGTAAGTTATGGAGCACACCTTAAAATTATCATGGAATTTTGTGATAAAACAGCAGCCTTCAAAGAAGCCCTTATCTCGCTAAGTTGATCGTGACTGGGCCTGGGCCCCGAGGACCTGGCACCCCACCCTCTGCTCCTCGGGGACCGGGAGGAACAGCCCAAGAAGCAATGGGTGCCACCTTTGTCCAGACTGCATCCTCTCGGCCTCGCCCGGCGTTTCCAGAGGGAGGCTGTCCAGAGGGTGTCTCAAGACCGAGCCACCAGTCTTGGCTCTACCACTGACCAATGATATGAGCTCGGACAAACTGCGTCCCTTCTGCCCATCAGCCCTCATTTCAGGGCTGGGCACCTCGAGGTGCTCCCGTCGCCTCTGAAAGATCATCTCCATACCAGGGGTCACGCACTGTCAATCTCTCCCCACGGTGCCGCTGGGAATCTCAGAATAAACTTCTTAAAAGTTTCAGAATAACAAACTTCTGAAAAGTACCCTACATACCGAAATAACAAACTTATATTAGCCAGGAACGAAATTATTCATGTTCCTTTATCGAGTGCAATGACTCGGAGCATCCAGCACAGCCCTGAGGGTGGGTAGGGACGCTGCACATCACCCTCGATGAAAATCACTTCCCCCTCTTGCTGTGAATACATGCGAGTTTTTTTCTGAGAAGAGTGAGTGTTTACATTTCCTTCAACAGTCTCAACAAGAGCTGCTGGAACTACCGACAAGAGCACGATGGCCACCCATCACCATGCATGCGGCTGACAGGTGAGA
This sequence comes from Myotis myotis, assembly GCF_014108235.1. Taxonomy (NCBI): domain Eukaryota; kingdom Metazoa; phylum Chordata; class Mammalia; order Chiroptera; family Vespertilionidae; genus Myotis; species Myotis myotis. The sequence goes on along the minus strand of NW_023416390.1, from coordinate 34,915,048 downwards.
GCAGCCACCTGTGCGGCTCTCCAGGTGACAGGTTCCCTGCAGCCCAGGCATCTGGCTCCTCCCCTTCCCGCTCCCTGCTCCACGCAGGGTCTTTCCTGCAGGCCCCACCCCTTCAAGGTGTCACACAGCATATTCCCTCTCAGAATAAGGCGGACGCTCACAGTACCGCGCTTTCCTCTAGGAGGCCAGACACAACTACTGACAGCCTTCCCTGCGTCCAATGGCAGTCGCGGAACCAGCCAGGGAAGAATGAGAAGCCATCATTTCTACCCTCCAGGGGCCTACCTGGGTGGCATGGGGTTAGGGAGCAGCCACACGGGAAAAGGCTCAGCTCCGGGGTTCCCGTGAGGGCTGACACAGTGACTGATAGTGACAAAGTCAGCCCAGCACACAAACTGGAAAAAGGAGAAAAGTCTGCCGCGCTCCCGTTTCTAGTATTCTCTTCCTTATTTAGAAAACTTCAGTCCATCGAGTGTTCCTTTGTTTTGAAAAGTTTTGAAAACTCCCAGAAATAGAAATGAAGCATTTGATACAATGAAGAGGTCTCGACATGCACTCAGGAGCAAGGGCTGGGATCTGAAGGGCCGTCCGTCTCAGGAAAAAGAAGCCCTTGGGCCCCGATCCTGCGTGTGAGGCCTGGAGCTGCAGAGAAGCCAGTGGCAGCCTCCAGCCTGAGACCCTGCCTGACGCTGTACACAGTGGTGACAGCTATCAGCACCAGCTCCGTCACAGGGCCCCCTGCCTGCTAGCTGCGTGGACTTGGGAAAGTCCCCTGACCTTTCCGTTTCCTCTTTATCTGCAAGTGGAGATCACCGAGCCTCATGAGGTGGTGGCCAGGACTGGGAAGGCGCCACAGGAAACACTTGGCAAGGCAGACACTGGGGGGGGGGGGGGGGGGGTGGTGTTGGGAAATGCTAGCTACTGTGACTAGTACCACAGCTGCAGGCCCAGCAGGGTGAGCTCAGCTCAGCTCAGGGTTAGGGGCAGCAGAGACAGGAAGGCTACACACCCAGGTACCACAGGCAAGAAAAAAGATGCGAGGACAGGAATGAGGCTGCTTTCATAAGCTCTACCACACAAACATTAAAGGGAAAGATTTGGGTTAAAATTTAAAGTGAATCCTCACTACCGTCATTTAAGGTAAATTATGTCTCTTGTTACAAAGTAGTTGTTCTTCAGATTCAAGGCAAAGCTGCTTTAAAGCTAAATTACAGCCTTAAGGAGGAAACCACTGAAAGGCTGCCCTCCCTCCTGGCCCCCATGAATGAATGTCTCGGAATACACACCTGAATACACACCTGTGTGGTGGGGTTCCTGTTTGTTTTGGTTTATTTGTTTTGGAGTTGGGCTGGGGGGTGGGGACTTCAGTGGTGGTCTGCGATCATATGCCTCGCAATTCTGAATGATTAAATCTTGGATGTAGTCAAAGTAATCCTTTGTTTAACTTAGGAGAAAGAAGTTAATTTACTTAAGTTTCTCTAGATAGTTTGAATAATGAAAGTCCTAGTAAATCCATTCCTTAAAAGTAAGTTTCTTTATTCAAAAAAGTGACCTCTAGAGTTAAAACTGTGAGGCCATAAAAACTCTCTCCTGCCTACCCCACGACCAACTGACAGCAGGATATACCAGGCGTATTCCCTCACAGGTTAGTAATTCACACCTACGACCCCGGGCTGCCAGGATTAACGTTCGTAAACACGAACGGAGATTTTGGAAACTGGCATGTGAGCTAACTGGTCATACACGCTTCCTCTCTGAGTCACACAGCCCGATTTTCAGGGATAAGGCATTCCTCTCGAACATTGCCTTTTGAGGAGCAAACACATCAGACCAACGGCAACCTCACAGACCTGTAAAAACGAGATAAGGACCTCACTCTAATAGGTAAATAGTCCAATCAACTTCGAGAGAAAACAGTGTTGCAACTATAAATAACCTGATTTCCTGTGCTCAGCATAAGTGGCAGTTTAGGCTGCAGGGTTTAAAAATTTTTTTACTAAGGAGGCTTCCGCTCTGTGACATTACTTCTGGCTGCCCAGAAACTAACTCTTAAAGAAAAAGGGAAATTTAGTCTCCATCTTTGCCCTAGTGGGACACTCTTAATATGTGAGAAAAGACCTAACTTAGTATTTCTATAATTTAACTGCTTGAGGAAGTGACCCATCTAAAACAAACCGTAGGATCTCAGGACTCAAAATCTACAGCTGAGCTATGGCAGGACCAGCCCCCAGAGCACCGCCTTCGTCCCTGCATTCGTCAACACTCCCACTCAGGTAGGGACCTTGGCACAGGTGCCTAGTGGGATGGGGCTTGGCAGACTGTGCCCACGCTCTACCCAGACAAGACTCTCTCCGGACAGGACTGATGTTTGTCAGTTCATGCTAGTCAGGATGTGGAAAGCCACCAGAGGTGACACAACCCATCTCAAACACGGGAAGTTACAAAAGTGGGAGAAGTGCATGGTTTCCACACTGCCCCTCCCACGCTGGCACCGACTACCATGAAGGAGCTGGGCTCCTGCCCTCATCCTGCCGTTTCCTTTGCCAGGTAAGGTGGAGCTTGGCAATTCCGCTTCCTCCTGCCAACCCCGGCTCTCCTCTGACACTGGGGTGGCCCCCAGCCCTTCTTCCCCACTGCAGACCCCAGTTCCCAGACAACAGGGTCACTTAATGGAGAACACAACCGGCAGCAAACAAACAGTATGAAACGCCCAGAGGCCTCCAGCCGGAACACTGCCTTGCCCAGGGTGGCTACGGGGTGACTCCCTTCTAAGGCTCCCCACCTCCATTCTCAAAAAGTGTTTGCTATTATTTACTGAAAACAACCCTCCCACAGGTTCACAATTGCTTATTGGAAATCCCGGGACCAGGTATGTCTCAGGCTTCAACTAAGAAGGCCATAAGATGCAGCCACCATATACTCTGCCACAGTCCCGAGTTACAGCCTTTAACCAAGTCCGTTAACTGGGCTGCAGAGGAATGTAGGGACGTGTTCACACGCAGAGGTAAAGTCTGAAAAGTCACCCACCAGCCAGGGCAGGTCTCACTGCCAAATGAATTCTGCCACAAACTTACCCAAAAAAGCAACAACTTTTGGTTTTCAGAACTTACTGGATCGTGGAATTGGTAGGGCAGCGATTTTCAACCTTTTCCATCTCATGGCACATACGTATTAGTTACTAAAATTCTGCAGCTCACCAAAATACATATTTCCTGCCAATCTGACCAAAAAAGTGAGTATACTTTTGATTCATTCACACTGGATGGCAATTGTTGTGTGGACTGTTGTCACTTTTTATTTGATAATCTAAGGGAAAGCAGGTCAGTGCCCCTGACTAAACGGTCAGGTATTGCATGTTTCAAAATGTCTTGCGGCACATGGACTGAAAATCGCTGGAGGAGGGGATGGTGGCCCAGTGAGGATGGAGCACCTTCTCACCCAGGGCCCGGTCCAGACTCCCCTCTCACTATTTCTATGAAGCAGGCGTCTCAGCCAGACCCAATCCAGGGTTCCGTGAAGGGTTAAGGAGACTTTTGCTATTTCTACTCATTCCTCTGATGGACAGGTCCCTCCCTCCCTCACATCCTCATTCTCCACGTTTACTCTTTTCTTCTTTAAAAAGTCCCCGCCCAGAGTTCCTTCCTCTGAGCCAGAATCTCGTCCAGGATTAACATCGCCGGTCTTGGCCATCTAAGGCTTGCCTAGATGGCTCCTCGGGAACGTCGGCCTCTGGCAGCATTCCGCCCTTCCTTCTCCAAGGGCTCTTCCCTGACGGGGATTCCGGGGCCCCTCTGCAGGTTCCCAGGCCTAGAAACCGACTGGGTTAAGGGGTAGGAACCAGGGGCAAAGGTCTGGCCCAGGGCGGGAGCTCTACGTGAGGTCCCAGAAGCAGCACAGTAAAATGGACGCTACAAACCCACCTGACCATCCTCAGCAAGGAAGTTATCTCCCAAGTGTGCACTCAGCAGAGTCTGTTTCTATACCTTTCTCTGGTTTTACCTACTGGGAAACTCCTTCAAGGTAAGGGCAGTCTTCTCATTCTGAATCCCCCACAAACACCCAGCAGGTGATTAATTCCTACCTGGTGAAGGAGTGATTGTTGTGGGCTCAAGTTCTCTGTAGTATAAACGTTAAACATCATAACATGTTTCTTTTCCAAAGTGCATCCTTTCACCTTTAGATATTCATGATCTACCACAAGCCTCAGGACAGTGGGTAATGACGAACCTTCCCCACCTCACCCCGGCCCAATTTTAACCCAAATACCCCACAGCCATGGGTGTTAAGCCAGATAACTGTGAAATCCTGCAGGGTCCTGTCCAGACCCCCAGGCCCCAGGAGACCAGCCAAAGTCTATTTGGGAACTGGGCTCCTTGGGGGAGGTGGAGAAGTCCTGCTCGGGTCGAAGGTCCAGGGCAGGGTACGTGCTCAGAACCGCCCGGCCACAGACGGCGCCAGCCTCAGGGCAAGGGCCCCGCTCTGAGCACCGGCTCCTAGCGCTGTATTTTGTAAAATACCAAACGACCAGCTGGGAGGGGCCCTCTAGCGCGGGCCTCAGACCTCCGCCCAGCCACACAGCTGGCAGAACCGGTCCCAAGGTCCGCTCGTTCGTCCTGGGAGGGGCGCCGTCCAACGAAACCTGCTCTCCTCGCAGGAGGAACTGAACGCACTGAACGGAGAGCAGGGCCGCCCCCACCCGCACATCCTCGCGTGGGGACGTTCACTTCAGGGGACCCCAGCCAGGCGGAGTCAACCCCACCCCAGCGCAGCCAAAGGTGCCCGCTGCCCTGGGCCTTAGAGCGCCAACAAGGACCAAACGTTCGCAGTCCGACGCGAAAGTTTCCCAATGTTTTCCTCTTACCAGCCTCTGAGCCTCGGGGCTCAGACAGTCTATTTCCTTGTTCTGCGTGGCCGCCGGGTTGGTCATCCTGCCGCTGCAAGTCCCCTCCGCACACCGCCGGGAAAGACTCGGAACGCGGGCTCTCGGTCCGCGGGCGCAGGCTCTCAGCTCAGCTGCATCCCGAGCGCGGCGGTTCCAGCCCACGGACAGACCCGCGACGGCACCGGACTCGCCCTTCCCGGGGCGGAGGCGCCCTCCCCGCTTCCCGGCTCGGGCGCGGCCGCATGGGCGTGACGCAGGTGGCCCCGGCCCGGGTGGGGGCCCCCGGGCAGAGGAGCGGCACTCCCCGCGCGCCCCGCCCCCGACGGGCCCGCCCCCTATCGGCGCCCCACCTCCACCGCTCAAAAGGCCCGCCCCGTCCTGTGTGCGCGCCCCGCCCCGCGACCCAGCTGCGCGGTTATCAATCACCGCGGCCTCCACCGGAAGGGGGGTGGGGGTGGGGGCAGACGGGGGGTGGGGATGGGGGCGGAGGGGGGGCGGGGGCATAAAGGACCCCAGCCGGCCCCGCCCACAGGCGCGGGGAGGGCGAGTTGAGAGGCGGTGGGAAACGGAAGCTGTGGGGAGAGGGACCGCGGGGGCAGGGCTCTGCTTGGGGCCTTGGGGGGCGGGGCCTGCGGGGCGGGGCGAGCTGCCTCCGTACCCCCACTCCAGTCCCCGCAGTCCGCGCCGCCGGCTCCCGCAGACTAGTGCCCCGTGACGTCCTCCAAACTCAGGCCGAAGTGAGCTTCTCCGGACCTGGCAACCTCAGCCCGAGCCCAGCAGCACCTGCCGGCCGGGGACCCCCGTTAACGCGTCACCCCGAGAGGGGCCGGCTTCCCGGACAACAAAAGTGCGCGGCCCGCGGGGGTGAGAGCAAGCATGCCGGGCCGGTGCGCCCTCGCCCGCCTCCCTATCAGCAAGCCGGGGGCGCGGTGCCAGCGGTTCGGCGCGGATCCGGTGGCTCAGAGCCGGGGCCATGCGGTCTAGGGTCTGGCCGGGAGGGCCTGCGGGGCAGGAGCCCAGCGGGAGGGAGCCCAGCGGGGAGGGCGTGGGGAGGAGTCGTCCCGGTGCCAGGTCTGGAACCCGACCTCCCAGCACGCGCCCCGCCCGCCGCAGAACGCGCGCTGCTCCTTCTTTAAAAGTCCTGCAGACAAGGCAACGCGAGTCCTCGCCAGGCTCGGGCAGGAGCCAACGGGACATCCTCACATTTAACAGAATGTCTGCCTGTTCTGGCCAAGCCGGAGCCTGGGGCGCCTGGGATGCCCCTGCCAGCCCCTGCCCCGGGGACACGTGTGTGAAAGCCCATCTCAGAAAAACCACCTCCCCGCCTCCAAACGGGAACTTCCTACAGAGTCGCTTGGCCTAATTCTCTGAAAAGGCCGCTCCCGAATTATTGAGAGACCACAAATTCACATTTAAATGTTACAACCCCCCAATTTCCCACTCCCTGCCCCACCTGACCTTGGGTAGCGTGTTGGAGCATGACTTTCCCACTCACCTTCCCACTGCGTACAGGGCGCCCCTGCGCACGTGGCTTGGCTTCTGGGGGAGGGGCTCGGGAAGGAAGGGCTGGAGGGCCTAACCTAGGAGGGGTAGGGGAGACAGAAAAGAGGCCGAGGAAAGGCCCAGAGTGGCCGCTGGGGGAGAAATTCCGCAGGTTTCTACCTTGCTTAAGGTGAACAGCGCCAAGCTTTGATGGGTAGCATCCTTGGGCCCATAAAAATGAATTTTAAAGAGATTGAAATGCCTTTTATTACCTGATTTTCTTGCTCTAACACTTTTAAATATGTTCATGGATTACAATTCTTGGCTCTATGAAATCAAATGAATTGGAGAAAATAGTTCTAAACGGCTCTACATGAACAACTATAGGACTTAGGGAATTTATCATAAAAAGCAATTTGAATTTTAGTAGAGTAACAACTTTGCAGATGAGAATGCTAGCCAACCATTAAGGTTTGGAGACTGGTGTGAATATTCCCACCGAGACAGGCAAAGGTTAGAGCAATGTGCCACCCCAAACCCTATGAGCACCCGTCCCAGAGCAGGGCCCATGGAGCAGGCCCCAGCTACCTGCCTGTTTGTCCCTGAGGAAAACTGCTGCATGCCCCCCAACCCCAGGGGGCCACGGGGGAATGGGGCTAAGTGGCTCTGGAATGAAGCCATCTGGCCCAGTTTCTGGCTCTGACCCTTACTATGGGATGCTGAGCAAGTTACCTGGCCCCTGCATCTCCAGTCTTATCTGAAACATGCCCATGATGGTGGTGCCCGCAGTGTATGGAGGACGGGAGACACACACATGCAGACCAGCTAGGCCAGTGGTTGGCAAACTGCGGCCCCTTGAGTGTGGCTCTTCCACAAAATACCACGTGCGGGCGTGCACGTACAGTGCGATTGAAACTTCGTGGCCACACTCAAGGGACCAAAGAGCCGCATGTGGCTCGCAAGCCGCAGTTTGCCGACCACTGAGCTAGGCCAGTGAGCACGCAAGCCATCACCTCCCTTGCTGCCTCTAAGCCTGCTCTCTTCCCTCTGCTCCCAGGAAGTCCCCACCCAAGGTGCTCAGGCCTTCCTCCACAGCAGGAAGGAAGCTGGCAGTCCTGGGCTCAAATGGCATGACCAGGACAGACTGGGCGGCCCAGGAGGAAAACAAACCCAGAGCCCCCACAGAAGCTGCAGAAACTAGCTGACTAATTTCAGTTCCAGGAACAAACTACCAGCAATACAATCATAATAGTAGGTGCACAAGAGATGTCTTATTCCGTTGAGTGTAGCATATTAGGGAAAACTGCCATTCTAACCTGCTTCTAGACGAGCAATTTTCTACTTTTTTCATCTCATGGCACACATAAACTAATCACTAAAATTCTCCGGCACAATAAAAAAATACATTTTTTTTTGCCGATCTGATAAAAAAAAAAAATAGGTATAATATTGATTCATTCACACCGGACAGCTATTGTGTCGGCTGTTGTCATTTTTTTATTTGACGATCTAAGGGAAAATAGGTAAACCCTTGATTAAATAGGGAAGGGGCTAAGTGGCTCTGGAATGAGGCCATCTGGCCCAGTTTCTGGCTCTGACCCTGGGATGCGGAGCCCCCCCCCCCAGTAAAATTCTTGTGGCACACGGGTTGAAAGTCTCTGTTCTAGTCGGGAAGCTGCTACATTCTGACATGTGTTAGCCCAGCCGTTCCGTGCCGGGGCTGAGTCTCAAACCATAGGACCAATGTTGGTCTATATCAGGGGTGGGCAAACTTTTTGACTCGAGGGCCACAGTGGGTTCTTAAACTGGACCGGAGGGCCGGAACAAAAGCATGGATGGAGTGTTTGTGTGAACTAATATAAATTCAAAGTAAACATCATTACATAAAAGGGTACGGTCTTTTTTTTTTTTTAGTTTTATTCATTTCAAACAGGCCGGATCGGCCCGTGGGCCGTAGTTTGCCCACGGCTGGTCTATATTATGGGTGGAGTGCTGAACTCGGGCTCCTTGGGTTTTATTTAGACCCCGGGCCTCAAGAATAAAGTTGCCTTCTGTGTTAATTTTGCTATAAATAGTTCTCTAATGAAAAGGACCCCCTTCTTGGGCAGGCCTTTCTCTCCTTTTTATTTTTAACTGATCGCAAGGCCACTTGTGAGGATGATTAATGAGGGACTGGTGGAACCCACAAATTTGGTTTCTTGGGGGAAATCCAGTAGGAAGCCAAAGGAAGGGGCGTGGCTGTGCAAATTGACATTGTGTGGCGTGAGAAACAGGGAGGGGCACCACATTTCACCCCGTTCTCACAGCTCTGGAGGCGGCTTGGCAGAATAATATGAACACTTTACCTTGAAGAAAGCAAAACTAAAACCCCCTGAGAGTCTCAGGTGAGAGGAAACCAGACAAGCAGCCCCGGGTTTCCATCCTCAGAAGGTCAGCAGAAGAGCCAGTGTGGTGTGAGCAGCCTGGGGGGGAGAGGGTGTTCAGCAAGAAGGTGACCACCCAGCTGGACCGCCCCAGCTTGGGCCTGGGGTCTCTTCGCAAAGAGCTTCGAGGTCGCTGCCACAGGTTCAGTTTTGTCTCCTGTGGTCAGTGTGCCACTTCCAACATGTGGACCCTGCATTCTGGCCCCTTCCAAGCTGCCAAGCGGTTAGTGACCTGTTCACACAGCCGCTATTTCCACCCAGGGACACTGTGCTAAGGGGGCCCCTGAGGTTTTGGGGAAGCTCTGGCTGTCTCGAGCATCCCTAAAAGCCTCCATGCTTGTGCCTTCTCAACAAAAATTAAAGGTCCCAAATCTAAAAAAAAATGCAGTTCTCTGATGTATAAAACTTTATTTCTTTCCTGAGAAAAGAACAAAAGGTAAATAGAATGGTCTAATTTTGTTCTGGGAACATGAGACTCCCAGCTAACCAGCAAATGCCAGAACATTTAACCAATTTGGGGCCACACCCAAGCTGGGCTGACTGGTCTCCATGGTGCTGGTCGGTTGCTAGGTTCACTAGCTTCGCCTCCTGCTGCGGTTTGGTTCTGAGTGCTAGAGCTGCAGAGACAAACCCTCCCAGAGGTCCTTCCGCAGAGCACGCGGCAGACGGGGCAGGGTGGCTCCCCGCCTCCCCATGAGTCAGATAACTGACACAAACCCATTTTTCTAAATCACAGCCGGACATCTGTTTTCCATGAGTCACTAGCCATGTTGATGACAGCAGAATAAACTTATCTATATCACGAACAGTAACATTATTACTTTATTACTTCTGCAGACAGTTACATTATTACTTTATGTGGGTCCTTTGACTAATATGAAAAAACACTCTTTGCCCTAGCCAGTTTGCCTCAGTGGATAGAGCATCGAACTGTGGACTGAGGGTCCTGGGTTCCATTCCGGTATAGGGCACATGCCTGGGTTGTGGGCTCGATCCCCAGTTGGGGGCGTGTAGGAGGCAGCCGATCAATGATTCTTTCTCGTCATTGATGTTTCTATCTCTCTCTTCCCTCTCCCTTCCTCTCTGAAATCAATAAAAATATATTTAAAAAACAAACAAAAAACACTCTTTATTATAAAGATGTTCGTGAAATGATCACCCAGATCCACACTGCACCCCAGTTTACAAAGCACTTCACACATACAGGGAGGCTCACAGAAGTGGTCTAACTTGTCACAGACACATGTGGGAAGAATGAAGCCAGGCTTTTAACCCAGGCCCCTACTCATGGTCCTCAGGGCTTAGCGTCCAGGACACCACATGACACAGAACTGTCCCTCCCCCCACCCAGCCAGCCAGGGGTCCTCACTGGGAACAGTCAACAGACAGGCTTGGGAGTGTCCTCAGCCACCTCCCTGGGCTTAGCCTGCACCAAGGGCTTTGGCAAAGCAATGGCCACACCCAGGACGACCTGGGCCGTTGGCAGGAGGATTGGTTGGAGGAGCCTGACCCTTCCTGCAGTCTGCAGAGAAAGCTATACACCATGGTCAGCTGGCCCAGTTCAGGCCCACAGTGAACTTGATCCTTGGCCAGAATCCTGATTGCCTCCAGTGGACAGAGCATCCGGGAGTAAGAGAGGCTAAAAAGCCCAGTGAGCTTGCTTCTAGCATTAAACAGCTCCTGCTAACTGAGCCCGCCCCTGTGCTGGGATGTCACACACGCTTCATCCTTAGGCCTGCCATGACCCGTGCTCCCTCTCCCCTCCTCCCAGACTATGAGGGGGCTCTTCGGGTATGGGGGCACCTTCTCACCACCCCATACATGATGATGGATGATTCTCCTAATAAAGTGAGGACTGATAGGTCGTCATTAATGCTCATCAATCTCAACTATTTCATATTTTTGCAGCAACTGGGAATGGAAGCTCTCTTTTAAAAGGAGCACGCCTTGCTCTGGCCAGTGTGGCTCAGTTGGTTGAGTGTCATCCTGTGCACCAAAAGGTTGCCGGTTCGAATCTTGGTCAGGGCACATGCCCAGGTCGCGGGCTTGATCCCTAGTGGGTGGCGTGCAGGAGGCAGCCAATTGATGTTTGGCTCTCACATCAATGTTTCTCTCTCTCTCTCTCCCTCTCCCTCTCCCTTCCTCTCTCTCTAAAACTCAATAAAAAAAATAAATAAAAGTGGCATGTCTTTAGGAATGACTACTCAGCTCCCAGCAATTCACCACACTTCTTCTTCATCTAGATTTAAAAGAAACTCCCTTTGGACTTTTTAAGGAAGGTGAAGAGTGGGAGTTTTAATTGGACTGAATCCCAGCCAGTGGCAGAAAGCGGGGTGCAGGTGTCCTGGGCACTTTACCCAGAAATATGAACTGGTGTAAGATGACAGTGAACATGGTAGCATGCCTGGGAGAGAAGGAGGCTTGGATGCCTACATGGATTGAGTAAGAGGTATGTCAGGAACAAGCCAAGACAGACAGGGTGGTTAGAGAAACAGAAAACAGAGGTGTCTCCTGGCAGCCAGCACTCGCCCACATCCCCAGAGGCTGGTGTGAGCAAGGGAGCTAAACAATGCAGGTGAGGTGCAGAGAGCAGGCCGAGCAAGCATTGCGTCTGCAGCCAGAAAAACCTGGGCTATTGCGTCCTGCTGTTGAAATTCTACAAAGAAACATTTTCAACAACATGGTGGATTGCAGCCCGAGAGGAAGGCCGGCTTTGGGGAGGGTTTTGAGGTGCGTGGAGATTTGTTCATTTGTCCGTCTGTTTGTAAGATGGATGGGAAAGACCCAGTGGAGCCTGCTTGGAGGTTGAGAAGTAGGAGTCCAAGGAGAGAGGAAACAGTGAGGTGGGGGTGGGAAGGGCCCGAGAGAGACCCGTGACTACGGGGCGGCAGGAGCAGGGTAGGGGGCGTGAATGGACTCCCAGGATTCTGAGCTAAATGGAGATGAGAAAGTCAAAGTGGGCAGAAGAGGACAGATGACAAGAGGTGCTGTCTGTAGCAGGGACTGTGGCCCGGAGCTGGGGGAGGATGACCAGCAGGCAGAACCGAAATGGAAGGACCCATCACAGGGCTGCCTCAGACCCAGCCTGGGAACAGTTTTCAGAACCTGAGCAGAACCCTTCCATGGAGTTCCAGCAAGTCCAATAAGGCTGCCACAGGGTAAAATCTGACCCACATGGAGAACAATTTCTGATATATTTTACTCTGGAATTCAGTTCATCTCCTAAAGGGTCCAGGTATGAGTCCATAGCAACCTGGAGAACAAATGTACCCGTTCGCCAATCCAGCCCTCAGAACTGGGGGTCCTTAAAGCCTGGCCAGAGTGATCACAGAAACATCCCCCGTATATCGTCACCGAGGAAATGGCCACAAACGCCTTCGAGGGCATTTCTCAGGCCAACCAGTCAGTTGCTCATGAACACGGTGCACTGCGAGAGTCAGCTGATGGTTTTCTGAAACTACTGAGAACAAAACAACTAAAACGCATTCTGTATTTCTCAGCCATATGGGAACACTCTGAAAAGTCCCCCAAGTGAACTATCATCCAAAGAGAACAACCTATATGCGCTGTCAGAACCGTACATCTAAATGATTTTGATCGGAATAGATGTGACTTGGGAAAGTCGGCTTTATTCTCGAGGACTGTATTCACCAGCCAACGGGGCACCCCACTGAGAAGAGATAAATAAATGGAATAGAAAACGATGATAAAAAAACGAAAGCAACACCCACTCGTTTGGCTGGGGCCTCCGTCAGCCTGCCTGTGAGGGCAGCGCTCCGGGACAGACAGCAGGCTCCCCACAGTCAGCTCTCCGACACAGACCCTCGCCCGGCTAGCTGGAAAGTCCAGAAACCACCCATGTCCGCTGTTGTGACTGACAGCTGCCATTCACGGAAAGGAAGTGTGGGGGACACAGGGCCTTGTGGTACCATAGCAAACAGGGAAAGCCAAAGGCCCCGATGATGAACTCCGAGGTTTAGAAAACCAGGCACTCTTGCTGAGCAGCTGGACTTGAAGAGGAGCTGACTCAGAGACAGACAAAGACGTCGGGAGGGAGCCACCTTCTTCCCACGGTGTGCAAATCCGACAAGAGCATCCCTAGAGCACTCTTTCTAAGAAAAGGAATTTCCCTAAAGGAAAAAAAAACCCAACTGCCGCACACTTTAGCACAGAACTAAAAACACATGCCCACACCCCGGTGTGAGGGGTCCCCCCTGCAGTCTAGTCCCTGAAGTACATACAGGTCAGAGAAAAGCCAGCAACCATTCGAGGCCAGATTACGAGCGTTCGGTTGTTCACCTTCTTCATTAACAGCTGTATGAACACATCGGTACCTTTGCAGAAGACGTTAGAGGAGAACATAAAAGCCTCACCTTTGAAAAATGAAGATTTTAGATGACCTTCAAGGGGAGTTTGAGGACGAGCGAAGAACAGCAGACTGGAGAGACATGCTTGGCCCGAGAGTGGAAATTCTGGAATAACTGGAGATCAAATAGCCACTCCTGACCACGTCATCTCCGAGTACCAGCAGAGAGGTCCATTAAACTCACCCTTCCACTCGACCTCACGGGGCAGCTGGGACCGCCCTCGACTCATGGAGGGGGTGGCCCCAGCCCACCACAGCTTTCCAAGGGCTTCTCCTCACCAGGGGTCCGACTTGAGCTACTCAGATGGCCTTGGGGCCCGTCCTCTTATCCCCACTGCCACGGAGCATCCCTGTTAAATGTGGGACTAGACTTTATAGGGAACTCTAATATAAACACAGAGCAGGGCTCCTTAACCTCGCACTGCTCACTTCTCGGGCCAATAATTCGTTGCCGTGACGCCTGCTCTGAGCCACAGCAGCCTGTCCTCACACACTCGGTGCCAGCAGCGCTCTCCACCCTCGTCCTGACAACCCGACGTCTCTCCAGACACTGCCAAAGGTCCCCTGGGAGGCAAAAGGGTCCCCCCATAGAGGGCCCCTGGTCTGGAGGGGCTTGTACCTTTATCCAGGTGCCCACATTGTACAAGCAGGTTGACTGACCAGCCTGTACAGGTACGTCATGCAAACCCATAGCTAAACATGCACAGAGATGGTGGTCAAGGTGGAAATACTTCAACACATCATCTAATCTCAGTGGCCCGAGTTTTCACTCCGGAAGAACTCCAAGTGCATCTAAGAACTCCGAGCCCCCTAGTTACTGCGGTCAGGGTCAGGCAGAGCAGGAAGGCGGGCACCCTACCCTCAGGGATAGGAAGGGGCCACAGGGTGGGCAGGAAGCTGAGCTCAGGGGCCACACGGTCATGTCATGGCTGAGCGTGTGATCGCAGAGGTGGGCTGCAAGCAACAAGACCAGAGAACTGATAACTGGAGGCCACCTGCAGGGTTCACACAGAGAATGGGGGTGCCGGCACAAAGCCCTCACACCTCCAGAGCACAGGTTTGGGAGGAAATCTACGTGGGATCCCCGCTCTGACACGTCTTAGCTTGTAGCTCTGGGCACTCCCGGGACCTCTTCCAGCTTCCTGAGCTTCCCGGCAGGACGGCAGTGACGGTGGGAGGCCAGTCTGGCATGAAGACGTGCCCTCACTGGACCTGCCGCACGTGTGGGGGTTATTCTAAAGCACAGATTACATTTCCTGCAAAATGAGGGACTCTGGGATTACAGTTTACATACAGGTTCTGGGAAGCCGTAGGCTGTCTGGCGTCACTTAATTAGCCTGGATTAGGTTTATGGCTTTCATCAGCACTTTTTGGGGTGCTCGGGGAGCGTTGCCCTCACCTGGGCAGCTGCCTACCTTCACGCCCAGAATTTCGGCTTTGCCCCCTTGCTACTCCGAAAGCCAAGCTTGTGGCGTTTTTGTCCTCCGACAACTACGTTCTGACTGTGATTATGTGAAAACCGACGTATACAAAGACTGGAAGGAAACGTGAGAAACAAAGAGCTGCTGTGTTTACGAGACGGGAGTGTGGGAATTTTATTGCTTTTCAGAACACGCTTAGATCTCGTCAGAATGCTCTCTAAAAAACAAACAGGTGCTACTCGGGTTAAGGAGCCTGAACATTATTCCGGAAGCAGTAAAGGACCCGCCGGCCGGCCGGCAGGATCTGAACAGGGAGGTAAGCCTTTGTTTGAACAGAGAATCTGCAGGCTCCAGGAAAGGTTGAAAACCACCCTCACTATTCTTTTCCAAAACCTCCTTGGCTGGTCTCACTATTTAGTCTTCCAGAGTCACTTTAGAGTTTACTTGGTAAACTCTGAACCAACCGTCTCCCCACAACTGAGATTTTACTTGAGTTACATTATATTTGTAAGTCACATCCCTTCAACGGTGGGCCTTCTCATTCAGAAATGAGGTAGCTCTGTCTCCATTTTTTAACCTGACGTGCCCTTCAGTCTATTGTTAGTTTGCTTCATAGAGGTCCTGCTTCTCTCTTTTTTTATTTTAAGGAAAGAAAATGCCTTTAATCTTTTTACTTTTTCACTTACAGTTGATAGACAATATTATGTTACTTTCAGGGGGTCCTGCTTATTTCTTTAGTCCTAAATGCTCCTTTGAATGGAATTTTACCTTCTTGCTGTTACTTAAAAAACACAAAAAAACACACCCATCATCATGGGATATGGGGATGCTGTGGATTTTTGTTTATATCATTCGTTACAAAGTATTCCACTGACCTCTCAGTTTGAGCTGGATTTTTGGATTAGACACGCCCCTCATCTGCAAGTAGTTGCACATTTTATCTGCTTCTCAAGAGTTACAGTGCTGATTCGCTGTCCCGTCTGAGCAGCAGAACTCCCATTACTATCCCGTTATAGGGGCCTGGCCTACCATCTCCTTCCGTTGGCACCCTGCAATTAGGGAAAGAACAGGACAGGGCAGCTGTGGGCAAGTGCTTGCACTGAGATAACACAGGACAGGACAGGCTGGTAGAAGTTAAATAGCATCAAAACTGCCTGTAAAGAGAACCTGCTGTCGGTCGCCCCACACGGCACCTGAGAGGAAACCAGTGACACGTCTCAGAACAAGACGCTCTCGCCTGTGGGCTAGAATCTAATTTTGGTCAATAAAACATAAACAAGCAGAGAGACCTGGAGAAGGAATAGGGCGGAAGTCAGGGAGCGTGAATTCTTGTTCTGTTAGAATACCATTGTTTTCTGCAGGGAGCGAGGAAGGACACTGAGCTCAGGGTCTGGGGCCAGCACGGCCTCTGCCTGACCCTGGCTGTTGCCTTGGCCAGGTGCACACCCCGTCTCTGCCTCAGCCTCCTCATGTGAGTAATAGTAGCACTAAGTTCACAGAGTTTATAAGGATTAAGTGAGTGATTATTTGTAATCAGTGTTTGAATAAGAACCATGCTAACCGTAAGGGTAGCGAAGATGTTGGTCTAGAGAGGGCACATTTTTGCCCTGGTCGGTGGGCTCAGGAGGTTGGAGCATCGTCCTTTCCCGGTCAGGGCACACACCCTGGTAATGGATTCCGTCCTCAGTCGGGGTGAGTACAGGAGGCAACTAATCAATGTTTCTCTATCACATTGATGTTTCTCTTTCTCTCTTCCTTTCTAAAACCAATAAAAACATTAAAAAAAAGAATGCACATTCTTACAAAAATAGTTTGAGGAGCATTTAATCTAAAGCTAATGCATCCAGCCATCATTTACAAAGAGACATGGGAGCTAACTTTTGTCCTGACCTAGACCAACCTGCCCCTCCCTATCTGCCTTCCTGCCCCGCCCTCCAGGCTCTATTTGGCCCTCCCTTTGTGCAGCTCAGAACCCACAGCATGCCCCGTGCACCCTGGTGCGGGGAGACTAGGTAAACTTGTTAAACCCACACGACCTAAGTACTAACTGGAATCCTAAGTCACGAGGCGCTAGTAGGAGTGACCCGATTACTTTTCTAGCACAAGAGGCCCAAACTTTTTGACAATTACTTTCTTTCAGGCCCAGTCACTTCCTGGTTGAGTTATGATCTAGATGGCTGAACTTGAACTTCTCCAGCCAGATAAGGAGGTATGGCTGTGTCTCCAAAGAATGGTATTGGGCAATAGAAGCTCAAGAACTTCCTTTTTGGGGTGAAGAGACTCCCCTATGGCATAGTTTTTTGAAAAAGAAGAAATTTTCTGCCCAGGGTGGAACAACTAAGAGAGTATCAAAAAGACAAAACTATTCAAAGCTTTGAGCTCTTATATTCTACGATTATTTAAAATATTTGACCTACATTTAGAATAAAATATAGTAGAACGAACTCTGCCTGTTAGCATCTTTATCTCCGGAAGACGGCAAAGGGGTGTGGGCAGAGAGAAACAGGAGAAATCAGAGGGAAACATACTGGTAGATAGATCTTGGGGAAGGTGTTCACATTTCAACTGCTGCCCCCTGGCGGCCACAAGTAAGCATTTCCAACGGGCCTAGGGTACAGGTTTCAGGTGGGCTTCACAGCATCAGATAACCAACAAAATGCTAAAAAGGGACTCTAGTACCCGTTTAATCAGTATGTTAATTCACAGTAAAGAGTCCAATAATTAATATTACATACAGAAAACAGTTTAGTCTTTTATAAGTGGAAGCAACCCGTGTCCGTCCACAGATGACTGAATAACAACGCGGTCTGTCCATACAAAGGAACATTATTGGGCTTTAAGAAAGGAAGGAAATCCTGACACATACCACCACATGGAGAAAACTTGGAAACAGTACGGGAAGTGAAGGAAGCCAGGCCCAAAGGTCAGATACTACATGATCCCATGTGCACGAGATACTCAAACTGCCAAATTCACAGACAGAAAGTAGAACGGTGGCCAGGGGCTGGGGAGTTAGTGTGCAATGGGCACAGCGTTTCAGTTTGGGAAGATGGAAAGAACTACGGATACGAGGGCAGTGACAGTTACACAACTTAAAACTGGATAAGATGCCGAATTTAATGGTATGTGTGTGTTTGTTTTTTTTTTTTTTACCACAATTAAAAAAATAATTAACAAAAATCCAATTTACTCATTTGTTTATGCAAAACCACAAAAGGAGGAAGAGAACACCAGCGTGGAGTTTTCCCCAGAAAACAGAAGTGAGATGGTGTGAGCTCTGACGGGCTCCACATGCAACTGGCCACACGATAGATTAGAACGCCGGTGTGGAAAGAACCCTTCAGAGAATTTGACCAGTGCGAGCATGTCTCTGTTTAAAAACGATCTCCTTCCCATGAGCAACCTGCATTTGAAATCCACAGAAATGGGAAGATTTTAGCCATCAGGATCCTACATGAATTTTCAGAGAGCTTCAGAAAATAAGAACAGCCAGGGCTGGCAAGATGGCATTCCATGCTGGGAGTGGCTAAGTTAATTTTTTTTTTTTTAAAAGAAAGAAGACAGACATCAGCCAAACACTGCTTGCATTTAGTATATACGTGTAAGTCATTTTACCATGAACTTTTATTGGAAAAGCAACACACAATAGTAAAAACATATGTTCACCAAATTCATAGAGCCAGAAAGTGGAATGGTGACTGCCAGGGGCTGAGGGCAGGAGGGAATGGAGACCTGTGGTTTAATGGGGACAAAGTTTCCATTTGAGAATATAAAAGAATTCTAGAGGTGGATAGTGGTGATGGCTGCAGAACAAGTGAATGTCCTTAATGCCACTCAATGTACACCTAGAAATGGTTAAATGGCCACAATGGCCACAATGGCCACAATGGCCATATTTTACCACAATGTAAAAATAATTTATTATTAAAATTTTACATCTATCATAAGAAAATGGCCAAGTCAGCCTTGGGATATCAACTTTATGGCACCCTGTCCAGCTATAAAGACGGTGTTTATAGCAAGTATGTAATAGAACGCAAATGCTTATGACCATGTAGAGTGTATGTGAGCACACATGGACCACCCCGCCCCCAATAAGATCTATGAAAAATAACAACAGCCAGGATTCTAAGGAAATACATCAAAACAGAGCCATGGTTGTCTTTATGTCATAATAAAGTTATAGATAAAACCATTTTCCTTTCTGTTTTCCAATATTTTTTCAATGAGCAAGTACTATTTTTAAAGGGGAGGAAATAACTCAAAGTTCATTTATTTGAAAAGAAAGGAAGGATGAATGGAAAACAATGACCTTTTTGTTTTGTGTTCCTGGGGGCCTTGTAAGCAAACGGGGGCACTGCAGTTCCTTCTTAGGACAGGTGCCCCTGCAGGCTGGGAAAGCCTGTGGCCAGTCTCAGAATAACATCTTTAAGTGCTTAAAACAAAGTACATAGGGTTACAAAGGAAATGGATCATCCTGAAACACATTATCAAGATACATCTTTAAATCGTGATATCCCATATCTATCAGAGACCAGTCAGGGAAAAAGATAGTGCACCGGTTATATTAACATAAGTTATTATTTATTTATATGTTTTTATTGATTTCAGAGAGGAAGGGAGAGAGAAAGAGAGATAGAAACACCAATGATGAGAGAGAATCATTGATTGGCTGCCTCCATTGATTGAGCCTGAAACCCAGACATGTGCCATAACCGGGAATCCAACTGTGACCTCCTCGTTCATAGGTGTAGGCTCAACCATGAGCCACACCCGGCCGGACAACGGAAGTAATTTAATACAGGGACCCGCTACACGGGCTGGATGGCTGAGCAGGCAAAGGGGACTCAGGAGACACAGAGGTGACAAGTGCGGGAACACCTAGGCTAGGGCTGGGTTGTGGTACCTGGAGGGGGTGGGGGGGACAGCTCTGACAGGCTGCAGGATGGTGCTGGTTTCTGAGTGCGTGGAAAACACTAGAAACAGAACCAGCTGCAGCTGCCGGGGTGAGGAGCGTTGCTGGGGTGATGCTCCCAGAAACAGGAAGCAGACAGGGAGGGGCAGGCTCTTTCCCCTTTCTCCCCCACCGCCTCCCCTGAGCCTGCTGGCTCAGCCAGCTGAGAGGAGGTGTGCCCCGCTCCGGCCCGGCATCTCAGGGATGGGCACGACAGGAGGGCCTGGAGGGGCACCAGGTTAGAACCAGCACACGTATGTGTCTTTATTCATGCGTTAGGCAAGGGCTCTCACCTGCTGTAACACCGACACAGTGACGTCCCCGCTGTCTGCGACCACTGTGACGTGTCATGAAAACACCCGGGGTTTCTATTGGTGACAAAGTCGCACATACTCTAACCCCACTGCAGTTTCTGGCCCACATTCATAATTGGTGAAAATGCTGCTTTTTTCCCTATCCAAGTCCAGGGAGCGCAGGAAATCTAACCCAAGGCCCTGCCTTTGCACATACCTCCCATTTAACGGACACAGCAGACACTCCTGCGTGGATCATATTTGGTCTACTTCCAAATGCCACAGAAAATAGACAACACACACGCTGGCCCATACTCAGGGGGCACATGTGAGGGCCCCTGGGTGGTCTTCAGAGCTCCCTGGGCTCTATCAGACCCACCACTTGTCCATGACCTATGCATCCCAGAGCCCCACAGCTCTATTTCTAATCCTGGCTTCTCTGAGCTTCAGCCCACCTCCAGCAGGACATCTCTGCCTGCAATTCCCACAGGCATCTCCTCCTCCACAACTCCAAACAAAACTCCAGTCGCCCCCTGGAGTCTGTCTCCTGCACTTCCTCCCAAGGTTTTAACATCAGTGCCTCCCCACCCTCATCTGCGAGGCAAGCACAGTAAGAGCTGGAGGTGTTGCTGTAAGGACCGATGAGACCACGTTGCAGGGCGCACAGCACAGGGCCGTGGCTTTAGCCAATGCTGCCCGTGCCACGGCTGGCCCTCTTCTTAGACAACGTTCCTCCTCCCTTCCCCTCAACTCTCCATACAGCCGACGTCTCTTTCTATTTTTTTTGGTCAATTCTCATTTGAGAACATTTTTTCCATTGATTTTTAGAGTGGAAGAGAGGGAGGGAGGGAGAGAGGGGGAGAAAGAGAGAGAGAGAGAGAGAGAGAGAGAGAGAGAGAGAGAGAGAGAGAGAGATACATCGATTGATTGCCTCCCGCACATGCCCTGATCAGGGTTGGGGATTGAGCCTGCAACCAATGTATGACCAGAATTGAACCCGGGACCCTTCAGTCCTTGGGCTGATGCTCTATCCACTGAACTACACCAGCTAGGGCTGACGTCCTCTCTTAAAAGCGCCTCAGAGAACCCCCTTGGCACTGACTACTATTACGCCGCATGTCTCCTCAGAATGATTAGAATGATCCCTAACAGTCACCCCCAGTCCCCTTATTGCTGCCGGTGTAATCTCATTCATTCATTCATTCACTCATACATTTATCCTGATCGCCCCTAACCGCCCTCCCCTGCCGGCTTGATCGTCCCTACCCGCCTCTGCCTTAGCCCTCGACACTGTGGCTTTGTCCGGAAGGAGGACCGGACAGTGCAAAACCCAACTGGCAAATAGTCCTCAAAGTATGCGCTACTTTTCCCTTTCAGAGTTCTAACCATCCACCCCCCATTGTCGACTGTCCAAGAACTCAGGAAGCCTACTCCTCCCAGCTGGGCTTCGTTAGACGATTCGTTGTCTCGTATTCCGATCTGTCCAGACGCTCCTCACCGCTGCCAGGAGCTGACTCGGGCTGACTCAGGGCAGTGACTGTGAGGCTTCGTGTCGGATGGAGACGCCTCACACGGGTGGCAGTTAAGGCAGCCCGGTAGGCTTCTGCTCGCTGGCCACTGTTTGAGCCAGTCCCCGTTTAAGGAGATGATCGTGTTGTTGTCTGTGGAAGAGTGGAATGGGTTTGAGGGTTTACCCAGGGCGGAGTCATCATGTGGTCCCCCTAACTCCAGCTTCCAGCTCTCCTTCTGCTCAGCACTCAGCTGGCTTCCAGGTCTTATAAGATGAAGTGTGGAGAACCTATTTTAGGGGCACAGGCAATGTTTCCACAATTTGAAAAAGAATTTCAAAACATAAGAATCGGCCCTGGCCAGGTGGCTCAGTTGGTTGGCGTGTCACCCATACCCCTAAAGGGGGCGGGTTCGAGTCCCAGTCAGGTCCCATACTTAGGTTGTGGGTTCGGTCCCTGGTTGGGGCTTGTGTGGGAGGCAACGATGTTTCTCTCACATTCATGCTTCTCTGTTCCTCTCTCACTAGAATCAATGAAAACATATCCTCAGGTGAGGATAGAAAGTAAGAAAGAAAGAAAGAGCCACCAGTTTTGTGCTATCCAACTGAGAAAGGCTGAGACGAATCACAGCACCGTACCTGTGGTGGGAAGGACAACAGGAGGCGAGTGTGACTGATACTGCCGCTCAGGAGAGCCACCTGGAGGCAAGCAGCGGGTTCCCGCACACTCATACTTCACATTTACATTTTGCCTGAGAAGCGGGACTCAGGGGGGATAACACCCAGCAGCTGGGACTGCCTAACAGCTGGAAAAGCAGCCTGCACCAGGAGTGACGGTGATCGCCGTTCCTGGGACAGCCGCTCCAAGTGCAGACCAGCACGTGCTCGCCCAGGGGTGGGCCGACCCCAGAGCTAGCCCTGCACCAGGCTCTGCACCCAGTACGATGTCCGGACACGTTGTTTAATTCTTACAACGAGCCCGTGGATTAGGGCCCTTTTCCAAATAAGGTTCTTGAGTCACAAGAAGGCACAATAGCCTGCCCCAAGTCGAGTGGCTGGAACCCTGAGGCATCTCCACGGGAGGCTGGGGGCTCCTGGGTGTCATGAACCAAAGACACTCGGGGTCAGGGGTCATTGGAGCAGAACTGAGTTGTCATGGAAACTCTCAGCATTTACCATCCAAAGACTGTCAGAGGCAGTCAGAGGACATTTGGAATGACTTACATAAAATGATATTTGCTCAACATTTAAAAATTCAAACAGAAAATTTGCCCCAAGGCACGCCAGTGCTGACCACAGTCTGAGGTCCTTTGAACAATGAAGAGCGGCTGTCCCTGCTCCAAGCGTGGGGCGTCCACCCACCCAGGCTGGTCCAGCCCAGCCCAGCCCAGCCCAGCCCAGCGGAGAATGTCTAACAGCCTCCACAAACCCACAGCGACGCAGTTCCAAGCGCCCAGCCTTCCAGCTAAGCGCGTTTATGGAGAGCAGTCTCATGGCTGCAGTGCCTCCTGGAAGCGCCACGGCAGGGAGCGAGTTCCTCAGAATAAAACTCCCACTTAAATGTTGTGCTGAGCCCGGCCCGTGTGCTCTGCTCGGCGGTTGAGTGTCGACCTATGAACCAGGAGGTCATGGTTTGAGTCCCAGTCAGGGCACATGCCTGGGTTCTGGGCTTGATCCCTAGTAGGGGGCGTGCAGGAGGCAGCCGATCAATGATTCTCTCTCAGCATTGATGTTTCTATCTCTCTTTCCCTCTCCCTTCCTCTATGAAATCAATAAAAATATATTAAAAATATATATTAAAAATAACTATTGTGCTGATAATAAACGAAGCACCCAATGAAGATATTTGGCTCGTAGCTACTTCGGGGAGCCAACTCATCCTCATGTGAAGCTCGGATGCCCACCCCGGCCGGCTTTCTAATTAAAAGCCGGGGGAGTTGGGATCCCTATGTTTTGAAGGTTACACGTTATTTCATTTATATGTGTTTTGTTCAAAATCTCAGGCTCCTAAAGTTATTTTAAGATATAAAGACATCAGGAGAACAATTCACTCCAGTCAATAAGAAAATCAGCATTTTTTTCATTTTATAAAATATAAATTACTGTTGTATTTTACCTTAACATTGCTATGAAACACTGAGACTTCAGTCTTGTCAACTTCGGGAGCTGGAAGCCACGGCCTTCCTGGTTCCGCAGAAGGGCCACAGAGCGCGAGCAGTTTATTCCGCAAGCAGAGAAGCAGGCTACTTCCCAGGGAGGAAGAAGCTCATTTAAATGTGTCATGGATCATTCAAATCATAAACACTCAAGGTGAGAAACTTCACCATCAGAGTCAGCGGGGCGGGGATAAGCCCTTGCCCCCCCCCACCTTGCGCCCCCCCCCCCCCCCCGCCCCGGTCAGCTTTATGAATGAGGTTCCTGGCCATGAGGCTCTGCGATGGGCTGGAAACAAGGCGAGGAGGTGGGCATCAGTCTGCGCCAGGCTTCCCAGCGCTCGCAGCCTGGAGCCCAGCCGTCCCCCTTTCAGCGTCGACCACAGACGCACGCAGATGACTAAACGGGTCTGTCCTCATATCACTACAGCAGAGGAGACGCGGGCTGAGTACATAGACTGACAAACGTAGAGAGAATACCACCCAGCCATTGCGGACATTTGGAATGACTTATATAAAAGGATATTTGCTCAAAATTGAAAAATTCAAACAGAAAATTTCAAAGAAGGCAGCAAAACACACCTCCAGAGACCAGACTCTCACACCTTCGAGAGGAAGTCCATTTTAGAGCAGCGTTCCTTTCTGGAAAGTTCCTTTCCATGTAGAATAAAGCCCTGTCTCCTTGGAGCCTCTGCCCTCACGCAGAATATCACTTGCTTCTTCCAAAGGAGGCATCCAAGCCCCGGAGCCCACTGCCTCCTCTCCGGGCCCCTGGGCCTCGGGTGCCGGCTCCACGGGGGTGTCGTTAGGGGCAGTGTCCGCCCTGGCGTCCGGGTGCCTGGTGTCCAAGGCCGGCTCAGCCACTTACTTTCCAGCCAGTGACCTCTGAGGCTGTTGGCTCCCCACCCAACACACACACACCCATTTCAGAGTAGCATTGGGAAGATGAAAGCAAAAGGCCTGGCCTGTAACGAGTACTCGGTAAATTCCAGTCACCCTTGAACAAGGGTTTCGGCTCCCAGAACAGCCGTCTCGCCTTGAAGTGGTCTTGCTGGGACAGCGGAGCCCAGGTGTCCCACAGGAGGTGCCTGAGAGGCTGCCCCAAACGGCAAACAGGTTGGATTCCAGGTGCTTCCCGAGCTCAGGGAAGAACAATCGTACCTGCTCCTGGGAGTCAGCCGCAGCATGGAGCCCGACAGCAGCGATCAGCAAGAGCTGTGGCGGCCGGACGATGCGCACGAGCAAATGGAACCACACCCGAGAGAACCATGGTCTCTGCCGTGAGCCCAGCCCCAACCTGGGGCCCTGCCCCAGCCACGGTCCTTTCAGTCTGTGTGGTCCCTCCGCCTCCACCTCCACCTCCACGATGGCACTGAAACTGCTCCGGCTGAGCCACCGGGGCCTCCCGTCCCCAAGGCTCCAGCGACTTCTCTACTGGAGTCCCTTTGGGTCTCTCTGCTGCATGCGACACTGCCCACCTCCGTCCCCAGCCTGGGGACTCCCCGCCCTGGCAACACTTCCAGAATGAAACTCAACCCTCCCTGTTCCCCTCCCTGCCTTACCACCAGCTCCCCAGCCTCAATCAGCGGCACCAGGACATGGCGCGGTCCTCCCCAGCCTCGCCATCGGAAGCCGGGGAGTCATGCCGCTCTGTGTTCCGCAGAAGGGCCACAGTCTTCAGCTTTGCTTAAAACCGCAAATTCTAGTCGTTTTTGTTAAACAAGTTCCGGTTGCTAATGCTAACCAATGCACTCTGACCCAGAGGAAAAGAGGTTCCACTATAAATAGCCAGATAGAGAATGGGAGCATAAACTGCCCTAGTTATACGGTATTATTCGCGGATTTCGCTGCAGAACAAACACGTATTTCAGGTCAGTTTATGACATACCGTTACACATCTTCAAGTACAAGGGAAAGGAAAAAAATTCATCTTGTAGTTGGACCTGAAAAAAGGGCTTAAGAGCACATGACACGTGCCACACATTTCAACCCTGAAAAACGAATCCACACACGTGATGCTTAACGCAGCACCAGGCTGGACCCTGTCCTCCAGAACTCCATGCCCACCCAGAGCCCGTGACCTGGCCTTATCTGGAAGTGGCCTCATTGCATTTGCCATCAAGCTAAGCGGAGGTCACACCACAGTAGGGTGGGCCATCGTCCGATGACCGGTGTCCTTCTAAGAAGAGGACGTGTGGAGAGAGACACAGAGAGAACGCGCTTCCGTGAAGGCACGGAAGGTTTTGGGCGCCCACCAGGAGCGAGGAGAGGCACAGCACAGTCTTCCTCGGCGCCTCCTGAAGGAACCACCCTGCCGACACCTGGATTTTGGACTTCTGGACTCCAGAACGGTGAGAGAATAATGCATCTCTGTTGTTTTAGGCCACCTGGTATGTGGCAATTTATTACGGCGGCCTCAGAAACCAATGCAAACACGCTGTCATGTGTCACCCGAGGCACACCGTCCGCGGCCACATCTGACGCTGTGCCCAAAGGGGTCTGGGTGACTCCTATTCTGGGCTGCACAGGTGCCTGGGGCAGGTGGTGGGCTGAGCAAACAGGAGAACGCGGTCGTCTTTCTTCCCGCAGCTGTCCCTGGGCACAGTGCTCAACCCTCCACCCCCATTAATTTGCCCTTTTTGGAATTTCCTGGTTATTATTGCTTATTAATTTTTCCATATACAATTCAGAACCAAGTGGTCTAGTACCAAAAGAAATCATGTTGCTATTTTTACTGGGGCTTGCATTATATCGGCTAACGTCGGGAGGCTTGGTATTTTTATAATGAAAAGTCACCCTATCCAAGAACATGGTATGCCCTTCCTGCTGGTGAAATCTTTGGTGTCTCTATGTACTGTTTTAAAGTTTGCTTCACGGAGAAACTAAGATGGCGGCATAGATAAACACCGGGAAATTTCTGCTTCCCACAACAATCGATAAATGCATCAAAAACACAAGGTGGACACCATCCAGAACTACAGGAGGGCTGGCTGAGTGTAAATTCTACAACTAGAAGGAAAGAAAAGCACACTGCGAGCAGGAGGAGCTGCGGAGGTGGCGTGCAGAGGTACGGGGGCTCGCGCGGAGAGGGTCTGGCACCTGAGGACGCGGCTGTCTTTTTGAATCCGGAGGGAGACACAAGCTCCCGACGGCTCTGAACTCCGGTTCCGGGAAGTCTCTGGGGACCCAGGGCTCATACGGGGAAATACTGGACTGTCTGGCAGCGGGCGAGCTTGAGAGCGGCTTTCCCTCAGAGGCGCTTGCAGCCGTCGCCGGGACACTGGGACTCGCGACTCCTTAGGGCAGGGCTGAGGCTCCGCCATAGCTGCTTTCTCAGCCCTTTGATTCCTTGAGACCCCTCCCCGCCCAGGCTGCGGCAGAGGCTTTTGCATATGAATGCCCCGGCCATTTGCAACCTGTAATTACCTAACCGCAGCCGGGCCAGATAGACTCAGAGCTTCCAAGAGAAGGCCCAGGCCCCACAGCGGCTTGCATTGCTACACAGCTGAGCATCATCAGGGCAGCTGATTCTCGCTGCCAATTGCCCTGGAGGTCAATTCCTCCCAGTGATCCTACAACAACCAAGGCATAGCTACAACAAGACTGTGCACAAAGCCCACGAGGGGGTGCACCAAGAGTGTCCACCTCAGGTAACTGGGGAGGCTGAGCTACTGGGCCCTACAGGACACCTAGCACACAAAGCCACTCTATCAACACAGGGAAGCAACCAAAATGCGGAGACAAAGAAACAGGTCACAAATGGCAGAAATGGAGGAAAGCAAACGATTGGATATAGAGTTTAAGGCCACGGTTATAAGGTTTTTCAAGAATTTTATGGAAACCGCCGATAAATTTAATGAATCCCTCAATAAGTATAGGGAGACCATGGAGGACATGAAAAAGGACCAACTAGAAATTAAGCATACACTGACTGAAATAAAGAATAATTTACAGAGATCCAGCAGCAGAAAAGAGGATCCCAAGAATCAAGTCAAAGATGTGAAATACAAAGAAACAAAAAATACCCAACCGAAAAAGAAAAAAGAAAAGAGATTCCAAAAATATGAAGATAGTGTAAGGAACCTCTGGGACAACTTCAAGCGTACCAACATCAGAATTATAGGGGTACCAGAAGGAGAGAGAGGGCAAGATATTGAAAACCTTTTTGAAGAAATAATGACAGAAAACTTCCCCTACCTGGTGAAAGAAATGGACTTACAAGTCCAGGAAGCGCAGAGAACCCCAAACAAAAGGAATCCAAGGAGGACCACACCAAGACACATCATAATTAAAATGCCAAGAGCAAAAGATAAAGAGAGAATCTTAAAAGCAGCAAGAGAAAGACAGTCAGTTACCTACAAGGGAGTACCCATACGACTGTCAGCTGATTTCTCAACAGAAACCATGCAGGCCAGAAGAGAGTGGCAAGAAATATTCAAAGTGATGAATAGCAAGAACCTGCAACCAAGATTACTTTATCCAGCAAAGCTATCATTCAGAATAGAAGGTCAGATAAAGAGCTTCACGGATAAGAAAAAGCTAAAGGAGTTCATCACCACCAAACCAGCATTATATGAAATGCTGAAAGGTATTCTTTAAGAAGAGGAAGAAGAAAAAGGAACTCTTACCATTTGCCACAGCATGGATGGAACTTGAGAGCGGATAAATACCACTTGATCTCACTCATTTGTGGAATATAATGAACAACATAAGCTGATGAACAAGGACTGATCCAGAGACGGAGAGGCATTGATTGGACTGTCGGGACTTGGAGGGAAGGTAGGGCAGGGTGGGGGTAAGGGGGAAAGATCAACCAAAGGACTTATATGCAAGCATATAGGCCTAACCAATGGACATGGACAACGGGGGGGTGAGGGCATGAGCGGGGGTGGGGGGCGTGGGGGGTTGAGGGTAACGTGGGGACAAGGACACATATGTAATATCTTAATCAATAAAAATATATTAAAAAAAAAAAAAATAAAGTTTGCTTCACATAAACTGCACTCGTTATTAACCTTATTCCTTGGTATTTTATGTATTTTGCAGCTATTAAAAATGGGGCATCTCTTCCATTTTATCTTCTAACTGGTTGGGGCATGAACACAGGGCGGCCACTGGTTTCTGAGCGTACACGAGGCCACCTTGCTGAGCTCCTGCCTTGCTTGCAGTGGCTTTTCAGATCACATCATGCAGTGAAAAATGTGCTATGTGTCCAGCAAGCCGATCAGCTTCCTTCATTAGTGGGCTTGGCCCACCTGCCCACCTGCCCACACGCTCCCACTGGTTTCAAAGATGGCAGATTGGTAGTTAATTTATGAACCAATGGAATGCCATTTAGTGCTCAACAGTGTGGATTTTAGTCCTCTACGTCACCATGATTTCAGCATCTTAGAAAAATTGCAAACATCGATGTTCCTTTTAAACATAAAAATCCTCTCCATGAGAACATGACGGATGCTGAGTCCTCTCAAATAAAAAATAAACCAACATCACTGTAACCTCTTGTTATGCAACTGCAATTTCAAAAATTAGTTTTGGTGGTTATGCCCTAGAAGAGTAGTTTGTATGTAGATTTATACATAAAAAATGCTTTTTAAAGTAACTGAGATGCATGAGCCGCACCCACGGCCCTGAGCCTCTCAGACTGAGGGACCCTTGAGAGGGAGGCCACCATGTGCTGCTTTCAAATTAGTGGTTCACAGTGTAAAAGAAAAACTAGCATTAGGACATGTTCTGGCCCTCGCTGGTTTGGCTCAGTGGATGGAGCGTTGGCCTGCGGACTGAAGGGTACCAGGTTTGATTCTGGTCAAGGGCACATGCCCCGGTTGCAGGCTTGATCTCCAGTAGGGGGCGTGCAGGAGGCAGCCGATCAATGATTCTCTCTCATCTTTAATGTTTCAATCTCTCTCTCCCTCTCCCTTCCTCTCTGAAATCAATTAAAAAAAAAGTGTTCTGTATGTGCCAGACAGTTTTGACATCTAAAAAAGACACTTGTAAACACTGAAACCAACCAAATACCTCAGAAACATTAAAAAATCTTAATAAAAAATAAAATACACTAAAATAAAGAATTATGTAAATTTTAAAAAAATTATGTGGATAGGAACATAATACAGTTTGATCTAAATTATTTTCATTCTAGAGTAAGAGTTTGCTTCTAGCTTAAGTCACAGTCATTCATGGATTTCCCAAGATTGTCAGGTTTTCATTTCAAATGTGGAAAATGATCTCCTCCTTAAACAGACAGGCCTGTTGATGCTACAGAACCGCAGAATGGCAAGAACACCTCCCTGAAGCCTTTAAATTCAGCGACCAGGGGGCACTGGGCCTGATATAAAGGAACAGTCCTGCCTGGGGCTACCAGGAAATGTGGGCTCCAGTCTGCGTCAGGACCCTAAGGTGGTGTGTGTCCTTGGGTGCACCATGGGGCCTCTGAATTTCATTTTCAAGTAAAGGAAATGAGGTGGTGATAAATAATCTCTAATACCCCTAGCAGTTCTAAGTTATTTTGATCGTTTGATTTGATGCTATTAATCTAGGAGAGCACTTAGCAACCATCCCTGTTTGATCTGAGCAGACAGCTCAGTGAGGCTGCTTAATATGTATCCTTTATGCAGCCGGAACCAGGGCGGAAACCAGCTGCTCTCCATCCCACCACGGAGGCCTGCATGCCTCCCCAACAATAAGCACCCCGGTGGGCATGTCCTCATGGCACCAGGGCCTGTGGCAGGCAGACAGGAGCGAGGTGATGAATGGCTCTGAAACAGAAGGCAGGGCCCGAGCTATTTGCGGGACTGCTCTGCCGAGTTCCTATCTGCTAACCCTCTGTTGCTTCTTGGGCTGACGCCACCGGGTGGAAATAGTCCCAAGTGACAGACGGGGCTGCGGAAGCCGGGGCCCACCCTCCAAGACTCCTCAAGGGCTGCCCAGTCCACGGGCCAGCGAATGGCTGGCAGCTGAGGGAGCTGTCACGGCTGGCATCAGTTTGATGGCCCCCAACTGCAGGGAAGTCTTCATCATGGGTGCCCAGAAGTAGAGCCGAGACTCGCTGGGCCACTGAGTTGCCTCCGATGAGGTCACCATGTCTAGATTAGAACGCTCTCCAGTTCTACACTGTGAAGGACCCAGACAGACGGCAGATACGGGAGGCGCAGCCCACTCCCCGTGACCACGCTCCTCTCCTGGTGAAATGGGGACAGCGGGCAGCGGGCAGGGCCTCTGTGTAAGGGACAAGCACAGATTCCAGGGAAGCACAGTTGTGTGTGTGTGTGTGTGTGTGTGTGTGTGTGTGAACAGCTTTACTGAGGTATAATTTACACACCATAAAATGCATCTGCTTTAAGTGTACCACTCAAAGATTTTTAGTAAATTGACGGTGAAGTGCAACCATCATCACATCTAATTTTAGTGCTGCCGTCACCCCAAAGGCATCTGCTTCGGGTCATCCGCTTGGTGTGGTGGGCGCTCCAGAGTCTCCTGGCGGCACCCTCAGCCCCGCCTAAAAGCGACGCTGTAGCCAGAGCTTCCTGACTGGAGTTTTTTGTTGCCTCTGAGGTCACCATGGAGAAATAGCCAAAAGCAAGCTTCCTCTCCTTAGCCTGTACCATTTTTTATGAATTCTTGATGCTATAGAGCCAAACTCCTCTGCACGATAGCTCCCGCATTTCCTCCTTTTCTACTTCTTTCTGGTCCCCACGTTCTCATCCCCACCTCCCCTCTGGCACTCCCCCCCCCCCCCCCCCCCCGCTGCACACCTGCAGTCCAGTCGTACCTCAACGTCCCTTCTCCCCCTACCATTTTTTTTTTGCGGTAAAATATACATAACATAAAATTTAACATTTTAACATCTTTAAGCGCATAGTTCAGTGGCATTAAGTACATTCATGCTGTTGTACAACCATCATCACCATCCATCTCCAGAACTTTTTCAGCTTCCCCAATAGAAACTCTGTCCCCATTAAACACCAACTCCCATTCTTCCTCCCCCGGCCCTGCAGTCGGCATCACGTCTGCCATGCAAATTCCCTGGGGGCAGCCGGAAGGACACATCTCACCACAATATACACCCAGAGGGAGAAAGAGAGAAAATCCTGAAAAGCTGTGAGTTGTTCGGGAAATGGAGAAAATGAGGTAACAGGTAATAAACTTGCTAGATTTCAGGGGTTTCTTTTTTTCCGTGGAACCCCGACATCATTCCCTGCTTTGAGGAACCCTCTCTGGACCATGAGGCTTGGATTCCCCCCTTCCCTGCCACCTCCTGTCTGGACTGCTTGGGCGGAGGAAATGAGGGTGTGCGGGGCTTTCTCAGAAAAGGGGTTTCAACTGCTCGCTACCCAAAGGCAGGAGAGGCAAAGAAAAGTTGAGGTTCCGTCACTTTCCAAGTTCAGAAAGCAAACATCCTCAGAGGTGAACTGGAACCTCGTTAAAATGTTAAATTTTATGTTACGTATATTTTACCGCAAAAAAAAAAAAAAATGATAGGGGGAGAAGGGACGTTGACATGCGACTGGACTGCAGGGTGCCTTCTGAACTGTGGGTGTCCGTTGTATGGGCAGCAGCGGACACTCTGGACACTTGAACGAAACACCTCTGGTGTGTGGCCACATCGTTTCAGAAAAGAACAACCCCCAAATAGGGAAAAAGGAGGCCTGGGGGCCAGGAGGGGCCGGCAGCTGCCGGGAAGGCGAGGTGGGCGGCCATGGCTATTTCTGGCCTCCTGGGTCCTTAGTGCAATGGCCCCAGGGGACATTCGAGGGCCTCTGCCCACAGCTCATGGAGAAACAGCAAGTCCCTCAAACAAACTGTAACATGGGAACAGACGAGCGTGACATCAGAACCAAATACAGACGGCAAAGCGGGGCCAGCGGCCCGTGCACGCACACTCGGACTCAGCCCCAGGCTCCGTGAGGCTGCGGGCGGTGGTCAGAGGCAGCACTTGGTCTGTCAGAGCATCAAAGAAAAGAGGAAGTGCTTCCTCCAGGTCTGGAAACATCGCGAGCAAAGCTGGCTCCCACTTCAAGAACAGCCCGACTTCTCAGGAAAATCCCCACGAAGGCGTAAGGGAGGCGGATGCTACTCGGTCTCGGGAGACACAGCCGGGCCAACATCTGGGACAGTTACAGCCACAGCTGCCTGGGGATGGGAAGGAAGTCCCCCCGCTTCCCTTCAGGACGTGCTCAGGTGCAGACCCGGCCCTGGGGCTAACAGGGTGGAATCCAGCCCCTACTCCCCCACGGGCCACACTCCATCCGCCATCCGAGGGAAGGGCACCTCTTCCTGCCAGCCCTGCTCAGGTCCCTGGGTCTTCGTCCCTTTTCTACGTGGCACAAAGGCCCTCACATCCACCCCAGGAGCCCGCCCGGCATCCTCCCTGCCGTCCGTGCCGGAACGATGTGCCATTTCAGGGCAGGAGCGCTGAAAACCAGGGAGCAGGTCACCGTGGCCCCTGACCACGCTGTGACGTGATGTGAGAAGCCCTGAGAAGACACTGCTACCGGGCGGGTCCCCTGGAGGCTGCGATGAGCCCCTCCCCTGAGCCTCTCCCCTCGGACCTGCTGGGAGTCTAACGCGGCCGAGGGCAGCGTTTGCTGTTTCAGGCCCGGAGCCTGGGGCGCTCGCCATCCCATCTTGACCCCACGGGCCGAGGATGACACAAAAGCTTTCCAGGATCCGCACTGAAGAGAGAAGAATTCAAATGGAAAAAGGCAAATCCGTGGCAGCCCGGTGACCACGGGGAATAACTGGGCAGACGTACAATAAAGCTGTCACTGCAGGAAGCTTTACCAATGGAACCTTGCGAACTGTCATGTGTATAAAGCACAACTGAGTCGTCAAGGACAGACCAACAGACCGTCAGGCATGTCACCTCTCCTTTCAGCGGCCTTCCCGCTGTGGACGCGGGAGTAAGGGCACCCACCTGTCCCGTCTGCTCGGGCGGCTGTGACACAGTCCACAGGCCGGACACAAGCAATTCAACCATTTAAACAACAGAATCACCAACGGCATCGGCTCATCGAAGGAGGTGAGCAGGGAAAGCCGTGCTGCCGCCTCCGGGAATATCAGCGTAACTAATGCCACTCTTCGCCTCTGTGCTCAAAGGGGTGCTGTCTACGGCAAAGTCCAATAAAGGCGAAGAGCCCGGCTCCCACCGCCCTTCGAAGTGCTCCATTCAGTGACGTCCTTTGTGATGGACAGGACCCGACATGTGCAAATATCAGGAGCTGCTCTCATGAGACGGGGTCTGGCACCACGCATCTCTGTCCTGCACTATGTGGCCTCACACAGGGTCAGATGCAGGGTCAGAGGCCTAGGGTGTCAGTGAAGGCTGGAGAAGGCCCCGTGTCTGCCCCCGGAGGCCCAGCCCCGACCGGCCTGTGGGGATCCGGGGTCCTCCTGGTGATGGCGCCTCTAGTCTACTCCGTCCTCACCTCCACACAGACCTGAAGGGTCCCGGGGCCTGGAAGCCCGGAGGGGGCCATGGTTCCTGCGCCTCCCTCCACACCCCTTCCCCCTACCTTTCTTGACAGACATGCTAGGCTCGCACCTGCTTCCTCTTCCGATGTGAGAAGGAAGCGAAGTCACCATCAAGAGACACAGAGGCTGCCTTTTCTTAAAGAAAATGCACGGCCATTGGTGGGGGAGCACGGCCTCGCGGACCAGGAGCAGCTGCAAAAGCCGGAATTCTGTGGGTGTCTGGGATTTATTTTACACTTTTCTGTCAATAACACCACTGCTTTCTCATATCTGCCAAGCTCTTTAGGGTTGGTGGGCACGATCTCCAATGCCTTCTCCTTTGGGCCTCACGTGAATTCTATGAAGCAGGTGTACCCTCTTTAGTTCAGAAGGTCAATACTGAGCAGGACTTGTCCCTGGGCACCCTGCTCCAGCCCCCACTCCCCTAGGTAGGCAGCTGGGGCTGGGGCTGAGTGGGGGCTGGGCTGGAGCCGACCTCTGTCTCACAGTCCTCGGCAGGCAGGTGGCCACAGCACACCCGTGGTTCGTGGCCACGACGACCCCCTGGGTGGTTCCTGAGGGTGTGTGTGAGGAGCCCGGATGCCCCGATGACTGGCAGGAGTCCCCTGTTCTAAGCATCATGCTTCTACCCCTTATGGAGTCCTCACAACCACGTGTCGCCTCCACGTTATGGGAGGGAGCACTGAGGCTTAGAGAGGCCACCTGGCTTGTCCAAGGTGGCAGAGCCAGCAAGTGGGACGCGGGGCCTCCGACCCAGTCTCTGACCAGAGTCCCACCTGGCCCTCTACATGGCAGTGGCTCCATCGGACTCTAAAGAGATCGCAAGGGTGTGCAAAATATCTCGCGTCGTGGGAATCAGGAGGCAAGTTTGATTTCACTGGGTTCACAGTTTCCCACAATGCTGTTCCCCACTCTAAAAGCATCTTATCCTGCCAGGAGAAAACGTTTCAAAGCCCCTAACGCAGACCGGGCCCCAGTGGCAGCGACCAGGGTGACACTGGGGACAAGTGTGCTTTCTGGGTGGTGCTGGCCTCTTGCTGATGAGTCCTGACGGGGTCTTCAATCCGAGGACAGACAATTCTGTCTCCTGATCCTGTGACGGCCAGCGAGGGCGTCAGGATTCAGGATGAGGGACACACGATTCACACGGAATTCGGGTAAAGGGAGGTTAAGCTACTGGGGAGGAAACCCCACATTCACAGGTTGTCATGTTAATGAGAAGATGCTGGTCACCATGCTGCAGGGAAATGCCCACTGTGCTCACCACCTTCATCCCATAGGAGGCTCTCGGGGACCCGCATGGAGGTATTGGCCCCAGAAACAGGGCCGGCGCGGCCAGACGGCAGGGTCTGACGGGGAGAAGAAACAGCATCCCCGTGACAGGTGTGACAGGACAGCTGGGGACGCCCATGAAGGAAGCCCACCTCTGGCCGGGCTGGGAGACAGATGGGCAGGGAGGCGTCCAGTAGGCCAGGCGAGGCCGGAGGGGACTGAGCCCTCTCCTGAGAGGCCAGACCGTGGCAGCCGACATGTGTCATCTCCAAGTCCCCCACAGAGCTCTCCTCACTCCACAGGTGAGAGACTGAAGCTGTGAGACAGCAGAGCATCCGGTCAGGGGCAGAGCTGGGCCCGCTTGTACCGGGAGGATAGCAGTAGGTTTACAGTTGTTCGTATGGAAAAAGACCTGCAGGTCGCGATTATTACAATAGCTTTATTAACTCAAATAATGGCTCAGTGGCACAGTGACCCCACTTTGGCCCGTGCTGTGTGTCTCTTGGAGAAATGGATCCTCTGTGTGAACGCGCCGGGGGACCAGAAGGAAGCTGCCTGCCCCCGAAGACGGGGCATGAAGCCCTCCTGAGGGCTGGGCGTATCCTTTTCTGAAATAATTTAAAAATCCTAAGCACTGCATACGAAACTGGATGAGTGGAATTAGTTATCACTACACAGTGTCTGGTTAAATCACAATAGGCTTTTTGCCTGTCACTCTGTCCCTATTAAACCACATGGAACAGCAGGCCCCCGCGGCGCCCCTCCCACCACCTGGCCCAGGGCAGCCCATTAACTGCACGTGCTGGTTAGAGCAAAGGGATTAGGAACCAAAAGATACATTAAAATGGTGGCACTGCTCCCGAAAACCACAAACCCAAGTACAACAGATGTGCTAACCCAGAAGGGATCCGGAAGCTGAATTCTCAGTGAACGAGAAGGCTGCTGCCTGGGGTGCTTTCCTCCTCAGATTCACAGAGAGACGGAAGTCAGATGTCTACACTCCCTGGGGATCGCGACAGGACACAGGACATTCATGTGGCTGTAGCCGCTTCCTGTCTCATCCTGCAGCCTGGGGACAGGGGACCGGGGAAGGGATGGAGGCCTTGGTGGATGGGGCTGAGCCCGTGGACATGGCTGGTTTTCAGGCTCTGTCACCAGGAACAGGAAGAAGGGAGAGAGGCCACGCTCACAGCACAGGCGTCCTGGGCTCTGGCCAGCTATTTTAAGAAGTTCAGCTGTGAATGGCAAAAGCAACATGCAACGTGCCTGGCAGGAGATACGGGGACACTGTTAATCCCGCGAAAATGTGCCGTCGCTGGTCTTTTAGTTTGTCCAACACTCAGGCCCCCCCGATCTGGGTGGTGGGCCTCCCTGGGAGGAGGGGATCTGGGTATTAATGGGCCACCAGTCCCCCCGCCCTGCCCCCGCACCAGTGAGGCTGAGCAGGGGGCCCCCTTACCCCTCCTCCAGCAGCACACTTGGGCTTCCCAGGGAGGAGGTGAAGCTGGGAGGGAGCTGGGCCACACCCTGGCACTTACTGAGTGATGGTGGGCTTCCTGCGCTTAGGGATTTTTAAATGGACAGAAGCATCACTTCCTGGTCCCTTCCCAGCCTACTGCCCTCTCTGGCCCAGTGGGCGCCTAAGGAAATGCCACCCTCAGGGTTACCGGAAGGTGGTAGGGCCGGTGGAAGCACCTCGCTTAATGGCCAGGCAGCCTGACAATACTGTCTCCTCCCTGGTCTCCTGCCCACTCCCTGCTGTGAAGGCTACAGGGGCCAGGCAGAGCCCATGAGCAGCGTGGGGATGTGACCCCACTGGCTCGGAAGGAAGCCCCATGGCTGCTGACCCAGGTGGAGGCGGCACTCAGCAGCTGTCACAGCAGCCGCCACAGGGATGCCACCCTGGCCTGCTGTCCCTGGAGCACACCTGCGCCGTGGGGCCCCGGGCCTTTTCCAGGAGAGAAAGACGTGTGTCTCCACCCCGCTCCCGGCCCAGCTGAGCCAGGCTGCACGGGATCACCGGGAAACAGGTGTCTCCAACAGGCAGAAAGGGGCCACTGGCCCCACAGGATGCCACTCAAAGACCCCCCCTCACCCACCTGCACCTTCGTGCCAACCCATTGTCTATAGAGGCAGCAAGAAGTTACTGCTGTGCCTGCAATTCACCCCTCTGTTCCCTCTCCTCACCCCGCCCACCATCAACTTGGCACAGCAGTAGCTTCTGGAGCACAGCAGAGTGCAGTCCCATTGGCAGCTGATGCCCAGCTTCCTGAGAGGGCACAGCTTCCCTAACCCTGCCCCACCGAGCTTTCCGGGCACTCGGCCCTCCCACTCTCTTCCAGGAGGTTTTCATGGGGAGAGCCCAGGAGGGAGAACGTGGCTTGGTCAGCCCCACTTCCTGGCCTCCTGGAGGACAGCCGTGCACCCGACAGGGGCTTCGTGTAAAGGACATAGCGTGGGTCCTGAGGCCAGCGGCTCGAACACGTACAGTGATGGACACGCAGAGCAGCGTCCTCCTTGGCCATCTGCCCTGGGTGTTCGTCACTGTCTGGAGACCACTTCAGTTGTCCCTCCTGGGGGTAGAAGCCGGATGCTGTTAAACACCCTAACGAGGACAGGACAGCCCCACATTGGAGCGTTATCCGGCCCGAATGTCCAGCGCATGAGGCTGGGAAACCGGCAGAGAAGATGAGGAGGAAAACCCGGGAAATGAAGTGCAGAGTCAGGAGACTTCGCGGCCACCACTCACCACAACCCTGTGGCCGCTTCCCTCCGGTGCGGGCTCCAGGCCCGGGTGAGAGCCGGGCAGGCCGTGTGGTGCTTCTGAGAGGGCAGGCAGGCCCAGCGATACCCCCAGGAGTCAACCGCAGGCCGGCACCCAGGCCTGGCTATGACAACAGCTCAAAACACCTGGTGGCATCTCGCTGTTGAGTCTTAAATTCAAGACCAAGATGCAAAAGGTTCATGGAAGACAGAGGGTCCTTTTTCTCGGTGATGGGGAAGAAGCCGGTCCACAGGTCTGCCACGTAACGCCCACATGTGGCCCACACAAGGCACTCAGAGCTTTGACTCTGAGCTCATTTACCCAGTGCCAATGGTGGTCTGTACCCCTCCCCGCAGGCACAGACTTCCTGGCAATTTTCTCACGTCGTTCCTCCAGACCTCTCTCCTTTTTTTGCTTTTAGTATTTCCCCCCAATTCCATCAGCCAGCTCCCTTTTCTCTCCTCTCAGCCCTCATCTGATGATTGAGTTTCACCCCTGTCCTCGGGGTGCCTCCTGACCCTTCAAGCAGCGATGCCTCTCCCGCTAGACCAGTGGTTCTCAACCTTCCTAATGCCGCGACCCTTTAATACAGTTCCTCATGTTGTGGTGACCCCCAACCATAAAATTATTTCCGTTGCTACTTCATAACTGTAATTTTGCTACTGTTATGAATCGTAATGTAAATATCTGATATGCAGGATGTATTTAGGCGACCCCTGTGAAAGGGTCGTTCGACCCCCAGGTTGAGAACCGCTGCACTAGAGGGAATAGCCACAGGTACCAGGCAGCCTGGCTAAGATCCGCGCCACGCCCGCCCCCCCCCCCCCCGGATATTCCTCTTTTACAGACAAAGGAAGGAGATTCGGACGTGTTAACGCGCCTGTGGTCACACAACTTAGAAAGGCTGGTGGAGTTCTCTGCACTAGCCCATACATTTCCCATGCTGGTCAGTTCCGGCGGCCACCCAGGTCATCAGGTCACTCCCCGTCTACACCAGGTGGTGAGTGACATGCAGCCCCATGGGACTCAACAACAATTCCATGTTATAGGCTGTGCCTCTGACAACATAGTCAACCAAGAGTTAATCACTGCTCTGAAGCTGTGCTGTCTCACTGGGGGCCGCTGCCATAGGTGGCTCTTTAAATGAAAATGAATTAAAATCAAGTGAAATTTAAAATGCAGCTCCCCAGGTGCACTAGCCACTTTTCGGGTGCTCGACAGCACTTGGGCCAGTGGCTGCCCTGACACCCGGCACAGGGACAGCATTCTGTCCCCACAGGAGGTCCTGCCAGCCAGCATGGCTGCCACGGCTCTCAGTGAACCTGGGGTGACTTAACGCAGTGTCTTAGGGCGTCCAGGGAGGAGTCACACCAGCTGTTCAGTCAACATGGAAATCCCACCTCTGAGCGTCAACCCGAAACCTCCACATGCCTAAGGGATGCCACAGAGAAGGTGAGCAATAAAAATAAAAGGATGCCAGGATAAGGGTAGAAAAATGGACAGCTATGTGACGGAGGTGAAAGTATAATGAACGTTAATCTCCCGGCTCTTTACGTGCAACCGTTCATTCACTCCCCAGGCCAAGAAGTGGTGGACACACTGCAAGATAATCTGCCCTGGAAGCTCTGGCCAGTTCTGGCTCCGACATACTTGCTGACCCGAGGATTTCCCACTGCCAAGCCCCTATCACATTGTGCCTACCCAAACTCTCCAGGCATTCAGATCTGTGCTGTGGAAAGTATAGCTCAGTTCTTAGAGAATTTTCCAAACAAACAAATGTGTTATCCTTGAGGCCCGAAGCCATGAAAATCTCATTTTGTAACCCCCTTGGTTTGCTCACCTGATTTGACATTTTATTCCACTCTCAGTAAAGACTTACCCAAATGACTTGTCTCCTTGTTTGTCCCGTTTGGACATCAGATATGATGAACTGTGCCTCCCTGGTATACGGCTCAGATTAGCTTTCAACTTTCTTCTCAATGCCTACCACCTCCTTCATCAAAAACAAAACTCTATCTTTAGGCACCAAAACAGAGAAGTTTGGCTCCGTAGCACTGAGCAGCATTTCCTTCAACACTGACACTGTGGTGAAGGGCACTGGCCTGGAAGACAGGGGGCCCAGGCTGTGTGCCCATGCCCTCAGCAATGACCGAATGCCTGGTGGCAATGCTGCAGCCACCCCCCTGCACCACTGGTGTGGCCTGGTCGCAATCCTGTGCATCTCCCTCCTGGCCTTCCCCGGAATCGTCCCCGGAGGTTTTTAGTGCCTCACTCTCGAGTCTGAATGGACAGCCAGGGATCCCCACACAGCTGGGGAGGCACCAAGGTGACAGACAGAGGCCAGAGCAGGCAAAGGATGAAGAGAAACAGACATCGTGCAGACGAAAAGTTCAGGCTAAAAAGAGAATATCCTCAGGATGAGGCACCGTGGTAGTGAACCAAGAAAGAATATAAAAATGCTATAAAAAAGGGAACAAAGAAGAAGAACAACAACAAAAAACTAAAAACATTTAGAAATTAAATACAGCCTGGCCGGGGTGGCTCAGTGGTTGAGAGTCAACCTGTGAGAGTCACGGTTTGATTCCTGGTCAGGGCACATGCCCAGGTTTTTGGCTTGGCCCCCAGTAAGGGGCGTGCAGGACACAGACAATTGATGATTCTCTCTCATCATTACTGTTTCTATCTCTCTCCCTCTCCCTCCCTCTCTGAAATCAATAAAAATATATTTTAAAAAGAGAAATTAAATACAGAACAGAGGAGTTTAGTAGAAGGAGTGGCAGATAAAGTTGAGCACCTCAACTTTCCAGGCAGGAATAATATGGAATTGATAGATCTGTTTAAAAACACAGAAACTCGTATTGTGAGGAGTTCTGTTAGAACGTTTGTGAAGCATTAGACATGATAGATATGTAGATAGAAGAGCAATTGGGGAAAAATAGAAATAATCCCTGAGAAGGCAGGAAGTTGTGCGAGGGAAGACACCACCAGCATTTACGATGTGCCAGTCATCGTCCTGAGGTCTTTGCAGGAGACAGTTCCCCCACCCACATAAGCACCTGGAAGAAGAGCACTCTTAAATCCCCCATTTCACGCATGGGGGCGAGGGGGCAGGGGAGGCTGAGGCACAAAGTGCTCCCGCTCATGAAGCAAGTGGCAGAGTCAGGATTTGAACCCAGGGACTCCAACTCTAGCCCCAGACTCTACCAGTGTCCTGACTGTGACTATTCATTAACCTAAACTCACAATGTAACTATGCTATGAAGATGAGGAGAAAGGAAAGTGGGGAGAGGGCCTGGGCTGCACCCCCGAATACCAAGTCCTCACCCCGCAAACCAGGAAGTACCTGAAATTCAAAACTCCATACACAGTGCATACGCATATCATTTATAAACAGGAGGTACTCACCGGACCAGTTAGTTTCACAAGGGCGTTATGGACATGGCATTTACCGGGTGGCATGAGAAGCCACTGGAGAGCTTTAATCAGAGAAGTGACATGATGTGACATATTTTAAAAGGATGGTCTGAGAATGTGGGACAAGGGTAAAAACATTTCTTATTTTAATTAAATAAAAATTAGTTTTGAAAAGATGAGAGAATTGAAAGAAGATGAGAATATGGGACTCTCCCATGAACTGCTATGCCGGGTGGCTCCGAGGTCAGCTGGGGACAACGGTCCCAGAGATGGGAGGCACGTCGGCCTGACTGCAGGGCACCGCCTAGAATAGGGCTGTGGACGGAGCCAAAAGCTGATGCAGAAGGGGCCTGGCGGAGGAACTGGAGCCTCTTAGTTATGGGATGACCTTAGGCAAG
Organism: Myotis myotis; assembly: GCF_014108235.1. Classification (NCBI taxonomy): domain Eukaryota; kingdom Metazoa; phylum Chordata; class Mammalia; order Chiroptera; family Vespertilionidae; genus Myotis; species Myotis myotis. The sequence continues at coordinate 34,873,246 of NW_023416390.1, read as the reverse complement.
TCACTTAGCACCTCCGAGCCCGCTGCTCTCAGTCAGACACTCAGAGATGCTCTAACCTCCAGCGATGGGACTGAATATAATTGTGGAGAGGAGCTTCTGGGGTACCTGACACTGTGGCCTCAAAAGCAGCCTCAGTTCCCGTCTCCCCACTTTCCAATCCCATCCCCTGACCAGGCTCACGGGGTACAGACTCAACTATAATCCAGGTCCCCTGATTTCCACGCTGCTGTGGAACCTCTTCATGCCATCCACACGCAAATCACAGCCCTAATCACAGGACCAGTGAGTCACCCCAGGTTCACCCAGAAAAGGGACAGGGGACAGCTGGCTCTCGGACAAAAATAGCCGAGGGTGGGCCCAAGCCAATGGCAACCAGCAGGACTGCCCACAGCTGCATTTCTGAGTCCGTCTCCGACGAGGCCATCTTGCCAGGACTCACAGAAACAGCCCAAGGTCACGGGTGCAGGGTTTGCAATTCCCCGACAGCCCCGATGGTGATAAAAGTCCCCTGGAATCTTGTCCTGTCACATTCCTATCACCCGTGGGTGATGTGGAGAGATGCGTGTGTCTGTCTGAGGAAGATGAACGATGGGAGGGGAAGGGGATTGGGAGGGAGGTTGGGGGGGTGGGACAGCGTCCCCCGAGTGCCTGCTGGGATGTGGGACAGGTCAGTGCCCCCATGAGCAGTGTCTGTGCAGACTGTTGTCTAACCCAGCTCTTCCCACTCCCTTCTGGTCACAAACTGCTGGCCACATCGCATGACATGGTCCAGTCGGTATCCAGTTGGTGTTGGTCTGTTGGCCAGCCTCAGAAAAGCAAATTCATCCGGAAAAAGGCATGAGGCTGACAGCGCAAACGAAGTGAAATGGGCTGTAGCAACCAGACTGCCTTCAGGTAAATGTGGGCCCGTGTCAGCCGCCCAAGGGCAGGGACTGCACCAGGAGATCTGGAGTGCGTCCTGCAGCTGGGCTCAGTCAGGACCCCAGAGGAGGCCATCTGTGGGAGCCCAGGAAGGTGGTGGAGGTCCCACACTGGGCCAGCTTTTGGGGTGCTCTGGAAGGAGCATGCATCCAACCCCGATTGGCCCTGGAGGAGAAAAGGAGACAGGGTCCCTCTAATAGGCTGATCTATGAGGGCTATTTGGGAAAGACACGGGGGACTTAGGGTTAGAGTGACCTGTGTTTATGGGACTCCCCAGAATGAAGCAGGGGGGTTGTCCTGAGTTGAGATCCCCAGAAGCAGAGCCTGAGGCAGGGACTTGAAAGGGGTGGTGCCGGCAGAGGGGGTGAGGGGAGCAGAAAGGCCCGGGGAGGAGGTAGCCTCAGCTGGCTTTATCCCTCACCCCATCCCATAATCCCACGGGGGCTCTGGAGCCTGAATGCACCCCAGAGCTGGCTCCACCTGGAGGGACTGCCCCAGTCAGTAGCTGCAGCTGCCCCTGGCTGGGGTGGCATGTCCCTCCCCCCCCAAAGCGACTGCTAGGGGCCACGGGAGCATCTCTAGTGAAGGGGGCGTCTGTGACCCCTGACAGCCACTCACAGGCCAGGGAGTCAACACTTGCCAACAGGGGGATCTGGGCAGCCACCAACTGCACCCCTGCGGGGACCATGTGGTCTGAGGACACTGTTGCAGTGGGGCCAGTCCTGGGGGAGGGCACTGCATTGTGGGTGCAGAAGGAACAGGGACCACGGCCTGTGGCCACAGAGGGATGCGAACACTGCGACCGTTGTCATCATTACTTTTCGTGTGCGTGTGGGGAAAGGCTCTCCGTTTGCAGGAATACTGTGAGGGCCTCTGGTGTCGTGAGGGCCGTATCATTTCACTCAGTGGCAGAGTGCTGAAGGCGAGATTTGGGAAGCTACCAGAAGTCATTAACAGGATGCTAATCGCGCCAGGAGCGGCATGCACCTGCTCTGCAAACACCTCGGCCAGCTGTGAGAAGCGGTACCCGTGCTTCCGTGGGGACGGCCTCAGAGTGCTTCCCGCACGTTCGTCCTGACAACGTTGAGCCCAAATGCCACCTCAGACAGACAGTGAGAAGCAAGCTACTCCTGCAAACACATCTACAGGGGTTGACAGTTGTACCTCCATTCCCTACAAACATGCCCTCGTTAAAACCCAATGTAACTGCAGAAATAGAAAGTATCGCTTGCAGCGAGTCGTCCCCTCTGCCCATCTGGCCTCCAGTGGGACTTGGCCCTGCCCCCCCAACTGGTGACCATCTCTGCCCAGAATTCTCCACTTAGGGTCCAGTGCACCTTTACTGGATGCCAGACCCACATCCACCCCCACTCCCGGCCAGTTTCTTCAGTGCTCCTCAGTTTTTATTCAGGCCCCACACCTCCCTAAAAGCTCCAGGTGGTCAAGTCCCACAGTCCCAGGATGGGCCTGACTGCCGCAGCAGAGCACCCTGTCCCCTCGTCACAAGGATTGGTGTGGGCTACTGAGTCAACTGTCCTGGTCACAGAGCTCCGTGAGGAGCAGCCTAGGAAATATGACAGGAACGCGTATCCTAGCTCTCAGGAGAGACGGGGTGTGGGCTCATGCGGGGCAGCCTGGGAACATAGCAGCCTGTCTGCCAGATGCAAGTCACCCTGAGGACGAGGCCACCCATAGAGGATGGCCCGGCAGAGCCAGCTGCAGAGGTTGTGTGGACAGAGACGCCCGCGTTGCCAGTGAGGCTGGTGGGGAATCCGCACTTGAACCAATGTAGACGCCAGTCTAGGTTAGGATTTCTGTTCCTTCGAGAATAACTCAAAAGCCCTAGCCGGTTTAGTTCAGTGGATAGAGTGTCGGCCCTTGGACCGAAGGGTCCCGGTTTGATCCTGGTCAAGGGCACAGTGCCTGGGTTGCAGGCTCGATCCCCGGGCCCAGTCAGGGCATGTCTCTCCCACATCGATGCTTCTGTCTCTCTATCTCTCCACCTCCCTTCCACTCTCTCTAAAAATCAACGGAAAAATATCCTCGGGTGAGGACAACAACAACAAAGTAACTCAAAATGCCACTTTCTCTGGGATGCCACCTCTGATGGCCATTCCTAGTCCCATCAGGAAGTGTAACTCTCATTTCCCATCCTCCAGAACACAATATCCATGCCCTTTTATATCAAATCTCTTCCTGCCTTCAATTCCTGCCACTGGTGTATGGTCAGGCCCCGTTCTGACCCAGTCCCTCCGGGGTGGCTCCTCTGGTCCAGCCCTGCCTCCCAGTCTCCCTGGCACGGGTGTAGGGAGCAGGGCAGGCATCCCCTCAATCACTGAGCAAATAAGAAAGTACCGGACTTAAGACCCTTCTGTTAATTTTCATAAGAACTCTATTTGAACAGTGATTCTAATGTTCACAGTTGGGAAATATACTTCAATTTGTAGAAGAAGATAAAATACTGCATCTGCCCCCTCCAGCTAGCATTTGTAACACCCATACACATGGTTGGTTTGACTGTGAGGATGTGTGGGGTGGCTCTCAATTTACCTGCTTACTCGCTTTGCTTTCTTTAATCCTGACACCAAGGGGGGTTCATTTTCCCCATTTAGAAGCGAGGATATGGAGGCTGAGGGGGGGAGGGTAGCTCTCTGCCCTGGGGTGGCACAGTCCGTGCGGAGCTGTGTACAGTTTCAAAGCCCACGTCTGATCCCACGTCTGATCCCACATCTGAATGTCACCTCCAACTGTGCCTCCCTGGCTGGGGGGCCGGACCACGGGTTCCCATTACACAGGACCTCAGGGTGTCAACCCAGGGAGTAGCAACCCAAGGCTTTTCCTTTCAATCTGTGTTTATAAAGACCAGCAGACAGGAGGTAGACTTCAGGAACTCTCATTCTTGTTTCCTCGTCCCCAAACCACTGACAGAAAGATGAGGCCATGATCATTGGTCACCACTGACCTCCCAGAGAAATGTGTTTGGTCTTTTGGTCAAATACATACAGAAATACCTGTCTTTGACGGGGGGGGGGGGGGGGGATTATATTCAAGCTACTGCACTTAGCAAACAGCTATATTTAGCCAAGTGTACTGTAAGTGCCTTGTCCCTTTTTTTTTTTTTTTAATTAATGAATGTACCAGGCACTGAGGAGCATCTACAATGCGCCTGGCTCTGTGTTGAGCTCTGGGGATTCCAAAGTAAGTCACTGCCCGCCTGGGTGTCACCTTCTACAGGGGTGACAAACAACGCCGAGCCCACATGACTACCTCAGCAGGCGTAGGGCCAACAGCTGAGGTATAGATGGAGGCAGGGAGGCTCTGCCTCACAGAGAACCAAATCTACCCTGGGCTTTAAGGGATGAATAGGAGTGTGCCTGGAAAGCCCTTTTCTTTCTCATAGAGAGAAAAACAAAAGTCTGTATTCAATCAATATTCAACAAATACTGATGGACAGCCATGTGTCCATAAAAGCAATAAACTGAAAACACCTAAGAACTGCTTCTGGAGTCCACGCAATAAACAGCTGTCGGAGGCAACCCGACACCACAGACACGCAGCCTCATCCCTGGAAGTTTTTCCATTGAGAACAATGCTCGGTGGGACTCTCCTCTGCCCCAGCACGTGGAAGAGGGTGTAGAAGAGGGTTGCACTGCACCTGTGGTGTGAGTTCCTTATTAGCTTGTGAGCCCTCCCGGCTTGCGCACGCACACATACACATACACATACACACACACACACACACACACACACACACACACTGCACAGCTCAAAAGGTACAAAAGGGTGTACCCTGAAAGTTCAAGCCTCCTTGTCCACCCCAGGCCCAGGGAATGGCTCCCCTTCCCCAGGGAGCTGCTCCCAGTCCGCTGGGCGTCCTTTCAGCTGTGACGGGCTGCCCAACCTTCTGTGGCGCCCTCGCTGGAGAAGAGGCACGTGCACAGATCTGCACACGGTGAACCTGCGGCTGGGACGTGCATCGCCCATCTCCCTAGGATAAACTCTGCCCAGGAAACTTGGATGAAAACCTGTGTGCCTGGACCCCGTTTCAGGCTCGGTCCAGAAACAAGTCACACTGACCCCAAGTCCATGCCCAAGCTGCACCGTGTGTGACAATCCACTGCAAACGGTCACCGACAGGGGCCGGGCCATTCCCCAGGGCCATGTGGCCTCTGAGGACGTCCATGGGCCTCCAGGGTCGGGCCTACAGCACCCCCAGGGTGCAGTACAACAAAGCGGGGCGCCTGTCCCCCACCCGCTGCCTGGGCCACCTTGCACCAGGGGCGGCGCCCCAGCTCCACGCGCCTAGGGGACAGCGGCCCAAGGGAGCCGGGGGCGGGGGAGGGGTCAGTGTCGCAGGCCTGTCCCCTGGGCGGCCGGAGGACAGGCGTCCCGCCCGCCGAGACCCCGGCTGAGGCCCGCGGACCGACGGACTGACAGCCGCCTGACAGCTGCGCGCGCCCCCGCCGGGCATAACGGGCCTGCTCTTACCTCGCGCGCGATCTGGTTCAGTGCCTCGTCCTCTGCAGTCAGCCGCTCCCGGTTGGGGAGCCGCTTGCGGCCCGCGCCCTGGGTGCCCATGTCCATCGGCAGCGCCGCCGCCGCTGCTGCTGCGGGCCCGTTGCTCCCGCCGCTCGCGCCCCCGGCTCCGGGCCCGCCCCGCCCCTCCCCTCCCTCCGCCGGCGTCATGGCGTCAGCGGCGCGGGGACGCGGGGACGGGGCTGGTCGCGGGGACCAAGGCAGCGGCAGGGGTTTTGGACGCGGCGGGCGGGACCAGGACTAGAGCTTGAAGCCGGCGGGAGGTTTGGGATGTTTGGGGGCGGGGATGCGGGACGCGAGAGTGACTCAGCTGGGGACTCCGGGGAGGATGGGGCGCGGGGACGGTGGTGGTGGTGGTGCGGTGGGGGGTGGGTTAGAGGCGCCAGCGTCCGGGGACCAGGGCTTGAGCACTGCAGGGTGCACCCCCCGCTGGAACCACCCGCCTCAGGGCTGTGGGTACCGGGGCGCGGGGACCTCCGCAGGGCGTGGAGGGCTGGCGGGGATTGGGTGCCAGAGAGGTTTGCGCGGAGGGGTAGGCGCAGGGACGAGGTTCAGACTGGCGCTCTGTGAGCCTTGGTCCAGCACAGCCTGGCTGGGAGCAGGGTCCAGCCCAGGGTGGTCAGCTCCTTCTCCTGCTCCCAGGCCCTGTGACCTTGGCCACCTCACCCTCCCACCCCCTCCCCAGCCTGACGGTGGGTTCAGAATCAGCGTGAGGATGGATAGGTCTCCTTCACATGCCTGTCCTCTGTGGCTCCTCACCCCACCCCTGTGTCCCCAACTTCTGGGAAGAGGCTGACACCGCAGCTGGTCTCAATAAATAGTCGTTGAGAAAGGAATGAATTTGCCTGAGCTTTTCCTCCCATACTCTACAGGTGGGTTTAAAAGTAAACAGGAGAAGCAGGTAAGGGTTACAAAGCCATCACCATCCTGTCCATCGGGGTACAGGAAGAACGTGCCAGAAATTCCCTGAGTATGTATTTTAAACTAAAAATAAGAATGTTATGTATCGAATACTAGCATTTCATATACAGCCTCAGTTTAAGGGGCCACCTGCCAGTCACAGGGCACCCCTGCGGGCAGCAGTGGCATTCTCTCCCATTAGAGCAGTGATGGCGAACCTATGACACGCGTGTCAGAGGTGACACGTGAACTCATTTTTTTGGTTGATTTTTCTTTGTTAAATGGCATTTAAATATATAAAATAAATATCAAAAATATAAGTCTTTGTTTTACTATGGTTGCAAATATCAAAAAATTTCTATGTGTGACACGGCACCAGAGTTAAGTTAGGGTTTTTCAAAATGCTGACACGCCGAGCTCAAAAGGTTCACCATCACTGCATTAGATCATTTTCAGAACATTCTGTTGTATCTGGACGAACCAGGTGAAATGGGTTTATGGATTACATAACCTAGTCTTAGCTAAAACTCAAAGAGTAGACAAATGGCTTCAAAGGATTGAAAAGATTCTCAGAGATACTCCCCCAAATCGCAGACAAAAAAATGAGACGGTTTCCTTACTCCTGGGAGGAGCTCGGCATTGACCTCACTGTGAGGTATTAGCAATGAGAACAGTTAGCAATCGTCAAAAACAACTTGAAACATGAGTTCCCATTGCCTGTCATTAATGATTAACCTCATTTTAAGTGGATATAGTGACGGATGATGATGATAATGACATAATTTATACAAAACTATATAAATATTTGGGGGCCACTTAAAAAATACTTAGTGATAGAGTTCATGGTAAAAAAAAAAAAAAAAAAAAAAAAAAAGAAGAAGAAGTCTGGCCCTAGCCAGTTTGGCTCAGTGGATAGAGTGTCGGCCTGCAGACTGAAGGGTCCCAGGTTCTATCCCGGCCAAGGGCACATGCATGGGTTGTGGGCTTGATCCCCAGTAGGGGACGTGCAGGAGGCAGCCGATCAATGATTTTCATCATTGATGTTTCTATATCTCTCTCCTTCTCTTTTCCTCTCTGAAATCAATAAAATAAAAAATATTAAAACAAAAAAGTCTGGGTTCTAGGCCAGTGGGTTTTCCATTTTCGGGGATTGTGAATGTCTTTGAGAATCTGATGAAAACTGGATTCCTCTTCCAGAAAAAAAAAAAAAAAAAAAAAAAAGCATATGAACAGGACATTTGAGTAGTTTTAAAGGGTGATAATTAGAGGTCCATCCACAGGCCCTCTGACTCCCGCCTATACTCTCCCCTGGGAGCCTTTCTAGCTACTAAAGCCAGGGTTGCCTTCCCATACACTTTGCCACCGCACTCTCCAGAGTGCGGGGCGGCTCCACAGTGCTATTGCAGCAGTTCTGGGGAGGAGAGCCCCAGCAGGTGTGAAACGTGTCGCTGGTCGTTTGTGGCTAGGGGCAGGGAAATGCTGAAGCTTGTGAAATTACTTGCTCTAAGTGTTGTTACCATAATAATTTCATCCTTACTGAGTGCTACCCCATGACAAGAATTTTGCATAAACAGGTGCCTTGGCCGGAGGATGTCACTCTCAGGGTAATTACATGCCATGGGTGTCTGTTCTCCTGTACACTGTGCCAGCTCCTTAGCCGACCCCTTTGAGCAGCTCCGAGTGGCTCTCTCAGAATAGCGTTCCTGAGATTCAGGACCAAGATCGTCTTTTCATCTCTCAGAGAATCTTGTTCAGGGTTAGGCATCTATGGGTGCTTAGAAAATGTATGTGGCCCTTGGAAGGTGCTATATGAATTAGGACGTGAAGTCCAATTCTCTTTTTACTTATGGAAGACAAATACTGCAAGGACTTATAGACTAACAATGGGGTTGATTTTTTCCTAGCGTGGGCATTATTAACCATTAATTAAATTGTTTTTAAAGACAGGTGACAGAGGACTTTAGATTCTAGCAATGGAGATGCCACTTATATCATAGTAACCTTCCTGCCAATAACAGTCATAAGCCTCAAACAATATAGAAGAAGCAACTATGTGCAGGCACCGGAGAGTAACCAAAAGCAGATACGGACTAGAGTGGGTTCAACCTTTGAATTAAGACAGCTACTTCCCCAGAGGACGTTCTCATCTTCACGGTGCACTGGGATTAGAACTCGAGACGTACTGGACTGAGGGGTTAGATGTTAGGGTCTGGGGCTGTGAGTGCAGCTGGAAATGTAGTGAGGAAATCCCAGAAAACTGGGGTACCTAGCGGGTTGAGCCTCTGCATACTAACTTGTGCAGAACCCATGGCTGAATCCTGAACTATGCATATGTGGGGCGAGACCCCAAGACACTCAGAAGAAAGCAACTGGAAGCCTGGGAGTGTCGGGGAGCGATTTCAGCAGCTGCCCAGTGTGGGGAGATAAAATTAGAAATTCGATTCCTACCAAGGGCTCGGTAAGCACCTTGAGTCTTTTATTGAAACCTCAGAAAGAATACACCTTAGAGCAGCGATTTTCAACCATTTTCATCTCATGGCACACATAAACTAATTACTAAAATTACATGGCACACCAAAAATTTTTTTTTGTTGATCTGACAAAAATATAGGTAGAATTTTGATTCATTCACACCAGACAGCTATTGTTGTGTTGGCTGTTGTCATTTATTTATTTGACAACCTAAGGGAATAGAGGTCAGTACCTCTGACCAGTTGAAAATCACTTCCTTGGAGTAAGACAACACTTGAGGACAAAGGGCTAGGACAGAAAAATCAAAACACACTCACTGTAACAAAGCCTAGAACCAGTCTCAACAAGATGAAGGTGATATGCAGGATCAAGGTAACTTAATTCCCTGCTAGAACCAAATTCAAAAGTCTTCAAAAGCAGATAATAGAATCCACAATCTCTGAAATATATTCCCCACGATGACCAGTATATAATGAAGAATTACTATACATAAGGAGAATCAGGAAAATGAGACTCGTAGTCAAGAGGGAAAATAATCGGAAAAGACTCACAGATAACTCAGATATTGAAATTGGCAGAGAGGTTGTATGAGATAACTTTTGGAAAATGGAGATAATGGATGAAGATAATTTTAGAGTCCTGGCTGGGTAGCTCAGTTGGTTAGAATGTTGTCCCGTACACCAAAAGGTTGGGGTTTCAATTCCTGGTCAGGGCACATGCCTAGGTTTCAGATTTCAGGTTCTATTCCTGATTGGGGCGCATACAGGAGGCAACCAATCTATGTGTCTCTCTCCGATGTTTCTCTCTCTCTTTTTCTCTCTCAAATCAACAGGCATATCTTCTGGTGAAGATAAAAACCCCCATAGAATATTGGTGTGCATGTCTACATGCATGTACAAGTCCATGCACACTTAACATTTGTGCATCTGATTATGTGTAGATTTTACTTCGATAAAAAAGAGGGTTTTTTTTGGTTTTTGTTTTTGTTTTTGTTTCTTTGTTTTGTTAATCTTCACCCAAGGATATCTTTCCATTGGTTTTTAGAGAGAAGGGATGGGGAGAGACAGAGAAAGAGAAACATCGCCCCAACCAGGGATAGAGCCTGCAACGGAGGTACATGCCCTAGACTGGAATCAGACCCACCACTTTTCAGTCCACAGACTGATGCTCTATCCACTGAGCCACACTGGCTAGGGCTAAAAAAAAAAAAAGAGTATTTTTGATAACAATGATGGAAAAACAACCAAACCAACGAAAACACAAGGAGGCAACAGAAGAGCATTTACCCCTCAGGCATCACATTAAACTCATAGTTTTAATGTAATGACTTCTGGAAGGGACCACCACTTAAGGGGCTGCCTCATGCATCGCTCTATCACTTCCTCTAGGAAGTGGAGGCCAGGAAGGGATGCTGGTGGCCAGCGTATCTGGCACCTGTCTGCTGGGAGAGTTAGGAGGCTGGAGGAGTTGCATCAGTGCCCCTGGCACTTGCTGTGGGACCCAGATACCTGTGGCATGCTGTTTTCCTGCAGAACGACCACAGGGAACAGGTGGACCTGCAGATAAGGAGGCGATGGGCCACAGTCTGGGTCGGCTCACTGTGCCAGCTGTGAGGGGAGTCATGAAGCTCACGTCTTGTTTACCCCTCTGTCAGTGAATCCCATTTCCCGTGGTCCCTTCTTCCTGTCAGCGTTGCTATGCTCATGGTCATTGGGTGCCTATAGCCCGGAGCCCGGGAATTCTGGGCTGTGTTTAGATTTGTCTGTTTCCATTCGGTACCGCACAGGTGATCTTGGTCTCGGGCAGGTTCCCATGCAGCCAGGCAGTTTGCAAACATTGTGCATCTGGTGAGATGTGGGAGCAGAAACTCCCGGTGCTGCTCTACCTACAGGTACCAGTGAACTCACTCGGCTCCTCCCCCTGGAGGAGTCACTGGACTGATGAGCCAAACGCCACCCTTATCAGTGACTCCGCCCAGCCTGCAAAGTGGAAATTGGCACATACAGTGCAGATCTTTTTCCTTCTCTGACAGTGGTTTTTAAGAGCATTCTGTGTCCTTGGTTTGGCAATGTTTAAGCAGAGGAAACATTTCACCAAGTTTTTGTTATGCCGAGTACTGCTCTGAAGACGTTCTCGTGAGAAAAATCTGGGAATTCTTTCTCCACATTAAGATAGAACCAAACAATGGAGAGCATCCCGGAGGGTCCTCCGCGTTGCCTGGCTTTGCTCAGGGTCTGGGCCAAGATGCCGCGCTCTGTGCCAGCCTCTGATCTATTTTAGGAACATAATAGAAAAATAGTTTGCTACTTACTGGTTTGCTTCCTGTGCTCCACACCCCCACACAGAGAACAGTTTATAAGAATTTGCTACAAGCAGTTTATAAAACTCAGCTTTGTCTCAAGCAGAACAAAGATTACATGGTTTTCTCCCCACGAAACATTTTTCTTACAATAAAATGTAGTCACAATACAAACAGGAGCATTGAAACGACCACATGAAACCGCAGCCCCTGGCAGCGCCTGGCAACGTGCGGGGCCCCCACTGGGGAAGCACAACCTGCTGCCTGCAGCGCGGCCAGGAGAACAGGACGAGCAAGACGCGCTCCTACCTCCAGTAGGTCTCCGGGCGGCAAGCGGAGCAAAGAGTCAGGTACATGAACACCCGGGATCTCCGGGACAATCAGGAAGGCACGCTTGGCTTATGGATAGATAGGATTTATTCCCTGGGGAAGAAGCAGTAGCACAGGAAGCCGGGCAGTCAGCCTTGCTTCACCTGGCCTCAGGGGCCAGGATTTTCCTGCCTTCAGGGTGAAGGTATTAAACGACGAAGCCAACATCTGCCTCTTTGGCGTGAGGACCAGTCTGAGCTGATTATTGTGTGAAACAGCAAACAGAGACGCTCAGGAAACAGTAGAAGTTGCCCTTTTGTAGAGCACTGTGCATGAATGAGGGAGATCGTCGAGTGTAAAGGTGTCTGCCTCCCGGAATCAGGGAGAGGAGACGGCTCCACACCAGCAGGGACTCTTATCCACGGAGAAGGCGCACAAGCTGCAAACAGCCTTGCCCGGCTGCCGTGCCTTTCCCGCGACCTCCCCATACCTGAGCTCTTTCTGTCTTTTGTCTTTAGCCGAAGATGGAATTTAAGCGTGTGGCTTAGGCCACCCGGGGAGTGACCGATGTCCCCTTGGCGTCTCCATGAGGTATACATATGAATAAACTTCGGTTTTCTCTTATTACTCTGCCTTTTATTACAGGGCCCTCAGCCCAGAACTCTGAAAGACAGGGGGAAAATTATATTTTCTCCCTTAAGCCCTCTCTGTGTCCTCTTCAAGGACTCCAGTCCTGTCACGCTGAGAGGGGGCTCTGGATCCTTGCTCAGCACCTTAGCTGTTGACCAAAGCCTCCGGCTGCCTCTCGGGGACAGACGGGAGATACACCTCCAAAGAAGGAGGAGGGCCTCTGGCCTTGGGGAGGAGAGTGGGCGTGGGACGGAAGGGACAGGGCTGAGGGACGGGCCAGGGCTGATCCCAGAAGGAGGGACGGCCATGCGGAGCAAGCCCAGATAAGGGGACAAAGACGTGCTGGTGCCCGACGGAGAGGAGAACAAAGAAGAGACGAGACCCGGCTGCACATCCCAGGGTATGATTGTTGTGTTTGTGTTTGTGTGTGCTGTGTGGGCACACATGTATAGGGATCATCATTAACTTTCTGCTTCCCAGCCTTGGGCAAGAACTTGTTTTTTCTTTTTTGGGTGGTCAATGAGTGGGGGCAACCATCAAAATGCAGTCTACTCAAATTATGTCAGTCCCTAGAGGAAGTGTGTCCATCCATTCCCTCATTCACTGGCAGCTGGGAGAGGCCGGACAGATTCTCCCTCAGGGCCTCACAAAGAGCCAACCCTGCCCACACCTGGATCTCGAGCTGTGAGATAGTCTCCCACTGTTGGAGAGCCCAGACTGTGGTCCTTGGTAACAGCGGCCCCAGCACCTTGATATGCATAGTGTTTCCCCTTCTCATAGGACGGGGCTTTCCCTCTGTCTGTATCATTCTTTAGTCCCAGCTGGCTCCCTCTGAATGTGGCTGTGAGCATCTCGGTCCCCCTCTCATCCCCCGCACACTCGCCCTCTGTGGCCTCTGCTGCTGGTCACGCTACCCAAGGCTGCCCAGGAATGGAAGGTGGGCCTTCTGGGTGGGTGCTGGGTGGGTCTGTTCCAGAGTCTCTTTCCTGGGGAGGACAGTCAGGAAACCCAGTGAAAATTGAGGAACCATGTAAAAAGGAAAAGAAAAGGGAATCCGATAGCCTGGAGCCCAGGTGATCTTAGATACAATGAAGTCAGGACTCAGATGTTGATCGAGCCGGAGCTCAATCCCACCCCCGACTCTCAGCTCCGATTTCTCACAAGGGTTCCTGCGTGCCAGCCTGCTGGGCATGTGGGTAATTTTATTGTCAGCATTGAGTGCAGCTAAAAGCTTCGATGAACTAAAGAACCGAGCCATTCTCTCCGAGTTCCAGCTGCTGCTGAGTGTGGGACCACAGCTGGGTTGAGGCCGCACTGTCCTTGGGCCCATGGACACGCATTCCCGTGTGTCTCCAGAAACGGTGCTGTCCACACGCCCAGCAGGGGTCTCTGCAGGGTGTCCATTCCGCCAAAGGGAGGGTATCTCCAGCCTTTGCCAAAACGCCATTCACAACGTTCAGCACACAGTGACAGTCCCCACATAGATGAAGAAACAGGAAAACATGACCTGTGGTCAACAAACAAACAACAAAACAAACCATCTATGGAATCTGACCCTCACACTAACCAGCTGTTAGAATTAGTAGATGAGGAGTGTGACATACGATGACAGAAATGGTGATGCTTCTGTTGGGAAAGGTGCATACAACAGGCAAAGAAAATGGTGAATTTCAGGAGAGATTTCGAAATTCTAAAAAAGAATCAAATAAAAAGATATGCTATAATAGACTTAAGAAACCAGGAAAGGAGATAGAATGAAATACTAAAAATACTCCATTAGATCAAAAGAAGGAAAGGGGGAAGGAAGGAATGAAGACAATGGGAACAGATAGAACGTGCACAGAAGGTGGTAGACTCGAGCAGAACCATACCAGTGACCACATTAAAGGCACATGGGCCAGGCACCCTGACCAGAAGTCAGGACGAGAGAGCTGGTACTCAGCTCTGTGTGCTGTTCACCAGGGATGCGCGTTAAGCAGGGATGCACGTACTACCCCACCGAGACAAGAAATGAGGCATAGCCGGGCTGCCACAGCCTGTGGTGCAGGTGTTTCATCAAGCATGCTAATGAGATGCTAACTCACACTGCATTAAATGGAGTCCGCGGAAGTGTCAGCGTCAGGGTGTTCAGTCTCTGGTCTGGGAACATGTGAAGTGTCTTCATTTATCAAGTCTTCCTGTATCTCTGCACATGCTGCCCACTGTTGGCTGCCTCTTGGTCCCTTGGCCCTGGGCACACATGCTGGTGGCCTGGTTGGGAGGGTGCACCTAGGGCAGAGGCGTGCAGGCCCTGGAAGTGGAATTTGGCTCCTTGGGCAGGGAATTCTACTGTCTCAGGATAGAAACACCTCACCCACAAGGAGGGGCAGGGCTGGGAGAGGCCAGCAGAGGGCCCTCAGGTGTGGCCCGCAGGGTGGCGTGGCTGTGAGAAGGATGCTCTAAGGCAAGTACTTACACCGTGCCTGGCACAGACTAGGCACTCAATGAAAGGTAGGTACTCTGTCTTCATTGATTCTAGTGTTCGTGGAATTGGACTAGGCCTCTCCATCCTCATCCCTCTGGCCACCCACCCCTGACTCCATGCTCGGTGACAGCGTGCCCTGCGTTCCACAGCGCCGCGCGCCAGGCCTCACACCGCTCACACTGCTTCTGGGGCTCAGAAAGCCTTCCCTCCTCTTGGCCTCTGGGCAAGTTTCTCCTCCATCCATTCGTCTGTTCATCCGGGTGTCAGCATCTCCTCCGGGGAGGAGTAACCCTTGACCCTTCTTCCCCTTCCACCTGGGCAGGTGAGCGGGTCTCTCCTGCCTGTGCCCTCTGCTCGTTTAGGGCCGTGTGTCCCCGGGTGGCCTCTGTGCGGGCACCTGTCCTGTCACCGCTGGCCTTGGATTTCGCTCTGCCCTGCTCTGCCCAGCCTGGCCAGCAGCCAAGCACCACACCCACTGTTGAGAGGAGGAATTTCACTTGGAGTTCAGAAATCCCTGCTGGAATTTTCCATTGAGATAAGCGAGGGTGAAGGTTTGGGGCAAGGCAGGCCACCATTCCTGCTTATCTGCAAGGTCTCAGCAGATAAGAGCATTCTGGAAGATCTGCACCTCAGATAGCAATCACACTACGAGTTCCATCCTTAACCAGAGCTCTGCATGGAAGCCCCAAGGAGGAAGGGAGCCCCTCTTCCCACATATCCAAGGAGCGGGGCCACCGGGCACGCCCGCTGGAGAGGAGATGCGTTAGTTAACAATCTGAGCCACTCAGGGTCTCTTCACAGGAGCAAGGGAGCCATGGGTCTGAGCGCAGCGGGGGCCACAGCCCTGAGAGCTGCTCTGAGAGGCTCAGAATGTTTATGCAACAGTGGAGCAGGCTCTGGCTGAGTGGCCCGGGTGGGAGCTGGGTGGAAAGTTATACAAGACTCGTGTGGGATGGCTGGAAAGGAGCCAGGTGCATGGCTGCTTCGGGGCAGGCGATCCCGTCGCTGTCACCTTTGGGCAGAGACTGAAGAGTCCGTGGGTGGGGGTGTTGCCAAGATTCTTTAGACACCGGGAGGGTGCTCAGACCAGACAATCCCCAGGGACCCTCCTGGCTCCAAAATTCCGTAATTTTGCATTTATTTCTAAAGGGGGATACGCTGAGAGCACGCTGCCTGTACAGCAGCCTGGTTAGGTGGTGCAGTGGGAACTCCCCCTGTTCATGCGGAGGCAGGAAAGCTGATAAAGTGCCAGAGAGAAAGTCTAAGGTCCGTATAGCCAAGTACCAAGAACTAACTGTGCCATGCGAGTACATCGCTTACGCGTCATTTTTGCTTAATTCCCATGACAAGCTCTGGTGTGCACAGTGCCGTGTCCGGGTGGGGTGATGGTCAGGACGCCTGTGTTCTGTCTCCCCTCCCCGTTGGCATGTCTGCAAGGGAAGGGTCTTCTGACTGAAAGGTGAGGTCTCAGATTCTCTCTCCTGGTGGCTCTGGTGCTGAGATCCGATCACGGTGGCCACAGGGAGCCTCTGGCCCAGCGCCCTCGCCTGGGAGGTGAGGGAACAGAGGGGCAGTGACGTGCTGAGTGCCTGTGGGAGGGCCCTGCAGGTTTCAGGGAACCGCTGCCCAGACTGCAGGTTGGGCACCCCTGAGACCACAGCAGCGAGGAGCCCAGCCTCCTGGGTATCTGAGCTCAGTGTTCGTTGGTGCCCCTGGGCCTCTCGAGGAGGGGAGGGGCCAGTAGGTTGTTTGGGTTCAGCCTGAGCCTGAGCCCGAGGCCCTAGGTGTTGGTTCCCTGTGTGTCACCTGGGCGTGGCACGCCTTCCCTAGGCGCTTTGGCTCGGGCACTGGGGTAGGCGGGCTTCTGCAATGGCTCCCAAGATCCTGGTTCCACAGAGGAACACAGTCAGGTTGGAGGGTGACAAAGCTGGCAGATGGCATTAGAGACGCACAGCACCCTGTCCCCAGGTGGCACCCGGCCAGGAGCTGTCATCTGACACGGCCCAGCCCGCCTGGCTGGCGTCTGATTCCAGGTGCAGGTCCCTAGGAGCTGGCTCCTGCTGTCTGTGGAAGGACCGAGTTCACTGCTTTCTCTCCTTTGCCGAGTGGGCAAAGCTGCCAGGAGCCCGAGGAAGGAGCTGAAATGAGGCCCCCAGGAGGCTCAGGAACTGAGGGCATTGGGTGACACAAACCCCTGACAGGAGGCTCACTTCCGGCTGGGCGCCCAGGTGCTGCTGCTGGGCCCGCTCTCAGGTCCAGCCTCCGCCTAGGTGGCCACGTGACCAGAGGACCTTGCCCTGGGAGCCTGGCAGAAGGAAGTGGCTTGTCTTAGGAGCCGGGGGGCGGGGGCTGGGCTGCTTCTCCCCCATCTCTGCTGGAGCCCAGCCTCCACCCACCCAGCTGCCCTGGCCACCGCTCAGCCGGCTACCTGGTGAGGGAAGCCGACCTTTCCCCAGGGCAGAGGGAGGCAGGTAGGGGCCCGCAGGCCCGGTGATGATGGCCTGCCAGGCTCCTGGGAAGTGACCAGGCCTGGGAACACGTGAGTCATTGTTTAAACGTCTATATACTTGGCAGTGTCTGCGTGTGTGTGTATGTGTGTTTGTGTCTGTCTCTATGTGTGTGTGTGTCTCTGTATGTGGATAATTGTGTCTGTGTATGTCTGTGTCTGTGTGTGTCTGTCTGTGTACCCACACATGAATGATCACAAGGGCACAGTGAGGGGAAGGGGTCTGTGGGACTGAGGGCCACGGTGCCGTGTAGGACCTGGGTCAGGGAGGTCGGGGTCCTGGCAGGAGATTCCTGCTTAAATTGCAGTGACAGGCCTTCCGGGTAAAGTGCTCGCAGCGAGGAGGATCCAGGTGCGCAGTCAGTACGGGAACCTCACAGTAATCTCAGTTCTTTCCGTGCTGGGAGGGTCACTCGAGGGACGCCTGACGGGAGACTCAGCGAGCCAGCCCCGCCCTGGAATGTCCTCCCCGACTAGGTAGGCTTGCAGCCCTTCCTGTTGCTGTGGTGGACAGGAGGGGGGCTTGTAAGGAATGAAAGGCCCCAAACGGAGATGCTAGAGAGGGTATCTATCAGCCCTGCTCCCCAGTCCGCATTCCTGGAGCTTCTCCCTTACAGAGACTTCAAAGACCCACCTTGATTAAGATCTGGAGGTGGGGTCAGGCCTGGAGTTTTCAATTTTCACTCTGAACAGAGGGCTTCAACCTCTGATTAGTGAAAGCTTACAACTGTAATCACACAAAAATTATACATAAAAATGCTCACTGAGGCTGATTCATTACAGAGAAAAGAATTAAAACCTAGTGATGCTCCAGTGGTAGGAAAATGGCTCATTAAATTAGAATAGTTGTAGGAATGTTACATCGTCATTGAACATACATAACATGTAGCAATGTGCAAAACTGCCTTTGATAGATGCTGTCGTTGTTTGAAAGGTAGGATACAAAAGTATATGTTAAAACTATGGGTTTTGGTTTGTTTGTTTTTATGATTCATTAAACAAACTAGAAGAAAGTAAGCAAAATGCTATTGCTGGTTGTACTAAGGGCATGGGATTATGAGTAATTTGATTTTTTCATATTCATGATGTATTTATACTGCTAGCAAAATAATATTTTCCAACAAAGATGTATCATTGCCAAAGGAGTAAGACACAGGCACCTGGAATTTCAGAAATGGTCTATGCATTCATAGTCCACCTACTTTGGTTAATTAAAACATGTTTTGGGCTAAAGATTTTCTTGACTCAAGAAGAATGTTATTAACGGGTACACAAAGGCAGCAAGGAGAACTTGAGGGCGATCGATGTGTGAGAACGCATCGCTGCAGGTGTGTCAGGACTTTCCGTGTAAAATTACAGCACCAGTCAATGGACCATCTGCTCCTAAGCAGGTGCCTTAAGAACTTCCAGCCAGAAACAACGTACGAGCCCGGGAGGCAAAGAAAGCCTGAGGATTCCATTTTGAAAAGGGTCCCCCTTCCCGGCTCTGTCCAGTGTAACTGATGTATGAGACAGTGTAAGTTAAGAGGCGTGACATGTTGCATTCACTATTGCAACACGATGGCCACCATCACGTCAGGTAACATCTCCAGCCCGTCACTGAAGTACTGCTCTTTGGTGAGAATTGACGAGCTACTGTCCCAGCAACTTCGAGGTATAAGATACAGTACTGTTAGCTGTAAACTCCATGCTGTACCTTAGACCCCAGAATTTACTCATCGTATAACCGGATGTTTGTACTGTTTGCCCACTCTCCCCATTTCTCCCAGCCTCTGGTACCCATCGCTCTACTCCCTGCTTCTCTGAGTTCAGGGGAAGAGCAGTTTGTAAGTTAGGACTTGCTACTGAGGTGCCGGTCTTTGGCCGATGAGTCCAGGCCAGTAGGCGGTTCCCGGCAGGAGGATTGCACCGCTGACTGGATGCAGGAGCGAGCCCTGCACTTTCCCGACGGGCTGAAGTCACGCCAGGGCCCGGTGCACCTCGTGTGGATGTGAAGGCCGCCGTCGGGCTCCTAATTCTGCCTGTTTGTCTTAGAGGAGCTGCTGGCTCTCAGTAAGGCGGGGTAACGCCCCAGAGGCCTCCCGCTCAGCTCCATAGGAGGCTCAGGGCAGCCCGGCTCAATAAGCTCCGCTCCTCACCCTCGCACCCTCACGGGGTGGCCTTGGAGTGAGTCACTTGCTGCTTTTCTTGGCCACTGGGAGCTGAGCGGCTGGAGGCCCTTCTGCTCCCCGCTTTGCCTGTACCAGCTCACCACGTGCCGGGCTGCCTGGTGTGACTGGCTGTGCAAACCATGCTCCGGAAACAGCACGTCTGTCCAATGAGGGCTTCTTGCTAAGTGAGTCCATGTGGGTTTCTGAGATATTTATGGAACACCTACTGTGTGCCCCAGGAATACAGTCCGTGCACTCTTGAGTGGCTGCAGCCCAGTGGGAGGGAGCAGATATTAACAAAATAATTATATAAATTAAATCTCATTAGAGGTTATAGCCCAACAAGAGTGATAAGTCATTAAAAAATTAGTTCTACGAATTAAGGTAGAGTTGAAACTGAGATAATTTCACTGGAGAAGAGGAGCAGGACCTGGGCCCCATGAAGTCTGTTTTATAAAATGCTATTTATGGGGACTGGACACATGATCGGGGCCAGGCTGGCAGCTGCAGGACCAGAGAGGAGGCTGCAAGCTGAGGGAGATTTGTATCACCCCCAACAGAGAGAAGCAAACAGATCAACAGCCCTTCCCCGGAGGCCGTCCCGGTGTATTTGACGGAGAGCAGTTGGAAACTCTCTGGTGATGTTGAACTCTGACCTCTTGTTATCTCTCTCCGGGCTTCGGGGCGTCTGGACTTGCTGAATCCCCAGGGCTGTAAATTTCATTCCCGGAAGCCAGCTGGCTTTTCAGGTGCTTTCCCACTTTCAGGTTGTGTACATTGCCTTTGGGTTTCATTTTCTACCTACCAGGTGTCAGAATCTGTGAATGAATTGCTTGGAGTTCTGCACGGGTGGGTGGGCTCTCCGAGAGCAGAATGCTCCTCCAGCACCCTCACTGTGTGCCGGTGGGTCTGTGGGATTCAGGAGTCCTGGGCGCTCAGCCCTCCGACACCCCAACAGGACCAGGCAGACCCGGGCAGGTCTAGACCAGATTGCTCCTAAAGCTTGCCTCCTGCTAATTCTCAGCGGAGACCCTGCTCCCTCCCAAGTCACTCCTCTTCTGCCTCAGGCTCCAAGAAATTTCTCAGTTCAGGCAAATGTTTCAAAACATTGGTGTTTTGATGGATTATTTGCCTTTTCCTGTTTTCCATAGTACCCTGTGTTTTCTTCCCTCCCTCCCTCCCTTTCTTCCTCGCTCCCCTCCCTCTGTTATTTATTTATAAAATATATTTTTATTGATTTCAGAGAGGAAGGGAGAGGGAGAGAGAGATAGGAACATCAATGATGAGAAGGAATCATTGATCAGCTTCCTCCTGCATGCCCGCCACTGCGGACTGAGCCCACAACCCAGGCATGGGAATTGAACCGTGACCTCCTGGTTCATAGGCTGACGCCCAACCACTGAGCCATGCGGCTGGGCTCCCTCCATTAGTTATTGGAGGCACTGTAACTTCTGTGAAGAAAATGGACGAAATCATAGCCGTGTCCTCAGCCTCATTAGTGAAGGGAAGCAGGGTTTTGCCATCTTGAAGCTACCTTTTGGGATATGGATTTCAAGCTGTTTATTAAGAAAGAAAAGACTCAGAAAGAACTTTTGACCCTGAAGAGGTTTAGACAAACCTGCTTCAGGAAGGGAGGCTTGGCTTCACGACCTTAAGAACCTTTGCCCTCACTCTAGTCGGGAAGACTCCAGGCCTGCTCGCTGGAAACCAATGTCCCTGGGGCTTTCCTGCCGTGTGTGTGTGTGTGTGTGTGTGTGTGTGTGTGTGTGTGTTCTACTCTTCCTCAACTACCTGTAAATCGCCCATTCTCACTCCTTTGTCCAAAAATGTCTCATATCCCTGATGTTGCCTCAGTGTCTGGGGTTTTCATGTCTATGTAAATTGCACGTGTGTTAACAACTTTGATTTTCTCCTGTTAATCTGTCTCTGTTAATTGGATGAGTAGCTGAGCCAGAAGAACTGAGAAGGTGGGAGGAAAAAGCAGTAATCTATTTTTTAGTCTCCACAGCAGATAATGGGGAGCTTTAGAGAAACATGGATGGAAAACTTTTATGTAAGCACTTTTATCTCCCTAACCCCTCTCTGAAACGTCATGCGTTGGTACCACGAGGCATCACCCTGGATGGTGAAACCCCAGAGTGTACCTTTGAGGGGGTTCCAGACCTGCCACTTGACCCCGCTTCCCCGGGCGTGGGAGGGCCCGTGCCCCTGCTCTGCTGGGCCCGCCACGCTCCGGTCACGTTCTATTTAGGACAGCTTTGTTGGAATCGAGGACTCAGTCCTGTTTGTTTTGAGATTTCCATACCAAACTCTCTTCTCGTCTGTCCTGGCGGGCCACCAGGGCAGTCTGTGGCCGTGGCTGCTTGTTGGGACCGCCGGGGAGCTTGGTCCTCTTCTCACTGCTCCCCCACCCCCCTTCCCGCCCCACCTCCGCTTTCCTCTCCAAACTTCCTCCCCTTCCTTCTTCCCACCCGACCCTGGGTGGGGGCCTCCCTCTTTTCCACCCAGGTGCCTGCCTATGGAGGGTATGGATATTTTTTAGGGAAGTCCTTCTTTCTGGAAGCAATCCATGTAATAAACAAAGACAAATGGTGTTAAAATGCCACTATTGCCCTGGCCAGGTGGCTCAGTTGGTTGAGCGTTGACCCGTACACCAAAGAGGCTGCGGGTTCGATCCCTGCTTGGAATGAGTACAGGAGACAACTGATGGATGCTTCTCTCTTGCAGCAATGTTTCTCTCTTTGGCTCCCTTCCTCTCTCCCTACAATCAATAAAAACACAGCCTCAGGTGAGGATTAAAAATTTTTAAAAATGCCATCGTTTTGCAGCCCCCTAACAATAGGCTCTGATAATGGTCGTCAGTGGTCACAGCATCACAAGGAGACTTCCGCGCACCATTTGCCTCCTGGGAAATGCCCACCACACTCACGAAACTTTCTCGCCAAAAAATAGCCTGTGATCTGACCAGGTTTCTGTTTTGAACCACCACACTATGGAAAAGACAGGGCTCGAAGGAACACAGTCAGTGGCGACCTAGGGATACAATCAGCAAGTCAGGCTAGGAAGCCATGGGATGCTCTGCCTTCTCCACAGACACACTGTAAAGGAAATAAGGGTGCGTGCATATAGACTGAGAGCTGCAGATGGAATAATAGCATGTCGGGGACTTGCTTCAGACTAATCTCTGTGGTGGGGGATCTGGGATGTGGGTGAGATGCGCTCGGCTGGCCGTGGTGGATGGGGGTGACCCTGCATGAGGTCCATAGAATGGTATCCTTTCCCTCCATGTGCTCTGTGTCTGGAAGTTTCCACAGTGAACACATATGCAGGGTTTGCCCAAACTTATTTTGCCCGAAGAGCTGTTTTCCTGCAGGGCACCTCAGGGTGGGTTCGGGGTCTCCCGAACCACAGGAAGGTAACGTGTCTTGAGATCCTTGAAACACCAACATTTTTTAGACAGATATTTTTGAAACACCAACCCTTTTAGGTAGTTTTTTTTTTTTTAAAAATCCTCACCCGAGTATATATTTCCATTGATTGTTTTAAAAAGAGAGTGGAATGATACCAAACCAGGATTATATGAAATGCTGAAAGGTATCCTTTAAGAAGAGGAAGAGGAAGAAAAAGGTAAAGATACAAATTATGAACAACAAATATGCATCTATCAACAAGTGAATCTAAGAATCAAGTGAATAAATAATCTGATGAACAGAATGAACTGGTGATTATAATAGAATCAGGGACATAGAAAGGGAATGGACTGACTATTCTTGGGGGGGGAAAGGGGTGTGGGAGATGCGGGAAGAGACTGGACAAAAATCGTGCACCTATGGATGAGTACAGTGGGTGGGGAGTGAGGGCGGGAACTGGGAGGAGGGGAGTTATGGGGGGGGAAAAAGAGGAACAAATGTAATAATCTGAACAATAAAGATTTAATTAAAAAAAAAAGAGAGTGGAATGATAGATGGGGTGGGAGTGGGGGCAGGAGAGAGAGAGAGAGAGAGAGAGAGAGAGAGAGAGAGAGAGAGACAGAGAGAGAGATATTGCCTTCTGCATACTCCCTGATCATGGCTGGATCGAATCTGCAGCTCTTTGGTGAGCTGGTCAACTCTCTAACCACCAAACAAGCCAGCAATGGCTAGATTTTCTTTTTTTTTGAATCCGTTCACCCTGAACAGAGAGAGTACTTTACCTCCCAGATGTTTCAGACACTTTTTGGAAAAAGTAGTAGATTTTTTAAAAGGGAGGATTAGTGGAATGAGGACAGTCGGCCCATATGATAACTGGCCCAGGGCCTGCAGCCCTTTATTGTACAATGGTCTCTGCTGGGCACCGCTGACGCGCTTTCTACACACAGCTGCTCACATTCCTCACAGCTGGTCAATGCTCTAACCACTGAGCTCAGTCCCCCACTTTCCAGATGAGGAGTTGGGGTGCAGAGCGGAGCAGTGACCTGGAGCTCCATCAGTTCCTCCGTCTGTTCATCCATCCCAGACTGTCTGCCCTCCGCTGGGAGGCAGTGCTGCAGGGTGAAGGTGCTGAGGTTATTTGGTGGCAGACGTTATGTGTCCCCACAGGCCATGGCGCAGGCAGACGGGCGCCCCCAGCCCGGGGCGGGGCAGCCCTACGTGTTCAAGCTGGTCCTCCTGGGAAGCGGCTCTGTGGGCAAGTCCAGCCTGGCTCTCCGATACGTGAAGAACGACTTCAAGAGCATCCTGCCAACCGTGGGGTGTAAGTGACGGACCGACACCCTTTCTTAGTCTCCAAGGGGAGAAGCCAGGGCGTGACCCAGGGAGAGGCACACGGGGCAGATATTGTCTGGTGCCTCGGGCATCATGGGCCCGGGCAGGGAGGAGGTGAGGTCCCGGTGGGGAGGCACAGCAGCCTCCAGAGCTCATCGGAGTCTGCAGGG
Source organism: Myotis myotis (assembly GCF_014108235.1). Lineage (NCBI taxonomy): Eukaryota > Metazoa > Chordata > Mammalia > Chiroptera > Vespertilionidae > Myotis > Myotis myotis. The sequence goes on along the minus strand of NW_023416390.1, from coordinate 34,849,147 downwards.
TGGAGCCTTAAGGTCAGGGCCTCTGGCCCCAGGGGTTGGGTGTGGGGATTGTGTCCGAGTGGGGGTTGGGAGGAGCCAGGGAGCAGCCCTCCAGGCTCTGCTGCTCAGCCACCCTGCCCAGTCTCCCTCTGCTAAGCACTGCCCTGGGCAGGTTACCTGTGAGCAGTCCCCTTTCTGCCTGGACTATTTACCAGCCCGGCCTGGATTCAGGGGGTGAGGGGGTGGGGGGCGGGGGAAGTAGGGCCGACCCTCTCACTGCTCTTCTGAAAGAGACTCTAGGATAGGGCTCCCGGAGGTCAAGGTCTATGTGATCTGCTGGGCTGTTGGCCTCCTTCACATCCCACCTGCAGTGAAAACCCCGATCCCCACCCAAAATAAGGAAACCCAGCATGTTCTTTACGCCTGTCCTCCCGGGAGGCCGCGGGCGGGGTGGAAAGCCACCTCAGAATCAGAGCTGTGGTTTCAAATTTGGCCTCTGCCATGGACAAGCCATCTGTTTCTCTGAGTTCACTCATTCACTCACTCACTCATTCATTCGTTCACTAATATAGCGGGTATCAGTGGGTTTCTGAAAATGAAGATAATAAACGAGGGCTCTTTTCCGAGTTGGAGACAAGGAGTCTACGGGGTAGGGGTTAAAGGTCGCCTCAGTCCCGCCCAGGGCCCACGTGAGGGCCTGTGTTTCTCTCCAGGGAAGACAAGCTTCTGTCTTCTGTGCCTACTCAGTCACTCCTGCCTCATCACCACTTGCACTGAAAACCCCAAACCCCTTGAAAATTCGTCGGGACTTTCTATTGATTGAAGCGGAGCTGCTGTCATCATTTTCAGATGAAAAAGGGAAATGTCGGAAGCTTGGCTATTGAATGGATGAGATGCCCACATGCAACCTGGCAGTGACGACTTTTAAGGTACAACCAACATCAGATTCAGAAATGGGACTCGACGTGGTGGAAAACGAATGAAGGATGTGGATTAATGGCTGACATTCCCAACTCATTCGGGAGAGCAGAGGGCAGGCAGGGGGCTTCGTGTGGCAGCAGACAGCCACCTGGGCAGAGGGCGCCCTTGGCCCATGGTGAAGAGGGGGCCGAGCTTTAGAAGGTTGAAGCGAGGGGGCCAAGTTCATGCAGCTGACAGAGCCCCTCCGAGGCCCGTTCGCGGCCTGCACCCTCAGGATATCAGTCCCACGGAACACCTGCTGCGTTGTGGCCATTTCCCTCCTGACCATGAGCCCGCGTGAGCGGGGAGCCATCCGTGTCCCCACGTTGAGACAGAGACTGTGGCTTTGTTTGACCCAGTCAGTCTGCTCTGGCTGCCTGCAAGCACCACCGTTTTGGGGCTGGAAGTCGAGATCAAGGTGCCTGCAAGGTAGGTTTCTTCCTGAGGCCCTTCTGCTGGTGTGTAGGTGGTGGCCAGCTAACTGCACTCACCGTGGCCTCTTCTTTTTGCCTGCATGGGGGAGGGAGAGGAGAGAGAGGGGGCTCTCTGAGTCTCTCCCCATAAGGGCACTAATCCCATTACAGGGGCCTCACCCTCAGGACCTCATCTAACCCTAATCACCTCCCAAAGGCCCCACCTCTTCATACCCTCACACTGGGCATCATTAGGCTTCAACCTGTGAATTTTGCGAGGACACAAACATTCGGTCCAGACACATAGGGAGTTTATCTGATTCAAGCTCCTGGACAAGCAGGAAAATGTGGGACGTGCCGGCGAGGACCTGGTTGGCGGTCTACCCCACGGGAGTCTCATGAGAGAGTCATGATGTGACCAGCTCTGTGCTGAAATCCTAACCCAGCCCCGCCCTGCCCTCGGTCTGCAGTGGGTGGAATTGTGTTTCCCAAAAGCCAAGTCCAAATCTTAGCCTCCAGAGCCTGTGAGTGTGGCCTTATTTGGAAAAGGGTCTTTGCGGATGTCATTGGTTAAGGGTATTGAGATGAGATCGTGCTGGGTTGCAGGTGGACCCTGAGTCCACTGACTGGGACCTCATTGGAACTCGGAGACGCGGGGAGAAGGTCATGTGAACCCGGAGGAAGACACGGGAGTGATGTGTCTACAAGCACAGGAATGCGGATGGGGCCGGCAGCCACCAAAGCCAGGAGACGGCATGGAAAGGATTCTCAGAGCTTCGGGGGGGACGTACCCCATGATGCCTTGATTTCTGACCTCTGGTCTCCAGAATGGAAGCAATATATTTCTGTTTTAAGCTGCCCAGTTTGTGGTAATTGGTTACAGCAGCCCTAGAAGCTAACTCTCTGCCTTGCAGTGAAAGTTTTAATTTCAAGAATCTCCTAACAGGCTTCAAACTCCACACAGGGTCTGGGTGGGCACAGGGCAGCAGCTTTGACTGGAGCCCCCATCCCCTTCTGCCGGCTCCTCCCCAGTCCCTCTCCTGCCCCCTCCCCACCTCTGTCTTGTTCTGTGTATGACACACCCCACACACTCTGGTTGGTGCCACCAACAACTATGTGAAAGTCAATCACCTTGGCAAGCAAAGCTCAGATTTGTGAGTTAGGGCCCTGGAGCCTATGTCCCCACCCAAAGCCTCCGTGCGTCTATGAAGTGTCTGCAGCAGTTATTTTTGACACTTGGCTTTTGATGGAAACTGCCACCTTCCAGAAGAGGTGTTTGCTCAGCCTTCCCGGCTGTGGGTGGCAGGAAGCACGTGTCCCCGATGGTTCGCTGAGCCCAGGCCTCGCGCCGGCCGGGCCTGAACGGTGGGTGGAGGCCGGGTCCTCCAGATAAAGCTGCCCTGGGCCTCCGGTTCCAGGTGCGTTCTTCACGAAGGTGGTGGAGTTGGGTGACACGTCTCTGAAGTTTGAGATCTGGGACACGGCTGGCCAGGAAAAGTACCACAGCGTCTGCCACCTCTACTTCAGGGGCGCCAACGCTGCACTGTTGGTGTACGACATCACCAGCAAGGTAAGGCTCACCTGCCCGGTGTGTCTCCACGCCTTTCGCAAGGCATCTGCCTGTGTTCGCCCTGCCCTGTGTCTGCAGTGGGCGGAGTTGTGTTTCCCAAAAGCTATGTCCAAATCTTAGCCTCCAGAGCCTGTGAGTGTGGCCTTATTTGGGAAAAGGGTCTTTGCGGATGTCATTGGTTAGGGGTGTTATTGGTTAGGAGGGCATGGCTGGTCCTCCCAGAACACCCTGCACCACTATTCAGGACTCCCACTGATGATGGGGGGGGGGGGGGCGTTAAAGAAACGGAGGCACAGCCCTGGCTGCACATCCCCCACATGGAATATCATCAGGGCAGATGCTAAATACCAGTGAGCAGACACCTAGAGCAGGAGACTGGAAGGGTGGGGCGCGGGGGGAGTCATGGGGGCTTCCTGCAGGAAGGTTCTAGCAGAATGTGGAGGGAAGAGCAGGGATAGCCCTGCTGGGTGGGTGGGGGCAGGGAGGTGGCGGGGCAGGTGAGCAGGAAGGGAAGGCAGTGCTGGGAAGCAGGTGGGCCTGCTCAGGGAGGGAAGGGGCTACGTGGGGCCCGGGGCAGAAGCCCCACTACCTGGTCCGCAGGGCACTGTCTAGCCTCCTGGGACTGTTGGTGGGGGAAGAGGTCCCTGTGGCCCAGACCGAGCAGATGTCCTCCTCATGGGTCAGGCTGGGTGGGGTAGGGTTGGGTGCGAGGGTGGGGTGGGGCTATCTGTCATATGGCCCATAGGATCATAGCATGCTTTATACAATGTGGCATGGACACCTGCTTTCCTTTCCTGGGATAGCTGATGAAGACTGCCCATAAGATTTGTCTGAGGTTCTTTTTTCCTTTTTGAGGACTCCTTCCGCAAGGCTCAGCAGTGGCTGAAGGACCTGGAGCGGGAGTTCCTCCCTGGAGAAGTCGTGGTGATGCTGGTCGGCAACAAGACGGACCTCAGCGAGGAGCGGGAGGTGACCTTCGAGGTAACACTGGGGACGGGTCATTATGTCCAGGAGGAGAAAGGAGTGACCCTGAATCCCCCCACCCCCAGCACTCACATGCACAGCCACCCACACGTATGCACACACACATTCTCACAGGTACATCCACAGGTACACACACGCACACATTCACACATACACACGTGTTTGCCTGCACACACCCAAGCACCCACTCACGGGCACACCCACACCCCCACACCCACCCACGCTGAGAGATGTGGGTTTTCAGAATTTTTCCTTGTGTCTAATACATTCGTGAAGAAGGCTCAAATGAAGAAGTCAATTTTCTTTGCTAGGAACTGAGCAAGGATAGAAAGTTTAAACAGCTGTCGTTCTTCTAAAAGCACCCGCCATGGAGGAGTAAGAGCTGTGGGAGATGTGGGCAGGGGCCTGTATGGGGAGCCCCCAGCCCTCGTGACCCGAGTCCTGGGCGGGCCCCGTCCAGGAGCACCAATGCACAGCACTGAGTCCGCTCCAGGGCTGCGCCTGCTGGTGGGGCTTGCTGCTAGGAGGCTCACTTAGGGCTCACACAAGCTGGAGACAAAACCAAACCAAACCCCCCAAATGGCAATGGTGACCGAGCCACGTGTGGTGTTGAATAGGTGAAGAGAAAGGTGTCGACTAAGCGTCTTAGGGACGCTTTGTGAGCGAGCGCTGCGGGTTTGTGGCTGTTTTCCTCAGGAAGGCAAGGAGTTTGCAGAGAGCCAGAGCTTGCTGTTCATGGAGACCTCGGCCAGACTCAACCACCAGGTGACCGAGGCCTTCAGCGCCATTGGTGAGTGAGGGCCCCAGGGAGCCCGGGGGTGGGGCCATCACGGGTTCCGCCTCATCGGGCCTTCTTTTCTGGCATCCTGGACCCAACAGGATGTCACTAGGGACTGGAAGGTGAGCGGGAGAGTCGGGGCCCGAGCTTCATGGCTCCAGGTGAATGTCAGCGAGGGGTGGGGCCCCAGGACTGTGATGTGCAGGGCTGTGCAGAGCTGGGGGCTCCCTCATCCCACCACCCTCTCTGTCTGTGCTCACAGCTCGAGAGCTGCTGCAGAGGGCGGAGAGGAAGGAGGACCAGACACGGCGGGGAGGTGCCCGGCTGGCCCTAAACCAGGGGCCCACGGGGCGGGCCAAGTGCTGTTCCCGCTAGAGGCAGCCACAGCCACTCCAGGAGGGTCTCGGGGAGGAGCCCCCCAGCCTGACCCAAGCGCCACGTGGACGGTGGTACTTGACTCTGATTCTCCATTCGCACTGGCTAGTTCCTGGGGGTGCCCGGAAGCTGGCATCTCTCCGAAGAACCACTTCCGAAAGCCCGTGGGAGTCATTCAGGAGAGGACCGGTGTCCATGGCCTCACCACCTGCACCCAGACACAGAGTCCCAGTGCCCAGGCCGGGTGCACCTGCCCAGCCTGGCTGCTCATCCACCCTGCTGCTCCCGCCTCCGAGGAATGAAACGGGTCAGAGGGAACAGGGACCTGGTGCTGGGCAAGGCCCACCTGCTTCTGGGAGTGGGGACAGGACGGAGCAGGCGCAGCGGGAGGTGGCAGTGCCAGGGGAAATGGAGTGGCAGTTTTCTAAAAAAAATTAAACTGCTTTCTATAACCTTGTCTCTGGTGCATTTGCAGGGTGGGGATTTTGCCGCACACATCCTAGGGGGCTTGTGGTGAGGGACTCAGGAGGCAGGTCAGGCAGCAGGCAGTGACAAAGGTGGCACAGGACATCTCTCCGATGGTGACACAGGTACACCAGCCTCGTCACTGCCTGTCCCCTTCACAGAGGCCAGGAAGTCGCTGTGGGAGGTGAGCCCCAGTGGCAGGGGGAGTTGTCAGAGGGGCTGTTTTGGGGGGTTGATGTTGGTTTTCATCCTTGCCTCTGGGACTAGGATAAGCAGGTTTGGAATCTTAAACAGGATGTTGTTACCATCTGAAAAGGGTGACTTTGCTACATTGATGGTAAGAATGGACAGAGGGACACATGGAAAACTTCTGATCCCATTGGCTTTGAACTTCCTGGCATTTAAAGGGCACCAGCATTTCTAGGGGCCCCTCCTGTCTGCTCTCTGCTCTCATCCACCCTTTATGGGGACATCGGCCTGGCCCCTGGGCCTGGGTCGCATGTGGGGCTCGGCTGGTGATGGGCCCTGGCAGGGGGCTGATCACGCCATGAAGGCTGGCATTGTCTAGGGGGCTGATCATGCCATGGAGGCCTGGCATTGTCTAGGGGACTGATCACGCCATGGAGGCCTGGCATTGTCTAGGGGGCTGATCACGCCATGGAGGCCTGGCATTGTCTAGGGCAGTGGTGGCGAACCTATGACACGCGTGTCAGAGGTGATACGCGAACTCATTTTTTTGGTTGATTTTTCTTTGTTAAATGGCATTTAAATATATAAAATAAATATCAAAAATATAAGGCTTTGTTTTACTATGGTTGCAAATATCAAAAAATTTCTATATGTGACATGGCACCAGAGTTAAGTTAGGGTTTTTCAAAATGCTGACACGCCGAGCTCAAAAGGTTTGCCATCACTGGTCTAGGGGGCTGATCACGCCACGGAGGCCTGGCATTGCCTAGGCTCCATCTCAGGGAGGTCACCACAGCATGGCTGTGTCCCTGCCAAAGGTCACAGCCTCCCTCCTAAGTTCTGGCTGCTGCTCCTTCGCTCACCCATCAGCCAGGTGCCTGAGTCTCTCTGCATCATCACACCTGGGCAGGCGTTATCCTAATGGCAGAGAGTGGGCTCCTGGCAGACCCAGCTTCTGTCCTGGGGAGATGGAAACAGCCCAGGCGTCCCGCCATTCAGACTGCCCTGGTGCTTATTCTAACAGACATTCCATGGGACCTTTCTAGACAAAACCAGAGCAGATGTCCCAAGGCGCTTTCTTGTCATGACCTTTGAGAAAAGCTAAGGGATAGATAAAGAAAAGGGCCTAATACCTTGGTGGTTTGTTTTTAAATATGTTTTTATTGATTTTGAGAGCGAAAGAGAGACATTGATGAGAGAGAGAGAGAGACATTGATGAGAGAGAAACATCCACAATATCGACTGGTTGCCTATTGTGGGGGGATCAAGCCCACAACCTGGGCATGTGCCCTGACCGGTAGACCTCTTGGGTCGACACTCAACCACCAAGCAACACTGGCCAGGGCTACCTTAGACAATGTTTTTTAAAGATAATTTCACAGGTGAAATCTGACGACTTATTCCAATATGTGTTGCAGTTTCTAACTGTATGTAGTAAAGTTGGACAGTTTTTCACAAGATTATTCCCTCTGCTCCCCTGGCCACTAGATGGCGATCTACCATCACTTAACAGACCAGTAGTTTTAGCTTTACCCAGTGGCCAGATAAGTTTCTATAGAATGAGTACAAAACACGTTTTACATAAATGTTAAAGGCACGATTTAAAATTAAATACCCATTGCATTTTGAAGTTATTTATTACACGTTCTTACAAACTAATATCTTTTAAAAGAATTCTCGTGGTTGGCCACAAGCCTTAGAACAGAAACCACGCGAATTCTCATGATCCGTCTGCAATGTGTTAAGACCAACCAGGCTGCTCCCAGGTCCTGAGTCTTCACTCCTAAATGCAAGGCGTTCAGAGGAATTTCTGATGCTTTGATAGATGGGACAGAAGTATGGAAGTAAGGATGACGTTGATAGGATGCCCTTACATTGATGTCTATTTTACTCCCGTCTTGTCAAACTAGCATTGCTGTGCTAGAATCTATTATTAAAACGCCCCTGGACTCATTTCCACCAAGACACCCCCTGCCAGTGGCTGGATGCATTGTGGTCTGGGGCCCGGGTTCTCTATCACCTGGGATGTGATCTTCCCTTTCCCTGTCCTGTTCCTCAAGAGGCAGGTGGGACTCAACCCTGCATTGGGATCACCTGGCAGCCCGGCAAGCAGCACCCCTTGCCCAACTGAGGCTTTCGTGAAATTGGTTTGCAGCTCTGCTTTGAGGCCTCCCTGGTGAACCCACTATTCGGGCATGGGTGAGGACTGCTGTGAGGGCAGAGGTTCTGTCTGTCCTTCCTTCTCAGGGGTGTCCAGTGCCTGGTACAGTGTCTGACACACACTAGGTGCTCAACAAATGTGTGTCCAACAAAAGGATAGGAACTATTCCCTCCCTCTCCCCTGCCTCCGAAATCTAAAGAAAAAGGCCAGAAGCAGCCTCCACTATGGCTGACACAATTACGGAAGGCTCTCTGTGCCAGTGCTCACCCACCTCAGCTCAGCCCTTCCCAGAAATTGTGGAGTCGGGGTGGGGGTGGGGGGGTGGGCGGGCAGTGGTCCTGGAGCACAAAGGGGGGGGGGGGCAGAGGGTGGCGATGGGGCGGGCAGGCATTTGTTGCTCAGATGCTTCAGGACAAACGGTTCCAGAACTTCACTGGGTCCCAGGAGGCCAGTGTGTGAGCCCACTGACTGCACGCAGCCCAGGAAGCTGCTCCAACCCTTCTTAGCCTGGGTGTGGACCTGGGTTCTCTCAGAGCTGGTGTGTGTGTGTGTGCACACGCGCACACATGTGGTGGAGGCAGGAGATGCAGAGAGGTTGGTAAGTGGCACCTCGGAGCAACCCTGCTGACCTGTTTCTATTGACTGTGTCTCCTCAGACTCCCCTGGAAGAGCCCCCTTTTCCCAGAGGGGTGACCCAGGGACCCATACTTCTTATAAAATTTATTTACTACCTACACTTAGGACAATTTGAGAATCAAAAATTATCTGGCCCAGCCCAGGCCAATGTGGCTCAGTTGGTTGAGCATTGCCCCATGCACTGAGAGGCTGCATGTTCGATTCCCAGTCAGGGCACATGCCTGGGTTGCAGGCTCCATGCTCAGTAGGGGGTATTCAGGAGGCAGTCAATCCATGCTTCTCTCTCATAGATGTTTCTCTCTCTCTCTCTCTCTCTCTCTCTCTCTCTCTCTCTCTCTCTCTTCCTGCCTCTCTCACTGAATTAAATAAAAACATATTTTAAAAAAGTATCTGTAAGGTGTTGAAAAAAAAGAAAAGAAAGAAATTTCTCCTCTTGAAGACTCTGGTGAGCACGTGTTGAAGGCATTGGAGAGTCACCACGTGCCGCCCATAATGTAATTGCTGCCACTGGTGAGAATGTTAGCGGTGCTCACATTACTGGGGGCTCAGAGAGGGACAGGGGCTGAGCTCTTTGGGAAACTGGGCTAGGGACCGCTGTGGTTGCACAGAAAACCCTTATAATTGGAAGATCTTCCGCAAAAAAACAGTCGGACCTGGCATTTGTCAGAGTGGCCCAGGCCCCTCCATCAGACACGATGCCTCAGAAAGCCTGGGGAGCACCCGTGCCCACAGGGAGTGGCTGAATCCACCCTCTTAGCGTGGGGAACACGGGACAGGATAACAACACCACAGGGAACCATCACCTGCGTGGATCTTTCTACAAGACGGAAAGTCAATGTCACAACCAATAAAAAGAGCAGGCACTACAGAGAAATAACGAACTGCAAGTGTGGCTGTAGACTGGAGCCTACAAAAAAAGATGACGAAGACTTCCTGGCAACCTTGGGGATCTTTGACTACACACTAGATGATATTACGGAACTATTAAAATTTGCATCTTGTGATTTGTCATCTTGTGATTACATGGGAGATGGTTCTTATCTGGGGGAGAAATGTGCTGAGCTATGTAGGGGGAAGTCGTGATGTCTGTCCGCAGCTTCCTTCCCAAGGGCAGAGAGAAGGGGGTGAGAGTGAACACAGTAATTACTGTGGGAGCGAAGGGACGGGCATGTGAGGGTCACTGTAATCACTTTCAAACGTTCTCATATGTTTGAAAACGTTCATAATGAGGAGACATAGAAAACATAAAATCGTCTGCGTCTTCATCTCTCTAGGGACAGAAGACGTTGAGTTTCAGGGCTGCCCTAACAAAGTGTCAAACAACAGACATGTCCCACGGTCTGGAGCCTGGAGGCCTGAGGTGAGGCAAGGGCAGGGCTGGTTCCCCCGGGGCCGGAGAGAAGCTGCCCCTGGCCTCTCCGGCTTCTGGTGGTTTCCTGCAATCTCGGTGCTCCTTGGCGTGTGGGACATCACCATCTCTGCCTCCATACTCTGTCTGTGTCCCGATTCCCCCTTTCACAGGAATCCCAACACCCCCCCTCCCCCCCTTATTCCAGTACAACCTCATCTTAAGGATTTATGGCAATAATCCTGTTTCCAAGTAAGGACACATAAGAGGTCCTGGGGTTAGGACTTCCACATACGTACTCTGGGGATACAGGTCAGCCCATCACAGAAGGCCACAACCTGCAATTGTCTGGTGTCCAGCCCAGAGGTGCTGAGTGCTGCCCCTGCTGGTGGGCTAGAGGCAGAGCCAGGCTTGAGCCACATCCTATTCACCTTGGGAAGGTCCTTCCCTCAGGCCCTCTTGCCGGCAGGTCACCACCAGTGACCCTGTCACTGCTCCACCTGATAAGAAGAGCACCCCCCTGCCCCCAGCTGCTGCCCCTGGCACAGCCCCATCTGGGTGGTCTGGGCCAGCTCTGCCTCCTCTCACTGGCTGGTGAGTCGTGGACCGCCTTCTGCAAATGGAGCTGGGACAGCTGGGTGTGGGGTCCTGCTCTGGGTCCTGGACTCTGGGTCCTACTGAGCTTAGGTGAGCAGGAGTCCTGTGGTCAGGGTGGGCTCTGACGGTCCTGCCAGCAGGGTGCAGGCAGAGCTTCCTGTTGGAAATAAGTGGTTAAACCTGCTCCCCAGCCCTGGATAGGAAGCAGGGCCTAGGGGTGTGAGGTTCACACTCACTGAGCACCCATCCATGCCAGCAGCAGCACCTGTGCCCACCGAGCTCAGAAACGAGGTGGGTAGTACTGTCTTGGGGTATTCAGATGTGGAAATTGGGGCTCAGGAAGGTTAAGGGGCTGAGTCTCCCCTCTCCCAAAGCCAGTTACATCTGAGGCAGGACAGGGACACCATGCGATCTGAAACAAGTAGCAAAGGGACACAGTGTGGGCAGGAAGCGATCTAGGTTCGGTCTCCCTGCTGCTGATTGGAAACAAGCAATTCATAATGCTTTTTCTCCTCCGGAGTACCAACAAGGGAGGTAAAGAGGACAAGGGAGGGCCTGAGAGAGGGCGGGGCGAGAGAGGGGCGGGGCCTGAGGGGCAGGGGCTGAGAGGGGCGGGGCCTGAGAGGGGCAGGGCCTGAGAGAGGGGCGGGGCCTGAGAGAAGGGCAGGGCATGAGAGAGGTGCAGGGACTGAGAGAGGGGCGGGGCCTGAGAGAAGGGCAGGGCATGAGAGAGGGGCAGGGACTGAGCGAGGGGCGGGGCCTGAGAGAGGGGCAGGGCATGAAAGAGGGGCGGGGCTTTGAGAGGGCGTGGCCTGAGAGGGGCAGGGCCTGAGAGAGGGGCGGGGCTGAGAGGGGCGGGGCTTGAGAGAGGGGCGTCGGGACCTGAGAGAGGGGCAGGGCCTGAGAGAGGGGCAGGGCTGAGAGGGGCGGGGCTTGAGAGAGGGGCGGGGCCTGAGAGGGGGCAGGGCTGAGAAAGGGGCGGGTCCTGAGAGAGGGTTGGGTCCTGAGAGAGGGGCAGGGCTGAGAGAGGGGCTTGGATGATAGAGGGGCGGGGCCTGATAGAGGGGCAGGAGCTGAAAGGGCTATGCTGCCCTCCTCTGGGCTGGAGCAGAGCGCAGCCTGAGCCACCTTTGGGCGGCTTGAGTGGAGGGCAGGGGGCTGGAGGGGACTAAGAAGGTTCCAGCTCCTTTATTCCCTACTGGGCTCTGAGTGTCCTCCAGGTTTGTCACCACACAGACGCGTGTAGATGAGGCAGCTGCTTTTATTAGGATTGAAGGGAAAGTAGTCCCTGGCGGAGGGGCCGGGGTTTGGGGGAGGCGCCGGGGTTACTCCTTCTGCACTGGGTTGTCACCCACCCTGGGAGGGCTCAGCGCCTCCTTCCAGGGGGAAGCCGACCGCTGGTGCCACGGGATCAGCTCCGGGGCATTCCTCAGGGCCACTCTCCTCCGTCCGAAGCGGCCCACAGGCCTGATTCTGCGGCCCGTGTACCAGGCAGGGTCGATATCCGGGGCTGGAGAGAAAAGGCGAGTCAGTCGCAATCTGTGTTCCCTGGTATGCTCAGTGCCCTGCCGGGTGGTGTTGGGTGCAACTGCCTCCTCCCCATGGGGCTCTGAGCTCACAGGCCAGGCTGGGACCCACCCACAAGGGAGGGGCACCCGGAGGATCAGGTGGCACCTTTTCTGGGTGGTGTGGGGTGGCTTTGGGAAACAGAAATTCAAACTCACACCAGGACCAAGGACTAGTCCCCTCCTCACCCCCACCATTCTGTGTCAGCAGGGGACCAAGCATACTGGAGCCCCGGCCACCTTGGTGGTGGGAAGCGAACCCTGGAACGTGTGCCAGACAGGGACCCTGGGAAGCGGGTGACAGGGCCACTCTGGGTTGAGGACTGCTGAACACAGGCCAAACCTCCAGAGCTGGGCACTTAGTAAGGATGTGCCCCAGGTTAGGAGGTGGCTCTGGGGTGCAGGGGTGGGTGAGGGAGGCTGACATCTGGTTGGGTGAGCACTCACTGCGGGTCTCCATGGAGTGCTGGTGGGCTGGACACGTTGCCCCTCGCAGGGCCAGGCCCAGCAGCAGCAGGCACAGGAGCCAGGCCTGCAGCACCTTCAGCCCCCTGGCTCCTCGCCGAGGCCCTGCTCGAGGTGGGATCCCACACGGGAGGGCTCGGCCTGGGGCAGAGGGGGCAGGAGCAACGTTAAACACGCGTGAGGGCGCCTGTGTACAAAGCGGGAGCCTCAGGGAATGTGAGTGCCGTGTGTGCGTGAGAGAGTGTGTGTGCACAGATATGTGAGGGGTATGTGCAGGCATGAGCTTGTGTGTGCAGGTGGGAGGATGTGTGTTCCTGGGAGTGTGTGTGTGAATTCTCTGCTCCGGGCTGGGTGGGCATGAACACAGAAGTAGCTTTGCCAGACCGCCTGGCAAAGTCCCACGCCTCCTCAGGACCCCATTCTGTCCTCTGCACAATGAGTGTTCAGTGAGGTGGTCCTGTGTGTCAGCCTCTGTGGCTCCGTCATGGGGGCACTGACCCTGTGTCATCAGAAGGAACCGGGAGGTATGTAAGCTGTGGGTGCAGAGAGGCAGGCTGTCTGGAACAGCTCGGTCTGTCAGTCTGTCTGTGTTAGGGAGCTGGGGGTGTGTGAGAGGCCTCTGCATGGCTGTGTGCTGTGCACCAGGCCTGGGCAGGAAGGGTAGAGGTGAGCAGGTTTGTGGGGAGCTGCCCAGAGGAGCCCAGAGGAGCTGCAGGGGTGGAGGGAGCCAAGCCTGAGTTAATGCTGCGGGTTGGGGACTAGGCATGGACCAGGCTTAGGGGCTAGGACCCCAGTGCAGGGTTCTTTCCCTCATTCTGCCCAGGACCTCCTGCCACCTGTCCAGTCCCGCCCCCAGACCCATTGGAGAATGTGAGTGGACAGCTGGGCATTGTAGGAGGGTCAGCGTCCTATGTCCGTACCAAGAACACCCCCGTCCCCATGACCCCTGGGACCTGCCACCAGCCACAGGGCATCCCCCTACAGACAGGGGCACTGCGGGCAGCAGAGGGGCCAGAAAATGCATTTTGTCCTGTGGGCGGAGGCAGTGACCTGCCTGAACTGGTCCGTCCAGCAATTCCTCATGCTGGGTCCTCTGTCAGGTTCCCCACCCTGTCTGTCTCAGCGAGGACCCCTCTGCTCACCTTGACTTTCGAGCCTGTCCCTGAGCCATGCAGAAAGTGCTGTCCACCTGGGTGATTTAAAATGCCACCCTTTTCTTTTTTGGGTGTCACACAGGGGGTGGGGGACCCCTACCAGAAAATGGAGGTGCCACCCTGAGAACAGAGTGTAAAGAGATGCTGCTTTCTCCTCCCCAGGGGCTGGGGTTCATGCTGGATGGAGGGCACCTCAGGAGAATGTTAGCAGCGCCTGGCTCCTAATCCCCAGGGGGATTCCCTGTCTGCATTCTCAGTGGGGTGCAGGGGTGGCCTCCCCCCTTTGCCTTTACCATGGACAGCACTTGAGTCCTAGGGGCCCTGGGCAGGCAGGAGTGGCCCTCCCTCAGACACATAAACCGTGGGGTGGCTGCCCCTGCCTGTCCCTGCCTCTCCCACCCCGTGCTGGCCAGCCTCGCCGCCGGAAGAGCCAGCGTGGCCTTCATAGAGCCCGGACCCAGAGGGAGATTTGCAGAGTGACAGTCCCCTGGGCTACTCACCACTGTTTCCCATGATGGTGCCGAGCGTGGCCAGTGTCCTGAGTGTGACTCAGCGGGAGCCAGCCTACCCTTTTATAGCCCCCGGAGGAAGCAGCCCAGCCCCCTGACGCCCCCTCTCCCCTTGGTCCCCGCCCCCCTCACAAGGGGACATCAGAGTCTTTGTCTATTTTCTTTTCCTCTATTTTTTTTTTTTTAAACTCTCATCAGCGATGTGATTTGTCCCTTCCTGGGTTATATAATTTCATTTGGGCCAAGTGGTTTTAAAACACATTAGCCTTCCTTCTTCACGCCGGCCTTGGGGACACAGCAAAGTCAAGTGCCAACAGTCTGGGTAGCGCGTGAGCCACTGCCTCCCACACAGAAAGGCGACCATGCGGCCACTCCTTCATCTCCTCCAAATCATGGTGAACGGAGAAGTCGCCACGCCGGACACATGGTGAGAGGAGAAGTCGCCACGCCGGACACATGGTGAGAGGAGAAGTCGCCACGCCGGACACATGGTGAGAGGAGAAGTCACCACGCCAGACACATGGTGAACGGAGAAGTCGCCACGCCGGACACATGGTGAGAGGAGAAGTCGCCACGCCGGACACATGGTGAGAGGAGAAGTCACCACGCCAGACACATGGTGAACGGAGAAGTCGCCACGCCGGACACATGGTGAACGGAGAAGTCGCCACGCCGGACACATGGTGAGAGGAGAAGTCGCCACGCCGGACACATGGTGAGAGGAGAAGTCGCCACGCCGGACACATGGTGAGAGGAGAAGTCGCCACGCCGGACACATGGTGAGAGGTGTTACGTCTCCGCGAGCCTCCTCAGTCTGTGGCTTTCCGTGGCGACATTCTCATGCACAAACTACTCTCGTCCATTTCGTTGCTTAAGATCGGGTCCTCTCTAGGCTTTTACAAGTCTTCATCATTAATGTTTTCAATGGGCAAGTTTATTAATATCAGGAAACAAATATGTTGAATTTGATTGTAAAAGCAATTTATACACCTCTGGAAAGAAATGAACACATGTAGAAAAATAGGAAAACACACACAGAGAAAAAGCACAATAAAACTCAAAGAAGCGGATCGTTTTCACAGGTGATGTGCTTCCTTCTATTGGTTTCCCACATCTTTTCTGGGTCAGTTCATCATATTTATATGTTTTTGAGTCTCATTCTTCTCATTTAACAGTTATGTCCTCGAGTTGAAATAACTGACAATATTCTACCATTTAACTTGGACCTAGACACTTAACTCATTTGTATTCGGACTAGATTATGTCAAAGGTCCCTAAGTGCTGTTGAGTGTAGTGTCAGGGAGCCTGTCCTGGGGGAGGAGACCTGGGTGGCCCCCTCAGGCATGTAGGCTTGTGATAGGACATGTCATGTGACCATCACTTCTCAGAAATTCTTCAGGGCTGTACCTGCCCCTCCGGGAATTGGCTGCCCATTCCTGGTGGCCAGCAGGCTCCCTGCGGACCTGGGGTCTGTGAGCACTGGTGAGGGGGCAAGTGACTGGGGCCTGGGCAGTGGAGGGTGGGTGTAGGGCTGTGATGGTGGCTGCAAGGTGAGGTCACTGGGGGTGGATTCCCTCAGAACTGGGGGTGTCTCAGCGGTAGTGGTGGCCAAGTGCTCAGGGGTGTTTCTTACGAATCGTGGCGAAGGACCGCTGTCCGGAGATGTGCTCCTGTCTTGGAGGCGGGCCCTCTGGGTGGTCCCCACAGATGTGTGCACAGTCAGGGCCACCTGGAGGAGCATGTGTGTGCACATGTGTATGTGTGCACGTGTGCCAGTACAAGTGTGTGGGCACACATATGCCTGTGTGTACATACACGTGTGCCTGTGTGCGTAGGGGGACAGTAACCCCTTTCAGCAAAGTAGCTTTGTCACAGAGTGGCATTGGTGCCCTACCACTTTGGGCCTTCACCAGTGGGTGTCTGTAGGCAGTGGGAGATGAAAAATTAAAGGTATCAGTTGAGGTAAAAAACCCTAAATAAAATATTTTTTCTTCTATCACCATTTATTCTCTTTACCCTCTTCTACCTCCCCCACCCCCTTTAAATAAAATATTAAAGAAATAAATTCAGCAATGTACTAAAAACCTAATTATCTTGACCAAGTAAGGTTTATCCCAGGAAAGCAAGAGATTGTTCCGGTTGGAAAAAGTCATGAGGTGACTGAGGGGAGCTGAGAAGTCTGGAGTGGTCTGGGAGACACAGAGGATAGAGTGTGGTCTGATGAGGGGCAGGGAGGGGCAGGGTTGGGGTCTGGGGCCTGGGGTTTCTGGCTCCAGGGCTGGGTGGCTCGGATGGGAGCTCTGTGGATGGGAGAATGGATGAGTTCCGTGGTGGCAGGTGTTGGAGCAGCTGGAGGGATGACTGTGTGATTGCTCTTTGCATTAGTAGCTCCTTAGGGAGACCTTGGTCATGGACCAAACACAGTGTGAACAGAGCACAGGTGGCCGTGAGCAGGTTCTGGGGCACAGCACCCCCTGTCCTGTTGTAGGAACATGCAGGGACATGGAGGGCAGCCAGAACTGCCTCTTCTTTGACTCCTAGGAGCTCACTTTGACATTAGTTTACTTTGTGAATAAGGACGGGTGTCCATAAAAAACTGGCCTCCCTTCACTTACAGGAACCTTTTAATCATTTGTAGCATTGACTTGGGAGCAACACCCTTTAACCAGCCTCCGTTCTGAGAAGGGGCCACAGGTCCACCTTTTCCACCAATCCCAGCATAGCCTGAGGCTGGCTCATTCCGTCCCCTGGAGGCTGCCTTTGCACCGGGAGCTGTCCTGGACGCAACCCCTGTGGTGACCTGACAATGGCTCAGGGTGGAATCTGTGCAGCTGTGGGTGGGACTTGCCCACAGTCAGGTCAGAAGTCTCATCATCAAAGGCCCTTGGGCATCACTTCTCCATCTTCCTCTTTTGGGTACCATGTGAACTGGACAAGACACCCATTGAGAGTGCCAGGTTGAAGCTCACCCAGCATCACTGCAAGAGTATAGAAATCACAGCAGCAGCTCCAGGGCACTGCCTCGCACCAAGGGCTCCATGTCCCCCTCTGCAAAACAGGCTTAAATTTGACCTGAAGTTTAAATAAACCAGGGAGCCTACAAAACCACAGCCAGGCGTGGGATGGGGCGACGTGGTTAGTTTCTGTGCTCAAAGGCAGCTCTGGAGGCCCACAGTGGGCTCCTCTTACAACTGAAAGAGCCACCCAGACACCCAGACGTAGCCCTGAATCCTAGCCTGTCTGAGGTGGTGAACTTAGGGCTCATCTATGGAGCTTATGGCAAGAGGCCGGCGGGCACCACTCACTGGTCCTGGCCCTCTGGGCCCCGGGCTGCTGCCCCATGTACATTGCCATCACCGCCTCTCCCCACAGGTCCTCTAGGTCTGTGTCTGGGCACTGATCATATGCCACTCCTACCATGTGTATGCTCTGCCCTTGACCAGAGGGTAATGTCTCCCAGTCTGTGACCCACAGATGAACTTGCAGAATAGGTATATATGTGTGGGGGTGTCAGGGGCTCTATTCCTCTCTCATTATTCAGCTGATCATGGGTTCAGTTCCTTCCTTGTATTGATGCCCAATTTCCTTCTCCAATTACATCCACACAGAATACACACACACCGGGCCCACACTCTGATGCACACTGCCATTCCTTTCTGTTCCATTCATGAAATCGACATAAGAAAGGCAGCAGTGAATGGGGTGAAAGTTCTTGCTGAATAGGTTTTCTGTGTGTCCTTCAAAAAATTTAAACAACATTGTCCTGAAGGAAACATGTAGCTTAGATGTCTCTCATGGATCAGAACAGGCTGGCTTCGTGGCCTGGGAAGTGGTCATTGAATGGGGGTGAGCAGCTGCAGGTCTGAGGACCATAGTCATTTCATAGGTGGGGTTCCATCAGGGACGGTGTGTCTTCCTGTTTCTCCACTGGATGGTGTAGAATGGAGAGTGCAGGGCCGATGCGGGGACATCATGGCTGTGGGGGAGGGAAAGCAAGGCGGGCTGCTCTGTTGCTCTGTCCTGTTCCCAAGAACCTCTCCCGCTTAGGGCTGGTGGGTCATTACAGGTTTCTGCAACGCACAAACACATGCACAATAAGCATGCACAGATGGGCATGCACACACATGCACACATAAGCATGCACAGATGGGTATGCACACACACACACAAGCATGCACACATATGCACACACGTACAATAAGCATGTGGAGATGGGTATGCACACACATGCACATATAAGCATGCACAGATGGGTCTGCACACAGATGCATGCACATGCACAATAAGCATGCACAGGTGAGTATGCACACACATGCACACATAAGATTTTTGTTTAAATCTTTTGCCAAGTTTACATGTTACTTTACCCCAATTTTCTTCACTCCGAGGACTTAATACCAATAAGTAACCTGACAGGTCACAGAATTTCGAAGACACCTCGGAGAACCAGATGAATCCTTACCGAAAAGCTGTGGTGGGCAGTGCCCCTCCTGCCGTTGGGGTTTCTCTGTGTCAGGGAGCCGCGGTACACAGATTTCCGATCAAAGGACTCGTCATCTTTGCCTTTGGGGAAAACACGGGGGCGGGCTTATTAATCACACACTCACCCCAAACAAGTGTCGTTGCCTCCCAAGAAATGAACCAAGTAGCAGAAAAATGGACATTCCCCCCTTGGAGAAGTTTTCTCAGCACTCAATAGTTTCAGCAAAGCACCCACATCTTAGCAACTGTGCAAAGGAGCGCTCTCTTTGGAGCAGGCATGAAAACCCTACTCCCTGGGCCCAAAATGTTCACCGGGGGCAAAACAATAGAAAGGTCCTTGCACTGGTGTGCGGTCTGCCACTCCTTTCCTTTCCTTTTGTGATGTGACAGCCGGCCTGAGGGGGTGGGCCTGTCCTCAGGAGAGGGTGTCTCCTCAGGGCCTTGGTTGTGAAATCCATCACAACAGAGGGTCCTGCAGGTGCAGGGCGTGAGCTGCTGCGTCCCACAGATGATGTGGAAATTCAGAGCCCTGCTTCCACGCCCCGGAGCCCATCCCTGCCTGCGGGGAGGAGGGACGCAGGCGACTCTTACCTTGACTTTCAGGGGAATTGCTGAACTTCCCCCTCAGAAGATAGGGCCCCGCCATCACCTGGAAGGAAGGAGACACATCTGGGCTTCACTCGACTGGAACTTAGAAACACTGGGGGCCAACTTGGGACCTGTCATTCTTCCAGATTCTAAGTAACCGGGTGGACTGCTTCTGCTCTTTGGCAGTATTGGAACCGTTAACCAATTAAAATGCATGCCGTCAATCATGTAAGCACCCGGTGCCAGAATATAAAAGGGAGCTGCCGACATCGGGAGGCGTGGGCTGTGAGGGCTCCTCCCGCACCCACCCTCGGCTCAGTGCGTCTGAGGCCACCAGCCTGCGAGGCTTGCCAGTTCTCCACCACCCCCTGGACCTGCCATGCTCTGGAGAAGGTGTAGAATGTGGTCCTGAGCCCTGGGCTGTCCTTTCACTCTTAGTCTGGCCTTTAGGGGTGGGAGGGAAGCACGCACCTCAGCCCCATCGGAAGGGCCTGCAGGTGGGTCCTCGGGACTCTGGCCCAATTTCCCAGCAAGTCGGGGCAGAAATACCTGGAGGACAAGGAAGAAGCCTGTACATGATCGCTGCCCTGTGTCCCCTCCAGCCACGGGCCAGCTGGACACGGGGCGGCGTGCTCCTTCAGCACTCGTTCAGGAATGCGGGGGAGGCACGCTGGCCCTGCCAGATAGGCCACTCAGTGCTCTGGGACTGGGGCACGGCCAGGTTTAGCAAATTAAAACACAGAACGCCCAGTCTGCTCTGAATTCCAGAGAAACAGCAGGTCATTTCTTAGTGCATGTCCCAGTACGCACGGGCTACACTCACACGGGAAGATGATTCGTCGTATATGTGACATCGAGCTTTAACCGGCGTCCTGTGTTTTACCTGGCAGTCCCGTCTGGGACTCTCCCGGGAACGTCTTTCATTCTCGGCCAGGTGTCCTCACCATGTGATTTTGCCTGAACATCCCCGACCTGACCCAGGAGAGATGTCGTGGGGGCCCTGCTGCCCTCCCCACCCCCTGTTCTAGGCACACCATGTCAGTGGCAGTGTGTTAAGATGCCCACACGGGTGGCATCCTTCAGGGGCTGCTTCTGCACTCTGAACCGTGCCCCTGGTGTCTTTCAAATCCTCATGGGAGCTGAGGGTCCCTCATAAAGTACTTTCTCCAGTTAGAAAACAAGTAACAAATGAAAAAGAGCCCCCACAGGCACAGCTCGGGATGGCTGCTAGGACACTGAGGCGGCAGTTCACGGAGGGGAGACGGCTGGCCCGGGGCTCTCGGTTTCACGCCCTGGGCGGGCCCTGTGGGGCTGGCCACGAGTTGGGCACCCAGGCCCCGGGCACCGCAGCGTCCACTCACCGGGAGCTTAGACTTCCTCCGGGGCTTTCCTGAGGGCTTCACCGTGAGCCCTGCAGCCCGCAAGGCTGCGATCCTGGCCTCGATTTCCGACACCTAGAGGATCAGTGAAAACAGACAGACGTCACTCAGGAGCCCCACCTCCGGTCACAGTCCTGGAAGAGCAGCTGCCCTCATTCACTGATTTTACTGTGTTTCCCACCCAGATGTACTTTCTGGGGTCCCATTCCATGCAGGTGCCATGGGTGTCGGGGAGGGGCTGGGTCACCCCCAGTTGGGAGCAGAGTCTGAGGGACTGGCCCTCTCTTCTCTGTGGGTCCCTAGGGGGCTGGCTGAGCAGGTCCCAGTCACTGTGACTGCCCCTGGGAGGCCTGCTCTGTCCTCTGACCTTTGTCACCACCGACACCTCTGCCCTTACACCGAAGCTCTGGGCCCACGCTCCTCGGGTCAGAATGTGGTCCTGAGCCCTGGGCTGTCCTAAAATCTTAACTGCTTCTAGAGAAGCCCCTCCATGGGGTGGGGCAGGGGGAGTGCCCGCATCTTCCTCCAGTGGCTACAAACCCCGCCCGCCCCTCTCTACAGCAAAGGGGAAGGGACGGAGTGAGGTGAGAGGGGGTGGGGTGTGATTCCCACAGGGACCCCCAAGCTCCTGTTCTGAAGCTGAAGGGGCTCTTCTGCATGAGCCGTTGGGGAGCCCCTCCCCTGCTGTCACACCGTCAGGGCCCCACCGCTATCTGTCTAGGGGAGCCATCTGCTCCCGAGGCTGTGGGCTACCTCGCTCTCCGTCTGCTGAACCTCAGAGGCCGTCACGGCCACCCTGTCCTCCAGCTGCGACAGCGCCTCGTCCGGGGTCCTGGCGGTCTGCATGGGGCCCTGGGGGCCAGGGGGGCTCTTTTCCCATCTGTGTGTTTGGCCTGCAGACGTGCACACCTAGGACAGGAGAGACTGCAGGCTTCACCAACAAGAACCTCATCCTACCATCCTCTTTTCTCTTCACTCCTGGAGCTGGGCGGGCAGACGGTCAGCCAGGGGCTGGGCACTCTGCGGCCCTTGTCAGGCCCCCTCACTGACCTCCAGGGGTCAGCTGTCTGCCCTGGGCTGGGCTGCTGGGTTGTCTACAGACTGTTGACCCCTGGCCCTACCTCTGCCCGTGTCCTCTGGAGACCGCGGGGGGCGGCCTTACCTCTGGGGTCATCCGGGGGAGGTCCTCCAAGGAAGTGCTCCTGTCCAGCTCCGCCCCTTTGTCCTTGCCCTCCTCCTCGGACGAGGCCCCCTGGTCGCTGACATTGCTGGTCAGCTCCTCCAGCTTTCTCTTCAGGGTCTCCTCCTCCACATCCGCCTCCGTGGGCTCGCCGGCACCGGGACCCTGAAATGAGCAGCGAGCGGGTCTGGCTCAGGGGGCATCTGTGCGCATCGTACTTAGAGGTGGGGTTCTGAGAGGGGTCGCACACCTGAGCTCCCGCTGAGCCGTGTCTCCGTCCACTCTCCACGTGAGCTTGCAAAAGTCCCCGTGCTGGGCCCAGTTCCAGCCCCTCCTGGTGATCCTGATGCCACCAGGCCACCGAAGACCCACCATTTATCTATTACACATTTATTTTTAATTGTAGTTTACATGCCATATTGTATTAGTTCCCTGTGGACAGCAGAGTGATTTTCCATGAATACACCTGACGAAGCCACCCCCACAACGGGGCTAGCACATCTGTCAGCGTGCGTGGTGTGGAGGCTGCTACTGGCTCTGCTCCCTGTCCTGTACATGACACCCCGAGACTCATGTTACAGCTGGGAGTTGTACCTCTTCTCTCCCCCTTTTCTGCTCAGCCCCTCCCTCCCCTCCCCTCTGGCAACCATCTCTTTGTTCTCTGTATGAGTTTGTTTCTGTTTTATTTTGTTCATTGTTTTCTTTTCTTAGATTCCACATATGAGTGAAATCATGTGGGATTTGTCTTTCTCTGTATGACTTATTATTATTGTTTTGTTAATCCTCACCCAAGGCTATTTGTTTCCATTGTTTTTTGAGAGAGTGGAAAGGTGGGAGAGATGGGGAGAGAGAGAGAGAGAGAGAGAGAGAGAGAGAGAGAGAGAGAGAGAGAGAAATAGCTCCATGAGAGAGAGATACATGGACTGATTGTCCCCTTCACATGCCCCGAGCAGGACCAGGGATCAAACCTGCATCCCTTGACTGGGAATTGGAGCTGAGACTCCTTGGTGTGTGGGCTGTCACTCTAGACATTGAGCGCATAGACCAGGTGTCAGTACGACTTATTTTTTAAAAAATATTTTTACTGATTTTCAGAGAGAGAGGAAGGGAGAGGAAGAGAGAGAAACATCAATGTGAGAAATGACATGGTATCAGCTGCCTCCCGCACATCCCCTCCTGGGGATCAAGCCTGAAACCCAGGCAGTGCCCTGACTGGGAATTGAACCCGTGACCTTTCTGTGCACCGGACGATGCCTAACCAACTGAACCACACTGGCCAACACTTTCTGTACAACTTATTTCACCCATGTTGTCATAAATTGCAAGATTTCATTCTTTTTTTTTTTTCAGCTGAGCCATTGCCCATTGTATATATGTATCACCTGTTCTTTATTCACTCATCCATTGCTGGGTGCCTGGGTTGCTTCCATATCTTGCCTATTCTAAATAACGCTGCAGTGAACGAGGGGTGCATAGATCTTTACTAATTATTTTCTTAGTTTGTGCTTTTAACAAAGGGGCTTCCGGGCCCTTTTGTTAACAACAAAACCGCCTTTAACAAAGGGGCTCCGGGGCCCTATCTCCAGGTGGGTCAGCAGACATCCCACCACTGACGTGCGCTTACTCATTCCAAAACCCTGCAGCCGAGGAACAGAAACAGTGGCCAGGACACAGCCCACTCCCACCAGCAAGACCCAGCACCCGCCCCCTGGGAAGCACCAAACTCCCAGACCGTGGATGGAACCCTGAGGCCGTCACCCAGGCCATGACCCGGGGAGGGTGACCAAGATACCCATCTTCCCACACCAAGGGCTCTGGGACACCCAGCAAAAGCTGGGGGTGCACTCTGGGGAGATGAACAAGGCAGGAGGGGTGACAGGTTCACCCAGTCTAGGGAGCTGGACCTGAAAGGCCGACGGGGATCGTTCCCGGGGGCAGCTACTGTCCCGAGCAGCACAGGAAGGCGCGAACTAACGAGGCCAGGCCGATCAAACGAAAACTCATTATCTGGAAGGAGCTGCGGGTCACTGGTGGGCCAGGAGACAACTTCAAGCGACTAAACATACAACTTCCTTATCCCTTGAATCACCAGGCTCTTGAGTCACCAGAAGCTATTAGTCCCCAGACGGGGACATGAGAAAATCAATGCTTGTTCTGTTTTCTCCAGGCCCAGCGGACGCAGCCTTCCTGCCATTATCTCTCTCGAGGCTCACCTGGGTTTAGCAGAGGGCAATGGTCCTTCCAGTGGAAAGGTCCTCTGCATTGTTCGGAAGGTAATTAGTTTGGTCGTCACAGCACCGAGAGCCCTGAGCGGGCAGAGCCGCCCGTGGAAGAGCCAAGCTGAGAAATGTCACCTCGAGGGTTTCGCTCTGGAGTGGCCTGGAGTGGCCCTGGTAACTGAGCCCACCTCTGGTTGCACTCAGAGTCTAAGAGACAGCACTCAGCAGTCAATACCAAGGAGCAGAGAGCCCAGCAGACAGCCTGTGCCCCTGAGGCGTCAGGATGCTTGGCTGCCACTTGAGGCCTGGAGAGGAGGGCCCGGACCCACCAGTGCCAGCAGTGTCATTGTGAGATGTCACTTAAGAAAGATAAACTTCCCACGATGACAACTGGGACCATTCTCACTTCGGGTTGGGGGAGGTGAGCAGGAAGTGGGGATAGCACAGAGCCATGGAAAGGCAGCAGGCTGGCAAAGGAGCCGGGGGTGGGGGTGGCACTTTGAGCAAGGCCAGGTTGGCACCCAGGCCTCTCAGGGGAGGGGAGGCCTCCGGGACAGCATGCCCACCACAGACAGAACAGCCCCGGGTTTCTATCTGGTACTGAGAGCCACTGGGGCCATCAGACATGCCCATGCAACACCTGCTTCTCAGGTACCAGGAGCCACCTCCATGCAGCTGCTGAGCCTTCCCCCTCGGCCCCCCAAATGGCCATGGCTTTGGCGGTGGCCTCTTCCCCTGTGTGAGCCCCAACTGTCAGGGTTATCATGTTACTAGACTTGTACGGACGTCAAGTATGAACGGGTGCCTTCAGCTTGTGGGCAACAAAACCAACATTTATAACTTGCAAGCACAACACAGACACAGGCCATGCTTAAAAGGAACAGCCATAATTTGGGACTGGCGAGGCTCCTGTGGGGAAACCGAGTCCGTGTCTGCAACCTGAGCACGGCTTTGATGTCCCGGGGCCGGCTCTCGGGAGTGGGGGGCTCACTCCCCACTGTGGTGAGGGTTAAGTGCCGGGGCTCCGTTTCCTGCCCCCGCCACCTCAGCCCCGTGGAAGTGTCCTGCGTGCGGCACGCTGTGCCATCTTTGGCCTCCTCTTGGGAGTCTTTCCTGACAGTTCCTCACCCAGAAAGTCCTAACCATGGGTACAAAGCAGAGACAGGTGACCAATCAGAGGAGGATTTGCCCCAATAAAACATTGCTCTGGAGAACTCAGGCCATGTCTGTGAGTCTTGGGGTTGGAAAGACTGCTCTATCCTGGAGGGAGGTCTCTGTTCTGGGGAAGGTCTCTATCCCATGGAGGTCTCTGTCCCAGGGGAGGACTCTATCCTGCTGAACAAATGACCAGCCTCTCCACATGACAGCCCAGAGCTTGGCCTATGGGTCCCAGGAGGGGAGCTCCACAAATGCACCCTCCAGATCTCCCAGGAGGGGCCCCGGGGGCGGGAGGCCCTGTGCCAGGCACCAGCGTGCAGAGGAAGCTGGACCTACACTAACCCAGGCTCCTGCAGATGTGCGTGAGACCAGCCTCAGGCCAGCTATGGCTCAGGATTCTCCATCCAGAGCAGGGCCCATGCACCCCGTCTGGGATCCATGCTTCGAGAGTCATCAGTTACAAAACGGCCCCAATCCTGCAATTTTATCCATAGGAGTCAGGGCTCCACCACAGACTCTGGTGAGTCGGAATCAACCTCGTAGGTTACCATGTTCTCGTCTAAAACAGGATTGCCTTTCCCCCAATAAAATGTACTTGCCTGTTCTAATCAGTTGACTGTAAACGGGCTTGTGATTTAATTTCAGTGAAAAGAACCCGTGGTACCCAAAGGAATCTTGTGATGAGCTATGTCATAAATCAGTGTTTCTATGTGAGCCGTTCTCACTAACTTAGGACTTAAGTACTTTAAGTTGAATTTTCTTTTCTTTTCTTTTTTTTTGGTTAACCCTCACCCGAGGATATTTTTCCATTGATCTTTTAGAGAGAGTGGACGACAGAGGGAAAGACAGAGAAACACTGATGTGAGAGAAACACATTGATTGGTTGCCTCCTGCATGCGACCCTGGGAGGAGCCTGCAACCAAGGTGCGTGCCCTTGAATGGAATCTCACCCGGGACCCTTTGGTCCACAGGTTGCCGGGAGCCGGTCCATGCTTGCTGTTTCAAGGGACCTGGCATATATGGCATACTGTTCTTAATATGTTTGCTCACCTTCTTGGCACTATGTGTTTTAACCAAGGTCTCTGAGAAAGGTTGTTTCCCCAGGTAGGGATTTTCCCCTGAAGTTAGGGAGGGAATAAAACCTCTTAACTAAGTGCCAGGCCGGTAATTAATCACTTTAACTATGAACAATCATGCTTAAGCTACATAATCTTTACTCCCTGGAATGGAGATAAGAAATGCCCTAACCTTTGGAATAGAGATTGATAGGATTGAATCAACTGGTATAAATACAGATGTAACAAGACAGCAAGAGTCAGAACTTAGAATACAGAACTTAGAACACAGAACCTACACACAGAACTTAGAGACAGAACCTAGGCACAGAACCTACACAGAACATTCTCTAGAGACAGAAGAACTTCGCTGGAGAGAACATGGCAAAAGATCCTGGACAGAAACTGGCCTCAGAACCTAGAGACAGAACCTAGCGAGAGAACATGGCAAAAGATCCTGGACTGAACCTGACTACAGAAATTGGCAAGAGAACCTGACTAGAACCTGGTGACTGAACCTGGCTGGAGAACCTGGACAGAACCTGGCTGGAGAACCTAGTGGGGAACATGGCTACAGAACCTGGCTGGAGAACCTGGAGAACCTAGCAAGAGAATATGGACACAGAACCTGGCTGGAGATCCTAAGCAGAACCTCTCTGGAGATCCAGACCAGAACTTGGCTGGAGATCCTGGCTAGGCTGCTGATCAACTGAACACTGTCTCTGTGTCATTCCTTCTTCGCCGACTCCGTCCACACCTTTGGGAACCCCTGGACCCGCTGGGGTTGGACCCCGGCAACAGGTGACGCTCTAGACACTGAGCCAAACCAGCGAGGGCTAAGTTGAATTCTCTTAAAGGAATGAAGTTCTGACCCTTGCTACAATGTGAATGAACCTCAGAAACAGCAGGCAGCCAGTCACAAAGGGTCCTGTATTGTATGATTCCAGAGTCATTTTGGATGAGAGATCCAGGACAGGTAAATCCACAGAGACGGAAGGCAGGTGGGTGGTGGCTGGGGTTGGGGAGGGGACCGGGGGTGGCTGCCCAAGTTGGGGTGGTGGGCAGGGTTTCCTGTAACCCCTCCACCATGGGGACACACACATGTGTTTTGATGACATCACTCCTCTCTGTTAAGTAGGCTTGTGCAATCTTATAGCTTTAATGTATGGAACGCTGTAATTTCTCTGATATGACTTGGTGTTAAGATGAAAGGGCTCCCCTCAAAGAAGCTACCAGGAGTCTTCCCACGCCCCGTACCTGGCTCGCAGGTGAGGTCCGGCCGCTCTGAGTGGAGAGGTGGGAGGCTGCCCTGCGGGCCCGCACGCTGTCTTTATCCGAGGTGTCCACGTCGGCCAGGCACTGTGAGGGGAGCTGCTCGTTCCTGACGATGCTCGCCCCTGGGGAGGGACAGTGGGTTTGGATTGTTTGGGGTGAGAGACTGAAAGCCAATGGACATGTTTCTACTGCAAAAATGAGAGATTGGAGCAGCTGTAGACGTGATTATATTCTTGACGTTATGGGGCTGAGACCCTTCAATCAGAGTAAGCTCCAGCAAGGAACTTCAGGACACAGAGGTGGCCTGGCGCTCACCACGCCCCAGATGGTGTGAAAGCCACGGTGCCAAAGCAAATGCCCTGTGATTGCACCACACCGAGCTCCACGTGTGGGGTGTGGGTCCCAGAAGTTTTCCAGGAGTGGAGGTGACTTTAGGAAGTCTTTTTGCCAGAAGAGTGATGGGCAGATGCTCGGGGCATGGGTTACCTGGGGTGTGGCTGGAAATGCGGATCCTGGGCCCCAGGTGGGAGAGCTCACTATCTCCACCTCTTCACCAAAAAGTACCGGCCCCCACAGAGCCGCCTGGAGATGGGTGAAGGCGGGGCCCTCAGGGCTGACCCTCAGTTGAGGGCACCTCGCATACAACACTGCACGGGAAAGTCATGTGTGCAGGAGTCATGTCTGCACCTGCTGTGGGCAGCCGTGTGAGTTCCGCTGACAATCTGAATGAGCTTGTGGCCCAGGTGCAGGGGGGCTACGGCAGGGGGGGTGCGCCAGCCCCGCTGACACTGGTTTCAGCCTCGAGACCCTGTGCTGAGGACCTAATGAAGCCTGGACAGCTGGCCACAGTGAGATACTGACTGTGTGTTGTTTTAAGCTGATACGTTTGTGTAATTTGTTACCAGCAATAGTTAACAGGTACGACCTTCTCACTTAATATCTACAAGGGTGGGCTGACTTAGGCATTGTAACCCTTTTCATAACCAGGACACTGAGGCACAGGGGCTGAGCGGCTTGGTCGAGCAGCACGCCATATTCCATCAAATCCCAGCCCGTGCAGTTGTTTGATGCTCTATTTAGGAAAGCAATAATATTGCCCATCACACTCCCACACATGCCTTTCTTACCACACTCCCTGTGACGTGCTCCTAGGGTAAAGATGGGGGAATGTGCCCTAACCAGTTTGGCTCAGTGGATAGAGCGTCGGCCTGGGGACTGAAAGGTGCCAGGTTCGATTCCGGTCAAGGTCATGTACCTTGGTTGTGGGCACATCCCCAATGGGGAGTGTGCAGGAGGCAGCTGATCGATGTTTCTCTCTCATCGATGTTTCTAACTCTCTATCCCTCTCCCTTCCTCTCTGTAAAAAATCAATAATAATAAAAAAAAAGATGGGGGAATGTGTCTTGGCATCAGTGAGGCAGGGTAGTGGGTCTGCAGCCTGGGCTTGACTCAGAACGGCAGGCTTCCCAAGAGCCTTTTCTCAGCATGATACCGTCTTTGTGCCTCCCCCACCTTGTCCCCAGCCCCACCTTACCACCGAGCCCGCAACCTGGGTGATTAGGGACCACGGGAGGGGATGAGTGTGTCCAGTCTGCATGCTCAGTCGATGTAGATTCACTTATTCATTGTTAATCAGGGGAGGTAAAACCCGCCTCCCCCACCCAACGCCTCCAGGGTCCTAGTGGGTGTGTGGATCATGAGATTATGGTCTCTTTAATAGAATGAAAAGGGAGAATGGAAAGTGGATAGTGTCTTAACCACATTTCGCAGCTGCATTTGTGGATGCTTGTGCTGCATGTGTGATCTTATTTGCCCACGTCAGCAGGGAGTCTGACTCTGGCCGCACACGTACCCCCACAGGCACAGACAACACTTCGGGATTTCATTTGTCTGGCAACAAATTCAATGGAGCAAATCTGGGTTCTCAGCACCTACAGACCTCCCCATTCATGGGGGACCAGGCAGGTGGCACCCCCATGGAACTGCACCAGGGGTCCCCAGCGGCACCCTGAGTCCTCAGCTGTGGAGATGCCCTGTCCCGGTCAGGACAGTTGGTCCAGTGACCATCAGTCTGTCATTTCAGGAAGACCTGCATGTCCCTACCCTGCAACAATGTCCTCTGTAAAGGTGGCAGCGAGCCCTGGGGGTTTGGCTCAGTGGATAGAGCATTAGCCCAAAGACTGAAGGGTCCCAGGTTCGATTCTGGTCAAGGGCACATACCTCAGTTGCAGGCTGGAGCCCTAGCCCTGGTCGGAGTGCATGCAGGAGGCAACCAGTCGTTTCTCTCTCTCCATCTCTCCCTCTCCTTTCCTCTCTCTCTAAAAATCTATATATATATATGTAAAGAGGTAATATGCTAATTGGTCCTAACGGTGTCCCAGTCACACCGTTCAACAGGCTGTGCACGCACAGGAGCTGGTGGGCAGGGATGGGGGTGGGGACTTGCACCACTGGGACATGAGGCTGCTGCCCGGGGTGCCCCCGCCCCCCCCTCCCTTCCCCGCCAGCGGAGGTGTGCGCAGGCCTGCAGTGTCACCCGCCCCGGATGGGGCATCAGGACGGGGCCGGGGCCTCGGTGGAGAGCTCTCAGCACTTCTGCGCCGGGGTTTGAAGACATGGAGAGAAAGGGAGAACAGATGGGCAGTTAGGGGGTTTAGACCAGGAGGGGAGTGCAGATGGGCAGTTAGGGGGATCAGACAAGGAAGGGAGAGCAGTTAGGGGGATCAGGCAAAGAGGGGAGAGCAGTTAAGGGGATCAGGCTGGCAGGGGACAGCAGTTTGGCAGTTAGGGGGATCAGACAAGGAGGGGAGAGCAGTTAGGGGGATCAGGCTGGCAGGGGACAGCAGTTTGGCAGTTAGGGGGATCAGGCCAGGAGGGGAGAGCAGATAGGGGCATCAGGTAGGAAGGCAGGTGAGCACTGAGGAGCTAGTGGTTCTGGATTGCGAGAGGGATCCCAGATTGGAGAGGGTGCAGGCCAGGCTGAGGGACCCCCTGCCCCCGTGCATGAATTTCGTGCACCGGGCCCCTAGTCAATATAATAATGTCCTTGGATGAGGATTAAAAAATAACTAAAAAACAAAAAAAAAAATAACTAAAGGTGGCAGCAGCTGTGTGGTCAGGTCAGGGGTCAATGCTGGTTACCTGAGTGCTGCAAGGGGCACACGGAGCCCGGGGGAAGCAGGTGCCATGAGGTTTGTCGGGACTGCACATGCCCGCCAATCACAGGGAAGGAATAGGCTCCTTTAAATCAGTCAGTGTATCTGCCCAAATTGGGGTGGTGGGCAGGGTTTCCAGAAACCCCTCCACCATGTAGAACCCAGTTGGAAGACAGCAACCAAGGGCACCTACCAGGAGTGGCAGCGATCCCCGGGGCTGCTGGGCAGGACTCTCCTGGCAGGCAGAGCTCAGCGCGGGCATCCCGTCCAGCAGGGGAGAGGCTGTCTGTCTGCTCTTCTGGGTGGGGGTGGCACCCAGAGGCCCTGGCATCAGCCTCATGCAGGACCATGGCCCCCTGGGAGGCGGCCTCCTCCGCGCAGGGCTCACCTGTGAGGGACTGAGCACATGGGGCCTGTCAACCACTGGAGGGTTTGGCCTTGGGGCAGCTCCTTGGCGTGTGGGCCTGTCTCATCCACATCCGGAGGGCTTCCAGGCGTCATCTGCTGACCGAGCACCACACACCTGCCCTCCGGCCCTTACATCGCAGTTCCCTTCAGTTTCAGAAACCGAGCTTTCATGGCCTATTCTGCATCCTGTCTCCAGAGAAGGAGGTTGGGGCCTGACCCCTGGGCCAGGTATCACACAAGACAACAGAAACACTTCCGACAGCCTCGGGGCATAGACCAAACCCAGAGATCAAAGCCCCGAGCAAGTGGGCAGGAAGTGTGTGTGTGTGTGTGTGTGTGTGTGTGTGTGTATGTGAAGGCCAGAGAGGCAAGAGTGGGTGGGGGTGGGGCAGCCCCTTGGCTGTGAGCCCCATACCCCTCCTCCACCCTTCCTGGGGCCTGGAGAAGGTTCCCTCTACTGTGCCCTCAGTCCCCAAGGAAAGGGGGTGCTGAGGACGTCAGGGAGCCACATGCCCCCACTCCTTTCCAGCTTGGCTGTGCTGGGGCTGGGGGCAGGAAGGAAGTCGTCCCAGGCCCTTGAGGCCAAACAAAAGGGAGACTGCACCCCCCAGATTTGCAGCTGGAGCAGGACCCATGGCCCAAGGCCTCTTGGGTGCTGGCTCCCTGCCCCGCTAACCTCAACAGAGGTCTGCCAATCAGCCTGGGCAGGCCCAGCCTTGCCCCAGCTGTGGCCGGGCACTGCCTGGGCCCAGCGGACCCCCAGAGCTGGGCTGAAGCTGGGCGTCACTCTGGGTCTTGTGCCCAAGCTGCATGTGCCCTGTGGGTGAAGGGCACAGCCACTGGTCCTGAGAGTGACCCCTGGTGGGGACTGGAGCCTCACGGAGGGTCCCCAGGCCAAGGTCACAAACCTAAGGAGTAGAGTGACCACGTGTCCTGGCTTCTGGGTGGGCCCTGCGGATGCCACACTGCTGCTGTGATTATTAACAGCAGCCTCTTCCACTGCAGGGCTCTCCTAGTTTGGGCAATAAAGCCTGTGACCCCCGCGAATAACATGGAGGTCCAGACACGTCCAACTCCGGGGCAGACGCTGGTCCTCCATCTGCCTTCCCAAGTGACGGGGCTCTGCCTTACTTCCGCGACCAGCATCCACCCTGAACCCTCCATGCCCCTCACTCCACTGCCCTGCACCCCACACAGCCACGCTGCCAGCCCAGCCTTTCAGAGAGCCTAGTCCTTGGAGGGTGTGACGCTTCTGGATCCTGCCGCTGACCTGAGGCTCCCAGGCGGGTGGGGCAGGAGAGCCCACTCACCTGCAGGCTGTCCGGGGCCGCTGGGACTGGGGACAGGCTCGGGGGGTGACTGCAACACCCCGCGGAGTCGTCAGAGTCGGCCTCGAAGTCCAGGCTGTGAATGGGGAGGAGGCGCTTTTTCTTGGCAGGCACAAGCTGGGCAAGAAGAGAGTCAGGGTCAGTGGACAGGGAGGACCAGACGCCCCTCACCCCGGACGTGGGGTGGGCCCTCGAAACCAATCAGATGAGCCCCAGCTCGGAAGCTGCACCAAAAGTCTGCCCAGAGCCCACCCACCCCTCACAGGGTCTGCATGCCCAGCACCCCTTACAGAGACGAGCAGAAGCTGCTGATGGACACGCGGCTGCCCACACATGCCCAGGACACAGGCCCCGGAAGGCGGCAGCCTTGGGGGTAGGTAGGCTTCGGGTTCCCCGCCCTTGGGGTTTTAGGCAAAAGAGGGGAGCCCGCTGGGGAGGCAGACGGGGGAAGGAGAACTTGTGCACATTAGATGCAAGGTCAGAGGTTAGCTCTGACCCCCTGACGGTTTCTGTCCTTCAGATGGATGTGTAGGGAAGAGTGCAGACACTGGGGAGTGTTCTGGAAGCTTAGGAAGTGGCACAAACAAACTTTTGTCATAAACAGATGCATATATTCCCTCCTCCCCCGCCCCCCAGAGCAGCCAGCTCGACCTGGCCAGCATTGCGTCTCTCTCCAAGTGGCTCCATCTATACTCACCATCGCCTGACCCACCCCTCCCTTCAACCTGCTCCCCTCCAGCCTGCTCCCCTTCAACTGCTCCCCTTCCATCATCCTACCCAGAAACCCTAGGGGTTACTTTGCGTGTCTTTATCACCATAAATAAATTAAAAATAAGTGAAAACAGAAACAAACACCAATAAAAACAAGGCTCATGTTTTGTCCTAGAAAAAAGCAAAAAAGCTCGCAGAGTCCGAGGGATTTATGTCCCTGTAAGGTGCAAAGGCCACCTTAGGATGACACTAGTGTGCCCCCTGGCCCCTGCCCTCCCAACCGTGCTCCAGCGGCCGAGGCCGAGGCCGAGGGCCAGGCAGTCTGCGGGTCTAGGCAGCCTTCTCTGCAGCCTCTGCCCACCCACAGCTTGCTAGGGCTTTCTCAGGTGCCAGTGACCTTGTGCTGAAAGTATTCTTCTCTCTGGTGCGAATCGTCCGCAGAGATGGTCCGGGCGTGGCAAAGGGAGGCAGAGCCTTAGCGCTCAGGCTATAGTGGAGCCATGGGAGCACTGAGACTTTTAGGAAGTCAGAACCCAAGGCTGCAGCCCCGGGAGTGGTGGGAGTGGTTGGGGAAGACTTACTTTGCTGCCAAGGGGATGGGTCTGAGCCCCTGTGTCCAGCTCTCCATCCGTATCGGAATGCTCACTGTCTTTACTTCTCTCTCCTGGGCTTGGCTCAGGCCCACCTGCAACAGACACCTGCATGACTCCATTTAGGGAGAAATAGATTGGAGGCAAACCCTTTGTCTCCCCCAAACCCCCGCACCTATCCTTCCATCCACTCACCCTCCCACCCACTCATCCATCCGTTCCTCATCCATCATCATCCATCCATCCACCATCCACCATCCATCCATTTTCCACTCACCATCCATCCATCGAAAAACATCCAGGCAAGACCCTCTGCTGACCTTACAATGACCTATCCGAGCATCAGTTAAAGCTGGTTCTCATCACAGCAGAAAACCAGTGCTCTGCATCAATTTTATCAGGGTCACACCTGCAGGTATTCACCCCACAGTTACTGACCCCTTGAAGGAGGCTTAGAGCTAAGTCTTGTTTTTCCCCAAGAAACCACTTCTCCCAGTTTCTTATCAGCAGGCCTGGACTCAGGCACAGCTGGGAGGGAGTGAGGCTCAGCCCCGGGGCCCTCTTCTTCCTTTCTCTGCCCCTCCTCTGCCCCCAGACGTGAGCACCAGCCAGCCAACTGGGGGCCCCTCTCTGAAGAGTGACAGTCTTGAAACTCACATCAAACAGCCAGACCGAGGGCATTGTGACGTGGACTCTGTCTGCATCGAGGGAATGTGGACATGGGTTTCCAAAGGCCCAGGTGTGTGTGACTGGTCAGGGTGGTGTCCCTGCCCCTCTGCTCGAAATGAGCAGGATCTCCACGACCCTTTGGTTATCAGCCCCTTACATAACCCTCTAAACCTGGAACAAGGGTTTGATATGAACCCACCTCTGGCTGTTGAGTCATGGGTAAAGAAACCCAAAGGATTTCCCATGTTCCTGACATGGAGCAGAGATTTCTTGGTGGGGAGGTGGAAATGAAGATAAGAGCATCTGAGCAAGAAGGACTTACGTGGACATCGGGTGAGCTATGTGCTCTGTCAGACAAACCTACAACTAAAGAGGAGGGGCTGAGAAGAAAGACGCCCTGCGGGGAGCTGTGAGCTCAAGGACAGGAGAGAGGCGGCTCCTCCCATCCACCTCCACCCACACTGCTTCCTGCAGCTCCTGCCATCCAGTCCTGGGGCTGCTGGGAAACCGCCGCTCGGCTGGCCCAGGGCGCCCCACAGCTGCACAGGGCCTGCAGCAGGTCCTGGCTGGGACTGCCATTGTCTGTCTACTTTCATTAGCCATACGGCTTCCCCAGCCTTGTGCTCCTTCCCTGCACCTTTCTCAGGGGATTGTGTTTTGGGGCCCCCAGCAGGGAGACAGTCCTGGGGGAGGTCACTGTAGGGACCTGAGACCTGCCTCCCCGGTGCCAGGAGCCTCTGCTGTGGTTGGAAGCAGGGTTCCTGCGGCCCCACAGCGCCACCTCCTGGCTCTCGGTGACAGTTTTGAAACTGGCAGGCTCCTGGCCACTTTGACTCACTCATTGAGCTCTGGACCCTGTGACCTTCTACGTCAGAGTTCTCAACCTGTGGGTCGCGACCCCTTTGGGGGTCGAACGACCCTGTCACAGGGGTCGCCTAAGACCATCGGAAAACACATATATAATTTCATATTGTTTTTGTGATTAATCACTATGCTTTAATTATGTTCAATTTGTAACAATGAAATGGGTCACCACAACATGAGGAACTGTACTAAAGGGTCACGGCATTAGGAAGGTTGAGAACCACTGTTCTACGTCATCCAGATTCCTGAGCCCACCCAGGTCCCTGGCAATCAGCACCACCCATGGCGGGGCCCAGGTCCTCAGGGCTCTGATGTGGCCTGTGGTTTCCTGCCACGCGCAGCCGACTTTGGGGGTGAGATTTCAGACGCTTTGCAGTGTGGCTCTTCCTGTGCTGCCTGTGGCTCCTGCCCCTGTGACCTGCCGAGGGCCCAGCCAAGCTCCTTCGGCTGCAGGGAGACCCTTCACTGGCTCCTGGCTGGCGGAGCAGGCATGGGAGGTGGGACTTTTTTGGGCTCCAGCCTGAGACAAAGCTATTAGCCCGGAAGAAGCAGCTTGAGGAAGAAAGGAGAAAGAACCCCCAAGAATGGGGAGACAGTCCCTCCCGTGTTGCTGGGGCCCTCCTAGTCACGTCTGTGGTCTCAGCATGGTTGTCAGGAGGCCTCTCTCACTCTTAAAAATGTCCTGGTTTGGAGATTTATCAATGTGTCGCCCTCCAAGTACTCCACCCAGGGAGGGAGGACCTGGGGACACAAAGCACGAACGAGGCCCGGCTATTCCATCAGCTGCCGAGTTTGAGAACCTTGGCTGTGAGTTCTCCACTTGCTACAGAGCTCTGAGAAAACACGATTTCAGAGGGTGGGGATGTCAACATGCAGGACTTCCCAGGGCCAGGTCCGGCCAGGGTGCAAAAGGCTGCACATCACTCAGCAAGCAGCCAACCCCATCAAAACACCAGGCACAGGGACTGACAGGTGCGCAGACGCAGGTGCCAAAGGAATCTGCTTGGTCCTGAAACAGTAAAACATGCCTGGGAGCAAAATGGGTTCCCAGATCCCACCCTTCCCTCCACCCACTCCTCACCTCCTCCTGGCAGCCGCCCGCAGAGGGACCGGATCACTTTGGCACTTCCGAAGCGCTTGAAGCGGGCCCTCACATGCCCATAGTACCACTCCAGGGAGCCCATCTTCACGACTCTGCAGAGAGATGGAACTCAGGCCTGCAGCACTGCTGTGCCCAACCACCACGCACATGTGCCCACCATTCTTCAGACAGCTCCTCACCCCACCAAAGGGACAAGCCATCCCTCAAAACCATCAGGGTCCCTGGATCTCCGGACCCTGCTCACCTGGCCAGGTGACAGGGGTGGCAGAGCCAGCCCTCCTCCTCGGGGTGGGCGTGGCTGCAGCCTTGGCAAGTGAAGAGGCGGCAGTCCAGGCACTGCCGTTTGGGGGCCTCCAGGAGCCGGTAGGGCTGCAGGCAGTGGGCACAGTGGGTGTCGCTCAGGAGGGCCGCGTCGGAAACCAGCTCCCTCTGGGAGCTCTCCTTCTTCACCTTGCCCTTCAGGCCCCTGAGGGAAACATCAGAAACAAGGAGCACGGTGGACATCTCGTTGCAACAGTCTCTGAATGTGTGAGCACACACAGGATCCTTCTCACACACCAACACGCTGGATTCAAACGTGCATATGGGTAGGTGGGAACTTATTTTTATAGACATGAAATGGCATTTAAACCTTTCTGTGACTGTTCACAATTGTGTATTTTCCCAGGATGCACATGCATGACTTTTATGCGTTGTCAAAGCAGCCACAAACCACAAAGGTCCCGAGTCACAGGCTGGGACAGGTCCCACCGTTGCCTGCACCACCTCATGTAGCTCAGCATAACAGAAAGAGGCGGTCAGGGGTCCCGGCCCACGTTCAGGTTGAAGGTCCTGGGCCCACATTCCTTCTCCAGCTCTGAGCTGGAGCCCTGAGCTTGCTGACGCAGAGCTCAGAGCTGGGGGGCCGAGCTGAGTGTCCTGGTTGGCTGAGTGAGCGTCTGGTGTCTAGTCTGCCTGAGATGGGTGGGTTGGTGGATCAGGCTGGTGGTTCTGGTCAGGCCACATGGTTCTCCAGAACTCATCTGTTCCTAGTGTAATTATGGAAGAGGAGGTTAGAGAAGAGAAAGACGCAAGTGGCCGATGAGCTGGACAGAGCGGAAGTCACAGAGAATGCAGAGAAAAGGCTCATTAGATGGCGGGTGAGGCCGACCCTGTGCCCTGTGAGGCCCCGGCCAGTCACGTCCACTCTGCCACACTGACCTGAGCTAATGGCCCTGAGCTGAGGACAATTCCCACTGGGTGCACGTCAGGCTGGCACCCTGCGGAGAACGCCGATGGGTCACTGAGCTGCTGTGGTCACAGAGTCCCGAGGGCAAAGCCAGCGGGCATTTCCTCAGTAAGTGGTTTGGGTCTCTCCCAGCAGGGGAGCAGGCTGAGCTGACTCCCACCTTTGTCCTTGTAGAGCATGGTTAGGATGGGTCCCTTGAAGGGTGTCCAGAGCAGGCCCGACCCCAGAGTCCCAGGAGGACCACAGTCCTAGACCATCGGGGCTGCAGTAACAGCTTCCTGGTGAACCCGCCAGCTCAAACTGCCTGGGAAACGTGCCCCCAGATAATGAACATGTCCCCTTTGTTCTATCTCAGAGAACGTCTGCCAGATGTAATATTTTAGTTTCAGATGAGATCAAATTAATCTGTTCTTAGTGACACAATTGGACAGACACAGGTGCCATTGTCCTCTGAGAAGGCTGCACAGTGGCGGGGCCCCAGAGGTTGGTGAGGCTGCGGGCAATGGAGGGATTCCGAGGAGCTCCGGAGACCAGCGCTGGATCAGGCAGGGTTGACCGCACCTCACCTATTTCCCTCTCCCAACGGTTATGAAAATACTCACCAAGTTAGACACAACAATAAGACTCTTGTCTCAGCTTTGAAACCATATGCAACACACACACACACACACACACACACACACACACACACCACTCACACAAAGGCCAAGTGGTTGTAAAATCTAGGGGGATGCTGTCATCCACTGACCACAGTCTTGATAAAGCCGCACGGACAAGGCCAAGTCTTTGCCTCAAACAGAAGACCACAAGGCCCCTGGAGCCAGGGGGAAGGATCCGGTGGCCTCCATTTCCACTCTTGCTGTATCTGCATCAGCCAGAAAACCTAGAGGCCACCCTTTGCTGATGGGGCCTTACCCAGCCTGGCTTACCCCCTTCTCCTTCGAGGCAGAGCTGTACCTCGGGCCCCTCCCAGCAGGAAGAAAGACGAGGGCATGTGGAGGCACCCTGCATCACAGAATGTGAAGTCCTCTTAAATAAGAGCCCAGTAGAGGCCTGGGGGTGGCTGGAGACTGATACGTTTCGGATGCAGAATTGGGGGAAAGGGTAATTATATTCCACTCAGACTCTTTCAAGCATAACACCCCTTCTTCAGAGCTGGAGAGCAGGAGGGGACGGAAGAGGAGGCCCGGTGGGGGTGCAGCAGAGGAACCCCAGGTGATGCCTGCAGCGCAGGGCATACCAACCCCACCTGGAGCTTCAGATCGGGAGGAGGTGAGTGGGGCCAGAGCCACCACACGCCGACACCAGTTGACCAGATGTCACTGCAGTACAGCAGGCAAAAGCCCAACATGCAGCTACAAGTGAGAGCCACCTTCTGGAATAGAAGACACCTCAAATGGGATTCACTGTCAGAAACCAAGGAAGACTTGAAAGGAGTCTGCCTGGTGTGCTAATTGGGGCGAGAGATGAAGGAGCAGGAGATAAAGAGCCAGGCTGAGATGGAAGGAGGTAGTGTCAAGGGGTTGCTGTCCTCTGAGGGCAAGTGATTTGATGCAAGCATTTCCCTTTCAAGACAGGAGGAGGAAGTGATAGGATGTGGAGGGAGAAGGCTAGAGGGCCATGGAGATGTCACACCCCCATGTCCTCATTCTGCCCCTCTTGGGGTTGAATCCAGTGGGGAGTGTGGTGAAAACGTGCAAGAGTACTGGGGACAGACCAGGACATTAGGGGTT
This sequence comes from Myotis myotis, assembly GCF_014108235.1. Taxonomy (NCBI): domain Eukaryota; kingdom Metazoa; phylum Chordata; class Mammalia; order Chiroptera; family Vespertilionidae; genus Myotis; species Myotis myotis. The sequence goes on along the minus strand of NW_023416390.1, from coordinate 34,809,875 downwards.
GGTGGCACACCCCTGCGGACGGAGCTGGGGAGGACCGCGTGGTGGCTGTAGCTCCCAGGCCAGCCCAGCCAGCCCGGCCAGCCCGGCCAGGACTTCTGCTCTCCAGCACTTGTGCTGGCTATTGGGGTGAATCCCTACCCTGAGACCGTGCCCCAGCAGGACAGTGCTGAGAGGACCAGGGGGCGGGCAGGGTCTGGGGGTTGGTACGAAGAGGCCATAGCATGCAGGGTAGATGATGGGGGTCAGGATCTCAGTGTGGGTGCCAGCCACGACCATTCACTCACGGGCGATGGTCCCCACCCTGGAAGCAGACTCGACCCTCCACTCTGCATCAGGGACCAGTCAGGAGCCAATGGACAGTGTGTGGAGCCAAGACCCCATCAACTCTGTCACCTTGAGGGCCATGGGCTCCTGCCGGTCACCCACGCAGACTTAGCCAAAAGCAGGGGTGGGTAGAGGTGCTCTAAAGAGAAGACTGTACCCAGAGAAGAGGTCAGAGCAGCGTCTGGGATATGGAACCCACAAGCTTACAAGTTCTTGCTGACTGAGGGCGGGGACCCATGGGTGAGGTGAGGTAGGTAACAAATGAGCTGGCTGTTCTCTGCACAGCTTGTCTGGGTGGGAGTGAGTCTTGGCCCTGCCACAGAACAGCAATCACCTGAGAACACACTAACGCTCACCGACCAGGACACAAGAGGAGCCGGACCTTCGGATTCTTGTTGGCCACACACACCTGGACACAGCCATGCAGTTACAGGAGGCAGCGAGTTCTGAGCCGGCTACGTCTAATGGAACCAAGTCAGGCTGGCTCATGGCTTTGCTGCCAGGCTGGGCAGCAGGTTCCTGTGGCTGCTCTAACACATTTCCACAAAGGTAGTGGCTTGAAGCAACACCAGTTTATGACCTTACAGTTCTGAGATCAGAGGTCTGACCTGGTGTTCCTGGGCTGAGATGGAGTTGTGGGCAGGACTGTGATCCTTCTTGGAGGCTCTGGGACCTGTCCCCTTTCTTCCCAGCTGCCAGGGCGCCTGTATCCTCTGTCTGGCCCTTCCTCGGTCTACAGAGCTGGCTGTGGTGGCTGAGTTCTTCTCACAGGGACTCTCTATGGCTCTCCTGTGCTCCAGCCTCCTCCTTTCTCCCACCTGTCTCCACGTCCAGGTCCAGGGTCACCTCCCCATGTCCAGGTCCAGGGTCACCCCCCACGTCCAGGTCCAGGGTCACCCCCCACGTCCAGGTCCAGGGTCACCCCCCATGTCCAGGTCCAGGGTCACCCCCCATGTCCAGGTCCAGGGTCACCTCCCCATGTCCAGGTCCAGGGTCACCTCCCACGTCCAGGTCAGCTGTTCAGCAGCCTTAATGGCACCCGCAGCCTTAATTCCCTTTTGCCGTGTAACCTAACATTTTCACAGGCTGGGGGGACCTGGATGTGGATGTGTTGGGGGGCTTATTATTCTTCCACAGTGCTGAGGGGAAAGAAAGTGAGGCCTCGCTCCCAGCCGAGAGATTCCCAAATATAAAACCCACAGGCGGCCCCTCCTGAGAGCAGCCTGAGGTGTGTGTCCTCCAGAGGCTGGAAGCCAGGGGCAAGTCTGACCCCAAGGAGGGGCTATAGCCAGAGAACCAAGTCACAGAGAAGAGACAGAGTTATTAAAAGTAAGGTGACCACAGTAAACCTGCCTGTTAGAGGTCGCCGCTGAAGGAGGCAGACCTGGTGCAGTGAATATCAGACAGCAGGGATGGGAAGCTAAGCCCCTGGCATCCGAGCAGACGTCGGGAATTAGTGTGGGAAATGGAACTTGTTGGCGCTCTCTGAGGTCCTCTGAAGAGAATGACCGATGGCGACAACAATGATAAAGGGAACAGTGGTGGTGAACGAGGCACCGAGAGAGCCCCCGAACCTCCTGAGCGATCTCGCACCCAAACTCCGGGCCCTGCTGCCTGCTCTCTCCCTGCTCCAGCCTCTGTCTATTCAGCCCTGGAGTCTGTCTGGGTGCCAAGTGGCCCGCCTGGTGGTGACTTCAAATTCCTACTGTTGTCGTTGTTGTTGTTATTTGTTTTTAAGGTGAGCCTTGGTCTGCCATGCCTCAGGCTGGGCAATGTTGCATGATTATCTCAGGAATGCAGGCCTGTTTGCAGACGTTACAGATGCCTGTCACCAGCTGTTTGCCTTTCCAGGGCAGACTCCCAGGCCTAATATTTGACTTGTGGGCCGGCCCCTGAAAAAGGCATCGGTTAGGTAAGCTGCCATCCTCACCCAGGGGCGTGAGTCCCCAACTCCGGCTCTGCAGTGTCATTCTCTGGGTTTAGGAAAACCCAGTAATTCTAAACACAGTTTAGAGGCCCCTCGATAGCGCAGGGAGCGTGACTGAGAGGACCTCAGATGAGCAGAGAGAAGGCAGGGCGCAGGTCAGCTGTGAGTACGTGGGCCCCAGCGCACCAGGTGGAGGCCTGCTTCTGCCCCAGGCTGGCGGGCCACCGCGGGGCTCTGCGTCTTCCCGAGAGAGGGAGTGAAGAAGCTGGGACGACCGACTGGATGCTCCCCTCAAGAAGCTTACCCTGGTGCTCCTTTGTGTTTAGTTTATGTGCCATTAAACACGAAGCATGATCATCTATGTGTAGTTAAAGCCTTTTTAATACCCAGTTACCATGAATGACTGCAGAACACTTACAAGATAAATAATACAAAGCAGTATGCAGCCAGGGCCCCACCCACATTCCCACTGTTAGCAATTCCTGATACTCTTTAGAGCCGGGGACTGCCTGGTCCTCAGTGTCCTCATCTGTGACTGGGGAGAACACAGCAGTCACACTGTGGTGTTGCCTGAGCAGTAAATGAGGTGTTGTGAGGTGTGGTGGCTGTTTTATTTTATTATTTTTTTCTTTCATCCATCCCCCTCTGCCCTCCCTTTGGTAACCATCAGCATGCTCTCTGTATCTGTTTTGTTTATTCATTTTTTAAAAAAAATTCACATGTAAGTGAAATCCTATGATATTTGTCTTTCTCTGACTTATTTCACTGAGCATAATACCCTTTAGGTCCATCCATTCGGTCGTAAGTGGTAAGATTTCATTCTTCTTCATGGCAGAGTAACAGTCCATTGTATGTATGTAGCACATCTTCTTTGTCCGTGTCTATTGATGGGCACCTAGGTTGCTTCTATATCTTGGCACCTGTAAATAATGCTGCAATGAACATATGAACATATAGGGGTGCATATATGTTTTCAAATTAGTGTTTTTTTTTTCTTTGAATAAATACCCAGAAGTGTTATTACTGGGTTGAATGGCAACTCAATTTTCAATTTTTTGAGGAATCTCCATACAGTTTTCTACAGTGGCTGTATCAGTCTGCATTCCTACCAACGGTGCATGAGGGCCCCCTTTTCTCCACATCCTCACTGACACTTGTCGTTTGTTCATTTATTGATGACAGCCATTCTGACAGGTGTGAGGTGATATCTCATTGTGGTTTTAATTTGCATTTCTCTGATGATTAGTGATGTTGAGCATCTTTTCATATGTTTATTGTCCACCTGTATGTCCTCTTTGGAGAAGTGTCTATTCAGGTCCTCTGCCCATTTTTTTTATTGGATTGTTTTTTTAATTTGGTGTTAAGTTTTACAAGTTCTTTATATGTTTTAAATATTAACCCCTCAGCAGATGTATTATTGGCAAATGCCTTCTCCCATTTATTAGGTTGTTCTTTTTTTTTTTTTTTTTGCTTTGTTGATATTTTCCTTTGTTGGGCAAAAACCTTTTTAGTTAGATGTCGTCCCATTTGCTTATTTTTTCGTTTGTTTCCCTTGCCAGAGGAGATGTATCCAAAAAGATATTACTAAGACCAAAATCAAAGAACTTACTGCCTATGTTTTTCTTCTAGGAGTTTTATGACTTCAAGTCTTACATTTAAGTCTTTAATCCATTTTGAGTTTATTCTTGTATGTGGTGTCAGAGGGTGGTCCAGTTTTGCCTCTTTTGTCATAGATTTATTGACCATGTGTGCAGACTTATTTCTGGGCTCCTTATTCTATCCCCGTGGCTGGCAAACTGCAGCTCGCGAGGCACATGCGGCTCTTTGGCCCTTTGAGTGTGGCTCTTCCTAAGCCTTAGGAGTACCCTAATTAAGTTAATAACAATGTACCTACTTATATAGTTTAAGTTTAAAAAATTTGGCTCTCAAAAGAAATTTCAATCGTTGTACTGTTGATATTTGGCTCTGTTGACTAATGAGTTTGCCGACCACTGTTCTATCCCATTGGTCTATACACCTGCTCATGCCGGTGCGATGCTGTTTTGATTATTGTAGTTTTGTGGTACATTTTGAAACCAGTGAGCGTGCTTCCTCCCACTTTGTTTTTTCTCAAGGTTTCTTCATCCCAGATTAGCTGATATTCTCCACAAGAACTAAACCCCACGGGGGAAGGAAGGATTTAAAGAGAACATGAGCAGCAGGAATGTTGCTTTCCCAAAGGGCCTTCTGCTCTCAGTAGCTGGTTTCTTGCACCAGAGGCTGGAATCACCTCCCAGGAGCCTCACTTGTCGTCCTCCCTCCCTCTCTGCTTCCTTCCAGCACATCATACACCCGCAGGGGGGCCTCGAGGACAGTGAAGGCCAATGCCACTGGAACATCAAAGACGGAGGAGCCCCTTTGAGCAAAGCCTCTGTTGTCACCGTCCCTCTCCACACAGGGAAGTGGCCGCACCTATGGCTCACAGCCCAAGCCCTGCACTGGTCAACAGACTTGGGATCAGGATGTCCGTTCTCTCACACAAATGTCAATCCTGTTCAAGGCTCAAAGTTCATCCACAGTTAAGACCCACGTCCCCATGGCAATGCCCTGCCCAGACTCCATCCTAAATCCTTCTGATGCCAACGTTGTTAATGTCCAAATTTTGTACAACTTTGAATTTTTGATTCTTTGGTGCTCAGCACTGTAACCTGATGGGAAGCCAGGAATAACATCACACCCTGTACAGTAAACACCCCACTCCCAAGTCCCTGGTCGAACACGCCAACTTCAGGGAGAGATTTTATCTGCCTGGGCTAAGTGAAAGGCGAGGTGGCCTCCCACTTCCTTCTCCTCCACTTCCTGAAGCTGCCTGCCAGGGGGCCTGCCGCTCAGGAGCCAGACCCCAAGGGAAATTCCTTCCTGGCAGCTCAGAGGAAAGGCGCACGCAAGGTCAGTGCTGTTGGCAACCCTGTTCCCTGGAATAAAAACACATTCTCTTTGGAAAGCCATTTAGGAGGTACACGGTGGAGAGGGGCCAAGGCCTCACGCCTCTGTGTCCCCAGGGGGACTTTGAACGTCTTTGGCACAGCCTGGGGAGCCTGAGGCCTGGCCGAGGGGTCGGAGGCTTTGTGTCTTGGGAATAGTCTGGTCATACAGGGGTTAGTAAAACTGGTCTCACAGCCCCATGGCCTTCCATCCTTGCCAATGTCAGGGACCTGGGCAAGCTCATTTGTCAGTGCCGGGAGGTCCGCTGGTCTGACCCTGCAGGGGAGGTGCCGGGTCTTTCCCAAACCTGCCCAACATCCTTTCCAGGGGACCGACGCTCCTATTTGGAGAGAAACCCACCTAATACTCATTTCTGTTAACTCTGTAAATATAAAAGGAAACACTTCTTTTGTTCTTTGATTGTTTTCAGTTGGTAAACTTGGTGAGTTGTCTGTTTAGCAAGTTGCCTTTTGGCCAATTTGCTCTTGGTGAACTGACCTTGAGCCCACATGCTGTGTCTATAGACACCGGACAGGGACGTGATCTCCAAAGAACGGGCATGTTTGCTTCTTGGTTTCACAATTCCCCCCCTAATTACTGTGCTCTGTTTCCTGCTTTCCCCCAGACCTGGTCTAACGGTGCCTTCCCCAGGTGAGGAGACAACTCCATCCTCTCAGTTCCTCAGGCCATGACCTTGGCGTTACCTTGGGCTCCTCCCATACTCTCCACCCCACATCCAATCTGAAGGCAAATTTGCTGGCTCTCCCTTCAAAATACAAGTGACTGCGGCTCAGTAACGCACAGCCTGTAGAGCAGAGGTCTGGTCCTGCTGGTCCCCTGCTCACACGCCTCCAGGTCAGCAGAGGCCTGAGAGAAAGACCCAGGGCCTGTAAAGGTCCATGGAGCCCACATGATGCCACCATGACCTCCTCTCCCTGCGCTGCCTGGAGCCCTTGGAAGCATTCTCTTGGCTACTCCCTCACCTCCTCGAGTATTTGCTCAAATGTCTCCTTCTCAGTAGGCCTACCAACCCCCCAAAATACCCAGAGGAGATAACAAGGAGCTCAGTGGAAGCCAAGCGTTAGAGGTTGGGAGGAACATGCAAGGTAGGAGGGCGTTAATAATGCTTGTGGGCTTTCGCTCAGTTGGATGGGGGCCACCAACGCGATCAGAAAGGAAGGTGGAAAGTCAGCCTCGACTGCCAACCCCTCCATCGCAACATTTGGGCGTTTCAGAATGGATCCAGTCATTACCCCTTTGTCACTGTTCATTCTTGCACTTTGGTGGACCCTGCATCACCCAGTTTGGGGACAACGTTACCCTGGAAGCTGGATCAAGCTGAAATAAAACTGCTTAAGGCACACCTAAAAGTCAGGTTGCAGAGTCAGGGCCCTCGTTTTAATTATGAGGAAACCGAGGCCAGAAGGAGCGTTTCCCAGCACCTGGCTTCCGTCGATGCCGCTCACCCACCCAGTGAGCCCGGGGTGTGGCGGACTCGGGCTCCGTGGGCTCAGCCCCACGCACTTACTCCAGTCTCTCCTCTTCTTTCCGCCTCAGCTCAAAGTCCCGCTGCACCACTTCCCAGACGTGCTTGGCCTCTTCATCCGTGAGCTTGGAAAGGTCCAGCTTTTTCCCCATCGTGGCTCCTCGTCAGGCTCACACCTGGAAAATCACAGGATCATAGCGTCAGCCCAGGAAGCCCGCGATGCTGGCTGACTCACGGAGCACCAGGCAGCACCCAGAGTCCGGGTTCCCAGGCAGCCTGTGGGTACCTGGGCTAAACAGGCAACGAAACAAACCTGTGTAGCATTCCCACACCCTGCTTTTAAAAGGGATCGACTTCCGCCTCCTGACCCTCACACCTGTAGACCCGAGTTCCTAATTCTCTTTTCACTGTGGAGTAAGTGTCATGATGCCAAGGGACACCTCCTTCCCCCGTCCTATGCCGTGCTTTGTGATGGGACCCCAGGTGTGATCCCGGGGTCTCGCCTTAGGGGTCCTGGGAGCCGGAACAGCCCTGCTCTGGGGTATGATTTGTTGGATGAGGTTCCGCTGTGGTGACCGTTTGTAAACCACCTGTGACATCAGCAGGACATCCCTGGGGCCTGAAATCCATCCTCCCGGGAATGTCCGAGAAGGGACCAACCGTCTGCTCTCCTGGGGGGCCTTCAAGTCAAAGGGAAGATTCCACCGGCTGCTGAACACGGGGAGCATCTCCCTCAGGCTGCTGACCATGGAAGTGCTCACTGTGGGAACAGACTTCCTTTTCTTGCGTAAGAGGTTAATTATGAAAAGTAACATGTGCCAAGCAGCACTTGGGTACACTTGAGATGAAAATTTCCACAGAGATCCCATGCTGTCGACTAGAATGTCCCCTGGCTTGTGCCTTAAACTTGATGGAAAGCAACTTCCATTTTCTGCCCGACCCCTCTGGGTCTCCACCCTCAAGCGCAGTCTGACTGTGAACCCCCTGGGGAGGGGCCCTGAGTGCCAGGATCATCCAAACTGTCCTCAGTAGAGTTGAACTTAGATTCTGGATCAGAAAACATGAAAACAAAACAGATTTTTGATGCTTTCCGGAGCACACAGTTTCTGGGTTTAAAAAAATTGGAACAAAAAGTTATTTGATGGATGACTGGGATGTATTCAGTTCTGTTTTTTTTACCACTTTTGAAAAAAAATGTTGTATCCTAAGAAGCTCATTCTTTGAAATCCTAATTTCAGAGCAGAGGAGAGTGCGTGACCATCAGCTGAGCAGTGACATCCCCCTCCTGGGGATGAGGCCCACGCTGGCTCCTGGCTGCCGAGAGCGAGGCCTGCCAGGAACATGCTGAGACGTGACCGGGCGGCCACAGCAGATGGGGCACACAGCCGCACCCGCGCCCACGGGAACCGTGGCATTACGGCCTAATACCACCTTGAAGGCTCCGACAATGAGCCTGAGTTCTTAAGGAAAGCGACATGTGTCCACGGCACTCTGTGTAATAAAACAGTGATGTGGAATATGCATTTTGAAACATGCATCCCACATAGTTAACCCATGACCAGACTGTTGCTACTTCATGGGTTAGACAGAACCTGAAACATTTTTACCCAAGTGCTTATTTTTGGTTCTGGCCCAACTCCAGGGTGAGCAGCAGGGGCAGGGAGAGGACTGGAGGGAGAGGGACTCCAGGTTCCTGTGCCATGCGGCAGGGAGGCGATGCTTCGAGGGCGCGGTTCCTAGGACAGCCGGGGTTGAGGGCCAACGGTCCTCGACATGTTCTTTATATATTGTGACCTTATCCTCCCATTTAGCAGATTCACAAAATGCTTAAAGCTTAAAAAAAACCCTATGTTTAGAAAATAATCTTAAATTGAATGAAGAATATGTTTGACTTCAGCATCTAAAATACACACACCCCAATTCACTGGCATTTAGGGGAAGTGCTGTTAGTACGCCCTCTGGCTTGCCTCAGGTTGGGACATGGACAGGGACATTGCAGTACGTGGAAGAGCCAGCCCCTCTGCCAGGCACAGCCTTGCCCCGGGGCCTATGTGGGCTCAGGGAGGGGACAGCCTTTCAGCCCATCACTCCCTGCTTCCTTGCTCACCCAGGCCCGATCTCCAGCTGGTACCCCTGACCCACAACAGTCAAGGGCAGCCCACGGAGGGTGCAGGGCTGCTGTGGCGCCTGGCCTGCAGGGAACCTCCCAGGATGCACGTGTTGGGAGGGCAGCTCCAACCCCCAGGCTCTATCTGTCCTCCGCCCCATTTCGGTGGAGATAACTCTGAGTCATGAGGTTCCTGAAGAAAACACTTTCAGTTTGCGCCTGTTCCCACTGCTCAGAGCTAATCACACTTTTCATCTTTGAGACTGAATAGTTACAATGCAGAGAAGAGGGGCTGACATAGAGGGGAAAGCGCTGGAAAGACACAGCGGAACTGGTTTTATAAAATGAATATCCTGGACCCAGAATACAGAATCTCAGTGGTGTGTCGTCTTTATTGTTAAAGGTTTGAGTTCATCCTTTGGCTGAATTAAAGGGAGATGGGGCGGGGGTTCCTCCTTCATGACACTAGGCTCCACCACATCTTGGGCGGCTGCTCCCTAAGCCTTGGCGCAATGGTGATTATGAGCCATCACCGCCTGAGCAAATAAAACCAGGGAGCCAGTCAACGTCCCTCGCTGAATGCCCAGCTAAGAGTGGCAGGAATGCTCGCTGACTCAGAATCCAGGTGTGAGGTGCTGTTCTTGCTGATAAAGGTGCAGGGACACGCCTGAAGGAACGCACAGGTGCCAGTTGTGGGATCTCTGCATTCACCTTTGTAGCTGTTTCCCAAATGCTGCCCCCAGAGCTGGGCCTGCCGCCCATTGGTAGGACCCAATCCCCCAGCCCTCATCAGCTGCAAAATGAGCACATTCCCAGGGGAAGTCCCTCCTCCCTGCAGGTCACCGGCATACCTGGGGTACAAGAAGAGGCTCTGAGGTCACTCCAGCACTGACACTGGGTGGGCACTCTGCAGCCTGCCCATTCCCTCTGCCCTCCCAGGTTCCTCATTTATACACGGACAACAGGTCCTGCGTTTGTAGCGAAGGCCTCAGCTCCAGTGTCCTCAGCAAGGATGGGTCCCAGGCTGAGGCTGCAGGACGATGGGGGGCTGAGAGTCAGGAGCTGGCTTCCCATCCCAGTTCAGGCACCAGCCGGCCCTGTGACCTGGGACAAGTTCCTGGGTCTCAGCTTTCCCATCTGTACCATGGACAACGGTCGGGCTCCCGGACCGCTCTGGCCCTCTCCAGCCCTGTATGATGCCCGGATGTTAGAATAGAAGGGGGGTGGCGGGTAAGAGGAGGGAGGAAGGGGAGAGCTCTTGGTCCAGAGGTTGCTTCTAAAAGAATGAGACAGTCAGACCTAGCAGACTGACCCAACCACAGGAGCAGCACTGCAGTCTCATCCAGGGCCACCAGAGCCACCTTTCCCACCTGCCTCCTTTAACCCCCAATCTCCCGCCAGACCCACTCAGCTGCTGGTAATTTCCCGTCACTAATGCCTTAATCAGTAAGATCCCCGCCTGCTCATCTGGGTGCCTGGCCCTGTCCTCGCCTGCGGGCCAATGTCTCGGCTCAGCTCCCATGGTCCGCAGGCTCTGGCTCTCTCCCTGGATTTCACCTCCATGGGCAGGGTCAGCCTTTGCGGCTAGTGGGCTACTGGGGGCCTCCCTTCCCCCCATTATCACTCCAACCTCTGAGAAAGAAATATGTATATAAGATTAAAACACAAAAAAGACAAAAAAGATCTAATGGCCCCAATCCAACTGAAAAGGAAGCGGGTTTTTAAATTTGGTTAAGGTCTGAGCCTATGAAATCTTTGGGGATTTATAAGGAGGGTATCGCTCACAGACTCTCCCCCTATCTCTACAACAGGGTGGATGGGCTGGGATGGAGCCTGGCAGCAAACGAAAGAGGATTTGGATAAACCCGGGGCTTCTGGAGGTCAGGGCGCATCCTCCCCTGCCAGGACACCCCCAGGGCCCTGACCCCAAGATCTGCAGTGCAGGGCAGCAGCCCAGGAGGAAGTATTTACCCAAGCAGCCTTGGGCCCCTGGGCATCCAGCCCAGTGCCAATCCTCTCAGGTCCCAGCCCCAGCTCAGTCCGCCCCCCTCACCCCCAATAGGGTTTGTAATTAAAAGCACAGTTTTCCTCAAAATGGCCTGCTGACCAGAGTATCCGGGTGAGGTTTGGGGTTCCGGGGGCTGAGCAGGATTTCCTCACCAGCCTGGAGCGAGGCCAGGGGATCACTGGGGGCCTTTCCACACCATTATAGCTGCACACTTCTCCGCGGACCCTCCCGGAGCCTGGGCCACCAGTCCTGGGCACTGGTGCCCAACCGTTCCCTCTTTTCCTCGCACTCACCGACTCTTTCCCTGGCCGTGCGGGCCCTGCTTTGGACGAACCTGGGCGTCTGGTCGGGGCGCACGGGGGCAGCAGGGCGCAAGGCACAGGGCAGGAGCTCTGGATTGCCTGGGCCTGGAGGGCAGCGGGGAGGTCCGGGTGCTGCCCGCTGGGTCACGTGGGCTGCGCCCCGCCCAGCTCCGGGAGCGCGGGCACCTCGGGGTGCTGGACCGGGCGGAGGGCCGAGCAACCCCAGTGCCCGCGCGGGAGGCGCCCGTGCAGGGCCTCTCGCTCCTCGCCCCAAGCCAGCTTCGGGGAGAAAGGCGGCGGCAGGAAGCGGGGTTGAGCCCACAGCTGGCGAGTCGCGTGACTTTGCCGGCGATGCGGCCGCGGGGTCCTGCCCTCAGTGCGAGGACTCCTGCTTGCCCGAACGTTCCGCGGAGCGCGCGGCACCTCGTTTAATTCCCATCCCAACTCTGCTGGGAGGACGCTATTTACTCCGGCTCTACAGATGGGGAAACGGAGGCTTGGAAAGAGCCTTAGACAAAGACAAGAACTAAGTGGGAACACTAGCTGGGAAGTGGGACTTTGCGCCCAGGGTTTCCTCGCGCAGATCCCGCGCCTCTCACCGCCTTCCATCCTGCCTGGCATCAGGACGCCCCTGGACCGGGAGCCCACAGCGCCGGGAGCCCCTCCGCGGAGAGGGCACCCAGTCTTGCCCACCAAGAAAGGTCCTGCAAGTCAGAGTCGCGCTCTGGGCGGAGTCAGGCTCCGCGCGCAGACGGGGCGGGGCGCACTCGGGGACGCGCGCCTGGGCTGGGCTGGGCCTCCTCCGAGCCCTGCCTTGGCTCCTGGGCGCTTCACACCCAGCCCTTCTCAGGTGCAGCCACCCTCTGCAGCTCACAGGGCTTGCACCGCCTTCCAAATCCCATCTTCTCTCTCTCCTCCGGACTTGGGCGCAGAAGAGCACTCTTTCTTCTTCCACTCACTTACCATTAAAATAAAATTAAAAATTAAACAAAAAGCACATGCTTTCCCCTGGAACTACTTTTGAAGCTCAGTTTCCATGTCTGCACCATGGGGACAGGAATACAAAGAAATCCAGTGCTGTTAGGTGAACAGTTGTTATGAGAGGAAACTAAACCTCCTAGGACAGTTGTGCAGGCGGGAGCACTGGAGGTGAACTTGGGTATTTTAGGCCCCAGGACCACATTAGGATGGAGGCACGAACCAAACACCGTCAACCCGTCTGTGCAGACCCTGGAGGTGGGAGCAACTTACACCCGTTTCCACAACCCCTGTGAGTGGTTCTTAGGTCTTTCATTTCCTTACCATACACTTCACAATGCTTGCAAAATTAATAGCGTCTTCCCAAAGTGGGTATTGGAACTGTAAGTTCCTTAATGGTAGATTTTTATTGTTGTTGTTAATCCTCTCCTGAGGATATGTTTTATTTTTGTTGTTTGCTTTTTTTTTTAGAGAGAGTGGAAGGGGGGGGGAGACACACACACACACACACACACACAGAGAGAGAGAGAGAGAGAGAGAGAGAGAGAGAGAGAGAGAGAGAGAAACATTGATGTGCGAGAGGCAGATTGGTTGCCTCCCACACTCGCCCCAAACAGGCAGGGGTTGGAGCCTGCAACCGAAGCATGTGCCCTTGACATGAATCAAACCCGTGACCCTTCAGTCCAAGGGCCAACGCTGTAACCACTGAGCCAAACCTGCTAGGGCCTTAATGGTAGATTTAAAAAAATTTTTTTTTATACTTTAGTATTTATTTATTTAAATTAGCATGTTTTCAAGATCTATAAAATGGATATGTGGTAATATATGATAAAGATATATGGTAAAGAATATAAACAGTCTAAATGAAAAGTCAGGTTTGCTTATTCCTATTCCTCAGAGGCAATCTTGATGAATACTGTCTGTGTTTCCTTCTGCAGTTTGTGTGTGTGTGGTTAAGCATGTGGGCTCGCCAAGCAACTGCAAGCATTAGACGCAGGGCTGGGTGTGTTATCCTGGCTGTGTTTACAGAAATCTGCTCTCCTGCCCCTTCAGGGCAGGTGGTGCTGATGCCCAGTCCCAGAGTTTAATGGTAAGGGTGCCAGTGTAGGTTTTCCAGATAATAAGAAAAAACAGGCTGTCCAGTTAAACTTGAATTTTACAGAAACAATGAACAGAGTTGTTTTGTTTTGTTTTTTAGTATAAGTGCATTCTAAATATTTCATGGGGTATACTTATTTATAAAAAATATAATTTATTTTTCTGAAATTCAAATTGAATTGGGAATCTTGTATAGACCCCAGAGTTGTAACGGGAACACCCTGAAAAGGTTTCCTATGCCAAAGTCAACGTCCTGATAGGTGGAGCCCTGTGCCCTGGGATGGGGACATTTGGGTGGACGAGTCTGAGTTTGAACCCCTTGATTACCCAGACTCCTCTGGGCACGGAGCAGCCCCTTTCCTCTTCCCAGAGGTGCTGGTGCCCAGACACTGTGCGAACACCTCCCCTGAGAAGGACGCCTTACAATAGGATGTTTGTTCCCAAGACCTGTCCCCATCTCTCCTTATTTCCTCTAGAACAACGACTAGGGCCAGGTCTCAGCAAAGCCCAGGTGGGAGAATAAAGTTCCTGCTCTGGGAATAAATGGCATTTTCACTGACAAAATCATGGTCCTGGATACTGTGTATCACCAAACACAGGGGAAATGTGTACAGATAGACCTCGAGTATCACCAAACACAGGGGAAATGTGTACAGATAGACCTCGAAGATACTGCATTGAGTTTACTGATTTGGGAGAAATCTCCTTATCTCAAGACTTGTTTCCCTGGCCAGGACACTTGGAAATTATCCCAGTACATTGCTGAGATAGCTCTGCAAGTGTGGGCGCAATGGAAAAGAGGTGCAGATGCTGCTGCCTTGCTAGAGCATGGAGTAAGAGCTTAGCAGGCTTATGGGGCAGGAGTGAGAGAACGGATGTATTACGTAAGACCAGACACTCCACCAGGACTCTGTTCCCTGAGGGCCCAGAGGACCCTCCCCTCACCAGCCCCTGAGCAAGTGACCTGGAAGGCTGATAGGTGGGCATGAGGCTCGGAGCGTGGGAGGGTTCTGCCCAGGATGGGAAGACTGGAGACTGAGGCACGTGTGGGACCTCGGGAGTGGGAATCATGTGTGAGTCTTGCATCTCATGTCAGCGCTCACCAGAGGCCGTCTACTAAAGAAGGGACGCTGAGCGAACAGTGTGCTGTGGCCGTGGGCCTCTGTCCTTAGGACAGCGAAACTTCCTCTCTTTTCTTCCCTCTTTCCTGCATGCTGACCCCCGTCTACCTTTGCTGAGGATACAGCAAAGGATGAAGGTCAGAGGCATCCTCCAGGGCTGGTCCCTGACATCACCAGGGCTGGCGGCCTCCAAACTGATGTCTTGTTCCTCTGGACATCCGGCCCTGGATATCGGCTTGAGAATGGGCAGAGTGGACCCTGCAGGACGAAGCCTATGGTCAGGACAGCGCCTTATGGCCAGGACAGCCTCAAGCCACTTCTGGTCATTTTCTGCCGTGACTCCTCCGCACCGACAGAGGGCGAAAGAGGCAGATAGCGGGAGGCTCTCAGGGCGCGCCGTGCCCAACGTCCTGCTCTAAAGGGGCGCAGGGCCAGGCGTTTAACCCCCGAGGCGGACCCTGGAGCCCGGTCTCTTCTGGGAGGTCTCAGTTTCCCACCCTGAACACGGGGCCCCTTCCTGAGCTCTGAGGTCTGAGCTCCTAAGACAAGGCGAGCCTTTGGTGAAGTGCAGTGTAGTGCGGGTGAGGTCTCCATGCAAAACGGGAATGAGATCTCCATGCAAGGCGAGGTCTCGGTCCAGCGCGAATAATATCGGAGGTCGCCTTTCACCCCCTCACAAGCGGGTCTCCGTCCTCCACGCCTCCCCCTGAGTCCACCCACCGCCCCATCTGAGCCTGGATCTGGACTCAAAGGCTTTCCGTTTGTGGCCAAAGAGCTTAACTCAAACGCATAATTAAAGGCAGGGATGCGGTTTTTGCTGGCGGTGAGTCCCTCACAAGCATGCAGGCGCCCCGCCTCCGCGTCTGACCCGTGGGGTGGGGCTGGACCAGGGCCCCCACCCCAGGAGGAGCCAGTGTGGCTGCAGGAAGACCTGGGATCCAGGCCCTCAGCCCCCCAGTCCTTCTTACTCAGGACCCTTAGGGGCCCCTTGACACCCACCCGGCTGCATTAAACTCCTTCTTGGGCCTCTGAGCCCCCAGCCCTTTCACGAGGAGACCCTCAGGAAAAACCGCGCTGCTACCTGAGCCAGTAGAAACCTGGGCCTTTAACCCCGGACCTCTGCATACATCAGGTGACCTGTTCTTTCTCCCTCCCCGTGTTTGATTCCGAATGAAACCAGACCGAGCCAGAAGGATGTTAGGGAAGTCCAGCCCTCCATAAGAGCTTTTATCCACAGTAGTTATTTGAATGCTTATTTTGAGACTGTTTTTAATAGCAAATTTTACAAAAAGCTCTCATTTCTTGGTGTCCCTGCCTGGTTTGTTGGTGGCCCAAGTCCCGGTATGCAGGGTCTCTTAGGAACTCATGCCCCGGCAGGGTTGTTACTCAGGACTACTGGGAGCCACATCAGTGCTTTGCATCCTGACTTTCTGCTCCTGGAGTTCCCCTAAGGGAGCCCTTGAACTTCCCAGGGAGGGGGAGTCAGGAGCGCTGGGCCTTCCCTCCAGCCCATCCCAGAGTCAAGATCCTGGCTTGTAGCCCATCGCAGCCCTAGGGCCAGGAGGATGCAGAGGCGTCCGGGGGGCCTCCAGGGATGCTCCCATAGCCGTCCCCACAGCCACTGGGTCTGAGGCCAGGCCAGGCTGCCCTCTCCCTCCCCACCCCCAATGAGCAGCTACTGCTGGGAAATCCTTCTGACTCCCAGCTCCTTCCCTTCTGGCCTGAACACAGGTGGCCCAGTCTCTTCCTTGGGCCAGAGCAGAAGGCAGACTCACTTAGGCCACAGATGCAGGGCAGGGGCAGGGTGGGCCAGGGGGGCCTGGTAGGGGAGGGGGCCAGACATCGTTTCTAGGTCTTGGAGGCAGATGGCTGGGACCTGGGTCTGCTATTTCCTAGGAAACAATGGGAAACTGGCTGTGTTGACGGCTGAATCATCCGTGGGTTGTGTGGTTTCTGGCGTGGGGCCTGTGCTATGGCTGTGGGAACATGTGCCCTGGGTTCTAGGCGATTGAGTGAGGGCTCTGTAGAGAAGTATTTCGAGAAGCTCTCCTCATTGTCTGTTCACACCCAGAACCTATGACTGAGGGGCTCGCCAGGGGGTGGGGGTGGGGGGTGGGGGGTAGGAGTAGGGGTGGGGCGGGGGTGGGGGCCTAGGCAGCTCTGGGACCTCTGCCTTACACCTGGATTGTATGCATCTGGTCTGTCCTGTGCTCCAGCCCCACCCAGTGGGACACTGTTAGCCCCACAGTGAAGTGAGGGGCTCCCAGTTGAGAACAAAGCCCACACTCTTGTCCTGGCCTTGTAGGGGCCAAAGCAGCTCGCCTGGGCTCTCTCCTGTTGCTTCTTCTATTCTAAGCCCTTCCTTCATTCCACTGTCCTCAGCTGTAAGAAACATACTCTCTGAGTCACTCTTCTCTCTAGGACTCCATGACCTGACCCCCTTCCACCTTCTCTAGGGATCCTAGTGCAGGATCCCTCTGTGCCTCCTTTGACCTTGGAGTGTAGCAGACAGTTACCCTGGGAGCTCCCCTCGAGTCCTGGGGTCACAGGCCTGACCTTGAAATCTGTGCCTACCGGGCGGGGGTGGAGGTGGGGGTGCGGGGCTCATCTGGGAACTGAGGGAAGAACCATTGTCCCAGAGGGCAGTCTGCAGGAGCCCGATGAGTCTGCTGGCCTCTGTGTGTCCAGCTGCTTCACCAGGTTCCTGGGAGAGCTTCCTGCTGAGCCTGGGCACACTCAGCCCCTCCTTTAATGACAGACCCCCCAGGCCAGCCTGACTCACTGTGCTATCAGCTCAGCCCCGCTGCCCTCTGGTGCCCTCTCCTGGCCAGAGGGGGTGACTGCGGCTGGCCCTGCAGCCCAGGGGCGCATTCAGGAAGAGCAGCCACCACAGACTTGTGTCTACTGACTTGTCCGCCCACCCTGACCTGGAGCCCGCATTGAGCCCACGCAGCCCTGCCCGCGCCCACCGCGAGGTGCTTGGGTGGCTGTCAGGAGGCAGCGCCATCTGATCTCCATTAGTGTCTGCAGCACCTACAATGGCAGATGCCTCTGTCATTGAGCAGACCTATGTGGTGGCCTGAGCGCTTTAATGTTTTTATTCTTATGCTTACGCTGGAGGGCTTGCCACGTCTCTAGGTGTCTGGTTTCAGCTTGATGGTCTATGGTTGATTTCACAGGCAGAATGATCTCAGATGTCTGGTTGCTGGAGTCAGCACTTCTGCCAAAACGTCCCTCGTGTCAAATCGGGAATGGACGATTGTTGGGCTGGAAAGCACTCCTCCTGGGGCTTCTCAAGGCAGGTGTCAGTGCCCGCCAGGTGCGTGGGTGTCCCTGCGTCCAGCCAGCTGTTCCCGGGCGCTGAGCCTCGCTCCCACGCCTCCCTCTCTCCCTCTCTCAGACAAGGCGCTTGTTTCCAAGTTGAGCAGCTCACTTGTTGAGAGTTTGTTGCAAAAGACCTAGGGAAGACGATGGCCGTGCCTCTCTACAATTCCATCTTAACTGAAGTAGGTCTAGTATCCCACCCTGTTGTTTAATTTGGTTCTTTTCTTTCGGTCCTATGAGTGTTATCAAAGCTAAGGACTCCGGCTGCTAGTCTTTCTAAAGATTGCCATCATGGGCTCAGCTGCATCGAGTTAAAAAGACTTATCACTAGTATGAACTAACTTCCTTCCTTCCTTCCTCCCCCCACTTTCTTCTTTTCTATTACTACTTGTATTAGTCACTTGGGCTGCAGACTGGGTGGCTTAAACAACAGAACTTCATTTCCTCAGTTTTAGAGGTTAGATATCCAAGGTCAAGGTTCCCATCACTTTCTTCCTGACGGAGATGGCCGCCTTCCCGCTGTGCCCTCACATGGCCTCTCCTCGGGGAGTCTGCCTGCAGAAGGATTTGTGGTCCCTCTCCCTCCTCTTATCGGATCAGGGCCCCTCACTTGAGGCCTCATTAAACTTTATGTACATCCTGATAAGTCCTGTCTCCAAATACAGTCCCTCTGAGGGTTAGGGTTCAACATGAATTTTGGGGACACACATGCAGCATTCAGTTATCAACACTACTCATCTGTTATAAGATAAGAATAAAACACAGCGTTCTAATAATAGCCCTTCCCCACCCTTCAGGTAAACATGCCAAAGCTGTTGGCTGAGACAGGCGGTTTCCCCAGGTGAGAGTCTGACCTGCTGGGAGCACCCGGTGTGCAAGAATCCAGGCTAGCAGTGAAGGCTCCATGTGTCAAGCGGACTGCAGGTCAAGGGCAACCAGCCCCACGTCAGCTCTGGGGCCCTGTCTCGGTTTGTGTCCCTGAGCACATTTGGTGCAAATACTTTATTTTTGGAGGAGACCCCAGGGGAGCCCCTATGAGGGACAGGGGAATTAGCCCAGGGAACTGAGGTGATAAAGTATAGTATTATGAAGCCAGTTACCACGGTGGGCAACTTGAGCCCTGCCTGGGAGTTATCCCAGCCTGAGTTGAGGGAGCTGGGATTTTACCCACCAACTCCCTGTCCATCAGGGAGGAGGCTCCTACCAGCGGGGAAGATGCCTCAGGTATAAAGTCTTGGGTTACCAGTAAGTAGCATAGCCAGAGATAAATGCTAGAGGGATGGCACTGATGACATCCCTCCCCTGTAGTTCCTCCTGTGCTCGGTGTCCCTGAGGCCCACTGGCCAGGGCCTCTGCCGAAATGTCCTGCCCTGGTTGCCAGAGCTCCAGTTCCCTGGGCCTAGAGCCCTACCCCACTCCCACCCACTTAATTAGGGTACTCCTAAGGCTTAGGAAGAGCCACACTCAAGGGGCCAAAGAGCCGCATGTGGCTCGCGAGCCTTTCCCATGCCCCTGCCCAAGGATTGCACCCACCCTTTGTTCTCCAGGTGTGACTGGGCTCAGGACTATACTTGCCACTCTCTTGTCTCCAACTTATGTCCCAGCTCTGGTGGGATCTTCAAAGGATATGAGGAGAGTTACATAGGCATTTAGTTCAATTTATTTTGTTTTCTTAAAAAAGAATGGGTTATGATGTATCTACCATAATCAAGACTGTATCATATTGACAGATGGGTAGACACAAAAATCAATGGAAGAAAATAGAGAAATCAGAAATAGAACACAAAAATGCCCAACTGATACTTGACAAAGGTGTAAGAGCAGCCCAATGAGGGAAACAGAGCCTTTTCTACAAATAGTGTTGGAGCCCTTGGACATCTGTGGACAAAGAAATGAACCTTGACTTAAACTTTACACATTAAACTAAAACCAACTCAAAACGTATCACAGACTTAAAATATAAAACCACTAAACTTTTAGGAAAATAGGAGAAAATATTTTGGACCAAGGAGTTAGTTGCCTGATTTGACCAAAAGCACCGTTCATAAAAGCAAAAATATGGATAAATTGGACTGCATGAAAGCTAAAATCTCTTGCTCTGTGAAAGATTAAGAGGGTGAAAAGAAAAGCTACAAACAGGAGAACATATTTGCAAACTACACATCCAACAAGGGGTTAGTATCTAAGGGATATATAATGAACTCTTAAACTCAACAGTAAAACATACCCCAAACATCTAATTAGAAAATGGGCTAAAGACACAATGAACAGGCTTGCTTTTTTTTTTTTTTTTTTTTCCCCCAAAGAGGACACACAGATGGTAAAAACACCTGGAAAGATGTTCAATATCATCAGTCATTAGGTAAATGCAAACAAAACCACAATGAGATATTGCTTATAAGAATGGCAAAAATGAGGGAAAGCATTTGCTGGTAGAAATATAGAAGGGATAGTCCCTCTGGAAAAGAGCATGGCAGTTTCCTACAAAACTCAACATGCCCTCAATACCTGGCTCTGTGATTGCACCACTCGGTGTTTTTTTTTTTTAATTAAATCTTTATTGTTCAGATTATTACATTTGTTCCTCTTTTTTTTCCCCCCATAACTCCCCTCCTCCCAGTTCCCGCCCCACCCTCCGCCCTCACTCCCCACCCACTGTCCTCATCTATAGGTGCACGATTTTTGTCCAGTCTCTTCCCGAATCTCCCACACCCCTTTCCCCCCCAGGAATAGTCAGTCCATTCCCTTTCTATGTCCCTGATTCTATTATAATCAACAGTTCATTCTGTTCATCAGATTATTTATTCACTTGATTCTTAGATTCACTTGTTGATAGATGCATATTTGTTGTTCATAATTTGTATCTTTACCTTTTTCTTCCTCTTCCTCTTCTTAAAGGATACCTTTCAGCATTTCATATAATCCTGGTTTGGTGGTGATGAACTCCTTTAGCTTTTCCTTATCTGTGAAGCTCTTTATCTGACCTTCAATTCTGAATGATAGCTTTGCTGGATAAAGTAATCTTGGTTGTAGGTTCTTGGTATTCATCACTTTGAATATTTCTTGCCACTCCCTTCTGGCCTGCAAAGTTTCTGTTGAGAAATCGGCTGACAGTTGTATGGGTACTCCCTTGTAGGTAACTGAGTTTCTTTCTCTTGCTGCTTTTAAGATTCTCTCTTTATCTTTTGCTCTTGGCATTTTAATTATGATGTGTCTTGGTGTGGTCCTCTTTGGATTCCTTTTGTTTGGGGTTCTCCGCGCTTCTTGGACCTGTAAGTCCATTTCTTTCACCAGGTGGGGGAAGTTTTCTGTCATTATTTCTTCAAATAGGTTTTCAATATCTTGCTCTCTCTCATCTTCTGGCACCCCTATAATTCTGATGTTGGTACGCTTGAAGGTGTCCCAGAGGCTCCTTACACTATGCTCGCATTTTTGGATTCTTTTTTCATTTTGCTTTTCCGGTTGGGTGTTTTTTGCTTCCTCGCATTTCAAATCATTGACTTGATTCTTGCGCTCCTCTGGTCTGCTGTCGGGAGTCTGTATAATATTCGTTATTTCAGTCCGTGTATGCTTAATTTCTAGTTGGTTCCCCAATATAAGATCGAGGGTCTCATTAGTTTTCTTGTAGATCTCATTAAGTTTATCGGCGGCTTCTAAACAGTTCTTGAGAGACCTTAAAAGTGTGGTTCTGAACTCTATATCTTCCATTGACAATTTGTCCTGTTTCTTTGTCTCCACATTTTGTTATGCTTCCTTGGTGCACCCCCTAGTGGTCTTTGTTCGCAGTCTTATAGTTAAATCTTGATTGTTGTAGCTAATTCCAGGGAGGGTTTGACCTCCAGGCCAAGTGGCTATGAGAATCAGCTGTGTCAGCTGTGAGAGAACTTCTGTCCTCTAGGGAGGTGCTAATCTAGCCTTTGCCTGAGGCTATCCGGCAAATGCCTCTGTGCAGGGCTTGGGCGGGGCGGGTCACACAGGATCAACAGGGTGGGCCGGAGAGAGCAGTTATGGCGGCTCTCAGTCCTGTCCCCAGGGGCTCTGCCTCTCTGAGTCCCAGCACCCGCTGCAAAGCTCAGAGAGAAAGCTGCACTCGCTCTGACCGAAGCCAGACAGTCCCGCTTCTCCCGTTTGAGTCTGGGTCGCTAAAGACTCGCCCGGATCTGGAGCTCAGAGTCTGGGACTCCCTCCCGATTGAAAACGCCAACTGCGCCCTCCGCCGCCAGCCCGCTCTGCGCACTCCGCACCTCAGAATTTGACTTCAGCACTGCGCCTCCTCTGAGTGTCCGTATGCGTTTCTCTTTCCTCCTAGTTGTAGGACTTCCACTCAGCCAGCGTTCCTGTGGTTCTGGGTGATGTCCCTTCCGTTTTTTGGTTTCACTTTTGAAGTAGTTGTTCAAGGCAGCAAACTCCGGCGTTAACCTATGCCGCCATCTTGGTTCTCCACTCGGTGTTTTATATCAAAAAATTTGAAAGCTTGTGTTCACAAAATAATCTGCACATACATATTCATAGAAACTTTACTTGTGTCAGCCTTAAACTGGAAGCAACTCTGAGTCCTTCAGCGGGTGAAAGGTGACACACACTATGGTTCATCTACCTCTTGAAGTACTTCTCAGGAATAAAGAGGAACACACTTGGTACCGGCAATAACTTGGGGGGATCTCAAAGGAATTTTGATGCCTGAAAAAGGTCACTCCAAAGGTCATCAATTACCATGAGTCCATTTCAATAGCCTTCTGAAAGTGACACGTTTATAGAGGTGAGTAGGTTAGTGGTTGCTAGGGGCTGGGGACGGGACAGAGAGTGAAGTGGCCGTGGCTATGAAGGCATCCTAGTGATGGATCTGGTCCATGCCTTCCCTGGGGTGGTGGCCGCATGAATCTACACATACGGTAAAATCACACAGAGCTAAACACATACATATGAGTGCAAATAAAAGTGGTTAAAATCTGAACAAGGTCGATGGATTGTATCAAGGTCAATTCCTTGGCTGTGATATTGTACGATAGTTGTGCAAGGTGTTGCCACTGATGGAAACTAGGTGAAGGGCATTTAGGGTCTCTCTGCATTATTGCAACCACACGTGAATCTACAATGATCTCAAAGTGAAAAGCTGAAGAATGAATGGGTTACAAGAGAAATAAAAACTGCACACATATTCATAGCGCAATCACCCACAGCTGGAAACAAGGCAAAAACGTCTGTCAACAGGTGGATGAGTAAGCAAAATGTGGTATCTGTACGATGGACTATGACTACCCCTCAGTAAAAAGGGACAAACTTGACGATACAGAGAGCAGCCTGAGTGCCTCTCACAGACCTCATGCTGAGTGAGACATCCGACATCAAAGAGAACATAGAATGTGGTTCCGTTTATGCCAAACTCCGGAGAAGACACATCGAATTCAGTTTAGGTGAGTACTTGGCTGGGCCTGAGGGTGGGCTTTGACTAAGAGGGGGCATGAGGAGCCCCCTTTGGGTGATGGACAGGTTCTGTCTTTGTTTAGGCGGTGGCTACGTGGTTGTATGCACTTGTTGAAACTCATCAAAATGTGTTCTTTAATATCCACAGGTGTACACATCTACAAAAACCCATCGAAATGTACACTTAAAATGAGTTCATTCTGTTGTGTGTAAATTATATGATTCAAAAGAATAGCTTTTGCTGAAGCGGAGTGGGTTTTGGCCCAGTGTCTGGAGCTGGTTACAGATGGCAGTTTCCAGCATAGTTTCCCATGTTCCGATGGGCAACTGGATGAGATTTAGCTCGTTAAAGATTTCTCTGTGCTTTGTAGATAGTTGAACGCATCCCAGCTGGGCCTCATCACCCCATCCCCCGTGACTCCTATGATTCATTATTCATTTAGAAGTGTCCCTGGGGAGGAGTTTTTGGCCCTGGGACCGCATACATCAGTGTTTGCGGTTGGACCTCATTCTTGTAGCTTCTCAGCTCAAGGAGAGCTCCTGCAGGATGAAATCAAGATGTTATTTAGACAATTTTTACAAAAGGGTAGCTTGCTGTTGTGGCTATGGGAGTGGCCACTGGGATTTCCCTTCAAGAAAGAACTTGCTAGAAAGCTGGAAGAGCGCTCACGGCAGCCTCCGGCCTCAGCACCTGCAGGATCCATTCCGGGGTCTGAGCCAAGGCTGGTTCTCGTTGGCAGCTCTGGACAAGTTCTGGGCATGATGGAGGGTTGGACTCTGACTGTTTCTACCCAGTGTGGGACCCTCTAAGAGCTGGCCGATGTTTTCAGCACAGCCCCACCCTCCTTTTCCTTCCTCGATAGTGTCAGACCTCCTACACGTCAGTCCCAGGCTTCCTCCTCCCACAGCATTGCCTCTCCCTCTCCTCCGCTCTCACAGGCATTGCCCTCTGCAAACACCTTGCACCTGTAACTCTAGCCTGGCCTGTGCCTCCCAGGAGACTGCATGCCTCATACTTGCTAACCTCTCGTTCCAGCCCATCCAACCAAGACAACAGAATCCATGCTGCTCATTTCAAATAGAAGCACAATGCAGGGAGTGTTTCCACAGGTCCTGGAAAGAGGTGAGAAGCTAAATACGGAATAAGGCAATGAAGACATTAGCAAGAGCAGGAAGTCACTCTCCTCTCTAGGCCTCAAGAGACAAAGAGAGGAGGAGGTGTTGCTGGAGCCCAGATCTCTGTCACCTGGAGGATGTTGGAGTCATGTCTGGTGGGAGCTGGGACCCCAGAGGGATGGGCTGGTGGGTCCCTTGTAGTCAAGTTGGGGAGGAGAGAGAGAGAGAAAGGGAGAGAGGGAGAGGAGAGAGGAGGGGGAGAAAGAAAGAGAGAGAGGAGAGAGAGAGAGAGAGAGAGAGAGAGAGAGAGAGAGAGAGAGAGAGAGAAAGATACTCTGATTTCTCTCCTCCTGTCCCCTCCACCAGTGTCTGCTCTTGTCTAAACCCACCCAGAAGCTAGAAGCCAATGGGGCCTGTTTCTATTTCCCTTCAGGACAGAGCAGAGGAGGGACAGTCAGGATCCAAAGCTGAAAGAAGACAGGAAACGGCCAGGACACCTTCCAAAACCTCCTCCCACCATTCTCCGGAAAGGTCATTGCTAGTGGGTGTAGGTGGGCCCTGGAGAGGCGATGGATGGATCTGTATGGGATCAGGCAAACCCAGGAAGATATTAACGGCAGGAGCTCGGTGGTGGAGATACAGATTTTCACTGTAAAATTCTTCCAACTTTGCTGTATGTTGGCACATTCTCATAATATAATATTGTAAAAATATACCCTCTTTAAGTAAAATTTTCATCTTTCAGGGGGGAGAGGAGGGTAAATTTCTGGCATAACCAACTCTGCCTGGAGCCCTCTCTTCCTCCTGCCGGGACGACAGCGAGGAGCCATGTGACCCCAGGTCTGCAGCGTTCTGGGTGCCTCTTTCAGCCCTGGGTCAGGGCGGGGGCGGGCAGAGGTGGCGTGCTCCTGGGCACCCCTCAGCCCACAACTTGCCACCTGTGGTCCCCCAGGGCTTTCCAGCTTTTGTGTTAGCTACTCACACTTAAAAATCTGAAAGATTCTCACAAAAGTCCAATGGCCAACTTTTCTTTGAAACCAGAAGGCCCGGCAGTGCTCTGCCTGCATTCCCCCAGGGCGACAGTGGGTAGGGCTGAGCCCGCTGGGTCACGCCCTGCCTAGTTCACCACAAGCTCCACTGCTCCTCACGGCCCCCAGCGGGCCTGCCCTGCTCACTTTGGTTTCCTGTCTCCTCCCTGAACAGTTGTACTTAGGACCCTGGATTCATGGGGACACTTGTATTTATAACAATCACTCCACAACCTTCCTGTGCCTGAAACCTTGGCACTCCAATGGCACACGCGCCCCTTCCAGGCAACACTGATGGGACTGTGCCCAGGCGGGTTTCTAGAAAGCCCAGCGCTGCCTCGTTGGTTAGGTCCTCCCGGGCCCAGCGATGCCTTTCCTGAGCTACGCGTGATGATTCCAGACACTTATTCTCTGTGCGTCCAGGCTGTCTCTCAGGTGACCCTGAAACTCGGGGTACGGAGAATGGCCTTGGCGTCCTCTCCTCTCCCAGAGGCTGGATCCTGCCCTTTCTGGTCCCCCTGCTTTGGTGCCTTTTTGGATTTCAGTACATCCCCAGTTTGCTTATGTTCGTTCAAGTTCACCCAGAAGAACCCTAACCAGTTCAAACTGCAGGCCCTTCATCAGGAACGTGGTGTGTGGCGTGAGGCAACGTCACGCTGGAGAGAGAGACGGGGGTTCGGGACATCCTGCCCTGCCACACTCAGGATCTGTCACTGTCACCAACCGACTGCTAGCGATTTCCCCTCTGAATTAACCTAATACCTTGGGGAGGGCATCGTGTTATTCCAACAAGGCCGAGAATAGGAATAACAACAGCAAGAACGCCACCCACATCTACTGAGCGCTTCCCACGGGCCCGGCACACGCACGATCCAGCGTAACGGTCACATGAGCACTGCGAGGGAGCTGCTGGGACTCGGGCCATGTTACGGGGGAGGAGAGTGACGTTCAGAGAGGCGAAGCACCATGACTAAATGCCCCATAGCATGAAGCGACGGAGCCGGTGCTCGAATCCGGGTCCATTTGACACCCACAGATATTTGTTGCTGAGTCGTATCTTGTTCTTTTGGTGAATTAATCCCAGTTCCTTGCACCTTCATTTATAGGTTGAGCAGTTTTGTTGTTCTTGGGTTTCTCTCTGGTTTTCCATCCTTGTGCTAACATGGGACCTGAACAGGGCCCAGTGTTGTGAAAAGGCTACACAAGTCCCCTTGCTCAGGGCGGCCAAGTTTGCCTCCCTCCCACAGGGACACTGTGTGTTCTCCTGCGTAACTAGGTGGGAACCAGCAGTCGCCCGAGCAGCCTCCACCCTCCAGAGGAATGAGTTCCTCTCTGCTCCGGCCAACACCACATAACACTCTGGAAGGAGGACAGGAGGCTGGTCCTGCTGTCACCCAGCCCTCGGCTTCTGTGGGTCAGTAGTGCCCACTGGGTCTTGGAGCCGAGGTCCCAGTACACAGCGTGGTCTCCACACCCAGGCAGGAGCAAGCAAGGAGCTGGGCACAGGCTGTTCCGGTTTACACACCCGCCAGCAGCAAATGCGAGCCCCTGCTCATGCCCACCAATATCCATTAGAGGAACTCAATGATGTGGCAGAGATGATGAAGACTAACTGAATAGATGCCCAGTCCCGACATTTCCAAGCCTCCCTGTAGTAAAGTTGGGGGTCTTGGGAGCAGCCCCAGCCAGTGAAGTGTGGGCAGAAGTCATGTGGCAGCAGCATTAGAGTTACTTCTTCCACCTGTCCGCTTCTCTCCTCTGCCGTGATGACCTGGAGACCACACATTGCAAACAATGTTAGCTAGCCCCAGGGTGGAGAAGAGCCACTGACCTGTGAGGACCGTGACTTCAGCGAAGGTGGTAGCTCCTCTTCAAGGACAGCCCAAGGAACCACACCTGCTAATACTCCCACCTGTCCTAGTCCATTCAGTTGCTCTAGAGAAATGCCAAAGATTGGGGGCTCAGGAACAATAGGCATTTCTTCCTCACAGTCTAGAGGCTGGCAAGTCCAAGATCAAGGCTCTGGTAGAGTCCTTGTTTGGTGAGAGCTTCCTGTTTTTTTGCTGTGTCCTCCCGTGTCGGAAGGGCAAGGGGCTCTTTCATAGGGGCACCAATCCCATTCATGAGGGCTCTGTCCCCATGGATCAATCACCTCTCAGTGGTATCCCCACCAAATACCACCACACTGGGGATTAGACATCCTGTCTACAGCACCGTCCTGCCCGATGCCCTCCTGTGCTGGCCCCGACTCCCTTGCACCAGCAAAATGTGGCAGAAGGGATGCTGTGGTGGTCATGGACTGAGGCCCTAGGAGGCCTGGAAGCCAGTGCTGTCCCACTTGGGGAGCCCCATGATACCATGTAAGAAGCCCAGCTGCCCTGCTGAGCTCACCAAGTGGAGAGGGAGAGGTGAGCCCTGCACAGAGAGTAAGTTGCCTAGTGTCCTGGCCACCCCACCTCAGGGGCCAGACATATGAGGGAGCCATGCTGGATGCTCCAGCCCAGTTGAGGCTGTAGATGACAGCTTCCCCAGCCAACATCAGGCGGAACAGATATTGGGTTCATTGCCTGGGTGAACCCAGTCAAACTCCAGAATCATGGGTGATAATAAAATGGGTGAAAATAAAATCCATCCATCCATCCATCCACCCACCTACCCATCCATCCACCCACCCATCCACCCATTCACATATCTATCTATCTATCTATCTATCTATCTATCTATCTATCTATCTATCTATCCATCCATCCATCCATCCACCCGTCCATCCATCCAATCCTTCTTAGAGCCTACCATGGGCCAGAATCATATCAGGTAAAACAGTTGTGGTCCTGCCTTTTGTTGGAAATAGTTACTGAATCCCTTCAAGCCCTGAGATGCTCAGGTTTGATGATCAATTTCTCTCCTGCACACAAAAGGTAACAGTAATGGCAATGGCCACTGTTTGTTAAGCTCTTGTTTGGGGCCAAGCCCTGTAACATGTGCTCTGCATACTTTCTGCCACTTAATCCTGCCAACAAAAACATAAGGTGGGAAGTATTCTGAGGTGAGGTGACAGAGGCTAGGTGAGGTCATGGATCTTGCCAGAACCAAAGCCTTGACCACCCACCAAGTCTCACTGCCCCACTCATGTTCCTGGAACCCTTCCCCACCTCTGTACCCCCAGGGGAGAGGGGCTCCTTTGTCCTGCTCTGTACATCAGAACTTACTTTCTCACAGAAGCAACACCGGCGATGATATTGAGGGAACTGGGAAAGTTTGACTGGTAATGCCATACGTTGTCAGAGAAGAGACAGCTCTGGGTTAACTTCATGACCATTGAACCCAGTTTCTATGGGAAAGTGCATCTCAGTCCGAATGACGGACTTGGAAATACAATCCTGGAACTCAGCCTGAGTATAAATCAGGGACTGTCTGTAATTCTAAACATTGTTTATTTTGAACATGAACCTCCCTGGACTTTCCTCGCTCCGGTTCCGTCTCTTACTCACTTTCTTCTTTTCATGACACTGTGCAAAGACTTCCTGTTCTAGGGGATTGGCAAAAACCGCACTGTCCCTGTGCAGAGCGTATATTTCTGGAAATACCCCCTAGAGAGGTATTTCATTGCTATGGAAAATGTAATTCTGTTTTCCTAAGTGATGGATGTGTTTACACAGGGACTCCGAATGGACTTGGCCTGGCCAGATGGTGCGGGCTGTGCGCTGTGCAGCAGGAGTGCTGAGCTCTCAGGCCCTGCCCCAGCCTCGTGACTAGGTGAGGGGGGGTCTGGGCAGACCTGAGACTGCCTGGTGTGCACATGCTGAGCTCTACACCCCGGCAGACACGTGGTCTGCTCCTCTGGACGCCTTAGGTGGCATTTAAGGCGGGAGAGGGCTTGCTGGACTAAGGTTGGGCCCTCCCAGCCAACTGTGAGTCATGCCTTTTTTTAGCAGCCTGCTCATGCAGGTGGGCCAGGTGTCAGCTGACTGCTCCCCTTATGGGCATCCCTGTTTCCTTTGTGGAATGGCTGGACAGCCGGGGACTCGCATTTTCCAGCAGACATTTCTGTGCATGTGACTCTTCCCAAGGCTGGCCCTAGAGAAAGGAAAATTAGCCATTTCAGAAACTGGTGAAATTATGACAGTGACAGGTTTTGATTGGCTCTGTGGGCTCTGCAAGCCAATGGGCTGGAGCAGGAATGGTAAATACCAAGGCACTTCCCACTCCCCCACTTATTCTCTGGGAGGCAGACATGGCTAAGTGGTCAGGATGCTTGAGGGGCCATGACGAATTAGCAAGTCTGTCTCTGAGCATGTGGGCTGGGTTGGAGGGCACTGGGATGCAATTTAGTTATTGTAAGGAACTGACATATCTTTTGTATTGACACTGGATGGCAGGGCCTTCATGAGACCCCAAGAGCAGGCTCCCTTTCCCAGCCCCACCTTCTGGAACTTTCCATGACATTACTGCAGTCAGGGCCGCTGGACTCCTCATAGTCCTTGTGGTGGCCTGGAGCAGAACCTGGCCCCCCATGTCCCAAGGCACTGCAGAGCTGGGGCTGAAGGCCCCACAGGGGACCCCACACGGCCACTGAGGAAAGTTGACTTGACAGGTGTCAGAAAGGAAGCTGGCAGTGGTGTGTGGCCCTGGCTCTGACGCCCTAACAGGAACATCCCGCCGACTCTCCAAATACTTCCGCTGAGTCTGCTCCGGTGGGACGTTTCAGCATGGCCTGTGCCAGACAGGAAACACTCGGGGTTCCTGAAAATGCTTTTACAATCTCGGATTACAGTGCACCTCGAGGATGCTGTATGGGAGCTGGGGAAAGGGGGTGAGATGGCAAGGATTCCATGGAAGCCGCCGCACTCGCACTTCCGGTCTTTTTCCAGGTTCCTGTATGTCAGGTGATGGTATGTTCTTCAGCTGAGGTCTACACAGGGGGATGGAACCAACATTCAACCAGTCTCCTGGGGGTGAGGGGGAGGGTGGGGGAGGAGAAGAGCCACTTTGAGAGGGGCTGCAGGCAGGTCAAGGCCATGGCCCTGCCCTGCTCCCCCTCCCGGGGCTCCAGGGGTCCCGCAGACAGACTTGCCCTGTGGGAAGGAAGATCAAGGTGCAGTTGAGTAAATACAGCTCCCCACTCAACAATGGGTCTCAGACCTTCATGCTATTCCAGTTTTTTTTTTTTTTTTTTTTTTTTTTTAAATAAATACTGATAAACCTCCCGCCCTGGCATTCCAAAGGTGGGTTTTATTTCCCTTTTCTTCTGGGTGCTCTCTTCTGTCTGGACAAGAAGGACCACATGACTGCAGAGCCTTCTAGACTCAGGATGGGGCCTGGCTGCCTCTTCCTTCTCCTGCCTCACCTGTGCCCGGGCCTCCCTGTCACTGTCCTGGGCCAAGGCCGGGGTGGCTCCGGAGCACTGCTGGGCACCCGCCATCTGCCCAAGTCATGCCAACGCTGTGGGGCCCTCTGGCTTGTGAGGGGGTATAAGCAATGTGGCCCTGAGTCTGGGTCTTCACTTGTCACTCTAATGTCACAGGGAGAGTAACCGTTTCTGGTGACTGATGGAGCCATGACCTGGGCCCTGAGCACCCTGTACCTGTACCTCCGTGCCCTGCCCCCCGCCCCCCCCATTTTCTCAAGCAGCTGCTGCCACAGGCAGGCCTGAAATGGCCCCCTCGCCAGCCCAGAGAAGCCCCTGTCTTGGGGACCCTTTCTGGAGGGCAGTGAGTGTTCTGAGCTCCTTGTCCAGCCATTTCCGCAGGAGAGGACACCCTAAAGGTCTCAGCCATGTGGCTCCTGCCCAGAAGGTACTGGATGAGTGCCTGGTCGGGAGCAGCAGGGAACTGTCCTTCCTGTGGTCAGGGGTGCGCTGGGCCCAGCCTGCCTGGCCATCCGGAGGGGGCTGTCCTGTCCAGGTGGCCGGGGGTTCGCAGGCCTTGAAACCCCTACACCAGCTTCATCACCCACCCAGATGCTGGTCAGGGGACAGTGAGGCTCCAATGCGCTGCAAACCTGGACAAGGGGTGACTCTCAGGGGAGGGGTCAGTGGCCCCTGGAGAAGTGGAGGTGCAGGGGAGGACAGGGACACCCTCCTCACCCTCCCTGTGCTGGACCAGCATCCAGAGCTCCTCAAGGTCTGTGTGTGGCAGGGAGGCGTATTCCCATTTTGTTTGCCTCTGACCCCTCAGGGTTGAGCACCCCCAGCTCCGAAGCAAGTCCAGACTGAAAGGAAGACGTGTGCATGAGAGGAAAATCCTTTGGAACCTCCCTGCATGGGCCGGATTCCCGCACTGCCTCCTAGTCCTTGGTTCTGGGCCTCTCTCTTAGCCTTTGAGCCTCAATCTCCCTGCTGGGAACATGGGGCAACAATGGGCGATGGCACACACGCTGCTGAGGGGAGTCTGCAGAGGGACCAGAGGAAAGTGCCCACAGGCCGGTAGAGAAACACGGTTATTTGGAAGCTGTGGCAGGGGTGTCTCAGGGGGGCACATCGCCGGGTCACTGCTGCTGAGGGAGCCCAGGGCACCTCAAGGGAGTGTCTGGGAGGGTCCGCCAAGCCGGCCTGAAGCCAGGGAGGAGGAGCTGAGGGACAGGGACCTGGAGGAGGAGGCCACCGTCCGGTCCGTCTGCTCCGCCTTCTATTTGAAATGAAAAGTCATGCAAGTAACCAGTCATTCACATCCAAGCAGAGCAATCGGGACGCCCCAGCTCATTTGCATTTCAAGGACTCCATGTCCCATCCAGGACTGAAGTGTCATGAAAACGTCTTTAAACTTCGTTAGAGTCAGGAACACATGCTTTTGGTACTCCCCCCCCCCCCCCCCCCCCCCCCCCCAGTTAAAAAAGTAGAGCTATTTGTGAAACTCGTAATGTAACCCTGTCTCACAGGACGCCCTCTCCGGGCTGGTTCTGATTACAGGGCTTTCAGGTTTGTCTGATGATTCTGCTCTAAATGTGTAGCGTTCGCCCTGGCGGGGGAGGGCTCTGTTTGCACATTGTGAAGGCAGCTGTGTGTTTAGGTTTGAGCAGCCCTGGAGGCCTGAGGCTGTTCATGCACATTGATACCAAGCTTTCCTCTACCTCCGTATCCTTAGCCGAACATTAGGCTGCCTGCCTTGATAGCCAATCTCTTTCCCCCTCCTTGACTGAGGAATGTTTTTATTTGGAAAGCCTAACAGAGGCATAACAATAACACCATGTGTAGTGTCGCTGTCACAAAGCCTCTGCTGAAAAGAATAAAATTGCAAGCGTCCTCAGCCCGATGGTGTTGAGGGCTACCCTCGCCATGAGTACACAGGCGATTTTATTTTTAATACAAATACGTATTTTTTTTTACATGATATCAATTAAGAAAAAAATCTGAACAGTGACACTAATTTGATGAGTTAAGCTTCTTTGGTTTCAAAACTCCTGTTTCAATATAGTAATTTGTCAAGCCAAGGTCTCCCTCCACGCATCCCTTCATTCCACACATATCTGAGGACCTACTAAGTGTCTGGCCTAGGGTTAAGGGCTGAAGGTTCAAATGAAGATGAAGCCCCGCCCTCAGGGAGCTGGCATTCCGGTGGAAGGAACGCTGATGCACAGGAAGCGAGCGGCATCAAGCGATGGATGCTCCCGATGAATGCTCAGGGGCTGAGCTAGCATTTGGGATGGGGTTCCGTCCCATGGGGGCTCTCACGTCCTAAGGCCACACTCCCAGGGTTGCTCCCAGCCCCTGGAGTCCTGACATAGGCCCCTTCTGAGAGCTGAGGGCCCCCTCCAGCACAGGCTTTGTCTCCAGGACTTCCCAGCCTGGCTGAAACTTTCCCAGAACCGCGCTGGAGTCTGAGGCTCTTCCTCCCCTTCTCCTTCCAGGGATGTCAGCCCAGCCTCCCGGTCTCCTTGGACTCAGCTTCTCCAAAGGACCGATCCAACAGAGCCTGCTGGAATAAAACAGGAATATATGAAAAGTGTCTTGTGGCAGGGACATAAAAACCACCCTTGGCTGGAGAACATCTGACCCCTATCCGGTTCCAAAGTTCACTCACGGAGGTTGCTCAATGCTGCTGCCATGTTGCATCTTATTCTCAGGCTGATACCCTGAAGTTCCCCTCCCTGCCCCTTCCCTCCCTTGCTCCCCTTCCTCTTCTCCCTGCCTCACCCATCTCCTCTCCCCCATCTCCCTCTCCTCCCTGGCTAAGCTTGTCTCACTGCGATTCACCTTTTGGCTCTGCCCAGGTATTTTCTCTGCAGAGCCACCAGCTCTACCCATGCTCCTGAATACCTTTGCTCCATTTCAGCTGCCTTCCCAACATAGTAACAACCAAGCCCAAAGGAACATCTGTGGAAATTTTTGCTGGAGAATAAGGACTGGGTGTTGCTTAATATGTGGAAAAAATGCAGTGTTTCCTTCTCCAAAGAACACGATCCACATGGTGGTCAGTCCATCAGTGGGGCTGGGCACTCTGCTCATCCTGCCCACTGGACTCTTCCCAGCTGTGGGTTCCCAAGAAGACACTAGCTCCTCCTGCTTCAGGCAGTCTGGGGCCAGGAGGGTTGCAGCAGTGAGGGTGGAAGGGTTGGGGAGGGGCAGGACTCAGGGCAAACCCCACCCAGTTCCCACCTTGCCACACCTGCCTGCCCCTGGGCTGAGAAACCTCCCCCTCCCAGGGGTCACAGCCACTCCCAGGCAGTAGCACAGATTTTTCTTAGTTGCAACTGATGGTCCAGAAATAAGCCAGATGTGTTTTTGAATCACTTTCATCTTGAATGCATTCATGATAGATCTGATGGCACCACTCACATGTTCACTCAAGTCATATTTTGTGTGATGGAATGAATTGTGTGCTGTAGAATTATAAGCAGATCTGGGGATTTACAAAAGTATCAGGATGCCACCCCTTTCAGTGTGGGCATACAAAGTCTAATGCGTTGGACTTTTATGTGTGTGACTCTAATCTCTGCCGGGACTGACCGGGGCCCATGAGGGGAGGCTGTGTGGCATGGGGCGGTGCTAAGGGTCGTGTGTCTGGCCCCCTTGGTCTATTCTCCCAGGTCCTGCCTACAGGTGGGGATCAAGGCCTCCACTGGATGCCATCCCTGCCTCCCCTGGCACAGCCCTCTCCTGTGGACACTGGTCACTCCCAGAGCATCTCACCTCCACCTTATTGTGCCTTCACTGGTCATGGTGACTTCCTTGGTCGCTCCTGACTAGAGACTTGTGTGGGTCAGAATGGTCCCATCTCTGGCGTACCCAAGGCGTCCCAGCCAAGCTGCCCTCTGGGGCAGGTGGGATGACACCGGCTTTGCTGGCTGAACAGCTGGCTGCTGAGTTGCTGAGCTGCGGAGTGGTCCCAGGAGGCAAGCCTGGAGGAAGGAGGAGGGGCATCGCTGAGGGGCCTGCAGGGACAGGCTGTGGGGCAGGAGACCCATAGGACAGAACTGCAAAGGGACCAGGCTGAGCGACTTTCTAGGGAGTTTTCTTGTTCTGAGCAATTCTGAGAGACACAGCTGCTTCCGGGAACATCTGGGCCACTGGAGCCTTTCTTTGGATGGGACTATGTGTGGAGTGGGGCTCACAAGGCTCCCCGTCCCATCAGAAGGGGGCGCCTGTGCTGAGGACAGGAGCTAAGGGTGAAGCCCAGAGCAGGACCAGGAGGAAGGTGGTAGGAAGCAATCAAAAGAGAGAAAAATTGCAGTTTTAGAAATATAAGTTATACTAGAGGCCTGATGCATAAAAATTCATGCACTGGATGCGGGGGTGGGGGGATCCCTCAGCCTGGCCTGCCCCCTCTCACAGTCTGGGAGCTCTCAGGGGCAGGAGGCAACCTGGCGATCAGGGGAAGGCGGTGCCCCATCACACCTCTGCTGCTGCCACTGCCGGCAGCGCAAACTGAGAAGGACTGGGCGCCCCCATCTTTGAGGGTGTGGCAGTCAATTAGCATTGTCCCTCCTTATTGGCTGTGGGTGCTGTCATCTTTGAGGGCATGGCAGTCAATTAGCATATTCCTCCTTATTGGCTGTGGGCTATGGGTGCCACCATCTTTGAGACAGTGTGAGGGCCAATTAGCATATTCCCTCTTTATTAAATAGGATCTGAGAAGACTTATGATGACCATGCTTGAACAATGTGAGCTCAAGGCTCCCAGGTCAGGATGGGGGATGGACCCTGTTGCTTTGTCTCAGTCCCCAGCCTGTAGTCCATTAAAGGATAGTGTGGGGATTGCTGAAAGGTATAAACTCACACACATAGAGATGGAAGGGGATCCTTCAGAGGATGAGAGATTTCAACACATTTGGGGAAGAGGTGGAGGATCCTGGTGTGGACACCTGCAGAGGTGGAGAGGCCGAGGGGGGTGGTCAATTCACAGAGCCCAGAGATGCCCAGACTCAGGGTGCTGGGTGTGGAGGAGGCTGCGGCCCTGGGATGGGGGTCAAGTGGAAGCACACCTCTTGACTTCCCCCTCCCCAGAACACCTGACATTTAAACATTGCTGTCGCTCCCAGAGCATCTCACCTCCACCTGAAAATTCAACCAACCAACCAATCAACGGACCAACCAGGCCACTGAAGGTTCTGCTCTAAGAAATTCACTGAGTTCTTTTGGGAGGCTTGAAGTTGGCATGGCCTGCACTGGGTACCCCAGAGCCAAGCTGGCAGTTTGACAGGGACTGACGCCTTCCCCGGACACTGCTCCCGTGGTCCCGAGTTACTGTTTGTCCCAGCAGATCACCCAGTGTGAGGTCTGCCAGCTGCCAGTCCCTTCCCCAAGCAGCGTCCATTGCCACGCCCCATAGTGATCCCAGCGAGTACCTGCCAGACATTTAAGGAAAGCTGGCAAGATGAAGGAGAGGAGCAAAGAAAAGCACGCAGGAAAAACAGCAGAAGAAAAGAGCATTCAGGGACGGGCCTGGCAGCCCTGCGTTAGGTGTGCCGTCTGCACTCCCTCCCAGGAAAACTGTGCTCTCTGCTCTCCGACAGCCCTGGCGGGCTTCAGGGCCCCCGTTACTCTGCCCTGCTCTCAGGCCCAGGCTGTGTTTCCCCGGCAGCCCCCAGCCAATGACAGGAGGGGAGCTAGCACATCTCGTCCTCTCACAACATGGGGTTTAAGAGTCACCCCCATGGCTAAGGGTTGCTGTCAGGCCCCTCAAGCTGTTGACTCAAGTCTTTTAATTCTGGGAATTTTTCTTGTGTTATTTCCTTCATAATTTCCCTTCTCCATCCACGACTTCTGGGTCTGACTGATTCTTTAATAGACGTAGCTTCCTTCCTTCACTGTACATTTATTTTTCTTCTGCTTTCTTGGAGAGTTCTTCAGTTTTATTTCCTGTCACCATTTTTTCCCTGTTCTCATCCTCATATGTCTGTCAAGTGGTCATTATTAATCAATTTACTTTTTTATTTTTATTTATTGCTGACACTATTACAGATGTCCCCATTCCCCCGCCCCCGACTTTACACACCTCCACCTAGCCCCTGCCCCCGCCTCTGGCCGTCACTACACTGTGTCTGTGTCCACAGGCTCTGAATGTATGTTCTTTGGATACACAGTGTACTTGTTTTAAGAATACGTTATTTTATCTATTTCTCTGAGGTCTCAGAAGTTGATTCTGCCCTCTGTATTGCTCATTTTAACTCAGAGTTCCCTTCTTCTCTACACTTGTCAATTTTTCTTTGTGTTCGACTTGGTCGGGCACATACTTGCATTTGGAGTCACAGG
Source organism: Myotis myotis (assembly GCF_014108235.1). Taxonomy (NCBI): domain Eukaryota; kingdom Metazoa; phylum Chordata; class Mammalia; order Chiroptera; family Vespertilionidae; genus Myotis; species Myotis myotis. The sequence continues at coordinate 34,772,979 of NW_023416390.1, read as the reverse complement.
ATCTGCTGGAAGGTTCCCGTGTGGGGGTGACTGTTGGTTAGGGATCCCCACTGTCAGTGTCCACACTGACCTTCCCACCCCCCAGATGAGCTCATGTCCTTCCTGGGCGAGGGCCCCACAAGCCCTCTTCCAGGGCCTCTCCCTCTGATAGTGTCCTGGGACCAGTAACCAACCACCATGGCTTAGACAGGGGCGGGCAACCTTTTTGACTCGGGGGCCACAATGGGTTCTTAAACTGGACCAGAGGGCCGGAACAAAAGCATGGATGGAGTGTTTGTGTGAACTAATATAAATTCAAAGTAAACATCATTACATAAAAGGGTACGGTCTTTTTTTTTTTTTAGTTTTATTCATTTCAAACAGGCTGGATTCGGCCCGCGGGCCGTAGTTTGCCCACGGCTGGCTTAGAACAATTGAAATGTGTTGTCTCACAGACCTGGAGGCTGAAGTCCTGATCAAGGTGGCGGCAGAGCCGTGCTTCCTCCAGAAGCTCTAGGAAACCCTCAGTCCTCGTCTCTGCCAACATCTGGTGGCTCTGTGCTCCTCGATTTGTGGGCACATCACTCCAGTGTTTCCATTTCCTCCCCCCACCCCCAGGTCCTCTCTTGTCCCTATGCAGGCAGTACTCATTGCCTGAAGGGCACACCCGGTAACTCAGGATGTTCTCAAAATCCTTACCTTAATTACATCTGCAAAGACCTTTTTCCAAATAAGACCACATTCTGAGATTCTGGAGATGAAATCATGGACATATTTTTTTTTTGGGGGGGGCACCATTCAAACACCACTCTTCCCAAACTGCAGACACACCCCCTTTTCTGGCCTCAGTCCCTGTAGAACAAGCATGTCAAACTCATGATCAGTGGGCGAGGCATGTGGCCCACTGGCTGTGAGTTTGACATGCTTGTTGTAGAAGGACTCTCTTCGGAGTCTGACAGATGAAGACCAGGGCACACAGCCACCTTGTTGGACCTCCGGGGGCCACTCTGCTCCATGACCCTACAAAGAGGGACTATACACTATATGAAGGAGAGGCATCTCCTAATCTGTATTCATTTAGCAGATGTTTACATGCTTGCATGGCAGCGAGGGGGTAGGTTGGCTTTTCCTGGGAAGAAGACTTCCTTTGGATGATGCTGGTGCCTGAATCTGTCTTCCTGCTCACAGACCCTTGGCTGGACCTTGACATTGGCCTTGCTCCCTCCTGGGCTGGCTTTCCTCTGGGGCTGACTAGTAGTCTGGCTGTCGAGCAAAGCCTTGATATCCTCATGAACAACTCCTTCAGCACCAGACCCCGGTGGTGAGGCACAAATTCCTTTCCTTTCCAAGGTGGGCACTTCAACAGAGCCTTTCTCCAGAGAAGGGGCCAGCACAATCATGGTAGGCAATGCAGTGAGTCAGAAAGGGCCATTTTAGGGAGTTAAGTTCTCCTTAAATTGCAGTAATGAAAACACATGAACACTTAAAAGCAGTGGTAGAAAAGAGGAGGAGCTGGGTAAAAAAGGGGTGGAGGGATGTGTACCAGAAATGCTGCCTTATTCCTCAGAAGTGCTGACATTTTCTGTTTGGGGCCTGTTGCCCTGGTGACATTCCACAACGGTGCGTCATTCTGCTGGATCCAGGGTTGTCCAGAAACCTCCGGAGACCAACGGCTTCTACTATTTTAATATATGGGTCAATGGAAAACAGTTGGAAATCTGGTAGTTGGTTAAACTTTCAATGGCCATAATTTAGTTAATGCTCTAATAAGTTACACCGTGGGGAGGCTAGAATCTTTAAGTTAGGATTTTTTGGGAGGTGGGTGGGAGGGGTGGAGGAATCAGAAATGTGGAGCTGAGAGGGAGCTGGAAGACCACCCACCCAACCACCCATGCACCCTACCTTGCAGGGAGGAGCCCAGACAGGACTGAGATCTGTCCTCAGATCTGCAACCCCAGTGGTCCCCCTTCTGGGACAGAGGTCATGACAGAAGGCATGCAGGATGTATTTCATTTCAAAGAAAATTTGCTCTGACATCTAAAAATTAATATTTTGCACAAAAAGTAATATCTGCAGCTTCTCTTGAAATGCTGGAAGCTCAGGGGGCCCTGGGCCGGTACCTGTGCAGGGAAGTGGGGAGGTTCTCCTTGGGTCCCATGGTTTTCACCACATCTTCACCACACGAACTGTGGAAACAGGGTGTGGGAGAGGGTTCTGAGGAGGGCCAGGGCCAGAGAGGGGGAGGCTAGAAACCAGAAACCCCAGACTTGTCTCTGGAAAGTATTCACATGCATACGCACATACAAACACGCACATATCTATCTAGTATCTAGCTATCATCCATCCATCCATCCCTCTCTCTCTATCTATCTAGAACTAGTATAAATGATATAACTGAAGTTGTCCTGGGAGTCTAGGGTGAGATGTATGGAGTCAGTTGGGGTGAGAAGAGCAGAAGCTGACCTCCCTACCCGCTGGCATGCCACCTTAGACCTGTGGGGAAAGAAGTACATGGCCAGCCCTGAGCAGCTGGGCCTTGGCTTGAAATCCTATAGGGTTCCAGAAAGCTGCGAATATCTGTCAGCACCTCCAGAGAGAAAACATCGCAGTAATGACTGTTTAGAACTGGTTTCTGAGAATCATTAGTTCAATGGTATATTAGCCCTAGCCAGTTTGGCTCAGTGGATAGAGCGTCAGCCTGCGGACTCAAGGGTCCCAGGTTCGATTCCGGTCAAGGGCATGTACCTTGGTTGCGGGCACATCCCCAGTAGGGAGTGTGCAGGAGGCAGCTGATCGATGTTTCTCATCGATGTTTCTAACTCTCTATCCCTCTCCCTTCCTCTCTGTAAAAAATCAATAATATATATATATATATACTTTAAAAAGAGATAAACACTAACACCATTTAAAAATGATATATTAGTTAATATAACAAAATATATATAATTATGTAAAATATAATACTTGATAATTTCTATACCAAATTTCTGTCCTAAAGTAATTGAGATTCCTACTCTACACACACACACCCTTTTTAAAAATATATTTTTATTGATTTCAGAGAGGAAGGGAGAGGAAGAGATAGAAATGTCAATGGTGAGAGAGAATCATTGATTGGCTGCCTCCTGCACGCCCCACACTGGGGATCGAGTTCAAACCCAAGCATATGCCCTGACCAGGAATTGAACCGTGACCTTCTGGTTCATAGGTTGATGCTCAACCACCTGAGCCATGTCGACAAGGTAACACTTACCCTTTTATAAAAAGTAATTAAAATAAGAGGAAAGAAAAGGTCATCTGGAAAAGGGGTTCCCTGGTCAAGATCAAGAAAGTTGGTCATAGAAGGAACCAATCATATGGCTTCTGAGACAGAGTTCTCATCTTGAGGTATCTTCTGTAGAAAAAGGTCTTAGTGATGTATTCTTGTAGCTTAGCCCTGAAGATGCTGAGAATTCCCTAAGAAGGCATTTTGTGGGTTCAGGTTCATGGAGCCCAAGGGAGTAACTTTCTGGAGCTCCCTTTGAGGTGAAGATGAGCTTGGAGGCTGCAGAGCCCCCTGTTGTCCATCACTCCCTAGAGCAGCAGTTCTCAACCTGTGGGTTGTGACCCCTGAAAATACATCCTGCATATCAGATATTTACATTACAATTCATAACAGTAGCAAAATTACAGTTATGAAGTAGCAACAAAAATAATTTTATGGTTGAGGGTCACCACAACATGAGGAACTGTATTAAAGGTCACGGCATTAGGAAGGTTGAGAACCACTGCCCTAAAGGGTGCCTCTGAAGTCACGGGGTCTCAGAATGCTTGAAGAATCCTAAGCGGAAATAGCTAATCGTGACATTGTAAATTCCTTGTATTGGTTCGGGGTAGTGACAGGGGTTTTAAAAACCCATGCCTTTCGTCACATGGTGTCATAACTCACGGCAGAGTTCGTGGAGTAACAAATGTTAAGGTTTCACTGTAGACCTCATTCCGTTTTGGTTCCATGCCTCTTTCTGAAGCATTTTGGCAAAAGGACTTGTTAAATCTTTCCCTCTCCTTATTAGGACCGTCGGGAGGATGTTCCGCACAGGAAGAGCTGCGAGCTCTTCAGGAGGAGTCACGGGACTGAGAGTGGGAGGAACGTTTACATCAGCAGAGCAGCCCACGACTGGGCTGAGAGCGATGGTGAAGTTAGGAAGTTCTCTCACTGTTCTGCTCATCTGCTCGCTGACCGCGGGCAGGGACAGCCCCAGAGGGGACTGCTGGCACCCCTGGCTCCTTTCCTCTCTCCCCCAGGCTGCTCTAGTACTTTCATTGAAACAACACTATGACGTGCCCACAGCACACTGTCATGCGGCCGATTTCAATCATTTTAGGCATTGCTAACTTAAAAAGGAGCCGAGAGCCACAAGTGTCTGTCTGTGTTCTGTGTCTCTAGCCTGGCGCAGGTCCTGGCATATGAAAGGCCTCAGGGATGGCTTGGTTGTATGAATGAATGAATGAATGAATGAACAAATGAATGAAGCAATGATGCATCCTGTTGCCACCAGCTACCCAGGCGTGCTGCTGCTGGAACTCTGCTGGGGAAGACCAAGGCCTCCATGTCTCAGTCTCTCTAGGAAACAGGGTGGCAGCCCCCTCCCCCACCCCTCTCAGAATTGGGCTGGCAGCTGCCATGAAAGTCTGTGTGTCTTTTTAAGTGTCACCGTGCTTCCTTAGCAGCAGCAGCAGCAGCCGTGTGGGTAAGTGATGGGGCAGCTTTCGCATCCCCAGCTCAGAGCTGGAGAGGTGAGACGAGGCGACGAGGAGAGGGTGTGGTGGGGACCCACTGGCGTGGCCACCGTTACTGTTTACAGCATCCAGGCCGGTGCAGCCAGTGGAAAAAGGGCCTCACCGTTGCTTATAAACCGTGAATCAGTAGCCGCCCTTGCTGACGGCTTGCTCTGTGAGTGTCCCATTCACTTTGCCCCCGGAGGGAGGGCTGAGGGGGCATTGAAATGGGTGTGCCTGTCCAGCCGCCGTGAACGGCTGCCCTGCAGTCTGTCTGCTCCGCTCGTGTCTCAGCCCCTCCCGCTCCATGGCTGCAGTGGGTGGGCAGCTGGTGACTGGCTCGCCTTTGCTTGCTTCCAGCCTTACTCACTGCCGTGTCATCTTCAGGCGCGTCCCCACCCACCTGCGATCCTCTCCAGTCTGGTGCAGCCACCTCCTCCCTGTGGTTTCTCATCTCTCCCCCCAAAGGGTCTGGTCCTCTTTTCCTTAGGCCTCATGCTCCCCTCCTGTCCCATTCGTCCCAGGGCAGGGTGTTGGGTGCCCACCAGTGGTGACACGGGGAGTCAAGCACAAACCCAAGGCGGCCCTGTGGCAGGAGGGGTCCCATTCTAATTCTAACTCTACTTCCATTTTGTTCTCTTCTATTCTAGTTCATTCCATTCTGTTTTTCCCCCCCCCATATTATTTATCTAACTACAGGCCTGGTGCATGAGATCCATGCACTGCAGCGGGGGTGTGGTCCCTCAGTCTGGCCTGTGCCCTCTCGCAGTCTGGGACCCCTCAGGGGATGTCCACCTGCTGGCTTAGACAGCTAGCAGTTAGACATCCCTCTTGCAGTCTGGGGCTCTCACAGTCTGGGACCCTTTGCTCCTTAACACCCACCTGTAGCAGAGACAGGAGAGGCTCCTGCCACTGCCGCTGTGCTCGCCAGCCATGAGCCCAGCTTTTGGCTGAGCAGCGCTTCCCCTGTGGGAGTGCACTGACCACTAGGGGGCAGCTCCTGCGTTGAGCATCTGGACCCTGATGGTCAGTGAGCGTCATAGCGACTGGTCGATTTGTATATTAGGCTTTTATTATTAGGATAATTTTCTCCCTATTGTTTTCTCTTCTTCCTTTCTGTTACTTTTATTTCTTAGATATAGGACCTCCTGGATAGGCCTGCAATTTTCTTGTCTTTTTGTTTTATTTTATCTCTGACATTTTGTCATACTTTCTGAGGGATTACCTCAAGTTCGTCTTCCAAAACTTCTACTGAATGTTTTAGCTTTGTTATGGTATTCCTCTTCCTCCCCCTCCCTCCCACCAGGTTTATGGAGGTAAAATTGAAAAATAAAAATTGGGTATACTTATGGTGTACAATGTGATGTTTTGATATATGTCTAACTGGGGAATGATCACCACTATGATGAAAACATCTGTCACCTCACATAATTACAGTTTTGTGTGATGAGAACACTTAAGATCTACTCTCCCATCTAATTTCAAGGTTCCAGTGCATATTTATTAAATCTCATCACCATGCTGTACCTTAGGTCTCCAGAACTTACTTAACTTATAACTGAGTTTGTACTCGCACCTCCCCAACATCTTTGACCAACAAACATCTCCCCATTTTTTCCAGCTCCCACTGCTAATTCCACTCTCTGTTTCCGTGAGGTTGACATGTTTAGAATCCATATATAAGTGAGATTTGCTCTGGTATTTTTCACTTCTAAATAGATTTCTTATTCAGCAAATATTCCCAGTTAGAAAATAGAATTCATTTCTTGTTTCATGGCTGCAAGATTTCTTCTTGGATTCCTATGACTATTCATGATTGCCCTGTAGAAACAGTTCCCTGCTCCCTGCATCATCTCTGTCTCCTCTGAGTTCTTTAATTAACTAATGAATATATGTTTGCTTAAGTTTCTGTTTCTTTGTTTTCTTTTTAAAAAATATATATTTTATTGATTTTTTTACAGAGAGGAAGGGAGAGGGATAGAGAGTTAGAAACATCGATGAGAGAGAAACATCGAACAGCTGCCTCCTGCACACGCCCCACTGGGGATGTGTCTGCAACCAAGGTACATGCCCTTGACCGGAATCACACCTGGGACCTTTGCATCCGCAGGCTGACGCTCTATCCACTGAGCCAAACCGGTCAAGGCAAGTTTCTGTTTCTTATTTAAGGGTTTCCCTAAAGGGCTCCCCTCATTGCTCATCTCTCTATATAAAAGCCTAATATGCTAAGTGTCAACCCTTTGGTCCACCGCTCAACCAGTTGCTATGATGTGCACTGACCACTAGGGGGCAGATGCTCTGACCAGTAGGTTAGTTTGCTGCTGGGGTCTGGCTGATCGGGACTGGGGAGATGGGCCAGATATGCCCTGGAGCCCTCCTGCAGTCTCTCCCCGGCTGGCCAACCTCCCATGATCCCTCCCTGGCTGGCTGGCCCCCATAGCGCCAATCGGGACTGGGCAAGATGGCCCTGATTGGCCCCTTGCTGGCCAGGCTGAGGGACCCCACCTGTGCACAAATTCATGCATTGGGCCTCTAGTATTTAAGAATGGGACACAAAAACCCAGTTGAAGCTCTGTGTTCAAGGATGTGGCCTGTTGGTAACAGCTGTCACAGTTGGGTGAGGACCTCCCTGTTGTTCTGTGGGACCTCTATGTAGCATCGGAACATCTTTTCTTTTGGTCCAGTGAGTTTTTCCATGGAGGAACTTTCCAGTTTTCTGCTGAAAGAGCATTACGGGTTCAATTGTGACTCCCCAAACAGTATGTCCAAGTCCTAACCCCCAGTAACTCATGCCAACTTGAGAAACATTCAACTTGTAGAGAATTTTTGTAAGTTTATTTGAGCCAAACTGAAGACAATTGCTGGGAAGGAAAAATCTCAGTGGATTGAGAAAATGCTCAAGAGAAAGGCAGTTTTGCAGCTTATTTTATACATTGGTGTCTCATTGGTGGTAGTAGATTAAGGGGACAAGAGAAAGTAAATTGGGGAAATCTCTGGGCTTGGATAAAGAGTAAAATGGAGAAATACATACTTTTTAAAAATACTCATGAGAGAGAGAGAGAAAGAGAGAGAAAGAGAGAGAGAGAGAGAGAGAGAGAGAGAGAGAGAGAATAAGAGAGAGAGAAAGAATGAGAGAGAGAGGAACACTGATGTGAGAAACATTGATCAGTTGCTTCCCATAAGCGCCTCAACTGGGGATGGAACCCAAAACCTAGGTATGACCCCTGACTGCATATTGAACCCGCAACGTTTTGGCGTACTGGACGACGTTCCAACCAGCTGAGCCACCCAGCCAGAGCAGAGACACACACTGCTTTTACACTGGAGGGTACCGGATAGCTAACAGTGAACATTTACGCACGTGGAGATGGCACGCGGGGACAAGATACAAGGAGGGGTTCTGTGGTCTTGTCCTCTGTTGCGGTGGGTATTCCCTGAGATGGTCTGGAAAAGGGGGTTACTCTGAGGCATGTTATTTTAGATGCAAAAGACAACAGACAGGCTCAGTTAAGGGAAAGACTGACCTTTGTCAGGGAAGCTACAGCCTAGGACCGTGGTCGACAAACTGCGGCTCGCGAGCCACATGTGGCTCTTTGGCCCCTTGAGTGTGGCTCTTCCTCAGCCTTAGGAGTACCCTAATTAAGTTAATAACAATGTACCTACCTATATAGTTTCAGTTTAAAAAATTTGGCTCTCAAAAGACATTTCAATCGTTGTACTGTTGATATTTGGCTCTGTTGACTAATGAGTTTGCCGACCATTGGCCTAGGACATGACTACCTGCCACGACCCTCTTTTAGCAATTTTAATTTCCTGTGTGGTGACTTCAGGAAGTCCGCCACACAGGCCTTCCCTGAGCTTGTCAGGGTTAGTATGTGGCCCTTTTCTGTCCATACTCTGACGATGACCTTATTTGGAAATAGGGTTGTGTCAGATGTAATTAGTTCAGAGGAGGTCACACAGGGGTAGCATGAACCCTTATTCAATATGACTGCTGTCTTGAAAAAAGACAGAGCCTGGCCAGCGTGGCTCAGTGGTTGAGCGTCGACCTATGAAGCAGAAGGTCACGGTTCGATTCTCAGTCAGGGCACATGCCAGGGCAGGCTCGATCCCCAGCAGGGAGCGTGCAGGAAGCAGCCGATCAACGATTCTCTCTCATCATAGATGTTTCTATCTCCCTCTCCCTTCCTTTCTGAAATCAATAAAAATGCACATTTAAAAGAAGACAGAGACACACAGGGAGAATGCCATGTGACGACAGAGACAGAGAGTGGAGTGACTCTGCCACAGACCACGGGACACCCGGAGCCACCTGAGCTGGACGAAGGAAGGAAGGCCCTTTCCTAAAAGCTTTGGAGGGTGTCCCTGTCAACATCTTGATTTTGGACTTCCAGCCTCTAGAACTGAGATGGAACCTCTGTTGGAGTCCTCCCACTGTGGCACTTTGGTAGAGCAGTTCTAGGACACTGAGCCAGAGAGCGTGTGGTGACCGCGGCTTGCCACAGAGGCTGACGGGCCAAGGGGCTTGCCGGGGACATGTAGAGATTTTACTAACATGTCTACTCCTTCAGTTGTCACTTTAGGGACTCACCCTTCCTTTATTCTGATAGGGCAAGGGTGAGTCCCTAAAGTGGAGAGCTAGCCCACCACAAGCTCTCCATCCTTCCTGCTCTCACAATTAACCTCCTGATGCCTCTTGGGGTGAGGAGGCGTGATGTGCATGGGGCAGGATCTAGGGGCCTGCGTCCTCCCGACTCAGATTCCCAATGCATCCTTGTGCGTCTGCCTCAGCTCACTCTTGAAAATTAAAGGGAACCTCCTGTTCCTGAGTGACCTGCCTCTGCATCTTAAATGTCTAGTTTTCAAGCCCCTCAGCCAAAGGTCACAGCTCCCAGAACCCCTGGGCTCTCCCAGGTGGAAGTGAGGGCGCCCTCTCCTGGCCTCCTCCAGCATTCACTCCGTGCGTCCCCAGGCCTCTTCTTTGCCCCTAGGTCTTGGCTGCAATGGGAGGTCCCACCCTGGAGGGAGGGAAGTCTCCACTCCAATTCCTCTGGGCATTACCTCCACCTCCAAGAGCAGCTTTTTCACACAATAGCCCCTCAGTACACGTTGGCTAAATAAACGAAAGAGCAGAGGGTGACAGTGAAGCTAAAAGGAGTAGACGTTTTTGATTTTATGCCGGAGAGAAAAATCAATCCTGAGGCTAAGGTTGTTCAAGAAAGAACCAATCCACCCATCCTTTACAAATGGAATTTATGTATCAAAAAGAAAATGAGTCAAATTGGAACTTTGGTGTAGCCTGGTAATTGTAAAACCAAATATCTCCTTGCTAAAATTTTTGAATTCCAATCAACTGCAAACAGTTTCTTGGACCGTCTCACATTTGGGTTTGCCACCCTTAAAATTAATCAGCTGAGCATGCTTTATAGCTCACAAAATTCTGGGAAGTATGCTATATTTTTAACTGGGCACTTTTACACAAATTTTCCGAGAGCCAGCTCAGAGCTGGCATAATACTTCTACTGAAAGCAATCTTCTCATTTCCCCAAGTGAAGGGGCTCGCGTGTTCCCCACAAGTTACTGATTCAAGGTAATTACAAAATCCCTCGTTTGGCATTCCTTGGCGAGGATGTATACTGTTACACGGGTGTCTCCGAAGCTCTTAGAGTCAAAGCATCAGCGCTAAACCTCCCCCCACATCTCGCTGGTGGAAGCGTCAGCCAGGCCATTGAATGTCTCTGTTTCCATTTCAGTCTGTGTTCACGTGCCACTCAGTGACAAGGACCTCACTTCCCGTCTGTTTGATTAGAAAAATAGTTTAAGAAAAATAAAAGAAAATCCAGATGAAGATGTTCACAACAGCGGGAATGACCATGGAGCCGCAGCGGTGATTATTGCTACAGCCTGATGATCTGCTGGCCGAAGGTGGCCAGCTGCCCCGTGAACAGTTGTTATGAAGGCACCAGGCAGGGCTGCTTTGGTGGCAAGCCTGGGGAGCCTCATTCAAATTAGTGTAAAAAAAAGAACAATTGTTGGCTCATGTAATCAAAGGGAGAGTTGAGATGGGTGTGTGGGACCAGACTGTGGGTGGGCTGGGTCTTAGCCGTCTGGAAGCAGGATCCATGGTACACGGTCACCTTCTCTCCTCTGGTTTCCCTCATGTGGCTGCAAATATGGAAGCTCCTGGGGTCATATCAGGGAGTCCCAGCATCAGCGGGCTGTGGGCGCGAGCTGGAGACATTGGGGCAGGGGTCGGCTGCATCACGCGTGTCCCGTGTCCCGTGTCCCGTGCCTACCCCGGATCCAGCAGTGGGGGTGGTGCCGGAGGCTCTGCAGGAAGCTGGCAGCTCCTTTTTGAAGCGCATGATGAAATTAGGGGAAGGGCTTTCCCCAAACCAAGGGAAGTGCCGTCTAGACAAGTGCCATAGCAGATGTCCCCCATGGGCACTGTATTTCCCTTCATAGCTGGCTGTGCTTTGGTGATTGGAAGGGAAATGTCATTGAGCTGCAGACTCTCAGAAAATTGCTGCTGCAGCATTATTTGAGCAGTAGAGAGCCCAGCGGAAGGAGCGCAGCAGAATGCATGGACGCCGTGTAGGTGCAGGGCAGGGCAGCGAGCCCACCACAGGCTCCCATCCTCAGCCCCGGGGCCCGGCTGGGTGGACATTCAGAGTGTGCAGCCTGGGGCTGGAGGTCAGGCAGAGGCACATATAACTGATACAGCCTGACCCCCGGGGGTCAGTGCTGGACAGGTCCTGACATTGTCGTGACGGCTACCATGGGTTCTGCCGATGAGGAAACTGAGCCCAGGAAGCAGATTTGCCCAAGACCTGTGGTTCACTAGTGGCAAGAAGGCACGAGGGCCTGGTTTCCACTGTGCCCTGTGCCACTTTAGGAGGCTGAGAACGGGCCCAGGGATGGATGGAGGAGTCCCAGCTGCCCTGCAGCTGCGGGGTCAGTGGGAAGCTCTGCTCCCCCTTGGTTGTGCTCACACTCCATCTCTTGAAATAGCAGGGCTGCCTCCTTGGAGCGTGTCACTTTAAGCTGACTTTGGAATCTCACAAACCCCCTCCAGTAAGATGATCCTCCAGCCTCACAACAAGATGTCTATGACCATGACGGCAGACGCAGGCCCTGGCCGTGGGCTCTGGGGTGGGCACTCTCCAGGCCAGCCCTCCCCGCCTCCCCAGGGGCTGCACTGGAGAGCCTGTGCCAGGGCCTGTTCACAGGGCCGCAATCCAGGGGGCTGGGGGGCGGGATCCAGGATAGGGGTGGTGTCCTCAGCTGGAGTGTGGAGTCTGGCTGCTGCTCCTCCGTTCACAGCTTCCCTTCAGCTCCCGGGAGCCAGGGAAGGGGCTCTGGGTTCTGAGCCCAGCTGCCCCTCTCCACGCCCTTCAGCACTGGGAAAGCTGGAGCCTCCCTTAGAATTCCGCCTTCCACACTCATCCCAACATCCCCAGGAGAGGCAGCTCCCAGGGCCAACGGGAATTTTCCCCAAAGGGTGCCATTGTGAGCCTTTAGCTGCCGACACCCACAGTGGCTGCTAGAGTAGTGGGTGCTCCCAGCCCGGAGTGGGTCTGGGAGGGGTTCTCATTGAGTTTGCCAGTAGCAAAAAGACGAGCCAGAGTAGCAGAAAAATCGCCAGCACCCCTGTCCACCTTCCCCATGTCCCAGCAGTGTGTCTAAGGGACCCCCTCCCCCCCCAACCCCTCTTCCCGGGCCTGCACCGGGGAGCTTGGGAGACGGGAGTGGAACTTGCCAATGGTGCAGAAGGAAACGAGAGGGGCATCAGGACCTGTTCAACCCAACACCGAGGGGGAGACTGAGGGAGAGATCAGTGGCTGACGAGGCCCCCAGGTGGCCAAGCAGACCCTGTGCTGACATTTGAGATGGCTTCCCCTGGGACCAGATGGCAGAGAGGAAGGGACAGTCCAGTGAGGATTCCAAATCTCAGTAACGAGAGGGAAAACCATAGCAACCAAAATGCTTTCTTCAGTGAGCACCAGGGAGGATGCTGGAGGCTTGCCACCCACTGCCACCAGCCTCCGAGGTTCCTGGCGCCAGGGGCAGTGCTGGAGAGGGCCTACGTCATCAACAACTAGTTACAGTTAAATGTTAGAGTCCGGCTTCTTTAAATCTTGTTCTCCCAATACCAAGGGAGGTATATTCTCCACTATTAAAAACAATATTTTAATTGATTTTTAGAGAGAAAGGAAGGGAGAGGGAGACAGAAAGAGAAACATCGATCAGCTGCCTCCTGTATGCCCCCTACCCAATCAAGCCCGCAACCTGGGCATGTGCCCTGATTGGGACTCGAACCAGCAACCTCTTGGTGCACAGGACACAGCCAGGGCTCTCTGTATGACTTATTTCACTCAGCGTAGTATCTGGCCAGGGCTCTCAGTTACTTTATTTTATTTTAATTTTTTAATCCTCACCCGGGGATATTTTTCCATTGATTTTTAGAGAGTGGAAGAGAGAGGGAAAGACAGAGAGAAATATTGATGTGAGAGAAACATATCGATTGGTTGCCTCCTGCACATACCCTGACCAGGGCCTGGGCCGGGGAGGAGCCTGCAACCGAGGTACATGCCCTTCACCGGAACAGAACCCAGGACCCTTGATCTGCAGGCCAATGCTCTATCCACTGAACAACACTGGCTTTGGTGGGCTCTCAGGTATTTTGAATGTTGTCTTTCCTCACATCACACAGGCAGTGTGGTTCCTACTCAGATTCTCTGCTCATTTTCTTTTCATCTACAGATGACGAGCAGGGAATCACCACAATCCAGGTGTCCATCCCTGTCCCTTAGCCCAACATTCTTTGAGCTGAACCTTAGGGTGCCCTGGGGCTGCAGGGGGGAGTGGGCGTGGTCTCACTGGTACTGTCTCCCCTTGCTCCCTGAACTTGAAGGAGATAATCTGTGAAAAGAAGTTCCCGATGTCCTTACTCCTCAAACTTGGCTTTGGAAGGATCTCAAAGCCAACATATCCTTCAGGTGTCTCTTAATCCTTCACGTTAACTGACTTGTCACAGTGTCACGTGACAGGAGAGCAGTGAGAAAGTTTGGACTGTCTGAGGCCAGAATTCAATTCTGAGCTCTGCTACTTAACCCAGGCTTTTGCTCATCTGTAAAATGGGACCATAGTCTCACCAAGCAAACAATGGCACGTATCCATCCATTGCAAGGGGCTTGGGGTGCTGATGTTTGAGGTAAAAGAAAGGCTCTATATCAAAGTGTTGTGAACTGGGCAAAGCCCCGTGGAAACGCGAGTTCTTTCTCAAGAACCTTCTTGAAACCCTGAGCAAGAGGAGCATGGGGTCCTAACCCTCACAATCAGAACCATTATGTACTGAGCTGTAAAGAAAGATGCAGCCTCCTTTTCTTGCCTTTTCACTGGCAGACAGAGCTCCGGTTAGCAGAAAACCGGAAAACCGGGTGATTCTCATTGCTGGTCGTACCCTTTGAAAGGGGAGGTTATTAGGAGAAGTCTCAATTCAGAAACTTCAAGAAGAAGCGGGCGGGCCTGGTGAGGGTGGAGGGGCGACTGTATTTCCTGTTTTCCTTTCCAATGGTGTTGGAAAACATTGCAGGAAAACCATGGATACCCAAGAAAAAAATTCTAAAATTCATTCTCTTTGCCACTGGGGGCCGGGCCCAAAAGGTGACCAGTCGAAGTGGTGAATTTCTCTTTCAAGAGTCAGGGTTCACAGGAGCCCAGCTGAACGCTGTAGGGTGAAGACGGTATTCAGAGGGTGACATCAGCCCGCAGTGGGCCAGGAGCAACAGAGGGAGTCTGGTTTTCATTTACAGTGTGGGGCAGGCCTGCGGTGGGGAGGGGGAGAGAGGGGTGGGGAAGGGAGGAGGAGGGGAGGAGCTGGAGGAAGCCCTGACTGTACCCCTGGACCCGGGCCAGTTGCAGCTCGATCTTCCACCAAAGGCGCTCAGTCCTCTGTGCTCCAGCCTCCTGCAGGGACCGCGGTGAGTGCTCCTCCTGCAGAAAGGAAGGGAGCCTCCGGGAGTGGGCAGAACATGCGCCAGACCCAACAGAGCTGAGCACAGAAGCCCAGGGACATCACCTCTCCAGGGTTCTCAGGGTAAGTGCACCTCCCCTCTGTGGCCGCGAGCCTGTGGGAAGAAGGGATCTCTTAGGAGCTGGTGACCATGTCCAGGTGGTCTCAGGGTCGCTCCTTAGCGTCGCGATTTCTTTATAAGTTGCAGGTTTCTGGAGGATTCAGCTGATTTTTCTTTCTCGGTTTGTGGCCACTGGGTTTCTCTAACTCAGTGGAGGTGTGGGCTGCCAGTGGGGGTCCCTGGGCTGGGCTGCGGGGCCCTGGGGTCTCTGACTCAGCCCGTGCCCTCCAGCAGCCGTGTGTCTGGGCTCACAGGCATTTATTGGCGGTGATCTTCTCCTGAAACTCGGTGGGATCTGTTTGTTAGCAGGAGTGTCTTCTTTGGGAGAACCCAGGAGCTACCTGCTGGGCTGCTGCTTGGGGAGGCCTCTCTGGGCCCTCCCAGGTGCCTCAGGCGGGGTTCTGCCCGGTCCTCACAGGGGCTGGCCTGGTGGAGCACAGCTGTGTCCTCTGGGGGGCCTCTGGAGACGTTGGAGTCCAGGATCAGGGCCAAGTCAAGAGTCAGCCCTTATCACCGGGGCTTCGTCTTTTCAGGAGCCTCTGGTGAAGCCTTTGTCCTCCGCGGTTGCTCAAGGAGCTGCAGGGTCAGGCGGGGAGAAGGCATTGGGTGTTTGGGCGGCATGCCCAGTGGATAAGGCAGGGCCCCCGGGGCCACGGGCCGGCCTGTGCTGCCCAGATGGGGGGCGGGTGCCAAGCTGGAGGCCCAGGCCTGTTCCCTGGCTGGAGGGTGGGGCTCGGTCCTCTCGCCCAGGATGGAAAGTGTTCCCTGACAGTTGCCAGCCTGCTTTGGGGACCTGTTTCAAGGGCTCACTGTGTTAGGAAATCAGTGTGGAGCGAGGCGAGGGTGGGGCCCTGGGAAGGGCCTCATGGAGTATTGGGGAATGCAAAAAAAATAAAAAGAAATAAAAATCAGCACTTCCCAGCCACCCAAGGAGCAGACTTAGCGGCTGCTCTGAACACCAAGAAGAAACTGTTCTGAGTGCAGGGGTGTTGCCCCATGCCAGGCAGAGCCTCGAGAGCTGTGGGATCTTAGGGCTGCAAGGGTGCTCAGAGCGCACGTGGATAGTTATTCTCGGCCTGGGATCCCCCAACCTCCCAGGGCCCACCCATTGTGAAACCTTGAACAGAGATGGCTTTAAAATCAGGTATTTTGTGTTTCTAACCAGCATTAGACTGAGACCCAGTGCTGTTGGACATCATTGAAACCTCTGGGTTCTCTGCTGTGCCACAGAGAATGGGAGAGGTTCTTGGTGGGAGCCTCTGGGGCGTGGTCCCCCGGTTCCGAAGATGAAAAGTGGGGCGCTCCGAGATGCTGAATCCCTTGCTGAGGCCACAGAGCCAGTAGGTGGCTGAGAAGGCAGTAAAATCTTGAATGTTTCAGAAAAGCAGACGGCCTACCATGGGGGACCTGAGCTAATTTACGTCGAGATTGGAAACGTGTTATCTGCTTCGTTCCCCAGGAGATAATGTCCTCCTCTCCTTTTCTGTTAAAACTAAAGGGAAAGAAGTTGAAGCTTCCCACGGCTCTTCCAATGAATGGAGAACCAAGTGCTGGGCAAGTGAGCTGGCCGCAGGGATGGACACTGGCTCTGTGATCAGATCACCTGAATGGCTTCCCTCAGTCAGGCCAGCTCTGGGGGGTGGGGGCCCAGAAAGATGGGACCGACGTTTTGCTTCATTCTTGTGTAGGATTGTTGCTGAGGGTGACGGCATAGGGGTGGGGAGCTGAGGGGCTTTTGTGGGAATTCAAGATCTAAGAATGGTCACGTGGTCTGGATATGCTCTTTGTTAAGAGGTGGGTGTTTCATTATGGGTTTACTGGTCTCATTGCCTGCTCACGGCGGTGAGAAAACCATTGGGAGGACGTGGGGTAAAGGGAGGACTTGGGAAAGGATGCCATAGCAGGGTGGAGGAGTGTGGCTGTCCTGTCCTTTTCCAGTCGGAACCTGGAGGGTGTGGCCACCCCACCTTCTTGGGAGGTGGCTGGAGAAGCCACTGGAATATTAGTCCTGGGCCCCGGCTCTCCCGGGCCCACCCCACCCCACCCCACCATGCCTGCAGCTCTCAGGTGATCAGAGACATGGTGAATGTTCAAACTTGGGTCTTAAGGACATTTTTGATAGAAGAAACGTATTTTTCTGGGTAGGAACTGTCTGTTTTCTGCACCTCCCTTTATTTCCAAAGTGTTCAGGATTCACTGTACCTCTTTCTCCCATCATAGTGTCTTCTGTGATCTCGTAGCGTAGAACCTAACACATCACTGATGATAAAGTAGCAAGAAACCCCTCTAACCAATCCATGATCAATTTGTGGCTCATATGAGGCTCCCCCTGTGACCTGAGTTTTGGGTTAGGAGGCCACAGGCGCCCCGCCTGAAGCCAGCTTTAGATCAGGTCTCCTTCCCGTGTGAAAGTTGGGACAGTTTTTGCCATCGGGGCTTTATGTCTTCTCGCTCAGTGTTCAGACAATGGGACAAAGCGTGGCCCTTGACAGCAGTGTGTGCCACCCCCACTTTTATGTGAAATTCCACATTTAGGATTTAAAATTCACTGGCACGTCACGTCTGTAGCGTGAGACTGTCTTGTAGGCATGTTAATGACTTCAGCCGAAGGTTTTATTTGAAAACTGGTTTCTGTCACTGTTCTCTTTGGAGGAAACTGAGGATTTGTTATCTCTTGGAGGAGAAGCAGGCGTTGACTAGGATGTCCCCAGCCGCCCAAAGGGGACTGTGTCCCAGGCAGCTTTCCCATCGTGACCTGTGGGAGCAGACTTCTCATGGTGCCTTCGCTGTGGAAAGTGGGCAGTAAAACACACCCCTGCCTACAGAGATAGTGGGCGATTTGAGGCACGACCTGACATTTAAAACATTTTTTATTAGTAGCTCTAGCTAAGCTAATGAAAACCCTAAGTGCTTCAAATTTTAAAGCAAGGAAGCTTGAAAAATTCCTGCTAATTCAGACAGCTTTGAATGAGATGCTTCTAGATATGGTTTCTCTCTTTCTGATGTAAAAATTCCAGAGATAATCCTTGCCTTCACAGGAAAGATGCTGCTTGTCCCCTAAACACACTCAGGGAGCACACACGCCATCCTGATTTACAAAAAGAGCTTCCCCTCGGAAATTACTTATGTTAATTCTCGAAAACATGACTTTTAATACCTTCTGGTCTCACAGGTCTATTTTGGGAAGGAGATGAAATTTTGAGTTAGAACTGTTCTTGAAAGTGCAGTTTGGCTTTCTTTCCTCTAGAGGGCGGTATAACCCTCAGAGCTCCAGAAAAACCTCCCAGTGGTGATGGAGTCCTTAGGGTGGGGTTTCTGGGTCTGCAGGGAGAGTTGGTAGATATCTCAACAGGGCTGGGGGGGTAACTTATGGAACCACGGAGAGATGGTTTCAATACATAATTAAAAGATGTGACTGCAGTATCTGAAGTAGAAGTAAATTTAGATTTCCTTTTTTTCTAACTCAGGTATGAGGTGAAATTATGCCTTGAAATGGGGTATTCTTCACTCTAAGATGATTCCATTACAAGAGCATTCACCAAAGAAGAACTTTTAAGGAAAAGTTTTCCCAAACCTACTAAGAAAAGTTTGAATTAACAGTAAGGTGTTTCAGAGCCAAAGCAAGTTTGCATATTCATGCCTCACTGTATCTGGGTAGGATTTTTGAAATTTAGAACTGGATGGGATGTTAAGATGAACTGATCCAGTAACTCAAATTTCCCATTACCTGCACTTTGCTAGTCTCCCCTGATAGGCAACTTGTTTGAACAATGCACACAAACTATAATTATGAATGTCCCATTTAAAATGTTTGTTAATAAAAAATAGATTACTTATGCTCAGACTTAGGGTTGGTTGTTAGCCTGAGACATCCACTGTGTGGGTCCTGAGTTACAGAATTTGGCTCAGAGAGAAGAAATCTAACCCTCTATTTGGCTTCTGTGTGCTCATATTCATTGATGTTTAATAAGCCCTGTTGCCTTCCATAGGGGAACTTTGGGGTCCAGGGAGGGGACAAAAATGACTAAGACATAGGCCCTTCTCTCTGGTTGGTAAGTTTGACTTCCATTTGGTTATTTAAAACATCAGGAAATTAGCCCTGCCTGGTGTGGCTTAGTGGGTTGAGCTTCATCCCATGCACTGAAAGGTCGCTGATTAGATTCCCAGTCAGGGCACATGCCTGGGTTTCAGGCTCAATCCCTAGTAGGGGCATGCAGGAGGCAGCACATCGATGTTTCTCTCTTCCATCGTTGTCTTTCTTTCTTCCTCTCCCTTCCTCTTTCTCTAAAATCAATAAAACATCTTTAAAAAAATCAGAAAATTGCCAACTTGGTGGATGCTTTCTTCATACCCTTGACACTTCAGATGAAGAAATGGTGAATTCGTGGGCTGAGGTCACAGATCCGGTAGCAAAGCCAAGTCACCGTTTCCTGGGTGCTCTCACCCGTCAGTGTGTTCCACAGACAGACAGCTGGGCCAGGACTAGTGAGGGAGCACAGTCCCCAGGGGTATAGTCTTGAGCATCCTGTGAAGAAAGGCACTGTTTTCTGTGGAGTAGCATATTTTAAGTTTACTTAGCAAAGAAGTAATTGTTGTTAAAAAATCTGGAAAGGAAAAAGGAGAGAAGAATAATAAGACAAATACGCAAAGTTCTGCCAAACCCTCTCCCAAAGGCAAATTGTTAGTCTTTTGAAGGGGTCTGGCTGCATCTAGCATAATGCGATCCTGCTGTTCTCCTGAAAGCTAAGGCTCGGGAAATGCAGAGAGACATTTTGAGTGAGGAGGGGCCAGGGAAGAGTGCCACGGGAAATGCTTCTGTGGTCCCCCTCCTCGTGTGTGCTATACATCCAGTTCTCAAGGATCGAGAGCATGAAAACTGGCTACTGGAAGGAAGGGCTGGTTTCATTTCAAAATTAAAAACTGCACGGCAGCTGGAGATGACTCAGGCCTCTGGGGGAGCCATTCCAGGAAACTGGTTTGTCTCTTCTGGAATCTCCATCAGTCGATCCGGCAGCCCATGCCGGCACTGGGGCTGGAGCCAGCTCAGCTGAGCCCTTGATGGTCCTGAGGTGGAGGGGGGATGGTGGGGGCGGCAGGAAGCCCATCACTGGGCAGAGCCTAGGGGGGCAGATGGAAGGACGTGAGCATCGGGCAGTTCACCTTGTTTCACACTCCACCTACGCGAGGCTGGGAGACGATCACTGGCCTTTACTGGGGGAGAGAGCAACGAAGGGGTGTTTTTCCAGCCAGTACGCTCAGTCCAGAGTTGATATCTTATCAGATGTTTCCACTTAATTTTTTAAAGCCTCTACTTTAAATAAGTTTCTCTTTTAGACTTGATCATGAATCAGACCAGAAAACAAACCAAAATATTTAATTTTCCTTAGAATATGAGAACATTTTAGCCACCTTGAATGATTCTACAAAGGGGCACTGTGGTTCGGAGAGGCCTACAGCCCCGAAGGCCGTGGCCAGGAAAGCGAGGGGGACACGCACCAAGCCCTAACCGGGGGGCCACCAGCGGCCTGTGTCACGGGGCTCGGATGCCACAGGTGTTTGTGCTGTTTTTGTACCATTTCCTACGGCATCCTCTACCTTACCGTTAATCTGAGCCAGTTTCCGCCGAATGTTTGTAATTAGCAGTGTAAGTGGGGGAAGCCTTGTCCGGGGCCTTCTGTTTCAGAGGGTAAATGTTTTGACACCTGCATTGGGCACCAGGCTTTTCCACCTACAGCGGAGATGGAGCTTTCTGCTTGCTGGTCATTGCCTCAGACCCTGGGATTATGTCTTCAAAGGAATTTCCAACTCTGTGGGCTGTTCCCCTGGAGGGTCTCTAAGTTGCCTTTCTAGGGAAGGAAGCGAACCCCCGTGTGCTCAGCACACCCTCACGTGGCCTCCTTCAGGAGGAGGCTGCTTCCGAGGGGACATGCCAACCTGCATGTTTTGTGCTGCTCTCTTCCAGGGCATGAGCTGACGATCAGAACTGTTTGACTTGGTTTTGCCAGGAAGAGATGGAGACCTGAGTCAGCCCCTCAGTGTCTAATGAGGACCCCAATAAGGGGCAGTGAGGCTGGGTCAACACACAGGGGATTGGAAGCCTTAAGACGTTGCTGTCCCAGGAAACACAGTCAGAGCCTGGGTCATGCAGATCCCGGTTTACAGATATGAACTTGTCACTGATAGTTCTTATCCAGGGAATTTTCATAGGATGGAAGTGCAGGTTCTGATGTATTTCTTTGAAGGGGATTCCTAGGGGCTGTTCCCAATCATTTGCTTTTGAGGATCCTCCAAAGCTCTTCCAAATGACAGTAATATATCATGTCCACCCTTCTCCTAACAGATGGACCCAATAAACCCCTCTTAGCTTCCTCTCTGGGGCTAGGAATGGGGACTCCTTTTGCAGGATTCAGGCGGACAGGGAAGCAGAGTGAGAAAAGGAGAGAGGAGGAGGGGCTGCCAGCTCGGGACCCTCGGGTTTACTGAAACGCGATTGTTCATTTCCCGGCAGATGGCCCCTCTCTCGCCGCTGTCTCTGACTATTTCTGCAGCTCCCATTTCAGCCGGACAGCTAGGAGTTAACCGAAGCCCTAGCACTTGATAGGAGGTCCAGCCTAGTTTCAAAGGCAGTGCTTGGAGGAGACCGAATAAATGACTTCACATGGGAGCTCTGGATGTGTTTAAGCCTTGGTTTCAAAATTGTTTCCTTGTGTGCATGTGTGTGTCTTTCTTAAAAAAGATTTCCAGACGTGGAAAATGGAGAAGCTTTTGAGTAAACTTCATGAAAACTAAACCCACGGAATTGCAAAATAGCCTGGGAAAGTCTCTGGACTATGACTGACCACAAAGTCAAGTCCAACGGCTGTGCAAAACCACCTTTGTGATACGAGGCATCTTTTAAAGTTGCGAGTGGACAGCTACTAAAAGCAAAAAGATGCTTTTGAGAATGAGACAGATTAAAAGAAGAGGAATTACTAATGCGAGCCAGAAAGAATGAAACTGCATTGAAGTTCTATGATTAAATTTGTTGCCTTAGGACAGAGCCTCTGACACAAAGCGGCACATCGCCCCACCCAACCCAAGGGTCTTGAGCAGCCGGCTTGTTCTGTATTTGAAGGGACAACATTGAACAAACGGGTTCTGTTGACACAGACTCCGTGGTCTGTCACCACCAAAGAAGTCTATTTTCCCCAAGGGATGTGGGGAGTTCCCTGGATCTGGGCCAAGTCGGGCACAGCCTCTTAGGGCTTCCTGGGCTCCTGGGGGGCTTTGGACACACAGGCTTCTGTTCTCATTCTGGTGAGGGTGCTGGTCCTGTTTGCTCTACCTGGCCGTGGGGGAGTCACTTTGTCTCACCTGATTTTAGTTCCCCAGCTATGAAAGGGGGAGGTGTAAGCAGCGATTAGATTGTTGGCATGAAGTCCCACTGCAAGACCAGTAAATATTCCTGGGGCTCACTGGTCTCTATTTCCTGGTGTGGCAGGAGGAGGATAACAGGGGGCGGGGACTGCCTCATTCCCCTTATTAAAATGGGAAAGCCAGGTGATTTGGGGTGATGATGTGGACATCTTTCAATCACCTAAATGAAAAAAAAAATTCTCTAAGATTTGTTGGGAGGAACTTCAGTTTAAAAAAATTAGGACTCCATGACACAGTGAACAATAGAGTAGATTTAACTGCAGACAGAAGCATTAACAAATATTCATCATCTGGGCTAGGAAGCCTGAGCCACAGGCTGCTCCTAAGTGGATGGCAGGAAAAGTGTGTGGAGCCGAAGGCGTTTTTCCCACCTGGGAATTCAGCTCCACCAAATCATGTGAGTTTATTAGTCATCAGTGGAGCCTGGATAACTCATTAGCTCACAAACTTCTCTCCTGCCCTTCATTTTCAGAGTTGGAAGAGCTTCTCCCCTCTCTCCCCTCTCTCCCTTCTCTCCCCTCTCTCCCTTCTCTCCCCTCTCTCCCCTCTCTGCCCTCTCTTCCCTTCTCTCCCCTCCCCTCCCTCCCCCCTCCCATCCCCTCCCCACCACTCCCCTCCCATCGATTTCCTTGTCCTCTTCCCTCCTCTCTTCTCCCTCTACCCCTCCCCTCTCTTCAATATCTGTATAGATTTTGGAAAAGACAGATCCTGTGCACTGTATATTTATTCCATTACTCTGTGTCCCAATAGGAAGCAATTAATTTCGGGGATTGCTGTCTTAAAGATTAACATCTCAGAAATAAAAATCTTTACATATAATTTTCAACCAATTTAAAATTCTCATTTTCCTTAGAAGATAGTTGAAGTACATAATGTCTCAGAAAGACATTCCAGCTTTCATCCTAGGATGACTTTGATTTTACTGAGCTCTAGTGCAGACTACAGAATTACTTTGGAATCCTACTTAGAGTCCTGCATCTTGTGTCTGGATCAGATATTTAAAGCAATTGAGCTGGAATCCCCTGGAAGATGAGCACGGAAACTTTCATTGACACAGTGGTGCTTGAACTTGAGTGGGAGAGTCACATGTAACCTAGACTTTATCCCCAGGAAACCCTCTGTCACACATACAGTTTTGCATACATTTGTGGGGAGCTGTCAAATCCTTTGAAATCTGTGGGTTCCATGTTAAAATGTTGTTGACCAATTGTAATATTATAGGTTGTTTTGCAAAGGACAGACTATATTTCCAAAAGGATCCAGTAAAATTCAAACCATGTGGACAATTTCCCCATAAAATCATTTCCCAGTAGGATGCTTATTGCGAATAAAAATCCCAACATTTAATTTCAACACAAAGAATCAAGAAAAGCACATGTACAATGTCCTTTTACCTTGGTCTGAAGCATATGTCCTCAGTTACTGGAACACACACACAAATTGGAGACCGCATTTGCTTTCCTTTTTTTGAGGGATTTCTGGAGAGTGAATGATACAGTGTTGGGTCACCCTCCATGGAGACAGGGGACTATACTAACCAGCCAGGCAGTGGGTTTTACTCTGTTGATTGTTTCCTTTTCTGCACAGAAGTTTTAAAGTTTGATCTGAGTCCCATTTGTCTATCCTTGCTTTTGTTGCCTGGACCTTTGGTGTCATAACTAAAAAATCATTGTCAAATTTAATGTTTTGAAGATTTTCTTACAGGAGTTTGATATTTTCAGGTCTTGGATTTAGATTTTTGATTCATTTTGAGTTAGTTTTTGTAAATGGTGTGAGGTAAGGGTCTCATTACATTCTTTTGCAAGTGGCTATACAGTTTTTCAAGCACCATTTCTTGAAGAGGCTATCCTTTGCCCATGTGTAGCATTGGCACCCTTATAAATGATCATTTGACTGTATATGTGAGAATTTATTTCTGGGATCTCTATTTTATTCCATTGAGACTATTGCCTGTCTTTATTCCAGTACCATATTGTGTTGATTACTGTAGTTTTTAAATATATTTTGAAATCAGGAAATGTGAGGCCTCCAACTTTATTTTTCTTTTCTTTTTTCAAAATTGCTATGGTTCTCTGTTGTTTTTTTTGAAATTGTGTATGAATTTTAGCATTTTTTTTATTTCTACAAAAAATGCCATTGGGATCCTGATAGGGATTACATTGACTCTGTATGTTGGTTTGAATAGTATGGTCATTTAACCAATATTGCCTCCCAATACATGCACACAGGATATCTTTCCACTTATTTGTGTTTCCTTTTTTAAAGCAATGCTTAGTAGTTTTCAGTGTTCAAGTTTATTACCTTCTTGGTTAAGTTTATTCCCAAGTGTTTTCTTTCTTTTAGTGCTATTGCAAATGAGATTTTTGCACCTTAATTTCTTTTTTCAGGTTCTTCACTGTTAGTGTATAAAAATGCAACCAACTTTTGTGTGTTGATTTTGTGTGCAGCAACTTTGCTAAATTTGTTGATTAGTTCTAATAACTATTATTTTTTGTGTGTAATCTTTAGTTTTCTACATATGAGATCATGTCATCTTCAAATAGAAACAATTCAACTTCATCTTTTCTATTTTGCATGCTGTTTGTATTTCTTGCCTAATTGCTCTGGTTAGGAATTCAAATACTATGTTAATAGATGTGGTGAGAGAGGGCATACTTGCTTTATTCCTGATCTTAGAAGGAAAGCTTTCGTATTTTTTCACTATTGAGTATTATATTAGCAGTAGGCTTTTCATATAGGGCCTTTATTATGTTAGGGTAATTTCCTTCTGTTCCTAGTTTAAGTGTTTTTTGTTGTTTTTTTTTAATCATGAAAGGGTGTTGAATTTATAATGTGATATTTCTGTATTTTTTTGTCTTTCATTCTGTTAATGTTGTGTATTACATTGATTAATTTTCATGTATTGAACCATCTTTGCTTTCCAGGAATTCTTGGTCATGCATCACCCTTTTAATATGTTGTTGAATTCAGTTTGATAGTGCTCTGTTGAGAATTTTTGCATCTCTACAGGGATGTTGGTCTATAGCTTCCTTTTCTTGTAATATCTTTGTTTGATGTTGGTGTTGGAGTAATGTTGGCCTCATAGGATGAGTTTGACAGTGTTTCCTGCTCTTCATTTTTTTGGGAAGTGTTTGAGAAGGATCATTATTAATTCTTCTTTAAATGTTTGGGAAATTCTCCAGTGAAGCCATTTGGTCCTGAACTTTTCTTCGTTGAGAGATTTTTGATTACTGAAATAATCTCTTAACACATTTTAAGTCTATTCAGATTTTCTGTTTCTTTGTAATTCAGTCTTGGTAGGTTGTGTGTTTCTAGACATCTACCCACTTCGTCTAGGTCATTCAATTTGTGATGTATTCTGTCCTCACTTCTCCCAGGCTTGTGGAGTCTCGTCAGCGTCCTCCCTTTGTCAATAGCGATGACATTTCAGAAGCTGTTCTACATGTCTCATTTGCTCTTGTTTCCCCTTAGCTCTCCCAGGAAGAGTCAAACCATTCCTAAGGCAGGGGGATATAAAAGCAATTTAGAAGGATTTGGACTGTTAGGATTAGGTAATGGAAAAAGAATCACATTTAAAAATCTGACATATACTTGAAAACTGAGAGAGATGTTTTTGGTTTTTCATTCACATTGAAGCTGATTGCTTTTCATTCACAAGACCTTCTTTTTAATCTTCAAGCCTTAACAATGAAAGATCAATTATGGTGGTAACCCAATCTCTCTAGATTAAATGTATTTAAGTTTTTCAACCAAATGGGCTTTTCCCACCTAACTGTAGTCTACTCTATACATTTTTCAATACCCCAAAGTACTTCCTAATGCTCAGAAAGAATAGCCAATGATATGAACTAGCCCCTGAAAGTTCATGATGATGATGGAATTGGTTCTGGCCTCTCACAGAGCCTCTTTGAAGAAATCCTGGTCAGCTACACATTCCATCTTTCCACTCGGTCCAGGGAAATGGTGAGCTTCTCCATCAAGGGACATGGATCCTCACTTGTAGTTAGTGTACTCCAAGGGGATAGACAACCATAAACTGCTGACATGGGTCCAATAGAGACCTGGGCAGGGAGAGATGCCCATAGCTAAGATTTTGTATAAATATTAATAGAGAATAAGGGGAAGATTCAAAGTGGTCCCAGCTGCTGTGGTTGTGTTTGCATACACCATGATCTGGGTGAAATCTGTTCCCTCCATTAACTGAAGCTGTGTGTGTGTGTGTGTGTGTGTGTGTGTGTGTGTGTGTTGGCAGGGGTGGGGGTGGGTGGGTAGGGAGTGGAGTGGGGGGTGGAGTGGTGTTTGCTCTAAATGTGAAACACAAAGTTAAGCTGGGTGTCCCCAAACTGCCACTTCTGAGCCTGTGGGCACCTTACCCCTGACTCTCCTACTCTGACACGTTGTTGCTGCCTGCCTCTGTTTGAGAGGAAAAAAGTTTAAGTAGCACAGTTTTTAGCTATGACCAAAGTAATGCAACCACTAGATTCAAAGAGTCTCATTTACATATTCACTCAAAACTATTTTTCTTAAGAGCGACAAGTCCTTAATTCACTGGGTAGTAATCTGAGAGTCAAACGCTGCTCATTCTCTTCTGCCCTATTTTCTCTTTCAGGTTCACACGTGGTGCTTAGACAAACTCAAAATGAGGAAACACCGACATTTGCCCTTGGTGGCCATCTTTTGCCTTTTTCTCTCAGGCTTCTCATTAACTCGTGCACAGCAACAAGCAGGTAAGGTCCAGAACTGTCTCTTAAAGCCATTATAAAAGGAGCAGGGTTTTCTGATTTCAGACCTTAGCCCTCAGGCGCTTGCTGTAGAGCTTAGAGATTCCTCTAGGAGCCAGCTAGGCTGATCACTGCAGAATGTTCATCTAGTTTACAGACCTCAGACACTCTACCCAGTGAGAGACGGCTTACTTTTACTAGAACTTGGGTTTGATGTATTGAAGTTGGCTCAACAGTGGTTGGTTCTTACACAGAGCAGGAGCAGAAAGTTTGTAGCGCAAATACTTTACCATCGGAACAGCTTTTCCATGTTTCTGGCACCTGTTGGTCTCTGAGTGCTTAAAACCAGAAGACAACCATGGAGAGTAAACATCGTTTTCCTTGGAAACAAAACACAGAGAGTAGTACCCTGTCTCTGCAGTTCTGGACTCAGAAACATTTGTCATTTACAATCACCAAAACTTTTAAAAACCAGTTTCCCCAAACTATTTTTAAAAATCCATCCTAATGAACCCAGTTAAGAATTTGCTTGCAGAGTTTGAGAAAACGGAGAAATGCTTCATGCATTGCGAGCTCGGAGGATGACTGGGTCTCCTCTCCTTTGCTGAGGGAGCCTGGCCCGCTAGTGGTTAGATGGAGGGCAATGGGCGCCACCTCAGTGGAAGGGGACCATTGGTTGGGCATCAGATCAGCCCGAGGTAAGTAGCAACCAGGAGCCAGCTGTGATCAGCCAGCCTGGCCACGGCTGCGGAAGGGCAGTCCCCACACCCTCAGCTCCAGCTCCCACTGATGAGGGCCCACTGGATTCATCTTTGAGAGAGAGAGATTATCTCCAACACCCATGAAGGCTTTTCTGGCCCTAATGAATATGTTAAGGTCCCTTTCTTCACGCTAAACCATCTGAGAAACATGAGGCGTTGCCTTTCTCTACAGTAACACAAGTTCTCTTCACTGAAGGAAGACTTATTTACGACGTGTATTTTTCTTGCAATTACCCAAAGCATTGGAGGCTAGTTACTGTAAGAAAGCAGTCGTTTTCACCATTCCTTCTCATCAGGGCTCCGCTTCAGATCCCAAAAGTGAAAACTGAATTCATAAAATGATGGTTGCTCATTTGTGATAGGCTGTCCTTCCAATCTGGTCAAGTAGGTGTTGGGGCTCAAAGTACCACAAAAATCGTGCTTGAGATAAAAGACACCCTGGACCTGCCCCAGAGCAGTATGCAATCAGTGATTGTGTAGGGAACTCAGGCCAATGACTGCACCGTAGCCTTTGAGCCTGAGGCCCAGGTCCCCACTCCTCAGGTAAGTCAGCCTGCCTGTCTGCATTGCCGGTGAAGTGTGGATTGTTTAGTGAGAGCATAGCGCAAACTGACGTAGTTTAGGAAGGCTTTGCACTGATAGGAAGTAACTGCTTGAACAGGAGAAAAATCTAAACCAATGTCTTTTTTTAAAGATGTCAGAAATGGTGCCGCTGCCGATATAATATTTCTAGTGGATTCCTCTTGGAGCATTGGAAAGGAACATTTCCAACTTGTTCGAGAGTTTCTATATGATGTTATAAAATCTTTAGCTGTGGGAGAAAATGATTTCCGTTTTGCTCTGGTCAAGTTCAACGGCAACCCACATACCGAGTTCCTGTTAAATACGTATCATTCCAAACAAGAGGTTCTCTCTCATATTTCCAACCTGTCTTATATTGAGGGAAGCAATCAGACCGGAACAGGATTAGAATACGTAACACAGAACCACCTCACTGAGGCTGCTGGAAGCCGGGCCAGGGATGGAGTCCCTCAGGTTATCGTAGTGTTAACTGTTGGACACTCGGACCACCGCCTCGCTCTGCCCCCAGTGGAACTTAAGTCTGCTGACGTTAACGTGTTTGCAGTTGGAGTTGAGGATGCAGATGAAGGAGCCTTAAAAGAAATAGCAAGCGAACCGTTCAATATGCATGTTTTCAACCTAGAGAATTTCACCTCCCTTCATGACATAGTAGGAAACTTAGTGTCCTGTGTGCGTTCATCCGTGGCTCTAGGAAGGGCTGGAGGCACAGAGACCCTTAAAGACATCACAGGTAATGGCAACGCCGCCACGCTGCTGCCCGCCTTGCTGTTCCTTGAGATAAGCTTGGCTCCTGCTGGCCGCAAAGCACCACTATGGCTAAACCATGGCGGGTGGATCAGGGAGATGAGCATTCGCAGGTTTAAAAACAAAGGTTTGAATAGTCTCTTAGTCGCCTTTGGAGACAAAGCACTCACCCACATCAAACAATTACACTTTAACTCAAAAAACCACATCCCACAAAAGAAAGCATCAGTGTGGCCACTTGTGACGGGAATAGAGGGACCATCTCCTTAAAGAATGCTCCGTGTGGGAAAGAGTGAGGACGGAGAGAGGAAGGGTGTCTGCTTTAGTGTCCAGCAGGGTAACAGGAGAGCCCCTCTCTTTTGCTCCATGTGGGAAAGAGTGAGGACGGAGAGAGGAAGGGTGTCTGCTTTAGTGTCCAGCAGGGTAACAGGAGAGCCCCTCTCTTTTGCTCCATGTGGGAAAGAGTGAGGACGGAGAGAGGAAGGGTGTCTGCTTTAGTGTCCAGCAGGGTAACAGGAGAGCCCCTCTCTTTTGCTCCATGAAATTTATTCCGGAGAATTGATGGAGTTAGAATTGTAAGAAACCTTAGAAATGATCCAGTCCAAGTCCATTTGGAGGAAACTGAGTCCTAGAAGGTAAGTGACCTATAGTTAGAGTCCAGCTGAGGCCCTTAGGCCTTGGCTCTGAGTCTGGTTTCTCACATGTCCGTGCTACAACCATGGCTGTGCCCACAGAAGTTCTCCTGACTCAAAAGCCCTGTCAGTGCCACTTGCAAGTACTGATAACGCTGACACGACACTGGCGGGTTATCACACAGGGGCATGTGCAGAATGAACTGGCTGGCAAGTTATTTAACCAGCCAAGCCGTGAGCTCTCTCTGCAGCGCTGAGTGTCTCAAAGACCAATAGGGAAGGGATTTGACAAGTAAAATGCCAAGTGTACGGTACATGGCAATTTTGACCAGTACCCATGGCGAGGCTTCCTCATCAGTGATGGGAAGGGTGGAGGGAACGAGTCCATGAAGCCAACTGACAATGGAGAACAGAGGATTTTAGGAGCATGGGCAGGGAGTTAAGGGGGAATCCAGGGCCTCAGGGGAGAGACGAGTTCCAGAGAGAGAGAGAGACGCATGTCCTCTGAGATGGAGTGCAGGGAAGAGAAAGGGAAGCAGGGAGACTTGGTGTCAGGAGGACGGAGCCAGCTGTCTTGGACAGGCAGAGCTTGGTTACGAGAAGGGTTTCAGAACTGACCAACCCCAAGGTGTTTCATTAGGTTGTTCATAGAATGGTTGCCCCAATGGTTCCCCATGATTTCGGATTTGATAGCATGAGAGGGCTAATGCCCTACCAGTGGGCCTACTTCCAATAGAGAGGAGTGAGTGACAGGCTGGATTATTTCTACTTAACACTAAAATGCTCTTCTCCTTTGAAAGACATGCTTCGTTTCTGTGCTAGTGTTGATCCTGCCAGATTACAGAAAAAGAACATGGGACCCTAGGAGCACCCCAAACCAAACAGTCCAGGTTGCAAGAAAATAACCTACTCCATTCGATACACTATCCTCAGAATCAATAATTCACTGATCATTGCATTTCTGAATATAGGTAAAATAACTAATTTATGTCAAAAATAATAAAGGAGATCAGTAGAGAAATGGGGCACCTTTATCGATGGCCAACTCAGGAAAAAGAGTGGATGTGTTTGCCTTTATGTTCAATCATTATATAAATGAGCAGATAATTAAAGTCTGAATGCTAAGTGAGCTATCAGCACAGCATGTTTCCACACTGATGATAAACCTTTGTTTTTATGCCGAGAAAGCATCTCTGTCTTCTAGTGTCCAAGCCACTAGCAGCACCAGGGTGGACTATTAATCCATTTATGTTGTCTTTTCTAATTAACTTCACTCTGAAATTTCTCCAGAACCATGTCCCACTGCATGCTCCACAGTAAGATAATAATATTAATAATAATAATAATAATAATAATAATTCTCTGCTTATCATTTGGGGAAAGGTAATCAGATAGGAAGGCATTCCAGAGATGTCTAATGAGGTGGGGCAATTTCTTCCCATTATGTGTCCACCAGGTAACTTTCCCCCAGAAATATATGTGTGTGTGTGTGTGTGTGTGTGTGTGTGAGTGTGTGTGTATAAAATGTTAATGATTGCCACTGTTCTAAATGAACTCTACTCAATGAAGCTCTAAAAGTTGTGTTTTTAAGTGGATATAGGACACAAAAGCTTTAAACTGAAGCGAAAGCTAAACGTGATCTATATTCAGTGAGGATTCCAGCTTTCTTTTCTCTGAAAAATATAAAGATTTCAAGAACTCATGGAACCTATCAACCATTTTGCATTTGCATAGGAAATGCAAAGGTGCTCTTTTAAATTTACCTTAAAAGAAGGAGACATATGTAATACTCTTTGTAATACTTTAAGCAATAAAAAACAAAAAGGAAGCAACCCGTGAGTAAGGAAGGCACTGTGTCCATGCTCACATGCTCAGGAAAGCAGTGTTGAAGGAGCCCTTGATTTTTCCATGGACATTGTGAAACTTTCCTGTAGAAAATGCCACGGAGGATGTGAGATGTGAGCCATAGAGGCAGAAAACCAGAGAGGTTTACAGTTTTACTTCTAGGTAGAGCTGATTACCCTTCGCGTTCCCATGGATCACTGGTGTGCCTGTCGTACACAAGAACCCGGCTCTTGTGTCTTCCTGAGGCTTCGGCTCTCCTGGATAACACAGCATGCCCGTGTGTGTCCCATCATGTGTGCATAAGAGGACAAGGTTGTTTTTTCAGTGATGACAAATTATCCAACATTTTTCTATGACCTGCAGCTGTTCAGCCTTTGAGACGAGAAATATTCAAGGGTTTTACCTCAGGGTTCATTGCTCTTATTTATACCATTGCAAATGGCAATAAAAGTAAGTAATAAATTAGTAAGAAATACCTCATCCTATGATATTTTCTATTATTGACTCTGGGATCATCATTAATTCTTCTTTTAAATGTCTCCTTATGCTACATATGTGGCAAACCTTCCTTGGTCCCTCAGGGTCATTGGTTTAGGCCTGAGAAATGTTGAGGAATTCTGCCATGTGATTGGCAGAACCTCAAGTCATGTGATGATGTGAGATATCTCATTGGCCTGCTCTGCAGTCATACTGCTAGTACCATCCTCCCACAGATCCTTAAGGAATCCCAGGTTTTGGCTAAAGAGTGCTGAATGTTTTCGCATTCTTAGCAAAGGCCTGGTCTTAATTATTCTGTATGCCATGATCAAAAATGCAAGATCTTAATTACTCTAGTGAAAAATTATGCTCATTAGACCTTATATTTCCAGTTAATCTTAAAAGATCTTATAAGATATTCCCAAGTTAATATCTTTCCCTATGCCAGGAATTCATCTGCAAAGATGTTGACAGGGATTGTGTGTATTTGAGAATAATGTGAGAGACGTTCTGATTTGAGCACTCACAGGCTCAGCCTATATAGTGAGAGAGCTTGGGTGAGAATATAATTTCACTGTAGCAAAACTTTTCAATTTCCTGAGACAAGATTTATATCCCATTTCTGCAGTGAAAATAAAAGCAATTTTGTTGGTACAAAAATAGTTTTAAATATAAAATATTCACTGTCATTAAGAAGATCAGAATAAATGGTCTTATTTATAGTATTATAATTATACCCAAAATATAGGTTCCTAAAAATCTCGGAATGTAAATGTCATATATATTCATATGAATCTCTTCCTATTCTGTCATGCACTTAAGTTATCAAACAAACTCTTACCAGAATAATTTTGCTTTTCCTGTAGTTTAAATCAGTGTAATTTCAATATTCTAGCTGAGCCTTTGAAATATTCTACTCAGGTTTGTAGATTTATTGATTGCTCAGTGCTTCTATGAGATTCCAATTCTTCGTATCGGAATGGAAGTTTCATATTGGCCATTTTTTTTTGTCCATTAATATAACCCCAGAGCTAATTCTGATTAAGGGTTCATTAGATGAACATGGTCCCACTAGGCAAGCAATTTAGGATGTCATGAAAACAAAGTTGGATAATTATGTCATGACTGGTTTCATATCACTCTGCTTAACATTGTTCTGCATTACGCGACTGAATATAGAGGCACTAGCAGAACTACATGAACACAACATTTAGCCAAATCCCAGACCTGCACTGGAGTTTTACGCAACTAATTATTTTTTGAGAAAAATAAATTCAAATCAAAATTTTATCAGAGTGTTTTTAAAATTAAAACTTGAAGTGCCGTTTGAGGTCTACCTTTCAAATTAACAAAGTTGCATGTATGCAGCCATCTTGGTTTTTAAAGAAAAAAAAAAAAGAAGAACCAACAGTTGCTCAAGAATCAAGAGTTTAACATACTGGGGTGAAGAATCACCAGCCCCTGAATCTGACATTCCATTTGGAAGCTGTGGATTTGGATAAAAAATTCTTACAATCACTTGAGGATAATAAGAGAAATATCCCCAAATTAGAATTCAACTTTGAGCCTTTGTTAATGTCCTCCTTCATTTTCTCCTGTGGGTATGGTAGTGCACAATTCCATGAAACTGCATTTTCCTCCAAATTTAGTAGAAAATTTTAGAATATGCACCCATGATTTTCACCCACAGAAAAGTGAATGTGATCTCTACACAGACGGCACAGATAAAAATGTGAGGTAAAGGTCCCTATTTCACATCATCATTTCTAAGAAGTTGCCTCTTATTCATTCTGAATGCAGAACGAAAAGAGAATTCCACGTTCCCTAATCAACATGTGTTTTGTTTGTCTTATTTCGTGTTTCTTATTGGTTTCCAAAGAAACATGTCAGAACACTGAACAATGCATGTGGTCACTTGTTCTAACGCTTTCACATTTTTTGCATTTCTTTCTTTTAAAGCACAAGACTCTGCTGACATTATTTTCCTTATTGATGGATCAAACAACACCGGAAGTGTCAATTTCACAGTCATTCGCGACTTCCTTGTCAATCTCCTTGAGAGACTGTCAGTCGGAACTCAGCAGATCCGAGTGGGGGTGGTCCAGTATAGCGATGAGCCCAGAACCATGTTCTCCTTGGACACCTACCCCACCAAGGCTCAGGTTCTGGATGCGGTCAAAGCCCTTGGGTTCATTGGTGGGGAGTTGGCCAATATCGGCTTTGCCCTTGATTTCGTGGTGGAGAATCACTTCACCCGGGCAGGGGGCAGCCGTGTGGACGAAGGGGTTCCCCAGGTGCTGGTGCTCATAAGTGCCGGGCCTTCTAGTGACGAGATCCACGACGGGGTGGTGGCGCTGAAGCAGGCTAGCGTGTTCTCTTTCGCCCTCGGAGCCCAGGCCGCCCCCAGGGCAGAGCTTCAGTACATAGCTACCAATGACAACTTGGTGTTTACTGTCCCGGAATTCCGTAGCTTTGGGGACCTCCAGGAGCAATTACTGTCGTACATTGTTGGCGTGGCCCAAAGGCTCATTGTCTTGCAACCGCCAACCATTGTCACACAAGGTACGTATGATCTTCTCACCATCCGAGGGGTTGCGGGGTGTTTTGTGTGTTGGTGTTTGTGGAAGGAAGGCAGGCACCTCACAGAATGAATCGCCTGAGGAGGACCTGTAAGTACCACAGCTGAGCCCTCTGGAGGTGAGCTGGCTCTTGGAACTCACGTCTGGGATGGTGGGGTCTCTTAAAAGCTGAAGATATACGAGTGAGTGGAAAGCTCTTGTCAGACTGTGAGGTCAATTCAACAGATCTGCTCCTTTGAGACGTCAGACATCATTGTGTCATCTCCTCATAATGCAGTCATGCTAGCGGTGGACCCCAGGGGTCCTGAGAAAATGACTCCAGGGAAATGGCGTTGGCCTCTGAGAGCCAGCATGTGAGAGGTGTGCTCACAGATCCCTGAGGGCTGTCTCCCCTAAGTCCTCTGTGTGCTGAGTATTGAGAGGTGTCCTTCCACAGGTAAGGCATAACAGAGCCCTCACGTGATGCAATATTTAGGAGAAACTTTTCCCTGGGCCTGTCAAGTTTAGGAATAGGTCTTCTGAATGGAGAGATGATGACATACACTCAAATGAGGGTCTTTGGCAGAAAGTCCAATAGGAGCCACTTAAAAAATATAGAACTAACCAGGTCCCATAAATACATATGTAACAACTGTTGGAGGTGGGAAGTGGATTTCAGAATTTAAATAAGAATGCAATGGTGCTTGGTGCAAGGCAGTGAAAGAACCGGCAGACACAGGTGTACCAAGTGGTATGAGCTGTGGATGCCCTCTGTCCATCAGATCTTGTTACAATGTCTCCAGGCATGTAGTTGGGCAGGTAAGTTAGAATCGATGCGACATTACATTCTGAAGAGCCTCTTGATATTTACAGACATCCCTCTGATGGGAATACAACCCGCTAAGGTTTCTCCGGGCTTGCACACTTTTGGAAACAAACACACGATTTCCACAGGTTTTGTAAACACTGCAGGAGCGCCATGGTGAACTGGCTTCTGAGCCCAAATCCCACCCTCACCAGCTGCGTGATGCTGGGCTGGGGCACAGGGATCACCCTCGGTGAGCGTATAGTTCTGTTCCAGGCAAAGCTTCAAACATTTTTATTTTGGCCAGCACGCTGCCCTCATTTCAGTTTTCCCAAGCTAACTAGCTGATTAAGTGTGAATTCCTCATTTACACATCATCTTTAATCTTTGCGATGAGTTTGTAAATATTCAACTAATATTCTTGGCTCTCTGGTATGAGCCCAACAGTATGCCAGGCCCTGGAGTTACAGGACTGGTGACTGAGACGAATGTGGCTGCTGGTGCATCAGAGTATAACGGGGAAGTAGTTGACAAAACTATAAACCAGCAACCACATCAAATATTCCCCAAGTGAAGAGTTGGATGAGGACACTACAGGGGAGTCAGGGTGAGCAGATTTGGGTCTTCAGGTGTGGCTAGAGGGTGGAGCCTGAGGGAGCTGGAGGGATGAGGCCAGGAGGGGGCGGTGAGTAGGAGCAATGGGGCCAACAGCTTCAGATGGGGCTGTTGGGGAAGGCTGGCCTGAGAGGGGTATGAAGAAAGGAGGCAAGCAGGTGAGGAGCAGAGGGGAGAGAGTCCCATGTGGCTGCCTGCAGTGCACAGGAGCCTGGCGTCTCCCAGCGGGGCTGGCGATAATTGACAAGTGGGAGAACAGCTTTACTGTGGGCACGCGGAGAGTGAGTGAGAGGAGCATGGCGCTGGGGCTGACAGGCTCGTGGGCTGAGAGGAGAGGTCTGGGAGTGGATGGGGAGAGACAGGCTGGGGACCAGGCTGCAGGCACTGTGCTTGTACAGCTGGTGAGGAAAGGAATGCTCTGGAAAGGAGCCTGGCGGAGCAGCCAGTGATAAAGGGAGAGAGGGAGGGTGCTGGAAGCCGGGCGAGGGCAGTGTGAATCCAGGGAGGCAGAGATCAGCTGGGGCCCGAACTGCCAAGAAGCTGATTAGGATGAAGACATGGAGTCATTGGTGTGGGGGAGGGAGGGAAGGTTGTGGTGGGTGCAATGGGAGCTGAGGGCATCCCCCCACCTGTGAGTTTGCTGTGTGGCAGTGCTGGCGGGACAGCTTTGAGCAGAGTGCAAAGCTTGCCGGAAGTGTCTGACTGAGGGAAGGGCCAGGGAGCTGGGGCCAAGGCTCTGAAGATGGAGAGAGGGAAGTGAGTGAGCAAGGGGCCAACTGGGAGTCAGGGTGAGCAGATTTGGGGCTTCAGGTGTGGCTGGAGGGTGGAGCCTGAGGGAGCTGGAGGGATGAGGCCAGGAGGGGGCGGTGAGTGAGAGATTTCAGAGCCATTCCTGAAGACTTGACCACCTGTGGCCCTGGACACGGGCACTGGGGACAGGAGGACGTGCTTTATTAGAAGTCAGGGTCCCGAGTCACTGAGAAGAGCAGGCTAAGAGTAGCCCTAAGTCATTCTAATAGTAGGGTGGAGAGGAGACAGCCCTGAGAAAGGGGGCGGGGGTCTGGACAGTTGAAGAGAATTTGCTTGGAAACAGTGCGGGGACAGTCGCCCGTCCTGGGCTGTCAGGGCTGCAGGGAAGCCGCGTTTTGGGGGACGTGCTGGTGTCGGTCAACAGGGAGGTGAGGGTTGAAGCCAACAGATTAGTGGAACCTCAGGCTCACCTCCCAGCGAGGGTACTGCAAACCCAGCCCCAGCAGAACCAGGTGCAAGAGCAAGAGGCTCCGCTTGGGTAGGCATCTCACGAGGAAGGGGCTGCCACTCCAGCAGATGCCGGGAGTGGGCTGGGACGGGGTGGGGGTAGGGGATGCTGATTGGTCTTTCTAATCACCCATCACATACAGT
Source organism: Myotis myotis (assembly GCF_014108235.1). Classification (NCBI taxonomy): domain Eukaryota; kingdom Metazoa; phylum Chordata; class Mammalia; order Chiroptera; family Vespertilionidae; genus Myotis; species Myotis myotis. The sequence continues at coordinate 34,735,549 of NW_023416390.1, read as the reverse complement.
GCACACCTCTCGCTGAGCACAGGAAACTGCTCACAGGGTACCAGCATTAGCTCCTCTGTCTGTGGTTATAAGGGGGGCGGGCGTGTGTGAGTGCATATGGACCCAGGTGTGCTCGCTGTCCTTGTCTGTGTGTGAAAGCAGGCATATGGCTGTTTGTATGGCTCATACATGTCCTCCACGGAGTAATGGAGGGGGAGAAGGAGAAGGCGGGCATGGGATACTCCTGTGTTTCAGCAGCAGGTACAATGAGAACCCCAGGCATCTGCAAGGTCTCCAGGAGAGCTAGGGACTTGAAATGTATTGTTTACGCCACAACTTGGCACCAAAGCCATGGTCTCCGTGTGCCTGCCCCTAATCCTTGGTGTCAGTGTGCATTTCCGTGTTTTCTCTGAAAGAGGAGAGTGTGGGCTGATAAATGTCAGTGTAGTCACATGTCAAGTAGGTGAGAGTGCTTCATATTATTGATCTGACCACTCGAGTGACAGGGGCTCCTTGCGGCCAGATAATGACTGAATAAGTGGAGGCCTCCAGCCTCATCTGTCAGCACTGGTGTTCCTGTAAGTCCGGACGCTCTGCCGGTTTCTGGGTGGGGTGTGGTGGGCTGATTCAAGTGTTCGGTCCTGTGACTCAGGCACTGCCCACGCGGTGACACGCAGGGCACAGAGGCCTTGTCCAGGTGTCCTTGCTTCGTGGTTTGTCTTTAAGTAATCACACAGTTACCATGAGACTTAGTGCCTTCACAGCACAGGGCTCCGACAGAAAATGCTCTGTGCCATTGACTGGTTTTGACACTGGTTTCCTTTTTATAAGTTTTATGATGCCAAGTAATTGGTATGTTACTTCCCCCTCTGCCTGGAAAACCAAGGCATGGAGACTAGAGCGGAAGGAACGGGCATTTGCGCTCTCAGCGTTTGCACTTGGCAGTAGGTGCTCATGAACTCCCGATCATGCCACAGGGGCCTCTGAGCCCCACTGATCACTTCCTCCATTACCCGGGCTCTGGCCTCATTCTGGCCTCGCAAACCCAAGCCTTAGATTTATGGCAGGAAAGAGCTTCCTGACTTTTTTAGTGACAGCATGTTAATCAGGTGGCTACTGAAACGAAATCTGTTTTTGGGCTATAATTTTGTACAGAAGTGCTGAGTGGGTGGGGGATGTGCTACCCCATAGGGAAGGACACTGCTCTCACTCTCCTGTGTATGTAAGGACAAGCTCCCCCCCCCCCCCCCCCCCGCCCCGACGTCACCTTAGCCAGAGCTAATGGGGAAGTTCTTTGAACAGAATGAACTGTGTAGAGTCATAGTTGAATGTGGTCGGAAAGACTGCTCCACTCACCTTCTCATATTGCTACCTACAGTCATTGAAGTCAACAAGCGGGACATACTTTTCCTGGTGGATGGCTCATCAGCACTGGACCTGTCCAACTTCAATGCCATCCGTGATTTCATTATCAAGGTCATCCAGAGGCTGGAAATTGGACAGGATCTCATCCAGGTGGCAGTGGCTCAGTACGCAAACACTGTGAGGCCAGAGTTTTATTTCAGTAGTTACCCCAGCAAGAAGGAGGTCATTACTGCCGTGCGGAGAATGAAGCCCATGGGAGGCTCGGCCCTGAACACGGGCGCCGCTCTGGACTTTGTTCGTAACAACCTGTTCACTAGTGCGGCAGGGCACCGGGTCGCCGAGGGGGTCCCCAAGCTCCTGGTGCTGATTACAGGCGGTAAGTCCCTAGATGAAGTCAGCCAGCCGGCCCAGGAGCTGAAGAGGAGCAGCATCCTGTGCTTTGCAGTTGGGAGCAAGGCTGCCGACCAGGCGGAGTTGGCGGACATGGCCTTTGATTCGTCGCTGGTGTTCACCCCGGCTGAGTTCCAAGCTGCCCCTTTGCAGGGCATGCTGCCCAGCTTGCTGGCGCCTCTCAGGACCCTCTCTGGAACCACGGAAGGTACGGCTGGGGTGGGAGGTGTCAGACACACCACAGGGTGGCCTCCAGGCGGAGCCTTTGAGAAACAAAACAAAAGGAAGCTTTACTTGTCTTCAGTTAGGAGACAACTCTGAAATGGTGGAAGCAAGAGCCACACATGAGTTTTATTTCAGGTTTCCGTTTACCCTGAGCAGGGAATTGTAGGACTTGGATGCACTATGACACAACTGCATGTCTTAAGATGTCACACGAGAATTGTACGCCTTCAAATGTCATAAGAACCATCTGACTCGAATTATAAGATCAGGGCCACCTGTCTTTGAAGCTTCTAGTTGAGGAGGTCACTTCTCAGTTCTTGTCCCTCGTGAGGTCCCAGTGTTCAGTTTCTCCTGGTGACACCTGTCTGGCCTCCTTTTCCCACCACCAACATGTCGCCTGGATCTTCCTCTCCTGAGCTGACAGTTCACTTCTAAGTGATTCGAACCCGACCAGCGTAGAACATTAACCCTCTCTCCTCTCTCTTTAAGGGATTTCCTTAAGTGCAAAATATAGTGAAGGAATGGGCATGAAGAGAAAAACCCAGTGGTTGTTTCAATCTCTCATTTAATATGATTGTCAGTGGGAAGTTATTTTAAAACACATTCTAGCAGTCTATGACCTCATGAATTGAACAAGTATAATTCGCTGTCCTCAATGACGATTAATATTATGGAAACAAGCTTTTCCACCTCACAAGCTTTACCACTGGAAGGGTGTTCGGTGCACAACCCATGTTGCATGACCCATGTTGCATGTTGTATGACCCATGTTGCATGAGTGCATGCTTTCTCTTCATGCTCTCTGGTCTTCTAAAAGCCTCTCTCTCTCTCTCTCTCTCTCTGTCTTTGCCTGCCTGCCTGTCTCTCTCCCTCTCTTTTATTTTCTTAAAAATTCTAACCCACCCTCTCATAGCCAAAGTACAATTTGATAGAACATAGGATAAAATTAGTTGTTATTTTTAAATTTCAGTGAGACACCAGGGAAGAGATGGGAAATAATTTTTTCAAAGGACATGGACTAAATGTGTTGGGAAAAAACTCTAATTTGAGAATTATACTTTTGATTCTTCATGTGTACAGCCTCAGCCAAGCATAGCAAGTAGACTCTGTATTTTCACATGTTTCCAGGATTCTGTGATCTCACCCAGAGGGATTCCCATAGGTACCCTTTTGGATTAACATCTGGCAATCCTGTGATGCCCTGTTAGGAAAAGAGAACAGTAGGAAATGACAAATGGGTGCCCCTAGGAATCCTTCATGATGAGAACAGACTAACAGTATTGAGATTTTTAGTCATAAGGAACTCATGTTCTCAGGTTAACTTGGGTTAAGGCTTCTAACGTATCTGTAAGGGAAATCTCTGTGAATGTGTAGAGGTGAACCCCCAAGAACCCAGGTGAACTTGGCTGTGAACCTGGTTCAGAGACACGAGTGAGATAGAATTTGACTGCACTCTTGCAGAATTCATTCCCTAGGAAGGATGTTCTGGTTCAAGGACTGGATCCTTTTTGTTGTTTGAAAGCAGTCTGCCTTTGGCGCTGTGTCTCTCTGTGAGCCAACTTGGTCTCATAAACTTGGCTATGGACATACCTCATAGCACCAGTCACCATGGAGGAAAATATGTGCCCCTCTGCCATATTTTACCAGATGGATGTGCTTTGCCTCACTGATGTCTTGTGTCTTATGTGTTGGCATGTGTGCACCGGTTGCGGGCACACATGAGTGTGTGTGTCTCACTTTGTTTTCTGTGCTTCACTGCAGTTCACGTAAACCCAAGGGATATCATCTTTCTTTTGGATGGATCGCTCAACGTTGGAAAGACCAACTTCCCCTATGTGCGGGACTTTGTAATGAACGTAGTTAACAGCCTTGATGTTGGAAGCGACAGTATTCGTGTGGGTTTAGTGCAATTTAGTGACACTCCAGTCACGGAGTTCTCCCTAAACACGTACCAGACAAAGTCAGATTTGCTTGCTCACCTGAGACAGCTGCAGCTCCAGGGTGGGTCAGGCCTGAACACGGGCTCGGCCCTGCGCTATGTCCATGCCAACCACTTCATCGAAGCTGGCGGCAGCAGGATCCGCGAACACGTCCCACAGCTCCTGCTCCTGCTCACGGCAGGGCGGTCTGAGGACTCCTATTTGCAAGCCGCCAATGCACTAGCCCGAGAGGGCGTCCTGACCTTTTGTGTGGGAGCCAACCAGGCGGATAAGGCCGAGCTTGAGCAGATTGCTTTTAACCCAAGCCTGGTGTATCTCATGGATGATTTCAGCTCCCTGTCAGCTTTGCCGCAGCAGCTGATTCAGCCCCTAACCACATATGTTAGTGGAGGTGTGGAGGAGGTGCAACTCGCCCAGCCAGGTAAAACTCCCCCACTGCACGGGGCTCCCTCCCCTGGCAGGCAGGTGGCCCAACCCGAACTCAAGAGCATGGTGAACCCTAGAAACTCGACTGACTCCCTTTGGTTGGAATATTTTGATTGGGGGTCTGAGACACTGTACCGGCAAGTTTACATTCTCTATCTAAAGGGTGTTCATTGATGAAAGCGAGTCTAGGAAATTCAGCTTACATTCCTTGCATCTTATCGTTTATTCAAAAGCTGTCTCCTTCACCCCCAATGCCTGTGAAGATTCTGGGGTGCAAATCCAGGTGGAAGTGAGAGGGTATAGATAGATAGAGGTGGGTTTCCTGTCACACATGAAGGTGCCTTGGCGTCAGTTAGAAATCACAGTTCTTTTCTTTATATGACTTTTTTTTTTTGTTATGTTCAAAATCTGCTGTATCTAGACAACTATTTGTTGTAAACCCAACAAAGCCTGCCACTTTATGTGACGGTAACATGATTTCCAAAGGAAGTCTGAATAGTTGTTCTTATTGCAAATTAATTTGGTGGTGAGATATGGAGTACTGGATCTTGCAGCTGACATCACACGGACAAGTAGCAAGACTGAGACAACCGAAACCTAATCGGATGAATTCCCATTGTGTGAACTGAAAATCATGTTCATGTTACCCATTGTAGCCCCATATGGGTGGTCATCCTTTCTTGTCTAAATACAGCAGCTTGGAAAGCAGTGACAGACAGCCTGCCTGACCACAGAGCAACGACAGACGCCATTTTGGTCCTCATCCATAACCTCCAATTTAATGAAAAGATAATCCAGTTAGAGCTGATCACTGACTCAGCTGATAATGTGTCAACTCAGTTATCCTTGTGTAATTAACCCACATCAGCCTTTGTCACTAGAGATAGGTCAATTTTTAGGCAAAAGGACAATAAGGATCACATGTTTGATAGTTTAGTTTATAGTTTGAAAACACTGTCTGTTCTCCTAGAGCAGTGATGGCGAACCTATGACACGCGTGTCAGGTGACACACGAACTCATTTTTTTGGTTGATTTTTCTTTGTTAAATGGCATTTAAATATATAAAATAAATATCAAAACTATAAATCTTTGTTTTACTATGGTTGCAAATATCAAAAAATTTCTATATGTGACACGGCACCAGAGTTAAGTTAGGGTTTTTCAAAATGCTGACACGCCGAGCTCAAAAGGTTCGCCATCACTGCCCTAGAGTGATGGGCCCCTGGTGCAAGAATAGAACCCCGTGGGCTTGTCCTTGTCTCGCTCTGTTGAGAAGCTTTCAGATTGGGTGGACCAGCTTATTGTTCTGGTCCTTTGCAAGTATGCACTGCTTTGAAACGGACATTTAAAAATGTTTTTTATTGATTTCAGGGAGGAAGGGAGAGGGAGAGAGAGAGAAACATCAATGATGAGAGAGAATCACTGATCAGCTGCCTCCTGCATGCCACTACTGTAGATCGAGCCTGCAACCCGGGCATGCGCCCCAAATGGAATCAAACCATGACTTCTTGGTTCATGGGTCAATGCTGAGCCACACCAGCCAGGCCGAAACAGACATTTTACTGACAGTCGGTGAGGTTTCTGCTTCCCTTGTTGGTACAGTGATCGTCAGATGAATTGCGTGAACTCCTGTTACCAAATGCCGGTGGTGCTGGGCTGACGTCAGTTTGGTGCCTGTTAAATTCTTGAACCTCATGGTGTCCTAACCTCCTTTTTCTTGTAGAAAGCAAGCGAGACATTCTATTCCTCTTTGATGGCTCAGCCAATCTTGTGGGCCAGTTCCATGTCGTCCGTGACTTTCTCTACAAGGTGATTGATGAGCTTGATGTGAAGCCAGATGGGACCCGAATTGCAGTGGCTCAGTACAGCGACAATGTCAGGGTCGAGTCTCATTTTAATCAGCACCAGAACAAGCCTGAAATCCTGAATCTCGTGAAGAGAATGAAAATCAAGACTGGCAAAACCCTCAATGTGGGCTATGCCCTGGACTATGCACTCAAATCCATTTATGTGAAGTCTGCCGGGAGCCGGATGGAGGATGGAGTGCCCCAGTTCCTGGTGTTGCTAGTGGCAGGACGCTCGTTTGATAGTGTGGAAGGGCCGGCACGCCTGCTGAAGGAGAGGGGGGTGGTGCCTTTCGTGTTACAGGCCAAGAACGCAGACCCTGCCCAGTTAGAGCTGGTAGTACCATCCTCCGCCTTTATCTTGGCTGCAGAGTCACTTCCCAAGATTGGAGAACTTCAACCACAGATTGTGAATCTCCTGAAAACAGTGCCTTCACCAGGTATGGCATAGGGATTCTGGTTGGGCCTACAGCTTAGTTCTCCAGGGTGTGGGTTGATGGTGGGCTGCTGGCTCCAGGTCCTGAGATCGAAGCCGTCCTTGGGTTTCCAGGGAAGGTGGAAGACTAACGATCATTTCTGTAGGAGCAATGAAATATGACTTTTCCTTCCTCACTTGGACTTCCTAACTGCTGCTTAGGGCAAAACAGGAGAATCAGGGTGATTATTTGGAAGGACATAAGAGTATCCTATATAATAAAAGGGTAATATGCAAATTTAACCTAACGGCAGAATGACCAGGAATGACCAGTCACTATGACGTGTACTGACCAACTGGGGGCAGACGCTTAATGCAGAAGCTGCCTCCTGATGGCCAGTGTGCTGCCACAGGGGGAGCTCCGCTCAGCCACAAGCTGAGCTGATGGCTGTGAGCACAGCAATGGTGGCAGGAGCCTCTCCGGCCTCCTTGGCAGTGCTAAGGATGTCCGACACATCCCCTGAAGTCTCCTGGGCTGCCAGAGGGATGTCTGACTGCCAGCTTAGACCCAATCCCCTGGGGAGCGGGCCTAAGCCGGCAAGTGGACATCCCCCAAGGGGTCCCAGACTGCGAGAGGGCGCAGGCCGGATTGAGGGGAACCCCCCTCGCACCCTGAGTACATGAATTTTCATGCACTGGGTCTCTAGTTTCACAATAAGATACATGATAAAAATTTAGACATATTAGTGGTTAAAAATCCTTTCAAGACACACAATTTTTACTATATGCATAATAAAAGCCACATGACTTGGTTATAATGTAGCTAAGCCAGTCTTCATCTTCATATCCTGCTCCCTCCCCCCATCATATTACGTGGGTGTCCCTGTGTTAGAATTCATTCCCTACGCTAAGGACATAAGGCATGATGAGAGACATATTCCCACTGCATGAAACTGTTTCATCTACAGTACCATGCCTTTGTGTTTAACCACTTTCCATTTACTGATACAAATGCAATGAAAAGAGTAATTAATTTCATCTACAATCCTTTTGATTAAAAGCTGAGAATCTAGAGTTTCTACATTGACTATTGCTCCCACACACTGTTGGTTTTGGATTATAACCTGGACATCTGGATTACATTTTTTCCCTATTGATCCACTATGACTTGCAGCAATTTATTTGAAACTGTCCATGTATAAAATGTTATTGGTTGTGCAGGCTCTTCCATCCAGATCTCTCTAGCCCTCAGTGTTTTTCTTGAGTACACCTTTGAAAGTTTATTGCTCAAGCCTTGGACAATTCTAAAATGAAAGGGCTATCTATATAAACTGGTGAGTTTGTTTCCTCCTGTAACAATTGGAGTGGCTTAAAACAAAAGGAATTAATCCTCTGACAGTTTTAGAGGTCAGAAATGCAAAACCAGTTCCACTGGGCTGAAATCAAGGTGTCAGCAAGAGTGTGTCCCTCTTGAAGGTCCCTGGCCTTTTCCTGCTCCTAGAGGCAGCTTGCATTCCTTGGCTTGCGGCTCCTTCCTCCAGCTTCAAAACCATAGCATAGTACCTTCTCTCTTCTCTGACCTGTTTCCTCTAAACCTGATCCTCTTGTCTCTCACCTATAAGGACATCCCCAAAGTCAAGTTCTGGGGATTCTGAATCAGACATTCTTCAGCCCACCACCATCAGTAGGAAACTGTCCCTCTCATGTCCTGTGTGAGTCATTTGGCCTGTCTTCCTTCCAGTTTCAGCTGAAAAGGATGTGGTGTTTCTGCTCGACGGCTCTGACGGTGTCAGGAGCGGCTTCTCTCTGTTGAAGGATTTTGTCCAGAGAGTGGTGGAGAGCCTGGATGTGGGCCCAGACCGAGTCCGTGTGGCCGTGGTGCAGTACAGTGACCGGACCAGGCCCGAGTTCTACCTGAATTCATACATGGATCAACAGAGTGTGGTCAATGCCATTCGAAGGCTGGCACTGCTGGGAGGGCCGACCCCCAACACCGGGGCCGCCCTGGACTTTGTCCTGAGGAATATCCTGATTAGCTCTGCCGGAAGCAGGATAGCAGAAGGCGTCCCCCAGCTCCTGATCGTCCTCACAGCAGACAGGTCCGGGGATGACGTGAGAGGCCCCTCGGTGGTCCTGAAGAGGGGCGGGGCTGTGCCCATCGGCATCGGCATCGGAAACGCCGACATCACGGAGATGCAGACCATCTCCTACATCCCAAGCTTCGCTGTGACCGTTCCCACCTTCGGGCAGCTGGAGAACGTCCAGCAGGACATCTCCCAGAGGGTGACCCAGCTCACCAGCCAGGAGCTGAGCACGTTGAAGCCAGAGTTGATTCTTCCATCGAGGCCAGGTAAGGAGGGGACTCTTGGATCATCGTTCCTTGAAACATCTGGGGCTACTTGTTTGGACTGTGGCCTGCACATTTTGTTTCCTCTATTTATACCTAATTCCATGAAGAATTAGGAACCTTGTTTGGTCTCAGACATGGTAGAGACTTGGGGAGATGCTAAGATTCATGTTTTTGGCCAAAGTCTGAGGAAGGGCATGTGCCTCGCTGTCAGTGCAGGTGCTCTGACTCTGCATGAAGGCTGTTGTGTAGGTATCCAAAGGGCGGAGCCACCTCACTGACAACAGCAGTTCAGTGTGGTTCTGAACTGACCAGAGGAGGGCCAGCCTTCCATGACCAGGGAGGGGGTTAGAACACAGGCTCTTCGTCAAGCTGGAACACAGTCTCTGAGATGTTGGTGTTTCTAGAGCCGAAGTGTGAGGATTGCTTTTGAATTTGCTTGGTACTGAGAAGTGTCTTAGCCGGCAGGAAGGCCACCAGGCTGTGTGACGGCATTTGCCCTATACCCTCCTTCCTATCTGTTTTCCTAGGCCTGGTTAAATAAACTAGAAACGATGGGAGCCTGGCTGCTAAGAAGGAAGGGGACTGAGATGTGGCCACCCCCTCCAAAAATACCCAGCAGGGGCCTGTCCTCCCTGGGCCCCTGGGCGGGGATGGTCACAGTGGTAGAGAGACAGCCATGGCTTCTCCCTGTGGCTCCCGTTCTACAGGACACCATCCATGGCCTCATGGCATAGAGAGGGGGAAGGAAGGGAGGAGAAAAAGCCAGTGAGAAAAGTGGGATGCAGGATACATGCCTTTGGGTGGACGAGGGAGGCGAGGGTGATGGACATAGTGCGAGGGAGTGGATGTCAGCTTCTCCTTGCTGGCGTCTAAAGGGTTTGACACCAGATGAATGTAGGCATCAGTGAGGTAAACAAAGGGAAAGAGCTTCCCCCTAATCGACGTGCGTGGTGCCTCCAGCGCAGTGGGGCCAGAGCCTTTGGCACAGCGCGGCTGCAGTACCAGTGTTCCCGAGAGCGCCCTTTGGAAATGTCAGCACTGGGAACATGCGGCTCCTTTACCAGAAGCGCAGCCCATATTTCTATAATAACAGGATTCCTGCCCACTCACATTCCCTCTCTTTTAAGTGACTATATCCTTCCTCCTCTTTTCTCCCCACCCACTTCTTCTATGCTCTTCTCCCTCAGCTTAGTCTGAGATGGTGGCTGAAATCCCATTTCACTGAGAAATGTAAGTAAATTGGAAAGAACTTCCAGAAGCACCGGGTGGTCATCCCAGCACTGTATCCCCATCTCAGCTTCCCTCCTGTGCTGTGGTGACCCGCCTCTGCTCCCGGGCTCTCCTGTCGCCTGCTCATCTGCTTCTTCTCTCTCCTGCATCACCAGTTCTCCACTGAGGATGGGAAGGGTAGTTTCCTTCATGCTCAAACCTGTTGCTTTCTCTCTGTCAAACACTCTCTCCCGGTGCCCTGCATCCCCTCCAGCAGCGCCTTAGTCTCCTCTTAGGTGAGTTCCTATACTCCCTACAACTCGGCTCTGAACCCACCTCTGCCCCTCACTCTCGCCACTCCACCCAGAGCGCTCTTCTCAAGGCCTCTCCACCCATGGGCAATTCATTTTGCTGAATTCATTTGGATACGGTGCTGGGATGACTCATTTTGCTGTCACTGCTGAGGCCCCCTCCTTCCCGAAACACCATCCCCACTTCGTCTACACATGTGTCTTATGTGCCTAGTCTCTGCCTCCCTCAGTTACCCTTCCTTATCCTTTGCTGGTTCCTCTTCTCCTCCCTGACTTGTCATTGCTGTGCTAGGACTCAGAATTAGGGTATTTTGCCCATGGTGATTCCATGACAACCTGGGAGGTGGTTTGTTAATGCTGAGGATTAGGTGCCAACGAAGGTGAAACCCATGGTTTGATTCGGTTTGATTCGCAGGTGCAGGCAGCAAGAAGGATGTGGTCTTTCTCATCGATGGGTCCCTACGTGCTAGCCCTGAGTTTCAGTACATCCGCACCCTCATTGAGAGGCTGGTGGACTCGCTGGACGTGGGCTTTGACACGACCCGGGTGGCAGTCATCCAGTTCAGTGAGGACACCAATGTGGAGTTCTTGCTCAATGAATACTCCAGCAAGGAGGAGGTGCAGAATGCGGTGAGGCGGCTGCGGCCCAAGGGCGGGCGGCAGATCAACATTGGGAATGCCCTGGAGTACGTGTCAAAAAATATCTTCAAGAGGCCCCTGGGGAGCCGGATTGAAGAGGGCGTTCCTCAGTTCCTGGTCCTCATTTCGTCCGGAAAATCCGGGGATGAGGTGGACGACGCGGCAGCAGAGCTCAGGAGGAATAGCGTGGCACCAATTACCATCTCCAAGAGTGTGGACCAGGAGGAGCTGGTTAAGATTTCCCTGAGCCCTGAGTACGTGTTCTCAGTGAGCACCTTCCGGGAGCTGCCCAGCCTGGAGCAGAGGCTGCTGACGCCCATCACGACCCTGACCTTAGAGCAGATTCAGCAGATGCTGGCCCGCACTCCCTACCCTCCTCCCGGTGGGTTTGAATGTATTGTTGCTTCTCTCTGAGTGTTTTCAATATATAACAAAATAACAGGCTCAAAGATCCATGGTCCTCAGGACGAGTTAAATGAAAATAAAGGCACACCTGTGATTGAGCCACTTGGGCCTATTGCTTGTGGCCAGAAGGAAAGATGCACAGGATGGTGAACCACGGGATAGCTCAGTGTTAGAAAGGACTTATGATAGGTCTCAGGCTTATGGTAGGTGAGTCTGTGGAAAGCTTAAGGAAGTGGGACTTTGCCAGGATCAGATGTTGTCAAGAAATTAAAGTACTTCTGTGATTGGGTGTCTTGCTAAATCTTATGGCTAAAGTTGTAATTGGTAAAGAAGCAGTGGTCATTCCTATGAGCCAGGATAGAGGGGTGTTTGGTTATTTTTGTCTTCTTTTTTGTCAGTGTTCACATAGGATTCCAGCATAACCTCATTTTTATCTTGCTCCATGGTGGCCACAGTGTGGCTTTCCCTGGTGTTGATGTGGCCTGGCTGTGTGTGCCAGGAGAGATTTCCTCTTTTTTAGTATAAACGTTTCAATTCCATGACTTGCTCACCTTTTGCTGTGCTGTTTCCACTATAAGTAGCCCAGTGATTTATGAAGCAAAAGACAGGTTGAATTTGTAGAGTGGAAACATATGAGTAGTTTAATACATAACATCCATGAAGTACCTAGAATTCTAAGAGGAAAACAGCGTTTTCTGATTGGTTTTATAGTTAAATATGGACTCATGTAAAGAAGTGGGAACAGTAATATTGAAAATAAAAACTTTCTATAAACCTTAGAGAAATGTGAACAAAAAGAAATACTATGACTGTAACACCTGGGGAGCTGTAGTGGCCCTCTGGGGAACAGTTGGGGTTACCTGGGTGGTCAGCAGCTGAGTGGTGACCATGGATGAGGAGAGGACCTTTGACCTCAGCTGCCTCTCTCTTCTTGTACAACAAGGATGTTGGTCTGGATGATCTCAGTTCCTTATGGTGGTAACAGTTCATGACTCTGTAGATTATGGTTTCCAGAATTTGTTTCTAAATATTGCTTTTATTTTAGAAATTAGTTGTAACTCAGACCCCAAAGCCAAAATTAAAATCAAATAAACTCAGAAAGTCTTGGAGACTTAAAATATATCAAGAAGTGGATATTGTTTAGGTGAAAAAGGCCCAGTTTTAATGATTAATTTAAAGAAGTCCAAGAAATAAACACTGATGACTCGGGTGATAGTTTTAATGTTAATATTACGGTGCAACACCACGCCAAGTCCAGAATACAATACAAACCTCAGAAGCAAAGGCAGAAATCAAGACAGATGGGTGCCAGCCACGCACTGAGTTTTCCTCTTCTTTTCTCCCCAGTTGCCGAGAGCGATGCTGCCGACATTGTCTTCCTCATTGACAGCTCCGACGGTGTGACGTCTGAAGGCATTGCACACATCCGAGACTTTATCATCAGGATTGTCCGAAGGCTCAACGTTGGCCCCAATAAAGTGAGAATTGGGGTTGTGCAGTTCAGCAATGATGTCTTCCCGGAATTCCAACTGAAGACCCATAAGTCCCAGGCCACTGTGCTCGAGGCCCTCCGCCGCCTGAGGTTCAAAGGCGGGTCTCCACTGAACACCGGCAGAGCTCTGGAATATGTGGCAAAAAATCTCTTTATCAAGTCTGCTGGGAGCCGGATAGAAGACGGGGTGCCCCAACACCTGGTTCTGTTTCTGGGTGGAAAATCCCAGGATGATGTTTCTGAGTTTTCAAATGTGATACGCAGCTCAGGGATTGTGAGTTTAGGGGTTGGAGACCGAAAAATTGACAGATCGGAGCTGCAGGCAATCACCGGCAACCCCAGACTGGTCTTTACAGTGCGAGAGTTCAGAGATCTCCCCAGTGTAGAAGAGAGGATCATGTACTCATTTGGACCCTCGGGGGTCACACCTGCACCACCAGGAGTGGACATACCCTCCCCCCCTCGGACAGGTATGAACTGTGGAACTCATGACTGTAGAGTATGACATCAATTGTTTTTCAACTGAGAAATGTAAACAGCATTTATTTGAATAATTTTCATCTCATAGGGTTGTTGCTGCAGATAGTATTAGAAAGTAAATACCAGAATAAAAAACAGTTGAAATTGTAGAAGGAAACAGCCCAGAAAGCATATGGTCACTGATTCTTCCATGAGACTTCCATGAGCTTCCATGAGGCTAACGTAGCCCCATTGAAAGGTTCTATGAAGGTGCATTGAGGGGTAACCACAGGCTTGTTGGCTCTCAGAATAGGACAACATCATTGAAATTGGCCAATCTATGACCTTCTCTACTCTGATCTTGACCACTTGATATAATTGGGAAATTACCCCAAATGCCACTGATTTTCAGCAGGGTCCCACGAAGCTCTCAGCATACTGGCAGGCCACCCTCCAAAGGCATGGGGTCTGCTTCCCATTTCCCAATTTGTATCCGAAGCCTTTCCTTGCTCTGCCTCTAGCACATGTCCCCTGACTCCTGTCAGACATCATCCTTTGTTTTTGAACAGAGGAAAGTGTTCGATGGTATTTCCTAAAACACCTGAGGCCATGGACCACTGAATCCATAGTAGAGTACCATTTGGTAAGGGATAATGGGGACTCAGTTTCATGAGTTCTTGAGTCCTTTCCTTTTTGTTTCAGTGATTTATCATTTTATCTTCTTGTCTTTAGCATAATGTGTTGAGGGCTGTGAATTCAGAAGCCGTAGAGGCATGGGATTGAGCTAAGGTGTTCAATGTGAATGAGTTACAGGAATGTCATGCCAATTATTTTAATTTATAGTTTGCTTATTAATGCGTGACTATGGAAACCAAAGTTCTCCTCCTTTTCATTCTGGCCCCTCTTAGATAAAAAGAAAGCAGACATTGTGTTCCTATTGGACGGCTCCATCAACTTCCAGAGGAGCAGCTTCCAGGAGGTGCTCCACTTCGTGTCTGAGATCGTGGACACGGTTTATGGACAGGGCGACTCCATCCAGGTGGGGCTGGTCCAGTACAACTCTGACCCCACCGACGAGTTCTTCCTGAAGGACTTCTCCACCAAGCAGCAGATTATCGACGCCATCAACAAGGTGGTCTACAAAGGGGGGAGGCACGCGAACACCAAGGTGGGCATCGAGCACCTGCGGCTGAATCACTTCGTGCCAGAGGCAGGCAGCCGCCTGGATCAGCGGGTCCCTCAGATCGCGTTTGTGATCACCGGCGGGAAGTCCATGGAGGATGCTCAGGAGGCGAGCCTGGCACTCACCCAGAGAGGTGTCAAAGTGTTTGCGGTGGGCCTGGGAAACATCGACTCAGTGGAGGTCGGGAAGATTGCGTCCAACAGCGCCACAGCCTTCCGTGTGGGGAACATCCAGGAGCTGTCGGAGTTGAAGGAGCAGGTGTTGGAAACTCTGGACGATGCCATGAATGAGATCTTGTGTCCGGGGGTGACGGATGTTTCCAAAGGTAATCCTTTTCCTGAGCACGTTTTCCATCCAGTCTTGTTGATGTGACTTAGTGACCTAGGTCCCCGGCGCTGGCCTGTGGCTTCCTTAAGCATTGCTCACTTCAGGCATTTCCTCATCTCACTGAGGGTGGGGTCCTGGTGGGCACCTAGCCAGGTCTCGGATGTTCTTCAAAGAGTGGAAGCTTGCCTTTCATGCCCTTATAAGATTTACCTTTTCTCCCTATTCTTTAATCCCCCAAATAATTCAGATGGTCCTTGTTTCTGTTTGTAGCCTTATTATATGAATTATGTGAGACCAGAGTATTTGAGTTCTCATGTTCAGGAACTTGGGAGGCATGTAAACAGCAACTATATGTCATGCCAAAATTGATTAATATCATGAAAAGAGCAACAGATTAAAATGGCCTACTGTTCTGGTTCCTAACAGTCAGCACCGGTGTTCCCTGTGAGAGAGGCTGGTCTAATTTCTTCTCGAAGCTCATCCATAGAAGATCTCATTTTTTCCTTGAGCATGATGTCTGGCTCATGTCCTGGGGTTGTGCCTGTACCTTGAACTCACCTGTGCAGCCCCTCTCAGAGCTCATTGCCTGCTTTCTCCCTTTATAGCCTGTAATCTGGATGTGATTCTGGGGTTTGATGGTTCAAGAGATCAGAATGTCTTTGTGACTCAGAAAGGCCTTGAGTCTAAGGTGGACATCATCCTGAATAGAATCAGCCAGATGCAAAGACTCAGCTGCAGCGGCGGCCAGATGCCCACCGTGCGGGTGTCTGTGGTGGCCAACACGCCCTCGGGCCCTGTGGAGGCCTTCGACTTTGCCGAGTACCAGCCAGAGCTGTTTGAGAAGTTCCGGAACATGCGCAGCCAGCACCCCTATGTCCTTACTGCGGACACGCTGAAGGCCTATCAGAACAAGTTCAGGCAGTCCTCGCCCGACAGTGTGAAGGTGAGCAGGGCCCATGTTCAGCTTCTTGTGCCATATTTGGACTTGCCTCGTCAGGAGGAACACCTTGTTGTCCCCTAAACACATTTGATGGGTTGCTCATGCCTGTATTCAACTCATGACATTCCGAAGTGTAATTTCTCCCTTGTTTTTATAATTTTATTTAAGCTCTAAAAAATCCTCGTAATCAGAAATTAAGTTTGAATAACTTTAATTTGTGATTAATTTATATTTATAGTCCTACCCATTAAATAGTTCTGTTCTCTATACATATTTCTCTCCCTGTGTATACATACATATGTATTTATTATGTGCACACACACACACACACACACACGATTCCTAGAAACAACATCACATAAGTAGGAGAGTGAGATAACTGTTCTTATTTTCATCGCTGCTTGTATTTTTGAATAAATCAGCCACTGCAATCCCTTCACTTTCCACCTGACTAACTGCACAAGACCAGAGAGCTACGAACATGGGGTGGTTGGCCCTCAGTTTTCTCAACTGTAAGATGAGGGGTTTGAACTGGCTAAGCTCCCTTACCAAGCTCTGTGATGCTTCTTTTTAATTTCGGCTGGAGTTTGACATGCCCACCCTTTAATTTCAGGTGGTCATTCATTTTACTGATGGGGTGGACGGAGATCTGGCTGATTTACAAAAGGCGTCGGAGGAACTTCGACAAGAAGGTAGATTCCAGGGCTTTCTAAACGGGAAGTGGAGACGTAGGGGAGGCGGACACACTATTCTGCTGGGGAGACAGGAATTGCTTACCGAGTCCTTGGGGCGAGCTCCTCCTTGGCATCTTGGCTCTCAGTTGCCTGCCTGGGGCTATGGGAAGGGGCTACCAAGGATGCCATACATACCACAGACTAAGTCCTGGCACGGTCCCCGCAGGTTCTCAGACTCATTCAGGTGGTGCAACATCTAGAAAGCATGGTGCTATTGCAAAAGAACATGAAGATTTGCTTCATTTAGCCACATCCCATAAACTAGGGATTAATTTTGTAGCAGTTTGCAGTTATCACAGCTCAACAAGACTACAGCATGAAGTAAACACATACTTTAATAGAAAGTAAATAACGGCATACTTTCCAAATTAGGGTGACTGGTTAAGCTGCGGTGCCTATTACCGGATGTAGTATTTGTCTGTCCATGACTTTGGAATTTGGTAGCTCTGACTACCAAAAAGTAGATGTCCACACCAGGGGGTTAAGAAGGACTTATGAAGCATACATTATCATAAGAACATTCTGTGTATTGCTTGTTTTTTCCCGAGCCATGGAGATAAGAATGCTCCGACCTGATTTGGGGGATGTGGTACTTTTAATTTTTTCCACATTATATCTGTGTGAGGTAGGACCAGAGTTTGAGAGTTTATGCATACACTTCATGGTGTCACTTCCTGTATTTTTATTAACCAGTTGACTTACTGACACATCTGAGACCATTGCTCTGAGGAGTTCCAAGCACTTCAGAGTAGTTGACTAGCTTGTTTAAACATGGTTCAGTTACAGGGCAAATTATATACGAAAGTTTTCTTAAAAAAAACCTTAAAAACCCCCAAAAGACGTTGTGGCTCTCAGGGACTCAGGAAGCCCTTGGAAACACGCTCATCCTTGCAGGTGTCCGAGCCCTGATCTTGGTGGGCCTGGAGCGCGTGGCCAACCTGGAGCAGCTGATGCAGCTGGAGTTCGGGCGAGGGTTCACGTACAACAGGCCCCTGAGGCTCAACTTGCTGGACCTGGACTACGAGCTCGCGGAGCAGCTGGTGAGGTTTCCGTCTCCACACACAGATCAGTGCAGATGCCACAGCGTTTGGCTTCTCAAGACAATGAAGTCAGGGAGATGGGAGAGGGGCTTCTGGGTGGGTGATTTAACCCATTAAATACGCTTGGGACCTGCCTTGTTGCCATAACAAGTATGAGTCCTGGAATTGGAGATACTTGGGAGCTGGAGCGGCCATGAGCTGGGCCCCAGGTGCCCAGGCATGCGATGTTGCCGCCTTGGCATTTCCTCGGCTCCCTTTCCTGAATGTTTTCATGCCTAATTGTTGAGAAGGCAAAGGGTTGATATTGCCCGTTCCCAAACAGAAAGTGTCCTCAGGAAGCTTGCACGATGAAACAAGAATGTGCAGGAAAGGAGGATCACTTTTGGGCGGAGAAGTGCTTTGATTGCCGTCCCTTCCAATTTCCTGTGGAGCAAATGAAGGCGCCATTGGGGCTCCGCACCCTCAGGAGCTCAGCCTCTCTCAGCCGGGGATCTGGGAGTGTGGGTGGGGCCCCTGGGAGATGTGGGCTGAGTGGTTGACCCTGAGGTCCTTTGGGGGTGGCGGCAGTGGGGCATGGGATGAATGGACTCTGCCCTCCCTCTCTCTGTCTTCTTCCCAGCACAGGAATTAGGATTTTTGAAAACTGGTGGAAGGACGTTGAGTTAGGGGATGAGTCTGGGATGTGGGAGACAGTGAAAACTAGGAAGCTCATTGTCAGAAGCACATTTGACCATCATGGGTTTAGTAGATGGGCATGGATTTTGGGTCTGCACTTCACCATGCGAAGTCCAGGCCTGGGGTGGGAAGGGGCATCCAGGGTGTGTGATGGGCCATAGAGGCACTGGTGACCCAGAGTCGCGTGCTTGTGGCTAGAGGCAGGACTGCCTGTGTCTGCCCACACCAGACTGCCCCCAGGCCTCCTCCAGGCTGGCGCCATAGTCCATGACTCTGACTGTGGTTCTGAGGAAAAGCATATGGATCTTCATTTTGGAACCACTTTCTGACCTGACCATCTGCAATTCCTTTGTTTTGCTCCTTGGAGCTTAAAAATACACAAGTTATACTTGCCATTTGAAACTTGACTATGTAAGTTGGAATCTTCTAGAAATAAGGCCCAGCCTGAGGTGACATTGTGAATCAGGTTTATTCTACTTTGGTTGCTCTTTTGTCTCCTACTAGTAACTTCCCTCCCCCATCTTGATGGCTAAGCCACTAAGCTGGTCTGTGAGTGAATGTTGTGTGGGGGTGCCTGCATCTCACCGTGGAATCCACATTAGATCTTGACCTTCAGGGCACATCTATGTTTTTTTGGAGGCTTATTGAGACTTGAACTTTTTCGTTACTTTTTGGCAGGACAACATCGCTGAGAAAGCTTGCTGTGGGGTGCCCTGCAAATGCTCTGGACAAAGGGGAGACCGAGGACCCATCGGCAGCATAGGGCCAAAGGTATGGCAGCTTTGTCCTTTTCTTATACCTGAGGCTGGATTTCAGAAGTCCGTCCTGACCTTGGCTAGAGATGGGGAAGCGGGGGGAGGGGGAGGGCCCAGGTTATAGGACAGAAGATCCGATAAGCAGACTCACTGTGGACGGTCAGCTGGGATGCTCAGCATCTGCCTCAGTTACAGGAAATGGACAGGATTTCTGGGTAGATCAGGAGCCTTAAAGATCCTGCTAGAAAGAGTAATTTGACTGAAATAATGCGTAGAAAACTGTTAAGTTCAGGGGAGCACCTAAAGCCATGCTGAATTTTAGCACTACTGTACTGCAGGGAGGGAGAGGGATCAGGGAGATGCTTACGTATAGAATAGACCCTTTCAAAACCCACCGATTTAACCCAGGAACCGATTTACTTTCTTTTAGGGTATTTCTGGAGAAGATGGCTACCGAGGTTATCCTGGTGACGAGGGTGGACCTGTAAGTGAAGTTGTTTTATTCCTGAAATTGTTATTCCCTCCTTGTCCCTTGTTGGGGTTGGATTTCGGAGTTCACAATCTGTTTGGTTATCCCACTGGGAAGACATTAATTTCTAACTTCCTCAGCCAGGTCCAGGAAAATTTCTAACTTTACCCAGATTTCTACATGATGGAAATAGCATGATGCCCCAAGTGTGACAGGAGTGGCTACGGAGCGCGGGCTTCCACTCTTTCCGTTTCTCAGGGAGGGGTTAGTGCCTTGGAGGCAGAGGGCCACCATTTCTGGCATATTCAGTGTCTGCTAAGCTCTGATACTCAAGCAGAGATGGGAATGGGTGGGAGCGGGGGACAGGGGGACCCTAATCAGGCTGTAATCAGGGTAATGCCCTTTAGGGGAAGTCTCCCAGAGAAGGTTTGGATGGTCCATAGCCTCAGGGCCCAGTTGAGGATGTACAGAGCCTTTGGGAAATGGTACCAGGGACAGACATGGTCTGAGAGGCTTTGAGACTCTGGAAGAAGGCCCAGCCCTGGAATTAAAGGGCCCCGCAGGGAGCAGGTGAGGTCATGGGGTCTCAGATCCCAGTGCCAGCGTCAGGGCTGGGAACAGCCTCATTGGAGAGCCAGGAGCCAGGGTCACACAGAGGGTCGGTCAGGCCAAGCATTTCTAGGGGGGCCCAGGTCCCACCCAGAACTGGTGCCTGGCGGCCCCCTTCCTCCAGGGAGGCTATGCACTGGGTCTGGGGGGCAGGGATGCTGGGGTCCCTCAGCTCAGGCAGCATTCCTGGCAGCAAATCTGCTTCGAAGGCAGAGCTTTCACCGTGCTGTGGACTCAGTGGAGACATGGTGACCAGAAACCTTTGTCTCCCCTGACAGGGCGAACGTGGGCCTCCTGGTGTGAATGGCACTCAAGGTTTCCAGGGCTGCCCCGGCCAGAGAGGAATAAAGGTACAGTGTGCGTGTGTGTATAGTGGGCGGGGGGACACGTGTGGGGACCACAGCATCAGCCCATCTGGGAAGGGAAGGGTCAGCAGCATGTGCAGAAGTGGACAATTTCTCCAAGTGCCTGGGGGAGGGTGGGGCTTGGGTCTCTCCGCTCTCAGCATCCAGCCGCTGGGGCCTCTCCTGGGAAGGCAGCCCGCAGTCTGGTGGGTTCAGAGCGCAGGCTGCACTGGGAAGGGAGCCTGGGAATGCAGAAATAGTTTCCTATGGAAACAGGCAGCCGCCAGGAAACCATCACGAGGACAGACAGGACGTGAGCCAGGGTGGGGAGAAGGCCAGTGCCCGTGGCTTCAGCCCCAGTAGAAGCCAAGGAGATAGGGCAGCAAAAGAAAGGGAGAGACCACTGCACTTGCCGGTCCTTTGCATGAAATACTTGGATTCAAGGGCTGATGAACTTTCTCCTCCATTTGCTGAAGTTTGAGAGCAGGTGGTGAAGGGAAGGTCACCAGACTGCAAAGTCACAGAGGGGCCTTGGGGCCTGGTCCCTGGCTCTCAGGGACCACCCTCCTGGCCAGGGAGCCAAACTACCCAGTGCCCAGGTCCAGGAAAATTAGTTTTATGACCTCCATGCGATGGTGAGAGGACAACCCAAACAAATCAATCTCCAATATTAAATTTTCAGCCAAGATGGCCTTCACTGGGGTTGGGGCAGCGCTATCCTGTGGCTCAGGGACCAGCCTCCAAAAGGAGCTAATGTGTCCTCTTTCCCTTACTTTCCAGGGCTCTCGAGGATTCCCAGGAGAGAAGGTACTCAGCTTGTTTTCCTTTTTCTATTGAAAACTTTCCCAGCGTTTCTCATTTCTTCTTTGTCTGACAGCCATCTACACTCACCTGTGTGTCTTGTCCCCTTGCAGGGTGAATTGGGGGAAATTGGACTGGATGGTCTCAACGGGGAAGATGTAAGTGACTTTGTGCTCTAAGTCCTAGCAGCTTTGGTCCTGAAGATTCCAGGGACTGTACTCAGCCTCTGGGAGCCACTGTGCCAGGAATGACATGTTGTCGTTGTCTTTGGCAGGGAGACAAAGGCGTGCCTGGTTCTTCCGGAGAGAAAGGGAATCCCGGGAGAAGGGTAGGTGCATTTCCACTGCTGCTGGGACGGAGGAGCTATCAACATGTCACCGAGGGACTAGGTCTCTCACTGATGTATGTTAAGACTACTTCCTCTGAGACCTCCCCTGACCTCCTCTGGGCTGCATCCTTGGCATCCCTATGTCCCTGGCAGCTGTGACAGATTACATTATATTGTCTTGTTTGGAGACTGTCTCACAGGGCAGGGACTGAGTTTGTTTTGTTGTAAATAAATCCCAGTGTCTGCACAGAGGGGGTCCCTAATAAATATTTGTGGATTACCTGAACAAATTGTAAATATTTGGAAATCATTTTACCTTCATGGCCAATGAGAAAATGCTTGACATTGGTCTATTTAGATTTGTGAGTTGAAGAATGGGATTTTAAGAATGAGACAAAAATGTGTAGTTCTATTTAATGGTTAGGCTCCACATGTGTTTTTTGTTAGGGTGACAAAGGACCTAAAGGGGACAGAGGAGAACGAGGAGACGCTGGAATTCGAGGGGACCCGGTAAGAATTCCTCATGGACAATTTGAGACCCGAGTCTGGGGAAGAGGGCTGTGGGAACAGAAGGCTGAAAGGGGGAATTTTACTTTTGATGCTGCTTTAAAACATGTTGATAAAAGATGTGGTTTGTCCTTTCCCCTAACTTTGGGGTTGCTGGGCTCATGTTTGCTGTGTGGCTGTGGAGATAAGTGTTTGCAAGGCCTGTCCTGGGAAGACATGAGGATTTCCCTAAAATTCGGTCTCAAGACTCTTAATCCAGCTGGACTGGGTGGTCAGGAAAAATATGAGTGAGGACATGAATACAAGGCTCTGTACCAGTCCCACTGGACAGATCCCATTCAGACAGCATCCATCCCACCCTCCCTGGCCCTGACTGTGGGTCGGCCAATCATTCTTAGCCCCAGGGAGGACGGTGCCCCGGGCCCTCTTGCCTTGTCCTGTCTAGGAGGATAGAAGCCTGGCTCAGGGATGGTCATTTGCTTGCACTTACAGAATCAAAGACGAGAAAAGCTACAAACACCTTTCTTTTCCTAAAGCAAACTTAGGGTGTATTTTCCTGCCCATGAGGCTCATTCCCTGACCTGTGTTGTTTTCAGGGTGACTCAGGACGGGACAGCCAGCAGAGAGGACCCAAAGGAGAAACCGGAGACATTGGGCCCATGGTACGATGCTCTACGTTCCTTGACTCCCTGTGCTGAGGGCCAAGACACAAAACCCACGTGGGCCCGTCCCCAGCCTAGAGGCCATGGAAGTGGCCTTTCAGGTTGTAGACCTAAGAGGTCGGGAACAGAGGGTCCCCGAAGCCCATGTGCATCCCCGTGAAGGAAGTCTCCGCCGGGGAATGGAGCAACCCTTCCAAGAGGCCCTCCAACCCCCAGATGTTCACAGAAAGTGCTTGTCAAGCCAGAGGCTTGTGCTGTGGGAATGTGCCTGAGCATGATGCACCCACAAGGTTACTTGGGTGACCCCCTCTGTGTATCAGTCCCATCTCCCGTGGTGTCTTGGGCAATATTGCCGCATTAGACGCTCTTCTCTGCAGAGGAGAATCTCACATGTTTTCTCTCCCACACCAGGGCCTCCCTGGGAGAGATGGCGTGCCTGGAAGGCCTGGCGATCCTGGCAAGGATGTGAGTGTCTCTGAGGGCTGTGGGCTCCCTGATATTAGGGTGCCACCTAGATCCTAAACCCCCAAATCCTGCCTGGGGCAGAGTTACTCAGCTACTTCTTATTAAGAAATTTCTGAAACTACTGTCACCCAAATCGTGCTGCTTAGAGAAATCTCTCATTCTTATCTTTTGTTCTATGCTCCGTCTCTTCTCCCTCCCCCAGACCTGCTTCCTTCCCGACCCAGAAAACACACTGAACAGACGCTTTAAAAATATTATCTTTACTGCTGTAGGAAATTTGGCCAGGTTTTATCCCACTAAATATTTAAAAGATCCAAATGAAGCATGAATCTGGGAGGAGTGAGAGAATGAGGGCAGGAAGGCTGACGGAGTCATATGCTTGTTGGTTTTATAACTGTTTGTGTGTGATGGTGTGTATGATGGTGTGTGTGATGGTGTCTGTGTGTGTTTGTGTGTGTGTGTTCTGCTGGAACCCAAGCAATGAAATTAGACTCTGTTTTCTAGAGAATTGCATCTCACAGTGGCTTTTAAAAATACATATATTTTATTGGTTTCAGAGAGGAAGGGAGAGGGAGAAATAGAAACGTCAATAATGAGAGAGAATCATTGATCAGCTACCTCCTGCATGCACCACATTGGGGAGGGAGTCTGAAACCTGGGCATGTGCCTGATTGGGAATTGAACTGTGTGACCTCCTGGTTCGTAGGTTGATGCTCAATCACTGAACCACACTGGCCAGGCTCTCAGTGGCTTCTTAAGACACATCAGAAATATGAGCTGCAGTAGCTCACTGAATGCCTAATCTTTGTTCTTGTTGATGAGTTCATACCTAAAGCCAAAGGGACACAAAGTAGTTGGAAACTTCTAGGGCCCAGAGGTACTCAGAGCTTGAGGTGGAAGAAGATGGTCCCTGTATGCGGAAGAGTGCTTCGAATTTGTAATCCTCAGGGGCCAGTTCAGGACGCTGGTGGATGCCCAGCCATGTCTCTGCTCAGAGACTGGCTGGGGCTGTGCAGCTGGTTCCCGGTGGTAACGATGTTTTAAGGGCTGAATCGTGGGACGGTTGGAGAGAGCATGTGACATGAGGGCTTTCAGAAGAAATGACTCTACATCCATAGTCAGATGACATGCTGTGGGCATAATTTCGTTTTTAAAATTCAGAAGAAGACTTAATATTTGAAAATGCTCTCTTAATAGTTCTGAGTATTATTTTTGAATAATGCTGCTGAGCTATATAATGAAAAAGCAACGAGGAGCTACCCAATTGTTATAATGTGCCATGCACCTGTTTGTGAGCAGGGCCAAATCTCGTTTTCGTGACAGACAGTCATGCATGCAATTCATTTTCATTCTGTGCACAGGTGACACTTGGGTTTGGATTCAATACAGTCAAGGGCTCTTGTGGACTCAGTTGCCTCCTTAGCGTCAGGATGAGGCCCGGAGATGTGGCCTCGTCCTTCCCTGGGACCTCACTGTGTCGGGCCCAGGTCCAGACAAAGCGCATCCTTCTGTGGGGCTACCTCGCTCCTCACACGGCCCCTTAGGGCTTCTACAGGCTGCCTCTGGCCTGAGCAATGAGTCATTGAGCACTGGTGGCCTCTGAACATACTCTAGGCTGTCCCCTTTGGGAGGGGCCAGCCAGATTGCTACCCTGGAGGATTGACCTGGTCCCACCCCTCCCCGACTTGTCCATATGTTGTCCATGGAAAGAGGCCCAAGTCTTCCATTAAAGAAGCTGCCACAACAGTGAATAATAGCAAAAACGGTTGTCCCAGAAGATCCCAGGCTGGTCTGTTGGGAGTGGAGACTGTGGTCTTTGGGTGATGCAGCAATCGGTCAAGCCCAGTAACCGCTGGTTGTTACAGTCTCCAGAACACAACTCCTCACCTTGCAAAGATTTATCCAGGACGTTCCCAAGTTCCCATCCCAAACCTCCCCACCACAGAGGAAGTAATCACAATGGGGGAATTAGCAGATTACTTACTCAGCGAGCCCACATTTATTTGGACTGAGGGTCACCCCTAGAGCATAGATGCAGATGTTGCCAAGACATGAGCCCAAACTAAGCACCCCTGGGCTCACAGGTTCACGCATGTGCCCTTGGCTGCTCACCTACCAGAGGATCTGTTATACTTGGCCAGCAGGGCTTGGAGAGTCTGGGACTCCCTTCCATGATAATTAACGTATTATGATGACTTCTCCCAACAGTCAGAAAAAATGGTAGAAAAATAGACAGCTTGACATTCCCCTTTCACATTCCTTATTTGAAATTGGCTGAGACTATGCAGCCAGGAGTCATTATTTTGCTTGGCAGGTCTGAAGTAATTCTCAAAACTTCCACTTGGGTGACTAACAGGGCAGCGTGGAGGCAAAGCTTGACTGAGATGAGGCAGGAAGGAGTTTCCTTGGGGCTGACAGGGCCTGGCACACAGTGGGTGGCAGATGAATGTGTGGGTTAAGTCGGGCAAAGTCTGGGCTTGGTCCTGTCTCCCCTAATCGTGTGTGTGACTTCTCCTGCAGGGCGGGTATGGCCGAAGGGGACCGGCAGGAGCTAAGGTAAGCCTCGGAGCTGGCACCTCTTCTCTGTCAGCACAATGTAACTCACCATGTGCCCTAATGGATTGTCCTCCTGTCCACCTCCCACCCACGAGCTAAAACTTCCTCTGTCCTTCGCCATCAAGGCTTGTAGCTCAATCAGCAGCTACCACCTTTTCCTAGGTCTTTAAATTTGGCCTCTTCTAATGAACTTGTGACAATGATTGACAGTGGGGGCAGGGTGGGGGGGGCGATGAAGGGAAAAAGACAGATGGAGGAGGCAGTTCCTGGGCATCTCGTTCACAAATGCCCACTTATCCAGTCATTAGCAAGTCACAACGTCTCTGTATCTTAGTCTTCTCACCTGTGCTATATGCAAAGCATCCTTATTTCCCAAAGCCATCCTGCAGAGAAGGTGAGGCAAGAGTAAGAATAGTTGTGACAGAGCAGAGTGACAGCTGCCTCCATGTGGTGATTGTGTCAGTGGCTTTGAAGTCGCTCGTAGAGTTGGGATTATGGCCCTGTTCCCTCACCCAGATGGGACTTTGGAACAGAGAGCTGACATTGGTATAAACTATCCTGACCCCACCCTGCAACTTCTCTTTCTTCTTTCAAGGGCAACAGGGGTGGTCCAGGCCAGCCGGGCTCTGCAGGAGAGCAGGGGACCAGAGGTGCACAGGTTGGTACCCAGGGAGATTGCATGCCCTTTGCTATTTCCCCAGATGCTCTTGTATTTTTTTAAAAATCAAGGTGAAAATTTTACAAAATTGAACACAAAATTCATCATTTACAGTGAACAATTCAGGGGGGTTTAGTACATTCACAATGTTGTACAAGCATCACCTCCGGTCTAGTTTCAAAGCATTTTCATCACCCCCAAAGGAGACCCTCATAGTACCCGTTACGTAGTCACCCCTCGTCTCCCCTCATCTCCCCACCCCCAGCTCAAGTTTCCTTTCTGTCTCAGTGAATTTGCCTATTCTTGACATCTCATGTACATGGATCAGCTTCTCTCACTGAGCATGATGACTTTTAGGTTCTCCATGTTATAGAACGGGACAGGGCTTCACTCCTTTTCATGGCCGAGTAATATTCCACTGCATGGGTAGACCACAGCTTACTTCTCTGTTCATTGGTTGATGGACATGGGTAGTTTCCACCTTTTGGAGACTGTGACTATTGCTGCCGTGAACATCGTGTACACATTTGTGTTTTTTAAAACTGGCTTCTCCATTCCTGTTCTGGGCTGGGGCTGCTGTTCCTCCAGTGGAGATAAAGTGTGATCTCTGGGGGCCTCGTTGGCAGTGGGAGTGAGGCTCTGGGCTCTGTGGAAAGTGCAGAGGTCATCTGAGCTTCCTCCTGGAGTGTCTCCTCAACACAGCACTGACCTTGGCCTTTTCCTCTTTCAGGGTCCAGCTGGTCCCACCGGCCCTCCAGGCCTGATGGGAGAACAAGGCATTCCTGGCCCTCGGGTAAGTGCATCTCAGCTCACCCCTCTGTGTGGCTAAGCGGACCACGCAGGGCCCGCGCAGGCTGGGGTTGCGTGGGGGGTATTGCTGAGGGCAGACCTTCCTTTTTGTCTGACTCTTTGGTGACACTGACCCTGGGTTGACCTCAGTCCTCACAGCCAGTGTATGTGAGGAAGGAAGAACCCTGTTTCCTTGGTGCCCCAGGCGTGTCTAGGCCCCAATGCTGCTCCTTCCCTACATGGGCCAGCTGGGGTCAGTGAGGCAGGATGTGCCTGTCCCCGAGGTCTCAGCGTGAAACTGCATAAATGTAACCCAATCCACCGAAATGCTCAGATTATGACAAATGGTTTCATAATCGCCTCTGGAGATTGGCTCTGAGGTTCGCTCTTCTGTGGATGGAATTCTCCATCCTCCAGTTCAGCACAGAAGATGTTCCTTAAATCTGCTGTGACCGCAGAATTCAACATCTCAGCTGTTAGTTATGATGGGCGGACATGTAGCTACAGCCGAGCTGGGACCAGGTGTCCTACACACCTGCTGTCCCTGGTGTGCGATAGGATACTGTGGGAGCCACCCTACCATCTGTTACAGAAAAGAGCAGTGACTGAACCTGGCAACAAACCGGCCTGTTGCTCCCTAAGGGCACAGATGTGCTTTGCCGTGGAAGCAGGAACTCGGCGAGAGCCATTGTGTACTTACTCTTCCCAACTTCGAAACCTGATATTTACCTATTTTTAAAGCCGTTAGTTTTTTTTTGCCAATATTTATTTTAGCTCTTATTAATCAAGAATCTGAGATGGAATATGGATGGGGCAGAGCTCTTGCAATAATTACTGATAACCGAGAGCTGGTTTCTGCCATATTCGTGGGGTCATTCCTGTGCTCACTAGGCTGTGCCACATGCAGGACACCGACTCATTCCTTCACTCAACGGATAAGTGCACACAGGTCTCCACACCTGTCTAACCACAGGCAGAAGGACAAAAGCCACATCAAATCTGGGTGCTTGTCCTCCAGTCAGGGACACGTATGAATGTACGTGGAAAACTGCACCGTTGTGCAAACTCGCCTAGGGTCACACTAACACTGTGAGTTGCACAAGCCATGTGTGTTTGCAGTTGTGTCTCCAGCACCGTGGGTGGCACTAAGTACTGGGGCTCTGATTCCCGGGGACTGGGGGAGAGGCGGGATTCAGACCCTTAGGCTTGGAAGGCGAATTTTCACTGACACTCCTCTTCTCCCACTGCAGGGGAGCGGAGGGACCGCAGGCCCTCCGGGAGAACGTGGCAGAACCGGGCCGCTGGGAAGAAAGGTTTGTCTGGACAAAGGTGGAGCTGGTTTCTGGAGGTCAGGCCCAGCCAGCCCCCCAGGCAGCCTCTCCCTCATTTGCCAGCCTGTCTACCTGCTTCATTTGCACATCCCTTCGCCTCCCCTCTGGTCTTTCCCACCCAGCCTCCCTGTTGAGAGCCGCTTGACCACCAGGGAACACATGGCTCATGTTCAGTGGGTTGGCTTTCTAGTAGCCGTGGCTCGCCAACAGCTGTAGTTGTCTGATCTGCTCCTGCCATGAACCGTGGCCACAGTTCAGCATCTCGGGGCAATCAAAATGGGTGTGTGTGTGTTGGGGGGCGGGGCGGGCAGGGGCGGGGGCGGCACATAGCACAGCACCAGACTTGCTGAACACATTTTGTTTGAATATTAGTGGTCCACACTGCTGCTCTGCTGACCACGTTGAGCTTATCTAAGAGCCCTGACTATCTGAGAACCTGCTTTCTACAAACCTTGAGAAAAACCACAATTTAACATAACCAGTCTGAAAGGACAGCATTTTCTCAGCAAAAGAAATGTGTTCCTGGGAGTCCAGAATTATTTTTTTCTGCCTCTTGTTGGTGTTGGGTTTCCCTGGATCATCTTCTCCTTCTCCTCCTCCTCCTCCTCCTCCTCCTCCTCCTCCTCCTCCTCCTCCTCCTCCTTCTTCTTCTTCTTCTTCTTCTTCTTCTTCTTCTTCTTCTTCTTCTTCTTCTTCTCTCTCTCTCTCTCTCTCTCTCTCTCTCTCTCTCTCTCTCTCTCTCCCTGTCAGCATGTCCCCATGCCATGTTTATGAAAAGGCCACACACCTACCTCCTCGATTCTTCTCCAGGAGTTGACACATGAACGTTGCCACTGAAGAGATCATTTTTATCAAAATTCAAAAGTTGAAGTTGGCAGTGGCATCACCTAGAATGATAGGGCTGGACTCTCATTTCAAATGGGCCTGGGCCCTCAGGTGTCTCAGCTTTCTCTCTTGTGTGCAGGGCGAGCCCGGAGATCCAGGACCAAAGGGAGGAATCGGGAACCGGGGGCCCCGTGGGGAGACGGTAAGATCAATATACACTGTTGTTGCTAGCTCTTTGCTGAAACACCCAGGAAGCGGGAGGTGGGGCTTGTGCCAGGCTAGCCTTTGCCAATGAAAATTAGTTTCTTTCCAAACAGAGGTAACTCAGTAGTTGCTTCTCCTGTCATTGGGGATGTGATTGAAAATAGTGAAACCTGCTGCTTATAACCAGCAAATAAATGTCAAATAAGGTTTGACCGCCTCATCTTCGGGCTTATGAATGCTTTGTGAGCACTTCCACATGGAGCTTTTCTGCAAAGAAATACACGTCCTTGGGTTCAAATGGAATTGGGTTTGATAAGGTCTTAAGCCAGCTTGAAACAGTTCCCTTTGAATGAGACATCCCAGGAATAGAAATCGCTACCTTGATAACGCATTTAAAAATTGTTATTTAAAATTATCTTGTAGGATATATTTCTATGCAAGAAAAAGAAATCTGCAGAATGTTGGTAATTTTTACTAAAATAAGCCAGTATACATAAAGACTAGAGGAGCTGACCAGGTTGATCTGTCTTATGATCCCTAAAGCTTTAAAATATTTTCCTTGTGAATGTAACTTCTCTACAGCGAACTGAAGTTTAAAAAAATCTATTTCCATTACTCTTAGTTTCAGAAGCAGAGGGAAAAAAGTCAAACTTAAAATCCATTCAAACTATCAAAGAAAATCTCTTTCTGATTCTGTTTCTATAAATTTGAGGGCAATGGCTCTTCCACTGTTGATGTCCATTTGAAACTGTAAATTAAGTAGCATGTTCCACACATGTTTTAGAGATATTGATGCATGTTTCATATAACTTCTGATTGAAGTAATTGTGTGCAGTCCTAAAAGCCGCTATGAAAAGGTGACAGGGACAGATGTGAGAGTCCGGGAGGAGGTGTTCGGAAAGAAGATAGTCTAGTGCCGTGGTCGGCAAACTGCGGCTCGTGAGCCACATGCGGCTCTTTGGCCCCTTCAGTGTGGCTCTTCCACAAAATACCATGTGCGGGCGGGCACGGACAGTGCGATTGAAACTTCATGGCCCATTCGCAGAAGTCGGTATTTTGTGGAAGAGCCACACTGAAGGGGCCAAAGAGCCGCATGTGTCTTGCGAGCCGCGGTTTGCCGAGCCGCAGTTTGCCGACCACTGGTCTAGTGGGATGATCTATGCAGGGGAGGGACACAGGGCGGGGGGGAAAGGTCTGAGCATAGACCACTCAGGAGGGTATGGGAGAGTGAGTCCCGTGTTTTTGCTTTGAAATCGAATTAAAGATTCATAGATACATAGAGTCAAGGTGAACTTCAAGAATCCTTTTAACTCTAAGATTCCTAGGTTCAATGAGTCTTTGATTCCACCTGCAAGCAGTATCTTTACCAACAGCCATAGTGGATCTATAAATAGGTGGGCCCACCAGTACTATTTGCCACAGGAGTGCTTTAAGCCCACCCTCTTACAGACATGGTCTTGTTCACACCTGGAAGATGGTGTAGGAACAGGAACAATGCCTTAAGCTATACCTCGATCTGGGAACTTTTCAGGGACTCAAGGACCCTGCTCAGGACTTTAGACAGAGGTGGGTGTGGCATGCCCAACATGGTAACCTGCAGTAATGCTGTCTTTCCACAATTAGGGAGATGATGGTCGAGATGGGATTGGCAGTGAAGGACGCAAAGGCAAAAAGGTATATACGTCTGACATATTGTATTTTTACAGAACCCTTTCTCAAAATTTTATTGTGATATAGTGAATTTTTTCTCTTGATGACTCTATAAATATATGTATTTTTTTCTGCTCAGGAATAATTTATTTTAGATAAATTTAAATTGAGACCAAATATTGAGTCGTTTATTTATCTTTTATAGGGAGAAAGAGGATTTCCTGGCTACCCAGGTCCAAAGGTAAATATTCCCCTGGTGGTTACACATTGCCATTGTTTTAGTATGAATCTAGTGTCTCCATGGGCTGCAAAGCAGAATATCTTGGTTCTAGTCTTGGGTCAGCCACTTATGGACTGAGTGACCTTGGGAAGGCCCACTCTCTAAGTCCCTCATCTGTCCAATGGAGATGACAGTATGCACTTGTCATGGTACTTCTGAGGATTAAATGAAAATGCAATAAAATACTTTGTAGACCTTAAAATGATGTATCTTCATGATGTTATTATTACTGATTCAACAAGCTAAGGCTAAACCTGCAAGACACACATGCACTAGTAACCCAGTGGGAAAGTAACCAGTCAGCCAATTGGCTGCTCCGGGAAGTGTGGTCCAGATGCCCCAGGAACCCTCGGCTACACCTTCCATTCTAGAGCTAATGTACCGCCTCCTGGCTCTCTTCTCAGGGTACCCCCGGTGACCCAGGAACAGGGGGAGCACCAGGACCCAAAGGCATCAGAGGTCGAAGGGTAAGTTTGCCTGGACCGTGGCTGCCACAGGAATGAGAACGTGTGGGAGGCTGGCCCAACCCTGACGCCTCCACCACTTCTGAGAAAGTTCTCCTTTGTCACCTGCAACCTGGCCAGTGACAGCATGGGGTGGGAGCAAAGGAATCCTAAGCCAAAGGCCCATGTTTTCAGGACCACCTGTGGCTATAGCTGTGTTTTCCTCCTTCTGGGGAGACCCCGAGAGCCCCTTCCTGTAACACATTTCAAGGGTCATAAGTCCATGGTTCTCTCCCTGCATGGCACCAGGGGGACTCAGGTGTCAAAACGAGTAATGTCAGAGTCCGTGTGCCCACATTTGATCTTATCCACCAGATGGTGAAGCAACAGGGTGTCATGGGGTGCGTGCTGTGTTTATACGGGTCCTGGGCTCAGAGGCAAGCCAGGCTAGGACCCTGTGCTCCCGCCTCCCATCATGATAGAACTCCTCTTCCTTAAGCTGCGTTTGGTTCTGCATTCCTCTCTTCAGGGGACGTTTACTCACCCCCTTAAAATTGCACTGTGTCTTGAATGAACAAATTGTGGTCTAGATACAGGTAAAAGTTTCTAACAGTTATTTTTAGCCTAAAATGTAATTAAACTCACCATAATTGTCCTGTTCATTTGCTCAGTGAATACAGTCAAATTAGATCAGTTACTGCTTAAATGAAGGTGGGGTTTGTAAACATTAAATTGGTTGTCTACACCAACAGTGACCTAATTAATTATCAGCTACTGATTTCTTGTGCATTCCTGGGCAGTCTCATTCATGGTTCTTAGGGAAGCATCTGCCTTCCCTAACCTCCCAGAGTGCACAGTTGTTAGAGATGCACATGAGTTTTGTGAGAGTCTCTTGTCCTTACATTTGAATCTTGGAGACACAGGAATCCTGAAAATGAGAGCTTCCCTGTGGTGATGGGGGGCGTCGGGTTAGATCATCTTCACCCCCCTTTCCAACGGTGGGAGCTGCGAATGTTCCTTCCTTTGCCACAGCTGAATGGTGCTTTTCTGCCCCTTGCAGGGAAATTCAGGGCCTCCAGGGACAGTGGGACAGAAGGGAGACCCTGGCTACCCGGGACCATCTGTAAGTACCTGCCGGTTCCCATTAAGCTGCCCGTGGGGTGGATGCCTTGTGTGTGGTCCCTGAAAACTTTCCACTATCTCCTTCTCACACAGACGATGTGCTGCATCTTTGTTGTTATTGTTGTTTCCTTTTAACCACTTCCCATCTGACACCACAATGAGGAAAAGAGCTCTTGAGCACGTGGCACTCTGCAATCCAGGGCCTACTTGTGGTTTGCCTCTACGATTCCCTGGTGTAGTTTCCTTGTCTGAGGCTTGTGTAGGGAACAAAAGAAAGAACACACCATTTTAGCTCTTGATTGCAGCTTGTGGGAGGACATAATTATGTCAGACCTTGATTTAGGGAATACTTCCTTTGGTCTGTAAAACCCCCAAGCGAGCTACCGATTCAGCAGTTGGAACCCGTTCATCACCTGGCCGCCTGGAGCCAGGAGGTGTCCCTCTGTGGCCCCTCCATAAAATCTCTTCATTACCAATCTCCTTGTTTCCTTCCTTGAATTCCCCCTCTCCTGTCTCCTTACATTGACATTGATGAAGTTCAAAGAAGAATGAACCAATAACTCAGGAATGGAAAGTCACTCCTAGAAGAAGGTTAAGGGATTACCCTGGGTGAACCCGGGAGAAGGAGGTTGAGTTGGGTGTTCAGTGAATAAAGCATTCAATGGGAGATCAATATGCCAGTTACTGTGGGGACGAGTCGGTAGGAACAGCCTCTTGGAGAGATGCCCAAGTGGCCCACGAGGCGACTGCTTGGCCATAAGGGGGACACATGCTGGGATGTGATGACGAGGGCAGCAGAGGGTCCCTGCCTGAGTGGAATCAGCAGGTGCTTCAGACCTGGAGTGATGGGCAGGTAGGAGGCTCCCGCTGTCCTCCTGTGGACAGGGTGGACTGGGCTAGCAGGTGGAAAGAAGCCCTTCTCTCAGAGAGATGGTGTTGGACTCAAGCTCATATGTGTTGTTTATGTGAATTTGTGGAGCTACTCCCTTCACCAGGGGGAAACTCTTTGTCCTCCTAGTCTTCTCCCCTTTGTCCTTTGAGCCGTGAAGTCTAGTGTACAAGGGAGTCTGAGAATGAGCCAGGTCCCACCTCTGCTTCCTCTATCATGTTTCTGTGAATCGAAGACTGTTCCCTTCATCCTACGTCCCCCATGTCAGCCTGTCCTTCCTTGTTTTTCAGGGTCACAAAGGCAACAGAGGTGACTCGATCGATGTAAGTTGCATGCATGCAGCACAAGTCATTGTCTGTAAGTCTTTTGTCTGCTGTCCTTACACCTTCTTTTTTTCCTTTTGAAGCAATGTGCCCTCGTCCAGAGCATCAAAGATAAATGTCGTAAGTATATGGCTTCCGGCTGTCAGGGGAACACTTTTATTTTGACATATGAAGTTCTCATACGGTGGAGTGACTTTCCCTCTCTCTGTTCCTTTGTAGCTTGCTGCTATGGTAAGTTCATTTCAGTGGTGTGACTTCCTTCGAGGAAAGAAGGCCCCTCTTCCAGTAAGTAAAGTTTGTCTTTGAAACCCCTCCCCTTCCCCAGGGCCCTTGGAGTGCCCCGTGTTCCCCACGGAACTGGCCTTTGCTTTGGACACCTCTGAGGGGGTCACCCAAGATACCTTTAGCCGAATGAGGGACGTGCTCTTGAAAATCGTGGGCGACTTGACCATTGCCGAGAGCAACTGCCCAAGGGGGGCCCGCGTGGCGGTGGTCACCTATAACAACGAGGTGACCACGGAGATCCGGTTTGCCGACTCCAAGAAGAAGTCCGTCCTCCTGGACAGGATCAAGAACCTTCAGGTGGCTCTGACGTCCAAGCAGCAGAGCCTGGAGACTGCCATGTCCTTTGTGGCCAGAAACACGTTCAAGCGAGTGAGGAATGGATTCCTGATGAGGAAAGTGGCCGTTTTCTTCAGCAATAAGCCCACGAGGGCATCCCCACAGCTCAGGGAGGCTGTGCTGAAGCTGTCGGATGCCGGGATCACGCCCTTGTTCCTCACCAGCCAGGAGGACCGGCAGCTGATCAACGCCCTGCAGGTCTGTGCCCGGCTGCTCTGTGACACCTCCTGCTGTCCTTCTTGGGTTCTGGGAAGGTTCTCAGGCATGGCCTCCCCCCTGCCCCCCCCCCCCAATGGTGTATCCATGACCCACAGTTTCTAGAAGGTCCTGGAGGACACTGATATGCTGAGAACTTCTCTAGTCGGGTTTCCAGGACAGCCTCTGGCTCCGGCACCAGGTCCTAGGCTCCCTCCTCATGTGTTGGAGGGAAATCTCCCAGGGAAGGAGATTGGTATTCTGTGACATTGACCCTGGAGGTCTTCCATTTCCTAGTGAGTTCCCAGACATTGGTGAGTCCAGCTCCCCAGGGTGTACTGCTGCTCAAACCATTCTTCAGCTGGGCTGGCACCCAAGGATCCGCTTGTGACATGGACACGGGCAACCTTGTCATTTGCTTGAATAACTTGTTTGTTACACTTAATCAATGATTATTTTCTCATTGTAAATTCTGGGCTTCTTGTTCAAGGGGTTGGATGGCGGGCACGAAGGGAGAGCTGGACCAGGAGTGAGGAGGCCCTGGCTCTGTTATCAGTCTACTCAGCACCTCGCTTTAGGTCTCTTACAGTAACATGGTCACGTCATTTCACCTCTCCGTGGCTTAGATTACTTACCTGTAGAAGCTGAGGCGGGTTGAGACGGGCTCCAAGATTTGTACTTCCAAGCTGGACAGTCTATGGTTTTCTCATTGCCTGTGTCAGCGAGAGGCAGCTGCGTCATTGCCAACATTTCTCAGGGTTTATTCTCCAAACCGCAGGCCAGTTGGGGCACAGAGCACTGGGCGTGGGATCCTGCATGGGCCACCAGCCATGTGCTCTTGTAAGGGGTGTGCTGTGTCGGCCGAGGGACCCAGAACCACACATGTGTTTAAAAACATAGTTTCAGCAAGTTCGAAAAATGAATTATTCATTAATTGAACTTAATTATTCATTAAATAAACAATTAGTGATGGTGTGCTGTGGTGGGCGGGAATTGTGAATCCTCTGGAAATGATTTAATCACTGCCTTGTCATTAAATCCCTTTTGAGACCTGGGAGAGAGATGAAGCAACAAAGCTAGTGCTTCCCAGTTATTATTATTGCAGAAAGTGATGGTATTATTTAAGCCCCCACTATTCGATAGAGGCTAGTCCCGGCATTTTACACACATTACCAAACTTAATCCCTCAAATAATTCTGTTGAGAATTTACTGTCATCCCATTTTATAGCTGAGGAAACTGAACCCCGGAGAGGCTAAATAATCTTGCTTCAGGTTCGGCAGAAAGTGCAGGAGTGGGATTCAAACTCCAGCTCATTTCAGCAGAAGAAAACCCGTGTTTTTCTACTAAACGCAGTGACTCTTCTAACCTCCCCTCTAAAACAGTGAGAAGATACTGGGCCTCTGGGAAGTTTGTTTTATTGATGTGGCTCTAATTTATTGTTCAGCTATATTTTGCAATAGTTACTGATTTTGAACATTCCTACTGAGTGTTTCCTTTTTTTTGACCAGATCAATAACACGGCTGTGGGGCACGCACTGGTCCTGCCCGCCAGGAGGGACCTCACGGACTTCCTGAAGAACGTCTTGACTTGTCACGTTTGCTTGGGTAAGGTGCTTCTCCAACGGGCACATCTGTCCAGTTGAAACTGCAGAACATACAGTCCATGGAGGGACATTTGAGCACATCACTGTCATCCGGGTAAAGGGCTGGAGTTAAGTGAGATTCATGGAGCCTGTTACTTACCATGTAGACACTACATGGTAGTTTACATGTTTAAAGTAGAGCCTCAAAACAGAGCTTCCCTTAGATGGAAAATGATTCGTTTTATAGGTAATGAAGGAGAACATGGGTTCTACTTCAATTTTGACCTTGGAGCCTAGATTTTAATTATCTGGCTTTGGGACTTTCTAGAGTACATTTCTTCAAACAGTGGCAAAAAAAGTAAGGTTCCTTTCTTTCCCTCCCCTCCCTATACTTTCCCTCCCTTTCCTTCCCCTCCCTTCCCCTCCCCCCCTTCCTCTTCTCCCCTCTCCTTTCCCTCCCCTCTCCTTTACCTCCCCCCCTCCCTTCTCCTCTCCTTTCCCCATCCTTTCCCTCCTTCCTCCCTCTCTCCCTTCCTTTTTAATGCCAATGCCACAGAATACCAACAAAATTTAACTTGTTTTATTTAGTAAGCATTCTATGATGAAAATGGGAATCTGACCACAACAATATTGACAAGATATAACTAGATTTCTACGTTCTGTGACAGTTTCAGCTGTCCGGGCTCCCAGCAGATTGATTGGTCATATCTCGCTGTAGAGTCCCAATATAAACGGCTGCCATGCTTCTTTCTAGACATCTGCAACATTGACCCATCCTGTGGATTCGGCAGCTGGAGGCCTTCTTTTAGGGACCGGCGAGCAGCAGGCAGTGATGTGGACATCGACATGGCTTTCATCTTAGACAGCTCTGAGTCCACCACCCTGTTCCAATTCAATGAGATGAAGAAGTACATAGGATACCTGGTCAGACAGCTGGACCTGAGCCCTGACCCCAAGGCTTCCCAACACTTTGCCCGAGTGGCCGTGGTGCAGCATGCACCCTATGAGTCCATGGGCAATGCCAGTGTGCCACCTGTAAAGGTGGAATTCTCCCTGACGGACTATGGCTCCAAGGAGAAGCTAATGGATGCCCTGGGCAACAGGATGGCACAGCTGCAGGGGACCAGGGCCTTAGGCCGTGCCATTGACTACACCATAGATCATGTCTTTGAAAGTGCACCCAACCCACGGGACCTGAAAATTGTGGTTCTGATGCTGACAGGGGAGGTACAGAAGCAACAGCTAGAGGAGGCCCAGAGAGCCATCCTGCAGGCCAAATGCAAGGGGTACTTCTTTGTGATTCTGGGCATTGGCAGGAAGGTCAACGTCAAGGAGGTATACAGCTTTGCCAGCGAGCCAAGTGATGTCTTCTTCAAGCTTGTGGATAAGGCCACTGAGCTCAACGAGGAGCCTCTCATGCGCTTTGGGAGGCTGTTGCCGTCCTTTGTCAGTAGTAAGTCTTGAGTCAGCATCGTGGGCCAAGCTTTCTGCCAGCCCACACCCTTGGGCAATGGGGGGAAGGGGCACAGGCATGGGAAAGACAACTAGTGTAATGATGTTTACTTTTTCATTCATTCAACAGGTAGGTATCAACACCCACAAGTCCCAGAACACTTTAACTTGCCAGGGTTGGCAGTGAGCACAAAGACAGAGACCCTGTCCTTGTTCACTTGTTTATTCAACCAAATTCCATTGAGCACCTCCCAACCATAGACAGTGTCCCTGAGAGTTTATAGTCTAGACGGCAGATGGGTCAAGTGCACATTTATTATGCATGATGTAATATCATGGCATGTCACAGAGAAGTATATCTTTCTTAAAAAAAATATATTTTATTAATTTTTTTACAGAGAGGAAGGGAGAAGGATAGAGAGTTAGAAACATTGATGAGAGAGAAGCATCGATCAGCTGCCTCCGGCACACCCCCAACCAGGGATGTGCCTGCAATCAAGGTACATGCCCTTGACTGGAATCGAACCTGGGACCCTTCAGTCCGCAGGCCGACGCTCTATCCACTGAACCAAACCGGTCAGGGCGAGAAGTATATCTTGATCAGGCTCATGGAAGCTTTTAGAAGAACTTGCCACCAACCCCGCCCTTGGAAACCTCTGGGTCTTTGCTGATGTGGCTCCCCCAGAGTGCTCTCCACCTCTGCTTCAGCAGCAGTTCCACATTCATCTTCCAAACTCACCTCCAGTTGCCCCTGCTCACCGTGGATGCTCCCCACTCCCAAGGCTTACTTGTTGTTAATCTGGATGCCACACTTACTGCATCTATCGCATGGCCCATTGGTCATCCATTGATGGGTTTATGATCACAGAGGACTGCATGGTCCTGAAGAAAGTGTTCCTTTTTAAAAAATATATTTTTTTATTTATTTCAGAGAGGAAGGAAGAGGGAGAGAGAGATAGAAACATCAATGATGAGAGAGAATCATTGATTGACTGCCTCCTGTATGCCCCCCACTGGGGATCGAGCCCGCAACCTGGGCATTTGCCCTTGACCGGAATTGAACCTGGGACCCTTTAGTCCTCAGGCAGATGCTCTATCCCACCGAACCAAAAGGCTAGGGTGAGAAAGTGTTTCATTCACTGTGTTCCCTTGAGCCTGGCACAGTGCTGGGCCCAGAGTTGTCACAGGAAGGTACACTGTATTTAACATATGAGAGAGATGTATAAAGTATGAATAAACATGCATATATGGAGAGTTGATTATTTAAGGTAAAGTCTAGTCCCTGAAAACAGCATTCACTTTTGTGAAGCCTGTGCCCCAAAAGTTTTAGGGGAGAACATCTGAAACAAAGGTAAGGCAGCAAGTTCACCCAGGCCATTGTCACTAACCTCAGAAGACGGGAAAAACAAACAAAAATCTTCTTAAACACAGCATTGAGAAAATATTCAAAGTAACTTGGTTATAGTTTGATGATTGAGGGTTTGGAACTGTTAAGTTCTGCACTTGAGTTTTCTCTTATTCCTATCTTTCTAATCACAT
Source organism: Myotis myotis (assembly GCF_014108235.1). NCBI lineage: Eukaryota > Metazoa > Chordata > Mammalia > Chiroptera > Vespertilionidae > Myotis > Myotis myotis. The sequence goes on along the minus strand of NW_023416390.1, from coordinate 34,695,798 downwards.
TGAGTAAATATAATCTTTAACCAAATCACCCAAATATTGCTAAATACAAGATATTGGCTTAATATGTTTTATGGATCAAGTACCATTATACTTAATGTTCAGAACTCACTGGACTTAACTTGTCTGGAAGAATTAATTAAGTCCACAAATATTTATGGACTGAATACTATGTGATTCATTGAACTCATTAGCACATTAATTTTAATTTGCAAGGTATTTGCATACACTTAAAATATTTTTTTTTCTATTTCTCTCTAGGTGAAAATGCTTTTTACTTGTCCCCTGATATCAGGAAACAGTGCAGTTGGTTCCAAGGGGACCAACCGGCAAAGACTCTTGTGAAATTTGGTCACAAACAAGTGTAAGTGATTATAATAATTGTCCCACAAATTACAGTGCTAGGGGAAGTGCCGAGGTCCTCCAAGGACTAACATTATGGGGGGAGGACATAAAAATTCAGAAAATGTGACTTCCCTAAGGTCACATATGACATTCTTTTAGAACAGGGGTTGGGAATGTCCGGCCCATGGGCCATATCATTTGGTCTGGTCCTGCCAAGGAAATTGCAGGTGGAACTTGAAATTCAACAAATCTCGGAGCTTTTGTCATAGCAGCATAATTTTTAAGTTGATAATTTTGTATGGCTCAAGAATGATGTTATAAATATCTAACTGACACTTGGCAGAAAAATGGTTTCCCACCCCCGTTTTAGAAGAATCTGTTGTATCTGTTAGCTTTTGCTGCATAACAAATGACCCCAAATTTAGTGGCTTAAAACAACAATATTTTCTAATTTGCAATTCTGTGGGTTAGCAATTTTTGCCTGGGATCAGCTGGGCAGTTCTTCTGGCATCTACAGGGCTCACTTATATGCTTGTGGTCAGCTACTCATCAGCTGTGGACTGGTGGTCTAGGGTGGTCTCAGCTGGACGGCTCATCTGTGCTCCACAAGGTCTCTCAGTCTCTGTGGGGAAGCCTGGATTTGTCCACAGGTGACAGGGAAGGGTCATGAGAGAAGGCGGAAGTATGCAAGACCTCTTGGGGCCTGGGCTAAGATTGGCTCACTGTTACCTCTGCTACATTCTTTTGGTCAAAGCATGTCTAGAGGCCAGCCTTGCTAGACTTGAGGGTGGGAGCTGGACTTGGTGGGAGGACCTGCCACATCACATTAGGTACAGAGAGGGTGGGCAGTGAAGGCCCTGTGTCCAAGCGATCAACCATCTCGGGTGTGAAATGATTTCCTGTGGAAGGATTGGATACCTTCAGGAAAGAATGGACTCCAGATCTTCTTAAAATGATTAATGCTGTAATCACACAGCTGATGGTGGTAGCAAGTGGAGGCAATGTGCATGCTCCACCACGAAGGCTAATGAGAAGGTTGGGAGATGGGAGGGACTGTGGTACCCACAGTGATGCTGGCCACCTGGCACATGCTCAGTGACTGTATGCCCAGCTCTATCTGTGGTGCCAACTCCAGGAGCAGACGGGAGAGCAGTGTGGCTGTGTGACAGAGAGCCTGGTGAGGGGAATGTGGTGGCACGACCGAGCGCAGCAATGTGCCATCGATTGGTACCCTTCAAGAGAATGCAACAGTGTGCCATGCTCTGGGGGAGGAGGGGGTTCTGACTATGGCACCCAGATGATGTGTGGATTCGGATTATGTTTGAAATAGGAATGTCTTACTCCCGCTGACCTCTGGGGGGGGGGGGAGAGCCCACCTCTTCCTCCTACACGCCCTTCTCTCCATCACCCCTTACGCCCCTCAGCTCTTGCTTTTGTCCCCAGAGGGGATGCTTCAGATCTCAGTCTCATTAGTTGAGAATCATTACTAAAGCAGCCATGGCCCTTTTCTGGTGCTATGGTACTACCCTGTTGATCTTGGTCCATAGGTTCTCTTTTTCTAGCCTTAATTACCTTTATAATTCCTCTAGAACAGTGGTTCTCAACCTTCCTAATGCTGCGACCCTTTAATACAGTTCCTCATGTTGTGGTGACCCCCAATTTCATTGTTAAAAATTGAACATAATTAAAGCATAGTGATGAATCACAAAAACAATATGTAATTATATATGTGTTTTCCGATAATCTTAAGTAACCCCTGTGAAAGGGTCGTTTGACCCCCAAAGGGGTCGCGACCCACAGGTTGAGAACCACTGCTCTAGAACATTCCCAAAAGTTGGATCAACCTTATCCAGGAAAACAAAATAAACAAATCTAATATCTGAATTTGTATGATAACAATTTGAAAATATACTGCATATGACATGTAGTGTGATATATCTATAAAATAACAAATGTTCATGTCAGGGCAAGAAATGATCAAGGGGTGGGTCTGTGCCGTTGTGTTTAATTATGTTGCTGTTTTCTTTGGTGACTCGAATAGAACAAGAAATTATAAAAAAAATCAAAACAAAATCACACATACAAAACTTAATACCAACTAAAATGCACAATGAGCCTGGGAGTGAAAGCATACACCGACTTTATAATTTTCCAGCTCAACACAACATTTTGCTGAGTGGTCACTTTTTTATAACGAGGGCAGCTATTAACTGATTATTATTGTTAGCAATAAGAATAATTACCATCCTTTCAATATTTATTGTCTCTTTACTCTCACCCTGCTTTTATTTGATAAATTGAAGAGTTGTCAGATGTATTTATAGTACAATAGATGCTTCATTTTTAGTGATTGTTACTTTCCATGCTGTTCAGTATGTTCTCTGCGGCACAGATTCTATAGAGAAGGGATTTGAGATATGCAGGCCTATATGTAATACATAAAACAACTGCATGCATTTAATACAACAGCATGCTTTGCATAGCTCACTAGGCATGTCCCTGTCCATTTTAGATAGCGGGCAAAACTATAGATGGGTTGAAGCAAAATTTAATTTGTTTTAACAGAAACACACCGAATAATGTTACTTCAAGTCCTACATCCAAACCAGTGGCCGTGGTCAACCTGCCGGCCTCAAAGCCGGCTGCCTCAAGACCTGCAGCTGCAAGACCTGTGCCTGCCAAGCCTGAGGGCTCAAAGGTGGCCACAGTCAGACCTGCAGTGGCCGCAAAGCCCGTGGCAGCAGCAAAACCAGTGGCAGGAGCAAAACCTGTAGCAGGAGCAAAACCGGTGGCAGCAACAGCAAAGCCAGTGGCAGCAGCAAAACCGGTGGCAGAAACAGCAAAGCCAGTGGCAGCAGCAAAACCGGTGGCAGAAACAGCAAAGCCAGTGGCAGCAGCAAAGCCAGTGGCAGCAGCAAAACCGGTGGCAGAAACAGCAAAGCCAGTGGCAGCAGCAAAACCGGTGGCAGAAACAGCAAAGCCAGTGGCAGCAGCAAAACCGGTGACAGAAACAGCAAAGCCAGTGGCAGCAGCAAAACCGGTGGCAGAAACAGCAAAGCCGGTGGCAGCAGCAAAACCGGTGGCAGAAACAGCAAAGCTGGTGGCAGCAGCAAAGCCAGTGGCAGCAGCAAAGCCAGCAGCTGCAAGACCCCCTGCCATTACCAAACCAGTGGCAGCAAAGCCTGAGGCCCCCAAGCCCCAGGCAGCCAGGCCGGCCACCACCAAGCCAGCCACTGTGAAGCCCGCAGGTAAGCAAGCTGCTGGGAGGGCTGCCCCCTGACACCCACCTGTACTGTGTTCAAGGCAGGTCCCTCAAAGCCTGTTTACAAAGCCATTGAAATACAGTCACTGATCAGGGTTTTATACATCTGGGTGATTTGTACATCTAAAAGGTGCTGGTCAGAGCAGGGAATTGTCAAAACATGGCCTGTTTTCTATATTAGAAAGAGATCTCTCACTACATGTGAGGCTGGTGAGCTCCATGCAGAACAGGCAAAAGGGCTCTCCCGCTTCCCCCACTCCCACCCGAGCCCACACCTGTTCATTCTCTCTGGGAAGTTCACAGGCGGGCATGACCCCTCTCTCCTGGAAACCCAGATCTTAAGCAAAAGGGATGAGTTCTAAGCAGAAGTAGAGTTTGGGGCCCCATTTAGGGAGTGAGAGTGAAAGAAAAAGCCTGTTGTCAGCTCTTGAGCCATGGGCTGTGCTTGGATTCTGGAGCCAGACCTGCCTCCCATATGATACGATTCCAGGAGATCTGCAAGGAGTTTTGTGATTGCGGACTTTGTCCTGCTGCGAAGCACATACCCATAGAAAAGAGGCCCCTCGCTGCCTGGTGGTTAGCTCAGCAACCTGGACAGTCAGCCACCCCACAGGCTGAGCCTTGTGCCAGGCCTGTCCATGGGAAAAGCAGGCTCCAGGCTGAAGGAGAAATCGGGCAGAGGGGAGCCATGAGGCCCAGAGGGTGTTATTTTATTTTTTCCTTAAAAAAGATGTTAGAAGATACTATAGAGCAGTGGTTCTCAACCTTCTGGCCCTTTAAATACAGTTCCTCATGTTGTGACCCAACCATAAAATTATTTTCGTTGCTACTTCATAACTGTAATGTTGCTACTGTTATGAATCATAATGTAAATATCTGATATGCAGGATGTATTTTCATTGTTCGTGACCCACAGGTTGAGAAGTGCTGCTATAGAGTATCACAAGCTGTACAGAAAGGTGAAGGCAGAATGCATGTGCTCCTAATAAGGTCATGGACATAGTCTTCATGTTATGAACAGAAAGCAGAGATTCCTTTAGAAGAATTTCATGTCATGCCCTAAGGTTTCATGACTCAATATATTTAAAATCCTGGGGTTCACGCCATAGTGAGCACATTTCAGATAGCACACGGGACCATGAATTTTCATAGTATCCTTTAATAAGAGAGATTGTCAGAAGGAAAAAGGGGGAGTTATGTACCTTGCTGATGGATAATGCAAGTTTTAATTACTATGAATCATTTCACATCTCATCTACATTGGTAGAAGACCAATATTTCCCAGGAACATGAACAAGAAACTGGTTCCCTGCCTCATCTCGCTTTCTGGTCAACTGTCTACTGATACACATCCCTCAGCTTTCGTCTCTTGCCTGCCTGTCTCCGTCACCTGGGGTTTTATTTATCTGTCCCCACACTGTGTTTGGTCTTTTCTAGTCAAGGCTGCCCGAGAGGTCCAGGTGCTGGAGATCACCGAGAACAGCGCCAAACTCCACTGGGAGAGGCCGGAGCCCCCCAGCCCTTACTTTTATGACCTCACCGTTACCTCGGCCCACGACCAGTCCCTAGTTCTGAAGCAGAACCTCACGGTCACGGACCGCGCCATCGGGGGCCTGCACGCCGGGCACACGTACCATGTGGTGGTAGTCTGCTACCTGAGGTCTCAGGTTAAGGCCGTCTACCGTGGAAGTTTCAGCACAAGTGAGTACGGGGTCCATTTAAGAAAAGTTGGTACCTGACTTGTACATGAATGTCGACAGGACATACAGGGAACAATTCATATTCATTGAATCTGTTCTGAAATAACAAGGTTAAAACAAAATCCTTTATAAACAAATGAATGGAAGATGGGGTACCTTGTGACCTCTTGCCCTGCCTTTGGGGTCCTGGAAGAAACCAGATCCGTTTGGCCTGGGTGCCGCCCTTCCCCTGTGAGAAAGAAATATGCCCATGTAACCTGGGCTGGGCTCGATGCCCATCACCTCTGTGTTTCAGAAGCACATTTCCATGTTCAGTGAACAGAAAACACCACCAAAGGTCCCCGGCTCCTTAGGGAGTAACCAGCTGGGGGGTCACAGGCATCCTTGGCCACCGCAGAAAGGACCCCAGAGTTTCCCTCCCCTACCCCCCATGCTCCGGCTCTGCCCTGGCTCTTCCACAGCCCCAAGGCCTGGCGCTGCAGCTTCTCCAGCCTCTAAATTACTCATGCCCCACCTCCTTTCTAAGTTCTTCTTGTCCCCCACTTTCTTCCTGACCCTGGCTTCTCTGGGGTGTGGAGGGGGAGGCTCACCTTCTTCCTCTTCCGGCCAGCGTTATTCAGATCAAAGAACTGTGCTCGAGGGAAGGGGATTCCCACCAGCCATCATGTAATCCACGAAGATAAAGAGTCCAAAGGCCCTTCCACCCCAGGGATCTGTTTTCTCGGCTAGAAACAGAAGAGTTTACATTGGGAAATGAGAAGATTTGTTCAAACAGAGATTTGCTCTGTTTGCTTGTTGAGATGAATTGAACTAGCAGACAGCAGACATCAGGACTCTGTGTATGGATTTCTTGGGTCCCTGTGTTTCAGCGGCCCACACTTATCTTAATCCAGAGAGGCAAGCTTGCCTCATCCCTAAGGATTCCCTGGTCCTTCAGTGTCTGAGTTACCTACTAGTTGCATGTGTTTTTCTTTTATAGGGGAAACTCAGCCTCCACCTCCACAACCAGCAAGGCCGGCCTCTAGTTCAACCTTCAATCTCATGGTGAGCACAGAACCGCTGGCTGAGAATGAAATAGGTGAGTTGTGACAACATTCGGTCCATTAGCAGCACCAGTATGGCCTTCTCACAAACAGTTACTGCCCTTGCATTTTGGATACTCTGTCACCTGCTGAGGTTCTAACTCTCAGAGCAGGATGACTTCTACGGGGAAAGTTCCATATCCACTTGGCGTGGCCCAGCATGGGCTCATTCTGCATATTCCAAGCTATCCCTGGAACCTTACCTTGCTCATCCCCAGGCTCTTGGAGAAAATTGGATGGGAGTTGCTTTGGGCACTGCAGCCAGGAATCCATGTATTGTTTATCACTTTTCTCATATTGGGACTAGTGTGGATTTGTGTGGTCTATGATGCTACAACGAGTAGAGTGTCACCCATTCAGTGATCCAATCTAATAAAAAGTGCTCAGGCCCTAGCCAATTTGGCTCAGTGAATAGAGTGTCAGCCTGCAGACCAAAGGGTCCCAGGTTTGATTCCGGTCAAGGGTATGCACCTTGGTTGCAGACGCCTCCCCAGCTTGGGTCCTGGTCAGGGCTCATGCAGGAGGCAACCAACCGATGTGTTTCCCTCACATCGATGTTTCTCTCTATCTTTCCCTCTCTTTTGTAAAAATCAACTCTCCCTAAAAATCAATGGAAAAATATCCTTGGGTGAGGACCAACAACAAGAACAAACTGCTCAGAGAGACACAAGACATACAGATGAGGACCCATGGCAGACGGGTTTGGAAATGTCCCATAGGATTTGTGTTCTGGTCCCAATTTCCTAAGCACATACCTGGCTCGGTCTCTCATACCACTCTCTGTGTGCCCGAGACAAGTGAGTGCACGTTTGACGTTTAACCAGGGACCAGCTGGGCATGTTCCTGGACTGGCCACTGTTCCTTGCTTCTTTTCCTGGCCAGTGGGACTCTCTCAGACCTGTAATCCCTCGCTGAGCAGAGCACGAGCTCTAGTCATTCACCCTCGAGGAACCGATGACTGACATAGTCGACATGCTTTGCTTTCGAGTGTTCTCCTAAAAGATGTTGCTACTAATATCCAAAGTCCAAATTCCATGTTTTATAGGCCCCAGAGCACAAGGTTTTCCTAAAAGTGGGGACAGTTCATTATTTTTCAGTGTGTTGGCCACAGTCAGGAGGAGGAAGGCATAGCTCTTTCTGGTGTTTATTTCTGTACCTGACTATGATAAAGGGCATTTGCTGGGGCCCAGCTGCTCAGTCCCGTGCTGGACTTGAAAGCAGCTGTGCTTTCTCCATATGTTTTGCATCGTCAGCAGCAACAGCACATCATTTTTTCAGTTATCTACTAGGATTCCTCATTTTACTCTTTCCACTGTAAGTTTTTAAGGTGCTATTTGTTTCTCCATTTTACCATTTCTGTAGGGTCTGCACCCTGTCTCTTCTGTGTTCAAATAAAATTGGGTGGTTTCTGACTCCATACTTGGGAGTAGAGGCTTCTTGATTCTTTAATTTTTTTCTAGTTAAAACCTTCTCTGTTGCTAGAATACATTATTCCATCAATGGACTTTCCCTATGTCCGTGGATATGTGTCTATATCTATAATCTGTATCTCTATTTACATTTACATGTATACATCTACATTGTTCCTCTCTCTCTTGCTCTCTCTCCATCATCTATCTATCATCGATTCATATAGCCACAATCCATAATGACATGTAGCCTCAGTCATTATAAGAAAGAAGGTAACTGAGTCAGTACAGGAACTGTGAAACTGTTATGCACATATATGTATCATAAGGGAAATAAATGAACTACTTAGAGGACTGAAAAAAAGTTTAGAATAGTTTGCCTTTGAAAACAAGTTTAGAAATTGGTCGGTGTTAGGGACAGCCACGTTTTTCAAGCTCCTCAAGTCTTTCTAATGGAAAAATGGATTGAAAAACAAGAAATTGTCTCCTCTGGATGTAAATGTATGGGAATGATTCAGGAGTTCAGGGCAGATTTTATAAAAACTTTTAATGTTATGATTTTCAACTCAAATGGAAAATAGTGGAAGTAGGAATGTGGAATTGAGGATGGGTTGGAGAAGAAAACTTAAGTTTCAACCCTTTGATTTCTGATCATAAGCAGTTTTCTGAGTCCTGCAACAAGGGACCTGGGGAAGCCTGTGTCCCCTGCACTGGGCACCTGAGCTCCTAGCCACTCCAGCTCCACTCCCGAGGGACCTCCATGAGGCTTCCCCACAAGCTGCTTGAGCTGAGAGACGCCACAAAGAGCTTATAGAAATCCCCCAAAGACACGGGTCAGGACAGATGGGCTGATAATGTCAGAGTCACCGACATCTGTGTATATTGTTTCTCACCCATTGATAAGTTTACTCCTTAAAGAGTATGTGAAATGTAAAATTTCTAGCAAATTCTGTGCTTCAGTGAGAGAAAATGACTGGGTGTAAACTACGCAGCAATTTGGGGGATGTTTTTGGCTCTCTTATGTGTGGTCTAGAAGAGCCAAGAATATATAAACAGTGTTTAGTTAATATAAACAGCACAATCTTTAAACAAGAGTCTGGCTGGGCTGGTCATTTTCATTTTTCTTTCTTTCTTTCTTTCTTTCTTTCTTTCTTTCTTTCTTTCTTTCTTTCTTTCTTTTTTTTTTTTTAAAAGACTGAGACACAGATTCAAAAATAAGAGGGTGTTTTCAATCCAGACATTTGTCCCTTAGGTCTCCTCTCTCCCTGTGATAGAGAAAAGAATTTTTGAAATTGCGGCTTGTGTGGCTGTCAAGGCTCCCGGGAGTCTGTTTGGATGAATCTAAACCTCTGTCCTGCGTTCTGATGAGCCATAATGGTCAAACCCAGGACCTGAATGTCCCTTCACCATCTCATATGGTGGGCTTCCCACCAAGTGATTCCCACCAGCGTGAAGACACAAGTTCCCGGGTTTGCTTCAGATCGGGGCCTCGTGGGACTGATCCTCACGGGATTCTGAGCCTCAGTCCTGTGTACCTTGGAGTCTGGTCCATCATGTAGTAGACCCAGCTTTGGGTCTCTCCCTAAGGCTCCATTTTTCTTTCTTAATATCTGTCAGGACCGTGCATGCTGACCACCTCTGCTGGGGGCGGCCCACGCAGCTGTGGGTAAAAGCCCTGCGTGGGGAGGGCTGGTGAGTCAGGCAGTTCGCCACTCACGGAAACATGTGGCACCGTCCACGCCAGGGATCTTTGTGGAAAGGTTTACGTTTTCCAGACTCTCAGATAACAGTTGACATTAGTGCCTCTCTTTCCCAGCAGGGACCTGCAGTTTGCCAGGAAGTCTGTAAACAGACGTTTTCCCGAGTGTGAGCGGGAGGTCCTCCCAGGCTCTGCGAGCGCGGCTTCAGCGGGCAGCTGGGCCGCATCAGGCGTGTGCACTCAAAATCAGCTTCCTTAACTGGACAAAGAATGCCCCTGCCTTCAGAGCCGCTTGGCTCTGCGGCGTTTTTGCTGTTGTGAATTTTACATCAGTGTCAACACATCTTTTTCCTTACTTGTTTAATTTGGCCGGTCACAAAGGCACTGGGCTACAGGCACACACACACATACACACATGCACACACGCATACATACACACACAGACAGACACATACATACACACACAGACACTCATGTACGTACATACAGACACTCATAAGTTTTTCACTTTAATTTTTATTTTCAATCTAGTTGGCTTGTAGTGAAATGGACAGCCTTATTTTTGAATTATATTCTGACAGTATTAGTTGTTATTTTGCCAGGGAGTGGAACACTCCAAGGTTGGAAAACTTGGGCTCTTCTCTGAGGATTCAGCGGTGAGGGAATTGGAGAGTGGCTGACCCAGGGGTTGGAAAGGGAAACAGCTCATTTTACCTTAAGTCAGTGGTTCTCAACCTTGGCTGCACATTAGAATCACCTGGGAATCTTTTTAAAATCCTGATTTCTGGGCCTCATCCTCAGGAAATTCTGTTTCTTTGTTACTAATGTTGTGGCCTCACCCCATAACAAAGAAACAGAATTTCCGGAGGAGGAGGCCCAGAAATCGGGATTTTAAAAAGATTCCCAGGTGATTCTAATGTGCAGTCAAGGTTGAGAACCACTGCCTTAAATTATCCAGTAATGAAGGAGAGCTGACATTGGGATTTCGAGTGCAGTTCATTGACCCCTTTAGCCGGTACAATTGTATTTGTTGCTTACGAAGCTCTGAGTGTTTACAAAGCTCATTTGACAGAGGGGAAACTGAAGCTTGGGGAGCTGTGGGGAGTTTCCCCCTCACTCTTCTCTTTCTCCCTCCAGCAGCCTTGTGATGAGACCTTCAGCCCCTGGCACTGGGGATAGTCACCCACGGGCTCTAATGATGTGTTTTCTCCTCTCGTTGTTAAAGATATCTGTAAGCTGCCCAAAGAAGAAGGAACGTGCAGAAATTTTGTGTTGAAATGGTACCACAACGCGCAGACCAAGACCTGTGGGAGGTTCTGGTATAGAGGGTGCGGTGGAAACGAGAACAGATTCGATTCACAGGAAGAATGCGAGAAGGTTTGCTCTCCTGGTAAGTGACTTCCTTCTGTGTTTGTGGTGTTCTAAATAAGATAAGAGACCCAGGGCAGTAATTCACCTTTATTAAAGATATTTGAATTGCAGTAATTATGGTGGATATAAAGCAAAAAATAGATTGTATTTTTAGATGAGGGAGATATTCAAATAAAGCACATGAAAGGAACTTTCTGAATGATTAATATTTCTTAAATACTTCCTCATATCCTCGTATTTTTGTCAATGAAGAAACACATGGCCAATTACTCCACACTACTGGAAATATTATGAAGTCCCTGTTATTCATAAAATATTGTAATAAACATGATTATTAGGGAAATAGTACAACGAACAATTGTAGATAACACCAACGATAACTAATCCCATCTACTCATCTTTAAGTAATTGTGCTTCCTCTAAGCAATATTGATCTTGGGGCCACCCGAAATCACCATTACGATGGGTGATTCGATTGGTAATAAAACAGGCCATCTTCACCCAGAGCCTGGGCCCATGTTACGAAGGTGGCAGGGGTGGGTGTTCAGTTTGCATGAAGACTTGGCCAGGGGTGCAGGCAAGAGAAGGCTTGGCTTGAAGGAGAGCCCCCACCCCCAGGCCTAGAAGCCCTGGGCAGCCAGGGAAGGCTGAGCAGGACAGTGAGCGATGGGTGATGAAAACCAGGGGCTGTGAGATCATTTCATGTCAGTAATATGGCTTTTCCTCCTCTCTGTCTGCCCGCCCCCTCTGTCGATGCTCAGGGCTTGTCAACCCCAAAGTCATGGCTGTGATCGGGACCTAAGCATGGCCGACCAGGGACACGTACCTCTTGAAGAAGAAGGAGCCAGCCATGTCCAAGCCGTCTTCATAGAAGCTCCGGGTATTGATTCCCTGGCACCGTACCATTTCATGCTTTGATTTACACTCGAACTTGGGGAGCCGTCTGCCGCACGACCTATCAACATGGTGCTAGTGTGCCTGTGGGCCCACGCTCTGGTCCCCAGGCAGTGACCACGTATACTTTGAACGTGTGTAATAGCCACTGCTGGTGTCTATGTGAACATGTCTAAACATTCAAATCCCCTCTGCAGTTTCATGTTCTGCCTGTTCCAGGCAGACATAAGGTCTAGAAAACAGCCCCCAACTTCACAGCTACTCTCTATCCTTCCGCTTGGTTCGTCTCTTCCCCTCCCAGTTAAGCATGACTTTAGATGGATAGCCTGTTCTGGCGAATAAACAACTACCCAATGTTTCCATTTTTCTCCCCAAATCCTGGATTAGAGTCCAAGAGAACTTTCTTTTTCTAAAGCCTCTAACAAACCATCTGGTTGGAAGGAAGCAGAATCTCTTAATCTCTGTGCACTGCTAAGGGACCAATGCCTTCATTAAAGAGTGAAAAGAAAGTCATAATAGAGAATATTTTTGGCATTCCTCTAATGTTGTGTTTTTTTTGTTTATTTTTTGGTGCAGGGGTGGGTGGGGTCTAATTTTAATTTTAAAGTTTTTAGGAAATTTATACAAAGAAACTTTTTAATAAAGTATATGGAAAGTGTCTTGGGTTTGGTGTTATTCGCTGTCTTGTTTCTAGAATCACCCGAGGCCAGGCTGGTGGTCCTGAGTACCACCCTTCTGTTTCCAGTGGAGGGGGCTAGAGAGCTCTCTGAGACAGTGTAGGAGACCAGCTGGGTCCGGCCCAGGGCTCCAGCACCCTGCGACCACCTGGACCACATTCCTGGCTTAGGACTCCTGCAGTCTTTCTGGTCTTAAGAATCAGGCTGGCTTTCATGCTCTCCTCTAACTTCTGGTGGGGCCCCAGAGCCTTGGCCTCCTTCGGTTGGTTTGCTCCCCTTTTTATCCTCTATGAGTAGCTGAGAGATGATGTGTAGGTGGCCCAGGGAACCCCATCCCTTTTCTGGAGTCTCAAAGAGAAAGCAGAATGTCTTTCAATTTCTTCCTTAAAGACCTTTGTCTCCTCCTGTCTTCAGACATAACACAAGAAGCAAACAAATGCATTGTTAGGTGGTCACTGCATTCCAAGGAGAAAGGAGACGGGATTTGTTTGAGACCATGTCTCCCCTGGTAGACAGAGCTCCCAGGACCCGGGTGTGGGCAGAGCTGCTGTATGTGAGATCCGAGTGAATCTGTCAGTTATTCTATTGAGAAGGGAGCTGGGAGGAGTGTGTTGAGCTGGGGACAGGAGAGAAGACCGGGGACCACAGACACCACTCCCTGCAATTGCCACCCAGGTTCCTAAGTTCTCACAGTGCCCTCCAGGTGAGCCCACCTGCACAGGACTGGTGGAAAGCGGAGCTCTCTGCCCCAGTCCGTGTGGGAGAGGGCCAAAGCGCATTGACCAGTGGAAGGAGGACACCTCTGTTGGAAATTGCAGGAACCTGGGGGAGCACTCAGGACTCCACAGTCCATGACATCAGGGATTTGATTTTACCAGCATCCCATGGCGACTGAGATGGCCTGGTTGGACATCAGGGCAGTTTCAGGGGAAATGCAAAGTTCTGGGGACTCCTTAGAAGCTCCCACAGTCAGGAGGGCCTGGACCACTTCTGTCCTCTAGATAAGGCCAACCCTCCTAACCTTCGAAGAGCCTCCTTTGTAGCATGAGACCGACAAAGAGCCCAGTGGGGTCATGAATTCCCTTCAGATGGATACTGGCCCTGGGTGGGAAGCATGCGTTCTGGGATCTTCTCAGCGACAGCCACCCAAATTCTCCAGCCCCATGGGAACAGCCCCTTCCACCTGAATGTGCATGTGCACCTCCCCTCGGGCTCACCCAAGTCCATCTCATTGGAGCAAGGACACACTTGTAGAGGGGCTAGGGAAAGGAGTGTCCCTGGTGCACTGGGGTGCGGGTGGGGGGGGGTGGGGCATAGCAGGAAAGAGTCTATCTGTTTGCTCGGGCTCCATAACCAACTACTACAAACTGGGTAGCTTCAAACAACAGACATTTCCTCTCTCACAGTTCTGGAGGCTGGAAGTCCAAAATCAAGGTGTTGGCAGGGCCGAGCTACCCTAAAATCTGTAGGGGAACTTCTCCTTGCCTTTTCCTACCTTTTGGTAATTTCTTGGGTTGCCACCACAAGCCTCCCATCTCTGCCTGTGTCTTCACGTGGCTTCTTCCTGTGTCTTTGCCTTTACAAGGCCGTCTTCTTACATTGGATGAGGGACCCACCCTATTCCAGTGTGACCTCACCTTAACTAATTCTATCTGCCATGTATTTTCAAATAAGGTTACATCTTGAGGTACTAGGGGCTAGAACTTCAGCTCATGTTTTTATTGGGGGACACAATTCAACCCCCAGCAGAGTCTCTGCATTTCCAGTACCTGCTCCCGACTCTGGTTTGTGGGCACACTGCTGACAGCTTGACAGCAGCTCCAGTGAAGACCCTTCAGCCGAATTCTGTCACTTCTCAGTCATGCTGGTTATTAAAAGCATCCCTACTGGACCTTGAGGGGTCCTGTTCATTTTCAAACTTCAATCCTAAATATTCTACAAAACCTTTTCCCTGCCTGCAGCGCAGGCTGGACTCGTGGCCGTGGAGGGGGTTTGAGTGGAGAAGGCCAGTGCTTCTCTCCTGCAGGCCTCTGTGTCCTCCAGGCTGGTAGAGTGCTGCACTGGAGCTCCTAACTGGACTCCTGGGGCAAAGCTGGGGTTGACCTTCTGTTGGCGGGTGCTGCTCTCTCACCCTGCCTGCCCTGGGCTCCCTTCTGCAGCAGGGCCCCATGCTGCCTCTCTCAGGCATATATCGATCCCCTAGCAGCATCTGTGGGGACTCGCTTGGGCAATCTGGCTTGTGAACCTCCTCCTCCCCTCTTTGGAGCTCCCTGTTGGGAGAATCCCTCCTCACAGGCTTTTGGTGCTGGGTGTCTTTATCCAGTAGATCACTTTCTTGGGGGACAATGTAATCAAGTCGGCTCAAGTCCAGCCACCCTCTTGGGTTACTTAATCCACAGGAAACTCATGACCTTGCCACATCAACTGGTCTCCCATTCAACCACTGAGCTCCTCCCACAGGTCCAGTGGTCAGGCACACGGTCAGCTGGTCTCAGCCCCTGCCTTGGTGGTGGTGGTGACCACTCCCCCAACTTGGAGTGCTTCTCTGAGGGTTTTGTCTTCAAGGAAGGGCCAGTTGAGTGCCCCTTGCTGCTGCCACTGGCAGTGAGTTCCCTGCCTTCCCCACGGGAGGGGAGAGAAGAGTGTGGCCGCCTCACAGATGCTGTGTTGCCCTCTGAAGGTCGCTGTGACTTTGTCCTGATTCTCTTCTATTGCCGTGGTGACTGTGTGTGCTCAGTGCAGTGTGCTTGGAGAAGGGCCCTTGGGGATCACCTCTGGGCAGACAGGACCCAGCAGGCACCCAAAACCAGCCTTGTGCAGGCACTTAATAATCAGAGAGCTCCGGGGCCCAATCCCCTATCGATGGGCTCAACACTGCACTCCATGCCCCTAATTCTCCCAGAAGGAAAACTGCATCCCCAAGGCACCTCAATAGTGCATGTGAATCTGCCTTCACCATACATTAGTGAGAAGTGGGTGTCTTATTGAAGAGTCCTTGAGGGGACAGCAGGGAAGGACTGACTTCATACAAATGCCCTTTAACAAACTGTCTCAGCCCCACAGCTGCTCACATCTCCTCCTCCTCCTCTTCCCCACAGCAGCTGCCTAAAATCCCCTCCATCCCTCCATCCTCACAGCTGCCCAGGCCATCCATGGGCAGGCGTGGGCGCTTCAACCAGGAAAACAAAAGCCCAGGAGATGGCAGCACGGTGGGCGTCTTGCTTCCTGCCCAGTTCACATAAAATCTATTCACCACCCCCCATTAAAATAATTAGCTTTACGTACAATAAAGTGCATCTGCTTATGTGTACTGTTTGATAAATTTTGACAAATGAATGTCTTGTAACCCTTGCCACTCATGACGTGAAACATCTCTGACAACCCATCTGGCAATGTGTGTAAAGAGCATTGAATGTTTTCGTAGCTTTTCTCCTCAGTGCATCGCATGTAGAAATTTATCTCAAAGAAATAACCAGAGATGTATGAAGATTTATGTTCAAGGATATTTAATCTGTCATTATTTGCAATGACGAAGAGAATTAGAGATTATCAAAATGGCCAACCAGAGGAGGATATTTAAATACATCATGCTTCACCAACAAAAGAAAAAGATGGGTAGCCATTCTTTACCCCATAAGTTGGTAAACGGTTCATGTAATTACTGTGGTCCCCTACCCACAGAGACACACTCCAAGATCCCCAGCAGATGCCTAAAACCATGGAGAATACCAAATCCTATATATACTAAATTTTTTTCCTTTACTGCATACCTATGATAAAGTTTAATTTATAAATTGGGCACAGTAAGAGATTTACAACAATGACTGTAAGATAGAACTGTAAAAATGTTATGTAAATGTGGTCTTTCTTTTTGAAAATATCTTATTGTGCTGAAAGCACTCTTCTTGTGAAGATGTGAGATGATACAGTGCCTACATGATGATGAGATGAAGTGAGGTACTCAGAACCATGTGCAACTTCAAACTTCAAGAACTGTTTATTTCTAAAATTTTCCATTTCATGTTTTTGGACCACAGTTGACCACAGATAACTGAAACTGTGGAAAGGGAAATCCTGGACAACAAGAGACTACTATAACCAGTCAATGTTTATGATAGAATGTTAAAAAATACAAATCTGTATATTTAATATGATAATTTCATTCATATGTATGTACATGCACACACAAATAATGTTTCTCTTTTGCAAAGACAAATACCACAAGGAAATACAACAAAATTCAAGCTGTGACTATTTCTGGTGAGGTGATTTAAATGTTCTTTAAATGTTCCCACACTTATTTTTTTTCCAAAACTAAACATGTTACCTCTATCAGTTATTTTAAACGTGACAATATTTTCATATACGAATTGCAGTACTTATAAACTGAAATTGTGTTTTAGTCTGTGTTGTAGGAATGTACTTAACCATTAATTCATCCACTCGTTCACTCATTCATTCACTCATATATTCATTCATTCACTCATTCCTTTGTCCGCATGTTTGTTGACTATGTAATGTGCTAGACACAGGTCTGGGCACTGGAAATGCAGCCCTCCTGGAACTGAGGGAGGTGGGGGAACAGGACCACTCCAATACATGTGTGAATGTTAGGAGAGAGGAGCTGTAGCATGTCCGCCTTTCCCATTGCCTTACACAGTGAGCAGGTGGAGCTCCCAAGCAAGAGGAAGCCTGGACTTCAGGAGAGCTCTGGGGCACACGTGCCACCTGTGGCCACACCTCACACGCTCACCCAGGATGTGCAGGGCAGGGGACTGCTGGAAGGAAGGTGGCTGTTGTCAGAACCCCACTCAGCCACAAAGACATGCCCGCCGCTGCTTCCCCGGCAGCTACAGGGCTTTCACTCCCCTTTCTAGACCTTTACAAAGCTGCTTTCACCCCAGTGTTGGTTACACAATGGACTGGAGGAGTGACCAATGGGTTCAGCTACCCCAGATTTCCAATTTTACATGAAGGTCCCATTTCCACGTGGGTCTGTTTGTTCAATAGACACAGTTGGTGATATTGATTCACTTGACAGATACGGAGCACATGGTATGTGCTACTCGGCTTTTGGGGTAAATTAGCGAGTAAACCAGAGGGTCTTACATTCTCATGGTGGGAGGCAGCTGAAGGGTAAGGAATGTGATGAAGAAGCAAATGACGTGTTGCTCTGGGTGATGACAATGGCTGTGGGACAGGGAAGGTGAGGCTGACAGTGCTGTGGTCAGCGGCCATCAAATTTTGATAGCGTGACCATCCTTGTTGTTGAGAAGGCAACTTTGGAGAAACACATGAAGACAGTGAGGGAGGCAGCCAAGCGGAGAGCTGAGGGGAGAGCTGTGGTCAGACAGGACCCTAAGAGCAGGGAGCAGGAGTGTGCCCCCAATGGAGGAGGAGCTCTAAAGATGGAGGGCGGGGCCAGAGGGGTCGTTGGTGGCCGGGTAGGCAAGCCATCCTTCAGCGGCTTGCTCCAGATGACTGACGTGATCTTCTGTGAGTGTGGAAGGATCCCTGGCTGCCGCGCGTGCACCAGATGCCAGAGCAGCAAGGCGATGACACCGCGATGAGGCAGTGGCAGAAATTTAGGTGAGAGGTGGCAGCGGCCAAGACCAGAGCAATAGCAGAGGAATGAAGTGTGTGCTCTGGGTATGTTCTGATCCAAAATACGCAAGAACTGATATCATTTTTGTGTCCTGTTCAGCTTTCCACGTTTACTCCCACAAAGAAACTAAAAGCAAACCCGGAATCAGCTGTCCTGACTCTGTGTTCAGCGAAACGTGGACTTCTGCCCTGAAAACTCTCAGACTGCCTTTGCCAGACCACGCCAGGGAATCCGAATCCTTCTTGAACACTGGCATGCCCCTGGCCCCGGTGTCCACCCGGTTCTTTCTGGGGAAGACTCAGAGAACTCCCAGCCTGGCTGGTGTGGAGGGTGGCTTGCCAGTAAAGAACACCCGTTTTGGATTTTGTGAACAAGTATTCAACTTCTCCTGGGGTAAGACCCTGAGGTTTTGGGCTGTTGTAGCAGCCGGTGTGACCTCAGGTAACACACTTCACCTTTGTCCAATAGTGGTTGTGTGTCAGGAGATGCATTAGGTGACTCACACGCTCCATGTCAGGCAGTGCTGTCTGGTAGCGGTCATGATTCTAGCTTCACAGATGATGAAACAGAGGGTCAGAGTGTCCAGTTCATCCATCTATGACCTACTGGAGGCTGTATCTGGGCAAATCACCATGACCCAGAGGCTGTCCCAGAGCTCCCAACATGGGTTAGCTCCTGCGGGACCCTCACTGACATTTCCCAGGGCCCTCGGACTGTTTCCCTGGAAGTCAGATGTGAGTTATGGCTCTGTCTCTTCTCAGCACAAAGGGTACCCTGCCCAGCATGTACCCAACTCCTTCTGTTCCTCTCGGGACAGAGAGTCCCTCTGTCCTGCCCCTTCCAGTTTGCCCCCTTGCCTTTATCTGAAGGAGAAGCCAATGTCCTGGCTCATGTGTAGGGCTTGCAGAGGGCGGCCTGCTTGGGTCAAGTCATAGGGACATCTGTTAGGACTCAACCATTAGCACATTTCAGTCCTATCATTGTCATCTTTGCTGGATTCGTGAATATAGGGCCTTCTACTCTCCTCCCCTCCCCACCACCCTTTACAACTTTCTACATAAAAAGTCAGAGTGAACGTGGATGGAAGCCAATATCCTGATCCCTCAAGGTCAGTTTTAAACTTCCTCCCCCACAGTGACTCATTTTTAGGGATTAGTTCAGAGTTCCCTGCTGTCGGTTTTTCAGCTGAGCCTGGCTGCTCCTCAGGAGCCAGGTTCTCTGGTTCACTCATCTGGGCGCAGCTTCCGGAGACGCTGGCACCGCTGGTGGTGCCAGGCCGCTGGGCCATGTCCAGGGGCTGCCCCAGGGTCTGCCCCAGGGTCTGCTCCTTCTCTGACTTTAGTTCCCTGGTCTGAGCTTGCCTCTGCCTGTGCCTCCCACCTTCCCTTGGAGACAAAGTGCTGGTGGTGAGCTGCTCTGAGCCCCAGGGGGGCCCTGGGGCTCTTCCTGTTTGTTGGGAACCAGGACTCCAGAGCTGGGCTCTGTTTCAGAGGTCCTGAGGCTCAGCCTGGAGCCAGTTCAAGGACCCCTTTCCACGTCATTCCTGATTCTGGGATCCACATACTAGGCATAAAATTGCCAAAAAGTAAAACTCCAAAGAAGGAGTATTTTAAAATCCAGTCCTTAGAGCCCAACGACATCCGAGAAAGAAAAGGCCTCTGTGCATAGTGGGAACACCTGCCAAGTGACACTCAACCTGGACAACAGGTACAGTTTTCCTGTCTTTCATTGGAGATGTCTGTGAAGACCTTCAAGCCGCTGTTGCAAAAGTGCTCCAGTGGAAGGGACGTCGGCTTTGGCACAGGACAGCAGCCGTGCGTGTCTGCATTCCAGAGGAATGCTGAATGCAGTGTTCACACATTTTCCAGGAGATGTTAGAAACAGAAATAGCACCACAC
Source organism: Myotis myotis (assembly GCF_014108235.1). Taxonomy (NCBI): domain Eukaryota; kingdom Metazoa; phylum Chordata; class Mammalia; order Chiroptera; family Vespertilionidae; genus Myotis; species Myotis myotis. The sequence goes on along the minus strand of NW_023416390.1, from coordinate 34,675,859 downwards.
ACACACACACACACACACACACACACACACACACACACACACACACGCTGGTGGAGCCTACTAGTATATCCCTGAGAAACAATATCTCTGTTTTGAAAGACTCAAATGAGTCCAGTGTGTCTGATAGGGTTCTGGTGCCAGGAGTTCCCAGTCATTTTTGACCCAGCCTTCATGTGGGTTCCCTAACACCAGGTGCCAACTGAGTTTTGGTTGCAGATAGTTTGTTTAGGAAGAAATGTGGGAAGCACAAAAGAGGGAATTGAGAAGCAAGACAGAGAGAAGCTAACAGAAGATCATTAATGTTGAGCAGCAGTGGTGGCGGCCAACCCATCCTGCTGGGGACCCGTGGAATGGGAGGTAGTGTGACTACCTCCTTGGACTGCTGGACATCAGGGGTCCTTTACAAAAAGTTTGCTGAACTCCCCCCCCCCCCGCCCCCCTCCCTAGCTGATGGAGCGGTAGGCCTACAGCAGACCATGGCAGAGCTCAGAATATCTGAGCTGGAGAGGGACTTGATCTTCTTGCGGGAGTTTCCCGGGGTGTTAAGTCCTCACCCTTTCAGACTCCCTGCCCAGGCTGTTGCTAGAGAAGGTCCTTAGGCCAAGAAGCAGGGAGACATGGGCCCATGAGGTAGAGAGCTGTTGCACACCTGGAACTTCCGCTGTGGCCACAGGTGAACTCTGAGGTGGGTTGAGGAGCACAGCACAGACAGCACTGCCTTCCAGCCTTTGGACGTGAACCCACAAAATTGAAGCAGAGACACGAGATTGAGATCCTGAGAGAGGGGAGTCTATAATAGACACTACACTCCTCGTTACTCTGGTGGGGAGAAATGGAGATTCATGGACTGAGCAGATATTCTGAGCTCTGCCATGGCCTGCTGTAGGTCTACCGCTCCATCAGCTATTTAGGGGGGCGGGGGGGGGGAGGAGTTCAGCAAACTTTTTGTAAAGGCCCCCCTGATGTCCAGCAGTCCAAGGGTGCAGAGAGAGCCATAGTGTCTGTGGTGTGAATTTTGGCTGTGGCTCTGGCTGCTCAGCTCCCTGGTTCCTGTCCATTTTTGGAACTGAATCTGGTTTTCTAGTTTTCCCATTGTTGCTCTAAGATACTAAGTATCCTTCCAATAAAATAACATTCTGTCCTTGTTAACCAGAGTCATTTTGATCATTTGTAACCTAGAACCTTGACCGGAACACATTAAGTTTTTCAGTCACTCACCCAACAAACATCTGTTGAGCACCTCACCTGCTCCCGGTGTGGTATGAGGCGCTGGTCTGCAGGGTGAACGGGGCACACTCCCTGCCCTCATGGACCTCAGTGGCAAGGGAGATGGGTGTCAAACACACAATGACCAAGGACGCTTTGGGGGGCAGAGAGGATCTGATGAGCTCCTGGGTGGTTAATATGCTCACCAGATCCTCAAACCCAAAAGGCCAGGGAAACCAGCCATGGGATGACCTGAAGGGAGGAGACTCCAGGCTGAGAGAAGCACAGGGTCCAAGGCTTTTCTGAGCCTGCTGTGTGGAGTCTGGGACAATGGCGAAAGGGCAGCATGACTGGTGTGGCCAGGCAAACGGGGCGGGGGTTAGGAAATGCAACTGCGATGAGAGAAGATGCGGGATTAGACCAGGTGCTGGCCATGTGGAGGGAGAAAAGAGGATGACTTTAAACTTACTTTGGAAGTAGAGACAATAAGCCTTGCTTCTAAATTGGACAGGGGGGTAAGCAATATAGTTAAATGGTTGATGATGTCTAGTGTGAAGAGGAAAAATGGGGAAGGAATGGCATTTTGGCATGCCATTTGCTTATTTTTAGAGGTGGGTGGGGTCATCAAGAATCTCTCCTGTGCTTTTTGATTTGGGAGGCCCATGAACTTCCACGTGGTGAGATGGGAAGACAGTGGAAGGTCAGGGGAAGGGTTAGAGTTGGGGATAGGAATTCGGCAGTTTGGCAATTTATCCAGTTTCAAGCTATGAGAGCAGATGGGAGCCTCGTCTCTGGTGGGTGAAGAAGAGGAAGGGAGTCGGGAGAGGGCTCTGGTCTCAGTGACAGCAGCAGGGGCTGAGACGGAGCAGCGGCAGCAATAGGGACAACCAGGAGAGAAGGTGTCACCGAGGGCAGGAAAGGAAACTGCTTCAAGAAAATAGTGCTCCACTGTGTTGAAAGCTGCTGAGACCAGGGCAGGGGAGTCTAGAGAGAATCCGTGTGGGGTCGGCGGGGGATTAGATGCTCTCAGCGGCCGGGAAATGAACCCCTCTCTGGAGTCTGGAATTGGCCTGGCCCGTAGGGACATTTTTTATCCCCAGCTCTCAGGGCGTCCGGAGTGTGGGCAGTGGGACTGATCAGTTAGATCAGCGGTCGCCAACCTTTCAGACCTCAGGGACCACCGGGTGGTGACCGCTGAGTTAGATGGCAGAATGATGTCGTCAAGGACTCAGATTCCTTCCGTCTCTCTTTACTATTTTCAGGGTGGGCTCCATCCGCAGGATGGTAACAAGATGGTCTCATGTGGACACGGCAATATTTAATGGAGAAGGAAGACCAGTCTGTGGCTGCCTCAGGACCGAGAAAGTGTCTCCTAATGGCTCCAGCAGAGCCCCCAGCACTCCAGGGGCCAGATTCAGCTCCCAGGCCTCCTTGTTCCAACCACTGGCAAGAGGACTGACAAACAAGCCCATCTCCCTTCCGAGGGTCAGTGGGCTCTGCTCTGGAGGATGTGCGCTGACCGTGTCTGTGGCTGGGGGTGTCGGTGTGTATGTGCGTGACATTTAACAAGCTGTGTGTAGCCCACTGGATGGTGTAAGCTTTTTTTCGTACCAATGACCTCTCATGGTATTTTCCAAAGAATAAAACCAGAACAGCAGGAGCAAACTCTATAGCTTCTGCGAAAGAGGAGCCCTTGGAATAATGGGACTTATTGACATGTCCAGCCTAGTGTGGTCTGTGGGCCAAGAATACAGCCCTGACGTGACCATCAACTCAGCTATTTCCGTGAGCACCTCTTCCTGCTGCTCTTGATTTTCACAACAGTGGTCTGTGCCCAACACTCCAGCCCACACTGCATTCCCCACCCTCTTGACTTTCTGATGGACATCCCTAATCCCGGGGCCAGAGCTAATGCTGTGACTGAGGACAACGTCTTGGAAAACAGTATAATGATTGAGTTTGTGTTTAGGGCCGTGTGGGAAGACTTCAAAAATGTCTCCATATTGTTGCTCTTTACTTCAGCGGGCAAAAGAGGGAACTGGCAATGGAGTGCGTGGCCCTTAGTTACTCTCGATAAAGAGTTTGTTGGACTTCCCAACTCATCAAGGGGCTTGAGGCTACTAAGGATAAGACACAGCTTCAAGAGAACAAAAAGTAAATATTAACATTTCCAGAAATAAAAGCTTACACACATTTTACACTACTCAGACTTAAGCTCCCAAATTAGACTATATACTAACTAGAGGCCTGGTGCACAAAAATTCGTGCACTGGGGGGGCGGTCCCTCAGCCCTGCCTGCCCCCTCTCACAGTCGGGGAGCCCTCAGGGGATGTCCTACTGATGGCTTAGGCTCGCTCCCCCAGGGAGCAGTCTGGCCTCCATCTGTGGGAGGAGACCAGGCCAATCAGGGGAAGGCACTGTACCCATCACCCCACCACTACTGTCCACCATGGCTGCCTGCCCTCAGCCCTCGTAGCTGCCGAGGCTTTGTCTGGAAGGACCTCTGGAAAGACGTTCAGCGGTCCAGTCTAATTAGCATATTATGCTTTTGTTATTATAGATTCTGTTCTATTGTATTCTGTCCTTCCTATTGTATTCTATCCATCTTGGACTACATTCAGAAAACTGTCTCCTTCTGTGAGATTGCCCTGGGAAAGGCTCGAGCTGAGTACTAGGTCTGTGTAGCCTCACACTCTAACCCAGTGGCCCAGCAGCTTTGATTTGTAATGTAAATGTCTGAAGGGAATTTAGACAGTGTTCTATGACTCACGCAGGCATCGTCTTTCCTCAGGGGACCAGGCTGCACATATCTGTCAGCTCAGATCCCTGTCCTTATTTGAGTTTCAAAATAAAGACGCATTTGCACTTGAAGATGCTCACACGCCGGGAGTTCAGTGTGGAGTGAGGGCTCTGGAGGATGGAAGTGCCTCCTCCGCCCAGGCCACGCGCTGGTTGGTCCCTGTAGCCTCCCACTGGACTTTCTCCTGCCTTTTAAGGAAGACGCTGGGCTGTGGGGCGCAGCAGCCCCATTCCAGCTCGCACACATGGAACCCATCGCCTGCCATCGAGTGAACAGGCAGCTTCTGCCAGCGTGGCAGGGAGGAGCTAAAAATAGTGGGCAGAGTTCTCCAGGCTCTGCCGTGGCCACCGTTTCCATCAGCTGAGAAAATATAGGAGCTGTTGGCTGGGTCTCCCTGGGACGCTGTCCTTCCTTGTTGGGCAGATTTCTTACTCAAACCCCACCCCAAATTAATTTTTGGTTTTCAGAGAGGTGCTCCACTAGCCGGGCGCCCCCAGGCCACTCCCCACTGTTATGGCCCCAAAAGTGAAGCTCACGCTTCCTTAGGCTCCTGGGCCTCAGGTCCCCACCTGCCTCACTATAGCTTCCGAAGAGGGCAGGATGGGACAGCGCCGAGCACATGGGATCCGCAGCCAGATCAGCCACGGTGGCCGCACCTCAGAGGCCACCGTGGGCTCAGTCCCTTGTGTGTGGAGCTTAGTTAGGAGGTTTGGTTTAGAGGGGGACACAGACACAATGCCGTGAAGGGCACACAGATTCATAGATAAGTAAGGCCAGAGGGGGCACTGCTGGGACTTGAGGCTTACAGGGGAAATGTCCACATTACAGGCATTCAGGTTTGAAGATTTTAACATAACACACTGATGCAAATATGCGTCCTCTAGGCCCATCTGGCCCTTGGGCACCAGTCTGCCACCTCTGATTTAGAGGCACGGGGTTAAAAGCCATGGTTGCGGTGTCTGGTCGGCTGTATACAACTGTGCAAAACCTTGAAGCTTTAGCTTGAAAGTAGTCCTCCCCCAAACACCCCCCCCCCCAACCCCCTACCCCAGGAGGAGCAGATCGAGGTCTAGAGGTCTCACTGCGAACACAGGCCTGACTGTGAGAGTTACCGGCGCTGTAGGGGCGTCACTGTGCTCAGCAGCACTGTTTTAATAGAGAACAAACACCAGTCCCGGGTGTGCTGGGCAGTCAGGGCCACAAGGGAAGAGGAGACCGACCTAAAACGTGGGCCCAATGCACACAACGTTGTCATCGATGCAGCCCCTAGAGGAAGATGCTTCTGGGGGTGACGTCCAGACCAGATCCTCCTTCTCAAACTGGCCTTCAGCACATCTGTTCATTCCATAAGCCAAGCAGATTGCAGAACAGCCATGCTAGAAGGTGGGGACATTCGTGAGTTTTAACGTCTAAGACTATGCTGGTGTGTGTGAGTGCTTCCACCAGGGTGCCGCTCTGCGGACTCTGCGTGGATGACGATGGAATGATAGTCTTTGTCCAGCCTCGTACACAGGCCAATGCAACAGGCTGAGCTCTGCTAAAGGCACACGCACCCCCGGGAGGCCCTCTACAACCAGGCCCTGGGAAAGCCGCTAGGGATGACTACATGGAACATCTTCGCCCTTGCTCTTAACCAGCATCTAGAGGCAGATAAACAGGCAAGCAAACATGAGGTAACATTTGTTCCTATGGAGGTGAGACTAAGAAGAGTGGGAGTTGAGGAGAACATATTTGAATCACCCCGGGGTTCAGGGGAGACAGATGGGGTCTTGAAGGAAGGGGTGTCCCTGCTCAGTGTGGACTGAACATGGCAACTGCTTGAGGCTTTGGGGGAGGAAGTATTCAGGGAATGCGAACTTTGTTACTGTGGGCCCTTCCTGAGACGACAGAGACAAGGGAGGTCTTGAAGGGCCCCACTCATCTCGCAAAAGGGTTCATGTTTAAGACAACAAAGTCAGAAGGATATTGAGTAAACATTTAATTTCAGTAAAGCGGGGCAATCTACTCCACACTGACTATTGTCATGAACTGTTAGGCTTATGTAGATGGGGGCAGGGAGGCAGCGAGGAGGCTATGAACAGTGTAGCAGGAGGAGGGAAAGGCCCTGATCTGGGCTGGGCCCCTGCAGCGGGAGGAGTGAGGGCTGGGAGCCATGAGGGACAGAGTGAGGGACTGAGGGCTGGCCTGGGTGATGAGTAGACCTACTCTGTTTCCACTTTTCCGCTATTGGAAAGAACACAGTGATAAGCAACCTCTTGTGCAGATGTTAACACGGTTAACTGTTACCGTAGCACAAATGAGAAGAATAGGATATATGGTAAAATTATACAGTTCTGCTGATCTGCGTCAGCAAATTGCCTACCAGAAAAGTCACACCAATTTGCATTCCAACCAACTTCTTTGAAATGTCTCCTCTTTGAAATGTCTGCTAGGGATGTGCTCATTTTATTACATTTTTGCTGCATACATAAATTACTTATATGAGAATTTATATTGCATTATTTTCAATTATTTAAATTGCCAGTGAAGTCCAAATTTGAAGCAAACTGAATGTGTCCCAAACAGCTGTAGAAGTCTAACAGGAACACATGCGCTGGCTTTTCCAGGCCAGAGGTTGCTCTCCAGGCCTGGCCCACGGCGTGCTCCCCCGCCCCGCACGCTGCCTCCCGCTCGCATTGCAGAAAGGCCAGCGGGGCTCAGAGCAGTCTGTCACAGTTGCTAAATGGACAAACTCAGCACAGTCTGAGCGTCTGTCTTGCCAGTGTGCTAGTTTTCTTTTGGACGTACTTATTTTTCTATTTTAAAGATTTCTGTACTTATTGAATGACTTTCATAGATAATGTACATTTTTAAAATACTTAACTTTCTTTTTCTCTTTTTAAAAATCCTTCCTGATAATATGCTTCTATTTATTTTTAGAGAGAGCGGAAGAGAGAGACAGAAACATCGATGTGAGAGAGAAACATCATTGATTGGTTGCCTCCCATATGCGCCCTGACCGGGAATCGAACTTGCAACCCTTTGGTGCACGGGACAACACTCCAAGGAACCGAACCACCCGGTCAGGGCAGCATTTTTTCTTTTATTTATGTGGCTTTACGTTTTGCTGAACTCATATCTACTGTTGCTCTTCCCCTTACACACTTCCTCTCTGCTGCCACGCTCACAAATGCCCTCCCTCACTCCTGTCCAAAAACAGTGCAGTAGTTGCTGTTGGAACATCTGCTCCTGTCCAGGGCCTTTCTCTGACACCTACCTGAGGTCCCACCTCTCGGTGTCAGAGGGCCTGTCTTTTTCTTTCTTTTTTTTTTTTATGACATTATGGTATTTATTTGGAGATTGAATATAGTTTAAGGAGATGAGTATGGGTTGACAAGGGGTGGACCATGATGGTTAATTTTATTTATTTTTTATTTTTTATTGCTTACAGTATTACAAAGGGTATTACATATGTGTCCCTTTTTTTCCCCCGCCCTTGACAATCCCCTGGTCAGAAGGCCTGTCTTACTCAAGAAACCACAGCAGGGACAAAAGAGCAACAAAGGGCAAAAGGGTCAGCTAATCACCGGAAGCGAAGTGAATTTTGATTGTCACATTAGGCAGTTGGGGCGTATGTAGTGTGGCTGACTCAGCGGTCGCAGGCCCTGGCTCAGACACCACGGGTACCACAGCTGAAGCTGCGAGGCAGCTCCCCAAGGTCCTGTCCCAGGGAAATCCCTGGTGCTGTGAACTGAGGCTCAGGTGTCTCAGCATCTCAGGTCATCCGGGCACCAAAGTCTCTGTGCCAACCTCAGCTCTCAATGGCCAGCTAGTGCCGAAAAACAGGGTCGGAAGCAGACACGGCACAGCAGAGCATCTGCCCCAGCCTCGGCCCTGCTGGCAGGACGCCCAGACCGAGAGCACGTCTTTGGTAGGGACATGGGAAGGTGCCATTGGTGCCACTTGTATCTTTTGTTTCTTGATTCCCACACCCCAGAGCTTAGGTTTCTTTCCCTTTTCTTAGGGGCCAGGAGTATCAACCATCACCAGCCGAGTCTCCTAATTAGCCTCTATGCCCACTTCCTCCTTCCTCTCCACTGTGCCTTCTGAGTACCTCTTCCAGCCGCAGAATCTCAGCTACGCCGCCCAGAGGAGGGGCTTGCCACCTTCTCCTCATCACCACCTCCCAGAGCCGCCGGCCCTACCCCCACCTCATGGAAACCACTCTCTTCCACTTGATGGCTATCACCTGCCCACCTCTTTGCCATTTCCCTCGCTGCAGTCTCCCCAATACCTGTGACCATCCTTGAAGATGGCAGCACTGCTCCCCCCAGCACACCCCAGTGCTTTTCTGATGCAGATTCCATCTCAGATAGCGGGTCTGTGTGCCTGACCTGTGGCGTAAGGACGCACCCACTGGCCGGGAGCTCTGGTGCAAAGGTGTCAGGAGGGGACTGCGCCAGTGACATGCTCCAAATGAATGGATCGCCCCCTATGAGCCCATGGATTTGGAGTAAAATTAAGTAACTCGATAACATTGACTACTTCAAAGTTGGTGCAGAACCAAAGCAAAGTAACACGCTGCTGATGGGAACAGATCCAGGCTGAAGGCCAGTGGGTAAAAACACTTGGGTTTCGGTAGTTTTCATATATGAGGTTTTTCTTGTTATTCCCGGTTTTCTGGGAGCCAGGGCATGGATTAGTCTCCCTGTGCATGTCCTTCACAGACCCACAGAGCCTCACGCTCAGCGCACAGCCACAGAACGGTGAGCGAATGAGTGCACGCTTGCTTCTAGGTGCTGAAGACCATAGGGACCTCTCTGGGGACACTTGGGGTGTGTGACACAGTGCTTCTGAGGGCATACTTGCCTCAACTACAAAGGCTGTTGGCTTCCAAATCCTTCCTTGGAGTGGCAGGAAGCCAAGTATCTGATTTGACCCAAACTTGAGGGTTGTGCCTGGGCCCCTCACTAAGCCAGAGGTCAGAGGGGTCATGTGGACCGTTACTTTATCAAGTAAAGCATTGGCGTTAGACCTGCCATCTTATTGGACTACTGTCTCTTTGTTCTTTAAGCAGCGTTCCATAACCCTTAGCCTTCACATTACTCTTACTTTATCCTCTGAATCATTTCAAAGCATCACCCGGGCAACTTCTTCACCCTTTCCAATGGTGTCTTGGAGGTTCATAACCTCAGTCTATGCTTCTTCATTTTGCCTTTCTAAATTGAAACACTTTTTACGTTGTTTACTTCTTTTTATTTCTTTGAAAATCCTTTTGTGAACTTCAGGGCTTGTATCTTTAAATTTATTTGTACAGCTATTAGCTTATTTTCTTTAAAGACTTTTTGGTTGATCATACGACAGACACATGGAGGTGGCAGATGGGGACCAGCTGGGAAGCCGTGCTGGGTCTCTTTGATCCAGCACAGCTTTCTGCTTAAACTGTGGGTGTGAGCGAGCCTCGAGGAGCTGTGACAAGCCCGGACTGATGAGTCACAGCAGTGTTCCCGTGATTTGGGAGCCCGTCCGCACCCCGTTGAGCACATAAGGACTCTCCTTTGGAAACAGCTGCTGTCATGCTAGTGGGTGACAGGTAGCCATGTCAGTTAGGGTACCAGTCTCAAACCAGATGTTCCCCAACCTGGGTGCAGAGGAGTGCGGATGCAGCCCTCAGGATTCCCCATGGTGCCTCCTGGATCACCAGGAGCAGGGATTGAGCACAGTTACATGGAGGCGGGACCACCAAGGGCTCAGACTCCTCACTGATGGAGGAAAAGGCTCCTCCTGTGCTAGGAACCTCAATCAAACAAGTTCATCAACTGTAACAAACGTATCATACTGATGCAAGATGTTAACATAGGGAATCTGAGTAAGGGAGATACATAGGAACTGTACTTTCTGGTCAGTTTTCTCACAAAACTAAAGATGCTCTAAAATATAAAGTCTAGCCTTAGCCGGTTTGGCTCAGTGGATAGAGCATCAGCCTGCAGACTGAAGGGACCCAGGATCGATTGCAGTCAAAGGCACATGCCCGGGTCATGGGTTCAATATCCAGTAGGAGATGTATAGGAGGCAGCCAATCAATGATACTCTCTCATCATTGATGTTTTTCTCTCTCTTCCTCTATAAAAATCAATAAAAAATATATTTAAAAAATAAAGTCTATTAATTAGAGAACCAAAAACCACATGATCATGTCTGCTTCAGCTACATTGTATAATCCCACCTGGCCTATTGTAGGAACTCAATGGCTCTTGGTTGATAAACGAACATATAATTCAATATAATAATAATAACACAGTGTTCACTGGGCAGAGCTGAAGAGGGTCACGGGGGCAGGATGAGCACTGAGCCTCTCCTTTATCAACCTGTCCTAGCTGTACTCACCTTGACTCCTTCCTTGGGTGGGCCAGTTCTCACTCTTCCTGTGCCAGTTTTGACCAGGGCAGGCGACATGTCAGCATCCTTGGCCGATCACCACAGGTTCCTGAATTATTCTTCTGACTGATGTCCAATTCCTGCTTCTCCAGCCTCTAGTGAGACTATGTGGTGTGACAGCACTTTCTTATTTTCTTGTCTGGGGCTGCCATTCACCTGATTCCAGAGCTCAGCCCCAACCACCATCTCCTGGCCTTGGTCCCAGTTCCTGCCTGACTCCTGCTCTCTCTAGGACAATGGGGGCCTTGGTTCCTCTGCTCCAGTCTCTGTCTACAGATTACTTGAGCCAGGTGGGTGAGGAGCACCAACTTCACTTATTCGGGGAGGAAGCCCATCTACTTCTGGATCAACCTGACAGCTCATCCTTGGATGGTGTAATCTGCTTGGATATGCCTGAATGCACTTCTCCCATTTGGACACTGGACAAGGCCTTCTTGGCTTCCTCCAGCCATGTCTCAGTGTAGCTAATATCCTAACCTCCAGCTAGCCTGGTGCCCGAGTCCTCTTGGTAAAAACCAGAAAGGGAGACAATAGTGGTGTGGATTCAGGTAGGCATTTTAAGGAACAGGGAAGAAGTGAGTTAGAGTTGGAGGCAGCTGTTGTACTGGGAGGAGTCCGGGCTCAGAGAAGAAAGGCCAGGGCTTCAGAGCAGGACAGATTGGGTTTGAATCCCCAGGTTGGCTCTGAAGTTCTCTGTGGCCCCGAGGAAGCTTCCTAACCTCTCTAAGCTTCAGTCTTCCCAGCTGCAAAAGCTGTTCATTGAGCTAAGGTCTGTGGAATGTTCTTTATATTGTACAGTTCAGTATAATTTTCACTTTAAATATTTTACTATTATATAATACTATTTTTTCCTCATTATCAATAACTAAGGTATATTAATGTAAGGTAAGAGTGAATGGTCTCATGCACTCTACTTTTTTAAAAAAATAATTTTTTATTTTTTAATTACAGTTGACAGTCAACATTGTATTAGTTTCAGGTGGACAACATAGTGATTAGACATTTAAATGACTTATGAAGTGATTCCCTGATAAGTTTAGTACCCCTGATACGATACATAGTTATTGAAATACTATTGACTAAATTCCCTATACTGTAGTTCATATCCCTATGACTGATTTTATAACTGGAAATCTGTATTTCTTAATCCTTTCCACTTTTTCACCCATCCTGTCAACCACCCTCCCATCTGGCGATCATCAATTTGTTCCTGTATCTGTGAGTTTATTTTTGTCTTGTTTGTTTATTTTGTTTTATAGTTTCTACATATAAGTGAAATCATATGGTATTTGTCTATCTCTGTCTGACTTATTTCATTCAGCATAATACCCTTCAGATCTACCCATGTTGTTGCAAATTACTTAAGTTTGGAATTTTGTTATTGGAAATACAAACATGCTCAGTTTATTCTGCAGTGCTTATACATCATAGAAGGTTCTATTTTAACTGCAAGTCAATGTGCTTGGGATTGTGATATAATGACTGAAAGCTCAGACAGCATGACAAATGGTGAGCTTGGGATCAAAGGCAATACTCACTCATCCACAGAAGCTGGTCTTGTATGAATTATCTATGATTCATCTTAAGGAAAACATTTGTGTCTGTGTTAGTCATGGAAAGTCCTGTGGTCTAGCCTGGCTTTAGAGTTGGTAATTTTATATACATTATTTCACTTACCCCTCACAACAGTTCCATAAAGAAGTGCAGTAGTGAAAAAGATACAATGGTGGACAAGGTACAATGGTGGAGAAGGTAGAATGGTTTTGAGAAGGTACAGTAGTGTTGAGAAGGTAGAATGATGAAGAAGGTAGAATGGTAGAGAAGGTACAATAGTGGACAAGGTACAATGGGGGGAAAAGGTAGAATGACGGAGAAGGTAGAATTGTGGAGAAGGTACAGAGTGTTGAGAAGGTATGATGGTGGAGAATGTAGAATGGTGGAGAAGTACAGTAGTGTTGAGAAGTATGATGGTGGAGAAGGTATAAGTTGGAGAAGGTACAGTACTGTTGTGAGGGGTAAGGGAATTAAAGCCAGGCTAGACCACAGGACTTTCCATGACTAACACAGCAACAAATGTTTTCCTTAAGATGTTAGAGAAGGTAGATGGCGAAGAAGTAAAGAATAAGTAAAGGTAAAGAATGTGGAATGATGAAGAAGGTACTATGAAGAAGAAGCTGGCATGGTAAAGAAGATACAAAGAACCCATTTTACAGATGAGGAAATTAAGTTTTGAGACTTGGAGTGGCCAGGTCAAGGTCACAAGATTACTTGTGTTCTCTTTATCTCAAAGGCGTAAAGAGATGAGTGAAGAATGCTGGTCTTTTGCCTATGATCCTTGCTTCACCACATTTCACACGCCTCCAGTTAACTGCTCTGTGTGTTCAAATGAAAGGGGAGAAAACACATTCTCATCCTCTGTGCTTATCATCTCTGGTTATTGAATGGCACTAACTACCAGGTGTGACAGAACATACCTGAGAAGTGTCCTTTCAATGTGACTGGCTAATGTCTTTCTTTGGATGAACCATTCCAAAGATGCCAGAGCTATGTCATAAATACAAATTGGGTTGTGAAGTGTGAAAGTTGTTCTATTAAAATAAAGCGACATTAACTTTCTCTTGGGAATAGTGCTATTCTATTCGTTTTCAGCTGTATGAATTGTTCTTGCAGCTATGATTTGTTCTTCACCTCCAAACTGTCCCTAAGTAGTAAGTGCATTTTGAAGAAAGTTATTGCATCTAGAACGTCCTTGAGGTTTGCAGCCAGATGTGTGGCATTCCTGAGCTGGTTGATGATAGGAAAGGTGTGCTTGGATGATGTCAAGATTGCTTCAAATACACAGAGCTGGAGGGCATGTCTGTGGTTTTTATAGCGAATGTTCATTATCTCAGCTAAAGTGATGCCACAACCCAGAGAGACAGGAAGAGCTGACTGTGTTTATTTCGTTGATAGGACACCGAAGATGTTCTGGGACATGTCCACAGGCATAGGAAGCAGAGCTGGTTATATGACTTTGCTCATTGATTCTATATGTTTCCATAATATTAAAGGTTATAATTGTCATTTTGTGTAAGGTTGGCAGTCATTCCTATCAGTGCATTTCACTTTGTGGAAGATTTGGGGGAAATAACTCCTCTAATTCCAGCTGCCACTACCCACAGATCTCATTTCCTTCTTTCACCTAAGTTTAGCTGGGAATGTGGTTGACACAGGGCACCATCTGTTCTTCATCAAGGCATTTGACAAGCTTCTCATGATCTACTTATGGACACGCTGGAGAAATATGAGGTGGAGGCTAGTAGAATGAGGTGAATTACTAACTGGCTGATGGTCCAATGGAATTGTTGACTCAGTAACCCAAAGGTTTTTGATCTTTCTGTTATAGAGCTCTGACCCAATTCCAAACTGTTCATGGACAGAAACACATAAGTCATGATTTTCATATTTATAAATGGCTTGAAACTGGGAGGGGGAGCGATCAGATGTTGGTGGAAAGGGGCTGACTCTGTAAAAATACATTTTACTAGGCATTAATGTAAGGTCTTTTTATTTGGGTCTGCACACCCAAATCCCACAAATAAACTACCTCCCAATATAAGATAAAAAATAGTATTGTAGTGGTAGTATGTTGCAAATATCTTAATGCTTCTAATTCATGTTAGTATCAGTTAAATTTGAGTAAACACCATGATAGACCCATGATAGTTTGCCCTCACATGGCTTATAGAAATGTGGTATCTATGTGGTGGTCTGATTATATCGACCTAAGGAATTGTCGCTCTGTAAGGGGCCACTGGTAAACTGTAGTGTGTGCAGGGGAATGTGTCCTGGCCTTGCGGACGGCTGAAAGAACCAGAGCTTTTCCACGTGGCCATGAGAAGATGAGGGGTGAGAGGTCATTGGTCATTTCCTTCATAGATGTGAAAAGCTTTCTGGCAGAAGAAAGATTACTTGTGTTCTCTTTATCTCTAAGTCATAAAGCCAGATGACTAGATGGCAGAAGATGAGGTGTGCAGCACAGAGACCAGCCAGTCCTTTATTCCAGAGTCTACAAACACTTGGAAGACTGCAGACGGGGATTTGACTGCAGGACTTGGATGCTCTGCGGGAGAGTTTACTCAGGAGGGGCTCCACAGCAGAGATGAGAGTCACCTGGAACTTTAAGGAGTGAGGAGGCTGTGGATGCAGGGATGCTCCAGGGTCTCAGGAAGTCACTCAAGGGGCAGAAGGAGCAGCGTGGAAACCAGATGAGAGGCTGGAGAATGGGATGGTTTTGAATATGAGTTTTGTAGTCAGACTTGTGTTAGACTGTAATCTCTGCCAGGTGCTAGCTATGCAACCTCGATGTTGTAGATAGAATGAGGGCCTCCCAAAGAGGTCCATGTCCTAATCCCCAGAACCCGTGAGTATGTTACATTATATAGCAAAAGGGAGTTACGTTCGCTAGATTATCTTGGATGATCCGGGTGGACACAATGCAATCACAAGGGTCCTTCAAAGAGGCAGAAGGAGACAGAAGATTGAGTCAGTCAGTGAGTTATTATAATGGGAGCAAGGCAGAGAGTGCTATGGCTTTGAAGGTGGAGCAGGTGGCCATGAGCCCAGGAATGCTGGCAGCCTCTAGAGAAGAAAAGGGCAAGGGAACAGAATCTCTCCTGGGGCCCTCGGGAAGGGACTCGGCTCCTGCCACACCTTAATCTTCACCATGAGACCATTTTCAACTTCTGACCTCCTGAGCTGTGAAATAATACATTGCTTGAAGCCACTACCTCTGTGGTACTTGTTACAGCATCGATATAAAATTAATCCACTTGGGTCAGTGTGGCCTCTCTGAGTCAGTTTTTTCATGTATAAAGTGGAAATAGTAATATCTATTTCTAGAATTCTTGCAAGTGAAGTATCTATTACCCCACTTGACACATTGTGTGTGTTCATTAAAAAGACAGTCACCATCAATCATTATGAAAAACAGGCTCTATGGGTGAGTTTGCCCCAGCCATCACAAAATCCTGCAATAGTCATCAGTGTCCTCCTCCTCCATCTTGTGGAACCTCTTAACACATGGCTTGTTTTACCTGTGTCCAAAAATTTCACCACTGGGATGCAGATCCACGGCTACGGGACTCCCTCGCGCCAGTTTCTGAGGAATGATGAAGTGGTCCAGCTGCCCGGTTTGGGTCAAGTACTTACTTACCCACTCCTCATATGACCCAGTGCATGGATAGCAGGAAAGCACGATTTGCTATCATGTACTATGAAGTCCCAGGCTCAGGAGGCATGCCATCCGAGCCTCAGGGGATTACAGCAGCTGCCAGCTCTCCTTCCCGGATGGAGAGACCTGGAGGACTATCACCCCACCTCTATTGAGCCAATTCCCTATGTTAGAATCAGTTACTGATAACGAATTTCTGATTTTTCTTAGTTATAAATATTTTGCTTATGAATAACAGAAATCACTAAGCAATAGAGGAATTTTTGATGATTCTTAAGTTGGCTTATGAGACTAGAGACTAAATACCATCTGGATACTGTCTGTAAAAATAAATAGAAGATAATTTTCTTCTTTTATTCTACGTGTACATCCTTCACCATGATTTATGCACCCCACTTAACACAGTAAAAGTGGCACAAATTATATTAAAGAAATCAAACCAATAAAAAAAAGGTATTTTCAGAGCAAGAGAGAGACTGAAGAAATAAAGATCAGGATAGAGACAATACCGAATTTTGAGCCATATAGTTGAAGAAACCACATCAGGCACTTGAGATCATGGGCTCTGGTGCCAGGTTGTCTGGGACCTGCCACAGGACTGCCGCATACCAGCGGCATGAGCAAGCTACTTACCTTTTCTGTGCCTCAGTTTCCTCATCTGTAAAGTAAGGTCAAGAGTGCCTATTTGGTAGGGTTCTTGAGAGAATTCAATGAGTTCAAGCACGACCTGGCACAAAGCTATGATTGTGTTAACGACCTCCACTTCCGAAAAGTTTATTTAAAATATCAAATATCACATCTCCTCAGTACATACAGTATGTGTACTTCCAGTTTTTTCACCACTTTTAGTATTATAAACTCCTACGTTTTACCCAACTCTAATTTTTATGCAATTTGTTCAAACGCCTTATCCAAGTGAATTCCCCTTTTGTTCACTTTTCAAAACTATAAATTGAGAAAATTATCAACGGAGAAGATGGCAGCCAACTTGAAACGCTGGGGAAGGGAAACTTCTTCTAAAAAAGGAGCTGCGCTGAGTAAACAGTCCCCGAAGTGGTCCCGAGTGCGTTCCAGATGAGTAATGATTTATGAACAGGAAACCTGGGTCGGCCGGGCTTCAGTGAAACAGCGCGGTGGATGGAAACCAGATGTGGGCCCTTCGGCTCCGAGGCCGCAGAGTGAGCCGCACAAAGAGGCGGTGAGAGGAGGGAGGCGATGGAGGGGGGAGACAGGGAGAGCACATGTGACTGAGGGGACACACAGAGAGAGGACGGGGTGGGAGAGACAGCCAGCCAGGCAGGCACTAATGGAAATGAAACACCCTCCAGGGTCCACTCGTAAAACGTTGCATCAGCCAGGAGCCTGGAGCTCGTTGAGAATATACATTGTGTTTTAACATTTGTTCCCAGGGAAACGAGCTGGAAAAGGTCAGATGTTTCTACTCACGTGGAAGACGGAGACCATATGTGCACGAGCGCGTGTGAAGATACACCGTGTGCTTCAGAATGCACTGCAACGAAATGCCTCTTTTCTTCTGATTAAATCTCTGAAGGGCCCCGTTTCCTGCCGCTGCAAGGAGACGGCCTTTCAGTGTGATCTGGCAAAGAGAAGAACTTCAGTGTGTCTTCTCCTCCAGGGCCAAGCTGTCTGATACAAAGAAAACCGGGATCTGGAACAGGGGTCGGGGACTGTCGCCTGTGGGCCAGTTTTGGCCCAGAGACCATTTACGTGCAGTCCACTGGTTGTATATCTTTAAAGGGCTATGGAAAAAAAGCAAAGAAGATGGTGAAACAGGATTGTGTGTAGCCAGCAAAGCCCCACATAGTTACTATCTCATCCTCTGTAGGAAAGTTGACTAATTCTGGGTCTGGGTCTGGAATGTGCGCCATGGCAAGGGAAGCTAGCATGTGTCATCGGCCAGCGTGATAATGATGGCTACAAACGAAACGGTTCTTAGAAATCCCTTTACAGACCCAGAGAGCACGGTGGGGCGAAAGTTCATTTGTGCCCCTCATGCTAATGCACTGTGCTTTGTCCTCAAAGCTGGGCCAGGCTTACAGGCAGCGCAGGCTGCTGAGAGGCAGGATGGAGAGGTTCTCTCTGGGGTCGCAGGGAAAGCACACACTGTTCAGGTCTGTGCAGAGCTGTGCCAGCTCCAAGTGCAGAGCTGGCTCACACCTCTCAAACCTTGTAAACAGCAATGAGCAACGGGGCCTGAACGTCACCAGGGAATGTGCCTTGGGCTTTGGATAGACCCGAAGAATAAGGCACACAAAGACAGGCAGTTACCTGATTATATGCTTGCTTAGACGCAAGTGATTCTGATGCAATAATGATGAGAATAATAGTGTAATAAACAAAAACAATATTTATCCAATCGCAACTAAAATTGGTGGGTGTTCATTGTGTTAGGCATTGAGCTAAGCACTTCCCCTGAATTATCACATTTAATTCTCATAATGACCTTGTGAGGCTGAGGGAACAGACTCAGAGGCAAAGTAGCATTTCCAAAGTCAACTAGCCATTCAGAGGCAGAGCCGTGGTCTCGGAACAGATTCTTGCCCATCGCCTTTATTGCTCCTTAACGTAGAAAGGCTCAGTGCGAAGTGTTGGACATAAATGTGCAGGGTGCAAAGGAACTGAAAGTAAATCTTTATGATCCATATATTATCCCCCTTTTCCTTTAAAAAACCACAATAATAAAACCCTAAGCATTGAGGTGTCCCATAATTTTATTCTAGACATAGCTGAAACTGCGTGCACGGCTCATGAGTTAATGTGCTATTACCCGTGTAGACATAGCCGAAACTGCGCGCACGGCTCACAAATTAATGTGCTATTACCCGTGTAGGCACAGCTTAAACTGTGTGCACTGCTCACAAGTTAATGTGCTATTACCCATGTAGACATAGCTGAAACTGTGCACACGGCTCACGAGTTAGTATGTTATTACCCGTGTAGATATAGCCGAAACTGTGTGCATGGCTCACAAGTTAGTATGTTATTACCCATGTAGACATATCTGAAACTGCCAATCTAGTGAGCTTTCTGGCATTTAAATGGTGGTTGGATGCCTAGATCCTATAATCCAGTGCCCTGTGTGTGGGCTTCTTTGTCTGTAAGATGAGACATGAGTGATTTCCAAATTGAGGTCAAGGAACTTGGACATGAATTGCCTGGGCTCACCTCCAAGCCTGCCTGTCTTTGAGAAACCCTACCCTGCAGCAGTGGCCGAGCTCCTGATTGAGCTGTGGTCATTGGGGCTCCCCAGGGAAGGTGCCAAGGACCCAGCCACAGTCTTACCATTTGTCTTTGCTTACGCTCTTGGTGCCTGAGACCATTCTGGAAGCAAAATGACTTGCATTTTACATTGAACCCTTATTAGTAAACGGACATTTCAGTGACCCTGACGCCAAGGCAGGACTTTTTCTCATGTACACTTAGGGCAAGGCTTTTGTTGCCTGGTTCCATTGTTTCAAAGTTACGGTAATTTCATTATGATGCTGACTATATGATATTAGAAGATGCAGACAATTTTCTTCAGGCCCCTCAAATTTCCTCTAGAATGGCTTTCCTGGGGACTCTTTCTGTCTGGACTTTTCTCGTCTTCATCATTAACGTGGCCCATTGTTGATGTCCAACTTCACGCCCACATTTCCACTCAGACCCTGACTCCTGCCCCAGGCCCAGGAGAACCTCTGGGTTTTGCTGCCATAATGCCAGATATTAGGATTCATTGATTTAAACGGTCTTAATTCACTTTACCCTTTGATTTCTGTGGACAGGGTAATCGATGGTAATCATTTTCTGAATATTCTGATTTTCCATTTGAAAAGTATTAATTCCTGAAGATGGTAAGAACCTAAATTATTTCAACTTATTAGAATATCAGCATTACTAATTATTCTCTATTTTAGAAGGAAAAAAATAAAAACAAGATTAACATCAGGAGCGGCTTCATGTAACAGATATTTATTTTGTGTGGCTACTGAAGGGAAGTCGCATCGCACTAAGGATCCTGTCTCCATGGCACTCATCTCCATGATGCCAACATCCTTCCAGCTCACCTCCAACCATTCACACCTGGCCCTGTGTCCCATGTCCCTCCACTCAGCGAGAGCTGCCCAAAGATGGTGTCACCAATGATTGAAAGTGCACAAACACTATAGACTGATAGCCCTGCGTACGTCTGTGTTCCAGTAGCTCACTGCCGCCTGCCAGTAGCTCTCTGCCTGCTGCCCCGCCCTCCTGTAGCTCCCTCACCGCCCCCCCCCCCCCCCAGCTTGCTGCCCTGCCCCCTCGTAGCTCTCTGCCACTCACTTGTAGCTCCTTGCCCCACCCTCCTGCTAATCCCTGAACTGGTTGTTATGCAGTCGGTCGTTACGTAATGACCATTTGCATATTTCATATTTATTATATAGGATATTTTAAAGCATAGGTTGAAAGAAACAAATTATTTGAATAACCCCCCAATTAAATGAACCAGAAACCCAATCACAATGAATTCTAGTTAATGGAGGCATTACACAGGCCATCACAAAGGGCTAAATACTGGAGGACTTCCACATTTGCTAAGCCTCTTGGTAGTAATTTCCCTCATGCCTTCTGGTAACCTGATCCGGTCGACAATACAGGAATTATTGGTCTTATTATATGGTGGGGTAGACACATAGCTTTGAGTAGTCCTGTGTGGAGACCCTGTTCTATCTGCTATTGGGGTTTAAAAATGAAATTGAGATGAAAAATCATTGAAAGAACGACCTAGATTATGTTGCCGAAATAAGAAATCTCGGTCATCGCGTGCACAGAATGTAGCTCGTCCAGAGGGAGTTCCTCCGGCTTGGGCCTGTGGGAGAGACCTCACCCAGAGGCTGTGGGTCAGCTGGCTCTTTAGGACCAATTTTTAATCTCAGCCCTTGGTGTGGGTGACCACAGGATCTCCTGCTCTCCTGCAGGACACAGCTGGGGGCAATTCTCATGGTTCATATTGGTGTTGCTGAAGACGTTTCCCTCTGTGGTTCATGGGACACTTTAATCAGACACAGGAAGGGAGGAGGGTGTACTGGGTCTTCCCAGCTAGCTCAGCCCCCACATGCCCAATGCTAGTTGTCCAGTGTCCTCTGATGGTGAACATGTACGGAAACCCATGTCAGGTTTTAACTCAAGGGCAGACATTTACATCTAGCCCAGCCGTGGGCAAACTATGGCCTGCAGGCCGGATCTGGCCCCTTTTGAAATGAATAAAACTATTGAAAAAAAAGACCGTACCCTTTTATGTAATGATGTTTACTTTGAATTTATATTAGTTCACACAAACACTCCATCCATGCTTTTGTTCTGGCCCTCCGGTCCAGTTTAAGAGCCCATTGTGGCCCTTAAGTCAAAAAGTTTGCCCACCCCTGGTCTAGTCTGTTCGGGCTCACTTTTCTCTCTCCTACTCCATAGAGTGAGTGGACTGGAGTGGCGTCTGGAAGCCTGCACTAACTCTCCCCAGTGCTGGGCTGCTGGTCCTGCCACATGCCCAGCTTCGATGTGAGAGGCCAGGAGAAATGCGGACAGGACCCTGTGAAGAGCGTCCTCTGGAGCAGCGGTTCTCAACCTGTGGGTCGTGACCCCTTTGGCGGTCGAACGACCCTTTCACAGGGGTCGGCTAAGACCATCCTGCATATCAGATATTTACATTAAGATTCATAACAGTAGCAACATTACAGTTATGAAGTAGCAACGGAAATAATTTTATGGTTGGGTTACAACATGAGGAACTGTATTTAAAGGGCCAGAAGGTTGAGAACCACTGCTCTGGAGCCACCAGTGAGTGAGGACAATGACATCTCAGTGACAAAAGCACTTCCTGTTCTCACTTCATGTGAGGTTAGGTTTCTGGCTCAGATCACATGAATGAGTCTACAGCCATCTCTGACTAAAGCCGGCACCTGACGTGAGAGGCCCTTCTGACGGTGCCGCCTCAGGACTCACGCCCTCATGGTCCCCCTGCCCGCACCCTGGCAGACCTGTGCCCACCTTCACCTGGCAGCGGCTCCCCTCCCATCAGAGTTCTGAGTCATTTCCTCTCTTCCTTCTGCGAACCTGGATCCTACAGGTGTCTCTCTCTCCTACACCATCAGCATGTTCTTCCCATCATTCCATATGCAACATGAGCTCTAGGGTCCCCTGTCCTAAATTAACAAACAAAAGCAAGGCAATGTGCGGCCAATTTCTTTAATTCCACAAACTTCTCCAGGTACCTGTGGCCTCTAGGCTCTGCAATAAATAACTGCTAGAGTCGGGCTTCTGTGCCCACTGAAGTGTCTCTTTTCCAGATCACCTGTGCCCTCCATGTCGCCAAACTCCATGGGTATAACGCTGCTGTCATTTTACCTAAACTGCCGTGGCTTTTAGTGCCCTTGACCACCTGAAGACCTCCTCCCTCAGCGGCCATGACTGCCGTCTCCTGCTTTTCCTCCCATTCACTGCACAGCCTTGCCCCATCGGACCTGTGTGTGGGTCTCCAGTCTCCTCCCACTCTCTGTGCTGGAGGAATGGAGGACGTGTGCCATTACTGGGGTTCCGGGGGTTTTGGGAGGGTGATGGGATAGCTGGAACCAGCCCCAGATCTGAGAGGCAGTAAGAGATAAAATGAGAGGTCTCCCCTCCAGTCTGAAGTCACAGATGCCTGGGCAGCGGGAGCAGCACTCAGCACACGCATGAGGATGAGAATGTGATGTATGACATGAAGCAACCGCCCATTCGGTATTTAAATATGCGGCAAAGCAACTCTAAGGCAGCGTTGCTGGGTCACATACAAAGCGACGTGCAGTAGGCACATCTCTTTCTATAAAATTGTTCTGCCGAAGGTGGGTCACAAATGAACACAGGTCAGCATTTCGGTGATCATGGGGTGTGACCGCTGGCGGACACAGGCACTGGCCTCCTTTCATGACCAAGGGAAGAGGAAACCTTTTTCTGAGTCTGTGGCCTCCTTGGAGCCTGCCAGGTCCTCTCCCATCTGCAGGACTCCCACTCCTCCCTGGACCAACACACACAGAAAGAGGGGCTCGCAAGCCTGGGTAGCCTGACCTCTGGGTGAGGGCTGAGCGCACTCTCTCCTCTCCCAGCCTGGACACCGTGGTCTCCCGGGATCCCGCCAGCTGGCACCAGGAGGCTAATTCCTTCCCCACTTGGAAGCGAAGTGCCCAGTTTGGAAAAGAAGCCAAACTTCCATTTACAGCTTTGCAGCCAGCCTTTCACAGATGCCAAGGCCAGGGGCAGGCCACCGGAGCTCAGCAGCCCCCGAGCCTGTGTTCACGGGGAGGAAGCCCATTCTCCACAGGGGATGTGTCCTGTGACCCCCAGTGGACACCCAAAACCGCAGATGGTACTGAACACCGTAGGGACTATACTTTACCTTTCCAATATGCCTATGGTAAAGTTTAATTTATAAATTAGGCACAGGAAGAGATTAACAATAACTAATAATAAAATGGGACAATTATAACAACATACTGTCATAAAAGTTATCTAAATGCGGCCTCTCACTTTCCCTTCCTGGCAACTGGTCTGATAGCCAGTTGCTCATATGTTTTAAACAGTAAGCGGCTTAAAACATATGAATTGCTTATTTCTGAAATTTTCTATTTAATACTTTGGGACCGTGGAGCTGAAACCTCGGAAGGTGAACTGTGACTAGAGGAGGCCACTGCCCTTCACCTTGTCAACTATCACCCCAGGGGTGCTTCCTCGTGGCTGCATTTACATATTTAGTAACTGGGATTTTTTTACGTGGCTGTGATTATTTATTAGCCAAATGGATAAACAGTAATTGCACCCAATGACTCGGTGGTTATTGTGTCTAATTATATCCAGCAGAGCGCCTGGGGGACACTGTGTTTGGAGCCGTCCTCTGATTGAATGGAAGGGCACAGAGAAGCAGAGAGGAGCACAGTCTGGCACAAGGTGTATCTGCAACCCCATCAGCTCTTGTCACTGGAACTCGCTGAGCCTCAGTCTTATGTTTACCCTGTCGGTAACGTTTCAGAGGAGGTTTACAGGAATGAACTAGAACTACATGAAACGTAAATATATGCTCAGTACACGCTGGCTGCTTCGTTCTTTCCAGCTGGCGCAGGTTTGGGCGCTCTCAGACACAGGGACCAGCGCTCTGAGCTTCCTCACCTTTGTTCCCACAGTGACTCTGTGGGGCGGGGCCCATCACTACCCCCTTTCCCAGAGGTGCTGAGGGACTTCCCCAAGACCCCAGGGCCGCTGAGGGGCTGAGCCAGGATCCAACCCCAGAACCCCAGCTCTTTGCCTTCTCAGGAGCTCATGCAAACAAGCGGTCAGGTGGGTGAGGGACCCCACAACCAGCCGGAAGGACCCAGTACGAGGGACAGAGCAGTCAAGTGCAAAAGAGAGACAGGAATGGAGACTGTGCCTGTAGCAGGAGGCAGACCTGGTCTCTGGGCGCTGGGGAGGATTGGTCCCAGAGGGGCGGAGGGGAGTGGGGACAGGGGCAGGGGAGGCACTAGAGAGGAGAGCCAGGTCTTCACAGAGTCCTGGGACCTGACTAAAGGAGGAGCTTTGGGGTGGCTGCTCAGTGAAGAGGTCCCCGAGTTCCTGTTCACAGGGCAGCCGGCTGCACCGAAGCTGGATCAGGGTGTCAAGGGTTGTCTCTGATAATAGGAGAGGAGGTCTGGAAACTTCCAGAAGAGGCAAATGCCTTGCCCGACATGACAGCATCCGAGTTATTTTCTTTGGCAGACGATGCTTTAAAGTTGATCCAAACGCACCATCATCCATTCCTCATGATTCCAGAAAGGGCACCAGGTTTGAGCTGGGCAGCCCCAGAGTTCTCTGCAAACCTTTTCCATAGAAACAGACTCTTTACCAAAGAAACTGCCTGAGGTCACTTGGGACAGAAATAGAACCGTTTCACCTTTCTATTTGTTTGAATAAAGCAACTTGCAGGCGTTTCTGCCGGTTGGTTGAAGAGTGAGAGACTCTGCCCGTGTGCATGAGGATCAAGTATATAAATTCCCACCACACTGGTGGGTCTGAAGGACCTTCCAGAAGAAAGTGATTGATCATTTTATTGCCGATGAAGCATAAGGACTGAATATCACAGAAAAGTGAGATTCATGAGTGAGAGGCTGAACAACAACCTATTACTTGTTGCATGAAAAGAAACCCTGTAAACGTATGAACAGTAGAATTTGTTTCCTGTGGTTATGCAAATGCTGTCTGTGTCCTTTCCCAGGCCATTTCATTCCTTTTATAAAGAAGTGGAGGTAAAAAGTATTTTTAACAATATTTTTATTAGTAATAAATATTTATTGAGGAACACTGGAAGAATAAAGAACGTGAAAGAGAAAATAAAAAGCAGCCCAAATTCTACAACCTAGCCTTGATTCTAGGGGTCATTTTGATGGCCCTCCTTTTATGTTTCATTTTGTGTTTTTTAAAAACTGTTTCTCATGCAATGAAAAGGAGAATGAGAAGATATTTCATATGTTCTCTTGAGCCCTATTAAAAATGCAAAAATAAAAGAACAAGAAAAGTTCCAAGAAGAAAAATTAGAGCAAGTCAAGTGATGTGCAAAAAAAAAAAAAATTCTATGTTCCCTTAACAAGTATATTTGTGCAAAATGAATTCAAATTATGATAGCATGAAACAAATTATAAAGATAAGATCTATGATCAATATAAGGAAAAGATGTATCATGGAAAATTTAATAAATAATAAAGAAGGAAAATTTCAAGAGGCCCTTTAAATTTAATTTTTAATTTAAAAAATTATCTTTACTGTTGAAAGTATTACAGGTGTCCCTCTTGCCTCCCTCCCCGCCTCCGCCCACCCCATGATGCCTTCAACCCCACACCCAACCCCCAGGCCTACTGCTCTATCCTCTGTGTCCATGGGTTATGCATATATACATATAAGTTCTTTGGTTAATCTCTTCCTTGTTCCTTATTCCTTCCCTCTGTGATTACTCAGTCCGTTACATACTTCCATGTTTCTGGATCTATTTTGTTCATCAGTTTATTTTGTTCATTAGATTCCACATATAAATGAGATCATGTGATACTTGCCTTTCTCTGACTTGCCCTTTTAATTTTAATTGAATAACTGATGTGGCTGGGAAATGTGTATATGAATTAAGTGAAAAAATCACCCAGACATAATGGCAATTTCATTAAAGAGTGCTGCTTGAGCACAGCAGAAATGATATGTTCTGCACAGAGAAAAATATTTAGAAATGTAAATATAACTGAAATACTGCTGTCAGTGTGATAGAATCCTGGTCAGAACTTACAGTCCAAGTTATAAGAAAAAAGGAGAAGTTATAATAGTTTGCAGCATTTTGTAATAACTGGAGAGGGTCCAGATATAAATAATGCTCCCAGGAAGCCATATTTATTCCCAGTGTCAGGGAGACTCTTTGTGAGTACAGAACATTTGGAGCTGCGTGCAAGAAGGCCCAGCTGTCTGAGAAGTGGCTTGGTCTGAAATATTGAGAATAATCTTAAAATTTAACATAAGTTGGCCAAACTTAATGTATGTGATCACAGGCTGTGGTCCTCAATAGTTCTTCCAAATGCTGGACTTGTTCTCCAATTCAAGATGTGGAGGAGTAACCTCTAAAGCAGTGGTTCTCAACCTTCTGGCCCTTTAAGTACAGTTCCTCATCTTGTGACCCAACCATAAAATTGTTTCCGTTGCTACTTCATAACTGTAATGTTGCTACTGTTATGAATCGTAATGTAAATATCTGATATGCAGGATGATCTTAGCCGACCCCTGTGAAAGGGTCGTTAGACCGTCAAAGGGGTCACGACCCACAGGTGGAGAACTGCTGCAAAGTGAGCTGATCTGTCACCTCTGCTGGAGAAACAGGTGTATTGCATCTTCTTGGCCATGGAAGGGCCTCTGGGCTCTTCCTGCCCAGCCCACTCCCATCATGACTGCTCATCCCAGAAGGGAGAGGCTACAGACAGGCTGTTGACCCTGCTCTGGTCTGTGGTGTCCCCTGGACACCCAGCTATCATCCCTTGTTCTCTCCTAAAGACGGTATATACTCATATCCACCAACGGGGAGCAAGTAAACCGTTACTTATCCCCGAGGACTCTGGGTGGCCACAGCTTCAGAAGGCCCTTGCTCAGAGTAGATGCCCGATTTTGTTATTTTGTAAAACATAAGGGTTCAGTTTATCGTTGAAGGCCAGACTGAGGGTGGGTGTCAGAAACTAGCTCTTCATCAGCGAGGGCCGGCTCATGTGTGAGGCTGCCATTGCCCACCACGCTCGTTCTGTCCTGTAGTCCCATTGCTGTGGGGTCTCTCCACGCATGTTTTGAAATAAGCTGTTGTTTTCTTCCTCCTTTTCGTGTGTGAGTGAGGAGTGTAAAATGTCCTCGCTCGGGGAACTCCTTTGATGCATGGCGATGACATTTATTGATGAGAAATGGGTTTGGGGACTGACGATGCATTCAGTGTCCTGCAGGCTAGTAGAATATTTGTTTGAATTGAAATCAGAGGTGAGATATGATGTGAGGAGTTGCCAGTACAGATAGTTACTAAAACTGTGAGTGTGGTTGAGGTCACTCTGGAGGGAAAACTTGGGAAATAGTAATGTTTATGGAGTAGGTGGAAGACAGTGAATTTAGAAGGATTTCTCAGAGAAGGAAGAAAACCACAAGATTGGTGCTCGGAAATCAAAGCCCAAGAGTTTGAAAGAGAAAGGATCCCATCAACAATGCCAAATACAACAGAAACGTCTAACAAGATGTGGGATGAGTAGTGTCAACTGGACTGAGCAGTATGGACGCATGTCCTCCAGCAGAACAGCCCCTGTGGGCGGTCTGGCTGGAAGCCAGGATGCAGAGAGACATGGAAACGACCCAGAGATGATTGGACACAGAAGATGTGGTGCATACACACAAGGGAACACTACTCAGCCACAGAAAAGATGAAATACGCCACTTGTGACAACATGGATAGACCCTGAGGACAGCATGCCAAGCAAAACAAGTTAGAAAAAGTCAAGAACCACATGATTTCACCCATGTTGTTTTCCTCCCCTTTTTGCTTTGCCGTCAAACCCCACAGGGTACAAAACCGTAAATTCCTTAGTGAGCTAGCCTGGAAGCCACTTGTCCTTTTGCCTCCCCACTTCACCTTATGTTCGTTTTTTAATCATTTTATGCAGCGGTTCTCAACCTGTGGGTCAAGACCCCTTTGGGGGTCGAAAGACCCTTTCACAGGGGTCGCCTAAGACCATCGGAAAACACATATATAATTACATATTGTTTTGTGATTAATCACTATGCTTTAATTATGTTCAATTTGTAACAATGAAAATACATCCTGCATATCATATATTTACATTATGATTCATAACAGTAGCAAAATGACAGTTATGAAGTACCAACAAAAATAATTTTATGGTTGGGGGTCACCACAACATGGGAAACTGCATTAAAGGGTCACGCAGCATTAGGAAGGTTGAGAACCACTGGTTTTATGGAAAGTGGTCCTGAAAGAGCTGACGGTGCAGAGCCCTGGATAGTCAGTCCCCTGTAAAGTGAGACACCAACAGCAGGATGTGGAGGGGAAACCAACTGGCCAACCCACCGAACAAGCCACTGGCAGATGAAGGTCATAACTTATGGCTCCACCACTCCTAGGAAGTGATCCAGTCTCTCGGAGACGGGAATTCTTAGCAACGCGTCAGAAAATATCTCACATGTAGCAATCCCGCTTCTTTCGCCTGCCATCTTTTGCTCCCCCTCCTCCCTCTTTTCCTGACTTTCTCCTCCTTTACTTCTTACAGGAAACAGAATGAGAAACACTTTTTCCCAGGGAATCCTCAGGCTTCGGAGACCTATCAGTAAATGACGTCCCCAGGCATCAAAGGAGTTCCCCCAGCGAGGTCATTTTACGTCCCCCCCTTTCCTCAAGGGTCCATGTGGCTGTGGAAGCCCAGCCACATCGTTTTACCCAAACACTGGCTGATAGAACCACTCCCACCAAAGGCAACTCGGAGCCATGGTTGTCAGGATCACTGGCCAGAATCATAAAAATGTTCCCAGAAGTCTGCAGTTATTAAACCATATTTTAAAATTTGACCTTACTTTGCCTTTACTTATGTGATTTTTTCCAAGTTGTGACATAAACTATGATTACAGAAATAAGTGAATCTGAGAGCCTTTTGGTTTTCTGCAAAACTTGGAGTCGGGTGCTTGTTCGCGAGGTGGGATGACGATGATAAAATAGGTGGCAAACGTGGCATCAAAGCACAGAGCCTGGGACAGAGGCCCCCTCAGCATTTCCTTTTACAGGCGATGGTGATGTGAGGGGGGAACACACGAGTTTGAAATTTTAAAAAATCAGCATCAGTGAATGACATTCAGAATCTGAAGTGTTCTTGAGTGATTTTCATATTCACTTCCTGTGAATTTTCTGTTCTGCTTGCATCCCTGAAAGAACAACATCAGTATTATGCAAAGGCAGGACTCTATCTTAGGGGGGTCCCTATGCACTTAGAATCAGAGACCACCGTAGCCATTCTGGGTCCGAGAAGGAAGCTGACATCCTGGCACTTGGAGTCCTGATGGCGTGGAGGTCTCAGGCTCCCAGGTAAGAAAGCTTCCATCAGGGACATGATGACGACTCCACTCAACTGGAAGAAGAGACTTGCATGGGTATTGTGAGGTCCTGATGCCCTGGACCACAGCCGAAAAGAGTGAGTCTTCTGGCAGGAACTCTCGATTCTGATTGTCACTGGTAGATGGGGTTGCTGAGACCCCCGTGGGGGCTCCAAGGAATGAGTCTGGAACCAGGGGATCTTCTGAGTGCCTCTTAGTTCTTCCATGTAAGAACTAACTAATGTTAAAGTTTAATGGAAAATTAGAGAAACCAAAGGAAAGACAGGATGGCCGAGGACTCATACCCTTTGGAGTGAAGACTTGGGCTTGTCTACCACATAGAGAGCCCAGAGCAGCCTCTCCAGAGCTAGTGGGAGAAAGAAGCCGTGGACATCGATAGACTTCATGACCAATGACAGAAGCAGGACTGAAGCGCTTTGTATGTTTTCTATTTGCTCTTTATATAAGTACTAGAGGCCCAGTGCACAAAATTTGTGCATGGGAGGAGGGGGGTGAGGTTGAGGGGTCCCTCAGCCTGGCCTGCACCCTCTTGCAATCCAGGACCGCTGGCTCCTAACTGTTCACCTGCCTGCCTGCCTGATCACCCCTAACCCCTCTGCCTGCCTGCCTGATGACCCCTGACCACTCTGCCTGCCTGCCTGATCACCACTAACCACTCTGCCTGCCTGCCTGATCGCCCCTAACTGCTTGCTTGTTTGCCTGATTGCCCCTAACCACCTCTGCCTCGGCCCCCACCATGGCAGCTCATCCAGAAGGACGTCCGGAAGGTCGTTCGACTGCCTGGTCTAATTAGCATATTATGCTTTTATTATTATAGATTCTTTTTATTTGTGTGTGTGTGTGAATCCTCACCTGAGGAAATTTTTTTTTCATTGCTTTTTCAGAGAGAGTGGAAAGGAGGGAGTGGGGAGAAAGAGAGCGAGAGAGAGACATTGATGTGAGAGAGACACATCGATTGGTTGCCTCCCACATGCACCCCAACCAGGCTGGGGATGGAACTTGCAACCCAGGTACTTGGCCCTGACCAAGAATTGAACCTGAGGCCCTTTGGTATGGGGGCTGACACTCTAACCACTGAGAAACACTGGCCGAGGCTATGTTAATCATTTTTAACACCTTTCCCCATTTTCATTTTATGTACAAGTTGTTGGACATTAATTTGATAATTTATGCAAAAAAACTCAGACTGTGACTGAATTTGAGAAATGGTGAAAATAGCCAACAATCAATGCAAGCATTGGGATGGCATGCCTCCACATTTTGGGGAACGAGACACATAGCTGTATAGCTGTATTTTGTAGGAAGAAATATTGACTTGCTTTGTGGTTACACAGTAGTTATAGTTGTGCAGAAGGTGCCCATGAAAGCTGAGTAGCCAAAGGGGTGGACTGAGTAGCCAATTTGTTGCCTCTCAGCTCCAAATCTACCCTTTCTGGACCTCTTAAATACTTTCCCTTGCTCGCATTTATCACAATATTTGTGAGTAGTGCCTCTGGGGAGACATTGCCAGAGGAAGGGACTTTCCTTGGTGGGTCTAGCGTGTCCTCTTGGCAGGCTCCCTTTCTGTGTGTGGCTTCCCAGAAGCTCAGCTCCTGCAACACGCGGGGTTGTCCTGCGCCTTCTGCGGCGAGGACAGTCTCCTGGTGCCTGCTCATGCACTGTGGCAGCCACGGCACCCCCCTGCACCTCCCTCGTGGTGTTTGTGGTGTGACAGCAGTACCTCTATCAGCACACTGTCTCATAACACCTTTCCAGCCAGTCCTAGAGGCTGGTTTCCAGCAAGTTCTACCGGTTCACAGCGCAGCAACCGCTCTGCTATCCCATGAGACAGGACTGTGCCCTCTCCAACAGACCTGGGCCTTCTCAGCCCTGGTGGGGCCGGGGCTTCCCTGAGTGCTGGACCTCAGCCCCAGGGAACGAGTGGCCTCTGCCGGCCGGCCCCATGTTCCTCAGGGGTCTTTGTACTCTTTACTAGCCAATCCCCTGTTTTATTTAATTCTTCAAACTCGACTTTCCCTGTCTAAATTGCTATGTGGTTTCTGTCTCCTGCTTGAGCTGTAATTGACACACGACTATAATCTTTTGAGGAGAAAAAAATGAAAGTTTGAAAAATGTAAAATTCAGTTCTGCTTGAATAGGCAACATGGTTGGCGCTCACAGGGCTGCCGTGGGAAACATTCCTCATGGGCTCTACTTGTGATTCCTGCGTGTGCTTTGCTCTGCTCTGCTCTCTAGGCTAGCTTCACAAAATACGATTGAAGGGCTGTCCGAGGCTTTGTTTTCCTCAGCATCCGTCAGCGGGGTGCATAAGATCCCTTCATTTCAGGAACATGCGGTGCGCCCATCCGCCGAGCGCATGCAGGTCTGAGCGTGGCCAGCGGTCAGCCATCTGGGCCGTCACCATTGACAATGGGGTGTGGAGGATGCGTGCGTGTTTGTGAAATCCTCTTGTCTCCTTTTCTGACCTCCAGCTGTAATCTTAAATGAAGAAAAAAGCCCAGGGCTTCAAAGGAAAGTTGCCTTTTAATTTCTTGGTGGATGGCAGTTGAGAGCAAAGCCCACACAGCTGTACCGGATATGAACTGGGAAGTCCCTGCACTCCTGACATCGGGCCTCTGAGGCTGCCGTCGGGACCGCCAGGATGGGAGCTCCCCTCATGGGCGGCCAGGCCGGCACAGACCTGATTTGGATTTCTGGGAGTTTTCTCCCAGGGAAGCTAGTGTTACTTTCTCCCACCTGCTAAATAAAATATTATTTGTCACTTTTTTTTTTAAAGGGAGCTGTGTTGTTTGTTGAATTCATGGGCCTGAACTGCCCCAGGTTCTGTCTGCACCCTCCCATCAGCTCACAGCCCCTTTCTCATCTGCTTTGTGAATCAGAAGCAGAAAACGTGGATGCGTGTGCTGTGCCTATTCCCGAGCTGGGGACAGACCGCGCGTGCCAGGCGAGCGAACTGAAACGAGAGGGGACAGCATCTCCCCGGAGATGGCCAGAAAGTTCACATCCACATGCCTTCTGCAGCCTTGTCATTCTTCCCAGTGCGTCTGGGATTTTTCTGGGAAGACGAGGGTGTAATGTGCCAGGAGGAAAATATGAATTTCCCCCCTGGTGAACTCACCGTGCAGGCTTGGGAGCTGCCTGCCTGCTCTGGGCCGTGTCCACACTGGCAATGAGAGAGGCTAGGATTCCTTCGAACTCGGGAATGGTAATACCTGATGTTTGCTCCCAAATTCCTGGTCAAGAACTCCACCCTGGAAAGACCATGGCAGCAATAAGCCACGGATTCCTCTTGCCAATGGTATGTGCGGCTTGTGAGATGTGCACAACACCACGTTCCCTTACTCCCACCCGCAGGACAAAGATGGCCACGTTTTTTTGTTTGTTTGTTTTTAAAATATATTTTATTGATTTTTTACAGAGAGGAAGGGAAAGGGATAGAGAGTTGGAAACATCAATGAGAGAGAAACATCGATCAGCTGCCTCCTGCACACCCCCTACTGGGGATGTGCCCACAACCAAGGTACATGCCCTTGACTGGGACCCTTCAGTCCGGGACCCTTCAGTCTGCAGGCTGACGCTCTATCCACTGAGCCAAACTGGTTAGGGCGATGGCCATGTTTTTAAAGGACATTATTCCCCGAGGTGGTCTGTAAAAGCGGAAAGGGCAGTGTGTGATCAAGGCGTTGGAAGTCCGCTGGCAGAAGACTCCATGTGGGTCGGGATTGGGGACGGAGGGAAGCTGGCCCTCAGGTGTGGGTCCACTGTGGGCGGTGAGGGAGAAGGGGCAGGTGAGAGCTTTGCCATTCCCATGGGGGCAAGCACAGTTCCCGTGGGATTTGGAGAATTTGCTGGGAGACCCCACTGTGCCTCATTCCTGGGCCCCTCAGTGCATTATGGGAGTGTGCCAATCTTCTTAGGAGATGGTGAGACTCCAGCCCTGGGAACCCCTCACAATCTAGCCAGATCCTGCCATTTTCCAAAAAAGAAACAGGTTATGAACAAGGTGGTTGGGGAGATGTGTCTTCCAATTCCCAGTCATGTGGGGAGAGGTTGCCCTTCCACCAGCCTCCTCGCCATATTCCTACCCCTTTTCCTCTGCCTCTGGCTATGGCTTTCCACAAGCTCTAGACCCTAACTCATGGGAAATACTAGTACTTGTGGAACCAGGAAATGTGTGGTCCCGCAGGGATGGTTCTGTTCATGTCCACAGAGCTCTCTTGAGCTTTGAGTATGTGGCAAGCTCCGGGCCTGTGCTTGGTGCTTGCTGGCTGGGTGATCTAGGGTGATCGCCCTGCCTTCTTGAATCTTAGCTTTATCATTTGCAAAACGGAGATGATATTAACTTCCTGTAGAGTGTTGTGCATGTTAAATGAAGCGATGCATACAGGCCTGAATGGATCACTTTGGAACCTGCTTCCCAACACTATTGATCTCACCACTGTTTATGGAGCATTCACTACGGACCTGAGGCTATGCACACACTGGACACACGGCAGTAAGTAAGAAAGGAGGGCACGACACCCACCCTCAACATCATTACGTTCTGATGACGAAAGTCATAAAGCAAAGGTACACAAGCTCCCTGCGTGACTGCACAACTTCCAGTGTTTTTTTTCAGAGGCAATGATTTCAGAACTGGTTCTAGCACTGAAATCCCAGATAACAGCGTGCTCCAACCCTTAGTATGTATTTGTGACTGTATGGGCTCAAGACGTCTGGGTTTACTTGATGATGAGTAACATAGAACCATCAGGCTGGAGTGGAGGTTTTCAGATCTCTGAAGTCTGCATGCTCCTCACACTTACAGTTTATCATAGAAGAGTCTGCTGTTTGGAAATGTTTGAGTGTTTACAACACAAGCTAACCATTTAAGGTCAATTTAGATTCGAACTGAATCTGAGGTTGCTGTTTTTTAATTTTTTTAAAAATATATTTTTATTGATTTCAGAGAGGAAGGGAGAGGGAGAGAGAGAAACATCAACGATGAGAGAGAATCACTGATTGACTGCTTCCTGCATGCCCTCTACTGGGGATCCAGCCCGCAACTCAGGCATGTGCCTTCAACCAGAATCGAACCGGGACCCTTTGGTCCGCAGGCTGACACTCTATCCACTGAGCCAAACTGGCTAGGGCTGAATCTAAGGCTTTTATCTCCCACGGCTGGTACTCCTGGTGCAAGAAGTTGCTGGCCTGTGAAAAGAAAGGGTCTCTGTCCAGTTAACAAAAGAGATGCAGCAGCTGGAACACCAAGGCAGCACAGCCTGCAGGGAAAGTGAGTGGCCGGCTCCGTCCACTCCTGCCTACACTCCTCAGGGGCTCGGACCATAGGCAGGACTCCAGAGTAACTGAATGTGCTTAGTCTTTCCATTTTAAAAGAATAGACTCAACAATGCACTTGGTTTGACATTTTTGGGAAGAAAAACCAGCATGTCTTGTTTGGTGTTTGTGCCTTTGAACCAAGAGCTAATTTCTGGCTGTAGTGATTCTTGAGCATCTTCTTGTAAAGATGACATGGCAACTCCCACCCAAGCCCATACCATTTATATATTATTAATCACTGACCAAGTCACAGCATTTGGTTTAAAAACAGTAGTGAACGTAATGGTGGATACCTTGGAAACAAACAAACAAGACATCCATTTTTTTTAAAAAGGTAATGGAATTAACAGTTTCTAGGACATTTAGTGTTTTAGAAGCAGAGCACTTGACATTTGGGTTAATAACAATCAGTGAGTTATTCAAATTCCTGTTTGGAATGGTCTATGTCCAGAGGGTTTCTCTCATGGGACGGAGGCTATTTCTGGTGTGCATTTCCAGTGCAGCGGGCTCAGGGACGATTGACTCTCCTCTGTGGTCTGTGCCCCGGGAAGTCTGGGTGGTGCTGTGGGTTTTATTTCCTAGAAGAAACGCCCTGAGGAGTTCTTCTGCCTGCCCATTCCCAAGTAGATATTTTTTCTTAAACTGTTCTGTCATTCTAATTTGTAATTGGGGAAAATAAGAAAAGTTGAATTATTATTTATAATTTGGTTGCTTAAATTTTAGTTTGATCATCATTTAAATGATGATTTACATGACCAGTAGAATCCCGTGATGAAGTTTGTCCAGAGAATGGGGGTAATTAAGGATCCTTACTAATGTTGTGGGTCACCGAGCAAGTAGCAAATGTGTCCTGTAGTTTGTCATTAAGTTCTCACAGTAACCCTGGACATGGATCCCCAACCTTTCTCAGAAGTTGTCCCAGGGCCCCTAGAACAAGAGAAACACCAACCCATTACCTGTTGTTGGGTCTACGCCACTCAGGACCATCCATTGAGGGGTCACCGAGAGTCCTTGTGTATCTGGCAGACATCTCCATGATTCCTTGAGAATTTGAAGTGTCCCTTGGTGCCTTTGTGAGTTTGCAGTGACATCCTTGGCACATACTTTGGGTACCATGGCCTCATGAGGTTAGTCCTCTTCATATGTCAGGTTTACAGATGGGAAAATTGAGTTTGAACCGAGATTATAGGGGTTAAGAAGTGGTGGGGAAGGAGTGCAGCTGGGGTGGCTGATTTCAGAATGATGCTTTTAGGCTCTGCTTCTCACTGGGGGGACAGTGTCAGGATTCCAAAGTCTGAATGACTTCAGGAGAAAGGAGAATTTGGGATGGACATCCAGGGCATCTGAGGCAAAAGGGTGATCCAGAACTAACTCCTTTATCTTTCATTCATTCATTCACTTCATTCATTCATTTGTTCACTCAAAAATCACATGTTGCTGGTCGCTGGGCTTGTCCCACAGGGCTCACTATCCACTGGAAAGAGAAGAGATCTGAGAAGGGACAAGAGCTATCCTGGGGGTTCTCTGGGTATGGGGCACAGGGCGGGGTCTGTGCCAGGCTCAGAGGCAGGGTTTGGAGGCAGAGGCCCAGGTAGGATTACAAGCATCAAGGACAGAACTAACTAGTGAGAGCAAAGCCAGGAAAGAATAGACCAGCTTCTGGAAATGGGCGCAGTCCTGCCAGGACCCTGCCTGTGCCCACCTGACCCACTTCCATTGTCCTACGTCCTGCAGGCTGTTATGCTTACAGGTTTATTAACTTCGAACTTGCATGATACGCCGAATCTAAGATATATAAGCTTCCTTTTGTTTCATGGAGGTGAAACTCATACTTGGCTCCACACGAAATTTTAAAATAGAAATTTGGTGCCTTAGCAACATTGACTGATGTTGGCATGTGTGTGTTTTTCCTCTCGAAAACCAGTAAGTCATGTTCAACCCCACCCTTTGATCAAACACTGTGTGACTTCTCTGTAGGGCCAGCTTGCTTTTCCCTGGGAGCCATACTTTGCAAACGCCTCCATTCAGCAAGCATTTCCGCCCACCTGTGTGTCTGGGGACTCAGAGCGTCACTTCTCCAGCCAGGCTCAGTCCAGTGGGGAAGCCGTGGACCTGCAGCTTAGCGTCTGTGATGTTTTGAGTCTGGTTTCTTTCACTTACCAGAATGTATTTGAGATCCATCCATGTTGTTTTGTGTAACAACAATTCATTTTTAAATAATGGACTTTACTCATCAGAACAGCTTCATATTTATAAAAAATTGCACATGAAGTTCCCATTCCTTCAACACCTAGTTAGTTTCTTTACTATTATCATCTTACAGACCTATGGTGTATTTTTATAATTAATAAATTGGTATTAGTGCATTATAAAGTCTATACCTTTTTTCAGATTTCCTCTGTTTTTTCGTGGTTATTTTTTGTTTGTTTGTTTTTTATATATATACCTAATATCCTTTTCCTGTTCTAGGAGCCCACCCAGGTGCCATTACACTTAATTATCACATCTCTTGGCAACAACAGTGTCTTAGACGTTCCTGGTTTTTGGTGACCTTGACAGTTTGGGGGAGGCCTGGGTATGTGTCCTGAAAGATGTTGCACTATTGGAATTCGTCTGATGTTTCCTTATAATAAGACTGGGATTTGGGGTTAAGAGGAAGACCACAGAAGGAGAGGGCCATTCTCATCACTTTGTATCAAGAATACACACTATCAGTGTGACTTATGACTGCTGATGACCTTGATCACCGAGCTGAAGAATATCCACAGTAGAGCTACTCTCTGTCCCTGCACATCCCTTCTTGTGGAAGAAGTCACCATGTGCAGCCCAGACTTCAGCAGTGGGGAGTCACATCCACCTCCCAGAGGGCAGGATATCTTCGTAAATTATTTGAAGTTATTCTACGGGGGAGATTTGTCTCGCTTCTAACCCATTTATTAATTGTCCAGTTTATATCATGGTGAATCATGGGTACGTATTTTATACTTTGGGCCATAACACAGTCCCCCTGACTTTTTGCTCTTATTTTTCCAGCCCTTTTGCTTGGCTCCTGAGCCCCTTCAATACACGCCTGTCGCTGTGGTTTCCCTCCATGTCTGATCACTTCCTTATTTCTGGCAAAGTAAGACACTCAGGCTTATCTTGTTCATTTCCTGTCCGCCCGAGAGCCAGCCATTTCTCCAAGGAGTCCTGGTTCTTTTTTTTTGGAAAATGGTCTCATAAACTAAGACCTGAGAACTAGCTGTGCTCGTTGCTTCCTGCTGTTATGTGTCTTTTAGGCCCTCTCTGTCAACAGAGCAAAAAAGTACACATGTGTATGGTAACCCGTGTATATATACATACCAGTAAATAATTCTGTATGTAAATATTTGTGTCTATATTAAACTAAACACGAGTCTCCATACTGATGTCTCCAATGCAAATCTATTCCCACGTGAATCATCGCCACCTCCATTCCCTGTTTACCTGTGAATTCCTTCTCCAGCATGAGAACCCTGGTTCCCACCATTTGCCATCTGTCCAGTTCATTGTTGATGTGAAGCTGTATTCTTGGGAAGCAGCTTTATCTACTAGAGCACAGTAGTTACATGCAGATTCCTTTGCCCTCAGTGTCATTCGGGGGTAAAGTTGGAGGCCTTTCATGGGCCCAGTCTTGTGAGTTCACTCTCACCAGACTTATCTATGCTGCCACCACCAATGACTGTCTAGACTGTCAGCAGCAGGACTCCATGCTGAGCCCTCCATCTGGTACTATCCCTACAGGACAAGAGCCAGGCACCTGCAGATCTTGACTCCATCATATCCCTGCACCTGAAAGGGCAGTGATTCATCTTTGCTGAGATGAACACCTGGTCTGGATATAGTTTTCCTCCACCACATAGGATTCCTTTGACAACTACATACAATTCCTCTGACTCACAATGTCACAACACATTGCTTCAGACCAAAAGACCTTACCATATAGCACAATACCATGTCACATATTTATCTGGCTCAACAGATGAGAGGCAAAGGTCTTCTGTTTTGTGGGAGGTGTCGTGCCCAGGTTGTAACATATGGACTATGCTCACAGTTGGTGTGTGGTCCCCATCAGCTAGAACATACAAGTGTGGTCACCAAGGGGTGGAAGTGGGGTGGCCTCTCACACTGTCACCCCCAGGG
The DNA here is from genome assembly GCF_014108235.1 of Myotis myotis. NCBI lineage: Eukaryota > Metazoa > Chordata > Mammalia > Chiroptera > Vespertilionidae > Myotis > Myotis myotis. The sequence goes on along the minus strand of NW_023416390.1, from coordinate 34,637,085 downwards.
ATCCACTGTGGGATTTGCACTTCCCACTCTCAGGCTCTGCTGGAAAATAGGCCATAATTTGCAGGCCTGGAATTTATTTCCCCCAGAGACACAGAATTCACTGGCTCAGAGCTGTGAGTACAGCGTGTTCATTTTGGACCAGTCATGGCAGTTGGTCAGCAAGCAAGTAAGGAGGGGTCACTGACTCTTGTCAACAGGAGCCAGGGTGGCTCCTGGAAGAGAAGGGCCTCTGGAGCTCACAGGACTCACTGGAACCTTTCCTGGTACTGTTAAGCCAGTGATGTCAGTAACAGGCAATTGCAGCCACCATGGCCTGCCAGAGGCAAGGAAGCCAAGTGTTCACGCCCTTCAGAGGTGAAGGTCTAGGCCAGGGGTGGGCAACCCCTGGCACACGTGCCAAACATGGCATGCCAGTAACTTATGCTGGCACGCGAAACCTTCTTTTATAATCTTCCATTTACAATTTTTTTCTTAATATCGACTTTTTTATTTTTCAGATAAATTCAGTGTAGGTGCATCTTAGATAAATAAATAATTTTATATAACAAGTTATCTTAAAGACCATAGACATGGATTGACAAGAGAGGGTAAGAGCAATTTCAATAGTGTCGAAAACGAACTATTGAGGACTTGGAATGCCATTCCAGAAAATGTTTTCTGTTTAAAAAACTTTGCAACAGCGTTGCTCTCCATGTTTTCATCCACATACGCTTGTGAATCTTTGTTCTCAGTGATGAATTTTGTTAAGTCTCATAATAGGAGTAGTCTGATGGATGAAAGTAGTACCTCGTGCATATCTCTGAAGTACACAAAATATAAACCTGATGTAAAATCTCTGTCATCAGTGATGCAGCAGAAAAGTCCCACTGATAATTTCAATTGGAGTCATAAAATTTTCTGTTGGACTATCAGTGTACATGTATACATTAAAAAATAAATGTATTTTTCATCATCATATACTGTGTTTTTGTCGCTCAAATGAATTTTATTATTTCTTCAAGGTTCTCCACATACATACACCTTAAGAGATATCAAGTAGGCGTAACATGTTCTCAAAAAATTAGGGTTGGCACACAGAAGAATTTTAAGTCAGAGATTTTGCTGGTTTTGGCACGCACTCACAAAAAGGTTGCCCACCCTGGTCTAAGCTGTCTGATCAGGCAACCAACCTAGACCAGCTGAAGTGTTAGGTAGAAGAGAGAGGGATCTGGGAAGGCTGGTGAAGGAGGGAGGTGATAAAGGTCTCTGGGTCAACTGCAACAGTGGGACAGTACCTGGCTCCACGAACGTGTCTGTTGAGTCTTAAAATCTTGTTCTTGGTTGGGTGGGATGTAATGTAGGGCAGGAGTGGATCTGAGGAGTAAAAGGGGTTCGTGTCTCAGATGCCTCCAGGCCCCTCCTACAGATTCCAGCTGTGACTGTGGTGGGCAGCTCTGTGGGGCTTCTATTCACATTTAGCAGACATCTTTGGCTTCCAGCATGAGCCCACATCCTTCACTTTCTGCCTTGGAGTTTCTCCAGCGCTGCAGATGTGGCTGGTTCCCATGTGGCACACATACAAAGGCAGCCTAGAAGCGTAGGAGTGGTAATATACTCCCTTGGGGATGCCCACTGTGGCATGGGGGTTGATAAACAAATGATTTATTTTTTCACCCTTGAGGGTTCAATTCTAAGGGCATTCTGTGTGCTAAGGTCCAGGATGGGCTGAGCACCAGTTGCCCACAGCAGTGACCTCTAAAATGAGCTCCACATCTACTGGACTTATTCTCCTTCCTTTGCTCTTCCTGGTCCTTCACTCTATTCTCTGAGATCTCATCTCACATAAAATTTTTGTGCAGAAGTTCTGAGTCAAACTCTGCTTCAGGGGAGGGTGCTGGGAGGAAGCTGGGCTCGGCACTCTTTCTTGGGGTGGGCTCACAGCTCAAGCCAGCCAACCGCACAATGGGACAGATAGGACAGAGGCAGTGGGGCAGCCGAGGTCAGGATGTGGTGGACTCACGGGACAGGCATGGCGAAAGCTCTGCAACTCCTGCTCACTTTCCTGCCATGTGCCCTTCTGACACAGCCTCTCTCTCTCCTGAGCTCTTGGTGTGCCATGACACTTCCATATGGCTCATTCATGACTGAACCAAATGCATTATCTTCCAAATCCATCTCTCTCCTCAAGTCTCCCTTGCTGTTGAAACTGTCACATTTTGTTAGCCTCATGACATTGGAGGTCTCCTTGATTGCTCCTCTTACTTCCCCACAGTCAATTTTCAATTCCACTTAAAGGTCTGTCCACCTTACCCCACCCTTCAGCTCCATTTGCACTTGCCCCAGTCCAGGCCTCCCTCCCATTTCCAGGTGTTAACAATTGTTTCAGAACCAGAGTGCTCGCCTGTAGTATCCACCGTGTCACTCTTGTCACTATTATTACCTACATTTTGGTTCTAATACATCTCATTTATCCCTTCAACAAATATTTACTGATTTCTCGTTTTTCAGCACCAGCGAAAAGAGACAAACTCCTTGGCTTCGTTTTCCAGAATGTTCACGAGCTGACCCATGTTTGTTTCTTTGGCATCATTTCCAACCTTTGCATCATCTATCACAGCTCCTCTGAGCTGCATGGTGACAGCCGAGCCTTCTCAGCCATGTTGTCTTAAATAAGGATCTTTGACCCAAAGTGAGATAGAAGGAAGATCTTTCTGAAGCACTGTTATTCCTTAGGCATCAAATAAAAGGTTTCCATGACAACCTAACTGCCTGGCCATGAAGAAAAGTGACTTTGGCTAAGATGGAGGGTGGCAACCTAAACAAGAGGGTCCCCAGAGGAACGGCTGAGCGAGACGTCCTTGGTTCTCCAGACAGTGAGTGACACTGGCGCTGAGGCGGGCGGGAAGCTCCCTCACAGTGAGGCTCTGCCTGCCCAAGCCCCCAGGCAAGGCGTCAGCCTGGACTCACACCTTGATGCTCACTCAGTATGTCTACCTGTATGGGATGTGGACGATGGTCCTGCTGCAGTCTGACCCACCATTTTGCTCCAACACCAGACTCAGGCCACCACGTCCTGGCTGTGCTCTTCACTTGGATGGGACTTTGGTCCTTTGTTCATGCTCCCTAGTGCCTGGCCACACAACCTACTCACTCTTTTTTTTGTTCTTGATTTTCTCAACGTATGAGATGATAGCCAGGTGAGCCCGCCCAAAATGGGGCCTGAAATGACAGCCTTGGAGTCCAACAGGAGATCGGAAATCAGTGGGGCCCTTGTGGGAGAAGTGTTTCTCTGCTGAGACAGTGGGTGCAGCGTAAGAGCTGGGGGGTGGGGGGGAGCTGGTGGGACAGGAACAGCTGGGAGAGACAGCAACATGACATGAGCGAAGAGTTGAAGAGTGTCCAGGCTGCAGGAGACTCCAGAGCAGGTCACATGGCCAACATCAGAGCTGAAAGCTATATGGATCTCGGCCAGGATAGTTTATCATACCTGACTGCCGAATGATCTAGGTGCTACCTATGAGGCTGAGGCATTGTAGGGACAGACAGAGCAACAAGTGGGGGGACTAGAAGTTTGAGTTTTCTAGTGACCTTGTTAGCAATAAGTCCAGTCACCTGTGGGTCCTGTAGTTGGCAGTCGGCTGGCTATCCAAGAATCTTCGGGTTTCTCTTGAGGCAGCACTTCTTCCACATGGGACCTGTTCACCCGTGTGCACACCAGATCACACTGTCCATTATGTTGGTGTTTAGAACTTCTCCGGCTCCCCTTCTGAGCCTGATGCTTTAGCTATTTTCCAATTTTGTGAGCTACCCTGTATCTGTCTGATAAATTTCTTTTTGGATTGAGCTAGTCAGTCCATTTCTGTTGCTTGTAACCAAAGAATCCAAAATGATGCAGACCCTTTCTGCCTCCGATCTCTGTGACTTCAGGCATCCAGAGGTCATGCGTTTGGAGGGAGGCTATGCCACAGATAAGGTTTTCCCCTGGGGAGAGGCCTGACCGGGAGGCACTCTGACTCCCCATGGCCCATCCCAATTTGCACCCAGGGGCCAGCTGCTCCAGTGACATTCCTGCTCCAGTGGCCTTTATGGAGAAGACCATAGTCATCAGACGGGTGGGTCAGGTGCTTTAAACTCAATGCTCATACCTTGGGAGACGGGCTGGGGGATGCCTCTCTGCTTCTTAGTCAGAATTACTCCTCCTGGACCTGTTTTATATATTTTCTTTATAAAATTTTATTTCAAAAATTGCATTTCCTTATGAAAAACAGAGTTTGAAAGTCAGACCTCTGAGAGTTTTCCCAGATGGAAACTCCCTGGACATCTGGTTCCACTTTGTCACGATCACTGGCTGTCCCAGCCGATGACTCCCCACGGGCAAAATGTGTGTAGGCATGGAAGCTGTTTCCTGGAGAAACTGAGACAAAAGCCGTTATACCGACTCTCTACCACAGCACATTGAAGTGTGACTCAACTAACGGATGAAGTTAATGGAGTTAAAATGTGTTCAAGGCTTTGCCACGGGAGCCCATGAAAAGAAGTCACTTCTAGGAGGACACTTAGAGCCAGCTTGGGGAAGTCCCGCACCCCAAGGATTCTGGGTGATGTGTGTGACCCGGGACAAGGCATATGCGTCTGAATGCCCACCTCCCACCAGCGGCAGCAGCACAGTGGGCTGCCCCCATCACAGCAGCTGCAGTATTGGCTTGAGCTCCTTAGGGAGAGGAGCCCCAGACAAACCCTATGCATTAGCACTGCCACTGGGAAGTGCTGCCAAGGACAAACTACGTGCTGGGGAAAGTGTTTCCGCAGAGGAGAGGCAGCCAGTGTCAGATGTGTGGTTAAGCTCATGTGCTACAGGAGACCGGGCGCTCCTCACCATGAAACCTTCCAAGAGGACACGTGAAACCTGAGCGGGAGTCAGTGTCAGGTTGTGGGCAGGATGGAACATCTATGTACTGGATCCCGCCTCTCACTGTCCAGATGGGGCAGTTAACTAGTGATACTACTGATACAGGCTGAACGTTTGTGTCCCTCCCAAGTTCCTATGTTGAACCCTAATCCCCAAAGTGATAGTATTTAGAGGTGGGGTCTTTGGGGGGTGACCAGGCCATGAGGGCAGAACCCTCATGAATAGGATCACTGTCCTTATAAACGAGACCCCAGCTCTAGCTGGTTTGGCTCAGTGGATAGAGCTTTGGCCTGCAGATTGAAGGGTCCTGGGTTCGATCTGGTCAGAGACGCATACCTCAGTTGCAGGCTCAATCCCCAGCCCTGGTCAGGGCACATGTGGAAAGCAATCAATTGATGTGTCTTTCTCACATTGTTGTTTCTCTCTGTTTCTCCCTCTCCCTTCCTCTCTCTCTAAAAATCAATAAAAAAATCCCTAACCGGTTTGGCTCAGTGTATAGAGAGTCGGCCTGTAGACTGAAGGATTCCAGGTTCGATTCCAGTCAGGGGTATGTACCTTGGTTGTGGGCACATCCCCAGTAGGGGGTGTACAGTAGACAGCTGATGGATGTTTCTCTCTCATTGATATTTCTAACTCTTTCTCCCTCTTCCTTCCTCTTTGTAAAAAATCAATAAAATATATTAAAAAAATAAATAATAAAAATCAATAAAAAAACAACACACACACAAGGAAAGTCTGAGAAACTGACAGTCAAGCATAAGACATGGCGACTAAATCAGTGTGGTGTCTGGGATGGGCTCCTGGACAGAAAAAGACATCATGTGACACCTAAGGACATCTGTATACAGTGGGGACTTTGTTTAATAATTACGTTTCAGTGTTGGTTCCTTAGTTGTCACAAATGTACCACATGCAAGATATTAATAATGACGGCAAATGGGTATGGAGTGCATGGGAACTCTCTGTACTAATAATGTTTCTATAAACCTGAAAGTGCTCTACAATAACAAAGCTTATTTAAAAAGACCCACTAGAATACCTTTTGCTTTTCTCACTGTGTTGACGTTTTCCCTGATGTGTAAAAACAACCTGCCAACACCTCCGCAGGAATCTGGGCCGTGACGTCAAACTCCACCAGGGACCTTGTTTCGCCCGTGGTTGCCGCCGTGCAGATGATCACTTTTACTCAGTCTTGATCCTTGAGGGCTGTCCTTTGAATATTCCAAGTGGCAAAGTGAGAATTACACCTACAGCATGTTAGCATACCGAAATATAAAGTCAGGGTACTTCGAAGAACACTTGTGTAAGTGTTTGAGTTGTGAGCTGAACGAATCTCTTTTTCCCCTCATAGGACATCATATTTATTTAAAAGAAAAACTGACAAACTATGGATATTTGGACATAGCTATTTCACAGAGTATTGCTGACAATAAAGCGAGCCTGTCACTTCGAGGAAAACATTTATAGCATTTGTAGCCAGTGATAAAGTTCAAACTTTCACACATTAGAATTTTACACAATGGTCATGAACTCAAGTGGTACCTCGGAGCCCTGGATCTCTGCGGATTGGCACATTTTCTTGTAGAATGTATTTGCAGCTTCCTCACATTCTATGCTTTTGAATAAATAAATATCATTGCATTATTAATATCTGAATGCATTTTTAAAGCTACCATTTACATATGAAGTGTTTCTTTTCCTGCTCTACGAGTCTGAGTAGTCTATTCCTGGGTTTGGTGAATGTTCATGATAATTCTGTAGGGCAGAGGGTGAAGGGACAGTGGCTGTTCCAGTCATCTTGAAGGTCCGAATATTGTCAATGTCCCTGCCAATCTGGGGGGAGTTTGACTGTCTATATGGGAGATGCTATATGGGCACAGTGATCTGTGGAAAGATGAAGGTTTTCTCAAGCAGAGCCTGAGAGGGGACTCATGTGAAAGGGGTTTATTGAGGGAGCACTGTCAGCGGAGAGGCAGTGAGGGCAGCAGCACAAGGCAGGGGGAAGGGCCGAGCAAGGATGTGGTCTTGGCTGGAGCCTGGCTTCTGCTACTCCCGCGGGGAGCACTGGAATGTGAATCAGAACCACACCAGAGTTGGTCCCACTGTGGGCAAGGGGTTTGGCCTTTTCTTGTACTTAGGAATCAGCCTCTGCCTGCCTTGTGTGTGCATGTGACCTTCTAGGCCAGGAAGCTGTCATTGTCCCAAGGATACTTCTCTGGAAAGGGGCAGCAGTGAGTCCTTAGCAGCCAACATCACAGCAGCTGGAGGCTGGTGCCCAGACATCTGGCCAGGGCACAGGGAGTGTCACCACAAGGTTTCAATAGATCCCTATTTGCTCTGAATCCAGGTCCATCTCAGATGCCAGGATGACTGGGGTGGCCCACGTACGGCACGCTAGACCAGGCCCACCTTCTTCCTGGGTACTTCCAGCCCAGACTCGATGAGGGCCTGGCAGCAATTCAAGGAGCCAGGTCTTGGAGCTTTGTCATGAGACCAGCCCTTAGGATCCTGAGTTCTTTTTGACCCTTGCACTTTAATCGTCTTGGAAAAGTTGGTGTGCAATGCGTGCCTACGTACATGGTGTGCAGATGGACATGTGAGCAAGGCATAAGACATACAAATAGATGGCTTTCAGTCAATTCCAAAAGTTCGCATGACTCTATAGAGCTCTTCCATCCTGTTTTGGCTGGAGAGATGTGGGCCACGCATCTTACTGTAGAATGCAATTATTGGTTTTGATATTGTTGCCTATATATTTTATATTTGGACCTACAAGAAGACCATTAAGGCTAACAACAGAACCAGAGTATAAAAGGGACGGATGTGGAACAAATCCCCTAACAGAATTCTCTAGAAGTAAGGTGATCTAGAAGGAGGGAAGTTTTAGGTGGAGGCTATGAGAAAGGCCCTTTGAATATTCTGAGGCAGTGAGGACAGCAACACAAGGCAGGGAGAAGGGCTTTTTTGCTTGCCTATCTGAGCACAGGAAAGCATTTTTTGGGAGTGTGCTGGTGATATCAGCCCGTGTTCAAACACAGAGATCCACCCCGTTGCTGCTTCCCTTTCTAATAGGTAAGTTGAGAGCAGACTCCACTCACACATCTGGGCACATCTGGGCCGTACACGACTGGGCAGAGAGGTGTACAATTAAATGTGCCCCAACTTCACCCTCTCTCTCAGATTGTTGAGTTTTAGGGAAACTGAGGAAGCAGTAGGAAATGGTAGCTGCGAGAGCAATTTGTGCTCTAATCAGAACTAAGTCCCCGAGGAGACTGCAGGCATTTGGTGTTGAGAATTGTAACACTGGGATTTATTGTTTTGGTGAAGCCGCCCTGACCATGAATGAACTTTGCCTGCGCGGTTACTTTATAACAGGATTTTTATTGTCTAGAGAATAACTGCACATTGATGTTTAATCAATAGGTAGTGAAGCCAATCAGTTTTTCATGAGACAAAAATGCTATAATAGTAACCTTCTGTCTCTGTAGTCTGTTATTTTTCTTTACTCAGTGAGATACAAAAAATATTTTCTCCATGAGCAAACGCTCATTTCCCAAGTGCATTTTCAACAAGAAGTGTGTCATGGAGATTCCTTCCCCCCTTCAGTCGGCGAACCACCTGCATCCATAATTCATTGGCCACACGAGCGGAGGGACAGTGTGACTTTCAGTAGGGTGTTTTGTTAAGAGATGATAACAAGCATCCAAGATGCCAATTTCAGTACTAAACAGAAAAAGATGTGTCTTCTAAAGTAAACACTACAAATTCGACTAGATGCCAACCTTCAGCTGGATAGAATTAGAAAAATTAACCTTTACATCTAACATTTATTTAGCTCTGTGCTAAGCACCTTACATGGGTTGATGCAATTAATCTCTACAAAATCCCTAGAGTCAGGCACTCTTGTTCTTCTCATTTTCAAGATGGAGAACTGAGGTCACCCAAGTAGGAAGCAGCAGAACTGGGATTTAAACTCAGGTAGGTCAAGTCTAGCACTGAGGTAGGTTGAGTCCAGCGCCAGGTAGGTGGACTCCTGAAGGTGGGCCCTGGCCCCTATGGAAGGGGAAGGGAGCAGGGCCTGGTTCTCAGCCAGACTGACCTTCTCTCCTGGGACCCGGCTTCACCTAACTGAGCCCAGGAATCAGAACAAAGTCACACTCTTCTCTTCCACAAACATGGTGAGGGAAGAGATAGGTCCCTCTCCTCCTGAACAGAGGGTGGGGTATTCTGGTGGGGACGGGTGGGCTCATCATTCCCCACCTAACAGGAAGCCTGGTTGAGAGGGTGCGAAGCTTAGGGGAAGAACACTATGCTGGGGGTTGGGGATGGACATGGGCCCACACCCACACTCCACCCTACACCAGCTGTGTGACCTGAGGCAAAGCTCGGTCTTTCCCTGATGAAGATTTTCTTCATCACCACGAGATGTTCGGTGGACAAAAACAGATGCAGATGTAAGCATGGGTCCAACTTGTGGAGACTCATCTAAGTCACATGATAGAGTCGGCGTCCTTATCAATTGGGAGGGAAGGATTGCACAACAGGCAGTCCTGGGCAAGTGACAATTCGGAAGTGAATTGCTTTGGATTTCTACCTTATGTCAAACCACAGCAGACTCTAAATGGAACAGAGAGCTCCATGCAAACATAATTCCCTTAAGAAAAAAGAATTACAAGGAAATGTTAATTTCAAAATAGGAAGGGACTTTATTTATAAAAGTAAAAGAAGAAATCACGAAGGAAAAGATTGTAGTGAAACCTGAGTTTGACATTTTAACTCTCTAAAAACTTAGGGAAAATATTTAACAGGAACAATTGAATCATTTGCTAATCATTCAAATTCTTATTAAACTGACAGTTTGTTAAGGCAATTAATCATTTTCTATTACATGTTGCGAAGATTTTTCCTTAATATATCACTGATGATGCAAACTGCTTAAGCAGAGTTTCCTTTTTAACTGTTCTTTTTTGCTAAATAACAATTTTATATATTTGAATCCATTTCTTTTCCTTTATATTTTTTTTGTTTTGAAATCACTCTACTGAGTATTATTAATGATTTCATTCAAAATAATTCCTCATTCTTTTACGATTTTATATTTTGCTTTGAAATATTTTATCCATCTGGAATTTATTTTAATATTAAGAATGGTCCAAAGATCCAGATTTTTTTTTTTTTACAAATGTCCTCAAAATGTTTGTTGAATAATTCATTTTTCCTACTGATTTCAAATGACACTTTCATCATAAATTACATTCTCATATGCTTATTTGTATTCTTGACTCACCTTCTATTCCATTGATCTGTCTTCTAGTCAAGTTCAGTTCTAACTTTCATTGTCGCTTTACAATGCATTTGAGTATCTGACAGGGTGAGACTGATTACTCTCCTTTCTCCCTAACCCTCAACTTTTCTTAGTTCTTCTCCCTCGTTTGTTCTTTTTGTCATGCCAGCCTGCTAAATTCCCACTGGAATTTTATTGCATCGCTTTGAACTTATGGATATATTTAGAGATCATTAATATTCACATAGGTTCTTCTTTATAAAAACACAGCATGCATGTTATTTTATACTTTCTTTTAAAACTATTTTTAAAGACTTAAAACATGCACACAAGTTAAAAGTAAAACACCACTACAATATTTACAGTGAAATAATAGCCCTTACTGTCATTATGTGTGTCCTGTTCAATAGTATTTATTCTGTCAAACCTACTGTCTTCTTACTGTGGTAGGTGAGGAGTGAACTATTTCAATAGAAGCAGAAAAAACATTTTTAAAAATTCAGCACCCATCCATGCTTAGAAAAACACACACCAAAAAACTCAGAAAATTAAGACTAGAAGGGGACTTTCTCAATCTATAAAGGGCATCTAAAAAAAACCCCCCAAAATCTACAGATTAGTTAGGCTGACCAAAAAATAAAAAAGAGAGAAGTCTCAGAATTCTATGTAATAAAAGGCTAATATGCAAATCAACCGAACAGCGGACAGACTGGTCACTATGATGTGCACTGACCACCAGGGGGCAGATGCTCAATGCAGGAGCTGCCCCCTGGTGGTCAGTGTGTTTCCACAGGAGGAGTGCTGCTCAGCCAGAAGCCAGGCTTACGGTTGGTGAGTGCAGTGGCGGTGGCAGGAGCCTCTCCCACCTCTGCGGCAGTGCTAAGGATGTCCAACTGAGGGCTCCTGGACTGCAGGCTGGGCCAAAGGACCCCCCCCCCAGAGTGCACGAATTTCGTGCACCAGGCCTCTAGTACTAAAATAAAAAGTGGTCTCATTACAACTGTCTTTAACAGAATTTTAAATTTTAAATATGCTATAAGGGAATCCTTTGACCTAAAAGACAAATTCCTACAAAGTCACAAACTACTGAAACAAAATTAAAAATTAATATAAAGTCTCTGCAGACCTATAACAAATAAGAGATTGAATTATTCATCCAAAATCTCCCCACTAAGAAAATTCCAGGACAGCATGGCTTGACCCATAAATTCCATTGAACATTTAAAAAATGAACACCAGTCCTTCACAAATTCTTTTAAAAAATAGAACATGATGGGTCATTATCCAATTCATTTTATAAGACCAGTATTACTCTGATACCACAACCAGACAAAGACATCAGAAGAAATTACAGACCAGAATATAGACATGTAAATCTTCAACAAAGTCCCTGCCACCCAAATCCAGCCCCACACAGGACCACTCAGGGCTGGTCCCAGAATAGAACGCTGGTTTCACATTTGACATTTCCATTTGGGTCAGTTTTACATGTTCGGGTTCTCTTCTGAGACTTTATATTTCTTGGCATTTGTTTGACATGTGTTTGCTACTTGAGTATTTTATGATGGCTGCTTTAGAGTCTTTGTCAGATAATCCTAATCTCTGTCATCTTGCTGTTATCTATTTTTATTCAATTAGTGATCTTCCTGGTTCTCTGGATGGTGAGTGATTTTGGGTAGAAATCAGAACATTCCAGGTATTATTTTATGAAAGGTGGCAGTGTTGCAGCATCATTATGCCGGGTAGAAGTGGGGGTTCCAGCATCCCGCCCTATCTCCACTGCTACCTCCTTGACTGGGAAAATAGGGGTGCCCAGTTATCACCCTCCATGTGGCCTCCACTCACAAAATGGCCTCATTCCCTCTGGGTGGTATTAGAAGTCCTGAGTCTACACTAGGTCTCCCCTGATACCACTCCAGTGGGGAGGGGAACATGTCCTGTTACTGCCAGAGGGAGTGCAAGGCTCAGCTCCCTATTGGTCTTCTCTGACTCCATCCCACTGGTGGGAGGACAGGAGGCTTCCACTAGGCTGGAGAAGGGAAGCCTAGGCTCTACACTCAGCCTTTGCTGGTGTGTGTGGAGTAGTGCCACAGGTTGTGAGTGTGAGTGTGTGTGTGTGTGTGTGTGTGTGTGTGTGTGTGTGTGTCTGGTTGCCTGGAGCAAAGTGATTATTGTCTACAAGTTTTGTGTTGCTAGGCTGCCCCATTCCTTTGGCTAGGGAGAATAGTATTTGGTGTTGTGGGTTGTCTATACCTATTAGCGTTTCTGGGTTGTCCGCTTCTCTAGCACCCAGCTGGACACCCAGAGAATTCCTGCCATATTATACTTTGGGTCCCAAGGTCTCTAAGCCATCTGCCCGCTTCTTTCCACCTTTCATGTCTTCTTACGTTTGTTTACAAATGACACCCAGGGTTTTGGTTGGACTTAGAGGACTAATGAAAAGTACATCTACTTGGTCTTTCTAGAATTTATGTCCCCCCTTTTCTGGTTTTAATTGAGCATTATCTGTCATTCCACTTTATTTCCTCTTGTGTTTGTCATTCATACTTCCTTTAAAGTGCTTGCATTAGGACTTACAATATATATTTTAAATAATCTGCAACCGTCCTTAAATAACACCGCACCGCATCACCTAGAGTGTAGGAACCTTACGACAGAGTATCTCCAATGGCTCCCTCCTGCTGCTACCACTTATTTCTCTTACCCACATGATATAAGAACCGAATGCATGGTTACTACTATTGCTTTAAACAAACAACTATCTTTTAGATCAGTATAGATTAAGAATAGGAGAGATAATTTTATTTTACCTTCATTTATATCTGCTCCAATATGCTTGACAAAAATTGAAAGGGAAATAAATGGTATCAATAAACAAACAAAATGGCCCTAAAGACTCTTTTGTGGGGTACAAAGCTTATACATGTTCGGGAGCCCTATTGAAGAAAAGCAATGTAAAATGAGGGATACAGAAGTAAGACTGGGCCATGGGAGGGCCGTGGACTGAGAGGTCCTGAGCCCTCAGCCCTGGGAGCTGCTATAGACCCAACTCAGCCTAAACGGGTGAACCGTGCTGCCACGCGGTGGAATCGGAGTGCTCCTTGGATGTGATGGTGTTGGGGCACTCTTTATGTGTGAGGAAGAACCCTGCGTGTATAGACGGAGAGTCCAGGCCCCTGGCTCCACCAGAGGTCATCTGGGATCCGTCAAAAATCTCATACCAAGGCCTTGCCTGGACCACGTAAATCGGAAATACTGGAGGCGGGGCCCAGGCCCAGAGTTTATTAAACTCCCAGATGGTTCCTGTGGTAACTCAGGTGAGCACCATTCTAGACTCCGTCTAGACCCACCCACTGCACGGGAGGTGGTGTTCGGAGCCAAGCCAAGAGACACTGTCCCCAAGACAAGATGAGGGGACAAGGGACAAAGGCCCTGAATAATCCCCTCAAACCTTCCCAAAGTTTTCTAAAAGGGAACCAAAGGAGCAGCTTGGTGGCTGGGAGGAAGAGGAAGAAAGCCAGACTCTCCCTTTGGATAGTCATTTACACAGATCACATCTCCCATATGTTATTACAAAGCTTAGACTTTACTGGGTGTCATCGCTGGTTCTTAACAATCATGAGAGCCGTGTTCCGGCCTCTGGAGTTGCAGAGTCTGGCCAACCTCAGAAAGTGCAGCCAATTCAAATAGATTGCACTTTAACACAGCATGAAACATTCCCCTCTCCACCCACATTTATGGGTTTCTCCCCTGTGCTGCAAACCAATTATCAAAAGAGCTTCTGATTTGTTTCAATATGGGTTTGAAGTTGGCTACCGTTCTAGGCCTTTGGTTAGCACAGGCCTGAAGCCAGCGTCTCGCTGGGCGAGGCTGTAGGGTGGCTCCCTTCCCCATTCATTGTCTTGCTCTATTGTAACTGTCTGTGAGAACTCCCATCAGTGCTGGAGGAGGGTCCGTACTCCAGAAATTAGCTGTGTCAGCTCAACAGTTGGGTTTACATTAGGATCATGGAAAATTAAATCAGGAAGAAATAAGCAAAAGAAAACCGAAAATCCTCTAGGTACGCTCTTTGACTTTAACCCAGGTGCAGAACTGGGTTTTCTGTCTCTGTGGAACACCCTGGGTCTCACCAATGCCATGAAGGAGGAAAGCTGTTAATCACAGGGGTCTGGTGCTGGTCTCTCACGTGGGTGAGAGCACAGAGGCCAATGGTGGAAGCCCAGGCGTGTTTTCCTTAAAGCTCTGTGGGAATCTAAGCGTTTGTCCTAATAACTGCTTTTCTGCACGGTGGGCTTGGTGACTTCTGCAGCCTGAGCTCGCTTGTGGTGCATTCTGTTAGCAAAGAATGAGGACGTGGAAACCAGGAAGTCTGACAGCAAACGTTTTGTTCCCATTGATGCAGTTTCAGGAACAAGCAAAATGAGGCTCAATGGAAAGCATTTTCCATTTCCCTTTGGAAGCAACATCTGATTCTTGCCAAAGGAAAGAGAAACTGGTCTGATGACGCCAGGGAGGTGACACCATGGCTTCCTGGGCCTTCCTTTGTCGTGTGGATTCCGACAGTTTCCTAACTCTGTCCAAGGCCGCTGTGGCCTCCTCATGCGCAGCTCCCGGAAGTCACAGAACCGTCACGTTTCACACACTTCGTCTGCAGCTCCGGGCCTCTTCCCCACCCCATGTGTGCGCAGACCCCTCCCCTGCAGAAGGCTTCATTTCCTGGCCAGGGGCTGAGCCAGCAGAGCTGCGGTCCAGATGTTACCCAGCGCTTACAAGGGTGGCCGGACCCACATTTGCAACACCTGTGCTGAGCGCCCCTGGCGAGGGCCCCTCTGTCAGGGAGAGGCGTCGTCACAAAGCACGTGTGACACCAGTCTGGCTGGAGACTCGTGTGGCAGGTGACTTCTCACTGGTCCCTCCGACACAGGCTCCATTCTAGGAGGGAGCTACTTTTTATTGCTGCCTCTGATCTTCTGCTCCTCCGGTGCCTTTGTTGTGTCTTATATCAAACGTGCCACCACTCATGGAGAGAGGTGCTTCCCCAGATGTGCCTGGGCAAGGAAATGATTCCACATGGCACCCTCAGGACACAGCGGAGCCTGCAGGCAGTCCCGCCACACACAGCGACTGGAAAAACAAAGCAAGGATACAGCAGGCCTGGGTCACCCGGCGGGGTGCAGGCTGACCTGCTCTGGGCCTCCCGGGTCACCGGGACAGAATGATGGACGGCATGGGACTGTACAGAGGGCGTGGCCTGCGGCAGGTGCAGAGCCCCCCTCTCCCTGACCTTGGCAGTTTGGTGGGCTGTTAGAAATGTAGGTCTGCAGTTCAAGATGAAGGTCAAGGGTGAAGCTTTGGAAAAGATCTGACCCGCTAAACACACCTCTTTTGGACTCCAATTCCAATAAAGGTCAAGGGTGAAGATCTGGAGTTGAGGTAAGCTGAAAGATGGCTCCCCAAAGGCTGTCTGCATCCTGATGCCCAGGACCCATGGCTGTTAGCTTGTGAAGGGTCTGGCTCATGAATTAGGGGCATTGCCTTGGAGAGATTATCCTGGACTGTGCGGGGGTCCAGGACAATCCCCAAATGAGAGGAGTTGGAGGGGGTGTGGCACGCAGATGCCAAGAGGGCAGCGTGACTGCAGAGGCTGCCTGGAGTGATGTGGCCACAAGCCAAGTGCTGCAGCAGCCACAGACACTGGGGGATGAGCAAACAGATTCTGGAGTCCCCAGAGTGAGTGCAGACCTGCCATCACCTTGACTTTATTCAGCTCAGCGATGCTGCATGGGCTTCTGGCCTCCAGAATTAGAAGAGAATATGTGTGTGTTCCTTTAAGCCACCAAGTCTGTATGTGACAATAGAAGCTACAGGATGCCAACCCAGGGATCCTATGGAGTAGGGCCAAGGATAGAGCTTTGGAGACGACTTGTATTTAGGGGTGGTTGTGGGAACACAGGGGGAAAGCCAATGTCAGAAACTGAGAGGTCGGGAAGGTAGAGGGAAAACAGGACTAGGACTGAGCTCCTCCCCGCATGGGGTCCAGCCCCATCCAGGGGTCCCCACGCAGCATTCTCCTCCAGATGTTCTCAGACACCTACTGACATGGGCTCCGGAGTCTCCCCGCTCCATCTCAACCCAGATGTGTGTACTCTGGTGAGCGGCACACCCTCCCCACACCTCAGTTCCTGCAGCTGGGAGGATGCAGGTGATACCAATAGCTCTCATGAGTCTGAGTGACACGCCAGGTGAATGCTCCATGCATTTGGGGAAAGCTACCTCTTCCTCAGTCTCAGACAGATGCAGTGAGTGGTGTGCGGACGGCAGAGCAGGAGTGACCTTGGGAAGAGTTGCCGCTTCACTTACTACTCTCTCTAGAAAATCCTACCCATCCCCCCATGGCTCACTCACACCTTGGGGCTGGGGAGTCACCTGACCCCTAGAAGGCCTCTATGAATCCAATTTTCTGCCCGATTGAGCTGCATTTCTTCCCAGGCCACCCAGCGTACCCCTGCCATTGCTGCCCACCAAGGGGCTGCGTCAGGCCTGGCGTTTTCTTTGGTGAGCTCTCAGGCTTCACATGCAAGAGGCGGTTCACCAATGTCATCCACAGCGTGGTGAGGAAAATGAATGCGACAGGAAGGCCCGCCTGAGAACTCAGGCAGCCCACGAAAGGGCATAGCTGGCCTCTGTTTGTTAGAAGTGGACAGGATCTGGCCAGTGGGGCCTGTGAGTATGGGCTTCATGTCTGAGGCCTGTGAGCTAAGCGTGTTGCACCAGGTCCCCGAGATTCGTGGAAGCTTCGTGGAAGACCCTTGCCTCCAAGGCAGAGCCTTCTGAGCCCCTTGCCCCTGAACTTCCTCCCTTCCCTGAAACTCGGGCAGCTGGTCTGGTCCTGCTGTCCCTGTGCTGAATCCCTGGGAGCCTTCCATGAAGGAGCTGAGAAAATACTGTCTGGCTCCCAGGGTTAAGGGGATATCTATCCCACACTGTCTACAGAAGACTACTCAACTCTTCACTCAAATGCCAAGATATAAATACTTCCATTCTCTGGGTTGAGAATCTTCAAATCCAAAATAGCTACTCCTTAGCTCAGCAGTCCTTAGCTTGTGGTTTCAGCCCCCAGTGGGAAGTTCCAGTCACTTGCGAAGTGGGATGTGAATGAAAAATTAGGAACACATGTCTGGTTGGGTGCACTGTCAGTTACAATAGCAGAATGTCTGTGGCCAAGAGGCAGCGAAGGGGGTGACGCAGCCCCCAATCCTCCCTCTACTCCAGGCGTCCTGTCTACTCACTGCTTTCCTGTAAAGGGGCACCCACACACAGAGGGCCAGGCCAAGGCAGGACCCCCAGGCTGCATTTCCCACAGTTTGGAGAGAGCGCCCACAGAGCCAGAGTGAGTCAGAGCAGGGCATAGTGGGTGCGTGCTTTCCTGGTGACAATTTTTTTCCAAGGAAGTTGAATGCTTGAAAGAGCTCAGGCTTGGCCAAATTAATCTAGACCAGGAAGAAATGGAAAACTTATTTTTGCATTTAAAAGTGAATTTCATCCTCCTAAGCCAAAGAACCTTGTGAAGCCTCATGAGGCATGCCATAGAACTTTCTAGAAGCCTGAAGAGTTATCACTGATGCTGCAGTAAAGACAACGTTCCTACTGAAACGGGCTGGACCCATCCTCCTAGAGAGTCCCCAGGTCCCCGCTCCCTCACTGGCTGCGTGTGGTCCTCTGCAAGGGAGGAGCGCAGCAGCCACTGCTGGTCACTTGATGCAAAGCCCTCCCCGAGAATGTGCACGTGTGGAAAAGCGGAGAAGAAGTTCATGAGGAAAAGCAGCTAGTGAGGAAAGAGAGGCAAGTTCAATGGTTGCTCATTATCTTCCTTTCCTCTTCCAAACCGCAGGCTTATGCCTGATGCAATGGTGCCAGCAAAAGGCGGAAAGAGGACCTCCCCCCAGAGTCCTGTTTTCCCCAGGGAAAGGTGCTGGGCAGGCGCCAGGTGGACACAGAGCAGACTGGCTGTGGTGAGGGACAGAGGGAAGGTGTTGGGTGGAAAGGCACCCAGCAGAGTGGGGGAAAGGGCCTTGTCCACGGTTCCCCATAGAGGCCTCAGAATGGAGGCCACACTGACAGGTGGGAACACACGGGCCTGGAGATGCCTGAGTGCTGACCACAGCTCCCTCCAGACCACGAGGTGCACTGACTGCCCCAAACTGCTGTGAGGGGGCAGCCTCCCCACCAACTCACTAGATGGAGCCGTGTTATTGCCTGTGCTCAGGCCTGGAAGACCACATGTAGGATGTGGCCTGGAATTGGAGTCCGCAAGAGGTGGGTTTAGTGGGTCACCATACATTTAGGTTTGGGACACAGTCCCTTTTAGAACCTATTGTTCTGGCACCACTATGACCAAAGTCCCCATTCATCTAGGGGGGAGGCTGATGGCAGGGACCAAGAGGCGGTCTCAGCCACAGAGAGGAGTGAAGACATGAGCTCTGGGGGAGCATGGGTAGGGTGTGCTAATGTATTGGACAGTAAAGATGGAGGGAATACGAACCATCAAGAATAATCCTCCCATCTTTGATTGATCAATTAGAAATTATAATCATAAAATACCAGAAAAATGTGGTGTCAGAAGTCGTTAGAAAAAATGATAAAATGTTCATTTTCAGTTCTGATCATGACCCTTTGCCAAGTCTCTGATGATTCAACATCGCTGCTGTTGACATTGGCATCCTCCTGGGAAAAATAAATTACAGGGAATATCAAATTTCCCCTCAAAGTTGAACAGTCAGAGCTCATTTGAACAAACATGTCTGTGATACTCTAGCTAAGTCGCGAGTAAGTCCTCATGAAAGGCGGACGGAGAAGGAAGCAGTAGAACCTTCAGCCTCTCATTGCTATTGCTTAACTTCTTTACCCACAAATTCCCTCTCCAAACACCAAGGTTTTCATTTGATTTCTAACCAAAAGGAAAATGGGCTGAGTCCCAACCCTGCCCCTCCACTAGATAAGCTGGTAAAGGAGCCCCAAGTTGCAAACAGACAGAGAAGGGGAGGTGAACCAGGGAAAGTCCGGGGCGAGTGACAGAAAGATGGCCTGAGCTGGAGGTCCTCACTGTATGTCACACACTTGCCACGTCCCCAGCAGTTCCCTGTCCTTCCTCGAACGAAGGTCAGAGACACTCCTGCTCACTCCTGGACTTGGGGAGCAGGAAACAGCCTGGGAGGAGGCAGTCTGGCCTTGTGGGGAATGCATGGAATTTAGCAGCAGACACACTTGGGTTCAGTCCTGAGCCTGCCACGCATTAGTTACATCTCTGGGGAAGTCGCTTCTCAGAGCCTTGTCTAGAGACACAGATTATCTAGCAGGCGCCGTGGGCTCCGTGTGTGAGTGAGTGTGTGTGTGTGTGTGTGTGTGTGTGTGTGTGTAGGGGAGGAAGGGAGTCCCCTGCATGCAAAGCCCCCAGCACAGCGCCCAAGTGTATGGATGGGCCCTAAACACGAGATTCCACTTTAGTCTCCAAAGAACTGCGGCTTAATGGTGGGAATCCAGGGACTGCAGAGCACAGGAGGGGTTTTTCGTTTCTTTTCCAGATGGGAAACACTTTCTAAAAATTCATAGGATTTACCAATAGCATAAAAAAAGTCAAAGTGACGATTAAGGACATCTGTTATTCTACCATGATTAAAGAGCTTTATGTTTTTTAAAAAAGATATTATTTATACTTTTGCTTTTAACAATAAATTTGTATTCTTTAAGTGATAAAGAGGATAGAAATTTGACACCTATGCCCCTCCCCAAATCCCAGGCTAAACTTTAGGATTTTATTACTTAGTTTCTGCTGATTAAGTGCTTCCCTAAATCACTTCTTTTTAAAATATATTTTTATTGATTTCAGAGAGGAAGGGAGAGGGGTAGAGAGATAGAAACATCAATGATGAGAATCACTGATCAACTGCCTCCTGCACGCCCCCTACTGGGGATCAAGCCCACCACCTGGGCATGTGCCCTGACGGGGAATAGAACCGTGGCCTTCTGGTTCATAGGTGGACGCTCAACCACTGAGCCATGCTGGCTGGGCTAAGTCTCCTATTTAATTCACTGCCATAAGCAGAGGAGAGAGGAGAAGCACCCACGTAATAGATAGAAATGCAAATACAAACTAATCAGTCCACCCTCAGTTGCATAAACACTCACTCAGCAGTTTCCACATTCTTGACTTCCTGCCTCCACCCCGTCCACCCTGCAGGACATCGGGGGAGGGCTCAGGACTTGGGGTTCAGCAACCACAACTCCAGGCGGCTGGACAGACAGATCCTGCACGGTCACCATGTTTTATAATGTCTTTTCTTCTGTGAAATATTACTATTGTCACACTTAAGCTAGTGGATTTTTATCTACAATGTTGAAAACGGGTGTTTCAGCCAAGTTTAACACAAACAGATCTACGTATTGAAGTGTTTGAGGTTCACAGATGCAGCACATGAATCTGCCTGGTTGTAATTTTTTAAATGGGGAGATGAAGCTAAAAATTCCTGTGGCACATCTTCTGAAATTCTAAATCTGGGGAGATTTCTTAATAAACCCTTCTCTTGAATCAGCTCCTGTGTAATGTTCCTCTTTCATCTTCACCTTCTGGAAGCTTCAGTGGCCAGCTGTACTACAGAGGGGACGAATCCTCAATTTATCTTGATTTCCATCCTCCACACTGTTTGCCCTACATGGTAGAATTGGAAAAGTAAGGGGTGTGGAGATGAGAAAGACTGAATGCTTGGACTCAAACTTCTCCCTGGCTTTGGTGAATCACACAACCTTTCTGTATCAGTCAGCTATTGCCACAGCAAGGCTGCATAACAAATTGCCGGAACTCCATGGCTTATTCAGTGTTTACTCCCATGCTCATGAACCAACATGTTAATGCAATGGAGCTGGTCAGCCCTGGTTTGGTTCAGGCTGTGGGTCATCTGGGCTTGGCTCTGGATTTTGGGTGAAACCTGGGTCTGCTGCACATGTTTTGATCTGGGATCCAGGCTAGAGAGGCAGTGACCCCTCATGGGATGCTCTTTTGATGGCTGATCTTGGTGCTTAAGAGTCAAACCAAATTGCACAAGTACATTGAAGACTTGTGCTCATTTCACCTCTGCTCACTTTCTGTGGGCCAAAGCGTGTCCCATGGCCATGGCCAGCATCAACGTGAGGAAAACATATGGGAGTATGTTCCTCCTGAGGCTGCATGGGAGCATGGGAGGAGAGGAACATGAACATTTGTGAACAATCGCCCAGACATTCAGAATGCCAAAGCCCATCTGTAAAACCAAAGATGATGCTTTCCACTCCACAGGGCTGCTGCTGTGTGTGTGCATCTGACAGATACAGGTGTCTGTCCACTAGGTGAAGTCAGTATTGTCCTGCTCTAGTTGTGAACACATAGGAATAAAGAACCAAGTGGACCTGCACACAGAGCTCTCATCACCCCTCAGAGGCCTGTGTCCACAGCAGTGCTCCACGTGCCCGGTGTGGCCTCCTTAGGACATCAGCACAGAGCAGCACTGGAAATGGACCTGCTGATAAAACCTGTATGATTCTCCACGTCCCAGGTGCCTAGTTACCACAGCCCAGGTGTCCAGTTACCAGAGCCCAGGTGCCTAGTTACCACGGCCCAGGCACCTAGTTACCATGGCCCAGGCACCTAGTTACCACATCCCAGCTGCCTAGTTACCATGGCCCAGGTGCCTAGTTACCACGGCCCAGGTGCCTAGTTACCACAGCCCAGCTGCCTAGTTACCATGGCCCAGGTGCCCAGTTACCACAGCCCAGGTGTCTAGTTACCACATCCCAGCTGCCTAGTTACCATGGCCCAGGTGCCTAGTTACCACGGCCCAGGTGCCTAGTTACCATGGTCCAGGTGCCTAGTTACCATGGCCCAGGTGCCTAGTTACCATGGCCCAGCTGCCTAGTTACCACAGCCCAGCTGCCTAGTTACCATGGCCCAGATGCCTAGTTACCATGGTCCAGGTGCCTAGTCACCACAGCCCAGCTGCCTAGTTACCATGGCGCAGGTACCTAGTTACCACGGCCCAGGTGCCTAGTTACCACATCCCAGCTGCCTAGTTACCACAGCCCAGCTGCCTAGTTACCATGGCCCAGGTGCCTAGTTACCATGGTCCAGGTGCCTAGTTACCACATCCCAGCTGCCTAGTTACCACAGCCCAGGTGCCTAGTTACCATGGTCCAGGTGCTTAGTTACCATGGCCCAGGTGCCTAGTTACCATGGTCCAGCTGCCTAGTTACCATGGCCCAGGTGCCTAGTTACCATGGTCCAGGTGCCTAGTTACCATGGCCCAGGTGCCTAGTTACCATGGTCCAGGTGCCTAGTTACCACGGCCCAGGTGAAGCAGAAGAATGCTCTCCTGTTGAGATGAACTCAGCCTGAATCTTCCTCAGCCTTGATGTCTTGTTTTAGGAAAGGATTCCAAAGCCTTTGTCTCTCCACTTTCCTTGAAAAAAAAATTATTATCTTTTCCTCTATTTATTTATCTTTCCAGTATTCATCCTCAGGCATAAGACAACCATATGGCAGCTACTTCGTTTTCACACCACGGGCTTCAGCTTCGGGGGGTGCAGAAGCGTGCTGAGAACGCCATCAGGAAACCAGATTCCACGTCCACAGCATCGCACTGCACAGGCTTCTAGTCACGAGTGCTCGGCAGAGCAGGCCATTTCCTCGAGTTCAATTAAGAACGCGTGAACCTTCAGCTGCACTTTTCTGCAAACAGCTTGACGTGCGAGCTCAGCTGTGTGTTTAAGACAGCCATTCACGCCGTGCAGCCAGCTGGACCCAGGTTCTAATTACAGACCCTTCTCTCTCTCTCTCATCAACAGGGGAGTCAGTAACAAGACTCAGCCTCTCCTGAACTTGAATGTGAGCTCCAAACTTTTTATTTTCTAGGGTTCTGTCATAATGATGAATTTTATTCCAACTTGTCTGACACCTTAAAAAACAGAAGTGACGTTAGATACAGAGGCACCACCGAAGATGCTTAGGGAGCTGCCTTGGACTTGCGTGGGGCCACGGGATGGCTGTGAGAGATGGCACCTGCTCGGGGCCCAGGGCACAGAGGGATGTGCTGCTCGGGGATGGGCCTGCCCCTCCCACCACCTTCCAGCCTGGAACGGCAGCATCCTGGCTGACCTCCACGTGACCCTCAGTGAAGGGATGAGACATCCCAGATAGGAGAGCCACATTCGCCCTGGGACCCCACGTCTTTGCCATTTTACAACTGGGGGCCAAGTCCGGGAGCTTTCTGTTCTGATCCTGAGAATGATAAAATGTGGACAGATTAAGTTACAGATCCTGAAGGACACCCCACAGAGGTGACCCTGACCGATAACCAGGGAGGAGCTGCCAGGGCTGTTCTCGTCACCCTTCACCCCGTCCACAACCACAGATCACCATGAACAATATCCCAGGGGACCAACCCCAAGGGCAGTTAAGGGTCTTCCTTTCCTTGGCGACGACTCTCACCACCAGGCTCCACGATTCAGTTACCAACGAGGGAGAAATTCTCCCACCCCCACTGTCACCTCGGGAAGTCATAGAGGATGCCCCTCCCTCCGGGTGCCAGCTTTCAGGCCTCATGTTCATCTTCTCTAGACAGGACACAAACATGGCCTCTGGGCCCTCACATCTCTGGAGAGATGATCTGGAAAGTGCGATTTGGCTTCTCTAAAAAGGCGAGATAGTGAGGCTCAGACAGAGCTGCTTGCCTGAAATAATACAGTGAATCATGGAGAAAATGAGAGAGAAAACAGCATCCCAGGCTTGCAGCCCAGGAGGCCACTGCCCTTCTCTTGTTGAAAGAGGGACAGTTAAAACTCATCCACATAATTCCGCAAGGTCTTAGCTCACTGAGAATACCACTCAATAAAAAAGCTCTTAAAGGGTTGTCTCTAGGACAGGGCTTGCACATTTTCAATGTAATTATATCAGTTAAATGGGATTGATTTCGTGCATGAAAAATATTTTGTGCACGTAAGGACGGATTAATTTTTATTTATTTGCAAAGAAATATTTTCAGCTTCCTATTGTACACAAAACGTCATCTGCATAAATGAGTGTAATTCCTTTTCCAAGTTGTTAACATTAACCTTATGGCTAACATGTGTACTCACATGTTAATCATAAATAAGAGAGTACACATATAAACAAAATTAGAAATGAAAAGAGAAAGGTAACCTTCAAAAAGCCTTTTAAGTCATAAGACTATTTCGCACAACCTCATGCAAATAAATTGAGGTTAATGGGGTTTTGACCTCAAAACCTTTTTATTCTGAGGCTATTTTCAATAGAAACTGTTTAATCAAGATCGCAAGATGAATTTGGTGTGAAATAGTTATTTTCTCAAGTAAAGTCCATTAGATAAAATTAATTTTTGTCCAAATTTCTGTACACCAAAATAATGAATATTGTTTTGCTTATTTCCATTTTCATTTTACTGGAATAATTTCCATCATTTTACTGGAAATTTCCAATTTCCTCCATGTATTAGGAAGAGTTTATAACAAAAATCAGTATCTAAGTCCTCAGTTATTATTATTTTAACGGTCACTGCTTTTGCCATTATAAGTTTTCCTTCTGTGGTCATTATCCATTATTTGTACCAAGTCCAATTTTTCTGTCAAATTTTGGATATCTAAATTTAGTCAGGAAGATTTGTTTCTTGCAAAATTTTAGTCAGTAACCACTTTTACTCTGTGAAGCTTTAGTCCTTGTCAATTTAATTTTGTACTGATTTTTTCCTACAAATATTGTTGGCTGTGAATTGAATAAAAGATTTCTATGATTTGAAAAAAAAAAACGGACAACATTTTTGAGCTAGCTTTTTTTTTGAAAGGGGAAGATAGAGAGAGAATAAAGGGAGGAAGATGAGAATAGAATGGAGGGAGCTAGAAAATGAGAGATGCAAAGAGTGACAGAGGCTGCAGATATGTTGAAAAGGCATTAGGGTAAAAGGAACAGAGATAGACAAACACCATGTGGTTTTACTTATACGTGGAATCTAAAAAAAAGAAACACAAAACCAAAAACAAATGCACAAACAAAGCAAAACAAAAACAGATTCATAAATTCAGAGAATAAGGTGATGGTTGCCAGAGGGGATGGTGGTGGAGGGATGGGTGAAAAAATGAACATATACAATCAACCACTCTATTACAATTTTTACAAAGCATTTAGTGTAAAAAGAACAGGTTTGAATATTGGGTGGAAAGATGGTGTAGAAGGAAGGCATCTGTTTCCCCTTTGACCACTCAGGGTTTGAGAGCTGCGTTCTTACCTTCATTTTTATGGTAACATATTCAGCTGGTTTTCTTCTTACCTTTATGCACACTTCTTTTTACTTTCTTGCAGGCTCATCTTCTGCATGATTATTTAATGTCAAGATGCTTGGATGTTTGGTTCTAGTTTCTCTCCTCTTCCAAATGCAGTTTCCCATGGGTGAGCGCATTCACCTCAATGGCTACAAAAACCACTGGTTGTACCTTAGGAATATTCCAATGGATCCAAGTTTCCTCATCCCCATCAGCTTCTCCCTGGCCAGTGTTACTTGGCCACCTCTCATCTGAGTCCTACGCACTCACCTGCCTCCATTTGTGTCCCCTATTGTCCCCCCTTTCTCCAGGAGGAAGCAAAAAGATCTTATCAAAAGTCCCCTTTGGAGACCCCAATTGTACATATATTGGAAAAAAATGATCCTACATAATAAAACCCTAATATGCAAATCAACTGAATGGTGGAATGGCTGGTTGCTATGACACACACTGACCACCAGGGAGCAGATACTAAACGCAGAAGCTGTCCCCCGGTGGTCAGTGCACTCCCACAGTGGGAGTGCTGCTCAGCTAGAAGCCGAGCACTCTGCTAACCGCACTGGGAGAACCCCAGACTGTGAGAGGAATGTCTGCCTGCTGGCTTAGGTCCAATCAAGGCCTAAGTCGGCAGGCTGACATCCCCCAGAGAGTCCTGGACTGCTAGAGGGCACAGGCTGGGCTGAGGAAACCCTCCCCCCCCCCCCCGCACACCTCCCCCCCCCCCCGCCAAGTGCACAAATTTTGTGCACCAGGCCTCTAGTTTAATAAATAATAAATAAAATTGTCAAAACTGGGTGAAAATTGAAATGTAAGAAGCTCAACAAATCCAAGAACCAGAGACATGCGAAGATCTTCATCCAAACAAACCATGCTCAAATTGCTTAAAACCAGCAATTAATAATGTCTAGCAGCAGTCACCAACCGGTGGTCCGTGGACCACTGGTGGCCCGTGAGGTCCGAAAGGTTGGTGACTGCTGGTCTAGAAGAAGCCAACTTTGCTTGTTAGCCATAATCATCTTAATTTATGTTTAATCTCTTCCCTAGGATCCCAATTAAAATTTACCAGCATAAAGAGCACCTTTGTTCTGATGCTATTTATAATTACATTTTATATATAAAAATGTACCTTGGAAAAGTGGGAAGGTGAGTGTTCCTTTTCAAGCAGCTGCCTCTGAAGGCATGCACTGAGGAGGTGAGGGTTCATCAAGAGAAGCAGCAATAAAATCCTACGACAGAGACATGCACAATCTGTTTCTTGCTCCTTCCCACATCTCGACCTGAGAAGCAATAGATAAACACTTCAGTCCTCAGTTCTTAGTAATAAAATATGATTCACTTAAAAGGCTTTGAGTTTCTCTCTGGCCCATGTGCTCAGTGGTTAGAGCTTCGGCCTGTGTACCTAAGGGTCATGAATTCTATTCCCGGCCAAGAACACGGGAAGCTTTTACTCTGTAAGCTTTAGTCTGGGTTGCAGGTTCCATCCCTGGTCCCAGTCAGGGTATGGGCAGGAGGCAACAAATGGATGTGTCTCTCACATTGATGTTTCTCTTTCTTTCTCTCTCTCTCTCCCCTTCCCTCCTGCCCTTTCACTCCTCTAAAAATCAATAGAAAAAGTATCCTCTGGTGAGGATTAACAAAAAACAGTGGTGGGGAGGCTTTGAGTTTCATCAGCAGTGGGGTTTGAAGTTGATTGTCTTGAGTGTCAGGTGACCTGTGAGGTCTTTACATGAATTAACACATTAGATCCTGGGGTGAAAATACAACTGTCCCCATTTTATAGGTGAGAAAGGAACCTCAGGAGGCTAAAGAAATGTGTTAAAGGCAACACATGCAAGCCTCAATGTTTATATGAAAACTCAGATCTGCCTGACTTCGGAGCCTGACCTCTGCACTCTAAACACAACAGGTGTTGGGTCACCCATGGAGGTGGAGGGGTGCCTCTGGGTGCTCCCGGTGGGCTTGTTTTTGTGCACTTTCCTAGGATGTATGGGAAATCAAAGTACTTCTCTGGAATATTCGGTTAAATTCCATTTGCTTAACAAAATTTTCCTAGTCAACATCCAAGTTCCACTTCTAGAAAGGAAGACCAATGCCTGTCCTAAATTAACCCAAGTGGGACTCCCTTTTTGAGCCACACTCCATCTCCTTCCCCACGGTGTGCCCTTTACTGTGCGGGCTAAATGTGGTGCATCAGTCATGTACAGCTCTCTGTTGGACTGAGCTTCGGGCAACATTCTTGAAGAGCAACCAGCTTGTTTCCTGACTTGAACGCGGGCATATTGCTTTTGTTCTTTCATTTCCGCAGTTAAGATTCTCCCGAGGAGAAGAGCAAACCCATGTGCTGGACAAGCTCTTCTGGAATAAAGGAAATGGGACAGATGGAAAGTGTTTGATGGGAAGGCTGTTTATCCCGGCGGGCAGCCTGGAGCCCAGTCATGGGTGGTGCGCGCTGGTCCTATCCTGGCCTGGCCCTCCTGTGCCACTTCTCCTCCACGGCTGGGGCACCCCGCCTTCATACAGGCTACTCCTTAGAGGGCCCTCAGAAAGTGTTTTCAGGAGTCTGCAAATATTCTACAAAATGTTCTTTTTTTCATTTGAAGATTTTGATTTTATAACTTAGGTACATTGAAAAAAAAGTATGCTTGCCAAGTTTTGCAGTCCCTCCCATTAAGAGGTAGAGTCTATTTCTCTACCTCTTTCATCTAAGCTTGGTCATGGGACTCGTTGTGGCCAATGGGTCACTAACAGCTATGACATAAGAAGAAGCTGGAAAAGTGTTTGCCCATTAGGATTTGTCTTTTTTTGCTGTCTTTGGAACCTAATGGCCACGTGAAAAAGACAGGCTGGTCAGGTAGATGCTGGAGACTTGTGGCTCACACATCATCCCAGCTGACTATTAAATGTGAGAGATGCCATCTGGGAGGCCATGCTGCCCAGCTGACTGCAGCTGCCTGAGGCAGCCATGCGAGAGTAGCAGAAGAACCGCCCCACTGAGCTCAGTCCAAGTTGCCAATCCACAGAATCATGAGCTCTTAAATAAGTGTTGTTTGGGTGGCAGTTTGTTACTCAAGTAAAACCTGAGACAATGACAATATAATAAAATTAGCATATATATGGACCATCTGTATAACAACCTTATGCTGACACAAGATTTCTGTGCCCGTGTGAGATCGTGTTTATGATCTTATTGGTTGTGTTCAATTTGTTTATAGGTTAATGAGAAAAGAATGGTATAATGAGGTACAATAAGCCTGCAGTACCTTCATTTGTTCTAATGAAGGTAAGTGAAATCCTGGTGCTTTATACAAATGGGGCCAGGGGCCAGATGAGGAAATGGGGAAATTGGTGGGGAACTGAGTCTGGAAGCTAAAGTATTGCTCCAACATTCCAGGCATGTGCTCTGACCCCCTCTCCCACTTCCCGCACCGTGCACTTCTCTCTGACTGGGGGCTGCTCATGGGCCCGTATCTTCCTGACAACGTGCTCAGCTGGCCCTTCCCTGCTGAATCCTGGCCTCTCCTCTTTCCCTGGGCCCCTTCTAATCTCAGATCTGCGGTTGCTCACACCCCAGGCACAAGGCCATGATGGTTTTGTGCCAATTTTGTCTTATTTTGTGCCAATACTTTGTCTTTAACACATGCCCAAATTTCCCTGCACCAAGGCCCCAAAGTAATCGTTATGAAACCAGTGAGATCTGGGTCTCCCAAAATGAACCATTTCTCAAAATAGTCCAGCCCCCCTCCCCTCCCATAGCAATTCAGTCTCATGTCCAACTCAGACCTGAGCCTGACCTCTCCTGCCTCCAGGGGCACCCCATCTTTACCCTACAAAAACGGACCATCAAAGGCAAGATGGCCACAGGCTTATTGGGTGTGAAGGGGGGGTGTAATAATTACGCTGAGACAACATGGTAATAAAGACATAGGTCTCCCTCTGTGTCCAGTGTCATTGTCACAGTTCGTAAGGAAGGAGAGAGGATGCCTCTGTTACCTTTCTTAAAAATTGAGGTAGCCGAAACCGGTTTGGCTCAGTGGATAGAGCGTCGGCCTGCGGACTGAAAGGTCCCAGGCTCGATTCCGGTCAAGGGTATGTACCTGGGTTGCGGGCATATCCCCAGTAGGAGATGTGCAGGAGGCAGCTGATCGATGTTTCTCTCTCATCGATGTTTCTAACTATCTCTCTCCCTTCCTCTCTGTGAAAAATCAATAAAATATATTTTTAAAAAATTGAGGTAAAACTTATACGCAGTGAAATACAAATAACCTAAGTGTACAATTAATGACTTTTGTAAATGCATATGCATCCATGTAAGCAACACCCACCAAGACGGAGACCATCTGCACCCTCCGCCCCCCAAGGCGTTGCTTCGTGTCCCTTTCATTTAATCTCAAGGGCAACCACAGTTCTAGTTTCTTCAGCATAGGACAATTTTGCCTGTTTTTGAGATATTTGAAATTTTCTAGATCTTTTATTTTCTAATTAAATTTTGATATGATTATAAAACTGATTACAATTTCACTCTTTTGAAATTGATTTGACTTATTTCAGGGCCCAGAGTAAGGCCCTCTTAGTAAACATTCCACATGCATTCAAAGGCCAGGTTTTCTGCACGCGTTGGATGACGTGTTCTACCCAGGCCGATTGACTCAGGTGGGGCCGCTCACCGCATCACATCCTGGCTGATATTATGTCTGCGTTTCCCACCATCAGACTGTGCTCCTGAGAAGAGCAGCTGTTCTGAAGTTTCAGGTTCCTGGGTGAGTCAACCAAGCACATTTCCATTCCTGAGCTGTGTTTACTTGCCTCAGACTGTCGGATCACGCCAGATGTTAGTCATGTCTGTTGGGATGCACACGAGAGACGGCCAGCGTTCAAGCCCCCGGTCCAGGACCAGCTGCTTCCAGGCCATCGTGTGCACCAAGCCACCAACCCACCAAGTCACCGCACAGTTCACGACTCCTTCCTGCAGGGAGTCAAAGGGAGTGACCTGCACAGGGACCCAGAGCCAGCATAGAGGCAGCAAGGGCCAGGCGACCTTCCTCACCCCACAGCAGCAATGCCTTGGGTTGACACTGAGTTGGAGGGTGTGGCTTGGGTGAGGAGGCCCCAGGGGGAGCTTCTTGCACCACAGCTCACACTCCTGTGTCTACAGAGCACACCTGACGTCCCTGTGACCAGCTGCTGGGCTGGACAGAGCTGAGGAGCTTGGTAGAAGCTGGTGGGCTTAACTCACAAAGCAGTGAGTGGACGTGGGGAATGACCCACATATCCCTCCTCCTCTGCGTTCGTCAGCCCAGGCTGCTGGAGCAAGCATACCTTGGATGGGGCGGCTTACACAACAGACACGGCTTTCTCACAGTTCTGAAGGCTGAAGTCCAAGATCAAGGTGCAGCCACTCCACTTCCTGGGGAGGGTGCTCTTCCTGGTTTGCAGATGGCTGAGTTCTGCTGTGGTCTCACAGGGTGTGGATGTGGGGGTGGGGAGAAAGAAGGAGAGGGAGAGAGAGAGAGAGAGAGAGAGAGAGAGAGAGAGAGAGAGAGAGAGCTCTCCGGTGTCCTCCAGCTCAACGCTTTGCTCAAATTGGATTCCATCTTAGTTCTTTTCACAACATGGAATTTTTAAAGCCAAATTTTAATACGTTACTCAAATGCCAAAATATTGCTAAGTAAATATGCTCAGTCTTCAAATGTGCTTTTGATTTTAAAATTGGGAATATAGTCTTCTCATTACCCAACAAATTTGTGGAAGGAACATGCGACAAGCAGTCTTTCTGACCATTTGCAACAGAATGCTAAGTGCAGCTTCTCCTGTCATCTTCCCCTTTCCTCAGAGGCTCCGAAGGCTGAGAAGAAGACAGGTTACCGGCCCCCCAGAGCCTGACCAGGGTGCTGACCACCTGCTGGAAGCAGGAGTGTCCAAAGGCCCTGATGCCAGCATTAGCCCGTCACCCATCTACTCGCAGCCTATGCAATGTCAGGCTAAGGATTTATTAGTGAGTCGGCAAGGGTGATACACATGCATAGGAAGATCTCTTGGAGACAGTGGTCTGGGACGGGGCTCTCCTGTCTGCCCCTGGGAGAGATGCTGCGATTCTCCCTCCTGTACTTGAAGTCAAATGAGGCACCTTCCTTCGGCGCCAGGGCTGTGAGGGATGCTGAGGTGGTGGCGAGTGTTTGATGTAGGAAAAATCTGAGGCTTGCCTGGGTGTGGAGCTAAGAGTTGGTGTTGAATGACGACAGTGCCCCCTTAGGGGTTGGGATGCCTGGGACAGAAGCCTGCTTCTCCTGAACCCCTCCCCGCCCCCGCCCCCCCAAAAAGCCCAGTGACTCTAGGACTGCGGTTCTCAACCTGTGGGTCGCGACCCCTTTGGCGGTCGAAAGACCCTTTCACAGGGGTCGCCTAAGACCATCCTGCGTATCAGATATTTACATTACGATTCATAACAGTAGCAACATTACAGTTATGAAGTAGCATCGAAAATAATTTTATGGTTGGGTCACAACATGAGGAACTGTATTTAAAGGGCCAGAAGGTTGAGAACCACTGCTCTAGGAGAAAGAGGAGAAATGCAAAGAGGAGAAACAAAAAATAAGTCGATGCCAACGTGTCCCTGCACTGAGCATCTGAGCCCTGGGCTCGTCTGAGAGAAAGGGAGATGTTTTCCATTAAACGAGGGCTTGGAGGTCGGACGTTGCACATAATTTTCAAAGCCTGCAACCTCTTAAATGCTGGAGACGAGAAAAATGCTCCCGCGATCACCGCTTCTATTTATCATCTTCCTGGAAGCCCCAGACATTGACACAGCAAAAGAAATTTTAAATAAGAGGTAAAATATTGGAAAAGAAAAAACCAAATTGCCGTTGTTGGTGGAGGCGATGGTTATTCTTCATACATGAATACAGCAGGGTTTTCAGATATAAAATCACTATCCAAAAACAACAGCATTCCTCTTTACCAGTGAAAAAAATCACAAAATCAGTAAATGAAACACTGCTCTTGCTCACGGTGACAAAATTGCAGCACACAGGAATAAGTGCAAACAAGCTGTTTGTGGAGAAAATAGTACAACGCTACAGGAGAATATGAAATATGTTTTACATAAACGAAGAGGGAAGAAACAAAAGATAGGGAGAAAGTTTATATTCACTCACAGGAAGACTCAAATTCTCCCCAAATGAACGGGTAAATTTAATGCCAACTCAGTAAAAGTCCTACCCGGGTTTTCAGTGAATGGGACACGCTGGTTCTAGAATCTGTGTGAAGGAGGAAATGGCCCCAAATGGCCAAGCCTTTAAACAGAATAAAAAGGAAGGATTCGCCCCACCCAATATTGAGGCCTCTGGTCCAGCTCCAGCATGAACCACAGCGGGTGCGGGCTCAGGGCAATGAAATGTGTCCACAGAGTAGGACCAGGAGTGAGGCAGATGCACGCATGGGGAACGGGACGCAGGGCCGAGATGGTGCTCGCTGCTGGTGGAGAAGAAACAGGCCATTTAGAAAACGGAGGAAGGGCAATGGGCTACTCAGTTGGATTAAAGATTTAAATATGAAAAGAACACCTGGAAAACTATTAACAGAGAGGGTCAGAAAACTTCATCATCACTGTAGGATGAGGAAGCATTTCTTAAAGGACATGGGCACAAAGAAAAAGAAAGATAAATTTGAAAACTTCTGTGCAATGAAAGACAGGCCAATGTTAGGAGAAGCTCTACGCACCACTGGGGGTGTGGTGAAGGGTCAGTGTTGGGGTCCTAGAAAGAAATCCTTTCAACCTAAACAAACAAACAGACAGACAGACAGACTAAAAGGTAAACACCCTCATAGAAAAATAGACAAAGGGCACGAGTAGTCATCCATCGATATCAGAATATACCCAAATGGCTAATAAACCTTTGAAAGGACATTCTATATATCTCACTAGTTACTGGGGGAAATCCAAGTTAATGTTAAGTAGACTCTCGTCGTTGGTTAAAAAATAAGAGTACCATTCTGGAGAGTGATGTTGATAATTGGAGGAGCTGTGCCTGTGTGAGGGCACGGGTACCTGTGTATCCCCCTCTCAATTTTGTTGTAAATCTAAAATTTCTCTAAAATATTAAATCTTTCTTTAAAATTCATTCTTTTTTTTATTGATTTCAGAGAGGAAGGGAGAGGGAGAGAGAGATAGAAACATCAATGATGAGAGAGAATCATTGATTGGTTGCCTCCTAAACGCAACCCAGGCATGTGCCCTTGACCGGAATCGAACCTGGGACCCTTCAGCCCGCAGGCTGATTCTCTATCCACTGAGCCAAACCGGTTAAGGCAAAATATTAAATCTTTTTAAAAATCTTAAAAAAGAGAGATACTACTTCTCATCTTTGGCCAAATTCTAAGATAAGGCACTACCCAACAAAACTACCAAATAAAATGAGTTTAGCAACAATTGGTGAGTGGTTTTCAAACATCATTAGACCCTCAAGTATTATATTTGACCCTAGTGGTCACTGTACTGAAATCACGGAAGGGCCACCCTGGGTCTCCACCAATCCCTCCTACATGCCCTCAGCCCTCTTTCTCCAAATGATGACTTGTGTGACCTTCCAGGTCACATGTCAAAGGGTCTCCAGTGACTTCATTCAAAGGAGCCTCTTTGGTTTGTCTTTTCTTACACAGAAGTTTTTAATTTTGAGTTCATCAAATTTATCTGTGTGTGTGTATGTGTGTGTGCGAGCGAGTGTGTGTGTGCGAGTGTGTGTATATGTGTGTGTATGTGTGAGTGTGTGCATGTGTGTGCATGTGTGTGAGTGCGTGTGAGCACGTGTGAGTGTGTGTATGTGTGTGTATGTGTGTGAGTGTGTGCATGTTTGTGCATGTGTGTGTGTGTGTGTGTGTGTGTGTTCAGACCTGGGACAGCCCAGCCAGGCAGACATTTGGAGGTCAGGTGATCCTTTGAGAAAACCTTATTAAACTGCGCACCTAAGCCATGGGCTGTCCCTGAGCCTCAGCCTGACCACTCTTCCTCTGGACACGGCCACAGATGTCACAGAGTGTCCAGCTGCCCTGGCTCCTGAGCCAGACCCTCCGGGGACTTCCCGCCCCCCATCCCCTTTCCAAGGCCACCCGCTTGCAGAGCGAGGACACTTTTCAGCTCTTTACTCTGAAATGTCTTCCTTCCTGCCGTTGCCTGGCCAGATCCTTCTCCCTCTGGGCACGTCGTCCCTTCCTTCCAGCTCCCAGTCCTCAAGGAGGTATTTCCATCACCCCCACAAGCTAACGTGGTTCCAAAGGGAAGCGAGGTGAAGCCCTGTGGTTAAATCGCTGCACTTCCTGACTCCTCCCAAACACTTCTCATGTGATGTTGGCCGAGTATTCACTCTCCATCTGATCCAAGTTTCCCAGTGAGCCGCACAGGGCGGTTCTCAGTTACAGACGAGGAGTTAGAGGTGTGTCTTCTCCCAGTTCCCACAGGACCTGGGGGTGGCCCACCAAGGGTGACTGGGCAAAGAGTGCGGACGTGCCCCTGTTTGGGCGCCTCTGTCAGGAGCCTCCCTGAGGAACCCAAGTCCTTTCCTTCCAAACTTCCCTCTTCACCCAACACATGGCTCTTCCTCATCCTTATCTTGGTTGTTTCCAAAACAGTCTGAGAAGAAGATAAGTAGAAAAAGAGGTAGGAATCGCTCATAATTTAGAACAAAGAAAAACATTTAAAAAATATTAGAGTATTTCCCTTTTTCTGTGCATTTCACAGGCCTGTCTCACAGCCTTGCTGATCATCACGATTGAGCCCTCCCACTTGGACGCTCTTGTCCATCCCTTTTTCCACACGTCATGTTAGAATTTTCCTGTGCCATGAAGTAGTCTCCAGAAATCTGGTTTTTCACAGCAACTGTGCACTAGTACTTAGGCCCCCCCTTGGTTACTAGAAATATCATTCTTTCCTATTTTCTGCTGTTACAAATAATGCTGTGAAGGGCATTTCATCCTCCTCTCGCTCCCAGAGATTGACTTACTAGGTCAAAGGTTACACATGCGTGTACATCTTTTGAAAACCACAGTCAGTGTCTTAGATTAGTGGTTTTCAACCTGTGTGCCACAAGCATGTTTAAAACATGCAGTGCCTGACTTTAGTCAGGGGCACCGACCTCTCTCTGTCCCTTAGACTGTCAAATAAAAAAATGACAACAGCCAACACCACAATTGCTATCGGTGTGAATGAATTAGAATGACACCTATTATTTGTCAGATTGGCCAAAAATACATGTTTTGGTGTGCCACAGAATTTTAGTAATTAGCTTATGTGCCATGAGATGAGAAAGGTTGTAAATCGCTGTCTTAGACAATGGGCCTGGGACCCAGCCCACGGGCTGGGTGTGAGAACAGTCCACCCAGTTCCTGTTGCTCTCCACATAGCCCTCAGCTCCATCACAGCTGGGGCTCTGGGCTTCGAGGCTGGCCTAGGCCACTGTGGTCCCATCAGGACTGCTGATCTCAGCCCAGCTGCTCCTCCCTTTGGTTCTGGCCAGAGCTGGGCCACAGCCTCCTGAGCTGGCCATTTCCCGGTCAGCGTTGTAGCTCTTTGTCTTCTGGCATGGAAACCTTGTTGCTCCATCTCCTTCACATATTTAGGGACCTTTGCTGAGTCCCCATAGAGCAGTTTGGAAGATCTCTGAGGACCTCACCCCCAAAGCACCCCTCCGTGCTGATCATCACGATTGAGCCCTCCCACTTGGACTCTCTGACCTGGGAAGGAGTTCCCGGGCCCCTCCAAAGCCACTCCTGAGAGAGTCCGGACAGCCATCACCTCCTGTGGAAGCCTTGTCCCTGCCCCAGCAGGCTTCTGTCCCCTTCTTGTGTCTGCAGATGAACACATCTTCCCTTCCCTCTGAAGACGCCCAGGAGACACGAGGCCTCTGCTGTCTTCTGAAATAGGTCATCAAAACTACCTGGGAATACGCAGTGAGGCATTGTACAAAGTAGGCTTTCTCTCAAAACAACAAAAGCTAAAGAAGGGCATCCAGGAGAACTCCGATACTGTTATCTGGCATTTTCTTTTCTAAAGAAAAGTCCTCCGGTACTCAGTTCAGCCACCCCCGGGGGCCTGGCCCAGGCTCCCCTCCCCCAGCTGCGAAGCCCCTCATCCATTTATCACTGGCTCGTGTGTTAGAGTGTCTTCGCTGCACTACCCAGCTTACCACTCTGTGCACCCAGTTTCCAACAACGGGGTGCGTCTCATGACACACGCCCAGTGATGTTCAGAGTGGGGTCAGGCAGTCCTCCTGGGTGGTCCCACAGAAAAGCCACCTGTCATTTCCTTTGGAGTAATTCAAAGGGAGGACCTCAGACAGAGTCCACTCCCCGCCCCCCCCCCCCCCCCCCCCATGAACTCCATGTGAGGACCAGTCAGATTCCTCTGCACTGGAGAAATGTGAGCCCTGTGAGTGCTCCTCAAACCTTGAACCAATCAGTGCAAGTCAGTGCCAGCCACAGGGGAACCTGGAAAACAAAGATCCGCTCTGCCCTGTGCTGAGACCCAGCAGCAGAAGCTACAGCCCAGCAGCACTGGGAGCCATACTGAGCTGTCCTCCGCGAGTGCACTCCCTCCTGCATCAAGCTCCCTCCCTCTCCTTTCCTGCCCACCTGTTGTTAGTAAACCTCTCCTCTTCTGAATCTGTCTCCTCTCCTCTCTTTTCAATGCCTTTGCCCCTTGGCCAGTAAAATTTTGAGAGAACATCGCACTATATCCAACCTGAGCCTACTTCCAGGGCTGTGTGAGTATGGGATCCCTTCCCCAGGTCAAGGGTAGCAATGCTCTCAGGATTATTTATCTCCCATCTTCATTACAGTTCTGTACTTTTCAACTAGACTTTCCAAAAGTCTAGATTTAGGGTTCCAGGTTTACTTAGTTGGATGGCATTGAACATATTGCTTTGAATACGAAAGATGCTGCATATATGCTATTATCCAATGGGCACCAATAAATGTTCAATAACCAGCTCTCCAGAAAAAACAAACAAAAAACACCTAATTGTAATGTTCACCAATTCCCATGGTGTAAATACTTTCTCAGCATGATATCACTGAAAACAGAATTGGGAAGAGATACCCAGTATCACACCGTTATGTAGTAATAAAGATTTAATAAATAAATAATAGCTAATAGTAAACTGTAATAAAAATAATTAAGAAGTGGTACGTTTGGGGAATTTATTATTTTTGCTGATAACTATTTAATTGTAAAGATGTGTGATTTAATTTACAGTAATGGCCGAGATTAACAACTAAATGCCTCACAGTTCCTGAGTTTTAACATTCAGCACCCAGGAGCCCTCGAACTGGCTCCAATGCTGGGTCTGTCTACCATGAAGCTGTGCCGGGTGGCTGCCCCTATACAGCACAGGGACAGGCCAGGCTTCCGAGGCTTGCTGTGGCACCGAGTGCCCAGCCGGCAGACGAAATCCCTATGCGTTACGCCAAATCAAGCAAGAAGGACCGTGGTAGAACAGCAGAGTGGTGGTAGAAAGCACATTTATTGATTCCCTACACAAATGGCTCAGTGTTCTCTGCCACCTGCACAGTCAGCCCTAGAGGTGGGAGGAGGGAGGAGGGAAGGACTGTCAGAATTAAATGAAACTATGAACTCTGAGGCCATGGTTCAACTCCTGGACCAGCTACCTACTACTGGCTGAGTAACCATGACCAGCTCCCTGGAGCTCTCTGACCCTCAGTTCCCGGGCTGGGAGCGGGGACAGTGTCAGCGTCCATCACTAGGGCTGTTGTAGGTCCAATGGCGATACGTGTACGAGAAGCTGAACATGGGGCTCATCATGTGGAGGTGGACGCTGTGGGCTCCTCCCTGGGCCCCGGAGAGGCTGGACTCCATCCCTTCTTCACTTGGGCAGCGTGGCCGAGCGGGCCAGGCCAGGCCAGGAGGACACTGAGCACAGAGATGCGGAGAGGCCTGTGCGAGGCTGGAGAAATCCTGTGTCCGCTGCCCCAGGCTGAGGGTCCTTCAGGGGTAGCCCACACCCCAGGAAAAGGCCGATGCAGGAAGCAGGGGGTCATTTCAGAAGCACTTTGAAAGCTGTGCTCACTTAGCTTGGGATGCGGTGCATGGCAGGATCAAAAGGGGGCCCCCATGGGAACCTCAACCTCGCTCTCTGCATCTGAGAATGGGGTAGAGGGGCACCCTGCCCCGGGAGGATCTGAGGTTACTCCACACACAGGCTGTCACCCAGGAAGTGCTCCATCAGCTCATCGCTGCTGACCTGGAGCAACAACTGTTTCTTAAACGAGAGAGACAGAGAGCACGTAGGCCTGGGCCCCTGAGAAGCATGGGAACGGAGGGTGGAGAAACTCCACGTCTAGTGACAAACCGGTCCCTGGACGTGACCGGGAGGGGCGGCCCCTGCAGAGCCAGGCCTCTGACTCACACCGTGAGCCCCTGCACGGAGGCCCTGCTTCTGATTCATGTTTCCACGGTCACCGGGAAACAGACCGTGTGGACCCGCCGGCCAGCTGCTCGGATGCCCCGCTCACTCTCTCAGTTGCTGCACTTCCTCCACGTTCCACGGCTGCAAGGAGACCAGCTGGCCCCGGGGGTTTCTCCAAAGGAAGCACAGCCAACGCCAGGGCTCCCCGCGTGGGCGCAGGGCTGGCATTATGGGTCTTTATGGCCCCTGTTTTCTGTGCTCTTGGCAGCTCCGTTCACACACAAACCACAGAACATCGTGTGGTCTTCACTGCTGACCAGCGTTCCTCTCAGTGGCCGTTTCAGGGCCAATGTGGGCCCAGACGGTCAGAATTCTTGTCTAATTACAAGGTTGGAGTTTGCGGAAAGAGGGAACCGAGGGGCTGTCAGATGTCCCTGCAGAGTCTCCTTTGATCCTTGGAAAACTGTTCTCTGGGATTTGCTGCTGGCTGCCGGCTTCATTCCTGTCATGCAGATGTAAAAAGAACTTTCCAGTTTAATTAAGCATTCAGGGGTGTTTTTTGTTTGCTTTGTTTTAAAATAAAGTTTGTGGCCTTCAGTACAACCTGAAGCCCCAAGGTCCTTTTCTTGTTAGCCCTGGCTGCCAGCAGGCCCTGGGCCGGAGGGGGACAGGGAGACGGAGGGGCCGGGGCCGCACCCTAAGCTCAGGTTCTGAGCCCCGGCTGGCCCTGCAACCTTGGGGAAACACTTCTGTAAGCCTCAGTTTCCTTCACTGTAAAATGGGCACAATCAAGATTCCTGCTGGGGGTGCTGTGCAGACTGAAGGGCGTGTTCCTGGGAAGGTTGGGGATCCTAGCCCAGGGAGCCTGGGCTACGGTGAGTGAGGAGGCGCCGCTGCGGGCTCCTTGCTGCCCTGACTGGGTTACCTCCACCTGTACTAGCCACAGGCAGCTTCCGGGGGCAAAGGAAACAAAAGAGAAAATAAACAAATGGGACTACATCAAAATAAGAAGCTTCTGCACAGCAAAAGAAACCATCCACAAGATGACAAAGGAGCCCATTGCATGGGAGAACGTATTTGCCAATGATACATCGGATAAGGGGTTCATTTCCAAAATATACAGGGAACTCATACAACTTAACACAAAAAAGACAAGCAATCCACTTAAAAAATGGGCAAAGGACCTAAAAAGACACTTCTCCAAAGTGGACATACGGAAGGCCAAGAGACATATGAAAAAATGCTCAAAGTCACTAATATTCTGAGAGATGCAAATTAAAACGACAGTGAAGTACCATCTCACACCTGTCAGAATGGCTCACCCTATCAACAAATCAACAAATGACAAGTGCTGGTGAGAAAGTAGAGAAAAGGGAACCCTCATACACTGCTGGTGGGATTGCAGACTGGTGCAGCCACTGTGGAAAACAGTATGGAGTTTCCTCAAAAAATTAAAAATGGAATTCCCATTTGACCCAGTAATACCACTTCTAGGAATATATCCTAAGAAGTCAGAAACACCGATCAGAAAGGATATATGCACCCCTATGTTCATAGCAGCACGATTTACAATAGCTAAGATTTGGAAACAGCCCAAGTGCCCATTAACAGATGAGTGTATAAAAAAGCTGTGGTACATCTACACAATGGAACACTACACAGCTTTAAAAAAGAAAGAACTCTTACCATTTACAACAGCATGGATGGACCTGGAGAATATTATGATAAGCAAAATAAGCTAGACAGAGAAAGATAAGTGTCACATGATCTCACTCATGTGTAACATCTAATAAACAAAATAAACTGATGAACAAAATAGGTCCAGAAACATAGAGGCAGGGAACAGACTGTTGAACCTCAGAGGGAAGGCAGGGGAGGGTGGGAAGAGATCAACCAAAGAACTTGTATGCATATATGCATAACCCATGGACACAGACAATAGCGTGGTGGAGGCCAGGGGTGGAGATGGGGGTGGGCTAGAAGAGGTCAATGGGAGAGAAAGGGGATATGTGTAATGGTTTCAATAAAAAAATTTAAAAAAGAAAGAAAAGGACATGCAAGTGCTCTGAGGAGAGGAAACGCCTCTTTGCCATTGTGGGGGAAGTGAGTGAGAATAGCCTAGTTTTTCCAGAAGACAACCCTTCTTAGTTAGGGACACCCTGGCCCTTTAAAGTTTGAAGTCAGGCCCTTCTTCTAGCTGCCTCCTTGTCCCCTTGAAGCAAGACTGCCATCTTGTGGTGGAAGTGGGTAACTGCAAGTACTTAAACCATTCTCAGACCTTTTTCATCAGGCAATCCTTTGTAATAAAAGCCTGATATGCTAAGTGTCCAGTCTCCAGTTGTCCGTTCAACCAATCAAAGCGTAATATGCTAATGATATGCTAAGGCCACTCAACTGATGTGCACTGACCACCAGGGGGCAGATGCTCAACGCAGGAGCCAGGCTCATGGCTGGAGAGCGCAGCAGTGGTGGTGGGCCTACGCTGTCAGTCAGACATCCCCTGAGGGCTCCTGGACTGTGAAAGGGCACAGGCCAGGCTGAGGGACTCCCCCGAGTGCATGAATTTCATGCACTGGGTCTCTAGTTCAATAATAACCTTGAACACTGACTGTTCTGACTACATTGCCACACAGTTATGGGAGTCTCACATGCTTTCATTTCATCCTCACAACAAGCTGGGCAATAATATGATTAGCACTGTTTTATCATAGAAGAAACAAACTCAGAGAGGTTAATTGACTTACCAAACATCACACAGCCAATGAAAGTCAGAGCCAAATTCCTTTTCCAAGTCCTCCCCTCTTGACCACCGCTCTATGCAAAGTAGGCCATTCGGAATTCTACACCAGTAACTTTCCACTTTTGCCCAACCTTTAACCTTGGAACCCTGTCCACACGTGTGCTGTGTGGGCAGATGTGTGTATAGACATGACTGCGACAGTTCTGTGAAGCAGCACAGACCAGTACGGGGTATCATGCCTCTGACTATTCCAATCCATTCTATTTTTGAGAATCCTATTTGGGATCCATTCAGTTGTTTCCATGACCCATTTGTGTTCAAGACCCACAGGACCAAATGCTGAGTAATGGCTCCTCCAAGATGTCCTCATCTTAGCCTTCAGAATCTGCAAATGCCACTTGCCATGGCAGAAAGGACTTTGCAGATGTGATTAAGACATTTACCCTTGAGTTAACAATTGCATCAGTTTTTACTGTTTTGGTGTTCTACATATCTATCACTACTTTTAGCAAATGATCCATCTGATTGGTCAGATGCCCAGAAATATTTTCCAAATGCTTAAATATTTTGAAAAAAAATCTAACCATTCCATTAGTCCCCCTGGAGGCCACTTTTCTGGAAATTACCATCTCCTTTGCCCTGTTCTGCATTGGGACCCCTCTTTCCTGAATTCTAGGTCCTCTCTCTCTTCTTTAGGACCCTTGTTTTGTTGGTCACACACAGCTGCAGTAGTGTCAGGAAGAGTGAAAGACAGCTCAGCTGGGTATAGAACTCCAGCTTCATGAATTTTTCTTTGAATTTTTACATCGACCTTGAAGAGTCCAATGTCACTTGGGAATCTCCATCCTGATTTTGACCACTTTCCTCTTCTCCTTTCCCCTTAGCTGTACCTGGCAGTCAACGGGCCTCTCAATCTGGGATTCCTATTGTAAACTCTGGAAAACCCTCTTAGGGATAGTCATTGATAATTTTCTTCCTCCCCATTCTCTCCAGCGCCTGTTTCTAGTGCTCTGATTAGCTAGGGCCTCAAGAGACAATAGAGGGCATGCTCGGACTAAGGTAATTGCAGAGGGTTTGATAAAGGGAGAATTTGCGAGGGCATCGGTAGTGCTCTGGGCTGACAGTGGGGCTGCGGCCCCAGAGGGAGGAGGAAGAGCTGCTTCGGAGTCAGAGGGGAGAGTTGTGCAGAAAAGGCACCCCACCCAGAGGAGCTGCAGGTGAGATGTGGTCAGCCCCTCCTCCATGTCCCGTCCTCCTCATCTCCTCTTGGAAGCCAGGGGCCTGGGGTCCCTGGGGGAGGCCCTGGAGGCCAGCTCCTGGTGCAGAGAAGGGGAAGAAGGAGGGTCCAGGGTCTGGAGGAGAAGTGGAGAGCACCCAGCCCATTCTAACGTTCCTCCTATCTTGTCTTTCCTCTCTTCTCCTTCATCTCTCTCTTTTCCTTCTATCTCAGAAACTTCCTTGACTTTATCTTTCAACTCTCCTACGCACATTTTATTCTGCTACCACATTCTCAAAGTTTAAACGCTATTTCTTGTTCTGCTTCATCCATAGGTAACTTTAATCTTATCTTTCAGGTGTCATGGTTTTCTTTCCATGGAAAGGACAGTCTTACTTCCTAAGAGCCTCTGGTTCTGCAAGACCTTTAGGAAGGTCAATGAGCAGATACAGCACTCATGTTTACCTACATCTATCTCCTTTCCATGCGAGTTGGCTGTGGCAGGTCCTGTCCTGTGGTCTTCTGAAGGATGCTTGGAGTGACACCGAGGTCAGGCGCGCCCCTGAACCACAGAGTTAGAGATGGCTGTGGAACCAGGGTGTCTGAGAGCCAGGCCCTATCCCTCCATATCTCGAAGGATCTCAG
Organism: Myotis myotis; assembly: GCF_014108235.1. NCBI lineage: Eukaryota > Metazoa > Chordata > Mammalia > Chiroptera > Vespertilionidae > Myotis > Myotis myotis. The sequence continues at coordinate 34,593,543 of NW_023416390.1, read as the reverse complement.
AGGTCATGACCCATGGGCTTAGTGCCAGGGCCGCCCACTGCTGGTGGTGGTGATGGTGATTTTGTGCTTTTAAAGATGAGCCTGGCATGAAATGCTGAAAAGAAACAATAAAGGCAACATGCCTAAGACACAGGTGAGAGTGAAAGTCAATAGGTCACGGGTCCTCAGAGTGGAGAGGCTGGCCGGTCAGGGCAGGGCCGCTCTGCCGTTGTCCTGGGGAAGCAGAGGGGATGAAGGAAGACACAGCTGGCATGCAGATTCCGTGCTGCAAAGTCCCAGGTTGGGTCCCACCATCTCCAGGGAAAGGAAGCAGGTCCTGTGCTGAGAGCTGGGGGTGGAATGGGGTCAGAGGCTTGAGGAGTGAAGGCCATAAATCTACGTGAGGAAGGTCCACTTCCGGAGCCGTGTTTCCACCCCCTCCTCCTCAAAGCCATAGATCATGGCAATTATGTCACTGATTTCCACAGCCAGGTGGTTTTCTGGGTGCAAGAAATGTTGCAATATGATATAAATTTGATGAATTCTTGAATTGTTCTTTGGTGTTCTGTTTTTTCTGCTACCTCACCAACCCAGCCAGTTTTGTCATTTTTATAAATATTTCCAGACGGTCTTTATCAAGCTCAGAGTCCGACAAGAAAGGGCCACCTCTGTTCACAGATGGGACAGACAAAACCGCTCTGGGAGTGCCAGCAATTTTTGACAAAAGGTAGTGAAAAGCTGCTCTCTCCATTTCTAATAAGAGCAATACTGGGTCAGACTGTATGTTCCAAAGACGTGTGTTTATTTTATATATATGTGATCCATTCCCCATAGTCTCACAGTGTGATTGTGATTGGACCCTCCCACTGAGAGGTGGGGTCTAGTTTCCTCTACTCAGATCTGGGCAGACACTGTGACTGCCCTGGTCAGGGGTGTGGCAAGGGCTAATGGTGTCAGATCTCCTGCGCTAAGTCATAAAACAGGCACAGCTTCCTCTCTCTTCTCTCTCTCTCTCTCTTCTCTTCTCTCTCTCTCTTCTCTCTCTTCTCTTCTCTTCTCTTCTCTTCTCTTCTCTCTCTTCTCTTCTCTTCTCTTCTCTTCTCTTCTCTCTCTCTCTCTCTCTCTCTCTCTCTCTCTCTCTCTCTCTCTCTCTTAGAACATCTGTCTTTAGATCCAGATACCATTATGTGGGGAAGCCCAGTCTACACAGAGAGACCCACAGGGAGAGGGGTGGGGCCTGTAGGCAGCACCAATCTGCTGACCATGCTAATGAGCCGCTTGGAAGTGAGCCTTCCCGCCCCAGTGCAGCCCCCAGAGACCGAGGGCCCAGCTGACGTCTGACTGTGCAGCTCCTGAGAAAGCACGAGTAGAATCCCTTGGCCAGGCTGCTCCTGGCTCCCTGACCCACACGAAACCATGTGCTGTTGTACATGATGACTTGTGGTTATTAGACTCTGGGCTTTGGGGTGATTTGTTTTGCAGCATCAGGTCACCAAATAAATAGTAACAGTGAATCCCACTGTGCGGTTTGAACGCCTCCCTCTGCGGGTGCTCGGTGCCCAGCACGGAGTCAGGGGAAGAGTTGATCAGCCGTCCTAACACCACGCTGGGGAGCCTAGCAGAGTCACTGCGGGAGTGCCCCCAAATCCGTGCTAGTGCCGAAGGGGGCCTGCATCACCGAGGCGGGAACCGAGGCCCAAAGGTCACACGCTGGAAGGCCTGGGACCAGCATCTAAGTGTCTCCGTCTCTGAGACGACCTTCAGGGCCCCCAAGCATGTGCTTTCCTTTCGTTTCAGTCTTCTTACCCCCAATCTGGCCCAGTTCAGGTCCCAGGTGAAGGACAGCCCCATCACCCGTAAGAGAGAGCAGCTGAGTGCTGCAGGCCACGCTGCTGCCTGCCCACTCCACTGCCCTGTGTGCCAGCTGCCCGCCAGCTGCCCCCCTGCCAGGCCTCCTCCAGAGATTGCCGTCTCACGTGGGTGTTTGGGTTTGACTGCAGTTCCCGGGGACCCTGTGAAGGTGCGGCAGCCTCTGCAGGAGGCTGTCCTGCAGTGACTCACAGGACACTTCTCCAGCATCTGTCCTCAGTGGTGGCTGTTTTGACCAACAGGAGCTGGGCCGGCCACAGCACCCATGGCTCTGCCCACCCAGTGCGGGCCCTGCCACGTCTCCCCACATTGTCCGCAGCCTCAGGAGGACTGAGGCTCTATGGAGCCTTTGCAAAGACTCCCTGGGTCTTCTTCCCAGAAGAGACTTTCCAGCCCACACGTAAGTATACCAGTGAGTCGTTCAACCCCGCCACCTTCTCAGCATGCTGAAGGCGTTTCCGGAAGCTTCTTGCCTGTGCACCCCACATCTTCCTTGTTTCCAGTGATGATTCGCTTCTTGGCACTGTCCTTACACCCGTTCTGTCACTGTCCATGGGAACTCGGGAGAGAGAGGCATGGCTAGGGGCTTTCCACCGTGAACCACAGACCAGAGCTGTTTCACAGAGAAAGCTTCTCGCAGAGTGAGCTGAGTCAGGGTAGGGAGCAGGGTGCGGGGCAGCCTGGTGCGCAGGCGGGGGTGGGGGTGAGGGGAAGCTGTGGCCCTTCTGACCTCACACCTGCCTTGTCCCCGGGCTGCAGTCCTCCCAGGAGAACACGGGGACCCGGAGGCAGAGGCTGGGCGTGTGCCTGCGGCTGGAAACTCTACATGAGTTCTGTCTTTTCATTGTGGCCAGAAAGGACATTTGAGTGAAAAGTACAATGTTTTCTCTGTCCTGAAGAGGCAGTCTTCCCACCCACAGCTAAGGGCTGCTGGCCAGCAGTGCCCTCCCACCACGGAGAAGATGGCCTGTGGGATCATGAGTCAGTGGCCTTGGCCTTGCGAGGGAGCCCCAAGCTGCCAGTTAGGATCACGCAGCCCACTCACCCACCCACCTGAGTGTCCTGGAGCCCATGTGTCAGGAAACCACAGATGACACAGCATTTATGGTCGAGTGAGCTGGTCTCCAGGAAACAAGATGACATTGGGGAGCAGGCGGGTATGGGGGGGGGGAGCCATGTGTTCTTTGCGAAGTCCCCATGCCAAGGAGGCCCGAGTCCAGGCCAATCCACTTGACCTTGATCTATGACCTGTGGCTATTTTCTCACTGGACAGTTGTGCTCTACTGATTTAAACATCTGAGGCTTCTCCCACCCCCTGGTCTCCTCCACTCTGTGCCCTTGATATGTAAATGCAAAAACAAAATAAACCCCACAAAAGTGGGGCAGGGAGGTAATTAGAAGTATTGAACTCTGACTTTCAATGCATGGAGTAAGACAGAGAACTTTGGTAGAAGGAATGGAGACTATTTTACCTTTTTCACACGCAGAATATGGGGGAATGAACCTAAATGACGAATGTGAGGGCTGAGAAGCGATGCACCCCTCAGCAATGAGCACACCTGGCACCCAGATCTTGGGTTCTATGTAGAATTCTCCCATGAAAGGAACAGAGCTCCTTGGAGGGATGATGCCAGCAGGGCTTGCCCAGGAAATGTTCACGATTAGCCAGAAAGAAAGTAAGCATGTGATTCCAACATGAGGGGGTCAGGTCAAAACGGGAGCTAGCTTGAAGGGTCTCCCAATGACTAAATCTGGGACGAGTTGAGCAACAAAAGATCTCATGATAGTAATGGGTTATAGCTCCTAGGATACACTGAATGCCCATGAGTCCATATTAATGCAACAACATAATTGAGTAAATACATAGAAGTGAGAGAACCGCTATCACAGTAAAATTCATCCATGTAGAAAGAAAGATGGCAATAGACAATCACTATTTGGCTGACACATACTAATACTGTTGTAGACAAAAATCATTCAAAGGATGGTAAAGGTGGGGGAAAGTATGATGAGAATGGGACATCTACATGGTCTCAAAGTCTCTCCCCACGTATAGTTACAAAGGGAATATACTGAGGCGACCGTGGAGAAACCTAACACACTTTCATCAAATCACCATGACCATTTCTAGTAACAGGACATGTGGGCCTCATCTACCCCGGGCAGGACGGGCACAGCACTGTCTCAGCAGCGTCCTTGGCAAATATGCATCAGCTCAGTCTCGTCATGAGAAAATGTCAGACAAACGGAAATTGAGACAGTCCGCAAAATATCAACTTGTATTCTTCATTCACGTCACGGTTGTGAAAGACACAGGGACTGAGCAACTGTCCCAGACGAGGGAGGCCAGGGAGGCAGGACAGCCAAATGCGGTGCAGGGTCCACATGGGGTCCTTGGCCAAAGATGGGACCTGGGTGGGACAGTGGGTGAATAAGGTCTGTGGATTGCTTAACAGTGCCGTGTCAGCACTAACCTCAGGCGTGGAGAAGTGTACTGTTGGTTATGTGTGATGTTCACATTAGTAGAGGCTGGAAGATGAGGACATCTGTACTATTTTTGCAATTGTATTGTAAGACTGAAGTTGTTTCCAAATAAAAAGAAAAAAAAAAAAAAAAAAAAGTGACGGCATGATTTTATAGGATTTCAAAATCTTTTATTGGGAATGTCATGTATTAATCACTCCGGGAAATTGCCATCTTAACAATACTGAACCTTAAAAACTAACAAACGAACAGCACAGAGTCTATTTTAAAGCCTTGGGAGGACAATTAGCCAGGAGAGGCGCTGCCTTTTGGGGGTGAGCAATGAAGAGGATCGTCGTCCAAAGTCAACAGTGCTGACTGGAGAGAGGTCAAGCTGAACTAATTACACAAACCCTGGACCTGCTGTCTTGATTGCAAAAGAACTCAAATGAGCACTTACAGAAACACTCAGCAAAGCCTGAGAATCTCACAAAAGTACACACACAGTCAAGGCGTCTGCAGAGATGCGCTCTGGAGTTCCTCCAGCGGAATGAAGAGGCAGGTCAGCTAGCCGTTGGGGCTCAAGGCTGGCTTCAGCGTCGTGGGTCCTTAAGCCAGGGATGTCCAGTGCTTGAGCAAGATGCAAATTACTGATGACTCCAAATGAGCTAATGAGGGAGACCCTCCAGCTGGCTGTGTGTTTTACCATAATCCCTAATCTCCGAATTTGTGGTTTGGCATGCACTCGAATCTACAGATGCCTTCCCTCACAGAGCCTCCATTAACGCTCCTCACTCAGGAGGACATTCTAACCTTTTGTAGTTTGTCCATTACTCAAATAATCCCCCCAATCACCTAACAGAAGAGGGGGAAATCTTCATGATTCCTGGGAACTAGGAAAAGGCACCATCCAAGCCCCTAAAATCCTGATGATTTATAATAAGAAATGGCACCAGAAAAAAACTGAAATAAGGGAGAGGTGGCCCATCCTACCCGCCACTAAACCTCCCAGCGGGGGCTGCGGATGTGGTGGTTCAGGGGTGAATTCCAGTCCCCCGGCAGCCCCATTGGGATCAACCTCACCATAGACAACGGCCCAAAGGGAGAGGTGGGGGGGGGTGGGGCGGCTCTGGGAGCAGAGCCGGACATTCTGCCTCAGCTGTTCCTGCTGTCTGGTCAGCAGGCCCTGGGAGACGAAGGCTCCGTGTCCCCAGCTGACGGTAGATGGCCCCAGCTGATGGCCGGCTGTTCTAGCACGAGACTCGCAGGTCTGCGCCGCCTTATTCTAACCACAGTTCCTACTTGCACATCAGGTTACAGAAAGAGGTCAAGAAGTCTAAAATTCCCCACTTAAAAACAAATCAATCCGGGATTGATTTCCCTCTGTAAGGCTCAAAAGCATTGAACACTCACCAGTTTCTGCAGGCAAAAATATGGAGACCAGTCAGCCCATTTGGGGAAATCAAATCTCTAGAAAACAGAGGTATTTTAAGAAACAGAAGAAACTGTAAAAAATGAAAAGAACCCAAGTGAAGACGTTTAAAATACATATTCAAAGTGAGATTTGATGAGATATTCTTTCCTCATGACTGTTTAACTAATGCACTTTGAGAAAGAGAGAGAATTCTCGGGGTAGTATGAGACCAGCTAAATTACCAATGAAGGCTGAAGGCAAAATAAAGACCCATTAACATTTAATCGATTAGAATATTGTCTTCCACAGGCCCTTTTGGGACCAGAAAATGTGCTTAGGAATAAAATTCAGCAAAAATAAAAGAAAATATAAGGAAAAGGACACATTATTCTCAAGAATCATTTTAAATAAACTAGAAAAGTGATGAGTAGAAACTTCAGGATATGAACGATGAGACAGGGGACGTGGAGAGTGAAAGGCAACCCCACGGGATGGGAACAGAGACTTGCATGATGTATGTGGGGCAAAGGCTTGTCTCTGGAGCATATGTAGAGCTCCTGAAAATCAATGATAGTAAAACAGTAACACCTACCCAATAGTAAAATGCGCAAAAGACTGCAAAAAAAATGATATCCAATGACCAATAAACATGAAAAGATGCTCAACTTCATTGGCCATTTGGGTAGCAAAAATGAAAATCACTGTGAGATTATACCAGACATGCACCAGGACTACAATCATAAAAATTTAAAAACAGACAATACGAAGTGTTGGCATGAACATGGAACAACTGTGACTTCCCGACGCTGCTCACGGGAGTGTAAGTGGTGCAACAACTTTGGAAAACACACACGTTGAACAGAAACCCTTGGACCAAGGGTTCGGAGCCCCAGGCCTGGGCTCTGCCTCCTGTTACTAGGAATGTGTTGGGCTCTTGCACTGGAAACCTGTGGAAGCGGTTGGTGTAGTGCCAGCCCGGGTCCCAGCAGGAAACAGACACCAGTCCCAAGCTGGGTAACGTGAAAGAGCTCAATAAAGGACAATGAGCAATGCGGGGCCGTGTCTCCCAGCTGCCACATCTGGCTAAGCCTGCAGCTGAAATGGGCGCTGAGTCCTGAGCAGTACTTCTCACCATCTGATCTCCCCCAAGGGAGTTGTGCCCTTTAAGGTGGAGTTGAAACTGGATTAAGTTCCTCTGGATCACAGGGGCTTCCACCAGGGGGCACTGTGAGAGTGACACTGAGGTTGGGACTACTGTCATTTTGGGTTCTTCATGCCAGAGGACCAGCGGGCAACGACAGAGATTGCCCTAATGACATATGAGCCAGGTCATTCTTTGTGGCGGGCACTGCCCTGTGCTCTGCGGGGAGTTTAGCAGCCCCCCTGCCTCAGAGCCCTCCATGTCCAGTTGTGACAATCTCAAATATCTCCAGGCATTGCCAGTGAGCCCCGGGGACAAAACTGCTCCTGGGCGAGAACCACTGATCTAGGGTGTCATCCTTAACAATGGGGACAAAAGCCAAGGTTTTGGACAAATAAGCTTAAGTTCTGGTAGTCACAAAATGCCTTTGGTTTGCCTCATAATAGGGGTCTGTTTTCCTGCTGAGCATCTAATGCAGGTGAGGTTGGGATTCCAGGTCTGTCTTCAGGTAACTACTTCCATTGTCCAGGGTGACTTCACCAGACAACCTCAGGGAGGGGGAGGGGGACAACCAGGGTCCTTGGACTGAGCTGGGTCAGGTGCCAGTGAAAAGAGCCTTGTTTCAAGACCTCGTCCTGAGAAAGCAATTTGGGGGAAGCGAAAGGGAGATAAAGCTCACACTCACACTCCCCACACAGACGGTCTCTCTCTCCCACACACTCCTGCTTTCACCTGGTCCAGCTCCCACTCCCCTCCGCGCCCTCCCTCACTGGTTCCAAGGAAGCGCCACATCACGGCTTTGGCACTTGGTTTGCTCCCCCTTCCAGCCGCCTCATGCCTCCATGAGTCACAGCCTCTTGTTTATTTAACCACTTCAAGCTGCTGGGTTCCCTCCAGGCCTTTCTTGGGCAGCAGGACCTGGAGTGGGGACGGGGACGGGGTGGGAGAGAAATGCAGGCTCCTTCTCGCCTGGATGGAGGAGGGAGGAGGATGGGAGGAAGAGTCCTGGAACCTGCATGCTTCCCTGCAGGACAGGGCCGGGTGCTCAGCCCAGGAAGCACACGCACTGTGCCCCCACCCACATACATTGCCCCCCCTCCCCGCCGGACCCCGGGCCCACACCTACCAGGAAGCGGATCTGAGTGTCTGCCCCAGGAAAGGGGAGCCAGCCAGCACCCCTCCAACTGATCCCTCGGACTCAGGGTCAGGAGCTTTGGGGGTGTTTCCTCAGCTGGAGGGGCTCAGACACCCCAGGACACGGGCAGTTTCAGGGAAAGCCTGTGGAGGCCTCATCTGAGGCTCAGGCAAGGATCCCAGGAGGGGGCGAGGGGCCGAAACCCTTCTACTGACTTCTGTACGTTTGCCTTAATACGTTTTAAGGCAAAGGGGAAAGTAGACCATTTTAGCAGCCAGGAATGTTCGAAATTAGGTTTAACTGCTTCCCAAAGGAGCTTGGATCCTGTGACTTGTGAGGTCGGATGAGACCACGTCTGCAGCGTCCTCTCACCAGCCCAGCTGCCCCGAGACTCTGGGGCCTCCCCCTTCCTGCCGTGGCCTGCACTGCCCACCTGCGGGACACCGGCTCCAGGGGAAGCAGCCAGGAGAGGCCTCTGCAGGAGGGAGGCGACCCACATCCTTACTTTCTCCTGGGGACTGCTCAGAACAGGCCTCGGCTCCAAGCGAGGGGCGAGGGTGGGAGGCTGGGGTCAGGCCTGTAGCTCGTCAGATGTGACCCCAGCGACCCTGGCAGAGGACACAGCTCCAGCCACTCTCCAGGGACAGCATGCGGTCCCAGGCGGCAGGCACACCTGGGAGCAGGAGAAAGCATTCCCGTGGAAGCTGTCCCTTCTGCCGGGGGCAGGGTGGGGACACAGACACAACTGACAGGAAAAGTGGCTTTTAGACTCAGTTTTATAATATTCGGTTTCAGTTCCAAAGGAAATGGAGAGAGAAAAAGAACAGGATGGAGGGGCAGTGAGCTTGGAAACAAATCAAGATTTAATAGGGGAGTGGAGTGCGGACACGTGAGGGGAAGGGGACTCACGGGGGACCCCAGCTCTGCCTTCACACCAGGGGTGCCTGCAGACCAGTCAGGCCTGACTCGGGTGGGTGTGGGGCAGGGACCCAGAGGTCCTGGACAGGCCTCCGCCTCTCCCAGTGGAGAGGACTGACTGGCTGGGGCCCAGGTGAGTGTGAACCACCCGCCCAGGAACTGGCCTGGGGTCAGGCGCTCCACCTGTGTCCCCTCATGACTCAGTGAAGTCACATGCCCTAGTCCCATCATTACACACAAGCTCATGACCTTCACAGGCCCTGCAGCCCATGTGTGGACCCAGGTCCACACAGGATCCCTTATAGCCCTCGAAGTGAAGCCAGGGCTGGGGTCTCGGGTGGGCAGGGCCAGGGGTCTCGATGAGCTGGGCCAGAGGCTGGGCTCCAGCAGCCCCTCCCCACCCTGTGAGCACACACCTGCACCCTGCCCCTGCCCTTCCGAGGGCGTCCATCCAGGGAGGGTGCCCGTGGCGGGCTGCACTTCGATGGGGACAGACAACAAGAGTGCAGGGACAGGAGGAGGATCTGTAGGTGGGAAAGGCAAGTGAGACAAATACATTTGGGTAAATTATTTGTCGGTGGGTCCTCTTGTGCCTTTAGGTGTGGACACAAGTTCACGGGCATGTGTGTCTACATTAAATACGAGCACACCTTGAATGTGGGCAACAGCGGAATGGCTCTAGGATTAACTTCCAACTTGAAAGAAACAAAAATCTCATTTGTGAAAGACCAACTTTGTCAATTAAACAAAAACACCAGGTCTACCTTTTTCTGGAAATGCTGAGGAAACCATTTCTCCACTCGGGCACGTGGCTGTCAGTGTCGGAAGGCTGCGGTCCTTCCAGGACCGACAGGAAGGCAGTGTGTCCAGATTCCCAGCTGTGTCTAGACCAAACTAGACACGGAAGATGATAATTCAGTCTAACCAATGCTTTTCAAATATGGGAAAACCTTCAGTTACTTGTGTGTGTGTTTTAAAATATATTTTTATTGATTTCAGAGAGATAGAAACATCAATGAGAGAATCACTGATCAGCTGCCTTCTGCACGGCCCCCACTGGGGATTGAGCCCACAACCTGGGCATGTGTCCTGACCAGGAATTGAACCAGAGATCACCTGGTTCATAGATCAATGCTCAACTGCTGAGTCACACCAGCCGGACCAGTTACTTGTTTATAATTTCAGAATGGGTTTGCAAGTGCCGAAGGCTCTACGCATATTTTGGAGTAAATTGAAGGATTAGTTTCTTCAGGCAGCCTTTGCATCCCTGACAGGAAGGAGGCAGGAGTTGTGGACCTGGGCGGAGACACTGCTGGTGTCCATGGCAGTCCCTGTTCTCAGTTGCAGCTTCTGGTTTCTCTCGTGAATGAAGGCTAAGAGGTCACGGGGAGGGGAAGGGTGCTGGAGCAGGGCCAGCTTGCAGTAATGTGGGCGGGTAACATGAAGGCTGGTTTTATCCAATCTCTCTAAGCAGGGGAGACCTGGAGACAAGGGAAGGGATGTATGACTCCCTCAGACGTCCACTCAGTGCTATACCCACGAAACAAGGTGCCCCTCAGCATCCTAACTCACACATCCTTGCTCCCCACAGGCCACTCTGTGCCACCGGGGGAGGCTGCTCTAGGCTCAGACAAGGGTGCATAGGCAGAGCCCGGATGGCAGACAGCCCAGGAGGGGGTATGACAGCCGTCACTCAACCCCTTGGAGAAACATGACTGGTCAGATGGGTAGGAGATTCCTGAGGTATTTACATTCGCTGCTGTGGTCTGAACATTTTGAACTAGGGCTTGCAAGATGTCTGTTTTCTCTTTGAAACTTGCTGTCTAATCAAGTACTGCTCTCTGTGACACTTCTCCAGCCGTGCAGACTGACTTCTCTGCAGACTGCCTTTAGGTGGGTCAGAAAACCCAGTGGTGGGGAGGTAGGATGGTGCTGAGTGGCTGCACCACAAGGAGGTCTGGCTCTGGCTGAAACATTTCCTTTTGACAACCCAGGGTTAACCCTGTGTTTGCTTCTCATCAGAGCCCTCTGCTACCGCGAGGGAAGGATGGTGGGCAGAGAACAGCCCCCTGCAGATCCCCGCCCTACAACAGCAGCTCGGGCCACATGACAGGCATGGCATCCAAACAAGTATTTAGCCAAGATGCTAAAAACTGAAGCCTGCTGATCATTTGAAATGAATTCATGTTAAAAGTGCCGCAGGCAAAACTAAAGCCGCTGAGGACACACTCCCACATTTCCATCCAGTCTGTGTGTCACGGGGAAATAAATGGGTCCAGTCCTGAGTACAGTCTGCTAGGAACCGAGATTTTAAGGGCGGCATCCAACAGGCATACGGGTGCCAGACGGGAGTTGGGATTTTTGGGCCATTCTCCTTTGACACCATTCACCGCCAGCCTCACACCTCAACTGTTTTTCAGTCACGGTATTTAAGGGACACGGGACCCCTATAAGTGGGTGTTTATCACCCTATGGATTGTCGTGCATGGGGGCACTTTGCTGGCTGTCCTGGGTTGCTCCTCTCAGAGGCTGGGCACAGGCGTACGGATCACGAGAACATGATTAAATCAATGCTGGTTTCTGGCGATTCCCTCCATCATGTGACTCAAGGGAAAAATGGCCTGGTTCCTTTTATTCAGAACACAACCCTTTCCTCCAGCCCCATCCAGGAGGAAAACCATGACTCATGCTCAGGACGCAGATGCCCTGCTCAGGTGGGCGCAACGAGGTGATCACTAAAGTTCACTCTTTACTTGAAAAGATGTGTGAAGGAATCCTGGCTTCCCACTGTCTCACCTGACCCAAGAGAACGTCATCAACCATTTAAATGAAGAAATTTTCCATCCTGGCCTTAGCTTTAGCTAAAATTACACTGCTTTCCCACGACATTTTGAATGCGTCCTTCACTGAGAGAAGCAGCACCGGCGGAAGGTTATTGCTTTGCCTAAGCGTAAAAAGGATTGCATTACCCCAGGTTATTAGCTCCATCCAAAAGGCAGACCTCCATCTCCGCCAGCGGCAGTGCTGTCAGTGGCTCCGCGAGGAACCCAGGCCAGCACTACTGACAAGGACACACTCCAATTCATGAGCTGCTCCAGCCCAGAGTTAATAGATGCCTTTCCCCTGCTTTTCAATGCAGTTTATTTGCAGCTTGTTTTAAAAAACCCCCAACGCTTTGAAAGCTAGAGGACTGCTGGGCAACTTCTCGTGTCTCCTGGGACCAGGTCACTGTCCCTAATGCAGTCAGCGCTGGGCATTCTCCCAACAGCCCTGGTGAGTGGTTATGTAACTGGGTTGCAGCATCTGACTGCTAGGCCTCTCTGTGTCTGAGACATCAGACCTGCCGTGTCACATGCTCTCTCACACGTGGCTGGTCCAAACTGAGCTGCGCTGGAAGTGAAAGCCACGTGGGATGGCAGAGATGTAGCAAGAAGAAAAGAATGTAAGATGCCTCATTAGTAGATTTGATATTGATGGCATGTTGAACTGATATTTTGGACTGGGCTGAATAAAATATGTTAAAATTAATTCCATGTTTTCCTTTTTCACTTTTCTATTGTGGCCACTAGAAAACTTAAATTCCCTATGTGACACCTTCTATTTCCATTGGACAGTGCTGGTCTTTTCTAACCTTCACGTGATTCTGCTGTTGGAAGCAATGAACACAACCCTGCTAGGCGACAGGCCGACACTTGAGGACAATTGCCATCCCACCCCATCATTCCTTCTCATGCTGACAAGCCCTTCCTGGCAAGCACTCCTTCTATGGCACGTGTGTGTTAAAAAACATTTATCAAAACTTAGAAAATGACAAAATGGGTGTAAACTTGCTGGACAATTTTTTAATAGTCTGTTGACTTTCGATGGGCTCCCCAGGGATGGAGCTTTGATTTGACAGGGCTGTGAACATCTGGCACCTTATCAGTTGTGGCTCTTAGTTTACTAGTAACATGGAGAAACTCAAGTGCTGTTCTTATAACCTTAGTGCAAAGTGAACATTTTGTGAACAGATCTCTTAAAATGAGTGGAAACAGGAGTTCATGTAATTGCCACTATACAGGTCATTCCTATTTTAACTAAGAAACTCCTATTTTAAGGGAGACAGTGATAAACTAGAATGTCAACAGAAAAACCAGGATAGTGAAATTTCTAGAAACTGCCTTTGATGAAACAGTTGAAGAAATCAATTAAATATTTATTGAACAAATGCAAAATAAATGAACTCGAGGGTGTTTTAACCTGAAAATACAATAAACAACTTCAAATATTCAGAGGGCTATCACACGAAAAATGAAAGACTTGTTCAGTATTTTTCCAAAAGGCAGAACTGAACCGAGGGGTAAACACAGCACCCAGCAGGCTGCAATACAGCAGTACAAAGTGTTACTCATCTCAATAGCTTCTTCCCAATACACGTTTCCCTCTTCTGAGAAGAAACAGCACAACGTAACACTTCTCATAAGCGTCTAAAGTGTCTCAAGTCCCACTTCCACGGCAAGCCCTCCACTGCCAGCAACGGATGCACTCACACTAAGGGAGGAACCCAACAATCTGGTTCACTAAGGAAATGTCTCTTGTTCCTCATCATCCTATATCAGTGACTCGTGGGAGCGGAGGAGAAAAGAGAGCATATTCTCCAAAGAGGGTGCCTCAGGACCACCCCCAATTCAGACAACGCCCCCAGGGACAGCCTTCCTCAAACCGGATGGGATAGCACCGGGTGCGGGTGGGACAGACGCTGCCATGCACTGTGCTTCGTGAGGCGGGGGGCTGCACCTACGAGTCCCGGAAATATAGGCTGACTGCGTCGTCCTGGCAGCCTCACCCACACTGCCAGCTGCCACCAAAGGAGAACTGTCTCACCACTACTCAGCATGATGTGCAAGGACAAATATATAACATGCTTTATATTACATCTGTATTTTATCACATACTCAGTATGGAGCGCCGAGGTGCTTAATCCATCCAATAAACTGAAAATACAAAATTACATTTGTCAGGATACGGAACGCTGATGAGGTGTCATCGTAAAGCAGATGAGGCGTCAATTTTCGAGGAAAGCCACGTAATCGGTGAGCCTGGCGAGCTGCTGTTCGTTGGGGATCGGCGGAACTGGGGCAGGCTCTGGGCATGCAAGAGTCACAAAGTCAGTGTCCAGAGTAACACAGCTTTGGTTCTGCACCCCCTCTTCCCCACACCTCTTCAATTTTACATTAAGAAAACTTTCTTAGATTTGCCCTGACTTTGCACATCTGAAAAATAAGCCAAGTCATCTTGAACTTTATGAGTTTTCCCAAACTGGGAGTAAAGCCCCGTCGGTGTGTTGTTACTGAAGCTAACATGCAACATCCCTTTGAAGAGAACACAGCTCTCCTTGGAACGACCCCTACCCACGTGACATGTAACTCCACGGATGAACCACCGAGTGCTTCCCAGGCGAAAGCACTGCTCTGGGAGGGCTTCGGTGTCGATGAAGGGAAAACACAAAGACCACACTGTCAGGGTTCCACTCTGGCTTTTCAGGTGGCAGCTGGGATGCTGCTGAGATGCTGCTGAGGCCCCATCACGGCTCCCCCTCCCGACACTAAGGCGGCCCCACGGCTGGGCCCAGGGCACTAGCGCTCAAGGTGAGCTAGAGGGGAACCCACACGTTCACTCTTACAACCACGTGTACTATTATCAATACCAAATAAAGAATTTAATCTCTTTACAAGGTTAGAACTAAAACAAAATAAAAACTACAAAAAAAAAATGAAGAACAATGAAATGTATTTAACTGAGTGCATGAGATTACATACCTGATAAGGGAATAAACCTGTTAAAGGAGACATCCAAGGCCCCTGCAACTAAATAAGCAAAACATAAAGTCCACTCACAGAAGTCATTACAAGGAATTTCCACACACACACGCATTAACGCCATATGCATGTACGGCCACTATTTGTCAACAGAGATACCACTGCCCTCTATCTGACTCGCTTCTCTTGTCCTCCAGACCGCTGGGCCTGGCTTCCCCCTGCACCGCGCAGGGCTGAGCACCCTGACATCCGCGACACTCGACTGTGGAGCAACGCCAGACAGGAGCTCGGTGCTGAACAGACGGCAACGGCTGGGGGGTGGGCAGTAAGGCCACTCTCGCCCGGGCAGCAAGAAGCCTCCTGGTCAGTGGAAGGAAACCAGGGCAGGACCGGGCCTGGCCCGAGCAGAGAGGAAGGCGTAGGGGCTGGGAGCTCACACTGAGACAGTGCAGCCAACGCACCTAATTTAAAGCCTTAAAAGGAAGACCAGGTAACGTAATTGTGTGAAGGTGGAAGGCACTGAAAGTCTTGTTTAGAAGAGTCTACGTGTCTAAGTACAAGAGGAAAGGGGAACATCTGAGTATCGAAATAACTTCCTAAGGCAACAGTTTAGACAGTAAGGACAAACAGTTAGAAATGGCTCCATAAATGAAAGAATGGGAGATTAATATTTAGTAAAAGTTAGGTTGTAACAGGAATTATAAAACACCCACATAAAATAGTTTTTTGTACAGGAGATACATTTTTAATAATTAAGGTAAAACTAGGTGACTTTTAAGATCCTTTCCACCCTACATGTCTGTCATTCTGTATTTAATATGTGATTTATTTTCATTTTGCTAGTACAGCAGAATCTTATATCAAGTTACTCAAATTTAATGTCTGAAAACTAAAGCAGTCCCAGGGAGTTCCATGCTGTGCACACGGGTGAAGAGCTCCACCTACCTGGCTTTTTGGGCATGACCATTCTTGTGGTGGAGTCAGCTTGCCATCCTTGCTCCAATATCCCTATAAATGTGTATTTAACACAAAAATGAAGAAATAACTTTTTGTAGTTTTTATTTTGTTTTAGTTCTAACCTTGTAAAGAGATTAAATTCTTTATTTGGTATTGATAACAATACACGTGGTTGTAAGGGTGAACGTGTGGGTTCCCCTCTGTAGCTCATCTTGAGCGCTTACTCTCAATGGCATCACTTTTTCGGGAGACCTGACACACGTAGTTTAACCTGTCACGTGCAGTTTTACTAGAAAGAAATGCTACAGTGTTTTCATGTAATCTTAATTTTGAAACATTTGTGAGACAGATCAAAGCTTCCTTTTACTTTATCAGGCTGGTATAACCACTAATAGATGATGTGTTTTCTACGAAGTACTATGGTATTAACATGATCAGTTATTAAAAACAGATATAAGAAAAACTTACATGGTACTTTATGTAACCACTGTATCAGTAATAACAAAGGTGATGGAACCATACAAAGAACAGCTGACATGTACAGAGAGCTGACCAGTAGGCACATGGTAGGTGCTTTTATAGGATTTTACATCATCACCGTAATAGCTCTCTGAAGTGCACATGCAACCATAATTAAACAGATGTGGGAAATGAACTAGGGCAGTGATCAGCAAACTGCGGCTCGTCAAACTGCGGCTTGCGAGCCACATGCGGCTCTTTGGCCCCTTGAGTGTGGCTCTTCCACAAAATACCGACTTCTGCGCATGGGCCACGAAGTTTCAATTGCACTGTACTTGTGTGCCCGCACGTGGTATTTTGTGGAAGAGCCACACTTAAGGGGCCAAAGAGCCGCATGTGGCTCACGAGCCGCGGTTTGCCGGCCACGGAACTAGGGAATTCTGGCAATTTGTCCTAGGTCACATAGCTGGCACAGGTGTGGGACCACACTTCTACCCAGTATGGACTCTGGGGTACAGCATTTATTGGATTTCCAGAAAAGAGTCAAATAAATAAATGCTTGCTTGAGTAAGTAATGGTAAGATTTCCTCTGAGAATTTTCATCAACCTGCTTCTAAGGGTCTAGAGCTGTGCTAGACCTTGGGCATATAAGGATAAGATGTGATGCTCGATGGAACTCCGTTTTGCCAGAGAATTAAAACGTCAATCATTATAAAACAGTGCCACACAGCGTGTGCAATGTTCTAATTCACTCCAGCACGGGAGAAACAAAAATGCAGAAGCACTTCTGGGGACCAGCGGGCAGGAGTGGGTGCCAGCTCCCAGGGTAGAGGGACCGGTAAAATCGTGAGGGAGAAGATGGGCTGGAAAGGGATGCTGGGATGAGTCCACCAAGTCAGAGTGAAGTGGGATTTCTAAATGAGCAATGGGTCAACTCTTCTCTCTCGATAACTTGGTGGCATTGGCACTTGCCCTGGTAATGACCATGTGGGTATTCACATACTGTGCCTGCCATCAAGGCATCTGCTGCCCGGCCCTGCTGGGTGCTGGGCTGCGTGCTTGTCACCTCTCTAAAAAACATGCACAGCAAACACCTCCATTTCCCACTTTCCCTGAAAGCAACAAGTCGGCCGACCATACCTTTCACAGCCTCTTCCACAGGGAGCCCGACGAACGCTGCGAAGTCGTCCGCGATGATGGAGGTGTAGGCCTGAGAGACCAGGGCGAAGGCCCGTCTCCTCGTTGCCTCTGTGTGGGAGCAGAGGGTGGGCAGAGTGACCAAAGGGCTGACGTGTTTGAAAGGCGTAATTAAATGACATTATTGTTCTTGTCCAAATGTTGTGAGACTAGATCAACCCAAAGACTTCTGTTCATTGTATGAATTTATAAAAGAGTCAACCAGGAAGACTGGAAGCAAGTGTTGGGGGTGGGGGAACGGAAAGATGGAGGCAGGGACGAGTTTCATTATGTTTCATCAGGCTTTTCATCTTTGCGCATCTATGCCCTGGATTGATTAGTAATAAAATCTAGAAGTTAGAAACATCACCTATGGAAGGCTGAGGTTGACCAAGTCTAAAGCACGGTCTCTACTTTCAAAAAACTGGTTTAAAAAATCTAAACCCCTACCTTGAAGTTATCAGAGTATTACCAGATTTCATTTTAGTAGCAAAAAAACCTGACCAGAGCAATTCCAATCTAGAATTAAAAGACAGTGATGCCCTGAGCTGTCGATGTCATCACAAGCAACATGAAATGAAGCAGCATGATTATAACAAATGGAAGAAAGAGTTCTGAAAACTGCCCCATTAGCAGAAAATATCTATTTTTAAAACACACCACTGCCTTACTTCAACACTGCAGCACTTAGGGAACAAGTCTAGTCTAATTTGATTCTTAACCACAAAGCAACACTACCTCTAAGTGCTTCCATGATCGGCTGGACCGTCTCAGACCACTGGTGAGCGTTGATGGTCGTGTAGATTCCAGGGAAATCTCTCTGCCAGATTCTCTGTCCTACTGACCAAATGCCCCCAAGTTCAGAATTTGCCTGCAATAAATATTGTCTTTGAGGATATTCACTATACAGATTCATTAACAACTGTATCTTAAAACAATTCAACATTTCTTTTAAGAGATGTAATTACCTTTTAGCTCAATACTATAAAAAAGGTTTTAAAATACTATGAACAGTAAAGTCTATTTATGTTTGATATATTTTTATTTCTTGTTAATCCTCACTTGAGGATATTTTTCTATTGATCTTTAGAGAGAGTGGAAGGGAGGGAGGTAGTGGAAAAGAGGGAGAGGAAGAGGGTCAGGGAGAGGGGGAGTGTGAGAGTAACATCAATGTGAGAGAGACACATTGATTGGCTGCATGTGGGATTGAACCTGCAACCTGGGTATGTGCCCCTGATCAGAAATCGAATCCAGGACCCTTTGGTGCTTGGACTGATATTCTAACCACTGAGCACACCAACCAGGGCTGATATAAATTTTTATTGTAATAGCAAATTAAGGCATGAGCATGCTGTCCAAAGAACTAAATCTTAGAATTATCTTAAATATTATTTTCAAAAGAAGTATTTGTATTTGATTAATACATGTATGTAATACACAGAATGTATAACTGATATATATACATAAATATATATTTTTAAAATATATTTTTCTTATTGATTTTAGAAAGGAAGGGAGAGGAAGAGACAGATAGAAACATCAATGATGAGAGAGAATCATTGATTGGCTACCTCTTGCACGCTCCCTACTGAGGATGGAGCCCGCAACCCAGGCATGTGCCTTTGACCAGAATCAAACTCGGGACCCTTCAGTCCGCAGGCCGACACTCTATCCATGAGCCAAACCAGCTAGGGCAATATATATATATATATTTTAGGACATAAGTAATAGCAAAATGGCTAATTGCACAGACTGCCAATCTAAGATGTCTAAGGCTAAAGTTGCCAGTAACATCATGCACATAAGTGATGGCTGTTCTTTTCTTAAGCCCATGAAGCTGGAGGAGCATTAACAGAATGACCCGGACAAGAAGAAGGAGTGAAAATACTAATTTGGTCTGCTGCTGAATACTGATAATCAACAAAGGATTTTGGGTGGATTCTTGGTAATTTTCTGAAATTTTCACTTCACATTTATGCTAGACACAGTGAATTGCTTGAAAGCAAAAATTTACTTCATTCCACTTTGGTTATTAAGAGGTTATTTCATCTAATCTCCTACCCAAAATAAGAAACCTAAAGTCTTAATTAGCAAAAATAATCTTAATTTTGTGAGTAATCATCATTTTTAGACTATCCTTATAAACATTACCAGGTTCAAACAAGTCCCATAATAGAAAGCTGCATAAATCAGTTAAAAAACAACAGACACCAGACCTTTATCTAAACTGGCTCAGTTGTTTACCTGGTTAAGTGACACATGAAATGTCTCAAGAAATCTGATCAGCAGGAGCTGAGTATACAGACTGCTACATCATCCAAGGGAAATTAAAATCTCTGATTAGAAGAATTTGAAGATCTATTTTTAAACTTTAACACTGGTTTAATAACAATATCTGTGAACTATATGGGAAAGAAAACAAACTTTTATGAGGTGACCATTTAAATGAATGTTGTTACTGTATTAAAGTAGAAAAATAGAAAGGATACTTACAGATTTTATAGCAGGTGGTATTCTTTTCCAAAGATATCTTGCATTATTCCTAATTTTCACCCCCAAGAAAAAGTAAGCAATAAAAAGAAATCACCTCAGTAAATGTTTAAAATTCTAGATCCCAATATGAACATACAGAGGTATACTTTAAAATAGTCTATAAAATACAAAGTGAAATTTAGTTTTACATGAATTTGTTCAGGGAAAGTAATAGTAGTTTTCCAAATTAAAAGACATGAAATATATTTACCAAAGTAATATTTTGCCATTTGTAGTAAGTTAATTTTAATTAATAATCCAGATCTTAAATTAAGGCAACAGTACACTAAAAGCACAAAGATTTAAGTAGAACTGCCTAAATAATTTCCCCGGTGTCCCTTGACAACACATACAGTACACATGCTTTTCTCCTTGTCACCTCTCCTCCCCGCAGTGGGCACAGAGCCACCAAAACTTCAAGGCAGTTTTTAAGAGTTTGGGAGCCTGAACTACAACAAACACAGGATGACAAGATTACAATAAATGAAACATAATTTATGTGATATGTGTGTGATAAAAATCTCGGTTTAGGTTTTTAAAAGATATGAAAAAAAGTTTAGAAGAATAAAACAAAATTTAACAGTAGTCATCGATGGGTCATAGAACTCCTACCCCTTTGCAGTCATGCTTTCTGACTTTTCTTCAACAAATATGAATTAAAAATAATTAACAAGCAGAAAGCTTTCAAGAAACCTCATACATATTGGCAATAAATTCCTCTTAATCTCCTCAACCTTCCCTTTCAATTTCTCTTGGTTTATTGATTACACGTGAAGTTAAATAAATGAAGGTAATAAGAAAGTTTTATAAAAAGACAAAAAGGAAAGATCAATAGGATTACAGCAAGTTGAAACTGACATTGTAGTTTCTAATAACAAACTGGAGTGCTTTTTAGGTGTATGTAAAACAAATGTAGTCTAGAATAACTCAGCCTCATCATAATTTACGATTCAGTATTTGACACAGATGTATTAAGTACTAGAATAAAAGATACAGCTCCTCGTGCCCATGTTTTAGTGATGGTATTTTAATGCATGAATTCTCTATAACCTTGAGGAAATTGCTGCTCTTAGCTTTAGTAAAACGTACTTACATGTCATTATGGAGCAGATATAAAGCTAGAAGCTGACCATACACTGGGGGTGTAGCAATTCCTCCAGGTGCCTAGAAGGCCAAAATGAAAGAGAATAACCTCATTTACATTTATTTTAAAACCTAGAGTATCAAGTTGAAATGTGTTGTTGGCAGTGACTTATCTCTTCAGTGTCTTTATTTGAACGGGAATATTTAAATGGGATCCTTTTCTCAAGTCTCAAATTCTTATATAAATTATCTTACAATTATAAGAAACAAGTATTTCCAACAGATTCCTAAAGCATGATGATTCTGCCCATTGTATCAAATATGTTGAATATCTAAGTAAATGAGTAACAAACAGAAAAACATCACAGTTGAGTTAGACATTTCTAACCTCACTCAACTTTCATTCATTTAAAAAATCGATTGTGTCTATTAGTAAGCAGCTGTTGTCTCCTTTGGCTAACTTTTTCATACATGCTTTTTTAAGTGCCTTTCTAAAATAAAACCTTAACTTTAATAGCTGGATGATTTAACTTTCGCCTCTTACTTATCGGTAAACTCGTCTGCCAACATATGGGACCAACAAGGGCTTCCTGAGCTAAAAAAGATTCCCATGGTTACACCTTCGGTCTGTGTATGCGCGTGCACACGTCTTGAACAAAATCCACATCCCTCCGCCCGCCCCCGCCACCGGGGGTGGGGGGACATGTTTTAGTAACACGAGCAGCACAGTGGAGGGTGTAAGGAGCAAAGATGAGCAAGATTTTCGGGCTCATTAGCTAAAGACGAACAACAAAAAGCTCCCAGCGAGTTCGGGCGGCTGGGCCTGGGTCCTTGGCCATCCGAGCAGGCCAGGGCGCCGGACTCCGCACGCCCAGCTCCCGCGCCCTCCCGGCGCCCACGCCCAGCCCCGTCCTCGACCCGCAGGCCCCGGGCCCGGTTACCCTGGAGACCAGCGCCGCCCGGGGCCCGGAGACCCCGCGGCTTCTCCCCGCGCTATGCGAATGGTTACCTCGAGCTCCTGGTTCTCGCACTGATCTAGCAACTTTTTGAAACTAAAGGCACCTTCTGCCATGACGGCCACGGGCATCTTCCCTGCCGGTCCCACTCCTGCACCTTCCTAAAGAGCAGACCCCAGGCTGTCCGGCGGGGCGTCGCACAAGTGATGACGTAAAGCCGCCGTCGCAGCGTGGACCCCTGCGCAGGCGCAACGTCGGTCCTGGCGCGTCGTAGGTCGTCGCGGTTGCCGGGCAGTGGTCGCCGCCGCTCTGGCCGGCGCTCTCGGTGCTCTGGAGGACTGGCCCGGCCTGGAGGGAAGTTCTGCTGTGTGTGCGTGACCAAACACCTTGGCGGGGAGGGCTTCGGGCCATGTTTGGGGGCTAGTCGATGTCTCTCTTCTCTTTGAGGCTTGACACACACGCAAACGTAAAGGTCCAAAGCGGAGCTTTGGTTCTGCCCCCACACCTGCTCCGTCAGTCCTCCCCCCTCTGGGAAGGGCACACTGTCCTTCCACGTGGGGGACCCCACTTCCGAGGGCAGCCGCCCGGGACCAACGACTTGGATGCCGCGCTCTGCAGACCTGCCCACCTGCCTCCCTCCAGGCAGCCCCCACGCTGCCAAGCGGCCACAGGTTTTCTGAAACATCAGTGTTTGTTTTAGCACCTGTCCTACTAGCACCGCCCACCGTAGGCGTTAAGAAAGGACTGAAAGGAAAGAGACCTTCTCTTTCAAGCTATGTCAATGCTATAATTTCAGCACAATCCAAGGAACACATCCGCATACTGCACAGAAGTAGAGTAAGTAATAATAAAACCATTTTTGCAAAAGTTCTGAAAGGGCCTGGAGCTAAGGGCAGATAAATGTTAGGGGAAGTTTGGAGGCATAAAGAAAGCTGTAGAAAATAATGGCTGTGGAAGGTGCCCAGGGTTTATAGATAAAGCGCGGAAGAGTGAGGGCAGGGGATGAGGTGAGCCCCTCACCTCCTCCGCGAGTTCCCTCTGCACCCGTAAAACCAAGGTAACATCCAGGCTGCTCTGCAAGGCTGCTCTGAGGATTGAGTGAGGTCAGTCTTAGTCCGTGTCTGGGCTAATTCATGGAGATTACTGTTAATGCTAGGAAACTAGCCAGGAAAGACTAGTTTGGGATGTTCCTTATTCACACAGGGTGTGAAGACACATAGTTTTAAATATTTGATAAATCAAACATTATACTTAAGTTTTCTGGAGGTAAAATGATTCTGAAGAAGTAACTTTGAGTTTTCTTCTCTTCAAAATAGAGGGCGGAAGGCAGGTGGGGCAGGAGTCTGGGGACCGCCTGGGAGCGACCTCAGACCTCCCCACCAGGGGGTGCAGCCGCACTGTGTAGGATCTTAACTTCCCTCCTGTGGAAGGACCGTGGACAGGCCTGGGTGGAGCTGTTAGATACAGGCTTATTTCGTCTGGGTTTTTAGCTCAGGGCAGTTAATTCCTCCTCAAAATTACTTTCTCAAATGGAAACCTGGGGCGCTGTGCTTTTGACAAGCCCCTTTCTATTTTTCTTAAAAACAAATGATCAACAAATTTATGTGTGCCAGAAAAATACACGCAGGATACAAGAGCAATAATATAGACTGTGAGAGAGTATTGGCATCGTCTGCTTCGGCCTGAATCTGAAATATGGGGGAGTCGGTTTCAGGATGTCACAGAATCTGGCTGGTTAATCAGATCACATCCCCTGAAAGACAATTCTGCCATTAGACAAACAAATCTCCTACTTCATAATGTGTTTTGCATAGGAGCCATTCTATGTCTGATTTTTAATATTTTACATTTTTGTAAAACACAAAAGGTAACATGTCAATGAGGGAGTGTTAGAAGAATCTGTAGAAAATGGTAAAATGTGTCCAGTACACCATGTGAATGAGGTTTCCTATTAGTGTCATCCTAGTCCATTGTATATAATCTAGCCTCACTAGGAGTTGCATAAATCCTTTTGGGGAACAAGGCTGTATAAGTAAGCCAACGTTGTTAAAATATCCACCTTATTTTTCCAGTTATTCAGTCGTATGGGAAATATATGATATAGGTGACATCTCAAATGCTGGAAAGTGATTGGCTTTCTAATAAATGATGCTGAAGCAAATAACCACACTCAACCCATACACAACAGTAAACTCCAAGTGAATTAGAAATATAAATGCAAAAAATGAAGCCACACAGTTCTAGAAAATAACACCAGTGAAGTCCTCTGTGGGGGAAGCTTTTTCTTTATGACTCAAAATCCACACTGTAAAGGAAAAGACGAATAAAGGCATAAAATGAGCAAACACATAAATATTGAAAAGATTCCTATGCTTGCCCGAAATCCCACATGCAACACTGAAAAATTCAACTTGGAGGATGATATTTTAATACAGACCAGAATCGCAGGGCCGATTTCAGAAACATACGAAGAGTTCCAAAAGACCCAGGAGAGCCAGGTCAGACGGCCACATTGGTGGTGGTCTCCTTCCTCAGTGTCTCTAAATCCCCCTGGAAGAGAGGCCAGAGCCACTGGACAGAGAGATGGAAACCCTCAGAGACCGTTTACAATGAAACCGGGTCACAAGGTGTTCGAGAGAACTTCAAAATACAAGCAGACGGAGCCGACCACGGAAGCACAAAGTCACGTGTGTTTTTGTCTGCATGAAAAAGCAGATGAAGTGGCAGTGCATCGGAATGACCCAAGCAGAGGAAAACCCCAAATAGCCATGGTTGTCACTATAAGCACAGAAGGAGGATTTGGGCTGATGAAGCTTCGGTCTCCCTGAGAGTATGGCAGCTGTCCCAGGTGAAGCTGGGGGGAAGGAGAAGGGCTGGAGCTGCTCAGACTGTTGACTCTCATGATGGACCCACAGGGACTTGCTTTTAGGGTGGGACCCCGAGCCCAGAAGAAAATGCTGGGAGTGGAGTAAACATTGCTCAGAGAGGAGACAGTGAGGAACAGGAGAGCGGGTCCAGATGCAACTGAAGGAGGACACAGAGCCAGGAACTTTCAGAATCCAAGCTGCCGTATGTTTAAAACACTCCCCACAAATAACAGCGAGGGGCTCTGAGGATTTGAAAAGCTGGTGTGAGCCACGATTCCTTCTAAACGGTCATGAAAACCGCATCACAGAAAAATGAGCAACGGAAAAGGACTGAGGGAAGTCCTGGGTGAGTTTCAGGTAAAAAACCGAGGGAAATATACCAAAGCCCTTTAGGAAAATGGGAAAGATATGAACAGACCGCCCACAAAATGTACACATCAACACATAAGAAAAAAATGTTCGATTTTATCCCTAATGAGAAACAGATACTGAGACACCGTTTTCACGTATCAGGTTGGCGAAAAATCAAAAGTTGGACAACACACCGTGTTGCCGGGGGTGGAGAACAGGTGCCCCCATGTACTGCTGGGGGTGGAGGAGCAACGAAGTACCACTCTGGAGGGGAACATGACACAGTACATCCAAACTATAGATACACTCACAGCACTGGGCTGAATAGCATCCCCCCAAATTCATGTCCAACTGGAGCCTGCATTTGTGACCTTGTTTGGAAATGGGGTCTTTGCAGAATGTAATTAAGTTAAGATGAGGTTGTGTTAGATTAGGGTGGGCCCTGATCCAATAACCAGTATCCTTCTAAGAACAGACCCAGACATACAGGGAGAAGGTGACAGCTGGGGTAGAGATTGGAGTGCTGTGCCTATGAGCCAAGGATTGCCGGCAACCCAGGAGCTGGAAGAGGTGACGAAGGATGCTCCCCTAGTGCAGTGGTCGGCAAACCTCGGCTTGTGAGCCACATGCGGCTCTTTGCCCCCTTGAGTGTGGCTCTTCCATAAAATACCACGTGTGGATGCACAAGTACAGTGCGATTAAAACTTCGTGGCCCATGCGCAGAAGTTGGTTTTCAGAAAGGAGACAGACGAAACAAGTATACAAGATGAGTGTTGTTGGGAGAGTTGGAAGGGGTCAACCTCAGCGAACGTACCTCGATCAGATTGGGGACGTTTTTAGCAAAGGCCAGCGTAGGAGTACCCTAATTAAGTTAATAACAATGTACCTACCTATATAGTTTAAGTTTAAAAAATTTGGCCCTCAAAAGAAATTTCAATCGTTGTACTGTTGATATTTGGCTCTGTTGACTAATGAGTTTGCCGACCACTGCCCTAGGGCCTTCCTGGAGGGCATGGTCCTGCCCGAATCTGGACTTTGGAGTGTTAGCCTCCAGAACTGTGAGAGAATCCACTCGGGGGGTTAGAACCTCAGAGTTTGTAGTACTTTGTTGTGATAGTCCTGGGCAATGAACACATGCCCTTCAGCCAAACAATGTCACCTCTAGGAATTCATCCTGAAGACACCTCAAAGGGTACAACAAAGAATACACACAATCTCATTCATTAGGGCATCGATGGAAGATTGGTTGACACTTAAACTGTGGCACTTACTCTTAGTGGAATGCTCTCTAGAGCTACACAGCTCTGCGAAGGGATGAAGAATGCCGATCTGAGCTGTGGGACTGACTCCAAAGGTAGTGCCACCAACCCATCACTCGCCCTGCACACATGAGGGAGCTGCATGGAACTCGGCTGGCGCACGTCTTGCTTCGTCAATAGGACACAGGAGCGAATGGAGCCAGTTCTTTCTGCGGACTGGCAACTTCTACCTTCTCTCCCTTGGGGATCACACAAAAGATGGGGAGCTGACAGGAAATATGGCCGGGGCATCCAGCAATGTCAGAGGGTGTCATGATCCAGGACATGGAAATCATGGTCTCTTTGGCAGGTCTGGCTCCCAGGGAAGACAAGAAGGCCTGATTCTCTTGGCCAGGGGTGGGAGGTATGGGGAGGGGCTTTTAAAATCATTCAAGTCCTTTGTTCCCACTCTCTCCCACCCAAAGTGGCCTTCAGATTGAAGGCTGGTTCCCAGGAAGCCAGCAACAGCAGAGAAGGCACCATGCACCAGTGTCTCTGAGCCGTGGATGGACTGTGGTTTCCACCTCCCCCATCCAGGGGACAAGCTGGCGAAGCCTCCTGATTTCGGAGTGACCGGTGACGTAGCTCAGGCAGAGCAGATGGTCTTCAATAGCATTCGATACAGATTTAATGGTGGGGTTGGGGAAAAATAAAATTACTTCCACAAAGTGGCTCGGCTGAAGTGGCATTATGTGTACGATGATAGGACTTTGATTTTGCTATTTTGTTAAATAGATATCTAATTGAAGAATTTAAATGTAAGTGCCCCGCCTAGGGGGTGTCAGTAGCTGACAGTAAGAAGGGATTTGGTTGGCCTTTATCCTTGGTTCCTGGGAGGTAAATAAACTTTTGGAATTTCCCGAGTGATGGGAGTGTCTTTGCTTTCCTGATGGGCCCCTTGGACCACACCTGGAAGTCTGTGCCAACGAGCTGACTCATGGGGGCCATCAGACTCTGCACTAATGAGATGGCTCGGGATGCAGGCTGGCTGGGCCAGGAAGACCAGCGATGTGATTAGAGAGTTGGGCTTTGAGCCACATGCTATCAGCACGACATCTGGGGGCCGGTGGGGGCTGGAGGTGGAATTTAATCATGCAGGTGATGATTCAATCAATTCTGCCTTGGTAATAAAACCCCAATAATCTCCGGATCCTGAAACTCTGAGGAGCTCCCTGGCTCTGCAGCACCGTGAATGCTGTCATACATCAGCAGCGACAGCAGGGTGTGGCATCCCGGGACCTGGGAGCTTCCAGTTCAGAACCCTCCCAGCCCCAGATCTGCTCCCGGGTCTCTGTCCTTGGCTGGTTCTGACATAGCCTTTTGCTGTAAGAAATCTGTCCTTGTACGTTTAGTGCTTTTCTGAGTTCTTTGAGTCAGTTCAGCGAATTATCAAGCCCGTGGGGGACTGTGGGGACCCCTGGGTTTGTAGAGAGCTGGTCGAGTGAGTGTGGCCCTGGGGACCCCCAGCTTGCAGCTGCTGTGTGAGTCATGGCTGGCGGTTGGAGGACTGCACCCTTCACGTCCAGTTTGGCAAAGCCTGGGTGGTGATGAAGAATGAGAGGTCGGAAAGGCATGAAGGGGAGATGGGGTGACCATGTGGGCGGGGGGAGGCTGGGCCAGCGGGTAGGCTGGTGGCCTGGAACAGGCTCCCATGTCCCTGTCAGGCCTCTGCATCCGCTGGGTGGTGGCGGCAGTGGGCGGGACCTGGCCTGTGCTTCGGGTGGGGGTCTGTGGGGCTGCGGGGGTGCCCTCACAAGTCTGTGCTGGTGGGGAAGGATCGCTGGATCGTCCTGGCCCAGCTGACCCACCGGGTGGGGGTAGAGTCTTCCAGGGGCCACAGATCCCAGACCCAACGCACAAATCAGTGACAATAACTGAGCTCAGGGTACAACCAGAGAGGCCCTGTCCCCTGCAGGTACCGGCACGGCTGCTTTTCCATTTAGGCGGCCGCCCTGCCCAGGCCAGGAGGTCTGGTCACTCAATTTTCAAATCACGTCAACAAGTATCCATGAACGGCCTCCCTGGTGGCTAAGAGAACAGTAAGTGGCAAAGGAGTCATTCCCCACCTCAACACAGACGGCAGGGATGCTGAGCCCACAGAGCCTTGACAGGACACGTGGAAATACTGAGGTCCTGGAGGGACACTTAGGGGCTGGCTCTTCTGAAAGCTGGGTGGGCACAGAGCGGAGCACAGAGGAGGTCTCCCAGAGACAGACCCAGGGAGGTGAGGCAGAAATGCCCGCCAGACCGTCTCCACCCAGGAGGAGGCGATGGAGAAGTCCGGCCTAGGAGCCGCTTGCGGGCCGGCTACCCAAGTCAGTGGGGTTACTCACGTCAACACAACCTGGCTTTCCTTGTCCAGCCGCTGCCTCCGTTTCCTCTATGTTGGTGCACTGGCAGGCGGCCCTCCCTCGGATTACAACAGCTCCCACCTTCCTATCTTAGGTTCAAGTGCAGCAGGAGGTAGTCCCACTGGCTTGGGTGCCCAGCAATAGACAGTCACTGTGATGCTGGTGAAATGCTCTGATGGGCTAGACCCAGGTCATGTGACAACCCTAGACTAGAGAACAGGTGCTTAGAGGCCAAGTCTGGATGGCGTCTCCAGAAGTAGGGAGAATGGGTGCTAGGTGTCCCAGTCAACCAACAATGACGAACACTCGCCAGGCCCCACCTCACAGGGTTGTGGAGCGGCTCAGTGCGTTAGTTATACATGTAAAGTGCTCGGAGCAACGCCTGGCACACCGCGGGGCCTCCGTGTCAGCCACGACTGTTACTATTTTCCAATCACCATGCTCAGCTCCTCGCTTGCACCCTGTCATTTAATCCTTACCACAGCCCCATGGAGTGGGTGTTATTGTCTCCATTTTCCAAACAAGGAAACCAAGGCTCAGAGCAGTTATGCAACTTGAGGTCACACCGCCAGTGAGAGACGGAGCCAACATTTGAACCCGGGAAACCCCACCCCAGAGCTTGTGCACTTCGAGGGACGCCTGTCCTTTAGGTGGAGTCAAGAGGCAGGACACTAGATGCTACTGTAGTGAAAGCACCCATCGTAGTATAAATCAGATTCTCCCAGGACACAATTTTCACCTGGTTTAAATCGAAAACCTTTTAAACTACATCAATGCTTTTAAGATAAAATTCTGAAATGCCTGTGAGTTAGCAATACCAACCTGTCATCCCAGCAGCCAGAAAGAGTTGACGTAGCTCCCAAGGTATTGTAACTTACAACGAGGAGGGCACTCACACCCCCAGAAAGTGTAATTCCATGAATAACGGGCATCTGGATTAATTCCCAAATAAAGCTGTTATCATAGGAATTTATGGACAGAGGAATAAAAGACATTTACAGAATCTCCAGGGGAAGGTACCAGGCATAAAAGTCAAACTTTGAGTGTTATTTATCACTTCTTCTCTCTTCTGTGGCCGGGCGCATGGACCCCCGGCCTGCAATGGTGTTGTTTTAAGTGGACAGGGTCACGGTGGCGGCCCTCACGTGGAGGTGAGAGGGGCCCTCCTGAGAGGCGCAGCGCTGGTCCGATGAGATCGGGCCTGGACTTCCGACCCACAGAGCATCGGACTGTAGGTCTGCACTGAAGACACATCCGTGGTGATTTGCTGCAGCAACGGTAGAAAACTAATATAGGCAAAGAGGAAAGCAGCGTCTGTGCCCTGAGCGGCCCCTGGTCTGAGCCACAGCCGGAGGGGCTCTGGGCAGAGTGAGACAGAGCAGACTTCGGGTAGTCCCGGGTCGCCGTGCATGATGCCCAGTGGAGGACGGGACATTTTGCCCGGCGTGGCGAGGAGCACGGCCTGGCTACATCATGGAGAGGGGCTGACAGAGCCCAGGGCACTTGGGCCCTCGGGCGTTGGCCCCGAACATTCCCCCAGAACGCAGCAGCAGAGATGTCAGTGAGGAGAGCTTAGCTGAGATGCCCTGAAGCATCGAGGTGTTACCAAGGGGTCTCTGTGGGGGTGCTGGGTGCTGCCTTTATTTGAGGGAAGTTATAAGCTGATAGGATTGGAGTATCTATGACAAAATGACCTCAGTTAACAGGCTGACACTATCTGGAGAAATTCAAGAGAAGCAAAATCTTAACCTCCTGAGCCTCAGTTTCCTCATCTGTAAAATGGGGAAAATAATTGCTACCCCAAAGGGCTGTTGTAGGGATGAGTCAGATAAGGTGAGCCTAGTGCCACCTGTGCCTGGATGTTGGTAGTAACTTCGTCCCTGCCTCCTCCTCCCCCTCATGTCCTCTGACTCAGGGAATTTCGTGGTGAGTGGTGGTTTTAAGTCAAAATAGGCAAGTGGTGCAGAGGGTGGGTGGGCAGTGTCTATCGCAACCTGAGAGAGCAGGAGTGACCTGGTGGCACAGGAGTCACCTGAGCCCAGGGTGAGTGGGACAAGCCTTCAGAGGCAGGTCTGAGGCAGGTCTGAGCCCGCAGGTGGGAAGATGAGGCACACCTGTTCAGGGGTGGTGGGGAGAGGCCGGCCGCTGTATCTGAAGCCTGGGCAGAGGTTCTTCGAGTCCTTGGGAAAATGGGAAAGGTGAACCACAAGGGGGCGCTCACTACAAAAGGATTCTAGGCCAGTGTAGTTTCACTGGAATTTAATTTTCTTATCTGGCAATTTACAAAATAAAATACGAACAAAAGGAGTTTGAGACTTTCCTGGGCATTCCGTCCCTTTCTCTTTTCCCAGTATTACCGGCTTGATCGGGGCACCTAATCCTGTGAGGTCCCAAGGTCTAGTCCAGAACCAGGGCACAGCCTCCTGACCCCCCTGAAGGAAAAGCTCCCGGCACTAAGACACAAACCGCATGCCCCCCGATTTCCTAGACCGATGAACGTTCTCTCCGCCCCAATACTGGAGAGGGGCAGCGCCAGACTCCATAGGGCACCTTTCAGGATGGGATCTTATGATCGTCTCCCAACCCAGACATCCCAGAGATAGGGAGGAGTTTGGTTTTATGCAAAAATTATTCTACTTCTACACACTTGCCTATTTTGCTTTTTAGGTCTATCCTCCTTCACCCTCCTCAGGGTCCCATGCACCCCAGTCACCAGAGCGAGGTGCTTCGGGGCCAGTGCCCTGCCTTAGGACGGAGGTGGGACCCGCACCTGGGGCTCTTCAGCAGGGAGGAACCCAGACCAGTGGGAGGTGGAGGCAGGTGTGTTTTATGTCCTTGTGGAAGGTCACATGAAGAACAAATTGTCGCAGAATTTTTCCTCCCATTAGTCTCTTGTTGTGTTGTGTGTGAGCATATGTATACTGAAAATGTTAATTTCAAGTGCTCTGTGAAAGATCCTCGATGAATTCTGCCCACCTCACATGGCCAAGGGGGGTGGGTGTATTCCGCCCATTCCGACCAGCACTGTGAGGCCACCGTCTGTGAGCTTTATTCCCAGGACCGTCCACTCTGGGCACCATGAATGTGTGGCTGGTCAGAGGACTCAGTCCCACGGCTCCCGGGACAGACCTGCCTCACTCGGCCATTGACATGCGGCCCCATGAAAACACTCAGCAGACAATAAGGCAGAGCTAAAGAGACACATGGCTATGCAGCCATCTTGAGGGTTACCTTGATGGTGAGAGGAAGAAACATGGAAACCAAAATGAAAGGAATGATTTTAGCAGTGGAGTTTGCTGAAATCAAGATCTATGTATCTCGATGTGAATATATACAGCTTAATATGAAGTCGGCTTCAAGCCCACACAACGGAGAGATGGATTTAAACGTGTCAGAAAATGAAACTTCTGCGCATGTTAAATATTGAAAAATAACCAAAGGCATAAAATAAAGTGCTGGAATAAAAAGGGCAGGCTGAAAACAGTAAATTCAACTATACCCTGCTTTACTAAAATTTTACCAGTGGTTATCCCTGCACGGTGGGATTATAGATGAATTTTGATCTTTAGTTTGTTTTTTTTTAAACTTTATTGGGGACTTTGACAGCATTGTTGAGGACACCAGCGAAGGGCTCAGGCTCTTATAACTGCCCTGATACCTGCTTTCCCTCCGCGGGGCAGCAGTCGGCGCCAGAGGCAGTGGTGTGGGTTTGTCCCCGCCTTCCACACCACAGCTTCTGCTGCCCTCATGTGGACAGGGGAGCCCCATCCACCCCGTTCCCAGCTGGGGATTGGGTGGGGTCTGCTGTCCTCTAGGCCACTGACTTGGGCAGGGTTGTGCACATCCATGGATTTGACATCTCCCTCAGGTGGAATTGAAAAGCGGGGAGGCATGCCTGCTTACCTGAGCGGACAGCCCTTGCCAGGCCCCTCTGGGCAGGGGCTGGGAAGCGCCTCCAGCCAGGGCTCAGGGGAATCCCCTTCTGCTGACCAAATGCCCAACAGCCCCTCCCCCTGCAGGCTACCCAGCCGGGAAGGCACGCAGGTCCCCAGGTTCTGCTCCACGGCTCATCACAGATGGATTCGGCTTCCCCTGGCATGCCAGCTAAGTTGTGTCTGAGGACCCATAACGCCTAGGCATTAAGCAGACCCATTGGAATGCAACTTCCAGGACTAAATTCCTCTCCTGTCATGTGACACCCGAGGTTGTATAAACAAAGACCCTAACCCGTTAACTACTCTTTGGGTGATAAAATGATCTCCTTACCAGTTATCTGGGTTTTTAGAAAACAAATTATTTCTTCTCCACGGTTTAAACCCCTTCTTTTCAGACCATAGGGGAGAAAACTTGGCAAGAAGCAAGTTTTCAGTCCTTTCGCCATTCACCGTGGTGGTGTGTGCCCGGGATCACATAATCGGCGTCCGTTTCTCCCCATTTTACTGCTGAATGAGATGGACACAGAGTGGCTTAATTAGAGGGCTAGCCTCCTGTCGACCGTATGTTGAATTCTACACAGTCTATGAACTTCCCTATTCCAGGCACTATCATTGTTTCTGGAAAAGTGAAAGTGATCGGTGGTAATAAGATCACCCTCGAAAACAGCTGTGAAAACCAAGCCGTATAAACCGGGCGAGGAGATCGCCTGGCTGGATTTATTTTTCAGCATTACCTAATCTTGCCGGGCAGCGAGTCCTGCCAAGACTGGGGACACGTCAAGGCAATTCCTATATTAGGGGCCAGCGTTACAGATAATTAAGGAAAGCTCTGGGCTGTATTCACAATATCCATTACCGAAAAGGAAACAGCGTCACCTACAGACAATGTGTATCGTCTCAACCTCACACGCTCTGGAAGATGATGCACAGTGTGAGACCCCTTGCCCATGCGGCCCACAGACACAGAGGGAACCAGAGTGTCCCTTCTCTCCCGTTCTCCTCTCTCCATTCTCTTGTCCTGGGCTCCATCGGCAGCGGCCATAGGCCCTTTCAGAGCATGAACCAGGGTGATGGGCCCTGGGGGTCTCCTAGGTAAAGGATTCAGAAATCAGAAGGTGCTCCAGCCCTTCCTGATCTCCACGTGAACTCTCTAGGGGTCAATCAAGTGCTTCTCATGGAAATGTTACCCGTGGGAGTGGAGTTCTTGGGGTGCTTTGAGGAAATGAATTTCCTGCGGCCCCCATGGGAGGACTGGGTTTCATGGAACATTTTCTTGATGAGGTAAAATTAAGGGGGTTCCCCTCCAAGGTCCTATCTCTCTCCATCTCGCCATGGAAGAAGTCCAATCTTGTCTTCAGCAGGGCCAGGATTAAGGCCACTGCCTATAATTTCTGCTCCATATTAAAGTCCAGCATCTGGCTAGCTTAGCTTGTGTCCCAGCTGTAGTCCATTGTGTGTGGGGTCTGCATGGCCATGGGCCAGGCAGCTGTTTAAGGCCACGTGGCTCTGGAGAGAGAAGAGGCCAGCGCATGGGCGAGTGAGGGTCATGGATCAAGAGAGGACAAGAGAGAGGGAACTCTTTGTCAGGGGATTTTAACCAGAAGCTTCTTCAAGCTAACCAATTAACTCTCCAAGATTTTGCACATGCTTTAGAGGGGGTTCACCACCTAGCCAATCCATTGTTCCCCAGGCTAGACTGACAGGCAAGCATCTCCCCTACTTTACCCCAACTTCACTGCACATGCACCTATCTCCCCCTTTGTTCAATCCCTTCACCCAGTGATCTGCAGGGAATGGACCAGTGATTTCCTGGGGAGCATGACATGGTAGCTTCCTGGTGAAGCTGCCCAGATGACCGTGCTTATAATGTCTGGCTTCTCCCTTGCTCTCTTTCCTTTATTAATATTAACCAGCTAATTATGCAGATAATAGCAATAATGGGCATCTTGCATAATTATAATGTTACATTATGCTCAAAAAGTCTCCACGTCTTCATTCTGTGTTTTTGAAGATCCTGAGAGTGAAGGGTAAGAGAGGGCTGGGAAGAAAATTCAGTTTTCACTTAATATCCACATCGAGGTATTTTCGCGGCTCCATACTAGCAGGTGTACCAGGCGTTCAGGTGGGGTGGGCAGTGTGAGCCATTTCTAAGCGACCTTCCCTGCCTCCGGTGTGTGTGTGTGTGTGTGTGTGTGTGTGTGTGTGTGTGTGTGTGTAGACCCATTGGTGTTCCAGTACCCCAAAGTTAGCACCTATCTTCACACAATTTCCTCTTTAGGAACAGAAGGCAGCGGCTGCCACCACTCCAAACTCTCAGACCCTCCTGGACCAGGGAGGGATCGAGTTTTCTCTAATTCTTTCATAGTCCGTGAGCCTCTCTCCACCGCAGCAAGGTGGAGAGGGGTCCCAGACAGAGCTTGCTCTTCCCCATCCTTCAGAACGATGCCTTACATCACTTAGTGCTGGTTACACTCTGAGGCTGAGCACATTTTTACCTCTAATTGGTTTCAGGCTTCAATCAGGGACATGACTCATTATCAGGAATTCTTGAGAGCAAACCCAGAGTCCCAACCCCCAGCCTCGGGCTCCCTGTCCAACCTCCGTGGGAATACATTTATCTTGGGCTATCCTAGAAAGTATTTTGAAGATTCTGATGTGTTAACTCCTTAACTCCCTCCCTCCTTAATTTTCCTTGTTTCCTGCAATGAAGCTTTAGTCTTTTGCAATGAATAAACTCTTGTATAACTATGTACTAAATATTGTACGAGGCATAATTAGATGAAAACACAATTTGTTGTTTATCTGAAATTCAAATGTAATTGGGCTTCTGTATTTACTTTAGCAACTGCCCTTTTAGAACCATTCCCTGCCCTTACTCTGCTCTGCCCAACCTACAGGGGGCCACCCCCCAGCTCCCTTGTCCTCCAGGCCCCTGATCAGTTTGGTGGGCAGGAGGACAAGGAACCTGTGCTTCCCCACAGGGCTGGCTCAGGCTGGAGACCTCCCAGCCCTGCGAGGGCAGCTGCCTCCATCACTGATCTCCATGCTGCCTGCCATCCTGGGTACCTCCCCAGTCTCTGTTTGAGCGATACCTGTGTTACGTGTTCTCTGTTTGAATGGTTTAGAGCCGGTCACCTGCACTCGCACCTGTGACCTTGGCTGAGAAGCATGCTTACCTGGTACTCAGCCTTCCAGCTCCTCTGGGCCTCTCACTCTCCGTCAGCACTTACTTCCTCTCCCCACCTCCTTCCTCCTCATTGCCTTCGCCTGTAAGCACAGAGCAGCCATAAGCCAGGGCACCAGAAATTTCCCACTAACATTAAAGCACCAAAGCTACTTGGCAGCAGTTGCCAGGCCCTGGGATGAGCGTCTACTGTGAAAGTTGCAGCCAATCGGGAATCTGTAAGATGGCATCGCCTCCGGTCACCTGCACTCGCCCCTGTGACTGGAAGGATGGGGTTTCGGTTCCTGAGGAGAAGAGGCTGGACTGAGAGCTCAGCCGCCTGACCCTGCTAAGTAAGTTTGTCCAGAAAGAGAAAAAAAGATTGGGACTCCCTGCTGTGGAGCAAGAAAATAGAACATCAGGACTTTCAAACCCAGATCGATGTTTCTTCCTGATACTTGTCCCTGCTCTGCACCACTCCATGACCACAAAATAAAATCTCACGTTCCATTTCAATCAATAACAAGATATGAATGTTGTGAGAGACCCATCATAGTTGAACTACTGGAAAGGGGTCTCGTCAATGATTTCCAAGTCACGTGGAAATAGTCCAAGGCAGCTGTGTCTTCTGCTCAGGAGTGGGCCCCACCATCTTCCACGTGGCCTCCTCACCATGTGTTTGGCACCTTTGCCCTGTGCCTCCCAAGACCATTCCCCGTGGCCCCAGCGGAGCCTCTTCCAGGGTCCCACCCTCTGTGCTGGTCCTTAACTCCCCAAGCATAGCAGAGACTGGGCGCTCATGTTTCATAAGGACTTACGGAAATCTGGGGAATAACAAAGGGAAAATACTACAAGCCATGCTTAGAGTTGCCACCAATGTTACTACATTCTAAGCCCTCCAGCTGGGCTTTCTGTGCCTCCAAGTTCAAGTCAAACTGGCAAAAGCTCCACAAAGGGATGATGTAGATCCTCATTGCTGTGCCTGGATCTGCCCCTCCCCACTCCATTTACAATGGGGCTCCCTGCTCTCTTAAGGGAAACCTCACATTACTTACAGGGCTGCGGTCCAGCGCGGTCCTTACTCAACAAGATAATCATGAGTAGTCCTAACATTAATACATGTATCAGGGGTTAATTAATATTAAGTATGACATAATAGATATCACACAAATTCTATTCCTTTTCATAGTCCTGATGATGAGCCTACAAACCTTCCTAAGTCTTTGAGATTCTCTATTCCTGTATCCCTGAACAGGACAAATGTGGCATGAACACACATGCACACTCATACACTCACACATGTACACATGCACATGCATGTAAACACAGAGACATGTACACACACATGCACACATGGACAGGACACATACGAGCATGCACATGCACACACAGGTGTGCAACACACATGCATGCAGACACCTACACACATCCTCAAACATATACATACATATGCAAACATGGTTAGGACACACACACAGTCACACACATTCATGAACAGGATACACACATACACAGACACACACCCACACATAGTTATTTCCCTAAAAGCAAGAGAATGAACAAGAATTTATGTGCATGGTTTAGTCTAAACGAATATTTAAAAAAATTTCCATAAGAAAACACTGCAGAGATGCACTGTTGGAACTCTGCTTACACTTTGAAAATATCTCTAAAGATCACCCAGAACAACTCACCTCTTTGGAACTCTGTTACCTTGGCGAGATCTTTCTTACATGAGGGTCTTCTTCACCCCCGCCCCCAGAAGCTACCTCTGTGAGCTTTTTAATTATGCAAATGCGAGCAAAGAGCAGTGAGCCCCAAAGGCAAGTTCAAATGTCTACTCTTGACAGCAGAGGCTTCCAATAACCTAAATGAGGGGCAGTTTCAGTTATGAGATAATTTGAAGATATGGAAAAATTATACTTAATAAATATCTTTTCAGTCAACCACCAGATTTAACTAATGCTAATATGCTAACATGTTTACATGATTGTTTTATATTTCTTATTTTTTTTTTTTAAAAAAATAAGACATCACAGGTAAAGTTCAAGCCCCTTTTCTTCCTTCCTGGTCCTGTCCTCCACTCTCCCTTCCCCGAGGCACCATCATCTTTACACTGAGTTAGGTTTTCCTATCCATCCCTGTATGTTTTTAGTCTGCAAAATCATGCACAGGACAATGTTGTCTATTTTCAAACTATGTAAGTGATTTCAGACAGACTATACTATTCTTCAAATTTGATTTTTTCCCCCACTTGATATTAAGTTTCAGGATTAATGTTAATGTATCTAAATCTAATCATTAATCTAGTTCATTTCTTAAAGCTGTGAGATTCCATTCCATCAAATGAACTGGCTCTAACTGCCCTGATGGCATAATAGAGATTGGGTTTACCCTCCTGTCTGGACAACCAAAAAGCAGACAAAATATATGAGATGATGGTTTTCAAGACAATGGACATCAGATGATGGATGACAGTGGTCCTGTGAACTAGCAAGTCAATAATCACCCAACCCTCCTACCTGGAGAGTTTCCAGGCTATGGTTACAGGCAGGCCCCTAGCAGAGCCTGATGAGCTCGGACTGAGAAGACAGAGCTGAGAGCCCAGGAAATCCCAGTGGGTGGAGCTCACAGGACAGAACACTAGGGAGGAGCGAGCTGCAGAGAGAAAACTCCAAAGTGGGCAAAGCATCAGCCTCAGGATGCAGCTGGGCACTGATTGGCATGTGCAATTAAGGACCCGCCCCCCAAGTCTCAGCAATAACCACCCAAAAGGATTAAAGGTAACGATGCCTTTTGTGCACAAGAGCATTCTTCTAGGATTTGCACCCAATGGGAGGTTGATGGGTTATAGGTAAGTGCATCATCAGTGTTGTTTGCATTGCCAAGGTGCCCACAAGGTGCCCTCTGAAGTGCCTAGAGAGCCTCCTGTCATCCTTGGTATTACTGTCAGATTTAAACTTTTGTTTTTCTAATGAAGCTGGATGTCCTGTTCTGTTGCTTTGGTCTGTTTGTCCTGATATAATGCTGTTTCAATTACATAGCTTTATAATACATTTTAATATCTACTACTGGACAACATCCCCTGTATTCATTTTTTTTAGAACTGCTATAACAAAGCACCACAAAGTGGGGGCTTACACAACAGACATTTATTTTCTTATGGGCTGGAGGCTAAAAATCCAAAATCAAGGTGTCAGCAGGGTTGGTTTCACCTGAGACCCTTAGGGAAGGTTCCAGATCTCTCTCCTTGGCTTGTAGATGGCTGTCTTCCCCCTGTGTTTTCCCATTGTTTTCCTTCTATATGTGTCTGTGTTCAAACTCCCTCTTCTTATGAGGACACCAGTCACATTGAATTAAGACCCACTCTAATGACCCCTTTTTAACTTGATTACCTCTGTAAAGACTCTACTCAAAATAGGGCCACCTTCTGAGGTCCTGGAACATATTAATTTCAAGGGGAATTGTATTCATATTCATTAGTTCTTAGTTCAATGGTCCCTCTTAGTTCTTCATTGAAACAGATTTCTGGGATCAGTTTCTAGAGTTCCACCAAAAAAAAAAAAAAAAAAGCCCATTGAAACTTTGATTAGAATTGTGTTGGACTGACTTTAGGAGAAATGACCTGTTTGTGACACCGAGCTTCCTTTTCATAAATATGTGGATCTAGCCTTTATTCGGGGATTCTGTTCTGTCTCCCAATAAAGTTTATGTCTAATGGCCATGCGCCAATCTCTCCCCCTGGCTCACTGCCCTCCGCCTACCCCACCATGGAGTCCACCAGACTTTATTGAGAAGCTCTTGCACACAAACTTCTGGCTTCTATGTAATTTTCTACACACATTTCTCACCATTCATGACTTCAAATTCCATGCCAAAATTCTTGAGGTTTCTCAAACATGCTATACTATATAACATACATCTATGCTTCTTATGCTGCTCTCTTTTCTCTTATTTTACCTACTAAAGGATGGGCTGAGTTAAAGACTCAGCCCAGACAACACCTTCTACAGGAATCCAATCCTCAATTTGTCAACCTATGGTTGTTGGCACCAGTTTAACACCAAGAGGAGTCCTCAATTTGGGGTGCAGCAAAGAAGGAAACTTTATTCGGTATAAAACCGCTCCATTGTGATACAGCACAGCTGTGAAAACAGCACGGCTGTGAGGCAGCCATGGGGCCATGTCCCGCGAGACATCTTGGTGTTTCAGCTCAGCCAGGGAGACACAGTCTTCACTCTTCGTGGAAAGGGAAAGTGAGCTCTCTGAGCCAGAGGGGGGCTGGTTTATATGGACAGAAGTCCTTTCCCCTGGCCCATGATTGGTCTCTCCTCATGCAAACAAATACTCCATATCCTCACAGTTTGATTGGTCCAAAAGGCTCTGTCCTGATTGGTAAGACTAGAACCACTTTGGTTGGTCAGAGCTGAGCAGCTTCGGTTGGATGTGGGGGAAACTGGGTCCTATTGGTTGAAATAGGATTCCAGGAACTGCTTAATAAGGGCTGGCTCAGATGGCAGAGACATGGTGCAGGCAGGCATTCAGTGAGACTTTTCCCTGACATGCAGTTTTGTGTGAAGGCCCTGTGCAGAAATGACTGCTAGGCTCAGATGTTTTAAAAATTTGAGGCCAGTTAGCCACCAGGAGCCCTTCTTAGTACATGTCTTCTTTCTCAGGGTTCACAGCTTGGGTCCTTGCCCACACAGATTGGCTCGGTGGCCTTTGCTTTGTCCTTCTAGCCACAGGACGACAGTACTGTGGGTTTATAAAGGTCTCTACGATGGAGACGTGTTAGCAGAGCTTCTTTGAGGGCTAGAGTTGTATCCAATTCAAATTTGAATGCCATCAAATTGTAACAGTATTTGGCATATAGAAAATTATAATAAATACTGATGGCATGAATGAATGAAATAAACCAAAAAGTTGATTTGCTAATTTTTCATAGGTGGTATTTCCTTTTTAGAGATTGCTGCTAGGACCCCCTTCTCAGGATTAGGGACCTGGGAAGTCAAAGGGTGCTAGCAAAGGGGGGAGGTGAGCATCGAGTCCGAGGAGGTAAGGGCGGTCACGAGAGCTGCGACCCTCCCCATGTCACGCGAGAGAACATCAGCCAGAATATTTGCGCCACCGTATCGAATGTCTGTCGTCCTTGGAGAGTGCGGGATAAACACTGTCAGGGTCTGTCTCCCTATGTCTTGGCTTCCTGGGCCCCGTCATTATCCCAAACATCCTCTGGGATTTGACAGCAGACTGTATTTGTGCACATGCTCAGATGCTGTGTCACTGAGATGAC
Organism: Myotis myotis; assembly: GCF_014108235.1. Lineage (NCBI taxonomy): Eukaryota > Metazoa > Chordata > Mammalia > Chiroptera > Vespertilionidae > Myotis > Myotis myotis. The sequence continues at coordinate 34,552,405 of NW_023416390.1, read as the reverse complement.
AAACAACCCGCGTGGAAGGAAGCCGTGGCGTCCCCGTGAGGCTCGTGCTGACTGACAGACCGTCTCTATACTCCAGCAGCAGAGCATTTCCCTTCTGCCCAAATTCTTGGGCAAGGCAGCGCTGGCCCTGTCCTCGGGCACGGCCTCCACTTAACAAAGCGGACGCAGAGTCTATGCCCAGCCGTCTCTCTGAAATCAGTGAGCCCACGGAGGGTTTCAAAACACCCCCAAGGCCGCATGGTAAAGGTGATTCTTCAAATATGTTTTAAGTCCCTGGCTTTTGATGGCTTTTATCTTCTCAAAAGTAAGTCAGAGCGTTAGAGCTGTGAGGACTATTCAGTAAGTGTGAGGACTGAGCGGGCTGGGGACACACTGAAGACTTCTTCTTGAGCACTGTCCTCTCTCCTGTCACCTGAGCAGGGGCCTTTCTTCAGTCTACAGGTGGATGGGCCCGACTGGCTGGAGAACTATCTAGTCTACCAGGCAGTCCTGTCAACCAAACCTGTGGGCTCTCCCCTTGAGCTCAGCCTTGCAGGCACTGACCCCATAGGTTTGCCATCCTTACTTGTGGGGAAAGGATGATATGGGTTCACCCTTCTTTTTGTTCTGTCCTTTATAGAGATTCCCCCTTTGTCTTTGCTTGGAAGGTCACTGGGCTCAAGTGTGGCACTCATGGAAGATTCTTCTAAGGGGGGGGGGGTGCAGAATATTCTGGAAAATCACTTTGCATCATCTTTTTAGTACGTCTGCTCTTTGCTTGCTTCCCCTCTTCTTATGGCAAGAGGATCCCTGTTTTTCTTGAAGGAACGACTTCTTGCTCATTCCCTGATGTTTTGGTGGGACTCCTGTTCTAGCCCTCTCTCCCAAGCTCCTCCAAGGTCATGCAGAACATGCTCCCCTTGGAGCTCCTTTTGGGAACTTGGAAAGGTCAGTCCCCTTGTGGCCAAGAACTTCCCATCACCCTCCATAGGGCGGGTGTCCGCCACCATTTGTGACTTTACTCGGTTCATGCAAATGTTTTAGGGGTGGACAGCATCCATCATTAACTTCTCAGGGTAGAGTTCAGCAGTACCTCAGTCCTTAGCAACTTTGAGAATGCATTACTTCACCCAAGAAAAATTACCAGATAATTGAACCTAATTTTTATGAGCAAAATTTTAAACATTATACTCTTCCATGGGACTTTGAAATATAGCAGATTAAACAGAACACAGAGGAAACAAATCTAATTTAACCTTGTTTTTATGAGACAGAACAGTTCTGCAAATCAATCACTGCTCGGTGTTGTGATGTTATGCACTGAAGTGTGTTGACTCAGCGAGCTTTGGTTTCTATTCTGTTTAATGCTTTTATTTATATTTCCAAAACTTCTCGCGCTTCCCAGCAGCAATTGACCTTTCTTGCCATTGAGGACATTCCTCTTCTCATGGGCTTGTGCATTCCATGTGGTAGTCAGGTATGTCTGCGTCAACCTGAAGCCAGAGGTGGTGATAGCAGAGTAGGACAGCCAGCATGCACGTGATCACCAAAACCTCCTAAGCTAACCCGTTTGCTCAAGTGTTAGCTCACTGATCGAATAAGTGAATGAGGGAGAACATGGCAAGAGAAGGGGCGGGTCTTCCTGCAGCTCTCAAGTTTCATTACACGTTTCCTCTATGCGAGTTGCCCAATTAGACAAGTTTTTATCAGTCGGCTTCTTAACAACATCACTCAAATAATGAACCTTTAAAAAAGTGCTAGGAAAATTGTCTAAGTTTCATATCATCAAATTTCTTTGGGAACATGCATTGAGCCAAAATCCTTACTTTGAAAAAAGAGGTTGTTAACGTGTTGGGTTTTTAGATTTTCCCTGTAAGAGTTGGTTCACTTACATCTTCTTATAAAGGGATTAAATCTGCCCTAGGAAATAAAAGAAAGTGCGCTAGTGTATGATGTTAATACCAGGGACGCTTATTTGATATTGTTATAAAGTAAACACTGAATTCTGGCATCGAGGGCAGGCTTCCAGGTCACCCCTGTGCCCTGGTTTATGAATTCATATCTTTTCTGAGGAAGCGACCCCATTGTCTCCTTCCCTGCCATCCCAGTTACTTCTCTTTGACATCAAAGGTTCCTCTGTGATTTCCTTTCCCGGCTCTGCTGCTGACGGCAGAGAATGTGGACTCAGCAGCAGCGAACCCTAAAGTCATTAAATATGATAAATTCCCCCTTGGATGGAAGCTATGAGCTTTAACAAGCGCTGCATTTCCTGTACCTTCATGAAAGAAAGGGATATTTAAAAAAATATTACAAACTTCAAAGTCATCGGGTCATCTACTCATATCCCAAATGTTTACATTTGCATGATTACAGCAGCAAAAAGGGAACATCCAGGCAATGTTTTGAAGTAAAATGATATGTCACGGTAAAAACAAATATTTAAATCACTATTGTGTTATCAGATAAATCACCCTGCAACCTCAGTTAGATAACCGACGATGGAATGTCTCCAACTGCTTCCATGGCGTTCCACTGGGCAGCTGATGCCGTATCCAGGTTTGTAGTGAAATACACCATCCGTTGCTGTGTAACCTAAGTCCTCCACTGGGTCAACCCTTACTGAATATTAGTGTAGTAACTTAGTCAACTGTAGGGTCCACACAGTCCAGACATTCTTTTATATGGCAAACTGGTTCCTTAATTGGATAGGTAGAGATAAAGACATTGATCAAAAGAAGCTCCATTAAACTTCAGGTGACCCTGTACATGGGGTGATTTCATGAACAATCCACTTTGCTAATAGACAGTCTGGGTGGGGCTCTTTCTTGGACCACTGCAATGCCTGTAGCCCAGCCTGAGCCAACGATAGGGTTCCATCTTGGAGTTTCAGTTTCCTCATCGAACCCAGTGAATGAGCATGGGTGGTGGGCTGTTCCTAAGGGCTTTCTATGCATGATCTGCTTTACCTCTTAACCAGGTCAGGACTTCCTGTTCTGTGCTCGAATGCCTCTGGGCTCCCTGGACTTCCCTCCGACTGTAAATATGTATGAATTGGGAACGGGGCTGATTGCTGTCTCTTCCCCCAGTAGATAGGGAGCTCCTCGAAGAAAGAGATTAGTCTGTGTTAAAATTAGCATCTGATTGCGAGTAGGGGCCACACATGCCCACTCTATGCATGATACTCCAGAGGACTTTACGTGGCAGACAGATGAATATTTTTTTCATGTCATTTTAATGTGAGTTCAAGAAAATACAACTAAACCATCTAATGCTGGAGCATTAAACCAGGTTTTTGTTTTCATGGATATTATTGTTGAGGATGGGAATAAATTACTTAAACGTTCAAGTGAGTCAATTTAAAGAAAAACATCGTGTAATAAATAATCAATGTTTGCAAGACACAGCAAACATCATAAAAGTGTTGGAAACTCTGCCTGATGTTACCCAGCTTTGAAGTGGAAAACATTGTTTCATCTGCCCCTCCCTCTTCTCAAAATGCAGTCTAGCCTACCTCGGGCAATGCTGAGTGTCTTTTCATGGCAGAGGGAACACACCTCTGAGCAGGAGGAGCCAGGGCTCTGTCCCCCGGGCTCTAGGAAGGCTTACTTTTCTGTCCCCTGGGGAAACCCTGGATTTGCAGGGGAAGAGTTTGCGTGAGAGGCTCCATTTGCACAACAGTCCTTCCTTTCCCCTCTCCTTACTGCCCTCCCCCCCCCCTCCCAACACACATACACACAGCAACTCTCTTTCTTGCTTTCTTTGCAAAAAGTTCCTGAGTGAGAAGATGGAAGAGAATTCCCTCCCTGCAGTGGGGTGGGGCTATCCTGCCTGCCTGAGTTGAGAGCCAGGCCTGGGAAGGGGCTCTTCACTCCTTATTAACCACTGATAAGCAGTTCAGAGCAGGGACCTTGTCCTAACGAATGTTGAAACCATGTCCCCCAAGATATATGCAAATCACAGATCTCAGTGCCCAGAAAACACCACCAAATGAGGAATGAGTGAAAGTTTCTTCTATTCTTTTACTCCCAAGGGGCAGCATGCCAGGAAGACTAAAGCTTTACCAGCATAATATGTTCTCCAGCAACTTGAAATGGGGCTGCTGTTTCTGCTAAGAGGGCCTGAGTCTGCTTCTCTGAACTTCCACATTGGAGCGTGAACTTTGGGAAATCAAGAGACATAAACTTATTTCTTATATGTGAAGCAGGTGCTCAAGAACTATTTACTGGCATTTTTACCAGGTTGAAGGGTGTCCCCTCAAAATTCTTGTCTACAAAGAGCCTTCGAAAGTGGGCTGATTTGGAAACAGGGTCATTGCAGAAGCCATCCAGTCAGGGCGAGGTCATCCGGGGGGCTGGGTCATAGCTCCAGTGTGACTGATGTTCTTATGAGAAGAGGGAAATTTCAAGGCAAAGTCTCCGGAAACCTCTGTCTGCTGGCACGGCGGAGGCTGGAGTCATGGGTCTGGGAGCCACAGAACACCAGGACTGCCATGTTGCGGGGTGAGGCGGCTTAGAAAATGAGTTTTGTGGACATTTCACAGCAGCCTGCGAGTTCTCCATGAGTGTTTTACGTGTTTGCTTTCCATTTTAATGATACGTTTAAACAATGAGCCTAGACCTACTTGGGATTATCCAGAAAACCGCTTTTCCATGTTATTCCAGGGCCCACATTTACACCTGTCCTCGTGTCAGTGCCCTGTGGTCTCACAAAATACGCCCAGTGCCGCACAGCAGCATCCTCCCTGTTCACCGCCGGCTCAGCTCGCATCCTTCAGGCAGCAGCACAACCAGAACTTCTCCCCACTCATGGCCACTTTCAAGATGGAGATTCACTTTCCTAAGCTATTTCACACAGGAAGACTTCGATGTGACATAATCTAAAGGCCTAGGATTGCAAAGTGAGACTCTCTTTGACTGTCTGGATTAATTAATACTTAGCATTAAAGTCACATGGCGGCCCCACCCAAATCGGAAGTCCCATTGACGTACACAATAAAGGTTTGCAGCAGTCAGACAGGCAGTGGTGGGTGAATTGAGATTTACCACCACACCTGGCGGAGATGGGAGACCTGAGCCACGGCCACCCCTACACGCTCCCCTCACAGAGACGCTTCTGCCCAGTGCCGACTTCTTACACCTCACACAGAACCAACTGTGACAGTCGTTTAGCAGTAAATGTAGCAGGAGATGGGCCACGAGTAAGTTTTTATTAAATGGCACATTTTGATTTCTCATTATTGCGTTTTGGAATGCACTTTTAAAAATGATTGGACTGTCAACATAATGGATTGGCAGTTACAACTAACCTAACGAGGAGAATGCATAAAAAAATAAAAAGGGTAAATTATAACAATGATAATATTGGTGATTCCAACAGTGGTCCATCAAACCAAACAATAAAACACATTCCAGGCAATGACAAGTAAACATTAAGCCACTGGTACATTTTTCTACTATTAAGCCCAGAACAAGTGATTCCATTTTAGCGAAATAATGCAATCAGTCATACCTAATGAATATCATTGATTTGCATTTTATTTGTTTTTAAGGCCTTTTTTTCCTGTATGTCCTCTGCAAATGCCCATTGATAGTGAAGAAGGGGTTATAGCTAGCTTTATGTTTGTACATATTTAAGAAAGAAACATTATAATGAAAGAATTTGTGAACCATAGGAACCCGAACCCATGAGAATTATTTCTCTTTTCAAGGAAACTACTCAAATTTGACTAATATAACCCTAATGGCATTGTAGTCTTTGCTATATTTTACTTTCAATTTTTGAAAAATAACATTTTCAGTGTTTTCCTATGATTATAAAGGGAACATATGTCCATTGCAAAAAGCAATTGTTATATACAAAGAAGCAAATAGAAAATGAATCACTTAAAACTCTACTTCCCACACCGTTTTAATGTCTTTTAGGGGTTTCTAGACATATTTACTTTAATAAAGCAAAATGATATGAAACCATAATTTTTATTTTATAATCTGCTTTTACCACTTAGTAGATATTTGTGACTGTCAGGGGGCAGTCATGCGAGACACTGTGCTTCAGAGTTTTATCAGAGAACAGCACACCACCAATAGAACCAATTCCCTAAAGGGATGAGGGCAGAGGCCACTGGAGAGGGACCAGGCAGAGGTGATGAGGGCAGAGGCCCTGCCCAGCATCCTCTGTGCCTATGTTAGCTGGGACCAGGTAGGAGGAGGAGGGTGAGCTGGGATTCCTTTTGGGAGTTTGTTGCTATGCTAAGTGGGCCCACTCCTGTGTAGAGCAGGGGATGCTTCTTACACATCTAAAGCCAGGTGAGGGGTATTCAATGGGACCCTTGACCCCTGTCCTCTGGAATTTGGGGAGCATGAGGACTGACTCACACAGGAGGTCTCAAGGCCGGAGGCTGTTTGAGGTGAGGGTACTGTGGATTAAAGCATGTCCCTCCCATCCCCCCAAATCCGTATGTTGAAGTCCTAACCTCCATGTGACTGAATTGGAGACAGGGACATAAGGAGGTGATTAAGGCTACCTGAGGTCTAAAGAAGATAGGTTCTGTGGAGACAGGGGAGTTGGCACCAAAGCCGGGCCTGAGCTCCTCCGGGCTTGGCTGCCACCCAGCCCGATGCTGGGCTGGGCTGGACTGTGCTTTAATATGGAGCGGAGCTCTGGGCATGGCCTTACTCCTGGCCCTGCTGAAGGCAAGACTGGACTTCTTCCATGGCAAAACGGAGGGAGATGGGACCTTGGAAGGGAACCCTTTTAATTTTACATCATCAGTAAAGCTTCCCACAAAATCCCATCCTCCCATGGGGGCCTCAGGAAATTCTTTACCTCGTGACCCCCAAGAACTCAACTTCCACCAGTAATAGGTGGGGACACAGAGGGCACCCCACCAATAACACCAGGACATGGGGAGGCATACGGCCTTTGGTAAGTGCGATGCTGGGAAACCATTTAACAGTGGGATTTGGAAGACAGATGATCGTGCACTGAAATGGACCCTGAGCATCTTTTATGGAAAGAAAAGGCTAAGGAATATAAACTGTGCTTCACTGTTTCCTGGACTGGATTGATGTCTAGAATTTTATTGTAAACTATGGATTCTGTTAAGATAAATGTCATCATCAGACCCCACATTCCCACCTTTATCAACAGCTAGTAACAGAGGAGCTTAGTTCTTAGTGTACAAAGTCCCTTCGTCTTGTGGGGAAAAGAGACCCATTGATGACAAATAAAACTGAAAAGGGGAAAGAGGAAGTTCTAAGGAAGCAACGAGAAGAGATAATATAAAGGGATGAAAAGGCTCCTATGGAAGATAAAACACCGTTAAAAAGCCATTCATGTGTCTGAAAGGCAGGGTTCCCAGGATCTCAGTACTCAAGAGATTACTAAAAAGTTATTAACAGAAATATTTTTAGCCAACCAGTGTAGTTAGAGGGAAAACAAATTTCCCACACACTGAATGCATCAAAACTGCATCTGCTTACAGTTGGGATTGAACTCAAGTTCCTTGGGCTTAAATGACCTTGGCAAATGAATAAAAATCACCATCAACTCTGAATATTTATTAAACGCCTAATTGCAGAAGGTTCCTGATTTTAAAGGGTCTAATTCTCAAAGGTCTAATTCTCTGCTCATGTGAAGGATCTCGAATCTCCAGAGGGCGGAGCCTGATGATGATGAATTTAAATTTTGCACATTCAACTACATGATCCAGGTATTCCACCCCACCCTGAGCAGGCCCTCCCCGGCCCCCAGCTCCCCTCAGTGCTTTACGGGCCCCCCTGTTCTCCAAGCCTGCCCCCTTCTTCCCTGCCGTCGGCTTCATCCCAGGCCGGCCCTAGGTTTTATTACCTTAAGACAGCTTATGCCTGTGGCTTGGGTTCCATAGACTCGGATTGCTTCATGGCAAAGGCACTGTGAAACTTTGACCATGAGGAGCAAGTACAGCTGACTTTCGGAGTAAGAGTTTTAGTGAATTTTTGGAGCATTGGGTACTTTGCATTCCAGACATAATTTCATAAAAGGACTCATTATTCCATACCCTGCTGTGTCATCTTAACAGGACTCTGCAAAATAACTTTAGCTCAGAGTTCTGAAGCAGCAAATGCCTTTTGTCACATCGGAGAATTACGGAGCAGTGAGTCGGTGCCCGAGCCATTTCCGCAGCCATCAGCACAAGCAGTGCTCACTGAGCATCCCTCACTGTCAGCCCTTGGCCATGACATGGGCAGTCCCTATCCTGACATGGAAGTCACCATTTCTTAGGGGAGAGACCCCAGTAAATGAAATCAGGTCTCTAAGCAGAGAGTCAAAAAAGTGACAAGATGGCCTGGAGGAGGGTGACTTAGGTCCTTAAAGGAAGGGGAGGGCTGTCAGGCAGAAGGCTGAACATCAGAGTCAGGAGGGGGAGGAAGAGAAAAAGGAGGAGGAGAAGGGGGAAGGGGAAAGCACCCTCCAGGGAAAAAGAGAAATGGGGGTGCATGAGGTGGGGGTGAGACCCGAGTTATAAGCTCCGTTAGGGTCCTCCTTAAAAGGGGGCAAGAGCAGGCATGGATGGTGGCCTCAGCCGACAGTCACGACTTATCCAACTTGTTCATGAGTTTGTCCAGAAGAACCAATCCTCAGGGTTTATTAGTTTCAAGTCCAGGGCGCACTTCAGAGAATCAGGAAAGTCCCGGCTGCTCCGGTCCTGGGGTCGAAGCTCTCCAATTCACATGTCACCGCCAGGAACCAGATGGCCCAGCAGACTCAGCAGTGGACAGTTCAGATGACCATTTCTTACAGACAACACTGATAGACCTTCCCCCCCAAATCACACTCAATATATTGTTCTCCAAAATGAATCTTTCCCATTTAAAATTATATTTTCCCGTCAATGAGCAAACATATCCGATTTCATCTGAATTGCCCAGAGACGGGAGCGGCCGGGTGGTCCGTGTGGTTTTGTACCTTGCAGGTCCCTTCCTGCTCTCAGGTTTCACGGCCCTTTATGCCACTACACGCTGGCAACATAAAGTACTCAATGAAATTATCACCCTACTGAGCCATCAAATCTGTCAAAAGGGAATTTAGGACGAGAGGCAGGAGAATCTTATGGGGACATAAAATTATTTCCCAAGGAAGTTGTTAAAAATGCATTATGTGAGCCATTTATAAATGTGTTATTTATCAACATCTTAAGAAAAATGTTAGACAGCAGATCATCAACAAAATTCCTATATTAGCAAGATGGACTGGATGCATCAGTGAGATTTTTTCATATCCACTGATGATTTAAATGAAAGCATTCTAATTTTTTTTTTACCAGATAAAAAATGTTATTTTCTTGCCATAGGAAATGGAATCCCAGAATGAAACAATTGCTTATAGGAGCAAACATGGAAAGATATTTTTAGTTGTCTTTTATAGTTTCCAATTGGTAAAGAAGTGCAAAATAAAAAATCTGTATAGCTTCAAATGAATGTAATTTTTTAAAAGTCAGATTAGTTATGTGAATGTCTTTAGAAGACACAAAATTGATTTATTACTGATTATCATGATGTATTAATATTAACATGGTTATTAGGACATATTAATTAAAATGACCCAAGGGCAGGTAGGCTGGGGGAAGAAAAGCATTGTAGGGAGAAACCCTGATGGGGGGAGAGAGTGTGCTGTGGTTGGGTTGGGTCGGGCTATGGTTGGGGAGGAACCTGGTTGGGGAGGAACCTGGCTGGGGAGGAACCTGGTTGGGGAGGACCCTAGTTGAGGAGGGACACTGTTTGAGGAGGATTGTGGGACAGGGTGGAGAAGAAGGGATGATGAGTGAGGCCCAGGTTCAGCCTAATGGTGAGAGAGGGAGGGTCTAAGGCAGTGGTTCTCAACCTTCTGGCCCTTTAAATACAGTTCCTCATGTTATGACCCCAACCATAAAATTATTTTCGTTGCTACTTCATAACTGTAATGTTGCTACTGTTATGAATCATAATGTACATATCTGGTATGCAGGATGGTCTTAGGCGACCCCGGTGAAAGGGTCTTTCGACCACCAACGGGGCCGCGACCCACAGGTTGAGAACCGCTGGTCTAAGGGCATTTCTTATGGGAGAGATGGGTAAGTCCAGCATGACCCAGACCCAAGGAGCTGGATGAGATGTAACCCTAAAAACAGCTGGCAGAGATCTGTTTAACATTGAACATGAAGTCCCCAAGGTGGAAGAGAAGTTAGCTGGGAAAACATTCATTCATAAGAGCTATGCTTATATGCTTAAGAAAAATCCCTATACGTGCTTAAGACATAAACAGCACCGTGAACTTCTAGACATCAAAGTCTGAGAAAAATGGTGCACAGAGCCAGTGAGAGCTCAACTACCAAGTCCCTAATTTATGGAGCAGCCGTAAAGGAGCGGAGAAAATTCTGAATCAGTGTTTGAAGTAACCACTGTGAAGTTCTCCAAGCGATGGAAAATTTTGAAGTCAGATATTTACAGCCCTGACCGGCTCATGTGCAATGGAAAATAATGGCCAAATTAAGAACACCTGGGAGAAAAATCTTCCATGGAGCCAAGTAATGAAAGCAGCTCTGAGCACGCCAACAAAGGAGAGAGGCGCTCTCTCTTTCTCTCTCTCTTAAGATAATGAGGCTACCTTCCTGCAGTGAGCCTAAGGGACATGCTTTGATTCTGTCTGACTCAGTTTACGACCTGCAAATGAAAATATTGCTACCTCCCATTCAGGGAAATGAAATCATTACTGATATGTAGAACTTGTAGACGGCCTTAGATTTTAAAACGCTAGAGAAGTAAAACATGCATATATATATTTGGGGGGATCAACCAATTGAAGACTGTTTCTCTGGATTATAGGAAAACAAAAAAGGGAGACCGAATTTAAAGAGAAGGTGAACGGTATTGGCTCCAGTTGTATTCTGGTCCTGCTCCGAGCGCTACCAACTGCTGATCGGAGGCAAACTGTCCAAACTCTCCCAGCCCCAGCCAGCACATCTTTAAACGGACTCCTACGAAGGCTCATGGAGAGAGCGCAGGTGAAGCGGATAATGTAGCGCCAAACACGGAGAGAGCCCATCCTCGAGTTCATCATCACTGCGGCTATTACACCTTTACTAGAAAAGCAAGGTGACAGGAAGAGGTGAAGGCTCCATCAGATGATAGTGTCCCAGAGAAAAGAATTTATAAGTTCTTGGGAGCGTTTTGGATGACAAGCCCCATAAAATAATGGGGCAGGGCATTTGTTCTCTTTTGAAAAATATTTTTTTAAAATTGATTTTCAGAGAGAAAGGGAGAGAGATAGAAACACCAATGATTAGAGCTAATCATTGACCGGCTGCCTCCTGCGCACCCCCCACTGGGGATCAAGCCCACAACCCGAACATGTGCCCTGACCGGGAATCGAACCTGTGACCTCCTGGTTCATAGGTTGTCACTCAACCACTGAGCCACTCTGGCTGGGCAGCATTTGTTCCCTTTAATCAGAGCAGGCACATGATTGTACAGGAGGGTCACTGGGGCCCATTCAGATGTCGTTTGCCGAATGTCCTGTGGAGGGAAAATTGATAAAATCCAACATGAATGAACAAGTCCCCTCCCTGACCCCCTTCTCCCCCTCCTTGGGAGAATTAGCTAGACATTCTATCTTACTGTCCTTTCTGAGAAAAATCAAAAGGACAAGACTAGGCTGTGCTGTGTCTAAACCTCTATGCTCCTGAGGATGGCAAATTAGGGCAGCAATCCCAGCCAGCAGACACCCCATTAGGAGGCCGGTTCCTTGGGGTTCCCGCCCATTGCCTTGGTCTCCTCTACCTGTGGGTCCTCTGAATACAGGACACATTTTGGAAGCACTGTGATGATGGTGGCACCAGGAGCCTCTCAGGCAAAGGCAGGTGGATGCTCAAGGCCACCTAGTGGTCTTGTTACGGAGGGCCTGGCAATACCACTTTTACCCAGCACTCCCCGCTCTGAGTCTCTTCAGGCTTCAGGTGTTGGGGAGACAAAACAGAAAGGTGGCTGTGCTCACGGGAAAGGGTCCGCATCTCACCTCTTCAGTGTCTCTCCCTCCCTGTGCCCCCTGCAGTGGGCCCGCCATGCTCCTGGCAACCATGGGTAACTGGGCCTTCCAGGTCATCTTCCTCCAGTGGCCTTTGGTGGCCTTCATGGCCCTGCCCTGTGACCATTTTCCACTGTGACCCACGCTGAGTGTCCTGCCTCAGTCACCCCCGTGTGGCCCATACCACCCCCCACACACCTTTCTGCACGTCCCTAAGTTACCAGAGTGTGATGTTTGGGGCAGTTATTTGTGTCCCATAAAGGGCCTTGGGGTCTGTTTTCCAGCTCCCCCATTCATTAGGCAAGAAGGCTGAGGCCCAGAGAGGAAAGGAGACTATCAGTTAACAGATCCCATGGGTCCTGACTGTGCCATTTCTACTGCATGGCATTGGCTTTCATTTTGTTCTGCTTCTGTCTGATTTCTCCACCCAGATCTGCAGCCCCTTGAGAATACAGTCTCGAGATTTCCTTTATAGTGGAGCCCGCAAAGCAAGATCCCTATGAGCTCAGGTTGAGATGCACCCCTGAAAGCAACTGTGTGTATAAGAAAATAAGAAAACACTAGATGACTTTGACATTAGACCCACCCCCCCACCCCTCCGACCCCTCGACCCCTGACCATGGAGACTTGTCCTAGAGCAGTGAGACTGGACTGGATGGAGCTGTCATCGGCCCAGTGGTTGTTCAGTGGGGATATCAAGGCCCAGCCTGCAGAGCTCACGGTCACCTAGTGGCCAAACTGGAATCAGAACACAGTTCTGCTCTGTATTTTGTATTTGCCACATCAATATCCCAGCTTTCCCAGACAAGGGCTGAAGGGATGGGGCTGAGAGCCATCAGGCACGTGTGGCTCCATGCGTGCATGCGTTTTGTCACAGCAGGTTGACAGCTCCCTGGTTAATGGGGGATAAGGAGGCCCCAAAACTGCCCAGTGTCTTTCACAGAGAAATTTCTCTCGATCTGTTTTTCTCCTTAGAGTGTACTCCCTGTTGAAGATGAACTTTTTCTCCTCTTGATTCCTATCATCCCATCAGAGTACCCTGTCCCCTGAGGTCCCCTGTGAATGACAGAAAATGCCTGGCTGATCTGGGGAAGGGCCGTGAGAAGAACCTTCCACACACCGGTCTCCCTCGGGGTCCTGTCTCTGCCACAGCTCTGTGGACAGATCTTTAAACCAAACTTGTGGCTCAGGAGCCAGACTTGTGGGCAGGGAGAGTAGCAGTCTGTGTGTGCCCATATGGTACCTGGCATGGCACTCACGGGGGCGGTGGCAAAATTGACAAGTCAGGCAATGAACAGTCAGCACATCTGATATCACTGAGTCAGGGAACTTGGGTGAACTGTCTGTCACCTTCTGGTTGGTTTGGCCTCATGCCGATAAAACCTGGTCATTGTTTCAGAAAGGCCATCTGAATGGAGCAAAGCCCTTGGTCCTCGTGAAAGTCAGGGTCTAGGGGACTATTTTAACACTGAGGTTGTTACGGAAAGTCACTCTCAGCCCCTCAGAGGTGATAAACGGAACCCCCGCAAGGCAGGGCTGGCACCCTGGGATCACTGCGTCACTGTAAAGCAAAACCGTGACAAATTGGCAGACTCGGGCAGGGAAGGTCCTTAGACGTGACCCTGAAATGACTAGCGGGGCCTCCCTCGGGGCTGCTGCTGAGCACGGGCTTTCCTGCACAAATCAGCTATTCCTTCTCCTGTGGCTGACGCCCCGGGATCGTTCATTTCTCAGGCTTTTTATTTATGATCTTAAATAATATTTCTGTTCAGTTCATGGTGAAATGAGCCAGGTGTGAAGTGGTAGGAATTTAATTAAAGGCTGCTGCCTGCCTGAACGGCCTCCCAGACCATGAATCCTGTGACAGCAGACACACAGATTCACTCAGAACAGCCTCCCTTCCCGGAGGCAGCCTCGACCTCCCCTCGCCGTGTCTCCGGCAGCTCTACTTCAGAGTCTCCCCGAAGATGAAGGTGATTAATCAGACCCGGGCACCACAATGCCCCATTGTCCTGATGGCATTCCTTCTGCCGCATCTGACCCTTTCCTCCTGGCCTGAACCTGCATTTTCCCAAACCCTCAAAGGAAAGCCCTCAAGAACAATGGCTCTGCGTGCAGCTTCCAGGGGTGGATGCAACAGAGAGGGTTTTGTTGCTGGAGGTAAAGAAAAAGGGTGTGCATTAACCTAACCTTTATAGTCTCATGAAAAGGACACGTATATTTTGAAGAAGACAGCATTCCACTTGGTGTTTTATGTTTATATGAACCTTTATTGCCCCAACCCCCATCAGGATCATGTTAAAGGAAATGAAAAGGAGACTCAAGCACAGTCCCACCACTATGACAAATGCAATGACTTCCATTTTCTCTTTCTCTCTGTCCCTTGTCCACATACGTGCCAAGTTTGTGCTCCGTTGTCACCAAAGCTCCCTTTGCTTTGAGAAGCACTGCATTGTGATGGAGATATCTCTCTTAGACGGGATGTACCATTATTAAAGATTCAAAATACCATTAATTTCCTTCAAGTTCTATTATGTTTATCATCTATCACCGTGTCAGGACATTAATCACTTCCTTAGTCGCCTCGGGACGGTGGCCTAACTACCCACTTTTAATAGAAATCAGGGCCCGGCAGCCTTTCTCTGCACCAACAAAGACACAGCCACTTCAAGAGCGCTGGCCCCGTGAAACAAGGGCCTTCTTCGGACGGTCTCCTGCATGGTCCCAATTTCTTTTAGATGATGAAAATGAAAGGTCAGGGAAGTTTGTTGAAACAAAGAGAAACGTCCCTATTCTCTGGGAGCCCCTGGTACAGAGCAGTTGTGGACACAGGGAATTCAGACCCTGGGATGCTGATCTGCAGCCCTGTGTCCTGACACTTGGCTGACTGCTGGCCAGGCAGCTGAGATGAAGGCATTTACTTGGGCTACCATGAGCCTGGAGACTTAGGTGCTGGCTCCTTCTGAGTGTGCGGTTCTGGCAGTATAAGAAAGCTTGAGAAAGTGGACTCAAAATCAGAGATGTTGGGTTCAAGTTCAGATTCGCCATGTACCCAATATATGATAGTGGGTAAGTTATGTAACCTTCTGGGTTCTTGTTTCTTCACATTTGAAACAGAAATGATGTCCATCATTCACGTAATAAATATTTATTGAGCACGGGACTGGATGCTGGGAATAAAATGGGGTTTATACACCAGGAGATGGGGACACAGGCACAGATCTAATCATCATCAAGTGCACTCAGTAGGAGGCAGAAGCAGAGCCCCACATTGTAAGAGCCCGTTATAGGGAACTCGAACTTGTTAGTCCTGTCACAGGGTGAGTTAACCATCTGGGGACTGGAGGGAACAGTATTCCTGACAGAGGGAATAGAAGGTACAAAGTTTCCTACTAAGAAGAAATGTGGAGATCAAAGGAGAGTGTGGTGGGAGAGGGGCCAAAGGGGTAGGACCCAGGGCCCATGTTAAGGATTTTCCCCCTAAAAGCAAGGAGGAGCCACGGGAGCGTTCAACAGGGCAGGATGTGATGGGATATGGGCATTGAATGCCACTCTGATTACAGTGTGGAGATGGTACTCCAGGTGAGCTAGAGAAGTTGCAGAGAGACCAAGTTTTCTCCAGGGAGCTCGCCTGGCTTGCTCGTCTGGCAGTTGGTTCAATGCCTAGAACAGAATGAGTGCTGAACAGTTTTTTCAATGAATGAATGAACCAGGGTGATAAGGCAGAGATGAGGAGATGTCAACATATTTTAGGAATATTTAGGAAGTAAGATGGGCGATTATCCCTGTCTTGTCTGGGGACGTCACCATCTAGGCAGTCCCACTGATTGTGGCTGGGAGCCATGCCCTGGTTCCACGGGCTGCTGGCTGATCCAGGGTGGCCTCAGCTGGGGCAACTGGAGCCTGTAGGCTCTGTCCATGATTTCTTATGCTATGAAAGCCTAGCCCGGCCCATTCTTATGTGGCCACAGAGGGGCACAGCGAGACCAGTCACACAGGCACATTCCAAGCCTCTGCTGGCGTCATGCTTGCTCATATCACCCCCATCTCAGCCAAGCTGAGTCCAAGATCAGAGCGGAGGTCACTCTAAAGTCACATGTGGCTACAGGAGGGAGGGGGAGAATGGAAACCACTTTTGTAATCTATCAAACTACGAGCAAAGCAATTCCTTCATCATTCTCACCTTCTCTTAAAAAACAGAAGTTTTTTCTTCTAAATCCCTCACCACCCCCTCCAGTTTCCCCCAGCTGTCACCTTGCCAACTTAAAATTAATACCCAGTCATGACAAAACTCCAGATGTACCGTGTTGTTTATAACCTAAATCCCACCCCACGATATATTTAACCTCGGATATTGTATGAGTTTATTCTCCAGAGCCGTGCACTGTATCTCGCTCAGAGGATTGCCATGTATTTTCTGTGGTCTTCAGCTTCATCCCGGGTCACTGTTTCTGGGACCACCCCGTAAACACTACCATTCCCAAAACGTTCGATTTCGGCCCATTGATCTTACTCCAAAACATTCTCCATTGCTGGCAGGTCTCAGAAATCACATACAGCCATAATAATGATGATAATAACAACAGCAATAGCTGAAAACTATGTAGTGCTAACCATACGCCAAACACATTCTAAGTGCTGATTTCATAGAAAGTTTGAGGATTCTATACTGATTCTCCCCCCAGCTGGTTATGATGGAATCATCTCAAGAGGGCCTGGAGAAACCCAGCGCTCCCACAAACAAGGAACATATACTTAGAAGGGAACTCTTGCTAGAAAAACAAACCTGAATGCTATGAACGTAAACATGTGTCCAAAACCCTTCTGTTTGATGTGCAATATAGAAGTGTTTGTTCTACCAATGGTACGTGCCTCCCTTAAAGAACACGATGTTTACAGTAAAGGGTTCCAGTTTTCATTTACAGGAGCGTGAACTCAGGTGGAGGGATGGGTGATGAATACAGCCGCCAGGGCCATTGGAGACCAGCAGGCTGTCCCATCTGACTGATGAAGATGGGGTATCTAATTAAGCTGAGGATCGTTAAGGATTTCACAGTATTCCCGCTCCTTCGTTTTAATGGTGCTATAAAAATTCATTTCCTGACTGGAACTTGGCTCCCAAGGTTTCAGTTTGAAAGGCTAAAGTCACACTGAGCCATATGTCTCCCCAAGTGGAAAATAACATTCTATTTGACATCCAGTGGAATCTGTGACCAAGAATGAGACAATGAGAAGAAAGAAAACTCTTTTAAGCAAATGAAGGTAAGATTCCTGCTTTTATTTGGAATTCTTTGGATGTTTAAAAATCGCCTGCCAAGACCCCATGGTTTATATGCAGGTAATGGACATCTTCATTCTGACTTTGACATTTAAGAGGGCCCAGTCCTGACAGGCAGACTGTTAATAGAACCACACTATGGAAATATGGGTTCTTTTTATAAAGTACCAGAGGCCTGGTGCATGAAATTCATGCTCAGGTAGGGTCCCTAGACCTGGCTGGCAATCAGGGCCAATCGGGGCCTTCCTTCTGGCTCCTGGCCAGGGCCTCCCTTCATTTCGTGCTGCCCCCAGGGCAATGCTCAACCAACTGAGCTACACTGGCCAGGGTGACAATTGCCTTTTAAATATATAGCTTATATCTTTTATATAGTCATTTCCTTTAAATGCTTCTTCTAGATCAGCCGTGGGCAAACTACAGCCCGCGGGCCGGATCCGGCCTGTTTGAAATTAATAAAAAAAAAAAAAAAAAAAGACCTTACCCTTTTATGTAATGATGTTTACTTTGAATTTATATTAGTTCACACAGACACTCCATCCATGCTTTTGTTCCGGCCCTCCAGTCCAGTTTAAGAACCCATTGTGGCCCTCGATTCAAAAAGTTTGCCCACCCCTGTTCTAGATGAATGTCTGTAAATGGGAAACGTAAGTTAACACTTAATTTGCCATAATATGGTCATCTATAGAAGGCTTGTAGTAATTTACAGTGCTATAACTATACATCACCCACATATGCACATAGACATATGTGTGTCTGTTAGCTTCATCCCAATTTCACCAGCATAAATGTGATATGGTACTATTTTTTCTGACTTAAGTTTAAAATCATGCTTCACATTGGCTTTTATATTTGTTTCTTTTTCCAGTGTTGATTTCTTATTTTTACCTTCATTTGTGTGCATAAATTTTGGTACTTGGCCTTAATTCATTTTCTTGTGAGGGTCTTTAAGTCCTTCCAAATATGCATGACTATTTTCAAAGGATAACATCACTGTTAATTTATTTGTTGATGGAATGCATGTAAACATTTTATCTTACATATGTCTGCTGATTTTTCTCGATGAACATGCTTATAATGATTAAACCTCCTTTATTTGGGGATCCTGGTATAAAGTATGAATATAAATTAGTTTTTCTCCAAATTGGTAGTGGATTATCCCAACATTATTTGTATTACAATTCGTCTCAACCCGTTCGTCTTTAGAAGATTGTGTGATACTATGCTAAACTGGGTCTGTTCTGCTATGCATATTCTATCCATTCATCTTTATTTCCAATTCTTAATAAATCCACTTGGCTTCTTATTATTGTTACAGGAGCTAATTCTGTGTTTTCTGAAAAGGCTAGCCTTCAATTCACTTTTCTCTGTTTGGAATATTCTTTAATAAACCCTCACATGGAAGACCCCAGGTCTCACGGAACAGGGAGCTTATACAGTATGGAGACTGTTAAGAATAACGAGACAGTGTTATAAACATGAAGCATCTCAGCTCCCCCTGTGTAGGACAAGAGAGACCGAGCAGCTCTGGGACTTCCGCCTCCCCAGCTTCGTGGGAAATCCACTCCCACCCCCACTGACTTTATTGTGCTCAATGAAGTTACCATCATTTGTCTTAATTATAAAAAAAGGACACTACATTTGAATTGGAATCAAATTATACCTGTAGAATAGAACACAAAGTCTCTCCATTTTATTTGCCTTTTTAAAATGTTTTATTAAGGCTTTATAGCTTTGTTCATTCATTCAGTAACAATTTATTGAGTACCTCCTCAGTAATTTTGCAAGGTGTTTTATAATGGTATCACATGCAAATAGTTCTATTTATTATTACTTTAACTAGAGGCCTGGTGCATGACATCTGTGCACTTGGGGGGGAGTGTCCCTCATCCTGGCCTGTGCCCTCTTGCAGCCTGGGACTCCTCAGGGGATGTCCACCTGCCCAGGGATTGGGCCTAAGCCAGCAGTCAGACATCCCTGTTGCAGTCTGGGGCTCTTTCAGTCTGGGACCCCTGCCTGCAGCAGAGGTGGGAGAGGCTACTGCTACCACCACTGTGCTCACCAGCCATGAGCCCGGCCCCTGGCTGAGTGGCGCTCCCCCTGTGAGAGTATACTGACAACCAGGAGGCAGCTCCTGCATTGAGCATCTGCTCCCTGGTGGTCAGTGCACGACATAGCTACCGGTTGTTCCGCCATTCAGTTGATTTGCATATTAGGGCTTTATTATATAGGATTCCTTGAGTCTTTTATGAATGGGATCTTGAATTTCACAAAGGTTGTATGTGTTTGTTTTCCATGACTAATGACTTTGTAATTTCCTTCTGTGTATTTTTCTGGTAGCTGTCTCCTTCATAGAGGTATCTGAATTAACCTTTTCAAGGAATTTGTCTTTTTAATGTTTTTAGGAGTAGAGTCAGGTTGCCTTTAAGTAATCATATTTAAAAATCCAAGTGTGGCTGTTACCTGCTTAAAACTTTCCCACAGTACCCTCTGAATTTTTTTAAAAAATATTTTTATCGTGGCAAAGAACATAATATAAAATGTAGCATCTTAATCATTATGGGGTGTACAGTTCAGTAGTGTTGGGTATATTCACATTGTTGTGCAACAGATCTCCAGAACTTTCCATCTTGTAAAACTATAACTTTGTCCCTATTAAAAAACTGCTTCTTACTACTCCTCCCCACGCCTCCCCACACTGTTCCACCTTCTGTCTGTCTGATTTTGCCTACTCTAAGGGCCACACATAAGTAGAGTCATGCAGCATTTGTCCTTTTGTGACTGGCTGTTTCGCTCAGTGTGCTGTCCTTGAGTTTCATGTGGCAGGATTTCTGTCCTTTTCAAGGCTGAATAATATTCCCTTGTGGGGACAGACCACACTTTGTTTATCTTTTCATCTACTGATGGATCCCCTTGGCCCTTTGGTGCAATCTTGACTCCCATCCAAATCCTTGCATGTCTGGTCTTGTCTCCTCCGAGGCCTCGTCCTGGTTTGCCCTCACCTGTCGCCAGCACTTCCTCTTCTTCATGCCTGCTCCTGAAGGGCAGGTGAGTGGGCAGGTCCTGACATGAGTAGCTGCATGGAAAGGAGCCGAGCTGTGGCCATGAAGACAGGCAAGCAGGCTTTGGCAGCCATCTGGCCCGGAGGACCAGGACAGGAACAGCCGCCCTGTACACACTGTCCTTCCTCCTTCCTGTGACCTGCGTCTCCCTCCACTAGCCCAGCCAACAGGAAGCCACAGGCAAGAGAGCCTGTTCCTACTGACCAGACCGGGTTTCCGTCTAGATTACTATTCTCCAAATTCCTCACAAGCCATCCCGATGCTATTTATTATATAGTTCTTCTTTTCCCTAAATGGAATGCTTATTTATTAAATATTGAATTCATATATAATAATCTTATTTTTGTTTGGTATTGTGCATCTCTATATGCCTTTTTTAAAAGTAGTTCCTCATTATTTCAATTATTTGCTGTACAATGTGGTTTAATATCTAATGGAACTAGCAGGATTCATGTATGCTGGTCAAATTGTAATTTCCCCATGATGCATCTTAACTATTGCAATGAGCCAATTGACTGGTCCCAGCTAGGAATTCAGTCCATGTTGCCACTCGTCAAGGTTTGCTGTGCCTTGCTTCCATTTGTATTAAAAATACAAGTTTTCTTTAAAATTGTTCCTCTGCATGTTTGCTGGCACGATTTATTTCATCCTGGTTTTATACATCGCTAGTTTCCTTTCCAATTAGGAATGTCTACAAAATTAAAATGTGACCACAGTACACACCTTATTTTCTAGGTCGGACATTCCGACAGTAGCCAGAATGCTATGTTGTGTGTTTTTTAAAAAAATATGTTTTTATTGATTTCAGAGAGAGGAAGGGAGAGGGAGCTCAATGATGAGAGAGACTCATGGATTGGCTGCCTCCTGCATGCCCCCTACTGGAGACCTAGCCTGTAATTGGGGCATGTGAACTGACCAGGAATCAAACCAGCTACCTCTTTCTTGGTGCACAGGACTACACTCAACCAACTGAGCCACTCCGGCCAGGGCAGCGCTATTTTGCTCTTCAATGTGTCCCAAGTCTTACTTGAACGATGCTGCTTTAGTGAAAACTCAAGTTTTGCCCAGGGAACACCACTTGTTCAGTGTTCCTGCTTTGTTTTTAATGAGGGAAATTAAGATTCAATATCTGCAAGGAAAGTGAGATGCTGGGTAACCGACGTTACTGCGGATCCTTTGGGATGCTTGAAATGCACAACATCTGGGTGCAATAACCAGTAATAAGGTCTAATAATGTCCTCCGTGCTCAGCATCCTCTTAATAGCCTGTCTACAGAATGTTTTAAATGTCCGGCACAAATAATAACAATAACGTTTCTAAACCACAGGCATCATTAGCTTGTATATCCTGAGACTTATTCTGCTGAGGAGAACTGGGGCGTACACACGTGATGTGGAATTCCCGGCTGAGAGAAGCATTTGTCAGAGCACACGGGGAAATGCCTAATGAGGTACAGGAAAACAAAGCTTCCAGACTCTTGAAATGTTGATTTGTGCCGCCTCTCGAAGCAGGCACCGTGGACGGAAGGGTTGCGATGACTCAATGCCAACTGGAGCCAGAGGAAAAATGCAAACAATTCAGCATTCTATTTGGCTACACCGCCCCCCCCCCTTTTTCTTTCTTTCTTTCTTCTTCTTTTTTTTTTTTTTTTTTTTTTTAACATTTTAAGTATGTTTGGGCATTGCACAGCTCTTAAATGTAATAAGTAATGCTCAGGAGAATGCCACCAATGCAGCAAAGTAAGACAAGACCATAATTTATTTGGGAAATTGACCAAAACAAAAATACATTTCTGGAAAAGGTGAAGAATGGGTTTCCCTTTCTCTTTCTCCATTTGCCGAGCGATTCTGTGTACTTGGCTGGGGCAGGAAAACACGCGTTGATGAATGAGGTGTTGCGAGCACCCTCCTGCCATGTCGGGATGGAGGACCTGTGGCATGCTTCCCCCTAATTACCCGTCATCGTTCTCTCCCTGGGAACGTCAGGAAGCTGTCCAGAGAAATAATTGCTTCGCATGATGGGTGGGTCAGGACCTCTCTCAAACTCTCTAGAAGAAAGAGTAAAATATCACAATCAAATATCTGTCTTGCAAACACTCCTATATTTTGTACTTCCCATAGTTTGACAGTGCCAACGAGTGGTATGCATGGGTCATGCCTTACTTTGCAGCAGGGTGAGTGTTGACGGGAATAAAAAGCAGAAATACGTGGCCTCTTTCTCAAAGACACGTAACGTGACAAAACGGTCTCACTTAGAATTAGCCAGGAATATGAGATAGTGGTTGTGTTTATAGGAGAATTAAAAACTACACAGGATGCACTTATTGTTTCAGAGAAGAGCTGTACCAAGGACAAACCTCAGGGGGGTTTCCTCCAGGATGCGTGGTGTCTGCCCAAATCCAAGGCCCCCAGCCCTCCTAGGCCTTAGCCTTGGTGTTTCCAATCACGGGGGGGGGGGGGGGGGGCAGGCACAGCCCAGACGGTCAGAGGACAGGCCCATTCAGGGGCTGGGCTCTGTCAAGAACTGAACATCAGCGAGGCTTCCAGGAGGTGAGAAAGGGGGTGTGCATGGGGGAGCCACAGAAAACACTAAAAGGAGGCCTTCAGGCACAATTAAGAAGCCCCCACCCCATGCTGCTCCTGACTGGGCTGCCTCCCAGGAGCTACTTGGGCACAAAGTTCCAGGCTGGACAGAGGCCTGGAGGTGAGGTGGGCGATGGGCAGGATCTTGGCAGTGCTGTGGGGCTCCTGTGGACCTGATTCTTGGTCGGGGCAGAGCTGGTAAAGGGGTCCCTCTCACGGTGGGCTGTCTGCGAGGGCTGCACCCTGACATCGTGGGGCCTCTGACAGAGGCAGCCTCCCACCAGCTGGGTGCACCTGCCCCTGGGCCCAGTGTGCTCAGACCATCATTGAGAAAACACATGTTCTCTGTGTGCCACATCTTGGGCTAAAAGAGCTTACCAACGATTCGGACAATCGTGTTGCTCCCCTGACCACCAGCAAACAGAAAATCGTGAGATGTCCGAACAGCACCAGGGCTCAGGGGAAGGGGTTCGCTCAAGGAAGTCCCTCCCCATGGAGGTGACCCGCTTCAGCAACTGGGGACAGCAGAGCCATCTGGCATCTCAAAGACATCTGGGGACGTTCTCCAGAGACGAGAGAACACGTGAGTAGGAAAGCGTGCACGTTCAGTTTAGCTTTCAATCAGAGGAGTAAGCAGATCGGCCCCTGCAGAAGGCTGAACGTTTACTACTTTTATAATTAGGAGAGAAAAGTCAAGCTATTTGCATTTGGGATTTGCTGAAGAGAAACATATAACTAGATGTATCTTTATTTCAAAGATTTCGAAATTTAAAGATTTTAAAATTTCAGAAACGCGGGTCGCTTTCCAAAACCAAACAAGACAGACAGGCTGCATTCGGTCTCCTTCGCTCTACGAATCGGTCAGTAGAGCCCCAACTTCCGAGTTGAGATGGGAAACATGGGATTCCAGCTCCCAAAGTCATCAAGTCTGGTCCCTTTCTGCGGCCACGTCATGCCATTCCCAGAACCCGATGGCTCTCACTCCCTACAGCAAAGTAGCTGAGAGAGGATCTCTTGTTAACTGAATGGTGAGCAAATATGGAGACAACAGTGGGAAAGCAAGGTGCAAATCCCGCTGCGTGAGCTACACAGGTAAGGAGTGAACATTGACAACCGGACCCTACAGCCTGCAAAAGTAAAAGTAAAACCATTGCTATGCTGAAAGGAAATGATCTGCTGAAAAAAAAAAAAATTAGTGACAATAATCCGCATTGTAAATTCCCAACAACTTCAACAAAATCTTGGGCAGGAATTAGGGCAAAAGAAAAAAAGAACATATGCTACAAGCTAACCCTTTCATCCTACATGGAGGAGCTAGGAGATGCAGCTTATAAATATTGATCAAAAACTTATATCACCATGTATTTTTGACATTATGTTATAAGCTGAGCCATTACTACTGTTATAAATAAATAGTAAATATATAAATCATAAAGAAAAATGAGAGTAAGAATTGCTTTAGCAGCAGTATGGCAAAAAGCAGGAAAGCAAATAAATTGAAAACATGAGGGAAACATTAAAAAAATAGAAATCATAAATGAAGATGACAGAATTAAAAGCTAAGCAAAAAACAAATAATAATAAAATAAAAGTAAAACCAAGCAAATCAGTCAATATAACAAAATAAAAGTGTTAAACTATCTCATTAAAAGGCAAACTCTCCAAGTGTATAAAGCGAATACAAACTTATATCTCCCTCCCAAGTATCCTTTAAAAATATGACTATCTTAAGGAAGATTCTTGGTAAAAGGATTTCCTGACACCTATGGGACAGAGTGAAAACCAACAGAAATTCATTCATCCATCCATCCATTTGTCTGTCCATCCATCCACTCACCCAGCTACTCATCCATCCATTCATTCACCCATTTATCCACTCATCCATCCATCCATCCATCCATCCTTCACTCATGATTGTTCACAAGGCATAAGTTTGTTGTAGGGATAAGATGGTGACACTGTGTCATTCTGGAAAGGTGACATTCTAGAAAGGAACACATTGATGGTTAGAGGTGGTTACTCTATGAGGGACGTAAGCTGTGAAGGTAAAAACAAGGAGTCCATGTCAGCTTGAGACCCTCAGGGATGACATCAGCTTGAGGCACAGTGTCATTATCTAACAAGCCATTTCATATTGAAAAAAATCAGATTACATAACTGCCCATGTACTTACAATGTAACCCATTCTATATTAATTTGATTCTCCACATCCTCCCCCCCCCCCGGCCCACCCAACAGGGGCCGCTTCCCAGATTGGACATTGGTCATCTCATGTGCCCAGTTGAACACAAAAGGGCTCCGAGCTGCACATGTGAGCTGTTCCTACAGCAGGAGAGTATAAAAAGATCAATTAAAATAAGAATTCAAGAAATCAATCTGCACAGAACAGGAAATGAAAGCATTGCCCTGTCTGGGGTGCAGCTGGAAGCATGCAATTGCTTTAAACTCTTTTTACAACTGGTCAGCCATTATCCCAGGTCTGAGGTTTTCCCCAGTCAATGAAAGGTTTTTAATAATTGTGCACATTTTAGAACCACTTGGGACGACCGTGAGACAGTCACAACGGTTTACATGCTGCATGTCAGCGTAAGTGGCTTTCAATTCTTCGTGTTGGGGCCTGTCTTAGTTTGGGCTCCCCCAGAAGCTGACCCCATGACCGAGATGTGAATGCAAATAATGAGCTTTGGAGGTGATCCTGAAAACCAGTGTTCAGCCATGCCTGCCTCTGCAGCCAGAGAAAGCCCCCTTGCCAAAAAACAATATGGTATTGCGGCAAGAAGCCACGGGCGTGGCTATGAAAGGGAGGGTGACACGGTGACACCGGAGGGCTCTCCACCCTCTTCTCATTGTCCTCTGCCACTATTGTGAAACTTTCTCTGCTAAGTTTGTGCTTTGGGTCTTATTCTGCTACACCACTGTTGCTCCCTCTGCACACCCTCCCTCGCTTCCCTCCTTTCTGTCTGCAAATGCTTATTGAGCGTGCACTCATTTTAGCTTCGGCGATGAAAGAAGACGGGGTATTTGCTTGCACAGACCCTTCCTGATGCTGTGGAGACAGGTGCTGTGAGACAGGAAAGCATGGGCTACAGCGGAGCTTGAGAGTGATCCCCAGAACCCGAGGGGGAGGGACTCCGGCAAGGCAGTGTGGCACACTGGGAGCATGAAAGGTGCTGGTAACGCGAGGCTTGATCATTATAGCAGGTGGCAGGGGTTTGACGCGCTGTGAGAAAGCTGGGCTGCTCCAAGTTTCCATCGCTTTCCTGTCGAGGAAGTGAGAAGGCAAGTGACCTCCACTGTGGAGGAGGGGACCACAGTGCCTGCTCTCCCGAGGGCTTTTCCAGGTGGAATTCGGTGGTCGTGTCCGCAGTTTGAGAAAGCTTGGAGGAGACGTATGACAGACATGCTCTTCGAAGTGCAGACGGCCACCCACTGTCACCTCTTCTCAAATCCCGCTCTTTCTGGAGAACGTTCCCCTGACTAATCCACAGGCCGCAGGTCACTCTGCGGGGTGTTCAGGCCCGTGGCAAGCCTTTTGCAGACCTCTCTGTCATTTCTTGAACTCAAACTTCACCTAAATGATTAACCCTGGGGACCTTATTACACCGATATTACCAGGCCGTGCTCCAAACCCACAGAATCAGGATCTCCGCTGGTGGTCCCAGGATTCTCAAGTTCAGGCCCTTTCGCTGCGCTGTCTCTGAGTTGGAGGGAGGGAATCCATCCATCCATCTTTCCATCCATCTAATCCTTCTATCCATCCATCCCACCCACACACTCAATCACTTATTCATTGAAAAAATATTGAATGAGGCCCTACGATGTGCCAGGCAGGAGATACAGTAGTGAACAAGGCAGACAATAGTCCTGCCTCCAGAACTGCTGCTTCCCTGGGAGGGAGACAGACAAAAACAAGTCAGCTAGGTCGGCTGTGCTGTATTTCAGTGGTGACAGGTGCTATGGAAAACCGAAAGCCATGGAGAGGGGCAGGGGATGTGAGGGGCCTGCTGAGATTTTAACAAGCAGGGTTGGAAGAGTTCCTCTGAGATGCTGATGTTTGCATTGAAGACCTAGAGGAGGAGAGGGAGCTGGCCACAGAGATGCCCACAGAGAAAGAACTCCTTGCAGAGGGACCAGCCATAGTGAGTCAGTACAGCTGGGCTGGGGTGAGTTCGAGAGGTACGGAGGAGCTGGGTGTGCAGGCCTCGAGGTCACTGGAAGGCTTGGGCTTTTACTCTGGTTGGGATGGGGGCCCTTGGAAGGACTGGACCTGTGCAGTCCTAAGATTCGACTTGGGTTTTAACAGGATCACTCTGGCCGCTGTGTTTAGAGGAAGCAAGCGGGGATGAGGTGGATGCACGTAGCCTGGTTAGGAGGCAACCTCATAATCTAGGTGAAAGATGGCAGTGGTTATAGGCTGTGTCCCCACAATCCTACGGGGCGCCTTTGCACAAACCTGTTCCTGCTTGGGCCTGGGAGTTAGTGGTAGATGGGGGGCAAGTGCTAGGATTCTGGATTTATTTGTAAGGTAAGGACAATAGGACTTGCCAGCAAGGTCCCTTTCCCACTGGAAATGGAATCATCTTTCTTTGCTTTCCTCTCCACAGAGCAGGCACAGGATAAACTTTCATCTCGGTTCTCAAGAACCAACAGAATGGCACCAAGTGTTCCCCTGGTTTTGTCGTAGGTCATCCATCTCCCAAGAGCTTGGGGAAGACAGAGTAGAAAATGAGCCCAGATATGTCTTTGGACATAAGGTGACTATGAATAGATTGTCACATGTAGTCAATGACATTGTAGGAATTTGTGTTTTCGGATGGGAAAAATATTTTGTCTTTGATGGATTTTCTGTTTTATGGACATAATTAATCACATTGGAAAAAATCAATTTCTCTAATAGCAAAAAGAAGCTATGTTTTGCCAACTGGAAACACCAGTGTTATTTAAGAAACACTCTCCCTCAGTTGACTCTGCTTCTTGGCGCCAGGAGCAAGAAAGCTGTCGAAGTGTGGAGAGTGTAATGATTCACCGAGGCGGTAGGACTTTCTAAGATCTGCAGAGAGCATTAAACCATTTTCACTTTATCAGATGGATCCTCATTCAGAAATGGGTTTGGCAAAAACAATAAAATGTGCAAGAACAGTTGTCTTCCAACCTTCTGAGCCACCCACATTTTCTATGGGGCATCATGCCACAATGCGGATTTAAAGACTTTTTAGATCACGGGCAGGTGTGAATTTAGTCCCACTCCCCCGTCCCCGCTGTAGGACCCCCTCCTCAGTACCAGGGGTGGGGCCCACGAACTGCCCACGGTTCCCATCTGAGCAGTTTGAGTTGCTGGGGAGTTCTGTTAATCAGAAGTCTGCTCTCCTTAATTTCCCCATCGGCCCTGGGTCTGCCCTCCAGAATTACAAAGAATTGGTACAGTTCCTGTTCAAAGGGACAAAGATGGCTATCAAGTCACTACTCAAATTTCCCTTTCCTCCATCCCTCCTTTTCCCTCCTTCATCTGCCGCAGTGATCCCGGGACTTCTGAAGGAAGCTGTTCTCACTAGAGCCATATCAAAGGTCCATTGTTCCTACAAAGACTCAGCCTGGCTTCCCACGTCCGCCCCTGCTTCCGGACGCGGCCCAGTCTAGGCACGTGCCTCGCATGCCTTCTTGCCATGGCTGCAGAGGTGGGGGCATTTGGGGGGGGAAACGTCCCACTTGTTTGAAAACAACGAAGGAGCTAACACTTGGCTCACCCCGCTCAGATGCTCGGGCTTTGCTGGAAGAGAAAACCCAGCCTCCTGAATGCACCCGGGTCTGGAAGAAATCTCTCCAGAGAGGATGGCTTGATTTTACAATTTTAACTGCCTTTGTCATCGTTTTCCTGCCAGGCCTAACCTTTTATAAATGTGCTTTTAATTAAGCAAAAGCTTTGCTTATCCTTATCCCACCCTCTTCAGTTTCCAGGGACCGCGCCAAACAGTCTCAGGCAGCTTCTTAAATGAACAATGAACGTGGGGGGGCTGCCGACCGGGGCTGGGGAGGGGGCTCTTGCAGGAAGAGGCGCTGCTGCTTCCCTTTGCTGGCCCGCAGGCTGAGGTCTGGGCCGAGCGGTGCCATTGGTGAGCTGCCACCCACAGGGTCACCAGGAGGACCTGGTGGGGTGCTGCACATTTCTGTGTCCTGACCAATGGCTGGCTGACTCCCACCTGGATGAACTTGAGGACATGTGTCCGGGGTGAAGAGGGGTCAACAAAGAAGCTGTGTTCAGGATCCAGAGCGCACAGCTGGAGTTGCTGCTGTCCCAGAGGCCGAGGTCACAGAGGGTGTCTTTCTCCAAAATTAAAAAGAAAGAAAGAAAGGTCAACAGAAACAGGAGGTGAGGCGAGGAAAGGGGTACCTGTGCCATGCCCACTAATCTGCACGAGAGGAAGCACTGGAGTAGCTTCAAACCAAATTATTGACATGGTGGCGGCAATGGTGACATTTCTCCACTAACATAAACATGGCAGCATTTTTTTTTTTTTTTTAATTTTTATTGCTTAAAGTATTACAAAGGGTATTACATATGTGTCCATTTTATCCCCCCGCCCTAGACAGTCCCCTAGCCTCCCCTATCCCCCAATGTCTTATGTCCACTGGTTATGCTTATATGCATGCATACAAGTCCTTTGGTTGATCTCTTACCCCCCTACCTCCTGCCCCGCAACCCTCCCCGGCCTTCCTGCTGCAGTTTGACAATCTGTTTGAGGCAGCTCTGCCTCTGTATCTATTATTGTTCAAAAGTTTATAATGGTCTCTATTATCCATGAATGAGTGAGATCATGTGGTATTTTTCCTTCATTGACTGGCTTATTTCACTTAGCATAATGCTCTCCAGTTCCATCCATGACGTTGCAAATGGTAAGAGTTCCTTCCTTTTTAGAGCAGCATAGTATTCCATCGTGTAGATGTACCACAGTTTTCTAATCCATTCATCTACTGATGGGCACTTAGGCTGTTTCCAGATCTTAGCTATGGTGAATTGTGGCAGCATTTTTTAAGGGGTGTCAGTTTAAGGACATTCTTTTAACAAAATACCCAAGTGCACTGAGCCTCCCTCTGGCAAGGGTTGGACCTGCTTTTCTTCAAAGGTAGATATTGGCTCTGAAAATGGGCGAGAATCTGTCACTTTAGTTGTTATAAACACTCCTGGACAGACATGTTCTGTGAGCCAGAGCCCAGGACATGGCTTTAAACCGGGGCAGCACAAAGTCGAAGTCTATCCGTGTGTGGTCTCCCACGTGGACTTGCATTGCATCGGTTTCCTTTACATTAGGGAGGCTGACATGGTTCCAAATCGCCCACTAGGTCTAAGGGCTCAGCTGTTTGCTTGGGTTCAAAATCCTCCCTTGTGCCTAAAATTTCAGGAGAAATCGTGGCTTCCTTGTGCAGGCTGGCTAAGCCCATTAGCAAATGGCAGGCACGTTTGCTTCTAAGGTTTAGGACCAAATTTGACTCTCACCTGAGGTAGAGATTCCAGTGCCTCCTAGTGGAAGAGTGGGCTCCTCTACTTGTCATATCGGGACTATATGCTGTACCCTGGGCCTTGCAGTGTCTGCAAGGTCGCTCAAAATCAGATCTCCTGTGTTGAACTGGACAGCCGGGGACATCCAAGCTGTGCCTGGACTCCTGGGACTGTTGCCCGCCCCCCCCCCCCCCACACACACACACACTGCCCTCCCAGGATCCTCCAGGCCTCTGAAGAGGAGGACCCACTGACCTGGACATGAGGGGAGATAGTCCTTCCTGGACAAGGGGGTTGTGTCGGGGAAAGGAAATCAGAGGGTCGCCTTCCTGTTTTTCAGCCTCAGTTTCTGCATCTGTCTGGCGTTCCTCAGTTTTTCAGTCAACGCCAAGATGGCTGACAAAAGCAGCCCTGCCTGTTGTGGGGACCTTGCTGGCCCCTCTGCTTCCAGACTCACCCGCTGCTGGTGTGGGGGATGGGCCTCTGTCCCCACCTACTGAAGGGCTTAGGTAGAGTTTTCTCTCTGAGGGACGAGCAGTGACAGCCAGAACCCTTCCCTCAGGGTGACATCAGACTTCATGGAGGGGTGGCAGAATTCCAGCCCCTCACCTCCCAGAATTCCTCAGAGTGCACAAAGGTCATTTTTTCCCCAGAGTAGCCCCCCCCCCCGCCGGCCTCGGACCCCTGGAGGGCCAGACCTCAGTTCCAGATGCAGATGCCAGGACAAGGGTGTCACCCAGCTTTGCTCGCCTCACCTGCACACCTGGACCGCCTCACCTGTACACTGGGCAACCCTGCTGCAGCTGCTCCTACAGTAGCAGTGCCCTCGGCAAGTGTTCCTTGGGGGCGGGTGGTTTAATGACCCTTAGTTACCGACTCATCTCTACCAAGAAGGAGCCTGTTAACGGAGTCGTGCCACACGCACTGGGACAGTCTTAGAACATGCCCAAGGAAGTCACTACGGAAAGTGCCCGAAAGCTAGTGTGTCCACCACCCTACCCCCAGTATTAACAGGCTTTGTTTTTCTAGGATCTGGATAGAGGTTTGCAAATGAACGAACAGCTGGGTGAATAGCTGCTACAGGTTTCTTAAAAGAGGAAAGTGCAATAAAGGTGCCACTCAAGGGTTAAATAATCCCTATGAAGACAAGGGTTAAAGGCTCTCATCCACCATCTGTTGTTTACTGGTTTTCTCCACATAAATTCTACCTCTTGCCAGTACTAGGATGATCTGACATTAAGTATGTAGGACAGAGGCCGATGTGAATCATAAAATGGCGTAAGTTTAGATTTTAGAAGCACTTTTCCACAGAAAGGACTTGGGGGTGGGGGTGGGGGAACAGGCTTTTGAGTCTCCAGGAGAGAGAGAAGAAGTCAGGCCCGGAGAGATGGCTCCCAGCAAGCACCAGCCTGTCCAAAAGCCTTTCACACCCGTGGGCAAGGCTTCTGGCTGAGGGCTCTGAGAACAAAGTGTGAATACCTGTCAATCTCCCTAAGCTATGCTAACACCCAATGCGGGTTACAAAACAAAACAAGGATCTCCCTGTAGAATGGGCAGTGGCCCAGGTGTCCAAAAGTGTCACAGTTAAATCACCCAACTGGTTATAGGATTGCAGTTTTCCCCTCCTCCTCTAGGGTGACATGCTTACCACTGTGGCACCTTAGTGCACGGCCTTCCCGAAAACAAAGAGAAACAGGAGAAGCAAAAATAGACAAGGGTGTGCAGTATTTGCTCAGCATTGTTCGCCTTGACCTCAACTAAAGAGGCCTTCGGGGGCCCCGAGAGGGCTGTGTAACTTCAGCTGCTTCAGTCGGAACAAAAAACACTGACCTGCGTAAGCACATAGTGGGGTGTTTTGGGTTTTTTTTAACTGTATCAATTCCCTAGAAAAAGAAAGTCCCCCACAGCATTTGTTTTCCATTTTTAAGCTGTTACGAGAAAAATGGAGTGAAAGTAGAGACCAAATTGCTTCCCAATGTCTGTGATGCGCCCCTTTATCACATGTCTGCTCCCTCCCTTCCTCCCCTCCATCTCAACCTGTAGCTCAGGGCCCGCACTGTCATTAGTCACCATCCAGACAGAGTCAAATGTCAGAACCAGGGAATTCCCCACATGATCATTTTATTGGGGGCAGGGAGGGAGGGGGGTAGGGGGGGAGAGAGACAGAGAGAGAGAGAGAGAGAGAGAGAGAGAGAGAGAGAGAGAGAGAGAGAGAAGTACATTAAGTAGAGCTCACATTGTCCACACCCTCTGCTGATGGCTAGAGTTTGGCCCAGACCCCTTCCTACCACGTGTTTTGCGTGTTGAATAATAAAGGGAGAAGGTTCGTTTGCAAGGTTATGTTACTGTTGGCTGATAGCATATCATTTCAACAGGCTCCATTTTTCTCAGCTCAACTCAAATCACTCTGGCAAGTTTAATCTGGTCTAACAGTTCTGCTATTTACTGCTGGAATTTCTGTCTCTTAAGAGCACCCTGGGAATTTAGCTTAGTGGCTGGAAGATTGACTTATAGCTCCAAACCAGGTGGAAGTGGAGATGCACAGAAAGTAGACACAAGGATATATTGCAGTTATCTCTGCTCTGAGAGCACTCCCACGGGCACGGGGATTAAGTTCTGGTTTTCAAGCTGTGCAGAAGTGACTGTTTGGATCTGGAGATTTAGAGGACTCCGGACGCCAGCAGTGGAGTGCTGGGCTGGGGAAGGCGCGGAGCCGGGAATGACGCCGCCCTGGGCCCTGTGATTTACTGGTCCGGTCATCGTGGATGTATTCCTTGATCTCCTTGAGCTTTCTTATACTCATTTGCAAAATGAGGTTAATAACTGCGTAACTCCCACCTCGGAGAGCTGTCCTGGGGCTCCCTCGGAGTGACACTCTCAGGAAACACTGCCTCCAGGAGTCTCTGTCGCTCTCCCTGTCTCCACCTCCTTCTCTATCCAGGCCACGCTGTCCTGCTTCCCCTTTAAAAATGTGTTTCAAATGCTAGAGAGCCTGGGAATTCCGAGGGAAAGCAGAGAAACGGTGACCTTGGATCTTCATAGGTGGCATCATACTTGATAAAGCTTTTTTTAAATGAATTTGACTCCTCCTATTGCTCCAAAGGTTGTAGGAAAAGATCATTATTACTTCCATTTTCTATGTGAGGAAACCATACCACACACTTGAAAGCAGCAGAGCAGGGGCCTAATAATCCAAAGACAGCTAAGACGAAATGCCAGTGACGAAGTGGTGATGAGAGTGATGATGACGTTGATACTGACGCTGCTGATGCTGGTGACGACGATGCTGATGACAGTGACAGTGGCAACAGTGGTGATTCTGGTGTTGATGACAGCTAACATTCACAGAAGGCTTCCTTCTGCCCCACACGTGATTAATGGTCCAACATTTAGCTGCTCACTCAGCACAACATCTTGCTTGGTAGGACTATTGTTAGGCCTGCTTTCCAATTGAGATGATCACATTTCAATGATAGCCATAGTCACAAAGCAAGGGCAGAGCAGAACTAAGCGAATGCCCTTTAATTGCAGGAGAGGTCAATAAAATATGTTCACGGTAATAAATGCAATATCATATGGAAATCAACAAATAACAATTACAACCATATGGGTAAACTCACACACATAAAGTCCAACAAAAGGAACCATTGATGTGAGCCATTCATTCTATCAATATAAAGTTGAAAAAAATCTTGAAAAATGAATCAATGTTATTAGGCTTCGGAAGAGAGTTGTCCCATGTGAGGTGGAAGTGGGGCGTGCCTGGGAAAGGGCACCAGTGCGCCTTCCGGGTGCCGGAGATGTCTGGTTCCTTGATGTGAATGCTGAGCTCATGAGTGTGTTCAGGTTGTGGGTGTTGGCTGGGATCACCGGTTAGGCTGCTGTCAGTGGCTGCCTGGAAGGTCCTGGAAGGGCCTGGACGGTCCTGGGAGGCTTTGCTCACAGGTCTGGTGTCTGGGTGCTCCTGGTGGCCACTCTTTCGCACGGGCTAGCTTTGGCTTCCCCATCGCATGGTATCAGGAAAGGTCGGTTTCTCAAAGAATCCAAAGTCCAAGCAGCAGGCTCCTTGGGCTCAGCCTTGGGAGCTGCACAGCTTCATGTCTGTCCCATTTAATTGATCAAGCAAGGCCTCGGGTCCTGCCCAGATTCGAGGGGACTAACAAGGCCATGTTACAACAGAGCCCGGGAGCTGGCAGGTAGTGCTGCTGTCGTCTTCAGAGGCAAAGCTACCTTCCA
Organism: Myotis myotis; assembly: GCF_014108235.1. Classification (NCBI taxonomy): domain Eukaryota; kingdom Metazoa; phylum Chordata; class Mammalia; order Chiroptera; family Vespertilionidae; genus Myotis; species Myotis myotis. The sequence continues at coordinate 34,517,737 of NW_023416390.1, read as the reverse complement.
CCTCCCTAATGGTCAGACTACCACAGAAACGGGCTCGTTTAACACGTTTATGGAGGGGAGGAATAATATCTCGAGGATTCCCACCCTGTGCCGAGTGCTGTGCTAACTCCGTCACACATAATGTCTCATTTCCTGCGACTTAGATTCTCAAGATGGTTTTCTCTGGACCTGATCCCTGGGTTCATATGCACCATCTGCTGATGGAAAGTCAGTAGCAGGTCAACCCACAAAGCAGGGCACATGCCAATACTCTGGCAGGTGGACAAATCCAGCCTTGCACCTGCAGGGATAACCCTAAACGTGTCCTCTTCACCCCTGGGATCCTGGGTACCGACTTGGTGACTGAAAGCACTCACTTCACATTCTTGTTCATTTGACACCCCCCACCCCGTACCCCCAGGGAGGGATGGAGGCCTATCTCTTTAGAGAGTCTTTATTACTGAAAATACATCTCTATGGCTTTGGGTACCCGGTTCAAACTCCTGCAGACAGAAGCTATCAGGGGACAGCTCCCTGATAATTCCCTTCTATTCATTGTAAACCTCCTCCCAGCGCTATTTGGAAACTGGGGACGGTGGTGGTGGCCCCGGGACATCTGTGCAAGAGCTGCCGACAGACACACCCAGAGGCTGACGGGTGTGTGTGCTGAACAGGGTCCTGACCTGCTGCTCTGTCCCCTTTGAAACTCCTGCCTGTGATTGCAGAATAAACATGGAAACAGTGAGCTGTCTGTGCAGCAGAGCAGCCCCGCTGCAGTGACTTCCACCGCCAAAGAGGAACCGGGGCCAGAGGAAAGCCGCAGCCTCTCGGGGTCGGTGTCTCCAAAGTCAAAGGGGAAAGTTCTGGAACCTTCTGGCTTCTCTGTGAGACTTCAGGGAGGTTGAGGAAAAGTCAGGGGAGGTCCCTGATTTTCAGAGCAAGTTGCTAAGAAACACCTTTTAAAGGTAGAAGATGCCTCAGGAGTAGCCCAGGTATCTTGATCCATTATTAGTCCAATGGGGAACCGGCCCCTGAGCAGGTGCTGGATGGGGTCAGGCCCAGCACCTGGCAGAGCAGTGGCTGGAACCCAGTTCTCCTAATCTGCTGGGCAGCCCTCTCTCCAGACACACACCCCCTCCCCAACTTTCTGCCTGACTAACTTTTACCAAGTGACCTGAAATGGGCCAGAGGAGTCCCACTTCCTCTGGGCAGGGAGATCAGGGACAGGAGGGGTGACAGTAACAAAGGGACCGCACAGGGTCCTGGTGGGCTTTGAGGCAGCCTCGGGCTGGGAGGTGTGTGGGGGACTCCGGCACCTCCTCCCCCTCCCCCTCCCCCGCCCATGGAACACAGAGGGAGGAGGAGGCTGCTCTGGACAGCAGGGCCACAGCAGCAAGTGCCTGTGCTGAGCCGGAGCTTGGTGCTCTCTGTGGGCTGAAAAGGGCCTGCAGCTACGGACATGCTGTGGCCTAAACCAGGGGGTTCAGTTTCTCACAGAACTGGATGTCAGGAGTCAGCAGGCCAGGGCCAGACAGCAGCTCAGCAGTGTCACCAAAAGCTCTTTCTGCTCCACAGTCTTAGATGCTGGTTTGCTGTGTCACAGTCCACACCCAGGGCAGGAGAGGGTGGTGGTGATGCTCGACCCTTTCATCAAGAAAGCAAAGTTCTTCCAGAAGTGACCCTCAGACCCGTGCTCTTCCCCTAACATCCTGAACAATTAGCCCTCACCCAAGACTCCAAAGCATCGCTGCCTACATTTCCCAGCCTTCCTTGCAGTTAGGCTGAGACGATGTGATGAGTTTATCCAATGAGCAGAGTTGACACTCGGCACTTTACAGCCAGGTAGTTGACAGGCTGAAATGCCCTCCACCTTCCTCTCCCCTTGGGTGGCAACCTTGGGACCAGATGGTGCAGCTGCAAAATGGCCCAGCCTCCCTCAGCTGGGTCCTGCAGGACCGTGGGGAGCAGAGACCACCCCCCACCCCAGGACCCCCAGGGGCCTGCCACCTGCGTGGGAAGTCAACCCTCTGTGAGACCACTGATCTGCCAGGGCAGGTGTGTTACCTCAGCACGGCCTCACCCACACAGGCTCGACAGTGGCATCATCTGGAACTCGGTCCCATGGTCCCCTCTCACTGAGAGGAGGCAAGAAAGACAGCCTGTGCCTCTCTCAGCCTCCACGGGGAGCCAGGAGAGAGAGAAGGGAGCTGGGGATGAGTGTTAGGTTCCCGGAACCACAGTACCCACTAGGGCTTCCAGGTGACTCCAAGGCACTGCCCCATGTGGCTAAGATCTGAGAACAGCCGCAGATTAAAATGCACACTCACACTCACACACACACTCACACACACACTCACACACACACTCACACATACACTCACACGCACTCACATGCACACATGCACTCACACATGCACTCACACGCGCACACACACAATCACACATACACTCACATGCACTCACATGCGCACATGCACTCACACATGCACTCACATGCACACACACACTCACACACAGTGACGACACAATCTCTCCACCATGAATAAGTCTGAAAGCAGAAGCGCTCTTTTCCTGTCACCTCCCTCAACTTGTTTTCTGAGTTTGGAAACACAAGGGCTCCTCAGCCTGGAGGCTCTGCAGCCCCTTTTCCGAGGAGAGTAGTTTATTGCAGTGATGTCAGGCAGCGTGGGGAGGTGGGCGCACGAGCCAAACCTGTAATCATCTGCTGGTCTGAAACGAAGCTGCAGGTCTGGAATGAGGAGCTGGGGATGCACTGAGGCGGAGCTGTGAGAATGCAGCGTGGATGCTCACATCTGCCTCGGATCAGGAAGGAGAGAGATGGGAAGTTCATGACATCTGCGGGGTTAGTGACTAAGCCCCTGTGTAAGGAAAGACCTTGGGGATTTCAGTGAAATTCTCAATTCAAAGAATTCGAGCAGAGGGATGATTAATGTGAGGTGGAGCTGCATGAGGCCGACAGTAAGAAACCCTGAGAGCAGATGCGCCCGCGGAGCTGACTGGGGTCAGGGGAGGGGGGCAGACTCAGAATTTTGGGGGCAGAGTCTGGGAACCTGGCTACCATCGGACAGATGTGCACAGAGCTTTCTTACCAGGAGGGGCTGCGCTGGGCCCACTGCAAAGACAGTTGCTTCCTAGGTGGCCAGTCTCCTGGGAAGTTGCCAGGGAAGCCAAACCAGGAGAGGGCTGGGGGAGGGGCTGAACACCAAGTCCATCTCCAAGGGTGCAGCATCCAGGGCACAAGACTTGCCGCAGGAGTCCCTTGTATTGCCCAGAATGCTTTGTGCCCTTCAGAGTCTCTGGCGGGTGGCTTGTAAAGGTGGGCAAGGGTCCGATGAAAGGAATGTTGATGAAAGGTGGGTCCAGGAAGAAGTACCCCTGGGCCCTGGGCAAATGCTTCCTGTCTGGGGAGACAAAGGTTCATGTCTGGTCAGCAGCAGCCCCAGCTCAGATGCCCCTCACTGGGGACCCCAGGTGAGCTTTAAGAAGGGGAATCGGGGGCATGCTCTGTCTCTCCTCACCTCCTCCCACCTCTGGGACACACCCCGTGGGTGAGCAGCCCCGTGTGGAGCCCAGGTGCCTCGGAAGACAAAAGCCAGGAGCCGATGTTTCCAGCGCAGGCCTGGGCTTTGTCTGTCTCCTGGGCGCTCAGCCTGGCTGCTGGGCTGTAGGAAAGGGGCTGTGGAGCAAGAGCTGAATGAGGAGCCTCAGTGTTGGAACACAAACAACACCTTCCTACCTGGCAATCTCTCCCCACTGCCCCCCCCCTCGCCCCCACCCACATTCTGCCCTAAAAATGCACCTTTCAGGAAAAATACCTTGAGATGAGATGGAGCAGAGCAGCTGAAATATAAGTGAAAGTGGACAGCAGGCAGGATTGAGGTCACTGAGGAGGGAGGAGACTGACGCGGCCCGAGGTGCTTTTCCCTTGAGTCAGCTCCAGGCGGCTCCACGACCACTCAGGGCTTATCAATAACCAACGTGCAATAATGACTCTTTTAGATCATCTTCCACGTGTTTATTCTACAAAACTTGTCCTGGCACATCTTAGCTGCACATCTGAGCTGCACAGCTTTTAGATCAAGCTGACCTTCGCCCCTTTTCACTTGAGGCTTCACTTGACTGATACAGAGCCCGGCCCCTCCGCAGAAGGGTTTTGTTACTTCTGCCCAAATGAGAACTCTCATCATCACCCAATTCTGGGCTTCGCCTGCCAGATGTGCTAATCTGTCTTGTCTGCTCTCTGTCTGCCCAGCGGTCCATGGCGGCCCCGCTCGGCTGCAGAAAGGGCTTTGTGTGGGGGAAGCAGGAGTGGGCGGAGGTGAGCCTGGCGGGGCTGGATGGAGCTCACTGAGCACCCAGTCCTGGGACTGGGAGTTATACTGCTTGGCAAACAAATCGCTGTCGGTTCAGAAACTTTGGCCTGGCCGGCGTGGCTCAGTGGTTGAGCTTCGACCTATGAACCAGGAGGTCACGGTTCGATTCCCACTCAGGGCACATGCCCAGGTTGCAGGATCAACCCGCAGTGGGGGGTGTACGGGAGGCAGCCGATCAATGATTCTCTCATCATTGATGTTTCTATCACTCTCTCCCTCTCCCTTCCTCTCTGAAATCAATAAAAATATATTAAAACAAACAACTTTAACAACAACCAAATGATGGAAAAGTTAACAGAAACCAAGGTTTGAGTGGGACCCAGACAACGGAGTTGGCAACCCATTCCATTAGGTCTACCAGCAGATGCCCCTGGTTGGGAAATCAGCTCCCCACGTGCCCCTCTTTCCTTTTAGACAGGGGGTGTGAAAAGACACATGCAAAACTACTCCTATTGTTGACTCAGGTTTGAATTTTACCTAAGTGGCCTGGGCACAAAAATGATGGAACACTTTCTGGAGTTTCCAGACCTCAGAGGTCATTGGAGATGCTGGTTGGTTTTTCTCTAAGTGCCGAGTGACCCATGGTGATATGTGTTGTTGTTGACAAGCAGGTCCAGGGTGGGGCCTCTCTAAGCTGGACAGTTCTGCCTCAGCCCCAGGCTCACTCATGTCCTTACCAGGTGCTGGGAATGTACAGAAAAATGAGGAAAGCTCTGTCCTCCAGGGGGGGAGTTAGGATTCACCAACTCCTCTGGGGATCTCGGGGAAACTCGGACTTGGGGGTCCTGGGGATGGCCCAAGACTGTGCCTTGGTCAACAGCTCTCAGATAACATGGTGGCCCCCAGCCAGCAGGGGCAGCAAGGACCTGCAGGCTAGACATGCACACCCTCAGGCCCCACCCAGTTCTACCCAGTCAGAGCTCTGGGGCAGGGCCCAGCAACCTGCATTTTAATGAGTCCACACCCCACCACCTGGCGATTCCAATGCCAGCCCACCACTGAAGTTCAGAAACCGCTGAGTTAGAGCTGCCAGCTGGTGGCAGTAGTGTTAACTTAGCTGGGCTGGCCAGGACAGGTGGTTCTCTGAGGGACGCCACCACACAGAGGGAAGGACTGTGCAAAGGCACTAGAGAAAGGGGTGGGTCCAGGAAGGGGCTAAGAACCAGAACATTCTTGCAGGCTGACCCTGACATAGGCACAGCTTTCCTCAGCAACAGGCCTTCACGGGTAAGCATTGCCCCATACCACACGGACTCTCACAGCCGCAGAGAGGGAAGACCTGCTCAGCCGTGTCATCCCCCTGTGCCTGGCTGTTTGTAAGCTAGTCCACCTTCCTGCAGAGAAAACCATTTCCATGGGTGAGGCCCTGTCCACTGCCCACAGATTACCCAACACTGGCCAACACCCTTCTGGACTTCGAATTGGACCCGCTCCTGGAAATGTCTGCTGCACAGCCTCGCCCCACCAGGGTCACTGGTCCTCACAGCTCTCTGAATCCACACCCTGGAAATTTTCTATCTGCCTTGTCGGGTCTTGGGTTCCTGGCAGCTTCCCCAGGGTCTGCCTCAGTGAACAGGCCCCCTCCTGTTCTGTCCCCTTCTGCCTTCTTCCCTTCCTCCTCCGGCCTTTTTGTCACAGAACCCGTAGGTCTCCCACCCAGGTCCACAAGGCATGACACTGCTCCCTTATTGTGGCTTCCCTATTTTTAAACATAGTTTCTGATCTACTCCACCTAGAATTTACTGTGTCAGGTGGTGTGGTTTCCTTGTGATCCACGTCTAGGTTTTACAAATCGTTGTCATACTATTTCTTGAAGATCTGTTTCCCTTCTTCACTGTTTTCCTGATACTTGTTCAGTCACATATAAAACATGCAACCTTGGAATCTACGCTGTGATAATGTGATAGCTGCTGTGGCTGCTGAGCCTGTGAGACATGGGGAATCCACGTCTCAAAGAGTCTGAAAAGTAAAGATCTTTTACTTTTTGTAGATTGATCACATGAAGAGATAATTTTTTTAATATATTGGATTAAACAAATAGATGCTTAAAGTTAGTTTTGCCTATTCCCTTTTACTTGTATTAAATGTGGTAATTAGAAAATGTAAATTCCGTAGGCGACCATCTGCATTTCCTAGGTGTGATTGCCTTCAACTCAAGGATTACATATTGCGTGATTTTGATCCCTGTCTCAGGGTTTAAGCCAAAATTGTAATGTTTTAATTAACACTTCTCTTAAAATGTATTTTAAGATCTGCTAGGACAATAAACACCCCGCCCCCATTACTCTTATTTTTTCAGACTGTCTTATGGGAGTCCAAGCCATTTGCTCTTTCAGATAAATTTCAAAATATTTTTGCCAACTTCATAAAATTCTGTTTGAATTATTTATCTTTACATCTAGAAACATTTTTCTCCCCTCAAATCATTTTTATGACTTCTGATAGAACTTTGGGGTTTTATTTTTATGTGTCATATTTTCTCAAAATCATTTCTATGTATGTAGTATTTTTGATGCTATTGTGGATGAGATTTCTACTTACGCCCCCATTATTTTTTAATGCGAACATGTCCCTGCCTGGTGTCATCTGTGAGGAGTATTTTTCTCCTTTCCCCAAATGCATTCATTTTCTTCTGTTTCCTATGTTATTATAATGCTACAATGACCAAGACTTCCAAAGCTTAATAAATAATTATGGTGGTAGTAGGCATTCTTCCTGAAAATAATGTGCTGAATATTGCTTTTTGAAATATTTACCCTTTTAACCTTGGCAGTGCTTTCTCTTGGCTTTGATCGCCTCCAAGGACACCCATTAGAGAGGCATTTTTCCTTTCCAAGTAAAACAAGCAATCCAGAAAACAGAATTTCCTCCTGGCTTTCTGCAACCCACCCACTATAAAAATAAAACAAAACCATTAGTTTTTTGGTTTTGAGACATATTTTCGTAGAGCAACATGCCAGATGACAGACATGAAAAAATGTCAATGAGTAGAGAGATGGGAATATGTGCTCTTCCCTAGGCTCCTGCTCAAGAAACAAGCCTTGGGGTTGGGTTAGGGTTAGGGTTAGATTTTAAAGATAAGGTTAAGATGAGGGAAACCTGGTTTAAATGCATTGATGTATTGATTTCAATGTAAAAACCCTCTAAAATTCCAAGTACCATTTAAAACGATAATTACGTTCACCAACATTGTTTAGAGGTGTCCTAGAGAAAGAAACCAGCAGGGGGTCTCTCAGAGAAAACCGTAACTTTAGATTGTTCTAGGCCAGTGATGGCGAACCTTTTGAGCTCGGCGTGTCAGCATTTTGAAAAACCCTAACTTAACTCTGGTGCCGTGTCACATATAGAAATTTTTTGATGTTTGCAACCATAGTAAAACAAAGACTTGTATTTTTGATATTTATTTTATATATTTAAATGCCATTTAACAAAGAAAAATCAACCAAAAAAATGAGTTCCAGTGTCACCTCTGACACACGTGTCATAGGTTCGCCATCACTGCTATAGGATAAGCTACAGGAAAATGCCCTCCTACCCAGATGAAGGTGGGAGTGTTGAGTGCCCATCAGCTCAGACTGTCCTGGGGCGGGTCCCCCTGCTGGTGCAGGGACAGGCACAGTGGACACCATTTGATTCCTGGTCCTCCGGAGCGGGCATTTTGGTTATGTTTGAAGCCTGGTCAGCAAACCGGGTGATGAGAAGTGTCTTCTTCATCTTTCAAAGTGTTGTCTGACCAGGGCCAGTCTAAGGTCTTTGGCTCAGTCTGGTATTTCTGGGCTGTGAAAACTCTGGTACATCTCCTCCCTCAGTAGGGCTTGTCATGGACACTGTTTCTCACCCCCTGGATCAGACAATATTTTCAGATGAGTTCTCTGTTAAGGGGACATCTCTGGGATGCTGTTCTACTCAATAAAATAGTGTCCTGTCCGACCCCACCCTTGGCCAATGATCTCTATGAATCCACATGGTGGCTGAGAATCTGTATGGGCCCAAATTCCAAGAAGATTCTCTTTTCCCAACTCTCTGAACCATTCCTGCTGCTTGTCAAACAGCCCCAGTCTCCACCTCACTGTGGATCCCATCCTTATGTCAAACCTCCTGCAAGGGGCCAGGAGACAGCCCCTCGTGGACAGGTGAAGGCATGCATGAGAGCTTTGGGTCATGGGAATCTGGGTATGTGACCTATCTGTTGAACCCTCTGGGAAACAAATGCTCAGACTGAGTTAGGGGAGCACATGGTTAGGCTTGTTGGGGATAATGGCTTTGAAAGGAAAAGGGAAGAAGCCCTATCAGCAGGGGATCCTTTAGCTGTGGCTCAGAGCTGGCATCTCCCCTGCCTACCCAATAGTCAGTTCCCTGGAGGAATCCCGTGGCCATTGGAAATGTCCAGGTCCTTGTATGATAGTCTTGCTTGGTCACTGGTGGCGGCCACCCTGAGATCAGCCAGATCCTGGCTCAAAAGCTGATGGCGACCTGTGTCACCTCACATCTGAAGGCCAGCTACACTCTTCTCAGCCAGGAGGGCAGTGTGAGCGCCACACGTGGTAGGGACTGTTGAATTCCTGAGTTGGACCTGCTCTTCTAGGAACTTGAGCTGAGCTTCTCCACAGCTAATTTGAGCGCCCATCCTCCTGGCATGCTGTGCACACTGGGGTCTGGCTCCCGTCAGAAACATGCATCTGAATCACTCAGCCCGTCTGGCTCACCCCTTCGGTGGATGCTGTCTGAGACCGCTCTTTCTGGTCTCCCTTAGACATCCCAGCTGTGCAGGGCCATAAGCAGGGCAAGAGCAGTTTCCAGAAGTCTGGGAGTTCGGATTTAATAATCTTTTGAGTAAACCTGCTTCCACCAGACTGGGGTGGGAAGGAGTGATAATGTGCTATCTCGTCCACAGAGCCCTTTGTAAACACACAGTTGATCCAAGACAAGATAGGAGAGGGACCGGCGTCCCTTTGAACACGTAATGAGTCCCAGCCAGGGTTCTCGGTGGATCCTTCTGCTCTGGTTTCTATTAGCTCTGCAATTAAAAGGCTTACTCCATGCGGCCCTCAAAGGGGTTTCTTCCCCACATGAAAGGGAGGAAAGGTCGGCCCTAAAAGAAGGCGTTCCTGAGCTTTTCTTGGCAGTTTTTCCCAGACCTTGGAAAAGGCCAGTGCTTTTGAAAGAAGAGGTCACAGGGAGGGAAGACAATCAGAGGCAGGTTCCTTCCCAAAGAAACCGTTTCCTTCCTTTCCCAGGCAGGGATGGCTCGAATCTGCCCTTCCCAGACCTGAGGAAAGGAAAGTGGGATGGTCATTCTGAGAGAAGCCAAGGTGAGTGAGGGGACCTGCGGAGCTCCCAGGTCTCTCCATCCTCTGGGACCACGTGAAACAGCCAGTTCTCAACACACTGGCGGGAGCCTCAGCAGACAGTGGGACAAGGTGTGCCCACTCCCTGCCCAGCCAGAGGCACCGGGGCAGCCCCTCCACTTGCCACCCTGCCACTAAGAACCTGCACCTGCTTCTTCCGCCTCTAAGCTCTTCTCATGTGACATGAAGGAGGAGGGGAGGGCTCCAGAGCTCCTCAAGGTCACGGAGTCTACTCCTTTCATGTGTCTGTAATAGTACTTCATAGAGGGTCTGGCAACACAGATTAAGTTTGCCTGTTTCCAAATTTTATGTGAATGGAATCATACAGTCTGCTCCTTTCTGGAGCTGGACTTTGTACTCAGCCTTATGTCTCTGAAATTCACCCACTCCACCACATCCAGTTGCTCATTCTTGTGGCTGCATGGTATTCTCTGTTGTGGTTGTAATGCACTTTATTTACTTATAAAGCACTTGGGCCCTTTTGGTAATTTCCAGTTTGGGGCTATTATGCAAGGCCCAGCTGTGAGCACCTCTGGTGCACATCTTTCGGTGAACAGGTGTGCCCCTTTCTGCTGGGTGTGCGCCTAAGAGTGAGCACACCTGTGGTCAGTTTTAGCAAACATGGTTTTCCCAAGAGGTTGTAGCAATAAACACACCCACCTATGTGAGCATGCTCTATGTGTAGTCTTGCTAAGGCTTTATTTTTTCATCATTTTCATTTCAGCTGCCCTTTTCACATGTTGATTGGCCACTTGGATGCCTCATTTGTGAATTGCCTTTTTGAATCTTTTGCCCAGCCCTAGCCCGTGTGACTCAGTTGATTGAGTGTGGTCCTGTGTATCAAAAGGTTGCAGGGTTGATTTCCGGTCAGAGCACATGCCCAGGTTTCAGGTTCCATTCCCAGTTGGGGTGCATACAAGAGACAACCTCCGATGTTTCTCTCTTACATCGAGGTTTCTCTCTCTCTCCCTTCCTCTCTCTCTAGAAATCAATAAAAACATATTTAAAAAAATCTTTTGTCCACTTTCCTACTAAGCTATTCCTTTTTCTTATTGATCTTAGTAGTTCATTATACATTCTGGTTATGAATCCCTTTTAGACAAATGCATTGGAAATGTGTCCTTCCATCCTGTGGCCCGCATTTGTACTCTCTTCATCATGTTGAACAATATGCTAGTCTTATTATTATTTTTTTCTTTATGGTTCAGTACTCTTTGTATTCTGCTTGAGAATTCTGCCTACTCATGTTCATGAAAATGTGTTCTTTATTGTTCATAAACATTCTTTATTGTTCATCTTTTAAGATTTAAATCTATAGTAAATTTGGAAGTGATTTTTATATGGTGTGTTTTTCCCCAGTGGATATCCAATTGACTCAACATATCTTCAATCTTTTACTCAAAATATTATCAATATAAATGCATGTTTACTATAAATAAATATCTCAATACATATAGAATATTTAACGTTGTTTTTTAAAATAACATTGACTAATTGTCCTTTAAATCCACCAAACAATCTTTAGTTGTCTGCATGATATTCCATTACATAGCTCTACCAATTTATTTAGCCATCCAGATGCTATTAGCCATCCAAATGATTGCCAGATTTTCATATTTACAAAGAAAACTGGTAAAAGTAGGTCCATACTTCAGCTTTCCAATGTGCACACCTAGGAGAGTCCTAGGAGTGACCCAAATGGACGTTGTAAGGCTGTTGGTCATTATTGCCCAGTTGCTTTTCAGATTTGTTGAAACATAAAACTCCATGAAAACTGAGACAGTTTTCTCTCCCATGTCACTCCAATTTGTCAGCATTGAGGATTGTCCGTAAGATCTGTTGACAATTCCATAGACGGTAAGCCACTTCTTGATGTCGAGTTGGGTAGGCTTTGAAAAGTGAATTGGAGCCCTGTGTTCTCCGATGGTCTTTCATCTGCAGGGAGCAGTGGGTTAATCATGACCTTCCTTTATACTCAATGCCTTGCTGTTCTTTTCATTGGCTTGTCTGAGCTACTTGAGAAAAAGGAAGAAGCCAGTCACATTTGATATAGATTTGTTCCAAGGCCTTTAACCTTTGCCTGTTTTTTTAGGAGTTTTATATTTTTATGTTGTTAAGCCTATCCAGTTTCATTTTATTATTTCTGCCATTATTTTTCATCTTAATAGCTTAGATAAAATATTGACTTCTATGGATTGCTTTTGTATTTGACTCCCTTACCTATCTGAAACTTATTCTGTTACTTCGATGGGAGATATGGGTCTGAATGTATGACTTCTCCCCTATCCCTAGACAGCTAATTTTCCCAACAACTGTTATTACATCGCATCAACCCAGCAATGACGTGGATGATTTTGTGTTATTTCAGCACAAAATATGGGTCACTAGAATTCCATTCAGGTGGGGAAGCAGTATTATTTGGAAGATTCTCTTGACACTGTGGCCTAAAGATGGACCACTGGAGTCCTGCGTGACCCTGGCGCTGGGGCCCCAGAGGAGGACAGAGCTGCCCTGTCACTCCAGGGAAGGCTGGCACTGCTTTCCAAAAGAGAGGGGAGAATGAGGACAACAGGGAAAGGGAGCGTGAGAGAGAGGAGTCTGAGAAGGGGGCAGAGGCTGGGAAGTGGAGGTGCCAGCGAAGCTTGTTGGTGATGGGGTGGCCAACACACCCCAGTATTGGCAGGTGATATCTCCTGTGTTACTACCAGTATAGTTCATCACAGTTTGGCTAGGAAACTCTTCCTGTCACACTTGTGCTCCCCAAACCCCAGACTGCTTAAAATCACCTTATCCTGGTTTTGCTGGGTCTGTGAGGCCTGGAGAGACACAGAGTTCACCTCTGTGCTGTGCATACATGGAGCAGGGCCAGGTGACTCAGAGGCGGCAGAGCACCTTCAGCAGCCTGGGGTCTTGGGGCTGTCACTGTGGCCTTGTCAGGAGAATGGGGCTAATTGCCCATGACTCTTGAAGGAAAGGGAGCCCTCAGCTTACACCAATGGATTAATTTGGCTTTGCGAATCATTTTGGTTTCTTCATCGCCAGAGCCGATATTATGATTCTATTTGAAGTCAACATCTCAGAGCTCCTTGTCTCTCTTGTCTCTATCCCTGTCTCTCTTTCTCTCTCTCTCTCTCCCCCCCTTTTTAACCATCTTCACCATTTGTAAGTGTAAAGTTCAGTAGTTTTGACTACATTCACATTCCAATCTCTGGAACTTTTTCATCTTGCAAAATTGCAACTCTGTGCCCATTAAACATCAGCACCCTCTCCCCATCCCTCACCCCTGGCACCCACCATTCCACTGCCTGTCTTTATGAATCTGACTGCTTCAGGAACATCATATAAGTGGGAGTGTGCAGTGTTTGTATTTTTGTGTCTGGCTTATCTCACTCAGCATGGTGTCCTCAAGGTTCATCCGCGTTGCAGCCTTTCTAAGGCTGAGTAATATTCCATCCTGTGGACAGATCACATCTTGTTTATCTGCTTGCTCATCATGAACACATGGATTGCTTCGCCCTTCTGGCTGTTGTGAATAACGCTGCTTTTAGAGTCTTCTCTGCATCCTGAAAATTAAAACAGTAGCCCACACTTGGGGATCTTCAGGGGAGAAAACCACAGGGCACTGCAGAATGTGGGGTCTGCCTGTGATTCTCAAGTTCCTGAATCCCCTTTAAGGAGAAACACCTTGTCTTGACTCAGGGTCATGTGGATGCCAACATGCTGGGCAATGCTCTGACTCCACACCCCTCTTGGCACTGCACCCAGCATGTCCTAAGCAGAAGAAGGCCCAGCTCATGCTCTATGACCATGGATTCTGGCCTCTGAGTCATCCTCATTCATTCATTCATTCAACAAATACCCAATAAGAGCTCCCTATACATCCGTTATTCTGCTGGGTATATTAAATACAGATGTGAGTAAGAATCCTTGCTGTGGAAGAAATGATCACGTATCATGGGATCAAACACACACACACGCAGTGATGCACAGAGAGATATATCCTAGGATGGAGTATGGACAACATTGTAGTTCAAAACTGATCTTGGTCTTTGTCTTGTTGGGCTTTGAAGAGATGCTGAGGTTCATAATTTCTGTTCAAAACCCCACTCTTCCTCTATCTCATTCCTCGTTAACATGACATTCTGTTTTAGACTCGCCCTTCCTGATACATGCCACTCTTATCTCATATCCTGTGAGACAATAGCTGGAGTGTGGCTGCAGGATTACCAAATGGTCATTCATATAAACAAAATCCATCAGCCTAGCTCCACCCTGCCATGACACGTTAGCACAAATTGGCTCCAAGGACATTTTGTTATCAACTTGAGCTTGTGATGTTCAACGGGGAGGATTGTGGGTACCTTCAGATGTGCCCTTGCTTGGGGTAGGGGTGGGGACTTTGTCTTTTCACTGTGTCTGTGTCTTTCCAGAGGCAATATGATGGACAGACCTGGTCCTACTGCCTACTATCCATTCTCCTTATCTGGGTAATAGGACCTTGATCCTCCTTTGGAGACTCACCATCTTCCATTTTTACCACCATTCCAAATGCATCCAACACCGTAGATGTGGGAACATGGTCCAAACCAGATAAATTTGATTCTCTCTGTCGTTTGACCATCAAGTTGAGTGGTTCAAGATCAGAAATTGGCTCAGACTTGTTCATCGTGAGGCCTGAGCCCCGAGGAGCCTACCCATTACTTCTTACTACCTAAACCCGTCCAAATGTTGGCTCTTGGCTCTCTTTCTATTTTGTGAGACATGCCCTATTTTTTTCCTGTATAACACTATTTTCTTTAGTTAGCTATAGTCTACGCCTGTTATTGGCAATTGCAGAGTCTTGCAAATTGTTGAGACCGAGTAGGCAGATGAGGATCAACAAACCAGGAACGAAGGAAGAAGTTAAAGGACAAGGAGTAAACAATGAAGATAAAGAATAAGTTCAGAGTCAGTGAGGAACCACAGACAGAATAGGTTTAACATAAACGGGAGATAAAAACTCTGATCCAGGATTGAAGTCACCGAGAAAGTGGAATTATGTGAATTCACCCAACTTGAACCCTTGGAGAGCTCACATGAACAGTTCACACAGATGGACTGGATTAAGAAGTCCTTGGATTCACCTTCTGCAGGACCTGTTTGCCTCTCCTGCACTTCGGTCCATGTGAATGTGATTATCCAGCTCGTGTGTCCAACTGTGAGTTCACAAAGCCCCAAGTGCCACAAGCAAACGCGTGGTCTGATCTTGAGGGCCCATTTTGGCTCAGAGCTTCCTCTGACCTCCTGTGCCCTCCCAGGATGAGGCAGATGGGCCCGCACAAGCCAAATCCTGACAGACTCGCTTTCCTTCTGGGGATCAGCAATAGCTGTTTACAAGGCAACCTGACTTATAACAAATGAGTTCACGTCCCAAGTGACCAGGATGTTCCTAGCCTCCCAGCAAAGTGTCCAAGATTCTGAGCCCGAACACTACCCTTCCTTTGCCGAGCTCCTGTCCACGGGCCTTCGTCCCACAGCTGGGTTGGAAACTGCCCAGGCCCCTGGACACTCTGGGCAGGCCAGTGCCCCCCTCCTTGCCCCAGATTATCCCTTTTCAGGGAATGACCTTTTGTCTGGAGCTCTATTCCTCCATCATTTCACCTCAAATTGCTGCTAGGCATGGAGTGCAATATTAAATATGTATTTATATTTCCATGGACTGGTGGGATTTTAAAATATAAAGTATACAAGGAGGTTTTTGTTTTTATTCTGGGTTACATCTAGAATGGTTATCTATGTTTGGAAGTGAATATTTATATGGTAACAATAAATTTGAATGTTATGCTTTATCCATATTATTATTGTTGTTGAACTCATTAGATAGTATAATAACCTACAGGATCACCCTATCCTGGTCCACGTGAGGCTGGAGGAGCCAGAAATGGTGTTGAAATAGGCCCAGAGCTAATGGGCTTTCTGAAGATCCAGGCTGAAGCTGAAAGTGAATGCTGGCGTCTGTCCCACAGATGAACTTGAGTGCGTGCCTGCGGCTGCATGATTGATAATGTAACTGAAACGAAAGCTTCATGCAGCAGTCCTTATCCTGCCATATCCATTCTATTTCTCTTATCATCTTACTGTGTCCTGCACTGCGTTCATTCTATTCCATTGAGCAAGTGCCCGCCACTTCTTGGTTGGTTTCACAACCCACAGTTTGAAAAGCACTGGAGGTTACTTCCTAAATTCTGGTTCCCATCTGTGTGCTTTAAAGTCTCCCCAGGAAGGCGTCATCCCATGATCACCCTAACTTCTTCCTCAACGACAAGGGGAGTGGGCAGGGGTCTCTCTATAAAGGAGAAGGGAAGGCCCTGTGGCCAATCGCAGTCCCACAGGCGCCTGGGGATCATTCCCTCATCCACAGCTTCCTCCTGGCCTCGTGGTGAGGGTGCATTTTGCAGGAGGCTCCAGGAATGTGATAACTCGTCCCGTCTTTAGGAATCCACTGGTCTGCAGGTTACCGCGGAGGCTTCTCCAGACAGCACGGTCAGGTCACCCCGTGTTGAGGAGAAGCGTGCACATTGGAGGAGCTGAGGGAAGGCTGTCTCTTAGCTAGGAGACAGCACATTGCCTGGAGAAGGTGACATCTGAGCTGAGACCTGAAGAATGCACAGGAGGGAAGGGAAGAGCCAGTGGGTTCCTGGGTCCCTGCCATGCTCGCCTCCCCTGCAGGGTTGCAAACTCCCTGGCGCAGGCCTCTCCGAGCTGTTTGGGGCTCAGGGACATTGGAAATGATCCTCTCCCTCCAGTCGCAAGGGGGCTGCATCTTCTCAGCCCTGGGAATCAGGTCAGATGCCCGGAGGTGGCCCAGGGGATTCTACAGAGCCGATGCTAGGACACCTGAGCTCGGTGCGGGTCCAGTCTGGCTCGCTGACCCCTTTCCTTGGGGAAAGATCACCCCACCTGTGAGCCCCATGCACAAGCAGAGGGCCCTTTGGGGACTGTCGCAGTAGAGAGCGCTGGCCCTCACAATAACCTCTTGAAGGGAGTCCTCCTGGGCGCTGGGTGATGACACGGAGTCCACAGACAAGCTTATTCAGGGGCTGTCAGCTCTCTGTCTTCTTGTCTCACGTGCTGGGACGGAGCCCCCGGTGCTCTCTGGGGCCCACTGCAGCCCTGGTAAAGCCAGAGGTGCTGAGGCACAAAGCACACTGTCAGGAGTCAAAGGAGGACCCACTCGTTCTTAAAGAAGGAACTCCTGCTTGCAGGGCCATCGGGAGGAAAGCTATTGAAAGAAACAGGCTCTGAGTCTTGCCACCAGGGATCCCCCCCGCCCCTCTGTGGGCTCCCTGAGTCCCCCACCTCGCTCACCTCCTCCGCCAGCCTGCCAGGCACTTCCCAGGGCTGTCCACTGCGGGCCTTGACCTCACCCCTGACACCAGCCCCTCCTGGCCTGCCCCCTCCATCCTGCGATACGGTCAGGGTCCGTCAGGGTCAGGGTGGAGCTCCGCCCGGCTGTTCTAGAGTCATTTGTTAATGGTGACAGGTGTGGTGTATCAGTAAGGAAATGGCTCATTAATCACTGGAACATTTTCCCCAAACAAGTCCATCAAAGGGGCAGAACGTGTATAAGCTGGCCCCTCTGCCAGACCCCGTTCAGCTGTTCCTGGCGCTGAGCAGGTGGCCGAGGTGAGTGACAACATCTTCCTCGCCTAGTGACTGCTTCAAACAGCCCAGCCAACTGTGTTTATGATTGGCAGCCGGGACGATCAGACGACACCACTCGTCTGCATGGAAAGCTATTCTCCACATAAATAACAAAGGGCTTTTGCTCTTAAGCGTGGCTCGCTGGGATATGATGATGTCACTCTCAAAGATTCCTGCACAGCAACCCGAGGAGCTTGAGAAAGGTCAACCAGACACACACAGCCTTGAAGGGAGCCGGGGGACCCCAGGATAGAAGGCAAGCAGCGACAAAACAAGTCGCCTCACAAATGCGTGAATCGACCTCACTGAGGGGCGGAGGGAAATCGCGGCACTGACCTGGGTAACTCCACACAGGAGCTACGCTCCAGTCCGTCAGCAGGGCTCACCACTCTGAAGCCGCTCCACCCTATGCTGGAATTGAATGGCGCCGGAAGTGGATGGCGAATGGCGGGAGCAGGGTTTCTCACTCAGTGGGAGATTAGAGATAAACCACGCAGCGGGGATAGGATAGATGATCCTGATGATACGGGATTAGAGTTGGAAACGTCTGCATGAACTCATGTTTAGCCTAATATAGGTACAGATGGATAATTATAGAAGCAGTGATAGATATGTGTATATACCTGGGTTAGCTTACACACATTTCTAAGCCCCTTCTGGTGAAAGAGTCCAGAAGCAATGGGCACACCTGGCACACAGATCTTGGTCTGTAACACCGTCTCCAATAACAGGAACTCAGCTCCTTGAAGAAAGGGCTGATTCTAGAGCTGGGGCCAGAAACATATAAGACGAGTCTAGAGCATCTTATAGTGCTAGAAAATAAGGAAGTGATCAAAAGTCAAATGGTGAAAAATGAATAATAATGTATTGTTATTGGTGAATTGGTGGTGACAAATGCATCTTACTAATGTAGGAGCTGAGCAGCTCAGTACAGGGAGTGGTTCGAGACAGAGGGAGGAAGCTGCAGAGAATGACGTCACCGCCCATCGATTCTGCACGAGTCTGGGACACAAGGGCCATACAAGTCAACTCTCTGCAACTGAAGACCATGCAAAATGTTGCTTTACACATTATTTTCTATTTAGTTATTCTTAGCACCAGAGAATAACTAAAATGGACCAAGTCAGGAAACTCACTAGGAATCCTATGGGTCAGCCAGTGATGCCCTTAGTTCTGGAGCCAGTTCACAGACCTACTGATCTGGATCACAAAGGGGTCGTCAGGACTGGGGGCTGGAGAAAGGGTCCCAAGGGAGCAGCCAACAGGGAGGGAAACCCAGTGGAACACACGTACATGGAAGTGCCCCAGAGTCCCCAGCCTCATTTTAGGAGTCTGTGCTTCCACTGAGAATCTGCTTCTCCATCTCAAATGTCCAAAGCATGATGGAAATAAAACACCGCAACTTCCAGGAGATAGCTGAGGCCATTGGCTCAGGGAGAGGCTGTGAGAGCTGGGCTGAAGTCTGAGCTCATCCTAAACAGGTCATTAATTTACCCAACAAATGTTTATTGACCACACTATTTTGAGAACGGGATCTTTGAAACTTCCCCCATGTGTCTGTTTTGTCACTCTTTTATTTTTTTCTGGCTCAAAATCCTGGCAAAAGCCCTTGAAAAGAAAAGGTACTCTGAGTGGGCAGTTGGCTCAAGAGTTGGGAAGTCTGGAGGTGCCAGCTATAAGAGATGGTCCAATTCCTGGCATCTGCAGGAGGGACAGGGGACACTGGAGGAAGTTGACAGCCACGGGGGAAGGAATGGGCTCAGAGGCTCCAAGGTCACACCCCGGAGGCCCCTGAATCAGATGAAGCAGACTGTGTGCTATAATAGAGTTCTACAGTCATTTCAGAGTCCGGCCTCAGAGCACATGCTGCTTCATTTCCCAGCACTCCCGTGTCCTTCTTCAGCTGCTCCTCATGATCCCGGGATGTGGCAGCCTCTCAGGTTTCCTCTCCTGGCCCCTCTGTGACTCGACCCTGTTGATTTATTGGTCCCTCTCCACCCTTCATCATTTAGCAGCAGGATCTGCAGTACTACTCTGGGTTAGGAACCCCAACAACCAATCTTTGTTAAAGTTTTGCCTTAAATTCAAATGGGCTGTGACTAACATTCAGTGGTACAATTCCTGGACTTGGTGACATCTGTCTGGGTTGCTCGGGAGTCTATTGTGTTCCCTCGATTCTCTTGTCCAGAGTCCACAGAAGTGAGGTTGTAGGAGAGGTGACTCTGGATATCAGAGGCCAAACTTGGTATTTCCAGACTGTAAGGAAATGGAGTCTATGACGCTTGTAGGAAATACAGGCACGTAAAGCAATGTACAGCTGGGACATCTGGCTGAATAAAACTAAAAATAACACCCCATAAAATGTATTTTATTCACTTATTTTGACAACTGAAACACACTTTCCATTACTCATGACTCCGTAAGTCTCGCTGGTACGAGAGTCCTGACATTTTATATATGCTGCAGGCTTAACAACATCTTGGTCACACACATTCCTCACCCGCCTTGCTCCTCACTGCTCCCCAGTGATCTAGGACCTCTGACTCCTGCACTCAGGGGGAAGCCTCTGCTAAAGGGCCCGTCTCCCCTCCTCCGTTTATTGCAATCCCGTTTCTCTCCTAGACCCCCTTCCCAAGGCCACTTTCAGGCTCTTGTGCATGAAGATTCTGCCATCTTGTCTACCACTTTCTACCCTTCCTTTTCTTGATCATTTATCCAGTTTGGGTCAGTGCTCCATATTCACAGGAAGTGGTCATACCAGGTATTGTCTCCCTTTCTACTCCAAGATGTGTCTTTCTCCTGGATACTTACACACCCATTGGAATTGACCACGTGGATGTTGCTCTTTTAGTTCCTCAACCCAATGACATATACTTCCCACTCCTCTTCGTGCATTTGGCCGCAGGACCATATCTTAGACTTGTCACTAGAGTGTCTCAACTTCTGAACCCTTCAATTCCTCTACCCTGGGAGCTCTCTGGCCACGATAGGATATCATCCCAGCCTCTTTTACTTTAACTCCCCTTCCTGTCGTTGACTCAGCAACACTTCCCAGAAGTTGATCCATTGGTCCTCTCTCAATCTCCTGTTCCCCTACCCCCAACTTCCACTGTTCTGACATCCAGCCCTGATCTTGGACTGATACACATTCAAATTCTTGTCCAGACTCTCAACTTAGCCCCTTCCTAGACCCTGTTCTTCTCTTTCTCTCATCCAGCAAAGGCCGGTCATGACCCCACACACCTTTCCTCTGCATAGCATTGTGAGCCTCTGGGATCAACCAGCACTTTCAGCTGCCTGGCCAGCCCTCTTGTGTGGCCTTTGGGTCCCTTCCCACATTCTGCAGAAGGTGAGGGGAGCTTTCTCAACTCTTTACAATTTTCCCAAACTCTGATTCCACCTCCTTTGCCTCTCCACTTTGAAAAGATCATCCTGGCTTCAACTGAGAGGTACCAAAGGAGCCTCAGAACTCTCTCAACTTATTCTTGTTTCCACAGCTCACATCGGCATCAGCACACACACTGACGTCCTTGCTTCCTTCTCCTCATCCACGGAAGATGAGTTGTCTCCTGAAAGAATTACCCTCAACCTGCATTCTATATCTCATTCCTTTTGTCACCCTAGGAGTTTGCATCCCTTATTCATACTCTCTACATCCTGGGTCTATAATCTCAACTACCAACTCTTTTCATTTAGCATTCAAGACCCTATCAGTTATAACATTGGGATAGTTATACAGGTGCTCAATAAAAGGTCTTGTGATCAAAATGACAATACTACAAATTTCCCATGTCTCTGTGACCTGTCATTAGTAGCTATATGACCTAAACAACTTACTTAACCATTCTGTATTTCTGAAAATAACAATTCTTCATGGAGTTACAGTGAGATTAAATGAGATACTTGTTTTAATATGCTTAAAACAGTACTTGTCATCCAAGAAGTGCCTTTGTTATCATTATTATTTCAAGGATATAGATTTTAGTGACAATCAGAATTAGAGATTTTGTGGACTATAGATTTTCAAATTAAAAAGTCATGTGTGAAAATATGTCAAGAGCTTAAAAATTAGATTTTTTTTTTATAAATTCCTTTAATAGTCCTACTCCTCTTGATCTGGACTTAGCATGAGTACTTTTATTGAAAACCATATAACTTATATTTTAAACTGTGACAAAGAACTGTGGATGAGAACTGTCTGCCCTTAAGTAGACAAAAAGCGACTTGCATATCAGGACGATGTGAGCATTAGAAAACATTATTTTAAAAAGAAAATAGTAATAAATGGATACACATAGTTTTTGGCTAAATAAAAATGAATAAGTAAGGTAATTATATAAGCCCTATACACCCATTAAAAAAAAGAGAGAAAACAAAAAGAAGTAATATTTAGAGGGAGCTGATACCTTGGCTTGTCACTCATTTTTCTATGTTTCTATCCTAAAATAACCTAAAAACAAAAGAAAGAGAGGAAACGACTACTTTTGAAATGCTTGTGGCCAGTCCAGTTCTAATCTCTGTTTTCAGCAGGCTTAATTTAAAACTCAACCACACGGTAGAGAATAGTCTCGTTGTAAATAAAACCCTGTAATTTGAAAACATAAATGGAAACAAACATTCACCAATGAGTGAATGTCTCATTTGGCAGAAAGCATTCAGTGCAGACTACCCAAAATACCCATCCCGCATTCCAGGGCAAAGTTTTATGTATATATTTAACTCAGTTGTGTGACCAGTGATGTTGACTTTCTTAGGAAGTAGACTGTTCAAGGCCATCAGCAGTAGACACCACGGCGTCTGCAGACAGTGCTGACAGGCACCACCGCCATCCTCCCAGTGCTGTGACGTCGGCACCCGCACCTGAGGGACGTTAGGCAGCAAAGACATCCCAGGAGCTGGACCTGCAAAAGCTGGAGTGGAGTAACCACTAAAAGCACAGACTAGGCAGCCAGAACTCCTGGGACTGCACCAAGCTCTTCCGTGCCAAAGGCTAATCTTGGGCAAATTATTTAAATTCTGTGTGCATGGGTTTCCTAACCTTTAAATTAGTGATGATGATGGAGAAGAAGAAGGTAAAGATAATGATGATGAAGATGATGACAGTGATGATTGTGATGATGGTGATAGTGGTAGTGGTGGTGATGGTGATAATATCTACTTGGTGAATTGAGGTGAGGATTACATGAGTTAATGTAGGTATCATAGTCTACGTAAGTGTTAGCTATTATTGTTTCAGAATATGTCCAAATATTTACATGGTTTTAAAATTTGTTGTTGTTTTAAGTAAAAACTACCTGTCAGTACAAGAAAGTCAAAATTGATAAGGAACTGTCTTTGGATGGCCTTGCCTTTTATCAAATTTATAAACCTAATTTACATAAATGCCATTAAAACAAAAAACAATGGTAATACAGATCCTAATTCCATGTAAAACCACATATTTCACACCTCAAAGACAAGGCTCACCAAAGAATTTTGTTATTCTTTTTACTAAAATGATTTTATATATAACTTTCTTACAGTAAGTACAAAATCGTGGCTCAAATTATGCCTTTTAATCCCAAATCCAAAATTGTACAAACGTGGTGAATATTTTACAAGAGAAATAATTATTAATCTTGGGATAAGTGATCTATTCTTTTACTGTGTGAGTGCTTTATACAAGTTTTAAGATTTCTAGAAACTAAAAAAATACCTTCACTTGATAATATTATTTATTAACTATCAAAATATCTATGCACAAGATAGCCATATATTACAAATTAACGGGCGATTGTTAAATGTATTATTTTTCAATTTTAATGTTTTCCCCTAATTGTCTAACATTTCTCTTAATTAAATATGCATTTTATTAAGTAGTTTCTCAACAAAATATTTAAAGTTGTTCATAGTGATAGGTAATACACTTGTTTTACTTCAAGTGTGTTATGGTACCACTTGTATGCACAACAGGTTTTTGCAAAATGTGAAGATTTTCTTAAAACACTACTCATTGGAGAGTCATTGGTTGGGGAGTGGTAGATTCTATGAAGAAAATTATGTTGGAAAATTTATGTTACCACAAAACCAATGGAAGTCCTATAAAGAGGTTGTTTAAATCATGACAGCTGAAATAAAACAAAAATACAGCATATTAAATAAAATAGCAATAATAATTAATATATATTAAAGCAGTAACCATAGATATAGATGTTCATTTCCATTTAACTTTGATACTAAATGGCCTACCCAATGTGGTGGTGATGATGATGATGATGGTGATGACAATGACAGCAAAGACAAGGAAGGTGGTTACTATTGGAAAAGGAAAACCACCTTTGAACTTTTTCTCAGAAATTCACAAATGTTTCCTTAATTTTATTCCAAATGTTCAATCTGTACTTAAATCTTTACTGCCCCATGGCTGTTTCGTAAGTTTGATTGAAAGTGCGAATGGAGTCATCTTCCTTTGAAGGAATTGTCACCCTCCTGGCAGGGGTGCAGAAAACCATTGTGGTTCTTTCTGAAGTTCCAGCGTTAGTCATGAAAGACATGGACTTTCACTGCCTTCTCAGTAAGTTTTAATTGTGAATTTTTCTCCAAGTTTAAACCCATTGGGCCCTCCAGGGTCCACTTCAGATAACCCCAGACCCAGGCAGTTGTCTGTGGATAGAGAGAGAGAGAGAGTAACAGACAAATCAAAGCTAATTGTGGTTAGACTGAAGAAATAGACCTTTCAAATGTTCTCTGACCAAGTTTCTGTATCTAGAGACTCTCATAACACAAAGATTCAGCCAACCTGTAGCGCTGGTAGAGGAAGAACCGTCCTCCCCAAAGCCACTGGCAAGGAGTGCCATCCCAGTTGCTTTGAAGAAAGTGGGATGCCAAGATCACCCGTGATGACAGCCAGTGGAGCCAAGTGCTAGTGGCCAAAGCTTGAAACTCAACTTGTTGCTAAGAAAAGAGTGGAGCCTTCGAAGCTGGCCAGGCAGTGAAGGTCTTGGTGGCAATGGCTCTCTGAGGGAGGTGGAGTGATATGGCTTAGGATCCAGTGAGGCCACATCCAGACCTTAGCACCTGGGGCAGCAAGCTCTGGGCCAGCAGGGACCTGGTCTCCGTGCCCTTGAGGAAGTTAGCAATCATGGCCTGACTTCCAGCCTTCACCTCAGGAAAGGAAGGACTAGCCATCTGAGTGAAATATACGTTTGTTGTTTCTCTCATCCACTTTATAAACATCTTAAACAAAGGCCAACTTTGTGAGGATTTAAATAGCTACAATTAACAAGATTTATGATTCTATAAATGCTCATCTTTATCTGTAGGTTGAATGTCATCTCAAGAGTTTTTTATTTATTCTGGTTAAGAGTTTAGACAGAAGAAGGAAGCATCCATCTGAGTCATGAAATCGTAAGTATATTTCACCCTGATGTTGGAGAAACATTATTCCTCCTTTGCTGCAGGCTGGCTATCAAACCAGGTCCTGTAGATCCCATGTTGCAAGCTCTGAGACTTAAGAAGTTTGGGGAATTGTTTGAGGTCACACAGGAGGAAGAGACAAAGCAGGGGCTCTAAACTGGATTTTGTGACTTCACAGCCCTTCATGATGACCACTGTGAAGCTGGATGGGCGGAGACAGCTTTTCCTCCCTGTTTTCCTTCAGCTGCCAAGCCAGCCCTTGTCCAACACTCCACTTCACCTCCAAACAAGACAAAACAAAATGGAACTTTTCCCTGCCTACAGCCCTTCTCGCCAGGTGGTCTCTTGAACTCTCTTCCCACCTCGACTTCTCCTCATCTCTGTGCTGTTTTTCAAGGAAAATACTACTGGGTTTACCCCAGCAGCGTGTGTGAGCTGTGACCCTGACCTGCTACATGGGCCCCCAGTTCTATAGGCTTCTCATTTATAAAAATATCATGTTGAAGGCCCTGGCCACTGTGGCTCAGTTGGTTGGGTATTGTCCAGTGCGCCAAAAGATCGCTGGTTTTATTCCTGGTCAGGGCACATGCCCAGGTTTCAAGATCACTCCCCAGTAGGGCATGCAGGAGGCAGCTGATCAATATATCATTCTCACAGCAATATTTCTCTCTCTCCCCTCTTTCTTCCTCTCCCTCTAAAAATCAATAAAAAATCTTTTTAAAAATATCATGTTGAAGGATGGAACAAACATTCACTGAGCTCTGTCCTGTGCCAGGCACTGTGCTACATGCTTTACATTTATGTTTTTTAAAAAAATCATTGTCCAATGTCAAGCTTAAGAATATATGCTTTCTACTGAAAGCATTAGGTAGACCAAGATTCTTCACATAAGAGCTTTAGCAATACCAAGACTCTGGCTGCATCTACCAAGAAATAGCTTGATGTCTCTTCAGTAGGTCAACTTAATTGGCAGCATTTATTGAGCACTTGCTACAGGCCAGACACATGCAACCCTCAGAGGGAGCTACTGTCTCCATTTGACAGATGAAGAAACTGAGACTTAAGAAGTTTGGGGAATTGTTTGAGGTCACACAGGAGGAAGAGACAAAGCAGGGGCTCTAAACTGGATTTTGTGACTTCACAGCCCTTCATGATGACCGCTGTGAAGCTGGATGGGCGGAGACAGCTTTTCCTCCCTGTTTTCCTTCAGCTGCCAAGCCAGCCCTTGTCCAACACTCCACTTCGCCTCCAAACAAGACAAAACAAAATGGAACTCTTCCCTGCCTACAGCCCTTCTCGCCAGGTGGTCTCTTGAACTCTCTTCCCACCTCGACTTCTCCTCATCTCTGTGCTGTTTTTCATTAATAAGAAATGTATGAGCACATCTTGGTCATGAAGCCATTCTGTGTCCACAATTCACTATAATGCCACTTGTCTTAAGCACTCGGTTGGCCTGAGTCATTGGACATTTCTAGGGAGATGCTCACTACCTTCTCTCTCTCCTAGGAGAATTCAGAAGGAAAATATATTTTAGCCCTAGCTGGTTTTTCACAGTGGATAGAGCATCAGCCTGTGGACTGATGGGTCCCGGGCTCAATTTTTGTCAAAGGCACATGCCCGAGTTGCAGGCTTGAACCCCAATAGGGGGCGTGCAGGAGGTAGCCCATCAATGATTCTCTCTCATCATTGATATTTCTATCTCTCTCTCCCTCTCCCTTCCTCTCTGAAATTAATAAAAAAATATTTAAAAAGGGGGGAAATATATTTTATTTATCACAAGATTCATAAACTCATAAGGAGCCAATACTTTGTATAAAAAACATTCTAGATCTCTCCAAATGAATGTGGGACAGTTAGCACTCAGGACGGTCTGCTTAATCTGCGAGCACTGGTGATGCTGACCCCTGACTCTGGGAATTACACAGCTGCGGTATCCAGCCAAACAGCCCTGGGGAAGCTCTCCAGTCTTCATCTGCAGCCGGAAAGGACCCTGCGCCTGCGCCGCTGAATTCCTCCCCTGAAGCATCGCCCTCCTGGAACTCCCCCGTTGGGATTTGCCACTACAAATAAGTTGAGTTTTCCTGGAAAAAAAGTCAACTGTCTCATACAGAAAAGATCTAAAGTGGGGCTCTTTATTGCATTATCTTCCTTTTCACTGTTTGCTTTTTCTTCCAGAATAACATAACTTTATGGGGAAAGGACAGAGGAGACCATGACTAAATAATTACTCGGTGAACAACTGAAGAGGACCAGCTATGATTTCACTCTTATTCAAGAGCTGGAAATAATAGTCCTTTCAGCTGCTGCCCATGAACTACTTTTGATGAGTGGGTAACAATTTCACTGTCATGGACACTTGACCACAAGCAAGCGCCCATGACAGCAAAAATGTTGACTTTGTTGATTTGACTTTCTCCCAAGCCAACTGAGACTTTTCCAAACTCCCCGGGGCAGTCTTTTTGTTTACTGGCTTATATTTAGGGATGCGTGTGAAAGCTCCTTCTCCAGTCAGGATCCCTTGCTATAAATCTCACACAAAGACCATGACTATTTTCTAAAAACCACCACACAGCTGTCAGGGTATTATTTTCTAAAGCTTATGAAACATAACT
The DNA here is from genome assembly GCF_014108235.1 of Myotis myotis. NCBI lineage: Eukaryota > Metazoa > Chordata > Mammalia > Chiroptera > Vespertilionidae > Myotis > Myotis myotis. The sequence goes on along the minus strand of NW_023416390.1, from coordinate 34,490,326 downwards.
CGTACAAATATATAGTGAGCATGTTTTGAAGATTTATTTAATTCATTAATGAGGGAACCAGATGGCAAAAGACCGGTTCCAAGGCAGAGACTATGATCAATAAGCTTGCAGAGTGAGAGTCAAAATGGGTCATGGCTTACAGGGCCCAAAAGAAAGCAACGCAAAACAAAACAACAAAAAACAAAGAACAAACCTGCATTTGGACTTGATTATCTTCTCCACTGGAAAGAAATAGCTTGCACCTTTATCATTCTATACATTGTCTTACCCCCACATCAATAGTATTAAAACAAATTTAAAACAAAACCAAACCAACTTTCTCCCAGAGCTTGGATGCTCCCTGGGTGGGCTTGTTAAATTGTTAGGTGTGTTGCCCTAGCCAGTTTGGCTCAGTGGATAGAGCATCGGCCTGCAGACTGAAGGGTCCCAGTTCAATTCCAGCCAAGGGCACATGCCTGGGTTGCCCGCTTGATCCCCAGTAGGGGGCATGCAGGAGGCAGCCGATCAATGATTCTTTCTCATCATTGATGTTTGTATCTCTCTATCCCTCTCCCTTCCTCTCTAAAATCAATAAAAATATATTAAAAAAATAAATTGTTAGGTGTGTTGCTAGCATGACACTGAAGGGGCACATGTCCATTTCCCCCTCTTTCCTATGTTTTAGAGGATTTTCCTCAAACACTGCTTTCTGGGATAACTGTGTAAGGAAAGCACTGATGAAACGGGATTTTCTGGATGCTAAACCCCAGGACTTCACGGAAGCCTTTCTCCAGTCCTGGTCTTTCAGGTGGAATTCTGTTGGTGGGTCCATGGTAACTCAGCACCTATGGGGGTGACATCAGTGTCCCTCAGCGTGGGGAATGCAGTGACGAGATCAAACACCGGTCACAGCATTCGCAGAGCATTCCACAGTTTATAAAAGCCTTCACGTGCCTTGGTTATCTGTCCCCTCTCTGAGCTATCTATAGAGCGGGCATTCTTATTCCAATTAATTGTTATAAATATTTAATACATAGGCAAATAGTTTTGGATTCTATTTCTCTATTTGCATGAGTGAAATAATAGACAAAATTCTTTTGAAAGATAAGGAGACGTTAACATACCAAAGAGAATGGCAAGAACATGGAAAGGACCGATGTCCTTCAGAAACCCCCACGGACAATGGGCCGAGTGTCCAGCTGCCCAATCAGTGTGTGCGGGTGGGGGTGGCTTTTCTGTTCAGAGTGGCCTGGCCTGCGGACCACAGTTCAAGTACAAATGGAGACAGACCAGAGAGTGAGGACCCCTCACATCTCTCTGAGCCTAAAAGACTCCTTTCAGGGCTGCTGTTCCTACTGTAGATGCTCTCCCTTTGTTCTCCACGGCCCCTGAGACAGTTCTGAGTGATTCTTCTCCCCAGATGCAAATGCCCACCTCAGGTTTAACCCACAAAGCACAGGTTTGTCCACGGGCCTTAAGGAAAGTTAAAGTTATAAACACCACAGGAGGAACCCCAGGGGTCACCACCCAGAGGCCCGGCCCCTCCATTCATAGCTCTTTTTCTTGAAAAGCTCAAGACTCCCACCCATTTCTTTGTTTCAGCTTGGTAAGCCAGAGTTCCCCAAAATTTGAATATTTCTACAAAATCATGAAATAGGCCACAGGAATGATGTCAGATGATAACAGAACACGTTAAAAGCCAAACGTTGATGGTATCTGCTTATTTCTGGAATGTAACCTTCACTCTGAGAGGTCTAAGAACTTCCCTCCTGGGCCCTCATGGCAATGGCCGTCACACCTCTTCTTGATCACGGACCAGGACCTAAGAGCCAAGCCTCCCAGAGGGGCAGAGGGGGCCGGCCACGCCCGCTACGTCTGGTCTCGGTGGCACACACAGACTGAGCAGGTACAGGCACGGCCAGCCTTTCCGGGGCTGCTGCTCTTTGTGGTCGTGGGCGTCAGAGCCCTGGGCTGGGAGCCTCCCTCAGGGACTGTGGGGCCCTGCAGGGACCCAGGTCACCCTGCAGGATAAGTGCTTCCAGGAAATTTAGGAGGCAAGGGGCTTCAGTGGAACAGCAGCCTCTGACCCACAGGCATTTACTGAGCACGATACAAGCTGATAACACGCTCTTTTCTCCAGAAGCAGGAAGTAGATTCTCAGGAGACCCTATTACTTTCTCACGGCTGCTTCTTTGGAAACAGTGCAGCTTGAGCGTTTCAGTGCAAGAAGCATGAATAGTGTCCGTGGTTTGCTGAACTTCAATTAGAGCTGAATGAAAGGGGACATCGATGCGGGCACCGGCCTATGGCCTGAAGGACGTTGTGAAAAGAAATGATTAAAAGAAAAAATTCGTTTTGATTTTTAATAATCCAAGTGACCCCAGATGTTCTGCCCCCGCCCAGGCGGGGCTGGAGCAAAAGTCTGGTTACTCCTTGTGCCCAAAGGATGACAGCACGTCAGGCCTGCCCATCCGGCCTCCAGGCAGCTCTTCTGTGATCAGGGACAGGTGTGCCACCTCCTCTGCTCCCACTGCCTCTGCTGCAGGAGTCTCAGTGGGAAGCTGTGTTTCCCAGCTCTGCATGCAGGATGGGCCCCTTTGCCAGTTTTGTGTTAACGCGCCCCCACCCCCCCCACCCCCCGCCGGCCAAGGTGGGGGTTTGTTTTTCGCCCAGGGTCCCAGATAGTGCTCCATTAACACACAGCCATCAACCTCTGGCCACAGGGACTCAGGCTGGCAGAGACTGGGGACTGGCCTCGTATCATCCCCTCATTTTTATGTCACCTGGCAGCTGGGAATTTCATGTGCTCAGGCGTGCAAGAAAGAGCCTGTCTTCGTTTTCCCCAAATTAATCTGGATCTGACTCCACATGGGCAACCCACCAGCCTGGAGAGAATTGAGACCGTTCCTACCATCTCCACCTCCCCCGCCCCCCGCAATCCCCCTGCCCCTGGATCATATTCCTGGGCTTCTGTGCGCCCAGCCCCAGAGAAGAGCCTCTGATATCCAATCTGTCATGTGTGTGGTCTGGCAGCTCTGCTCATGCTCCTGCGGACCCTGGCCACCATGAAGGGTCTGATGGTGACCCAGACTCTTAAAGGTCCCCATCAGAACGTCTTAGGAATCAAGCAGGAGTTACATGTGGCAGCCCCTGTCCACCGGCCCCATGGACCTCAGCCCCGTTCCTAATCCAAGAAAAGGATTGCATTTATTTTTCGTCTCTCCTAGTCTGGGTCACTTTACACCATGTTTTCAATAAACTTAAAAGCAAGCAGGAAAGGGTGCCTTCAGGCAGCTCCAGGTAGCCCAGGAAACATCACTGTAGCTGGGCATTACAAAGAAGCCCCTGTTCTCAGAGCAGGGAGAACATACACAATGAATGTCTCAGAAGAATCCATCAGTCAGCCACTGCACGGTAGTGCGTGACGAGGAGACCCAGGGTTGGGCCCTGGAGGTCTCAGAGGGATCTCCCATCCCCTGCCCCACCCCTCTCCACTCTCTATCGGGAGTCTGGCTCCTGCAGCTTGCAAGTCCATGGGCTCGGCCAATGGAGCCTGGCAGGAGATGGGTGTCCAGAGGGAGGGGAGCCCTACTGTGGCTCCTACTTCTTTTGTTTAGGCAGCATCTTCTGGAGTCATGGAGCCCCCAGACCTCCTGCCTTGTAGCCCCCTGTGGTTCTGACTTCCATCCTGGGAAGTCCCTGTGGTACACTCTCTGTTTTGAAACTCAGGATGGCTGCTACCCCCCTGACTCAGCCACTTACTACTGTGGGGCCTTGGACAAGCTGCTTTATCCTGGGGTGCCTCAGTCTTCTCACCTGGGAAATGGGTAGCAATAGTGCTTTCTTTGGGGAACTTTCGGGTGGCTTGGATGAGAGAGTACATAGATCTGTTATTTGAAAACTGCACAATAAATGGTAGTTATTGGAATCTGTATTAGGGAGTCTTGAGTGGGCTGAACCGTGGATAACTGGACTCTGGATTGAATGGGAATCAGAGTGAGAGTCGCTCCCTTTCAGTCCTGTCTGAGCACAAGGACAGTCTGAGTTTGCTCCTGGTGTGTCGTGAACACACCTCTGACAGGGGAGCTCCGCTTCCTGCAGAGAGAGCAGGTCTCAGATGTGGGGAGGTGGAGTCTGGCCGCACTGCTCTGCTTACATGGAGTTCATTTCGCAGCCACCTCTGCCGACAGCAAGCCGTATGATGCCAGTTTCCCATTTCTAGGGCGATAAAAATTCTTTTAACCATGAATTCATTTAAGTTTAAAAAAGGGTTGGTTTGGGAAAACACAGAAGTAAGAGAGCATAGTCCGGAGCTCGCGTGACCTCAGCTTGGAAGCCCTCTCCTCAGAGTGCATCCTCTGGGGCTAGACCATGAATCAGGACACAGAACAAAGAGTTTCCACCAAGAAGTGCACGGTTCGCAGCCAAGATCAACAGGAGGAGTATGACAGCACAGAATTAAACAGCAAGTAATTTGTCACAGATGCAAATTCTGTAAAAGTTCAAAGATGCTGGGTCCCAGGGTTTTTGGAGAGGAGGGAGGAGGAAACTCCAGGAATTCCTGATGGGTGGGTCCAGGTGTGGAGGAAGGGGTGGGGCGGGTTAGGGAGCAGAGGCAAGGGGGTGATGTCAGAATGGGTTTAGAGTTTCTGGGGAGAGATCCAGTTCAGTGTCAGCAGGGTCCTGGGGACTATTAGGAATAGATGGCACATCAAGGGTAGGAAATGGAGAGTTCTGCATCATTAAGCATCAGTCCTTACAGAATCGTTTTTGGCAGCAGTGGGCAGGTGCTGTTTGAGGCCAAGGCCCTGTGGGAAGAGGACAGGCCAGCTGGGAGGCAGATGCCCTCATCTTGGGGTAAGCCCTTCCCTTAGGAGGCAGAGCCAAGGAGGGGCCAGGTGGATGAGGAGGGGGAGGGATAGGGGGAGGAAGAAGAAGGAGGAAGAGGGAGAAGCTCATTGGCACCCCAACTCCTGGTGTTGCCACCTCCTCAGCGAGTTCCCACGCCTGGTTACTGTGAATGGTGCAATAAGGAAGGAGGAACATGGGGGTGCTCACACCCCCTTGAGAGCCTGATTTCAATCTCTTTGGATAGGTACCCAGAGGTGGGATTGCTGGATCACACGGTCATTCTATTTCTAACATGTTCGTGGAGGCAGCACCACTTTGCGTGCCCAATGAGTGTTCCGGCCTCCGCCTCCTCGCCAGCGCTTGTCTTTTGTGTTTCGGGTTGTGCTGGCGAGAGGTGCTGGACATCTTTTCATATTTGTTGGCACCCACCGATGAATGAATGCATAAAACACATGTATTATATACACAATGTACTATTATTTAGCCTTATAAAGAAGGAAATCCTGCGCGAGGCAACGGCATGGATGGGCCTGGCGGACGCGAGGTTGAGTGACATCAGGTGCAACAGAAGGACAGGTACTGGGGATTTGGTTTAAGTGAGGAATACGCACTCGCCACCCGGAGAAGCAGAGTGGATTAGTGACTGCCAGGGGCTGGGGAGGGCGGCAGGGTTTGCTAAAAATGGGTGTAGCATTTCAGTTACACAGGCTGCATAATTTTTAGAGCTTTGCTGTGCGGCACTGCGCCTACAGAAAACAACAGGTATTGTACACTTAATAGCTGCTGAGAGCAGATCTCATGTTACCACAGTAAAATAAAATAAAGTAAAATAAAATAAAATAATAAATCCTCGTGAGGACCTGGGTGAGGACTGACCCTGGGAAGAAAGAGGTTAAGAGGTTAACCCACTCGAGTGTGACTATGAAAAAGAATCCGGCCCAACTCCTCCTGTGTTTCCACGGGACAGGAGGCCTGGCCAGGAGGGAGCAGCAGGGAGGTGCACCCTCAGGGGCATTTGTGTAGAGGGCTTCTCCCCAGGGACACTGCACAGGCCAAGGTCCTGTCTGTGGGTCTTCAGACCCATCTGCTCTTGTCTCTGCAGCTTTTTAGCTCTGATGGGATGCATTTGCATCTAGAGGGCAATTGAAAAAAAAAAAAAAAGCAAGGAATATGAAAACACACGCACTGATTCTGAAATGAAAAGTAGGAAGCCAGGGTGCTGGCATCCGGACTGAACTGGAGAAATTTTTAAGAGGAATACTTCTGCTCCAAAGACAAGCCAGGATTCCATTGTAATGAGCGCTGTTTCCCATTTTAGTTTCCAATGATGGTAGTTAGGACTTTATAGTTTAGTGCAAGTGACATGAGAAAACCCTAGGATTAATGTCAGATCATGCCCCTCCTGCTTGCTGGCCCTTGCTGGGTGCAGCAGGCGCCAGAGTCAAGGGTGGCAGGGACAAATTCCCACGCTCTTTGCCCATGCAGCATGTATGCAAGTCAATGGTGTTGCACATGCATGTGAGCCGTACTTACAGACAAATTTTCCTCTCTTCCAGAAATTGAACATGAAATGAATGCAGAGGCTGCACACCCTACAACAATGTCATCATGAACTGTACCTCACTTGCATCGTGCAGGCAGGGACTAAGCCTCCACACCCTCCCCACCCCATGGCAGCGCCCCCACCTGGTGCGCAGTCAGTCTCCAGGTGCTCCGCACAGGTGCACCATCTGGTTAATAACACAGCACAGAGCACGATCTGGTAACACTACCGGCCCCGCCCCCCCCCCCCCCCCCCACTTAGGCTTTTAAAATCATTTCTTCTGCCTGAGCATAAAAATACTTTTCCATCTGTCCTATAAAATCGGGAGATAAATAAATGTTTATTCAACTTCATCCCTCTCAGAGTCATCCTTCGTTAGGAAAATTATGCACTGCCTGTACCGCGGATTCACCAAAACTCTCTGCATGCACGGTACTATTGCCCCTGCCCTACTGCCCTTGCCGAGGCCCAGGGGAGACAGGGAGGAAAACCTGCTGACCCATGACTCACTTTACTGGAGCTGGTGATATGGGTACAGGAAAAGTGTTGCAAGTGGGGGTTGTCTTGGCTGACCCATGTGATAGCCCGTTTGACCAGCTTCCACCAAGCCAGAGGGTGGAGAGGGAGGCCTAGAGATGTCTCCACATTTACTCTTCCTGTGATGCTCTGGGTCCTCATCATTTGCAGCTTTCTACCTGCCTCGGGGCTCCTTTGCCTTCACCTCAGCCCACCCCACAGGCTGAGACAGTGGTGAGAGCTTCGCTGTGAGTTGTGGCCCCTCTGGGGCCATCGCAGGTCACCATTGCCCTGTGACCCCCCTCACTCCTCCAGGTCACTGCACCCACTGCTGATGGTTGGTGTGCATGTGAAGAGAGGTGTCTGTGATGCTCAGTGTGCAGGACATGACATGTGGCAGACATTCTAAACACAGGGTACAAACCAGGACAAGATGAGAGAAGAGGGGGACACTCCCCATAATCATCCTGAGAGTGCAGGCATGAGTGGACAAGCGGTCACTCTCTAGAGAGGCACTTGCTATTTTTATCATTCTAATTCTCATCCTCATCATTTCCCCCAACTGCCCGGCCACCCCAGCCCCATCCACCTCATATGGAGCAACACCACTAACTGGACAAAGTCAACAGGAGCCCCTGGACTGAAGTCCACCTTCTCCTTCGCAGCAGCTGTGACTGGCCTGCCATCCCTGCTGCCTTGTGAGAGGGGTTTCTCCTCCCCTAGGGCCCTGCTATGCCCCCTCCCATCACCATCACCCTGTCGGGTCAGCCCAGGATGTAGGGGGCAGGACACAGGGCCAAGAAGAGATCCCACCACTTCCACGATGGCAGCCTTGGGCCGGGACTTGACCGGCTCTGCCCCCGGCATTGTAAAGTGGCTGAGATAGTGGAACCTGCCTGGCGGAGCGAGGGTGAGAGGCTGACGGAGACACAGCAGGGCGAGCATGTGGAGGAGCATCTGCTGCAGCAAATACTCAGTACACCTGGGCCGCTATCAGCACGACTTCCTCCCAACAAGCCTCCCAAGTCCTTCCCTGGCATGACTTGATTTAATCCTCCCGCAACCCTGAGGCAGGCCCTGCTCATTACCTGACTTAGGACTCCTGGGTGCCTACTGCAAGCGTAATTCTGAGCTAAGTGCTGGGGATACCCTGGGGCCAACAGTAAGAGTCCCTGCCCCGTGGACGTCCTGTGGCAAAGGAGACAGAGGTGAGGAGAGAGGGTAAGGCCCACGACACCATGAGTACAGGACGGTGGCGCCAGAAAGCGCTCTGAGGAGGTGATGTCACCTGTGACAGCAGAAGGCACTGGCTGGCCAGGAAAAGGCCAGCCTGTCCAGGAGGGAAGAAGCTACAAGGCTGACAGAGACGCAGTGAAAGCCCAGTGAGCAAGAGGGGGCAGGAGGGGGACAACCCTACCTCATGTTTCCAGAGGGTTCGACAGCTTTTCACTGAGGACCACTGAGGCAGAGCAAGTCATGCCATGCCCAAGAGGGTGGTGGAGGGGAAGCTGGTGCCAAGCTTGGAAGGAAGGCAGCCACCACCTGGACTGGGCCAGCGTGGGTGGCAAACATCTGCGCACTGGCCATGACGAGCAGTGACCCAACCTCGGGGGATTGAGGGCAGCAGGATGAACATGACCACAGTTCAAATTCTCCCCAACCCCAGGGCACAGAGGATCTCTCTGTGTGATAAAAATAAATGGGAGAGCCTTACTTCTGTGTCATGGATCAAGTTCAGATGTGGTTCCACTCTTCTCAGCAAGAGGTCTACGGCCGCCTGTTCCCCTGAGCGCTCCACCCATTCCTGCCTCCCAGCCCCCTGCCTCCTGCCCCCTGCCTGCCATCTCCTGGGCACTTCTTCATCCTGGCAGCTCCCCAAGTCCTGCCACTCTTTTGAGGTCCATCCCAAGTTTACCTCTTTTACAAAACCTCTGCCCCTTCCAGCCCACACTTGCTTCTCTAGTGCCTGAAATTTTGGTTCACATCACTTTATTATTAACTAGAGGCCCAGTGCACAAAATTCGTGCATTTGGGGGTGGGGGTTCCCTCAGCCCGGCCTGCGCCCTCTTACAGTCTGGGAGCCCTCAGGGGATGTCCAACTGACAGCTTAGGAGAGGCTCCTGCCACTGCCGCTGTGCTCACCAGCCACAAACCTGGCTCAGGGCTTCTGGCTGAGTGGTGCTCCCCCTGTGGGATTGCACTGACCACCAGGGGACAGATCATGCATTGAGCATCTGCACCCTGGTGGTCAGTGTGCATCATAGCGACCGGTCATTCTGCTGTTCAGTCGATTTGCATATTAGCCTTTTATTATATAGGATCCTTGTCCATCTCCAAGTATCCTATGTGTAAGTCCTCCTTTCCTCTGAGAATATAACCACAGATGGGCCTCAGGTAGTGTAGGAACTCAAAAAAGTGGGTGCAGTTTTCAGGTGCCACTGTATAATGATCCACTATATTACTTTTGTGGATAATAGCAAACAGTAGGCCAAACACTAATGTTTCTTTCTAACTGCATTTGTTCACTCATTCATTCAACCATTTCATTCATTCCACGAATAATTGTTGGGTATTTATTATGTTGCAGGCACCATATGCAAGATGTTTTTGATTAAAAAAACTTTTCAACTGAACAGAAATACTGAAAAAGATATTTTTTTTTTGAAGTGGATGGATATTATCAACCATTGTTCTCTGGTTCTAATTTCTCAGTGACCTCTGGTTCTCCATCTGAGTTGGCCAATGTTCTGACCAATGAGTGAGTCTGTCCTGGGTGCTGTGGCGTGGGTGTGGCCTGCAGCGGGTCCAGCCTTGCCAGCCTGCCACAACGTATCTCCCACCCACTGCTCTTTTCAGGTCTTGGCAGATCTGAAGAGTGAAACCAGGGTGGCAAAGTCCAGGTTCTGGCCCTGGGAACCTCCAGTCTAAGCAAGGAACAGTCAGCTTCAGATAAACCTTAGGAAACCCTCGCAGTAAACCAGCTGCGATCTGCATCTTTAAGTACAAACTCCCTTCCCAATCAAGTATTTCTCCCACTTGCCTCCCAGCTTCCTGAACAATTTCCTTCAGCCTGGCTCTACGTAAACATCAAATCCCCTCTGGCCTCTCCATGTGTGTGCTGTCCGCCCTGGCCTCCGCATCGTGTAAATATTTAATATTCTCTGTTTAGTATCTGCGTTCTGTATCCTGCAGACACTCATTGTATTGTCAATAATGCATAATTTGTCAACAATGCCATGGCAAAGGCTAAATTTGAGTCTTGGAAGATCCAGCTCCTTTTATACACTAATTTTTATCTTGCCCGTAATAAATGTTTGTTGTAGAAAATACAAAAGCTGTAGAAAAAACGAAGGAAAAATGTTATCCATGATCCCACAAGCCTGGAGTGAATCACTGTTATCAAAACTCCAGAAGGCCATGGCATGGGCCTGGAATTCCATTTTTATGAAGAATGAAAAATGCATACCATTTAGTACATGTCTAAAAGTAGAAGTTCAGGGTCAAAATGTATGTAGTTTTAAGGAGATTTTGCCACAAATTCTCAAATTACCTTGCAGAAACTTAAACCAATCAACACCCCTCTTTGCCATGAGCGCCCTACATTCCTTTGGCTCAGCTAACACTCAGTCGTATCTCCCTTTATCGCCTTTGCCAGACAGACATAAAAAAATGATCTCATAATTCCATTTTTTCTCTTTTTTTGTCAGTTGCCAGCTCATGTCCAGAGAATGTTTTTCTGAGGTAAACCTGTGTAAAGAAGGGGTCTAGCTGTAACCAGTTTGGCTCAGTGGATAGAGTGTCAGCCTGCGGACTGAAGGGTCCCAGGTTCAATTCTGGTCAAGGGCATGTACTGTGGTTGCTGGCGCATCCCCAGTGGGGGGCGTGCAGGAGGCAGCTGATCAATGTTTCTCTCTCATCGATGATTCTAACTCTCTATCCCTAATCCTTCCTCTCTGTAAAAAATCAATAAAATATATTTTTTTTAAAAAAGAAAGGGTCTGATGAATGATCCAAGTGAATGTGGCAGCTGTCCCATCATTGGGGATGTACTGTGGGTCACGTGCTTCCAAAAACTTGCAGATCAGGGGTGAGCTTGGATGAGCAGACCCTCCGTGGAAGAGGGGTATGCACAGAGCATTCGCAAAGGTACCTACTGCTTCTCAAATGGTGAGTTGAAAATGAAAGACTTTCCAGTTAATTGACTGGAGTAGTACTCATTGAATGCCTACTATGTTCTGGGCACATAGTGACTTTACAATTTAGTTAGGGGAGAAAGAAGACGAGCAAGTAATAAATAAACGAAGAAGAAAACACCTGAGAGCTCTAAGTGCTGAGGGAAGTGAATCATGAATCGGGGATGCTTGTTTTCCTGTCAAGCAAAGGATAAATTTCAACAGATTGACAGAGCTGATGACTACATTCTGCAAATATATACAGGATGTCTGCGATGCTCCAGAGAAAAAAATGAACAAGACTTAGCCCCTTACCTTAAAAAGTTTGAATTGATTTGAGGGGTGGGAATAGAGATTTAAGAACTGTTTTAAAATTTCATATTATGTAGTAATTTATGCTTCTCTGAGTGCTCCATCAGACCCGCATACTCTGATTCTTATAACAACTCAGCGTGGTCATCAGGGTTGACACTGTCTCCACTTTACAAAGAAGGCCAAGCCTGCCCAGGGTCACACTGTTGGTAAGTCGTCCAGCTGGTACTCTCAGGAGGACTTCCAACACCATCGCTCAGGTTCTGGCCATTGGCCCCTCCCACTTCAAATGGAGACAAGAATTGGGAGAAGGAAAGGGCGTCGTGAGGAGGGAAGGAGAGGGGAAATGGTCATCTGGTTGGTTATACAAACTGAAGCTGATATGCAAGATGGTCTGCATAAGGCCATCAACCAGGCAATTTATCCCACTCAAGCAGTCATTCGTGTCCTGGGAAAATAGTCATTAAAACTACTACCGAGACCTTGTATTATTATTCTCTTTTTTAAAAAATATATTTTATTGATTTTTTTACAGAGAGGAAGGGAGAAGATAGAGAGTTAGAAACATCGGTGAGAGAGAAACATCGATCAGCTGCCTCCTGCACACCCCTGACTGGGGAGGTGTCCACAACCAAGGCACATGCCCTTGACTGGAATCGAACCTGGGACCCTTCAGTCCGCAGGTCGATGCTCTATCCACTGAGCCAAACTGGTTAGGCCTGTATTATTATTCTTGTTGTTGTTAGTTTCATCTAGCCACACTGGTGCTTGGAGTCACCGGGCTCCAGGTCTGCACAGGGGTAGACAATATTTTGGCATGTTTTCTGCACAGTAAACAGGTCTGATTTCTGTTGATTACACTCTCCCCTGTGGGAACAAAGACAAGTGCACTTTAAAGGCCAGGAAAAGTTATCTGCTGAAATGATGAGGCGTATGGAGAAGAATTTGAGATCAGGGTGTGGGAGAGCAGAAATGCAGAGCCTAGGAATTCTGAGCAGAGAGCTCCGACTCAACACACATCCCCCAAATCGACACCAAATGCATTTTCCTCCGGACACGCTCAGGTCAACATCAGCTTCTGTTTCAAAGGCCCCCTTAAGTACCCCAAGGCTTTTTTCCTTTGTTTCCAAGTTTATTGGGGAGACCACACACAAGGGCCCTTAGAGTGGCTCCCTGGGGTTTCCGGGTCAGTCAAAGTCACTGTTGACAGATGACAAGCAGATAAACACTAGCTTGCAACTCTCCCTGTCATTTCTCTCTATATGGTCTCCATCAGAGCATGGGCTGGAGGAAAGAAGGGAAAGGACAGAGGGAAAGTGAGGGAAGAGCAGGGGAGGAGTCCTGGGAGGGGCAGAGAGGCCCTGAAAAGAATGCTGGTTGAAAACAAGGGCCTGCCCACCTTTACTAGTAAAATGGGTTCATAACCGCAGGCTCTACACAGAAAATCTAAAAGTTCACATTTTCCTAGTTTATGGATGCTTGACCAATGCCCATTTTCTGCATCACTTTATCATGAAGAAGCGCACCTTCAAGTTCAGGCTCTCCCAGTGGTCCTGACATGGCCATGTTGGTGCAGGAAAGACATGCACAGTAATGATTCGTTACCGTATTCAACTAAAAATAGTATGGCTTTTGATTTGGTTGAATGAACTAAAGTCAGTTTACAGGCACTGAGCCAACAGCCTGTGAGGTGATAAGGCCCACTGGGCTTGAGAGTGAAGCTCTGTGTCCTGGAACTTCACCAGCAGAGGAGCAGGTGCAGGAGAGCAAAGCAGGTAATGTTTGCTGGGCCCAGGTGGGGACCAAGCAGAGTATCCCATTGTGTGCGCGCGCGCGCGCGTGTGTGTGTGTGTGTGTGTGTGTGTGTGTGTGTGTGTGTACAGAAATATATCTATGCTACCAATGGTGTACATTTGGGTTTCTTGACCTTGAACACCATGCAATCACTCATATGTATTTTCTAATGCATGTGTTCACATTTTATTGGGTGTACAATCAGGAAAGAAAATGAATGTTGGATCACAAAGTATGTCTATGCTCAGCTTTCATAGAAGCTGCGTTTTCCACAGTGGCTGTGTCCCTTTCTACTCTGCTGGCTGTGTCAACATCCTTGTTAACACTTGGTATTTGCCATCTGCTCATTTTAGCCATTGTCCTGCTCAAGAAGCGTTTGCTTACCCAGGAACATCTACTCCCTCATGTTATTTTCTGGGCCTCCATGTGGTCACCTAAATCCAAATCTCTGCCAGAGAGCTCTCAACTCTATTATACATTTGGCTCACGTTTTTAATACCCCAGAGCCTTTTCATTTCTCTAATTTTTCGATTTTCTAGGGACATCCTGTGTTTGTGTTATGGATTCAATGTTTTCTGTTACTTCTCAAAAATACTTCTCATTTGTCTGTTTGGAGTTTTTCTTCTGGTTGCTGCACTGTTGGTTTCCTCCTTTTGTTCAGGCCTTTGCTTCACTGTCTTTTCTGCTTCCAAGTTGGAGGTGTCCCTCAAATGTCCGTGGTCTTTGCCCATCATTGATATTTAACGTGGTTCACTGACAAACCAGCAGAAAGTCCTGGAATGCATGAGTGGAGCTCATCGACAGGTGGGAGTCCCTTTAGGCTGAGAGAAGCATCTTCATTGCTTTCACTGAGGGATTCCTCAATGTCAGTATCCAGAGTTCTTTATTGGGGGGCATGCATATGGCTGCCAACATGGGAAAGAGAACTAGGGTTCTCACTGTTGTATATGAAGATTTTCATTTAAATGATGACTCTCACCTGAGATTTCCTGTGTGTTTGGTGCACCCAAGACCAGGACCTCTCTATCTTCCTCTTGGAGGAAATAGGTACCGGTGTGTGCTTAGTAGGTGGAGGCAGGGGGAATTGGGGATCTGCCCTCCATTTGTCTAGTCTCTCTATGGCCCCCTGATTTCAGGCCTGTACCTTCCCACCAGCACCACTCCAAGCATTCTGAGCCATTCAGGGGCTCTACAGGGTGAACTGGGTTACTACTGAGCATTCTCCCCTCTGAATTCCTTTAGGTCAGTGGTCGGCAAACTCATTAGTCAACAGAGCCAAATATCAACAGTACAACAATTAAAATTTCTTTTGAGAGCCAAATTTTTTAAACTTAAACTATATAGGTAGGTACGTTGTTATTTTAACAATAACAATTAGGGTACTTAATTAGGGTACTCCTAAGGCTTAGGAAGAGCCACACTCAAGGGGCCAAAGAGCTGCATGTGGCTCGCGAGCAGCAGTTTGCCGACCATGTCTTTAGGTGATGTCTCTTCCATCTGCCTTTTATCATCCAAAATTATGTTGATATCTATTGTCTGGTAAGGTTTCCTGTCTTCTGTTGTTTTTATTGGCAAAGTCACACCTTTGCTATTTTTTTTGCTGACATTTTAGTATAGTTTGGGAAGAAGAGACAGATGGTTATGGTCAGTACACAATGTTTAACCAACAGTCCATGAAGAAAGGAAGAGAAATTAACTGAGCGGACAAGGACACGAAGGAGAGCAGTTAAGGCAAAGGAAAAGGGCTTTGTGTCTGTGGGTGCCTGCTCTTGCTATTCCCACTTTCCCTGCTCTTCTGTGTTTGGTCAAGCTCTCCAAATCCCACATGTATCAGTCATCAGGGTTGGGCTATGCTGTAGTAACGAACAGCCCCAAATCTCAGTGGCTTAGCGCAACAAAAGCTTCTTTCTTGCTCATGTTATCCATCTACACAGAGTGGTCAGTAGTGGGACTCTGTCATTTTAACCACTCAGGAACCTAGCTGAAGGCTGAGCTTCCATAATGACCATGGCAAGACAAGTCACATGCCCACACCAACTTAAATGGGAGAAGAGCAATATAACCCTACCTTGCACTTGAAAGAACTAGACTATCCGTGAAAAGCATTAATGACTATCATAAACCAAAATCACAGCCTCAGGCAGAATGAACATGCTTCAAGGGTCCTTTTGCCAATCACTGCTTTAAACACTTGCCATACTGAATTGTACTTTTGGGAGCCCCTTTGGGTAAGGAACTCTTTGAGGGCTGGGGGGAGTATTAAGCATGTCTCTAACTGCAGGTCCTGGAACAGAGGTTGGAACAGAGTAGGTGCTCAGTGTGCTGAAAAAAAAAAAAAACACACCCACTTTTTATAAAAAGCATGTCAAATTGTTCCTTATCTGATAGTTTTACAATATAGGCTATAGCTTCAAATAAATGTCTTCCTCCTCCACTGAATTCTAGAAAGAAAGGGCAGATGACCCATAGAGCTAGGGAATGAAATATTAGCATCAGCATACACTGTCGGCATACTAACTGCAGAACAGATAGGATCCACGCAGCAGGTGAGCAAGACAGCTCCTGCCTCCTCAGCGAGGGACACGTCCAGGGGGTTAAATGTTGTGCACTGCCAGTTATCCCTATAGACTCTTGCATAAATGTGTATGCAAATTCTCACTAAAGTTTATATTTTAATGCACCTTTGCTCTTTGCCAAGAATAAAAGCTGAATGGCCAAATCCTTAAAAGGTCTCAGAACATTTCAGAGGTGTAAGACCTCCATAATTTTCCTTTTTGGTTTCTATTTTTATAACCAGAAATAGCAGGTGGGGTGATTAATGAATCCCATCAACGATGGTAAATTTTTAACAAGGAAACCTCCCTTCTCCGCAGTTCACTCCCTTAATCTCCTTATCAAATTAGTACTTTTATTTTCACAACAAAATGGTATTCCTCCCCAGTAGTTCATTTTCAGTTCAAGCCCTGGTGGGATTCTAATTTACTTCTCACTGTTAGTTCTAAGGAACTTGAACGTGACGTGAGGCATGTGCACAGTTATTTATCGGGCAGCCTGTTCACAGAGGAGAATGTCACCATTGCGGTGCCCAAGGATGTTGCTGACCCCTTGATTGGCTTGCATGCACCTATAATAACATTCTCCTTTCCCCCATGCATCTGGATGGTTTTGTGGTACTAAGGCTGGATTCGGAGGGGAGGATTCTGAATTACTCCTGCCCCCTGGAATCTGAGTGACGGAAGGACACTGGGGCAGGAGGGCTCTGACCCTACAGCCATGGTCGCTTGAGAAAGGCTCGGGGTGGCTCTGGCTCCCCAAACTGGAGGTATTTTTCCTTTGTATTTTCAAGCCACTATCAAAGTAATATATGTGTTTACTCTA
Organism: Myotis myotis; assembly: GCF_014108235.1. Classification (NCBI taxonomy): domain Eukaryota; kingdom Metazoa; phylum Chordata; class Mammalia; order Chiroptera; family Vespertilionidae; genus Myotis; species Myotis myotis. Next base: position 34,473,781 of record NW_023416390.1, on the reverse strand, counting down.
CAAAGGTGGGAAAATACAGAAACTATGTTAAACCTTTCAGAAATGAACACATTTAACATTTTGGCCTATTCTATTCATCTCTCTCTCTCTCTCTCTCTCTCTCTCTCTCTCTCTCTCTCTCTCTCTCTCCCCCTCTCTTCCTCCACTCCTTTCTCTCCTTCCACATGTGTGTATTTGTGTAGCCAAACATATATATGATACACACACATACATACAAATAGGAGTCCAATTGTAATACTGTTTTGAAATCCACTTTTTGAGCTTACCAATGTCACAAATATTTTCCATAAAATTGAACCTTTTTTGAATTTTTTTTAGTGATTTGTCGTATTTCATCATATGAATGTAGCATATTTTATTTAAATACATTTCTATCTTTGATGTCTATGCAGATGTCTCCTATATTTTACTTTTATAACTTAAGAAACAACATACCCCTTTTTATGTAAATATTTTTGCACATCTATGACCTTGGCTGAGGTTAATTTACTTAAAGTGAAATTGCAGTTTCAAGGCTTTGAATGTCCCCCGGGGTTTAGATGCCCTCCAGATAATCTGCACTCATTTATATTTCGCTGCAGTAAAGGGGGGTGTCTGCTCCCCAAGCTCCCGCCAATGGGGCGTCATGTCATTTTAATCACATTTTTTTGACAATGTGGTCAGTGTAAAATGGTGTTGTAATTTGTATTTTTCTCATTCTTAGTATAGTTGAGATGTCTTAATTGTTTTTCTTAGTTGTTGAAGTAATCTTTGTGAGATGTGCAAACATTTAAATCTTTGAACTAAAAGACTCAATTTTTCTTTACTGTGTCAAATTTGAACTTTGGATTTTTAAATAAACTTTATTTTTTAGAGAACTTTTAGGTTCACAGCAAAGTTGAGTGGAAGTTACAGAGATTTCCCATTTACCCCCTGCCCCTACACAGCCACCCCATTATCAACATCCTCACCAGATGGGACATTTGTTACAGCCGATGAACCTGCCCTGACACGTCGTCATCCCCAGAGTCCAGCATGCGCAGTAGGGTCACTCTTGGTGCTGCACACTCTATGGGTTTGGACAAATGTATCCACCGTTCTAATATCACACAGAGTAGAGCACTCAGCGTTTAAGTAAACATTTTCTGTGATTTCACACTCCTAAATTAATCACAGTTTAATAGTATGGAGTTCTCTTTCAAACGTCTTTTTCCCCAAAATACACTGTCTGGGTTTCCCCTTCTAGACCTAACGGAGTTTATAAAGCCCATTTTTCCTAACCAGACACATTTCTCCTCAAGAGAAACACTGATGCTAGCTGTCAACACAGTAATTTGTGTTTTCAACTACATTTTCTATGTTGGCTTCAGATACTACTTCTTTTAAACAACACAGCGTTATCCATAGAGTTGAAGTTTCTGTTCGAATCCTGCTCTCCTCCATATAGGCCCATTCAGACTAGTGTAACATTCTATTGTATGAATACTAGAGGCCTGATGCATGAAATTCGTGCAAGAGTAGGCCTTCCTTCCCCTGGCTGCCAGCACCAACTTCCCTCTGGCACCCGGGACCCGGGCTTCCCTCATAGCCCTGGCTTCGGTCAGAAGGTCGTCTGGAAGGATGTCTGGTCTAATTAGCATATTATGCTTTTATTGTTATAGATGGCATAATTTATCTATTTCCCACATATGGGCATTTGGGTTTTGTTTATTCTTCCCTTTTATAAATAATGCTCCAATGAACATCTGTATGTGTGAGACTTTCTGTGGGATCTAGACTGAGTTAGTGAAATGTAGGAATGTAGGGAGCACCCATCACCAAATCCCCTAGAAGAGGCAGACTGTCTTCCAGAGACACTGTCCCATGCACACACACCCCACCCCCCGCAACATCCTCCCCCACACACCCACAGGACAGAAATGTCACCATTTCTCCACATCTTCACCAACATTGGCTATGGTCCTATTTCTTCCTTCTACAAAGCTTAATGTTTGACTGTTTAGACTATTTCTTTCGTCTACGTGAAATGTCTCATGGGGTGTAGGGTCAGATCTGTATTTCACCTCATTGTCCCTGGATGCTTGGTGACCACTCTAATTACTGCAGTGTTATGAAATCTCCCCTGCCCACCCTGCCCCTCACACTCTTCCTCCTTAGAGCATCCTCTCTGTTCTCAGCCCTTTACCAGCCACATGGATTTGATGATAAAAGCTAATGTCAGGTTTCATTGCCAACCCCAGGGGGTTTCGCCTGGAATTCACAAGTTAATTCAGAGAGAATTGATATCTCTCTCAAGTTGCCTTTCCACTTGCAAACACAGAATGCATTTCCACTTACTTAGTTATTTTAAGTGGGGTTATAATTTTCTCAATAAGAGCTGTACTCATCTTTTGTTAGATTTATTCCCAGACTCTTGTAAGTTTTGCTGTGTTGTTGGCAGAGACTTATCTGCTGTAATTACCTTGTCTAATTTGTGATTGCGGGAGTAATCACCCTGCTTATTTCCAGTCTCTACATTTTATTTAGTTTGGGGATTTTTTTTTTTTTGTAAGGGGGCAGAGACTCTCTTCTTTGTCTTGTACTTTCTAGGGTTCCAGTACAATATTAATTAGAAACAGTGATGATAGACAACATTTTCTTGTTCTTCATTTTAGAATAAGTTCTAATGTTTCACCTCTTAAATTGGATGATTTCTGTTTTGTTGATGTATTTCATCAAGTAAAGAATGTTCCCTTTTCTTATTACTTTGCTAGCAGTTGTGACTTGATCACATGTGAAGATTTTTTGAATTTCTTTCTGCATCTACTATGATGACCATATGTTTTCTTTTTAAATCTGGCGATATATGGAATTATGATAACACGTTTTCACATACTCAGATATCCATGCTCCCACCCTTTTTCAAAGAAATATTTTCTATTCCTTTTGTATCTTTCATTTTATGATCAGTAGTTTTTCACCTTGTGATAAATGAAGAGCCATATAATTTGTTCTTAGTTCTCCTCATGACTAATTTTATTGCTCAAATAATATGGATAGACAGCATTAACGTTTTTAACACCCAAAACAAAATTCTAAAAAGAAAATATTTTATTGCCTTTCTGCTATAAAAATCAGTGTATGTACATCTCAACCCATTCTTCCTTTTCACTAATAAGCACAGAAATTTTAGTAGAATTTGGATTGTTTTTCAATTTTGCTTTAAATTTCTTATTGCAAAAATGTTGACTTTTACAATGTTTCATAAACATAATTAACATTTAGTCCTGTTAAAGTGCTCACCACCCACCAGCCTTTTTATATTTTTCTTTTGTCAAAGTTGTTGTTTCCCTTCATTTTAAATATGATTTACTAGTTTTTTCAGGGGATAGTTATTTCATTTTTTTAAAAATATATTTTATTGATTTTTTACAGAGAGGAAGGGAGAGGGAGAGTTAGAAACATCGATGAGAGAGAAACATCGATCAGCTGCCTCCTACACACCTTCTACTGGGGATGTGCCCGCAACCAAGGTACATGCCCTTGACTGGAATCGAACCTGGGACCCTTCAGTCCGCAGGCTGATGCTCTATCCACTGAGCCAAACCAGTCAGGGCGTTATTTCATTTTTGATAATGACTTTTTGTTGACTTTATCCATGAAAAACAACTTCATTGGATACAAAAATTGGGGCTCCCACTTCCCCTAAATTTCCCTGAACTTGCTTGTGTAACAGAGCTGTGTTGTGGGGAAGTCTAAGCACAGTGGTGCTTCATTTTTCTCCTCCTTTAGGCAAAGTGTAGTTTTCCTGTCTGAAAGCTTGTGGTATTAGTTCTCCATCCTTGGGGTTCACCAATTTTACTGGGATGTTTCAGGATCTATTTTCTCTATTAAAATGTTCCAGGAATGCGTTGAGGTCTCTAGGGCAGCAGATGGAGTTCCCTCTTCCCTCAGAAAGTGACTTCTGAATATGCTGCTGTTTGATCTGTTCTATCTCCACATCACAGGCACCACTGGCTGTATGTTGGACCCCCATTGCCCGTCTTCTTCTTCTTCTATGATCTTTTAAAATTTTATTCATCTCTTTTTTTTGTTTCTTTACTCTATGTGGATATTCGCTTCACAATGAAGAATGTGGAGTGTGGGTTTTAACATCAGATAAACGTGACACTTATTTTCTCTTTGATCTTTGGCACCAGGCTTTATCTTTGAAAGCACAGGTGACCCTCTGAATCCTGACATTCTATTTTAAGAAACTAGTTAGAATTAGATGATGTACTTATACTGCTTAGCCCACTCCTTATCAAAGAGTAAGCAGTTAATGTCAGGTTGGCTCCTATGAAATTGCCAATATTGGACAGTTTTTTACCTACAAAAGGGCACTTTCATTTGGCTAGACCTAACACATTTTAGTTATTAAAGAGTTATTTTTATTAGTGCATTTTAATGCCAGACCCCCTACACTATTCATAGGTTTACTGCTGGATTATTTCTGTTCTGGGATGTTTCTAATATATTTATTACTTCCTTTGTTAATGTCTGGTCCTCATTTTCCCCTAAATTATTTCTCACTTCTTTGTTGTTACATGCTTTTTATAGATCCTCTAGTCCTAACCAAATGCTGTTTTTCCCTGGGCTTCTCTCATCTAACTGGGTCCTCACACAACCTGAGCCTAACACATGTGTGCTGATGTCTTATATTCATAGGATAGGGTTTCTTGACTTCTGAATTACTGACATTGTGTCCAGGTCATTCTCTGCGTTGGGAGTGTGTGTGTGTGTGTGTGTGTGTGTGTGCGCGCACGCTGTGCCCAGCAGGCTGTCCAGCAGTATTTCTGGCCTCTCCTCACTAGATGCCAGAGCAGCCCCGTCCCCTGGTGTGACAGCCCAAAGTGTCTCCAGACACGGCCACGTGTCCCCACTGATGTAACCTGTGGCATTTCAGCAGCAATTCCACTTCCAGAGTTTTGTCCTACATATTCTTGCACATGTGTACACCATAGTTGTAATAACAACATTTTAAAAATGAAATATGAGAGGTGGAGAAGCAGGAAAACTGAAGTGTTCATAAATAATTTTTGTATTTACACCAAAAGAAATAGCATGCGGTCATGAAAGCTACTGATTTATATATGCCGACATTTGGTATTAATTGAATTTGTTTTCATTACACACATATATCATATTCATAATTCCTTTAAATTAAAAAATTAATTAAAATTTATTAAAAGTCTTACTAGAAGGATACAAAATATTGCCAAGGACATAATGGACAGGCTTAAGGATTTGTACAAAATACAATAGAAAAATAAAGCAGGGATAATTATGAATAAGAGAATAGAAATGTTAAAATATTAAAGATTTTTTAAAAAAACTACCCCAAATAAGAACATTCCTGAATTTGCATAGTAGACAAGCATATCATATTGCAGAACAAAGTGATGCTGATAGATAAATATTTGTTACCTGCTGAAGCTACTACATTTTAAGAATAAGAAAAATAAGAATAATAATCATATTATATAGCCTTTACAGTGTGTTTCTCAGTAATATTGTGTGTGTTTGGTGTGTGTGTATGTGTTTAATGCATGTAGTAAATAACAAAGAACCATGTGGGAGTCAGAGAGTGTTTTTGGCTGAAGAATGTTATTCCAAGGGACATATCTGTGCCGCCTTCCTCCTCCCTCCCTTTCCCCCCAGAGCCCTCCCGTGGTGGGGAGACTGCAGGATTGTGGAGGAAAACCAAAGCCTCGCCCAATCCTTTGTAGGCAATCACTTGCTCTCCAAAAACAAAGGCAAGGCTTGCACATCCTCACACCTAAAGAACCCAGCAGCTACAGCAGTTTCGAGCTGCTCCTGGAACCCCAGCTAACCAAACCACAGATCCAAGTCAAGAAATCTCTCTTCAAGGAAACGCTACAGCATACAAAATTCCTGGCGAACAGAGCACAAGTTTAAATGCAGAGTCGGAAAAAGCCATTCTGGGAATTAGGGCTACCAAACAGATTGTAGACCCCAGAAAGCACAGACAGCTACTGAAACCTGGTGGGCAGGCGAAAGGCGGGGCGGAGGGAGGGCGGCACTCATTCTGTCAGCTTTTTCAGCGAATTCATAGGAACCGCGAAAAGTTGAAACATGCAACTAAAACCATGCAGAGAGTATAACCTATGAATGGTCTATCACCATTTTTTTTTAAGTTTCCAGGAGGCTTTTAGAAACCAGTCTGTTTTCTCAGGGCGAAGAGGCAAAGAAACACTTGTAATCCAGCAGTTGCTTAAAGTTAACGTCAGTGCGCTTTTGATAAGCAGCATTTTACAGTACAGTCCATGCTTATGAGACCATTTCTATCCATCTGTCTTCAAGTATATGTCTCTGTTGTGACATTTCTAGGCTCATGTTCAACAAACCTTATTTTTCCTCTTATACTTTTTTCATATTGTTTGGGTTATCCATCTGAAGATGTATGTCTTTTTTGTTTTCAAAAACCTAAAGTCATTTTCTCCTGAACTCAGTAACGTAGACAGTTCCTTCCCTCTTCCCACCACCAGCTCCCACCTCCCCAGCAAAGATTTCTTCGCTGTCATCATTGTCCCATCAATTTCCCCATAAAATGTGTGATCTCTGGCTGCCTTGTTTCCACGGTGGTGTCACACTGTACACGGGACTCTGCCACTTGCTTTCCCCCAAAGACAAGGCCAGCTTCCCAACGCTCTCTCCCTCCCTCGACACATCCGCCTCTTCCATGAAAATCACCGCAGTCCATCGGCATCTCAGCCCGATGCCGGCCTGTGCAATCAGCTCAGTGATTCTGTCTACCTGTGCTCTGATTTTTCTGGAATAACTAAACATTTGGGGATCTGGAAAAGATAGCGCTCATCACCGTGCTTTTCCACAAATCCCTTGATCGAGCTCACACGCTTGTTTTCCCACATGTAATTTAATACTGTGCTGTGAGATCCCACAGCATCCTCGTGGTGGCTTACTTAATATTTCATGGATTACATACCCTAATTTAGGGTAATTTAGTTTTGTACACAACGGAATCTGCTATTCCAATGATAAGCCATGTTATGTCATTTACTCACAGAAAGTGCCCCTCAGTAGAGTTTATCTCTCTCAGTAGACTAAAATACTTTCCTCATATAAATCCTGCAATCATCTCATAAGATTTATTCTTAGCTGTTCAAGTGTTATTGCTATTATAAATGAGTCCCCCTTCTGTTGCATTTTGTAAATGTTTACTTTTCAAGTAAGGACAAGCTATTGATTTTTGTCTATTAATTTTAAAACCACACAGCTCACTGAGGTCTCCTATCAATTCCAATAATCTCTTCAGTTGACTTTTTTGTGTTTTTAGTTATGCAATTACATAATCTTCAAATAATTTCCTAGTTAATTATATTGGTTTAGTATTTTCGAAGCTAAGTAATTTTATAGTGAATATAGCCATTTACCAGTATTTCATTGCCCAGACTTTCATTTGAATGACTATATGTGTCACCATTAAGCATGACAATGATTTGTGTTTTGGGATTTAAAAGAGCGTATTAAAGACTGCTAATGCATTCCTATATACTAAGGGTTGTATGTTTAGTGTGTGCATGTGAAATTAATTAAGATATATTCAACTTCATCCGACAAGTTCATTGCCATTTTATTTATCATGTAATTTTCTTTCTTTGACATAGTAACACATTGTTTGCGGGTAGTTTTTATCGTGCGCTAATAGGTGGCGCGGGCCATTTTTGCTAATTTTTTGCGCAAATGGCAATGTTCAGTAAAATTACGATAACTTTAGTTTAAGTATTTATACGTTACCCGCATTCTACCGCTAGTTTATAAAAAACGTATTAATACGTGTCCCGCGCTCTACTACACTGGTAGAACGTATAAATACATAAAACGTGTAAACACGTTTCCCGCATACAATGTGTTAAATGCTGAATTAATTGATAGATTCACATGGCTGCTTAGTTGTGGTTGGTGTTTTGGTTTTAAATCCTTGCAGAGGAAAGTTTATACCTGCACAGCATTGGGTGGAGGTGGACTCTGAAGTTAGCATTTAGGTCTCAGCCCAGTTCTTTCCAGGTTCGGGTAGAGCAGGGTGGGGAACCTTTCTGCCAAGGGCCATGTGGATATTTATAACATCATTATCGGGCCATCAAAATTATCAACTTAAAAATTGGCCTGCTATATTTGGTCAAACAATTCATTAACTCACCCCTAATGCCTCGGCAGGGCCAGACCAAATGACTTCACAGGCCTTAGACAGTCCCCGGGCTGGACCTTCCCCACCCTGGGGTGGAGGAAAGGGGAGATTTGTAAATGGGTTGCAGCTTCTCTCTGCTAGCTCCTCACTGAGGCAGGAGAGTTTAGAGCGTGGGAGCTGAGGTGCACAGGGGTGGACCGGGGAGTCAGGAGCTGCCTGGGACTCTGGGTGCTGCACTGTTTCCTTTCTGTGTTTGTTGGGCTCGCCTGGCTTCACCATCAAGTGCAAGTGTTTCAGAATCTGCATTTGGCACCTGCCCCCTGCCTGTCCCACTCTTTTTTTGAGCCCCTGATCACCCAAGTTAGTGACTGGTCCTGGGGACCTTCTGGGGTATCGGCCCTTCTTCCTCTGGTGAACTGGCTGATGGGAGTCATGTGTGGGAGTTTCCTTTCCTTTACTCCATCCCCTTCTGCACGTGATCCAACAGAAATTCGTCAGGTTTTCTATCCGGGCACCGGCATGGCTCCCAGGCCACTATATTTTTCTCCACATTTGTATCTCATTGGCCACTCAGTGCCGTCTTTGAGAGGCAGAGGCTAAGTAATCCCAGTCTTTGGCTTGCTGAGGAGACCCCAGTCCTTCACACACACACACACACACACACACACACACACACACACACACACACACACGTTCACTGTACATTTTTACATAAAACCTTCTTGGCCAAAGTTGGAACACAGGCAAGTTAACATAGAGACCTAAAGGGAGTCAAAACCCACAGGCATGAGGCATGGGTGACCTGCCAGAGTAGAAAGCTGGATTCTGGTCATTTCTTTTGAGACAAAGGCTGGGCCTGGGGCAGGCGTCTGTGTCCATTCCCACAGCCCAGGGAGCCCGTGCCAGGAGCTCCGCAGCCTGACGAGGCTTCCAGTCCAGGGCTCAGCACCTCCCCAATTGTCCTGCTCAGAGATTGGCATCCTCATTTCTCCTCCAGCTGATCACCTTGGGATCCCATGCTGGGTCTCCCAGGCTCAGTCAGCAAAGCGGATAAAGGAGTCATCACTAGCTAATTTAGCCCCAACACCCCTCCCCTGCCCCCCCCCACCCCCCGGCACATTGCAGAGGGAAGCTACAACAGCAAAAGTAACCAAGACCATTCCTTAGTTTTCTTATGTTTGCTGCTGTTTTCCAAAACTCCCATAAATGACTGTAGTTTATCTTCATATACGCATGTGGTCCCAACACCATTGCTTCAATTTCCAGGTAAGAATCTGGAACGTGAACAGATCAGAGCTGGCTCCCAGTCTCCTAACCTGTGGATGGGGCTGGACTACCTGGGGATACCAGCTTCCTACCCACTCCACCGGAAGGAGAGAGAATGTGCACAAGGGAAAGGTGTGACTATTTGAACATATCCCTTCAGACTGACCCTCGTTCCACCAGGTGGAAATGAGTAACAGACATCTTTCCACGGACCCAACCTCTCCCTCTTTCTGGGCTGTGGTTCTCAGGAAATGGGGTGGGGGGAGTTTGAGGAAATCAGATCTAAAGAAATGTCGAGAGTCCATAAAAAATAATTATAACCATGAGCCACGGGGAAGAGGAAATGGGCTCCGGAGTCTGATAAATAGGATTTTATTAACTTGTTAACCTCTCTGGCCTATCGAGGAAGCTAAAGGCAAGACCTTTCAGCCCAGCGGTGACCGTGACACGCTGGGACTTGAGGAGCCGACGGAGCCCAGAGGGACATGTTTATACAGAAACAGAAAGTGCAGTCACAACAATGAGGGCTTTCCCGGTTTTTATTCCCAACGAGCGTTTGCTGGAAGGAGACTTACCTTGAAATGTGAAGCTAGAGATATTTCATCCACAGTCATACTAGAGATAAAAGACCTGATGCTTTAAAAAAAAAAAAAAGTATAAAGCAATATGAAATAAAATGTATTTCTTCCTTTCATGAAAAGATTAACTCAAGTTTGGGGAATATCATTTGAAGCACCTCCCAGCCTGCCACCGGGGTTCAGAGAGAGGCAGGGACCACATGGCTCACTTCTTGACAAGGGACCACTGACCCCCTCTCCGCAGAAGCCCAGCTGGTAGGAAGGGAGGCAGCACAGCCTGGGAGAAGGGAACTCGGCTTCCCTGTCAGTGACTTTAGCGAGGCTGTGGTTCTTGTAACTCACGGTCCTTTGAGTCATCCACGTTGCTGCTCCCACAGGCAGAATGTGGCCCAGGAGGGAGCCTGGGTCTCTGGGTCCAGAGAGAGGAATTTCAGCGGCCCCTGGCTCAGGACCCCAGCTCCCCAGGGAGAGGCTGTGCCAGCAGGGGCCCCGCCAGCACACGGCCACCACACAGCCACCCTGGAAGCGGCTCTGTGTGCGTTTCAGCTCCAAACTCTCAGAACAACGGTCAGTCCTGACAATAACCCACCGCCTGTCCCCTCACATACCAAGGCCCTCTCACCTGTGGGCCTACTATGGCCACCCTCACTCACTCCAGGGCCTGTGCCCGGGCCTTTGTGCACATGCTCCCAGGCAGCCCCCTGGGGATTCCCTTGTCCTAGGGTCCCTGTCCACTAGTTCTGCAATGGGGCGGCGGGACTGCTCTGTTCCGGCAGAATTCCCCTCACTTTGCTCTGTATTTCCCATGGAACATGTCACCCTGTAACTTAAAATTGACTTCTACTTCGTTTATTTCATGTGTTTATTGTTTGCCTCCCCATAGAATGTAGGCGCCAGGAGGGGCAGGGGCTTGGTCTGTTTCCTCCCTATGTACTCCAAGCACCTACAATAATGAATGAGCAAACAGACGCATTTTTAAGCACCGGCAGCTGGAGGATGCCGCCATCAGATGTGACCTCTGGAGCATGTGGCGCTTCCCTGTCCTCTCCTTTCTAAGACAGTAACTCGGGGAAGCGGGTATCGATGGGGGGAAATCCTTTAATAGTAAAAGCCACTGGCCTGGCTCTCTTTCACCCCTGAAAAGGATTCTGCGCTCTAGCAGAAACACGGAAGCGATGTCTGCGCTGAAGCCTGCTGTCAGGGGGCCTCAAAACAGTAGGTGATCATCCAAGATTTACAAGCGATGGCACCAGGCCTGACAAGAGACAGAGCCAGGAGCAACGTTCCCGCTGCCTTGACTCCAATTTCCTGGCTCGCATCCGGCCATGCAGACCATGGCCTCCGTTCTGACACAGCTCCTTACACAGAAACATTTGCGAAGTGCCTCATCCAAACGCTTCTCCCAAACACAGGGTGGAGAGGGCGGCCACATGCCCCTGGATCTTCAGGGCCCCATTGTTCTGGGCTTTCCGACCTTTGACCAGAGCCCTCTCCAAGAGTGTGCACGCCATTTTCTCCGCTTGTCTTTCTTGTTTCACTCACTCGGGGAATGTGTTTTATTTATTTTTGTCGTAGTTAGCAGGGAAATTACATAAATACGTAGGAATTCCAAGATCAGAAAAGCAAACCTATGCCATGGACGCTAACAAGTCCATTGTTGATGGTGAGGTCTGATTTAACTGAAAGACTGGCCAAAGGGGAAATCACAGCCCTGTGGAGTCGGTGATAACCTGGGGTTAACATAACACAGCTACTCACATCATTTTATCCATTGCGTCTGTGTGCCCCATGTTGGAACCCATCTGAGGCAATTTTCTGGCAAAGGCTGCCCAGATGTCCTGGTCACTCACACCCTCAGATGAGACTGGCCTGTGTTCTAACAGGCCCAATGCTCTGTTGATTCTTTTCATGCAACACAGTCCAGTTTACCAAACTGAAAACCATTGTTTTATAAAACAGAAAACGTAAGAAAGGATGAACCTTGTCTATATCTGCAGCAAGACTGTCTATTGCACTTCATGTCTATTGAACGTTTCAAGAAAAAATAAATTACATGACCAGAGTCTGGAGGTCTTTTCTATAGGTCCGATTATTATTCTTGGTAAATTAACAACTTAATATGACACCATGCAGACCTATTTTTACCATTATTATGATCAAGCAAGAGTTAGTGTGTTCTGATTCCCGGTCTCTCTTTTTACTTTATTTTTTATTGAATTTACTTGGGTGACATTGGTTAATAAAATTATATAGGTTTGGGGTGTACAATTCTATAATACATCATTTGTATATTGTATTGTGTGTTCACCACCCCAAGTCAAGTCTTCTTCCATCACCATTTATCCCCCCATATCCTCTTCTACCACCCCCCACCTCCCTTTCCCTCTGGTAATCACCATACTGTTATCTGTCTATGAGGTGGTGTTTTTTTTCTTCTTAATCTCTTCACCTTTTTCACCCAGCCCCTAACCTCTCTCCTCTGACAGCTGTCAGTCTGTTCTCTGTATCTATAAGTCTATTTTTATTTTGTTAGTTTCTTTTGTTCATTTGATTCCATAAGTGAAATCATATGGTATCTGTCTTTCTCTGGCTGGCTTATTTCACTTAGCATAATGCTCTCCAGGTCTATCCATGCTGTCGCAAAAGGTAAGATTTCCTTCTATATTACAGCCAAGTAGTATTCCATTGTGTATATGGACCACAGCTTTTTTATCCATTCATCTACTGATGGACATTTGGGCTGTTTCCAGGTCTTGGCTATTATAAATAACATTGCAATGAACATAGCGGTGCACATATTTTTTTGAATTAGTGTTTGGGATTTCTTCAGATATATTCCCAGAAGTGGAATCACTGGGTCATAAGACAGTTCCATTTTAATTTTTTTGAGGAAACTCCATACTGCTTTCCACAGTGGGTGCACCAATCTGCATTCCCACCAACAGTGCACGAGGGTTCCCTTTTCATCACATCCTCACCAGCACTGTTTGTTGATTTATTGATGATAGCCATTCTGACAGGTGTGAGGTGATATCTCCTTGTGGTTTTAATTTGCATCTCTCTGATGATTAGTGACACGGAGCATCTTTTCATGTGTCTGCTGGCCATCTGTATGTCCTTTGCAGAAACGTTCCCTAAAAAAAAACAATAAAAAAAATGTGGCCTAAGATTTATGTGCAAGAATGTTCAGTGTAGTCCTCTGTATAAGAGTGAGAAAAATAGGAAGAACTTAAGTCACGGTAGAAGAATGGCCAACTAATTTAAAGTGCGAGCATAATAGAGAATATTACAAATCCATAAAAATTACATTCTCACAGAATATTAAAGGTCATGGGGAAAATCTAAAAAAAGAAAAAAATACCAAAATGTAGACAGAAGTTATGTCTAAATTGCATGCTTATAGATGATTTGATTTTCTATTTTTATACCTTTTCAATTTCCCTTAAACCCCCCCCCTCCCCCAACACACAGGATTTATATATTACTTTTATTCTCTGGTGAAATAATGAATTCCATCTTGAAATAAAATAGAGCCACTTGTAATAAACTGGGATGGATTACCCACATAATTTGGTTAAATTGGTATTTGGGAGCCATGTAAGCAAGTAACCACCAGTATCCTTTGCACCTGGTTGGAAAGTGCCCGGTCCCCAAACTCAATGCCATCATGCCCTTTGGCTAAATAAAAATGCCTTGAACTTTTGTGGGGTGATGAGTATAAGACGACAAATCCTCCTCATAGAAGTAGGTGCCTTGGTCCCTGCAGAGGGATTGGAGATTGGTGCTCTGAAGCCTTAGAGACCCAGAAATATTTCTGTCCTCATGTCCTGACATTCCCTCCAGTTTCTTTCCTCCTACTTTGTCTCGAGACCAAATATAAATCCAGAAGGGGCCAGAACTTGTCCTCGGGACTTTGCGATGAAATGAGACCAATGGCATTTCACTCTCTGGCCCAGAGTTTACTTTTGGAAAGTAAAAATAATGCCCACAAATGCCTCTGTGGCTCCAGCAAACATAAACGATGTCTCTGAGAAACGGTGGTTTGATTAATGCAGGCAGTTCTGGCAAACAACGTCAAAATTCCACGGAGAGAGGGAAAGCCAGTAAAAACGCCTGGCCTGTCTGACTACAGGGCCAGGGCCTGGTGCATCTGGGGAGCCATCTGCGTCACCACTGCCAGTCTCTGCCTCCCCAACATCTGGACACCTCCAGGCACAATCCCTGCAAAGGAGAGCTGTTTATTCCACTAGGTAAAGAACCCATTTCCTCATTTAGTTTTATTCGTTGGTTAGGAAAATGCTTATTGGCCAGCAAGTGGGCCTGTTCAGTAAAAAGCTTAAGACCTGCAGCATGCAATACAACTCCTGGCTCTGACACATTCATTACAGATCTAGCCACATGACGATAAGGCTCTAATCGCGGGATGTGTCTGGACAGTTTAAGTGGGCCAGTCACCCCCCACCTCTCTAGCATGGCACCTCCTCACCACAGGCCTGACATTCCTCCACAGCCCCACCGCCTTCCTGGCATGTGGGGAGCATGCAAGGTGAGGGGCTGCTCTTCACAGAGCATCCCACGCCCTGACCCTGGGAAGCCCGTGCACTGGTGGTCACCTCCAGCTAAGGAATGCTGTAATCAGCGGATTTCTGAACTGTTGGATGGGCGTTGATTTGCTTACGGTTATATCCATTGGACAAATTTTATTAAGTGCCTTCCATGTTAGGATTAGGGACACAAGTGGCTGTGAGACAGAACGAATTTTGAAGGAGGGACGAGAGATAGAAGTGGGATCGTGCAGAGAAGAGCAGGAAGTGGTCACTCACCATCATGGGATTACCTGGCCACCATATCTGGGCCATCACAAAGAAGGAGTTGCCCATTGCCAGGTAAGACTATGACTCATTTGGTTACTGATTTGGAAAATGTTGCTGGCTAAGACATTGAAGTGTCTGCCATGTGGTGTGTCAGTCTCCGAGAAGTTGTCATGGAGGTCAAGAAGGTCAAGTGCAGTGGCATCCCAAGCAGATAGAATGGCATTAGCCACAGCAGGAGGTCTGGAGAGCACAGTGCTGGTGATGAACTGCAAACAGTACTGAGGCCCAGCCTAGGCGCGTGGAGGGGATAAAACAGGGAGATGGGCTGGGTGTGGTGCAGAGTTTCTTCTATCAAAGAAGAGTTTCCAGGTGCAGAAAAGGTACCAGGAACCTACAGGCCAAACAGTGCCCAGCGGTACTGACAGAGCCAGGAAGCTCTGGACTCACGCCAGCCCCAGAGCAGGGTCTTCCATAGGGACCTCAGAATGGTCATGTCACAGTAATGGACTAAACTAGTTCTAGAAGAAAACCATAAAAAAATATTTAAAATACATCTCAAGAAATGACAAATTAATTCTCAAAGAGCTTAATTTCCTACAAGAACAAAGCCAACACTCTTATTTAAAAAAAACACCAACACTAAAACAATTTATAATTTTTCTGATATCTAATTAAAATTTACTAGACACATTAAGAAGCAGAAAGTTATAATACACACAAATAAAAAAATTAATTATAACAAAACAAAATAAAATGTGGAACATTTCCAATGTTCAAAGCCAAACATGGCTCCTGGCCACCATCTTGGGCAGTGGAGAGAGAGGCATTTCCATCATTGAGAAAGTTCTGTTAGTGCTGATGTAAACATACCAACTGAAAACAATGTTCAGCTTGGATGAAAAAGCATGGCCTAAGTGTAAGTCTATAAAACAACAAAAACGAAACAATAGCAACAACTCACTTTACGTATAAAGACATGGATGGGTTAAAAGGAAAAGGCTAGAAATAGATGTTCACGCAAAGCAAATACAAAAGAGTCAGAAATAGAGACTTCTGAACAAGAGATATTGCCAGGATCAGAGGGAGTCATGTCATGATGAAGGCAGTGTTGCATGTGCATGTTCCTAATAACAGAACTTCAAAAGAGATGAAGCAAAAGTGGGCAGAACTTACAGGCAAAATGGACATATTCATAATTATATTTGGAGATTTTAACACTTCTCTCCCTTAGTAAATGAAAAAAACCAGTACCAAAGAACTTACATGCATATATGCATAACCCATGGACACAGAAAATAGTGTTGTAGGCCTGGGTGTGGGTTTGGGGTGGAGGGAGTCAATGGGAAGGGAAAAGGAAACATCTGTAATACTTTCAACAATAAAGATAAATTAAAAAAAAAAAGAAAGAGGAGAAAATAAATTGGGATACACTGGACTTGGAAAACACTACTATCCAAGTTGATCTAATTGATTTTCAGAGAACACTGTAAGTCAAAACTACAGAATACGCAGGCTACAGAATAACATGCTATTCAGATGCACATGAAACATTCACCAACATAGACAATACACTTGGTTATAAAATAAATCTCAATATATTTTAAAAATTTGACATCATAGTGTTGTTGGTTTTGCTTTTTATAAGACACTGGGGGGTAGGGGAGGACAGGGGATTGTCAAGGGCGGGGGGAAAAAAAGGAGACATATGTAATACTCTTTGTAATACTTTAAGCAATAAAAAAATTAAAAAAAATGAAAAGAAAAAAAATCCACAGTGGAATTCAATTATAAATTGATAATAACATATTTGAAAAATATCCAAATATTTGAAAATGAAACAAAACACTTCACAAGAACACATAGGCCAAAGAAGAAATTATAACACATTTTGAACTAAATTAAAATGAAAATGCAACTAGCACAATTTTGGGGCTATAGGAATTTTTTTTTTCACCTTTAAATGCTCATAGAAAGGATTAAGATCAATGACCTAATCTTTCAATATAAGACAAAAAACAACAACAACCGAAACCTGAAGAAAGTAGAAGGAAAGAAATATAAGAGTGACAATTAATAAAGTGAATGAAAAAAATTAATAATACCGAGTCTGCCATATTGAAAAAATATGAATGCTCTAGTATGACTGATCAAATAAAAAAAGGAAAAAAAATATAAATTCTTAATGTCAGGAATGAAAAAGGGGATGTCATTTCAGGTCCTACAGATATTAAAAGGCAAATAAGAGAATATGTGAATCATTTTTTTACAATGAATAGAGTAACACAGATGAAAAAGATAAATTCTATGAAAGGCATAAAGTAACAAAATGTATGCAAGAAGAAATAAAAATATTTCAATAACTCTATATTAAATACAGGAATTAAATATTTAATTTAAAAGTCTTCCTCAAAGAAAATATCAGTCCTATGTGAGCCCACTAATAAATTCGATGAAATACTTAAGGAAAAAAATAATGCCAATCCCAGACAAATTCTTTCAGAAAATAGAGGGTGATGGGAAAACTTCCAAGCTCATTTTATGAGGCCAGCATTGACCCTATGCCAAAGCCCAACAAAATATTATAAGAAAAGAAAATTATAAACCAATACCCCTCATGAAAAAAATCTTGAAAACAACTTAGGAAATAATATCCGGCAATATATTAAAACTAGAGGCCCAGTGCACAAAATTCGTGCATGGGAGGGAGGTTCCTCAGCCCAGCCTGCACCCTCTCCAATCTGGGACCCCTTGGGGGATGTTCAACTGCCCTAAACTGGCAGTCAGACAGCCCTCTCACAATCTGGGACCACTGGCTTCTAACTGCTTGCCTGCCTGCCTGCCTGCCTGATCACCCCTAACCACCTCTGCCTGCCTGATCGCCCCTAACTGCTCCCCTGCTGGCCTGATTGCCCCTAACCACCTCTGCCTTGGTCTACACATCGAAGACCCAGGCTTCCCTCCCTCTGGCTGGCCGCAGGCTCCTGGGACCAGGGGCAGCTTCACCAGGGCCGGCCACAGCCACAGGCTCCTGGGACTGTGGGCGGCTTTGCCCGGGCCTGGCTTTATCAGGAAGGACGTCCGGAAGGTCATCCAGAAGATGTCCAGTCTAATTAGCATATTACCTTTTTATTAGTATAGATAATACCATGACCAGGTGGGGTTCACTTCAGGAATACAAGAAAATCAATCAAAGGAATTTACTCTGTTGGCAGAATAAAACAGTAGAACATGTAATAATCTCAATGAGTATAGAAAATCATCGGACTTTACTTGGACCCCATTCATATTTTAAAACTCTCAGCATACTAGGAATCAAGTGACCATTCTCATATTGATAAAGAGCATCTAAGATAACTCCACAGTGGACTTTAGACTCAATGGTGAATTTGGATTTATTTCTTCGACTATGGGGAACAAATTTAGAATAAAATGAAAGAAGTAAACTGTAATTATATATGTAGAAACTCCTAAGGTAGCAAAAAAATAAATAAATAAAACACCACACAACCCAAAACCAACTACTAGAACTAATGAATGACTTTAGCCAGGTTGACAACATAAGATCAATATACAATAATCAATTGTATTTCTGTATACTAACAACAAACAATTAGAAATTGAAATTTTAAAGATAATAACAATAGCATCAAAAATACAAAAGACTTAGGAATAAATTTAACAAGATGTGTTGGTGTACAATGAAAATTACAAAATACAGTTGAGAGAAATGAAAGACTTAAGTAATGGAGAGCTATAATGTCTTGATGGATTGTTGAGAATCAATATCACTGATACCTATTCTCTCAGACTATAGCTTTAAAACAATCCAAATCAAATTATCAGCAGACATCTTTGTACAAAGCGATAGCTTATTTTAAAATTTATATGGAGTTTTAAATATCTCAGGGTAGGCAAAATATTTTAGAAAACAAGAAAGTTTGAGAACTGACAATAAAAAACTCAGAGAGTTGCTGGACAATTAAGGCCAGATTGGCCAAGGTTGGGAGGGCCTGCCATACAGTTCACACTATTCCTCAACTTCCTCCCTCCACTTCCTTTCTTAGTCCCTAATAACCACCTTGGACTCCAAATTCTGCCCTGGAGGAGAAGAAGAACCCAACCTGTGAGAAGAAGCTACCTATTCCAAATTATTCTAAGGTTGCATCTAAACTTACTTTCCTGAACATAGGTTGTTATTCTACTTTCTTACTGTAAAATTATTGCTAAAATAAGTTCAGAATTCCCATGTCCTCGAAACTCTCCCAGAGCATAGAAACAAATGGAATAGTTCCCAAATCATTTGATGAAGCTTTTGTGACCTAGATTCTAAAACCTGTGAACAATGGGACAAGAGAAATACGGGGCGAGGCAAAAGTAGGTTACAGTTGTGAGTATGCGAAACACTGAGTTTATTCTTATATTATTACTTACTAATTATTGTATTATTTTCTATACAAACAACTGTAAACCTACTTTTCCTAACCCCTGTATATAGACAGGTTGAGTTTCCTTATGTGAAATGTTAAATTCAAATAGTATCAGTGCGAGCAGTGCATTTGAAGGGTCGTACAATATTACTTGAGGGCTTATTTTAATAATTCAGGAAGATTAAATATCAAGGAATCTATTTCTTCTACCTAAAAAAGAAAGATAACATTTTTTAGCAGTTATTGTGTATTTTTTAATTCTCCAGGCAAATCCACATGTCATTTTCAATATCAATTGACCAGCATACCAGCCCAAGGCCTCAAGTTAAAGCTTATTTCTACACTAGCCTTTCTGTGCTTACCTGAGTCTGTTTATTTAAGTGGCCCTAGTGGTTCTTAACCCATCAAAAGTGTTAGTTTAACAAAGAATACCAAACAATTAACCTCTGGCAGAAAAAAGGAAGGGATTAAAATAAGCAAAATTTATCACTTGGTCAGGTTCTGCAAACACCATCGTGAGGAGCCGAAGCCCTAACAAAGAGCAGAGACTGCCTATAAAACATGTTATCTCAGTGATCATGCAGTGAGAGTTTCTACCAAAACACAGCAGTGAATTGGGGTGGGTCTGCATGAGGCACACAGGCAGGTTTGATGGGTTTCTTTTCCCCTGAATCAGCTGAGCGTCTGAGTCTGCTGTCCTGAGAGGAGGACACAGGCTCTGCACGCCCTCACCATGCAGAGCTGGAGGCTGCAGAGGAGGGCAGGCCTGTGTGAGTCTCAGATGGCCCCCGGCGAGCAAGCTGCTGGCCTGCCAGGAGGTCGGGAGAGAAGGCAAGAGAACACTCAGGACTCTGTCCACCGAGGCCTTGGTCAGTTCAGACAACCCGGCGGTGACCTGAGAGCGCCTGCTCCTCCCACACTGCACAACATGGAGGAAGCTGGACAGACAGCCATGTTCTTCCAGCAAAGACCGCTGGCGGTTTGGACAGCAGGTTGAGGCCCCACTTAGGACACATCCTTACTCTTCCGTCATCAACTTCGTCTTCACCAGGTGCCTGGGTGAACATGAACTGTGGTGCAGGCCGGCTGGCGGGCAGGCCCAGGCATCACAGGCAGGCGCCCACCGGCTCTGTCTGGAAGCTCTAAAGAAGGGCGGGAACAACACGTGACCTGACACTTATGTGCAATGGTCATTCTAACCTTCAAGCTTTCGGGGACAATTAGGAATGTTATGCTCTTTATAGACGCTGCTACAATAGCCCCTAAAATACAACTGTAGGAAGATGCTTGGTATACCCTGAGCTGGGCCCAGAACCGGGGATACTGTGGAGGAAATCTCCCACATTGGGGGAAAGGCTTGCTCACCGTAACCACAGGCACAGTTTGCATTTTCTCCTGGGGTTTCTCCCTGCCTGGGTCCTGGGATTCTCTGTCCGCCCTTGCTCTGCCTCCTCCCTCCCCAGATGTCCAGGCCTTCCTCGTCCTCTACCCTGAGTTCTGGCTCCATCTCAGAGGACCTCGGCGTATCCTTGAGGCTTTCACTCCTCCAGCTTTGTCATTGGGCAGCAGCTGTAAGATAAACAACACTATTGCTATTGTTAAACACTTTTCACAGCTTAATAAACTCAATCCATATCTTACTCTTCTAATGAAGTCTCCGGCTGCTTAACACAGGATTGCCAGACAGCGTCTCCCACAAATGGAGCAGAAGGAGAGGAAAGAGCAGAGGTGGGAGGGCCCGCCTGCCTTCTCTCCCACTTGAATGGTATGCACTTCTCAGGACTCCTAGGATGTGAAGAAGGCCTCCAAGGCCAGCAGGCATCCGCGGGTCTCTGGGGAGCACCTGGCAGTGAGCATTCCTTGAGGGTGGCAGGCTCCATGGTTCTCCTGCCTAGTCCAGTCAAGGGTTCTGATGTTTGGATTTTTATCATAAAAGAGAAGCCAGCACATACCAGGGAAATCAGAAACCTGGCCTTATGTCCTCCGGGGGCAAAAGTGCATGGAAACAGGTTCAAAGGACAGGAGGGAGGAGATGCCCGAGGTCACAGGGGAGGACTTGCTTGTTTGAAGAGGCAGGAGAGTGACAGGAAGGGTCACCTTTCCTTAGCTGTAAACACATTCCTCAGGCCCCTCCTCCAGGTACTCAGCAACTTCTCAGAACACAAGGGTGGGCTTGAACTTCACTAATTAAGGGGTCTATCGCCGGTGGCTCTTCGCGATCTCCGCTCTGAGCTTGTTTATAGAAGCAGCCCTTTCAGTGGCTGCTTGGCCACATGTGGTCCCCGGGTCTCCCAGTGGAGGCTCCGCGATGCACCACAGCCAGCCCGGTTCCATCTGACAGGTTTCAGAGGCCGGTACAGCAAGCGTGAAACATACTGAGGGCCCATGACCCAAGGTTAAGAGAGAGGAGGAAAAATGCCAGGAAACAGTCCTGATTTGTAGCAAATTGCCCCTTGATGTAGACCAGGGCCTCCTACCCTGCAGCGCAGGAGGGAAGCCTCAATAGTCACGGGCCAGCTCTTGGAGCAAGTGAGTGAGCACCGAAGCACTGTGAGTCCCTCTTACATCTGCGCCAGCTCTGCTGCAGCAGCCTCCCTCAGAGGGACAGGACGCAGATGAAAAGCAGGGCTCACTTTATTGGGGAACTTTATACACACGGCCATCTATGGAGAGATGTCAGGAGGAAAGTTCCTGACTCACCGGTAAACCCATGACACAGGGACAGAGTAAGTGGCCAAGAAGAAAAGCCAGGGCTCTGCTGACACGCTTGAGAAATACAGAATCTAAGCTTTCATTTCGCAAGGAAGACTTGCTTTTTGTGCTGATTTTAATATTGTAATCTCAGCCTCAAATGATGAGAGCTTTTATCCTCGCTCTGAACCAAACTCATGATGTCTTTTCCCCTTCACTGTCTCATTCCAACTCAGCAATTTCTTTTCAACACCGCCCCCCTCCACACACACACATACATACACACACACAAACACACACACAAACACACACACACGAACGCATACACATGAACACACATATACACACACACGAACACATACACATGAACACATACACATACACACATACACACACACACAATATTTTTTAGAACATGAAATAAGCCCCTCCCAATTCTAGCCAGAGAGAATATATAAAACTGCTTCATATTCCTACTAGAGTAGTAGGTGCTTAAGGATACTCTCTAAAAACACAGTGAATGGGTGAGAAGAATAAATGAATAAATGTGGACAAAAAAGAACAAAAAAAAGAAAGAGGTGGAGGGAGGAAGAGGGAGGAAGAAGGAAGGAAGGAAGAAAGGAAGGAAGGAAGGAAGGAAGGAAGGAAGGAAGGAGGAGGGAGGGAGGGAGGGAGGGAGGGAGGGAGGGAGGGAGGAAGGAAGGAAGGAAGGAAGGAAGGAAGGAAGGAAGGAAGGAAGGAAGGGAGGAAGGGGAAGAGAAGAAAAGGAAGGAGAGAATATGAAGTGGACCACATGGATTAACTAGTGGATTTTGGAAGCCCCCAGAGAATGACACATCCAGACCACCTCATCACTGGGGTTACACATCCTCACAAAATGAAGTTTGAATGCAGGGTGAGGCACCTGCATCCCAGGACTGCCCTGGGCCTTGGATCTGATCTCTCCGTGGTCCACCAACAGCTCCAAGCGCCAAATGCTCATGGACACCTCTGGACAGATGGCCCGCGTGAGCAGGAGGTGAAAGGCCCCACGTGTCCTGACTCGTTCCAGGAGGCGTGACTGTTCTGATGTTTCCCTTTCACACCCAGATCCCTACTTCACAACTGCCTACACACTTCCTTTGGTGATGTTACTCCTGGCACGTGGCTTTCAGCTTAACCTCAACAGCAGTGAGCAAAAAGGAAAAAAGTCATCTGCATTTTAGGGACCATTTGCCTCACTCTTTTATTACCAAAACCCAAAACAATGACAAGAACCATGCCACAAATCCTTCCCCTGAGTAGCCTGGGTTCCACAGGCCGTGGGAAACAAAGAGGTCCTTATATTCTCCGAGTCAGGTGCCCGGACCCAACTGGGTCAGTTGCGTTAACACCTGCCTACCTGTACATAACTTGTGTTTTCACTACCTAGTTCTTGTTCAGAGCTTTATCTAATAAACACAGGGCCTGCTTATAAGGTGTCACTTTGTACAGAATATTATATCCAGATTAGACAGGTAGAGGGTTTTATTTTTGTTTTGTTTACAGTAATAAAAGATGTAGGCGGGTGGTTAGGGTAAGGTGATTCTTCCTATGTGTGGTAGTTCTGAGTTCTTCAGGTAATTGTCATAACAACTCTAAGAAAGGGGTTCTAGTTCTAGCTCCATTTTATAGATTAGAAGGTTAAGTAGCTTGCCCAAGTTTACCCGCTTAGTGAGTGACATAGTTAGGTCTGATGAGGCTCCTAGGTTCACACTCAGTCTGCTATAATGTGCTGTAATCTACATCCTGTCCAGACAGCATGGAATCAGATACTGGGTTCTATATGGAAACCTGTTTCAGATACATCTGCTTCCTCTGCTAGGGCAAGCAAAGGCCCTGCAAAGACTTTGCTGGGGACCCATTGACCATGAACTTCTGCAGGCAGGATTCTGCATACACAGAACCCAGCATAACATTTGACACACAATAGGAGTTCCCAAAGTGTATTGGAGGGATGAATGAGTGAATTAATGAATGAATGAATGAATAACATGGCAGAGCATAGTATGGACAAGTGCGGGTTCTGTTCCGGCCAGAGAGGTTCTTTTGCTCCCACCATCCAAGTGACACAATATTAAATTGAAGCCCAAATGACAGTAAGTTGAACGCTATTAGAGGAAAGAAGTATGTTGTTGATGGCATCCTGACGGGGTCTAGGAAAGCCCCACTTGCGCAGAACCATGCGGGAGTTTCTACTCTGATGGGAAGTGAGCTGGGAAAGGAGAGAAACGGAACCCGGGATGAGTCAATGAGAGAGTCAGCCCTGTGCCACTTCCTCACTCCCCTTTGTTCCTGGTGCCAGCACCCAGGCTATTTTCCTAAACCCTCTGACGACGCTCTGAGTTTCCCAACACCACCAGGCTCTCCACGCTGGCCACAGCGACTCTTTGCACATACAACCTGGAGCAATATGGATGTGAATATCAAAAGAAAAGGAAATGGCGTGGTCCCGGCTGCTCTGTGGTTGTCCACTGCCAACAGGAAACAATGCAACACAGGCCTGGGTGTGGGATGATCACAGGGTAGTGATTAAGGATCAAGAGATGAACACATCAAATATACTCATCCCTGGGAAAGATCTAGAGCTCATTTCCGGCCAGTAGTAGAGTACGAGTCAATAGTGAAATGTTCTTTTGGAAAGAGGGAGGAAAGCATTATCGACATGAAGACAATTTTAAATGATATTTAGCATGTACTGGGCTGTCATTAGTCTCCAAAACTGAAGGGCACATTGTAAGGCTGGTGCACAGAGGGGCTAACACAGGGTCAAATGTTTGGAAAACAAGATAAATGAGGTAACCGTGTCTGTCCTCATTTTATAAGTTAAAAAAAAAAATAGGGGTTTTTAGTTTGGAGAGAAGAATGTCGCTGGACAATTATAAATCATTGTTTCTTCATTCTTTGGGGAACAGAAATTGAAAAATGTACTTAGATCTTGGGTACTTAGGTCATGCTTTAGACATTAATTGTGAATGCTCAGGGTTCAAAGCTCTTGCATGCAGGGTAAGGCAAACGTAGACTTACAGTTGTGAGTCTGTGAAACAGGGTTTATTCTTGCGTTATTATTTATTACCTATTGTATTATTTTCTATATGAATAACTGTAAACCCACTTTTGCCCCGCCCACTTAACTAGACTAGGTCTAAGGGTCCATAGACATCTTTCTGACAACCTTATCTCACAGTGAGAGCAGGGAAGGTCTGGAAGCTCAGTATTACCTCTGTTGATGTTTCCAACTTTGGTATCTTCAGTGCTTATCTTGCTTGACAAGACTATGACATTTTCATGAATGTGACTACTGACTTCTTCTCATGGGTTCTTACAGTCATCCAGTAACACTTAACTAAGCACCTATAGTCCTCAACCAAATTCTGGGAGGGCTTCAAAGGTATAAAAATTAGTCCCACCATAAGTGGCCTCAAGAGATGCCACAGCCCTGTGCAGCCTGCTAGAAGGTGCCCAGACTGACACCGAGGCATGGATTCTAGCTTTGCCTCCTCTTACTAGTGGTATGGGTTTGCACAAGACAGCATTTCTCATTGAGCTTTGGTTTCTTTCTGTACAAAATTAGGGTAATCAACTTCTTGGAAATAAAGACAAAAAGAGGGTCTATGTGACTGCACTCTAATCAATTGATCATTGTTCAGCCATAAGGGGCTCTTCCAGGCCAAGATGAGGCATCAGCAGTGTGAGGCAAAGACAATGGAAAGATGAACTTGGGGAAAGACTTCTCAATGCAGTGGTGACTCAGCACACAATAGTTACCCAAGGCCATGTTCAGGGAATCTGCCCTCAGACATCAATTTCTTTTCAAGGATATTAAGCAAGAATGTCCATATTCTTTAGAATTAATGACAGTTTAGATGTGACTGTTCAAGTCTCAAACACAATATCAAAAATTACAAAGAGAGTGGAGAAAGAGAAAATTTGTGCTATCCTAAATGCTATAATCTAGAAGTTACTTGGATAGTGGGGGTGGTTTAAGAAATGTGACATTTTTGTTTAAAATAGCAGTCAAAATACTGATTATTACAAAAACAGAACATGTCACCTATCTTCACATTTTTATTCATTTTTAGAGGGAAAATAATTATCTGTCTACATTACTTTCACAGAATTGTCACCAAGTGGAAATTGAATGAGCCTGGAATGTGCTGGGAAGCAGGATGTTTTGATTTGCCAGTGAGCCTTTTCCATCATTCATCCTGGAGAGAGCGCAAGGCTCCTTTTCCTTTGCTGTGGCTGTTTTGATAGCTCAACTCTCGAGTGTAAATCTATGCCAGGCTCGTGGGTTAGAACTCATTCTTCATCCCAAGGAGATAGCAGAAAAGTTCAAGAAGCAAAACAAAGTCAATGTCATGAAAGAGGGTATGTCTGATAACAGCTCAGAAACAGAGACCATGGAAGAAGGCAGATACGTGGGCTCCTCGGATTCCAGGGGGGCTGGCTGTGTAGAAGGGAGTGGGCGCTCCTTTGTTGGTGTTGAACCCAGGCAAGTGTCAACAGAGGTGGAAACTGCTGATTGAAGAAGATGGGTAGCATGTCACAAATCATCACTTGTCTCTAAGAGAAAAATAAAAGGCAGAACCTCAGCCTGCATAAGGCTTACTCCGCCATTGGAAAGGTGGGATCACTTCAAAGCCAAATTCAGCCCCAATAAAGGTCTATTACACACAGTGTGCCCAAGGTGAGATGCCTGCTCAGATGTCCTTGGTCTTCAAGAAACAAAAATGACTCCATTTTCAAACTTGAGGTTCAAAGCTTTCCTCTTGCAGTCCTGGGTCATGGTTCTCAGCTGCCCTGGAGCACTGATTCTGATGTTGGTACCTACAGTGTACTTTGGTCCCAGCTCCCAGACTCTTCAGAACTGCTTTGGTCTCCTTCAGTAATAGTCCCTTTCCCCAGCATGTTAAAAATATTCTTAGGGATTGCTCAACCAGAAGCCTATGGTTTGGAAGGAGGGAAAAAAGGGAAGAGAAGAAGCAAGAGCTGGCCAATTTTTTCTTGACATTGATCAGAAGGAAAGTTCAAGTAGTGTCAGTCTACACTAATCAGAATAATAAGGCAAGAAACTGAAGAGGAAATGGCTGCCCATTGTCTGATGCCCATTGACAAAGAAATACTTAGGAAATTGGAAGTGTATGTAGCAGTCACATGATGGGGGGACTGAAGTCAATATGGTCATTGTTATTCATTCAAGGTCAAGGTTTCCTGAGTAGGGGGGATTTTTTAAAGGCACAAATTATAGTGCATATCGTGAGTGTTGAAAATTATGCTGGACACAGTCTTGGTATAATGCTTCCATGAGGTGGGCAGATCAGTGTTTTAATATTGTTTACCACAGTCTTTAAAATTAAGACCAAATGCCAGTAAATAATGCACATTCTTTTCTAGGTGAATTTTCTTCCTAATAATTCAGTCAGTGTGGGATTGAATGTCAAGTCTACCTAGAGAGCTCTGTGAAAAATGAACAACCTGATCTTCAAAGAATTTAGTTTCACCCAAGACACTCTGACATTTCCTTTGTCTCACAGAGTATCTCTGTCCATTTAATATGGTTAATGGTCAGGAATGTCAGACGCCACGTGATGTGGAAGGGCCGTTTTCACTTCATCTGCCTTCTGACACGTTTAGTTTAACTTAATCAGGGGTTGAGGCTAATTTCCTGAAGCAGTTTTCCAGGGTCCTTGCGCAAAAAGGGAAAACCATTCCCACTCTTGTAAGACATATGGTTGTTATTATGTAAAAATTCTCTTGTGCCATTCTGCCCTTTCCTCCTGCTACTCCCCCCCCCCCCCCCCCCCCCCCCACCACCACTTCTACAGATGGAACTTAACCACTGTATTTCCAATGCTCTAATTTTCCAAGGCTTTCTGGGCGAGCATCAGCCAAGCAGCGCTTCCCCAAAAGCAGGGAGCACATCCATTCCTGAGCTCCACATTCCAGCATCGCCCAGCCCGCATCCACTGAAGGCCTTGCATTAGGAGGCTGGTTCTCCACTCACAGCACAGCAGGGTCATCTCAGAGAGCACGGTGGAGCAGAACCATCAGGCAGGCTGGGCTGGCACCCTCAGCGGAATGTGATCCACCTGAGTCTTGGGTGGCTCTGGTGGGTGCTCTGTAGCTAGACTGCCCACCAGATGCTTCTGATGCTAACAAGCTCTGTAGCCCCCAGAAAGTTATTTACCTCCTCCCAAGCTTCCATGGTCCCATCCGTGAAATACGCTTTCATCTCACAGAGCAAATGTGAGGGTCAAGTGAGATAATATATGTAAGGCACTTAGCAAAGTAACTAGAGGAGGTGATGAATAAATATGAACTCTTACCATTTCTTGCCTGTCAAATGGAAATAAACCTGACGCTTACTTCTAAGACTGCTGTAAAGTTTGAAGGAGTTAAGGTGTATACAGTCATGGCCCAGCTCGGGGTGTTAGAAGCACACCATAACTGTTGATAGGGGTGGTTGCAGCTACTACTGGTATCTGTATTATAGACAGAGTGGTCTGAGCCCTAGCTGGCCAGGAACCTCGTCTCATCGGAAAATCCAAGACATGATCCCCTGGGTACCCAGGAGATGACACTAGATGTGTCTGCCTGCAGCTGTGGACAGAGCCTTAAGGAAGACATTAAGTTCTGGGTCCAGTCCCACGATGAGACATGGTACCTAGGACCAGGGTGGTCATGGCAACTGGTCATGGACCAAGGGAAGTAAATAAGATATGCCCGGTTACCCTGGGATGTTGCAGGCGGCTTCTTGACTAGTTAGAGAAATCAGATATCATCCCTAATTCTCCCTAACTTTCTGTCGGAAGCTGATCAAATAGAGCAAGTGAGAGAAGGCATTTAAAAGAGAAGGTGGAAGAGGCAGATTGGGAACTGTAAGTGGTTGAAGACAGTGGCACCAACTGCCCATGTATCACCTCCTCTTGTGATAAATACGGCTGGACCAGATGCCAGGCTTGGGCCTGGTTTGACCCAGTCCTGGCCTCTGTTGAGTTCTAGTCCAAAGAGAGGTCAGAGGAGTTGGGCTGGGTCTTAGGACTCATCTATAGATCATGGACAGGATGTATCATGTGGCACCCTGTCTATGACCAGGACTCTGTCCCATTTGCTATGGTGGGACCAGACATGCAGCCCTTCTTCCCTTGAGGACCACAGAAGATGCTCCCCCCAGACCTGCCTGCTAAACAGGATCCACCTTCCACTGACAACATGGCTTTTCTTGGTCATAGTAAGACCTGGGGTTAATGCTTGGAATTAAAATGTTGCATAGAACCAGGTCCTCTTGGTCAGTAGCAAATTATCACTAGCAGTACACTTGGAAACAAAATACCTCAACACCTAACCTTGACTGTATTTAGCATGACCCTCATTTTAACCATCATCAAGGTGAGATCATTTCACCAGCTCTTTAAGGAGCTTCTCAAGTGCAAGTAAATGCAGATTCTCTTCTATAAAATAAAAGCATTCTGGAGGAAATGGCCATGAGGTCAGGCCATGGCATCATAGATAATACCCAAGATCTCAGGGAAGATTTCCAGAGCCTGGACACCAGAAGGAACAGAGAACACAGGGTTCACTACTATTGAGTTGTCCATGGCCTTCTCCATGTGCCAAAGGTCAGCCATGAGGTTCACAGACTTGGAGAGTCAGTCATTAGACCAGCTAGAGGTTCCAGAGGCCAGCACTAGGAACCATGGGAGCGAAATAACTAAGAATAAATATGAAAATTACCACATAAATACATATGTGGAAAATGGATCTGTAGCAAAAAATGTATACCTTAAAATGAAATATGATATGAAACTATAATAGAAATTATGTATTATAGTCAAGTAAAAAAAATCCTGCCCAAATAGCAGGGTCCCTAATGTCTGCCCCTTTAATTGCTAGTCTGGATGGGAAGGGCTTAATGGAAATCTTTAAATCATGTTAAAATTATAAGGCTGTAATAGAGGGTGAGTTTCAAGTTGGGATTCTCGTATTTGTTTTGCTGTTGGATGCCTTAAAGAGAAGCCTCGGTTTATACTAAGAAATACATATTTGGTCTTGGTCTTGGTCTTGATCTGGGCACAGAGCTCCTAAAACCCTTGGAATCTCCTAAGTGTGAAGAGTGCTTAAACTAGCTTATTATATTAATAAAGGAACTTTGGAAAAGCCCCAGAATCATCTAAGAATGGAGGCTGGTTGCCAGGGCACCAACCTTGTAGTTAAAGAGTTGTATCTTTCAGTCATATCCCCCAAGTCCCAGGAAGAGAAGAAAAAAGGACTGGAGATTGAGTTCAATCACCCGATAGTCCATGAGTTAATCAACCTATGTAATGATGCCTCCACAAAAACCCCAAAGGAAGGACCTTCCAGGGTGGTGAACAAGTGGAGGTGCTCTATGGAGAGGGGCAAGCCAGAGAGGGCATGAGAGTGCCCTGTCCCTTCCCCACGCCTTGCCCTGTGCATCTCCCATCTGGCTGTTCCTGAATTATATTCTTTTATAATAAATTAGTGATCTAGTAAGTCAATGTTTCTGAGTTCTGTGAGGCGCTCTAGCAAGTTAATCAAACTGGAAGACATGGTCCTGGGAACCTCTAATCTGTCCTGGATACAGAACAGGCTTTGGACTAAGACACATCTGAGCTTGACCCAGCTCTGCCACATTCTGTCTGCTGACTTTGAGCAAGGTGCTCAAACTGTCTGACCCCATTAGTGAACAACAAGGTCACTGCATTGTGAACATTAAATAAAATGACAAATGTAAGTGAAAAGAGCCTCCCGCCCCATAAGCATTCAATTATCTGCTCCTCAAGGTGTAGTTGTCATACAAATAGGCCCACATCAACACCAGTCATCCTGTCTGTTACAAGCACAGCAGTGGACTTGGCAGAAGCAGATGCCATGAGATCCTGGGGACACCACCACATGGACTGGCCAGGCTACTTCCAAGCATGGAAGCAGGCCACGTCTGCATTGGTGTGCTTGGGTCTGTTTAGCAAGCAGGCCAGAGCTCAGACATATGAGGAAGCAAATTCTCAAACAAACCCAGATTCCCATGGAAAGGAGTGAGAAGAAGTCATGGAATTTGTGCTTTTTGGCAGCTGCTCCCTCCTCGGGCTGTGCCCGGGCTGGTTTTCCTGTGCACTTGGCTCCTGTTGACCTGTTCCCAGGGACCTTGGCAGACCTGCTTTGCTGGGCTTAAGTGGGATCTGCCCCAACCCCGGGTCATTTGAGATGTCACCATGGAGACAGTCAGATCTCCCAGGAGCTGACCTTCTCAATACTCATTTCCATATTATTAACTTACACCCCAACACACATAGGCTCACAAGAACTCCCCTCCTTTAGGATTTATGGGACATAGTTAGAAGATATGTTTTATTTCATATATTAATATTTTTGAGTGAGGCTGTCTCCACGATGCTTAAAAGGTAAAAATTACAGTCTAAGTAGATTTTTAGTGTCAGATAGATCTGACAGTTAGTTTGAGTCTAATGTAGTTGAGGTCAACTACAAATGATTCAGAGCAGAGACAGCAAGCCTGTGACTTTGGTACCTGCCTGTAAGCCCTGCATTATTTTAGCCTGTCTTCAAAATGATCACAGCGGGATATTGGTTTGAATTCCAAGATTTCATCACCTTCAGTTGGTGGACAGGGTTCCAGCATTCAGTGAGCATATTATCTCACAGGAATGATCAGACACAGAATGAATGCAGAGCAATATAGATAAGGGGGTTGATAATTATAACCAAGGGCCAGAATGACTAGCCTGGGCAATCAAAAAGCAAAGGATTGTCTGGGCTCAGAACTTTCTTCTAAGGATATCAGTTATGTTTCCACATCTGTTTTCATTGGATGAAGCACAGCTTAATTGGGGGGACCAGCTCATTGGTGATTTGGAGGCCTGCACACCCCAGTGGAGCAAAGTATTGCACTGGGTGGAAAGTATTGGTCAAGTGTGGGTCATGAACACTGAAAACTTGAGACAATTCTCTCTAAAATGGGATAAAGAATAAGAGTTGCCCTACTAATCTCATAGGGTTATTGTGATGGTCAAGATGTACATGCGTTTGTGTAGCACCAGGGGCAGAGTAAGCACTTGAGAGAGTATGAACAAAAGATTATATCAAACTCTTTGTATCATAAACCAGCTGCATGATCTCCCACCAACTGAAACTCGTGTTGGTATGGCCCCTTCCCCTCTGAAAATACAGCTTTAGAGAAGGGCTGTGGGCAGGTAGTTTATGTTGGGGTCACCCAGGTATAGGAGCAAAGGTCTGGGGAGGCAACAGGGAAGGAGGACAAGTCAATACAACCAACGTGATTTACTCTAAAATGTAATATGAAGCTGGCCCACCACAACAGGACGTATGAGAAGAGGATAAAAAAAATCTCAGAATTGTCCACCCAAGGTACGAAGGGAGAAGCATCATCCACCATCTCCCATCCCCCTGTGGCTGAGGATTGGTCTATGAGGTAAAAGCTCTTACAAACTTCAGAGATGCCATGCAGGAATGCCAACCAAGCTTCCAGGGGCATCCCACAGGAGAAGTTGGATAGTAGAGGCATGCTCTTGAGGTGAGCTGCTGTCAGTACAATGTTGATCAAAGTCTACATTCAGCTCTTCACATGGCCATGGTGAAACCAGAGGTAAGAAAGCATGGTATAGCAGTGCACCAGTGCTGGCTGGTGCAGACCCTTCCCTACTGCCCTGGGTCCACCCTCAGGATGTCTTCTTAGGCATCCATCACTCACTCAGTTGTCTGTAGCATTTTGTTGCTACCTCTCTCTCTCCTTTCAATTCATCTCCTTCTTTCAATTCTTCCTTGTATGTCGCTCAAATGTATCCCCCTTTCTCACATTCACTGCCATAGCCATAGGTCTAGATCAGGAGTGGGCAAACTTTTTGACTCGAGGGCCACAATGGGTTCTTAAACTGGACCGGAGGGCCGGAACAAAAGCATGGATGGAGTGTTTGTGTGAACTAATATAAATTCAAAGTAAACATCATTACATAAAAGGGTACGGTCTTTTTTTTTTTTTTTTTTTTTTTTTTAGTTTTATTCATTTCAAACAGGCCGGATCTGGCCCACGGGCCGTAGTTTGCCCACGGCTGGTCTAGGTCCTCAACTCCACCCACCTGGTTTAGCTTGATAGTTTCCCAATGGCCTTTACCACCTCATTTATTCCTCTTCAGTCCATCCTCGTATTGTTGCCATATTGATTCTCTTAATTGCTTTTCTCATGTCCCTCCATGATCAGAAATGTGGTTTCCTACTTCCAGTAAAGTTTTAAACATAGGTCAAGGGCCTTTGGTGGAGTTTGGAGTATCCTGCAAGGGGGTATAGCTATTTATACACAATTTGTTTATCCATTCCTTTACCCAGTGATATTTATGAGAACCTGCTCTGCTCCTGGCCTTGCTCCAAGCACAGACATAAAAGCATGATGGGCTCTGTCCATACGAAGCTGAGCTGATGTTCCAGGCCACAAACATGAAATATAAAAAATAGGGACAACTTTTTGATCATTTTTCTTTCTTAAGCAGGTGTTATCCACTGAACTGTGTCTCTCCCCCCCCCCCCCCCCCGCCGCCACCCCCGCTGCCAAATTTATATGTTGAAGCCCTAACCCCCCTGTGACTGAATTTGGAGATAGGGCCTTTAAGGGGGTGATTAAGGTTAATTGAGGTCAAAGGGTTGGGGCCCTAATCTTGTAGGACTGGTTTTCCTTGTAAAAGAAGAAGAGACACCAGAGACCTCTCTCCACGTGGCACAGAAAAGAGGCCATTTGAGGACCCAGTGAGAAGGTGGCTATCTTCAAACAAAGGAGAGAGGCCTCTCCAGACATCAACCCTCCAGCCCCCAGGACTGTGGGAAAGGAAGTTCCTGTTGGGTAAGCCCCCCACTATATGGTTTGTTGTTATGGCAGCCTTGGCACAGTAAGACAGTAAAAAGCAACAGAGCGAGTTGATGGGGAATAACTGGGTGAGGAGAGACTCTGCATTAGGTGAGGAGAGTGTTCTCGGAAAGGTGTGATGGGCAGTCCCAGGAGGAAGTAGGACACGGATAGCATGCCACATTTAGAATAGTCGGGCTGCTATTATTCTTGTGTGGTTTTTTTTTCACAGAGGGAGCATTTATGCTGATAAAGGGGGTTCAGGGACATGATGGCTGATGTGCCTAAATGTCCAAATCTCATACCCATGGCTCCCTTCCCATTGCTCTTACCTGAAGGAGGCCTGTTGAGACCTGTTAGTTGAGCTTTTAATAGGTGCTTCACTCTGCAACCCTATCACCAGCGCCTGGCCCAGGACCTCCCCCATGTCTGCTCCAGACTGCAGAAGAGGATTCCTGACTCTGCATGCATGTTCTTAATTGCATATTCATAGAGTTAATTTCTCTTTCTCTCTGCATGCTCCCCAGGTGGTGAGAAGAAGCCTGACTACTCCATAATCTTCATAATCATTATTGTTGCCATAGTGACTAAGTGCCCCAGCCACTCCATCTCCCAGTGCTTGCCTCCCATCTGCACTTCACCCCATGCAACCACAGATGATAACATGATGATAATATAATCATCACAATGCTGCCACGTGCTGTGCATTAATCATGTCCCCAGTGGGGAGGGTACCTTTGTGGTCATTGATATCTGAGTGATCCAATCTTAGAATCTACGTTGGCACAGACCCATCTACTGTGAGGGTCTGAGGTCTGCTTCTGGGATGGGTTCTGGTATTAGTAAGAGTCCCAACAGGAAACAGAGGGCACACTCAAATTAAGATAGTGTAGAGAGTTTTAAAATATTTCCCCCCACAAGTTGGGAGGGGCCTTGGGGCTCACACGGAGTGATGCAGTGGCTCAGGAGGAGTAAGGAGGGCTGGCTGACAGACACAAGGAGAAAATCATGCAGAGGAGCTGCCCTGCAAGGAGCAGTGAGCACCCTCAGTCAAGGGGTGACCTTCCAGGGAGCAGACAGGTGAGCAAACACCCTAATTGTGCTTGCTTTCCCTTGTCTCCTGCAGGGCTACCCCCCACCCCCCAGCAAAAGCAAAGGGTACCAGAGCCCATGGTTGCAGCCTGTATCAATCATGCTTTTTATCTTCTATATTTTGTGATGCTTTTACATCTTGAGGCTTTGTGGACCCTGGAAGTGACTGTCCGTCCCCCCCTAGGGCTAGCTAAATTCTAGAGACAGCAAACAACGTGCCTGCAAGCATGCCAACCAAGCAGTCCTGAGTCCATAGCCCCAATCATCTCCTTTATTCAACCCTCACACACCAGACCAATCTTCTCCCTGCCCTAATCACCCTATGACCAGGTACCGAACAACCAGAGACCACCCCTATATTCCAGAATGCATGGAAATTATCCAAACTATCCAACCCTAAGCTTGCTCAGCTCATCTATCCTGCCTCCTCCATATCATCCCACAAAACCGCAGTAAAGGCTCTGGCCCATGCCCTCCCCTGGCTCCCTTTGCCTCCTGACTGACCCTGGTGCTTCCCCATGTGGCCCTGCATGGCCTGGTGTGCCCCCTACAGGTGGTGTGCCCAATCCTCTTCTTTCCAGGCAGTAGTCTCTGTGTCTGTCATCTTACCACATTAATAAATTAAATCCTGGATATAGTTCCAAACAGCCTGCACGGTCAGCCTCCCAAGACAGGAGCAGGGGGGAGGTGATGAGCTGATATAAGGCGCCCATGAGTCCGAGCACAGGGGACTTCTCAGCTGTTCTTGAAAGACAAAGGTTGCCATCTTTGCAGACATCTGGGTGCAGGAGATTTCAGCCATGGGGATGGCAATGCAGAGATGGTTGTCTGAAAGGAGGCCAGCCCGTAGGGTGCTGATGCTATGGGCCAGGTGGCCTCCGAGTTCTGAGAGCTGCTCCCTCACTGTCCTGTGCTTGGGCCTGCCACAGGGCCTTGCCATCTCTCTCCCCATTGTCGCCTCCTTTCTGAATATCTATTATCCAGCCTGTTGAGTCCTGAGGCCCCTCTGCTCACCCCCCAGTCCACAGTGAGTGACTTTGGCTCTGGATTCTAACAGTTGCTGCGTATTTACTGAACTCCCCAGGGCCAGGCATTTGACATAAATTATCAAGCTCAACCCTGATGCAAACCTAAGAGGAAGGTGTGACGGCCCCATTTTCAGAGGGAGGAAACGGAATCTCTCCCATCACAGTGCTGGGATCCTTACTCGCTGGCCTGCCTGTGTGCTGGTGGCCCCAAAGAGCTGTGCGGCTCTGAATGCCAGAAACAAAGCAGTACGGCTGCTGCAGACTCAGAATGGTGTCTGAGTCAAATTTCCTCACTCGGAGACGAACCTTTCCCTGACTCTGGATTAAGGGATGAAGGGGAACGGTGATGTTCTCCAGACAGCGGCCCCAGTGGATTCCATGTGGGGTTTCCCTTGGACCTTCCCCAGGTAGCACAGATGGTGGGATGGAGGGAATGTCTTCGAAACACCTGCCTCCTCTGAAGCCTTGAGTTGCTTTGCAGATCCCAATGGAACTGGCGCTGGAGAAACCCTGTCCCTCCCTATTGCCACCGGTGCCTTTGGGGCTCTTCGTGCATTCCCAGGCTCCCTAGAAGACTCAGAGTCCCCGGAGTGGCACCACAGCGGGCCCACATGTGCAGATGGCAGGTACTTCCCGTGTGAAATTCTGTAGCACAGCTGCTTCAATGTGAAAGGAGTGTGGCCTCCTCATTGTCCTGAGTCAACCGCCCCTGACTAAACGGAGTCCCACCTCTCATCAAAGTGCTTCCTAGCTTTAGTTCTTCCTACAGAAACTGGGCCATTAACCTGATGAATGAAGACCCCATTTATCTTTAATGGTAAGAGCTTACCTTCTCCCTGGCCCCATTTTTTAAACAAAACCTGGAAACCATGGTGTTCCAACAGGATTGTTCTGAACCCACCTGCTACCTGTGAATGGATACAAGGCTCCCAGAGCCACTTCTCCCCTCTCGAGTAGGAATAAATCCACTTGTGATTAGGCGCACAGCAGTGGGTGTGGGCGCACATCCTCTGTGGATACCAAGGAAGTTGATGTGGCTCCAACCCATCCAACATTCCCTCTCGCCTGCTTCCCTGCGTCTGGTCTCAGGCCTGCGTTTTGTACGCCGGTCTAGATATAAATGATGCCAGTGAGACATGCACCTGGAAGGCCTCTGGTCAGGCTGATTTCTGAGACGTCATAGCAGGTGTGGCTGAGCTGATGCGTCTGTAATTGGCATTAATCACAACATCTGCTCAACTGCCTCCTGCTGACTTGAATTTTGGGATCATGGTGGGTGTTTGACCAGATCCTCCTCTGGCTTTCAGTCCCCTGATTGCTCTATGGTAACTTGTGTTCCCAGTGAGAAGACCCCTGAGCAAACGCTTTTTCTTAAGTCTCTTCTCTCTGCTTTGGTTGGGCGTTGCAGCCTTCCAGGCCACGTGTCCGCACAGGCGGGTCTTCTCTCTGTGGGCCGGACTCCCACTTTGCACAGCTCTGTGGGAACATCCTAAGCCTGGGAAGGATCCTTGTCTGCGAGATGAAAGCCTGGCCTAATGTCTGAAGAACAGTCTGGGAAAGCACTGGCTCTTGAGGATATTTGAATCCTGGGCCATGCAGACACCTTGAACTCATCTGTCTGAAACCTCACGCAGTCTTAATAAAAATGAGTCCATCATCCGGGCTGGAGCCACAGCCGGTTTTATATCGGGTCTGAGTTGAACGGCGGGGGACGAGCCAGTGTTGCTAGAAGTGAAGCTGGTCTCACTCCCACCTTGGTGACTGGCCAATGGAGTCAAGGCTGGTCCTTTCACTGGACACAGGGAAGGGACAAGTGGGCTGTGGGCCTGAGGTGGAATGAGTCCCCCTTGGAACTGGGCCTGTGTCCTGGGGGCTGGCTAGGGCTGGTCTATTCTCCACTGTAGCTCAAAGCAAGGAAGACGCTGCCAGATTCAGCAAATGAAAATATCGGAGGCCAGTTAAATGTTAATTTCAGATAAACACAAATAACGTTTTAGTATAAGTCCGTCCCAAGGATCTGAAATTCCTGGGTGTCCTATGTTTATCTAGCAACACTAGAGGAGGTCCCAGCCACCGTCCTTGCAGGGGAGCTGAGGTCATGAGGGGGAAGGACCAGATGCAACCGACCAAGTTCAGAGGCAGCCAGAGGGGGAAAGGAGGCAGAAACAAAATGAAATTGGATGAGGTGGGAGATGTCGGCAACCACAGAGCCCAGGCCTGGACAAAGTGTCTAAACAATAGGCCCACAGGCCACCAAGGCCGGCTTCCTCTCCAGAGGTTGACACCTGCATTTTTGGGGCTGTTATGCAAATTGAAACCTAATCTCTGAAGTTCCTGGGAATCTATCTCAGGAAGTCTAGAGGGAGATTAACACACACATACACACACACAACCCACAAAAAACTAGTCTGCTTTCCCTGCCTAGGAATAGAGCAAACCTTGTTTCTTCTAGGTGTTAAGGACTAAACTCACGCCTAGTGTTGGGGACAGAGACACACACTCACAAGGGTACTACTTTGCAGTCTGCTCAGGGCCAGTCCTCATCTCTGTTTCTCTTTGTCTCCAAAGCAAAATGCACGTTCCTGCACCGTGTCATTTAGGGTCTGACCCAGAGACCTATTTCCTCCAAAAGCTTAGTCCAAGTGGGAAATGCAAGAAAAATTCAGGAAATCATAACCTATGAATTTCTGCTTGTTTTCAGAACACTGGAGCCAGCGAGAGTGACTCAATGTCTCTGCCTTCCCTGGGGATGGAGCCCCGGGAGGTCACTCCCCAAAGACAATGGGAGGCTCCTGAGATCAAGTTCACTGCCTGGTCTCCTACGGGCACCTGGTACAAGTTTTGAATGAATACTGCCATGAAACACACAGATACACACCCATAGATGGTATGGTGTGTGCCCGGGACATGTACAAGGCATTTAATGGTCACAGCAGGTCTGTGGCTGGGATCAGCCCATTTCACAGGTGAGGGGAGTGGAAGCGGACACCCAGAGAGGCCAAGCAGTCTTCCCACATCACACTGGGCGAGTTAGCAGTGGAATGGGATGCAGACTCACCTCTGGGTCCATGTTCCTAACCACTGTGGTCCATGTTAATCCCCTTCCATCCCCCACCCCCACTCCAGACGGCCTAGAGCAACATTAGTCATGACTGGTGAACATGAACCAATCCACTCAAGTTAGGGTAGACTTCCAAAGCAGGGTCCCATCTCCAGGCCCCCTCCCCAGTGCCCCAGGGTGGGTCATCAGGGTTGTATTGGGGGTGCTCCTCTTTACCAAGTTCCAGGCCCTTCTACCTGTGCTTTCTGTCCTGGCCACAGATGTCTCCATGGGCACAAGGGCCTTGCTGAAGGCTCAGAGTGGCTCCCATGACCTCAGGTCTCAGCTGGCCCATGGGCCATGTCCTTACAGGGGACCTGGGGAGCAGGCTCTGGGGCTGCTGGTCTTTCTCAGATAAACGTCAGCTTCAGCCGGGCCACCTGGTTTTTGCCGAGAACACCAACTAAGAGCATGCTGCCTTATCCTTTGAACTTTTAGGGACCCAAGGTCATGCCCTCTACATAGACGGAATAACTGACCCCATTGCATGAATGTAGCAAATGCCAGGCTCCGGCCCAGAAATGCTTCCAGTGAGAAAAGCGAAGCCATTTCTTTGCCTGTGGGGCCCTGGGGATAGTCTTGCTTGCACTTTTCCTGCCAGGTGGGCAAATAAACGTCATATTTTCGTGGAACAATGATATATTTAGGCTTGTTAAGTTTAGACTTCCTAATTTTTCTCTGTTGCTAAACAACTACACACAAATAAAATGCAATGTTTTAGCCCAAAATAAACGGAGTGAATAGTTTCCCAGATACCACGGGAGAGAGCACCCAGCACGGGTCTGTCCGCTGGTTCTCACACAGGCAGAGCTGGCTAGGGTGCCCGCTGGGACCCGAGGCCAGGGACACAAGGGTCACTGCCTCTGTGTGACCACGTCAGAAGGGTCTGCTTGTCTGGTTCGTTTCAGCCTCGCCAGTCCTGGGTTTCTCTATGTCTAATGCCAAGTGTGGGAAGAGAATTTTCTAAGTCCTGGTTTGCCCAAGACTGACAGGTCAGGGACTCTCAGGCCAGGCCGGGGAGTCCTCCCGGATGGCCAGGGGAGCTTTCAGTCAGTGCTAGAATGGAACTGTGACCTTACCAAGGTGGCCGTTTCAGTTCCATTCTCTTGGTGCCTCCTGGGGAACACAGGGCTCTTGTGCTCCCCTCCCCTTCCCCCTGCCCTGCTCCTGGGATTGTCCCCTTCCCCTCGTCCCACTACCCCACGCTCTGTTCTCCACCCACATGGAGCCTGTTTGCTCCTCTTTCCACATCAGGGACTCCACATATTTGAAGATAGCCATCAGGTCACCCAAGTAAGAGAGTGCTAATTTCCCCTCCTACCTGGATGGCATTGCAAATAACTGTTGAAAGGCTGAATTAGTTAATAGGGCGATGACATAACTGGTAACTGTTTGGTTAAGATCCTTATCTCAGCTGATGGGCCAAAGATGGAAAGATTCTTTTAAAATGAAATCATAAAATAATAATAAAAAATATTTTAAATAGCTACAAGAAAATGTAAGTGAAAAAAAAAATCTGGAACTGGTTTGGCCTCTGTAAGCATAATACCCCAATCAGAATCCATGAAGGAGCCGTTCATTGACCTGCTCAAACCCGGAAGTAAAAAGCGTCTACAAATTAAAATAACCCATAAACATAATTAAACATAAAACAGCACATTGGAAATATTCTCAGCCTGTATGACAAATAATTGGAACCCCTAATAAGATGGGAACCTTTTCAAAACAATTTAAAGCATGACAGCGTGTTGCTCTTAGAATAATAAATTCGCATGACCAGCAGTCACTGAAAATATTTAGCTTTGTTAATAAACAAAGAAATTCAAACTTAAAACCAGATGTGTTTTTGCCTATTAGACTGGAAAAGATTAAAGACGGATGTAACGCCTCATCTTGCTGCGGGGCTGGGAGGCAGGAGCGTGAGGAACGGTGCTGTCCCCCTGCAGGGGCCGTGGCAGGGTGCACCCATGAGTAATCGCTGGAATATTACCCACACTCCCATCCCCAGGCCTCTCAGTGCCTGAGAAATCGCAGTTGCTTTGGAATTTGTCAGCATCAGGCTTGGGTAATGGCACAGGTGTGTGCTCAGCCAGGAACGCCTGCAAACGGAGGGGTGGGGGGGTGTGGGGGGGGGTGACCGGAGTGTTGATACGCTGCTGGGGAGTGTGCACACCTCCGCCACCTTGGAGACAGCCTGATAGTTTCCTTAAGAGCTATACCTACACCTGCTATGCTTCAGGCATTTCCCTCCTGGGCATTTACCCAAGAGAGGACAAAGCAATATCCGTGCAAGATTTGTACACAGATGCTCACGGCAGCATCGTTGTTATAACCAACAGCTGGAAACAGCCCAGTGTCATCAGCTGGTGAATGGAGAAAGGAACTGTGGGGTCCGTGCAGCACATCACCACTCGGCAATAACAGGGAAAGAACCCCAATGAACATGATCCTTTAGCCTAGACCCGTGGTCAGCAAACCTCGGCTCATAAGCCACATGCAGCTCTTTGGCCCTTTCAGTGTGGCTCTTCCATGAAATACCAAGTGCGGGCGCGCACCTACAGTGCGATTGAAACTTCGTGGCCCATGCGCAGAAGCCAGTATTTTGTGGAAGAACCACATTGAAGAGGTCAAAGAGCCACATGTGGCTCGCGAGCCGTGGTGTGCCGAGCCACAGTTTGCCAACCACTGGCCTAGACGAACCTCAGCGTAATGATGCCGCGTGAACAGTGCAAGATGAAAACGATGTGTACTATGGGATCACATTCCCCTTGAGTCTAAGAAAATGCCAAGAAATCCGTAGTGACAGAAGCAAGACAAGTGGCTGCCTGGGGACGGAGGGGCAGTCACAGGAAAGAGGGAGGGATGAGGAAGGACCGGGAAGAGCCTCTGGAGGCGGTGGACACATCTCCTCGTCAAGTGTGGCTGTGGCTTCACAGGTGTGTAACACTGTCAGCAGTTATCAAATGCACACTTCAGTACGTGCCCTTTCTGTGTCAATTATACCTCAAGCAATCCGCTAAAGTAAGTAGAAGTATGTGTAAAAGGTTCCTGTTGTCTGAAGTGCTCTCTCTGCCTTGAGCACATTCGCACGGCGGGGAAGCTAGTCCATGTGAAGAATTCCGAGCAGCCACTCTTCCCGAGCCTGCCGTGTGCAGGAAGCTGTGCTGATGCCGGGACCAGGTCAAGGCCGCATGCCTATGGCCGTCCTTGAGAAACGTTCTTGGGTGGGAGGGGGAGGTAAGGCTGAGTTCCCCACCAGGAGGACCGGTCAGGCCCCAGGGAGCGCTGGGGGTCGGGGTGGGGCAGCATCTGAGCGGGAGCCCATTCATTGGCAGAAATGACAAAAACTAAAGTACAAACAATGCCCATTACAGCCACAGTCACTGGACTGTGGAGACTTCGGGACTCCACACTCCCTAGCAGAGCAGGGGGAGCTTGTCTCTCCCCACCACCTCCTCCCCGAATAAGTGCCTTTTCACTCCCTGTGCCCTTGTCTCCATGCCTCGGGGCTGCAGATTTCCTGAGAAACCCCACTCACCGTCCTTTCCACCTGCTCACACCGCCCGTCCTTCAGGGCCCGGCTTGGGCTGTCAGGAAGCTTCCAGACCTGCCCACCGGGTTAGGGGCCCACCCAGCCTCTCTGTGATCCGGCCCTCATCACACCGTAGTGGACCTGCAGCTGATCGCAGGCCTCTCCTGGGCTGGATGGTGCCTCCCCTGGGACACAGGCCACGACTTGTCCATCTCTGTGTTCCTAATCCTAGCCGTTTCTAGAATATCGTAGGCACTCAGCTGCATTTGCAATAATCGATCATTGCAATAACGAATCAATACATGAATGAACAAAGACACAAAGACGGGGAGATTAGCTCAGGTAATGCCCCTCGGCCTTTCTCACCCCCATCCTCTCTGATAAATGTGACAGGGGTGTGCTGTCCCCCGTCTCAGGCACTCAGGTTTCGGGGTGTCCACAGTCCTCCCCACGCCTGTGCAGGCACCTGCCACTCTCCATCAGCCAGCGTGCTTCTCTCCATCTTGCTCTTATAACCGTGTTACCAAAACAATTTGCAATTTATTTCATTATCACAACTTTAAACACAGAACGTGTTTTTTTTTTCAAAATACA
Organism: Myotis myotis; assembly: GCF_014108235.1. Classification (NCBI taxonomy): domain Eukaryota; kingdom Metazoa; phylum Chordata; class Mammalia; order Chiroptera; family Vespertilionidae; genus Myotis; species Myotis myotis. The sequence continues at coordinate 34,430,584 of NW_023416390.1, read as the reverse complement.
CTCGCTCCTCACCTTCAAACTCGGAGTCAGTGCCTGGTATGGGGTGCAGCCTCTCTGTTCTCGGCTGTGGAAAACCCGCCTGTCACGGAGTCAGGTTGTGCTGATGGTAGCAGAGGGCTGACTGAAGCCATTGGCGACCTGGACAGCGAGGGGGATGCAGACTCAGAGGACACATCAGAGGAAGAACAGGTTAAACTGGGCACAGTCACATCAGACAGTGCACTCTGGAGACCCCGAGAGTGAGGGCTGCGGCCTGTCACTCGCCTCCGCCCAGACCCTGCCATCAGCCGCCAGTGAGCAGGGTTGTTTGCAGGTCACAAGGGGACAGAGAAGGACCAGACCCTGCAGTCTTCTGGGGACACCAGCCTTTGGAGTCTCCCCATGAAACAGCTGGCCAGGGTTAGGGGCAGATGCAGGGGTCTCTGTGTTTCTAGGCTTAGCAAAGAAGAGAAATGGAAAACCTGACCTTGTCCAGGCAGGCTTGGGAATCCCACCAGTCAAAGGGCGAAAGTGTAAGAGATTCAGGGGTGGGGGCTCGAAGAGGTGTGAGACCGGGCGGGCGAAGTTGGAAACCAGGCACTTGTCCACCGGTCCCAGTGAGGAGGCTACAAGTCCAGTTTGGGGCCTCGGGGCCTTTGAAAGCGTGTTTTTTTCTCACCCACAAACCGTGTGCGAGAAAATGAAATCAGCAGACTCCAAGACCTCACCATTTCCCTCCATTGTGGCAAAGAGGACTTCTAAAAATACATGCCCATTTCACATAAGCAGTGTAAAAATAACAGCTTAGAGACAATTCATACCGATGGACTGAGATGCTCCTGGGGAAAATCTCATGTGCAAAATATGAAGGAAAGAATAAATATGATTAATTCTATGAGGGCATGTGCTTCACTAAGATCAGGATGGTTCTCCGGGATCCAGGCATCATGGCCCTTCAGAGGAGCTGGCTCGCAGGCTCACATACGTGTACTTTTAAATTCTCATTCAAAACCTCCCCAGAAGGCCTGTGTGCTCCGCTGATTCTGGGGTTACACTGCCAACCAGGACAGAGCCCTACCCGTGGGTCATGCTGTAAACAGACAGTTGTCCTACAAAGTGGCTGGGACCATAAAGCAACTTTCCCAGAACATCAGAGGGAAAGAGAAAGAACCGTCAGTACATGTTTTTTGAACAACATTAAAAGAATAATTTATTAGATTACTTCCTCTCACACACCAAGATGTATCCGAGATAGATTCAAGGAGGACATATTGAACCGTCAGCAAAGCTACAAGAAAGCAAACATCCACCATAAAATCTCCTGAGAAGCAATTTTGAAGCAATAAAAGAAATGACAAAGGAAAAGTTGTTGGATTCTGACTAGATCCATTTTTAAATGCCAGAATATCAAAACCATAACCAGGACTTCAGAGTGAATGGGTAAGAAAAGGTAATTGTGGTAAGTATACAGACAGAGGGTTAATTTCACTGCAAAACGCCCCTGGGAGAAAGAGGGGTGGGGGTCATGGACCAAGAAGTCACAAAAGGAAATGCAATTAGTAAACAAACACTTGGGGAAATTTCCCACAGCACGAAGGATGGATCAATGCAATTAAAATAATTACATACCATTTGACCTATCAAGTTAACAAAGCTTGTGAAAATAAACATCGTTGCCAGAGAAGGGACCTTAAAGTTACCAGTGGACAGTGCTGCCCCAGAGCCGGGGACCATCTGTGGTGACAGACCAAGTCCTCTAACCTCTGGGACTCCCGAGGCAGTGAAAACAAATACCAGGAAAGCTTCAGAGAGAGAGAGAGATTTTCATCACGACATAATTCACAACAGTGACAAATGGGCCGTGCTATAAATGCCCCCCAAAGAGACACGTGGTTAAGGAAACACACTCTTTTGCAAAAGCGATTACTGATATTTTAAAAGAGTATACCACAGCCAGGGAAGTATGTCTGATGTGACAGAATGTTAAGTGGAAAAGCAGAACCCAAAGCTGAATACACGGTGTGATCAAATCCGTAATAAAATCAGTTTCCGTGGGAAGGTGAAAGAACATACCGAGATGTTTTTCTCATGGGATTAGGGTTGATTTACTTTTCATTTTATTCTACTTGCTTATATTTCACAAATCTGCTTTACGGGGAGCCCTTGCTCTACAAATTTTAATATGTAGAAGCATCACTTGAATGGTCCTTAAAAATGAGGATTCCCGGACCCAGAAGGTCTGATCTGCGAGACCTGGAAGCACCGTGCCTATTAACATTCTGAGGATTGTCATGTCTGCAGTTCTAACCAATTCTCTGACACCAACTGGTGTCCCACAGTTCAATTCAATTCTGACACTAACGACCCAGAGTCAGCATCCGATCCCACAAGTGAAAGGGCAAGTTCCCCACCAGACTGTCCTCGCTTCAGGCGCCAGCTGCCCATGGGATCCAGAGGATACCCCAACTTCTGTCCCACTTGACTATGAATTTGAGGGTCCCCATGATTCCTACCTCATGTTTGATGATTTGCTAGAACTCAGGAAAGCGCTGACCCTTAAACGCCATGGCTTAGAACGCAAGGGTCCATTTGTACGCAGATGTTTTTCAATCGACAATTTGAAAAAACTTGAAAGCAAACCATGCAGCCTAAAATAGACTATGTGTAAACTTACAGCAGCAATAAATACATTCAGTACTTTAAATGTGTTTTCTCTTCCTTGTGATGTTCTTTACATGTTCTTTTCTCTAGCTCTCTTTATGTGAGAACACAGTATATAACACACGTCACACGCACACCGTGTTGTTTGTGATCAGGAAGACTTCTGCTCCACATGGGCTCGTAATCATTAAGTTTGGGGGGAATTAAAAGTTAAACTTTTAATTTTTCAACTTTGTGGTGGGTCGGCACCCCGACCCCTGCAGTGTTCAAGCGTCCATTGTACTCATGATTACAGTTTTATTTCAAAGAATACAAAGTAAAGCCAGAAAGAAAGATGCACAGGGTGAAGTCTGGGAGGGGAAGCCAGAGCTTCCATGCCCACTTGTCCCAGAATCCCAGCTCGTCCCCTTCCCAACACATTGATGCATTCACCAACCAGGAAGCTCCCTCACACCTCCAGGTCAGAGTTTTTATTGGGGGTTTTATCACCTACGATTGATTGATACCTCACTGGCCATAGGGTTGAACACACTCTCCAGCCCTCTCCCTCCCCTCCCCAGAGGTCTACTGTGATGGTTCAAGTTCCAGCCCTCCTATCACATGCTTGGTCTTTCCTGCCTGGACAGCTCCTCCTTGAAAAGATCTAGGACCCCACTTCATTAGCATAAATTCAGATATGGCCTAAAAGTGTCCCTGTGAATAGCGGAGACATTGGTATGGCTCAGAAAATCCCAAGGGGTTTGGAACTCTGTACAAGGAATGGGGACAAAGGCCAGGGGGCTTCTTTACTATGTCACAATAGCCCATGTCCAACAGTTACACTCTGACAAATATTAGAACATGCATTATTTTAATTTAAAAAATAAGGTGTGGGTTGTTAATGAAGAAGGTAATTGGGGACGCTAGAGGACAGGGCAGTAGGAAAGACTCCCCGTGGGATCTTGGAGCTGGGGCCATGATGGTACTAGGGGTTCCCAGCAGGAATGTTAGCTGGAGGTGGGTATACGCAGAGGATGAATGTTTGAGCATCTACCCATATGTCACATTTCTGAAAGGAGTGCTGTGGTCCGTGTTCGCTGGAGATTAAGTCCTCGTGCAGAAGAGATGACCGAGGGCAGGGAACAGAGCCAAGGGGTCTATCTCACCTGCCCCTCAAGTGAGTGTTTTATAAAGTGTGTGCGGCACGGCAGCTAATCGAACAGAAATGCCAGGGGACAGTGCACGCAATAACTGTTGTTTTGGGACACTTGTTTCCGTTTTACGTGTATGTTTAGTGTGTGTGTGTGTGTATGTGTGTATGTAAACAGCATCTGGGCTCCACAAGGAAGGGGGGTGAAAAACCTTGTGTTGTGGACAGGTGACTGTCAGTGAGCAGAAAATGGGACAATACAGTGAGGAACGACAGGGACCATCCAAGAAACAAGGGCAATGATGGAATGATGAGGTAGGGCGCTGGCAGGGGCCACAAAGGAAAGGCCAGAAGGGAGAGACATTTAGGGTTCTACAGGCAGACTCAGTGCTGGCCTGACATGAGGCTGGGTGTGGGCCTAAGATTGTAGAAGACACTCCAGAAAGGAGAGGGTATGTCGTGAGGGATGCGCTAACAGGACTTTCAGGCACAGGTGTGTCTGCCTACGGGACAGGGTAGCAGCAAACAGGAGAGCCAAAGAAGATGAAAATGAGGAGGGCAGAGCGCCACAGCCCACAGGGACCAGAGGACAGAGTGAGCCTTTAGGGCGGCGGTTCTCAACTTGTGGGTCGCGACCCCTTTGGCGGTCGAACGATCCTTTCACAGGGGTTGCCTAAGACCACCCTGCATATCAGCTATTACAGCAGCAACATTACAGTTATGAAGTAGCAACGAAAATAATTTTATGGTTGGGTTACAACATGAGGAACTGTATTTAAAGGGCCAGAAGGTTGAGAACCACTGCTTTAGGAAGACAGGAAAGAGAAGCCAGATCCTGGAAGGGAGGTTCCCGGGTAGAAACAAGAGCGGCCCCGAGGCTCTGCCCCCAAAGCCCCCTGGAATGCACATGGAACTCACTCACTCACTCAGCTGCAAAATTAACTCCGCCGGGGAATTCTAGAAGCTCAATCACAATTTTTCAAACTCTGGAAAGAAGTTGCCGTCAACACTAGCGGACAGATCCAGCAGGAGCCCAGGTGATTACAGCCGGAAGGACTGACTCAGGTAGACAGAGGCTGAACACGGCACAGGTGGATTCAGGACAGGCTTTAGTGTGACTGGCAACCTGAGCTGGCAGAGAAATGCACCCAGCCTGGTAAAAGCCAGGCCAACTCGTTACCAAAAGCACCAGGAGAACTGGTTCCTTGGTTAAAAAATAAAACAAAGGTCAATGTTCACCTTAAACCACACCCAAGTAAAATAGAGGTCAATCAATTAGTTAACAAACAAAAGAAAAAATATATGAATATTGATACAATCTCTGTCTAAAGAAGGGCCTTCTAAATCAATAAATCACATATAAATTATTTTAGATATCCACAAAGGGGGAGTAAACCAACAAGAATGCATTACCAACAGTGAATGGGGGCACTTCAAAAGGGAAGGCCAATGGCGTCAACCACTGTGTGAGTGACATATGATCGCTGGCGTCCCATCGGAACTGGGCCTTGAAGAACCGCGGGATTTAGACAGGTGCACGGTGGGAAGGGAGGGCCAGGTGGCCAGGACAGCATGAGGCAGGCCGGGGCAAGGGGACAGCCAGGCCTTCAGCTGGCCTGGCTTAATTATCAGGTAACAAAAGTGCTGCATCAACAAAGACCACCTGGCCAAGTGAAACCACCTGCCTAACTTCATTCCTTATGACTGGCAACACTGACATGTGCAGAGTCTTTGAAAACAAACTTAATTGTCCAGCAAATACCATCCTCTCTGCAGGCACCCGGGTCTAACCCACACGCCCGACCCAGGATGCCGACTTTGCCAGAGAGAATCGACTCCTCGAGAAAGCGAACGCAGACAGTGCTAAGTGCTGTCAGCAGAACCGGTCTTTTAGTTATTTCCTCCTCCATCAAACACACCCCGAAAGCAGCTTTCTGCATTTTATCCAGAGAGGCAGGAGACCCTCGGAGGCAGAGCCCGCCCCGTCAGGGAAGGGAAAGCTAGGACAAAGGAGCAGGGACAGGGGCAGGACGCCAGGCTCGCTGCTGCCCTCCCCAGATGGGACTTCAAAGGGACCCTTCAATCTGCCCTTAAATACAGCGGTTTTGTTTCATCTTCATGCACTTTCTCAGGAAACAAATATTTCTGAAATGCCTGGCAGCCGGAACAAAGTGCCTAATTTAGGGACTGCATGCCATGCCCCCTTCTTAAAATGACATTTTATTTCCTGATATTCAAGAAAGAAACTGGACCCTTACACAGAAAGGTTAGGAAAAACATCCTCCTCAGGATTACAACCTTGTTTTTTCTCGTGTCCTCTCGGCTAAGATGTCCACAGGAGGCGGGGAGGTGGTGTCACTGCTCAGTGTCAACAGGCTCACAGGTCCTCTCGTGTCCACACTAAAAAGCAGTTTTCTTGGTGACAAATCCTCAAATTGATGCCATTCAGTTTGAAATTCAGGAGATGCTGACCATCCCTCTGCTGCACCCCGAGACTCACACGTCCACCTCAGGCGTTTCTCCTTCTCCTCCTGCTCTCCCAGGCGCGAGGCCGATGGCAGGACAGGACAGCAGGACGGGAGGCTGCGAACCTTCCTGTCCGGAGCCTCCTCTGAAAGATCAGAGGCCTCAAGGCTGATTCACAGCGTGTTATTAACAGGTTCTCACCTTCAATCTGGTGGAGCTCTTCTTTTAACCCGGACCCTCTGTTTACGGAGCTGATTAAAGGTGTCCTTCCCAACCCAATCTGCTGCGGGCGGGACACGTTCCCCTGAGAGGCCTGTTTGGCGAAGGGACCCTCTGAAGGGAGATAAGGATTTTTTATGATGTCGGCACCAGATGGATGCAGACACCTTGTTCAAAGCTGAGAGCGCGTTAGCATTTGCGAGGAGCCCACACCTGCTCCCAGCGCCCAGGGATTGTGCTCACGTGTTTGTCCTATGGACGCTTAATAAAAAGGGTTTTTCCCACTTTCCAGGGGAAACGTGGAGAGACAGGAAAGTTTCCCTTCATGATGGGCTGGAGGTAGCTGGAGCCTGTGCTTACTGACAAGAGAAAGGTGAGTATTGGACAGAAGGCCCTGGCCCTGCCCCCAGCCTCCCCCCTGCTCCATCCTGGCCAGGCCTCCCTGCTGGCCCTGGCCCTGCCCCCAGCCCACGTCCTCTGAGCATGCCTCGCACAGTGTGGGGACACATTCGTGTAGTTCAGGGGTGAGCAACATCCAGCCCACCCCGGGCCGTACAAGGCCCACAAAGTCATTTGGTCTGGCTGCCAAGGCATTCGGGGTGAGTTCATTAAATGTTTGACCAAATATAGCAGGCCAATTTTTAAGTTGATAATTTTGTATGGCCTGCAAATGATGTTATAAATATCCAAATGGCCCTTGGCAGAAAAAAAACTCCTCTCCCCTCTGCTCCCCTCCCCTCCCCGCCTTCCCTCTCCTCTCTCCACACTTCACAACCACAGGCTGAAGCCCCAGGCATCGGCATCGCAGGGAAGCAGGCCTGGCTTAGTCAACTCTGCCCTGCCCATCTGCGTGGCCTCAACCAAGTCTCCAAACTCTCCACTCATACGGTTCCCTGTCTCCAAAACGGAGGGCTCAGTAGGTCCCATCCAGCTCCCCCTGGCAGCCATGGGCCTGGTCTCTGGTGCCACGTGGCCTCCTGTCTTCTCTCTGAGGCCTGCTCTCTGCCCGGAACCCCTTGGGAAGGAAGACAGGGATCTTTCCAGCCCAGGACCCCGGACCTCACTGGATTCTTATCTCTGCCCACAGTAGCAGGGACTCCGCCAGAGGAGGTGCTCTCTCATCACCTCGTCCTTAGAGGCACTTATCTGGACTCTGTGAGGAGGAGAGGGGACAGAGACAAGGACCCTATTCGCCAGCACTCCCAAACCACGCCCCTGCTTTTTAATTTGGAGCAAAAACATTCATACAGTCGTCCTCTGGTTTCTCTGTGTATAATTCTCTTCCTGGTTGGGGCAATGCCAGGCCAATGCCCCCATCTAAATGGGGAAAGTCCAGGCATAAGCTATGTGTGTGTGTGACGAACACAGGGGGTATTAACCCTGAGCCATCCTACCCTGTGTGTACATGCCGATAAGTCCCAATCCCCCTTGCTGCCCCTATGGCCACCTGGACACTCCCACGGTGCCCAGCAGGACCTCCAGGGTCACCCGCCACAGCCTGCAGGCCAGGCCTTCCCTTGGCCTCCTCAGGAAGGCTCACGTGCATGGAAGGCTCATGTTGACATATCACCCTCTATTCTCAACACGCAGCCAGTTTCAATACCACAGCTTCCTGCCGCTGAACCGCAAAGGCCTTCCCACAAAGAGCTGGGGCTCTGAGTCCCTGCTCCCTGACACCTAAGCCTGTGGTCCTGCCTGGTAGAGGCTGCTGGGGGAGCAGACAGTGGGCAAGGGAGCCGAGATGCAAAGCCCGTCTCAGAGGGAAGGGCTGGGTGCACGCACGCGCATGTGCCTGGAATATAGAACATATATTGTGTATTATATGTTTATCTAGCTCATTTCTTAGTGAGTCAATCACCAGGAAAGTGTTTTGGTGTCTTCATGAAGTCTGGAGGTAGCAGGAGAGGGGCGTGCAGGTAGACATAGGAGCCGTGTTCTCCGATGGGATGGAACCTCCTTGCAGAGCAGGTGGGCGCCTCCTTGCACCAGCCGCTATCAGCCTTTCTGCAGCTGCCCCAGGGCACCTGGCCCTCCTGGCCGTGCAGCCCCGCAGGCCACCTGCTCAGCGTGGCTTAGGAAGACGTTGCTTTTCGGGTGCCGCAGGAACAGCGGGGGCGGGGGGGGGGGGGTGGCTAAGCTGCCCGGCCACCTCACACTCGCAAAGGTGCTTGGGTTACATTCCCACCACGTCCCCATGTGTCAAGTGGATTGGGCTTGTTGTTTCTGGAACGCGCACCTTCACCGGCATCCCGAGCGCGGCCTCTGTGACGCGCCGGTGTCTGAGCCAAAGGAGTCACACAGGCTGCTGTTTTCCTAGGCACAGACACGCAGAGCTCAGCGCTCTGTGGCTTCTCTCATAATGTTGTTCTAATATATTACAACCACTTGTGAGTGCCAATGTCAGCTGTGAGAGGGAAAAACACCCGAATTGCCATTAAAGAGCAATAATGAGCTGGAAGACTCACTTCCAGGTCCCCGCGCAGAATCTCCTGTGACAACAATAAGCCACCACGTGAGAGTAGCGCCTTGTGGCGTCCAAGAACCTCCGTGGACACATCCTGGGGAGATGTGGGACACGGCAGCTGGGACTGCATTCATTCGTAAGGAGCTGTTCCCGCTCTCCTGCCGGGCCCTCGGTGGTCAGAGCAGACCCAGCGTCGACGCCACGCCCTTGCTCTGGCACTGGAGCTGACAACAGGTGACACCTCCCTTCCTGTCATCACCAAACCCCATCAGCTACGGTCAGCAGGAAGCTTGTCACAATAAAGCTAGGATCTGCAAGAAGCATTTTGTTGACAAATGTGTTACCTTCCTTTTTCTATGTTTGGTGCTTGCTGGAGACTCCTGGTTGTGTCAGCTGTCCTGGGTGAGGCAGAATTCGGGGGAATGGAAGGAAGAGGAGGCTGTGCTTGCTGGGGGCTTCTCACCTTCTTCCACCTCCTGCCATGGGGGTGGGGGGGTTGGGGGGGGGTTCTCCCAGCAGCCAGGTGGGGACTGGGACTGGGACTGGGACTGGGACAGGTGGGCGGAGGTTGCAGAGGGCCACACAAGAAAGGCACCAAGTCAGGGAATCGCCAGCCTGCCGGAGCCCCATGCTGGGTGTGTCCCAAACAGCTGTCGCCTGAGGCCCTGGCGTCACCGTGACAATCTCCCTGAGCTAATGTTTATTGATGCTGTTTTCTATTAATTAAATTAAAGCTCTTTCTGCAGCCCTTGGGCAGGCAGGGCTGCCCGGTGGGAGAAGGGGGGCTATTTTCCCAGGTGCTGGGTGGGGTTGCAGCCAAGGGAAGTGAAATGTGATCCCCCCAAGTGTGAAGCTCCCCCAGACGTCCCTGTCACCAGGCTGCACTCGGATTTCAGCCCATCTTGCTTCAATTCAGCGCTTTATGCACAAAATTTCACTCAGAAAAATAAAACCCAGACCTAATGATTTCGATTGAAAATTACTGCTCTCTAACATAAAACATATTAAACGTCATTAAATTTTATGGGTTACGACTCCCTAGTGGACAGCACACCAGCCCTCCATTCAGGAACCGCCGGTGTGGTGAATTGGGATCCACGTGATTTATGGAGATGATCAGAAATGTCATCAGAATGGCTCCACCTGGGAAGTCGACAGATCCAATAACCTGATCTGGCACTAGCTGGTTTGGTTCAGTGGATAAGGCATCAGCCTGTGGACTAAGGGATCCCGGGTTCGATTTCGGCCAAGGGCACATGTCTGGTTGCAGGCTCAATCTCCAGTAGGTCGTGTGCAGGAGGCAGCTGATCGATGATTCTCTCTCATTATTGATGTTTCTATCATTCTCTCCCTCTCCTTTCCTCTCTGAAATCAATAAAAATATATTTTTTAAAAAAGCTGATCTGTTCCGTTTTAATTATTGCTGATCCCTTTCATTCGAACACTCCACATTTGCAAATTCACCTTCTGGCTAAAATGTGTTTCTGAGGGCAACCTCACCACTCACGCGCTCCGGTGGTCAGGTGTGGGCAGGTGCAGAGCCGGGAATGAGTCGTCCAAAAGCATGTGCCCAGGTGAGGTTCACAGAGAGCCCAGTTGGGGGGATTGCTTTGCATTTTTGTGCCCTTTGGCAGTGATTTCACGTGCCCCAAGTGCAGTGCCGAGGTACTGGGGGTAGTCGGTATCCCTGAGCTCTAGAGGGCTGTGCGGTGCCTTACGGAGCAGACATGTGTTAGGTGCGCTTCTGTCAGGCCTGTGTGCCGGGGCGGTTGGCCAGGTCAGTGTCAGGGAGTGAGGGTGCCGAGCATGGAGCAAACCGAGGAGGAAGCCCCTGTGCACTGGGGGCTGCTCTGGGAAGGGCTCAGGGACACCTAGCACGCTCGAGAGCCGTGGAGAACGGAAAAGCCGCTACACTGGCGGATTCATGGGATGATGACTGATTTTTTAAAATGTCGTAGCAAAGGCATTGTTGTGAGGCTAAACTAAAAGCCAGAGAAATGTATGGTCACCGTTGCCCAGGGTTTTGCAAGTGTTAGGTCTTTCTCAGCGAGTGTTTTATTATAAAGAAACACGATATATAATTAGTTATTTATGAGAAGCGCATATTAAATAAGGTGCCTTTAAACAGAAACACGGGTAAGACCAGGTTACATATGGAACAGCTGGTGAGAATGTTGTGACCAGAGACTCACAGGAAGCTTAGCCCACATTTCCCGTGGGAGCAAGGGCTCAGTGTTCCTTCCTTCGGTGTTTGTGCTAACTTGATAGAAAGTAACCGTCTGAGGAAGAAGAATGGGCTGTGGTTATTTTAATTACAAAGTTGTACATGAAGAAACTTAAAGATGAAGTGAAAAGGAACACTCACCTGCCATCTCATCAGAAGAGGACAGTTAAAATGTTGCCTCATGCCTTTCCTGCCTCCTTCAGGGTGTCCGTGTTGGCATATAACTGTGCCCTGGTCAGATCCCACTGCTTCCTTTTGTGCTGTTACCTTGACAGCATTACCTTTTTCAATAAACATCCACCCTCTACCTCCTTCTTCATAGCTGCATAATATTCCATCCTGATCAACCCTGATACCTGAGTCTAACCCTCTACCTCCTTCTTCATAGCTGCATAATATTCCATCCTGATCAACCCTGATACCTGTGTCTAACCCTCTCTCTCGGGGACAGTGTTTCCAGGGATGGGGGTGCAGGTCCTTTAATGCACAGCAGCACCCGGGAGAGGGCAGGTGAATGTAGCTCACAGTGAACTTGGGCAGCCATGCTTCCTGGCTGGAGCCGTGTCTTTTTGGAGGAAGGGATGCCTGTCAGCCCCTGAGCCTGAGGGTTGGGTACCCAGCAGGCATAACTTCATCCATTTCCTCCAGCACATCCCACGGGTCAGAGAAGTCCCTGGTTGGACATTCAGGTTATGGCTCATAAAAACAGGTAGGCCGTGAGTGGATTCCCTCACAGCTTCTCCCAGGTCCAATCACTGTCGTTAAGTGTTGATCAATTTGGAGAAGTGGGGTAACTAGGTTAGAATAAAACTTTGTTCACTGAAAAGCGACCATTTCAGTCATTCTCCTTGACTCGTGAGTGCTGAGAAGTGGCCAGCTCCTTGCCTGAACTTGAACGGGAACAGAGCTGTTTTTATGCCAGAAACTCTGCCTTTGCCCACATTCTCTCAGGAAACCTCCCCGCACAGCAGCTTCTTCTAAAAAATTAGATGATCCAATTGGCCACCCTCAAAGGTCCCTTTCCGCTGTAGAGAAATAATTGTAACATTGTGTGTGCAAGACTTTGACTTTTATTGGGGTGTTTTTAGTATCGGCATTTTAACCAGGAGCGTGTCTTCATTAAAATTCTGGACCCGCATTCCCCAGACCCTGTGGCTCACCGCCTTAATGAATCAGTGCTGTGCACTGTTATTGGGGTTTCATCTGCAGAACCCTCTGCCTCAGGCTGGAGAGACTCAGGGCTTGGCAGGCCCTGGGCTGGGAGAACCGGATGGGGCCTTCATCATCCTGCTATTCATCCACTTCCTGTTTGTAGAGTTAAGCCACAAACCAAATACACAGGGAAATACTAAAAACGCATTATTTATTTTCAAAAACTTTTCTCTCTAAACGGCTGAATATGTGTTCTCTGTTTATCCTTTCAGGCAGGAGCTCCGTGTCCTGCCAGCACCAAGACCCAGCACCCACCCCACGCCTCTGGGGCTGCATGGGAAGCAGGTGTCACCAGGCCCGGGCTAGGCCCGTCCGCCTATAGTAAGCTTCAAAAGGTGACCCCCACCAGCATGCCAGCACACCGGGGTTCACTCTCCTCTCCTCCCTGTCACCCATGGACACAGCCAAATGAATGAGTATCTAAGAGGACAACTTCATTCCCGGGGCAGGTGTTGTAACTGGATAGAACCGACTAAGCAGTTCACCATGGGACCTCAGGTTTATGGAGAAAGGACGGGCAGCATCTCCCCTTCCCCAAAGTGGGGGACGGCTGCTTTGTCTTCCAGGATTGGGGATCCCTTCACCCTCCACGGTTAAGTCAAAGGGACCGGTGCCTCCAAACCCCCTACAGGTGTGGGTGCGAGGAGGGCTGCCGCATGGATAGCCCTGACGCTGTGGGAGATAGGGTGGGTTAACAGAAGGAAAATGAAGGGTGAGCCTTAAGCCAAGAGGGAAGCATCGCCCCCAGGGCAGCTGCTCCCAGGCCTCACAGCAGCCTTCCCTGCCCCCGCAGGTCCAGGACCCAGGCCTCCCAGGTCGCAAAGAGAACCAGCTGACTCTCCTCCACACTGGAAACTGAGGCACCGCACAGACTTTTCTCTATTTAAGCCTAAATCAAATTAGTTTGGAGAATGGCATTTGCAGCCTAATTTCTCATGACTGCGCACGAGTGGCTGAGAGCCGTTTTCCGATGAAATATTATACTGTCTCGATCATAACAAGGGCTAAATGAATGAGAACGGCAGTGATGGATGCAAAGGTGCTTACTGTAAACAAAGTGCACGCTTTCCCCGGTCCAAACCCTCTTTTAATTTGGAGCCTCTGGTTAATATTTCCACGGAGCCTCGTTTGCAACACAGAGTAGTGGAAGTCACTAACCCGACTTCGTGAGTTCCGACGATCCTGTGAGGCAGGGATGAGCAAAACAGCTCCTAATGGAAGGGAGGATTTTTTTGTTGGGCCACTTTCTCCTGGCATCTGCGTGAAAGGGAAGATGTCCAAGGCCAGACTTGGGGGGGACCTTATAAACTGGGGCACACCCTCATCAAGCCGGAGTCTGGGTCACTCCCGGGAGACCCACCAGTGACACGCTGTCCACCAGCATCTGCACCGCAGACTTGGAAATGCCTTTAAACCCACCCGTCTGCTCGGTGAGGTCCAAGGCCTGGCCTCTGGGGTGGTTCAGGATCCGTTGTTTTGTTTACTGTTCTTTTATTTTTCATGATAGAAGCAGAGCAAAAGTCATTTGTGAAATGCTTCAATATACAGAAAAAAAGGGAGAAAGAAAGGGAAGGGAAAGAACGTCCCTGAGAGGACTAACCCCGAGGCCAAGCGCTGGCCTCGCTGCACCCTTCCCAGTGTTGGTATCGGATGCGTAGTTTCTGGAACGCGGTTGTGGTCGCAGTGTGTGAGATCGCGCTCACGTCCCGGTTTTATGGAGTCACATTGGAACACGAGCATTTGTAATGGGTGATGGAGGAGGTGCCAGGGCGTGTGTACAGGGCGTGAGGGTCGCTCGGCCCTGTGTCAGCCTGTGCAGAGTAGCTGGGCTGCAGTAGCTTCTTTAAAAACAACAACAAGAGCGTCGGTAGACTGCAGAATAGGAGTGGGACAAAGTCATGTTTTTGTAGCAAAGTGCTTGACAATCTCTCAGTGTGTCCTTTCTAGAAAAAATAGAAAAATGAGTGGGTTTGGCTCAAGAGTGGACCATGGTTCTGGGGACGCTGGGTCCTGCTTCCGCCTGTGGCTGTGCTCATCCCCTGGGCTATGTCCACCTCTGGCCCCAGGACGTGGGCCAGCCCAGATGGTGGGGGTAACTGGAACAACTGTGCTTGCTCCTGGTTCCCTTGTCCGACCTCCCTCAGTCCTGCTCACCCCAGCTGGTTTGGGCCACTGTCCTGTGCTCTGCAGGCAGCGGCCCAGCCTGCCGAGTCCCCCTGCACCTGACCCTCTTCCTGCACCCTGACTCACACTGACTCACCTCCTCTGGGCCCATCTCTGCAGGGGCAGCTCCTTCTGATTATAATCCATTCATCCCAGACACGCCACAGGGCCTGTTGTAACCTGTTTATGTGGTAGAGAAGGAGGTGCGAGATCACTGTTCTCAGGGAAGCTCATCAAACATCCTTGACGAGCTGCTGGATACAGCACCGTTGTCAGACCCGCCATCTCAGAGCCACGGTTTCTTTCCACGTGTCCATCACCTGCCGCACGCTCCTGAGGAGGCAAGACAGACGCTTTCATCAGAAAGAGCTGATTCACTCTGTGGTTTTGGCACAGTTGCCCACACGCCACATACTTAAACCGTCCTCATGAACAAAGCACCTGTGTGCCTAGTCCAATCTGCATGACAGGGGGGGGGGACACTCTGCACACGTGTTTCCGACAGCCGCTAACAAGAGTAGCCTTTAATCTGCAGCAGGATCTCGGGTCTTGGGACGGGTGGGCATTGTGGAGGCCGCCCGAGGACCCCAGCCACATGGGAGCAGTGCCCAGCGAGGACTAGCTGGGCTTCCCGTGGATGGCGACGTGGCAGGTGGAGAGGGAAGCCTGGGCTGCAGAGAGATGACGGCAGCTTGTCCAAGCACAAGTGGATGGACGGTTGGTTAAACAGATGCTGCCGGTGCCTGGTGATGCCCGGGGAGCTTCACGGAGCAGAGGATGGAGCTCCAGGGAAGAGATGCTGCTCTGTCTCCCGGACCCTGGAGCACGCAGGGAGCAAGTAGAGGTGTTGGAACTGAGAGCACAGGCTTCATTTTCCAGAGTGTGTCGCCCATGAGCTCGGGGTTGGGAAGGGGTGAGCAGAAGGTGGTGCCGAGGAGGACACGAGGCCAGAGCAGGGTCAGCCACTCGGAGTCTTGCTAACCTGCAGCCAGGTCCCTGCACTGCTAACTGCTCCTGAAGCCCCCTTGCATGTGCCCGTCCTGTGTGGCTGTCCTGTGTGTGGCTGTCCTGTGTGCCTGTGCTGTGTGCACCTGTCCTGTGTGCTCCTGTCCTGTGTGCCTGTGCTGTGTGCTCCTGTCCTGTGTGCCTGTCCTGTGTGCTCCTGTCCTGTGTGCTCCTGTCCTGTGTGCTCCTGTCCTGTGTGCCTGTCCTGTGTGCTCCTGTCCTGTGTGCTCCTGTCCTGTGTGCCTGTCCTGTGTGCCTGTCCTGTGTGCTCCTGTCCTGTGTGCCTGTCCTGTGTGCTCCTGTCCTGTGTGCGTGCCCTGTGTGCACCTTTCCTGTGTGTGCCTGTGCTGTGTGCTCCTGTCCTGTGTGCCTGTCCTGTGTGCTCCTGTCCTGTGTGCGTGCCCTGTGTGCACCTTTCCTGTGGGTGCCTGTGCTGTGTGTGCCTGTCCTGTGTGCCTGTGCTGTGTGCTCCTGTCCTGTGTGCCTGTCCTGTGTGTGCCTGTGCGGTGTGCCTGTCCTGTGTGTGCCTGTGCTGTGTGCTCCTGTCCTGTGTGTGCCTGTGCTGTGTGCGCCTGTCCTGTGTGCCTGTGCTGTGTGCTCCTGTCCTGTGTGCCTGTGCTGTGTGCTCCTGTCCTGTGTGCCTGTGCTGTGTGCTCCTGTCCTGTGTGCCTGTCCTGTGTGTGCCTGTGCTGTGTGCCTGTCCTGTGTGTGCCTGTGCTGTGTGCTCCTGTCCTGTGTGTGCCTGTGCTGTGTGCGCCTGTCCTGTGTGCCTGTGCTGTGTGCTCCTGTCCTGTGTGCCTGTCCTGTGTGCCTGTCCTGTGTGCCTGTCCTGTGTGCACCTGTGCTGTGTGCGCCTGTCCTGTGTGCGCCTGTCCTGTGTGTGCCTGTCCTGTGCGTCTGTGCTATGTGCACCTGTGGTGCGGGAGTAGTGAGAGGCTTTCTCTGAGGCTCTCCAATGGCACCAGGCTGCATCGGGAAAGCGCGTCCTGGGCCTGAGGCATGAGGAACGTATTCTTGGTTTCACCCCCCTGGTCAACAATGACCCTTTTCCCCGTGTGTCCAACAAAACCTTGAAGGATTCTTATTTCTAAAATTCACCCTCCACAAATCTTAATTACTGCAAAGAGTTCCACACTGAATATGCCTCAGATGGAAGACACAAGCCCCGAATGTATTTGTCTTAGTGCAAAGTGGTCAGAAGTCAGCAGCCACGGCGCTCGGGTTGACAATTCTGACTGAATGATGGTCGCTATGACTCATCTGCTCATGGAAAAATTGGTTAAAAATATGATTTGCCTAAATTTTAGTTGCAATAGTTGTTTCATTAGATTTAACCTATTTAGGTGAGGGTTGGGGGAAATGGACTGTAATTTTATGATTAACTGCTTGAAATGATTAAAAGTTTATTTCCTTGCTCCTAAGTGTTTCTTTCCCCTTGAAGATCAAGTTCACACGAACAATTCAGAGAAAACAGATCTGCTCCTCCTCTGGACAGAGATAGCTCCCGGGGCGGAGCTGGCGGGCCTTGGCGAGCCACAGCCACAGCGTCGCCCTCGGCGGTGGTCCGAGCATGGGGTTAGTCAGCGTCTCCGGGCAGAAACTCAAAACAGGCAGAGACACCAGGGCAGGGCTCCGGCCTTGCTGCCACGACCTCAGGTAAACTGAGGAGCCTGGGCTCCCCTGCTCTGCTTCCTCTGGGCGTTCCCCCCGAACTTTCTTGGCTGACTCAAAGCACCCCGTGCTCTCAGACCCCTCTTCTGAGATGCACCCTGGGCAGCTGTGGGAAGCTCCTCCAGCTTTCACAGCCTTATACCCCCCCAATCCCCTGCCCTCTTACCCCACCCCCAGCCTCACTCTGGTTCACATACGATGAAGGCCAATCACACGTGCCAGTTTTCTGAAAGGTCGAGGATGGACGTCTGGCTGAGCAGAGGGGCAAAGGTTCTCCAGGCATCAGTGCCCGGTGCCAGGTGGGGAGAGGAACAGCTGCCCAGCTCCTCCGTGGCCGGGAGAGGGCCCTGAGAGCTGGACCCCGCTCAGCCTCAGGGTGAGCCATCGCAGGAGATGGGGCAAAGCTGGCAGAGAGCTCCATCCGGATTCATGGCACGGGGACGGCAGCACATTCGACAGCTTGTGATGTGCACACCCAGCTCCTGCCATTGCTCTGGTGACGGTACTACTGGCATTTCTGTAAACCCTCGTGGGAGAGGAGACATAGACCTCTGTCCCGATGCATAGATCTCTCCTCTCGCTTGTCGGGTCCCTTCAACTCTTGGTATTTGATGAAATCTCTCGTCCTGAATGAAGCAGGCAGAGAACCCCAAACTGAGCCTTCTTTCCCTGACAACCACCCCCCTATCCCATGTGCTCTGACATCTGCCTAGCTTGTCAGTCCTCTCTGCTTAGCTTGTTTCTTCTTGGCTTCCACCTCCAGTGCATCTGGGTCACAGTCAAGGTTCTGGATCTGGTCTATCAAACACATCCCCACATGCAACCCATCCAGCCCATCCCTGGATACCAGACCTGCTCTCTGAATGTGCCGGGGGCTCTAGATGAATTTCTTTGGAATTGTGAATCCACCCCAAGTTCTGCCCGGAGATCCTATGCCAGGTACATGCCATGACCACGGACATCAGCCAGACCACCCTGAGAAGAGCGGACATTATGAGTGGACAGCTGGCCCTGCTGCATTGGGCAGCCAGCATCCTCTAAACTCCGACATCCTCCAGGTCTGACCTCTCTCCTGCCAGGCCAGTTTGACACCCTCATCCCACCTCGAGGCTGCTTGCCCAAGCCACAAAAGAGGCGTCATCGGATACATCTGTTATCAGTGGAAGTGTAGTTTTTGGGGTGTCTCAAGGAAAAGAATTTCCTGAGGCCCCTACGGGAAGATGGGATTTCATGAAGAGCTTTATTAATGATGTAAAATTAAGGGGGTTCTCCTCCAAGATCCCATCTTTGTCCGTCTCTCCATGGAAGAAGCCCAGTCTTATCTTCAGCAGGGCCAGGATTAAAGCCACTGCCCAGAATTTCTGCTCCATATTAAAGTCCAGTCCAGCATCTGGCTCGCTCAGCTTGTGTCCCAGCTGCAGTCCATTGCATGTGGGGTCTGCATGGCCAAAAACCATGCAGCTGCTTAAGGCCACGTGGCTATGGAGAGACAAGAGGCCAGCACACGGGCGAGTGTGGGTCATGGAGCAGGAGAGCGAACAGAGAACAAAAGCAAACAAGCGAGAGTGAACAAGAGAGCCCGAGAGAGAGGGA
This sequence comes from Myotis myotis, assembly GCF_014108235.1. NCBI lineage: Eukaryota > Metazoa > Chordata > Mammalia > Chiroptera > Vespertilionidae > Myotis > Myotis myotis. Next base: position 34,411,798 of record NW_023416390.1, on the reverse strand, counting down.
ATTCTCTGTTTGGGGATTTTAACTAGGAGCTTCTGCGAACTAATCAATTAGCTCCAAGATTTTGCACGTGATTCTGATGGGGTCCACCGCCTGGCCCATCCATTGTTCCCCAGGCTAGACTGGCAGGCAAGCAACTTCTCTACATCATCCAGACTTCATTGCCCATGCACCCATCTCCCCCTTTGTTTGACCCCTTCCCTTCCCCCAGTGAACTTCAAGGGATGGGCCAGTGGTTCCCTGAAGAGCATGAAGCTTAGCTTCCTGATGAAGCTGCCAAGATGGCTGTGCTTATCATGTCTGGCCTCCTGTTCGCTTTCTTTCCTTTTATTAATATTAACCAGCTAATTATGGTGATAACATGTCCAGACTGAAAATGTTACGAATACAGCATGCACTCAAAATTGAAATTTTGACGCAGGCAGCTCATGACTGTGCCTTTAATATGAGGAGGTAGAAAATAATCCATCAAAGTTATATCCTGTGGACGCTGGTCATTAGCAAAATTAAGCACAGGAATGGTCTTAGCTTGCTGATGCACCAGGATCCAGGACCCCTGTCCTAGTGACAAGAGTTTGGAATCAGGGTCTTACATAAAACAAGGAAGCATGAGTCCATGCCCTGCACATAAGGTTCCCTTCAGAAGTGACCTGTGCAGAAACCCCCGTCTGTGTCCACTAACTTTTTACATGTTTAAGCTTCTTCCTGTACCTACTATGAATGTGGGATTTAATATTTCTTTTTAGAAGTTTTGTTATTTACGGCTAGACCTCAGCTGTGATGTTTATGCCAGTAAATCTCTCAGGCTTCTCAGATACGTTGCCGAATCCCTCCACCCCCAAATAATCCAAACCAAAAAGCTGCATCAGAAATTAATAACCATGATCATAAATCAAAGTGAAGTTTTTATCCTTTCATTCTGCATACGCCATCATGACTAAATGAGGACCCCAATGCACACAGGACTTAATCAAAAAGGGAGAGAAAAAAACCTTCCTTAATCAAAGGCATATTTCATCTCTGAAGAATTCATCAGAACGTGTTATGGTGTGACTGTACGTCTTGAAAATCTTTCTCTAGCACATCTGGAAACTCACCCGTCCCCCCCACCCCCCATCGTTATATCCAGGAATACAAACCGTTCAGATTTGCATGCATGAAGCAGTTTCTTCATCTCCCACCTTGTGCACCATGCGACAAATGTCTGTAATCTATGGTTACAATTACAGGGATGTGGATTAACAGGGCCCCACTATGCAGATGGCTGCCATGACCAAGAAACTGCCGGAAACATGAGACGGTGCTGAGCACCCTTCGCTGTGGCGTACAGCACAGAGCCCTCCCATGGCGTCCGCCTGGAACCAGAGCTTTCATGAGCACCTGAACCCAGACTTTTCTGGGCTCTGAGCAGGAATGATGCTGACATGTCACCCTGCTGTTGCAATCCTGCACTCACAGCCAATGGCTGATGCCACCTCCTGATTCTCCCCCCCCCACCCCCCCAAGGCCTGAACTGTCCCTCCACTCTGCCGGGGGCTCTGCCTCTCATATCTCAGCAACATACCTGCCGGCTCTTGCCAAGTCCTCCAAGGTGGATATTCAGTGCATCCATCCCTTGTGTATTGGTTGATATCAGAGGCCAAAATATCCAGGAAGGGCTTTTCACCACTTGCAATCGTGCCCTGTCTGCTTGTCCATAGTATCTGAGTTTGTGCACAAAATAAATAGAGAAAGGTGAAGAAGGCAGTGTGTGCGTGCAGCACAGCGAGGTACTGGAATGTCACGTTCATCACCACCACCCTCCAGAGCAGCATCCTTCAGGTCTGGCATGGCCGCATCTGCAGCAGCATCCCTGCCTTGGAGGGCAGGCACCGGGCAACTCTAAAGGCCTATTCAGACTCAGATTCACTCCGTCACAGCAGCTATAGGAGCCTGGGGAAATGTCTTCTACTGCTTCCTGGGCTATATAATGGGAACAATTATGCTGCTTAAGGTCTTCTTCCATCCATTCATCCCTCTGTGTCCCGTGACTGCTGTCACAAAGTACCAGAACTGGGTGATATTGAACAACAGAAATTGGTCATCTCAGAGTTCTGGAGGCTGGAGTCCAAAATCAAGGTGCGTGCAGGCCCTTGTTCCCTCTAAAGTCTGTAGGGGAAGGATCCTGGCCTCTTCCAGCTGCTAGTACCTCTGGACATTCCTTGGCTCGTGGCTGCATCACTGCAGTCTTCACCTGGTATTTTCCCTGTGGTTCTTCATGTAGTCCTCCCTCTGTGTCTGTCACGTAGTCCTCCCTCTGTGTGTCTGTCTGAGGGCTCTGGTTACACTGGATGAGGGCTTACCCCAGGACCTCATTTGAACTTGATCATCCCTGTAAAGGCCTTATTTCCAAATAAGGTCACATTCTGAGGTTCTGGGGGTTGGAACTCCAACACATCTTTTTAAGGGGTCACAATTCAGCTTATAACCAATTTGCAGGGTGTTGTGGGAACTGGAGATGGTGCACGGGGTCCATTAATGACCACAGTACTGTCTCTTCCACCGGCCCTAGGTCCTGAGTTCGGGCACACTCGGTGGAGCACACAGTGACTGCTTTGCCTGGGCTCAACCTGATAAGGGGACTGGTTTGCTTGGGACTCACACTGTAGCGAGTTGGGGCACTATTCAAAGAGCTGCAGGCATCACAATGGGTCCCCTCAACTAGAGATGCAGATTCAGCTTCCAGATAATCCTGCAGCACTTGCAGCTGCCGCAAACCAGGCAGGGTAAGCATCACGTGAGCTTCTAAATTTGGCACAAAACCTGCTTTCTTCCAAAATCATGGGCAATTATTCTCTATGAAAAGACCAAGATTGTTCATTGTTTTTCAAGGAAACATGAAATGGAGAAGAATGAATACGGCATGATATGAAGAACTGCTATAGGGTTGAGTGGTACACAAGGTAATTAACGCTCAGAGCAAAGACGGCTACAAAGACGCCAAGATGAAGCTCACATCAAGACCGCTGGTCCAGCTTGCATGGCTTCGGACAGGCTGCCGCGGTTCTCACTCAGCCTGGCTGTACTCGGGAGCCCCCTTTTAAAGAATCTGTCACAAACAACATCACACTGATGCTGCTCCACAGCGTGTCCCCAGCCTTTGACGGAGGACCGTGCCAGGCGGCAGGGTAAAGTGGTATGTGCTCCCAGCGTATTCGGGGATTTGTGCTTACTCAGGGTTGGGGTTTAAACACCTCTGAGTGAGCGGGTCACGTGGCGAATCAATATATAGTTCTAAATGCCATAAAAAAGGGCTTGTGTGCCCCCCCCCGCCGTCCCCCCCCCCCCCCGCCCCACCACCCGCCAAAATGGCTCTCAGTAGTGCTGGCTGCCCACCATCCTGCCTGGAGGGCTTAGGAGAAGTGCCCGTTCCATGGGCCCAGGGGGTTTTGCTGTTAGCGCTGCAGGCAGTCTCCAGGCTGAGACCAGTCCTGCAGGTGCCAGAGGTCACAGTGTGATGTCAGCTCATCTCAAACTCCATCCAGCAGAGGTGCTCCCAAAATGTGACATAGGCCACTGGCGGTGCATTCTGAAATCAATTCTTCTTGCTGGTTTCTCCGAGAAATCATATGCAATCGAGACTGAGGTTCCATGGGAATATTACCGAGATTTCTTTTCCTTTGGCTACAATTTTTGTACCACAAAAAAATTCCCGGCTAAAATAATTTCCCCAGTGTTCTATAGGGAATAGAACTTTATCATCCCAGTGGTTCTTCATGTGTTCCTAATCCCCTAGCTCATTCTAGTGGAGAGTTTGGGTTCCCAAAAGCAGACGTGCAACGTGACCATCTCTAGCTCTCTGAGAGAACGGAGTCTGACCTCAACCAAGAACACAAAAGCCCCGGGTTCAGTGCACTTCCCAAAGGCAATCACTCATCCACAGAGCAGCTCTGACCTGAGCTCCCACTGAGAAATGTTTGAAGGACATGGAGTCCATCCAGTCCTCCACATGTTCTAGAATTTTCCATGTGAAGTATAGCCTATATTTTCTTGTGCTCTCATTTGTCATGGGGTTGCACTTTGCCATAAAACTCTCCACACACATGTAGGGATGACATAGAAAACGCCTTGAGTTATTGAGGACATTGTGTAGCTCCTCTCTTAAGATGCCCGATGTGAGAAATGGTATTATACACACACACACACACACACACACACACACACACACACACGCCCTAGGAGAAGTTTCTTCCCCGAGGCACTCATTTGCTTTCTCCTCATAAGCGCTGGCACCTGATAACGGATTCACGTTTGTTTTTGCTTCGGCCACCAGGGCCATCGGAGCACAGTTTGCACCTCAGCCTTGGCATGGGTCCCACATCATTTTCTGTCCCCCAAGTCCCCACTCTCCTGGAGGGGGCCTGGCACTGGCTGTCACTTGCCCAGCCTCCTTCCGAAGGCCTAGTGTGAGGTCGGGGCCCTTCCTGAACCAGGATCAAGGTGGGAGCCAACAAGGGGGGTGTGCTGTGAGAAGACCTTCTGCAGTAAACTCCATCGTTGGGCCCCTCCCCTAGATGGACCTCCTGGATAGGAAACACAACCAACTATCCCCCCTCCAAATACCCATTCCCCACCTGCCTTGCACATGGTTGAAAGTGCTTAGGTTTAGATGGGCTAAGCTGTCTTTCCTCAAGTTACTTTCCTCCCAGTGCCAGCCCTTGTTTCCCCAGTAAAATGGGGAAATAGGACTGCCCGCCCCACTGGATTCTGGGGCTCTGATAATATACTCCATGGAAAGCCCTGGGCACAATGCCCAGAATAGTGAACACACAATATGTGTTACCGCAGCTGTGGCTGCTGTTGTCACTGTTTGCATTCATATTTGTAATGATACTACCCCGTGTGCCATCAGTGTCATCTAAGTTACGGGCAGGAATAGTTCACGTGCAGGATTAATGGAAGCTCAGCAGGAAGCCGGGCAGCCCACTAATTTGAGAGCCATCAGCCCCATTTCCATGCAGCCATTAATCCCGGGCCAATCCAGCTGATCCCTCAGCTTATCCTTCCAAAGGATCGCATGAGAAACTTTTCCAAAATGCTGTTCCAATCCAGATATATGATGTCTGCAGACGGCTCCGCTCTGTAAGTCCAGTTTCCCTGTCAAAACAAGGAAATGGGACTAATCTCCTGTGATTGGCCCTCGAGGAACTCCCGCTGGCTTCAAATGATCACCTTCCTCCCAGGAGGCTTATAAACCATCTACTGGAAAGTCATTTCTAAATGCTTGCCCTGGATCCAGCTCCAGGGCTGTGGTTGAAGGAGACGCTTCATCTTCCCCTTTTCATAGGAAGTGATAGTCCCACTTTTCACATGGACCATAGCTTTTTGGAAACTACTGCCACGTAGGTGTCATTGACTAACCTTGGGCCAGCACTCCTCTCCATCCTAATTATCTGGGTAATTTTCTAGTTGCTTACAATAGAATTCTGTCTCCATCTACAATGCTAGATGGGCAGGGGCTGGGGAGGAGGGAAGTGCATGAGTTTTTCATAATGGCCATTTGCTAAAAATCTTCTTAGATTTGGCTTTCTAAAGTCTTGTGGCTCATTTTTTAATCCAGTTGCTCCTGATGCCCTGAGAAGGTATGATACCTGCATCTAAGTAAGAAAAGACAGCCCTCAAGTCCCTGGCTTCGTCCCTACTGTCCCTGCTGACATGATGAGTTGGGGTCACTTTGCTTCTCTGACTGCCACCAAGGGCAACCCAGAGCAAATCAGACCTGGGTTCTGGTGGCAGGGGCATAGCCATAGGAATAGAGGGAGAGGAGTGGGCCATGTGAGTTATTTGTGGGAATAGAATAAGCACATGAAAAATACCTGCAGAGAGTATCTGACATGTCCATCTGCCCACCCTCTTTAGATTGCAGGTCACTGACTTCTTTCCTGGGACCACCCCTCCTTTACTCTCAAGCCAGGTAGTTCATGTGAGGCTGATTGCCTCTTAGGCAAAGGCTATGACATAGGCCTGGCCAGTTAGGTGTCACAACTGCTCAGCCAGAGTGATGGATTTGGTGTATGCAGCCCAGGAGCCAAACCAAGAACCAGCCCTGAGACTTTGCTATTCCTGGGAAGGAGCCTCTCTGCCTGCAGCCTGGAGCTCCCATCTTCGGGAGACTCCATCTGAGGATGAAAACAGCACAGATGAAAGCAGAACCCCACACTGGAGACCAGCTCCCTAAACTGTTGCTGGGATATCTGGAAGTAGTTTCCCCTAAAGCGAGGTTTTGCTCCCACTGGAACTTTCAGTCATATAAGCCAATGGGTTTATCTTTTCTTAAAACCAACTTTAATTATATTTCTGTCAGTTGCAACTAAAAGACTCCTATCTGATTGTCTGCAGAATTTGGAGAGCTTAGGAAGGGGTCAGGCGGGCCAAGAACCAAAGGTGGCAGACATCGCTGATATTCATCAAATGTCTCCAGTTCCCGATTTTCCAGGCACATATTAGGATTGCATTTCTCCATCCCCTTTGAAGTTAGCTGAAGCCATATGGCTTGCTTTGGCAAATGAAATGTGATCGGAGAGGCACATCTAACTTCCAGGGAGAAGCTTTAAGAGCCAATGTGTTATTTCAACACATTCCCTTTCCTCTGTTTGCCAATCATGGAAACATAAAGCTGGAGACTCCCTCAGCCTGGTTCCATGAGATAGAGAAGAGCCCATGGCCCCAGACAAGTAGTGATGGACATGTGGCATGAGTAAGGGAAAGAAATAAACAGACATAAAGATTTTAAATCTACTGATATTTTGGCTTGTTTGTTATTGCAACATAGTTTATCTGATCCTGACTGATACAAACATCTAGCCCATGGAAACAGCAGTAAGAGCTCAGGCAGGCAAGGTGACCTTCTTCAGATGGTGAGCCAGCCATGTCATCTAGGTCCTCCATGTGGGGGGAGAAATGGGCAGGAGGATCTCAAAGACTTGCAGAATCCAGAGCACCATTAGACCAAGGCTTATGAATGTTGTTAAAGAAGTAAAGGAAATAATAAAAGACTTAGATCCATTGGTAGCTAAGAAACTTGGATAACACTTATAATAGCAGCCAAAGGAGATAAGAGAAATGGAATGTGCAAGAAAATGTAAAAGTGACACACCCAGAAGATAGAAATGAATTCACTGATGAAATTACACTTGAAACTGTACTTTCTGGATTGTTCTGTGAGTCAGATTCTCAGGTCACCGATTTATATATATGTTGTGCTGGGCTCCATGGCAACTGGAGAAGGTCCTAAAGAGAACATAATCCCAAGGGTGGGGTTACTGGGATCAGACTCTCCTCATCTTGTCCCTCGGGGTAGTGTGGGATCCTGATTGAATAAGAGAGTTTCAAAGACTACCAAAGCACAAAATAAAGTGTTTTTCTTTTTGTTTACAGGATTCTAAAATAGTTTATTGTCTTAGTTATCTATTGCTATACAGATTATTACCATAAAACTGTGTGGCTTAAAACAATAAATGTATTTATTATGTTAGAGTTTTTTGTGGGTCAGGAGTTTGGAAGTGGATCAGCTGGGTGCTTCTGGCTTAGGGTCTCTTGTGAGGTTACAATCCAGGTGTCATCTGGGACTACAGTCATTGGAGGGCTTGATGGGGCTGAGGAGCAATTTTAAGATGGCGCATCCATGTGGCTGTTGGCAGGAGGCCTCAGTTCCTCACCATGTGGGCCTCTCCACAGGGCTGCTTGAGCACCCTTACAACATGGCAGCTGGCTTCTCCCAGAGCCAGTGACCTAAGAGAAAGCAAAGAAAACATCACAATGCCTTTTATGACTTAGTCTCAAAGTGTTGACCTAGTCTCCAAGAAGTTACAAACCATTGCTTCCACCTTCTATCTGTTAGAAGAGAGTCGCTAAGTCTGACCTACAAGCGAAGGGAAAGGAATGAAGCTCCATCTCTTGAAGGGAGGAGTATCAGTTTGTGGACAAATTTTAAAACCACCACACTCGTGCATTTTGGTCTTCTTTTAGTGTGGTAGACAGAATAATGGGCTCCAGAGATGTGCACATCTTAATTCCTGAAACCTAAGGACATTGACCCTACACAGCAAAAGGGACTTTGTGGGTGGGGTTAGGTCAGGGACCTTGAGATGGAGAGATCATCCTGGATTATTAGGATATTTGTCTGTGCTCCCCATCCCGGCTGCTGTGTGCAGAGTAAGGGAACTCTGGGTTCAAGGACTGATGTCCCCTAATAGCTGTGTGACTTGGGCCAATGGGACTTGATGCGCCCTACAGCCTGCCCAGTGTGAGAGTTCTTCGGGTGATTGATGGGTTTTATTCAGACGACTCCCGGATGTCAGGAGTCTGCTGCGCATGCCTTTAGCAGAGAGTGAAGGCACAAGTACAGCCCAACACACTGACCCTCGAAAACTCATTATCCACAAGGCTCAGGAAAGATGGTCCAGGCAGCGCCAGGGAAAGAGGTCACAGCGAAGGCAGGAGGGACATTGATGGCATCTTACTTAAGCTGGTTTCCAAATTGCTCATTGAGTCCTAGAGGAGGTGTGTCCCCCAGCATTTGTGTTTGTCCCCTTGGGCCCTCAGGGGAGGGATCCTGGCTCCCTCTTCCTTTACATTCATCCAGGAATTATGACCCTAGTTGATCAAACTCAACAAGCAAGCAGTGTTAAATTAAAATGTCACCACAGGGTCCCTTTTTCATTTCCCTTCCTCACTGCAGTGGACCAAAAAGAGCTGCTGACTCAGAGCCCCCTTCACACAATCCATCCCATCTCATAAAGATCTGAATTCTAAGTCCCCAGGCTGAGCTCAGGACTGTCCCGCCCACAGGAGAGCGAGTCCCCAAACTCAGCAGGGCGCGCAGGGCGCTCTGCCGGGCCACTGTCATTACCGTGCAGGTGGTCAATTTTTGCCGAGCAAGGCATGCCAATGACTTTGGCGAAGCAATTGCATTTGTTTTGACACTTCATTACCACAGGTTTCTTTCAGAAAATCACCATTTGTTGGTGCTCTGTCCACAGTCATAGAGCTCAGGATGTGTGTGCTGAGTGAGCGTGTGGATGGGCGGATGAGGTAGACATTATCTAGAAAAGCCAGGTCCCACTGGCCAGCCTCTCAGTGGAAACTGGGGCGAGAGCAGGGGCTCAGAATGACTGGCTCAAACTGTCAACAGCTCCTGAGGCCAAGTATTGTGGAGGTCAGCCATGTGGTGGGAGGCCTGGGTCACTGCAAAAGTTCCCAATATTTCTTTGAATTACATCACTTTGCAAATCAATGACATCAGTTGCAAAGGGCACACGCAGAGCATGTCTGCTTCTTGGGGGAGTTGCCCTTCCTGGCAACCCCTGACTGGGGCCTCGAAGGGCTGCACGAATTCATTCCTGATTAAATAAGGCATACTTGTACCCAGAGCCCAAAAGCAGCATGGATTCCAGGAAACAATGGCTTTGGAGCTCCTCAAAAACGATGAAATACATAATGTAAGAGATGTGGGAAATGAGAGAAATGTTATTGCCCCGTAAACAGTTCCTTCTGCTTGGGGTTTCTGCGGCAGCCGCTCATTCCGTGTTTGCTTTAACACGAGAACCATGAAGGCTGCATTCCTCGGTGAACACGGCGGCGGCTCAGCTTTCTTGCAGCTCCGTGTTCTGAAGTGTGCGTGCAAACGGATCAAATAGAACGAGCAGAGTCGGAAATCTGGTTAATCTATTAAGCCATTGCCTCATTTCTCCCTTGCAGAGCCATTAGCCCAGCAGCACGCAATTAGCCTCCTGTTTTGCTAAATAGACAAAATCCGTACTTCTGCCCCACGGGGAATAACTCCTCGGCGGGTCATTTCTTTTATTTTTAAATTGAATTTATTGGGGTGGCATTGGTTTACAAAACCGTACAGGTTTCAAGTGTACCACTTAGTAAAACATCATCTGCCCACTGCATCGGGCGCCCACCACCCCAAGCAAAGTCTCTTTCCCAGCCCCCCTTGCCCAGCCCCTTCCCCCCGGCTATCACCACACTGTTGTCTGTGTCTATATGTCATGTATACATGTGTTTTGGCTCATCTGTTCACCTTCTTTCATCAGGGTCCCAACCCCCTCCCCTCTGACAGCTGTCAATCTGTTCTATGTAGCCATGCCTGTTCATCCGTTTGTTTTGTTCCTTAGATTCCACATATAAGTGAGATCATAGGGTATTTGTCTTCTCTGACTGGCTTGTTTCACTTAATACAGTGGTCGGCAAACTCATTAGTCAACAGAGCCAAATATCAACAGTACAATGATTGAAATTTCTTTTGAGAGCCAAATTTTTTAAACTTAAACTATATAGCTAGGTGCATTGTTATTAACTTAATTAGGGTACTCCTAAGGCTTAGGAAGAGCCACACTCAAGGGGCCAAAGAGCCGCATGTGGCTCAAGAGCCGCAGTTTGCCGACCACGGACTTAGTATAATAAGCTATTTCAAAGGAAGAAGGTAGAGCAAAACCGTCACCAGGTTGCTGACCAATGTGGTTCGGGCTAAATTGAATTTGCTGGTTAAAGTAAGAACCCTGGTCTTCACCTCCCAAGCACCTGCCACATCCTCCCCAGCCATGAGTTTACTGAGACCTGGCCGTGGTCATCCACCTGCTTACCCACAACCTGGGCGTTCTTGTGTTCTCCTTTGCTTGAGCTGAGAAGCATTTTTGTATTTGACAAAGGAAAGCAAGTTGAGGAAATCTCCCCATGGTGGGGCAGGGCACCTGCCCTGGAGTTCAGTGGACCTCCTCATTTTGACTTGGACTTTTTTTTAATACTGTCTAAAGTTTTACATATGTCTCCTTTTTCCCCAGTTGGTGTCCCCTCTCAGCCATTCCAACCCCGGGCAAGCCCCCACCGCCCCAGTGTCTGTGTCCATTGGTTATGCTAATATGCATGCATACAAGTCCTTTGGTTGCTCTCTAACCCCCTCTCCCCTACCATTTGTCTCTGGATCTATTCTTGTTCATCAAATTATGTTGATCATTATATCCCACATGAGTGAGATCATGTGATATTTATCTTTGTCCAACTGGCTTATTTTGCTTAGTATAATGCTCTCCGGTTCCATCCATGCTGTTGCAAATGGTAAAAGTTCCTTCTTTTTTATAGCGGCGTAGTATTCCATTGTGTAGATGTATCAAAGTTTTTAATTCACTCATCTGCTGATGGGCACTTAGGCTGTTTCCAAATCTTAGCTACTGTAAATTGTGCTGCTATGAACATAGGGGTGCACATATCCTTTCTGATTGGTGTTTCTGATTTATTGAGATATATTCCTAGAAGTGGGATCACTGGATCAAATGTAAGTTCCATTTTTAACTTTTTGAGGAAACTCCATACTGTCTTCCACAGTGGCTGCACCAGTCTGCATTCCCACCAGCAGTGCAAGAGGGTTCCTTTTTCCCCGAATCCTCTCCAGCACTTGTCCTTTGTTAATTTGTTGATGATAGCCATTCTGACAGGTGTGAGATGGTACCTCATTGTTGTTTTGATTTGCATCTCTTGGATGATTAGTGACTTTGAGCATGTTTTCATATGTCTCTGGGCCTTCTGTATGTCCTCTTTCGAAAAGTGTCCATTTAGGTCCTTTGCCCATTTTTGATTGGATCGTTTATCTTCCTTTTGTTAAGTTGTATGAGTTCTCTGGCTCAGACTTTTTGTTCATTCTCATGGCACCTTGGCTCACTCTCACCCCAACTCTGTGTAGGGAGGAGGTGTTTGTCTCCTTCACATGAGGACGGCACTGACAGCCAGGCAAAGCGGTTTGGGCCTTTCTTGGGAAGTGATTAAAACCCCAAACCTTGATATTGTAATCAGTTCAGTGATAAACGCAGAGCTGGTGTCAGGATCATCGCAAGCCCTTGGTGGTAAGAGAGGCAGAGGAGGCAGAGGAACCTGAGGCAGGGAAACAGACCAACCATTGGGAAGGAGGCCATACATTGCGTTAAGGCAATGGGAGTGGTGATGAAAGGGGGAGAGACGCAAAGAACTTTCTAGAGACGGCATTGACTTTGCAGAAGTGGCAGCTTTAGGCTCTGGAGAAGAAATGCCTGTGAAGTCCCCCCAGGCAGGTGGTATCACCTGCACAAATAGGAGTTTGTGGAGGGAGGGACAGAAGGTGGAGGGAAGGGTGCTGAGTTGAGGTGTCTGGTGACTAGCCAGGTTCTATGACTATGAAGCCACTGGGATTTAAATGCTGACTCTGGTGGAGGCTGTAGGGAGAGAAAGAGTGTAGGGTGGGAGGGCTGAGGGAGGACACCAACAATCGTCCCTGTTTCTGTGAGGACCCTTTTCTATGGTGAATGCAAAATAGCTAAGTCCCAGAATGGGGGCTATAATGAATCTTGGAATTAGAGCCCCGGTCTTAGATAGAATTTCTGTTTTGATAGAAACATGATATATACCGTGTGGGACATAAAACTTTCAAAAATTCAATGATAGTTAAGGACGGGTATATCTGGTCCTCTTTACATTCAAAGAATGAAGGATTAGGGGACAGGTTACATCCAAATGTGTGTTTGTGCATGTGTGTTTGTGTATTTGTGAAGTATGTGCATGCACATATGTGAGTTAGCGTGTGTGTTTGCAAGTGCATGTGTGTGTGCGTATGGTGTGCCTAGATGGATGGAAGTGGTCTATAACAAGCACAGCTGGGCTCCCCGGTGGGCCAGGTGTCTGTGGTTTGAAACAAGGGGCATTTGCTCTTTTAAGTCTCTGTAGCTGAGCTCAGGCTGTTATGACTGCTGAGCCCTGTGGGATTTGCGGTGTGACAGGAATGTTAGCTGAAGGCCGCTCATCCCTGTGAGAGGCAGGCAGACAGTTCCCCTGATGCACCTCAGAGCGATTTCTCCGTTACCGCGGCAGCCTCTGGAGGTCACAGGTAATCTGTCACCACGAGGTGCTTTTTCCTTTCAGTCTGGCCCTCATATATTTTGACCAAAGAAGTTTTTACTTCTAAAAACACATAATAGACAACAAAAGAAAAAATAGATAAATTGGACTACATCAAAATTAAAAACTTCTGATGTAGTTTTTAAACATTTTTTTGCCTTTTTACTTTATTGATTGTGTGTTTTGGGTTTTTTTGCAGCACAATCAATAAAGTGAAAAGTCAGCTGACAAAACGGGAAAAATACTTACAGATTATATATCTGATAGGGGTTAATATCCAAAATATGTAAAGCACTCTTACAACTCAACAACAACAGCAACAAAAAAACAACCTGAGAAACTTGATAAAAAATGGGCAAAGCACTTATACACATTTCCCCAAAGAAGATGTGTAAGTTACCAATAAGCACATGAAAAGATGCTCAACGTCACAAATCATTAGACATGCTACTATCAAGAACCAGAAAACAACACGTATTGACGAGGATGCGGAGAAATTGGAGCCCTTGTAGACTGCTAGTGGGATGTAAGATGGTGCAGCCGCTCTGGAAAACAGTAAGGAAATTCTTCAAAAAACAAAAATTAGAGCTACCATATGATCCAGCAATTTCATATCTGGGTGTCAACCCCAAAGAATTGAAAGCATCTCTAAGAGGTCATTGTGGAGCAACCCCAGTGTTCTGGGCAGATGCACGAACAAGCAAAATGTGGTCCATACATGCAGTGGGATGGTACTCAGCTATAAAAGGAAGGAGGGCCCTGGCCAGTGGGACTCAGTCGGAGTGTCGTCCTGTACACCAACAGGTTCAATTCCTCGTCAGGGCACATCCCCAGGTTGTGGGTTTGATCCCCGGTTGGGACACATACAGGAGGCAACCGATGGATATTTCTCTCCCCCCCCCCCTTCCTATCTAAGATAAATAAAATAAATAAATAAAATAAAAGGAAGGAGATGCATAGACATACCTCAACACCGTTGAACCTCAAGGACATGATTCTAAGTGAAAGAAGCCAGTCACAAAAAGGCTAATTCTGCGTGATTCCACTCATAGGCGGTCCCAGAGGATTTGGGGGAAACAGAGAAGACGGTCTTAGGGGGCAGCAGCTGCAGGACCCGTTTGGACGACGGCAGTTCCTAGAAGGGCAGGTCATTAGAGGCTGCAGACCGGCATCTTCCACGCAGGGAAGCAGAGGTCACAGCTTCTCTAGGCACGGCCTTTCTCACCTGCATCATTTTTATATCATTTTTCAAGATGCACTGGAGCCAAGCCTCAGAAAGCTGGTCCTCCTATAAACTGAGCTTCGACAGGTCCAGCGGATGACCACGCCCTGGAACAAACACATTTCCAGCCTCAGGCTGTGTCAGTGGATCCTTCTGCGATGGGGGGACAGCCAGCAGCTGCAGGAGCAAAACGTCCCCGTATGTGGGTGACCCAGCTCCTTCCTACCAGGGACTTGTTCCATCCTGGTCTCAGCCTGCCACAGGGACAGCACTGTCCTTCCTCCCAGAGCTGGGGTTGGGGATGGCCAGATGACCAACAGCCCACAAACAAATGGAACAAGGGGCCATTCACATCCAGGTCACAGGGCTGGGTCACGATGCTATAAATCACTCCCTGCTCAGGACACACCGTGACTAAGTGAAATGACTGTTGTCACCTCTGACGGCCCTTTTGTTGGGAGGTGCTCTCAGGCATGCAGTCGCCTTCCTTGCCTCGAGTGCGTCCCCCCTCTCCCCCCCCCAGGGCTGCCCTGTAGGAGGACCCTGGTGTCGGATGCTGCAGCATTAAGATAGGAGTGGTGCTGAGTCTAGGTCCCTGGGTGTGGCCTGTTCATCCTTCAGATGCAGAAAAGCATGACAGTGGCCCTGGTGGGTAGAAGCCCTGGTGAGAGGAAGGGTGGAGAGCTATCTCTCTGTTTTGGTGCCATTTTTATTCGTTGGAGCAAGCAGGCAGGCGTTGCTTCAGAAAATAGCAGAGGAATTCTCACAGCCGCAGGGCAGAAATAACTTGTGTTGGTTACAGACGTGGGTGTGACTGTCCCGGGGGCCCTTTAGCTGTCAGGACAAGACGGGGTGAATTTGAATATCAGATTTCATGTGAACAGATGTTAAAATCAATGAAATAATATTTGTCCTGGCAACACTGCCCAGGATAAACATGATCACTGATAAAAAATGAATAGCGTCAGATGGATGAATATGCAATGGGTCTATAGGCGTGGAAAGGCTGAAAAACAGCTTATTTTGGAAGGTCAGAGAGAAGAAGTCAAACATGCCTTCAGTCCTTGCAGGAACCTGGGGTCAACAGAGCCAAGCATGACTCGGGGTCCCTCTCTGGTCCCTCTGGGGCTGGGCTCCGTCCCTGATCGATGCTGAGGAGGTTACCTGGCAGAGCAGGTGTGTGGGGCAGAGGTAGGCTTAGCGGGAAGGTGTGAGTCACTCATCAGGCCTGTGGGTGGCGGATGATGGGGACGCACAGAGTGAACACAGACCCCAGTGTTTACAGTGTTGAGGTGTGGTTTGTGGGGAGAATCACGAATGTTGGTAGGAACAGTGGCTCCTCCCCACAGGTCTTTTGTGATGATTTATTCATATCTGCAAGGCATGGGTCTCAGCAGAAAGATTTGCAAGGGTCCCAGCCACAACTGTGCGTGACCTTTTGAACAAAAATGAACGGAGGCCACAAGCCATCCCTCTCTCCAGTTACACCGTCTGACATGACATTTCAAAAACCTCATTAAAGGTTCAAAGCCACAACATTGATCCTCAGCGACAGGCAAAGCTGCTGTCTCCAGAGGCACCCCTGGTCTTAGGAAAGCGATTCCATCGCAGGTGAGGTCTGTGTCTGACCTGCACGCACCTCTCCCTGTGCAGCCTGGCCGTGCACACCCCGTTCAAAGCAGCTTCCCTGAGCCCAGTAGGAAGGGACCCTCATCAAACGCCAGCGAGGATTCCAAATCAACATCGTTCTCGAGGGTTAACGTAAATTCCACGAAACCGAGGGCGAAAAATCTCCAAGTACAAAAGGGTCCTAACATGTTTGAAATTCTTTCTTAAAATGTCAAGATTCTTCCAAAGTTCACTGGTTTCTTCTCAATAGTTATTTTCGTCATCACCAGGAACAAAGTCATGAAATATCCTCTTTGTCTGAAAAGCCCTAATTGTACTTTCTGTTATTAGATCTATAAAGTGTGGGGGCTTTTGGTCCTATAACTATTTCTATCATTGTTGTGAAGAGCCCCTGGGGTGCCAGGAACCCTCGGAACTTAAAAGATCCTTGTCTGTAAGTTGCTACGGCTGTTCTCACAGAATGTTCTGTAACCCTTGTTTCCAGGGGAGGAAAACACAGCACAGTTTCTTTTCAATTTAGAACTCTCCTTGCCCTTCAAATAGCGGCTTTGCTAACAGGGTTTTATTGGATTACAAGAAATACACAAGTAAACAATTATTCTCACATCTTAAATGTTCAAATAAATTATGATTCATCAACACAGTGGGAGCCACTAAGAAACAGTTATTGAATATTATGTTTTCAGAGAATTTGTAATATTGGAAACATGCTCACCATATGATGTCAAGTGAAAGCAAGCCTGTCATGTCAGGCCTTACAAAGACTACGGTGTTCTGGAAATCATTGGCTTGTTTTCAATTTAGTTACAAGTTCCTGGGCACTTGCGAGGTGCCAGGCAAGAGATGAACCCTGGCATACTTTTTCTCATTTCTTCTTTACGAAATCTCTACATGGCAGATGCTGTCCCCATTTTATAGGTGAGGAAACTGAGGCACAGAGAGGTCAAATAAGCTGCTCTCCAGCACTTGTGCATGATAGGAGCCGCGCTGGGACTCCAAGCCTGAGCTCTACCTCAGTCCTCAGAGTCGTGGTGACCAGACCAGCAGCATCAGTGTGACCTGAAGTTCAGGCAAGGGGTCAAAGGTGAATCAGACTCTGGTTTTTGGCCTGATCGCCAGAGGATTGCTATGCACGTTCCCTGTCTGTAAACGCGGCTCTAAAGCACACGGCATGCAGGATGAAAGCATGGAGAAAATGCAGGGAAATGTCAACAGCGATTAACTGTGCTCCCACAAGTGGTTTTAATTTGCTTATTCACACTTGGCTGTATTTTCCAAATGGCTTCAATGAGCATCTATAATAAGAAAAATATTGAAGTCAGTTTTCCCTCTCACTTGTTGGTACCACAGAACACAGATCTCAAACACCCTAAGTTGCAAAAACATAAATTAAAACCAACTTTTCCCTTCTATCCCCACCAGACTGCAGATGTATGAAGCATGGCCATGGATGTTGATGTCAACAAGAAAGGGAAAGTCTAAATTGGGACAATGCCATCCCCACAGCTCTTTCAAGAAGGATGTCTGTGCACTGC
This sequence comes from Myotis myotis, assembly GCF_014108235.1. Taxonomy (NCBI): domain Eukaryota; kingdom Metazoa; phylum Chordata; class Mammalia; order Chiroptera; family Vespertilionidae; genus Myotis; species Myotis myotis. The sequence continues at coordinate 34,394,509 of NW_023416390.1, read as the reverse complement.
CAGGGCAGGCTGGGGTCCAGCGGAGGGAGAGGGGAGCCAGGCAAGGGCCCAGATATGCTCACCAGGCAGGCTGTCAGAGCCTTGTGGCCCCAGCTGGCATGACAAGGAGGAGTTTGTTCAGGGGATGAGCTAATGAACGGATCTGAGGATAGGTGGTGGATGACGGGTGGCCCACAGAAGGATGCTGAGGTCTTTGAGGGAGAAAGCACAGGCCCAGCCCATCATCAGAAGCCTGCCTATCTCCTCGGGAATGTGGTGCCCACATGCCTCTCCACCCCCTTCCTGGAGCTATTCCGTCACTGCCCTCACACAATGGCTAGGGGTGAGAAGACGGAGGGAAATAGACAAACCCAGCCCAATTGTAGGCCGCCTCGCCCTGTATCTCCTCAGCAACCATTTCAAATTCATCCTGGAAGGCATTGGGGGCTCTGGAACGCTTTCTAAAGGCCATTGTTGGGGTGGCCCGTGTATCCGATTTCCTCCATGAGGGCAACGCATTCACACTAATCTTGTCGAGTCCTTGGCACTGTAACTGGCGTCAAGCAGCCACCAAGGCTTCTCTGTGCCCAGGAAAGGGACGGTGCCCAAGTTTCACCAGACCAGCCATGCCCAGGGGCCCAGGTCATGTCTCCCCCACCAGAGTCACCCTCCTCCCTGCCCCTCATGTGCATGGGTCTTGAGGGACTGGGTGCAGAGTGGACTCGCCAGGGGGTGGATTCTTAATCCAAGTGCAGCCGGTGAACTTCTCAGGACCTTCCCCTTGGATCTGAGGAGGCCCAAGCCTCTTCAGAGGTGGGAGTTCTGAAGACAAAAATGCAGGCGCCGTCCGTGACTTTGTTTCTCTTGTAGAAAGATCACCAGCCTGTCCTGAGCAAGAGCATTCATGGGGTCAGAGGCCCAGCCCCTGAAGACTATCCGGGACTTGTCCTCCTTGTCCTGGGAGATGCCAGGCAATGTGCAGGGGTGTCTGCCTTCCACCGAGCAGGAGCCGGCACAGAGAAGGCCCCGAAAGCAGGCAGAGCCTGCCTCCACGTGGGTGGGCCGGGCTCTCTGGAAGGTACATCTGAGTCGTCACATGTGCACAAAGAACTTGGAAAGGTGTACTAGTCTGGGAACCTGACAGGGAGGGAGACAAACTCTCTGAGGATTGGGTGAAAAGGATGCCCTCCCTCCCTACCCCTCCAGCTGGTAAAACATCCCAGCCTCTGGAGGGGGGAGAGGAGGGTCCTCTGGTTCCTCTCTTGCATGACAGTGTCTTTCTGGGCCCCGTTTGACTTCTTAGAAGCTCACATCTCAGAGATGAGGAAGAACAGGGAGCAGAGGGCACGCACGTGCACACACACACGCACTCTGCCAGGCCCCCACCCGGGCAGGCCGCTTAGAACAAGGGCAGGAATCAGGCGAGCCAGGTGCAATGGCGTTTCCTGCATTCTTCCTCCTTGCACAGACCTGCCCCGGTGGGGACTCATCCTTCGGGGCCTGTCACACCCCATCCAGCTCAGCATGCCTGGGCCACACCTGGGGGTCAACACCCCAGGAGCACGGATTTGTACCTTCCAACCTAAAGGCATGTCTCTTGCTCCACCTTTTCAGCTCCTATTGGTCCAGGTCCCAGAAAATAAGCCAGTAAGTGGGGGACAGTGATTGTGACCTGGTAACCCGATCCCTCCTTAAGGGCTTTGGAGAATAAGGAAGTAAACCACTCAAAGGAAAGGTGCTGTGCCCTCCCCCAGCAACACCCCCGAGAGCCCAGTGTAGACGCCTGGTGGTGGTCAGCACTCTGCCTTAGATGTGGCTGCCCCGGGCGTCCCCTGGGGGACGCTCCATCCTAAGGTTCCTGTGTGTCTCTCTCTCTGTCCCTGTCTCTGAGGTGAGCACCCCAGAGATGGGAGCCCACCTGCCTGGGGCCCTCCTTCCACTGCCTGGACTTTCCTCACAATTGGACTTCTCCTCCCACCTGCCCTGTCATCCCACCCCAATCCGGGCCTCATCCTGGGCATTTGCCACTGCTCTTGGTGTGGGTGATACAGGATGAGTGAGACCCCTGCCCTCATGGCACCCGGGGTCCCATGGGAAGGACCCCACTCGGGCATGAAGATGCAATCTCTTACCTAAGCGCCCAGGTCTAAGCCCTGGGCTGGACTTCTGACTCCAAGCTGACTCCCTTTCTGCTTTCCTGCCCCTCATTGTGTTCTGGTTGATCCCATTGTCTCACCCTCCCCCCCTCCCCCCGCCCCCCGCCCCCTGTCATGTCCTCCCAGGTCCAGGCCCTTCCTCCCGGGAAGCTGCTCCTCCTGCCTCTTCCCTGCCTGGCACTGACAGCATCTGCTCATCGGATGAAAGTGCCTCTAACTCCAGCGGCGTGTGCCAGGCGCAGTGGCAGAGCATGGCCTTGGGGGCTAGGCTTTTGCAGGAAACCCCCAGACAAGAGGCCGTTCTGATGTTTGGGGGACAGAAACCTGGGCTGCAGAGCTGGGCCCACGGTCTGGCTTCCATTAGAAAGAAATCCTTCAGGATTGGACTGGCTCCCTCCATCCCTGTGGGTTGGCGGCCTCGCTCCGGTCATTTGGTTCTACAGGCGGGCAGGGCTCACCTCCAAAGCCGGCAGCACTCAGGGGTCTTGGGTGGCAATCACATCCCCCACGTGGCCCCTGCCTGTTTGTGGTCTGGTGCCTGTTCCTGCCCCCCCCCCCCCCCGCCCCCCCCCCCCCCCCACACACACAGAAGAGAAACCTACGCAGGCCAGAGAGGCCCTGGGGCAAAGTCATTCTTCCACAACGCGGTGCAGAGCTGAGGGGAAAGCTTCCGTGTTCGCATGCAAACCTGGCATCTCCAGCACTGTCCTCCTGTCAGCAGACCCACCCCAGCGGAGGCGAAGAGGGAGTGGGGGGTTCCAATTCAACACGCTCAGCTCAGAGCCTGGCGCCGGCCCCAAGCATGACCAGGGACCAGCCAGAGGGAGGAGGAGAGAGAAGACCCCCTGAGTCTCAGAGCAGCGGACGGGTCAGTCCTCAGGGGCAGCAGGGTTGACTCCAAAGCTCAGCTTCCTAACAGCCTCCGTGGATGGCCCAGGGCCACAGGCTTGCGTGGGCCAAGCTGGTAGGTTAACCTTGTGACTTGGGGTCGAAGGTAGGAAGGTGGGGAGGGGGGAGAGGTCTGGAACGTATTACTTCATGCCACGATTCAGTTTCCCCAGATAGATTCTCTCATGTGTAACCTGTGACCTGTGACCTTCAGGGCTTCCAGTTTCTGTGTGAGCATCAGGTAGCCGCGGGGGTGGGCGGCAGCAGGGAGCCTGGGTTAATGGCTGGTGCAGGCCCAGAAACAAGGTCACAGACCTCCAGAGCCCACCGACTTCAGCGCCACGGTCACTGAGTCATGTGACGCTGTGCTCTATGGGTTCACTCACAGGACAGAGCTAGGAGAGGCGCCTGGCGGGAACGCTTCCAGGGCACGGAGGGTGGGTCCCTGCCTCTGGCCAGTGAGGGAGGCAGCCCACAGACTCCGTTATTACAGTCATGCCAGGGTTTACCTGCCCACCAGCTCCCCGCCACGGTCCCGAGAGGCCTGGGAGCACATGAAAATCTCTCTATGGCCAGGGATCCAGGCTGGCTTTGCTTACATCCCACCCCGTAACTTCCCGTGCTCCCCACAGACACCGGCAGTTACTCACGCTCCTGGGCCATCATCAATGCACCATCAGCAGCATGAAGAGGCAACCTGGGGAATGGGAGGAAATATTTGCAGATCACACATCAGATAAGGGACTGAGATCCAGAATCTACAGAGAGCTCCCACAACTCAACAACAACCACGAGGCACCTCAGCTAAAAAATGGGCGAAAGACTTGAATGGACGTTTCTCTGGAGCAAATGACAAATAGACAACAAGCACGTAAAAAAAAATGCTCAAAATCATCCATCATTAGGGAAATGTGAATCAAAACTACACTGAGAGACCACTCCATACCCATAGGCTGGCTATAATTAAGAAACACACAAACAAAAAACAAAACAGAAACTAGAAAGTGTTTACAAAAATGTGAAGAAATTGGAAATCTTTGCACTATTGATGGGAATGTAAAATGATCTAGCCAAATACAGCAGTTCCTCAAAATTTCAGCATAGGGTTAGCGTATAAGCTAGGTGTACACAGAAGAAGTGAAAGAGGGGCTTGAACAGGTACTTGTACACCCATATTCAGGGCAGCATTATTCACAACAGCCGAAAGGTGGACACAACTAAGTGTCCATCAATGGATGAACAGACAAAACGTGGTCCACGCAGACAGTGGAATATTAATCAGCCTGAAAAATGACACATGCTACAACATGGATGAGCCTTGAGGACATTAAGTGAAATAAACCAGTCACAGAGGAACAAATACTGCCTGATTCAACTTATACACAGAACAGTCACATTTATGGAGACAGAAAGTAGAATGGTGGGTGCCAAGGGCTGGGGGGAGGGGGAATGGGGGGACTAATGGGTAAGCGTTTCAGTAGGGAAAGATGAAGAAGTTCTGGAGATGATGGTGGGGATGGTCGCACAACGTTGTAAAAGTACTTAATGCCACTGAACTGTATCCTTAAAAATGATCAAAATGTGAATATATATTATGTATATTTTACCACAATTTAAAAAAAAAAAAGTCTCAATAGGCTGAATTAAATTCAAGTCACCAGTGTGAAAACAGCTCTGCTTTTGGACGGATAAGCACAAGGAGTTCCTTGTCCAAGGGCGCTGAGCTCCGTGCCCAGCTCCTCTCTCCCTGGAGCCTCTTCGCTGGGCTCCTGAGAGCAGCCTTTAGCGAGGACTGTAGCATTGGTTCCATGAGCCCACTACCCGTTTCCAGGGGGAAGCAGGACAATCAGCCACGGACACAGCCTTGAAATGCAGGGGGCTGTGCCTCGCACCCCACTCACGCACCCCGGGCAGCATTATGGACGACCCTGCTCTGATGTCCCCAAACACTCACAAACCTGCACGTGCACAACCACCACCCAGCACTCGGGTGCCTGGGAGTCTGAGTTTAACCCGCGAACCACATGGATCGAATGTTTCTTGCTTTTTTAAGTGCAAAGCTTTTATACAACCGCTCTAAATCTTTTCACAGGCTCACACCGACTGGAGAAATGGACTAATTTTCCTTTTCTAAACCTGGGGCATCCTGTAGCAGGGTGGTCCCCATCACTCCAGCCTCTGATGCCCTTTAAAGACTGTTTAGGGGGAAAGGCTTAAGGCTTTGAAGACTCTGTTCTTTCAAGAGGTAGACACACTTGAAGCCCCTGTCATGGGCCTCACTGATGTGGTCACATGGCCAGGCCTGGGCAGGGGCGGATCTGTCCCACTAAACCCTAAGCATGACAGAGATTAAACTCACTGTAAACAAGAGAAATTAAGAACAAAAAGAGGAGCTGGGGGGATCAAATAACATGGGTCATGAGAATAAAGGCTCCCTGGGAAGTCTAGAAAGTGGCTGAGCAGAGACTGGTGCTGGTATCGTAGGCTGCGCTCAGAAAATCAGCAACCATGTCCTTAATGGAACAATAAAGTGCTGACGAAGACGCACTTCCCAAAGCCAGCAAGAGCCAGGCCAGCGCCAGCTTGGCCATCACCTGGCCTCCAGGTGTTTTAAGCTGGATATTCAAACACCTGCAGGTTACTTCTTGACCATAAAGGTCCACAGGGGGATGTCGGAAGCTTTGCTGTTGTCTCTGCAGCTGGTGCCCAAACCCCTGAGGGTGTTTCCCCTCCCAAAAACACATTAGGAAGAGGTTTTCCTAAACCAGGTTTTCCACATATGTTCTCAGCATATGGATTCAGCCACGTGCTGGCAGGTACGGGTTTGCCCACACCCATGCTCTCTCCAGCATGAGGCTTCTTCATGGTGCCGGTGGTGGCTGCAGATACAGAGGGGTCCACACAGGGACCTGGCATCTAGACCTGGCAGCCAGTGCAGGCAGCTCATCTCAGGCCCAGGCCTCTACCAAGCTGGCCAGAGAGCCTGGGTTGTCCTCTCTATTTTTACAAATTAAACACACACACACACACACACACACACACACACACAAACAAAGAAACTGAAAATTTTACAAATATTGGAAAGCTTTGAAAGTGTGGGGAAGAGACAGAGGAAAAGGGGGAGAGAGAATCCATGGCCAGCACACGGGCTAACATCTCAGTACATGATCGTGCAGGTCATTCTTGCCCTGAACTTGTTCCGGGTGATTTCTGTGAGGGTGGAAGGGCTTGGCCTCCACTCCCTGGGAGCTCTCCTGGATGGCATGGCACAAAGGTGCGTGGGTGGTGATAGGGGCTGCACCTGGCTGAATTTGCTTGGGGTGACTCTGGGAACAAAGGCACTTGCAACACAACCTGGAGGTGGGGACAGGCCTTTTCTTGTGGCTTCCTGAGCCTTGTCGCAGAGGAAACTGGAGAAGCTGAGAACAAAAGAAGAGGCCCAAAGACTGGCGGGAAGGGCCCTTGTCCGGAGCACCTGGAGGCACACCTACGCAGGTCTGGCATTGTCTGGGACCTTGTGTGAAGAGGGGGGCTGATCTGAGCAATGTCAGCCATCTTCCCGCACCCACACCATCACCATCACCATCCTCCCTGCAGTTCACGGGGCTGCTACATGGCAACCACAAGGGCCACACTCCTGATCTGGGTAGGACAAGGGCCACACACACCTGCCCATCTGACACCCAGCGGTGCAGGAGGGCACTGCAGGCCACTGTAGTAGTCTGTGCCCTGACTGCCGCTGCAGGTCAGATTGAACAGGACAGCACAGGTGTGCACTCCCACACCTGGAGTTTCAGGAGAAACACCGATGTCACGTAGCTCAGTGTGATTTTCTGAAGAGACACCACATGCGCACATTTCCCAATCTGTGTGGAATCCCGGGCTGCCATTCCTGTTGTGAGCTGTGCGGACCGTCTGGGCTGTCATCTCCTTCAGTGACTGACAAGGTCTTCCTCCTTCCAAGAGAATGGGTAGGCAGCGCGGGACAAAAGCACTAGGTAAAATAATTAAAAATCAGAAATTCTTAAGACCTATACATTGATTTTTTTATGCTTCGCTGATTTACTAAAGCAAATTTAGAAACTGATGGAGTTTTAGGGGTGTTTGATGCGCGAAGGTCAGCTGACCTTGTCACCATTTGTCCAGCAAATGGCATTCAAGTGCCGTCTTGTCTTCCATTTCTTTCACTCCGTGGAAAGCAGAGCCAATCATTTTGTATCACCTCCTTCCCGCGTAGGGGAGGCGTTTATCTTAAAAACATGTCAGAGCCCTGGGGAATCTAATTTCTGTCCCACATGCACGGCCGCATCTAGAAGGAGGCAAAGTGCTCTGCTGAATTTTCTTTAAAAATATCAAGATTTTTATACCGTTTTCATTATTTTCCCCCAAACCTTCAAGGAATCTACTTTCTGCAGATTTCCAAAACAGGGAAAGCGAGGAACCACGTGCCCTCACGCACTCCTCATGGTGCCTAAACCCCGAGCCACTCGTCCCCACACTGAAGCCAGGGTTCTGTTTAAGAGACAACAAGGCACAGGACCCTTTTCTCCATTGCATTGTGACTCTAGTTAATGAGTTCTCACCACAGTGACCGGGGCCAAGTCCAGGGTCAGGTGATGGTGGCACTCGGGTGTAAAAGTTGAGGTGTTCGTTCACTGTCAGGGTCTTGCAAGTTATTGTGCACCTGCCAGGAAACCAGGGACACAATGGCAACATGGACAGGGCGACAGAGAGGTGAGAGGCCGGGGTGCTGGGGTGCTGGACAGTGACTCACCTCCTAATCTCAGGACCAGGGGCAGTGGAGATGTTTAGGGGACAATGGGCCCTGACTTTCCAATCCTACTCCTGAGTCCTCATTTTAAGAAAATCGTAGTTGCTTTTACCTCTGGTCCCTGGGACTTCAGGGGACTGCGGTCCAGTTAGCACACTGATAAGGAGCCTTCAGAACTCATTGCCCAAGGTCTCACCATCTTCAACCTCAGCCTCTGGGATAAGCAGACCCGGGCCCTGGACACCTCAGCATTCAGCCATCCGGTCAACGTCACTGCTCCTGCCCACGGCTTACCTGTCACTCAAGTCTTCATGGCGGTTACCCCACCACCCACACTAACCTCTTCTGAATCACCAGTCCATGCCCCATTTCTTCCACAGATGAACAGTTGAGAGCATCCCAGAGTACCCAGAGCCTCTCCCATGGGAAGCACAGTGCCCCCCTGCCCCCCACCCTCCCCCAGAGGAGACTTCCCACTTCACTAACGTGGGCTTCTCTGTCAGATTCTGGAACCCATCCCTTCCCAACACTGCTGGTGGGAACCTCTTCCTGTAAACGTCACTGCCCCCCTCCCACTGCCAACATGCCTAATAACACACACTTTACACCAGCAATATATCCTGTAGTTAACTCACATTATAAATTATTATTATTATGAAAGTAATGCATCCATTTGGTAAACAATGATTTACAGACTCCAGAAAGGAATTAAATGAAGAGTGAAAATCTCTCTCACCATCCTCCCCATCCGATATCCTGTAGACGCCCCTGCAACAGTCTCTGGTTTGGTTATGCTCGTGGCTGTCACCACAACATTAAACAATGGGCTCAGACTTCTGCTTCCAAGCCCATCGCACTGAGCAGCACGCACTTCCTCTCCCGACCGTAAGGTGAAAGGCACATGCAGGTACACGCCCCCCGCTTCTCACTTTTGTTTGGTCTCATCATCATTGGTGTTTTTCTTATTCGTCATCTACATTTTCAAAAGTTTTTTAAGTTGATTTCACAGAGAGGAATAGAGATGGAGAGAGAGATAGAAACATCAATGATGAGAGAGAATCATTGATCAGCTGCCCCCAGCAGGCCCCCTACTGGGGATTGAGCCTACAACCCGGGCATGTGCCCTGACTGGGAATCCAACCATGACCTCCTGGTTCATAGGTCAATGTTCAACCCCTGAGATTGATTATGTAAGAGAAGTAAAATAAGAAAATATAGAGGAGATAATGGGGTTCTGATCATGGGAAGGAAGCTGAGATGGACTCAGTGGTGTTGGATTGGAATTAAGGTATCCTTATGAGCTCACAGACACATGAGTCCCAGCTCTGACATAAAGCAGCAACACCACAACAGCAAAGAGCACACCTAGCACCCAGACATTGGTGTCTAACTGCCATTCTCATGGAGAAATGAATGATTTCAAGGCTGGGAGGCTAGACAACTCATTGTCACAGAAAATACAGAAGTGCTTACCCTGTGGCAGGGGTATAGCAAAAGGACTAGATACCAGGTAGAGTGGGCTGTTCTGGCTACTAGTATTTATGGTACACTTTGAACATCAAAATGAGGAATAGTACTAATACATTATAACCCATTGAAGTTTATACTCATAGGAATCCATGAATAAATAAATAGGGAAAAGGGAAAGCTCTTTGTGAGAGCTGAAAGCCAACTAATAAATACAGAAGATATGATGGAATTAGGAAATCACCATTTTTGGCAACTACTATAGCATCAAAAAAAAATCAGTGGATGCTAAAATTAGTGGGTAAAAGTTTGAAAAGAATAGGATATTGACATATCTCCTCACAAAAATGTTCATTAATTACAAAGGGAATAAAGCACCTTCACAGTAGAGAATCCTGGTAGACACCCTCTTAACCAAGTGATCAAGATCAACATCACCAGCAATGGTACCAAACAAAATCATTGGGCACCTCCTGGGAGAGAACACAGCCTCATGTCTAAGATGTTTTCCATATATGAGTAATCTGAATATTATCATGAGGAAGCATTAGATACACCAAAATGGAGGGCCGTGTCCCAAGATAACTCAGGTGTCATCTCCCAAAGCATTAAGGTCATGGAAGTCAAGGAAAGATTAGGAAGTTGTCCCAGAATGAAGGGAACAGAAAGAGACAGGACAACTGAATGCAATCTGTAGCCCGAGTTGACTAAATTTGTTCTAGCTAAAGGACATTATCGGAATGACTGGTAACAGTTGAAAGGAGTCTGGAATCAAAGAATACAATCTATCAACTTTAATTTCCTGACTTCTCTGCTGTCTGTGCTGCCCTTGTGCTGCCTTGTCTGCACGAAACCCACAGCAAAGTGTTTGTGTGTGTGAAGGGCTCCTGGCGACAGCACTCTCTCAAGTAACTCAGGGAAGAGTTCCTTGTGCTATTGGTGGTTTCCTGTTTATCTAAAATTATTTCAAAATAACCAGTAAAAAATAAGCTTAAATTATTGCAAAGGCTCAACAATGGTGACACGTATGTATCAAGAACCAAGAAATCCCTATACATTTTGATTCAGAAACGTCACTACACAAGACAGATCCTGAGGTTATAATCACAAATGTCGGCAAAGATTTAGCTCCAAAGCTGTTCATCCATTTTATTTATAGGTAGAAAAATGAGGGTTGGCCTAAATATGTTAGGATGGGATTTGGGGCCATAAATTATGGTGCAACCATGAAATGGAATACTAATGCAGCAACTATTAAGAAAGATGTTTGAGAAAAGTTAATTAATGGCTTGAAAAATGTTTGCGATGTTTTATTGAATGGAGAAAGCAGGTTTGAAAACAGTATATTCAGTTCATCTCATTGTTGAAATAGCAGAGAGAAAAAAGTGCCCCAGGCGTGCGCGCACGTGTGTGTGTGTGTGTGTGTGTGTGTGTGTGTGTGTGTGTGTGAGAGAGAGAGAGAGAGAGAGAGAGAGAGAGAGAGAGAGAGAGAGATGGACAGCAAGTTAATCAGATTCTTTACCACAAGGAAACCCATGCCCTTCGTGTGCAGATGTGCATTGTGGGTCTCCGAAGCTGGGATGAAGGGGGCCACGTTTCCCAAATGGATTTGACCATAGAACCCATTGTTTTCAGAACTTCTGAGCCCAGTTTGGACTCATCTCTGAGAGTACCCAGAGCTCCAGGTGCTCACCTTCCTTCCCTTTCACTTCAATTTCTCTATTTGTCCCATACCCTACTGCATTCTGCTATATGTCACTGTATGTTCTCTCACATCGTATTTCAAACGAAATGTGTAGTGTTATAATAATCAATAACAAGACTCAGACTTTCTTGAAAGAGGTCCAGGGGGCCTTGGGAAGGTGCATGTCCTTACCTGGCCCAGCTCCCCCCACCTGTGGAACACATTGCTCTTTCTCATCCTCTGGGCTCAGGGCCCTTTCACAAGCTTTTCTCTCTCCTGGGAATTCCTTTTCCTTTCAGTAACCTTGAGGTCTCCATGTGAAATCCCCTCCTCAGGAAGCCTTTCCTGCCCCCATTATTACTTTCCAAGCTTGCCTTCCTTCCCTAAAGATGCTTCCCACAATTGTGCCCAACGCTGGCCTGTGGTATTGGGACTTTCTGCCTCCAGCTGAGCTGTGACGGCCGCATGGGCATGGAGCATGTCTGCCTGCTCACCACTGAACCAGTGCGGCCCATAAATATCAGAGGAATAAAGCAACAGTACAAATATCAAAAGAGTTTGTGCAAAAAATTATCAGTCAACCACATGCTAAAAAGTCAGATGGATCTCCATGTAAAGTGTTAGAGTGTAGCTTCCCCATCAGGGCTTGAAACTATCACATCACCAGCTGAGTCACAACTAGAACATCTGGTTGTACCATTTCTTCCTCTTTTTATTTCTGGAAATGCTGTTGGAAATATGGGTTGACGGTACAGGCTCTGCCTTCTGGAGGACAAGGCAATCCCCGTCCTGCTTAATGCAAGGCACTGCTGCTGTTTCCACTAATGTTTGGGGGGAGCCCGGCCTTATGTACCTTCATGCTCTGCTTCTCTCGTGCTAGACATTCCCAGAGAAGCCGGTGGCAGGCCAGCTTCAGGGAAGGGTCTGCAGCTGGGAGCCCCAGCCTCTGAATCCAGAGCCAGCTTGTGGGGAACCCCAGGCGCTCCGCTATTGTCTGGCTCCACTCAGCAAAATCAGAGAAAAGGCATTTAGCTTCAGCCTGGGGGACCTGTCAAAATGCTTTCCAGCCTTAAGCTTCTGTGATTTTAAAATATCGTTGGCTCAATGGCCAGGACTCAAAGGAGGAATTGGGGGCAGGGATGCTCACAGGCAGGATCAAGCGAGACCCTGGAATTGGACATAAAACAGCAGACTAAGCAAAAAGGCTTGGGAGGCTGGGCGGCCTGCGGGGACTTGGCTGGGATGGGAAGTGAAGCCCAGGGAAATTATTTAATGCTGATATTTCCTCATCACGACGCGGTGCTGCTTTGAACGGCCCGTGAGCCAAGGTCGGCACACACTGTGCATTAAAGAGGAAGATGGTTGAGGGGACGTGGCTACAGGGGCGTCAGATAGGCCTCTGGATGAGCCTTCTGAGGGTGTCTGCACCAGGAATCCAGAAAGCAAAACTCAGGATGGAGAGATCAGAGCCCGGTGCAGGAGCGAAGAGTGGTGGCCCCTACAGAGCCCGAGATCCCACCCAGGTGCCTTGCTGCAGGCCTGGGAGACGGAACCCAGAAAAGAGTGGATCTGATCCCCACTCCACAGCGTCCCTGTGAATCTGTCTGCGTGGTGGAGGGGGGACGCCATGCCAACAGAATCACAGCAGACAGTGAAGCAAACTGCCAGAGCTGTGACAGGGGAGAGGTGGTCTGCCCCACCCACTGAATGCCTTTCTCCCAGTGGGCTCAGCGCCTGGGCCTGCACATGAGACCTCCGCTGCTGGGGGCACTCCTGCCCCGGAAAACAGTGCGGGAGGTCCCGGGGCCCTGACCTAGGTGGTCACTCCAGATACCTGAGGACTGAGAGCTGATTTTAAGGTGATTAATAGATTGTTTTCCAGATGTACAGAAACGGGAAGGAACTTTTTTTTTGCTTTGGGCTGATTGAAGAGACTCTAGAAATAGATGATAGAGAAAAGGCAAAACAAACCAGCAGCAGCCGGACAGCAGCACGTGGCACAGACCCCCAGTCAGTAACTTCACCCAACAGCCTGGGGCTGGCATGTGGCTGCCCTGTTGAAGGTCATCTGCAGGTGACCAGGTCCTAGCTTCAAGGTGAATGCAAAGGGCCGTGAGAGATCAACTGCAAATGTGGGCTTCCCTGGGATACCCGTTGCTTTTGGGAATTCCATGCGAATAATCAGGTTAGGGAACTCCAAGAGAGGAGCATCTGGAACCCATTATAGACTTGTTGCCAATTACTCAGATTTCTGATGCCATACCCAGCATATTCCACCCTGGGTCTGCGGGCACCAAGGGTCTGATGCGACACAGTGACATCCCACATTTCAGCTGGTCACACACCAGGACTTCCTATATCAGATAAAGAACATCAGTGATGAGGACACTCAACAGCCAAGCGATATCTGTGTGACAACCATCCACCCAACCAGGAAACAGCAGCTTCATCACTGCAATAGGATTGGGACCCATCAGGACGTGACCGTGTGTGTCTCCGCACAGGGACAAGGGTGTAAACAGCCAGGCCTTCCTTGTTCCTTCTCTTCAGGGTCCCTGGATGGCACTTCCTCAGCAAAATACCTTCCTTGTCAGTTGGACTTTGTGAGTTGGCAATTGTTAGCTCCTTGTTAGTGGGTCCTCCACCCCGCCTCCCCCACCCCGCTCCCCAAGGCCATCTTAGCTGTTCACCAAATGTCAGGAAATTCTAACCCTGTGCTTGCCGTTCTAGAAGAACTAAGGTATAGCTCCAAATTCTAACATGAACTTAAGCAACCCTTATAGCCAGGAAGAAGTGTGTTGGCCCCTCAAATCTATGACTATGACAGTGCATGTTCAGATAGTCATGTGGCTCTTTCCCAGAGTTACTTCTTAGGAGGACTATTCAGAAAGTTTTCCAAAGCTGTCCTGGAGACAAGAGGAACAATAATAAAGACGTGATAGGCACAGAAATTCACACTAATATATTTCTTTAAATCACTGACAAACTTTGAAGACGCTATCCTGCGACCTAAGCATGGTCCTTAAGAATAATCTTTGAATAACAAACATCTATGCCCTGAATTGAAGCACATGTTGGCTTATCCCTTTGGTGAAAATGTCTGCGAATTCTGTAAATCATTCACATTCTCCAGGCCTCTGTGCTCTAATAGACCACCCGGCTTGATGAATGCAAGGTTTTAGCTGGAGAAAAATAACAATCGTGGTTAAAAGCTAAATTCCATTCCAGAAGCTCAGTGCTCAGGAACATCCTCCTGAGAAGTGTGGGCACCTGGGTGTGGGGACGGGGGAGGCCTGGTGCATGCAGGCGCCCTTGGCATTGGCACCGAGTGCCCCAACCCCCAGGCTTCTGTGAACGCTCCATTCATTCTTATTCCTCAAGGCACTTAGTCCAAGTTCAGTGACAGTGGGAATCTGCACAAGCAGCAAAGGATATATTTAAAGCAAACAGCCTCAGAAAACCTCAGCCAGCACCTCTTTCTGTATCTCTCTTTCTGCTACTGCACTTTTTTTCTGAATGAAGGGATTTCCCCACTTCTGCATCTTTGACCATACTGTATTTTGTTCTACTATTTTTGGCACAGAAGAATCTCTAGGCCTCATTAAAGCCCTGATAAACGCACAGTCCTCTCTCCTGACTCCCAGCCAATGGGTCTGTTCTGAGGGCCTGAGTGCTGCTGACTCAGATGTCTGTGCAGTGATGGGCTCCCAGAGAACGGTTGATGGTCAGCAACTTCATGCTTGTGGTCAAAATGAAGCGCTTAAGGAACGCCTAGAGTTAATAAACGTCTATAGTCTATAGTTCCTGACACGCAGGAACATCTGTGAATGGGATGCATTGATGATTTCTCCGAAACGTTTTTGCATTTGCCAAACACATTCCAGTGATTTTCCTTGGACATTCTTGGGTCGGCCCTGGGAGTGCATTCGGTAGCAGGACATTGTTTCACGTCGCTGAGGAAGGCAAGGTGTTGTCATTCAGTAATTTGAAGCACATGAAAATCCAAAGCATTGGAGCGCAACAAAACCATCATCAAATTCCTTAGCTCCGAGGGCTTTGGCAAGAGGTCCGTTTTAAGAACTGTGACACAAATGAGGAGAGACAGGAATGGCGACCCAACAGACAGGGTCAGGGTCGCAAGCAGAGTGAGAGCAGGTGCAGTTGCTTTTCTCCTCCAATCCTTCCCCAGGAGCTTGTGTCTTAATCATCTAGCAGCGCTTATGAAGAACTGGATGTATGTCCCCAAGGTAACACGGAGGGAGATAAGCCTCCTCCCTCCTGCTGAGGACATAATTTCATTATCATGAACTGACAGTGACCTCAAAAGATCTAACCACCGCCAGGAAGAACAGCTTCCATGGAACCGCCCCAGCTCTAGCCATGGTCTTTGCAAACACTGTTCAAGACTCAATGAGTCATTCCTCAATGAGTTTAAGAGTCAGGTCCTCACTCAGCGAGTTCACAAGCAAGTCCAACATGTCTGTGTCCATCAGCCTGGTGACTGCCCAGCATCCGGAGCTGCTCACACACTGAAGAGAAGGGTCTCAAGGGTCTTCCTGGGCTCCCCAGGAGAGCAAGCAGTAACACTTTCTCTGAAGATGTTCCAGGTCCAAATTTTCTCTGCCCGACCCTATAAACCATGGGACTCTGGGCTCTCATTAGGGAGAGAGTTGAGGTTAGACCAGTTCCTAGGACACTCCTTGAAGAAAATCTTAGATTTTGCCTGCAGTGACCTTCCCTGCCTTGAGGACAGCAGCCTCCTCGTCTCCTTTTCCCACGGTTGAGAGATCAGTCCTGTCACCACCACCTCTGAACTTCCAAGGGCACAACTTTCTCTCCACCAAACACATGGAACTGGGGTCTCGAGCCCTTCGTGGGAGGGACCACACAAGTCCCCACAGGTGGGGATCAGTCTTGTGCTGCCTTCATTTCCTCACTCCTCTCACATTTGATCATTGCATCAAGTTAGAATGCTAAAAGCTACATACTTGCACCACGTAAATTTAACCTCATCCAAGATCCTGTTATACTTTTATGCTACTGCTTGACCTTTTTTCTTACAGGTTTACTACAAGAAAAAAATAGTCATAGGAAACTAGAGTTTCTATATAAAAACACTGCCTAAGCCTTTTCTCATTATGCCATCCAGTGTTGTCCCACAGTTGAAGTCCATGACAATTCTTATTTTAATAATTCACTGCCAGAAAATATTTAGCCAAACCTGAAAAACAAAAATACTCCTAGTTATGATCATGGAAATCATGAGATAATTTTTCCTCGTTTTTTCCTTTGTTTTCAGAGATGCTCAGAAGCAAATTCAGTGCTCATCCCAAAGGAATGACCTGTTCCATGGCTGTGGTTTTCTCCTTCCTCTTTCTACCCAATTGCTTTCTGATTTACTTTACGGCATTGTTAACTTTGGGGGATAGAGACCCTTTAGGCCCTAGATCAAAGGCCACTTTTGAAAGCAGCTCACGCCTTTTTAAAAGCAGCCATGACCAGTACCTTAGGCTATGTAAGTGGTGGTGAGAAGCCCAGTGAGAGAAGGAGGAGTCCTCATGCTGCTCCTTCCACTGGGGATGTGTCCTCTGCTCAACCAGGGCCACAGCTCTGTGCTCCTTCCCCTGCCCCCTGCTCTTCCCAGGAGACCTTCTCCTATCCTGTCATCCACTGTTCATCATTTATGCCCAAAGCATAAGCAAGGTCATTTTGTCCCTGGAACTAAATTCATGCTGGAAACATGAGCATCCAGAAGCTCCAAGTCAGTGCCAGGGCCACTCCCTGCTGCAGGGGCTCCTGGGTATTTCCCACAGCTAACGAGCCTCCTCTCCTGGGGGTCTGCAGGTCTTCAGACAAAAGGACAAGCACTTGGAGGGCTTCCTGGCAAGTGCACTACTCAATGCAATGACTGGTCATTGTTGCAATGTGACTGCTCTATGGAGACACACTGATACCCTTGGTAAGATGCTGCATGTTTTTATCCTTACAATCTTACTATTAGCACATGGCATCAAATGGTTGCGTTCTCGGATTATGGACTGTCTTGGAGGTGAGTGTCTTATTCCAAATTGTTTTCAAAGAATGTTCAGGAGGAAATGGAATCAGTTCCTAAGGTAACGTCTACTAACCTCCGGGACACTAGGTACGAAGGCTCCCCTAGGAGGCAGGGGGTGGGAGGACAGGGAGAAAACACAACTTGTATCGTTACAGAAAACACACGCTGCAGTCTCACCGATGCATCGGCATCTTGGGCTCCCTCGCCTCTGCGAGAGCCCATCTGCCTGGAGGGAGAGGTCACGGAACATGGTTTTGGTTGTCCCATAAATCCAACCCAGTGCCCCTCCAAGAGACTCATTAAACAAAACGACTGGGAAAAGCAGAAAAGCCAAAGCATGCATTCATCACTCAGGCAGAGTGGAAGGGGGTGGCCCCGGAGTCCCATCTGCAGCCCCGCTTGGTCATTCAGGTTCATTAATTCCGCTGGTTCACTAAGTGCTGCAGCCATGAGCTTTGTGAGGGAGCCCTGAGCGGCAGAGAGACCACTGATGGAGGACTTACCCCCTTTCATGTGCTGAGAGACAAGTAGATGAGCGTGCAGCCGCTGGAGGCGCAGCCCTCTCCACTGCTGAGGGGTGGGGCAACTTGAACGTGGAATGACAGTTCTCTAGGGGGAAAAGTTAAGGTTCTGGAAAGTTCAATTTTCTGGGTGGCTAACTGAAGAGAAGCTGCCTCAGGAGTTGGGATCCCTCGGGCACAGGCCACCCCAGGCCCAGCCAGCCTCCCATCTCAGGAGCTCCTCCTCCCCCAACCCGGGGTCATCTCACCCACCTTTCCAGGTGTTCACTACCAGCAGCCTCAGGGGGAGCCCCCAGGCCTTTGGGGGAGGGAAGTAGGGCCTCAGATAACACCTTCCACAGCAGAGTGAGCTGGGCTAGGTGGGGCTGGGCAGGCTCAGGGTTCCTGGTGCCAGTTACAATCAAACTGAATGGATTTGGTTTCTTTCCTCAAAAACCAGTGGGGCCTGGATCAAGTCCCTTGTTGGGTCTTTGGTTTGCAAATACCTACCTTACCTCAAAGTGATTTTATAAAGGAAGAGGAAGGGAAAGCATAGCAATAATAGACCTAATGAAAAACTAACATATTAGTACTAAGGTCAAACGCTGCTAACACCTAAATCCCTCCCCTGGCTTCCAACCTCACGCAGCAGCCAAAGTCCCTCCAAAGGCCAAAGCTCCCCTGCCACTCCCTCCTCCTGTCCACTGCTCTCCCCCCACTTTTCTCCAGCCACACTGACTTCTGCTCTCCCCCACTCTCAGCACCTGCATTGCCTTTCTCTCTGCTTGGAATGCTCTTCCTTTAGGACTTCTCATGGCTCCCTCCGTCACTTCCTTTCCCAAACCATACCTTCCTCAACATGTGTTCACACATGCACACTCACACATGCAAATGCTCACACATGCGCACACACACACACTTATATACACACTCAACATGCTCACACATACACACACTGACATACTTCCTCCTTTACTCCTCTACCTCTCCTTAGCATTTATCACAATTGAACATTTTACATATCTTATTTGCTCATTTTGTTTGTTTTTTATGCCAAAACCCCATGGGAATATAGCTCCATGAAGGAAGGGATTTTGCATGGCCTTATTCTGATTTGTTTCCACTGTTGAATTCCAGCATGCTCGGCACATGGCAGCACGGAGAACATTTGTTGAACAAATGAAGATACTTCCTGTAGACTCTAGACATATGGGTACATTCTCATGATCTCAGTGGCCAGCCAATTGGATCCCTGCTTGTTTTGCTTGGGTTTTGGCCATTGAATATTTGTGACCCAGAGAGACACGATTTTAGAGGAAAAGACTGTCTGAGAAATGGGGAGACCTTGTTTCTCATGATCTCACTGGCCGTGTGAGACTCAGGTGATTCCCTCACTCTTCCCTGGACAATTCCTCGCTCAACTATAAATAACAATTATCCAAATGGTAACAGCTATCACTTTTGAGCACTTCCTCATATATCAGTCACTGTGTTAATTGCCTCCTGAGGTCTGGCAGGAAGCTCAGAGGTGGATGCTGTTATTATGTTGATCTCTCAGAGAAGGAAATGAATTCTCAAAAGTAAAGCAGCAGCAAAGCTGGGGTTCAAACCAAAACACTCAGACTTTAGTGTCCACATGATGGTTGGTCGGCCACAAAAATTCACTGGGAAAGAAGGCATTTGAGCTAACACCCCTTCCAGCTGTAAGAATTTCTCTCTGCCCACCCATCCATCTACCAGCTCATCCATCCATCCATCTATACATCCATCCACCTACCCACCACCTATCCATCAATCTACTCATCCATTCATTCACCCAACCACCCATCCACCCATCTGTCCATGTACCCATCAATCCGTCTGTCTACACATTTATCAATTCCCCATTCTCTCACCTGATGACCTGAGGAACTGGAGTTTTGGATAACAGCGAAGCACATCCTCCCAGCTGGAGAAGACACTCGCAGTGTATGCTCTGCTGGCAGTCACTCACTGGTGACATCTTGGCACTCACAGAACAGTAAGTACTTCGTGACTCCATTGGCTATACCCACAACTAGGAATTTGAGATGACAGAAAAGTGGCCAGAAAAACAAACAAACGTGAAATCCAACCAGGCAAGAAACACTAGAGCTAACATTTGGTGGAGGGGAAGCAAAGGGAACTATAACCTATTTTATAGCACAGTTTGGGAACTGGCTATGCCTTCAAATGGATATGATGTATGAATATATTTTTTAAATTAAGGATTAGATTGGCCAAAATGCAAAATGCAGTTTACAGGGACAAATAAAAACCATTTGCATCCTCTGCAAGTATTTATACAGATGGCTACAAGCACATGGCTCTTCTCCATCCCACACTGCATGCTCAGGGGAGCCCCACAGAGTAAAAGGCACACAGCTCCTACCCTCTAAGAGCCTTCATTTTGTGGGGGAGATAAAACATGATTTTTGGCATGAAAAGGAGGTGCGTGGAGGTGCAAAGGTGTGGAACAGGCATCAGGGCAGAGAAGTGTACCTGTCCAGACAGTGGCAGTGCGGGCCTTTCCAGAGGGAGACGCATCCTTGCTTGGAAGCAAGCAGCCCAAAGGCAGAGCTTTGCTGGTCACAGAGAGGAGAGTCCAGCTCCCTAGTGACCGGCACAGGCGAGCGCTTCCATCCATCGGTGAAGTCAGCAGCAGGACACGGGGGTGAGCAGGTGGGTGCTCTCAGAATCCTGTATTCTTTTTTAGCCCCCCTTGGGGAAAATCAGCAGAGATTGCTGAATGAATTCTTTTGCAAAAGGAATTCAAACTTTCGGTATGTTAATATCAACTTGAACTGCGGATTGTGTCTCCTCGTTTAAAACCAGTACCATTGATAAAGTTTTTTTATGAAAGTTTTGTAATTGACCTCCAGTCTGATTAGTCTGTTTATGCTGACGAAAGTTACAAAGGTACGTTGCCCGGCGCCGCCATAAGTGGTCCCACTGTGACCAAAGCCATCTGCAACCGCACTGCACTAAGTGAGAAGAAACCTGGGAACAAAGCAACAATCTTAATCCATGAGAAAGCTGTGCCGCCGAGTTTCCCAAGGAGCAGCCGGTGGAGTGGTAATTCCATAGGACGGTAACAGGTATTAAATAACAAAGGAGCCCGGTGCTCAAGCAAGCTTATAAATCACTGATTAAACACAGTTGAAGTTGGTATACTTATTGCAGCGTTTTTTTTGTAGTTTTTAATACTGCAATGTGAATTATGAATCTCCAGGAGGAGGCTATAATATGTGATAGTTCCCAAACTCTTCTGACCACAGAAACCGTATATTAAAGAGCATTTGGGGAACTGTGTTTCTACGGAGCCCACCCTAACACTGTATTAAATACCAGGGTGTAGAAACCAGAGAGGATTAAAGTTTCTGACACCACCCAAGTGAGAAGAGAGAAGACGTGCATGCCTGAGCTGTATCTCAGCCATTCCTCTACTGACTCTGTGCTGTGACTACATAATACACATCACATAACTCACTGAATTTGCATGCTTCATATAGTATCACTGTACTCATGTTGTTTCAAATGCCACGCTTTGTAAAGACACTTCCCCCCCCACTGCATGTTCGAGTGTCCTCCTCCACACCCGGGATTCCTGCAGTGCCATTGGCAGAGTTAAAATGTTGGAAAGTGACATTGTAACTCCATCACCTGGGCTCCGGGCCTTTAGGTGTCATTCCCAGGAAAGTATCACTGTCAACATTCATGGGAGGCTCTGTTTTCCTCAGGGAAGAGGGGAGGGTGAAGCCGTGGTCCTCAATGCCAATGGCGACGCCGTAGGAAAGAAAAGACCTCAGGAGGACGAGACAACCCTCTTTACACACTGGGAGGGGAGGCACACCCTGCAGAGTTTGGACAGATTTCCTAAATCTTTAGGGTCAGTGCTAACAGGGATGTGGGTACAGGTTCAACAAATCACCCACTTTGGGTGCTGTTGGCACAGAGGAGCGCTCCTGAGAAGGTGCGTGAGCCCTGATATGGGGCCCCATGGCGGGAGGACCTGCGTCTCTAAGATCCTGTCATTGTTCTTGGCTTCAGGGAAGAACAAATCAGTGGTGGAGCCGAGGTTCCTTCCACCTGTGCCCAGGGAGCCTCCAGGGTCTCACACTGTGGACTCGGCCCCAGACGAACTTCTTGGGTCAGCCTGGTGGTTCCAGGATCCGGGGGAACCTGCACAGAAAGGACGCCTGATTGTCTCAGTGTCTTTCCTCAACAAAAATGAGGGTGGAGCAAGGATTGATAATCCAAGGATCCACCTTTAGTACCTGTGGCTACTGAGAAATTCAGCTGAAATCTTATTAAAACCAACCACGTGCCCCTCATAGGCTCAGTGAGCAAATTCAGCTAAAATAAATAGGACACCCTCCCTCAACCCGGAGGGAGGGTTTGGAGGGGCGAGGACGGGGGCATTTCCAGCCATGGCCTCACAGACCGCCAGGCGCCTCAGAGTCCTGCACACTATGGAGGTTTCCAAACACATACATACATCCATGAACCCAGTGAGTCATATCCATCTGAAGGTCACCACCTACCTCTTCGCTGTTCAATACATTGGGATCTGGGTAAGATTCCAGTTTGCTACTTAAGGAAAAAACAAAACAAGACAAAAAAAAAACCCACAACAATTATTCCTAGAAAAATGGATGAAATCAAGCTGTATAAAAATGTATAATTGTGTCGCAGCAGCACAGCCGGTTTCAGTGAACCTGAGTGGGGGTGGTGAAGGCTTAAGAAAAGACAAGAAAGAAAGCTGGGGCTGGGTGAGACACCGCCCTCTCTGATGAGAGACAGCGCCATGGCCTGCAAGCTGAGTCTTTATTTTATCGCCAGATTCCACGAGGCAAAGTAAGGGCGTGGTCAAGATATTTACAATGTTCTCGTGAGTTTCAAATCTACTCAATTACATGCACCTGATCAAGCTTTGTTTCCTTGCTGCACCTCCTGCAGCTTATATCACTCAGCCACGTGGGACCACAGGTTCGGACCATAACCTGTCCAAACACTGTAGCCACTCTCCACATCTCCCCCTCCCCTCCCCCCCTTTTTTTCTGTTTTTAAACACTTTCATTTACATCATCAAAAGCTCTAGGCAAATCATGCAGCATAACCAAGACATCAAGAACAAACTTCTGGCTATTAACAAAACAACAAACACAGTAATGTAAACCTAACTACAAACTTATAATACAGCAATAAGAGAAACCAAACTACAAACATGTTAACATTTTCAGGACTATTTCTCCAAAATGAAAGTTTCTTTTGCTGCTGGAGTCTATCTTACCCAGAGTCCTCAGACTTGACTGCGCAATACTTTACAGCAAACTGGCAGCTCACCGATGCTAGCATAGCCAGAAACATGGGCTCCACTTCCTGCTTTTCTACCTGCTAACTTCTTCAGCTGACCCCTGTTGGTACCTCGGTCCGTTGCGTAGTCTTCGTTGTCTTCTTCTTCCACATCACAATCATCGGGGCAACTCTCAGTCTTTTGAACGGAGGGACAAGGAGCTTCTCTGGGTCCCCTGCACCTCCTCCAGCCGCCTGTGCTGCTTCTCCATCATCTCCTCGATGAGGAGGCCCCACAGCTGCCGCAGGTCAGCGAGCCTCTGCGGGTTGGTCTCGGCATTCAGGCTGCTGACCATGCTCTGGCTCCTCTCGAAGGTGCTGTTGATGAGAAGATGTCGTCGATGCAAGGCTGGTGCCCCTGGATTCTGAGGAGCAGGCTGCTTGGACGGTTGGTTTTGGGACTGAGCCGGCACCAGTCCCAGTCGGCCCCATCCACGCCGGTAGAAGTCTAGTTCCTTCCTCGGCTTCTTCAGCCACTGCTGCATGGAGTCCTCTCTGGAAGCGAGCAGCCCTCGGCCCTGCAGAGCTGGAGACCTCCAACTCGGAATCTGACATCTCACACAGACCCAAAGTTCCAGGGAGCTAGCAGGTCATCGAACAGTCAAAACTCATATTGAGGTCATCAGCCACAGACCACGGCAGACAGTCCTTAACAAAATGCCCTGGCCTGGCTCTCAGCGTCCCGCTGACCAGGACTTCCATCCTGTGCTTTACAGTTCCTAACAAAACGTAAGAAATTTAAAAATGCTTCACTAAGCATTGTTTTAGGGATCCCCTTCCTGAGAACCTGAATTTCCCATGTTTTACACTTAGCTGCTACCAAACCTCGTTCGCTACCCTACTTTTGCTTTCTGACCTTACTTTTGCTTTTCTTTCTGCATGCCTCAAGGGAGCCTCCTTTCACCTGACAATTACAGTTCCCCCGTACTCAGGCCTCACTGGGTGCCATATGTGCTGAGCCAGCATGGCCATGGGTGAAGGATTTAGAAAAGACAAGAGAAGAAAGCTGGGGCTGGGTGAGACGCCACCCTCTCTGATGGAGAGACAGCGCCACGGCCTGCAAGCTGAGTCTTTATTTTATCGCCAGATTCCACGAGGCAAAGTAAGGGCGTGGTCAAGGTGTTTACAACGTTCTCACAGGTTTCGAATCTACTCAGTTACATGCACCTGATCAAGCTTTGTTTACTTGCTGCACCTCCTGCAGCTTATATCACTCAGCCACGTGGGACCACGGGTTCAGACCATAACCTGTCCAAACACGATAGCCGCTCTCCACATATAATGTTCCAAATACATGGTCACAAAAGTGAGTGAAAGAATGAATGGAAGAGTGAGGGAGTGAATTCCTTCCTCCATGGGTTCTAAATGGTGCAGAGGAGGCTGGAGGTTTGAACTGAAAAGGTGTAGGTTGGATCTCTGGACTCTTATGGGACCTGCCCATGGTGACTCAGGGTGAAAATGTCCCCTGCAGTGACCTCTGGCTGGGACACCCAAACACACAGGAAGGGAGGACAGGTACCAACAGGACGTCAACTGGCCACTTTTAGTCATTTCCTCTCAAATGGGGCATCGTGGGTAGGCTCCTGGGTCTCTGAGGCAGGAAGCTGCCCCCACGTGTTTTCGCGGTGTTAATGTCATATACTGGCCTTCTCTTTACCTTTAAACCGCCCACCCCTCTTCCCTCTCCGGTGTCCCTTCCAGCCGAGGCAGAGGTTTTCTATATCCGCCAGGCATCCAGGAGCCCTGGCCAGAGACTCGGCTGTGCAGTTGGCCAGCTGCTCCAGGGAGACCGAGGGCCAGGACGACAGGGGCAGCGCGGGTCCAGGCTGCTTCCCGGTTCATATTCATATTGCCTTTTGGACAGAGAAAGAAGAGAGAGAATGTGCCATGACCCCCAGGTTGAGGAGAACAGACCTAGCCCTTGCTGGGGGTGGCCCCTAAGTGGACATGGGTCTGTCCGAGGGCTACGTGTCTTGGCCCTAAACACTCGTGCCCTTTGTCCTGGTAATCTGACCCCTGCAAAGCAACCTGGAGGGGCCTTTCTGGGACAAGGGCACTTGGTGATGGGCTGCCCTCTGTAGCTGGCGCTGTTTGCTGAGGTTAAATTGAAGTCAGGCTCCACGACAGGGATGTTTCTTACACTGTGCCTCCTTCCCATTATATTCACCCGGCAGGCGGGACACCGTGATTTGGCCCTTACCTCCGGGAGAAGGTGAGTGCTTGGGGTCTGTGCTCTGAGGATGGTCCTGGCCACTCACAGGCTGCATGACTGTCCTGACATGAGCCCCTTCGCCCAATGTACCCACCCGGCCTGCTGGAGCCAGCATACTGCCCGGGGCCCCTGGCCTGAGAGTCTTGGAGGCCTAGATTAGATTGTCCTCTCTCAGGGTCAGTGCAGGGGACAGAGACACGGTGAGGGGGGTACCTCACACCAGCCTGATCACCCTTGCTCTCTGGAGCAGAGGCTGCCGTTTGAGGTCAAGTGATTTGGAGAGGAAGCTCCCAAAAGCAAAGACCTGGGAAGGCGGAGGGAGGCCTGGGTCCCACTGGCACCAATTCCCAATATCCTGGCTAGACACCTCAGGGAGCGGATTCTCTGAGACCTTTACCTATACAACCTCCTGTGTCTTTAGTCTTAGGAAGCCTGGATAAGAACACAGACCACATTGAGCCAGAGTCTGTGCCCTCTGAGGAGGGTCAGTTTGAGAAATGGGTGGGAGGATGCAGTCTGACACAGTGTATGCATGGGGCCTGTCTCGACACAGTATGTGGAAGGGAGGCTGCCCGTTCTCCTCCATCGCTGCCCTAAGTCGGGGTCAGCCCACCTCCTCTGCTAAGGGCAGACGGGGGGTATTCCTGGTTTTATGGACCCCACTGTCTCCGTCACACTACTCAGCTCTGCCGCTGCAGCCTAAAAGCAGCCACGGACAATTGTGCACAAATGCTCCTGCTGCATTCCAATAAAACTTTATTTACAAAGCCGGGGGGTGGGGGCGGGTTGGCCCCTGGGCTGTCATTTGCTGACTCACTTAAATTAGTCCTCCCCCTGTACCTGCAGCGGACATCTTTCCCTTCCCCTCCCACCCACATGCTGTGCTGTGCTATATAAGTACCCCTCAGAGTGGGCTTGCAGATCTGGGAGGCACTGGGCTGCCAGGAACCAGGTCAAGTGCAGGATGCCCAGTTAAGACTGAATTTCAGAGATGCAACCCACAATTTGTGTTAGTGTAAGTATACCCCGCGTAGGGCATGGGTCATACCTATTCTAAGAAAGGATCTGTTGTTTGCCTGGGATTTCAATTTAACTAGACCTCCTCTATTTTTATTTGTTAAACCCACCAGCCCCAGGTGCACATCACTGTGGCCTGGGCAGCAGCAGGGAGCCTGTGTGAGCACAGATGCCAGAGAGCTTCCTGCTGACGCCCTGGGACTTGTTCCCCAGGGCGCCCCTCACCGGGTTAGCGGGGCTAAAGGTGGGAAGGAGGAGGTGCCAGCGCGGGAGAGCAGGGCCTCGGTCCTGTGACTTCCAGGGATGGCGGCCCGGGGATGGAGCCAGGCTGGCCAGCTGAGCTCACGGCCTCGGATGACCCGAGAGCCCCAGCCAGCCTGCTGTGCGCTTGGTCTCCCCTGCCCCAGACGGGAGCAGAGTAAGCTCCTTGCTAAGTTCACAACCCAGCAGCTGTTTCTGACATTACAGCTTCTAATCTCACTGAGCAACTGCCTCCTTTTCACAGCTTTGCCCTCCGCCATTTTTCTCAGGAAGGAATAAAAGGTCATAAACACTCACACCAGTTTTCCTCACTCTTCTCTATTAGCGTTCGAAGGAATTTTTTAAATGTGCTATTAGTGGTTGAAAATTTGTTTAAAACCTAATGAATTAGAACTATGTTAATAAGGAGTATTTAATGCAGAAATATAAACTCACTTCTAGACTGTTACAGCATTTGTTGTCAGGGAGGTGCTGTTATTATTTCTACTTTCCAGTTAGGGACACTCGGGCACTGGGAAAATTCAAGCTCACACACAGGTGGACTTAGTCAGTGAGGGAGGCAGGATCAGAACTCAGGGGGGTCAATGCCTGAGCCCAGTCTCGCCACACTACATCCTAAAAATTGTCTAAGCACACTTAGAATATTTTCCAATATAGAATCCCATTTCTAATAGTTTGTTTTAGAATATTTTCCAATATAGAATCTAATTTCTAATAGCTTGTTTTAACCATGATACTTGCTTCTTTTTTATTATTATACGAAAATTTTTAAATGCAAAATAAAGCAAAAAATTCTACCACCAAGTGCAGTAACTTTTACCTTTGTGGTTTATTACTTTTACTTTCTAGAGTATTTTCTGTGAGCAGGTACACACACACACACACACACACGTGTGCATATGTATAAATATGTATATTTAACAAAACCGAGCCCCAGGCCTTGACTTTCTGGTCTGAATGAGAGGACCCTGCCTGATCCTGCCTGTTCTCACTAAGGTACAGTTCATGATGGATGCTCAGCTCCAAGAGGCCGGCGAGGCAGGGCCAGCACATGGTCAAGGTCTAGGCTAGGGTGCTAACCACATACAGAGCAGTACCTACACTGGGCTTGAAACTAAGGGAGGCACAAACACACTGCCCGTCCCACATCCAAGATCCCACCAGCTCCAAGGAGCCATGGTGCTGGCATCGTGTAGGGGAGACTGAGGCAGGGCTCCCAGCGCAGGTCGTCCAGATAACAAGCCCTCTGATTCCTCCTCGAAACATCCCTGCTATGACTAGCTTCCTGTCCTGCCACCACCTCCTGCCCAGCCCGCTGGCCGATCCTCTCCAGACCTGCTTCCTCTGACCCCCAAGGGTCCTGCGTTCCCTCAGCTCTGACCTTCTCTGACCTTGACAATGAGATTCAGGTGCTCCTCCCCCCAGCGCCTTCCCCAGGACACAGGCCAGAGGTCTGACCATCCTGCCCCCTTGGTCCACTGACAACACAAGTGGGACGGACGGAAGTGACTCAAAAGAAGAAGCTTACGATGTTATGACAGCCTCTTCTTCCACAAACGACCGCTGTACAGGAAGGTCACAGGAACTGCGCGTTTATGTGTCCCTGGTGTTTATGAGCCAAAGGCCACAGCAGCAGGCGTTGGACAGGAACCCAGGGAAGTGGCAATCCCCGTGCCTCTCACTCTGCAGCCTTGCACTCCGGACGTCACCCCTTCTTGGTGATGACGAGTTGACCGTAGATTCCAGGACAAATGGGTGGGTGGGTGGGAGGGGACCGGAAAAGAGACAAAGAAGAAAGGAAATACAACGTCCTTCAGGTGGACAGGCTGCCTAATGCGAAGTGCTTGATAGACCAAGTGACACAGAACGGAAACGTGTGAAAGGACTGGTGGGAGCGGGGCAGGGCCATGCAGCCTCATCCGTCACTCACTCATCTTCCACGGCCACTCGGCCACCACTCTCTTGCCCCAAAAGTGTTCAGGGCTTTGAGCTAAGCTCATGGGGAAAGGAACCAGCCTGCTCTCAGGGACACCTTCAGAAGGGACCGTGGCACAGGGAGCCCGGGCACAAAAAGACAGTGCGGGGTGCCAGCAGAGAGGAGCTGAGGCCACAAGGCCACTCCAGGGTGCCCCAGCGTGGAACCAGGTGGCTGAGGTTCTGGCCCCCGAGACCTGCCAGCAGGAGACCTGGAACATCGCACATGAAAAATGGGGGCCTCGGCCTTTCCCTCCAGTTGCATTAAATCACAATGTCAAGCCCTTGCTAGTTTTCTTCTCTGTGTTCCCACCTCCCAGGCTCCCCATTTGTATCCAGCTTTTCAGCACTGATACCTTCGGTTTGTTCCTACTGAATCCTAGTTCAGGGCTGAGAAACAGTCCCCTTCGGCTGAACCCCAGGCACGTGGCCCACTGCAATCGGTCCATCCTGGCCAGACACCAAAATCCAACTGCCTGGCCCCACACTGTCCCACCTCCACCTGCACTGCTGTAGCTACAGCCACACTGAGCACCGGGGACAGTCACAGCTCTCCGGGAGCCCAGCCACCTGGGTAGGTCCTCTCCTAAGGGCAGGTGGTGTTTGTTCTTCCAGGGGATGGAGCTGCAGCATTCTCGAGGTCCCGGGGACCCTCCCTGGGCCCAGGTAAAGGGAAGACACCTTCCTCGGCTGACGTCTCCCTGAACTGCCTCCGTTGGGTCTGAACACAGAGGTGCTTCATTGGTGCTGTTCCCTTCCTCCTGCGAGTTTCGCTTATGGGGACCAGCATTCATTCTCCTGAGCGATCCTGAAAGACCCGAGGGAACCATGATGTCTCCGTAACCAAAGCTGCAGGGCCGCTGGGTGCTGACTGCACAGCCCATCTCCAAGCTGTTTAGTCCGAGACGGGGTCTGCGACAAGCTGCCATGGTTAACGCACAATTATGATTTTCAATAAATTGCTTCCGGATGGCTCAGGAAAACGGCATTAAGCAGAAACAAGAATGATCAGATTTTAATGAATGTTTGTTTCCTTTGCTTTGTTTCCTTCATAAATCCTACTTGAATCAGTGGTTCAAGAGTTTATCTGCTGCAGTGTATGGGGCAGGTATATGCATGAGGCATCAGGCATGTGCATGCTTAATACACGTAAACACATATGCACTGAGCAGGCATGGGTATAATGGGATGTACATGTATACATGTCATTCACTCAGCATGTTTGGGTACCTGGCACTGGGCTCAATTACACACAACATTATATTCCTCACAATTCTGCAAGAAAGATAATATTCCCATTTTAGATATGAGAAAACTGAGGCTCTGAGAGTGACTTGACCCAAGGTGACCCCAAAATTTAATGACATAGGGAGTAAGTGAACCCCTTCGTGTGACCCTGTTTGCCCCCGATTGATGATGCCACATTGGCTTCCCATAACAGATGGACAGCCCCGGCTGTGCCTCATCGCTGCAGCCTGTCACCTTGCTGTCTACCAGCACCCACAACAGATGTGACTAGATGGTCTAAGCACGCTCACCTGGTGGGGGAGGGGATCCCAGTGCTCACGCAGGTTCTCCGTGGGGCAGCTGTTTCCCAGGACTCCGTGGTGAGCCTGCAGCATCCGGGGAAGTGGGAAGGACATGAAGGAGGGAGGAGAAAGGGGGCTGACCAAGCCCATGCTTAGAGAAGCCAACAGTAACAGAAATAAGTATTGGCATTGTTGCTCACTAATATTCTGGTCAAAAATGCAGAACCCCAGTCTAATAGTGAGGAAACATAGAAAAACCCAAGTGGAGAGACATTTTACAAAACAAAAACAGGCCGTTCTCCTGAAAATAGTGTGGAGGTCAGAAAAGACAAAGACAGAAGGAAACATCCCAGATGGGAGATGACCACAGAACGTGACAGCCAAGTCCTGGCCGGAGGGAGGATGTCACAGGACAAGCAGCGAACTTGGCAAAGGGTTTGTATGTTGCTTAATAACGGTGGACCAGCAGTGATTGCCTCGATTATTTATTGTCCTCTGAGTAACATTTGGGGGAGTTATAGGGCGGGGACTGGGAACTCTGTGTATAATTTTACAATTTGACTAGTTCTAAAAGTTTTTTTTTTAAATAAAAAAGATTTTTTAAAATGTGCTCCATGGGAATGGGCTCAGGAGCCACCACTCTGGACGCTCAGCGGAGCCTCGCCCGCAGCCAACAAGAGGACGTCGGTGAAACGCCTAGTGAAGCGGTTCCAGACCTTCTACAGAATCGCTGGGATTAATTTGAATTATGCCATTAAACAGATGTGCTCCGTGGGGCATGGACAACTTATTTCTCACCTGTCTCACCTGCTGCCGCATCCAATGGCGTCAAATTAATTATACAGTTATCAACAGACGTGACATAACAAGCCGTGGCACAGCCATACATCATCACCCGTCATGACGGAGCTGCCGCCAGGCTGAAGGGGATCAGATTCCACCTGACGGGCGGCGGGTGACTCTCCACGCACGCCATGGCACCCTCGAGTGCATCTGAAAACTTAAATGCGAGCTCAAAGGAAAAGCCCCCCAAATTAAAGAGTC
Source organism: Myotis myotis (assembly GCF_014108235.1). Taxonomy (NCBI): domain Eukaryota; kingdom Metazoa; phylum Chordata; class Mammalia; order Chiroptera; family Vespertilionidae; genus Myotis; species Myotis myotis. The sequence goes on along the minus strand of NW_023416390.1, from coordinate 34,363,599 downwards.
GTATCTAAAACCATCAGAACTGGTTAATGGATACAGGTTTATCATTTACGCTTGAAAATACAACGTGCATAGGTGGTATGCTTTACACATACATTTTATACATTTAAATATAGTACTCTATTATATTGTGAAGTGCCTGAAGGAAGGAGGAGAAAAAAAGAGCTGATCGAGTCCAACAAGAACAGAAATAACTCTCGGTATTGCTCAGGCTGTGCCTCATCTCTGCAGCCTGTCTATAATAATAAAAGTGTAATATGCTAATTAGACTGGACATCCTTCCGGACAACCTTCTGAATGAAGCCGGGGCTGCAAGGGAAGCCCAGGTTCCGGGTGCCAGAGGGAAGCTGGTGCCGGCAGCCAGGGGAAGAAAGGCCTACTCTTGCACGAATTTTGTGCATTGGGCCTCTAGTTTAAATATAATACCCTATATATGTGTTTGAATAGTTTATGCAACATATATCCTGATAATAAATTTATCTTTTCCAGTTTAGCCAGCTCAAGTTGGTTTTCTTTCTCAGAGTCCAAGAGTCCAACTAGCACAGGTCACCGGCAATCTGACCTTGACCCCACTGTGCCCCTGCTGCCCTGCATGAAGGCTCAACCTCTGGTTACAGACTCTGGCCATCCGGGCCTCCTTCTCATGGCCCCTCTTTGCCTTGTGGGTTGTAAATCAGGACCCTGGTGGCCTCGACTTTGACCTGGCTCTGATCCCCTGGTCAAGTAAGACATTCACCTCTTACTTGAAGCCCAACTTTAAGGTTTGTTGGAATCGGGCACACGAAGGGCCTGGGGACATGCATGACTCCTCTTGGAAACACACAAATTTTTGTTTATTTATGCCAGTAACCGAGGCCATGTTAATTAAACCTCTACCCCAGGCATATTTGTACAAGCTCCATGTGGCCGCTGAGAAGTACCAGACACAGCCGTGGGCCTGGCGCATGCAGCCCAGCCTGCCTGGAGCTGGGTCCTGAGTTTGTGAAAATCAACAGAAGCTGGTGGCGGTGAACCCCAGCCTGGAGAGAAACATGGTCCCAGCTACACAGACCCTGCCGACTTCTGGTGGCCAAAGAACCCCAGCCTGGAGGGAAACAAGGTCACGGAGGGGAAGCCCAGAAATGTTTTATGTGGTCACTGTGCTACATTGGCTACAATGGGAATGAAATGGAGAAGCTCAAAGTGTTCAGCGTTGGCTTCCGGCAGTCTGAATGCTGCAGACACGCGTGTTCAGGCCCCACATTTCACATCACCGTGAATAAGAAGATCTGTGAACTGCATACTTAGGCTGCACCATGCGTGCAAAGGATGGAACTTAAGGAAAATGAAGATTCCTGGGCACCCTTAAAACTCTGGCACTCAATGCAAAATTCCCAGATCAGTCTCTCAGCAATGACCAAGCAATTATCCTGCAAAGGTCCTTGGGCTAAATTTTGAGAAACAGTGACAGGTAAAAATAGACTGTAAAGTAAACTCAGTAGTTCTGGGGTCCCAGGGAGGTCTGGTGGGGATTTGGCTTCATTAGGGTGTAGATGTCGCAGGCCCACAATCTGCAGGAACCCATCTCATTCCAGCCTGTTGATGGCAGCCTTTCTATTTCCCAGAAAAATAAACAATCTCTCTCTCTCTCTCTCTCTCTCTCTCTCTCTCTCTCTCTCTCTCTTCCCCCCCCCACCCCCCCATCTCTCTCTCCCGTATTTCTTCCATCCTGTCTGTCAGGGGAAGGAGGAGTTAAACACTCTTGGAGTCACATCCCGACTTACGCCGCCAGCCCGTGCCCAGCTCTGGAAGCCCTAATTAAAAGGTGTCAGGATCAGCCACGTTCAGAGCCTCCAGTCACATTCTCTCATAAGAGAATCAGTGCAGCTCACACGATGATAAACGATTTTATCAGCACAATCATGTTACCCGGAGAGAAAGCAGGAGGGCCTTTAATATGTTGCCGGAGGAAGAAGCACGGGTCCTGCAGGGGGTCCGGGCTCTCTGGGTTTCAATCCATTTCCATTATCCTAAAAAATACCAGACTAAGGGCACGTGTGGGCCAGCCCTTCATTCGTGTTAATTCAGATCCACCATCGTCTCCTTGTTTTCATCTTATCTCTAAGCAGAGGTTGGATTCCATTTCAGATACTCACTCCTAGGTTCAAGGAGCACAAGGCAAAGGCAGTTCACTTAAAAAAAAATTACTTGTGGAGGCTGTATTTTATGTAGTGGCACCAAATCCAGACTGTTTGAATCTAGTTTTTCTCTGTGTAACGTGGTTGGGTTAATTCTTACGCCTCTCTGTGGTTCCATATCCTCATAGGTAAAATGGATATAAATATGGTGCCCGCTGTGTGAAAGGCTGGTGAGAACTAAAGGTACTAAGGCATACCGAGTTCTCCGCACAGTCCCTGGCATCCTGGAGGTGGGCGAGAATGAGCTGTTGTGGATTTTCAGGCCCTTGGTGAGACCTGGGACTTAGCCAGTGCTTGGCTTGGGTTCCCCCAGAAAGCTGAGAGCTAAGAAAAGTCCTTGTGATCACCTGGATCAACATGGCGATGATCGTAGGGAACTGGAGAGAAGGCCCCGGGAGTGTGAGAAACAAGGAGGATCAACAGAGGGTTATGTTACGAACAAAGGAAACCCGGGTCTTGATCTTGCTTGGGACCCTCTGAGGAGACCATGGAATTGTCCCTCCAGGGATTCAGGTGAAGGATTCACCCACTGCCGCCCCTCCCAGTCCCCACCCATTGAAAGTCGCCCCCAGGACTCAAACTCCCCACACTCTGCATTAAAAAATGGGCTCCTAGCAGTGTCTGCCCCTGGGGAAGCCCCAGGCACCAAATTAAAGACACTCCTTGTGCTGGTGGCAGCCAGGCAAGGAGAACCTGCAGGCGGATGTCAGAAGGGGACCCGGAGGATGTGTCACATAGTGCAGGCTTAGAAGCCAGCAGAGACGCAGGGAGGCGAGGCTTAGGATCAGCTTGAGATTCCGAGGGGCAGTGAGGATGAAATCAAGCTCACGGTGGATGCCCTGAGGCAGGTGCTAAAGACATGGCTGAGGGCAAAAGCCCAGACCTGGTGATCCAGGTTGTGCTCACACTAGGGAGACTGCCATCCGTGCTGCTTCCTCTCTTAGGCTGGGCACACTGCCTGAACCCCCAAAGCACCAGCACCTCACACCTGGGATGACATGTCAGCGGCCCCTGAGACATTGAGTAATGCTTGACCTTGGCCTTGGGGGGTAGCAGCCACTGCGTCTACTATTAGGACTTGAAGCATTGTCAACAGCAAGAACTCTGTGAAACTTGAACAACAAAACGAAAACCTCCGAGAGGAGGCGTGAAACAGCTCATTACAGTCTATGTCACTCTCTCCCTGCGTCACTAAACACGCATCCTGACACGTCCTTATGGATACAAGGCGAAAATTCAATCAGAGCAACGTTTTCAGAAGCCCAATATCATAGCCATGATTAGCTAATAAAATCCCAGTGGCCTGATGATATTAGTTTTCTGGGCTGTAATTTCCATTTTTACTGCAATCCATCTTTGTCTGAGTCCAGATCCATTTCTTTGCAGCTCTGGGAACCAGCTAATTTGAATAAATGAGACAAGCACTGTGGACAGGTGACCATCCATCATATTTCCCACGTCTCCTGGGGACTGATGCTACCACACCCTCCAGTGGGCGGTCCTGGCCTGAATGCCCAGCCATGTTGGCATCCAACGAGTGCAGACTGCCCGGACGGCGAGTGCCCAACAATTAAGGGTTTGGTCTGGCGCCTGATTCCCTCAAAATTTCTATGACGGATTAAGGGTGTATGGCATCCCACTGCCATCGCAACCTCCTCTTCCTCCAGCCTGCTGTTCAGCTGTCAGTGCACACAATGGTCCTGCCTTCGGGTTGCCCTCCACGTCCATCAACCTCGGAAAAGCAGACGGCTATTGTCACCGTTGGCTCAACTCCCATCCCAGGGCAATGCTGCTTTTTCCTCTGTGTGGTCCTCATTGGGCTGAAAACAACTTTCTAAAAAGCAATTAACTTTCCATTCGAAGTGAGGTAAACCAATTTCTCTTCCCATCCTCTCTCTAAAGACATGTCGAGTCTGGGCTCTCCAGGGCTCCCAACGAACGGATGCCTCCTGAAGGAATTCTGTTCTAGAAGATTTCATGACCTAAGGACTCAAGACCTCAACCCAGATGGAATCCTGTAGCTGCTCCAGGAATTCACTCAAACCAGGAGAAAGATTTTCGGATCTCTGGACCCCGGCCATCATTTTAACTTTCCTGTCTACTTTGCTCTTAAGGAAACTCTTTTTTCATTTGCCTTCGTGTGGCCCCAACCCCAAACCACAACCCCACACAAATGCACACGCAGGCTGGCTTCCTTGGAAACACTGGCCAGGGAGCGCTGCCAGCGACCACACGGATCAAATGTCAGAGCTGAGGGAGCCAAGAGTGGTCGGAGTAGCCCCTCGTGCCCACCTCCCGGTGCTGCCTGAGCTCTAACTTGCACTCTCCACTAGAAACGGAGCTCCTGACCATTTGAACTACGGCTACTGCAAACCAAGATGCACAGGCAGTGTGTAACACACAGTGGATTTCAAGGACGTAATACAAGGAAAAAGAATGTAAAGCATTTCACTGGTCAATTTTATACAGGGTCCATGTTGAAAGGAGAATATTTTGGATGCACTGAGTAAAAAGAAATATCGTATTAAAATTCACTTGACCTTTAAAAATGTTTTAAATATAAATTCTAGAAAGCTTAAGGTTTGGTAAGTGGCTCACATTCTATTTCTGTTGGGCAGCTCTGCTCTGGACCCTTCCTGAGTGAGCGGCTATGCCCAGCTCTGGCCCCAAATGCCTCTCGGAGTCAGATAAGAACGGTGTCCGCTCGTCTGTGTGTTCCCTGGGGCAGAGGAGAGCGGTCCATGGCTGGTCGTCTGTGAAGGATGCACAGGCCGGGGCTACCAGCTCAGCCAAACCTACCCAGGTGAGAGGAGAGAACAGAAAAGTTGCTTGTGTGCATGTGGAAGAGAGTGTGTGGCTATGTGTGACTCTGTGTGCATGTGTGAGAGTGTGTGCAGTGTGTGTATGAGGAGTGTGCATGCATGCGCATGTGTGTACACATATTCCATGAGTAACAGTCATTCAGTCTGACTCTCCCTGTGGGAAACCAAGAGCTTTGCCTTGTTTAAAGAAGGTCATATCAGCAGCCCCTTGAGTGTCATTCCTGGATCCTGCTCTGTGTTGTGTATTCATTTTCTGAGGCTGTTATAATAAATTACCAAAGCAGGATGGCTTAAAACAACAGAAATGTATTCTCTAGCCATCCTGGAGGCCAGAAGTCCTGGATCGAGGTGTCGGCAGGTCCACGCTCCCTTCCAGTTCTCTAGGAGAGAGTCCTTCCTGCCTCTCCCAGTGTCTGGTGGCTCCAGGCATTCGCTGGCAGGTGACAGCATCACTCTATCTTCCTGTCTTCACACAGCCTCCCCTCTTGTGTGTGTGGGCACTCCCTCTGCATCACTCATGACCACCCGTCATTGGGTTTAGTGCCTCCTCTCAACATCCTTATTTCATCCCATTTTTACCATATCTATATATATAAAAAGCCAGCAACTGGAATGTCGTAATGACTCGAATGACTGGTTGCTATGACACCCACTGTGGCCAGCGAGCCCGCCCAATGGAGCCCCTCCCCCCAGCCAGCTTCACCCCCTATTTGCCCACACACACACCAATTGGGGGTGGGGCTGGCTGGCCCACCACCCACAGCCCCTCTCCATAACCAGCCCTGCCGCCAATCAGTCCCCTCACCCCAATTGGGGGCAGGGCCTGCCAGCCAATTGCCTGTGGCCCCTTCCCCCAGCTGGCCCATCCCTGATCAGCCCCGATTGGGGCGGGCTGGCCAGCCAACCTCCCACCATCTCCTCCTCCTGACAGGCCTGGCCCCCATCCAGCAATTGGGGCCAGGCCAGGTTGGACCCCACCCGTGCACAAATTCATGCACTGGGCCTCTAGTTAGGTAATATTTGCAAGTTCCAGGAACTTGGATATGGACACATCTTTATGGGACCACCGTTAAGCCCACTGCAGGATGGAGGGGGGGGATGAGCCACTGATCAGACCCCTAGTGGGCAGGAAACTGCTGAGTTCTCATTGCCTGAATTTATTGGGTATCCCAGAAGTCAATGGCAATTTCTCATTCCTGGAATTCGGCAATAAAGTGCCTCAAACCTAAATTCCTCTTATAAGTGGATGGAATTGTGTGCACATTCAGTGTATAGATTACTTTTCCAAACCACACCCATAAGGAGGAATCCAAGGCACTGTCTCAGGTTGGTTGGGAGCTATTTGCTGCTGTTTGGTGGAAACCCTTCATCCAGGCCTGTCCAGCAGACCTGCCACGAACCCGGTCTCAGCTGTGCTTCCCAGAATGCGGCCCCAAAACTCAGGCACCAGGGTGACCCCAACACTGTGACCCTGTCAACTCCCAGCCTCTCCCAGATCAGAACTTCTGGGGAGGGAGTCCCAGGAACCAGGGCTTCTAACAAACTCCCCTGGTGATTTTTATTAAAAGAAAGAGTAAGAACTGCCAGGTCTTCTCTTGACCTCCATCCTGAAGGAAGCTGAGGCTATGGGTCAGCTCACTGGACAGGGAGTAGCCACTGTTTCTACTAGCGTGGGACCAGCCTCAGGCATCCAGTCATAAATCACATGTGAGGACTTTATTGCCTTTGCATCTCTTTGTTGCTAGTCTGTCTGGAACACCCACACTGCTTATCTCCCTGTTCAGCCGAGAAAGGGAGCAGGCCTCCAGGGGCGAGCCCAGAGGGGACAGCATTCTCTGGCTTTCCTTCCTGGTATGTGATAGTGCTTTTCAATTTCAGGCTGCGATACTAAATTCCCCTTTTAACATAATGTATTACACAAATAAGTCAGCTTAAAGGAAAACATTATGAAAATAAAAATGCAAACAGTAAGCTGAGAAAGGTGGTAATGGATGAAAACACTTACCTGTTAGTCAGGATTCTCCAGAGAAACAGAAATACACACACACATGCACATACACTTACACACATACATATACATGTACACACACATATATAGAAAGAGCTTTATTATAAGGAATTGGCTCATGTGATTATGGAAACTGAGAAGTCCCAAGATCTACAGGTGACAAGCGAGAGACCCAGGCTGGCCGATGGGGTAGTTCCAGTCCACAGCCAGCAGGCTCAAGACCCAGGAGAGTCAACTTTCAGTTGACGTTGGAAGTCAAAAGACTGATGCTCCAGCCCAAGAGTTCCCTCTTACTCAGCTTTCTTCTTCTATTCGGATCTTTATGATTGGCTGAGGCCCACCCGCACTGGGAAGGCCATCTGCTTTATTCAGTCTCCTATTCAAATGTTAGTCTCAACCAGAAACACCCTCCAAGCACACTCGGAATAATGTCTGAGCACCCTGTGGCTCCGTCGAGTTGACACACAAAATTCACCTTCACACTGGCCAACACAACACAAGCAATTAAGAGTAAGTGTTATGGCCAAAACCGGTTTGGCTCAGTGGATACAGCGTCGGCCTGCGGACTGAAAGGTCCCAGGTTCGATTCCGGTCAAGGGCATGTACCTGGGTTGCGGGCACATCCCCAGTAGGAGATGTGCAGGAGGCAGCTGATCGATGTTTCTCTCTCATCGATGTTTCTAACTCTCTATCTCTCTCCCTTCCTCTCTGTGAAAAATCAATAAAATATATTTTAAAAAAAAAAAAAAGAGTAAGTGTTATGTGTGTGTGCATCTGCACCTTGAGAAAGCAGCTCTTCGGCCCCCAGGACTCACTCAGCAAGAGTTAATTCTCAGGTTGACCAGATGGTCAGATTGGAGTATTCATGAACTTTCTGGCCAGGACACCCTGGTTTAAGAAGGTAACTAACACCTTTGTTTGGACTCACTCCACAGTCGCTTCCACTAAGCAGGTGAACTCACCAGACCAAACTCCCTCCTCCAGCTCTACCTTTCTGGCTCATACCCACCACAGCTGGGGGGACAGGCTTCTCGTGGAAAGAAAGCACTTTGAAATTCAAGTGTGAATGTGGGACAGAATGGTCATTATAACTCTCTCCCTCTATAGAGCTAGTATGCTTCAAGGTAAAATATTGAAATACAAAGTCACTACAAGTGTTAACACAGAGATTTGAGGATGTTTATTAATAGGATGCACACTTTCTAAAAATAAGTAGCTTGGAGTAATGGCCTTAGGATATTACTCTATTCCTATTAAATCTGATTATTGCTCAAACCCTTTGCAATTGTTTTTCCATTCATTTAGCAAATATTCATTGAGTAACTACTATAAACCAAGAAAAGCAAGCCTGGAGTGACCATTAAGAATTGTGAAGAGTATAAACCTTGCAAAACCCAAATCTAATCCTCTCTCCAAACCTTTGACTTCTCCCCCTTGCTGCTCAGGAAACAGCCAAACTCCCTTGTGGCCTCTGGCCCCTATGAGGCCTATAGGCTCCCCCTCCTCTGTTGCCCCACCAGAGGCCCTCACCCACCTGCCCCACCACCTGCCCCAGCCACACTGTTCCTTGTTCCAGAGCTGGGACTGTCAGCCTCTTCAATAAAGGGCCCACAGTGAACATTTTAGGTTCAATGGCCTATAGGATCTGTCATAACTATTCAACTCTGTTATTATAACACTGAAACAACCACAAAAGACAGTACATAAGCATGTGGGTGTAGCTGCATTCCAAAAAAACTTTACTGAAAAAACAGAGTGGGCAGATGGGGCCCACACGGCACTTGGCTGGCCCTGCCCTCTGACTCAGCCTGGTGCACACTCCTGCTGCGGCCGGCGTGGCCTCTTTCTTCTCACCCAGTTAATTTCACTTTTCCTTTAAGTGTCAGAAAACACCCTTTCCAGGAAACTCCTCCCTGGCTCTTCAGAGGATATTCTGCCCTTCAGAGCAGTTATCATAATTGTAATTAAAGTGTATGTGTGCACACATGAGTGTGAGATGATCCAACATCTGCCTTTCCATGAGTCATGGGGCAGCCTGCTTTGCTCACCACAATATTCCCAGTCTGGCACCTGCTGGAGGCCCAGTGAGTGTCTGTCAAACAAATCAATCACTGAGTGGTAGACAAGTGGATGTGCAAGCTAGGAAGACTTTGCATCCTTGATCTTCCCAGCTCCCCTCGCCAGGCAAGGCAATTGGATCAATGCTTTGTTTTCTTTTCTTCTGATGTTTTTCCCTAGAAAGTGTGTGGGCAGCTTTTTCCAAGTTCACCTTCCGCTTACCAGCTCTGAGACCCGGGGTGAGATAATTTCTGACTGGGGAACCAGGAAATAGGTTCACATGAGCAAGGGCATCAGCAGAACAAAATAATCAGAGAGGAGGGAGGCCAGAAGGGTGGCGTTTCCCTGGAGACAGGCGGGCCAGGTGGCTGGGCATTTCAGAGGAAGACAGGTGGCAGGGAAAGGTGCTACCCAACTCTCAGACCCATCATTTTATGGAACAGACAGGTCCTTGGACCTCATCTGTCGGCTCTACAGATTGAGACCTTCTCCTTAATACGCAGCTCAGAGAACCCCCACTGAAGTGTTGTTGGGAGCTGAGAGCCCAGTGAGGATGGAGGAGGACTGAGATCACTGTAGAGCCCAGTGTAGGATACAAATGTCCCACGGGATTGCTGTCTTCTTGGGACTGCCAAGGCCACTCCTTGGAAAATGTCTGCTCCCTTGATTCCCTGCAGATACACCAGCATTCCTGTAGTATGACACCAGGAGGGAAGTGCATTTCTTGGGGCAGGTATGTCAGGGGAAGCTGGAGACAACCTGGTGAATGGGTGGGTGGGAGGGCAGGGAAAGAGGCCACGGTCACTCTAAGGAGCTGGGACAGGCTCCAAGGAAGCAGAGAGGTTTCGGGGCTTTGTGCGCTCTCCTGCTGCACCGTTCCAGATGTGATCCCATTGTTACACTGCGGCCTCATGCACAGGAAGCAGCAGGACTGCAAGCACTTATTAAACAGTGTATATTCTCTGCGGGGGGGGGGGGGGGGGAGGGTGTGCACACACACACACATACTTGAGCGGTTGGAAATATAAACATCTTGCATATTTTGTTTGTTTTTCTTCCAGCTCAGAAAGGCCTTCCTTTGGTTTGTCATCTGCTGTCCCCTTGGCAGCCAGGGCGTAATCTGATCGAGGAAACTCAAGCCCAGCGAGGTGTCCCGGGATCCTGAGTTGGCTTTTCTTGGGAAATGGCTTCTCCCAAGATTGCTGTCACTGTGCGAATGCGTTTTCACAAGACCATTTAGCAATACTGGATGTGACATTTGATTGGGCCTTCCTTTAAAAAGGTCAGCTCTGCTTTAATAATGGTACCTGTCATTACCACGCGTAATAGGAAAATACCGGCCAGTTGACAGACCGGAGGCAGAGTGGGTTTTTTCAGCCATTCAAGATATGGTCACCCCGCAGTGTACATAAATATTAGAATGTGGTAGTAATTATAATGTGTGAACAGGGCAGAAAGGTTAATTCTGTTTCATTTTGACACCTGAAGGTGTCCAGCAAAATGTCAGTTTAAAATGTTCAGATAGAGCCTGTTCCTTTCGGGTTCAAGTAAGCCAAATACACGGCTGACGTAAGCCAAAAACCCAGTGAGTGAGAGAAGAAAACATAACTCAAACCATACTCCATATCCACCCTCCAAAGATTGATATCCCAGCAGAAACACCATGTAACAATTTGGATTGTTCATGGACTTCTAAAAGAAAGATGACTGACTGCCTGGTTGGTACAGTAGACCCAGAAGTCAACTAAGCCCCTGTTTTCAAGTGAGAGAACAGAGAATCTGATAATCCATGGCGTGTCCAGATCATGAGCCACCTTATAAAAGAGATAGGAGTAGCACCATGAGTCTATTTCTGCAACAGAGACATCCTCAAATTGAAGGACAGGCATTGGCCATGGGAGTGGACAACCCATTCCTCATCTGATGACCACGAGGCCCAGGGAGGGAAGTGATGAGGGGCTAGAAGGGTGGGGACCACCACGCACTGGGCACCTCTTGGTGCTGGGAATGTAGGAGGGGTATTTGCCTCTGCCTCATGCATTTCTCACACTGACCAAGATCCAAGTGCAATGGTGTGTGGGTTCCAATTTCAAGTCTGGGTCTCTCCTCTGCCTCAGGGACTGCTGGGAGCCGGTCCATCCTTGCTGTTTCAAGGGACCTGGCATATATGGCATACTGTTCTTAATATGTTTGCTCACCTTCTTGGCACTATGTGTTTTAACCAAGGTCACCTCTCTGAGAAAGGTTGTTTCCCCAGGTAGGGATTTTCCCCTGAAGTTAGGGAGGGAATAAAACCCCTTAACTAAGTGCCAGGCCAGTAATTAATCACTTTAACTACGAACAATCATGCTTAAGCTACATAATCTTTACTCCCTGGAATGGAGATAAGAAACACCCTAACCTTTGGAATAGAGATTGATAGGATTGGAATCAACTGGTATAAATACAGATGTAACAAGACAACAGGACACAGAACCTACACAGAACCTAGAGACAGAAGAACTTCGCTGGAGAGAACATGGCAAAAGATCCTGGACAGAAACTGGAGACAGAATCTAGAGACAGAACCTAGCGAGAGAACATGGCAAAAGATCCTGGCAGAAACTGGCCACAGAAACCTAGAGACAGAACCTGGCTACAGAATCTGGCGACTGAACCTGGCTGGAGAACCTGGAGAACCTGGCTGGTGAACCTAGTGAGAGAACCGAACCAGAATTTGGCTGGAGAGCCTAGACAGAACTTGGCTGGAGATCCTAACCAGAACTTGGCTAGAGATCCTGGCTAGGCTGCTGATCAACTGAACGCTGTCTCTGTGTCATTCCTTCTTCACCAACTCCGTCCACACCTTTGGGGACCCCTGGACCTGCTGGGGCTGGACCCCAGCAAGGGACAGCAGGACAGTCAGTGCACAGAGATCTGGGTGAACAGAGACTCAAAAAGGATGGTGTGAGTCACATGCTGCAGAGAGGCCGGAAGGAGAAAGGACGTCCTACTTGTCAGAACACACAGAGCAGTTGAGCTTTCTCTTATCTACAGGAATCCTCCCTCCCCAGATTCCTATGGAAGGCCTCTACAGCTCTGGTCTTCCAAGGCCCCAGGCTCTGAGCATTTTGTGGGGTTCCTACCCAGCGGAACTGGGTTTCTTAGGAGTCTCCCAAAGCAATAGTTTTTTTATAAATTTCCCTTTCGCCTTTCCTTGCTTCAACCGAGAATTTCATGTCAGAAGGGCTGACTTCTTTTCTCTGCCCTTTTTGAAATCTGCTACCTTCCTCCTCCAAAGGAGAAGGTCCCTGGCATGCGGCCCTAATGGCAGGGAAGTTGACACTGGGGTCGGTGTGGAATGAGCCCTGGTGGCCCTGAGCCACCGGCTGCTCCAGACCAAAGGAATGTCGATGCCCAGCCCCCCCCCACCCCCCCCCAAAGCCACCACTGGGCCCTACGGGGCGGCTTGGTCCATGGGAGGCGCCAGCCTTCACCTCTCCCACAGCCCTGCTTTCCTGTCCAGCAGGCTCCCCCTCAGACCTCTTTCTTGCCCAGCAATCTGACACCGCCAGGAGATTTTTATCCAGTCTCCTGTCTGGGATCCCCTCCCCGGCCTGTAGGGTTCAGTGGCTCTCCTGTTCCAGGCTTGCCCAGTGGTGGGCTCGCAGGCAGCTAGAGAGGGCTGACCCTGCACATGAGGGCAGAGGCCCTCCAGCTGTGCCTCGGACCCCACAGTCACTGCTCACCTTTCAGTGAAGCCTCCCCGTCTCCAGCCAGGTGGGTCACCTGGGCCGTGGCTCCCTCGGCGCCTGCAGAAATCTCAGAAGCTGTGGCCACTGGCCACCTGATTAAGCCGAGGCATCACTGCGGGCCCAGAAGGGCAAATCCAAGTCCTCAGACCTCCCTCTATGAGCAAAGCCCATAAAGGAGGAAGGAGGAGAGCAGGAGAAAGATCCTTTCTGCCAAGGCCTCACCTGGCTGGTGATGTCCCTCTGGTGTCCGGGCCGGCTGGGTCATCCTCCCCACAGAGGCTGAGGGCCACCCCCAGTGAGGAAGCTGCATCAGCCCCAGTGTGGGGATCACAGGCTGGGGCGGGGACGCCACTGAGCTAGAGTCGATGGGATTACCTGTACACACTGAGGAAGAGGGTGGGCAAATTCTGGCTGCAGGGGAGGGAGGTAGGTGAGTAGCAATCCCTTTGTTCCCGGTAAGCACAGGGACAGAGTTGGGAGGAAGGAGAATGCCTGCTAAATGCTGGCGCTGGGTTAAATGCTTTTTGTAAGTGAAGGTCACTTGCTGAAGTTTCCACATGCGGGACTCCCAACCGTTCCATCCACAGCAGATCAATGCACAGAAAGATTGGTATTTGGAACTCATCCTATGCTAGGCCCACAGCTGATTTATCAGAGAAGACAACCCTCCCCAAGGGAAATCAAGAAGAAAACAGAGGTGACCCCAACCCCAGGAAACCTTGATAATGAGAGGGTGCAGGGTAGACCTGCCTGTCGCCTGTGTCCTCATGGAGAAGGACTTCCAGGTTTTCTTGCAATCTGCCACCCGTCCCGGACAAGGAGCTCAATGGACACGTGTTGGATGGATTAATGAATGGATGGGTGGCTGGATGGATGGATGAATTGGAGGACTGGATGCATGGATGGATAGATAGGTGGATAAATAAATAAATGCACTTGAGGGACCACCATTTAATCCTAGGCTAAAAATAGCTACCTTTCAACTTTGGCCAAGTCACTCCAACTCTGTCTTTTTGTTTATCTACAAAATGCAAATAATGATTCCACAGGTTATGAGAATGAGGGCGATGTCACAGAGGAGCAGAGCCCGGCGGAGGCTCTGACCTGCCAGGGCCCCTTCCATCTTCCCTGGGCACACTGACCAGATGGCAGCTCTCTGGCTAGATGTGGTTGAAGTCTCTCCCTGCTCTTATTCCAAGAATCTACGTGCACACATGAATGTATGGCCTTGGGGTACGTAGTCAGCAGGAAGGGGACTAGTCCCGCAGAAGGCGGTAAGTGAATGCAGTCAGCCCGGCTGGGTTCCCGCCCACGTCTTGGCTCAAATCCGAGATAAGAGAAAACATTCTTCTTTTTCAATTACTGTCATGACTGACAGGTTTTTCAGGGTTCCCTCTGCTCATGTGGAATGCAGAAATGCAGGAACGAGGCATTCCAAAACACAGCCCTTGAAAACAGACAAGCCTTCCCGCTAATTGACTCCAACAGCCAGTGTTCAGCCCAGGGCTCCTTCCCTTGGAGAGATGCTAACCAGGGAATGCCGTGTGCGAGCTCGCAGCCCAGACGAACGGATCTGCAAGCTCATCTTAGGCAATGAAAGCTAAACATATTGAGTCGGGATCCCCAACATCTCAATGTGGTATTGATCTTTTTCTACAATTCTGGCATAAATCCTATAGGATAAACCTTATAAAAGTTCATAGATGAGCAGATTCAAAAATTGAAGGAAAGTGTAAGGACATCCTTTCCAACCACACAGGCCCATAGGAGGCAAAACATCTCCCGAATCTGGGAATAAAAAAGGAAAGCAAAATGTCCCCTAAGAGTTAGATGGGATATCAACACATATGGGGGCAGTCTGAGCATCGTGCAGAGCTCGCTGCAGAGGCCTGGCTCCTGCTGCAAAGCCCACTGTCCTCCCCTCGAGCACAGAAAGTGCCAGCAGATGTGGGCCGGTGGCCACAGGAGACGGGACAGAGCACCCCCTGAGAAAGTGAGGGGCATGATGGGGAGAGCATGTCCCAGCCGAGGACAGGACAGTCCCTGGGCCACATGAACACCCACCACTGCATGGATTGCCCGGCTCTCCTGATTTGGTGACATGAAATACAGCAGGGTTTTCACGGGCAAGGGCTTTGGGCTCAGAGTGACCAAGGGCTCAACCACAACACCCAGCCCAGCCTTTTGGCCTTGGACTTGCTGCTGTATCGAACAAAGTCTCATTTTCCTAATGTTCATTTACACATATTTTTTTTCACGTGGAACAGCCTTCGATAAGTGTCAGCTTTTAAAAAAATATTCACAGTTAACCACTCTGGAAGCACCTTCTGAATTATACTTTGCTTCACCTCCAGGAAATGAACGCGTGGTCAGGCTCCCCGGCAGCCCCACGCTCGCCTGCTCCCAACGACATTGCCCCACTTTATTCTGCGCCACGTCTCTGAGACACTACATGGAGGGCATCTCTTCCAGTGACGCCCAGCACCCCACTCCATTGGCATTTCTTACCCACCTGCCCAGCTGCACTTGGATAACAGGCACCAAGAACAGTCAGCAGCTCAAAGCCATCTGGGAGACCATCTCCTCCAGCCTGCGTTCAACCCATGAGACAACCCCGCACGGACAGGACCCAGATCTTCTGGACTGGAAGCAGCTGTTGCCCTCAAATCCCCTGATTCCAAGGCCTTCCCAAACCTTCTTTTAACTCCTAGGAATTCTTATAGTTCAGGGGTAAAAACGTTACATTGGGCGTTTTGACAAAGTGGCAGGAAGCTAGCCCAAGTCCTCAGGTTCTGAATTCAGTGCACAAGAAAAGAGAAATGGTGGCCCAGGTGGCGAGGGGCTCTGTGAGGCAGCCGGAGAGGGTCTCACCTCCCATCTGTGGGCACACAGCGGTGCCCATGCCCGACATGGGTGCCTTTGCTTCCTGCTGGTGAAGAATACGTTTACTTAAGCAGAATGTTCAAAACAACTCCCCAGATCCCAGAATTGGGGAAGGGAATCGGGACGTGAGTGGAGTGTCTATCGCCATTGAGCTCGTCTGCCGGGTGGTCCCCGAGCTACTTGGCCTTCTCCGTGTGTATTTCTAGAATATGAATGCCTGTCATATTTCTGGCTATGCATTCATTTGGATGCAAACCAATTCAAAATGCTTGACCCAAATGAGCATTTCTGGGCTCTCTCCACATGGAAACGTGACCTGTCCCACCCCACAGAGGACCCCCCCAGACCCCCATCTGGGAGCTCCCCCCTGAGGCCATCCTCAGCACCAGGGTTCACAGAGAAGGGCAGTGCCCCTCTCCAGGCCTGGCATCCGCCCCAGGTCTCCTGAGCCTCCAGGAGCCCAGCAGCACCAGGGGATGAGGAGTGTGCCATGCAGGTGCCATGCAGGTACCACGCAGGCCGGAGAGATGCATCGGGAGCCTCAATAAGACATTTTCTCAGGTGCAGCTGCCTCCTCTGTGGTGAGGTCAGGGCTCCAAGTCCTTCCCACAACACCCCACCCCCAGCTTCCTCTCACGGCCCCTCCCAGTCCAGACATCACCCTGGAAACCGGATTAAGTCCCCAAACATCTTCCTATTCCCACAGCATTAAGGAACTCTCCGAGGAGATAAGTGGGGACCCTGTGATTGTTTTCACAGATGAGAGAACGGGCAGAGAGGAAGAGTATAAAAGAGTTTTCTGTAATCAACAGTCTCCATAATACACGGAATTACAGCTTGGCCTCCTCTTACAGACCCAGATTCTCAGGACAGACAGCCCCGGGGCTCACACATCATTTGGTAAACGGAACCACCCACAGTGGCTTCATCTCATGAAAGTGCAAAGCCCCCTCCCGGACAGGACACACACCCACAGCCCCTGGACCTCAATGACCTGGACCACAGACCAGACAGGAGGGCAGAGGCAGCGCACAGGGGCAGATGTTCAGGTCTGATACAGGCCTGTGTGCCGGAGCCAGGAGCAGAGGCAGGACCCCGGAGCCCAGATAAACCCAGGGATCTGGTGCCTGTGGGTCGGCAATGAGAAAGGAACAAAAACCCAGAGACCCCTTTGCATGTTTATTCTACATGCAACGTGCAGACTTAGTCTTTGCCTACATAAAGCCCCCAAGAGAAGCCGTCATATTCTGGAGCCGCCTCATAGCTTTCTCAGCCTCTGGGAGGCTCAGCCCTGGCCCAGGCTGGGGCCCCAGAGCAATCCCTGCAGGAGACCTGCCACCCACACTAGTCATACCAACCAGACCCCCAGGCCCTTGACCCTGTGCATTCTGTCCCAGAATCTTCCATCTGAAGATTCAGCCCAGGCACCCCACATCTGAAGCCCAAGTTCACCCCTCCTTCTCCATAAACACCCCGTGAGGCCCTCCCTGGCTCTGACCCAGCCTCTGCTCGGTCTTGCCCTCCACCCTGATTTCCAGCTGTGGCCACCGCCCTGGGACCGCCAGCTCCTGGTGAGGACACCCTGTTCTGCGCTGACAAGCTGCACACACCCAGAGAGGCCCAAGTGACGCGGATACAGCTCCTTTTCCTCTTCCTACCTAGAAACAGCTTCACCTCTGGGCCTGGACGGAGTAAGGGGCTTCTACAGCAGCCAAGGAGACGGCTTGGGCAGGAGTGCTGTGGGGCTAGGGCCCGGAGGCAGCAGACACGCCCCAGGCCCACATCCCAGGTTCACATCTGCCCCCACGGTGAAAGCCAGCTTCCTGCTAGGGCCCAGCACAGCCTCCTCCTGCAGCCATGGTGGGAGGGCTTTCTGATGCTTCTACCTTCTAAGAGGTGCAGCGAGGCGGCTGGCCACCGGGTTGACTCTCAGGCTGGGCCTTGGCTTCTTATTCCGTTGGGATGCACGGGCACAGCCCACCGTTCAACAGCTATGACATTGGGGTCGTGCTGGGTCACGCAGCCCTTTGGCTGTCACATGGGGATTAGCTTATTCACAGAGTGATATTGGGGTCCCTTTGTTCACATGTCACATGCCTACATGTCATATCCAGGGGTCTTTTGATCCCAGTAAAGGAGAGAGGCTCAAAATGCAAAACAGTGGCTGAAATGCATGACCATTATTAACCTAGGAGTATCATTACTGATATCTATTGAGCATTGAATGTTTATGTTCCGGGCACCACGCCGCAGGTCTACAGAATTTTCTCATTTAATCCTACGGAAATCCCGAGGGCAGACACTCTGGTCTCCACTTTGCAGAAGAGGAAGACGAGGGAGCTCTGAGGTTTGGGCAGCACGGTCCATAGCATGGGCAATGACGAGGGCATTCCTCATTCTGCTCTCACAGGGAGAAGAGCTCGGACAGAGGGAGCTCCAGGTGGGCAGGGTTCACCACCAGGAAGAGATTTAGAAACAGGAGACTGAAGTCAGAACACGCCATACACCGGCTTACCATTTTGTCTCTAACTGTAGACTGAGAGACTTTTTTGGAGAGAGACGCTCTAATAATGCAATATCCCCCCACCACTCAGCGAGCATCCTGGGCAGGTCACCTCAGCCCTCTGCTTAGGTCGCCCAGCTGCAAGACAGGGGGGATGATGCCCACCCACCTAGCAGGTAGACATGAGTCACAACTCAACTGAACCCCGTCCTGCACTTACAGGGAGCAGCGCAGTTCCTTCTCTAGGACAAGCACCAGCCCCAAATTCTGGGATGGATATAGCTGCTTTGTCTTGTTTTTAAAGAGGCCAACTTCGTTTTATGGACACTGGCAGATCAAGGTGTCTCTATGTTCACTTGTTTTTCTCAAGTCCATAGAGACAATAATAACATCTCCTTCCAAAAAGATCCACACCCTCCTTATTCTGAGTCAATTCCAGTAAATTAAACCAAATAACAATGTAGCCCAAAGTAACAGGGCCGACGGGCTCAGACGGGAACAGCCCCAGGACTCTATCCACCCAGTTATTTCTTTCACGGATGTTGTCTACACGCTCGTTCTCAGGAATCCCCTCCTGCACCAGCTGCAGGTTTGTGGGGTGTGGATGGTAACAGAAATTCCGCATGGAAGTACAGCAGACCCGGGTGGAGAGCTACAGGGACTGGATCAAATGTCCCCACCACCGCCAGCACCTTGATGAGCCTCTTGGCCCACCGCATCCAGTCATCACTGTGACACCAGGCAAAAATACTGCCTGTGGGGCTGACACCGGATCAGTATAACTGAACCCCAATGAGCAGGGAGGGCCCAGGTTTGCCTCATAGAACTGGGTGGCAAGTTCAGAGGGGCTTCTCTATGGTCCTGGCTCCCTTCCCCCACCTCTGTCTCTCCCTGTCTCTCTCTGCCTCCCATCCTCTCTCGCCATGGATCCTCTGCACCCCTGAAGAATCATCTTCCTCACAGTCCAGGGTCCTCTCTTTCAGTGAGCTCATGGCTTCCCCAGCTCCCTCTCACCCACCCCCTGCAGCCAAGCACCAACAGAGACTAATTAAATTCAATGGTCCCAGGTCCAAATTATGGGGACAGCCTCTCATGGGCCCAGCTGGGTGGGGGAAAGCCCCAGTCCAGTCACTCATGCATTCATGGCTTGGGGTGCTGGGTACAGAAGAGTGGGCGCTGTCTGGGCACGGGTGCTGTACGGTGGGCGCATTCACTGATGTGGTGGCAGCATTCATCCTGGCATGTTGTTCCAGGGCCATACAGAGTTATTACTGTGGGGCTGGAGGGCAGCTCCAACCCCGTGTGTCTGAGTCACCTAATCTACAGTCAGATCTCCGGCGATTAGACTATATTTGGGGTGTCACAGGGGATCGTACCCTGAAGCCAGCATTCAGAACACGCTCGGAGGAATTCATCTTGTTTACACATGCCACTGAGCTTCGTGAACCAACGTTAAACTTCACCAGCTCGGTTCGAGATCCTTTCGCAGTTAGTGAGCGGATTACTGTTGTGGTGAAAATAGTGGCAACCATCAGAGGAAGCTGGTAAGTGCCCATGGAAATGTATCTAAGTAAGTGTATATGGAGTTTAAATTCTCTGCAGATTGTACACAGGCAGCACCCCACACAGTGAATTCCATGCTCTCATGGTTCCGCATAAAATCACTGCGTGTTTTCCTTAGTTATGATGCCATATCTTCACCTGAGCCCCTCTTCTGTCTATAGATGTTTGTCTACTTTGATACTTAATTATACATGCCCATCCAGAGCAGAAAACAGCCATAAGCAGAAAAGAAATAAGTATATTACCCTACCACCCACAGAGAAAACATAACCATCTATTTCTTCACTGCAGCATTACTCACGGTGGCCAAGACATGGAAACAGCCAAAGTGCCCTGCGATAGAGGACTGGGTAAAGAAGATGTGGTCCATGTACACAATGGAATACTACGCAGCCATAACAAAGGATAAAAGACTGCCATTTGCAACACCATGGATGGACCTTGAGAATATTATGTTAAGTGAAATAAGCCAGGTAGAAAAAGCTAAGAACCATGTGATTTCACTCATATGTGAGATATAAAACCGAAACTTGTGGACACAAACAGCAGTGTGGTGGCTGCCAGAGGGAAGGGGTTTGGGGATGGGTAAAGGAGGCAAATATATGGCGACAGAGACAATTAACTTTGGGTGGTGGGCACACAGTGTAATATACAGATCTTGTAACATGGAAATCCACACCTGAAACCTATATGACCATATTAACCAATGTCACCCCAATAAATTTAATTTAAAAACAAATTTTAAAGTGGGACGATTCTGTAAACCTAGCTTTCTTACCTAGAACATATCAAGGGCATCACTCTGTGTCGATAGAAATCTCTTCATGGCCTCATGCTACCCCTCGGCGAGGCCTTTTGCACTGTGCGGGTCAGTGCGTCCTCGATCCATCATTCCTCACCAAGGCGGACTTTTTGCACGGCATCATGCATCTGAGTAGTCTGTCACTGCGATTTCGATTGCATTTTGCACCCGATAGTTATGTAGGGACGCTTTGTTCCGACCTGCTTTGTTTTCCTTTTCCTGTGGCTACGGTTTCCTGTTTATTATCTTTATCCCTTCGCTGGAGTCCACTGCATTGTGCTGAAAGAATGTGGAGAGCACTGTTTCTGCTCTTTGTCATTTACTGAGTTCTTTAGACATAGTTAACATTTAGTCCATTTCTGTAGCTGTCCCCGGGCAGGTAGTCTGTTCCCTTCGGAGAGCATACCAGATGCCTCTCAGCTCTCCACTCGCAGTTATTAATTACGATATTTAAACCCTCACTCTCATTTTTTCCCTGAAGTAACCTCTTCAAAACCAAAGGATGAGCTTCCGCTGCTCTTCCTCTCGGGCACGTCCCTTTTCACTAATGTCAGGTTCAAGTGCTTTGCTGCGGCTGCAGCTGCTTTTGGCAGGAAGGTGAGGGGGTGGCAGGGGGAGGGGGAAGAGCTCGTAGTCAGTGAGGATGCTCTCCTGGTGCTGGTCTTTCTCTTAGGAACAATGGACATAGGCACATGGAGGCCCCGCTCGCCCTCACCCACAGCTGCTCTAGGTTCTCAGTGCTCCTCGCCTCTCCCCTGCACGCTCACTTCCTCCTGAAGGAGCTCCTCAGACCCCCCGATTCCGTTTTCTGAATTCCAACGGACTTTTGCCTTCTGACCCCATCTTACATTCTCATGGGGCTTTCTTTTTCTCTAACCATTTTTCCTTACGTCACCGTCTCCTTTTCCATCTCCATCTTCGGCCGTAGTCCACCTCTCACTGTGTGGAGCCCAGGAAAGGGGGAGAGATTTCCACATTCCCTCTGCTTCCTGCAGCACCGGTGTATGTTTCTCCCTGATGATTGCACGTGTCGGCTCCTTCTCTCATGTTGCAGAATCTTCTCACAGGTGAGTGTGGGTCTGGACGCTATTTGACCAAAAACAGTGGGAGTTGCCCCTGGATCCTCCTCTGTGCGGACACAGTCAGCACCCTCGCACATGCCCAGACTTACAGCACGACAGGGACGGTGCTGGGTCGCACAGGCCTAATAGTGAGTGTGCCTTGGCCCACCCCTCGGTCTCTGCCGGGTGTATCCTCTTGCTGACAAAACTCTCACATGGATCCCCAGTTGTCCAGACTTGGCCGTCCAGCCAGCTCGCCACTCCAGGACCCATGTGGCTTTGGCTGGCCCTATCTGCAGCCACACCTGCCAAATAGGAGAAGTACTGCTCACCTGGAATGAGACGGTGGGTCACAAACATGAAAACAGGTGGGACAGGCAGGGCCACTTAAACACAAGCTGCGCATCAGCTGGTTTTCCGTGTGGCCTCCCTGAGGGTCACTTTGGGGTCCGGCAAATTGGTGCCAAGAGGCATGTCTGTGTGGCCCATTCTCACCTGGAGCCCTGCCTTCCCAGGCCGGGGCAGGATGAGGTTCCCTGGGACACCTCCTACCCACGCCATGCCCCTCACTGATTTCTGGGGAAAGATGAGGTGATGCTGCAACCCTGTGTCCCCTCACTACATCCAGCACGAAGTCCTCAGTGTTCTTGGTCACAGAGCCTCCCACCTGGACTCAGTGCTGACCCCACTGCCCCACCTGTCTTTGCCTTACTGGTATCTTTGCCATCAGTTTCAAGGAGACAGAGAGAAGCTGCGCTGTTCATCTTACTCCATGAGGTTCACGGGCGTGATAACAAGCAGCTAGTAAACTGGTGAGGCCTTAAATCTGAGCCCAGAACAGAATTAAGCATTTGCCATATGTCAGCCCATTTACTCTTCACAAGGCAGGTACTAGTATTCGTCTCCCCATATCACAGGTGAGGAGACTGAGGCCCACGGAAGCAAAGTGAATTGTTCCCGGTTATATAGCTGCTGAGTAGCACCAACATCTGGGTCAGTCCAGCTCCAGAGTCGGCCTCTTGACCCCCTTGTGCCTTTCCATCCAAAGCGGGTGACTGGCCCCAGCTGCTGTTTGTTCCAGCACTTGATGTCCCAGGGGACGGACAGGAGCAGCATGGAAAATGGCAGAGCAGCCTTCAATCCTGACTCCTACGAACACTCTTGGAGAGGACCCTCGGACCCCATGTCGGGCCTAAGATAAACAAGTTGTAGAGACCAGAGCCATTTCTGTTAAAGCCCCTGCCCCGCCCCGTGCCAGGGCTGTTGGAGCAGACGCCACCTCTGTGCTTCTCAGGGAATGTCCTTGAGGTGACCTTTTCACACTGTTTCAGAGAAGCAGATGGCAGCATAACTGTTGTTGCGATGCAAGAAACACGAGGAAACCCCTTGACCAGCACGCAGGCCAGTAAGCCCACACTTGGACTTCAGACTTTGCCTCCTTCATGTAATCATCTTCAACACATTTGACGTGGCATGTTCAGCGCCTCGGTCACACTGCAAAGTTTAAGAGAACTACAACTTGGCCATCATGAAAAGTGCCAAGAAAAGGCTCAATAGCCATCTCATAGCCAGCACCCAGGAACAGCGGAGAGCTGGACGGTGATACTATTCAGGTTGAAGATGCCACAGAAATATCTGAACACCTGCCTTTGACGGCTTCTCCACATCCACCACCACAGCCCTGCAATCCCGCCCCCCCAATGAACCCCAAGAGCAGTGTCATCTATTCTGGGGGCCACAGAAAAATCGATACCATTGCTTTTGTCTGAATGGGACACCCCCCAAACAGTCTATTCTTCAGTTAGCAAATGCTCACCTCCTTGCCAAAGAGTATGTGAAAGATACTTTGCCTAATTAATGCTGTGACATACAAACAGAAGTGTTTTGTGGGCTTTCTCCTCTCCCTAATTAAAGATCTCCATGGAGAAATAAACAAACGCTCTCTAGTCAACAGCACCGAGGTAGGCGGTTGGGGATGCGTTGCCATCTGAGGTGCAGAAACTTCCAAACTCAGGGTGTGGGATTAATCCGGAGGGTTCCGTGGTCTTCCTGGGTGATCTCAAGCACGTTTTCGTGCCTCAGTTGACTTTTACAATCTGTAAATCTTGCAGGGATATTAAGATCAGCGAAGGAATGTCTGTAAAGTGCTTTGAACTCTGAGAGTTAGACATTAAGTAAATACCTGGTGTTATTAGAACTCTACTGGGGCAATAGAATGTTCGAAATGGGACTTTATTATAAATACTCTCTGAAGTTTGCCAAGAATAAATTGAATGGGCAAAGACAACATACTTGGCTGTAACTTAACCCAAGCTTGGCACCAGGCTGCATGAATAGGGAGCTCTGGAGAGAACATGAAAGGCTTCTATTATTTGAGCCAACTGTTTGGCTAAATTTCCATATCTTCCATTTAGTTGTTCTACTCTTTAAATTGCTGCCTTATAGAGGCAAGCAAAAGAACAAAATGAAAATAAAGGTCCATTAGCCTGTTCGCATCTTCCTGCAATTAATGTGACTGAATGTAAATTGTTTAAAGATCCCCAAATCACCCCCACACCCAGTGTCTGAAATGGACAGAAACCAAGCTTCCCTTCTCGGAGTTCCCGCAGCAAAATGACAACCATGAACCGCCTGTGGTCAAAACATTTTTCTCTGAGCTGATCTCTGCCTACAGTCCAATTAGATATATGTCAAAGTCCACACACATAAAGAAATCATGATTTTCCTTGCGATAGAAGGAAGTTTCAAATTGCAAATTCAAAACTTTTGCATTGCCCCAAAGCATGCATTATGATTCAGAGCTTTCATAAGGACACAACAGGCAGCATTTCCCATAACTCAGCAGCCGGTGTTTGGTCTATGTCAGGAAATCGGTCAGGGGAGATAGCGGGGTACAGAGAAAATCCCAACCAATCTCGTGGCTGGGATTCTGGAGTCTGGTCTTGCTTCTGTCGTGAACTAATTGTGTGGGAGCCTCAAGCCCCTGCCTGCACCTCAGGTTCCTTATCTGTAAGATGACAGCACAGATCCCAGGAACCCACTTCTTCAAATCACCACTTTTCTCCAAAGCATGCCAAGTGAGAATGCAGCCAAAAGCGTGCATTCCTGGAAGGAAATAGCCCCAAATTAAGGCCTGAGCCCTCACTCATCCCCAAGAAGAAATGTTTTGGAACAACATGATTTAATCAAACCGATGCCTCGGCCTTTTCTCCATCACCTGCTTACAGGAAAAAGAAAATGACTTTATGCTCCCAAAATGCCGTTGGCTGTTTCCAGCAGCAAGCCTCAGTCCCTGTGTGTCCTGTGTTTAAACTCAGCACGGACTTAATTCTTCAGTCCAAATAAATACTTGGAGGTATGTGTCCAGATATGCTTACCAAGAGACTAAATCCCCCTGACGGATGGCAGTGAAAATAGGAGTCACGTGTTTTCTGGATGAGTAAATGGAGGGGATAAAAATAAAATAAAAACAGGAGGTGATTTCCACAAAGCACACATTCAGGGTTCTGTCTTGACCATATGCTTTCAGCAAATGAGAAGACCGTCTTAATGCTCTAGCTCATCTTAGGATGGGAACAACATGCCCGCCAACATGGCCGAGAGGAAAATGTGGGGCTCGGAGCCAGGCCCACAGCCAGATCTGTGGTGCACCCACTAGCTTTCCCAGAGCTCACTGTGCTCCCAGCTCGTGGCCTCTGCACAGGGGTGGCCAGGACAGCAAATCTGAGTGTGGGTCACTGTGGAGATTGGCTACAGTGTTTGGACAGGTTCAAGCCTCGGACTGAGGAGAGGGCACTGTCCTCTCATTGCCACGTGCAAGTCCCAGCTTGGAGGGCAGAGTCCTCCCAGCACAATTATAGCCAAGAGCTATAGTTGTAAGCTTGAACCTATGGTCCGAACACATGGCCCTATGTGCCTGAGTGATGTGGGCTTGATGGAGTTCAGGTGCATGTAATTGAGTAGGATTGAAACCCACGAGAATGTTGTAAACATCTTGACCACACCCTTACTTTGCCTGGTGGAATCTGGCGATAAAATAAAGACACGGCTTGTAGTCCATGGCGCTGTCTCTCTCCATCAGAGAGGGCAGTGTCCCACCTAGCCTCAGCTTTATTCTCTTATCTGTCTTTTCTAATCCTTCACCACCCCCACTCAGGTCACACTACCAGGCTCCAGAACGGGGGACAGTCTGCTCTCTGAAGTCAGCACACTCGCACCGTCCAACAAACATTGAATGCCTATTTAGGAAACTACTGGTTCACCTGGCCATGAACTTCAGCCACTGGATTTGCATCAGAGGAGAGCTCTGCTATCAGCAGGCATCAGCCTCATGCTGGAGGGGCGAGGAAGAGGGCCCAGTCCCACCCAGGGTTTCAATGAGGGAGAGAACTCTCCAAATGCCCGGGGCCTGCCAGAGGTCCCCCAGGGGGAGCAGCACCCTGCTCTCCTGACTTCCTGAGGCAACCACCCCCAAACCCGTCCAGCAGCTCATGAAGCAGGGGTTATCGTGGGGACCGGTGGTGATCATACTCTCAAGCACTGACCACCAGGCCCTCCCTGAAGGGGCCTCGGACGAATGTCAGCTTCTTCTCTTATTTGAGGTGCAGGTTTCCACCTGCCCTCTGTGTCCCGTCATTGCACCTGTGGGGCTTCCCAGCCACCTGGGCAGTGGTTGCAGATGACTGGGAAGTCCTGCTCTTCAGCATGTTGGCTAGTGTGTCACCTGGAGCTCATGGCACCCCACAGCTTGTCGCTGGATAACTGATCAGATTGCCTCACGGATGTGGCACAATAAACAGTGATAACCATGAAGTACCAGGAACATGTTGTTTAGTGTTATTTGCCTGCATGAACTCAGCCTGTGACAGCACCCTGTCCTCCTGATGTCCCCCAACCCCAGGACAGGGCCCATGCCCCTCATTGCTCCAGGCAGTCCCAGTGTGGCTGCTCTTCCCCTTCCACAGCCTGGCGCAGGGGCCTCCGTGGGCACTGGTGTCCCAGCCAAGGTGTGGTGACGTCTAGCCCGTATCTGAATATCTGAGGAATGTGACAATAAAACAGGATGGTTCCCCCTTTGGAAGGGCGGTGGGATGAGACAGGTATACAGCTGACAGCCACGCGCACACTGCACACTCAAATGTGCACAATCATGTGTGTACACGTCACACACAGGTGCACACACCCAAGTACTCACACACTCATGCACACACTCCAACAAGTACACATCATGCTTGCATGTACTCCCACACTCATACATTCACTCACTCATACCCATTTGCACACCCAGGTAAACATGGACCTGCTTGGGCTATGATGTGAAATGACATAAAGAAAAATGATGGGGAGGGAATCCAGATGAGTGACACCACTGGGTGTGCTCGGGTCTGAAGTTCACCCATCGTCTTCTGGTGAGCCTGCTGTCCAAGTGCTCCTTGGTGTGGCTCCAGCCCACCTACCGTGGGCGTGCGTCATTGCTGCTGACACAAACATTCTTTTCAGATCTGGAGGCTACAAATGCAGTGAAGCCCAAACAAAATTCTCCAAGTGTCCCTGGTACGCTCACAGCTCCTCAACCACTCAGCAAGTGCGTTCTCACGGGTGGAGCTCCACCTCCACCCAGACAGGGGCTCAGACAGCACAGGTGTCAGTCCTCCTACCCAGGTGCCCGGGTCTGGAGGTCTGGTGTGGTGGTGCTGCCTGGGTCCCCCCACCCCTGGCCCAGAGAAGCAGGACAGATGCCTATCCTGAGGCCATGAAGGAGGATGTGCTAAGAGGAACAGGGAATTGGACAGGGCATTCACTCTGGCCCAGATGTGTCCTATCATGAAGACCCCCACCCTCCATATGGGCCACCAGATCTGTGGGAGGGACAGTGTCCAGCACTGTGAAGCCATCAGCGTCTCCATGACACGATGGCATTCCCAGCTGGCCAGAGGACTCCTGCTCCCTGATAAGGAAATGACTGGGAGGTGTGGACGCTGGTGTAAGGGATCTGCCATGCGTCCAGGCTCAGATGCATGACAAGGGCCAGGAGACGGCCAACCCATGGAGATACCAGGTAACATGTTTCTGTGAGTCAGGCTCAGCACCGAGCTCTGGAAGCCTCACCAGCTGTAAAGGTGGGGGCTCCACACAAAGTGGGGGCAGTGTCCCTGTCTCTCTAGCTGACCATTTGGATTCGTCTTTGAAGAGAGATTGCTACTCAGGGGGGGAAATAATACTAAAACACTCAAACACGCAGTGTGCAAGGGAAAGCCAAACCCTCCTCCAGCACAGAGTGTGGGAGACATCCGGGCACTAAACTCCCAGGATGGGGGTGTGGGTAGGGAATGGCAGGGCTGCCTCTGGGCAGCGGATTTGTAATTCAGAAGATTGTCAGGACCAGGATGAGGAGAAACCACTGTTCCCTCCACCCCAGCCCATCCTTGGGATCAATAGTGGCAACAAGTAGAACCCATGTGGTCCTGATGCCTGGGGCCTCTCAAGGCATGTACAGGGGACACCTGTGTGCAGGGGGGCACCGTGGCAAAATTTGCCCCATCACAGACAGTAGGAGCCACTCTTGCCTCAACTCCTTCAAAAACCCAGAGGACTGTCAGCAACCTAATCACAAGATTCCATGGGGCATCGTCTTAGTTCCTGTTCCGGCTGTAGCAAATGACCACAGAGCGGCTCAAAACAACACGAATTTCCTATCTCACAGCTCTGGAGGCTGGACGTCTGAGAAGGGTCTCACCTGGCCACAGACAAGGAGTGGGCAGGGCTGCCTTTCTTCCCAGGCTCTGGGCAGAACTCATTCCTTGCCTTTCCCAGGGTCTAGAGGTGACTACACCCCTGTGCCAGGGCCTGTTGCATCACCAGAGCCTGCAGCTGCACCCCTCTGGGCTCCGCTCATCCTCACGTCTCCTCTCCTGACCCTCCTGCCTGCTCTGCGTCCCACTTCCGCCTTAGAGACCCCTGGGATCACATTGTGGATAATCCAGGGTGATCCCCCTATTTTAAGGCCAACTAATTAGCAACCTTAATTCCTTAGTTCCCCTTTGCCATGTAACCTAATATCCCCTGGTTCCAGGCAGAAGGACAGGGACATCTTTGAGGGCATTGTCCTGCCCCCCAAAGGCATATTCCCAGGGAGCCACACTAGGACACAGAAGTCCTGCCTACAGAAGTTTTCACTGTAGTGAAGACCCTGCCCCCCCAGCAAATGCAATCACAGGTTACATTGTACAGGGTCGCCGAGCTCCAGAACCAGCTGGGGTCAGTCTCTAAGGTCAAACAGGACGTAGTCGATTAAATCCAAGGCCCCTTCATAAGGTGCTCACCATGCGTCAGTGCTAGGACAGGCACTCAGAATGAGAGAATAAATGGGTTGCCGCCTGCCCTAAAGGAGCCGATGGCTGGTAGGGATGTATTTTATCAGTGGCTGGAGTTTGGCCACTGTCCAAGGTTTCTCCCTGGTGGGTGGGTGGGCAGGTGGGAAGAGAACAGTTTTCAACGCTGCAAATCTGTGGACAAATGACTCAGCTTCTTAAAACTCCACCCACTCAGCAGCAAAGTGGAGACCGGCACGGCCACCTGGCATGGTGTAGCGAGGACAGGGAAGTAGCCATGTGAGTGCCTCGCTTGGTGCCTGTCCAGAGCCAAGCTGAGTGCACGGTGCCACGTGGTCACTGGGGTGGTGCTGGATTTCCACAGAGGCCAGGTCAGAGCAGCTCAAGTCTGCATCCCAGTCTCTGCCTTTGACTTTCTCTCCCCCCTTTGAGCTCGCAGAGGCACCCACACCCTCCTCCCCATCGCTCAGGACCCATCCTTTAACTTAAAGGAAAAGTGGC
The DNA here is from genome assembly GCF_014108235.1 of Myotis myotis. NCBI lineage: Eukaryota > Metazoa > Chordata > Mammalia > Chiroptera > Vespertilionidae > Myotis > Myotis myotis. The sequence continues at coordinate 34,334,159 of NW_023416390.1, read as the reverse complement.
GCTTCCTTAGAAAACCATCCGAGGACAGTCCTGTGGCCCCTGAAGGAGTCATCCTCCCTTCTGAAACCAGCACCGCCATCCGCAGCACAGAGAGCTCGGTCCTACTTCAGCTTGGCCAGTTTTAGCTGTGTGACCTCAAACCGCTCACTCACCCTCTCTGGTCATCACCTATCATCTCAGACACTGGCCCCGTCAGGTCTCCAAACGTATTTTTCTTTCTTTACAGTGGAACCTTTCCCGCTGAGATCCTACGATACAGAAGTCCAGGGGGTGGAACAGTCAGAGCAGGGGCAGGGCCAGGGCCACGGGGTCCTGGTGACCCTTCAGCTCCCTCACAAAACCCTCAAAGTGAAGTGCAGGCCCAGGTGGAAAGGCTCCCACCCAAGAGGAGCTGGAGGCCCCTTGGGCTCTAGGCCCCGTTGAGTGAGCCTCTGCCCTCGAGACTCATAGTCTGTCCTGTTGGGTTTTTTCTGTCTTTAAATTAGGGTTCCGTGTGGTTTGTAGACAGTGTGTGAGTGTATATATATCCAGGGCCGTGTAAAAGGCCTTGGCCGCCTCCCTCCACCCCCTGTTCCTCGTGGCCATCACTCACTTGTCACCGCAGGTACAGCCGGAGGCAGCTGGTCTCCAGGTTTTCCCAGCTCAGACCAAAGGCCGGCTGGGCCCTGGCTCTCCATCATCCATGATCACTATCCCGCTACTGTGTGTGGTCCAAACCCCCGTGATTCACCCAGAAACCACGCTCACTGATAGACCAATTAAATTGTTGTAACTTGTTCCAATTACTTAACAAAGCTTGTAGGGTGTTTAAGAACCCCTCTGATAAAAGCAGCATTATTAATGTAAAACATCATTATTATACCAACAGCCACCATTGTGCCAAATTCCCGCGCCCCACCCCTCGGAAGCCTGGTGAGCTCTGGCCCCTGTGCTGCGGGGGAGGCTGCGGAGCTAACACCGCCCAGGGAGCAGGGCAGTGGCTGAGGGCCGAGGGGAAGGGGGGCGGGGCAGTGCTCCAGAGGGACGCTGTGCCCCAGTTTCCCCGCAGTCCAAGGAGGCTGCTAAATGTCAGCCACGTGCCTTGGTGATTAGGGCTGCGGTTTGGGCAGTCTTTCAAAGACGCCCCCAAGAGACACTCCAACCCTCTCAGCCCAGCGAGGATGCTCCCTGCTTTTATTGCCGGGCAATCCAGAGTTTCTGGGAGAGCAAATGCTGTTTATAAGCCATTTACGCACACACATTCCCCACTGCAGTCCTAAACTTTAAAATAATGCTTGGCCTTTTCTTTTTCCAATTCAGGCAGGATGCACAGTCTGGCGGTGAGAGCCTGACTACCCGACGGGACACAGAGGCCATGCAGGGGGGTGGGGGACGGGGTAGTGCCAGGGAGACTTCATTCGTGGACTTCATTCGTCTCGCAGGCTGGCTTCCTGGAACTTCATCCCTCTCTGACCCACCTCTCCCTCAACTCAGCATGAAGTTTGCTGGGGCCAAAAACTCAGCTGCAGGAAACACGAGGCAGGAGCTGAAGACACAAGGCAGGAGCTGGAGACATAGTAAATGAAGCATATGAAGGGAACCTCGGGGTTTCCTTGACTGTGTTGCAGGGGCTCAGAAAATTTCATTCTGGGAGCCCAACGCCCTGGATGCAAAGCCAAGGAGACAAGTCCCACTTTGCCGTCCTGCGGCCTCTCAAAAACATCTTTTTAGCTTGATTTTTTGATACAGGTCAGATCAGCTGCTGGGATTAAAATGACAGCTTTTAAACATGTTCCTGTTTTTATTCCTAAAACTTTCCCACCTGGACCTTCCCTGCGAGAGCCACACGTGTCTGCGTGTGGAGACTGAGTGAGAACCAGCTTCGTCACCTCCTGCCCCCCGGCCCTCCTGCTGTCCCGGAGTTGTCTGTCTCTGTCTTAGAGGCCTGGCCACTCTGAGCACAGGAAAGCGACCCAGAGAGAAAAGCGTCTCGGTCCAGAACTCGAGAACCGGGTGTGAGTGAGAGATCCCGGCTGCACAGGCTCCTGATAAACGAGCCCCCGCAGTCCCTGTCCCACCCCCAAGCCTTTGCGTGGTCCAGAGCATTTCAGAAATCACCATTTTGCTGCCCGAGTCACTAGTGGTGGAGGAGGGCTCTGTGTTCAGCTGTCGTCCGTTCCAGACCAGACAGGGGTGTGCTGGCGGGCACGTGTCAGCAACGTCATGGGTGGCTGTGGAGGGAGAGCCCTGTCTGTGGCACTGGCCAATTTCCATCCTTAAATAAACACCTGTGCATCGGCCAACTTCATGGTGGCGACGTGAAGTCGAGTAGCTCTGCCGATATCTGAGCACGGAGCACGCAGCCCTCGCTGGCAGGGGCAAGCCGCCGCTGGCACCCGGGCTGAGTCTCCTCTGCGCCACGCCCCCTGCCACAGCTCGAAGCACCTTATTTACTCTTGTCTCATCAATGCCAACGGGCTAAGAACGTTTCTGGCACGGGAACCAGACACTCTGGCTCTGAAAAAGGCAAAGGGGGGTTCGAGCACATTGGAGTTTGTTTTTTTAAAATAGGAGACAGAGTAGCTGCAAAATAGGGCAGGAGACGTACTGCTCCTCGCGGTGATCCCCAGGGCACACACTGGGCCCCGCATCAGATGCAGCCAGATTTTATCGCAGAAGAGGGGGCGCGGGCTTATTTTTCTTCAGCCCCTCCCAGCGTTGAGGATGAGGCCAATCTTTATTGCATGTCAGGGTTGCTTTTACCCATTACTTTTCTTTATTACAGTTGAATCGTGATAACGTCTCCAAAAACCACTGATTCCGCTTTCCCTACCTTCAAGAAATGATTTTATAATCTTAGATTTATCTTTAGTGGCAGGGAGAACAAAAATAGAGTGGTTTCACAGCTTGACTTGGAACGTTAGGGCCACTGCTTTCTGGTTTTAAAATAAACGACCCCTTTGCCTGAAATGGTGGCCACAGGGTTATGGTGATGCCTACTCCCCTCGAACGCCCCAGGGCCAGGAGGGAAGCTGCGCGAATGGGAACTCCAGGACTAACCATCGGGAGGAGAAACTCCGTAGTAACAGAGAAAGGCGAGGGAGAGACCTTTCATAAAACACATCAAAAGACTGAACATCAACATCCCCAAATCACCTGGAAGCCCCCTCCCCACTCATGCTGCCCCCTCTTGTCCGTTGCAGGTGGGAAACAGCTAAAGGGAGTGGAAAAGGAACAGGAAAAACGCCCATTCATTCTTCGGGATTCCCAGGAGCCAATGCGTGCTTTTATCTTGATGACCAACAAGCTGGGTTCATTTCAGTTCGTCTCCCAGAGATGCACTCAGAGCTCACTGTGGGCCTCCCTCTTAAGCAAACTCACGCAGTTCTTACAACTTGGAACCAGTCCGGGTCACTCTGTGATTTGCTAGACGTGTCCGCTGTTACTCATACTTTCAGTACAAAGGCTGCGCGAGAGCCAAGCGGCAAGGCGGTGCCAAGACTCCATCCCGCCAATGTGCTGGGAGAGGTCAGCAGGCTGCGGAGTTCAGTTCCATCGCCCGGTAATCATTCTCGTCTAGAGTAACCCCAGGCTCCCTGAGACAGGCCGTAAAGCCATCGACATCTGACTGTTCAGGAAGGTTAACCTGAGAGCACTGATTACAGCCACGGAGTTGACACACGCAATTAGGCTGGGAAAGCTCTCCAAGTAAAACTGAAGACAGAATCTTATAGAAACAGATGTTTATCTGACGAATGCTGTTGGGCGAATGCCATGTGGCTGTGTCGGTGACATGCTCGGGTGTGGGACATCCTCGAGCTCTCTTGCTGGATTGTAACTCAGAGGTCTCTGCTCACCTGGGACCCGCCAAAGGGGGCACGAGAGCTCATGCCCTCCTGGTGCCCCGTTCCTCACACCTGTTTGGCAGGCTTGGACCTACACGAGGCGAGAGACAGAATGGAGTCTCCCCCAGAAGGAATGTGACAAGGGCAGCGTTGTCACAGAGCAGAGAGGCAGCCACCGTGATATCAGAGCGACATGGCGGTCGCTACGTGGCCCCAACCGAAATGCCTGGTTCTGCCAGACAATTAGAGGAGCGCCCCCCAGGGGAGGGCCCCTCAGCTGGGGACGTGGGATAAGCCAGAGGAGGCAGCGTCCAAGAGACTGAGTCAGTGGCCCCTTATCTTCTCACAGAGAGAGGAAAAGGAAGGGCAGGTGAGTGATAACCAAGGTAACCTCAGAGGGCGGCCCTGCCACTCCCACCACAACCAGGGTGTTTTCCTTCCGGGTCACAGTGGGTGAATTCCCCAGCCAGCTCAGCAGAGGAGACCCACCTCCCACCAGGGCACCTTGCCCTGGTCATGCTGCTCTGTTCATGTATCCAGAGCAACGTGACCAGGAGCACCGGTCTGTGCAGGTGGCCCTGGTATCCTTGAGAACTGGACACCTTGAGAACTGGACAGGCTCCCTTCCTGTTCTGATTGATCATCTTCCTCGTCCTGCATGTCACAGGTAATGGAAGTCCAGAATATTGGCATGAAGTAGGGCCCTTGTGAATGCCCCCCCATACTCCCCCAACTCCCTCCCGCATTCCATTCCTGCCTTACTAACTCACTATCCATGAGCCCATCTCTATGGACTCATCCCATGGCCACACCATCACTAGGTCCTATCAATTCTAATCCCACAATGTCCACCCTTGCCCATCTCCTGCACTGCTGCGCTGGTGCCCTGCTCCAGGCCCCTACAGCAATCTCCTGCTCAGTCTCTCCCTTCCCATTCTTACCCAACTCCACAAGTGACAGCCAGAATCATCCGTTTACATTCTTAGTCAATCAAGTCATCTCCCTGCCAAAATCCTTTTATGGCTTCCTACCGCCTTTGGAGCCAATCCAAACCCCCCCCCCCCCCCCGCATGCCTCAAAGACCCCGCGTGATTGAACATAATGAAAAGTAGGACAATTAAGAACAGAGACCCCATTAAAGATGTGGAGGAGTAGACGTGAGCTTATTATCACAAGTTAATAGGAAACTTAGCTATGAGTTTCCTAAAAGCCCGTCAAAAGTGAAATACTTTGGTACATGATTATTTTTTAAACCAAAGTTCCCACACAGATGCATCTAGAGACAGCTCCTGACATTAAACCCAAGGCCTTAACCCAACCTTGTCTAAGGATGGAAAACCCACTCGCCAGAGAGGTGTGGTAATGAATTTCTCTCTGCAAGTCCAAGGGCTCACCATGGACTAGTATCAGGCTCAAACAAGACGCAATGGCATGTGAATGTGCTTTGTAAACTGAGAAGTGTCCTAACCAGCCTTAGGTCATGTGAACTGGAAGATGGGTTCCATCTCCACGCTGTTTCCACAGCTGAATGGAGACATTTCAGGGGCAAAACTGAGGTCATGTGACCAAGGTATTCTGCTTCTTGATGACCCAGAGCGTTTGGCGTGTGTATTCTAAAAGAAAGAATAGACAGTTTATCTCTCGCCTCACCCCTTCCCCCCTGAGCAATGCATGCTGCCGACAGAGGAGCAAGCGCTGGAGTTTCAGGCAGGAGGTGGAGAAGCAGCCTCTTCTGTGGTGAGATTTCAGACTACACTATGGCACTGGATGGATTTAGTTCTTTAGGGATAACTAACCGTTCATCCTCCCTCCGAGTCAGGAGGAACCTCCGGGTAGTGATAAAGTAGCTGTTTACTGCTCTGGACATGAACACAAGTCGAGAGCACTGTCGATGTTGAGTAGTCAGTCGTGTGACGGATCCAAGGGAAGGGCCCTATTTCAACGATGTTGGGAGGTGGTGGCGTGTGCACCCCCAGCAACACAGAGCAGCTGGGTGAGGCCGAACCTGCCTCTTTTTTCACCTCCTGACTCTCCCCACTTCTTTCCTCTCCCCGCTTCCTTCCTCTTCCCCTGCATCCTTCAAGTGCTTTCCTGGAGGGAACCAATGGGGGCCTCACTCCTCACCTGCCCAAAGCAGGTGCCCCAGATTTAATGGTGAAATTGGTAGAAGATGTTGAGGCCCTCTGGAAGGTCTCCCACCCCTCTCCCCACCTACACGCCAACATCCACAGTGAATACCGAGGCCAGGGTTCTGTGCCCATCGACAATGGTTCCAAAACTGTTTCATAAGAACCAAAATGTATTTAGCTCATCTGACAACTAGGCAAATTCGCCTTTGGTAAACAGAAATAAATTTTGAGATCCAAACATCCCCAGTTGTGAAACAGCTCACCTAAAATTCTCACTAAGTTCAGGTTGCGGGCTTTCTCAAATAGCGACAACTGAAATGCAATCTGAGACCATCAGAAACAGACAAAGGAAGCAACACGCTGGGGATAGTCACTTCTACCTAAGCTACTGCTAAAAACACTATCCTAAGATTATAATTCTAGCGAACTTCCCTGTGAGCGTTGTATAATCATTGAACTCTAGCAGCAAAATCAAGTAAGAGAAAATTCAACATTATTTCAGAAGAGAGACAAAAATTTACTATTCCTGGGTCCATATAACATATTGTTAAATAGCAATAACAAAAATACTGTTGTACCACCTAGGAATCAAATAAGATGGAAACAATTTAAAAGACCACATTCACCTGATGTATATTTATTGATAGAACACCATCCTAACAATTATTCTATCAAGTCCTCATGTAGGTGTCGTATAATTATTTAAGTAATAGCAATAAGAACCAAAATAGGAGATTTTTAAAAATATTTCAGAAGAAAGACCAAATAATATGTTTGCCATCTTTTTGGATGATTTTAGTTGACTTGTTCACAATTAAGGTACTGTAACTACACTCTCTACAAAAATATATATAATGGAATCAGTTCATTTGTGAGTCACATTTAAATAATCTGCAACTGTAAAACTTGATCCAAGAATAATAAAATCCTATCAAGTTTCCATTTGAGCCAATAAAAACTAACAGCAGGTAAAAGGAAAAAAATCAAATTATTTCAGCAGAGCGAGAACTGCTTGTTATGGCTCTGGATTCTCAGAACCAGCCTCCTGGGAAGGTGGGGGCAACATGGAGCAGACACACTTCTGCCTGCAGGCTGTGTGGACAGCGCTCTGTGTAGGTGCGTCTCTGCACCTTAGTTGGGGAGGGCTGGGTCAGGGCGCTCTTCGCCCTTCGTGGCGGGACTCCTGGGCAGTTCCTTCCTCCCGTTTTGGAATCTGGGAAAGGACAGCGCTCTCTCTCCAGGAGCTGGTTCTGGAACTCCTGGAACCTCCGCCCAAGGGACAAGGGGACGAGGTGAGGATGGAGCCCAGAAGGTTGGATCAAAAGCCAGTCCCTCCTTCCTGTGCTCAGTGAGTGGCTGACTCCTGGGGATGGGCCGACATGGCAGGAGCTCTTGCCCCAAGCCCTGGACCCCACACTTCCACCCAGCACGGCCCAGTGCTCCTACTTCCTCGGGGCCTGGTCATCCTCCAGGGTGTCTGCCAGATGCCCCTCCCGCAGCAGCAGGGACCTAAGGATTCTCTGGAAACCTTTAAAATTCTTCCTCAGTCCTTTCCGTCTCAGATAAACACTGTCATTTCTTAAGTTGAGTGGGTGTCTCTCGGCCAAAAGAGCACTCAACTCGTTATCATGAGCTTTTCTCTCCTAGAAAGTAAGCTGCCTTGGATAATAGCCAGGGATTCTTTTGAATTTTTCTGGGAGAACTTTGGCTTGTATTTTATAGGGGTCAGAAGCATCAAACCTCCACACATGTGACCCACCTTGTCCTGGGCTTGGGGAGCCACTCCTGCGCCGTGACAGGGTCAACGCTCTCATAAACAAGACACTTGGCGAACACGCTTTCTGTCCTTGATGTAGGTCGGAGGATGTGCCGTCTCCCCAGGGGCCACGGCCTCCCCACCCTGACTGAGGTTTTCTGGCTGTGACAAAGCTTTCCCAAGGCGCAGACTTTTCATGCAATCGTTAGGAACATGAATCATTTCAGTTGCTTCCGTTAATTAGTGCACATTCAGATTTTCCCTTCACCTGCAATTCTTACATAGGTACTTACCAGTAACTCAGCAGCAGCCATTGCATCCCAGAAGCCGTCTGCACCACCGTCCATGCAGTCCGTCTCCATTCAGTTCTGTGTGGATGGCTTGAGGGAGATCTGCCCTTACAAGCTCTGCAACTTCTTCCTTCAGCTCCAGTGCACCAGCAGGAGCACTTTGCAAACAAACTTGCAACCTCGTGTCAAGCACAGGTTCTTAGATATGAATGTGAACGCTCAATCCTAAAAGAAAAAAAAATGGGTCAACCAGACACGGTCAACATTTTACAACATTTGTTCTGCAACAGAAAATGAGAAAATAGACCACCTACTAAGAAAAAAATATTTACAAATTGTATAACTGACAATGAACTTCAGGATCTATAAACAACTCTCAAAGATCAACAATAGACAAAACCCAATTAACAAAAACAAAATTAGAACAGATTCTTCACCAAAGAAGATACACAGATGCAAATAAGCACATGGAAAGATAGATGCTCAAAGATTACTTAAGAACAGGCAGATGAAAACCAATGAGATACACATGCTGACGAGAATGATTTAAAATCTTTAGCTGGCAGCACCAAGTGTCTACACGAATGCGGAATAACTGGCGCTCTCCTCCATCGCTAAAGGAACACAAGCTAGGGCCACTGTCAAAGACAGTTTGATGGTATGTATGTTCACACACAAAAAAACTTGTACATGAGTGTTGATAGCACCTTTCTTCTAATTTAAAAAAAATCAAAGTTTCCCTCTAATGGGGTGGATGAACAACTGTGGCACATACACAGCAGGGGGTGCAGTCCAGCAGTGAAAGGGACCCACTATTGAAACACACAACACGCACATCTCAAACACTCTCTGAAGGGGACGGAGCCAGACTCAAAGCTGCCTGTGGTGCTATCCCATCTATTTTACCTTCTGGCAAAGGCCAACTCTAGGACAGAGAACAGATCTGTGTGGTTGCAAAGGGCAGCTCAAGGAACTTCGGGGAGGGGGTGACACTGCCCATGCCTGATTGCAACAGCAAGTACGTGACTACACATTTGCCACATTCATAGAACCGCACACCAAAAGGGTGCACTCTACTTGTATAAACTAAAGAGCAACCGTGACACGGGAAGGGGGTCCACTGCATGGTGACAGCTGGAAGCTAGACTTTGGCAGTGAGCATGATATGGTATATGCAGATGTCCAATTATAATATTGTACACCTGAAACTTATTTAATGTGACAAATCAAAGTTACCTCAATAACAAAATTCTACTACCAGAAAACCTTGAAAAGTCTGTGTGCATTGTAAGTATGCATTCACCAAGGCCTCGCTCCATGTTTATTGGTGCCTGTTCTGTGATGCAGACGTCTCTGGATCAGTACAGGGGCAAACGAGGTCCATCCAGTCTCCCCTCTCTAAACTCATAGTGCAAGGTTGGCAGACGAGAGCCAAGGGCCAAATCTGCCCACCAGTTATCTTGTAAATAAAGTTTTATTGGAACCAACCAGGCCCATTCGTCTACATATGATCTATGGCGAGAGTTTAGTTGTCACAGAGACCAATGGCCCACAAAACCTAAAAAGTACTTACAGCCCTTTACAAAAAATGTTTGCCCACCCCTCATGTGGTGGGTCTCCAACTTTATTTTGCCTGAATATCTTTTCGGAGCCTGTTAGACTCAAATTCTACCCAGAGAATTTCTAATTGAGTGGGCCTGGAGCAAGCCCAACAGTCTGAAGACTTCTAGATGGCTCTAAAGCAAATAGTCCTGGACCACACTTGGAAAAGGCTGTTTAAGAAGTCCAGATATTAAGCAAAGAATTGCAATTGAGTGAATCTTGTTTGCAGGGTTCAACTGTAATTCATGCATTAAACTCAAGTTTGACAGTCCAGCCTTTTAGAAGTTGCTTCAACTATTTGAAGGTGGCATCCTCTGGGTAAAACAATATTTTGAAAACAGATGTTTCTGAAGAATTATGGGCACGGGGTTATTGTAGTCACCTTATCTCCCGTTACAAATACATATAAAACTATTCAAGAATTTGGTCATAAAACCACACATTATTTTAGGTTTCAGCCCTAGTCCAGCCAGCCAAGGTTCACAAGCAAGGCCAGCCAGACCCTCTGCTGGGAGAATAATAGCTGTGTGTCCATGTGTAAATCCCAACAGTGGGCATGGGGGAGGGCACGCTGGGAGACCTGGAGGCACTTGGGGCGGGGGAGAGGGGTGGGATGGGGGCACTTGCCAGCAAGGCTCACTTGCAGAACTACCTCCCGCTGCCAGAATGTTCCCTTTGTCCCTCTTCATCCAAACGCGCCCTGCTCCCCTCCTCTTCTTTCAGAGCATGAAGGCCAGCTGCTAGCTGGGCCCTGGGGTCCCCACACACTTGCAGAATGCAACCCGGAATTCATGATCAGAGCCGACCAGGGACCACCTTCAGGGAGCGCAGGAAGTTGATGTGAAATAGTTACTAAACATAGCTGAGTTTCCTAAAAACCAGAGTGAAAAATTAAATAAACAGATCAGAAACTACCAATATTAGCAAAATGCCCTGGCCATGGGTTGAGGTGAGTCAGAGAAGTGGGGGGACCAGAGGAGGGTCTGTGTCACTGGGTCTGCTCCTCATCCCGTCTCCCACAGTCACCCCAGGGGGATCAGCCATGAGCTCATGTCCGCTTGCCTCAAAGGACAACTTTGGTTGTTGCTTTCAGGACTCTGCGGTCAGCCCAAAGCAATCCAGTGAATTCCACCAACTTTAGGGTCCTAATAATAACTATTCTAGAACATGACAAGCTGGGAATATAATTGCTTTAATTAGTAATTAAATGACATCACCACTGGGAAGATTTTATTTTGAGAGCAAAGCTACCCAAGATGCAAAATGGAATTATTTTTGGTCTCTGCCAGGGTTTCCTTGAGGCTGACAGTTCTGAGGTCCCTCTGAACATATGAACTACGTCTAACACATAAACACAAACTTTTAAAATTCTATTTAGTTTCCAAATATACTGAGCTTGAACTATACATGTGATACCAAGATGGCTCTGTGCTATAACTAGTAATGAATCATTGTCTGTCTTCTTTGCATTATTTTCTTTCTGGTTATTAATTGACAAAATTAGTGTGTTCAACAGGTGTCCCATCTGGGCTTTCTCCTCAGAGCCCAGGGCAGGAGCATTCCACCGTGATGGACGGGACAGGATGAGACGAGGGAATGCGTTTCATGTGCAGAAAATCAGAACATAGACTTCTGGCTGGAATGAGAAGAATCCCACTGGACGGCACAGTGGGGGCACAGTGAGGCTCACACTGATTTATCCAGATGAAAACAAACTCCATGCATTATTACAAAGAAGATAAACAAGGGAGAACGCCAGGGTCCTCCTCTCAATTAATGGGTAAGGTAGGAGTCGCCGTGAAGACAAAAAAGAGATAGTCACGGGCTACCTGGGCCCGCGTGGAGTCATGAGTTACCTACCCAGTGACGTTTCCTCGAAAGTATTTCTTTCCTATGGGACTGTCCAGCTTAAAAGAAAGGAAAGGGCCACGTCAGGAATGCCGAGCTCTCTAGGCTAAGAGAGAACTCGTGACGAAGGGTGTAGTCAGTGTAGCTCTGGACACTATAGCTATGTCCTAGGTCACATTAATAGTCAAGGTGGAAGTTACACAGAATAAATTCAGATTTTTTTACTCTCAGAAAATGTTCCTAACATATCATCAGCAGCACTAATGTGCTGAATGCCTTCGGTGAGAAAAGGAAAACTGGCATCAGCCGAGGCCATACAATAACCAACATCTCAAAGTCATTCAGGAGATCAAGTGGCCAGAAATGTGCCTCCCAGGGCTGTAGGCGCCAGTGACAGCGGCCGGCGGGCCTGGGAGCGTCAGGACACAGGAGCCCAGGAGGTATCAAGTGCCTCCTAAGTGACCCTCGGTGACCCGCACCTGGGCTCCTCGGGGAAGGGCCCGAGAGGAGCTGCTTGAGATGCTGCTCAGGGCACAGGTCGGTGTTCCATATAGGTCTTCTGAGGCAGCTCACTGTTTGGACTGAGGAATTTTAAAGTGATGAAACCATAGAAGAAACAAGATCCAAAATCCAAGGGATTCTCAGGAAAGCCAGCGGTGACATGCCAAAGCTGTTTACTCCCTTATTTTGAAGGGAATCAGCCCTCGAGGCCCAGCCGAGGCCTTTTTCTTGGAAAGGGCAGGATTCAAGTAAACCCAGAGGCGGCTTGTGAGACCCAGGGCCGGAGCTGTCATGACTCAGCGGCAGAGCCAGCGAGCGGCCGCCCCGCCCCGGGGAGAAAACAGACTTCTTTGAAACCAAACCCATTTGTCATCCCACCGGCTGTTTTTCCTTCACTGCCACTCAGGTTCCAATGACCCTTCGGAAGGCACGGGGCCGGCCAGAGAGCAGTCCCTCCCTGGGGTGGCAGGGTCACCACCAGGAAAACACCAGATGTGAGCGGAGGGCGGAGCTCTGGGGCCGCTCAGCCGCGCTTCAGAGGAAACCTGCGGCCCAGCACTGCGTCAGCTCCTTGGGCGTTGTTTTCCTGACCTCAGAGATGTTTGGGGAGCCACTTAACCGCCTCTCCTCTGGAAGGAGCTCTGTGGGCCTCATTCTGGTCTGCTGGTTCTTCACCAGACACGTGCTCGCTGAGGACTTGACCTTTCACAGGGTGCGCGTGTGCAGGCCCCGCCAGCCCTGCTAGGAAGAGCGCCCAGGCTTGGGAGCCAGCGGGCATGGGGTGTTCGCGATTTTCATGTGTTTGAATGTCCCCACAAGGTCCTCAGCAGGTGCCCCTCCCTAGGAAGCACCGAGTCCCCGGACCTGAGGTAACCCTCTGGCAGCCGGGGTCCTGAGGAGCGGAATGGTCTGCTCCAGGTCTCAGGATGAACCCCTCCCTCCCCAGGTTGATTCTCTGCCCATCCTGACCCTCCTGACCCAACCCCTGTGGAGAAAGCAAAGAAAGGATGTTTCATGAAAAAAGGTAAAGCAGGACCAAATCACGTGCGACGGAGGTTTACAAGCCAGAATCCCACCCGTTCAGAAGATAGCTGTGGCCTGGCCAGCGGGGCTCAGAGACACCAGGAATGCCTCCTTCCACAGGTCCAGGAGTCCGGGGCGCACAGGTGCTGGACAATTTGAATGGAGAGGATGGATCCAACCCACTTCTTTAAGGGGGATTCAGGCTCCCCCTTAAAGAAGCGGGGTGTAAATGGCAGCACAGTGGTAAAGGCAGCCTGTTTGCAGGTCCTGGCTGGGATGGGACCCTCCTCACTAGTCACCGGCCCTCCCATCCATGTGGGTGATGGACGAGGCCTCAGGACGCTGCAGGGTGGAGGCTCGGCCCAAGGGAGAGCGTTACCCAGGCCACCAGGGCTGTGGCTGAACCTAAGGACAGACACCCACACTAGCTTTCCCCAGTTGTCCCAGCGTGCCTTTCGCAGAGGTTTCACTTTTTGCCCCAGGACCCAATTAAGCTTCTTTCACGACATTCTTTTGTTTTTAATGTTTTTTACTTCTTTTTATTTTAGAGCCACCCCCATCCGCAACCCTTTGGTTGGTTTGTTTGGTTTGCATGACATGGAACAGACTCCAGGCTATTTGTCTTCTAGAAGGTCTGGCCTCTGGATTTGCCTGATTGTTTCCTCGTTAGTAACGTTTTGGGGAAGAATGCCAGAAAGGTGGATTTGCTGTAGCACATAATTATTCTTTTTGACGGCCGAGCCCATCAGCCCATGAGCGCTGCCTTGGTTTAGGAAGTTAGATGTTCCAGGAGCAAGCTGTGCCTTCCCTGCTGGTCCTGTCACTTCCCCGGGAAACGCTATTTAGACACCAAGATTTGGGGGCCAGATATGCTCCTTAGAACTGAGATGTCATCGCGCCTTGACACTGCTGGGGACAGGTACTAAGTGCGCATGTTCCATTCTGCTGCCTCTCATTCAAACCAGCATCATAGGTTATTCCTCACCCCCTTCCATATGTGTGTCTACCCAATCCCTACAGGTCACTGATGCCCCTAAATTCTACGTCATCTTTTCTGGGTTTCTTTTTGCACATACATGCAAATATATTCACATGTTCCTCCTTTCTAACAATCTTTTGCACATTAACAACATATCCTCACTTACCAATATATCTTGGAAACTATATATCCATTCTTAAAGACCTTCCTTATTATTTGTTTTACTGATGCACATTATTTCATTGATTGTCAATCTATCCCATGTATTGCCTGTCCCATACAGCATTCCCACCCAAACGTTGTTAAGAAGGAAACATGGGGGTGGACGGAGTGTGCAAAGCAGAAGTTAGAAGAGAGACCCAAGGACAGTGACGGATGGGGATAGGCCAAGTCCAGGTAACTTGATGTCTACCTGTGATGCACCCCAGGGCACATGTCCTCCCTGGGAAAGGAGTGGCTTCAACAAGACTCAAAGGAGAAGAGGCCCCACGATGCCCAAGCAGCAGGGTCTGCGCAGGCACGGAGCTTCCCCGGAGAGTCAGAAGTGGCTGTGCCCTACACGGTCCTACTCGGCAGATTAATCACTGTGTGGGACACAGTGGGTATCAGATGCATACAGTCAGTTTTGTAACTTAGAATGTCCAAACATTTGTGTAGAACATGCATACAGCCAGCACTGTGGCAGATAAAATGACAGTCACCAATGCAGCCCCGTCCTCAGGAGCAGGAATTCTCAGCTCAGGTATCTGCGAATCCTCTGAAGTTCCTTCTAAAATGTAAGAGTGGACTCACAGAGCTTTCACCAGGCTTTGAAAGAAGTTGCTGACTCAAAAAACATTTATTGGAAGTTAAGGAACACTGCTGTGGCGGCCAGGACACTGTGGGGTGAGCAGATGGCCACGGTCATCACACTGATTGCACAGAGCCAACGCATCCCTGCAAATGACTTTCCCAGGCTTCATCCCTCAAAACCACAGATGCTCTTTGCATACATTATCTCATGATCCTTCTAACAAGTGTTTATGATTAGCCCTGTCCCAGAGGAGTCAATAACAGCCCAACGCCGTGACATTGGCAACGGGTAGAGCTGGGATTCATGCCCACACCTGCCTCCATCCAGAGCAAGTTGCTGGGGCCCTCTTCAGATGGTTTCTCACCAGTCTGACCCTGCTGAGGCGCCCCAGCCTGTCCTGTGTACCTCACTTAGAGACCAAAAGGGATCACAGTTGGAGAAGAGTGGCTGCAACAGTGTTAGAACTCTCAGTCTTATGCCGGCAAAGACCAGCCGATGCCCTTCCAGACTCTCTCAACCCATAACTTCAGCCAGCACCACCCCCTGCAGCCCATTCTGTCAGCTGGTCGGTCCTCAGCCCACCTGGCTCCAGGGCAGGGTGCTGCTGCCACCCTGTCCTGTCCAGCTCAGGCTCCAGCTCCTCCTGTGGCCACGCCACCACCTTTACCCACCTCTGGACACTGGGTCCCCCACATGGGCCTGCTTCAGAGTGCCTTGGTACTAGACTCTTTCAGTCCTCTGCCCTGTGCCCAAGGCTCCCGCCTGGCCTTTGCTCCTGTCTGCTGGCTCACTTCCAGGAGGCCTCCACCGTCTGCCTCTGGCCTGGACTCCCACCTGGGTCCAGAGCCCTGCTATTGTACCTGCTCCCTCTCCGGCGCCGACTCCACCAGACCACCCCGCCCTCTGGACAGGGCATGCTTCTTCCAGATGGAATTCCTCCAGGAGCCTCCGCTGGCTCTGCCGGTTCCAACAGCACCTGCAGCTCTGTCTCGGTACATAATGTCCTAAGGGCTATGAAGTGAGCTCCTCACACACAATGCATCATGCTAGCAATCAAGAAACAAATGCCAAAGCCATGGTGGAGTGCCTCGTTTCTTAAAGTTTATTCTAAAAGCCCATGTTGTTATGACTTCTCCATCCTGCAGAGGAGAGACTGGGGCATCCCTGCCATCCAGGGACTGCCCAGCAGGTCCAGAGTGCCTCATGAATATTAATAAAGGTATGTAAATGAGCACCACTCTTACTGAGGTGCCCTATAGGCATACAATTAATAACGACTGGAAAGAATCCACTTATTTGAAATTATCCTAGCAAAATGCTGTATTCCACTTTCATTTGACAGCATTTTCTTGAAATTGGTCATTTTCCATGACTTCTCTCTGGAGGGAAGTTAGGAATATTTTCCAGTATTTACTATGGAATCATCCCCTTCTTAAGAACATCCTGGGTTTTGAAATCTGGTGCCTCGCCTCAGTTGAGCAGATGGGATTTTCCATTAGATCATCTTGGAGGAAATGTGGACTCTGTGTGTCTGAAGGCTGCCTCCCGATCACACTGCTATGCGGTTCATTCATTAGCAAACTCGTTTACAGCACATACGCTGTGCCGGGCACAGTTCTAACACTTCAGATATTAGCTCATGTGAGGATGTTTGCACAAGACGCCTGACGTGCAGAAATCTTCCGGGTCAGAGTCAACGCTGGGAAGCTGGGGGTCCATATGCAACTTAAAATTTATTAGAAGTAAAATAATTTTAAATGTTATGCGAACTCCAGCTATAAAAAGATGTGTACAATAATGTGGTAATTAGAAGGTAATGGAGGAGTATTGAGAACAAGAGAAGGGAGTACAGACGCCGAGAGTGGTCACAGAGGAACGCTGCTCCAGGAAGCACTGCAGATGGGTCAAGAGGAGGGCTCCCTAAGATGACCCTGGTGGATGCTTCTGAGACCATGGAGGAAGCCGTGGAGGAGAGGGCCATAGTGCCAAGCGCGCATGGCAACAAAGAAGCCGCTTACAGACCATGTCCTGCACACCCAAGAATCTTCTCCAAACGCATAGAAAATGCTTCCTGGAGGTGTCTTTTAAATGCAGGATTTCCTGAGGCTGATAGGGTTTGTGGAGAAAGAATGAACCTATATAGGGGTGATTCAACCATCACACACACTTATGCACACACATGCACACATATACACACACGCACGCACACACACCCTGAAAAAAAATACTTTACAATCCAATGGTAAAATAATCAAGAATTGAAAATAGTTTTCCCCACCCTAGTGCAAAGGGTCTGCTACCTAGTAGACATTACTGAGAGCTGGGCCAGCAAGGTCCCCCAGCAAATGCCAGAAAGGGACCCCCAGCCTGTTTCTTGGGGCTCCTCTCCATAAAGCCCAGGCAGGGGGGCAAAGCACTTATTCGGTAGCAGAGTGGAAGGAATATAAAGCATCATAATGCCAGTCTGGGCCAGGCTCTGAGCTGGATGGGTTGTCTCACTCATCTCCATGCCTTCCCCATGGAGACAGGACAGTGAGCATTAGCTTCCTGTGGCTGCTGTAACAAAGTACCACACATCAGATGGATCAAAACAACAGTGATTGTTTTCTCTCCCAGTTCTGGAGGCCAGAAGCCCAAAATCAAAGTGTGGCAGGGCCATGCCATTGCTAAAGGCTCTAGGGATGTCCTGCCTGTGTCTTTCCAGCTTCTGGAGGCTGGAGGCAGCCCGTGGCTTGTAGCTGCATCCCTCCAGTCTCTGCCTCAGTCTCCCTATTGCCTTCTCTCTCTGTGTCCCCTCCTCTTTTATAAGGACACTAGTCATTGGATTTAGGGTCCATCCTAATCCAAGATCATCTCTTCTCAAGATCCTCAACTAGTTACACTGCAAAGACTCAACTTCCAGATCAGGCCACACTCACAGGTGTGGGGGTTGGGGTACGGAAATATTTGGGAGGGTCACTGTTCAGTGACTGGTAAGGTACCCAGCTGGCAAGAAGCAGAGTGCCGAGCTGTGGCGTGAGTGGGAGTGTGTATTCTAGAGAGAGAGAGACAGACAGCTGAGATTTCTGATGACACCGCAGAGCAAAGCTAAGCACCCAAAATGGTGTGGGTTCCCTCCTCCTAGAACCAGTGTGCTCAGGTGGACCCTGTCTCTCCATAGAACACAGGGCACCATCCGCAGTGTGACCTCCAGCAGGGAGCCACCCGCCAGCCAGGGCCTGCGACACTGACACCAGCAACAGTGGCCACAGAATGGAAAGGAGCGGCTCTAACAACACACACACTGCTGTTCACGCCCGAATAAGCGAGAACACCTCCTGTGCTGACGAACGACGACGAGCGGGCAAGGGCCTCACCTGGCACTCGAGAGGCGGCCCTAATTGATGAGGATCGATCATAAATCCTCATTTAATGTGAATCGTTGATCAGCATTTGGGGAATATGTCAGCTGTCACCAGCGCCCGGGGCTCCACTCCGCTGCCTCTGGTGAGTTGAGCCTGATGCTTGGAGAGGAGGCCCACCAACCAGCCTCTGGAAAAATTACAGAAACTGGGAAGAGACGCCCGAGATCTCCAGACCACTGATCCAAGACCGGAGGAATTACAGCAGGAAATGTGACGAGAGCAGGACAGGCACATCAGAGCCACTTAGAAGGAGAGGGAAGGGGGAGAGATGAGAAATTCGGAAAGTTAATTAACCTGCCAAGCTTATAACCCTTCACCTGCATTTAGGGCTGAGAAGAGAATGATAGAGAAACAAAGGAGAGCCATTTCTGGGGTGCAAACAGCACGGAGGAGCCATCCCTCCAATTCTAACACCGACATGAGGACACAAGGCCAGAGAAATCAGAGCGGAAAGCCACCCTGGTCCTCAGCCCGGGCTGCCGTTAGACGTTGGTGCTCCTGATCAGCTCCCCGCAAGCCCTGCCAAAGCCAAGTTCCCTCCTGACTTCACTCAACATCAGCCGAGGTCTTCGCTTCTTCTGCAACCAGCAGGAGGTCACCGAGTGTGTGGATCTCCGCATGGTGCGAGTGAGAGACGGCCAGGCTGAGTGGTGTCCAACAGATCCTAGGGTTCGGTTAAAGTGGTGCAGCTTCTTCTGCAAAGATGCCCAAGCGTGAAAGAGCAAAGAGCCCAGAAAGTGGTCAAAGGATTGGAGTCAGCTCAGGTCCTGTGAGATGAATGCTTCAGTGGCAAAGCCATGGTGATGGCACTGATTGAACTCTGGTGCTGCTGGTGTGCTTGCATCTTCGTAGAGCTTGTTAGCTCCCCACCACTGATGCCCCGTGCATCTTGTTCCTACCCATTTCTTATGCTCACGCTGTAGGATCGCTTTCTGGGCCTCAGGCTCCCCCTTCCCCGCCCCCATGCCCAGACCAGTGACCCACAGGTCCTATCCCACTCCCAGCCCCAGGCGCACACACCCAGCTCCTTCCACTGTCCAAACACAGTCGTTCCTCAGGCTCCTCGCACCTGGAAACCTGCTCTTCACCTATAGGTCCTGGCGGGGATACTGCCGGCTACCTGTCCAGCCGGAAGGAGGGAGAGTGTCACCTCCCCTCAGGTCTCAGCCCGGCCTCCAATCCCCACATCATTCCACTTGTCTTCTAATTTCTTAAAGCATCCACTCCTTTCCTCCCAGCTGCCATGCCCTCGCTGAGGTCCTCCCCTTCCTCTTCTGTGCAGACTTTCACTATAAGCTCCTGCCTGCTCTCCCACCACCCACTTCCCCATCAAATCCCTCCTCCACATGGTACCTTCACTTGACTCACTGGCCTTCTCCAGTCCCATCTCCAGGCTGTGTCTCAGAAATGCAAAACCACCACAGATCCCCGCCACCCCACAGCCTCAGGGCTCCACACCTGTTCATCTGCTGATTGCCCCCCTGCACTGCTCACCACCTGCCTGACCAACTTCTATTCATCCTTCAAAACCCTTTCAGGCATCTTACCTATAAAGCCTTCTCGGAGGCTCCCACCACATAAGATCAGTTCATTTATGCCCCCCGTGACCCTACCTGCCTCTCTCGGCCACTGGGTACCTCCCAGGCCCACAGGCCATGCTCGTATGTAATTGCCTTTGTGTGCCTCCATCCCTTCTACACCAGGCTGGGGCTCCTTGGGAGACACCTGTCCACAGAGCCTGCCAGTCTACTCGGCCCAGAGTTACGGGGTCGACAGGCTCCACCTCTCCTCGGGGACATGTCATGTTAAGAGCACGCGCCCTAACCGGTTTGGCTCAGTGGATAGAGCGTTGCCCTGCAGACCGAAGGGTCCCAGGTTCGATTCCGGTCAAGGGCATGTACCTTGGTTGCAGGCACATACCCAGTGGGGGGTGTGCAGGAGGCAGCTGATCGATGTTTCTCTCTCATCGATGTTTCTAACTCTCTATCCCTCTCCCCTCCTCTCTGTAAAAAATCAATAAAATATATTTAAAAAAAAATTTAAAAAAAGAGCACGCACCTTTGAGAGGATGTGATGAGAAGGGCACTTTAGCTCCGTGGGGTCCCCCGACACCCACAGCCCAGCCTCACCATGAGAAACAGCAGAAACTCCAAACTGGAGGACATGCTACAAAACCTCTGACAGGACTCCTGAAAGCCCCTCCAAAGGCAAACGTGAACAGCGCGACGGGTACTCCCACAGTCAGTCTGAGCCCTTCTCATGGTCAAGGTGAGGACTTGCTGACCGGTGTTGGAGATGAAGTACCATCACCAGCTGTGTCCCCCGCCCGCCCACCTGCCCAGGCACAATGTCTGATTTTGATGGAGAGCCTCTGAAAGTCGCTCACCCACTAAAACTGCCCAGCTCCTCCTTGCCCTGGGAAGGAACGCTGAGTGGTCACCTGGTCTGCAACATCCTGCAAACTGGCCCTGCCCATCTCCAACTCTCTTTTGCTCCTCCCTGTTCTCACAGACCCCTTACCCACAAACTACCTCTGCTGCCTACCCATCCCCCACCCCCACCCACTGGCTCCTTCTGCCCCATCAAGTCCCGCTCATGGTCCCTCCTAAGAGCTGCTGCCTGGCCACCGGGGGTAGCAGGTGCCCTCAGTGTGGATTCTGTCGCAGCGCTGACCACAGTCACTTGCGATTTTTCGCTCTGACCGCCTCCCGACCTGCGAGCCTGAGACAGCGGGATCACACATGCGCCGTGCACAGCAGTAGGCTGGGGCTCAGGACCACGCACTGGACAGATGAAAGGGGCACAGGCGGAGTTACAATCAGGGAAGAACTGGGCAGACTGGTGCCTGAGAGACCAGGATCCGAGGCAGGACTTTCAGAAAGTGCTAGACGTCCCTGCAAAGTGCAGATAAGGGCCCCACGTCATCGGGCCGCAGGATTAAATGAGATAGTGTTTCTGAGGGCCAAGCGCGGTGTCTGGCACGGAGCAGATGCTCATTATCCCCTGGTGTTTTAAAGATATGGTTAAGCCAACAGTGCAGGCTGTTTAAACCCGTTCCCAAATCAACTCACGGCTATCACTCCTCCATTCGTCAAAAACAGGGCCCGTTTTATCTCGGCCATAAGTCATACAGAACAGCCCATTTACAAAAATGTTAACTTTTTACCTTTCCCACGTATCTTGAGTTCCAAAAAGATTATAACAATGTGCTTTGAAGCAAAATTCCCTTTGGGGGCGGTAAAGCATTAAAGGTGAATTTTAAAACTCCGCTCAGAGGTGAAGGACCCTGAATTCAGTGTGTTTGCCTGTATAAGCTGCGATCAAGAGAAAACTCCAAAGAGAAGAAGAATTTGAACAGAAGGCTACAGGGAGAAATTCAGTCAATGGCACTCAGCCCTCAGTTCAGGCTTTGCTTATAAATTTCCCCTGGCCACACTTTAAAAAGGAAAAAAAAAAAAAACAACCCTTTTCTTAGTGACAATTGGGACACTTAGCAAACACAGAAATAAAATAATGGGAAAAGCGTAATTTATTGTGGTCAAGACCAATGTCTGTCAATGAAAACAATACACAAAAAGGGAAAGAGAGACAAAACCCTTGAGACAATGGGGTGCAGCGAGGGCTTGAATGGGGCCGCAGCCTGTCCAGCAAAGTGGAGTCACATAGCTATTTGCCCCCAAAAGGAGCACATAACAGTGGTGAGAACGAGGCCCACTGGAGAGCGGTGTCACGGCCGATGTTGGGGTGCTGGGGAGTTCTTGATGGATCGTCGCCATGTCAAGGGCCATTGTGCACAGAATAAAGGGACATCTGGTGGACTCCCTCTGCCTCCCGGTAACACGCCCACAGGCTCCTGTCCACTGAGGGCCTCTGGGGCAGCTGGGGCACCGCCCTGGCTGGCCGCTTTCTGTGTAAGACCTGAGCCGTGTTCCTTGAGCAGAGTCGGGGTGCAGACTGCGGGAACAGAAGAAACATTGGGGTCCTTGCTCCTAACCCTGCAGGCTGCTGGTGAACACTGGGAGCTCCTCACCGAAGCCTGGGACACACCAGGCTGCCTGACCTCTGACCTCAGAGGTTCAAAGACTCGCTCACCCCACCCAGTGACGCTGGCTAGGAAAGTACCTAAGATAGTGCTATCTCCAGACAGCCCACCCCAGATCTAGCAGAACAGCCTTTCTGTGTCAGGCTCTGAGTCACCAGAAAAGGCACCCTGGCTAGGCTGAGGTCCATCGGGGGTAGAGGAACCCAGCGGGCTGGACTCAGGGGCGGGCAAGCAGGTCACTACTGAGCATGGGGCTGCAGCCACTCCCCTGGGCAGTTAGGACAGGTTGTAAGTAAGGCAGGCTCAGCAGAGCAGGCCACAGCTCCAGCCAAAAGCACCCAACTTCTTCCAGGCTGAGTGTTGTGGGGTGAATGGTGGCTCCCCCAAAAGGTGTGTCCACAACTTGGAACCTGGGAATGGAACCTGATTTGGAAAGTCTTTGGATGATAATCAAGTTAGATCACACTGGGTGAGCCCTACGTCCAATGACAAGTGTCCTTGCAAGAGGGAAGGCACAGGGGAAGGAGGCGAAGGCCGTGTGGAGACAGAGGAGAGACTGGAGTGATGTGGCTACAAGCCAAGGGGCACCTGGAGCCACCAGACGCCAGAGGAGGCAAGGAACAGGATCTCCCCTAGGACCTCAGGAGGGAGCACACCTGGATTTCGGACTTCTAGCCTCCAGAGGTGTGAGAGAACACATTTCTGCTGTTTTCAGCTGCCCCATTTGTGGAGTTTATTATGGCATTCCCCAGGAAATAACACACTCAGTTTCTTTAAGTCAAACCAGACTCAAAAAGGTATCAATTGCTGGGAGTTGGTGCACTCGGCACCCAGCCCCTCCTGCAGCCCCTCCACAGCAGCCGCCGGGGACCCTCTCCTGGAGCTGAGCGAGCTTATGCACAGGCCGGGGGAGGACACACTGGCCTCTACAGAGGTCAGAGTGAGACAGAAGCAGAGGCAGGTGAGATATCCAAATGCCGTCTCCCCGCCCTGCCCACCCAAGTCTGTCAGCATCCACAGGTCAGAAACAGAGGGGGCGCAAGGAGGCGGACTCAGGAGGAGGACCTCAGGCTCTGCTCTGATCCGGAAATGGGTCTTTCCAGATGTAATTAGTTAAATTAAGATGCGGTCATATCCAGTTATGGTGGGGACAGACACACAGGGAGGGGCCCCATGACCACGGAGACAGAGATTGGGGTTATGCAGGCTCCCCCTCCTGAACTTGGCATCGGGGATGAGACCAGCTCCAACCTGTGCAGCCCCGCCCCCACCCCACACAGGGAAGGGGAAGACCTGCCATGCACGTGGACAGGTGCACACCCGCCTGAAGGAGGTGCAGCTGTGGGGGTGTGGAGGCCACACCAGGAAGCAGCAGAGGCCACGGCAGTTCTGAACATCCCTCCCACCCCTCCCAGCATCGTGAGTCGGTCCTTGGGCAGCTCCCCCAGGTCCCACTGCACCCCTCAGCTGTCATAGAAATGGGGAAACCCGATGGAGATGGAGACAGTGTGTCTAGGGACAGACTTGTGCTCAGCAAATGGGAAATAACATAAAAACCAGTGAGGAAAGTTCACACCGACTTGTCCAATCTTCTTGTAAACGTGCCGCCCCGTGGAGGGCCTTCCCATGATCCAAGGCATTTGTGGATCCCAGAGTCAGGTTCCAACTAGTCTCCACGGGAGGAGTTTGCCACCCATTGGCTGAAGTGCCCACGCGACCTTGGAGGGGGCTGGTGGCCAAGGGCTTGGCTCGGCTAGTGGCCGATCTGACCTAGGGGCTGTGGCCCCTGCACGGCATAGCTCCCGCCCAGCTCACCAGGCAGTGACCTGCAGGGACAGGCTTGCTCCTGGGAGACATGGGGACAGGGAGACACTTACTGGCCTCTCTCCTGGGCCTCTCCTGGGTTTGTTAACTAGCTAAATGGCTTTCTTTCTGACTTCAGGCTGAACATCAGGGAGGAAAACCGCAGCAGGGCATTTGAGGATGTCCATTACACCTGGTTTGAGGCTCAAAGGCGTTAAATCATTTTATCGAGATGGGGCCAGCTTCACACCTGGGTCTCCTGAGTCCTGTTACATTGGTCAGTCATGTAACACATATTCATCAGAGGCCGACCTGAGCCAGGCACGGCTTCCCATGAGGGATCCCGCAGTGTGAGGGATCCCACAGTGTGAGGGATCCCTCAGTGGGGGGACGGCACTGAGGACACAGGCACGAGGTCACAGGCACGAGGTCACATGGAGGTGAGGAGGCGTGGCAGGGGCGGGGCATCCAGGCCGGCCTTCAACGCTCTGTCAGCCACACTGAGGGTCTCAAACGCTCGTTAAGCTGTAGGAAACCTTTCTCTGACCCCAAAAAGCCCACATCAAATTGCAATAAATAAAGCTGAGCCAAGGACGGGTCTCTGGTTGAGTCGGGAAAAGGGAGGGTCTGCTCAGTGGCCTGTCCCTGTACCCCAGCCCATCCCTCACCCTTGAGGCCCATCGTGAAATATGGGAGACCCATGGGCCCCTGAGGGAAATCAGTCTGCTGACCAGGACCCTTGCCTCTGATGGGCCGTCTTGCCTCCATGGCCCGCCCTGAGAACAGCTGCCCACGGAGAGCCCAGCCAGGCTGAGCTGGAGGCTGGCAATGCCCAGGACCTGCCCATTGCAGCTTCCGCCTTTGGGAGCCGGCCAGGTTCCCTAAGTGACCCCTAGGCGCTGCCCCCCATTTCTGCCCACTCTGAGGTGCTTTCCTTTTGAGAGGGAGGCACTGGGAACCTGGCACCTCGAAGGCGCTCTCCTGGAAACCGATGACGGAGACAAATGGCCCTCTTGTCTCAAAGGCTCAGCCGTCCCCAGCAGCGAGCACCCAGGCCATGGCACATTAGTGGGGTCCTGGGAAAAGGGGGCTGCTGGGGTCCCTCTCCTCCAGGCCTTTATGCACCCGTCCACGCTCTGTCCTCACAAGAGATGGATCCAATCAAGGGCCAATGAGGTGGTTTCTGAGCCGTGGACAGGGTTCCCTAAGAACTTAAGAGAAGTCTTTGATTCAGTGTGTGCTGGGGCAGAGCGTGGGGTGGAATGCTGCAATGAGGGGTGCCAGCTAGGGGGGCCTGGGAACTCACAGTTCCTCCCTAGACCTGCCGTCTCCAGGGAGAGGCCCACCCGTTCCAAGGCTCCTCCACCTGCTCTGCTCCCTCGTGGTGTTTAACCGCTCTAATCCTCGCGCTGGCTTCCTGCTTCCTTCCCGCTCTCCTCCCTCTGAGTTTTATTATGGCTGCCAGCTCCCTTCCTGAGGGCTCTAAGTGCTCACTCCAGAATGGCCGAGGAATTGGATTAAAAAGCTGGAAATTGTTAAAGGGAAATCAGCGTCAGGAAGCCTGTCTGCGACCGGTTCCCTGATTATTAACAAATGGTCAGGATGCTGTTGACAGCCCCAGTCACAGACTCAGCAACACAGAGGAAAGGCGTCTGTCCCGCTGCCAGCACAGTGGACCAGTGGACGCCTGTACTGGGCCCCGCCCGCCTGGACAGCCTTGTCCCCACCTGAAGGACACAGGTGTCCCTTCTCGCTGTGATCCCCCCTCACTCACTGCCCCTCATCTGGACCCCTAGCTCTTTGAGCCACACCCCTGATCCTGACCACTGGGACCCCGCGTGGCACAGCTCTGGGCCCGCCTCACATCCGGTGTGATGGCCCCTGGTGTGGCACCTCTTGGTTCCCTGAGTAGGCACTGGCCTCCTTCAACGCCACAGCCCCTCCACCTGGGCTCCTCAGGCATAGGAATACCTACCTGTGCGTGGCACACAGCAGGCTTGTCTTGGACCCCTGTCCCACCCAACATTTCTAGTGAGGAACTCCTCATCACCATGTTCCCCCACCCCAGGCTGCCTCCCCGGGGGCCCTGGGACCTCCCTGCAGATAAGAGGCTATGGCTGCCTTAGCTTTGCACCCTGAGAGCTGCACCGACCTCTGACGCTGATCCTGGAATGTCCCAGTGACATCCTGGGAGGCATCTCAAGCTTCAGAGTCCCACTCCAGACGTCAGCACCATGAATCCACCACGCTCCCTCCCACCTCCTGAACACAAGAAGGCCAAGTCCCTGGAATAGGGCAGGACACTGTTAGCATAGGATCCTGTCTGAGGCCAAAACCATCCAGAAGACATTCAGGGTAAAGCTGGAGAGCACGCCCAGGTTCTACTTCCAGCAGGCGCACCTGCCACCGGTAGGAAAGGCTCAACCTGAGAGACCAGCTCCCCTTGTCCGCACGCCTCCTCCTTCCCCAAACATCTCCCATCTCCCAGGAAGGTTTCTGGGTCCTGAATGTCCCATTGCTCCCCGGAACCTGCTCCCACCCGCACCAAGCAGTGGGAGAACAGGGCCCATGCTCAGGTGCCAGGAAGGCCCTCGTGGGTCAGGAACCTTTGTGGGTCAGGGCTCATCTGTGGAGGTTTCCCACGTCAGTTCATCAATAGGATGTGGAGTAACGGAGTCTCAGAGCTAGTTGCTGAACCCCACTTTACGTATAAAATTCCTCCACACTACCCTCTTGGATGCCTCTGTTGTGGGACCTCATCACCACTGATTTACATTAGGTGCTATGACCTCCTGCTCCTTGCCCGGGACCCCTGGTCTGGAAGCATATAGAACCCGTCCAGCCCACGTCCACATGTACCACCACCTGTCAGTCCTCATTCCCTGACCAACGCTGCCCATCAGCTTGAACACACCCAGCCTGTCCCTGCTCCTCTCAAAGTCCAGCCTGGAACCCAGGGCCACCTACTAATGTGATCTGACCAGGGCACAGCTCCAAGGAACCAGAACCCTCCCTAGCCTTGATGTGATGGGCTATTTCCGCCTCAGAGCCCCAGGCGTCTGGGCAGACACCAGTGTCCTGACTCACTCTGTATTCACAGCCGCTGACTGTCATAGGTCATTTCCAGATGAACTGTTGCTTAACCAATCCCTTCCCAACTGTCCTTCACCAGTTGGGCTTTTCTGTACCTTCATGCAAGACTTTAAAATAACCACTGTCATCTGTCTATAAAGATATTTGAGTATCTTATAATAAACATAGAAACAACACACAGTACAGGCAAAATGGAGAAGCTGCAAGTTTAACATAGAAAGGCAGAGCTAATTCCTCCAGGCCCCTGAGATATGATGGTGGTTCTGTGTGAACAAGCTTTGCACAGAGCTTCCTGGAAGACAATGCGAAAAGGGAAACATGATGGATTTCCCCTGACAGGTGAGAGGAAGCACACTGGGCCTTGAGTCAAGACCAACGTTTTCCCGGCAGCAATTCAAAAAGGAATGTGTCAGTGTTTTCTTATATAAGTGCCATTAGCTAACACAACAGGAAAGATTGGCCAAAGTGGGGCTCTTCAGGTTGTCATAACCAGGCATGGAGAGAAGTCGTCTGGCACTCACTCTGGGAGGCAGAGGCAGCCCTGTCTTGACCATATGTCAGCACCTTCGGTTCGGCACATGATCCAGCCCATGGGGTCTTTTTGGATCCGAAGTTGGTTCTGGCAAAGTACTTGTCACACACAGCCTTGGAAAGTTTAATCCACGGCTCACCCAACTTTGCACCCAGTGACTGACGCCAGGGTGGAGCAGAGGGGAATAAGGCAGGTTCAGAAGGCATCACCCCGCAGGACTTTGAGCGGAAGGTGTGGGCTCTGTGTCCAGCGGGAGCAGTCTCACACTGGCCAGCATGTCAAGAATAAAGCAGGCCCAGGTGGGAACAGCCACCAAGGAGAAGGAAGGGCCATGGGGGGCCAAGAACAGAGGCCAAGGCACAGGCGACCCCTCCACCCTCAGTGCCAAGCAGTGGTTGAGTGCACGACAGGCTGAGCTCCCAGCAGCCTGGGCACTTGGCTGAGGCCTCAGGCCCCCGACCCAAGGCTGCCCTCAGATCTTCTTAGATCCTTGAAGGTTATCCTTTTTAATCCTTTCTTTCTCACTTTCACTCGGCCTCAATAAGTGTGAGGCGAGAGGCCCTTCACCCAAGGCCTCCCTTGTCCAGGTGGCCCCTGGACAGCCCTCCCACCTGCCCCCCCACCACCAACAACAACAACCAGGATAAAGCTCCCAGTAGCTCCCGTGGTGACCCCTGGAGATGAATGGCCATTTTAGACAAATGATGACCCTGCTAGGACAGGGGTGCCTCCCCCATCCTGAGCCCTCTGGACTCCAAGCAGGAACCTGTTTTCTGCCGAGGAGCTCAGGGACAGCGCCTGCGAGCCCCCTGGCGTGCTGCGGGCAGCTCTCACCAGTCCCCGTCCTCCAGGCTTGTCCATGTCTGCGCACCTACTAGGTGCTGGGTACCAGAGTCCCCTGCGGCTGCACACATGGCAGGAAGAGCACGGGTTCTGATCTGGGTTTCCATTCGCGCGCCCCCTTTCCCACCTGTGCCCACCCCCATCCCCTCTACACTCAACTCACGTTTGCAGGATGGGGTGTTGTACTTCCCCCTCAGGGCTGCTGTGTGGTGAGGTACCACTGGGAACGTCCTGCCACAATCCTATCATGCATTCCATGCAAGAGGTGGCAGCTAGCGTTTCAGTTACGAATATAAATCGGGCTGCTTCCAGAGGAGGAACACTCCACTCACTACGCGTCAACATGTGGATTGTGGGGTCACAATTCAGCCCAGAGCACACTCTATAAATAAGGGCCTCAAAGGCCGTCCTCTCCCTCCGTGCCCTCTGCTTAGCAATGGTCCCTGCAGGACTGCGGGGCAGCCGGACACACACCGTCCTCCCAGCCTCCAGCCTCTCACTGTCACCCACCTGTCACCCTGCCCCATGCTGCTGTCTGTTCAAATATCTTTGCTGTCATCCTGTGACTTGCAGGGGGGAAAGAGTTGTAGCTCTTCACCGTCTTTCCCCACCTGACGCCACCGCCCCCCCACGACCTCTCTGCCCAGCCCACCAGGGGCCCTGAACTGACAGCTGAACAAACCTTCAGGCTGGGCTGGGCTGCTGTCTTCCTCCCATGGGCCCGGTGCTCCACTCACCCCTCCTCCACCTGGGAAACCAAACTGCTCAGCCTCCATCAAGCTGCCCCCGACGCCCACCCGTGGGAGGCCTCCTGGGTCGATGTGTGCAGACTGTGTCAATCTCACGGAGCCCGAGGAAGGCTGCTTGCATGCTTGTCACCCACCAACTCCAGCTGACAGTCGGGCCCTCCTCATCTTTGAATTCACACTGCCTGGCGCACAGTAGACACCCTAGGAACTGGATACATGCATGAATGACCCATTCAGTGAACGAACTTACAGCCTGGGGTCTCTTCTGCTTAGAGGAAACGGTCTTACAGAGATCTCATATTGCACTAACTTGCAGGCTCTGAAAAATAAATAACTTTCTCAGAATTCTAAGAAATCTGATATCAAAGTGCTTAACAGGAGGCCGACGTGGGCATGTGCCTGACCAGGCAGAAAAATTTACAGAGCTCTGAGGCCTGCAGCATCCGGGGGTCTGTGCCCCCTGCAAAGCCCTGGACACCTCTGAGAAAGCCAGTGCCCTCACTCTTCCTGGCCCGCCCCAGCAGCAATTTAGGAAAATGCCAAACATTTCACTCCACGTCTGTTTTGCAAGCAGAGATAATGCCCGCAGCTCCTGTGAATAAACAGCGATAAACAGTAGGAAAGATGGCCAGGAATAGAGCTCACCCCAAGTTTCCAGGCCTGCCCTTGGCCTTGGGTCATAGCTGGAAAGCGGGGGCATTTTGGTTCTGCCTCAGAAACAGGAAAGGTTTCTGAATAATAGCGCTTTGCTTGTTGGCATGGATTCTGTTCCTTGGCTTATAGAAATGACTGCTCAGTGCTTTTAAGTCTCCCATCTTCTCCTTCAGAAAGTGGCACAAAACCCAAAGCCTCAGATCTCGCAGCGTTCTCACTTCTGCCTGCCGAACCCAGATCAGTATGCTGGTCCACATGCCTTCACCTTTTCTCTGGGTTCAATGCAACCTTACACAAAGCTCCCACTCTGACCAAGGCCGGAGCCTCGGAAACAGAGCAGGTGGCGGGCCGCCCTGCGGGGCCCCGTCTCATTTCTGGTTTCGGTCTCGCCCAGCCCATATCTCAGCTTCCCACGGGGATTTACCGAGCCCGGCCTTGGGAAGATGCTGACCCGGGACCGTCCTTTCCTCAGTCAGTAGCGACACCCTCATTCATTCACCACTAAATCCGTATTGAGCCTCCACCATAAGCCAGGCACGGAGGACACCACAGAAGCCTGAGCTTCCTCCACCCTGGCCACCACCTTCTCCCTCCAACATCCCCGCCCTCCCAGGCTGCTGGTCACCAGGTGGTCATGATCCTCTGAACTTGATGACTTCTTTCTTCTCCCTCTTTCTCTACCTCCACTTTCCTCCCTTCCCCAAACATGTGCTGCCTCCAATATAATGTACCACCACCCCCAGTCCCTGTGACCTGAGAATGTTTTTTTTAGAAAAAAGGACTTTGCAAAGGATTAAGATAGAGAAATTGAAGGAGGGCGATCAGAGCACAGAAGAGAGAATTTGATGTCTGGGACGGAAGCAGAGGTTGGAGTGATGTGCTTTGAAGGTGGAGGAAGGGGCCACAAGCCAAGGAATGTGGGCACCTCTAGACGCTGAAAAGGCTGGGAAACAGGTGATATAAATCTTCCAGAAAGAACCAGCTCTGCCCACCTGGACTTCAGCCAGTGAAACTGAGATTGGCCTCCAGAACTTTAAATGTGTTTTAATCCATTAAATTTGTAGGAATTAAGGGATTAAAACACACTTGAGGGGAAGAGGCACGTACAGTTTGGCACTGTAGTATCCAGGCCTGGAGGGAACATCCCAGTCCATCTAATATTTCTCCGGATTTGCGATGTTCACCAATTCACTAACTGGGCAAACATATGGAGCATGTCTGAGTCGGGCGTGGTGCCCCTGTTAGGAACGGAGAGGACGCAAACAGCTGGGTGCCTCCCTGCCAGAGGCTGCTTGCACACATCCAGCGACAGGGAGCTCACTCTCTTCCGAGGATTCCTACTTTATCCTGGAACAGCTCTTGCTGTTAGACAGTTCTTTCTTTGAATAGCACAGGGTGCCTTGGAAATGACTTCTTCCAAATAGTTCTCAGAAAGTGAGCTGCCCGGAGATGAATGAGATAACCAGGTCTTTTTCTGCATCTTCGTCCCCCACTCTACACATTTGTGAATGTAGCCTGCGGCTGAATAACTCACCTTTAAATCCATTATGTTACCTTCCAGGATCCTGGTCTCTTATCTGCAGCATTCAGACACATTTTCCTTGTACCTACGCAATGGGTATTTTTGACGCCAAGTCAATTTTGCTTATGAAATTCCGTTTTCTACGTGTCACCTAGTATCCCCCTGACCATGTCATCCAGCACACTCATAGACTTTCCAGCTTTATGTCAGCAGAAGAGTCTTTCTTCCATTATTTTGTGGAAGTAAAAACCTCAACCACATCTCTGTGCAGATCCCTCTGAGCGCACGTCTCCTGATGCCCACGCCTGCCCAGCTACGGGCCCCTGGACACATATTCGAACTTCTGGCAATCCAGCACCTGCCACCACCCTCATCATCTGTGTTCTCGAGGCAGCACCAGCTCATTGCCAATCAAGAAGTGGTTAACACATCCCCTCACCCTGGTCTTCCTGCAGACCCAGACCTCAGGCCTCCGCTGTGTACATTCCATGAGCTTTACGGTACCAGGCAAAACCCTCCCAGAGGGATCCCACCGACGATGCAAGGAGGCAAAGAGCATGCTAATCAGGACGCCGGTCCGCAGCAAAGATCGGAGAAGCCTCCCTTATCAGTCTGGGAACTGCAGCTGCCGCCTAACACCCACGCTAATCCAGCGACAGAGAACAGATCTCAGTAATGAGGGCACGCCGTGGCCTAGAGACAAAGAGCAGGGTAACTGGGAGCTAAGTTTGGGGGGATTGAAAGAGGACACTCAGAATGTAAGAGGGTGTGGCTTGTACTCACAAGCCCTCTGAGTATCCCTCCCAACCCCCGAGCGAGGCTCACTCTCGAGCTTTGGGCTGTGCAGCACTTTGCTCACACCCCGGCCCCAGCACAGGAATAAAGAGATGAATACAAACTCCGTGTGAAAAATAGGGGAGTTCTCCATCATCCCCACCACAATCCTCCTGCTGCTCAGAAATAATCATCAATAATAATTTGTGGTTTATTTTTCCAGCCTTTTGCTGAGCTGGACGCACATACAGCTATTGACACATGCGAGTGCATTAGAAATCTATATTTGGGGTGTTTTTTTCTTTGCATGCGTGTATCTCCCAGATGATGCGCTGTTTTGCAGTTTGGTCTATCCCGTCAACAGCAGGGCTTGGGTTTCCTATTGTCTCTGATGTAAACTAACTTCACTCTTTTTCATGGCAGCAGGGCACTTCGCTGTGGAGACACACCTGTTTGTGTCACTGTCCCTTTCATGGTGCATGTCGCGGTTGTTTCCACCCATTTATCATACTAATGGTTGGACCCTGAATCTTTGTTAACCAGCCACTTCTGTAATCGCTTGTGGAGGCTGGTCTCCACTCCTTTCCCTGATTCAAATCCCAACCTGCACCCATGAGCTGCTCAGGGGCCCGCGTGCCATTCCCTGAACAGACGCTGAGGCTTCCCCACCTTGACGTGGCCCCGGTGGTCCCACGGGCTACGCTCTGCACGGCCTTTCACTCACTCACCAGACCTTCCCTTCCCCCTACCGAAGCCTTCCCGCATTTTCCCAGGCAGAGTGTGCAGTTTACCATCTTGAGAGCCCTCCTCATGTTGTCACCCTCATTCTGCATCCCAGCCCCTGGCATGTGCCAGAATATAGTGCAAATCCAATAAACAGCTGTTGACTGGGTGCAAGAACAAAAGGCATTCATGTAAAATGTGGCAAATGTGGGTGCCTCTTGCGGTTCACGCCCACCCACAGGTAGCACCCAACTCACTGCAATAGACCTCGAGGCCAACGTGTTTGCGTTTCCTGAGTCATTATCGGCTGCCCCTGGATGCCAAGCATCCATCTGTCTATATGCCACCCAGGTGAAGCTCTCGGTGGTGAGGGAGGAAGAAAAGAGGCCGCCCTGTGCCAGACGCCGGGCAGAGCCTTTGGGGCATTACCTCACTCATCCTCCATCAGGAATTACCTGAGGTCCTAAACTGCCATGTGCACCTGCACTGGGTTGAATAGCACCCCTCAAAGCTTGAGGCCACCTAGAACCTGTGAATGTGGCCTTATCTGGAAATAGTCTTTGCCAATGTGATCAAGTTAAGTTTAGGTCATACTGGATCAGGGTGGGTCCTGAGTCCAATATGGTCAGTTTATGGATTGAATGATTGTGTCCCCCCAAATGCACATATTGAAACCGTAATACCAGTGAGATAATGTTTGGAGGTAAACAGGTCATGAGGGTGGAGCCCTCGTGAATTTTATTAGTGCCCTTGTAAGAAGAGCTGGAGAGCCACGGAGCTCTCTTTCTGCCCCGTGAGGATAAAACGAGAAGTAGGCAGACTGCAACCTGACTGCAGAGGGACCCGATCTCAGACTCCCAGCCTCCAGACTGTGAGAAATAAATTCCTGCTGAGTGTAAGCCACCCAGCCTACGTGCTCTGTCACAGCAGCTCATACTAGGACAGCCGGTGACCTTACAAGAAGAGAAGAGACACACGCACGGGAGAGGCCATGTGTCCAGAGGCAGAGGTTGGAGTGCAGCCTCAGGCTAAGGACACCAGGGTTCCCAGATACCCCCTGAAGCTGAGAGAGGCCAGGAAGGATCCCTGACAGGTCTCAGAGGGCATGTGACCTGTGACAATGTAGCAGACAGTTAGATGGGCATGAGCAGAGCAGGAAGGATGGACCAGGTACAGGAGGTCACCAGGGAGGGAAGCCCAGGTGCCTAGCAAGGGGCCAAACCATAGGCCCTTGCAGGACCACTCCCTTAAGTGTTAAGCCCTGCAGATAACATCTATTCCTCAGCTGTGTTTCAGCTCCAGGCCCAGAAAAGCAGCAAAACCAGGTGGCTGACTGGGGGCCATCTGCGATGACTAATGACCTACCCCTGGGGCTGACCAATCAGTGGAGACCTTGACCCTGAGGAGACACAAGAAAGCTGCTGAATATTCTATTGAGACCCTCCCCTGAGGCCTCAGGGAAAAGCCCTTACTTAGCCTGGAGAACCCAGCTCCGCTCTCTCTGTGGAGTTCGCCCCAGTGCTTTTCCCCACCCCTTCTTTTCTGGGGCTCTCTTTCTCTCTCCTCCCCTCTTTCTTCTCTCAAGGCATATATACCCCTCTCTCCCTTTTCCCTCTCCCCCTCCCTCCCTCCCCTAAGCTCCAAAGGCTCTTTTTTTGCTGTAACTTGTTTCCTGAGCCCATTTCTTCTACGGCTCACTTCTTCTACCTCTGTGACTTTCTAAATAAACTTTCTCTGAAAGTTTGAGTCTTGGCTCTGAATTCTCTCAGCCAGAACTCAGGGACTGGGTTGCTGCACCAAGGCTAACACCTGGCGCCTTGCTCCTCTGCTAACAGCACCTGGATTCTGGCCGTCCAGCCTCCAGAGCTGTGAGATCCTTCATTTTGTTCGAAGCCACCCAGTGTGGGGCACTTGGTCACAGCCGTCTTAGGACACGAGTCCGCCCTCCTTCCTTCCTTCCCTCCTTAGGAAGTGAAGTGAGGGAGCCCAGTTACACACAATCCTCCTCTCCTGGGGCCGGCATTGCACACCTCAGAGAGGCCATGGGACCGGAGCCAGCCCGAGCCGCAGGGCCCAGCACACGGGGAGCACTGGCTCCCTGGTTCAGAGGCTGTCTCTTCCCTTCCGCAGGCTCTCTCCCCACCGATCAGGCTGGCTTTTATTTGTTGTGCAGGTCACTCTTGCTTGGACACAGGGATGTTTGCAGGTGACTGCAGACTTTACTGTGCCCAGCCCCACCCTGGGCCCACCCAGGTCTCCGCCAGGGGCGGAGGGCAGCAAAGACTGCTGAGCTGGGTGCATGGGGGAGGGGCCCACATCACAGTCCCAGCAGAGTTCACTTACAAACCCAAGTTCAGGGATAAAATAATTAAGGTTCAAGGTGGAGGCCCGTCTGAGCACAGGCCCTGTGATGACTGCCACACCCAGGAGGCCAGTCCTGGTCAGAACAACCCAAGGCCACTCGGAAGAAGAACATAAGCATCTGTTGAGTCTGCTGTGCACCAGGCTCCGCAGCTTAAAAACCTCGCATCCCGTTTCCACAGGCCCTGGGATAGGCAAATGGTGTGACGATTTTTTTTTTTTTAATTTAAATTCTTTATTGTTGATGATTTTTTTCCCAGGTGAGGAAACTGAAGCTCCCAGGGACGAAGGAAGGGGAGCCCACGTCTGACTCCAAGGTGCTCTTGCTGGGTAATCTGGGCCTAGTCTTTCTTCAATGTTGGACTCTCCCCCTACCCCCACCAGCCAGCCCACTCAGCTGACAGAAGAAAGTGGCGATTTCCAGAGAAGGTTTGGGGCAATTTACACAAAGATGCAATAAATCCCAAAACTACTGAAGCATGAACAAAAACACAAGAGTCAAAAGAGTAAGGTGGGGAGGCAAATATTTTTACCAGAAACACTCTGCTGAGATAAACGGCCTCCACAAAACTCGCTCCAAGCGTTCTGGCAGCTGCCACAGAGGACGGGGTAATTGCACAGCCCTGGTTCTCAAATAAGAGGGAGAAAAAACATTCTCCATAAGACAGAGCTGTGGCGAGGACATGCTGTCTGCATCTTCGTGGGGTACACACAGCACAGCATGATGGACTTTTAGAATTTGGGGATCACAGTTTTACAAACACAGATGCTCGGAATCTGGCCATTTCATGAAATGGTGCTTTATATGAAAACCAGGGGTGTCCAGTGCAGGTGGCCGTGGGGTAGAGGAAGAGAAACTCAGCGGGGGTCAACTTCAACCAGCCCAGGTGCTCACACCCGAAGCCCTGGGAACCTAGGTGAGAGCTTTGGGAAGGGAGTCGCCACTGCCCCCACCCCTCATGTTCCGGGGTGTTCCCCAGGGTCAGTAGAAAGGACACCCAGACGCAGGAGCCTGCTAAAGGAGGCGGTGTGCTGGGTGACGCCACTCTGTGGACTGTAAGGGCCCCTCCTCCCCTCTGCTGGAAGGCACACCTGCGCACACTACCTCCCTACACAGAAACCTCTTTAAGTAAAACAAATGGTTTTAACAACGTAATCAAAATAATCTTCTCTTCTGCAGAAGGATGGTGTTTTTGTTTTAGTGGAGATAAAAGTATGTTGCTAACAGCATTGCTTTTTTGCCTTGCAAAACATGACCTTTGAAAGGCCTACCTTGGAGAGGCTCCTGGAGAAAAACAACCGGGCAGATGGTGCGCTGGACTCAGCTCCAGGCTGGAGAGGGGGACCAGCAGCGCAGTCAGGCTGGGAGACCTAGTGGGTGTCAAGTGGCTGCTGCTGGGCTTAAAGGGCTCCGGAGGTGGACGGGGCAGAGCTAGAGACACTGAGGCAGCACCTGCAGCCAGGCCAGTGGCTCCGCCCAGCCCACAGGGACCAGCTGCAACTGCAGGGCAGCCCGCCCTCCTCATCTGCAGATGCTGATGATAACGGTGAGAAGGACTCAGTGAACAAACCCTAGTCGCCAGCCCTGGGCTGGAAACAAGTCCTCCAGGCATCACTTCCCTCCTCCACCCCCACATGGCCTGCCCACGCCCTGCAGGCCCACATGCCCACACCCCACAATACAGAGTCCTGGGCCCTTGGGAGAAGACAAGGTGGCAATAAAGAGCTGTTTGGGGGACAGTCCAGAGTCACCAGACTCCTTCACAGGAATCTCTGTGCTCCCAGCTGGGAGAAGCCACTGTCCTCCCGGGCCTTCATAACCTTCGCTCAAGCAGGGACCATGACTATGGGGCTTGCCGGTTTTCCTCAAGTCCCACTGTTCTGTGGGTGCTGGCAAAGACAGCACAGAGGGGCTCACCCACTGGAGCCGCAAAGGGTGCCAGTGAGCAAGGGCTGGTGAGGCTTCCCAGGAGGGCAAGGCTACCCTGGCCAGACCAGCATGGACAGGCAGCCCAGGTTCAATGTCCAGCATCCTTCCAGGGAGGACGGCAGCACCCAGAGACCCCCCCTTCGGAGAGCAGAGTCCAGCTGGTGCCCTCTGCTCTGCAGCACAGACTGGGGGACAGCCTGGAGCTTCTGGCACAGCTGTTCTGTGGCGCGGGGGTGGGAACAGCTGTGGTCATGAGGCCAGTCTCCTAAGCCAGGTGCTGGGAGCAGAGCGATCACAGAGCAGGGAGGGGGCAAGCAGAAGCCAGCCAGCCTTCTTATGTCACACTGAGGCAGTGCGGCCTGGAGGTCAGGTTGGAGATGCAGGGTGATTGACAGGGAAGCTTCAGGACACCCTAGCACCCTGGGTGTGAGCCACAGCAAGGCCCAGCACTAGCCCTCCCTCAGGGGGAAGTAGAGACAGCAATTCAGAATTCGGGTGTGTTTTCGATCTGTGTGACTGATCCCTGAGCCTGTGGACCTCAGGGGATGCCAACGAGATCAGGGTGTTCACAGGAGTCACACAAAGCTTAGCTCCGACACCCCCATGCTGCTCAGCCCCTGGCAGGAAGGCGGCTTCAGAAAGGTGGCAGGTGAGCAGTGCCTTAGTGTCTGTGCACAAGGCCATTCATAGCAGAAACCAATCATTATTCCCAAACTATCCTTCTGGAGGCTACAAAGGGAGACAAACTTTAGTAAATAATCAATCACTTTTTTGCATGCCATAAGTAGACTGCTCACTGCATCTCCTCCGGGTGCTTGGTGCGCATGTCCTGGGAACCTGCGCCAGCGTAGTTGCTGCAGATGACGGAGGTAAGTGACGTACAGCCCTGTCCTCAGGAGCATTCGGTCTAATCCAGAAGGGGGACCACGGCAAGTGTTCACCATGGTCAGACACATGAAGGAGCAATGAGCTTCCAAGACCAGAATCTAAATGCTCAGCAGGCAATGTCTGCATTGTCTGGTCCCCAGCCCCCACCCCACATTTGACCCAACGGGAGAGCCCCAATTTTCAGCTTCTTTAGTGCTGGTCCCCTAGAGTCAAAGTGGCGAGTAAGTGTTCCCCTTGGGGCCAACCTCAGCTGACTGAGTGGCTTCTGTGAACACTGCGTTAAAAGGACTTTGAGCCACACCAGCCAGACTCAGTGTAGGAGAACCAGGAGGATGAGCCGTGCCTGCCCCTGACATCCAAGGGTGCCCCCAACACACATCCCTGATATTTCTGTACAACTGGTATTGTTCCCCTCAGCCTGACCCAACTTCTTAAGAGCTCCTCTCACTCAATGTCACTGCCCGTCCGTCATCACTTCCCAGTGCAGCCTCCACCCCTCCTGACACCCACGGGTCTGGGCGTGCAGTAGGAGGCGTGCATGGCCCCGGGGCACAGCCCGCCTGAGATTGTTAGCAAAATAAATTTGGACCTAATTAGTTCACTCAAACCATCCACCGAGGAGCAAGCTCGGAGGTTGGGACTGATTAATAATTGTTACTGAAGCCAGAGGTAATTAGTTATATAATTTTGGGCACTTGACCTGTAATTCCACTGAGCTTACATCACAAGACCAGAGCACGAGCACGGATTGCTTTCAAAGGGCTAAAGGAATAACTAAACTTTCATGTTCTCTGCACTTGCATTGGAGCCAAGTCCAGGGCCAAAGGCTCATAATCAACTTGACGTTGTTTTAATAAAACGTTTGTGGAGCCAAAAAACATGAGGATTTCTTTATTGACACACCCCGATGCCCACTCCGGGATGGAAAACCTCCACTCTGGGTGGTACACCAGGCCCTGCTGGCCCCCTGACCTCCTCCCAGTGAGTCGTTGTCGGCAGCTGTCCCTGTCCCTCTCCGTGCAAAGCATGGCTTCCTCCTCATCTCTACTGTCACGATGGACATGCCATGAGCTTTGTTTGCCGTGGGCTTTTGCAGCTGCTGGTAGCTTTTGTCATGGTGACCTGAGAAAGCCCCTTGACCCGTATTCCTAATTCTACCCCTTTAAGACCACAGGGGGTCAGGAGGTTCTACTTGTGTACCTTTGGGCATGTTTTGTTTGTAAGAATATGAAATCTGGGCCTGGGCACTAACTTCTAAACTAAGTGTACATATACAATGTAAGGTTAACCCCAAAATTCCTGAACTGGCAGGCATCACTCTCCTCTCTCTTAAATGAAGCCTCATGGTGCTTGGGGTGCACTTGGAGCCATCATGGTGGGAGAGCAGCTCTCCCGTTCTTTTGTGATATCGCGCATGTTAGTATATGAAGTCAGTCTTTGTCTCCATCAGAAACACACAAACTCCCTCTTTTTAATCCATCCCAGATCACATCGAAAGGAAAGCCCATCCTGCTATGCCCTGAGGAATCAGGCCTCGGACCCAAGCAGACCTGCACTCCAGCCAGCAGCACCCGGGCGTGTTACATGCGAGGTCACAGGAACACAGTCTGGAAGGTAGCCGAAAGCCTGAGAGGTGACAAGCTCTCCTCATATGTGGGAATCCGAAGAGTTAGGGCCATCATCATGGGGTCCGGGGCACAAAGAAGCCAAGAGTGCCTTCTCCCATAATTCCCAACTCCAGCCCATGGTCTGGGAGCGTAGGTCTTTCCCACCTGCTTTCAGGGCTCGTCTCTCATTTGGTGATGTCTCACCTGAAAACTTACAGGAGTTTTATTTTGAAAATCTAGGCATACATGAGTAAACAGAGACAACATTGATTTAGTTATTTATCTTTTTATTTATTTCCGCATGTCAAATCCTGTGCCGCGACAACACGGACAAGGGTGAACCTGAGTGGGGGCGGCTGAAAAGCTTAGAAAAGACAGACAAGAGAATGAAAGCTGGGTCTCGGTGGGATGCTGCTTCTCTGAGAGACAGCAACAGCACCCACAAGCCATGTCTTTATTTTATAGCAGATGCCACAAGGCAAAGTAGGAGCGTGATCAAGATGTTTACAACATTCTCGTGGGTTTCAGTCCTACTCAACTACATGCACCTGAACTCTATCACTCAGGCACGTGGGGCTACGTGTTCAGACCATAGGTTCAAGTTCCCAAATATAGCTGTTGGCTATAATTGTGCTGAGAGGGCTCTACCCTCCAAGCTGGGACTTGCACGTGGCAATGAGAGGACTGTGCCCTCTCATCAGTCCAAGGCTTGAACCTGTCCAAACACTGTAGCCACTTTCCATAAAATCCAAAGTTGGTACAAACACAATAGCTTGATTTTTTAAAAAAAAAAATACAGGACACACAGAGTGAGGGGTCCATTGACCCACAGACATCACCTGGGGCCAACATATGATCATCTGTTGCAGGTGAACCGTGCCCACTCCCTCCACATGCGTGTGCAGAGGTCCTCACTCCCAGCACCTCAGGATGGAACCATATTTGGAGACAGAGTCTTTGAAGAGGTGATTCAGTTAAAATAAGGCCCATTTGAGTGGAATCCAACCTGACCAGTGTCCTTATGAGAAGAGGCATGTGCACAGGCATAGGTTCACCAGGTGAGCATGTCACAGTGTGAGGACACAGAGGGAAGTCAAGGGGAGTGGCCTCAGCAGAACCAGCCCTGCCAGCACCATGATTGGACTTCCAGCCTCCAGAGCTGTGAGGAGATGAATGTCTATTGTTTAAGGCCCCAGCCTATAGTACTGTTCTAGGGTGGCCTGAGCAGGGTAACCAAGGAGGAGGAACGAAGTGATAATCAAAGCGATGGAGAAGGACAGAGCAGAGCTACAGAGCAGAAGGCAGCCTGCAGGGAAGCACTGTGTTGAGTAGACGCGCCCAGGGAGGCAGCATTTGGTGTGGCCGTTCACCAGCGAAAAGCCACAGGACAAAGCAGATACACGGCAAGAGGAAACAGCCTTTGGGGGGCTGGGGTAAGGGAAAAACAAGAGGGGCAGCCGTGTGAAGGATACTGCGCCTCCAGGGAAGAGTTGTAGATGTCATTTCGTTTTGTTTTTGATAGAATGTGTATTGTATGAGAAGCCCAAGGCAGAGTCTGTGGACGAGGGGATGCAGTGCACAGCTGAGAGGTGGGGTCTCCTGCAAGGTCCAGCAGAAAACGCATGCTCAGTGGGGATGGGGAAGCCACATGCAGGGAACTAACAGGGATGCTGGGACTCTAAGGACAAAGTCATTAACATCCAGACCTGAACAGAAGAGAAAAAGAAACAGGGATGCCCACGACAGGCAACAATGGGAACCGTGGAGGGGAAGGTGCCCAACAGGCATTGTGCCTGAGGGGTCATGTGCTGCTGAGAATGTGCCATTGCAGGAGGAACGGAAAGACAGGCCTGATGTCTCTCTCCTCCCAGGGATCCAACAAGACGGCAGTGACAGGGACAGGCCTAGGGGTCATACCCAGGGGCACAGAGCAGAGGGAATCATGAATTTGGAGGATGCTCTGGGTGAATTGTGTCTTCCCCAGAAAGGTATGTTGAGGCCCTGGTCCTGGAACCTCAGAATGTGACTTTTGAGCAGGATGGTTGCAGTAATGAGTGCAGGTGAGGTCATGCTGGACCAGAGTGAGCCCTGGTCTGGGTGACAGGAGTTCTTATAAGACAGCTGTGTGAAGCCAGGCATGGGGACAGCGCCCTGTAAGGAGGAGGACAGGGAGGCAGCTGCCGGCCAGAACGCCTGGGTTTGAGCCCAAGAATGGAAGCCAAGAGAAAGGCATTGGACCAAGTCTCCCCGGAGCTTCCAGGGAGAGTGTGGCCCTGCGGGCACCTCGATTTCAGACCTTTAGCCTCTAGAACTTTGAGGTGATAAACGTCTGTGGATGTGCAGTACCAGTGTGTGCCGCTTTGTTGTGGCCGCTAGGAAACCAATACGGGGTACACAGACTAACCCCACATCTAGAAAGAAGAGCGACCAAGTCCCCGAGCGGCTGCAGGGCTAGGAGCCAGAGGAGAGGAGTTAGGCTTCCAGGGTGTGTGGTGTGGATGCTGGGAAGGAAATGGAGGTTGTGTCCTCCTTCCACCGGATTTCTCCAGGTGTGACAGGCAAAGACCTCTGCCTCGAGGCAGGGATAGGAGCTGGAGGAGGAGTTTCCGGAGCCAGAGGAGAGCCGGGCACATCTGGCAGGAAAGGGAGAGGAAGGGTTCTGAAGCAGGAC
Organism: Myotis myotis; assembly: GCF_014108235.1. Classification (NCBI taxonomy): domain Eukaryota; kingdom Metazoa; phylum Chordata; class Mammalia; order Chiroptera; family Vespertilionidae; genus Myotis; species Myotis myotis. The sequence goes on along the minus strand of NW_023416390.1, from coordinate 34,291,818 downwards.
GTGGTTGCCAAGTGCCTGGAGACTCGCCGAGATGGAAAGCCATGTGCTTGGTGGCACCAGTCTGCATGGTCCTATGTCTTCTCCAGCAGCAAGCAGCCTGGGGTGGGACGGGATGGGGCTCTCTGTCAGGTCCTGGGCTGGGGAGAGTCAGTGTGGATGCTGTGAGCAGTGCTGCCCAGTTGGACCCTCTGTGGTGAAGGACATGTTCTTTGAACCTACCCCGTCCTGTGGGAAAACCACCAGCTCTGCGTGGCTGCTGAACACTTCAAATGAGGTGCCACTGACAAACTGAATTTTTTTTTTCTTTCATTTAAATTCAAATAACCACAGGTGCTCTTGGCTACCCTATTGATCTACCTTGCAGTACAGATGATGAGGGAGGGCAAGGCCAGAGGGAACCAAGGGTGCACCCGGAGAGCTGGCCATGAGGTCGGAAACCAAGCTGGAGACTCACCCAGGCAAAGAAGCAGTCAGAAATCACTAGACTCTCTTTCCACTCCACTCCACTTCTCCAGGGGCGAATTGGCCCCTGGCCAGAGGTGGATGGGCAGTGCCTGGATGTACTTATAGGTACAAGTTCTGCAAAGTTGTGACCCCTGGCAGGTCCCTAACATTTGACAGAGGTCACTGTGCCCCTCGAGTACCTTGTGCTCCTGTCATGTGCACGCAGCCTGCTGGAATCTTTAAAGCTTCCCAGGCGTGCTGAAGAGAAGCACGAGAGAGCAGTTGCAGGCGTGGCGTCTTCATGGCACGTTATCTCATCATCAGGCCCTGATCCCAACGTTTTAAAGAAATGCCTCCAGGGGCAGAAGATGCCTGTTGATTAATTAAACTCTGTAACCAGCCATTTGCTGTCTCCTGGGCCTTATTAAAGCCACAGATATTCCATAAAGGAGCCCCTAAAGGAGTTGCCGTGTCTGGAGACAGATATTTAACCACCCTCACTTCGTCTGCTAAATTTCTTGCTGGTTTTCTTGATGACAAATGCATTTTTGGAAACTTGGCAGTTTCCCTCCATGCCCGTGCTCACCCCCTTCTCCCCCCGCAATACATTCTTCAGATCTTTAGATGGGGTAGCTTGTTCCCTCCATGCTAATGACAGAAAATGAAGCCAGGAAGCAGTCTCCAGGCTGACAGAGGCCCAGCCCCGACCTCTGAACTCCCCATTCAACCCTCGGCCACTACGCAATGTTGTCCCCTGAACACCGCTGACCCAGAGCAAAGTAAAATCGTCCCCTTTTTCTCCAAGGTCTGGAAAATGCTCGCCATGGTGAATGTTTGGGTGCCAGAGGAAAAAGGTGCCTTGAAAAGAGGCACACGGAACTGTAAGTGTGGAAGGAACGCCGGGGTGGAAAAGACACACACCTGAGAGGACTGCTGGGTGGTGTGAGACAGCAGGCAGCTCGGCCAGGGCCCAAGCATCAGGGCTCACACCCAAGGGCCTGTTTCCCAGACCCTGGGGACCGGGCATCGCCAAGCTCCAGTTATAAGGAGGAGACCGGCTGTGGGTCTTCGAATGCTCACGTCCACGGGATTAATGAAAACCTACCTTACCGATGGGGAGAACCAAGATGGCGGCATAGGTTAATGCCGGAGTTTGCTGCTCTGAACAACTACTTCAAAAGTGAAACCAAAAAACGGAAGGGACATCACCCAGAACCACAGGAACGCTGGCTGAGTGGAAGTCCTACAACTAGGAGGAAAGAGAAATGCATACGGACACTCAGAGGAGGCGCAGTGCTGAAGTCAAATTCTGAGGTGCGGAGTGCGTGAGCGGGCTGGCGGCCGAGGGCGCGGTTGGTGTTTTCAATCGGGAGGGAGTCGCAGACTCTGAGCTCCAGATCCGGGCGAGTCTTTAGGGACCCAGACTCAAACGGGAGAAGCGGGACTGTCTGGCTTCGGTCAGAGTGAGTGCAGCTTTCTCTCTGAGCTTTGCAGCGGGTGCTGGGACTCAGAGAGGCAGAGCCCCTGGGGACAGGACTGAGAGCCGCCATAACTGCTCTCTCCGGCCCACCCTGTTGATCCTGTGCGACCCGCCCCACCCAAGCCCTGCACACAGGCATTTGCCGGATAGCCTCAGGCAAACGCCAGATTAGCACCTCCCTAGAGGACAGAAGTTCTCTCACTGCTGACACAGCTGATTCTCATAGCCACTTGGCCTGGAGGTCAAACCCTCCCTGGAATTAACTACAACAATCAAGATTTAACTATAAGACTGCGAACAAAGACCACTAGGGGGTGCACCAAGGAAGCATAACAAAATGCGAAGACAAAGAAACAGGACAAAATTGTCAATGGAAGATATAGAGTTCAGAACCACACTTTTAAGGTCTCTCAAGAACTGTTTAGAAGCCGCCGATAAACTTAATGAGATCTACAAGAAAACTAATAAGACCCTCGATCTTATATTGGGGAACCAACTAGAAATTAAGCATACACGGACTGAAATAACGAATATTATACAGACTCCCGACAGCAGACCAGAGGAGCGCAAGAATCAAGTCAATGATTTGAAATGCGAGGAAGCAAAAAACATCCAACCGGAAAAGCAAAATGAAAAAAGAATCCAAAAATGCGAAGATAGTGTAAGGAGCCTCTGGGACAGCTTCAAGCGTACCAACATCAGAATTATAGGGGTGCCAGAAGATGAGAGAGAGCAAGATATTGAAAACCTATTTGAAGAAATAATGACAGAAAACTTCCCCCACCTGGTGAAAGAAATGGACTTACAGGTCCAAGAAGCGCGGAGAACCCCAAACAAAAGGAATCCAAAGAGGACCACACCAAGACACATCATAATTAAAATGCCAAGAGCAAAAGATAAAGAGAGAATCTTAAAAACAGCAAGAGAAAGAAACTCAGTTACCTACAAGGGAATACCCATACGACTGTCAGCTGATTTCTCAACAGAAACTTTGCAGGCCAGAAGGGAGTGGCAAGAAATATTCAAAGTGATGAATACCAAGAACCTACAACCAAGATTACTTTATCCAGCAAAGCTATCATTCAGAATTGAAGGTCAGATAAAGAGCTTCACAGATAAGGAAAAGCTAAAGGAGTTCATCACCACCAAACCAGGATTATATGAAATGCTGAAAGGTATCCTTTAAGAAGAGGAAGAGGAAGAAAAAGGTAAAGATACAAATTATGAACAACAAATATGCATCTATCAACAAGTGAATCTAAGAATCAAGTGAATAAATAATCTGATGAACAGAATGAACTGTTGATTACAAATAGAATCAGGGACATAGAAAGGGAATGGACTGACTATTCCTGGGGGGGAAAGGGGTGTGGGAGATGCGGGAAGAGACTGGACAAAAATCGTGCACCTATGGATGAGGACAGTGGGTGGGGAGTGAGGGCGGAGGGTGGGGCGGGAACTGGGAGGAGGGGAGTTATGGGGGGGAAAAAAAGAGGAACAAATGTAATAATCTGAACAATAAAGATTTAATTAAAATAAAAAAAAAAAAAAAGAAAACCTACCTTACCCAGCATGTCTCCTGGACTGAGAAGAGCTAGGTGCTCACCCGACCTCCAGGCCTGCCGAGGTCACTGCTGGTGGCAGCTCCGGCTGCCCATGTCAGGCCCACGTGGTTCCCTCTCTCCAGTCTCCATCCCAGGCAGCTGTGGCCCAGGAGAGAAGGGTCTTTGTGGTCTGTACATTCTTCATACCTAGTCCCTAGTGTTCTCGGGTTTTTCCATCTATTCAAACCTAATTGGAGAAAGAGTCATTCAGGGAACCCTTATTACATACTGCCATCTCAGAAGGAGTGTTTATATTAATGGAATTGTTCGGATGTGTCATTTGGGGACTTTGAAAAACAACTTTTTTGTTTTTCAAAATCTGTGAAGTTGGCCTTACCTCTTGAAGTTTGGGAGTTATGTTAGTAAAATGAGTGTCCCCAGGCAACATTTTCGGAGGGAACAGGCCTGTCAGGGAACACGGGTGACCGAAACAGCAATATTTCTCTCTAGCCAAACAGCCCGTGAGGTTTCTCTTACTATAGCAACACCCAACGCCCGCCTCTGGCTCCCGCTGGTAAAAATCAATTCTCGCGCCCGCGTGGAGGGCAGGGCTGATTAATGGAGTCAGTGGAGACGGAGTGTTTGGTCGCACAGCCAAAGTCTTTCAAGAGTTGCAGAGCAAGACCAAAGTAAGTACCTCTGGGTTGTGAGTTTTGTTCTCCATAGGAAAAGGAAGCCTTTCCAAATAACGCTTCATGTCGACCTCTTCTGCGAGTGAATGCCAGGTGCTGGGGTGGAGGCGGGGGCAGGGAGACCAGTCTGAGGTTGCTTGGAAGCCTCCCCATCATCTCCCTGGAGCCAAGTCCCTGTCACGAGGCTGCCGGGACGTGGGCAGGCACGGCATTGACAGCCAGCGTGTGCGTGCCGACCGGTGTTACTCACAGGTCTGTCCAGTGCTTGGCCCCCAGCGGCTGCTGCTCCCCGCAGACGCACTGCCGGTAATTACAGAGGAGTCTGCTCCCCGGGCTGTCGCTGGTGAGTCCTGGCTTGATTTCAGTTGTTTGGTTTTCATTAAGGAACCCACAGATAGTTGCTCTCCAAACCCAGCCTGCCCTGAGGGTCCATGTGGTGAGTCCTGGCCACATCTATGAGTTTCACGTAAGCACATAAATCCATCAGCTGGGGCTGAGTGAGTGAAGTCTCTGTGTTCCCTGGAGGGAGTGGATCTCGTTCATTCCCTCCCTCACTGAGCAAGTATTTATGGCTCCTCCTGTGTCTGGGCACTGTGTGGGGACCTGAACACCCTGGGATAGCAGGATGGCCTCCTGTTTAATGGTTCCACTGCCCTACTCCTTTCAGGTGAGATACAGTCATGGAGAACACAGAAGTGAAGCAAACCCAAACCCATTCTCATGGTAGGTGCTCCCAGGTGGACGTGGCTCCTATTCTTTGCTGTCCCTTCTCTGCCACACCTGAGATTACAACCCAAGCAGGGGAGTGTCGAGGGGCTGGGTGCTCAGGGACAGTGTGGACAGCTGCCCCAAAGGAGCTTGTACAGTAAATTCTGATTAAGATACCAAGAAGAATTCTGCTTCCTCCAGGAAGCCCTCCGGGCCCTTAAGACAAGCTGGAGTCCCAAACCTTTGCCTCGGTGATGGTCCACAAATCCATTGACCTTAGGGAATGCTGCCTGGTCATTCCTTACTCAGGCCCTGGCTGAGACAGAGGGTTATGTGAATTGAGTCATCGTAGGTGGGGCCAAATATGTGTTGTTTTTTTGTTTTCCCCACCGTTACCAAGTTTTAGAAATATGTAAATTCCTCAAATATTATGCATGCAACCGCAGGGTGGGGTTTTAGAAATTAACCACAGAGGGCTATAGACACGGAAAGGACATTTGCATTTGCACTGTTAAGAATGAACAACCCCCGTAAATCTGTATAAGAAGAGTGATGACATGGAAGGAATTTTTTTAAGAGCACCAAGAAGACTGCAGAGCAATGGGTGGCAGCCAAGTGAGTTACATCTGCCAAGCTCGCCATCAGGGAAACTGAGCTAATCCGTCCATTCATCTGATAACCATCCTCAGAGCCCCTCCTGTGTGCGGGGTCCTCTGTGGGCGCAGGGCTTTGCCGGCTTTGTCCAGGCCTGCTGTCACACATCCTCTCGATTGTCGCTTCACTAACAGGTCAAACACTGGAGCAAGGCTGGAAAAGAAGGCAGACCAGTGACAGGGAGGGGAGCCAGGTGTTCCCTGTCTGGCTGTGCGGTTGAGATTGTCACAGAACTGTCTCGATGAACACTGGCCACACACTTTGAGGTGGATGCTAGTAGGCAGTCCATGTTCTAGGGGAGAGAATCCAGGCTGAGAGGCCCAGTTGCTTGTCCAGAGGGAGAACTCGAATCTAGGTGTGTCTGATTCCTCAGCCCTGTGCCATCTCTGAACCCGAATGTGCTGGAGAAAGAAAGCGGTGAGCACGTGGCATGCAGAGGAAGCCAGTTTTGGGGGACGTGCAGTTCCTGCTTCCTGAGCCAGACTGTGAGACACCCCAGGGAAATTCAGAATGAAGGTCTGACCCGCTGAGACCCTGCTTCACAGATCTGAGTTGGCAGGATCAGTGAGCCGGGTCCAGGCGTAGCATTTGGCACTCACTGCAGCAGGACATTCAGAGGGACAGGACCAAGGTGCTGTGGCACACACTTCATCTGGCCCAGCGCCAGACCCGACCCCAGTGGTCTCTATCTCCCAGCCTCCACCAGTTTCTTGGAGCTGAATTAAAATCGAAGTGGGTCCACCTGTCGGCATGTTCCCCATGGAAGTGTCACCAGAAAGAGCCGCCGTCCCCTGGACACCCCCGATCACTCACCACGCCGAGGAGCCCTCCAGGCCTGCTGTGGTGCCAAGCACCGCCCGAGGCCCTGGAGCCACAGAGGTGCAGAGGCGGCTCTCTGGGAATAGGATTGAATAAGATGCCAACCGCAGAGAGACATAAAAGCAAACACTCCATTTGCTGAGCACCCAAGTCTATGGGCGTTTTCTAGATCAAGTCACCAAAAGTAGGCCCCGCGCATAAGCGAATGGCCATTAGAGAGATGACCAAGGGTGAGAGCAAAACCGTGCTTTGTAATTAGACATGCTGCCGAAGCTTGGCCTCCTCTCCATAAAAGAGCCGCACGACGTAGCACGGCCTCTGATTGGCCTCCCCTAAAAGCCATATCCAATTTCAGTCCCTCACACCGAAAACAAGCCCCTTGGTGTGGGATTCCCAGCTTTCGAAGGGCACTGTCTCCTCACGGCAGCGGCCCAGCCCCTGAGAGCCCACTTTCTCTCTCTCTGCATGTGGCCATCGGTATTTGTTTTTGTTTTTTGGATTTTTGTTTTTTAATATATTTTATTGATTTTTTACAGAGAGGAAGAGAGAGGGATAGAGAGTTAGAAACATCGATCAGCTGCCTCTTGCACACCTCCTACTGGGGATGTGCCCGCAACCAAGGTACATGCCCTTGGCCGGAATCAAACCCGGGACCTTTCAGTCCCCAGGCCGACGCTCTATCCACTGAGCCAAACTGGTTAGGGCACCATCGGTATTTGTACGTAGTGTCAGGAGAAAGAAAGAATTGTCCATTTCACCACCTGAAGTTAATCTTAGAAGAGCATCAGAAAGACAGGAAGAGAAATGAACCTCGAAGTCAACATTGGTGTCCTTTGCTAGGTTTTGAAGCTACTTCTGCATCTGCTCTTCCCTTTGCGTGGGACCCCACAGGCCTGATTTTCTGTTTTCAGATAATACTCCTCGCCTGCAATCTTGTTTGGCCTTTGTGTAACCTGTGAGTTTGGTAAATTCTGTAAAATAAACCTATATTCCATCAGGTGTATCTGTTCTTAAAACCAAAGACTCGAGGTCCTATGCTCAAATCCACAGCTCTAAACAGAGAGAAGAAAAGATAAAATTCTTTTGTACATTGGGTTTGGATTTCTGGCAGGGCTAGGCTTGCTCTCGGCAGCTGAGTGCCTGTCTGAGCATGCCCACTGGCTCCCTGATGTCAGCTGCCCAGACCGATTTCTTTCTGGAGGCATGTCCAGGGGGTGGCCTCAGGGCTAAGTGGTCTTAGATTCAAATTCAGGCCTCATCCCCTTACTTTCCACGTGCCAGTTCTTTTATGCATGAAACAGAAGTGATAAAAACACCGCCCTCCAGAGCCCAGCAGGGTTAAAGAGACGGTGTTTGTGAGAGGCGCGGCCCAGCCCTGAGCATCTGGCTGCTGTTTTCCCCTCTCACTCGCTGCCAGGGGCTCAGACCTCAGGTCGCAGTTGGGCTCTGCCTGGGGACCTGGTGGCCACCCAAACCATGGTCTTCAGGGGTTCTGTGTGGCATTCACGGTTGGAGCTGCCAACACACCCACTGCAAGGACCTCCTGCTTGCGCACACCAAGAACACAGGCGCTTTCTCGCGTTCTGTTTGTCATTGTGTGGCCAGCTACAGCGTTACAAGTCAAAGCACATGGAGATCTTCCTTCTTCCTTCACACACAGAAAAGAAAATCCTCAGACTATTTAGTATGCTTGTTTTCAGGTCTCTCAGCAGAAAAGCATTTGACATCATGGGAAGACCAGGTCCAAGGCCACCGCCTGCCAGATGAGCATCTGTGGACTCCAGGCGCCGTTGTTATCATTTCTGAATGCACCTACATTCCTTCTAACTGCAGCATCATGTAGTGTGCTGAGCTTGGGCTTAGAGTTAAAAGCTCTAGCTCTTGCTCATTTATTTATTCGACAGCTGCGTACAGAGCCAGGCACCGTGCTGGGCACCGGGGTGCAGAGACATTTGGTCTCTGGCTCAGGGCTCACGTCTATTTAGGGGACAGGAGGTGAAGTGAGTCAGGGCACAGCACTACAAAAGCCCGGAGGGACAAATATCGTCTGCTGACTGTCCCCACCCTACCAGGAGTGCATCCACGTATCCAGCATTTTGCTGTACAGCTTGTACCCTTTCTGGGAGATAATTCTCAAAACATGCCCACGAGGAAGATACCAGCAGTATTCCCACAGTGTAGTTGTGGGAACCAAAGCGCTGAGATCTTATATAACTTTCCCCAAATCACCCTGAGATCAATGGAGAGTGAAAGCCAGACTAGAACCCAAAGCATAAGGTTTGGGCACTTTGTTTGAGTGCTCTGTCTCACCTATGACCTCAGAGCTGCCAACCACACCCCGTTCTCGGCTGTCTGCTATTTAAAACCCCTGAGGCACAGTGAGGGGAGGCATAGAAATAATTTTTATATGCGAAGTATTATTAGCAACCCCCTGAGTTTTCTCTACAAGGAAGTACTCGTTGAGCTGAGAAGGTTTGGATGCAGTTTAACAACCTGAAACTTAACTGGAAGATGAGATAAGGTCAGTCAGTTATGAAACATAATTTATTCCCCTGATTTTCGGATTCCTCTGTGCAGCCAAGCTTAACCCTGTGAGGTTCATGGCAGTCCCCGGGAGCCCTGCCTAGCCTGATTCCCACCCTCAGGGCGGTCTAGACGGATTTGTGCCACCTTTGGCCTCTTTCTTCCATTTGCCTTGGGGATGCTCAGACTTAAAAGGCCACTGAAAATGCCTCTGTGGGCACGTCAGTCCACCTTCAAACACGAGGGCTAATCAGAATCACCTGAGATGTTTTTAAAAGTATGGGTCATGGGGTCCATCCTAGAGCTCCTAGACCAAGACATGCACAGGTGGACCCCAGGAATGTGTGTATCAACCTCCCCGTCACCCCCCCTCAGTCAGCCCCCCCTCCCCAAATGCCTCCTCATGGCCAGGCTTGGAAAGCCTGCCCTGTTAGCCCTACAGGCTGAGCCAGCTCAGCAGGCCAGAAATTCATGTTCCAGAAGCAAAGGGCTCCACAGACAACAAAGCTAAAGGGCATCTGTGCCCAGCACGCTGGGGCCTCTGATACACTCGATGCCTGTGAAGCTCCCGGGAGGTGAGGCAGCTGGTCTCACACCTTGACACAGAGGCCCTTTCTCAGGAGCACACCCGGGCAATGGCGGGCCGGCCCAGAGAGATGGCCAGATGCCACCAGGATGCAGAGGGCGGGCTTCCCTCCATCCATCCTCCATCCTCCATCCTCCATCCTCCATCCTAGTGCAGGTATTTGGGTGCCTGCAGCTCGGAGCTTAACTCGGCCCAGATCCATCCCCGGCACTCTCGGGCCAGCCTCAGCCAAGACACTGCCCTGGTTGTGTCTGCTCTTTCCCAGAAAGCAAGTGCTGTGCCTGCAGTTCCAGAGTTGAACACCTCACAGCCCCGCAGAACTCTGTAACCTTCGAGCAGCCAGCCAGGGCTCCTAGGTTTGGTCATCCCCAGGGTGAGGATGAAGCCGGTCAGCTCATGGTTTGTTTTACCCAACACGGACTCGAACGATTGACAAATGTGCAGGGTCTGCACAGTGAGCTGAGCAGAAAGTCCAAAACGATGACTTAAGTCAGCCCCGAGGCAGGCGACCAGTGACCACGCCTAATTACTCACTGATCGCTGGGGCCTGCCCTGTGGATTCCTCCTCCCTGAGTCACCCACCCTCCTGGGTGTGCCTCCTTCCCCAGCGTGTGGCCAGCAGGCAGCCTGGAGAGCAGGGGCCTTCTGTCTGTGCCGCTGCTTTCTGTCCCCATCGAGCAGTACATGAGCCCTGAGTGCTAACGAAGAGGCATTGTGGGTCACAGGATTCTACATGGGCAGCATGGGGAATAACATGGACCTTTACACACACTGGTGACAAGTACTGGGATTTATTAAAAAGAAAAAAATACCAAGCGTAAAGCAGTGGGAGTGTGGGTGGGAGTCGAGAACGTCCCTATGAGAGCAGGAGACTGTCAAGGTAAAGGAAAGGGCTGAGTCCAGCCAGGAACAAGGAGCCCACCAGTGGTGATGTAGAGAGAAAGCAGTGTGGGGCCTTGGTAAGAGGTGCTGAAACGCCATCGGGGACAATGAGGCAGCCCCAGGACCAGCACCAGAGAGGGATCAGCCATCTCCATGGCCTGTGGGACTCGGAAGAGGGTGGCTGACCTGAGGCCAGAGGCCAAGGCTACCTGGTGGGACAGGCTCTATGGCTGGGCACCACCAGTGGGAAGGGGGATCATAGACTCCATAGCCCACCCCTGCTTCACAGTCAGGGGCCACCCTCCTCCTCCAGATAGAAAACTAAGCGTGACTTGTGGGGAAATGGAAGCAGAGGCACACGGGTACTGGGCTCCCTCTGCCACCCCTGGCAGGGTCTGGCTTGAGTTTGCTTGTAGGAGACATTGAAAGACTCCTGCGTGTGGAGGGAGGAGAGAACGTGATGGAAGCACTGGGTCATGGCCGGCTGGGTGAGACCGGAGAGCCCAGCATTTCACATGTGGTCTCTCCTGTTACCGAGCAGAACGAGCCCGTCCACCCAGCACTGCTGAGCCAAACACCTGACACTGAGAACCACCGCAGAGAAACCTTGGCCGTTTTATCATGAAAGCCACCAATCAGGAGAGTGGAAGGTGATGCGCCAAAGCCCGAGCTCCGATGGCGCGTAGGGGATGGATTCTGTAGGCAAAGTCCCCAGACACCAGGGTTAGGGGCCCAGGGGATGCTGGGAGCTGACTGTGGGAGGTGAGGGGGTGATGAGTCATTTCTGCAGGTCTGAGGACACTCTGAGATCTGCTCCCGGGTCCCTCTGTCTGGTTTCGTGGGAAAGTAGCCAGAGGGTCATTCCACCTGAAGGCTCAGGAGATGGAACGGAACTCAGGTGAAGATGTGATCATTAGCCTGCGAAGGGCCTGACCTGGGACATTAGTCAGGTCTGGTGCTGTCTTCTGCTGCCTCAGTGGTTGCTGGTTACCCCTGGAAAGGCTAGGTCTCTGAGGGGTAGAGAGAGTTATGATTTCTAGAGCTAGAATTTAAAGCTAAATCCAATCAAAGTCATAAGGTCCCTCAGTTTCTCTCTGCCGCCTCTGTGAACCGCTGCACACACCCGCCAGGTCAGCCTGCAGCAGGCGTCACGGAGCAGAACAAGGAGAGGGGAGCAGAACTGTCCGGTCCTTTTGGGAACGCAGGTCCAGCAGAACCTTCTACAGCCTGTGAGAGCATAGTGCCGATGCCCCACTGTCTCCCTGTCCACCCTCACCTGCTTGTCCTCAAGCCTCATAGCTGTCCTCGGGGTAGAGGTCGCCATTATGACCTTGGATTCCCACCTAGAATTAAGCTCCCATCACCCAGTGATTAATGATCTCGTTATTTGTTAATGAACACTTCTCAGGTGCCTCCACGTTTCCTTAAAGCGTTTACTTATGAGAGACGGCAATCCAGAAGCTGTCCGGAGGTGTCACCCACACCCTGTCCCCTGGGCCTTCTTTGTAAGTCTCCCCTGACCCCTCCTGCCTCTCTGCTCTGGGCATTGCCAGTAAAAGTCAGAGAGACGCTTCTCGCCATGCTGCCCGGTAACAATTTCCCTACGTCTCACTGTCCATCTCCCCTCTAGGCTGGGAGCCATCTCTGATGTTTTAGAGCAGTGGTTCTCAACCTTCCTAATGCCACGACCCTTTAATACAGTTCCTCATGTTGTGGTGACCCCCAATTTCATTGTTACAAATTGAACATAATTAAAGCATAGTGATTAATCACAAAAACAATATGTAATTATATATGTGTTTTCCGATGGTCTTAGGCGACCCCTGTGAAAGGGTCGTTTGACCCCCAAAGGGTCTCGACCCACAGGTTGAGAACCGCTGTTTTAGAGAGACAAGTGCAGTGCCTGGCAAACAGTGGGTGCTCGACACAGCTTGTCCGCTCCATGATCGAATGAACAAAGACCTGGATGGGTGAATAAAGGAGCCGGTAAGCGTGCGGAAAAAAACGCAGAGAAAGACATTCATCAGCTGCACAGCTGGGCAACTGACGATTTTCCATTGACAGACATTTCAGGCTCCACACAAAATTCAAATGCCCTTTACTGCACCGCACAAATCACAGTCCGCACTCCTCACACCGCCCCTGAGAAATGCAGCGGTGGGGAGACCGGACGTGGCCCTCCTATTGACCGCAGCTCTGCAAAAGGAATGAAAAGCTCAGCCTCGAACTCGCCTGTGAAAGGCTAACAGGAAGCACATTCAGCGGGTGCAGCACAGCCCCGGGCCCTTTCACACAGGCCCAGCCACCACCACCACCACGCTCACGGCTCGCCCCGTGACATGTTGCCGTGCCAACATACATTCGGAGTCATCCAAGCAGATTTAATGCCATCGCCACCATGACGCACTCTGGCTGAAAGGGAAGATTCCGACCTACCTAGGGAATTATTTTAATCAGTTTAGTTCCAGAAATCACTATGGAAATTCAGATTTCCCCATTCTGCTGCTTCTGAGCATTACATTGTGACAAATGGCTGATGAAGCCACCGCTTCCCCCACCCCCAACCCTGAGAAATGACATGATTGGCAGCCATTCTGAATCCCACACGGAAAGGTCTAAGGTTATAAGCACATGAAAAGCCAACAAAAAGGAAGCTTTTGAAAATAAGAAAAACACCAAAATTACCCATCGCTCTCCACATACCATACAGATAACCAGGCCTCTTTCATGAGGACAAGTGCTCCCTCCTCGGCCAAGTATCTCAGTCCCTGGGAAGCAGGACCTGAACATTAGATGGAGATCATGTATGCGGTGACCCACAGCAACACACAGGTGAGCGTAACCCATTGGTGGACTTCAGACAAGCCTGAACGCACGAGGTGTGATGTATGCTGATGCTACGTCCTCCCACACGGCGTGCCACTTAAGCACTGGGCCGGATGGACTGAAACACGCAAAAAGCTCGGGAAGTGCTCAGGGACCTCGGTGTGGCCCGCCCGCCACGGTTTCTAAGCACTCGCTTATCCTGTTTTTCGTTCACTCAGCAGTGTTTATTGGCATACACGCTCCCCTTGACCTCCGCAGCTGCCTTTCCAAAGAGGTGGGCAAGTCATTGTGAGGGTGAGCAAACTGAAGCTCACAGTGAAAACACTGCCCTCGTCCTGGAGCTATTGAGAAGCAGAACTGAAGCGGTCACCCGGGCTTCGGGTGCCGCCCGGCCATGGACCACGATGCTCTTGCTGGGGACTTTTAAAGGGAAGATGGTAAACATTAAATCGAAAGTTCAAACCACACTTAAAGTTTGACTACCATTTAATCTGCACGTACCTTTTTCATGAGCACATCTTTTATGTAAACTGTTAATGAACCAAACAAAATTCTTACCGTTGAAATATTCAGGCACAACGAGAATATTGGTATAGATCTCATCCATATACCCATGCAGAGGCTAGGGGCAAAAAAAATGAGGCCCTAGGGACCCCGGGATGTACCCCCAGCCCTGAGATTGTGGAAGTTCCTGCTCAGAGCACATCGCAAATGTGATGAATACCATCCAGAATTCTGTCTAAATGGTTGGCTTTATCCTAGAACTGGGTCTCCCAACCTCAACTCTGGTGACCTTTGGGGCTAAGGAAGCCTTTGTCGTAGGCCTGTCCTGTGCAGCGTGTCCAGCAGCACCCCTGGCCTCTCCTCACTAGATGCCAACAGCACCCCACCCCGAGTGGAGACAACCACAAATAGCCCCAGACATTCCCAGGTGTCCCCTGGGGAACAGTCACCCCCGTTGAGACCACTGTCTGAGGCAGATGTTTCTTACTCCTCTAGTCACTTCCCACAGGCAGAGGGCTGTCACTTTATTTCTTTGAAATGCACTGTTTCTTGCAAAGCAAATGCATTCTGTGCTGAGAGACTGTGGACAGACAGGTACAGCCTGAGCACGCAGTGGTGTGTCCTGGCACCCTGGGGGCGGCCTACAGGGACTGCAGGATTTGATCATCACCGTGACCCTAGGAAGCAGGTACTAGCACATCTGGCTTAATAAACAAGGAAACTGAGGTTTCACCAAGTTCCCCAGGACATTCATAGTGACGGCTCTTTGGACCACACACTCAGCTGCCCACACTCCAGCAGCCCCGGATTCTAGGAGATGGACTGCAACATTGTGACCCAGTCCCTGGGTAGGACCGTCCTGGACGTGACCATGGACATCATCTCCAGGAAACGTGTGTTAGTCACATGGAGGGTAACGAATCCGCATGTGCGCGTGTGAGAGTGCAGAGGTGTGTTAGGTAAGTAGACTCTGCTGGCACTGTGTGAAGTTGGGCCTTCAACAGCCACCCAGAAGGAGAAAGCAAAACAGCCCTGCAAAAGCAAACTGCCTGCAATGAGTCCATTTCCTCTCACGCCTTCCCCAACCCGAATCACTGGGTATCAGGTTGCTGGAATGAAGATCTGGGATCCTAGCAGGCCCTGCGTGTGCGTGTGCCATCCAGGCTGTGGAGGAGCCTCCTCGGGAGTTCCCGTGCTGGGGGCAGTGGGGGGAAGTATTCCATAAAACTAGATAGGCCCTTTCAAGCTCTTAACCATCGCCCCAGAGAACTGAAATCTCAGTACCTGTGTCCACCCAGAGACATCGCTGAGCTAGGAGCAAAGCCCGTACCTCCAGGGGGGAGCTGTGGGGATCTCCCTGCAGCCAGCAACTATCCCCTCACCCCATTCGGTGCACATTCACAGCTCCTGGTCCCAGGCCACCTCTACGTGGGCAGATAGCTGCTGTCTGTGCAAATCGGTCCCGTCACCCTGGACATGATGAGGGAGCATTGGCGAGCCAGGCCTTCTCTGAGCTCCTGCCCAGACGAACCTGCGGCCGATGTCTCTGCCACTGCTGTGGCCCATGTCTAGTGGTGAGGGCTCAGCCGAATCGGCCATTCTGTGCTCTTTCTAACTAGCAATGTAGGTTGATTTGGTAACTCAGTCATTGCATGGCCTCAAGAACAAGGTCATTGATGGGCTAGTCTTTAAATGAAGAGATTTTCATGAACAGAGGAAGGAAATAAGGCTTTAAGTCACAGAACCCTAGCAAGGAAGATTCAAGGGCCATGATGTGTAGCCCTGGGGACCCGTGAGTGCTGCGCCCTGAACCCTTTGGGCCAAGAGCAGTCGGGAACTTTCTGGTACCAACTTTGTCTGGACAGCTGCACCTCCCAGCCACCTCCACTCCTTCAAACATGTTATGTGAAATTTAAATAAATTTTTTAAAAAACTCAATGCATTCAAATGTTTTTTCTATATACCATTTCACCCAAGTTGGCATCATTTGGTGTTTTGCCTTTATGGTAGTACTCTTTTAAAAACATATTCATTATATGTTGACCTGTATATCCTGTGTATTTGTAAGTTATTATCATACATGCCACCTAAATGCCAAACATGTTTTTAAAAGAGACTCAAATGCCTTTTTTAGGAAAAACAAAATGATCTTTATTTTTAAAACAATAACTTACAGGTTGAGCGAATTCTCTGACCTACGCTGTTTGCTTTATGCACAGCGTTGAAGCCTGGAACAGTTTTGCTTTTTTTGTTTGTTTGTTTTATTTCAATATAAGTTTACAGATACTATTAATGTCAGAAACTGCATTACAGAGCAGTTCTCGTCGCACACCTCATGCCAGTACAAAGCGCCACCCAGATAGAAAACTGTCGTAAATAAAACATTTCCACCGAGGCTGGCATAGATGTATATATTTATATATTTATATATAATTTCACAACAGCTAACAGTCAACGTCATCCATAGTCAAAACCGAAGTCAAGCTAATTAAAACTACAACACGATTACATGTCAGCGTTATACTTCCCATACAGCATTTAAAATATTTAAACTTTCTGATACATTTATAAGGTATGCCAAAAGTGAGAAAATAAAGTTTTAGCATTTAAATACAAATCACCATAGAAAACCTTCAGGAAACACAGAGAGTCCTACTGTACAGAAGTGCAGGCAGGCCCCTCTGGCCACCGGCTTTGACAAGTGGCATCGGCTGGTGGCACAGCCCTGCGTGATGCACTGTCAGGGTCACAGTCACGTGACGGCCACGCAGGCATGAGAGAGGCGGGGAGGAAGCACAGTGCACGCCTCCCCCTCGGCACGCTGCTCCTGTCTTAAGCCCCCAGGCAGCTGGGAGCCCTGCTGAAAGCAAGCACACGCATCCCGAGACTGGGCCTCACTTGGTGTTTTGCTCCAAAGCGGAGTACTCTGTTTCCGACACCCGGGAGGCATCGATGAGTTTGGTGAGGCCTGTTTTGGCCGAGTACTTGAAGATGAAGGCCTTCATCAGCTCGTACCTGTAGTTGCGGTTGATGAAGCTGTAGAGCACAGGGTTGACACAGCAGTGCACCAGGGACAGGCACTGTGTGATGTGTAGAGCCGAGAAGAGGAAGTTCTCCAGCTGGCAGGTGAAGGGGATGTAGTGCAGGATGGAGCAGACGTCCAGGAGCACCACGACATGGTAGGGCAGCCAGCAAACCAGGAAGACCACCACGTAGGAGAAGATGATCTTCCGGCTGCTGTGTGTCTCCTGGTCGCCGGAGGCCGAGAGGGCTCGGGCCAGGAGGAAGTAGAAGATGGCGATGATGCAGAAAGGAATGACAAAGCCCAAGACCACAGACATCAGCTCCATGCTGATCAGCCACTCCTTGACGCTGTGCTCGGGGTAGAAGGACCGGCAGTAGGTCTCATTGTTGGATGCTGACGTGACAGTCTTCAGGTAGTAGGTGTCGGGCAGGGACACGCAGAAAGCCAGCAGCCACACGAGGACACAGACGACACGACGAACCACCTTCTTCCTGTGGCTCGAGGTGTTGGTGAAGTAGGTGATGGACAGGTAGCGGTCCACACTCATGCAGGTGAGGAAGAAGATGCTGCCAAAGAGGTTGATGGAGAAGATGAGGTGAGAGATCTTACAAGTGAGCTCACCCATGGGCCACTGGTTATGCTGCACAAGGCTGACCACCCAGACCGGGATGGTGACCACCACCCACAGGTCGGCGATGGCCAGGTTTAAGATGTAGCAATGCGTGTCATAGCCAGTGGTCTTGGCCTGGATGTTCACCCAGACCACCACGGAGTTGGCAATCATGCCGATCACGAAGATGAAGATGTAGATGAAGGACAGTGTGTAGAGCAGAACGCTCTTGTTGGCCATGTTGGGGCACGTCATGGTGTCGACCACGATGCAGTCGCTGCTGTTGCATGGCCAGCTGATGTCGGAGAAGTTCCCTGGTTCTGAATAGTCGAACAGATGCAAATCCATGGTGTCGAGGGCAGCGATCAAGTGGCCTGCACGAAAAAAATCAAACCAAAAAGATGGAAGAGAAAAATCGCTTCGTTAGGAAACATTCAAGTTTCAGTCAAAATGCTTTTTCAGCGCCAGTACACGCAACTGTTTCACTCGGGTTCTGTAGAATTTTTAAAGAAAACAACCATAGCAGAACCCCGCAAAACAAAATCAAACACACCCAGAATCTAAAGCCACATGGTGCTCAAAGACACAGTGCTTGCTTTCTCTATCTTTCCATGGCTGTGTTTGTAAGACATCGCCAGCCTGGCTGTGCCCAGGGTGTGAAATCAGCACAATCCAGGGGCCAGAGAAATGTCAGGCAGCTGATGCGGATGGCCGGCTGTCTCTCAGTGGACAGTGGACGCATTTCACCTACACCCAAAAAAAATGGCAGAATTGATCTGTTTCTTACCAGTGCCCTGCTCTGGTATCTCAATGAAATTGATTCAGATTCTCTTCCAAATTTGCATTAAAAATGGGACTGGTGCTTTTCACCCGTCTGCAAAATCAGCACATAAACCCAGGTCTCCTGCCGCCCCCATCTGCAGACGTGTAGACCCCTGGAAACGTGGTCAGCATGCCGAGCACCCTGCAGCCTGACCGAGCTTCAGGCCCGCAGACTCTGGTGTTGCTGTATGATTCCCAACCCAGGGCGCCCAAGCAGCTGCCTCAAGCGCTGGGCCAGCACCTGGCTTCCCATCTTTTATCTGCCCAATTGCTTCAAGAGCAATGTGTGCCAAGACCCGAAGCACAAAAATCACCGCCAGCTGCCTTCCTGGAGGGGCCGACGAGTTTCTCAACTGTCTTTCCCGCTGACCTGACGTGAGGCCAACTCTGAATTGTCCCCATGTAGCACCCACGGAGGATCCAGCCCAAGATACCACTGTGCTTGGCAATGATTCCTCCACGAATTCATCAGCTATGGGAGCTGCCAGGGCCTGTCTTCTACCACTGCCCTGTCCCCCCGCAGGGCCCTGAAATCCTTCCATGGCATGGCCCTGGGTCCGCATGACTATGATAGAGACGTAAAATGAAAATAAGTACAGGCCGTGGTGAGGGTTAGGTGCTGGTGCTTCCTTCTCACCTGTCCCAGGTAATAACTGACCAAGTCAAGTTTATTTGCCAAGTGGACTCCAGGTCACACATGAGAACTCCCTGGGGAGGGAAGTCAATGGTCCATCCGTGGGTCAGTGCCCTGGTGGCCACGCTAACGGTATGAAGAGATAGCTGGGAAAAGCTCCTCCCTCCCCCCGTCCTGCCCCCCCACTCCCCATCCGGGATGGGATTCTGGCTCCTCACTAACCTGAGACAAGTTAACCTGTTTTCCCACTACTTCTCAGGACACGGGTGCCTTGGAACTAAAGACCCTAAAGCAGAATCTAACACATAGCACATGCTCGCTAAAACTTCTCCCTGCCCTCCCCCTCCCTTTAGTGAAAAGCATACCCTTGCTTAGTTCTTGTTGCATATTTGAAGCTGACTCTTCCAGGCAAAGTAATCTGTGTCCCCGCCATGGAGACATGCAGGAGCTAACACAAAGACGCGCAGTCGGTTCACCTCTGGGATAAATGGACAGAGTCCCCGAGAAATGAGACTTTCTGCTGCCTCCCCGGGCCAGCTGGCTCCTCAGCCTCAAAACCCAGGGCAGGCAACCTACCCTTGAATCCTAGTCACCAGAGGCTGCCTGCGGGCTTCTGGGAGTTCTCCCCTTTTGGGCTGTAAGAGGCAACTGGTTCCCCTCCAGGTGACCTACCCAGGTCTCAGTGTCCCACTGCTGATGGAGGAGCTCAGACAAGCCACAGCCAGGCAGCCAGACAGAGGTGGGTTGGGTCCTGGGACCGGAAAGCCACTCGGCTGGTGCCTGGCTGGGGCTCCTTCTCCGCCCGCATTGGCACAGCCTACAAGGCCTCAGCCACAGCCATAAATCCTGGGGTTTGGGCCGATCACAGGGGCCTTTGTTAGCCTGAGCAGATGCCAAGTTCCCCCATGTCTTTCTTCACCCCAGGAGACACCCAGCTCACTCAGGCATGGACAGACAGACCTACTCACGGGCAGGGGTACAAAATCAGGGGACACCTGTCTCTTGTGTGCAGTCCCCAGGAAATCAACAGGCAAATGCATCCTTCTGGGCCCCTCCATTCCCCTGCACCTCTCGCTGCTGCCAGAGGGTTTCCTGCCTCTGCCGGCTGGGCAGTGAAAGGCTGATGCAGTGACCACGGTCACTCATGACCAGGCACACCTCCCCGCAGCCGTCCTCTCCCGGGTGGCACAGTGGGGATCGTCCAGCAGTGGGTGGACTGTGAAGTTCAGCTGCCCTGCTGATCGCTGATCATTGATCACTGATTACTGATCACCAATTAGCCCAGGAGGTGAAGCCAAAGGCCCACGTGCCTTCTTCTGGGAACCACAGTGCCCCCACCTCCGCCGCAGAAGGCTCTGGTGGTCAGAGCAGGAAGGGAAACACAGAGAAAGGAGGTGGGAAACAGCACAGCCATCAAATCCTCCGCAGAGTCAAATGGGAAACCGGGCGGGGAAATGCCACCCAATCGCTTAGCCTTTGCCATCTCGGTATTTTTCATGCATTAAGTGTGGGGAGCCAGGGGTGTGTCCAGAGAAAAGACTATGATTTGGCTCTGTTGTGTGGTGTGTACTCTCAGCAAGGCCCGGGTGCTGAGCCTGTGTCTGGGAGGCCTGGCGTGGGGGTGGGGGGGCAGGGCAGGCTCATTTCATGCCATTACACTGACAGCGTGGACCCCACCAGAGAACAGAATCTGCCTAAATCATTGGCTTAAGTTTTAACAAGGGAGGCTCTCAGAGCCTAATATGAACAAAGGCATGAAACGCAGACGATGAACTGTCTACGCAGATGCCTGTTTAAGGCCTGGCCACTAAGTGCCCAGCAAAGTCTGAGGGTGGAGTAAGGGAAGGAGCAGCTACTGAACTCCTGTGGCCACATGAGCTCCCTGACTACCTGCACGGCATCTCTGCTCCACTCCAGCCAAAGCAGGGGGACCCTTGTCCAGGACACAGAGCTGAGAGCCCCGGTGTACACGTGTGAGCGCCTCTGCACTGGCCAGTGCAGCTGCTCTGCTTTGCTGGGAGGCAGAGGTGGGGCTGGTAACCACCAGGACCTGGAGGTGATGCCCTCACCAGCCTCGGAATGAACCAGCCATTCTTGGGGCTTGCCTGGGTCCAGCCCCAGGGGTTCCCAAAGGTGTGGATGGAGTCGGCGAAGAATGTTTAACACGGAGACAGTGTTCAGAACTCTCTTGCTCTCTTTAGTCTCTGTGGATCTTCCTGTGCCTGGCTGAGGCCACAGAGAAAGACCCCGAGGCAAGCTGAGCCTTTATTTTATAGTCAGAGGTAAACAAGGTAGTGGTTTCCATAGTTATACTGTTCTTGTGAGTTTCACTTGTTTTGACCATAGTTACACTGTTCTTGTGAGTTTCACTTTTTTTGTTCTTGCTGCACTTCCCTCAGCCCATTAGCTTCCCAGATAAGATCTAGGGAGCTCCTAAGGTGAGGCCTAATTATGCTTAAGAGGACTATGCCCTCTAAGCTGGGACTTGTTTGTGACTTTGCCAGCAGGTCAGTCCCAGGCTTAATGCTATATCGGCTCCCCACAGGGGCTGAAGTTTAGGAACAACTTCATGGTGTCAGTCAAAGCTACCCATTGCCTGCACCCTGTGACTCTGAGCCCACTCCAAAGAGGGGCCAGGGCATGAGCCCCACTGCAGACACTTAGGCTGTCAGGTGTTCCTAAAAGGAGGAAAAAAATGGGCACAGAATAAAGGATGTTTCCAGTTCCATGACCTCATAGTGCACACATTCCTCCTCTCGAAAGATTCGCATGTTCCCAAGTGTACACGCAAGAATGTTTATGGACGTGCAGGTTACATGCTAGTAAAATCTGAAGGCAAAAATGCCAATCAATGGAGAAATGGTTCAATAAATCCAGCGTATCCACTGTGGAATATAATTTAGCTATGAAAACAAAGAGGAGACCGACTCTTACGAATGTGGAAAGTTACTATGCTGCTCGGATCCGCACACATACACAGAGCACGGTCTCTTTCATGTAAAAAGGGGCAAACATTATGTGTATTTTTATATTTAAATGTCTGTGCTTAAAGGCACAAGAACAATCACATTATGTATAAAACTCAGGGCCAGGAGGGTGGGGCGAGAGGACAGAGCTGGGATTGCACTTTTGACACGATAAACCTCTGACTTATTTGAAACCTGACATTAAGAATTATGTAAATTTTAATTAAAAACTATGAATTGGCAGCTACAAAACAGTCATGAGGATATAAAGCACAGCACAGGGAATATAGTCAATAATATTGTAATAACTGTGGATGGTGCCAGGTGGTTGCTAGACTTATTGGGGGGATCACTTCATATGTTATATAAATGTCTAACCACCGTGCTGTACACCTGGAACTCATATAATATTGGATGTCAACAGTAATTGAAAAATAAAATAATTATGTAAATTTTAATAGAGGCAGGAATGTTTCAGAAAACAATAAAGTTCACATTCCACGTTTCTGGACCACAGACACCTAAGTGAGAACAGAAAGCAGTAAGGTTGCTGTCCCTTCCCTCTTTCCTGACACTTCCCATGTTTTATCTCACGAGTCTCCTAGAGCCCACGAAGTTCTCGTCCCACACCTGCACTTGGACACATGGCACATCTGCCCCAAGGGACAGTGGCTCGTCCTGGGCCTGCAGAGGGCCAGCATCTGCCACCCTCCCTGTCTGGGGTCTGCAAGGGCCTCGTCTACTACTGATGTCCCACATGGTGGAAGGGCTCCTCTCTGTCCCACAAGAACGTCCCTGGGGACGTGCCTCTCACTTCTCAGGCTCATTATTCTCCCACCAAGTATCCTTGGCAACCAGTGAGCAGCAGCCAGTGGCCTGAGGTATTCAGCTGCATCCAAATGCTTTGCCTAAGCTCACCCGGGGGGCGGGGGCAAGCCAGAATCAGAGGCCTCTAAGCTTAGCGTCCCCACGGGGTGGCGATTTGTGCTGCAGCAAACTGTCCCTTCTCGGCCAACAGTCACTCCCTCCAGGATGGACTGCCAAGTGTTCAGGGTCTGGCTAGGGTTCACCTAAATCATCTTCAATATGTTTGCAATTTCCCATCACAGACCAAAAGACCCTTCCCGACTAACCCCTCAGCCCCTCCCATCCCAAATAACGCGTCCCCTGCTTCTCCGGCCTTCTCCCACCCAGGCCGGCATCTCCATGCTGCGTCCTGGCCTGGTGTACATTTCTCCTGCCACCACATCATTCACCCTCAGACACGCCTGCAAAGTCGCCTGGCCCAAAGCCGATGTTCAATGAATCAATAGTCAATGAATCAGTAGTTCATCAAGCCCCACTGAGACCAGAGATCTGAGGCCATCACTGGAGATGGGCATCCAGAAGCGACTGTTCTGAAATCCCCACTTAGAGGAGATACCATCCCCCCTTTTCATGCCCCCAAATGTTTGTGGAGCCTCCTCTGTGGGGGCTGTACTCTGGGGCACAGCAAGCCAGCATGGTCACCGCCCTGCCCCCAAGGGCTCACCAGCTCACCTAGAGGGCCAGGAAGCAAGGGTCGGGGCCACCCTGGGGCAGGAAGTGAGGGATTTCCACTCCCGAGGCCTATGGGGCCTTCAGGGAGAAAGGAGAGGGTCAGCGAACCTGGCTGAATAGCTGGAGGCAAGAATCAGGACTTGGTGGGGGTGAGGGGTCAGGCTGGGCCCGTCCCTGCAGAAGACACAAGGGTTTTGAGCAAGCAAGTGGCTTGGGTGCAGAGAAGGCTTCTAAGGATGGAAGTGACACAAACCGGGTAGGCTTGCGGTGGCAGGGTGCAGAGCAGGCTGGAGGCAGGACACCTCGGGGAGGAAGCGCTCCCAGTCTCCAGTGGGGCAAGTAAGATATGGCAGGCGAGGCAGGGTCTTGGGCACCTCTCAGTCACAGGGGCCCCTGGCCCTCTGGCCCTTTCAGGACCTCTGCCTATGGGGACCTTCTATAACAGCTTCCTGCGATTTGGGACGGTGTCCTCCCAGAACTGAAGTTTGGGGAGCAACTCAGTGCTGTCCCCAGAGGAGATCACCTGGAGACTGAGGCAGGGCAGGAGAAGGGGCCAGCTACCTCTCTCCCAACTCCTCCAGGGACTTTATCCGGGGGAACCGTGCTCGGGCCTGCTGTAAAAGGCCACCCCTCTAAACGGCGCCTAGATGAGGAGGATCCGCTGGGCCTAGAGAACCATTAGGCAGCTGCACATGACAGGTTTGGTTTTCATTTTGGAGATTTTTGTTACCAAACCCGCAGTAAATCTATGGGGCAGTCCCGGAAGGCTTCAGCCCCGGCAGCTCCTGTGGCCAGAGCTCACTGCGGTGGTCTGTCCCCCAGTCCCAACAAACAGAGAACAGTGCTGACTGGAACACACACACACACACACACACAGAGTGACCCTGAGTGACCATCGTCTACACAAGTAAAGAACTGCTCTGAATGACTTGAGAACTGGAAAAATAATAGAGAGAAAGAAGGAAAGCAAAGGCCATACCCTAATTCAGGTATAGACCACCTATTCCGGGGGTCCTCAGTCATGCATCATGTTAACTCTGGGGGCACCCTCATCCACTTAAGTACTGGGGGATAAAATGAACCCCACATCCAGAAACCCGATCTGGCCTGCTGTGCTCAGCTGCCCGACAGGGAAGTGGAGTTGCACCCAGCAAGGCAGACCCAGAGGCCCCGAGTCACAAAGGCTGCCGCCTGGGTTGGCCGAGTGTAACTAGAGCCCTAATTCCCACCCAGCTTAGGACTGGGTCCAGGCAGCAGGAGGTCAGCCAGGCTGAGCCACTCACGGCGCCCGGCACACACAATGGGGCTCCCAGGAGAATGCTCCACAATCTCAGACTCTTCTATTCAAACTGAGACAGATCCCCACAAAAGGTCCCCACGCTGCCCCTTAGCCAATAGCAGGTCAAGGCCACCTGGGACAGTCACAGCTCCACCCTTCGGGCACTTGGAAAACACAGGTCAGCTTACAAACCTACTCCTGGCTCAGCAAAATTTTGGCTACAAAATTATGCAATTCCCCCATCACTTTAATAACGAAGCAATAATGGGCTCCCCTCCCCACTTCCAATTCTAAATTAGTAGATTCTTACATTAAAAAGCATGCAATACCCCTGCAGAGAGCATTCAGGTAGTCCAGATTAGAGAACCATCCCTGTTTCTTTTTCCTTTTTTTTTTTTTTGGTTGTCATTATTTTAATAGCAAATATGTGTCCTGGAGCTATAATTTTCTGGACTTTAAGTACAGTTTCTAAATTGCACCTGCCCACTTGGAAGGCATTCTAGTACCATTTTTGTTCCCAAGAGTAAAATTAAGTTTCTCAGTTGCCTAATTTAAAAGTGCAAATACTTTTCAGCTCCCAATTCCGCTCATGTTCTGCAAAATCACGGGGGAAAATCTCGCCCTGAAATCGTTAAGGTTGTTTTCCTTCCCGTCGGTTACTCTCAGGGTTTAGAGTGACTCTCGGCCTCAGGTTTGAAAAACTGCCACCAACTTCCCTGGTGTTGCCTGGAAAACAGGAACCTCTATAACTGGAATAATCACACAAAAAGCCACTGTTCCTGCGTAAATAGTTTTTTTTGTTTGGTTTTTTTTTTTTTTTTCTTCAATTCAGAAAGTCTATATGTGGCCTGTTCTGGGCCTGACTAGAAACCATAATACCTTCTCCATTCTCTCAGGACTTGCTGTTAACAGGGCATGACCGCACCTCCAGAGTCCCAACTCCCTTTAGCACAGGCATGCTGCCTCGGCCATCCTTTCCAGAGCTTTCTTTAAACTGTGATTGTGATGTGCTGCCCTTTAAAAAAATCACACGGGCAGCAAAACAGGCACTTTCCAGTTTTCTTTTGCCTTTCCACCTGCATTTTTTTCTCAATTTTTCTTTTGCTTTTCCACTCCCCACCCCTTCTATCCCCAGGAGGTTGTGGCCTCAAGCTTAGCAGTTGTGTGTACACTGGAGTGTTTATGGCAGAGACAGGGGGGGAAAGAGTAAATTGTTTCCAAGCTAGAGCTCCGTGTGCAGCTCTGCCTCAGAGAAGGCTGAGCATCGGGAAACTCATGCTGGTGGAAGGAAGGCAACGCTTTATCCATTAAAAATCTACAGACGGTTCAGCACAGACACCAGCAGCCTCCACTTTCTTTTCTAAGCAAGCCTATTGGATCTGGCATTTTCCTGGCATAAATAAAGGCACACAAAGGCAGCGTCTGTGTTTAAAAAGAGAAGGAAAAGTTATCACATTGAGACTGCAGAGTGAAGTTTCAGGGGGTGTCCCTGCACCAAATACCTTCAAAAGGCTGTAAGCCATTTAGGGGGTGACTTCCACTTCTGGAAAATGTAATTATTCTGTTGTGACCAAATGAATCATGAGAGAGAGAAAGAAAAGAAAGGAAGGAGAGGAGAGGAGAGGAGAGGGAAAAGAACAAGGGAGACAGTCAGTTTGACTTTTACAACTTCTCAATCCGTCTGGAAATTAAAGTCATAGTTAACCACCCATCTTTGCCCTCGCTCCAAGGTTGTTACTCTCAGATGCCCCCTCAATATTTGAGCATACTAACAAAACCCAGCAAAATTGATGTTTTACCTGAAGAGTATATTTATATGACCAAATCCTAGACTTGTGACTCTTTTCCCCAGCTGAAGTTGGACTAACCTTCTGAGAGAACAAGACATGCTCAGGTTAGATGAGCAAGGAGGCCGTTAGGAGACCAGAAGGCAGAGCCGTGTGTCACATTCAGCCGCAGAGCTCCCTGGCTCCCGGGACCCGGTGATCCCCCACGCCACTGAATGCAGATGCACTCGGGACCATCGGAGATTCTCAGCAGTTTTCTGCGCCACTTCAGGGTGCCTCTGAACAAAGTGTACATCTTTCTGGGACTGCACGTGGACTGCCGATTCTGTTTAGCAGTTGATATACCAGAAGGGAAGCGGGGTGCCAAGCTGACCCTTGTGCCAACTTTGAGAAGCAGAATGAACAGTCTGCAGTCTCCCCAAGTCCCCAGCGTACTGGAGCTTAAGTCCCCACAGCAGCAAATAAACACCAGATTCCCACACCCAACCAACACACGGAAGTTCCTTCCACAAGTGACCTAAGAAAACTGCCTTTTTTACTCTCTGCAGGGAGAGGCTCCCCGCCCCCCCCCCCCACCCCCCGCGGTGGTAGGCACACTGAGCCACGCAGCCATGCGACAAGCAGCCGGGCTCTCAGAAGGCAGACCTGCGCGATCGCAAGCACCCATCACAGCCCTGAGAAAGAAGCCTCTGACAAACCACTCAGCTTAGGAGCAGAAACCCTGCCCGCCGCCTCCCCTCCTTCCCACCAGGGCTTAAGAGGGAGCAGTTTCCTTACCTCCGCTGTCTCTCACTTAGGGCTCGCTCTCCTGGCTCCTACCCTGGCTCCTACGCTCCCTGCCTGCCTTCGGGGCTGAGCAGTTTGGAGGAACTGTGAGCTCCAGGGCTGCAGACTCACATTATATACACTGCAGGAAGGCGCCTCTAGATGGCAGCTTTGTAACCCACATCTTCCTCCCTCCTCCCCCGTGCCACCCCCACCCCCACCCCCATCACAAATGCAGACACACATGCATGCATGCACGCACACACACCCCTCTTTGTAAAGCCCGGGTCGGCTGCTTCCAGCAAAGCTCCTCCACACCAGCGCACTCTTGGAAAACCCCCGCCTTCCTTCATTTGCAAAGTGTAATGAAGCCACAAGGTCCAGGCCCCATGGGGGGGAAATGTGTCAGCAGAAGAAAAACTGCAAAGAAACCTTAGTGCTTGATGAAATCGTCAAATATTTATCTGGTCTCAGGTATATCTTTAGCATTCCCATTAACACCAAGAGCTGCCTCTGAATGCCTCTCAGCTCTGGGAAGACTTTGTTCCCAGACAAATGCTCTGAACTTCTGAACCTGGGTGTTGATTTATTCAGCCTGGGTTTTCTTTGTTAATTCCTTCAAAACAGAAGTCACAGTTTTCATAGGACCAATCAATGGGTATCCTATAAACCCCCCAAAGTGGGGGGAAAGAACCTGTAGAATAGATTTCAATTGATTTTATTTGAATTCTTTTTCCTTTTTTTATTCTTTTTTTAAAAAAAAAAATTACTTTAGGCCCAAATGCCTTGAAAACCTAAGCAAAATGGTATTCTGACGCTCCTACACAGTACCAGGCACACATTAAGGGTAGAAAAAAATGTCTTTTTGATGATGTCTTTTCCTGGGGTAAGTTTAACCAACACTTTATTACTATTATTATTATTATTATTATTATTATTATTAAAATCTACTTCTTATCTAGAAGTGTGTGGCTAAAGTTCTGTCCTTGGGGGAATTAAACCTAAAAATGTGTTCCACAGAGCACTCGCCTCTCATGCCGTTTAGAAAAATAACCACAAAGCAGCGGCCTCAGCTTTCACTTTTAAACCATGCGTGTGCAGCCTTCACTTTCTTTGGGTTTCTGCTTTGGAGTGGGGTTCTCTGAGAGCAGCCAGAGTCGCGTGTGTCACTTGCCGTGTTTCCACTTTTCCCCTCCAGAGCTAACACTTTAGATTCTTTTTATACTTTTACTAAAAACAAGAGCAAACAGCCAGATTCGGGGTTGGGGGGGGAGGAAGTCAAAATGCCCTGCGGCTGGAGGCCTCCGCGTGAAGAAAGCCCTTAGCAAAAGCAACATTTTGTTTAGAGAAATCTTCAGGGAGCTGGGGGCACACCTGCTCTCCGGCGGCTCTCAGAGGGGGTCTGCTCCCAGGAGCCCTCCCCGTCCCAGCCGGATCCAGGGGCACCAGAGGGTCCACCTCCAGCTCCCAAAAACGGCTGCTGTCCAGGAAAACTGCAGGCGGCTCCCTCCGCACACCCCGCATGCAGGGGAGGCGGTACGAATGCTCATTCATCACTTTTTTGGTCCTGTTTTCCTCGCGGCGACCCTGCCTCGGAGGCTGCTGGCACGTACCCACACCCCGACGCCGGCAAGCAGAGGGCTCCTCTGTGACACTGACCACAGGCTTGCCTGTCTACGTCTGTGAACTTGGCGATCTGTTCCTGGACTGAAATACAGGATGGGTTTCAATCTGCTGGAATCAAGGGTGCTCTCTTAAAAAGGAAACAGCATGGAGAGAAACCTGCGACAGGATGCGGTTGCTAACCGAGGAGGAAGGAAAATGCAAAGTAGTTGTAAAAAAAGAACCCAGTTCAGTCCCTACTCTGCGGGGCTGCCGGGCTGTGGGTGGGGCCCCGGCAGCCGCTGGACTTGGATCCGGGACTCGCAACAGCGGGAGGCGCCACTGCGCGCCAGGCGCCCTGGGAGGGGGCCTGCACCCTCCCGCGTCTGCGTCGCCTGAGTGTCCCTACCCTCTCTGGGGCAAATGAGAGGGTAAGTAAGCAGTGCTTCCTAAGGGAGCAAGATGGCATCGCCCCAGAACCTGAAATGCCTCTTGGACCGCCGGGAAGACTCCCCCAGCTTTTGGAAGGCTCTCATTTGTAGGGAGGGTCGCAGTGGTTAGTTTAGGAGTGAGTTTGGTTATAGGAAGTTCTAAGGAGGCAGGAGGGAGGCTGACCCGGCTGACTCAGAACTCGGTTTCCTTGCGCGTTGCTAGCGCCGCACTTAGTGTGAGAGGTGTGAGAGAGAGCTGGGAGGGGTTCCAGCCTGGCTCCCAGGCCATCCTGGCTCTGTAATCTGCACCTGGGATTTGAGGCTCCAGGAGCAGGCGCGCCCACCCCACCCCCATCAGATCTGCGTGCAGGTGTGGCAGCCTGACTCAGCCTCCTGCCCCAAACTGGCCTCACTTTAAAAGCTCTGGGAGCCTGGAGGGCCAGGCGGGTCTGGGCGGCTAGTGAGCAGTTAGGAGTCAGCATGGATACTGGTGACCGCAGCTGTGACCCCAGACACTCAGCTGCAGGCTGGCTTGGGGACTGAAGATGGACTTTGCCCAGGAACAACCTCAGAACATCACACAAGGCTGGCGGACCCCTGGAGCCCCGCCCCTG
This sequence comes from Myotis myotis, assembly GCF_014108235.1. NCBI lineage: Eukaryota > Metazoa > Chordata > Mammalia > Chiroptera > Vespertilionidae > Myotis > Myotis myotis. Next base: position 34,262,082 of record NW_023416390.1, on the reverse strand, counting down.
GCAAGAAGCCTCCCCGTTAGAGGCTGGGCCTAGTGGGAGTCCTCTCAGCTAGGACAGGACCTCCCTCTGAATGACAGTCACCACGCTGCTGCTTCCCGGGAGGGACCTAGGAGTAGACACAGACTCCCAAGAGCCTGGGCTCTGTCCAGACAGGGATGCCTCGGAACCCCACCTTCCACACCATGTCTCCCAAAGCAGTTTAGCCTTTTTTAATATTAGGTCCTTTTTTCAAAAAAATTATAATAGAACCTTCTATTCTTGCCAGGTGCTTCTCAGAATTAAATGAAAGGATTTCGCTTAGAGGCACCTGGCAGGTCCCAGCAAAGCCTCGCCTCTGGCCCCAGCCAAATCCCAGGGACACAGGGCTCTTTTTCAGGATGACAAAAGATACATAACTCAGGGCTTGTGACCTTTGATGGACACAGATAAGGCTTGAAAGGTTTCATCATCACAGCTAAATGTGAGCGTTAACTCGGCAGGTCTCTCGGTCTCTCCACTAAGTATTTTGCCTACATTCTTTCATGGAATCTTCACAGCAATGGTAGAAGGCACACTAGGTTGGGTTCCCTAAAAGCACACCCTTGAATGAGAATTCAGGGGCAACAGATTCATGAAGGCATTGCTCCCAGAAGAAACATACGACGAATGGGGGAAAGACAGCCAGTGGTACAATTCTGGCTAAACCTCGGCTGCAGCCTGGCCCTTCCTGACTTTCTGAAGCCTAAACACACCCTGAATCTACCCCAACTCCAGGCACGGAAGCTGGATCCTTCAACCACTGCACCAGGGCTGCTAGACGGGTGGGGAAGGGGAACGTAACCCCCAGATACTTCCTGTTGCCAACCAGAGTGGGTGGAGGTGCTCCTAATCCCAGGTCAGTCTCTCAAAGACTCATTCCTGTCACAAGTCTGGGCAGTAAACCCACATTAAATGTGGGGGAGGGACACAGAAATATGTGGGGGTCAGGGGATCTGGAAACAGCAAGACACTGAATTAATCATCGATGGCATCTATTATAATAGTTTTGGTCCCAATAAGATAATGCATACTTTCTTAGTAATATTCAGGCCAACTTGTTTCTACCTCAGGACCTTTGCACCTGACACTTCCTCTTCCTGGAATACTCTTCCCAATGATTGTCATATGGCTCTTCTTTCTCTTGTTCTGATGTAAGATTTAATATAATTTCTTTAGAAAAACCTTATTTCACCGCGCTAGCCAAAGTATCCCCCATCCCAGTTACGCCCTTATTATCCGATATTCATAGTACTGATCACCATCCAAAGTCACCAGTTTATTGTTCGCCTTCTCCCCACTAGAGTATACGTCCTTGAGGGCAAGAATGTTGTTAATTTGTTCAATGCCGTGTCCCCATCGTGACACACGGTGTTTAGCACATAGTGGATTCTCATCAATATCAACTGAATGAATAAACTCAGACGAGCATCATGTTTGAATCAGGTGTTTGCCCTCTTCACATTTCTCTCGCCTTCTGCCTCATAGAATTGGGGGGTGGAAGGGAGTTAGGAAAGGGCCCACGTTAAATGTTTTAGGAAAATGGAAAACCATACACCTTAAAATTGGGCCAAGGGCTTGAATAGGTATTTCACACAGAGGGATATCTAGATGGTCAATAAACATGAAAAGTGGGCGACTTCCTTAGTCATTGGAAAAATAAAATTAGAATCACAATGCCCTACCGCTGGGCACCCAACAGGAAGGCTAACGTGAAAATCCCTGCCTATGGAGATGTGAGAAAGGCCATCCACCAACTTGAAGACAATGGTTACTAGTACCTCTGAGGAGAGCGAGAGAAATGGGATCCAGTGGGATACACGGGGGCATCTACACCATCTCTGTACTATTTTTATTTCTTCGGGCAAAAAAATGTCCACATTTGTTAGATCTTATTGGTGGCACCCAGGTAGACTTTACATGACTTGCTCTTCTCTCTGTTTGAAATTTTTCATTTTAGCCTTTACATTTAAGAAGAGGAAAATAAACTTGAATAGAGAGTTCTGGGTGAAGCGTTGCTTTCTCTACTTTCACTCCATTGTCAAGTTTGACACAGAAAAGGATGTTTTCTGATCTCTGGGCGAGTCCAGGAAACTTCTCCCACAAGAGCGTATCAAAGCATGGAAGCCTAATGGGATACCAAGGACAGTGGGTCAAACCGCAGCCTCATTTTTCTGAAACTTTGACAACGTTCTACAGTATTGTCGTTTCACACTCCTCCAGTTTCAATATATAGACTTTAGCTTCAAAACCTAACACCGATTCTGTTGAAAAAGATCTGAACCTGAAGACAAAGAAGAAATATTTGAGTATATCTTATACAATTATTTCAGTGGCTATGGATTTCAAGATTACAAATTTTATATATGCTAATAGTTAGACATTTTAATTTCCACCTATGTTCATAAAGACCTCTAAAAAGCCTAAAAGTGCCATGTGAGTTCAGATTAGACACCCTTTCTTCCTTCTTTACTTCCTTCCTTCCTCCTTTCATTTTTCCTTTTCAGAAAGAAAAAGGAAGAAATGGGGCAGACCAAGATCTCACTTTCAAAATCATACACTTTTCTTAAAAATCATTAACAACGGATTTCCAGAGTTTCTACTTAAAGTTATATTCGCTTTACAGAAAGCCTGTCCCAAAGAAGCGAGCCAGTGATGCTCTTGCCTCATTTTTCCTTTCAAGTTAAGATGTTCCTTATTAGTAAGTGCCAGAAATCCAACTTGAACTAGTTCAAGCAAAAAGGAGGGATTTATTGGCTCAACTAGCCCAACTGAGGCAACGAGGGCATGGAGCTGGCCTCAGGTTGCCAGGAACCAGGGACTCTGATGGCATCAGGATTTTCTCTTGGTTTCCATCTCCACCTCTCTTCCTGGATGTGTTCTCTCTGGCTGGAATCAGGATGGAAGACAGCTTCTTGGGTTCATCACCACGATTGATGAATAGAGACTTCTCTTTCCTAGCGCCAGTTTGAAAAGTCCCATTTCCGACATAGGTCAGGAGTGACTCCTTAGGTCAGCCACTGTGGCCAACAAGACAGGGGCAGTTAGGCATGGCCAGCTCTTGCTCCACTGTGAGCACTTGGGACAGGTTTGGAGAGAGGCCTAGGCTTATGGCGGTGCACTCATGCCCATGCGTGGTAGAGTGGAAGGCTTCTGAATTGCCAGGGAGGTCGTAAGGATGTGTCGTTTACAAAAGGCAGAAGAGGCGGGGAAGAAGCAAAGCAGAAGGACCCAGTTCATGTATTTGAAGAGCTGTCAGGTGAGAGACGTAGATAAGTGCCCAGAAAAAGAACCAGTGGTAGAAGCTGCCTCCATGTGCGGAGGGACCGTCTCAGACTGTTCTTAGCTCCCTTGCCACAGATGTCTCATAGCCTGGCAACCACTAGATGGGATGAGAGGATTCGGGATTCAATAGGAACTTTAGGTCCCTTCCAAACTTGACATTAGTGAAACCCTGCTGTGATCCTCATGTATGTATTGCCTCGCAGCTGCTAATTCACTCTTTTTGCCTGTTCTGTAAACATGGACATGCGCCCTTTAAATACGTTTACTTTGCCAGTTGGCATGATGTTCAGCTTTGTCAGTAGAGGGGACCAGAGAGACATGGCAGGAGGAACTTCCCAGTTCCCTCAGCTCATGGTACCCAGCAGCAGCCAACCGCTTCCCCCAGCACCTCTGGGTGGGATTTTTGTACAAAACCTCGGTGCCCTCTGATGAGACATTTCCCCATGAACAGCCTTCCCTGGTACCCTAAGGACCGAGTTCTGGTAAGATCTGAGTGTGTCACCATAGCAACATCTCTGCCACGGAAAGCCCTGGCTGTATCCTCAGTGAAGTCTGGGTCTCAGCCCTGGGGTCCTGGCTGCGCCTTGTGTCTGCCAAGCCTGTCTTCTTTAGAGTTCTCGTTACTTCTGACTCACCATCTTTAACCCTCTGTTATAGTTAATAATCCTTTACATTAAGCCTTCCCTGTTCAAGCTATTGTGCGGTTTCTCTCTCTGGTCTGGACCCTGACCAATACCCCGACCTTGTTCCTCATGAACCCTCTGCCCCCTCCCGTTCAGAACCCACCACTCCCTCATGGGTGCAGGGGCTTTGTGCAATCTTAAAACAGTGGAGAATTATAACCCATCCCACATCCTTTGACACTGTTTCTGTAAATGTTGACTCAGATTAATATGTACCTTATAGATAAACAGCATCCTATATAATAAAAGCCTAATATGCTAAGTGTCCGGTCAGTCAGATGGCCGTTCAACCGATCAAAGCATAATATGCTAATGATATGCTAAGGCTGCTCAACCTCTGACCACCAGGGGGCAGACACTACAATTGGTAGGTTAGCTTGCTGCTGGGGTCTGGCCAATTGGGACTGAGCAAGAAGGGCTGGACACACCCTGGAGCCCTCCCGTGGTCCCTCCCGGGCTGGCCAACCTCCCACATCCCTCCCCAGCCCTGATCGTGTACCGGTGGGGTCCCTCGGCCTGGCCTGAACCTTCTCACAGTCCGGGACCCCTCAGGGGATGTCGGAGAGCCAGTTTTGACCCAATCCTGCAGTTCAGGCTGAGGGACCCCACAGGTGCACGAATTTGTGCACTGGGCCTCTAGTGTTTGTATAAGAATCTTGGGAATGAACCTCCCCTGTGCTGGCCACAAAAGGACTCTCAACCACGTCCGAAGGAAAAGAACTTGCCTTCCCATCTCAGGTTGTCGCTGGATGCTTCTCTATCTGAGCTTTAATTGAACCTGGGATTCTGTGCCAAACTGCAGCTCATTTTCCAGCCCAGCCAGTCTCCTTGACCACAACCCTCAGGGACCTGTTTTCTCAATGTTCTGGCTTTCATTATTGGCTACTCTATGCCTGAGTTTTTCTGCCTCCTTTAAAGGACTGCAAACATACAGATGCCCAGCGTCACCAGTGCTATCTTTAAGTAGGAGATGTATGGGTGCAGAGACCTATGGTTCTCTACTTCAGACCCACACTCTGCCCTCCTCCGCCTGTCCTCTGCCCCGAGGTGGACCCAGTGGACGGGTCCATGGGCTCCTGGACACTCTGGCTTCTGTGGGATTCGGCAGCAGACAGGAAGAGGGAAATATTACCCTGCTGTTCACCCTCATCCAGGCAACTGGTGACATCAGAGCCACTGACACCGGGCAACTCTGTCTCCTTCTCCATGAGGTGGGGCTGACTCAGTTCGGGTGGTCCCCTTTAAGAAAAGAACACAACATTATAAAGAGAAAACACCTGTGCCACTTGAAACCCCCAAGCATGTGCCAAAGGGGAAGTTGAAATCAGAACGGGAAGAGGAAGGTATTTACCTGGTGTGTCACTTCCTCGATGTTTCAAACAATTTCATGCCTGCTCCAGGGCCCCTGGGCGCTGCAGACCTGCCTTCACCCGCTCTGTCAGGTTCCCCACACGCATGCCTCGTACATGTGCCCTTTGTGGACAAGCACCCCTCTACTCTGATAGGGCCATGTGGTTTATCTTTCTAATTCTTCAACAATAGCAGACATTTACTGTTTTTCCAAATAAAATTACCCCCTCGCTTCCACCCCCCAAAGGATCTGTTTGGGGTCACTGCAGCCTTTCACAGTTGGCAGGAGGCACACAATGGAACGGGGAGGACAGGACCTCCCAGTGGTTTTCAAAGGGGCTATGCTCCCTTGCTCTGATTTTACTAGTTTTCCTCCTCTGTTCGCCATGCAAGTTAGAAACAAGTTGAATGAACTACATACAGATCAAGGACAGACCCACCCTTTCTCCCCAGCATTTGTCCCCTCCTGTCGCCCTCGCCCACCTTCAGGACACAAAGCCGCCCCCTAGGAAGGTCTCCCTCCTTCTCCCACCGCTTTTCACGTGTTTCCATTGTAAAATATCATCACCATTTTTGCTTTGGAAATTCCCCTGGGCTGCCGAGTGGAGATGTAAGTCCTGTGAGTCAGGGTATGGGACCGGAAATAGCAGAAAGTTCCACCAGGGGAAGAAACCGAGGTTAGGGGATAGAAGGGAAAGTTTGATAACGAGAGGAAAAGGTCAGAGTCCAGATACTGGCCCCCGAGTCCCAAGGCAGGTGGGACAGAAGCTGGGCCTCGGAGCGCCGGCCTGGGCTCTGCTGGGACAGGTCCAGGCTGGCAGGTCCTGGTGGCAAGAACCAGAGCACCAAGGGCTCTGATCCAGGCAGTCCGAGGGCTGGGAGGGCTGGGCGGGCTGGGCTAAAATATAAATCAAGGCAGTCGACACGAACAGTGAGAGAAACATTATTTCAAACAGCCCAAGACGCTTCTGTTGTTTGCAAATACTCCATTTGCCACTTCGAAGCTGTCCTGTGGATTACCTGGCGGTGTCGGAGAACAGGAGACAGTCCCCGCACAGCCTGTTTTGACGGTGAGGTCAGTTAGCAGGTGGGTCCCCAGGCCCCTGGATCCCGTTCTCCCACAGTGAGTGGCCTCTGGGAGATGGCTGGCAGGACGGTTCCCGCACGTCAGGGGCTGCTGTGCCTCAGGGGCCCACAGGAGGTGCTTCCTGAGTTCCCCCTATCCCTCCCGGGGGCCAGGCGCACACTTTCCTTCTCGGGCCACACGGCTGGTTTTGGCAACAGGCACTTTCAGCTCAGAGTCGCCGCTGGGGCTCCGGAGCCTGAGGGCTCAGCCTCCTGGGGCCTGGGAAGGAGCCTGAGTGCTGGGAGGGTGAAGGAGAAGCGGGAGCGGGTCGCACAGCGCCTCCTCGTGTTACCGGGGCCCCTGCGGGACTGGCCCTCAGGCGGATGTGAGACGCTGAGGTGGGCAGTGCCCTGTGGATGGAGGCCGGAGGACAGGTGCATCCACGGTGCAGGGGTAGGCACCTTCCCAAGGTGGAGACCCCCAGGGAAAAAAGACACCGTCTCTGAGATGAGGACCTGACACAAGGTGGAGGCTTAGCCATGAGACACCGGAGCAGGGCCCAGGCTTGCAGCCACGGTGGTGAACAGGTGCGGGTCAGTGCAGCGGCCCAGGGACAGCCAGGTGCGGGTGGACGTGACAAGTCGGGTGGTTTTCTTGACAATAAAGGAAATGATGGCAGCAACAAGTAAATACCTACTGAGTGCCCTTTACCGACGCTGCGTTTATCTCGTTGAACCCTAGTGACAGCCCTGCAGACAGGATCATGGACATTACTTACCTGTCACAGAGGAGGGAGCCGAGGCTCCCAGAGGACCCTGCCTGCCACAGCCTTGCCCAGCTGTTGGGAGTCCCTCAGTCTCTCGCCTGGTTAGGGATTGGTCACTTGTTTTAGGAGCAGCCGTCTTGCCTGGAACCAGTCTGGGCACATTTCGCCTGAAACAAAGCAAAGCCCAAAAGGCAGGACTTTTCTCAAGAGGCGATGCCATCGGTCAGCACACGCTGACTGCCCGGTGACAGGAGGAATGTTGACACGCCCGTCCTGAATGCACGGCTAGAAGCGAAGACCTTGTCTTTAACCCGAGGCTGTGGGTCAGCACGCTGGCCTGGCAGACGTGTGGGCAGGGGGTGCCTGCCTAACCCCAGCATCTCCTGCCGGGACCTCATCTGGCAAAGCAGCGCTCGATGTTCCCGGCCCACGGGACCCTGGTGTGGGCACAGGGAAGGCTTACTGACCTCTCCCCTGCAGCCCCCAGAGTGCACACACCGGCCAGGACAGCCACCCCTCTCGTGAGCACAGGCACGGGACAGGACAGGCACGAAGTAGGAACCACACCGCTGAGCTTCAGCTGCCTGCTGGAGAGCTGGCGCCTTGATTGTCCACTTTCAAGGGACACTTGTCAGAAGGCCAGTGGGCGTCCCTGATGGCCAGTCCTTGCCAGCCGTCACACCACGCATGCACGGTCATGTCGGGAACATGGAGAGGGGGCAACTTCCTCGGCTGCGTGAAAGAAAGTGATGATGTGCAATCACTATGAACCCACCCGTGCTCTGGAAATGAGTGGGATGATTCATGGACCACCACCACTTGTCTTCTACCAAACACAAGACATGACGTCCACGTTCAAAGGCTCTCTCTGGGATGCACTGGGCACTGTACCTGCCCCAGCCAGGAGGGCGTGTCAGCAGTGGCTCGCTCCCTTCCAGCTGCGGCACGATCTGGGGACCAACCTCTGGCACCAGCGATGACCGCCCTGCTTCTTATTCTCACACCCAGAAATCAGCCACGGGAGGAGGATGCCCCCATGATGGACATCTTCACTCCGCCGTTAGTTACAAATGAAATCACTCAAACCTCCTGCAACGTGCCTCCCGAGTCACACAGACCCACCTGTTGGTCAAGACTGGTGGAGAGGAGCCTTTGGGAGGAATGGGCCTGTGGCTGTGTGTGGGGACCCACGGAGGAAAGCCTGCTGTCATTGAGGAAGCACACAGGGTCCCTGCAGACACCCCGTGGCAGAGGCCACGCGGACAGATGGCATGCTCAAAGGGTGACTGAGCAGGGACTCCTAAGGGGTATGGGCCGGCGTGCAGATACCCCCAAGGACTGTGATGCATGCTGGGACCAGCAGAGGCGGAAGCACCCCTTTCTGCACCCCTCGGGCCTGAAAGGTGGGGACCGGGGCAGGGAGAGTGGAGCTGGAGCCCACAAAGCTGGAATTGGAGGAGGAGGCTGCTCTGTGGCAGGTGTGGACTCAGACAAACCTCTCTCTGACAGGGAGAGAGCAGGGGCAGAAATACCACAACCCGAGAAAACATTGCAGCTCATTTTTATTAGAAAAGAGAAGAGCTTATCTGGCATTAGATGATGTGTATCAGAGCTTCCAGGGGTTCTCAGTAACTCACCACAGCAGCCTCAGATTCCCCCCAAAGTTGAAGTGAAGAAATTAAGGTCCTTTATTTTGTTAAACAGCTCTAATTTTTTTACCAAAAGATGCTATAGTTAAAGTTTTAAGAATAGCATGAGTGTGTGGGCCCTTGTTGTTCGTTGCCTTTAGGAAATACACTCCAAGAAAGTAGCCATCAATCCAGAATTGCAAACCCAGGATAGTCCTCTGTTAAGAATGAATGCAAAAGAAAAGCCTTTTATGACCTAAAACCACAGAGTTCACCTGCTCATGTGGACAGTTCAGGTCTCTGGTAAATTTTCAGAGTTCTGCCATCATCACGAAAATCTAATTTCAGAGCATTTTCATCACTCCAAGGATGCATTTCATTTTTAAAATGATTTTCAATGACATTTCGCAAACAGCATTTTGACAATAAAGTATTATGCATTTATACAGTAAAAAATAAATCTTTTGGACTATCAGAAATTGAATTTTTAAAGCAACAAACCTTCCTTAAAGGCACTTCTTTAAAGGTTCTATTTCTGGAAGAAATTTTAAAAAAAATTTTTAAAAAAAGGATTTAATATGCAAAGAAAAGGATGAGCAATTACATAATGAACTTGTGGCCAAATCTAAACCAGTTCTGATCATATATTTGTGGGGCTTGGTCTTTATGTTTTGTTTTGCAGATACTAGTAATTGGGGACAAATTGTGTCTCCTTGGAGCATCTCTTAGGACTTAAACTTTAGTAACTGTGCCTACATTTTTATAGATTTGAATTATGTTAAAAAGAAAAAAAATAAGTATAATATTTTTACAGTCATTATCTGTGTGGGGATGCTCTGGACAATTTTTATTTTCTTTGTACTGTGCTATGCTCTCTGCATTTCTAGACTCATCATTGCCGAAGTCTGAAATAATGAGAAAACACATCGCTGTCACTCAGGAGGGTGGCCAAGCTGGCAGCCTGAGCGCCCTCCCCAAGGTCAAGGGACAGCTTGTCCTTGCGCTTCATAGCAGACCTCGAAGGACACTCCTGCTCCCTTAAATCTAACTCTCACGGTAACCCCCAAGAACTGGCAACACGTTTTATTAAATCTGTAGAGGAGCAGTAGCTGTGTACTAGTATTACCATAACATGGCCTAGCCCCGCCCTTGCACAGACAGAGACGGGGAAGTCTACTGGCCGATGGAGCCCAGTGGCCTCAGTGGGTGACCAGAGAGGCCAGCCTGCCAGAATGAGCCAGAAAGAGGCCCGTTTCTCTTGTGGGCATGCCAGTCATCAATGTCACCATTTTACCTCCAACTCGGTAAGAAGCCATCTTCAGCCCGGCCGCGGTGGCTCAGTGGTTGAGCATCGCCCTATGAATCAGGAGGTCACGGCTCGATTCCCGGTTGATTCCCAGTCAGGGCACATGCCCGGGTTTCAGGCTCGATCCCCGTAGGAAGCATGCAGGTGGCAGCCAATCAATGATTCTCTCTCATCATTGATGTTTCTATCTCTCTCTCCCTTTTCCTTCCTCTCTGAAATCAATTAAAAAAAATTTTTTTTAAGAAAAAGAAGCAATCTTCATATCAGAAAGCCAGTACACTTAGCCAGGTATCTAGTTTCTCATGAGACAAAGGAAAATCCACACGTGGCACTAAAACATTTGGTGCTTCACAATCCACAAGGCACCGTGGCGTGCTTTCCCCATCACACATGGAATGAATCTCTGAAAAGGAGGCAAAACTCCTGTGGTTGAAATGCGGCTCCCTGCTTTGTAGTGAGGCTGGAAAAGACCTGAGAGCAGCTGTCTCATAATAACTTCATTTCCTTTCTCACATGCAGGAACTTGGGGTTTTTCAGCTCTCATCTCACCGTGTGTCTGCAAAGTTCAACAAGGATAGACTAAACCATGCAAATAATTTAATAAACAAACACGACTCCTCTTTCTAGTAATATAAGAGTATTTGGCTTGGAAAACCCGATGAACTCCCCCCATTATAGCTATAAAGGCTTCCCAGGGGTCTTACCTTACTACACCCCCGAGAGAAGAAACCCGTATTACATGCCATGAAATCCTCCTGTTTTATAACCAAGTTGTAAAGCAGAGCATTAAAAAGCTGTTGTACTGAGACTGAGGTCCAACCAGAATTCCCCATGCCCTGCTGGCTGCTGAAGACAAAAGCCACGATGGAGGATGGAGGGGCCACCAGGCCCAGCTGAACTTCCTGACCTTGACTGGTTTGAACTGCACTCAAGAGAAAGTGATTGTGTCGGCTTGCCAGCTTCTCTTTCTGATGATTTGCCTGCACTCCTTCCTTCCTGGAATTCTGATAGTTTGTCCATCCTCGCAGCCATATCATGAACATCCTCCCCGAAGGATTTATTAGATGCCTGTGGCCCCCTGGCTCCGTGATCACAGGTGTGAGATGTGTAAATAGCCACTTTCCCTCTTTAAGCACAGCACTGAGGGAGGGATCCGGAGACCTGCAGGTGGGTGCACAAATGCTCAAGAAATATCAGATGGGAGCGCTGAGTGTTGGTGTGACCTGAGGCGGCGACTAGAGCAGGGAGCCTGGACGTATTCTTAGGCAGGGTGACAGCAGTGTGGGCATGTCAGAGCTGTGAGTGATACCATCAGCCACAGAGTCCCAATTCTTGGGTGACAGAGCCCCTGAAGGTCAGTGTGTCTATCTTCTACCCTTCAGAAGCCTTAAAGTGGAAGCCCGCTCAACCTCACTTAAGCTTCCATAAAAGAATGAATAGAAAGAACAGGGCTTCCCATGAAACCCAGAGGAAGCAAAGACTGGCATCCTGAGGAATTGCGGTGAACAAGGAACGCCAGCCCCCTGAGATGCCGGGCTTCTTGGGGGTCACGTCTCCTCCCACCCTTTGCTGCACCCTCCTCTGCTTTTCCACCACTCTCTGTAGGCCACCTTTCTCATCTTCGGGGTGAAAATCAGTGGCCCCGTTCCCGTCACTATTCTGATCACTTTCAACCAATAAACATGCCCAGGCCAGTCAGTAGTTAAAATGTTAGTGTAAGCGTAATGACTTCATCAGTATCTGCGATTTCACTTAAAATCACTCCTCCTTGCCAGCCCATGCTTGCTACAGGCTGGGCACCCACTTGGAGGGCGGGGTTTCATCTCTGGTCCTGCACCGTGTAGACTCAGCCATCCACGGCCTGGGGAGGGGTTGGAATGCACAGCATATCCCTAACTCTTTTCTTCCTCTGCAGCTTCTCTTCTGTGGCCCCGATGCGGGGGCTGAGACAGGAGTAACGAAACAGCTTTGTCTTCAGCACCTTCGGCACAGCGGCCTCAATCTCCACTTTGGACTGTGACATCCATTTCTTGGGGTCTCAGTTGAAACTGAAACAATGTGGCTCTGCTTTCACACCCCGTTGCATACCATTCCCGAGGGTCCACAACACAGGAGCCCGGGCTGTGGCGCCTGCCACTGCTCCAGCTCTGCCCCCTGGGAGCCCCTACGGGCATGGACTCTTCCTCCCACCTCGGAGCAGCCTCCCTCTCCTATCCGCTAAGGCGGCTCCCACTCAGAGTTTTACACTCCAAATAGCACCTCCTCCAGGAAGACTCCCTGGTTTCTTTCTAAGTTGAGTAAAGCATTTATCACATGGTTCTGTAATCGTTTATTCTCTGTCTTCCACTATCGATGTGTACCCCTAGAGAGTTACAGAGAAAGAACTATATTCTCTGTAACGCCAGTGTGTCAGACATGCATGTTGTAGGCATTGGACAAATAGTCCCCAGTGGATAACTAAATGTCCCCCACAGGGAACAGAAACCATGACAGGGAGTACTAGAATTGTAGCATGCTCCGAGCATATACAAGACACCCCCACTCGCAGCGGGAAACTCCCAATTGGATTCTCATACAGGAGGGGTGTCCCAGATCAATACTGCTTTCCTGTAAGGTTTACATTGTGGATAAGAAATGTCACAGACCTTTTCACTTACATGCAAACTTAATTCCAACTGAAATGCAACTCTTCTGGCAATACCACAATGCTGCTCCGAACAAAATCTGTACCACTCCTCCCTAACCCGAAACACATGTCAACGGGATTATAAACTTCTTGCTGCCAATTTGCTCTGATGGCATAAAAGACCCAAGAGATAGTCCAAAGGCTCTGGGGCAATTATGGAACTACAGCTAGTGAGGAACTGCTCCAACACTTAGAGGCAGTGTGCCTCTGTGTGATCAGTGCAGGGATTTTGACACAGGGACCCTTGTCTTTGGCAGGGGCTGGAGCCAAGGAGTGGCATGCAGGCCGACACCAGTGAGGATGCGCAGCCCCAGGGTGGCTCTAAGGCTGTTCTGGGCCTAGATCCATCATGGCCTGTCTGGGCCTCCTTCGCCCCAGGCTAGGGTTGTCAGGTTCACGGGACAAAAATACAGGACATTCAGTTAAGTTTCTGATAAACCACAGGTGAATTTTTCATGTCCCATACGATATTTGAGACACGCATGGCACATACATGCACGGAGCATACTTATATACCAGGAGGTATTCATTGTTCATTTGACATTCAAACTTCACTCAGCACCCTGCACTTCACCTGGCAGCCCCACACCCTGGTTCCTGTCACCTCTGAGAGAAGCACGTCTATGGACTAAGAGGTGCACTAGGCGTGGTCTTAGCCCACAGCCATTCCCAGAGAAGAAACAGCGAGGACTGCCCCTCCCAACACAACCCCTCCCCGCCCCCACCACCCCCACCCCCGCCCTCTTCAATGCTCGGTTCCAGTGTTCCCCTTGATTTCGCAAAGGGGGGAGGGTGAAGGTCTTGCTGTCCTTCTAAGTTGGGGGAAAAGTACCCCCATGGAAGGCCCTTGGCTTCCCCTAGGACCCTGGAAAGAGCCAGTCCCTGGCTTGATTGGATCCTTTGGACCACATGGTCATGATTTCCAATTGGGAAAATATGTCATTACTATGTTGCCGTTTCATTCCGGTCACTTGTGTCTGCTTTTCTGTCAGGGGGACATCTAAAGCTCTATGACTTGCAGACACGCTCAGTCACAGTTCATCAAGCTGAGGATTACAGCCACGTCGGCTATTAGCAGGCTCCCGAAAGCCGAGCCCAGGGGTCCGGCCCCAGAGTGAGCCCCGTGCAAGGAAAGGGGAGTGGGGTCTGCTTGTGTTCTTTTCACACTAGTAACAAAAGGGGCCTTTTAATCAAAACCTGTTAAGAGTTGTTTGGGGAATTATTTTTAAAAGAAGCATTTTTTTTTTTTTTTAGAATATCTGCTTTGAACATAAATATTTTCTTAATAGGTTTTTTCCTAGCCTGACAACGGAAAGAGGTATAATTTGCAAGTGCTGATTTCCTAAAAGAGGCACATAGAGGCACATTCACTTGCTTGAAAGAGCATGAATGTGTGTCAGTGAAAGAAAGTAAATTTGATAAGGAAATTATACCTTTTGGGGAAAGTGCAGGGAACAGTGGAGGAGGAGGAGGAAACAGTGTGATCATTAAATTACTCTGCATTTCCCTCCCTGTAGCTCTCCATGGAAAATAACTGCTGCTGGCTCATAAATACTAGTAGCAAAAAGACAAAAACATAAAAATTGAAGGCAGACCACATTTTTTTTAAAAAAAGAACAAAACTCGAGGATTCAAGCCATTCTGAAGGACTGGCTAGCTGGGTCTTGCTGCTACCAGAGCTGTCATGGGGGTGTTTACCTGGGGTGGCCCAGCTGAAGTGGTTGGGAAACGTTTGGGTCATGGATCATTAAGACTCCAATACAAGTGATGAGCCTGTTCCCAGAAAAGACTCACAACTTTACAGACCATCTCAGGAGGTTCAGACACTGCCCCTCTCCCCAGGTCTAGTCATGCAGCCCAGGCTAAGAATCCTTGCTCGGAGCAAAACCAAAGCCGTTAAGGTGCCTGCTTCCTCATGGCTGGCTCACTTAGAGCTGAGGCCGGCTGAGCGGGGTGGACCTTCCATTCTCCATTCCCCCAATCGCAGCAGTAATGTGGGTTATCCCACTTATAGCGTTTCTAGAATCTGGTCATGAGCCCTAGAATGCTCGCCAGCTGACACCACGCTTTACCCCAGGGCCATGGGGAGCGTTTGGGGCAGGACCGCTAAGATCCTCTGATGTAGAGAGACAGGCGGGGAGGAGTCCCACTGCACCACTTCCCGCTGACCCGGGGTAGGGCCCTTGGTGTCCGAGTTTCTGTCTCCCCATCTGTACGCGGGGATAGTGAAAGGTACACCGCGGGGCTGCAGTGGGACTCTCTGATGTTATGTGTATAAAAGTGCCTGACACGCAGCAGGTGTGCAGTGCAGAGCGCTATCTCTTTTCGGTCTCACTTCCCAGCCTCGTCACTACTTTCTGGGATCGCCTGTCAAGCAACCTACCGGCACGAATTCCTTGTCTCAGGATCTACCACAGGAACCCAGTCTGCGACAGAGCACAATGAGAACATGCACTGAAATGGACGCTGGGCCACAATTCTTGAGTGGCAAAGGTAGAGATGCTAAAACAAGGCAGTCTGGCTCAGGTGCCACCCCAGGTGCTGGCAGCGGAAGGATAAATGTTCGAAAAGGACATCAGACATGGGCTTGCGGACCAGCAGGCCAAATATATGGACCGCGTCACCTGGTGTGAGACCCCTTCACTGGAGGTGCCTCATGGCACCGTCCACCTTTGTGGAGCCCTATCTGTTGACACAGGTGCGGCCATCTGCTTAGCTTTGATGCAGCGCCTGGGGCCCTTGGCCTGGGAAGGTGCTGATTGGTGACAGTGAGAAAGAAACTCGTCAACAGACCCTCGGAAGATGACTTTCCATGAGATCAAGGTAGTGTTTACCTTGACGTTTCCTTTCCATTTATATTTAGGACTTAAGCTCCTTCGGTGGGAAGAATGGGGTCGTAGCTGGCGCAGTCCTTGTCCATAGATGGTATCTGGGCGTCTGGACAGAGCTTTGAAGGATTTAGGAAGGGGAAGGGGGAGGAGGGAAGAACAGCTCTCAACTTCAAAGAAGGGAGACAGTGACTGAGGAGGCTCAGTAAGAGGCTGGGATGTGATTTGGGAGTGCTGACAGGTGACTTCTGACCTCAGCCTGGGGCAGCAGCTGGCCCTGCCCACGGTTAACCCTCCTCATGCAGCCAGGGCTGGGACACAGGTTCCTGCCCGGAGCGGATACATCAAATGGTGCAAGGAAGGCTTTTCTCCTGGTCCTATTATCTTTAAAAATGTACCTACATGGGGAAAGAATGCACATGAGTGACTACAAAGGTTTCAGGTGCCACTATTTATGCCTAAGGGTGTTCGATTTATTCTCATGCAAAGTCGACAAGCTGGTCATTAACTCCCGTCTCCCCTTCCACAGGGCATCCCACGCCCTTTACAGTTCTCCCTGGATCGTCGGATAGTTGTCCTGTCTTCTAACTGGAGTTCCCATGGCCCCTTTCAAGCTCATGTGCCCAGACCCACATCACCCTCAGGCCTGCGCCAGGGCTGGTTCCAGGAAGACTGGCCAGGTTTCACTCGCTGTCCTCACTTCTATGTGGGAGGCTTGGGGACTGGATAGTATCAGGAACCTGGTCCACTCTGAGTTTCTCATTGACTTTTGAACTTTCCCTTGAAATCCTGATAGAAATATCTTCATGTTGCCAATAATCTTCAAAACTGACTGTGTGGTGGCTGCGTTAGGGCCGACGGGGCAGTGTTTCTGGCTGTTTCCTGACCCTGGATGTTGCTTCATTACAGAAAATAATTGGTAGATGGAATCCGTCCTCTTAGGAAATTCCCAAAAGTAAGGAAACACATCATAATGGCCTAAATCACTTCCTGTAGGAGATGGAGCATCTAATTATGTCCTTCGATTACTCGTGGGAGCGAACATTTTTCCACCTTATTTACTAATTGCAGATATCTTGTGGAAATGTTTACTCATCATTCTGCCCAGTTAGTCGCCAACTATGCGATGTGTTTCTTATCCATGTGTGTGGATATCGATGTAATATGGATATGTTCCGTCATTTTTCATGTAATCCTTCCCCTAGTGTGAGCTGGGATTACTAGGCCTGCCAGACTCTCGCTTTTCAGCTCCTTAGGGATTCATCTCCCTGCTGTGCGTTGCTTAAGAGCAGCCTATGAAGGCCCGAAGCAAGTCAAACCCATCGTTTCTCAATTGAGTTCAAATGTCCTTGTCCAGAGAATAGAGAAATTTGGGAGATGAAGGCTCCTGAAACTATCTGTATCACCAACTTCTCAGATGCCCATTGGGAACTTTCTAAATAATATCAATACTCTTTTATAGCTTTGTTTATATTTGCTAATTATATTTCCTTTTAGCAAAAACAACAACACACACCCATAATCCACTCATTTTTCATTGTGGGTTCAATTTAATATTCAGCATTGAGGATCAGTAATTATTCTATACTGAGAAGATTCTATTAGAAAAACAAATGAGCTGAGACTTTTGAGTAAAACTCGTGGCAATCTCTATATGAAATTTAGTGTGAAAAATAGTATCACCCTGTTGGAAAATGATTAGGAATTGGAACTTCACACATCATAATCTCCCTTTTGTCCAGCCTGGTGTTTTTCTTCAGTGAATAATATACTCCCATGTGAGCTGTGTTTTATCTAGGATGTGTTTAGTACTTGTGAAAAGCAGCGGATTGAGAGGCCAAGGTTAAGATTTGAAGTCTAATCAAAGAGAAGTGAGTAGAGGACAGAACAGACTTGCAGAGGGAATGGCCCTACACACAGTGAGCTGGGGTGAGAGGGCAGCTTTGTTCCCAAGGTTTTTCTGGAACTCTGGCCCTTCTGAGGTCTAGGTAACCTGGGATTCTGGGTATGTCCTGGAATCTTCTTAAGAAATCCCTCTTTTGGGGTAAATTAGTTTGTGGGCAATTCTTTTCCTCCTACCTTATGGTTCCAGTGGGAACGTGCTATATGACTTTCTTTCTTGTCATGTGAGGCGCTAGAGTATGAAAGTCTCGGGGTAGGTCCTAGCCCTCTGACCTTGAGAACATTATATAACCTTCACTTACATAATCATAATTTTTTTAAAAAGCTTCCCTCATTGGTGTGAGGACTACATGGGCTATATACAAAACGTGCTTATAAAAGTGCTTTAAAGTATAAAATGCTATGTAAAACCATTTGATATTATTTTGTCCTGAAAACAGCCCTGAGTGTTGTGTAAGGGAAATGCTCCCCACCAGCTATTTTCTGGATGAGGACTCAGGCACAGAGGCGAGACCCAGCCCTGGTGGGGTCCAGAGGGCAGTGTAGGCAGTGAGTATGGCTGAAGGAATCCGGGGCTTTCTTACCGGAGAAAACACAAAGCTAAAGAGTAATTTACAGGTGGGGGTGCCCGAGGCCCCCATCAGACCGCTATAAGCTGAGGCTGAAACCCAGGGCATTTCCAAGACGCTCCAGTGGACAGCCTGGCCAGGGGTTCCCACTGTGTGCATTTAGTGCATTTACTGACAAGGTTTGAGTGTGCCATCTTGTTCTTTGATTCCTATTTCCTCTCTTTCCTCTCTGTTGCTCTTTCCTGTCTTCTTGGAGGGGTCTGAAGGCCAAGAGCAGACAACGCATAGAGCTGCCGCCTGCAGGAGGCCGGTCCGAACATGGGTCAGTGTGAAGGGTGGACGCACCCTCAGATTTTTATGTTTCAAAGTTAAGACAGGATGCGAACCTTTCCTCCCTTTCCCACCCCAGCTGAGTTCACTGGCTAATGTGAAAGGGGTCGTCTTCACTGTGGTAAAAGAATGGTTTTCATTGAATTGGTGCTGTCAGTTCTAGTTTTCTGCTTGTGTGGAAAAATGTTATTTGGGCAAATGCTTTGAACTCATTTCTCCAAACTAAATATTCCTAGAAAATTCACAAAATAAATGATTTCCTCTTTGTAAACTGGAGAGCAGCCGGCCGGCCTCACCGCGGATCAGAGGCTGTACTGAAAACACCGTGCCTCTCAGGCTTGGAACGGAGCCCACACCGAGGGTTTTAAAGCGGAAGCCTAGCTTTTGCTTGTGTGTTTCAGGTTGGTGGTGCCCTTTTGCCCAGTTTGTTGCTGTGCGGTCACCACACTAACCCGTGTCAGGGACACGAGGCACGTGTGCACCGGCGACGTGGGGGCGTCACAGGGAGAAGGTGAGGCTTTCTCCTTCCTGCCAGTGAGGCAGCTCAGTAAGAGACTGCTAGAACCTTCTCCAACGTGCAGCAATAACGTTACATAACAAGTGCTCATTTGCTGTCTGAGTTACCCACCAGTTAGCATTGCTTTCAGTCATTGATAACATAAGTGGCCAGTGCACCTCCCGGGGCCCAGGAAAAAGACTCGAGGGGTCAGACCTGCTGATCACATGGGGCAAGAGCTGTTCGTTTATAGGCCAACTAACTACATAAAGTAATCCAGAGGAAAATGCTCTAGGCCTATCCCTCTTTAATTACTAGTATCTGACGTTGGCGGATCGTGGCCCACTTGAGCTGGGCCAGAAGAGCCCTCTGCGCCCAGCCACCAGGCAGGGACTGGGACTGGCCTCGGAGAATGAGATGCTGGTGAGCCATAGAGAACAGCATCTGACTGAGTTTGTGGAGACAGTGTTAACCCCCAGGCTTCCAGGTTTAGAAGCCAATAAACATCCCTTTTCCCTAAGCCAATTTGAGGTGGTTTCTCCACCATTTACAACCTAATAAAATAAACAACAGCCCCGCAGGAGGTAAGAGGAGGGAGAGATTGCCCTGGGGAGCTGCTAGGA
Organism: Myotis myotis; assembly: GCF_014108235.1. Classification (NCBI taxonomy): domain Eukaryota; kingdom Metazoa; phylum Chordata; class Mammalia; order Chiroptera; family Vespertilionidae; genus Myotis; species Myotis myotis. The sequence continues at coordinate 34,242,549 of NW_023416390.1, read as the reverse complement.
GAGATGGTGGTGAAGGCAGGCTCTTTTGGTCTTTGAAGGTCACAGGAGAAGGAGGGATGTGGACAGAGAGGCGAGCAGGGGGAGAGGGAGCTTTCTTGGCTGCAAAACCAGAGGGACCATGTGTCTGTTATAAAAGGTCTCCGCTTGGTGATGAAGAAACGGAATTACAGTTTGGCTCTCTAGGAAGAAGACTCTGAGACTGAGCAAGAAAACTGCCCTGTGCTGGTGCCTGTTTTGGTTAAGCTTTCACGGAGGAGATAAGAAACAGCCCTGGGCTGATAACAGCTGAGATTCCGTACTCAGCGTGCTGAGATCTCATGGTATACATTTACTCCTAAGCAGGGCATCAAAACCCAACCAAGAGGGAACGTCTCATCTGAGCTGAGAGATGGTTGAAGGCTGTTATTGGAAGAATGCCTGGAGTGTTTACATTTCAGTGTAAGGTAGCCCTCTCTGAGCCTGGAGACTGAGAAGGCGATCAATAATGCCCCTTAACTTGCTACAGGTTCACACCAGGTCACCGTGTCACTAATAATTCCCTCATCTGGAGGATTTATGGTGCCCACCACTGCCATTTGTTTTATGCCAAGAGCAATAAGCCTCCTTGCAGCCTTTGCTCTGCTGATGGTATCTTCACCCCATGCCCCGTGATGAGGTCAGAAGACACCGCACCGCTAGGTCTACCTGCAAACCAGCTTCCCCTCCACCTGTGAGGTCAGAAACTCCGGGTGGTGCAGGCCACCCTGGAGGCCACTGTGAACTGTTATTCTGTGTTCAATTGCTTTTTCATACAGCAAAGCAAACGTAGTTCAAAATGGTCTCTGTGCCATTATGAAAGCCTCGTATTAATGGCTATTTGGAGGGTATTGCTTTGTTTTAACACAGAAGCATCTCTAAGAGGCAGAGACCTCGGGGAGGAGCCCACTCAGATGCTGTTTTTCTGGGTTGACCGCAGACACGCAATCAACACCTGATAAAGGGACCCGCCAGATCTGCTCTCAGGACCCTGCAGGACAGCGGCGGCCCCTGAGCTTAGTGGAGACTGCACTCGGCCCTGTCATGTGTTGCATTGATGCTGGAATTATTGTCTCTTTTGGATGACACTGAAGTGGACACAGACATAATTGAGGTGCTCGCTCTGAACTGTGGGGAAGGGATGTAAAGAACAAGAGAAGCTGCAAGGTGAGTAGTGGAATGCGTCTCATTCCTTTAGGAAGCAATGGTGCCTCAGGAGTAGAAAAGGCGAGGGGCTCACTTGTGGGTGAGGAAGCAGAAGCACGTAATGTGGGGTATTTTACAGCCCTTGTGGACACATACACAGACACACAGACACACAGGCACACAATCATACACAGACACACACAGATTCACAGACACACAATCACACAGACACACACAGAGGCGCACACACACACAGATATGCACAGGCACATAATCACACACAGACACACACAGATACACAGACACACAATCACACAGACACACACACACACAGATACACACAGGCACACAATCATACACAGACACACACAGATACACAGACACATAATCACACAGACACACACACACACACACACACAGATACACAGGCACACTCGCAGGTGCATTCTCTAATTTTCTTCCATTGCAGAGCAGGCTCATTCTGCAGGAGCTTTCCGCATGCATGACCCAGTCAGTCTTGCAACAACCCACACAGGACATAGGTTGGGTACAGTCCTCCACTTTATAGAACCTGGACTTTGTGACCTTTCTCCCCAATAATGTCCATCCATTATTTTCTTTATTAGCCAAAGTGGTTTCTTTTAACCACCTGATTTTATAGCCTGTGGCAGGAAGACTTCTAAGAAGGCCCCCCAAGACTCCAACGCCTTGATGGGTGGGCCCGTATAAACCCCTCTCCTTGAGTGTGGACAGATGGACGGTGCCTGGGATACGTCAGTGGCTCATTTGATCAGGTTACACTCTGTAAGACTCCATCGTCATGCCCATAGAGAGAGGCACTCCAGCTGGTGTGACAGGGCCAATGGGCTGAGACCTCAGGGCAGCTTCCAGGAGCTGCAGGGAACTGAGTTCTGTCACCAACCTGGATGAGCGTACAAAGGACCCCGAGCCCAGCAAGGAGACCCAGAGCCCAGCAAGAGACCCAGAGCCCAGCAAGAGACCCAGAGCCCAGCAAGGAGACCCAGAGCCCATCAAGGGACCCAGAGCCCAGCAAGGGACCCAGAGCCTAGCAAGGGGACCCAGAGCCCAGCAAGGGGACCCAGAGCCCAGCAAGGGACCCAGAGCCTAGCAAGGGAACCCAGAGCCCAGCAAGGGACCCAGAGCCCAGCAAGAGACCCAGAGCCCAGCAAGAGACCCAGAGCCCAGCAAGAGACCCAGAGCCCAGCAAGGGACCCAGAGCCTAGCAAGGGGACCCAGAGCCCAGCAAGGGGACCCAGAGCCCAGCAAGGGACCCAGAGCCTAGCAAGAGACCCAGAGCCCAGCAAGGGGACCCAGAGCCCAGCAAGGGACCCAGAGCCCAGCAAGGGGACCCAGAGCCCAGCAAGGGACCCAGAGCCTAGCAAGGGGACCCAGAGCCCAGCAAGGGACCCAGAGCCTAGCAAGGGGACCCAGAGCCCAGCAAGGGACCCAGAGCCCAGCAAAGGGACCCAGAGCCCAGCAAGGGACCCAGAGCCCAGCAAGGGGACCCAGAGCCCACCTCAGCTACAGCCTTGCAAGACCCTGAGCAGAGAGCCCAGGTAAGCCAACCTCTGACCCTCTGAATGAAATGCTAACTGGGTGGTGTTCAAAGGCACTGAGTTTGTGATAATTGGTTGCACACAATAGAAAATGAATACAGAGGACATCTTCTATGATTTCGATCCATTTCTCTTTTTTCTTCATATCTAATCATTTGTTTTCAATTCTCCAGGTCAAATCTAGGCATTTCTTGAAATGTGTGCTCATGTCTAGTTTCCTTGTGCAGCAGTTTGGGGGGCAGAATAGCTAAACTTCCATCCTTTGGCTCTCTACAGAAGGGCTGCCCTTCCTGAGACTCTGGGGGTGGAGCCACCATCCATATTCCTCTAAAAAGGCATCAGGATGAATGAGAGGAAATGCAAGAGCCTCAGAGACCTGAACCTGGCTGGGAGGACAGAAGGCTGGGGCAGGCCAGGTGGGGCCCTGTCTACTGCTGTTATCGCCATGTTCCAATACAAATCAAGAGGCCCATGTTTCCGCCGTGGCCGGCAGGGCGTTGAATGTCTTCAGACTCTGAGAGAAGCCTGGTTTCCTCACAGTCAGGCCCGGCACACCGGCCCTGGCCCCATGAGTCAGTCGCAGGGGTGGGCAAACTTTTTGACTCGAGGGCCACAATGGGTTCTTAAACTGGACCGGAGGGCCGGAACAAAAGCATGGGTGGAGTGTTTGTTAACACTGCTGCTGGTGAAGGAACGGAGGGGAGAGCAAGAGAACCCTCCGCTCTTTCGGCTCCGCGGACCGGATAGAACAGCCAAATGGGCCGGATCCGGCCCGCGGGCCGTAGTTTGCCCACGACTGGCTAGGACAAGCATTGGCCAAATTAAATCCTTGACGTTCATCTGTGGGAAAATGATCTGATGAGGATACAATTCTGTTTTCCACAGACACAGAAGTCGGAGTGGGCTTGCCTCTATTTCTGCTTGTGTCAAGGCCTGGGTGAATTGGCCAGGGTCACCTTCCGTGTGTGTGTGATTTGGAAACTGTATTACTATTCAGTAGTAAAATGAGTACAGAATTTGGGCAAAGGCAAATGGGGGAGACAATGATAGAGCTTAAAAGAGAAATAATTGCAAGAGTCTGATCTGGCTGTGGAGCACGGCATGGCGAAATCAATGATGAGAACAATTTTAAAGCATGAAGAGGCATCAAGAGTGCTGATGTTACTAAGGGTGTTGCCAAGGGTACATTTCATTTCCTTTTTGTTAAATTTTCGTTACATACATGACCTTTTTGTTTTTAAAGTACTTATTTATAGCTTAAACAGTACATTAGACATGTACTGTATATAAGAAAAGTCAAAATGGGGAATTATTTGGGGGTCTGTAACAGATTAATTCAATTTACATTGTTTCTAACGGGGATAAATGATTTGGTTTCCAAACACATCGCTTCTCGAACAGCCTTCGGAACACATTAAGTTCCAGAACCGAAGTTCCACTTATCTGCTGAAGTTGAACATATACACACCCTCTGACCCAGCAAGGGGCATGCACGCACACAAAAGTGCGTCCGAGATTGATCACAGTGCATTGCTCATGACAGCCCCAAACCTGGGAGCAGCTGCCCCTCCGCTGTAGAAAGGACAAGTGAACTGTGGTCTCTTCAGACCAGGAAGACTGCCCAGCAATGAGAACAATGTCATCTACAAGCAACAGCACCGATGCGTCTCACGCCCGTAAGCTGGCCACAGCTATACCGAAAAGAATACACACTATGTACTTCCTTTCCCATAGTGTCTGCATAGAAGGTCTTCCTTTATGGGGGAAAAATAATCTTTGGTGTCAGGCAGGCGTGATTGCCTTGGGGAAGGAGACCCAGGATGAGACTTGGAAGGCGCAGGGGAGCTTCTGGAATTCGGCTCCTCTTTTGCGTCTTAATCCATGTACCTATCCTACGGGTGTTTGCAAATGGGGAACATTCATTGAGCTGGATGCTTGAGAGTTGCACACTTTTCTGCACTTATATGTTAATTAAAAGTATTTTAAAAGTTGACGCTCTCATTTTTATCTGCATTTTATTTACTAGGGCAACTAAAACATCTGAAACAATTTTTAAGGCATAAAAATTGTAAGTAAACAACTCCATGGGGATGCTTGAGGCAGGCACATGCCCTCCATGACCCAATACTAAGGCTCTCCCAGCACCCACAGGCCGCACTGGCCATCTGAGCAGTAAGAAGCCGTGGGAAAGTCTGCCAACGACCACTGTCCGGTCATCTGCTGTGAGGGCCTCGGGTATCCTAGTCCTGCTACAGGGCAGCACCACTTCTCGGAGGCACTGCACTGCTAGGGAGAGAGGAAGCAGAGGAGGACACGCAGAGGGAAAACTGACAGACAGACAGAGGAGGCAGTGTGCGCGCGAAAATTCTTACTGACCTTCTACCGGCTTTTTTAAAATCAAGATTATATTTCTGTTATACCTGGCAGCGACCTATGGTAAATTAATAGATTCAGTCGATATTTTCTCTGCTGTTAAGCTGCATTTTACTGATATACTCAGGGCCATAAGCAATTCAAGTCTCTAAGTAAGTCTCATGAATGTATCACTTTTGTTTCATGAACAATGCAGCTGTTATCAGCATTCTGCCCCTTGAATCAGGAACTATTGTTTTATTATAAGCACTATGAAAACAGCAAAAGGGGAGGGAAGTGGTACGACAAAACAGAAATTGGACGGACACGTTCGTTATTCAGAAGTATTATCAAAATATAGGAGACAGTCATTCTCGGTGGGTTGAAGACTGAATTGATCAATGGCTGGTGGAAGCCGTGTTCATTCTGAAAGACAGCAGGTGTTAAAACAATGAGAAGTGACCTCCTTTGCACCTGGCTTACAAAAGCTGCCTCTGTGTTTGTGGGAAAAGGCAGGATAATAATAATAATCGGAAACATCCTGCCTCTGGCTAGTTCCTTTTTATTTTTTTCTCACACGGGGCAGTTTTATTTATAGATAATAAGGCCGCTTCGAAGACACACACACACACACACACACACACACACACTCACGCTCATTTCCCAGTGGAAGTGATGCTTATTTGACGTAAAATAGCTTTGGTGTTTGTATAATCTGTTTTCTTTGGAGTTCCATCCAGAAGGTGATGTACAGATTGCTCATATCCCTTTTAATTCAGTTGACTAGCATTTTCTCAATGACAATGAGACTGTCCAATAAGACTCATTTCCCGGCCCAAGTCCCCTTTGCTGCTATTGTGACGGACTGGAGGGAAGCCAAGCTGTACAGCCACAGTCCATCAGGCAGGCAGCTATCAGCTGTTGAAGTCGTCGTTGCTAAGCCGGTGTCTGTGTTGTGAGCGCCCAGCTGCACATCCTGCGAGGAGCAGATCTTGGACACCTGGGGTATCTCCCAAGATTTCTCTGAACCCCAAACTAGGAATCCTGCTAATTGAGATGTGAATTTTGAGCAGACCCCTAGGCAACCTCAGCAGCGTAGGGGACCAGCTGCCACACAATAGCGTGTGGGCTCTAATTTGTGCCAAGAGCTCTGCATGCATTATTATTCATCTAATCCTTATGTCAATCCTTCGAGGTGAGTGGAACTGTCCCCATTACAAATTGTAACCTGTCCTGGACATTGGGGGGTTGGTTAGAAAGACTGTGAATGTCATGTCTTTGAACACCAAAGATCTACCAATGTGCACTTTAATAACGCTGAGTTAACAAAACCCAGGCTTTATTTATTTCCAGTTAATTGTGGGAATGTCAGCAGCAGTACCTCATCCACTTGCTTTTGTACATTCTCCAGACCTAAAAGGCGGATGTTGCAGCAGAGAGCTTCACACCTGGCATTTTAACGCACACCTCTTATGTAGAGTGATATTTTTATCCTTAGAAGCCCGGGAAATGCTTCTCACGTGTGAGTTCAGAGGAGAGGGCCTTCACATTCTATTTGAACTGTACACCTTTTCCCTTTGATTGAGCCTGCCTTCGCTATCCACGGTGCCCCAGGCCTGCCGGAGGATGGAGGAGGAACTGGATCAAAGTCCGGGCCACGTCCTTTGCGGCGTGCCTTGAAGTCCCACGAAACCTCAATGGGATCACGGCAGTCACTTCTCGGAGTCCGGTACTCAGGCTCGTCGATGACCTTACCACAGCCTCGTTACAGGCTAGGTAAACTCATCTTTGCAAGACTCCACTCCTCACTGCATTCAGGAAGGAATATGAGAAAACTATCAACAGTGCTCAAGCACTGAGTTTCCAGTAAAACTTTTCAGAAACTCAATCTCCCGAATAGTACACACACAGGGCCATGCCCTCCGGGGTTCTAGCACATGGCAGTTGGAAAACCAGCCAAGGAGCCACCCCACACGTTGAGTAACAAGCAGGTGTTCCCATTCCGTAGAGATGGACTTAGGTGCAGAAATGTCACTGGAGCTGCTTCTAGTCACACTGTTAGGAAACGAAGGGTTGGCACTGGTTGTCTGACAGTTCTCATCGTCTGAAAGTCCATCCCTCCTAATAAAGCACCCAGTTGTTTTCCAATGAGCGATGGGCTTATAACTTGCCTGATTATGCTGTAAACTAGTGTGAGGGTGGCATCCAGCATCCTGAGACAGCTCCAAAAGATGGAAAGCCCATCAAGATTGATGATGTCACTAAGCCACTGGAACAATCAGTTGTGAAACAGCCTCACCTCTATTCTTGCTGTGAAGGGAGATTATAAAACTTCCTTTTGTCTAAGCCATTTGGACTCTGGGTTTTCTATTACTTGCATTTGAAAACATGTTGATGTACACATGAGTATCATATTTCCTGGGGGGTTTTCGTACTCTACCCTTTCATCTCACTTCTTAGACTCGTGTCTTCTTTCCATCAGAATTATGGGTGAGAATTCTCCGTATTTTGTCTACTTGGTTTCTTTCCCCAGGAGGGATATTCCGGAAGGGGGTGGGGTGGGGGTGAGATGGATGTCATTCTGTAATGCAGTGCCATTTCTGAAAGCTTTGGCATGAAGTTGTACTTAATTTTTTTGTTAGGTCGCTCCTTTATTTTTCGCTGGTTTGTACTTTTCTAGTCGTTGCATTATTCACTGTGGGGGAGGGGCTCTGTCACCCAGATTCCGTCATTTCTACATGGATTTTCTCACCACGCTCTTTTGGCTGCATGAGTTCTGAATGTATTCCTCTAGGAATTGCAGAATGTAAAATTTGCATATAAATCTGAACAGTTACAAAAAAAAAAAAAAAAAAAAAGAGCAAAGAAAGCAATCAGAGCGGCTTGCTAATAACGGACACCCACGTAGCTTTTCTCGTTTACCACGCACCTGCGGCTCGTTTTCATTAAGCCCCAGGAGGGGAGCGTCTGTGTTTGTCCAGTATCCCCAACCAAGTCTGCTCTTAGCTCAGAGCAGATGCCCAATAACGTTCTGAACGAAGAAATGACTGTTACTCTACTTTACAGGTGGAAAGGCTGAGGCAACAATCATTAGATGCCTTGTCCAGGGCTACATATCTGAAGGTAGATGAAAACGGGTTGACGCGCAGGCGGATGGGACCTGCGGCTGACCCGGATAAATCTCGCTGGGCGGGTCCTCCCGCGGGTCGGCTCCTCCCTGGGGCTCCTGAGAGGCCTGGGCTTCAACAGCTGATCCGCTGGCTCCTGCTGGGACTGCCCCAGCGTCCTTCGACGCAGTTGCCACGGAAACAGCAGCGGGCGGCGCAGGCGCATAGCGCGCAGCGGGGGCGGAAGCGCGCCAGGCCGTAGAGGAATGGCACTGCGCAGGCGTAGCTTCTCCGTTGCTAGGTTCTGCCTCGCGTCCAGACCGGTGGCTACGGTAAAGTTCCAGTAGCTCTGGGTCGCCGCGGGATCCATCCAATTCCCCTCTCTGTGGTTGAGCATCCCTGGCTGTCACCTTTCCTTGCCAGAAGTGCGAGGATATTCCCAGGTCCCTGCCCCTCCCTCCGGAAGGACCACCCCCTGAGCTCCTTGGTCCACACCCCTCCAGCCAGACCGGCCTTTAGGAGGACGACTGAAGAGTTTCCCAGCGGGCGAGGGAAAGAGGGAAAGTAACCAGCCATGTCGAACGCGTAAGTAATGGGTTGCTGGGCCATAGCCATAACGTGGGCTTCTCCAAACCAAAAGGTGGCTTGCGCTGCTTCTTTGCTTTTTTCTTCTCCCACCCTTACCCCTCCTTTTTACATTTTAGCAAATAAAGGTTCTCAGGCTACAGTATCAGCTTCTTGTGGACAAGGAATTTCATAGATCTTCCTCCTGCCCTGGCACTGCCTCTTCCTGGCCCCCTGGTGTGCTCCCTAGATCCTGCTGGTGTATTTTGTAGGAAGCAGAACCTCAGTACGTTGCCTGCTTTTTTGATAGTATTTCAGAGTAATACGTGGTGCTTTGTGGAAACACCCAGGTCCCAATATTAAGTCAGGAAAGATGGTTCCCCTTGGCTTTTCCCAAGGACACCAGTCAGGTAGCCCTGAAGAGCCCCAGCCTCCGGGGTCCCACTGCATCAGCACTTGCCCGGCGGCGATTTCCTTGGTCTTCGTAGTGACCACTTCAAACGTGTATTATAGTGCTGACTCTGGGTGCTGTTCTAAGTGCTTGAAATAGAATAATTTTCGATCTTCACAACACCCTATAATGTAGGAGCTGCTACTATTATGTCCATTTTACAGATGAGGAAACTTAGGCGCTAAGAGCCTAAGCACTCATATACAGAAAGTAGAGAGTGCCAACCCAGGCACTGTAGCCCCAGCCTGTGCAGTTACTAACCCTGGTTTCTCGGCATGGAAATAAGAGCAGAGAGATTGAGGGTGGGAGAGAACAGGAGTTCAGTTTCTGACATGTTGAGTTTGAAGTGCCAATTGGGCATCAAATGGAGATCAAGTCGGCAGTTGAATATTTAAGTCTTGAGTTCAGGAGAGAGGTCTGTCTATGAAATATAAGCTGGCAGCTGTTGGTGTATATGTGTGGTCTTGAATGAGGCATGGGGTGAGTGTAGACAGAAGAGAAAAAGGGTCTGAGGCAGGGGTGGGCAAACATTTTGACTCGAGGGCCACAATGGGTTCTTAAACTGGACCGGAGGGCCGGAACAAAAGCATGGATGGAGTGTTTGTGTGAACTAATATAAATTCAAAGTAAACATCATTACATAAAAGGGTACGGTCTTTGTTTTTTAGTTTTATTCATTTCAAACAGGCCGGATCCAGCCCGCGGGCCGTAGTTTGCCCACGGCTGGTCTGAGGTCTAAGCTTGGTTCCTGTGATGGAAAGAGGTTGGGGACAAAAGGAGAAACTGAACAAAGGGGTTAAAATCATGCTCAGTGAGGAAGAAGCGAAATCATGGTGCCTGGAAGCCAGGTGAGGGGGAAAATGTTTCTCAGAGCAGGTAGTAACAGACTGTGAAATGCTGCTGAGACAAGTTAGAGGAAAACTGGGAAATGACCATTTATTTGGCAGCGTGGAGTCCAATGGTGACCTTGACCTTCAGTGGAGCCATGGAACAGAAAGACTCCCTAGAGTGAGTGCAGGAGAGAATAGGAGAGAAACTGTAGACAGTGAGCACAGCTAAGTTTTTAAGGAATTTTGCTGTAAGTGGGTGGCAGGGAAATAGGACCGGGAGACAGACCTTTTTTAAAAGATATTTTTTAAAGATAGGAAACAATAGCCTGTTTGTTCATTGGAGGGAATGGCCCAGTGGTCAAGGAAACAGGATGCTATGGGAGGAGGAGGGAGCAGCAGGTGACATCCTGTTGGAGGGGGCACAGGACCAGTCCAGGCCTTGGCTTCAGATAGAGGAGTGTTTATCACGGTGAAAGGGCAGGCGGAGTCTCGGTAAACATGCAGCGCAGTGGGTGGATGCCTTGGAGGAGGCCTGGAAAGATGGTGTAGATGGTAGACAATGGCAACACTGAGGGGCAGTGGGCCATACCTTCTGATGAAATGGGGTTCAAAGCTGGGGAGTGTTGGGGGAGGAGGGAGAATGGTCTGGAGGGGGCAGTAAGGAGCAAGGAAGGCCCTTGACCCAGTTGCTGGTGGGGAAAAGGGAGCCCTTCCCCCCTCCCCCCTCCCCTCCCCCCCAGAGGGCCACTGTGTCCTTAGGGGACAGCCAGGCCTCCCTTACAACAAAAAGGCTCAGGGAATATTCCAGAAAGAGAATTCACAGCTAGATAACAGTGGAAGAAGTGAAGGTTTGTCGTGTGTAATAGAACTTGGTGAGAAGTCCCATTTTGCAGTATTTAGATTTTCTATCGAAGTCCACGGTATGCCTGAATATTCATGCCTCCTCAGCCCCACACCCCTACTTCCAGTTTAGGAACACTGCCAGGCTATGGATATTACAATCTGGTCTTTTTCAACTGTCATATTCAGTCTCCTCCACCCGCAGTCCCCCTGACTTCAGTATCTGTAACATTTCTAGGTCATATGCTCAAGCCTGAAACCAATCATGTACTTAAACAATTCTAAGTAGTCTCCTGGATAAAATAGTTCCTTCTCTTTTCAAGGCGCATGTAAGATTTCCAGAACACTCCCACATCTGCTCTCCCATCCCGCAGTAATCCTTCGGGGGGCCCGGGGCAGGCGTCCGTATCCAGCGTGAGGAAGTCAAGGCAAAGGAGGTTAAGTGACCTGCCTGAGAGCAACTACTCAGGAAGCAGGTTCTGATTTTCAACTTGGAGCGCTTTTGCCTTTAAACACCACTTTGCCATATCCAGGAGAAACAAAAACACATGTCCACGCAAAAACGGCACAGGAATGCTCCTGGCAGCGTCAGTCACAGTAGCCAGAAGGCAGAGCAACCCACGTGCCCAGCGGCTGATGAACGGATTCACAAAATGTGTCGTGTCCATGCAATGGAACGCTAGTCAGCAATAAAAAGGAACGAAGCACTGAGACCGGCTACAGCATGGATGAACTCTGAAAACACTGTGCCAGGGTGAGGCGCCAGCCACAAAGGACCACCTAGCATCCGATTCCACTTACGTGTAATGTCCAGAATAGACCAGTAGAGCCAGAAATTAGATGAGTGGTTGTTAGGGGCCGGGGAGATGGGAATGATGGCAAACAGGGAGTGACTGCTAACGGGTACAGGGTTTCTGTCTGGAGTGATGAAACTGTTCTGAAATGAGGTAAACGTGATAGTTGCTCAACTCTGGGGATATACTAAAAGCCACTGATTTGTACACTTCAAAAGGGTGAATTTATAGTATGTGAATTATAGCTCAATAATGCTCTTATGAAAAAGTCATCTCTCTGCATCCCTTATCCCAGTGGTTCTCAACCTTCTGGCCCTTTAAATACAGTTCCTCATGTTGTGACCCAACCATAAAATTATTTTCGTTGCTACTTCATAACTGTAATGTTGCTACTGTTATGAATCATAATGTAAGTATCTTATATGCAGATGGTCTTAGGCGACCCCTGTGAAAGGGTCGTTCGACCGCCAAAGGGGTCACGACCCATAGGTTGAGAACCGCTGCCTTATCCAATGTGCTCTTCATGGGCACTGCCTGGAGGATGCTGCGCCTGCCTCCTGGCAGCGAGGTGGAATGAGGCTCAAGCCGGTCTGGGGTTGAGGGGGAGGTGGGGGCACCACAGGCTGGCCTGGCTGAGGCCCAGTGTCCAGGCATCAACCAGCAACCTTTGTCTGGTCTCTCCAACAAGGGTCAGTGGACAGACAGTGGGTGAGGAAGAAGGGGCTGCTGTAGCCCAAATAGCAGGACTTGAGGGCTCAAGCCACCAGGATGGCCTTTGGCCAAAAGTTCCAGGGAGGGGTCGGCTCCGCCACGGCCCTGGAAGGGTTTCTGCTTCTCTGACCCTGGGTGAATTTGGACGAGGCCCTGGCTGGGTCTGCTCTGAAGCAGCGTCTAGGTGCTCTTAAATTCTAGGAGTGTTCCATTCTGTTCATTTGGCTGTGGTTCCTCTGGTGGAAGCCTCTTCTACCCAAGATCCCTTGCTGTCGATGGGTTTGGGGCTTTGTGGGGTTCAGGTCACCCCGCCAGCTTCCTATGCGCGCAGTATCCTTAGCTATTGCACAACCTTAATGCTTACCAGTGTGTTCAACGCTTTGAAGTCTGATAAGATGCCTTTTATCATCAACTCCACCCCCCTCCCCCAACACAGAAATTATGACTAAAATTATTTCTAGAGTCTGCAGTGTATGATTGCCCAGTTCTTGGTCATGTGAAGTCTGTGTGTCAGGCTCAGGAGGCTGCCTTCTTTATTTGGTCTCTCAGGGCAGGAGCAGACATTGCCTTTTGTCTGCTCTGCAGCTAGCATTCTGGACGTTTCTTCAGCTTTACTCTGGGTTTTAGCCACATCTTGCTACTTTGCTGTACTAATTGACTTCTTATATTTTTGTTACTGATTTCCTTAGATTTTGCAATGCACAAGCAGTCGTTTACAAGCAGTTTTTAAAATCTTTTCTATGAATCCCTTTCCTATATGCCTATCCTTTAGACTTCCGTTTTTCTAGGTGTGTTTCTCGGCCGAAATCATTTTTGGTCTCTGGATTTAGGATGTCGAAGCAGTCATCGTCGTCTAATCTCTGGGGTGTTCAGATAATGCTCTTAATCGGGCACGCATCGGAAATTAAAATTTATTGGGCATCTTTAGGCATCTGTGGAAGTCATCTCTGGTTTTTACCATCCTGTCACTGCGTTTAGTTCAGCCTGACGGTTAACTCTCCTGAGTTCCTGCGATGACCCCCTCCTTGGTCGCAGGGAACGGTTCTTTTGATCTGGCGCCCTGTTCTGTTTGTTAAGTGGAGTTTCAGATCCAAGTTTAAACAGCATTAGCCTGTAATTTCCTCCTGTAACGTTGTCCTGACAGGTTTAGGCTCTTCTAAACCCTATTTAGTCCGCAGAACGCACCGGCTGGGTTTTCTGTTTTCTGTGAACGTTTGTTGAGCCTGTTGGAATGCGCAGCCCGTGGCCTCGTCAGGTCGGGGAGGGGAGCCCCTTAGGCCTGCTGCCCCCTCCCCCAGGCCGAAAGTCTGGGCTTCTTTGGACCCTACGCAGTTTTATATTCTCCGGGCAGACATTTGATAAGCCTCTGTATATTCTGATCCACGGTGCGTCCGGTCCCTGCTCACTCTGCCTCCTCCCCTCCTCTGCTGTTTGCTTGCCTTTTTGAGGCCTGACAAGCAGAAGTGCCAAGCCGCCCCGACGTTTTGAACAGGCAGGTGACATTGCTGCTGTTACTGGTCTTTGTGGGCTTGTTTCCGGTAAACAGCACTGGTTTCTGGTCCCGCGTGATGGGTGGAGTGGAACGTCCTGGGCGAAAGGAGATTCTAACTTTCTGACGATCAGCTTCTCTTTCCTGACAAGCTCGCCAAGCAGAGTGCTCTGCACGGCCACGCTTTTAAAACATTTCTAAGTTTGGAGAAATCGGGCACGTGAACCCTGTGGCTGGAGTGCCAGGGGCAATATTCAGTATCCAAGCTCCCTGGGAAAGGGGCAGGGGTGGAACTGTGGGGTGTTGGGAGCCATAAATCTGAGTTTTCGTGGTGTCTGCCCATCCAGGCAGAAACCACAGCTGTGCATTAGTGGTGGCAGTGGCTCCCTCATTTCTGGTAGATGCCGAGGTGGGTCAGTGTGGATAGTGGTCTGAGCTTACATCTCGGGGACCGGAGGTGCAACACTGGCCCCGTCACTCAGGAGCAAGCCGTCTCCTTCCCCCGACCGTGGTGGGAGTGATAGGAGCCCCCTTGGGGGCATGTCGCCAGGATGACCTGTAGGACAGAAGGTGGCAGGTGGTCTGAGCTCAATCAGTGGTGCTCACAACTCTTTACTCATAGGAAAGTGCAGAGCACGCGTGAGGAAGGGCAGACAGTGGGGCCAGAGCAGAGCAGATGGAGGGGATGCCTCGCAATGACCTTGGGAAGGTAGAGGAGGGGCCCCCAGTGTAAAAAAGTAGATTGAAGGAGCATGTTTATCGCCACCTCCTCTCAAATCACCTCCAAAATGGCAAAAAAAGATTTAAAAGGCTGTAAACGCATGAGGGCCAAGGGGACACTGGAGCATTTGACAAGGGATGTCAGGAAAATGTAGGAGGAGGGAAAGGAGGCTGAATGAGAAAGGAGAGGCAGGGCAGAGATCGACAGGGGCCAGCAACCTGGGAGATAGCAAGCCAGGTCTGGGCAGAGCCCTGGGAAGAGGGGAGGAGGTCCGGTCCTTCTCAGCGGGGCTGGGCGGGTGAGGACTGGCTGCAGATCTGTCTCAGGGACTTCAACCCAGAGCAGCTCTGGGCTTCTCATCAGGCAGAGGAGGCATGTGCAGGCGCCTGGGGACACCAGGCCTAGGAGAGGCCAGACTGAGCACAAGGGGGAGTGAGAACTCTCAGCCCCCTTGACCCACTTGCTCTGCGGGCAGATAGACACCTGGACAGACATCAACATTCTTGGGTCCTTCTCTTCTCCAGGAAGTGGCCAGGATCCTGCCCAGCCCTTCACCCCCAGGTGAAGCCCACTAGTTGATAAGCTCCTTCCCAAACACACCAAACCTCAGTTCGCTTTTCAGTCCTGATTCTTAGATATTATACAAAGCCCAAATCACCCAAAATGCCTTATAAAACATTTCTGCCATGAATGGCAAAGTCCAGACAGGAAGAGAATGACGCAATCAGCAGCAAAGGGGACTAATGAAGGGACCGGTGACAAAGGTGTGAGCTGAGTCCAGGGAAGCCAACCAGGGGTAGTGTGGTGTCCTGGGGTTGGCAACGCCGGGGCCCTCACCATTCCGAGCCTTTGGAGGCTCCCAACTGTGTTGTCTCACCCAGCTGCAAGCTGGGGCCAGGGAGCCTGCTAAGGCAGTCCTTAGAGGTCAGCCTCCCAGCCATCGTCTGCACTGTGCTTGTCACTCTTCATTATGTTTGCAAGGTTCCTGGTTGGTGCTTACAGCTGTAATTCACTCATTTTTCACTGCTGTGTGGTAATCTATTGGTGAATATACTGCCATTTATGTCCCCGTCTCTTGTTGATGGACACTTGGGTTATCTCCAGGTCTTTGCTATTATAGAGAAATGTTATTGTGGTCATTCTTGATGCAGATTTACAAGTTTCTCTGCAGTGTAATTGTTCCTCCATAGTGTGTGCACGTGTTCAATTTTCCAAGAGGATCCTGAGTTACTTTACAAAGTGGTTGGTCCAGTTTATACACCACCATCTCCATATATGGACAAATCAGTTAACTAGCTTCAACACTGGCTTTATAGGTATAGTATATCAATAAAAGGCTTCTTTATTTCTTTGATGATAATAGTAGAAGTGGTCATATCTAACAATCACATGTACATCCAAACAGGACATAAATTACCTAAAGAGCCTGTGACTACATGCAGTGTTCTGAGCTCACACTTGATGATATTACCTTTTGTTATCCCAGATGCCCAGTCCGTATGCCTGACAAAGTCATTGTTGCTTATTGCATTATCTGGACTCTCTGTCTTTTCTCAGAATGTACAATGAGATGTGGCATCAGACCCAAGAAGCCCTCAATTCTTTGCTTGATAAAGAGTCTCAGAAGATGGTAGAGCCACACAGAAATCAAGTTTTCATCTTCCAAATGTTAGCCACCTTCTACATAAAATATGTTCAGATCTTTAGAAACCTGGAGAATGTCTATGACCAGATCGTTCATCCGCAGAAACGAATACTGATCCGGAAAATACTGGACGGAGTGATGGGTCGCATCCTGGAGTTGAAGAACGAAATGGTTGAACTGGAATTAACTGAGTTCCACTATTTTGATGATATCTTACAGGATCTAAAGTTGGCTCCTGTAAGTACTTGGCTCTCTTTTATTATTAGTTTCTTTTGGTTTTAAATAAGATGTGCAGTCCTGTGACCAATATTCTCCAGGCTGTCTAGACAGATTTACTTGCTATTTGTGGTGTTGGAAGTTGAAGCACAGCCCTTCAGTTCCACCACACTGCCGTGGGCCCGGCCTGGGTTTCCTTCTTTTGGGGCACAGTCTTTGGGTCTGTTGGACACTGAGGTTATTGTCATCTTGTCATCATGGTGTCTGTCCTGGCCTGTTGGAATGGAGCAGGCTGACCCCTTCCCAGATACGCTGTGGTGCAAACCCTCCCATTTCCATCAGCCATGTCCCTACTCTGTTTCTCAAGGAAATCTCTCTCTGGCTTCTTTTCCATCATCTTTTAGATGAGCAGCCTTGGTTGCAGGTTCCCTGTTCCCAGATGGATGCATCTCCTCCATTGTTTGGGTCATTGGTGACTCAGAGGATGTGTGATAGTAGATCTTCAAGCCTTAGGCACCAAAGAAGGGCTCCCGGCTCCCCCTCCCTCTCTGAGGCCCTGGAGCTCTCCCACCTGTGGCCGCAATGTCTTCCTGTGAGCGCTCTGCCCCTGGACTACCCTCTGACCTTTGCTGCCAGACTCGAGGGTCTCTTCTGACACTCTGTCTGGCTAGGTCTTCCAAGGGCCAGTGGGTCCCACCCTTCAGCTTCATGCCCGTGAGCTCAGGCTTCATTGTGAAAGGAACGATTTCCCTAACGTAAAGATAAAAGGAGAAAATGTTGAATTTTCTACATGGGGTTTAATGTTTCTTCCTTTTGAAAATATTTGGGCCTCCTTAAAGGTTGTGTTTCTTTCTGGGATAGACTTTCCTAGCATTAGTAGTGCATTTTATCAGAATGGCCTAAAGACTGAAGAGAATAACTGAAATGAATGAAAATGTTGAAGATCATTTGAAAACCTTCATGTTTATTGCATTTATTGATAAGAGCTTGAATTAAAGCTTTTTTAGGTCATGCACTTTACTCACCCCTGTGAAAATATCAAGAACAACTTAGGATAAACATGAAATAGTCATTCAGTCATATTCAGCGATTGAATTTATCAATTTAATTTTAAGGATATTAAATAAATATTCCCAAATTTAAGGAATAAGAAATTTATGTAATTTATATGGCAGGTTTGTTCAATTCATTCCCTACTTTTCTTACTACTTCCATCAGTACTCTTCTGCAGCTGGTTTATCTTCTTGAAGGCCATGGAATTAAGAGGGATGCTAGAACCATTGAGCATTGAGAGGGATGATGAATCCACTGAGCATTGAGACAGGTGATAGAGCCACTGGGCATTGAGAGAGATGATAGAGCCACTGGGTATTGAGAGAGATGATGGAGTCACTGAGAAGTTAGAGGGATAGATGATGGAGCCGCTGAGCATTGAGAAAGATGAAGAATAAGTGACATCTTTCTGGAAACCTTCATAGCAGGAAACTCTCAACAGTGTTTTCTGCCAGTCCTGGAAGATGTGGACTGACCATGTGACGACACTGAGATCCAACTGATTAGAGGGTGCATCCAACATCAGTTACATGGACTTCATAAACAGTGCCCTGATCAGGGAGACACACTCACCTCTGGAAACGTCTGTGGGGACTAGTCCTGTATTTCAGGGTGGAAGCCCAGACCAACTAGCATCCTTGATATTTGGGCTTCAGTGGCTCTGTCACCTGCATAGCCTGCAGGTCCTCTGTATTTGGGGGGCCAGCACCCAACTAAGGTCCTCTATGTTTGGGGGGCCAGCACCCAACTATTTGATGGGACCTGTAGAACCAGGAGACTTCCCTAATAGGAGGGGAGAGGGGAGAGAGAGAGACAGAGAGACAGAGAGACACAGAGAGAGACAGAGAGAGAGGACACAATACTTGAGAAAAGTACAACACTTGAACATGTGCGGGGGTCCAACCCCAGCAGGTCCAGGGGTCCCCAAAGGTGTGGACGGAGTCGGCGAAGAAGGAATGACACGGAGACAGAGTTCAGTTGATCAGCAGCCTAGCCAGCATCTCTAGCCAGGATCTCCAGCCAAGTTCTGGTCTGGATCTCCAGCAAAGTTCTGGTCTGGATCTCCAGCCAGGTTCTGTCCAGGTTCTCCAGCCAGGTTCAGTCACCAGGTTCTAGTCAGGTTCTCTTGCCAATTTCTGTAGTCAGGTTCAGTCCAGGATCTTTTGCCATATTCTCTCGCTAGGTTCTGTCTCTAGGTTCTGAGGCCAGTTTCTGTCCAGGATCTTTTGCCATGTTCTGTCTCTAGGTTCTTCTCTAGGTTCTGTGTCTAGGTTCTGTGCCTCCTGGTTCTGTCTTCTAAGTTCTGTCTTCTAAGTTCTGTCTTCTAAGTTCTGTGTTGTTACATCTGTATTTATACCAGTTGATTCCAATCCTATCAATCTCTATTCCAAAGGTTAGGGCGTTTCTTATCTCCATTCCAGGGAGTAAAGATTATGTAGCTTAAGCATGATTGTTCGTAGTTAAAGTGATTAATTACCCGCCTGGCACTTAGTTAAGAGGTTTGATTCCCTCCCTAACTTCAGGGGAAAATCCCTACCTGGGGAAACAACCTTTCTCAGAGACCTTGGTTAAAACACATAGTGCCAAGAAGGTGAGCAAACATATTAAGAACAGTATGCCTTATATGCCAGGTCCCTTGAAACAGCAAGGATGGACCGGCTCCCGGCAAACATGCTTGCTAATAAATAAAATCTTGATAAAAATCACAACATAAAATAAAAATATAATCATTCTCCCCTGACTTGCCTTTGTTCCTGGACTACACTCACCCACTGGACCCTAGAAACGCATGCTTAATGCACCCCAAAACTCCATTAGCCTAAAGGTTTGGTTTTCAAAAACTTTTGCCACCTCCCAGAAGTTCTGGGGATCCCATCCCACTAAGTCCTTAAAAAGACACCTTTTTATGCTATAATATTTATTTAGGGGAAGGCCTGTTCAAAATTCCTGGTTAGGGCAGAGTGTGAGTTCACATCAGAATAGGGAAAAGGACAGTTAATCCTGAAAATCAGAACCTTAGATTTCCCCAGCCAACTGGTCTACCAGAAGGCAGCCAGCCAGGAGTGTCCAAGAGTATCCAACAGTGTTTCTCAATGGAGTTAGTCAAGGGCCCACCTAAGCCCTTTAATAGCCTTTGTACACTCCTGATTATTGAGCTCAGACTGCTAAATACTCATTTGACCTCTACTAATTTGAAATATTAGGTAATGTACATAGTGAAGAATAGAAGTTTATATTTATTAAATAAAAAACAAGTTTCCTAATAATGCAAATTAATTTTGTAAGTGATTTTTGTAATGGAGTAATTTGGGTAAAAATAAAACAAGTTATTTGATGATGCTAGTGATAAATTATTAGGTTTAACTCAAAGATCTCTACAGCTCAAGATTTTTCTATCCTAATTTGCATTATTATTCTAGGTAGACTGAGATGATATTACATTTCTTTAAAGAAATTCATTAGTTAATGGAAGCCTAACTGATATGAATTACTGAAATCTTACTGTAATGATTAAACAAGGAATATGGGTACAATTTTTCCTTTTGACTTTATTTGTGTCTCCTTAGCAGTAACGAACTCTCCTCACACCACCGCCTCATCGTCTCTGAAATGAGGATGGGAAGTCAAGCCTGTCATGTTCTTACTGTATATTTTACATGGATATGAGTCCTGGAATTGTGACAAAAATGCTCTTTTGCTTATTTTTTCTCTTTCTCTAGCAACAATTAGATATTCCCATACCCAAGTATTTTTTGAAGGAGAAGTTGGAAGTAATAAAAGGAAGAGAGAAAATCCTTGCTCAAATATTAGCGGAAACAGGATTAGACATACAAGAAATGGTTCGTATATCATCTTAACACACATTACTCTGTAGTAATCTACAAACTCTGCTTTTTATGCTCCTAATTGAAAAGCAATTAGATTATTTTTAGTGTGAGGAGAGCAGTACCTTTCTCCCCTTGTTACTCAGTATAGAAGTTTTTGGTGATTCATAACTATTATTTGTCAAGAACTTAGAAATGGAGACCAAAATATAATACACTGTTGGTTAAATCGGGACCTCTAAGATTGTGTAGATGAGCAACTCGGTTTAATTTTTTCATCTCAAATTCACCTCGCCTAAGTCAGAAGCTGAATGGTGTTCATATAAAATAATGGAGGGCTGAGATAACTTACACGGAACTCAAAAATGACTACACTTTCTAAAAAGCTGATTGACCTTCACAACCTCAAGTTCAGAGCGAACCAGACACTTTTGGCAGCTATGCCGCCCCTGCCAGTGCCAACCAGGGTGCCCAGGATGCCTCGCCTGTGCCATCTCCCTACACACAGGCCCCGTTGAGTACTGCCAGCCTGACTCCAGGTTCATGCTGAGTGGTGATGGGGCGAGATCACGTGTTCTGGGTTCACCAGCCTTATACTGTCTCTCGTTTTGAGTAGGTGAGCTGCTTCCTGGGCAGAGCGGGCTCCCTCTCCTCCCTCTGTCCCAGCCTATCCAAATGACACTCATTCCCTCAGGAATTCTTTCCTGACCCCCCCCCTAGTTGGAGACAACTCTCCTCCCCACGCCTGTCCCCTAAGTAACTGACCCCTCTTCCACATTGTACATTCCTGGAAGTAGGTCCCAGGGCTGACTTGCCTGGGTCATCTAGCCATCCTCACCCCTGGAGCCCCGAGTCTGCCCTTCAGTTCATGCTCAATCTGCATGAAGCCCTTCATTTAGTCACCCCTCCCATCCCCTCCTGAGCCCAGAGTACTGGCAAGCAAGCAGAATTAAGGTTGCACAGGGGAGCAGAGAAGGGAGATGACATTGCACATACTACAGGAAAACCCTAAAAATTCCTCTTTGCTGTTTCTCTTCCCCCTTCCCCCCAGTTCCTCTTCCTCTGTGTGGGTCAGCAACAAGGAGGCTCTTCCTCCCTCAGCATCCAGCCCTGACACTGCTCAGCTCTGGGTCACAGGTGCTCACTCTCAGCAAGATGCCTGGCTTCTGCGCAGCTGGCGTGGCTCAGTGGTTAAGCGTCACCTATGGTCCAGGAGGTCATAGTTCGATTCCCAGTCAAGGCAAATGTCCAGGTTGTGGGCTCGATCCCCAGTGTGGGGCGTGCAGGAGGCCGCCGATCAATGATTCTCTCTCATCATTGATGTTTCTATATCTCTCTCCCTCT
Organism: Myotis myotis; assembly: GCF_014108235.1. NCBI lineage: Eukaryota > Metazoa > Chordata > Mammalia > Chiroptera > Vespertilionidae > Myotis > Myotis myotis. Next base: position 34,220,869 of record NW_023416390.1, on the reverse strand, counting down.
TCCTTCCTCTCTGAAATCAGTAAGAATATATTAAAAAATAAAAAAGACTCCTGGCTTCTGGCACCAGCCCTGGGCATCTGACTGATGTCATCATGCCCTTCGGGGTCTCACTGGACCCCCACTCTCATCTTAAGTTGCCTATTTCTGGAAAATATATGCAATATATACCCCAAGAGGAATTCTGATAAATGAAAATGATTGTCCGCTCCTACATTTGTAACGCTTAATATTTACTCTCAGAGCCTCTATCTTTGTCGCATCGACTACTCCATCCCTTAGAAGTCGCCAGTAAGGACTGTAATTACCTTCAGAACAACAGACAGTACAGAATCTAAAGGAAATAAATACAATAAGAGCTAACGTTTGCTGGGCACCTGCTATCTGCTTAAGTGCTTTTACACACATCTTCTGACTTAAAGCCTGAATAACATTCATTCCAGTCTAACACGCGCTCTTTCATTATTGAAAATGTGTGCTCGCTGCAAAGGTGAAGGACGAGAGCTCACTGAACACAGAACTCTGGGGGACTGTTAGGTGAATTTGCTTCCTCTAAGGAACCCAGCCCACACTGAGGAGTGGTGACTGCTCTAGAGGAAGGAGGGGCCTCTCCTTCAAATGGGCTCCACCCCTTACTAACCAGGGAATGTGTGCAAATCACTTTACTTCTTGGAGCCTCATTCTCCTTCACCCTTAAGTGGCCACTGTAATGCCTGCCTTGATTGGATGAGGATGTGCATGGAAAGTGTCTGGCATCTGTAGGTTCTCAGTACATGTCCTTTTGCTGTCCTTCCTGTTCATACACACACATGTGCACACCCGTGCACATACACGCCATTACACGGAGAAGTGATGGCTCCGGGTGATGAATCGGAGCAGCCACACTTGGGACGTCAGTGTCTTGTGCTGTATCCTGATATCATGGCCACTGCTACCCTGAGGCCTGGACAAGGACTCAGCCTGGGCGTGGGTGGTTTTGATTCCAGTGGCCTCTCCCACCTGCCCCATCCATGTATGAGGTTCTGCCCAAGCCAGACCACATGCACAGCCTCCCCTTCCCTCCCAGGAAAACTGAAGGCCGAGGGCCTGAGCCCGCACTGGACACATGCAGGCCTCTGGGTGCCTCTGCAGCCTTGCTCTTACTCCTCTTTCCTCCAAAACAGCACATTCCCTCACCTGACTTTGCCTCCAAAGACAGCGTTGTACTGCACCAGCCCGTCATGTCTGAATGTTTTGAAATGCAAACTTGTAGATACTGGAGGACATTTCATATATGAAGTTAAAACTCCTCCAGTAATTCTAGCATTAGTTATGTTCACCAGATCATTCTGTAATGGATTTTAAAGTCAGCATTTTACTTCACGTGTATTTTATGTTTTAAATTCCCAGAGATGTGTTTGTTTTTTGTTTGTATTATGTTTTTTTAAAAATATGTTTTTATTGATTTTAGAGAGAGAGGAGAGAGAAATAGAAACACTGATGACAGAGACATCAATTGGCTGCCTCCTGAGCGCCCCCTACTGGAGATCAAGCCTGCAACCTGGGCACGTGTCCTGACGGGAATCAAACCCGTGACCTCTTGGTGCACAGGACAATGCTCAACCCCTAAGCCACACCAGCCAAGCTAGAGATGTGTTTTTAATTCATGGTTATACTATTAAGTTAATGAACATTGATAGCCATTTCACCTTTCATTAAATCCATTTTATTGGCATTCTTAGTATAATTTGCTGCCAACCTAAAATGTGGAGCTAATTAGTATTTTGTTTGGAATGGTAGAGGAAAGCTGAAGGGGTGCTTACATGTGGGACCACGGCACGAGTATGGCATCTTATCAAAATATACATAAGTCATGGGGAAGATGATTAGTAGTGAGCGGACGTCACACTCTTTATCAGCAGTTTGGCAACTCCGCAGGGTTGGGCTGGCAGTATGCCTGTGATGTTTCTGGGATCAGTTGGTATAGTTAACATGATTAACTATTGATTGATCTCAAATGTTTTTTGCAGAAATTATCTATAAAGACCATGTCCCTAGAACATGCTGTGAAATTAATTCAGATTGCGGAGAGGGCACGGCAAGGTCGCCTGAGAGCACTGTTCATGAAGCAGATCTTCCTCCAAGAATTCAGAGCAAGGCAAGCCAAGCTCGTTGGCGAGAAAATGGCAGACGTGGGGGCAGCGGCACTGCGGATCCAGAAGGTGCGATGGGATGGGGAGGGCTCTCAGTCCTGGGGATCCGGTGTCTGACACGCCAGGGATGCGTACCAGGGTGCAGTCAGCTCTGAACCTCAGAATTCCAAAATCTTACCTGTAGTAGAGCCGGACGAAATTCCAGAAAGATTGATTTTTCTTACCCTGGGGAAACCATTAACTAAGCTTGGTCCTGTTTTTTAAATGTTATTATAAATAGGTCTAGACATTTTCTTCACACGTTTTTGAAGTCATTGATAATTGTTGGAAAGAATGTTGCTGAAAACTCAGTGAGGATATAAATCTTTAATGACTTTTTAAAACCCACTGACACATGGACATACAGTACAGGAGGTGTTGTGCCCTGCAGCACGGTGCACACAGGGTCCCAGCGACCAGCGCCAGTGAGCGGGGCCTCGGTGCCCTTTTAGAAAGCGGGCCTTGAGGGTTCCTCCTCTCAGTCAGATTTATACCCTGTCATTTTTCAAATACAGACCACGTTGCTTATAGGAAAATGCAAAACACAGCATGTGACAAATTAGAATTAGGCTGGAGAGAAAGGAAGTACAAGGGCATGAGCTGGAGCAGGGAAGTTGGATGCTTGCCCCTTATTGTGTTTGAATGGCAGCGAGAGGCGGAGAAGGGTCAGATAAGAGACTATCTTCTGTCTGGTTTCTATGCAGATATGAAGTTGTTTTTGTTTTTAAATATATTTTATTGATTTTTTACAGAGAGGAAGGGAGAGAGACAGAGAGCCAGAAACATCGATGAGAGAGAAACATCGATCAGCTGCCTCCTGCACATCTCCCACCGGGGATGTGCCCGCAACCCAGGCACATGCCCCCAACCGGAATCGAACCCGGGACCCCTCAGTCCACAGGCCGACGCTCTATCCACTGAGCCAAACCGGTTTCGGCCAGATATGAAGTTTTAAATAAGCATTTGAATTCACAGCTGAGTTGTGCAGTTCAACGCTGCCGTTATATTTCCCCACGTGACTGCAGAAATTTTCTTTTGTAACTATGAATTAACTCCCTTAGATCTAGTCCCATGTTCCTGCAATCTAGAAGAAACCCAGATAGGGGAATCTCCCTAAGGACAATTATAGGCCATTTCTTCCCACCCCCAACTTTATTGAGATGTATTTGATATAGAACATTGTGCGCGTTTTAAGATATATGTCATAATTGGATACACGAATATGTTGTAAAACAGTGACCACAGTCAGGTTAACTCACACAGCCATCACCTCACCCAATTACCATTTTTCCTTATAGCAAGGACATCTAAGAGCAGCCCTTTTAGCAGTTTTTAAGGGTACAATACAGTGTCATTAGCACTAGTGCCCATGCTGTATATTAGATCCCCCGAACTTACCACTCATCTTATACCTGGAAGTTAGTGCCTTTGCCCACCTCCACTTACACCCCCCATCGCAGCCCCTGGCCACTACAAATCCACTCTCTGTTTCCGTGGGTTCAGTATTTTTAGAACCTAAAGCGAGATCATGCAGTATTTGCCTTTCTCTGTCTGACGCATCGCCCTCAGCATAATGCCCTCAAGTTCACCCATGTTGTCTCAAATAGCAGGTTTTCTTTCTTTTTATGGTTGAATAATATTTCATTATATTGTAAACCATATTTTCTTAATCCATTCACCCATCAACAGTCACTTAAGGTGTTTTCCTGTCTTGGCTGTTGTAAAGAATGCTGCAGTGAACGTGGGGGTGCAGATATCTCTTTGAGGTGCTGATTGTATTCCTTTTAGATCTATACCCAGAAGTGGGGTTGCTGGATCCTGTGGTAGTTCTGTTTCTTTCTTGTTTTTTTGGCGACCTCCATGTTATTTTCCATGGCAGCCACACCCATTTCCGTTCCTGCCAACAGTGACCAGGGTTCCCTTTTCTCCACATCCTTGCAGGCACCTGTTGTCTCTAGTCTTTTTTGTAATAACCATTCTGACGGGTGTGAGGCTGTTGCTGGGTGGATGGGGTTTGAGGTTAGCAGGTTTCCTCCCAGGGTCTTGGTGACTGTGGATCCAGTCTGGTCCCTGGGTGGAGGGGCTGCCCCCAGAACCCCCCGTTCAGTAGGGCGGTGCTGGTACAAGGGCCCACCTTAGGGTCCATGGTTGTGTCCTCAGACAGTGGTATAAACCGTTTCTGTGATTCGTTCTTTCTTAGAAATTGTGCCTCTGATGGCAGAAGAAAATGTATTCCATCAACACTCGCGTGCACAACCTTGCATGCACAGCCTGTCCTTTGGCACGTGCGTTTGTACGGCAGAAACAATAGGGTACTGTTCCCTTTTATGTTTTTATATACAAAACAAGTAACCATTTCTTTGTTTTTAGGTTTGGCGAGGTTTCCACCAAAATAAGAAAACCGAAAGAGAGAGACAAGAGGAGATGGTGTTCCTGGGCATGGTAAGTTCACTGACACACGCACACAACATGTGTCCGCTTTTCTGAAAGACAATAGCACCTGTACGTTTGAGTCTTCCTTCGCCAGTCTTCCTTGAGGGGCGAGAGGAAAGAAAAATAAACAACCAGTGACTGACGAACGTGGAATCACCTGTACTTGACAGAGCCTGCCTGGGGGGAGGGGAGCAGGGGTGTGCCCCGCACCCGGCTCTGTTAGAATCTGTGGACCGCCCCCCCCACCCCCCGCTGGATATGGACACAGGTGCTGAGCTGCTCACCACATGCTGTTCAGGCTGATGTCAGCAGTGCACTCGTCTTTATTAGTATTTGTGGTGACCAGGTTGCACTGACTTGCTGCTTCTGGGGGACAATGACTGACGCAGACTTGAAAGGGTGTGTTAGTTACCTACTGCTGCGTCACAAATTACCACCAACCGAGCAGCTTTCATACACAGGCGTGTTCTCTCGGTTGCCGTGGGTCAGGAGTCTGTGCTTGACTGGATGCCTCTCCCAGGCTGCAGTCAAGGTGTTGGCCGGGTTGGGATCCGCTCTGAGGCTCAACAGGGGGAGGATTGCTTCCCAGTGTGTGAGGTGGTTGGCAGGACCCCGCCCCTGTGGGCTGTCGGATGGAAGCCTCCGTTTTCCGGCCCACTGTTAGCCGGACACAGCCCCGGCTCAGTGCCATGGGGCCCCTCCATGTGAGAACTTGGTCACCAGAGCCAGCGAGGGAGAGATGCTACCTCTCCTGCAAACATCACAGAAGTGGCACGCCGCACGCTTGCCCTATCGGGCGGGTTAGCAGCAGGTCAAGGGGCACCCACACTCAGGCAGAGGGGAGGGCAAGAGGGTGTGAGCACCAGGAGGTGAGGATCATTGGCCCGTCTTGGAGCCTCTGTCTGTGCGGGGCGTTTCCTCCTTGGCCGGCATCCCCAGCAAAGGCCTCCAAGGAGGGCAAGGTGTGTCTGTGTTTCAAGTTATAATTGTTGACAGGAAGGTGAGGCGGGGCTCACCCGCACACCCGATGCGTGAGACCCACTCGGCCTTTCTGAACGGCAGTCAGCCGGCTGTGCAAGACCATTCGCATGTTTCCATCCTTCACCCCCAGTTCTAGTTCTAGCTTAAGGAAATTATCAGAAATAGGGATGTCTGTGCATAGAAGTTTCCTAGTGTCCTTTTTAATGAAAATTGGAAATAAACAATTCTGGTGTTCAGAGTAGGGATGTAGTTAAGTGATTTACAGTGGACCTACATTCATGTAGTACCACGCCACCATCAGAAACATGTTTATGACTGATTTTTGGTGGCCCAATGCTCAAAGTGAAAATACAGGATTTAGAATTATACACAACAATACGATTTCATCTAAATATATACGCACGTCCACACACACACGCAAAGGAAGAAAATATACCGAGTTCAGATAATGCTAATTTATTTATTTATTTATTTTTTGGTTTGGTTTTCATTAATCCTCACCCCAGGATAGTTTGCCCATTGATTTTTAGAGAGAGTGGAAGGAAGGGGGAGAGACAGAGACATTGATGTGAGAGAGACACATCGGTTGGTTACCTCCCACAGGCACTCACCAGGACCGGGCCAGGGATCAAGCCTGCAGCCGAGGTGTGTGCCCTCGACAGGAATCCAACTGGCGACCCTTCAGTTCAGCAGGGCTGAAGCTCTAACCACTGAGAAACCAGCTGGCGCTGTTCATTTTTTAATGTGGGGACTTTGAAATATTTTTTTGTCCATAATTGTCTGTATTGTCCTACGCGTTTGAATTTAGCTTCATTAACTGGGGGGAAAAGTACACATTTAAAAATAAAAGTAAATGGCCATGGAATATTATCAACTTTTTCTCCTCAGCCCTCCAAATTGTGTGGTGTATGTGGGGAAGTAGATAGGGAATGAGCTGACATTCCTCTACACCATCCTTAATAGACACGCAGATATGAGACATCACAGTAAAAACAATAGATACTTCCAATTTCTACTTTAAAAATTAAACTCACAGTCAAAGATTTAATCTCAGATAATCTAAGTTGAACATAAAATTTTGTGTTAGCAGCAGTTTTAATTCAACAATTTCCATTTAATTTAACCCAGCCTGCATTTGCTGACCATCTACTACGTTCATGCACCAGAAACTTAGGGAATGGCCAAACAATATTTTTTTCCATCTTGAAGCCTTAATATCTTATATTGGTCCCAGAGAAAGATAGAAAGTCTCTTATTATGATTTTTTCTGCTTTACTTTGTCATTTGTATCTGCTCAGCTCAAATAAAAAAATGCCTATTCATTTTTCAGCAGTGCAGAGTTTGGACAATATAAAGAGAGTAACTCATCTGTTTTCTATTAAAGGTGACTTTTCTTCCCCCTCTGCGTGTGCGTGTACGTGTGTATGTGTGTGTGGTATGCATGCTCATTGAAATTTTACACCATTGTGAAATATATGGATTCAATTTATTAAGAATGGTATCTTCTGCTCACTAGCTGATAACCATAAAAATTCATTACCCCAAATTGAAGACATGTTTCCAATTGAATGTATTTTCCACTCTATCACTAATTAAGATAGTGTCTGCTTGTTTTAAAATTTCACTTTTCCCTTATTTCATGTTGTTATATTACGCCAGTGAGGAAACCAGTGACTTATCTGATCAAAACTGTATATGCATCTGTCAGGGAAGCTTGGCATGTTTCCAGGGGTGACTATTTAGTAACTGAAACCAGAATTAGAGCAAGAAACATCATTATGCCATCATTCCACTCCCGGCCAAATGTTTTTCTTACCATTGACATATAAATTTTTTTTGATATTGCCATTTTAAATATTTATATTCTAAAATGTACAAAGGAAAATAAATAGCACTCTAAAAATTCATGTGCAGTTATTTTAATTGGCAGAGGCAATGGGGTGGATCAGGTAGAGGGAAACTTAATGAATGTCATACATTTCATTCTGTGGATCCCTTTGAAATAATTGGTCCTACAGTCATGGCCATCATATATTCTGTGTTAGCCTGAAGCTATCACTGTTTGCATTATAATGAACACTGGGGGGGCGCGCAGTAAAGAGAAAGAACTGTCACCGCGAAATGCATCAGTGGGACCCTCACAGCACCGCAAAGGCCTGCTCACTTTCAGATCCCAACGCAAAGCAAGCCGGGTGCTAGGTTGTTTTTAGGTCAATGAATTAGACTTATTTCTTACGAACAAATCACCCCCAGTAGGTGCTGGGGCCCCGGCACGCTCCCTCCAGGGCTTCCTTTGGGAAGGCGGGTGCAGCGCCCAATGCTTCCCCAGCCCTCAGCACCCATGGGCTCCTCTTTGGAAAGGGCTGTCAAAGCTGAAATGAGCCAAGAATCAAAATGAAACGCTTTCATGGTTGCACATTAATATCAACCAGAAGCCATGGTGTCCAGCCGGCCATGTGCATTATGGATTACTAGAGGCCCAGGGCACAGATTCATGCACCAATGGGGTCCCTCGGCCTGGCCTACAGACATCCCCCGAGGGGTCCCGCAAGGAACCCTGCCCCCTGCTGCATGATTGGGGCTGGGGAGAGACCATTGGGGTCTGATCGGCCGAACCCCAGCAGCAAGCTAACCTACCGGTCAGAGCATCTGCCCCCTGATGGTCAGTGCGCATCAGAGTGACTGGTCAGATGGTCAAACGAACAGTCGGACACTTAGCATATTAGGCTTATGTTATATAGGATAGTTGGCTCCAAATGACATTTGATAGAAAGAAATTTATTCTCAATGAACGGGTATGCCATGATTTATGGGATTTTATTTTGCTTTGTTTTAGATTTTTTTTTTAATGTCTTAAATGCAAAAGAGCCATTCCCTAAATGTCCCGGGGGGAGGCAGCACCTTATAAATGAGTGGCTGTCTCCACCACAGGTGTTGAAGGGTTTGCTCCACTGTGTTGACAAGGAAGCAGGCAGCCAGGTGGCCAGCTGGGGGCTTTGAGCGACACCCCTGCCCTCCCTGTGAGCCTCTGTCCCATCTGCTGTAAGAGCAGGACAGGAGAGCCGATAGGGCTTCGGGGGGGGGGGGGGGTGACAAAGACACCCTTCCAGGAGTGGCGGCTGCTGTCGGTCATCGTAGAACATCAGTGTGTTGTCATGATAACGGAATGATGTCTACGGTGCAAAGTACCAAGAAGTGTGATAACTTTTCTGTGTTGCAGAACATGAAACACTTTAGAACAAGTTGTTGCATCAAATACGCAGGCCACTGGCTTCCAAATAGGAAATACCTGGGCCTTTGTGATTCAGGCATTGCAGTGGAGCTGGAGCAGCGCAGGCCCGAGTCTAGCATGCAGCTGAGCATCTGGCTGCCAGGGAGGTGCCCAGGGTCCCTAAGGCAGCAGGTGCTGCCACACCGCACCCTGTGTGTGCTGCCCGGGAACGGCCTGCAGACCAGGCTGGCTGTGATCCCGGTGCAAACATGTGGGTCTCCGACAGGCAGAGCCAGGCGATCAGAGGGTCAGGGGGACCCTGAGTCATCTTTGGGAACTCAAAAGCCCACCTCGAGAGGTTTTAAAAAAGGAAAAGTCACTGTTTTGTTTTTTCTGTTAAGTGGGATTTTACAGTCTAGAGACGTGGAAACCTGTAGTCTGACATGAGGTTGTTTTTGTTATTATTCCTCTGCTCTCTTCTCGCCCGGGTCTCAGGTCATCAGCAATTCAGTGATGAAGGTATTCTCTCCCTCTTGCCTCCTGACCCCAGGATTCCTACAGGCACGTCCTCAAACAGGGCGTTTGCCCTAATTCATCTCCACTTAGGCCCGCAGAGTCCTTTCAAGGACCACGCAGAGTGGTTGAGGCCGAGAACTCCAGAGCCGCCCCACCTGGGCTCACGTTCCGGCCGCACCACTGCCCAGCTGTGTGGACTTGGGTGGTGGCCTGGCTTCTTGGGGCCGAGATTTCCGCACATGCAAATGGGAAATGGTCCTGGCACCTGCTCGTCGGTGTGTGCTATGTATTAAAGACACTGCCCTCTGGAGAGCATTCAAAACAGTCTTGCATGTTGTGCACAGTGAGCGCTGGGGAAGTGCCAGCTGATGTTTTTCTTCCAGTGGCTTAGAATCATGGCTTTAGATGCTCATATCGCTCATGATTCAAAAGGTTTATTTAAAAATTGCCGTTTTGCCCTGGCCGGTGTTGGTTAGTTGGTTGGGTGTCATCCCATGTACTGAGGGGTTGCTGGTTCAATTCCAGGTCATAACACATGCCCAGGTTTCGGCTTGATCTCCAGTAGCGGCCATACAGGAAGCAGCCGATCAATGTTTCACTCTCACATCTATGTTTCTCCCTCACCCTTTCCCTTCCCCTCTCTCTCTAAAAGTCAATTTTTAAAAAATAAAAGTAAATCTTTTTTTAATTGCTATTTTTACCTATTGAAGTTAGCCAAGACCAGAAAGGTGAATGCCACAATGTTGGCAAGGTCTGGAAACACAGGCTCCATCAGACTGTCGGGGGGAGAGGGACATGTCAACCTCTTTGCGAGGCAGATCAGCAATAGCTATTGAAATGACAAAGGCATGTTTTTTAAAAGGTCTGACTTATAGTATCCATAAAAAATATTTTCAGACAAAATGTTTTAAGCTGTAAGAAACCTGTCACTGGAGAAACACAGCAAAGCATAGAGGCTAAGAACAGAGAGTCTAGAAATAGATGTCTTGAGTCAAAACCCCAGTCTACCACTTCCTTGCTGTGTGACCCTGGGTAAGTTCCTTGACCTCTCTGTGCTTCAGTTTCTTCATATTTAAAATGAAAATAACAAGAGTACCTACACATACGGCTATTATAATAAATAAAATAGTTAATATTGGTCAGCCACTAAAAACAGTGCTTTGCAACCTGTAAATGCCATTAAAGTGTTTAAAACATTTTTAAAGAAAGTAGGACCCAAGGAACAGATTAAGCTTCCTCCACTAATCAATTATAAGCTCAATCAGACTCTGTTCTAGCACAGCTCCTAATTACGCACATTTTAAAACTACTAAGAAAGTTTTAGAAATCGGACCTGACGGACTAGAAAAATTTTAACCTTTAATAGTTCGGCACCCACTCAAATTGGGGCATCTTCACTTAAAGACAACACGTAACTGGACTTGGCGCCGAGGGCAAAGGAAGCCACCGGCTCTGGGTCTCCCTGCGGTCCTGTTGCCACGCCTGCTGGCTCTGTCCTTATGAGGAGGCGCGCTGGTGTAAGCACAGGTTTATAAGTACAGACACATCGCTCTAAAATGGAATGATGGAACAAAATGGCTTATTTCCATCAACCAAGGAAATGGAGCGACTGCAGCGCCGTTCCCTCCACAGCATGAGGCCGCCACCCCCCTGCAAAGTCAGAGGGGGGCGGGGGCGGGGGCGCCCCATGGCCCGAGGAGCTGGGCCCTAGAGCTTCCTAACGGGCAGCACTGCCTGCTGTTCCCAGGAGGCGGCGTGCGGGTTCATCTCTGGGTTGGCCACAGCACGAGACCCCGCAAGGCGGTCATTTGCTTCGCGAGATGCCCCCTTCCCCTCACTGCTCCGGCTTCGCCTTCAGGAACAACAAAGCACCATGAAGAAGCGAACCCCCCAACACCCTGGGCCTCTCCAGAAGGTTGCCCAGCCACCTATTTGCAAGTGCATTCGCGACTGATACATGGAACAGATTTCCATTTGGACAAATGTCCATTTTCTCTTACTAATTTTGTCTTACGGATTTTTTAAGACAAAGCCCATGAAACATTAGCTAAGCATTTCAAGTTAATGGACCATGGAGTCCTATTTCCCCACAAACCCAGGAAGCGTCCCCCGATGTCCTGTTTTTACAGCAGCATCAATTATTAATATGCATATTTCTGCTGACGGAGGACCTCGCCATCAGCGTAGGTTGCGTTATCCGGTTCCAGGTCATTAACTGTGGAAAGCTTGTAAATATAATGGTTTATTCACATGGGAAGCCTTCATTAAGACGCGTAATTCTACCGCTAATGTATTTCAATACATCGTATGTTATCTCACTTCCTATTTCTCCTTAATATTCGTAATTTATTTTTAAATGAGTTGCTGTTGATGCGACGATGAGTTCTCGAATTTGAATTCCGTATGACCGGGCTTGCCGAGGAGGAAAAGATGTTTTAGCCCCAAGGAAAAGCTGCTCATTAATGTGAGACCCAAAGAGAGGACAACCTTTACGTTCAGAAGCAACTAGAGAAAGAAGCTGCCAATGACCCCAAGTGTATGTTTGTCGGAGGGCGTCTCTAGGGAGAAACACACATGGACACACAGGTGAACAGCACTGCCTGGTGTAGCAGGAGGACCTCATAGTGATGGAGTCGGAAACCTCATGGCTTGTTCATTAATGCAGAATGACTCGGAAACTCAATTCTGAACCTCCGTGTCCTCATCTGTCCAATGGGGTGGCCAGGCCCCCATTTCCACCTCGGAGGTGGATGTGAACATGAGTAAAGTCCGCCAAGCAGCACATGGAGAGCTATGGACAGGACACACATCAGAGTCACTACTCGTTACTTCATTTTTAGGGATAACCCGGGAAAAGGCCCAGTTTAAACTATAGTTTGTATACGTACGTCTGTGAAAGAAATTTGCCATAAATCACCATAAGAAGGATGTAATTGGGGGGCGGAAGCCGTTTGTGTGATTCATTGATTGTGAGAATCATAACATTAATGCAAGACTTCAATTTCACACATTCATCACAGACGGAGGAAGTTGGGTCCTTTGTAGCAGGGACCCATTTTAACATAGTCACGAAAACAGTGGGTTCTACAATAGTCCTTGGAGAGATGAGGGAAAAATCTGTAGAATTATAAGACATAGGCACTAGGAAGGGGAAGCATTACCTGGGAGGTGTAAGAATTGGCTACTTCTTTATATGATTGTATCTCTTTATAGTGACACCAAATGTATCATATAAAGTCCTGCCTTTGTGAGCACCTGCACAGTGAGGCAATTTAGCTTGTTTTTAAGATTGTTCTTCAAAAGGATTCTATAATTTTCATTCTAGATTCAGATTTAAAGTAGTTTTGGCATTTTCTCCTGTCATAACAGTCACACATTCTTCTTATACTAAATGTAGACAATTGGCTTATTTCCTTCAACTTCCTGATGCATGTTTTTATAAACTCCTATATGTGTGATTTTCTTTTCATCTTTCTAACTTGATTTTGTGTCATTAAGTGGACGCTGAATTCCAGCAACATCTGGATTGTGGTTTCAAGTTGAGAAATCACTCCCAGGGGTTCATAGGTATTTCTTGGAGGTTGTGATGTGTGTGTGTGTGTGTGTGTGTGTGTGTGTACTTGTTACACTTAACTGTTTCATTCATTTGGAATTTATTTTAGTATATGACATGAATTGAGTCTTTAAGATGACCATTTTCCCCCAGTAATTGATTGAAATTTATAGTTGTATCCATGGAAACAAGACCTTCAATTTTGTCATCTGCTGGTTTCACAGCTTTCAAAATGGACTTTAATATTTTTCTCTTATCCTGGAAATTTCTCTACAAGGGAGCTTCCTAGCTTCTCTGGGTTCCATGCACCCAATGTTGGTGCTGCTGGTGCAAGGACAGCAATCACACTGACCCCACAGTGAACCTGCACCAAGGACCCCCACCCATGCCAGACTCCCCACCCTTTCCAGAGAGGGTCCCATTCAGTCGTCACAGCCTAATACTGCCCCCATCCTAAAGAGGGGGAGACGGAGCCTTCAGAGAGTTGGGGCCTTGTATGAAACCACATAGGTAGCAAGTGGCACAGCCCAGACTTAAACCCAGACGCCCTGCCCCGAAATCCCAGAGCATGGCTTTGGATCACACAAGCTAGGCCTTGTTCCCTGCCTCCGCCACGTGCCAGCTGTGTGCATTGGGGAACGCTGACTCGACTTTCTGGTTCCATGTCCTCGTGTGATAATAGTACCTGCCCAGCAGGACTGTGGCAAGGACTACGAGCTTGTTTCTGTTGAGGGAGCAAACGCAGGAGAAGCTCAGGAAGTGGTCCCCTTTGCTGCTTTGATCCCTTTTATAAATTTCTCCTCCTCCTCCTCCTTCTCTCCTCCTCCTTCCTGTTCCTCATCATTTTAGGTTTTGCAGGACATAGAGTCTCCGTCACAACCGCTCAACTGGGACAATCTAAACAACATAATAAAGTGATATTGGGATTATAACCCAAAGTATGAGTGAAATATCCATGAGTCCATATTGATATAAATAAATTATTGAATCATTTAATAAATGTGGGAGAAGAGACCAATCTAATATGCAGAAAATTTTCAAATAATTTCAGGTTCTCCACCTTCAAGGGAGTAGACGTAACTCCCACTCCTTAAGCGGGGGCTATGCACAGTGACTTCCTACCAGAGGACAGTGTGGATGGGGTGGGGAGGAGGGGGCAGTGGTCTTAGAACGGGAAACCTGGAAGATACCACGTAAGCCAGGTGATCCAGGTTAGCAGGTTGATAGTCTGCCCTCTTGATACGACATGATAAAAATGGCACTTTACCTCTGTAGTCTTTCTCTCAGTGACCCAGGACCCCAGTCTAGTCATTACTGGATAAAGCTGTGTGTCAGTATAATCGGTTTCCTTTATAAATCTATTTTCTTTTTATTCATTTGAAAACATTATTCGTAAAAGACATCCCTAGGCTTTGCCAGACCAACAGAGGTCTCTGAGGCACAGACATTGTTAAGAGCCACTGATGGGCATGACAGATGATTAGAATTGCTAATTCCTGTGCCCCATTCCAGCTCATCTCCTTGTGACCCACAGCCATGTTCCCTTCCACTTCAGTGCCTTGGCTTATGCTGTTCTCTTTTCCAGGAAGAGAGGTTCCTTTTATGCTCTGACTCAACAGAAATCTTTTGAGCTTAGCTTTGCCCTGGATTCTGCAGGCTCTTTGCCCATTCCATACCCTATAGCCTCTTTGGGAAGGAAAGCCTACAGAAGGTGGGCAGTGGGTAGGATGCAGATAACGGGTGAGTGGTGGGAGAACCTTCAAGAACAACGGGGTTCTAGTCTTGGACGTACCCAGTGCTGCACTGGTAATGCTTAACCAAGGCTCTCTGGGGAAAATGTATGCATATATCATTTTATTGATATAAGATTGTGTACATACAGTTTACTACTAATAATAAAACATATGCTCCTCTTTGTTGCCAATCTCACCTAGCCATCGATGCTCTCAGAACACTTTCCTTGATTGTTACTGAGCTCTTCTGTCTGTTGTCTGGATGATAAGGGGTTGCATCTGATGAATGAGTGTAGTTCTGATATGGATGTAGATTGTTACCTTCATGTGCCTTAATAAGATGAAAGTAAGACAACCAAAGGACACTGCAGCTTCACTCAGCCATCAATTTTAAAAGTTGGACACCCCTTTGCTGAATCAGATTACAGTTTTGGGGCTGGAAGAATATTTCCTCAACTTCTTGTGCTAGTCACAATGTAGCTGATACAGACACGGCACATTTTTATATTTATCTGCATTGTTATTTTCCTATCACTTAAGTCTAGACAGTTCAATCAGAACAATATCTGAAGCTCTGACTTACAGCGTTTGCTAATTTCTGTAGCCAACTTCAGGCTCCTACCTGAGTGAACACAGTTGGAAGGTACATACAGTCACCCACCATCACATGGCACTTTCAACATAGAGAAACGATGAACATGCATAATGTCAAGCACATAGATAATAGTAAAATCCAGTGAAAACGGCTAAGAAGTCTTGAGATTTTTAGTATTAATGACTTTCATTTTCAATATAACTGATTTAATTATAAGTTTATAAAATTTAGTATTCAAAAAATGGCGATTTAACAGCCAGCTTGCAAAATTCCTGAAAATGCATCAGTTAGATCTCATGAGCCATTACGGGCTGGCTCCAGCTCACCCCTGTATTGGCCCTCCATTTGCTAAGTGACCTGGGCTGAAGCTCTGAACTCCCTGGAGCTCAGGGTCTTACTGTAAAGGATGACTGTGTCCCTGTTCCCCAAGGTGTGATTCCTGGCACCAGGATCCCCATGCATGCTTTCCTTCTCCAAGTCCCTTTTAGCTTTTCCCACCCAATCCCACAACATAGCACTTTCATAGGTTATTGGCCATTGTTCTAGCCTATGTCATGCATCACTCTTATCCTGCCAACTGTTTTTCTCTAGGGATTTTAAAGAATAGGAGTTAAGTCTTGACATTGTTCTGTATTTTCTCTGGCCACACCCTTCAGGATGCTGGACCAGGGCTAAGCACTTGGTTGGTGCTCAATAGACAGGCATTTGTTTGCTTGCTAATCTGCAGACTTTGGGGAAGAACATTCTGACAATAAGGTATAATATCACAGTGAGTGTCTGGGTCAGCAGATAATTTTCTTTTTTGGAGGTCTCTAGCAATGGAACAGAGTTTTCAGGGCTGATGTTGGATTTTCTTGAAATCAGAGCACTCACACTCTCTTCACAGTTTTTGGCTTGCTCCAAATATATTCTTATTCTATAGTCTTTGTTCTCCCACTAACCAAGAAGATTCAGAAAAAGTTTACTTTCTATAGTTTGGGTGATTTTTTAAAAAATATATTTTATTGATTTTTTTACAGAGAGGAAGGGAGAGAGATGAGAGTTAGAAACATCGATGAGAGAGAAACATCGATCAGCTGCCTCCTGCACACCCCCTACTGGGGATGTGCCTGCAACCAAGGTACATGCCCTTGTCTGGAATTGAACCTGGGACCTTTCAGTCTGCAGGCCGATGCTCTATCCACCAAGCCAAACCGGCTAGGGCTGGGTGATTTTTTTTTTTAAGGTTTACTGAATATGCATTTTTTCAAGCTAACTTACATCTCCCATTGGATTCTGGGAAATGGTGTGGCGTGAGGACCATCTTTCCTCCCCAGGGCAGTGAATCACATTGACAAATGTTCCCGCCAAATCTGATTCTTGTGTCCTGCGTGTATTTCTATGGGCCTTTGGTAATACACCGTTGAAGATATTGGGATAATTAATTCCCCAGTGTCTAATATTTTCCAGCAGCTTTGTAACCTTTCTGATCTCAAACCTTTCTGCTTGTATTTTCAGGACCCGCCTCCTCTGTTTAATGCAGTCAGCGCTACAATAATCCAGGCTGAAAGGGTGACCTGCCTGCGGGATGAGCTGCAGATGAAGCATGAAGAGGACTACAAGACTGCCCTGGACACCATCAAGAGCCAGCTGCAGTTAATAGAAGGTGCAGACATCAAGGAGAATCTCCGAGACCAGATCCGGCACTGGATCATCGAATGCAGGTGAACGCGAGTGGCGTAGAGACCACGCCTGACCGTCTCTTGTATGTTTTCACAGGAGCATGGTGATGTAGATTCACGAGGTTTTTCGGCTTCATTGTAGAAAAGTGAAATGTCAAGGTTACGAATTCAGGAACTAATTTTTTGTAATGCAATTGCTGCTGTCTTTTTCTTGAAACACAGTTTCTATAACGCTTCCCTGACCTCGTGGACTTGAACATCATGCGCCGCACCCCCATTCCTCCTCCAGGCAGTGTGGAGCCTTGCTTTGGGAGAAATTGCTGAGTGACCTGTGTGGTTAACTTCTCTGTGGGTCAGTTTCCTTGTCTGGAACAGGAGGACAAGACTCGTACCACATCATGAGGTTGTTAGGAAATGCAGAGCACTTAGACCTCTCTGTGTAGATCATTGTTATTCTATTATATTGTGACCACCTGCTTATTCACACATCTGGCCTGAGAACGGAATGGTACATACAGGTCAGGTATTTGCAGTGAATGGTGTGGGCTACGGTGTCACAGTCTTTCATTTTTATCCAATTACATAATTGTGTCCGGAGGAAATATTCTTAGGATGACTTGTGGGATCATGGAAATTTAGGGAGAAAGGCATTGTTTCAAATGAATTGTCTTCTGATTAAATCTTGTGGGATTATCATTAACACCCTCATTTTTATAGTTAATGAGGATGACATGCCCAATGTTCATGAACTTCTGCCATCAGGAACTCTTCCTTCTCTTGGGGCTTCAGAGAATAGATGTCCACAGAAATGTTTTCTGTCAATGGCATGATGCTTTACTTTTATATAGACATTTTTAAAATTTATCTTTATTGTTGAAAGTATTACAGATGTCCTCCTTTTCCACCCCATTGACCTTCCTCCTTCCCACTTCCTTCCCCTCCCTAGACCTTCATCCCACTATTGTCTGTGTCCCTGGGTTATTCATTTATGCATGTAAGTTCTTTGGTTGATCTCTTCCCTCCTCCTCCCCATTCCCTCTGAGGATCCTCGGTCTATTGCACACTTCCATGTCTCTAGATCTATTTTGTTGGTCAGTTTATTTTGTTCATTGGATTCCACATATACATGAGATCATATGATTCTTGTCTTTCTCTGAGTGACTTATTTCACTTAGCATGATACTCTCCAGGTCCCTTCAGGCTGTCTCAAAGGGTAAAAGATCCTTCTCTCTTTTTTTTTTTATAGTAGTGTAGTATTCCATTGTGTAAATGTACCACAGTTGTTTTTTTATCCACTCCTCTACTGATGGGCACTTGGGCTGTTTCCAGATCTTAGCTATTGTAAATAATGCTGCTATAAATATAGGGGTTCATATATATTCTTTCTGATTGGTTGCTTCAGGCTTCTTAGGATATATTCTTTGAAGTGGGATCACTGGATCAAATGGCAGTTTCATTTTTAATTTTTTAAGGAAACTTCACACTGTTTTCCATAATGGCTGTACTAGTCTGCAACCAGCAGTGTACTAGGGTTCCTTTCTTTCACATCCTCGCCAGCACTTATTTGTTGATTTATTGATGGTATCCATTCTGGCAGTTGTGAGGTGGTATCTCATTGTCACTTTAATTTGCATCTCTCTGATGATTTGAGCATTTTTTCATATGTCTCTTGGCCTTTTGTATGTCCTCTTTGGAGAAGTGTCTAGTTATGTCTTCTGCCCATTTAATTGGGTTGTTTGTCTTCCTTTTGTTGACTTGTATGAGGTGTATGAGTACTTCATGTATTTTGAATATTAACCCTTTATCAGATGTATCACAACCAGCATCATATTCAATGGGCAAAAACTAAAGCCATTTCCCCTAAATACAGGAACAAGACAGGTTGCCAGCTTTTACCACTTTTATCCAACATAGTACTGGAAGTTCTAGCCACAGTGACCAGACAAGAAGAAAACATAAAAGCCATCCAAATCGGAAAGGAGGATTTTGGCAATGTAGCAGGATACAAAATTAACACCTAGAAATCATTGGCATTTTTATACACCAATAATGAACTCTCAGAAAGAGAAAATAACAATTCCATTTACCATTGCAACAACCAAAATTAAGATACTTAGGAATAAACTTAACCAAGGAGGTAAAAGACTTATACTCAGAAAACTATAGAATGTTGAAAAAAAAGAGATAAAAGAAGATATAAACAAGTGGAAGAATATACCATGTTCATGGATTGGTAGAATTAGCATCATTAAAATGTCCATACTACCCAAAGCAATCTAGACATTCAGTGCAATCCCTATTAAAATACCAATGGCATATTTCACAGATCTAGAACAAACACTCCAAAATTTATATGTAACCCAAAAAGAGCCTGGATAGCCTGCAGCAATCTTGAAAAAGAAGAACAAAGTTGGAGGAATCACAATACCAGATATCAAGCTATTAAAACAGCCGGTACTGGCACAAGAACAGGCATTTAGATCAATGGAACAGAACAAAGAACCCAGAAATCCACCCAATCCATTATGCTCAATTAATCTTTGATAAAGGAGGCAAGAGCATACAATGGAGTAAGGACAGTTTCCCAGGTGTTGGGGTAATTGGACAGGTACATGTGAAAAAATGAAACTAGATCACCAGCTTACACCATACACAAGAATAAACTAAAAATTAATAAAAGATTTAAATGTAATTCATGAAACCATGAAAAGCCTTGAAGAAAACATAGGCAGCAAAATATCAGACATCTCATGGAGCAAAATATTTATTGATACAACACGTAGGGCAAAAGAAACAAAGGAAAAAACAAACAAATGAGACTACATTAAAATAAAAATTTTCTGCACAGCAAAAGAAACCCACATCAAAATGAAAATGGAACCCACTGTATGGGAGAACATATTTACCAATGATATATAGACATTTTAAAATCAAATTTATTTTTATTTGACAAAACAAAGTAGAAAGCACTATGTACAATTACAACCCCAAATAAGCTAAAATATATAATGTATATACACATACATATACACTGAGTGGCCAGATTATTATGACCACCTGACGTTTGTAGGCAAATTAGCTATACTTTCGCACTGAAGTTGCTAGAGGGCCAGACCATTATAAATAGAGAAGCAGGTTGTTTACCATGACAGTAGAAGTGATTTTTTCTGAAGATGTGGGTAAACAACGCAATTTAACAGCCTTTGAATGTGGGATGGAGATATATATATATACTGAGTGGCCAGATTATTATGACCCCCCCCATCAGTACTTCGTTGGGCCACCTTTTGCCTTCAATACTGCGGCCAATCTTCTTGGCATTGACTCCACAAGATGTTGAAAGGTGATGCGAGGAATCTGACACCAGGCCTGATGAATAGCACTGTCCAGTTCTGTGAGATTTGATGGTTGTGGAACCAGCTGCCTGATGGTTCTTTTAACTTCATCCCACAAATGCTCAATTGGATTGAGATCTGGTGATTGTGGGGGCCACCTAAGCAAAGTAATGTCTCCCTCATGTTCTTGAAACCACTCCTGCACAATACGAGCACCGTGGCATGGCACATTGTCTTGTTGGAAGAAGCCATCTCCATTGGGATACGCCATCAACATGACAGGATGAACTTGATCAGCAACGATACTTAGGTATGTTGTGCTATTCAGACGTTGTTCCACACGAATTAAAGGGCCCAAATCATGCCAGGAAAACATGCCCCAAACCATAGCACTGCCCCCACCAGCTTGAAGGGTTGTACTTATGCATGTGGGGTGCATGCTTTCATGCTGCTTCTGCCAAATTCTCACTCTGCCATCTGCATGATGCAACTGGAAACGTGATTCATCGGACCACATGACTTTTTTCCAATGCTCAACTGTCCAATCCTTGTGTTCCTGTGTGAATTGCAGACGTTTTATCTTGGTAACTGCAGACAGCAAAGGTGTTCGAACAGGCCTTTGGCTTCCATATTCCATACAATGCAATGTATGGCCAATTTGCCTACAAATGTCAGGTGGTCATAATAATCTGGCCACTCAGTGTATCTATTCATACACACATTTAACTTATTAATTGTATGTTTGTATGTGCATGGAAATCTTCTGGAAGGATACACTAGAAACTGTTAGGGTGGCTACCTCTGCAAACTAGAGCGGTGATGTTGGTTTTTATTTTATATTCTCATGTGCTTTTGAAGTCTTTTTCACGAAGCACTATTTTTATAATAAAAAGCCTAGTTAAAAATATATTAGAAGAAAGACAAGCAATGAGTTGGGCATAATCCAAAATAAACATTTAAATTTTAAAACACTCTAATGTTTCAAAGTGATGAATGCAGTACCTGCATGGCACGGTTGGAAATCATCTTTTGATTAAAGACTAGGGAGGCAGGAGTTGCTTCTCCCACCTGAGGTCTGGGAGGGTCATGGGAGACTTCTGCAGGCCCTGATGTCACCCGGCAGCGGCCCTCCCAACAGTGCAGGGGCTCTGGGCTCCCTTTGAAGATCCAGGCCTGGCTGGCCGGCCCCTTGAGAATGTTCATCCTGGGGTCACTGACCTGACAGTCTGAGGGCAAGTCAGAGCAGCTCCCAGGGCTTTGCTGCGTGTAATTCACAAAGAGATAGCGGCTCCTCTCTTGGAGGAATGTAAGGTCGAGGGTGCATTTATCTTCTTAATTGGATTACACTGATCTGATTGACTTCGATAAAAATCCTTTTCCTTGCTCTTGTAAATCAAAGACACATAAAAAGCAAATATTGTCTTTTGAAACATGAAACATGATCAACCCTCAGGCTAAATTCCAATAGGCCACACGATGGCAACTTAGGGAATTTCTAGAAGTTACAATTCGTATATACTCCCACAATTTTAAATGCTTATTCTTAGCTCATCTATTTAATACTTACAGTTGCCAAAAAGGGTTATACCCAGATTTTTTTAAGTCAATTTTTAAATTATCTTAAAGGAAGTCTTTTTTTCCAGAGCTAAAAGTAATACATGCTCATTGCAGAAAGTTCATAAGACAGAGGAGTTTAAAGAAGAACATTAAAAGCATATATAACTTTTGTATACAAAGGTTGCTACTGTAAAATTTTGGGTAAATTTCCTTCCAGTCTTTCCCTCTTGCATATACATTTTAATTGCAGTTTGATGGATTCTTTTTTTAATTTTTAAAAATTTTAAATTGTTTTTTCCCATGTCCTTAAAATGCTTTTCAAAAGAGATTTTTAATGATTGCTTAACAGCCTAGTGCATGGATGCCCTAGTTAATGAATTATTATCTTTTTAATCTTTTGTCAATTGAAAAGAGAGGATACTATCTCAGTAATCTCTTCCCTGTCATTTATCTGCTTCTCCTTGTGATGCCTTTTTAAGTGATCTCTAAATTATAATTATATATATACACTAGAGGCCTGGTGCACAAAATTCATGCACTGGGCGGAAGAGGCAGGTGTCCCTCAGCCCAGCCTGCACCCTCCATTCTGGGACCCCTCGGGTAATGTCCGACTGCCAGTTTAGGCCCGATCCCACAGGGCCTAAACTGGCAGTCAGACATATCTCTCACAATACAGGAGACATCCCTCTCATAATCCGGGACTGCTGGCTCCCAATTGCTCGCCTGCCTGCTAGCCTGATTGCCCCTAACTGCTTCTGCCTGCCGCCTCATCACCCCCTAACCACTCCCCTGTCAGCCTGATAGACGCCTAACTGCTCCCCTGCCAGCCCGATCACTCCCAACTGCCCTCCCCTGCCAGCGCAGTCACCCCCAACTGCCCTCCCCTGCCAGCCTGGTCAATTTGCATATTACCTCTTTATTATATAGGATATATACATATATATACATTACTGATACCAACGCTTTATTAACATATCATTGCAATAATGACTTTCCAGTTGTCATTTGCCTTTTATTTCTTAACTGGCCGATAGGAAAGCTAGAGAGAAAAAGACACAGAAGAGGAGAAATACAGTCCTCAAGAGCCCACTGCCCGGGGTCTACGACTCACTGCGGCCAGGCTGGCCCTGCTCCCTGGGCATCCCTGCTCGGACCCTCGGCGATAGTACCTGTGCCAGGTTGTTGTGGGATTGAATGAGAAGCTGCAAATCAAGACTCAGGCCCCACAAGCTTCCTGTTAAGGTTTTGAACTTTGTAGGTGTTTTTCCTGTTTCAGATGAGATTTTCTCCAAATACTATTTTCTATTAATATTGGTTATATATTTTTAAACAATGTGCACCATCACCTAACCCAACTCTCCAGTGGGTTCAAATGGTTTTCCACTTGAGGCTCTGGGACGTTCTTAGATGTACAGTCATAGGAGAGCATGGCAGATACTTTCTCCCGTGCCAATGGCACACTCTGAGGTCTCTTTCCCTCCCGTGGAGCAGGCTGTCAGCTGCAGTCACCTCCAGGGCGCTTCACACTGATGCTCCAGGGACCTGGAATCTCTGGACAGGTGGGCATCTGAGCTCACTGTCCTTCCTACAGGCCAACCTTTTTGAAATAACGGTTTTTGTCAAATATTTCAATCTTGGAAACAAGGTTTCGGTTGGAGTGCACTTCAGTTCATCAAGCAAGCCCCAGCTTCCTCTCCTTCACCTTCCGCCCCTCCTCATCCTCCCAGAGTCGGACTCAAATGTGGGGGTATATCGCCTGTAACTCACCCGTGGTCTCTCTTGTCATTCTGGTGATTGGGTATATTAGGTGTGTGTTAATTTAAAATAATAATAATATTTATTGGGTACTTATTGTGTGCCAGGAATTCTACGTGCTTAACACATTAACTAATTTAACCCTTGTATTAATTTGCTATTGTCACAGTTATGAATTACCACAAACTTAGTTGCTTAAACCACTAGAACTTTATTTCCTCCCAGTTCTGGAAGTAGGAAGTCTGAAATCAAATCGAAGTGTCAGCAGAACTGCATTCCCCCTAGGAGCTCTAGAGGAATGTCTATTCCTCATCTCTTCCAGCTCCAAGAGGCTGCCAGCATTCCTCGGCTTGTGGCCACATCACTCTACTCCAGTGATGGCAAACCTTTTGAGTTTGGCGTGTCAGCATTTTGAAAAACCCTAACTTAACTCTGGTGTCGTGTCACATATAGAAATTTTTTGATATTTGCTACCATAGTAAAACATAGATTTATATTTTTGATATTTATTTTATATATTTAAATGTCATTTAACAAAGAAAAGTCAACCAAAAAAATGAGTTTGCGTGTCACCTCAGACACACGTGTCATAGGTTCGCCATCACTGGTCTAGAGTCACACTTTCCAGTGTAGTAGCCATGAGCCACATATGGCTGCTGAACACTGAAAAGGCGGTCAAGGACACTGAAGATCGGACTGTTTAGTTTCAATTTATTTAAATTTAAGTGTAGACAGGCACATGCTCTTATGGATACCATATTGGACAGCACAGTCATGGGTCACTTCCTTTGGAGAAACATCTGCTACAGTTGCTATTTCTTTTGGCTTGGGTCCTGTTATAAACCATCATTTCAGTTTCAAGATCCATCAATAAGCTTCATTTAAAGTATCATCACCGACAACAGAATGGTGGTTATGAGAGTGGAAGGGGGCGAGGGGGAGGATGAAGAGAGTAAAAGGGGTTGAATCTGTGGTGATGGAAGGAGACTAGAGTTCGGGTGCAGAGCACACAAGGCAATATACCGATGCTGCATTAGAGAATGTCATTAACCAATATCATCCCAATAAAGTAGTACAGATTTAAAAATAGATGGACAGATAGATAAAAAATAAAGAAATAACATCAAAAAGGAAGTAATAAAGTGTCATCTCACCTTAGGGTGCGAGGGGGAACCTGCAGCCCAGGGAGCCGCCTGCCCTCAGCCAGGCCGTGGGACCGTGGGCTCTTGTCTCTGAAGAGGCTCCGGGCTCCCCCTTGGCTCCCTCACAGGGAGCAGAGCCACCTGAGTGGCCATCAGCTCTGGAAACCAGGTGGCTGGTCCTAGGCCGCCGGGTCGGCTGTGGAGCGTTGCCGTCCTCCCAGCTGCATCTGTTGCTCACTTGTTGGACCCACGCCTGACGTCCCGCTCACCCTTCAGTCCCGGGAGAGTGACAGCCCCAAACAGGCCGATGGCTCCGGGTTGGCCTGTGCCAGTCCTTCTTCCGCAGGCCCCTTTCCATCCATGGAATCCTAAGGGATCTGAAAGGGATGGAAATTAAGTAGCCTTGTTCCACTTTTAAAGCCAACACACAATCAGAAGTGATGGTTAAGAGGAAGGGCTCTGGGGTCCTCAGCAGGTGAGCCTTGCTGGGAATTGAAATGCCACTGCCTTCTAATCTCATGATGTAATGGTATCTATTCTGTTAGCCGTAATTTTAAAAATCCATTATAAATCTCACACAAACGCGCACACACCCACACACACACACACACCACGTAGAGCTCTTAGAGCCAGGCTGCCTGGGCTCAAATTCCAGCTCTAGCATTTGCTGTGTGACCTTGAACCAGTTACTTAACCCACCTGTGCCTCCATCTCCTCATCTTGAAGTGAGGGTATAAGTATTACTAGCTCTCACTGCAAGGAAGGATGATGTAGATCAATACTTCTAAGGCCTTTGAACAATGTGCAGCACAGACTGCATCTTCAGTGAGGATGTTCCACGTATAGGAAGGCGTTCATTCTCAGACACACAATTTGCGGTTCATCCCTGCGTCTGTGGCCTTCCTATTCACTATTCACAACTGTGTCTTTCCAAAGCGCTGCCTTGTTGCTAGTCTCTGGGAGGAGGCTGGGCTGAGAAAGGGCTGTGAGGAGTGGGGGTGAGAGGGGGATAAAGCTGAGGGGATAATAACAGAGCAGGCAAACAAAATATAGACAGTGAGGAATGTGCTTCAAGTCCCCAGGGCAGGGGTGTGACATGTCTAAGATCACCCGCAAACGGACATTCTTTCTGGAAGAGGTCTTGGAATGCTTTGTTTTGTTTTTTCATTTTCAGATTTACCCTTGCATACAGCTCTGCAAGTCAAGGTTTGTCATTTTAAGGCAGGTGGGCCTAGGGGCCTGTGGACTCCTGTCTCACCCCGCCCCCCAGGTTGTGCCAATTTCGGCCCCAAATTCCTGGAGGGACTGCAGAATTGATGGCCATTGGGGAAAGGAGTGCTCCCAGCCCAGCAGGCACTGGGCAAGGCAGGAATGGGCTGGAGTGAGTGGTGTGTTTGGAGTGAAGGAGAATGTCAGGTTTCCTGTTTTCTTGGAGAAGTGTGTATCTCCTGCACACATGGGAGGCTGTCTCCTATACATATAGGAGTACATGTCTCCTGCACACATAGGAGTTCATGTCTCCTGCACACGTGGGAGGCTACGTGGGTCGCTCCTAGACCACGGCCTACCTGGCTTCCATTGCTGTTCACTCCTGTGGACACTGACAAAAAATTCTCTTTTGATGCCGCGGGTCGCTCCACTGCTCGTACACGAGGGACGGTGCCAGGTGCCTCCCACGGTTGCCCTTATGGGACTCCAAGGCTTAGAAAGGTTGAGTGCCGGGAGCCGGTCCATGCTTGCTGTTTCAAGGGACCTGGCATATATGGCATACTGTTCTTAATATGTTTGCTCACCTTCTTGGCACTATGTGTTTTAACCAAGGTCTCTGAGAAAGGTTGTTTCCCCAGGTAGGGATTTTCCCCTGAAGTTAGGGAGGGAATAAAACCTCTTAACTAGTGCCAGGTGGGTAATTAATCACTTTAACTACGAACAATCATGCTTAAGCTACATAATCTTTACTCCCTGGAATGGAGATAAGAAACGCCCTAACCTTTGTAATAGAGATTGATAGGATTGAATCAACTGGTATAAATACAGATGTAATAAGACAGTAAGACACAGAACTTAGAATACGGAACCAAGAGAGACAGAACCTAGGCACAGAACCTACACAGAACGTTCTCTAGAGACAGAAGAACTTCGCTGGAGAGAACATGGCAAAAGATCCTGGACAGAAACTGGCCTCAGAACCTAGAGACAAAACCTAGCGAGAGAACATGGCAAAAGATCCTGGACTGAACCTGACTACAGAAATTGGCAAGAGAACCTGACTAGAACCTGGTAACTGAACCTGGCTGGAGAACCTGGACAGAACCTGGCTGGAGAACCTAGCGACAGAACATGGCTACAGAACCTGGCTGGAGATCCGAACCAGAACTTCGCTGGAGATCCAGACCAGACCCTGGCAGGAGATCCTAAGCAGAACCTCTCTGGAGATCCAGACCAGAACCTGGCTGGAGATCCTGGCTAGCCTGCTGATCAACTGAACACTGTCTCCATGTGATTCCTTCTTCGCCGACTCCATCCACACCTTTGGGGACCCCTGGACCTGCTGGGGGTGGACCCCGGCAGTTGAGTAAGGTTTTCTGGGGCTCGAGGCTCCTGAGAGACGGGACTTGATTCTGAAAGGCACAATGCCCCCAAAGCACATTCGTTCTGAGCGCTCCAGCCGCAGCCCTGTCTGTGGGCCCCGACTGCCGCCACCGCGGAGTGCACTGTGTCATCTTGTGGGAAGGATGGCGATGGCCAAGGCCACGGGGCTCCTTAGCTACAACCTGTGAACCCGGGGCTCCCCTTGTTCCTGACCCCATCTCTTTCTCCTGCTTCCAAGCACCTCCACACGGAGCTGGGGTGGGTTCTGCGCAGATAGAAGGAAGGGAGAGGGGCATGATGGGATTTGAGGAGCTGGCTTGCCCAATTATTTTATAGACGACAAAGTGGGCTTAGGGAAGTCAGGGAACTTGGCTAAAAACTTGGGTAGTTACCGGCAGACTAAATCATGAGCTTTGTGTGGAACTGGAATTGGGTCTCGAGGGCGGCTCCGAGCTGTTCCTCTGAGGACTTGTAAGACATCGAAAGAAGCCACCAGCATGTTGACAGTGGATACCTTTGGGTAGGGGGACCGTGGCTTTGTTCGGTTTTCCCTTTACATTCCAAGTTTTCCACATGGAGTATGAGTGACTTTCAGGATGAAAAAGAAGTTTTAGAGGAGGGTGGGAGAGGGGTGGGCGCACACAGGGAGGTGTGTGAGGGGCTCATTATTTCCTATTCCTCCTGCAATATGTTTTCAGTAAATTCTCAGAAGCATCTGTGGTCCTTCGGTGGAGATGTGAACATGAGCAGGTTACTCAGATGAGAAGGCGAATAACATTTTTCTGCCAGTTGCTTTGGTGGAAAATGAATGGGGGCCATAAGGAGAGGAGGGATGGGAACTGAAGGTCCCAGCATTCCCGCCGAGGCCTTGGGACAGGTGCACCCCCCGAGCAGTCGCCTATCTTGATGTCCGTTATCGCAGTAAACCCGATTAAGAACACGCAGCAACTATAGGTTCTTGCGGTTTCTCCAGGCGCCGGCCTGTTAAAAGCAGGCCCAGGGCTCATGTGCAAATGCAGTGGACACACTCGCTCTCTGCGGCCCACGGTCTGTTCCAGGGGATACTGCTGCTCCCTGCAGCGTGTCTCTCTCCTCCCCTCTGGATGGCAAGCCTTCGGGGGACAGGGCTGTGATGCCTTCGCCCCGTCTTCCCTGACCCTGCTCAGGGCCAGGGGGGACAGCAGATGCTGACGATCTGATAATACTGTCCTGAATGTTGAGCCAGACTGTGGTGCTTCTACACTGGGGCCCAAATCAGAATCAGCCGAAAGCTTGTCAAGCACCGAGCTCTGGGCCCAGCCCTGGAGTTCATTGTCCGTGGGTCTCAGGTGGGACCTGAGAGGCTGCATTTTGAAGTCACCTCCCACGCCCTGTATTGACTTGCCATTCTGTGTGTGTGATAAGAACGCTTAACATAAGGTCTATCCTCCCAGCTAATTTGTTCACTTACACGACCCTTTTATTGACTATGGGCTCCATGCTGGATAGCGAGCGGGTGTCCAGGGCTTCCTCATCTGTATGACTGACACTTGAACCCTTGACTAGCACTTCCCCTTTGCCCTCCCCTACTCGCCCCTGTCAACAACCTTCTCCTCTCTGCTCCTATGCGTCTGAGTATTTTAGGTTCTTCATGTAAGTGTATCATACAGTGTTTGTCCTGTGCTTACTTCACTTAATGTCCTCCAGGTTCATCCATGTGGGAGAAAATTGCAAGATTACCTTCTTTTTTAAAAAGCATATTTTTAAAAATTGATTTCAGGGAGCAAGGGAGAGGGAGAAAGGGATAGAAACATCAATGATGAGAGAGAATCATTGACTGGCTGCCTCCTACATGCCCCCCACTGGGGATTGAGCCTGCAACCCAGGCATGTGCCCTGACTGGGAATCGAATTGTGACCTCTTGGTTCATAGGTTGATGCTCAACCACTGAGCCACACCAGCCGGGCAGATAGATTTTTCTCCTTTTTGATGCCCATATATCCGCCAATGGATATTTAGGGTTTTTCTATCTCTTATCTGCTGCAGTGAACATGGGGGTGTGTGTGAAAGAAAGAAAGAACTCACTCTTTTTTGTTTTCTCCCTTCCCCACACACTACTGTCACACTCAAACATCAAGCAATTCCTGTGACACTGCCCTATAAAAGCCAACAAGCTGAGGGCTCAGTCCCACAAAACTGCCCCCCAACTTCAGGTGCCAGACACCAATTCCCGGATGTCACCCATACTACTGATTGATTGGCTATAAATCACGGTTTCTACAAAAACCTACTTGGGTTTGATAATCTGCTAAATGGCTCACAGAACTCAGGGAAACACTTATATTCATTGGTTTACTATAAAAGGATGTGATAAAGGACGAAGATGAACAGCTGGATGGAAGAGATGTGTAGGGCGAGGCCTGTGAAAAGGGGCGGGGCTCCCACGCCCTGTCCTACATCACCACCCTCCCAGCACCTGGACAACAAACTCCACAACACAGAAGTTCTCTAAACCCACACTTTTGGGATTTTATGGGGGTTTCCTCATGTGATCATGATAGATCATTAACTCAATTCCCATCCCCTCTCGCCTCTCTGGAAGGTAGAGGGTGAGGTTGAAATTTCCTAGCTTCTAATCACTGCTCCATCTTCCTGGTGACCAGTCCCCACCAAACTTTGCCTCATTAGAGCAAAAGGCACTCCGGTCACCCGGAAATTCCAGGGAGTTTCGGAGCCCTGTGTCAGGAACCGGGGTCAGAGTTCAAACGTTAGCTCCTTGTGCTCTTATCACTTAGGAAATGACCAGGGTTCCAGGAGCTCTGTGCCAGGAACTGGAGCAGAGACTAATATGTGGTTTTTCTGTTATTTCACAGTCTGCATTCAACTCTTCAAGACCTGATTTTCTTTCCTGTAGGTAGATACCCAGAAGTGGGGCTGCTGGATCGTATAATAGTTCTATGATTAATTTTTTGAGGGGCCTCCATACTGTTTTCCATAGTGGCTGCACCAACTCACATTCCCACCATTAGTACCCATGGTCTCTTCTCCATCCCCTCACGAACACGGGTCTTCCGTCTCTCCGATGGTGGCCATCCTAGCAGCGTGAGGTGACATCTCACTGTGGCTTTGATTTGCATTTCCCTGATGATCAGTGAGGCTGAATACCTTTCCTTGTACCTGTTGTCCAATTGTATGTCTTCTTTGGAGAAATGTCTGTTCAGGTTACTTTGCCCATTTTTTAAAAACGTGTTATTATTTTGTTTCTGTTTTTGCTATCAAGTTGTGGGAGTTCCTTATATATTTTGGATGCTAACCCTCTATTGGATAGATAGCTTGCCAATGCTTTCTCCCCCTCTGTAGATTGCCTTTTTATTTTGCTGTTTCCTTCCTACTGAGAAGCTTTTGTGTTTGGTGAAGCCCCACTGGTCCATGTTTGCTTTTGTCGCCTGTGTTTTTGGAGTAGAGTTTGAGTTTCTTATGAGCTTCCAGGAGACACTGATGACCCTGGTCCAGGGACAATTTGCATATTACCCTTTTATTACATAGGATTGTTTATTTTCTTAAAGTAGCACATGAGACGTGAGTTTGAAACATACATATCTGGAGAGACGGAAGATGGCGGCGGTATAGGCAGACGCGTCCCAGGTCGTGTCCCGGAGCAAATGGAATGAGCAGCTGAAACTAGTAACATCCACCCCGAATTGGCGAAATTGCTCAGCTGGTGAGACGGTTTGCAGCCGGGAAGAGCAGAACTCCCCTGGAAAGGTAAAAAAAACAGGGATTTGGGCAGGAAAGTTTGCCAGACCTCTGAGCCCAGAGAGTCAGAGGGAGACCGCGTGGCAGACAGCCGCGTCCCTTGGGACAGGCACAGCCCCTGACGGGGGAAAGGAGAACCGCGGGATTCCTGGCGCCGCCGGGGGAATTGCGAGCTGGGTTCTGTGATCACGGAGGACTGAGCCTAAAGGGGGCAGCCTGAAGAGCTGACCAGACCATGCAGTCCGGGTAAGAGAAGAAGCTTACAGAAACCAAGCCTTCCCCGTTTCCGCGGCCGGCATTTGTTTGTTTTCACTGAATCCTGTTCATGGGACATTTCGGATACAGACACTCACCTGTGCTGAAGAGAGGAAGAGGGTGCGGAGGAGTGGAATCTGGGGAGAGACTGAGGAGAGAAGGGGGGCCGGGAGAGGTGGCAACGAATTGAGTGCTGAGACACCCCTGGGCCCAGGATGCGGGCAGCCATTCTCTCCGGAGAGTGAGACTCCTCCCCCCAGCCCCCAGGCAAGGAGCACAGCCACACCCAGATTCCACCCTGTAGGAGATCAAGGATTAAAATAACCTGATCAGTCCCTGGGAGTTAACAGGGTCTGGCCTATAGAGGGATTTTCAATCCCAGCAACAACACAGCACTGGTAACTATTACGCAGCCAGCTCTGGGCAGTGAACTTCCACTGGACAGAGAGGCCCTATAGCCTCAGAGGCCAACCCCAGAGCACCGCCATCCAGAGGCTGACCCACAAACTGACTCTTTGCTAAACACAAAATAAGGCAGTCTGGGAAACAAATGCGGCTTGCTTTAAAATAAGGACTGTGGTTTACAACACAGAGGAACAGTGTATCGCAGGGAAACTCAACACTCTCCTGAATACCTGGCAGGTCTAAGGCGAGCCACACTGAAGAATAGAAGAACCAAAGGACCTTCACTACTGCAATATTTTTTTTTTTCTTTTTCATTTTTCACCTTTTAACTATGAAACATACATATCTGAACATGTTGTTAGTGTGCCCTTTTCCTCCTCTTTTCTAAGCTTCCTAGATTCTTGAGTTAGAGAGGGGAATGATGCCTCCCTTAAACTGGGAAGGTTGGTGGGTGAGCAATGCCTGGGGTTATGAACTGAGTCTGTGCAGAGAGACGGATGGCAGCCTATTTAGTGGGAAAACCTTTCCATTCCTTCCTAAAGGGGTACTCTTGCCTGGGTGTTAATTTTTCTCTACACATAGGTATTTAAGACAGAGAGGTGAAATTAAAGCGGCTATTTTCTCAACCCAAATCACAATAGGGAACTGTAATATACTGTCTGTTCTAATAAGATAAAAGTGGGCGGGGGTTGGGCAGGGCGGTTCCTGTAGGATTCGAGCAGGCACAAAGATAACACCTTCAGATCAAGAAGGGGGCTTCTGTCTGAGTGGTAACTGCTTGTGATGCCCGCTAATAAGTAGACACATCGCGGGATAAATCAGATTGTGTAATGGGCCACTAAGAAACTGCCATGCTCCACACACTCCTTCTTCCTCCTCTCCTTTGAGGGATGGAGGACCGTGGTAACTAAGTCCATGTGCAGCCAATTGCCTTTATTGAGTGTCAGTGAATTTATAGGCAGCGAGTGACACTTCTGGGGGCTTCTGTGCAGTGGCACAAGCTGCTCTCTTCAGAACGCAGGAGGAATTTATGAGCCTGCTGACATGAACAGAGGTGACGGGATGGCTTGGGGGGTACCGGCCGGAAACCCCTCCATCCATATATTTTTCATACTTGATGAAACACAGATAAATCTCTGTCCTGCGTGTCTGAAACGGTAGGACCCGCTGAAGCTCAGTGTCGGGCCTCGGGGGGGAAATGTATCACGTTAGTGGTCCTGTTTCTAAATCACCGCCAACTCTGGAGCCGGTCATTCTCACATTTGTGCAAAAATGTTTGACAATATGCATAAATTTTTAATAGGCCCCCACTTTACCAAATGTTCTCCACCTCGGACCTGCTCACTGAGAGTTACAGGGCACGGGTGTTTTTCTCCTCAGGCTGCCTCAGTAAAAGAACAGACAGGCAGATGGCTGTGTTGAAGGCATTTTTATAAGAAAGTAACATGAATCACTGAGTGGATTCTGTGAGAAATTAACATCGCCCTTCCCCCACCAGCCTTTGTCACATGCAAATCCTAGAGTTTCCAGAGCTGAAAGGAGCTTTGGAAATTGGCTAATAGGCACACAACACTTATTGTTCAATAACTGAATGAATCAACCTTGTTGCACTGCACCACGTGGCGGAGAGGGAAGCCGGCCAGGTTCCCACTGCAGTGGAGCCGTTGGCTCAAATCACGTCGCTAATTAGTGGCAGGAGCCCCAGGTTTCTTCATTTCCAGGAAAATACTATTTTCATTACACGTCTAGCCTCCCTAGTGCTTCTGTCTCACATATAAGGCCTTATTTTAGGGCTTTATTGCTGGAACCCAGCGGTATATGCTTTCCATGGCCATGAGCTTGGCCGTGCCCTGGAGTCCCGGGGAAAGTGCTGGGCGGTGTAGCCGAGCCTGCAGATTCTTGAGCTGCTCAGAGCGTGGCTCTGCTTGGACACGGCTCTCGGACTTGCTCAGGTCTTGCCTCCTCATCTGCTTCCCTTCTCTGACCCCGTGGTAATCTCACTGAGGCCCACGGCCTTCAGTTCCATCATACTGTTGACTCCCCAAGGCAAATCTCCCATCCAGATTGCTCACTTAAATTCTAGATGTGGAGACCCAGCTGTCCAGATGTGTGGCAGCACAGCTTCCACGTGTCCAGAACTATGCTGGCATCTCACCCCTCCAATGGCTCCACATATGGCCTTTCCCACCCCAGTGCATGTGAACCTACCCACCCACCCAATCTCAGCCCAACACCCAGTCCATCAAAAAATAGCATTAGCTCCACCTTTAAAATATGCCCAAGCCCACCCATTTTGCAGACCCCTGTCTTCACTGACAGCTGGGTCAGGTTCAGCCTCACCCACCACCCTGGCCTGGACCCCAGTAGCCTCCTAACTCATCGCCTTGCTCCAACCCTGTTCTCAAAATCTGTTTCGATGTGATGGCCGGATATTCACCATCTGTTGCTGAGTAACACTATGACCATCAAGTTAGTGGCTTCACACAACCCCCACTGATGACGGCACAGTTCCCGTGGGCAGAAGCATGGGCACCGCTGAGCTGGGTCCTCTGCTCAGGGCCCCACCGGCTGCACCAGGTGCTGCCTGTGGTCGGGGGCTCCTCTGCTTCCACACTCGCGCAGCTCATAGCAGCATTCGGATTGGGGCCTCAGCTCCCTGCTGGCTGTTGGCCAGAGGGCACCCCAGCCCCTTCCCAGGTGGGCTGTCACTATGGCAGCTGGCTTCATTAAAGCCAGCAGGAGAGTCAGGGAGCAGGTGGAAGTTGCCACCGTATAGGATACACTCAGGGAAGGGGCAGCCCTTTGTCCTGCTGTGTTCCCCTCACTCCAGCACGGCGAGTCCCGGCTCACTGTCCTGTGGCCACGGACAGCTGGACTCCCAGATGCTCCAGTCAGCTCAGGGACACCTGCCAGCTCAGGGCAGGAACTGGGACCCTGCTCCAGATGCCCCATCCACGGGAATCCCAGTTCTGGGGAGACCGGCCTCCATGGCTCTGCTCCCAGGACTGTCCCTCTCGGGAAGCTGGGAGAAGCGAGGCTGGAGGCTGCTTGCTCTCTGGCTCCGTCGTCATGTACTCCATCAGACGGTGCTTGGAGACTGCCAGTGGAACAAAATCAGACCTCAAGTAACTGTTCCCAGAAACATAAATAGCTCAATGGTAGGAAAATGCAATATTTTATACATCAATAAAAGCAATATGACCTTTTTGGTTCATGCAGAAAAACCGTTTGATAAAATACCCTCTTCTTATTTAAAAAACTTAAAAACAGAAAGACAAGGGTTGATTCTTAGCATAATAAACTACAACAGTACCCACCACCTAGTAGACATTCAATAAATATATTTTAAATGAGTAAATGAATGAATGAATGAAACATTTATTTTTTTAAACAAAAGAGAGCTACATACTTAATGAGGAAATACTAGATTCCTTCCCATGAAAGAAAAGAACAATATGAATGGGCTTTGCCCCTGATAACAGTTAGTGCCATAATATAAATTATTGTTAAAATATTGACATTTTAGCAAATAAGAGGAATAAATATTTTTAAGTGTTCAAAAATGTTTTTTAAATCAATGATAGGATTACTATGAAAGAGAAACACATGAACCCGTACAAAGCCCATAAATGTTAATAGGAAGGAGAGACGAACCTCTTCAATAGCTGGCAGGCCCTGCCGAGTTTCCGGTTAAAGGGGAAGATGACACGTCTGCTCTGGGTAATTTATAGAGAGAACACAGTTTCAATTAAAATCCCAACAGGATTAGTTATTGAACTTGAAAACATACTTATTAAAGTCATTGGGATTAAAAGAAAAACAATAAGGAAGGACAAATGGCACTGTATTTTCAAGTATATTATAAAGAAAAATGAGGCAGATGCATGATACTAATGTACAGGCACACACATACATCAGCGGAACAAAGCAGAGGGCCCAGGACCTGACAACAGAGATGGAAACCGACAGCGCATGATAAATTAAGGAAAACAGTAATAAGGGTGGAAAAAATATGGTTGCAGTAAGTAGGTTGCTTAATTGTTAAAGCCCACGGGTAGTCGAAAGCAGAATGGAGAGTATAACCCCCCTGGAGGAAGGTCAGAATTTTCCAACTGTAGAAAAAAAAAATTTTTCTAAGAAAGATACAAGAAGACATAAAAGGAACTGGGTGCACAGACATTCAAGGTTCCAGAGCCGTCGGCCTGGAGAGGGGGACAACCCCAGCACCTAGGAGACTGGTTCTCCACCAGGGAGGTGCCTGGGGCTCCTGGGGCTCCGTCTTCTACAATATTGCAGAAGCCATCTGGACTTGAGAGAGAGCAGCGCCATTTCGTTTTGAAAAATGTTAAGCAGAGTCTAAAATTTTCTAGATTATAAAGTCCATCTTCAGTGTTCATATTCAAATGTTTCTAAATACTTCTTAGGGAATAGATATATAATGAGTAACTTCAACTCTATCTTTGGAAATTATACTTTTTAATGCAAATTAAATATTGTTCCCAAAGGCTGAATTCTTGCTTCAAAAAGATGTGATCCCCTGAGATGTGCTGGCACTGGCCTGTGGGTGACTCAATGCAGACTGAGCTCAGGATACTGATACTTCCACAGACTTGCCAGGCTCCACACCCAGTCCTCAAACCTGGTGTTCTTGGGTGGCTTTCATGGTCTTGCTTCTCCTTTCCTGTCTCGTTCTGTAGAAACCAGAGCCTTCATACGCACCCTCCGGTTATCGCCCTGCAGCCACGTGGCAGGGCCCAGGTTCTACACCACCGGTCCCAGCGGCAGGTTCTGGCGCCCAGTGAAGAGCCTGCATTGGCCTCACCTGTTGGGGGACATGAAGGCAGATAAAAGCCGGGTGGGGGCATGATGTGCCAGCACAGGCTGCACACTGCCTTTGTAAATCACCAAGATGATGAAAGTTCAGAGATAATCAAATGGTTTTGGAATTAAGATTCAAAGAATAATGGAGGGAAAGCCATGATTTAAATCGTGTATAGGCACAGAGGCAGAAGCACAGTTAACAATAATTCTGCAGAGGATTTTGTGTCGACAGTTCAGTAGGCAAGATCCTTGTGTTTCTGAAAGCACTTTTCAAGCTGCAAAGGGACACAGCAGCAACCATCTAAAACCAGCTGACCATCAAAAATAAATAAATAAATGAATAAATAAATAAAATAAAATAAAATAAAACCAGCTGACCGTCCCCCTCTGCTGCACCCGAGTGTGCCCGCCACAGCAAGACCTTGGGCTGAGGGATAAGAGGAACCTACTCTATTTGTCAAAAACTTGTTTTATATAAGACTAGGGGCCCAGTGCACAGAGATTCGTGCACCTGAGGGGTGTGGGGGTCCCTCAGCCCGACCTGCACCCTCTCCAATCTGGGAGCCCTCAGGGGAGCCCTCTCCCATCCAGGAGTTTCTGTCTGTCTTTACAATCATATGAGCGAATTGTCTGAGACCCCAATTCAGTTTAGTTTGTTGCTCACAGAATAATAGAGGCATTTTTTTTTCTTTGCATCATTGGTGGAGATTTCCTGGAAATTTTTCGATATCTTCCCTTTAATTTTTCCTAGACACTCTGATTTTACTTATGTCTCTCACCTTTGCTTTCCCTCCATCCCCCACCGCAACAGTAACTTGCTCCAGACTCACTTTGCTCCAGTGTCTAGGTGTTCTGTCTGCCACCAGAACTGTGATTCCCAGCATTCCTGGTGCTCCCGTGCTCTGGGCTTCTGCTTAAGGTCCTGGGGCTGCCACCAGAACTACTATTCCCAGAATTCCTGGTGTTCCCTGCGCTCTTGATTTTCCCTTTCTGCTCTGTCTCCACCCCACAGCCTCCCACTCTGCCAAGTCCTCCAAGCCACCAGCTCTCCCTCTCTGCTCTCCGCCCGGGGGCTTTGGGGGCGTGGCTCCCTCAGTCACTGAGCCAAGTCCTCCAAGCCACCAGCTCTCCCTCTCTACTCTCCACCCAGCAGCTTGGGGGAGTGACCGAGGGAGCCACATCCCCCCAAGCTGCCGGCTCTCCCGCTCTGCTCTCCGCCAGCGCCTGTGTATGTAAATTAACCTGCCATCTTTGTTGGGTTAATTTGCACACTCACTCCTGATTGGCTGGTGAGCGTAGCAGAGGGATGGTCAATTTGCATGTTTCTCTTTTATTATATAGGATAGTCAGGGAAGACTTCGTGGATGCGATGACATTTGAGCAAGTGAAGGACACACTGGGTGTAGTATTTTACCTCTAAGAGTGAACTTCTCTCTGAGGAGGGAGTGCCCAGGGGTCCAGGTAGATGGAGGAGCAGCGGGAGCCAGGTGAGCAGAGAGGAGTGGGGGGAGGGGGGAGTTGAGCCAGGCACAGGGGAATACCACGTGGAGGCCATGGTCCCACATAATTGGAAGTCCTCAGTTACTTTCCTGAAAGTCCCCAGATGGACTGTCACCGGCAGGGATGCTGTCAGCCCCCAGCAGTCAGTGTCAGAAATACTGTGAGAGCCAAAATAATGTTTCCATTTGCTCATGTCTGAGAGTACGCGTCTCTCCCCAGAGGTCTCACACCTTCTCAGTGCACTGTGCCCCAGGCACTGAAACACTCGTCAGCTGCAGCTTCCTTCCGGTGAGCAGTGAGGGATCAATTGTGTCTTAGTCCTGAGCACCCAGACTGTGAGGGGGAAGGCAGTGCCCCTGTCTTAACCAGAGCCCCCTCTCAGCCAGACCACACACTGAAAATGTGGGGTGACACCCAACAGCCAAGAAAATACAAAAACTGTTTTCTCTTCACATCCTCCAAGTGACCAAGTCACAGGGACAGAGTCCCAGCCAGGGCGAAGTCAGGGTGCCCTCAGCATGTCACTACGCAGGGCGCCACTGCTGTAGGGGAGGTCCCCTTGCCACGGAGGGACAGACTGGAGTGGTATGAGCACAAGAAATCCTGTGTGTGAGAGTGTGTGTGTGTCCGTGTGCCTGAGCACAAGGTGAAGAGCTATCAGTTTACACTGTTATTTTCTGGATATGAATTTTAAAATTTATCTTTTAAATGTGTGCCCTGCAGCAGTTTTTACATTCTTTCAAGATAAGACTAATTCAATTTCAGATTATTAATTGTTTAAACTATTATAACTAAGAAGAAACAGGTATCTTCACTTATCTATTAAAGTAAATATATTTAATATTACTTTTGAAAAAAGTAATGTATGTTATTAAGTCTTACTGTGACTTAATATGCGTCTTTGTGACTATTGGTGTGGGACAAAGTTGAGAATTCTGTAAAACTGGAACATGTAAATTCTTTTAGTTTTTAGTTTATATAAATGGTTACATCTACTATAAGTCCTCAAAACCATTCGAGCTTTAAATGTGGAAATAAAATTATACAGTGGAGTTGCTTGTAAAGGTGGCATCAACAGAATCAGGGGACTGGGTATGAAGAAGAGAGTGCTCTAGTTTGTAGGCTCCGTGAAATCAGAGTTTTTAACCAGGAACCGGCTGGGCCAAGTGATTTACAGATCGAGACAAAGCATGGTCAGGCAAGTTAAGGATGTTTGAGCTATGAATCTTGTGGACAAGTAGCGTCTGAGGTCAAGCATGTGCATCAGCCAAATATTGCGCCATGTGATGTGGAATGTGAGCTGCGTGAGGGCAAGGTCAGCATCTTTTAATGTTCAATCACTGTCTCCCCCATTGCATCTAGAATCAAGTTGGTACTAACCAGGTATTTTTTGATTGACTACACAAATAAATGCATTAATGAAAAATGGGTGGGTGGGTGAATGGGTGGAGGATGGATGGATGGGTGGATGGATGGATGCTGGGTGAGTGTGTGAAGACACCCAAGTAGCTGTGATGATGGTAGCTCAATAGACAGAATGTCACACACACTGTGTGATCACCCACCATCCTCAGTATTAGTACATTTGTCCGGAGACTGCCCCCACACACACACACACACTGCATTGTGTTTAGACACTGAGTAACTGAGTCACATTCCCACAAAATGAGCCCAACAGTAAAGATTCAAGAGATCTGAGCCGTTTCATACAATGACATAACTGTCTTAAAATGTTTGACTAGCAATTATGTGGAAGAGAAAGAATCAAATTCTGTGTGTCCCCAGAAGGTCAAACAAGAAGCCAGGAGTCAGGTTGCAGTTGGCTCAGTGTCAGAAAGGACTTCATAACAGCGGAGGGCTGGAAATGGAGGGGCTGCCTGTGGGAGAGGGAGCCGACCGCCATGGGGGCATCTGAGCAGTGGCTCGGGGAGACGTTCTAGAACAGCGGTTCTCAAAGTGTGTGACCTCTGAGGTCTCCAAGATCTTCTCAGGATCTAAAAGTCAAACTCGTTCCATATGACTTATTTGCAATGGTTCCTGACATTCCCACCAAACCACACTGGTGGGGGGAGCAGCAGGGAGCAGGCAGAGACCCCCATTTGTGGTCACCACGGTCCTCCTCGTTACCCACCGGCCTTGGAAACAGTTTCGTTTAACAACCCCGGCGGGTGCAGTAAGGGATAACTCAGTTATTAAGACTTTACCCTTGAATACACAGCTTTTTAATATTCTGTGAGACAGAACCAGGAGCGCCCAGAAATGCCTTCCACTGCACACCAAGTGTGACCACCGTCACAAGCTGAGAGCTAGCCACTTTTTACGGGACGTCCCTGCTATTTAAAAAACAACTGATGAACTCTGGTGATTCAGAGTTGGGTTTGGGGGAGAGATTTTCCTCAAACATGAGCCAAATGAGCCTAACAGAAAACAACCCAGGGTATCTGTGGCCAACAGTAAAATTTGAGCTTTCTAGAGAAAGTTGAAAATTTCAAAACCCTGTAGGACCTCCATGGGTTTGAGAGCTTCCCATTACTTAGCCTTTTTGTTAGAAGGTTGATAATGAATGTGATTTTGATGAGAGGAGATGTATCGGCATTGGGAAGATCTGCATAATGCAGTGAACCCAGTGACCAATACCTGGTGTTACAAAACCGTGCGTGGGCAAAAGACATATCCAGCACTCAAGATGGGCGGATGGATTTTCACGTGATGGAGAAGGCAAGTCACTGATGTGGTTTCAGATTCCACATCACAGCCGGCCTTTAGGAAGCCACCACTTGTTGAGTCATATAGAATCAAAAGTGGAGTATTCTGTTACCTAAAAGGCTATTAATATTGTCCTCTCTCGCTCTGGCCAGTGTGCTCAGTGGTTAGAGTGTCGCCCCAGGCACTAAACAGTCTTGGGTTCAATTCCCAGTCGAGGGAACGTACCTGGGTTGCAGGTTCATTCCCCGGCCCCTGTGAGGGCGCATGCAGGAGGCAGCCAATCAATATGTCTCTCTCATATCAATATTTTATCTCTCTCCCTCCCGCCCACTCTATCTAAAAATCAATGGGAAAACAATCCTCAGGTGAGGATTAACACAAAAAAATTGCTCTTTCTTTTCCAATTATGCATATACATGAGGCCAGGTTTTCTTACTAAGCTTCAACCAAAACAACATATGGCAACAGATTCAACATAGGAGCAGATAGGAGCATCCAGCTATTCCATTAAGCCAAACCTTAAGGTGACTTCAAAGACGCAAATCAGTCACATTCTTCTTACTAAACTTTTTCATTGGGGAAATATGTTATTTTTTAAAAATGACATTTATGTTAACATATAACAGGTTTATTATTGTAATTTTTAAATTAATTAAAAATACATATTTTAGAAATGTCTCAGTTTTACTATAAAATTCGGTAAATATCAATAGCAATAACACATTTTCAGAAAGCTCTTTAGGATACTGAAAAGTTGTTTGAGTGTAAAGGGGCCCTGGCTAGTATCTCTCAGTGGCTAGAGCATCAGCCTGTGCACTAAAGGGGTGCAGGTTCGATTCCCAGTCAAGGGCATGTACCCGGGTTGTGGGTTTGCTCCCACCTCTGGTCCAGGCACATGCAGGAGGCAACCAATCGATGAGTCTCATATTGATTTTTTTCTCTCTCTTTACCCCTCTCCCTCCCTCCCACTCTCTCTGAAAAGCAATGGAAAAAAATACCCTCTGATGAGGATTAACAACAAAAAAAGAATGGGAATGTAAAGGGTTCCTAGGGCCAAAAGTCTGAGAACCACTGCAATAGAGTCGTTTTAAACATGGTTGTCTCCTCGGACCCTTGGGTTCTATACTGATGGAAGTAATTGGGCCATCTTCTCTTTCTATATGCTGAGTAAACATAACATTTGTGTCAGAGTATTAACTACACATTCCTTCTGAAATTCCTCAACATTAAATTACAAAGCCTGCTTTTCAAAATGTAGGAAATTATATGGTTACAGCAAAAGTAAATTACTACTTGGCACCCATAAAATA
Source organism: Myotis myotis (assembly GCF_014108235.1). Taxonomy (NCBI): domain Eukaryota; kingdom Metazoa; phylum Chordata; class Mammalia; order Chiroptera; family Vespertilionidae; genus Myotis; species Myotis myotis. The sequence continues at coordinate 34,178,905 of NW_023416390.1, read as the reverse complement.
TAGACCCTTAGACTTACTAAAGCCTAAAGCATGCGTGTGTATTTCATGCACTATTACTACATTTGTAACTGTAACACCTCCACCCTTCTGTTTAGTTTCAAACTCCTGTGTTTATCCTAAACTTTAAACAGGAAGAAATGATTTGTGCTTCTGTCTTGATTCTTAACTCAAGCACAGAGTAGCTCAATAATTTAAAGGGAAAAAAGAGAAAACGAAGCATCCAGTCTGCCTGAGAGAGAGAGTAACAACTCCTGCAGGAGGGAAGCCGCTCCTGCGGTCCCAGACCCTCCTGCTCCTGCGAGACCTCGGGTCTGGCCCCGGATGGTCAGGTTGGCCCCATCTGAATAAATAGCACTTACTTAAATGAGCATCAGCAGAGCCAGCTAAGGGGGAAAATAACAGAGGACTGCGATCCTTTCTATTAAATTTGCCTTTTCTTCCTCCTCAGGAACTTAACTGGCACCTTCCCCGAATACCCTAAAGCAGAAGAAGGAGGTTCCGCTATCATTTTTTCAAACAAGACCCCACAACAGGTACAAATATTCTGAAAAATAAAATGTAAATGTACCGTGATTTTATTTCCTTAAAGTTTGGAGTTGCTGGTTTGTCGTTATTAGGTCTTGGTTATTTTTATTTATTTATTTTTACTATGTTTTTTTAAATTTATTTCAGAGAGGAAGGGAAAGGGAGGGAGAGATAGAAACATCAATGATGAGAGAGAATCATGGATCAACTGCCTCCTGCATGCCCCGTACTGGGGATTGAGCCTGAAACCTGGGAATGTGCCATGACTGGGAATCGAACCATGACCTCCTGGTTCATGGGTTGATAGTCATCCACTGAACCACATCAGCCGGGCAGATCTTGGTTATTTTTCAACTTTGTTGCACGTCAATTGTCACAATAAGACTTAATAACGTACATTTTTCATGGCACTTTTTGCAAAAGTAATTTTAAATATATTTAATAGATAAGTGAAGATATTTAGTTCATACCCAGTCTCCTGATTCTTTTGATGCCCCCTTTACAAGCAACTCCACTGCAAAGATGGAACATGTAAATGACTAGGTCTGCCATGAGGTCACCAATGCACGTACTTTGCAATTTACCTCAGAATGAACTTACCTTCCTCCCTCTTGCCTTTGAACGAGATGCAACAACACATGGCGCTCAAATTAGTAAGTTCTGAGCGGCTTGATTTCAGGAGCCCTTTCTGTGCATGTCCCTGCTCACCTCAGTCTCGTCTCCTGCCCCATCATCACCACAGTCACTACCACACCCCCTCACCTTCCTCCTCACCCTCAGGCTGCTGCGCCTGAAATGCCCTTGTCCATGTCAGGCCCCCCCTCCCTCCACGGCGCCTGTCCACCCACCTTCCTTCTCAGGTCCTTCTCACCCATCCAGACTCCACTGTTTGCCACATCGATGTTCTTCCAGAGAAGTGCTATTTGGTCATCTCCCTGGCATCTGACTAAACTGACGTGGAAAGTTAGTCTTAGAAATGTCTTAATAAACTAGAGATAGGGAAATGTCCTTACTCTCAGAGCATCATAGAAACCAAGAGAAGATTTGCATGATTCTCATCAGTGAAGCTTTAGAGGCATTGCCCTCAAAAGGAAAACTCAGGGAAAGAAATGGTTTCTGTAAGAAGTATTAATTAATATTTTTCTGTAAGTTCTTACTACCTAATGCAGTAAGATAAAAAAAAAAGAGTTATAACTATTTTAGAGTGATAATTTTATCATTATTTTTACATTATCTGATCATCTTCCTAGAAAACACAATAAACTTAAAAATTGTATTAACATATTATACACAATGATATTTATAAAAATTATACTGAAGAAATTGAAAGAAGACTTGAAGCTATAGACTGGTAAATTATTTCCCTGGAAAGACTCAATAAAGTACAAGTACACATTATCCTTTGACTGTTCTATACAGTCAATGCAATGCCAATGAAATCAAAACAATTTTATTGACAAAATTATTCTCCAGTTTACATGGAAGAATAAATACGTGAAAATGTGTGAAAATGGCTATAACCACAGGGAACTTGCCCCACTTGATATAAATCAAATTATAAAGATAAAGTAATTAAAATATCACAGTAATGGGAAAAGAATAGACTGATAACATGTGACGATAAATATCTCTCATATATAGAGTTCTTAGAAAGTAATGAGAAAAATCTGACCACCTCAGTAGAAAAGACGGCAAAGAATACAAACAGAAATTTAATAGCAGAAATTTTACAAGCCACTAACAAAGAAATTTAAAAATGAAAATGGTTCTGTATCTTTTTCACATATGGGATTGGTAAAAATTTGAAATCATGATAATAACTGGAGTTTCTAAGCATGTGAGGGGAAAAAAACACTCCCATACATTGCTACTGGATACATAAGTGAGCATAACATTTTTTATGGGAAATGGACTAAGTAAATATCAAAAATTTTAATCTATATATCCTTTGATCCATAAATATTATTGAAGAAATTGATACTAAGGAAATAATAAGACACGCTTCCATGGATCAACAAATTATTTCCATAAAGGGACAAAAGTAGTAAATATTTGAGTCTATGGAACCTACATTCTCTACTACAACTACTCAACTTTGCCATGATAGTATGAAAGCAAAAACGGACAGTATGTGAATGAATGGACATGTCTGTGCTCCAATAAAACTTTATTTATAAACATGTGCATCAGGCCAGATTTGGCCCAGTCACTGTGATTCACTGATCCCTGCCACAGACATTGAAAAAGCTGTTCATGTTTGCCTTGTTTATAGTATTGACCAAGCAGGAAATGGGCTACTGGTTTTCAGTAGGGACTGTACAGCTGTGGAGGGCTCTGGTCACCTTGTCTGTCCCCTGTGCACCCCTGCAGGAGCTCTCAGAGTCAAGCACACAGGTCTCCCCCACTTCCCTGTCAAAGCCAACTCAGCTTCCAGAGCCTTCCCTCCACCCCCAGAGGACTCCCGTCTTTCTCCTCTGAACTCCGTGGACACTTATTACCCACCCCCTTGTTTGGCAGGTCACCAAGCCCTACCTGAGTGACTGTGGTTTGGACTGGTGTTATTTCACTCGTTATGTTTAGGTCTTGTCCCTCCAGCTAAATCATCAGGCACAGGTCCTGTCTTGAAAGCCCATGGCAAGCAGCCAAACACGTTGCATGTTAGTTTAGAAAGGTAACAATTATAGGATTAAGAATGTCAGTGGAATGTCTAAATTGTACCGGGGAAACATCTAAAAGTAGAGTTAACATCTAGTCAAACTAAAAACAAGAGAGAACTGAGGATGCCTGGTTAATAATTAAAATAACACAAAGGGACCACAGAGCAGACGATTGAGGCGTCGGGCTGGTGTGGAGAAGTCACAGCCCCCCATATGCTAGGTCTGCAGCCTGTGGCCAGCTGGTCCCCCTGCATCTCGGTTTTCTCATCTGCACAAGGACACCCAAGCCGTGTCTACCTCCTGGGTCTGATGCACTGATTAGAGGGGATGATACTTGTACTGAAAACAGAACTGGGCACGCAGAAAGCTTTCGGGAAGCTTTAGCAGTTGTTACAAATGTTAGTTGTAGTAGGATGAAGAGGTAGACCAAGCCTAATCATTCTAATGATGCATGTAGTCAAGTTTATATTTGTAAAAAATAAAAACAGCACAAATACTTTTTAATGAAAAGAGCATAATCACATTGATACTAAGCCCCCAAAAGATTGAGTACAAATCGAACCACAGATCAGTCTTCCTTATGAGTATTAGTGCAAAAATTTCAACTGAAATATCAGCAAACTAAAACCCAGCAGCACCTTAAATAAGCAACACACCGCAATCATGCAAGCACGGTTATTCCAGAATGTAAGAATGGTTCAATCTCAGGATGTATGTGAATACACTGTGTCATATAAAGAGAGCCAAACATGGAAACCATAAGCTCATCACAGTGGATGCTGACAGGTCATTTGGCAAATTCAACATCCATTCCTGATATTAAAAAATAAAACAAAACAATGAGAATATACGGATACTTCTTTATCATGACAAAATATTTCCATCTTAGTTAAAAAGCCAATGTCATGCTTAGTGAAATTCACTAGAAACATTTCCACTAATGTCAGGAAAAATACAAGGGTGACCTTTGTCATCATTCTCCTATCTGATCTATGGATTACTGACAGACAAAAAAAAAAAAAAAAAAAAAAAACAAAAAAAAAAAAACATAGAGATGTAGAGATTGGAATAAAAGAGGCAAAATGATCACCCTTTGAACATGTGTTCTATACTTACAAAAGCAAAGAGAATGAACTGAAAAACTACTTTAACATATATGAGAAATCAGATGAGGGAGTTACAAAATTAATGTACAGAAAGCAGTAGCTTTTGTGGGTACTGCTAGATAGGAAATATGATAAAAGGGCCCATTTACAATAGCAACAACACAAACATAAAATACCCAGGAGTAAACTTAAATATGTGTTTATGTGAGGAATAGTTTAAAATATTCTGAGGGATGCAAACAAAAAGATGGGAAAACATACAGTGTCCTTAGGTAGAAATACTCAACATCATAAATACTTCAGCTCTCCCCAGCATCATCTATAAATGTCATTGACCCAATAAAAATATCAGGAGCATTATGTTGGAGCATGGGTGGGAGGGGGTACAGGGAGTGTGACCAACCCAATTCTAAACTTCAGGTAGAAAGTAAATAACCAAGAACAACTAGTAAAATTCAGAAAATAAAGTGTAATGAGGAGTAATGAGCCCTGCTGTGTATGAAAACATGTCATTAGAGGACCATTGGTATAAGCAGATGACTAGAAAGACACATCAGAGGAAAAGAATGGAAACTCAAGAAATATACCCAAGTACATATTTAAAGATAGTTATATAATAAATGTGGCACCTCACCTTTCTTGTATAAGGGAAAAAAAGACCATCCTTTATAATAAAAGACTAATATGCAAATTGTCCCCTCGACCAGAAGTTTGACCAGGGGGTGGGGCCAGCTGGCCCACCTCCTGAGTCCCCTCCCCCCAGCTGGCCCAGCCCAATCAGTCCCAATCCAGGGCGGGCCAGCCAGACCCCAGCTGTGCATGAATTCATACACCGGACCTCTAGTTTAATATATGGTATTAGAAGAACCAGGTTGTCATCTAAAATAAGAAGAATATTAAATCATCTCTTTATCCCAGAATGGTTTCGAATGGATCAAAGATTTAAATGTCACACAAAACAAAAACACAAAAGGACTTGAAGAAGCCAAGGAAGAAATATGTCATAACCTCATGGTGAGAAAGACCTTTCTACTGCTGTTGAACAATCCCAGGGTCATAGAAGAAAAAATGATAAATTCAACTACACACAAAAAATAGTTTTAACCTGCATGGCAGAACCAACCCCAAGTCAAGTCAAATGGCAGAGGACTCACTAGGAGGATTATTTGTAGTAAGTATCATAGAGAGAGATGATTTTTCTAATATATAAAGAACTCCCATGGCTCTATAAGAACATGAATAATCCAACATAAAAAACAGCCAAGAGATATGAACAGACAGTTCTCAGAACAGAAAACTAAATGGATTTGAAACATAATAAAAGGTGTTCAGCATATGAAAAGATAATCACCCTCACACATATAAGAGAAATGCAAATTAAAGCTACACTGCAGACAAAATTGATCAATTGAACCTCATCAAAATTCAAAACTTTTGCATTTCAAAAGACATTAAGAAAATGCAAAGACAAGAGCAGACTGGGAGAAGATATTTGAAAACAATCACCTGATAAAGGACTTGTAACCAGAATATACAAAGAACCCTTACACCTGTCAATGATGAGAAGATAAATAAGGCAATGGAAAACTTGGCAAAAGACTTGAATAGACAGTTCACAGCTAATAAACACATGAAAAGATGCTCAACATCACTAGTCATTAGGAAAACAAAATTCAAACCACAAAGAGATACCATTTTCTACCCACCAGGATGGCCGTTATCAAAAAGATTCTTGCCTCCTGGAATAATTGCCACTGTCAGCAAATGTTGAGGATGTGGAGAAAAGGAAGCCCTCATACAGTGCTGGAGGGGATGTAAAATGTGGCAGCCACTTTGGAAAACCAGTTTGTCACTTTCTTAATAGTTAAGCATAAATTTACAAATGACCCAGAAGTTCCTCACTTAGGACTCTATCCAAAAGAAATGAAAATATATGTCTACACACACACACAAAATTATACATGAACTAGAGGCCCGGTGCATAAATTCGGGCATGGGTGGGGTCCCTTGGCCTGGCTGGCGATCGAGGCCTATTGGGGGGCCAGCCGGCCGGGGGGAGGGGCCGCGGAAGATTGGCCAGCTGCCCCCCACCCCTGATCGGAGCCAATGGGGGGGCCGGCCAGCAGGGGGGAGAGGTCATGGGAAGTTGGCCAGCCTCGGAAAGTTGGCTGTGGGAGCTCACTGACCATGAGGGGGCAGCTCTTGCATTGAGTGTCTGCCACCTGGTGGTCAGTGCGCGTCATAGGACTGGTCGACCTGATGTTCGGTCGTAATGGTCGCTTAGGCTTTTATATGCTAGTATATAAATATTCATAGCAGCATTACTCACAAAAGCCAAAAATTGAAACAACTTAAATGTCCATCACCTGGTGAATGGAGAGGTGAAATGTGGTCAATCCATGCAATAGAGTATTAGCCATAAATAAAGGAACAAACATCTGGTACACACTGCAACATGGGTGACCTCCAAGACATGCTAAGTGAAGGAAGCCAGACCCTAAAGACTACATGTTCTATGATTTCATTTATAGGATATGTCCAGAAACATTAAATCTGTAGAGGCAGAAAGTAGACTAATGCTGGCCCGGGACGGAGGAGAGGGGAGAGAAAAGGGATTAACAATGAATAGACACCAGGGAATCTTATTGGGATCTTGGAAATGTTCTAAACTTGATTTATGGAGATGGTTTCACAGCAAATATATGCTTATAGTACATGTACGTGTGTGTACATATGTGTGCATTTTGGAGGATTTTGCTATAGTTGAAGAGCATGAGCAAAATAAATTCAGTGTTGGTTTAAAAGATGGACCACCACAATCACATACCATTTTTCATGGACATGATTGGCAGACGATGTTAGTTGCTTTCTGTACATGGGTGTGTGCACACACACACGTTTTCATGTATCTATCTACCATGGCTCCGGAAGCATATCTAAGGTATGAGTTGGCTTTCTAAAGTGGATCTTGTTGGCTGGCTCACAGCACGGGAGGAAATGTTTCGCTACATACTCTTTTGTTATTTTTGAATTCTGAGCCACGTAAATGTATTATCTATTCAAAAACTAAATAAACAAACAACACAATTGATAAGGCTTTAGAAGATATGCTGGATTGTATGCTCCACAAATAACGATTTCATCCTTTTTGCAACTGCGCACATTTTTATGTATTTTTAAAAGTCTTTGCATTTCTGAAAGTTTCTAAACTTCCAAGAACCAAAAACTGTCCATGCCCCACAGTGCTTCAGAATACAACACTCATGGGCAGTCATGATTTGGTTCTACGAGTTGAGGTGAACTCGATCCCCAAGGAAAACATTGCTATTTTGACAAGAGACTTTTAATCCTGTCCAAAGACACCCTTTTTATTACCAAAAAATACACACAACACATACGTCACCTCTCACTTCCCCAATGCCCTTCTCAGGGCCTCACCCCACCGCAGTCTCCTAGAATGCAAGCTCACATGACTATAGTTTTGTTTAGGGTTTTTTTAAAGTCCAGATGGTGCCAGAATGGCTGCTCTGTTCATGATAAAGCTGCTTTTCATACTTTAAAAGGTGTGAATTAAGCTCGCAAGAGCAACATAAGTAATAAACATCAAAAATATAATAGAGTGGCAGTGTAGCTCAGTGGTTGAGTGTCCACCTATGAACAAGGGGATCAGGGTTCGATTCCCGGTCAGGGCACATGCCTGGGTTGTGGGCTCGATCTCCAGAGGGGGCGTGCAGGAGGCAGCAATCAGTGATTCTCTCTCATCATTGATGTTTCCATCTCTCTCCCCCGCTCCCTCTCCCTTTCTCTCTGAAATCAATAAAAATATTTTTTAAATACATATATATTGCTAGAGAATAAACTGAGCATTTGGGTAAATACTAATAAGACATAATCAGGTGGCCTTGCTCCCAGGAGGATGGGTTAGCACAGCACGTTAGAGGGGAGGTGTCAGCCTTTGAAACCTATTCCTTTCCATTTCTTTACGCTTAGACTACACATGCATGTATCCTGAAGCTGCAGAGCGTTATTCTTACTTATCTATACGCATGTCATACTATAGGATGAGTTTGCACATATCCTTTCTCATCTCACCACCTCATCCTGGTGAGCACCGGTTTAATCCCAGCTCAGCCACTCACTAGCTGTGTGTCCTTGACCAGGTTACTGAACTCTGTGCCTTAGTTCCTTCATCAGTAAAATGGGTGATAACAGCGCCACCCAGGGCTGAGACGAGGAGTAAAGGAGTTAGTCAGTGGAGCTCGCAGAATGGGGCCTGGCATATCGCCAGTGCTGTGGACCTACGTGTTAACTTAATTTTAGAGCTGAGAAAACTGAGTCTCAGATCAGGTATGTAGCTCATCTCAGTCCCATGGCCAGTGATGAGCAGAGCCTGAGGGTCAGACAGGATGTGTGTCCTACGTATCATCCTCACCCTCCCAGCTCCCAGAGTCCGTAGCTCTCCGTCCCAGCGAGTGAGAGCTCCTCAGCCATCCGTTATATTGAACTGAATTGTATGGCATGTTAGAAGCCTTTACTGATTCTTCGAAGACGCTGGTCCTGTGTGAACCAGGTACTACTTAACAAATATTTTAATTGTAGAGGAGTAAACGGGTTTGGTCACTGCAGGAAATACAAAGTAAACCACAGCTGGAAGAAACCAACTCTGAGAAGAGACGCGTGATCGTTTACAGGAATGTGATGCTGTTGCAAGAGCAGCTGTCACCATCGGAGCCCCCGCAGGAAACAAGGCGTCCCCAACTGGGATTGGGCGAAGAGGTGTGGCCAGGCCTGGCACTGAGGCCGTGGCTCGTGGCTCGGGTGTGGAGGAAGCCTCGATCCCCTCGTGTCATGGAGCCGCTGGGAGTTGAGCAGCTCTGCCTTGGAGAGGAGCTGGGCTCAGAACGCCCGACCTCTCTCCATCTGCCCTCAGAGGCCCGACTGCTGCCTCCCACTGATGAACCCGCCCAGAGGCAGGCGAGAGCCCTGTGATGTCCCAGGAGGAGCCAGCCTCCCGGCCCAGAGCGGGCAGAGACCCGAGACTGACCAGCAAACACTTCCATCCAGACAAGAAAAAGTCCTCCTCGTGATAGGTCCATTAAAATGCTATCATTGTTTTCTTTTTTACCAGGTTATTCAAGATATTATTGCAAACCAAGAAGAGGAGGAAAAAAGAAGGAAGGAGAAGAAAAGAGAAAAAAAGCCAGTCAAAAAAGTCAAGGAAAAGAAGGTAGCAAAAGAAAAAAGTAAGGTAAGGAATTTGGAATTTTAGAAAGTTGAGTTTTTTGCTCTTTTGCTTTGACTCCATGGGATCATCTCAGGTCTGCTGAGATGGCAGTCAGTCCTTTCCGAGGAAATCACGCTGTCAGCCAGCAGTTTTCCCCCTTTGTTTATGCTGATCGACAGTGGGTTGCCATCCTTTCGATGCTGAGGGGGGCCCCCTGGGCGTCCCCTTCCGGACCCAGGCACTCTGTCCCCAACTGCCCAGAATGTTCTGACCTCCGGGTCTAAGGGAGCTGATCCACCTGAGGTTACCATCCCCCACCCCCAGGGCAGCTGCATCCAAGGACAGTCACGTTAGAGTACCAAGGCCCAGCCCCTCACCTCACTGGGGCCACTCCGAAGGGCTCTCCCAGCTCCTGGCTCTCTGTGGGGTCAGCGGAGGGCTCCTTGTAATTGTGTAACCATCAGCTTCTCCCTGGGCCCCGAGCCGCTGCTCCCTCCCCGCATCTCCTGTGGGTGCTGCTCCCAGTAAACCCTCTGAGTATCTCCAGGGAACCCAACTCGTGAGACCACCTATTGCCCTGCTAATCTGCCTGCACCCCAAAAGTTATAAACTGTTCCCTCATCTCCCCCCAAAAAAGACAGCTCACACAAGAACACTGATTTAATAATCCTCCTCTGGCTTGGTAAGAGCGGTTTAAGCAGCCCACAAGAGTAAGAACAATTGGAAGAGTTTCAGTGTTATTCTGAGCATCTCTTCTCTCGGCATGCTTGAGGGTGCCTGCCATTTGCAGATTGAAAATTCACTGTGAGTGAAGCTCGCTTCATAAAAATCTGAAAGTACTACCAGCTATGCAATCTGGTCTGTGTTGAGTGATGGTATTTTATTAACTAGCTATTCGAGAGTCACCTAAGGCCTGGCCAGTGTGGCTCAGTGATTGAGCATCAACCCATGCACCAAGAGGTTGCCGGCACGATTCCCGGTCGGGGTGCATGCCTGGGATGCGGGCTCAATCCCAAGAATGGGGCTTGCATGAGGCAGCTGTTCGATGATGTTCCTCTCTCATCAATGTTTCCATCTCTTTCTCCCTCTCCCTTCCTCTCTCTCTCAAATCAATAAAAACTTTTTTTAAAGAGCCACTTAACGATGAACAGTTTGGAACAAAAAGCAAAGTTTGAGTGCATCAGTATTTATGATGTAGTTGCAAATGAGAGACGACACCCTGCAGAATCATTTAGAAATGAATTTAGTCCTGAAAAGTACAGGTCTCCAAAGTGACAGTGTGATTATTAAAAGAATAAATGGTCATCACTAATAAAAATTGCTATATTTAAGTTATGCGGGTATGCTTCTTAGAGATCAGACTATCTTTCCAATTGACTTTTTTTAAATATATATTTTATTGATTTTGTACATAGAGGAAGGGAGAGGGATAGAGAGTTAGAAATAGCAATCAGTTGCCTTCTGCACACTCCCTACTGGGTATGTGCCTGCAATCAAGGTACATGCCCTTGACCGGAATGCCAAGTCTGGGCAGCTCCTGAGACCCTTGAGTCTGAAGGCAAATGCTCTATCCACTGAGCCAAACCGGTTAGGGCCCCGTTGACTTTTAAAAGTATTCTAGAATCAACCCCGAAGTGTCTGGAAGCATTCCTGAGACCAGCCAGCGAAACCCGTGTGTGAGTTGGTATTTTGACCTGTAGAAAAATGACATCTGTTACTCATTCTGGTGGGAGGGTAAGGCCTGGAGAGAGGAACTGGTTCTGTTGAACGTGCACAGACACTGACTCACGCGGCCTGTGTCGCGGGGCAGAGCTGTGACTATGCTCTGGTATCTCATAACTTAGTGGCTTGTCAGTCACATGTGTATAATCAGGAAACTAGGAAAGACCTCATAGTTTTAAAAAGCTGATAGGATTATCTGAATATTTGCACTAACCTCTATAAACAGAAAATACTCTTCAAAATGTCACACAGGGAGAAGATTGAAAGCTTCGTATGTTCCTGAGATGTTACAAATGAGCAAAGGTAGCAGGGGGGCTATTGAGAGGGCCCTGGAGGACAAGTACTGGAGGCAGGATGAGGGGTTCCAGGTGGGTTCCAGGCAGTCTCCGAGCCAGAGAACCAGAGGACAGCTTCAGAGAGGGATGTGCGGCGGGTGGGGCCGCCAGGGTGCAGCGGGTGATGGGCTGGGGGGGCTGGCGGAGCCTTGTGCCTCCGGAGAGGAGTCAGCTCCGGGCAGTGACTTGAGCAGCTCGGAGTTCAGCGAGTTATAGTCTAAGATCTGTGCTGCACGGCCAGGTTGTGGGATGGACTGTAAGGGAGGAAATGACCAAGGCAGGGAGGCCAGTCAGGTACAGGATGGAGAGGCGGGGAGACTGGAGACGGTGTCAGGGCAAGGCACGGCCACTCAAGGACAAGTGTGGCCTGGGTTCTGAGCCATTCAGGAGTTTGCTCGTGGGGGAATGCCCAGTGTTGCTCAGTGGTTAGAACATTGGCCCACACATTTAAGGGCAGTGAGTTCCATTCTTGGTCAAGCTTACATATCTGGGTTGTAAGTTACATCCCCTTCCCAGGTCGGGGATGTAACTTACAAATTTCAAAATGAGCAAAATACTGAAGGTTTAAAACAGGAACCAAAGAAAGGGATAGGCCCAATAAACTTCAAGGGCTGTCGACCAAAGGAAGAATGTCGTCCAGAGGAAAACAAGCACTTTCATCATGCTTTCTCCTGCAGTGAAAAGGTGTCTCCGTGATCGCCTGGTACGTGGGTACCGCGTGGAGCGCTACGCCCCAACATCTGGGAGTATCTGCACTCCCATCATTCTCTGCGGCCAGGATCAGATTCCCCAATTGGCCTCCATGTTGCGTTCCCCTCAAGAACTTAATATTTATTACAGAAACAAAGTCATACAAATAGACCTATCCATCTCACTTTTACCTACGTGCCTTAAACACCTATTCTGGGACCAGATGCAGTGCGGAGTTGAGGCACGGTACAGAACATCAGCGACATGGAACCCTGCTCCAAGCGATCACTCAAGACATGTGAATAGCCAGTAATCCGTACAGAGAAACAGACGCCAGGATGCCAGAGCATCCTGCTGAGCAAGGGGAAAGTCACTTCTGCTGGGGGAATCCAGGACGGCTTCACAGAGGAGGGGACATTTGCCTCAGATCTAACAGGAATTTTCCACTCCTGCTCTCCCTCCTCCTCCTATCCCTCCCCTCCTTCTTCCTCTCCTCCTCCTCCTCCTCCTCCTCCTCCTCCTCCTCTTCCTCCTCCTCCTCATAAAGGCAATATTCTCACCTATAGGGGCTCCCAGAGGCTAACTAGGACATCTGAGTATCCAAAACAAAAATGGCAATAATAGTTAGCAATACATTGACTAAAAAATGTCAAAGACCCATGAGTCCTCAGTGACACCAGAAGAGAGAGAGATGAATAGGACCTCAAAGAACGTTAATTGCAGTTATTTCAAATTTCCCGGGTGGCCATACATTAGCTCTTTCCTCCAAGGACATGCTTTGCCCAACAATGGTCTTCTTGCTGACCTCGCAGGCTTTTCTCAAATGACTGGATGTAGGGTAGCCAGGAGCGGCGGTGGCCAGCCCTGGGCACTGGGGGGATGGGGGTTGGGGAGGGAGGTACCTTCCCAGTGAGCTCAGGTCTTCTGTGGGTCCTGGAAGGTGGGGCAGCTGTTCCCTGGGCTCTGAGCCCCTGGTGTTTCTGGGCTCAAGTTCTCCCCCAGGTTCTGCAAGGCAGGTGGCCTCCCTCCTGGGCTGCAGCAGCCCCGCATGATTTGTGAGCTGTGACTCCAGGCAGGCCCTCCATGAATGACCCCCAGCACCCCGACCCTCTCCGCCTCGGAGCCCCTCACTCTGTGAGCTCTGTTAACCGGTCTCCCCTCCGGCCCTGGGTGCATGGTGTCCGGAAAGGAGGGACACGCCCATGTCCTCCGGGAGCCACGCTGGGGAAAGTGCTCATTGTCTGGTGGCCGCGCTGCCTCTCAGCTGTGGAGGGAGTACCCGGGGGCCCAGGAAGCGTCCTCATGGACATAACGTCCACCGCAGCATCCTCCTCCCTCTGTGGGGTGACAACAGCCATGAGAGTGGTCTGCAGGCACCTGTCACTCGAACGGTATAAACAAACATTATTGCTCAGAAACATCAGATGAGGGTTTGCAAGCCGGGCTGTCACAGGGGGAGCCGCGGGGCAGAGGGGACTTCTCCAGGGGGTGAGGGCTCAGCCTGACCTGCAGGCGGTGCAGGGACCCAGGATGGCGTGGTCAGCAGGTGCTCGGGCAGGTGGTTGGCTCTGCCCTGGAGCCCAGGTGGGGCTTGGATGGCATCTTGGCGGAGGAAGGGGATAGGACCAAACTCAGGGCGTGGGGACCACAGGGGAGGCGACCGGTGTGGGCAGCGGTATCAGGGCGCCTCATGAGCCAGCAGCGGAGCTACATCTCCCGAACCATCCACGCCCTGAGTCCGGCGGCCCGCAGGGGTGCTGCCCAGGGAGGAGTCTGTGTGGGAACCATGGGGGCAGGAGTCACGACAGATGTACCCCTTCTGTCCGGTCTCGGCAGACGCACTGTGCCTGCGAGTCACAGAAATATCATTCTGCTTAACAGGAGGAAGATGAGCCGTGGAAAATGTCACCCAGTGCTTTCCGTCAAACAATAGAGGAAGGAAATAACGTATACAAAGGTCAGTTTTGGAGAATGAGGGCAACAACTGAGGTGTCACTCTGTCCGCCTGCAGACCCCTGACCCCAGCACCCAGCGCCCCGCCAGGAGAGGCTGCGAGCATGCAGCTCAGAGCAAGACCTGCCCACCTCTATTTTCAGATTCTTTTGAGTGCCTTCCAGGCATACAGTGGGTAAGGAAGAAGGCATATAGTGGGTGAGAAAATAGGATGAAAACATAATCCAAACCTCCATTCTGTGTTTGGACCCCTAACACTTCACATTCTCTGGCTGTAATGAAAGGGAAGGAAGCCATGTCCTGGATGGTTTGACAAACCGATACTATCCATACAGCAAAAGGCTTTAGCCCTGTGAGACCTGTGCCCGAATGCGACACCGTCCTTTGTCCCTGTTCTCATACTTAGCACAGCCACATCCAGCCAGAGCTGCAAGTGTGCGGATCGGCCTTTCAGATGTTTCCACGAAGATTTACAAGAACAATTGTCCAATTCCTTTGGGCCCACTCCACCCTCGGGATAAACCCCAGCACAGAATGACTGGCCACGGGGACTCTGGTCGTTGGTGCTGGTTGGTGGTAGTTGGGAATTTCCAGAAATGCAACAAGGGCGTGAAGTGGAGTTTCCCCAGCATCAGGCACATGTGCGCCTCCTTCTGACTCTGGTCCTGTCTGGACAGCACCCATGCTGGTGGTTACATAACATATTAAATCGACTCATGGTTTTACCCCAATAAACGGAGCCTCATCCTCAGCCACAATCCCAGTGTCCTTACAGGTTTGATATACCAGTTATCCAAAGTAAGAGTGTCGTGTACCCCTAAAATTTTCTCACAAAGCACTAGAGCGAGGGTCTTGCTCTGCGTGAAAGGCTGGCCTGCGGGAGAAGCCCAGAGGAGAGGACAGTGTTGGCAGGACTGGGTGCTGCTCTAACTGGGGAGGAAGGCGGGGGGGAGGGGTAAGTTTAAACTTATTAGGGGCGCCAGACATGCAAAGCTTAGTGTTTCCCATGCTGACTTCAGTTCTTCACAACCACCAGGACAGGTGAGCATCACTGCCCCCTGTCGGCAGGTACTGATAGACCTGCTGTCATTGAGGTTTGAGAGTTCAGCAGTCACTATCAAAAACATCCATTCAACACCACTGGCTGTCTCCCGCGTGCCTGGCACCGTGCCAACCTGGAGGTACAGAGTGGTACATGCCAGCAACACGCCTACTGGATGGTGGCGGTGGATGGGGTGGGGACAGTGCCATATGCTGGGTAGCTTGTGTAAGTTAAACCCTCACTTGTTTCATATTCTTTCGGACCTTCAAGCTCATTTTCCCTGCCTTCCAACAGATTAGGTAACTGACCAGAAGCCCTGGCTCCCAGGGCTCGGGCACCTCATCCTCGGGCCTTCCTTTGCTTCTCCTGACTGCCACCCCCTCATCCTCTCATTACCCCCTCATTGAGGTGGAGCCTGTCCTCCAGGGCATCCTGAGAAGGGGACTTCAGTGCCCTGTACATCTAGGTCAGGGGTGGGCAAACTTTATGACTCGAGGGCCACAATGGGTTCTTAAACTGGACTGGGGGGCCGGAACAAAAGCATGGATGGAGTGTTTGTGTGAACTAATATAAATTCAAAGTAAACATCATTACATAAAAGGGTACGGTCTTTTTTTTTTTAGTTTTATTCATTTCAAACGGGCCGGATCTGGCCCGCGGGCCGTAGTTTGCCCACGGCTGGACTAGGTATTGTCCTGCACGCACACGGGCAGCAGTTCCCCAGCATTTGGAAGGCCTGGCTCTCTTCTCCTGTGAAAACAAGGGAGAAAGAGAGAAAGTGGGAGAGAGCAAAATCTTCATCTACCATCATAAGAAGTCAGGAGCTTGTAGCTAACATTGGTAAATCGACAGGTAGCACTGTAAGCATGTTATTTAGACGCCGGGAGAAGACCCGAGAAGCAGCCAAAGCTCATGTGAAAATACATCACTTCACACCCTGCTCCCCTGGGCTCTCTGCTCTTCCGCCCACGAGCCCATCACACTTCCACCTTAGGGCCCTCGTACCTTCTGTTCCCCTTGCCTAGAATGCCTGTCCCCGCAGGCCTTCCCCGCCTGACCCGGTGCCCACCATGACCCAGCTTGACTTCCCCCCATCTGACTTGGATGTGTGTGTTCACTGTCTTCCTGCAGCAGGAAGCCAGGTCCTTGGAAGCAGGGCCACTCCGAGGGCAGAGCCTGGCTGGTAAAGTCTGAATTTAACCATTTGTGGAGAAAGTACTTATACATTACATAGCATTGAATAAGTCAGATTTATGAATACATCTGAATTTTTTCAGTGAATACATCTGAATTTTTTCAGTGAATACATCTGAATTTTTTCAGTGTATTTTCTAATGAATGAATGAACGTGGGAATGAATGTCATCAGGCAATGTCCTGGAGGCGGACAGACAATTTTTCATCATAATCTTTTAATACTCTCGAACTTTGTTGAAGACAATGTGCATGCGTTGTTTTGATAAAAGGAAAAATTAATTTGGGGAAAATCTTACGTTTCCTAGAGAAGCCAAGTCTTTTAACCGAGGAAAAGCTCCAGGAAAGCTCTTGAGACTATCCATGCCTTTTGTGTAGTATCTGTTTCCATTAGGGAAAAAACAACAACAAAAAACGAAAACTAAAACCAAAGCAGGCCCAGTGGCCCTTCCGGAGCAGGACACGGTGTCACTCCCCTGGGCGGGTGGTGTGGCACTTTGTGTGTTATCTGCCAGGTCCTCAGTAACTTAAAGAAATGAAATGTCCTGTCTTAGATCTCTTTTCTTAAAAATCAAAGGTTTTCCTTTTCAGAGCAAACATTAGCATTTTAATCGCTGAGATGAAGCCCCCTCCCTTTTCACCCCCTAACCTGTGAAAGCGCCTGGCCTGCTTTTCAGTCTCAGATAAAGGCTCATTCTCTGCTGGAGGGGGGAGCAGGGCAGGGGTTGCCCTTGGAGGGCAGTGAATGGCTGCCCGCATTTACAAATGTCCGTGACATTCTTGAAGGGATTGAGAAGTGCCCTGTGCAGAAGTGTCATGAGAAAGGCAAAGTCTCGGTGGAAACGAGGCCTGGACCGTGTGAATGGGGTGGAGGTGCGGTCAGCGGGCTGCATCGCTGTGTTACAGTTACAGCGCCGGGAACTGGCCCCGAGGGGCGACTGCTGGTACCTCAGTAACCGCGTCATGCTTTCCTTTCTGTGGAAGTCTGTGTCCCTTTCTGCTTTTTTAAAAATGTTTTATGTGTTTTCCACCTGGCACCCTACACAGGCATTACAATATTATTGGCTATATCCCCATGTTGTACTTCACATCCCCATTGCTTCGTTGTCACGACCAATTTGTGCTGCTCACTCCTGTCATCTCTTCCAGCCAGTCCCCACCCCAGCCCTCCCCACAACCAGCAGTCTGTTTTCTGTGTCTATGAGTCTGTTTCTATTTTGTTTGTTCATTTGTTTTGTTCTTTACATTCCACATCTAAGTGAAATCCTATGGTATTTGTCTTTCTCTAATTGACTTATGTCACTTAGCACAATACCCTCTATGTCCATCCACGCGGTCTTGTCGCAAATAGTAAGGTTTCGTTCTTTTTTATGGCCAAGTAATATTCCATGTGTATAGGTACCACCACTTTTTTGTCCACTTGTCTATTGATGGGCACTTGGGTTGCTTCCATAGCTTGGCTGTTGTAAATAATGCTGCGATGAGCACAGGGGTGCATATATTCTTTTGAATTAGTGTCTTGGATTTCTTTGGATATCTACCCAGAAGTGTAGTCGCTGAGTCATAAGGCAGATGCATTTTTAACTTCTTTTTGAGGACCCTCTATACTGTTTTCCACAGCAACTGCGCCTGCCTGCGTCCCACCAACAGTGCACAAGGGTCCCCTCCTCCCCGCATCCACATCAGCACGTGCTGTTTCTCGATGTGTTCTTCTCATTATTGAATGCATTGCTTCCCGATTTTGGTAAAACTAGTATCTAAGTGAAAAGCAAAGTTAATAAATAACAAAGCAGTTTTGCTTTATTGAAACACTTATAAATCACTGTTGGAGAAGATTTAGTCATCATATAAGTTAGAAAAGAGTTGTTATAAGTAGATAGTACATTCTCATTAGTTATTGTTATTAGTTAATCGGATATTTACTGTTAACAAATAGGACACATTTAAACCTTTTATAGTATTTTCGAGGGGGAAAGCTTTAAACACATAAGAAGAAGCATGCTATTACTCCTCCATCTCCAGTTCTCCTCATTTAAGCTTATGTACGTTTCAGCAAACCAGCTGAGCTTTCGGTGCACACACCCAACACGCTAACCGCAAACTCACCTTCCGGAGGGCTCGGGACAAAGATGACGTTCATTTATTTATGACTGAAGGCGTTCTTCACACCAATGGGATGATATAGACGTTTTACGCCATTGTTTTCCTCGTGCTCTGACTCTGGAAACGGGGGAGGCCTCTCTGGCCTCTCTCACTCGTGGGAGTGGTTATTTCAAATAATAAAAACTCAGCCCCGGCTGCCAGCCCCCTCCTGTATGCCCACTCCCGCCACACGGGCCCATTCCAGCCTTCGAGGTCTTCTGCCCTTGCCAGACCTGGATCCAGACTGGCTGTGCCCGGTCAGCTTTCCTGCTGAGTCGCCGGTCCCCGCAGTGAGGTGGGCCCGCCCGACCTGCGTGTAGAAAGTAAACACGTGTTTTCTGTTGCAGGAGCTGCTTATCTGTCTTCATGTTGAAAGAAATGCTCATTCTCCTTTTCTTTGTCCTTCTGGAGCTTAGAAATATGGAAGAATAAAGACGAGTCGTTGAATTTCCTCCAGGACTACGACCCGGAAATAATCAAAGAGGAGAAACGGAAGGAGCTGGAGTCAGAGATCCGGGTTCAGGTAGAGCAGTGGTTCTCAACCTTCCTGATGCCGCAACCCTTTAATACACTTCCTCATGTTGTGGTGACCCCCAACCATAAAATTATTTTCGTTGCTACTTCATAACTGTAATTTTGCTACTGTTATGAATCATAATGTAAATATCTGATATGCAGGATGTATTTTCATTGTTACAAATTGAACATAATTAAAGCATAGTGATTAATCACAAAAACAATATGTAATTATCTATGTGTTTTCTGATGGTCTTAGGTGACCCCTGTGAAAGGGTCGTTTGACCCCCAAAGGGGTCGCGACCCACAGGTTGAGAACCGCTGAGGTAGAGCCACACTGCTGGCGTGCTGACACCACGCCCTCATGGCAGCGCCGTCCTCCTCATGACCGACCCGGAACTGAGGACACACAAGGCATGCAAGTCACCTAAAAGCCGTGTGTTTGTATTCACCTAGGTTGATGAGCTGATGAGACAGGAACTGAAAAACATCAAACTAGCCGTGAACAGAGAAAAGGAACTTCCGGTCAAAGCAGGAAAGAAGAAAGGAGGTAAAAATGTGAGTAGTGAATGAGTAGGGGGGGGGGGGATGAGGCCGAGGGCAGATTCCAACCCTGACAAGGAGCCCCTTTCCCAGGCTCCAGCGGCGTGGCCAGGATGCTCTCCCTCTGCTTCCAGGGGAACATGCCTTCCCTCCCTGAAACTGCCTTGTTTTACCGCTTAGCCCTCGGGTTGTGGGTTCTGATCACCCAGGCCCCAACGATCGGAGGGGAACTAGAGGAGCCAGGGCACGTGCCTCACATGCCCACCCATCTCTCCCTGTAGGTACATCTGTGAGGGTGGGGGGCCGATGGCAATGAGCAGCTTCTTTGGAGGGGTGGGGGCAGATCAGATGAATTGAATTTTAACCCTTTGTGGTCGTTTGTCTACTCTCAGCCACCAAAGCTTTTTTACCGTTCCAGTCGTATGTCTGCTCTCAGCCACCACAGCAAGGAACTGTACGAATCTTAACTCTATTCATTCATGTATCAGTTCATAATTTCTCTGAAAGCTCTTAAGTGTCTAAGCGACCTTGTCACGAACCAAAACATTGCCCCGACAAATCGGAGATATCGAAACTCAATATAAACAAACGCGGTCGTTCCACACTCGCCATGCAAAACACCGTGGCGAGTCAGTCGCCTTTTGAGAGTGAAGAAATCGACAAGCTTCAGAGATACTTCGCAGAATTTCAAATAAAGCTTTACAAATTACGTTTAACTGTAATTAGGCATTCTTGCTTGTTAAGATATTTCAAAATAATACTCAAAAATGGCAAAAAGAAAGTTACCGAAAGAAGTGTACTGTGAATCTGAAAGTAACGATGAAGAGTTTATTTTGGCACCTTGAATGCTGACTCTGACGTAGAAAGTGATAACGTTTGTAGTGATTCTACTAGTAGTGACGTAGTTCCAAAAAAGAATTAATAAATCTTGTTTATCCTTCATAATCTTGCATGTTATGTATCACTGCTCTTTCAATGGAAATTAATTCCGACCAGTACGACACCCATGTCCAAATTTAATACGACCGCAAAGGGTTAAATTGCCACGGATCCTTCTCACAGTGGTTCGGAGTAGCCAGTTGGATCCCAATAATTAAAGTTTCCTTCCTAGGGCCCTGTGAGGTCATAGAAAATATATATATATATTGGTCTCTGTCTACTTCTGTCAAAGAACTTCTGAAACCCTTGTAGATTTCTAAGTGATAGGAGCACTTGGAACATCTTGTTCTGATGGGGCAGCGCTGGGCAGGCTCCTGGATGGGTCGGGATGGGAGGTGGTCCCCAGGAAGAGCATCCATGACGAGGAGCCTGGAACTCTCAGCCCCACCTCCATTCTCTAGAGGAGGGAGGCTGGCCGGAAAGGGGGAGGGTCATTGACCGTGCTGACGTGAAGAGGCCTCCATAAAAACCCCAGGGCGGGGTTCGGAGAGTGTTCAGGATGGTGAACAAATCACATGCCAGGGGCATGACACACCCCAACTTTACTGGGTGACACCCCAACTTTACCGAGATTCTGCACTCAGGACTCTCCCAGACCTCGCCCCGTGTGTCTCTCCACCTGGCTATTGGTCTGTATTCTTTACAATATACTTCAATAGACATGTTTCCCTGAATTTTGTGAGCTGTTCCAACAAATTAATGGAACTGAGGAGGGCATCGTGGGAAGCTCAGATTTACAGCCGCTGGTCTGCAGCGTTCTCACCAAGCAGCCCCATACAAAATTATTATCGTTCCATGTTCATTTTCTGGCCAGGGGGACATCTACAGGGTCCATTTCCCTGGATGGTTCTATTTCTTATTGTAAATTCATCGATTCACATTCATCAGCTGGCAACCCCTCGATGACACCGCTGGCCCTGCCTCTCGGGGCCATCTCTCTCTTTCTTGAGTTCCTCCCTTGTTGTAGCACAAAACCTTTTAAGTCATCAGAGTTCTGGAGAAGCCATGGGTATACATTATTGTACATAAATTATACTTCAATAAAAATAATGAATGAATGAATGAATGAATGAATGAATGAATGAATGAGGAAATAGGGAGGAGAGAAAGAGCAGAGCGTTAAGAAAGGGCCCGCGGTCAGTCCTGTGTGGCACGGATCACGGGTCGCCTGAGGAGGCCTGAGAGAGAAGATGAAGCAGGAAAGGAGGAGGAGGCCGGGCTGGAAGCACTGTGCCTGTGCTGAGGCACCTTCACCTGCTCCTGGGAGCGGGGTGTTCTCATCACAGTGGAGAGGCCACAGGCCCCGTTATAAAGATCATGTTCTTCCCGCCTCCCCTGCTGTCCCTTTGGGAACCAGAGGTGGACAGTTGCCCGGCCCTGTGGGCTCCTGGTTTCAGACTGGGTGCTAACAGAGAGGTGACTGGGTACCAAAGACACGCGTGGCTTGCGAGCCTGCGTGCACGGCCCTCTCACGCTTTGTTGTACCCTGTGTCAGAGCCCAGAGAAACAGAATCACAATGCCCAGGGCCTGATGGGAATGTGGCCCCGTGCGGACTCACGGTGCTGCCCTCCCTTTCTGTCCACCCAGGGACGTGTCCGCTGGGCAACGTGGGGTCTTGGGGCCAGTTCCTACGTTCACGGAGCCAGCCTGCTAACTGCTCCGTGTTCCCTCCCACAGCCGCTTCTCCTCGGCCTCCCACCGCCGCCAGAAACCAGCTCCCTTAGCTGATTTCTAGAGTTAATCTGCTTCCTTGTTTTTCCTAACCTGTTGGATATTCCCATTGTCTTCCAGAAAAATAGGGGGAAGAAAGGGAGAAGGGGGAAGGATAAAGACCTGACGGCTGACAGGTAAGGAGGGCCCTGTTTTGCTGTAAAGCACGTGGAGGGGGGGCGGGGAGACACCCACAGGAGGATGGGGCACACCTGAGTCCTCAGCCTCCATCTGGCAAAGGGGCCCCTGCTGGCTCCCCACACCCCATGGGTGTCACGGGCACAGTGAGGCCTCCGTGCACCCTGTACAAGGAGCAGCACCTACTGGGAGATGCACCAGGAAGTTGGGCCCGGAAGGCACATGTTGGGCCGTTGCCTCTGAGCTCATGTGACCTTTTTTACGTTTTAAAATTCATGAGGGTCTTAGAAATTGTTTAAACGATAGCATCCTGATCCAACTTTTGAGGACATATGGAGACACTCTAAGAAATGTCTTTTTCAGAATGCAAGTAAGCAAAAAAAAAAAAAAAAAATGTCTTTTTCATCAAATTAATAGAAACCTTAATCCAGTATTTTTATAATAGCTTAAGGTAGTTTTGAAGGTGAAAATGTATTCTATAACAAAAGTCTATTTCACTGGCAATATTCAAATATAGGTTTGTGTTCTTAATATAGAGTTTCCATTCTTTTAGAGAATCTCATTTCATGTTAATATTTTGTGCATGGTATATGCTTATATTAAATAAGGTATTCAAGCTAAACTGCTGCAGTTGATATTTCCTTGACATAGGTCAGATCCTGTTATCCCAAATTCCATCACAATTAAAACCTCCTTCGTTCTCAGCTGAGGGCACCATGTTTTAAATATACTTGGTGGAATAAAATTCCAGTCAATCAAAGGCTGGGGTCATTGAATTAACATTCATCCCACTGGTATTTGGCTTGAACCTGATATTCTGAAGTTTTTAACCTGGATCCACGCTAACCTGGGTCCTCGAGCAGCCACGGAGCTGTTTACATATCGTCACATTTACAGCTCCTCCATCTAAAGAAAGAGTAAGGCCCCTGGGAAAGAAAAGGGAAAAGACAAAACACCTCCAAGGACTCTGCCAAACAATATTTGAACTTGACCCATCTGAATTCCTGCAAGTCAGGCCCCAGTTAATTTCACTGGGGAGTCTCATTCATCAAGGGGCATAGTACCTCCATGTTTTCCCTCAATTAGTATAAATTACCCGTGTGCTGGCTGTATGCCCAAGGACCTCTTAGGGAAGTGGTTTTGACATCTGTAAACACTATGGAAAAGTATAATATCCTCCTGAAAGATCATCACACTCAGAATTTTAGACTGGAATCATTTCCCCTATAAGTCTTTTGTTCTTTATACATATTTCCTGTAAACGATTATGCTATTGGCTTAAAAGGAAACATCAATTTTGAGGAGGATTAATGATCTACCACGGCTTGCCGATGCTAACTGACTATATGGCTATGGTCCATTGTGTTACTATTTTGGGGTAATTTCTAATTCACATTTGTGCTATCATGAAGACCGATGGAAGGACAGACAGCAGGCGTTATAGCTGGTCCTTAGATACCATTCGTGTTCCTGGGAAACATCTGCTATATACATGAATGTGTGAACGTATTGTTTTTTTAAAAAGTCTAATTTATCCCAAAATTGTAGAAATGCCTCAAAAACCCATTTGTTTGCACATATACAAACATACTTTGAAATCGATCCGGTTGAAGTTCTCTGCAGACGTGATGATTAGTGGAAATACTGCTGCCCCTGCGTATGTGCTCATGAAACCGACCGTCTGCTCCCTTCCCAGAACCATCGAGTCTCTGTACAAGGAACTGGTGGAGGAAGGGCTCCTGGTCCAGACTCTGAAAGTCAACCTCTCCGACTACATCGGTAAAGTGTGGCGAGGAATGCATGCATGCGGCCGCTAGGCCACCCCGGGGTGTTGAGTCCCCGAGAGCTGAAAGTCTGTTCCATTTGTGTTTTTGTCCAACCCCCGACCTGGCCCACTGTGGCTCGCAGTGTTTGTTGGATATGAATTGATTTGAATTCACTCCGCTGTGAACTAATGGGTCCAGCTCTCGCCCCTGACGCAGCAGAGGCAGGTTTTCAAACCTGGTGGCGAGGTTCCCCGGGGCATTCTTTCTGGTAGAAGCTGAATCAAGGATGTGAGGACACAGAGACGTGTTCATGCGTTCATGGCTAAAGGGGTGCTGAGGGGACAGCACTGGTGCTTCCATACTCAGTCCTTCCAGGAGGACCCCTTCCAGAGGGGCCACCACTGGCGGAGTCAGGAGGAAGGTGGGGGGGGACATTTGCCATCACCAATTCAACTAATGCTTTTTCCTTAATTTTTAAAAAATGTGATGACCTAATAACAAAGTAAAAGCTTTAAGACTCCACGCAATCCCACCCCCTGACTCGGATGTCACTTTCAGTGTCAGGTGTCCACAGCAGACGAGGAAATTCTCCTACATAACCACAGACGGATGGTCACACTCAGAAAATTTAGCATTGCGCTGGCCGGTGAGGCTGGGTGGTTCGAGAATCGCCCGAGCACCGAAGGGTCTGGCTTTGATTCCGTTCAAGGCTCAGTCCCCAGCCCTGGTTGGGGGTGTGTCGGAGGCAACCAGTCGATGTGTCTCTCTTACATCGATGTTTCTCTCTCTGTCTCTCCCTTCCTACCTTCCACTCTCTCTAAAATCAATGGAAAAAATATCTTCAGGTGAGGATTAACAAAAAAAAAAATTAACATGAATATGATGCTGTCAGTTAATATCTAGTTACTAATCCATTTCACCAGCAGTCCCACAATGTCCTGTAGAAGTGTCTGTCTTTTTCAATCCAAACTCCAGTCCAGGATCAGGGACATGCTGGCTACCCCTTTTCAGTCTCTTTTCACTCCTTCAACCCAGGACAATTTCCAGCATTTTCACTAATGGATAGTTGGGGGGCAGGTACGTTGAGGCTGTGGAGAGTCTGTTCCTCACCGGCTTTAAGGTGTCTGCACCTAATGCAGAGTTTCGCTGCGTCCGCTGTTGCCATGGTGGCTGTCAGGTGGCGGTGTTCTGTGTCTAGCACCCCTATGTTTATTAGGTATTGTTCTTCTAGGAAGAAACCTCCTTGTAAAGTTGTGGTATCAGTGTAAACACATGGATTCTCTCTTTTTTAAATACTGTTATAATTCAGTTCCATCTTATTCATTCTTACGTATCCAATGGCCCAATTGGGTCGTGGGAGCAAGAAGGCTGATGTCGCCCTTTGATAAAAAAAAAAAAAAAAAAAAAAATGGTCACTTTAATCCCCTTGAAAGAAAGTCACATCTCCTTCCTGAGGCCGTGGAGGAGTCTCCATAGTTCCTACGAGTGTAAGAATTTTACCAGGGCATATTGGAATATAAGTTGGGTTTCTGTTTATTTTATGTGTTTCTTGTTCAAGTACTATAGGGTTTTTGCCAGACTCCCTTGATTATGTTAATTCTGTGCCTATGAAAAAAATGACATTTTAAAAAATATATTTTAATTGATTTCAAAGAGGGAGGGAGAGAGAGATAGAAACATTAATGATGAGAGAATCATTGATCGGCTACCTCTTGCATGACCCCTACTGGGGATCAAGCCCACAACCTGGGCACACGCCCTTGACTGGAATCGAACCTGGGACCCTTCAGTCCGCAGGCCAACACTCTATCCACTGAGCCAAACCAGCTAGGGCAAAAAAATGATATTTTTAACAGAACTCCTTGCCTTCTTCCTCCTTCACATCACGTCTGTTTTGTTCTTCACTGAATTCCTAGCGTTTGGTACAGTGCCTGGCACATGGTAGAGTCTCAAAAAAATAGTGGACCTGTTTCTCATCTTATTAATTTCTTACTTGTTGGACTTTTTCAGTGA
This sequence comes from Myotis myotis, assembly GCF_014108235.1. NCBI lineage: Eukaryota > Metazoa > Chordata > Mammalia > Chiroptera > Vespertilionidae > Myotis > Myotis myotis. The sequence continues at coordinate 34,152,690 of NW_023416390.1, read as the reverse complement.
TCTCTGTCCACTTCCAGGCAGCATCCTTCAAATGCCTAAGGTCAGAGTGGAGGGGATCAGCCACTGAGGAGTGGCCTCCAATGAAAATGACCCAGTCTGACAAAATTCTTCAAATTGCCACCAGGGCTGTCTCCCTGTGGTCTTTTCCACATTTTCCTTACCTTTTTCCAGTGAAGACCCTTAGTTTAAAAGATGGCAGAGGGTCTTCCCCAACCCCCTCATAAAAATTGACACGGCAACTGGATCACAAAAATAAAAACCTGTGGGCAACATTTACACTAAAACATTTACACTAAATGCCAAGGTTTCCCCTCACATCTCAAAGTGCAAGCCATCGGGACAGGGAACAGAGGACTCCAAATTAACGGCAAGCACTCACTGGAACGCACAGCACCAGTGGAGAGGGCTTTGCCCACCTCAGTAGCAGATGAACACAAAGGGGTAAAATAGGAGAGTACATAGCGGCTAGAGCAAGCATGTCAAACTCACACCCCATGGGCTGCATGCCTCATTTATTTGGCCTATGTTAGCCTTTGAGTTTGACATGCTTGGGCTAGAGCAATCCAACCTCTATTCACTCTTAAAAGTGACCTACCACAGCGCCCTTCCAAGATGACCTTATACCAGCCGTGGGCAAACTACGGCCCACGGGCCGGATCCGGCCCGTTTGAAATGAATAAAACTAAAAAAAAAAAAGACCGTACCCTTTTATGTAATGATGTTTACTTTGAATTTATATTAGTTCACACAAACACTCCATGCATGCTTTTGTTCCGGCCCTCCGGTCCAGTTCAAGAACCCATTGTGGCCCTCGAGTCAAAAAGTTTGCCCACCCCTGCCTTATACTGACAAGAAACTCTTGGGACTAGAATTACAATTGAGCAGGACAAGGCCAACAGAGGTAAAAGAGAAGGTCCAGAAAAGTTGGGGGAGGGACACAGGACAAGGACATTTGAAAAAGCAAGCCACCATACTTCTAACATAAATGAAACAGCAGAAGGGTGGCTTTGTGAAACATTAAAAGCTACCCTGAACTCTCTTTAATCATATATTTAAGCAATGGAAAATGTTCACGGTAAAAACTTATGCAATGTTTCTATAAAAACAGAAAAAACAGGAACAAATTTATATCACAAAAAAAGATCGATAAAGTAGACATATATGGCACCTACTCTTTCAAACCAAGTGAATATAGAAATTAAGAAAATTATAGATGATATGTAAGAATGTATAAAATAGAAGTAGAAAAAATCAGAAATGAGTTGACAAAACTCAAGGAATGCTAATGATAAAGAGAAAATTTATTTTAGAAAAAAACAAATTATCATAGATAAAGTCAACAAATAATGCTTTAAGAGAAATAGAGTGTGAAAGACAAAAAAATTTTTAAAAAATTGGAAATGAAGAGCAAGATTAAAAGGGTTCAAAAGAAAGTAACAAATACTAAAGATAGGCAAAGAAGATCCAACATACAGATAATGACATCCTGAAAAAGAAAGCTAGAAGGAAGGAACAGAACAAATACCAAGAGTTATTATTCATGAAAAGCTTCCTAAAACAGAAATGCAAACCACATAGTGAAGTATCTCACTGTGTACCTGAGAGTATCAACTCCCATTGACCAACACCAAGACATTCTTTTTTTTTTTTTTTTTTTTTTTTTACATTTTATTGATTTTTTAGAGAGGAAGGGAGAGAGATAGTTAGAAACATCGATCGGCTGCCTCCTGCACATCTCCTACTGGGGATGTGCCCGCAACCCAGGTACATGCCCTTGACCAGAATCGAACCTGGGACCTTTCAGTCCGCAGGCCGAGGCTCTATCCACTGAGCCAAACCGGTTTTGGCAACACTAAGACATTCTAACAAACGTACCAGGCTCACAGTTCTGGAGGCCAAGATCAAGGTTTCGGCAGGGTTGGTTCCTTCCGAAGACACTGAGGCAGAACCAGCTCCTGTGCTGCAGCCCCCTCCTCTCTCCTGCTGCCTGGCCCCATTGGCCCTCCAGTCTGGATGCCCCACTGCCCCCGGGCTCCGCAGCCTGAATGACACCATCAGTTCATCCCTCCTCTCGTCCCTGCTGGTGTGCTGGCAGCCCTTGGTGTTGCTTGGCTTCTGCTATGTCACCTGATCTCTGTGCCCTCCTCAGGTAGCCTTCTCCTGTATGCCAAACCAGTCAGATTGGATTAGGACCCACATTCCTGACCTCATTTAACCAGTTACACCTGCAACAACCCTACTTCCAAATGAGGTGACCTTTGAGATGCTGGGGGTTAGGACTTCAACCTAGGAAGGTTAAGGGGACGCAATCCAATCCATCCTAGAGTCCCTGTTTCTCCTCCTTTCATGGTACTTGGTCTCCTTGCCCTTTACTTCAAGTACCTCTTCACCTCCATTTCCTTCTCCTCCCCATGGAGGAGCTAGCATCTGAGTCCTGGCTGGGCAGGTGACATAGGCATGTGGCTCCCATGCTGGGTGACAGCAAACATGGCCATACACTTTCAGAATGCATTTCATCACTTGGCAGACGGCCCTGACTCGTTATGTCCCCCTCTCTTTCAGAACCCACAGCCACTAATTCAGCCTAAATGAATTATCTAACTGAAGTCAATTTCTGCTGGAAAAAATGGTGAATTAGATATCAGTGTGGATTTACTTAAGCAGGGACATGGGGGTCACTTTCACGTCACCGCTCATGTCATGTTTACAGTAATAAGGACTGGATTTAACGCTGACTACAGGCTCTCTCCCAATCCCAGTGATGGTGAAATTCACCACTGTTCTGTTGATTACCTGTTCATTGAAAGGCACGGGGTCAGAAGCAGAAACTTTCGTTATCACTCATCTCCCCACCGGCACACCCGTCCTCGTGTCTTTACCAAGGACTTTATTTTTTCATGTGGAGGCTTTGCAAGGTTGCCCTCCACAACAAAATAGCAAGAGTCATCTGGTGTTTGACTCCAGTACTCTTAGTATGGAAAATGCTTTAAAGCTTTTGATATTTTCAATGTTTCATATGCACACAAGCATTTTTTTCAGTATTTTTGTATACACACATAAATGTATACTTGTCCTACATATATAATATCAAAAGCTAGGCAAGATCTGAACTTGTTATAGAAAGAGTCAGAAGAAATGATCATGTAGTGTTTTTACTTCAGATTCTGCTACAAATCAAGACTCTATGAGCATGTCAGGGTCCTTCCTCCACAAATGAGACCGCCAAGCTCATTTTCATGGTGACCTTCTCTAGATTAGTTAGAAAATAACACTTCAGATTTATGACTCCTCACAATTAAGCCTTTTGATGCCTTCTAATTAATCCTGTAAAGATTTATTTCGGTCTTATTCCTTTAGTGATCCTTTAAAAATGTAAATGAGTATTACCCTCAAAAAGAGATGTTTCTATTTATCCTCAATTAGACTCGTGTCCTTCCTTTCAAATGAGTGTGTTTCAGAGTCAGATTTCACCGCTCCAGTGCGGACTTCACCTGGCGATCTGTGTGTGCAGACATCAGACTCTCCTGGAGTATAAAGTAAACAAAACCTGCATCTTTTAGTCTCCTGTGTACGTGCCTTGCTTTAAAACGTTGTTCCTCTTCACAAGCCCAATATTCGGAGGTTACTTTCGTTTTTAATATGAAGAGGTTAGTGTCACAGTCAATACATAGCTCAGTTACTACCCCAGTATGCTTTCGAGACTGGAAAATTCTCCCAGACTTTCTCTGAGAAAACGTGTCCTTCAGAATGACCCTCCATCATGGATTGTATTTGCTTAGAAATGTTAGATCTGCATCAAGTGCTAAAATCACCAGCTCCAACCAGCAGTTCCCACTCATTTGTCCTCTGTTTCTTTCCCCAGGTGAGTACAGCTACCTGGGGGCCACTCTGCGCCGGGTCTCCATAGAGCCCATGCCTTCCCTCCTGGATGTCAGACAGCTCATCACATTGTATGGGGTCCTGCCACTAGGTAAAGACCCCACGAGCCTGTTGGGACTATTCTAGAGGCCAGCACACCATCTGCTGGCTTTGACCATGTCTCCCGTTGTCATCACCGTGCACTGGGGCTTAACTCTTCCTCCTGAGCTTTGAGGGGGAGAGTTTCATCTCTATGGTGTATCCCAGGGCACCCTGAAAGGCACTACCGGGAAGGTCTTGTGGGGGATCATCTGGGGAAATACCAGCCAATGCAGGCACCTGCAATTAAAGTGCCTTGGATTAGGCAAAGGGCCCAGGTTCCGCTTGCCTGACACACAGGCTTCTGTGACCAGGTCCTTAAGAGAGTCGGTCAAGGTGTTCCATGAATCCAAGGGACAAGGCTCTGCCAGGTGTCACTGCTGAGTGGGACTCAGTCACGGCTGTTCAGACACAGGGACCTGAGTTCCACGGTGTGTGCAGAGGTGTCGGAAAGGCAGGGCTCTCTGTGACAGAAAGATCTGCTGCTGCTGCTGCTGCTGCTGCTGCTCACTTCTGTTTTTATTTTTTTGACTTTAATATGTGTATGGCCTGAGTTGACGGGGGCAGGGGCAGAGACCCAGCTAGGCTGTTCTCCGACCACCATTCTGAAATAGAGATCACTTCTTGATTGTTTAATTTATTTTATTTTTTATACTAGAGGCCCAGTGCACAGATTCATGCACCGGTGGGGCCCCTCGGCCTGGCCTGCGGCTCTCCGACATCCCCCGAGGGGTCTTGGATTGGGATTTCAAGAGAGTGCAAGCCAGGCTGAGGGATCCCACCATTGCACAATCGGGGCCGGGGAGGGACCATGGGAGGGCTCCAGGGAGTGTCCAGCCCATCTCACCCAGTCCCAATTGGCTGGACCCCAACAGCAAGCTAACCTACTGGTCGGAGTATCTGCCCCCTGGTAGTCAGTGCATGTCATAGCTACCGGTCGAATGGTAGAATAGTCGAATGGTCGCTTAGGCTGATAGATAGGTAGGTAGGTAGATAGATAGATAGATAGATAGATAGATAGATAGATAGATAGATGATAGGTAGATATTTTTATTGATTTCCAAGAGGAAGAGAGTAGGTGAGAGAGAGAGAAACATCAATGATGAGAGGGAATTATTGATTGGCTGCCTCCTGCAGACTCCCTACCAGGGATCGAGCCTGCAACCCGGCATGTGCCCTGACTGGAATCAAACGGTGATACTCTAGGTTGACACTCAACCACTGAGCCACATTGGCCAAGCAGTTTGCTTTAAAATGAGATGAGAGTGGTTTGAGCACTTAGAATATTGTTCTCCTTTGACTGAAATAAGAACTTAAACCTATTGGCAAGAAGTAGTGCATTCTTCTTTTAACTGAATGTCAGAAGTAATAAATGGAATTTGGGTTTGATGCAGATAAAATATATATAACATAAACAAATAGACAATACCTGGGATCAACACAGTATGTATATAATATCTGTGGGTCCTTGTAAATGAAATAAATAGACTAGTCCTCAGACGTCATCACAGTGTCACGGGAGGCACCGGAGCTGAGAAACCAGGAGCTGGCAGGCTTTTAAGGAAACTCCTAACAAGGGGGACGAGGGTGTGTTTGCATCCTCGGTTCCTGGTGCAGGTGACGGGCGTTGTCAGTGAGGAACTGACGCCCCTTCAGGCTGCTGACCTCGCTGGGCCCAAGGCTGGCCAACGTCTTTCTCATGACGGGTGTGTGTGTGTGTGCACGCGCTTGTGCACATGTATGCAGTGCACAACCAAGGCCAACAGAGAAATGTGTTCACGTCTGCCTTCCCAGTGCTTCATCTAAATTCCAGCATCTAAAATGGTGTCAAGTCACAAAAAGGAAAGTGTTTGTTGGCCCAGAGCCTTCAGGTCACCACTGCCAGGACTGACCAACCCGGCCACTGGGCAGAGGGCACCGAGGACCCAGGTCGAGGCCACTGTCCATGCCTGGCCTCCAGCACCGGCTCTGCTGGCCTCCGGGCTGGGCTCCCGGGACCAGGTCTGAGCTTTCAGCCTCCCACTCAGGACACACCTGCCCCGCATCCACCCTCCCTCCTGGAAACGTCACCTTCCCGGAGCAGGAGGGGAAGAGGAAGGAAGGAGGGCGCCCTCGGAGCAGGAACAGCGGCACAGCCTGCGGGAGTTGCACAGGAATTGAGTCGCTTCCCAGCAGGAGCGTCAGGTGGCCATGGCAGCGAACCTGCTTTTCCAGTCCAGCCGCCAGGAGCCCAGTGTCAGGAAGCAGCAGAGCTGGCTCAGCACGTGGAACACTGGCCCCGTGACTCCAATCCTCCCCAAACCGAAAAGCCTGGAAATTCACTCTGTCTCTGTATAATTCTCCGTATTTTTTTAAAACTGCCACTGAACGTTCAGATGGGCAGGAGGAGCTGTGGACACTGTGGCAGGTGTGTCCCGGCCAATCAGCGGCTCCGAAGTCAGCGAGGCCCCAGGTGCAGAGGCCATCCTGGACCCCCCTCCTTCCCTCTCCGAGCGACCCTGGTGACCACCCCTTCCTCCTGGAAAGTCAGTGTCCTGGAGTAAGTGCGCACCTCCTCCTAGGTCTCCCACACCCCGCCCCCTACCCCCCTCAGCAGTCTTCCGCCACCCCTCCCAGGACCCCTCCCGCCCCACCTCAGCCAGCACCCTTGGATAACCTACAACCCTGACCACCTTCCAGGGCCCCAGCAGCTGGCATCCGTCTCCCTCCCCACCTCCTCGCTGCCCAGTCACAGCACCAGTCAGAATTATCCGCCGCTCCCCCATTACCCACCTGACTGCCCACAGCAGGCCTGCGCCCCCCTCACTCGGAATCTTCCCACCCGTTCCCTTCGCTACGAGTTCCAGTTCTACCTGTGCTTCAGAGGCCAGCTCAGATGCCACCTCCTCCCGGAAGTCTGCCTGAGCCACCCCCTCCAGCCACCCAGCCACCCCCACGTTAAATGTGTTTCTTCTCTGAACTTTCTGTGGCTCTCAGGGGTCTTAGCGCTCTTTGCCTTCCATTCTCATCATGTCCGCTCAGCTATAAAACGTTTTTTACAGCAATCTCTGACTCCTTTCTCATTGGACCCCCACAGGCTGCCAGCTGGGACCAGGGCCCAAGCAGCCCTCAATGCCCAGCTGCTGAGAAGACCCCGCGAATAGGCGCGCTCTCCTGTGGTGGAAAGCAGGGTCTCCACCCCTCACACAGATAAAGCATGCCTGCTTAATGTCATTTTAAAGAGAACTTCTCAAAACGACATTCTAGTTTATGTGGGGTATGTTAGGGAACCACAAAAACTGTCTCCAATGAGCTGGTACGTTCACAATACCTTTGCAATTACACGAAAAAAAGAAAAAAGGAACAGCACAATAGTAATTGTAATATTGATATATTTATAGCTGCTCAGAAGGTGCCCAGTGCTTGAGCAAAAGCAAACCAGAGCGACAGCTGCCTGCACCACAGCCCTTCCCCGGCCGCAGCTCCGCTCCCTGTGGAAGTCATTACTCAGTGCCCGGGCCCTCCCCGCGCGCTCAGGACGGTGGGAGATGCTCAAGTCTAAGCGCCGTCTGTGCTCGCAGGAGATGGACGGTGTGGTGAGAGCTTGAGGCACGGGTGGCCCTCTGAGTGACAGCACGATGATTCGACAGGTGGGAAACCAGGCAGAAGAAAGAAGTCCGGCTCCGGCCCCGGCATCCTTGGCTCCCCCTTGGTCTCCTAAGAATCGCTAACGGACACTCGGCAGCCCTCCCCCCACCCACCCCCCTTCCATCCCCACATCCTCTTCCCAAGCTTCCAAAGGACGAGATATTGCTGCTGACAAGCAGAGGAACCCCATCCCCTTCCTCCCCGCCCCCGAAAAAATGCCAGATGCAAGTTATTGCAGGAATGTTCTTTAAAATTATGAGTTTGGGGGGAAGTGTAGGATGGGGGATGGAGGAGAAACCACGTGTCAAATACCCAAGGAGACCCCTCGGCTCCACCTCGACTACAAATCAAAGTGCCTCAGATGCAGCAGAGGCGGAAATGCTGTGGACGCGGTCATCAGAGTCACAGACACAGGCATCTAGTGTGGGGTCGTGGCCGCGAGGAAGCCTGGTCTGCGAGCCTCTGGCTTCCTGGCGGGTTGAGAGCTTGGGCCTCTGCCTCTTGCAGGTTCCGCAGAGGTGCACCAGCACGCGCCGTTGGTGAAGTCGCTGCTGCTGGCCGGGCCATCAGGGGTCGGGAAGAAAATGCTGGTCCACGCCATCTGCAGTGAGACGGGCGCCAACCTCTTCAACCTGTCCGCGGAGAACATTGCCGGGAAGTACCCGGGCAAAAACGGCCTGCAGATGATGATACACGTGGTCCTCAAGGTACTGGCGATGCTTCTCATTTCCCGGGCTTCCATTCTCCTGTAGCTCGTCCCCTTAAACCGACTAGCACGGGCCCTGGTAGGTCATTTCCTCAGGCTGACGTGAACATCCCTCTCCAACGTCCCTACTGTGTCCTCTTGCAAACGTCTTAGTTATTGCACCTGGCTGAGCATCCAACCATTAGCAACAGCGTCTTCCTCTGCATAAACACTCCACTGTGCCCCAGGCCGCCTCCTTGTGCCACAGGAACCCTCTCTGAAATGCTCGCACCTCTGTTTGGAAATTAAATCCACAGTTTCTTCTTTCAGCCCACCTCCCTCCAGTAATGGTATCTACCTTTGCATTCGGGGTCCTTTCTCACATGCATGAGTTGCCAAGTCCAGTACCTTCTGAACGTCAGCTCCTCACACAGGTAGTAAGGGGAGCTCGCAGGAAGCCAAGCCGACCCCAGTAATGTCCATGCTCAGTTACATCATAGGCCAGTGGGTAGGGAAGTCCGCCTGAGCCACCCCCACCCAGCCACCCAGCACCCACTAGAACAGCGGTCGCCAACCAGTGGTCCGCGCCATTGGTGGCCCGTGAGGTCCAAAAGGTTGGTGACCGCTGCACTAGAAGGTCCATGCACCGCCCAGTTCTACGGTCTTAGATAAGCTCTGCACCGCCCTGAGCCTCCGCTGTATCATCCCCCCAGTGAATGAGCCACACCAAATGGTAGGAGCTGCCCTGAAAGCAATGATTCTCTGATATAGTTTGTAGATGATGTTGATAGGTAGGTAGGTAGGTAGGTAGGTAGATACATAGATGATTGTTAGATAGAGAGATAGATAGATGATAAATGATAGATGATTTGGTAGGTAGATCTATATAATAAAAGGCTAAGATGCAAATCAACCTAATGGCTGAACTACCGGTCACTATGATGCACACTGACCACCAGGGAGCAGGTACTCAACGCAGGAGCTGCCCCCTGGTGGTCAGTGCGCTCCCACAGGAAGAGTGCCACTCAGCCAGAAGCCAGGCTCACAGCTGGCAAGCGCAGCGGAGGTGGCGGGAGCCTCTCCTGCCTCTGCAGCAGTTCTAAGGATGTCTGACAGCCAGCTTGGGGAGCAGGCCTAAGCCATCAGTCGGACATCCCCCGAGGGCTCCTGGACTATGAGAGGGTGCAGGCCAGCCTGAGGGCCCCCCCCCCACCCCTAAGTGCATGAATTTCGTGCACCGGGCCTCTAGTAGATACATAAATTGATAAATAACATACATATATAACACAAAGATTACCAAGTTTTAAAGCCCTTTGATACAGAATACTTATATATAATATTAAAACTACACAGAATTTTATTTTTATTTGATTGAATAGCTCAAGTTTAACTTTATGCTGTTCAATGCATTTTTAGTGGGTAGAATAAGGCAGCTTTACTATACCAATGCAGATGTGTAGCACTGTACTTGGGGCTAGATGTTGGCTGTGCATCGGTGCTCAGGGGGCCCTAAGGCAATGGTTGTTGTCAACAGTGGCCCACAGGAATAGTTTCTTTTCCCTCTCACCCCAATGACACAGTAAGGAAGTGAGGGCAGTGGGGTTTCTTCCCTTGGCCACATGGACCCAACCCTGTGGTGAGGTAGTAGGATGTTCCCCGCTCTCCTCCCCTCCCTTGCTGGTCCAGAAAGAATCCATGGAGAGAGAATTTGAAGAGCTAGGAGGCAGGAGAGGACCGTGGGTAGGGAATAGAGGAAGATCATTGAGTTATTTAACAGAGCACCTCAAACAAGTTAGGTGTTCCGCGCCTTTGTATCGTTATGTGAGGGGGTTCATCCTTGTCCCCGTTTTACAGAGAGAGAAACTGGGGTTCTGAGAGGTGACGCAACTTGTCCAAGGCAACCAAGGTCAAGTGGCCAAGCTGGGATTCAAACCTATGTCCTTCTTTATCTCCTGCACTATTTTCTATCAAGGTAAAATTTACGTACAGTAAAATGCGCTGATCTTAAGTATACGGTTTAAGTATGAGCTTTGAAAAAATACACTCAGCTGTGTAACCACCATTTTCATGTGCTCTTGGGACCCTTGTCTGACTTATTTTTTTAAAATGTCCGTTCAAGTCATTTGCCAGTTTTTATGGGACTGCTGGTCTTGTGATTTGTTGGAGCTCTTCATCTAGTCTGGATACAAGTTCTTTGTCGGATATAACATATTGCAAATTTTCTCTGTGATTAGCTTTTTCACTTTCTTATTTTTCTTGTTATTTGTCCTGTCAACTCTGAAAGAGGGTGTTAAAGCTCCAGCTAGAATTGTTGGATTCTCTATTTCTCCCTGTAGCTGTCGGGTTTTGCCCCATGGATGTTGTAGCCCTGTCGTGAGAGGCACCACATTCAGATCTGTTACGTCTCCCTGATCGGTTATTTTATCGTTAGGAGCTGTCCTCTTTGTCTCTAGTAACACTCCTTGTCTTGAAGTATACCCAGTCTGATCTGAACAGAGCCTCGTCAGCTTCCTTGATCCCCTTTCATTTTCAATGTCGGTATAGTGAAAGTGAATTTCTTGTGGGTATGGTTGAGTCTTGCTTTCTTATTCAGTCTAACAATATATACCATTTAATAGAAGGCTTGCAGCATTTACGTTAAATGCAGTTATTCATCTGGTTGGGTTAGGTCTACCATTCTGCTGTTTGTTCTCCATTTATCCCATTTCCCTTTTTTTTCTCTTATTTTTCTTTTTTCCTGCCTTCTTTTGGGTAACACAGTACTTTTTAGTATTTTACTTGAATTTCTCTATTGTCTTTTTAGCTATACCACTTTCTTATTTCTTAATTTTATTTTTTAATTACAGTTTGCATTCAATATTATTTTGTGTTAGTTTTGGGTATATGGCACAGTGATTAAATAATCACATACTTAAGCAAAAACTCTTATTTTTTTTAGTGATTGTTCTACAGATTATTTTTAATTTAGCACAGTCTACAAAGGGTGAATATTGCACTATTTTACATAAAATGGCAAATCCTACAACAATATAATCCTATATGTTTTTATCATATGTTTTACATCTAGCAGTGTTATAAACACTACAATAAGGTATTACTATTTTTGCATTAGTCGTTTGTTTTTTAAAGAATTTAAGAGGAAAAAATAGTATTTTACCTTTAGTCACATATTTCCCATATGCAGTACTCTTTATTCCTTTTTGTTGATCCAACTTTCCATTTGTTGTAATTTTGTTTTTAGCTGCAAAACTTCCTTTCATATTTATTTTAGTGCAGGTCTTCTGGAAAATTGGTTTTCATTTTATTTTTCAGAATATCTTTACATTGCCTCCATTGTTTGAAGGATAGTTTTGCTAGATATAGAATTCTGGGCTTCCATATGTTTTCTTCAGCCCTTTACAGATGTTATTCCCTGGTCTGAGGTGCAGAGCATTTAGGTCGTTTTCCCAGGTGACAGTGTTGCCACATGAGCCCACAATCTGTATCCAGAGCCTCCAGGTTTAACAAGTGCCTCATCCAGGCTCTCATGGAAGTTGGGCTGGATTAAGCCTGTCTCCTCCCACCCACTAGACGGCTCAGTGCTCCCAGTGTGATTCTAGGGCAGAGCCCATGGCATGACCATGATGTCCTCATGCTCAGGAAATTGTTTCTGCTGCTGAGAGGTTTTTCCCCTCGCTATCCAATAAGCTATGCTGGCATTTTTATTTTTTTTTAGAACCGTTGCAAACTGACATGCGGACGACAAAATGCTGTGTGTCAAATTTTCAAAATGTGGAATGGCACCCTCACCCACCGAGGCCACTCCACCTCTGCCGTGTGTGTAACTGATTAATGAAAGACCCAGAGCCCAGGGGTAGGAGTCATTCAGTTACAACCATGTGCTGTGAGGACACTGCCTCCCGGCATGAGTGACAGACCAGCTATCTGCACTGCGGAGAGGTATTTACTTTTAATTAAGCGAGAGAAAGCTGGTAAACCTCCGGCAGGTGCTGTGTGTGCATTCCTGTGTCCCCTGAGCCATGGCCCGGGGGCTGAGGCTTGAGGGCAGCCAGCATGGATCTGTGGCAGCTGCTGCAGAAGATGAAATAACAGGAGGCCTGGTGACTCGCCATCTCTTCTGGTACAGAACTCCTAGGACTGAATTAACCTCCGCAGAGCAGCGATGGCACCCGTTAGGAAGCCGTTCATACGGTCACTTCTGGCCGGCAGCCTTGCTTCGCACCCAGCACCCTGCACACGTGAAAACACACTGGGAAGACACGTCTCTGATTCGTTTCGCAACCACAGATTCAAATCCATTTTGTTTTCAGTACTTCTGGAGGGTTCCTTTCTTTCACACACAATAGCTTTAATGGATTAACAAGCTGGGTTCCTTTAAGAAATGTGGTTACTGTTATTTAAAATTCTCTCTTCTGCTAAAGCTATCTGTGGAGAAGAATATACATCTCTTTAGTGGGAAAATATTAGGAATATTGTCATCTAACCAGCTGAGAAATGTGGTGAGTTATATTTAGTAAGTATTTCATGGACAAAAGGCAAGGCCATCTCTCAACCAGCCTTGGCCTCCTTGGGTTTTCACAAGAGTAAGTCGGGCTGGACGAGCAGGAAGGACTGACCTTGACCCCTGGCCAGGAGTCCAGCACACACGAAGGAGTTTTACACACGCTTTTGCTTTACATGGGACCAAGCCCTTGTTGGGGCAGGTATTAATGTTTCCATTTGCAAACAAGAAGACTAGCTCAGAGTGCTTACTTTGGCCAAAAACTACAAAGGAACGTAGGAGCTGGCATCTGGATTTAAGCCCAGGTCTGTTCCCACTGCCAGTCCCTTGGCCTCGCTGCCTCCAGGGCACTGAAGGTTTCCTGAGCCCTGCACTGGGGCGCTGTGCCCTGGTGACACTCCTGGGTTAGAGTGTCAGCCGCGGGCACTTTAGTGTGAAAGGGGAAGGAACTGGAAGCCATGTGTCCTGTTGGCGCGCTCCACCAGGACCCCACTTCTTCCTAAGCCCCCTCGCCATCACTCCTCCGTTGCCCTCCAGGCCGCCCCGGAGACAGCCAGGGCAGACCAGTGGAGCCCAGGGAAAGAGGCTGGAGCAGGGACTTCCAATCCGGAGTTTCAGACCTTGGAGATTTCTCTCTGCCCAGTGGTTCTTGTGTCCTTCTCGGGAGAATGGGCTAAGGAGGCCACCATGCCAGTGACGGATCCAGGCCACGGGGCCTGGGAGCCTGGACGAAGGGAGGCTAGGGTGCTGCTCTGCCTCGGTGCCACCCACCCCCACCCCCCGGGCTCCTCGCTGGGCTCTCGGCCAGCAGCCATAGCAGCGCACCAGAGGGTCTCGCCCAGATGTGCTAGTGTCAACCCTGGGCCAGGAGTCGGGCATGGAGACTTCTCCAGGCTAATAACCCAAACAAAGGCGGTGTTGCTATTCGTGGATGAAGTTTTAAACACACACACACACAGATGTGTAATAAATGTAATACATGTGTCAGCCCTGCCTTTACAAGGTGAAATTCAATAAGGATAAAGCAGAGACCTACACTGGACCCAAAAGCGAGGGCTGCCCAAGTGAGATGGGGAGGGAGGAGCAGGGGGAGGGGAGGAGCGGGGGCTGGGGGGAGCAGGTTACCCGCTGTGGTGCAGCATCAGGTGTGAAAATAAAGGGGGGAGGGCTGGCGACACAGGTCCTGAGTGGGCTCACCTTGCGCTGTGTCGTGCAGTTTCAGGTTGAGGCAGGGCGCACGTGTAGGCATCAAACCTCGGGTGTGTGTTTTTACATAGACCTGATATTTTAGGGCAGTTTTTGGATCACAGCAGAGTTGAGCAGCAGTATGGGGTCTCGGGCAGGCCTGGGAGAGCGCTCTGTGGCTGTAAATCACTCTCAGCACTGGGTGCGTTCACTCCTGCTGTGGCTGGGCTCATGGGGATGAGCCTGGGACCAGGGTCGATGCCACAGGCATTAAAGAATTTTTAACCAATTTGGAAACACTCGAGGGCAGGGTCAGCACCATGGCCTCCCTTTGTCCAGACTCACAGGCCACGTGGCCTGGACCCAACACTGGCTTGGTGGCCTGCTTAACTGAGGCTAGCAGGTGCCGGGAGGAGTTGAATATGGCCTCGCACATGAGCGTGAACCCTGTGCTTCTCCACACCAGCATCAAGTGTGGGGAGGGGGCCAGAAGGAGACGAGGTTCAGAGGAAACCCGATGCTCTGTGAGCCTGGCACCTGTCACCTCCACACACCTTCCCCTCGAATGCAGCCTGGTTGTCAGCAATAGCACTAGCCTGTCCCTGTTATTAGTCTAGTTCCCCCACGTCACCTGTATCCCCAGCCCCCTCCTCTCCTCTGCCTCGGTTTACCTTTTTCCATACAGGATCAGCCCAGCCGAGCTCCTGGCTCTTAGTCATTTGCAGTTTATCCCAACTGACACCCAGTCAGGACTTAAGGTAACTCCCACAATCTCACAGAAGGTAATGCAGGAAAGAGAAATTTAAAATAATATTTTAAAATAGTGGGAATTCAGAATGCCCCAGATATTAGTATTTAAACAGAATCCCAGTGACCGAGTCCAAGAAAGTGAGCCCCCACCCCTGCTCCCCGCACAGTAGCACATCCCTGGTGGCCTGTGCCCCCCGCTTCCGTGCGTAGATGGGTGGGTGGGTGGGTGGATGGATGGATGGAGGGATGGGTGGATGGAGGGATGAATGGGTGGGCGACCATGTCTGCCTGGTCCCAGACGTCCCTGCCTCCCACCACGGAGCCTGCCCCTCACAGATGCTCAGCAGATATGTGTGGGATGGGTGGGTGGGTGAGTGGATGGATGGATGGATGGATGGATGAATGGGTAGGTGGGTGGATGGATGGAGGGATGGATAGGCGGGTGGATGGTCTGTCCTTTTCAGTTTAGTAAACTTTCAGTTTAGTAAAAAGAGTAGCCAGCTTCTCCCTAGGGTCTCCATGGCAGGCAGAATAGGGCCTTTGAGAAAGAACCTCCAAAGCGTCCAAGGGTCGTTTGGGCAGATCCTGTTAACTGAACACAGACAGGCTTTCAATGCTGAGCCATTGATCCTGGGATCTCGGTCTGATGCCCAGCACTGGGTAGTGCTGCTTTGGAGAACACGAAAAGTCAAACCCATAAAACCGACACGGATGGGGAGTCTTCAGTTCTTTCATGGAACTTCCCGGAATTGGGAAAGGCCCGTTGGTGGGAACTGGTGTTTATCCCAGAACAGACAGGAAACTGAAACCAGCCAGGTATTTGGTAGGACTGAAGAGCCCTCTAGTGGCAGTGGAAGCACACGACCCACGTAACTTCAGAAAAGTTCAATTATGCATTAATTACATTTAATTGTCCATGACCTCAGACTATCTGTGGGTAATTTCAGTGAAGCCTTGTCATTGCTAAATGAAAATTAAAAGAGCAAAGGAAGCCATTTGTCATTTAATAAATAGGTAAAGAGTTTTTTGTTGTTAATACTCATTGAGGAGAAAAGTGGAAAAACAGACCCACATTCTTAGGGCGGGAGAGTAAACAGAACCTCAGGCGGCAGCCTGGCGGCACGTGTGGGAGCATGAAGAACGCAGGACGCAGGAGCCCTCGGACCAGCAGCGTCACGTCCACCATCGTGCTGAGGACAAGACCGCTCGTGCCCAGAGCGCTCTTCTCTAAGCACCGTTTGATCTGTTTTATGTATTTCTTTTATTATTGTGGACAGTATTATAGATGTCTCTCTGCTCCCCCTGTACCCCCTCCACCAGCACTGTTTGACTTAAGAAGGGGAGCACCCGAATGTTCAAAAACACTTAGATCAGTACGTTATGGGCAGCGTGTTGAAGCGATGTCGGACAAATACGTTTTGTTAAGTGAATAAGAAAACAAAGCAGCGTAGGCAGGACCGTCTCATTTTTGCAGTCCAGTGTCGGAAGGGCCTGTAAGGATGGGAAACGCGGGACGACCGGTTCTCCGTGGAGAGGGTGGTGGGTGGGTGATGGCAGTCTGAAAGTGCACTCTGAGGTTTTGACTACTGAATACAGCTTTTGCAATCACAGTAAGAAAGGACCAGGTTTCTGGCAGATGTGTTTCAGAGCTCAGCCTGTCTGCCTGCTGCTTCTGCAGCATCCCCTATCCCTTGCCTGAGTCAGCAGCCCTCTGTCCCTCCCACATCCATCCTTGGACAAGGAAGATGAGCCCTTCTCCCTCCAAGGTCACCTTCCTGGGGGAGGTTTCCTCCTGGGGGCCCAGTGTTACATGCCTGCTTTCTCTGCCCAGCACCGAGCACGTCACAGGCATCCTCCAGCCAGCTCACCACTGAGGAAGGCCAGAGAAACCAGGGCCTCGAGCTCAGAGGACACGGCAGTGGTGGTTTCAGAGCTCTCCTGCTGGATGAAAGGTGGCGAGAGGACATGTGTTGAGGGTAACCGGGTTCTATGGAGCAGACAGCTGCCTACCATGGTGCGTGGCTGGGTGCTGTGGGTCCTGGCGCCGGCCTGGGGGGTGCCAGGCAGACCCGGTCTCACTCCGGGCTCCACCACTTCTCCAGTGCTGGTGGGCACATGGCTTACCCCTCTCTCTGCCTCAGTGACCTCATCTGTGAGAGGGACAAGGCGTGGACAAGCTTGGCATAGCATGTGGCGAGTGAGTGTCCTGGACATGGAGGCATTTGGTAAAGGGTCGTTCCCCGTATTGTTGTCATCAAAGAACTCGCTGGGGAAATGTTTTCTGTTTCATTTGATAATAATTGAACGTTTGCAAACCACGTCACCTGCGCCGCCCTCCACACGGCGCTGTGTGCCCCAGGGCAGGTGCGGCTGGCGCACAGGAAGCGTGGCGTCCCCCACCGGCTCGGGGAGGGCAGGGGGTTCAGGGAACAATCGGTCACTTTCACGTTTAACGGAGTGCTGTGGCCGGGACTTCAACCCCGCCATGAGCCGGGGGCCAGAAGTAAGACCCACGGCTTCGAGATGATCCCGAGCTACTGACTCCTGCGTCCCCAGCCCATCATGTGGCTCGCTGTGTGAAAAGCAGGAAGAGAACAGCACCCCTGAAATCCTGGTGCTCACATCCGCCGCTCCCATTAAGAAGAGCTGGACTGAGAGACTAGGACCTCACAAATTAAAACCGTGGAAAATCCATCGCTCGCCAAATGGACGTAGGAGAGGCGCGAGCACGAGTTAGGCCGAGACAGGAGACGACTGTTTATGTGAAAATTGCTTTTCCATGGGTTTTGGGTCTAAAACAGATACTTTTCAGAGGGACTGAAAAGAATAAGATGTTGCCTCTGTCATAATAAAGTACCTTTTTTCTATGAAGCTTAAAGCCTTTCCCTCACGGTATCTCATTTTCTCCTTTTCCTTGGAGGCTGGGATTAGGGAAGCTTTTAACAAACTCAGAATAGCTTCTAGGGAACAAGGTCCCTTCGGGCTGCCCTTGGAGCACTGACTGGGACCCTGACCCGCAGGCAGGCCACCCTGGTAAGGAGCCAAGAGAATGGACAAATGATGGAGCAGAAGGAGGTTAGGGACTGGGCAGGTTTTGGGGTTGTTGGATGTGGGGAGGCGAGGCAAGGTTGGTACAGGGGGCCTTGACTTATGAGTGTCCCGACTAACGAGTTTTTTGAGATACCAGCTGTCTCTCAGCCGACTTTTTGCATTGAGTTGATAGAGTAATTTGAGGTAACGAGCTCTTTAACGAGCTCGGTCTCAGAACGAATTAAACTCGTAAATCAAGGCCCCACTGTACTCAGGTGTGTGGCTCAAGTACATGAGGGGCCCATGGTGTGGCCACCATCAGCAGACCTGGCCGCCATCTGCAGGCCCTGCCTCCAGCTTCTGTCACTTTCTAGCCCTGTGACCTTGGACAGGTCACTTGACGTCTGAGCCTCAGCTTCCCCGTCTGTACACAGGGTTGGTAATACTGGTACCTGTTTCACCGTGTAGCAGGGAGGGTGAAGGAGTTATTGCAGGAGGACATGCGGGGTCCACACTGGCCCTGACCATGCATGTGAGGCCGTGTGCCACGTGTGTGGCCCAGGCCTGGCACACGCCTGCCCCAGAACTGCCGCTGTCTGCACAGTACGCTCCACGGCCTCAGGACTGGATTAAAAT
This sequence comes from Myotis myotis, assembly GCF_014108235.1. Classification (NCBI taxonomy): domain Eukaryota; kingdom Metazoa; phylum Chordata; class Mammalia; order Chiroptera; family Vespertilionidae; genus Myotis; species Myotis myotis. The sequence continues at coordinate 34,134,319 of NW_023416390.1, read as the reverse complement.
GTGCAGTTTGGAATTCTTAAATCTCTGGTTCTAAAAAATAACACCTAGCAAAGAGTGGTTGGCTAGGACTGTTTCTTCTCAGGACGTCCTGCGTGGGGGCCTGTGAACTCGGCCAGCCCCGTGTCGGATGGGCACCGGGACCCAGGGAAACCTGGGCACCTGGTGTTTGAAAGTGCAGGGTCCGCTCCCCTTTTTCCACGGCCCCGGGAGACAGCCCGCCAGTGTTCCCGGTGCTTTTCCCATCATTGATTAAACACCAGCCTTGGTCTAAAATCACACCTGCTGCCTTAACGGTGCTTACAGAAACATAAAAATAGGAGCGAGTAACGCCACTCACTGGGGCTGCAGGCGGCTTTTGTCTGTCGCCGATCAGCACAAGCACAAACGGGTGCAAAACTACCCAGGCTTTGCTATCACGGGGGCACTGTGAAGCGATGGTGGGTGTGTGGCAGTTATTCACCAGCCCAGAAAGCCCCAGCCCGTCTGGAGGGCACCTTCCCGGCGAAACCTCAGCCACCGCGATGCAGCCAAGCGAGATGAGCCAATGGCATCGCGGGGCCCTGGCGCGAAGAGGGCTTTTCCCCCCTGAGCAAACCTGAATGAGCCTGGGCCTGCGGGCAGGCTGGAATTAACACTCAAGGCTCGGTTTCCCGTTTGTTAGCGGCAGAAAACTATTTATTGGCTTATTTCAAGCCAGACGGAGAGAGGCCTGGGGCCTTGGAGCAGAAGGTGCCGAAGTCGAGTGTGCCCCACCTGTAAGGTGGTACATCCCTCGCGATATCCCCACCCTGCAGTAAAGGAGGGTAGACCCCGCCACCCCGAGAGCCCACATAGGAGCCCTCCGGTCCTGCTGTCCCCTGGGGTCAAGCGTGCACCCAAAACGGAATAGCGTTTTCAACCGAGGCTTTTCCTTCTGGCAGGTGGCCCGACAGCTCCAGCCGTCCGTGGTGTGGATCGGAGACACGGAGAAAACCTTCTACAAGAGAGTACCCAACGCCGAGAGGGTGGTGAGGCTCCCCGGCGTTGCTTAGCCTGGGCTCTGCTTTTCTCCGAGGGGCCCCTTCCCAGGCTCCCTCTCCTTCTCAAGAAGGTCTTGCTTTTTCGAGGGAGGAAGGAAACGGGGCGGGGAGGCGCAGCCCTCTCCCTGGGCCCTCAGTGCTTGTCCCTGTCTGAAAGGACGCAGCGGGCTGATTTTATGAGGCATCGTTTAGGAGCAAATGAAGGGCTGTGTGGAAGGAGAGAGAGGGGAGCTAAAGCCCCATCGCCTGCATCAGAGGGAGGGCGCGTTTTAGGGAACTCGGCTCCGTTAGAGCAAATGGCACACACAGGGGTTATTATTAGGACTTCCTATTGTTCATAACAACAAATAGCAGAGGGCCTGAAACTTAGGGACAAAGGCCATCAATGGAACTGTGAGAGCAGCGCCCGGGCCTCCGGGGAGCCCTCTTTCAATTGCTTCCTTCCTGCTTTTCTCTCCTTTCAATGGCCCCCACCCCCGCACTTCCCCCCACAGATCACCGCAGATTTCCCACACGTTAAAAAAAAATGTGCAGATATACATGATTGTTATTCCACATCAATTTGCTCCAAAGCAAATAGTGGTTAACTGCGAATTCCTGATTAAATTCGTAAGGATTTTAATCACTTTGGATCCTTATGTATTATGCATCCCTGTTAGCAGGTAGGGATGATTTGGATGAAGAATGAAAGCTCAATCTTTCCTTCCCCACAGGGGCCTTGATTGGCCTGTCATTTTAGAGACTCAGGAGGACTCGGTTATTATTTAGTCTGCGAACCTAGTGGTTAGCTCCCTCTGCTGGCGAAGCTGTACATGTGAAAAAAACCCACATAGAGGCCAACCGCAAGGCTGGGGTTACTAGGAACCAGACAGTAAATTTGAAGAGAAATGCCGGGCAGTGTTTAACCCACACTGCCACCCACCTGATGCCATCAGACGCTTTGTCTCACTCATGGGCAAGGGCTACTCGACGTCCTACTGGACAGCAGCCTGAGGAGCAGGAAGATGGTGGGCAGTGGGGACTCCGGAAGCAAGGGTTCCTGGCCGGCTCTGTGTTCACCTTAGCGGGCTGTGTGTCCCTAAGCAAGTACCTTAACCTCTGCACTGGAAGAGTCTATCGCGGGAGGAATTCACTGCACTGACAACCATGGACCATGCCCTGGGGGGAACCCTAGGCCGCCTGATGAGCACAGCAGAAGGTTCCCTGAGCCCCATCATCACAAGGCCAGGCGGGGCCTGAGCCTTCCCCAGCACAGTGGGGTCCAGCCCCAGCACCCCCTTCCTCCCTCCCGCCCCACCCCAGGAGAACAGGGCTCCAAGGGGTGCTGGGCCTGCCCCTTGGAGAGCAGGGCTGAGGGGTTCCTGTCGCCTCCTGGGACTCAGGGCCAGGGATGGGCCAGCTCTGCTCTCCAGGCCCCCAGCCTGACTTTTGCCCTCAGCCCTCAGCCAAGTCTCTGGGCCCGGGGCAGCCATGAGCATGGCCAGCCACGCTCTGAAGGTGACCGCCGAATGCCGAGCTGCATCACAGAGGAGAGCCACCACAAGGCATCGCTCGGCTCCTCATGGCATCACTCGGCGACCTCAGGAATCCACCCGTCCCGGCCTCTGCCCCACAGGCTCCCCTGATCCCAAAGGCACTGAGGCACAGAGAAGAATTCCGCCTGCAAAGAAACCGGAGTAGCCGTGCTTCCCCACCCCACCCCCAGCCACAGCACAAACAGCACCCGGCAGCTGCCCCCTGGATGGGAGGGATTTCCGAATCGCACTGGGAAAAATCTCACCCGCAGGGACTGACTCCACCCTGGATGCCTCCACCACAGTGAAGGTCACTCAGTGGTCAAATGCATGAGGCTCTCCGAGCCCGTGGCAGGGAGGCAGGGAGGAGAGCCAGGCAGCGTGCGGACACCAGGACGGCTGAGGCAGCCGCAGAGGCCCTGGGGCACCGCCTCTGTGTCAGGGAAGCGGCCCTTCTGTTTTGCAGAAGAGGACGAAGGCTCTAAGGGGCGCACAGATGGCGGGGGTCGCCCTGGGACCAGGACACAAATCTGTTTGGATGCAGAGGCCACACCTTTCTCCCCACCTGGACCGCACCTGAGCACCAGCACCTGGTTTCCGTCTGTCCACCCGCCCCCATCCTCATCCCTGGGGCCACTCGACCACATCCTGAAAACCGCCGTGGGGCCCTCTCGTCTTAGAGCCAGAGGTGCGGGGCTCCAGGATCCCCACATTACCCACGACACCGCTGTCCTGCACACCCTGGAGAAGCCCTTCCACGCCTAGACTCTCAGGATGGCTCCCCGTACACCGCACCCCTGCCCCGGGGCCTGCACAGGGCCCTCCCCTCCTCCTCCTGCTGGGAGCAGAGCCGTCCTCCACCCTCTGTGGCTCCAGCACAGCCGGTCAGCAGTGTTTGAGGCACAGGCAGTGAGGAATGAGGCACTGTCTGGGCTGCGTTTTCTGCACCATTACCCTTCCTTCCTTCATCTCGCAGCAGCCTTCCCGGCATCGCAGTGGGGCCTCCGGGAGGGACTGGCCAGCCTTGGAGCTGGCTGTGCCGTGGTTTTGAGGAGCTGACTGCAGAAAAGCACACTGCCATCGCTGTGGGGATGCTGGGCACTCCTTTGAAATTGCCCACAGTGCCAGGTTTGCAGGCTGCAGGCTAGCGGCAGGGGCACAGATGTGGAGTTTGCACTGAGATGTTGGACTGGGATGTTGGCTAGTGTGATGGATGAGCATGAGGACATCCTGCATAATGGATGCAGCTCTGAACCAGAACAGGGGTGGCCCGAGTGCAGGGGAGCACTGACTGAATGGACTCTCCTTTCACTCCGCCCTCCCAATGGGGCTGCGTCTCACCACCAGCAGGAATGTCACTCTGGACACAGCCCAGAATCAACATTTGATATCTAAACAGGCTAATTAAGTTCAGATGTCCCTGTCATTTCAGGACTGGTAGCAATACCATCTTCTGCCCTAGAACAGGAAGAACTGCTCCATAGTCACCATGGCAACTAGGCTGCTAGAAAGAGGCTCAGACTGTGCAAGTGGGTCTCTATGCCCACAGAGTGGCAGTCTCCACCTTCGCCAGGACCCTGAGATCAGTTCTCCCACCAGACTCTGGGAAGCTCCCATGTGGCCCGTCTTAGATAGGACACTAAAAGCTTAAGCAACAAAAGAAAAATTAAATAGTATCTCATCAAAACTAAAAAAACAATGTTTGCTGTAAAGCACATCATCAAGAAAGTGCAAAGACAACTCACAGAATGGGAGAAAATATCTACAAAATCATATACGGCTAAGTGACTTGTATCTGGAATACATAAAGAACTCTTACAACTCAATAGTAAAAAGGCAAGTAACTTAAGGGAAAAGTGGGGAAACGATCTGACTACACATTTTCCCTAAGAAGATATGCAAACGGCCAATAAGTACATGAAAAGATGCTGAACTTCGTTAGCCATCAGAGAGATACTAACGAAAACCACCGCGAGACACCCCTTCACACCCACAAGGGTCGCCAGCGTTAAGTGATTGAGCCCACACCGCGCGCTAAGAGCAGCACCTGCAGTCGGCCCTCAGTGGGGGCTACACACTAGTATTAGTATTATTACCCTTGGAGACTTACCGCTGACTGGCGGAATGGGTGAGTGCAGGGGGATTGTTAGGGAGAACTGAGTCCCTGTGCTGTCCTTGGGGCGCCCCAGGTGTCTGCAGCCTCCATCGGACTTCCCCCAACAGCCCCTCCACCCGGGTCCTGCTCTTCCGGCCCAGGCTCTCCCTGCACCTGGGCAGCCAGACAGAGAACTTGGCCTTCTCCCAGTCAAGCAGGAAGGAAGAAGGTGACCAACCACACGGCCACTGCGTGGCCGACAGCCTCACAACGGGAGTGGACACCTGTGCCCAGAGCCCAGTCCAGCCGCACACCCAGGGCGCCTCCGCCTTCCCTGGAGGACTCCTCCCTCCCCTCTCTGCTCCGCTCCCCTGCCCTCCAGGGTGCACTGTCGCTGTGCAGAGCAGCGTGACCACCTGGACCTGACTCCCAGCTCTGCGGGGCCGGACTCGGAGAGACACTGGGCCGCCCGTGGGCCTGCCATGGAGCAGGATTCTAGAGCCCAGCAGTGTATCGTCCCAAAGGCCCCACAAATCAAGCACAACTCTGCCCCCCTCACCCCCACCCCCGTACCAGCTGTCACCCCACCTGCTCTTCACTTTTCCTCCTGAGAGTGGCATTTATCAAACGCCCACTCCCTTCCCTGGGTGCCTGGCCTTTCCTGCAGGCAGGGCTCTCTCTGCCCGGGGGTTGGGGGTGGGGGGGAGGTTGGGGGGAGGGGGGTTGGAGAGGCAGGGAGGGTGCGGACACACAGGACCAGACACAGGTGTGGTCTCTGCCGGGGTCCACAGGCCGCTGCAGGGAAGCCGTGCGTGGTCTTTAGCTCAACATTCGTATTGTAATTCACTCCATTGCCCCTGAACCAACTGAGAGCAGAACTGGTCAGGACTGAGCCTGGGTGTCCCTGCGCAGACTGCTCACCCCGCGTCCTCCTCCTCCCTTCCCCCTGGCCCTGGGCCTGGCCAGGTTCACTTAGAGCCGTGGTTCCGTGGCAACCTGGCCAAAGCTGACCCTGGGGTGGAGGTCGTCCTCCCTGAGCCACGTCTTGCTTCTCTCCCTGGTTAGTGCTGAGATGCCGCTAAAATCGCAGGTTCACACGGTTTCTGAACTGCCTCAGAGGCAGCAGCTTCACCCTCACGTAACCGGGCGTTTTCAGACGTGAGATCCAGGACCTCATCTCTCTTGTCCCTGCGGCCAGCAGAGGAAACCTCGGGGTCCCCTTTGGAACAGCTCAGGGGATGCGGAGCCCCGCAGGCAGACTGTCAATCCCAGCCAGCTCCCCTGCGCTGGGAACCCCACCGCCGTTTCCCGTTCTCAGGGCCGAGGTGCTGGAATGCCTTGCAGGTGCTTCCTTCCTACCCCTTCCAACTCCGCATGCCAGAGGCTGAGGACAGGAAGCGCCTGCTGTCAGGGCACCCAGACCAGGGAGTGGGCCCTGCAGCCCAGGCCAGGCTGGGGCGGTCGTGCTTAGAGAGCTGGTGTCACCCTGCCTAGGCTGCAGGGTCTTCCGCTTACCCTTTTCTCTGCCCGTGGCTCATTGTCTCCCCTCTCTTTTTCCCAGAACGAACCCAAACGCCTGAAAAAACATCTTCCCAAAATCCTGAAGCTCCTGAAACCCGACGACAGGGTTCTGATCGTGGGGACCACACGCCGCCCTTTCGATGCCGAAATTCAGTCTTTCTGCAGAGTCTACCAAAAAATCATCTTGGTTCCCAGACCAGACTACGCGTCCAGATACGGCAAGTACCCCGGCCACCCCTGAGCAGTGGCCGAGGCTGGGCTGTCAGGTGCTGGGAGGGTGGCCCAGGCACCCAGTTATCGCCCGGTGATGTCCCTAGAGTGGCGTGCGCATCGATGTCAGCTGAGCTCGGTGCCACGAATGTAAATCGCTGGGTCACAAGGGCAAAACATGCATCTCTGCTCTGTTGTTAACACACTTCTTTTTACCCAAGAGCTAAGGACACTGGGCAGCGATGAGTATTTCGGGCCCTGAACGTGACAAAGCCCTCATGGGTGCAAATGTTTCTCATGAAGGGTAGAGTGGGGTTACTCGTCTCGTGTTGTACCCACGGTGACGGTGTCTTTCTCGTATAAAACCATTTCTTTACGCCGGGTCACTCTTGCTATTTTTTCAGTCTTGAAGAGTGAGTCTAGGAACATGTTGACTCACTTAAAATAAACACTAAATACAACAGAAGCTTACTTTTTCAATTTTTTTATTCTTGAAAAGATACATTCAAATTCCACTTCTTTTGAAACGTTTTTGATGGGAACAATAGGAGGAAGAGACCCTGAGGGCAGTGGGGCCGGACTGGAAAGAGCCAGGACGGGCTCAGACAGGGAACAGTGGGGTGACCTTGACACCTCAGTTGACTTTTGAGACACCATGTTCTCTGCAGAGCAGGGGAATGGTTATGTCTCAGGGCCAGGCCGTTGTAGCCCTGGCCAGAGGTGGTTGGCAGAATGTCTAGCACCAAATCCGACCCCAGAAGAGCATGGGCTTGGTGATGGAGAGGGAGGAAGGCAGTCCGTGGGGTTGAGGAGGGGGGCTCTCTGCAGCTGTAAGTAACCTCCCCAGGGGCTGAAAACAACATGATCTGCTCTCGTCCTGAGGGCCCACAGGCTCAGCTGGGGAGTTCTCTCTGAGCTTCTCAGCACTTTGCTGTCAGAGGTCAGGTGGGGCTCTGCTCATCGGGAGACTGGACAGGCTGGAACTCCGAGGTGGTTGGAGTTGACGGAGTTGATACTGGCCATCGCTGGCTCAGCTGTCAACTGGACAGCTGTCGCCCAGACAGCCTCTACCTGTCCTCTGTGTGTGGCTTAGCACAGCACAGCCGCTGGTCGCAGGGGGAGCATCCTAAGAGCAGCATTTTGAGAGGTCCAGGCAGATGTGAAAGGATTCCTGTGGCCCGTATCGGAAGTCACACAGAGTCACTCTACCTCCTCGGACTGGTCAAGAGCCACTCGCAGGGCCAGCCCACATTCAAGGGCAGTAGGTACACAGGTGTGAATACCACACAGGTGGCTCATTGAGGGGTCACCTTCACCTCCCGCAGTGGCAGGTGGTGGTGGTGAATTCGGTGTCGAGATGGTGATGGGGGTGGCAGTGTGGCTGTAATGGAGATGATGGGGGTCACAGTGGCGGGAGAGGTAGAGGAGACGATGGCCATGGTGACATGGTAGCGGTGTTTAGTATTCATGATAATTATAAAAATGACTAGGTCAGACTTAGTTTCTATTCATCCTTAGCCAGTCACAGTAGCACCATCAAAATAGAGGGGATATGGGGTCCTTTCTGGTTGGTCTTGAACTCCTGGTCAGCTAAAAGCACAACTCTGTCCTCCCCCCTATTACAAACTCCTAGCTTAGCCACCCCATTTGCAATGTGCGCTCATTTCTGTGTTGATAAGTGAAGGTCCTGGCTCCATAAATCCATGTTATACAAAAAGTACAGGAGGACTCAGGTCCCAGTTCTTTCTCCGTCCATCTGGTGACTTCTTCATCTTCTAGGACCTCCACTCAGTCCTTTGCATCCAACCAGCATCAAAGAAAGGGAGAAAGACAGTATGGATGGTCTCAAAGGAGATTTTAGGGACCGGACCGGGAAGGCCAACTGTTCTTCCACCCATATTACATTGGCCAGAATGAGTCGCATGGCCCCACAAGGTTCAAGGGGGAGGGGTGTGCAGTCCAGCCAAGGAAGCGTCAGCACAGAAATGGGTGAGCACAGCCGTGTCAGCCCACCGACTCCGTGTGGAGGGCCCCATGCTCCTGGCCTTATCGGAGTTTTCCCACTCATTCCTCACCCCCTTGGCCAGGTGTCCTTTCTTGCACCTTTTTCTCCGCCTCCTCCTCCTCCTCTTCTTCCTCTCCTCCCTCTCTCTCTCTCTCTCTCTCTCTCTATATATATATATATATATATAGAGAGAGAGAGAGAGAGAGAGGCTCTCTATATATATATATATAGAGAGAGAGAGAGACCATATATATATATGGTCTTAATGTTATCTTAGTGGAATAAAATAGGGTGTTATCCTTCACTTTGGGTTGAATAGTTTCTATTGTTTGACAAAACCATGGGCTCTTTAAAAGTGGAGCTATTTGATGTACAAAAAAGACAATTGTGTTCTTTTAATAAAATGCCAGTCACCTCTAAGGACTAGATCTGCAGATTCCCACCTAAGTCTCTTCAAGACAGCGTCATGGGGGAGGGAGGAGAAAGCGTCCCGTACCTGTGGGCAGGTGGCCATCCTGCACACGGGAGTTGTCGTGGGCCCAGAGCTCTGTCCACTACAGCACACGCTTCTCACGGATTTCCTTCTTGGGGGTGATTTGTTCAGGCAGCCATGTTTCGGGCATCACAAATGCTGCCCAACATTTCCTCCAGTGGCTGCAGAGTATTCCTAGCCACCGCGGCTGGGACATCCATCTCACAGAAAGACTGTTCCTGTCTTTGCAGTGATCAAAAATGGTCTCTTCCAGCCCATAACGCACAGGCTGCAAATCCATAATGGGGGCTTTTGCTCAGCCATCCATCTCCCGGCCCAGAGCCGAAGGGGTAAGGAGCAGTCCCAGTCCCACCGTCACATCCTTGAGGCAGCATCAAGGAGTGACTAGGCAGAGCACAGAAGGGCGGGTCAGCCCAAGGAAGCGCAGTCCTTAAGGTTTACCAGATCTAACTCAGTATCTACCTTCTTGCCCCAAATCAAGCTATTTCCTCCCAAATGTCTCTGCAGAGAAAACCCGCCCCAAGGTTGATTAATGCCTGTCTGGTCCCCAGAAATCCCTTTGGGCTTCCTTCTCTCCGCTTTCCTAATGCTGCTCCTCTTGCCTCTCTTCCCTGGGGTCTGTTTTGCTAATAGCCCAATTCATCATAGGCCCCCATCCTGGACCTGGTGTCTGCTCGGTGAGTCCTGCCCACATCTGATTTTCCTGGACTTCTAGGCTGCAGCGGCCAGAAGCTCATCCGTAGTATATTACTTACCCCTCATCCTTCTGCGAAATCCCAAATAAACACGAACTTTAAGTTACTGTGTCATGGAGCACCAGCCAGGGTGGAATCAGTTTGGATTCAGAAGCAGAAGAGGAGACCTGAAGCCCCGATGCCTGGTCCCTTCTAGTCCAGCGAGTGGGGGGGGGGGGGGGGCGGTGTCCATTAGCTGGAGAACTGAGGTGCCTTTTGCATCTGGGAGAGGAAAGTAATACATCGCTCGGTCGTGAGGGCCCCTCTGCTGCCTTCAGCCCTCCCGCCCTCGGCTCCCTGGCCCCAGTCCCCACAGCCACGCTCATTGTCGGCCCTGGGCCTGTCCTGCTCTTGTGTTCTCTGTGGACTAAAGACTCAGCAGCCTGCTGGTGGCTCCCGCAGCCTCCATGCACCCCCCAGGCTGTGACTCACCATCCTCAGCCGCCTCGCAGCCCCACAGCAGCTAGTTAAGGTCAAGAATGAGCCGGTGGCTTTGTCAAAGCAGCGAGGCTGTTCTTTCAAAGGCTGATACGTCCAGTTCATCTAACACAAAAAGGACGTCAAACTTGGTTGCCTTTCCCTTTCTCTAGATCTGGGATCTAAGTATAGAGATGGCTCTGGGCTAGAGGGCAGTTCCCACGGTAACCGTGATGCATCCCCAGAGCCCCTTACTGCGCCTCCATTAGACACTGGTGAGCTTTGAAGTAACCAATCTTGAAGAATCTTGATCAAATTCTACACGAGTACCAAGAATCATACACTTAGATGGTCAATGGTGTGTTTACACGTACACGCCAGACCAGAGTCCGTGTAGGTCTTTGCTCCACGGTTCATGAATCTTTACTTCTAGACATTCCTCATGTCGGAAGGCGGATGGCAGGGTCTGTCGGAGCCTAATGGTTGGCAGGGGGAGTGCGGAGTATTTGCTGTTGGTGCCCTTGGCCAGTCCGCTCTGTGCTGCAGGTGGGCATTGGCCCATGGGTGCCCATGCTGAAGTAGTTCTGGGTTCCCAGCCTGGAGTATCCACTGGTCCTCAGCTTTAGGGACTACCCCTGAGACTCACCCATAAAATGCGTTCCCTTCTCGGCGTCCAGTCAGCACTCCAAGCTGCTGCACTTTTTCAGATGCCATGAATTTGGGCAGGAGATAGACCAGATCCCTGGAACGATGCTGTCTGTCTGTGGTGGTTTATTTTGACCATGGGCTGTGGCTTCTGGTGTCTCACCCTCCAGCAGTCATATTCTGATAAGGGCACTTCCTACCTCTGCAATCTGCCTTTACACAAGTAGCTTTGAAATAGCTTTTAGTGTATTTTGCATGATTTCCTATAACTGATGTGTAATGAGCAGTAGGGAACTTTGGCACAAACCAGAATGACTAATAATAATAATAATTATTATTATTATTACTAAAACAACACCGACGCAGCTACAGAAACAACATGCCCGCCCTGCGCGAGAACGGCAGTCTCTCAGGTGCTCGGCAGACGTCCTGATTTCTCACGCAGCCTTCCCCCGCCATGTTCCAGGGAACCCCAAGGCAGGCTCCAGCTCACACACACCCACCAGGCAGTAGGTCCGGGGAGTGAGATGTTGCTGGAGGGGCCAATTTGAGGTCCTTGGAGCCCTGGCTGCACTTCTTGCCCTGACTCTCCACCCTTGAAGCCTAACCTTCCACATTTTGGAGACATCGGCAGGCCCCGTGGCAGAGTGTCCCCTCCCAGCACCTCAGCTCACCACCGGGCCAAGGACCCCCGCCAAAGAGGACAGTGGAGGTGAAGTGTTGGCATAACTCATGGCCCAACGCCAGGCTCCAGTGTGGTCACAGTGACATTGGCCATCATTCATTCCTTGGCAGTAGTTAGAACTTCGCGTTTCACTGAGCTTTTTTGAATCCACATGGTTGGATGACGTGGACACTTCATAGACCCAACGGTGCTCAGATCAGGTGGCAACGGTCGCCTTTGTAAAAAGTTTTAAATATTCCTCCAAGAAGGTCGAAATGCTTGAGAGACGTTTGAGCAGATCTTTCCGGCTCTGAGGCAGGTGGCCTTGCCGATGGCCTCCCATCTGCCTGCGGGCGCACCAGTTAGCATGACCCTCATGCACACCCTGTCTTTCCAGAACGGGCATGGTTCTCTGAGTGTAGCGTTATCTCCAATGGAGCATGGCATCCATTCTCTTACGTTAAGTAAACCTCAAGAGTCACTTCAAAATTCATGACCACGACACCCTGTGTCCTGAGATCTCTCGGTTGCCCCGGGTCCCGCTCACCCAGAGAACAGCTGGGCTCCCGTCTGGTAGGTCAGTCAGGCTGCGTGTGTTCACAGTTGTTGGGGGCAGAGAATAAGGGTCGAGTTGCTCTATTTAATACAAGGTGTCTCACACCCACAGGAACCTGAGCCCATCCAGGCAACGCAGCTTTATGCAGAGAACCGGATTAATCCTGCCTTCTCTGTTCTCTCTGTCTTTCCCACCGTCTCTGAAACAACAGTTTTGTGGCAGCAAATCATTCAGCGCCATGGAGGAGTCATTACGAGTGCCTTGAACATAAGTTGCCTGGCGAAGGTCACCGATGGCTTCACCCAGGGGCACATCGTCCGGGTGGTGAGGAGTGTGCTCACTGACCGGAGACTCCGGCAGCAGCAGCAGAAGCCGCTCATCGCCATGGAGTTCATGGGGGCTCTCAGCACCATGGACCCCATATACCAAGAGGAAGAAGACAGCTTTAAGGTAAATGGAGCCCATAAGGTCTCAGGAGCCAACCCGCCCTGAATGGCAGGAATTTGAACTCTGCCATATGCAATGGAATTTGTGGGTCACAAAATCTTTCCATCCTTAGCAGTAAAACATGTGCCTTCCAAATTTTAAGAACATCATGGTCCGTGATCTTATAAATTAGCAGCCAGACTGCAGAATTGAGTAGCAGCATCAATACTATTGGGTTGATACACACACACACTTGCACACATGCACACATGGACACACATGCCTGCACACATGCACCTGCACACATGCCCTGTCTTGTTTCTCACTGGTTTTTACTTCATCTTTCAGGCAGTGGAACAAGTCTTGCATAGAGAAGACCATTCCCTATATTACAAACAATGCTGTTTTTGTCCCATACTTGCCATGGTCCACTTGAATTTTCAGGCACCAGCAATCGGAAATCACACCTATTAGGAGAACACACCAAAATTTAGTTTTCTAATGTTTGAATACATTCTGAGATGGTCAGACTTCCCTAGATCTGGAGGAGACTTGGAGAACCAACTCTTCCCAATCTGTCTTCTATAGGAGGAAAGGGAGTCACAGAGGCTATGTCCCTCCTTATCCAAGCTCATTAGCAGCCTGCCCCCCGAAGCCAGGCAGCGGGCACTCCTCAAAGTGCTTTTCATCCAGAGGAATGCAATGTCCTCTTTCTGGACCTGCACATAGTTCTTGCCCGACTGGGAAGACAAGGGAGGAAAATGATACCCATGCAGTGTTGCCCACCCTGATATCAGCCACACCACCGTTAGAGAGAGGATCTGAATTCTCCCTCACCACAGGCTCTGGAGCTTGAGATAAGGAAAAGTCCCTCACACTGTAACCCTGTCCCACCCACTCGAAAACTGTTTCCCTCCTGCTTTGCCACGAATGCCTCAAGGAAAGGTGGGAAATAGTCACAATGCTGATCCCCTGGAGGATGGCCTGGCACGGTGCTTGGCAAACTCTTCCCATACAGGCCCCGACAGCAGCTCTTTTAGGCTTTGAGAGCTACGCAGTCCCTGACACAACTGTCCGATTTTGCATCATGGCGCAAAAGCATCCACCCACAGTAGATAAATGATGGACATGGCCGGGTTCCAATAAAACTTTATTTGCAGAGACAGGCAGCAGGCCAGATCGGGCTCATGGGCCATAGTTTTGCTGAGCCACGTGCCAGCAAAACTGGAAAAAGATATTTCCACTCCAAGCTGAGTATTTGCCAGGCATTTGCATTCCTATTCTTGTTAACTATTCAAGCCTTGCTGGTATTAATGATAAATATTTACCCTCTTCAAGGGATATATCATATTTTTCTCTGAAATTCCAAATTTTCTTTTCCTTTTTTCTAAAATGTCATTTTCTTCCTTATTTGGAGGAGCCAAGTTTAGGGTGATAAAGTACCTATGCATTCTCTGAGCCGTGTTTTCCACTTTGCAAAATGATCCCTTGGTTCCTGGGGCCCAGTAACTACCATATAACTGATCATACAACTCAGGAGAAGTAAGTGCTACCATTTTATACCCTGGGATGAGAACACATAGGCTTCTCACATTCGTTCTTGGCATATTTGGTCACTTCATTGTTTAAGGAAACTATATCATTTTACCACCATCTTCCTCCCCCCCCCCCCCAAATTCACTTCTGCTGCCCATTCATAGCTGCAGGGCTGGGCGCAGTGCCTGCCCCATCTGCCTGTTCAACAAACTTGTTTAGGGGCAAGTTTCCTGAGCAGATAGATAGATGGAGTGGCCCTGTCACACTCTTGAATAATGTGACACTGTGGCTATAGCTGCTTGTAACCAGCCGGTCACTTCTGTCCTGAGAAACCTGACCTGTGCTCTGACAACGTGTCAGACTGAGGTCTCACGGAGCCTCCAAACGCGTTGTCCCTGCTCCGTAGACATGATGGAGGAAGTACTGAGTGGTAACAGTGTAATAATCAGAATACTGTTAGCTCATACATATTGACTACTTATGTGCCAGACACTCTATAACTCATTTAGCCCCCTATTTTACAAATGAGGAAACTGAGTGATGGAGATATGTGGGAGGCGGAATAGTGGCCCCCCAAAGACATGTATATCCTAGTCCCTGAAGCATGTGAATGTGTGAGTTTACCTGGGAAAGGGAGATTCAGGGAGGAGGTCAAATTAAGGTTGCTAAGTAGTGGACCCTACAATGGGAAGGCTATCCTGGCTTGTCCCTGGGAGTCCACTGTGATCATCAGAAGTAAGAGGAAGGGATCAGAAGAAAGAACCAGAGAGAGAGCAACAGGAGAAAGACTTGGGTGCCCAGTGTCACCAGCTTGAGGACGGAGGGGGGCCCACAAGCCAAGAAAGCGGGTGGTCTCTGAAAACTGCAGAGGGCAAGGGAGCTGCCCTCCCCTGGACCCTTCAGGAGGGAGCACGGCCTGCAGACCCCTGATGTCAGCCCAGGGAGACCCATTTTGGACATCTGACCTGCAGAAATAGAAGATAATGTTCTGTTTTAAACCACAAAGTTTGTGGCACTTTGCTACAGAAGAAAAAAAAAATAAGCAAGAGTCAAAGGGACTTTTGTTCCAGGTCACACAGCTAGAAAGGAGGAACTGAAACGCAAACCTTATTCCAAAGCTAAAAGCCAATTCCATTACCCATATTCTCTACTGTGTCCCAATGAATCATCACCTAAGTACTTGGCCACCTCCCCTTACATGTTAGCCAAAGTTCAAAGAAGGATGAGAAGATCCCCAAGCTCCAGAAACGAAGAAAAGTCTCCAATGCAGGAGCAGTCAGAAGCCTGGTGTGCAGCAAAGAGAGAAACAAGGCACAGAACACAAATGAGACTGAGTCGTGGCAGATGAAGTAGCAGCCCTGCTGCGTCTGTGGCTGGCTCTCTGATCTCCCCATATCACCCAGGAGGACCCGCTTCCAGACGCCATCAGCATCATTATAAATTCTGCATCTGGGTTGAGAGGCCTGGGTAGGAACAACTGCAATACTGCTAGGGGGGAGGAGTAACGAGAGAGGAAGAGACCAAAGCAAACCCTCCTACTCAGAATGCATCTGAAAATCAAAATCCCAGACATTTTAGGAAATCTAATTCTAAGCATAATCTGAAAAAACTGAAATTTATAAATGCAGATGTTCAAGAAAATAAATGAAGGCGTGACTTTCCATTAGAGGTATACACAAAGTTTTGAAACAAAGATGGAGAAATAGAATAAGAAGAGATCATTATGAAAACAATTGCAAAAAGAAAATGTAGAAATTAAAAATATAGTCACTAACATATATGGGGAAATAAAAGAGGTATGAACTCTAGACTCGACATGGTCAAAAGCAAATTAGTGAACTGGGGCATGGTCCTGGGCACTGCCCAGAAGGCAGCACAGAGAAACAAGAAGCTAACACCTATGAAATGTAATCAAGAGCCTTTAAAGGCATTACACCCATCTAAGAGAAGATTTTTGAAGAAAGCAAGAGAAGAAATAATTTGAGGAACAATAATTTTGAAGAAATACTAGCTGAGAATTTTTCTGAACTAACGGCATGAGTTTCAGATTAAAAATATACTCCAAGGGACCAGCAGAACAAATAAAAATAAATCTACTCCTACATCCATTATTGGAAACCTGAGAACAAGACCACAGACCAGTCTTAAAAGATACCAGATTACCTACAAAGAAACAACATTTAGGAAGTCAGACAGCTCTCTGACCACAATAGATGCCAGAAAACACTGAGGTCATTTCTGCAAAGGGCTGCGGAAAAACAACTGTCAACCTAAAATTATATCCCGCTCAGCTCCCATCCAAGAGACAGGAGAAAATGACATCTCAAGACATACAGAGACTGAGGTAGTTTCCCACTCACAGCCGCTTCAGAGAGCAATCTGAACATAGTAAGTAAATTAAAGATGCTCATGACCTGCAACCCCAGGAATCCTATTTCTGTGTATATGCCCTAGAGACGTTTTCTCATGTGTATAAGGAGATATGTAAAAGTTGTGAATTTCAACATCATTCATATTAATAAAAAATTGGAAATGACCTATATGTCAGCAACTAGAGCATTGATAAATAATGTATAGTATAGTCATTCAGTGAAATATTACTACTACAGCCCAGCCGGCGTGGCTCAGTGGTTGAGCATCAACCTATGAACCAGAAGGTCATGGTTTGATTCCCAGTCAGGGCACAGGCCCAGGTTACAGGCTCAATCCCCAGCCTGGGACTTGCAGGAGGCAACCGATTAATGATTCTCTCTCACCATTGATGTTTCTCTTCTCTCTCTCTCTCTCTCTCTCTCTCTCTCTCTCTCTCTCTCGTCTCTCCCCTCTGAAATCAATAAAAATATATTTTTTAAAAAGAAAGAAATATTACTACTACAAAGTTTATAAACCAAAATGTTCCTCAGGTTTCAAACAAAATGTGAAGGCTGAGGAAAATGCCATCACAGGCCCGAGTGCAATTAATTAACTGCTTTGTTGATATTTTGGCTCCAATATTCCTGCCATGTTTTCAGTGGTCTCCCTTAGAGTGTTCGTCTGATATCCCATGGTGCAACACGGCCACCAGTCCAGCTTCTAGCAGCTTCTGTGCATCAGAGGGGCCATTCACAATAGCAAGAAAACCCACACCCCGGAATAGAGTAAGACCCCTGGGAGACAGGTGACTTCATCAGCAAGCGCTGTTGGTTAGATTCGGCCTGTGGTTCTCTGAAACCATTAACTCCTTGAGTAGAAGCCCCAAATCGTATAGAAATACCAGTGACAAAGAATTTGTATTAAACATACATTAAATGCCCAAAGTTTAATGGCAGCTTGCCCCTTCCATCTTAGCAAGATCTTCTCTGTTTTTTTAAGAGTATTCCAGTGCATTCGTGTCATTTTGACATTTTCCTAAATATTTGTTTTGTTTCAGAACTGGTATGCCAAAACCCCTATGGGTAAAAAGCGTGCCTTGGCAATGATGGGAGGGAACACAGGAACTGCAAAGGATAAAGGACAAAAGAAGGGGAAAAAAGAGAAAAAGGAGAAAAAGAAGAAAAAGTAATGCCTTTCTGAGGAGCCATCCTTGAGTCTCTCTCGGGGATGATGGTGGCCCCGACTCTCCAGTCTGAAGAAGACCCATGCTGATGTCGCAAGCTCCTCAGCCTCTGACTCGCTTGGCTAGACCTTTGCTGGGCTGTACACCAGGCTAGCTGTCCGTGGCAACTGTTTCTAGAGCTTGTAATTGTTCCTTAGGCCATGTGAAGTTTGTACATAACCAAAACTCAGCCTTCACACTCCATGACGTTTTCAAGTTGGATCCTTCATCTCATCAGTACTAGTTGCCAAATTTAAAATTTGATAGTTAGGAAATACTCTAATTTGACAACTAGTAAGTAACTAGAATCAATTATGAGAACACTAGCTTTTTATTAATCCATATATAATGTATATTCTCTTGCACATATTTTAATAAATTAATTCTTTGCTCTATTAATAGACCTTTTATAATGGAATAAAATTCTATTGTCCTTTAACTGACTCAGTAATTTGGTTGCTTGAGCTAAAAACAAACAAAAAGAAAACAAAACTTTAAATTTAACTGTGTCAATCTTCTGACTTTGAAGATGGGGAAACTAAGACCCAGAATCATACAGAAATAGAATAAGAAGAGATAATTATGAAAAATATCATAGAAAGCTTAGAAGTTAAAAATATAGTAATTTATATAAAATGAAAAAAATAAAAGAGGTATGAACTCTAACTAGACATGGTCAAAGAGCAAATTAGTGAACTGGAAGACGGTCCTGGGGGAATTAGCCCAGAAGACAGCACAGAAAAATAAAAAGATAAAATCTATAAACTACAGTTAAGAATCTTTAAAGACATTGACACCCAACTAACAGAATTCCTAGAAGAAATATCAGAGAAACAATAATTTGAAGAAGTACTTGCTGAGAATTTTCCTGAAGTAAAAACATGAGTTCTCAGACTTTTAGAACATTGGGACTGAAGTAATTGCTCTTTAGTTCCCTGTCTACTACTCTTGCAAAGCAACGGAACAGTGGCAGGCCAATGCTGGATGAAAACTATGACATAAAAATAGGATAAATGTGGAGAAGAGAAAACCTAAATTAATAAGTAAAATAAATTTTTTTAAAGCTGAATAAGAAACCAAATAAAGAATAGAAAAACAAGGATTCAAAGGGAAATTTGAATTTTATATGAATATGAAAGGAGTGGAAGATACACCCATTTCTCAATTGTGGTGAGAGCACAGGAAGGAGACTCACATGGAGATGGGATGAATGTAATTTGAGATTTAGCTCTACCACAGAATGTGGTACAGTCCCCTCCTCTGTAGACCACAGTAGATGTCACAGTTTTCCTGGATTCCCAGGAGGTTGGGATTCAGTGCTCAGAACCACCAGTGGTTCCAGGTATCTCCTGGCCACCAGCACATGCCCCTCAGCTGTGTGTGTGCGGGAGACCAATGCCGTGTAGGACAGAGGGAGGCGGCCGCAGGCCACATGCTCTGGACACACCTGAGCGCACCAGGAAGCACCCGAGTCTGTCCTCGGAACAAGCGCTGCTTTCCGAGGGCCCTGCCATGGACTTGCCTCTCACACCACAGGACCCCAATTTCAGGACGGTGGGCCTGACCGCCCCCCCTCCCCCGCCCACTTCACACTGTCTCCGGCCAAGGCCCAGAGTGACCCGAGAGAGAGACAGACTTAACACCCTGACCTCAGAGAGCAGTTTGGTCTCTCCTGGGCAGCGGCACCAACACCCTTCCCATCATTCATCATGGGAATCAGACCCAGGGTTATGACCCAAGAAGAGAACTTCAAGACTCTAGGATTTGATATTCTTTGCAAAATAATAGGATCTGGATAATAAAAATGGAATATTATAAGGAAATGGACATTATGAAAATGTTAAAAAGTAGACAATACCATTGAACTTGGTCTCAGTTTAATAACAAGTATACTTTATCAGAACCCATACAAATCTGCTAGAGCTGAATAAGCGGTCATTAATAACAAAACTTTAACCGAGGCTTGGACTCTGGAGCAGCCCCACCCAATAGGATTCCTGCAGGGGGGACGTGGTCTGGATCTGTGCTGTCCCTTGGGGGTAGCCAATAGTCCCGTGTGGCCATTCAGAATTGGCACTGCGGCTGCTGCAACTGGATTTATTTTTTAAGTTAGTGATCATTTGCATTTAAATCACTACATATGGCTAGTGTGACTGGTGGATTCAAACATGGAACTTGAGTCTTAAACATTGAAAAGATGGCCTCAGTATTGCCCCAGCATGCTTCTTCTCTCAGGGACCACTCATATTGAGCTGTGATCACACTGGTAGCGCTGTCTTCTCCCAGCTGTGACCGCGTGCCCATTCTATAGCTAAGTTTTCTCGCCAGGTTCATGGGTCACGTCAGCCAGCCCCACCCTCTGGTTTCCAAGGACCATGATGTTGCCTCCCTCCCCAGCGGGCTTTGCCCCCTCCTCCCCCTGCCAACAGATGCCACCGACTCTGTGCTGACCAGACCCCCTTGTATGTCAGTACAGACTCCACAAGATTCTGACAGGCCACAACCCAGCACCTATGGCATTTATATTGTGAGGGCGGCAGGGATGTATAGATATGTGGACATATACAGTCACAGAGACATACATTCCACTTTTTATGCATAAATGTAACATGTCCTACCCCCTTGCTCTTTTCACTCAATAATGTATCTTGGGGGTTGTTGCGTATCCGCACCCAGATTGGCCTCGATTTATCTGAGCTACACAATCCCCCACTTTATGGAAAGCGCATAACCGATTCGGCCAGGCCCCTCCTGGGCAGACATTTAGGTTGTGCCCACCCTCTAGTTCTCCTGTCAATGCCACAGTGAATTCCTTTAGACATCCTCTTTTGTGGGCATGTACAGGGAGGAGGATCTGCAGGATACATTTCTAAAAGTGGAGTTACTGGGTCAAATTACCTGTGGATTTTTAACTTTGGCAGCTCTGGCCGGACTGCCCTCTGAAGAGGTGCTCCTCACGGCCTCACACAGGACAGGTGCCTCTTCCCTCACCACCCATGGGGCAGGGTCCCTGGAAGGGTGATGCAACAATGGCTGCGGCTCCCTGGCACTGACACGGAGACAGGAGAAGCGGCAGCTCTGATGTGAGACGAGAGAAGGGAGGAGCTGGCGTGGGGGGGTGGGGGGGGAATGGAACCAAGAAGGAGAGACGTGCTCTTCCTGGAGTTCTGCCCGAGTCCGAGCTATGCTTGAGCCCTTGTGTGACAATTAGCTCCTCTGGAGCACGTTCTTGAGTGAAGAGGACAGTAATTAATGTCATTAACCCTCGTTAATGGAGCATTCAGTGGAATGAAACCTGATGAGAGTGCAATTAGAACTGGGGGTGGGGTCGGCACTCCCCGCCCGGGGACCAGCTGGTTCCAGGTCCCGGACCCTTGGTGGCAACGTGCTCCTGAAGAGCTGCCCGAGACCCGCGGCTTGAACACCTCCACCCAGGACTGGCACCGGCAGATCACCCGACGCTGAGGTATCGACGTGGGAGGCTCTTCCGAACATACGCCCACGCTCGCCACAGAGGCAGTCACTGTGGTAGGTGTCCCTGGCTCTTCACGGGACTGACACCAGGGAACCCAAACCACCGAGGGGCGTGGCCTCTGATGTCCTGAAGGAGGGGCCGTCACCGCGGTCATGCCCCTGACGTCATCACCCGCAGGGCAGGGCATCGGCTCGGTGATGAAAGTGAAGATTCTGATGGGAGAGAGGCACGGGCTAGTGCCAACAAAAGCAGAAGAAGCAACGGCAGACAAGCTGGCAGCCACCTAAATGGTGAGATTCGGAAAACCAAAGGGACGTGGGCCCAAACCTGTGTCTCCAAGCACCAGAACCTTCCCCGTGAGCATCAGGCATCTGCCGCACGGCCTGTCGGTGGAACCCGACAGACTCTCTCCTCCAAGGAGCCCACGTCCCCACCCAGTGGCAAGCAAGCTCTTTCTTTTGGCCTCAGGACTCAGCCTCTTAGAAATTAAGTCTAGTGTTAAGCAAAGGCCAGTCACCACCACTCTCACCCTGGCGGGCTCTGCACACACCACGTTTTCTACGCTCACGCATTCAGCCTCTGCCTCCCTGGCTGCTGCGAGGAGAAAACCAGCCAGGACCCGGGCCTTCCGCACAGTGCCTGGCCCACGCTCTCGGCAGCCCTGCGGGGGCAGGTGCTGTAAGCGTGGTCTCTGTTGTCAGGAAAGGCCCTCGCTGTGCTGCGGTGACGGAGGGCCCGGGAGGGGAGCTCCCGCCTCCTCAGGGCCTGGGCAAAGGGTCCCTTGAGAAGCAGGTGAGGCACAAGCTGGGGCCTCTCTGTGGGGACCCCCACCACTCTCCATCTCCAACCCTTTCACTCGCTGTTTCCCTGTAGGGACCCTGAGCCCCTTAGCTGGCCTTGCTGCGCCCTGTCCTCGGGCTTCACCCCAGGCTGACTGGGAAGGGAGACCAGCCCAGGAGCTGGAAAGACTGCTCTAGAGTCCTGGAAGCTGGACTGTCCTGGTTCACAAACCAGCCTTGTGACCTTGGACCCGTGCAGTCACACACATGAACACACATGCATAGCCATGCAGGCACATGTATGTGCATGTGTGTATACACACCACACATGCACAATACAAATGCATAACATACGCAACACACATATACGTATGCAGACATATACCTGCGTGTACACATACACACATGCAACAAATGCACACTATACACCACATGTAAATGGGAACACACACAGATACAGGTATACACACGTCCCACTCATACACCCTACACAAACACACATATGTAACAAACATACACACATTCACATGCACACACACACTGCACATGCTGCACATATGCCTCCCACAGCCCCATTTCCTCAATAGAGCTGACAGCATATGCCGTGGCCGCAGCGTCCCTGAGCCTCAGGCCCACCGGGGGCCATGGGACCAGAGCAGCAAACGGAGGATGCTCAGCAGGTGTTTCTGGGCCCCAGAGCGCGGGGGGCAGGGGGGGCGGTGTTTACTGTCTACACCTAGTGAGTGTGCGCTGAAAACATCCGCTTCCTGCTCCTTGGGGAGTCGGGGAGACTCAGCTGCAGCAGGAAAGGCTGACGCAGACCCCGCTGCCCCAGCTGCATGGGGGTGGGGGCCAGGAAGGGCCGATGCCGCTGCCCTGGAGAGCAGCCGAAGTGCCTCTCCACCAGAAACCAAAACCACTATCCCCACTTACACGCAGGGCCCAGAGAGGTCAGGGGCCTGCTCAGAGGCACACAGCTGCTCTGACACCACAGGACAAGCACAAGATTTGGAGGAAGGAGCAAGAAGGAGTCTGTGTACCTGGTGATCTGGGGCTGGTCCTGTGTTCCCCGGGGGAGCCGTGTGTATTTCCTCCTAAAAGATGGGGTGAACTCCATAAAGGTCCTCCAAGCTCCAAGTTCCTGTGGCCCCGAGGACAGAAGCTTCCCAGAGATGACAGATCTGAACATCCTTACCCCCACCTATGACCATGACCAAGGTCATCATTTGTGATAAGGGAGCCACGGCCAGGCTCACCACACCTCCCAAACGACTGGGCTCCAATACATCCTGGAGGAGGCTCCCAGTAACACCGGGCAAAGTCCTTCCCACGCCCCCAAACGTGCAGCCCACACACAGCCATGGAGCCAGCGTGGCCAGAGCTTTCTCCTGAAAGAGGCCAGACCTGGTGCTTCTGGGGAAGGTAAGCAGCAGGGCTCAGAGCTGGGGCGCCTCCCCTTATTTTACATCCCAGAGTGACAGCCCTAGCGCTGGAGCCCTGTCTGGTCAGAGGTCGCCTCATCTTGGAGGGCAGGGGCCACATGTGTCCATGACACACTGACTGGTCAGAGCCCCAGGGGACCCCGTGGTGGGGCTCTTCGCACCAGCCTCGCCTCTTGCTGGCGCTGCATAAAACATTTTTTAAAACTATGACAAGCCAGTGCAAATTCAAAGAAAGGAAATCGCCATCTGCAAATGGAGGCTGGGCCATGACAGCGCCACGTGTGAAAGGCTGCTGGCGAGACAATGGCTTTAGATATTCCTCGGATTTAAAAGATGTAGCAAAGCAAATTCTATAGCATCTCCGCCTGCTGCCAATTTTAACGTTAATTTTTGTACTAAAACTTTAATCTCTACACATCCTCAGAGAGCTTATCTGGAATCCTAGGGTGAGTTTTTAAAAAGTGGATAACGTGGTAAACAATGAAAAATGTGACTTTTAAGGAATCGAGCAATGATGAAAAATGTAGGAAGCAAGCACAGCTCAACAAAGGTCCGGAAGAGGACATGATCGCCCTACCAGATCCGAGACCAGACACTCAGGGGAGAAACAGGAGGAGAGGCCACCCTTTTAATCACTGGACACCCCACCTCAGCCCCGTCGGCAGCCACTGTCCCCTGCAGGCCTGGCTGGGCATCATGTCACACTCCAGGCCTACGATCGTGTGTCCACGCACCCAGGGAGCTAAAGGGGGTCCCTAATAACCCCCCCACACACATTCCTGCCCAGCTGCCAACCCCACGGTCTGGCTGGTGCCAATTTCACATCCTCTATGTGGTCCTGATTCTGAGCCCAGGTCTGCTTAACCGCGATCATCTCCTCCTGCCACAGCAGCCCTCACGCCTGCAGGACCCCCAGGCAGTGGGAAGACTGGGTGCAGAGCAAGGCCACTGGAAGACATGGGACCAGAAGGATGTGACGATGAAGGGCCAGCCCAGAGGTGGGGGTGCCAGGCAGGGCCCCACCCCCCACCCCCCACCCCGACTCTGAGACCTGTGGCCTGCGATAGGGACAAAGCTGTGGACCCAGACCTCAGGCAGTCCCTACACCCACCGTGATTTTGCAGAACCACCCCTTGCAACACTTGTCCGCTGGGTGTGGAGCAGCAGGGCCACCTCCAATGCCATCCACCAGGGGCATGGGGTGCGTTACCCATGTTTACAGGGCACAGAGGGTGGGGACACCTCATTGTGTGGTGGGCGCTCCAGCAGGACTGACCTGAGCAGAAGCTGATACTAACCAGGAACCTGGAGCTCCCTGGCTCACAGCGGGGCTGTGCTCAGCGGCCCTGACCTCGGGGGGGGCGGGCTCCCCCTGCTCACGGAGCACGCACGAGAGCGGGGTGCCTGCCTCCACAGCCGAAGCAGGATGACATCCCACCTCTTGAAAGACAGATTTTACTCCAAGTGGAAATTAATTGATTCTGCCTCAGCAACTTTCCCAATTTGCGAGAATTCTACCACTGACAGACCAGCTGATGGGGAGTGTTACCTTTATTATCAGCCAGTTAGCCACGGACTTCAAAGGCTTCTCGAAGGCAAATTTAATTACATCCTCCCCAACAAGACATCCCAAATACCCTCACTTAGCTTTTGTGTGTGTATTTATACCAAGCACAATGCCCACGTCCTGCGACATTAGTATTTCTCTTCACATCATCGAAAATATGAGTACTTTGCAACTGGTTGGAGCAAATTATAATGCACCCAGCCAGGGCCCTTTGTTCCCGGGCCCTTCAAAGGGGGTGCCTGCCTGGCCCTCTGAAAGCCGGGGGACGACTGGGGTTCATTTGAGAACACTCTACCCCAAGTTGGTCTTGCAAATTATTTCTGCCCTATGCAGAGAGCCTTTTTCTTTTCCTCACGCATCCAGCGACTTTGAATCTTGCATAATGCATACTCACGCGCACGCGGGGACGGATTACCGTGGCGCCAGGATGAAATGATGCTCACGATAACGAGCGCCAGAAAATGGAAAGACCCAGGTTTTGTGTCGGTCCCTGGAGCCCGGTGGTGCCACGTCCCCCGGGGAAAGAACCGACCCTCAGGACTGCCAGGGCTCAGGCTGCCCCTGCGGAATCCGGGCTGTGCCGCCCTCCAAACGCCCCGTCCGGGTTGGGCTGCCTTTGGCCCCGGTGACGCCCATTCCTGCCTTTTCTCCGGGCCGGGGAAAGGGAAACATGGGAAGTATTACAGAGGTCAACCGATGCTAAGAGGATGACCAGACCACACAGGATGTCTGCTGCTACCATGTGGGTCTGGCTTCCACGGGCCAACGCCAAGGCGCACCGCCCCACCCCACCCCCAGACCCTGGGCTCTGTGAGGAAGGGAGATCCAGCCTCTCTCCCACGGATCACTGATCAAACGGGATCAGCACCATCTGGGCAGCCCCAGAGAGCTCACCACGCCTGCGGAGAGAGATCGGCACCAACGCTTCTCTCTAGTGGCCAAGGACGTCAATGCAAAGGCGTGCCAGTCCCGGGGCTCCCGGCCTCCATCCCTGAGGAGCATGGGAACGCCTCTCGTTCCTCAAGGAGCACATTGGGAGAGAGAGTGGCAAAGAGGTGGACGGGCCAGGCACCTGCCCAGGGGGTCCAGTTGAAAGGGACGCCAGAACAACGCTGGGATCACAGTGCCCTCAAGTGGACATTTGAGAGCACTGCTCTCCATCGATTTCCAGATTAGGAGCATGGAAGGTTCTGCACCAGGAATGTCTTACTCTAAGTTCAAAGATGGCGGTGTGTCATTTTCTGAGTAAGTATGTTTATTATTAGAGAATAAGCTGTTCACCCTCTCTAATGAGTAAATGATGTGCAGACGTTTACAGAATGCCTGTATTTAGCCTTGTGGGGTGCACCCCACGTCTCACCTGTCCCTGCCGTCACGCCTGTTCTGCGTGTGCTTGCAGGGATGTCTCCTCCTGGGACCGTGGGACATCGGGGAGGTGGGTAGGTACAGGCAGAAGACAGAGGGAAGGGTGACCAAGAATGATAAGGGACTCATTGAACAAGCAATTCCTTTAGACCTATTTTGTACAAGGCACAGGTATCTCTCAACCTCATGGTGGCGTGTGTGTGAGCCACTGAGAACCGATGGACTTGGCCCAGGGAAAGGCCACAGGGAGAGGCCGTGGGAAGGAAGGTTTCAGCCAACAGCTCAGCTGCTGCCGTCCGAGCCCCACCCTCCGCTGTCTGATAGGGAACACCTGTCCTCCTGTGTGTTTCATGTGGTCCTCCCCAGTGGCATCTTCCATCCATGACTGTCACCAGCCAGGGGCTGCCCGGGAGGATTGGTTTAAAAGACAGATCAACCTGTGGCTTTTGCTGGCTGTTCCCTTGGCGACTGGAGGGCACATTCTTTCCTGAAGGAAGATCCGGCTGAGCTCCACAGCGGCCTCAGGGTTCTTAACCTCACAGCAGTATTATTATCAGCTGACCCGCTGGGCCACGGCCAATTATGCCACAAGAAATACCCTTTCATGCTTAGCTTCATTCACCTATATCTGCTAGATTCCCAAAAGTGGCCCAGCTGGGTCAAAGTTCATGCACACAGCAAGTGTGTGTGTGTGTGTGGGGGGGGGGGGGGGGTGAAAGTCATACACTAAGGGGCCCTGGCCTCCAGAGGGGGAGTTGTCAGGGTCATGAACACCCCCAGTGGAGGATGCCTGTCAATCATTTCTGCCATCACAGAAGCTGGCTGAGGCAGGTGGCTGCACATGGGACAGCAGGACCTCCTTGGAGACATTCTCTGAATCACCGAAGTCTCAGATGCCCTCAGGGGATTCCAACGCTGCCGGTTCTACCGTCTCCCAGGCCTCTTTCCAATGGGCACAGCAGGCCAGCCATGATGCTCATTTTGCTGTGTGTCTAAAAGACCCCAGATCTGAGAGGGAAGGAGGAGGGGCAAGGAAGCCATTGTCAGGACAAGGTTGACATAAATGCCAAATGCTTCCATCGAATTCTCGTTCCCGGTGGAATGAACCTCTCTGAGAGGCAGCTCCCTGGAAGGTTGCAGAAGGGAGCTGGGCACGTGTGCACGCCTCAGCCCTGCTCCTGATGGTCACAGAGGCAACCTGCCCCGTCACGCCCATCATGCTGTGGGATGCTGAGCTGGATTGCTGGCAAACATCCAAGTTTAATGGAAATGAGGCAATGGGTAGAGAGAGAGGGGACTGGGGTTTTCATCAGAGGCATGAAGTTTCAGTGAAGCGAGGCAAATCGGCTCTGGAGATCCGCTGTACAATGCTGGCCTGTGGTCAGCAAGACTGTAACGAACACTTACATGTGTCAAGAGGGTGGATCTCATGTTACGTGTTCTTGCAACAATAAAATATGTTTTAATTCTCACCAAGAATATTTTTTCCATTGATTTTTAGAGAGAATAAAAGGGAGGGGGTGGGAGGGAGAGAGAGAGAGAGAGAGACATAAATGTGAGAAAGACACATCAATTGGTTGCCTCCTGCATGCACCCCACCCTTGACCCTCGACCTTTGGGTGCTTGGGCCAACGCTCTAACCACTGAACAACATGGGACAGGGCTAAAATACAGTGTTTAAAATGAGGTGAACATTTCGACTACAAGAGCTAGAAAGTCACCATCTTGAGAATTCACAGTGAGGCTTAAAATACACTCTACAAATGGCATTTTAAAGGGGGGTCCCTCAAAAATTGGAAAGTGCTATACAGGGCAGCTAGCTCAAGGGGCAGAGACCTACAGTGACTGGCCCCTGCCTGTACCCCCTCCCACCACCAGGCTGTGACTGGTGCACCCAGGATGGAGAGGAGATGCTTGATGGCAGCTCCATGGGGCTCTTCTCCTGCGAGAAGCTGAAGAGGCAAACCCTAGCCCCAAGAACCCAAGAATAGACAAATCCATCTAAAGCCATCCTCCTGAGGCCTGACCCCCAAGGGACTGTATAGCACGTGCATCATGGGAAGAAGACAAGACCCCATTCTGAGGACAAACACTCTGACAGTCAAGGGAAGACAGATGCAAGCACGCTCCCCTGCCCTCCTAAAGACACCCCACTTTATTCCAGGGTGTGGGCTGTGATGGTGGGGAGAAGGGGCTGCAGAGGGAAAGGGTTATGCAGGAGGAGCGGGCGTAACCTACTTTAACCACTGTGACAACTTACGCACAGTAATATTAGCGAATGAAGACTGCAAACACACATTTTTAAAGATATATTTTTATTGGTTTCAAAGAGGAAGGGAGAGAGAGAGAGAGAAACATCAATGATGAGAGAGAATCATCGATCGGCTGCTTCCTGCATGTCCCACACTGGGTATCGAGCCTGCAACCTGGGCGTGAGCCCTGACCTCCTGGTTCATAGGTCGACACTCAACCACTGAGCCACGCTGGCTGAGCCAAACGCCAGATGTTTTAAGAGGCGTAATGCTAACCAGACAGGCTTAATATTCAAATGATTTGGAGGAAATGAAAGAGAGTAGAAAACTTGACATCTGCCCCTTCTCCTTCTCTCCTTGTCAGAACTAGGGATCTGACATGCCTTCCCCGAAGCTAAATAAATCTGCGATGCCTGTGACTCTCTTTCTGTCTTGGCCAATTATGTTACAATATGACTGCTACGCTCACCTTACCAAACCATCTCACTGCCATCTCCAGGCGCATGTGTGTGCATGTGTGCACACACACACACGCACATATGCACACGCACACACGCATCTCAGCTGACAGATATAATTTGGAAACGTTACATCCTAATGACTCCCACTGACTGGGAGGAAGAGCTGGGGCCCCTTGAATAGCATGCATTTTCAAAGCCTTCCTCCTGGTTGCCTTGGTGAAGCCTATGGAATGGAGATTGTCTTGGTGATGAGGGGAAGCCAAACCAGGAGAATGGAGGAGATATTCGTATATTGGGGCCAATAAATCCTCTTGAAGGTTGGTTTCTTAGAGACAAGTTGAGGACACCACAGTGCTTTCGCCCAGGTGTCCTGCTGGCATTATTAGGTCAATAAACTCTGCCCAGATTCTATGAGCCAAATGGTCTCTCCCTGCACATTCCCCGGGGAGCCCAGGGCGGATTTCCGTGAAGGGGAGGGGTGCCGGCGGCTGAGACAGATGCAGTGGGTGTTGCGTGGCCACCTCAAGAATGCCCCAGGGCAGCGGGAGGTCAATGAAATGTCCTCAGACCCTGCCTGGCCCCACAGACCTCTCTGCCTGCGGTCCCTGGAACTTGGGAGAGGACAGAGCTCACAAGGTGGGGAGATGGGCCACTGCACACTGATGCCTTTTAGCAGGGAAGAGTTCACAGGGGCCCACAGCAGAGTGGGGAGAGTTTATGCAGCCAGGAAACCAACCGCCGGGGAGGGGAGGGGAGGAGGAAGGCGGGGTGGAGCATCAGGGTGGCCTGAAGGAAAGAGAATGAATGATCCAGATTGGCCTGGACGCACCTGCACGGGCACCGGGGCACTTGAGGGCTCCTGGCAGAACCTGGTGTCTGCAGGATGGTCTCCTTCAGCTCTGGGCACCTGCAGGGGTCGCATTGCTGCCTCCCTGAGCGTGGCCTCCTTGTTGGGTGTGCCCTAAAACCTCCTGAGGATTCTGCAGACATGCACACTCCTTGTCGGTGGGTCAGGGTTGGGCCCAAGATTCCACATTTCTGACAAGCTCTCAAACAATGCTGTGCAGCTGGACCCAAAAATGCTATCAGAAATACAGCAGCCCGGGCTCCAGCCCCGACCTACTGGGTCAGAATCTGCAGCTCATTTCACCCCCAGGCAGCTCTCGTGCACATAAAATTTCACAAGTTCTGTTCTAGGCACCACTGATGCTCTGGCGATCAGAGAGAGGGCGAGGGCATTGCATCTGTCCACAACGGGACCCTCTTCACTGCTGAGCAGCACCCCACGGCATGGACATACCGCAATTTTTTCACCACGTCCCTGCTGAAGGACGTTTGGGCTCTTTTCAGTCTGGGGTGTTACAAGTGGAGCTGCTGGGAATGTTCGCATACAGGTTTCTGTGTACCTGCTTTCACTTTTCTGGGATAAATGCCCAGTGTAAACTGTCTGGGCCCACGGATGTTGCATTTTACTGTTATAAGAAACTAATGGCCTGGTGCACGGATTCGTGCACATTGAAAGGGAATCTGGTGCGGGTGAACCAGATTCGGGGCTGACAGGGCCCAGCAGCAACCTAACCTACTGGTTGGAGCGTCTGTCCCCTGGTGGTCACTGCACATCATAGCCACCGGTTGAACGGTCAAATGGTCGAATGGTCGCTTAGGCTTTTATATAGAGAGAGAGATTGCCAAACTGTTTTCCAGAATGGCGGCACTATCTTACATTCTCAGCAGCAGTGGGTTTCTCTGCATCCTCGTCAGCATTTGGTGTTGTCAGTATTTCTTATTTTAGCCAGTCTGATGAGCGTGCAGTGGTTTCTCAATGCCACTTGAATTTGCATTTTTCTGATGGTTCACGATGTTGAACATCTTTTTATGTGGTTGTTTGCCATCTGTGTCTCCTCTTTGGTGAAAAAGCTGCCCACTTTCCCTTTTTTCTTTTTTTTAACTAAATGTAATTAGCTAAAAAATTCAGTGCTGCTTCCAGAGAAATAGTCAGTCTGTATCCCTGCCAAGGAGAGGTGAATCCACCAACATCTATGAAGTCATGTACAGAAATAGCCACAAAAATCAGCTGAACTTATCGAACAATGATTGCCAAACACTGAAGCCAAAGCCTCCATTGTTTGCCAGATTTCTGAAGGCTCTGGAAGAATATTTGTCTATATTGCTCCTCAGCAGGTTGATATCTGTATGGATTAGGGGGTGGGTGTGTTCACTCCATGGCTGTGTGTCCTAGAGGCTCTGCTAGGGTGGTGTCCTAGTCCTAATGCCCAGTGCTGACTCCCATACCCGGTGCTGCGAGCTGCACGGTGCTTCTATTTGGGTAGAAATGGACACTAAGGAACTGCTGATTTACAGATTCCGACCGCAGTCATTTCTGCTCTGCTCTGCAAGACACCGGGGTGTTTGAGAAAGTGCATAGAGTGAGTGCTTTGTTCTAGAGAAGTCCCAGCTCTGGGAAGAGGCACTTGTGGGGCCCCTCTGAGCAGGGGGCAGGGGTCCACAGGGAAGGCCAGGCACAGGCGGGCTCCTTACGTGTGCACACCCGTATCCCCAGCAGCATTATTCACAGTGGCCCAGAGGGGAAGCAATCCAATTGCCATAGACGGATGAACAAAATATGCCCCGCCCATACAGTGGAATATATTCAGCCTTAAAAAGGACGGAAATTCTGACACCTGCTACCACGTGGGTGAACCTTGAGGACATGATGCTGAATGAAACGAGCCAGCCACGCAAGGACAGATACTGTATGATCCCCCGTACATGAGGTCCCTAAAGCAGGCAGAGTGAGAGACAGGACGTATAAGGGTGGGGACAGGGAGTTAGTGTGTGATGGGGACGGAGTGACAGCTTGGGAAGATGAAAGAGTTCTGGAGATGACTGTGGGTGATGGTTGCACAACAGTCAAGGTATTTGCAGCCGCTGAGCTGAACACTTACAGATGGTTTAAATGGCGCATTTCATGTTATGTATGTTTCTCTCATTTTTAATGGGTCCTTTACTCTCAGACATGCTTTGACCTGGTCTTGCAGGTCTCTGCTCAGAAGCAGCCCTGCCTTCACCCCCAAACCTTCAGGAAAGAGCAAACCTGGCATCTGGTTCTCGTGACCTTGTGAGTAGACTGTTCTCCTGTTTGCCAGCAGTGGGTCAGCTCAATCGGGTGCCCCCAGCAACGCTGCTGGCCATGGGCCAGCACTGCTCTCGTATCAATCACAAGAAAGTGCCAGGTTCTTCCCATTTTATGGATGAGACAACTGAGGCACCTGAATTATTGCAATAACCTCATGTCTCCCAGGTTCTCCCATCATCCCCTGCAGCCCACCCTGAGCTCAGCAACCAAGCCAGGTGAGTCACCTCTCTGCTTCAGACCCTCCGTACCTTCCCATCTCCCCCAGCAGGAGCCAAGGTCCTTACGATGACCACTGAGCCCTCCACGACCTAGCCCCACTCGCTCCTGGCTCACAGCACTCAGTGGTAGCATGGCCATTCCCCGGGCACACCTAGCATGCTCTCTGCTCAGGGGCCTTTGCACCTGCTGGTCCGTTAGCTGAGGATGCTCCTCCCTGATATCTGCCTGGCCCTCTCCTGCCCTTCTCTCGGTGTTTGCTCGCCTTGCCTTTGACCTGCTGTGTCAAAAGCATTCTCTACGTTTATGACCAGTTGTCCGGTTGCCTTGCCAATCACATGACAAAGCCTCAGGAGGGGGATTGTGTGGTGTTGCCATCTTCACTCTCCACCTCCTTATAGTGCTGGGAACAGGAAGGCATTGAGCAGATGGTTAAATGTGGTAACTCTCTGTTTTGCCCTGACCTCCACCCTTGGGTGGTCCCAAACTCTGGGGTAATGGACTACCACCCAGTCATGGTGGCCCAGGTCCCTGCAACTCCAGGTCATCTGGCAAGGTACCAGGAGAGTGAGCCCCCTTTTCCTCCCAGGCACACCTCCCTCCCCCAACAAAGGCGGTGGGTGGCTGGTAGAGGGAGGCAATGGCCCATGACCCTCTGGGCCCATCAGTCTGAGGGAGGCTAGGACCACAGAACCAAACACATGCTGCTCTTACATGTCTGTATGAATCCAGCGCCCCCTCCTGTCTGTGCTCCCTCTTCTGATTCCTCCCAACTCTCCCTGGGCAGTCTGGGCCACCCCGGAGGTGCCCTGCCCTCCTCACTTCTCAGATGACTTTGTCTGGGGACAGGAAATGCTTGGTGCTGTGAGAGCTTCAGATTCACTCTACAGCCTTCCGCACTGTGCTCCGCAGGCCCCTGCCTGCTCCACTCTGGCTGTCCCCGCAGGCTGACAACCAGCCACATCCAAAAGGTCAGCCTCCCCCAGGGGGCACGAAGCAGCCAGGAGGGCGGGTGAGGAGCGCAGTGGGAAGAGGAGCCACCTGGGAACCTCTGTGCCCTCAGGACCCTCGGTGGGAGCCACAGAGAATTCCGATTGCTGATTTGTGGATCCTTCCCTTCCGCCCTCCTCCCCTCTCACCACCAACAGAGAGGGAGCTTTGAGCCAGAATACATTTGAATGGCAAAATAATTTATGCTTAATTAGGTGCTGGATTTAAAATTAGACGTTTAAATGCATAATCACAGAGACGTTTAATCCCATTGTTTTGCCATCATTAGTCACCCTTTATAGATGTCTGTGACCCTGGAGCCTTCTCTTTTGTCCCAGGCTCCCCTTCCTCGCCTTCCTATAAATTATGCCAAATTAATCTTTCTAAAACACCATCCTGGTCATTTCACACGCTTCCTCTAAAACAGTGGTTCTCAACCTTCCTAATGCCGCGACCCTTTAATACAGTTCCTCATGTTGTGGTGACCCCCAATTTCATTGTTACAAATTGAACATAATTAAAACATAGTGATTAATCACAAAAACAATGTGTAATTATATATGTGTTTTCCGATGGTCTTAGGCAACCCCTGTGAAAGGGTCGTTCGACCCCCAAAGGGGTCACGACCCACAGGTTGAGAACCTCTGCTCTAAAACATTGGACAGTTGCTCATCAACATCCAATCCCTGGCCTGTGGGACCCTGCATGCTAGCCTGTGCCCCCTTCCCGCGGCACCTGCTGGCCTGGCAGTACCTCCTGTGGCACTTAGCCACCTGCTGGTCCCTCCACATCCTTTTGCTCACTCTCTCCCTCCGTCTGAGAGGGTATGGGGCACGGCTACAGTGCTTTGGGCAGGTTCAAGCCTCTAATGAGAGGGCACAGTCCTCTCGTGGCCACGTGCAAGTCCCAGCTTGGAGGGCAGAGCCTTCTCAGCACAATTATAGCCAACAGCTAGAGTTATAAGCTTGAGCCTGTGGTCCGAACACGTGGCCCCTCCTGCCTGAGTGATAGAGTTCAGGTGCATGTAGTTGAGTGGGACTGAAACCCACAAGAATGTTGTAAACATCTTGATCACGCCCCTACTTTGCCCCGTGGCATCTGCTATAAAATAAAGACACGGCTTGTGGGCGCGGGCGCTGTCCATCAGAGGGGCAGCGTCCCACCGAGACCCAGCTTTCATTCTCTTGTCTGTCTTTTCTAAGCCTATCATCGCCCCCACTCAGGGTCACTGAACCAGGCTGAGCTGGCATGAGTATGCCATGGCTGTGCCTGCTCCCCAAAAGAGGGATCTTTCTACCAACCCAATCTGCCCGTTCCTTAAGACTCCATTCAAAAGCCACCGCCCATGAATTCTCTGGTTGCCATCACAGTCATCTTCCCACCCCCTCCGCCACTTCCTGTCCTGGCTGATCATGTGCCATTTGTGCATCCTTATCTCGTTTGCCCTAGAACCAGAAACCTTGATCTACTAGCCCTGGCAGCCTACACTAGGGGCTCCCTAAGACGATCCTGTGGATTTAGGGTAACCAAAAGATAGGCCATGTCTCTCCTTAACCCTTCGTGAAGGATCCAAGAACAGCAGACATGTCATGGGCACGAGGCAGGCAGCTTCCTCTAGGCAGGTGGCCAGAGCTCTCGGGCTCTCACCGCCACACACAGTTTTCTCTTTGCTCCTAATCAGCTCCCTGTCCCATTAACCACACAGGTATTGCTAATTTTCACTCCCACGTTCAAGCTCTCCACCCAGTCGTCTCTCCCCCTCTCTCAGCAAAGGGCTTTGACTGTTATGTCACCCAAATGAAAGACTGCACTGGACCTCCTCCACCACCACGCTGGGCCTGGGACAAGCCGCCCTCGTCCTGAGGGCACCTGGCCCTTCTCCTCCCTCCAGCTCCAGGCAGGGTCCTGCTCTCTGGCCCTTCTGCTCCATGTCCACGCCCCTCTCTGTAGCGCTTTCAATATTTCTCTCTGTATGTGTTTACCTCTGAGAATAGGTATGTGCTCAACTCTGCGGCCCAGATACCCATTTACACACGAGTTCTGGGTGAGTCTGTGAGGGTGTTTCCAGGTGAGATTAGCATTTGAACCTGAAGCCCGAGTGAAGCCAATTGCCCTCC
The DNA here is from genome assembly GCF_014108235.1 of Myotis myotis. Classification (NCBI taxonomy): domain Eukaryota; kingdom Metazoa; phylum Chordata; class Mammalia; order Chiroptera; family Vespertilionidae; genus Myotis; species Myotis myotis. Next base: position 34,099,110 of record NW_023416390.1, on the reverse strand, counting down.
CAGTATGAGTGGCCTCCTGCAGCTGCTGAGAACCCGAATGGGATGGAAAGGCCGAGGAGGGAGAACTCGCTCTCTGCCTGGCTGTGAAGCTGGGACATCAGCTTTCTTTCTTCTCAGACTGAAACTTACACCATCGCTTCTCCTGGTTCTCAGGCCTTTGGACTCAAACGGAAACTATACCACCAGCTCTCCGGGGCCCCCATGTGTGGACGGCCGATCATGGGACCTCTCAGCCTCCACAGTCACGTGAGTTGACCCCGTACAATCACTCTAGAGCAGTGGTCACCAACCTTTCGGACCTCATGGAACACCAGTGGTCCGCGGACCACCAGTTGGCGACCACTGCTCTAGAGAGTTAGTCAGCTGATTCACGTGTCCGATGGCACCTGGCTAGGTGGCCTCCAGCTTCCATCTCACAAAATAGCTGGTGTTGCCGGTGGGCCTTCCTTCTGAGCGGCCAGAGAACGTCCCCCTGGGTAGGGTTAGGAGGCCTGTTAGCATCTTGCCTCTCTTGTCTTTTGCTGACCAACCCCCTGCTCATTGACTCTTTCTTGAACGTATAGGTAGGTTCATTCAGTCATTTTAGAGCTGAGACTTGCTGACCTGAAAACCATTCTCTTCTTTTTTACTTCTTTCTATAAACTGTATGTGAACTACATCTATTATGTGTTCTCCATGCTCATTATAGAAAATATCATGCTGGTAAATGAACAGAATAAAATAAAATACTTCCTTCATACATTTTTTTTTTACAAATATTGGATCACAATATGCAGTTTTAAACCCAGATTTTCACTAAACAATAAACTGAAAACAAATTTCCGGGCCATTAAAAGTCTGTCATCACAGATGCGTACGGCTGTGGGGATCCCTGAATCAACGCCCCATCATTTATTAGCCAATTCCCTCTGCTGGAGATTTGGGCTGTTTCCAGTTTGTGGGGGTCCTGCAAGCGGCCCCAGCCAAAGAAGAACCCCTCTGCGGACACAGCTTGCGAGCCTCCAGATGACGTTTCTCAGCTTCAACAATGCTAGGACCCCGGTCCACTGAGATCCACTCCTCAACCCCCTTCTCTGGGGCTCCCACCCCACTCCAGCTTCTCTCCAGGGCCGCTTTGTACCTCCCCGGGAAGTCCCGTCTTTCACATGCTCCTCAAAGTTCTCTAAACTACTCTCACATGTGCATTCTTCCTGAAAAAAAAAATAGCTTTCTCACCCTGTTTAAATTAACTATTAGGAAAAATGGGACTCATTGTCGCACCCTCCTTCCCAGAGCAGAGATTTGAAGAGTATAGAGGAGGCCTGGCCTCGCCGGAAGCTGGTTGATGCGGGCTGGCTCCGAGTGCTGCAAGCCCGGGAATCCCACCCGTAGGCGTCTCTGGCCGGATGCCTGTGAGTCTCCCGCCTCACCCTGCCTCACGCTTTTTTCTCCGCTTATTTCAGGTGCATGTGTCATCCGGTAGCCGTCCTGCAGTTGTTGGATATGTAGGTTCAGAATCTCACTATAATAAATGATGATGCCAGGAACAAAGAAAGTAGCTTTTTCAGAATGATTGCCAAAGTAAATTTTTTTATTGTAGAACTCTGCGAAAATGCAGATTTTTAAAAATACTCAGAGATACCGCTGTTACTATTTGGAATCCATCCTTCCAATCTTTCTCTAATCATAATTAGGTACATACTTTACAAAAAATCAAATCAGGCTACACTCTCTGCCTCCCAGAAATGTTATACCCACCGGGCAGGCATGTCAATGCTCCTTCCCCTAGAGTCATCTCAACATACAAACACGCACATTTTTAAAGCTTCGTCAATTTACTGTCTTATTTTATTTTGCATTTTGTTGGGTATCAGTGAAGTTTAACATTACTTTAAGAGACCTATTAGCATGTTAGCTTATATTTTTGTGTGAAATTGCTGTAAATGTCATTGACCCCTTTTGTCATTGGAGACTTAGATTGTGCTTATTGAATATTAAGAAGCCCTTTACATAAGAAGGTGTGATCCTCTGTTGTATTTTTCTTTTTTAAAAAACACATTTTTATTGATTTCAGAGAAGAAGGGAGAAGGGTAGAAAAATAGAAGCATCCATGATGAGAATCATTGAATGGCTGCCTCCTGCACGCCCCCTACTGGGGGTGGGGGGATCAAGCCCGCAACCCAGGCATGTGCCCTTGGCCAGAATCGAACCTGGGACCCTTTAGTCTGCAGGCCAACACTCTGTCCACTGAGCCAAACCAGCTAGGGCTGTTTTTCACAAGTAATGTTTGTTTTTAGAGTTTTTTGATATTTACAAGTATAAGATGGCTTGTTTGGCCAAATCTATCTTCTTCTAGAATCTGTCTTTGTTTTGATACTTAGGGAGCCCTCTTTACCACCAGGTAATAACATCTGTATCTCTGTTCTTCTTTAGTGGTTATGTGATATCATCTTCATTATTTAAATTTTTTAATCATCTGGGACATCCTTTGGTGCATAATATGACAGATTTAACTTTGTATGTTCCCAGTTATCCCATCTCCACTTATAGAACATCCTTTCATTCCTTGTGAATTAAATGCTGCTATTTTATAACCTAAACCTATTTCTTACTTCTGTTTCTGAACTTTCTATTCTCTTCTGTGAATTTTCCATCATTTCTTTTGCCACCATCGCCCTTGAGAATTATTGTAGCTCTGTTATGTATTTTGCCATCAACAAGGCAGGTTTTCTCTCTTCTTCTTTTATTGAATTTCCTGAACTTTGGTATGACCTTATTTCCCAAGATTCTCTCCTGTGCACCTTGTCCAGGTCTCTAACTTTGCTGGTCTATAGGAAATCTATTAATTTTGCTCATTTGGGAGGGCAGTAGGCTAGCTTACTGAACATTTTTGTTAAGTTCTAATTAATATCTTTCCATTGGTTCACTCGGATTTTATACAGGTATCATCTGCAGATAATGGTTGATCATTTTGATTTTTTAAAGCTATTTATCGTTCTTATTTCTTGCCCTGGCTTTGTACTGGCTAAAACTTCTCAAAATGTGTAGAATACTCTTAGAGGTCCCCTTGGCCTTGTGCGTCCCTAGGCATGAACTTGTACCGTGTGCTGCGCCCAGCCTCCCTCTAGTCTCATCTCTTTCTCCTTGGAAGACCTTACTAGGCCCTCTGGGAGGGGCTTGCATAGCTTAGTCCCTTCTGGATTCTTCTGGGGTCTGCCTGTCTGAGGAGAGGGTCGTCTTGGTTTCTCTGCGTCCTGAGAAGGGTCAGTCCTGGTGGGCGAGGTGGGGAAGGAGGCTCAGGGCTGCCAATGATGTGTGTGGTGCCTGATCCAGGGATTGAGGGCAAGCTCCTCTGGCTTCCAATCTGAAGACACCTGCTTCGGTGGCCTTGTCAGTCATGAACCCCTCTGAGCCCCTCTGTCTGACGCCTCCTCTCAATTGATTCCAAAATGAAACAGAGAAGAAGTGACCATAGCTGGCTGGACTGCATTGGCCTTGGCCATAGTAACCATCTGTGTCTCAGCATTAAATCTGGCGTTGGTTGTTGCCTTTAGAAAGAAGGTCTCTATCATGTAAGAGAGCATCCTTTTGAGAAGTTCCCAGCTGGTGCCCTCAGGGGCACGCCCGTGGGCGCTGCACAGCTCGCAGACTTCCACACCAGTCTGACCTCGTGGGCAGTAAAGCACGCGACATTAAAACTTCCACAAAATACTCGTGCTTCTCGGTGGGGATCTGTGTTATCGGTCCTCTACCTAAACACATCTGTGAACATAACCTGACATAAGTCACAATCAATATGTCACTGAGAATACGTGAACTAGGGGACCCTCCGATGATTGCTGAAAAATTAAAGCAGAACAATGAAGTGACCTCTATCTGCCCCAGGGAAAGCCGGGAACCGCCTGCCATTGATTGCTTCAATGTATTCCGCACCTTTCAAGGACAATCGCAGAAGGAGAAAGTCAAATATAAGATTTCTAAGAAGTGGAGGGGGAAATATTGGTGCCGTGGGGGAGGGGAGGATCCCCATGAGCTAATCAAACAAGAAAAGATAAAGAAATAGAGATTAGAAGATTTCACACTGGAATAGAGAAATTCATGTTGCCTTAAATATAATTTGTGTTAGTTACATTTCAATTCCTAATTTATACATAGCAGGGTTGATAAAGAATTGCATTATAACGAAATTAGCCGGAATAATTAGCATAGCGTATGTGCCTCTGATTAAACACCCAGCAGATCGCTTGGTAATTAAGATCAGCGAGCGCCGCTGTTCCAGGCTTTGTCATCTTATTATCTGCCTCACAAGTGCTTCCTCTTCACCTCCCTTCTGATTTGAAGTTGGGTAGCAATCGCTAACCATCCCCGGTTTATTTCTTTAAATTACCTTGCCCAACTCCGACCCTTTTCCCGTGGTCACTGCTCCCCCTCTCTTTGTGTTTACACCAATGTGCTGGTGTCAAATTTCTCTCTAAGGTAAGGCATGCGATGCTGCAAAGCAAAGCATCTGTGCTTGTAAATTCAGGTTCAAAACTATCTCTCAACACCCATCATTCTTTGGCTGAAGAGAGAACCAGGGGCCAGCCACACTCTCAGCAAGCTGGCCTAATGCCTGAACCGAAGACTGAGCCAGCGGGTTCATCTCTCTTTTCCAGGCTGAGCCAGCGGCCAGTGATTCCAGGAACGTGGCCATCTGGGGTTGTTTTCCATCCCTGTGACACTGGAAGGCAGTCCCTCAGGGGCCTGGCTGCCTGCTCACTGATGATCTCAGGCCGCGGCCATCGTTCCTCCATTCAGGGACTCTGGGGCTGGCTGCTGTCCCTGTACCAACAGTGAGATAATCATGGAAGGCAGGAGTCCCGTAACCAAAGCATGGAAACCTCGGGGGATTAACTCACATTCTCAGCACAGGCTGAGCCAGCTCTGCGGCCTCTCTCTAGACTGAAGCCAGGACATGTCCAGGACATGTCCATGATTTTAATGGCAGCGTGAACAGAGTACCCTCCCAGCCAGGAACATCTGCCACTGCACTCACAGTGAGCACCTGGACAGTTCTCTCGGGATACAGACAAGAAGTCCAGTGGTTGGCAGCCCAGAACCGGGACAAAGGTTCAGAAATGTCATCGAGGAGCCATCTCGCCCCCTCTTTCTGCCCCACTCTCCTTAGGTAGTGATCCTCCATCTCAAGTGTGTCACCTCATCACTGTGATGGGGCTGCCCCAGCTCCACACACCATGCCCAGGCCCGAGGGAAGAAGGAAGGGAAAGGGAGGTGCCAGCCATGATGTCCCTTTCCATCAGGAAAGCAGAAAATCCCCCACAGGCACCAGAGCAGGCCATGCCCACTCTCACTGGCCAGAACTGGGTTGCAAAGGAGTCTAGGACTGACACTACTGACTTACTTCAATATCATTTATCACAGCAGCCGGGCATGTTGTCACAGCAAGGAAGACCCAGGCTCTGTGAGGTAGGAGGAAAGAGAGCAGACATAGATAGGAGCCCAGGGCTAGCTCCTCAAATGCAGGTGCCAGACATGTTGCAAAAAGTGTCAATGTTTGGAACAGAACCTGCATAGAGGCACCTGGGAGCTGGGAGAAGGAGGGGAGTATTAGAGAAAAAGAGGCTTATTTTAAGGAGTTGGTTCATGTAACTGTGGAGACTGACAAGTCTAAAACCTGTGGGGTAGCCAGCAGGCTAGAGACCCAGGAGAAATTGCAGTGCAAGTCCAAAGGCCCCCTTGCTTGGGAGGCATCGGTCTTTATCCTATTCAGGCCTTCGACTGATTGGATGAGGCCCACCCACATTATGGAGTGTAATCTGCTTTACTCAGAGTCCACCAACTTCAATATTAATTCCATCCCAAAGAAACACCTTTGCAGAAACATCCAGGATAATGTTTGGCCAAATATTTGGGCACTGTGGCCCACCCGGGTTGACACAAAATTAACCATCACAAGGGGAGATGAGGAAAGGAAGAGGTGGTATGATAGGGGTGCATGGTAGAGGAGGCTCTATAAAAGCCACATGAGGAATGGAAATGTTTTTAAGGACACAAATTGGCAACTAGCAGATAAATAAGACCTAGGGAGTTAATGCACAATGTAGTGACCATAGACAACAATATCCTATATAATAAAAGCCTAATATGCTAAGTGTCTGGTCGTCCATTCAACCAATCAAAGAATAATATGTTAATGATATGCTAAGGCCACTCAACCACTCGCTATGATGTGCACTGACCACCAGGGGCAGATGCTCCAACTGGCAGATTAGCTTGCTGCTGGGGCCCAGCAGATGGGGACTAAGCGAGATGGGCCAGACACGCCCTGGAGCCCTCCCATGGTCCCTCCCTGGCTGGCCAACCTCCCGCGTCCCTTCCCGGCCCTGATCATGCACCGGTGGAGTCCCTCAGCCTGGCCTGCACCCTCTCCTAATCCAGGCTGAGGGATCCCCCCCTCCCCCCGCACAAATTTCCTGCACCAGGCCTCTAGTTGTATTATAAACACCAATCTTGCTGAGAGACTGGACCCTAATTATTCCCACCACAAAAAAGAAACAATAACCACATGGGGTGGCAGAGGAGCTAGCTAGCACTACATGGTGATCATATTGCAACATGTAAATGTACCAAATAAACATTACTGCACAGCTTCAACTTACGCAATGTTGTATAGCAAATATATTTCAATTCAAAAAAGAATCCAAAAGTGTATTAATTTCTTGAAAGCTATATGGTGCAGCCTGGGCCCTCAGGTCACCACAAAATACAGGGAAGTGCTGGGGCAGCTGGGCTCTGTGCCCCGGTTAATGTGGGGGTCCAGGACCAACAGAAATAGAGGTCATGAGAAAAAAGCCTCCAACCCCCCCCCCCCCCGGAATGCACAGAGACCACACGAGGGGCGTTGTACTCCCACGGTGGTGGAATCGGGTACTTTAAGCCAAGTTACCAGCCCTGAGGGGTGTGGAGACATCGCCAACACATAGGTTACTCTTTCCTGCTCACTTACGTGGTGCGTTAGTCTTTTTGACACCAGCCAGTCGGTCTCTGAATTTGGAAACCAAAGATTTCCCTACATTCTCTCCAGTTCAGCGTGTGTCCAGTTTATAGCCAGGCCGACGCTCCTTTCAGATGAAGCGAGGAAGCCGTCGGTGGACCTGCTGAAGTGCCCCTTCCGCAGAAGGAGGCTCCAAGCCCAGTCTTTAGAGCTTCAGGTAGAGTCTCTCTTGATCAAAGCAGACGGGGTCTAACAGCACCGGTGAGAGCTTCCTTCTCAGATATGCCCCCTCTTGTCCCCGACCCCCTCACCAACACATCTACTGCCCCTCTCTAGAACAGCCTCTCCTGGGGCCTCAGGGAGATGAATCCCGCCTCCCTGTGAAGGAGGGGGAGGAGGGGGTAACGCAAGCCTGTTTCTTCTATTTATAGCGTCCCCACACCACAGCTGCTAACTCTGGACTCGGCTGAGCAGAAAAGAAGCTTGGTCAACACGCAGACGCCATTACAATGTCCAGCTCTGATTGCCTCCCCGACCACCCGCTCAGCTCAGACTTGGTGAGGAGGCTGAAGTCCGCGCTGGACGCCAGGGATGAGGAGACGGTGCGCGACGTGATCTGCACCCAGGTCAGGCACGTGGACGCCGTGATAGAACTGGCCAACGACGACTGGATGAAAGACCCCTCGGCCCAGCTGCCCCCCGGGGTGCTCCTAGGTAACCAGTCTCCTGTGCTTGAAACTATACCCATCACGTGTGCGTGTGACATGACGCAGGTGAGCCATTCCCGGAGCTGGGAGGGAGGACGGTTGAAAAAGCAAAGGACAGTTCTTGGCTGTGTGATTCTTACACCCCTACACGCACACGTGCAGCATAGACTGTGGATATCCACGTGTGACACAGGCAACCGTTAGAGCCCCATACAACACGCTGAAAAAGAGAAAGGTGAGCCCAAGGCACCACCATCCTAACACGGGGCCTGTCTTCATTGCTGGTCCCTATGTAAGTCAACGGCCCTGCTCAGAACCAGGTTGGAGGTATAATCTTGTGTTCTGCTGCGTAGAGTTACTGTATCTAAAGTACTTTTCAAGGTGCTTCATAGTCATCTTAATCAATCACCGACTGAGGTGATTCATCACAAAATACGTAAACCAAATGCCTACAAGGGGGGAAGCTCTGTGTACATTGCTGCTACTATCAATACTGCTGCAATTAGCATCTTTACTAGCATGCCTAGGGCTTTTTTCTGATTTGGGTTATATTATATATTAGAAATTCCTGAGAGCCATCTGACTGCAACAAGGATATAAAGGCTTCCAACTTGTGCTCTGAAAGGACTCTATTCCCTCTGAGCATGAGTGCCCGTGTCTTGCCACACCCTGGACATTGCTGCTGCTGAAAGCTGGTACTGAACCTCCACTTTAATGTGTGCCTGGTCGTTCTCCGTGCCTGCTCACGTCCTTTCTCTGCTTCTCTGCTGCTCAGGACAGTCTTGTCCGCGGGGTTTTGTTTATCTTGGAGACCTCTTCACACGTGGCTTGTCTGTTCAGGTCCATGGGCAATAGCTCCCATTTCTTTGTATGCTTTTTGTCCCTTTTGAAAGACTTCTTCATATAACATATATATAAAATCACTCTGTCATACTCGCTGAAAATATTTTCCCTGACCTGAGGTTACTTTTAGTTGTATTGTGCTGTTTTCCAGCTGGTCAGATGTGCCCTCTGCTCACCTAGGCCAGAGTATACCCTGACCTTCCAGACCCACACACAGGGCCACCTCCCCTGGAAGGCCACTCCTGCTGACCCAGCCAGCAGACTCACCTCCTCCTTCACCAGAGCTTAACGCTCTCCGTCTCTATCAGTTACAGGAGCACAGGGCCTTGCTGGCTAATTTCTATAACCCACTGACTATTTCACACCCAAGTTCAGCCTCTGCAAGGGCAAGATCCTTGCCGAACCCTTGGTGGTATCCAGTCCCCGGCACGGAGTCTTCGTCCTGAGAAGGAGCTCAGACTCTGGGTGCCCCGCCTGGCACGGGCGGGCTAGCTCCTTTGTGATCATTTGGCTGAGTGGACACAGACTGCCTTTCCACAGGCGCTTCTGGGCCTAGTCTTTTGGCAAAGAACTATCTAGTTCTCCTTTCTGCTAATGCCAAGCCTCCGCTGCTTAATATCAGTGACAGTCGCATTGTTTGTCCTTGCCTCTCTTCTGTGCCTGTCAGCTCAGCAACCACTGAGAACACGGGGAGGGAGCAGGGACGGCTGGGGGAGGGGTGGCAAGACCCTTCTTGCCCCCAAATGCATCGACCGTACAATTTGGTAACCGGTGTAATCAAACTACTTAAGGAACAACTGATTACTAATTGCGATTATTAAGGATGTCAGCATTCCATGGTTTTGCTGCTGATACAGTATATACAAGTCAAGATGCTGCTTGAATTCTTGATGGAAATGGAAAACCAGGGGCATTGTGTTGTGTTTGGGGCAATGGTACTGAGCATCTGGAGGCAAGTTAAAGAAATGCTAATTGGATTTTTATTAAGAGATCTCACCCAGCAGCGTGGGTGGGTGGGGCATGAGCGTGTGTGAACACGTGACAGGCACATGTATGCACGCCAAGACCGGGTCATTTTTGGAATTCCATTTCTCATTCAACCTTCGCCCCAGAGGCTTGACGCTAAGCAGCCCTGACATTAGAGCCACAGCCATTGCTCCTGGCCTATTCGTGGGGAGGACCTTCGCCCGGGCGGACCAACAGTCAGATGTCAGGTACATGAGCACAGCTCCTGCCTTAGAGGACTCCGTGGCACCAATGACAAGAGCATGCCCACTGTGAGTGGCTCTGAGACATGAGTCGTAGTGGGAATGGCAAGAGAATAGCAGTGAAGTGACCTGGTTCTTGCCTTGATTCCACCACTTCCTGTATGGTCTTGAACCTACCAGTCCATCTCTCTGAACTAATTTTCTCATTGAAACAAATGGGCCAGCCCTGGCCAGTTGCTCAGTGGTTAGAGCATCTGTCCGCACATCAAAGGGTTGAGGGTTCAATTCCCGGTCAAGTGCACATACTTGGGTTACAAGTTGGGGGGGGGGGGATGCAGGAGGCAACCAATCAATGTCTCTCTCAATCAATGTTTTTCTCTCTTGCCCCCCTCCCTTTCTTCCTTCTATTCGTTCTAAAACTCAATGGAGGCCTAGAGGGTTGCTCAGTGGTTAGGGCATTGGCCTGCACACTGAAGGGTCATAGGTCTGATTCTAGTCAAGGGCATATACTTCAGTTGCAGGCTTGAGCCCCAGGCCCGGTCAGGGCACATGCAGGAGGCAACCAATCAATGTGTCTTTCTCACATGGATGTTTCTCTCTGTCTCTCCCCCTCCCTTCCACTCTCTCAAAAAATCAATGGGAAAAAATATCCTTAGGTGAGGATTAACAACAACAAAAACTCAATGGAAAAAAATATCCTTGGGTGAGGATTAACAAAAAAGAAAAAGGAAAAATGGGCCATCTCTCAGGGTCTTTACAAATCAGACCAGCTAGGGTTCCAGGTCCAATGACTCGTGTTTGAGGAGTGAACAAACCCCCGCTGCTTTTACAGGTGTGGTGCATCCGAACAAGCCTGTGTGGACCGGCCCCGCCTTCAAGGGCAGGCCAATTGGGCAGAGAAGGAACTGCCTAGAAGGCTGGGGAGACTGGTTTACGAGCTCCAATGCTCCAGATAAGCAACAGCATGGCCCAGGGCCAGCCCTGTCCTCGTCCTTAGGGAGAATAAGTCCCCAAAGCAGAACATGTGAGAAGTGGAATGAGCCCTGAGTGGAGGCAGAGTAAGGAATCACGGTTCAGGGAGGACTTGTCATCAACGTGCATTTCCCAAGGGGCTAGATGAGGCTCAGAGATGTTGCGTTACACCCTGTGGTCCCACAGCCGACAGGAGGTAGAGCCCAGTGCTCTTTGTGGTTCCCATGATGCCTGTAGTGTATCCTATGGCTGCGTTTTACAAGTGGGACATTGAGGCTCACATCTGTTCCCTTACTGATCAATAGCCAGTCAGGAGCAGCATGTTAACCAGGTGTGTTCCTGACTTGCAGTCAAGGGCTCTTGATACCCACCCACCCAGACACGTGTTGCAGGAGGACCCATGAAGAAATGTCCCCCGTGAACTGTGTACAACCCTTTGGTTTTACGTTATACATGCACACACATGTGTGTGTATTACATGTGCACCCATGCACACATGTATGCATGCAGGCAGGCACACGCATACACAAAATATCAATAACATGAGTCCCTGACTTCAAATAAGAGTATCAAGAAAAACATGAGTGTGAGTGGGGTGCTCAGCTGCAGAATAAAAACAGAAATGGGAGCAGGAGGCCATCAACGACAGGGAAAAAGAGAAAAGAAAGCTCTCAGCCATCTCGCCTGCACACCCTGAGCAAGGAATGTGGGGGCAGGGAGACCCTGCTCCAAGCAAAATGAAATTAAACCTTTCTAAGTACTTATAAATCAGCACCTAATGACAGTATCCCGCCACCAGCCAGAGCATTGCTCTTATTACTTTGATTCACAAGCCAGGAAAAGATCTGGAATTATGCACAAATTATTGTCCCATCTTCTTAATTAACACTGATTGCAAAATTCTTGCTAAAGTCCTTGCTAACAGACTCAATTATGCGCTGCCTGAATTGATTCACCCAGATCAAGTGGAATTTATTAGAAATACACTCTCCTACAATAACATCAGATTATCTTTGAATATAGTTAAATTATTTAGGAATAAAATGATTCCAGTAGCAGCCCTTGCTTTACATATAGAAAAATATCTCCCGCCACCTAGAATGAAGATGCTGCTTTTCTTCCTACCAAACACCCTGGGCTCTCTTTTCCCCAGAAGCAGGCTGAATCGCTGCGACGAGATGAGATGCCTGCCTTAGAGCTAATGGTCCAGCTTCAAAGCAGATGAGCAGGAAGAAAATCCTGCAGGGTTAAGGCTCTGCTCTCTCCAATCCGAACCCTCGCTGCCTAAGGAACACAGTGAAACTGCAATTAGACCAAATCAGGATATTTTCAGAATCAAAACTGAGAAACAAGCTAATAGAGAAGTAATGTTTGCTGATGACATACTTCTGTTAGCATCACTTCCAGGCTCGATGGAGAGGTGTGAAAGGACAAAAGGGAATGAGGGTGCAGTGCAGAGGCTGCCTCCCTTCCAGGGTGGCGGTGGCTCCTGCAGCCACGGGCTCTGCTTGGGACAAACACTCCAGGTGAACTGGGAATGGCAAACACTTCCTACAGCCTGGTTCTACCTCCCAATCCCATCGCCCTTCGTCTTCTAATGCCCAATCCAGCCACTGAATACTGGACAGGGACCGGGCGTGTCCTATTCACCATATCCTAGCACACAGTAGGTATATAATAAATATTAATAGGCCAAACAGTATATGGAGGACACTAAAAATCTCCTGGGTTGACCCTTCAAAGATGAGCGTGTTTTTAACAGTCTGCGATTGAAAGGAAGGGGCTCCTGCTAAAGGCAGCAGAGTGAACAGATGTGGGCATGCCACCTTGCACAAGGAAGTGGGCATGCCTGGGAATGGGGGGTGCAAATCAGAGGAGAGAGAGGAAAAGCCAGGCAAGTAAGTGGGGGCTGTATTGTGTGAGGTCACAAATTATAGACATAGGTAGTTACTCTTGTTGGAGAGTCAATGAGGAGCCATTCAGCAATAAAATGAGATTGTCTAATTTGGAGGGGGAAAAACTTTCACATACATGGGAAGGATAGAGGGGGAGAGTCTGGTGTCAGGAGACACAGCTAGCTGTCTTCACTAATTGTCTCTGTGGCAATGCAGTGGCACCACCTCCCTTGAAACTAGGGCTGGCTTTGTTCTCGTCAACAATGGGCTTTGTTCAGTCAGCAGCAGACTGAAGATGACAGAAGAAAGAGTCAGCGAATCTGAAAACAGATCAACAGGAAGTACACAATCTGAAGAACAGAGAGATGGTTGAAAATAAAACGAACAGGACTGTGGGCAATAGAGCAGGTCTGGGAAACTCAACTGGAGTTTGAGGAAGAAAATGGATCAGAAAAAATGTTTAGAGAAATAATTACCAAACATTTCCCAAATTGGATGAAAGATATAAATGTACAGATTCCAGAAGCTCAGCACACTGGGAGCAGAGGCGACATGAGAGAAAGGAGTCAAACACGTGTCTGGGTATCTGGCTGCTCTGCTGACTGTGACCTTCCTGTCACTCTCAGACCTTACCTGCTTCCTCATCATCACACCCATCATTCTCCGGAGTAGTGATTTCATCCCTCACACTGGCTAATGATTGCCCCATGTGTCTCCCCTCCCTAAAAGCGAGGATTTCTGCTTTATCTACCCAGGCTTCTATGCATGAACAATGCCCTGTACATGTAAACTCAAGAGAGAATATTCCCCCTCTATAGAAATTTACCCTTCCATGTGCAAACTACAAGAGCCTCAGTATCACCAAACTCTTCCAAACTTGCTTTTTTTAAAAATCTTTTGCCATTTCTTAGGAAAAGATCTCTTGTTATTTTAACTTGCATTTTAAATTAGTAAAATTACAAGCAGTACATACGTTCAATGGTCACTTATACTTATTATAATGTGTATTTCCTACGTTCTATTACAAGTTCAAGGTTTTCCTATTTTGCCAACAGAAAGATAAGTAGAATGGTCTCGGAATCCACCAGAGGACATTGGCCTCACTCGGCTCCATGCAGAGCTGCCAAGCAGCGGGGAGACCCCACCAGGAGCCCACCCTCCTTCGTGGCAGGATAGGAAACGTTTCGTATCTAGAAGGGACGTAAAGAGGGGTAGGTCATGGCCATCAGGCCAATCCAACTTCAAGCGATATTTTGCTCCCCTGTGTGAGACTCATAAAAAACAATCAGTCTGAACATGCAATTTGTCTCAAGAGGTAGGAGCTGCAATTTTATCATGTAATTAAATCCCCATGACAGTTGCAAAGAAACTCCGCGGCGTTATCAGGGAAAGCGTCGATGATGTGCTTCCCCGCCCGTCCCCCACACCGGGAAGCGCCCTCCCAGGGCTGTGTACGTGGCATGTGCCAGGGCTCAGCCGCTCTGTCTCACACTGGGCCGCAGGGACTGCGGGCACAGGGCACCCTTGTTTCTGAGCTTCCAATGCACCCTCTTGGGCCTCCCTGAAAAGGCAGCACTTGCCCTAACCGGTTTGGCTCAGTGGACAGAGCGTCAGCCTGCAGACTTAAGGGTCCCAGGTTCTATTCCGCTCAAGGACATGTACCTTGGTTGCGGGCACATCCCCAATAGGGGGTGTGCAGGAGGCAGCTGATGGATGTTTCCCTCTCATCGATGTTTCTAACTCTCTATCCCTCTCCCTTCCTCTCTGTAAAAAAATCAAAAAAATATGTATTTTTTTAAAAAAAGGCAGCACTTGACCTTCGGAGAGGATGGCATCCATAATGAGATGTGGCTTTGTTGTTTTGCAGGAAAATACGTTCGAGAGGTGTTTTCCTCCCTGTATTGTCTTCTTGCACAGGATGGAAATGAGATTTCTTAATAACACGAAATCAGTGCAGACAATTTAGGTCATTATTAATAGAGGCGCTTGATCTGAGGAAGTAAATGTTTTAATGCTGAGTTCAATGAGGTGTGCTGTGCTAACGTTGTGATTCAGAAAGAGGTGGAGGTACCTGAACATTTTTAATCTCTCTGTGTATGGGGCAAACTCAGAGCCTTGCCTGTCCAGCTTACTATTTTTTTTTTTTTAATTAAAAAAGCTGGAGGGAGCCCAGCCGGCATGGCTCAGTGTTTGAGCGTCCACCTATGAACCAGGAGGTCACGGTTCGATTCCCAGTTAGGGCATATGCCTGGGCTGGGGCTCAATCCCCAGGGTGGGGCGTGCAGGAGGCAGCCGATCAATGATTCCCTCTCATTGTTGATGTATCTATCTCTCTCTCCCTCTCCCTTCCTCTCTGAAATCAATAAAAAAGAAAAAAAAAGAACGAAAAGCTGGAGGGAGCAGGAATGAAGGAGGAATGGCCTTTAGAAATTAAATAGGGAGAATGAGAATCGAAGAAGGTGTGCAAGTACATGTCCTGTTAGAGCTGGGCCACTGTGCCGGGCGCTAGTGCTGGTCCGACGGGAGTGAGCACACGGCCTTCTGTAGAAACAGTTCGTGTAGGAAGCACAACGATGGCCAGCGCAACAACGAACGTCGGCCTATTGGAGAAGATGCACAGAATCTCCCGATGTCCACGGGGGCCGGCCTCCTGCCCTGGCTTGTCCGCCTATTGGACACTTGGCCCCAGAAGGAAGCACACATTTGCTGATGGCCCAGGAAAGAGCCCACACACTCACCAGTCCCCAAGAACACATTCCCCAAGGAAATGTGAGTGGCCTGCAGCCTGGATCTCAGGGTGTGAACCTGTGGAAAGTTTTCTTCATGGAGAAACAGCCTGAGCCCACCCCGTATTTCGGGCTCAGCTGGGTTATTCCACAGACATGGGCAGAGCGCATCTCAAACACTCCCGAGGAAAAGAAAACCGCCCGCCGAATCCCTGGCAGGATGCCAAGACCTGGGTAGTGCGTGAAGACAATCATTACCACTGGAACACGACCATTTGTACATCTCATATCGTCTCAAGGTGGATTTTACTCTCTTCCTCTCATTGATCCAGAAGCAAAAATTCCCTCTCCTTAGCTACCTACATGACAAGCCTCCGTTTGGAGAACCAGTTTTTATGTCTCTTACAGACAAAATATTATGCTTATTGTTTACATCCCAAAAATTTTCTTTATGAAATTATATTCCAACCCCCTGGACTGCCTGGCTAGTGGTGAGAGGTTTAGTTTGTTCCCTGGGCCGCCAGAGGAAAGCTGGCTGTCCTCTCCTGCTGGGGTTTTTGTCTTCTCCGTTCACTCCACCCTCTGCAACGAAAGGCCCAGCAGTTCCATTTCTTTTGTACTCCAATGTGGCCCAGCTAAACAAATAGGTTCTTCCGTCCTCCATCCAATCGGCACCATTTGAGAGTTTATCTAAAGAACTAAAAGTATTAAACATACTGGTTTAGAGAAAATTATATTCACCAGAATCTCTCTCTTTCAAGAAGGGCACTGTATTTGTTCGGAAAATTTTCCATGACCACCTCAAGGGAGTAGCAGCGACATGGCCAGGCCTGAGGATGCATGAGCCACGCTGACAGGGAGAGGGGGGAGAAAGCAGAGATGGAGGAGGTGATACGCTGCGCACACCGTGGCAGACCTTCACATCTTCAGTAGAGTTGCCAGACTCACTCAGTGATGCTGTCCGTGGGCCTGCTTGAAAGCAAACAAACAAACCAAAAAAATTAAACAAGCTAATTGTGTGCCCTGGCATGGGGGCGAGCAGATGCGGGTCCAGGGACACGTGAGGAAGCAAGCCCGGGGCTCTCGGGATTCCAGGCAGGGCTCTAGGCTTTGCAAAGCCGGGGCCCTGCTGAGTGAGGGAACTTAAAGGGACACCAGCAACTGTGCAGGCATGCTTTCAACGTTTTTTTAAAAAAGTCAAATAATTTGCTGTGCTGATGCCATCTAAATTTGGGTCGGAACATCAACACATCCATAGCACACCTCACCTCTGAGCTTAAAAACAAGGAAAAAAATCCTCAAGTGCCAGCAGCAGGGGAGCCCCCAGCAGCGAGTGGCAGCTTCAGCCACTTGATTCACAAGGACAACAGGATCCCAAGGGCCTGGGGGTTTGAGTGTTGGTTTGGGGCTCTGATGCAAATAGCCCATTGCTCTGGCCTGTTGAGCACTTTAGGGATCCTGACTGTGTCATGCTCCACGTCACCCACCAGTGGGAGGCCCACCCTTCCATGCATTCACTCAGATCATCGACAAGCATGCTGTGCAGGCTCAGGCTGAAATCAGACTCCACCCGTCCCTGTGCACCGCGGTCCTCACCCATGCTGTGTGCCAGAAGCACCTGGGGACTTTACACCAGTCCTGCTGCTCAGGCTGCTCCCTCCAACACATCGCACCAACCCATCACACCAACCTGTCACACCAACCCATCACACCAACCCATCACACCAACCCATCACACCAACCGCATCACCCAACCCCATCACACCAACCCATCACACCAACCCATCACACCAACCCCATCACACCAACCCCATCACACCAACCCATCACACCAAACCCATCACACCAACCTGTCACACCAACCCCACCGCACCAACCCCATCACACCAACCCATCACACCAACCTGTCACACTGGACTCACTCAAGTTGGGATGCGGGTGATTCCACTTGACAGCCAAGGTGTGAACCAGCACTCTGCAGGCGCCATGGGTATTGTTTCTCCAGTGTGAGGTTTTAAGTGAGAGTTTCCTAAAGAAAGACCCATATTTTTTCCATCTTCTCTAAAAGGTTTTCATGAAAACTTCCATTGCAGATTGAAATGTGCATGACTATGCCTACATCCCTCTGCATATCTAGGGAGCGATCTCATCACAAAAGAAAACTCTTTGTGTCCACCCTGACTTGTTCCTAGTGGCCCCCAGAGTGCCGAGTGCCCCACTCCCATTTCTAAATACCCCCAATCCATCTCTTTCCTACTCCATTTAGGGACCTTGCCCAGGACTGGTGTCAATTTAAAATTGGAGAATCCAAGTTCTCTTCCCATTTGAAACATAAAACTCTGGTCTTCTGCTCTTTCTTCTGTTTTATCAAAGATTTCAACACTTGCTCAGCAACTTCATACACAGATTTGTTCTTGGAAGAAGTTGAGTTTATTTGGACTGAAGTAGGCAGAGAAGATGGCATTTAAGTTGTATCTTGAAGGCTAGGCACTGGCTTTGACTAAGCGTAGAAGGATGAGGATGAGAAAAGTGAGATTAAAATGGCTTGATCCCAGCAAGGTAGGACGGGCAGGCCTGGTGTGCAGCAGGCAAGGAGCGCAGCCAACAGCACTGGGTCAGGGGACAGTGTTACCCACCCATAACTAAAGAACCTGGCCCGGCTCGTGGAAAGGAAGACTGAAGAACTCCTGTGTTTGGGGGTCCTCTGGTCACTGTTTTTTCCTGTGTGATCCTTGAAGGCAGGATTATTGTTTTGTGTTGTGTTTTGTTTTTTGGGTTTTGTCTCAGAATCCTAACAACACAACTTAGAACATTATAGTCCATAAATGCTTATTGAACAAATGGGTGAATGAATGGATTGGTTTTCTGAACAAATAGATGGATGAATGGATTGCTTTTCAGGTATTTGTGGAGGGTGTTTTTGTTGTTGTGTGGTTTTTAGTTTGTTTTATTTTTTATGTTTTGTGTTTTAATGTATAGTCATACATATAGCTATGCTTGTTCTTAATTTTTAAAAAAGGACACCTCTGCCTTGCTCCCGGAGTAATCCACACATCCTACTTGTGAGACCAGCACCGTCTACCGTGAGCTAGTCTAAAAGCTTTCACGAAGAACCACGTGTTTTGGGACTACTACTCCCTACCCACTGAAATCCAGCTTGGACGTGTAGGGTGCTGTTGACAAATACCGTGCTTGGAAAGCTAAATTTAGCGTAGAACGAAGGTGGAATGGCTCCTATCCCTGGACTCACCCCAGTGTCCCAGCCCTTCTCAAAATAACCCGTGACAAAGGGTATCAGGCACAAAAGACTTGTCCAGTCTGAGGTGAAGTACAAGCTCACGTTGGACCAGGTATAGCTGTGTACGGACAAGTCCTTCAGAAACGGATCTAATTGCAGTCTGAGGGAAAGACCATGGGAAAATGGTGATGCTTAGAGAAATGGAATAGCGAAGAATTAGCATTGCTACCGAAATAAGCAGAGCAAGTGCAGGATGTGTAAGTGATGGGAGAGCAGACTTCACCGCAGGGGACAGTGACTAGGGAAGTGGCCCCCAGTGTTTCTGCTCATCGTTTCTGTACCCACCTGCCTCTTACATGCGGTGAACTGTGCATTCCTTGCAAACATGGTCTGCATGCTCTCTGCCCCCACTGCGTGTCCCACAGCACCCAGCAGGGTGTTAGGCACAGAGTGGACCCTTGTTCCCATAAAGTTCCCTGCTGTTCCCATCAACACTAATGCTGTCTTCACTTCTGTTTATACTTCACAGGGGGTGGGGGGAGTGGGCGGATAGCAACCACTGTACTGTTGCAGCTGCTCAGAGCAGCCAGTAGGGGGCAGGGGCTGTGGGAGGCAGATGCCTTCCTGCCTGGCCGCACCACCTCCTTGCTGAGGGGGCCCTAGAGCAGCCTGGGCCTCCTCTCCTTCACCTGATCCAGATGGGGTGCACATTTCTGCCAAGGGCTGGGTGGCAATTCAATCAAGAATGCCAACTGTTTGAATGCTTGATGGATGTTTATTTTTTGTCACATACCTCCCGCCCTGAACACTTGCATGCTCAAATGTTGCAATTTCAACTAGACATCAATGCTACCCATGGCCTGAATCTGCCCCTCCTTCCTTTTCCCTCCTTAGTCTCCCAGCCCTAAGATCTGTGTTTTCCTATGGCACACCTGTCTGACAGGAAACTAGGGAGTGCGGACAGAGAAGGGGGGTGAGCTGTCAGCAGGGAAAGGGCAGCCCAGAGAGTGGTACTGCCGCAGCCTTGGTGCAGGCTAGAAGCGGGTGGGCAGTGCTCAGGGCCGCTGGAGTCTTGCTTCCAGCCCAGCTGCCTGTCTTCCCTCACAGCTGGACCAGCAGCCCCACACCTCTGCCCTCTCTCGTGTGAGGACTTCCTGGTGGCCAGGGCCAGGGGATGGGGGTGCACCAAGCAGGGCCTCAGTGGCTGGCCCCTGGGTACAGCATCCCAGCTCGAGTCCAAGGAAGGCCGTGGCATGATGGCACTGATGTTTAGAAGGACGTGCCCATGGGGAGAAGCCTGCCTCCGGGGTCCTCCTGCTGGCAGAACCGGGACCCGGGTGGAAGTCATAGGAAGCTGATTCAGGCTTTCTGATCCCAAGAACCATCTCAGAACCCTGTTCTCTTAAAGGCTAGATGCTCAGCACCATTTCCTAAGGCCTGGACAAGGGAGCTGGCCCTAATCTAGGGCTGAGCTAAATGCCCACCACGGCCCCTTCCCATCATTCCATGGAAAGACCTGGGCATTGAGGCAGGTGAATGGAGCTGCTGGGAGGAGGGGGAGGGGGGCTGAGAACTCCGCAGGCCCTGGAGAATGGAGCACCCGCTTCCTGGCCCCTCAGTAAGTAGGTTTCCTCCTGCAGAGAAATGAGTGGAGTCCAGAACCGGGGGCTGGCCCTACAGGAATGTAGGTCATTGTCATCAAGGACTGTACCCATCCTCCCGGCTCCCAATCAGATACAGTCTTCACTGGGAAAGCAGTCCAAACCCGTGCCAGCCACGTCCCCTGGGCCTCAGGCCACCATCATCCGCCACCAGGACACAGGCCCCCACACCATCCCACGGAGCATGCAACAACCTCCAGGCTGGGCCAGGGGACGCGGGGCGGCCGGCACTCTGCAGGAAGGTAATTATGAGTGGCCTTTCAGAACTGCGCAGCATGGGTCCCAGGAAGGAGGTGGCCTGTGAAAGGGTCTCCTCCGCAGCTCATTACAGACACGGTATCGATTCTTCCATCGTTATCAGAAGGCATGCCTGCCATGTGAAATCCTGTCCCTTGAAGTGTATTCGCCAGGGACTGCTTCCTCCATTTCCACGAGCACTCCTGGCCGCTAACAACCTTCCACGGGCCTTTTGAAAGCCCAAAGTTTTCAGAGAAGTGAAATGTATGGCACCGCTCCATTCATCCTGCAAGAGAAAGCAATCTATACACACGCACACACGCGCACACAAAACCCTAAAAAGCGCAAAGAAACAAACCAGAATTGTGCCGAATGTGGCCGACCACATCAAAGTGCGCTTCTGAAACTCGCCACTTCCAAGGGGCCTAAACTTTCCGAGTCCTTTTCTTGAGCAACGTGGGTGCTGTGGGTCAGTTTGTTTTGTCTGCTGCCTTCTCCTCTTAACGATACAGGGTACATTCGGGGCTGGATGAGAGAGAGCTGGATTCCAGAAAAATCCACAGCTCACTTGCCTCCTTTAAGCTACCCCTCATTCAGAACCTGGAAAATGTGAATTCCTCTCTTAAATTGTCCCACAATGACTGGCCCGCGTGGCTCCGTGGTTGAATGTCAACCTATGAACCAGGAGGTCGGGGCACATGCCCAGGCTGCCGGCTCGATCCCCAGTAGGGGACGTGCAGGAGGCAGCCGATGGAGGATTTTCTCTCATCACTGATGTTTCTAGCTCCCTCTCCCTTCCCTTCTGAAATCAATAAAAAATATATATTTTTTAATTGTCCCGCTGCCCACCCTGTTTGGTCATCTTTTCACTCCTCCAATGGCACCGTCACCCCCATTGTTCCCCTGCTCTGTTTCCCTGTGTGTGTACTCTCCGCTGCCCCTCTTCCTACACTTCTGTTTTCCCTTGGTATCTCTCTGACCCTCTCTGGACACCCCCGCCCCCTCTCCCTCATCTGTGTGCCTGCCTGGATCTCATGGCTTTCTCTGCCCCAGCCCTCTGCAACTTTGTATATATATCCCCCCCCCCCCCCCCCCCACACACACACACGCCCTCCTGGTACCTAATTTCAAGAGATGGTTTCACCCCATTTCAGCCTAATGGGCACCGCCTCCACCGGTGCTCCCCACTCACCTTACCTCCCCCTCCCCCCTCCTCCAGGTCTCTGGACCCTGGAGTACACACGGGAGCTCACCACGCCCCTGTGCATCGCCGCAGCCCGAGGCCATGCGGCCTGCGTGAGCCACCTGCTGGGTCGCGGCGCCGACCCCAATGCCAGCCCCGGAGGCCGTGGGCCCCTGCACGAGGCCTGCCTGGGGGGCCACACGGCCTGTGCCCAGCTGCTGCTGCAGCACCGCGCGGACCCCGACCTGCTCAGCGCCGAAGGCCTGGCTCCCCTGCACCTCTGCCGCTCGGCCGCCTCGCTGGGGTAAGTGACGCGGCCACCCACCACCCACCACCCACCACCCACAGGACCCGAGCCGGGGCTACTGCTCCCGTCGCCGGCCACGCCCCTCCATCCACGCCCCGCCCCCAGGACCCAGAGGCCCCGCCCCATCCCCCGGACCTTGGTGCCGCCTGGGCCTGGACTGGGATCCCTGACACCTCCCGCGCCCTGACCTCACCCAAGCCCCGAACCCAGCCTTGGCCTGCGCGGCCCCTCGCTGGCCATCAGAACCCACAGCGGCCACACCGCCCGCTCCACCCCAGGCCCCACCCCGGACCCGGACTCCCGGACTCGGGACTCCGACCCCGCCCCCACTCCCGGCCCCTGGACCCCGCTCGGCCCTGCCCCCGCGCGCGCGGGTGTAATTAGCCTTGATTGCGAGCGCGAGGCGGGAGGCGCCACACCGAGTAATGAGCGGGGTGATCACGGCCCTCAGACGCAGTGCTGAAGAATGCTAAAAGGCCACTGGCGGGGTTGGGAGCTGAAAAATTAGAGTTTTTAATGATAATTTTATGCAGAATAATTGTCACAGTGTGACATAAATGGCTAGCTCCTCGGGCGGGGCTCCGCAGTTCCTCTAGGAAGCCGAGCTGGGCCTGGCATTTTTCGGGGAGCAGCGGTCCCAGCCCACTGCCCGCCCAGGTGTTGGGGTTCGGGAGGTTCTACAGCTGCCGTGTCCAAGCCCGCGTTTGTCCTTGCAGAGTCTGTGCCCACGGGGTCCGGTAGGCCCGGGAGAAGCTGTGAGCCACCATGTCATTGCACAGGATTCATGTTCGGTTTCTCGGCTTGCAGTGCGTCATCTTGACATTTCTTTTAGTCACAATGTTCCAGCCCCTGCCCTGGGGGTTGTCATTTCTTGGCCTCTGTCTCTGTGGTGAGGATCAAGTAAAATCACCATATGAAGTGCAGCAGGCACTACTACTGGGCTCTGGGTCACCAAGGCGGGGCCCCACCTGCTCATGTCACCTGAGTTCAGAGCGGGGACTCAGCAAGGCAGCAGGCCACCAGTGGCCTGGAGAGTGACGGAAGGAAGCAGCGTTCTTCCAATGTACTTTTTAGGACCTGCTTTACGGAGGTGTAACTGCATACAATAAGCTGCCTGTGTTTGAAGTGTACAATCTGATAAATTTAGACAGACGTCTGTGTGTTCATGAAACCATCCCTATTATCAAGACTGACCACACCCATCCCGGTCAAAAGGTTCCCTGGCCCCATTATTATGTCCCCACCCCCCTCCTCCATTATCCCACTGATCTGCTTTTTGTCACCGTAGTTCAGTCTGAATTTGCTGGAATTCTATATAAGTGGAATGTACTCTTTTTTGTCTGGCTTCGTTCACTCATCATAGTTACTTTGAGATTCATCATATTGTTGTGTGTGTCCATAACTCACTCGTCGTCGTTGCTGAGTGGTATTCCATGGTGTGTTTCTCCATTCGTGTGTTGAAAGGCACTGAATTGTTTCCAGCTTCAGGCTGTTACGAATAAAGCTGCTATGACCATCTGTGTGCCAGGCTTTGTATGGGCATATGCTTTCATTTTTCCTGGGGAAGTACCTAGGCTTAGAACGCCGGGGTCATATGATGTGATTGAACGATAACCTTTTATAAACCTGCCAAACTGGTTTCCAAAGCGGCCGTGCCATTGTGCAGGCCCACCAGCCATGTGTGCGGTCTAGTTGCTTCACACCCTCGCAGTCCTTGGTAGGGTCGCTCTTTCATTGTAGGCACTCCATCCGTGTGTGGTTGTGCCTGGCATTCCCCTAACGACGACTGATGCTGAGCACCTTTGCATGTGCTTATTGGCCGCCCATATGTCCTCTTTGGTGACCACGTGCCTTTTCAAATATTGTGCCCGTTTTATTTATTTATTTATTTATTTACTTTTACTCTTACCCAAGGATATTTTTTCCATTGATTTTTAGAGAGAGAGGCACTGATGTGAGACACACATATCAATTGATTGCCTCCTGCAGGTGCCCCTACTGGGGTTGGGATCAAACCTGCAACCCAGGTATGTGCCCTTGACCAGGAGTCAAACCCATGACCCTTCCATGCTCGGGCTGGTGTTCTAACCACTGAGAACACTGGCCAGGGCTCTTGTACCCATTTTAAAAAATGGGTTGTTTATTCTTAAACGTTGAGATTTCTTTACATTCCCTGGATGCAAGTCCCCTGTCAGGCATGCAATTTATAAATATGGCCTGTCCATCTCTGGATTCTATTTTCTTCTCTTAAAAGTGTCTTTTAAAGAACAGAAATTTTAATGTTGGTGGGATCCAGCTTATCAATTTTTTTCTTTTAGGATTTGTGTAGGGCTATCTTATCTAGGAAAACCTTTGCCTAATGCATGGCCACAAAGATGTCCTACATTTTCCTCAGTAAATTTAATAAGTTTATATTTTACATTTAAGTCTATGAGCCAATTTGAGTTAATTTCTGAATATGGTGTGAGGTATAGATTGATGGATTGAAGCTTTTCTTTTCTTTTTCTGCATGTGGATATCCAATTGTTCCTGCACCATTTGTCAAAAAGCCTTTCCTTTCTCCACTAAATTGACTTTGCACCTTTGTTGGAAATCAACTGACTACGTATGTGTGGGTTTATTTCTGGACTCTTGTCAGTACACACAAGACAGGGCAAGGTCTGACCGGTTCAACAGATAAAGTCCCGAGTTTGATTCAGACCATTTATCTCCTCCATAAACAGTGAAGAGGAGAACAGCCAAAGGTGCCAATTCCTCACGGTCCCTGCCCCACACACCACAGAGGACCACACCTAGACAAAAGGGACCAGTTGGTGACAATATGAGTCGTAGTGACCCCGTTGCTAAGCAGCCAAATCTAGGCTTCAGCTGAGCGGTTTTATAGTCCGCAGCTGTATTCTGAGCGGGGCAAGGCAGGAAGTCTCAAACCTCATGAGAACCCAGGAGGCGATGAGAAACTGTCTCCTGAACGCCTCCCAGGAGACACAGGGAGGCGAGTGGCCTTCGGCCCCTGAGCAGCTCCTTGCCAGCCTCCCACCCAGGAGGATCATGGGTTTTCTGCCAGGACACACATCAGCAGTGGTTCAAGCCTCTGTTTGCATGGCCCGCGTGGATACATGCCAGCTCACCAGGGCTCCATGGCAGCGCCATTCCTCCCTCGGTCTGTTCTGTTTCACCGACGTATTTGTCTGTTGTGACACAGTACCACATGGTACTGACAACTGGCGCTGTAAGGAATCTTGACGTCAGTTCAGTTCCTGGAACTGAACCAATGTTAAGTTCTTAATTTTGACAAATGTACCATATTATAAGAGGTTCACTTTAGGGGAAGCTGGGTGAAGGGTATTTGGGAACTGTTCGTATTAGCTTTGCAACTCTTCTGTAAATCTAAAATAATTTAAAAATAAAGAGAGTTTTAAAAATCAAGTTGGCTTCACGCCTGGAACGCCAACCTCCCACTTAGATCGTATTGGGAAAATATGGCTTTTTATTAAGAAATGAAAATGCAACACAGATTCCAAGCATACGTAGCGTGAATCCTGACAATGTCCCTAATGCAGGTCAGTACATTTGGGCATCGTAAGGGCTGAGGTTTACATAGACCATGACAGCTACTCGGCTCATATACGATGCAAGAGGCTAATTTCCTAGCTTCGGTTGGATTTTCAAAAATCACACAGGTCCGGGACATTGTTTAATAAGGACTTTTGAAGTGTCTTTGTATTGAAACGGGGCTCTGGGAAATCGCTTTTCTTTTGTCTTCCTCCTCCTCCCCCTCTTTCTTCTTTTCCTTCTCATTTTCTCTTCTGTGTCTGTGGTCCCTCTCTGTGAATCTATCCATTTACTTTGACAGCCTTGGCTCATTTAAATCCTGGTTATTGGGGGAAAGATTAAGGTAAGTGACGAACACACCAGAAGTTCAGGCAGAATCCTTCCATCTCACTGATTAGAATGAAAATGCTGCCCGATTCCATGGGCCACGCCTCCAACGATACAGCCAACTACTTTGAAGAATAAAAAGTTAATAGATGTCAGAAAGGGCTTGAGGTTTTGACCAGCGCTTTTCAGCTTCGAGAGTCCCCCCAAAGTCAGAGTCCGGGGAGGTCTGGCTTCACGTAGCATAAACATTATCACCTTGACAAGAAAGAGCTCCTTTCTACATGGTAGATTGTAGGTCATCCTTAATTTTTCTTACCTTTCAGTAGAGAGGGGGTCATTGACCTACATACAGAGCCATTTCATCCTCTTCCTCTTGATGACAATGGTCTCCACACCTCGGGGCCCGGCTCTGCTCCGGCCCCTTTCAGCCGGCAATTCACCGTGGGTGCAGGACTTTCAAACCTTTGAGTCTCTGAGTTCCTGGGACTTAAAAAAAAAATTGTCTGTGCTTCCTTCCAACCAGCAAGCTTCTGAATTCAGAATTCAACACACAAAAAGGGAGATTGGAGCTTTAATCTAGGAGCCTTTTGAAGAGATTTTCCCAGAAAGAAAAAAGTTCCAGTAAAGTTACTGCTCACCTTAGTAGCCGGCATGCCGGCCTCGCCCTATTTATTACCTGGTTCCTCTCCTTGACCCTAGTTCACATTCTGAGATGATTAAAATGAGGAAGGAATTAGCAGAGCACCGATTCTTATTCTCGCCTAACGCTGTCTTGATTTAAGCCGAAGTGAAGCGGGCTTGCTTCCCCCATGAACAGACGAGTATGAAGCATACTTTTTTTGCCCCAGCTGTGTCAATTCAACTGAATGAAAAACCATTCATAAGCCGCTGTTGGGCCTGTGAAAGCAGCTATCCTGGGAGGAAAGGGGGGATCATTGAAGAAAGTCATGGGGCAATTCTTTTCCAGTTCAGACCTGGCAGGCTGAGATCTGGGCAGAGAGGAAGGAAGTACTGCTTTTCCTTCCCAAGAAAGTTAAGGAAGGAACAGGTCCAGGGGAAGGAACTACTCAGAGTCCCCACCACAGCCGCAACCCCAGCATCTCCCTGATAGCAGGAAGTTTACCTGCCTGAGGCGCCAGGCTCATGGGACTTGATAAATAACCCAAAAAGCAGTTCACAAAGATAAATAAGTAAATAAATAAAAAATAAAATAGAGAGAAACAGAAAGAAAAAGCAGTTCATTCTTCCACGTCCCAGGGGGATGATTGAATTATTATTCAAGTAAAGGGGCGAAAACGTGGCCTGGTTCAGTGGGAGCCTGAGGCATCGTGTGGAATACTAAAGCACGAGGTGCAGAGAGGGGCGTCCATTAGACACTTTGATATTTGTGCTTCACACATTCCTGAGCACCTGCAAGGGTCTTACTTGCTTACGCTCCTCCCAGCAGGCCAGTAAGGCGCGGTTATGCCCAGTCTACAGACTAGAAAACTGAGGTTCATGGAGGGCCCCTATTTTGCCAGTAAGGCGGCACACATGAAAATAGTCAGAGCCAGGCTCAAAAGCCCAGTGTCGTTGGAGAGATCAGTGCTGAAAGATGGCCTCTCCTTTGTGAACCTAACGTTTTCCGAAAGCTGTGTATAGTCAGGAAGTAGCTCTGCTCGGCCCCAATCACAGCCTTCCAAACACTACCAATCACTGGCTTTGCCCCTTCTCTGCCCCTTCTTAGCATCTCAGGCAGATTTCTCAGCTTTCTGTTCACTTGCCAAGTCCCATTTGAACTCCCACCACTCAGGTCAGGAATTAAAAGAAGTATTCCAGGCCAAATCCAACCTTCACCCTCCGGGCAAAAGCCTCAGACAGGCCAGGAAACAGACAAATGGCCAATAAGCAAATGAGAAGGTGCTCCACATCACTAGTCATGAGAGAAATGCAAATTAAAACCACAAAGAAATATTCACTATTTCACACCTGTTAGCATGACCAAAGTCAGAAAGGATGACAACAGCCAACGCTGGCCCAGATGTGGAGGGCCTGGAGCCCTCCCACCTTGTCACCGGCAATATACAATGATGCCATCACTTTGGAAGCCTGTTTGGCAGATTCTTTTAAAGTTAAATATACACCTACCAGCAATTTCACTTCTAGAGAAACATATGTCCATAGACTTATTTAAAAATGTTTTCCCATAGTAGCTTTATTCATTATAGCCAAAATGGAAATACCCAAATGTCCACCAATATCAATAGGAGAGTGAATGTTAAAATTGTGGTATATCCATACAATTAAATATACCCAGAAATAAAAAATAATGGGTTACTCTTGTATGCAACTATATGGAATGGTGGATGTCAGACATTATGTTAAGCGAAAGAGGCCAGGTAAAAAGAGTAGAAAGTTCTAAAAAAAAAGACAAACCTAAACTAAACCACTGTGAGAGAAATCAGAACGTGGTAGCCCAATGGTTCTCAACCTTCTGGCCCTTTAAATACAGTTCCTCATGTTGTGGTGACCCCCAAACATAAAATTATTTTCGTTGCTACTTCATAACTGTAATGTTGCTACTGTTATGAATTGTAATGTAAATATCTGATATGCAGGATGGTCTTAGGCGACCCCTGTGAAAGGGTCATTCGACCGCCAAAGGGGTCGCGACCCACAGGTTGAGAACCGCTGTCAGGTAGCCTGTGGGGGGATGACTGACTGGTAGCAAACACAAGGGACTTCCTGGGAGATGGAAATATGGCACCTCTTGATTGGGATGTTGGTTACAGAGGTGCATTGCTCTGTAGAAATTCACACAGCTGTACTCTTAAGACCTATGCATGTATCTGTATGCAAATTATAGCTCCCTTAAAAGTACATAAATACAAACACATCAAACTTTTCTCTGGTCCAAGTCAAAGCCTCCCCCCGCTCTACCCCCACCCCTATCACTTTTCCTGACTCTTCTCCCCTCTGGCCCTGATGTTTCCAGTTTTCCTCTTGATCCACTGTATTGGGATCAGAGGAAGAAAAGGTCGCCCATTTCTGCTTCTAGAAGCTTCCAGAAAGTCAGGTGCTACATCATGGGCAAGTAGGGCAAACGGTGGAGCTGACTTCTCAACGTTTATTCCCTAAATCATTTTTCAGTTCACCAACATGCAGGGTTCCATTTACAATCTGGGGAGAATGTGCCCAAAATATCACTAGCCACAACCATCTGAAACTTCAGGAAAAAAAAAAAATTAAATGGCAGCCACTTCCCCGGACAACCTCCCCGCTTCACGTAAGGGTTAGTCCGCTCACAGCAGCCATTTCAGTTGTAAACATTAATGCTTGATCGTCTCAGAGCTTTGCTTCCGGTAGAGGGGAGAGTGGTTAAAGGGAGAGAGAAGAAAATACAGAAAGAAAGGAGTGGGTGACAGGTCCCAGAGGAGAGGCTCTGCAGAAGGTCCAGGGAAATAAGGCAGAACTGCTGCTCCATCAAAGTCAGGGCGGTGGTTTCCATCCTTCATGAGGCACCAGCTGGTGATTGCGCAGGAGGGAGCCTTCTTGCCACGGCTCCGTTAGAAAACAGGCTGTGTCTTCCTCCCAAGCCTCTCCCCCATGTCCCCTGCCCCCACAGGCTGGCACCTGCCCGGCATCCAGACAGATGCTCTGCCCGCATCCATGACCCAGCCTTGGGGCTCCAGCCGCCCTGCCACAGGACAGTGTATCCAGCCCGCCTGTCCTCAGGACAACTCCGAGGGGGGAGTAGCAGCCGTGATGACTGAACAAGACTGGTTCCCAACACCCGTCACTCTCCCTGGGCACGTGGTCTACGAGTGGGAGGGGTTCAGGCAGCAATCACATGAGGATAGTAGCAGGGCAGCCCGCTGGTCCAAGGACTCCAGCAACTGGGTGGAGCTGCTGCTCGGGAGAGATGCCTGTGAAACCTCACAAAGCGCTTTGGGCGCTGTCCACTTCCCCCACACAAATGAAGCGACTTCTTTGAATCTTGGATTTAGCCTTATTTTCAGTAGTTCCGTGTCACTGTTGTAAACTGCTCACTCAGTGGATCTCCTGGTGGTTGCTGGACCAGGTTGTTATCCAGTGGTAGCTGGGTTCCACCCCAAGAAGACTGCTGGCTGGAGGGTCACCGTCATCTCCCTACCCTTAAGGTCACTGATCGAACCGCAAAAACTGAAAACTGGGGAGAATGAAATCTGTCGGGCAGGGTTGCCAGCAGGACTGGGCAAGTGATTGAATTATTTACTCTTCTGTAAATCTAAAAGAGATTTCCCAGAGCCCCTGCCCCACAGCACCAGGTCCAGTGTCTTCACTGTCCTGTCAGCGAGTCTGTCCAGAAATTTGTGGAGGACTCAGAGTAGAAACACTTTTCCCTGCCTTGAAAGGCTATTGTTGAATGGAGCACAGATGATGTTCTCAAATGATTGAATGGACGTTTAGAGATGACAGGGAAAATGCCTAGCACAGTGACTGGCTCATAGAAGATGCTTCACCAGTAATATCAGTGGGAAGTGTCAGTGGGTGGCAGACAAAGCCATCGAGGCCTCTGCTATGTCATGTCCTGGCTATTTGACTTCATGTAAGTCCCCGGTCTTTCTCAATTTCTCCACCTGTAGATTCTACCTACAATGCAGATTTGTTGCAAGAACTAAAGATAACATTAAAAATAAATAAATAACAAGATCAAGTAGTAGCGAAGCAGTGAGCTCCCAGCTCAGGACCAGCGTCTGAGGAATACCACTTTTTATTTTATTTTTTTAAAATATATATTTTATTGATTTTTTTTACAGAGAGGAAGGGAGAGAGATAGAGAGTTAGAAGCATCGATCAGCCGCCTCCTGCACACCTTCTACTGGGGATGTGCCCGCAACCAAGGTACATGCCCCTGACCAGAATTAAACCTGGGACCTTTCCGTCCGCAGGCCGATGCTCTACCCACTGAGCCAAACCAGTTATGGCTGAGGAATACCACTTTTGAGGGCTTTGTGTGAATAGAGTGATGGACGAAGGGAAGGCAGATGAAGGAGCACCCTCAGCAGGCTGTCTCGTGGGATGCAGGGAGGCCTGGCAGATGGTGGGGAAGGGACGGGGAAGAGGGGGACAGTAGGAAAGCCCAGGTCAGGGCATTCACATGGACCTTCTGCACCTGGTAGGTGACAGGGAAGCCGGTGCTTCAGGAAGATGCTGGACGGTAGATGGGAGCAGTGTGTGGGGTGTGAGCTAGAGTCCTACTTCCCCCTTCAGAAATAAGTTAAAATGACATTAATTCAACAGCCCTTGATGGGCTCATCCCTATTAACTCCTGCCTTTGGCTCAAGCTACTTCTTCTGTGTACTGTCAACCTCGTGCCCCTGAAACAGCCTGTCATCTCGGTCATTATCAAAGACAAGGAGGAGGAATTGTTCTGACGTCCTCAGATGGGAACCTACCCTTGGCTTCTGACCGTGACTGTCCTACAGTGGCTCCAGGCCACCCTGGCTTGCCTGTCCATCAGGGTAGCAGGAAATCTAACAAAATCTCCCCTAGGAGGACAGGGCTCGGGCACAGCTGGGGCACCCGTAGTCCTGCATGGGCCTGGGTGGTGTTTCCCCGCTGGGCCACTTCTCCCACTGCGGACACGAACACATACAAGGTCAGGTCCAGGAGTCCCAAGAAGGCTACTGTCTCCCTGCTTATCACTGAATACCTCCCACCCACCCCTGCCCTCTCCTCTAGGCTCGCCTTCTCATGGGCACTGCCGTACAGCCTTTCTGAAATCGCTGCTTATGCCTGGGCAGATCAATGGAACATTTGAGAGCATTCCAGGCCCCTGGAAAGCTAAGCTAACATTCTCAGAATCCATGTGCTGTGGCTGTGGCTGTGGCTGGTGGGGGATGGTTTCATTATTCATAACCTCTGTCGTGCCTCTTTCAAACTGTAACTCTGATTCCTTTTGGAAAATGTGAAAATACAGGCAGGCAAACAGGCAATAAAAGCACCCATCAGCCAGAGGTAAACACACGCTGGCCCGTATATTTCTAGGCTTGCTGTCTATGCGTATACATATCTGGTGTGGTTTTTAATAGGACTGTTCAGTGCTGCTTGGTAGCCTGATCTTTTCACATAACTATTGCAAATAGCTTTCCGTGTCATTAAACAGGCTCTCACACCTTCGCCTTTAATGACTGCCCAGTGTGTGCCAGCAGAGGTGTGCCCCAGTCAATTGGTTGTGTTGTTTTTTCTCGTGCCTGTGGTCTGCAACTCACATCATTAACTGCTGGAAGAAAGTGCCAAGGTTTCGCCAATTAGAGGCTCTTCATTAAAAATGGAACAGGCATCCGAAGCCCTCCAGGGGGTGGGCCACTGTCCTTGCTCTTCTGAAAGGTATCCCCGTCGCAAACTGCAACCTGGTCCATCAGCCAGACAGGCTGTGGGTGTGGAATAGAGGACCACTTGTATTTCCCTATGGCTGTCTCTGGAGAAGGCGGGGCTGCTTTAACAAAAAAACAAAAACAAAAAAAAGGCAGAAGCAAATGTTTTGTAATTGTTTTCAAGCTTGCGCGGGCTCAGTGGCAAGAATGAGACGGAAGCCTTGATTTGTAACCGCCTGCTGCACTGTTTGAAATGCCTCCCCGAGAGGCAAGGAGGAAGCCAGTCTGAAGTACTCGGATGCTGAAATCTGCATCCTCTCTTAGCTGGTATTGTCCCAAAGGACATTTCACATCAAATTGTACTTGTTTATAAAGATCTTCCACCCAACACAGACCACTTCTCAAGACACTGCTGATATGGAAGCTAAAGATATGCAAAGAGAGAATGAGAACCACTGCGCATCCCTGGGTAGAAATATAAGCAGATTTAACGGCAGCCGCTGGCAGCTGGAAACCCTCCATGGACGATCGTGTTCAGAGCTCAGGGAGGCAAGTAACAGGAAAGCCAGCAGTAACTGGCTACTCATTAAGGAAATGCATTTGTTCGAGCTTTTCGGGGGAACCGAGAGCAGGCTGCCCTGCGCTGGGCACCAAGAAGCAGAGGTAAATAGCCCCCCATTGACAGACTCAGGGCTAATGGTCTAAGAACATTTGAAACACGGTACCACAGGCGCTGCGCCCAGGCACTCATGTACAGGGCATATGACAACACAGCGTCGTGACCCTCTGCTGGTGGCACTAGGGTGACAGGAGCCCAAGAGGCAGAGGACGTAGAGATAGAACTGTGTCCGCCTTCCTGGGACACACAGGCACGGAGGCATGAGCTGCCAGGATGCATCTGAGCACCTGATCAGATAGAGGTGAAGCAAAGGATGGAGCCTCAGGAAATGAGACCGGTGAGGCCCGCAGGATCTGGGCTCTCGGTGTCCCGCGTCCTGGGGACAAGGACCAGGCTCTCTCCAGGAGGCACATGTCATCTGATTCCCACAGGAAAGGCTCTTTCCAGCTGGTATGGAGCTTGTGAGATTGGAGCAGAGGACAAATTAGGAGACTGTCATTACCATTCAGGCAAGAAATGACTTGGGTGTCCACAAAGCACAGTGACCATGGAAAGGAAGGAAAAAGCAGTAATTATAGGTGATGCAGTCAGCAGAGCTGGTGGCCAACTGAAGGGTGGGGGGAGGTAGGACAGAGAAAAGGCAAAGGACAAGATCCCCAGGAAGCAGAAGAGGATTGCACCTGGGGCAAGGTGACTGAGAGGGCCTCAGGTGGAGAAGGTGGAAACAATCGCTGCAGGAGGTCACCGAGAGGGGGAGAGGAGCCGCAGCACCGCTGGAGGATGGCAGTGACGGCCGCGGTGCTGCTGTGGGCGGGATGAGGAGCTGCCCTTCAGCACTGGACGATGTGAACCGAAAGCCCCCGAGGCCCACCTGAGACTGGAGGCCAGTCCACGAGTGTTTTCCCAGCAGCACTCAGAGGCCAAAGGGAAGGGAGAGGGTGGATGACACATGGGTTCCAGGTTGGATTTGGCTGTCTGGCACGGGGATAGCCATGTCCCCTGTTCAAGGGAACCTAGGATGCCAAGAAGACAGTGTCTGGAGTGCTGCCCAGGGAAGGAACGAGGCAGGAAGAGCTGAGAGAATGAGGGGTCAAGGACTCAAGTCTCAATAGAACAGGGATGAGAAGGGCACCAACAGGCCTGGGTGACAACAGGGACCAGAGGCTGTGGTCTGCAGGTGGCATGCTGAGCCGTCAGCCTCCAGAGGGGAAGCAAACACATGGATGGCCATGCCCAGGAGCTGACCCAGGAACAGGTCACTGCAGTGGGCTGGTGTTCTGGCAGTGCCCTCAAAGGACAAGGGCCAGCAGGATGGAGGAGGGGCTGTGTGACTGCCCTCCCACATTCCGGCTGGGGAGGACTGTTTCCCACCAGTGTCTGGGGCCCCGAGGCCCAGCAGCCTGGTCAGCAGCCTGCGCCGGAGCTAAGGTTGAGGGGTTTAGTTCTCCCAGGTGTGGATGGCCCCGAGGAAGCTGCCGTCCTGGGAGAGGCCTTAGTGCCTGGAGGAGGGGGCAGTGACCTGGAGGCAGCAGAAGGTACCCACCTCTGGGGGAAACCCCTGTCTCCCAAGGGAGCTATAGGCCCAGGAGGCCAGTGGGAAATCCAGGCACAGCTAAAATCCATTCTGTTCAGCAGAGCCTGGTTGAAACAAAGGCCATCCCACAGCCAGGCATAGCGGTGTGTTCAGTATGCGTCCCGCCCTGGGGACACCCCAATGCCAGCCTTTGTCAGTGCTGGAGGGCTGGAAGGAGTCCTCCAATGGGAGCAAGGCAAGCCCTGCCTCACCCTGTCCACTTGTCACCGAAGCTGAGGTTTCAGAAGAGGCACATGGTGGCTGAGAAAGAACCTGACAGTCTAAGGGACGCTCCTTAGAACCGTGACTGCCAGGCCCTCAATTGCCACGTGTGACAACGAGCCCAGGTAATTAGTACCTCAGCACTGTCATCTGAACCACATCACCTCCCACGGTAGCACCAGGCAGTTACGAATTACTCCTAAGTCTTACACTCTGCTATAGACTCAGGAAGTCTCCTAGCCATGTCCACCATTCAGTAACCGGTGGGCCTGGTGTTCTCCGTGTTTTGCCATATCTCTTTTTTTATATATTTATTTGATTTCAGAGAGAAAGAGATACAAACATCAATGATGAGAGAGAATCATTGATTGGCTGCCTCTTGCACGCCCCCTATTGGGAATGAGCCCACAATCCGGGCATGTGCCCTGACCTGGAATGGAACTGTGATCTCCTAGTTCATAAATCGAGGCTCAACTGCTGAGCCACGTCAGACTGGCTTTTTTTTATTTTTATTTTTATTTTTCCTAGCTCAGTTTATACTCCCGCATCCTGTGCACAGATCTGAACTCACGTCCTTTCTCCGCGGCTATCCTTCCTCTTCAGGGAGCCCACTGTCCCCCTGGGGTGTCCTAAGTCCCCGAAACAGCAGCCAGGGTGTGGCGAGTCCCGTGGCAGGGTGTGGGGGTCGGGTGTCCTTCCCTGCCCACCCGGTGACCAGTCCCGGCCTCCCCGCAGGTGCGCGCAGGCGCTGCTGGAGCACGGCGCCTCGGTGCATCGCGCGGGCGGCGCCGGCCTGGACACGCCGCTGCACGTGGCGGCGCAGCGCGGCCTGGACGAGCACGCGCGCCTCTACCTGGGCCGCGGGGCGCGCGTGGACGCGAGGAACGGCCGCGGCGAGACGGCCCTGAGCGCAGCGTGCGGCGCGGCGCTGCGGCCCGAGGAGCAGGAGCGCGGCCTGCGCCTGTGCGCGCTGCTGCTGCGGCGCGGGGCGGCGGCGGACGCGCGCGACGAGGACGAGCGCAGCCCACTGCACAAGGCCTGCGGCCACGCGCGCCCCGGCCTGGCGCTCCTGCTGCTGCGGCACGGCGCCGACGCGGCCGCGCTCGACTACGGAGGCGCCTCGCCGCTGGCCCGCGTGCTGCAGGCGGCCGCCTGCGCGCCCCAGGCCGCGCCCCAGCGCACGGTGCAGGCGCTGCTCAACCACGGCTCCCCCGCCCTGTGGCCCGACGCCTTCCCCAAGGTAAGAGGTGGCCGGGCACCTCCCACCCCACGCTTTGCATGCAGCGCTTCTCACTCTTCCGGGGACTCAGAAACCCCCTGGGGACTTGGGAAGCGGCAGATTCTGACTCCGTGGGTTTGGGTGGCAGAGTCCCCGTTTCTAACAGTTGCCAGGTAAGGCCCAGGCTGCTAGTCTTGGGACCATACTTTGAGGAGCCAGGGCCCGGAAAAGTGGCTTCCAGCCACTAGAAAAGAAAGAGGTTGGGGTGTGAACAAGCATGCCAGCGTGTGTGCTTTCAAAGTAGTCACCTGGGGACTCCACACACTTATTTCCCTGACGCTGTCATGCCTTAAGTTATTTTGGCAGCTCATCTTTTGTCATTTTCAGAACAATGAAAATCGATTTCTATGGCATCTGGCATTTGATCTGAAATGAAATCCCCAACCTTGTTAATGAGATTAATTACACGTTTGCAAATTCCCTCATTTTCCTCCTCATGCTTGCCTGTGAAATACCAGGCAGGTGTTTCTCCTTCCTGGGTTTCAGCCAGGTGAGGGGACTTTTCCAGAGTCAGGGCTGTGGAGACCTCAACCCCGCTTTGCAGGCTTGCCTCTGAGCGGTTTGTCACCTTCCCCATGGGTCAGATCTCGCTTGAAATAATAAAGAGGAAGAATAATGCGTTCTCACCAGAGAAAATACTCAAAAGACGGGACATATTTCCAAATGAAAAGTTCCCAAAATATTGGTTGGAGTAAGAGATTGTCTTTCCCAAAAGACTTCACCAAAGGGAAGTCATTCCATTAGATGTAAAAGTGGGCGTGCTTAATTTAAAAATGATCCCTCTTCCCCACGCTCACCAATCAGAGGCAAGAGACATGCCTGACAAGTTTTGAATGGGTGAAAGGCTGTCATCCAAAAAGAACAGTGTTCTAGATGGTCTGAAATAGCGCGATTCACACACTTCTCTCAAATGCTAACTTTGCATTATAGATGCACGCAGAGTAAAGTTTGTGTCTGTAAAAACACAGGTGAAAAGTGGGAAGCCCACCCAAACGGCTCCCTGAGCGTTTCCTTGACAAACATTATGACAAGTGTCTTGTACTAACTCTCACATTGTCTTTGAGCCGTTCTCACGTGGTTCTCACGTGGCACTCTACTAATATAGTGGCTCCAGGAGGGTGAGCTCTGGAAAGGGAGGGAATGCCAGCAGCTTTATATTCTACTAGGGGCCCGGTGCACGAAATTCGTGCACTGGGGGGGGGGGGAGTGTCCCTCAGCCCAGCCTGCCTCCTCTCACATACTGGGAGCCCTCAGGCGTTGATCCCCATCACCCTCCAATCGCAGGATCGGTCCCTTGCCCAGGCCTGATGCCTCTGACAGAGGTGTCAGGCCTGGGCAGGGGACCCTCATTTCCCCCCAACACTGGTTCTGCCCCCCAGCCCAGGCCTGATGCCTCTGGCCCAGGCATCAGGCCTGGGCAGGGGACCCCCAGACCCCTCCGATTGCTGGCTCTGCCCCTTGCCCAGGCCTGATGCCTCGGCCAGAGGCGTAGACCCCCATCACCCTCCGATCGCCTGATCGGCCCCTTGCCCAGGCCTGACGCCTCCGCCAGAGGTGTCAGGCTTGGACAGGGGACCCCCATCTCCCCCCGATCACTGGCTCTGACCCCCGTCCAGGCCTGAGGCCTCTGGCCCAGGAATCATGCCTGGGCAGGGGACCCCCATCTCCCTCTGATCGCTTACTCCACCCCCCGCCCAAGCTTGACGCCTCTGACCCAGGCTTCAGGCCTGGGCAAGGGGACCATCATATCCCCCCAATCCCTGGCTCCGCCCCCCCAGCTCCCCGTGGTTGCAGGCTCTGCCCCTGCCCAGGCCTAACGCCTCTGGCCTGGGCGTCCCGCCCGGGCAGCGGGGACCCGCAGCTGCAGTGGCCCCGCGATTGTGGGCTCCGCTTTAGGCCCAGGCAAGGGACCCCTAGCTCCCGGGACTGCCAGCTTCGACCGTGCCCAGCTCCCATCGCTGGCTCCACCCCTACTTCCTGCTATCACTGGCCAGGGCGGCAATGGCGCCTGATTCTCCGATCATGGCTGGGGGGCAGGGCAAAGGCAGCCCCAGGGCCGCCTTTGCCCTGCCCCCCAGCTCTTAGCTCCCCCCTGGGTTTCCGATCACTGTCAGTGGCAGGGGGCTTCTTCCTGCTTTCCCTTTCGCCTCCCTGCATTGTGCCTACATATGCAAATTAACCGCCATCTTGTTGGCAGTTAACTGCCAATCTTAGTTGGCAGTTAATTTGCATATAGCCCTGATTAGCCAATGAAAATGGTAGCGCCATATGCCAGTTACCATTTTTCTCTTTTATTAGTGTAGATAACACTTACCTGTTATCTCCCTAATTTGCATTTTAACATGTCCCAATATTAGCAGGCTTAGTGCATCAACCATAACATGGAAACAAGACCCACTCGCTGCCCCTCCGGGTCACACGGTGTTTGCCTTAAACCAAGATGTACACGTCAACTATCACCATATGAAATTGCATAAAGAATGCAAAAAAACAGGCTTTACGCAATGGGCCACCAGTGAAAAATACCTGAGGCAAATTATTTTTGTTGTTAATCCTTGCCCAAGAATATTTTTCCATTGATTTTTAGGGAGAGTAGAAGAGAGAGGGAAAGACAGAGAGAAACATCGATGGGTTGCCTTCTGCATGAGCCCTGAGCAGGGCCTGGGCCAGGGAGGAGCCTGCAACCAAGGTATGTGCCCTTGACCAGAATCAAACCCGGGACCCTTTGATCCACAGGCTGACGCTTTACCCACTGAGCCAAACTGGCTAGGGCGGAGGCAAATTATTTTAAAGAAAAAATATCAAAAAAAAGAAAAAATAAATTAAAAGAAAAAAGTAAACAAAAGGAAAAAATATCAGTGTATTTCAGCAGTGACTACAAATAATCCTTTGTTGGCCTTGAAGTCACTCTATTTGAGTGATTCTTTACCCAGGTTTCCAAGTCCCAGGGGCACCTTCCCTGAGGATAAGACCTCTAACACCTGAACTCTGTCTCCAGGGCTGTGGGAATTACCCCACCTT
Organism: Myotis myotis; assembly: GCF_014108235.1. Lineage (NCBI taxonomy): Eukaryota > Metazoa > Chordata > Mammalia > Chiroptera > Vespertilionidae > Myotis > Myotis myotis. The sequence continues at coordinate 34,060,229 of NW_023416390.1, read as the reverse complement.
GACCTTGACATGCAGGGCAAAGCACAGTGGCTCTCCCTCTGGGTCTCCAGGGGCCCTATCCTGGGTCAGCCACACAGGAACAGAGCATGGTCAGTGGAGGTGTAAATTGGGTTTAGGTTTGGGGGGAGGGTCCTGTAATGGGGGTCAAAAGGCTATGAGAAGTGTTCAGCTCCTAGAAGTGACACTGACTCTCCCAGCAATTGTAGAAGGAATTAGAGTTTCCTTGAGAAATCAGAATACTTTGAGGCTTTCACCAAAAAGCATTGCCCACCATTGCTTTCCTTGCACATGCACAGAGCTGACCCCTGCACACCTCAATGTTGAGTGAATGAAGGAGATTCCAGCAACTCCATGGCACACCACTTGCTGTTAAGTCCTTGGAAATGGACATGGGGATCTGAGTCCTTTGTGCTGAGGTCGACCGCACCTCTAGGGGGCGACCATGGCACTCCTGGCTGGGAGCAGGGTGCGGCCCAAATGCATTTACCATACTTGGCGTCCTCTGAGCCAAGTTACAAGTGCCTGTGATGTTCTAGCCTGGGCCCAGGACAGCCAGGGCGCACACTGGAAACCTGGCTGCAGCATCTTCCTCCACCCAGGCCACCTGCATGTTCCACCAGGAAGGAGTCTAATCACCACACGAGACATCAAAGGGACAGACCAGCTCTGCTCAGCAGCCCCGTGGAGTGCGCAGCAAACACACTGAACCAGGCCACAAAGATACACTGCAGGCGAGACTCCACACCGTGGCGAGGGGTGCACAGAGGCGCCGGCAATGTCACAGAGCACGCGGTCCGTGGGCAGCAGCTGGGCTTGAAATAGATGTAAAGAGATACCCACGGAGCTCGGAATTACTGAGGCAAAAGGTTTCACAGCGAGCTTATGACATAAATCACATTCCCTCAGGCCCAGACAAAGGCACCATGGCCGCAGCAGGCAGACTCCAAGCATCCACCGCGCCGAGGACAGTGCTCTGCGGTGAAAATCAAAGTGGTGTCACTGCTTGGGAAGCAAGCGTGTTGACAATGCCAGGCCTTTCTGCCTGGCTGACCTCTAGTTAACACCAGTCAGGGGTGGGGGCACAAGGGCAGGTGGCAGGCAGTGGCCAGGTTTGAATTCTGGAAGTTGTCAGCACAGGTGGGGCTGGCCTGGGGGAGAGCAGACAGGAGGGCAGAGAAACACACACACACACACACACACACACACACACAAATGTGAGTCCAAACTTGCTTTGCCACTGCACTAGCTGAGCTTGTGGGTTGGATGCTTGGTCTGGAATAAAGGGCTTTGCTCACCGTTCTCTCTCCTGCCTCTCACCTGGAGGCCAGATTCACGAGTTTGAAGAGCAGATTTTGGGCTGGGCCCCAGAACAGAAACAGCGTTCCTGAGGGTGTGGGAGGGTAAGTCAGCCCCACTCTGGGATGGGACAGGACCTCCCCAAGTCCCAGAGCTGGGAGGTAGCACCAGGACAGAAGCCCATGGCCTGGGACCGCTCTTTCCTGCCTCTTCCATGGGTCATTTGTCCCTCATTATATAAAGGGATCCCCTCCTCAGAGCACTTCTCATTTGCAGTCAGCTCTCATGCTTAACGCACTCTGCTTCCTCACCCCTGTTCCTTGTTTTGTGCTGTTTTGTGCCTTGTTACCTACGGGGCAGAGGCCAGCAGCACCCGGCGGAAATGCACACGCGGAGGCCGTAAATATTCACACTCGTACTTGCCCACGAGCGGGGGAGGTGCAGGGACAACACCAGCAGTGCCCTGTGTCCCCCAAACCACATAGGCCATGCTTCCCACGGGCACCCCTGAAGCATGTATTTAGGCATTTAACACACATTCCTAAGGCATTGCTAAGCCCCGTGCTGGAGTTACTGTGTTGAACCCGCCCTCATGGCACTGTCCCTCAGGAGGGTAAGACAACCACACACACACACACCCATGTGATGTTGCTGTGGTGAGAACAGGTACAGAGCAAAGACCCTCCACACCTTGAAAGTGCCAGCTAGGGGGCTTGACCTAGCTTGGGGAGTGGGGAGGAGGCTCCACAGGCTCCCCCCACGTATGCTGAGTGAGCCCAGACCTGAAGGCTGAAGCCTTTCTATGTGAGGAGGGGAGGAAAGGCCATCCAGGCAGAAAGGAGCAGTCCAGGCAAATGTCCTGGGGCAGAGGGAGCTGCCACATGTGCGTCAGAGAGGACCCAGTCGCTGGAGAGGAAGAGGCAGGAGGGAGCCAGTTGAGGCGGGTGCTAGGCAGGGCCCTTGTTCAGGGTTTGAGCCTTTGTCTGGAGAACAATGGGAATCAATGGCATGCTAAGCAGGGAGGTGACATAATCAAATGAGCTCTCTGCTTAGGTGCAGAGAACAGCTGGGGTAGGGGCTGGGGAAAGCCCCACGGACTGGTGGCCATCCAGGTGAGGACTGCAGAGAGAGGGGCAATGGAGGTTGCGGACGAGAATGACAGATTCTAGAGACATCTGCAAAGCTCTGGTCTTGCCTCACCTCCTGGGCATTGCCCACGTTGAAAATCCAGGTGTAAAGTTTTCGTGTTTTCTTTTTACACAATTACAGAATTCGGTAAGGTGGCTTCACCCTGCTCCCATGACACAGGCTTTTAGGGGGCAGATCCTGGGGGAGCGATAATCAAAACCCAGGACTCCATTTCCTGTCTCCACAGGGCCGCCCGCACCCTGTCCCCGGGGGCGGGGGGAGGAGGGAGGAGCAAGCATAAATGGCGTGCCTCTGTTTTTCTTGCTCATTTTATTTCCCGTCTACATCTAGAGCAATGTGCCTGTGTGATTTTTCCCCTTAATTTTCTTTCTGCCGCCTCATTAGCCGGAGAGGGTGCGCGCGGACCCTAACGACATCAGCGTGTCAGAGTGATGTGGCGGCCGCCCCTCCGCAGACGCGCGGAGGCCGCCGAGGTTTTAAACTGTGTTGGCGTAAAAATAATGAAGGCAGCCAGCTGCCTGGCAAACACGAGGGCACAGCGCGGAGGGCGTGGGGAGGGCCCCGAGCCCCAGAGAGGTGGAACCGAGGAGAGACAGGAAATGAATTCCCAGAGACAGGCAATAAGGCTTTGTCACAGTCTGTGACCCACCGACGGGGCCGGGGGAGGGGCGCTGCTGCAGAGGGAGGGCCAGGGGTCCTGGCGCTGCAGGCAGCCACTGGGATGCATTTCACGTTCCGCAGAAAGAAGGGAGTGGGCCAATCGGAGGGTCGCTGGACGCCAGGGGAGCCTGAGGAAGCAAGCATTGCCTGGAGCTCCATCCGTATGTGACCCGACTAGATCTGGGGGTGCAGTGCGAACCCTCATCTTAACGGCATGGTTCTCCCAACACAGAAGAGGACAGTGGGTGTCTGAGAGGGCCATGCTCCAGGAGCTGGCAGGCTAGTGGCAGCTGTGTTAGCAGAAGTGTCAACACGGCAAGAGCACATTGGGGTGAGGCGGGAAGGGGGCGGGGGGGACGGGGGGCAGGATATGCCCTGCCCCAGACCCATGAACGTCAAAAAGGATGGAATTACCATGACTAGGTTAATCAAATCATTTGGGGTGTTGGGGAGTCAGCCCCAGTGTTCATGACAAAGAACTAATGTTAAAAGCTATCCATACAGCAATGAAAACCAGGCTGGACCCAGATTTCTCTGCTGCAGTATTGTCCTAAGACAACGACATGTCGTCTACAGATTTTTAAAGGAAAAGTTTGGACAGAGGATTCTAACCTCAGACAGGATGGCTTTTCTTTTGATGGTGAAAGAAAGACACCTGCAGCTATCAAGACATAAGACAAGGCTTCCTAATGCATTTTTTAAAAAATAAAAAGCATCCTTCTATTTTTTTATTCAACAAATATTTATTGAGTGATAGGCAGTAGGAGTGGATAATGAAAAAGCAGGACCCTGCCCTCATGGAGCTTACATTCTAAAGGGAAGACACCGTAAGCAGTGAACATAATAAATGGACCAATGAAGTGATGAGGCCTCAAGAGAGAAGCAGCTGCAGTTTTAGGTGTGGCACTGGGGGGGGGTGAACTTTGAGTCAAGAATTGAGAGAGGTGGGGCATGGGCTGTGCGGATGTCTGGGGTTGGAGCAGCCTGTCTGTGGCCCTGTGGCTGGAGCGGGCCTGACCTGTGTGTAGACAACACGTTTCATGATCTGACCCTGCTTTCCTCTCCGATCTCTGGTCTCTACTCTCATGAGCCAGCCAACAGGTGTTGGTCCTTCTCACCTTCCACGTTTGGTAAATGTGTTCACCTAGAGCACTCCTGCCCCCAGAACTCTCCATAACCTTTTGTCGCTCCTACTCTGTAGCTAGATCTTAGCTTGAATGTCACTTTTTCCAGAAGTCTTTCCCTGAGCAACTCACCACCCCATTGCAAGCCCGGGTCTGAGTTAGGTGCCATTTCTAGCACCTCTGCAGGGCTGTGGCACTCACTGCATATTATTATTAGTGTTTGGACTGTGTTGTTGGGACTATAAAGTCCCATGAAGGCAGGGCTTGCCGTTGTATCACACAGACCTACACACTCCTAGCTTCTAGTAGGAGCTTGGTAAATATCTGTGGAATGAATGGCTTAACGGACAGGTGGTAAGCATACAACCCAGTGAAAAGAGAGACAAATAATTGTAAGGCACGTTGTAAAACTAATGAAAATACCAAAATTATTTCCAAAGGAGATGTAAATAGGAGATATCTCCTGTCCAGATAGAGGGACACACAGACCAGGCTCCTGCCCCCTGCCTTGCTGGGTTTGGCCAGTGCCATCTCTCAACTGCAGGAGGGAGGGGAGGAAAGTGAAGTCAGAGGATGTATTCACTGGGCCTGCTGTCTGCTGCAGGCTGGCTGTGTGTTCCCCACCAGGGATCACTGCCCCAGGAGGACAGCCCACCCCCTCTCCACCCTCTGGCTCAGGAATGGAATAGTGCTGCTACCAGCTCGCTCCACTTTCATGTGCTATCCCTGGCAGTTCCCCTGCACTCACACTGAGCTCAACAGCCCCTGTATCAGTGCACCTTCCTGAAATCATCCTATATCAGACATGCCTTCTGTTTCCCGCTGGAACCCTCACTGATACCTGTGCAACGCTAAATGTCTGTAAAGTGAAGATCGTTTCCCAGGAAAATATAGACTCACAAAATTGATTCAAGAAGAAATGAAAACAAAATATGCTGGTAACCAGGAAAGAAATAGAAAATATCAAATTATTACCTGCAATTAAATGGCAGGCTTAGATAATATCAAGTGCAAGATCAATCATGTCTTCTTAATTCAATAATTACCTACTTTTTAAAATCAGGGTATTAAAAAAGATAGAAATTTTCTCAGGTACTTTTATTAAGTTAACATATTAAAACCTGACAAAAATAGCTCAAAAAACTAAAACTGTTAACCAAATTTAGTTATTAAAAGAGATGCAAAAATCTTAGTAAATTAAATCTTCCATTATAATTAGAAGAATAGCAAATAAAGTCTGTTTTATGAAGGCAAAAGTGAGTCAATATTGGAAAATCTTTTTATATCAACTTGCTTTAAAAAAAAAAAAAAAGGCAAAAAATAAAGTTAAATCCTGAAAGTTGTAGTAACCTAGGAATGGAAAGCTATTTCCTTAACTTAGAACAGAGTATCAATCTGAAACTAATATCCAAGATTATATTTATGATGAAACATTACAGACAATCCTATTAAAATTAAGAATAAGATAATGATGCCTGCTATCAATTTTGTTTAACATTGAACTTGAAGCTCTAGCCAATGTAATTAGACAAGAAAATTAAATAAGAAATATGAATAGTGAGGAGAAAATACCATTATTTGCAAAAATGATTGTCTCCGTGAAACATAACCTTCATAAATAAGGTGTATTTACAAATCAATGAAAAGACGGAACACACTATAGAAAAAATGAGCAGAAGACATAATGTAACAATTCAGAAAAGAAGAAAGACAAATGGTCAACCAAAACAAGTATAAACATTCCATCTTGTACCTATCAAATTTAAATAATGAATGCGATGATTTGGGCAGGGAGAAAGAGGCACTCTCATACTCAATTCTTTAAGAAGTGTAACATTTTACACACTCACAATTTGACAATATCCTTTAAAAGTTTGAAAATGTACCTATACTTTGACCCTGCACTTCTCCTTCCAGGAATTCAGTGTAGGAAGGGGGCAGAATTATTACCTAAGAATGGTTTGGGACAGCAAGAGATAGACTTATGTTCAAGATTGTTCATTGTTTATCATTTCCACTTAGGGTAGTTAATTTCACTGAATACATGATGATCCATTCATAAAATAATATTATATGGCCACTAAAATGATGCTCACTTATCATTTTTGTTCACAGTCAATTTTGAGTAGACAAAAATCAAGTTTCAAAATAATATACAAAGTATTAGCCCATTTTTAGATATATTAATGTTTTGTCTAAATGCATAAAAAGTGAGTATACACAATATAGGGTTTATTCTGAACAAAAGACCTATGAACTTTTGTTTCTCTTTTTTTAATATATTTTATTGATTTTTTACAGAGAGGAAGGGAAAGAGAGAGTTAGAAACATTGATGAGAGAGAGAAATATCGATCAGTTGCCTCCTGCACACCTCCCACTGAGGATGTGCCTGCACCAAAGTACATGCCCTTGACCGGAATCGAACCTGGGACCCTTCAGTCCGCAGGCCGACACTCTATCCCAGTGATGGCGAACCTATCACACGCGTGTCAGAGGTGACACGCGAACTCATTTTTTGGGTTGATTTTTCTTTGTTAAATGGCATTTAAATATATAAAATAAATATCAAAAATATAAGTCTTTGTTTTACTATGGTTGCAAATATCAAAAAATTTCTATATGTGACACAGCACCAGAGTTAAGTTAGGGTTTTTCAAAATGCTAACACGCTGAGCTCAAAAGGTTCACCATCACTGCTCTACTCACTGAGCCAAATCAGCCAGGGCTGTTTCTCTTTTTTAAAGGAGTTTTAGATGTGAAGGAACCTGGACAGGCTGTAAGGGAGCGGCCATCCCGAGTGACTTAAATACGGTACCTTTTCCTGTTTGGCTCTGTGCTCAGGGAGCCCAGGGAGATGGTGCAGCCAGGCTTAGTTGCTGGCTCTCACTGTTGTCTGCTGTAGGTATTTGCTGCCTGGTCTTAGAAAAATTGCTTGAACTCTGTTTTTCTCAATCTGAAAAAATACAAGGAACAGTTGTATTACACTCAGTAAATATCAAGCCTCAAAAACAGAGAACTATGAGGTTCCCCGCCCCCCAAGATCAACTCTGAATGTGATGGAGCTTCCAAGTCCAGCTACTCACAGAAAGCAGCGGAGGAGCAGCGCGTTCCAGCACCCACAGGGACACACCCGCAGGACCCCGACAGTGAGAGACTCCGGGACAGATAACCCAGTTTCTTCAGCAAAGAAACAGAAAGTTCTAAAACTACATCATATCAACTAACCTCATGTGTTTAGATTCTTATTCGAACAAATTATTTTTAATATAATGGCATTGAAGAGAGCGCTGTGAATTTAAACACTGACTATATGATACTAAGAAAGTCAGTCTTGTTAATTTACCAGGTGCTATAGTGATACTGTGTAGATATTTCTTCTAAAGGGTCCTTTAGGAGACACAGTAAAATATGTGCAGGTGAAATGGCAGAATGCCCGGAATTTGCTTTAAGATAATATGAGGGAGAGGGGCTGAGGGTGGATGGGGCAGGATTCGCCATGGGATGATGCTGGGTACATAGGGGCTTATCATACTATTGGGTCCAGTTTTGTGTCCATTCAAATTTCTTCGTAACAACAACAAAAAAGTTTATTTTTTAAAAGCAAAGTGTTCCCACCTTTATGATAAAGCTGATGAAATTTAAATTTGCAAATAATAAAATAGGAGTCCTTTGACCGTGGGGACTGTGAAAAAAAGAGAAGGGCCAAGTAGAGGGGAAACTCCACAGCAAAGCAGTTCTCTTCGCCAACGTCCTGACATTAGAAAGTTGAGGTGAGAAGTTGGGATGACTGTCCCGGCCACGCGCTCCCAGCAGAACCTCATGCTGTTCCCTGAGCAGCTCTCCAGAGTACCCCCGTCCCCCCGCCCCTCCCCCGCACTTGCTCCTGAACCCCGGATGCTGAGCGCTTTGCCCAGATTTGCAGGATGGCGGGACAGGGCCCCTTGCCCAGCGCGGCCTTGTGCTTATCTGTGAACTCACTCCTGCAGCCCTTCACCTGCCCAGCTGTGCTGCCACTGTGATCGCCCCTGTTCCCAGAGGGACTGAGGACAGTGGGGTCACAGACAGTCATGGGTGTGAACACACCTCCATCTCCCTGCCCTTTCCGCACTTGGACCCCAAGCCCAGTCAACCTGAACGTGGCCTCCCCACTTCCCACAGGTGCTGCAGGCCTGCGCGCCAGCCCCGGCGGTCATCGAGGTGCTGTTCAACGCCTACCCTCAGCTCCGCGTGTCCGAGTCCTGGAGGGAGGTGATTCCGGAGGAGGTGTTTCAGGTGAGGGAGCCGCCTGCCTTCCATGTTGGGGCAGAATCGCCACCTGTTTCTGTGCGGGGCCAGGCGTTCTGCTCTCCTCTCCAGGTGGGTGTAAACCTCTGGAGAAGGAAAGCGGAAGCGACCTGGGGGTGCATCTGAGTCCCTCTGCCTTCCTGTGGGCGCTCAGCATTCACACGGCCAGGAGCTCCTGTTACAGTCAGGGTGCTGTCCTACAAGGAGCTGGAGGAGCAGTCCCACGCTGACCAGAGGGACGGCAGGGATCAAGGACCTGGTGTCCAGACCAGGGTGGGGGGCCAGCACCTGAGTCCACAGGTGTGGCTCCCGTGTATCCGCTTGTCTCATACTGACGTCCCGCCTTCCTTGCCAGGCACACCGGCCTTTCTACCAGTCTCTCTTCGCCTTGGCCGGCAGCCCGCGCCGCCTGCTGCACCTCTGCCGCTGTGCCATTCGCAGACGGTTTGGCAAACAGTGCTTCCGCCTCGTGCCTCTGTTACCCTTGCCGGCGACCCTGCAAAGCTACCTCCTTTTGGAGCCAGAGGGTGTTTTGCACTGAAAACCAGAGCATTTGGACTTGTTCTTGGTCTCCTCTTTGCTTCCGTGGTGGCTGGGTGGTGAGAGCGCCCTGGGTGGAGACCTGCGGGCCTGGTGGGACCTCCCACTGGCCGGTGCAGACCTGCCTGAGCTTCAGGCCCACCTGGGAATGCGGTAAGAGCCCTCACTGCCTCTCAGGTTGCTTGTGAGGATGGACATCGTGCATCGCATAGGACTTGTATCAGAAAGTGCCTAAGGTGTACCTGCTGCTGCGAGGTTTGTCTCCTGCCCGGAAGGGGTCAGCAGCATGCACGCTGCCCCCAAGGCTTCGGACCCACTGCCTCCTGGACAATGCCCCCTCGTCCTGAAGCCCGGCCACCTGGAAAGACTGTCCCCAAAACATGACAGATGTGCATACTGAGGGAGGACATCGGTTCCATGATAAAAGCCCCTTCCCCGGAGCCCACTGGTGCTTCCCAGCGCAGGGGGCCCAGGGCTCCCCAGAAGGACGCTGGAGGGGCTGTGAGCCAGACATGTTTACCCCATGCGGGTCTTCTGTCTGACATTCTCACCAAACCCAACCCATCCAGCTCTAGGGTGTGTGGTCCAGGAAGCCACAGGCCGATAGAGGTTGCGCTCAGCTCAGCCCAAGCATCTGTAACAGGAGAGATGTTCCGACGGTCTAGGACTGTAGTCACTTGATTTCCTGAATTCTGATGCTTTGACATCTGGGGCTCTGATGACTCTGGGGAGACTCTGCCCTCACACCCCACCCCCCCACCACCACCACCAGGGTTATCATTCCTAGGATAGTAAACAACTTGCCAGCCCAGCATGCTTTTCAAATGCAAACCCATCCAGAGCGCACACCCCAGCCCCTCCTTCACTGGGTGCTCATGCCCCAGGACACCAGCCACCCCAGGGCCAGGTACCAGGCAATCCTTCTGCCCCAGAGCCCGCTGAAGTTATTCTGAGTAGCTAACCCTAAGCCTAAGCCTAACCCGTCTATCCTGCCTCACCTGTTCTTTCTGTGGAAACCACAATAAAGGCTCTTGCCCACACCCCCACTTCTGACCAACCCTGGTGCTTCCCTGTGTGGCCCCCATGGCGAGGCCTGTTCCATCTCTGAGGAATGAGTAATAAACTATCTTGTCAATGGCAATCATTTCCTGATTGGTTGGCCTCACTTGACCTCAAGTTTGCTATTAGACACCATCCTATATAATAAAAGGCTAATATGCAAATCGACCAATCGCTATGATGCTCACTGACCACCAGGGGGCAGGCACTCAATGCAGGAGCTGTCCCCCGGTGGTCAGTGAGCTCCCATAGGGGGAGCGCCGCTCAGCCAGAAGCCCTGAGCCAGGTTCCCAGCTGGCTAGTGCAGCAGTGGTGGTGGGAGCCTCTCCCGCCTCCACAGCAGCACTAAGATGTCCAACTGATGGCTCCCAGACTGCAAGAGGGCACAGGTCGGGCTGAGGGACCCCCAAGTGCATGAATTTCGTGCACTGGGCCTCTAGTATTTTATAAGAGAGACTGCTGTGACCCTCCTCTGCAGGCAGCAGTGGCTCTGTTTTCGTCCAGTCTGAACCAATGCAAGGCACTCCTGAGCAATCTGAGAGGGGGCAGGGCACCTCGTCCCATTGTTGCAGTCTGGAAGGGGAGTTTATACCCACAAATACTGCAGGATAAGGCAAGGTGTTGTGTGCACTATGAGTGAAGCCCACTGGAGGGGAGGGTGAGCAGGGGGCAGACACTGAGATGGGCATTGTGATGGGGGTAGTCTGGCTGAGCCTTGGCTTGGCCAATGGTCAGATTTCAACACAGAGGGTCTGAAAGGGAGTGACAGGGCAGCAGAGCCCTCAGCTGACCACCCACATCTGTCCCTTGAGCCCAACAACTCACCTGCCCTAGAAAAGGCTACACAAACATGGCTGTCCTCAAGCTCCTCCCAAACAGATAGGAGTCACCACTGTATGGAAAAGTCAGGGGTGCGGGACAGTGCCAGGCAGGAGGTACAATGACATGCAACGTGTCCTCTGGAGGGGAGGGTCACTGAGAGGAGTGCAGATGGGAGAGCCTTGGTTTTCAGACCAAGGATTCTTACCTTATTGACAAGCAACGAGGACCATGGAGCAGGTGAGCAGATATGGCCACAGTGGGACTCCAGGAAGGTAGCTCTGTCCTGGAAAGGGATGCAGTGTCCTGGAGGGCGGGGAGGAGCCCGAGATGATACCTAGAGATGGGCTTCAGATCCAGGCTGCTCTGCTGAACAGGAAGAGCCATTTAACCAAAACCAGCTGTGATCACCTGGAAAATGAAGGTGTCTGTGCCTCTTGAATATGGCTGGGGTGACACCCCTCCCCCAGGGTGTCCCCACTGAGCCAGTCCAGAAAAAGAACTTGGTAAGTAGTTCCTTCTAATACTATGATTGTTTTTACTATTATTAGAAGAAAATAGCCTAATATTGGGAGAAAGACTGTAAAATATGGAAAAGCAAAGCAGTGTTATTGTTGAGGACAAATAAAAGGGCAAAACCGATAAGAACTGCAGCCACAGCCCTGAGCAGCTCTGTCCTCACTGAACTTTGCAAATCTGAATCTGAGCGAGCAACTCGCCATCCCTGCTTCAGCCACCCCATCCCATCTCTCCCACACACCTTAGGAAACAGTTTGCTTGTTTTTCTGAAATGCATTAAGTTTAAATATGTTTGGAGTCCTAGAACAAAGTAGAACTCTTTGAAAATATGTTAACATTATATTTCTGAAAATCTGATGAATAAAGACTCATATTTAGTTTTTCAGAATTGAATTGCTAGCAATTTGCTTTATTAATAAAGAAAAATTTTTAACTCAAAAATGTGTTGTTTTGATGACTGTGTCTAACTGTACTCTGCGCTGCATGTATTAGGAGGTTCTAAAATGAAGGGGACTTGCATCATTCCATCCAGATGAGAAAGAGAAAAAGGGGAGGGAGTAGGGGGAGGAGAGAAGGACAAGACTAAGAGAAGGGAGTGAGGAAGGGAGGGGAGGAGGGAAGTGGGAGGAGGGAGAGAAGGAAGGTACTTGAGATAAACCTCCAAAAGACATTCCCCTTTGAAGCTAGAATTACCCTGGCTGACTTCTTTCCCAGTGAACAAACTATACCTGGGGATTTCTCTTATTACAGGCTCTAAAAATGTTTTCTATTCTTTCACAGTATTGGAGATTGAGCCCAAAACACAGTCATGTGCCCGACTAGGAATCGCACCGAGACCTTTTGGTTCATGGGTCACCACTCAACCACTGAGCCACACCAGCTGGGCCCTTCCAACTTTTGTTGAATATCTTTGTACTACTTGTCATCTGACCACAGAGAATTCCCAAACACACAATTGAGGTTCTGCACCAACTAAGGACCTGAGGAGGTCTGCCTCCCTCCATCCTGACTGCCTCCCAGACAGGAGAAACGCCCCAGCACAGCAGGAAGGCCAGCAGTCGCCCTCTGACGCAGCACCCTGAGACGTATCACGTTTAAAATTCTTTTTTTTTTTTTTTTTTTTTTTTTTTTTTTTTTTTTTTTATTGCTTAAAGTATTACAAAGGGTATTACATATGTGTCCATTTTATCCCCCCGCCCTAGACAATCCCCTAGCCTCCCCTATCCCCCAATGTCTTATGTCCACTGGTTATGCTTCTATGCATGCATACAAGTCCTTTAGTTGATCTCTTACCCCCCTACCTCCTGCCCCGCAACCCTCCCCGGCCTTCCTGCTGCAGTTTGACAATCTGTTTGAGGCAGCTCTGCCTCTGTATCTATTATTGTTCAAAAGTTTATAATGGTCTCTATTATCCATGAATGAGTGAGATCATGTGGTATTTTTCCTTCATTGACTGGCTTATTTCACTTAGCATAATGCTCTCCAGTTCCATCCATGACGTTGCAAATGGTAAGAGTTCCTTCCTTTTTAGAGCAGCATAGTATTCCATCGTGTAGATGTACCACAGTTTTCTAATCCATTCATCTACTGATGGGCACTTAGGCTGTTTCCAGATCTTAGCTATGGTGAATTGTGCTGCTATGAACATAGGGGTGCATATATCCTTTCTGATTGGTGTTTCTGGTTTCTTGGGATATATTCCTAGAAGTGGGATCACAGGGTCAAATGGGAGTTCCATTTTCAGTTTTTTAAGGAAACTCCATACTGTCTTCCATAGTGGCTGCACCAGTCTGCATTCCCACCAGCAGTGCACAAGTGTTCCTTTTTCTCCACATCCTCTCCAGCACTTGTCGTTTGCTGATTTGTTGATGATAGCCAGTCTGACAGGTGTGAGATGGTACCTCATTGTTGTTTTGATTTGCATCTCTCGGATGATTAGTGACTTTGAGCATGTTTTCATATGTCTCTTGACTTTCTGAATGTCCTCTTTTGAAAGGTGTCTATTTAGGTCCTTTGCCCATTTTTTGATTGGATTGTTTATCTTCCTTTTGTTAAGTTGTATGAGTTCCCTATAAATTTTGGAGATTAGGCCCTTATCGGATATGACATTGGCAAATATGTTTTCCCACACAGTGGGTTTTCTCGTTGTTTTGTTGATGGTTTCTTTTGCTGTGCAGAAGCTTTTTATTTTGATGTAGTCCCATTTGTTCATTTTCTCTTTCGTTTCAAGTGCCCTAGGAGCTGTATCAGTGAAGAAATTGCTTCGGCATATGTCTGAGATTTTGTTGCCTTTGGATTCTTCTAGAATTTTTATAGTTTCCTGTCGTACATTTAAGTCCTTTATCCATTTTGAGTTTATTTTTGTGTATGGTGTAAGTTGGTGGTCTAGTTTCATTTTCTTGCATATATCTGTCCAATTTTCCCAGCACCATTTATTGAAGAGACTATCTTGGCTCCATTGTATGTTCTTGCCTCCTTTGTCAAATATTAATTGAGCATATTGGTTCGGGCCGATTTCTGGGCTCTCTATTCTATTCCATTGATCTATATGCCTATTCTTGTGCCAGTACCAGGCAGTTTTGAGAACAGTGGCTTTGTAATACATCTTGATATCTGGTATTGAGATCCCACCTATTTTGGTCTTTTTCAGGATTGCTGCAGCTATTCGAGGTCTTTTTTTATTCCAGATGAATTTTTGGAGAGTTCGTTCTAGATCTCTGAAGTATGCCGTTGGTATTTTACGTTTAAAATTCTGAGCACAGCGTTAGGCCTCTCTTTTCAGCATATTTTGTGTCCAATGAATTTTAAGTTACATGATCATCATCAATTCAGCCTGTTGTGAGGAAAATCGAAACCTCTGACTCTTTAAGAAGCATTTGCTAATACCAGTAACTGTATTTAATCGTCACACTTCCAATTTCCGAAATCTCCTTCTGATGACACAGGTTGAAGGGGCAGGCTGTTGAACTTTGGCAAAGAACACTTAACACTCTCCCCAAATGGTGTAAAATATAGGCTTGGAGAATGAGCTGGTCGGCTCCCGTGACCCGCCCTGACGCCAGGCATCCGAGAGGAAGCTTAGTCACTGCCATTGCGGATGTCATTAGCTCACCAAGTGCTTCTCATCTCTTAAGGGCTGCCCAAGGACCAAGTGATAAACCAAGAATATGGCATCTTTTATTCCATTATTTCAAGAATAAATTATCCCTTAGACAAATCTTTTTCTGTGCTCTTGGGATATTCAGAAGCCCCAAAGTTTCAGCTGTGATCAGTACATCATCTTATTTTTTGACTTAAGCATAGTTTTCAAATTCCAGGATTTTTCTTGAAATTGTCATCATCTATTTCAAAGCAAATATTGATTTAATTAAATTGCTAAAAGAAGCCTGAGGTTGCCCTAGCCTAGCCGGTTTGGCTCAGTGGATAGAGCTTCAGCCTGTGGACTGAAGGATCCCAGGTTTGATTCCGGCCAAGGGCACATGCCTGGGTTGTGGGCTCGATCCTCAGTGGGGGGCATGCAGGAGGCAACCAATCAATGATTCTCTCTCATCGTTGATGTTTCTATCTCTCTATCCCTCTCTCTTCCTCTCTAAAATCAGTAAGCATATATTTTTTTAAAAATATTTTTTAGCCCTAGCTGGCTTGGCTCAGTGGATAGAGCATCAGCCTGCGGACTGAAGGGTCCCAGGTTCGATTCCGGCCAAGGGCACATGCCTGGGTTGTGGGCTTGATCCCCAGTGGGGGGATCCAGGAGCAACCAATCAATGATTCTCTCTCATCATTGATGTTTCTAACTCTCCTTCTCCCTTCCTCTCTGAAATCAATAAAAATATATAAAAAATAAAATAAATAATTTTTTTTTTAAGAAAAGAAGCCTGAGGTTACATTTCTAGAGCCTGAGAGGATTGCAGTATTGACACTTATTTTCATGGAGCCCTGCAGGTGGCACCACAGGCAAACCCTTCCTTCACCAACCTGTTCATCCCAGAATTAAAGAAAACAAGATTTTAACTCACATGATAAGGAGGAGGAGAGTATAGAGAAACTATAGAATCGTGACGTGTCATATAGAATTGTGCGGCTATCATAAAATTTGAGTAATGAAAATATTGATTACGGAATTGCCTAGTTGCTTTGTATTAAATATGAATGTTTTATAGGCAATGTGTTTATAAATAATATACTTTTAAGTTGATTCTTTTATGCTGCCGCAATGACAGTCCAATCCTCATCTCTGTGTTAAATGTGTTCTCTAACAAAATCATACAGAGTCACTGCGGCCGTGTAACTAGCCGGGATGTCTGCTTCCATCTAATCTTTCAGAATGGTGCTTCTGCAGCCCTCACACTCTGCTTAATCACTCCAATAAAAAGAGTAGATTTCTTTGTAATGCAATTTGTAAGCAATAAACATGATTGAGAATGCAGTGTTTGCTGTCGAGGACGTTTAATGCAGGGTTTTAATTCGGTGTGTAATTATTCATCCAGTAGGCACTTCTCTGCTCGCATCTCTTCCCCCTGCCCTTAAGTGGGTGAGTTGGGAGAACCTTGGGGAAACAGGGTTTCGGGTACTTTCTGCAAGCCAGCGTTCCATGCGGATGTTATGGAAAGAGAACTTTTTTTTTTTAATCTGCTAAAGACAGGAGGTCACATTAACTCGTAATACAGACACATAAAAATGTGATTATGGGTTCTAAACAGAACGCAGTAGGCTCCTAGTTAACACAATGAGATTTCTAGGAAGTGATGCATAAATGCTTCAAAAATGACACATTTCTCACGTTTCATTCCAATTAAATTACTGAGGCAGCTAACAGCGATGAGCACAAAGCACGGGGGTAAAATGAGGGTTTTCTTCTAACTGTATCTCAGTGAAAGTATGTTTTTATGAGAAGCAGTTAATATTAAGCTATTATTTTTCAACTGTGCTGGAAGGGATGTCTTGAGCCTTTCTTGCGGGGCTGGCCCTAGAAGACTCTGTTCCTTTGTTTCTCGGGTTTGCTGAGAGGTGGGATGGCTCCTCTGGGTACCACCCCACCAGGGCCTCTGGGGTGAAGGGGATCAGCCCGCAAGGGGGTCCCTGCCATCAGTGCCCAGGGTCAGGCCCAATCGTGGCCCAGAGGCCTGTGGCTGCAGGACTCCAGAGCGCGGGGGGGCGGGGAGGGGGCGGGAGAGATATGGGGCTGACACCCACCCGCGATCCGCGACCCGCGAACACGCGGGGTTCATCGTCCCTCCCGCCCCACGGCGCCCCCCACCCCTCCCCACCCCGCGTTCTGCTCAGGTCTCCGGACCTGAGCGCCTCATGGCCTCGGCCTCGCGGTGGGTTCTTGGTCCAACATTGCCGGGGGGGCGCCAGGGGGATGGGAGGCCTGCTTGGATCGGGCCTGGGGTCCGCGGAGGTCCACCCCACCCCACACCCAGCCTCGCTCTAGACGCGTCGGGATTCAGGGCTGCTCCGCAGGGAAGGAGCCGGGAGGCGCGGGGGACGTGGGTGGGGGCGGGGGCCCGGGCGTCGGAAGACAAAAGGATGTGAAGCTTTAAATTCAAAAAGATGTTTTGAAAGCCTCGTCCTGGGGTTTGAAAGGCGCAGGGAGGACAGCGGCAGAGCGATCCCAATCAGAAATGCGATTTGAAGTCCTAATGAACTTGATTGCGTGAACATTTATAATCCCCCGTGGCCCTAAATGAAATCAGATATAATCAGAAGATACAGAGAAGGGAGTGTTTACAGCCGACGCCGGGCGGCTGCGGGACGAGGAGATGCGGCCCCGGTATTGATGTCGAAAATGATGGATAACGCGGGAATGGCAAATATACTATTTGTCTAATGGCTCGGCAATTAAATTCCCCTGTAAATGACCCATGCCTCATTTCATCCTAATCTATGGAATTTTGATTGAATTCGTCAGCTCTAATTGAAAAATACTGCACTTTAATGTCTGCATTGCAGTTTCAGGAGGAGAGTGGTTTTAATGAGACAGTGCCCCCCTGACCCGGGAATATTTGAGACTTTTATTCGGAATTTAAAGCCAGAAGATTGCTCAACTAAGCGCTGCGATTTCCTCTCCTGTATCCACGTCCATCTATCTCCACACACGATTTAATAAACGCACTTGGGGATAAATGCGCCCCGGACGCTCAAGCCTCGGTGGCACCCAGGGGCCGCCCCTCCCCGGGAGAAGAGTGGGCGGGGGCTCGGGGCGGTGCAGGGGCGGGGGCGGGGGCGGGGGCGGGGGGCGGGGGGCGGGGGAGGGGGGGCGCACTCAGCGGAAGGGCCCGTCCCCTCCCCGCTGACCTCGCCAGTGTCCTCGCAGACCGTGGCCTCCGCCTCCGCCTCTCCGACAAACCCAAGCGTACCACCCGGAGGAGGAGGCCTAGCTGCCTGCGACTGGTGCAGCCGGAGTTGGGTCGCCCATGGCTCTCTTTATATGCAAATTCCGAGGCGAAGCCATCCTTGATAAATTAGCTACTTGCTGAAGTATATTTACTAGATTGAAATGAGTTAAAGAGAAACATTTTAAGTCGTGCAAACGAGATAATTGGGCCACATTAAAATTGGAAATGTCTGCTCCTTCCGCCCCACCAAAAAAAGGAGGGGAAAGCTGAGTTGGGGTAAAAGCGCGCCCCCTACACCAGGGACGAGGAAACGAGGCCCCGGCTGCTCAGAGGCCGGAGGTCGGGGCGTGCGCGGGACCGGTCCCCGCATGGACCTTGGCGCGGGGCCGCTCGGCCAAAGTCGGGGCAGAGCCGCTCCTCGGCTCGGAGGGGCCGATCTCGACGGCGGCCCGCAGGCGGCGCCCTAGAGCTAACGTCCTGCCTGGAGAGCGGAAGGGAAGGGACTGGGGGAGAGGGCGGGTCAGCCCTGGGTCCTTTGCTGCAGCTTGTGTCCGGCCCCCTGGCTTCGTCCGTCCCCCTCCCCCCTTTCCCCTCTCCCTCCCTGCCCCCCGCGGTGTTCAAACGTTCGCCCCCGGTGCCTCCTTATGGAATCCCTGGAGACGGAGTTCGGAGTGAAGAGGCCAAAGTGCGCAGTTGCCTCACCCCTCCCCCAAAGAGGGATGTATTTGAGATTTGTTTGTTTAGCACCTAAACAGATCTTTTATTTAAATAAAATCCTCTAAAGTGACCTAGAAGTTGTTTCCCTGGAAGGCAGTGCCTTCCGCCCTTCTGATGCTCAGCTTGGTCCTGAGAGCGACGGCAGAGGACGCCTCGGGGACGATCTGGACCTGACTCGGGGGCGCAAAGGGAAAGCCGCCGCGCCTCGCAGGGGCGGCGCTTCGGGGCCTCTTCCCGGGAGGCGTCGCGCGTTCTGAAATGCTAGCCCGCGTCCCGATCCGTGGGCGGCCCGCGGTTTGCTCTTAATGCTCGAGAGTCGAGTGAGCTGAGGCTGCCTCAAATTGATGCCCTCCCTCGGAGCGCACCGGCTGGCGCCCCTGGCGGCCCCGCGTCCACCCGGCACCTCCACCTCCAGCACGGCTGGCGTGCTCGCTGTTGAGCTAGCTTCCCCGTTCCTCTGTGCCAGGAGCCCCGCTGGAGTGCTACGTGAGTGACTTCACTTCCTTGCCACAACCATGACATAATATTAATTATTTGCGTTATAGGAACGGCGTCGGGCCGCTGGTGGGAGAGGGCAAGAATTCCCACCCATTATGCGGATGGGATAGCAGAGGCCATGGTAAGCTCAGCGGTGCACCCAGGCCCCTCAAACTCAGATGTCAGAGGGTGTCTTATCCATCCGCTTCCAGGCCCTGTTCAGGGTGAGTCAGAGTCAGGAGACCCTTAGTGGGTCTTAAAGAAAGCCAAGGTGAGTTTTCTATGACTATGTCCGAAATCTGATGGTATTCATGTGCAATCATGGAGGTCTGGTGTTTTTGCCTTCGTTTGTGACAAAGGCTTCTCTTGTGGCCTGGACGTCTTTTTTTGTGTGCAATTGTAGGCATAAAAAAGATAGACGTCTCGGCCCTTGTAATTCCGCGATAAAGGCAAGTCCGCAGGCCTGTACTTCTTGGAACCACGGAGTCCCAACAGGCTCTACAGCAGATGCCATTGGCTCTACACGGCCAATAGGGGGCGCTCTGCATCCCTGAGCGCTCTCCACACCCACGTGCTTTTCAGGCTAATACCTTTTCTTTTAAAATTTTCTTTTCTTTTCTTTTCTTTTTTTTACAGAGAGGAAGGGAGAGGGATAGAGAGTTAGAAACATCGATGAGAGAGAAACATCGATCAGCTGCCTCCTGCACACCCCCTACTGGGGATGTGCCCGCAACCAAGGTACATACCCTTGACCAGAATCCAACCTGGGATCCTTCAGTTCGCAGGCCCACGCTCTCTCCACTGAGCCAAGCCGGTTAGGGCCAGGCTAATACTTTTGAAATCGTAAAGCCTTAAATAAAACTGTTTCCTGCCACTCCCTCATTAATTTATGAAAATATATAATACTTATATGAGTTCTATTTACAGATATGAGATAACCTCATTAGAACAGTAAAATAAAGATGTGCAATGTAAAATCTGGCTTGTACAATAAATTATTTAGGTTATTACATTTTAAAGTATAAATGTCCAAATAAATAACACTGTGCTGAATGAACTAAATTTGAAGGTTTGAGGGGTTAGAACGAAATTGCCTTTAAGACATCTCTCATCTCTTTAGTTTTGTGGGGTTTTCTTGTTTTGTTTGCACTGTAAGTGGGTCTGTGAGGAACTTGAGAAGGCGGGATTATAGTAACCACAAGATAAGCTAGAAATGTCACAGCAAGAAATAGATTCTAAAGTACTTATCTGCTGCAAATGAATAAACAAACAAACAAACAAACAAGGGGACATGGTTCAAAAGGAAGGGAGGGGGGAATCCCTGAGCTCAGGGAAGGCATCATACTGGTCACAGGTGTCCAAGGCCCTTCACTATGAGCCATCACGATCAACTTCCACTCCTTCTGAAGCTCATGTTCATTATTGTCACAGACTTCAGGGAACAGAAGGGTTGTCCAGGTGGAGGCATGCAGGACTGCTTCTGGCTTTGGTTCATTTCCCAGCAGAGACTAGGAAAGAGAGCTGAGATGCAGGTGCCTGCAGGAGGCAGCCTCACTTGCCCCGTGTAGGGATGACACTGTCTTTGATGACCATCTGCTGTGGCCTGGTCAGAACAGGCACCTGACACCCATGGGAGCCCTTCTTATGGTGTCAACAGCAGTGCCCCCCATGGGGAGCACTCACCCCAGCGTGCCCCCCCCCCCAGTATATAGGTGGGAAGAGGCTACAGGAGTACCTTCCCCCTTTCAGGGGTGTTTTAGAGTTGTGAAGAATAAATACTAGATAATATGAACACTAGATAGTATGAACACTCTTTCATTTAAAAAAAAAAGAAAGAAAAAGACTCAACACAAACACAGGGGCAACATGCCCCAGGCATAAAGCTTTCATTTCCTACAAACCCCAGAAGTGTGCCCTAGGGAGGTGTGGGGAGAGGGGACAGCATTCTGAAGTTCTCTGGACTGGACTCTTCCCACGGCGCCTCAAATAACTCCTCTCCTCCTTCCTTCTCCTTTCTATGTGGTCTGCACCCACTCTAGCAGGTTGGTCCCTCAGTGAAAATCCTTCGGGATGTGAGTTTGCTCTCTATCCTTGCCCTTGGTTCCTTCTTTCTCTAAGGTTTGGGGATCTCAGGCTGCACAGATAAGGAGAATATAATTGTTGGCAGCAACATCATGCAACCTCTGTATTTTTCCAGATGACAAATGGAACACATTCAAAGGTTCTTCTGTTTCAAAGGCCTAGGAGGTCACCATTTTCCATCTCTCCTGTGGTCACCACCACGTAGGGGCTGTATATGGAGGGGACCTGAGGCAGTAAGGACAATTGAGGCCTAAAAACAAGGCTGTCCCTTCTCAGGCAGGGGCAGAGAGCGGTAAGGACAGTGGTTGTGGAGGATTTAACTGGGGAACCATTTTGGATTGTCCCAGCCTGACAGATGCAGGTGCCTGTCTCCATTTCATTTCTCACGCCTCATTAAAGGACACTGGCTCACCCCCTGGTGGCCCATGACCTACACCAATCCTCAGGTCAGTGAGCAAGGGAGCACCTGGTAGCTGAGGGTTCAAAGAGCCTAAAAGGGGGGGGGGGGCGGTTAGTCCTGTGGCCAGCCTCTACCCTGGGCCCTTCTCATTGGCTCTGGTTCCCAATGGCTTACAGGCCACTCAAACAAGAACCAAAGATCTACACTGGGATCTCCCTCCAATGTAGAATGGGCCCACCCCAACGGATTTGGAGACCATGAGACTGTCCCTCAGGTGTTCCTGCTTACCTTTTTAGAGGGGAGTGGCATCTATTGATATCTGCGTTTCACTGTTAATAGAATGGCTCTCTCCCTACCCCATCAGCACACACACCCTCCTGGCCTCTCCTTGGAAACGTCTGTCCTGTGAGACAGTCCCTCGGAGCAGATTTTCTAGGAGTCACAGCTGTCCTTGGCTGGTCAGTTATAGACATACCCTACCCTTGCGTTCCCCAGGCGAGCTTATTGCTCAGCCAACTTTTTACAGCGACTTTTCCCCGGAAATCCAACCTCCCGCCCCATTTAGCCAGCATCTTTCCCTTCTGCCTGCACCCACACCCTTGCCCCGCCGGTGACATCCTTTCGGCTGCCTGGTTTCTTAACCGAGAGCGCTGTGACCGCGGGAGACGCTGGCTCTGCTTGGCAGGTGTGTCTGGAGGAAGGAGAAATGGGTTTTGTCAGGAGCACTTGCAGCTTCATGTTGGGTCCCCGCAGAAGCGGAGCCTCCTGTGAGTGGCTGTCAATCCAAACACCCTCCTGCTCCCTCCCGTGTGGTTTCTGGAGGGTTAAAAGGATGCACTCGCGGGAAGCCCGTGCTCTTTAAAAAGACAACACCCTGCGGGGGGGGGGGGGCGAGCCCTCCGGGGCCCGCAGATGCGCTCCCTTGGATTTCCGGGGAAGGGCCCTATTCGGGCCCAGTCCCTGGCCAGGCTCTTCCCGACACACGGTGTCCTCCCGAGTTGGGAAGTGCGCACGGCTGGGCCCTGGCCGTGGTCGCTGGTCCGATGCCTCCTACTTCATCATCCACTGAACGCGGCTGTAACCAGTCTGAGGCCGGCATCAGGATAAGGCGGGCGAAACGGGCCGCCCATACAGTGGTCCCCAAGGCCCAGCCGGGGCAGGCGCACCCCTTCACCCCTCCGTGCCCTCTGCCGGCCTCCCAGGCCAGCGTTCGCGCGGCCCCGGGATTAGCATATCTGTGAAGGCCCGCAAACAATGCCTGCTGTGCGGAGAGATGAAAGTCGGGCGCCGAGTGGCCGGGGTGCGTTTGAAGTCCGCGAAAGGTGGGGGCGCGGGAATCCGAGGGGGCAGATGGAGGAGATAGAGCCGCGTGAGAAGCGCCTTGGCCTGCGCCTCCACCTCCAGCACCCAGGGCCTGGGATTCGAGGACAGGCGCAGCCTCCCGGACTCTGGCCAGTGCCCTCGCTACCCCTCCACGCCTGCACCCCAGGCCTCCGCCCTCAACTGCAGCCTCGGGCCGGCCTCCACCAGCTCCCTCTCCCCCGAGGCGGGCAGGCGGCTCAGTCCCTGCGAGGAGCCCCCTTGGCCGGGGCTGGGTGCTGCCGAGTGAGTGCGGGTTCCAGGGCGAAGGCGCCTGGCGATCCAGCCCCCACAGTGGCCACGAACTCCCTTAGGGATGTTCCAAAAGGGGACTAGGACCCCGCTCCATAGTGGAGCTGGCGTGGGGTGCGGGGGAACCCGGGCTCCGAGCGCTCGCAGCGGGCGCCTGGGTGCGCCGTCGGGGTCCCGGGGGGTGCCGGCGCGGTGCAGGAACCCCCCACCCCGGCCCCCAGGTACCTCGGGGACTCCGCTGGCCGGCGGAGCAACTGCGGCTCCGCCTGCCCCTCCGCGCGGGGGTGGGGAGGGCAGCGCAGGTGTGAAGGGTCACGTTTCCCCGCCCCCATGCCTGCGGAGAACGTTTTCCTACTCCCCCGAGGAAATGCAAGAAAAAAGAAAAAAAAATAAAAGAACCCTCCCCCTCACGCTTCAGGTTGGCGGTTTTGTTTGTGCTACTGTCAGGGTGGGGGACAAAAAGCAAAACTTTCTACATAAGAATGTGGCCGCACACCGTCCCTTCCTCAGGCGCTTTAGAACAAACCGGGTCCCGCCTTCTGCACGGTCAAGGAGCGGAATAATGAAGCAAAGACTTTTATTTTATAAACCACTTGATCTTTGCTTGGGAAACTCCATTAATTGAATGGGTTTGCCTTTTTTGCCAGTCCCCTTTATCATTATTTATGGGCTTTAAATTGTTTAAAGTCCCCTTGACGTTCAATTTACAAGTTTGGGGACTTTTTTTGTTCTGCCTTTTGTCCTGGAGAAAGACATCGTGTTGGAAGTGCTTTGAAAAGTCAAACATGAGAGGTTGGCAATGAAAGGGAAGCGGGCGAGATCCCTTTTAATTCCGTCCTGTTGGTGAATGGCTCTTTTACATAATTGCAGGAGCTATTTCAAAGCCAGCCAAGGGCTGACTTCACTTAGAACCACATGGAGTCTATTTTGGGCTTTCAGATTAAAAAAAAAAAAAGCTGAATAAAATAGTTTAAAAAATGAGGCTTCAATGCTTTCTGCTACTTGCAAATTGGTGTGTCTGAAGGGGAATTTTACACAAGCACCCCTTTGTGAGTGCGTCCTGGGCTGGGGGGAAGACTGTTCTGGGTTAGCTGGGTGTGAATCCCAATTGCCCTTCCATAAATAAAACCCATCCCAAGCTATTTCCCAGCTATTGCCAGCAGCAAGAGCCGAGGCAATGACCGAATGATCAGGCCACTCAAAGTCCCTATAAATAAAAACAACGCGGTTACCCAAGAAACCAGCCTGTCGCCTGGGGCTGGGCGGCGGGCGGGCGGGCAGGCGAGCACGCGGGCCCCATAGGCCCACGGGTTGCTCCGCACCCACCGAGACCCAAACTCGGGGTTCCCACGCTGCCCCCTCTCCACGCCCACCCGCGACCTCTCCCCTGGCGGTAGCCGGGAAGCGCGCGGTTTGCGCTGCTCCCTCCTGCGAGCTCGACTCGGCAGGCCCACGCGGGTCTGTTGCGTGGATGTTCATTTATGTGTGCGGTCAGTACTTTATTCGGCCTGCCTACACCTGCAGGCCGCCGCTGACTGGGACAGCCCCCAAGCGGGGAGACAACTTAATTACCATCCCTTTTACTGACGTCTGAGGTTTCAAGTGGCTTAAAACGATCCTGACACCAGCTTGGCACCCGCCAAGGAAAGTGCCCAGGGGCTGGGCCAACTTCAACCCGGAGGAAAGTTCCCTGGAAAAAAGTTCGCGGAAGTTAACCAGAGTTGGAGGACCCAGCTCTCCTGCTGGTGCAGTGCGTCCGCCATTCTTCCTAATCCGAGTGAGGAGAGAGGCCTCTGAAAGCAAAGCTGCAAAGATCTGGTCTGGGTGGTTTTCCCGCGCAGCCGGTGCCAGCTGAGGCGCCCAGGGCTCCGCAGTTTCAGGCAGTGGCGAGCAGAGCAGGTAGGAATCCGAAGGCTAGATAAGCCATGTACCTGTCGCTGCTGCCCATATGTCTCTCGGAAGAGCGGAGGAAGAAGGCTAAAGGCTTTGATTATCCGCAGTCCCCATCCTCCAAACGCCGTGCAGGTAGCTGAGGTGCCCGGAATGACTCTTGTTAATCACTGCGAAACACAAGGACCCTTTTATGACGCGAGCAGTCGTTTTCTAAGCAGTTAAGCATTACATGAGAAAATATTACTGCACTGCATTCGAGAAAAAGCACACTAGTAAATAAAATTCATATTGATGAGGATTCTCTGAACTCACTAATAAAAGAAGATTAGTATTATAACCCCTGCAGTCAATACTTTGCACGGCAATTTATGGATGCAAATAATATGCCATCAAATTATTTCAAGTGTAGCTATAATTCAACGGACCTAAATCTTCTTGCTCAACTATAAATGCAGAATTGTCATCAAAAATAATCAAAGGGATTCCTGGCTTTCGGAAGGTAAGTCCGTAGAACAATATTTTCACTGTGAAATAGCAAAGTGCATGAGTAACAGCCTACACCGGGGTGCGGAGTCAGGCAGGGAAGGCTGTAGCCATGTAAATCAAGCCAGGAGTCCAGGGGGTTTCCCTAGTATTGGAAAAACAAGTTTACGAGACCTGGACCTCTGTGACTGTAACTATCTCATAGTGAGAGGGAATATTTATTATGCCATAAAGAAATCAGCCTTTTGCCCTGGGCTTCAGCTTTTTCTCTTTTCCTTTTCTTCTTTTGTAGGAATGGATAAAGAGGGGTAGAGCTTAGAGACCCCACAGATATCTGCATCCCGGTGGATCCTCACAGGAATCCATTTCCCCCACAGGGTCTGGGCTTCAAGAGAGTGGAGGCAACACAGGCAGCGTCCTAATGAATTCTTTTCAAACCTCCTGCTGCCGGAGCCATCTATTACTGCGGCCTGGAGTGGGGAACCGCGCTCCAGACGTCTTTGTCCGGGTGGTGGTGGTGGTGGTGGTGGTGGTGTGTGTGTGTGTGTGGGGGGGGGGGAGGTGGCGAGGAGGAGGGCGGCTGGCGGCTGGGCCAGGGAGTTTTCTCAGCACCCTCCAGGACCCTTCGGATGGGTAGTGGGTGTCCAGCCAGACTCGTGGATGAGGAGGTGATTTGGGATTAAGACATCCCCCGGGGCCCTTGGGGTGAGAGCTCTAGAGAAAGGAAAAGAAAGAAGAGCTTCAAAGAATCGGGTCGATAAATTCATAAAGATCGATTTATCTTTATCTCCCAATTAAATGTGCTTTGTAAGTGATACATAACACACGTCCAACACCCATCACGGGCCAACTCCCCAACCACTAGCTCGTCCGCGTGACCTGATTTTTAATGGCCGGTGTAACAATGCCCTTCGCGCCTCTCCTCCAGAGCCGGTACTTGCACATCTAGACCCGGGAAGTTGGAGCCCAGGCCCCGGAGGCGCGTGGAAGCCCCGAGCGCGCCGGCGCGCTTTGCATGGTCTGCCCTTGAGAGGAAATGATTCCATTCTTAAACGGAACACGAAAGCTGAAAGTTTTGGTTTCATCTTGGAGAAAGGGATATAAACATTCCTAGCCCCACCCCCTCCCAGCCAATTCTCTTACTCCCAAATTCTGGGGTTTTACCATGGTCGAGACGAGAGAGAGAGAGACATCTGGAGGGAATCGGCTCCATTCTGCAGGAGGCAAAGAGGAGCCGCGCGCCCTCGAGTCCTCGCGCTGGAAACCGGGCGGCGGCGCCGGGGTGAGCGCTCCCTCCGATCTCAACGTGCTTAATTAGCGCCTATTTACAAAACGCAGCTTTTATTTGAGCAAACATCATAAAGCTTTCATCAAGATAATCTCACGTTATACAATCGGGAGGCACAGTAACTCCCCCTTCCTCCCCCAGGATGGAGGAGATGAAGGACTCGCTTTATTATCATAATTATCGTGGCTGTTATTTTGGTGCGCACGGGCAAAGTGTGTAAATAGGTGCGATGATTAAGAATGTCATGAAAAATGAGAAGGGATCGCTCACGGGAGGGCCCAGCGCGGCATGGGGGAACCGGCAGCCTTCCCGCCCCGGCGGTGCAGGAGTCGGGGCGCAAGGAGCAACCCCCAGGGTTCCCCAAGGCGGGCAGAGGCTGTCAGCTGCCGGGCAGCGCCCCAGGGGCAGATCTGAAGCAGCAGGACCATGCCCCCAACTCCAGGAACCTCGCCGGGACCCCTAGAGCAGCAGCAGCACCCAGAGCTAGGGTGAGCCGAGAGCAGGTTTGTTCCAATGCAGCTATAAAAGAAAACGCCCTCGGCTTAGCCGTGGCGGGCCCTAGCCCCGGAAGCTGCCCTTGAAGGCGGCCTTGACCAGGCTGCCGGGCCGCGGGACTCGAGCCTTGGGGGTGCCAACCGCCCCTTTCAAGTTTGCGCTGAGCTACAGGCTCAGGCTCTCGGGCCCGCGCGCTCCGCTGGTGGTGCCTGCAGCCCGCTGGCTGCCAGCCTTGGTGGAAGGGGCGGGGCCCAACCTTCCCACGCCCCTCCTGGCGCAGCCAATAGGCGGCGGCGCTAGGCCCCACGTGACGCGAGCCCGGCTGGGCAGCAGGCAAAATGTGAATGAGAAAGAGGAGCGCGATTTAAAGGTGCTGGCGGCGCCCGCGGAAGACAAGTGCGCCAGCTTCGCGCGGTAGGCAACGGACTGCGGGACCGACAGACGGACCCACCGACGGCTGTGAGCCGGGGCACAGGGTTGCGGTCGCGACGCGCGCGGGCTTCGACGGGCAAGCGGCGGCAGTGGCTCCAGCGAGCCTGCGGGGCCCGGGCGCTCTCTTCGCTCCGGGGCGCACGACCTCACCCCGCTTACCACCCGTAATCGCTGGGTATGCAGCGGGTCCAGGACTGAGGGGCAGCGGCGTCTGCTCTCTGGATACTGCTCCCGCTGCCCGACTGTGCTGCAGGTGCCCGGCGGGCTTCCTGGCGGCGGCGCGGCGCAGGGACTTTTCGCCTCTCGCTGGTCTCTCCCGAGCGCGTCTATGAGCGCAACGTTCCCGCCGTCGCTGATGATGATGCAGCGCCCGCTGGGGAGTAGTACCGCCTTCAGCATAGACTCGCTGATCGGCAGCCCGCCGCAGCCCAGCCCCGGCCATTTCGTCTACACCGGCTACCCCATGTTCATGCCCTACCGGCCGGTGGTGCTGCCGCCGCCGCCGCCACCGCCGCCCGCGCTACCCCAGGCCGCGCTGCAGCCCGCGCTGCCTCCCGCGCACCCTCACCACCAGATCCCCAGCCTGCCCACCGGCTTCTGCTCCAGCTTGGCGCAGGGCATGGCGCTCACCTCCACGCTCATGGCTACGCTGCCTGGTGGCTTCTCCGCATCTCCCCAGCACCAGGAGGCGGCGGCCGCCCGCAAGTTCGCTCCGCAGCCTCTGCCGGGCAGCGGCAACTTCGATAAGGCAGAGGCGCTGCAGGCCGACGCTGAGGACGGCAAAGGCTTCCTGGCCAAGGAGGGCTCACTGCTCGCCTTCTCTGCGGCCGAGGCGGTGCAGGCGTCTCTTGGTAAGTCGGCGGCGCGCGCGACACGGGCGCGGGGGCGGGAGGAGGCGGGGGCGAGCCCGCTCCAGCTTCCCGCCGGGGCCCGAGGGTCGCGGCCGAGCCCCCGCCCTAGCTACCCCCATCCAAGAGCGGGAAGACGCGGCCCAGAGGAGCCACGGGGACTCGGGGGCGGGGAAGGGAGGCATTTTAGAGCCACGCGACAGGCATGGTCTCCGGATTGGGGGGTTGGTGGCATTTAGCTCCCCCGGGCCAGCTGCTGTACAGGGCGGCCTATCTGTCTGGCGCTGAGTTTGACGAAGTCTCGCCCCTGACCGCCCCCCACCCCCCACCCCGCCCTGCGTGAGTCCCGGGTAGGTTTCAGCCTTAAGGGGAGTCGCCTTGGCTCCGAGTCTCAACAGTGCTTGTGCCTAGGGGTGCCCAGACCTATTAAACCTTTTCAATGGGCTTGCTGTTTGCCTTGGACAATCGGATTCCTGGGAGGCTGTGCAGCTGCTTGTGTGTATTGGGGTGTCTGTTGGGGACTCTCCTTGGGCTACCAAACTTCCCTTTGATGAGCATTATGTCTCCCAAAAATGCATAGCGTGGGACCTACGCCTCCCTAAGTGCCCACTGTGGCTTTGACGAAATTGAAGTTCACAAAATTTTACCTGGGGTGGTGGAGCCCTGAACTTCCCCTCAGTCCTCACCCGGCCCCCACCACGGGGGACAAAGAGGAAGCTCTCTTGGGCTTCACTCTCCCTGTTCCTCGGGCCTTAAGCTGCCAGAGGCCGGGAGGGTGCCCAGGAGGCACTCGGGCCTCGAGTCCCTTGCTTGTGTGGTCTCCTCCTCTCTTCTGAGCGTTCTCACGCTAAGGCGCCCGCCCCCGCAAAGGCCAGGAAATCACAATGTGTTACTGTCATAGAAAGACCATTCGCTAAGGGGGGAAATGCCCGAGTGACGGCGGGAAGGGGGAAGGAAGGCCGGTGTGCGAAATGTAATAAAACCCCGTTTGGTTTTGCTTTCAGCCGGGGCTGTCCGAGGGCAAGGGAAAGACGAGTCAAAGGTGGAAGACGACCCGAAGGGCAAGGAGGAGAGCTTCTCGCTGGAGAGCGATCTGGACTACAGCTCGGATGACAATCTGCCTGGCCAGGCGGCTCATAAGGAGGAAGACCCCAGCCACGCGCTGGAGGAGCCCCCGCCCAGCGGCGGCGCCTCGGGCAGCACCACGTCCACGGGCAAGAACCGGCGGCGGCGGACTGCCTTCACCAGCGAGCAGCTGCTGGAGCTGGAGAAGGAGTTCCACTGCAAAAAGTACCTGTCGCTGACCGAGCGCTCGCAGATCGCCCACGCCCTCAAACTCAGCGAGGTGCAGGTGAAAATCTGGTTCCAGAACCGCAGGGCTAAGTGGAAACGTGTGAAGGCCGGCAATGCCAACTCCAAGACAGGGGAGCCCTCCCGGAACCCCAAGATCGTGGTCCCCATCCCCGTCCACGTCAGCAGGTTCGCGATTAGAAGTCAGCATCAGCAGCTGGAGCAGGCCCGGCCATGAGGGCCCAGGGAGGCCAGGGCCTGGCCTCTGCAGGAACACCACAGGCCCCTGCTGGAGGGAACCCCGGGTGGGCTGTGCCTCATGGGAAGCACCCCAACTGTGGACACCCCAAGTAAAGTGAGAGTCTATTCATTACACAGGCCTCAAAGACTGCTTTCGAAGGGGCGACAGCTACCGAGGAAGACACACTAAATATTTATTATACTACCCTACTTTGTACATAGATATCTATATAGACTGGATCTCAGCTGCAGTATTTTGAAAGTTATATAGGACCAAACCAGCCAGTAATATTCTCCACTCACATTCCAGAAGAAAACAAAACCTCTGCTGTAATCCGCCACCCATAGCAGCCACCACCTGTCCATACTTTTCCAAAGGTAAACATGACATGCGAGAGCACACACTGGGGTTGACACTTTTGTTTCTGTTCTGGCTTTTTTAGTTGACTGAGAAGCAGGCGTTTGGGGGCGTCTGAGAATTTGCTTTGCTTTGGTTTTGCCTGGCTTTCTTTCCGGGGGGGGTCGCACATCCTACCTGAGCCATGTCTGAAGCACGTCTCCGTTGTGTTTAATTTATTTCAATGTAGCTTATTTTCTTATAAGTTATAACATTTAAACAATCTCAGTCTTGTGGATAATAAAAAGGAAAGAGAGAGGGGGGGGAAACAAAAGACCAATGCCTGGGTCTCCTGAGTGTGTCCAGACTTGACTGTGTGGGGGCACCCACAGCGTGTGGCCGGCAGTGGCCTGGAACCAGTACCGGACAAACGTCCCCTGGCCCATGCTGACTGGCTGCAAGCGAGCCACACGGTGCTTTGCCGGGTTTTCAGTTGGAGCAGGCGCTCCAATTGGGCCATAAATTCAAGAAAACCAAATTTTCACCTTAGAAATCTAACACCCCCCTGTTTGCACAGCCTATTCCATTCCGAGGGGGCTGGCAGACTGGCCAGAGGAGGGAGAGCGAGTGTTTGGGGGTACTGGAGGCTTTGCACAAACTCCTGATGTTCTAAGTCGATTACATCCAGGGAGGAAACCCGTTTCCTTACAAAGATCCCCGACCCGAAAAGAAGCGATGTTCGCTCGCCCGACAGGGCCGAGCGCCCGTAAATCAGGCTCGGGCGTCATCCTCCGACAGGAGCAGAAACCCTACCCGCCTCGCCGGTCTTCCGGGCAGCGCTCAGCTTGCTGGAGGAGGCGGAGCGGCTTCGAGCGCCCGCGGCCCGGCACCTCCCTCTCCGGGCGGGGTGCGAGGGGGCGGGACCCGACCACCGCCCCACCCCGAGGGCGCTGGGGCCGACCTGCGGCACAAAGGGGGAAGGGGCGAGGAGCGCGGGCCGGTTGGGGCTGGTCCGTGGGGGTTCCTAAGAGCTGGCGGCCAGCAGGGCCGAGAGGGGCGTGCCTGCATCCCCAATCCCACCCAGGCCACCTCGGGTACCGCGCCCCGAGCCCGGCCCATTCCGCCGGCTCTTTTCCGGACCCAGAAGCGCCCGACCAGCTTCGCTTCGAGCTTCCAGGCCCATTAGACTGGGACGCAGTGGCCCAGGGGCGTGGAGCGGGCGCGCGAGGGTGAGCGGTGAGCGCCCGGCGCCGGAGCCCTGGCCGTCTCCAAACCCGCAGTCTAGAGGGGAGAGCGGCCTCCGGAATGGAGGCCCGGAGAGGGTTTCCAAGCGGTATCGCCAGCACCCACCGAGGTCCTCGGCTCAAGACGGGGAAATCGTCTCCGTGGGTCAATACTAACATTGATTTAATATATACGACTTACAGCACGCCATCGCCCCGCGGCGGAGGGGCATGGGCGCCGAGGCTCCGCGCCGAATTTAAGGAGCAAAGTGAAGGCCAGGCGCAACCGAGTCTCCGTTTCCCACTGCGTTTCCAAGATTCTCCATGGCGGTCAATGGCTCAGGCTTGGGTTTAGAGCACAATAAAGTGGACTGGCCTATCCTCAGAGGGCCTCGGCCAACTCTGGGGGGTGCGGAGAGCCACGAGGGCTCCTTGCTGTCCCCCACCCAGCTTCCTGAGGCCTGCAGGTGGTCATTTCCTGCCCTGGAGCAAGATTGGCGAGGCCTGGTCCCTGAGCACACCTGCATAGCCGGTGGTGTCCTCTGCTCCATCATATACCGGGTCTCTACTGGCCATACGGCTGCTGCCAAGGTGGAGACACCAGCCCCACTGGACCCCCCTCAAACCCTCCCGCCCTGGGTCAGCCAGTCCCAGGCGGGAGATGCACCCCCAGCCGAACTGGCACGTGGCCCAGAGTTCCCACTGTAGGACCTGGGGGGCTGCACCCTCCCTGATGGGTCTGCATATTAAGAGCGAGGCACCCCTGCAGATCCTGGAGTGCCCCCTTATATACTTCTGCCAGGATAGGTGTAGCCCCTTCCCTCCTCCAAAAGTCCTGGCAGGGAGGGAGGCCAAAGAGACCTGAAGCTTTGGCTATGCACCTCTGAGGGAAAGAGAAACTCCCTAGGAACTGGGGGGGCCGCCTTCAAGGAGCCCACCCCAGGGCCCAGTCCGCCCCCCTCCCCCAGCTGCATGATCCTTGCCCTTTGAAAGCAGGTGGAGCAGAGGGCCAGGGGCTCCAGGCCCTCCTGCCCTCTCCGCACGTCACCCTCCTCCCAAATCCATGACCCCTGGGGTGCCCTGGAGAGCCCCCAGAGGAGGCCAGGCCGAGAGACAGGCCAAGGGGAGGAAGATAAACAAGCTGCACTTGATGGCCGCTGTCATCATGGCCGTCATCATGGCTTTCATTTGGCTGCCTAATGAGTCACATCACAGGCAGAGAGAAAAATTGTCAATCGCCCGGGCCCTAATGAATTTTTTTGCAAATTGTAATCAAGCCAGGCCGTCTCAGCTGGCTGATTAATGAGACCCACGAGGCTCGGCCAGCACCTCAGCTTTTTATTCCATCCCGTCCTCCCTGCACTAAATTAACAGCAACTTGTCTGAGCTTCAAATTAACTCCCAATGATTAATTCTGATGGGGGGGCCTGAAGAATAGCTTGTTCTAATAGGCTCTGGCCTGAGATGCTGTTGGAAATTAATACACTTCCCCTTTGGCTGCCGGCTTTAATCCAAGGTTGGGTTTTGACATCACTATATTTGTTGTTACAATAAATTCCACTTACATCTGCAGATCAAATAATTACGCTTGGGAAGGCCATGGACCTGGGCCCCCCACTCCCACCGTGCAGAGGGCCCTCTGGGCTGCTCCCACCCGTGTTTACCAATCCAAGCAGGGGTTTGAGCACCTCCCCCGCAGGAACAGCTACTTGACCAGGTGACCCTCCTGCCCTAGTTCCCTTGGGAGCCCCCCTCCCCCCCTCTTCCAGAGAAAGAGGGCGCTTTGAAAACCAGCAGCCTCATCTCTAGTTCCCCGGCAGGGCCCCTCTTTAGATTGGTCTTAGGTGTCAAGCAACCTCCTCCCCCAGCTCCGAAGAGGCTGGGAGTGCCCCTTGCAGTGAGTGGCCGGGGCCACCAGTGCTTGGACCTTCCCCAACCCCAATCATGGCCGGAGTTTTGGAGACTTAGTGCATTTTTCTGCGTCCAACTTTCGCCTCCCAGTCTTCAGCCCCATGGGAGGATCTTTCTCGGGGCCTTTTCAGCTAAATGGAGCGAGTGGGGGCCTTCGCAGCCGTGTTTACCTCGGAGGACCATCGGATTGGAACCTGGTTGTCTGCGCGCCAGGCTGCCCCGCTCCATGTGTAGCTGACACGAGCACCTGCATTCCACGATGCCCTTTCTTTCGGGGTCAGTGTCCCCCTCCGTCCTGCGTCTGTTTGTTCTGATGTAATTAGCTTCATCTTTTCAGTTGCGTAGGGTAGGCCTAGCAGAGGGGCCGGGTGGCGGCTGCTCCCTCCAGCCCTGGGACAGTCCCAAGCGGAGCTGCGCCAACCCCCTTGCCAGGGGATTCCGGGTGTGCAGGAAGCCAGAAGGGACACTGTCGGCCTCGGGACCTGGTCAGCACCTGGTTCTGGCCGTGGGGCCTTCCCAGCTCCCTGCGGTGGTCGGAAGTGACTTGGCTGGTGAGGTCCTGCCCAGACTCATCAGCATCCTCTCTTCTCACCTGTGGGAGACTTGGGTGTTCATGTGGCCGGCCGAATGGCCTCCTTCGGAAGAGGGCTCCTATGCATGTGCCCCTGTTTCTGTCCCTGGAGACCCCGGGCCTCTGTTCAGATGCACACAGCCCGAGCAGGTGGCCTGCTTGGATCCTCTGGTGTGCCAGGGCCTCCTTCCCCCAAGCTCGGCGCTGGGGCTCTGGGTTACCCGGGCTCTGGGATTTAGGGGGGAACCTCGGTCCCCATGAAGGGAGGCGCCATTCATCTTCATTTCGGGCCCTTATGGTGCAAACTGGAGAAATATGATCTTTGTAACCGCACATGAATGCAAATCACACCGTCTGAGTAATAAAGCACCTGAAACCTTGACACACAAAAGCAACACCATATGTATGAAGACAACCTGCATACATTATAAATTACATCATAAAAAATGATTGCCTATTTGAGCAGCTCAGAAGTAGCTTTGGGGAAAGGTCAGGGTGGCATTCACCTCCATGGGCCTGGGGCCAAGGAAACTGGGCCGAGAGTATCAGAGTATCGGGAGGCGCTGCGGCCCCCGAGTGGTAGCGTGGCAGCCTGCTGGCACCGCTGCACAGGGAGCCCGGTGCTGGCTGGGCAAGAGGTGCCACGGGTCTCCAGGCTGCTGCGGGTCAAGTCCCAATCTGGGGACTAGGACCCTCCTACCCCAGATCATGAGAGGAGCCCCTGGACGCTGGCTCCTCCGTCAGTGTGAGCCAGCTTCGAAGCCGCTCAGATTTCTAGCTCACACCCACAGTCCTGGGGAGCGCACCTCTTCTGGGGGAGCTGGCTCTGATGAGCAAGGGTCTGCGTGGAGGTGGGAGTGTGAGCGTGTTGGTGTGTGTGCCCTTCCCCTCTTGCGTGGCCCAGTTTCTCTGCTCCCCTAGACACCACATAGCCAAGAGTCCCACCCCCTGGAGGAGCCGAAAAACTCTGCACCTCCCCCGACAGGAACCCCAGCCCCAGCCCTAGGCAAATGCCTCTGAGCTCTACCCCACTCCTTTCCCCTGCGAGGGGCCTCCGGGTGGGGTCTCCTCTCTGGCCCCCACACCCCACTCAGACCACATCCTCCTGTTTGACCTCTGAGCTCTCCCCACACACCCCAACCTCCACACCCTTCTGGTCTCTGGGATGACCCCTCTGCAGTTCAGGTCATCCCCCACCCCACCCGGCCTCTGAGCTCTCCTGGGGTCTGGACCAATCCGCACCCTGCAGTCCACCACCAACACCCCTGCCTCCACCACGAGGGATGCCCCCCACACACGTGTATGGGCTCTGGATCCCATTCTACCGCCCTGCTGAGTCCCACCTTGGTGCCCCGCCTGGATCAGGCCCTGATACACGCCTGCCCACACTCCGGCCCCTGAGGCCGGGGCATCTAACAGAGAGACCGCCAGACCACGCCTGCCCGAACCGAGCAGGGAAAGAGGTCGGGTAGCACAGGGTGCCTCAGCTTGAGGGAGGCAGGGGGACCGTCCAGGGGCTGCCCAAACCTCTGGATTCCCGCCCCGCATGACCTTGCTGAGGTAAGGATCCTGGGCCCTGAACGTGAAATTGGGGCCCCATACAAAGACACGCTCACAGACAGCTGTCTAGGGTCCAAGCTAAAGCCTGGGGCGGGGCCCAGCCTTGGAGGTGGACGCCACACTGGGCACGCACCCCCCACCCTCCCCAAATCTTCATCTCTTTATCCGCCCCCTCCCCAGGCCCTACCCCCACCCCCACCCCCACCCCTGCCACTAGGTCTCTCTTGGCCTTTGTCATGCCAGTCCCTCTATGGTGTGGCCATGCATCTTCTTAAAGACCAGCCCCCCAGCTCAGGCTCAGCGGCTGCCCGAATGACAAAGGCTGAAATGGGATTACACAGATCTGATCCTATTAAGCCTGCCCCCCTGCCCGGCTCGGCTGACTCAGATCCCTCACCTCCCACCCGCTCCCCCTCTCCCGCCCCAGCCCGACCTTCACTGAGGCACCTGGTCCAGCGGGGACTCCGCAGGGACTCTGCAGGGAGCTGAGCGCCTGAGGAGTTTGGAAGTGGCCGCCTGACCCCAGGGAGGGAACGCAGCCCTGGCTCTGAATGACAAAAGCGTCGTGGAGGGACTGACCCCCATCCTGACAGAATGGGGCTCCCTGCAGGCAGGGGTGGGTGCAGCCAGACTGGCAGGAGCCACAATGGGTGGGTCTGTGTGGAACTTTCGGGTCACCTCTCCCACCACGGCAGCCAGGTAGTGGGGGCCTAGGGTGCAAATAGAACCAGGAAAGGCCAACCCTGTACCCAGCACTTTACCTGCCACTCACATCTCACAGCCTCAGGGGAGGCAAGGATGAGGCTGCCCTCGGCAGAAGTAGCAGCCAGATCTAGGGGGAGAGGCCCTAGGAAGGAGGCCTGGATCACCCTCAACTGACCTCTCTCTCCACAAGCCTTGGGTGCTAAGGCCAAGGCCAGGGGCACCCACTCCAGCCCCAGGGGGCAGGGGCCTGTTGGGTAAGGGATGGGAGATGGAGGCTGCATGTGGGAAAGGGATGGGGAGACAGAACTTCGGATGCTCTTGCTGGTGGCGATGGGGTGGTAGGGTGGGGGCCTGGGGACCCTTGGCCCTGTTTCAAGTTTCCCTTTATTCTTCTCTTCTGAGCAGAGCCCATGTGTTTATTTGAAATTGGGTAGGTCCTGCGGGAGAAGGCACCGGAGGGGCGTCAGATCCTAGTGACCGACCTTGACCAAACCAGTTCCCCCATCTGACCCTTTGTTTCTTCCCCTGGTTGCCTGGCACAGGGGTCCAGCCTTCACGACATCCTGGGTTCTGGGAGGTCAATGATGTAACACAGACAAAGTGCATGATGATGTCAAGCCACGGTAGCAGCCCACTTCAGGCTGTGGACTCAGACCACCTGGCTTCTCATCCCCGGATGGTGAACTCTCCAGCCTCAGTTTCACTGTCAGCACCAGTGGGGGCCGATCAAAGCTGCTTCGGGCTCACTCACTCACTCAGCACACAGGCCCTCAAGCAGCCTGAAGTCCAGGGGCAGAGACAGTCATGTGGGCTGGTGACCACTGTGCCAAGAGATGCCTCCGTAGGACACTCCTCACCTCTTCAGCCCATGAGGACCATCTCAACCTGGTTTTTCCCATAAAACCAAATGGCCTCAATGACCCACATGTGCTGCGTGCTGGGACCTGCTGTGATGTCTTAGACCCAGAGTCGGGGTCCCTGGGGTTGGCCTGGGGCAGAGGCAGGAGTGTGCTCTGACACCGGCAGGGAAGTTCTCTGTGAATAACTGTGAATCCTGAGTAATGACGGCGTCTCCTTTCAGAAAGGCCTTCCTCATTCCTAATACAGTAGGTCCTCGGGTTATGCCAGGATCCGTTCCTACGGCGCAACGTACGGCGATGTTCACCATAAGTCAGGACCCACCTGCATAAGCACCTACGTCACTCACATGGAGCACATACAGAGCAGTAATGAAGTGAAACAGTAAAAAAAATTTAAAAGAAAGATAACAATTCCTGACCTTTACTTGTGGTAAATAAATTAAAAAAACATAAAGCACATATGTACATACGTCAAAATGACGGAACTTTTTTTATTATTATTATAAACTAGAGGCCCGGTGCACAAAATTTGTGCACTCGGGGGGGAGGGGGGGTCCCTCAGCCCGGCCTGTGCCCTATCGCAGTCTGGGACCCCTCGGGAGATAACGACCTGCTGGCTTAGGCCTGCTCCCGGGTGGCAGAGGGCAGGCCCAATCCCTAGGTGCAGCCCCTGGTTGGGCTCAGAGCAGGGCCGATTGGGGAGTTGGGGCGCCGCCCCCTGTCATGCATAGAGCAGGGCAGATCGGGAGGTTGCGATGCCACCCTCAG
The DNA here is from genome assembly GCF_014108235.1 of Myotis myotis. NCBI lineage: Eukaryota > Metazoa > Chordata > Mammalia > Chiroptera > Vespertilionidae > Myotis > Myotis myotis. The sequence continues at coordinate 34,022,249 of NW_023416390.1, read as the reverse complement.
TCACGCTCAGGGTAGGGCCGATTGGGGGGTTGGGGCACCGTCCCCTGTCACACTCAAGGCAGGGTTGATGGGGAGGTTGCGGCGCCACCCCCTGTCACGCACAGAGCAGGGCCAATCAGGGGGTTGGGGCACCATACCCTGTCATGCACAGAGCAGGGCCCGTGGGGGGTGGGGGTGTTGTGGTGCCGCCCTCTATCACCTGCAGAGCAGGGCCGATCAGGGGGTTGGGGCGCCGCCACTCTCACACTCAGGGCAGGGCCGATGGGGAGGTTATGGCTCTACCCCATCACACACAGAGCAGGGCTACTCAGGGGGTTGGGGCCCCGCCCCGTCACACACAGAGCCGCAGGGCGATCAGGGCGTTTGGGTGCTGCCCCCTGTCACGCTGATCCCGGTGCCAGGAGGCCTCATGGCTCCGCTGATACCGGTGCGGGAGGCATATTACCCTTTTACTATATAGGGTAGAGGCCTGGTGCATGGGTGGGGCCGGCTGGTTTGCCCTGAAGGGTGTCCTGGGTCAGGGTGGGGGAACCCACTGGGGTGCCTGGCCAGTCTGGGTGAGGGGCTGAGGGCTGTTTTCCGGCTGGGAGTGACTGAAGTTCCCAACCGCTCCTTTTTTTCTTTTTTCTTTTTTTATTCTGGGCCAGCTTTACCTTGAGACTTGGCTCCAGCTCTTAGGCCTCCACTGCTGAAAGTAGGTTTCTGGCCTTTGCTTACAATGTTGCGAATCTGCTGGCTGAAGTCCGGCGGTATTTGTAACAATGTTTCTTAAACTGCCCGCTCAGAGGCCTGCAGCCGCAGGCAGGGAACGTTGGTTTCCTCCGTCACTGAGGCAAGCAAGCCTCATGTTAGTTTCAAGCTGCCTGGCTGCCAGCCGCCATCTTGGCTGACAGTTAATTTGCATATCTCGCTGATTAGCCAATGAAAAGGGTAGCGGTCATACGCCAATTACCATGTTTCTCTTTTATTAGTGTAGATAAAGGGGAGATGGCGACGTAACCACGAAACGACGTATGTCGAGTCCCACGTAACCGAGGACTATCTGTATTTCCATGATTCCTCCTCTGCGCAGACGCCCGCCTCCTTCCACAGGTGCCAGGTGGGACCATTCCGAAAGCTGCAGGAGCCAAGCACCATGGACTAAGATAAGAATTTTAGCTGTGCGTGGTCACCATCCTTAGTCAAAGACTCTCTGAGCTGGGTCAATCCCCCAGACCAGTGGTCGGCAAACTGCGGCCCCTTGAGTGTGGCTCTTCCACAAAATACCACGTGCGGGCGCGCACGTACAGTGTGATTGAAACTTTGTGGCCACACTTAAGGGACCAAAGAGCCGCATGTGGCTCGTGAGCCGCAGTTTGCCGACCCCTGCCCCAGACTAACCGGTCGGCTTTCCAATAACGCGGTCACTGTGCCACCGGAACCCAGAATCCGAGCTTCCTGTGACCACATAGAACAGCTGTCTCGCCAAAACAGTCATTTAACACACATGTACGTGTGCAGTCATTTAACACACATGTACATGCGCAGTCATTTAACACACATGTACGTGGGCAGTCATTTAACAAACGTGTGTGTGATGATCACTTTTAAGAATATTGATAATTTAAAAAATGTTTATCACTAGTGCCAAAGTGGATTTCCATTTTTCCGTGACCATGGTTGGAATTTCCCCCTGATAATTTTCATATTTTAGCATTTTGAAAGCTATGAATTGCTAGAAAAGAATGATAATCGCCCATCTTTAAAGAGAGACTGTTAATTTGGGATTTATAAAGGACACTCCTTAATGAATGATAGTGAAGACAGATTCATCTTCGGCCTCATTTTGCAAAGTCACATTTGTAGTCAGGAGTTTTCATTCTCCGGCTCATCACTCTCCCTCCAGAAGGCAGTTTCGCAGCAAAGTGGAGGCCACGGGACGAGATGAGGGGACAGCAGCGGTGCCCGGATTCCCGAGCGCACCTCCGGAGGCCGCCTCCCCTTACCCCGGGCCACCTAACACAGCGCTCCCCTCCACCCCGGCTGTTCGGCACTGGGGCAGGACAATCCTTTGTGATGTGGGACTGTGCCCTGGATGCCAGAGCTATGACCCAGGCGTGTGTCAGCCACAGTGTCCTCAAGGAAGGCATCCTCAGTGTGAACACTTCGCTGCCACCATGCTGGGCAGGGGGGACCCCCCAGGCACCCGGGTGCAGGACACACCCTTGGGGTTCAGAGCTGAGGGGGAAGGCAGCTGGTTCCAGTGTGGGAGGTCAGCGTGCCCTGAGGCTCAGGGCAGGGCCGTGGTCCCAGGCAGCATGGGCGAGGAGTGCTCAGGGCAGAGGAGCCTGGGTGGAGGCCCTGAGATGAGCAGCATTATCCAGGGCCTCTCCCTGTGCCCCTGGCCAGCTGCCTAGGGCTCAGTGCCCCCAGAGCCCCCTGGGTCCTCTGTTCAGATGCCCTCTCGCCCCAGAGTTCCTGCTCCCAGGTAAACCTCATCCTCTTTGGAAGCGGGAGGAGCCATCTCACCCACTCGAGCTCAGCGGTCACAGCCAGCTGTTGCTGGGCAGCCGCTGTGGAATCACAGCGCCGTGGGCTCTGGGGCATTGAGCTGAGGATGGATGCAGGGGAATCCCACCTTGTGGGAGTTCTCTCTCTCTTCCCAAGGCACCTCTCCCTCTGCAAAGGCTTCACAGCGCGTACTTAATTGGTTCAACAGCCCACTCCCTTGGGCGCAGGGCCAAAATGCCCTCCAATGTGTTTTGGGGGTGGTCTTCTCTGGCGACCCAGAGACCCCAGCCTCCACCTGGACACTTGGGCCTTTGGAATCTCTCTTAAAATGAATAATAAGAGTAAATAATAATAACAACAACAACAACAACAACAACAATAAAGTAGTCTTCCACCCTATGAAGTTCCAGCCACTTGACCATCAAGGAATGGAGGGAGTTACGGTCTAATTTGGAGACCCTAAGCCCGGTCCACCGCTTCTGGTAACATGACTCCGGTAGCCTGCCACCTCTGGGTGCTTCCTGTACTGCAGCTGGAGGAACTGGATGATGCTTGCAGGAAATTTTCTCACGACATTATTTCTTCTTGGCAGGGCTGCCGTGGTCTTGGAATAATGATTTCGTAAGCTGAGCCCCTGTCCCCCTCCAGCCCTTAGTCAGACCCTCCAGACCAGACCCCACGCCCTGCTCCTGCCTCTCGTGCCCTGTCCCTTTAACTCTGTGGGGAGACATCGGAGCGCACCTGAGTCAGTGGGAGACCCGTGTGTGGCTGGTGGGAGGACAAGGCTTGTCAGGATGTCAGTGCTTCCCAGGTGACCCGATTAGCTCCATGCAGTCCCAATCAGAATCCCAGAAGCAGTGTCTGAAACAGGACCAAGCCATCCTCGTGCACATCTGGAAGAAGAAACGGATGAGTGCAGCTGGGGGTGTTAAGTAGAAGCATAACGAGCAGGAGCACTTGCTGTAACAAGAGCACACACCTCAGGCCCATTAGAGGGCGACGGGCCCTCTTCTGAGCCCCTGACGTTGGTTACTCAGTTGAATCTTCGCTGCAGCCCTGTGAGCTAGGTATTACGTTTAATAATAATCTTTTTAGAAACTATGAGGTCATTCTGTTTAAAACTTTTAGGGTAACTCACAGAAAATAGATATTCATTCAAATTATACACTGGGGCTGGGCTATTATAACACTTGTATGTGAAGCAGCTCTTTAAAGAAATAAGATGCACATATAGGCCTGTCTTATTTAAGACACATAATTGAAATTAATAAAACCTGGAAGATCAATGTTGTTGCGCTATGTTCTGTTAGGAACCCTACCACATTGCTGGTATTTGCTAGAGTTTTTGGACCTACAAAGTGGCAATTTTGTGTATTGTCATCCACATTTTGCAAATGAGAAAACCAAGGTACAGAGAGGTTTATGTACGGTCCCAAGGTCACACTGCTAGCACCTGGAAGGCCCAAGCTTTACACCCAGACAGGCTGGCTGCCATAGATTACATTAGATGTAATTATGTAATAGTCAGATAACATCACTCAGAAATAGACTTTGAATATATGAAAATTTAACCTATGATAAAGAAAACTCCATAAATTTTCAGGAGAAAAAAAAAAGATGTTGCATATATGGTATTTGGGAAAACTGGCTAATTGGGGGGAAAGACAGAATGGATCTTCACCTCCCACCTTCCCACAGATTAATTACAGATGGATTAAAGAGTTCAGTGTATGAAAGGAAACCTTCAAAACCTAGGAAAGAGGATTAGCTGGATAATTATCTGCTGAGTGGGAGCACACAAGGAGTGAATAGCAAAGCTGTCTACATGAAAAACAACAGCTCCTATTTATTGAAAAGATCATAAAACAATCTATATAATAGAAGCCTAAGTGACCATTATGATGGAACAACCAGAACGACTGGTCGCTATGATGCACACTGACCACCAGGGGGCAGACGCTCAATGGAGGGCCTGCCCCCTGGTGGTCAGTGCGCTCCCGCAGGGGGAGCACTGCTCAGCCAGAAGCCAGGCTCATGGCTGGCGAGCGCAGTGGCAATGGCAGGAGCCTCTCCCACCTCCGTGGCAGCATTAAGGAGCAGTGAGCAGAGCAGTAAAGAGCAGCAAGCAGGTGGGTGGTAAGGAGCGAGGGGTCCCGGACTGCGAGAAGGATGTCTACTGAGGGGCCCCAGTCTGCAAGAGGGCACAGGCCAGGCTGAGGGATCCCCTCCTCCCAGTGCACGAATTTTGTGTACCAGGCCTCTAGTTAAAAAGATAAAAAACAACTGGGGAAAAATACTTGTCAGAAGCATGACAAGTTGGATTAATATGTTTCCACGTAAAAACCTAGAATAAAAGGAAAAGGAATTGGAAAAGGGCTGGAAGGACAATTCATGGAAAGTAAAAAGCAAACTCATGGATTCCACGAATACTACAGGGCACTTATTACCGGCCAGACACTTTTCTGGTCTTAGGAAGGAGCTTGCTTTCTATGGGGCGAGACTAGCAGGAAACAAACCAATAAATGAATGTAATGTGATGTCAGGTGTTAGAAGACGTATCAGTGATAGGAAGGAGAACAAGGCAGAGCTAGGAGGTAGGGGTGGGAGGTGCTAATGAGATAGGAAGGTCAGGGACAACTTTGTGATAAGGAATCAGTTAGGGAGCTCCTAGAAAGAAGCAAAGGAGACACAGGTTTGCGGGGAAAGCATTCCAGCCAACGGGACTGCTGTGGTTGGAGCAAACTGGCAAGGAGAGTGGTGGGACAATGGGGCCACAGAGGTGGCCAAACACTTGACTGGGAGTTGAACCCGAGACCTTTTGGTGCACGGGCTGGTGCTCTAACCACTTAGAACCACCAGCCAGGGCACTAATGCCACTCTTTAAGGTACCAAAGTTTATAGTATAAAAATAATACAAGAATTTATAATATTAAAGAAGGTGTAAGACCCGGTGGGCACTCATCCGTGGTTGGAGGAAGTTCTCCCAGTCAGTAAGCAGTGATTGAGCAGCCACCACAAGCCGAACACTCTTCAAGGGGCTGGGGAGGCAACCGTGAATAAGAGACAGGAATCCACGCTCTGGAGGTAGGGCGACGTCTCAGTCTATTTTAAATTAGCTAAGCGACAAATAATTCACTTTACTATAAAAATGCGTGGGATAACCACTATCACTGCTTTTATTCAGCATTGTAAGTAGAGGTTCCAACCAAAGCAGTTAGATAAGAAAAATAAATAAAAGACGTAAGGATGGAGAGGAGGTGGGGAAAAAAACACATTTGTGGAAGGACATTTTAGAACAACAAAAATGTAAGGAACTTAGATCATCAGAACAAATGGAGAGAGATACGGCAGTTATGGATGGAAGGAGTCCATGTCATGAATGGGCCAGTTATCCCCAAATGGCTTAGCAGATTCAACCAAAACCCCATGACGATTCTGAAGAACTTGGGTTAAGAACAACCATGACACGGGCAAAGAAGGGACTAAGGGACATACCTTGTAAGATATCCAGCCTCGTAAGGGCCTGGGAATGTCAGGCAGTGTAGTGTTGGCACGGGAATGGCCCAGGACACACACCCTATCCATATAGGTGAACCTGATTGATCACAGAGTCTTCAATTGTTAAGTAGTGCTGAAGCAATTGATTATCTCTCCAGAAAAAGAAAAAAAGAAACTGGATGATTTCCTCACACCACACACACACACACACACACACACACACACACACACACACACACATCAATTATGCGTCGATTAAAGATGCTGATGTAAAGACAAAATTTTTAAAATTTTAGAAGCAGATATAGAAGAACATTTTTTTTCAAAGGGAAAGGATTTCTTCAACAGGTTGCAAAATGCATTGCTCAACGAATGAGAGTATTAAAAAAGAGCCACAAACTAGAAGAAATTGGCATAAAGAACAATACTAGTGAAAGAGAAGCAGAAGTTAATCCGCCAAAAAAGTGTGTGTGTGTGGGGGAATACACAAGCAGGCAATTCATAGATGAGAAACATGATTGACAAGAAAATTTGGGAATATGTGCTCAATCTCATCTACGATCAAAGAAATTTAAGGCCACAATGAAATACCATTTCCCCTCCAGCAGTCTGGCCAAAATGAACGTGGCAGCAGAAAGGTGGAGGGCGCGTCCCTGGAACTCTCACACCCAGTTGGTGGGAAGCTAACTGGACAACAATGTTGGAAAACAGTGTGCCTGATACTTTGTGAAGTCGACACACTAACACCCAGTGATCCTGCCACCCAGCAACTGTCCTTTCCGGTATGTATTCTAGAACAGTGGTCTTCGTGGGGGTGTGTAAGAGAGCTGCTGAGGGGCAATGAGAAAACGTACGGTTTGAAGGGAATCTATTCAAACTTCCAAATGTACTGCTTGCACAAAGGCCCCCTCCGCCAAGCCCCCCTCCCCCACGCCCCAACCCTTTCTCTGGTGCATCACCCCGGGTTGTAAAATCTATTCTGACGGCCAGACAAAGGTACAAAGACATGCTGACGTCAAGGTTGGAAAGTGAATGACTAATGATCGTTTAATAAACCTTTGGCAAGTCAGGTAGTTTCCAATTCATTGTTCTCTATGGCAGGGGAGAGGAACGAATCTATTTATCAGTTGCTGCGTCATTAGAAATGACGTTTACCACTTGGAGAAATAAGGGCCCAGGAAGTGAACACAGCACCCATGTTAGGTACCTAGTTGCATCGCAGAGGAGTATAACAGGGTGACCGATAAGAGACCTTTAAGGATACAACTATTAGGATAAAATTTTTTGGGGCGAATGAAATAAAAGTATGATTTCAAGAAAAAAAATGGAGCAATGTAAGATTTCTGAGTGTTGAAGAGCCCATTCACGGAGTTTTAAATAGGAGGGTGATGGATACTAAATTGCTACGTGCTTGTATTCCACTGGACACATTTTGTAAAAGGCTCTAGCTTGACGAGCTGTAAGAGCTATCTGTGAAGTGAGGCAAATAATGAGATATTTATTAGCCGTTACCCATCAGATTGGGCCTAGTTCTGCTTTATATCTTTCACAAAATTCCTTATTGTTTTCTATAGTCCTTGTAACATGGGCTAGATAGGTATAGTGCAGTTGGAATACAATGAAAACCTCAAAAAAAAAAAATTAAAAGATAATGTAATTATTTTTAAATGTTAATATTTACAATGTGTCAAACATAACCTTTTCAACTCTGAAAATTATGATAAAAAATTGAGATTTCCACTTTAAGAGTTGCAGCAGGACACAGTTTTTCCAATCCTGCCAGGAGGTGCGTGAGGGGAGGTGAAGGCCAGGGACCTGGAGGAGCCTGTGAGCAGATGTGCCGAGATTGTACGAGAATATTCTTGGCTGCCTCATTGGAACCTCAGGCCAAGAGAGAGGAGAGGGAATAAGTAAACCGTGGCACAGTCACATCGATATATATTAAAGCCTAGGCGACCTTTACCACTGAACCACCTGAACGATGGGTCAACCAGTTGCTATGATGTGCACTGACCACCAGGGGGCAGATGCTCAACGCAGGAGCTGCCCCCTGGTGGTCAGTGCGCTCCCACAGCCAACCTCTCACGTTCCCTCCCTCCCCCGCAGCCAGCCAACCTCCCAGGGCCCCTCCCCCAGGCCAACCAGACCCCCGATAGGCCTCAATTGCCAGCCAGGCCAAGGGACCCCACCCATGCATGAATTCGTGCACCGGGCCTCCAGTTCTGGAATAATACAAACGCTTGAACTTCACTGACGCACACCTCGGACACAGCTTGGAAAAATCTGTTGAGTGAGGCGGGGAAATAGGATTCCAGTTTTATAAGACTCAGGAACAAGCAAAGCTAACATGGTGTATGGCTAAGCTGTTTATTTAAAAGCAAGGGCATAATTAGCACAGTATTCAAGATCATGGCCCCTCTGGCAGGAGACACACCCAGGCGGCCTGGTGATTCTCTAGTTCTCAAAACGGGGTGATGGGTTTATCACTCACTTTCACAGCTTACCGAAACACCAATTATTGTCACATCTTATCTCATTCAATATATTCCCCGATTTTTACCACAAAAAATGTCAAACATATGGGAACATTAAAAGAATAGCAAGTGGACATTTATATACACTTTGCCTACATTTTACAGTAGTTAATATGTTATTATTTGTGGTTGAACAACTCTAAATCCTTCTTGTATTTTCTGAGAATAAAGACATTTGCCTACATCACTCAAAAAAAATATCACCCTCTCCCAGTCAGTGTGGTTCAGTGGTTGAGTGTTGACCTATGAACCAGGAGGTCAGGCTCAGTTACCGGTCAGGGCACATGCCCGGGTTGTGGGCTCAATCCCCAGTGCAGGTGCAGGAGGCAGCCGATCAATGATTCTCTCTCTCCCTTGTCTTTCCTCTCTAAAAAGCAAAACAAAACAGAAAACATCACCGCCCCCCTGAGAAAAGTAACAGTAATTCTCCAGTAGCATCCATCTCCTACTCAGAATTCTACAATTGTCTCAGAGCTGATAGCTTTTCAAAGACCAGCACCCAGTCAAGGTTCATAAATTGCGTTTGGTTATTATGAATTTTGGCCTCTCTTTATTCTAGAATAACACCCTCTGTTTGTGACACTGACTTTTTAAGGCTTCAGGTGACTACTCTTATTGAAGGCCTCTTGACTAATTTGTCTAAGTAGTTTTTCTTTCTCTGTCCTCTGTAGTTCCTATTGGTGATTAAAGTGCTGGGGTGAGGGAGAGAACCATAAGAAGAGAAAAACAATGCACTTTATTGTATCATAGTGTTACATTTTTATGTAGTCAAATCTGTCCAGTTTCCTAAGCTTTTGGTTTTTATATCTTGACGAGGCAAGCCTTCTCTAGCTCAAGATCATTAAAATATTTCATATTTTCTAGTGTTTTTGTACTAGTATGTTTTAATTTATTGACGAGAGAGAGAGAGAGAGAGAGAGAGAGAGAGAGAGATTTGTTGTGCCCTGACCAGGGATCAAACCCGCTACCTTGGCATATCACGACGACACTCTAACTAATGAAACTGCCCGGTCAGGGCTGTACTGACAGTTTTTACATTTGGCTTTCATCTATTTGGAATTTATGTTTGCACATGGGGGGTAAGAGTCTATACTATACATACTTTCCCCCAAATGATACCCAGTTGCCCCCTCCCCATTTATTAGTTTATTTTTTCCATCTGTGTGAATTGTTATTTTTATCACATTCTGAATTCCCATATATCTATGGCCCATATTTTTAGAACCTAGATATAACTCTGGTCTATTTGACACTCCTCACTCTAACACCTTGCCTCTTTAATCTCTCTAGTTATCTTGGTATCTGGTATGGTAACTTCATTTACAATCTTTTCTTAGCTAATGTATTACATTTTCTCTTCCAAAGAAATTTTAGAATAATCCCTTCCAGTTATTTTGAAAAATCCATTTAGAATTTTGATGGTGAATGCCTTGACTTTATAGGTATTTAGGGGGAGGGAAAGCACTTTTATAATACCGAGTCTTATCATGCACGTTCAGAGTCTGTATCTCCTGTATTTCAGATCTTGTCATCTTTCATAAAGATTGATAATTTTTTATAGGCTTCATGCATACTTTACATAGGTTAATTTCTAGGTATTTAAAAATATTGATTGCTATTATAAATGGGAGCCCTTTTTTACATGACAATTTCTAGTTGTTTAATAGTGATGTTTTCAGAATGCAATTGACTTATGTGGGGATTGCTTCTCCTTTTCCAGTATTTATACCTTTTTTCCTTGTCTTATTGCGCTGGCTAGACACCTCCCTCCCCCTCGTAATAATGAATAGTAGTGGTGATGATGCACATGTTTGATTTCTTCCTGACTTGCATGGGAATGCTTCCCTTTGTTTTTAATCTTTTGCTGCATCAGGTTGCAATTGAACACGTGTGCACATATGCACACCCCCAGGGGCAGCTTAGACCACTCCCCTTGGGATGTAGCCATCACATTTCAAGGGTTTTCAGGCCTCAGGCCAACCTCTAGCCTTGCTTTTTCATATAAGTTGCATGACCTTGGGCATGTTTCCGGGACATGGATGCAATTTCTGGAGCTGTGGCAGCCATCTTTTGACTGTGAGGTAGCTTGCTAACACCAGTGGAGCAGCATGAAAGAACCTAATCTTAAACTAATGATAACACTGTTGAGCCACAGCACCAGCCCTGGACTTTCTGCCTCTAAATATTTTATTCTGTCCTACAATGAAATGTCTTTAATGCATAATCCTTTGTTCCTTGAATATTTTATTATTTGTGGCCCAAAGCATTCCTAACTATACAACATCTAGTTACCTGCCCAGCAGTGGACATAAGAGTCTAGAACTCAGGAGAGAGGCAAGACTAGAAATGTCAATTTGGAAGTCAAGGGCAAATATTGAAAGCCTTGGGCCTCGATGCAATCATTCAGGAAGGTCCTGTGGGTGGAGAGTATAACAGGTCAGGAACTGAGTCCCGGGACTCCTAATATTTGGGAGTCAAAGAGGAGGAGCAGCCGCCAGCAAAGGAGACCAAGAGGGACAACAGAGAATGTTGTGTGTGTGTATGTGCGTACACACACGCATACAAGCACATAGGACCTCCGCTCTGGGGTAACATGCTACCTGTCTACCCGCTGCTCTGCCACTTAAATTTTTTATTTGACAGAATATCATGGAACCTTCCCATGTCAGTACATGTAGTCTAACTTGTTCTTTTTGATGCTAATATTAGTCTGTTCTGTGAATATTCTATAATTTATGAGTCATACATTTAAAAAGACTCCACCCTGCTGAACCGGTTTGGCTCAGTGGATAGAGCATCGGCCTGTGGACTGGAGGGTCCCGGGTTCGATTCCGGTCAAGGGCATGTACCTTGGTTGCGGGCACATCCCCAGTGGGGGGCGTGCAGAAGGCAGCTGATCGATCTCTCTCATCGATGTTTCTAACTCTCTATCCCTCTCCCTTCTTCTCTGTAAAAAATCAATAAAATATATTTTAAAAAATAAAATAAAATAAAAAGACTCCACCCTATTGTTTAATACATAGAATTGGTACAATAAAATTTTCACAAATGAAAGATGAATGAAAAGCTTAAATGAAACGAAGTACCATAAAACAATAGAAGTGTCCTGCCCTGGCCGGTTTGACTCAGTGGATAGAGCACTGGCCTGTGGACTAAGGGTTGCAGGGCTCGACCCTCAGTTGCAGGCTCAAACCCCGGCCCCGGGGCATGTGTGTGAGGCAACCAATTAATGTTTCTCACATCGTTGATTCTCTCTCTCTGTCTCTCCCCTCCCTTCCACTCTCTCTAAAAATCAACGGAAAAATATCCTGGGGGGAGGATTAACAAAAAACAAACAAATAAGCAAACAAAATAATAGAAGTGTCCTGAAAGAGGAACTGGGTTTTGTAAAATCTCAGGCGAGGAAGACTTTGTCAGCACAGCACTAAGGCAATCACCTGTCTGTTATCATAAAGGTAAGACTGCGCTGATGGCATAGTGTCAAAATTCCGTACATTAAAAACCATAACATTAAAAAAAGAAACAATGAGAAAAGTTTATAATGTGTGCTATGTAAAAGGCAAATACCCGCGAGTCTACACGTCACGGAGAAAAAGGTCCAAACCGCCCTCCAAAAGAAGAGTGATCACAGAATGCGCAAGAGAAGCCACAGCAAAACGCACATTGTCACTAAACATATAACATTTTAGCCCCAATAGCGTTAAAGTGTGGATCAACTCAGAGGTCCTGTTTTTGCCTTTCAAATTGGAAAAAAAACAACAATAAAATAAGTGTTAGCACCGTGTTGGTGGAATGCTGGGAACCTGGCAGCCTCATTCCCTCCCGGCTGGGGAGTGTTTAAATCGTATTAGCTTTTTTCTGACATGAAAAGTTGTTCATGCTCATTTAAGTTTAAAGAAGTAGGTTATCATGACAATTAAGGGCTCTGTGTGATTATTGATTGGATCTCGGATGAGAGGAAAATCAGCTATAAAAGACATTATTGGGACAATTGAGGAGATTTGAATATGGACTGCATATTATATCACAGCCGTGGGAACTGCCTGGGGAGTGATAATGGTCTTGTAGTTACGACAGAGAAAGTCCTTGTGCTTATTTATTTAAGGGTGAAAATCATGATGCTGGTAATTTACTTCCAAGTGGTTCAGCATAGTGTGTGTGTGTGTGTGCGTGTGTGTACATTACCTATTTATATCTACCAGCTATCTAGCTGTCTATCAATCCTCTACCAAGCATCTATTAGTTATCTATCACCTACCTATCACCGATCTATCCTTTATCTACTATCTATCTATCTATCTATCTATCTATCTATCTATCTATCTATCTATCTATCTATCTATCTTATCTACCTACCTATCTACCTACCTACCTACAATGTTAACAATTGGTGAATACAAATGAGGCCTCTCTGAGTATTCACTGAAATACTGTTTTTTAACTTTTCTGTAGGTCTGAGCAATTTCCAAACAACACGTGAAGGGAAGACTAGGCTACAAAACAGGTTAAAGAATGCTATTTTATTTTTTTCAAATAGAAGTACCTTTGTATGTTTTAGAAGCTGAAAGGACACAGATTCAAATGTGAAGTTCCTGTCTCAGGGCTGGGGGGCGGGTTGGTAATTAACCATTTCATTTTCTGTGCTTTAAAAATAGCTATAGAAGTAATACCTGTTCAGTTAAATCAGAAAAATCAAATAAGCAGAGAACAAATTAAAAACAAGATTAATCTCAGAGAGAACACCTCTTACCATTTGATTTTGGGAGTGTCTCTATGCATATACACACAAACATGTATGTCCGTCTAATATTATTTTTCTTGCCAAAACAGGACTTATGGCATACATACTGTTTGACAACTTGCCTCTTGCACACACTTGCACTGTGCTTTATAAACACCTTTCCATCTCCTGAAAAATGTTTCCTGCCTGCGTATGATTGGGGGATCTTCGTGCTATGGATCGCGTTGCTTATTCAAATGCCCCACATTTTCTGTGATAATGATAAGTTCTTTCCAAATATTAACTAATTTATCCTCACCACCCTCCAAGGGGAATATTGTCATTACACCCATTTCACAGATGAGCACTCAGAGGACCTGGGAAGCCCAGACCACCTGGGTGCACAGCCCACGCCTGAAACAAGCCAGTATGTGGTGCTGGCCATGAGCATAACATCAGGTTGATAAACAGCAATATGACAGCCCCGCTCTCTGGAGAATTCAACGTTCAGGGCAACACCTTATCTTCAGGGAGTCCTTTACCGAGTGGGGTTCGGCAAAGCCAAGATAAACGGAGTGGAATGAAAGCGACCAGGTCTCCATGCATTTCAAAAGCCCACACCACCCGAGCACAGGCCCCGGCCACTCTATCCCCCAGCCTCCTCCCCACCTGCCCAGTCACACTTACCGGGACAGAGTGCATAGTGTGGGTGGCCACGTGGGTATCTGATCTGTTGAGTATTTCGCCAGAGATGGCCTTGCACACAAATTATCACAGAATTCCTCAGCCAGGCACAGTGCAATGCCAAGTTCCCGTCTTCCCTGCTAGTGTGTGTGGTGTGTATGTGCATGTGTGGGATGTGTATGTGTGTGGTGTGTATATGTATGGAGTATATATGGAGTGTATATGTGTGGTGTGTGTGTGGAGTGTGAAGTGTAATTTGCATAGTGTGCATATGTGTGTGGAGTGTATATGTATGGTGTGTGGTGTGTGGCTGTGTGGTGTGTAAATGTGTGGCCTATGTGTGGAGTGTATATGTATGGTGTGTATATGTTGGTGTGTGTGTGGAATGTGGAGCGTAATTTGTGTAGTGTGTATGTGTGTGTGGAGTGTATACATATGGCGTGTATATGTGTGTGGTGTGTGGATGTATGGTGTGTATACGTGTGCCCTGTATATGGAGTGTATTTATATAGTGCATATATGTATGTGGAGTGTATATGTATGGAGTGTGTATGTTGGTGTATGTGTGGAATGTGGAGTGTATTTGTACAGTGTGTATGTGTGTGTGGAGTGTATAGGTATGGTGTGTATATGTGTGTGGTGCGTGGCTGTGTGGTGTGTGCACGTGTGGCCTGTGTGTGGAGTGTATTTGTACAGTGTGTATGTGTGTGTGGAGTGTATAGGTATGGTGTGTATATGTGTGTGGTGCGTGGCTGTGTGGTGTGTGCACGTGTGGCCTGTGTGTGGAGTGTATTTGTACAGTGTGTATGTGTGTGTGGAGTGTATAGGTATGGTGTGTATATGTGTGTGGTGCGTGGCTGTGTGGTGTGTGTATGTGTATGTGTGGCCTGTGTGTGGAGTGTATTTGTACAGTGTGTGTGTGTGTGTGGAGTGTATAGGTATGGTGTGTATATGTGTGTGGTGCGTGGCTGTGGTGTGTGTACGTGTGGCCTGTGTGTGGAGTGTGGAGTGTGTGTGGGTGGTGTGCCCTTTGTGCTGCCATAATGAGGTTCCTTCCCTCCAGTGCTGAGAATAAACAGATCCTGAGAGTGAGAGTAGCTGGAGATTGGTCAATACCATATGCAAATAAATAAGTGCTAATTGCCTGCAGTGTCTCTGGGTGTCAGGTGCGGTTATCGGACCACATTTATGGGCCAATTAGGCGCCTTACCGGACTTGAGCGGTGATAAATGGAGGCTTGGCGGCTTCTCAGAACTCGCTGGGCGGCGGGGCGGGGGACTTCCCGCGCTCATTGCTGGCGAGCACGGAAGGCTTTGTCCCCGCACAACTGCGCTGTGACCAGTGTGCCCCAAGCACCGCAGGTGGGGGCAGGTCAGGGCACCAGGGGACCCTGCAGGCCTGGGCGGGGGACTGGAATGACAAAGGCCCGAGAGAGCCCTGCATATCAACAAGCAGATCCCGCCGTGGCACGTGGGCCACACGGAGGTTCCACTGAACCACCTGGGCCCAGGACAGCCTGGCGCAAAGTGGCGAGGCCCCCAGTGCCCCCGGGGCATTTCCCTCCTCAGCCCATCACAGGTGGAAAGGGGTTTGGTTTCCTGAAAAGCAGAACTTCCCAAAGAAAGCTGTTGGTGTCCCTGGACCCTCTGCGCCCAAGGGCCCCAGGCAGGGTGGGCTGGAGCGCCAGGGAGATGCAGGAGGGGGACTGACTCGGAGAGAGAGGCACAGCAGAGGTCAAGGAGCAGGGCAAGGGCAAGCGCAGGGCGGAGGGAGCCCAGTGGGCAGCCTCTCTGAGGAAGGAGTGGGGTCCCAGGGAAGGGAAGGGAAGGTGGGCAGAGTCAAGAGTAGGAAAGAGGCCAGTGGTGTGTTTTTTTTGGGGGGAAGGGGCATCTGGGTGAATTTTACCTCCTTTATACTTTTCTAATTTGGGGGGCCAAGATATGATATCCAGGGTGGGGCAAAAGGAGATCTACAGTTGTTTATATGAAAATAATACAATCAATAAATAATAGTACAAGAATAAGCTGTGTTTTGAATACTCACAATTGTAAACCTATTTTGCCCTCCCTGTATTTTGTCTGAGAAAAAAATTCATGATATTAATAATAATAGTGTTAGTAGCATCCATCAATGGCTTTATTTCTGGGGCAGAAGCAGCAGCTGGAGCTTCCAGACCTCTCGGAGTCTCTTGTGAATGAACAAGTCTGAAGAGAGGTAACTTATCTTTGCCTGGAGCCATGAGTGGGCCCGTGTGCTCCAAGCCCCTCATCGCCCCGCATCGTGGCTGCAGGGCCCAGCGCGACCCCTCCCGCCAGCAGCCGAAGCCCCCTGTGCTCGCGTGGGAACAGAAACCCAATGGGCATTCATGACAAGTGACCAAAGCCCCCCCCCCCCCCCCCCCCCCGCCCTCCTCCGGCCCCGCCAAGAACTGCGCGGAGGCCGAGTAGCCATAGTCTTTCTTTATTAGAAAGAGGCCTCTACTCTAGCCACCTCTTCCATACTTTACACTTTTGTCTTTTTCTCTGTTTTCCCCTTAGAATACTGTACAGCTGACACAGAAATCCCAAGGCAGGAAAATACAAACTGGCATATTTAATCAAAACAAGATCATATGGAGCAACAAGCAAAATGAAATGTCTGTCGATGGTTTTAATTACCGTACAAACAATATAAATAAAGCGTCATTGAGTCATTGTGAAACATAAACTTGCTGAATGAGGTAATATAAAAACAACCCAAACCAAGAAGACAGCCACCCCGGCGACCCAGGCTGCTCCTCCGCTTCCCATACACGGCTATTTACAGAAACAGGGACGCGTGCTCCCGGCCCCCTCCCTCCCAGGCCGCCTCTCGGTTGTCACCTCTCACCTGCTGGTCCAGAAACACACCTGTGGCCGGGGGAGGGCCCAGTGCAGAGTCCCGGGCAGCAGGGTGGGGGCTGTCGGGGCCCGGAGGCCCCTCCCCGCAGCCACGTGGTGTGTTTGTGGCTGGCGTGGCCCACTCCTCCGGCCCTTTCCGGGGCAGCCAGCCCGTTCCCTCGGATCGAGTGCACACGGCACCCTCCTCAGCATGCAGGTGCCCAGGCCAGACCGGGTCGCAACCTCCAGAACTTGATACGTATTAGACACAAAAACCCGGGCCGGGAGGGAAACCGGGATGCTTTTCATGGTCCCAGAGGCATCGTTTCTCACATTGAGACGCGTGGCCTGTGCTAGAGCAGCTCCTAACGTACTGCTGTCTGTCGACAGGAACGGCCCCAATCCTCACTCCAGCCCGCCTGTGCGCCCCAAGTCAGCGGGGAGAAGGCTGCCGGGACCCCAGGGGTGGGGCCAGGAGGTGCAGGGTGTGCTCACGGGGAGCTGGCTCCCAGTCCGGCCTCAGGTCACACACCCTGGGCCCATCCTCTGACCACCCACTCCCAAGGACCCAGGCCGGACAGACAGCGCCCGGCGACTCTGGAATGTCAGGTGGGGAGCCTATCACTCGGGATTTCTACATACAGGTGTGATGACCGGGGGAGGGGGGGGGTGGGGGGAGGGGAGGAGGGGAGACCCAGGAAGTCCTACTGCGCCCAAACTCCTTTAATTTACATAAACCACCACTCACTGAGTGAGCTTCCAGGGGGTGTGAGAGCTCCTTTTACAAGAGTTCTGGAACCAGCTCAGACACCAGCTTCCCAGCCATGGTTGTTCACCGACTGGCTCTGGGAGGTGAGGGCAGTTTGATTCGGGGGCAGCTGTTCCGACAGCTGGGGTGTTAAGGGGGCCTGTTCCCCTGGGAGAGTCCCCAACACCTGTTTTGGTTCCTTTCTTTCACCTGCATCTCGAGACAAAGGCCCTACACCTCCCACTGACAGAATTCCAGAGCTGCCTGCACACATGGCTTATCTCCACTCCCCAGAGGTGCCACATGCCAGGTCACAAGGAAAAACCAGCCCTGAGCTGACCCCTCGCACACTCACAGGCATCTCGCTTGTACACACACCTGCCTGGAGGCCCGCGTCTGTCTCACCAGACAGCGCCTCCCGACACCCGCAGCCCCAGTGCCACCCGGGCTCTGTGGGACACACCTGCCCGACCTGCCCAGCCCTGGCACCAAAGCCTTTTGATGGGAGGAGGGCCTCACAAAAGAGCATTTACCCACCAGGCAAAACCCCAGAACCAAATGCTGTCATTTCAGAGCAAATGAGCAGCTCCTAACGGAAGCGAGTTGGGGAGAGGTTTTCAAATCTATGGTCGCTGGTGGAACTGAAATTCTTCTAGGACCTGGGAGATCTAAAAATCCCGGATTACAGACAGACGTTTTGGTTTCACAGAATCCTCTACTGATGAAATGTCCCTTAATTTTAACTTGGACGCAAACTGAAAAACCGAAACTGGAAAAAAAGTGTCAGTCTATCTTTTTTAAAAAAGCAGCAGACTTCCAAAATTAAAGAGGGAATCCATTGATCTTGTTTAAAAAACGGTTGAAGGACAGCATTTCTTCTCTAAGGGGAAGAACACGTGTTGTTGAAATGATAGTGTAAATTGTTGCTTTCTCCTCGAGAGGGAAGAGGGGAGGGGTCTAACAGGCCGTGCTGACCCTGCACCGCCTGCAGTGACGGAGGGGGCGGCACCCCGGGCTCAGCGCCTGCTTCCTGGCAGTGCCTGCGTCGCCCCCAGGGTTCCCGCTCTCTCTGGGAAGGAGTCGGACACAGGAACTAAAAGGCAGGCCCCCCAGTGCAGGACACAGGGCAGAGGGGGCAGACCCGCCTCTCGGCAGCACACCTGGGCCCTGGCCGCCCTGGGGTGTGGCCCACACCAGACTCACTGACCACAGCTTCCCGCAGAGAGCACGGGGGAATCCAGATAAGAAGACATGGCGATCATGGCCGAGGGCAAAAACGCAAGTCTTGATGCCAAAGGCCCTTATTTGGCTTTTTGGTGAAGGATGGGGGTGAAAGTCACTCCGACACACGGCCCACAAGGTGCGAAGCCCGCCCACGCTGGAGGAGGGGTCAGAAATAAACTAATTCCTGCGGAAGAAAGATGTGCATCTCCCGCACATTCTAGCTGAATTCCCTCCCAGCTGCTTTTCAATGTGTGTGCTTGAAGGACATAAGTACAACCCAGGGAAGTTCTAGGAAAGTCGCACCGGCCTTGCGGGCGTGTGTGTGTGTGTGTGTGTGTGTGTGTGTGTGTGAGAGAGAGAGAGAGAGAGAGGGTGAGAGAGCGAGCAGTGGGGGCGGGAAGCAGCCCACGGAGTAACGGATCTGCTTCCGATTCTGCCTTTTGGGACGTGTCTGGGACCTCACCACACTCTTAGAGCAGCTACATGTTGCCAGGCTTCTGAGCCTCCCTAGGCGGGAATGTGGATGTCCTCCTGGTTTCCAGAACATTCTAAATGCAAGGAGAAAGGGCTGGCAGAGTTGGAGCCATGGGGACCCATGTCAATCATGAGCGAAGCTGGCTTGGGGGATGGACAGGACCCGTTGGCAACTCGAGGGGGAAGATGCGACCGCCAGGTGCAGGCACAAGACAAGTGAACAACGGGAAGGCAGCCCCGGAGGTGATGCCCAGGGAGGGAGAGGAGACAGCGAGGGCGGCAGTGCCCAGAGCCACACCTGCCAGCCAGGGTGCCCTCCGCAGGCCCCGACGTTCAGAGGAGGTAGAAGGACCCGGAAACGAGGACCAGACAGGAGTGTGACACAGCAGCCTCGTGGCGCCCAGAGGTGGCATCTGAAGGGAGGGGCCTGCCCACGCCAGCCACACAACGGGGAGCAGGGCACAGGGGGTCATCTTGGGCCTAAGGCAACATTACGAGTGGCATAGGGCAAGGCTCCTCCCTGGCTTTGCCTCTGGAAGATCAATCTCGGACTGAAGAGACGGAGGGTACAATTTGGTAAGTGGGGCTGCCGGGATGGTAACTGGGCAGTTTGGGCTCATCCCCCTGGGGAGAGGGCCTTCGGGGGCAGGGGCCTCTGAGCAGCAACAGGCTCAGCAGAGAGAGGGTCAGAGGCTCACACGGAGGGGGGTACAGGTGCGCCACCAGCTCCCGAGGACACGGCGCCAACTCGGGCAGCTCTCCGGGCCTGTGCTCTGGCTTTGGTCCTACCCACCTCTCAGTTCTTAATAAACACACCCATCTCTGAGCATCCAGCCCCTGGCTGGGCATCGGGCTCCCATTCGCCACGCTGGTCTGACATGTCACCACCCCCTGCCAGGCCACCCAGTGCCAGATGAGGAAAGTGCGAGAAGCTGGAGGCGCGCCCGAGGCTGCACAGGTGTGACAGCGAAGCGGTGACCCCGGGCGGCCTGACCCTGGGCTGGCTGTCTCGCTGGGCTGTGCTTTTCCCCTATGAGGTCAGTGACGGCTTCTTTGCACATGTGGGGACTGACCCTGCATATGTGAGGACTCTGTAAACTGGGACAGACGGGGGCTACGCTGGATGGCAGAGGCCGGTCCAAGCAGACTCCTCAGGAGAGGGGCGGAAGGGGCCAAGGCCCTGCACTGCCCGACTCACGCCCCGCAGGGAGGTGCTGACCTGGGCCTCCAGCCCCGGGCAGGTCAGTAAGAGCTGCCCTCTCTGCGCCCTACAGCCAGCAAGCACCTGCCGCCATCGCCGCTGTCGGGGACAATCACACACGGTGTGTGCTCACCAGGCGACAGGAAACTGCACCTTCCGGGGCACCGAGGACCCGTGAGCACGTCACTCACTCACCCTCAGGCTGCTCACCTCCTGGGAGGACAGGAAACGAAAGGGACCGGGGACCACGACTAGGGTTCTGGGCTTCGGAAACCGTCTGTCCACCCTGGTCCTCGAGGCTCACCCACGCCGGGTCAGAATCAAGGCTACTTCCTCTGCGGGGTTTTCTTCGCCGCGGAAGGAACCCAGCGAGGCCACTGTGGCCACCCTCACGAGTGACCGCCTGCCCTTCTCCAGCGGCGGTTTCTCCTCCAAGGGAAAACGTGGATTCTGAGCAGGAAGGGCGTGTGGGTTCTCACGGCACCGTCACTGCACAGGGCGCACAAGGACACAAACAATGCTAACTCAGGCCCCGCCCCAAACTGTTCTTCCTGACACCAGCCTGGTCCTTGCTGCCCAGCCCGGGGGTTAGTGAGGCTCTCAGACGGGTCGACAGCGCTGTCGGCAAAGGGCTTCTAGTCTGATACCGAGATACAAACATTAGCTCCCCGTCACCTGGGCCGGGAAACAAAACCCTGGGGACCCACGGATGCCTTTCCTCTGTTGCCCAAACTCAAGAAAGCAGGCTGCCCCCTCGAGCCACCACCGTCACTGAAAAGAGCAGAAGAGGGGCCGAGTTTTCCCAGGAGGAACCGTGAGGTCCCCGTGCTGGAGGGGGGGAAGGGGGAGAACCAATCTAGCATTCGGGCCGTGAAAGGCTGTGAAAAAACAAGTCATTTGGGAAAATATTATATTATAAACACATATAATCATATGTACATACTCATATACATCCCAAGAGAAGCCTGACGAGGAATCCCCTTTCCTTTCAGAAGGCTTCACTGTGATAAAGCATCCCTACAGTGGGGACTCACTACGATGAAATAACTTAAGAATTTCATTTATACTCTATCTGTGCTCACTACATACAGTCTGTGCTAGCGGCTGCGTGGAGGCTAATGTATGGAGCTGGGCTAGGGCAGTGCTGCTTCTTCAAAAACAGGCAACGACTTTTCTTCCTGTTCACGTTTACCACCACCGCACAGCGGCAGCGCACAGCCCTGAACTCGGCGGAGGGACCCGGGCCTGCTGTCTGCACCTGGCCTTTGTGGAAACGGCCACGTTCCCCGGAGCTGAAGGGAGCTTACAGGTGCCCACGGAACACTGGCCTCCATATAACTTCTGTATAAAGCTTTATTTATTCCCACCCACTTTAATTTTTTTTAAAAAAAAAGTGAAAGAAGAGGAAAAACTCTTACAAAATAGAAGATTTACTATAGGGGAGCAAGGAATGTTCCGAGGCTGCCGGGCAAACGTGGTCCTGTGGTCCTGGGCCGGGTCAGCCCATGTTCCTTGCCATGCTCCCACCCTCTTCCCTGCCACACTGCCCCTGGACTCCAGGCACAGCCCGCCCCTTTCCTTTTTAACCCAGGGTGTCCGGATTTGCGTTATTGTGTTTAGCCACCATGCTGGAGGTGGCTGAAGCCTGAAGCAGCCTGATCCCATGATGACACTCAGGGGCTGTACTGAAATGGACGGCCCGGCCACCAAGTCAGCCTGAGGGATTCTTGTGGGCCGGTCTGTGCCACAGAACCATCGGTGGGGGTCCCCGTCTACCACTGCCAAGCACCGGGTCTGGCATTTGGGAAATGGTGCCCTGCGTGGCAGAGCCCCTCCCCCTGGCCAGCAAAAGCGGTCTCAGATCTAAGTGAGGGCTCACATGCCCCCTCCCCGCTCTCTAATAGGCTTGGGCCTTTTTTTTTTCTCTTTCTCGATTTTAATAAGCAAATTGCACTACCATCTTATTCTGATGCGCCCCCTTTTCAAAGCTGTATATCACGTTAATGGAAGTGTTTACCGCTGCGAACACTCTCCATGTACAATGATCTGTAACCCGCTTATCTCAACTAGTTGCACATTATTAGTTCACATCCAGTTCCATTTATAAATTAACAGAGGTGCCATTCGTCTGTACAAAAATCAATGCATATTTATGAACTTCTTTTATTCCAATACATTTCCACACATCTCATCTGAAGACACAACACGGGAGCCTGTGCGACTTGGGCAACGTGGCCCGGGAGTGACTGAGACCCAGACGTCCTCCTTGGCAAAAGGACATAAAATCTCTCTCCTGTTCGGGGGGTGTGTGTGGGGGGTAGCTTTTTATGCATTTACCCGGCTTCCTAAATGCACCCGGCATGTCACTGTCGGCTGAAATTCGTGATTTCCTCCGGAATTTCTGAGTTGCTCTTATTTATTTTTCCCATTTTGTTTTTGCACCAAGGAGACTGCCGTCAAATACTACTCAGCAACTGATTTCCTCTCTTTGGACTGAAAAATTAAACAGATACTAAATTATGACAGTGAATTTAGAAAGGAGGGCTCCAAGGGCTCGGAAGAACATGTCTGGGATAATATGATGCTTCTCAGAGTATTGCAATCACATCGCGGCAATCACCGGAGCGTGCTGCGTAACTGCCTCCTCGGCTAATATGCTTTCTTCCCGGTGATGACTAATCATGTTCTATTAAACAGCGGTAATGCTGCAAGAACTCAACTATACAAGTGTAATGAAGCCAGCATTCTCCCGGGACAGATTAGCTACAACTGATTTGACACACACCATCATCGGGGCTTCAGACCTGACAAACTCGGCTTGCTCCTGATTTATGCCGTCAAGCTCCTCGGAGAAGAGATGAGATAGATGCAAGTGTTCCGTGCGGTAGAGGTGAAATGTACTGATGTGCTTAACCGCCAGTTAAGGAGAGTTCCCGTCTCCTTGCTGCTGCCTCCCCTCCCCCTGTCCATCCCCGCCCCTTGTGCCGAGTTCTGTCTCTAGGCCATGGGACCAGGTCCCGCGCCGTGTGCTATCATCAACCAACCGAGGCCAGCCGGTCGCTCCTCTTGTCGAGTGGGGGAGTTCGTGGAAACGATCGATCCTGCAGCCTCCGGGCCTCGTCTTCGCCTCCGTGAGGACTGTCCAGGTTCTGTGATTTCACTGCGGGTGAGGGAGGGTGGGTGGGTGGCAGGTGACCACCAGGAAGAGGGAGGGGTGGCGGGCGGGGGGCGCCGACGCCCCTCAGATGATGGTGGGCACCCGCCCGCTGCCGCTGTTCCGGTTATTGCTCTTCCGGGACAGGTTGGGGGTGGCCATGAGCACGAAGCGCTCGTCGGGGCAGCCGTACTGCAGCAGGACCTCGATGCACTCCTGGCTGGAGGCCTGCCGGGCATAGGCCAGCGCCGTGTTCCCGTGTGCGTCGCGGGCCATGACGTCCACCCCGTACTGCGGAGGCAACAGAGCCATGTTAGTGTCCAGGGGGAGGAGGCCAGGGCAGCCGAGGACGGCGACCGCCTGCCCGGTGTTGGAGGACAACCTGGCTCCGAGGTGCATGCTTCCAGGCAAGAATGTGCTTTTGCAACTCAAAGCCCCTCCTCTGTGCAACTGAAATGGACCACGGGTGACTCTAGTTTTGCTATGTCTGTTTTGACCTTGCAATTGTAAACACAAAAAAACGATCATTCTAAAATCTCAGAGGCAATTTGTTTTCACTGTGGGTCACACACAGTTAATACGTAAGAGCTAAGAAAAAATCGCCTCTAACCTATCCATGGATAATCTTGGTTAATAGTTCCGCGTATTTCCTTCAAATGGTTTTCCTTTGGGTCTAAATGTGTAATTGCGGTAAAACTTACACAAGTAATGCGTATCTTTTTTTCCCCTTTACTGAACACTGTACTGGGATCATTTTCTCACATCATTAAAAATTATGCAAAAGCATGACAGGTTATAGCCACCCGGTACTCCTCCGCGTGAACTAGCTCGGGCTCTGCCCTTGGCTGCCATGCGCTCTGTGTAACACGGCCATTGGCATACATTGTGCTGTGATGTGCGCCCTCACACGGATGTTTCTCAGGGTCTCTGATTACCAGATGCTGAGAAGACAGGGAGATACGAGGCTCACTGCACTAACACTTCCGCGGTTCTTGCTCTTGAAAAGGATGGCGGCCCTGGCCACCAGGCTCAGCTGGTTAGAGCTCGTCCCCATACGCCAAGGTTGCAGATTCAACCCCCAGGCAGGCACATACAAGGAGCAACCAATGAGCGCATCAATAGGTGGAACAACGAATCGGTGTTTTTCTCTCTCTTGCTTCCTTTCTCTAAAATCAATCAATAAATAAAGAAAGGAAGTGGGTGGACCGATGCTGGCCAGGTGGCGCAGTTGTTTAGAGCGTAGTCCTATGCACCAAAAATCGCCTGTTTGAAACATGGATGTGAGAGCGAAACGTTGATATGGGAGGTAACTGATTGATGTTTCTCTCTAAAAAAGAAAAATAATCAAATCAAGTCAATAAAAAATCTATATATTTTTTAAAAAGGGTGGACTGACTTCCACTCCCAACAGTATTTAGGACTCTTGCCAGCATGGAGCGATGCAATTAAAAGGACTTTTGGAGGGAAAGATGGTATGCAATTTGTTATGAAACTCTGCTCCCCTCCTCCCCCGCGCAAGTCCATAGGGTGGAGTCCTAACCCCAGCACTTCAGAACGTGACTGTACAGTCAAACCTTGCTTCTCAAAGGTCTCCCATCTTGAACAATTCGGTTCCTGACCAAGTTGTTCACAGAAAAAAATGTCTCGGTTGTCAACCAAACTTCAGTTTTTGACCTGACAACCCTTTTATGCTGATACCTCAGCATGACAAAAGGCGTTTCTCAGGCAACGAAGGAGAGACTTGCCTTTGTTGCTTGCAAATCAACAATTAGCACAAGTTTAAAACATGAAGAGGCCATCAAGAGTGCTAATGTTGCTAAGGGTGTGAAAGAAACAATGATCACAGGCAAGTGAAAAACTGTTGTTGATTGGATAAAGGAAGAGCAGTGAGCCAGTGAGGCATTTCGGAGGCAGTGATATTTGAACAAGCAAAGACTGCATGCTGATCTGAAAGACACCCCTGGACCAAGTACTGAAAGTGATTCCTTTGAGGCTAGGAGGGGTGGTTTGATAAATTAAGAAAAGAAGTGTGTGTTTATAGGTTAAACAGTACGTGAGACATGTACTGTATATAAGAAAGGTTAAAACAGGGAATCAATCATTTGGGGGTCTGGAACAGATTAATTCAATTTATATTATTTTTAATGGGAAAAAATGAGTTGGTTTCCGAACAAATCGCTTCTCGAACAGCCTTCTGGAATGAATTAAGTCCAAGAACCAAGGTGCCGCTGTCTTTGGAGACAGGGCCTTCAGAGAGGTAATGAAGATCATATGGGTGGGGCTCTAATCCAATAGGAATGGTGTCCTAAGAAGAGGAGGAGACACCAGGGATGCACTCACACACAGGCAAGGCCCCGTGAAGACACAGGGAGGGAAGGCATCTTCGACCTGGCCCTCACCTTGATCTGGGACTTTTGGCTTCGGTGACTGTGAGAAAATAAATTTCTGTTGTTGAAGTCCCCAGTCTGTGGTATTTGTGAGAGCAGCCCGAACTGACTAACACACAGTTGTTACAGTGAAGCTGAACATTTGAGTGATTTTGATATCTGGGCATCTAATTCTCTCCCCATTCCAGCTTCATGACAAATGTTTTGTTGGGAATTAAAAAAATTTTTTCCCCAATAAAAATTAATCAGAATAGCCCAGACAAAGCCCTTTGACAAACTCCTACCACATCAAATCTCACAGTTTAGGGTCTACTATTTTGTGTTATGTGAATGAAAAACCCCAACGTTTGTAATCCATTCAGTTTTTATCCTTGTCTATCCCTACCTCCTAAAAAATAATGGGAGTTTTTTTTTTTTTTTTTTTTTTTTCTGTGTGTGTGGACAAAGACAAGAGACCCCCACCCACCATGATGGACCCAAAGGGGTACCCTAAAAATAAAAAGGTGAACGAAGAGTCCCCACCGGAGAACGGCACATCCACTGACTTCCTTCCTGCCTTTTATCAGGAGGCCTCACACAGGTGAGCCCTCACGGCAGGAGCCTCCACACGGAGTCCTGGGTTCCCGACTGCTAATGCTGCCCACATCCAGGCTGGCACCCGCGGTGCCCACAGTGCCTCCGCCCCTGGCCGCGCAATCGGGCGACCTACCCAGATCAGGAGCTGTGCCAGGACCACGTTCCCCTTGCGGCAGGCCAGGTGCAGCGCCGTGCGGCCGTCGCCTTCCCCGCAGGTCTCGTTCACCTCGTCCCGGGAGCCGTGTGCCAGAAGCAGGATGACCGCCCGCAGGTCTTCGTCGGCCGTGGCCCGCAGCAGGTGCTGGCCCAGGGACAGCTCGGTGCAGGGCAGCGGGGCCAGGAAGAGCTTCTGCTCATACTTGGCCCGGATCCACCGCTCCTTCTCTTCCCTGCAAGAGGCAGGCATGGCCACAGTCAGGCAGGGCCACTGAGGCGGCACCCCTGTCCCGGCACCCTGCTCACCAGGAAGCGTGGAAGGGGAAGAGAAACAATGGGAGACAAGTGTCTTTGCCAGCGTGGGGAGGCCCGGGGGAGAGGCTCACCTCTGGTTCACAAAGTGGGGCACCCCACCAGCAGCACCGGCACCCCGGGGGAACTGGTAGCAATGCAGGTCCCCAGGCCTCATGAATCAGGACCGCAGAGGAGGGTGTTTCAACCAGCCCGGCCGGCGGTTCTGATGCCCTGAGGTGTCAGTGCGGTGTAACTTAGCATTGCCCTGTCCATGCCTTGAGCTCTCACTTGATTTCCTCTGCGTTCACTGCAGAGTTTGTGCCCCTGAGGAATCCCGCTCCGGCCCAGCACCCTCGGGCACAGGGCAGGGCGGTGCCACCCGCATGGAGGGCCTTTCTCCCGCAAGGACAACGGTGAGTCAGGATTGAGGACGCGGGGCTGGAGTTGGGGCAGGATAGTGGTGGGCCGCCCAACCGGGTGTGACCTGCTCTTAGACCTCCCAGGAGTGAGGTCTCCTGGGGCTCTAGCCTGCGGTTCTCAACCTGTGGGTCACGAACAATGAAAATCCATCCTGCATATCAGATATTTACATTACGATTCATAACAGTAGCAAAATTACAGTAATGAAGTAGCAACGAAAATAATTTTATGGTTGGGGGTCACCACAACATGAGGAACTGTATTAAAGGGCCGCGGCATTAGGAAGGTTGAGAACCACATAGACACTTCCAGTGAAGAGCCCACTGCTACAAACCCCGTATGGAAGGCAGAGGCTCGAACGGGGAGGGTTAGAGAAGACACAGCTGCCCCCGTCACCCTGAGCAACTCTGCCATCACGTCCCTGACTCCCTAAGTGAGGGAATGCGTAGGGCCCAGCCGAGGAGACAGGACCAGCTGCCAGGGCCAGAGCTGGGCTAGGGGTGCGGAGGAGGGATGAGGTTGGGGAAGGGGGTGGAGCCTTGGTTGTAGTCACAGTGGCAGCTGGAGTGCTCCCCAACAGCACAGTTCACGGAGAATGAGCTTCAGGAGCTGGGTGGGTGTGATGACAGCGCTCACCCCTCCTCCAAAGGGGCCAGGACACTGCCTGTGACCCTGGGAGGAGGGCTGGGAGAAAGGGGTGGGGGGATAGGGTGAAAAGGAGATACCAACAGCAAGGTGTGTTTATGGTGACCCGGAGGATGGGACCCCGGCCACTGACTCGGCGTTCCCTGGCTACCAGGTGGCGTGTGGTTTTAGTTTCTCCAAAACGGACGTAAGAGACGTTGAAAATAGCTCAGCAGCTCTCAACACTTTGCAGCACTGTTAGGAAAAAAAAGGTCGGGAGGCAGGAAAATGCAAGAGACAGAAGCAAGCAGCTCTCAGGTGAGGAGGGTCAGGGGAGCAGGGGAAGGGGTGCTATCCGGACAGATGCTTCTGAGAGGCAGGAGAGGAGAAGGAAAGCCCTGCAGACAAGGAGTGGCCGCAATTGCCCACAGGGACTTAAAGGCACAGCGCTCACCACCCCTCCGAAACCCAGCATTCTCCGGGCAGAGCAACCAGGCCCAGCTCCAGCGAGGGAGACGGCACTGAGGGCCGGCTCTCCAGAAGAAAACTCATTACCCGGACGTTTTTCCTTCCGAAGGACGGAAAAAGCCTTGTTTACACCTTTTACCCGTGTTGACACTGCTCCTGGCGGTAGTGTCTGGTGAGCCCTAATCTGCTTTAAATACTTAGGCAAACAGATCCCTCCACAGTGAGTCAGGATTAGTTGTGCTTCACTTCCTGGTCCGTGCGAGTGACCCCACAGTGACCCCTGACCCTTTCCATGTGGAGATTTCCAGGCCGAACTCTGGGCTGCAGCTGAGCAGCCGCCCCAGCACCCCCAAACGCGGCTCTGGCTCCCGCGGGGACAGGCGTGTTGTCTCCACTTGGGCCAAAACACAGGCCCCTGCACATGGGCAACGTCCCTGGGACAGCAGCGCAGGCGAGAGTCGGACGCCCCAGCCACACCGAGAGCTCAAGCTATTTAAGAACCTTATTTAAAATGTATTAAGCATATGTTGATGCATTTCATAAATCACCCACGAGAAAGAGCCAGACGTGAATGAGATGAAAAGCAACAGTGGTGAAGGATACGTCCAGGTCTTCAAGTTCCAATTTGCTAACTCTAATTTGGGGTAGGCATTAAAATCAGAGCTGTTTTATTCTGCTCCGCTTGGTTCTAATCCTCACTGCCAGTCACCCAGGGATGAACCGAAGAGCAGAACGTGGAAATCTAGTCCGAGCCGCAATGATTCCATTTTCTTTGTGATATTCAAATGCCCCAAAGAATGAGGGTGAGCCCACAGCTTCTGCATCCTCTCCTGTGGGGCATGTGCGGGGTGGCCGTCACCCCACAGACAAGTTCACCTGAATTCACTGACCCGCGTCTGAATGAGCATCCTGTTTAAACTGTGCTCTGCTCTGAAAAGTCAGTGTTTAAAGGCGGTTCTGGGTTGGGTGGGGCTAAAAATGCTGGCTCTTTGGGGCACCTTCACCAGGGGAAGGCTCTAATACTGTGTGTACGGAACTAGGGGCAGGGCGTCGGAGGGGCTGCGTTAGCCTCTCGGCTGGCCCACCTGCGACCCTGTGGGGGCGGGGCAGGGTGACTATTCCTGATGAGGGCTTCAGCACCTCCAACGCCTGCAGAACAGGCTGACACACGCACGCCTGAGGGCACTGCAAGGGACCAGGCAGGTGCAGAGCCTCCAGGTGGCCTCTGGGTGGGCTGCCTCTCCCTGCCCCATGCCCCTCCCCCTCCACTAGGACACCCCCAGGTCTGATCAAGGTGTGGCTTTTACTATTGGACAGAACCACAGCATTTCACCAGAGCTTCTTGTGCTGTGGATCCCACTTCTGGATCCCACAGGACTGCAATGTTTCGGTGTATTTTCAGACACCAAGAGGCAGACAGAAAGCCGAGAAGTCGGGCCACTGGGCTCCCTGCTGTTCCAGGTGCTTCTTTTCTGCAGCTGAAATCCAGCCCACAGGGACAGAAGACTCCAGTGGGCATTCTGGGTACTATTACTATACATAGACCCCCTTTCCTGCGCTTGTTGCCCCCCTCCCCCTGCCCCTGACACACTAGGGGAAGCTGAAATCAGGGTGCTTTTTGCAGAGACCACAGGGAGAGGAAATAGCCGTGGCATCAGCATTAGAGACCATGGGGTTCGTGTGTCTGCTTTGTTCTCCGTGCTGCAGACTCTTGCAACCTCCCTAACTCCTTGGTCTGCCTTTCTTCATCCATAAGATGGGCGCAGTGATGTCTACAGCAGGCACGGTGGCTGTGGATGTGAGGCCACGTGTCTGGACGATGTGCTGGCCACAGCTGTCACTCTGCACAGGGCAGCTGTGGAGGGTGTTGTGAGTGAAAAGAATAACATCTGTAATGTCACTTTGCTATCAGGTAGGTAAGAGCTCGCCTCTGGGGTGCTGTGTGTGCGACACAGCCGTGCTGACTACACGGCGGGTGGGGCCGAAGTGCCTGTGGGATGCTTCGGTCTCTAAATCCCAGTTGTCTGTACAAATGAGCTTCCCATGGTCACCGTGCCTGGCAGGGTGAGAGAGGGCCCTGATAAACCCATCCGTGTCTTATGGGCCACCCCTCCTCCCAGGCAGGAGGCCCCGAGGCACTGGGGCGAGGGGTGCTCAGTTGGTTCACATATCCCCTGGCTGTTAGGATCTCTTGGCCAAGTCTGGCCAGCCC
The DNA here is from genome assembly GCF_014108235.1 of Myotis myotis. Taxonomy (NCBI): domain Eukaryota; kingdom Metazoa; phylum Chordata; class Mammalia; order Chiroptera; family Vespertilionidae; genus Myotis; species Myotis myotis. Next base: position 33,991,527 of record NW_023416390.1, on the reverse strand, counting down.
TTGCCTACAGCCTTGAGATGTCTAAAGTCTTCCTGGAAGTTTGGACTGAGTTATGTTCCCTCCCCGAGTTCAAATGTTGACCCCCCGATGCCCAGTTGTAATGCATTCGGAGGTAGAGTGTGTAGCAGGTAATTCAGGTTAAATGAAGTCATGAGAGTAGGACCCAATCTGATGGGACTGGTGCTTTATGAGACACTGGACACCTCTCTTTCTCTTTCTCTTTGTCCGTCTGTCTCTCTGTGTGCACACAGGGAAGAGACAGACCATGTGAGAACACAGCGAGGGGTCGCCATCTGCAAGCCAGGAAGAGGCTTTACCAGAAACCAACCCTGCCGATACCTTGACCTTGGACTTCCAGCCTCCAGAGCTGTGAGAAGGTCAATGTCTGCTATTTAAGCCCCTAGTTCTCTGTCATTCTCTTTTGGTTTCTGTGCCAATAGTTCACATGTTAAAGGTGGACACGCAAACAAAGATGCTTTTTCTGCCTAAAACCAAATATTCTGTTAAAACCATTCGCCCTAAGCAGCCATGATGCAGAAGCACAAACACCCTCATTGTCGCCCTGATGTCCCAGTCTCGCCTCCGGGACCCCCTGTCTTGGCTGTGCTTTAATCTCCCCCAAGGAAGGCCAGTTCAAGAGCAGAGGAGCCGGCAGTACATCACCTCCCCTCATTCCAATCCCCCGGAGGCCTGCTGCTCACAGCCCCTGTTAGCTAATGAGCTAAAAAATGAATTATTGGCATGGCCGGCCGTCAGCAGGAAGGAGGAGGCCGGCTCCTCATTTGAGCCCCTTGCTGACACACCTTTAAATAAATCAACCGCACAGAGCGAGAGAAAATGAGAGAACGGGCAACTAATCAGAAGACAGGCACACTGAGCAAATCCCCCCCAAATAAAGACACAATTGAAGGCAAGGGAGTAAACATTTTCTTTTCTTCCTGCCTAAAACAGAGGTATTTTGTAGGTGTATCCCCTCCTCCCCGAGCCCCGTCCAAGAGATCACGTGGTGTGTGAGCCACAGGATTTGGGGATCAGAGGATGGGGGTGGGTGGGTGGGTAAGGCCGCAGGAGCTGTGTGTCCACTGAGGCTCTCAGAGCTCTGCTGGGCTCGGATGGTGCTCAGGTCCTGCAGCCCAACAGACCAGGCTTTGCCACACTTGACCTTGAGGGGTGATGGCATGGCCAAGGCTCTGTGTGTCCTCCAAAGATGATCCCTGGGATACAGCCTACCTCCAACCTGCAGCTTCCGTGCCTGGCACATGCAGGCACCTGCTGGCGCAAGCGATGCCGCGAGGGCCAGCGATGAGGCCGTCTCCACTCCAAGGCATGCTCGCTGTGACAACGCTGAGGGTGACGACAGTAACTGCTACAGACAATGCCTGATAACACGGGCTCTTCAAGGGACCCTGGAGCACCTTCCATGTTTTTACAAAGAAGCCACACACCAAATACTGAGCAAAACACTCACCTGTGGCCATACTTGGAGAAATTCTGACAAAAAAAGCAAGGCTTCACGGGAAAAAGAGATGTGTCAATATGTTCCAAGTTCCAGAGAGGGGAGGGTGGAGAGCTTAGAGAGACAACGGTTTTCCCCTTTCTTGAAATAGGGCGGCTGGGCTGGAAGGCCTGGGACCCTGCTCTATCCAGGCAGGACAGGGCTGGGTTCGGAGCGAGGCTCCCAGATGGGCCCTGAGGGCCTTCAGGACGCGCTTGGGGCTTGTGTGGCTGGGCCGCAGGGACTGAGCTCTCTCCCAACCTGCTTGGGAGGGACAGGCGGGGGGTGGGGGGAATGATGTTGGGGTGGACAGGAGGGCTTTCTGGCCATGCCTGCCTGAGCGTGCCCTGACCCTGCTCCCATCCTGCCCACTGTGGTGCCAGCCACTCCCGGGGACTATGAATGTCAGACAGCGAGGAGGTAAACTCAGCGGGTGAAGGATCAAGGTTAGCGTAGACAAGGAGATCATGAAGGCAGGCGGTGGGGCCATGGCAGTGATGTTTATAATAAAGTGTCCAAGGGGAGGGTTGTGGGGAAGCAGGGCTGTGCTCCAGTGCCTGTGGCACCAGGGGTGGCCTGTCGGCATGTGTGGGCCGAGCCGGGTCAGTCTCTGGTCATGATGGTCAGTCCTGGGTGAGGGCCAGGCTCCTGCTGCTGGCAGACCCCATAGCACTTGGCTCTAGGGGACATATGAAGGTCACTTACAAGGCAGAAGAGGTCTGGGATGGAGGTGTCCAGAGGCCGAGAATGCCACCAGGGCCTGTGACATTGTGGATGACCATGGCGACAAAGGCCCCTGTGAGGGTTGATTTGCTGCAAGTAACAGAAGGGGTGCTGTTGGGGGGCTGGTGTCGCCAGCCATCACGTGGCTGGTGTGCGAACTGGCCCCTCCTGTTCTCACATGAGTGTAAACGCTGTGGCCTGGGCCGTGGCCCTCGACAGCGTTTGCTGTTTTTTAACAGACCGCTGCCTTTCTCATCGCTCTTCCATCTTTATTTACAATCCTGCGTGAGCCCTGTGAGGGTTTCCAGCGGTCAATCAACGGACAGGTGCTTATACAGAGAATCACTGTGGAAATGGCGGCACTGTTACGCCAGGACACCTTCTCTGGGGTCAGAGCCAGGGGTTAAGGACGTTCGCTGTGTCAGCGACGGGGCCGCACCTTCTGCATGGGCACTGGCCTCACTCTGACAACGCCCGGTGCGGTGGGTCCTTCTCACAGACCCTCCCGGAGACGGAGAAGCAGAGGAGGAGCCACACCAGGCCGGGCGGTGCCTTGACACGGTGCATTTCCAGGCTGCAAGGACGCTGTCACACTCAGCGCCACCAGCTGCATCTGGGTCTGGCAGGGAGGGCTCAGTGTGCTGCCAAGGGGTAGTGAGGTTAATGGCTTGGATTCCCAGAAAGGAAAGTTTTTGACAAATCACTACAAAGCCTCTGGTTGGTTTTCGACACGTTCTGTGGTGCTTTGGGAAAAGACAGGAGCAGCGGCCAGAAGCCCCACAGGTCCCGGCGGGTTAAGTGGGACTGACGCCTCTGGAGTGGTGAGGACTGGTCCCTGGTGGTCCTGGCCTCGCCTGCCTTCCGATCTCCACAAACAAGGCTTCCTCTGGCTGCTTCTACAAAACACTGAGCAGCAACAGCCCTTCCCGAAAGCCCCCCAGTGTCAGATCTAATGTGTTCATTTTTATGGGTGTCCCTTCCCCCAAATGTTAAAAGGCCAAGAACTTTTTTTTGTATTTGTCACCTGTCTCATTGTTCCTTTCGGAAACACCCACCCCCGCCTCGGGGTGGGAGAGGATTTGTCAACATCGGCTCTAAAGGACATGGGAGTGAGGGCGATCCTGGGGTGAGGGGGGAGCTGGAGGAGCCCAGTGCAAGTGACAGGGTGACCGAGGAGAGGAAGAGGGAAGAAAGGGCGAGCTAGCAGCAAGGAATTTCCAAAGTGTCTTTCTGCCTCCAGCAAAACAGGAACTGGGAGGGGAGGCGTGGAAGAGGGGCTGGAACAATATGCTAGGAAAACAGGGGCTTCCTCTCTGCGGGGCAGCCGGCCGGCCCGGGAGCCAGTTGGCTGCCCCTGGCACGCATGCCTTCTCCCTCGGCGGCGTTGCTAAGGGGGCAGGCTTCGGGGACAGGCCCCGGATGGAGGATGGTCAACAAAGCCCGATGGCTATTTATTTTTTAATTACCGAAAGCTTTTAAGAAACTGGCCACTGTAAATCCCGCACGAGGAGAGCAGGAGGCAACGGACAAGGATTTATGCTCATGGGGTAGAAACAAAATAAATATCCCGCCTGACTTCTGATCAATATTATGAGTGTTTTTGCCAACCTGCAGGGTGTTTTATGAGCTCAGAGGAAGAGAACAGGATCATTATTAATTAAATAAAGTCAACCCTATTAGGCTTATTACTTCTGTAGTCACAGTTACCTTGCCTGGCCTCAGGTATGGGGGTGGGTGGACCTGGGGGCGGGGGCCACCTGGGGCCGCCCAGGAGGGGGACTGAGTGTGCGCAGGTGCACATCCTGTGGCTCTGCCGCGTCCCAGAAGCTGTGGCTGAGAGCAGCAGTCACCGTGAGCAGAGCTGGGTCCCTGCCGCCTCTGTCCCTTAGCCAGAGGTTCAAGGTGAGATCTGACACTCTGTTCCTTTATGTCATTAGCACTGGCCACCTCCCGACACCTGCCTGTGGGAACCTGACCAGGCTGAGTGAGACACATGCAACAGTGCAAACACAGCATCATCCCTGAAAGTTCCCAGGCAACCCCAGGATTTTACTTCCAAGCCCGAGGCAGGCATACAGGGGCTGTCAGGCGAGAACTGGGGCTGATGAGTGAGCAGAATCAGCTCAAGCTCGCACCGTGGTAGGTGCCTACGATGGCCAGGTGCTCACGGGAGGATGGACCTAGGCCTCTCTGGGAGGGTCGCAGCTGGCCGGGCTCCGGGCACAGCGCCACCCCTCCTGGGCCTCGGTTTCCCCTCTGGGGAGGCATCTGCTCAGAAGGTAGTTGTAAATGACGGAAGGGAAGCCTGTCACTGCCCGACGTCCACCAGGCCTCAGTCACCGGGTCCACCCAAAGCAACACCTCAGCTGAGCTTTCCGTCTGGACAGAGAGATCCATACAGCACCTCGCACCCCAGGGAAGCCACCCACTCGTGGTTTACACCCATCTGCTTGGGACCCTTTGGAGTCTTCAAGCCTGAGCTTGACGGGTCCTCCTGGCCTCCTCCTGCACGACCCACAGCTGCCATTCTGTGCCACCAGCACGGTGACACGAGGGTGGACCCACCGCCCCAGCACGCAGCCTCCAAGAGCTCACCCACCGCCCTGCTGCATGGACACCATCTGCTCTCTCAGGGGCCATTCATGGACAACTAACCCCAGAATGAAAGAATCTGCTGACGTTTATTCTCTGGTCCCTGAAATCACAGCCCAGCCTAGGGCTCATCCGGCTCAGACCTTAGGTGAGAAAGGGTGGGTGGGGGTCAGGGGAGGTCGGGCCTGGGGCTGTTTCCAAGAGATGGACAGGATGGGGCAGGTCAGGGGAGGAGGCCCCGGATGCCAGGTTAGGGGAGGTGGGAGGAGGAGAGAGGGGGTGCTGAGAGAAGTTGAGCAAGTCTAACTCTCATGAAAGCCACTCTGAAAGCATGCTCCAGAGGCAGAACGGCAAAGCACCGAGACTGCTCCAGAGGCAGCCAAGATTCTTTTATTTTCAACATTTCCCCCCATTTTCTAACCTGCTATAAAACAGCACAATGAGAACAGGAAGTTAAAGGAAAAAATAATCCCCACTTACACCCCTCAATGCACACACATTCTTACCATCTCCGCACCCCCTCCTTGTCGTTTTCCACTCACAGACCATCTTATCTCACTGGGATTTTAGCACAGACACCTTTATTACCCTGCACCTTTATTAATGCCAGCTTGACAACTGAAGTTTTTGAATTAATTCGCAAATCTAGTGTTTTTACATAGTAATTGCAGCTAAGTCGCAGCAGCCACGCACACACTCATGGTTCGGCACCTCAGTGTGAGGAAAAAACGCGACCAACTGTTCTGAATCATAAATCGAGATAAATCTGTGCCAAGTGAGAGGGAGCCTGAGCCAGTCAAGTGAGGTGGTCCCAGATCCGTGTAGCGAGGCATGAAACGGGTGCTCCCGGCGGCCCCCGCCGCAGCCGGGTGGCAGGGGCCCATCACAGCGAGTGAACTTCACCGTAACAGGCTGATGGGATCGGCTTTGGAACATATCGCATCACAAACAGATAAGGGAAGAGAAATGGCCCTTTTCCTCGGAATACTGCAAAATGGATGTGAGCTTTGGCTGTATGTGCACCGGTGCCCATTAAACACCAGCGAGCAGAAACGCACGCGGAGCCTCTTCTTAAAGGCAAGATCGAGGGGCAAGATGGAGCGCCGGCAGAGGGCCGAGCACGGCCTGGTGGCTTTCCCAGGCCCTGCGGGCTGAGTGGCTCTCACACACGGAGAGAGAGGAGGCTGCAGAGGAGACACGTTTGGAACGTGATGGACAGGAGAATTCTGAGGAGGCTTCTAGTAAAAACTGCCAAGTGGCTAAGAAATACTGCCCTTGGTATTATTATTTTCTTTAAAGACATAAGACTATTGATTCTGAAAAATAAAGAGTCCTTTTAATGTAGTTTTCCTTTTAGTGTTTGGGGGGCAGAGGGGGTTTGGAATAGTCACATGGTTCCTCAATGGGCCAAACAAATGAAACAATAATAACAACAATGAAACAGATCTGAAAAGAGGAAAAAAATTCCAGAGGGCATGCCAATGGCAAAGACATTAACAATGAATGTGCATGTTAGCTTTTTCAAAATATGAAAACACAGAAATGCACTGCAAGACACTAACAGGAACAGTGGGCAGTGTGGCTCACCCTCCCAACAACCACTCAACACCAAGACGAACTCCATTCCAATGCAATGACTGAGAATCTACTGAAGACTAGATCTCTCTCTCAGAGAAAACCCAACAAATGAATACTAGCTGGGTTTCTTTTCCAATTAATCTTTAATGTTGAAAATGTCAAACCCAAATGTCTACATCCACTAGGGACCATTTTTTCCCGTTTGGCCATGTAGTGGTGAAGCTGGTCTGGAGAATGACTCATGGGAGTGAGCACGTGAATTCCCTGGTGTGAGAAAAGCATTGTTATTTAACAAGCTCAAGTTCATTCTTTCATTAAAACTACCAATCTCTACCTAACTAATGGGATCAAGAGGCAGAAACTGGTCAGATGTTTCATCTTCCACAACAGACACAATGTCATTGCCTTTGACAACGAAACACTGAAATTCTGTTGGTTCAGCTTTTTCCTGGAGAGGGGGGTCCTCGAACAGTGGCCAGAGAAGGCCCCAGGGTTCCCTTGCCCAAGGCCGGCTTCAGGGGAGTGTGACCCCCCAGGGCCCAGGCTTGGTTTAAGGTCCTACTGCTGTCATCTTGAAATTCCTGCTACTTTCTGAACAAGGGCACTGGGGCCCACGAATTCCCCAGCTGGTCCTGGACGGCCCAATTGCTTTCGCGTATCATCTGGTGGCGAAGCTAGGACCAGTCGCTGACAAATGGCAAAACATGCACCACGCAGTGAGGTTTCATACACCCACATTCATGAGTTTGTGGGGAGGTTCTTTTTCTATCATGTCCTTCCTGTCTCTGGATGCCAACATGACCTTTTATGAAATGATGGAGACAAGTGACTGATTCATGTCCTTAACTCAACAAAGGTAAGAACCAGCTATCTTCTTTCTATCCCCCAAACGTAACTGGGAAACCCCAGCCCCTCCGTGCAGAGGGCTTTGCCCAAATCTGCACCGCTGGCTGCTGCTCGGAGACCAGGGCGGCTCTTTGTTCCCAGGCCCACGTTCTGTCCTCTCTACCCTCACACGTGAGGGCGTTGAGAGCTTTAAAAGAGGCCTTCAGGAAAAAGGATTCCATCAAGGCAGCCAACACATACTATTTAAATGTGCCCCAAATCCAGAATGTGGGGGGAAAGTACGGAGGTTCCTCAAAAAAGTTAAACACAGAATTAGCATATGATCCAGCAATTCCACTTCTGGGTGCACAAACAGCAAACCTGGAAGCAGGATATGGAAGAAATATTTGATGCCCATGGTCAAAGCAGCATTATTCACAAGAGCCCAAACCTGGAAGCAACCCAGTGCCACCAACACATGAATGAGCAACCACAGTGAGGCCCATCCACACAATGAGAAGTTACTCAGCCTTAAAGAGGAAGGGCGTCCTGACACAGGCTGTGACGTGCATGGGAGGAAGGACATGATGCTGAGTGAGACGAGCCAGTCCCAAAGGACAGACACTGTATGAGGTGCCCCGGGTAGTGGACCTCGTCAGGAAGTGGAGGGTGGGTGCCAGGGGCAGGAGGCATGGAGAGCAGTTCAGTGGGGACAGTTTCAGTCTGGAAAGATGAGAAGTCCTGGAGATGATGTGGTGATGGCGGCACAGCAATGTGAACGTACTAACTGCCACAGGCTGTACACTCAAACTGATCAACATGGGCACTGTTATGCTATGCGCATTTTGCCACCATTAGAAAGACCCCTAGATCGAGTGCTCCCTTGTTCCCTCGCACGGGCCGCACTGTGAGGTGCCCTGGCGCTGGGTGGCACATCTCCGTGGCCCACGCTAGTACCCAAGGAGCTCGCAATCACACGATCATCAGTAATGTGGTCACACTGGGTTTCCCCAGGGACCCCAACATCCTGCACAGCTGTTTCCTTCCAGCCCAGGAGTCTCTCAGGACGACGTGCCGCATCTGGTCACCTTTCTACCTCTCTCTCTCTCTCTCTCTCTCTCTCTCTCTCTCTCTCTCTCACTCTCCCCCCCCCCCCCCAAGTGACAAGCCAATAAAGGAGGAGAGAGAATGCCATCTGATTTAGTGGCATTATCTTACAGGATTGGCAGTGGGCTTTCTCAGGCTCCTTTTGTGAGAATAGTTGTCCTTCAAAAAAAATTAGCTATTAACAAAAAATTTTTTTTTCTCTCCTGGGACAGGAGGGCTAGATGTTTTTACACACTTAGTGGTAAGAAAACCCACCCTATGACGACCAGTGGGTGGAGGGTTGTGCTTTTCTCTCAAGAAAAGGGAATAAGTACGATCTAAGTTGTACAGGCCAGCAGTGTCCATGTTGAACAGACGTTGATGCCACCTAAATCGCTCCAGTCCAGACTTAAGGCCTGAACAATTCCAGGGACTTTTGAAAAAGTTCAAGCGACTCGAAAATCCTGCCAAAGCTTTAGCTACTCTTACTCGCAGCTATCCGTTTTCTTCTCAGCTTTCCATTTGCAAGCACTTGACCACCACATTGCAAATGTGAAATGTATTATCAACGTGGCTTTTGAGACAATGAAAATGAGATTCAAAGACTCAAACACCCAAAATCAAAGTGGCAAAGAGCAGTTCATGTCCACAGACACCTCTCGCGCACCATGGCTAAGGTGTGCCCCGGCCTCCCGCGCACCATGGCTAAGGTGTGCCCCGGCGGAACGGCGAAGTCAGAGAAGACGACACGACACGGCTGAAGACAATTACAGACTCGCGACGGAGAAACACGTGCAAAAGCCATCCCGCCCGCCCAGCCGGGCCTCAGGAACTTCCTCCAAGGTTCACAGGCGAGAAGCTGCGCGGGCGGCGGGCACAGGGAGGCAGATTCCCCCCCTCTGCCCCCCAGAGGAAGGCCGCGGAGAAAGCTGACTACGATTTCTGAGGGCCATGTGGTGAAGCTGTTGAACACTACAACCACCCGTTCAGCCAACACCGTGTAAAGAACACGTGACCCCCCTCTTGCACCTCCTTCAGTCTAACAGCCACCTCAAGGCCCTCCCCTCTTTTTCAACTTCCATTACATTAATATTTTGAAGAATCCAAGCCATTTCCCTTGTAGAGGTTCCCCAATAGATTTGGTCTGATTCCAGAAGGGTCACCTATTTTTGGTGAGAATAGCACGTAGATGGCACGTGCGTTCCCCACATCACACCAGGAGGTATAGACTAGGGGAGGACTCACTACAGAATCTGAGCACACGGTGGAAGCTGTGGCTGCAGACCTGTCCCTCGTCCAGGACCTTCTCCCCTCATAACAAGTGATCTGGGGGCCGACACCTGGAGATGCTGAGGCTCCTGCTGTGGGAACCTGCCCAGCACCATCCTTGAGCTGATGATCCTGGCTCCTTCTCTAATGCAAGACACACGCTCCCCAGTCCTCTCGCTCCTCCGTCTATTAGTTGGCATTTTCTGTAAAGAAGGGCACCCCCCATCCCCAACCTCCTTTTTTGGAGTGTCACTGTAGACCCACCGTCTTTACACAAACTAAACGTGTTGTCATATAATCTGTTAGCAGCATTATTCCTTCCGATGCTCACACTGTTCCAGGTGTGGCCAGCCAGGCCCCTTGGCGCTGCCTCCTGTCCTATCTCATATGTCACCCTCAGTCCCTGACGGTTTCGTGCTCCCTGGCAGGTGCCGGGCCTGCCCTGTACCTTCTCAGATCTGGAGTCCATCGCTTCCCTAAGCAGCCCCAATTCTTTGTAGGGAAGCCACTGCTCATTTACTTATTTATTCTTAAATTTTGAGATAACTGTAGATTCACAGGTAGTTTGAAGAATTAATACAGAGAGATCCATGTATCCCTTTGCCTAGTTTTTCCCAACAGTAACATCTTGAAAAACTATAGTACGAGGTGACAATTAAGATACCCTGATGCTGATGCAATCCATCCGCCCATCTTGGTCCGACTTCCCCGCTCTCCGTGTTCATTTGCACCTGGGTGTGTAGGTACTGAGTTCCAGGCAATCTTATCCCCTTAGGTTCCCTTGTCCATCACCAGTCAAGATACATTTCCATTACAAACACCCCCTCCCGCACCTTCTCTCCATCCCTAACCCCTCGAAACCACGAATCTATTCTCCAGCTCTGTAATTTTGTCATTTTAAGAACGTGCTGTCATGGGATTATATCCAGCGTGTAATCTTTGGGGACTGGCTTTCTTCATGCAACCGAGTTCTCTGGAGACGCACCAGGCTGCTGAGTGTATCCACAGGGCACTCCTTTTCAGCGCTGAGTCGTGTTCCAGGGTGTGGCTAGGCCGCAGCTGGCTTAATGCTGCCCCCCCCAAGGATATCTGGGCTGTTTCCGGTTTGGGGCTATTCCCGATCAAGTTGCTCTGAACTTTAGCAAACAGGTTTTTACGTGACCTTAAGTTTTCCTTTCTCTGGGATAAATCCCAAGAGAGCAGCTGCTGGGCATCTAGGAGGTGCAATGTTTAATTTTATAAGAAGCCAAACTGCTTTCCAGGGCAGAAGCAACCAATTTTTAAAACAATATTTGGTAAAACCAAACCCCATTATCAAACTGGAATTGTGACCTTTGGGCATTAAGAGGAATGTGATTCCTGCGTTTCAAGGACCGTGAGGGACGGACACACGACCTGAGCGTGCAGCCTCCGCCCTGGTCCCTCCCGAGTCCCCGGCAGATGAGGCACAGATGACTTCCAATTTGTTCCTGGATGTTGATGGGACGCAAAAATTGGCAGATATGCAAGTGTGTGTGTGTGTGTGTGTGTGTGTGTGTGTGTGTGTGTTGAAAACGTGGCTGAAGGGACAGTGTACAGGGATCAAAGATGTGTTTATCTAAGTATTTACAAGTGAGGTTTAAGCTCACAAGTTGGTCAGTAGGGAAACACACAGCCCCATCTCTGCTCACCTTCCTCAGAAAGTGATGACAGGACCAAACAGCCGACCAATTGAAAACACATTGCAGGAGGAGCGCCCCCCCCCCCCCCCCCCCCGCAGTCCGAGGTCCTGGCCAAAGGGGGCTGCTGCTGGCCTTGCAGAGCCGTGCTTGCTTTTCCACGCCTGCCTCCCAGTCCTCCCCCCTCCCCACCAGTCTCTTTGGGGCACATTTGGAAATTATTTAAAAAGATAAAATGCCTCTAATCTGTTACCAATTAGAAGAAACATGTGAATATTATTTTCTAATTTGTGACTCTTGAGTGTGTCTCAAACACCAGAGAGAAGTAATTGAAATAATTATGTCTGCTCCTGAATATTTCTATTATGCTCTTGAAAGCAGAGGGTGGAGGTGTCCTCTTTGCGAGCTGTGCCTGAGGGCCGAAGGCAGCGGGAGAACATCAAAGTCCTGGACAGAAGGGCCTCAAAGCTGCAATTTCTCCCCAGCCCGAGGTGGCCCGAGCAGCTGGAGCCCAGGGCTGGTGGACCGACGGACGGGAGAGCCTTGTGAACTCGAGGGGCCTGCGGAGCAAGGGTGAGGCGAAGCAGTGGGCTTGATGGTCAATACGATCTCTTCCCTGCTCGCCGCCCCAAGCGCCCCATCCAAGTGGCTTCTTTGCGGCTGGAAGCTGCTGTGCAGGGCACACACTTGATTTATAACACGAGCAATGTGGATTTTCCCCTAACCTAGCGATAGTAGGACTTGAGTGACTAACTCCTGAAAATTGGTAATTTCCTGGTGCTTAACAGTAGATGGTCCACCAATGAGCGGCGAGGCCCGCTAATAAATTTATAGGGCGTTATATGCCAATTAGACCTCGTCAGCCATTCGAAAGGCAGGGATGCCGATCGGGTTATCATCCCACAGACCCGCTCTTTATTGCCGACGCTCTGCAATTTAAGCCCCCGGTTCTATGTTTGAGAAGCAGCATATTAATGCTGACTGGACAGGAATCTGTGATTTCCAGAGGGCCTTTCTGGTTAGCAACCTCGATTTTCCTCTGTGCAAACTTCTCTTTGTTCTCCAGGGGTAAACAAAAACTTGAGATGAGCATGACATCTGTCAGGAAGAAGGTTCACTCGGGACTTCGGGCTTCCTGTGCAGACAGAGGCCACTGAGGCTCTCCCGCCAGCCCCTGAGGCCGGGGAGGGGCAGGCCCGGGAAGGACCTCTGCTCAGAGCATCAGCATCCCAGCCGCGTGGAGCCTGGGAGCACACGGTAAGCCCACCCTGTTGGAACAGGAGGAAGCACGCAGCTCTGCCCTGGGGGACTCTCAGCGTTACAGCCATGGACGGAACTGACTTTAATTTTGTGTGTTTTCTTTGGAAAAAAAAAAAAAAAAAGAAATCACAAAAGAAGTGCATGCTCTTTGAGACGAAGTCACCCGTGTTGACATGTAAAGTGGACTTGGACATCGCCACCCCTGGAAGAGGTCTGGCTTACACCCTCTTCTCCTGGGCATGTCCAGGTCTCCCCAGCACCCTGAGGACGCCCCCACCCTTCTCTTTGCACTCCTCAAGTGACGGGTGCCAGCGTCCCTTCCATCTCTGTCCTTTGAAACATCATTTCTCCTCTTAGTTGAAGTGAGTTGTTTGAATGTGCTTCGATTCTCACGCCATCTAATGCCCTATTAAGCATTCATTCTTTCAGGAAATATCAATTGAGCACTCACTAGGAGTTGGGCACCGCGCTGTGTTGGGTCTGGGCTTCAGGTGAATAGAGGCAGATGGATCAAAAAAACAAAATGCATCGCAATGGGGGAAGGACCCCAGTCCTGGCATTCGCCGCTGTAGTCACAGGGACAAAACAAACTGGGCCAGACAGAGAATTCAAGGCCTCTTGGCTTTTACAGCCCTGGGTTTTTGTTTACAAAACTTGAAGTGTAGCTAAATTCAGATGAAAAATGAACAGTTTCCTGCAGTTTAGGATTAGGAGCACACGACACACTGTAAACGTCAGCCAACCCACCACTCGAGGGCAGCCTGGGAGTGGCTGCAACGGATATTCAAGTTCACAGAGGTGGTCACCCCAATATCTGCCACCGCCCACAGCGCCACGGAAAGGCAGCCTGTTTGGGAAAGCCTGCCCACACCACAGGCCCCTGAAGCACCTGATGTCCTGGGAGGGGTGAGAGCTGTGGCACATGTGCTGGTCACTTTAAAAATATGTATCTTTTTATTGATTTCAGACAGGAAGGGAGAGGGAGAGAGAGAAACATCAAGGATGAGAGAAAACCATTGACCAGCTGCCTCCTGCAGGCCCCAGACTGGGGATCGAGCCCGCAACTGGGGCATATGCCCTGACTGGGACTCAAACTGTGACCTCCTGGTTCATAGGTCGATGCTCAACCGCTGAGCCATGTGGATGGGCTGTGCTGGTCACTTTAATGGGTGTTTCCATTTTTCCTCCCAGCCCCTTCTTCAGCGTGCACCCAAACTGCCCCAGGGCGCAGCACCAACAATGCCTCTTGCCAACTTCAAAGTGAAAGCACCGATGGACTCTACATAAGGTGAATAAAGGACACACTGTCCATTGTCTGAGAGCACCTCACCCCCATGCACACCATCAACACATACCACTCGGGCCTAAGGGCCATTGTGGGCTGAAGACAGCTGAGGTCCGGTCCTCAGTAAAAAAGAACTCGATGGTCATAAAGCCCCTGCCTGGGATCTTCATCAGCCAGGGGGATGCCCATGATCACAGGAGAGGAGGTGAGAAGTCGGCACCACGCCCACACAAACTCTGTCACATGCTATCCTGTCTCCCTCTAATCTCCCAAGGGCCCATTTATCTTTCCTAAAAGCCATTTGCTCCGCCATAATGGCCTTCCCCCTGTCCTCCCCTGTGAAGCTGATATGTAGCTTTCAAATCTTACCATCCTTTTGGTGTTCACTTCTTTCTCTGATGCCCCGTGCACATAAATTTAGAAGTTACGAAATGTGTATGCCTCGGCTCCTGTCAAGCTGCTGTGAGTTTAATTCACAGGCCCCCAGCCACTTACTGGTCACCTAAGAGGGTGGAGAGCACTTCAAGTCTCACCCGCTGCTTAGTGGAAGGCGGTCTCTGAGGCCGGCGAGGCCGGGACCCAGGAGAGGGAGCGTCCCACTGTGGACACGGAGGGTCTCTCTTGCCCCAGAAGGGAGGTCTTGTCAGATCAGCACCTCAGGGCAGCCAGTTTCTTGTGACCTGTCCATCGGGCCAGGGGACACTGAGTGTTTCTTATACGTCTTCCCGACCCTGGCCTGAGCTTGGTGCTGATGTGTAAAGTACCTGCCACATCCGGTCACTTCCCTCTGTGCAGGCTGATCGCCCTGAAGGTCTGTCCACACCGTGGAGCAGGTGGCTGGAGAGGGGGCGGGGGGTCTCCACCACAGAGGACAGTCTTAATGCCCTTTCCCTGCAGAGGCGACTGGTCTCCCACCTCCAGCCAGAGCCCTCATCAACCCGGTTAGCCTCAGCCACGACCCCTGATTTGTTCCTTCCTGGACAAAGAAACTGACCACCTCTCTGGTGGTCATGGAACAGAGAATGCCCCTGTGATTGTCCTTAACAGACAACCCACGGCATCGCATGTACATAGAAAAGCGGTTGAAACACGCCTGTGATCGTGTTATCCCGATACAGGCCCCGGTGGGCACGAGCCAGGAAGTGGCCTGCTGCCAGCAGGGGCCCTGGGGCAGGGCTGGCTCTCCTGGGAGGAGGAAGGGAGGCACCTCAGGTTTGTGAGAAATGCAGGCGGGAGGAGTCACAGCGGAAAAGGTGAATGCTCCGGGACCATGCCCTTCTCTTCTCCTGTGGCCTTCCTTGGAGGGGGGCATTGCGGGTGCAGGACTCTTTCAGCGAACACAGAGCGCTCCCCCCTTGGGCTCTTGCTCCTTCACTCCCACCTCCCCCTAAATAGCTCTGAATGCCTGTCCCCTGATGGGCTCCATAATGAGAAGCGCTGTCAATCAGGGCTCCATTAGCCGGGACAGACTTTCACTTCCTGAAACAATTTATTGGATTCCCAGAAGCAAAGGGGCCTTCCTCCTTTTCAGCTCCGTTTTTGGGGCGCTATTCAGAGGGAGTGCGCGTCCCCTCGGTGCCTGCGGAGCGCCTTTGTTTCCTTCATTTACTCATGAAAACAGTTTCCTGAGTTTACCTACCTCCGCCTCCCCGCTCCCCCAGTGTTTGCCAAAAGTTTCCCCCCACTGCTCCATCGCCACACAAAACCCACCAGCTGGTTCCAGCTATGGAATCAGGGAGGGAGTCCTGGATTTTATTTGCAGGTTTTTGGAGGGAGACAGGGAAGGGGTGGGGGAGGGGAGCGGCACATACTTGAAGAAATTAAATTCGTGCAAAGGAATGAGGCTGAAGAGTGGATAAGATGCCTCCTGATCTGTAACTCCAGGCCATGCCTCCCCCCACTCTCTTTTCCTGACCAAGAATTCAGCCAGCTCTATAAAAAGTAGTTTGAGATGCCCTGGCTGAAATAGCTTCTTAAGATGTTTGGAATTTTTTTTTGGACTGTATTTACACCTGTAAGACCTATGTTACAAGTGACATTACAGTTTTACTGTGATACAATTTCCAACAATTTAAAAAACCCACTTAGCCCACAGGGAAGTGCTGCCTGGGGTCTCAGAGGCCTGTACGTCAGTTTCTGAGCAGGAAAGAGGACCCAGAATGACACAAAAGAAATGTTTTCCTTCTCCCGCTCTTCCTGAAGAGAGATACACACTGTGCCGCTGCACCTGAGCAGGAGGGCGATGCCCTCTAAGCATCAATCAGTTTAATTTTTAACCTGGGAAAACAGGCGGAAGGAGGCAGGCAGTTACATCTCGCCTTCTGAGAATTTCACGTCAATAGTAAATTGGGGGGCACGTCAGAGCCGCTGAGATGCGATCAGGGTAAAATTAGGCAGCACGCAAGAAATAATATCTATTAGGCTAATTTAATCACCGAATACTTTACAGATGAATTAGAATTTAGAATCCAATTATTTCCAACATTCAGACTGTCAGCCTGTTTCTAAGCAGGAGGAAGAAAAAAGGGGCCGATGAGGGCAGGTTTTAAGGATGCAGGGAGTGGCGTGGGCCCTCTCCTGCTCTGGCTGCGGTCACAGCAGAGATGACAACTGCCATCAGGTTTGTGCCTGATGAACCCAAGGCCAGGATCTGGGATTTGTATCCCTGACGGACAGCCATTATCCCCAGCAGGAGCCCCCTCCCAGGGCTGGCAGGCCCTCACAAAGGATGCTGGCTGGGCCCCATCCCAGGCCTGGAAAACCGCAGGGTGCCGCTGGGGGCCGGTCACGCCCTAGGCCTGCCCCCATCCCCTGATCTCTTTAGGGCTGTATTTTTTTTTTTTTTTTTAATTGACAGTAAAGGCTGTCAGGAGGTGAGGCAGAAATGAAAAAGAAAAAAGGAAGAAGCAGTCAGGAGTGAGCAAGCCGGGCTCCATCGCAGCCGCCGGGCTTCTGGGACGGGTTCCAGCCCATCTTAGTCGCTGAGAGGGGGGCTGTGGTTCTAAGTTCAGGGAAACTGAGGTTGGCATCAGAGACGTGGCAGCAGACAAAACCAGCCTGGCAGGACGATTCTCTGCCAAACAGACCCACCCACGGGTCCGGGAGGGGCCACAGGAATAAGAACTTTCCCATTTGCACTTCAGTTTGCAGCAACACAGCACTCCATGAAGAATCGAGCAAGCCTGGCTCCTCCCTCTGCGGGCTGGTTCAGGCAGTATTGCATACACAAACATTCTTACAACTGCTATTACAGTTAGGAAGAGGAAGGCAGATTGCTTTCGGGGTTCTCAATTATTGAAACCCATATAGAGGTTTCTCTCCAGGAAAAAAAAAGACTCAAAACGAATCAGTGTTTTTTTTTTTACCTGCTACATTCTTTTTTTTTTTTTTTTTTTTTTTTTTTTGAGAATAGGAACACACAGAAGCCACTGGCCTTGACTGTTTGACAATTCTCAAGAATCTCCCCATTCCCAGTAGCACAGTGGGAGTGCTAGGGGAAAACCTCCACTTATAATTCATTCCAGAACAATCCTTACAGCATGAAATGAGCGAATGTAGCCTGCATTTAAATTCTGCATGCTGCCTGGCCAGTGTGGCTCAGTGGTTGAGCAATGACCTATGAACCAGGAGGTCACGGGTTCAATTCCTGGTCAGGGCACATGACTGGGTTGCCAGCTTTATCCCCAATAAGGGGCGTGCAGGAGACAGCCGATCGATGATTCTCTCTCATCATTGATGTTTCTCTCTCTCTTCCTCTCTTTTCCTGTCTGAAATCAATTTAAAAAAATTAAAAATAAAAATAAATTTTTAGCATGCCAACGGGTCACAGGCTGGCCATCAGGACTGAATACACTTAAGTTGAAGGCAGCCATGCAGACCCCCTCTTCAGGAAGGCATAGCACAGCACAGCTCCCGCCAGCCACCCTCAGGCCATTCACCCCAGCCCCACGGTGTCGGGAGGGAGGGTTATTTGGTGTTATTGGGCCTGGGGTTTATGATGGGGAAACTTCAGGCCCAACTGAACAGACAGGTCCAACCCTAGAGGTTGTGAGTTCTGCTGCGATTGTCCCTTTAATTACTGAGCTGCACCGCACTTCCCTCCCCACTGGAACCTTTGTGTGTGCCGGTGTGCGTGTGCCTGTGTGTGTTCCTACCCTCACATCTATCTCTTTGATTCATTTAATTGAGGGCAGGGCACTGGATAAGATCTTAGAAGAGGCATCCCTTGTTCTAGCATGATTTATTACAGCTCTTGAGAACACCTGTTCATCAGTTTATTCTTTTGTTAAAACAAAATCAGACTAAATATCCGGTTCCTTTAAAATATTAACTGAAATCATCCTATGTAATATATTATGAAAAAAAAACCCCATATAATTAAAAAAAGATTATCCTACTTAAGAATAATCACAAGAAAGCTCTCAAATTTGGGTGAATTTTTCTCTACATACAGTGCGTGCGCGAGCACACACACACACACACACACACACACACACACACACACACACTTGTATGGAATTCCAATGATGATTTCTCAGAATGGGTATTTTCCAAGCAGCAAAGGGAAGCTGGTAACTGCCTGAAAACAGGCTCTTCAAAGCAAAGCAATGTCATCAGTTGGAGCATTTAGGCATCCTTTTGATGGGTGCAGACCAAAAAAGTCACTTTCTTATGACAAAATGAAAACAATCCTTTAGTGTTTCCCTTAGAGGAAGAGTCAGCCTGCAAGGGAGATGGCTTTCACACAGAACAGGCTCGCTCTTCACAGTTGTCTGCATTATTGGGAACACAGGGGCCACAGATTCCTCAGTGAATGCACAGCCAGCCTGATGGAAGGCCAGGCTCCTTCCATCACCACTGAGGCAGGCTGAGGGCCTGTGGGAGCCGTCTTCCCTCTGGAGAGGATGGGGGGCCCCACCCCTAATCCGGCCTGGGTGCTTTGGAAACGCTCTCCCTTCCTGAGATCAAATGGGCAGCAGGCTGGAAGCGGGGCCTGGTCTGGGCGACCGTCACATGCCTAATTAATGACCCTGCTGGTCGCAGCTGGAAGAGCTGAGCTGGGGGTGATTAATTAAATTAGCTGGCAGAGGAAATTACAGTAGAAAAGCCAAAGTTTGATTGCCCCATAATTAACCGCAGTGCAAATAATATCTGCATCTATAACTTCCAGCGATGAGATCAGAAGCCAACTGGATCTGGCGCTGATTGAAGCTGTAAATATCCCGTGGTGAAAAATGATAGGTTTGTTCTAGGGGGAAAACTTACAGAAATGGACGTCCAGCTAACATGATCAGGGGAAAAGGGCACCAGGGAGCGGTAGGAAGGAAGCCTTACCTTTCAAGCTGCCTTTTTCCAACATTAAAACACCCTTTTTTCATGTTTCTTTTGGGTTACGGACCAGGCCTGATCTCCTACACAGCCTGTCTCTAAATTTCAGATTTGACTTCCCATGCCTGGATCCTGTGTGTGAGGGTTCCATTCCCCTTCCTCGGTCCAGGGATTAAAACTCAATTCTAAAATAATTTCATAGGCTGATACGAGGGGGCTGCTTTCATCTCCCCTAAAAGAGGAATATTCTATTTAGACCATCAAATGCGTGAGCTATTGCTGCTTTTCTGGATAATGACATTTTTTTCTCTTTTGTAGCAATTTCATGTTCAAAATATGGTTTCATTAGCGATAGGATCCTACTTAAAAAGAAAAAGTATTTTATACAGATAATTGCCCTGCAAAAAACTGCAGAACTTTAAGCAGACGGAAACAGGACATTTTTCTACCATCCACATGTGTTCCCTGGGAAGTTATTTCCGGGCAGAAGTCCTGCGTCTCTGCTGGAGGAGCCTTCGCTAAGGATTTGGCGGCTTTTGACCAAGAAGAACGGCGTCTGCCTGGCCACTGCTCAGCACCTTCCCCCGATCTGGACACACGGGCTCCCAGTCAAGTGGAGGGAACACTATAGGGGGTATACAAATGTGACACAGAGTGACGGCATTGTGAGTTTCACAACCGTCTAGTGGGGAGGTAGGGCAAGAATTGTTGTTCTCATTTTTTTTTAATAAGAAGGTTGAGGCTATGTGGTCAGTGGTGTGGAGGGACAGCTGTGGCTTCCGCTGGGATGGAACTCTCTGGGCAACTGGAGTCATGGCAGGTGCGATGGTCAGTTTCATGTGTCTACTTGGCCAGGCTGTGACGCTCAGTGATTTAATCAAACAGGTATCTAGGCATTGCTGTGAACGGTTAACGCCTTCTGCAATCAGCTGCCTTTAAGGAAAGGCCACCCTTGACAATGGGAGTGGGCCACACCCAGTCAGTTCATGGTCTTATGAGGAAAAAACCTAAGGTTTCCTAAAGAAGAAGGAATTCAGCCTCAAGAATGAAGCATCAACTCCTGCCTGAGTTTCCAGTCTGCTGGCCTGCCCTGCAGATTTCACATTTGCCAGCCTTCACAATCGTGGGCCAAATCCTTAACACAAATCTCTGTGTGCACGTGTGTACGTACACATGTACATACATACATACATACGTACACACACACACACACACACACACACACACACACACAGCTGGTTCTGTTCCTCTGGAAACCCTGACTGATAGAGCAGATTAGTGAGTGAAGAAGTGTCCCCAGCAAAGCGGTGCTGAGCCTGGAGATGATACCTGGACTGGCTTCAGGGGCGGAGGGGCATAAGGTGAAGAAGGAAGAGAAAAAGGAAGGATGCCGGCTGGCCGTGGGTGGGGGTGGTGTGGCGAGGGTACCTTTCTGGAGACCACTGCAATGACACTAGTTAAATTCCTCAAGTCTACAACCTTTGACCCAGTTAGGCTCCTTTTAGGAACCTATTTTTAGAAAACAATGAGTCATAAGCCCCCCAAGATGAAGCCACAAACATGCACACTCCAGCATGCTTTCAGTATTTCTTTGCAAATATTCCCAATGTCCACAGGCAAATGATGAAGCGCTGACTCAATCATGGGATGAATTACTGGGACACCACTGAAAAGAATGCTTTCAGAAACAAGCACAATGACACGGAAAGCGGCTCCTGATGCAACACTAGCCTAGCACAGGCTTTGAAGCTGTTTAGAGCATTATTTCGTGGCAGAAATGTTGCGTACATAAAGACTTCCTGTAATGCAGACACTAACTGGGGGTGGAACACAGGTGCATGCGTGCACCTGTATGTATTTTAGTCCATAGTATACAGTCACCACCAAAGGCGGGCCCTCACCTCGAGCAGGGATTTCTTCAGGAAGGGTTCCGTTGTCCAGTGAGTTTGGGAAACACTGCGCTTGGCCAGGATGTTCACAGCACAGAGCCTTGGCCCCTTCCTGGTTTGGGAAGCTGTGCATACCAGATAGAGGCCACTTTCATTCTGTTTATTTCAGTTCTCAAACACCTCTTTTTCCAGAACCATCTGTTTGTTAACACTTGCCAGAATTAAATTCCCCAGGAGAACGTTCTGGAAGTTACAGCTTTGACTCAGCCTCCTGGTTCCTGGGCTGAGCAGGTCTGGCTGGTTTATGGCCCATTCACCACATGGTTAAGACATTCAAGAAATAGATGTTCTTGAGACTTGAAAAAACCCCACATAGTAGCCTCTTGATTGTGGAAACAACGTCATTTTCTAGATCTTACTGGGAAGGACGTCCGAAGGAGGGCCGTTACGGGACAGGGGTATTGGCAAAGCGGGAGCGGCCTCCTCAGTGCCCGAGGCCGTGTGCAGACTTCACCACAGCACTGCCTTCCTCTGCCCCACGGCTGCTGCCATTTTTTTCTCATTGAGGACCTTGATTGGTTTTCTTCTCCAAGTAAATTTCAGATTCTGAGCCATTTAGCCCGACACAAGCTTTCAAACCTACAACCAATGACGGTATCTTCATGACACGTCTGGCAATTCGCATGGCTGTTCCCACTGTCAGAGGCCCGACTCGGAAGCCGTCAGAGATGCAGGGACACCTCCCAGGCCTGGGAGGAGCGTGAGGAGGTGACAGGAGCCCAGGAGAAGTGTTCCCCCTGCGGGTTTGTGCAGGGGAGACCTCAGGCCATTTCCAGGAGGCCCCAGCAGGTTCCATATTTACCCGAAAGACTTTAAAATCCAGGAAAAGAGGTCTGGGCTCCGTTTCCTTGTCCGCGTCCCAGGCTGGGACACCATTCACCACGACAGCTGCAGCAGGGGACCCTTGCGGTTTGCACCCCCACGGGCGCAGCTCCTTTTTGTCTTGTGTTTCTTCAGACACTGGGAGCCCCTCAGTGTGTGGCCAGGGCTGAGGCCTTGGTTTCCCTCACAGCTTTATTGAGGTATCGTCTACACACCACAAACGCCACCTGTTTTAAGTATACAATCCAACGATTTTTAGTAAATCCACTGAGCTGTGCAACCATCGCCATAACTCAGTTTTATGACACTGCTATCCCCCGAAGATCCCTGTGTCTGTCTGTCCACTGCAGCTGATCTGCATTTCCACCTCAGACCAGCTGGATCTGCTTCCTGTGGCTTAGACCCGCCTCTTCCAGACGCTGCACAGCAATGAAACCACGTCCTAGGCAGGTCTCTGCCTCTGGCTCTCTTCACAGAGGACTCAGGTCCTGGTCATTCCACAGACGCCGTTAAGGAAATGAAAACGGGAATTGTAAGTACAAAGCTCATCGGAGGGAGTGCTTTGCATTGGAGTAATTTTTGGTCACTGTTCAACTATTTTGATGCAAATTTTCATAACGCTTTCACATGTTGATTCTGGTTCAGAGCAGCACCTGCTGTATTTAGGTGTTGGATTTGATGCAGACTACTACTTAGTAAGAGCAAATGGACTCTTTTAATTTTTAAAATGAATGTGAAATGGCTGAGTTTACATTTTTGAAAATGAAGGACAGCCTGTGCTGTGCGTGCCAGACGGAAGCTGACCACTAACTGCCTGGAGCGTGTGATGTGAATTAGCTCCTCAACGTCTACACCGCAGCCCGATGACGAAGTCGCTGCCTTCAGAAGAGACTGCTGGGGTGGTTAAATGAAGGATGAGGGAAGTCTTTATTGTACAGTCAGTCTTACTCCCACCAAAGAGATGTTGAGCCTTTTATAGTTGACTAGAGTCCGGTGCACGAAATTCGTGCACAGGTAGGGTCCCTAGGCCTGGCCTGCGATCAGGGCTGATTGGGGTCTTCTGGCTGCTGGCCGGGGTCTTCATTCATTCCGTGTCACCCCCCTGGTGGTCAGTGCACGTCATAGTGAACAATAAAACTCCTGGTCTCCTGGTCGAACACCGGAGGGGACAATTTGCATATTAGGTGCATATATATATATATATATATATATATATGTATATACACACACGTATATATATACACACATATATATATACACAAACACACACACACACACATATACATATATACACACACACATACACACACACACACACACACACACACACATATAAATAAATGGGGGAGGGAAGAGAGAACTGCAGACACTGTGCCGAGGGCTCCCTGGCGGTCTCCACTCAACCTCTCCCTTTGCAGAGGACACTTTGTCGGGAGAAGTTAAGGGACCTGCACTGCCCTGTCGCCCAAACAGGCCCAGCGCCCTTGGTTTCTCACTGGGGGCCCTGCTACGCCCGCTGCTCCCTCCCAGCAGCTGGTGTGGAAGGAATGGCTCAGAGAGGACTTACGATCAAGGACACAGGACGAGTCTAATGAAACTGTCACTGGGTCTTTAATGAGGAGGCTTGTCTGCTCGAAAGCACTGTCTGGAAGTAAAAAATCATGACCTCGCCACTGTCTCCCCTGCCCTCCCGGAGGCCCACCCAGAGTGGCTTCGGGAAGCTGGCAGCTGATTTTTCTGGAAATGAGTCAGCAGGTACATGCACCACCTGGCCAGTGCTGGGCTGTGTTTGGGGGACAGGCCGGGGTATAAAGCTGGTGGTCGTCGGGTGGGCAGTCTGGGGGAGGCAGACGGGCAGACAGCTCTGCTTGCTCAGGGGAGCTGTGGCCACACAGGACTGTGGGACAGAGCGGATTCCGGCTCCCTCGGCAGCGGCGTGGCCTGGTTTTTGGCTGGTTCTTCTGTGCTACTCAGACCTCTTCTGCTACTGGCATTGTGGGCAGTTCTTCCTTTCCTAGGACCATCCGGGACATACATCCCAGGCCTCAGGACTAAATGCCAGTCAACCGTCCACCCCCAAGGTCATTTCCAAACACTCCCTGAGCCGAAAGCACAGGAGAGAGAGGCACTGGCACAAGGGCCCTGGTCACGTATATGTCGAATTCCATGCTCATGAGCACGTGGCCCATTTCCTTTAGGAGCTTCTGGATAACAAGCCTCCTCCAAGTC
Source organism: Myotis myotis (assembly GCF_014108235.1). NCBI lineage: Eukaryota > Metazoa > Chordata > Mammalia > Chiroptera > Vespertilionidae > Myotis > Myotis myotis. The sequence goes on along the minus strand of NW_023416390.1, from coordinate 33,967,428 downwards.
CTGGGTTAGACCACAGGCAAGCACCTGCCCTGCCCGGTGTCCTCTTCTCCGATTTAAACAGGCATCTCTAACTTCGTTAGGATCGTGAGGATGGGTGTGAGACATGAGGCCGGCCTTGGTGGTCCTCAGAAGTCACAGGCAGGTCATCAGGGCTGTCTTTATCCTCCGGGGCCGCTGTGTTAGATCACGCATGTTAGAGATGGGCTTTTTTATGCAAGATTGAGTGATGTGTACCCCAGGTAACGTCCATCTTCCAGACCCCAGGTGGGTGAAATTTTGTATCCATTACAGATGACACTTATTTGAAGCTCCAGTGGTGCTGCCACCGCTGTCCCCATTCTCCAGGAACTCAAGCAATGTCTCGGAGATCAGGGCTCGCATCCGGGGGAGGCTGGCTTTGTCCTGCAGGTTTTGGACGCTCTGTCCCCAAGCCCAGGGATCCCTCTCTAGAGTCACGATGGGACCCGCAGGGCTCAGCCTCAGCTTAACGACCTTGTCAATGTCCCTGGTCACAATTGTGTGCACCTGACACCTTTATTAGCCGAATCTCAAACGGTCAGGGTTTTATGACTGAAATTACCTTTTGTTTGTTCTGTCGTCTGTCATTTAAAGACCTTGCCATGCGCCCCATGGCCCCAGAGAGAACACTAATCGTCATGGTGGATGCCGTCTCTCTCCAGGCCTCCAGGCTGGGTGAGTCCTGATGGTGTGATGTCCTACATCCCTTTGGCCAGGCTGCCTCCTAAGAGGTCTGTGAGTCAGCAGGACTGGTGTTCAATTCTGGCTTCACAGGCTGAGCGACTGAATCCAGTTTCCTTTAGTATCAGAACAGAGAAATGACGTCGATTTGCCCCGTGGATTCCAGGGGTCAAATTCCAGGCTATGTTGCGCCTGGCCTTTCGCAGGCTCCTCACAGGCCCTGAGCACCTGGCGGCGATTATCTCTCATTCACACTCACTCATTCCCGACATGAGGCACCACCTTCTACCTGGCCTCACTCCCTCCAAGTCAGGGAGTTTTGGCTCAAATGCAAATCCTGCCCTGAGCACTATGCCGGATCCCTTCCTGCACGGGCTCATGTGCCAAACGAGGGGGCCGCATGCCAGCTGGGCTAACCTCTCCCCAGCCCGGCTTCAGCCACCCTGAGTGGTTTACACCTTCGCCCAGAAGGTTTTCTTGGTGGAATGCCCTCCCCATCTCTTCTCCTTGAAAATTCCTTCTTACCTTTTTAAATTTTTTTTGACATATTCACATACTATACAACTCATTCTTTCAATGTGTATGACCCAGTGGTTTTAGTATATTTACAAGGCCATAGAGCCATCACCACCATGGAAATCCAGATCAGACCCTGTAGCCACCCATTCGGCAGACACCCCCACCCGCTGCCCCTCCCCCACCCTGGCTCTATCCACCTGCCTCTGTGGATGCACCTGGTTTGGCTGCTGCACATAAGTGGGAGTCATGTGACATGTGCCTTCTGCATCTGGTCCTTCCACTCAGTGTGATCTTTCCAAGGCTCACCCATGTTGTAGTGTGCATGGTACTGTATTCCTTTCCGTGTCTAAATAACCCGCCGTGTGGGTATTCCACCTTTTATACACCTACTTTCTTTCTTTTTTAAAAATATATTTTGATTTTTTACAGAGAGGAAGGGAAAGGGATAGAGAGTTAGAAACATCAACGAGAGAGAAACATCGATCAGCTGCCTCCTGCACACCCCCTACTGGGGATGTGCCTGCAACCAATGTCCATGCCCTTGACCGGAATCGAACCCAGGACCCTTCAGTCTGCAGGCAGGCGCTCTATCCACTGAGCCAAACCAGTTAGGGCTACTTTCATTTTATGGACATTTGGACTGTTTCTACTTTGGGGCTATTGTGAAGAATGCTGCTATGAACACAAAGGCACAACTTTTGTATGCACATGTGTTTATTTCTCTCAGGTATATGCTTAGAAGAGGAATTTCTGGGTCATATGGTAACTTCACGGTTAATGTTCTGAGGAACCTCCAGGGTGTTTTCCCAAGTAGCTGTGCTGTTTAATATTCTCACTGGCAGCATGAGGGTCCCAACTGTCACACAGCCACGCCACACCTGCCACTGCCTTTCCATTGTGGCCATCCCAGTGGGTGAGAAGCAGTGGCTCAACGTGGCTGGACTCGCATTTCCCTGATAAATAATGATATTTTGCATCTTTACATGTGGGTTATTTGTATACCTCCTTTAGAGAAATGTCTGTTCAAAGATTTTGCACATTTATAAATTGAGTCATTTGTTTTCTATTGCAGAATTAAACTTATTCTTCATACATTCTGGATACTAGACTCTTACTAGACATTTGGTTTTCAAATGTTCAGTCATTCTGTGTCTTCTTACTTTCTTGGTATTGTCCTTTGAAGCTCTAAATTTTTTTAATTAATGAAGGTCAATTTATCAATTTTTTTCTGTCACTCATGCTTTAGGTACCATAAAGATTTCTCTCTCTGTTTTCTTTTAAAAGTTTTATAGTTTCAGTTTGTACACTTAGGGCTTTGATTCATTTGGAGTTCATTTTTGTATCTGGCAAGAGATAGGGGTCTAACTTCATTCTTTTCTATGTGAATATCCAGTTGTTCCACCACACTTGTTGAAAAGATGATTCTTTCCCCATTGAATTTTCTTAGCATCTCTGTTGAAAATAAATTAACCATAGATGTATGGGCTTACTTCAGGACTGTTAATTCTATTTTATTGATCTATATGTATATCGTTAGGACAATATCAATAATCTTGGATTATTATAGTTTTGCAGTAAGTTTTTAAATTCGGATATATGAGTCCTCCAATTTTGTTATTCTCTTTCAAGATTGTTTTGCCAATCTTGGGGGGGGGGTGGGGAGAGGGCTCCCTGGAATTTCCATATAAACTGTAGAATCAGCTTGTCCATTTCTGGAAAAAAAACACATTTGTGATTCTGAAAGGAATTGTGCTGAATGTATACATTAACTTCAGGGAATACTGCTTTCTTAATAATGTCAAGTCTTCCAACCCATGAGGATAGATGTCTTGCCAATTATTTAGGTCATCTTCAAGTAGTTTTCAGTATACAGGTTAAATTATTCCTATGCATATTATTCTTTCTGATGATATTGTAATTGAAATTGTGTTCTTATTTTTTACTTTGAATTGTCCATTGCTAGTGTTATAGAAGCACAACTGACTTTTGTATGTCGATCCTGTATTCTTTGAGCTTGCTAAGCTCATCTATTAGCTCTGACAGTTATTTGTGGATTCCTTCGGATTTTTTATACACACGAACACATCATCTACAAATATTTTTACCTCTTCCTTTCTAATCTGGATGCCCTTGGTTTCTTTTTCTTGCCTAATTCCCTGGCTTGAACCAGTGCTGAAAGAAGTGGTGACAGTGGACATCCTTGTCTTATTCTTGACTGTGTATACTGTATCATTATGGATGATGTCAGCTGTGGGTTCTCCATAGATGCCCTTTGTCAGGTTGAAGAAGTTTCCTTTTATTCCTAGTTTGCTGAGTGTTTGCATCATGAAAGGGTATTACTGCATGTTGTCCAATGGATTTCCTGCATCTCCTGAGATGATCATGTAGCTTTTGTCTTTCATTCTATTAATGTGTTGTATAATACTGATCAATTTTTGTATATCAAACCAACCTTGCATTCCTGGGGAAAATGGCATTTGATCATAGTGGGTTGCAGCACTTGCTAGGATGGTACATTGGAGATGCAAGGTCACATGAGACACATAGCTAGGTCTCAAGAAATGAGGAATAAAGTCCAGGGACTTCGGTGAAGTCAGGGAGGAGGACTCTAGGCAGGGTTGTGGATATTTGTTTATTATTATGCTTGGTGTGGACAGGTGCTCCCCAAACTTTAATGTGCATAAGAATCACCTAGAGCAGTGGTTCTCAGCCTTCCTAATGCTGCGACCCTTTAATACAGTTCCTCATGTTGTGGTGACCCCCAACCATAAAATTATTTTTGTTGCTACTTCATAACTATAATTTTGCTACTGTTATGAATCGTAATGTAAATATCTGATATGCAGGATGTATTTAGGCGACCCCTGTGAAAGGGTCGTTCGACCCCAAAGGGGTCGCGACCCACAGGTTGAGAACCGCTGACCTAGAGTTATAACATACTGCTGGACTCTACCTAAGGGATACTGATTGGGTGGGTTTGGAATAGAGCTGAGAATATACCTTTCTAGGTAATGCTTAAGTTGCAATGAACCACCCTACAGATACAATGCAGAGTAAACATGGACTGCATCTTCCACATCAGCAGACCTTCCCCAGCACCTAAGAGGACATGCACCACTTGTCTGTCTCATTGTCAGCATGCAGGACCCAGGCACAAAGCTGGTTGAGTTTTCCAGACAAAAAAGATCCCAGGAAACTTCATAAAGATTGTTTCATTTTAGCATTAAATTCACATGAGTAAGTGGTTGAAAACAATGGCTAGTTGAATCTTACAAATAAGAAAATGCCCTGACTTTTTAAAATTCTAAATTGCAGACAATGCTGGCCATGCAACCAAATTAGAACTCCTCTGGCCCAGCTCCACATTCCATCATGCAGATAATAAACCTGGTTGTGAGCTGAGAAATGCACGCTGAACGCTTCACCAGGCCGTGCTGGGTCAGGGACATGCACGGAGGGAGTGCGGGTGGGAGGACCTGGTTATGTAAAAAGCTGGGGCTTGAACCCGGTGCCTATGTGGGTCGATCTAGATATGTAGATTTCTCGGCGCTGTTTTCTGTAGAAGCTCTTAAGATAAGCATCGACCACAGAGAATTAAGACTTTGGAATGACTAGGAAACTGAAAAGATCAGGTTTGCCACATGAATAGATACTAAAACAAATGATGCTTTGTTATTCTTATTTAAGTTACCACGAGTGAGGCTTCTAGCATTTTGTAATTGGAAAGATATTGCAGTTATGTACACTAATTATATATGTGTCTTTGTAAATACACTATATATACAGAGATAGGATGGCTAATAAGAATATGAGCTGGGGGTGGTGAGGGCTTGGGGGGGCGGGGTTAGTGTGTGTTGGGGGGAAGGGAACATATGTAATACTTTCAACAATAAAGACTTATTTAAAAATTGAGCTGGGGTCAAGGGGAGGAGAGGGGAGGGATGCTGGTAAACACAATGGTGTCTCCAGATGCCATGAGTGACCTTCAGATTTGACCTTCAGATTTGGGCACAATGCTGAGCAGAAAAAGGGCAGCAGCAGCAGCAGCAGGACCAGGGCTGGGTTTCAGGACTCACACCCGGGGTCAGGTGATCTGTCCTACAGTCCTGGGTGACCCTGGAAAAAATGACTCAAGGACCCTAAGTCCACATTCTTCTCCCCTAAAACACGGGCTCCTCCCACGTCACAAGATGGCTCTGTGCTAAGGAAGAGCACACAGCACACTGCGAACCCTGGACACGGGGTTGTTTCCTGTCTCCGTCAGTATCAGGAAGGAGAAAGCAGAATGGATCCTCGGAAGAGCGAGTTTCTGGTGCACGATGATCAGACAGCCCTGGGAGAAACGCCCCTTTGGGAATGCCCCACTGGTGGAGATCTACAGGGCAGCTGTTCTGAGAGTGTTTACAGGCCCGTGTTCCGAATGTCTTCCACAACATGTAATTCAAGTCTCAACAGGCTCCCGTACCGTTACATTCATGCGCTCGCAAATGACAGAGGCCCACACATGGTCAGGAGCCCACACGTGGTCAGGGCACCTAGAATACAGCTATGCTTATTGATGACGTGCATTTTCATCTACCAGTGACAATACAAATTCTTTAAAACAAACAAACAAACCCAAAAACCAGACTCTTTGATAGTCTCTATGGCTACACTTCAGAGAGGAAATGGTAGTGGTGTTCAAGCCCCGGTTGCAAAGCTGGTTCCCATACACACCTGGTCTCACAAGATCAAATGATGCCGGGGGTCTGCAGGCAGCGGTGGCCATCCTCACCCAACCAGAAGCTGTTTGCCCGTCTGGTTCAAAGGCAAGTGTGAGGGGCAGTTAGTCTCTAGGAAGCGGTCCTATTTTGCTCAACCTTATGGAGAATCTTCTAAAGTTTGCCTTTCTTACAATGAGCACTAGTCTAGACGGAGAGCTGTGTCGGGAGCACAGCGGCTGAGCGTGGACCCGCCAGGCTCCCGGCCGCCGCTGGCTTGCCGGATGGCTGTCTCTGTTGCCAGCTGTAATCCGTAGGTATCATTTCTGAGGCAGTGCTGATGCATTTGCACTTCTCATTTGTACATTTTCCTAATTGGCTTAATATTTATAGGGGAATATTTCTGATCTGGGCACAGAGCTCTGGTAAATTCAAGCCTATTTAGCGATGTGCTAATGAGGACCATCCAGTCCTGACCAGTCGCTAAGTGAGTCATGGCTCAGAGTCTGACTCCAAGCTGGCTTGCTAGGAGAAGTCACTAAAATATCTTAAGTAAAATCTGAGATCCCCGAGCAGCTGTTGCATCTACAGGGCCATGGATGTATCAACTTTACTGGCAGCAAATGTCAGGCCGGCACACAGACGACCTGCCTGCAACCCCCCAGGTCCCCAGAATCTGCCGCTGTCCCTGCTTGCTCAGGACCCTGTCCCTGTCTGGCTGGGAGGCTGGACAGCTCTGCCGGCTGGGGCTGGGCATGCCCGCTGACAGGCGCACCACGATGACAGAAATTCACTCTGAGTTGCAATTAGTGGCACTGTCATTTTCGGGGGCTCCTGCCAATTAATTAAGCCTGTCAAACAGGAAAACCACAGCGCTCACATGATAATTTATATTGGAAGAGACTGGCCTCACGGAGCACAGCGGCTCCCTCCACAAACAGAATTCTCCCTCAGAGCGCTGAAATAAATACCAGACACGGAATAAAATAAAACAACAGAAAGTGAGCGTGGGGGGGGGGGGGCGGTCTGCAGGGAAGAGGAAAGTTAAGCTGCCCTTGTTGTGACTGTTAACTCGGGTCGCAGGAGTGGAAGACAGGCTGATTAAAACTCCAGACGAGCCCCCAGCTCCCTGAACCCTCCGCGTCCGTCCGGGATGATAGAATCAGAGGAGTTTATTCATACCATTAAGCCCCAGAGAACTTAATTGAAAGAAGAGCACAGCCCGGACCTTGACAAGCGGGAGGTCACAGTAATTGCTGCCGGACATATTTAACATTAAGATAATCAGGCCATTAATTACCCTTTGGATCATTAAATCAGCCAGTTGCAAAATGAAATTTCTGCCTCTATTACTCACTTGAGAGACCACAGGGGTGGCCTTTAATTTATCAGTGAGCTTGAGATACAAAGGCTGGGCTGGGGGAGGGCAGGCGGGGAGGGGGCCGTGGTGGCGCTGGCGCGGGGGCAGGGCATCAATCGGCCATGCTCAGTGATCGTGGCAAATTAACTAGGTAAGATAACCTCCGAGTCCAAAGGCAGAGGCTGGGGGTATGTAAATAGATGAGGGCAGACAGGGAGATCAGAGTCCGCACATCACTTAGCAGGATAATAAAGGAAATCATCCTTGATTATCAGTGCTAATTTGGACACTGCCGGTAGCTTGTTATACGTGTTCTGAGTAGCATTTAATTAATTCAATTGCTTGTTAATGAGGGAAGTGACATGTGGGGAGCAGATGCCACCCAACTGCAGATGGGCTCTGGTCATCATGGCAAAGTCCTTTTTTTTTTTTTTTTTGCCTATGTCTCCCCTGCCCATTTTTTTTTTTCCCCTTTAAAGAAAGAAAATAGAAAAAGGTGTCAAGCATAGAGGAACACTCAAAAGAGACAAAACATTGACCTTGGAGGGCCAAGAACTGTTGAAAAATAATAAGATGAGACAGTCCTGGGGCTGTGGGAACTCGTGTTCCCTGAGGCCCCATTTGGAACGGGGCGTCTCTATGCCAGAAATTTGAGCCCGAGATTACTATATTGTGATCTCATGATCAAACCTAACGAGACAAAGACGTGGCCAAGTGGTACTGCTTTTAATATCTCAGAGTTAGCGGTGGGGATCCAATTATTTTCAGTTTGGATACATCTCCCCTTTCTCAACATCTCCATGTGCATAAATAAGATGAAGTGGCCTTCCAGAATCAAAAGGGCCGAACTCGGATCACTGGGCTGAACGCTTGGTCTGGGAGCGTGCACCTGTCTCTCCCATGCGGACACCTCCAGTCCCGCCCCAAGTCTTCCGCCTGAAGTGACATCCTTTGACAGGTTAAAGACAGGAAGGGAGTTTAGGTGTGCAGGTGAACTGATAAATAATGACAAGAAGAGAAAGGATGCTACAAGAGGGAAAAGACTGCATACTGACCCAGTGGAATCAGAGGAAGGACTGAGGTCACTGGGGGGCTTCTCTCAGCCTCTTTCGTGGATGTGAGAACACAGGGGCTGCTCTGATTCCCCAAATCGCCACGCACACAGGCTACCTGCACTGAAATGCCTCAGAGCCAGGCCCTGTGGACCCACGCGGGCCAAATGCTGCGACAGAGTCACAAAGATGGGAGAGGAAGGAAGGACAGTGGTCAGGAAAGCGGCACCAGAGGGCTCTGCTCAGTCCTGGCAGGAAACGCTGTTCCCTGCAGTCAAGCCTAAATGCTAAGTGAACCACGGCTGGGAACAGAGAAGACTGATAGTCCCCAGTGCCCCGTGCGTGGCCGAGGGCGAGAGGACGCACAGGTGGACTGAGATGTCCTAGCTGTGTGCTGGCCACGCTGAAGCCCCCATTCACTCAGGACACACGAGGCACTGAGGGGGCAAGAGCACCTGACAGGTGTGCCCACGCTGACCAGTTTCCTGTCACACTCATTCATTCACTCAAGACACAGGCACCTGACCGTTAATAATCTCTACCTGAGCGAATTATTCCTTCACTCGAAACAGGATCACTAAGGAGCTTGGTGACTCCTCTGGCCTGGGTGCTCTGGGCCCCAGTGCCACCTACGGACAACCACACACTACGTGGTGTGAGGCACAAGCTCACAGGCTGTGCGTCCTAAGTCTGCTCCTACAGACAGCAGACTGCCCCTCCGCAGCCTCTACAATCTAGCTGATGTTGTCTACTGTTACTCCGCATTTAAAATCCATATTTTAAGTGTGTGCTTAAATGGTATCAATAGCAATTAGAGAGGAGAATTCGGATTCCACCGCAGATGGAGTTAATTGTTACGGCATCGACCTCGAGAACACGCTTTCTCCAAATTACACCGCCATGCGGAGCGGGGACGCGGGGCGCCCTCTCCCCTCCCGCGACAAGACATTTCGTATCGAGTGCACTGGGAAAAATGGCAGTTGTTGCAGAATCCATCCAAAAAGATTTTTTTTTTTCTTCCTGGGAGTAATTAAAAGATGCTTTTCTTGACTAATGGTTCCCCGGTTTAGGAATGGGAAGTCAATACGGCTTTGCCGCCGTCAGCTTCGATTGATCACAGTGCTGGTAAGGTTGGACCGGCAGTGCTCAGGGTGGCTGAGAATCTCTGGAACCAATTATGAGCCGGCCGAGGCCGCCTGACCAGGGTGCAGGGGCCAGGAGCACACGGCCTGCCAGCCGGGCGGAGGCACCTGTTTCCCTAACTCCCTGCCCGCAGGACTGGGCGACTCCCAGGTTCGGTGGTTCTGGGGAGTGGCTGTTTCCCTGGAGAAGGATCTGCTGTGTTCTATGTCCCCACGGTCCTGACCCCGTATATGTATGTGTGTGTGCATGCGCACGCGTGTGTGTTTGCAGGGAGGAAAGCACGCTCCTAATTATATCCCACTGTCAGAACGAATCCTCTGAACAAACTCGAACGGACCAGAGCTTCTCAAGGAAACAAAGAATGAGACGGGAGGATGGCCCTGGGGTCTTCCTTGGCTAGAGATACACAGTTACAAAAATAGTGCTTTTTAGGGTTCCATTAGGGCCACATGAGAGACCCTTCCGGCTGTTTGTTCTGACCGTCATGGGTTCCGCGGAGACCAAAGGGGGTGGGTTGTGGGGGTGTCTCCTTGCCGTCTTGGAGAGGCAGGATCCAGACTGGATCACAGACCAGAGTCCTGGAGATTCTAGCCCAGACCTGGAGTGCCTCGTGTCTATTAGCAGACGCCGCAGGCGGCAGGGCAGGTGGGGGTGTCTGAGTGACTGCGTGTTCTACCAGGATGAGATTCTTTCATTTCTCACAGGGCATGCAGGATGGCTTGTTCCCCCAGGGCCACGCCTTCCGACGGCCTCCCTGCCTCGTCGCCATCCCTCCCAATGACGCTGCTGCCTGCCTTTGGTCCTTCTGGGAAAAGCAGACATACACGGAGGCATAAACAGACCCAACAACTCACCCTCTGCCCACCCCTCAGGTGCTGTTACCCACCCTCTCACCCCCAAGGCTCCCCCAGGCCTCGGCTCGGCTCTGGCACCACCCATCCCCACAACCAGCCCCGTGGGAGACCGCCCCCCACACTGACTTCCACATTTAACCCCAATGGGCGCCCTAGGGCTTCCCACTCCTGCCTTTGCCTAACCACCTCCCCACCCCCAGGCCTGGCTATCACCCCACATTCCCGAGTCCAGCTCAGATGCTGTTTCTCCAGCGAGACTTCCCTGGAGCACAGCGGCTATGAGAACCCCTCTGTCCTGTGAACTTGGCCCAGCCCTGGCCTCCTCGTCTGGCCCCAAGGGCACCCCCGACCACAGGACAATTACAAGAACCATTTATCACTTCTTTTCTAGAAGGTGGTCAAGAGTATTTGCTGAATTTAATTAAACATGAAACTCCCTGGGAAAATTACTAAAGGCACAAAGAAACATCGAATTCTTATAGGTGCCTATCTTGTTAAGAATGTACAGATTTCTTTTTTTTTTTATATATATTTTATTGATTTTTTACAGAGAGGATGGGAGAGAGACAGTCAGAAACATCGATGAGAGAGAAACATCGATCAGCTGCCCCCCGCACATCTCCCACCGGGGATATGCCCGCAACCCAGGCACATGCCCCCGACCGGAATCGAACCCGGGACCCCCCAGTCCGCAGGCCGACGCTCCATCCACTGAGCCAAACCGGTCTCGGCCAGATTTCTGAATTCCCAAAGTTACCTGGAAACACCAGGTAACACGCCCCGCCCCCCCCCGCCCCCGCCCGGCCTTGGAGAGGAATTCCAGCTCTGCTCGCTTTTTAGGGAAGCCCAGGATGGGGTTTAATGGTAGCCACCCCCTCTGCGAGGAAGGGAGGCTCTGATACGACTCTAAAATATAAAGATGTGATGTGCGTGACACTAGAGAGGAGGGAACTGACACACTCAAGGGCCTGACTCACACACAGGAATCGGAATCTAAAACACCCCCACACAGTCTGCACTTATGAGAAGATAACCTTGATGTCAAGTAGTTACCATTAAAAAATTAACCCACATCCTTGTTTCCAATCATTCTAAATGCTCCTAATTATGACAGATGAAAAAACAAACTTTTCTCAAGTTCATGATATGAACCACAGAATATATGCTTCTTTTATATAGAAACAGGTAAAATGCATCAGGTTAATTTTTTCTGACCCATTTTAATTGTTTTTCTGTACTCATACATTATACTCAATCCAATTTCCACTCATTTTTCATTTTCAGACCTAAATATTTTCCAAGGAAACTATATCTACAAAAAAAATATTATAACAAAAATTAATCTCTTCAGAATGCTCCTAGCTGGTGACCAGGCCGATGTTCACATTCGTGTTAAGTCAAGATAAATACATTTTGAAAGTGCACCCTCTGTTCAGCCTATAAGACACTTGCCCATGTTCATCACCAGCTGCAACTCACCTTCCAAGAGCTCACACAGCAAACCTCCGCTGTGGGAGACACACGCCCCTCGCACCCTTTCTCGCCCTCGCCCTCCGCAGCAGCCCTGACACACGGAGCGGGACTGCTCCCGCACCGGCTTCATTCTCCCAAGTGAACCCAAGGTGGCACCAGAAATTCTCTCTTCAGTGTTAACGACCCAGAGCCCACCCACTCGGAGCGTCACTGTCGCCCAGCGGAGGGACCCACTTCTTGCCCTCACAATGGCCGCTGCTTGGACTTTCATGTTGTTTGATTAACAGCAAAAAAATTTAAAAAGTGCTCAGGTTGGGAGACCTATGGCCTCCCCCTGCTCCTCCACACCCCTGAGATGTGAATGCTGAGAGGGAACCCCACACCCGACTTCAGAACCGAACACCCGGAGAGGGAAGCGTCCGTCCTGCCTCCGGGAACGAGGCTCCCTCGGAAGCCGTTCTATCACCCCTCAGGCGCATTAAATATGCATGTGTGCTCAAAACCGGTTTATCATAGCTGTAAGTGGAAGACGAGAAACTAAATGGCCTCAAAATAAATGCGATTTTTACACTGGGTAACAATTAACATTAATGAGGAGTCACTGTACATTATGCCAAATTTGTCTGATTAAACAAGTTAGAAATATATTTTTGGAAATAAAATATATTTTGTTACCATGAACTCACTTATTTTGTGTGTGTATGTCAATTGAGTAGATGCTTATCAAAGATGTAAAAATAACAAAATTAAAGAATCAGAAATTCATAATTGGTGTTAATGGTGCAGCTTACTCCTATTAGCAATGTATTAATTAAAGTGATGCATTCATAAGTTTAGAAGCTTAATACATTTCTTGGAGGGGAGAGGAATCCCCAAGGTGAAAAAACAAACATAAACAATGAAGGCGTTTAAATTGGCCACATCTGTGAAGACCCATTTTCAATACAGATCTCTGTGCTGGTCTAAGCAGCACCCCTACAGGTTGCCAGGGCAGTTCTAATTGTGTCCAACTGTTGGCAAAATGCCCCCAAACCACACCCCTTGCCTTGTTCTTTTTTTTTTTTTTAATATATATATATTTTATTGATTTTTTACAGAGAGGAAGGGAGAGGGATAGTTAGAAACATCGATAAGAGAGAAACATCAACCAGCTGCCTCCTGAACACTTCCTACTGTGAATGTGCCCGCAACCAAGGTACATGCCCTTGACCAGAATCGAACCTGGGACCTTTCAGTCCGCAGGCTGACGCTCTATCCACTGATCCGAACCGGTTAGGGCTCTTGCTGTGTTCTTACCTTGTGGAGTCCAGCGAGGGCTTCGTCCGCCCCTGGCTATTCTCTTCCCAGACGCTGTTGGCCAGCTCATTCCCAATGGACGACATCACCTTGATGAGCTCGATGGGCCAGTCGTCCAGGTCCAGAGATCGAACTCGCGAGAGGTGGGTGCCGAGGTTCCGGTGGATCCCTGAGCACTCGATGCACATGAGGGCTCCCAGGTTCAAGCTGGCCCAGTTAGGGTCTGTGGGGAGAAGAGCAGAGGGCCCCATGGGATTAGACCATCACTGCTCGTTCACTGCCCTTGGCATCTCAGCAACAAAACACTAGCCAGTCAGACTTCACATCCAGACCCCTCCCTGGGGTCTGGCTTGAAAACACTCTCTGGTCAGTTCTTGCTGCTATCTAAGGTGTCTTACAAAATTGAACAGGTTGGTGGCTAATCTGAAATATCTGGCTTTGGAAATCCTTGGAACTTCCCGCCCAACAGACAATTGCCATTGCCGGTTTGGGCAGTTCCTCGTTTTTGCCCATTGGCAATGTTGCCATGCTCTGCTCTATAAACAGCGCTGTGAGGAACACCTCTGAAGCTAGATCTGCCCCCTGACCCCAGCTTAGTTCCTGGAGGGGCACAGCCAAGTGAGGGGTGTCTGTGCCATTATGTACGTTGCCAAATAGTTCTTCGTCACTCTGGATGGGATATCTCCCAGCATGTTCACCCAAACTGGATAGTTTGACTTAAAAATAACGAAGTCTTTGTCGATGTGTCATCTACTGGTCTCTGATCTCAGCCCCTCCACCTCCCCTTGTTCTCTGAGTAACTGCAGAAGCCAGAGCTTGGCTTGCATCGGGCTATGCAACCTGCTGTGTTTGTAACTTGACCTTCAGGCTCTACATTTCTCCCCATAAATGGGCCCTCCGGTAGCACCAACTATTACAGAGCCACAGGAACTAAAAATGTCAGACGCAGGGGGACCACCCAATCCGACCCTCTCCACTGAGGAGGCCCAGGCCCTCCCCGGCGCCCACTTACTCTGGGTCTCGCAGTCCACACAGTGCGAATTCCCTCGGATGTTTCGTATCGACTGCAAGGCCATGGCCTCACTCTGGCTCGTCAGCCGGGACTGGACATACAAGAAGACACACAAATGCAAGATATGAGAAACCTGAGAGAAACACAGATGTCTACTCATAACGCCAAAGAAAATTCAAACAGATTGTGAGCAAATATGGCAGGAGAGCAATTTCAAACAATTTTTCCTCTTCCAGTATCTTCAGGAAAAAGTCACGCTGAGAAGGCGCTGTGAGGGCACCCCCATGTTAAGATTTATTGGGTGAGCATGATCCTACGAGACATGACGACAAAGGCACGTGCTGGACCCTTTGTGACGGAACGGGGACAACCCGCCGCCTGGGGAACGTAACTGGCTAATGTGCTTTCACTGCCATGTGTCTACTTGGTGTGAAGAGTACAGAATGAAAAACAAGTTTTCCGCTTATAAGAGAAGGGTCAGGCTTCATCGGCATCGTTAAGACAAACATCATGATTCCTGGTCAGGAGACCACGGCCACACCACCCGTGACGTTTCCTCAAACTGTCTCAGTTGCTACAACAACAAAGTCACTAGCCTGCGTGGGGCAGGGAGGAGTGGGACAGTGGCTGGGCGTGGTTCTTAAACTCACACTTGAATGTCTTCTCTAAGCACGTGAGGACAACATCGAAGGAGGAAAAGAACATGAAAATCTATAAACTATGATATGATCATCACAATTAAGTTTTATGAACATTTTGATATCTATTCCTGCGGTCTTTCCCTAAGCACATCTGTACACAGGTGAGTGCTTCTTAACAAGCCCCATGGTATGTATTGCTTTGAAACCTGCCAGGTTGCCTAATGAGATACTGTCGTCTCTCCATGCGGCCCTGTTTTCTCCAGCATCGCCATTTAAATGGCTGCATGATATTCCACTGCTGGTAATTTATGTACGACGTTCACTCTGATGGACATTCAGGTTGGTCGCAGTTTCTCCATTGTAAAGAGTGCTAAAGCTCTGCACAAACCCCGGATTATTCACTGAGGGTCAATTCCTGGACGTCGAGACGTTAGGTAAAGGAATAGGTACCGTTCTTAAGGCTTACATCGCATACATTTAATGTAATGGTAAAAGCCAACTACAGTTCAGAGGACATTTAGAATAAGCTTGATTTTTGTTTAAGAATCCTTCATAATCAAACTATCTTCATGTTTGATATGAAATAATTATTGCTTACCACCTAATAATGTAATTTATTAATTGCTACTGTCTAGGTAGCACCATGCCTTATTGGGGTTTTATGCCTTTGGCTAGATACCCAGGTATTCAAAGTATGTTTAACTGTTTACTAGTATGTTGGCACCTCGAGTGAGTGTGTGTGTGTGCGCGTGCGTGCACGTGTACACACAAGCAGGGATGTGTCGGCTGTCTCTCTCTCTCCCTGTATCATTTCTGCAGCACATGGGTGTATATATTTGTCTCCACCTGCTATCTACTGAATTATCCACAGGCAGCTAAGACACCTTGTAGCTCATTCTCAACTAGTCAGTATTTTGCCTTCAAGCTATTGTTTGTGGGTATTACTTCCATGTGCACATGCGCACACCTGTTAAGCCACGCCCAGGCGTGAGCCTTCCCTCCTCCCGCTCAGTGAGTCCGCCTGGGAAAGCGCCTGCCTGTGCGTGCACACGTCTAGGGGGAGAAACGGGGCCGCACTTCACGGCTGGTGTGCGCCTCAGGCCCCAAGGTGATGCCTCGAGTCTCACGGTGAGCGGACAGGAGCTGGCCAGGTGTGAGGGAAAAGGCGACATGCTTCCAGATCCTCTGATTCCGTCTGACCGAGATGCTATGATTTTGTACTGAACTTGGAGATGTGTCTGTTCAACAACCGTGGCTCTCCGAACTCCTGCTCTGAAACTTCATCCCCACGTTCGGTGGGTGGCACGCGCCGCGGCTCCCCACTGGCGAGGAGACCGGGGCATCTTCGTTCGCTCTGGGAGCACATCTGTGGCCGTGACTATGAAGCTGAGATGCTCGAGAGTGAGAGGCAGCAACTCAGCCCACCTTGGTATAAAACCACTTTTAAAAAGAGCAGCAAATTACATTATAATAATAATGACTGGTTTACCCTGGGTAAAGAGGGTAATAAAATAAGACACTCCATCTTTCTGAGAGATACACTCCTTCCCCTGACAGAGCTGCACATAAATCATGGGCAGAAATTTCTTTAAATTGTTACAAATGAAACTGCAGGTCGGTGGACAATATCCTTTCTCTTCGTTTCGAGTTAACTATAGTTTGAAAATGCTCTCTAGGACTCTAAAATGCCCCAGAAAAGGAGTTAAAAACATCCAAGCATTAAAACAATGAGGTTGAAGAAATCCCTGTTGGGAAGAAGAAAATGGGAAGAATGACTCTTGTTCCTGGAATATCACGGGGCAGGGTCTACAAAATGCAGAGTGAAGTCATTTAGCTTCTCCTGGCTACACAAATGCAAAGTAACTACCTCTAATTACTAAAAAACACACAAAAAGTCCAAGGCAGAGCTGAGCAAATGGACAACTTCCTGCATGCTCACACATGTGCTCACGTATGTGCTCATGCGCCCATGTGTTTACTTTTGTTTACGTCTGTATCAGGAGTCAGTGTCTAAGTTGACAGGGACTTGAATTTTGTGTATTTATGAGAACAGAAAGGTGCATCTTTTCTGTCTGCATTCTTTTCCTGAGTGTGTTCTGCCTGAAATAACAAATGTGGCCACAAAAGCGACAAGAATCCCAAAGATTCCATCACTTGCAATAAAAAGGTGGGATTTGGGATTAGTTGAGAGAATACAGATTTCAATGGGATATATGGCCTTAGGAACATGGTTAAGCTACGAGACTGACATGATATTTGAAACGTATTGGCACAAAGTCTTCCCCAATCTTTTCTACCAGTTAGCTTTTTGCTTAGAAAGAGGACTAGGATCTTGTCAGTCACGTGTCAATGATGCTTTGCGCTCCCCTGGGCATCATTAGGCCTCCACATCCCTTTAATGAGCAGCTGCCCTTGATTTTGGGGGGCAGCTTCCTAAGGGCCTTACCTTTATCATAAAGATTTTTTAACATGATTTTTAGAGAGAGGAGAAGGGAGACAGAAAGAGAGAGAGAGAGAAACTTGGATATGAGAATGACAACATCAATGGGCTGCCTCCTGCACGCCACCCACTGGGGATTGAGCTGTAACCCTGGCATGTGCCCTGACGGGAATCGAACCAGCAACCCCTCGGTGCATGGGGCATAGGGCGATGCCCAACTAACCAAGACACACTGGATGGGGCCTTACCTTATTCTTGCTGCTCTCACATGACTGCAAGCTGGCAAGGATCTGGCTCTCGATGGCTTGGACCCACGCGTCTCTCTCTTCATACGTGGTGGCTTCAAAGTGCCACGTCTGGCCAGTGAGGGACACAATGATAAACTCAAAGTTTTCTTCTTGCTCTGAAACAGAGGGGTGGGGATGAAGAGTTTAGCTTCATGTGACCGAGGGCCCTCCGCCAGTCCGCAGTCATAAAGGTGCCTTTGGGTTCCACCGCGCCCACCACAGCGCAGAGCTGAGTCCACAGACCGGCAAACACTCAAGGTCTGGTTCCGCAGCCAGAGTGGTTCAGCGAGGTCTCCCTCAGTGCCCAGGGGGTGAGGAAAGGAAAATCCGCGTGCGATGGCAGCATCTCTGTGATAGGCACAGCAGAAGCAACACAGGAACGTGCCCTGTAACTTATGCCAACCATCCACACCTGTGGGGCGAAACTAAGTTAGTGCTGAGAATCTCTGGGTACAGTTTTGGGGTCTTGGTTGCATGTGTGTGTAGACCCACACATGCACCACAGCAGGGAGGGTGCCTGTGTTTCTGTTCTTTTCCGTCAGGAAGTCCCTTCCAGGCTGCTGGGATCCCACTGTCTCTCCTCATCTGGAGACGATGGAATTAAAGCCTTCCCATGGGCAACAGCCTGGACCAGGATGGTTCGAACTTGCATCAAATCCTGCCAGGCCGCTTCCCATATCGGGCTCTTCGGGCGAGTCCTGGAGCCTCCCAGGCCCCTTTCCTCACCCCTACAGCAGGGGAAAGGCCACCCGCTTCGGAGCGTTTCCCACTGGCTAAGTGACATGTGCTAACTCAGGGGACACCCCATAAATGCCGGCATCTGTCCTCTTTCCTCACTACCCGTCCCTGCCACAGAGCAAGAGAGGAGGCGGCACATACAAGCAGCAAGACCCGCCACAAATAACCGCTAGGCACTCTCCCGCGGGTCTACTGGGCGCCTCATCTCATTTGATTCCAAGTTTCCAGTCACTGGGCTGTGAACTCACTGCATCGCGTCACCCGGTGAGCAGTTCTTATCAATAAGGATAAGAATCAGCCGACCTGCCTAGCTGACCGCTGCGTCTGTTAATTATCATCTTAGTCATCTGACCATGGCCACTCGGCTCACCCACCTACTGGGCCAGACTGCCTCCCACAATCTCCGCTCCTCTTGCCCATCTCCCAAGTACCCTCACCCCTCACAACCCCCGACCTTCGGCCCCTGACCTCTGCTGTGCTCCCTGCTGCTCTTGGGCTCTTGAGACCCGACTTCACCAGGAGCCCTCGGCCCCCAGACATGGATGCTCACTCAGCTCCTCCCAAAGCAACTACAACCACATCCGGCCGTCCTCACCTCCTTCCCTTCAGTCTCAGGAGGGAAGCAGCCCTCACTCTGTGGCTGGGAGACCCCTCCCACCTCACTCCATTGACCCCAGGGCCCAGGAAGGGGATGCTCATGTCCTCCCTAACACCAGCCAGGCCTGGGGGACCCCTTCCCAAACCACTGCGCGCATTGCCAGGAAATGGGGCTGGGACACTGTTGTGTGAAATCTTCACATGCTCTGATGTTAATGGTTCTGTGTTCAATGTAAAACCAGCACTGCTGCTCTTTTAGAAGGTAACCTCCTGGTGAGTTGTTCTTAAATCTGTGGAACTGGCTCTGAAGGGTCCCGAATGTAGGGAAGGTGGACGCCCCTTTTTGCAAAACCGTTGTGGGTTCATTTCTTGCAAATTTCCAAGGGCACTGCTCTCCAGTACCTACTCTATGGCTGCTCCATCACCTTCAAATCAAGCTCCTCCCCATCCCCCACCTCTTGTTCTTTTTACTTCTGGACACAGTTTTCCTTTCCCGGCACCTTCCGTGCCACTAAATGTTTCTGTCTCTTCGTTCAGGGGGGTCTCTCGCCTCAGAGCTATCCCCAGATGGAAGAGACAGCTTCTGGGGTGCACTCCCTGGAGGGCTCAAGCCCCGTGTGGCCCTGTCAGGGGAGCCTGCAGGGAATTCAGCATCTTGAAGGTGATCGGTAGGGCCCTGCCAAGTCTGAGCTCCTGTGGGAGTGACACACGATGGTTCGCCTCTCCTTCCTAACTCCGCCTGGAGCAGGAGAAGGTGATCCATTAGCAATGTCTGTCCTGGGGCAGGAGGGGGCACGCGGCAGGCCTGCCATCTGTTTACTCTGCTCAACTGAAGATTTCTTTCTAGCTCTGGAATCACTTCTGACATGGGACAGTTCTCACGTCTGTTTCTCTGACCCCAAAATTAAAATGATTTAAACAATGCACACATACTGATACTCTTCAAATATTTGGTTCTCACATCAAATTAACAGGCACACACCAGACTGGCTTTAGTCCACAAATGCTCCTCTTAGGGTTTCACGATTTGTTACTGATTAAAATGTTAATTCTAGTCATAAAATTCACAATCACCCAGATTCCACACCCTCCCTCTTCCCACTGCCATCTGATCAGTGACAACACTGTTCACCAACGTCCCCCCTCCCCCCACCTTGTTGCACCTTCCTCTCCATTTCCTTCTACCTCGGTCTGCCCAGCCATCCAGCCGGTAAGATGTGTGGCAGGGCCTTCCCTACAAAACACACTTTTTATTCCAATGACTGACCTGCATGAGGCATAAACTCCAAGCCGCAAGCCCACCCTCTCCCTCCCATGAGTCAAAAACCCAGAACTGTGAGAATTAAGTGATAAATGCCTGCAAAAGCGAAAGCTAACCTATGGACCAGACATTTCGGTGGCTCAACAAATAAAGTTACAAGAAGGTGCCAGAGGGAAACCCCAAGTCCTGCATCCAGTGATCCCAGAAAGCATGGGGCTACCGGAGCCCTAGGTCTGCGGAGCCACCTCAGCTCCTGGCCAGTTCTCAGAAGGAAACCATTCCACAGACTAGGAATGTCCCCGTGAGGGACATTAAGAAAAGGTGCTCTCCTGCGGTGTCCCCTGGGAGCCAGCCGGGTCTCTCCACTTCCCTGTTGTGTTTCTTTACCCCTGATGTCAGAAGGGCAAGATGGTGGCTCTTTCAGAAGTAGTTGTCCCAAATATCCCTCACCAGCTTGTCAGTAGCGTCATAATCTTTATAACTGGCCACGTCTGGAGAATGCTGGGGTGTGACGCATGGCTATTGGGGAGCATTTCTCCTATTGTCACGTGGCTCCGGTGACACGGTGCAATGGGTGTGGCAGTGATAAGCTGGGCACTGTCCAGAGGCCACTTTCCTAGGTACACGGCTTCTTGACCAGTTAGCGGTCAGCCTGGGGAGGAGGGACAGTTCCACCCACACCAGGACAATCGGAGCATGTGACGCTCCTGGATGCTCTGCTTTGCTCTGGGAGGGGACACATGATCTGAGTGTCCTCCAGGTCATCATATCTGAGTTGGGGCCTCAGCGCCCCTTCCCCTCTTCCCAGAGGTTCAGGTGCCTCTTCCCTCCACGGGAAGGAAACGTCAAGGCCACCATCTGTGCCAGGCGAGAACGCTGCTGACCACAGACTGGCACCCCAGCCTCCTTCCCGTGGCTGTAGGAGCAACCCATTGTCCCCTCCTTTTTTTGGCCTAAACCCTTTTAAAAGTGGCTTCTGTCACCTCCAACCCCAGTCCTGACTAATCCATGGAGAAAAGACTCCCCTGGGGAGCCTCCAGCCTGCTGCCTTGTCCTCTCCTCAGGCCACCACCTGGACAACCTGTAGGCTAATCCTCGCCAGCACGTCCGTACCACTGCAGTGACCACAACACTCAGGTAAATAGTAGGAGATCCTGGGACCCAAATACCTTCTTCTGTAGAGACAGCAATTAACATGTTCAAAGAAGAACGATTATCGGCTGGACAGGCTGTTCAAATCACCGATGGGCCAGAGGGGTCCCAACACATTTTTAGGAAGCGGCTCTGCGACACTATTTCAGTGATCAGCAACTGGGTGAAAAACGAGGAAAACAAGAATTGGCAGCTTGAGGCCAATCAGTCAGGAAGACAGACCAGCATTTCTCTTCTCTTTTGCCCTCACTCCCAACGTGAAGAATGAGTGCTCGGACGGCGAGGACGTACATTGTCATGTCTCATTTCGAGTGGTTTCATCTCACTAATACAAACCCACTCTTAGTGACAATTCCGGCGGCTTGTATTTAATTCATTCCGTTCAATGGAATCCCGGTTGTAGAAATTCCTGATGACACCCACGTGAAAAGCGTGTTTCTTAGTTGGACAGACATGCGGGGATCCAAGGAATTCCAGCCCCGGACCCCCCCATGGTGAAAAATCAAAGTCCCACCACCCCCGTGGCCAGAAAGAAAGAAGCGTGCTGTTTCCCAGCGTGACATTCCAGGGCCTGGCTGTTTAATAAAGTTTTGTGATTGGGCTCACAGGGATTTAAACAGTTTTCCGTGTTTAACGGTTAGCTGTGGAAAGGTCCACTATAATAGTATTTTAGCACCATGAACCTGTCGAAACCAACCTTCCCAATTATTCCCAACGACATTAATAATACCGGATATTACACTAATTGCGTCCAGTTTCTATGCAGACGAGGCCCCGTGGGGCTAATTTCGCCTCTTCAGGGGCAAGCAACTCAGCCATCAGCCTGGTTTCACAAGGAAGCCCTCCTCATTACACGAGGCCAGGCTGTCAAACTTTTTTTTTTTTTAAAGGTTAATGGGCCAATCAGTCATCAATTATTTTTGCGGAATCCTTGCAAAGGGTTAAAGGGCTCAAAGCAGCTGCAACTGTTCCACATTTGGAAGTTGTTTTCAACAGGAGGCGCCTGACAAGGATGCATTTTGGGGGAGCGGTGAGAGCAGAGAAGAGACAGACAGATGCCTCCGCCTGTCTTCAGGGAAGAGGAGGACTGCCTGGTGCTTTAGCCAAGGCCACGAGGATCCAGACCTTGTGCCAAACTGGTGCAGGATGGCTCACCAGCGTTGGCGAGAGGCAGGCGTGACGTGTGCAGTGACACTGCGTCTGGTCTCTTCTGAATTTAGGACTCGGTGTGCCTGCAGAGGCCCGCTGTCCAAGGGCTTCCCTGATCCCAGTCCCAGGCTCCCTACACACCGGGGACCCAAACGCTGACGCCCATTTCTACCCACACGGCTAAGTGTTCTTCCTGACATATGTAAGATTGAACACAGGATGAAAATGCGTCACCTAAACCGTGTGACAGGACTGCATTCAGCGTAGAGGATGGGCGAGTCCACGGCAGAGGTGGCCGACAGGCGCCAGACTCCCAGAGGCTTCTGGGGTCACCATTTAGAAATGATCTCAGGATATGGCAGCCGAGCCGCAGGGGAAGAGCCGCCCTCTGTTGTCACAGAATCAGGGCACCTGTTTTAGGAGACACGCCAGTGCCCGGATGGACATGTTAACAGCAAGGCGAGGTTGTTTTGTTCTCATTAACAAGTGAGGGTTAGCAATGGGTTTCTCCCAGTTTCTGCCCGCATCTCCATGTCAACATTTCCTTCACGTCCTTGAGGGCTCCCACCTTTGGGGTCCGCTCTTCTGCACACACTTGGTTCTCCTGCCATCCCCTAGCTGGGCCCTGCGAACAGGCCACCCTGCCCTCTTCACACCAGCTTATCTGCCAGAAGCCCCAGGTGGGCTGGGATGATGAAGGTGTGTTTTCCTCACTTTCTTTGGCTGGGAAAGACATTCAGACCTGATCCCAGGGAGCCTGATGCAGCCGCAGAATCCTTCTTAACCCAATTCTCCAGGTAACCACCACCACTGAGATGGAAGGTATCTGCTAGGTCTAGCACAATAATGTAGGCCCTATGAGATTACACGGGGCTACATCCACAGCCCCGGGCTTTTATGCTAATTTTTTTAGCCATACATTTTGTAAAATACTTCAGTATTTCTTCTTTCAAAGCATGTAATACATAGGCATGTGGTTTAGATATTTTACTCAGTGATGATGAAAACCACACGCATTTACGATGTCAGCCGGAATCCACCATAATGTAAAAAGTCAGGTTTTATTCATGTTCAATTTTCCTTTCATTTTTGTAGGAAAAGATAAACGTGAAGGAAACCTGAAGAATATGGTTCAAGATTGTGAAGAAAAAACACACACCCAACAACACAATATAAAAACACTCCCTCCTCCCACTTGAGGAGTTATTTACTTTACACAAACAGAAAAAGATACATTTTCTGGCCATTATGAAGACATGCAGTTCATGGCTCTCGGTTACATACTTCTGCAAGCTGTGGCTTTGGTAGCTGGGTCTGCTGAGCCTGAGTCCAGCAGAGGGTTCACGCTGTGCTTCATGTAGGACAAGAGCAGGATGAATGTCAGTCCCCAGAGGCAGGCCACGAAGTTAGGAACGTCTGCTGCAAATGTCATCACAGGAAGACTCTCCGGAAACACAAAGGAGGCTTGTCTCTCCCTAACACAGGGGAAGAGCGGGGGCAGCAGCCTGGGCACCAGGCGGCAAGAAACTCCATCCTATTCGATTTGGCTTCCAGAACGGTTGGGTGCCACACCTTTCCTCCATGAAGGAGGATGCCTAAAACAAACCTCCTGAAAAAATAAGTTATCGGGTGCCCACTGAGAACATTCAGGATGTGGAAGTCAGAGGTGTCAGGGCCAGGCTTTCGGGTTAGGGAGATCTGCTAGAGGCACCTGCCTTACTCTATCCAGTCACGGAGCAGGGCTCTGTATCTGTGCTCACTCCAGCTCCCATCCGTCACTTTTCAGAGGCAGGCGTGGGCTCGGCATGCTGCGAGGCCTAGGGCTTCGTCTTCTGCTCAGAGCCCAGCGTGGGAATCAGACGTGGCCCTGCAGGAGTCCATCCGCCCCAGGTGCTGCTCCGAGCTCCGAGGATCAATATCATCCTCTTAACACATTTCGTACCGCATAGAAATCTCTAAGGCATAACGCCAGGGACGGCACGTTTTTAGGCAAACTGCACGTTATTTAAACAATCATAACTACAGATCATAATGCACTTTAGGTGTTGTTTTTCAATAATTATAACATTTTTATTTACAAAAACAATTAAACAATTAAAGTTCCTAGTACTTTTTTAACGTATGGTACTGCGTAAAACATTTTCTAAAAGCGCCAGGAACTTGAAGACGAAGACTATTCGAATGACCAAAATACAATGTAACTGCAATGCTTTATGGGTTCGTGCAATTATATAGTTTTTCGTAGACTGACCGGCACGGTTTCCACCAATGAGATCGCTTCATTCGATGTGGACAAGACAGTGTGTTGACATCTAAGGTCCGTAACAGATGGCGCGTGAAACACGAGAAAGCTCGTGAGCGGTACGAAAGGTGTTAAAAGTCGAGGGCTGGGTAAACAAGCAAACTTACTTCTTCCCCCAAAAGTCAACTCTGGAGTCATTTCTCATGACAGGGTTTCCCAAGTCTGACTTTGTCTGCATGAGGTCTTGATCCTTGCTGTTCACATGGACCAGGGCTTGCCTTGGCCAGTTCTGCCCTGGACGGACACACCCACCAGGCTTAAAACATGGCCACAGATACGCTGTGCTCTTGGAGTTGTTTTCCTATCAATCAGGTCTTTATAACGATTTTGCAAGGGCCTCCGTGGTCACTGTCACCTGTGCCAGTTCTGGCAGGGGCTCTGCCGGCTCAACTCAGCTTCTTCAGTTACGCTTCCAGGTAGGTTTCAGTGTCTCCTTTTTAGAGAAAGGACCCCGGGCGGGGGAAGGTGAGACCCAGTAACCACCCAAATGCAGAGCTGGGATCGATCCAGGCCTGTGTTAGTCCAGAGCCAATGTCCACTCTGACGATTCTGTTCAGGACAGTAAATGGAGCTGGGAAGGATAGATTTAAAAGTCCGGGGGGAAAGAGCTCACTTTTAAATCCCCCTCTTACTACTTTAGGACATTTTGTGTTGAATTTGCTTCTGTTACGTAAATGATGCTCAAATGTTTGAGTGACAGGAATTTGTGGCACTCCTGGCATGAGGTAAGTACTACTAGTGGCCAGCAGGAGGCGCTGTGTTACATGCCTCTGGAGAGTGACTCCAGACCTGTCATCACAACCTCTGCTGCAGGCGTCATCTCCCTAGTTTACAGATGGGGAAACCAAGGTACAGAGAGTGCGCTTCAAGGTGAAGAGATGGTGATGTGAGAACTGGACCAAGACCGCCTGTCTTAGGGGTCTGGGCTCGAAACCACAAGGCCACTCACAAGCACAAGGTTTGCCAAATTTCTTAAGAACCACAGTCTGAAAGAATGAAATGAGTGAGTGAAGAGGAACCCTGTCGGGTTGTGGAAGGCAGCCCAACAGGCAGGCGCGGCCTTGGGAAGGCGGCTGGGACACCTGGGTGGGGGCTGGGCTCACACCCTGCAGGCAGTTCCGCAGAAGGACAGCTCGACGGTCACCCCCACTCGGCAAGAGCTGCTGTCTGCCTGGTGTCTCAGCCCCAAAGGTGCTCAAGCCTAAACGTGCTCCATGCTCGCTGCTGAGCCCACGGCCGGGTTCGGGTGGCGGCTCTGACCCCCGTGCCTGGCCTGGCCTGATCCTCACGTGTTTTCCTGGGGCCCCTGACTGCCCGTCTCCCTGCCTTGTTTTCTCCTTTTGTAAACGTGGAGGATGCACAGGGGTACCTGGAGAGTCAGTGGGCAGGATGCTGGGAAACGGCTCCTGCCAGGTGTCACAGCCGTGGAGCCCGTGCTGAGCCCTGCGTCAAAGGCAGCTTCATTCTCCACGAAGCCCAGGGCACCTGGGCCCTTTGGGACACACCTTCCCTCGCTCTGCATCGGATCTCTGCCTGCCAGCCCTTCCCCTCTCCACCTGCTCAGACCCAGCGTCCAGTCGGGAGAGGAGCCCAGGCCCCAGTGGGCTTTCCACTCAGGCGTGAGCGCGTGAGCACGGCTGGGATTTGTGGAACTCAACCTGAGCGAGTGAGGTCTCCGAGCTGTGACTGGAGCACTGGGCAGTGGGCGGGCTGTCACCGGTAGCTGCCTTCTTAAAGGCCTGGGCACCTTTGCTCAGGTGAACAGGCACGTCTTGGCTACCCAGTGGGGGAAGAGGTGTGGGCACTGACTTGGCATGAAGCCCGCAGCCGTGCCCGCCACAGCTGTTCTCCAAAGAATCGACTCTCCATGGCAAGGCCTGTTTGGGACACAGTGTCCGGGGACCCCAGGCCATCTCTGTGGCGGTGGCAGGGAGGCACCCAAAACAGAGATTTCAAAGGCCTGTCTCTGGGGCAAGTCCCAGCTCCACAGAAACGGACCTCCCTGGACTGGGCCGAATGGGGACACTTGGGTGTAGGTGTCAACTATAATGTGGGTGGCGTGACACCCCAAGAGATGCCCCTGTTCCCAGTGCATCTTTCCTGAACCCATTTACGCCTGACACGCACTGAAGATGCTTTCCTCTGTGAGCAGAGAGTCCATCTGCTCACCCAACTCGCAGCGCTGCTCTTCCGCCTGCCGGTGGCCCCGCAGCCACGCGGGGTGGGGGCAGTGTGCTCACCACCCTCCCACAGGCCTCCCTCCCACGGCTCCTTCTGCACAACGTCCACCCTTCGGCCCAGTTCTCTTGGTTCTTTCATAGAAAAGCGTTTACCACGGATGCGGGCATTTCTGATGCTGGTCTCGGGAGGCGACTAAGCACTGGGAAACCCCACCATAGATGTGCCTTCCGCCCCGCGTCATGGGCTCCCGAGATGGAAATGTCAGAGTTGCATCTCATGGAAGGAACAAAGATTTCACAGCTGAATTTTTACCAAGTCACAAAGATTTAAGAATTAGTGCACTGTAATATATACAAATTATGTTTCCATATTGGTATCAGGGATAATCAGCCCGAATGAACAGAAAAAGAGCAAAAGAGAATATATCTGTTTGTTTTCTATGCTCGTATGTGTGTTTCCCTAATTAGTTGGGTATCACTTGCTCGAACCCACGCTTGACATCCACACACGCAGCGTGGGGTCTGGGTCCTGAAGGTGGTGATCTGGGCACATGTCCTGCCTCCGGAACCTACTGCTTGTTCTGCAGAAAGTCGAGTGACCTGCCAACGCCCCACTTCCCAGAACAACACAACACCTGTGGGCAGGGGACTGTGGAGATAAACAACAGGTAGTCCCAGGGCCAGAACAGAGTGGTCATAAGAGAAAAAGAGCTTCGGATCGGGACCACCAGGTTCCAGTCTCGGTCCTGCCCATCCCCAGGCCACTCCCGTAGGATCTGAGCTGAACTCCCCCGTCTGGAAAGGGGGATGAGGACCCCCCCACCCCCCTGCCCACTGGCTGCACCGAGGACAACGCCGACCAGTGGACAGGCTCCTTGGACAGGGCCTGGCTCTTAGTGACACTCTGCAGCCACTGGTGTTTCTGGGTACTGGGTGGACCACTTTAAAAAATACTCCATCTGGGGAGGGGTCCATTTGGTGCAACACTCGAGGCCTCGGGTTACAGTAACAGTCAGAATCGCAGGATGTGAATGTCCAGAGAGAATCATTTTATAGACAGAATATGTGATGACATACATCCAGAGACTGGCAATCAGAGAGGCCCTTTGATAATTTATTTTATGCAATTATATGAGTTCCATAACATACTATTAAAGGCCGTATGAAATGAGACAGTGTGCGTGCAGATATTAATCTTAAAAGAAACTCAAACTAAATGAAGAATGATCGTGTCGCTTAACTGAAGGTTCATAAATGTAACTGCACACTGAGCAGATACGAGGAGACAATGTGAGGGAGGCCTGGCTCTGGGGCATTATTTCCTCCAATAGGCCTAGGGCTGCCTTGGAGCCTCTGAGTTTGCAGTGTTACTTGGTATTTATAGATTTTAGAGAGAGGCACGTGTCACGGTACCTTCCCACCCATGGCTTTGGGCAGGCAGAGGGGTGGGTTACCTGATCGATCAAGGCTGAGAAGTTCCCACTTCTGCGAATCGTCACACCTGTCATGAACTTCAGCCCACCAGTGTCTCCAGGGGCCCCATCAGCAGTCTCAGGGGGAGTGTCTGCCTCCTCCCTGCCCCCCAATTTTATATACAACTACATGTGAAACCGAATGTCATGACTCATTTTTGAAGGCCGAGAGCCAATAAGCCAATTTGTTGTGGAAAATGCATACACATACAAAAGAAAACATATCTGATAAGGACACAGTGAAGAGAAATGATTTGTACCTTCAGCTGAAAAACTAACAATAAAAAATAGTGAACGAGCATTTTAATACCCTTTAAAATAGCACAAAAGAAGATACTTGGTCCTGTAGGTGTTGGGACTGTTGCTAAAATGCTATTATTTCTCTCTCGTTTTCTCTTTCTTGAACGAATGCTTTGAAAGAAGATACCACGGGGGGCAAGCTCCATGGCTACCTTATCGGATGGCAATTCCCCCTTGAGGGATGAAAAAAAAATTATGATTAAAAAATAGGTCTTTAACAAGGCATCAGGAAGATGTAGTTTTGTTTTCCAGATTCATTGTTTTTTCCTGGCCGAGAGCAGGGCTTTCAGCGGCGAGACCGGAGCAATTGTGAAAGGAGGAAAAGAAGGGCAGCGATATAAATCAGCAGAGGTTAATGACTGGGATGTGAAGAGGGGGACTTGTTTACAGAAATACCGTGCAATTTAAAATTTACAAGAGATTTAATGCCACCGCCTGGCAATCGCTAAAATCAACAGCCCAGAAAACAGTGACATTAAGAAAAATATTACAGTTATAATCATCCCCAAATAAGTCAATTAGTGTGAGGGCGCCGGCTCGCGATTACTTGACCCATTTGGCTCGCACTTAAGTGAAAAAAAATGTCCCCCTATTATACCGAGATCGCTGGATTGTGACCTGCTTTGCATCGCACATAATGTACGCCGGCCCCCTGCGCGAGGGCTTGGGCTGAGGGTGGAGGGGGTCCCTTGCTTGGCATCAGAATAATTCTGACCCCTGACATTTGTAATCATAAAAAAAGGCAATTTATAATTGTGTTGTTCAAATGAAGGTGGGGAGGGAAATTCAATCTGCTATTATACAAAAGCAATGACGGCTGTCTTCGCGGAAAAAAGCAACGCAAGTCAATTTGTGAACTTTGGCACCGGACGACCTTTAGAAACACAACAATATACCGAATTTACAAGCAATAGCAGCCCATGCAAATGACCCGGGCCGGGCCTCCGGATCAGAGCTGCGCGGAGCATTACAGAGAATGCGTCCACAAAACAAATTAAGACTGTTGCTTAAATGTCACGGCGCACTATTGTGTTTGGCTACAGATCATTACACCTGATACTAACACTTTTAAAAACTGTAATAACTTGGGAAATATTACGTTGAGTGCCCACATGTATAAAGCAAAAGAAAAAAGAGGAGGAAATAGGTTTCTGAAGTAATTTAAACATCACCACTCTATGACTGAAGGGAAAGGTCAGGATTTAAGTAAGCTGAAAGGAACATGAATGGTAAAATAAAACACACAAACAAAAAGATGGAAAAACCACAGGAATGAGTCTGCAAACACAATAAGGGTGCATGCGGCTTCGGGCTGCATTTCCATGTCTGGGGGGGGGGGGGGGGGGGGGGTGGGAGGGTGGGCGCTGGCGGAAGGGTGGGCGCTGGCGTTACCTTCAGTGTTGGTGCTGCTGCTGCTGTATATATTTCGCAGGCTACCAACACGGTTTAGTTTCCATGCTTTGCGTTTGGCTGCATCCAGAGAGCAGAAAGGGGAGAGGGGGAGAAAGACAGAAAACAAAAAGGAGAAGAAATCAAATGAAAAGGGGAGAAAAGAAATGTCAAAGTAGCACGTGACATCACGTCCATCTGTTCCCGGAGGGGCGGTGGGTGCTGGTGGGTCCCCGCTGGTCCCTCCCCCCCACCCCACCCCCACCCCCCACTGCCAGCCTGTAGCACAGGGAACCTGGGCAGGACAGAGGCATGCCTGCCAGTGTCATCAGGTTTGCACAGAATCAAACAGACGCCCAGGCAAGGAGGCCAGGCACCCTGGTTTTACACGTGGCTACTTCCAACCGTGCCAAGCTGGCCTTTTCCTTGGGGACTGGTGGCATCTTTCGAAGGAGCTATGATGGCAGTAGCCATGAGCCCTCTGATTTGGCAAAACCTGGCAGCATGTCAAACTAGAGCTCCTGGTGATGGGCAGTTCCTGTGTGTGCTGCGGACAGAGGTCTTAACACTCAGCTGATAAAAGATGAAGCCCCCCACCCCCCCCCCCCGCCTCCCCGACCAGACATATGAGCACATTCGGATCTGGACAGTTATCATGTCAGCAAAACCCTGCTGCCACCTGGCTGCTGCTGAAGGGTGGAGGCCCTTCTTACGGGGCCGCCGGGGGCTCTGGATGGAGCTCCCAGGACCCCCAAGAGCACACGTGCCTCCTTAAGCGCTCAGCTCACTGGAGGAAGCATCAGAAAGAAAAAGCAAAGACCAAGTTACCCAGAGAGGAGCAAGTGACCCACGGAGGAACCCTGGGTTGGGAAGTCAAAGGCAGAACCAATCTAACACGGGCGGACCCCACACCTGACACTGTGCAGTGACTGGTTGGGGTGAGGGGTCCCGATGCTCCTCTGGGGAGACAGTCTCAGTTCATCAGCCTCACCCCCTGCACCGCCCCCCGGAATCAGGACGTGAGACCCGTGAAGGACCCTAACCAGACCACCTGCCTCTCTCCATGTCCGCAGCCGGGAAGAGAAACTGGCCAGCCCTCCCATGAGGCTCTTTGGATGACCGTGCACACCTGCGGAGGCAGGTGCCTGCATTTGCACAGGAGTCTTGACGCTCACAGCACAGAAACGAGGCCTGCACTGGGCAGGGGACAGCTCTCTCACGCCCACCCGCTCCTCACTTAGGACGGGTTGGCTGCTCCTGCCTGCGGTGGGGTTTACCTCAAAGAGTGTGGTGTAGGCTCCGGTGTGCCCAGTTCAATGACCTGGGGGAGGACTAGGTCTCCGGGACCAGTTCTGCTGCGGAAGCGAACCCCCAGTGCCTGGGTGCGTATTGGGTTTCTTTGGAGTGATGACAGAAAATACATGCACAAAATGTGGACATTGAAGGAAGCAGATGCAATTCTGAAGCAGCACAGTTCTGTGTATTCAGAAGCAAATTTTATATAATGGTGAGAAAAAGAACTAGCTGTCATTTACTTGTCACCTGATTTAAAGAGAAACAGTTAAATTTTAACTAAACACCTAAGAATGACTTGGTTGCTTCCAAACAAGAAATAATAATAAATGCAATCTCAAAACGAGTAGGCGTCTACAGTGTATGGGTCTAAATTTAATTTTTTCATGGGTGGAGACGTGTCCCTCATCTTACATCCTCAAGGCATCGATAAGGTACCCGTCCCAGGGAACAGCACACCTGGGAAAGGGCCTTCAGGTACCCACCAGTACACACGTCATGCCTACAAGGAACCGAACTAGCCAGTTTTCAAATGTTTCCTTTAGAGACGTTCAGCGGAGGATTACCAGGTTCCTCAGGGTAACGGACACTTTTGCTGTGCCCTTAATTATTTCAATAGCTGAAGTCCTGGCATCTTGGCCCATAATTCACAAGTTCCAGAAAGTAGCAGTCAGAGAGCCCTGCTCCTCATGGAAAACTAGCCTCTGCCGGCAACATTTACATATAAATAGGCACAGTGTGGTCAGGGCGCAGGAGGGGGAAGCGCCATGGAAAACCCTCTCTGGCCCTCGCTATGCCTTGCATTTTTCATGCCCTGGTCTCCTATTACTGTATGGAAGTATAAGCAGGAAGTGAACTGGCAGCCTGGTTTTCTATTAACCTATTGATGAAATAATCAATTTTAATGTGCAGAATGTCATGCCTTTTTCTTCTCCTAAAACAAATGGACTTTTCCTGGCTGATGCCAAGGTCCTGATACGAGCATTCGTCTCCCGGGGCACTGATTGCTCCAAGTCCACTGGGTTAGAAGCTTCAACACGAAAATACAATCGTATGATCATCGATAAAACCTCAGGCTGTGTGCGACGCGGCTGCCCGGATTCACCTCTAAGGGAAACGGAGGCATCGCTCCAAAGGGACTCGGGAGTGCTCAACCTGAGGCTGCTGGCTGGATACGGTCCCGCCTGGCCACCACACACCTGAGCCACGTGCGGGGGTCCCCCTGGCTCTCAGGTCTCTGAAATAGGCAGTGATTCTCGAGGACTTCACGTAGACGAGCTCAAAAAACTACATTTTCTGGGTAATCTTTGTTTTAAGAAATTCTTTTTTTTGGGGGGGAAAAAAAATTACAGGAATATAGTTTCTTCCATTTAAATGTAGGCTGACTTATTTTGACTTTTGTCACTAATATTATTTGTTTTTCACAAAAACTATTATTTTAAAACCAGAATTTCACCTGTTATTGGGCAAAGGCAGCAGAGCCTCTCACCGGCCGTCCAGCCTGAGCGAGAGCGACGTTCTGAAGGAGAAAGGCTGGTGAAAGGCCAGGTCACAGGCCCTCTCTGCACGACGTCGGTGTCTGGTGGACGGAATGAGGAGTGGCGCGATCGCTCACCTCCTCGTAATTGCTCCCAGTCACGGCCTTCTCAGAGGAGACAGGGCGAGGAAAACTCGCAAATCACGGCTGTGCTGAGCAGGAGTTGCTGGAATCACTTAGCGTTAACGTCTCGCAATTATTGCACGTGGCCGAATTTGGTGGAAGCAACAGCTTTTCCTGAGAGCTCATGCGATGATCACGAGTGAATTAAAATTTTATTTTAAAGGAGAATTTCTATTTTGTTTCTCTAAGCAAAATATTGTTTTCCTCCTTACAGCAGGGGAGTGCCTGAGGACTACTCACAGACAGATCTCCAAGACGAGACTCTTCCGACCAGCGCTTAATAAATGGACTAAAAAGAGTCCTTAGTCTGCTGGCACGCTCCAACGAGCAGGGTTTTATTCTCAACTCTTCCTCCCGCGCCGCACCAGGAGACCAGGGCTTACACTAATGTCACCTCTGGTCTCCTTCCGCTGGAGCTCTTTGTTGACTGAGTGTTCCTCAGGTAGCTGGTGAAAAGACAACACAGCCAGGAGGGTGCATGTCCGAACCCTGTGCACCCCACTTATGTCCGAGGGTGAGGGCCAATTGGGCTGGCAAGGTGAGGCTCTGCAGACCCCAGAGTCAATTTTGAGAACAAACAGGGTCTTTTTGGGTGCCACTCACTCCTAACATGTCTCAGAACAAAACAAATACCCCCTCCATCCATTCAAGAGGGTGCACACCTGTGCCTCTCAGAGAAGCGATGTGGTAACCTGGTCAGACAGCACGACCCTGTCCACTTCGGACGTGTGGCTATTTGTTTTAAGGATGCCGTCGGTATAAGGCTGCCTGTGCAGCAGAGAGGAGACCTGTGCTCCTGGGAGCAGTTCACACTGACGCTGGCCCCAGGTCGCCGAATGGGAAACGCCTCCTCCCTCCCCCAGGACAGGCATAGGCAGGAGCAGATTCCGCTGTGGTTTCCCGACTCTTCCAGTTTAGTGCTCCCGTATCGCTGTGATCTTTGTCTGTGGCGATTTCGCTGCGAGGTTAGAGATCGGGGATTTCTTTTGTGCTGGCCTCATGGACGTTCATTTGCTCGACCAGACTGTGTACACATTCTGTTCTCCTCTGCAAAGGCCGTGGCGTTTTTCATAAGACGCAGCCCCGAAGATTCGCACAGGATGTGAACTCGCTGCTTTCGCTGTGAAGGGGCTTCCTAGAGGCGGCCACACAGAGAAGTCGTTGTGTTGAAACATCCATTAAAAGGGCCTTTGAGAGGATTAGACAAAACCCGAGGCCACGCCAATCTAGGACGTGTGTTCAGGAAGCAGCCTAACTTGGTTGTTGGCAGGTTCCAGCAAGACCAGGGTCCTTTTTGCAATTCGGGGCCCAAGAAGGCAGGATGAGTATCTGACGAAGTAAAACTCCGAAATAAGTAATCACCTCTTCATGATAAACTTTTGATTCAGTTTCTAGTAACTCATAATGGCTTCCTTTACAGCAAATACAATTTCCATGTCGGTGGCTTCGTTTAAAGCTCTTGGATTTGCAAACCGCCAGGGCTTCTACAGAGTGGGCTAACGCAGACACTTACAGAAAATGCCATTAACCCTGGGAAACAGTGAAAATAAAAACTAAGTAAAAACTCCAGGATACGCCATAAAACCAGAAGTTCCAATTAGGTAGAGAGCAGTTTTCCTTTCGGCCTGGAAACACACTGGGCGCCGGGCGTGGGTTCAGGTGCACCTAGGTTAATTGGGTATTTCGTCCAGCACCAAGAATGTCCACCTTTCACCAGGGCGAAAAGGAGAGGCGACTGCCGGGGGACATGCCCTTTATGATAAACCTGTCATGTTCTCAGGTGGAGATCAGAAACACATCCCTAAGTCGTGGAAACTTCTCTCCTTGTCTTCACGGAGTAGCTGTTCATTTGGAGAAGGGAGAACTGTTTTTTTTGGGGGGTGGGCTTATTAAGAAGTTGAAATTGGGGCTCATTGGCCTCGGGGTTGATTCTGTTCCGAGTGTAGGATGAGGTTAGAACAGGAACTGGCCATGACGTGGCAGCACCAGAAATACTCTGCTTTCGTGTTTTAGGCCTCACTCCTCAGTGAACACTGTCACATCCCCCTAATCATTGCGTGGTTGTCCTTCAAAATAGAAACAAACGGCAGACCGAATTCTCACTCAGAAAATGCGAGGCTCAGCTGTGTTCTCACTGCAGGCCTGGCACGCGGGCGCGCCCCCACCGCCACCACAGGATCCCGAGACAGGAATGAGTGATAATGGGAAACATTCGTCTCTTCTTCTTTTTTCTTTCTTCTCTTATGTCTTCTCAATTTCCTCCAATAGAGTATATTGCAGGCTTTTGTAGGATTTTTTTTTTAAAAAACAAAATCTTTCTCGACAATTTCAGGAAAAAAATAGGTTTTTAATAAAACTTCAAATTGTGCTATCATATTTCAAAGGCGATGGCCAGTTAAGGCAACTAATCAAAGGCACAATTACTCTGCGACGGCCGCTCGCGCTCCGTGCAGGGCTGTAATTGAGGGGCTGTGATCACTGGACCACCAGCCGCAGCCACGCAGACAGTGCGTTTCATCTGCCCTCCCTGTGGCTGACTTCCTCTCACCGCCCCGCGAAATGACACATTTCAGGGTTAGTCAGTCAATCACGTCCCCTTTCCCTCTGGCCATCTGAATCTGAGAAGACTACCGAAAACATCTTCCAGAAAGTACTTTTTAACCTTTTGCATTTAGGGAGGACTTGACCGGAAATTCCCAGTAGCATTCGGATCTGTGGCTTGAGGAACCACAGAACAATGAGATCCACGGCATTTATGTAGCTGGACAAAGATCAGAGTGGGAGAGCAACAGAATTCTAAATGTTTGATTCTTCTTGCTGTAATGGGAATGCAGTCCTTTAAACGCTAACAGATTTCTCCCCACAAAACTGCTTGGGCTATAATGGGCCAACTTTTCAGCACGTTCCCTGGTTATCGCCAATGAGCAGACAAGGTCATTGCTATCCTAGGAGGGACTAGAAACATGGTGCAAGAGTGGACACAACAAAATAGTAACAACCATCTCATTTCTTTAATTTAAAAATAATTTAGATATGCCAATGTTATTCCGCTTCAAGCCAGAACACTTTGGAAGACTATTTTAATATTTCTGCAAAAGCAAAGTTCATTTCATATTAGTTCAGTATTAAAAATAAACCATGACCAATCTAGCCGATTTAAAGCTAGTACCCACATACACACATAATTCTCACACTTACAGGGACAGCTCTGACAGAGACCTGGACTACTTTTGAATGTAAGGGGTTATGTTACCACAATTTGCAAAATTGCCCCTTTGAACAGTTGCATTGTGGAGTTAGCATAACATACTTGTAGCCATTCCTTACTATTAAACATTTAGTTATTTCCAATTTTATGCAATTAAAATACTATATTCTTTTTAGCTTAATGTAGCAATTGGTGGTTACATACATAAAGTATCTATAGATATGTATATACACATTTGTATATATACACACGTTTCTCTTCTTTGCTATGTCTGCAGAGGGGGCCAGGAAGTGATGACACCCCAGGAGCAATGAGCACGCCCAGCCCCCGCATCTTGGTTTCTAATACCACCGCTGCGTGAAAGGAACCGGGCTCCTTGGAGAAACGGCTGATTCTAGGACTGGGGCAGGAAACATGCAAGATGATCCTGGAGCTTCGTGTAGGTCCAGAAAGCAAGGGTGAGCTCACACACACAGAGGCAAACACTACAGTGATGGGGGTGCGACAAAAAGGCACAGGAGCCAACTGAAAGAGCCCCCAATGGCCGAAGCTGGAACAACTGGGCAAGAAAAGAAACACAAAATAAATATCCAGGAGTCCATACTGATATAAATGAATGAATGAATCAAGTCATAAATGGGGAGAAGAGATCAATCTTCCTGGCAGAAGAATTTCAAATTTATGTAGGCAGCTCACCCTAAAGGAGGGGGCGTAACTCCCCACTCCTTACCTACGCACCATGCATAGAGGCCCCCTCCCAAAGAGGGCACGCTGAAGGGGGAAAGGGGAGGAGAGGGAGGAGACACCTGATAACACAGCCTCAAACCAGGTGACCAAGGTCAACACTGACAGGCCTAAGTCATGCTTATAGTGTGTACCGTTTACACGAGGTGATGAGATGGCCCTTTATCTCTGTGGCCTTCCTCTCAGCAACCCAAGGTTCCAGAGTGATCCCGAGAAAAGCAAATTCCAAGAGAGGAGCACCATACAGTAGAGCTGACCAGAACTCAGAACTGTCCAGGTCATCGAAAACAAAGTCTGAAGAACTGTCCCAGCCAAGGGAGCCTAAGGAGACATGACGCTGGAATGTCAGGTGGCCTCCAGAGTGGGTCCTGGAGAAGCGGGAGGACATTAGGGAAAAACGAAGGAAATCCAAACGGAGTAGACTTTAGTTAATGTGGGTGTGCCGATGTTAGCTGATTAATTGTGAGAAACAGGCCACACTGAGAAAAGATGTAAACCACAGAGGAACTGTGCACGTGCACGTGTGTGCATGTGAGGAGCATATGGGGGCTGCCTGTACTATCTCCTCAATTTCTTTTATGTTTTAAACTTTTCTAGAAAATAAAACCTATTAAAATACTATTATAGGCATCTTTGGGCAGGAATCTAAGTTTTTTTCTCCCCATCATTTTAATTGTTTTCTTAGAATGAAATGTCAGGAGTAACACTCTGCCAAAAAAAGGAGTATTCCGCAGCTTGGAATAGATGCAGCAAGAACTACCATCTCATCACAATATACCACTCATGCTACTAATCATTAAGTCAACTTTTACAAATTAAAGATACTCTGAAATCTCAGAGGGGCATAAACAGTATGGGTCCCATGTGCTACCGAAATTCTCAACCTCAAAGCTAACCTCACTGGCAGTGAGGTTATGTAATTTATGATTGTGAACAGAGTATGTTTGCTAACTAATGTTCTTCAGTGGCAGTACTTTCCCCTTGGCAGCTCTTCAAGCTAGCGCACTGTCTCCTTGTGTTTTATCTGGAATCATTGAACTTGAAATTGTTTTTCCTTTAGTGGATTACAGTGTATATATTTGACCAAAATGTACCATGTTTGAGCAATATTCCAGCTAATTGCCAGTATTAGCTTTTAATCACCAGAAAATGAGCTTTGATCTATTGAGAAAAAGTTGTTGGCACTCATGTTGAGTTTAGATCTCAGCTTCTAATCAGCACAATAGAACCATCTTTTCAATAAAAGTGACAGAGTTTAATAAAAAGAAAGAAAGTCATGCAAAGCTGGCTTCGTGATTCACTGAGATGCACCTGCAGTGATTTATCAACTCTAGGAAAATCTGAACTCAGGAGCGACTTCAAGGCACTCAAGTGCCTTAATCAAGAGACAGAATTAGCAGCGCTTCTTAAACAGAAAGGACCAGCAATATGGTTGTACACAAAAAAATCCAAGTTTGCAATCACAGGTGCATCCAGAACACATTGTCCCAAATAGATATACTTCACTTGGGCATAAGGCATGAGGTGCCCATTGACTATTCTCATCAAAGCCCATCATATATAATCCCCCAAATACATGGCAAGAGAAAGAAATATTACAATGACTTACTCCACAGATGTAGTGAGTTCACAGCCTGGTGGTTCTGAGGTTTTCAATCACCAGTTTCGTGAATGAATACGGACTATGTATTATGTGCGCCTTATTTGGGGGTTTTCTTTTATTTATTTCTTTTCTAATTGTCGGGGGTAGGGAAGTTCTTTTACAGAGTGTGCGGGATGTCCCCCTTCACGGGCACCTGGCTGCAGGGTGGGCATCGGGTTCTGGTGGGTTGATGACTGAATTTGACCATTTGGTCAGTGTCTACCACACCGTCCTCCCAGCAGTCCCTGGTGCAAGGTGAGATAAAGGACAGGCAGAAGCCTAGAGGAGAGTGAGGGGTGGGGAGAGCTGGTGCTTGGGCATCAACGTTGCCCACCTGGCAGCTGCACAGGTGGCCTTGGGGGGCCGCGGGGCTCTGTGCTGTGGCCCCCTTGCCTGCCCACGAGGGTCACCTTAGCAGGGATCAGCACGTGAGACGCCACTAACCACACACTGTGCAGGATCCTGACACAGATGCCACATCACCAGGGAGACCACAGTCACCACGGAGACCGCAGTCCCAGATACAGGGGAAAAATACAGAAGATTGATCTGAAGACAGCATGGAGATATTTTTGAAGGCAGTAGAAATACCATTCAGAACTATTTCGAGAATGGTAATATTTTAAAAGGTCTTCATTAGAGGCAACACGTGCATCTATTTGCACCCATGCATGCCCCTCCCCGACAAAATAATCACACAGGGTCTCCATGATATACAAGCAAACTCAGTGACATTTGCCTCTCCTACTTGTAGCTAGTGGCAGAATCATGTTTTATGATAAACTAAACTTGGGCAAAAAAGTTTTTAAAAAATGGCAAGATCAATCTCTCTCAGTGGGTCCTAATTTAAAAAAGCCTGCAGGCCCTTCTGATGACCATGACTCAGCAACATTCTAAAGTGCCTCTGCTTCCCGTTAGTCATGGTATCAGCATACACTCACCTCTGTCTACACAGACGACCCCGGGACCAGGCCCTTTGTGTCTCCAGAGGCTGGTTACCCAGAGGCTGGGAGGGGTGGCTCTGCCCTTTCCTTCCTCCAGATCAACTGGGCTTTATGGCTCCAGCGCAGGCGCATGTTTACGTCACCAACTTGGGTGCAAGTAGGACCAACACTACTTCTTTAATCAAGATAGTTGGCATTGACATTAAAGGATACAGATCTTACCCTGGCTGGTAGTTCAGTGGTTAGAGCATCGGCTCTGGCACCAAAGGGTCTTAGGTTTGATTCCCTATCAAGGGCACCTACCTCAGTTGCAGGTTCAATCCCTGGCCCGGTTCAGGGGCATGTGCAGGAGGCAACCAGCTGATGTGTCTCTCATATTGATGTTTCTCTCTCACTCTTCATTCCTCTCTCTCTAAAAATCAATTTAAAAAAACAAAGAAAATAGATGAGTAGATAAAAAAAGCTATGGTACATATATACAATAGAATATTACTTGGCCATGAAAAAGAATGAAATCCTACCATTTGCAACAGCATGGATGAACCTAGAAGGTATTATGCTAAGTGAAATAAGTCAGTTAGAGAAAGACAAATACCATATGATTTCACTTATATGTGAAACCTAAAGAATAAAATAAATAAAACAGAAACAGACTCATAGATACAGGTAACAGATTGAGGGTTGTCAGAGGGAGGGGAACTCGGGGACTGGAAGAAAAAGGTGAAGGAATTGAGAGTTACAGAGAGGTAGTTATAATATAGCCATGGGGATGTAAAGGACCACATAGGGAATATAGTCAATAATATTGTAATAACTATGTGTATGGTACCAGGTGGGTTCTAGACTTATCAGGGGGGATCATAAATTATATGTGTCTAACCACTACACTGTACACCTAAAACTAACATAAAATAATACCGAATTAAAGAATAAAAAATAAATGAAAGGGCAAATTTACTTTAAACATTAGTAAATGGCCCAGTGAGAGGTAAAAGAAAAAAAAAGGCCACCCAATCTCACAACTGCTGCAGAAATGAACTGTGTCACGGTGTGACTTAAAAAAAATTAGAAGATGCACATCAGACACTCTCTCATCTGTCCAGCAGCAGTGACCAGTGCCCCTTCTGGACAGGTGCGTGCTGAAGGCGTGTGCACCTCAGTGCAGGTGCGGGGCGCCCCACCCGCAGCAGCCCTCACCAGGACGCGGGGTGAATAAAGGACGGCTGCTCCTAATCGTTTATTGAATAATGAAACTGACACAACTGATAAAAGGTTTCAATCTTTAGAAAAATGATTGATCGTTTTTCGGTTTATTGGCACTGCCATCTGTGTGACAAACGGCTGGAAGGCCCCCGTTAATCTCCGCACACCTGTGAGCCTGTGGCAGCCCGGCGCACGCACCCGGGTAATCAGGACAGCTAATAACACCGCACCGGCCGAGCCGGGAAACTCCGGTGTTTCATCACGGCTGATCTCCAAATCAATTTGCACAATGGATTTTTTTTGGCGATGGGCGAGGCAGAGAAGAGACAGAGAATAAAAGAAGCCCAACAACAACAAAGACAGATAAGGCCCAGCTGGCGGGAGCAAGGTCCCCACACAGAGAAATGGAATCAAAGCGCAAATGACTTCCAAGGGGCTTGGGACAGCTTGGAGTTTTCTGGATTTCAAATCTGGTCTGTTGCATCAAACTGGCCCATCAAGGTTGTTTGTCATCCGGCAGCGCAGGGCTGCTGTGCGCAGGGACTGCCTGCCTGCCTCCTGATGGAGTGTGTAGGTTTCCTCATAGATCCCAACCCCCTTTTTCCAATGGGAGGGTCCTAGGTAGTGTGGCTTAAAGTAAACTAAAGGTTTTATTTGTAAACAACACAGGTATCTCTATGGTGCTGGATGGTGACTCTTATTTTAGTTTTGGTAAAAATTCAATCAGTTCAACATGCTTTCTCCCCGAGAAATTCACGTAACATAGAAACCATCTGGGACAAGCCAGGATTACATAAGATAAGGCAGACAGACGGCAATTAGTCTATAGTTCAGCAGAGAGTAAATAATAACTATTAGCTATGATGATGAAGAAGAAGATCTATTTCTCAACTTTCAGAGCAGAAAGGAACAAGCCTTTATATAATTGTCATATCAATAGGTACTAGGTGTACCGGTTAATAATGTGGATTTTTTTCAATAGATGGAGTTACACGTATGTTGATATATATGCGATTTGATGGTGTGTGCTATTTTGTTGTATTGGCAGAAAGCTTCAAAACTTCATATGTCAAATCTGCTGAAGGTGTTAACATCATAGATATTTTTATGCTTAAAAATGTCGAGTTTCGTGCCAAAAAAGAGCATTTGTGGGAAGTTTTAATTCATTACTTTATTTTTGAAGGGAAGTGCTGCTGAAAGTTATTGTATACTTCGGGAAGTTTATGGTGAACATGCTCCACCTCAAGATACTTGTGAATGCTGGTTTAAATGCTTTAAAAGTGATGATTTCAATGTGAAAGACAAAGATCGTCCAGATCAACCGAAAAAGTTTGAAGACCAACAATTACAAGCATTATTGGATGGAGATGTGTGTCAAACTAAAAACAACTTACAGAAAGATTAAACATTGCTCAGCAAACAATTTCCGATCGTTTACAAGCAATGGGAAAGATTTTAAAGGAAGGAAAATGGGTGCCACATCAACTGAAAAAAAGACAAATGGAAAACCAAAAAGTCATCAGTAAAGTGTTGCTTCAATGGCACGAAAAAAAGTCTTTTTTGCATCAAATTGTGACTGGCGACGAAAAGTGGATTTATTTTGAGAATCCCAAACACACAAAATCATGAGTTGATCCAGGTCAACCATCAACATCGACTGCAAGGCCAAATCACTTCGGAAAGAAGACAATGCTCCGCGTTTGGTGGGATCAGGAAGGTGCGGTGTATTATGAGCTTCTAAAGCCAGGTGGAACCTTTAATACTGATCGCTACCGACAACAAATAATCAACTTGAACCATGCTTTGATCGTGAAATGACCAGAATATGCCAGAAGACACGGCAAAGTAACTTTGCTTCATGATAACGCACCACCACACACTTCAAAACCAGTTAACGACATGTTAAGAGATCTTGCCTGGGAAGTATGAACCCACCCACTGTATTCACCAGACCTTGCTCCTTCAGATTACCACTTATTCTGATGGATGGCACACGCCTTTCTGAGCAACACTTCAAAACATACAAAGAAGTGGAAAATTGGGTCTCTGAATGATTTGCCTCAAAACAAGAAAAGTTCTATTGGGACAGTATTCACAAATTACCTGAAAGATGGGGGAAATGTGTAGCTAGCGACGGACAT
Organism: Myotis myotis; assembly: GCF_014108235.1. Lineage (NCBI taxonomy): Eukaryota > Metazoa > Chordata > Mammalia > Chiroptera > Vespertilionidae > Myotis > Myotis myotis. The sequence goes on along the minus strand of NW_023416390.1, from coordinate 33,924,577 downwards.
TACTTTGAATAAAGTAATTACTTTTGATGTTTCTCTTGAAATTATCGTGTTTTCTTTGACTACAAAGTGTGCATTATTAACCGGTACACCTGGTAAATTCAAGTTAGACATAAGCACAGGCAGTAAAAGATTTCAGTTATATGAAAAGAAATGAGTTTGAGGTGCACTTTATAAACTACATTCTCTCCATTGACAATTATTATAGCTCTAGTGGCCCGGTGCACGAAATTCGTGCACATTAAAAGGGAATTAGAGGAAATATTTTAATATTGCTATTTGCCCTTTCTCTATAATAGAAGTGTCAGAGATGACAAAAAATTAGTAAAATGTATATGAAAATCTCTCTCCTGTCAGAGTCTGGGGTGTGCCGTGGGACCCAGAGTCAAGTCCCTGCCCACCCACGTGGGCCTCAAAATCGTGTGAGACCCAGACCCGGCTGGCCCCACTCTCGTCAAGCCCCGCAGAGCGGGGGTCACAGCCTCAGGTCCCTCATCAAGCCCGCCAGGTGGGGAGCGCAGCCTCAGGTCCCCCGGCGTGAGGGTGTGAGGGCGCGATGACTATTTGCGTATTAGCTCTTTATTATATAGGATGAAGAGTTGGGTAACACACCTAAAGAGAACCAACTTTCAGGACTGGGTAAATACAGGCACAGAGGAAATGCCACATACAGTGGCTTCAAACAAAGACTGTAGGGGTGCTCCAAGATCACGAAGTGTGTTGAAATAGAAAACGTAGCCACGTGGTTAAAAAGGACGCGTGCATACCGGAAGGAAGTGCGTTCCAGGACTTCAGGTGACACAAGGGGCCTCGAGTTCCAGGGGAACGCACATCCGGCTTAGCCACGGGGAAGGGTCTGCGCAGGAGCCGTCGGGAGTGAGCCGCAAGGGCCCTCATGACCTCCCAAAGCTGGACACACACCCAGGACACACATGCCTCTCGGGGCGTTCCGGTTTCCATGTGAGTGACACACTACTTGCTCCCCGAGTTGTTCTCAAATTGGGAGGGAGGAGGTGGCAGGGCTGTGGGTGTGTGGGAAAGCAAAGGAAGCAGCCAGCGCCCTCTCTGCCACCACTGCCCGGAACGGGTTCCAGAACAGAACACTGTCCCGAGGTCAGCGCCAGAGTCCAGAAGGGCCCGGGCAGAGGGCGCAGCCATGGGTATTTGTGTCTCTGAGTTTAAACAAATCAAACAAGGTTACTTATTTATTTTTTCACTTGTTTTAAACCAGCAGTTCTCAACCTGTGGGTCGCAACCTCTTTTTTTGGTCGAATGACCCTTTCACAGGGGTCGCCTAAGGCCATCCTGCATATCAGATATTTACATTACGATTCATAACAGTAGCAACATTACAGTTATGAAGTAGCAACGAAAAAAATTTTATGGTTGGGTCACAACATGAGGAACTGTACTTAAAGGGCCAGAAGGTTGAGAACCACTGTTTTAAACAGAAGGCTTCTCAGAACCTTCGATTTGCTGGTGGACAGATGATGTGACTCTCCTACCCTTCCCTTTCAGAGCAGCGTGCTGCATTCCTGTTCCACAGCACAGGCTGTGGGAGACGCTGTTGATGTCACACGAAGCCACGCTGTGCAAAACAGATCCACCGGTACCTTCAGTGGGCCCGCGGAGGCACTCTTCGTCCTCTCCCTGGCGACCCCGCCTTCGTCAGGTGCTTGTCACAGGCACGCACAGTGCTGGGCTTGTGCGACGTGTAAGTATGTGTCTCCTGCCTTCCCGGCTTTCAGTCAGTTGAAGGGACAGGACTAATCCATGTGAAATGTTTCAGTTGTACCTCACATAACACAAGCTGCCCCTGGGCCAAACGCAATTATTGATAAAGACGTCTAGACCATGATCACTGTGTCTCCGTACCCCCTGCACACACCCCGCCCCCTAAGGAGCAGGCTTTTTAGTGGCACAAGTATAAACTGGGAATTCTGTGCAGCCTGCCGTGGCCACGGAGGGTAGGAACTCTTTGTCCAAGTCATTTGGGCCCTCCCTATGAGACTCTATGCCCTACACTAGAGGGTGTTCTGCTTTAAGGATAACCTTTACTATCACTTTTCCAAGAAACGCTGATATTCATGGTGGTCATGACTGCAGATTTTTCAGTGACTGCGCCTAGATGGGCTCTCCAGTCTCCGTGGGGGCAGGAGGGACGGTGCGGTGCATGAGTAACCATGGAAACTGACCGCCAAGGGGCTGAGAAGGGTTTGAGGGAGAGACCCTGCAGCAACGCACCACTTCTGCGTGGAAACAGCTTTCCTCCAGCCCGAAGTGCAGTAGGGTGGCCACTCTCCCTGATGCACCTATGCCCATCGCCCATGGTGGGCAGGACGCTAGGGGCTGGGGTGGTGTGGGCGAGTTGACAAATCAGCTTAACAATGCTGGCGCTAGTTAGTGGATAACCTCCGACAGTTACGGTCTACACCAGGGGTGGGCAAACTTTTTGACTCGAGGGCCACAATGGGTTCTTAAACTGGACCGGAGGGCCGGAACAAAAGCATGGATGGAGTGTTTGTGTGAACTAATATAAATTCAAAGTAAACATCATTACATAAAAGGGTACGGTCTTTTTTTTTAGTTTTATTCATTTCAAACGGGCCGGATCCGGCCCGCGGGCCGTAGTTTGCCCAAGGCTAGTCTACACCATCTGAAAAGCGCAATTTAACAAGTGATCGCAGAAGCCAGGACACAGTACCACCGAGCCTCTTGGGTGAACCAATGTAACCTGCAAATACGCTGCCTGTGATTGGCTCCAATAGTATTTTGGTAGACACAAACTGAATCCCAAGGAGGCCTCAGGCAGCATCTGCCCTGCCCACTTGAAATGGACGAGCTCACTGGATCCTGACAACTGTCCTAGAGGACAGACAGCAAGATCGGCCCATTTTACAGCTCAGAGCACCGAGGCAGGACAAGATAAGGAACTTGCACAGGTCATCCCACCACTAAGAGGTGGAGTTGGAGTCCAAACCCAGGCGTGGCTCCCAGCCCTGTTCCTAACCACCCCAGGCCTGCCTGGTGTCATTATTGCCACCCTCAACGCATTTCCCACCCACAGCCACCTGCCTGTCTGGACTTGGAGTGAGCAGATTCACTAGAACTGAAATAGAATGAAAATCTGGACACGTGCAATGCTGGCTGCTTCACTTTCATGGGCGGCGAGATTCTACGCATTTTTTTTAAAGTTTCAATCTGTGGAGAATCTTCACTTTTTTTTTTCTGCCTGACTCACAATTCAAAAAGATATTACAGAAGACAATCAGAAGTACAAGGAACATTTTCCAACGTCGGAGCAATGAGTAGAAATAAAACCCTAACAAGAAATACTTCAGTCAGAGGGAAATGTCTTCTTCTTCATTAGAATAAGGGATTGCAGGGTGAAATGCCTTAATTACCCACGAAGCGATAACCCCGTGTGATTGCCTTCATTCTGAGAGCCCGGCAAGGGGAATGCTGAATCAAACGCTCTCGAATTCTTCCAATTGTCGGGAAACTTCTGATGCCATTCCTGGCCGCTGAGAATAACCCTATGCAGAATGAAATTATTGAAAAACTTTCCTGTATTTCATCTTCTTCATTTTAAACGGTTAGAGTAATATGCATAAAAATAGACCCATTGTTCTTGAGCATTCCTCGGTACTTGGCGGTTCTCTGAGCCACTTTTAAAAACGGTGCAACGTTCCGATTCATTGTGCTGGCTGCAAAGGATAAATCCTGGAAGAATCGGAACATAATTGCATGTGGGGAACAAGCTAGAAGATATTGAAATATCTGTATACCAACGTGTCTACTAAATGAAAAAAAAAGGAGACAGAAGAAATGTATGACAATTCTTTAAAAATAAAATAAAGCCTGACACATTACACATTTAGTCACCATTAGTGACAAATTCCCCATCATGCAGCAGTATTTTGGGTCCGAGTGCTGACTAGGGTGCTGCGACTCTACACTGAGCGCTGGGGGCTGTGCGACACCGGGACCTGAGGTGGGACACGGTGACTGTGTTGGCTCTCGGGTGGGGGCACTGACAGTGTCCTCGGAGGCTAAGGCACACGGGAAACGTGGCTTCCACTCGGTTACGTGTCTCTCCCACGGCGCTTGCCTATCCTGTTGGGAGGAAGCCTGGGCACGGGGAGCGGCCGTGTGCCATGTGTGGCTGACGGCTGTAGCTAAGGGCCCAAGAGATGCACCGATTCCCAGACATGTGAATGGCAGTCATCCAGGTGCCTCCCGACTTACGCCTTCTGGGTGAGGCCCCAGACACTGGAGCAGGGACAGGCCTCCCAGGCTGCACCCTGTCTGCCCTGAGCCTTGGGGGCCGGGAGGCAGCTCCCTGGGGCCTCGGCTGCCGAGCGCAGACACTACGCCTGCGGGTCTGTGACCGGACACAGGGCAGAGCCGGGCAGGCGGAGGGACGGGCACTTTTCCAGGGGCACGAGAGGTGTTGAAAACAGCAGCTACTCAACTACTAACTGGTTGCTCAGTTAGCTAAACAGGCCGCAATATTTGAGCTCTTATATGTTTGAAATTTGATCTACTCCAATAATATAAGTAGAAAAAATACACAAACATTGTAAGAGACAGGGCTTCTAACAGTGGCGCAAGTGAGACACTACCATGAGGCAACATCACAGGAATATCTTCTGGGGCAGTCAGGTCCCGGTGTGTAAGCCACATTCTGGGGAGTTTAGCCTTGGGGACATGCGTCCCTTCCACCGTCACAAACCACTGGCTCTTGGCGCCCAGGATCCCCAGGTGAGTTGGATCCAAACCTCGGCTTTAAATGAGTACTTAAATTTGGGTGCTGGCGTCTCTCTCATTCTGTTCCAGGCCAGGGAACCACGTGGCACCCCCTTGTCTGCTGTGTCCGCACCAGCGGGCAGCTGACCTGACCTCTGCACTCTTCCAGGCCCACATGCAGCGTCTCCAGGCCTCCTTCCCTGTCATGCCAGCCTCCTCATCCTCAGTCTTTTCTCCACCACACGTGAGGCTGGCACACCCTTACTCTCCTGTCATTCCCCCCACCCCCCAGCTTCTCTCACATCTCCCACAGCCCATAGCTTCTCAGAGTCCACGTCCTCATGTCCACACAGGGGCCTTCTGATCCCCTCATTGCCAAACACAGGACCTGCCCTGAGGCCCATGCCCCAGGCACGTGCTCCTTCCGCTGGCTCAGTCTCCCGTCAGCCCACCTCTCCCCTGAGCAGGTCACCACCAAGCCTCAAACCATCCAATGCCATCACCTGGTCTCCTGGGTCCCGCCCATGCACCAGCTGAGGTGTGGCTTCAGGATTTGGGATTTCCTTCAGGACACCCTGCCCTTACAAAGTACCTGGAAGGCCACCCCCCACCCGCCACCCCCTGGGCTGCCTCCAGCTCATTTCTGCATCTCAGAAGCACATAACAGTGTCCACCAGGTAGCGAAAGACCAGTAAGTTATTAATGTGAATGGAAGCTGCGTAGATTCCCAGGGGAGGAGGCGGCCCTGGAGGTAACTGGTGTTAATTAAGATCCGGTGTGTGCCTGGAGGTCCGTGTTTACACTAATGATGCTAACCCCAGGGCTGTCCTTGAAGGGTATCAGAGAGGAGGCCTCAGGGGCGGTAGCTCTGAATAACAGAAAAACCAAGAAACTCTACAACTGCAGAGGGAAGTGAGACCAGCCATCTGTGTCCCCCGAAGACCTAACTCCAAATTTGTAACAAATAAAGGCAAAGATGCAGGGGAATTGGGGGATCCCCACTGCCTCGCCCAAAGGACCCTTCCACAAAATTATGCGACCAGTACCAGGTGGTAGAAGTCATCTCTTGGACAATCCTCTGAAGATGAGAATTAGGGCGGTGACAGTGACACCCGACCTGGGAAATAGGCGTGGACCACGGCGATAAACAAGAGGCAAATGAAGGGAAATGGACGCTAAGACGCTCATTCTGAAATGAAACGTAAAAAGCTAATCTTGGCCAGAGTGAAGTCGGCAGAAAAAAGGAATTATCATCTCTGTCCTTACGATCCCATTTCCCACTAGGCCACTCATTACTGGGAAGTTACAGAAAAAAATGCCAGCGTTTCCGAGACGATGGGAAAGCCTAGCTCTGCAGAGAAACTGAATCAGCGAGCAATGCCCGCCCACCGGCTCGGCCCGGGGCCTGCCACTCAGGACAGAGCTCTGGTCTCCAGAGAACACGGACCTCAGCTGTAGCAAGTTCCTGACCAGGAGCAGGTGGCGATGCCGCTACGCGGAGTTTCAGGCAGCGTGCGCTGATTCACCAGGGCAAGGATGGACCCCTTCGCCACTCACATACCGATAAAGGAAGCTTTAATGGAAAATATTAGAATTTTTCAAAAGAACAATGGAAAACAATTACAAACATGTTAACATCCTCTATTTTTATAATTAAGAGGGAGCCAAGTAGTTGATTCACTCAATTGCAGGAGCCTCTTCAATCCCACATTATGGATGAAGGAAAAAGGAATCAGGCGGCATTGTAAGAAAAGAGGGAGTTTGCGGTTCTGCAAAAAGCTAAACATACTCCTGGGCATATACTGCACAGCATGGTAAACAGAGCTCAGGCAGGTAGCTGCACGCCTATGTTCAATGACCCAAGAGCCCAAAAGGTGGAAACAACTCAGGTGTCTGTCAACAGGTAAACATACAAAATGTGTCTATCCATACCTGGGATATTACTCATCCCCAAGAAGGACTACAGCACAGACGAACCTGACAACGCAGCACTCAGTGAAACGCCACGCACACAGGACAGATATTCTATGATCCATTTACATGAGACACCCAGGACAGGTCAATCCACAGAGAGAGCAGGTGAGAGGTCCCTGCGGCTGGGAGTGGGGCAGGGAGACACTGCCTGATGGGCACAGAGTTCCTGTTTGGGGTGATGAAGAAAGAAGGTTTAGAAAGAGCTAGTGGTGATGGCTGCACAACTCTGTGATTGTTGTTAATGTCACTGGAGCATACAACTTAAAAATGGCACATTTTGTGATATATTTTGCCACAATAAAATTCAAAAATCAGAAACTAAGGGAGAAAAAGATGCAGATTAAGGTGTGGATGGGAAAAAAGGGAAAGAGGAAGTAGGAGAGAAGAGAAAAAGAAGTCTAGGATGGAGGAAGAAGGAGAAAGTGGAACGACACAGGGGAAAGAAGAATGAGGGATCTGAGGAAGGGGAGGATGCAGAGAAGAGCTGGAAGCCAGGGGCGGGCCCCAGGAAGGGCCAGGTGCGCACCTGCCATCGCCTGCCCATAGCCTGCACACCCCCTGCCCAGGTGGGCGTCTGAGTCCTGTTCCCCCCAGCAGCTCGAGTCCTCCTGCGACACCTGAGACCCTGCTGCAGCCTGCACCTGGTCCACCCCCACCTCTCCCGGGTCACCACATGCTCAAGAATCCCGGAGCCCCACGTCTCCTGAGGGCTGGTTTCCTCTCCCAGGTCCCTCCCATAACGACCACCTGCAGCCACCTTGCGTCGCGAGCACCTTTCAGACCGGAGCGCTGGTAGAATGTTCCATTGTCTCCACACCATGTGCCAACCTGGACAGTGTGAAGGGCTAATACGAAATACTTTTTGGTCTGGGGAAAAAGTTACCCCAAGAACTAGACTTGGCCTGTAAATGGATGGCTTGCAAATTCTGTCTTCGAATTCTCCAAGCAAAAAAACTTGGGGGAAAAAATAACTCTCCTATGTGAACGAAGCTCATTGGTTGTGATAGGAAATAGAAGGTAACAAGTCATTGGTGATAGCAACCTGTTAATTTGCATATGTCCAAGAGGGAAGCAGACCACTGGCCCAGGGTTGGCTTCTGGCACCACTGCTGGCACGGCGGTGTGGGCGTGGAGATGGCGCCGGGCTGGCTCGGGTCTTCCCGCCACATGTGCACGTGGGCGGGTGTTTCTGTGCAGCCCAAACGGAAACAGGGCCAAACCATGTCTACATCCCCCACCCCTCTGTCTGCTAGAACAAGGAGGGAAGTTGCCTCAAAATGCCAACCACAAGTGGTGGCTCCCACCAACCAGACCCACCAACAAGCTTACTGCAGACAGATGAACTTCTCCCTCCTTCTCGGGGTGAGGAATAAACTAATGTTTGAGGGAGAAAAAAAGAGAAATCAAGAAAGTACTTGCTGATCTTAATCTATTTGCATTAATTAATTGGCCTGTTCAGAGTAATTACACTTTAATTACAAGAGTATTCTGCGTTCACTAATGAAATCATGTCTTCAAGTTTACTGACTTCAAATGTGAGTGCCCCGTTCACCTGTTCAGGTAGAACTGCCAGGCTGTAACAGAGCACCACATGAAAGCCAGCTTTTTACAATTCCGGCCTTTCCAACGTGAATCACCGGCTAATTGTGGATTTGATATTTTCCAATTGTAAAAGCACATCTTGTCGACCTACTGAAACATAGCCACAGGTAAAATGACAAGTTTTTAATGGCTTGAATGTTAACTTATTGAAATTAAGAAATAGCCTTTTGACAGCTATTATAAAATCCTTTATTTTACTTGAATCTAATCCTCAGGAAAAGTCCTAGAGAAGCCAAGGTTTGGAGTGAGGGGAGATCAATAAAAAGACACACTGAGCCTTCCGAAGAGAGGGCTGGGGACAGTCACTGTGAAAACAACTCTGACGGTTACAAGAGGACACAGAAGGATTTAATCAGTGGCGATACGTAGCAAGGAGTCAATAATTGGTTGAAGTGATTATTGCTAATAGATGGTCAATTTTGATTTCCTGCTTTGTCATTGATTTCCTCTTTTTTTAAAAAAATATATTTTATTGATTTTTTACAGAGAGGAAGGGAGAGGAGAGGGATAGAGAGTTAGAAACATCGATGAGAGAGAAACACCGATCAGCTGCCTCCTGCACACCCCCTACTGGGGATGTGCCCGCAACCAAGGTACATGCCCCTGACCAGAATCGAACCCGGGACCCTTGAGTCCGCAGGCCGTCGCTCTATCCACTGAGCCAAACCAGCAAGGGCTGATTTCCTCTTTTAAAGGATAGTCCAGTGGTTGGCAAACTGCGGCTCGCGAGCCGCATGCGGCTCTTTGGCCACAAAGTTTCAATCGCACTGTACGTGCGCACCTTCACGTAGTATTTTGTGGAAGAGCCACACTCAAGGGGCCGCAGTTTGCCAACCACTGGGCTAGTTGCTAAATCTAAATTGTGATAAAAAATTCTTTACTTTCATGAAATTGAGAAATAAAAAAACAACTTCCGTGTGTGTGTGTGTGTGTGTGTGTGTGTGCGTGTGCACAGAACATAAAGTTAGGGCCTTCGGTACATCCTCCCTTCCCCCGGACTGTGTAGTGACCCTGCCTTCAGTAACTATATCATGGCTTCTGCAGAGAGTGAGCTGAAGAGGAAAATCATTCCCACTGCAGAAAGCAAGCAAGATCCACATGAAAACCAAGCACAAGAACACAGCTATCTGTCTGGCTCATTAGGAAGAGTCAAATCAGACTACTGAGGTGCCTAGCAGTGAAATGCTGGGGTTCCCATCTCTTACATCACCTCAATAATTGGAGGTGACTAAACACCAATGATTGGTGGATTCAAAATAGTCGTCTGGAAACATCTCATACTTGCTTTGGCGTGTCAGAGTCCTCAGTTTTGCACACAAACGTTAGCAAGGACTTTGGAGTTTTCCTACCTGCAGATTCTGCATTAGGCTTTGAGCTCAGTAATGGGAGGTGAAGAGGAACTGTGGGAGCTGGAGGAACTGTGAGTAACAGTCCTTCAGGCACAGGGCGGCAGAGTGCGCCCAGACCCAGCCACAGCATCTGCTCCGCAGCAAGGCAGCCAGCCAGTCAACTGCAGGAAGCACGCATCACCCACTGTCCTGCAGATGAAAATATCTCCAGGGAACTAGTGTGTGTGTGGTCTCTTTTCCCCAAGATGGAGCTAGCCAACAGAGGTCTATCCCCTCGTAGCCCAGAGCCTCCCCTGGATTAATTAACATGGGAGCCTGACCATGGGGCGCATATACTTGAGCTTGTCTTCGACGCACAACAAGAGTGCTCGTCAGTGGTAGCCACGAAGGACCTTCGGTATCATCCTGTCGTTACACAGAAATCAGGTGGAAACGAGGGAAGCCTCAGAATCGACGAGTTCAGATGCAGCCCACGGCTACGGCGCCCATGTTTCACCTGTGGTTCCCTCCAAAGGCAGTTTGCTATTAAGCAAAAGCCAAAGAAAGGTGATCAATTCCAACTAAAAGCACTTATCCCAGATGGCGGTATGCTGGCTCTTCAAACCCCTGGCTGGCGGCCCGAGCCCAGACAACAGCCATCAGGGCTCTGACTCTCCGAGGAGCACGAGGGCCATGTGTAATTGACTAGAAGATGGGCTAAAACTGTGCCCAATCAGTGTGTGATCAAAACCGCGTGGAATATTCAGCGCCACTTGATTACACGGAGCCCCGTCCTTTCCCTCTCCTCGTGAAATCTCTTCAAGGTCCAGAGTACTGTAACAAGATCATTACTGTCAAGCGGTACGAATCGCGGGCAATGAGTCTTGGGATAGGAAGTCATACTTCACAAGCTCCCCTGGTCTCTCCCTCTCCCTCTCTCTTTTGTATTTTACTGCATGCAGAGGCAGCAAGGCGACGAGGTGGCAGATAATGATCACAGCACTGAGTGGCAACTAGAAAGGCGCTTTCAAGAAAAAGCAGAGAGAAATCAGCTTAAGAGAAACTAAAACATTTCCCTTTGCTTTCTTTCCCCCCCTTAAAAAAATTAAATGGAATTAAACTGTGTGCACGCGTGGCTTTTCATGCACTGGGATATGATGTCGCTGAATGCAACCACTGGAGAGATTTTCATATCCCAGCAAAGCCCATTACCCCACAGACAAATGGCCAATTTCCTCTGTGTCCCGCGTACAAAGAAGCCCTTGTTGCGCAGTGTGTGTGTGTGTGTGTGTGTGTGTGCGTGTGTGTGAGTGGCTGCGCCCGCTGAAGTCTTCACAGGACCCACTTCCTTCATCGCTGAGAACACCCCGGGCTTCCCACCTGGTGCCTGTTAGGTGTCTGAGATGAGAAAGCGGGGGAGGCGGAGGGCAGGGGGCATTAGCCAAGATTACTAAATAAACAGTCTGTCTCGAAACACAGTGGCTCCAAAGCTCTCGTAACACACACCCCGATGACACGAAAGCACGCCCTGACCGGGGCTGGCAGACGTCTAATTAATGCTTCCATCGGTATGAAGGGCTCAGGTGAATGATGGGGGCTCAACCCACTGCTCCCCTCCTCCCTCCATCATCAAACTCTTCACTCCCCTCCCCCACGTTCCCCAAAAGGCGAACATAAAAACTCAGATGCGTTGCATCCAAGTTAAATGTCCTTAAGTTCAAATAGTTTCAGGAGACACGCACCCTCGTAACATAGACAGGAACATGCCTGTCCCCTAACACAGCATGTTCTAATTGTCTGTACAGGAGCCACTCACACACACACACACGAGAAGAGAAACACTGTTTGCACAGAAGCCATGGCACAAAAGGGACCCTGGGGGCTGAGGCTGAGCTCAAAACTGGAAGAAATTACTGCTTCCGAGTCCTCAGGACAATGCTGGGCAGTGGCGGGCACAGCTTCCCTGCAGGGGTTGCCCTCTACGGCCAAGTGCCCATGCCCTTCCCAGGAGGTGCGAGACGAGCAGATGTCCAAGTCCCAGAGGCCTGACATAGACCCCAAATTTGCACTCACCTGCCGACTGTGGGCGGCTTACTTCACCTCAGTGAGCCCTTTTCCTCATCTGAATTGGAGATAACACTCCCCACCTGCCCACGCGACTCCTGTTTGAGGGATGCAATGAGGTTTGAGAACACCGAGTCAATCATGGCTTCCTCCCTTCATGTTTAATGACGTGTTCCTACAAGGGACCCAACCCTGGGGAGGGAGGCCTGGGTGGAGGATAGGCATGATCCATAGGGCTGTTTTCCACTCGAGTGATGGAGTCTATGAAATCATTTCCTCCCTCACGGCGTGGGCACATCTAGTCCCACAGACAGGAATAGGAAGCTACAAGGCTTTCTGGGCTGAAGGTTTACACTCCCCCAATTCATCTGTTGAAGCCCTAACCCCAATGTGATGGTATTTGGAGATGGGACCTATGGGAAATAATAGACAAAATGGTGAGGGTGGGGCCCTCAGGCTGTAGTTAGTGGCTTCTTAAGCAAAGGAAGCTCTCTCTCCCTCTCTCTGCATATAGTAAGGACAGGCCATGAAAGAACACTAAGAGAATGTGATCTGTGGAAGAAACCAAATGGGCCAGCACCTTGATCTTGGGCTTCAGCCTCCAGAACTGTGGGGTATAAATGTCTGCTGCCTGAGACACGAGATGTTTTGCACATTCCTTTTACATAGAAGGAAGTTTTGCTTTTATTCACCATCTTCTTTTTTGTGTTTCACATCCTCAGCATGAGGAATGGCACCCTCCAGGTGGGACTGAAACACGGCTGAGTTCCAGTGGTGCCAGGGCTGGGAGGAGAGACGCAGTGCTTGGCCAGGACACCTGAAGACCAAAGCCTCCTAGGCCCCGGGTTCCCTGGAGTCCCTGGATGTGTGTGTCTAGTGGAGAGCGCACGGATGGAGACCTGAGATTTGGACACATCGGCACAATTTTTTCCTGAACGCTAGTTTCAATTTGCATTCTGTATGACTGCAGCAATGTAACAGTAGAGAAAGTACACAAGCAATCAGGACGTAAGAAACACGCCAGTTCACCAGGACTGGCCCTGCCTCTTCTGGCTATGGGACCTTGGTCTGAGCGGATCCCATCACACCCAGCCTCAATTTCATCACTGACTCTAGTGACACCCAAACGGGTCGACAGCTCTAATAGTTTGAGAACGTCAAGAAAATGACTTCGCGAGGTTATCTAGGAATCCTCCAAAGTCAGCTTCCCCGGGGTCTCCCCAACCAGGCAGAACCCCAAGCCCAGGCCACCCAGAGGAAAGTGTGGGGTCCTCAGTTCAGGGGACGGTGCCGGAGGCTGTGCTGCCTCCTGCTGACTGAGCCCTGCAGCTGAAAAGGCATCTCCTTGTGTAGGGAGCGTAAGAGGCACTCGGGTGCAGGGCCTGTGTGTGGTTTTAGAAAGGAACGCTGGTGCCGGCTTGCATTTTCTGAAGGCGCGTCTACCGTCTGCACGGCAGGAGACCCCGGAGGACGAGTCTGTCCCATTTCATCAGGCGTCTCCCAGGCACCCCTGGAGTTCCCAGTGGCTCTTCATCCCATCGTCATATTCCAGGTGCTCGTGCCCTGGGCTCCCGCACAGGCTGCCCACGTAGCCACGGCGTGTGTAAGGATCTGCTTTCCCCACCGGATGGACAGTGGGCATCCTGACGCTTTCGTTTGTGTGTTACTTTGAAAGAAAGAAAAAAAAAGCACTGAAAATCCTCTTTTCCTTGTCGGTTCGTCATGATGGGAGTCTTCTGTTCCGGCTTCTCCCGCTGAGACTGACTCATCTTTGTTTATTTCCGACCTGCTGACTCCCACAAAGACCCGCACGCACGGATGGTGCGTGTGTGTTTGTGCTGGATGGACTCTACCCTGCAGGATGGCTTTCGAGTCAACTGTGCCCCATCTGCAACGTCAATGTCTGCAGTAAACCAGATCTACTCCATTTCAGCAAGAAGCTGGAGTTACATGGAGCACTCTCTTTGGAAAAAGGGTCTGGTCCGTGGGCAGCAGGCAAGTCCGCCAGAGCAGGCGGTGCCTCCCATACCTTCCAGCTCAAGGGCAAAGAAACCCGGCCAGGCTCCTGGCTCCCTAACAGTTACTGCGTGCAAGCGTTATCTTCCTGGAAGGTGCTCCCATTCTTGGTTTTTCCCATTCACTATGATTAACTGCTGAGCTCAATTAGTCAGAGGCACTAACCTTTAATAACAAGGACGTTCAATGAAGAAGTGCTTACTGTTACCAAAAATTACTGTGGACGATGGAGTTTTCACAGAGTCGATTAGAGACTTCTCGTTCCCTCTCCTCTCACTCGAGGTAGCTGCCATGCTGGCATTGTGCAAGCACCAGAAAGTGGAAATCCAAGAGGGCTGCATGGGAGTGGTGCTGGCACAGCTTCCATACATTTTTCCTCTCTCCCTCTCCAGCCATGCCTTCAGATAATACAAAATTAAACAAGAAGCCCTGAGGGCACTTCCTTGGCCCTGACTTCCTGCCTGTCAAGTGTAGGCCATCGCACACCGCGCAGTAACCAGTGTGTTACCTGCACCCGAGGAGGGCAGAGATGAGGACGGCATGGCGAGGAGACTCAAATAACAAAAGGCACAAACTGCCCTCTCTTTCTGAGGCGCAAGCTCCCCAGGTAACCCCACAAGGCCCCCACTGCACGGCGGTTAACACAGCCCCGTGTCACAGCCTAACGGAGCCTCACGTGCCTGTGTATCAATTTCTTGTCATAAGGACCATAATGTAAATAAGAAAAAAGAAAACTGTGCAATGCCTCGTGCGGAATTCTTTATTTTTTCTCTCCCAAGTGCCTATTAACTAGTTAATGGAAAGTGAAGGACAGCTACCTTTGTTTCTTAGCATTAAGTGAAAACAAAACTGCGGTTTGCAGCTAATTTTAACACCCGCGTCGGTGTTTTAAAAAGGTGTTGTAAACGTGATGCTTCCTGCTGCGTTCTCTCCACCATGAGGGCCAGTATGCACTCCATCCGCAGAAAATAAGATTAAATTCCACGACAGGTTAGCTTCCCGTCACTTCTACAAACCAACGTGGTGCTGCCTGGCTCCCGGACCACCCAGGCCTTGCCACGCTCTGCCTGAAACCCCAGGCACGCTGTCCATTAGTCTCCTCTCAAGGCTCCGAGCGCCTTGGGGCAGAGGCGCTGGGCTTTATTTCTGGTGTCTCCCCTGGAGCCAAACGCACCGTGTTTCCTCTGTGCTGGCTGCTTGATATTTGATGAAAGACCAAAATGACTCACAACGTCAGGGTCTCCTTTGAACGCAGGAAGGAAACCCCAGCCCGCGCTGACCTCGGCCACGCGGAGTTAATGGAATTTGTAAACAGGCTCGGGGCCTCCCCTGATCACTCGGGATGGGCCGTTCCTGTTCCGGCGTGAGGGAGAGGCCAGTGTGTGACTTCCCCGCTCTAAGATAATATTTCACTGTCCACCAGGACCCACCGGACACACTGGTTCCATAAAGACCCAGGACGAACAAGCCTGGGATGGCTGGTGATGGGAAAGATAAATCAGGTTCCCCTGAGGCCTTTAGAGCAAACACTGGGAATCCAAGAGGAAAAAACCCCCAACAGGACTTCTGCATACGCTTGTGTATAATCAGCCTGCGTCAGCCCGGACTGGCCTGTGTTTGAACAGAAAGATCTGTGCCACACAACTTCTAGGTGTGAGGAGCCATATAAAAGCCAGCGTCTTTACATGGAATCTGAGAAATATGAAGAAAGCCACGCCGTTGGCCCCACTCCTAGATTCAAAAGCCGCTCCGCACACCTCAAAGACGCGCTTCCTGCCTGGTGGAGAGAGATGGAGGCAGAGAATGCAGCGCCGGCTCGGTCGCCTACCAGCAACCTGACCCTGGACAAGAACGCCACTTAACCTCTCCCCACTTCCGCCGCTTCACGGGAAAGCAGGGGAATTAACGCTCGATGCAAACTTGCATGAATGTCGTAAGATGAACAGGAGCCACCAGCTTCGGGACCACAGAATGCGGCTGTGGAGACCGCCGTTCTGTCTTGGCTTCGATAACCTCGCCACTGGACTCTGGATAAGAAGGTGCCAGAACGCCTCACGATTCAAAGAGGATGTCCTAAGATGCCTGTCACTAAACGTCCGCAGGACCCCACTGCCAAGAGCTCTGCCGGCACACACCTTCAACCCGGTTCTGGCCACAAACAGGGGCCCTGGTGCGATCATCCTCCCAGAACCCGAATTCCATGGCGGTGGCCTGGCCAGGGCTGCACCTGCTGCAGGGAAAAGGCCCCCTGCCTCTCAGGGCAGTCTTGGCTCTAACAAAGCTTTCCTTTCAATACCTGAGCCAACGTCCATCTCCTTGAGGCTCCCCCCCATCGATCCCAAAAAGGCCCATGGGGACCATCCGGGACAGTCAGGACTGTCCTTCCATCCTTTGAACCCAGCCAGCCGCCTCTATGCCCCCGTCCTTCGTCAACTCCCTTCAAGGATGCCCTCCATGACCCCAGTCCAGACCCATCAGCACCCTTCTCACCAATGCCTGCATTTGCTTTGATGCTCTGCCATCACCATGGAGACTGTGTCCAGATCTGAACGTACATTTTCTTAAATATATTGAGTAACTCTGAGCAAATCAAATCCAACTTAAAATCAAGAATAGCACTGGTGTTTTAATAGTCAATATTGCCAATGGTCTCTTAAATAGGGATAATGTAGGAACAGGTGATATGTGAGGAGGTGGTTGTTTTTTTAAGCTAATACCACCCTCACCATTTTTCATGCCTTGTCCCACATTCTGGCCAGTCTAATTCTCCTGCATAAAAACATCACCAAGTTGCATAATAATACAAAAAGGGCCACAGTCTTTGAAAAACTCATACTTTCAGAGACTAAGAACAGATCTAAATGTTGAGGAGGCTCCCAGCAGGCAGAAGGGGGGGTGCAAATGCCCAGTGAGGGACACGTGGGGGCCTTTCACGGCCAGCACCCCTCACCCGCCCAAAGGGAACAGCTTCAGGTCTGTCTTGGAAGAGCCGGCATCCAGCCACCTTTTCGAGTCACTTCTGTTTAAATGACGCATGTCACCAACAGAAAGCAGAATCCATGGCCCTCGCTTGCACCCATACTTCCTCACGGAGGGGGCTGAATTACTTTTACATCTTGACTCCGGAAATGACACCAACAGTTACATATGAGCCCAGGGAAGGGCTTGATCATGCAAATGTCTTCTCTATGACTCATCATATGCATGAGCCTGTCGAGTCGCCACGATGGACTCAGTTATTTATAAAGGAATTCTTCAGTCGTAGTTTCTGCTCCTGTAATTGACCAGATTTATTCCATTCATTTAAAATTGTAAGTAGAAGAAAGTGGTCATCCTCTGGCTCTCTGACTGTGCACGCCCCACAGTGAGACACACTTAGTGCTGGACCCTCTGCACTCAGCTGGGGAAGGGCACCCAGCTCCGCCACACCCTCGGGGGCAGTGGCCCGAATGCGGCACCTGGTCTGCTGTGAATGGACAATGAGCAGCAGGGTCAGCAGCACAGCTTCCCCAGGGATTTGCACAAGGCAAGAGGGGGGACCCGGGCCCTCCCCAGATGCTGGTGGTTGGTCCCCCTTCCCTCCTTCTCTGCCCTGGAGAGAGACGTGCGTGGCCTGCACCAGGGATTCTCGTGCCCTTTGGCTCCTAGTTGAGTTTGGTCAAGGAGCAGGACAGGGAGGAGACTCGAGGCAGGCGGAGTGAGGTCAGGGTGCCTCCCCTGGGCCCCCTCTCCCTCTGGGCCATCACGAGTTGGACATATCCCTGGTTGAAGGCCACAGGTCTTCACGGTTTCTGCCCCCTCCTTTCCCTGTTACATCCCTGGGGTTATAACCACCCCTGTGGCATGCCCATGGCTCTGTGGACATGCGTGTGGTTCACTCCCCTCAATGATGCCACATGTTCCCTGGAGCTCTGACTGGGCCAGTTGACTGTCAGTGGAACCTTATTTTTCTTATACTCTAAAGATAATTAAATGCAGTCATTTGTTCCAAAGGGGTATGTCAAAACCCATAAAATTCAACCACTTAATGACATCTTCTATAAAACATTTTATATCTGCAATTGAGTTTCCAGCACAACCATGGGCAACAGACAATACAGGTGGTAACAGTGCCCGCAGAAGAGAGAAACAGAAATATTTCCTTAAAATCAAACGGTATCCTCTAACAATAAAACACATACAACTGGCTTTAATTTCAAGAACACAATGCTGACATGTACGTGGCTATGCAATGCACTTGAAGAAGTTAAGCGTTATTGAGACTTAATATCATTGAGTCAAAAATGGCCTGAACTGTAGTGTGCATTACGACTTCAGAGACGTATAGATATGTCTTAGAAACAAGGCTTGTCTCAGAAAAACGACTCTTTTATGGTTTGGTAGGTAGCTCTTCCTGGGGGAGAAATACACATTTTCTTTTTACAGAGAACTTACTGTTGTATTTCCTATGGGAAGGATGTTAGGGCCCTGGTGTGACTGAGACAACACTATCTCAACTAGAAAGAGGGGGTCGGCTTCCCCTAGGATCACGGGATGAACTTCGGGACACGTGTGACCATTCCTCATCGCAGGCCTGAGGCACTGCTGGGATTTTTAATTTGGGTATTTCTGTGGCGCCGGGAGCCTTTCTATTTATGTCACAGTTGTTTTCGGGTGGATGATCCATCTCAGCCGTGTCAGAGGTTACTGTTCGAAACACACAGAGCAGTCCCAGTAACTCGAAAGTGGGCTGGAAATATGGGCATCCAACGGTCCCTTCTCCAACTCCCTCAGTCACCAATGGCTGACTGTGCAGCTGCTACTAATTCACGTTAAGGCTGCATCTCATTCCGTGTTCTCACCTTGTCGGCGGTGGGTGGGATAATTAGTGTCAGTGTGTGGGATGTAGTTACAGGTGGACGGACAGAATCTTCCAGGTGGTGCTTCTGAGCAACCTCACTGGTTGGAAACACACCACAAACACAATAAGAAGTTTACCTGAGAAATGGGACCAGGCCTTTCCCTGAAGCCATCTCCCTCTCTCCGCAAGTGTATGCGGCCCATGCCACCCCTCAGGTGAAAGGCCATGCTTCTTTCGGACCCCCCCCCACCCCCGCAACCTGTCAGCGTGGGTGTGGCCGTGTGCTCTGCAGGTGCTCCTGCCCGACGGTCATTTACAGGCGTCTTGTCACCTCTCAGCATCTGTGGCCAAATCTGTTTCCAAAGGGAAGCACAGTGGCATCTGGGGGCACTTTCATCTGTAATCGTTACTTCTCACCAGTGCTGACCTAACAGAATCTCCTCACTGATTATCCCAGGAGAAAAGTAGATTTTATTGGCTAAACTTGTCAGCAGGAAGCCTATGGGAGGCAAACTGGTAAGAAACCTGGGGAGGAAGTAGAGCTTTCAGATGCGCCCCTGCTGGGCCACCGTGAGAGCCCCGCAGGCTGTTCGACACTCTGAACCTCAGTCTCCTCTTCATACGTGGAACGATGCCACGGCCCAGCTCGCAGAACTGTGGTAGACATCACGTTCGGCGCACACACAGGAACTCTGTTCTCCCCCTGCTCACCTGTGCACTGCGAGTTTCCAGGCTCATTTCTGGATATTAGGAGGGAATGGGCCAATTCCTGCCACATCTCATGGTGAACAGCCAACCAGGTAGAAAAAGGGAGGGAGGAGCAGAGAAGGTAAAAGCACTATGTTCTAGCGGGAGTCCTGGGCAGGTGGAACCCTGTTGCAAACAGACCCGTTAACCCTGGTTGGCCTCGCAAGTAGTAAGTCACGTTACCCAACAATGCTTGAAGTTTATTTTTCCTTTGAGGTATGTCTTTAACTTGCTTATGAAAACTGCATTAATTCCACCTCTTCTAATGTGGTCTGTTAGTGCATGCGTGTACGCGCGTGCGCGGGTGTGTGTGTGTGTGTGTGTGTGTGTATCCCCACTTGTATCTGTGGGAAGAACCCTGTAAACCCAGCAGAAGGAGCCGCTGCAGGAAGATCACACCTGGCGTCACAGATGAAAACTGAGGACTTGACACATCAGAGGAGCTGCCACAGGAGCTGTGACCCCTGGGCCTTACAGGAGCCACGTCAGTGTGGACGGCTCTGGTGGGAGGGGTAGTGGCAGAACAGAGCCGACCAATAGGAGAGAAGATTCCTGATCAGGAGAGGTGCGTCTCCCTCAGTGGGAGTGGACACTCAGCCCAGGTGGCCCAAAGACCAGAGAACTGACCGGCACACGACGGGGACCCCAGCATTACCACCTACCAGGCGACAGCTGCCAGGAGGAAGACAACTGTTTGGTGGATACGCCTGCACATCAGCCAGGGATGAGGAGTCCTGAGGGCCCTCTGGCGCCACCTTGTAAACAGGAAGCACCTGCAGGGACCTCATTATTGCACACGTGTTTCTCGGGGCAGGTGACTGCACAGGTTGATTTTCCGAGTCGCAAACCCACTCTGACGTCCCGGGAGGCCTTACCTTCAGCAGTGCCTGACAGGCCGTCGGCTTTGAAGTTGCTGGTGCTTTTCTTCCTTCGGTGCTTCTTTCTGTTGGCGTGGGGGGAGGGGGGCGGGTCGAGCTTGGGGCTGGTGGTGCTGGACATGCTTGGGCTGGAGCACACGGAGTCGCCCAGCCCCGTGTCTGCGTCGGACCGGAAAGGCAAAACAGAGCAAGCGTCAGCACGTCAAACCACGAAAACCACGTTCCTCCAAGAGCATATCAAGCCCCACAAGTCATTTACTATTGGAATATAAAGCACATTACACAATACATATGAGACTGCAGGATGGAGGCCCAGAGCACTCAGCACTGAAGGATCCTGAAGGTGGTCAACAGGTACAAACTTCCAGGTATAAAACCACTACGGTGCAGTTCATGTAATCACAGTCTACACAATTCTGTATGTGATGCAATATGTAGTTAGCAATACTGTAATGGAGATTTGAAAGTTGCTAAGAGAATAGATGTTAAAATTTCTCATCACAAGAAAAAACACTATAATAGTGGTGATGGGTATTAACTAGACTTACTCTGGGAGCACTTCCCTATATACATCAAATCATTGCTATACACCTGGAACTACGCACTGTGGCCGGGGCCCTGGAAATGGGATTCTCAGTTTGCTGCTGGAGGAAGAACAGCAAACAGCAGGGGGCCACTCTGAATTGGGTGGCCATGGTGGGCGGGTCACGGGGAGCAGGCACAATGCAGGAGTGGGTGGTTGAGTGAGGAGAGGCAGCTGCCACCAAACCACTTGTCCACCTAGAGGACGCTCAGCGTGCCGGGTCCGGGCGGGCTGGCTGTGGCCAGGATACAACTACAACCGTGACCCAGAGAAGGCGATCGCGGAAGCAAATTACGGCAGAGGTCAGGGAGGAATATGGTCCTGGGCCAGGGAGGCCGAGGCAGGAGGCCGGCAGGGACTGTGGCCTGGGGCTCACGCGGAGACGGCCACTGTTGCTAGTTAACCGGGGCCTGAGCTGGCGCTGGGATATTAATGCCCCTGGCTCCCAGGAGCAGCTAACATTCCTCATTTTAAAATAGGAGCGACCCAAACGCACGAGGCTTCCACACTGTGCTTCCCCCTTCCCGACGACCCCCTGCCTGACAAGAGATCCCTCAAAGGGAAGAGGCTGAAAGCCCAGCCTCAGATGCCGGAAATGAGCTCTAGCCGCAGCCCCGGCAACGACGCCATCCACGCCCCCTGACGGCCTGCAAATAATGTTTCATTTTGTATCAATGACTGGGCACCGGGACAGGTGACCATGGTGGTTCGTGGACTGTGGGAGGGGAGAGGTGAAGAGAAAGAGGGCACGCCAAATTAAAAAAGCAAGCACCTCGTTACTCCACACCTATCTCGGCTTTGACAGGGCCACGGAGACCCGAGCTGGATAGGCCGTCCACTGCCAGCCCGCGCGATGGGCGTCAGCCATTAGTTCTTCCCAATCGGGCATCAATGTTCAACGCACACCCCAAAATATATATAATCCAAGCAGTAACGACAGCAGTCTGCAGCCTCTCCGAGCTGCAGCACGTGAAGTATGAGTCCGGGAGGCAGCCCACTCCTCACTCGGGAGGCTGACAAGCATGACTGCAGGGATAAAATAACACTCCGTTCGCATAAATATCAAGCAGCCTGCCCGAGACTGATGGGCCAGGAATGGATTCTTAGCTATCATTCCGGCAGACAGGCCCAAGGACACTCATAACTTATTTTACAATCATTTAGTTTCAGCTCAAGTGGAAAACGTGACAACTTATCTCTGCTGACAAGATGCCATGTCGAACCTTACAATTAACTCTCCTCTGATTATCTGCCCAGCCGATCATTAGCTGGCCCGTTTTGATGAACTGTTGTGGGGAGCTCGCCTCGGCGATCGCCGGCACCGCCAGGTGTAGTGAATTGGTTTTTGATGTCCCGGCTGATGCTCCAACAGACCGGCTCTGCGGTGTGGGCCTGCGGCCGGCTGCTCTGGGTCTGAAAAGGCATCTGCGGGGAGGCATCCTTCTGCACTGTCCCCACCACCGTGATGGCCGCAGCGAGTGCTGTGACCACTGCCACTGCCCCTCCCGAGCCGTCCCCAGGCCCACCCAGGTCGAAGGTGGCCACTCCCCAGACTTGGAGTCTGTATTTCAGGGAGCCCTGGGCCCTCTGGAGGGACGCCTGCCACCCCTCTTCCCTGTGGGCTTGGCTGGAGGGGGTGCTGAGAATCTGCGCCAGGGAGCCACCCACACTGTCTGGAGGAGCTGCTGGGGGCCGGAGTGCTGGCCGGCTGTGGATTTCCTACGTGCTGATTAAAAATACGAGATGCTTTCAACGTAGGGTCCCAAGAAGCAGGCATCTTTACGAAAAAGAAAAGGGGGAAAGACAGGTGTGTGCATTCGCTTTCTCCCTTTCACGTATACCCTCACTCATTTGGTGGTTTCAGAAATAATAGCAAAAATCTTTTTTGGGGGGTGGGTATTAAAAGAATTCAAAATGATCAAACTCAGTGCTATTTATCAGGGCTGGGGCGGGGGAGGGGATCCGCTGAGAGCTAAGACCTTCTACAAATTCAAGATGAAGCCACGGTAGGCTGGGAAATTAAAGCGCGCATCCTCCGAGACAAGGCCCACTGCGCAGAGCTGATTTGGACCTTGAATGGGGGCTCTGTTCCTTCTGAAGCTGAGAGATGTGCAGGCTGGTAAATAAAGGACAGGCCACCTCTGCCATCGGGGAAATCACAACATCCCGGCCTCTGTTAAAAGGTGAGTGTGAAGTGAAGTTCAAAACCTCGCCCTTCTCACAGTCCTTTTGACGGCGCTTTCAGCAGGAGGAGGCGGACTTGAATCCCCATCTCTGAAGATGTTTCAGAGCCGGGCACATTGTCCGGTTCCCTTTGCCACTCGCGGTGCGCACAGAGGTGCATGGTGTCAGGAGAAGGGGCAGCGGGGACACCATGGGGGGCGAGGAAGATGACAGGTGTGAGAAAGGAAGAGACAACACGGTTAGATGGAGTCACAGAAGTGGGGAGGAAAGGGACACAATGGGGGAGGGGGGGAGGAGAGAGAATCGGGGGAGAAGCAGTGCCTACGCGGGCCGTTCTAATTATAGCGGATGTCTCTCAATGGAGCAGCATTGACCCGACTTTAGGAAACCTGACCTTCATTTACATGCAGCCCTCACTCACGGCCCATGTTTACCAAGCCTTACAAGGAAACCGCACAGATTCCGTCGCTCATTAGGGTGCAGGGCTTCTTTCTGAGGCGGTAAGCATGCTCTAAATCTCACCAAAGTGTGGTGAGGGCTGCACGTCTCTGTGAATATATGAAAACTGCTGAATTGAACACTTGAAATAATCTAAGTGTATGTCATGTGAGTTTTACCTCAATGAGGCTGTTTTTTTGTTGTTGTTTGTTTGGTGTTTTTTTTTAAAGGAAAACACTAGAGAGGGGTCATTTCGTTCAACATTGAAAAGCAATCAATAAGGAAGACAAAGTACGTCGCCTGGACAGTCTGGTGTGATGCGGGGATGGAGCAGGAGGAGGAGCTTGGGGACACTCAGAAGTGAGAGCTGAAGGCCTCGTGCAAGACTGAGCCCCAAAGCTGAGTTTGAGAGGGGACTGCCCAGGCCACCGGGCACCTGCTAAAGTCTGGCTCCATGCTGCAGACCTTCTGTGGGAGCTGCCCACTCCCTCCCTGTCCCGGGGAGTGAGCACAGGCCCACGTTCCCCGTCTTGGTGCCCACTGTTTTCTCTGCACCCACCATCTCCTCCTCTCTCCCTTCTCCCCACTGCACAGAAGTCCTCAAGACCCTTTAGTTCCTCCTCGTGCCTGATGGCCAGCTCACACCAAATGCAGTCCTCTGATTAGGGGAGGGATGAAAGAAAGAACATGTAGTAAGAAGTCCAGGTGGGAACATGCCAAGAAAAAACCTGTAAGAGTATGCAAGTGAGATTTTATACTTAAGGGTCAAAAATGAAACTGTTCTCTAGTTAAATGCTAGCCGAATGCAAGCTGCACACTGTTTAAATTCATCTGGTGTACTCCTCCGAGACACATAAGGGCGCTCTGAGCGGCACAGTTAGGTGGAATTTAAATCATTTCAAGAGATTCCTATTTCCCCAGCCTCATCTCTTTTTACATAATCAGCCAAACCATTTCTCAGGTTTGGTGCTCATGGCTGCCAAGTGACAAAAAGATTCTGTTTTGCGTCGAGGCTGGGGAAAGACCAAGAATGTCTTGAGGAAAACTCAACTACACAGGGAAGTTAACTAAATGTATGATCCCTCTTTGGTGACATAAATGTCCAGTCTTCAGAAACTTGGCTGTTTCTATTGCAAGTCACAGGAGTCAAATGACGGACGGACTGCTGCACAGGTTGTCCTGCCTGAGGCAAGGAAGGCGAACCGCCAGGACAGGCCACGGACAGCGCTGTCCACGGTGCTGAACGCCTTCGGCCAGATCATTCTGCACCAGGGACAGAAACACCAACACAAGGCTGCTTCCTCATGGCACATTCTGGCCCTTAATCTACTGGCATCACGTGGTTTGAAAAGGAAAGCGATGGTGTCCCCGGTTTAAGAAAGCTGCGTACAAAAACCCAGACTAAAATAAGCAGGTCAGTTAGTTAACATCCCATCCCACTGACCAAAGGTGAAATGTCAAAGATAAAAACATCCATTTTTTTTCACATCATAATGAATAGAGTGTGTCTTAGTTTGCTTAATTATGTCCCTACTGCTTAGATGAATTTCAGATTTTTGGCCTTAAATCAATACCTTTGTGTATGTTTTAATATCTAGAATTACTATGTTAGGGCAGCTTTCAAGATATGGGTCCCAGGAAATGAGCGTTTGTGGGCTCTGGAAACATGCTGTGCGCTGCTCCTGGGAGTTCTGTGCCTCCCCCGCCAGCACTGCCCAGGCACCCACACTGCCAGGCTCCTGAAGCCTGGAGACTGTGGCTGATATGAATCCAGCTCCCGCCCTGCCTGCCTCCTGATGCAGAAGTGCTCCATCCTCAGCGTGGCCACATCAGGTGGCACGGAGGGAAGGAGAGCCATGCAATGGGCTCCAGGAGAAGGAACCAGCACAGCTGGAGAATCGAAAGGGCACTTCCAAATCCCAGCCTGGCCACTCGGCTTTGGGTGACTCATTGGTTGTACCAGTAAATCAGTGTCTACACAGGCAGAAGAGCCCTCCGGAATACCGATGCTTGGCCTGCACAACCCAAACCTGGGTGCACAGGCCATGGTCCCAGGCCATCTACACCGAGCCGCACTGCTCTTCAACTGTGACCTAAGTGTGGTGCCAGGCCAACTGACAGACAAACGGACGACAGACAGACCCACTCACCAGTGCTAGGCTCTCTTCCAGAGCTGTGACAACAGAAGTAAATAAAACATAGTTGCTGTGCTGAATGGCCTGCATCCTAGTGAGGGGACATCAACAGACACACTCCCACACACACACACACACCTACTCACGCACACACCCACACACACACTCCCACACACACTCACACACCCACACATATTGCACACCCACACATACTCACACATACACACGCTCCCACACCCCCCAGCACACATACACACACACATATGCACCCACATACTCAGACACACACACACTCATTCACACACCCACACATACACACACTCCCACACACACACACACACACCTACTCACGCACACACCCACACACACTCATTCACACACCCACACATACACACACTCCCACACACACTCCCACACCCACACCTACTCACGCACACACCCACACATATTGCACACCCACACATACTCACACATACACACGCTCCCACACCCCCAGCACACATACACACACACATATGCACCCACATACTCAGACACACACACACTCATTCACACACCCACACATACACACACTTCCACACACACTCACATTCCCACACACATATGCCCACATATACATCCACACACACACACACACACTGGAGAAATGATAAGTGCTGGGGACAAAAACGAACCGCAGAGGGCAGAGGAAAAATGGGGTGAGGGTGGCGGGTCACTGCAGGCTTTAACCTCCCTCCATCCCGAAAACCATGAAAACACAAAAGCAAAGGGTGGCTGAGCTTTGTAGGACAAGAATCCTCTAGAAAGTTAAAACAGCCCAGAACTACAACACAAAAATGCCCATTACTGATACAGAAGATTATAACTTTAAGGGAAAAAGTTTAACTACTAGAGAGGCTCTTGGGCGGTTCAGAGGTGCTGTGATTAAAGCTACACAAACGACAGTGAGAGGACAGCCGGCTCACCGGTCCCTTCAGTGGCGGCGACGTTTGGGCCCGGCGACCTGCACTGTGAGGCCCGGCTGGACCCTGCGCCAAGGAAGCTGCCCCTCTTCTTAGCGCCGCACACACCGAACCCCGGGTGCTGTGATGTGGTTCTGGGGCGTTTCCCTGAGGTGATGGCGCCTCTCTGATTTTTAGCTTATTCTGTGTGCCATGTCCAGCAGGCACCAAGCACCAAGAAAGGTGCTCAGTGAAAAGGTCCTTCAGTAAAGGATGCTCCGAGACAGACTGAAGCACAAAGAAAAGAACATGAATTTGGGTGGACCTTTGAATGCTGGAGGAAACACAAACCTAGCATATGCACAAGTGTATCTTTAAGACCTAGAGGTTTAAAATATTATTTAAATACCAGCTTAAAAAAGGCTGTATTAATAGTAATCCTCACAGTTTGGGGCACTTTGGAAAATACATTATTACCATTGGAAAATGATAAATTACATCTCCGTTTTAAAAAGATTTCCAGTCCCCTCAGGCATCATGTGTAATCTTTTGCCATGTTTGAAGTCAACGGTGGTGTGTTTTTTTTTTTAAATGAAATCAAAGGCTAATTTGCAAAGTCATAAAAATAATATCTCATGCACATTTGAAATAATACTTGAAAAAAGTTCTTGTTCAGTCTATGTAATTTCATGACCTTCTCCTAAACCATGGGACAGGTGGTCTGACTAATGAAAGGGGTCCCTGTGGTTCCCAAGCCTTTATTGACGGTGGGTGGCACGGCACAGCCAGAGCCGTGAGTGACAGCACCGAGGTATCAGGTGCCTCAAACGGAAGGCCTGGCCACTTGAAAGAGAGGTTCCGCACGTCTCAGAAACCCCATTCCTTTCCGCCACACCTGGGCCTGAACAATACCCCAGTCAAGGGGCTTGAGGTTGCTGGGCCGGACGCCCTCACTCCTTGAGCCACCCAGCCCACGGGGAAGCTGCAAAGGGCTGGGTCCCACTGGTAGTCCACCCAGAGCTGTCACACAGAGAGCCCTGGAACTCAACTAGGGCAACCACTCAGGACCACAGGGGAGAAGCACATCACTTAGGAGTGTGACCATGACTACATATGGAGGGAGCGAGTGTGTGTGCGCGCGCGCGCCTGCGTGATGGAACGCTGAAACACCAGATATTTACTGACTGGACAAATAACTACCCAGTGCTGCCTGTGGGAGGCGCTCTCTTGGGGCCTGGGGAAATAGCAGCAAATACAACAGAAAGGCATTATAGGTTTAAAAACCAGATATAGTTAACAGTGCAAAAACCTAACAGATGAATCCAACTGTAAGTACATAGTCACATGTAAGGCTACAGATTGCGGTGTGGATCTAAAAGGTATTCAAAATATATTTACGTAAATTTGCATCATGAACTGCCTTCGGTACCTGTTTAATACCTGTATAATCCTTTAAAAAAATAAACATTTTTGATGAAAATATGGGGGGAAAGCCCCCACCTTTAAATTTGAGGGTAATTGTTCTACGATTTTTTTTTGAAGTGTGAGATGACTTCTTCAACAGCCCCCGAAAAGAGAAAATTTCTCTTTCCTAAAATTTTGTTAACCTGCTGCTAATAAAAAATGACTGTGGTACATATTTCATGTAGATTCCAGGGCGGGAGTTACACTGTCACTTCCCCTGCCTGAAAACTGGACGTCATCAACCTACTCGTGTCCTAACTGGTGGCCGGCGAGCCCCACTGCAGACGCTCATTGGCGTGAAGAAGCAGAGACATGGAGGTCACCTGCTCCTTGAATGTTGGAATCAACCTGGTGTGCTGTCAATGGAAGATGACTATACTATTAAAACAGTGTATTTGAAATATAGGGTGTCCCCCAAAATATGCACACCTTTAAGAGCTGATAGCTCAATGTATCTTTCTTTTCAGATGTAACCCATTGGAATTAACGATTCAAAGTGTGTATACATTTTTTGGGATACCCAGTATTTACAAGGTCACAGCTATGTAGCAGGTAGGATGACAGAAGGTTCCCCAAATCAGACAGCAAATGAACAGATCACAGTGGACTGTCTGTTTCCACCCCAAATCTAGTTAAGATTTCTCCTCCTTGGCCGGAGCCGGACAGTTTCCCACACTTCGAGAGCTCTAAGCTCTGATGGAGGGCGGGCTGGCGTGGTGGGAGGCACGTGAAGAGCCCTGTCACCTAGGATACGGGGACACTGTTGATTTTTCTGGCATATACAAGGGACTCCGATGGTGGGTGGCACCCGGGGGAAACAAAGGCTCCATCTGAGGTGCTTAGAGGAACCACCTTAACGAGGGGAGGGCCCGTCCGGCTCTGCCTGGGACAATCCCAGTTTATGTCTGTTCCTG
The DNA here is from genome assembly GCF_014108235.1 of Myotis myotis. Classification (NCBI taxonomy): domain Eukaryota; kingdom Metazoa; phylum Chordata; class Mammalia; order Chiroptera; family Vespertilionidae; genus Myotis; species Myotis myotis. Next base: position 33,895,723 of record NW_023416390.1, on the reverse strand, counting down.
GTTTAATGATTATCATATGGGCACCACATCTCAACCCCACTCTGCAGTCATTTCTAAAAATGACAAGAAGAACACAGTTCAAAGGAAATCTAATCACCACGATGGCTCAGCTGTAGGCCAGTGAGCGGTTTCACAAAAACAGAAAAGCCGATCTGAAAACCTGCCCCCAAGTGTTTCATGCTATCGAACCTCATGACAACCTCCTGTCAGTCTCAAATCGAAAACACGCCTGCGACCGGTAGATGCTGGAAACTCTGTAACATGACACGTAATTTTAACGCAGACGAAAATCTGTCAAATATTATACTCGGGTAACTGTCTCCACCAACAACCCCATGGATGAAGACGCCACAAATAATATCTTCATTCAAAACCGCAGGAAAAAACACTGGTTGGTTTCTGAAGTGTTGTTTAAAGTACAGCCTTTTCCAATAGCTTAATAATAGTGGCCAAATGAATGGCTCTTATTTAGTATTTTCCATTTTTCTGAACGAGAAGCCATTCAAAGTGTAATGGCCGTGTTTAAGATTAAACTTACTCCTGACAAAAAGCAACCACTGATTCAGCATTAACTCTAGAACATTCTCTTATAAAAGGATCTGGCTTCATTTGCACCACAATAGTTTTATCATATTAGCTCTACAGCTATCTTGGAATTTGGGCTTTGTCCTGGCAAAAATAATACAATGCGACAAAAGAAAGTGCGTGGAGATCCTGCGATGGGTTTGCTGTGAGTTTAAAGAGTTTTCTTTATCGCGGCTACAATTTTGTCAATATAGTTCAATAGGGTACTGTGGTGGATCTTTGGGGAAATTGCTGTAAAATAAAATGAAAGATAGGATTGTGTTCGCAAACATAATAACTGACATTTTTCCCATTTTCCTTAAGCAGAAGCCCAGTCCCCTGTGGCTGAGGGAAGGGTCAGTGGGAGAGCGACAGCCCCGGCCCGGAGGTGGATCTGTAGCTTGCTATTCATCAAAGGACCCCGGTTCCCATTCTTCCTGCCGGTGCCTTTTGTCCCCTGGAGGGAGGTGAAAAGGAAGACTGCCCACCAACCTCCGCAGTCAGGACGCGGGCCTCCTCCCGCCCTGCCCACCCCGATCCTCAGGAACACAGTATTTCTCTTCTCCCCATGCCTGCAGAAGCTCTCCGATGATCTGTAATTGTCTCTTGAATATGCTCTGGCCAATGGCTCCTGCCCACACACCTGTGATGTCCTTCGGCACAGGTGGCCAGGGCCCTGGCTGTCTCCTGGGAGCCCATCGCTGGCCGGGGTGGGGGAGACGCCAAGTCCCCGCCGGAAGGGAGGTTTTCCAGGTCCTCTGGGCGGGAGACTGGAGAGAGGGTCTTCCTTCCCTTTCCAGGCCCACGGGGGTGTAACCCAGGTCACACATCCGAGTTCTCCCCATTTCCCACGGTCTTCAGCAAACACCCTATTCTGCAATTCTGAGCAGGGAAGGGCTGCCGGGAGTAGCTTCCGGGATATTTTTAGTGTCCCTCTGTTTCCCTGGCTCTGGCTCACAAAAGGAAGAAATAGGTATACATCATTTCTTCCATGAAATCCAAGTGCCTTTCCAATTCTAGATCTCAGGACTTCCTCATAGGTGAAGGTGTCTCTGACCTTGGGATGGCGGTGGTCTATGGGACAGGGACACCCTGCAGGCCAGGGAGGTGCGGTCTGGCTGGGGAACTCGGCCCCGCCAGGAGGCATGTGCGTTCGGGCAACTGAACAGACTTGGCACTTACCTGATGAGGATGAGTGGAAAATGAAAGCGAGAAGATGCTGATACTAATGAGAAGAGCACGGCACTTATGAGCTTACTATGGAAAAGGGGCACAAGAACGGAATTCAGCGGGTAAGCCCATGAGCAGATCCAGAGCCTGGGACACTCGTGGTATCCAAGGCAATCAGGTGAAGGAAGAAGGCAGAATGGTGACATGGAGACACCTGTGCAGGTGGGTGCACACGGCTTGGGCTTCCATCTGCAGGTCACACCCCTGATCCCTGCCAGCTGTGTGCCCTTGGGAAAGTGATTCTAATTCTCTATGACTCAGTTTTCTCATCTAAAAATAAGGATAATAGTTCCACCTCACCAAGTTGTACGGGCCAGATATAGAAAGTGCTCAATCCAAGCCAGCACGTGGTAAATAATGACATTCTGTAAAATCAGAGGGAACATCCACAGGGCAGACCCTGACTGAGGCAGACCCTGCTCTAGGCTGTGGGAACAGAGACATGGATTAGACAGCGTCCTCACCCTTAAGAAACTGTAAGATTACTCAGGGAAGATGACAGGTAATAAAATCACTGAGTAACTTCTGCAGGTTGTTAGGAAGGGACAAGTGGCATGGAGAAAGCAGTGGAGAGGGCTGTGGCCACAAAGGCCTCATGTGTAAGATGAGAGGTTCCCGGGACAGCACGTGACAAGGCCCTGTGGTGGGATCACAGGAGACGGATGCTGCAGCTGGTTTGTAGGACAATGACACTTAGCACTGACATAAACATCTTCCAAGTTATTACATAGAAAGCAACCTTTTCCTGGCTCCATGCTATCCCCTGGTAGGAGTTTACAAAATGTATTTAACCAATCCCATAGACGCTGTGTCCCATTTCTGAACTGTTTTTAGATAGAGCAGAAACGTAACATGTTAATAGTTAAAGCCAGTTACGACATAATCCAATTTTTGGAAATAAGTAAGAACACAGACAGATACACTGAAAAGGATATATCCCCCCAGACTAATACTTTACTGTTGGGAGTTTTTGTTTCGTTTTTAGCAGAAAGCTTCTCTGCACTTTTAATTTTTCCAAATTACAATGTTTTATAATCAAGGAAAAATGCAAAGTTGTTATTGCAAAAATCGAGGAAGGGAAATGGAAGTCAGCCCTTTGCTAGCAGGAAGAGGCGGGCCTTAAACAGGTGGACCTAACACACCGGACACCAATGTCATATTGTGTCCCAGCCACATGTAACGTCATATCCATTTGCTGGGAGCACTTTTACACAGTACATTTATTACTGATGCTTCTAGAAAAAGAATTTAAACATGAAAAAGAACATAATTAATGCAATTTTAAGGAAAAAAGGAATATTGTTTGAAAGGACAAGTACATTCTTTTTTAAAAAACAATAATCATCCAGGAACTTGTATTGCACTTTGGTTCACCGTATGGTGGGAGCCCACAGAGGAAAGGTGCGTGAGAGCCAGGTGCTGGCTCGGGTAATAACCTGGCCCGTGGCTGCCTTAGATGGTCTCACGTGATGGTAATTTTTCCAGAGCGTGTGGCCTGGGTGGATGTGCAGCTTCACAAATCTCATCTGGGGGCCTGACCCGTGTCTGGCTGGTGCTGATTGATGGGGGCCTGATGTGCCCCCAGACTTCAATTTCCTCTGTACCCACCATGAAGGCGTCCTGCTCAGAGACAGCGAGCCCTGCTCCTGGACACAGGCTTTCCAGACGTGCTGATGTCCAAGAAAAGCAAGTCAGAAGACGCCCAGGTGCTCTTTGGAGAGTGGAAGTGCTTGTTTTCCTTTTGCATTAATGCCATTTTTGATGTGAAATGAACGGAGGATCAACAGCTGTTGGAATGTGGCGTTTCCAATCTCAGACAACCAAGCTTAAAATTGTGAAATGCAGAGAGCAACTGTGTTTTCTAACTATACTATACAGAGAAAATATTTCTAACATAGTAATACTTATTCCAGTGATAATTTCAGAGTCCAGCTAGGAACGATTTACTGACAAATACGATGAAAAAACAGTGCCCACTGGAAAACATAACCGACAGGGCTGTTAACGTGGTCAAATGCTGCAGAGAGCAACCCTCATATTAGACCTGAATTCTTCTGTTTTTGTTTTTAAATTTATTGATTTTTTTTAGAGTGAGAGTAAGGGGGGGGGGAGGGGGAGAGAAAGAGGGAGGGGAAGAGAGAGAGAGAAACATCAACTTGTTGTTCCACCTATTCATGCATTTATTGGTTGACTCCTGTATGTACCCTAACCAGGGATCAAACCTGGGTGCATTGGGGCAACACTCTAACTAACTGAGCTACCCAGCCAGGGCTAGACCTGAATTTTTGAACTACAGCCAAATAGAAAGATCAGTGTGGGAAATGTATGACATACTTATCAATAATATTAAGCCCCCAAACTGTGTTTTAGATGTAATTATAATTGTTTTCTTGTAAATACGTGCACATTTTAAGAGACACTGAAATATACATGGAAACACTGCCATGCCACTGTAATAAGATTTTAAAGTCCCACGGCAGAAATAATGTCGCAATTAAAATAGCATTTATAACTAAATATGTTTAACTGTTTCTTCATATAAAAGAGTAAAATTTTAGGTCATTTAAAATAACCATCTGTTTCTCCATGATATAAAAATTTTAGTATCATTGTATAATTAATATTAATATCGCTTTTTGTTAATAATCTTATCTGTCAGATAGTAAAGCCAAGATGTAATGAATGATATATTCATGGGAAGAAGTTTAAGGATGTAAAACCAAGGTAATATACAGACACTAATAGAGAAAATGCACAGAGCGTTTGAGTATAACTCTGACCAACCACTACAAAGCTGGCTATCAGCTGTATCCATTCTCTCTCTCTCTCTCTCTCTCTCTCTCTCTCTCTCTCTCTCTCTCTCACTTGCATTTCCAGAACCCCTCCTCCCCCACCCTCACTTCTATTCCTTTCTTCCTGGTACCTGAAAATGTTAAATCGTTTAGGCCTTTCCCTTTCTGCATGTATTTATAAATTCTGTAATAGGAAGTGAGGAGAAATTGTAAAGCAGTGGTTCTCAACCTTCTGCTTCTAAATACAGTTCCTCATGTTGTGACCCAACCATAAAATTATTTTCATTGCTACTTCATAGCTGTAATGTTGCTACTGTTATGAATAGTAATGTAAATATCTGATATGCAGGATGGTCTTAGGCGACCCCTGTGAAAGGGTCATTTGACCGCCAAAGGGGTCGCGACCCACAGGTTGAGAACCGCTGTTGTAAAGGATCTGACAGTGTGATTGACTTTTCTTAAGTAATTATTTGATTCCTACGTTGAGGACCTGAGCGAAGCACATGCCCTCCAGCCTCTGAGCTCTTACAGAATTTTATGGCCCAAATAGTGCCTGTCTTCTCTGGGGCCACTTCCAAGTATACCCGGCACCACTGCCTGTGATAACATGCCTACTACACGCTACAGTCTCAGTTGGGACGATGCTTGGTAATTCACGCATTCCGGCCAGCCTCGGTTTCAGAATGTGAACAGGAGTGTCTGAGCCAGCGCTCACCCTCATTTCACTTGTCTCCGCCGGACAAAGTACCTATATTTCAACTTGTTTACGGACTGTCATTCCTCCTTCCCCTCTAGAGGCCGGGAACGCGGCCAGGGCCATGGGTGCCACACAGCAGGTGGTCCGCATAGTTGTGGAAAAAATGAAATAAAATACCTGCTGGGAAATGCACCTAATTAGATCATCCCTACTGAACTTCGCGCGGTTTTACTGACGACTCTGAAACGGGTTGAGATAATCTAAGGTAGGAAACTCAGTTTTAAACTCTAGTCATTATTTTAAACATGCTCAACATGCTTGTGATGGCCCCTGTGGGTGCTGGAAGCTGTATCCATCCCAGTCCACATGCTTTGTCTCAGGGGCACCAGGTATGCTGGGGAACAGATCCTGGAGCACCACCAAAGCATTTTATTATAAAAACCACTTAACCTGAAAAATGCAAAGAACTTTATCACTTAAAACGGGCAGAGGCCTTGGAGCTCATTTTGCGAGCCCACCGCGCCAGCCGTCACCATGCGGCCCATTCCTCTTTGAGGAGGTTCTAGTGAAGACAGACAAGATGACGACACAGGGTAATAGGGTAGAAAGTGGGGGCAGGGCGACCCCTTCTGATTGGGGAGGAGACGAGCAGGTGGACAGTGTAAGCCAGATCTCCATGAAAGTGAGAAGAAAAGGAAGCCTGGGAAAGTGGGTAGAAGACCACAGAGCCGGAGCCTCCATCGTCTGGATCAGAGCTTCAGGACCTCGGCACTGCTGGCACTTGGGGCCGGATCACTCTTTGCTGGGAGGCGCCATCCTGCACTCTAGATTATTTAAAAGCCTCTCCGCCTTCTTCCCACAAGATTCTAATAGCATGCCCCCTCCCCTCCCAGCTGTGATAATCCAAGAACATCTGAGATACCATCAAATGTCCTGGGGAAGGGGCATGTAGCCACTGGTCTAGATGAAGATACGGAGGGCCAGAGGGGCTGAGCGATGTGGTCCAGGTGTTACAGCAATTGGCAGCAGTATCCTTCTCCACCATCTGTTTAAAAGGATTTCTAGACTCTGCCAGGGAAAATGAGAATGGCTGGCCTTCAGGCATGAAACGCACTGCTCCCCGTTCTGATGTGAAGGGCAGCAGTTCCCCTGGTCAGCACCTGCTGCTAGAAATAGCTGATAGGAAGGAACTAAGGAGGCAAAGTACAAAGTACAAAGCCTGATTGGGAGGAAGAAAAACATACCCTTACCCCCTGCAGCCAGGTACCCCAGGAAGCTCCTGCTGTCTCCTTGGCGGCATGCGGAGAAAGGAAAGCAGGCTCTGAGCAGAGAAGGGGCCGGGGTCATCCCTTTAATTAGGCGACTAGCTGGCGAGGAACAGACGCCGCGGCTGAGACAGGGAGTGCCCAGCGCTGAGATGAGAGCCCACGGGCCCTTTAACACTGAGCTAAGCGGAAGGTTGATGACAAACCCCAGGGAGTGGGTTCTGAACGCGCCGGCCAAGATTTGGGGGGAACCGGTGATAAAGGAAAAGTTCAGGATAAGCGAGACGAGGGAAATGTCTACCTATATTATAGTTCCTTGAAAAGCAAGCTCTACAAAAAGGTAATCAAATTCTTAAAATACAATGTTTTCATGTTAAGTCTTCATTTCTTTTACGCAGAGCATAAAAGATAAACTTTGAAATCAGAAAGACCTGGGTTTGAATTCTAACTACTTATTAGGAGTGTGGTCTTAAGTTTCTCAGCCTCTTACCTCAGTGATCAACAGGGACAATGCTTCTTGGGAAATGAGAGTTAGAAGCCGAGCTCCTGCCACAGAGTCAGATAACAACAAAGGCAGTCCGTGTGGGGGGTTCCTCTTTCCCCTCATTAAAACCCTCCTACATAGCAAGCCTCCTGGCGAGGGTCACACTACCACCACCTGCTGGTCACATACTAAAATTGCCAGCATACTATCCAAGGAGGAAAAAAGCGCTCAAATGTAAAAGCAAAAACTGATGAACTGACAGCAGCCGGGGGACCCATAGCTGAAACACATGCTGGCTCCATGGGGAGGGAGAAACAACAGTGAGTGCCAAAGCGGAAACCTGTGTTTCTAGCCTGTCATTAAAACAGCCACACAAAAGCATGTCCAGAGTGGGAAACAATATGTCAACGTTAGCAACAGCTCAAATGCTTCAGCGTCACAAACCCCTGTCTGGTAACCACAGATTCTGACGGGAAGACACGAGATGAAAGGGTCAGAAGGAAATGCGCGTGAGCACGCACACATCTTCCCCGGAGAGGAGCGAGATGGATACGGTTTTATACTTGATGCTGACAAGGCTGGACGAGGGCCAGGCGGAGGCGGGCTGCGTGAGAGTCACTTGAAGCAATGCGATATATTGGCGGTGATGGCCAGTCAGTGTGGAAGATGAACAGTTGGAATGAAGCAATCGGCGGAGGGGTGGGGCCAGCAGAACAACCTGCCAGTCAAGAGGCGGGGACGCCTGGCTGCCACGGCAACAGCAACAGTTGAGGCCCTGGGGCCAAGGCTGGTACTCACAGAGTCCCGCCCGGAGGGGGCCGCAGCACAGGTGTGATGCATCTAACCGGCGTTTTGCCTTGGAGCAGTGGTTCTCAACCTTTGCTGCACATTAGAATCACCTGGGAATCTTTTTAAAATCCTGATTTCTGGGCCTCATCCTCTGGAAATCAGGATTTTAAAAAGATTCCCAGGTGATTCTAATGTGCAGCCAAGGTTGAGAAGCACTGCCTTGGAGTGAGCTATGACAGCCAGGTGTGCTACAGATGACCCCAGGGGTCCCCTGCTGCACACAGGAAAGCTAACTCTGGGCCAGTGCTTCTAGAGAAAATCACCTACAGATAAAGTGATTAATAATAAAAAAAAATCACACGCTCCCAATAAGATTCAAGAAAACCCTCAGCCAATAGCGGCTACAGAGATAATTGCTCTGAACCTATCAATAAAGCTCAGCTGCCCCTCATTGACTGCAAACACCGATTTCTTTCACCCGGGATTATAAGTTGGTGTTCCCGGGCGCACTCCGGCCATTACGGTGATAAACAGTTTGAACCACAACAGGCTCTGACATGTAGATCAATTCCGGGTCCATAAAGAATCTGCACAAGGGGTTCCAGGACAGGAATTTACAGCCACCAGTTTTTATTCCCTCTCGCTGCAAAAATTACTTCTGTCAAACACTTAGGAGAGTGAGGAAAAATGTAAAAAAATTAATTTTTCATGGACTATGGGAACAGCCTTTTTCAATGCAGAAGCCCAAGATGAATATGTTTCTGCATTTAAAAAATTACGCCGAGCAGCACGCGGCGCTTGGTTGCGGGGGACCCCGTCCTCCGCGCTGCCTGCGAGCCCGCAGACGCCAATTTGAAACCCTGAACGGAGCTGTCTGGGTTTTCTCGGAGGGCAGATGCAGGTCTCATGTTAGCAACGCCAAATTACATCAGACATTTAATTTTAAACCTCAGGTACTTAAATGCAAAGCCTCACAACAGCAATAGTCATAAAGCAGTGGGGCACGCCGGCGCACAGAGCCGGCTCCTCCTTTCGTCCCCCCTTCGCTTACCCGGAGCCTCCTCTTTTGTGCTCTGCGCACTACAAAGTGATCGCCCTCATTACGAGCTGCTTACAAGACAGACCCCCGGGGTACCTGAGCCTGAGTGGGGAGGACTTGGCAAAGTTCTCTGGAGCCAAAGTCTTAATTCAGTGTGGACCACGGAGCAGAGAAAAATGGCATCCCAATGTTGTTATTATGATGATGTTTTAGAATAAAAGCATATTCATTGATTCATGGGCATTTGAATTCAAAAGCTGCTTAGCTTCTCCTGTCCCTGCTGCTAGCACAGTGTAGGCTTTTTATGACTCCAACATCCAAACTGAAGACTAAGGGGAAAAAGATAAAAACGATTAAAAAAAAAACAACAGAGAGAGAGAGGGTGGGGTTTGTATCAACTGCCACTTACAAAGGAAGAGCGTGGCAGAAAGCTCTCCGTCCTGCTTGTGTCTTTTGTGATTATTTTCCAAGCACGGAAGGGAGTGTTGGTGCCCGAGTTGAGGTCTTGCAGTCCATTCATAAATGCGTTTTCTTGAAGCCGTTCGTCAGATCCTGTGCCTGGACATTCATTAACAATGGCTCAGGTCTGGCCCCTTGGCGACTCATGAAGGCAGGGACGGTGCCATCAGGAGGCTAGCACGATAGATACCCTCACGGCAGACAGACAGGGCTTCTCAACCCCCAGGTGTCCTGAAATCACCTATGGGGCTTGGTAACATGCTGTTCTGATCCAGTAAATCTTGGGGGAGCCTAGGACCCCGCTTTTCTAGCCAATTTCCAGGGGCTGCCTATGACCATTTGAAAAGCAGGATTTAGAGCAGGGGCGGGGAATGTTCGGCCCGCGTGCCATATAAGACTCACAAAATCATTTGGTCTGGCCCTGCTAAGGTGCTAGGAGTGAGTTAATTAATTGTTTGACCAAATAGAGCAGGCTAATTTTTAAGTCGGTAATTCTGTATGACCCATAAAAAATGTTATAAATATCCAAATGGCCCCTGGCAGAAGAAAGGTTCCCCACCCCTGATTCAGAGGGTGGTTCTCAAACCTTAGCAGGCAGCATCAGTGCACGGAGGGCTTGTTCCCACACAGGTCAGAGAGCCCCTCCCATTTTAAATTCAGTCTGGATGGGACCTAAGGACCTGCATTTCCAGTCTGTCCCCCAGGGGGCGCGGCTGCCGCCTGTCTAGGAAGCACACCATGAGTTGCTCCGTGAGGTGGAGCTAAGATATGGAAAGAGGCCACCTGAATTTGCACCCCTGCCCTTAGGAGGGTGTGACCTTGGACAAGTGATACTGAATTCTTAGGTACCTATCTACCCACCAGTAAAAGGAACCTGCAGGTGTCTATTCCCTGAGGATCAAATGACATCATCCACAGGAAAGCCTCAATAATATTAGCTCCTATTACTACCACTGTGGCATCACTGGATTTTTCTATTTAAAATGTCAGCTGTCAGTTACAAGACGATGTTTGGGGCTCTCACTGCTCAGCCCTCTCCTCTCGGCTCTCCTGCTGTTGTCCAGCTCACACTCTCATTTTACTGCAGCTCCTCGGTTCTCCCACCTCCTGGGGCCTCCGCTCCAAGTCTTTGTCCAAATTGCCTCAGTGCTTATAATAACTTCCTCCTGTGGCTTTGCACAAAAAAGCCCGCCTGGTTCTTGAAGCTTCGCTCAAGTTTGATGCTCTTTGGTTAGTTTTCCTTGATTAACTCTACCGGCACCATTTCAACAGGCTTTCTCTCAAGTTCCCCATCCACATCCCACAGCAGGCTGGTACCAGGCACAGACTTGGGTTTCTCATCTCCTTGCTCCCTAACATTGGGGAGCCTAACTAGTCTTTAGCAAACATACTACATGAATTAAGAAAGGTGACCCCAGGGCATTAATATATGAGAGATCACTCTGCAAATTAGAAACAGCATTCTTACACAGGCGACCTTGCTCTCCTACAGGTGTTTTATAAATACGTGTGCGATCAACTTCTGTGGGAAGAAACTTCCAACCACACCAAGGTCAGGAAATAGCGTCTTTTCAGGGTTTGGTGGCACAGCCCATGGCACACAGGTGCAGCCAGGCACAGAGCTATGAAGGCGAGGGACGCAAGCCAGTGAGCCTTTGTCCAGGAAAGAACTGTGCGGAAGCCCAAATAGATTGGATTTTAGATTAATGTGCTGCTTCCAACATCTTTTCTATAAAAATATTCTGAATGTAGGGAAGGCAAAGATTGGGGGTGATGCCCTTTTTTAGAAATTTGTTTTTCTAACCTTCCTTCTTCCCAATGGGGAATAACTGTAAGAATAAGACTTCTGTGGTATTTCTGGATTTTTTTTCTGTGATTCCCACAGCACCTAGGGGGCAGAACCTAAAACTGTCCCTCTACAACCAGGCAGTGTTGGTGACTAGAAGGCGGGGTTGGGGGGGGGGGCGGGACATGGATTAAGAGTTCCTCCCACCCTCCAAGGTACAAGCCACCTCCACGGAAGGTGGCGACAGCATAACCCCAATCAGCTAGTAATACTAACACTAAATGAAAAAATCAATGCATTTTCCAAGTATCTGATAATTCAATAATTAAATCCGTGAACTGCCTGCTCCTTTTAAGATAAGTAACACCTATAACAATAGAAGATGCTCAGTACGGAAGACGCAAACAGGTGTTGTGCTGCGCACCTCGCAACAACGCAAAGGGGGGAAGGACCCCCAGGTTGCAGGTGTGAATGCAAAGGCTCAGGAGGTGAGGCGCCTCCCGAGGCCTCCTGGGCGGCAGGTGGGGCAATGACAGTGGCGCTGATGTGTGACACAGGAAGGCCCCCAGGCCTCTCGGGCAGGTGATGGCTGGGAATGCAAGTGCCCCATCACAAGGGAGTCATTTACAATGAGGAGGATCCTGCGCATCAGGGCTCTCAAGGGACAGTCATGATCTCAGACGAAAGCAGAGAGCCTGGAAGAGCCCCTTCGCAGGGTGAAGGCCACCCCTGTCCTCTCCCGCAGCACCAGAGCTGGGTGCTGGCTCGGGGACGTTGCACTCCAACGCCAAGCCACCGCCTGGCCAGGCCCTCCCTGCCACGGCCTCCCGGGAGCAGCCTTTACGGACTCCCCATGTCCTCCTCGCTGGGTCCGGGGACATCTTCCTTTAAGGCCTGGTGTGGACTCACCAGAATATGGATGGTGTTTACCTGCAGCAGCAGCTGGTGGGTCTACAGGGAAGACCTGACGCTGAATCTTTTAATTAGAACAAATTATGCTGAAATTACTCGAAAGCCCTGTCTGATAGATGACATACAACAGTGGGAATTCCTTAAACACCAGTGAGCAGGTCACAGGCAAAATGCCACAGGCAGAGAGGATGCAGGAAGCCAGCAGCCCGACGCTGCAGGACTTGATTGGTGCACACCCATCAGGGCAGTGCATGTGTTTCCCAAATAGCTGGGCCCACAGAAAAGGGGGAGACACTCCAAGATTTCCAGGATATACTGGGAATATTGGAGAATGACTTGTGCATTTTCCTTTGATGGAAACCCCCCTAAACATACAAAAGGAGCACTGATGGAGGGAGCCGAGTGCAGAAAGTGAGATCCAGGGCATGAAGTCTGCCGTTATCTCTCAGCTCTGCCGTCACGTGAGCCTCAGTAAGCTGCTTGCCCTGTCTGCCTGCGGCCTCATTTTCCCAATTTGTCAAGTGGATATGAACAGCTACACCTCCCTGAATCAAAGAGGAACAAATGAGCTGAATGGGCGACACAGCCCATCAAGGAAGACTAGACGTGCGGGGCCGACATGTTGCCCCACGTGCTGCTACAGAGCGGAATGCGGAGAGCTCAGGGCGCCGAGTCCAGCCCCTGGCCTACAACCGAGGGCCGTGAGGTGGCCGCGGGTCCATGGGGCCGCGTCCTCTCTTACCACTGCTGATGGCCGAGTTTGCAATGACCGTAGCCTCACTCCACTGGTCGGCACTGGAGACAGAGTAGGACCGCTGCTGCATGCCGTCCGGTCGGCTGCTGAAGGAGCCCAGGCTGATGCCGCCGGCCATCTGAGACCCAGATGCACTAGTGACATTCCCTAGGAATAAACAAGTCGGGTGAACAGGCTGCGGACTGCAGACCCCAGAAGCCAGCTCCAGTTAGTCTAAGGGGCCTGCGCACCTGCGCACAGTGGGCCCTGGCGATGAGAGAGCTGTCGTCCTGCTTACGTGGAGGCGGAAGCTTCACACAAAACAATATGTATTCAGAGGAACGGGAGGGTGCAGTGAGTCTTGGGTGCTTGGCAAAGCATGGTGAGGGGCTAATGCCTCAGATGACTGCGCCCGAAACAATCCCACACAAAGACACCCGGCACAACCGTCTCTAGATGGAGCCCAGGTGCAGACAGGAGACCTCCTTTAGGAAAAAGCCAGCAAGGAGGGCCCTACAGGAGCTGCCGTGTGGTAATGACCGCCAAACGGGAGTCAGTTTTGGTGCCAGAGAATTGTGTCCACAGTGAAGATATACTTGACAATCAACACAAACCAAAGTTCCTGGATGCATGTGCAAGGAAACCAGGCGAGTTTACCCTTGAACTTGAAAAGACGAGTCAGAGGAAAAACAACCTTAGCCACTCCATGGCGCACATGGAGGGTGATGAGAAAGTTTCCACTGTAACTTAGGGATCTGCATTAGTTGCTCCACTTTAAAATGAATCACTTTCTGGTGACCCTACTTTTAGGTTCCATGCCTTTCTCTACCACCCCGCCAACCACACCTTGCTGCTAGTGAGCTTGTTAGCTCTATGTGCAGAGCTTCAAAGGATTAGGTTTCCTTTTTACACTTTCCTCCAATTGTTTTATTTTTAAAAAATATTTTTATTAGATTTATTGGGGTGACATCGGTTAATAGGATCATATAGGTCTCAAGTGTACATTTCTATGATACAAGATCTGGATATTGCACTGTGTGCCCACCCCCGTCCTCCAACTGTTTTACTTTAGAACCAATTAAGTTTTAAATTGTTTTGAAAAAACAACAAAACCTCCTGAACGAAAAGGTGTTGTTTGGGCCTTCTCTTCCCCTGGGGGGTGCTGATCCCCACACCCACTAATCAGAGTTGATTTCGGGATGAGGCTCCTCCCAAACCCCTCCTGGGGCCCCCAGACCCCTTCCATTTCCACAGACTTCCTTGCAGACCAAGGCGTCAGGATACTGCTAACATTGTTAGAGTGGATGAGAGTTAAATGAGAAGGTAGCGAAGAGAACTGGGAAAACAACAATGAGGGTACACACAAGCCGGGACCCACTGCTAAGCCAGTCCCTGAGCTCGGACTGTCACCCACCGCTGAGCCACTGTAATGATACAGAAATATAACTGTTTAACTGAAAATAGAAAAGTATAAGGGGAAAGAAATAGTTTCTGCCTTAAATATACAGTTTGGAGACACACAACCAGGTAGTTGTCTATAAATGTAAATACATAGAGACATGTTTTAAATTGGAGGGAAACCAGTGATCCATAGAGGGGCGCGTGATGAGGTGCAGCCGTCGTGCTGGCCCAGGGAGGCCCGGGCAGCACCCCACCCAGGGAGGCAGTCGCGGGCCAGCAGGCACACTTTGAAGCATTTCTACCAACTTGAGAAATCCATCAGTCAAACCAACTACCCCCAATGTTTCGTGAATATTTTAACCAACTACCCCCAATGTTTTGTGAATATTTTAATTTTTTTAAAATAGATTTTTATTGATTTCAGAGAGGGAGAGGGAGAAAGAGAGAAACATCAACGATGAGGGAGAGTCACAGAGCAGCTGCCTCCTGCACACTCCACACGGGGGATCAAGCCTGCAACCCGGGCATGTGCCCTGACTGGGAATCGAACTCTGACCTCCTGGTTCATAGGTTGACATTCAACCACTGAGCCACAATGGCCAGGCATATGAATATTTTAAAAACTATACAGATTTAAAATCTAATTGTAGTATTTCATGTCAGAATTTCTGATGCTTATTTTTACACACACACGCATGCACGCATGTGCCCAGCAAAGGCTCATGGGTAATTTCATTTCTGTTCCTGAATGAAGGTTACTAATTACCTGGCCAGGTAACACTGCCATCAATTCGTTTTTTAAATCTAGATGCATGTGGCAATGCTGACCTGTATATACCACCCAGGGAGTTTTCACTTCTGAGCACCGAAGGGAGATGCTACATCTAAAACCACATTATTCTCTAAGCTCTCTAGGGCTACCATGTTCCTCGAATGGGAAGTCGTTGCCCACGAATAGTTATTAGCTAAGCGCAGGAGCTGGAGTTCCCATTGGTGAAAGAGGCCCATGACTTGCCTGACTTCCTGAGAGCGAAAGGTCTCAAGATCAAGACCACCTGAACACAGTGGCGCCTGAACGCGGTTCTAAATGCCGCCAGGTTCTCCCTGTGCTGCAGGTGGCCGCCATGCTGGGCCAGGCGGAACAGCTGGGGGTCTAGAACCCACGTGGCCGTCAACAGTCAATAAAGACAGGAAGCTTCAAATTGACCAGTTAAATGGAATTCTGACCCCTGGTTAGTGAGAAGTGCGTTTAACAAAAGACCTGAGCTCTTGCTATCCAGCCACACTAGCATCACAAGTACGGAGGGTCAGCAGGGCTGGCGTTACAGACCAAAACACAGGTAGGATTACAAGCTGGGAACAGCCTGGCCCGAGTCGATGCCGATCGTGTCCCACTATAAAGAGCAAGGTTTCCTGACCGCAGGTCCTCTCCTCTCCTGAGAAGTAACTGCTGAGTGTGCCGACGTCACCCCTGGGGGAACATGGCAATGCGGATGCTCTGGCCACTGCTACTGCTGCCAGGAACTGTCACCTGTCCTTACCCAGGAGTCTCAGAGTCCCAGAAACTGGCAGGCAGGCAGCTCCCCTGCAAGGAGGGTAAGTCAGACCTCACCGTACCTGCCACCTCCTCACAGTGACCTCCTGGACTCCCTTGTCTCACCTCCTTGAACCCCTGCTGGACGGGCACAATGAAGGAGACAGAGTCCCGTCCTTACGGAAGCTACATTTAGTCCAGTAGAAAGTACCAGACAAGTCTGCATGTGGCCAAAATGCCAGGTGAGGACCTCAGGAGCCGTGAGAAGGTATGAGCAGCAGGGAATCATGCCTGCTGGACGGCTCAGGAAAGACTCGTGGATCCCTCTAGACTTTGGAATTGGCCCACCCTATACAGAACAGTATGGAAAGAGGGGACACTACATTACCCCAGGACAACCCCACTGCTCTCCTAGCTGACTCAACTGATGGGAGGCCTTCACAGAACAGCCCATGTTTCTCTCTCAAGAGTCTTGTTTTTATTTATTTATGCATTTATTTATTCACTCTCACCTGAGGATACATTTTAAAGTGGAGGAGGAAGGGAGGGAGAGACAGAGAGACAAAGATAGAGAGACATCAATGAGAGAAAGATTGGTCAACTGCCTCCCGTATGTGCCCTGACCAGGGATCAAATCTGCAGCCCTCGGTATGTGAATTAAGCCAGCAAGCTTTTTGGTGTAAGGGGTGATGCTCCAACAAACTGAGCCACTGGGCCAGGACTCAAGATTCCTCTTTTTATTTCATATCCTTCAAACTAAAACCATACCAACATGCATAAACACATCCACCAGAGAACACGCACAAGAATGTTCATAGTGGTATTTAATGGCTGAAATGTCCATCCACCGCCGATACCTCTTAGTGTATCCATACGATGGAATGTTACACCCAGCAAGAATGGACTAACTATGACACGGGCCACAAAGGACCACAGAGAGGATGTGGAGCAAAAGAAGACAAATAAGAGAGCACCAACTGCTATGCTCCCATCCAACGGTTCCAGATCAGCAAGCAAAACTCATCTGTAGTGAGAAATCAGATGGCCATCGCCCTCGTGTGTGTGTGTTTGGGGGGAGGTGTGGGCAGTGCAGGAGGTGGTCCACAGGGCCTTCCTGAGCTGGCCACCTGCTGCTTTCTGATCTGTGCGCTGGTCACCTGTGTACTTACTTAGCTATAACTTAGGATTTTGCACTTTCTTTGTGTACATTATATCAATAACATTTACCCCCCCCCCCCCAAAAAAAAGAAACAAAACAAATCACCACAAGATCATAGGAATGGCTTGTGAATTCAGAGGTTAGGTCAGGAAGTATGAGACGTGGAGTCAGGTCGGGCGGAGACAGTTTCTCCCAAGAATGGCCCAGCCCTACAAAGTATGAGACACTGGTGTCCATAGGAAGCAGATCACAACGGGCCCTCTTTGGTATTGTCTCAATATTCCCCCCACAACGCCCCCAATCGATCTGTGTTACTGTGATACACAGGCCGACTTCCTGGCCCATTCCTGAGCCCAGCAACAGTGTCTCCTCAGATACCCCATGGAGCTGGGGCTGCTGGCCGGACTCGCAGGGGGCAGCCCAATTACCATGCTAATCCCGGCCCAGGGCCATCCCCTTCATGTGGGCGTGCGTGTGCGCACTGGGCCGCCCTGATTAGCTGCTTCCTTCTGTCAAAAGCCCCAGATTCTTCCCAAAGAATACTTTTAGCTTTCCGCATAGCCCTGAAGTGTACGAGTTGATTTGAAAAGGTACTTACCTCCACCATATGCTATTTTTCTTTAAACAATTTGCATTTCAAAGTGAATACGGCATTTATATCTGAATGCACATCAGTGTGTTGCCTGAACTGATCTCAAAGGAGCATGAAGAAGATGCTGGTTTTCTATTGAGCAAGAATGTTTTCATCCACCAAATGACATCAAAGCCAGCGTTCCTCTTTTAAGCGATAGGATTATTATATTAAAAATAGCCTGTTCTGACTTAAAAAAAAAAAGACTCTGAAATAGGCTTTTCATAGCATTCAAGTAAAGGCTCATCAACAATCATTTCTTTTAAAATACAACACTTTGCTTAATGCCCCGTCTGATTTGGGTCCATCTTCACAAACCAGACATGACCTTGAACTAGGAAACAATACCTGGCATTTGACTTATTGCCTGAAAAAGATCAGTGACTCTCAGTGACAGGTGATACTGAAGTTCATGTACATTGAGATACTCGGGGAGAAAACCCCACTGAGGACTCTAAGAGCAAGTGAGTGTATAACAAGCATTTATTTCCACTGTGGAGCTTTAATTTAAAAAATCATAACTACAGGACTATGATGGATAGACACTCCCTTCTCCCCTCGGAGGCCTCACCCTTAGGAACATACGGAGATGACTGCTTTTGTAGGTCCATGCCCAGTCCCACGTAGCTTCCAATGCTGTACAAGCTCAGAGTGTGAGGTTAGCTTGCAAACCTACATTCGCACCACACCCTGCTCTGCACGAAACTGGGAAACCAGGTTTGCCGGAATCAGGACTGGATGGCGCAGACCTTTCTAACCACGACATCACTTCTAACTAGGCCTTCACCATCTGTCCCATCCTCTAATTATGACCCCAAAAAGAATATAATTCACAACACTACCATAAAAAGTGAGATCCAAATGAATTAAGTGCCCTGAGTAGGGCCCACTGGCCTCACTGTTTGCCCTGGAAATCGGCCTCCCTCCTGGCCACCAGGACTCCAGGCCAGGAGGACTGTCTCCCAGGACACATAAGCCTCTTCTTAAAGACGTAGGCATCCAGGACTCTGCCTTATGTGGTACTTGTTTTGTAAAAGTGCCCTTCAACACATCTACTGAAGTAGAAATCTTGTGTTTCTCTAACTATAATGCATTTTTTTTTGGTAAAACATTTTCCACAGCATGTTTACCAGAGAAAAAAGGGATGTACAGATTCCAGACGCAGTTGCAAGGGGAAATGTAATTACTACCAAATACAATACGGCGGCCAGGCTCAGAATTAAAATCCTGGAACTAGACAGTGCACTGTTATTTCCTGAAATGTGGAAACAGTTCTTTTATTCTGATTTCTCCCTATTCTAATTATGATGCCAAAGGGGAAAAATGGGAGTCTTCTGTCATATAAATTTCTTAAAGATTATCTTACAAAATGATACAGATATAAAAGTAATGAGATAGAAGTCTACAAAAATTCCATCTAATAGGTTGTCTCTATATTAAACGTAGCATTCATTTTTCTTATGACTATGGAAAAGATGTGATTTTATATTATACTTCTTTTAAAAAATTTTCAAAAAAATTTTTAGAGTGGTAGAAAGGGAGGAGGCAGAGAGAAACACTGATGTTTGAGAGACACATTGATTAGTTGCCTCCAGCACCCACCCCAACCAGGGCCAGCTATCCAACCTGCAGCCCAGGTATGTGCCCTTGACTGAGACCCTCTGGTGCATGGGCCAGCACTCTAACCACTGAGCCCACCAGCAAGGGCTATATTATACTTCTTTGATATTTTCCATTTCCTTCCATTTTCCACGTTGTTCCATTATCATCATAATAATTTTAAATAGTATATAACATCTTACTGATTAAATGTAGATAATTTATATTACTGGTTTTTTTTTTTGGTTTTTTTTTTTACTTCTGGATAGTTTTGGTTGTTTCCAGTCCCTCGTTATTATAAACAATACTGCAAAGGACATCTTCTACTTTCAGATATTTTTCTTAGGATAGAATCCCAGAAGAGTTATTATTGGGTCAAACAGCATTAGCATCTTTCTGACTCATGATATATGCTTCTAATTAATTTTCTTAATGCCCAGTGGACTAAAAAAGATGGAACTTGGCATCTGAAAAACAGTTCAGTTCATAATTTGTAAAATAGAAAATAATAACAATGAAATGGTGATAATAATATGCCCATGTAGTTGGTGTAAGGCTTCAATTACATAAACTACCCTGTCAACTGCAAAGGCTCTGCAGGTATTCATGGTTTTTCATTTTACCAACAGTGAGTTTTCCTTTTCTCTTTAGTCTATTTTTTAGTAAAAGTTTAAAAGGGTGATGTTGCTAATTTTGTTTGACTTTACAATCTAAGAAGTCTGTTTTATGTATGTTTTTCTCGCGAAGGTGTTTCTTGGTGTGTAAGCTGCTCGTGTTGTTTGCCTCACGTCTGTGTTTTAGTCTTGTAGTCATCCTCACTTGGTGTGAGCCCAAACGTTCGCCACCCAGTGGCATTTCTGAACATCTACGGTACAGGGTCAGCTCAGCAACACTCCTGAGTACTTAGGTACAATCCATTTCTTGGTATGGGTTGCAAGAATGAATTTGTGTGCAATACAGTAATAATAAGGTATGACAACATTACACAAAAGGAGGATAAAACTAAGGATTTTCTTTTAAGCAATAAAACACGATTATGGCATTCAAGTAATAATGTCTAATAGAACAAAGTCCAAGGAGCCCAGATCTTGTCCTCTAGATTCTTATTTGGTTATATACCCCCAACAAATCAATTCAATTATTTAGTTTTGCCATGCATGATCATTTTATCTTTAAAACACTGTCCGTCCTTTATTATGATAAATGCAATAGGTGTGTTTTGCACAAAATTCATTTTTATTTGACGGCACTGTTTTGAGGGGAGCTTTGTTGGCTCCTACTGAATTATCTAATCCCTTTGAGGGAGGAAGCCAAGGTGGTCACAGGGCTCCTCCCTCCGAAGAGCTCGCTTCACCTTCCCTCTCCCAATCCTTATGGAATCATCTCTTGGGAGCAGGTACAGAAGTCATGTAGGGTGAGAGCACCGAGGAACACCTGCATCCATACTGAGGACGTGAAGGTGGGCTTCATGTGGTGGGTCGGGATGCGCTGGGGTATGAGCTCTCACTAGCTGTTCCCCAGAAAGTCGGACTTCCTCTGTGGGCGGGTAATGGCAAAGCACTGGGCACAAGGCCTGCGATAGCAGAATACTACGACTGCTCTCCTCCATCAATTCTCCTACTGATGTGGGTATGGGAGTGAAGCAAGCAGACCAATCACAGACTTGACTCCATGCAGAAGGGCTTTCCCAGGGCCCAGGTTCCAGCCGAGCCCGGCCAGCGGTTGGATACCTCCCTGAGGCGGCTGGGACTATTCCCAGAGACCCATCTCAGCGCCCACCTCTCCTGTGGCTGCTCTTCCCACGCTGCCCATGAAGCATGATGCCAACACCTGAAACACTATTTCTTCACCAAACATACTATTTTTTTGTGTGTGTTAATCCTTACCTGAGAATATTTTTACCATTGCTTTTCAGAGAGAATGGGAGGGAAGGGGGGAAGGGGAGAGAGAGAAAGCGAGAGAGAGTGAAACATCGATGTGAGAGAGACACATCGACTGCTTCCCGCACACGCCTCAATAAGGGAGGCAGGAATCGAACCCGAAACCCAGGGACATGCCCTTGACTGGGAATCAAACCCTCTGGTGTGTGGGCCAGTGCTCTAACCACTTAGCAGAGCCAAACATATATTCAGGGCCAAAGATACATTTTTTGAAAGGGAAAAAAAAGTTTCTGAAGCAATTTTCACTTACTCAAAGGGACTCTGTTCTCATAGAGATGCATACAGCTCAGTATCTAACACCCCTCTTATGCATTTAATTGAAATCACTAAGGATCAAGTTGCTCTTGTCAGTTCTTTCAGCAAAGAACACTCCATTCAGAGTTTCCTTAAACTGGACAGTGGTTTTGATTTGTGCTGGCACTGTGTCCGGCGATCCTGACCAGAGAAGGTGCAACGGAGGGGCTGCTGTCTGAAGGAAGGCAAACGGCACTCATCCTCAGTGTCTATCACTTACGTCGAACTGGATACAAATATTAACTTAATTAAAAAATAATTGCTGGGTCACAAAACTGGGAG
Organism: Myotis myotis; assembly: GCF_014108235.1. Classification (NCBI taxonomy): domain Eukaryota; kingdom Metazoa; phylum Chordata; class Mammalia; order Chiroptera; family Vespertilionidae; genus Myotis; species Myotis myotis. Next base: position 33,874,133 of record NW_023416390.1, on the reverse strand, counting down.
AGGATAACAAAGAAAGAGAAATAATGGTCTATGCCTCAAAGAGCTTACAATTTAATGATGGGAACAATATAAAACAAATTTGCCTAAATCTCAGTGGGAGAGATGTAGCAGCAGAAATAGCTGACCGTAAGATTGCATTTGTCGTAAAAGCTGAAGACGCTGCAACTCCGCAGCTGAATTTCAGATGAACCTAACTTCCTGAAATTTCAGTCCAAGAGAAACCTCACAAAATATTTATTTTCTCCGCCCAAAATAAAAACTTTTTAAATAGCCACTGACACCTACTCCAATAAAACCTGGTTTATGAAAGCAGATTATCATCATATGATACTGATTTTTGGATTATTTTGCAGCCAAATAATTCACCACCAGGAAGGCTTTCCTTTGCAAGCGTGCCACCAAGCTGCTAGAAAAGCATTTAGCAAACACACCCGCTTTATACATCAGAGGATTCAATGTTGTAAACAAAGTCCCCAGTGTGGGAAATTAACGGGGGGCCGGGCAGAAACGGGGCGAGGGGCCAGGTTCTGAGGTTCTAACGAGCGAGAGGCGTGGGACTCCACAAACCAGGAGGAGACACACGGGGACATGCACAGCCCATCAGTACACGGAACAGACTCCGGAGTTATTAAAATGTTTTCTAGACCATTTGAAACTAAACAAAGAAAAACTTTGTTTCTATGAGACAACCACAGATCGGGTTTGGATGTTGCGTTATTTTTTTTTTTTTAATAGCTATTACCACTGTAACAGCAGCTTAGCGACGCGGCGTCTGCAGTGTGAGCAGTTTTGATAAACAGCCTCTGCGGGCCACACAACGGGGATAATGTATCCTTAAGTACCGCCAATGAGCTGCCATTCTGCACAGCCAATTACTTCTGTGCGTCTGTCACTCAAAGGAAAAATGACTGAGCCCATTAGATGAAACCTTTGTCACTGTTCCTAATGCACTCTTAGGCCTCATTAATCTCCGGGAGCAGCAACAGAGCCGCCGGTGCCTCATCGCCTCCCCCGAACAGGCCCACGTGAAGCCTCTCATCTCTCCCCCAAGTGCACCGCGTTAATCAAGCTCTCCTTATTACCCAGTCCCTGTCACGGCGGAGAGCGCGCTCCCTCTTAAATGCTCTCATTATGACCCATCTTTAGAGCCGGCTAAGTGGAAAAAAAGAGAGAGGGAGAGAGGGAGAAAGAGGACGGGAGAGAAAGAGGAGAGGAAAGAGCAAGTCCGAGCGCATTAATATTCATGACAATAATTAGCATTCTAGGTCACTGAATATTCATGCTATTAGTTTGGTTTTTTATGGGTTTGCTGGATGTCCTGATTACTGAAGTGTGGAGGAAAACAGCATGGTTGAGACTTTAGATGTCAATGGCAGTTCAATACTCAAAACACATCGAGATCCCGCCCCCACCCCTGCAAACGCAGCCTCAGCCCTCCTGAAGGCTGTACTGTTCTGAAACCACTGGGGGCCTGAAGTGGGGAGAGGTGGGGAAGGAGGAAAGGTTTCCTGTGACAAAGCGTCCATCTGGTTAGGATAAACACACAGTCACAGTTGCAAACAGCCAACAAAGACCCACTTTAGGGACAAGGAGGTATCTGTCGGCTCGGAACGCAATGTCACCATCAGGACGCGGGAACAGAGATGAGGGGATGCACAGACCTGGAGCACTGGACCTCGTGGAGATCTGAGAAAGCCCCAAGGACACTTCTCCGGCCTGCCCGGGTCGCTGCCATCCCAGGGGAATGCTGTCTGCTGGGGGGCATGGGTTTTAAGTCTAATCCTTTGTTTCTACACAAGGCTTTATACACAGACGTTACGGCATTTAAAAAATTAATTCAAAAACAACTGCTCTGCTGTCCTCCTTCCTCTTCTTCATTAACAACGAGCACCCCTGCTGTGATTGATGGACGCCTGATGCAGCTCTGGACACTCACTCACCTTGGCCAAGCTTTGGAGAGAGGCACCGGTGTGTGGTCCTCCCAAGAACAGACGTGGTGCCATCTTCCCATTTTAAAGATGAGGAAGCTGGTGCAGAGAGACAACTGCACAAGGTCCCAAGATGGGGTGTGGGATTCAATTTAGTTTTTCTGACTCCTGAGGCTGTTGTGTTTTCCTGCTCTCTACTTAAATGTCAAAATAATTGTCACATGAGGGTATCATTCTGCCAGAGTGGCCGGCCAAAAACTCAGTCAGAAACTGCTTGGACATCTGACTGTCTTCTCTGGAGGGTACCTGAAGTTACAGGTGGGTAGATTCTCTAAAATGGACTTCGGATTGATTCCCATTAGAAAGGCACTGTCAGTTCTGAGCCTGGGGAACGGAAACAGCAGATACTACATGGTCTTTCTGAATGACTGAGGTTGGAGAAAGGGGAAGACGAGATGGAGAAGGGAAATTCAACAGTCCCAAATAAATAAATAACTTTTGGATTCTTCTGTTCCTTTTCTTTTTCTTCTTCTTTTTTTTTTCCCTCTGGAGTAGATGCTGAAGCAATTTTTTCCAAAAAAGCCACCGAGAGGAAAGTGTTCTATATCTCTGTCATCTAACAAGTGGGGGGGGGGGGGGCGGGGGAGGAGGAGATTAACCAAAGAACTTATATGCATATGTGCATAATAACCCATGAATAGACAACAGCATGTTGAAGGTGGGGGGGGGGGGTCCAATGAGGGAAAAAAAGGGGATATCTGAAATACTTCCAATAAAGATAAAACAAATTTTTTAAAAAAATATATTTTATTGATTTTTTACAGAGAGGAAGGGAGAGGGATAGAGAGTCAGAAACATCAATGAGAGAGATACATCGATCAGCTGCCTCCTGCACATTCCCCAGTGGGGATGTGCCCGCAACCCAGGTACATGCCCTTGACCGGAATCGAACCTGGGACCTTTCAGTCCGCAGGCCGACGCTCTATCCACTGAGCCAAACCGGTTTCGGCGATAAAAAATTTTTTTGAAAGTCTTTTTTTTCTACTTTCACACTTGATTGATAATAGTTTGCCATTGCATAGGCTTCCAGGTTCAAAGTTATTGATCTTTAGAAGGGAACTCTTCCATTATCTCGCAGTAGTGTTGTTAGAGGTGAAGATTCCATCGTTCCCTTCCTTTGTAGGTAACCTGCCTCTTCTCCTACCTCATTTGTTCTCTACGTTTACAGAGCCTCCTCCCCCATCCATCTCGGTGCCCGACTCCTCAGACGGGAAGGCCCCAGCACGTCCTCCTCACCTCTAGCATATTTTCTTCTGTTATATCTTAGATTCCCCACAGTGTTGTTAGCCATGTTATTTAGAATATTTAACTTACCTAGTCAATCTTTTTTCTTTAATTTTCAATAACCCCTTGGTTTTTCAACCTTTTGTTTGTTTCATTTTATGGATACAATAACTAATCTCTTAAATCTTTCTGACGATAGTAGTTATAATTTCACCAAAAATTATAAACTAACAGAATGGATTAACAAGACAGATAGGAGCTAAATGAGAAAAGTGTTAACTTTACTAAGGGATAGAAAATAAATCTGAATAAAATGGGAAATAATTGAGTTTCATGATAGGAAACTGTGGTCAAGATGTTTTTCCGCCATTAATTGACAGGGTAAAAGCAGTGACAATTGGAGTCACATGAGGTTATTTTTAAGGGGAAGGAGTGGGTTTCAAGTTATTCTGAAGTTTACTGGAAAAAACAAATGCATGACAATAGCCAAGAAAAATTGGAGGATAAAGCCAGTGTGGTGAATCTGCATCAGGTCAGACAATGTGGGAATAGCAGATCAATGGAATACATTCTTGAGCGCAGACACAGAACTCATTTAATTAAATGAGTTAGTTTACAATAAAGGGGGCCAATAGAATAAAGAGGGAAGGGAAATATTCACCAAAGAGAGAAAGAACAGTTAGTTACCTATTTGAATTAAGTTTAATTAGATGTCCTATCACATATACTAGACTCAAACAAATTAAAGGTGGATTAGTGATTAAAAAATTTTTAAAGGATCTGGAAGGTATATAGTCATTCGTTATACTATTATTTCAACTCTTCAGTATGTTGGAAAACTTTTATAATAAAAAGTTGAATATGTCTAAAAAAAAGAAACACTGCAATGACAAAACTCAGAAATACACATGTATGAATTATGTTCTGAATTCAAGATGATTGAAGGCTTTCTAAGTAGAAACCAGAGAAGTAAAAGACATGACTTGATTATATATTAAAAAGGGGGAACCTCTAAATGTAAATAAGACCATGAGGTATAAAAAAACTAAGAAATTGGGGAAATAGTATAAAGTGTTGATATCCTTACTATACCAAGAGTTCTTACATATCAATAAGGAAAAACAAGCACCGAGTACAAAAATGGGCAAGGGATACCTCTAAACAACTACAATGTAAGTAATAAGTATGACCAATAAACATGTGAGATGCTCAACCTCACTACTAATTGAAGAAATCCAAATACACCAAGCATGGGGTATTTTTATCGCTTATCAGATTGGCAGAGAGTCTAAAAATGATACTTAAATAGCAACATTAGCAAATATGTGGGGGTTAAATGGGCACTCACTTTATGGATGGAGGGTCACTGCATATGCAACCTTTCTAGAAATTAATTTGGAAATATGAATCAAGAGCCTTATAAATGCTTATACCCATTGACTGAGTCACTTCACATATGGACTTTTTTTTAAAATCCTCACCTAAGGATATTTTTTCCATTGATTTTTAGAGAGAGTGGGAGGGAGGGGGGAGGAGGAGGAGGAGGAGGAAGAGGAGGAGAGAAACATGGATGTGAGAGAGACTCATTGACCGGTTGCCTCCCACACATGCCCTGACCCAGGGTGGGGATGGGACTTGCAACCCAGGTACAAGCATTTGATCAGTAATCGAACCCATGACCCTTTGGTGTACAGGCCTATGCTCTAACCACTGGCCACAGCCACACACGGACTTTTAAGACAATAATAAGTGTTATGCACAAAGATTTAGGTACATGCATGTGTTGGGTCTATGTGAACGGAAAAGTTACTGGAAAGAAAGGTACACAACACTGATCTAATTCAGTAACACTGAGATAAAAAAATGAATAATAAAAAAAAGAAAGCAAAAAAAGAAACACTTCTAGTTAACTCAGAGCTCTAAAACAGAACAGCAGAACTCAAATGAGGGAGAGTGAGGATAAGGGGAAATACCATGCCAGTTCTTTGGCAAATAGCTCTAAAATAACAAAAATAATTAATGCCTATTTTTTGCTAAGAGTCCAGCCCTTACCATAAAAATAGCATCAATTTACTTCTAATTAAATTTGCTGTGTTGGGATTTTTCACGTGAGGGCACACCCTCTGAACAATAGAATGAAGGGTCACTCACTCTTCCTGGACACGAGCCGATGGCGTCACCTGCATGCTTAAGAGGAATGAGCCACATCTCTCACTGCCACGAATGACTGCGAGGCACTTTCTCCCCTGAAGCCGTACCTGCTCCTGCAGATGTCCCACCCCCACTTCCACGTCCCTGCCTGTGAGCCAAATAAGAGGGAAATCGGCTAGGCTTCCTGCGTGGGGATTAACCGGGCTCAGGGTCAGCTGGTTTGGCTCAGTGGATAGAGCGTTGGTCTGCGGACTGAAGGGTCCTGGGATCGATTCTGGCTAAGGGCACATGCCGGGGTTGCGGGCTCGATCCCCAGTAAGGGGCATGCAGGAGGCAGCCGATCAATGATTCTCTCTCATCACTGATGTTTCCATTTCTCTCAACCTCTCTCTTTCTCTCTAAAATCAACAAAAATATAGTTTTAAAAAAGGATGAGTAGTAATAAACTGAGGGTGCAGCCATGGCAAAGGGATTTCAACTGTACCCCCAAACCCCCATTCGTCCACAGCAAGAGTCTTAAAGAGAGTGAACTGGGCTCTGAAACACTGGCTTTAGGAGGACCCGCACTCCCTCCCTCAGCAGAGGCCATGACATACCCGACTCCACGGGATAGGATAAAGGTTACGCGGCATTTTGGATTTTCTATTTGTTACCCAACATTACATTTCCACATGCAAGCGGCAGCTGATCATACATCTGAAGATAAAGAAGTTCAGACTCCAAATCTCATGCAAGCAACACTGCGTCCAGGGTGCCTGGCGGAGCCCCGCCCCGCTTCACTCCCAGCACAGCCCTGCTCACACACCCCATCACTGGGTCTCCCTCCCCGGGTGCACCCCCGCTGTGAGCTGCTATATTTACCTGTCTACTTGTCTCGCCCCCACCAAAGGGTGCCATTCTTGAGGGCAGGGCTTACCTCTTCTCCTGTGTCCCGGAGTCCTGGACTGTGCTTAGCATTAAAAATTCTATCAATGTTTCTTGACTTGAATCACCCATCCTGACAGATGTGACGAGATGGGTTAGAAGGAGAAGGAAAACCAGCTGGTTATGAGGTGACTAATCCTCATTCTAGGGCTCAGGGACTCATTTCCCACAGCACATCCAATTCCTGGCACACACCATGTGCTCAATAAATATTTTAAAATAAATACAAAGTAACAAAGACAGCACAAAGTGTTTTCTCAGCACGTCTTTTCCCTCTTCTTACCCCATAGAGTGAGCACATCATCCTGGAGAGGGAAAAATGTCACCTATGTCTTGGAAGGAGGGTCAGCAGGTCACAGAGACCAGGCAAAACAACCCCCCTTCTGGAATGAACCAAGGTCTCCGTTGAGCAGAAGGCCCCGGTTCTTTTGATGAGTAGTAGAAGTGACGTCTGTATTGTGCTTTCTGAGTTTTTTGGCACTTCCGTGTGACCTCACCTGCCACCACATCAGTGACTGCACAGAGGCCAGACCAGGTCGGCCTGATGTGGCAGTGACGCACAGACAGTTACCTGCCCCGTGCCCCTTGGCATCAAGCAGCAGAACCCCGGTTCATGGACCCCAGACTCTCGCTCCTTTTTATGATCCTGCTTTCCCCAACCGATGCTATTTATGCCAAACTGTGGGGTCAGCACACCTTTCCTCTTTCGGAGCATTTCACATTGGAGAGAGGGACATGCGGCGTCCTTAAGAAGCAGAGACACATGCAGAACCACCACAGAACAGAAGTTTATTCTGGGAAGACTAGCTGGAGGGAAGAGAGGGGCTTTTTGATGGAGAAAGACACAGAGAGGTCCCTGTGTTGCAGGACGCTGAGTTCAGTGGGAGGGCTTGACCAGTCCCTATACCTTTCCTCTGACAAATAATTGTGGAAGCTCAAAGCCACATTACCACTGTTTGCAAAGACTCTTAACCAACAAGGAACCATGGCATTTGAATGGTTTGCAATTGCCAGGTAGGTCTCAACACATCTAACTTTGAGAAGGTGCTTCCTCAAAGGAGAGTAAAGAAAAGGAACGCTGTGTCAAATTACCAACAGTTATGACATAACGCTGAGGGCATTTCAATGCTCCATGGGTCCAAGGGTTTCCTTCAAATCTCGTTCCACATGGCCTTTTTTCTTTTACATACTTGGTCCCTATGGGTTAGTTAACACGAAGCCTTGATCCTTTAACAATTTATTCGTGTTTTTACGAAGGCCCTTAAAGCCTCAATCATGTGCACAATCGCACTAGCAACCACCCGGCTCCGGACAACCTCGTGGGCTGGCTTGTGCAGCTGGGACTTCGAGTGCCACCATGTGCAGTCACAGAACTCACGGGGGAGAGGGAGGGGTCACTGGTGGAGGAGATGAGGCTTCTAGACCTCAATTTACAGCATCATGGCCAACGCCTCAGCGAGCCCACAAGCTCAGCCGTGTCCCCAGCCAGCACCACGGACAGCGGCCGGCGCGCGCCTTCTCCGGTGTGTCTGCGTTAAGCTTACCTGAATTGGGTGAGATGTGTAAACTGCTCATGTCCTTGGACAGGCCGTTGGTTTTGGGGCTGGAGATGGGTGCGCAGGCAGACGTGGCGCGGGGGGGCCTCTTCCCGGGGACCTTCACAGTGGTTCTCAGAAGGTCGATCTCTTTCCCGTGAACGTTCTGCATGTAATCCTGTTCAAACGTTAAATAGCCAAGATAGATTAAAAGCAGACCTTCCACCAACTGGGACAAGACGTTCTAGTGGATGTCATGAGCTGTAATCCTAGCCCTTTCCCCTGTGGCATATGCTCTGAAAATAAGGAGGCCCTGTTCTGCCTAGCACAGGGGCCTCCCTGTTATACGGAAGTCGGAGCTCTGCCTCCCAGTCCTGCGCTAACCCAGATCCTAGAGAGATGAGGAGACAAAGCAGACGGGCCCATCCCAGGGGACAAGAACCAGCTGTAGAAAATGAGCATGGACATGAAGTCATCTTGTTTGAACTGTTGCTTATGCGACGGCACACGGGGAACCAGGCCCCTCCTGGACTGTTTACCCACAATTCCACGGGGCAGAACTATTGTGCAGTGACCTTTCTGTCTCAGAGGGCAATGCTGTTAAACATCTCGATGAGGCTGAAGCTGCCTGGAGGGGGCAGTGGGGAGAAGGCCACTGAGAGCCAGGGTGAGGGGCCTGTTGGCAGATTAGGAGTTATCGACGCTTTCTTGCATTTTGGGGGGCAATGAGCCCCGTGTCTCTATAGACATATTATGAAATCAATAGCACTCATCAGAAAGGGATACATTCTGAACCGCTCGTGGGTGGATAACATTTCACAGGATTTAAGATTAAGCAGGAAATGGGATCGATGACTCGGTCCTTGCAGGATCTTGGTGGGTTCCCTTTAGACCATGAAGGGGAAAACCCACTGGTTTGTTTAGTGGAAGCAATCAGGTTCCTAAGGACAGCCCTCCAATGGCAGCTCTTTGTGCTGAGGCAGGACCCGCAGGGCTGTGGAACAGATACATGGGGGAGGGGTCAGAAGCTGCACCCCAGTGGGGCCAACAGAGGGGAGTGAGCTGGGCCTGCCTCAGTGGTGCCAGCCATGCCCTCCCTGGGCTGGCCAAGCTGTGCACTTCAGCTCCAAGGGGGCTTAGGGAGGGTCACCCCAATGTCCCCGGGGCAAGCTGGTGAGGAGGGGTGGTCGGCCACGGCCACCCTGGAGGACAGTTGTGGGTTTGGGGAAGGGAGGCTGTGTCCAGCTGGGAACAGACTGGAAACTTCACATGGAGATCAAGATGCTTGGAAAACTCCCCCAAATATAACCGACTATGAAAAAAGCTGTGGGTTTGAAAGGATGTGGACCAAAGATGTAAGAAAGCTATTATCATTAAATCAGGCTGCAGGACAGGCGGGCTGGAGGAAATGGAGGCAGACTTGTGGTCGAGCTCCCTGTGTTGAGGATGGGAACAAAAAGCACCTCAAAGAAAGTGACCTTGGTTAGTGTAGGGCTACAAGTCAAGGTCATTAAAGAGGTCATTCTTAAGCCTATTTCATTTACTTCTATTAATACCTGCCAAAAACAGGCAAGGCCAAGTTTCAAAACCAAAGTTAAGGCTTGTAAATAATGAATTCCTTCTTGCATAGTTACTCCTTTAAAAATATCAACTTGCTATAACTTTCTTCTTTAATGCCAATTCTTAACAAATTAAAATACAATAACAGGAGTGTAATTGAGCATTTATTGCTTATGGGCTCTAAAATGAGGCTAATCAGAGAGTGACTAAGCCTCAGCAGGGCTCTTTTAATGGGCACGTTTCAACATACAATAACCAGGACATTTTATTCAAAATTATTATAGAAATCTACGCAGAGCCTACTCCTTGGGTTTGAACGCGCCGAGGGAACACATCTGTCTCGAGCCCAGCATGGGCCGGGGATCTGTTCTCTTGCCTGAGTTATTTAGGCGCTGAAACTTCACAAGAACGAGCTGGGGAGGGAAATCGGAATATAAATCTGGCCATTTTTATATTTCAAGTCACCACAGTTTTTAAAAACTGTACTAAAGGCCTGTCCTACACCATCAAGGCCCCTCCAGGCAGAGCTCCGGAAACAGGTGGCAGGAGGGAGCCGCGAGAACATGGCTTCTAGCTTCTCCCACGAGGAATGACACTGAGCTTCCTGTTTCTGAAAGAATACACTCATCTTTTTCATTTCTCCTGGGCCTGGTACTAGAGGAATTAAAGTTACAACCACGAAACCCTGTCCCCCATCCTCTGAAGTGGGCTGTGCAGCTGGATGGGTCTGAGGCAGGGACTCCCTGGGTAAAGTAAAGACAGCAAGCTCGATTTTGATATGCAAATGCATGTTCCTTCTCCATGTTCCTTGTAGAAAATGCTGATCGAAGATAAAAGGGGAAAAAACCCTTTAACAAGGCATGAGGGTAATTCAAAGCCAAGTACTTTTAAACAGCACTTAACAAGTCCCCGGGGCCCACTCAAGAGCCAGGCCCCCCAGAGGTGCCATCTCCTGCCCCTCAACAGCTTGAAAAAGTAGTAATTGCAAACCTATTTGCATTTTTCTTCTCAAGTTGTCCATGCTCATCATGTGGATTATTTTTTCCGAGCAGGCGCTGGAGCAGAGGGACCCGTCCAGACGCGCGGATGGCTCCGCCACCGTCCTGCGTCCCCCCGCACCCAGGCTCCGCACCTTCGCCATCCCTTGTTTTTTGCATTTCGCTCCTAATTATGTTGCATCTATTGCCGTACACTTAATTAGCTGCATTAATGTGATTTCTTTTCACATAGTCAAGCAATTAAGAGCTATGATTGAGTTTCATTCAATTAGCCTCAACAAACATGCTAATTGATGTCCCAGATGCAAATGAGCTGCAGTGAGAGAAACCTGCTAGCAAGTGAGAGGAGCCCAGAGCCACAGCTTCCAGCTTGCTGCCACCTCCGTGGGGCTGCCACCAGGAGGGTCAGTCATCAGTGCCTGGGTCTCCCCCCACACGGAGAACTGACGGACAGGCTGCTGTCCAAGGCTGTCCTAAAACCTCACAGTTACACATCACCAGGACCGGGAGATCGTCAATTGTATAACACTGTGCTCTGCAAGGAGATGGCCCAGAGTCCACACGGAAGTACCGCAGGAGGCTGCTTAAAAAAACGCAGGCGTTCTCCCCAAAGCCACCAAGGGGAGATGCGTGTGTCTCCACAGTCTATACAGTGCTCAGTAAATGGCGAGTTCATCTTAGTCAGCTCTGGGGCATCTGGCACTTCAAGTTAAGCGCAGAATACAGCAATCCATCAACAGTCCCTAAAAATACTCTTACTCCATCGATTCGCACTGCCTCCCGTCTGGACGTTACCGGTGGCTGTCTGGTGAAAGATGGTTTGCCCGATGTGTTCACAGGGGCACTGAAGGCAGTTAACAAGGAATTAAAGCTGAACTGAACTGCACGGACGGCTGGACTGGCATCTAAGGCAGACATGCACCGAAGGGCTACTCTCTGATGCACAGGTGGTGCAATCAACAACACGCCATTTTACACACACTTCTAAAAAGTATGAAGATACTTCATTTTCACAATTAAATGGTGGAAAAAATAATGGAATCTTAGTTCCAATTAGGTTTTCCCGATAATAAATATCTCGTCTAAGTTAGATAACTTAGGACATACTGACATTTACTTTTTTTTTTTTTTTTTTTTTTTTTACCATGGTTAATCTAATTGGGTTTTTCCTCTTTGCATTATCTACCTTAGCAGTGCTCAAATTGTGGTCCTGGAAATACTATGGGGGTGGAGGAGGAGCTACAAGTTAAACACTATTTTTAAAACAATTCCAAGACACTGTCTGCCTTATTTACTGTGTTCAAAGTTGCTTTGACTTTGCAAAAGTGATGGTGGCTAAACCTGCGGGCTCCTTAGCACGAGTGGGACCAAATTGGGCTACTTTACTCATTACTGTATTCATGGCAACCCTCTTTAAATACAAACAAACAAGAACAGTTTCACTTCAAAATGTTAAGAACCCCCCAGGGCCCTGGCAAGGTAGCTCAGATGGTTAGAGCATCATCCCAATATGCCAAGCTAGCGGGTTCAATACCTGGACAGGGCACATACAAGGATCAACCAATGAATGCATAAATAAGAGGAACTACAAATCTCTCTCTCTCTCTCTCTCTCTCTCTCTCTCTCTCTCTCTACCCCTCTCTAAAATCAATTTATAAAAAGGCACCCCCCAAGTTGATTTTTAAAAAATTTCAACCCTTGAGTACATGCCTTTTTAATTTTTAATTTCCTGGGTGAGGACCTGGAAAGCACCAGAGTGTTCCGGCTGCGTCCTGAAGGCTGAGGGTTACCTTGCAGAGAAGCATCTCCACGGCTGTGTGAGTTGTGAGCTGAACTAGCCCCTTTTTACTTGAAAGACCGACCATGTCAGACTTTAACTACAATTACTCAGTGTTGAGTATTTGGCAGGCATTTTCTTGAAAACAGTATTTATGGCCAATGATAAAATTTGAGCTTTCCCATGACAATGAGGATTTTCAAAACCAGTATGTCTCACCATGAGCTTGACACCTTCCAAATGAGACAGACGTTACGCCAAGGGTGGTGGTGCTACAAATGTGATTTCTGGACACGACGGAATGAGAGTGTCACACTTTGAACTCCGCATACCTCAGTTACACATACCTCTGAGGTGACCGATGCGTGAGCGCAAGAGGATTCACAGTGCAAGGCAGTTCTAGGGGCTCCAATGCGGCAGAGAATGAACATTTAGTGACACGGTTTCGGATCCGCACTGCATTCTGAGCTTTAGCGGCCTCCAAGAACATGCACAGTGGCCTGAAACGGCTAGCCAAAAACTCCTCCCGTTTCTAACAAAATAACTATCAGCAGACAGTTTCCTCAGACACTTTCACCAAAACAACATATCACAACAGATTAAAGGAAGCGCCAGCAGACATGACAACTAGCTGTCTTTTATTAAGCCGGACAGCAAAGGGCTTCGAAAAAATGCACATGACACTCCTCACGATTTTCTTTTGGAAAGTATATTATTCATAAAACATCTTATTTATGGAATAATGTTACATAATTGATGGTTTATTATTCCTATTTTAAATTATATAACGGTTTCAAAATTTTCTGTTTTAATTAACATGATAAATATTGACAGATATAATGCACAGAAACAAAAGCTCTTTTAAGCGCTTCAGTTTAGGACAGTGAAGGGGTCCTGAGGCCGCAGGTTTGAGAACTACAAGTGTCGGAACTGCCAGGGCTCTGAGCATGCGACTGTGCACGGATCTGGGGGGCACAGACCTGGGCCTCTGTGGAGAAATCAGGAGTGGTCTTCACACTTGTGTCTTCTGGGGGGAAGGAGTGACTCCTCACCCGTTTTCACTGGTACTTCATGAACGCCCACGTTCAAAGACGAAGCAGTAGTTTGTACAAGTTCTATTTTTAAAAACCCTTGCTTCTGGGATTAAAAAAAAAAGTATGCAAGAGACACCATTGTTAGATGTACTGCGATTCCCAAACCCCATTTAATACTGTTTTCAAAGGAAACTAATCTATAAAGATGGACAGAGTACCATCCATTCACGGAGACCCAGCGAACGCTCAAGCCCAGCACTTGTGAATAACAAACACTGGCCTTGCCCATAGCCACAGCACAGAGGACAGTGATGCCCTAAAGTCACTACGAAAATATTGTAGAACTCTGACAGATCTCCTGGCTTTGTCCTTCCAGGTCAGGTATCTCGAAGGAGCCCGTTTCTCCTGCCCTCCAGTGGTGCGGCAGGAGGCAGCGTCCGAGTGAAGCGCCCTCTAGAGGAGAAACCACAGCGTTTCCCACGACAGCCAATGGAATTCCAGGGCTTCACTTTGGGAGGGGGCTCCCTAAAGACAGTGCTTGTAAACACACATCAGTATGCCATGTGGCCACCACAGGAAGGAGGTGCCTGGCACACCCATGTCCCATGTGGCCGAAATCTGATTCTTCACTTAACAAGTGCTTTATTGGGCCTGGTGAGCAACGTGGTGTGAGACGGCTGGTTCAGCCTCGTGAGGGTCAGTGGGCAGGCTTCACCGACCGACCGAGAGCTCCGAACCCACAGCAAGTCCTCCAGCCTGTGGGCTTCTTACAACATGGGCTGAAGTCCAACAGTAGCCAGGGTGGGGGCTGGGGGGAGAGAGGTTATTATCGTGTAAATCAAAACAGAAGACAATTCCCACTGCATTGTGAATCTCTTTTGCTTCCTTTTTTTTTAAAAAAAAATATTTTTTTATTGATTTCAGAGAGGAAGGTAGAGAGGCAGAAGCATCAAAGATGAGAGAGAATCATTGATTGGCTGCCTCCCGCACACCCCGCACTGGAGATCAAGCCTGCAACCTGGGCATGTGTCCTGACCAGGAATCAAACCAGTGACCTCCTGGTTCATAGGTTGATACTCAACCACTGAGCCATGTCGGCCGGGCCTCTTTTGCTTCTTGACTGGATTGACCTAGTGTCTTGTCTTTCCCCTGCAAGGAAGACTGTCCTCACGGTAGGTTAAATATAACCAGTTCTGGCCCGTGCGTGTTGGAACTGAGGCTGCCCAAAACGAATGTGTGGGGTACGAACATGGCTTCCTGTCTTCTCAGCTGCCGGGCGCCTCTTCCAAAGGCAGGCGGGAGTGGAACTTCACCTCAATGAATGTCAAGGAGCCAGTGTCACTCCTGGGCTAGGTGACTTTTAATAATCACAGATGGCTTGAAAAAGGCGGATCTTGGAAATTCTGAGTTATACAGGAATTGTCACCATAGTGATACTAGGTCTGTCTGAAGCTCTTTAAAACTTGAGATTCCCGCCCGGCCGGCATGGCTCAGTAGTTGAGCATGGACCTATGAACCACGAAGTCATGGTTGATTCCTGGTCAGGGCACATGCCCAGCTTGATTCCCAGTAGGGGGCGTGCAGGAGGCAGCCAATCAATGATTCTCTCTCATCATTGATGTTTCTACATCTCTCTCCGTCTCCCTTCCTCTCTAAAATAATAATTTAAAAAAGTATTTAAAAAACAAACAAAACAAAAAAACCCTTGAGATTCCTCTGGGTGAATTTGCTGGAGTATGCAACACTTAAAGACAGATTTTTAAGACATTAGAAATACACATCTGCGTACACATCTGTCCTCCAGAGCACTGATGATCACTAGAGGCCTGTTCTTCTGCCATGCGGCCCAACGCAGGACAGAAAAATGGCCACCTCAGTTCTTGCCCATCACAACATTTAAATACTTCTTCTAGTCTTTAAACCTTCACCGGCCTGTTGAGAAGTCTTGTTGTTTATCCCCCCTCCCCTCATGCTTTGCCTTTACAGGTGTTATTCTATTTCCCTAACACTATTGCCCACCAAGGAGGTTTGCAATAATATAATCAGGTTCATTCCAAATGCACAGTAGTCCATTCACTCGGTAATAGAATGTTCTGGTTTCCTAAACTAAGCAAGTCTACAGAAACACAGTCAGCTTCCTCCTGGCCGGAGCTGGGCTTCGGAGTGACCTCGTCGGGGGGTCCAAGCCCGGGCCTTTCGGAGCCACACCTGCGGGGGACGGACATCACTTAGTCACTCTCGGTCCCCATTTCCACATCTTTAAAAATAAGGGCTCATAACAGACCTACCCTCGTGGGGCTGCTGTGACGGTTAACTGAGATAATAGAGGGAGTGCTTGGAAGAAGGCCGAGTTCATTCGACAAACGTTAGCTCTGACTACTCTTGTCTGATGGGAATCCCGGAGCGCTGCCCTCGGACCTTACGTGGGCACTTCCTGAGCAGAAGGTGCCGTTCCCATTGTGGGAACAGATTCTGACATGATGAGCCATCAGGGATGGCCTGCAAAGCTGTTTTTCACTTCGTAGAATAGGGGGAAAATGGTCTTCTGCAAACATGTGACATTTTCCACTTTTTCTCCCCCTCTCCCCCCACCTCCCGCCCTTTTGTGGGGGAGGCACGTATATGGTAGTCAGACATTTTTATTGCAAAATGCCGTCTGGAAAAGATGCAAAACAAAATTGCTGAGATGCAAGGGAGGAAAACGAAGGGGGAAAACAAAAGGCGCCTTCCCTTTGCTTATTGAGTTCAAAGGCATAACAGGCAGCACCCTGCAGCAAATGGGAAGCTGCACTAATTTTAAAGCCATAAAGCGCTATCAAGAGCCCTGCGGGGCAGGACTACACTGCAGCTCCCGGCACCTAAATAAGACACGGTTCATTTACTTCGCAGCTTAGCCTAATGTAATCATCAGCGGATTTTAGCCTAGAGTTGTAACAGGCAAATAGCCGCTCGAGGAGGCGGCTCTCCCCGCCATCGAGGGGGCCGAGGCTAGATTGCTGTTGATTAGAAAATTTTTCAGTTTTGACAAGCACTTAATGAACATAAATCGCACCTTGATTGGTTTCCATTTGGGGCCACGGGCACACCTGAGAAGAGGGACCCTCCACCTCCACCTCGCCCTTCCTTGCAAGGCCTTAGCAACAATCGGGCAATCAGGTTATGAGCCAGAGAGGAAAATATTTATAAAATACAATTATGAGAATTCAATTTCCTAGCAGAAGTGGAAGAACACTCCCTCAGGACCCCCCACGTCCAGTCTCTCCCACTGAGTTCTTGGTAGTGACTCACTGTCAGTGGGGAAAATGGATGGTTTTGATTTATTTACCTTTTGCAAGAATTTTCGGCCACAATTAGTAACACTCAGAAGGCCCCAAAATTGGAAAACAAAATGACACAGATTGGGCACAAAGGAAGAAATGCCATGTTGCTAAGGCAACGTCCCATCGGCTCTACTAGATGCTTCAAGACTCAAATTCCTAAGCTTCGTGGTTAACTTTGTGCACTTACAGACACATACATATACATGATACTTCGTTTTCTTTCAATCCAGAGACGTGAAGAGAGAGAACTTTTCAATGCAGTAAAAATGGGTTAGGTAAAATCTGAGCTATGCGGTTAATTTATAGAGATGTGAAGACTTTATTTTGTCTGGTCTCACCCTACTTCTATTCACTCTGTGTTATCAAGACAACGCACAAGCATGTTGGCCCTTTTATCTGTAAATTCTAAATATTTCCCAAACCCTGAGGGCTATATAAAGTCAAGAAGGAATTCCTTGGGCCGAAATAAGATTTTGATAGAGAACCTGACTTTTTGGTGTATGTGTAATAATAGACATCAGCTTTTCAATAGGAACTTTCCTAACAAAACTTGTAGATGGCCCCTGAAAATATTTACACCATCATGGCAGTATGGTTCCACGGGACTGAAGACATTGGTATTTGGGAGAAGCAACTTATCATACTCTCTGTACCTAGTTGGATCAACGCCAAAATGATTTCCCTGGCCACCCGAAGCTCAGGCACGGACAGCGCCGCCCCACCCCGGCACTTGGCAAACAGGAACGGCCACGCGAGCAAGGTGTTTCCATTCCCATGGGCTCCGGACCACCATCCAGGTGATTCAACTCCATAATCCTGCACGTTCATGACCAGACCCTGCACATCTCCCAGCAGCTCGGCCAGGGCCCTGCTAAGGTGGATGTCTTTGAGCTCCAGCCGTCCTCGACTGCTCTCCTGTGTCCTCGTTTTCACATGAAAACCCCGAGCTCCAAGGGAATATTTGCACGCCCTCGCTCACAGCAGCAGCGTACACTGCAGCCCGGAGGAGGAGGCAGCCACCTGTGCACCCAGAGATGAAGGGCTCAATAAAATGTGGTCTGTCCATACCATGGGATATCCTTCAGCCTCAGGAAAGAAGGAAATCCTACCCAGCCGTTGGCTCCCTGGTTGAGCATCGGCCTATGAACCAGGAGGTCATGTGCCCAGGCTGCAGACTTGATCCTCCAGGGGGGGGCATGCAGGAGGCAGCAATCAATGATTCTCATCACTGATGTTTCTATCTCCCTCTCCCTCTCCCTTCCTCTCTGAAACCAATAAAAATATATTTAAAAAAAAAAGTTCTGGAGAATGGCTGATCAATAGTGGGAATATACTTAACACTCCTGAAGTATACACTTAAAAATGGCCCAGCCCTGGCTGGTTTGGCTCAGTGGATGGAGCATCGGCCCATGGACTGAATGGTCCTGGGTTCCATTCTGGTCAAGGGCACATACCTCGGTTGCAGGAGTCGCAGGCTTGATCCCGAGCAGGAGGCAACCAATCTATGTGTCTCTCTCACATCAATGTTTCTCTCTCTCTCTGTCTTTTCCACTCTCTCTCTAAAAAAATAAAAACAATTAAAAACAATTTAAAAAATGGTCTAGGTGGTCAACTGCAAAACTGTATGCTATATGTATTTTACCACAATTAAAAAAACACACACACAAAAAACCCCACAACAACCACCTTAAGTTCCTTTTCCCCTTAGAGACCTTCTCTCCCTATAATGAGAATGACACGGTGCAGTAGGAGCATCAGAGGAAGGACCGCTGCCCGATGTAGTGAACAGGCTTTGGAACAGTGATGGGCGGGGCACCGCTCTGGCGGAATTATACAGACGGCAAGTCTGCGAGTTCAGAGGCAGGGTTCGGGGAACCACCTTGGTAAGGGTGACCTCAGAGGCCTCCCTGGGAGGAGGGAAGGTGGGGACGGGGACTTCCGTGGAAGAAGGGAAGCCAGCCCAGCAGCTGCAGTGCTCAGAGCCACCTCCAGGCCACCAGGGTGGGGGAGGGGGCAGCGCCAGGATCGGAAGCCACAACTGCAGGTGCCCAGACCAGGGCCCCTGCACCTGGTCACCCAGAGTCACTGGGGATCGAGGCAGCAGGGAGGCATTAGGAGGGAATGCTGCTCTGGAGGCCACGTGTGCTCTCCCCAGGCGATGGAAGCGAACCTACCTTAGGAAGGTCTAGCTGGGGAGGTGGTTAGTTTTCTCGGTCCCTATCTTACTGCAATTTTTAAACAAGAGCCTGGACCATCCGCGGTGAGGTTCTAAGGTGCTGCAGGAGCCACGTGACTGGATCCCACGTGACCCACATGTCCTGACCTGTGTACCAACCACACACTGGGCAAAGAGTGGGGAGCAGGCCAGTCCTCGCCCTCCATTAGCTATGCTGTCCAGGGCAGCACGGACAGGGACGGCGCTTGGGAGTTGGCTGGCCCTCTCCCGGAGGAAGGGCATGAGGCCCACCTGGACAGCAGCTGCAAAGACCAGAAGCCAGACCGGAAAGGAACACACAGAGCAAGCCCAGCTTCCAGCCCCGTGGCTTATAAAGGGAAACAAGATCAAATAATCCTTCATCACAGAATGACTAATGCGGACTGCAGGCGTGTGGCAGAGACAGGACACGTGTGACATCATTCCCAGGAAGAAAGGGGGGGCCTGTCTTCTCAGGGTCGTCAGTCATTCTATGACTCAGAAGGCTCCTCGCCTGGAGACCGGCGCTGTGAACTTGTCCATCTTATTGTCTAGGCCAGTGGTTGGGAAACTGCGGCTTGCGAGCCACATGTGGCTCTTTGGCCCCTTGAGTGTGGCCCTCCCACAAAATACCACGTGCGGGTGCGCATGTACAATATGATTGAAACTTCGTGGCCCATGCGCAGAAGTCGGTATTTTGGGGAAGAGCCACACTCAAGGGGCCAAAGAGTTGCATGTGGCTCGGGAGCTGCAGTTTGCCGGCCACTGGTCTAGGCTCAAGCTAGTCTGACTTCTGCAAAGTTCTGGGGAAAACAACCAAGGGTTTCTCCGAGGACAATCCAATGCCTGCCACCCCAAGAACCTCAAGGTTCACCGGAGCAGGTGTGTGAAGCTGGCCGGAGCGCTCATCACAGGTTCTTGTGAATCCTGGATCCCCGAGTAAAACGTCCTTATTTTACGTGAGGAGTGTGTACTCTGAATGACGATGACCAGCGTGGGTACAAACAAGAGTTGTTCTCACAACACAGGTATCCCTTCCCTTTCTCCTTGAATTATTTTCAGAACACTGACTTAGGAAATTATTGTTTTTGTGAGTTTGCATCACTAATGAAGTAGATTTTCTGTCTGATATGAAACTTACTGAAATCAGCACTCTGATGACAATTTAGAGCTCGAGTTTGACTCTACTGATGTGAAAAAACCCCAGACATCAACAACATGCAGAATCTAAGGCCGGAATGGAAATGAAGGTCTTGTAAGAAGGGAAGTGAGGGAGAAATGACAGGGTCACAGCTGTTTCCAATTCAGGCAACACAAAGTGGAAAAGAACACGCCAGCCAGGTGCGTCACCCAGGTGTGCCAGGCCAGGTGGGCCAGCGAGGTGGACTGTCCACCTGCCACACCTCCTCATGAAGTTCAGGACAAGGGCACTGGAAAGACCTTGGCTCAACTGGGGCCACGACCTGATTCTTACAGGTGCACTTAGGCATCCCCCCCGCACACACCTTTGTCAGCAGGAATGCAAGCCGTGCCCTCACGGCTGCTCCCGTGACAAGCAAGATGAATGGGCTGCGATGCTGAGCTGTGGAGCCCCGAGGCCCGAGCTCTTTCTCATTATCCCTCCACTTTTCTATCAAGGTGCTCCCTGGGGCTCGCATTTAAGTCCACAGAACAGGCTGCCCCTCGCCGGCCCGACCGGAATCCAGCTAAGTGTCACAAAACCACGGGACAGTCATATGTATCCCCCAGGGAAGTCGGGCACCCGGGGCTGTTTCAAGGTCTGCGGTAGACAAACTTCCCAGAGAAACAAAAACAGACACCACGGAGGCGCTTCGGAGGTCTTGCTTTTCACTACTTTAGTCTGATTTAAACGTTTCAGGTTGTCTTTGCAAAATCTCAGGTGGAGTTGAAGGAGCAGGTGAGCTGGTGGGTGCTAATGGGAGGGTGACCACTTTGTCCCTGGGTGCCCGGGACTCAGCACCGAAGTCCTGTGGCCTGGGCAGCCGAGGGGCACCCTGCTGGGAGCACTTCGTTGTTTTGGGTGAGCTTTCCACCTGCCATCTCACTGGGGGTAGGCTTTATTTCACGTCACATCAGCATTTTGAGAGAGAAAGACGAACCTCGTGAACTGGGTTCTTCTGGTAAGTTTTCATCTGTCCACGTGACTGGCGTCCCCCAACAGCTCTAACTTTGAAATAGGCTTTTCCTTAGAAGCCCAACTGACTCCTTTAGCTCCGTTGCTAAGAGTTTTGGGTAAAAATTTCAGACTCGCCTACTCTTTAGGACTATGAAGCGACCTTTTATAAGACAGCACCATCCAACTTCCCACCCAGGAAAGGATCCTTGCCCAGATCTCCAGACACTGTGCAGCCAGTGCTCAATGTCCCTGACAGGCACCACCTCCAAGGAGGGGCCTTGTCGTGTGCAGAGGGATGGACATGTGACCTGAACCTCCTGGGCTCCAGCTTCTGACAAGGGGGCAGCCCAGGTGCACCCCAGACAGCTGGTGAACACATTCGGCGAGAGACACAACGCTGCGGACGTGTAGGCTCTCTGAGGGCATCCCCCACTCAGCACCGCTGAAATGCTCGGCGACCCTGCCCCACCGTGCCCTGTGGCTAGCGTGGGGACCCACTGTGGAACCACTGATCTTTAAGACAGCCGGGGTTGAAAGCCACCGGCACAGCTGCCTCCTGTGCCGTGTCTCCTCCTCTCTGCCCACAATGCAGGAGGTGAAAGCAGAATCGATGAAGGCTGACGATAAAGGTTACACCACCTCCCCAGCTCCCCACCTCCGAGTGATTCTTATCATTCGTGGATTCAGCCGCTCCCTTAGGCAGCTCTGTACCTGCGTCCATAACTTTAGCCCCAGGACCCTGGTGTTGACTGGATTGCACTTTGCAATGACGTGGGCTCCTGCTTGCCATGTGATTATGTAACGAAGCCCCACGGTGCTCCTTTTCCACATTCCAATAATATCCGTGCACGCGTACAGAAAGAAGGACGGGCCTGGCAAACACCAGGGCATCCAAGACAAAGCCTGTGCGGAAGGCTTCTGAGGGACTGATGGTGATTACATAAGCCAGAGGCTGGACTGAGAAGTAAGGAGGCCCTATCCCTCCCACAGGCATGTTCTGTACACACAGCTGTTGCCACTTTTGTCCTTGGCAGGAAGCGGCCAAGGTCCCTGTGGCCAGGCCTGGGCTTAGCGGGTGACAGTGAGGGGCCTTGAAATGCATCATCACTCAGATCTCATCTTTTACTGCCCAGTGAGTCCAGCAAGAAGAATGTTTTGCTTTCACTTCTCTCTCTAAATGGCACAGAGCAACCTGGTCAACAATTAGACCTTTGCTCTCTCACGGGGTTTTGGGAAGAACTCAGCCAGGAGAGGGCAGCCCTCACCCCGCCTCCCCCCCCCCCCCCCCCCGCCTGTGCAGCAGCGCTGGGGAGAGAACCCCGAGAAGACTGTGCTGCTGTGGGGTTCTGATGGGCAGGGGCTGGGGCAGAGGGGCTGGAGACCTGGACGGGCAGCACCGGTCTGAGGCAGGCCACCTGGAGAAGCAACCCGACTCTCGTCCCCAAATAAACCAAGCACCAAGGAATTTCCTCGGTCTCCTTGAGAACGTGTACCTGGGAGGTTCCCACCACCATCAGAAACATGTCAGGGATGCTGATAGAACTCCTGGTTTCCAGCGCGGCTCCGAAAGGTGAAGCCACTGCTGCAAGACAAGGGGGCAGTGCACCCAGCAAGGACGCCACTTGCTACCTGTCACGTTGGGAAACATGTAATTTATTTTTAAGGTAAACGTTCACGAGGGTGCGGTGGGAAAGTCTCCTCTGACATATCGCCAGAGGAGATAAAACCAATATTCTTCCCAGGAATTTGGCAACATACACCCAAAGCACAAGACGCAATTCAGGAGGCCAGCTGCTAGGGACGTGTCAGAGGGAAATGGACACGGGCCCCGAGGTGGACAGAAGACGCTGATTAGCTACTTGGTAAAGATAACTCAAAGTGCATTTATTTGCCAAATGGCCCTTTTGGAGATAGTGTTAAACCAACCAGGATGTACCTGCACGACGGACATTCTATAACCACTAAGAATCGGGGCACACAGCCCATTTCCTTGCCGACATGCGAAAGCACGTATGATTCATCATTGCCTAGGAGTGGGGGCCAGTTAGCTTACACAGGTGCCCGCATGCTCGTGGAGGGAGAAGCACGCTCCCAAAATGCTAGTGGTCATGTTCTCCAGGTGGTATTTTGGGGTGATTTTCATTTATTTCAATCTGTTTATTTCCAACTTCTTATCAATAACTGCGCAATTTTAAAAGTATTTACCTTTTTAAATGAAAAGCTTAACACAGTGATGCAATCAATTAACCAGCTAACACTATATATTAGAATCTATATATTTATCTGAATCAAGACAGATGCACATGCAAGGTTCATGGAATGTGCTGCTATGGGACTAACACCCCATCTTCTGCCTTTATCAGGGTCCCCAAAGAAACTCACTGTGGGTAGAATGTCTGCATTTCCCCCCAATAATAAGATTACTTCTGTTTTTCATCTCATATAAATCAACAATATAACAGATTTTATTAACACAGACAGAAAAGCTTCTCTTGCCTTAGGAACTGGGATGTGTTCTTATTTTTTGGTTGATCCTCACCCGAGGATATTTTTCCATTGAGATTTTAGAGAGAGTAGAAGGGAGGGGGGGACACAGAGAGAGAGAGAGAGAAACATCAACATGAGAGAGAAACATGGATTGGTTGCCTCCTGCATGCGCCCCAAGGGTGTGCGGATCAATCCTGCAACCGAGGTACATGCCCTTGACCGGAATTGAACCTGGGACCCTTCAGTCCACAGGGTGATGCTCCAACCACTGAGCCAAACTGGCTAGGGCATGTATTCTTATTTGACAATAAAAACCGAGTCACAGATTGCGTTTAACTTATTTTGACCTCAGCTGCTCAGAGCGAACCCTAGGCTCCTATGCACGTGTGCCCCTTATTCTCGGTTCTCAGAGAGACAGTCTCTTCCCCCTTCCTCTCTGACTACTTGCGCCTGTCTTTGTACTCTCATCTGTGCCTTCCACTGAGATTCTCCGTAGAATTAATTAGAGAGCCACAGTGGACCATTCAGGAGAGGGAGAGAGAGATGCGTGGTCGGACATCATGAGGGACATTACTCATCTTATGGTGGAGCAGGACCAGAGCCGACTTCAATTCAGAGACGGGGCTTGACCGCCGTGAGCACCCCACCCCACCCACAGTATCCACGCTGAGGCGGCGCCTGCCAGCGCTCTGAGGGGCGACACTCACGTGCAGACTGGGGTGATAGGTGAGCACACCGTTGTCGCACAGGGTGACGTACTTCTTCTTCCACTCTTTGTTCAACGATTTGCCGCTTCGCTTCAGCAACATGCCCTGGGAGGAACAGGGAGCCAAGGATAAATTAGTAAGGTCATGTGTGGACTCTAAAAAATTTTACACTTTCATTTTAACTGCCATCTTAAAAGGAAAGTACACTTATTTTTAGCTCAGTGATTTGGTTTTCTCCTCTTTTATATACAACGTATATATTCGGCCAGACTCCTTTGGTGTGGATGTGCCTGTTGAACTTGAGATGGTGATACTGATGCTAAGAGATGTAACACAAACGGCCGTGATGCGCAACAGTGTACCTTTCTTATTCTAAGCCCACAGGAACACCTACAGGAATGTCTTACAAAAGGACACCTAAATTCCCCTTTCTACAAATAAGACATTAACTGTATTCTTACCTTACGATCTTGGCAAATGAGAACATTTTATTTTGAATTTATTAAAAATGAAATTCCATTTGCAAACACAGCGAGAGCATTTAACAGATGAACTGTGTGTAATTTACTTGAACCCATTTCTAATGAAATCATATTAGGGGCCCATGAAAAGCATTCAAACTTGGACACTCTCACAGTGAAGCTCCAATTTTCCTTCGATGGTGATGAGAATGGATTCTTGTTTTAACTGCCAATTCCCAGCAAAGCTGGGACCTTCCCTGGGTCAGGAAGCCCAATGGCCAGCACCGACCCCTGCCGGGCCCACGACCTTGACTTCCCACGTTCCTTCCCTTTGGGGCTTCACGCCTGCCTCGCTCAGGCAATGTCAGCTTCAGCTCTCATCTCTGGTCTCCTGCCTCCTGCCCGCTTACAGCAAGGAGAACGGAAGGCCCCCGTCCTCGCTCTTCCTCTCGCTGCCCAGGTCTGAACTCACAGGATCGTAATTCTGACTGAGAAAGCACTGATGCTCGTTAACTCACCGGACGGAGGCTGAAGGGACGCTGTGGGTTAAGAAACAGGGTTTGACACCCTGAAGAAGCAGAGGTGCCCTTGAGTGCCCTTGGGAGCTGCACTGCCTCCTAATCCTGCTACTCCCCCAGGAACCACAACACGGGGGGGAAAAATCAAGCAAGCATCTTTATGTGATAATTAAGTTCAAGGTCCAATTAGTTACCAGCACTGTGACAATACTTTTTTTATGCCAAATGTCACAAATAGAATGAATGGATTGTGAGCTGGTTTGGGACTCTGATCACCATTTAAATATTGTTTCTGGGGGAAATATCAAAAAGTTGGAAGCAACTAACAGTGAACCTTTGGTTCTTGACTTTTTTGCAAGTTCTTATTTTTAAAAAACAAACATGTGGCAAAACATGGCATCCCTTGATTTCTGAGAATCTAAACGACACGTGGCCCCGAGACCAACGAGCAGACAGGCCCCAGGAGGCGCGGCTGCAAACCAAGGGGTGCAACTGCACTGCGTGAACCAGGAAGAGCCCCTGGGACGGGGCAGTCACACTAGGGACGTGGTAATAAACATGCAGTCGCTCCAAATCATTACACTGCCCTCCCAGGGGGACGGTACGATCTCTAAACTCAGCATCGAGAAGCCTGCCCCCAGTTTTGCCGTGGGTTCCATCCTTCCCGGCCCAGTGCAGAGCGAATTCCACCACCACCAGGGCCCGGGTCGCTGCAGTGTCACTGGTGGCTGAGAGCTGCTGGAGCTTCAGAAAGCCCTGCCACTCCCACTCCAGGAAACGCAGGCCTCACCCCAGGGCCCCATGTGGAGGCCCGCTGTGGGCGCTGCCCGGAGCCAACCCCACACCCACAGGCCTCCTCTCCCCAGTGAGGGCTAGAAGGACATACTGCTTAAGGGATAAAGAGAACATTCCAGCCGGGAGATGATGTGAGCAGGTGACGTCAGAGGGGAACTAAAGCAGGCTGCCTTGTTGTGGTGTCAGGAAAGCATAATCTCTTGGTGAAAGACAGTCCAAATCTTGACAATCTTAATTCTATGGTTCCCGGTGGAGGGTCACCTCGATTACGTGTACTATTCAAACGCTGTGAAAGTCAGCGGGGCCCGAAGGACAGCCTGGCACCCAGGAGCCGCATTTCCGCTCTCCACCCTCAGCCAAGCCGGTTTATACCCAACCTCTTCCCTGAACCCCCAAAAGACGGTAGAAACTGAGCGTCGGCCGCCCCGTCCCCAACATCACAGCTGCTCTGAGCTCAGGTGCCAGCTGCCCGCTGGGCCAGGCCAGAGGCACGCTTCCTTGGATGCCTGAACGCTAACACCGCTGACGTGTTTCTACACATCACTTGCTCCCCATATGCAGCAGGTCAGGGTAGCAGAGCTATGCGGTTCCTCGGTGCAGACAAGACTGAGCCACACAGGTAAAGTCACTGTTAGCTGACGGGCAGCGCCAGGCCCAGCCATCCTGCCCTTTCCATCCACTGCACTGTGCTACTCTCCTCGGAACACAGCATCCCCCAAGGTGCCCAGGGAAGAGAGTGAACCATGGCCTGCCCTGGGACAAACATTTACCGATGCGACCAGGACAGGGCCTCGCTGAGTCAGACTGAGGCCCCATGCTTCTGTCCTCCTGGACTTACACAGTTTTTCTCTTAAGAACCAAGAAAATGGAAAACTCTAAAACAGCTCATTTTAAACTCTGAAAGGCTGTGAAGCTGCCATCCCACCAGCCAGAAGATGACAGAGGCCAGGAGGCTCTTTGCCGCAGACACTGCGGGCAGTTCCCTTCGGCCTGTGGAAATGGCCCTTATGATTCTAAGTCTCTTTGATCTCGTGTGACCCAGGGCAAAACTGCACGGCAGAATGTCACAACGCATCCGTAGTCTATCCCTCAGATGCCACTTTAGAACATGTAAAACCGATCTCCTGCTTAAGACTGTCCCTGACCCGCCATCACAGTGCAGACATTAATTATAGTTAATGCTTTATTTGACTCTCATGTGACTTACACATCTGTTTGTAAACTTTTAAAATTTCAAAACAATATTGGGTTCATTGCGAGCCAGGGGATGCTCTAAGAGCCTTAAAGTATGAACCTGCTGCAGGCTTATAGCGGACCTGATGGTCATGGCTAGGATTATCCCCATTTTACAGATGAGGCCACTGAGGCACAGAGAGCTTATGTAACTACCCCCAGCACGCACAGCCAGCCTGGTAGCTGGTCTCAAGATGGCTCCCAATGCACCATGAGTTGTGGTATTCGTGGCCCTGTGCAAATCATCCCACCCTGACTTGGAAATGCCCAGACTCACATTAACCAACAGAACCAGAGGGAGTGATGCTACCTACACCAGGCTGGAACCTACAGAAACCCTGGCAGCTCCCCTCTGGAGAGCTCTGTTGGATAAGCCTTGCTGTGCTCTGTCCATAGTCCTGAACCACCAAATTAAGATAAATAATAAAATAAGTTTTCTCAAATCAGTAAGTTTTGGGGTAGATCCTTAGGCAACAATAGATAAGAAAAACAGAGCTAGCATCCTGTATTGCTGTAATAAAAATAAAAACCACAGGCTTGGCACCAGCGCTGGCTGAGGCTGGTGAGGACGTAGCTGCAGTGGAGGCTGGAGGGGCGTGAGAAAAGTGCTACCCAAGGTTGGAGACGGAGACGGAGCCGAGTTGTGCTCTGGCTAGCAGAACGGTCCCAGGCCTGCTGCCCGCGGGGATGCCCAGCAGCCTGGCTGCTGGCTCCAGTAACCCCGGGGAGAGTTTCCAAGCAGGACCAGAAAAAATGTTTCCAATTTAAAAGTCATGCTGGGCTGAACCATGAGAAAAATCATCTCTGGCCCCCAGCTTCTCCTGCCAGTAGAACTGGCCTGAGGATGAAGATCAAATCCAGGGGGTGTCAGTAGATGTGACATCAGAATACAGACTCCGCCAAAGGTCTGGCAGCCGGACACGCTGCCCCATGAGAACGCAGCAGGATTGAGGGCAGGAACGCATGGACCCTTCCAATAGAGTTTGTATATTAGAGATAAGGAGCTGTGGATGGGCTTGTCTAATGAAATGGACGGTCATTGGATACAAAGGACACCCACAAGATATTTAAAGGAATTATATGCCATGTATGACTAAATGGTACAACGTTCAAAATGAATCTTTTCACTTTAGGCACTTGACCTATATGGAGCAGGAGGCAGGCTGAGAAAGCCACACAGATGTGACAACAGGCCACACCTTATGGAAAAGCAAGGCCAGCCCAGACAGCAGAGCCCAGGGCAAGGGAGGATGCCCCGCCCCCGCCCCGAGCAAAACACACTCCCTGTGACCAGAGCAGGGTAGGGTAGAACATGTGCCCGGTGGGCTCAGAGGTGCTGTGGGCCACAGGTCACCTGTCTGTGTTGGCATTGTGGCACTGTGTGCGCGCGCAAGGTAACTCGGCTCTCAAGCTCCCTGGTCTTCAGATGAAAGCATCAGAGCTGAGCAGCCTCATCCACACATGCACCTGATGCAGACAGTGACCCTGAGCTTCCAGTCTGAGCTGGATGCTGGGATGAGACTGTGAATCTGGAGACGGGGGGAGGGTATTCTGCATGTACGAGGTCAGACGGAAGTAGCCAGTCTCCAAAGATGACCCTCAAAAGCCCAGCTCCTGGGTGTGGTCCTGGGCCCTATGCCCATTTAACCAATGGGATGTGGTGAAATTACGCTGTGACCACTCCGGCCAAGGCCTTCAGAGGCCTGGCCGCTCCTGTTTCCATGCGTTGGGAGCCCAGCAGACTGTGAGAGATCAGAGGAGGGTTCTGCTGCAGAGACTGGCAAGAGAGAGACCCTGAGGTACACCGAGGGGCACTGAGCTCTCCTGTCAGGAGCACAGAACTGCCGCTGACCGGCCGACATCAAACACGTGAGAGAGGAAGTGACCCTGGACACTCTGCCCTGGAAGGCACCTTGGGAAGCAGACATGTGCTGGCCCACACTCCCTGCCCACAGACTCCTAAGAGATAACGAGATGGCGATGGTTGTAAACCACCATGTGCGGGCTTATTACCAGCGACACTAAACATGGCGGCAGGAGAGCAGGTGGTTGCACCTCCAGACCAACTTTCAAGGTTTAGCATCTTTCACTTGTTTGCACAGTAAGAGATTTAAGGGCTTTGTGACATCTCAACTATTCCTCTGATCTTACTTGGAAATGGCAAATGCGGATCTAACTGCTACCACCTAATTTACCCTCACATTGTAAAGTCTGTAACTTTAATGATCTACAACCCAAAATACCAGATTCCAGGCAGGCACTTCTGGCTTTTAATTTTTTTTTTTTTTTTTTTTTTCTCAAGGAACCCTTTCTATGGCAGAGCAAAGAGCAGAATTGTCTTCTGGCTGCAATCTCCTTATTAGTCATGTGCATTCCTTGCCTAGTCCCAAGAGGTCACTGGAAGCCAAAAGCAATGTTAAGTGTGCAAGCTTTAAATAACTTACAAAGTTAATGTAATGAATGTAAGTGCGATCTGAAATCCATCACTCAGCGCTCGCTGCAGCCCCGAGGTGTGATAAAACACCACTCATAAATTTATATTAAAACTCTGCTCGATAGCAATTATTTACCAACAAAGACTTACTGACTGCATCAGCGACGGGGTCTCTACCAGGCGAATCAGCCTGTTATGTGTCTGAGGGACCAGGTGGTGTTGGCATCTGCTAGCTGGGAGGTCATCATGACACAGGGAGGAGACATTTAATGGCCAGGGTCCCACCTGGCAAGGGAGCCACGATGGCCATGGACTGCTCTCCCTAAAGAGGGGATCACGAACGGCATATCCAGGGAGCACGGAGCTCTGGGTCAACAGCTACTGGAGGCCACGCACTCGCTGACCGGGAGCCGAGGGGAGTGTGGGTGGGACTGAGCAGTGACACCAAGCTGGGGGTGCCAACAGCTGTCTAATTACCAAGTTCAAAAGACAGTGGTTTTGCCCTGGCCTGTTTGGCTCAGTGGATTGAGCATCAGCCTGTGGACTGAAGGGTCCCAGGTTTGATTCCTGGTCAGGGCACATGCCTGGGTTGCGGGCTCGATCCCCAGTGTGGGTTGTGCAGGAGGCAGCTGATCAATGATTTTCTCTCATCACTGATGTTTCTATCTCTCCCTTTCTCTCTGAAATCAATACAAAATATATTTTAAAAAAAGACAGTGGTTTTTTCATGGCTTAAAATATCCACGTGAGTTCAGAAGTGTTGGATGCTTCTACTTCTAAAGAAACAACACCTGAGGTTGAGGCTGGAGCCCTTCTTTGTTCTGTAAGGAACACCTGCTAGTGGTTCCTCAGCACCGTAGGATTTGCGTTGACCAGGGGTCCTCAAACTTTTTAAACAGGGGGCCAGTTCACTGTCCCTCAGACCGTTGGAGGGCTGGACTATAGTTTAAAAAAAAACTATGAACAAATTCCTATGCACACTGCACATACCTTATTTTGAAGTAAAAAAACAAAACGGGAACAAATACAATATTTGTATTTGCATGTGGCCCGCGGGCCGTAGTTTGAGGACCCCTGGCGTTGACACTCGAACAGATTCTCATGACAGCAGGTAAAGGGGTCTGCGAATTTCTAAAATGTCGGCAGCATTCCCTGAGATCCAGAGTATGAACACCGACCACCTGATTTTCACATTTGCATTTAATACTTTTGTTGTTGTTAATCCTCACCCGAGGATATTTTTCCATTGAGTTTTAGAGAGAGTGGAAGAGAGGGGGAGAGATACACAGAAAGAAACATCGATGTGAGAGATACATAGATTGGTTGCCTCCCACACCACATCCCGACCAGAGCTAGGGATGGAGCCTGCAACCGAGGTACATGTCCTTGATGGGAGCTGAACCTGGGGCCCTTCAGTCTACAGGTCAATGCTCTATCCATTGAGCAAAACCAGCTAGGGCTGCATTTACTACTTTTATTCTAATCAAGATTTCCCCCGTATCATGTGTTTAACTTGTGATTTGCTGATATTAACTGACTTAAAAAAAATCCAAACAAACTAGAAAAGCGTATTTGGGGGGTGGTAGGTGGAGGAAAGTTGGGGAAGCAGAGGGGCTGTTGGTTCAGGAGCAGGGAACCCCTCCCCGTCTCTGGCTCCCTGTGGAAAAAGGTCCATCTGGGCATCTCTCTTACTTCCGGCTCCTGCAGAATGAAAACGCACCAGCCGATACCTGCTCCCTCATTACGCTAAGCAGTGCCTTGCACTTAACAAATACACGTTTTCAAGAACATGCCTGGACCCGAGGGAGTGGAAATTCACCACTGAAGTGACTGTCTGGGGGCAGAGTCTGCACAGAGGCCTCCTGGCAGCCCTCCCTCACTCTCGCAGCGGGCCAGGGGACAAGTGCTGGCGTCAGCAAGCCCCGTGAAGTGTCAGATGCCTAGTCCTGGGCTGCACTCATTCCCTCTCACCAGCTCTCCACGCCCGCCCCTCCACTACGGACTGCTAGAGCTGGGAATCCCACAGCCTGCACCGGCTGGCCTGTGGGCCAAATCTCACCTTCTGCCTCTTTTTGTCAATAAAGTTTAATCGAAATACGGCGACATTCAATTGTACCTATGGCTGCATTCACCCTGTCCATGGTGGGGCCGTGGTTACAGGAAAGGCCAGGTGACTTGCAAAGCTTAAAATACTTGCTATCTGGCCCTTTACAGAAGACTGTGGGCCCAGCTCTAGGATCTGAAACTATGTACAGGCAACCAGCAGCCATCACTTGATTTAAAATTGGCAAATTCTGTTCTTTCTCCCTGAAATGTCCTTCTTGTATCATTAATGCCCGCCATCCTGAGCTGCAGTCATGGGCTCAGGGCTTCCCCTGCCTTTACTGAGCAGGCACCATCGGA
Source organism: Myotis myotis (assembly GCF_014108235.1). Taxonomy (NCBI): domain Eukaryota; kingdom Metazoa; phylum Chordata; class Mammalia; order Chiroptera; family Vespertilionidae; genus Myotis; species Myotis myotis. The sequence continues at coordinate 33,842,253 of NW_023416390.1, read as the reverse complement.
CCCTTAGATAATGGCTTTTAGGGGCTGAATTACATCCTCTGAATCCTACGTTGAAGTCTAACCCCCAGCACTTTAGAATGTGGCTGTATTTGAAGATGCTGCCTTTAAAGACCTCATTATGGTTACATGAGGCCCTAATCCAGTGTGACTGGTGTCCCTTTAAGAAAAGACTAGGGCACAGACACACAGAAGGAAGATGATGTAGAGACACAGGGAGAAGACGGGACTGGCACTTCCGGCCTCCAAGACTGTGAGACAATTCATTTCTGTGGTGTAAGCCCCCAGGCCGTGGTGGTTGCTATGGCAGCTGGAGCAGACTAACAGAAGGAGCTGGAACAGGTGGTAACTGCTATAGCTCAGAGGGCCCTTCCCTCAGCACACCTGTGGCCCCAGCCCAGTAGGTGGACGACCTGGGTCTCACCACACAGGCCTCCAGGCCCCCGAATCACACTCCTATCTTCAGCTGTCACTTCCCCACTCTCTCAAGTCCTCGCTTCTCATTCCCTCTCTGGGTAACTCACTGGCACCTCAAATCCAGCACACCCCAAGCAGGCACAACTGGCTTCCCTCCACGGACTGGGAGTTCTGGGGGCCAGGGGTCCAGAGTGGGCTCTGGCTCCAGTCCCTGGCACAGGGTCAGTCCCGAAATGACTATCCCAATGTACAGAGATTTCTAGTTCTAAAATGGCTCCAAAAGTCCCCACATCTCTAAATATCAAAGCAGTCCACTGAAAACCTAAAAGTAAAAAGTAAAATAATAAAAATAAAATAAAAAGGGGGGAAGGAGTAACATCCTGCCACTCCATTAACAGGCCACCGAGCCAAGCCTGGCTAACTGACCCAGACAGTCCAGGGCGCAGAAGGGCACAGAGGAAGCAAGTGTGACAAGAATGGCCAGGCCGGGGAACACCCTGGTCACAGCGGCTCTCGGCTCAAGGTGTGGAAAATACTCTTACGTGAAAGAAGTCGGTCAGGAACAATCAGTAAATTAGCACCAAGGATACCCACGTAATTCTAGAAGAGACCTGATACCCATCAACAGAGAAATGCAAGTGAGAAGCGGACCCTTTGGGATCCCCATCATTTTACAGGTAATCCAACCAAGTACAGAGAAGCTCAGCAAAGTCATCCGGGCCTGTGCGGCTGGGCCAGGATTCCATCTCGGGAATGTTCATTCTGACTGGTCCTCTTGGTCCTATTATTATTATTATTATTATTGATAACCAATAATAATAATAATTAAAAAATCCCTGTGTAATGCAATTATGCCATGCACAGAAAGGGATGGAGAAAAGAGAAGAATATCTTCTTGTAAGGATCATAAACATAAACTGAAAGTATCAAACTTAACTTTAATGCAGTCACTTTTGTACTTCCAAGGCATTAAAAAAATGAATGATCAGAATCCCGGCCATTGTTGCTACAACGACAGTGTTCTGTTTATCATGCTCCCAGGACGAGGTCATAGCCCTGTGTCCCCGTGTGGTTTCAGAGCTGGCAGAGCCATAGCAAAGAGCTGGGCGGCAGGGGAGGCACTGTTGGCCTCTGGGTCTCATAACTGAACTGCTACTTAGTTACTATCCTGGAGGAAATCATTTCTGGAGAAAGAAGACACAATGAATTCGAATGAGTAAATGTATTCAATTGGTAATTACTGAGCACCTACCATGTGCCACACGACTGTTCTCTATGCTGGGGACAGAGAGGGGCTATCTTCCTGGGGGAAGAACACAATACTTACAGCGTGTTGGACGATGATCCCCACCACTGGAAGGGTGATAAGGAGTGGGTGGGGTTGCAAACTTAAAACAGATAGTCAGGGAAGGAATTACGGGTTGAAATGTGTCCCCTCCCAAATCCATACATTGAGGTCCCAACCCCCAGGACCTTCAATTCACTGTGTGCAAGAAAATGACCCCAATTAACTTGTCTCCCTAGATCCTCCCCAGATGGAAACCTAGCAGATTCACATACATGATGCTTGGATGTAAGCCTTGGTAAAAAAGTCACGGACCAATGGGACGAGTACATGTGGGCTCTGCCACTTCGGCAGTTTTAATGTTCTATCTGGTTTAAAGCGTTTCCACAGCTACAGCAGGGAGCCCCCCCAACTGAACTCTTAAACACACACACACACACAAAACAGCGCTACCTCCGCCCTGGCCTCCTCCAGAGGGTCCATCATACCACAGACAAGGCTTCTCTCCAGCCTGCTCTGCTCTGGGAGGGCAAGGGGACTTGGAGATGATTCTGGCTCTTTAACCAGCTCCCTCTCGACCCCTCCCCTCTCTGGTTAGTGATATTTCTGTCATTCTGCCAGGTTGTAGGGTACAAAGGGTTACACTTTAATTGAGCTGTCAGCATCTCCAGCAATCCTATAAAGCCGCGATTATGCACGGCGGGGTTAGGGACACACTTGTTATTGTCGATGCCCTATTTGCGAAACCCAAACCTGCGCCACACACAGGTCAGCTGACCCGCGCGACCTTCCTGTCATTAGCCGCGTCTCTTCCTACCTCACCGCTGAGAAAATCACAGGGCCCTGGCTTCAAAGCGCTGGCCGGGACTGGATTCGACCAGGAGCTAATCACCCACAAATCCAGCTCAAATGGCAATAATTGGCTAAACTCTTCCCCTCTCCAGAGCGCAGCAGTAATTTGGGATAATAAAGAAAAGAATTATTCAGCTAACTGCCCCGAAATGTATGCTTTGTGACCGACACACTTCACATTTTAATAATGATGGACACAGAATGCAATTTAATACCGAGTCAACGGAATAACAAGCTGGAGGATCGTGGTGGGGAGGGAAGTTGGCTGGGTTTTTCTCCCGTCTTCACAAACCACGGCGGCTCTGAGGAAGGCTGCTGGGAGCCACACTTCACGGGAAGCCGGCCTGGAATTGAGTCCCAACCAGAACCAAATGAAGTCTAAACGTGGGCAGAAAAAAACAATGAAACGACTATATATTGGGATGCTAAAACAATAACAATGAATTTTTTAAAAACCTCCCTCATCCAAAGAGAAGAAAAAAATGGAAACTAACAACAAATTCCCAGTGCGCTGGGGATCCCTCGTAACGTTTCTAGTTAATATCATCTCTTGATCGCCTCATTTTTCTTCCCTTTCACCCTGCCTCTGTCTGTGACAGGCTTCCAGCGGCAGGGATGACAGTGTCAGCACTGAATGGCTGCGGTGACACCTCCACGGGCCGCCCCTCAACACTCACTGTCTCGGGGACTCGGGCTGCTCAGCAGAGCAGGGCCGCTCTGTCACCTCCGGGCGCCCAGCCTGGCCTCCCACCCAGTCCTGCCCTGGAGGTGAGAACCACAGACACACCCCCAAGGGGCTCTCTCCCTGGTCTGGAGACAGACTTAACTGAGCCTGTGAGATTTCTCCTGTAGTGAAAGAAAATTAGACTGAATTCAATCACCTGCCCAGGAAGCCCAGGCAGGTCCCAGAGTGAGGCCAGGGATGGACAGCCACCCCCTTCATGCAATGGCGGACACATCACAAAATACAAACACCCTGTGCAAGGACACAGCGAGAGAGAGGAATTTCTGGATGAGCAACAATAAAAATCCTGCAGCTGCTTCTTATTCAGGCAAGTGACCCCGAAGCCCAGCCAGCATCCCGGAGACCACACGTGCTATGACCACTGCGCATTACAGTGCGTGTGCGCGTGGGCACGCTCGCGCGGGGGTGGGGCTGGGGTGTCGGAGCTAGTGCGGGTTGAAGCTACGGAGACGTTTATATCTACCTAAACCACCACAGGTCTTCTGCACGGGACACTGGCCTTCTGTCCCCTCCCCAACACTTTAAAAAAATATTTTTTATTGATTTCAGAGAGGAAGGAAGAGGGAGAGACAGAAACATCGATGATGAGAGAGAATCATTGATCAGCTGCCTCCTGCACATCTCACACTGGGGATCGAGCCTGCAACCCAGGCATGTACCCCGACAGGGAATTGAACCATGACCTCCATAACCTCCTGGTTCACAGGTCGACGCTCAACTACTGAGCCACGCCAGCCGGGCCCTCACCAACACTTTTTAATGTGCTCTCCATGGAACACACTCTGTTCTTGCTCCCCTCTGGTCTCTCTCCCATACACCTGCCCACTGCTCACTCACCAACTCCTGAACACTGCCGCTGCTCAGAGCGCGTTTCAGGGTGCAGCCTCCCCGAGGGCCTCAGCCACAGGGTGGACAGCACCACCTGGTCCCCACAGGTGGCCCCTCGCCACCTGCCCAGCAGGAGCCTCCGGTCACGCCCCCTGCAGGGTTCCCAGGCACTGTGGACCGAACAAGGGCAGCTACTCCCCCATGCCTCAGTGCTCCCCGGGCCCAGGAGACCCTCCTGGCCTCCCCCTCGTCCCCCTGGGTATCCTCGTCAGCTCAGACCCCTGCACTGGACCTGCTCTGTGCATGTGTCACCACGAGCCCGTGTGACCACCGAGGCTCACGTGTGGTCAGTTCTGAGACCTGCTGTGAGTGTAAATTACACACCAGGTTTTGAAGGTTTAAGTGAAAAAATAATGATTTTTTTTACACTGATTACATGCTAAAATAATTAAATTGTGGATATACTTGGTTAAATAAAATATTATTATTAAAATTAATTCACTTGCTTTTTTGAGTGTGTTTTTACTCCTTGTAATGTGGCTACAAAAAACAACAACTAGGGTTCCGTTCTGCTTCTATGTGACGGTGCTGCCCGGACATCCAGACCACAGCAGCTCCTCCCCGCCGGCCCCTCAGCTCTGCGCCACCAGCTTGACAAGGGCCAGGACTGCTCTCCTCTTGCCCATTTTTTGTTTCCTGTAACCTGGCAAATACGCGAAAAAAAAGGCTTACTGACTGAACAAATGACGGAGTGGTTATAACCATTGCCATGAATGATACAGGGTGTGTCACTGAGATTAAATACTTGTGCAAGGGCATATGAGCAGGGAGAAGGAGGACCCGAATTTGAGTCCACGCTGTCCGTGGGCTCCCATCCTGTCAGCACAGGCAGCCACCCTGCATTCCATGGCCAAGGGGATCAGTTTCACCCAGGAAATGGCAGGCGGCTGAAATTGGGATCGAATGAGTGCACGTGTGCTTCTCAATACAGGTTTGCATAAAAAGGTCAGGGTCATCCCTGGGATCATGACCTTGGCAAGCAGGAACCCGGCCACTGGAGAGTCTCTCTCCAGACGCAGCCAGCTCATCTGTCTGGACATATCTGAAACCAAGGAAAGCGAAGACAGCCGTTGGCATGCACATCCCCAACTCACAGGCAGGGGAGCCCTGGGAAGGTGACGGTGCACGTGGAACGGCTTGCATGGGCTTCCTTTCTACCAAACATCCTCTATGAATGTCTTCTCTGCTCCACCTCAGAGGCTGTGACAGGGACAGACTGCTGTCACCATCAATAAAAAACGCATTCCTTAATGGGTGCCTATGACACCGACTAATATAAAAAATCTGGATAAGATTTCTAGCAGCAGTAAAAGAATACACTATGAAAATGAACACATAAAACAGGCCATTCCTTATTTCACTCCAAAGTCTTCCAAATCTAAGACAAAAAAGAGGATGGAGTGGCGTTCAAAAAAATCCTCTGATTCATCACGTTCAAAAAATGACTCCAAAGGCCCCACTCCAGAAGCTGAGTGTTAATCAGGACAATTTAATGATGAAACACTGCAAATATTGTGTCAGCAAGTTAAAAATGGCCTTGTTGTTTCAATATAAGAATCACTTAGTATATACTATATATAAAGTATTGTATTTCATGCCCCATTTACTGTAACATATTAGTGGGTTCAGTCATCAAGTAACAATTGTCTCTTTGCAGGCTCAGATATTGGGGGTGTGGGAGGGGGGCCAGCCCTCCGAGGTTCAGTGGCTGGACGCATGTGCAGAGGTTCCGTGCTGTTCATTTCATGAACCCATCAACACATCAACAATATTAAAGGAGGAGACTCGACTTTGGGTGGCGAACACACACACGCAATCTACAGATGATGTATCACAGAATTGTATACTTTAAACATAATTTTATTCACCAATGTCACACCAATAAATTTAATAAAAAAAAAAGAGTTGCATATCTACATTTTGGGAAAGAAGACAGTCTTAGCGAATACTTATCTTTTTCAATGCAATGAACTGAAGGACAATTTGACAGGTCGTTCCTCACTTAATTATTTAAGATTACTCACGAAGACTGGCTAACAGAGCTTCCTGCAATTATTCGATAGATTCATTCACTATTGAAATGTCAGAAATGTTTTTTAGAAAAACAGTACTAGTACTACCACCTCTCTGCAAACAGAGAGCCGCAATTGTTCATTATGAGACGTTTGGAAATTCAGTCACTTTCTACATTAAAAAATACAAAATTAAGAATAAGACAGACAAGGATATTCACTTGTGGAGTTCTCTTTTACTTAACAATACCCTAGATACTATTCATATTTCTCTCTGATGTGAGGGTAGAAGGTATGGAGAAACAGTGCTGAATGAAAACCTATATGATTAGAAAAAGCTAACTCTTATTTAATGATTTCAGTAGTTATCTCCTGGAAGCAAAAACGAAACAAAAAGATCATTGAAATTCATGGTTTCAAGTCAGTTAAAACAGGGTAACAAAAATGCAGAAGGCACACTTCCATTACAACTTCCAGCAGAGCTCAAAACTGTATTTCCCTTTTTGCCCTGACTGCCAGGGTGCTCAAGTTTCGTGTTGGTTTTCTGGTATAATGCCTTTCCCTTCGTGGCATAGCACCTAACTTTTTCTTATTTTAATGAGTATCTGGGTCTCTTGCAGTGTGAGATATAACCCGAAAGATGAAAAACAACTGAGAGAAAGGTTAGCCATTAAACTTAGCTTTACTCAGGCATAAGCAAGTAGTTAAGAGGCAGATTTGGGAGGAAAGTCCCCATGTGGTTGGTGATCCCAGTCTAGTTCTTTCTGCAGAGGCATCCACGCAGCCCCGCTCACTGGTGGACGTGCACAGGCCAGACCTGAGCTGTCCTGGAATCTGAACTGTTTTGTTACTTAACACATTTTTTAAAAAAATTGATTTCAGAGAGAGAGACACATCGACTTGTTGTTTCATTCCTTCATGCATTCACGGGTTGGTTCTTGTATGTGCCCTGACCAGGGACTGAACCTGCAACCTTGGTGTATTGGGACGAAGCTCTAACCCACTGAGCTACCGGCCAGGGCTGACCTATTACTTCTTGCTGCCCAAAGAGGCAGCAATCCGGGCTGAGGCATGTCGGGCTTTGAGCTGCTTAAGCACAAAGCTCAGATATTTTTTCCTTCAAAGGCTGAAATTTGTTCTACAGATAAAACTAATGCCTTTGGGTAAAATAATGCTAAGGCAATCCTGACAAATCCAAGTCTCACCCAGCTTCAGGCTACTATTGTGTTAAGGTACAGTCGGAAATAAGGGACAAGCCAGAATTAAAACAAACAAACAAACAAACAAACAAAAAACTGCTCAGAAAAAAATAAACTAGAAGGTATTTATTGAGGGAATATGGTCCCATTTTGAAAAGAAAAGGAACAAAAAAGAAACTGGCAGATTTTAGCACGAGGTGCTAGCAGGGCAAGTAACAACCAACCACTCTTCCCCGAGAACAGAGAATAATTCTCTGGCCTTGGCAAATAATCCCTCCCGTTTAACTTCTTTTAAAACTTCTCGTGGGTGGAGAGGGAGTTAATAAAAGAAACAATATGTATAAGAAAATGCAAGGTGCCCAGAGTACGGCTAATGGAATTTGATGCTGGCTTTAATTTTAATGAAGAAAGTTGCCAGTAGCAACAAAACTGTCAGCCGCCGCCGAGCACCATTAATAAAGACGGAGGCAACATTAGAGCCGGGCATCAGTACAAAAGGTTCCCCCCGCTTCATGCTGTGCTAAATTGGCTGCCCAATTTTTCTTAAGTGTCCATTCTATTTAGAAGACAATTTATTAATTTTTGCCATTCATTGTCAGTTGACAGGCCATCATTTTGTAGCCCGAATTTTAGATGAAAACTAATTGAAAAGACTGGCAGTATTTATGAGGGGTATTATTTGTCAATTACAGCGGCAAATACTCCTTGCTACCACCAACTTTGATGCCCCTGTTCTTGGGGTGTGAGGACTGTTACTGCTGGCATTAAAATATGAGTAAGTCTCTCCCAGCTCATCAGCTCATCAATTTCATCGGCATGAAGGGACACCACCTTTCAGGTTACATGGGCCTTTCATGGTAGATGGATACGTTATAACTTCTGACAAAGGGGCAGTGCACGTTGAGTCACGAGCACATATAATTGTGCTCACAAAATATAATTCACTGCGGAGTAATTCCTATTCATTGCTTTTTATCATCTCTGGGTAAGAGTCATAATAACTACTTATAAAGGTCTGCTTTCTTAATTTTGACCAGTTTTAAAGTAATTCCCCCTCAATGACTAGATTTTTTAACAAATTCAACTAAATGTATACGTTTTGCCTATCAATTTGCCAACCGGAAGGCTCAATGTCGTTATAAAAAACAACACGAAGCCTTATCTTTCACAAGGAAAACTGCTTTTAATTGGTAGAAAGCATCCTAGAACTCTGCTGCTGAAAATGTGATGAATATATTTCTCTAAAGATGTTCTGTTCATGTTCCACAGCATTAGCTTTTCATTTTTTAACTAATGCTACCAAAACCCTGGATAAAATGTGTTGGGGCAATGAATAGTAATCTGCTAAGCAACTGAAGGAAAATTAAATGGGTTACAATTTTATCTGCCCAGCTCAAGTTTCCTCTCTGCAGTAATGTTGACGATGGGCTGTGTTGACGAAGATTGCTACACACTCTGAATTACATTCAATTTGAACTTACAGAAAGTTAAAGGCTTGAACAATTAAGATCGGCATTTCCCCAAAATGACAGCACTAAAATTAAAGGATGCACAATCATCACTTATGCAGTCCTGACAATGAGAATGCTCGAGATGGCCCAGGCCGCAGCGCCAATCGCCCAGGCCGCAGCGCCAATCGCCCAGGCCGCAGCGCCAATCGCCCAGGCCGCAGCGCCAATCGCCCAGGCCGCAGCGCACTCACAGCTCGGCTCACCTGATCCACTCACACAGCAGAAAACATGGCGCAGATCAAAAGGCGTATTTGAGGAAGAACTTCAGCAGACTTCTGGTTCTTCGCTGCCTTTAACTGCAAAACCTTTCTTTTTTTATAACATTTTATTTATTGATTTTAAAATATATTTTTATTGTTTTCAGAGAGGAAAGGAGAGGGAGAGAGAGAGAAACATCAATGAAGAAAGAGAATCACCAATTGGCTGCCTCTTGCAAGCCCCCCAGTGGGGATTGAACCCGAAACCCGGTCATGTGCCTGACTGGGAATTGAACATGACTGCCTGGTTCACAGGTAGACGCTCAACCACTGAGCCACGCCGGTCGGGCTGGAAAACGTTTTATGTTCAGTTGACACCCAGATGACTTCTGTGCTGAGCTGGTGGGAAGCAGTGACAAGCATACACAGAACATGCTTGCCTGTTAGTCTCTCTTATCAGAAACTGACCTTGTACTTGCTGCTGTCCGAAGCTAGTTGGGCACTGAGGCCCCGCTCTTCTGTGTCACTCACGCATGGTGCAGGTTGGAGAAACGGACGGACATGTGTGTGATACGCAACATTGTCGTGTTTTTCGTGCAGCCACTCTAGCTTCTGTGTTAAAAGTAAAGGCTGCAACAGGGCGACATGCTCTCCCCATGGACATGCTCTGCGCAGCCCAGGAGGGTCGGGGCGGAGAGGGTTGGGAACCATGACTGGGGTGTCCTCGCAGGCGCTGAGGGAAGGCCTGAGAGCAGCACCCCAGGAAGGTACACCCTCTCACTGCGATGAACTCAGATACTGATTGGGGACTCAGGATCTGGGTTCCAAGGAGGACGCTCCCCACGGAAGGCCTGGCTCCCACATAAACACGCCTGCGCCGTTAGAGAGGGTGTGACTGCGCATGTGTCCTCCTGCTCATCTACAGCCATGTCCTTTCCGGCTCCACTCTCACACGGACCATGCCCGACCAGACCACACGAGAGGAACCAAGTGGCTCCTCAGATACAGAGCTCACGGCATGAGCCGACCCCCACTGCAGGTCTCCAGGGGACAGCCTAGAGCAGGGAGCACGGTATCGCTGGCAGGGGACATCCACTGGTGGCTGTCCTACATCCAAACCCTAGTCTCACGGCCACAGATTCCTGACTTTGCATGGGAAGTTCACTCTTTCCCACCTAGGCCTGTGTCCTCTGGGTCAACACCTGGCCCAAGTCAAGGTCATCACCCTGCCTTTGCACACTTTGTGCCTCAAGGCACAGGGACTGGCACAGTGTTGGTCTGGCAGATGGTCCCCAGGGGGCTGCTCACGACTAACAGGAGCCATTCCAGACCTCTGTGTGAGCGGGTCTCCTGCTGCCCTTGATGAGGAAAGGACAGGAGTCTCGGTGCCCGGGCTCAGCCCACAGAGCACAAGAATGAACAGGGCAAGCCGTGGCCCCAAACCAAAGAGATCCGAGTCAGAAGGTGCCTGGGGTCGCGCCATGCTTCGGACGCCCACCAAATCTCTTTGCTGACACCAGGCGAGGTGCATTTTCTCAGACACAACCCAGGTAATTCTCGTGAGCCACTAGGGATCGGAATGAGGGTAAAGGAATGCGCTGCAGCCTTAGTGATGCTACACTGAGAGGAAAATCGAACCTGTTCTCGGTTCCTGAGACAAGGCTGGTCCCTGCGGAGCAGCCTCCACGCAGCGAGCGACCACCAAAGCGAGAGACACAGCCTTGTCTCCACCGGACCACGGGCGAGGGTGCCTGCCCCGCCCAGATGCCTGGCTACCCGTTCACCAGCAGCCCGTCTCCAATTCAGCCGGACGGCCTCTGCGTTGAAGACACTCAGCCTGCCAGGGGCCCATCATCATGGCTGTAAGAGAGCAGGTCTGAACAGATGTGTACTTGCAATATAAAAACCAGACGCTCAGGGCAATGAAGCTGAAGGGAAGGAAGACTAACACTCTATTTATATCTAAGCCTGGAATCACTGTTTTTAATTTAGTAAAGCTCAACTTTTATAACTTTAGAATATATCCAAGGTAAAATAAGCTCAGCATTCACTTTGCAAACTAATAAATCTGTGATTAACTTCATAATGAAAACAGTGGTAATGTGTAAATAAAGGATAGCAAAGAGAACTGAGAATTTCAGCAAACATTTACTTAAAATAATATATGAACTAGGGGCCATGCACTGGTGAGGTCCCTTGGCATGGCCTGCGGGGATCGGGCGAAACTGGCAATCCAACGCTGCCTGCTGCTCCTGCTCATCCCAGCTGCCGGCCGCCACTTGGGTAGGCTTGCTGTCACTCCGCTGCGGTCTCCAGGCTGCGGCGGCCAGCTGTGAGCCCTACGTCTGGCACTCGTCAGTCAGCAGAGTGGTGCTCCCACTGTGGCAGGGCACTGACCACCAGGGGCAGCTCCTGCATTGAGCGTCTGCCCCCTGGTGGTCAGTGTGCATCATAGCAACCAGTCAACAGGTTGTTCGGTCGTTTGGTCACTTAGGCTTTTATATATATAGACTAGTGGCCTCGTACACGAAATTCGTGCACGGGGGGGGGGGGGGTCTCTCAACCTAGCCTGCACTCTCTCCAATTGGGGACATCACTCTTGCAATCTGGGACTGCTGGCTCCTAACCGCTCACCAGATTGCCTGCCTGATTGCTCCTAACTGCCTCTGCCTGCCTGCCTGATTGCCCCTAACCCCTCTGCCTGCCTGCATGATTGCCCCTAACTGCCCTCGCCTGCCGGCCAATTTGGTCAGTTTCTATGCCAGTCAGCATCTCCGGGCCTATCTCCGGGCCTGATCAGCAGTCCCAGTGGAGGCCCAAAGAGAAAGAGAGGCACAGCTGCTGGCGAAGCCCAGAGAGAAAGAGAGAGGCAATGGCTGATCAACAGCTGCCATGGAGGCTGCAGATCAGGCCCTGCCTCTCTCTCCCGGCCTCTCTCTGGGCCTGATCCGCAGCACCCTTGGCAGTCAGTGCTGGGTCGCTGCACCACAGCACTGACTGCAGGACTGCCGTTCGGTTGAGCCTTGGGCCGGTCATTACGGACCCTGGGTTTTTACACATTAGGATAATTGAAGTGCCTGCCATACTGCTGACTCCCTGATATATACAGGCGGTCATTTTCCAGGTGGACTTCTACCTACCACTGAGCTGACCACGCCTCACCCATTTCCTCACGCCCCTCCCCATGGACAGCAGCACCGAGGCAACAGCATCACGTTGTGCATGGTGGCCCCAGACATGGTTTGCGGAATATCACACAGGAATACCTTCATCTTTTCTTCCTTTAAACCTTCCCTGCTTTTCTTTCCCTTCACGAATGCAGGTAGGGATCCATGAGTCATCCCAGTTTAAAATAACTGATGTGGAGATTTCAGGAGTAACGAACACAGAAAGGAACACGCAAGGTCTTCCTCTGAAGGTGGATGTGTCACCAAGCTCGGCCGACCTGACGTCCCAGGCCTCGGCCGAGGACATGCCCTGACTTCCAGAGGTATTTTACAGAACACTGGCTCCAAAACGAAAGACGACGAGAGAACTGTTTCTTGTCATTTGCTCCATGAACATCCAGATGTAAAAAATAATGGTAAGAAAGTAAAGCAGAGGGGAAACCAGGCATTGTTGAGACCCGACCATTAGACTCATTCCACCTGCTCGGCATGTGCTCCCTCAGCTTCACAGGTGACACAGGTAAAACCTGGCCAGGTGAAGGCACTTCCACACCACGGCCAGGAAGTGGCAGTGGCAGGCCCAGGCACCAGGTGGGATCCAGGCCCCTGGTCCCTCCAGGAGTCCAGGCCCCGAGCTAACTCCCATGGAGGCGTCTGTGGCCACACCCACATCTACACCAGCTGTGGTGGAGCAGGGGTTGCTCTGTGGCGCCAACAGCAGATGGAGGTCGGACGAGAGGCTAGCTGGGCCCGCCTCTGAGAAGAAGGGCAGACTAACCAACTGGGAGGTGAACTTGACAGGAGTGGCCGTCTGACAGCACCTAGAGCAGTGATGGCGAACCTTTTGAGCTCAGCGTGTCAGCATTTTGAAAAACCCTAACTTAACTCTGGTGCCGTGTCACATATAGAAATTTTTGATATTTGCAACCATAGTAAAACAAAGATGTACATTTTTGATATCCTATCTAATAAAAGAGAAACATGGTAATTAGCGTACGACCGCTACCCTTCCCATTGGCTAATCAGGACAATATGCAAATTAACTGCCAGCCAAGATGGCGGCCGACAGCCAGGCAGCTTGAAACTAACATGAGGCTTGCTTGCTTCAGTGACGGAGGACTCCAATGTTCCCCGCCTGCCTTGCCGGCCTCTGAGCCTGCAGTTTAAGAAACATTGTAACAAATATAGAAGCTAAACAAAACCCCAGAAACCTGCTTTAGTCTGCCAGGCTTCAGCCAGCAGGATCGCAACATTGTAAGCAAAGGCCAGAAACCTACTTTCAGCAGCGGAGGCCTAAGAGCTGGAGCCAAGCCTCAAAGCTAAAGCTGGCCCAGAATAAAAAAGAAAAAAAGGAGCGGTTGGGAGCTTCAGTCACTCCCAGCCTGAAAACAGCCCTCAGCCCCTCACCCAGACTGGCCAGGCACCCCAGTGGGGACCCCCACCCTGAAGGATGTGTGACCAGCTGCAAACAGCCATCATCCCCTCACCCAGGCTGGCCAGGCACCCCAGTGGGGACCCCCACCCTGATCCAGGACACCCTTCAGGGCAAACCAGCAGGCACCCACCCATGCACCAGGCCTCTACCCTATATAGTAAAAGGGTAATATGCCTCCCAGCACCGGGATCAGCGGAGACGCGAGGCCTCCCGGCACCAGGATCAGCGTGACAGGGGGCAGCGCCCAAACCCTCTGATCACCCTGCGGCTCTGTGTGTGACAGGGGGCGGGGCCACAACCTCCCTATCCACCCTGCTCTGTTCGTGACAGGGGAAGGTGCCCCAACCCCCTGATCAGCCCTGCTCTGTGCCCGATAGGGGAGAGCTCCCCAACCCTCTGATCGCCCTGCGGCTCTGTGTGTGACAGGGTGCGGCGCCCCAACCCCCCTCCCCCTCCGGGCCCTGCTCTGTGTGACGGGGTAGAGCCATAACCTCCCCATCGGCCCTGCTCTGAGTGTGACAGTGGGAGCGCACCAACCCCCTGATTGGCCCTGCTCTGTGCGTGACAGGGTACAGAGCCCCAACCCCCCTGATGGGCCCTGCTCTGTGAGTGACAGGGGACAGTGCCCCAACGCCCTGATTGGCCCTGCTCTGTGTGTGACAGGGGGTGGCGCCGCAACCTCCCCATCGACCCTGCGTTGAGTGTGACGGGGCGGTGCCCCAACCCCCCAATCAGCCCTACCCTGAGCGTGACTGAGGGTGGCATCACAACCTCCTGATCGCCCTGCTCTGTGCATGACAGGGGGCAGCGCCCCAACTGCCCAATCGGCCCTGCTCTGAGCCCGACCAGGGGCTGCACCTAGGGATTGGGCCTGCCCTCTGCCACCCGGGAGCAGGCCTAAGCCAGCAGGCTGTTATCTCCCGAGGGGTCCCAGACTGCGAGAGGGCACAGGCCGGGCTGAGGGACCCCCCCGCCCCCCCGAGTGCACAAATTTTTGTGCACCGGGCCTCTAGTTTATTTTATATATTTAAATACCATTTAACAAAGAAAAATCAACCAAAAAAATGAGTTCGCATGTCACCTCTGACACGCATGTCATAGTTTCACCATCACTGACCTAGAGAATGGACCTCACATGCCATCTACAGGGTGAGGGGGTAGGATGCATCCTTTCTGCTTTGTGCCGAGGGTTTGCCGATGGGACCACGATGCACGATTCTACAGGACGTGGAGAGGAGCATGGTCTGCTCTGTGCATTGTCCCTGGTCTGTGACCTTGAACAAGGGACAGCCTGTACTGTCTCGGGCCTTGACAAGGCGTTGTCATAGGTTTGTTGGAGGTGACCTCAAGACTTCTGGAAGATTCCGGGAGGCTGGCTGGTGGATGTCTGCTCAACAGGGCAGTTCCACGTTCCCTCGCTGAGTAATTAGAATTCCACACCGTGGTCTCAATCATTCTATGAGCCTACCCATCTAATTCCTTTTCCTTCTCCAAAGAAAGCCCCCGACTGGCCGATTGACCATATTTGCTTCATTAAAAAATTGGAGTCATTAGGTACGGCTCACACCACAGCCAGCCTTCTGCAGTGGAAGCGACGAAGACAGCGCACTTGCAGGGATTGTGCTTCATAACATTACTTCCCAAGTTACTTCAAGAGCCGTCTACACTTATTTCTCAAACCCCGAACTAACAACCATCCTTTCTCCCATCCCAATCCATCGGTCCCTGTGTTCCTCATCTCACCCCCCACAAAACTGAACTGGTTTGTTCTATAAATTTCGGCACTTGTGAAGGCACTTAGCACGCTTTGCTCCCTAAATGAGGCTGAATAATATATTCGGTCTGATTAAATTTTCATTAACATTCAAAATCATCACTCGGTCACATCGCCTGTTAAAACATTCTGGCTTGGGAGTCCCCATAATTACAAAGGGTCTCGACCAGTGATACCTGATGTTGCGGACACAGAACAACAAAACCACTGCCCAGGCTGTGGACAACAAGCAGAAAGTGCAGATGCCAAGAGAGACCCCATCCCCTCACCTGCGGGACTGAGAGATTTATCCGTACCTGCCTGGGGGCTAATTAGAGGAACAACCCAAATCACAAGGAAGCTGGCATTACAAGCCCAGAAATATTCTAATTCAGAATAAAGAACAAATAGTAAGAGTTCCAGTCTTTGAACAGAGGAGGAGGAGGTCCCCCCAACGCAGTCTGTGAGACGCAGGGAAGGGGTCCCTTTGCACAATGGCTAATTTTGATGCCTTGGGTTCTCACCGTAGCATGTACCCTAAACACGCAAAGCTCTGAAACATGGGATTTTTATTTATTTATTTAAGGTCCTCAAAGAAAGACTAGAAACTCATTGATTTCCTTCCTTTGTGGAGTGGATTGCTGGGCTATAGAAATTGAGGGCTCTTTTGTAAGTTGCCCAACTTTCTGGAGGAGCCCCCCATTTTCTTCTCTGCCTCTGAAATCTCTTTGTTCGTAGGTGTCAAAGATCAGAGCGGCAGTGAAGTGGGGACAAACAGCAACGGCCTGCGCGCTATCGGCCGATCTGGAGTCCAGCTCTGTGTTCACTCCCACCACTAATTCATCACGGCCGGACAGCTGGGCTGATTGCGGGCCTCCCAGCACAATGCGGGCACGGCTGACCACCCCTCGGCGCTGGCCGGCAGGGGGAGGGCTGACGGCCGGGCCCCAGGCCCGAGATAAGTGCTGGCAGTCAGGGCAAGGACAAAGAAGGGCAGGCCCCGGGGAGAGAAAGGACATAAAAAAAGATTCCTCACCACTGCTTTATCTGATGAGGGTTCTGGCTAATTAATTATAAACTCAATTACCTAACCCTTACTTCAGCAGTCTCTATTCATTAAGAGATAAAACCTGACTGACGGCTAGCTTTCCGGGCGCACACGCACGACATCGTGCTGGCTGCCCTGTAGACGCGCTAACACCCGTTTCCTCACCGGGGCTCCAAAGGCCCGGCTCCTGTCAGGGGCCTGTCAAGCCGGCCGCGGCGTCTCCCCACAGCCCGGGCCCTCTGCACGCTGGGCCTGGCGTTACAAGGGACACCCAGATGCCAGGCGATCAGCACGGTGTCCGCGTGCCCCTCCACAACCCCGTCTCTGCTGCCTGCCACGCGGATCTTTTAATTTGGGCTGGAACTGGGTAGCGGCTGCGGAACAGTCTTTCTTCTTCCCGAGCCCGGCTCCCCAGTCAGGAGAAAGGAGGAAACGAACACGCAGGCGCTTCTGATTTTTAACTCTCAATTTCCATTTCCCCCCCGAAACTCTGGACAGGCCCGGCCTTCCCTTTCAGCTCCGACACCCGTCTCCGCGTCGGCGGTGGCTCACAGGCCCCTCTCATCAATGGGCTCCATTCAGCGAAGGTTGTTAATCTCTCTCACCCTCTCACTTTGCCCACTTTAATGTATTTTCATGTCTATAAGTTCTTTTAATAAGCTGGGAGGGTCTGGGAGAGAAACACTTCAGGTTTCCTTCCTGCTCGTGGCCAAGATCACCCCCGGCTACTGCCGAGGAGACGCTGGCAGTGCATCCAAACACCCAGCTCCTTCTTTCCATCCAGCCGTTACTTCCAGGGAGAGCGATCGGGAGTGTTTGCAGCCCCTTCTGCTTCTGTTGCCCTCACACTGCCCACCCCCGCCCCCCTCCGCCATCCTGGCCACAGATGCAAATGCTCCCAGGTGGGGAAACTGAGGGATACTCTGGCAAGGCAATGACAAGAGCGGGCAGCACACCTTGCCTTAAAAATCCTGAAAAGTGCTCGGCTAGTGTGGGTCAGTGGTTGAGCGTCGACCCAGGAACCAGGAGGTCACAGTTTGAATCCCCATCAGGGCACATGCCCGGGTTTCGGGCTCAATCCCCAGTGGGGGTCATGCAGGAGGCAGCCAATCAATGATTCTCTCTCATCGATTTCTCTCTCACTCTCTCTCCCTGTTCCTCTTTGAAATCAATAAAAACATGTTTTTAAAAATCTCTGAAAGCCACATGGTGCCCCCATGGGGAAGGGGGAAGTTTATGGGAAGTGAGTGATGGGGAACTGGGGCCTGGAGCTGGCCCTGCCTGGGGTTCACCTCTGCGTGTCCTCCAAGCGCAAACCTCATGTGCTCACGAGCCTTGCCTCCCCCGCACCCGCCCTCACTGTGAAGAGCAGCAGGACACCCAGTGGGTGCGATGTGGACACTCAGCAGTGCGGGTCTGCAGGGTGCTCCTGAGCACCCCTGGCTGCAGGCCAGGCCGCAAGCTCGGAGATCTTGTAGAGGCTGGTGGGCCGGCCGGGGAGGATGCCTAGAGACCAGGTCTCTTGGACTCAGGAGCGTCCTGTGAACGCCAACTGCCCGGGAGCCCCTCCATCGCTGTGCCGGGGGCAGGGGAGCAGGGGCACACAGTGTGAGCTGGAAGACCCTGGGTCTGGGCCCAGCAATCCTAAACAGAGCTGCCCATCACCCCAGGCAGGTCAGTCACCCTGGCCCACAGCAGGCCACAAAGCCCTCCCCGCCAGCAGCCTCAAATACTAAAGAAGAAACGTCCCAGCATCGTGCTTCAAACTCGGCCTCTGAAGCTGAGGCTGGCGAGAACGACTTCACTGCCAATGGGCATGTGCGTGTGCGTGTGCGTGTGCGTGTGCGTGTGCGTGTGCGAGGAGCCCTCAGAGCCCACAACACGCAGGTGCGGGAGCCCAAGGAGCCAGGCGACGGGCCGGGGCAGGTGATGATTTCAGAACCTGACGAAGCCACTCATTTGTGAAGTGTGACCGGGAAGAGAGGACTTACCCCTCACGGAGGTGTGTGACCTGCTCTCTGCGCGGGTCGGAAGGAGGTCCCTCCTTCCTGAGTCTCTCCCCTTTGGCTCCTGTGCAGCAGCGTGTGTTTTCTTCACGGTCGCGCGAGCCTGTGCTTGCTTGGGTCACCTCTGCATCGAGAAGAGGCACTGTTGACCGCTCGGGGTGGCCGGGAGGGGAGACAGGTGTGCGGGAGCAGACACAGGTGGGTGTGCCCACCCCGGGCCTTCTCAGAGCCTTCGCCCCTCTCATTTCCTTTCCCTGCCTCGTCCTGTCCCCGAGGAAGAGCCAGGGAAGGGCACTGAGGTGAAGTGAAGGGGGAGGGGGGGCAGCAAAGGCTGCTCAGAGGCAGAGTATTTCAAGGAGGGAGGGGGCATGGACTAGGGTGTCAAGAACACGCTTTGTGCCCCACACCCAGGGGCAGAGAGGGAGGGGGACCGTGGAGCAGGTGAGACCTATGCCTGAAGCAGGGCAGAGTGAGTGAGCAGGTGAGGAGGAACCCAAGCCCAACAGGTAGCAGCAGGCAGCGGGCATCCTCCAAGCAGAGCCAAGTCACAGGCCCAGAGGCTGAGCCTGGACAGACAGGGCGAAGGAGGGTGTTGGGGTGGAAACCCTCAGAGCCACGCTGACCACCTGCTACCCAGCCCTCACCTGGGCCACAACAGGAGGGAGGGCCGCTGACAGGGACCTGGATGCTCGCCCGTTCACGTCATCCACACCCCTCCGAGAGGAATCCCTCCCAAATTTGTTTGGAAACAACGAAGACTGGGGAGACGTTCAGAAAAACAGTTAACGATAGTTGTATGTGTAGTCATAATTGGCCCTTGTTGGAGAAGGAAGACATTTGCAACTTTTCCCAGGAAATTATATGCTAAATCCTTCATGAGGTGGACCTTGTCCTTTCTCGAGAAAGCGCGATGGCGGTCTTTAGTATTCACTGGCATAATTAGGACTGCAGTTAATTTCATTAAATTCTCTTGCTGCTAAATGAAGCAGATTATGAGACATCTTTTATTGCAAGGCGTGAAATTACAGCCTGTCAGCTGCCAATGGTGGGGTGAAACTAATGAATTACAGGGTAAATAACACCAGAATTAACCAGCCAATTTAACATAGCGCCACGGAACAAAGTCATTTTCACTCAGAGCTCCAAGGAGCAACATGGCCAGGGTACCTCTTGTCCATGGAGGACCCCAAACACGGGGGGAGCCAGCCACAGACTCACTCGTAAAACCCTCCCCAACGCTGGAAAAGCGTGGGGACCCAAAGGAGAGACACTCCTCGGAACATTTACGGGGGTTGGGGGAGGGGGAGACAGAACTCTCCAGCAGGTGTGACTGGGGTCCTCACCCCCTCTGCTTGTGAGGAGCTCCAGGAACACTACCTGCGTGCCCAGGGGAGGGCACATGTCAGCACCCAGAGCCTTCCCGACGAGGGGACCACCCACCACCGCTATCCTCGGGAGCAGTCACCATCGACACACCATCAGGGGATGATTGTTTTCACTGTGAATTATCTCCCCCTTTCTGCAAAATCCAAGTCTTTGCTGAGATTTTCCTCTTTTTCTCCCCATATCTGACATGGCCCCGGCAATGTGACCGCTCCCGCTGTCAGAGGCCTGAGCGTAACTCTAGCCGTCATTCATGACCAAGTGCAGATTCCGTCCGCTGTGCTGGGGAAGGGTGAGGTGACGACAGGGTCCCTCCCCCTCCCTCCATAACAGGAAGGGCAGAAGGGGTCTCTCTGGAAGTGCTGGTTGTACTTCCTACGTCACGAGTATTCAAAAATATTGGAAATTTCTCGTGTTTGATAAAATGACAGTTTAAATTACTGCAACAAGAGCAGTTTTACGATAAATATGATTCATTGTAACCCTGCCACGTGCAGGTCTCATAGGATTGAGCGGAAATGATTTTATGTCAAAGGTTTAGCACAGCCCCTCTCTCTGCCCCCAGTGCACTGACCAACTGCAGAACTGTAAAGCCTTAAACCCCTGGAGTAGGACGTGACTTATAGGTCACCTGGAAAGGCCCAATTTCTCTCTCTCTCTCTCTCTCTCTCTCTCTCTCTCTAAAGGCCACCTGGAAAGGCCCAATTTCTCTCTCTCTCTCTCTTTTTAATTAATCCTCACCCAAAGATATTTTTCCCATTGATGTTTAGAGAGAGTGGAAGGGAGGGGTAGGGAAGAGAAACATCATCAATGTGAAAGAGACACGTCGATTAGTCGATTAGTTGCCTCCCATACGCACCCCAACCAGGGCTGGGGATCGATCCTGCAATCCAGTTACGCGCCCTTTGGTGTGGGGGCCGACACTCTAACCACTGAGCAACTGGCCAGAGCCAATTTCTCATTTTGAGGATGTAAAGTTTATGCGGGAAGAAGGTAAATTCTTGCAGATTTGGCCATTGTGGGGAGAAGCAGCAGGAAGCACAGTGGGTGGGGGGGAGGGGTCAGGGCTCACCCTGGCAGCACCTTCACAGGAGACACTGGAGGTCCTGTGATAGCCCGGCAGCCAGTTTTGGTGAACAGGCCTGGGAAGACAGGCCTGGGAGACGCACACCTCAGGATCTGGGACCGTAACAGGAAGGGCAGAAAGGATCTCCCTGTAAGTGCTGGTTGCACTTCCTATGTCATGAGTATTCAAAAATATTGGAAATTTTTCGTGTTTGATAAAATGACAGTTTAAATTACTGTGTCTAGAGCAGTTTTACGATAAATATGATTCATTGTAACCCTGTCATGTCTTTTCAAAGATGTAATTTTCTATACAGAATGAACTTCAAGTTAAATAATTGATGAGGAGGTTCACGTTACTTATCGCAAAACATTGCTTCCACCGTGACTCAGTTTTCTTCCGAAGAGATCAAAAGCAAGAGTCATGTGGATAGACACAGGGCTGTGAATATGGGGACAGTGGCAAAGGCCAGGGAAGACAGAAACAGACCAAGTGTCGCTCAGTTCCAGTCTCCTTTCTGAAGCAATGATTTCCTTCTGAGCGAAACTGAGTTTTCTGCCCCAGTTTTTGACTTGATTACAAAGCCCCCATTCTGACAGGTACCCACTTGAAACCTGAAGTCTCAGAGACAATCCTGCTGCCAACCTCTAGATTCAGGTGCCCCTGAGCTGGACTCTGGTCTGCGGTGACTGCACCGGGGCCTCTGCCTCCATCGTTTTGCTCAACATGTTCCACCTGGGAAATGTCAACCTGTCTGCGGTCCTTTACCTCGTGGGCTGGGGGGAGGGGGAGGGGGTATGCCCTTTGGGAAACTGTGGAGCCTCCTCTGAGAAGAGGGACACGCTGACTCTCATATTCCACCCAGTTTCACACGGTCTGCAAACTTCGGGGTAAGAACCACCATGGTTTTCTCCAAATCCTTCTCCCCTGAGTCTGAGCCCCAAACTGCCCACTGTCTAGGAAAGTGCATTTAGATGCCGCTTTCACACTCACGGGCTTCCGGAGAGAGACACACCTGCAGACACAATCCCGACCACACAGGGCAAGTGAGACGGAAGTAGGTTTGGGCACGCGATGGAATAAAGATTTCTAGAATGAAGAGGCTGGGGCAGAGGCAGGAGCAGGAACCAGGAACCGGGGCAGCCCAGCCTGGGATGCTGCACTCAGATGCGTGGAGTCCTGGGGAAGGCGGGGCGAGGACCCAGGCGGAGATCTTGGGGCCAGTGCCCAGCATACAGAAGTGTTTATATTGGTCTGCCAGGTGCTTCACATTTTTTGGAATCAGTTGCCACCATTTAAAAATGATAAGATTTGACATGCAAACCCAGATTCCTGCCTTCCTTTAAAAGCTAGAACCACCTGGGAACACGCACCAGAGTAAGAGGGGTGAGGAAGTGAGTGATGGCTGCCTCCCCCATGAACTGAACCCTCAGCCCCACCCCATGGCACTCAAGAGAATGCTGGGCCCCTTGAATGCACTGTAACTTGCATTAAACATTTGCAACTTGCATTAAACATTTTTATTCATTTGGCCACAGGCAGCCCCCGTCCATGGCTGCCCGCTGCCACTGGGGGTCAGGTGGAAGGTCGCAGAGAGGACTGTCCTTACAAGACCAAAAGATCCCAGAGGCTATGGTTTTTGGAGAGTCATCGCCTTAATGAGAGGTGCCAAGGAAAGAGAGGTGCCAAGAGCTGGAAGCCCAAAGTTGGGGAAGTGTGGGTGAGAGCAGGGGAAGGAGATACCAGAGGTTATGAGAGGAGGGAGGGAGGGAGGGGGGAAAAGGGGAGAGGGATGGGGGGGGAGGGAGAGAGAGAGAGAGAGAGAGAGAGAGGAGAGAGAGAGAGAGGAGAGAAAGGGAAGGAGCTGGAGAGGCACCAGGCTGTGCAAGGGAGAGAAGGGCATTGCTCCTCTGGAAGTGGGAACGCCATGCCCTGGGCCCAGAGGTACAGCGTGGAGAAGTGGGGATGGAGGTGCAGGCAGGGCAGGAGGAGCAATTCTACAATGTCCTGGAGGAGAGGAAGGGAGCGCCCAGGGGAGCGGGGAGGGTGTGGGGGAGGAGGGCATGGAGGGTGACAGCCTGGGTGAGAGGGAGGGAGCAGCAGGGACTGGGAGGGGAGTTACTGGGCTGGGTTCCAGGGGTGGGGGCCTGGGGCACCACAGGCACCTTCAGATCCATTTGGCCTTGACTGGCTCCATAAGGAAAACTGAGAACGAGAGTCAGGACAATAGGCATTTCATTCCAATTTGAAGACCTGTAGCCTTAATCTATACGCAGTCTTACACATGAGAGGGAAACCCTGTCAGTTTACAGAATTGATAGGCAGGAAACCACGAATCCAGGGGGAGGCTTGCCAGGGAGCGTCTTTCCTGGTGCTTCCCAAAGGGTCCCTTCTAAGAAGAATATCTTTAAATTCACTGGAATACCAAAGAGCCAAACACTGGAGTCAAAACATCTTAAAAGCATGTCAGTGGTAACCACGCCTCTCAGGGAAGCTCTAACTCCTCGATACCAAGCGTGCGTGTGGGAGCCACCCATCCATGCCGTGACAAGGCCACGTGCGGGGGAGTGGCCACCAGCTCTGTGGGCGACGAGGTCCCAAGCTCGGCTATTGCTCCCCGGGACGTTGCCTATATTCAGATTTGAAGGAAATGGGAACTCTCAGGGAGGTGGGTAGAAATAAGACGATTCCCCCATCCACATTCTCGGATCCCGAATCTATCCGCGAGCTCCAGAGCGGCTGGTCTGTGCTTGGACGGAGGAGATGGCTCTGGGCTGGGCATTTTCAGCTGCAGCTGCTTGCGAGCGAGTGGGCGGGACTTCCTGCTCTAAAACACGCAGGAGAAAGAATCGGGGGAGAGCCCAACCCCAGGGGGGTGTGGGGGAGCAAGCACCAGCTTCCACCTTGTGGAAGGTACCAGGTGTCATCACCATCAGAGTGGGGGCCACGCGTTTATCTTAAATGTGGGGGTGCTTCCCACTTCAGGGTCAATGCTCCTTAACATATCGATGAACGTGGAGGGCGATGTCACCAACAGTGACAGAAGGAAGCGGCACCAGAGGTTCTGAGGGAGGAAGGGTGAGGAAATGGGGAATCACGGGGAAGTGACATAGGGATGAGTCTGTGAGAAGGGAGGCATGCTTGAATAATTTAGTCTTTTAACAATAACAGGAGGAAGAAAAATCCAGAGGCACCTGGCAGCCATCAGCCCTTGGTGGAAAGGCAGTATCTTCAACATAAAGCCAGTCACAGTGCCCAGCATGCCTGGGCTTAATACACATGGGCGATGACGGAAACACTGCCAGATGACAAGCAGGTAAGGACTCTTAAAATAAATGTATGTCTGGTCAGGTTTTCTTAATGAGTGAGACTGTCGGTAACTCTTTTTTTGAACAGGAACTCACAACAGTTCGTTCCTGCAGCGTTTATCATTCCACGTTAATCAACAACTTCTACCCTTTTCTCTCTTTTCCATCAGAGTCAGGGCCCCACAAGCGTCTACACTCACCATCCGGCATCGTCCCTCCTGCTCTTTGCTCGACAGCCTGTCCCCTGGCTCCCTCCATCACCGCTCTCATCCATGACCTCACTGTCCCCTAACACCGTGCATACTGCCGAGTCCCCTTCCCATTTTATGCCCTCTTTAAAAGGTGCAGTGCTTTATTTTCCCCAAGACGGCATCTCTCAGCGCTTCTCTCGCTCCTCTGGTCTGTCTCTCGGTTTTCTCCATGGGCTCGTCGTCTTCGCTGGCCCTTTCTTATGACACGGGGTTCCTCGGGTGCCCGACATCCTCCCCGCTCTGTGCAGCTCCTCGATGTCACAGATGCGCATGCCTTCGGCTGCTGTCTCTTTATCGATGATCACTCCAGCCCAGACGTCCCTCATCCATAAAGGCACCCCAGGTGGCTTGCTGTGGCTATTCCAGGGGCTCCTCAAACTCAGGACGTGGAAAACTGCACTCACTGCTTTTCCCGTGGTCCCATTCCTCCCGTCCTGTTTCTCACCTCACAACAGGTTCCACTTCTGTGAACATGACCAAGCTCGAAATCTCAGCGTCATTCCTTCTTCCTTTCTCCCTCATCCTCCACATCCAGCCAACCGGTCCTGTCCGTTTTACTCCCATTCAGTCTTCTCTCCACGCTGGCAGCCACAGCCGTCCCGGGCCCACCAGGCTCTCACCTGGGTCACTGTCCTGCCCACGTTTTCCTAACCGGGCCCCGGAGCAGCCGCCATTCGGCGCTGATGTCCCGCACGCTGGGCAATTGCTAGTAGAACCTGGGCCAATGCGTGTTGAGATTTGATCCCTCCCATGGCCAACAAGGTGAAGGAGGAGCTGAGAAAGAGGCCAAAGAGAGAGGGGATGTTTCCAACTGCTTCTGCGCAAAGGCAACATGTGGCAGGGTTTCCTCTCTCCCTACGTACCCGACACCATGCTGCGCGTCTAAGCCATTTCTTAGGCTGAAACGGTGTCACAATAGCTGAAGCCGTGGGAATTGCTGCCACTGGACAGTGGCTCACGGCTGGGAAAGGCTGGTGCCAACAGGTGTGCGGCCTCAGTGGGGCGTGCTCGCGGCTGGCCTACCCGCGTCTCAGAGGAGGAAATGGAAAACCTGGGGCCGCGGGGGACGGCGAGTTCCCCGAAGATCACAACGGGATCTGATTACAAACGTGCCTCTCCAATGTTTTGAGTAAACAGCTAATATACTCTTGGCTGGAAAATTATTTTGCTCATAAATTATTTCAGATTTTAATTTTCCCCTTTTCTGGTTATGCTGCCTCCCTTCATTGACTTTCTCATTTTAAAGAGAAGTTCATAATTCTTTATAAGTTTCTCTCACCCTGCGCTGGTGACATCTATTTCCGAGTGGAAATCAAGCTACAAAAACGTCTTTCAAATGATGATCATCTGCAAATAAGGAAGCATGTCGTGTGTGAACGCACACCTCTTCCTGGGACTTGCAGGCGGGCAGGAGCATGGCAGCCTCCTCCATCTTTGCCTCAGGTTCCTTTAAAGGGCTGGTTCTCAAGGGGGTGGGAGGGCACTGGCTGGAAAACCGTTTCAAAGAAACCTCCCCATTCACAGAGCGTGGGGGCTGGCTCCTCCAACACTAGGTTTTGCTGGTCTGTCACACTCCCGGGGACACTGGGGAACAATCTTAGGCTGAGAATTGCCTGGAGACACCCAAAGACATACCTCTGAGATTGAAAGTTACTGTGCAATCCTATATAATGAAAGGGTAATAGGCAAATTGACCCTAAAAGCAGAACGACCAGGAAGGACCAGTTGCTGTGATGCGCACTGACCACCAAGGGGCAGACACTCAATGCAGGAGCTGCCCCCTGGTGGTCAGTGCACTCCCACAGGGTGGGCTCTGCTCAGCCACAAGCTGGGCTGATGGCTACGAGTGCAGCGGCGGTGACGGAAGCCTCTCCCGCCTTCTTGGCAGCGCTAAGCATGTCCAACTGAAGGCTTAGGCCAGGGAGCGGGCCTAAGCTGGCAGGTAAACATCCCCCGAGGGGTCCCGGACTGCAAGAGGGCACAGGCCAGGCTGAGGGACCGCCCCGAGTGCACAAATTTTTTTGCACCGGGCCTCTAGTATTTAAATGAAAAAGAACTGCCTTGTGTTCTTGGACACTTTATTTCCAACTCATCCTATCATGTATACGCTTTTCCCATCAAAGGCTGCTTCATTCTCAATGTAGACCTAAGTCCCTGGGGAGGGAAAGACCACGCGGGAGTCTTTTGACATCTAGACCTCTGTTACACTAATTATCCAACAGGGTTCATTTGCTAGATACGGAAATATTAACAATGTGTCTCTTGGAAGAAATTTAGCTCATTGGCAGTAGCTTGAAGAGTAGCTTTATATTTCCAACTGGAATTCCTGAGTAGCACATTTTACTAGAAAGTCTAAGGAACTGGATTTTCACTCTATGTCCAAAACACTATGTTCACTAAGTTATGTGTTGTTGTTTTAAGTCTTTAATCAGCTCAGTTCCAAGAGCAAAGGCCTTCTGTTCATGAAAGGTCATCTCTGGCAAATGATGAAAAGCTGAGGATGGAGTGTATAAAACGCAGGGCCAGCGTGCATGTCCCCTCTGGTTTCCCTGGAACCCTCTGTCTAAGCAACTAGCAGAGCCAGGTACACACTATAGTTACTGAGATACGCAGCTTTCTTGCTAGGTTTCGAGTTCCTGGAGTACAGACTGTATCTCTTTCCAATCATCTTCTTTTTGTGATGAGTGATGGTGTCTAACACAGACATACACAGTCAGCAAATGCTGCCAGAAATTTATTTGTAGTTAATTAAATCATTTCTCAATATTTTGGAGCAAACT
This sequence comes from Myotis myotis, assembly GCF_014108235.1. Taxonomy (NCBI): domain Eukaryota; kingdom Metazoa; phylum Chordata; class Mammalia; order Chiroptera; family Vespertilionidae; genus Myotis; species Myotis myotis. The sequence continues at coordinate 33,814,953 of NW_023416390.1, read as the reverse complement.
ATTTTGAAGTAAGTATTCTAAACACTCATGCACAGGAAAAACTGCAAGAAGAATGAATATACCAGAAAGCCTGGCTCCTATTCTTCCTCCTACTGTATAAAACTTACAGCAACTTCACAAAACTGTCCCTGCTGTCCCTAACTGGCCCTAGCTGGTTGGGCTCAGTGGATAGAGTGTCGGCCTGTGGACTGAAGGGTCCTGGTTTTGATTCTGGTCAAGGGCACATGCCCGGGTTGAGAGGTTGATCCCTACCTAGTAGGGGGCATGCAGGAGGTAGTCGATCAGTGATTCTTTCTCATCATCAATGTTTCTCTCTCTCTCCCCTTCCCCCTTCCTCTCCGAAATCAATAAAAATATATTAAAAATAACCCTATATAATAAAGAGGTAATATGCAAATTGACCGCCATGCCCTCGCACAAGATAGCTACCCCCATGTGGTCACAAGATGTCCGGCAGGGGAGGGCAGTTATGCGCGACCAGGCCAGCAGGAGAGGGTAGTTGGGGGCAATTGGGGCAGCAGGGGATTGATCAGGATGGCAGGGGAGTGGTTAAGGGGTGATCAGGCTGGCAGGCAGAAGCTGTTAGGGGCAATCGGGCAGACAGGCAGGCAGGCAGGCAGGCGAGTGGTTGGGAGTCAGCAGTCCCGGATTGTGAGAGGGATGTCCGACTGCCGGCAGTCAGACATCCCCTAAGGGGTCCCAGATTGGAGAGGGTGCAGGCTGGGCTGAGGGTCATCCCTGCCCCCCAAGTGCACAAATTTTGTGCACCGGGCCTCTAGTAATAGTCATCAATGGCTACCTGTTCTTCATCAATGACGTTCCATGACACTCATCGGATGTGTCAGCCATCAGTGGAACATGTCACACAAACAGTACAACTTTGTAAAACAACTTTGTCACTCTGTCCCAACAATCCCTGCATGTGCTCCCCAGCTACCTTTTCATGCTCACGGAAACTTTTCACGTGCAATAAACTTATTGATGAGAAAGATGACTCTTCTCCCATATGTAGTTACTGTGATGTAATGATGCTGAATGTGTATTTACATGTGTTTATCTTTATAGAATGCAGAGCTGACGATGGGGTACCTGCGTTTTCCTGAGCTGTTGCTATCTGCCGCCTGCTTTACAGAGGGTATCTATGATGTTGGGAAAGGGCTGTCTGATCTTTCCTATCCTACAGATGAGCTGAGGTAAGGAGGGGTTGCCTGAGGTGCACAGCCGGTAAGCAGAGTCTTGTTCTACAAAGCTCAGATCTGTGGATCTTCCAAGTAGTCCTGCTTCCGACCATTGGTGTTTGTATTGTGATCCTTTATATTAAACGTTCCAGCTCAATAAACACTAGGACTTTAAAACATATTTTTTGTTAATCCTCACCCGAGGATATTTTTTCCATTGATTTTTAGAGAGTAGAAGGAAGGGAGAGAAGGAGGGAGTTGGAGGGGGAGAGAGAGAGAGAGAAACATCGATGTGAGAGAGACATCAATTGGTTGCCTCCCGCAAGCACCCTGACCAGGGCTGGGGATGGAGCCTTCAACTGAGATATGCGCCCTTAACCGGAATCAAACCCACAACCCTTCAGTCCATGGGCAGACACTATAACCATGGAGAAAAACCGGCTAGGGCTTTTTTTTTTTTTTTTTAATGTAACACTGTTTTCACATTTAACCTATTCTCAAAACCCTGGAACTCACTCTCCATCCGCCTGCCAGTTCCTGACCTGCAGTCGAACGGATGCCTTCTGAACTTTTTGCAGAGGTCACCACGAAAACTGAGCGTTCGCGACGCCTGCATTGCTTCCCTCCTTTCTGTGCTCGCATCTCTCCTGCCCGGGTTCCTTTCTCGGTCCCTCAGCCCCCACTCAGGTGGCAGCTTCAGGGGAAACCCCAGGGGCCCGATTCTCTGGAGCTGTTAGGATGCAAACAGGCCGCCTCTGCGAGGCAGGGGGTTGGCTGCCTCCATCATCTCCCTGCAAAATCGATGAGCCCTGAACTTCTAGAAGCGCCCGTGTAAACTGGTTAATTTTAAATGCCTGCTCTTAAAACGTGATGCGCATCCATGCTGTTTGAAATCCGAGGACCCGAGGAGAAAAACGGTGATGGAACAAGAGCCCACATTCCTGCACCTGCGCGCTGCTGCCTGCAGGCCGAGACGGTCCCTCTGCGACGATGACGATGACCTGCCGCATCCTGCGTGTGACAGGGTTCTGACGCAATCCCACACTCCCACACAGGCCCGATGCGTTTCCCAGGGACCGCGTCTTTCGCTTGTCTCTCCATCGCTCCCTGCGGGTCCCTCGGGCCCCGTCAGCAGCGCTCTAACTACCACTCGCCCCCGGCTCCTGATCACGGCACCTTTAACAGAGAATGAAGGCAACAGAAGCTGACGACAATGTTTACAGCATCAAAAGTTTGCTTCCTTCGGGAAACCGGCTAAAGGGCTTTCGTGGCTTGCTGTTCAGTTTACTCTTTTGATTGCTCTGCCACTATGTAAATCAATTTGTTAATGTTCCTTACAAAATGCATGAGCCAGTTACACTGACAAACACACAAAGCTCATTCGTAATTAGCAGTTAATTAGTAAGAAGGAACAGATGCTGTTAGAGTTTCAGCAGGCGAACAGGTTCTGTAAACAATGCTTATAAATCTAAATGAATTTATTAACCACAATACAACTGTCAACATTTTGTTGGCAACCACACAAAATATGGTGGAATCCCCAAAATGTCTTCACAATGGGTTCATAATCACATGACAGCGGGGCCACTGCAGCCACCGGCTGGCAGTTCTCAGCCACCCCCTTTGTCTTCCCGAGATGCGGCCAGTGGCTTAGTCATTCCTTCCTACCTCCACCTTCGTCATACTGATGAGGACATTTGGGTGATGGAACTTTCCGTGCAGGCAGGGCCAGAGCCCAGGGCCCAGAGCCCTCCAGCAGTTCCCGTCCACTGGGACAGCTGGACATGCACCACCCACCTCCCCCCAAGAAAAAGGGGAGTAACAGGCCAGGTAACAGAATAAAGGAGCAGGCAGAGGGCCATGGGAGGAGGGGCCCTGCCTCAGGTAAGGGCAGGTTTTGAAGAACAGGGGCTCGTTCAGGAGGTGGAGAAACACGTTACGAGCCGAAGAACCTCTCTGTGGAAGGTGGGCAGGCACCAGACACAACGTGCTTGGAAACCAAGAAACTTTCTGGGGTGGCTGGGAGCCACGAGGGGGTGCTGTCTGGAACCAGACCAGGGGTCGGGTGGCGGCTCTGGGACTGCCAAGGGCTTTGGACATCTTGGTGCAGGCAGTGGGGAGCCACTGAGGGGGCTACGCTAAGGTGACAGAATAGAAGCGCCATTTTCTGAAAGCAGCCTCTGGCCTTGGTGTGGGACATGGGTGAAGGGGGAACACAGGTGGGGGCGCTGTCCCTCCAGGGAGGCTATCCTGCAACCCAGGGGGAGGGGAGTGACAAGGCGGGGATGAACCTGGGGTGGGGGAGGGGAGTGGAGGTTGAAGCCTAGGAGGAGGGAAGGTGATACCAAGGTTTAAGCAAGTCTCTTCCTGATCTGGTTCCCGAAAGTCATTACCATTCACTGCAGCTAATGAATCGCATGCTCTGGTGAGACCACGCAGATGATTAGAAGGTGGGATGAGGAGTCTGACCACCTGCTTCTGGTGGTCCGGACGGGCTCCCCCACATTGGAGAAGCCGCACCCTTGTCCCTGTAGCCGACCCTCAGCTTCTGCCCAAGTCCCCACCCTTCACACCTCTCGCCAGCTGCCTGCCTGATTTCAGCGCCTTCCATTCGGGGGTGACCTTTCATTTAAATGGCATTTTCCTATGTCTCGTGGGGACCTCCTCCATGCCAGTCTGCAAAATGACTAATGGGCAAAACGAATGCCCACTCCAGGGGACAGTGCCCCCCAAAACTGACATTCCAGATAAAATGTTTTCTCAAGGCCAGCACAGAACGTGTGAATTAGGAGCTGTAACCAGGGGTCTGGCCTGGAGAGATGGGGCACCTCCACCCGCCCTCCTGGTGCTCACGGCCTTGGGGCACTCAGCAAGGTTAACCAGCTCCGTCCCAGACGCCTCCAGCCCTTTGAACCTGTGAGTGAATCTCAACAGAACAGCTCACCCAGCTGAGCCGGCCAGTCACCTGAGCGGGCCAGCCTGGGCTAACGCGGATGCCAGCCCAACAGTCAAGCCACTTAGGACGGTGTTTTACAGGATGAGCTGCGCCAAGCAGCTGGTCCTGAATCACTTTGGTGGATGGCAATGAGCACTTTCTAGAAAAACAGGACAAAAGAGAATAGGTTGGAGTGTGGTGCACCGAATAAGTATTATTTCACAGAACTTTCACTTTAACTACACATATGTGTGCATACATGTGCACACACATGTACACACACTACGTCACAACATAAGGCATTTCTTAACTATGTGTTGTGGCTAATGAAGTCTGAAACATGTTGAAACAGCCAGTGAAAGGTTTGTGGGGACTTCTGTAACTATCACAACATAGAAACATGGCCAAAGTGAGCTCAGATGGACACTTGCTCTAATCACGACACTGGTGTCCCTAACTGGGAGCTCATGTGAAAAGCAAAGGCATGTGTTTAAAAACCAGCCTTTCTGAAGCCTCTGCCACCTCAGGACACGGCCACCAGCCCATCAGGCTCCGCACAGAACCGCCCGAGGTGCGTGGAGATGCTCTGGCCTGGCCGAGGCTGCTGCAGTAGCAACGGAGTGGCCTTGCCCAGGCAGCTCTCAGCATGTCAGCACGCGACCTCTGTCCCCTGGCCCCTGCGCCGAGGCCTTCAGGGGACCCTCGGGGTCCAGGCGGCTCCTCCCTGGGCAAGGCCAGTCTCCCCTCTGCCTGGTCGCCCCTCAGAGCTCGGCCACCAAGCTCCTGTACCCCAGGGTTTCAGGGCCTCTGCCTAAACGTGATCATTCCAGCCATGCTCTGGAGACAGTAGAGCCGGAGACCCAGATGACCCTGTGGCCAGATAACCCCCAGCTTACACATCCCTGCCTCTGGGCACTGCCTAGCATGTGCTCACTGTGCTGGCTCCTGGGCACCCTGACCCAGGACTTATGAACTGGGGGACCTTGGGCAAGTGACACCTCCTCCAAACAGGCAGCCCGGGTTTCTCCCCACCACAGGCCACAGGGCATGTAAGTGCACTGGCAACAGCACTGGCCCACCAGCAGTCCTCCATGACCGCTGGCTGTTAGTGCTACTTCCACTGTCTCACCTTCTCCGCTGAACATGCTCTTCATTTCGCCGCCATGGAAAACCAACACCTTTCCCTGATTATCGGCCTCCCATTCCTTGGGGACAGTAGAAAGGGGTGGACCAGCACAGGCTGCACGCCAATGTCACCTGCAAACCAGTCCTCCCACCCCCAAAGGACAGCCCCTTCCCCCACTGGGATGTCTCCTGCAGGTTCTAAAGCTTCGTTCAAACCAGCAGAACTGACTCGGGGGTATGTCCTGGGCAGTGCCAGGCCCGAGACACTAGGGTTGACAGAACATGGTAACGGTGGCAGGAGATGAATAAACTTATCTATGAAAGGCTGGCTATCTGCTCAGTTAAAGGCTGAAGTTATGGATTATGGAGGCTTTGGGAGGAGAGACCTTTAAGGCATAATTAACAAAGGAGGAAAACAAGGGGAATAAGATTCAACTCCAAAAGTTTTGCAGCTTCTCAACGCCAGAAACCACTGCTAATCACACTGAAATCAACGGTAACCGAGGAAAATGTGTAACGCACATCAAAGCAAATGCCAACGTGCTTAATTATGAGGTTAGCAGGCCAGCGATGAAGACACCAATAGAAAAACGAGCCACATGAAGCAGCCACTTCACACAAAAACGCAATTAGTCACTAAAAATGTTTTTAACAAGTGGTAATAGTGGCAGTTTATGTTTTCTAAAAAATAGGATACAATACCGATCTATAGTACTAAGACTAACACAACACATGCATACGAGTGTATGTATGCACACGCACAGAATACCCAAATGTAGACGTAAGTATGTAGAAATAGCACTTGCAAAGTGAATTTGTATGTTTTTCCTAGAACACAACCCAGACATATAGATCTAAAGCCTTAAAATCCTTGTGCCCTCTGGCTAAGTAGGTAGAAGCTTATGCTGGGACATCGGGAAGAAGGAGCACAAAGCCCGGGTCCCGGTGTCCCTGCACCCAGCTGCCCTCAGGGGCAGGAACCAGAAGCTGACGTGGATCCGTGGAGACGAGGCTACAATGGTGTCCCCGGGGCCACGGCTAGAATCTGAAGCAGGTTCCAAATGGCCTGTGTAGTGTGATCCCATTTATAAGTACATTAAAAGACAAACCAGTTATTGTTCCGTTCATTCATTCATTCATTCATTCCCTAAAGAAATATTTCTTGACCACCTATTAAGACAATAACTGTAACCAAGAGTCAAGACTTCCCTAATGTAAACCAGAGCAGGTGGAACCAACCAGGTGACATACATGCTCTGGGGGTGGCGGGAGAAGTAAATTTTGTGAAGTAACTTTCAGGACAGCGTTCTATGAGAAAACATGTAGAATAAGAAATGCAGAGGGAGCGATGACGGTGGAGTTACAAATAAGAAACCCGAAGTGCATGGTGAGGAGACTCCTTTCACCCTGGTCAGATGCCCCACCTGCCCGAGCGCACCTCCCCGCAGGCAGAGGGGGGCCTTATGGTTCCCTGACCAGCCCCCTCAATAAGGAAGGATGGCAATGCCACGGGGCAGCTGGGAGGGCGCCACCTGGAGTACAGGTCCCACGAGGGTTCCCGTTCTGTCTACTGGAGCCAGCACCTTGCCACCCAGCTCATGCCTCCGCCTGCCTCTCCTGTCCCTGGAGCACCTGTGACTGCACAGCATCCACAGTTTACCTTAAACGTGACCTTTCCCGTGTGCACTGACCAACACGCAAACAGACTGAACTTGGAAGATCAGGGAATAAGTGTGTCAAGTCTATAAAGAAGGAGTTCTCGCCACAACTTTATGCTTCTTAACAGAGTCAGTGCTAAATGCAAACGTGTTCTGCTTTTCCCGACGAAAAACAAAGCATTCCCTCCTATTTTTAAAAGTTGACATTGAAATAAACATCAATTGCCCTGACTGTAGCAAAAGCATAACGACAGTTATGCATGTAGGTGACCGAGGGGGAGGGCAGCAGAAACAATAACAGACCGGCCTGAAAGGAATGTAATGATATTTTTCAAAATGTCTTTTATGTTGCTTTTTGGGCCATAAGCACAGTCAACAAGACATTAAAAATGTGCCATCTGCAGCGACGCCAAGGCCACCGTGCCTGCAGCTGTCCAAAGGCCGCCAGCGTCCTTTCAGAAACCCAGAAGGATAGCAGTTTCAGCCCCTTCCCCTAACCAGCACAAACAGGTGCATAATTCCGATGTCATTTCCAGGCTGTGGAGAGCAGAAAGGGATGGGATGGGAAGCAGACCCCAGAGGCTCCCCCAGCCCCGGTTCACTGTGCCCCTCGGATTCACACTCAATTTCAACGAGGAGGACCCGGCCTCATTTTCTCCCAGTATCATTTCTAGGAGCAATTTGCACGTTTCTACAAATGGTCTTTTGTATAGTTATTCTTGCTGAATTGCAAACAATGAGAAAAGACTTTCATAAATCAAGTCGACCATCTCCTCCTCTGTAGATAATAAAAGGAGGGTTTACATTAGGAGAAAAAATCAGGGGAACCTCCCTCAAACAGGAGCCGCAGAAATGCGTCCCCTCTGCTGAAATTACCCAGGCCCTCCAACGCACTGGTTACCTTGATGAGAGCGCATAAAACCGCAGTGTGCCTGCTGTGTTTAAGGCATATATGTTTATTTGCTTCTGCAAATATGAATGTGGGCAGTCCGAGGTAAGCACATATCTAATCTAAGTGTGAAAAACATTTTTATTGCTCTGGGAATAGTCGCTGTTAACTGAATGCAACAACAAAAAAGGGAGGCGAAAAAGAGCATGCGGACCCCAGGGAATTACCAAATCAATTAACGAGTAATTCGGGAACTAATTTCTATATTGCCTCTTCGCACAGAATTGTATCTTTAATTTCTCCTGCAATAAGCATCTCTGTGATGGCCCTCACACGCGCTGCCGCTGCAAATGAGTTTACAAGGATCTCTTTTTGATTGGCTATACGCATTATTTCTTCACAGTTCAGTGCGGCCGCAGCCAAGTGCTCCACGATATTTAATTATACCGGTAGCTACCAGTTACCAATTTGCAAGACCCACAGTGAGTACAGTACATTTGAAAGAACTAGTAATCAACTAATTAAAACCACAGTGAATTCCAGATACTCCAATTACAAGCAACTGCTGTGGAATCCACTTAGCGATTTCTGCATCCAGGGGAAGGAGATCCGGAAGGTCTGGCTGCACCGTGGGGCCAGACCTTCTCATTCACCCCGTACAAGAGGGGAAAACAAGCTTTGATGCCCTTACACACGCACACACACACACACACATCCACGTGCGCACACTCACACACATGTGCGTGCACACACACAGTACCAACCCAAGGCCCCTCAGCCCTGGTGCGGTGTAGGCACCCGTCCTCTCTGAGCAGGCCCTGGGTGTGCCCTGTGCCCGAGACTCTAACCTATCCGATGAAATCACACTGGAAGCCCAGCAGTGGGCCAGGCGACCACGGGTTTTGGAGAGAGGCAGACCTGTGTTTGAATCTTGTCTTTGCATTACACTGACTTATGAACGCTTGTGAGCAGAGCCTCAGCTTTCTCATCTGTGAAACGGAAAGATTACCGCCCGAAGCCTCGCAGGGCTGGCGGGGACCAGAGCCTGCTGGATAAAGGATGCGCCAAAGCCGCTTCCCCACCCTGAGGAGCCAGACCTTTTCAAACGTCATGACCTTTATTTGTGCTCTCCCTCATTTGTAAGCAGTCAGATCAAACAGCACAAAACTTAGAAAAAAAAATGTCTGGTTATAATGCAATCAAAATATCATTACTCGTTATTTCTACTTTTATTAAAGCTGGAAGATGAAGAAAATGCCCACAATGTCGACGTTAATAGTGGGGAGATCATTGGAGTAAAAAAAGACGGGTCCGGGACCCTGCACACAATAATGTGCGGCCCAGGCCAGTCGTTAGCCTTCTGGGACTCAGTTTCCCTCTACGTAAAGTGAGGGTTAAAGGAGGCATGTTTTGTGCCAGGGCACTGTAATTCCACAACCAACATGAGGAAAGTATTTGGCCATTTGGGCAAAAAAGGGAAGATCACAGGGAAAAAGATGGTTAATATAAAGAATTACCGTATGTCAATATATTGCTGAAACATATGTTCTTAATTCTGAGATGAATTACTTAAGAAAATCATATAAACTCCTGAGCAGAATTACAATTTTCATGCAAAAACTGACCTGAGACCAAGCCCAGGCAGATGGGAGGGTAGCAGCATCCTGAGCCCCCGCCCCCCCCTCCCCCCAGTAGCACCAGCCACTCGTGCTGTTTGATGAACAAACTGACCCACTTTTAAAGGAAAACGGACAGCTATTTTCATTCCCTGGGGTTCACTGAGAACCGACCATGTGCCCACTCTCCAGGGCCCAGAGTTTCCACTCACCCTTGAGTTTGGGGACTGCCACCTATTCTCACTGGATCTAGCTCACCAGGTCCACTCACTACCAACAGCTCCTCCTCACCAACTCCCCTCCTCCTCCTCACCCAGGGCTCCTCCTCACCCCTCTCCTCCTCCTCACCCAGGGCTCCCCCTCCTCACCTCAACTCACCAGGCTCCTCCTCCTCACCCCAACTCTTCCTCCTCACCCAGGGCTCCTCCTCCTCCCCAGTAAATTCCAAAATTGCCCCCACTTGTCCGTTCCCTCCAACACAGAAAAGCTAAACAAGCATTTTACCTGCCTGTTCTCAGATGATAAATCAATGACCATTGAAAAAACAAGTCACATGGAACAATCTTAGCTGCCCTTTCTCTCAGGCTGTGAAATGGATTTGAGTTGCATATACTACTACGTTAAAGGGCGAGAAGTACTTAAACGTACAGGTTTACATGGAACAACTGCCCTTCAAGTTCTCTGCGTGGCAAGGCACTTTCGTGGCACTGAGACTCCTAATTCACGTGGTACGAGGGGGAAAACAGGCTTTTCTTCCCTCACACATGAACAGGGACGCACACGCACACACACAGTACCCAGGGCACTTTACTCTAAAACTATGCACATTTGTTTAAAAAAAAAAAGTTGTTTTCATTTTCTAAACCTACTTATTATTGAATACAATTTATACTGTTAACAATGTTTTTAGAAAATATCAGCACAGTCTCAACGTATCTCCCCTCAGATACTCATCAGTATCTTCAAAGGGAAAAATGACAACGTGCAATGGAGAAACTCGGCAGACACCCCTCAACCAACCAACCAGGTGAATGCCACCAATGCTGAGGGCACTGAGGACGACGTAACAGTTTGGAGTGTTCCTGCCAAAAATTCATAACCCTGTGCAAGAGACAACATGGGGCAGTGCAAATTCACTCTCCAGTGTAACTGGTCAGGACTCGTATTAGTGCTGAGGTCATGAGGCAGGAAGGCTGAGGAGCTGTCTCGGAGTGGAGCTGAGCAAGCAGATAAACCACCCAATGCCAGTAGCGTCCTGGCCCGGATCCCGATGGGCGTGGACTAAGGTCTGCAGGTGAGCTCAGCTGTCCCCTCTGCCATCGCCTGGTGATCAAAACTGTGCCCGGTGACGGAACTCTGTTAGCACTAGGGAAAGCCAGGAGAAGGGCATATGGCAACTCCGTACTATCTGTACAACTTCTCTTCAAGTTAAAACTTAGATCACAAATGTTAGATTCTTTAAATTCTCCAATAATCCCTCCCCCCATTCACTTGTCTTCCTATTCGTCGTTTTAAACCAAATGCAAAAATATGCTCATGTTCTAATTATAAAATCCCATTTTATGCTTTCACTTATTATTTATAAACATGTGTGCACCTCCACAAGTCTTAGAATGGACCATTTTAGTGGCTGTCTACCAAGGAATATGTAGCTGACAATCACTAACTTAACTCCTTGTTTGCTGGACATTTGCAGTTCCCAGGTTTTAATATGATAATTAACTGCTAGGAATGTTTTCGTATACTGAAGTTTTTTCCCCTTTCTCTTGAAGAATTATTCCCTTGGGATAAATTTCTAGGAAAGAGATTATTGGGAAAAAGTGAATAAAATGTTTTATGTCTTGCGTGTACTGCTAGTAACAGAGCAATGCATTTCCTAAGCTGTTTTTTCCTAATTTCAGCCAAGAGTAGGATTTTATCATCTGTTGTTAATTACAAAACTAAGTATAAAATGATTTCTCATTGTTTTAAATTTCTAGTACTTTAGGTATGAGCAAAGAAAAGCCAAATATCCATCCATGTCTATTTGCTTCTTGTTATTTCCAACCTCTTCTATGTTACTCATATGTTTGCATAACTGGTATATTCATACTTTTCTACAAAATTAATTTTATGCATATTAAAAACAATGTAAGTTTTTTTTCTATAGAAGAATTTTTAAAAAATTTATTTTAGAGAGAGGAAGGGAGGGAGGGAGGGGGTGAGAAAGAGAGAAACATAGATGTGAGAAACATTAAGTGGTTGCCCCCCCCCCCCCCCCCCCCCCCCGCCGTACATGCCCCAACTAGAGATTGAATCCACAACCTGAGCATGTGCCCTGGCCAGCAATCGAACCTGCAACCTTGTATGGGATAACACTCCAACCAACTGAGCCACACTAGCCCAGGGCTACAGAAGAACTTTTGACGATAATCATATTCTTGTTTTTAGCACTAACTAGAATCAAGAAGGCTGTGGTTGATGTAGACTGAATGGGGTAAAAATTTGGTTATTGTAAAAACAGTCCAGAGTTACTAAACTTTATGGGTTTGACATAAACAATTCTTACAAACAAAATTACATAATGAAAATATTTGTTTAGATGAAATTTCATATGCATGAACACTGAAAAGCAGCAGAGAAGTTTGAGAAGAAACCAGTTTTCTTGGTCTTAACAAAGGTTTTATTCTTTGAAGATTAAAAGATGTACTTTTTGTGTTTCACCAAAATATAGTCTCCTATGTATTACATGAAACAGGTAAATTTAAAGAAAATTATTAAAACCTACAAATTATTGTCTCTTCAAATATATCTTTATATATGTGTGTATATATACATATATACATATACATTTCAAACAAACATAATGTATTTTTTGTTGATTTTAGAGAGGAAGGGAGAGAAAAATTGAATTGTTGTTCCACTTATATATTCATTGGTTGATTCTTTGTATGTGCCCTGAGCAGAGATCGAACACACAACATTGAATAGGGATGATGCTCTAACCAACTGAACTACCCAGCCAGGGCTACATTTATTTTTTTAAACAAACATAAAATTTGTTTTGAAAAAAACAACACAAATATTTTACACACTAACCAATCTATTGCCATCACGACTTCCCACCTTCCTGCCCTGCCCTGTAGACAACAGGGGAGAGGGAACCTCCCCACCCCCCCCCCCCCCGAGTATGGTCTCTCAGGAAGCACGTGGGCACAGAGGTGTGGGGAGGACCCACACATCCACACGTCAGGGAAGGTGGCAGCAAGAGCCCAGGTGTCAGGGCAGGGAAGAGAGGAAGACACCATGTCGCCTCGGGGGACAAGGTAAGTTTCCTGGAACAGGAGCCCACTGACATGGCCCTGAAGATGGGCAGATGTGATAAGCCCAGATTAAAGGGACCAGTACCCTCCAAAACTGGGGAGCCATGTGTATGCAAAGGGCCCCAAGTGACTCTGTTTCTAGTCAGGGGCTGAAATCTCGTGAGCCAGGCCATCGCAGGAGGGCCACGCTGTCCAGGGGCCAGACAGCACATGATTTCAAGGACGGCCCCCACATAAGACACGGTGTCGGGCTGGGACCCCATGAGGAGTAGACCAGCTACTTGATTTCTGATCTGGTTTAGAAAAGATGGTCATTGTAAGCACAGATTAGATCAGGGATGAATGGACAGCGAAGACTGTCTAGAAACATAATCTAGAGAACTCCTAGAGTTGAATCCCAGCTCCACAGCCTCATTAGCTCACTAACCCTGGCGACGTGACTAACCTCCCAAGCCTCGGACACCTCTCTGGGGCTGGCAGAGAATTAAATGAGGTCATATGATTACAGTGGCACAAGCTAGAAGATAATTTGCCCAACGGAGAAGATCCAGTGAAGTCACTTTGGCTGATTATTGGTGCTTCATTTTTCCTTTAAAAATCAATCTTAAGGGTCTCCACTGACCAGGAGTAAGGTATCCTAACAGTTACACAGCACGGCAAAAGGGGGCGTTAGATGCTTCTAGTGCAGGGGGTGGTGAGGAGGTGGGGGGACGTCCGGCCCATTGGCTGTATCATTTGGTCTGACCCTGCCAAGAAAACTGAAGGTGGGACCTGGAATTCAATAAACCAAGGAGCTTTATTTATAGCAACATGGCTTTCGGGTTGATAATTTTGTATAGCCCTGGAATGATATAAATATCCAAATGGCCCTTGGCAGAGAAAAGGTTCCCCACCCCTGTTCTAGCGGGAAGGGTGCCAGCAACAGTCTTATTTCAAGTAACAGGTCAGTGCAACTTAAAAGGATTTGAGTCGAAAGCCTCAAATCAGAATGTTTTGACTCTTGTGTGTTTCCTATTGAATACACCAACCTCAGGATGCAGGTTCTTTTGATTCTCCAACACGCTGATAGGAATCCAGGGCCTTACCCTGCACAACCTGGAGGCCTCAGGCAGAAGAACATCTGCTCGGAGAGGCACAGACCGCTCTCGGGGTCACAGACCGGAGTTCCTGTCCCAGCTCACTAGTCGCCAGCTGTGTTACAGGCTGACTTGTGCCCCCTGCCAAATCCCTATGTTGAAGCCCTAACCCCAGTGTGACTTTATTTAGAGGGCCCTGGAGGTGATCAAAGTTAAATAAGGTCATTTGGGCGGGAGCCTAATCCAGTGACTGGGGGCCTTGTAAGAAGAGGAAGAGACGCCAGGAGTGTCCACACACAGAGGACGCAGGAAGAAGGCCCAGTCTACAAGCTCAGAACAGGGGCCCCGCCGGGACCAACCCTGGACGTCCAGCCTCCAGAACCAGGAAACGTTCACTTCTGCTGTGCACGCCGCCCAGTCTGTGGTGTTTGCGGTGGCAGCCCTAGCAGACCCACACACTGTGATTCTGGGCACCTGACATCGTCTCCCTGAGCCTGACTTTTCTCATCTGTGAAACGGGACCATCGTACCTACTACGTCCTGGCTCAGGGGGATGACAGCATGAAGTCCGGCAGTTTCTGGCACTCTAAGTTCTACATAAACATAGGTTTACCACGAACACTACGACAGATTATAACTACTCATCATGAACCCTGCAGGGACAGAGATAAGTGAAGAAATCCTCAGATTTAGGAACAACACAGGCGACAGTTGCTGCGAAAGGAAAAGGCCACTCTGGCCAGCCCTCGGGGCACTGCCTGCAGGCATCCTCTCCTGGGGAGCCTAGAGCCCTGAGCTGCCACGGGTCTCCCATCTGCACACCACTGTGTGGGAACACATCAGCTGATGTGAGGAGATCACCACCCTCCAGGGAGTTCTCCAAACAAGCAGCCACGGATCTTGGCTTAGACCCCACCACTGCTGAGCTCCTGGGACTCCTAGGGCTCTTCAACACACCTCCATGCAACCCTACCCACCAGTACTGGAGGCCGGGGGTTGGGGTCTTCACTGCTCATCTTCTCTTCTCTGTCCCCAGGCCCTGGCAGAGTACCAGGCATGTCTGCACAAGGTGGGGGTATGGCTGTTACAAGCTGACTGAGTCTGATGGGAAATAACGCCCAAACCTAACATCTTATTGACTCCACAAGACACAAATAAATTCCGGCGATACATGCCAATGCTAGCTTTGAGAAACGATCCTCTATTTATGAGTTTATTATTTCTGAGCTCATAAGGAATTGGGTATCATCATCATCATTGAACTTTTAAAGAAAATAAACATTTTGCTGAAATGCATCACTTAGTCAGATATTGCTGCTTCTGGATTATGGATACAAAGGACACATTATATTTTGAAGTGAACGTCCACTCTTGGAAATAACACTGTTTGCTGGCAGTTTATATCATATCAAACACTTCAGCATATGTTACTTTGTATCTCTCTCCGGCAGAACTCAGGACCAAGGGAGATAATATTTTAAATAATTTTTCAGGTTTATATTTATAGGATGGATTCTGTATGTTGGTTCATGTCATGTCTGTGTTTTGTAGAGACCATAGGGCCATACACCGACACTGCCAAGTGGGTCAGAGGATGGGGAGGCTGTGCCCTCCTCCTTCACAGACGGACGACTGTACATCCCCATGGAAGCCTCCGGATAGCCTCCACTGTTTTGCCAACCACAGTAGGATGTTTGAGGAATCGAATTAAGGGCATGTGAGGCACCCACCTGACCCATTAAGTTAATAATCGTAATTGGCTTAGTGTCTGCCTGCACCAGGCTGGCCGCAATGCTCGTAGGGAGTTGCTCACCCAAGTGAGGTAAATGAGCTCTCAGGGCGCCGGGGGCCGTGTCAGTCAATCACCTGCTGCTGGGGCTCTAAATGGGCCCCGGTGCCCGGGCAGAGCTGGTTACCACACGGGTGGACAGCCTATTCCCAGGGCGCCTTCTGCTCACCTTGGTTCCTCTGTGGTCAGGCTCAGCACACAGGAGCCCTCGTCACGGTCCCTCCACAGATGCGGAGCAGAAGGCACGGCACCTGCAGTATTAACTCTCCCGTGTTCCCCAGACGAAGAGTGCGGCCACCCCGTCTTTCCTCCCCATCTCTCTCCAAGTTCCGGCTGGGTATTCGAGTTTGTTTCCTCCATGAAAGCCCATGACACTGAGCAGTCGACCAACCGGCTGTGAGCAGCGTCACTCTTTCCAGAGACGTTCGAGTGAGTGTCATTAGGTGGCTTTTATTCTGCCGACGCCACACAATCCAGCCCTCGCGTTGAGCCCAGGTTCCAGACAGCGCAGGTCAGCGGCCTGCGGCAGGCCGGCCGAGGGGATTAACTCCAGAGGTTCCTTTCACTTAACTGGCAATTGCTTCTTTCTGCTCAACTGAGAATCAAAACTGCGCACAACTACAGAACAGGGCACAGGACGGGGCCGAGTGCTTCGGGGAGTCCCACCGCTGCTCGTCCTCCCCGGCCTGGGAAGGGCTTTCCCAGGGATGCAGGCGGCTGTGAGAAACCTTTGCTCTCATGGACCATCCTCGGGAGGTGGCCACAACATCCGCGTTCAAGGTCAAAATTAGGACTCTGAGAAACCCTGGGGAGCCGGTGGGCGCCTGTGTTGTATCATGGGGCATCGTGAAAATGAGAAGCTCACCGGGCCCCACAGAGCCGCGAGGCCCAAGGTCCCAGGAAGTGCGCCCTGGCTTGACTCGGCAAAGCCAGAACCAACAGAGCGGGTGACCCAAGTGACCATCCCGGATGACATCACAGCTCAAGTCTCGCCACATACACCTCTTTACCTGAATTTTGTCCATGGCAATGCAGACACGCTTCTCTTGAATTATCAACCAATGCATGAGATAAATTTGAAAACTTCCAAAAGCAGTAAGCTGACAGTGTTTTGTCCATAAATCTCTAAAAGTTCTCTGTGAGTCCCGTTAGCACTTAAGTCTTTAAAAAACAAACTGCCGGGCAGGGGACGCACTAGCCGTGCTGATCAGGCCTGTGGGGCTTCTGAGAGGGCCGCACTTGGGAGGGTCTTTGCTGCAGCCTCCTTCACAGGACGGCCCCAGGCCCTTCCTGTGACCCCGCTCCACCCCCACCCTGGGCAGCACCACCATGGCCTGTCTTATGGAAGAAGAACAGGCTCCCAAGCAGAAACAAAATAACAGACATAAAATAAAGCAAAAGCCCGGCCAGTGGCTCAGTGACTGAGTGTCGACCTATGAACCAGGAGGTCACGGTTTGATTCCAGGTCAGGGCACCTGCCCGGGTTGTGGGCATACATACAGGAGGCAGCTGACCTATGATTCCCTCTCATCATTGATATTTCTAACTCTCTCTCCCTCGCCCTCCTCTCTGAAATCAATAAAAATATATTTAAAAAAACAAAGAGCATTTTTTACTCATTTTCACTCAAATCTCATGAAACAACATCCTGCCCTCAAAAGATTCAGTGGTGTTTTATTTGTCCCCGCCAACTCTGAAATATGTATTATTTTTTCAATTGTGTAAGCATGACAGGACACACTGATCAAGATTTCAGAAATGCAAATATACTGGAGCGTATGTTAGTAAGTGTGGGGTGAGGGGAGGCGAGGCCGCTGGGTCTGTTTTTCGGAGGGAGTGAGCGTCACGGGGCCTGGCTCTGGCCGGGAGTCTGCGGGGTAGGGGGTGAGGCCAGGGCCCGGGCTGTGGATCTGTCCTGTAATATAGAGATTAAAAAACGAGAAAGGGAAGGGAAGAAAGGAGAGCACACAGCTGCCGTCCCCCAAACAGACCTCCCATCTGCCACCCATGATTTGCATGTCACCTTCTCCGGGCTCATTTGTACTTCATTAACTGCCATTGACTTAACAAGATTTATGCAAATGACACCATAGGAGCTCCCCAACTCCCACTGCAATCAAGTGATTATGTATGTACAACTCTCCACAGCAATGAAAAATTCATACGTGACAGGCCACTTGCCGCCGAGCGGGCCTCTGGCTTTCTCTTTTTCTTGCTTTGCTTTTTAATTTTTATTCCAGTAGACTTATCTTATTAGGAAAGAAAGAAGGCACTCTCTGAACCAAATCTCCTCTAAGGCCTCAGGAAGGACAAAAAAGGGGGAGGTGGGCCCAGGTCCTCAGGAAATGAAGTTATTTTGCAGAAAATAAGTCATATTCTTGATGAGCAGAGCTTCCCCGGGAACAAGGGAGAGAGGAGATCGCTACCTGCCGTGACCTGCTGGCGCCCACCTGGGGAGGAGCCTCCGTCCTCACAGTGAACAGGCTGCGAGGCGTGAGTGATGTAATTCACGGACACAGACCGTCTGTAGGATGAGGCAGGTGGGAGCGTGCTCAAGACGGCCTCGTCTGTGTCCCAACCCATCGGTACAAGGTCCCCGTGGGGAGGAGCACAAAGACGGCCGCAATCACAGACACTGGCCTGCCCCAGCCAGCACCGTGACCAGCCCCATGAAGGTCGCGGAGGTTCCCAACTGGGGGGGGCGGGCGGGAGGGGCGGAAAGGCAGCACGCACAGCAGGGCTGGAGCGAGGGCTGAGTGTGGAGACAAAGCGCGTGCTGCTGGTGAGAAGGACAGGGCACGCCTGTGGCAGCAGCTTCCCAATGGGTGAAAGGCCACTTCCCCCCCACTCCGCCGAGAGCCACGAGCGCCCCTGCGCTGTCCCTGGAGAAACTCGGCCCTGCAGGCGCAGTCTGAGAAGTTTCTCCTACACAAGCACAGGTATTCTGTCCGAGGTCAGGGTCACACGTTACACACGAGGTTGCTTTCTGAAGGCTCCTTGTGAGGCAGTGGAGAGGGTAGAAGAGTCGGGCCCCATCCTGGCCCCATCTTACCCTCCCTGGGCTTAATGTAAAATAAGGAAAACACAGCCACCCAGCATGGCCATGTTTGGAATTCAATGGGATGCTGTATGCAAAGTCCTTCATCCTATATAATAACACCCTAATATGCAAATCGACCAACCAGCGGAAGGACAGGCAGAACGACCGGTCACTATGACACGCATTGAACACCAGGGGGCAGATGCTCAATGCAGGAGCTGCCCCCTGGTGGTCAGTGCGCTCCCACAGGGGGAGTGCCGCTCAGCCAGAAGGCGGGCTCAGGACTGGCGAGTGCAGCGGCAGTGGCGGGAGCTTTTCCTGCCTCTGCTGCAGGCGGGTGGTAAGGAGCAAGGGGGTCCAGGACTGCGAGGGGGGGATCAGGCCTAAGCCGGCAGGCGGACATCCCCCAAGGGGTTCTGTACTGAGAGAGGGCACAGGCTGGGCTGAGGAACCCCCCCCCCTTCCAGTGAATTTCGTTCACCGGGCCTCTAGTAGGATAATAATAAACACTAATTTAATTGTCCTTTATTCAACAAACAGGTCTGTCAGGTGTCTGAACACACTGGTGTCGGCAACGCCCCTCTGGCTCCTTCTTCTCACCTCTCCCTTCCTTTCCGCTAGTTGAAGTCATCCCTCGGTGGGGGAGAGGGGCGGGGGGGGAGGGGGGGGTAGGAAATCAGACTTTCACTAATGATCTCGGCGCCTTTATAAACACAGACACACGAGCACGTGAGATCAATCTAAACAACCGTCCACACACCCACACCACCCGGGGGCCACAGAGAGGCGCTGGCAGGTGTCGAGCATGAGGCTGCGAAGACCAGACTTGCTGAATTCAAACATTCTCTCGGCAATCTCCACATGCCAGTGTTTCAAGGGCCTTGGATCTGGCCCGGTGCCCCATGTCACAGATGCGGCCCCTGCGGCTGGACGTCCTACCAGGTGTGGGTTTCCAGGACGGGCTTGCCCGTGGACACAGCACTGGGGGGCGGGGAGCGGGGGTGCGCAAGGAACAAGGAGCCCTGTGCACGACTCGCCGGGAATGCAGCCCTGATTTAGACGTCCACCAGGTTGTTATAAACATTCCCAATTAAAAGGCTTCCAAGGACTGGCTCAGTTTACACTTGAGGGTCGATGTCCTTCCTCACACAGACTGGACTCCGAGCCTCCGAGGAGGAGCAGGTCCCCCCTGAGTGACCCAGGGACCCAGGACCTACTGGCCTGAGCAGCCGCCCTCGTCGGCAGCAGACGTGAATGAAGGAAACAGTCTAGTATTAAGTTCTAATGTCCCCAGACCAATTACTAAGTGAGAGTAAAAGAGCAAAAGCTTTTTAAAATTCTCGTTAAAACAGTATCAACAGCATAAAATCACACATTACCATTACGTCATGCAGAGAGCTGGGTTTATAAATGAGCACACAGAGAAAGAATGAGTGTGCGTGGACCTCCCCAGGGAGGGAACCGCGAGAGGGAACACACCCACCAGCAATGGGGCCCCGTGCCAGTCCACACCGTTGTCGCCCAGGCTCTGAACGTGTCTTGTGAGGAACCCTGCAGCCTCCCTGCTCTGCTCCCCCCACAACACGGTGCTAACCCCCCTCCCCCCACCTAACCTGCTCCTCGCCCATAGCAGCTACGGCTACATTCCTGAAAGGTTCGGGCCCTTCAAGGGTGGCCAGTGCCAACACAGGTTCCTATAGCTGTGGAGAGCCGCCAAGGTGCGAGCAGAAGGGGATGGCGGAGAACGGCCGCCCAGAGGGTCATTGTGGTCACGGCAAAGTCCATGAGAGGCAGAGCCGACATCCTGCCCACGGGTTTTCCCTTGTTCAGGCAGAATGCACTAAAAACCAACTGGCCTTCTTTCACCAACTAAAAGATGGCATTTCCAGAAGCCACAGTGCCGAGTTAAACTCTTCATTTTCCTTGGAAATATAGCAGCAGAAGATGTCATGTGAAGGCCCGTTGTACTTGCGACATAAAGCAATTTGGTGTCTGGTTTCTGGGCTAATGAAAACCTACCCAGGCTAGCAATCTGGGCCAAAACAAATGCTCGCATTCAGTCCCCCTGTGTAATGAGGAAGTTTAATTAAGGCCCCCCATTACAGCTGTAAATGTTCCTTTATATAATAAGGTCTAAATGAAACCGAACCTAATCAAAGTTACAATTCCTTCATTAGCAAATTACAAACAAGAGCGCACAGCTGACACACCGGCTATGATTATCGCAACTAATTGCCTCGTTGTTACAAACTAGCCTGAAACGGTGTTCAGATGTCCGTCTGCGAGAGCAAATGAGGGCCACGCCGGGCTATTCCCGGGCTCACAAGGGGCTCTTGTGCGGAGATCTGATTTACCCCCGTCGGCCGGCGGCCGGCGGCCCAATCAAAGCCCAGCTACAAAGGCGGCCTTTGAAGCCAGCTCAGCCCGGGACGCGCTCCATATGCAGGCGGGCAGACCGCACTTCATTAGGTCTGTTGTCACATTTTCCCTCTTCTTATTCTAATGATCCCATTTTAATACACACAGGAACCTCTTCTAATTGATGTCAAGTGAGTGACTTCCACATTCATCAACAGAGCACATCAAACAAACCTCGGCGCGCGCGCCAGCGTCACAGCCAGGAGAGACGTGGTGTGTCTCAGCGGCAGGGAAGGAAGGAGGGCAGCGGCGTACCTGTTTAATTGGGATGGCTCGGCCGCTCCCGATGCTGTCCGCGCGACTCTCCAGGCCTTTCTTCTCTTTGTCCGGGTCACTCCCTTTCCGAGACTGCAAAACGAAAATAAAGTTAGCATTTGGCCGGGGCTGCGGCTCACAGATGGCGCCAGGTCTGCCCAGACTTGCGCACTTTCTGCAAACATGTATTTGGAGGCCAGGAGGGGGTATGTGTACAGACATCCGCACGCGCACCACAGAAGCAGGCTGTGGATTCTTTCGTCTCCACGGGTGCGTCCTCTCACAGAGAATTTTCTAAACTTTTCCCCTGCAAAATTATCTTTTAATTCTTTTTTAAAGAGTTCAAAATTCAATTACTAGAAACCAATGGACCATATAGAAAAGTAACGCCCAACAGGAAAACACATTCCGAAGCTGCCGCTAATCCAGCCGGGGAGACAAGGGCTCCTGGCTGCTTGTTGGGGAACCCTGCGACATAAACGCACACATTTAATTAACGTTGGAAGCATTAAAAAAATTCTATTAACGGCTCAGCTGTGCAATGTGATGGTACACGCTCGATTCGTATCGAGGTGTCGTTAATGCTTTTATTGCCTCCGCATGGTGAGGAAACAGCAAATTCAAAGTCAAACTCGTGTATACTCCCCTCCCCCCTCAAAAAAATATAACAAGTGGGAAGAAAAAGTTGAAATATCTTTTCTGACAAGACGTCTGTATTTGGGGGGAAATGAGCAGCTTGGTTTGCCGAGCTCCTGGGACAGTTTCCCCGCCGTGTTGCTGACGCTACGTTAACAGCCCGGGAGCTGGCGACCAGTGGGAGGGTGGCGGTGCCCCATCCGGGAGCCACACCTGAAGTGGCTGGGACCTGGGGATGTTGGGGACCGTCTCAGCTACGTCTCCAGCTCTCGGCCGCACGGGGAAGTCGGAGCGCAATGGCTTCCTGACAGATTTATTTCATTATGAGAGAAAGATCTGAGACTCGTCCTCCTTAATAACTG
The DNA here is from genome assembly GCF_014108235.1 of Myotis myotis. Classification (NCBI taxonomy): domain Eukaryota; kingdom Metazoa; phylum Chordata; class Mammalia; order Chiroptera; family Vespertilionidae; genus Myotis; species Myotis myotis. Next base: position 33,792,674 of record NW_023416390.1, on the reverse strand, counting down.
TGCTGACAAGTGACAACTTCACTCCATTACTTTTCAATGGGAACATTACTCACGCAATATTGAAAATGGAGAAACATTTTCGTGTGCTTTTCAAATCTGAGATGATGTATGAAATGAGCAGGCTCGGTGGTGACCGGTGCTGCCGTGGCAAGGGAATGACACCCACTTTCAAAGGGGTGTGGGGTGGGCACTGATTCTGCGTTAGGGGTGCCGCCATGGGATGTAGGGAGAAGGTTCCCTGATGTAAGCTCAGAGGTGGGGCTCCCACGGGCACAGGTGCTCATGAGAAATCGTGCTTCCCGGCGACCACTCAGGGAACACCTACGTGCCAGGCGCTGCGCACTGGTTTACCTGGGACAGTCAAAGCCCGGAATGACAGAAGAGGAAATGAAACAAGCAACACATAGAAAGTTGCAGGAGGACCTAAAACTGAAGGCTTATCCCTGTGGGCAAGAAGGGAAACAGAGCCATTTATCAATTCCTTGCCATGAATTTTAGCTAGGGGTTAGGGCAGGGGTGGGCAAACTTTTTGACTCGAGGGCCACAATGGGTTCTTAAACTGGACCGAAGGGCCGGAACAAAAGCATGGATGGAGTGTTTGTGTGAACTAATATAAATTCAAAGTAAACATCATTACATAAAAGGCTATGGTCTTTTTTTTTTTTAGTTTTATTCATTTCAAACGGGCCGGATCCGGCCCACGGCTGGGTTAGGGACTCACTTTTCTCTAATTAATAATGTGTGGTAAGAGCTATGCAATAATCCTAAATTCTCTTCTTCCCAAATCTCAATTCACGGGAAAGCTGGAACTCGAGGTTTCCTGTTATAAAATAAGACTCAATACTCACAGGGCTAATTTTTTAAAAATTGAAATCAACAGAGATCATTAAAGGTACTTTTGGAAGTTTATAAATTTGGAAATCCATCTTCATTACTCACTATTAACCAGAATGATTAACAAAACAAACATGAAAACATTAACGTCTCCCTCGAGGCAGCACATCTGCCCCAGTCGCTGGGAGCAGGACGCTCAGGTTCCAGGGGAGGCAGGACTGAGGAGATAAACTCCATCCGTGTTTGATCACACTCTCCAGGATGCATGAGAGTGAAGCACAGCCCGTACAAGCGGAAATTAAATTCCCCAACAGCTAACATTTTGGTGAGAGCCCTAAAACTAACATTTCCAGGAGAGAGCGGTGGCTAGCGGTCAGGCAGAGGGTCTGCTGAATCTCAGCCCATGATTACGTTTGCTACAGCACGCTGAGCACAGTCCGACCACTAAACTAACACAGACCCGCTGGACAGAAACACTGCCACACACACACATCCCCAGGACGCTCCCCAGCTTTGCCGCCAACTCGGAGACGACAGCCCCAGGAGCACAGCTGCGTTCCCGCTGAAATGGCTCCGTGAAATCGTCAGCTACGCGGCAGCGCTGGTCCCCACCGCCTGTGCTGGGAGTGACTGCGGTGCGTCTGCTTGACACGCACAACTAGAAACCTAACAAGAGTTTGTGCACCCACCACGGAAGGCCGGCAACACGCCCAGAGTGACTGCTTAGCCTGGGCAGACACCGAACACATCGGGAAGAGAGGTGGCAACGAGCTCATTATCACCTCCCTCTCTACAGAAATGATCAACTTTCTCCCGTGGGATGGAAGAAGCCAGGACGCGAAAACCCCATCAACCGCCTGCCACAGGAGCTCCGCGGCAGAGCCCTCATGCCCAACAGAAACCTCCTCCCCCTCGAGCCCAACGAGTGGGACTCTGCGGTGGCCATCCACACCATCCTTCTTACACGACCAGCTTTGCTGCCTTATTTTTACGGTGAGTTTCTATGAGGCGGGCAGCGTGTACTCACAATCTTTGGTCACGGGGCATTCGGGGCTCTGTGTAACGGTGTTGGCATGATACAGGAAGCTTTTAAAAATACCATGTAAGCCACACCGTTTTCCAAAGCTCGAAGAGAGGCAAAGCCATGCCATGTACAATTACAGACACAGTAAAGTAAGAAGAAAGCATGCACACAGACAGTAAACACCCAGTTCAGGCGGGCTGCTCCCCAGACAGGGAGGCGGGGGGGGGGGGGGGGGGGGAGGAGACTGTGACTTTCCCCCGCGACTTGCTCACTTCCCGCAGCAGCAGCTTGCACTGGAGGAGCGCACAGCACGGTGCGTGTGTCTGTGAGCTTTCCGTTCCTATATGCCTGAACGTACTTGCAAATAAAGCATCTCACCCACACACAAGTCAGGGCTACTAAGCTACCCTAATTGTACGAAGAACCCCTAATACAGAACCAGGAATTGAACGGCTATAGCCTTTTAACCGTTCTTTTCCCAAACAATAATTTTTTAAAAAAGTTAAGCAAAATAATATATAATTTAGCTTTTGATTAGTAAAGTACAATTCCTACCGCAAGTAAAACACATAATCTCCTGCCACAGCAGAGGAGTTTAGTTTCTGCTATTTTGTAAAAAGTGCATGTGATTTATTTTTGTGTGAAATTGTGCATATACGCAAACAGAAACATCTAGCCCAGCGTGATGCATTACAGGCCCACGCTGTCAAATTTATAAGCTCGGTGTCTGTGGAATGATGTTTGCACCACTTCATTCCCTCGGCCTCTTTCCAGCGCTCTAATAAAGGTGGACAGTGCCCCTTCGCCTGGGAACTGCAATCCCAGCCTGCACGGTTTTTTGCTAAGAGTGTTCAGCATATGGCACCTCCGTTCTACTACACACTGTCATATAAACACTTTTATTTTGGTGGGGGGGCAATTGAGGCCAATAATTACCAACAATTACCAGGGAAGAAGAGTCTCTGAGATTCCACATGTTTATGAACAGGTGTAAACTGGTAACAATGAGTTTAGTTGCTTCACTGCTGCAATTTCAAAATAGTATGCCTCCTTTTCATTCCTTGGGTGACACTGACATCTAGTGGAGTTAATATTTCTAAGATCTTCAACTTAAAAATACGAACACATCGCTGTCACCATCACCACCATCGCCATCGCTCTGTCCAACGTCAAACCCAGGATTCCAGCTGTTTCCTTAAATGCCATGAGGCAAAGCCATCGCAGCTCCTTTCTGACCCTCACCTCCTGTGCCTGCGAACCACTCCGTGCGGCTGTGTTCTGTGTCTGATGGTCACAAGCAAACTGCTTTCCAGCATTTAGCGAGGAAGAGAACAGCGATGACAAAGCACAGCTCCAGGGCCAGACCTTTGCATTATGAGACTTTCCCTGGGACCTAATGAAGGGAGACTTCCAGGCAAGGTAAGCAGTTTTTATTGGCTCTGGCACCTGGGGCACCTGGCCCGTCCAGGGTGCCTGTGTGCAGGGCCCACACGTGTGCAGTGTGTCCATGGACTCTCCCGGAGGCCCCCTCCCCCGCCTTCTCTCTAAACCACTTTCTCTCGAATGTGGGCAGACTCTGCAGACCCCAGGCTCCAGCAGGCTCTGCCAACAGCACAGGGAAAGGAAACATTCATTTATTGAGGTACTATTATTAACTTTTCATTCACTGAGTTACTATTACCTTCCTGCCTCCAGGTTTTCTCTTTGGTCCTTCTCCGTGGGCAGGGTCCGGGATACGACGTTTGGGACATTCCAGGGCCACCCTTAACCTGTGGGGACGGGGCTGCTGGAGCTCTCCTTCCACAGCCCAGTTTTCAAAGATACTGCCCAGCTCCTCATCTTTCTGAGAACAGAAACCAAAGCCAGCGGCCAGTAAACGCAGTCCCTGGACACTCTCCTGAGCTGGGAGGACGGCCTCTCCTCCAGCCCTGCCTCACAGGAGGGCAGAAGTGCAGAAGGCGCTCTGGTCCACGCCCAAAGCCCACCCTCTATGCATCTTCAGCAGGTGAGGTTCCTCAAGTCCACCGAGCCAAGAGCGAGGCACAGCCTGTTCTGTAAGGCGGCTCCTTCTCAGCCCCAAGTCCCTGACCTGGTGTCCGCAAGTGCTGCGAGTGCAGGACAGAGCCGGGAGGGCGGCCCGCCGCCCGTCACGCGCGGTGTGTCTGAGGTTCACGGTGAAACAGCTTCCTCACGCACTCACAGTGACACGTGTCAGTCACCTGTTTTTCGCAGACACCTAGCCACCCCTCTCCTCACCTGTCCCACAACCACCTCTGCTTTCCACTCTCAGAAGTCACTTCATGATGTCAGTGGCATGAGAAAAAAGTAAAGGCAATGCCCAAAGACTGCATCTTCCCAGCAGACCCACCACACACAACTACTGCTGTTTCCAGCTCAGAGAGGTTAAGTAACCTGCCCAAGGTCAAACTGCTGCTGGCAGTGGAGGCTGGCATCCGAGCCCGCTCTGTCGGGTCCGCTCTGTCCCTCCCGCAGCAGCGTCTGTCAGAACTCTCGTGGCACAGGGCACAGGAATGAAAAGGTGTGAGCTGCCAGCAACGGACTGGGGCAGTAACCACCGTCCAGTGGGAAAAGCACTGCCCACATGGGGGGGGGGGGTCACACATCAATGCCCCTCCACACAGGCCCGCAGGTCAGACGACAGGCCCCCGGCCACCCCAGGGGAGTCCTCCTTGATTTCGAGACCGGGAAGACTGCACATTGAGCTTCTCTGCATCCAATCACCAGTGACCAAGCAAAGGAGGTCCAACTGTTAAACAGGGCACCGTGGGCACCAGAGCCGGCCCCTTGGCTGTGGGCGGGCCTGCGAGCGGAGGGCGTTCGGCCACATCCTGGTCGCCACGACGCCCATGAGCAGCTGCCTGCAGCGCGGAACCCTGTCCCAGCCCCCATGTGGTGACAACTCAAAATTTCCCCAGGAATTTCCAAATGTCCCCGGGAGCAAAGCCACTGGCTGGGAAGCATGGTGGGTAAGCACATGTAACGCATGCACGGACCCAGTCCCGGAGGGACCGTCCCTCGGAGCCCTGACGGATGGGTGCCGTCGCTGGGCGTGTGGAGGGACAGGCAGGCAGCACTTCTGCAGTGAGGGGTTCTCTGCGCCCCAACCACCCAGGAGCTTCTGAAAGCTACACAAGCACAGAGTCCGTCTTCCGAGGCCTCGGCGCCAGAGCTGAGCTACCGTTTTTAAAGGCTCCACAAGGACCTGAGGAAAGGCCCAGGTGGACAGCCTCGTGGCCACCAGCCTCCGACCCGGGAGAGGCGAGTCCCCGGCCACCCCAGGCCGAGGAGGGGTCGGTGGGCTGGTGTGGCTTTTCTATCTCACCAGAAAGGCCAGGCACACACATCTGGGGACTTGGGCAGTTTTATCATCGCTCTAATCCCAATGTGACCAGTCTCTAGCTAGAGACCAAGAGAGTCACAGGATCATAGATAATCTTTGTACAAACCCCTCACTCTTTTTTTAAATATTCTTACTAATTTTAGAGAGACGGAAAGGGAGGGGAGAGAGGAAGGATGGGAAGGAGGGAGAGAAAAGATAGAAAGAGAAAGAGAGAGAGAGAGAGAGAGAGAGGCAGACCTCACGCCCTGACTGGGGATTGAACCTGTAACCGTGTCTGGGACGACGCTCCAACCAACTGAGCCACACCAGCCAGGGTTCTCACCCTTCATTTTTGACACATGGATCAGAACTACCTGTACACCAAGAAATTCCCATTTTGCTTACTATCTAAATCTTTGCATCCCATAATTTTCTCAGACTTCCATGGAAATCAATGTTAGTTTCATTACTTTAGTTTGGATTCCACAAATATCACTGAACCATCTGGTGGGCAGATGACTACTAGTGGGAAATCTCTGAAATCACACTCACGGTGAAAAGGTTGGACCGGCGCTTGGACTGCTTCCGGACGGGCGTCGGGGTGTTGGCAGTGGGAGGGACATCGATCCGCAGCTCCTTCTGGCTTGTGCTGGGGGTCGATGGGACGGAGGAGGAATAGTCGCTCAAACTCCCGCCTCCGTTACTTGTCTGCAATGATTCAAAACCAACGTTTGGTTAAGGACACACTCCAGGAACCGAATGCCACCTCCCGTGTGGGGTCATAACGAACAAGTCAGCGAGTCACCCCGGAGAGACGCCCGCGCCAGGCTGGGAGCTCCTCGCTGTGCAGCCGGTGTCGGCATCAGGCACACGCTGTTTCCTTCCGGAACACACCTGCCCTTTCCGGAGTCCTTCGTCTAAGAAGTGACTTAAGAAAAACAAGCCTCTATCACTTAAGTTTTAAAAATTTGAAAGTGAAATGTAGTCACTTTCTCTTCCCGCTGAAAAGAAAGGCGCTGGTTGGACTCCGTGGGGCCTGTGGTTACTTCACTGCTCTAGGCTCCACGCAGGAAGCACTGTTTTGCCCACCACTCACAGTTTGAAAATGCCATCTGGAAAATGTGACACCTTTAGGGAGGTATTTCAAGATTCATAGGAAACAAAAGCTGCCTACAGGGAGGCGTGACCATTCGCGATAGAACCTCTACAGGCCTCGACTGTAGATGCGGCCACTGACCGACTCCCCACGAAACTGGAAGCCTTCTCACTGCATCCTTTTACCAGGTGCCCGTGTGGCTAACACCTGTCCAGGAAATGTCAATCAAAACCGCTAGTGCAAGAAAAACAAGCCACGTTCCCTTAAGGGGTTTTGGTTAGGTTCTTCATAGTGACAATCATTTCATTTACTTCTGAGTAAATAACTGAGCAAATGTTGCTATGGAAAGATCGTTTCTACAGGGCCTCAGGGACATGGGAATTGTAACTGAGGGCTGCTACCCAACCTAGGTGCACAGGGAGATGCGCTGCTGACATCCATCCACAACTGTCCCACCTGCAGGCAGATGGAAGGAGGGCCAACACGGGGTCCTTAAGAAAATGTTTTAATGGATTGATTTGAGGGGGAGGGGGGGGCGGGGGAGAGAAAGAGAAAGAGAGAGAGAGAGAGAGAGAGAGAGAGAGAGAGAGAGAGAGAGAGAGAGATTATTCCACTTATTTATTCACTGGTTAATTCTTGTATGTGTCCTGAGCAGGAATTGAACCTGCAACCTTGGCGTACTGGGGCAATGCTCTAACCAACTAAGCTACCCAACCAGGGCCAACACAGGGTAATTTAAATCAACAGCAAAGACAGCGAGCACAGCCCCCTCTCTCTCTGGGCCAGCTCGTCTCAGCACACTGGCTGTGATGGGAAATGTTCAAGAACACGTCCCATAAAAACCACTTGGCCCCAGCAGTTTCCGAGGGAAGTGTTAAGCCAATTACCAACTTGCTGTTATTCAGAAAGTTGGAAAGAAAAAGAAAATCCACCTACGGCTGGTGGACGACCCTGTGGACAGGCACGGTCTCCTGGGCTCAGGCGTGCCTTTGGGCCCAACCTCTCGTGCGCCCCACGTACCTGGCTGATGTGCACGGCGGACACCTGGGCGGAGCAGACGGAGGAGTGGCTCGGTGAGTTGGGGAGCGACTTGCAGGGCCCTATGGACAGCTGCTGCTTCTTCCTTGTGGCGACAATCTTCTGGGCAACTAGTGGGCAGGGAGACAAGAGAAGTCCACGTGAGGCTGGTTTCCAAAGGCAGAGAATGTGATGGGGACCGGAGCCCGTCCCTGTAACCCACTATCCCTGCAGCAATGGGATTCCTGATTGTTAGTAGGTGCATAACATGGACGCGACATTTCCGGAGCCTCCTCCTTCCCCAGCACCCCAGCTGAACGTGGTCCTGCACATAAGTTCCGACAACAGAAGGGGCATGTGGCCGTGCCCAGGAATCTTTCTTGGGAGAGCTGCCCCTGGTCCATGCCTTCCCTGTGTCTTTCCTTCCCACTGCTTAAAAAGCACATGTTGGCTGTGGTCCTGGGGGCCCCCTTGGGGACAAAAGCCACACCTGTGGCGTGTGAGACAGGAGGAGCCCTCACAGACCACCTCAGAAACCTGAGTGTAAAACAGAAAAACACACTCCTATCTTGTTTAAGTTATTCTAATAATTAGATTCCTCCCCACCCTTAGTTACTTGTGGCAAAAATAATCCTAAATAAGACAGGTTAATGTAACCAAATCTTGAAAAATAAAAAATCTGTTTGTTTTTTTGCATAGCCCAAAGAATCACTCAACTTTACAAGCTGTCTCACAGAATTGTATTCAAGGACATGTAATGATATCAAAGACTTTTTTTATTTAAATATATTGCTACACACATCGGAAGTTAATCTTAATCAATACGAATCTAAATTCAACCAGCCATAACTTGTCCCAGCAAATAGGCTCGCTGATAAAGCATATTGGATTTAATTGGAAAGGAAGTCAACGATTAGAAAGCTCTTCCTACACCCATAGGTGTCACTGCAGGAGAGTAACTGCAGCTTTTATTTGAATAGATGTGTGTCTTTGGGGACGAGCTGTAATTACGTTCAATGATATTCAATCCTTGTGTTTGCCCAGAGAGTTGCTCTTTTTTTGCGGACACCCATGCACAGGAGCGCCCAGCAAAAGGTTACAACACAGAAGGGAGCGCATGGCATCCGCAGGCCATTTCTCCTCCAAATGAACACAATTGTAATAAGGAACCAGTTTGTCCGGAGCTGATGGCCTCCATGTAAATGAATGATAGTATAAATATGATTAAGTGAAAACGCAGTATGTAAAAAATGGCTCCCAGAGATGAGAGCCAGCCTCATTAGGTACAGCCCACCTCCAATAGGCCTCTTATCATCCTGAAAGGATCATATCAATTAATTTATCTTCCCGTAGTGTATTGATCATAACCTTCATCAGCTAATCATGTTTAAATTACAGAGGAACAGTGCGGCACTCTGTCATTTCAAAACCATCGGCGTATCGATCTGGGGTCTTTGAAGACGTGTATTAGAGGATTTTATAAATCATTATGTGAACTCAAAAATAAAATTTAAGATCAGATTCCAACAGCTGCAACACATGTGTCGTGCCAGTGAGCTGAAATCCCAGAGACCAGGAGAAAATTAAGTTAAAATCATGACTGTTTGGGGGATTGCCCATTTACTTCTTTTTGGAGGAGGGAGGAGAGCAAAAGGGGGTTTCTGATTATCAACTCGAATGCATGTTATTTTACTGCAGTTGGAAGGCCAGAGTGACTTTGATCTGAAAGCTCATTAAAAAGCACACAGGTCAGAATTAACAGGGCTGGGCATCTGGAGATCTCTGCAGACATTTCCTGCAAATGTTTTCTTTGCAGGGAGATCTGAGAAGCTTTCTAAGATAAGTCAAATGAATGTCCCATCCTTCCTCCGTGGAGGCCCGCAAGAGCAAGTTCACCAGCCACGAGAACGTTTTTACCTGCGAGTCCCCCTCCCACCCAATCAAACACGGACAGGGTGGTACCAGAGGGTAAGGGTTAAAATCCTGTTCATTTAATTATTGTTCTACCACATTTATTACAAAACACTGGTAGCATTTTTGGTAATACTTTTGGTAAATTCACGCTCATAACTTGTGGCATTTTTTAACTTAACTCACATTTGTTCTATTTTCCCATATTGTTATGTCCATACCCCAACGGAAGAAATGAAATTATTTATAAGTATGTTGTTCTAAAATAGACTCTTTCAAAACTACAGGATAACCCACAAAAGTAGGGAAAACTCAACGGAGGGCAATGCGAATACCTGACTTAAGAAGGAAGGAGACGAGTAAAAGGCCCTGGCCCATGTGGCTCGGTTGGTGGGCATCGTCCTGTGCACCAGAAGGTGGCCAGTTCAATTCCCTGTCAGGGCATGTGCCTGGGCTGTGGGCTCAACGCCGGTAGAGGCCATGCAGGAGGCAGCAAATAAATGTGTCTCTCACATGTCAATGTTTCTCTCCCTCTCCCTTCCTCTAAAAATCAATTAAAAAAATACTTAAAAAAAAAAGAAAAGAAAAGAAGAGGACTAGTAAGAGGAAAAGGAGAGGATGAAGCAACTGCTGTGTAAGGTTTGGCACCCTCTCCACAGCAAGGACGAAAATCTCTGGGATCCCCACAAGCTGCCTGCCGGCTCTACAACCTGAAGAGACCACGGCCGTCTAAGACAGTGCCCCGGCCCATCCCTCAAATGATCTTGCAAAAGTCGGGGTGAATCACAAGACATGAGAGATGAGGGGTCTGTGTGAGTCGGTGAGCCCCTCCCCCAAAACCGAAGCCAAGGAGAGGGAACTCCTGTTGCCTGGGGTGGGGGGTGGGGTGGGGGCATTGTTCTATTGTAATTGGAACCATTAACTACTCATATTCAGAACATTTAAACGTTAATAGACTTAAAACATAATATTACCCCAGATTATGCTGACTGGGCCATTTTCATAACCTCTGAGTTTTGTCTACATTGGATCATTCAACAAATGAGGATGTTACATATTTTACAGAAACATGTGTGAATGAATGATTCAAACAGAATACAAACACTGAGGTTACTTAGAAGAAAGGAAACCCTTACCACTGAGAAGTGATGTTTCCCTGATTCTGGTGACCCACGTCCCTACACAGTCGCCAGGGGAGCGAAGTGGCCACAATGTCAGCAGCATCCACTGCAAATGTTCTCTGTTTTGCTGACGCTGGCCAACTTCACGAACGCCCTGGCATTTCCACACTAATGCTCACTGCTGTTTCAGGTCACTTCCTCCCACCATTTTGCATTTGATTTAGGTAATCCATAACAGATATCCTTAATTAACCCCTTCAATCGTATCTATATACACTGTATAAGCTTCAAAATGAAGCTCGCCAGTGCCCGGGGGGAGAGTGCAGGGGCTGCTGGGGGCTGGCAAGGGCCCCTGCTTGACCTGGGTCATGAATTTGAGACCATTTTTAAAGCCAATCCCTTAGGTACACTTTCATGTATGTATTTCCATCCTTCAATTTAAATGTAAGCAACAAGCAAAGTGAGTTAGACATTCACTATCTCCACACATTTTAAAGTTTCCATCGGATAGATGGCAAATGGCACCCTTTAATTAGTGGTAAATCTGAGACTCGGCTCCCAAATCAGACCTCATTAAACCCTGGCGTGGTGCCCATCCTGCTTCGCTTTGCTTTCCCATCACTCCCACTAGGAGGGAAAGAACAGGCCCGGCTACACCAGGAAGCAGGCCCGCCCCACACGGTGCCCTGGCCTCTTCCCCCCTTCACATCTGACGCTGAGCCAGGCCACAGATGCGAACAACAAGGCACAGGGGACCACAGCAGGCGGACTGCATGCTCCCCTCCCTCCCCCCCCAGGGACACTGCCTAGGGGCCAGGAGACACCCTATCTCCCAGCCAGCATCCCCACGAGATCCTAGCACATCCAGGACAGGGACCATGTGTCCCTTTCTCTGACCTCTCACTCTCTCCATGATCCTTGAAGTTTATTTGGGGAACAGATAAAAGAGGCCCAGGAGGGGCTCAGCCAATGCCGGCTAAACTCCATTTTCACAATCTGCCTTCACGGAAGCAGCTGGACTGTCCCCGATGTCCCTCCCCCTCTCCTGACCTCCTCAGCCTGGACACAGCCCGCATCACCAAGGTCACTGGTGATGGCTGGGAGGGGGCACCTTACCTGACCGCTGGGCAGCAGTGGGCATCGCTGCAGGTGCCCTGCTGTCCCGCCTCCCTCCTTTCTCGGCCCCCACATTCCTGTTTCCTCCCCCACCTACAGCTCCTCCTCCTCCTTCCCTGGCTCTTCCCTGTGGGGGACTCTGGGCTTCCCTCTCTCACCGTGTTTGATCTCCATGCCCTCCCCCGCAGCCTCTCCACCTCAATGTCCACGGCTGCACGTCCACCCAACAGCCTGGGCTCCCTGCATTCTAGAACCGCGTCTCCGAGCACCACTCGCAGCTCCCGGGCAGAGGGAGGGAGACGATTCTCAACGTCCACAGGGCCCAGCCCGAGCCTCCCTTGGCCACCAGACCTGCTTCTCCAGATTCCCCCTCCACTGACTAGCCTCCCCCGTCACACACTCAGTAGGAGACATGACGGATGGTAGAGGCTACCACCAGAATCTCTCTCAAGTTCATCATCACGGCCACTGCCTCCACCCAAGACCTCATCTTTCCGTGCTGGTTACCAAAAGCAGTCCAGTCCCCTCCACGGCCGCCCAAAGGAACGTGCTGCAGGTGGCCTTTTATACGGCCAATCGTCCTGCTTACAGTCTAACAGCCCCCCATCCTGCAGAGGCCCTGAACCTCCTCACACAAGGGGCGCCCCTGGTTGCGAGGTGAGTGCTTTGCCTTCCACGCAGTGGGATGCCCACAACCCTGACACTCCTGCCCATCACAGGTCCTCCTGCACACGGGAGGGGCGACACGCCCAGCGGGCGTGGGAGGAGCGGCCTATCCCTTCCCAGTGCCCGCAGCTCCGGGGACAGCGTGGGCTCCTCAAGGCCCGCGAACCTCTGGGGACCCTGGTTCCACTACAGCAGCGGTTCTCAACCTGTGGGTCGCGATCCCTTTGGCGGTCGAACGACCCTTTCACAGGAGTCGCCTAAGACCATCCTGCATATCAGATACTTACATTACGATTCATAACAGGAGCAACATTACAGTTATGAAGTAGCAACGAAAATAATTTTATGGTTGGGTCACAACATGAGGAACTGTATTTAAAGGGCCAGAAGGCTGAGAACCACTGCTCCACAGGAAGCCCAGGCAGCCTTCATCTTCCAGGGCTGTTTATCAATCCATTAGTAATGATGGGATCGTCCTGGGGCCCAAGTCTCTGGTCTCATTTCTCAACTGGCTCAGAACCCCACGCTGGCCAAGGAAGCCTTTGAAACCCCACGCCCCCACATTCCCAGCCCCACAGCCTACATACAACCAGACAGAAGTCCCACAGCTGCCTCAGCCACTGGCCCTCTACAGCCTGTAACTCCAGCTGCCCCCCTCCACCCCCGCCCAGAACACACCTTCCATCTCCCCATGGCCAAGTCCTCGAAGAGCCCCCACCTCAGCACCGCCGCCCTGGGAGCCTTCCTGTCCTACCCATCCAGACTGCTCCGTGGACCCCAAACCCCGAACACACACAGGTGCGAATGTGGCCAGCTCCGCATCTCACCAGTACCTGGACTAGGCACAGCTGAGTGTGCATGGACATGTATACAGGCACACACACGTACACACATGTACAGTGTATACATATGTGTGCACACACGTCACACACACAGAGAGGGGTATGTTGATGAAGGGATGCAGCTCTAGTCCTCGCCCTGAATCCTTAGAGCATGGTGTATAGAAACTGCTCAGTAAACGACTCGCCCGTGACCACTCACATGAGGCTCTGCCTCCTGCTCTGGACCAGGGCAGGGTCACCTCTGAGACTCCTTTTGCATGGCTCCAGCTGGAACCCACACTATCCAAAATTAAGCACAAATCAAGCTTTTTAACTTCATTAATGATTATGACATTTTTGGCATAGTCCAATAAATGTTAGTGAATTTAATCAGCAAAACATCCTCTGTGGATTAAATGATTGACTCGAATTAATCAATTCATAAGGACTTCCGCAGGGCCTCCTGCGAGCCGGGAAAGGTGTGTGTTGGGGGGGCGGGGGGGGGAGGGCAGGAAAAGAGGGGCACCACCTGGTCTCTAATTTCAGCAGCTTCCACTCCAGGAGCAAAATCCTCACCCTCCACCCAAGGAGCTCCCCTTCACCAGAGATGGGCCGAGGCGGGGTCCCTTGTCCCACATCCCCTTTCTTCACTCATCATTTACTCAGCTCCACCACCCAACCTTCTCCCTGTGCAGGTCCCCAGGGCCCCAAACTGGCTGGTCCTCCCCCCCACCCCCCCAGTCCACTGGAGCCTGGAGATATAAGTGATCAAGTAGCTTGGTGATAAGCTGCTTCTAAACGTTCTGCACGATTTTGTCCTTTCCAACATCAACTTCTGCTCCATGAGCTTCGCAGTGTCTTCCGGACTCTGCAGGGCTCTCCGCACAGGGCTCTCCGCGAGTCCCAAGGACGCCTCGGGCTGTGCTGGAGGCAGATGCCCTGTGGGGGTGGTGGGGGGTGCTAGCTAGGGTGGCCCTGGGGAGAAGCATGCAGACTTGAAGAGCCATAGTTAGATGCCAAATGGACACGGTGTAAATGAAGCCAAATGTGAGGGAGAGGATGGTTCTTCAGCTACTGGGAACAGCTGCAGGCAGCCACGGAGGCCAGTCCGGGTGGGGGTGGGAGACCCATAGTTTGAGTAAGCAATGTTAGACAGGAACTTCAGTATGAGTGATAAATCTAATAAAAATATTTGTCATCTTCATAACAGACACACTTGTAAAAATCAACTGGCTTGAGACTCCAACTTTACTCCACAGAAACTTTACTCCATGTTAGGACACCAGGTGCACCCGGTCCACCTCCGCTGGTGCCAGCACCAAAGGCAGCGTGTCCTGCACCATCCACCGGGCTCTCCCTCAGAGCCCGGGCGGGGGCAGGGCTGAGAGGCGAAGACCCATAAATAATGAAACCGCCAGGGACTGTAAATCTTCCAGCAACAAATAAAAGATCCCCTAACGTCTCAACTCAGTTTTAAATTACAGTTGAGTGATCATTAAACTATCTTATTAATTAAGAAGAAATTAATTACCAAATTATCTATGAGTTCTGACTTTGTGACTTAGGAGTGAAAAGAAATGTGAAGTGGATTTTTTCTCAAAGTTAATGAATGTTAAAATAAAGGGTGTGTTCTGTATGGTGGTAACCCTGTGCCCATCTCCTAGGTTTATTTCCATATTGTCTCTGTTTCAAGTACAGAGGCTGTGCCCAAACACTAACAAAATGAAAACGGGGTGTGTGTGCGGGGGGGGGGGGGGGGGGGGCGGTGTGCTTGAAGGTCTCTTGGGTTGTTTGATGCCTTATGACAATTAGTGAACCATGGGGACCACACTCGGGGACCCTGGCACCGACACACCTGTATATCCTGCCAGATGGTGCTGCCCATCAGAGAATAGGCAGTTCACATGCCGAGGCAATGGGCCAATGTGACCGGCTGCCGACTCTTCTGCCAACGCCAGGCACCATGCTTTCCCTGCACTCCCAGGGCCAGCATGCACCTGGCCCTCATCAACCCCTGGCCACCTGGGTAACGGAAGGAACGCAGACTCCCCAATGGGGATGGGCGAGAACGTATAAGGAAGTGAGGGAGAAGATTCACAGGGGAACTAGGAATACATTTTAAGAATCTCATTTGCAAAGAAAAGTGACAAGTGTGGACTCGATCCTTAAGGCACCAGGAGGCCATCAAAACTCTTCCAGGACAAGTGACAAGACGCTTTGGGAGGACACGTGGTTGGTTTGGAAGATACAGGCCATCCCTATCTGGACACTGGAGGAAGGAGAGTGTGTGTGTGTTGGGGTAGGGGGTGCTCTGTGATGGACATCCCAGGGTCTGGACTCAGGAGCCTGGCTCCCCGGGCTCAGAGGCACAGTGATATTTTGTTTTGAGACTCTCATACCTGAAACTGCTCTGACTCTACCCTTACACCTGTTTTATCGATGATGCAAAGCAACCAAAGGAAGTTCTAAGGTGACAGAAACTCCGTGATGTCGTTTTGGCTGAACCCCAGTTTACAATCCGTCAAAGCCGATTTGGGCATGTAACCTACACCGAGTTATGGTTCCTGACACCCGAGGACACTCACCGTATTGAGAAAGTGCCGGGACCCTGTCCCTCAACAAAAGTTAGACCTTCACTTCGGCAGGAGAAACTCAGACCCTCGTCCACCAAGGCGGCCAGCATTCCTGCCACTCCCTCCAAATCCCCAGCCGCCCTCCCGCGGCCTACTTGCCCCTCGAAAGCCCCGCTTCCCACGGACACCACTTCTATGGTCCTCAAACGGATCTGACCTGAGCATGTGCATGTTTCCACAAAACAAACCATCAGCCACCAGAACAGTTCCTGATTATAGCTGCTACTAACCAGGACGGACAGGTGTCCTACACCTTGAACAGGTCACGAAGTTCGTTGGAAAGGCTCTTCTGTGCATCTCTGGGTCCTTGTCAGTGGGAACCTGAGAGGCCCCCAGCAAGTCTTTAGGAGAAAGGGTTTGGTGGGGAAATCCTGGAGGACTCACCTTCTATGCACCGGCACACACACTCGGACCACATTGCTATGGTACTGAAAAGAAAAAGCCCTGTGACCCAAGACGGGACATGGCAAAAAACCCAGGCTCCCTTTAATTTCTTCCAGCGAAGCGTTCAACTTCCACAAAGCAATGAAGTCTGAATTCTTAATCTGAGATTCAGTTCTTGTCTGTATTCTTTTTATCTCTTGTATTAAAACAAATTTATCTTCATTTATGTCACAATTACCTATTACGGTTGTTAATTTGCTGGAAATGAAGCTATTGTTTAATTGCTCCTATTAACCGGGACTGAAACGCCGGCTGTAATAAACAGTTACCTTCAGGACGGGCAAAGTCACGGCTGCCGACAGGAATTTCAGAATTTGAAAAGAGGGGAAGCGTCTGCAGTTCCCGCTTCCTTTCAGAGAAAGTGAGAGAACATAAAACTAAGGGGGGAAAAAGCTGGTCTTTCTGATGTTTGTTTTTTTTAAATATGTTTTTATTGATTTTTTTATAGAGAGAGAGGAAGGGAGAGATAGAAACATCAATGATGAGAGAGAAGCATCGATCAGCTGCCTCCTGCACGCCCCCACTGGGGATCGAGCTTGGAACCGGGGCATGTGCCCTGACCCGGAACTGAACCGTGACCTCCTGGTGCATGGGACGAGCTGAACCACTGGGCTACCCCGGCCAGGCAATCTGGTGTTTATTTATATGTGGACTCAAGGATGATTATTCTGATCATAACTTGTTGCCACAAGTTATTATTTGTGGCAACAAGGACATCAAATTATCTCCCAGGAGATGCACGTCCCCTTCTTCACGGCACAAATGTCCTTTAAAATTGAGTCCCAAAGTGCAACTGCCCTGGGGTGCCCGAGTGCCACACACTGGGCTGATGGGCAGTGGGAACCAAGACGCTAACCCTGGGGGGTCTCAGGCCTCTGAAGGGCACAGGGACCCTGTCCAGAATCAGAGGACTGCAAACATCCACTCCTCTGAAAATGAAGTTTCAGTTCATCCCAAGACCATGTTGTCAAACGCCCTTCCGTCAGTCTGGGCACGGGCTGCTGGGCCCCACCCTCAATCAGCATTCCTCCCCTCGGAGAAAAGGGAGGTGCTGTGCAGGGCATGGCCCGGAGGTCCCAGGACTCCACCACAGCTCCCGTCAACAGCATGCCCAGCGCACGGTCAGCCCCGGACATTCCAGGGACCCTCCAAGCCTGACCCTCCACTCACACATGCTGTCTGGCCTTCCTCAGCACCACACTCACTGCCTGAGTCCAGCACCCTCGTCCGAGACCTTTCCACACCAACCCTCCTTCCCAGTGGGGGCCCTGGCGGGTTTCCCTCTCTGCCTGCGGCCCAAATTTAACATCTTTCACTCCCCCGGGCCCTGGACCTCATGGACCAAGGGCTTCTCCTTCAGGACCCCCCCAGCTCAGGGTAGGACAGCTTTTCTCTTCTCTTCACACTGCGGTGAGACACAGGGCTGAGCCGCACCTCGTCCAGCCCACTTCACCTTCAGCACTGTTATTCCACGTCACTGAATAAATGATCCTGAACACAGTGAGCAGAGATGCAAGCAGCCAACAGCTCAGGGTGATCTGAAATGTAGAGAGATGTGCAAAAGCGCACAGTGCAGACCTTTCAAAAAGCGGAGCAGCCGGCCGGGGTGGCTCAGTGGTTGAGCATGGCCCCCTGTGCACCAGGAGGCCACCAGTTCAATTCCCCTCAGGGCACACGCCTGGGTTGAGGGCTTAATCCCCAATAGGGGGAGTGCAGGAGGCAGCAGATCAATGTTTCTCTCTTATCAATGTTTCTATCTCTCTCTCCCTCTCCCTTCCTCTCTCTCTAATCAATAAAAATATATTTCATAAAACGGAGTTTTCTGGACGAGGGTGAGATGAGGTTCTCACCAAGGCCCAGGTCAACACGGAGACACAGACACCGATCAGAAAGCGTCTGTCGGGCTGAGACAGGGACCAGCGCAGACCTGTCCCCCAGCCCCGGAGGGGATTAACTTCCTCTCTCACTCGTTCTCACGTCAGATGCAAATCAGCACTTTCCAGACGAGGCGGCGCGGCCCCCAATAAATTGGCAATACAATTAGATGGCAGGCGAGGACCTGAAAGATAAATGGCTGAAACACAGAGGGGAAAAATGAACCTGTCACTTCTCCTCGACTCATCAAGCTGTCTCGCAGAGCGGGCTGATGGCTGCCGAGCGGAGGTTCCTGACACCCCGAAGGCGAAGGCTCACCCTGGAGCACTTTAGGCCGCACGGGGCCCCCTGGACTTTCGGCACCAGGGAGGCTTAGGTCTCCCCTTTCAGACCCACAATGTCTTGAAAGGGCCAAAGATGGGTCACAAGATATGCTCACAGGGCTTATGAGTGACGTGAAGGAGAGACCACAGAGAGATGCCTGTGGTGCCGCAGGCGGGGCTGACGGAGGAGAAGGGGCGGCAGAAAGGGATTTAAATCGTGAAAAAAAAAGAGATGCCACAAAAAATGAGGAGCGCACAAAACTGATGGTGTGAAATTATCCAAGCGAAAGAAATGGCATGCGGATGTAAAGAAAGATGAGGAGATGCTGACAAGAATAGGAGAGGGAAAGCGTCCAAAATAAGAGACTGCATCAGACATAACAAGGCTGTAAAAGGATGTTGAAAGCAGGAACCTTGAGACAAATACAGTCAAGTATAATCATTGGTTTTCTTTTTTAAAAAATTGACATAGTTTGATTAATACCTGTTTAACCAAATCTATCAGTCTAATTTCCTTCCTGTTTTAAGATACACCTGCTCCCCAGAGAAGGGCGTTCAGACATGGTGCAACCCCCCCCACACACACACACACACTTGTCACAGGAACGTCTCCTTCAGATCCCTTGTACTTGGCAAGAAGAAGGGACATACCCATTCCCACTGAAGCTGTTTTCCTATTTCCAAAAATAGCTATCCTTACTACAATCTCCACAAGAAAGACATTTTCTCCCTAAAGTGGGGGAGACGACGTCTTGGTTGGAGCCCGAGAAAACGACCCCTCTCCTCCCGGCTCCTGAGCGACGAGCCCGCAGGTGGCCCTGCACGGAGGCCTCGGAGAGGTGACAGTGACACACAGGCTGGATTAGGCCATGTATTGTGATGCAATTAGGAAGAAGGATGAGATGACAGAACAGATTTCCACCCGCGCTTCACGGCCTTTGTGCACAGACTCGCAGGAACGCGCTCCCCACACCCTCAATTACTATCTAAGCGGCACCATCCCCAGAAACCCACCCTCCCAAACATAACACTCCTTTGGGTGAGTTTCGCCTTTTGTGATATTATAGCAATAGCAGGCATTTATGTCACGTGAATTTGAGAGCCCCAGTAAAGAAACGACACACATTCTATAGAATTAATATAGAGCTTGAGACCATTCTTCCCCCATGGATCATGGTTACAGAAGAGTTAAGTATATAGCGCAGAGAAACTTTCAGGAAGTTTTTTTTTTCCTTTAAAAAGAAATTAAGTTTATCAATCGCCACGGTAATTACTCACAGTATCTCAGGTAATTAAAAGGGATCTAAATCTAACTTTATTTACATTTAGAATACCCAAGGTCATTGCCGATCAAGATTTCACGTTTGTGACTAATAATGTTTAAGTGTTAATTAGACTTCAGCAGAGAATACTGATTGATTTTTGAATTTGTAATCTGCTGTGATTTAGTAACAGTGACGAAGTCATACTATCCCTATCGGTTACCTCCAATTTCTATGAATTATTGAAATTCTTAAAAGAATCAAGGATGCATTTCAATTTTGGGAAGCCTCATTAAAAAAACATAGAGCTCATAATAATACCACACATCTCTCCCAGTGAGTGAGAAAGTTCTTCACATTGAAGTCAGTTTATATGAGCCAATCTTTTTTTTTTTTTTTTTTTTTTTTTTTTTTAATAATACCCACCCTAGGATATTTTTTCCACCGATTTCTTAGAGAGTGTGTGTGTTGGGGGGTGGGGGGGAAGATACATTGATGTGATAGAGACGCATCAATTGGTTGCCTCCTACATGTGTCCCGGGGCTGGGGATCAAACCTGTGACCCTTCAGTGTGCGGGCTGACACTCTAACCACTGAGCAAACCAGCAGGGCTATATGAGCCCATCTTAATGTAAAATACCTACAGTAATACTTTAAATGGATTAACAACTGTTTTGATTTCCCCTAAATTATTAACATGCAAAATTTTATTTATTTTGTTATTATATCACCTGAGGATATTTTTCCATTGATTTTTAGGAAGAGTGGGAGAGGGAAAGACAGAGAGAAACACCGATGTGAGAGAAACACCTCGATTGGTTGCCTCCTGCATGAGCCTGACCAGGACCCGGGTCGGGGAGGAGCCTGCAACCAAGGTACTTGCCCCTGACTGGAATCGAACCCGGGACCCTTTGGTCTGCAAGTCGACGCTCTATCCAGCTTGGGCAACATGTAAATTTTAAACACGCACAAAAGCTGAGAGGACCTGAGTGAACGCCATTTCCACACCACCTGGACCTTATCGCTGTCACATGTTGCTAAACTTGCTGTGAGAGATATACAACCATCTGCCCGCATCTTATTCCTGTTGCATTTTAAATGTTGCAGACATCAGTTCACCTTCCCCCTACACAGTTCAGCCTGGGCATAAGTAACTGTCATTCATTAACTGTTCAAGGTTCCTTTTTTGAGAATAAATGTCCAGATCATGAAATGTAAAAATCTGAGTTGTACCCTTCCATGAGTTTCGACCAATGACACCTAACTCACGTCCCCATGAAGATTCAGGATATGTCCACCCCCTCGGGGAGTCCCTCTTGCCCCTCCCCAACATTCCCCCTCACTTCCTCACAGCCACAGGTTTTTTTAAAAGCCAAAGATTAGCTTCGCCTGCTGTGGAACTTCAGGCAGACGGAAGCGTTCATTTTGTACTCTTATACGCGTGCCTCTTTCCCTCAGCACCATGTTGTGGTTTTTTTAAATATATTCTTATTGACTTCAGAGAGGAAGGGAGAGGGAGAGAGAGAGGGAAACATCAATGACTAGAGAGAATCCTTGATCGGCTGCCTCCTGCACGCCCCACACTGGGGATCGAACATGGCCTCCCGGTTCATAGGTCGACCTCCACCCCGGGCCCCTCTGGCCGGGCCCCTCTGGCCGGGCTCAGGTCATGTTTTGTAGGTGCACCTATAGTAAGGGGTTCTCACACGCCCTCCACCACGGCAGTGAAGTGGAGAGTCACAGGCGAGAGGGACAGTCAGCACCCTTCTCTTCCCAGGGAGACAACAGGCCTTCACGGCCTTGCCCGCCGATCCCTGGGGAAGACGTGATCTCCTTCCTAATTACCACTAACGTCTCTGGTCCCACTAAGGGTGAGAAAGGGCCCAGAGTTGTAGAACATTAAGCCTATTTTTGAATGCATCTGACTGGGAGCATATGTGTTAGCTGTAGGTGAAAGATTATAATGATTCTTTAGACCACAAGTTCAAAACCCTTTCCTCTTTACCCAGAAGTCCCACTTTAATCCACCCTAAGACAATGTCCTTCATGAACAAAATACCAGGAATGTTGTCCTTGCTGACATCATGGCTCAAACTCACCAGAAAACAAAAAAGCATTAAGCCCTGGCCTGTGCAGTGGTTGAGCATCGTTCCATACATCAAGAGGCCGCCAGCGGGATGCCCAGTCAGGGCACATCCCGGGTTGCAGGCTCGATCCCTGGTGGGAGACCTGGCAGGAGGCAGCTGATTGATGTCTCTCTCTCTCTCTCTCTCTCTCTCTCTCTCTCTCTGTTCTTCTCTCTCTAAAATCAATAAAAACATATATATTTTTAAATGGCATTAAAAAACAACAACCCTGATGGACGCTTTACAAACAAGTCACAGAATAGCAGAGATGATTCTCACTCCTCAACCTACATACACACCAACAGGTCACAAAAGTTATGTGTGTCCCAACTATTTAAAAGGTTACACACACCACACACACACTTTATTGGACTTCGCAGCAGCAGACAGCACCGCCCTGGAGGCCAGTCCCATCCCTGCAGGTGCACAGCTCGCCATGCATATGAGCAAAAGGCACCTCACCCCAACACCTGGCCAGGTTCACCTGTGTCAAAACTGTGACAATTAATCACGCAACACACTGTACTTCAACGCCACTCAACGGTGATATTTAAAGAGAAAGAAGGACCCGACTGTGAGTTTCGTTAAGTTATTCAAACAAGGCAGATGTCTTGGGGAGTGTCTGTAATTCTCCCACTGATACTGCCACCATTGTGCTTCAGGTACTAACGGCATTATCTGTCCACATATAAACTCTCCTAGTCAAGCTTTGGAAATTCAGTTTGAGGGAAAAACCCCAACGTGGAGAAATGGGAAGAACTCCAGTTTGTGCTAGCTAATAATCCAAATCATTAGCATCTATCTCAAGAATCAGAGGAAGCATTTTAAAGGAACCCTCTTTCTTCACTGCAGAACCTCGAAGTATGTCTGTGGGTGCGACACTTCAGTAAAAGGCAAGTTACAGCCCAGGAAATTTAATACGCTGAAGACAGCTTAGAAAGTCTGGGTATTTGTTTCCTTCCTCAAAATAATAACAATAACAACAACAATAGTAATAAT
Source organism: Myotis myotis (assembly GCF_014108235.1). Classification (NCBI taxonomy): domain Eukaryota; kingdom Metazoa; phylum Chordata; class Mammalia; order Chiroptera; family Vespertilionidae; genus Myotis; species Myotis myotis. Next base: position 33,770,066 of record NW_023416390.1, on the reverse strand, counting down.
AATAATAGAAATGAGAAAAGACGGTAAAGGTATTGCTTTTGTCTTCATAACAGGCTCCTGGTGGTCAGAACACGCAGAGCGAGAGAGAGGACAGCCTGCAGGCAGGCCAAGCGGCCACTGCGGGCTGGGGGTCCAGCCCGCACAACAAAGTATCAAAATCAAGGGAGTCATAGTATGTTGGTGGTGGCGGGTGTCTTATCTTCAATTTGTAATAAAACACACCTGCGAAGCGCAAGCAATCTAAGCGCAATGAGACGGGGTCTGCCGGGACAGTAGCCACAGCCATCCCTCAAATGTGCTGAACTCCACCCAACAGGGACTCTGAGTCAGTGCAGAGGCGGCGGAAGATGGCGCTGTCCATGGTCTGCACCTTCAGCTGCAGCCCCTGCCCGGAGGGCGCCCGCCAACTCCACCTGTGCCCCTCAAAGAGCTGGTCGCGCTGTCCAACCACAGGCCTGAACAACAATCCACAGTCAACAGCAGCTACCAGCGGTCCAGGGGCCACACTGTGCCACTGGCTGCCAGAGGCACTCCAGCAGGGGAAAAAGAGAGCTGTGAGAAGATATGCGTCCCCCAAAAGCAAACTGGTGACAGAAACAGTCAACTCTATTTGTGTAGCTTTCAAAACAGCTTCAGTTGGCTACATGGTGGCTCAGGGGAGCGCTGGACACCCCCTGCCACCGAAGCTCCCAGGTGCTGCGAGACTGAGTGCGGGAATGACCCGCGTCCACTGGAAAGACGCCTGTGTCCAGGAGGCATGACTGAGTCTCCATGGAAGACTCAGCTCTCCGTCGGCGCCTCTCGCCTCTGGAAGCATTTACCTGTAATTCAACGCAGGGAAGGCATCGCAGGGCATTTATTATAAATCTCAGAAAACACGTGAGGCCCCTTTGCACTTTAATCATTTGCCAACAGTTACAATAAGATTGTATTAAAAATTTAAACGGTCCTACTTAAGCAATTTACCTTCAAATGTCCATTTCCAGGGAATGAATCCGGGGATATGAATGTCGCACCCGTGGTCAGATTTATGACGCCTAAGAATTTTTCTCCTGATACGGTTCTGATGAGTGAAGTCTAATGACTTTAGTTTTATTACTTTTTAAGCACTTAATGGGGAAATTTAGACGTTTTCACAAGACTGAGCTTCAACAAGAATGGTACATTAAAAAATGACAGGTAGGGAAAGGTCTCCGAGATTACTTTGGAGGCACCCAGATTAAATACAACCAGTGCAAATCGTGAGACATGACAAATATCACAGGCTTGCCTCGGCCATTATTATTTTCCCCCTAATGTCTTAAATAGTTCAGAGAATATTTAACAGAGTAGCCATGGAGAATTTTATTATTATACATGTAAAATTTTAAAGCCATTTAAAAAACGCCACAGTATTTAATTTCCCCCCCACACTTACAGCTACCTACCATAGGGAGGTTACAGAGCAAATGCCATAATTATCTCAGTGTAATTACCTACGCCCTGGCAAGCAGCAACTGTTTCTACCACCAGCCAGACTGACAGCAGGAAAATGATCTTTCAGATGCTCGGAAGTGAATCTGAAAGTTTTCAGGGCACTTGAAGTAATTTTCCCCCAACTTAAGCCCGCACAGCTGTGATCCCTTGGATTTCAATTAATGCCGAGGCAGTAATCCTATCAATCACCGAGGACTATAAATTTCTTATCTTTCTCATTAGCTACACCGCTGCACAGCTTAAATATAAACACACCTTGCACAGGACTGTAAATTATGCGGCACGAGTGCTCTACCCACCATCAGGAGGCACAAGAATAATTTGAGCAAATCCGAGTTGCGATGGCCCAACTAAAGCTGATTTACACGTCTCAAAAAAATAAACACCACCGCCAGTCACCCTGACAGCACAGCTCCTTGAGTTTGCTTATTTGGCTTAAAACCCGTAATGACACATCTTTATTAGTATTACTAAGTTTTATGTGCAAAATCCAATTTTCTGTGGAAATATGTTTTTTGCTGCATCTGCCAATAATATCTTTTGCGGTTACCTTTAGCTATTCATTTTTTTTAGAAAACCTAAATTTCTCAACTTATTTTTTAAAGCTGTAAAAAATAAAGCCCCACAAAACTATCAGCTTGAAATAAAATCAGGTACAAGCGACTGCATGCAGACCTGGGGGTGGGCAGGGGCGGCTGGCTGCTTTCTCAGAAACCTCGTCAGGCTAACGTGAAGACAACAATTTTCTGAGCCTCACGTGAACAGCTTTACCGTGTTTTCTCTGATGACACGGTGCCGTCCAAGCTTTTAAGGAGACACCACTACAGAGTAGTTTTCCATAAGGTACCAATTTACAAAGCAGCTCAAGGGGTCAGACACTTGGGCTGTGCTGTTTCGATGGCTGACCGTGCTTCTGCCATGAGCTTCCGCCATAAGCTTCCTGTTTCCCACCACATCCACTGCATGCCTAATTTAATTAATTGTATCTTTCAAATGAAAATAGATGTAGCACATTAACATACACTTGCAGTCTGCAAAGGAAGCCAGGGCAGGGTGTCTCCAGCCATGACCACACTGCCACCTAGTGGCCCTACTGTGACTTGCCTGACGTTTCTGAGAACTGCCTGCCTGGATTTGACACATTCTAAGGGCAGCCGGATGCGCTATGTAAGGAGTTTCAGGGGAATATGCCATGGGGAGAACTGTTTACTTAATACAGACAATATTAATCACAAACTGTTTTCAGATTACAAACCCCCCAGGAGGTGAGGCAAACAGCCAAGACAAAAACAAGCCTCGAAATCAAAAATAGGCAATCCTGATGGTATGTGAATTGTATCCCAGGAAGGCTTTTATTTAAAAACAAGCAACTCGACTCATCAGTGTTCCTGTAAGGATCTCACGTCCTCCAGCGCTAACACCTCACGTTCCCGCAGCCTTTTGCTGCTGGCACCGTGCAGACTTCTGGGACACATTCATTACTGGCCACACGACAAAAGCGGTCTCTACAACAGGGCTTCCCATCTCAGCTCTGCGATTTATGGCCTGTGAGATTGTTGGCAAGTGGCCTGGCTGTTCTGTGCCTCAGTTTCCTTATCTGCATGTGACTCATGGAGGTGGGGCATCAGCTGGGTGTGAGGAATGCAGGCATACCTCCGAGATGCTGCAGGCTTGGTTCCAGGCCACCACAATAAAGCAAGTCACCCTTTTGCTGGTGGAGGGTTTTGCCTTCAATTTGTAAAAAAAATAAAAATAAAAATAAAAATAAAATAAATAAAAATCTGTGAAATGCAATAAAGTGAGGTCTGCCTGTCCATCATTTGATTGACATGAAGTACTTGGAGGAGCCCATAGTGCAAGTGACGGCGAAGATGACGATGCCAGGACATTCACTGGGAGGAGCCCATAGTGCCGGTGACGGTGACAATGACGATGACGATGCCAGGACATTCACTGGGAGGAGCCCATAGTGCCGGTGACGGTGACAATGACGATGACGATGCCAGGACATTCACTGGGAGGAGCCCATAGTGCCGGTGACGACAAAGATGAGGATGCAGGGACATTCACTGGGAGGAGCCCATAGTGCCGGTGACGGCGAAGACGACGATGCCTGGACACTGACTGGGAGGAGCCCATAGTGCCGGTGACAGCGAAGATGACGATGCCGGGACACTGATCTGAATCTAGACGTGGTCCCTGATCTCGGGGGGTCTAGGGTCTAGTCTAGGCAGGAGGCAAGACATTAGATAGGTCATCCTCACTAAGCTGCTGAACCCCACTTTTTGTCACTGTGGCTGCTCTACTGTCACCGGCTTCCCAGCTGAGGAGGCTGACACCTCCCCCAGGTTGCGAGGCAGCACAGCGGTTAGCGGGCAGCTGACCAGGCACCACGGCTGCAGGCGGAAGGGTCCCAATCTAAGAACTGAACTTGAGAGGAGAGGAGGGAAGAACAATTTCCTGAGAAAGTGCCACTGGAGCGGGCCTTGAGATTAAAAAGAGTAAGGAGTCAAGGACAGAGGGGGCAGGAGGAAGGACAGCTGAGAACTGAGGGGGGCTGGGTGGGGACAGGGGCAGGCACACAGCAGCCCGGACACAGCCTCAGAGCAGGAGGTGCAGACGTGAATCTGGCTGCAATGGGGGAAGGACTGGAGGAGATGGGGCACCTATGAAGGAGAAGCTGCAGAAGGGAGCCCTGGTGGGAGGGGCAGGGGAGGGGCTCGGACCACAGCCCTGGTGGTGGTCATGTGACCAGAGACCTGTAGTTGAACCAACAGAACCTAGTGACAGGGGACTCGGGCGGGAGGCGTGAGGTCAGCACATGCCCCAGCTGTCTGACCCAAGTAACAGAGAGATTCTCTGGGACGCCTGAGAGGAGACAGCAAGTAGATGGCCGATGGATCATCTGGGGCTCAGAGAAGAGCTCCCCTCAGGCAGCCGTCCGAAGGCCCAGTGAAACCTGCGGTGACACTGTCCAGGTCAGAGGGGTCAGGTGGGGAGGAAAGCAGCCGGGCAGAGCCAGGAGAGGACCCCCCCCCCCAAACCACTTCATCATGAATTGTCAAGCATACAGAGAAAGTAACAAATCAACGAGCACCTGAAACTGCACCACCTACGTCCAACAAGTGCAAACACTTTGCCAGACTCGTTTTATTTCTGTAGTTGAGTTGATAACTGAGCCAAGTCACAGGCATCATTCACTTCAGCCCGATGTCATCGCCCCACGCAGTCACTGTGCCCCCGGCGAGACTCCGGGCCTGCGTGTTCACGCCCGGATGCAGGAGAGGCTTGCGCACGCTCAGAGGCACGTGAGAGGCCTTCGCGGCCAATGGTGGGTTCTGGGACGAGGCCAAAGGCGGTGAAGTGTAACAGTGGGGAACTGTAACCCACCCACCACTCTTCTCTGGTTAATTCCCATTGATTTTCTAGAGAGAGTGGAAGAGAGGGAGGGAAGGGAAAAGAGAGGGAAACATCCATGGGAAAGAGACACACCAGTTGGTTGCCTTGCGCATGCACCTGGGCTGTGACCGGGAATCGAACCAGCAACCCAGGTATGTGCCCTTGACTGGGAATCAAATCTGTGTTATTTCCATTTAAATGTTACACCTTAAACCTCAATCGCTTTACTGGCAGCAACATTTAAGCTGTGCTCTTGAAGGTTTTGATTTTGGAGTCCTAAGTTCCCGTTAGCCTGCTTGTGCCAGAAATCCATGCTAATTCGGGGAGAATGACCGAAGGGTGGGAGGAAGCACTGGGTCCTGCGGACGCCGTCCTTTCTAGAAACAGGAAGTGCCTTCAGGTCTGGGCGGGCTTCCCACTGTGACAGGCCTTGCTGTCCTCGGTGGACACGCTCTCATCTGCAGACCGAGAGCAGCCCAGGCCTCGGGCAGGGTGGTGGGCGATGGGGCAGCTGCTGCTTCTGCTCTACGATTTTCTGGACGTGGGTTCTTCATTAGACTTGCCCCATACAGTGAGGGGAAAAGCAGTATCTAGAGAAAAGGTGCCCACTGTGGGGCGCGGGTACAGTGTTTTGGCCAGGTTCAAGCCTCGGACTAATGAACGGACAGGGTCCTGATTGCCACGTGCAAGTCCCAGCTGGAAGGGCAGGGCCCTCCCAGCACAATCATAGCCAACGGCTGTGGTTGTAAGCTTGAACCTATGGTCCGAACACATAGTCCCACGTGCCTTGTGATAGAGTTTGGGTGCATGTAGTTAAGTGAGGTTGAAACTCACGAGAATGCTGTAAACAACATGATCACGCCCCTACTTTGCCTCGTGGCATCTGCTATAAAATAAAGACACGGCTTGTGGGCGCTGTTGTTGTCTCCTCATCAGGGAGCAGTGTCCCACCGAGACCCAGCTTTCATTCTCTTGTCTGTCTTTTCTCAATCCTTTCACCTCCCCACTCAGGGTCACTGAACCAGGCTGAGCTGGCGTGGCACATAAGGCGCCCTGGGGCTGAGTATGCCACGGCTGTGCCGGCTCCCCACAGCCCATCATTTAAAGCTTCTTCTTAAGACAATCCACAGCAGCTCCTGAGTCGGCTGTTTCACTGCGGGACGGCGAGTCGGTGTGACAAGACGGAGGCATTGGGAGCACCCAGGAACCACTGCCTCCTGATGCCGCCTGTTTCTGCCCAGGAGCCTGGGAAAAAGATGGACTGAACTGGCCAGGAGGGGAGAGATACTCATCTTCACACAGGAAGAACAAGACAGAACAAAACAAAAAAAACAAAACCACTTCAGTGAACTGCGGCCATGTTTAAAGAGGGATTTAGTATTTAGGTGTGAGGACAGAAGGGCACTCAGTTAACTAGTAAAGGAACTACCCAGAGACCCACCACTCACCTCGGGGATTCTAACTGGGCCCCGTGAGGAGCCGTGCACTTGACTTCCTGGCCTGAGAGCCATGTCTAACGAGTCGGTGTTATTATTTAAAAGCATTCGAACTGACAGTGAGTCGATGTGCTTCCAGAACAAGAGGGAAAGGGGGCTACAAAAGACTGTGCTGCCCTGGCCAGGCGGCTCAGTTGGTTGGAGCGTCGTCCCGGGCACCAAAAGGTTGCGGGTTTGATCCCTGGTCACGGTGGGAGGCAGCGGATCGGTGTTTCTCACATTGATATTTCTCTCTCTCCCTTCTTCACTCTAAAATCAAACATATCCTTGGGTAAGGATGAAAAAAACAGACTTAGTGCTATTTCTCCTACATCAGATAAAAGCAGACAGGATAGAGCCATTTCAGCACCTTTACTGCACAGGTGAGGAGCGAGAGGCACAGAAGGGCAGTGTGGCCTTCCTACGGGCAGAGTCAGACCAGCTCACAGCCCTGGGAGGCCAGCGGCCTGAGGGTGGCCCCTGCCTGCCCGCTCAGAGCTGCCTCCAGCTGTGCCCTATGTGGGTAGCACCACCTCCGAGGCTTCCCATGACCTTTACAACAGGTGGCTGTTTACTCTAAAACCCTCCAAGTACAAATACGTCGTTACCAGCAGCCCTAGGAGGAGGTGATGGGAAGGTGCCCATCCCACAGCCGGTCAAGCCGAGGAAGTGTGATGCCGAGCTGTGTGTGGTAAGAAGCTGACACGGACCTGGAGTTACCCACGGGCCACCCAGGGGCCACGGTGTCCTGGTAATTAACGCGGCAACATCCGAGGTGATGATTCGGGATCTATCGGGTTCAGGAGCCCATGGGCGAGTAGCAGCTCAGGAGCAGCTGCCTTGGCGGAATCAAACAGCAAGTGCGCCGGGAGAAACGGCAGGGGCTCTGCGTGTCTGGTCATTTAGCAAGCTCCCATGAAACACCTGGGCCTTGGGGTTCGTTTCCTTCAGCCACCTTCTGAATAGAACCGTTAAATAATTCCACCTGAGCTCTGTGGTTTGTTTTGGAAACCTTGGATGATTCTGCGTTACTTTCATTGCACTTGTTTTTAAACCGGTAGAAAGGCTGAACAATAAAATCCAAAATACAAGGGAGCTAAAGTGAGAAAGTGTTCTGACCCCAGTGGCATGCAGATATTTTTCTAACGGCTGCAAACTTTCCCGTACCAGCTGCGCTGATTTAACCATGTTTTTTTCCTGTCCTGAGGCTAGTTGGGGCAAACACCCAGCTGTGAGGTTGACGTGGATGAAGGCCAGTTTCCACTGCAGCTGGTCAGGCCACGTGGCCCTGAGAGTAAATACCTCGAAGGGCACTCCTGGGCTGTAGACAGGAACCCAGCCCAGAGCAAGCAGGCTGTGCACACACGGCACTCAATAAGTACTGGCTGAGGGCAACACGGCCAACGCCGGCCTGACCACCTGATTCTCTCCGCTGCACAGCGAAGCACCTACTGCTGAGCATAAAGCACGTGTCGGGTCAATGACAGGGCTCTGCGTCCTGTTTGAGGAGCCTGCTGAGGGAGGACAAGTGGAGGAAAGAGCCTGTGTCAAGGTCGAAAGGTGAGGGCAAGACGAGGACTAAATGTGGCCACTGGATTTAGACCAGGTCACCGGTGAGGCTGGTGAGGGATGGAAGGACCAAGTGGGGGAAGGAGTGTATGGGAAGCAGGAATACAGGAGCCTCCGAGGTTGCACCAGATGCAAGTAACCCAGATGCGGGGCCGGAATTCCGGAACTGCTAACAGCCAGCAGCTTGCGCCCCCTCCACCAGCCTGGACCTTGCCGGGGGTGAGCCCCTCCGGGCCGGGTCATTCCTCCAGGAACACAACACAGAGCTCCCAGCTCTCCATGTACCCCTGGTCGCCACGGAACCCACGGTCACCCAGTCCACTGACCCAGGGCCTGCTTCCTCCTTGCCCTCAGCCAGACTTGTGCACACCCCTCACAAGCCGGAGGTCACCCTGCCAGGCTCTGCGGCAGGTCCGTGTGCTCCTGGTGGCATGGCCCGTCCAGGCGTGCCCGTGTGCAGTGGTAGTCTGAGCCCCATCTACTTCTGCATCTCCACCTCAGGCACAGCGGCGGGGACTGAGTTTCTCCCCGGGGTCTTCCTTGCCCCTTTCCATCAGTAGGAGCTTCCTGGGGCTGTTCCAACAAGTTCCCACAAATTCGGTGACTTGAAACACCAGAAACGTATTCTCTCAGTCCTTCGGGGCACAAGTCCACAATCTGTACCACGGGGCTGACATCAGCTGCGGACAGGGCTGTGCTCTCTCCAGAGGCTTGAGGGAAGGTACAGGTCCTGCTTTGCCCAGCATCTGGTGGCAGCCGGCATTCCTTGGCTTGTGGCCACATCACTCCAATCATCCATCTCTCTGCCCTTGTATCGCCCTTTCCTCTGTGTGGTCAAATCTCTGCCCCCTCTTACAAGGATCTATGTGGCTGCATCAAGCCCATCGGAAGAGCCTGAATTTAACACGTCTGCAAAGACCCTCTTTTCCCAGGAAAGGTACTGTTTTGTTTCTGGGATGAGGACGTGCTTGTCTGGAGGACCACTTTTCAGGCCCCCGAGCCCCTCAGGCTCAGCTATCTCTAAGCTTTGCAGTCTGTGACTTCGAGATTACCTTCCTAGCACTGACGGTAGCATCCTGCCAAAGGCATTCCCCCCACATCCACCAGCTTCTCTAAGTACTTTGAATAAAATTCTGAAAAGATTGAGTGTCTAAAACCTGTCCTTCAGTTTAAGCTTCTATTTAAGTCTCTTAGAAGAGTTTACATTTAGATAAATTAACATGAGATTTGAAAGTGAATCTTTATAAAGGGCCGGCTTAGTTTTGGTAATTTGCTAGCAAAAACGGGGGTCTAAACAAGCCTATCTGGTCCTTTGTAAAGTTTGTCCAATGTAGGTACTTAATGATGTCAATGCCTTGGTTTCCCACGAGGAATCTATGCACCAAGGAGACAGACTCCAAACCTGTTCCTGTGCCCGAGTCTACCCGGAAGCCCATTGTGGGCACAGTTCACTGTTGATCAGGGATGCAGGGGGGTAGCCCAGCAGGCCAGTGTCCCCATGAGCACAGACAGCGGGGAGACGAGCCACCTCCTCTCCCGGGCACTGGGTGCTCCAGGCAGGCCCAGGAACTGCAGAGCTGAGGGTGCCGATGCCTAAGATGCCGTGAGCAGGTGAGCATGCGTGCCTCCCGTTGGCCCTCAGGAGACGGCTGCAGGATGAACCCAGGGCAGGGGGTCTCCGGGGTGGGTAAGTCCAGGCAGGCCAATGCCAGCTCAGAAGACTCATAAAAACACAGCTTAGAGCAGCGGTTCTCAACCTGTGGGTGGCGACCCCTTTGGGGGTCGAACGACCCTTTCACAGGGGTCACCTAAGACCATCAGAAAACACATATATAATTACATATTGTTTTTGTGATTAATCACTATGCTTTAATTATGTTCAATTTGTAACAATGAAAATACATCCTGCATATCAGATATTTACATTACGATTCATAACAGTAGCAAAATTATAGTTATGAAGTAGCAACGAAAATAATTTTATGGTTGGGGGTCACCACAACATGAGGAACTGTATTAAAGGGTCACAGCATTAGGAAGGTTGAGAACCACTGGCCTAGAGGAACGTAAAGATCGGTCACTATCCTCAGGCCTTTTAAAAGAGGATCATTAAAATGATATAGAATAAGGCAGCAGTCGCCAACTTCTCAGACCTCACGGACCACCAGAGGTCCTCGGACCACCAGTTGGCAACCACTGGAGTAGAGTCCCAGTTTTGCTTGAAAAGCACTGAAATTGACAAGATGGGCATACAGTAAAGTGTTTACCACTAGAAGGTGGAAGAACCATTGATTTTAATTGGCTTCTTTCTAATTTTTTGTATTTTTACAAACAGGTGTTATTTTAATTAGGAAAAATGTTTGTTTATATGCATAAACAGATAACATAACATACAGGAATGCATATTTTAACAGAAGTGGCTGTTAGCTGCAACTGTGAGGAGCGGAACTCCAGGGAAAGAATGTGGGAGTGCCTGGCAGCGAGGGCACAGCCTCCGCCTCCCAGGCAGGACTCACTCAGGTGCAAGTTTGTGGACACTTTGTCCACCCTGGTCCAATAGCAACGCCACAGAACAAAAAGCGCTGGCACTGAGCCTCGGCTCACACCCCCATCCTCCGCCTGACCAGGTGAGCGCTGGCACGTGGAGCTGTCCTTTAGCCATTGCACTGGTTTTGTTCAACTCTTTCCCCTTATTTTTGCCATCAATTTATAGCAATTAAGTTAATTATATATTACTAGAGGCCCAGTGCACGAAATTTGTACACGGGGAGAGTCCCTAGCACTGCCAGCTGTTGGTCCCCCCCCCCCCCCCCCCAGCAGCCTGCCACCTCCACTGCCTGCTGGCCGGGGCAGGGCTGGCCAGGGGGAGGGGCTGCAGGCGGTTGGACAGCCAGCCCCACCCCCTGGTCAAACTCCTGGTCGAACTCCCGTAGAGGGGACAATTTGCATATTAGGCTTTTATTATATAGGGTGTTGAAAGATCTCCTTTGTAAAACATTTCTTCAAGGGCTTCCTAATTGTCCTATTACCAGCAGTGTGAACTGGGACCGCTAACTGTTGGCATTTCTTTAACAACCACTTGGGGAAGAGCCTGCCAAGGAGAAAGGGCGGGAGAGGAAGGTGGGGTGGCTTCCCCACAGTCACCCTCACACGACCTACTGACCTACTGCTCCGGCAGGAACCACGCAAGACGTGTGCAAAGAGCCCAGAGGAGTGAAACACCCAGAAATTACAGGTCCAATGTTAAGGCTTCTAATCTGATTTTGTAGAAATTTTCACTCACCGTGAAAATCAGCCTCGTGTGTTTCAGCAGCAGGCTCTTCTTCTTCCATAAAAACTCATCGTGAAACGCCGATGAATACAGATCCAGCTGTAGTCACTGTCCCCGACCCCACGCAGGCCCGCGCCCGCCCTCTGCAGGGGCTGCAGACCCACCTGCCGGTGGCTTAATTCAGTGAAGTTTACTGAATCCAAGAGAAACATCTGGAACTTGGGCCACTGCTCTACCCACACAGGCTCTCTCCAAGTTCTCGTTCTCAGGGGCTGGGGAACCTGGTTGGCACTCAAAGACCAGCCTGAGGAACCTGCCCTCCAGGCGGACGGACCTCCCTTCTGATGAAATTGTCCCACTTGCACCTAACTCCCCTTCGTGCTGGCAATACTCTGCCGCCTTTCTGCTATTCTGAGGACTGAAAACAGGAGAACTCCCCAAATTGTATTTGCAGACTCTGATAAAAGAAGCGATTTGTATAGAATGGCCTGTGATTTGATGTTTCTCCTTTGAGGTACAAACATGCAATTAGTCTCCTTTTCCAAAAAAAGAAATAGAAGGTTTTCTGGTCTGAGATGCTACAATTTCTCAGGGAAACTATCTGGTAGGAGAAAATTCAAGGTAAAAGCAAGAAAGAAATGAACAACAGCAGGGAGACGCCCTCCACCTTAGGGGTAAAAGAAACAGAAGGAAAAACCCCTCGGGAAGCTAGGAGACTAGACCCCGGCTAATGTATATACGCATATCGGAGGCTCCTCTCTGCACCAGGCCCCGACCCGTCCCGAGCTCACGGAGGGGCAGCTGCTAACTGTCTGGAGGGCCTGGACACCTCCCGGCCATTGTAAACCTGATCAGCTCCCTTCCCTCTGCCCGGGACAGTGTGATTCGGCATTCATCTCCTGGTCTCTAAACTACCAGAAGGCACCTGGGCCCCCACACAAGAAGGGGTACAGCTGGGCAGAGAGGCTGTGGCAATGCCTCCACCCAGCCACCCCACACAGCCCAGGTGTCGGCGGGAGGCCTGCGCCCACCTGCCTTCGGAGCAAAGATGCAGGCCCTGAAGTAAGGGGCCTGGGCCGCTGCTCAGGCCGACGGGACTCTCAGTGGGTTCATTTAAAAGAGGACAGGCTACATAATGAGCCTGGTTATTATGCTCCATTTTCGAAAGGCGCATCTTTTGCCAAATTTCCTGTGATTCTTCTGTAACATTACATGCAAAGCAAATGGGAGGAAGGGACTGGTAGTTAAACAGAATATATCATTTCATCTCTTTTTACTGTGTTCTCCCCATTCCAATGAATCTTCGTCCTAACTGGTTTGGCTCAGTGGATAGAGCGTCGGCCTGTGAACTGAAGGTCCCAGGTTTGATTCCGGTCAAGGGCATGTACCTTGGTTGTGGGCACATCCCCAGTAGGGGGTGTGCAGGAGGCAGCTGATCAATGTTTCTAACTCTCTATCCCTCCCCTTCCTCTCTGTAAAAAATCAATAAAATATATTTTTTTAAAAAAGAAAGAACCTTCTTCACCTCTGCATTCATGTTCTGCTGATCCAGGAACTTCACACGCTTTGTGGGCACATCTTATCACAGGTCTAACTGATCTCCTGAGCCAGTGAGTTTTATTACGTCTGTATTCCCCATAGTGACAGCAAAAGGAAAAATATGCCAGTGAGAATCATCCTATGCGCGCTTTCAGTGCCCCCTAGTGGCAGCTCACTAACTTACAAACTCGGGTACCTGAAAGCAAACTGAATCTCAGATCTATTTTCCACACAGGCTGTTACATGAAGAGAACAGTCTGGGAGATGCATTTTTGTCAAACAGCCTTTTGGAAATAATTTTACATTGATTACAGGATTGCATTTCACCCCCAAACGCTAAGTATTAAGGTGCCTTATATTTTATTAAAAATAATTGTGACTTAAAGGAGCACTTTCGTTCACTATCGGGTTTTATTTTTTTAAATATATTTTTATTGATTTCAGAGAGGAAGGAGAGGGAGAGAGAAACATCAATGATGAGAGAGAATCATTGGCTGCCTCCTGCACGACCCACACTGGGGATCGAACCCGGGCATGTGCCCTGACCGGGAATCGAATCATGACCTCCTGGTTCATAAGTCAATGCTCAGCCATTGAGCCATGCTGGCTGTGCAAGTGAAAAGTTTTTAATATGAAGATATCAAGTCAACATTACAAGAAATGCTAAAGGGACTGCTGTAATGAGAAACAGAGAGAAAAATCTAGGCATACAGAATTAAAATGGCAATAAATAAGTACCTATCAATAATAACCCTAAATGTAAATGGATTAAATGCTCCAATCAAAAGGCATAGTGTAGCTGAATGGATACAAAAACATGACCCAACTATATGCTGTCTATAAGAGACCCACCTCAGAACAAAAGACACACACAGGAAGAGAGTGAAGGGATGGAAAAAACTTTTTCCATGCAAATGGAAAAGAAAAAAAAAACTGGAGTAGCAATACTCACATCCGACAAAATAGACTTAAAACGAAGGCCATCACAGGAGACAACAAAGGTCACTACATAATACTAACGGGACTGATCCAACAAGAGGATATAACCCTGGTAAACCTATATGCACCCAATGCAGGAGCACCTAAATATACAAAGTGAAAACCCCCAGGGTGGCCAGCGCATAGAAGGCAACCAGGCCCCCCGGAAGGCACTCGGCAAGGACAAATGCTGTGAGGCTGTGTCCCTCACCAGCCAGCGGTCCCCCCTGCCCCCAGAGGTGTACCCTGAAGACCAGCTTTAGGTAAAGAGCCATCCACTAAAGCACTCTTCCTAAAACAAATAAATAAATAGGGGAAAACATTCACTGTCTAGTAGAAGACTGGGCCAAAAATTGTTATTTTCACTCAACAGAATGCAATGCAAAGATAAGCTATTGTACTGTAGAAACACTATCTGGAAAAGCAGGATGTAAAACATTCCAGTGCCCCGCAATCCATTTCTTAAAACACATGAGTGCCCGCACATGGGCGCGCACACATGCTGGGCCTTAACAGTAACAGCCGCTGGGCGGTTTTTATTTCCACATTTCATATCCTTTAACTCTTTTCTTTGGCAAATCTCACAAAATCCAACTTACTCATCAAAGTTTTCACAGTCTGTTTTTCTTTTAGACAAACAAGTTTGCAATATACTCTTCACAGTTTACTTTTCCCTAATTCAGGGCCGATAAGATTGTTAGTGTCATATATATACATATATGCCAGAGTCTCTGAGGTAAAGCTCCTTCCTCGAAAGCCAGCCTCCTGGAGGGTTCCTGTCCTGCCCTGCCACCGACGGAGCTCCTGGTGCTGGCCCAGGAGGTAGGGGAACTTCCTCAGCGAGTGCAGGTCACAGCCTGGCTATGTCCCCATTCTATAAGGGGAAAAGTCATAAAATAAAGAGAAGACTTTGAAACTGACAGCAAGAGAGGGCAACTACTTCTATCCTAGTTAAGTCATATTTTCATATTCTTTTGGTCGGGAACTCTGTGAAGGGTTAAACAGGTCAGCGAGTACACAGCCGTTTCATCATTTTAAAAACATTAGTGAGAGCACAAAGCCGTGGCATTATGAGCAGATTATGAACAAAAATAAAAGCCATTTGTATGCATTAATGACACGTGGAGCTAATTCAAGCTGGCTAACGTCGTTAGGAGGAGTCCTGGGGCCAAACGCGGCGAGGAGGCCGCCGCGCAGGAAAGTGCTAAAAAAACCATTTTCTATGTCATCAATAAAATTAATTCTCAGCCAAAGATAGGAGTCAACATGCAAATCGAAACCGAGGGCCCTTACTAACAGTGTGCCTGATGGCCTGGCGTCGGCAGCGTGAGAGTTAACGCAGGCCCTCTGCGCCCAAACAGGAGCATCCAGGCGTTCCCCGTAAGAGCAGCACAGCATGAAAAACCCGACTCGGGTAAGAAATGCCAGAAAGCACCCAAGCTGCTATTAACACCCTCGTCCTCCGCATTATGAAATAAGCCACTACTGCTTGTCTCGTCCGTAATGACATCAATCTTTATCTAGATGTGAGAAGACCTCTTCCTATGTTAATTCTGAACGAACCAAAAGGCCTTCCCTTGCAATGGTTCCTTCCACAGGGTCACCCACTGGTGAGGGATGACCCACTTTCACTGCTAAGGCAGCAGCTGCAGGCCGCGGAGCAGACCACACTGACCACTCAGGTAATCCCTTTACCGATGAGTCATTTTAAGCAAATCAACTGGTATTCTAAGGAGGTAATTCGTCTTTGCAAGTCCAGCCTCTGGGTCCACCGAGCAGTTCAAAGGAAAAGAAATAAAGTCTTAAAGGGGCAACTTCCGGACAAAGACCTCTGACGAATGAACAGGCTGGTTTCTTACTTGTGACAAATCAATGACATTGAAACCACCAGGATCCCCAGGATCCCTACCACAAACCAATTCCAAAATCAGTCCAGAAACGCCGCTGTGGTAGCCCCGTTCCCATTCCCGTTCCCGACGTGCTGCGTGTCTGAAGTCCGGGCGCAGGTGAATGTGCCACGTGCTCAGCACCGTACACGTGTGTTTGTAGCTCCCGGATGGTAAACTCAAACTAATTGAACAAAAAAATTAACTCAATAGTTTTTGTCCCCGGCCCTCTCTCCCCCTTTCTTTTTAAACCCTGAATATATGGCTTACTACACCAAAAGTTTGTATTTTAGGTCTGGTATTAAGTCATTATTTTAATTTGTGATTTAACCCCATTACAGGTGAAGCTTCTCAGGGTAAGAAATAAAGCGAATTTGCGAATGCACCGTAACAGGGGCACGGACATCCGGTTTTATAAAAGTAATCACTATCAACCAGCCATGCACGCTCCCACCCAGACATAACCCAGGGCTCCAGCACAGACAGAAAGACCCACCGAGCCCACGCATCCTTCCTCAGGAAGCCCGCCCGCCGCTCTGGGAGTCTGCCCCTGTGAGCACCTGACAGGCAGCAGTCCACTGAGGGAGGCTGAGCGCGGGCCAGAGGGGCTCCTGGCGGCAGCCTGCAGATCTCATTTCATGGGATTCGACCTTGTCAGAAGCCACCAGGCGACGACGGCCAGTGACACTGAGGTTACTGACGACAGCAGGGCCGCCACCTAGCCAGGGTCACGGCCGCCTCACGGACTCAGCCAGTGAACTTCAGGGAACAGGAGAGAGTCTCCTTTCACCACCGCCGCTAGCCGCTCCATCGAGGCGCTACCCGAGCCTTGGGTCAGTGCCGTTCTTAGAAAGCGCTGACACATTAACCCCTCAATGAAGTGTGATTTCAGCAGCTGAACCTGTCACCCTGTCATGCCAACTGCCTGTCTGTCCCTGAGGTCCTACATGCGTGACTTTTCAACACAAGACGGTGGAGCTGGTGGACAGGGTGACACGAGGGCACAGACGGACGGACAGTGGTAGGAAAAGGACACGCTGGGCTGGCACCAGCAGTGTGATGTGACGTCAGGAAGCAAGCGTCTGGAAGAACATGTCTCCCAGCTGTACATCGGGCCTCGCGAGGACACACTCGCTGCCATCATAAGCCCTTAAACGGCAATGTAAACACTAGTCATAATGACAAATGATAAAAACAATATGTAAGGCAGTGCGCTGGGCGGTCCCGCATGTGTCTCTTGCTTCAACAGTGTTTGGATGGAACAGACCCAAGGACGCCCGTTCTTCCAGCCTCCGCCACTCTCCTGCGTCTCACCCAGTCACCACCTGCAGAACCACCTCCGGGACCAGCCCACACACAGGGTGTTTCCTACCTTAACTCCTTATTGCCCCACAACCATGAGCTCCCAAATTCGTCAGAATTATTCCACCCAGGTGGAGGCTGCGGTCACCTGCCTGGCCACCCTAAATCTGCAGGCCTCCCACACCTACCTCTCTCTGGGCTTCTGTTTCAACCCGGGAGGATGCGGCTCTGGAGGGCGTGGACCACTTCGTCCGGGAGCTGGTGGAGAAGTGCAAGGGCGCTGAGCATCTCTTAAAGTTGCAAAACCAGTGCAGTGGCCCCATTCTCTTTCAGAATGTGCTGGAGCCTCCCAAGGTGAGTGAGCAAAACTCAGAACCCATGGAGGCCACCCTGGCCTTGGAGAAGAACCTGAACCAGGCCCTCTTGGAGTTGCCTGCCCTGGTTCCTACCCACGCAAATCCTCATCTCTGACTTCCTGGATGAGGAGGTGAAACTCATCAAGAAGATGGACCACACCTGACTCACCTCGGCAGGCTGCGGCCCCAGGCTGGGCTGGGTGAGTATCTCTTCAAAAGGCTCACCCTCAAGCAGGACCAGAAGCCTTTGGAGCCCAGAGGCCTTTAAGGGGCCCCTATGCACCCTGAGTCTGGCTTTTGCCTGAGCCTCTCCCCGAAACTATTAGCCATTCTTTTAACCACCCTGAAGCCCTCTCCCATGCATTGGACCAAATGAAACAACAAAGATTTGCAGCAAAAATTAAAAAAAAAATGTATAACAGACACTGGGCTCACTGGCTCACTTTTCAACATATATTAAATGCCCAATGTACACACTTTTAAACACGAAAAATCTGATTTTGGAAGCACTCCTTTGGGAAAAAATAAACATGTAAATATAAAAACAAATTGGCTCCAATCTAATCTCTAACACAATGAAGAGAAAAACAGCAACACAAGAGCAACAAAAGCAAATAACGAAACAGGCCCCCCCAACACTTAAAATGAAGCCGGACCCAGGAGAGAACGGACGGGGCGACCCACAGACCCCCGACCAGCACAGACAAAAGGCTGTGGTGTCAGCAAGCAAGCAGCAGGCGAGCGCACGGCATAGGGAGCAATCCCAGGAGACGGCTTCCACTTAATGATGCGCTAACACAGGCAATTAGGCTGCACAAACTAGGCTCATCAGCACAGCCACCTCGTCCTGGACACTCTGTAATTAGGACCGAGAGCCGCAGACGTCGTATGTGAAATGAGACTCTTTGTACATCAGGATTTCAATCTGTGGAAGCAGAGGATGGAAAGCTAACTCAGGCTCCTGATGTACTGCGTGACGTTGGGCAAGTACCGCATGACCTTGGGCAAGTCACGAGACCCCTCCTGGCTCAACCCCCAGCATGGGTGGTTCATGCCCAGGTGAGCCGTCCCCAGGCAGGAGTGAATGGCTTCCAGAGAAAGTGCTTTCCAGAATGTTAACTGCAGCACCTGTGAAGAGCAGGGTGAAGGGCCTAGAGCGGGAGGACTGTCAGGGACACCACCCACCAGGACCACACACACAGCATTAGCAATCGGCAGACACAGCCCTTTAAATGCCTCGGCCCAGCTTCCCACCCAAGTGTACGTAAGACGGAAAGGTCTCCCATATGAGATCGCCAGTCTATCCACTTATCCCTGACAAACAAGTGACTAAAACCTACAGTTTTGGGGAGAATTAAGGGACACACAGTAATTTGTAATTTATGTAGATTTTGGCTTATACAGATTTTTTTTAATCCTTACCTGGGGATATGTTTATTGATTTGAGAGAGAGAAAAACATCAATCGGCTGCCTCCTGTACATAGCCCCATGGGTGTTGAACCCTCAACTCAGGTATGTGTCCTGACTGGGAATTGAGCCCACAGCCCTTTGATACACAGGACGACACTCCAACCAACTAAGCCACCAGGCCAGGGCGGCTTACAACGATCTTGCTTGACTTGTTCTCACAATTACTGTCAGAGCAAAATGTTGATGTAAGTTTTCTTATCGTCCTATGAATACAATGAATACAAGCTGGGAAGGTAACTGATTAAAGCTTTAGTGGGGGTTTGCCTTCGTTAAACAGGATGCTTTGACTTGATATTTAACAAATGACTAGAATTTTAAAATATATATACAAGAGTTTTAAATTCTGCATACAAAACAACTCACATTGGGATGCATAATAGAACAATCCACACATAAAATGAAACTGTTTGCAATTCAGATAAGTCTGTATTAGCTCCCTCTGGGAGAGGGAGGTAGGGAGGGAGGGACGGAGGAAGAAGGGTGGGGCTTACAGTTTCCTTGATCAGAAATTTAACACAAGTGTTTGTGCACCACCTAGCTGTGCTCATTCTGTATGAGAGGAAACCACTCTTCCTTATGCAGGATCTTGACTAAACTATCACATGAAAGTCAGATACTATAGTTAAACATTTGTTAAAAAATACCCCAGAACATAGGGGGTCCACTGGATATCGTCAATAAAATGTCAAAACAAACAAACAAAAACAGGGACTCTCCCTCGTCCTTAGAGAACGAGATGAGGACTCCGTGACAGTCACCACACTCACCAAAGCCCACTGCGCGCCACTGTCACCCACGGCAGAGCAGGCTGCAGACACGCACTGGCAGGTAACAGCATTTGAAAAGACTTAAATTCACAATTTCCGAAACCCAACTGCAGGAACGAAAATCCCGCACGCTCCGTCACGAAGACCACGGCA
The DNA here is from genome assembly GCF_014108235.1 of Myotis myotis. Classification (NCBI taxonomy): domain Eukaryota; kingdom Metazoa; phylum Chordata; class Mammalia; order Chiroptera; family Vespertilionidae; genus Myotis; species Myotis myotis. Next base: position 33,750,424 of record NW_023416390.1, on the reverse strand, counting down.
AGTCCACCATCCTCCTCCAGATGGAGCACGTGAGGCTCCCAGGGACCTGGGTACCACCTGCCCCAGCCCAGCCCTCCCCTCCGCAGCCAGGGGGCAGTCTACAGTTCTGGGTGACTGTCCCAGGTTCGTCCCCTATGGGCTTCCATGTCACCAAGGCTTCCCATTGCATCCCCATCCCTAACCAGAGCTGGAAGGCTGGTGCTCAAATTGGGAATGAATGAATGAATGAATGAATGAATGAATGAATGAACGAACAAATGAACCAACCTACTTCCCTGCCTCCTGACATGCTTACTGCTAACAGAGAACCTCCCAATAGCCATTTGACCACCACACGAATGAAGCAAAGGAAACAGATGTTCTGTTTTCCTATTATTTTCACAATTTACTTTCAGTTTCAGGGCACAAGAAGTCAAAGGTTAAAGAAGTAAAGAATCCAGTCCCTGGTCACTTAAAAAACAAACCCAGGTGGCCAGCCGACTGGGCGCTCAGCCTGTGGGGCGGCTGGGATTGAATATGTAACGCCCCAGGCCTGTTTCCTTCTTCTATTGATAAGCTAAATGTTACATAGGAATACTACATTTTTTCTTTATCTTCTCTTTCTGAAAAGCAAACACATAAAACGGAAATAAATAAAAGTGCCAGGGCATACAGGAGGCCAGAAAGTCCAAGGAGAGAGCCACGTACTGAGTCTGCGCGTGGACAGTGAGCAGCGCCCGGGGCCATCCCCCTGCCCAGGCCTCCCCCCCGGCGGCAGGACCGGGGTTGCGTCCACTAATGACTACACGGTTAAGGCTCTAGGCTCAGGGTCCCAAGACGGGATCTAATCCAGGCGCAGCGCCTTTGGTCAAGCGACGTAACTTTTCTGAGCCTCGATGTCTAACTCTAAACTTGACAAGTCTTCTCCTTGTAATGAAAATGGACAGTTCCTGTTAATGATGTGAAGTGCTGAGGATGGTCCCCACTCGGTTAGCAACTACTTCGACTAACAATTACAGAGTCCATGATTTAATTAAAAATATATATACACACACATATGCTATATAATTACCATATGAAATGTGCTAAGTAACCTCAATTTTATTTTTAAAACTTACTGCTTGGCCGGTATGACTCAGTGGTTGAGCACTGACCTAGGAACCGGAAAGTTACGGCTCGATTCCTGGTCAGGGCACATGCCCGGGTTGCGGGCTCGATCCCCAGAGTGGGGTGTGCAGGAGGCAGCCGATCGATGATTCGGAGAGAAGTCTGTTGACAGGAGCAGGCAGCTGGCTGGACCTGGCCCTGGGCCTAGTGGGGACCCTTCACTGACATTTCACCTGAACGTTCAGAGGGTCTGGGCTCCGCGATGTGAATGGTGACCCTGCCTGTCGGGACCTGAAGAAGCCCACGCGCCTCTGTGTCCAGTGCTGCCCAGCTGGCTGACGCTCTCGGAGCCACCAGTGCAGTGCGGCCCTGCACGTGCGGCCACAGGTTTTAATTGGGGGTTTGCCCCCCCAGAGGCCCTGGGAATGGCCTGAGGAGGCCCATGTAAATGTGAGGGACTCGATCTCTGAAATTTAATAAAATGCTACTACAGAGTGGTATTCCTTCAATTTCATCTGAACACTAATTTGGACATTGGAAAGAAAAGCATACAGTCCCGGTTTGGGGGAAGTTACCCCCAATTTTACTAATATTAGCAGGTCTCCGCCAGGACTGGTGCAGAACAAAGCCTCTGTGACCTCTGGGCGGCTCGGGCAGCCTCTGAAGACACCACGCCCGCCTGCCCGCTCTGCCCCAGCCCCATGGCATCACAGCTGCGGGACAGGGAGGTGGGGCTGCCACCGAGGATTTAAACCAGAAGGGAGGGGACCCAGGGGTTATTTCCTAGGAGTCCCATCTGGAACGGGACAGATGGCCTGGCCAGTGTTGCTCAGTGGTTGAGCGTAGGTAGCCCTATGAACCAGGAGGTCACGGTTTGATTCCCAAAGCACATGCCCATCTGTTGTGGGTTCCACCTCCAGTAGGGGGCGTGCAGGAGGCAGCTGATCAATGATTCTCATTATTGATGTTTCTATCCCTCTCCCTTCCTCTCTCTGAAATCAATATTAAAAAAGGAGGGGGGGACAGAAAGATATGGGACAGATGATGGGAACATCTTTCTCCCAGGTCTTCAACCATGAGTCAGTCACCTTACCCCGACCTTCTAGAACCCTCCAGGCGATAGGCCACCCTTCCCTCCTGCCATCAGTCCCCTCTCCCACCTCACAAATGGCATTACAATTATCTACGTAAGCAGTCACCCCTCGGGTATGGCACGCTCCCTCCCAGGACACCGTCCTCTCTGGCCTGTGGCCGTCCCTGAAGGCAGGAGTTCAACAATGAACCCCATCACAGAGACCATTCCTAAACTTCATGCAGCCCCACCCTGAGTCTGAGTGTGTGTTTTTGTTTTTGTTTTTTTGCCCAAACTGGGCTCTTATTTCTTTCAGCTTATTCTCCTCAAAGACTAACATGAAGTACCTAAACCTTTTGGAGAGATGGGCGTGAACTGGGACTGTGAACCGCGGTGCAGAAGAAACGGCGCCACGCGTAACCGTGACCACCGTGTGCACAAACAGTTCGAGAAGCGTTTCATCCCGAGCACCACGCGGCCCCGTGATGTGACATTGAATCGGCTGCAGGGTGGCTTCAGAGGTCAGAGGAGGGGTTTTGTCCCATCACACGAAGGTGCCACTTGGAGCGGCACAGAACTGGCATCGCCCCTGGAATGCGGAGCTCAGACTCGCCCCCCTGCCCACACGTCAGAGGACTCTGCCCCGCGTGGACGCGGCTGCTGTGTGGGAAGCGGCGCCGTGTGCACGGCGGGCACTCACCGTCCTGAAAGACCCTCTCCACGTTCAGGCCGTACGTGGCACACGTCTCGTAGTATGTGCACCGCTTCAGGTCGCTGGAGAGCTTCCGCGCCCGGGAGTCGTCGATGACCCGCGGGTTGGTGGAACTGATGGCGTCTGGAACAGACAAATGCATAGCGACACGGTGACCACACGCGGCTGCAATTCCTGCCACAACCTAAGATCACCGAGTAGCCAAAACCCGCACCTTCCCTGTAGGGACAGGATCCTTTTCCGAACCTGGAGTTTTTAAAATACAGTCTACCCCCGCAATCATCATCTCACACGCTAGACTAGTCGTCACTAGCAGAAGTCTGTTTCCGGGGATCCTGCTTCTGAATGGAATAAAGGACTGCCCAGAAAGACCAGGAGAAGGAGTGGGAGTTAAATGTGGCCCCAGAGGAAAAGATCTGAAACAGGGAGAGCCCCAGGGTTGCTGTCTGTACGTGACCTGCTGATGCACAAAGCACGTGCTGAAAGCATCCTGCACACCAGCAGGTCCCTCGGTGCCCACCAGCACCATGCTCGCAGCCTCCGTGGGAGTCTGATCCGGTTCCAGGCACAGACAGCCCAGTTTACACAGCAGGCAAAACCCCACACTCCCAGGGGGGTATCCAAGTCGGCTGGGGAGGGAGGAGAAAACAATAAAGATGAGGAATGAGACAGACGCAGGGCGCTGCTGGGGGCTGAGTGGGACGGGGTGGGATGAGGAGGTCAGGGAACTCCTTTTTGTCCCACTCGTCTTCCGAGATGTGCTGTCACCAACAGAAGGGGGCCTGGCCACCCTGCCCTCAACGCTGCAGCACGATGCGCAATGCTCTCCCTCAGACCAATTTAATCTGCAAGCCTTGAAAAAAGACCTGCTTAGCAAACATCACAATCACCTCATCCAGAAATGAGGTCCACATGCCCCGACTCTCCCGGAGAGAGGACCCATGCTCCAGCCTCCTCCCACGCCGGCTGAGCCCCACAGCAGCCGTTAAGGAAGGAACTTAGCTCATCTTTCCCATCCCCCACCTCCAGACCTGAGGGGTCCAGATGCTGGGGCTGACTCTCCCCTCTGCTCCTGACCACGTGAACACTGATGTGTAAGGTAAGGCACCACTCAGATAGAACCTTTGGCCCCATTGAAAGCTCACCCACTCCCTGTCCTAGTGAGCCTCCAGCAAAAAGGCACGTGAGTCCTCAACGCGACCCCCTGAACTTGGGCAGCTGGTGAGGAGACGCCCACAGAGCCTGACTTTGCTCAGAAATACCCTGGGCAGGCTGCAGGAAGGGGCGCTTATTGGAAATGAATCGCTTCATCTTTAAGAAGCTTTAAGCAGGAACTGCTTTAGATGAGCTACTCACCCTAAAACATTAAGAATTGTCAAGCCATCAACTCAAATGTGCCAATTCTGTACATAACAGACCAAGGACTTTTAACCGGCATGCCCTGTTTCCTGTTGACCACTAGAGGGCACTCTACGCATAAAGAACTTCTCTCCTATTGGGTTTTAGGTTGAATTTCCCCACCTGAAGATTTCGCTTATTCCACCACTTGCCATTTAGAAATATGCTTTAAAAAGAGCAGGGGTCAGAAGTGCTCTCCATGAAGCTGTAAAAAGTGAGCCTTCAGCAGGAAATTGTTTCTTCTTTAAACCACTTTGAAGTTGCCCCACACCAAACACACAGACCATGAATACACTCACTGCTCCACTGCTAAAATCCTTATTTTTAAAAAATATGTTTTTATGATTTTAGAGAGAGACGGAGCGTGAGAGAGAGAAACATCGATCAGCTGCCTCTTGCATGCCCCTACTGGGGATCAAACACACAACCTAGGCAGGTGCCTTGACTGGGAGCCGAAACTGTGACCTTTTGGTACATGGGACCATGCTCAACCAACTGAGCCACAGCGGCCAGGGCCACTGCCCCAATGCTTTAACCACGATCTGTGCGCCGACGCCACTCACCCTGGGTTCCCACCAGCACCAGCGGGATCTCGCTCGTGCTCCGGTAGCTGGCCATCCGACTGTAGTAGTGGTAAACTGTCTGGAAGCTGATTTCATCCTCCAAGCTGAAGACAAATATGACAGCGTCCACCCACATGGCAAACTAGGGAGAGAAGAAGGGGAGGAGGCAGAGTTGAGTGAGGAGGTGGGGGGGTGGGGGGGGGAGGGTGGAGGAAGGGCTGCGTCTGCACAGTGTCATCTTCAAATAATAAATATAAAATTAAGTGAGAACAAGACCTTAGGAACAAAGAATTGTGAGACAGGCCTGAGGAAACACCAGGACTGGACAGAGTCACCCCCTCCCTTCTCTACCTTGAGAACATTTCCTTCTCCCTGTGTGGAAGGGGGTAGGGCCGTCAGCTTCCGCACGGCAGGAGCACCTCAGTGCCTCAAGTCCCTGGGACCAGCCTCACCCCCAAGACCTAAGCTGCCACTGTCTGGACCTCCCTGCAGAGAAGTGCAGATCACGCCCCATTCTCTCCAGGTGCGTCCTGACTGCCCAGCACCAGCAGGTGGCGCTGTTCCCGGTCACCCCGCAGCTTCCCCTACCTACTACCAACTACCAAAAAGAGAGCGGTTCCCGCACCGCCCTCAGATGCCCTCGTGGCCACAGCCTCGGGAGTCCATTCACGACGCCGTGGTCAGCGGGTAGACAATGTAAACGCCGTGAAACCATGAAAAGGAAACTGTGCTCACACAGCTCACACGTGCCCAGGAATGGGAGCCAGAGAATACTTTTCTCCCTTGAATCTTTACGCACACTCTGCCTAATTTTGTACAAAACTCTGGCCATAACTTTGAAAGGGTCCATCGTGATACCTCCCGAAGTAGCAATCTTTAGGGTCAGCTTCTAGGCTAAGGTTTCTGAAGGAAGTGTGACCTCATTTGACGACTGGTCCCTGGGGAAACCGAGTGGACACATTCTCATGGCCAGAGGCGACGACGGAGACCTCCGGGGTCCCGGTCCTCCCCACCCCGGTGCTGGCGCCATCGGCAGGCAGGCCACTGGGGCTGTGCCCTATCACCAGGTCCGGCCTCGGCGATACCTCAGGGCATCGGATGGGAATGCTTGGGCAGCCTCCCCGGGCACCTGGAGAGCTAGAGCTGACCCAGGTGGGCACTCCCCCAGTTACCAGGTTCAGCTCACAGTAGGTGCCCAGCTCATGTAAGGAAAATGCTGAACTGGAGATGAAGTACATGGAAGAAAGGTTTTCCACACACGGGCTTTCCTATTTCTATGACGCCCACCGTTGAAGGAACTTTCCGCCTGCACCCAGTTGCCAGGGGGCTGGCTCGGGTGGGGGTAGAGGGTGGGGGAGAACACAGACGTTTCCAGAGGTCAAACAACGGCGCTGGCAGGTCAGCGCACAGTGTGCTTTTCCTTCCTGAACAACTCGGAAAGTGACAACTGGCTGCACAGACTGGCCCCCCTCTGGGATTTTATCTGAAGGAGGAACAGAATTAGTGTCTTAGAAATGAGAAGAACCGCCATCACAGAAAACACTCTCATGGGCTCCTCTCCCCTTTTCCTGAGCTCGCTGGGCAGATTTCTCAGTCCAGTTCCGACTCCAGGAATCAGAACTGTAGCCAGAAACAGGTGAATGAGGGCCGGTGAGCCCCTGGCATGTGATACTCACCTGGGCCTCGGGGGGGCCCCCTTCATCTCTAATCAGCAGCAGATAGCTCTGTCCGTCAACAACAATCTCTTTCTTGAATCTGCCACCTGCCACACACACAAAAAACCTCGTTACGCAGGAAAGAGCGAGCGTGCAGAGGGCAGACAGACGTGGGCTTCGCTTGTGGAAAAATACACTCGAGGCTGCCGCCCCGGAGGCAACTCTGAGCCTTTAGGAGTGGGTTTCGGATCTGCCTCCAGCAACCACTGGGTTTTGAACGAACTGAGCTCAGATTTAAGTGTTTGTCTTAAAGAGCCCGCGTTCATGTCTGTCGGAACGCACAGCCTCGTGCCAGGCCAGGGGGGCTCGTGGCCGCGGAGGGTGGAATTTAAGTGCAGGCTTTGTGCGTAAATCCAGGGATTCCCGCTCGCTGGGGACACTGAGGCACAGAGTTCAGAAGAGAGCGCTACAGCTGTCCTTCTCTTGCTCAGTCTGCCAAACAAACGAATCCGTGAGGCCCCCCGGGCGCCTCGTGTACAACATGCTGACAAATTTGGGGGCTGAGAACCTGTATTCTCCTCAAGAGAAACCCAGTTCTTGGTGGGAACACAGAACATCATGGGGATGGTGCTTCCGCAGTCACAGTTCACGGTGGGGGTGCCGACTACTACACACGGTTAGACAGCAGCTACTGATGGCAGCTCCGCACAGCAGACAGCAGAGCAGCGGCGACAGAGGGTTAGGACACGCGGGGTTAGTGAGAGCCACCAGGAACCCCTGTGGACGGGGGGAGGGGGGCACACAGAGGTGGCAAGGGCTGTCCTAGACATCTGAGCCCCTCGAATGCCCAGGTGGGGGGCACGCCACTGCCACCAGCGTCTCCCAGCACCGCCCCGGACTGGGCTGCCAGGCGCCCCCTGGACAGCAGGAGAGACCCCCACTCTGGGTCCCTGGCCCCTCTGCACCTCCAAAGATGAACCGCCTTCTGAGACTGAGCCGAGTTCACTCCAGGTGACCCTCGCCGGGTTCTGGATTCTGTTTCTGAGTGAGGAACCCATCAGTCCTGCTCCACGTGCAGTTCCTTCCAGAAACTGCATCGAAACCCCAGGTAACCGCTCACTGGAGGGCCAGCTGGCAGGACCTCCCACCGACCCAGAGCCCGCACGCCGGGTCCTCTGCCGCCCGAGCCACATTTCGCTCCACCAGTGGCCCAACGAGGGTCCTCCCACCCCAGTGCCTGGGCCTGTGGGGGTCTGGGGCACTCCAGCACCCGGGAAGCCGGCGGAACTGACGTTCTGCGCCAGCACACGCGCACCCACTCCCACACACCTCCGGGGGCAGCAACGTGACAGGGAAAACACACTTGCTTTACTGGGGTCAGTTTGCTCAATAAGAAAACCGAAGACAACTTTCCAACATTCAGAGGAAACAGTATCTCAGGTTGCTCTCCGTCACTGTCACCAAACAAGGGCAGTCTGCCCAGAGGAGCCAGAATAAGACACATCTGAGGGGGTGGAGCAGACTGTCCGCACCTGGATGCAGACCAGCCCCTGCACTTCCCGCTGCAGGAGGGTATGCAGTGACCAATCACCCCCAAATCGCTGGCTCCTCGAGGGGGAAGGAGATAGCACGCCCTCCTAGCGAGGCTGCTGGCACAGGACAGAAGCCCCCACCCCACACCCCCTCCTCCACACCCCGGCACAGCCATAGGACACTGACGCGGGGCCAGCTCTACAAGGACCCTGGTGCTGCCCACTCCTAGCTCCTGGGCTTCTGGCCTCCAGAACTGAGGATACACTTATGTTTCACTGCCCCCAGCAGGTGGTACTCGTTCCAGCAGCCCCGGGAAACTAATACATCCTCCGATTGGTTACAAGTTTCTGCTCTTTCTATGCATTCACCCAGGGCGTGTGCTCGTGTGCGTTCTCTCTCTCTCTCTCTCTCTCTCTCTCTCTCTCGCTCTCGCTCTCGCTCTTCTCCTCTCCCTGTCTCTTTCTTTCTCTCCCCTTGTGCTTGCTATAGTCTCTGGCTTTGCAACCTTTAGCCAAGAACTTCAGACCTAATTTTCATTGCCTCTGTAAGGAGAGGCCATTCTTTTTGACATCTGTAAGGCCCCTTCCAATTTTAAAATCACCTCTTCACCACGCCCCCCCCCCCCCCAGGATACAGTGTATCTTTTCAATATTTTACACTCGCAAGCATCAGCCACTTGCAATTGGCTTGTATAATTTTTTCAGGTATTATACTAGTATGTGCATCAACAAAACCAAAATGAAATTCTCATACCCATTTGCCATGAACCCAAAAGTTCAGTAATTAGATAGAAGTCAGCCAGGAGCTTCAGCACCCAGGTTGTGAGGAAGTGAGAATGTGACCAGTAAAAGTAATAAACGTGTCAAGTGAGACTGCAGCGGGCTCACCCAACAGGGGCAGCTGGGCGCTGGAGAAACATGGTCTCACCGGTGAGTGAAAGAATTTAAAATTCGTTTTCTGCAGCCGACCTCAGAACCAGAGGGAAAGCCTCAGGGGAAAGGGAGCGGGCACCAGGCTGGTCCTCCACGCAAGCCCTGCGTCTCACCCCAGCCAACCAATCATTCTACCAACGTCTTAGAGGGCACCACCCGACTCGACTCGACACCCAGTTTCATTTTTAAGGCAGATCTGACAACTGCCTGTTTTATAACCCAAATTCGTTACCTTCCTGCAGGCTCTTTCACCCAACTTCGTATTCCCAGCATATAAGGTGCAGCCTGGCCCAGGGCCCACGCTGTAAGTGTTACGTAAATGGTGTTCCACCTGCTCTGACGGCCACATACCATTACCATTAAGTGCCTTCAGGGATAATCTTATGTTGGAAAGTGTCCCCGACCTCCGCTCCAGAAGACATCGACACGTCTGGCTCACACACCTGCATACAGGTGCGCAGGGGGCGAGGCAGGCAGGGGCAAGCACAGGGCTCTGTCCCGGTGATGACATCTCAATGAGGAGGGACGAGGGAGGCCCCCTTTCACTTAGATCTGCTCCTGCCAAAGGCGTGGTGAGGTCACCGGGGGTAAGCAGGCAACGTGCTGGACAGAGCCGAGCGACGCTGGGCTGGATCGCCCCACTGACAGCGGAAGCGACTCGCTCGCCTCAGTGCGCCCTGGTCTGAACTCCACCTCACGCTCAGTGCATCACATTTCTGCTTCACCCGAAGGCAGGTCGTTGGGGTTCCCTGACAACTGCCCTAGTCACCGTGGATGCCCTTGAGCTCGCCTTCGACGTGAGCCACAGTCTTCATTTCTTCACCACGTGGGTGAGAGGTCAAACTGGACATACCTCCCAAGAAGGGGCTGTGGACACACGTGTGTTGTGACCAGCACACAGGAAGGGTAGAAACATCTTTTAGAAAGACTTAAATCAAGGGTGTCCCTTGTAATCTACTGTAACCAATTACCCTGAAACTTTCAGGGTTACTGTTCCGATTCCTGGCCTTGGGCCTGGGAACCAGCGTGGGGTTTGGGAGGCTGGAGTTAAGGGAACGGCTGGGTTCCCAGCCCCCGGGAGCTCAGCGTAGACGGGCAGAGCTACACGGAGCCCTGTATGCAAGGGCGTCTGCACAGAGAGGCATCGGTGCCCCATCTGTGTTGTCATTCTGCTTTAAGGGGGGAAGGAGCAGACGGAATTTTCCTATTCCAAAGAGGGGGAAAAAAGCTTAGAGTAAACACTGCCACAGATGTTTGACATTTCTGCTTCTATCATTTTGGCTAATTGGACTGAAAGCTATTAACGTATCATTAACATTCTGCAAGCAACAGAGATGGATGTGATAACAGCGAGCCTTCACTAGTTTGCATTTCTTCCCCATCACCTCCACTCTTCCTGGCCACCATCACCACCCAGATCGCCTGGGCAGACCACGAAGATCCGTGGGACACGGGCCGAGGCCCCGGGCCAGCTCGCAGCAGGGAAGGCCCAGGTCCACCCGTGCTGCCGCCTGCCCGCCTCTCTCCTGAGCGTTTCTGCACAGCAGAACATGGTGCCACGGAGCCCACAGCCTGCGTGTGGCTGCCCAGTGCCCAGAGGGGGACATCGAGAACACAGGCCCGTCTTGTCCTTACTCCACTCACAGCCCAGCAGGGGGCTGACTGTCTCCAGCTCCCAACTCATCCCTGTGTGTAGGGAAGTATAAAGAAATTCACCCGCCTGTCACTTTATTTCACTTTTTTTAACCATTCAACTTTAGTTTTCCATGCAAAAACAAAGAACGAAAATTTGCCTTGCGTTTCAAACTCTAGTACTATTTCCCTTTTCCATAAACAGTGGGAGGAGCATTCTTCTAGCGTCTGATCAGTTGTGGTCAACCAGCCGCGATCCTTCCCTCAGGTGCAAACAGGCCTCAGGTTGCCCGGCTCTGGTACTGGGTCTCCTGCCTCACAGGTTAGATTCCCGTCCACGAAAACCTTTTCAACATTTGCCTAAAATTTTCTTCTTCCTGACGCAGCCCATGATGAAACAGAAAGAATGTCTGCAAAATGTATTGCTTCCTAATTGTTTAGGACAGGGGTCCTCAAACTACGGCCCGCAGGCCATAGGCAAATACAAATATTGTATTTGTTCCCGTTTTGTTTTTTTACTTCAAAATAAGATATGTGCAGTGTGCATAGGAATTTGTTCAGTTTTTTTTTAAACTATAGTCCGGCCCTCCAACGGTCTGAGGGACAGTGAACTGGCCCCCTGTTTAAAAAGTTTGAGGACCCCTGGTTTAGGACAAGTGGAATGAGAGGGCTACATTGAAAAGAACCAAGAACCTTTTTCATTTCTCCCTAAGAGAATATAAAAAATCTTAATTACAAATGTGCCAGAAATTTTTTTAAATGAATTTTACTCTTTCTACTTTGACAAATATACTCGAGTCAGTAACTTACTAACATTGAGATTTTGGAGACAGTTTGTATGGTGACATTTAAAAAAAATGTTGGACCGCATGTTATTTTCACCCTGGGGACAAATTTTATCGGTAACATTTTAGTTTGTAAAATTTAACTGATCAGATTTCATTTCCTCTGCCAACTTTTTTTTTAACTTACACTGATTTTTTTTTAAGTGACTCTATAATCTATACTAACAGGAGGGCCTAATGTGTGGTGACTGCTATGTGCTGCGTGGTGCCACTCGGGCTGTGCCTGTGGTGACGTGGGGACTTCCTGAGCAGGCCAGGGTCTCCGGGACTTCATTTAACCCACATCTAAGTAAAATAAGAAAGGAAGACACTGCACCATCCACCAGGAAAAGGGGTGTGGCTTCCCAAACAACCCTGCCGCGTGCCCCCAGAGGACGCGGGATTTTGAAAATAGCTACACACTAGCAAGTGTTTCAGAGCCTGTATCACAGTAACGTCCAGCGTGCACTGGCAAGTGTGTTACACACTCACTGAGAGACGGGCACGTGGGATGGGCTGAGTCAGGGACACACTGTGGAAACCAGAACCCACCTCCCGGAAGCTGGGAGGCTGGCAGCTCCACGCTGGCCTTTTAAACCTCAGACATGGCACAGACCAGCTCCCTGACACAGCCCAGCTTCTCGTGAGTGACAAGCAGGCGCCTGTGTAATGACAGCGACTGGCGTGTGGCATGTCAGGTCAGCAATGACCTTGGGGACATGTCACCATGCAGTTACTGCTCGCCAGGACGTGGGGGGCTCCTATCGGAAAACCTTTACAGAACGAGAGGGGTTCTATTATTGATTCAACCATTTTCCTTACCTGACAGTAATCATTCGTCTTAGTATCTAACATTTCATTTTTCCCCTAAAACTTTTCCCAAATAGCAGACATTCGGGTTTCCCTCTAACTGTCTCCAATGATTCTGCAGGGAGAACTTCCCAGGCGTCTCCCAACTGGGAAGGAGGCTGGCTTCTCCTCCCTCCACTCCACTCCGCGTGGAAGACCCAGCTTTCATTCTTTGCCTACGCTCTTTGGACTCTTAGTCTGTTATATTTGTCGTATGGGTGGTGCGGGGCTGAAATTCCCAGCTGTAAGGTAGTGTTTTCCGTTCAGGGTGGGGGTAGGAAGCTCCAGGTTGCTGCCTCACCTGTGTGCTCCCTGCTGGAAAGAACTGGAATGAAAGAGACAGCTCACAGGTCACCGTGCGATGAAGGACCACCCTCCTGGAGGTGAGAGGAGGGCCATCGCAGCCTTCAGGCTGGCATGTCACCCATTCCCAGGCTCTCAGCCAGGAACCTGCTGGCCGCTGGCCTAGACAAATTTGGGGCTGCCAGGGCCCGGGAGGGAGATTTTTGTTCACAAATGTGAGTTGCTTGAGAGCCTATGAGAAGCTGAAGATCCACTCACTGCAGGAAGGAATCCTGCCGGGTTCAGCTCACAGGACCTGGGAATGTCAGGGACAGCTGCTCCTCGGTCACACCTGGCGAAAGCCCCTCAGCAAAGCCCTTCTGTGGCCGCAGCAGCAGCGACCCTGCTGACCCTCGCTCCCGGACCTCCGTGGCAGGCAGGCCCCTACCACGCCTGCCACGCCCACACCTGGAGGAGGGTTTGCTCCAGACCCGATGAAGAAGTTTCTCAACCAGTCTGACTTCATCCTGGCACTGTCACCCATTTCATAGCTCAGGTTCCTTGTAAAAGTGGCTGCCAGTAGTTAATTCCAGAGCCGCAGGAAGCTCTATGGACATCCTTAAGTTTGTCACTGCCAACCTTCAAATCTCCCACTCAACCACCAGGGAGCCAGTGGGCCTCTCCCTTCCCCACCACCCGGGAGGCACTGGCTGGGGCTCCGCCTCCTGGGCTCCAGGTCCTTCCACCCAAGCGGCTCTGCAACCCTGAGCTGGGCCCCATCAGCCGCTCTGAGAGAAAAGGAATCACAGAGCAATGTCCCCGGGACAGGACTCAGCCTCCTGGCCGGCGGGGGAAGTGTCTCAGGCGGGTCCTTGTGCAAATTCCCACAGTACTGAACGGCCTGCCTTTCTTTCCTCCTTCAAGGGAGAGAGTTAAAAGCCGAGTGGTGGTCGCTGTAACAGGGTGAATACTAAGCACATGAGACGGAAACTCGGATTACACGCCAAACGCCACTCACAATTCTAATTGGCAGCCATGAGCAGGGCACTGATGGCCGAGGAGTGAGTGGCAGCTGTGAAATCCCATCAGAGGCGTGAAGGTCACACGTAAACGAACGGAATGCGTGTGACCTCCAAGAAGCCAGCAGTGAGATCGCAGCACGGCCTGGCCGCCGAGAGGCAACGGGGCAACTTCACGCTGTGAGAGCAGCTTGTTGAAACACTGCATGTGCACGATACGCACACGGTGTGGGTTTAATTTTATCACAAAAAAGTTATGTTCCAGTCCAAACCCCCAACACCTGATGTGACCTTATTTAGAAACAGGGTCTTTGCAGAGGTGATCAAGTTAAGATGACAGACGTCCTAGTAAAGGAGGGTGGCCCTACCTCCAGTCCTGGTGTCCTGGTGAGAAGAGGGACATTTGGACCAGAAACAAGGCCACCTGGCGGCTGAGGCAGAGACTGGAGTGATGTGTGTACAGACCAAGGACACCAACAGCCGCCGGCTGCCCGCAGAAGCCGGGAGAGAGGCAGGGAGCAGATCCCCCTCAGAGCCCGGGAGGACCAACCTGTCCGCCTGCACCGAGACTCCTGGCCCCGGCACTGGGAGGGAACACAGCCTGTTGTTTTAGCTGCCAGTTTGTGGTCACCTGTGGCAGCTCCAGGACTCCACCCGCATACATGTCTCTCTCTCACACACACACAAAATTAAAAACATACTTGCCTGTACAAAAACTTGACTCTGGATGACATTCAAGGAATCAAAAGCTCCCTACTGAGTTACCTACTTTTGCCTTGTTAATTCACTAGTTAAAAAACACACATAACATTTAAATCTGTTGTCATTTAAATTGTGTCTTTAAAATGACCTAAATTGTGTGAATGAGCTCTCTTTGCCACAGGAATAAAATACCAACCAAACTCACACAACTAAAACACAGCAAATATTACCCTCTGAGATCCCGCCAAACTCGATCTGATGAAAGTGTGCTCCGGCGAAGGTCGGGAGGTCACACGAGAGGGTTCTGAGAGCGAGAACCCTGAAGCAGGAAGGCCCTCACCACCCCTCCCAGCAATCTAAAGGGCCCTGGTTTGGTCAGAGGAACACTAGAGGGCATTTACACGTTAATTAAATCAAAAGAATAGCCCTGTGCAGACGTGAGAAGCCGCAGGGAGCTCCGAGGAGCTATGTGGACGGACGGGTCACCCAGCCCCACCACCAGCAACGTGTTTTTCATCTAAAGTCGCTGCCCATGTGTGGCTGGAGGCAGGTGACCGCTCCGGCAGTTGTAAGAGGAAGGCGCATACGTTAGAAGGTAGTAAAAACACCAGGAAATGGAAAGGTCTCCCAGCTCAAAGTCCAACCCCCTTGGCCTGGTGCCCGAAACACCACCATCAGCTGTGGCTAACCTGACCCTTGGTCTCCAAAGGCAGAGCTGACGACTCACGACTCACAGCTGGGGCTGGGCCATAATCGGCTTCTAGCTCCTGCACCCCTGGGAGGGGATGCCACGGCTCCCATGCTCTCCATAAACCTGTGCAGAGACACGTCCATTCCAACTCCAGAACATTCCGCACGCAGCTTCCCTGTAAAGCACGCACGGGCTCTGAGCGACAGGAATGCCCTCAACAAGAATGGCAACCACTTTGCAGTCACAGGCTCCCGGGCTGTGAGGAAGAGCTTCCATGGTAAGACAGGGAGAATCAAGGCTTTTCTGTCGTTTTCTTTCTGAGACAACCATGGTCCCTTCCTGCTGCCATGTGGAGACCCGCCGGGGGCACATGGACGGGATGTGGGAGTCAGTTTCCTGGTCTGTGTAGACACGGCCACCTGCCTGGTTCAGGCAGGCGCAGGTGGCCAGGCTCTGAGAAACGGGTTCAGGGGCTAAGGGGCTTCCAGCAAGACAGCACCCAGAGGCCCTGATGCACATCCACTGGGTGCACCTGGCTGGGTGCTGCTCCAAGCTCCCAGCACCCCCACACCCTTGACCTGGGGTCAATCAGTGAGAGGTGCCCGGGTGAGCTCCTGAGGTGCAGGGAGAAGACCGTGGACTGTCCTCCTCCTGACGCAGGGGCCTCGGGCGCGGGCCTGAGGGGAGAGATGTTTCCACTGTGCAGCTGAGGAAAGAGCGTCCTTTTGTGTACAAACGCTCGCAGTTCTACCCTTTAAAACTGTGTTTAGGAAACTGTATGCGATACCAGGAAATTCAGTAGAGTAAAACGTGTTATTTGAAAAACCAAAGAATCTGGGCTATTAGGGGTCGTAATTTTGGTACGATTTTTACTTTTAATGAATGAACATTCAAGAGAAATGCCTTCATGCTAATAAAAATACAAGGCCAGTTGCAAAGACAGCACAGTCAGGCCCCAATGTGACAAAACAAACTGTGACCGTGCAAAGGAACAAGAGCGCAGCCACAGCAAAGACAACACAGGGGGAGGGAGAGGCGTCCCTGAGTGAGAGGGCCGGAGACTCCGGTACCAGCCACGGCACCAGCCAGGCAGGCAGACACGGAGCCCAATGAGAGCAGCCAGAGCATCCCCAGGGCAGGGCTCGCATCGGAGTGCCTGAGGGGCGTGGTGGGTGGTGCAGGCAGCTTTACCTGGAGAGGTGATCATTACACCTGCTATCAGGTCACCCAGACACTGAGCGGCTGGGGTCATCAACCTATACAGTAGCTACACCTGAGGAACCAGCAAACCTCAGTCTAGGAAAATCAAAGCCACACTCAGACACAAAGGAACAAATACAGCAGCCCGACCAGGTGCAGACCTCAAGAGTGAGAAAGCCTCCCTAAGCTCTCGCCTCCCTCGCCTCTCTAAACCATGCATCTGCAGACACTTTCCACCAGGGGCCGTGTGTCTGCGCAGGGATGCCCGCCTTCAAGCCTTCGAGTTCACCTCCGGTCTCTCTAAATCATCCTCTGTCTGGGTCACGCAGAAAATCGGCCTCTCCATGGAGACCACCACAAGGCTTTCATGTGTTTATAAAGTTCCACAAATTAATGGCCGAGCCCCAAGCAAAGATGGCCACAGGACCCATCCCTCCACACTATCCAAAGGTTCCACAGGCCCCAGGACAGGAGTTAGACACTGAACAGGTGTTACAGGAAACATAGGAAGCTAGACTACTGCTAAAAACACATCTAAGGGACGCAACAGGGTGAAATGTTCAACTTAAAGAAAAGGCAAAATCAAAGGCAACAGGATGGAGCACAGGACGAGGAGGGGAGGGAACGCTACAGGACACAGCCGCCTCTCCTCTCTCCAAACAAGACAAGCGCTACCATGAAGAAAGGGCATAGTTACCTGCATCCATATCTGCAAAGAATGGAACAGCCAGTAAGAAAAAGAAGGAACCAGAAATTCAGTGTCTCAGAGTTGGATTTTACAAGGTTAAACGGAGAGAAAATATAATTTAGAAAAACTGCCTGTGAACTAGGCCTGGATTAGGGACACAGGGGCTGCTGGGTTCCTATCGGCATTTTATTTACAGCAGAAAATATGGATATGTTATCTGGAGAAGTAAAGGCCTAATGGCGAATAAAACATCTTATTCTCATGCAAAATGACCATTACATGTTTATCACACACTATAAAGGGGGAACATATTCCAACAGGTGGTGGTAGGCATCTGAACGTCTCATATCTACGACTACGTCACAGGACGTACACAGTGTGGATAAACTCAACATTCTGGCCGGAGAAACGGCCAAGCATGTTTAAGAGAGTAAGACTGGACTGACATTTAGAAAGGTCAGGACTATTGGGAAGAAATCAATTCAAGAGTATTTCATGGTTCTACTCTTGCTCCGAATGCCATAGAGAATACGATCGGTCAGCGACCAATACTGGAGAAAAACAATCTACCTAAGGATTTCTACTGCTTGGTGCGCTATTACTTTCTTGGCATGTGATACATGGAAGTAATGATTTAGGATATGCTACAGGAAATGTAAAAGCTAAGCTCTCCTAAGCGTGAGCCTGCCTGCCAGGCCGCGTACCTTCGGGAGACTCTTCCTGGACGTAGGTGCCGGTCAGGTAGCGGTGCACCAGGGCCGACTTGCCGCTGGCCAGATTGCCCACGATTCCCTGAAACAAAGCAACGGACGATCATTAAGGACCAGGGCGTCAGTCGGTTCGGCAATCTACAAGCGGAGGGAGTTAAAACGTGCAGTGCGTCTACACATGATCACACGGGGCACTGGCTGGAAGGGCAGAAATGGGCTCAGGGACCTTCCTGCTGGAGGAGAGGGACTGGGCTCCCTCGTCAGCATCCCCCTTCTCACCTCCTCGCCAGCCCTAAGAGCGTGGACACCACCCCACACCTGCGGCTGAGGCGCTCTCCTAAACACCACGCGCGGTGGGTCCACCAGGAAAGGGTGTGCGTCAGGGCGTCGTGAACTGTGAACCCTCCGAGTCTGAGCCAGGAACGCTGAGCGAGGAACACTGTGGGCCATGGTGGCGTGCAGAGCATACGGGGATAAGGAGGACATTCTGGTGCGTTCCATCACCAAGGAAGTGCATGGTTACCTGCACCCAATTTGGGGGTAGGAGTTTGGAGCTGGGTCCAAATGAGCCACATGAGTTAATGACAATGTGGGGGCAGGGGTGGGAGGTGGAGGGACGAGGCTGGTACCAGGCAGAAGACAAGAGCAAGCCTGCTTCTCTGGAACACGGGTGCGGCTGCAGCACGGGTGTTACTCATTTCACAAGCCTGGGGCCCACCTGCCCACTGCCTGCAGGCCAGAGCCCACGCTCCAGGAGCAGCAGCACACGGTCTCCCTCTGAAAGCTTGCACACCCTGTCTGCAGACACACAGGCCAGCAGCAGGTCTGTGGCCCTCCCGCCCTTCTCCACCTGACCAGTTTGGGATGGTCTTCCTGCTCCTCCTCTGCACACTGTGACTGCTGGGGATGTTCGTGGCTAGGTCCCCCCTACACTGAGATCCCTGAAGACCAAGAACTATGTCTCTGGGTCCTGGCAAGGACACCAACTCCACATCCCAACACTTACCAGTTTCTGGCCCCAACAAAGTGCCTGATAAATATGGGATGGATGGAGGATGGATGAAGAGAGGGATGGAGGGAGGAAGAAAGGGATAAAGAGACGGATGGAGGGACACAACATGCCAAGGGAGGGAGCGTAGGACAGCTGGATGGTGGACGGATGGGTGGGTGGAAGAAAGGAAGGACAGATGGAAGGAAAAGAGAATGGCTGTTTGGATAAACAGATGATGAAGCCAATAACTAGAAGAACAAACACAGGAGAAAACACACTTGGCATGAAACTGAAAAATAAGTTAAAATATGACCTTTCTGTATCCTATTACCCACCCTGCGCTCCCAGGTACAGCCCTTTAGTTTCTCACCTTCCCCAGCTCCCAAACTGCACCCCCAGACACCTAGACCCTCCCACATCCACCAATGCCCGAAAGACTCCTGCTGCTCTGGTCAGCAAGCAGTTCTGATGTCACCTCCTCCGGAAAGCCTTCCTAGAGCCACAGCCTCAGGGAGCAGGGCTCCTCCACGCTCCGGTGCCTCCTCACATGCTCCGTGGACCCCCCTCTTTATTTTCCCAGCATCAGTATGAGGTCTGACTCCCCGGGACTGACAACTCCCTAAGGGCAGGACCCTGTCTCCTTTGTCCTGGTTCTCTGCCTCCCAGCAACACTGGTTGGATGAGTGAATAAGTGAATGAATGAGTGAATGAGTGACCCAACACTAGTGAGTATACAGGAGCTGCTCTTTTGCTGCGGCTGAAAGCCAGACTTCGCAGAAGATCCTAAATAAAGCTGTCTCCTTCCTGGTTTCTGATGTCTTCCTTTCACCTGAGGCCTCTATCATCCGAGAATTTCTACCTATTAATTATTCTTTTGCTCAAGGGCACCTGCTGTTTGTCAGCTTCATGCTGAGAAAATCCAAAACAGCGTGCCACAGAATTAAATTTTTAATTAAGATTAGAGTGCCTCTTTCCCGAGGAGGAAAACGCTCAGAATCAAACACCGTGTAACCCGGTGCCTTCTGTGCGTGGCAACGGCCCTTCCTTCCTACGTGCCCACAACATGCCAAGAACTGAGTTACCCATCAGGAGGAATAAACCAGTCAGTCCTGGGGGGCGTGGGAAGGTGTTACTGATGTGAACGGCCATCTCACAGACCTACATTCGCCATCCCGGGCATTATTCTAACCTGAAACACTGGCAGAAACCAGCAGCCGGCTGTGGGGAGGAAAAGAAGAGCGAAGGACAATGCTCGATCCGCTGCAGAGCTGCACTGGGCCCGGGAGCCGCTGCAAGTACAACAGGAGAGAACGCAGGCAGCCGGCCTGGGCCTGCAGGCTCCGTGGGGGGGGGACAAGGCAGCTCGGGACAGTGTCCTGGCAATGACAGGCCTGCCGGCGTGAGGTGGCTGGGGTAGTCACCCCAGCCCTTCGTCCTGGGGCAGGGCCACGACCCCTCAGGGAGCCACACTCCACATCGCCAGTTCACGAGGGAACGAGAGCGCCGTCTCTCCCCGCACTGACCTCCCTGCCTCCCAAACTCCACCCCTCACCTGCTAACCATGTGGTTTGCTGAAAAGGAAATCTAGGCTCTTAGTAAAAATCCCAGTTGGGAATTCAACGAAAACACAGAAGTCAGACGTGACTAGAGGCTGATGAACATGCCCCTCTACAGGCAAGACAGCTACGCTGGCTTCACTCTTTCTGCCCGGACAAGAGCACCAAGCCTGCGCCTGGCATGCAGTGACCCACTGTGCAACTGTCATTGATCATCTAACCCTAACACAACCTCAGGGCACAGCATGGCACTACCACTCTTGAAAACAGAGCAAACACTGAGCTGTTTTCTCTGACAGATTCCAGAAGATTGATTGCAAAATCTTACATAAAGAGTCCATCTAAGGCTGGCTATTATGTCATTTAATTCTGTTTGTGAAACAGAGTCAGGGGTCCCGAAGGCGCTGACCTAAGGGGCCACCTGTCTTGTGGTGCTGGACTAGGCAGGAGACAATTGCAGCCCTGTGGATACACAGAGGCTGCCTCCGAACAATGGAGCACTTGCTGTAGATGCTGCAACTCCTTAGCACAGAAGGGATCTGCCCTGGAGGCCTAAGAGGACGAACTGCCTGCGGCCTCCACCAGGGGGCGCCCGCCCGGAGCAGAGCCAGCCTTCCACAGGGGTCAGGGGCAGGAGGAAAAGAACCTCCCCTAAGGACCTGCAGAACCACTCACATTCCTTATCCAGGATGGAGTCAAGCCTTCGGAGAATTCAAACAAACCTTCAGGTAGTTACTTGTGGAGAACAGGAGTCCATGCTCCCCTTGATGCCACACCTCCTGCGCCCCTGGCCATTGATTGCAGATGTTTGCGTGCTGTTCAACTGGCAGAAAACACATCTGTGCTATAAGCAGCCTTACTATGGGCTGGCAGAACCCTGACACCTTTAACTCTCAAAACTGGGGATATGGCAGAGGGTCTGACACTCGGCGAGTACAGTCAGTCTGTAATTATTACAATTTAGACAAATAAAATTTCAAATTCAGCCCCTCAGCTGCACGAGCCACACTTCAAGTGCTCCACAGTCACATGGGGACAGGGGCCAGGGGCCAGGGGTCAGGCGCGGCCGCCCTGGAAGTGAGGACAGAACGTGTCCCCGGCTCACACCCCAGCTCCACCCTTACTAACTGGCTCCTTCGAGCCTCAGTCTCCCCACCTGGGATGGGGGTGGTCAGGGTTAAATGAGACGGTATAGGAAGCACTCACAAAGGCCTGCACAGAGGAAGGGTTTTACAGTGCAGTCACATTGTCATGGAGACCCCATCCCCGAGTCTCACTCCCATGGCAGGACCCACACAGCAAGTGGTTTCCTGAGGGTGTACGGGAAACTGGCCAACCTTCTGAAAAGCTCCTGTGACCATGATGCCAACTTTGTGGCATTCGACTGACAGGTGTTTCCTGGCCGTGCCAGGTCCGGGGGTCTCAGAACAGAGGCAGGAGGAGTGCCTGTTCCCAGGTCAGTCCTGTGGAACCCGTGCTTCCAAAACAGGCATGACTCACAGACCCTTTGTCTCCCGCAAGGGAAGAAACCCGCTGGCAGGTGCCCCAGAGAAGGCCAAGCTCTGGTGGGAGAGCGAGGCAAGGCGATGGCCGGGCTGACACACAGCGAGGGCAGCGGGGACGGGGGACACGGTGACCCTGCCTCCATTTCAGGTGCCCTCCCACACGTCCTCCTTGCTTGTCCTGATGATGAAAGTCATACTCAAAGTCATGTACACTCTCTTCACAATCTGGGTGTCCCGTGTTGCGCAATCTCATCTCAGAAGTGAGAAACCCAAGGGTCCTGCCCCTCTGAATGTCCAACCAGTGGAAGGTGTCCAAGGGCGTTGGGGTCACTGGGCAGACAGCCTGCAGCTACTAACAAATGGGGACCTGGGAGAACTGAGGCAGGCTTCATCAGCGTGTGCTGAGTGGGAGAGCTTACATGCTCCCACGTTACGGTCAGAGCCCATCACTGCAGAGATATATATATGTATGTGTGTACACACACACACACAGGGACAGACGGACATGCATACACACATACATATACACATACACACATGCATATATACGTACATGAATACACAGACATATGCGTACACACATGTACATACATACACATGCCATGCATATAAACACACACATAAATACACATATACAGGGTGTCCCAAAAAATGTATTCACACTTTAATAACTGATTTCTATTACACTTTGAAATTAAATGTATTTTAATAACTACTGCCTTTATAATTATTCGAAGTGTGCATACATTTTTGGGACACCCTGTATACATACATATATATGCATATACACATAAGCACATGCACGTACATACACCCACATATATTTTGTTAATCATTACCTGAGGATATTTTTTTCCCATTGATTTTTAGAGCGAGTGGCAGGGAGGAAGAGAGAGAAACATCGATATGAGAGAGACACATAGATAGATTGCCTCCCTCACATGCCCTGACTGGGGCTGGGGATCAAATCTGCAACCCAGGTATATGCCCTTGACTGGAATCAAACCTGTGACCCTCCGGCAAGCAGGCCGACACTCTAACCCAGCTGTGGGCAAACTATGGCCCGCAGGCCGGATCCGACCCGTTTGAAATGAATAAAACTAAAAAAAAAAAAGACCGTACCCTTTTATGTAATGATGTTTACTTTGAATTTATATTAGTTCACACAAACACTCCATCCATGCTTTTGTTCCAGCCCTCCGGTCCAGTTTAAGAACCCATTGTGGCCCTCGAGTCAAAAAGTTTGCCCACCCCTGCTCTAACCTCTGAGCCACATCAACCAGGGCAATATAGGAACATATGTGCACACATATACACACACCATACATATAAATGCATACCTAAGTGGGTACACTTATACACACATAAATATGCATATATGCATATACACACATATATACAAACATATATACATATAACTATACACACACACAGGCACATCCCCCCAAAGCCAGTTATTTCATAACAAAGAACATCACACTTCAAGATAAAGTCTGTCCCTTCCTTCACCCTAAATGGAAGTGGGGAGGCGGCTCTGGCTCAAAGGTGTGGCTGCAAGAGACCCAGATCATGTTTCATAAGCCAATTGTAAGCTTTAACTAATGTCACTGAAATAACAGAGTTTGTACTAAAAACAAAATTCTTCTTTTAATTTTATGCCACTACTTTGTAATGTAGTAACAGTTACATTTTTTAAATGATGAATTCCAAAGCTTCATAAATCGTTCTAGAAATTTTCCATGACATCCAACAAAGGATAAATAAAGCCGTGTGTGTGTGTGTGTGTGTGTGTGTGTGTGTGTGTGTGTGAGAGAGAGAGAGAGAGAGAGAGAGAGAGAGAGAGAAACACACACACATAAACACACAAACGAGCAGATGATGGAGGGACCCGGCCTGTGCACACAGGCTGCTCTGGCTGTTTGTTCATCTTGGCCTCACAGGCACTCAGGGCTCCAGCCCCAAACTGCCAGCTACACCTGGCCCTTCTAGGGACACACCCAGAGGCAAGCTCCGCTCTGGGCCCCAGGGACAAGCAGGCCCCAGGGATGCAGGCCTGGGTGTGATCAGGTCACCGCCTGCCGCGGAGCCCCCTCCTGCAGGTGAGCACAGACCACTGCCAAGGCCCAGGACGCACTCACCACTTTGAGCTCCGGGACAGATCGACTCAACGTCCATTCCTGGCTGTTCACAAAGGCATCTGCAAAACAGGAGGGTGACAGAGTGAGGCACAGGACACTGAATGCAAGGTCAGAACGCCCCAATGCGCCAGGTTTCAGACCAGGACACGCCCAGTGCAGACGGAGCTCCTGATGGCACCTCCACGCGAGGCTGTGACCTGCCGAGTCCACACGGCAGCTCCGATTCCAAGTCTACGCTCTGCCCCCCTAAACCCACTCTGCCCATGACCTCAGGGCTCTGTGGCTTCCACTTCCCTCTCCTCACAGGCTCCTGCCCAGCCCACAGGCCCCGCCCCGTCCAGGATGCCCCGGCTGTGCGCATTCACAGGGGTGGAGACACAGGAGGCACCTGGCTTCCCGGAACGGACCCTGTAGCCAGTCAGCCAACTTTCGGGCCCTTTGGTTTTTTACTCAAAGCCCCTTGTCTGAAATCCCAAAAACCATGCTATAGAGCAGCGGTTCTCAACCTGTGGGTCGCGACCCCTTTGGCGGTTGAATGACCCTTTCACAGGGGTTGGTCGCCTAAGACCATCCTGCATATCAGATTTTTACATTACGATTCATAACAGTAGCAAAATTACAGTTATGAAGTAGCAACGAAAATAATTTTATGGTTGGGTCACAACATGAGGAACTGTATTTAAAGGGCCAGAAGGTTGAGAGCCACTGCACAGAGGATGACGACTGGATGTTAACAACGTAACATTTCACAGTGTAGAAGACTCTCTGCTGAAGTCCCGTTTCTCAGGAATACCCCTGAGGATGTCAGAAAGACGAGTCCCCAGCCACCGTGGCCCTCAGCACAGCCATACCCTTAGCACCCTCGGGGGGCCTCCCATGCCAGCCGTCTCTGCCTCTCGCCCCCGTGCACAGGTCCAGGGAGGCCCATGCAGCACAGATGATCCCTATGACCTGATCCCCCACGCCCACAGGAGCCACTTCTCCTCAGTGAGAGCCATGGCACCCCCACACTCTGTGGGCGAGGAGCAGAGCTGGCCGCAGCCCTGGCCCTCTCCTTCCAAAGGGGACTCGCTTTCTGCGTATTTCCCACAAATTCAGAAATCTCATCACTCTGGCTCACAAAATGCCCGTGTCCCAGTTTCAGAGGGATGGGTGAGCTTCCCACGAAAGGGATGGCGTGGAGCCAATGGCAGAGTCGCACGACCCGCTGGGGTCTGCGAGGAAGGACAGGAAGCGCACTCAGAGGGAGCACGGCGAACGCAATCCATGGGGACACGAAAATGGGTGGGTGGCCATGCCACAGAGCCGACACCTGGCCCTGCAAAGGCGGAGGGGAGGGCGGCCGGTGGGTCAGGAGGCGCCGGGAGGCCAAAGCAGCTGGAGAAGATGCAAGACACCCAATTAACCTGCAATCCTGGCTGAAAGGAGTGGAGATGAGTGCTCAGTATCATGTGCTGGGCTCTCTGGGAACCGCACGCAGGCCAGCTGGCAGAGCAGGTGGGCAGAGGTGCCCCTGCAGCTCCAAAGGCAAGATGTTCGTGAAAGTGAAAATGAGGGCCGCTCCTGTCCCCATGAGGCGAACACGCTGGGGCGACCCACGGGTGCACGGGACGCTGTGCGCCTGGCCACCACTCTTTGGGCCTCCGGGCACCACCCTGAAGTGCCACCAAAAAGATATCACCTGCAAGAGGATGAACGTGGATGGTGCCAGCAGGGGCCAGACCAGTCGGTGCCTGGCAAATGGTAACCAACATCCTCCTTACTAGCGAACATCGCTGATTACACTGAAAAAAACACTTTCCGTCACGACACACACCACCAAAAGATTATGTTTACCACAACCAGCACACCTCCCCATTTGCTGCCGTCTGTGTCCCCCTCGCTTACAGCCTCAGACCTGTGTGGAGGCCAAGACACCCCTGCACCTGCGCCAACCAGCTTCCGGTTGCCTAGGACCAGGGCCGGCCACCATGCTGGGTATGCAGACGGCAGGGCATGGGCAAGGCAGCCTCCGGGGGGAGGGGCTGGGAGCCACTGTCCACATGTCAGCCACACAGGAGCCAGGTTCTGAAGCTGCCCCGCCCTGCTGGCCCCACCCCTGGCGGGCTAGGGGGTCCCTCGGTGCACCCCTGAATCACAGCACAGTCGGTCTCTGAACAGACGGGACTGTCCCTAGAGGACATGCAGACTGGACCCTTGGTGGGTCTCAGGAAAGCGGCTTAGGTGCTGGCCTGCAGACGTCCCCAAGTCTCTCCCTATTTTTTCAAAAGATGCAGCTACAAAGGATTCAAGGCTGGTTTCAGATAAAAGCTCATCTCTAAACACACAGCTGCTTTTTCCCAGCCTCCCCTTCCAGGGCCACCTCTGACCCCGGCCCCCACCACCTCCCGATGACAAGGACAAGACTCTGGACCCCAAGGAATGCAATTACCCACTGACACTGACAGATGAGAGGACAGACCTTGCCCATCTGCGGCAGCGAGCTGCCGGCGAAGCGAGGGAAAGACAACCAAAAACAAGGCCACCCCTTGTTTATTTTCACATCACCTCCCCGGAGAAGTTGCATCTCCCGTCCCAGATCTTTTCTACAGAGTCCCCTCAGCCTCTGCTTGCTAATAACACTAACTGAGGGCTCAGCTCTAGGTCTGTTTTCCAAAATGTTTGTTATGCAGAACCGCAAATTTAACCAGGAAATGTCAGGCCATCATTAAACTGCACACAAAATATACCCCCCGATTTGAAAGCCAGCAATGTTTCTGTTTGTAAAACCTCCTTGGGCCAAAGAACAGAAGCACAATGTGGCCTGGGATGAGGGGAGACACATCCCAAACCCCAACTGCTTAATTAGCTCCTCGTTGCCACCAGGGATCACGGATTAATCACCTAATTCCGCCCGGTGTTTTGAGCATCGACCTATGAACCAGCAGGTCACAGTTCAATTCTTGGTCAGGGCACATGCCTGGGTTGCAGGCTTGATCCCCAGTGTGGGGCGTGCAGAAGGCAGCTGATAAGTGAACCTCTCTCATCATTGATGTTTCTATCTCTCTGTCCCCCTCTCTTTGAAATCAATAAAAATATATATTTTTTTAAATCACCTAGTTCCTAGACACTAGCACACTGTAGACGGAATGAGCCCGCCTCCCAGCAGAGCTATGGACTCTCATCTCTCCTTCCAAGTTACCAACCAGAGCTGAGCGTATGGCCACAGCGGGAGCAACTTCACTGGCTGCCCTCCCACTCCATCCACTGGGCTCCAGTGACCACAAATACAGGTTCGACAAACCCCAGGAAATTACACACCAGTGTCAAAAAGAGAACCTGAAATTGCAGGTGAAATTTTAAAAACATGTTATCTCGGGGACTGAGACGTTTATGTGAAACCCTACATTTCACAAGGATTTTAAAATATTCTTTTTAGCAACAGAAAAGTGAAGGAGCGTTTATTTTTAGTTTAAAGCACTCGTAAACCCAAAATATAAATGAGAACCATGATGGGAAAACCAAGCCCGTCCACAGGAAACGGGACCGTGCCTCCCACAGCGACCCCGGGGCGTGTCTGTGTGGAGGGAGGAAGGGCAGGTCCGTAATGAAATAAAGTCCATTTGAAGGCAGCAGGAAAGAGCTGGTGACACCCTGCACACTGGCTCATGCACGACACTCGGTGACTGTCCAACGCAGGGCTCAGCAGATGCCCGCTGCACTGTTTTCCACGGTATGATTTAATTTCTAACTTGAAAACCCTCGAATCCTTGAAAACGGAAATAATGCACACAGCCCTGGGAGACCAGATTCGTTTCAGGCTTCCCCGGAAGTTCAGTGGGCTCAAAGATCCACAAACAAGACAGTTTCCCACCCCCACATTCCCTGATAACCACCTCCCTCCCCCCCATTTCATAAGGCCCCCCAAGTACAGGGTGACATGCACCGGGCCACCAAGACCCCCCCCCCCCCCAAATCACTGCCGCAGACGAGCCATGCCCTGGCTGAGAACCCCAAGCATATTTCCAGAGGCCTGATGCGGCTCAGAATCCTTCCCAACCCGACCAGTGTCTGCCCGGATCCTTTCTCTTGTCTCCAGAGGAGCCCCCAAGGGAAATGTCGCCAGCCAGGAGGCGCTCTGGGGATCCATCTGCAAGCTTTTAACTTCTCAGAGGATCGGTGCCCCCTTTACCCTAAATTGTCCTCCCAGTGTTCTTGAATGCTAAACGCTTCATAACAAGCCTGCTTCCAGAACGCTCCGAGACCACTGTGGTGCCAGGTGTGTAAGTAAAGGCTTAAAAGAGTCCTATCTGGGGTGGGGAGAGATTAACAGGGAACTTACAGGCATAACCCAGAAACACAGACACTAGTGTGGTGAAGGCCTGGGACGGGTGGGGGCAGGGTGGAGGAAGTCAATGGGGGGAGGGAGGGGCAGGGGGCGGTGGACCACAAAGGGAAATATCTGTAATACTTTCAACAATAAAGGTAAATTTAAAATAAAAAAAAAAGATTCGTGTCTGAGGATAAGGAAAGTAAGTAGAGGGTAGAGGATTGGGGAATGAGCATGGAGAGGAAGAAAACGTTCCTTTTCTCCTTCAAATAAGGAGATGCCTCGTACAGCCCGCGACCCAGGACTTTAAGGGTTCTTTAAAACACTGTAACACCTGAAATGAAAGTGCAAAGATTTTGAAAGTAAAAATGTTGAAGTGAGGATATTTTAGGAAAAGGTACGAGTCCGAAATTGCCAGAGAACAAATCGCCAGGTTAGATTCGAAGCCGTCGCTGTGAGATGGGACAGTGGACGCTGTTTTTCCTTCTGGGCTGAGTAAAACGTAAAACGTAACAGTAAAACGTAACCTCCACAGTGCAGCTTAGGTGCTGGCGGAGGCAACCACCTTATTTGTGAAAGTTAAGCCAAAGCTGAAATAAGCAAGAAAAATTCTCCTGGTTCCAATAAACACGGATGAAAACAGGAGAGAAACTTGGCTCTTCAGTCATACACTGACCTCCTGTCAGTCCTGTGATGGATATAATTGCACCCGACAGACAGTATTAGCTCCATAAAGATTGCAAACAGTCAGTAATGTTTTTAATTCACAGTGCAATTGCTGTTGATAATGAGATGGCAGGATAGGAGAGGACAATGAATCCAGCAGAACAAGCCATCAGGATTAACTCTTTCCCACAGCCCTGAATGCCGGCCACATCGCCCGATGGAGAGGTTGGCAGGGGTGCGGGGGCAGGGTGGCCCTCAGACCCAGGATCACTCTTGCTTACAGCGGGGGCAGAAGGCCCAGGGGGCTCTGTGTCCTCACCATCACTGGCCCACCACTCCATCTGGGAGTCACGGGGCTGGGTGGGTGCCAATGTGTCAACTTCTCCGGAAGGTGCTTCATGAGGAATGATGACAGGAAACACTGTGTTAACATAAAAACCATTGAAACCTGTAAAGAATTTTTGTGAGTTTATTTGAGCCAAACTGTCAACATACGCCAGGAAGCAGAACCTCAACGAATTGAGATAATGCTCCGGAGAATGGCGGGTTACATCTGTAATTATACATTGCAATCAAAGGAAGGGACCGCAGGTGGGTTACGTGAAATCCTTTGGCGATAGACTAGAGAGGCGGGAGAAAGCAAAGCAGGGAAACCCCTGGGATTGGATAAAAAGTAAAGTGATAGACACATACTTAGGTGGGTGCAGGAACAATTAACGTGATAATAATGAAGGAATTTGTGGTACCTGTCCTGGCGCCCAGCACATTAGGTTGTGCCCCAAGGGGTCCAGAAAAAGGGAAGTTACAAGTTACCAGACATTTCAAGAGAATGTTATCATAGATGCAAAAAGACACACAGGCTCAGTTAAGGTAAAGGTTGACCTTGTCAGTGAAGATACCAGCCTAGGATGTAACTACCCACCATAACTGCTTTTAGTTAAAATTTAATTTCAGACCATCCTTTGTGGTTCCTTTAGGTCTCTGAGTTTGCAAGCCCACCATGCAGGCCTCCCCTGAGCTTGTCAGGTCAGCATGTGGCCCCTTTCATCCACAACTGTTACTAACCTACACCCCCTAGATCAGTGGTTCTCAACCTTGGCTGCACATTAGAATCACCTGGGAATGTTTTTAAAATCCTAATTTCTGGACCTCATCCTCCTGAAATTCTGTTTCTTTGTTACTAATGTTGTGACCCCACCCCATAACAAAGAAACAGAATTTCCGGAGGATGAGGCCCAGAAGTCAGGATTTTACAAACATTCCCAGGTGATTCTAATGTGCAGCCAAGGTTGAGAACCACTGCCCTGGATGGAGGTGGGGCTGCCTGCTGAGAATCCAGGCTCTACTTGTCTCCATCCTTTATCTGTAAAACCTGGCCTCTCCCTGCTCTCAGGCCCCTGAATCTTCTCTGCTACAGAAGCCCCCTTCCCTGCAGACCTGCAGCCAGCTGGTGCCTGGGCGCTTCCAGCTTCTCCCAACTGAACTGCCCCTGGCCTACTAGACAACAGCAATCAAAAGGAAAGAGGGTGTGCCCTAGCCGTTTGGCTTGGTGGACAGAGCGTCAAACCTCGGACTGAGGGGACCAGGATTCAATTCCGGTCAAGGGCATGTACCTCGGTTGCAGGCTGGATCCGGCCCTCATAGGGAGGCAACCAACCAATGTTTCTCTCTCTCTGTCTCCCGTCCTCCCTTCCACTTTCTCTAAAGAATCCATGGAAAAATGTCCTCAGGTGAGGATTAAGAACAAGAACAACAAAAGGTGGGCTCTCTCTCTCTCTCTCTCTGTAGGGCGGGGCAGTGCAGGGTCAGGTTGAGAGTCAGCGGAATAATCTTTCTCCACAAACAAGGCTGAGGGCAAGCCCAGGAAGCAGGCACGATCCCACTCGCTGTTCTGTGGCTGCTGCAGGATGAAAATAAACTGCCCATTAGCTGTAATGCCCACAAACCTAATCACGGTCCCAGCAGCGGGTCTGCTGGGCCGACCGACAAACAGGGACCCAGCACTCCCTCCTCCCCAGGCGGCAGAGTGCAGAGGCCGGAGGGCCTGCCTCATGGTCACAGTGACTCCACACCCCGTGTGATTTGGGGGCTCCCTCTGTCACTGCCATCCATACCACGAGTCACAAGCAATAGATTAGAAGTTGGAAAACATCCCAGCTGGTGTGGCTCAGTGGCTGAGCGTCAACCTATGAACCAGGAGGTCATGCTTCAATTCCTGGCCAGGGCACATGCCCGGGCTGTGGGCTTGATCCCCAATGGAGGCGTGCAGGAGACAGTTGATCAATGATTCTCTCTCATCATTGATGTTTCTATCTCTCTCTCCCTTCCTCTCTGAACTCAATAAAAATATCTATAATAATAAAAGGGTAATATGCTAATTAGACCAGACGTCCTTCCAGACGACCTTCTGGACGAAGCCATGGTGGCGGGGCTGAGCCCCTTGCACGAATTTTATGCATCGGGCCTCTAGTATTTATATAAAAAGAAGTTGGAAAACAAAACAAACATGCAAACTCCCTCCCTACTGGTCAGGGCAGCGCCCACCATCGCACTGCCAGTCCTGGCATCCCTCCCCCTCCACACCTGCACCTCTCAATGGCCCTCTGGTCTCAAAAGAATTCCCAGCAACTGCACAGACAGGGACGAAAGCCTGCCATCCACTGAGAGGGGTGGGGTAGTGCAGGCATCACAGCACCTACCAGGTGTCTGAGAACACCCCTGGCTCACTGCTCACACAGCTCCTGGGGCAGGTCAGTCACCTTTGTCCCCTGGGCTAGATCTCCCTCGTCTTGTGCACACAGGTGCGCTCTTGGGCCTGCTTCACTTCCTACAACCTCTCCTCTTTCCCCTGCAAGCTGCCCTCACACACCTAACCCTGTGCCCTGAGCAGCTCAGACAGACACAGAATGGACACTACTGTAGGTGTAAACCCCACCCCCCAGAATACACACCCTGCACAAAATCTGGCCGTGCGTGGAAAAGCCCCACACCAGATGACAGACAACACACTGAGCACAAATGCTGGTTCCGGCACGAGTCACCAGAGCCCGCAGCTGTTCACCAGGCAATTAACTAGCTAGTTAGACAGCATGCAAGCAACTGCAGTGAAGGTTGTCTGGACTCATACCCAACTAACCCGGTAGTGGTGGCCATCTCTCAGGGGTGGGATGTGGGGTGTGGTGTGCCTCCATGGACGTGTCTACACCTACCTTTAACGGTCACTGGGCACATGGGGGCCAGTCCCCATGTGGTATCTGCCAGGAAGTTCCCCCATTTTCTGGCTTTGAATACAAAAGCCCTGGGGTGGATATTCAAAATCAAACTCATTATGCGTCCCTGGTGTCCTCTGGAGAAATCGGTATGATTTCGGCCGCTCCATCTATCCTGCAACTGGGGGACTCATCAGGATGGTGCTCCTTTCTTTGAACAATTTCAGATACGTGGCACGTCTGTTTCTAGAAAATTAAATTTTGCATCTCCACCTCCCCTTGGAGGTTCCTGGATCTCATCAGCCACTGTCCCCAAGCTCGGTCAGTGCCCAGCCCAGTGGGTGAGCTGGGCAGCGTGGGGGAGGGGCAGCAGGATGGAGCCACGCAGGAGGCCAGGTCCCCAGAGCAAGAGGCCGGCTCTCCCCTCGGGGCCTCTGAGGATGTCCCCGCTCAGGAAACTGAGCCGCCCCTGGTTCCACTGTGCAGTCCTTGCCGACACGGACCCTCCTGTGGTCACATCCACAAATGACCCTGGTTCTCTGATGACCTCAGGTGGCTGTGTGTCAGGGGAGGGAGGAAAAGGTGGGTCAAAGCCAGTCACAGCCTCCTGGGGGCCCCATCTCAGAGGATGATCTTTCCATCGAGGCCGCAAACAGACTTTGAGGCTGCAGTGGATTTACTTTTGCTTATCGCAGCGGAAATGTGCGACCATCCCCACCTGAGAGCCCGTCACTGGCGCACCTTTCCCTCCCTGGATGAGCAGACTCTGCAGGGAGGCAGGAGGTCTCAGCACTCAGCACAGCAGAGTCAGGGCCCTCTGGAAGTGGGACTCCCCTGGGCCCTGCCCGGCCTGAGGAACGAGGCTGGAGGGAGGGAGAATTTCCTAGTGCACAGCCCCTCCCAGTGCTCCTAGATCCCAGGCTCACAGCCTGGGCAGTAAGAAACCGGAGTGACTTCCAAGAAGGCTCTGGCACATGTAAATAGCAGCCGGAACCCACGCCAAACCCTCAGGCCCAGACTCAGTGTGTTTGCGCGGCTGCATTTAGAACTCTGAAAATACAACCACTTATTTGGACTGGACTGAAGGGAAAAAATCAGGAGCAAAGGAAAAACACAACCACTTCACCCAAAGATATGGCAAGAGCAACAAAAATCCAAAACCAATGCACCCACCCCAAGTCGACTGGGGTCTCCCCGGAGGGGAAGGCTGCCTGCCAAGCACAGCTCCCGGCGACAGGAGTGACAACCGAATCTGCCCGCTAAGGTAGAGGCACGTGCCGCCCACCCTCCTAGTCTAGGGCTAAGAATAAAACACGGTTTGCTTCTTGGTTAGCACTTTTATTTTAAACTAAAACCTGTGCCAAAGTGTTTCGAATATGTAATATCAAATGCTCCGATTTGGGCTTTGCCTGTGACTTGATGTAACCTTTAGAGCCAGGCCTGCTGGCTGACCGGGAGGGAGGGAGGCAGGGTGTCTGGGATGCCCTTAAAAGGCCAGGTGCTGCCTTCACCTTCAAAAGGATGGGGTGGGATGGGGTGGGGGTTGGGGCCAAAGTCCCTTCTAGTCTAGCTTCCCAGGGCCATTTGTTTTAAACATGTGTCCTCCCATCAGTAAAGCGAGACCACTGCATGACCCCAAGTGTGAGCCAGGAAGAGCCCTCACCTCCAAGGAAGAGATAAGAGGAGCACCTTTGGACCCATGGGTGACTGGGGAGAAGGGACTTGTGTCAACAGCGCACAAACACCAGTGAGGAGCGACAGCCAACCTCGCATTTACTATAGTATTATTTTCATCAAACACACACAGCCATTAGATAAATTTACCACCAGACAAAATTAGCCCAGGGAAATTAGAGGAAACGTTTTTATAAACAGTGTCAATGCCACTAAATGTCCTTAAATGTGCAGTACACTCCAGAAAGCAAAGCATCCAGCCGACAGCTGACCTCCACCTCCCGGGCAGGGGTGCAGAACTGAGTTCATGGCCCACCTGCTCCGAGAGCCCAGCTCAGCCCTGCCGGCCAAGTCTCCCCAGGCGAGATCCGAGCCACGCACACCTGGTGCCCGCACACGCACAGGCACGCAGTAGAGTCCACCGACACCCCAGCTCTGAACGCAGGAACCGCCCTCTGGGAAACGGTACGGATCCTTCATGACAGGGTTGAGGGAGACGGCAACCTGCCAGCTGACAGCAGGAGCTGGTGACCGAGGAGGCAGCCTGGGGCTTAGCGCTGGAGCTCTCCATCCACTCCACCTGTCGCACATCTCTATTAGGCATCTCTCCAGAGAGGGCCGATCCATCACAGGGCTGCTGCTGGAACCAAGGGATGGACGCATGCAAAGCGCTTCCGGGCGCCCCGCCTTGCTGGCTTAGGTAGGTGTGGCTGCCTGGCTGTTCCTGCCTTATTGTGACACAGCAACAAAACCAGCCTAAAAATAGGCACCAATGGTCTATGCCTCAAATAGCAGTTTGGTGGCAGGGCCTCGGTCACACCCTGCTGTGCACGCCCTCTGTCTCCCCGCCCCACCCCCACCCCCAGTAGTCTGTCACCAGCGCTGTGACTCACTGCCAGGCCCTCTGGAGGAACGTTACCTGCATGGCTCAGAGGTTAGCATCAACCTTTGACCCAGGAGGTTATGGTTTAATTCCTAGGCAGGGCACATGCCCGGTTGTGAGCTCAATCCCCAGTAGAGGGCGTGCAGGAGGCAGCTGATCAATGATTCCCATCATTGATGTTTCTATCTCCTCCTCTTCCTTCCTCTCTGCAATCAATAGAAATATTTTTTTAAAAAAAGAATAAAAAGAAATACAGACTGAATTTCATTTCAACAGCAGCAAAGCTCCCTCATGTTGGCCCTAATGGGTACGAGCCATCATACACACCTGCGTAACGACAACCTCAACATAAGCTAAGAATTCCAGTGCCCACTTCCACGCCTCCCAGAAACTGGACATGCTCCAAGGACAGCCTGAGCAGAGCCTGGCTCGTGGGGCCTGACCTTTCTGAGAGCAGCCTGGCCTGCAGGGACCCGGGGAGGCGGACGGGCCAGGAGTGTGTGCCAGGCACAGGGCTGGCAAGGAGAAAGCTGACTGAGCTGATGGGACCCTCATGGACTCCAGGAAGAACTGGAGACTGAAGGAAAGAGCTCTCCAATATCTGCCCAGGAGCCCAAAACTCCAACAGGCACACCCAGGACTCCGACACGGAGAACACAGGTGCCCCGACAGCTACAGACCCTGACGATCAGGCCTCTGGGCTGAGCAGAGGCCCACCTCCTGCCACAGGCAGCGACCTTCCTGGAGATTGAACTTCCCTCGGTGATTCCAGTCACTGCACAAATCGGCCTGCAAATGTCACAGTAAATCCCTACTTCCTGTGAGTGACAACATGAAACACTGACAGATCATATAAACAACCTGTTCCAGGCACTGGGCACCAGGTATAACATAATTTTACCTGCATGTTTTCTCAAATTATAACTAACAGGCATCAAATACACCCAAGTTTAGAACCTCACCCTGAATAGATTTTGTGGACGAGAAAAGGGGTTCTGTGGAAAGTCCCCTCCCAGGGTGATCTGATCATCAATGACTAAGTGGGCAGGTCTCGGTGGGAGGTCCCAGGGTCATAACTTGAGTAAAAGGCTGATCTTTGCCTCAAGCAAGCCCTGGCCTGGGTTTCTGTGCATGTAGGTAGCACAGCTTTGAAATGAGCTGTACCCACACAAGAAAGCAGGTCGTCTTGCTAACGTCACGGAATGCAACCCCCGCCTTCCTTTCTCCCACCTCCTGTAATCTCCCTGGCTCCGCCCTTAACTCCAAACGTGTAAAAGAAACTGTGGAACTGCCCTCCAGGGAGCACGGGGATCTTGCTCCCTGGCAACGTCAACAGTAAATGCATAAAGACGCTCCACAGGTTCGGACGTTTCTTTCATCAACGGTTTTCTAACCCGGTTTCTAAATGACCTTTCTAGGATTCACGCGGCACTAGACACACACATCATATTATCACATTTACTACAAATCAGTCACGTTTCCTGGGCAGGCCTGAGGATGAACTCCCTGGGGGTGAAGGGTTGGTGAGCGCGTGCCACCCAGGAAAGCTAGTGCTCAGATCTCCCCCCGTTTGGAACCTGAGACTCAGTCTCCTTCTGTGTGAACCAGTGTCTATCTTAAGACTTGAAACAAAAGGAAAATGCCACAAAAGTCTCCTACAGAGAACGTTTCTGTCCTGTGAGTGCAAACTTGTTTGATGGCGAATGCCCAGATTCCTGTGTTGAAAATAATGTTCACTTTTAGAGGCTGGGCTCACCCTTCACTGGACATGGGGGCCCTGCAGCCAGCAGGGCCTGGTGCTCTCCTGGGTCACTTCCTGGCACAAATGAACCATCAGTGGCTCTAGGATGAGCCTTCACTGATCAAATGCTTGTGCCTGTCACGGCAGGACAGTCGTCCCCACTTAACCACGGTTTCCCTTTCCCTGGTTTCAGTTACCAGTGGTCAGCCATGGTCTGAATGTGTTTGGGGAAAAAATTCATAAGTAAATTTATGAAGTAAATAATTTATAAGTTTTAAACTGCATGGTGTTCTGAGTATCGTGATAAAATCTCATTCGGGCTCAGGAGTCATCCCTTTGTCCAGCGTCTCCATGCTGTATACG
The DNA here is from genome assembly GCF_014108235.1 of Myotis myotis. Taxonomy (NCBI): domain Eukaryota; kingdom Metazoa; phylum Chordata; class Mammalia; order Chiroptera; family Vespertilionidae; genus Myotis; species Myotis myotis. Next base: position 33,713,841 of record NW_023416390.1, on the reverse strand, counting down.
CTACCATCCATCGGATCAGGGAAGGGGGAGAGAGGGGGGGAGGGAGGGCGGGCAGGCGGGCGGAAGGGAGGAAGGGAGGGAAGCCATAGTCACATACCTTTTTTACAGTATAGTGTTATAACTGTTCTATTTTATCACTAGTCCATGTTAATCTGTGACTAGTTTACATATTAAACTTTATCGTAAGTATGCATGCCTAGGACAACAGTACACACAGGGTTAGGTACTCTCCGAGGTTCCAGGCATCCATGGGGGTTGTATCCCCGTGGATCAAAGGGGAAGACTGTACTTCGTATACAGAAGGATCAAAAGGGCAGCCTGAGACCAACACAGGTCCAATGCCACCATTTGTATCATTATATACATTAGAAAACCTCAATACCTAAAGGTAACATGGAAAGTTCCAAATAACCTCTATTCCACTCTACTGCACTGAACAAACTTGATAAACATAGCGTGTGGATGCTCCCTGCTCCGAAGGCTGCAAGCCGCCGGGGGGCGGGGGGCGTGAGTAGCAGTCACTGCTCCCACGGGCAAAGGCTTCTTCAGGGACAGACTCCTCCCAGAGGCCAGCACAGGCCGCGATGGACGGCGGTGCTGCACAAGGCGCTCAGAGAACTGTTGGAAATAGACACGTATCGGCTCCATCAGGACAGAAATAAATCCATACGCAAAGTCAGTCACCCTTCTAGTTACATGAATGGGGGGGGGGGGGGCGTTAAACCAAAGAAAAAAGGTGATCTGTTCTCTCCATGTGCAATTTTAAGATACAGTGGTGAACAACTTAAAAGGAACTGGTAGCTTTGGCAGTTACAGAACAGTCACGGGAGGTACCGCACTGGGAACACAGTCAGTAACAGTGCAGTAACCTCGCATGGTGTTAGCCTTACCCTCCGGATGCCTTCATAAACTACATAAATGTCTAACCCCTATGCTGAACATCTGAAGCTAATATGATATTGGAAAATAAAAAAGAATTTAAAATAAAAAGAACTGAAGATCATGGGAAAATAAAGGAAGACGGAGTAAAAACAAAAAGCCAGGTTAGACCTGGCCGACTTACTCAGTGGATAGAGTGTCGGCCTGCGGACCAAAGGGTCCCGGGTTCGATTCCAGTCAAGGGCACACACCTGGGTTGCAGGCTCCTCCCCGGCCTGGGCCCAGGTCGGGGCACATGAAAGAGGCAACCAAACGATGTGTTTCTCTCATATCAATGTTTCTGTCTCTCTCTCTTCCCCTCTCTCTAAAAATCAATGGAAAAGTATCCTCGGGTGAGGGGGGCGGGGGGGAAGCCAGGTTAGCTGACACCTGTGGCAGCTTTAGGCGTGGTGTGGTGTGCAGCTCTCAGCGGGTGTAGCTTCGAACGTGTCCACAGAGCTGACATTTTCTACCTTTCGGTCCTTTGCAGACTATCCCAGGTCATCATCATTCAAAAGCAAAGACACTGCCAGGATGCAGAGCACAGCACCTGCCGCCACGGTCATCTCGCCTTCCCGAGGCCCAGCCAGGGCAGCAGGAGCCTGGGAGGTGAGTGACTTGCCCAGCGCCTCACTAGACTGAGTGTGGCAGCCAAACTCAGCCTCCTCCACTGACTCAGACCCTGCTTCCTCCGCGTGGCAATGAGGTCTCCCGCAAACAGAGCGCTCTCTCCTCCCACCACCATCCAAGCATTGCGCACGCACCTGGAGTCAGCTGTGCGTCAAGGCGCGGGGAGAACGCAGGAAAGAGGCAGAGGCTGTGAGAGAACCAGACTGAGGTCGCACTCAGACATCACCCTCGGTGCCCACAGGAAAAGTGGCATCAGTGCCCTGAGGATCGCGGCGGCCAGCCGTGGGGGCAGCTCAGGTGGCAGAGGGGAGGTGGGGCAGGCGGCTTCTGGCTGGCAGACAGAACTGAGGTCTCAATGTTGCAGAACAAAGCAGGAGCCACGGTGGGGGGCGCAGGCCAGGCCAGGACATTACAGGGGTGAAGACAGGGATAAAAATCATCAAGCACCGAGACTCCTGAGTTTAAAACTAGGGTGGACTTTCCACCCATCAATTCTAAGCCTCCAGACTAACAACACGGACCCCCTTCCAAGAGTCCCTGACTGCCCTCGTTTGAAAGCTCCAGTGACAGGGAACTCCCCGGGGAGCGGGCAGGTGCTGCAGGGTGGGACAGCTCTGCTGGTGAGAGGTGACGTCCACACACCCCTCTCCCTACACACTGCACTAATCAGTGCTGAGAAACTCCTGGGTCCTCCTTATATCTGCTTCTCAAATACAGGGAGACAAGTCTGGATACTCCCAGGTTCAATTCAAGGAAGTTGGTTTCCAGAACATTCCACGAACCAGATCAGGAAAGCAGATTAGGCATCTACTCTTCCATGCAAGCGCAATCAGATTCTCAGAAGCTAGGGGTTCTTGTTTGGCAACTCCAAGAAGCCGAGCGCTAAGATCCAAGTATCCTGGAGCTATGATGAGCTGTAGCACGGAAGGCCCCGCCTTGCTCAGTTCTGCCACAACCCATGGGACCGAGCCAGGTTCTCAGGTAGCAGGATTGGAGTTGCAGGAAAGCAAGTTACAAATGAGCATTTTTTTGTAAGTCCACCTGGGATTTCTATTGTTTTAGAGCCCTGGCCGGTCGCCGCAGGAATGTACAAACTGGATCAGTACCCGCCGCCCCCCACCCCTCAGCTGAAGTCCTGTCTGAGTCATTCTGATCTAGTGTCCAGAGAAGGCAGGGGCTGGGGGCATTGTTCTCAGAGTCAATTCTCAAGTGTCTGACAGTCAGCGGGAAGGCTGAAAGGAGTCCTTGCCATGACAGGCACAGAGGGCGAGGGAACACAAGACGCCCTGTGAACCATCTCGAACGAATGGCCATCCACTCAAAGAAATGTGTATGCACTGGTCGGCAGCGACGGTCCTCTGAGTAAAGGGAGCCTCCGGTCCCGTGTGGGGACCAAAACGGTCACTCACTATGTCATGCAAAACCCGAGGGGCCTCGGGATCACAGCAGAAAGAGATCGGAAGCTGTGCACTGTCTCAACAGCAGGCCGTGTGCGAGCGTAGCCCTCATCTTCCCTCTCGCTCCCGCCATCTGAAACGTGCCTCTTCCACCTATCTCCAGTAGGTAAGGACAGCCACGTGACCCTCCACAGGCCTCTGGCTGGTACACCCTGGTGCCCAACGAGTGAAGAGCCTTCCCATCTTCTGACATATGGGAAGGAGGCATATTTGTAATAAGCTTTGAGTCTCCACATCCACTGGTGATGTAAATACCAAAGCCAACTACACAAATGAAAATAACAGGAGATTATAGAAAGCAAGGGGCCAAGACCCATCCTTGAATTTAGACCAGCTAAATGAAGAGGCATGCACTAACATCCTTTAAATTATAAGAGCATCTACAGGAATGTCTTCAGTAAATTAACAGGAGAAAAGAGAGCAAATGTGAATGCCTCCATCAACTGCAATAGATGAGACATAATTTCGAAGGCAGGCACCTATATCAATACCATGGTGGACTCCAATTTGGGCTGAACCAAACCTAGACCAAAACAGCGATGGGCAGATGGTGCTTCTCTGTAGGTGATGCAAAGACAACAGATCTCCCTTCTTTTCGCTCATTTGCCTACTTAACACCACTTCTGAGCATCATCTGAGATGCAACTGCAGCTGCACACGCCCCATCTCAACCCTGTCCTCATAAACAGAACCTTCACTTGCCCATTATTTTACTCATTGTGACATCATTTTAAATTGATATTATTTCAAATCTTTACAGAAAAAAAGCCCAAAAACCTAAAGTGAATTTCCCATAGAAAACAGAAACCTAATAAAAAAAAAATTTGTAAAGCTCATTGTGGAAAACATAAAATATCCTTTTAATGCTTGATGTTGGTATTAATCATATAGACCTGGGCAATAGAAATGATTTCTCGGGAGTTAACTATAGAAATCCCAACTAACTTGCTCATACAGAATCTTCTCTGTTCCATCTGTTAAGCTCCTACTGATCCTGCAAAACCCAAATCATTTTACCCCTCTGTGAGGTCTTCATTAACTCCTTCTCCTACTCATGGATATTTGTTGCCTTGTTTTGTGTTCCCCAAGTCCTCTCATTGATTCCTCCCACAAGCATTTATCAAAAATCTAAATGCCAACCACAATGCTCTGAACTCTACTGTACAAGAGGGACTTCATGCCCAAGAGGGACTCGCTATTAGAACTGGCAGACGAGAACACACCGGGACTAGCGCACCAATGGAGGTGTGCTGTGCAGTCATCCTTCCCTAAGTGTCCCCTGAAGCTGGGATTTACTAGAACTTCCTCATGTCCCCCAACAGGCTACTGACCACTGGAGACAGGATCTGGGCCCTGCTCCCACTGCAGAACACACCACAGAAACTCAGTGTTTGTTCCTGCAACAGAAAAACAAGATGACTCAAAAACAAACAAACAAAAAAATAAAAGTAGTGCTGGTACTTTATAGTTGGGTCATATACTACCAAACAAACGGTATCTGTTAATTGTATAGCTAGCCAGACAACTGCACTGGGCCCAGGCTAAACCTGGAGAACCCCTTTAGCAAATGAATTTTGAGCATTCCTTTGGTGGCAGGATAAGCTAAGTCCAGGGTGACATGAAGAAAGATGCTAACAGGTGACTATGCGGTAACACGGGCTCTGATTGGAGAAAATAAGCACAGCAAGGCTCAGCCCCAGCCTCCAGCCTCCAGTGTCTGCTCAGAGGGTGTGGCTGACCTTCAGCAGCTCTGCCTGTATCCCAAGTAGGCTCTCTGTCACCAGGGGAGCAATTCAACTTTACAGCAACAACAACAAAACTGGGTGCCCTAAACTGCTATCTACAGTCATTTATAAAAAGCAAGTGAATTCCTAAACTAGCAAGTAAATCCTTAAATACTGAGTATGTAATTAAGTCAAAATGTTTCAAATGAGAAGCTGAGTTACATTGTTTCTTTAAAACCTGTAACTCCTTTTCTATAACAAGTCAAGTTTAAAAGTTACGGTGTATCCAGTTATTTTCAGTAATTTGGTTTCATTTCATTGCTGCTTCCTCTCTTTCTCCACTTAAGTTTTTTATTCTTTTAAACTATATAAAATAGTCAATCATGTTACAGAAATGGATACAAATCAAGGGAATCAGAAATTCAAGGACAAAGCCTCTCATAAAAAAATATGCTGTCAAATATCAGTTGTAAATTAGTAATCTAAAATGCTAATAAACTCAGTCAGGGCTATCAACGAATCATTTTATTGCTGTAATCAATCCTCCCAGACAGCAATAGAACACCCTAAACACACGTGCAGCTCTGGACTGGCATTGCCTTCGGCGGGTTCCAAGAGTGTTAGCAGACTGCCTGGGATACAGAAAGTGACACCCTACAATGTAATTAATCACTTATCATTCCATCCTTCTTTGTATTAAATGATACTTGTGTCAACAGACTGCCCTAATACATGTGTATCAGGTGACAGGAAATTGCCCTTGATCTGACACAGGGGCTCTCTGAAACCTCCTGCTCGGGAACAGTTATGAACCTCAGAGGACCAGCTGCCTTGGGTCTCTGGGCAGTGACTGTCATACATGGGCGGGGGAGAGGAGGGGGCGGGGGGAGGGGGTGTTAGGGAGAGAAAGAGCCTAAACAGACGTGAACCAACAGGGATTACAAAGGACAAGAGAATCATTCTGAGAAGGTAGGAGCTTCAAACCTTCCACCCCGATGCCCAGTTAAGAACATAGGAAAATCACAGGTATGTGATGTGGAAGCCTGTGTGTGACTTAAAACAAGACTCCAACCATCTTGCTTCCCTAGCTGAAAGAGTCTAACAAAAGGAACGCCTGCCTGATGACAATCTTCTCTAATTTCCTTTAGACTTGAAAAAACTTCAAATTTTAATACTGTGGCCAAGATTTAAAAAAACTAGTGAAACACGGTATATATCACATCATGGGTCCACAATAGCTGATCTGTTATTCTGAAATCCAAAAAGGCCAAAAAAACAACAAAAAAACCGTCTATCAGACTCTTGGTGGCAAAACGTTTATCGTACTGAATGTGAGTATCTCAGACTTTGCTACAAATCACCAGTGTCTGATCGCTGAGTGCTGCCCGACCACACGGGCCGAGTTCTGGAGCCTGCACCACGGTACCTCGCTAATATCCACATCTTCCGAGTCCTGCAAGCCCGCCTGGCCCCAGCTGCGGGCAAGGCCTTGGGCACCTTCAGCCTCCTGACATTCCCAGAGAAACGGGCCTGTATCACTGTGTCTGACTGGCGCCTTAGAGATTTTTACCCTGAAGTCATAACCTCACTTAATTAGCACCTAAATTATGAAAAACTGTGTCATAGGAAGCCAACATATAAAATGTGGGCAAGTATACACTAAAATGAGACCTAACAGCTGTGGGGGGGTGTACCTTTTACTTGTAAGGACACTGGTCTTATAAAGATCTTAAGAGCCATGACATTTCAGGCATATTAGCCAAAGGCAGGTGAAAAAGGTGGCCTTTCTGTCATTGCCTAGAACTTCAGAATAAAATAAGGTCCTGCAGTTCTGACTGTGTGTGCTGTGACTTAGTTCATTAACATTCGGTTTTTCTACACAACCCACAACCCTACCCTCAGACCAAAGTAACTCCACCTGGAGAAGGATGGGCCAAACAAACCAAGCACCTTTCCAATTATTACTAGTTATCTTCTACTGCCCTAGAGGGAAAAATTCCAACAAACTTCACACCTTTATATTTCAAACCTATCTACCCATTTGAACCAAAGGGAACACCCAAATGCCAGTGCTTTTACCTGGGATCAATAGGTACCACAAGGGCCACCCTTATTCTACATCCTTTGTGCTTCTCCCTCGCCCTCTCCCTCTATGATGCATACTTGTCTGGAACCCAAGTGGTAATTACTGTTTTCTACAAAGCCCATGAGAGCAAAGATGCAAGCCTACTATTAGAGGGGGGACTGGGCTGCGTGGCTCAACTTCCACTGAACGTGAAGGGAAGTAGCAACTTTATACAAACCAAAGTAACTCATAGGATCTTTAAATATTTTCAGCGCATGTGGGAAGGGATGGGATAATGGTTGGGAGTCCAATATGGTGCCTCCTAACACAAGTTTCCCAAGGCAGGTTAAAACACAAGATGTGCAAATTAGTTCCAGGGATATAAAGTGCAGCACATAGTGAGGGGATCGCTTTGTAAATTATATGGATGGCTGACCACTATGTTGCACACCTGAAACTAATGCTCCTATATAATAAAGAGCTAATATGCTAATTAGACCTGACAGCAGAACGACCAGTGGGGTGGGGGGTGGGGGAGGTGGCGCAAGATTGATTGCCCCTCAGAGGGTGGCGGCAGCCAGGGCTGTAAGGGCCGAGTCCCTTGCACGAATTTTGTGCATCAGGCCTCTAGTATAAAATAATACTGAATGTCAATTGTAATTGAAGAAAGACTTTGGGGTGAAAAGTACGGGCCACACCATTGACCCTGATCATTTAAGGCCATCATTGACCAAGTTTCACCTACAGACAAATAACTCTTCAAGGCAAGACTCCTGGTACATCTGGACATGGATGGTGTGGATTACACAACCACATATGGGTAAACGATTCATGCGCCATGCTTCAAATTGTTGGGAAAATAATAAATACTGCTTAAAAACAAAATCCAGCAAGTTAAACTAATGCCAGGCTGGCAACAGGTACATTATACTGTATCCTCACTAAGAACAATATCAGATTTTAATACAATTGCACATTCAACTTCTTGGTTTCAAATATTCTCACATTTGGAGGATCATCAGAAGCATATCAGAAGGTGACATTATTTGTCTTCACTTAAAAATACTAATGTCGCCCTAACTGGTTTGGCTCAGTGGATAGAGCGTCGACCTGCGGACTGAAAGGTCCCAGTTCGAGTCCTGTCAAGGGCATGTACCTTGGTTGTGGGCACATCCCCAGTAGGAGGTGTGCAGGAGGCAGCTGATCGATGTTTCTCCCTCATGGATGTTTCTAACTCTATCCCTCTCCCTTCCTCTCTGTTAAAAAAAGCAATAAAATATATTTTTTTAAAAAATACTAACGTCAAGAGCAGCAATTTCTTTGCATTGTCTGGTTTTACTACACCCCCAGGTATTCAGGTAACTGGTGACCTACAGGAGGAAGGTGAGTTGGCAGCGGAAAGTCTCTAACCAAAGGCTGCCACACTGCAGCGTTTTACCAGCCTTACCTGTAGGAGGAGCAGCAGCAGCAGCAGCAGCAGCAGCGCTGTACTGATGGCCTACTGACCTTTCAGTGGGGAAGTGCATGGGGACCGGATCTTGAGACCTCCCCCACCCGACCATCCCCCACCCCACCATCCCCCACCCCGACCATCCCCCACCCCAACCCTTGGGAGAGGCTCCCTGGCCCACCCTGCCTCCTCCTGCAGAGTGATGCCCAGGCATGTGGAGAGAAGGGGTCCGTGTTTTGCAGGTTCTGAAAGGTTTTGACCCCCCAACACTATCAGCGGCTACCCGATTCTTGCACCAGAATATTATCACACCTCCTGGGAACCTTCCCTGCAGGTCCTAGTCAGAGGGCCTCAGAGAGCAGAGGACAGGCTCCAGGCTGTGATTTCCCTGCCTGCATACCAGAGATCACGCCCAGGAAGAAGAATCCTGTGGCACAGGCGCTTTCCTCCTAACACACCTACTGGTGGGGAGGCCAGGGAGAGGGGCCTACATCCCTGACCAAGCACAACAGGTGAGAGCCGGCCAACAGCCGAGGCCACAGCACAGGACCCACAGTACCACCTCCAGGTAGCCCTGACGAGGACACCAGGCTTGGTGGTGGAGTAAGATGTCAACAGAGGAAAGCTGCTTCTCCCCGCCAGGCGTGCCACCTGTGCGGCAGCCTCGGCCCAAGGCCTGGCCTCCTAGAGCCGCCCACAGGTATCCCAGGTGGCAGCAAGCTGCCAGCTCCCTGGGCCTGCGGATGGAGAGGCCTGAGCCAGCACCGCGGGAGAAAGGCGCCACTTGGCAAGGTGATTTCTCCTGAAACAGGCTCACGGGGGCTTAGATCACAAGCCCTGAATGGCGCCACCACACGCAGCTGGAAGCAAGGCCAGTCAAGAATATCCAGACGCCGCAGAATTATTAGTGGGGGGACACTGCAGTACCCGGGTTCGCGTCCTGCACAACCACGTGTGGCGGGTGACCTGGGAGGGCAGGTCCCTTAGCTGCCCTCCAGTCCCAGCGCACTCTGCTGAGCAGGCCCGCCGCGAGGCCCGAAGGTTCCCACCACTGCCCTCCCACCCCGGCCGCACTGCCCACCTCTGCGCGGGGACCCCTCGATGCTCTCGGCGCTGGATGAGTGCGCGTCGGCCGGGGCGCGTCGCAGGCTAAAGTAGCCACGGGGTCGCAAGGAGCCGCTCCGCGGGGAGGGCCCGCCGCTGGGTGCGCCGTCCCTGCGCGCGAAGATGCCGCTGAAGAAGCGCAGCAGCCTGTGCTCCGAGACCGCGCTGGGGCCGGCGGCCGCGGCCCGCGCGCGCTCCAGCCGCTGCAGGTCGCTGTTGTCCAGCGTGCGGTTCTTGCTCTTGCTGCGCTCCCAGCGCTCCAAGTCCGAGAGCGCATCGTTTTTGCTGAGCACCTCGCCCACGTCCAGAGTGTTGCGTTTCTCCGAGGCGGGCTGCGCGGCGGCCGCGGGCTCGGGGACGACCCCGGGGTCGGCCACGGTCTCGCCGCCCGGCGCCCAGGCCAGGCTCATAGAGCTGCTGTGGCGCCTCCCGCGGCCCGGGGCCCGTTCCCGCGGGGCCTCGGGCCCGCTCCAGTGCCTGAAGCTGAGGCTCCGCCGCAGGGGCGCGGCCCGGATCCCCTCCACGTCGGGGCTGCCGGGCGTAGGCGACCCGGGTTCCTGCTCCACGGCCGGGGGACTGCCGGCCAGGTCCGTGGGCTCCGTGCCGCGTGTGCACGGCCGAAGCCGCCCCAGCTCCAGCTGCCCGGTGCTGCGGGTGCGGTAGGTGCGGACGTCCCAGGCGCGCGGCCGGCAGCCCTCTGGGTCCTCAGTGGCCGCCGCAGCATCCTCTGCCTCCTCCTCCTCCACCAGCCGCCCGGGCGCGTCCGGGGAGCGTCCGGGCCGGAGCTTCCGAGTGGGACGCGGGTCGGGACCACCCGGGCCTGGGGCGGCCAGCTGCTCCTTCCTGACCATGGTCACGGAGATGCGGTAAACGGTCTTCCTGGGGGGCGTCCCGCGCGGCATCGCGTCCGCGGGCGGAGACGCGGGCTCGCCGCCGACGTCCAGCAGGTACATGTCGCCCGGGGCCGCAGCCGCCGCGCCGCCCGCCGGGGCTCCTCTGCATCCAGCGCCGCGGGCCGGGACGCGCGATCGGGCAGTCGCCGGGCGAGGCGGAGCGAGCGGGCGCGCGGGGAGAGGGCCCACGCCCCCTGCTCGCCGCGAGGGCCGCGCTTAAGCTGCAGGGATGGCGCCCCTGGCGCCCGCCGGCCCGTGCGCCGCGCGGCACGAGTGCGGGGGTCCGGGTCCCAGGCGCCCAGCCATGGGCCCGCGGGGCGGGTGGGCGGAGCGGCGGGAGGGCGGGCAGTCAGAAGCCGGGACGGTCTGGCCGGCAGGTGCGGCCGCGGCGCGCAGGGCCCGGGGCGGGCGGCGGCGCCCGCGGCTTCATTGTCTAAGGCGTGCGGCCGGCTCGCATCTTCGGGCCTTTTTTGCACAGTTCGGCGACTCCGGAGCCTGCGCCGCTCCCAGGGCCCGAGACGCGCAGGCAGCTGCGCCGCCGCGGCCTAGGGGCGGGAGGGCGGCGGTTTAAAATGGAAACGCGCTCCCGGGCGGGGCGGGCGGGCGGGCGCCGACGTGCAGTGACCGTGGGCCGCGCGCTCAGCCGGCCGCCAGGTCCCGGGAGCGCGGCGGTGGCGGCGGGAGCGCGGCTCGGCGGGCAGGCCGAAGCACCGGGGTGGATCGCGGCCGCGCGGACCGGAGCCTCCAGGGGGTCCACCTGATGCCCTGCCTGAACATTAACCTGACACCAAAACTCTGAACTTGGCTGCAAAAATGGATCCTCTCTCATCTGCTGCTGGTTTATGAAGCATCTCCCCTAAACACGGTGTTTGACAAGATCGTGACTCAAATCAGAAAGACTGCTAGTTGATGGCATTTGTTAAAAAAGGTATTTTAGGTACCTCTAACTTTGCACAGGAACACGTGCACTCCCAGGAAGGAGAGAACAAAGAGGGGTGACGATGGCAGCTCTGAGATGGCTGTGCTTCACTCCTAGTACTTCCCAGTGTGTGCGGAAAGGCTCTGGACAGGCAGGTACTTGCTACCTGCACAACAGGCAGGAGAAGACAGTGGTTAAGAGCAGGAAGAAGCCTTGCCTGTCCTGGCCAGGCTTGTCCACTTCCTGGCCACCTCCGTTTTTACACCTGTCAAATGGCAACGAAGGAAATGTACCTGAATGTGAGCACTCTTGTGAGGACTAACTTCGCTAAGGAACTGTGTGCTGGGCACTCTGTTTACCATTAAATTAAGCACCCATTTACCATTAATATGAACACTTTGTTTCTCTTCCATCAAACACCCCACTCGCCACCTCTTGGCTCTATAATCGTGGTTCCTGACACTACTCGATGCAGCGCAGCACGGGGTTCACACATAGCTGACCAGAGTCTTGGTTCTTCACGATGTCTTGAACAGAGAGATTTCAGGTTGCTTGTTCAAGTTTCAGAAGGAAAATCTCATAAATACAATTTCCACCAATCAGACCAGAGGCTCCACAGCCTTCTCTGGGCCGAGACATGCTAAAGGTGGTGCAGGGGCTGCTTCTAGGGACAGTGCTCCTGGCCAGGCGGTCCTCCAGGTTCCAGGACCGTCTGCAGGGGCTGCTTGCCCCTTCTCTCGTCAGGCAGCGAGTATGGGGCACCTGTCATGCTCATGGCACTGAAAGAACAGAGAGATGAGTCGTGAGGTCTCTTATGAAGGAGGGTATGACCTAGGAAACCTGAATTTCAGTCACCTCAGAGTGAAATGAAATATTCAGATTGAATGAGATAAATCAGAAAGACTGCTAGTTGATTCAATTTATTTACTTAAAAGGGCAGGGAGAATACTCTGTACGACTCCTTAATGATGGGTACGTGCCACTGTGCATTTGTCCAAACCCACAGGATGTGTACCACCAAGAGTGAGCCCCAGCCCTGGCTGGTGTGGCTCAGTGGATAGAGTGTCGGCCTGCGGACTGAAGGGTCGTGGGTTTGATTCTGGTCACAGGCACATGTCTGGGTTGCAGGCTCAATCCCCAGTAGGGGGCATGCAGGCGGCAGACAATCAATGATTCTCATGATTGATGTTTCTATCTCTCTTTCCCTCTACCTTCCTCTCTGAAATAAAAATATATTTTTTTAAAAAAAGAGTGAACCCTAATGTACCCTATGGGCTCTGGGTGATTGTGATGAGTCCATGTAGGCTCATCCATTGTAACAAATGCAGCATCTGGAGGAGGATGTTGATAATGGGGGAGTCCGTGTATGTGTGGAGGCCCGGGGTACATGGGAAATCTGTGTGCCTTTGGGGCAGTATTGCCGCAAACCCAAAAATGCTCTTAAAAATAAAGTCTGTTAAAAAACACACACACACCCCAACACTCTAAAGCACATCTGACCACCCTCAGTGGCTGTACCTCACCAACATGATTCCTACCCACAGGGTCTTAAGCTCTGTCCACCAGCCTCCGGCACCCAAAGGTTCAGGAGCAATGCCTCTAACATGTCCTCAAGGCAAAGTGAGGGCGCCGGGACAGATGGGTCTTACCTTTTAAGCTTCAATAAAAAGCCCTCATTGTTTAGACCCAAGAACCACCAACTTCAGGAGTAGGAGCCAGGCAGATGAGGTTTCTAGAGCCCATCAAGTTAGGGGGATGCGGAGGCTCAGAGAGGGTGGGCACTTTTCCGCAGGCTACACAGCTATTGGCTGAGAGCTGAACCCAGGGTCTAGGGATCACACTGCCTCTACCCATTCCCATGCTACAATGTCATTTCCGTTATCTCAGGAAGTGTCAGCATTCTGCTTTCTTGGCAATGAAGAGAGGAGCAAATGTGTGACTGTTATTGAACTTGACATTAATGGAACAAATGAGATTTGAACATCTCAGTAAGTTTTCATTTACTCATTTTTCTGTTTGTTCCTTTATTCATTATTGCAACGCTAAGCAGTAAGAAGGCGGGGCCTCTGTCCCTAAAGAATTCACAAACTCATGAAAGATGATGCAGTTTTCAAGGCCAAGTGATTTAACATGAAAAAACAAGAGAGGAGGACACTGATTAGGTGAGGACACAGTAGCCGGCTCTCTTTCTAACAGAAGAGCACCACTAAGATCGGCCAAAGCCATGTTACAACTGCAGCTGTAGAGACTTAAAGGCCAATATAATACGTATATTGTTATCTGAGGCATTCAGAGCCCAAGGTAAAAAAATAAAACAGTATCCCTCAGAGCCCAAATAATGAACCGCTGCTAGTGTCTTCCAATTAGTGCATGGTTGTCCCAACTCCAGCCCAGGTTTTGCACTTAGCCGTAGGAGGATGCAGCCAGCAGAGTAGAAGATTCCATTCCATCCACCTTAGATGACACTGAATCTTAGAAGACACTGAAGGAGGGAACCTCTTCCAGCCGCAGCCCAGTGTGTCTGGCCACTATTTTGTAGTGTCTCCCACCTTGCAAAGAAGCACTGATTTTTCTCCCCCAGCGTCATAATTCCACATTAGACCCGTGTCTAGAGACTCTAGACTGAAAATCCTGAGAACCGCCTCTCCCTACTGCCCCGGATACATGGGCTCTTCCGATGCACAGAAACAGAGGCTCAGACAGAACCTGTCACTCCAAATCCCCTTTAACAGCCAGACCTGCCTTTAAATAAAAATAACCCCACTATATATGTTCAAACGGCATTGTGCTTTATTTCCCTGCTGCCTTTTAAATGGGACCTTCTAGACCAGCGGTTCTCAACCTGTGGGTCGCGACCCCTTTGGGGGTGGAACAACCCTTTCACAGGGGTCGCCTAAGACCATCGGAAAACACATATATAATTACATATTGTTTTTGTGATTAATCTCTATGCTTTAATTATGTTCAATTTGTAACAATGAAAATACATCCTGCATATCAGATATTTACATTATGATTCATAACAGTAGCAAAATTACAATTATGAAGTAGCAACGAAAATGATTTTACGGTTGGGGGTCACCACATGAGGAACTGTATTAAAGGGTCGCAGCATTAGGAAGGTTGAGAACCACTGCTCTAGAGTCTAGAGACCATCTAATTTTTCCATGCGATGGAATATATCACCATGTTGGCAAAAAAAAAAAAGCCTGCAGTTGGTCTCCCTGCCTCATCCACACCAAAGAGCAGGCGGGCAGACCTCAGTGCTGCTGGGACCCCATGGTGGAGGGGGGGAAGGACTGCAGAGGGGTCCAGGACAGGGATCAGCCTGTCTCCTCCCGTTCACCACCCTGGCAGCTGGCTTCGCTCTCCCAGTTCCAAGTTTATGAGATCCTTTGGCCACCCTTCCATGACTTCCCTGTTCTGTGCCATTTCTAACTGCCTATAAATTCAACACCCTGCACAAGAATGCTATTTCACAAGTGTTACTACAGCTGATAAGCCTTATTTAAAGGAAACCATGGGTAGTCAGCAGAGTCAAATGCAACTCAACCTGACTTCCAATAACAGAGCTCAGTTACTAATTATGCTTGCAGTATCAGCAGAACCCAGCCTGTGGGCAACAGAAAGCTGCCAAGCAGTGGCTTTCCCTGGCCCCTGCAGGTCCATCCAGGAACCAGCAAAGAGCCCCTCCTCCAGGTCAGGGGCCGCCCCCCCGGAAAGGTTATTGTTAGGCATCGGGATGACTGACAGATACTGTAAGAAGCAAAGAGAGCCCTTGCTAGTGTTCTTAGTGGTTAGACTGCAGCGGTTCTCAACCTGTGGGTCGCGACCCCTTTGGCGGTCAAACGACCCTTTCACAGGGGTCGCCTAAGACCATCCTGCATATCAGATATTTACATTATGATTCATAACAGAAGCAACATTACAGTTGTGAAGTAGCAACGAAAATAATTTTATGGTTGGGTCACAACATGAGGAACTGTATTTAAAGGGCCAGAAGGTTGAGAACCACTGGGTTAGAGCATCAGCCGGTTCACCCAAGGGTCACAGGTCCGATCCCTGGCCTTGGCCAGGGTGTGTGCAGGAGGCAACCAATCAACGTGTCTCTCTCACATCGATGTTTCTCTCTCTATCCCTCCCTCCCTCCCTCCCTTCTACTCTATCTAAAAATTAATGGAAAAATATCCTCGGGAGAGGATTTTTTAAAAAAAAGCAAAAAGAAAGATATTTATGTTTCACGAGCAGTTTCATGTGTTACCTCTTGGCATGAGACTCAGTGGGATCATTTCAGGAGGAAAGTGTTCTGAGCTCAGCTCTGCAGACCAACAACCCTCCTGCAATCGCCCAGCCTGGGCTGAACTCACTGGGGGCCCATTTTCTCATTTCATAAACTGGAAGCCACAAGTGGAAGAGTAAAAGAGGAAAGGACTTGACCCTAGTCTCTGAGTCACCGGAGGACAAGTGTGGGTCTGGGGCCAGGACATGCTGACCCAGCAGGAAGGAACGCCGGGAGGTCCTCTGAGCACCCGCATCCCGCCTGCTTTTCCTCCAGGACAGCAGTGCAGTCCCCACCCACCGGCCACGGGGCTGCGTGTCATGTACAGAGACACAGGCATCACAGGCAGCACCCACCCTCCACACCTTTTTCCATTCACGGTGTGCTCCAGGCGCAATGAGACTAACAGCAGGTCAGCACTATTTGTCATAACCCAATCTGGTTTGACCTAGATTAGAAGAAAAGGTTTCGTTGGTCCACTTCCTGTCCAAAGGCATCCCTGGATCTGAGGATCAGGCAGTGTTGTAGAGAGGCCAGGGCCACTGGGTGACTGCGGGTGGGGTGGGCAGTGAAGGAATCAGAGATCCACCCGCAGCCGTACCTGGCGTCCAGCTCAGTGTCCCGCCCATAACTGTCATCTCTGGGCTGTCTTCCCAGGGATTCCTAGAGGACAGACAGCACTACGAGGTGCTGACAGTCGTGCACCCTGAGTGGGGCAGCGGCGTGGTGCTCACACTTCACCCGCCAGGCCGATGGGGAATGCTGCCCCAACAGTCAGTGGACTGGCAATATTTCAGCAAGAGGCCCACCTGCTTCGACAGTCTCCCATTGTCCAGCAGGTAGACAGTGGTGTGAACTGCCCTGACCCCGCCCAGAGCACTCTGCACAATGACAGGGTGCTGGGATGGGGGTGGGAGTGGGGCTGTGTCACAAACAACATCTAGGAAAAAGTGTTATGTAAAAAAGAGGTAGGTAAGAGGCAGACAGAAAATTATTATTTCTCACCAAAATACTTAAAAATGTCTTCAGAAAGGGAGGTGGGATTTGGCCTTCATCCAGAGCAAGACATCTCTACCTCACACCGTGGGCATGCTAAGCTGGACCACTCCTTGTCAGGGGCTGTTCTGTGCCAAAAGTGTGGTCATTGCCAAATAGCTCCGGGCCGGGCGGGGGGGAGGGGGAGGGAATGCCACCAGAAGAGAAGCACTACTTCAAAGGGACAGGCAAGACACGCGTGGGAAGGGGCGCGTGGTTCCCCCGTCCTTACATTAACTTCCCACTTTTTCATTTTTTTAATGCAAACATTCCTTGAATCCCTGACTCTGAATATATTCATAAAAAGCTCCCAAAGGTCTCCCAGTGAAAAGAGAAGCAATTATTCCCAGGAATCCCTCCCAAAACAGGAAGAACCGCTATCATGATAGATGAGAATACTGTGGGTCCTCACTCCATGACAGACACATCACCAATGACATTTAGTGTAAGAGTCTCACGAACGTGAATGCTGGAAGGAAAAAAAATTAAGTTTTGCCACCATTAAATCTTTAAAATCTAAAGCAGCATGTTATCATCAATTAGAAAATGTCCTATGCAAGGTGCATGAAGGTTTTGAGCATGAGCCCCCTGTGGAGGAGACAAAGCACCGAGAACACGTGTGACCTCAGCTAAGCTCGCTGGGTCACCTTCCAGGAGCCCGGGCAGGGACCTGGGCTCCAGTATGGACAGGCCAATGGGCCGAGGGCTGGAGCTGCCTATCACACCATCCCCTCCCATGTCACTCCTGCACTAGGTCAGGGGCATGACTCCATCCTCTGCAAATGTGAACAGCCATGTAAATTACTGCAAGCTAGGGTTTAACAAAACCCACCTATATATATAAAAGCATAATACACTAATTGTCCGCTCGGGAGTTCGACCAGGAGAGCAGGAGTTTGATCGTTTGCTATGATGTGCGCTGACCACCAGGGGACGGGGCAGGCAACCAGTGGCAGCAGCAGGGGGCTGAGGGAGCAAGGGAAGGAAAAGGCAGAGAGGCAGGGAGGCCAGGCACAGAGACCCTACCCTGCACGGATTTCGTGCACCAGGCCTCTAGTTTTCAGATAAAGAAGCTGACTGCGTGGGAGCCACCTGGCAAGGCCACAGTGGGGATCGGAGAAATTCCAGCCCCGTGTTCTTTCCTGCACACACCTGGTACCGTGAGCCAATAGGAAGCATCTACACCCATACTGAGACTTCATAATCCACTTAAGTTGCCAATGAGAAGTCCTGATTTTTTAAAAATATGTTTTATTTCAGAGAGGAAAGGAGAGGGAGACAGAGGTAGAAACATCAATGATATAAGATAATCATTGACTGACTGCCTCCTGCACGCCCCAAACTGGGGATCGAGCCCACAAGGCATGTGCTCTGACAGACAATCAAATTGTGACTGTGACCTCCTGGTTCATAGGTTGATGCTCAACCACTGAACTACACCAGCTGGGCTCAGTCTTAATTTTTTTAAGATGTGCCAATAAGTGTCAGTTATGAGTAGATCCTCACTCCCAAACAAAGGAAAATGTCAGCAGTTTCTTGATGGCATTTCTTCCTAAGTGTCAGGCAAAGGTGTCTGAAGATAAAATTAAAACCAAATGTATAAGCCGTCACATTATGGAAACAAACACAAACTGCCTGTGGTGCTCTCCCCTCTTCCATCCGCCCCAGCTCTCTGCAGAGATTCAGCTGAGGAGTCAGAGGGATTTAATCTAGGGCAACACACACTTTGCACCTGTCCCTTGGACAGCTGCAAGGAAGCTCTGGAATTTGTGTGGAGAAAAACCAAGAAATTCCTACCCATTGCCTAAGCTTCCCGGTCTCCGAGGGCATGCAGGGCCGACCTGGTCACATTTCCCTCTTCGAGACCCACTGGAAGGGCCGCCTCTAATAACAACATCTGCAGGAGCGTCTTCCAGACACTCGAACATCAAAACACAGGGACGAGTCTGCCCGCCCCTCAAAGCAGGCTCGGAGCCCCACTTCAGACACTGCCAATTAAATGTGTGTGACATCTGGTGTTTACCAGGCTTGTCTTCAGAGTCACTCACCCCAAAGGTTTGCCAGGTCCTGGGTTTTTATGAAAATAAAAATCGAGGTCACGAAGAATGCCCCGGGAATTTCGATCAGTACTGTGACCAAAGTCACCATCAAGAAAAGCCAATGGTATCCGTTCTCACCTCTGCATCACATTTGGCGCTGGCTGCAGAGATATCGGGGAATCTATCTGTGCCCAGGGGACTTGAAGGTTTGATAGGTTTTTCTCTAAATGTCGAAAGCAACATGACTAAGATGCCTGTTCAAAGACCAAGCCCTACCACCGCTCCCCCCACCCCAAACAGGTGACCCCCTCCTTCTCTTAGGAGCCACTGTCACCCGCTCAGTGTCCCAGGCTCGGAGGATAACCGCCCGGTGGCTGGTGGCAGCAGGCTTCCTACTTCACTGGGTAGTTACAATCTGCGTTAGAATCTGGGGAGACAGGGGAAGTGGGTCACGGGGATCAGATCTGACACAATAAAGAGGAATAAAACATCCGCGTCTTCTTATCAGCGACCAGCCCGCAAGGAGCAGGGGAGGCGTTCCTGCAGGGGAAAGACGCTGGGTGGACACACACACACAGAGGCCGGGCGGTTACTGGGCTCCTTCATCTGGTCATGACGTTCTGCTCTGCTTGCCTCCTTTAAAAAACTCACCACCAACATCAGAATCGTCCATGGAGGAAGTGGGGGTGATAGATACGCTTGCCACGGCCAAACAATTTCCCCACCTCAGTCTTTACTCCCCTCCTATGCCATCTCTGTCCCGGGGAGGGATCTGGCTGGTGACAAACCAACAAGACTTCCCAGGTCTGGAAAGGAGGTTAATGAGCCTCATCCTTCCAGCTCTGGGAACTACCATCCGTGAGTCAGTCCCATAACCACCTGAGACATTACGAGTTGGCTTGGCAGTGAGTGAACACAGAGCCAGGATTCACGTGCCACCCCTGGGCCCCTGCTTCCTGCTGCCACTCCCTCACAGCCACTCCACCCAAAGGGGCGCTCAGCATCCATGGGGACCCAGGTCACCTGCCTCCTCAGCTCCAGGGGTCTTTCCCTTCCTTGTGCTCCTAGGGCTTCCTCCCATGGCCACGCCCTTGATTGTCTACTCTGCAATCTAGGGCTCCAACCACCCCTTCTCTGCCCACAACCTCCCACGCTGGCCATCCTTTCTCTGCAGACTCCACTAGACCTGTCAGGAGACTCATTTAACACATCCCCTCCTTCCCAATCCTTGGGGTGCATCCCTAACCGGCAAAGGGGCATGACACTGTCTGCTCCAGCCACTACTCTGCAGGCCTCTGCTGTCTCTAAGACCACCTGGGCTTCCCCGCAACTCCAGACCAATGGACAGGTGCTCCTCAGAATGTGTCCATGGCCAGCAGCATCAGCTGGGCACTTCCCCCCGACCGCCCCTCCACACCTTCAGGAAAGGGTGGGAGGCCCCTGGTCTACTTCAGGAGCCCCACCTGAGGGGCTGGGCGCTGGCACCCTGCAGGCCCATTGCAGCCCTGGTGCCCACGGACCTATCCAGCTATCCAGGCTTGCTGCCTTCCCTGAGAACATCACTGCAAAGATGCGCTCAGCTCAGCTTTCCTGGGGCCTCCAACCACACCGTCTCTCCTGCTCACAGTTGGCAAACACACCTGGTACCATCAGTCACCATCGTCTCTCCTTGGGCCAGCACAGAAAAATACTCAATTATCTTCCATTTAATACTAACAAACAACAACAAACAGAAGCGGAAGCCTCTCCTCCATCTGCATGCCCTTCGGCCTCTACCAGTCACCTCCCAACAGCTCGAACTCCTCCCTCCATCGCCCACCCTCTCATCCTCCTCTGGGTTCCCAGAGCAAACAGGGTACAATTCTGCTCCGACCATGAGACTCCCTGTCACTCCTTCACTGGCATCCCAAGCCCCCCTGCCCCCACTGCAGGGAGTGGCCAAGGGGCTGGGCTCCACAGCGGGCCAGGGTGATGCAAGCCCTGTGTGACCCCGGGAAAACGGCCCAAGTGTCTGTGACCCGTCTCACGGTGATGACAATACAGGGAAAATGTGACAGGCAAATGTGTCGATGTAGCGAGCAGGCCCCCGGGTTAGATGTGGAATCTGTAACCATTACAATCTAAATAAAGCTCAGCAAGTTCAGAAAGAAACGCGATGATGTTCACGAGCATTTGCCCTGGTGCTCAGAACCCATGTGCGTTCTGCTGCGTCCCTGGATTCTTCACTCCATCGCAGCAGGCTGCTCTCTAGTCCTGAACTCACCGTACTCAGCCTCACCACCGCCTCCTGCTGGCGACTGACTGCAGGACCAGCTAATCTACTCATCACAGGAGCCTGGGCTCAGGAGTGCCCCACCCCCACCACACACCTGTGCACACCTTGTTTTACTGACCTGACACCTGTAATTTACATAGCCACTACCCCCCCCACCACCACCAGACCCCCACCAGAAGACCAGGGTGCTTGACACAGGACCCAACTTTATCTCTAAATCCCAGCCCTTGTCTGGGCACTGTTTAATAAATACTGCCTGATGGTTAGCGTTGTCAATCCCGGGGGCAGATTCGACATTAATTCTGAAAGGGCTCAGTAGTGCCTGGGTCAAGTTGCAAGTAACAGCAGAGGCCTGCTGACTTGCTTGACCCGCCCCCTTTAACACCCTGTTTACAAGGCTACACCATAGCGTCCCTCCCGGACTTCTTCCCCCTCAAGTGTATCTAAGAAGCTCCAAAGATTAGGGAAAGACAGGAAAGAGGGTGATTCATTTCTTCCCTGACCACAAAAAATGAAAAAAGAGCAGATCTTGGGTGGCCACCCCTGAGAAAGCATGCCCTTCCCTCCGCAGTGACTGGGGAAGGCCGGGCTCAGCTGGAGCACTTCACAGATGTTCTTCCCTTTTCTTTCCCAAATGCCTGTGAGGGTGAGGCAGGTACTATCATAATCCCTATTTTATGCTGGAAAGCAAGTCACAGGGAAGTTGAAAAGGTGCCCAATCTCACAGTAAAGGGTCCAGCAATGTTTGTGCCGCCACCTCCGTCAACCTCCCCAACCTTACTCCACTCTCAGGAAAGCTGGGACCCGACCAAAGGGAGCCCTGCAGGGGTAAGCGAAGGGCGGCAGGCCTGGGGGTGGGGGGTTGGGGAGCAATGAAACGACTTTGCAAAAGAGAGCCAGAGTTCTGCACTCCACTCAGCTTCTGACCCCGGCGGGGAGAAAAGAGGAAGGAAAAGATGGAAGCCACGTGGTAAGGATTTGGGGAGCAGGTAGGCAGATATGGTGGTTCAGCACACAGGTGCTCCTCACCTAAATTCCCAGGAATGGGGTACTGAAAGTTCAAGGCACAGTGGGGTCAAACAGGCTCCCATTTCATTCGAATCTCCAGGGACAATGCCAAACCCACTCTTGAGACTCCATTCCCTTCTAGAGTTGCTGGAAAGGCTGAGCAAAACCCTCAGCCCGCTCCCCTCCCCTCCCCTCCCCTCCCCTCCCCTCCCTCCCCTCCCCTCCCCTCCCCGCTGAGCCCTCGCCTCTCCACCCAGTTCACAGGCTTCAGGCTGGCTTCTGCCTCCTCCTGAGACTCCAGGGCCTTCCTCCCTGAAAGCCAAGTGGCCCCACATGGCCACACCCACTGCCAAATCTAACTGTAACCCGCCCCCTCCAGAGAGCCCTGAGCCCCTGGGCGCCCTCTCCTGCCTTTGCCTGCCCCACCCAGGGTGCCCCCAGTGCCCTGTCACTCCTCCTCCACCCAGACCTTGACCTTAACCCTGAAAGGCAGCAGGAAAGACAATCCATTGTAACCCTCCTTCCCTAAGACAGAAATACTCACTTATAAAGCCATACATTCTTACCCTCAGACACATTCCAGATACAATTCCATCAGTACCAGGGCCTGGGCATTAGGAAAACCACACATTTCTGAGAAGACAGCCAGACCTCCACGGGTTCAGCTACCCAGGCCCTCACAGGGTGTTAGCAGTGTTATTTCTGAAGCAAAATCTCATGGCTAGCAACAAGACATTTTGCTAATAGAAAAAGGAGGTGTCCAGCCCCAGCTGGTTTGGCTCAGTGGATAGAACATCAGCTTGCAGACTGAAGGGTCCTGGGTTTGATTCCAGGCAGGTCGGGGGCTCAATCCCCAGCGAGGGGCATGCAGGAGGCAAACAATCAATGATTTTCTCTAATCATTGATGTTTCTCTCTCTCCCTCTCCCTTCTGTTCTGAAATCAATAAAAATATATTTATAAAAAAGAAAAAGGAGGTGTTAACGAACAAGCAAAAGGGGTAAAGTGTAAAGGAAAAATTTCCATTAATATTGCACCAGCCACTGAGGTTGTGACGACCTGGACTAGCCAGACAAACATGCTGAAGTTCATAATGATGTTTGAAGCCCAGCTGGGGCTGCTGTAACAATGCCTCAGACCGAGGGGTTTCGTTAACAGAAGTTGATTTTCTCCCAGTCCTGGGGGTGAGAAGTCTGAGATCACGGTGTGGGCAGGCCTCGCGCCGTGGCGTGTACATGTCCTCTTCTCCCTGTGTCCTCACAGGGTCTTCCCTCCGTGCCTGCCCGGGTCCGAATCTCCTCTTCTTACAGGGACACCAGTCACGCAGATCAGGGTCCCTCCTAGTGATCTCAATATAACCCGGTGACCTCTGTGAAGACCCCGTCTCCCAGAACAGTACCATCCTGAGGCCCGGGGCCAGGACTCCCGCATACGAGTTCAGGGGGAATACAATGCAGCTCCAACAGATGCCATCGTGACTAGCAAATAATAACCACCATTCTTAAAGTAAGGGGAGTGGTTCAATGTGTGACAGTCATGTCTGGATTTACAAAAGGCATTGTTCTCAGTGAAAACTCAAAGCAGCCAGACATCGACCAGGCCCTGCTAGGCACAGCTGGGCTCCTGGCGTCCCGGCGGCGCCCCTCATGGAGTAACAGTTACCAGCAGGTGACAAAGGAAGGCCTCAGAGAGGAGCTCCCACAGGAGGAAGCAGAGTCTCCACCCTCAGTCTCAAGGCCATCCTGCCTGGGGAGCTGGGAAGAGTAAGGCCCGGTGGGCTGGATCCACCCTGGACTCTGTCCTACCTTCCCATGGAGTACGTGGAGGGATGGATTTCTCGCTCAAACACAGAATCCGTGTGCTTGAGGTCAGCAATCTCAACCCAAGGCCCCCTGCTCCGAGCTGCGTGAATGCTGCTTTCTCCAGCGAGCTGTTACAGTAAAGACCGTATCCCTAACTTCACAGAAGTCAAGACTTGCGGTGTAAGATTCTATTGTTTCTTACACTTTTACTTTAACGTACCCATAACACACATATATCATGACCACTCTGCAAAAGAGGTTCTTCAAACCCAAATGTCCATTTCCAGATAAATGACAGCAATACCCTGGGTGCCCTCGCCCCCATCTCCAAGCCAGTGGGAATGGACCACAATCTTAGGGCAAACTCATCCCTCCAGCTCGCTCTCTCATCACTTACTGGAATTCTCAAAGTTGCAAAGGCCTGGCCTCACTCTGCATCGCCCTCCCCCTTCCATAAATCTCCAGATGTAAACCCAGGATCTTATTCCAACAGAACCGCCCCCTCCCCCGCCCCCCCGCCCCCACCGCCCCAAGCATCCAACAGAGCCACGATAGGGGGATGGGAGTGTGGGGGGTGGGGGGGGTGGGGAGGGGTCCTTTGAAATCTCCACTGAGCAGACTAAGCACAAATAAATCGTACTTCTGAAATGTGTTATATTCTATGTATATGGTTCTGTAGGTGGCATCCCCACAAAGTAAGGCGTCCAGCTCCAAGGTGACTGGAAAAGCAACACAGGAGCCACCTGCTCCTTCAACTGCACCTGCTCTCTGCTTCCACCCGACTCGCTCACAGCCCAGCCTCAGACACAATGCAGTTGTCATCAGGTATCAGAGAAACGCTCTCGGCCCAGGTGTGTTATCTCCACCACTTTCACTTTGGAAACTGGGGGAGGGGAGTACAACCCTGGGGACATAAAGGGAAAGTAACAGAGAAGTGAGACCCTGATGCGACCAAGGGCGGGAGCCCAGGCTGCGCAGGTATGATGCTGCAACTCTGAAACAGGTCCCTGGGCCTCATTAGCATTCAGCTCACCTAGCAACAAATTCAAGACATCACTTCCCAGTTTTACACCCACTGTGGTTCTCACCACTCGGTTTATTAATACACACCTGAAAAATGCATGTGCCACAACAGCGAAGCATGACCTCCAAATGGAAGGAAGGGCTTTAGGGACAAAGGTGAGGCTAGTGACCCTGTCTTCCAGCTTCTGTACACATAATCAACGCCACGTTCTCAATACCAGCACGCATGCACTCCCAAAGCACACGTCTGCTTTTAGATCGGTCCTGACCTTGTAGGAAACAAGTGTTTCTGTTAACACACACCTCAAGCAAAGGAGAGAAGCTGGGGACACTCAGGGTAGAGAAATTAACACTCTTCACTCACGAAAGAGCTTTGTTTGAAATGATACG
This sequence comes from Myotis myotis, assembly GCF_014108235.1. NCBI lineage: Eukaryota > Metazoa > Chordata > Mammalia > Chiroptera > Vespertilionidae > Myotis > Myotis myotis. The sequence continues at coordinate 33,688,831 of NW_023416390.1, read as the reverse complement.
ATGCAATCTGAAAGTCATTTTACTTCTGAGTGTGCTGGGCTTCCCATATGAATGCAATCACAGTGGCAAAGACACCACGCGCTGGCATTGAAACGCACCGCCTACACCTCATAAATGTTTAGCTGTGGTCAAAGGTATCCAGGAGGGCGACTCAGACATTCTGATAGAATAGGCTGGATATTCCCATTCTAACCTTCTCGAGCCCCTCTGCCTCCAGGAAAATAAAGCTGAGACTATAACGGACACTTTTCAGATGGCATTATCATCAAGCGCTGCCACGTGGGGACAGAAGAGAAGGTCTTTACACAGTCCCGTGGGTCAGGATGACAGCGTGCCAATTTTAGGACTGGCCGGGGGGTCGACTGACTACCAGCATCAGGGCCATGTCACTTCCCATGTGTCACTGTCCTGAGACCACTTCATCTCCACTAAACCCACACAAGGTCCTTGAGGATGACCTTCAAGTGGGCAAACCACTCTGTACGCCCGTCCCGCGTGGGGACAGTGGTGTACCTATTACAACTCTTCTTGTCATCATTCGGCCAACTCTGTACGTGATGGAGACTCTGATGCCCCTTTTCAACCCATCACGCGTTAAAATACTCAATTGGAAAATCTGCTTCCTTCATCTCGCTATTGCAGTTACACAGCTAAGCAACCTCAGCTGTCCAGGAAATACCACCGCAATGAACACATCACTGGGCAGAGAAGAAGCAATTCACGTCCCTGTCACATTTCACATGTTGCAAAGAGACGGAGGGGAGTGTGCATTACAGTGAATATTCAGTTATGATTAAAATCCCTCCACTGCCTTTTATCACTCATCACACTCCAGCCCGAAATAAGCAGCTAAGAACACTGATGACAATCTCCGCTGGGCAACCGTCAGGTTCTCCTCTGGTCCTTTATCTTACTCTCTAACACGGACGCGCGTCGCTTTACATGAGAAAGGCTATGTTTGATTTCTACACTTGGGTGTAGGCTGGCTTTTCGACAACTTTGTTTACGCTCTGAGCAAATCAGAAATGATTCTTAAAATCTATCTTTACATCTATCTCGTGGTCTGCTCAAGCCTTTAAATCCTTCTTGGAGAGTTTCCCCTTTACTACTTAATCCATCAAAGAGTGAACAAAGTTGGGGTAATCAGGAAGAAGAGCCCAGTGAATCTACACCCCTTTCCTTTAAGTAGCAGCAAGGGGTGACACACATGACAGCTGGGTCTTATGTCCTTTTCACAGAGGAGAAAACAGGCTTTGAGAGGTCATGTGACTTGCCCAAGACTGGCGAGCTGGTGAGTGATGAGGGTCTTGAGGCAGGTCCGCTGCCTGCAAAGTCAGGCTGTGCGTGGTCAGTAGAGAATGGATATGATACCTTTCCCACTTCGGTTCCTCTCCAGTGCTGAGCGCTCTTCCCTGCGGCTTTGGGATGGGTGGGGCCGCGTTCACATGCACACAGCTCCCCCAGCCTCCAGGAGAGGGCTGTTCTCTGAAGGTGCAATCCATGTTGTCACCCCACACATGTGTGACCAGGTAACCTGCTTAGGGCGGTTCTTCAGGGTTGAGTAAACCAGCCAGGAGAGTGTAGGAGACTGCATCTCAGAGACCCAGGAACCCAGGAGAGGCCTTGGCTGGGAGGGCAGAGCCTTAGGCTGTGATGGACAGAGGCTGGAGGGTGACCAGATGGCCTGGGTGATGATGCCCCACAGGTTGGATGGGTTGCTCCTAGAGGGACAAGCTGATGCATGTCAATCAGGGAGCTTACCACAGACCCCTCCCTGTGCCATCTGGGGAGCCCATCAGATGGTCTCCTGCCCAGTCCAGGTATGTTTTAAAATGAAGGTAAATGGACCCCCTTAGTACCCACAGGGAGCATCATTCTGTATTTCTCTCTCAACTAAACAGCCATTACAAAACTGAGTTCCAAAAACAAGGTGCCCAAACTTTAGTGTCTTATACTAGAAGACGCCGTCATGTAAGGCGGCCTCCTAGAGAGGAAACCTTCTCTTAGGGGACCCTTGCCTTTCAACACCTGCCTGTGTCTGCAGGCTGCTTTACTTCCTCTCTGGAGCAAGGAAGGATGGGAACATAAATCAACCCACCCATCCCGGTGAAAATCGCCATTTCTTTACCTTAGATTCCTAGAAGCATACTCTGTGGGTCAAAGTGTACCAATATTTTATCCGTTCACATTTTCAAACTGCTTTCTAGAAAAAATGAATGATTCTGACTCCCACCATCATTATTTTGGAGACTTAAGTGTTGCTCGTCCCCTCCCTACACACAGACACACAAGCGTCCTCTGGTAACAGGCCCCCTAACACACACACACACACACACACACACACACACTGGTCATAGAGATGGACATTTCCATGTCCCTGTCATCAGTGGGTTTAACCTTTGCTTATTTGTTCAAATAATGGCATCTCAGGCTAATTGGCACTTTTCCCTTTACCTCTGGGAATCTTCATGTTTTTGTAACCTGTTTGTCTGAGCTTTTCAGACATCAGGAAGAGCCATTTGTGTGTACCATTCTCTACACAGAGGTTTCCTTTCATCTGTCAAATGGGGATCAGAGTACATGAAAAACAAAGAATTTTAAGACAAGTGGATTTTCCGGAGCACAGTTTTCCGAATGATACCATGCCTCTCTGCCGGTTGGCATTTCCCATCGAGTGGTCCCACCTGTCCACAGACAAAGGTGTCTGTCGTGGCCGGCTCTTCACACTGCCCACAGTCCCAGAGGCTGGAGTTCTTCCGAGGCGCATGCCAGCTCTTTCCACTAAACATTCCTTCACTGAGTCTTTCTAGACTTCCATCTGCATTGAAGCGATGCTCACAGCTTTTTAATATGCAGAGACTACACTTTTTCTATTCTGAAAGTCAGTACCTTTTTTCAGGTTGTTTGTCAATGTCCTGTTTGCCAGACATTCTTCAGAGCAGGAAGGTGGGGGACAAGCTCATTTGCAAGGACCCCCAGGACTGCAGTGGTCACTGGTTGGCCCAGCATGAGCCTGCAGACGCTTATGTTCTTTTCTGCTGTATCCTCAGGGCCTAGAGCTGCCATGGAGAACAGCTAACATGGGATGGATGGATGGATGGATGGATGGATGGATGGATGGATGGAGAGATGGCAGAATGGGGAGACAGGGAGGCTGGAAGGGACAGCCGGAGGGGGGTGAGTGATGCATGAGCCCACAAACACACCCAGCACCCAGAGCAGCAAAGGGCTCCCTCACATCACTCCCCGTAGGCCTGGTGATGCCTATTTTCATCTTTTCCATCCAAAGATCACTTTCCAATCAAAAAGACATTTTTCTGACAGGCCCCCAGCTTGGTCACCCAGTTTGCTTTACTGAGATCTGTTGCCTTGGAAACTCCCTAAGTTAACGGGAGCTGGAAACTAAAAAGCCACTACTTGGATGTAAAAGGCTCTCCAGAGTCAATAATAAGAGAAGCCAGGCCATGATCTCATAATGGAAGAAGCAAAGTATTTCTAATCGATTTCATTTTCATCACCCCCATAACACCTAGGACCTAGGCCAGCCGTGGGCAAACTACGGCCCGCGGGCCGGATCCGGCCCGTTTGAAATGAATAAAACTAAAAAAAAAAAAAAAAAAAAAAGACCGTACCCTTTTTTTGTAATGATGTTTACTTTGAATTTATATAAGTTCACACAAACACTCCATCCACGCTTTTGTTCCGGCCCTCCGGTCCAGTTTAAGAACCCATTGTGGCCCTCGAGTCAAAAAGTTTGCCCACCCCTGGCCTAGGCTCATCCCAGGTCCTTGGATGAGCGACACCTGGTGCACTGTCTGCTCCCAAGCTCCCTTCCACCTCATGCAGCCTCCGGGCAGCTCCTCCACACCTGGTCCCAGGACCAGCTGCATCAGCACAGAACGAGGCACAGGTGTTAGAAATGCACTCTCCGGCCCACCCGACCCACTGGCTCCGAATCTCTGGGCCTGGGCCCCCGGAGGCCACCCCCTGAAGCTTCCAAGTGTCTCTGCATTTCTGCAATGACACACAGAGCTCATTTTAAAAAAGATGTATACAAAGGTGAGAGGCTTTTAAAGTGTGACCAAATCAATGATGGAATAATGGAAAGATTACAATCTTCTGGAAAAAGAGGCAGAGCTGCACCCAGAATGCCACTAGGACTTATTTTGTAATCCTATATAATAAAGAGGTAATATGCAAATTGACCCTCACACCCTCGCATCACAAGATGGCCACCCCCTCATCATCACAGATGGCCGCCCCCACGTTGTCACAAGATGGTCGGCAGGGGAGGGCAGCTGTGGGCGACCAGGCCTGCAGGAGAGGGCAGTTGGGGGCGATCGGGCCGGCAAGGGAGCAGTTAGGTGTCAATCAGGCCAGCAGGGGAGCAGTTAGGGGTGATCAGGCTGGCAGGCAGAGTGGTTGGGGCAATCAGGCAGGCAGGCAAGTGGTTAGGAGCCAGTAGTACCGGATTGTGAAAGGGATGTCTGACTGCTGGTTTAGGCCCCTGTGGGATCGGGCCTAAACCGGCAGTCGGACATCCCCCGAGGAGTCCCAGATTGGAAAGGGTGCAAGCTGGCTGAGGGACCCCCCCCCAGTGCACGAATTTTGTGCACTGGGCCTCTAGTAGAGAAATAAACGTCTCCTCCAGACTCACCCCTGGGTTAGGGAAAATTAGCATTCCCTCTGCCCCGCTAAGTCCTCAGGCAAGGCTCTCTGCCTGGGGACCACACCCACCTCCACCAGGGAGCCTACCTCTAGCGGGGAGCCCACCTCCACCACCCATCCCTAAACAGCAACACAACTGAATTCCAAGGCATGTCAAATTAAAGGTCTTAATAAGCCTTCTAGAAAGGTCTACGCCTCCTTTGGAGCCCCCACAGAAGTCACACTGTCCTGTGTCCTCCATGATCCCATCAGAGGGGACACTGCAGGGGCTTCATGTCAGCAAGACGACCACAGATGGGATGAAAAATAATCCCAATGCCAGTTAAGGCTGGTCGGTGCTCAGAACACCACAGGCACTGGGCGCATGCTTGTTAGATGTAGTCCCCAGCATTTAGTCCCCACCTTTCACAGGTGGGCACCATGTCTCCTCTCCTTTTTCTAAATCAGTGGTTCTCAACCTGTGGGTCGTGACCCCTTTGGGGGTCAAACGACCCTTTCACAGGGGTCGCCTAAATACATCCTGCATATCAGATATTTACATTACTATGCATAACAGTAGCAACATTACAGTTATGAAGTAGCAATGAAAATAACTTTATGGTTGGGGGTCACCACAACATGAGGAACTGTATTAAAGGGTCGCGGCATTAGGAAGGTTGAGAACCACTGTTCTAAATAAAGGGCCAGAGGCTCACTTGGCCACAAAGCAGTGGTGGAGGGAGGCAGAAATCTGGACCCAGGTTAGACTGGCTCCCCTGCTCCTGACCCAGGAGATGGAGAGCCAGTGGGAGGGGAGAACGTTCCGGACAGCACTGCCTGGCGCAGACCAATGCAGCCTTCCGGCTCCCTGGCTTTGGCACTGGCACAGGAGGGGTGCCCTCCTCTCAGGTCCCGAGAGAGAGCCGACACCCGCACTCCTGTCTGAGTGTGGCTGCAGCTCTAAGGCAATCACGGTGACGAGGGTGTGATCCCGAAGAGGAGGCGCTTTCCAGGCTGGGGCTGAACTTACACTAGGAATGGAACCCTCTCTCCAGGAGAGAACCATCCGGAAGGAGGAGTGGCCTCACCGCTGACCTGGGAACCTCTGAGGAAGGCACTTTAATTGAAGCAAGTTTGGAAGTGCCCTCTACAGACCCTTCATGGGGCCTTATTACGCAGCTCTCCGCGTGCGGAGGGATCCAGCTGGCCCGCGGGTGGCCCTTCGCTGGCCCTGACGCAGGGACAGGGCACTGTCAGCCTCAGGACCCTCCCTAATCAACATGGGGGCGGGGGCAAAGGAAAGGAATGCAGGGGGCATGCAGGAGGTAGCTGATCAATGATTCTCTCTCATCATTGGTATTTCTCTCAATATCGCTCTCTCTCTCTTTCTCTCTCTCTCTCTCCCTTCCTCTCTGAAATCAATTAAAAAAGAAATCACCTGTGATGTCAAGTCACCCCAGGACTCCGGCCCTTCTTGTATGGAGGATGGAGTGTGCATTAACTAGAAAATTAAATTTTTCTGAGATGGCAACCATTACTCTAATCCAGACTGATGCGGGAAGCAAGTAGCCACACTGGCCACGGTGAGGACTGGGAGGGGGACCCTCCAGGCTCCACCTGGGCCCCTCTCAACACAAAGTAATGAGATCAGACTAAACCACTACGGACGCTCATTCCAGGACTAAAATGCCAGCATGTTCAAGCCAGGATTCCCTTGGTGGGCTCCGAGATGCAATCCCTGGGCTGAACATGACCACAGAGCAAGTCCAAGGCCTCTGTGGGCCACGACATCCATGGACTCGGGGCCTCGGGAAAACATTTTCTCTCTGCTCAGCACATCGTCCCATACTCTCATGGCAGGTAGACCGTGACCCATTGTCAAGATGACAATTACAAAACTCACTTCCACACAGTGGTGACCAAACACTTTGCCAGAAGCTAAAGAAAAAGCAAACAAAAGGCTGCCCTGCCCCTGGGTCACAGGGCAACAGTCCCTGTCCGGACACAAACTCCAGCTGACTGCCAGGTGGAGAAAGAGCTGGCCCTCCTCCCCTCCTGCCCTAAATCTCTCTTCGGGGGCAGCTCGGGAACGCCGGGAGTCTCGGCTCTAACTCTGCCTGGCCTGGCGTAAGGCAGCGCACGGGGCTACGGTTCGGAGCCTACTCCTCGAGCAGTGTTGCCCCGTTACCCTTACAGAAGTCGTTCTTAAAAGTTAGCAAAGCTGAAACACTATAAAAAATATTTCTATACACGTCAAAAACCGGGGTTCTCAATCAACACACCCCGGCGAGCCATGGAACGTGAGGCCACCACAATCCACCTCACGGCGCTCCGCGGCCCCAGGCCCCTTCGCCACCTTCTTCGCACGGGTCATCCCTGTCTGCGTGTCTGCCTCATGCTAATCCGCAGGCCGTCTGCACGCTCCCCGCCCCGTGGAGACTCACTGGCCCGCTGGGGGTTCGGGCTCCGCAGGCAGATGTTTATCCCAGAGCACAAGGATGACAGGCTACTCTCTGTGGTTTCCGGGTGTCGACTCCTTGGAAACGCCTATGTAAGCACCAGCATGGACAAGAGATAAACATCAACAGTGAACTCTCCGAGAAGTCCCCCCAGGGACACACAGAGCTATGAGCACGCCACATGACAATGAAATGGGAACGAGAACCACTGGCAACTGGCTCGGTTCCCTCCGCCCGCTCCTCCTCGGTATTATCTAATCGGGAAGAAATCTAACTGCCCTTCCAGACTTCCTTCTCCCGTCCTCCCGCCTGGCCTCCAAGGGCTCCGTCCAGCACTCCCCGCCCACCTGCAGCGGAAACCGCTCAACTACTACTGTGACATCTGCGAGGCTGGCCTCCGAGGCTCACGGCACTCCCCACTTGCAGAGCCTGGAGGCTGCTTGGCAGTACGCCGCCCCCCCCACCTCCCCCCACCCCATGTGTGGCTGGGGTGCCATCTTCCTCCTCACCCCAGATCTCCACCGCTGCACAGGCACAGGGCGGGGGCTGTACTGCATGGGCCCTGCCGGCTGCTGCTTTTGATTAGATAATCAGTTTTCTCTCCGAGGAAGATCACAGGATGCAGGAAAACCGAGGTGCATGCTGATTCAGATACTGGGGGCCTTATTAAGAGATAGCATCATGGGAAAGATAAGTAGATTTGTACAAATCTCTTTCTAAGCTATGTTTCAACACGGTACCATCTCAGCGTCTGGCTTCCTAGTCAAAGAAGAGGACACGGGACTGTGCTCAGATACACATGCGGGAGAACCCGGCCTCCGGCCCTGCAGGTGGACCAGGTGATGGTGCCCAGGGGAGATGCTTGGATGTCACTCAGCAACACCGAACAGGTAGACGAGAGGGTTTTCCAGTTTCTTCCTTTCCTTCATGTCACTAAGACCACTCCACCTTGACAAACACGATTAAAAGATAATGTGGGAAATCTTTAAATGCCCTATAAATGTTCCAAGAACCCACGTGGCCATGGCAACCCTGCCTGGGCCTGGGCTTCCTCCTCTGCGGCAGGAAGCGGGTGGGAAAGGTGGCTGCCACGGTCTGGTCCAACTCTGCTTCTTTCCTGTCCTCCTGAGGGACTCTGCTGGAAGCTGAAACTGACCCTCAGAGCACATTTTTCTCCTAAAAGCAAGCGTGATGCCTGCGCGTCCTCCTGACTAGAGCCCCCCGCCAACCGCATGTGACTTCCCGCGGCCTGGGCCCTGGCTGCCGAAGCACTGAGGCCGGCCCGCCCGCCTCCCAGGGCGGGTCTGTCTTTGGACAGCTGGGCCCTGTGGACGCCTCTGCCGACAGCTGTGAGGACACATGGACGGTGAGAAGGACAAGTTCAGGCCTGTCCACTGCAGTCTTGGCAACAGCAGGACGCAGCCCTGTCCAGATGCCTTGGCTGCGGGAAGGCCTCCTGGGGTCAGTCTTTGCAGATAAGTGCAGAAGGATCCTCAAGGGCTGGAAGGCTGGGAGTCCTGGGTTTGTCCATTTGATCGGCCTCTGCCCCAAAGCCCGGAGGCCCAGCCTGGGGTTTCTTTGTAAATCCTCCCACCGATGCCCCACCCTCAGGGATGAAAGAAAGGCACACTGGCAAGGAAATCCCATTTTACATGCACGGAGCCACCAGCCGCAAAGATGGCTCCTGGTGTGAGGAAGGCTGAGCTGGGAGGGGAGAGCACCCAGCAGCTGGGACATGTGGGACGACCCTCTGGGAATGGATGTGAACACACAGGAACATGGGGCTTCATGCTGAGTAAAAACACGAGGTGCAGGACAATGACTGAAAAAATGGCCAATCACTGATGAGCAATCTCAATGCTCACAAAAGGGGGCAAAGACAGACAGTGGTTGAGAGGGTCTCATGCCACCGTTAGGATGACAACTGTGAAGGCCAAGCAGCAATGGAGAAAATGCTAATTTCTAAGAAGCCTCATATTGGTCATCTCTGCACAGAAGAGCAAGTCTGGAGGAGGACCTGGGAAAAGGAACTCAGGCACGATGTCAGGCTGGTCGAATTAGACTTGGAGAATCGTCCCTCAATGGTCATTTCCTATAGCAGTGATGGCGAACCTTTTGAGCTCAGCGTGTCAGCATTTTGAAAAACCCTAACTTAATTCTGGTGCCGTGTCACATATAGAAATTTTTGGATATTTGCAACCATAGTAAAACAGACTTATATTTTTGATATTTATTTTATATATTTAAATGCCATTTAACAAAGAAAAATCAACCAAAAAAATGAGTTCGCGTGTCACCTCTGACACGCGTGTCATAGGTTCGCCATCACTGTCCTATAGTGTAGTGGCATCGTTTCCCTAGGCAATACTACTGTTTGTGAAATAAGTGTGTATTTTTAAATTTTAAAGACAACGTGGCTGAAAGGGTGAGGGAGAAAAGCAAAGCCTTTGGACAAAGAGCAGAAAGCTTGTGAGGAAGACCAGCCCACGGCCATGGGGGCAGGAAAGAAGCCCCAGGACTCGCCCAGGAAAGTGACACAAGCACCTCCTCGGCTCCAACTTCTTGACATTTACCAAAGAGCTGCTTCCACTGCTGCCCTGGAACTCGAAGGAAGGCGTTACACTTACACACACGCACACACACACACAGAGAGCACACACACGAGCACAGGACGTCTTTTCTAATTACAAGTTTCCCTAAAACACAACCAGGACATGCACATACTTCTGTAGAGTTTCATTTGCCTGAACTATAAGATGAGAGGGTTTTTGTTCTTTGAAATTAAAAGCTCCCAGGATACACTGTTTCGGGTGATGTGCAGGTCCGCCTGACTTCGTGTCTGTGACTGGTGGGTGGGGAGAACATGTGGTTTGGGTGATCTATGGGAAATACCCTCCAATCACAGCCTGGACTAAGCTCCTGGAGGAAAAAAGAGCCATTGTGCACAGGCGTCAGGAAGGCCTAGCTGGAGACCCTGTGATTAGGCAAGAAAATACACGCAGATAAACGCAGAATACCGGGCATTACAGGAAGGCCTCGCTGGAGACCTGCTTCCCTGAAACAGACGGGGGCTCCTCTCCACCTCCCTGCTCCACCAAACTCCTGACAGCTCTCCTTCAGGCGGGAGGGCGAGAACCTGCCTTCGCCTCACCCTTGCAAGCAGGCTCGCCAACCTGGAGTTCAAAGGGTCTGCCTGCCACTGCTCTCAGAATCTGCCCCCAGACACTCTCAAAAGATGCCAGGGGAATACAAACGGTGGCAGGTGGGAGGGGGCTGACAAATGGGTTAAAGATGTCGGCCTGCCCCATTCCCCGCCCTCCCTCGCTGCAGCCATTCCCAATTAGGCGGCTTGATTACAGACCCTGGCTCCTCACGGACTGAACAGCCAGCAAACAAGCAGGAGACACAAACTCCGCACTGCTCTCTAATAAGCCGAGCCGTCCCCGCCAGTGGGGAGATGGTGTGTGCCTCTGTAGGGGTTCCTTGCTTCTGAGTCCTGAGGTGGGGACTCGGGAGGTAACACACAGTTCACTCCTTTTCTGGAAGACAGTCAGTCCTCTGCCCAGCACAGGGCCGGCCTGTCCTGACCCTTCCCTCCTGGCCTGGTGCCACAATGGCCATTAGGAATCATTTCTCTTTTCAAACTACACCAGTAAACCAGCCAGACTCTCGGGAGATGTGCCAGGGTGAATCACACAGAGGCAGGAGGAGTTAAAGCACGATATCTATGTCCACCGTGTCCACTGGAGTTCCTGACTGTCCGGCTCTCACAAGCCAGTGGAGATCCTCTAGGAAAACTAGACATGCCTTGAGCAACTGTGGGTCTCTGAGCCTCGTAATCGACACATCACAGCTATGACAACGCTGGTCTCCCCGAAGGACACAGTCAATCCCTCAAGGCCACACCAATTGTCCAAAAACAACGTCCAGGAACAGTTCACCTGCCCTGGAAGTGCTTCCACAGCTGAGAAGCAGAAGCGGCGACTGGGCAACACAGAACAAGACACACAGACAGACGTAGGGAGCCGAGCTCCACACTTTCTAAGAGGGACAGAGACGCCCTGCGGTTCCTTCTCAAACAGAAAGGCCCCCCGGACACCGCCAGAAACACAGCAGACAGCTCAGCCAGTCAGGCGGGGGTACCGCGTGGGCGACGGGGAAAGTCTCTCCCGCATGAGATCATCCGGGACGTTCCCACATCTGCCTGGGAGCCTCATCTGCTCGCCTGGCAGTCCCTACGCAGCAGGTCCGGCTGGAGAAGAAAATTCCCTTCGCAGCCTCCTCTGCCTCTGCCCACGCTGGAAACCCTGGAGTCCCCGGAGCCCTGTCCCAGGCCGACCTCTCACTCACACCATCACCCTGACGTGCTCATCGCCCCACGGCTTGCTGCCCATCACGCAGCTGCGCCTGCTCAGATCGGAGCTCGATGGCCACTGGCCCAACAGCCTTCCAAACACCCCCACTCAACGGTCCCACCCGGACGTCACCCTCAACATGGCCCGACCAAAGGGGAACTCATCCCCATCCCTCCCCAACCTGAATGCCACCATCCGTCCATCCGTCCCTCACGCAGCACTCCCACCCCGTCCTGCCTCCAGCAAATGCAGCCGAGCTCCCTCTCACAGCTCTGCAGTCTGGCCCCTCGCTCCATCCCCACCGCCCCACCGCCGTTACCTCAGGCCAGTGATGCTCAAGGGAGCCACTGCGCCCGCAGGGGACATCTGATCTGAACTGTCTGGGACATTTTTGGTTGTCACAAACGGTGACACCTTTCTGACCAACCACAGGGTCAAGGTGGTGGGATCCATGAGAGACGCATTTAGTTCACAGCCTGAGACTCAGAATCGGTTTCCACACAAGACGTAACTTTCTTTTCTTTTTTTTAAATATATTTTATTGATTTTTCACAGAGAGGAAAGGAGAGGGATAGAGAGTTAGAAACATCGATGAGAGAGAAACATCGATCAGCTGCCTCCTGCACACTCCCTACTGGGAATGTGCCCACAACCCAGGTACATGCCCTTGACCGGAACTGAACCTCGGACCCTTGAGTCCGCAGGCCAACGCTCTATCCACTGAGCCAAACCGATTAGGGCAAGACGTAACTTTCTGATGGGCAGTTTCTGGGCTCCAGTTCCCGTGAGAAGTTGTAAACAGCTAGGGACCTTCCCAAGTCAAGTCTCCCTATTGTTTTAAACAGCGGCTGACATGGGGTGTGTAATTATTGCAAAGATGTGACTGCTGCTTGAGGCTAAGACCCCTAAGGACGTGCAGATGAAATGCAAACACAGTCACCTTGTTTACACCCAGAGCTCTCAAAGGCCAGCTTTCATCTAGCATCGCACCAATGCAAACTCAAACGTGTACTTCGGAACACGCACAATACGTTATTATCAGGACTGAGAGAGGAAATTCAAGAGAGACATAACTGCGAGAAAATCAAGTGAAAACCCCCACCATTCATCTTAAAGCCACAACTGCTTCTTTCAATCCCAGCCTCAGCCCATGCACAGGGGTCCACTAGGACTGTGGTCGGCAAACTCATTAGTCAACAGAGCCAAATATCAACAGTACTTCTTCAAAATAGACTCGCCCAGGCCGAAAACCGACTTCTGCGCATGGGCCACAAAGTTTCAATCGCACTGTACACGTGCCCGCACGTGGTATTTTGTGGAAGAGCCATACTCAAGGGGCCGAAGAGCCACATGTGGCTCGTGAGCCGCAGTTTGCCGACCATGGCCTAGGAGAACATCAGAAGGCAGGCCTTCCGGGAGGGGCTCCAGCAAACACAGCTCAAAGCCCACCAAGCGGCCCACAGTGAAGGACTATGACTGCACGATGGGCTTCTGATTCAAATATATGTTTTTAATTGACTATTTGACTATTTAGAGAGAGAGGAAGGGAGAGAGAGAAACATCAATTCGAAGGCAAAATACTGATGGGTTGCCTCCTGTATGCCCCCTACTGGGAATCAAGCCTGCGACTTAGGCCTGTGCCCTGACTAGGAATCGAACCAGGATTCGATCCTTTCGGTGCCCGGGACGATGCCCAACCAATCGAGCCACACCGGCCAGGGCAGGCTTCTGATTTTAAGGCAGCAGACGCCCTCCTACCCAGCCAGGGCCAGCCAGGCCTTCCAAAGCAGCGTCTCCGTTCTCCAGCAGGTAAGCTCCTGCACTTCCCCTAACACACGTATGTCCATCTAATCAGGAAAGTCAAAGCAACAGAGCACGGCTCACAAACCGACACCAACACGCCACCACATGCCACAAAAGGGACACCGGTGGATGAGCAGGTGACGGCTGGCCTTCACGTCCCCGGATTACATGGGCAGACACTGTTTCGCATCAGGAACACCACCACCTGAACGGCAGGAAAGACGACAGACCCCAGAGAGAAGCCTGGTGGAACTAACTAGAAAAGCCGAGAGCCTCTGAAGACTGTCGTTTGCAGCCACGACCTGTCCGTGCCTCTGTGATTCCAGCTCAGAAAACAAGCCTGCCCATCGGCAGGTGGTCGCGGGACAGTCCTGGGTAGATGTAGGATTTGCCAGTTCACCAAAGCCCGTCACGTAAGCAAAGTGCAAGCCGCTGCAACTGGAGACGGCATGGAGACGGTTAAGCCGTCCCTGGTGCGCCACCAGGGAGCCCAGATAGAGGCGAGCCTGGGGGCTCGGGATTCCCCAGGGTGCCCTAACTCCCCATGTCCAGAGCAGGGCCTGTGGGTGGCCGCTCGCAGCCGGGCCGTCTCCTGGGAAGGATGTTCAGGCGGTGAGATCTGAAGTCAGAAGCCAGTCTGGGAATTCACCTGAAGACATTTAACTGCCGGGCAGCTAACCTCTGGGGTACTGCAGACAACACTCTCAGCTTGTGTATTAATTCAGGTCACTTGGCCACGTGTAACTGAAAACCTCAAATACCAGCGGCTTTCACAAGATGGAGGTGCTCCTCTCGCATGTGCATGAAATCTCCAGCAGGGCTGTCCCAGGGGGCTGATGGCTCCACCCACCTGGGCCCCTTCCAGTTCCTGCGTGGCTGTAGCCATCCGGGCTCCGAGATGAGTGCGTGCAGGCTCAAGAGGGGGAGGGGGAGGACGGGCGGAGGGATCCACCTGCTCTCGTGGGATGCGGTTTCCAGAACCACCACACAGCACCTCCCAGAGCATCTCAGGGCTCAGCCACCTAACAGGCGGGGTCTTTATTCTGGGCACCCCAACCGAGGAGGGGTACTACACCCACCGGAACTTAATTAGCGTTTTCCATCTGCCACAAGCATTTCTAATAAGCACTTTCCGTGCAGCCCTCATTGACTTTTCATACAATCACATTCCATAGGTATTACTACCCCCTTCCCCAGCGGAGGCTACCACACCACCGAGAGGTTAAGTCACCTGCCCACACTCCCAAAGCCCAGCCCAGGGAGGCTGGCTACCGAGGGCCCAACCTAGGGTCTCAGCCCCTCCCAAAGGAGGCACAGCCACCAGGAAGGGTGCTCCCTGCCCTCCCCAGCCTTCGGTGTACAGCCCAGTCACAGGCACAACTGGGACCACATTGGTTTGGCCCTTGGACACAGGACCCACTCGACCTTCCTCCCCGGCACCCCCTACGCCCAGCCTCTGCTTGGCCATTTCCACAGCCTGGCCATTCATGGTTGGCCAATCCATCACCCACCCCCCGTTGTTCTCTTCAGTGTAAAGCAGCCTTTCCAAGTCTCGGGGACCCCCTTGCATTGCCGCCAGGTTCTGGCTGCATTACCATCACCACGCCGGCTACATACACAGAAGGGTGTGTTTGTTTGCAGGCGTGTGGAACCCTGACGCCGATGTCAGTCGTCAGAAAACCTTCTGTGGGTTTTCCTTTGCGTGTGGCCCTGGTGTATCGAGGCACTGCTGACACATTTGCCTGCTTGGGCGCTAGACTGCAGGCCCTGTCACAATATTTTCTGACAGGCCATGACGCGTTTCAGGACACGATTCTCGGTGAGCAGAGCGTGTGTTCACAATATGTCCCCACAATCTGCCCGTCTCCCGGGGCGGCTCTCTGCTTTGATCAGGCGGCATGCGCGCTGTCACTGGGGTTCATGCATTATGCAGACCCGGCACCGAGCAGCGCGCAGCACAGGCCTGGTTCCAGTAATTAGGAGGAGGACCCAGGTCGGAGGCGGTGGGGCTGAGCGTTGCCATGGCGGCGGCAAGGGAAGGTGGTCGCACCGGGATGAAGGACAAATGTGCCTCCACCTGAGCCGGTGGCAAGCCGAAGGGCCTCAGCCACAGGGATGAGCACAATGCCCCACTGTGAACACCGAGACACAATGCATCCAGCGAATCCCCCAAACCTGCCCGTATTCTTTATCAAATTTAGAGTCTGCCTAACACGGTGTGCTGCATCTTCACAGCTCGCGGAAAACGCTCACGCCGTAGGCTACAAAACCCTACGGCACACATCTTTAACAAAGTAACATACCGAGAAACGTTTAGGAGAAATTCCACCAAAATCGTAACAAGGATGTGTGACAGGACTCCGGGTTTTCCAAAAGTAACTTTTCTTTCAATATGTGTGCTTCATTTGGCACAAAAATCTCTCCACAGTTCCCTGCTTTCAAGTTTCTTATTCGTGAATTACTTTCCTGACGGAAAAAATACAATGAAATAGTCCACATAAAGTGAAATGGTATGTATCTCCTTAGGAGGTGATTTTGATTACTATTGTGTCATTATAATCCCCCAGTAATGGTCATTTCCTGCCGCCCATGAAGTCTGTTCCCGGCAGCTCCTCAAAGATGGTCCCCACGCTGGATACTTGGTCCCCAGCCTGGAGACTCTCCTCCCGCTTGTCTGTCTGTCCTCCTCGTGTGGTTTAGCTCCTGGCTGTGACCACAGCATCCTAACCAGCCCCACTCCTCCTGGTTCCCAGCTCCCGGGGCTCATCACACCTCACACCTCACTCAGGACACCCTCGTGGCACGCCCACCTCCCACAGACCCACCTCCAGCTTCCCTTCTCCTTCCAGCCACCGGACATTTAGCCTCACACAGACTAGTGTGAGATTTTGCTTTATGAGAACAATGAAAATAAACCAAATATGCCTACCTGGTGGTTTGACCCAATACGACTAGATTTCAAATATTACATCTGCTAGAAGCTATCAGAACCCAGGTTAACAAACTACAGCCAGTGGGCCACCTCCAGCCCGACTCCAGCTTCTGTAAGTGAAGTTTTACTGCAACACAGCCACGCCCACTTGTTGGGAGTGTCGAGGAGCAGCTAAGGGGCTGCCACAGGACATCCAACCACGAAGCCTAAAACATTCACCAGCCGGCCCCTTCCGGAAAGTGTCCGGTGGCTTCCACACTGGAAATTCTCACTTCAACTCTGTTTTGCCCCTTAGAAAAAAAATTTAATGTCATTCAAATTACTCTTCTCTAAATAACTTTGTTTATGTAAGTAATATGTGCTCATTGAGAAAAATAGGAACATATATTTAAGAAAAATATTAAAGGGGAAGTAAACACCCATAAAACTCACCATCAGGTGACAATAGAAGACCTGACTTTGTGTGTGGGGCACACAGTACTATATACAGAACTTGTAACCCAGAAACCCACACCTAAAACCTGTATGTTCATGTTAACCAATGTCACCCCAATAAATTTAATAAATTATTTAATAAAAAATAACCTCACCATCACTACCACTAACATTCTTGTATGTGTCCTTCCAGATTTATATACACATACATATTTGTTTTATTGATTTGAGAGAGAGAGAGGAGGGAGGAAGAGACAGACAGAGACATCAATTTGTTGTTCCACTTATTTATGCATTCCTCGGTTGATTCTTGTGTGTGCCCTGATCGAGGATCAAACCTGCAACCTTGGGATGACTCTCTAACTAACTGAGCTACCCAGCCAGGACCTATACAGAGGTAGTTCTTTTAAAAACTGGTGGCATCCACCAACGACGCCCACTCCCCATGCGCCAAGCCCTGCACCATGGGCCTTCCCTGAGTCTCCCCATCAACCCATCAAAAATCTTACCAGGCAGAGCACACATGCTCTGTTCAGTCACGTCTGCCCACAATATAAAACACACCTGGACATTTCCATTGTCCCAAGTTTTCACGCTCATAAAACAGAAACAGCCCCTGTGCATTCTTTTCACGAACATCTCTGCTAATATTCTCCTTTACTGCCTTTCTCCACGCAGAATTCCTAGATCAAATGGAACATTTTTAAGGCTCCAGTCACATGGTGTCACCTGGCCTTCCAGGAGGATTGGCAAATGCATACTCCTACCTCTAGTGCCTGGCAACGTCCTAACTCACTGTGCTTTAATCTTCTATTAGAAACCTCTTTAAACCATGATTCCAATGAAAAGCCCCCGCTGAACCTGAACACGGGTCATTTTGTCTTTTGGATCACAGGTTTTATCTCTAGCATAGCACAGCACAGCCAACAACCTTAACACGCTCATCCGTATTTATGTTATCTTTTAATTCCCTTTCAAGTGGAGGTTTATAAAGAATGAAAATTTGGTGACTTGTAATGGAAAAACTAGCTGTTTGGGTGAATAACAGCACACTGTCAAAGCAAACTTTTCTCTCTCTTTTGGACAATCAGACCCACCATTCCCCTCCCCCGCCAGGTAATAATACCACACACACACACACACACCCCATATAGAAAAAGCAAAAGCAAATAAGGTAAAATGTTAAATCAGGGAGATGCATGACCACCCATCATGGTCTTCTCTGTGGATTTTAGGATTTGAACCATTTAATACTTTAACCATGAAGACATAAGGTTCTCTCAACAGTTAAGAAGTCACCTTCCAGCAACGGGTCCCTGGGCGTGGCGGCTGCAGAGCTGAGATCTGGCCAGGAGCTCCAGAGCGCATTGGCCACCTCTCTGAGTTCTTCTGTTAGTAATTAGTGGCGGTACAGCCCCCTGGAGGTCCCGCTCATGGACACGCTCGGTGTGATCTAACTTATCCATGAGGCAGCTCCCACTGGAATCATCCTTCAAACGGAAACAAAATATTCCTCTTGGGGACTATCCCTTATTAAATATGACCTTTTGTCATGTTACAAGTGTTCCATAAACAGTGGAAAACACCACCGTACTAACAAAAATTGACATAGAAAGTAATGACTGAAGCGGCTGAAAACAGACGCTGTCATTCATTCACAGAAAGTATCTAAAGTGAGGGGCAGGGCGAAGAGCCACAAGTCAAGAAATACACCCAGATGTGTCATCACAGGTCTACAGCACAGCATCCTAACCTTCCATTCCCGCCTGGCCTTGCGGGAAGGCCCAGGCACCAGAGCCAGCCCAGCAGCCCCAAGCGAGGGGCTGAGACCAAGGCCCTGGCCCAGGACGGCTCAGAGCGCCTGGAAACTTCCAAGCAGCAACTCTGGAAGCCGACACGTGCAGAGCAAGTGCAGTCTAATTACCCGTCATTTCCAAATTAACTAATTTTCCATCCCCAAAATATGTTTTGCTAATGTTTACACGAGTTGGCACGAGGCGAAGCAGAGCTTGCTCTGCGGCTGCTGCCCGTGGATTTATTTCTGTTGTGCGCAGCACTGCACATGGACGGGCAGAGGTCAGCCCGCAGAGCGTGCACAGGTCCCCACAGCGCTCCGCCCGTGCAGATGCCGGCTTCTGCAGCTGCGTCAGAAGTTCCAAAGGAAAGGCCCATTGATGTAAAAATACCATAGCTCTGGCAGCCTGGAGAACATCGGTGATCAACAGGAAAATGAGCTCGACCCTACTACACACAGGCAGGCGTTCTGCTGTGCTTCCCAGATACTGTGTTTTTTTTTTACAAAGTGAAGGTAAAAAGATCATGACTCGCTGAAGGCTCATAGTATTTTTTAGCAACAAGGCATTTTTAAATTAAGGTATGTCCTTTGTTAAGCATGTTATTGCACACTTAATATAATACAGTATCGTGTTAATGTAACTTTTATATGCACTGCGAAACCAAAACATTCGTGTGACTTCGCTCTATTATTTGCTTCATTGCGGTGGTGGTGGTGGTCTGGCACTAAGCCCACACTATCGGTGAATTTGCCTGTCCTCAAACTCAAACTCAACCTGATGGGCACTGCTGCTGACTCCCTGCTCTCTCCCTCCCTCTAGGGTGCAGGTGGGAAGGGCCGAGAGCAGGGGTCCCAGCCCATCCAGACCTATGCCCCTTTTGTAAAGCAATGCTGGCTGACAGAAGAAACCAGAAACATCACAATTTACTTCTTACAGTGACTGTCCAGTGCATATGTGCCAGAAGCAACAGGTGTGCAATTCCCAAATCTCGCCTGTAACAGGTTTGCGGTAAATAAGTTGGTGCTAAGAACAGAGCCTGGCCCACATACGTGCGTGCTCAAAACATTAACTACTAGAGGCCCGGTACACAGATTCATGCACTGGTGGGGTCCCCCGGCCTGGCCTGCGGGAATCAGGCCGAAACCAGCTTTCCGACTCCCCCAAGGGGTCCCGGATTGTGAGAGGGTGCAGGCCAGGCCGAGGGAACCCACCGGTGCACGATTGGGGCTGGGGAGGGACGTGGGAGGTTGGCCAGCCGGGGAGGGACCGCGGGAGGGCTCCAGGGCGTGTCCGGCCTGTCTCGCCCAGTCCCGATCAGCCGAACCCCAGCAGCAAGCTAACATACCAGTCGGAGTGTCTGCTCCCTGGTGGTCAGTGCATGTCATAGCAACTGGTCAAACAGTCGAACAGTAGGACCCTTAGCATATTAGGCTTTTATTATTTAGGATTATGGTCCAAACAACCCATAAGACATGTGAGTGAGCAGAACTGAGTCCACTCTGCCCAAGGCTCCCAGTGTTCCAGGTCTGGTTTTCAAAGGTTCAAGGCTGACTTTGGTTTGTCCGTGAACAGAAGCACTGGGACGCAGGAGTTAAGGGCCAGCACTGTGCTGTCCAGGAGCTGCTGCAGATCACGCTCACCTGACTCTGTGAAGTGAGTCCAAACCTTTCCAGGCCCTTTCCAGCTGGCCACCAGCATTCCTTCACTCCAGCTTCTGGCTTTATACTCAGATCTCCTTGTTTGACTCTGACCTTCCTGCCTCTCTCTTGCAAAGGCCCTTGTGATGACACTGGGCCCACCTGGATCATCCAGAATAACCCCTGGTGAGGCCTTAACTTGATCTCACCTGCACGGCCCCATTTACTGCAGGAAGCCAGCTATTCGCAGGTTTCAGGGATTAGGATTCAGGCATCTTTGGGAACCTTTACCGCAGTGGTTCTCAACCTTGGCTGCACATTAGAATCACCTGGGAATCTTTTTTAAATCCCGATTTCTGGGCCTCATCCTCCAGAAATTCTGTTTCTTTGTTATGGGGTGGGGCCACAATATTAGTAACAAAGAAACAGAATTTCCGGAGGATGAGGCCCAGAAATCAGGATTTTAAAAAGATTCCCAGGTGATTCTAATGTGCAGCCAAGGTTGAGAACCACTGCTTTACCATCTGTCATGTTTACCTCCCAGGTTTTGTTAATGAGGATTAAATAAGATTACACATGCCACTCACCCAGGGCTTGATAACATGTAAACATTACTATTAAGAGCTTATTAACAGCAGTGACTGCCACTCTTCAAAGTCTTCTAATTTCAAGCTTTCATGGTACATTATCTAAATATAAGCTTAATGATGAATCTTATTAATGAAAAGAAATGATAAGATAATTAAGGCCTTTTTAGTCTATAAATCCTTAATTGGGGCTGGTTTGTTTTGCCTGATGGGTGCCTGGAAAGTTCTGCATCCGTGTACAATGTGTCTACAGGAAAGTAAATGTTAGGAAAGAGCCGATTAAACCAGATAAATGGGGGCTTCCATGGCAAGAGCAGACCAGGTGCCTGATAACAGAATGTATTCACTGGGCAGAGAAAGTGTGGAGCCCACAAAAGCCATGTGCTCCAGAAACTCACCCACCAAAGCCGCCTGGAATTTTTCAGCCCCTGTGGCTCAGTCCTGAGCAGACAGAAATGACTAGCACCCCGTCCCTGAGGCTCTGGGTCCCAACAAGAACACGGTTACTGACAGGTCCATATCACAACGGCAACAGGGGCAACAAGCAAGCAAAAGGTGTGCCTCAACACGGCAATGCATGCAGCCCTGCAACCGAGGATGTGTGAGTAAATCAAGACCTGAACCTTCTAGTGCTGCTTTTCTCCAAATTAGACAAATGCATACATTTGGTTGATGCTCCAAGAAATGGCAGTTCCTTACCTCAGGTAACTGAACTCCCTCCCCAGCCCCCAGCCTCCACACCACCACCTCGGAGACCCAGATTCCCAAACCACTGTTTTGCTATTTAAATTCAAAAGTGGGTTCATGTGGATCCTAAAACTCGCCATTGTATTCACTTACTAAAACAAGTCTGCTTTCAGAGAATAAAACAAGAAATCCCTCTTGAAGGTAAACTATGTTTCTACCAAACCCTTCAGCCAGGTCACCATGAGAAATTGTAACTCAAAAGCCAATGTTACAAACAACCCCACTGTTGACCGGGGCCTTATTGTTTCAGCCACTAAATCTTACTACCCTGCCTCTCACACTGGAGCGTTTTCGAACATGTTTGTACAATGAGCAACTCTCTGTGCCTTGAACAGAACAAATTTAATTCTCTGGACATTTTAACCTAGTTTTTAAAAATTATATTCTTTCGACTGCTGTTCCTCATCTACTCACACTTACTTGTTCTGGGTTTTAAGAATGGTTTTTTCCTCTATTACAATTAATCCTTAAAATTAAAGCTGCAATCCCCTGCTCAGGTCACTTCAGCAGGCCAAAAATGAGAGCAAATGTTTCCCTTTTTTATTACAAATTCGTAAACGGGAGCCCTGCCCAATCCCTGGAGAACTGGTGTGACTCCGAGTTTTTAATTCATTCGAAGTTTTAAAAAAATAGTAATACACAAAGATTCACATGTGTTCGCTTCACAAGCATCTCTAGGGAAGTTAATAATGGCATTTACCAATCACACAACACACACCCCTCGCTTCAATGACGCAACACCAGGGCTTCTTTCTCCAGCTTTTGTTAAGAGGCAAAGGCATCTTTTTTTTAAGGTTTTATGTTCAGAATTTTTCTTTTCACTATTAATTTTTAAAATTCTGTTCAGGGCAAAAGCGTTTATTAAAGGTCCACTCAAGCTGACCACAGCTGGGCAGGAAGAGCCCCCAGTGGAAGCCATTACCCTCTGAGGGTTCTACAGCCTCACAGGTGTGTTGCAGTCAGTGGGTGGAATTAATCCAGGGGTGAGGGTTGATACAGAAGTGGAACTGCTAGGTCAAAGGCCACGTACATTTTTAAGGCTTTTATTACATTTTGTCAAACTTTTCTTCCAGAGGGGCTGTTCCAATTTCTATTCTTCCCACTAATGAAACAATTTGTGTGCCCCCCACAACTCCTGGGTTGAAATATAACTCTCAAGGGATGGCATTAGGAGGTGGGGCCTTTGAAGGTGATTAGTTCATTAGGGCAGAGCCCTCATGAGTGGGATGAGTGGTCTTATAACAGGACCTAAAAGCCCTGGCTGGTGTGGCTCAGCTGGCTGAAGGTCATTCCATATACCAAGAGGTTCCTGGTTTGATTCCCCATCAGGGCACATGCCTGGATTTCAGGCTCAATCCCCAGTAGGGGGCATGCAGGAGGCAGCCAATTGATGTTTTTCTTTCTTTCTCTCTCTCTCTCTCTCTCTCTCTCTCTCTCTCTCTCTCTCTCTGAGGATACAAGATGTCTGACACCTGGAAGACAGCCCTCACGGGGCCATGCTGGAACCCTGATCTCAGATTTCCAGCCTCCAGAAATGTGAGCTATAAATTTCTGTTACTTGTAAGCCACCCAGTCTGTAGAATTAAAGTCACCTCATGGTTTTATTTGTTCTTCTAGTTGTCCCTTTATTTACTTTATGAATCTGTGTCTTTCCTTTGGTTGGAGAATTTCTTGTTCTTATTGTTTTACAAGAACTCTTTACATATAAAGGACAATCCTTTGTCCTATATTGTAAATATTTCCCCAGTTTATCTATCTGCCTTTTAGTTTTACTTAAAGTGCTTGTGATGTTCAAAAGATGTTGTCAGGCAAACCTCATTGTTTCATTTTCTGCCTTTGATGGCCATCCCAAGACTATAGGCCTTTCAAAATTTGTTTTGGGGGAGTCTATCTTTGGAATGGCTATAGGCAAAAAAGAGAAAAACAATAATTTGACCTAATTTCACAATAAGCCAGCTCCCGAGAGGCAGAATGCATAGCTATCCTGTGAAGTCAGGGGACCAGAGGACAGCTGACCCCGTTGCCTTAAAATACTTTCTCTTGGCATAAAAAATAGGTTACAATGGCTCAGAGATGAGAGCAATGCCAGACACAGGTTTTAGTCACATTCATGGATAAATTTAGGCAAAATGTAATAAACTCTTTGCCTACAACCACTAGAGAGATAATGCTTTGAAAACACAGCTCAGGCTGTGAGTAAAAAAAGGGATCCTTCCAATTTTAGTTCATTTGAGATCCTTCCCATTTTAACGCTCCCGGCCAGCTCCTCAGTAGGGTGAGTTAAAAGGCAGTCTGAGGCAGAACAGAAGGAGGATGGGTGTTGTGGTCAGGACGCCCTGTGAAGTCAGTTCACTGACTCAGTCATGTGACCCTGGACGACTGAACTGACCCCTGGACAGGGCTCCCCACAGCTGGACTGTGGAAGTGACAACACCTGCCTGTGACCAAATGAAGTAGCAGAGACCACGCCTCACCTTCTGGTCCTCTCCACACAGGAAGATACTACCATTTACATTTGATCAGAGTGATAATCCAACAGAAAAGCCACTCACCTCGCATGGAGCTCTGTGCTGAGCACGCCACCCGCAGGCAGACCTTACTTGGCTTTGGCTGTCGGGAAGTTGGCCCCAGGATTGCCGAGGCCCAGTGGACTGAGTCTGTTATAAGTCTATCACATATGGCATGTGCGCTAGTAGAGAAAACATCTGAGCTAAACAATTAACAGCTTCAGAATCAGATTTAATCCTAGGCAGCCAAGAAAATGGAAAAAGACAACACATCATGGCACCCAATGTTTTGTTCTATTTCACATTAAAACAAAAAACAAAAAACAAAAAAACCTCATGGAGAACACTGCGGTGGCTGATTTAGCCTCTTCCCCAACCCTGTGGACACTGTGTCTGCCCCCATACCTGGCACATCCCAAATCCCAAGCCAGGATGCACATGACAGGGGCAGGGGCCCACATTCCTGTAGGAACCTTCAATGCTCCCACTACAAGTGAAAGTGTTCTCCAGTCTCCCAGGCTTTATAGAGAGCAGAGCCCCCAACCCGCCCCATGCTTCTCACATTCTCTACCCCCTGAGCAACAGCCTTCCTCCACTTCCTCAACGCAGCCCTCCCAACACGGGGCCTTGCTGGGCTGCTCCCCTCAGGGATGAAGGCACTCCCACCCCTACTAAGACCTTAAAGAAGGACAGGCCTGGGGCTAGCTCCCACCTGCTCAGCCCTTCCCTGAGCCCATTCCTGGCACCTACGCCAGCACCAGCCTCCTGCCCCCTAAGTAGCACTGATCACACTGCTAACTTATGGTTCCTGGGGTGACCCTGGCCAATGTCACCTCTCCCTCAAGACTCCAAATGCCCCAAGGCCAAAGACCTTGCTTGCTTTGGCTCACCAGCAGTCTCAGATGTTCCATAAATATTTGATGGATGAATAAACAGATACCAAGGCATGGGACTTAGGGGCTTTCGTGATTATTTAACCAGAATATATATTTTATATATATTATAATAATGTATTTATTTACTTACTTACTTATTTGAAAGAAAATCATAGGGAAGATTCTGACTCATCCAAACATTCCTAAAGGACAAAGAACTCTTGCTGCTGGCCAGGTGTCACCCCAGTTCCCTGCGGCAGATGGGTGAGGACTCCTGCGGACACACAGTGATGTGATATGCTAATTCACCGTTAATTACTGCCTCTACTCACCAATGCCTTGAACTGGAGGTCCTATGGGGAGGGCTGCACCAATTAGGGACATTCACAAAGGAATATTTTAAAGTAATTACCAGTTTATTTTAAATGCTTCTTTAATCATGCGATCACCTGGTTCTATTTACCTGTGATGTAGTCTTTTTTCCTTTCCTTACAGTTTCTGGTAGTTTTTACGGAAGAATCGGGAGGAAAGGACCGTCCAGGGGCAAGCATGCTTTCCTGCTTAGCTGGGAATTCTTTTGCCAGCCTTCACCTCCTTCAGGAGAACAGCGTTCTGTTGGCTTCTGGACCCACAGCTTCGATGAAAACAGGC
The DNA here is from genome assembly GCF_014108235.1 of Myotis myotis. Lineage (NCBI taxonomy): Eukaryota > Metazoa > Chordata > Mammalia > Chiroptera > Vespertilionidae > Myotis > Myotis myotis. The sequence continues at coordinate 33,663,400 of NW_023416390.1, read as the reverse complement.
GTAATATGTCCCACTAAAGGAAGCTGAAAGGTCTGGGGGGGCAGGGATTGCAACATACACTAAATGCAAACAAGTTTGGGTTACAAGGCAGAACCCATTTTCTTGTAAAATGAGTTTTCCAATTAATGTCCTTACATTGCTAAACTGTTGGCCTCAAAATCCCATAGGAAGAGTATTAAATGTAAAACTATTTCAAAATGCAACTCAGAGTCATTAGCTCACCTCACCTTGGGAAGCAGGGTCAATGCCACCTACCTGCCCACCAACAAGAACGCAGGATGTTCATAAGATGAAAGGACACCAAAACCACCTGAACCAAGAGTCTCAGGTGGAGGCAGAAGCTGGGATCAGAGATGTGGGCTCGAACGTCCCCCAGAGCCCAGTGGCTGGCAGGGCGAGCCCCAGGCAGAAGCAGGCGTGGCACGTGTGCCGGGGAGAGATCAGCCTGGCTCTGTGTGTGTCCACCCCATGCAGCATGGCCACCACACCCCAATGACCCCGGATGTGAGGCTGAGAATTCCCGAATTCTGCCCACCTGGACCACGAGGCCTCTTACACTCATGTCCGGAGTGTCGGCTCTCGGGACTGGAAGGGAAACAAACCCACACCAAGCGGAGCTCAGCTCCCTCAGCACCTGAACGCAATTAGCGAGGAAGTGTGTATCTGTCAGTGTGAATAAGCACCAAGGCAAAGACCAATTCACAGATCGTCTGGGGGGTCGGCACTCAAGGCCTGGCCCCTGAGATCTCATTACCAGAGGCAGGAGCCCCAGCGACATGAATTATTTACTGCAGCTCCTGCATTCACAGGCATCATATTGTAAGAAAGGGCGTCTGGGCCCCCTTGACACAGGCCACCACCCAGAGGCACCAGCTCGGGGCTGTGAGAGGTGCAATCAATTAGCCAGCACCCTGAGGTCCCACCCAGATGGGAGGACACATCTGTACAAGCCTCCCCTCCAGCACAAAAGTCCCCCTAACACAGCAACAGACGACAGGCCTCACAGAGAAAAATATAAAACAACAAGCAATTTGGAAAGCAAAGTCCTGAAATGGGGCTCGGATTAGGGTGACAATGAGAAAATAAATAAAGCGTGTCTGTTCTCCAGTGAGACTGCAGGCCGCAGACCAGAATAATTTTGCATAATTATTACCATGAACATCAACACCGATGAAGTCCGAGGGGCAGGCCCGCTGTGCCCGGGGTTCTGGCCAGAGGCCGGGGATATGGTTTCGGTCCCCGAAGGACAGACCCACAAGCATGTGACAGAACAGTGACCATGTGTTCTAACGCTGGGACAGAAGAGGGACGGTTTCTTTGTCTAACATGCAAACATACTTATGTGAAAATGCCGACAGAGGTAGAGAAATTCAAATCATATTTATGACTAGTGAAAGCTCTTTAAAGAAATGAAGACATGTCCACCAACTCTAGGTTTGAACAGAAACTCAATTTCGTACTTTGGACACTAGATGTTGGGTATCAACACCGTTCCTTACGACTGGTCCAGTCTCCTGCTCATCCCTGAGCAGCCGGGCCAGCCTTCGACTCCTGCTCAAGACACACTCGAAGACGAGTTCCCTGACTACGTCTCAATCCGTATTTGAGGCCTGAGCACCCAGTTGCCTACACAGCATGAAAACCATGGCTTCGACCCACCCACCCCCACCCTGAGCTCTCACCCCTGCAGGCAGCTCCGGGCAAACTGCTCTTGCTCTGCAAAGTTCAGCTCCATAAACACACTCACACATCATGGAAGCCCTGAGGCTGGACAGAGACAACCAGGACTTGAAAACATGAACGTGGTTTTGGTCCTTCATTCAGTTGAGGCTTCTGCTCTCAAAGGGGCTGCAATCGGAAAGGGAGACTCTGACCCCAAAGTGCTACATGGGTCACCAGGGCACCAAACCTTTCAGCTGCCAAGAAGGGGCTCTGGGAACAGCTTGAAGGGGTGGCCCCTAAGCTGAGCCGTGGGAAGAGGGCAGAGGCCCAAGCAAGGGCAGAGTCCTCCCCTCGAGCAGCAAACGGTCATCGCACCAGCCCAGCAGGGGCATAGCCTCGTGGGGGCTGGCGTGGCCAGGGGGCCTGGAGGAAGTGGCCTGCAGGCTGCACAGGGTGGTGCTGGGTTTAGGTTCCAAAAGGCAGCTCTGGGAAGAATCCCAACTAGGGTCAGTGAACCATTCCACTTGAGCAGCCCTCTGAGATGCTGGGAGAGGAGTCCAGGCAGGAGACAGCAGGAAAGAAACTGGGGAACAGGGCAGGGAACCCCCGGAGCAGAGCATGCACCTGAGGACGTCAAATTGCAGACAGAATGTGAGAGGAAGCAGTGTCCCCCCAAATCCATATGTGGGAGCCCTAACCCCGCAGTGTGATGGTATTTGGAGAAGGGCTTTTGGCAGGTGATGAGAGTTAGGTGTGGTCATGAGGGAGGGGCCACAAGATGGGATCAGTCCCCTTCCCAGGTGAGACACCAGGAGGACACAGTGAGAAGGCGCCCTCTGCAGGCCAGAACGAGAGGCCTCACCTGACCTGACCATGCTGGCACCCCGATCCTGGGCTCCAGCCTCTGAAACTGTGAGACCAGTGTCTGTTGGCTAAGCCTCCACCCACCTGCGGTACTTTCTCACTGCAGCCGGAGCCGAGACACGGTGGACTCAGACGCTTGGGCGCCGGAGCACGGCAGATCCTGCTCGGAAGCCTGGGCTACGTTCAGTGAAGCGGGGAACAGGGTGGGCTCGGGCAGGGCGCACAGCATGGCTGTGGCTCATCAGCCAGTGGCATCAACACAGATGAGGAGCGGAAGCTGGGCCGGAGCCGATGCCAAAGGTGGTGACAAGCTGGGCGCCCTGTCTGTCTGTGGCCATGGGCTCCACAGTGTCGGCCCTGAACAGGGCCGGGTGCTCTGGTGAACACCAGCAGACGGAATGCAGGAAGGGCCTGCACAGTGATCACACCCTGGCTAAATGGAGATGCGTGTCTATGTTTACAAGCCTGTTTGATTTGATTACATAGTATTCTGTAACAGGAAAGACTGGCTTTTTACGTCATATAAAAAGCAGCAGATGCCATTGGCTGAGACAGAGGAAACCAAGGCTTAGTTAGCAACAGAAGGATAAACAGAAGCGGCATCAGGAACCACGGTGCCCACAGCTGGAGAGAACATGGGCCTCGCTGGGTCTGCTTCCGGCTGCAGAGATGGGGCGGAGCCCAGGTGCGGGGCCGGCCCAGGGTCCGAGCCAGGACAGGAGCAGGCTCAGGGTCCAGGTGTACAACTTCCTCACCAGTCGCTTCCACTCCGACTTTTCTCTTCCTCTCCTATGTTCCCATAGCCTGCTTAGGATTATAATCAGGATCAAGGAAAACTGCTCAGATGGCTGCCGCACTAGGACCTGACCACAAATCTCCCCACACATCGGGAAAGAGAACCACCAGAAGTAAGAAAGGAGGAAAAGAAACCGCCAAGCGCTCTGTAATAGGCACGCTTCAGAATGACACCGCTCTGCACAGTCACTTCTAAGCAGAACTTCACCACTTCCTTTCTCTGTGGCTCTTCTATTTCTATTCTTATTATTATTGTCATTACTTTTTAGATATATTTTTATTGATTTCAGAGAGGAAGGGAGAGAGATAGAAACATCAATAATGAGGGAGAATCATCGATCAGCATGCCCACACTGGGGAATCAAGACTGCAACCTGGACATGCGCCCTGACTGGGAATCAGACTGTGACCTCCTGGTCATAGATCAATGCTCAACTACTGAGCTACATCGGCAGGGCTATTGTTGTTGTTGTTATTATTATTACTGCTTTACTGCATCTACTACAATTCCTGTGATTATTATCAATGTGCGCAGTCAGGGGGCTACCTGGAGAGTGACGAGAAAGGGTACCTTCCCTGACGTCCTAACATGGCTTTTGTTTTGTCCCGTTTCTCCCAGGCCTTCATCACACTGACCTCAAGGTCTCCGGTCAGTTACAACTCATAGAAAATCGCTCCCCTCTACCCCACAAAAATAAATAAGTAAAAGGAGGACAAGTCTTTGTTTGGCAACCAAAGCAGCAGAGCCTCAGGAATCAGGGACCCCCATTCCTGTCCCGGCTCCATCGTTTCTGGGTCTGTGGCCTTTGTGGAGCCACCTAACCATGTAACCTCTCAGAGCACCATGGCTCCCCAAGCCCCTCCCCACCCCCCCAGCCCCCCGCCAACTCATCCAGATGGAGGGCCGGGCACACTGGGAGGGCACATGAGACCTGCCCCACAGTGAGCGGCGGGCAAGGCGGTGGCCTGACTATGCTCTCCCTAAGCATCCCAGTGCCCTGGGACAGTGCCACCTCCCGAGGGTCACGCCCAGCGAATCCCGGCCAAGCCTCTTAGCTGGAAACTCCAACCAGTGGGTCTCTTCCCAGAGTCGGATTACAAGGGAAAAACACACCCCATGGAATTTTCCAGAACACAGCCAGCCAGCTCTGGTTGCGAAGGTCTCCGGCAGGGCAGTGAGAGTAAGAAGGGGCCTGGATGTGCACCAGGCAGAGCAATAACCCTGAGGCCAAAACAGGAATGGATGCTCCAGAGAAGTCCACCGTGACGCCCAAAATACAAGAGTGAAACTAAGAGCCCCGCCGTCTGTGTGCAGGGGACCCAGTCCGAAGCCCCGACCCGCTGCGCAACCCCTACACCAGGGTGCCCACCAAGTGCAGGGCCGGTCTGCACCCGCCGCCCTGTGCCCGGGACGCAGGGGCCTTCAACTCAGGGCATCTCTGACGCTGAGAACGTCTGGGTGCACTTCTTGTCTAACATATTTTCAAAAGAACAACATTTGTTTTGCTGAAGCACAACATCTAGATATTATCTATTCTTTAAAAATTCTAAAGTACTAATACAACCTCAAAGAATGTTCCCACCACCGCATCCTAGAGCCTGGGAGGCAAGCAAGCCTCCAGGACGCCGCCCGGGAGCTGGACCTACACAGAGTTCTGGGGGAGACTCAAATCTGTCCCCCACAGCCTGCCAGCTGAAGGGTCCTCACAAGGCTTGGAGACCAGCCGCTCCAGGTAACAGGTGAAGCCTCCGTCAGTCAACAGCCAGGCCTGCAGGCTCCCAGCGAGTCCCCCTGTGGCCCCTAGAATGGGTTCCTCCTGCCCTGGATTCTGTGTGTCCCCTTTTGCCTGCAGAGAGCACTAAATACAGACAAATGCAATTCCATAGAACAGCAGCCAGATTTCCACAGAACAAGCTGGACTCCATGAGTAAGAAGATAAACTTGATCCCAGCACACTGTTTTAGGAATACAGTGGAATACCTGGAACCCAGGTATCCATTGGCTAAATCAGTGATGGTGAACCTTTTGAGCTCAGGCGTGTCAGCATTTTGAAAAACCCTAACTTAACTCTGGTGCCGTGTCACATATAGAAATTTTTTGATATTTGCAACCATAGTAAAACAAAGACTTATATTTTTGATATTTATTTTATATATTTAAATGCCATTTAACAAAGAAAAATCAACCAAAAAAAATGAGTTTGCGTGTCACCTCTGACACGCGTGTCATAGGTTCGCCATCACTAGGTAAATCATGCCTTGGTCTTCTACTCTATAAAATCTCCCATTTCTCACCTGAGATCCTCCCCTGCATGGCTGGGGACAGCCCAGGGTCGGGGAGAGGTGGCTCTGTGTTTAGAGACACGGGAACTCACTTTGGTCCCAACTCTGCACTTAGGAACCTGGGAAAAGCCACCTGACCCTGTGGCGTCACCCACAGGATGCAAACAAGAATTTAACACCATTCTTCTGACTTCCCAGCCTCACTGGACGAATGAGATAATGCATGTGACACCGGTTTGTAAATAACTATAATTTGCAAGAAGCACTATTTCTTACTTTAAAACTGCATGGCACCAGTAACTGTGTCCCCATCAGTGACACTGCTCTGTCCCCCACCCCCAAACCCATTAGAGGAGAGAGGGCTAAAGGGTGAATTACATCCACCTTGTACAAACCAGCTCTGCCTTCACTGAAAACTGACACATTATCAGCTCTCCGAGAGCCCCCAGCCCCCCTCCTGCCTCCCGCACCAGATCCACCAAGAGGTTAAAAAAAGGGCGTTGGTTGAGCAGCTGCAAACACATCTGGACAGTGTGCCAAGTGTGACTGACGGCAGGCGAGCAACTGGCCACAGCAGAAGCCTCACTTTGCACCTACGAAAGGCTTGGAAAATGGCCAATTTGGGAAAACAAGGAATAGTTACCAGTGTCCAAAGAATTCTTTTCTGCAGACACATAAACATACTTGCTTGTTTTATTGTTTTAATTCTAAAATACATGCTTATTAGAGAAAGTCTAGAAAATTAAAAATAGCAAGAAAAAAAAAAACCCAGAATCCCAGCAGGCAAACACATCGCTGTGTCTGCAGTGTTTAAACCACTGGAGCGCCATGAACCACCGCGGGAGGAAGATGCTGCTGCGTGTTACCATGGTAACCCGGACCAGGAGGGTGTGCACGGCTTCCTCAGCTCCGGAGATCTGTGGCTGAAATCCTAGAGTCACGGACTGATTGCCGGTTGAGAAGAATTGTTGCACAACAAGAATGTGCTGACTGCACAGAGCTGGCAATTTTTAGAAAGCGACATCTTCCCAGCCTCCCAATTACTGATGCAGAATAAATCTAAATTTTTTAATTTTTCGTAAATGTGCTTCTATCTTTCAAAGGCTGCTTCCCTTATGTTCTCCCTTGGGGTGTCTTGACTATTTGCAGTTGGCAACACTGCACGAAGGAAACAATGAGCAGTGATAAAAATGAGATGGTGTGAAATGATGAGCACAAAGAGGTTCCGCACAGGCTCTAGGATTAGAGGCACGCCGCGAAATTCAGCTCTATCCTCTATCCGTACGCACTGTGCAGCCTGGGGGCAGTTACAACTGAGCTCGACTTGCCTCATCTGTAGAATGGGGCTGACAACAATGGCATTAATGAGGATGATAAACGGGAAATGCACAGCGCGGCTCCCAAAACGCGGAAAGCATTCAGGCCACATCAGCCCCACGGATCATTTTTATTATTATTTAATAGTATTTGCCAGAAGAAATAGAAATGTGCAACCTGACCCCAAAACAAAAGAAACGAGCATAAAGACAAGTGATGAGCACTACTCCTTGTATATACCAATTCCAGAAGGAACGATAAATCTGAACCCAACGTTTTTAGTTCTGTTCCTAATGCCAAGTTCTGCAGCTGGAGATGACCTCAGTTCTGAGGGCAATGATTCTATTTATCTTAAAATAAAAATTGTTAAAAATGAACAAACAACCCAACTGCATGGCTAGAGAGCTTTTAACGAGATCCAACTGCTAAGCAGATTTTTTATCCAGATTCTTAGATAAGGGATCTATTAATAGTAAACTTTCCAAAAACAACAGGAACAGGGACGCGGGGAGCGAGGGATGGAATGCGGCCCCCGTCCTGTGAAAGCAGGAGGGCAGAGGGAGCCGCGTGGTGTTGCCACAGAAACGTGTGTGGGGCACGTGCAGCAGGCCCCACCTAGACCTGGGCAGCCACTCAACGCGCCTCCTTCTCACACGTGGGATGAAACTAAACAGATTCATGAAGTAGCAAGAATTCTAGTGCTCACATCTCACGGCCAAAACGTTTACAAGCAGGACTTTGCAGATCTGAGAAAATACTTCATGCACATGAATAGGAAGATACACTTTTTTCACTGTCAAGCAAAAAGATACTCTTTTACTTCCTTAAGGGGAAAAAACCACTGACCCGTTCCATACTTGCAGAATCTATGTTTTTTTATACACAAAAGAGTAGGCAGTAATCACAACTGCCTTATGGGGTATGTACTAACCACAGACACAGGTTTTAGGAGTTGACCCTGTGACCCATGCCTCCCTAAGCACTTAAATTGCATAATATCTATTCTACATTAAGTCATTCAACAAACATGAGTTGAGCAGGACGAACCGGTCAGTACACATCAGGGCCCACAGAGACCGAGCCCCCGGCCCCGGGAGCTCACAGGCCCGCAGCAGTGGACAGGCTGGCAACGCGTAGGAAGAAGCCTATTCCATGTCGGTTTGCGCTGGAAAACAGAGAACACGAGGGTCTGGGGGAGGATGGAGGACCCGTCACAGCACTGGCTACAGCCCAGTGAGAGGTTGAGATGTGAGCAAGACCTGACGGAAGTGAGAACTGGAGAGGAAGGGCCCTCCTGGCAGAGGGCAGAGCTGGAGGAAAGCCCTGAGGCTGGCACACTGTGGGGAGAGCGAAGAGATCAGTGTGGCTGGAGTGGCGGGAGGGGGGGAGCTGGCAGGCAAGGAGGTGAGAGGGGGGCGCAGCAGGGTTGGCAAACTTCTGTCAAGCACAGAGAGCAAACAGTTTAGGTTTTTCAGGCCAAGAGACACAACCATATGAGGCAGGTCTCTGTTGCAACTCCTCAACTCTGCCAATGTCACCTGCTGAAAGCAGCCATAGAAGATGTAAGCAAATGGCATGACTGTGACCCAATAAAGTGTTTTGGTTGGCATTTCCCTGATGAGCGCCTTTTCGTGTCCGTATTAACCATTTATTTGTATGTCTTCTTTGGGAAAATGTTTAGTCAAGCCCTTTGATCATTTTTTAATCGATTGTTTGCAGGTTTCTGTCTTAGGGGTGGTGAACAGGCTCTCGAAGCCAATTTCCAGAAGGTTCTGGAGGCACGCAAGTCATGCAGGAGGGTCAAAGTCATGGTAGCTTCCCAAAGCTGAGGGACCACTTTGCACAGATCCTGAGTTGGTGGGGATTTTTATTTTTTTATTTTTTTTTTGTAGCCGTGGAGCAAAGCCTCATGTGACTTTGTGGTCATCTGTCTGGCCAATTAAAGCACACAGTTCACTCAGTGGTACCCCCACCCACTCTACCCAGTACAGCAAAAAGCAGAGACCACTTCCCTGCCATCCAGTTCCTCCTGGGCAACATTGGGACAGGGAGAGAACACACACACCTGCCACCCGGGGTAACTTCCTCCAGTTCACACACCTTCAGCAGCTAAAAATAGACACCTGCAGAGCACCAACACCTGCACAACACAGACACCTGCACAACACAGACACCTGCACAGCACAGACACCTGCACAGCACAGACATCTGCACAACACAGACACCTGCACAGCACAGACACCTGCACAGCACAGACACCTGCACAACATAGACACCTGCACAACACAGACACCTGCAGAGCACCAACACCTGCACAACACAGACACCTGCACAACACAGACACCTGCACAGCACAGACACCTGCACAACACAGACACCTGCACAACACAGACACCTGCACAGCACAGACACCTGCACAACAGACACCTGCACAACACAGACACCTGCACAACACAGACACCTGCACAACATAGACACCTGCACAACATAGACACCTGCACAACACAGACACCTGCACAACATAGACACCTGCACAACACAGACACCTGCACAACACAGACATCTGCACAACATAGACACCTGCACAAGACAGACACCTGCACAAGACAGACACCTGCACAGCATAGACACCTGCACAAGACAGACACCTGCACAAGACAGACACCTGCACAGCATAGACACCTGCACAAGACAGACACCTGCACAACATAGACACCTGCAGAGCACAGACACCTGCACATGAGGAAAGACTCAGCTGCAATAAACTGGAATGCCCTCCAGAAGCAGTGAGAAGTTTCCATTTTGGCTTTAAGTAAGTTATCCCTAAGTGCAAACAGAGAGAGCATTTCAAACTGATTTGGTCTGGCATCCAAAGACATCTGAGTGAGTGTATTTTTACCTGCTGGAAGAAAACAGTGAGCTCATCTGTGTAAACTACCACACAGGGAGAGGTCAACAAAGGAAGACAGGCTCCCGCTTACTGCACCGGCCAAATATTTAGAGCGACTGAGCCCATCCACAGCCCCAAATATTTAGACCAGTGAGTGAAGAATTCGTTTTTCACGTGCTTCTAAAATAAAAACACCCCTCTGGTGCACACAGGCAGTGAGGGGGGATGGGGCCATGGTTCATCTCCCTGCCCACAAATGAGAAAACAAATCTTCCCTCCCTCCATGGGGACCTGAGGCTCCCGAAGAGTGAGCAACTCTCTAGGGACAAGGAGGGTCCTCAGTGAGTCTCTCCCTCCTCCTGGGCCCCCAGGCCGGCTGCCTGAAACATCACACAATTGCCTGGGCTCTTGCTCCAGGAATGAGGCAGAGGGCTCCCCATGTCCTGTCTGCAGTGGCAACACCCTCCCAATTCCCCACCCCCTCACCTGCCAGGGCTCTGCCGTCATTTGTCAAGGGCTTGTGTAAGGTTCTATCTGCTCAAATGCAAGGTCTCCGACAATCCAAGTTTCCTATAACTTTACTTTTTAAAAAAAATATATTTTTATTGATTTCAGAGAGGAAGGTGAGGGAGAGAGAGATAGAAACATCAATGATGAGAGAGAATCACTGATTGGCTGCCTCCTGCAGGACCCACACTGGGGATCGAGCCTGCAACCCAAGCATGTGCCCTGATCGGGAATCGAACCATGACCTCGTGATTCATAGGTCAACACTCAACCAGTAAGCCACACCAGCCGGGCCCTGTAACTTTACTTCTTAAATGTGGTGTCTTGATCTTAAAGGGCAATGCATGAAAAGTGAAGGCTGATCAATACTCACTAGGAAGCACCCAACCAGGTTCCCAAAGGCCACCAATGGACTGGTTCTCAGCAACTCTCAGGGGATACATGTGTTTTCATTTTGATTAAAATCTAAGAAAAAAATTACTTTGCCTAAAAACCAAAGACTTTGCCATGAATCCAACAGAGGCAGCTGAGCAACTCAGTTGTCTCACAGCCCGAGAAGGGGGTACACCAAACACACAGAGCCCGGCCACCCGTTCACCGCAGGAGTCACACCCAGGGGGCGACCGGGGACAGCAAATGCACCTGCCATGTATAAAGTCAACATACACACCATACACACCATACAATATACACTCATGTCATTGCATTAAACTTACTACTTTTGTGTTTATCGCCAGACAAGCCAAGAGTGATGAATATAAGACGGTAAAAGCTACTTTTGCGTACGCACAAAGTAAGCATGAAGCTGTGAAGCGAGGAGCACAGGGCCATTTCCTCTACCAGCTGTCCGCAATGATTCAGAGCTGAGGCAGGTGAATTTCACATAAATCACCCCGCCTACAGACATCTCAGCTGCACCAGCAGGGATTTATTAGTGAGCTCTGTGAGCGATGGGTTTACACCAGCACCAAGCTGGCCTTTGCTTACCCGTCTCACTCCCTCCACCTACCGGTGGCTGCTGAAAACAAGTCCCAAAAAAAGTCCAGGCTTCCGTTTTAAAATAATAGGTCCTGACGAATCTACATAGCATTGCCTCATTAGTTATAAATAATGCTCTATGTATTTAACAAAATTGACACCATCTGGGCAGGCAAATGACGGCAATGGCGAAGCTGACTTGCAGACTTCAGCACCATTTCCGTTCTGAGATGTATTTCTGTGTACACTGGACATGGGGTGCTGGGGTTAATGTCACCCTTTCTGCCCTCCCCAGGGCAAGCTCCCCCAGAGAAGCTGGATTTTCTAAGAAGTGTCAGCCCTAAGAATTAGTGAAGAGCCCAACAAGGCGTTGTGAGTCCTAACCAAGCTGGTTGACCCCCCCAAAAATGCCTGGCTTCCTCCCCACTCCCCCAGGGACCTGGGCGGCACTTTCACGTCCCTTTCACTTACTCACGGCTGCCCCTTCCTGGGGAATCTGAGCCAGGTCCTCAGGCCTGAAAGAGGCTCCTCCAGGTTCCACACCTGTCTCACCTGAGCCATCATCGCCCAGTGCCCAGGAGCCCGGACACAGATGTCCCTCTTCCTCCTCGTCAACGGTCAGCCTGGGGCCCTGCCTCCAGCCACCTCCTGTGGATTCAGGTGAGACTAAATTTCTTTCAAAATTATTTTGATGTTCTTATAATCATGTTTATGTCGTAAAAAATAGTAATCTGGGAAACTCCGCATCATATTCTCAATTTTTCTGTAAAAGAGCCCAGGTGCTCCTGGCACGTCTCAGACAATGCCGGCCCACGGGCGCTGCAGGCACTGGGTGAAGGCAGGACAGAGGAAAACGCGCCGGAGAGGAAACTCGCATGTAAAGAGTCAGAACAGCAGAGAGGCCAGACAGTGAGCCTGCGTCTCATGGAGGAGGAGAGGGGCGGAGGGAGAGAGACCACGGCTGACGCCACCTTGCTTTTCCAGGTTGAATAATAAAAATATCTAAACCAGGGGGGAAATCGGAATGCCTATGTGCTGTTAAGAACACCCAGTATTAGAATCATTTTAATCATTTAACCAGAAGGGGGCAGCATCTGAAAGACTATGTAAGTACTTGTTATTCTGCCTCTCCATTAAGAAGCTCAAATACTAAAAGCCTAAAAAATGCGAGGTTTCCACTTAAGTATCTCAATCTGCACCTCCCTTATATCGCTTTAAAATGTATATCTTTATTGCATGTGAGTCTACAATTAAAGCTTAAATATAATTTTATATATTTATGATGTATTGTAAATTAACCTAGATATTGGTTCATCTTTTTTCTTAGCTGCAGTGCTGTCTTACATTATTTGACTATACATTTTTTTAAATCTCGAAGTCAAAGCCCATGGTGTACATATATAAAGTATATTGCTATATACACAGGAAAACAGTCATTATCTAGTTAGCAGACATCATTTGCTTAAACATAGGAAAAAATCTTCAAAATTCAAAGTTCATCAGAAACATTTAGACTGTAAATCAAGCAAGAAAAAGGTCACATAAAGCAATTACAAATGAATTCTCCACCTGCCCAGTGGATATTTATTAATTGCATTATCATTTACTCAAAAATGAATTGTAAAAGGTTGCTTTTGCGATGAGGCTGTTTGACACTGTTCAGTCTTCTGTCGGGGCCTCGGTGTTTGGAAGAACGTGTGGGGGAGAGCCTACATCAGTGTACGAGGGAGGCCCATGCGCGCCCAGCGAATGATTTCCATCGGCTGCACAGGGGCCCCTGGAAAGCCTGGGGGGCAGGCAGCCTGGACCGCTGGAGGGAGCCTCAGCAGTTTCAATGTACCCGCCGGGTGAGGGCAGCTGACATCAATACACAGAGCCACAGACCCAGCACCTGTAGGCCATCGTTTCCCAGCCACCTCACACCTGCCCAGGTGAAGAGGGGCCTTATGCAGATGGAGTCGCCAAAGGTCTGTCCTAGAAGCACAAAGGCCTCCAGAAGTTCCCTGCCGCAATGACGGGATGACAGTCCCTCCCTATTCTGGGACAAAATACGCCTCTCTGGGACACCAAGACTCTTGGAGACTATGCATCATAAGCTACACCCACACCCTCTCCTCTTCCCACCTGCTCTTCCCTTCTCCAGGAAACCGGCCCACCAGTAGCTTCACCCTGGGAGTGGGGGGGCAGCTTTCTGGCCATCACCTCCCTGAACCACCTCAGCCAAACCCAAGCTGCTCCATCAACACCCAACCCAGACCTGCTCCCTGTCCCGCCTGTGTCGAGGCTCTCGCCTCCCCCATTGCAACTCTGATGGGGTTACTAGAATTTAACCCCCACCGCACCCCCACCCAGGCATGTCACCCATGTCTGATGAGGGTGCTGGGACGCCCTGGCCACACCCAGCATGGAGAAGGGCACTCAGGCAGATTCCTTCTGGAGAACCCACTGGAGTCTGCGCCACAGGCCGAGCCATACACACACCCTGGTCCTCTTTCCAGCCATCAGCCTCCAGCCAGCCTCTGCTGGAGCCGGCCCTCCAAACTCATCATAACACGGGGTCTTCTCCAAAGTGAAGGCCCTGGCTCTTCCTGTGGCATCCTGCTCATTCCACAGCTGTGATCTGTCTCCTTCCAGAGTGTGGCGTTGGATTAAATGCGACTCCCAGGGGTCTGAGCAGGGAGGACCCACCTCCTTGGCTCCCCAGCAAAGCCTCCAGAACCATGAAAAAGAAATGCTTGTAGTTTAAGCCACCCAGTCTGTGGTATTTTCATTACAGCAGCCTGAACAGACTAAGACAGATATATTCCAGGGAAAGAAAACACAGCTGTATTTCATATGGAAACAAACACATAAGCCCAAGCAGGAAGAACAGCAGGAAATCCAAACTAGCTAAGGAGTTTCTCATTTTCTCGCATTCTCCCGCTGTCTGTAGCTCCATCTACCTGAAAAGACAAGACAGGGTCCTCCTTCAACTGGAAACTTTCCTACCTCTCCCCCACCTACATCCCCCCCCCTCCCACCCACGTGGTCCCCAGTGGAACGCTCTGCACACAACGAGGAGATAAGAGCTGTTTGCTCAGTCAACACGTGAAATAAAGTGATTCTGGTATTACCACCACGTTTATACTTGGGTCTTTGAACGGTTCAAAAATTACTCCATTCAAGCACTTCACTCATCCATTCAAATGAGGATTTAGGGAGCATTTCCTCATTAAACCGCACAAGAACGAGCTAATGAAAGCGAGGCAGAGTAGATGTGTCTGTTTTCCCAGGACCAAAGCCCCCACCCGGCTAACGTTCTGCGTCTTTTTGAAAAATATATTTTTATTGATTTCAGAAAGGAAGGGAGAAGGAGAGATAGAAACATCAATGAGAGAGTATCACTGATTGGTTGCCTCCTACACCCCCCACATTGGGGATTAAGCTCACAACCTGGGCATGTGCCCTGACTAGGAATCAAACCATGACTTCCTGGTTCATAGGTCGGCGCTCAACCACTGAGCCACGCCAGCCGTGTTGAGAGCGGTGGGCTCCTCTGGCAACGTTCTGCATCTTGATCCGGCTGCCAGTGAACACATGTGAGCCACCTCTTGGGACTTCTTCACGCTGCACACCGGGGAGCCGGGCGCTATGTGTAAATTATACTTCAGCTAAACAGGCGCCCAAGAAGCTGCTGCCCGCGTGTCCTCCCTGGCCGACCGTCCCCTCCTTTCCTGATGTCTCAGAGGGAACCAGCTTTCTCTTCATTCACCTATAAAACCTATTTGGAGAACGTGTGCCTCATGTGACAACAGAAACCAGAAGGGCTATGAGGCCAGGGCTGGGATGCGCACAGGCTATCTATCACCTACAAACCTCAGCCTGGAAGGGCGTGGGTCCTGTCGTCCTGTGCACAGCACCCCGTGGGGCCCGCGTATGCACCCAGCCCAGCCCCTCGGTGCCTGCCGCACCCTTCTGCACGTGAGTGTGCAAAGCAAACGTGTGGCCGAGCAGGGCCGTGGTGAGAGCAGCAGGCTCCTCTGCTCTCTTCCTGATGATACACCCCTATCGGTGGCCTGAGGGCTCACCCACTCCAGCTGGTGCACGTGTGCATGTGTGTGCGTGTGAGCACGCGCGTATAAAGCAATGAGCTGACCCCACAGCAGAAATTAACACGAGGGTGGAAGCCAGTGGTGAAAGCCTGCTGTATAAAATACAATTTGATTGCACCTGTTGCTTTTAATTTTGAGTTTTGGGTTGTTTTTTTTAATATGATTTTTCAATTTATTTTAGAGAGGAAGGGAGAAGGAGAGAGAGAGGAACATCAATGATGAGAGAGAATCACTGATCAGCTGCTTCCTGCAAGCCCCATGCTGCAGATCGAGGCCACAACCCAGGCATGTGCCCTGACCACTACAACCCAAAAGCTAGCACCAAGATGGAAGGTGACACACCTATGTAAGGAATGCCAGGTCGGGGCAGATCAGAAGGCTAACACTTTGGGTATGTTGGATTAAACAGAATGTATTAGTGAAACTAATGACACCTGCTTTGTTTCACTGTTATGTGGCTACTAGAGAATTTTAAAGCCTTCCATTTCCACTGGACGGGGATACTAAAGGGACCTCAAGAACGTCCCAGATTTCAAGACGATACAAATTCCTTCCTTGGGGAAGACACAGTGGTGGAGCCTGGTGTTCTGGGCATGAATGGGACATGGAGACCAGTGGGAGGAGGGCAGGAGGCAGACTGGACGGAGGGGAGGCCCAATGGCAGCTGGACCAGCCCCAGGGGGGTCCTGGAGCGTGTGCCCCTGGTGCTATCAGCAGGACGGGCTGTCCGCACTGGGAGGTCAGGGCTGGGAATGAACGGTCCAACTCTCTCATTACTCTGGTGACAGGCCCCGTCCTGAGACTATCTAGGGGCCCCTCTATGTGACCTTATCAGCTTAAAGTCCTGTGTGAGCAAAAGGGGCTCAATACGAATAACAAGTCATTCCTGTCACTCAGGAAATTCCAAGAGTCTTAGGAGCTCTGTGCCAGGAACTGGGGACAAAGAGGGGGAGATCTGCTTCTCTTATACCCCACTAATGCCATAAGCCATTGATAACTATCAGGGCCACTGATTTAATCCTTGGAGGTCACCCACCAGAAGAGCAAAATGCAGGACCCGTCACCAGGCTCCTCCAGGAGAGCAGAACTGGGGAGGGAAGAGGTAGGACAGGAACTCCTGCTTTTCATCACAGGCCTTTTGTTCTGTCTCACATGGGGAGACGCACGGGGAAGAAGGCAGGTGGCAGAGCCGGCAGACCTGCAGAGGCGCAGCTGCCAGCCAGGCACGCCACAGAGTGCCAGCCGCACCGGCGCCGGGAGCCAGGAAGGACCCTCCCGGAGATTCCGGAGGGAGCACACACCTGGATTTCAGATTTCTGGCCCTAGGACTGTGAGAGAACAAGTTTCTGTTGTTTGAAGCCACCAGTTTGCGGCACGTTGTTATGGCAGCCACAGGAAATGAACACAGCGCCCTTTGGGCAGGGAATTCCCAGTCCACTCGCGCTGACCAGACCCACTTCCCGCCTGGACCTGTGTCTAGCCACGGCTTCCTCCCACGGACTCTCCCCGAGGCCCGCTGGGTCCACTGGACAATGGCACATCCTCTCCTGCAACGCTCAGAACCTCGCTGCTTCATGCCGCAGGTGGTCAGAGGGCGCCGAACGGCACACTTGTTTACCCAGGCTTATCTCAGGAGGAAAATCAACTGGGAACAACACTGAACTCAGTGAGTAACAGCAGACATGCGCGCGGCAGCACACAGAGGCACAGGCCCTGACACCTGCGACTGATTGTGAAATGAATCAGCAACTAAAACAATCGAGGGCTGGGGAGAGAAGGGACAGAGCGGAGTTAATGCTAGAATTCAGGTAGTGGTATACGAGCACTCATCGTAAAGTCCTTCTGAGTTTCCTCTGTGTTTGAAAATTCTCAAAATGAAATGTTACAATAAACAGCCCTGGGCAACACATCCTTGGAAAGTTTGTAAGTATCAGTCACTGGAGGAACTTCCGTATTTATGCTTCCCAATGGCCTGTTAACTACGACCATGTTTGCTACAAACACCTAAGAAAAGTGTAGCTTCATGATGATATTTGAAAACATGAATGCTGGTTAGTTCCTTCCAAGGGTCCCTTCCACATGTCGCCTCTCGGGTGTGCTGGGCAGGCATGAGCTGTGCACATGAAACGCGAAAGAGCTAAAGAGAGGACCTTCCCCAAGCATGCCCTAATTCTTTAAAACAGATACGGCAAAGCTAAGCGGGGCTCCTCCCCACGGCTTAAAATGCTGGCAAGGGGCACCCAGCTCCCAGGCAGGGGGCTGATGCCCGGCGCTGGGAAGAGGATCCAGGTTGGCACCTGGCCCCGGGTCTCCTTGCAGCAGGCAGGCCCTGGACGTGTTAACTGGGTGAATGATGCAAGAACCCCACGTTTAGGAGCAGCATCCGCAGGCACCCTTGAAAGCACCCCCAACTTCTGCAGAACTGACAGACATTGGTCTCAGCTATTTGGCCTGAGCAACGGGATTAAAATGCTTTGCCCATGTAGGCACGAGGCAGCCTCCTCCGCCTACTGTATGTCAGACAAGATGGATTTCTGCGGGACACAAATGAGTACCAGTAACAGCACCACCACCACCCCTTCCCCCCCCCCCCCCTCATCCCCGGGGTCTGACGGCTCAAAAGCAAGGCTCAAGGCTGTAATTTAAAGCCAGGTCCTCAGTCCAAGAGAGGCATCTTGTGACATCACATCTTAGTCATCAGCAGCTGGACCACTTTCAGATGTGATGGATATGGGCCAGGGAATGACCATCAGTAGATCTGAAAAGGTTGTGTGGGCTGAAAAAACACATCATTGATGTTTCTCTCTCTCTCTCTCCTTTTCCCTTCCTCTCTGAAATCAATAAAAATATGTTTTTAAAGAGAGAGACTATGGCAAATTCCTTGAAATTACCCAGAAATAAAAAAAAAATCAGCCCACCAACAGAATAACTTGATTATACAACTCAAGCCCCACGGGTTGTAATTTACAGAGTTAGTTATACAACACAACTTCCATCTGACGATAAAAATAGAACTGTGTTTGCCGAAGACCCTGGCTCCAATTAATGCATTAATTCCCTCCACAGGAGCCCGCGCATCCTAGTCTGAGCCCACTCGGAGGAGGAAATCGGGATGATTAGCAGGGCTCTCGGGCTCAGGAAGCCTCGTGGGCCCACTGGGATGGTCTGGGCAAGAGTAAGAGCAAGGAGGGGCGGAGGCCACAGCCCGAGGAAGGAGGTATGGGTCAGATTCCAGAGGGTGGGAGGCCAGGCAACACCAGGACCATACAGAAGACAAGGGGCAGGACAGAGGGAATCTCCACCCTGAGGTGCGGGGACACTGTGTGGGCCAGGCAGCCTTCAGAGGGCGTGGCCGGGGGGGAGGGGCAGGTAGGAAACACCTGGGCCTGCAACCTGCAAGGTACAGCAGAGACATGGGCTCATGTATGGAATCTCCACAGCAACACCGGTAGCTGAAGAAGGAAGTGTGCTGTTGCCACCCCCACTTCACAGATGGGGAAGTAGAGGCAGGGTGACTTGTTCAAGGTCACCAGGCTAAGAAGAACAGAGCCAGGACTGAGGATTTCCACAGCGGAAGCTACAGGGGAGGAGGGTTTCGCGAAGGAAGGACGGACTACTAGTAAGAGACAGCCCCTGGGTCCGGCCACTGGAAGCTCCAGGCACAGGGAGATGTCACTGGCTGGGGGTTGAGGAGTGAACTGGTTGGTTTGGGGCGGGGGGGGGCGGAGGGGGGGGTCAGAGAAGCAAACACAGGCTGGGCGGGGGTGGGAGGGTACATGGAAGCCATACCATTCAAGAACAACGTGATCTGAGCCAAAATACACAGAAAGAGGCAAGGTCCACCGCCCCTCCCCACAGTCAGTGATCAGCCATGTAAAAAAGACCTACCATCCCTTCCTCGTTCCTCAACCCCACAGGGGCAAAAGGCACACTCATACACAGTCACCTGACTGAAGCCATATTATGCTACGATCTGACTACACTGCTTGCTTATTGTAGAATCAAAAAATAAAGGAACCATTTCAATTCAACCTAGTGTAACAGATGAAGGGTATGTTGGGTTAAACAGAATGTATTAGTGACTGTGCACAACACAGAGACCTGAATAACATAGACACCTGCACAACCACGGCCTTAAGAGTCAACTAAACACCAATTTCCTCTAAGATCACTTGATATCATTTTTATGTGCAAAAATTTATTATTATGCACACCCCAACCTCTAACCTCAAATATATGTTTCATCATTCGTTGAGTGATGTATATCTGCTTGCTTTGACAATGTCATGGTATTGTCTAGTTTGTAGAAAAACCTCCCGCTAGTCCGTGGAAGAGCCATAAATGTGAGTTAACGTGAAAAGCCTTGTGTTTTATAAAACATGAGAGAGTCGACCTCGGGAGGGCGGGAGGGCGTAGAGGAGGGTATGTTCCAACTCGCCTGGAAGGCGGCAGCTCTGCTCCGCAAACAGAAGCCGCTTAGGCTCAAATCTGTCAACAGTTTTAAAATCAAAGGCCTTCATTTCTGCCTTAAACACTAAGTCAATTACAGTTCTAATCCGAAAAAGGCATTTAATGGGCCTTTATTTAAGTTCACAGATATTTTTTCTAAATACTGTATTAGCTATTTAATCCTCTCGACATCCTCACCAGATAAGCTGACGGTAAGAGCCTCTAGAACACTGGCCCGGGGCCGTGACGAGGGTGGGCCCCGCACTGGAGGGGGCCGCCAAGGCCCAGCCAAGCCCTCGGCATCCCCAAGGGGAGCAGCCACAGGAAGACAGAGATAAAGGGGCACCTGGTTACAGGCCTGAATCAACTGGTAGGAACTCAGGACAACTCCAACGTGTTCGGGGAACCCTGTATTCGTCACACACACACACACACACACACACACAAACACACGAATCAGAACAGCTTAGCAGCCCTCCATTCACATGATTTCTAAAGGTCACTTTGTGGGCGGTTTAGGATAGAGGAGTAACAGTGAAAATGGTGGCGAGGTCCCCAGGCCTCTCTGACCCACAACGAAGCCCACGGGCTGTATTCACACAAAGAAAGCAGAGTAGACAGCGAGCCGCGGTAAGACCTTAAACCTGCCACGACACAGCGGCTGTGAGTGAGGACGGAGGCCGCCCTGCAGCGCCAATCCCAGACATGGCTGCGGTGTGTCTCCTCTGCCCTCCACGGGCTCCTCAGCGAGGCCCACACGAAAGGTAACCTCCCACAGCTCCGGAGACACGCCAGTCCCGTGTGCAGTGGATGACTTCTCAACAAAACCCGAGGAACTGACAGGGTGAGCGTCCGCGTGACCTGAGGTCTCCTGGAACATCGCCTGCTCTAGTAGAGAACGTAGCCCCTGACCTGTAAAGCGTGTGAAAAGGTGGGTCTATTCGTTTCCTGGGGCCGCTGTAGCACATGGCCACAAGTTTAGTGGCTGAACAACAGCAATTACTACATGGGTCTCTCGGGGCTAAATCCAGGTGTCGGCAGGACTGTGCTGCCTTCCGAAGGCTCCAGGAGACAACCGATCACTGCCTTTTCCACGAGCTTTTAGATGCCACCCCATTCTTTCTCTGACATCAAAGCAGCAACGGTGCATGGATCAGACCCTCTGTGGCCACAGCCACATCTTCCTCCAAACACTCCTCTCTGCCTCCTACTCTTCGGTGCCCAGAGACTGCATGGGGCCCAGAAGGTGATCCAGGGTAACCCCCTCCGGAGCTTCTGAACCTGAATCACACCTGCCAGGTCCCTTTTTGCCACCCAAGGTAAACTCATCACAGGTTCGGGGTCAGGGCATGGCCAAGGTTGGCGGGGGAGGGCAGAGGGTCATTATTCTGCCCCCCCACAGTAAAGGAAGACAATGAGGCAGATTAAACCCTTAGGCCTAAGCTGCTTCTCACACATGATCCCAGACCAGCCATGGGCAAACTACGGCCCGTTTGAAATGAATAAAACTAAAAAAAAAAAAAAGACCGTACCCTTTTATGTAATGATGTTTACTTTGAATTTATATTAGTTCACACAAACACTCCATCCATGCTTTTGTTCCGGCCCTCCGGTTCAGTTTAAGAACCCATTGTGGCCCTCGAGTCAAAAAGTTTGCCCACCCCTGTCCCAGACTGTGCCTGCAGCCCTGCTGAGAACTGGGGCAGGGGGCCGAGCCCAAGACGCAAGTGATGCCACAGCCATAAAGCGACTGTCCGAGACACTGTGAAGGGAGGAAGCAAACTACACTACTGTATTTACAGGGTTCCACTTCTCTTTTTTTTCTTATCACTAAAAATAGAGAAAGTAAATATCTTTTATTAAATTTGTTGCAGTGACATCCTATATAATAAAAGCCTAACATGCAAATCCACCGAACGGCGGAAAGATGGGTGGAGTTCATTTAAAACTTTAGTATATCACAGGACAATATCATGAAAAGACAACCCAAAAATGGTTGAATCTATTTGGAAATCATATATCTGATATGGGGTCTAATATCCAGGATATACAACGAACTCTTAACACTCAATAAAAAGACAACCCAAATATAACATGGGCAAAATGTTTAAGCAGGCATTTCTCCTAGGAAGATATACAAATGGCCAAAACACACCTGAAACACTGCTCAGCACCACCAGCCATTAGGCAATCAAACCACAATGAGAGACCACGTCACAGCCACTGAGACGGCTATAACCAAAGACAAGCGATAACAGGGACTGACGGACTTGGAGAAACTGGAAACCTCACACACTGCTGGTGGCAACACATGTGCAACCGTCAAAATGGGGAAACAACCCTAGTGTTCATCCTCGGATGAATGGATTAACAAAATGTGAGAGAGATATAAATACAGATAAATAAAGACATGTGAATTCGGTCGTAAAAAGGGGGTAACACATGCACAATATGAATGAAACTTGAAGCATTATGCTGAGTGAAAGAAGCCAGTCACAAAAGATCACCAGTCTATTTATTTATGTGAAATATCAAGAATAAGCAAATCCATAGAGACGGAAATTAAATTAAAAGTTGCCAGGAAGGAGGAGAAACTGATAGTATCTGCTAACAAGTACAGGGTTCTTTTTGGGGTGAGAAAAATGTTGAGATGAGATAGTGGTAATGGTCACACAACTCTGCGTCTATACTAAAAACCACTACATTGTACTCTTTAAAGGGCTGAGTTTGATGGTATGTGAATGATATTTCAATAAAGCTGTTATTTTTAAGAAGTAAAAAGTTATAGATTGGATTCCATGGGCATAGAAAACTTCTGGAAGGATCTCCAAGAAAAGCAAGTTGCCTCTGGGGATTCAGATGAGGGATATCCTTTAGCTTGATCTGCTCTTGCTACCTGTTTTTCTACAGTGAGTACACATTACTCTCACAATGAGAAACTGATGTGCATTCTTAGAGCACCGCACAAGAGACACTCCCACTGTCACCACATGCGCCCCAATGAGGCCGGCACACCAGCTGCCTGAAGCTAGCTATCGGCAGAGGCACATCTGCTGGCCATGGAGAAGGGTGCTCACCTGCCCGGGCAACCTTCAGTCTCAGGACTCACATCACCTGGTCTCATTAATTCTAAGCTGGCAAGTAATTTTTAAAAAAGACTTTAGTGAGCCCTGGCTGGTGAGGTCACGGTTCAATTCCCCAGTCAGGAAACATGCCCAGGTTTCAGGATCGATGCCCAGTAGAAGGTGTGCAGGAGGCAGCCAATCCATGTATCTTTCTCATCAATGTTTCTCTCCCTCTCTTTCTCTCTTCCTCCCTGCCTCCCACCCTCTCTTCCCCCCCCTCTCTCTCTCAAATCAATAAAAAATATTTTAAAATAAAATTAAAATTAAAAAAACTTTGGTGAAATGTGTAATAAACTTTTTTCTAATTGCAAGCAGGCCTGTTGGAGGCCACGGTAATGATTTCATGGAGCTCAGCCTTGTAAATGCTCGACTTGTACCCACAGTACCTTGGGGATCCTCGTGAAATCAATTTGTTCAGTGAATGTATGGCCGAGAGGGTAATTGTAAGTTACAGCGGTGGGAAGTTGCTGCATCTTCTAAGCAGGCTTGCAGAGGCTGTGCTGGTCGTGAGGAATGCGCCCCGATCCATCAGCAGGGTTCCCATGGGAAAATCGGACCAGGCTTCCTGGAACTCGGGGAGGAAAGTGGGCCGCACTCTCTGGGGTCCTTTATCTCTCCTCGAGGCCAAGCCGGAGGGTGGCTGGGTGATGCGGGAAGAGAACGGAAGTTGATGAAGATGTGAGAACATTCCGGAAGGGCTCAGTATGTTCAAGGGCTCAAGAGGTCGGATTTCAACACACTGGTGTTCCTGGGCTTATTTTATTCTCAGAATCCATCGCATGCATTAGAAGCACTGGGGAAGGAGACACAGGACACCTTGAGCATGTGAGCATCTCCCTGTGCACTTGGCCAGTTTCCGACACGTGGATGGGAAGATTGCTTTATTCAGAGATGGGAGGTAGAGGCCGCTGGGCACACGTAAGTCAGGAGCCCATTCCTCGGGGCCGTGCCAGCCGCAGAGAGCAGGACAGCAGATTCTCGCATTACACGGGGGTGGTGACGCCACGACTGCATTACAGACATACAAGCCTCTGGCTCCTTTAAGGAGAAATACTTCTCTAAGCAACCCAGGACCCTAAAGAAAATGAGCCATCCGGAGATGGTAGGGCTGTCTGGGGGCGCCGTGTGACCTGGCCTGGGCTCCCCTGGGAAAGTGATTGCTCCCTCCATGGGAACCCCTCCCCCGACCTCTCTACAATTTTATCATTTGGAGAGAAAGTTTGTTTGGCAAACTCAGAAAACAACTCCAAATGGCACCAAGGTTTGGTGAGGCCCTTGGACCCTCCAACCAAAAGCCTGGCTCTGCCCTCCCGCCACAGCTGGGGCCTCCCCGGTGGGCTCCTGAGAGGCACCGAGGGCAGCAGGCCCAGGCGCAGTGAGGAGCTCTGGCTAAAGGGCTGCTGGGTCCCTGTTTTATTTCCTCACCAGGAAAGCTCCAGGGCGCCCTGGAGATGGTGCCCCACACCCCACCCCCCTGCCCCCAGAGCTATGATCCAGAGCCCTGGCCAGGTGCAGGCAACCTTCCCGCATACGAAACCCAAATAAATCGTGAGGAGCCGCTAAGCAGACCACTCTCTGTGCTCGGGCATAACCACCACCAGGCAGACCCATGCTAATTAAAACAAGATGCCCACGGTCAGAGTTCCTAATTACCTGCCAAATTAATGTGCTATCCTGCAGGCTCTCTCCTCCTTCTCCCCGAAGCCTGCCAGCAATAAACCTTGCTATTTTTAAAGACCACTTTCCCTGGAGTCCTGCAGCTCTCTCTCTTGCAGTGGCTGGAGGTTAGTTACAAACGAGCTTTCCTGAATTTCTGGCCAGAGTTGACTCAGTGCCAAAAAGCCTCTGTCCACCCAGTAACGGGCCCAGGGGTCTGACCTTGGTTCGGGCCCCACCACTTGGGGTGGGAGGTAGACGGATGGTGGCTCTCTGATCTCTAAGCTGAGGTTCTTCACGCATCAAGTGAACCTCAGTGGAGCCATGTTCAACTGGACATGCTATTTCTGCTGCAGAGTTCGGGGAGCACCACTTGGGAATGTCACCTGTGCTCGCAGGTGCCCTGCATGGCTCCTCCCCCTGCAGCCCATCCATACCTGCTAGAGGTCCTCCCTCCAAATCCACAGCCCAGGGGGGGTCACCGCCCAGAGTCCTGCTGTGGCTCCAGATGTAAAGTGTTAACCGGTGTCTCCCAGGACCAGGATGCATTTCACACACAGACCCCACTGCCACCAAATGTCAGCCAACCAGGCAGCAGATGTGCTGCACACCAAGGCTCAGCCTGCCCTCAATATCCAGGTGATGACAATGATGTTTGGACCAGCAATACTGGGTACTCACCATGTCTCATCCTGTGCTAGCGCCCTTCACTCCTGTTTTCTTACCTCATCCTAACAGCAGTGCGAGACAAGTATTAATGCTCGCAGACGGAAAAGCTGGGGCTCAGAGGAGTAGCCAACTAGGGAGTGTCACACTCATACCCACATAAGCTGTGTGTGTGTGTGTGTGTGTGTGTGTGTGTTTGTGTGAAGGGGGGAGGCACTGCGTCTCTACACTACCTGAGCCTACAACAAGGCCCCCACTGCTATCCAGATAGGGACCTGGCTCCGGTGAGAGGGACTCAGCCCATCGCAGTCGCCTTGGGGCACTACGTTCTGTAGCTGGGTTCCTGACACTGCCCTCTCTGGCTCTTCCCCACCTCATGGCCCCTCCTGTCTCCTCTGACTCCATTCTCAGGGTCTGAGCCTCTCTGCATCCTCAGCAGGTCTGCGCAAACACGTCCGCCACACCTGTCTCCAGACCTGCAGCAGCTGTGCACACCTGCCCATCACCTCTGCAGGTGGAGGAGCATCGCACAGCCCTGCCCCCACCCCACATTCCCACCATGGAGAATGAAGTGACGGAAGGAGCTCCATACCTCCCAGGAACTCCATTCCCCAGGGCTCGGCACTGCATCCAAACAGCTACTGGTTCTCCTCGACCAAGCCACTCAGTGGTCTCCCTGGCCTCCGGCCATGGCCAGCACTAAACACACAAGAACTCCCACTTGCATCATCAGCACACGAGGGAAGCATTCCAAACCTGGTTTCCTAAACCATTTCCAGCACTAAGATGTCTCTTGATAGAATTTCCTGGCGCCGGCCCTCTCCTCGCTGCAGTAACTGTATGTTTCGGTGCCAGCAACACGCAGAACTGAAAGTGGGTCTAAGGAGACCGTCCAGATGAATGTGGCCAGAGGGCAGGCTTAACGGCCATTCAGATGCGGCTCAAATTCACCCGCTTAACGCTTCTCTGTAGTCCTGTTCAAGGGGCGGCAGGGCCCAGATTCAACCATTAGCACCGGACCTCCTCATCTAGGTCTTCAAGGAACTGTGCAAACTCGTGTCCTTCTAAAAGAGGGTAAAATAAACCCGGAGAGGCAGGACATAAGCACCCCTACCTCCTCCCAGACCTCCTCCTTGGTCAACGCGCTTGCTCACAGCCGAAGGAGGGGAGCTGCCCCGTTTCAGCATCACTGAAGGACTGGGGTGCGCAATGCGTGGCGTGTGTTCTGGACCGAGGGTCCCCCTTCTCCACCTCCCAGATCTAATAGTCAAAGGAACAGCACAGGGGCCTGAACACCTGTGGGCTCCCCGCTCCTCACCGGCTCAGCATCAGCTGGGAGATGCAGGGCCTGGAAATCCATCCGCAGAAGGTGGTCGAGGCAGGCAAGAGAGAAGCAGATAGGCTGCTGGGAATAAGATGCAAGGACAGGGCCCACCCTTGCCCAGCTGGTGGCCCCTCCACCGGAGGTGGGCTGGGGGGAGGGGTGCACAATGCTTACTGCCCCTGGTGTCCATTCCCACTGAGCCTGCTGCCTCTTCCTCTGAGGCAGACTCACCTCTGAGACACACTCTGTTACCAGTGCACAGAGAGCTCCATCTTCAGCCACAGGAAGGACCCAGGCTCACCGCCACCTCAGCGTCCTGCCTTGGGCCCCCGCGTCTCAGGTGCAGGAAGGATGTTGCTCCCACTAAAGGCCATGCTGACTCTCAGCACCACTGAGCCTGCGGACAGCACCCTGACCTCCTGAGTCAGCAGGGAGGGGAGGGGCTGAGAACTGGCATTCCTGAGAGAGGCCTGGGGACGCAATGCTGCTGTCAATGGCATTTGGGGCAAAGAAGGCAGAGCCGGACATGAGCTGAGAAGCCGCTCAGCACGCCATTGACCTTGGTAGGATGGATGAATGGTCAGAAGCCACCAGGGGAAGACCCCAGCTTTGAGGCATCAAGGTGGGGTTGGGCCTGCTTGACTGAGGGAGGAGCCTCGACACAGGAGTAGCGGCCTCAGCCACCTGTGCACTTGGTAACAGCCCACTCCCAAAGTTGGCCACGACTGGGGCTACGGTCCTACGGTCGCGACGCTGGCCCGGCCTGGCCCTGCCCACCCCAGTCCAGCACTCTTGAAGTGCTATTCCTTCCTCTACCCTGGACACAGATCTCTATGAAGCACCAGCCCTACCTGTCCTCCCTAAAAACGCACCCAGCGCCATAAGGACAAACACACAGATGTTCACCATTGGACGCAGTGGTGAACCACCGGAAGGGTAAGCTTAGTCCACGAGAGCCAAGGGCCAAGCCACCCCCTTCCCCCGCCCTTCCTACATCACTGAGGCCCGAACAGCTCACCTGCAGTCGCCCGAGAACCTCCCACTGCCCTCCACCTGGGCAGGGCGGCCTCCCATTCACCACAGCAGCTGTTTCTGCCCTTCCTCTACCACAGAGTGTGGGGGCAACTGCAGCTGCCCCGTCCACCTGTCACAGAAAATCCCACCCAGCACGGCCTGCAGCGAGCAAGCCTGAGAGCCGTGACACAGGCAGCTCTGCAGTTACCACTGTACCCAGGTGCCTTTATTTTTTTAAATATATTTTTATTGATTTCAGACAGGAAGGGAGAGGGAGACATAGAAACATCAATAATGAGAGAGAAATATCAATTGATAGGCTGCCTCTTGCACAACCCCCACCGGGGATCAAACCCACAACCCGGCATGTGCCCTGACCCGGAATCAAACCGTGACCTCCTGGTTCATAGGTCACGCTCAACCACTGAGCCACACCGGCCGGGCCTCGGTGCCTTTTTGGTAACTGGACCCGCTGTGCACACTACATATGGCACTAGCATAGCACTCTCTGCAGAGGTGGCAGGGAGTGGCCAGCACACGCCCAGGTTTGACAACGGGCCTCCCTGGCTGCCAGGAATCCCTCCACTGAGGTCCAGCTCAGCAGATGGCACGTCACCACCATGGCAATGCTGGCCCCAGGGTGCAGAGGAGCTGCGCCCTCCTGGGGCACCAATGGCCTCCAATGGCCACCAGGGAATGCTGCACCCTACCTGGCATAGGTGGTACCACAGCAGTAGGGTGACCTCACATGGACCAGAGAATACCTGGGGGCTGCTACAGCTCACTCCCCAACACCATGAGCCACACACAAAACACACAAGGATGAGGAACTAAGGAGCAGCCCAGAGCTTCTCAAACCGAGAGGTGTCTGTCTGTCCATCATGTGGGGGTCCAAAGGCATCTACAACCCTGGTGCCCCTACAACCCTGGACCATACCCCTCATTCCTAACATGGCAACGAGGTGCCCTGCACGCGAACTACCTTGTTTCCTGAGCTAACCCTCCCAGTGGTTTGAAGGGCTCTCCTATGCAGGACGCGGCTGCCGGCGTCTCCTGAACCAGGTCGGTGAGTGCTCAGAAGGGTCCGTACGCTTCACGTTACTCACCAGGTGCTAAAGGCAAACAGTATTAGGCTCATTTTTTAAGATTAGATTGTGAAATGGGACTTTTAAAAAACCTAATCCAAAGGAACAAAAGTTGCCCACAGGCATGCGGAGGATTAACCAGCAAATTCGACTCAGTCAGGACAGGCGGGCAGAGCGCAGAGGCTGATGGGAGCGGTTCATGCTGGCTGGGGAGCGTCCGGCATCTCCTCCAACCTCAGCAGCAGCTCTCAGAACAGGTGGCTGGGGGTGCTCTCAGGCCCTCCGAGGGCAGGAGGGGGGTGCAGTGTCCTTTCAGAGGGAGGCAGGTGGGACATGGACCCGTGCCGTCCTGCCAGGCTGCACCCCGACTCTCCCCAGCTGCCCTGGTCCTCCCCACGCCTCCCCACTCGGCTATCTACAGGAGTCTCCTCGCCACACTCCTTACATGTGAAGAAGCCCATTAGCGTAGCACGCCTTCCGCTAGGAACGGCGAGGGGCGGATGCCAGAGGGGAGGGAAGTCTTGAACTCCTCAGTCATCTGCGTAGTCCCAAGCACCTGGAGGCTATTTCTCCAGAGAGAGCCGGTCACGTTCTCGCACAAGCCCCGCACCTGGTACTTCCCACCCTCCTGGACCAGCGTGCAAGCAGCGGAGCTTCCCTCCGGGGTGGGTCGAGGCCCTTTTCTTGTTGAGAGCCAGATGGAAAAAAGCAAAAAGCAGCCAGAGACAACGTGCAAACGAAAGGGTGTGGGTGTTCCAATAAAACTTTACTTTCTTTTTTATTTTTTTAAATATATTTTTATTGATTTCAGAGAGGAAGGGAGAGGAAGAGGGAGCTAGAAACATCAATGATGAGAGAGAATCATTGATTGGCTGCCTCCTGCACACCCCCCCTGAGGTTCGAGCCCACAACCTGGGCTTGTGCCCTGACTGGGAAGAGACCATGACCTCCTGATTTATAGGTCGATGCTCAACCACTGAGCTACGCTAGCTGGATTAAAACTTTGTTTTTCAAAAGCAGGGCTGGACTTGGCCTCTGACCCCAGCTTCAAATCACCCCTCACACTCACACGGGTAATTCTGTAGTGGAAGGTGTGCACCCTCACCTGTGTGGACAGACAAGGAGCCCATGAACAGCCTCCTGCTGAACAGCTCAGGCCCCGGGAGTGGTGGCATTTCTCAAAGCCGGCTAAGCGCCTCGGTCTCCACATGCCCCAGCGCTGCTGCTAGTACGTGGGGAGAAGTGAAGGAAACCTGACGTGGAGGAGACAGAGACAAAGAGAAACCAAGCCCAGGCAGCACCCCCTTCAGAGCACTGGCCGCGTGAGTCCCGCTACTGGAAGGACGGTGAGAACGACGTGGGGGAGGCGCACCTCGACCCGGGGCCAGCCCCGGTCCATCTACCATCCCTGGAGGGGAAGTGGAGGTCAGGCGGCTGGGCTGTGAATTGGTGCCCAAAGCACTGGACTCTGCTCTCTGCTCCACCACCAGCAGGAAACTTATGACCATTATTCTGTCTTTCCTGCTCTCGAACGAACACAAGTGTTTCTCAGGACATCTGGGCAGAAACGGCGGTCCTGGTGAATAATAGCTAAAAGACAGTTATTGCACCACTGTACCCCTATTTTCACAAAACGGTTTCAAGACGTGTTGTTAACCACGGATTGGCATGGAATTTTCCTGGGCATCTGCCTGTCACAGCAAGCATTTTGCAAAGGAGGCTGGTGGGAACGGCGTGGAGGGGGGTGTGCCACATAATCATATCAAGACAGGCAAAGGGGCCACCGGCGGCAGGCAGGAACACGGAAGCCCCCCCGCCCCCTTCAATCAGATGCTGCGCTCGTGTTTGCGTGGATGGATTTCAAGGCTGAAAACCTGACCTCGAGCGCCTGCGGTCTCACGCATCTCTGTTTCTGTTTCGTTTTCCGAGGGGGGAGGGGGAGTTGATGGAAATCGCCGGGAGAAGGTGACTTGTTTCTCTTAGTATGTTATAGACGCTCTGAGCAGTAAAGCACTGTCCACATAGCCAGGACCAAGAGGCTTGAGGGGCCAGGGCTAATTCTCCTGAGTGACAAGAGTTTGAGGCCCATTCAAACAGCCAATGTGAGTAGCACAGTACTGCCGGAGTTTTATTCAGCTATTGGGAGGGGAAAACACATAAGATAGTCAAAGGTTTCTTAAAGGCTTCTAGAATCACAGAGAAACGAGGTGACTTTGGCAGTGGGTAGCAAACAGCGAAGCCGTGGTGCTGATGACATGGGGCCCAATCCCAAGTCCACTGTCTCGGTCACTTCCCTTCTCGCTGGAGGGTAGAGCATCTCTCTGTGTGACACCTTACACCACCATCCCCAAAACATGCGTTTTCTGTTCAATGGCAAAGGCTCCCAGGTATCTGCATCGAAGTCGCTTTTCCCTTCAGAGAGTTGCCTCTGCTCAGCTCAAGGCTAACCCGGCAGTCCGCACGGGCCATGAGCTAGGTCATGTGGCTGGGTCAGGTGGCCTGCTTTCTCACTCTACTTGCACACCTGCTGGTTTTCTTTCATCTGCTGCGCGATTCACAGAGCATCGATATAAAATCTCTCCACTGTGAAAGAAGGAACTGAAGACCGTGAAGGCGAAGCAATGTGCTAGGCAAGGGGCGTACAGCAAGACGGCTGGGACCAGCAGTGCCCCCTTCTGGCCTACACGAGGTTGGGTGCTGCTGGGCTCAAGGACTGGTCTCACCCCGAAGATCCCCCACCATCACCCTAAGCCCCACTTCCTCATCACCATCGGCTGCTCAATAACCTGACTCTTACACGGAAACCAGAGTCACCTTGGAGGGGCCCAGGCCTGAATCCCAGCAGAGACCGGGACAAGTGGATCCCATGCATGGCTCTCGGACCACAATTCCTTCTCCTGATAGGGTGCCAGGAACCACCCAAGTTCGACCTGGCTAATGTAGAACCAGGCTCCTTCCAAACCACAACCTCCACTTCTGTCCTCTTTGTCCCTAAAAAAGAGAGAAGCCACCTGCTTTCTCTTCACAGACACGGCGGGCGCTCACAAAGCAGGAAGGCCGCCGTGGGGGGCGGGGGGGGGGGGGGGCAGAAAGCTGCCGGGCACAACAGCGAGGCTCAGGTGGCTGAAATCACACAATGGGACACAAATAACCGAGTTCTAGGGGGACAGCCTGGATCGGTTGGTCCTGCTCTGGGGACAGCTGTTCCCATGTCCCTGCACTTCTGCCCTCTGACCCCCCGTTATAGGCAGGCAGACCACTGCAGTCCAGTGTGGAAATCGCTCCCCACAGAAGGCCCAGCCTGGGCTGAATCCTGAAGAATGAGGCAGGTCAAGAGGTCAGTGAGGCCAAAACCTTGAGAAGGAGGGGGTGGCCATCCAGGCAGAGGAAACCCCATGCATACGGGCCTGGCGGCAAGACTCTCGCTCAGTATAAAGCTGTGTTTCTCAAGCTAGTTCTCATTATTACCGTCCTAAAAAGCCTTTCAGAATCTGTTTCCTCGTCACTTTCCCCATGAACTTTTAATAGAATAGGAGTATGCACATCTGTGTGTGTCCTCTGGCCCTTCGGCAACATCTAGGACTTCTGTAGTAGCTGGGATTGGTTCACCTCCTGACGGCCACTTACACCCTCGTGGAGAATGCATGGTGTTAAAGGGATTACAAGTGGCTTGAGTCACAGAAGCCACCAGCTCTGCCATCTGTGCCCACCTGTCCCCAGGGCTGGGGGAGGGAGAGGGGTGTCTCCTTCTAGGCCCCGCCTGCCCCACCCATACCAGAACCCCTACCTCCTTCAAGCTGTGTCCCACAAGTAGTCAGCAAATGCCAGCCCACGCTTGGTGCTTCCAAGGCTTGGTGATTCCAACACTTGGTGTTCAGCAAATCACAAATCACGGGTATGTAAAAGGCGGGCCTGGGCCTCCAGCACTTTCGGGATCCATAGAGCAAAGCAGGGCTGGTCTGTCCACCCAAAGGCAGCATCCATGGGGGCTGAGTCAGAGTGTCACTGCAGGGAGAGAAGGGCCCCCTGGGGGCAGGGGGAGGGGCACTGGAGCTCATACACTAGCGCTGATTTCCCTAAGGACAGTGTCAGGGAGAGGTGGGGGGTGGGGGGAGCCCAACCAACAGAGGCACACACCTGGCTCTGGGCAAACAGCCCCGTCTTCAGGAAGTCAACAGCTTCAGGAGACAGTTCCTGGGTCTGCCTAACCATACCATGTGTCAGAAGCAGAAAACCATCCACTGCTATTCCTCCGCTTCATTATCTGCAGTTGCAAGAGAGCCAGACAGGTTTCAGCTCAGTCTCAAGTTTCCTCCACCGAAACCTCTGCCTATGGCTGCAGGCGCCCCTGCAGCGCCACAGCAGGGACGATGCCCTGCTCCCTGCTGCCGGGGAAGCCCAGTGCCTGCAGTCAGCGTCCCTTCCTTTCAGAAGAAAGATGCTCACACGCAGACTGTACGGCTGGGTGACGGTGGGTGTCCCTGAGGGCAGTCTTGCACACTTACACTACTTTGGACGTGAGAAGGAAGTGAGGGCCGAACGGCTTTAACCAACTGCACTGTTGTTAAGAAGCCCTTTGAACCAGGTGGGGCACTGGGATCAGCTCGGGAGTGTCCACCCGGTTGAGAGCAGAGAGTCGTATTTCCCCTAAAGACTGTGATCCAAACACAGAACAGCCATAACCAGGGTGAGAGAGGGGCGGGGGAGAAAAGCAGTCTAATTCTACTACACAGGGTATTAAACACTGTATGTTCCAGTGATCGCTTATCTCATTAGAACACTGTTTATCGCAAACCAAAATTTAAACACTGAATGATAAAAAGTTCCACTCACGGAATACAGGACCATTGAGAAGATAATATGACCCTGGGCCAGAGCAATCCTGAAACCTGAGACAAAAGGTTCCCTAAAGTCAACATTCCAGTGCGGAGACACGCTTTCCAGTTTAATCAACTGGAAATTCAAGTTTGACAGTTAACACCGGGGGAGGGCCTTCTGCGAAGGGCCGCATGTGGGGGTGTCCAGCAGGCCCCTCCACCTCCACCCAGCCTGGCACCCAGGCCTCACCCTGGTGGGCAGCAGACCTGCACGTCCGGGTCACTTCCTTGGTCGTTACTGGAGGAGGGGCTCCCCTGGACAGCCTCCTCCTTTGACAACTTGACTTCCAGCGAACAAAGCCTATTTCCAGCCGCACGGACGGCAGGGAGGATCCTGTTCCCACCCCCAAGGAGGCCGGGGAAGGCCCAAGGAGCATCCTTTCCTCCCAGAGCTTACGTCAGAGAAACTGAACACAGACCCACCCAGAGGGGAAAGTCAGTCCCTGGGGAACTCGGGCCCTTGAGCAAAGCTAAGCGGCACCAACCCCCATGGTTCCCACACATTCTCCCCCAAAGCAAACTGCAGCATCCTGTGTCTGCCAGCCTCGGGCTGCCCACAGGCCGGCCTGCGACCACTGTGTGGGCCCTGGACTGCTGCCCTCTGCCACCCGCTCCCATCAGGAACTTCTGGTTCCTGAAGCCAGAGAATGCCACAGCTGAGCAAGCAGTCATCTGGGAAGTACACTATTAACAACCCCCCTCTTCCTCCCTCCCCCACCCCCCTACCCCGGTTATGGCCATTCTGTCGATTCGATCATAGTTTGTTAAGGGACATATGAGTCTCTGCTCTCAAAGATGTGGACATTCCCAAAGCTGATCCCAATGACCTACCCAGGTTCAAAGGGCTTGTTCATAGCAGAGTAGGTGGTTTAAACCCTTTGGATCTCATGTCCTTCTCATGTCAAAATAGTGTAAGGGTACAAGAATGCCATCAGTGACAGATGGCCAGTCACAAGTTAAATGTTTATTACGCATCTGAGTACATTCAAGGCTACCCTTATAAAAAGTAACCCCAGCACCCTGTGTCCAAATGTGGTTCCTTGAAGGGGGACAGAGAGGTGACAGCACAGCCAGCGCAGGAGGAATGGAGCATGACCAGAGCCAGCCTGATTCAGGCCACAGGAGCACCACAAGCATGGGCAGCAGACACATGAATCATCACATCTGTGTCTTCAGGGAACTACAGATCTTAGAGCCGTCCTCGGATCTCCCTCCGAAGCTGTGTCTGAAAGTACACAGGGTGCCACTGGCTCCCCCAAAGTACACCTGGCAGGGCAGGTGCAGGCTTGGAGGGCGCCTCTTCTGTACCGTGCACCTTCCACCCTGGTTCCTGCAAATACAGACCAGAAGGAGTTCACAGCAGGTGCCCGTGGCTGTGGTCACATCTCTGATTCTTCTGCCAGAGGACCAGGCAGGAAATGAATTAACAGTAATTGCTGAAAGGCACCAGTGGTCGGCAAACTGTGGCTCGCAAGCCACATGCGGCTCTTTGGCCCCTTGAGTGTGGCTCTTCCTAAGCCTTAGGAGTACCCTAATTAAGTTAATAACAATGTACCTACCTATATAGTTTAAGTTTAAAAAATTTGGCTCTCAAAAGAAATTTCAATCGTTGTACTATTGATATTTGGCTCTGTTGAGTAATGAGTTTGCCGACCACTGGCCCTAGACTCGCAGTGGTTCTCAACCTTCCTAATGCTGTGACCCTTTCCTCATGTTGTGGTGACCCCCATCCATAAAATTATTTTCGTTGCTACTTCATAACTGTAATTTTGCTACTGTTATGAATCGTAATGTAAATATCTGATATGCAGGATGTATTTTCATTGTTGCAAATTGAACATAATTAAAGCATAGTGATTAATCACAAAAACAATATGTAATTATATATGTGTTTTCCGAGGGTCTTAGGCGACCCCTGTGAAAGGGTCGTCCGACCCCCAAAGAGGTTGCGACCCACAGGTTGAGAACCGCTGGCCTAGAGGCTGCAAATAGGAGTCGGTCAGAGAAAAACTTCCTGCCATCACCAGCAGAGGGACGGACACTTCCCCGGGCAGTTCTTTCTCCAGAGTCCCTACAGCTGAAAGGCACTCAGGGCTCCTGGAGTAACGCATGGGAAACGGGCCTGTCTTCTGCTCACTCTGTTTGGAACAAAATGTCAAATGGTCCCGACTGGCCTCCCCAAGAGGAAGCCATGCCCAGAGGACTGGGGGACTCTCTGTGGGAGGTGTGGAAGGAGTGGGAGGAGTGGGGGTGCAGAAACACAGGCTGGCCCTGCCTGCCTCCAGGGCGGCCACACGCTGGGCCCTCCTCTGTGGTTACTTGGACCGCACCCTCTGGAGATGGTCGGATATACTTTGTTTCCAAAGCAGGAAAAGTGACCTTTGCAAGCAAAGCCCGGAGGCACTTCAGACTTGGAGATCTCTGCAGGAGGGAGACGTTAAACTTTACAGGAGAACAATAGGAGGGTGGCCAGGGCCAGGTCAGCCCTGGAGAAGGCTTCCAGCAGAGGTATGTTTTCATCTCAGCCCCCAGCCTGCAGGGCAGAGCTCCAGGTGGCACAAAGGTCCCCAAAAGGACAGAAGTGCTCATCCCTTCACAGGTGTCCCTGTCAGACAAGGGGAGGGGGGGGCACAGCTCCAACACACCCCCAGGCAGCCACCATGCCTGCCTGCCGTGGAGCTCAGTCCAACACCTTTCTCCACCTTCTTACCTGGATGCTCAGACAGGCCCTTCACCTTCAGGTTAAGAGGCAAAGCCCACAGTGACAGGGAATGTCAGCCAAAATTCCAGACTAGGATTTAATAATCTACTGAGCATGCTCCACAGGAGGGAAACTTAATAGCAATGAAGGAGATACTTTGTATCCCGAACAGCTACATTGTAACTAGAGGTACAGGCACACCTGCTTGTATAGTGCTTTGCTTTACTGTTCTTCAAAGACACTGCACTTCTAAACGAATTGGAGGTTTGGGCAACCCTGCATCAAGCAAGTAAATCACCGACATTTTTCCAATAGGCTCAGATGATGGTTAGCATTTTTTAGCAATAAAATACCTTTTTAATTAAAGCATGTACATTGTTTTTTGAAATGTATTTTTATTGATTTCAGAGAGGAAGGGAGAGGGGGAGATAGAAACATCAATGATGAGAGAGAATCATTGATCGGCCGCCTCCTGCACACCCCCCACACTGGGGATCGAGCCCGCAACCTGGGCATATGCCCTGACCGGGAATCAAACCATAACCTATTGGTTCACAGATTGATGCTCAACCACTGAGCACACCAGCTGAGCTGTACACTGTCTTTTGACGTAATGCTAATGCATGTATAGACTACAGTATAGTGCAGGGGTGGGCAAACTTTTTGACTCGAGGGCCACAATGGGTTCTTAAACTGGACCGGAGGGCCGGAACAAAAGCATGGATGGAGTGTTTGTGTGAACTAATACATGTTAACACTGCTGCTGGTGAAGGAGCGGAGGGGAGAGCAAGAGAACCCTCCACTCTTTCAGCTCCGCGGGCCGGATAGAACAGCCGAACGGGCCGGATCTGGCCCGCGGGCTGTAGTTTGCCCACGGCTGGTATAGTGTAAACATAACTTTTATGTCAATGAGAAACCAAAAAATTCATGTGGCTTTTATTGCAATATGCTAATCGCATTATTGCTGTGGTCTAAAACCGAACCCCTAGTGTCTCTGAGATCTGCTGTATTTCCTGCTGAGGCTTCAGCACACGGCCGTCTCTGCTCAGTCACCTCCCCACTCAGAACCTGCAGGTGACACTGAGCTCCCTTGGCTGCAGTGACAAATGGCCTCCTCTGCAGAGCCCAGCCTGCCCTGGGAGTGGCCACGGCTGCTCCGGACGGTGCCAAGGAAGGCCATACCACACAGGGAATGACAGTGCCTCAACTTGCCCACCAGGCCCCAAAGAAAAGCCAGCCCTCAGCCAACAGGTGAACAGGGAGGACTCCATCAGAACATCCCCAAATCCCGAAAATGAAGCACAAAATCCCAAGTATACCTTGGTGGCCCTAGTCTGGTGGTCCAGCTCACACAGGGGAAAGTAAAATGCCGGGAGCTTTTAAAAAGCCACCTGGGCCACGACTGGGACAACTGGAGCTGTAAATGAGGCCACAGTACAAATGTGGTACTGGATGGATGGTCCACGGCCAGGGGTTACTCAGGAGAATACTCTCGCTTTTCAGGAGATGCACGTGCTGCTGAGGCACCGTGATGCCTGCAGCGCATCCTCAAAGCGGGCAGTGAAAATGTGCAGGTGCACACAGAGAGAGCCAACATGGCAAACTGTTTTTTAAAAGCCTCAAAGGAAATCCACCTCCTTTTTAGGACCATGTCAGGTATCATATATACTATAGTTTTATAAACATTTTTAAAAATCTGAATGGACACATCAAGCTCGATGTATTAGTGAGTGAGGAGGATTCACAGATTTAGGGTTTTCCTGGTATTGTTTGATTTTTGTTTTTTCAAACAGTAATCAGGTGTCATCAGAAAGAAAAAGTGTCTTGTTTTGTTTTTGGTGGTAGTGGAGGCTGGGAGCTGGTGAGTGCTTCAGATCTGACACACGCAGCTGCTGAGCACAGGAGGAAGCTCGCTCCATCAATTGCTTCCTTTTCATCTAAGCATTCAGTTCCGCTCCCATATGCCCAAGGCCAAGGCCGTGACCCCAGGCCTGGCCCTGGTGCTCAGGATGGATCCTTGCCTCTGGCTTCAAACACTAGACCTCAGGCTCTCTGACAACTGGCCCACAGGGACTCGCTATCTGAACTGCACTTTGCTGCCTGGGTCTTGCTCTGAGGAATGGTTGCAAGAAAAGAAACTAAAAGATATGAGACATGCAAATAGTTCCACCCTGAAGAGCAGTAGCTCTGCTTTCACAAAGAATATCAGCGTCATCCCTGGAACAAACTGATCATTCACAACATGGGTCCTTGACCAATAAAAGTGCTAAATAATATCCACAGTCAGGGAAAAAAAAGGTACAGCCACTGGAAAGATTAAGAACCACAATGGTGCTCATACTGTGTGATCCATAAAATGGAGTACAATGCAGCAGTGAAAAGGAAGAGACCACAGCTACACATATTATCATGACTCAGTAACAAAAGTGATGCTTAGCCAAAAAGCAAGTCCTACAGATAAATTACAAAAACAGGTGCAGCTGAGCCATACATGTTTTGGTGATACCTGTATAAATGGTAAAACTGGAAATGAAAGGGAATGATGAACAGAAAATTTAGGATCGCAGTCAGCTGGGGTGAAGGCAGGGAGGATTCAGTGGAAAAGAGGAACGAAGGAACTTGAAAGGTTCCTGGAGAGCTGCATGACGAATGCTGGCCTTCAATTACTATTCCTTCATCGGTACCTTGTGTTCATTGTGTTCATCCCTGTTTGAGGTCACTCTGCATCTCCAGGGGCAGGACCCTGCCCAACAGTTACTGTTAAACAGAATAACTGTGGTCCTGGTCAGCATGGCTCAGTTGATTGAGCTTCGTCCCATGCACTGAGAGGTCACCAGCTCGATTCCTGGTCAGAGCACACCTTACACTTCCATCTCCTCCCTGCCAATGGATAGGGGAACATGGCAAGGAGGGCGGAGGAAAAAATTACAAATGTGCATGCAACAAGGAGGCAGCGAGGAATCCTAAAAAGGACCAAGAACAGGAGGCAAGAGACCCAGGCCTTTCCCCTCACTAGGTAGCCCTGGGCAGGGACAAGATCCACCTCCCATCCCCATATCTCAGAGTGATCCTGGGGTTACGTGAGAAAAATCCCCGAGAGATCGGCTGTGTGGCACATCTTAAGATCCCAGAGCGCTGCTGGTGCTCTATGCTCCCAATGTCATCTGCTAGGCAGAGACAATCCAGAACATCACAGATTTCAGTCAGAGAGGGGACATTCAGAACACTTTCTCCTGGGAGCAGTGCACAGAGAAAGTCATTACATGCAGAGATCACCACTTCCAATTAGGAAAAGGCGGGTGGAAGTGCTGGTTCGCTGTGCTTTCTTACCATATCTGAAAGTTTATATGTGAGAACACAGTTCCTGCTTTGCTGTGAACAATAAACAATTTAAAAAGTAGTTACTGAGACACAACCAACTTTTTCTTTCTGTCTCCCACTGGGAAAAAATGGTTTAAAATGCTATAGTCAAGTAACAGTAGGTTCAAAAAAAAACACAGTTTTCCACTTTTTAAAAGTGGTGTTTAAATGCTATAATACAACCATAGTAAGCTTTAAAGACATCTTTCCTCTTATTCTTTCCTTACAGTAACCCAGTTCTCTGCCACCGGGTACTCCACCCTCTCAGGACTAAGTCCTGTCTTGGACGACACACTTCAAAAATGTCCCCTCCAAGGAAAGGGCATCCAGAGGAGGGGACCGTCTGACGAGGTGGGAAAGGAAGCTGGACATGGACGATTAATGGCCTGAAATGGTTCCGTCTGGACCATAGAGGCGGAAGGCGGCTCTAAGGTGGGAGGGAACAGGAGGTGACAATTTGCTCCATCAACAAGGTGACAGCAAGGCCTATAAAATCCTGTGCAGAGAGAAATTTCCAGAGAATGGGACCTCTGAGCTGAGGAGCAACCCCTGTGGAGAGGTGCCACATGTACACACACACACACACACACACACACACGCACAGCGGAAGCTCTTCCTCTGAAGCCTGCAAGAGACCTGCACATCCTCAGGCAGTTGAGTGTAATCCACTGCATTCTAGGACTGAGCAACGCTTATCACATAAATATAAGGCACGATCTGCCTCCACTAAAAACTGATCTTGTCCCTTCCCTGGACATCCAGACTGTATATTACCAATGGTCGTTGGCACTGATTCGACACCAACAGGAAATCCCCTAGTTGGAGTGCAGTGAGCAAGGAAACTACTCAGCGCAAACAGCTCGACTGTGATACTGCACGGCTGTGAAAACAGCCCGCTGTTAGGAGGTCCCCTTTATGGCCAGACAGCTCTGCTCTGCTCATGCCAGCCTCTGCCCTGCACTGTGCTCTGCCCTGGGGCAACATCTTCGGTATTTCATCCCCAGGCAGGAAAGTGCAGTCTTCTGGAGAGGAAAACTGTGCTCTCAGAGCCAGAGGGAACTGGCTTACATAGAGAGAAGTCCCCACCGGGGTCCCTAATTAGTTCATCCTCGTGTAAATGAGGACTCCAAATCCTCAGTTTGATTGGTCCAAAAAGCACTGTCCTGATTGGACAGTATGGAGCCACTCTGAGTGGTCAGTGAAGATGATGCTGGGGCTATGGATGCACATCTCCCATTGGACGGGGACTGCCTGAATCCTATTGGTTAACATAGGATTCCAGGAACTCCTTCATAAGGGCGGGCTCAGATGGCAGAGACACAGGGCAGGCAGGCAGTTCAGTGCAGGCTTCTCCCTGAAGTGCAGCTTGTCTGAGGACCCTGTGTAGAAATAACTACTAGGCTCTGGTTTTTGTTTGTCTGTTGTTTGTTTGTTTGTTTTAATTTAAGCACAGTTAGTCGCCAGGAGCCCTTCTTAATAGGTATCTTCTTTCCCAGGGTCCACACAGGTCTGGAACACTCGATCTATACAACCATAAACACTCAAAGGCTCCAAATAAGCCGATAACCCTATTTTCTTTTCAACACCACCACAATATGGATTAGGCTTTATAGTTGTTCTCTGAATTTATCCCAGGAGAATAGTATAAGCTGAGATTTAGTTTGTATATTGAATGTGCGGCAATTATGACTATATTGGGCATATTAGCAGCCGCAGAAAACATGAATTAAGAGCTAACCTGAAGCCACTGAGTGTGACTGGTACAAATACTAGAAAAAGTCTTTGGGCCTGCTATGTAGGGAGGGGAAAGCATGGCAGTTTTTCTGGTGACAAAGGTGCAAAATTTTAAATGTGGCTGACGTAATGTCGTGCAAATAAAAAAAGGGAAAAGAAAAACAAAAAAATTCTAGTGACTTTCAGTACTAAGTCCCCAGATCACTCAGTGACTGGCTTTAAAACATCCATGACCCCACACCTGAAACCTATATGTTCATGTTGACCAACGTCACCCCAGTAAATTTAATAATTAAATTAAAATAAAATAAATAAACAACCATGACCCGCAGCCAATGCCATCTCAATTGCTGAGATAATTACTGGAAGGATTCAGAGTTAATCATTTGAACCTGAAATCTCCCACAGGTTCAGCAATTCTAATATTAGACTTGATCATCAGAATCAAAGAGACAGTTGTCATATGGAGAGCTGTGAGGTCCTAAGATTTCTCCTACTTTACACGTGGCCAGTAACGGGAGCTGATAGAGGAACCCGAGGTGGGCTGTAACTGCAGTGTGATCCTCTTGCAGCCACCCAACAGCCACCAGAGCCCATCTGCTCCCAGCTGGGACTCAGCCCCCTTCTCTGAGTGCACATTAGCCCTCACCCCCCCACACACACCCTCTGTTCCTAAAAACCTCCAGGCCCCTCCCACCTCAGGGCTCCACGCACCCCAGGCGGGTACTCCACCTTCCATTCTCCCTTCCTCCGGCCTTGGGTGATCAGGCATGCAGTCAGGTCCCCTCCTCACATGCCATCTGCGATCCACTCCACCTGCAGCACACCCCCCACACACGCTCACACCCTTCCCTGCTGCCTTCTTTTCTTGTCATATTTTACTAGCTATATATTTTACTAGTGTTTTACTGAATCCTGTTAGCTGGTATCCTTCTACCACACACGTTGGCTCTGGGAAGGTGAACTTGTGCCTGTGTTGGCCTCCCTCCCCCAGTACCTGGCAGGGCTCCAGCACATGGGAGCCACTCAACCTGCTGAACAACGCATGAGTGAGTGAATGAATGAACAAGCTAGTTAGGTTCCAATGCCTACCCCAGCTGAGAAGCAGGGAACTATGAGTCGTCATGTTAGGAGGTACAGAGAAGCAGAACAGCGAGGAAAACAAAGCCACCAGGAACTGAGAAAAAAGGACACACTGTCTCAACCTGCACACAGTCTACAAACACCATGTGGAACCCAAGGGAAGCTCTCCCTCGGGTGGAGCGTGGCACATGCATCTGCTCAGGGATGCAAGGACCGAGCCCCAAGGTGCACAGTGTGGGGTACAAGAAGGGTCAGGCACGGTGCCGGTGCCCAAAGACATACATACCCACATATACACCCACACACACCCATGCACCAATGCCCACATGGTGCACACTCATGCACACACCTGAGCACATACACTCCTTGTGTGCACACACACGCACACACACGCATGCACACACCAAGTGCCACTTGACTGCACTGTAACAAAACAAGCTGGGGCCCAGCCGGCATGGCTCAGTGGTTGAGCGTCGACCTATGAACCAGGAGGTCATGGTTCAATTCCCGGTAGGACACATGCCTGGATTTCGGACTCGATACCCAGTGTGGGGCCTGCAGGAGGCAGCTGATCAATGATTCTCTCTCATCATTGATGTTTCTTTCTCTCTCTCTCTCTCTCTCTCTCTCTCTCTCTCTCTCCCTCCCTCCCTCCCTCCCTCCCTCCCTCCCTCCCCCTCTCCCTTCCTCTCTGAAATTAGTAAAAATATTTAAAAAAAAAAAAAAAAAGAAAACTGGGGCCACAAAGAAGGCAGTCACCCCCTTCCCCAGGGGGCCAACAGGAGGCCCTTCTCACAGAGCATTAAATATTTGATCTGTCCCTGATAGACTCTTCAGACTTCCACTAAAGAAAATGGAGATTATTTACTCTTCATGGGTAAAAACCCACCAGCAAGGGGAAATGCAGTGGCTTCACAACTTAAGCTTTAAAGGTGAGGCTCTTTGAGGGACAAGCCTGTAGCAGGGATGAAGCAAAGGCCTGAGTCCTGCGGGACAAGCCAGAACGGCCTCTATGGCCAGACCCTGGAGAGGTCCCAGGAGCAGGGCCTTGGGCTCCAAGCAAAGCCCGAACTCGGAGAAAGTTCTGGGAAGCAGCCTGCCGGATATGCAGACAGGCGTGAGCACTGTCCCTCCTCTGAACCTGCCCCCACATCCGAGTCTTCGAGCTCATTGTGTGTCGCA
Organism: Myotis myotis; assembly: GCF_014108235.1. Classification (NCBI taxonomy): domain Eukaryota; kingdom Metazoa; phylum Chordata; class Mammalia; order Chiroptera; family Vespertilionidae; genus Myotis; species Myotis myotis. The sequence continues at coordinate 33,619,757 of NW_023416390.1, read as the reverse complement.
CTCGCTCACTTATTAAGCATGAAAATACAAGTTTTGTTAAAGGCAGCAGAAAGCCTTTTCTATAGAAATGAAAGTGTGAGCCTGGAACACACAAAGCATAAAAGGGCTGGAGCTCCCGGCCGAGGCCTCGCCAAGGGGCGCCTGGCCCAGCCCAGCCCCAGCCCCGGGGTCTTTGAGCAAACCTTTTGCCAGGACACTGCGCCTTACTACCCGCCATGAGGAACAGAGAGAGGGGAGGATCAAGAGGAGAGGCAGTCATTTCATGTGCTGTTTAAACCCAAATGCTGTCCTGAGATCAATTCCTCCTGCGCCTCCACGGGACAGGGCCAGCCAACTCCTAATTGCATTTAGGAGTAACCGACATAATGAGGGTCGGCACTGCGACCTCAGCCCCTCTTCAACGCACTTGCCATCGCACACAAGCCTTCCTCTTCTGGAACTAGTTCTACCTGGCAGTTCACGTGCGCACGTGCGTGTGGTGAAAAGGCTGATGCAGATGAAACGGGGAGCACTGAGGCGCCCACATCGCCTTGCCATGTGCACGCTCTCCTGCCAGGGCCTGGAATCGGAGTGAAAGCCATCTGCCCGGGCAGAAATCCGTTCCCCGGGGGGCTGGTCTGGCCCATCTCCAGACACAACGCCTGAATCCTAGCAGAGAAGGATGGGGAGTCGGGCAGGAAAAGCACCCTGGTTGCTCCCTCGAGGCTGGCTGCTTCCTCCCGCTGTCACCTGGGTTTCGCCGCACTATTTTGAAGAAAAAGGGTCCATGCTACAACTGATGACTCATCCAAAGAACTCCGAACAGGGCAGAATGAGGGAGGAAATGCATGATGGTCCCAAAGAAGATTCGCCTGCAAATGTGTGCATCTCACAGAGGATCACGCAGGTGGGGACAGAGCAACACAGTAATGAAAATCCCCCTGAGCGCAGAGCGTCCTTTTCCCTTCCAGCTCTCAGATTTTAGGATGTGGGAGCTGAAGCTTTCGGGCGGAGCTCCCGGGCATCGCTACCAACCCTCGGAGCAGAACGGCCAGATGCAGGCTGTGCACCTCCGTCCCCCGTCCCCCCCCCCCGCATGGACATGCGTGCACCTTCTGCAGCACCTGCCACTTCCATCCCCACTCGTGGGCTCTGGGATCAGGCTCACCTGGACACCAAACCTGGTTGGAGATTGGCCGCCTCAGGGCCTTACGTGAGGTTCACATTCTCTGAGTCTCTTAATCCCCACAATGACATAACACGGATTCATAGATATTTTAAGAGGAGCCAATGTACATGAAATTCTTGGCACACAGTAGAGGCTCATTAAAGGGTAACTATTACAACCGGCAGCACAGAGCAACCTCCGCAGGCTGTCAGAAATACTAGTTCCCTGGAGAGGACTTAGAACAATCGTCTTCAACAGCAGAAAAGGACCCGCATCCTAATGATGACAAGGCAAACAGGACAGTCCCAGGGCCTTTCTCCCGGTGCAGCTAGAAATCGTACCCCTACAGTTAGATTCCCCAGCAAGGGGGATGGGTGTTCTGCGGCCCTGGGAAACAGTCGGCACCACAGACTAGGAAGGAACAGAAGAAATGCATGGCAGGACAATCAAGTAAGCAATAGCCAAACCATGACCCAAACTAGTGAGCACACGTGAGCACGCCTGCACACGGCACAGCGCACCACGGAGTGCCTCCGTGAAGCACGGGGCGAACAGAACGTGTTCACTGCCGACATGAAAATGACAGCCTCACCACCTCCCCCGGCTCCTCCCGCACACCCACCGCCTCGCTCGCTAAGTCCAGACCTGAGGTCAGCCACAAGGCCACATTCCTATCCTTATGGAGCAAAGAAAGAAAAAACCCCTGTGCAAGAGGGAACCTCGGTGTGTGGGTGGCAGTCTGTCCCCGGGGCCTGGGAAAGGCCCTCCCAATCCCACACTTCCTCTAACATGAAATGCCCCAAGTGCCGTGGTGGGGAAGGGGGTCGTGCTGCACCTTGGAGGGTAAACTGGTACCAACTCTCTGGAGTCAATGCAATCATACATTGTTTTTATTGAAGAAAATGTTGCCAGAGCAAACACTTCCCGAATTCACCCACAGTCACCAACGGTTTGAGAGAAAAAGCGTTCTTTTAACCTTTAGGTGTATTATGTATTATAACTATTCTCAGCCTCAAAAAGCAACAAGTGCCTCAAATTCCCAATCCCGGGATGGCGATGGTCTTGTACACATCACCCCGTAGTTCACGTCCTCATAGCATCTCCTTCGATCTTAACTTATGCACAGTAATCTTGTAAGGCTCCTACTGCTTATAAGCTTTATTTTCTAGGGTTTCTTTCTCTTCTCCAAATAATTCATTCCTCGTTACCCTAACTTATTCACAAGAGGCTTTTTTTAAAAAAAAATGTAAATCATTTTATGTAACAGGATTACAAGAGCAACATTCTACATCATCAAACAACTATTTTCTCACTGCAAAAATAAAAGTCGAACTCGCAGTTTCCGAGTAAACAGAGATGACTTATAAGCAAAGACAACAGCCATGCACAAGCGGTCCCTGGGGCGGAGGCCAGGACACCTGTGCTCCCTCGTGGACGCCCATCACAGCTGGGGCACAGGTTTGCATCAACCCAGGAGATATGCCTCTGTATTCATGTGGCTGAGTGGCCTTGACTTTGCCAAACAGCCACCCTGTTACAGCTCCAACTCTGTCTTCCCACTTTATACACCAGTCCTCTCTCCCCTGTAATGGAGACATCTGCTTAAAATCACATCGATAGCTCAAGTTTCCAAGGAGACGCTGATAAAAAACAAAAATTTATCATTAAGCAGTTACCACCCAAAAATAAAGGAAAATAAATAAAAGTGGTCAATTCAATTTTCTTTGCTGAATTTCATGCCTGCCCCACCCACTCCCCTTAAGAAATTTAACCCTAACATTTTAAGGTGACACTCATATTTCACAGTCAGGAGGAATACATGATATATTTTAAAGCTTTTCTTTTTCCCCCAAACGAAAAATCCTCCTTTGCAATGGAGACATTTTCCCTAGAGTTTGAACACAGAATTAGTTTATCTAGAATTTCATACCCAGTTAGCCAGCAATATCCAAGAATCGACCCAAGGAGACACCTGAAGCCTGGAGTTTATTATGTTGGATCCAAGACGAGCCAGCTAAGGCCGAGAAAAGGAAGGTTACACATGCCCGTGACCTTCTTCTCCTGGGTGCACGTTCTCTCCCTCGCTCAGGGAGCGGGACCTTGCTGGGCAAGCTTTTCAGTTACAACCTTCTACTTTCCTACTTTGAGTGCCGGGAAGGAAAAGGTGAGGCACGTGCAGCCACCAGTCCTCTGGGAGAAGGTCTCTGGGACACAGGGGGTGGGTGGGTGGGTTAGACCTACCTGGGTGACAACCCCACAGGGGCTGGGGCGCATCAGTTAGGAGCAACCATCCACCTGCATCCTCTCCTCTCTCTAGATTTTCGGCTCAAAGGCTCAAGACTTCCCGCCCCTGTAGTAGTCTGAATACAAAAGTATACCTTTCATCCCCACAAGCCTGCAGTGTCCTAGCCACCCTGTAGCTTTCATTGCCAAACCCAACAGGGAAACAAGACAAAAGCTTACATCTCCGGGCAGCATCCCGCCTCACCCAGGCAGACCCACTGGCTCTAAGCAGGACTTGTCATCAGAACCAATGTCTGTGGGTGTCGATGGGTTCAGGGCCCACTGTACAAGCCTCCGTGGCCCAAGTTCAGCCAGTTCGCACCTGACAATGGTGCCCCCATGACAACCAAGATCACAGTGCAAATCAAAAGCACCGCGTAAGTAGTGTCTACGCTGAGCCAGGCCCTGAGTTCAGAGCGTGCGTGACTCGCCCCTTTCAACACTCACCCCACAACTCGGAGGCAGTGGGTGGACAGGGACACAGGCAGAGCTCCAGCCTGCGGAGGTCACGCCGCCACACCACGGTCAGCGGGGCATTCGAACCAAGGCCATCTGGCCACTAAGCACCACCTCCCCGTCTGCACCCACAGGGGTCCCTTCCCTGCAGACACCCAGTACAGCCTGCTCTGCTACTGCATAAACACTTCTGTTCCCTCCTTGGGGGCATAAAACACTCCTCAACATTGGCTCATGGGAGGGAGGGAGACTGAAGGCCGGGAGGGAGCCCGCCCATCCTCCCAGGAGCGGCTCTGGGGGTCCCACCCCGAGTCTGGATTTTGTCTCAGGCACCGACAAACTGGGCTGGGAGGAAACTGCTCCCTTCCCGAGATGCCCGGCAATCACACTGCTCCCAGGTGGGCAGAGACGAGACCAGCCCGGGAAAGGAGGGCTTTCTTCCTGAGAGCCTCCCAGCAAGTGGAAACGATGAGTGACAGAAGGACAAAGGCTCCCCTTTGACCCCTGGGAGGGCGAGCGTCCAGACGATGACCACCAGTGGCTGCTGACACCAACAGAGCGACAGCCAGGTGTGTCCCTCCTGAAGCCCCCACACCCAGGAAGCAGTCCAGCCATACAAAACAGAACGGCAGAAAGGAATACTATTTGGAGGGGTTAAAAAGCGCATCATCACTCATTTCTCTTCTTGGGTTGTGTGTGGGCTGGAGGTTGTTTTCCTGTTAAAGCGTTCAAAACTGAACCTGCTCTTCTTTCTCTGTGGGCTGCAGCGGGAACAGCAGCTAAAGAGATGTCCTGGGGGCTGAGCCACTCCCCAGGTGCCTGCAGGGACAGCGGACACAGGCTGGCCTGCAACAGCCACCACGTAGTGTGGGACAACAGGAGACCAAAGTCCGTGCCAGGAGGCCAGGGGGAGGTGCAATCCCAGAGGGTCTCCGCAGGCACCATGTCGGGGGCATGGGACTTGGGCTGAGAGCCAACTGTATTTGTCTCCTTTAAAATGCTTATCAAGCCCTGACCTGTCTGCTCCGTGGTTAGAGCGTCACCAAAGAGTCACCAGTTCAATTCCCAGTTGTAGACTAGATCCCTGGCCCCAGTCTGAGTGTGAACAGGAGGCAACCAACTATGTCTCTCACATCGATGTTTCTCTCTCCCCCCCCTCCAACTTCCCTCCCCACCGTTCTCTCCAAAAAATAAAATAAAATAAATGGAAAAAATATCCTCAGGTGAGAATTTTAAAAAAAAAAGCTCATCAAAACCCTCTTTGAAAAGCATTCAAAGATCACTGTCCACAGGTGAAGGAGTACAGACTGCCCGCAGCTGGGCCTGGGGATCGCTACAAACACGGGGGTGGGCTTCACTGGGATTAAATGCCAGAGCGACAGAGAGAGCGGGCCACGGGGAAAGGAACGAACGCCGGACAGTGGCCCTGAGGCCGGGGAGGTTACACCGGGCAGCCGGCCCCTTCTCTGGACGTCCTTTCTGGGCCGAGTGTGAGGCACAGCAGGGCAGCGACGCTGTGAGAGCCCAGGGAGGTGCCCAGGGCTGCAGCCTCCCGCGAACCATCTTTTCTATTATTCACTAGGCTTCTCTTTTTAACCAAATTGTATATTTTTTCATAATCTATATTGTTTTTAAACACAAACCGTTTTGCTTTAAACACATTTTACAAAGCTGTAAAATCACTTGTTACTTTTTCCCCATAAAAATCAGTCTCTGCAACCTCAATTAAGATAAACATATAAATTATTATGAGGTAGGCATCATTAGATATACCATCAAATATAATGTACATAAAGATACTATAAGAATAAATGATAATAAAAATAGAAAGGACATAGTTCAGGTTCAGAAGTTGGCTGTTCCCTAGTTCCACTTGCTTTGGAAGTCGACGCTGAACCACCCGCCCAGCGGCAGCATCTGACCCAGCCGTGCAGACAACGCCCCATTACAGTGGATGACACCGTGATGCTGCATCAACAAATCCTATGATGATGGAGGAGGCAGGGGCAGGGAAGGACACTGCAGTGGACTGAATTGTGTCCGTCCCCGCCTCCCCCAAACTCGTATGAAGCCCTAGTCCCCAATATGGCTGTATGTGGACACAGGGTCTTTGAGGAGATAAAGGTTAAGGCCATTCGGGTGGGACCCTAACCCAAAGGCCTGGTATCCACATGGGAGAGAGGCGGACACCAGGGCTGTGCACACAAAGAAGGCATGTGAGGACACAGGGAGAAAGTGCTCAGCCACAGCCAAGGACAGCGGCCTCGGGAGAAACCCACCCTGCGACACCTTGCTCTCAGACCGCCAGCTCCAGAATGCGAGGAAATCCATCTGTTGCGTAAGCCCCCCAGGCTGTGTTGGTTTGTCAGGACAGCCCTGCAGACTGACGCAGACACCAGGCCCTCCCCATACCCCACTGCGTCCCTGCCCGGCCATTCTTGCCCCGCAGGACTGAGGATGCGCCTGCCTGCCACTGCCCGTCACCTGCACTTGCAAAGCTGACTTTCAAGTCAACCACCCTACAGAGGGGGTACCCCCCCACCCCCGCTGCAGCCACCCAGCGAAGGAGGACACCCCACACAGTGTACTCTCGAAGGCTCACCATCCACTCCGCTGACCCTCGGAACGTGGAGAAAACCTGAAGTGTACTGAGGGAGCAAACATCTGCCCGAGTGTGTCCAGCTGTGACAGCAGCCAGATGGAGGGCAGTCCACAGGAAGAGCTGTAGCTCAGACGGTACACCAGCCCGCGGTGCCAGGCACTGACATTCATTTCCCTGGAGTAAGTTAGGGCACTGAGGCTCAGAATTCAAGTGACACCCCCCCCCCCCCAGGGCACACAGCTCAAAAGCAGTAGCACCAGACTTCATCCAAAGATGCTCTGAAATGCTACAGTACATGCCCCGTGATCAGCAGTCGCACCATGAGTAGAAGCAGAGAACGCCACAAGGAAGGTTCCAGTAACATATTCTGGGGATGAGAGGGTCTGGTCTGTTTCCAGGTTGGGGAGCAGAGCAGAACACGCAGGCGGGGCGTACCTCCCACAAGCATGCACTGGGCATTTATTACTGCCATACAGGAATGTAAACGGGGTGCTGAGTGCCCTGGGGGGACAGGAAGATGGGCGCTGCGACGGCAAAGGCTGGCAGAGGAAGGGCGGGCAGGCAGGTGTGTGCCTGTGGAAACCACCCTACCCTGTCTGCGTGAGCAGCGCAAAGCCACAGGGCAGGCGCGTGAACCCCAGCCTTAGTGCTGGTGGCCCAGCATTTACCGCCATCGGCAGGACAAGTGTCTGCCAAGTCCACACACAGCCCAGCAGCTCTCCCTGGAGTCGCCTATGACTCAGCCACCTCCTCTAAAAAGCATCTCACTTCCACGGAGACCTACGAGGCAGCACTGTCCTCGGGCATCTTCCCATCTCCCATACACCTCGTGTCTATCCTTTCAGTGTGCAGAGAGTAATGCCAATGCAGGAAGCTGCTTATCAGTTTGCACACCTGAAAGATTAGCATCTGTGTCGAAAGTGACCGATGAGTCCATCATTCTCTTTTAAATACTGCAAAATGCCTGCTGCCGCAGCAACCAGACAGTTTCATGCAGAATTTCAGGAAATGGTAGACTTGGGCAGGTGCACAAAATCACACTCATGGCTCACCATGGGCATCTCGTGCTGACAGGGCAGCCTGTGCCCATTCGCCAGTGGGTTGCCCTGGCGCTGTTCCACCTGCTCGGTATCGACACCCTGGCTTTTGGAGACAGCTTCTCAACCAGCTTCTGAGGACCCGACCCTCTTTTCTCTGTGGCCATCCTGCGGGGACTGTCAGTCAAGGTGGCGGAATGTGAGCCGACCAGGCACTCACTAGAAACAGGAAATCCACGTGGTGGCGAGGAGAAGCGCGTGGCCCTAAGGACAGCGACGCATGCCTGCTCCCTGGACCTCCCCAGTGGCCCTGGTTCAGTCCATCCCCTGGCCTGGTTCTCAGGCTGGCCTGCCCTGCTCGGAGTCACCCCCCATCCTTCTGTAAATTCCCTGTCAACTTGTCTAAACCAGAATGGGATTCTGATGTTTTCAACCACGGTCCCAAACAGACCAATTAACCATACTCCCCAACTCAGGGAGTAAGCAAATCCTGACTGTTCCTATGGAAAAACTGCCTGCTTCAGGCAAAGATCATGTAAACTTCAGAGAAAAAATTTGTGTGTGTGTGTGTGTGTGCCCTAAATTCTGAAGGCAATGTCTAAAATGGCAGCCACGGCCACCCCAAAGTCCTGCACACAGCCTCGCTGACTGATCACCACCCGCCGTGAGCCTCTTCCGGGGCCGACCTTGAATGCATGTGCTATATACCAGACGTGGTCCTTGTTTCGACACACAGGCCCATTGAGGGAAGACACCTTCAAGGCCACCGCTTAATCCCTCCACCCTCACCGGTCAGGGTCCATGGCCCTCTCACCACACAGCCGACCTGCATGGTACCGGGGGTGGTCCCAGAGCCACAGTCCCTGAGCTCGGAGCCCATGCTGGGGAGAAACGAATGACCCCACCATTACACAGGATGCACAGGCACACACCTGGCTGCTCGTCAGCAGCCATCTGATTGGCCCCCTGGGAGAGTGACACTCGAACTGCTATCTCCCTCAGTAGGTTAGGGAAAGAGAGGCAGGACTCAAACCGGCAGTGCAGGTGCCCCCGGGGAGGGGCAAGACCAGGCAGGCCCATCACAAGGAGCCCTCCTTACCCCCTACTCCCCCCTTCCCCACCCCCACCCCCAGGAGCAAAGCAAGGCAGCTCCCTGTTCGTGTCTTTATTTACCCCATGACTTGCTCTAAAAGGGCTCAGGGGTGAGGCCGGGAATTTCAACTCCATTCTGAAAGCCCTGGTGAGCCATTAAAGGCTTTTAAACAGGGCACAGCCTGGCCAGATTTGTTTTGGAATCTATTTATGGGTTAGGAAGCTGTCGAGCATGAATCACCAGGTCAGCACCCAGGGACATCTGAGCACAGATGGCGCACACGGAGGCGAGACCTGCGAAGACCACTTGTGCTTCCTCACGTGAACAGAATATATGTGACACGCAAGCCAAAGAGGCAGGGGAAGTGCAATCTTCGCGGCCGACCGTAAGGCACCTGGACAGAATCCAAGGGGCCGTCCACTGTCTGAACCTGAAAAGCTATAAAATCATTATGTACTTGGAGGAGTGAAACAATTCTCAAGGAGGATCAGCGTGGGAGGTTGTACGCTATTGGGCGTCTGGTTTTTTAATGGAGAAAGGCCTACTGACTGGTCCAGACGCAGGGGCAGGACAGGACAGCAATGCCCCCGAGGCTGCTGGACCCCGTCAGGTATGCTGCTGTGGTCCTACCAGGACACCAGGTCTGGGAGACCCTGGAGCAGCGGTTCCCAAAGTGGAAACCCAGCGGCAGCAGCAGGAGCCCTGGGAATGTGAGGGAGGCAACATCCCAGGCTGCACGGGACCTCCTGACTCAGAACCTCTGGGGTAGGGCTAGCAGCCGGTTCTCACATACTGTCCAGGTGACTCTGAGGCAGGGACATGTTCAAGAACCACCGCGCTACAGGCTTCCAGCCCTAAGGTCAGATCCCAGGCCAGCGGCCGGCCACGGACAGGTGCTGGGAACAGGAAGAGAACACACCTGTGCGTGCAGAACTGGGAAGGCCACTCCTCACACACCAGCTGCCTAATCAAAGCAGCCCTGGGAACATGGGAGAGGGGAGGGGACAAGATACACGTTCACACTTCATGATCCCGACCCTTTAAGATGGTCTGGTGCCGAGGAAGAGCTAGTGAAGCCACATTGGGACTGGAAAAGTATACACAGGCTCCGTAAGCTGCAAACCAGATGTGAAGGGGCATGGCCGCAACTGCGCGGGCGGACCTGAGCAGGCCCGGGAGCGCCCGGCCCCGAGCGGTGCCCCGGAGAACCCACCACTCAGCAATGGGGCGGCCCAGCCACGAAGCCCTCACTCTTCCTAACGGCACGGCGCATGCCTCTGATAGCACCCAAAGCACTTAACAGGATTTTCACTCATGTATCTGGACTCCCTGAAGAGGGGGCACGGGGCAGGTTCTCTGGGAGGCAAGAAGGAAACGGTAAGTGGCCCTGAGGGACACAGGAGAGCTGAGCCGCCGCAGGCCCGGTTCAGAGGACTCCGTGCAGCAGCAGGACCGGGGCTCGTCCACAGGGAAAGCGAGGCAGGAATGGGGGAGCCTGGCTGAGCTTCCTATTCCCCCGGCAACAAAACCAGCATTTCCCATCCTTGGTATTTTCCCCCAAAAGTAAGACAACTGACACACAACTCCCAACAAGATAAAAGCTGGCTCCCAGCACTCTGTTGATGCAGCATGTGGCCAGGAAGTGACCACAGACGTGGACACGGACTGCCCTCTCCCCCCACACCCTGAACCCCACTGTGAGCACATCTTTGAAAAGGAGCAAAATGCACGATTTGAGGAAATTGCCGGGGCTTTCTCCCCACCCCGTAAGTAACAGGCCCTGGAGTCCTCAACAAGATTTGCATAGCAAATTTCCAGGAGGTGTGCTCCTGGCAGAGAAAGGGGAGTAACTTCCCTGAGCCTTGCAGAGGTGAGCTATCAAAGCAGTCTGCCAGGCAGCTGTTAGTCATAAAGAGCTGGGGGGGGGGGGGGTGCTGCCTACTCGAAGCCTGGAGCAGATGAGGAGAAAGTGGCATCCCCACTGGGGGAGCCCATTTCTAGAAAACCTGGGGAAGAAAGAGCTGATGAGGCTCTTGCAGACCCTGGCTTCCCCCGACCCAGGGCCTGGGTTGGACCAGGGAATGGGCCGTCCTTCCTCACCAAGGACTCAGCCCCAGGGAGCACGCAGGGGCAGGTGCCTTCGAACAATGCCGCCTGGTCCCACCTGGGAAGGAAACATGTGCCAAGGAACGCTGCAGGGCAGGGACTGGAAAGGGCCGCAGAGGTGGGGCAACACTGCGGACAGCCTGGCTGCCCAGTGCCCAGCGGGCTGTTTAGCAGCATTCTGGCCCCTTCTCACTAGATGCCACTGACACCTCCCTCCCCAAAGTGTGACAGACACAACTCCAGACACTGCCAAATGTCCCCCAGGGGACAAAGACAGCCCCCGCCCTTCATTAAGAATCACTGATCGTGGCCAAGCTTGGATGTACAGCAGGGAAGCTGAGGCTGGGGTCACAGTGATGCGGAGGAGCCACGACCTGCCTCTGGACATCCACCCTGGCCTTCTGCCGGCCGCACCCCAGTGCCCGCTCCCTGTGCCCGCAACTCCAAATGCTGACTTCACCCAGACAGTGCTCATTTTTAGTCGTTTTATAAGAGCCTGGGAGGCCTGATTTTCACAAACGTGAACATATGTGGTCACAGCTCCTCCCCCTTGGGCGCCTGGACCCCTGAAGAGGTCACACCTCTGTCCCACTTGGCCTCTTCCGGCCTCTACCCCAACCCATCGGTACAAGACACCTCACAGCCCATGAGGCCCGGCTGCCAAGCCCTCTTTCTAAAGGACAGGTGCTATCCCAGGGGTGGGCAAACTTTTTGACTCGAGGGCCACAATGGGTTCTTAAACTGGACTGGAGGGCCGGAACAAAAGCATGGATGGAGTGTTTGTGTGAACTAATATAAATTCAAAGTAAACATCATTACATAAAAGGGTACGGTCTTTTTTTTTTTTTTAGTTTTATTCATTTCAAACGGGCCGGATCCGGCCCACGGGCCGTAGTTTGCCCATGGCTGTGCTATCCCCATCATCACTGCCAGTAGCCTGCGACCTTAAACCCAAAAGGGAGACCCCACACAGCAGACAGGCATGTAAAACCAAACCCCGAACATGGAGAAGAGTCCGGCAGTTTTTATCATGTTATGCACCCAGCCACTTCACTGTGGGTTGTCTCCCAAGAGTAGGGGGAGCACCTACCCAGACAAAAAACTGTACGTAGACATCCCCAGCAGCTTTACAGAAAAGCCAGACCCTGGACACAACTCAACACCCATCAACAGAACCAACGGCGGAGGTCCACACGGCAGATCACCATTCAGCAGTGAGAGAACACGACATGATATGGATGAACCTCAGAATCAGCACACAGACTAAATGAAGCCACACAGAGAAGGGCCTGTCACTGAGTGCATCCATTTCTGTTACATTCTCCGCAGCGACAGAGAGCAGATCGGGCAGGAGGGCTGGTCACGAGGCCAGAGACGTTGGGAGATGGATACGCTCAGCATCTTGACTGTAGCTTCACAGGTGTACACCTCGGCCAAAACTCATTAAATTGTAGACTGCCAATCTGTGTACTTTCTCTCACCTAAATCATGACTCGATAAAGTTGGAGAATAAAACAGAACGAGTGCAGAAAGAGCACGGCAGCTATAAAATTCACCAACAACTGAAGGTATCGCCAGCAACATATCTATCACAGGAGAGTCACACGGCTCATGGGTGAGTCCTGCCTACGCAGGGGAGGGCCGCTCAGGTGGGAACTCGCAGGTAGCAGCACTGCACACTTCGTACACTGCTCGATGCCAGGTTGGAAAAGGGGGCACAGCCACCACCTATGCTTCCCACTCCTTCCCAGCCACCCAGGTACGAGGCCCCACTGCCCCTCACTGACCTGGGGTCAGCAGAGTGCTACGGTCAGCTCCCCACACAGGTGCGGAAGCATGACCAACCCACACCTTGAAGGGAGACTGCCCCCCAATGCCTTTGGAAGGAATGCTGTGGGCAGAGCACTGGCCAGGAATCAGGGAACCTCCATCCTGGCAAAGTACAAGATCATGCCTCTCTCTTCATCCCTGGTGGCCCTATCTGAAAGGGTGGTGCCATCTGACCTGTCCGATCCACCCAGTGATGGACAGCAAAGCACTGGCTGAGCGCATCCCGCACCCCCAGCAGTATTGGGCTGGCCTGGACTCTGCCACTCAGCTCAGCCACCTGGCTTTGGGTGACCTCAGGGGAATCACTTTCACTACCAGGGCATCAATCTCTCCCCATTATGGTAATTACAGCTCAGAGGAAGTCACTTCTATGTGTACGAGTTAAAAATTAACTGCTTGCAGCATCTCCATTATTAAAATGTCACTTGATTGGTGTGGCTTATATTTAAGAGTCAACCAGCCTGGATTAAAGGTGTTGCAGATTTTCTGAAAAGGCTGTTTGGAAAGTCTCCCCGCTCCCAGACATGAGCCTGCCGTGTGTCTCCTCAGGCCCTCAGAACCGCAGGCCCTCAGAACCGCCGGTCAGTGTCCCTGGACCACCACCTGAGCCACGGAGCAGGAGGAAGCCGGCAGCAGCTCTGTGCTTTCTAAGCTCGCTGAGCAAAAGACTGAGGGAACGTAGCTTCAAATCTCACACTAGAGCCCGCAGCGGGTGCAGACCGCAGAGACTTCCCCAGCCCCTGGGCGATCGGAGATGTTTCCTTCCTGCTTCATTAAAGCATCATACCGGGGTCGGGGGGCGGGGGGCAGGAGGGGTGTCCATGGGCCAACCAGACTCCTCTGCCAGCATGCCCCACCCGCATGCACCGCCGCGTGCCGGCCTCTCCCTGACCGTCCTCACGGTGCGTGGCATTTGTAAGGAGCTGCTTATGTCCTCTCTTCCTAAAAAGGAATTCGTAACTAAAATCTGCAGGGAGGAGGGCGCACAGCTCCTCGGCCCGTCAGCACGGAGCACTGGCCTGGCACACAGGACCCGGTGACTGGCCATCTTCCGACCGTAGGACGAATTTCAAACAGCTGTTTCACTGGGCCTTTTGAGGTGCAGACGCTCGGCATAAAAACTACCACATGTGATCGCAAGTAATCCCCAATTCAAGCGCTGGAAGATGTGAAGAGGGAAGCGGCCCCCAGGAGTCGGCCAGCGCAAGTGTCCTGGCTGCCTGGAGGCTTTCAGGAGCATCAGAAAGGCTGCTCCAGCCCCAGCCGGTTTGCTCAGTGGATAGAGCATCAGCCTAGGGACTGAAGGGTCCCAGGATGGATTCCGGTCAAGGGCACATGTCTGGGTTGCAGGCTCAATCCCCAGTAGGGGGCATGCAGGAGGCAGCCAATCAATAATTCTCATCATTGATGTTTCTATCTCTCCCTCTCTGAAATCAATAAAAACATATTAAGAAGAGAGAGAGAGAGAGAGAGAGAGAGAGAGAGAGAGAGAGGGAGAAAGGCTGCTCCAGCGCCCTTCCCACTTGGGGAAAAAGGCTGGAACCTCGCTGAGATTGTGGTGCATACAGAGAGAAGAGCGAGAACATGGCCCTCGCTGAGCTCCCTGATCAGGGGGCTGGGGTCGCTTTCTAAGCGGCTCTGTGCATTCAGCCCCGGCCGCCTCTCATCTCCCCACGTTTGCGGAGAATAAAGAAGGTCACTTTGGATTAGGGTGGAGGAAAGCAGGAGGTCCGGGCTTCCCACAGTGGCTTCCAGTCTGAGTGGCCCTGCTCATGTGGGCGCAGCTTATGACAGACAGCTCCCAATCAAGAATGTTCTCAGAGACACCACGTTTTCAAAAGGAGAAATTCTTGGTCAAAAAAACTCAAGTTTCTGATCAAATGTCCTCTTTTTCTGTCCAGAAAGCCCCCAAAATGCAATATCACAGTCATCACAGTTTAAGTCGTATGTGCCTGTTTAAATGTTGGAACCCAAGCTTTAAAAACCCTGCATCTGAATCTAACAGCACTTATGTAACAAGAGCCAAGGTAACAGTAACCATGGGAAATGGATCTTCCCAACACAAGTCTCTAGGAAAGTTCACTGCAATTAGCGGTGCGCGGTACCTTCCTACAGAATCTTCAAGCAGGGCTTGTAAGAACCAGCGTGTGCCGGCGGCAGGACGGAGAATTCTGCCCTCTAGCACTATGGCCAAGATGGTCCACACATGTCTCCACCCCCATCCCACTCACAAGCCAAGCCCAGGCCTCTGCTCTAGGGACATGACAGAGAAGTCTGCATGCCCTGCTCTCTGGGGAAGTGGAGGAGGTGCAGAGGGGGTGGGGCATATACATACACACAGGTAATTATAAATGGCATTAAGGTTCTGAGAGGGGAGGGGAAGAGAGGGAGGGAAGGAGGCAAAGAAGGAGGGAGGGGGGGAGAGGTGTGGCAGGAAGGGAGGGGAGAGGGAAGGAAGGAGGGGCAGGGGGGTGAACAGGGAGTCCAGCTAGTGGTGGTGGACAAGGCACACATCCCTGATCTAAGATAAAACTCAGGAACAAGAGGCCTTTAACATGTGGAGACAGTCAAGCCATAAGGAGAACTGTGGTTGCCTACTATTGAAATTATCCTCGGAAATGGACAGGCGAGTCATCGGAAAACCCCTTCCACCTGGACAATGCATGGGTGAGGCTGGAGCAGTCTTTATAAACTAACCTGTTGGAGCGAAAGCATCCCTGTCTCATCAGCAGGTGGCAGATTCAAAAGTGAAGCTTTCTCCACTCTGGGGAGGGGTTGGTAATCGTGAAAAAGTGAGAGTGTGGGGAAAGGGAAGGACCCTCAGAGCCTCCAAGCTTTTAGAAACTCAACCTCTAGTTGCATTTAAAGTGGTGACAACTAAAATATATTTTGACATAAATTCCCCTCACCTAAAAGCTTGGAGTTTGAAGAGATGATCATGACAAAATGGAAATTAAAAGCCAGGTTCTAGCAGGAGATTTGAGACCCAATGGCTCATTCAAATGGAAATCTGGGGTGGAAGCCAGAAGTCCAGGAGAAAAGAGTCGACTGTCTACAGTGGTTCTCAACCTTCTGGCCCTTTAAATACAGTTCCTCATGTTGTGACCCAACCATAAAATTATTTTTGTTGCTACTTCATAATTGTAATGTTGCTACTGTTATGAATCGTAATGTAAATATCTGATATGCAGAATGGTCTTAGGCGACCCCTGTGAAAGGGTGGGTCGACTGCCAAAGGGGTCGCGACCCACAGGTTGAGAACCGCTGGCTAGCATAACCTGGCAGTCCGGGAGCCGCCCCGTGACATGCGGACGGCAGCAGAGCACTGTGGTGAAGACTTTGACAGACGATGCTGAGAAGGAATCTGCTGACTCAGTCCCCCCAAAAGGCCCTATGGCCAGGGGCCAGTTCTGGGCAGGATGTGGGGAGAGTGGCAGGGGGTCGGGTGAGGAGGAGGCGGGGGACTACCAGCCCACTGTGAGGTCATCGCTGGCACAAGCAACCCAGAAAATTCGGAAGCGAATTCTCTATTTAGGCCCAGTCTGGGAAACAGGAATATGGGCCTAATCAGGTTCTGTAATTAACACTGTAATTAACACTGCAGAGAAAGGAATCGCACTATTATTCAGCTCCCAGTTCACCCTGGAGATAACTCCAATTCTGGAAGCTCCTCCCTCACACGTATGATTGACAGCTGAACTAGACTTCCAGGATTTGCCTTAAAACCTCCCATCAGACCTCCACTGGAACAGACTCCTCAATCACCCCTACCACATTACTCCTGCTGGTGACAGTGACAATGACATGCCACCTCCAGGGTTAACAGTCCCATGCACTGTCTCTCCCTACGTCTGGCGAGAGGACACTGCAGGGACACAGGTTCCTCCAGAAGACCCTGCACACTCCGGCGTCATAAGGAGCCTTCAACATGCGTGCACATTACCGGAGGCACACAGTGCTGGACCGCCCACGGACTACATGGGTTACACACACACACAAAATGTTTCCTCCCCATTTCTGGATATTACTCTACTGAGTGGAATTTCACTCCGTTGGTTGGGGGATGAGAACTGCGGGTGAAACAATTCAACACACAGCCCTGGGGCAATCTGGCCTCTTCCGACCAAAACCTCTCCTCACCCTCCCTGCCCCACCTCCACCAGGCCAGGTCAGTTCAGGGACCGAGGAGCCATAGATGGGGCGGTGGCAGTCACTTCCGAGACAGGAGGAACCTTGAAATAAAAGTTTAACCCCAGGGATTCCAGCCTCTGAAACTGAGGCCCAAGGGGTCACATGCATTTCCCAAGGGTCCCATGGCACGTCACTGAGGCAAGAGCCTGCCCTGAGTGCCCCAGGCTCGGGGGTCTGTCCCCCACAGGCCACATGGAGTCCCCAAGGCTGTGATCCTCCATGACATCATTCTGCTTCCAGGAGGCAGGCATGGTTAACATGTTCCAACGAGGAAATGTCAGCTCCATGTCAATTCATCAGCTACTCCTCAAACCCAAGTTCTGGGGCACAGAGGACTTTGTGCCACCCTATCCCCAAAACCACCGAGGCCCATAGAGGGGCTGCCCTCCCAAAACACACACACACACACACACACACACACACACACACACACACACACGGCCGTAGAATTCTACTCAGAGTTTCCCTTTTCATCAAGTTCGAACTGTATCAAGATTAACACAACAGAAGCTGTCCTCCCTTCCCAGGCGCACGCTAAACCCACATCCCCTGCAGGACGAGACGCCTCGCATTCGGTCCATACTTAATGAGAACCCTGCCCGCGCGGAGCCAGCATGGCACCTGGAGTCTGAGCCACAAGACTGCTGGGCACTGTTTCCAGAAATCCTTTCGATTCCAAGACCAAGCCAGGTCAGCCTGGAGAACTGAGCATTCCATAGACATGCTGGCTAAATAACTGGCTGGGTGGATGGGGAGATTTCACAAGGGGAGAAGCAAGGTGGTGGGTACTTAAGAGTTCACTCAAAATGTTCTTTCCACTCTTCTCTGGGCTTGAAAACTTGATCACAAAATGTTGAGAAAAAGAGACCCTCCTTGAGTTGTAACCAAATTTCATCTCTTTTAATAGCAAAATGTCTCCTCCCAGCCCCTAGACTGTGGGGCATCCCTTTCCCTGGGCGGACCCACGGGGATCCAAATCCACAGGTGGGAAGGGCTCCATTGACGCTCTTACCATGCACGCCCCACTCAACACAACCACCCCAATGTCTCCAATGGTGGATGGAGGACAGCCAGTCTCCCCAGCAGACTGAGTGCCTTGATCTCCAGGCAGGGGCTCTGCAAGTCAAAAAATCTGAGTGTGCCACTTCACCCTGTTCCGTCACAAATAGGAGTTGGGATTCTAGAGAACACACATGCCCCCTCCTCGAAGTGTGGAACTCTGAACCGCTGTCAGGAAAAGCAGCACCGGCATAAAGTCCAGACCAGCTCGCATTCGGCAAAACTCAAAGACTCCAGAGAGAAGCACAAACCCGCTGCCCGGGCCCTGAACGCCCCTCTCAGACTGCCCAGGTGAGCTGGGTGTTCAGGAAAAGTGGGATCAGGGCTTTGGGAGTTGGGGGGGGGGGGGGGGGACTCTGGATTTAGACTGTGGGCAGAAACAATATATATATATATATATATATATATATATATATGGTTAACATGTTTTATTCCCTAACATAAGATGAGCAGAAAGACAAATACAGACTGAGATACCTGGATAAAAGTGAAATTATCTTAGTGAAAACTGGAAACTGGCGTTTTGGTGTGAAGACAGTGGGATTTCTTTGGGGAGAGATGAGTTTTCCAAGGCCTCCTGCAGAGGCAAGATCAATGACCCCCCCCCCCCCCAAATGTCATCAGCTTCCTGTCTTCTCAAACAGGGCTTCCTCCAAGGGGGAGGAAGGGGCCTGGGCCTTCTCAGGGCACAGCCTCCACTCTCCTAGCCCCCCACCTGACCCGCCGTGTGCGCCTGCCCTGCCCCTGCACAGCATATGGCCTGTTCACCACTGTGGCCCAGCACCTGGCTCTACCAGCTAAACCCATGGAATGAGAAACGCCCACACCTGCCAGACAGGTAACAAGGCTACAGATTTAGATACAGATACACAGACGCAGAAGGTACATCAATCAAGCATCTGTGGCATGGACTCTGCGTTGTTCTCGAAAAGGCACAGTTAGCCAGGAGACTGCCTGGCTAGACAAGCAGGACCTCAGGGCCCAGGGTCTGTGAGCTGCAGCTTAGTCATATATAACCCCCCCTCCCCCGCCCGCCCGGGACTGATTCAGCTCCTGGAGACAGACACACACTAGACAACTCCCGAAATGGATGTAAACCTCAGACACCCGTTAAAGCACCTGCAGAAAGAGACTGCAGTACGTTCCCGATTCCTGCCTCAGCCTGTGTGACATACGGGCTCCTGAACCTACACATCCGAGCTCATCCCACAAGGACAAGGCCCTCCTCTACAAATTCTGGGGCACCTCTCTCCCACCCAAATCCTGGGGCATCTAGGAATCTGCCCCCCCCCCCAAAGTGCCCCCGACTCCTGTGTTTCCAGGCTCAAACCTCAGTCTCCATCCCTGCTTCCCTCTACCCTGAAACTCACAGGCAACCTCAGGCCTAACCTCTGTGTACACCTTTTGGGGCCTGTCTCTGCTTCCCCACTCCCTTACCCAGACCCCCACCTTCCCTTACAAGAGCTCTGGTTTGAACCCAGCCTGCCACTCCCACTCCCACAGCCCCACACCACATTCCTACCCTGCATGGCAATCACTGCAAGTCCCAGTGCACCCCTCCCCAAACGGAAATCCATAATCAATAGTTTCCTGCTGCCCAGAAAGGCTCTCCCAGCCTGCTCTCTGGGGCTCACAAGGCTCTTCTCTCTCATTCTGTCCCTCCCCCTCCTGAGTTCTCTGCAGTCTGGAGCTCTCCCCTGCCTGATTCCTACCCACCTACCCACTTCCATTCTGTTACTCCATCCCCTCCCGGCCCTCCCTCTCCCCGGCTGCCTGGTCATCTATACTGCTGCAGCCTCCAGGGCCAGGGCAGAAGGGCTCAGCTTCCACGCACCTGCCTATCCCGCCAGATTCAAACACTGTGTTTTGCCCATTGTAGGTGCTTGATAACATCTTGCCTATTGATTCTCCCTTAGCCATTTCCCATACTAAACAAAGTGAAGATAAACATGGCCCTCCCACTCCCATCCCTCAAAATAAATATTTGCGTTTGTAAAGCAACTGGAGTAGTTCACACAGGCACACACCCCTGGATCTGTGTTCATCTGAGTCGTGGGGTTCTTATAAAAGCTCCCAGATTTGGCCTCAGGGGTGAGCGTGACCTTGGGGGGGGAGAGGGGGGTATAATGGCAGTTCCCAGGATGTGCAGGAACAAAGAAAATAGCCCCTTGAGAATAGCAGAGTTGGCAACACTTAGCTTTTCTTTTTTTTCTTTCGTGTTTTTGCATAATTGCTACAAACAACAGAAACCGAATAGTGCTAGCATGGACATATTAAGACCACAGAACAGTTTAAGCCAAAAGTAGCAAATGAGTTTCCTTTCAAATACCAGCACAGATCCAAAGGGTGCTAAAGCCCAGGACAGCTGTGGTGAGATGGATTCCGGAGGCCTGGGCTCAGCCAGAAAGAGGACCCCAGCTGGGTGCAGAGGTCTGGACAGACAGTGGCAGCGGGATGGTGCCCTCCACATTTTAAAGCAGCGGTTCTCAACCTGTGGGTCGCGACCCCTTTGGGGGTCAAACGACCCTTTCACAGGGGTCGCCTAAGACCATCGGAAAACACATATAAAATTACATATTGTTTTTGTGATTAATCACTATGCTTTAATTATGTTCAATTTGTAACAATGAAATTAGGGGTCACCACAACATGAGGAACTGTATTAAAGGGTCTCGGCATGAGGAAGGTTGAGAACCGCTGTTTTAAAGGGAAGTGCTTCCTGGTGAATGATTTCACTCACCCAGCTCCACGTAGGGAGCTGTAACTACAGTGGGGCCTTGACTTACGAGTTTAATTCATTCTGAGACCGAGCTCGTTAAGGAGCTCCTTAACTCAAATTACGCTATCAACTCAATGCAAAAAATCGGCCGAGAGACAGCTGGTATCTCAAAAAACTTGTTAGTCGGGACACTCGTAAGTCAAGGCCCCACTGTATTCAACTAACAAGGAAATAGCAGTCTGTAGACAACCCGAAATTTTAAAACCTAACATCTAAGACAGTGCCAGAAATGCATTAGCCACCTAAATATCTGCTTATTAACGATGGAAATCCAAGGAAGGGGGCAGCAGCTGAACCGTGTCCCAAGTGTCACACGCTGGATCTCGAACAGCAATGAAAGGTCCCTCCAGACTGGGGCCGCCCGCCCGCCCGAAGGCGAGGTTTCAGGATGGCCGTGTCCAGCTGGGGAGACAAGGTAAGAGGCCCCAGGGCTCTGCTCTCAGCAGACACCGACAGGAACAGGACATGCGGGCACCAAAAGGCACGCACGAGCATATGCGCAGTCACACTATTCATACCAGCCCCAAATAAAAAACTGCCCCAGTGCCAATGTCTCTGCAACACGCCGTGGGGCTGTGTCGCCCTGGCTGGCCACCTCTGGTTCTTGAACTGGATGCCTAAACACACAGGGGACAGTCGGTGGAAACTTCCTCACCTTCTTTATTTCAGTTATATGTCAACAAAGGGTCCAAAACAATGAGGAAGACTGAAGTGGATGTCAATCCCGCCAATCCCTAATTCCAAACAAGAATGTGTGGGAAATCAGACTCCAGCCTGGTTGTCGGGGCTAAAACTGAAACAGTGCTCTTGTTTGGTTTTTGTTTGTTTGTTTGTTTGTTTGTTTGAAAAAAATCAGGTGGGCCAGCCTGAGCTAGCAGGACATGTCAGAACATGAAGAGACGGAATCACTGCCCACAGCAGCACCCCAAATCTCGGGAAAAAAGCAAAGGGGACAGGCCGACTTCCGGGTGCTCCCTTCACAGAAGAGGACAGGTAGAAACATGAACAGCTGAACGGCCGGGCAATCAGCTCTCCCCCATCCATTTCTACTGCATTACACAAGCTATACCTTACCTGGACCACCACACCTTGCCAGAGACCCCCATCGGCCCGCACACAGAGACCATGGAAGAAGTCAGGACTCAGAAAACGAAGGCGGGTTTTGTTGCAGGCATTCATTTAAAAAAATATATATTCTAATTCCTTCAAGTATCCTCAACATGGTTAGTGTGTCTGTATCAACTGAAACTCATGGTCCCAAAACTAAAGACACTGTTCTCCCCTCAGGACTGTTATCTGAGGACGCGGTAATAGTAGCTTCTGCAAGGCACTTCCTAAGCTGGAGATCAACATGGTTCTATTTGCTAGAGCCTCTTCCATGTTGACATTTCTAAGACCAAACATAAATCGTTGGTGAACATGCTGGGAATTATTTGGAATTCTTCTCCCAGAACCATGAAAAGTGTTTCCCACCATTTAAAAAAAAAAAAAAAAAAAAAAAAAAAGGCAGCTTCTAACCATGAAGCTAATGACAACCAGACGGCATGAGCGATTTTAAAGATCAGACAGTTGCTTGTGTAGAAACACTGTACAAATACTCCAACACTGCAGCCCAAAAAAGACCATCGCCACCGCGCAGGGAAAAGTGTGAAATGTGCGGATGAGCCCCGGCTTAAACACCACCGCCAGCCTGTTCCCAGGCGCAGGGCGGCACCTGTTCAGGCCGGCGGCGAGTTCCGATGACCAGTGGAAGAAACAATATCGGAGTGATGACAGCCCCCTTTGGGCCCTGGTCCCCACCCTCCAGCCTATATTTAGTCTGTTCTTTATGGAAAATCTCCCGGCCTCAAACACAGACAAGCTATTAGGCTGGTTATTCAAAGGGTCCATTAACAACCTCTTCTGGGGATGGTGTTTGCCCTCTTCTCCCCTCCCACCCCCACCCCTCCAGCCCGCAGACCTAACCAAGACCCCTTTTGGCCCTGGTCAGTTGTGAGTGAGGAATGCAGGGAGGTGGGGTGACTGGACCCAAACTACAGGGCCAGCCCTGCCCCTGGACGGGTCATCGGTGTGTCTTGGGAAAGTCGCTCCACACAGAGCCCTGTGTGCAGGCAGGCTCCCCACACATAAAACGGGCGCCACAAACCCCGGGCCCTTCGGAGCTCCCGGAAGGCTAGCTCATAGAGCACATCAGGCCTCGCACTCACGCCCGTACAAAAATAACAGATGCTACAGAGATTAGAGACAGACATCTGTAGACTGCATTTTGCTCCTCGGAGAAAGGTACTTAACAAAGGGAAGGCATTCTGTAGCTAAGCACCGGATCAGAACCCCGAACCCTGGATTTTAAAAATAACTAAGCCTGATCCGCTCTGCCAAACTCAATCACTTAAGAGAAAGACTCACAGGATCTGGTGCACTCGGAAGGAGTGGGGGGTGGGAACATGGGTGTGTTTGAATGTTAAGAAATGCAAGACAAGACCAAATCAGTAGTTAAAACAAGCCAGAGCCAGACTGACACACTATAAACACCTGCAGGGGACACAGGAAAAAAGAAGGATGCAAAATAAGGGATTTGGGTCTTAACAAAATAAAAGTCTGGTTTGGACTAAAAAACAGAAGTGGGAGGAACAGGGCCGCAGGTTTCGTTTTGCAGGTCCCTGCAGCTGCTGTCGCTGCTTCTCCTCCTGACTCACTTCCTTCAGGCTCCCCCAGCAGCCCTGTTTCGATGCTAGAACACATCGCTCCCCCTTTTCAGAGAAATGCTCCTTCAGCTCTGAAACGGCAGCAACAAAATGCATGGTCTGCTTTGCAAGTGAATTATGAACAATCCCGGTGGGAGAAGGCAGGAGAGGACACTACAAATCCACAATCTCTAAAGGCCAGACGGAAAAGCCAGGGACCCACAGACCAGGACTTAGAAGGAAATGGGACAAGGGCTGGTCCCCTACCGGATTCCCTTGACAATGTCCATCCCCTCATGGAAGAAGAGTGGACACAGACTTGAAGCCCCTGGGGCCTGGGTTGAAATCCCTCTTCCACTCATCCAAGCTGTGTGATCCCTGGGCTAGGGCCTCCCTTGTAACCTGCAGGGAGGGAGAGAAGAAGGCACCTGGGAGTGAGTGCTGGAGAGCTGGCCCAGAGATACCCGGTTCCCTGGGACTCTTACCACCACAGCAATGCCCCTCCAAGTGCTCCGGGGCCAGCAGCACCAGCATCCTCGGGAATCTGGTTAGCACAGCACATCCTCGGCCGCTCTGGACCTACAGAACTAGAAACTCTGGGGTGGGGGCAGCAATCTGTTGCCCCAGGACCTCCGTGTGATTTGACTGCACACTCCACTTTGAGACGCACGGCTCTCAGTATTTCACTGAAGATACCACAGGTCGGTTGCCTGGCCTGTCCCTCATTTGCCCCTAAGGACAAAACTGGTCCTACATCTAAAACTCACTTACACCAACATAAAGAAACACCAGCCTTTTGCACAAGCTGCCAGGATTCAGCAAGCAGCTCTTTTTCTTACCCTTCGTACACTAAAGAAAAATCTCCTTTTCACCCAAGCTACGCACCAGATCCCAAAGGTGCACAGCCCTAACATCTGTGCTCCAAGATGTTTCAATGCCCTCACTCCGGCCATCGGACAAACACTGTTTATACTAACAACGAGGAGCAAAAGGACCCAAACTCCGGGGAAAATGTTAGCTCCTCTGGCAAGTCAACCAGTCAACCAACAATTCCTGGGCAGCCTCCAAGGGCAAAACACAACACAGTGAATCACTGAGGAGATAAAGAAATGAACACAACTGACTTCTGCCCTCAAAGAGTTCCCAGTCCCTCAGGCTGGAGCAGTGTGAGGACAGAAGCCAACGGGAGTTGGCGGGCCAGGCCTTCGTTGTGACAGGGAGAGGGGGAAAGGACGCTGACATCAGGCTGGAGGCGACACCTGGATGTGAAGGGTGGGTCACTGCCCATAGGCATGAGATTTAACCTGGAAGCGACGAAGAGCCAAGTGAGAATTATTTTTAAGGAGAAAATCGTGACATTTATTTCAGCAATGACAAGGCCCAAACCTGCACCATTTGATTAAACTTGAAGAATTACAAATACACTCGATAGTGACCAAGAACAAATTAAGCTCATCCGTGGCCGGAAGATGTTTGTTCCCTAACGCATACACCTGCTACAAACACATTAAATACATCTCTATAAGAGAACAAACTCTATAGGAGAACAAACTTCTACTCAAGTGTTGTCATGGTAGCGACTCTGCAGAGAACATGATACTTCTGGTTATTTGCAACATTCTCAAACCCTCTCCAACGCAGGTCACGCGCCTGGAGTGGCCTGCACACAGGGCTGTGCGTAGTCAGGAGCTCCGTTTCTACCTCACACGGAGCTGAAGAGCCAGCACAGCCCAGTCCATCTCTCGGTCAGTCTGCTACATTATCTGGGCCTTCAGGTGCCATCCATGTCACCAAATTGCACTGGATGAAATGACATCATGCAGGTTAAGCACTTAACATTCTGCTGAGCACAGACGCTGAACAAAGGAGCTGTTTCATGGGATTAGGGGGACCCCTGCCCCATCTTCCCCTGGCCCAGCCCTGGAATCCCCGTGTGCAAGTGCCCTTACCAGGCGCCCAGGCAGAGTTCTCCCACCAAGGACCAGGCCATCATGAGCTCTCTGGTCCCCTCCGAGGAAGCCACACAAAGCACTGGCGGTGCCAGGGGGAGGCTTGGTCCCTGCTGATGGTCCCTGCTGATCTGCTGCCTGGAAAGCTGGTTGGGGGTCCGAGCAGGGCTCTGGCTGAATGAGCTGGCCGAGTTATCACAGGCATTGCAGTTCTGCTGCTGGCAAGCTGAATTACAAGGTGCAATTGCAAACAGAGACTTTATCCCGAAAAGAACAAGCTTTCTTTAACAAGAGAGGCAGCTGACTCATTTACCTCAACCCCATCAACTCCAGTCCGGCTTTTTAAAGAAGCAGAGGGGGAGACCTAGCCAAGCTGCTCACGCTGGAGGCAGGCCGCTCCCAGGCGCTTTTCTGGGCACGGAGAGTACCCAAGCTGCAGGGTTAACATTTCACAGCATGCCACACCCCTGTGGGACACCCCAGAAATCTGATCAGGTCAATCTGAAAACCATCAGCAATGCTCCTCTAACTCCAGAGAACTGGGTGCGGGGGACAACAAATCCCATACCCCGTGCCTGCGCACAGCGTCACAGACCCACTTTTATCTGGGAATCCTCGTGAGCTCTTGCAGCTACCATATATACAATTCAGTCCATCTGATGAGACATTTTCCAATCCAGGCCCACTAGAATCCCTTTGAAATGAGCTTTAGCCAAAAGATCCTTCCCTTTGACAAGGCCACTCCCCATTCCAACAGCAAAAACTCCCGAGGCTGCCAGAGAAAGAGAAATGTTAAAGAAATCATGGCACAGCCAAATGCTAGAACAGCCTGCCAACATGAGAAATCACATGTTCAAAACTTTTCATAACACTGAAATGCGCTCACGTTATGCTAATCACGAAACTTTGTAAGTGTGACTCCAATGTTGTGGATGTGCACACAGGTGGGGAAAGCCTCGCTGGACAGCCTCTCACAGGCAGTTGTCTCCCTGTGGTGGGACAAGCTATTTTTAAACTATGTGCTATGATACACATATACATTCCTGATTGGAAATGGTTGGCTATATTTCATAATTGGAAAAGATGTACGTTTTGCCGCTGTAGCATCCTAACTGCAAGGCTCACGGGCAGAGGCAGACCTAAGTGTCTGAGGGCAAGTTCCCAGTGATGCTCCATCCGGTGCACAGCAGTGACCCCACAGGGCTCCTCCAAAGGCATCTGCAGTCTCCAGACCCCACAGCACTGCTCTCAGGCTCTGCGCGAGTGAGCTACCCACACCCTACACCACTGCACAAAACTGCTGTGCAGCTCTCTTCTCATACCAAAAAAAAAAAAAGCTGTCCTGCCACAATTGAGAAAACGTCTCAATTTCCAGATCATCAAGGATACGGACATAAATCACAACCATATCTTACAGCTGGCAGAGGGTGGGAGAACATTTCATCACAACACAGGAACTCACATTTCCTTAGAAGGGGCCGTGCGAGGTGCTTTGGGAGGCTGCTGATCCAGGCTCTCTATTCAGATGGCCCTTTGGTTCACACCACACTTTGAATGACCCCAGTCAAATGTTCAGGAGGTCACTTTCCCTCCCTGAACCTCCATCTTCTACAAACTAGCGAAAGGAAAGCTTGCCCACTTTCTCCCGGACACCGTGCGATCACGCGTACAAGAGGGTTTTCGATAAAGTTCTATACAAGTGAAGGTGATATTGCTGATAATCATGAAAAGCATATTTGAATGATTCTGAAGCCTCGTTAAATGAACAACAGCTCTGACAGAATATAGACATTCCTTTTCTGACAGAAAAATAACAAGACCGTCAGAGCCCCAAGCAGGACTCCTTCATGCATTCTGAGTCTTATTAAAAATGACAAGGATTCAGCCAAGAAGGGAACTCAAGTCTCACATCATAAAGGCAGACATCAAGCTACCAAAAACCATCATCCAGGAACCACACAGTGTTTTCTTTAAAAAAAAGAAAAACAAAACCACATCCTCTTTCTAGAAAGCCCAATCAATGGGCTTTGCTGGAAGTGCCCAACCCCCCACCCCCGCCTGGAGCTGGGCATCAAGAATGGGGAATGAAAATGAGGTGTCATGAATCACGCTGAGCTGGAGGGCTCTGCGCAGCCAGGAGGTGCTGGCAGCCAGGTGCACTCAGGACTTGGCACTGACTTTCAAAGTGTTTCATCAGACTCCGGTGGATGCCCGAGAGAGCTGCAGGGAGACAGCGACACAGGCACACAGGCACCATGTCCCCTCACTTGACGGCAACAGAACAGAGCTCGGGCTCCAGAGGAGCACTACTGCCCTACCACCCGACCATCAGCATCCTGGGCAGGTCCCAAGGCCACCGCAGCCCCTGCCTCCCGAGGAATCTGGAAGCATCTTAAATTGCCAAGAGAGCGGCCAGGGGCACTGAGAGCCAGGCCCCACAGAAGACTGGAGCACTCTAGGGGAATTAGCGAGCCCTCTATGGATACGCCCGGCCAATCGGCAGCCTGGCCCGGCCACTGTTCAAGTCCCCGGGGCTGCCCAATACCAAGAGGATCAGCACCACAATATTCACCTTCTCCACCTGAGTGGCCAAGCGTCAAACCAAGACAACCTGGGGTTAGTGGTGCAGAATGCGTGGTGCCAAAGCAAAGCCCTCCTGTGGCCCGTGCCTGCTCCCTTGAAGATGGAGCGGAGGTGGTGGGTGACAGCCTAAAGCCAGGCTCTCAGACACATTCCTGCAGGGCCTCCCTCAACAGCGTCCCTACTGGCCTCCCATCGGGACAGTTCTGTACTGTGGACACTGGCCCACAGGGATGAGAGGGGAAAGGCTGCTGGCTGATTGTGGCTGGGATATAACCCCACAATCCACGTTTACATCCCAGCTGGTCTCCCCGGTGAATCCTGGCAGGACCAAATGAATAAGGGAGACAATCCAGAAGCCAAGGAGCAGAGGAATAAGAGCCACCAGTCATCCAAAGAGAACACGAGGCCAGGAGAGGCCGGCTGCCTCACGGTTCCTGCAGGGTCACAGCCTTGCCTGCCTTGCAGTAAGGGTGGCTGGCTTCCAGGAATGTGAACGTGAGACCCTGAGGCTGAGGAACCCCCGATCCTCCTGGTTAAGGACTTTCTCATTCTGCCGGGACTTTGACAGAAAACACTCTTTGGAGGCACAGGGACAGGTGGACGGGACACAACGCTGCCTGCAACGGAGCTGACTCTGCAAGAGCTCCGCTTGTCTGCCTCCATGGTGCCCCTGAACGGAGCAAAGACACGCTGGCAAAGCCTCACGCCCCGCAGCAGCACTTCTCACAACACATCTTCAACGGCCAGCAAGACGCTGGGCCCTGATCTGGTAACCTGTCACGGTCCCGGTGGCGCCGATCCCTCCAGCTACCCCCGATCCCTCCAGCTACCCCCAGGCATCAGCTGGGCCAGTCGGGTCACTCGGGCGACCCAGGACACAACCGCGTCCAGCCACTTTCTCACAGGAGAGACTCTACTGCCCATCCTCCCTAGCAGAGCTCGGCCCTCGGCCTCCCCTGGGCTCTCGCCCGGCCTGCAGGGTAAGAAGCACCGCAGTGCTCACTCGGCCGGGCAGCCGCGTGCCACGGCCCGGCGCGTGTGTACATACTCAAGCACACACACGCGCGCGCGCCGCGCCGGTGGAGCCCGCTCCCCCGCGCTTTCCAGAAGCCCCGCGACAGCCAGCCCTCACCTTCGATAGCGATGACATGCTCCCGGATCTGGTTCTGCAGCACCGGCTCCTCCACGCGCTCCAGCAGCTCATAGATGGAGTAAATGTTGGGATGGACCGACTCGAAGCGCTGGATCTCGGCCCGGATGGCAGCCGAGTTGGCCAGCTGCTGCTGGTAGTTCATGGTGCAGGCGCCCCGCCCGGAGCCGCGCGCCCCCCGCCGCCGCCGCCCCGAGCCCCGGGGCCCGCGGGCCGCCGAGCCCCGGGCGCCGCAGCCCCCGGGGAGCCGGGCCCGCCGGCGGCGGGCGGAGGAGGCGCGAGAAGAAAGGAGCGGGCGGAGCAGGCGCGGGGCCGGCCCGCGGACTCAGTTCATGGCCGGGACGCGCGGCCGGCGAGCGAGCGGGCCACGGCGCCCGGGTCAGCGGGCCCCCATGGAGCGCTCCGCGGCGGGCGCGGCCGGCCCGGAGGAGGCTCGCTCCGGCGCCTTCCTGTGCCGCAGCCGCTTCCACCTCTAGACACTGCCCGGCCGAGCAGCCATTAAAGCCAGGCAGCCGCCGCGCTCCGAGTGCCGCGGCCGAGGGCCGGCCCCCGGGCAGCGGCCCCGCAGATGGGAGCGCCGCGCGGCGGCGTGGGTCTGCGAGCTGCGTGCTGCGCCACCCGGCGCGCCAGAGCCCCCACGCCGAGCCCTCCGTGCGCCGCTCGCCGAGCCGGGACCGAGCCGCAAGCGCCGTACCAGCCGCGAAGCCAGCTCCCAGTGCCGCCAGCCGCCAGCCCGGCCAGCCCCCTCCCTGGCACGCAGCGCTCCAGCCCACGTCGGCCCCGCCTCCGCCCCGCCCGCCAGCGCGCTCGCCGCCCTCGGGCCGCTGCTGCCGCAGCCACTGCGTCCTCGGCGGCGCTTCCCAGCGCGCCGGATCCCGGGGAATTGCGCCAGGCTCCGCCCCGCGCCGGCCTCTGGGCTTCCTGGGACTTGTAGTCCGCGCCGCGTCGGCGCCCCGCGTGGACTGCGGGGAGAGGGCGTGGGGCCACCGAGGTCCGGTGCGCAGCTGGGACCCGGGGACGAGGGCGCTGGACCGTTCAGCCCGCCGACCTCCGGCGCGGTCCAGCTCCCGCCCAGCCGTCTCTGCGGGCCCCGAGCTGCCCCGTGGTTCCCCGCGCCTCGGACCCCGGAGACACTGCGCGACCCCGCCCCCCGCATTTTTTGTTTCCAAGCGGCAATTGCAAGGAGCCTCTGCGACTCCCCACTCGCCAGTGTATCCCAATGGCAGTTTGTTGTCCCCACCCCCAACCCCCTTTTTTTTTTTTTTTTAACTTTTGGCCTTCTTTCCCGAAAGTGACGGGCGTGCTCCCTCGGGGCCCTGGGTGCTCACACTCCAGGAGTGAACCGAAGTTTAGACAAGGATGAGAGGTAGGTGCCATGAAATACTACGGAGGCTTCCTAGGCATCCTTTTCCTTTAAAAAAAAAAAAAATAGACTAGAAGGTAGATAGATAGATGAATGATAGGACACAGATCTCAAGCTGCAAACTCTTCAGCGCTGCCTTCTGCTCAGAGTGGGTCCCCAGCCCCTTGCTTGTCCGCCCCACCCTGGTCCAGGCGTAGCTCACCCCCGGGACCCCGCGGAGCTGGACCACGCTGCAGCAGCTGCCCCAGCACGCAGAGGGCTCGCCCACGGCAAATGAGACCTTGGTAGATGTGCCTAGTTTGTGCGCACCAGCCCAGTTCCTGCCACCACCCCTCGTTTGGAAAAAGAAGTCAGCAGCTCTGACATCCCCATTAAAGCCTGCTCAGGCAGCCTGAGTGTGGCTAGACACCCGGGTACCCCTCCTCGTTGGGTTACAGTCTCTGGGCTCATAATTCCCCAGACAAATGTTAGAAACACCTTCAGCATTCTGGGCCTTTGTGCCCTCCTCCCCACTCCCAAGACCCAGCAGGATTCCTGACACATTAAGCCAAGTTCATCCCTCCTTTAAACAATACCTCCCCTCCCCCAGCCCCTGGCAGTCTCCCT
Organism: Myotis myotis; assembly: GCF_014108235.1. Lineage (NCBI taxonomy): Eukaryota > Metazoa > Chordata > Mammalia > Chiroptera > Vespertilionidae > Myotis > Myotis myotis. Next base: position 33,588,839 of record NW_023416390.1, on the reverse strand, counting down.
TCTCCTTTCCATCTCTATGAATTTGACTACTCTAGGTATCTCCTAAGTGGAACTGGCTTTTTTTCACTCACCATCATGTCCTCAAGGTTTATCCATATTGCAGCATGAGTCAGACTTTCTTTCATTTTTAGGGCTGAATTATAGATCACATTTTGTTTACCCATTCATCTGTTGATGGACATTTCGAACCTGGCTGTGCAAATATCTCCTGGATATTTGCTACCCAGGAGTGGGGCTGCTGGACCAAGCAGGTCCTTTCAGTGGCACGTCAGTGTAAGCTCAGCTCCACTGAGCCGTCTGCTTCCAGGCCAGGGTCATGGCTCCTAAGATTTGTGCTGGAGCACAGTCATTAGAAGGCTGCAGCCTCAGAGCGCCACAGAATTGAGACCGTGAAAGGGACCTTGGAGTCCTTTCACACACTACAGAGAAAACTGATCCCCACGGGTGAAGTCCCTTACCCGACTGGGACTATTTGGTAGAAGGAGACGCAGGAGCAGAACTGAGTCTGTGAAAGCTCCCAAGTCCTGGACCCTCACAGGGGTGGGGCTCAGTATGGTCACAGACCTACCAGGCTGGGGGTGTCAGGGAGCCCAGAGCAGGGAGTGGTGGCCACCCCAGTGCAGACAGTCCCCTGCTTAGTGGCCACAGCCCCGCCCTTGCCTGATAGGAGTAGCCACACAGCAACGTTGCTGTTATTGTTCATCTTTTTCAAATGAAGGTAAAAGGCAGAGATGCCTTATGCTCCTAGCAACCTCCTCAAGCCATCTTCCCCACACTCCATGAAAGCACTGGTCCACCTTCATGTCAGCTTCTGGGGTGCGAAAATGCATCTGTAATCCACACACCAACCTTGGGTTTGCCGGCGTTTTTTAGATATTTATACAGACACACGCTAACACAATCGTGCAAATCATTTCCTCTGTGTATCAAGTGCAAAATGCATGATAATACGGAGTGTATGAGTTCTTCTCTCATAAAATGGAAGATTGATTTGCTTATACACATTCTGCAAGCTGATGAAAAAGCTGGTTTTATACACATAGCTCTGCCTGATGAACAAATTAGACATTGAGAAATAAGATGCAAATGAGCAGTTTACAGACACTGTTGAAATTATATAATTGTCTCCCACATCATGTGAAAACCAAGTAATGATTTTGAATGGATTGATGGAGGCAGTCGGAAGGGGGGCTTCTGTAATGCTTACCAACTTTACTTCTTCTCATCACATTTGGCATATATTTTTGAAAGCATCTTTACACTTGAGCTTTTTTGTTTGCTTTATAGATGATCTGCTACAATATCTTTGGGAGTTTTGTTAAACTTCATAATTTACTACCTTTGGGAAACTGTTGCTTTTGATGTACCCTCTCAATGCACACAAAATGACAGCAACCCAAAACTGCTGTTCTGTTCTTCAATTGTCGCTTGGTTTCCAAATATAGATTCAGTTTAAATATTTATCAAATCGCTGCCAAATACTTGGCTAGGCACCTTTTGACCTTATCTCATTTAACCTTGGAGACCTTGCCTGGCAGGTTTGGGAGGTGGTGGTTTGCCCAAGGCTACTGCCAGAAGTGACACACCCAGAATTTAAAGCCCAATTTTCTATTTCCCCAGTGTAAGCAGGCATGCCTTCCATCCTAAGCACATCCTAATTTTAAAAACACAATAGCATATTTCATCAGCGTGATCCCGGACACATTTCTCTGATATAGAAGACAAGCCCATCACAAAACATGTTCAGGTCCACGTGCGTGGTTATTGTGCTGCTTCCTGTGTAACTGGAGGGCGCTTTTCCTGCCCGACCTTGCTCTTTTATTGAACACCAAAGCAGGGCTACGGTCTAAAACAGCCGTGGGCAAAATGGGCAAACTACTGCCCGCTGCCGGATCTGGCCCTTTTGAAATGAATAAAACTAAAAAAAAAAACAAAAAAAAAAAACCGTACCCTTTTATGTAATGATGTTTACTTTGAATTTATATTAGTTCACACAAACACTCCATCCATGCTTTTGTTCCGGCCCTCAGGTCCAGTTTAAGAACCCATTGTGGCCCTCGAGTCAAAAAGTTTGCCCACCCCTGGTCTAAAACCAAAGCAGTTTCTAGAAGTCCCTTAGAAATGAGAGCAATCCCCATTTCTTTCCTTGAAAAGGCATTGATCTGGGACTCCAGGGGTTGTGCCATTATCCTGCCCTGCCTTGTCACTCCCAGGGTAAAATGGCCTCGGTGGGGTGAAGTGGGTGCTCTAGCCAATTCTTCTCCTCCAGACCTGGAACAGAACATGAAGTGATCCCCGACTTCTGGCAGCAACTCTGGCCCTGGGCAGGTCACCCGCCTCTGCTTGCCAGCTGACTGGACCACGGCCTGGCTTGCTCTCGGCCAAGCCGCGATTCTGGAAGCGATGATCGGCCCAACCGGTCTTGTGCTTGTGACGCCAGCACGCCAGACCTGTGCCCAGCACCTCCAGATGGCCCTTCTTCATGGATCAGATAACAGAGGCTCAAAGCTCTCCTGGAGTCACCCAAAGGTCAATGGCTGAGGTAGCTGTAGGACAAACTCTTCAGGCCTTGGTTTCCTCATCTGTAAAAACGAGCCACTAAAAACGCCTACTGATACAGTGTTGTGATTATGTTTCCAGATATTGACCCCACCCGCAATCTTATTAGTCACATCAGTTACTAATTTAATTTACACACATGCAATTACAATGTTTAATGCCCTTTTACATTTGTTCTCAAGCTCAGTGTACATCTGAGTTTAGTTAAATATGCCCTCTGCAATCATTTTATTTTTCAGGATATATACATTCATAGGCTACGTCAGGTTTCGCATAATAATAGGACCCATTAACTAGTCAACAAATGTTTGTTGAGCACCTGCTCTTTGCAAGGCAGTGCGCTAGAGATTTGGGACTGCGGTTAATGAAACGGGAAAGTTGCTTCCTTCTCAGAGCCATCAGGGTGGGCGGAGGGTGAGTAAATACTTTCTCATCACTAATTAACTCACTTCAAGTGTGTGCTCTAGTGGACTTGCGCTAAGTTAACACTTTGCATCTGCTTCGATGTCTTCGGCCCGAGGGTCTGGGCCAGATTTCCGTTTTCCTTCCCTGTTGGTGCATGAGTTTATTGCCCTGTGGCACCTGAACTTCCCTTTGACCTTGACCTTCATGGGCAAGATGAGCTGAAGCTCCAGGAACAGGCTCAAGGAGCTGAAGCTGGTCAAGTGTTGGCAAATAACAGGGCCATTTGTTTGTTTTGAAGAGAGGAAGTAAATATTTATAGAAGAATCGTTTCAAGGCTCTGTGGGAAAAGAAGGGAAGAGTGAGAGATCCTGTGATAAGTATTCAGACCTAAAACCTAGAGAGAAAATCAACATGACTAATGGGAACAATCCCATTAAATTTTAGTATATGAAGTGGTTTTTAAAAACTATATGACATTTTTTTCCCATAAAAAAAAACAACAGTAAAATCTACACTACTTGCACAAAACTCTAGATACAGATTTTTGGGGGAGGTGGGGGTATGGAAAATGCTGAGATTGGGGAGTGGGGGGAAACAAGCAGCAAAGCTCAAGGTTTCTCCCACAGGTACAGGTGTGCAGGTGGGGTAAGAGTGGGGTCCTAGTCTTGCCATGCTTGCTGGAGCAGCCTCCCCCACAAGTTCTGGTCTCTGGGGCACCACGTGTCCTCTCAAGCAGAATCCCTCTGGCCACACGGGGCTGTCCAGCACTGCCTGGCCAGGATATATTGAAGGCCTACAGAGCACAGATGTGGCAAGGGGCACATTTGCAGGCACATTTCTCTCTTGCTTCATGTGGGGAGCCGGCACGGCCATGGCATACCCATGCCAGCTCAGCCTGGTTCAGTGACCCTGAGTGGGGGTGATGAAAGGCTTAGAAAAGACAGACAAGAGAATGAAAGCTGGGTCTCAGTGGGATGCTGCCCCTCTGATGGACAGCGCCAGCGCCCACAAGCCATGTATTTTATAGCAGATGCCACAAGGCAAAGTAAGGGTGTGATCAAGGTGTTTACAACATTCTCGTGGGTTTCAATCCTACTCAACTACATGCACCTGAACTCTATCACTCAGGCAGGAGGGGCCACGTGTTCGGACCACAGGTTCAAGCTTATAACTCTAGCTGTTGGCTATAATTGTGCTGAGAAGGCTCTGCCCTCCAAGTTGGGACTTGCACATGGCAATGAGAGGACCGTGCCCTCTCCTCAGTCCAAGGCTTGAACCTGTCCAAAACACTGTAGCGGCGCCCCTCAGCTTCAGAAGGATCAGCCCCTGTTTATGTGGGGCATTTTATCATGGTGATGAGATGGGCAATGGGGACCCAACTGGGTGGGTTTGGGGAAGGTGATGCAATGTGAACTAATTTGGTGAATCTGGCTTCTTTGAGCTCAGCCTGAGCTCTTGCATCACCTGTTGCCAAGGTGCTGGGGATGTCAGGAGGCCAAAAATGCTCCTAGAGATTCCCTAACTAAACAAACCTGCCTTCATGATGCCACCCCAGGGTCCCAAGGAAGCTGGGAAGGTCCTCCTGGTGGTGGCATTAGTCACCCTAAGGTCCAACAAGGTTGGAGGTGGGAGAACCTGAGAGGGGATTGTTCTAGAACCTGTAGGTCTAGAACGGAAGAGCTTGTTCCCAGTTGGTCTCAGCTGAGCTCATATTCAGTGGCGGTCACCGATGACCCACAGAGCAAGATGGGGTCAGTTTCCAGGCCTCACTTTGGAAGTCTAGCCTCCCCTATCCCTCTGTTCTGTTGACTTTCCCCCGAACTCTGTTAAACGTGCACAGCTCATGCTGCTTCCCACACACCATACTGGCTTTTCTCTAGAGGAGTGGCTGGTGTGGTCCTTGGGCTCCGATGGTCCAGGAGCTTCCCTACTGGGCAAGGCTGCTGCTGTGGACTGAGTTGTGTCCCCCTCCCCGCAAGTTCTTATGTTGAAGCCCTAACCCTCAGTGTGCCTGTGTTTGGAGATGGGGATTTTAGGAGGTAGTTAAGGTTAAATGAGGTCATAAGGATGGGGTCCTAATCTGATAGGATTGGTGTCCTTATAAGAAGAGGGTGATCTCTCTCTTTGCCTCTCTCTCTCCCCCTGCCATGTGAGAACATCGTGAGAAGGTGACCATCTAGGAGCCAGGAAGAGAGCTCTCATCACAACCCAACTATGCTAATCAATACTCTGATCTTGGACACCCAGCCTCTAGAACTGGGGGAGATAAGTTTCGGTGTTTAAGCCGCCCAGTCCGTGGGACTTTGGTTTCGCAGCCAAGCTGAGACAGCTACTGTCTTCCCAACTTTGTGGCTTCACCCTTGTCTGATTCATTCCTCTCAGCAACTCACAGGCACGCAATACTATTACAACCCGCCAGAAAGCAAGGTGGCAACCTGTTCCAAAATGTTCAGATCCTTGTTCTGGTGACTTCCGTCCTGTATACTTTTAGGGAGTGATTTTACAAGAGGACAAACTGTATACATTGAAGATGCTCATTGGAGTAATTTCTTTCAGGTCAGAAGTATTCGACAATGTGAAGCTAGCCAACAGCAGGAACAGTGGTTAACTCTGCAAAACCTGAGGCATTACAACTACACGTTACAAGCATGCAGAGATGTGGGAAATACATGTTCTATCATGTGGTTTAAAGAGGGGAAATGCTACATTTTAGAATGTTTTAATTCAAAATGAGAAAAACATATATCTGTGCGAAGGAAGTCAGGAAGAAAATATGCCCAAATAAAAGGAGTTCACTTAGGGTGGTGGGATGTGAGGGAATTTGAAAAATTTGAGCATTTTCCCTTATCCTTGAAGTTCCATTGTTTCCACGGAGAACAAAACAAGGCTTGTACTTGTCAGCTTACGTCCTCATCAGCGCCAGCCTGTAGCCGCGTGGGGCTGAGCGTCCACAGGAGGCCTCCATGCCATGGTCCCAGGGCCTGGACTTTAAGACAGAAGAGCATGCGCACTTTTCGCAGGCACCGCGTCTGCCCAGCAGGTGACTGCCCCAGCCGCCTGCCAGTCTGCTCTGCACCTTTCCATAGCCTCACCTGAGTTCCCCTCTGGTTAATAGAAAAACCTCCATGAAGCCCCAAGACCAGCTTCAGTTTTCCGTGGCTTCCCACCAGCTGCTCTCTCACCGGGTGTCACATGATTTGCCCTTGATGACAACATTCCCTGGAACCAGATCCTTCTGTGAGTCAGAGCTGGATCCCCTTGCCAAGTATCCGGTGGCTGGAGTTAGGTGACACCTGGCCTGGTGTTTTGACATTGAGACGTGGGGAACCGGGTGCTCTGGCATCCCCTGGCCTGCTTTCAATGTGTGCCCGGCAGTTTCACCTCGTAGCCTCTGAACGCATCCTCGTCCCTCTGTCTACCTCACTCAGGCACATACTGTGCTTGGGAATTAAATTTAGGCAAGAAGTGATGACTGTTCCATTTACATAGCACTTTTACCAATTTTTGATACTATTTCCTTTCTAATATAAATGAATGAGTGCCTGTATGTAAAACAAGCACAAAAAGGTCTAAAGAGAAAAATAAACAAGACCCCGCCCCCAGTTCCACTCATTGGGAGGAATTACTAGCAGGTGTGCGTACCCTGTGTCCATGTGTATTTGCATATAGGCAGCAGAAGCTCTACATCTCAAAACAAACCCAAGTTAGGGTTGTACAGTGCACTGTTCTAGCCTAACATTTTTCACTTAATTACATATCGTCGGGATCTTTACTTATCCCACATATGTTTTTAATGGGTGCATGGTATCTCGCTGTATGACTACAGCATGGTTTATTTCAATAGACCTTTTCATAGACATTCAGAGGTTTTAAACTTGTTTTCCTGTAACAGATAATGCTGCAAGGGATCCTGAGTGCCTATATCTTTGTGAGCAGTTGCAAGCATATTTATTGTTAGTGACGGAAATACTGGGTCAAAGGTGATGTGCATTACAAGTTTAGATTTCTGCTGACAAACTGCCGACCATGCAGGAACCAACCAGCTTCTCCACACTCTGGCCCAAGCTGCATGAGAACTTTACATTTTTTGCCAATGACGGTTGAAGAGTGGCCTCTTCCATTATTTAATGATGGTGTTACCATTATTTAATTGATGTGTCCTTAATGATCAGTGAGGTTAAACATTGTTTCATGTGTTTGTGGGCCATTTGCATCTTTGGTTTTATGAAATGCCTGCCCACCATCACATTTTTTCTGTACGGCATTCATCTTATCATTTTATTAAGGAACTTAGCTCTCTATCTGTGGGTGGATTATAAATCTTCCCCTGGGTTTTCATAATGTGAAACTTTGGTTATGAGGTTATTTTTGATACAGAGAGAATTTTTCATCCTTACTTTGTGACTGGAACCATTTTTCTCTGGTTTCTAGTTGTTTTTAGATACTTCTACATGCCAAGATTTTAAAATTTGTGTTTTTCTCCTGGTGCTTTAATTGGGTGCTTACATTTAGGCATGTGGACCATTGAGAGTAGCCTGTTTAATATAAACTTCTGCGACGATGGTATGTTTCGTGTTGACCCATACGGTAGCCGCTAGCTACAGGGGTTTCTTGGGCACTTGAAAGATGCCTAGTATTTACTCTTATTTAATTTTAACTAATATAGATTAAGTGGCCGCACGTGGCTAGTAAGTACTGCATTGCCAGTCACACATCTAGAATTTATTGTGGTGTTACGATAGCGGTAAGGATCACTTCCTCTGTCCCCCAAATGCCTCATCAGTTGTCCCAATGTCAGCTCCTTCCCCAGCCCTCTCCCCTGGCTCTGAGATGTCCCCATTGTCATCTGCATCATTGCTGCGTGCACTGGAGTCTATTTTTGGACACCCCGCTGGGCCCTGTTGATTACCCGGAACCTTTGTGTCTGCAGAGAGCTTTCAGAGCTTCTCTGGTTACAGCATCTCAGTGCAGAGGACTATTGAACAGGAGCATTATTCCTTAGCTTCGCATGGAAGGTGGAAATTCATTCCTTGCTATTTCCTACATTTTCCACCCCATTCTATTTCAGCTTTAATATTTAACATTTAGTATTATGGCAGAGAACACAGAGAAGCAGCTAAGGGGTTGATATGTGTGATTTTAAGAACTAAAGTGCACACCACACGCACACACGTGCACACACGCAGATTTTCCTAAGATTTCTTGGGCAGCCAGCCCAAGGCAAATGGGGCGGGGCTGAAGTTCAGCCTCAGCGCCTTCAGCTGGGCATCCCAGACCTTCCCATCCCATCAGCAGTCATTCCTCACCAGTCTGAGCTCCCCACCCTCCCCACCACTACAGGGAGGCAACCTCCTAGCACAGAGCCCCAGGGTTCTCACCCAGAGGGTGTGCAGTTCCCCCCGGGGACAAGCTCTCTGGCTTATACCACCATTCAGAAGGGGGCAGGCGTTGGGGGTGTTAGGCCATCCAAGAACTTTGGTTTCTTAGATTTGTACCCAGTATGTTGCGTGGGTGAGCTCCAAGGGGAACAATCTGGACTTTTCTTCCCTCCAACCAGCTCACCGCAGCTCCCTCCCCTGCTCTCCAGGACCCCTCCTGGCTGGGCTTGGCCTGTTGGTGTTGCCTGTCACAGACTCACTTTCTGGGATTAAATGATGCAGGCCAGTCTAATACCGAAACGTCCGTCTCATAACCAGGGCTCCTCTAGCTCGAACTTGGAAGGAGAGGTTCTCCTACTCAGCCCTCCTGTCTGAGAAGTCCACGGTCGGGGTGGAAGGGACAAGGAGAGAGGAGCAGGTATTCTCTGCTGCTCACTCTTGGCCGTCCAAGCTCTTGGTCCTGACAGCTGCCCAAAGGCTGGTTCTCTGTCGCACTGGAGGTTTCCGCTCTTTGAAGGGCCTGCTCTCTGCTGAGTTATTGTAACCTTCCTCAGCTCCTGGCCCAGGCGTCCACCCCACAGCCACTTACAGCTGAGGTCCCCACGGCCTGCGAGGGTGGGTGCCCATCAAGTTGGCTCTATCGGGCAATCTTTTCAACATCCACTTAGCCAAAGAAAAGTCAGGCATTCAAATCGCACCCCATGTTGGGGGTCTGCACAGCGGTGTGGTCACCCTCTGACCCAGCCCCGCCAGCACAGGTGCTCTGTCAGTCCCACCTCACAGCCTTCCCAAGGGGGCAGGTTACAGTCCCCCCAGCCTCCCGGCGAAGCTCCAGCCCAGAGCAGCTCAGCCACCGTTCAGGTGGGAGGGGACACAGGCACCCACATCTCTAAGGAGGGTTGTTTTGGAAGGCTGGGGGTGGGGGTCATAGGGATCACATTAGCACCCTCCCCCCACCCCCACAGCTTGGCAGTTCTCTATTTCTATCAATCATCTCCAATTAGCTCTCGTCTCTGCCTCGATTGCCTGATTATCTATGGTGGGGGTTTGAGGATGGCAGGACCCACTCGTCAGCTCAGGATCAGCTGTGGGGGTATGTCCTGAAGCTCTGCACGAAACCTGGGGTTACCTATTTCCTGTCCTCAGGAGGGGGACCGTCCCTGAGATTCTCAGATGACAGAGACAAGGGTCATATATATGTGGCACGGAGCACCTCTGTCCCCTGCTTTTGAATCCTTCTAATTCCATGCCCCTCCTCCCTCTCAGCCTTTTAGCCAGTTCTTTCTCAGAGCTTCCAAGATTAATTTAGAACAAAGCACTAGGACAACAGTAAAATAAAAAGAGAAATGAAAAAGGTTGGCAGGTACTGCGATCCATTTTGAAGTCCTTTTGGGCTACTGGGAAGGCCTCTCCCTCTGGCAAAAGCCGACTTAGCACCCTCTGTTCCAGCTCCCATGCATGGGGACACACATGTGACAGGAGGAGTCCCACCTGGCCGCAGCGGCAGCTGGCGGGGAGCCAACCTGTGGAGTCCAGGCCCAGGCAGCAGAGACGGCTCGCCATGCTTAGCTTAGCTATAGGGCCCTCCAGGGGAACAGGCAGAAATTGCGCTGTGTTCAGATAAGAGGTATTTAATGAATAAGAAATTTAGAGAAGATGCAGTTTGGGCTCCACAGTGCACAAATTCCACAGTCCGTGGCTACATAGGGACCACACCGCCCTCTGGGGCCCAATCGTCCTGTACTGAACCACAGTGAGCACAGCGAGACTCGAACAAGGGCCCCGGGAAATTGGTACCATCAGCTTCCACTGCTGTCAATGAGAACTTTTTCTCATGAATGAAAAACGGAGACTTAGTCTCCTTGTGCCAATGCTGAGTTTTGAAAGTCAGGTTGGAGGGCGTTTGGTCTGGTATTTAAGTACCAGTAAAAAATCTATACCTGGAGCAGGCCTGACCGCTCTCCACACTGGGCACCTGAGCAGCTTCCATTCACATGCGCTCTCCAAGTCCATGTGTTTCAGCCGTTCTCTCCAGTGGAGCAAGTGCTTGCGTGACCTGCATCCCTTGAGCTAGTGACAGTGGGCTCCCACACGAGTAGAGGCAGGTGGCAGGAGAGGTGGCTTTGAATCCTGGTTCCAGGTGTACTTTTGAAACCCTTTGTAAAGTACTGAAAGTGGTAGCTTAAAACAACAAAATTCACTCTCTCACAGAAGGACAGAAGTCTAAAGTCCGGTTATCAGCAGGTAGCTTCCTTCTTGGGGGCTCAGAGGTCGAATCTGTCCCGTGCGTCCCTCTCAGCTCTCAGCAATCCCGGGCGTCCCTCGGTTTGTGGACATATCACTCCCATTCCTGCCTCTTCACACATCACATTCATCCACGTGTCTCTGTGCCTCTGGCCCTCTTTTTATAAAAACACCAGTCACATAGCCTAAAGGGTCCACCCTACTCCATACATCTTCACTTCACCTGCAGAGACCCTGCTTCCAAATCAAGTTGAAGTCACAGGAACTGGGGGTTAAGACTATCAACCTGTCTTTTGGAGGCACAATTCACAACACTCTCCAACCCTGGCTTTTGCTGTTTGAATACTCCCTGTGAGAGGCATGAGGAGGGTCGATGGTGCCCAGCCCTGCTTGGCCAGCCTTCCTGGTGATGTCTAGCAAGTTCGTGCATCCCTGGGTGCTGATAGCCGACCAATGATCGTAATCGGTGCTCTTCATTTGCTCACAAACCGCCCTCACTGATGCATAAAAAAATGAACACAGAGGGTCATAGCTCATAAGTGAACTAGTAAGAAGGTTTTACCATCTTTTCTCCACAAATCTCGAATTCTTTCTAACCCCTGGCCTTGGTCCATCTGAGCCTTGGTACTTGCTCCCTTGGTGTCTTCACTTCCTTCGGCAACATGGAAGGAATTTCCCGGTAAAAGCATACACGGCTACGTTTTCTCAGAATTCGGATCCCTTTAAGTGTGATGCGTTGTCACTAACATCCATGCTGTTTCTTGTACTGACAGACCAATGGCCTCACTCTTATCTCCGCTCCCGGGCAGCGTGACTCTGGGCTGCATCCCCAGATAGGGTGCCATTTCCACCCATGTTTGTGAAACATTCCCTCTCTCATCTCCTTCGTCAGGGTCTCATGGGGGTCAGTTTGGGAGCTTCACACTAGCCAATGCTGGTGGTCAGGGTGACAGATGTGACTCAAGAGCCACACACAGATGGGCCAGTAGCCTCCCCTCCAGGGTGACCTTTTCTCTCCCTTTGCAGCACTACACCCCGTCCTTGACCTTGTCCATCTCTCCCAGGGGCTGGGCCTCTAGGAGGGAGTGCCGATGTTGTCTGTAGGCCTTTTCCAGAGCAGACACGGCCAGCATCCTGCCTGGAATTGAGGTCCCGCAGCCTGTGCCTGGGCACTGCTAGAGGAAGGGTAAGGGGTCTCAGAACCCCTGTCTTCACTAGGGGGCCACCTGACTATCCTCTGTACCCACTGGGCTTACCTGTTGGGCCAAAGACAAGCCCCACATCTCAGGAGGAGACCAGCAGTTTGTCAGGACTGCCCCCCCCTTGAGATGACGCCACCCCACGCCAGAAACTGGTCTTTTCTGGATCCTCTCAGGAGCTTGGAGAGCAGTAAAGACTTTGATCCCAAACAGCTCAGAAATCAGTTGGAACACCACACGGGTTAAATCAACTCAAGGTCACATTTTCCGGAAGGACACACACTACACCTCTTCTGTTTCTATCTCGGATTCTATCGCTCCCTGTTATTTGGCATTGTCTAGCAGAGGCTCTGCACTGTGATCACGTGACATCCTAAAGCTCCTCCAGCAAGTTAGAGGCAGTAATGAGTTGCCACATGGTTGAAGAGAAACCCTTTCTTCACTAAGAAGTTTCTGGGGATAAAATAAAATCAGAAGATTAGGTCCCTTGCAAGTTACACTTCAAAGAAGTGCAAGTCCAAAGGAATCAAAGCTGGAATTAAATTTCTTTTTGCCCTTGTGAGTTAAAAGTCAAAGAAATAAAGGACGGAAAATCAAGCTCCCGGTTTCTAATTCCTCCCTGGCTCAGCCACAGACCTGCTGGACGGCTGTGTGGGCAGACCAAGCGTTCTTCATGCAGCTGGTCTTTCTCCCACTGGAAAGGGCAAACCTCGCCACCCGGACAGCCAGCTGCCGCGCTGGGTTCCTGGGGCTGCCGTAACAAAGCACTACAGGTAAAGGGGCTTCAAACAACGGGAACTCGAAAACTCGTTCTCGCACAGCTTGGGGGGCAAGAAGTTCAAAATCAAGATGTCCTGGGGGTTGGCTCCTCCCTGAGCCTCCAGGGGAGAACCCGCCCCAGGCCTTCTCCCAGCTGCTGGTGGGTCCTGCACCCCTTGGCGCTCCTTGGCTTGTGGATCCATCCCTTCAGTCTCTGCCTTGTCTTCACATGGGCTTCTCTGTGTCCTTCTCTGTCTCTTGTAAGAACACTCTCATGGGACTGAGGGCCCACCCTCATCCAGTGCGCTCTCGTCTTGATTTTTAACTAATTTCATCTGCACAGACCCTATTTCCAAATACCGTGGGGCCTTGACTTACGAGTGTCCCGACTGACGAGTTTTTTGAGATACGAGCCATCTCTCAGCCGATTTTTTGCTTTGAGTTGCGAGCTAAAATTCGGGTTAAGAGCCAGCTTCAGATACCCCACCGCTAGTTGGCGCAGCGAACGTCACAGTGAACGCCACAACATCAGCCCAGCATCACATGTCTTACACGTTCATAAAATTGATTTGACATATGAGTAATTTGAGTTACGAGCTCCGTCATGGAACGAATTAAACTCGTAAGTCAAGGCCCCACTGTAAGTCACATTCTGAAGTTCAGAGTGGAGGTGAGTTTTTGTCCCACGATACCCAGCACCCAGGCCATACCCCACCTCCATGAGTTCAGAATCTCCAGGCGGATCACGGGCATCAGGACTCTTCAAGTCTCCTCAGGAGATTCACATGTGCATCCACACGGAGAAGCTGGGTCAGGCCTCGGCAGGTTGTGGGAATCTCTTGCGTGGGTGCCTCTTTTAAGTGTGCAAGAGTTAGAAGGACATGCATGTCAGAGCCCCCATGACACCCCCCGCCTCAGTGATGCAGGCCAGTGCCCGCCTTGCAGTGACTCGGGACATGTGAACAAAGGGTGGAGGCAACCTGGCTTTCACTTCCCAGGATGCCCCTCAGTCTGTGATGCTTGACTCAAGACCTTGGTCTCTGAGTTAAACTCAATTACGAGAACTCTGCCACCGGGCAATTATTCCCATTATTACGGTGCTGCGCTCACCTTGTCGAGGGAGAATTCACCTGCACAGGCGATGCTGCTGCCTTCTGGACTGTGGTCGTGTGAGACCCATGCCTCATGAGGCTGCCAAAGTGAAAGACATGAAATGGAAATGGTCTAGGCCTGTGACAGCCACCGCTGCTCAGAGTTCTCCTCTCCCTCCCTGAGTGGGCTCCCCACCCATTAGATGGGCGTTTCAGGCCTGGCCTTGGTTTGTTATTGTCCCGCGGGCTCAGGGAAGCTTGGCCATGCCTTCTTGGAGAGTCTTATTTCTGACACTTGTCCTTACGGGGCAGGATGCTCTGTGCCACCATGACAGGCACCTCAGGGGGCTGCTTCGAGTGTTTCACACTGGCCTGCGGGGCCTTCTCTCAAATCTGTTCATTTTTCTGCAACCACTTGGAGTATCTGTCCGACCATGAAAGGCGGCTTCCCAGTTGATTGGGCCGTGGACTCCGATGATCTGTGAGCCTCACCCCTGAGGCAGGCCGTCCTCCCCGTAGAGCTGCAGAAGGGCAGATCCGTTAGATTTCGGGCTCCATCACTCTTTGATCTGTTAACAGCCAAGTTCACGCTGACGACGTCTTCCCTGTTGCCCCCCCAAAAGAGCAATCAGACCTGGATGCATCCCCTTTCCTGTTCATATCTGTCTTTCTTGGCCCTTAGCGCTCACTCCCTCCTTTACTGTTGTTTTGGATGGCTGCTAAAACCCCACCCTTCCTCCTGTCTCTCACACTTCTTCCCCCTGTCCAGTTTAATCCCCCTAGTCTGAATTATTTTATTTTTTCCAAACTCCTGTTCTGACTCTAAGCCGAAAGCTTTCTTGATTTTCTGAGCAAAGATGATTTATAGAGGCGCAGGCATTTCTAGCTTTTGAACTTCCAACAATTTCACAGAGTTGTTTAATTGAACCTACAATGGCAGTTTTGTTTCATAAGAGATTCCAGTTTCATTCTATTTGTTCATTACTGAAACCCCACCACCTCCTGAAGGCGAGTCATGTCGGGCCTCTGAGGTCTGAAGCCAGCACCAGAACTTTGGGAATGACCATAGCTAAGCCAGCTTGGACCCTGGGGAACATGATTCAGGCTTGGTCTCTCCAGCTTCCTGGTTGACCGGGGGTGTGGCATGTGCCTATCACTGCTGGCTCCCCATGCTTCACCTTCTAAAGCTAGAACTCTTCTAATGCAGAACCCAGCTGCTCCCAGTTTAGAAGCAGAAAATGTTGTGCCCTTCGAGATCAAAGTGGGTCTCCTCCAGCCTTGGTCTCACCTGCAATACAGGTGTTCATGTCAGCTGTGTCTGCATAGCTCAAGGTCAAGCTGTAGCAGCCAGCATGCCATGTCCACCCACACAGCTCACGTTTGGCTAATGCACCTGCTCGGTCCTGGTGGCACTCACCTTTGCCAAGGCCCAGGCTCTGTGCAAACACCTTGTGGCTCGTTACCCCCAACCCCCATTACTTTGCTATGGCTGTCACGGTCTGAGAGCTACTTTGTTAAGGTGTGGCTGGTCTGTGCTTGGTCAAGGTCAGGCCTGCTGCCCTTCCTACTGAAAAACAAAACAGCCCAAAGCTGTTTGACCAGAGATCTGACTAAGGTCCAATCTCACTTGGACTGTCTTGAATATGCTTGAAACTCTCAATATCCCAAATCTGCAAGGCCTGTTCTCACTAAAGCCTCAACTGACCTGTGTTCCTGGCAATCCCCAAAGCACTCTTGCACCTAATCATGGCTTAGGTGTGTGGCAGCTTCAAGTGAGACCTGGCTCGTTTGGAGCTGTAGGCTTCATCCCTGATCGGAGAGAACTTGCACGTTACTAGGTATCCATGGGAACTGAATCCTCAACTTGTAATTTTATACATGTAATGATTGGAAGGATTTTCCACAGTCTAGCTACTGGCTTCTTACTTTAAACTTATTTTTGCTGCTCTGCACACATGCTTGTATCCAAGGATACCTCCATGTCACCCTGCAGTGGCCATGGGGTCAGTCCATCAAGGGGTCACGGAGCAGTGATAGGATTATTCCTGATAGGCATTCCTACACTGGGTTGGGTAGAAATACCATAAACTATGTACAAAACCACAAACCGGGTACATACATCCCTTAAACCCCAACTAAATAAATCACCAAGGCAATGTCCCAGTCACATCCCCAAACTGCCCATTGCACTCTAATGCCACGGACATGAAGGGAAGTTGACGGAGGGGAAGGGGAATAGAGAGTGCTCAGAACCAACTGCTGTTAGGACATCTTACTTTGGCCACATGTTACTAGGCCCCTGCCTGGGCCCCTGCAAGCGAATAGCCCCCAAAGCTTCCACACCTTTCCTGACACCTTGGCTTCCTCCCACAGTCGAATCCTGGCCCCTCCCAGACATCTGGCCAGGAAGCCTTTCTGCCCCTGTTCCTCGTGGTGCCCCTGTTTTCCAGTCCCACATGATGGGATTACCGTTGTCTCATTGGTTCCTTTGTTTTTTCTCTTCAAGGCACAGCAAACAGGAATCCTTTCCTCTAGGAAGCCAGGAGAGGGGAGGCGGAGCATGCTTGTTCCACACTCATAGTTTGGTTTCTCCGGGAGCCCCTCTTGCCGACAGGTGCTCATTTGTAGCCGGTGCCGGGTGATTCCTGTGCATTATCCCCTGACTATGCCAATGACTCCATGAGACAGTCTGTTCAAAACATTCAACCGTTCAACCTTATTAGGGCACCAGCAATGACGGGGCAGCAGTAGACTTGCCCTGGTGATCAAGCTGAGTCCCTGAGGCAGGCTAAGGTGCCAGGCACAAACCCTTCAGTTGGGGGGGGAGGGGGGGGCGGAGAGTAGAGGGGGAGGGGCAGGAAGAGTTGACATAGGAGTTCAGGCAAAGAGATGAGGACAGTGGCTACTTACCAAGTGGCATATAGAACAGAAAAGCTGTACAATTATAGACAATTTAAAAAGGTGAGATCTTACTGTTAAAGACTTGTTTGTGAGGCTGTCACTGGGAGCCAGCCAGTGGCCTCTTCAACCAGGTCATGCTGCTCACACAATAAGCCTTTTTCTACAGGGAAACCTGGCCGCTTCGATCCTGCCTACGGTAGCCAATAGGGTTCAACGCAAATGAGACCCTCTCCCCTTGGAATGGAAAATGAGAATTCCTCTTTATTAAATGATGGTGGAATATTTAGGGCTGAACTTAAACTTTTTTTTGACAATTACAAAACTATTTCCCCTGTAAGCATGTAAACGTGCAAAATGGTCACGAATGTACAAGGAAGCATTTCAGTCACCTTGGAGGTCGTGTTCTGGCTGCGATTCGATTTTAACCGGGAGTAGGGCACACCGTTGAAGTAGGTCCCTCCTAACTCTGGAAGTTATTTTTGTAAGTTCCAGGAACGTCCTAGTGAGTCTGGGCACGTTTCCCTTTCCTCGGTGTGTTCTCCACCAGGGGAGAGCCTGCTCCTTGGGCTGAGTCCCATCCTGTGCAGTCAGAGCGGCCTGTGTGTTGTTCTTGGCAGAGGCCAGCTTTTGTGCCCTTCACCACTGTGGTCTTTGCCTTGGGCCCCTTCCAACAGGATGATGTGGGCAAGCGGGTGCCAAGTGACCCAGAAACTGGCGGCCAGCTGAGTGCAGAGAAGGGAACCACCTTCCATCCGGACAGCCACCAAACAGCTCCACACGCAGCGCCTGGGAGCAAACCTGCGCCGTCACATCACGGAGCCGGGCAAGCTCATTCTCCAGCTGAGTTTCTATATTTAGGCTTTTCCTCCATCGAGGGAAACACCTTCGGGTCACTCATCCTCTGTCGCAAGGTGCTGATCGTTTTTATTTTTCCCTCCAGAAATCAACACAAGGGGAGGGAGAGGCTTGATAGGTTATATGACACAGAAATAGTCTGACACTTGCAACCAGTAAAACATATTAAGGGGGCGTGGGGGAGTCATGCTTGAGAGAGCACATGAGTCAGAATTTCTTACTAAATAAGAGTTCAGCTTGCAGCTTGAAAATGTTATAGTTCTTTATTAGTAGGGACATATGTCAATTGTTGAGCGATCAGAAGACACAGATAAGCCAGGAGAAAAAGTGGGAAAATACTTGTAACCCCAGAGTAACCGCATGGAAGGATTTGCTGTACATTCCTTCAGAATGTTGTCTGTTTTGTATACATCATACAAACTAATTTTTTTAAAACCTTAGGGTTTTTATTATTATTATTATTATTGATTTCAGAGAGGAAGAGAGACAGAGAAACATCAATGATGAGAATCATTGATTGGCTGCCTCCTACACGCCCCCTACCGGGGATCGAGCCCACATCCCAAGCATATGCCCTTGACTGGCATCAAACCCGGGACCCTTCTGTCCGCAGGCTGACACTCTATCCACTGAGCCAAACCAGCGAGGGCGTACACTGGGGCCTTGACTTACGAGTTTAATTCGTTCCAAGACCGAGCTCGTTAAGGAGCTCGTTAACTCAAATTACTCTATCAACTCAATGCAAAAAATTGGCGGAGGGACAGCTGGTATCTCAAAAAACTCGTTAGTTGGGACACTCATAAGTCAAGGCCCCACTGTACAAACTATTTTATAATCTGCTTTTTTCCTTATCCTCGCATCATGAGTAACTTTCCACATTGATTCTGACTCCAATTCCAGGTGTGGGTTCTTCTCCCCGCCCCCCCCCCCCCCCCCCCCCCCGCACCCAACATCCACGCGGCTCTCAGACGCCAGGTGGGTGTCCTACAGTTTAACTTGATTCTGACCCGCTTTGCCTGGAGAGCATCAGATTCCACAGGTGAGGGCTCAGGCCCACAGCCTGCCCTCCTCCCCTCCCCCATCTTCAGGCACCAGTGGAGAATCCAGGCTGTCACTCACCTGTGCTTCTGACCGACTGGCTGTTGGAGGTCCAACGACTCCCTGCTTGGGTTTAATTCCCAAGAGCGTGTGGCTTAGCAGGTTCCGCCATCACCCGGGACTCCTGGGCTCGGCCCAGCTGTTCTGTGCTCTGACTGAAGCCTGGTTTAGCTTCCGGGTCACAAGGTTGATTAAGGGGTGAGCTGAAGGTTCTGGGGGGCAAAGGATGAGGTCAGACTTTAAATGCAGCCTAAGTTATAACTTGTAAGTATTTAAACCTGCAGTCCGTGGCCACCTATTCCTACCTGTGCGTCCACACAGGGTGAGGGGGTGGGGCCTGGGTACCAGAGTTGCCCGATTTTCCGCCTTCCTGCTAATTCCCCTTCTCTGTCGGTGCTGACTCGGGACACCCACTCCAGCCTCCGCTGCGATCCAGGGTTGCTATTGCAGAGAGAAAGCAGGGGAGGGGTAGGGCTGTGGCTGTCTGATGGCCGGAGCTTGCACCTTCCTGGAATGAAAGGGGCAGCACCGGCCTAGGAGCAAACATCCCGCTGGAGACCCAGTCCCCCTGCCACACTCTTCTGTGGGCAGAGCGACAGCCTTCAGGTGAGACGGAAAGTGGGTGCTGGCCAGGTTACATAAGGGCAGGTCACAGCGGGTAATGGGTATCTGGTGACGACAGCCCAGGATGGACTCCAGACCTCACAGCAAACCGTTTGCTCACTCTGCGGGGGTGGGAGACCGGCGAGGCACAGGACAGACTCCTTGATGCGTCACGGAGACACCAGATGTGTGCATGGCCCGAAGCACCATCTTCATGTTCGTGGTGTGGGAGGATCATGGTTACTGGCTCTAGTGATTCTCAACCCTGGATGGTCAGAAGGTCCAATGTGGGCCTTGGACGGGTCGCCAGCGGCATGTTACTTTTTTTGAAAGGTTGAGAATTTGGCTTTAATTCTTGATGGGTGAGTGCGGTATTCGAGTTGAAGGACAGGGATGAGCCAAGTTGCTCTTGATATCTTGGGAGCTGAGGTGCACAATTCCAAGGACTGGCATTTAATTTATTACCCAATGCTCTTAATAATGGGCCCACCAACTTCTGAATGGAGTATTTATAAACTAACGCCGATGTGCTGAGGCTCATTGAGCTGCCTTCTAAAAATAACTGGCTGCCACGGGAAGTTAGAGATTTCTACCAAGCCAAACACATGTGGATTAGCAAGATTCTTATTCAGGGGCAGGTTTTTATTTTCCTTTTTCTTATCAGTACACTATCATGTTATCATCTTCAATTGAGCATGGTGATTAATTTTAGTTATTTTTTTAAAAAATCAACTGTATTAAGGTCTAATTTACATACAACAAGTGCATTCATATTTAATGCACAATGTGGTGAATTTTGGTAACTGTCTCATCCACATAACCACCATCCCCATCAAAGCATAGACTATTTCCATCACCCAGAAGGTTCCATTGTACCCCTTTGCAATCAGTCTCCGCCCCACCCCACCCGTCCAGGTAACCAGGGACCTGGTGTTCATCAGCACTGGTTAGTCTGGCTCCTCCAGGTTTCATGGACCATCCTGCATGCACTGTGCTTACACAGTCAGCATCCGGCTTCTCTCCTCAGCACGGCACCTGCCACTTGCATTCAGGTTGTTGTGGTTATCAGACATTTCTTTCTCATTGTAATTACAGCTACTCACACTTTTAAATTATACATTGCAGTCTTTTGAGCTTTGTCCTTATACATTTAGAAAGTTGTGGGCTGTTTGGTTATCCTTTCTGGGTAGTGATATGTGTTTGCTGGACCATTCTTTTTAGCCTGTGAGTTTTCTAATCATTTTAAACATGTGTGAATCTCAGCAGGTGTGAATTATCCCTATTCATATAGCCAAATCAGATGTGTCCATATTCTGCATATATTCATGAATGTGTGACATTTAAATAATTTGCAACACACTTACAAGGTGAGTATACTAAAATTTCTCAGTTGTGTGTAGTTTATAGGCCATTATTTTATAATGGAAAGTCATACTAAAATCTGTGCTTATAGTCTTCTCTTGTTTATTAATAATAGTAATTAACCTCTCTCCCTCTCCCTCTCTCTCTCCATATATATATGTACATATATACACACACACATATATATACATACACCCCCCACCCCCGGAGGAAAGGCTGGCACCTTAGTTTTAGAACCGCACTCTTTCTGAGCTATCAAGAACCTACACACCATAACATCTGGGTTGGGCCTGAGCCTCCTTCCAGGCCTACAGCTCCCCCAAACTTGACCTCCACCTGGCCTCAATTATTTGTTCTTCTATCCCAGAAGGTACCTGATACTCAACCTATGCTTTTCATAGCATAGGTCCTGACCCTCTAGGACAGGGGTGGGGAACCTTTTTTCTTTCAAGGGCCATTTGGATATTTATAACATCATTCCTGGGCCACACAGAATTATCATCTTAAAAATTAGCCTGCTGCCTAGCTGGTTTGGCTCAGTGGATAGAGCGTTGGCCTGTGGACTGGAAGGTCCTGGGTTTGATTCCAGTCTAAGGGCACATGCTTGAGTTGCAGGCTCGATTCCCAGTAGGAGATCAGTGCAGGAGGCAGCCAATCAATGGTTCTCTTTCATCCTTGATGTTTCTGTCTCTCTCTCCCTCTCCCTTCCTCTCTGAAATCAATAAAAATATATTTAAAAAATTAGTCTACTAATTTTAGTCAAGCATTTAATGAACTCACCCCTAATGCCTTGGCAGGGCCAAACCAAATTATTTCTTGGGCCTATACAGCCCATGGGCCGGACGTTCTTCACCCCTGCTCTAGGGGATCATGACATCAGCTTTGAGGATTAAGATCTGCATTTTTTAGAAATAAAATAGAATAGAGACAATATCAGAGTGCATTATACGAAGAGTAACTAATGTTTTATGAAACTCTTGTTTCATTTGTGTGTGTGGTTGTGTATGTGTGTGTATGTGTATATAGTGGACAACCATGTAAAATGTATTTTTTATTTATGGGTCACGGACAAAAATAATGTTTGAGAAACGATGGTCGGATGAATCCGAGAATCTCTCTCTTCCTCTTATGCTGAGGCAATTCTGGCTGCAGAGATAGGTCGAAGATGTGACTTCAAGCTGACCCAGAACAATCCCCTCTGAGGTCACCCCACCCTACCTTTGGGGTGTCTTGCCTGTCCCTCCCTCCTCCTCAGGACAGGGCTGGTTGGCTCCTGTCCCGTTCCGTTCGGGTGCAGTTCATTGTAACCCCGCTGCCTCCACTTTGGCCTAGATCCCCCCCCACCCCCTCACGGCCACAGCTGCTGCCATCAGGACGCCTCGCTGCCCTTCCCCTGACGAGGCAGCCTTGTCTACTCTTCCAAGACTCTGGTCTCACCTGTTGGCAGCTGCCTCCACTTCTGCTCAGTTCTAGCTGGTCACTCTGGGTTGCTGCTGACTCAATCCAATGAGTGCTTTTAGAGGTAGGGGTCTGGGATCTGGGTCAGACAGGGGCTGGGAGGGGGGCGGGGGCGGGCAGAATCCTGGTTGATGAGGGACTGGGAGCCTGATTGGGGTAACGCATGGGAAAGTGAATCACCAGGCTGACGTTGAGGGATTTGGAGTAAATCAGGTGTGCCCTGCAGGTCAGCAAAAGACGGACAGCATCGGACCTGTGAGTAGGAGGAGGAAGTCAGAGGCCATCTCAGGTGGCCCTAGGCGCCGTGGGTGGGCAGGGACAGACTGGATGTCTGGAAGGAGCCCGTGGGCGAGGTTAGCTGGCAGGCTGCTCCCCGCCGTCTGGCCTCAGCTCCTCAGGGACTCACCTCTCTGGCTCTCCCTCTGGTCAGACTGTTCCCTTCTTCCCTGAAGTGTCCCGCCCAGGCCTTGCTGTGAGGGCCTGTCCCCTCCTGCCGGCCTGTGCACCCGGAGTGTCTTCACCCAAAAGCAGCTGTCAAACCTGAGCTCTGGGTCCTTCTCGAAGGCCCTCTCTGGGGCATGAAGGGCCCTCTCTGCATGTGGGGCTTCTGGACATCCCAGAGCTCATCCCACCGGAGAGCCCCACGTTATATCAAAACCACAGGTGAACATCAGGCGAGGGCGCCCCACACAGGCCAGCTCTGGCGCACGGATCCCGTGTGTTCCAGGGACTGGGGGCCTCGTCCTGCTCCCCGCAGACATGGGTCTCGCCCGGCACGTAAAACGTGGCTCTGTCCCTGGCCTTGCATGAGGATGCTTCTTGCCTTTCACAAATAAACAGTTTTTTAAATACATGATTTTTTCTTTTCAAAACTACATGGTCTTTTGAAGCCGAAGATAATATAGCATCACCTTTTCTTTTCCCTCACAACCGGGCTGTGCACACAGTAGGTGCCAACTGAGTGATGACTGGAACTGGACGCCAGGGAAATGCCCTCTTTCCTCACGATGGCTGTCCTTCCTCTCCGCGTCTGCTCAGGGCTGCCCGGGGTCATCGCTGGGCACCGGGATCCCGAGTCCGACGCCGCGAAAACATGGTTTTCTTTTCCCCATTATTTGCACCTCCTGGTCTGAAACTTGCCTTCTCACTGGGCAAACAGCTCACATTTGTACATTAATTCCTCTAGGACAGCGGTTCTCAACCTGTGGGTCGCGACCCCTTTGGCAGTCGAACAACCCTTTCACAGGGGCCGCCTAAGACCATCCTGCATACCAGATATTTACATTACGATTCATAATAGTAGCAACATTACAGTTATGAAGTAGCAACAAAAATAATTTTATGGTTGGGTCACAACATGAGGAACTGTATTTAAAGGGCCAGAGGTTGAGAACCACTGCTCTAGGACGTGGTGGGTGTGGGTGTGGGTGTGGGTGCAGGGGGAGGGAGCAGGTGTTAAAACACCACCGGAACAGGATACATTAACATAATTGAAGGGCAAGGGTGGCGGCTGGGTCTTCCCATTTAATTAAGTGACTAACGCAGTTCTTGGCGGAAGGGAACTTCCCGCAGCGGCTGCCCCAGCTGGGCGGCTGCTTGGGAAAGTGACAGGAACACAAGCACTGGAACAGGGAGGGCAGCCCGGGCTCCATGCAAGTCACCAGGAGGCCACCTGGGTGGGGAAGGGCCTGGCCTGCAAGTCAGGAGACCAGAGGTAGCCTGCTCAGCCTCCATCTCGCTGGATGACCGTGGCAGGTCACTTCATATCTCCACAATTCAACAGCCTCGTCGCTGACATTTTGAGTCTGTGGTCTCCTCTGGGTTCTAACATTCTCCCCCTGAGAGAGCAGAACTGTGAACAAGACAGGGATTCCGAAGTCAGGCACGTTGGGGGAGGTGCAAGTGAGGGCCCGACCAGCCTGTATACCTAGTATAAACACATAGACTTTGTATATATACATTTTTTAAAGGTATACATCTTTCAGACTGTTGCCTTGAGAGCTAGCAGCCAGGAAAGTCAGGAACACCCAGCCAGTGCCAGGGGCTGCCAGAGAGGAGGGGGCTAGGACAAAGGGACATAGTCTCCAGCAGGCCGGCCAGGTAGAGGATATTGGCAGACAGTGGCTCCAGGACCAGCTCTGTGGGGGCTCTGCCTTAGCCCCCAGCCCTGCTCAGGACGCTTGGGTGGGGAGGGGTGGGTGGTACTGGTAACACATACTCTTTTCATTTGTCCATGAGTTGACTGTGGATGGGAAAAGTCACACAGACCATGAGGCAGTCGTTGGGAATGCCGACGGTAGCCATCGAGGGGACCTCTGATGGTCACATTTAACCAAACAAAGCCATGTGTGTGGGACAGCTGTTCTCACGGCTGGATTTCCTCCTCCATCCCAAATGGGTTCTGCTCACTTCCCCCAATGCCCAGACATCTTCCAAGCCTAGGCCTCACTCACACATCAATTCCTCTTTGGGGGAAAGTGATGTCCTTCCTCTTTAACCATCCAATTCTTCCTCCTCTTGCTGCCCTTGATTCAGGACCAGCCTCACCATGACCTTCCCAGAAAACTCGGGCTTCCGGGAGATTTTCTCCTGGGCGTGCAGCACAATTTCTCTGAACCGTTTGAACCATCTCGCCAGTTCCTCATGTGGTCAACACTGAGAGTCTGAGGTCCTTACGGTCAGGAGAAAGTACAATCAGACCCTTGTTCGAACTTGCCCGGGCTGGGAGGGGGCGCAGGAGTGCGTGCTGACGGCATCATGCCCTGGAGCTCAGCTCTTGCCAAACAACAGAGCACATGGGGCCAGAAACTCCTTCCCCGGACCCAGGGCGCACTTTGTTGTTATGAAACATGAATAGCTTAGAAGTTTATGACAACGTGCTGCTGAGAAACTGTCCCCAGGCGAGTATTAGGAGAAAGAGAAAGGAGCCAGAATGTACTAGGTGACCATCGAGTGACAGGCTCTTAGGATGTATATATTATTTAACTTAATATTCGCAACAAGCCTATGAGTTAAGGATTCGTTTTCCCACATTGCACACGAGGAAGCTGAGCCTCATGTAATCTGCATGACCAGAAGCTGGGTTCTAGATTCTGGATTCAGGAAACTGAGGTATAGAACTTGCCCAAAGCCATACACGTAATGAGTGACAGAATAGAAAAGAAAAGTTAGGTTCGTCTGATTTCTAAGTCACATGTTCAACAGCCTTCCCACACATTGCACACATACAAGTATGTTTAGTTAAGGTAAATTTCAGATTAGAACATCCTCCTAACCCCAGGAATTAAATACAGTATGTAATGTGTTCTCAGAGCTTTCTCCTTTCCATTCTACAGGTGGGTCTTTTCTCAGTCCAGAGTGTGACCAGCGCGCAGGTCCTTTCTGGGTCAGGCACTACTTCACCGTATCCAATTGGCTCCTTCATGTCACTTCTTAAGTCAAGAAGTCAGGCGGTTATTGATAAGTCAGTCAGAGAGCGACAAATAGCACATGCTCTCACTCATATGTGGAATCTAAGTAACAAAATAAACTGATGAACGGAGTGGATCCAGAGACAAGGAAGCATGGAACAGAGTGCAGATCTCAAAGGGAAGGCGGGGGAGGGTGGGTGGGTGGGAAGTAATCAACCAAAGACCTTGAATGCATATGTGCAGAACCCATGGACACAGACAATAGGGTATTGAAGGCCTGGGGCCAGGGTTGGGGGTGGGCTGGAAGGGGTTATTGGGGGGGGGGGACATATGTAATACTTTCAACAATAAAGAATTATTTTTAAAAAGCCAGGCATTTTTTGAGCTTCAAGAAGGAACTTTAAAAAAGAAAGAAAACGTGAAAAGATGCTCAACATCATTAGCCATCAGGGAAATACAAACCCAGACTAAAGCAAGATAGCATGTAACACCCAATAGGATGCTATAATAAAAACCCCAAATCGTAAGTGTTGACATATATATGGAGAAAGTTGAACCTTTATACCCTGCTGGTGGGAATGGAAAGTGGTACCTCCACTTCGGAAAGTAGCCTGGCAAGTCCTCAAAATGTTATACATAGGATTACCACTTGACCCAGCAATTCTACTTCTAGGTATATGCCCAGGAGAAATAAAAATGAAATGTATGTTCACACAAAAACTGTTCATAGAAGAATTATTCACAATAGCCAAAAAATGAAAACAATCTAAATGTCCATCAGCAGACAAATGAATAAAAAAAGTGGCATATCCATACACTGGAATATTATTTGACAATAAGAAGGAATTATTCATGCTACAATAGGGATAAACTTTGAAAACATTATGCAAAATAAAACAAGCCACAAAAGACCACATATTGTATAATGCCATTTATTCAAAATGTCCAAAATAGGCAAATCTATAGAAATAGGAAGCAGATTAGTGGTTTTCAGGGGTTGGGGAGGAGAGTGAGTAACTTCCAATGAGCAGGGAATTTCTTATTGGGCTACAAAAATATTTTAAAATTAGATAGTGGAGTTGTTTGTACAAGACTGTGAATGCCCTAAAACCCATTGAATTGTACACTTAAATAGGTGAATTGTGTGGTATCTGAATAATGTATCAATGAAGCTGTTATTAAATAAAAAAGAAAGGATGATGAAAGAAAAAAGAAAGAGTGAGAGAAAGAAAGAAAAAGAAAGGGAAACAAGTATTTCTACTTCCTGTCCTTGTAGGTAGGACATGGTGGTCTGGTTCATTCAGGGACTAGTCTACCAGTGGTCTCTTAAGCCCCCAAGTTCCTTCTCAGCTCCACGCCTCTATTCACCCTTTTGTCCTCCTGGAATGGCCTCCCACTCCTGTCTGCTTGGCAAACCTATTATTCCACCATCAGGGCCCCGCTCCCCACGCCCACATGTCTCTGTGGTTTTCCTGGATCAACCTGGCGGTTCGCCTGACTCTGCTCTGTGAACCCAAGGACCGCGCTCCTTTTGGCCCTGTCACATGGTCTGATGTTCCTGGCCCACCGTGCCTCCTCCTGATGACTCTGTGCGGCTCCCGGAGGGCCAGGCACCATGGCGTTTAAACTTGAGTTCCCAGGAGCTGCCGCAGGCCTGGCAGACGGTGGGGGTGAGGTGAATAGGTGTGGAGTGAAACCGCAGGTGTCCACACAAACACCTTCCATAAACACACACACCCCTGGGGAAAGAAAAGGAGAGTTTAGTCAGTTTATTTTTAGGCAATGTTCTCCTTCTGCTTATATTTTGGGCAAGTGATCAGGTGTCTGTGTTCCCATTGTGCTTAAACAAACAAACCCAGGTTTGAAAGTGAGGCAACTGGAGACTCAGCCACCCTCAGTGGAGACTGAAAGACTAAGATTCTGCTAGGAATTCAGAATGCCAGACAGTGAAAGGCAATTATTTTCAAAATAGCAAGTTACCTTGTGGTACTGATATATTTTGTCTTGTAAACAAAATTGACTTAATTTAATATATGGCTTTTAGAACTTTTCAGTTGCAAATAATGCTGCCATAGGCATCCATGTTTACTTTTTGCACATTTGTGGGAGTTTCTCTGCACACTACATTTCTGGAAGGAGAATTTCTGAGTCAAGGGGTATGTGCTTTAGAAATGCTGATAGCTTTTGCTAAATTGTGCTTCAAAAATGCAACACCAGCCCGGCCAGTGTGGCTCAGTGGTTGAGCATTGACCCATGCATGGAGAGGTCACTGGTTCAGTTCCCATCAGGCCACATGCCTGGGTTGCTGGCTCAATCCCCAGCAGGGGGCCTGGAGGAGGCAGCTGATCAATGTTGATGTTTCTCATTGATATTTCTATCTCTCCCTCTCCCTTTCTCTCTCTCTCTAAAATCAATAAAAACATATTTTTAAAAATGCAACACCAGTTTACACTCCCAAGAAAAGTAAATTGATGTATTTATTTATGCCTGCATGTTTTAATTCATTCATTCATTCATTCATTCATTCACTCAATCAATTAATGGGCCAGTTAATCAACATAATATTTACTAAGTTGCCTTTTATGTGTCAAGTGATCTGTGGAATACCATGTTGAGGAAAACAGAGGTGACCCCTGTCCTGATGGGGGTGACAGTGTAGCAGGGGTGATAGATGTAAATCATTTTCTTTGATAATTGTGATGAGAATAAGTGTGGGAGACCATGAAAGCCCAGAGTAGTGGGGAACATCTACTTTGGGGGCATCAACTTATACCTTGTGCAGGAACCACCATCTGGCACACAATATTTAGACTTTTCAAAAGCTAACAAAAAACCTCCTCCTTCCCCCCAACAATAGGCTTGTGGTACTTTGTTACAGCATCCCTGGGAAACTAATACACAAATCAAGTTCTTTTATTATTATTTTTTGTCAATCCTCACCTGAGGATATTTTTTTCCATTGATTTTTAGAGAGAGTGGAAGGGAGGGGGAGATACACAGAGAGAAACATTATGCGACAGAGACACATTGATTGGTTACCTCCCCACGGTCCTGACCTGGGCCAGGGATTGAGCCTGCAAGTGAGGTATGTGCCCTTGACAAGAATCAAACCCAGGACCCTTCCGTCCATGGGCCGATGCTCTATACACTGAGCCAAACCGACTAGGGCAAGTTCTTTCTTCTTTAAAATAAAAAATAGCTAAGAGGATAGAGAACTTGTAGCTGTTCCGAACGCCAGTTCCTTGGCATAGTTGAGGTTCGCACCCTCCTTTTGGTCTATGTGCACTGCCCTGGCAAATGCTCTCAATGGTCGTGGCACACATTGGGTGGTATTGTTATTTGCTTACTTGTCTCATTAAACCTGGAATCTTCAAAGTCTAGCAAAGTGTTTGATCTAGGATTTGTTCTCTCTCTTTTTTTTCTTTCAAGATCCATGTTTTATGAACACATTATTCTCACCCATCTGGGTGACAGATTTGATATGAGAATTTATCCTTAATAATATTTCTTGAATAAATGAATAACTGTAAGACAGCAGGTGCTTTATAGTTCTTCTGAGCTCTTCGTGATAATTTAAGCACTATTTCATCATGCCTACACCATAAAGGATAAATGACCTTGTTTTATGACATTGAGTTATTTTAGATACGGAAAACTGGAGTGAAGGTGCTAAGCTTTCTAAGGTTAGAGGCTGGATCCCGGTACATTATCCAGACTCCCTCAGTGCCAGTTAATATGAAATTGCGCTAGCTCAGACTTCCCACAGTGAAAAAGAGAACAACTCGGGACTGTTTGGTACATGATATCTTATTTTTCCTTCCAGCTTTCATTGCACCGGTTAGGGCCTCATTCAGGTTTAAAAAGCAGCTCGGTTCTTTTCAAGTTCAGAAGACTCCAGCTCATCTCACTGGTGTGATTGCTGCCAAGTAACCGCATCATCTTTGTCCTTCATGTGAATTTAGTTTGGTCTTTAAACCTCACACTGTAACACAGCTTACGGGGTTGAGCAAACTCACTCAGTCTTCCCAGCTAGTCTCATCCTGATCTACTCTTGCTAAGTAAAATTTCTGGTGGGTAATTCAGGATAAAGGGAACATTTAATGTCTGGGGGAGGAAATGAAACAGCAAAACATTCTAGAATTCAAGCATTCTGGTAGCAACTTTTTTTTTTTTTTAAAGAAAGGAAGTCATTTTCTATTTTTGACACCCAAAAAGAGATGTGTTACTTATTGCCCATGAAAGTAACGTCAGTTCTATGTATCAACAACGACAATAACAAGCCAACCTAGTTTAATAATGTTTGTTGGAAAGTATTCTTGGTTGGGTTGGGGCAGGGAGGAGAGCAGTACCAGCCAGGGATTTTTACTTTCATATCTGTATATTGCTTGAATTTTCTCAAGCAAGTTTGTATTACTTTTGTGATCAGGAAAAGCAATAAAGAGAAATTAGTTCCTCGAGGGTAAAAATGTTGGGAAGGAATCAGTCCTTTTAGAAAATAATTTCTGGAAAGCCATATACAATTTCAGGTAAGCTTCCGTTGCTAAGGAGTTGCTAAGGAACTGCAAGTTTCTAAGAGAAATCTACTGAGCAGTGAAGGAAGACTGGAGGGGAGAACACTCTTCCTTCTGACTGAAAGTGATCCTGCCGAAGTTCATGGTCACCACAGAAGAGAGAACGTCCACTTTGTCTCTTGGAAAACCGTGAGAGGGGATAGTGACAATGGAGGGGGTAAATAAACCAGGGGCCATATGAAAACATATGTGACATAGAGCCTGGTGCCAGGCAAACCCTCACGTACCTGTCCGTCACCACCAAAATGGAAAATTGTAGGGGGAAGGACTTCTGATCAAAATGGCAAAGGAGAGCAGTTGCAAAAATGAACTGAAATTTCATACTCAGCCAGCATTAACATTTTTTTAAATCGTTAATCCCTTTTGATGTGACAAAGTCAGGGTTAGCCTGTAGCATTGGATTTAAGAAAGGATTAAATCTTTGGGTGGTGGGCACACCGTGCAATATACAGATCTTGTATCATAGAAATGTGCACTTGGATCCTATACAATCCTATTAACCAATGTCATCCCAATACATTTTTAATTTTTTATAAAAGAAAGGATTAAGTCACAGAGATACATTTTAATCTCTGTCTCTGCATAATAGGGTTGGAATTGTTTCACGACAGTGTAGAAGTGCTGATCAATGAAACTTAGATGGGGAAGCCAGGCTGTTGGAATGGGAATGAAACACACAGAGGGCCACCGGAACCTGAATCTAAAGACCAAGACGAGCAGAGGTCAGCTTAAATGGTCAGGTGGAATACTTCCAGATCCATGGGTTGTGGAAGCCTTACGTTCCACCCCAGGGGAAGCGTCCCTGGGTGATGAGGCAGGAGAGAGGAGGAGGGGCAATATCCAAACCCGAGCCCCGTGCAAGTTCCAAGGGTTGCCTCTGCTCCTGCCATTCTTTGGGAAAAAGTTGGGGGCTGATGGAAGGCCTTGAAGCTGAAAGAACCTACCAGCAGAAATGCCACGTAAGTAGGAAGAGCTGGCAGTGGCCAGGCTGCCCACACACTAACCTCTCTGCCTGAGAAACACCGGCTCTCCTGCCAGCTACCTGACTGCAGGCCCTTCCGCTCCATTCGGATGCATCACTTACCGCGACAAGCTGAGCGATCTCAGGTCACCGTAGCTGCGCCTGTCAGCGCACTTGGAGATGACCCTTCTTCAGATGTTTGATAACCTTTTGCCTTTATGTATTTTGATTCTATGAATTCTGAGTAAACTCATTCATCATCCCTTCCTTCTCCAGGGCTGTGCGATACGTGCGAACACAACACAGATTCTCTGCAGACCGCTCCGTGGCAAATACCTCCCCACCGAAAAGCTGCAGGTCAGAGCTTGTGAGGGGCTGAAGGTCTTAGAAGAGTGTTTTTCTTCAAAAAAGTAGACACACACATGTCAAAAATTTAGACAGAACTAAAGGATCTATAACGAAGGTGAAATTCTTCCTGCTACCCCAGGGCCTCAATTCTCCTTCCCAAGGGGCACTTCTGTTATTTTCCAGGGCATCCACTGTTGCCTGTGTGTCCTTCCAGAGATTTCTATGCATTCATTCATTTTTGAATTAACAACCAACCTCTTGCAACCAGGTGTCATTTTTTACCCTCCGGTTACTTGCTCTCGAAACCTGGCCATGGCACCCATAGAGGGGGGACGATGTCGTTGTTGCAATGACAAGAAGGAAAATGTCCCAGTGGCAGGAGGCCAGCATCTGGGAGCTAAGGGCCAGAGGGTTGACTGCTGAGGATGTCACCTAGCAACAGAACGCTGGCTTCTGTTACGCTCTCTGAATGCATCGCAGCGTTTTTATTAGTTGCCGATGGCTGTCTCTGTTCAAAGATATTATTAGTTTGCCACCCAAACTGAAATAGCGTTGTGCTAGTGACTGTCAGGTCTGCTGTCGTATCCGGGACAAGAATGGAGAGGCTTTGGTTCACCCCCTTTCCCCTGGGAGGCTCTTTGCAAAACTCCTCCTCATGTGCACGTTGGCAACTGTCCGTCCTGCAGGTGAATTACAGCTTGTAAGGAGAGAAGGGTATACCTGCATCGCAAGCTTCATTATTTTTCATGGCAGCGGTGCACATAAAGACTCAAATCCCAAGGAAGTTCGAGCAGTCACACCCCCTCCCTTCCAAGCAATCGGGCCAGACCAGTGTTAGAACACACTCTAATTTGTGATTTTCCTCCGAAATCTGTGCAGCCGGCTTTGAATCATGTGCACCGAGGGAAAGCCACGTCGTCACACTAGCTCGTGTATTTACAGAAAACAGACATATGGCTTGGTGGTGTGTTGACTCTATATTATACATCTATATGCTGCTATTTTTATGTCTACATCTTAAACCCTAGATTTTTATAGTTGAAAGAGATGTAGATGGTAGAGCTCATCCGTTAAATGATAGATTTCAGGTCTCTGGTTCATTTTTAGGTGAGGAAAATAAAACCCAAGGAAGCAAGAAATTTGGTGGCTGAGGCAGCTAGAAGGCAGGAGAGCTGGTCTTCTTGGTTTCCTCCCCCATCCTAGCAAATCCTCTCTTTGCTTTTCTCTGCCCCTCTGTGTCCCCCGCCCTCCAGACTAACCCCATAGTTGCATCATCTGAGCTCCCCTCCCTGCTGGCTTGTGCTTGGGTCAGCCAATGGGAGGCACTGGCCTAAGGTGAGAGG
Organism: Myotis myotis; assembly: GCF_014108235.1. NCBI lineage: Eukaryota > Metazoa > Chordata > Mammalia > Chiroptera > Vespertilionidae > Myotis > Myotis myotis. The sequence continues at coordinate 33,556,294 of NW_023416390.1, read as the reverse complement.
ACAGGAGAGAGGGGCGGGGAACATCCTGACTCTGACAATAGCTCTGCCCCGTCACGCTGACAGCTCCCTCCTCTCGGACTCCAGTTCTCACCTGTCCTCCCTTTCCCCTTGGCCCTGGCGATGGTAAAACTGCTACTTGGGCAAGTCTTTGTCCCCCACCATCACTGGTGGGTCCCCTAGCCCTGTGCACACCCCTGGACTAGACAAGGAATCCTGTCATCAGACACTCTTCATTTGCACAGTTTCCTGCCAGGTCCCCGACGGAGATGCCAGGTGTCCTGAATCCCCACCCAGTTTTTTCTCCTTTCCCCATTTGACTTGTGGGCGTCTGTGTATCCCCCATGTTGGTTGGTGCACAAATGCTAGCAACCACGCATGGATTGGATTAAGAAATATGCATACACTCTAATCAATGCCTGCAGAAAAAATCATAAATTCCAAAAAATGGATTGTTGCCTAATATTTGAGCACATGTGTTCATTTGGAAGTTTATCTAAAATTGGAAAATAATGTTGGAGAGCAACAGTGTTGGCACAGAGGTGATCTAAGAAAGTAGAAAGACCACAAAAAAAACCCACGGTGGCCTACTTCCTTGTTTTCCCGGAGCAACATCTGTGGAGGAGTAAACTGAAAACAGTGGCCCCCAAAGAGGTCCCCGCCTTCATCCCCGGAACCTGTGGCGCAGGCATGATTAAGTTAGGGATCTGGCAATGGAAGTATCATCCTGGATCAGCTGGGTGGGCTCAAGGTCATCACAAGGTCATTATAGGAAGGTAGCAGGTGTTCAGAGTCAGGAGTCAGAGACATGTTGATGGAAGCAGAGGTTGAAGCGATTCTAGGCAGGAGCCACCAGCCACGGAACGCAGGCCGCCCCAGGAGCTGGAAAAGCCGGGAGCCTCCGGAAGGGTCGCAGCCTGTCGGAATGTTGACTTTAGACGTCGGCATTCCAGAGTTTGAGGTGGTAGATTCTGTTGTTTTAAGCCTCCGAGTTTGTGGTCATTTGTGTCAGAAGTGTTATGGGCTACATTGTGGCCCCCCCCCCTTCAGAGGGAAGCCCTCACCCCAGAGTGACTGGGAGATGGAATCTTAGGCAGTAATTTAGATGAAATGAGGTCACATGGTGCAGCCCTGGATCTGATAGGATGTGACCTTATAAGAAGAGATGCCAAGGGCATGCTGCCTGTTTCTCCCCGTCTCTCTCCCTCTCCTCAGCCCACAGGAGGAAAGGCCACGTGAGGACAAAGAGGGGTCTTATCTGAACCTCGAGCTGCAGTTTCCAGCCTCCAGACTCTGAGAAATACACTTCTGTTGTTTAAGCCACCAGCCTGTGGTGTTTTGCCGTGGCCACCCTAGCAGACTGACACGGTCATGCTGTGTGTGTGAGCAAAGCAGAGGCCTTTCCCCAGCCTGTCCATCACCCAGGGCAATCACGGCACCTCTGCACCTCAGCTTCTCCACCTTCAAAGGGTGCTAACACTATGGGGCCTTGAGTACTTCATCAGAAGGTGTTACAGGTGTAATGTAAGAACTGAATGATTTTTTTAAACATTGCATAGAGCTGGAAAAATGTAGAGTGCAATCTATAATAATAAAAGCATAATATGCTAATTACACCAGACATCCTTCAGGACAAAGCCGGGGCTGCGAGGGTAGCCCAGGTCCCGGTTGTCAGAGGAAAGCCGTTGCCAGCAGCCAGGGGAAGGAAGGCCTACTCTTGCATGAATTTTGTGCGTCGGGCCTCTAGTCCTATATAATAAAGAGCTAATATGCTAAGTAGAACGAACATCAGAACAATGATCTGGATGACATTCCAGACAAAGCTGGGGCTGTGGAGGGACAGCCAAGGCAGCCGGGGCTGCAAGGGCCAAGCCCCTTGCATGAACTTCATGCATTGGGCCTCTAGTATTTTTATAAGCTTGAGGCTGGAGAGGATGTGTGTTATACTGAACAGCTGGCGCAAGGATTTCCCAGTACAGACGGTACTCTAGTTACGTCGGACTCAATGTATGTCGTTTCATGGTTACGTCATCATCTCCCACCTATCTATATAATAGGGGCATGTGCAAATTAGCCGGGATGGCATAACGTCACGACCAAACAGCAGGGACCTGAGGCTGCATGATGCCTGGCCGGGGCGAGGGACCTCAGGCCACGCTCCCCACGCCATGGGGCTTGACAAGGGACCTCAGGCTGTGCCCCCCACCCCATGGGGCTTGACAGGGGACCTCAGGCCATACCCCCACCCAGCAGGGTTTGACAGGGGACCTCAGGCCCTGCCCCCAGCCTGGCAGGGCTTGACAGGGGACCTGAGACTGTGCCCCACACCTGGCGCTGGGCCAGGGGACCTGAGGCTGTACCCCCTACCTGGCACTGGGCTGTGGGACCTGAGGCTACACCCCCTGCCCAGAGGGTCTTGACACGGGTAGAGCCGGCCGGGTCTGGGTCTCACCCAATGGGGGTGGGGCCAGCTGGGTCTGGGTCTCCTGTGTTTTTGAAGTGCATGTGGGTGGTGGGTGGGGACTTGACTCTAGGTCCCTCGGTGCACCCCAGACTCTGACAGGAGGGAGATTTTCATATACATTTAACTAATTTTCTTTCATCTCTAACACTTCTATTATAGAGAAAGGGCAAATTGCAATATTAAAGTATTTCCTCTAATTAATTCCCTTTTAATGTGCATGAATTTCATGTACTGGGCTACTAGTTTATTTATAAAAAAAAAAGTTCTGTCATTTCGACGTATGTACATATGTGCTTTATGCTTTTTATTATTTATTTGCCACAAGTAAAGGTCAGGAATTGTTATTTTTCTTTTAAATTTTTTTACTGTTTCACTTCATTACTGCTCTGTATGTGGTCCATGTGAGTGATGTAGGTGCTTATGTAGGTGGGTTCCGACTTATGGCGAAAATCGCATTATGTCAAGCCGTAGGAACGGGTCTCTGACGTAACCTGAGGACCTACTGTATAGGTGGGAGATCACGTCTATAAAAAGATGACACCAGAGCTCTCCCCAGGGCCCATTTCCATGGAAACTCTACATACTCAGCCCGGTTTTGTCATTATTCACAGCACTGGGGACACCCAGGACCCCAGAATAGAGCACAGTGTCAGGTCTGTGGGAGAAGCACATTTGTGATGATGAAACTGGAGTTGCCATCTCAAGACACTAGTCATTAACATCACACTTTACAGATGTCCCTAAAGAATGACTTAGTAACCTGTCTATGTGAAGGCGGATTTGGCTTATTAAAATAATTAGCCCAGTCAAAAGGGCTCTTATTAGGAGAGCATGAGCCATAAAATCACAGCAGTTTCTCCTGGGCTATATTATGGGGTACCTAGAAAATTGGAGGGCACCCAAATGATCAAAGTACTACGGGAACTCCAAAGCAAATAATTAGAGAGGCACAGACGGCAGCGAGGAGACACTTTCCAGGGACCAGAGGATTGCACTTCCAAGACTGCGTGGCTTCCACGGGGACAGAGCCCGGGCCTTCAAAAGAGGTCTGGGTGGTTACTATAATGTGGGGCAGATGCGAGGACAGACAAATAGACAAAAAAAAAAAAGAATAAAGAAACAAAATGCTCAGAGACAGACATAGGTGTGTATGGAAACCCAATACAGGAGAAAGATGATGCCATAAATCAACATGGAAAGATAGGTTGTTTGGTAAATGGGGTTGGGAAAACTGGTCATATAGAGAAGAATGGAAGCAGGTTTCGACCCAGAATCACACACAGAAATGGAATCTAGCCAGACCTAAATGTGAAAGGTAAAGTATTAAGTGTGTGTGTGTGTGTGTGTGTGTGTGTGTGTGTGTGTGACCTCCTGGTTCATAGGTGGATGCTGAGCCACGCCGGCTGGGTGAGGGGAAGGACTTCTTACACAAACCTCAGCAAAGACAAAAACAAAGCAAGACAAGCCTGATGTGATTACATCAAATTAAGGATTTATCTTTTGTTGTTTAAAAAAGCACACTGAACTTGTACAACTTAATGATAAAAAGATAAATAACCCGATTTAAAATGACAATAACTCCAAATAGACATATTCCAAAAAGATATCCAAATGGCCAATACGCACATGAAAAGACACTCAACATCCATGGCTATTAGGTAAATGCAAATCGAGACACAGCTAGATGCCACTTCACACCCACTAGGATGGCTGCACAAAAGGGAGAGCTATAACTGGGTGAGGATGTGGAGAAATCAGAACCGTCATGCATTGCTGGTGGGAATGCAAAATGGTGCAGCCACTGAGGAAAACCGTGTGGCAGGTCCTGAAAATGCCACCACAAAATTACCACTGAGTTCCACTCTTAGATATAAACCCAAGAGAAATAAAAACATATGACCGCATAAACATGTGGACACATAAGTGTTCATAGCAGCATTACTCATAATAGCCAATACGTAGAAACAACCCAAGTGTCCATCAAGTGATAAGTGGATAAACACATGTGGCACAGCCATACCAATAACGAGTGAAACACTGACACATGTTAACACAAATCAACCACTGAACACCTTGGGCTAAGTGGAAGAAGCCAGTCAAAAAAGACCACATATGGTTTAATTTCATTCCTATGAAATGTCCAAAATGGGCAAATCTATTGAGACAAGGTAGATTAGTGGCTGCTTAGGGCTGGTGTGTTTGGGCTGAGGGGCCTGGAGGTAGTTAATGGGGAGTGACTGCTAAAGGGTATGTAACTTCTTTTGGAGGTGATGGAAATGCTATTAAGATTGACTTTGGTGATGGTTACACAACTCCACGTATATACTAAAAACCATTGAATGGTGCGCTTTAAGTGGGTGAATTGTACAATTTGTGATTTATATCTGAATACGTTTTAAAAAGTACGCTGTAAAGTTAACGAAAATACATAAGAGGGAGAGAAGACATTTGTAATGTCTAAAACAGGAAAGAAAATAATACTTAGAATACATAAGGAAATGTTTCTAATTAACAAGGAAAGTATTTGAATTGGTAACTTACAAAAGAGAAAAAATGAATGAATAGCAATCATATGAAGAGACATTTTGGCTCTTTGGTGAAAAGAGAAATGCAAATTCAAACCACAGTGATATCTTTCTCACTTTAAATCTATGAGGCTGGCAGAAACTAAAGAAATCAAAGCTGGATAATGCTCAGGCTGGCAGGGCTGTGGGGTATGGAACCCTGGTGCATTGTGTGTGGGAGTGTAGATGGCTGCATCTGCTGGGGAGCAGCCTGGCAGAGTTCAGTGAATGAGCTCTAGGGTCATCCTCATACTAGATTCATCAACTGATGAACTTGGTTCATTCCTGCCTCTGGGTGCACACACACACAGACACACACACACATCTTGACCATGCCCTATGGACAGGTAGGAGACTGTCAGCTGTGTGTGTGCCTGCGTCTGTGTGCGGTGTGGAGGATGAAGCCCATCGGAGCACCATCACTTGGTGGGAAGAGCAGTAGAACATGGCACGAACACACCAGGGAGCCCTGCGCGGTCCCTAAGAACCAGGAGGAGGCGCTCACTTAACAACACACGGATGTATCGCCACCACTTCTTGCGGCAGGACAACCAGCAGGAGTGCTACTGGCAGCCCTATTGACAGAATTCAAAAATACAGGCACACACCAAGAAATACACACTTTTAAAGGATGTATCCAAATTAAAAGACGCATCCATCCTTTGGCATGGCTGCCTTTAGGGGAATGGTTGATATAGGGGTGCAAAGGGGGACCAGATAAATAAGTACGACGAGAGGAGGGAGATCATTTTTGGGTAATTTATAAAGTTCTGGTCTTCCCACGCCCCAGGAAAAGCAGCCTGGGAACTGGTTCCGGCCCCTTTGTGAAAGCCCAGATTCTCAGGAGCCCAAGTAAGCTCAACGCAGGTTCCTGGGCCAGAGTTTGGAGCTTGTTTTTCGACTGGTTTGGGGTCGGAACCAGGATTCTGAATGGACAGACTCCCATGGTTCTGACAGAGGTGGCCCTTGGTCCATTTGGGAAACTGAGCAGTACAGCCTCAGGCTCTCTGGCCCGGAGGCTTCCTCTCCGTGCTCACGGCTGGGGGTTGGCCTTGGTTTGGCCTGTGGGTTCCGAGTCACTCCTGCCCCAGGGTTTGCTGTCTGCTCTGTGCTAACCCAAGAGCTGGCCTGGCCCGGATTCCGGCTTTGCCTGGTGGACATGGCATTGGCTCCCAACCACTTGCCACACTGGCTCCCAACTTAGTGCTCACAGCTCCTGTGGCCTCGTCCTCGGGACCGGAGCTAGGGTGTCATCACTGGTGGTCACTGCAGGTGACAGTGCGCTTCATGGGTCTGAAGTGAGGGCCAGCAGGGGCCAGGCTGCCTCCAGGAGCCCCTCGGCTCACAGCGCACACCTTCCGCTCCGTGGTTCGCACGGCTGGGGGAGGGGGAAAGTGAAGTCAGGGCTCTTCCTTCCGGGTGGCACATACCATCCTGGCAGCAAGACAACAGCCATCATGTGGTCATGTAGCCACAGAGCCATTCAGAGGGCATAAGGGGCTCACAGAACAGAGTTGAAACGTCCCCTCTCGGAGCTGCCAGGCCAGAAGATGTCCTAACAGTCGCTACTTTATTTCTGAGGATCAGAGCCGCATTATGCAGATCCCGGAGCCGAGCCCCATCACCCGCAGACACAGAGGCCTTTTCTTTCGCAGCCTGGTGACTTCATTATACATTCCAGGCTGCGGAGCCTCGGGAAGCCTGTCTTCCGCCACCGGGCACAATGGCTGGGAAAGAGGAGAAGGGGGCTCCGAGCAGGCCCTTGGCTGAGATTAGGGGAGAGAATCCGCTGGGAGAGGCCGAGTGGCCCGTCCTGAGTCCTGATTGTCACGCTGGTCATGTCCAGCCTGGGCCGTGCACAAAACTGCTCTCTGTGTGCGGGAACCAGCGGGGCGGGGGCTGGTTTCCTTGCACACCTCCCCGGGGAGGCCAACAGGAAACAGCGGGCTCTGCGGGGCCAGGTAGGTGAGTGAGGGGCGAGAGTGGGGCCCCGGGTGCTGTCAGCACAGGCTGTGCCCTGGGGAGGACCCGCGTCCACAGGAACGCATTCCAGAGGCTCAGACACCCCTGCGCTGCAACAGGACACCCAAGGTCCACCTCTCGGGGTGGCTGCAGGTTAAGTCACATCAAGTACACAATAGACAGCCCTGCTAAAATAAACGTCAGGAGCCCACGAACTCTTCCCAAACACTCTGCCATGGCCCAGCCCGCCAATCAGACCTTAGCATTGAGGGGTAAAATATAACACTAGTTCACGAAACAAATTTCCTTTTCTCATTCTGACAACCACGATGGCGGGTCCATACCATCAGCCCATTCTGCAGATGAAGAAATTGAACCCTGTTTCCTTGCAGCCTGATAGAAATGAGTTTCAGGTACCGTGTTCACCGAGCCGTAACACTTGGCAAATCTTTCCCTCCAGATTGAATGATTCTTCCCCTCGTTGACATCGTTTCTTCCCTGTTCTGCGTCCCAACTGTTTATCCAACTGGAAATTCTGCCCCTTTGGAGAAAAGGATCTGGCCTGGCCCTGGCCCCGGCTTTGGCCCCAACATGAAAGTGATTCCTTCTCATACTGACAGCCCCATATTCAGTCTGGTTTGGCCCCAGTCACCCTTGCTCTCCGCAGCAGACAGTCACCTTTCTCCCCAGCTGTGGTTCCTCTGTGATGTGTCACCCCTGAGATGGCCTGACCTGAGACCCTAGCCACGGAGGTCAACCAGCAGCTCTGTGTGTGCACAGCTGGCCGCTTCAAAAGACAAACGCTAGACTTTCCCTCTCCTGGGGGCTCCTCGGTGACATTCGTTGGCACGTGGCAGGAAGTGGTCTCAGCACAGCTCCCCAGGACGGCCAGGCCTCCTTCTGGGCTTGAAGGTGACACGTCTTGGAGAGATCCGTGTGGTAGAATTCCAGCCCCTCATCACCAAGACTTGAGGCCCTTTTCTAATTAGACAGCCAGGTACATAATGGTCCCTGTGAAATGGTGATCGGCAGAAGGACACACAGACACAGTCAATGGGAGAGGACACGGGATCCAGGTGTCTACATAAGACAGGGGATGCCTGACACGTGCTTTTAAGAAGCCCAGAGTTGCATACATTGGGCTGTGCACGTGGCTGACTCCCACCCACAAGGAGGGAGGTCTCTGCCAGGTGTGGAAGCCACTGGCACCTGGAACACATCAGGGTATCTCCATATGTGGGGTCACCTTTTGCCCTAAAGAAGTTTACATGCTCTCACTGGGACTGTTGGCATCTTGAGTGGATCATCTTCAGTGATCACCTGACGCCAGTCATAAGCCACGATCAAGCACATGAGCAGAGGCGTGAGTGATGCTGGCCTAGTGTGGTGAGGAAATTGAGATGGAAGTCCCTGGCCGGTCAGAGGAGATCTGGTCTTGAATCCTGGCCCTGACACAACCCATGTGAGCTTTGTCAAGCTCACCTTACTTCTCTAGGCCACAGATCACTTGTCTGTGAAATGAGTGTATTAAGTTTCTCTTCTTGTATAAGTCAGATTTCTCCAGAAAACCAGAACAAGGAGCCCTAAGATCTGCAATCCACAAGCTGCAGGCTCAGGACAGCCGATGGTGTAGTCTGCCCAAAGGTTGGCAGTCTTGAAATCTAGGAAGAGACAACTTGTCAGTTCAAATTCAAAGGCAGAAAGAAAAATCCGATGTCCCAACTCAAAGGCAGGCAGGCAGGAGGAATCCCTGCTTGCTCAGGGGAGGGCCAGCCTTTTTGTTCAGCTCTTCAATGGATTCAATAGGGTCCACCCACATCAGGGAGGCAATTGCTTGACTGGTCTGCTGATTCAATGTCAATCTCATTCAGAAGCAGTCTCAGGGACACTCAGAATGTTTGACAACATGTCTGGACACGTGTAGCCAGTCAAGTGGCACATAAAACTAACCATCACAAAGACTTTACCTTAAGAAGTGTTCTTTATACTGCAATTACACTCATCCTCATTTAGCAAGATATAAGGAATATAACTCAAAAGACAAAGATTGAAATAAAGTTCTTCAAAGATTGAAGCTAAGAATTAACAACTTGTTAATATTTTTTCCAGTTTTTAATTTAAAAATTAAAACATTACAGATGTAAAGTTTTTTTCTGTGTACCTACCAAATTTGCCTACTTCCCACTGTAATTTCATGTCTTTCTCTTTCCCCCCCAAAGTCAACTACTCTCATGAGCTTAGTACTTATTCCTCTGTTCCACTTAAAAATAATTTAGCCCAGTTGGTGTGGGTCAGTGGTTGAGCGTTGACCCATGAACCAGGAGGTCAGGGTTCGATTCCAGTTTAGGGCACATCCTCAGGTTAAGGGCCGATCCCCAGTTGGGGGTGTTGCAGGAGGCACGCGATCAGTGATTCTCTCTCATCATTGGTTTTCTACCTCTCTCTCCCTGTCCCTTCTTCTCTCTCTAAAATATATTTTAAAAAATAAAATAAAAGTATAAAAATTTTAATTATATGTGCACATAGAAATAGTATAGGTTTTGTGTTTTTAAACCCTTTACACACAAACGGCATAAACTTGTTCTTATTACCCAGCACCCAGTTTTCCTGCCGTGTTTTTGAACCTGTGCATATTGCCTTATAGAGAACGAGTGCATCTACTCAGACGGAAAGTCGTCTGTCTGCATTTATTCTATCCGCCCATTCCTGTTCTGAGGGAGATTGCTTCTAGGTTCCTCTGTTGCCGATAAAGCTACAGTGAACATCTTTGCCCTTACCTCTCTGTATGTGGAGCTTCTGCAGGATATAGAACTAAAGGTAACTGCATGCATCGTAGAGCGCACACATTTTCTACTGTAACAGCTATTACAAGGTACTTTCCAACAATGGCTGAGCTAATTTATTTTCCCACCAGCAGTGTGTGCGAAGGCTAGCCCCACCCCTGCTTTTGCTAATCCTATGTAGAGTTTACCTATTTCTTGTCAGTCTCATTGATGAAAATGATATCTTGCTGTTTTAATTTTCAGGTTGCAGCAATTGCTGAGACTTGTCATTTTTTATAATACGTCTTAATGAGTAACTCAAAGCACAATCCTATAGATAGGGAGAATGTGTAAGAGATGAATAGTTCAGAGTTTTTAAAAGAGTACTTCAGTATAAAATAATGGATGCTAACAATTTAAAAATTTAAGTTCGGTATATGGGAAAGAAGTAAAAAGCAAAGCCCTCCATTCCCCTCAACGAGTGGCTATAGCTCAGTGACCATGTGATTTATCATCCATAGGGAGACACGGGTGAGAGGGGCAGACTTGCATCTCAGACAGGTGGTGGGCGCCAGGACTGTCCTGGGCAGTGGTCGCCGCTGGGAGCTGCATGCATCTCCCCAGACTTCTTGGTGTCAAGTTCACAAATGCGTTCTGAAAGTTAATGGGGCATGAGGGACATCTCTCCATGCCAGCTTACAATGATTTACTTAATTTTTATTCACTTTTCATTTTGAAAAACTATCAAGGTTACAGAAAAACTGTAAAAATAATGCAAGATATTTCTATACTCCCATTACCGGGCTCACCAGTTGTTAACATTTCACCATCTTTGCTCTGTCTCTGCCTCTCCCTGTCTGTCTCTCTCTCTCTCTCTCTAAGTGTGCAATAGTTGTTGTGCTTGCAAACATTTGGGACAAAGCTGGGAGCATCATCTTTTACCCATGACCACTTCATTATCTATCTCTGGACAGCAAGAGCATCTCCTTACACACCCAGTGCCCCCATCACTGTCAGGGAATGTAACATCCATATAACACCACCATCCAACCCTGGAAGTCCACCAGGTGCCCCAATAATGTCCTTAATTGAAATCTGTGTTTCTGATTCCGCATCCAGTCCCGAGTCACCCATTTTGTTTGGTTGTCACGTCTCTGTAAGCTCTTCACTCTTGAATTTTGCTTTCCTTTCTCTGTGTTTCATGACACTGACATCTTTCAAGATGGACGGGCGGTAGTTTTGTAGAATGTCCTTCAACTGGAGTTGGTCTGATTGTTTCCTCACGGTCAGTGCCAGCTAATTCATTTCTGGGAGGAACGCTGTGTAAGTGGCGCTGGTTCCTCTGCGTGCCTCACACCAGGAAGCCCTGCTGACAGTGTCTCTCAGCCCTGCTTCTCATAACAACTGCAGGGTAATTACTTCCCATCCCGTGGACGTAGCACCACGACTCCGGCCCTGCCTCTGTGCTTGGCTAATGCACTGATGCTGCAATGGACGTGACAAGGGGTGTTTTAAATGTTAGAATAATTAGAATGGATGTGAACAAGGAAATAAGAGAGAGGAGAAGGAACAGTGGAGGAAGCGTTCACCTAGGTGTGAAGATTGTAGGAAGGGTGGTTGGCTACTGTGGAGGTGGGGTGTGTTGGTAAAAGACATGATCACTTTGGCTGCAGTAGAGAAGCCGGGTTGGAGAGGCAGGGAGCTCACGGGGGCTGTTCAAACAGCCCAAGGGTAGAGAGAGCAGAGTCCGGAAGTTGAGAACTGGTCCTAGGGATGGAAAGACAGGGAACAATTAATAGAAATTTAGGAGAACTACTGATCCACGCTACAGCCTGGCGAAACCTTGAACACATATTATGTTAAGTGAAAGCCGCCAGTCACCAAAGGCCACAGGTTGTGTGATTCTTTTCATATGCTAACATCCCAAACAGGCAAATCCATGGAGACAAAGGCTGATTGGTGGTTACAGGGGACGGGAGGGAGAGGGATGGGGCGTGATTGCTTAATGGGTACAGGGTTTCTCTGGTGTGACAGGAAAGCTTGGAAGATAGAGAGAGGTCGATGGCTCACAACACTGAATGCACTAAATGCCCCTGAATTGTACATTTCTAAATGGTTATGTAAATTTCACTTCAACAAAAAAATGTGTGAGATGTAAAACACCAGGACACAGGATTTGATGGGCTCTGAGGAGTGAGGGAGAGGAGCGGGAATTGCTGGCTTTCTTTCAGCTTTCTGCTCCAGGTAGGTACCTGGGTGCAAGGTGAGGCCATTGACTAAAATAAGACTTTCAAGAAGAGGAGCAGCTCAGAATGGGAGAAGGAACTCGAGCTGCCTACAGAGTGACAAAAAGTCACATGCACTAAAAACAGCCGTCAGGAGTAGATTCAATCAGTATTTAATTACAGTATGTACTGAAAGGATATAAAATATAGGACAGCGTAGCAGAAGCTATTACATACACAGCAGTTTAGAAGCATAATTTAGCAATGAGATGCTGCTGTCCAAAACAGGAATCATAAAGCAAAATATGAGCAGATTTTACTGTGCAAGAGAAAACTTTAGTGTCCCCAGGCACATGACATTCAAAGTCAAAGGTAAACAACAAATTAAAAGAATGTCAAATGTTTATATTGCACACTCTACTAGTATGTAATAAAGGGTCCAAAAATTGTCTGGAATTAAGAAGAAAAGGACAAACACTTCAACAGACAAATGACCCAAAGACAAGGAAAGTTCTCAAATAAGGAATTAAAAAGTGCTAATAAATATTTTAAAAAGCATTTCTGTATTGATATTGAATAGAAATTAATGTAATAATTAAATTCTCACCTTTCAAATTGCAATAGATTAAGTAAAAAAAAAGTGAAAGTTAAATGTTGTGGAATTTTCCTAAGGGAAATACTATATTTAATTTTGCAAGAATTACATTATGTTTAGAATAGGAAAATATTGGAAGCAGCCGAAATATGCAAGAAGTATGTTTGGTTAGTGGTCCTTCCAGATACAGCTCTGGGCGGCTACCTTGACTTCCAGGTGGGATTAGCCGCTCCTCTGCTGAGCTCCAGGGGACATTTGACAGTCTTGTTAATGGAGGCCTGCTCACTCTGCATGGCATTGGTTTATTCATCTTTCTGTTAGTTGCAGTTGACAATGAGCTTTTTCATTGCAGGGATTGTGTCTTATTAATTTCTCATACATTCCCTCCCCCACCTCCTCTGCACCTAGCACAGCACCTACCTACAGAAAGTTCTCAGGACACTGTGTTGAAGAAACAAGGATGGAGATGTCACTGCAGTATTGTAAGGAAGCCAGAGGGCACAGAACGTGGGAGCCAGGGTCCATGGAGTGGCCAGTGTCCACAGGCTTGACCTGAGATCGGAATCAGCTGGGATGCTTCCGAAAGAAATAATTCCCAGGCTCCAACTCATACAACTTATGGGCCTGGAAATTTTAAACTCCTTCCGCAGGTGGGAATGATGCTGCCAAACCAGTTCAGGTTCAAGAGCTGCCTCTGGGAAGCCCCGGGCAGAGCAGGTGCTGTGCTGAGCTGGCTGGGGTTGGAGGAGGACAAAGGGAGTGTTTGCAGGTGAGTTGGGAGGTTGTTTGTTTAGAGTCTGCAGGAGGAAAACAGGTGAGTACATTCTGACCTGGGGCTGTTTAATCTTCCCCTGCAACTCTAGGAAGAGGGTTTCCAAGGAGGTAGAACCGGGGAAGCCGGATTGGATTTCTGCTAGAGCTGAGGAGTTGATGAGCGAGCCATCGTCCTGATGGAGAAGCGTGAGTGAGACACAAGGAAACTGGTTGTCCATGGTGTGGAAGCAACAGGACCCAGGAGCAGAGCTATAGACACAGTGAGCAGCGTCAAGAGGATCTGCCAGGTGGCACTTACATTATAGCTCACGGTGACCACCGGTGCCTACCACGGCATGCTCTAGAGCTGCTTTTTGCCTTTGGATTTCATTTAGGTGACAATTATAAGTATAGCAATTGCAGTACTTACGGTAATTGCAGCACAATCTCTGAATAATTATTTTTACTTGATTATTTTGATTCAGAATCACAGGTTAGCTGAATATAACCCAACAAGTTGCTGTTGGGAAGATAACTCACTTATGGTATCATCCGTTCCCATCCCAGGGGCAGTGCCACAGTCTAGTGTCCTGGGAAATTAGGAGGGTCAGAAGATGCCCATGGCTGTGCCCACACTTTAGTGTGCCTGTGCAATTATTGGGGAAAGTGAGGGCTTATAGCTCTCATTCAAGCCTGATACTTAGACATAAAAAGGCCAAAGGGTTTGATGAACTCTTGAAATATGATGTGTGCATATATAGTCTTTGGAGGAGAGTGGCCAATTTCTGCTCAGTTTGGGTCTTGCCAAAGAAACTGCTCTATGCCCCTGAGGTTGGGTCAGGGTGAACCCCAAAGAGCATCAATAACAGTGATGCCAAACAGTGGCATTTTCTGGAGTCTCTGAGTCTCCCTCCAGCTCTTTGAGTTAAGTTGAAAGTAGATGATGAGTGGTGCAGACAGAGTGAGCCCCATTTGCAGGTGTTGGCAGTCTCAGGAGGGAAGGATGTTTGGACTGGTGTGCTAGTGGTGGGTGAGAACTGGTCACATTCTGGATATATTTTGAAGGTGGAGCTGACAAGATGTGCTGGTGGGTTGGATGAGGGGAGTGAGGGAAAAGAGGAGTCAAGAAGGAAGTCATTGCTCTGGCCTGGTCACACGGGTGGGGGGGCGGGGCTGTGCCCCCCATGGCTTGGGCTGTGCTGGTAGAGGAGTGGGTGTGAGGAGCTCAAATAAGAGTTCTGTTGGGGCAGGGCAACTTTGAGATGCTTGTGAGACATTCATGCAGAGATGAAGAGGAGTCCATTGCGTATACTTGGAAGGAAGCTCAGGGGTAGCAGGCAGGACAAACACATTCAGAGTCAACTGGCCATTGGACTTGGCAATGGGAGGTCATTGGTGACCTTGACCAGGTTGGACTGGGGGGTGGTGGGGAGAAGACCTCGGTGGAATGGGGTGACAAGTGAAGGGAGGTTAAGGACCTGGGGGCATAGGTTTAGAAAACTCTTTCAAGAGCTTTGCCACAAAGAATACGGAAAGGGCAGGAGGCGGGCCGAGGTGGGGTGGGGGGGCACGGCATTCAGGCAGGTCTGGACCATTTCTAAAATCTTGGCTCCTGCCCCACCCCACCTGCTTCTTGTTTCCTCCAGTGACCCTTAATGGCTCCCGACCTGGGACAGGTGTGAATGTGCATCCTTGGACATAATGAGGTGCCTCATTAAAGCTGACACAGCTTGCTGCAATGATGCCTACTCCTGATTCAAAACCCCCGGGCTAAAAATAACACCGGGAACCCTTACCCAGCACTGGCCAGCTAATTAGCACATCGCCCCCTTAATGACTTCATCTCGGGGAGGCACACCCCTGGGAGGCAACCTGGGAGACCCTGGTACCACGTAGAGGGTGTTTGGAGTCCTGGGACTGCAAAGCCAGGTCTTGGCCCTCCACTCCCAACTGCTGATGGCTCTTCAGGCCTGGAATGGCTCCTGTCCCTCATCTGATCCTGACAGAGTGTCCGTGAAGCTGTCGTTACTCGGGAAGCAAGGAGCTGCTTTGCCCTTCTGGGTGCAGAGGGTGGCGGGAGTGGCGCCTGGGGCGTGGCTGGAGCAGATGAGGGATCCAAAAGGCTCGGTCAGTGGGAGGCGAGGTGGGGTTGGCGTCGCAATGGCGTCATCTGGAAGTCAGGGTGCATGCATGTGCTTTGCGGTATTCCAGCCCTTCCCCTGGTCCAACTGGCCCATCACTTCTTTGTGACTCTGAGACACCTCCAGCCTTGCGGATCACCATCTTTAGGCAGAGGTCGGGCGGAGTGGCAGCTTCTGGACAGGCATGAAGCTGTACGTGACAGGGGGTGGCGGGCAGAGAAAATCCTTTAACTGGCTTATGTCCATGGTGTCCAGAAAGGTCTGTTTCACTGGAATCAGCACCATCCATGTGACAGGGGTTCCCGAGAGGGGCAGACACCGTGACAGGAGACAGCCTCCATGTGTCAGTGAGAAAGGCCCAGGTCTCAGGACTTGCACATCCTTGGCCCCCAAAGGCAAATAATATTTCACTAAATTAGTGGAAATAGTCGCACTTGTGAGCCCTGTAGCCACACAGGGGTGTGTTTTTAGCCCAGAGTGTTTGATGCTTGTTATCCGCACCTCTTCCCAAAGTGATTTTCTTGCTGTGAGAAACAGGCTGTGAGTAGGATGATGAAGTCGGTGGCTGGGCAGACCGAGGCCCATCCTGCCTTCATCAATCCTTCCGCAGACGTCAGTTTCAACCTCGAGTGTTCCTGTCCCGGAACAGGGAGACCCAGCCCCTCTGCTGCTTCCCTCGGAGCCTTGCGGGTGCTGATGTGGCTGAGGCTCTGTGTCTGCAGCTGCTCCTGCGAAGAGGTGTGTGGGCACAGCACTCCACGCTGTCCCATGGACACTGGTTCTGTGGGCTGTCCATGGGCGGATGGAAAGTTCTGTTATTGGGAAACGCTGGGCTGCAGGGGCTGCTCAGGACATGCCTACTCAGGGCCTGGGTGCAGGTGCGTTACCTTCAGAGGAGGAGGAGGTACCTGAGATTTCCAGGGTCTGCAGAGCACCCTGCTATCTCCCAGCTCTCTGAGGTAGAAGCTGGCCGAACCCTCACACCCGCTGCCTGAGATGTGGAGTGAAAGTCCAGACCATAGAAAGAGCTCGTGGAAGCACCTGTGTTGCCTCCGGCCAGGACTCAGTGTCCCTTCAGAGTGCCCAGCAATGGCTGTGCCCCACTGTGGTGGCGGGAGGTCGCTGCCGAGGCCACCAGCACCACTATGGGCCCTGCTGTGGTGTTTGTTTGTAGCCTCCTGTGCTACAGGAGGGCAAGCCCACATTATCGCCTGTCCCTGCTTTCCGGCCTCTTTCTCCTGCTTCCCTGTGGTCCTACGTGCCAATGACATGGGCCACGCGCGCCCACACGAGTGCCATGGGACATGCAGGGAAGGTGATGGTCACAGGAGAAGCCAACCAGTGGGAGATGGAGCCAGGAGGTGCACTTTCCTCCTCCTCACTGGGACATGCACCTGGAATGTCTCAAACACCACGGAGTGGGCCTGGGAAGGCCTCGGCCTGAGCCAGCAGGGGGCTCAGCTTCCTTTTCCACCATCTTTGCCTTGACTGTGTGCAGGCTGCCTGGCCTCTCTGAGCCTCATGATCCCAACTTATTGATAATGCCCTCCCTCCCCAGCCCTGGGTGGTTGGGGGGTGGGAGGGGAATATCTGTGAGGTGCCTTCTATAGGGTGTGCACATAATAGACACAATAGCAGTCTTCTCTCCTTCCCCCTCATTAATCCCCATCTACCAAGTAGGATACGTTGAGTCCCCCTGGACACTCCCTTTGCCAACAACATATTCTTAGCACTTAACCCAACACCAAAGAAAAATGTTAAATGAAAATAAATTTGTCTTGTGTATTGGAAAATTAAGACTCTTACTGGCAAAACATCTGTCTCTTAAGCATCTGTCTGTGTCACCCGTGACCAGTGAGTGAGTCATCTTCAATCTTTTGGCCATCGTGGCGCCCTGCTGATTTCCTTGGCCTACGTCAGACCTGCCTGGTTTAAGGTGAAGTGGGAAGGTGTCAATTACTCAGTGACTCAGAGATACAAGCCTGAATGAAAAGCAGGAAGCTTCCAGTAGCCAGACCATATTATCTCAGTGGGGTGTCTGCTCCAGCAAATACTTTCTACTCTGGATCTTGGTGTTATATCCACCAGGATGGTCTTAAAGGGGACTCCTTGTGGGACCTCATTACAACTTCTGCGTGAGAGAGAGCCTGCCCTTTGGTAACAGCAAGGCCATGGGAAACAAGTTCATTAAACAAAGCTTACGGAGACATGGCACTCACACCAGCCACGCCAAAGGAAATCGTGTCTTTTCATGTCTCTAGTGATGTTTCCTCCTACGGCCAGCAAACCCAAGAGACAGACACCACCAAACAGACCTAGAGAAGGGTCCCCAAACCGCCAGCGCCTGTGCAGCATCACCCTTCGAGTCTGCGCAGGGAGATGAAGGAGGGGAAACAAGTTTCACAATCAAAGGCTCTTTAATATTTTACTACATTATTCATGGCCGGGGGAGGCAGGAGCCTGCAGTTTCCCTTTGAACACGGGAGGCAGTTTCAATGTGAAAATCAACTCTGACTTCATATCCACTTTAATTTAGATTTTCATTTATTTTTATTTTTATTTTTTTTTTAATATATTTTATTGATTTTTTACAGAGAGAAAGGGAGAGAGGTAGAGAGTTAGAAACATCGATGAGAGAGAAACATCGATCAGCTGCCTCCTGCACATCTCCTACTGGGGATGTGCCCGCAACCCAGGTACATGCCCCCGACCGGAATCGAACCCGGGACCTTTCAGTCCGCAGGCCGACGCTCTATCCACTGAGCCAAACCGGTTTCGGCGAGATTTTCATTTATTAAGGGAGTAATAAAACACTCAAAAAATCAAGCAGGACATCTGATTAAAATGTGCAACCAATTTCTTTACCTGTTGCTTCATGTGCGTCTATATTTGTACCGACCCTCTGAAGAACTTCATTGGCCCGTTTTCAGGACCCTTCTCCTTTAAATACCCTCCAGGTACCAATCTCTGGGGTGTTTGTGTTCTGGGAGCAGGATCATTTCTAGTTCCGGCCTGTGATGGGATGCGATGGCAGGGAATCGATGAGGATGCAGGTCTGTATAAAAACTTAGCAGCAGGGTCAAAGGAAGCCTGCCCAAGGTTTGCCGGCCCGGATTTCCCCTTCACATTAACCTCTGCTTTTCCACGGTCATAGCATCAAGGGAGAAAGGAATAAAATACCTAGAAGCAACGCTGTGGACTACACCACAGTAAGAATAACGTTTGTTTGAAGTCTTCCCCTGGGATCTGAAGGATTTGTCTTGATCTCTCCGTGTTATCTGGCTTCATCTCTTTGCACCGCTGTTGACGTGTGGGCTGAGTCGCTCTCTGTTGTGGCCATCCGTCCGTCCTGTGCACTGTAAGGGGTTCAGCGGCATCCCTGGTCTCTGCCCAGGAGGTGATTCACTAGTCGCACTCCCCACCCAGTCCCTCCCGTTGAGATAATCAGAACCTGTCCCCAAACATTGCCCAGTGTCCCTGCGGAGGCGGCAGGGGGCGGGGGGTGGGGCGGGGGAAGGTGAGCTCAGACCGTTCTCTGGTCCGTGATGGCTTGCATTGCTCTGGAGGACTTCTCCCTTCCTTCCCCTTGAGAGTGGTGAGTTTCAAGGTCAGTAGGGCCAATGCCGTGGCTGCCTTTTTGCAGGATTCCTGAAGGAGGAGTGGGAGGGAGGAAGCACTGAGGACAGAAGGAGGGTGTGTGCCATTTTTCGCCTTTCTTTCCCCATTGGAAGGGGTAATACAGGGTTGGTAGGACTCCTTTTTGGAGGAGCTGATAAAAGGCCAGAGTGCAGCTGGGGGTGAGGGGGTAGAAATGGGAGAGAGGGGCCACGTTGGATCTCATGTCTGCAGTGCCCCATAGCTTGTGGCACATGGTGGATGCTCAGAGATTGGTCTTTCTATGGAGCTTCAGTGGAATTTGCATTCATTCCATTCAGAATGCTTCTTTGCCCAGCAGCCAAGGTGTCCGTCCTGACCACTCACAGTGGTGTCCATCGAAACGGGACCCAGAACTTCCAAACCCTCGGGCAAAAGCCACCCAGTGAGGTTCACAGCTTCTTGTATAACTCAATAGGAATGTTCCAAGTTCACTACCCTCCTTCCCACTGACTCATGCTTTTGTGATCCTTTTTATCATCAGTCACTCACTGACCAGTTTCTTCTGAAGTGTTCTTTTGTGGTTTCGGTGGTTGGGCGACTACAGTGCAGACTCGTTAGTTCCCAGGACGTTGCTGAGTACCGATGGGGCGCTTTTCCCTGTGGTCCCACAGCTCTGACTTGGATCGGAGAGGCACGTGTCGGTGGGTAGATTGCAGCAGCGGTTTTGCAGAGAGGCGACCCTGCGGGCATGTAAGCCACTTTACACAGCACATGATTGCTTTTTGTAACTAAGTGGCCGGATCCAATCGAAGGGGACTGCAAATGAAATTCCCAGAACATGGCACGCTGCACCCTACGTGCTGTGGGCGCTGTGTTGTGATGAAGTCGAACGTGTTCAGGTAACGGCTCAGAAGGCAGTGTGCTGGAACTGGGCCAGGAGTGTCTTTGCTGGGATTTGTCTTGAGCCCGAGACTCTCAGATTTACATCTCCAGTCGTGACCTCTCTCCTGAATTCCAGACTTTCACCTTGACTTTCTCACCTGGACATCCAACAGGCATTTCCAGCCTGTTATGTTTACGTCTGACTTCTGTGCTCTGAGGCCTGCTTCCCTGGCCTCCTCCTGTCTCAGGTGATAGCAGCTTCCGACTTCCAGGATGTCCTGCCCCCAAACTTGGAAGCCTTCTTTCCTTCTGTCTTTCTGTTGCTCCCACATCAAAACCCAGGGGAGATCCTATTGGCACTGGATTGGCTTCAGAATTTATCCAGAAACTGACACCCTTCTAGCCCCCTTCGCTACTTTCCTGTGTTTTTGCTTTCTCTTACAGGATTGGTGTCCTTATTCCCCAGTCCCCATGTCCCCGTCTCCTCCCTATCCCCTAATCTTCCCTCAATCAATGGACAGAGTGATTCTTTCAAAATTAAATATAATCAGGTTACTCCTCTGCTCAAAAATAATCTCAGAGAGATGGTTTCCCATCTCATTAGAATAGAAGTCAAAACTTTCACAATGGCCTCCAAGGCCCATTTACCTGCTAGGCCCACCCATTATCTCCTGGCCTGATGAGCCACCATTCTCCCATCACCACAGCTGCCCTGGGTGCCTTCCTGTTCCTTGGCTGCTCCAGCCCTGTTATCCGGGGTTCTCTGTACTTGTTCCCTCTGCCTGGGATGTTCCTTCTCAAAGGACCTCACACTAGGATCCTCCCTGCCAGTTTTTAAAAAAAATATATATTTTTTATTGATTTTAGAGAGAGGGAAGGAGAGGGAGAGAGAGAGATAGAAACATCCATGATGAGAGAGAATCATTGATCAGCTGCCTCCTGCACACCCCACACTGGGGATCGAGCCCACGACCCGGGCATGTGCCTGACTGGGAATTGAACCAGTGACTTCCTGGTTCATAAGTTGATGCTCAACCACTGAGCCACACTGGCCGGGCTTTCCCTACCAGCTTTTGCTCAAACAGTATCTTCTCAATTTGGCTCACTCTGGCTACTCCATTGACAACTGAACCTGCCTCTCTCCTCATCCCCGTACTCCCAACCCCTTTATCTGCTCCGTCCCCCCACCTTTTCTGTAGCATTCACTGTCTTCCAACCTGTCACCTCTACCTGTGTTCTGTCACCACCACCTGTGGTCTGTTGCCTCCACCTGTGGTCTGTCACCTCTACCTGTGGTCTGTCATCTCCACTTGTGTTCTGTCACCTCTACCTGTGGTCTGTTGCCTCCACCTGTGGTCTGTCACCTCTACCTGTGGTCTGTCATCTCCACTTGTGTTCTGTCACCTCCACCTGTGGTCTGTTGCCTCCACCTGTGGTCTGTCACCTCTACCTGTGGTCTGTCATCTCCACTTGTGTTCTGTCAC
This sequence comes from Myotis myotis, assembly GCF_014108235.1. NCBI lineage: Eukaryota > Metazoa > Chordata > Mammalia > Chiroptera > Vespertilionidae > Myotis > Myotis myotis. Next base: position 33,534,868 of record NW_023416390.1, on the reverse strand, counting down.
CTCCACCTGTGGTCTGTTGCCTCCACCTGTGGTCTGTCTGCTCCGCCTGGACTGTGAGCCCCGCAGTGACAGGGCTGTTAGTCTCCTGTGCTCACTGATGCCTCTGGCCGCAGCAGAGAGTTGGGCACACAGCAGGGGCTCAGTATGCCTTCCTTACATGAACACATAAATGAAGTAATCTCTCAATTCCCATCTCACCTTTTTCTTTATAGTTCAGGTACTGTTACCTCTCCCTTAGGGACAGAGGACAGGAGTGGGCGGCACCCCTTCCGTAAGTTCAAATCTCAGGTCAGCAGATGAGGTAGGCAGCCAGCCAGGGGCAACTCCATCCGAGGGAGCAGGGGGAACACCCAACCCCACTCTCTCCCTCCTTCCCACCTGCTGCCTGGCTCCCCATTGGCCAACCCCACCAGAATCCAGAAGCCAGTGGCCCCATTGAGGTGGTCCGCCCTGGCCAGCCTCCAGGGGAGGGAAGGGAAAGGAAAGGTGGAGAATGGGTCTGGGGGGGGGGGGCGGGGAGGTGCTTAGCAAATTGCGTTGTTTGGGCAGCTGTCAACCATCCAGGGCCACCTCCTTGGACACTTTGCCCAGAGACAGCTCAGCTTTCTCTTCTTGGAAGATAAGCAGGGGGCTTTCAACTCTGCTTTCACCTGCCCCCCCCCCCCCACCACTTAGTGCCCTGCCCACAGGGGAGTGGCCCGAGTGACCCCCAGAAGTCCCAGGGCTTCAGAGTCCCAGACCTCCATGGTCCCAGGGCATGGCCTTCTGAGCTCTGCTGTCTGTGAACTTGGGCAGCGCCTGCGCCCGGCATATGGAGCATAGACAGTTCTTGGCTCTGTGTCTGGACTTTGTTTTGCAAAGGTCTTCTGAGGGTGGGCCTCAGAGGATGACCAAACAAGAAAACCCAAGCTTGGGGAGCAGGGAGGTCTGCAGGAAGACAGCGAGGAGGTTCAGGGCCTGCTCCAGGCAGCCCCGTTAGGCCATGTCCCTCCAGGGACAGAGAGGAGCCTCTGGGCGGGAGGGGGCTGTTTTGACATTTCGAAATCTCATTGTTCATTGAAACTGATGGGAAATTGTGCCCTTTCATCTGCCCTTAAATGGAATTTGCTGATGTTGCTCAGAAGTGTATTGATTGGATCATTTCTATTTCCAGAAAAGAAATTCACCTTTGCGTTAGGTCCAAGCTGGGAAAATGACATGCAATGAGAAAACCTGAAAAATTGGGGAACCCTGGAAAATAGGAGTTTAGGGAGCAATTTCCTCTTAGTCATTGCACTGCTGCTCTGGATGCTGTGCTTCATGCATACACACATGGTTGCACACACAAACCATTCTGCACAGCCCCATGCACACACCACAACACACACCTCTTATCACACCACTATGCATGTGGAATGTACACACCAATGTACACATCACGGAGCACCCACCACACATATCATACACACCACAGTACATACAGGCACATACATGCACATCACACACCCTGCACACCACACCACATCTCCCCATCTTCCCTCCCTGCCTGAAGTCAGATTGCTCTGACAGGAAATTGGAGTCTCAGTGCAAAGTGGAATGATGTTCTTTTCTAGGGAAAAGGCAATCACAGAGGAAGCGGTGTGTCTGGCCACAGATCATAGTCTCCAGGTGTCCTGTGCGGCCCTTAGGAGCTGGTCCATTGGGACAGGACACAAGTATGGCTCAATACTGTATTTGCAAAGCTCAGTGGCTTTGACCTTCACTTTCTCTTCCGTCCCACAGCTCTGTATGTGTGAGTGTGTGTGAACATGTGAGGGAGAGGGAGAGAGAGAAAGAGAGAGAGAGAGAGAGAGAGAGAGAGAGAGAGAGAGAGAGAGAGAGAGAGAGAATGAGGCCTGATGAAGGGGGTGGGGAGAGACAGCACTCACAGGTGTGGGAGCAGCATGGGACAGCCACTTCATACATGATTTAGTTGAACTCTCTGGTTTCCAGGAATATGTTGGAATAAAATTGCCACAATCCACTTTCCATTTGAAAATCTGGGTTTAAAAGCTCAGAAGCAGCGAGATACCAAATTTCAGATTTGGGATCTACCTGAACCCTCCAGCCCAAACCAAGGTCGTTTCTGCCCACATGCCCTGTTGCTAAAATCGGTGTGCAGAGCCACAAAGCCCAGCTACAAGTCATCCCTGTGGACACGGACCTCTGGCAACTAGGGAAGCTCCCAGCCACCACTGCAGGGCGTTCTCAGTAGGAAAGAAGAGGTGCCCCTACCCCCCAACCCCCGCATGAACCTCAGGAGGCTCTTTCTTCCCCTGGAGCTGCCTGGTGTGACAGGCTTATGGGGTGCCTCCTCCAGGCGCCCTGGCATGTGGGGGCAGGGTGGTACCCGGGAGAAAGAAAAGATGCAGTTCCCAGACTGGGTGAGCCTGAGCATCATCGAGGGCTTATTCATAAAGATTGCCCAAGCCATTTCCAAGATGCGCTAACTCGGAATTTCCGGAAGGGCCAAGCCTGGGTATTTCCAAGCAGCTCCCCAAGGGAGACTGAGAAAAACCCTGATCCATCTTGAGGTTTCTCCATGGTTGAACCCAGCTCATCAGGGGAGGAGAGTGAGGACTGGGGGCAGAAACCTCATCATGAAAAATGAGCTTTTGCTGACTGGTGCCCTGTGGCATCACCCTCAGTGTGAGAGACCTCCTTCCACTCTTTGCCTACTTACTCCTACTCATTCTTTTGGTCTCAATTTATACTCTGTCACCTTCTCTGACCCCAAAATCTGGGCCAGCTGTTCCTGCTGTTTGGTCCCATGGCAGTCTGGCATTGTTCCATTAGCGTTCTGAGCCCATGAGATTGTTACTTGTTGTTGAGATATCCATGGCTCTCAGACAGGGCAAGGGTAATGTGTTGTTTGCATTATACTCTTAGGTACTCAGTGAAGTTTTTTCAGTGGGGGGACCCCAAGCACAGAGCAGTAGAAAGGACGTGACTTTGGAAACAAGGGCACAGGAAACATGATTGACATCTGAAACCCTTTCCTTATTTCCAGGCATTGACCCACAATAACATTAGTGCAATATGTACCAGTCAGTTATTTCCATAATAATGCTGTGTAACAAACAACTCCAGAACACTGCCACTTAAAACAGCAGTCATTACCTTGACACTTGTGGGTTCACTGCAAGCCAACTGGATTCTAGATTGTGAGCTGAACTCAGATTGGTTCCACATGTCTCATTCTGGCTCCAGGCTACCTGGGGAATGGCTACCCAGGGCATGTTCTCCCAGCAGAGATCAGAAGCCTCCGAGACCAAGCCAGTCTATGAAAGAATGTTTGCAGCTGCTGCTTGCATCACATCCACTGAAATTCCTTTGGCCAAAGGAAGTCACACGACCAATGGGGCAGGGCAGTATATTTCATCCACAGTGTGAAGGAAGAGGATAAACATTGTCTGCATGACAGTTCAAACTATCGAATAACTTAATTCTATTATCTTGATATTTTCATCACTTCCTGCTATGGAAACATTTACCGTTTGCTGAGTCTTTATTAAATATGAAACACAGTTCTGTGGATTCTGTAGACATTTTCTCAGTTAATCCTCATAGAAATGCTAGAAAGTAGGTACAACATGCGTGCCCGAGTCAGATGGCTGGGTGTGAACCCAGCCACTTACTAGTATGATTTCTAAGCCCAACTTGTAACACTGATCAGCAGTTTCTTCTACTTTTCTTTTCATGCCTGGGGTTGGGTAAAGGTTTAATTATTGCCAGTGCTTTACCTTGCTGCTTATGATCTGAGCAGTTATGGTGGGAAAGGGGGAGAAAAACTCTCTGAAGTGGAGACTGGGGGAGTTGCTGAGCTGCAGAAACCAGAGACAAGATGTGCTATTTCACTACCTGGCCTTGAGCTCACCCAGAAAGAACACCCATGTTTCCAAAACAACTAATGGCCAATTACCAAGAATGTATGCGTGACAGATGGCAGGAACTAGGTGTTTCACTAGTCTGGCCTCCTTGTTCTAAAGATGAGGAATTGGAGCCCGAGTGACGGAAGTCACTGGCCCAGGACATATGGCTCATTGATGGCAGACTTAGATGAAAACTGGATTTTGACGCCAGATGGAGGACTCGTTTTCCTGTGTGTCTGTGGTGTTGGGACCATGAGTCTGGGAGGGCTTTCTGGTTAATTGGCCATGGCAGAACATTCCATTGGTTGTACAGCGGCACTCAAAGCATTTACATAGTTAGGTCAAACAAAGCAAACAGACTGAAGTTTTCATTTTACAGCTGCTTGGTTGCATCCTAGAGGCCCTGCCTTGATGAGTTTTACTTAACATGCAGCCACCTGGGTTGGTACATTCTTGCCAATTACTCGGTGGCAGCGATGTAAATATTAGGTGTCAGCTGATCTGTTTTATTTTATTAACATTGAAGAAATGCAAAACCAATGAAATAATATGTTTAGAGAGGCAAAATTGCCCAGAAATGGGGTTTATTGTTAGTATTTTACATATTTAACATTTGTTCTTTTCAACACCTATCTGTATGCTATGGAGACTGAGATTGCTGGGTTGGCTTTGTGGTTTTTAAGGAAATAGGGGGTGTGGGGAAATAAAGGGGAGAAGTATGCCAAGTTTTATGCACTGAACAGCTGAAAAGATTAAGTTTGCATAAGAACAGGTGATTAGGGAAGAAACAGTAAAAATGGCATTGAATGCATGCTAACAATTACCCACTTACAGCACCCATCAGGTTCAGTAGATTCATAGCAACCTCTCTGGAAACTAGCAGTTCTTTTTACTCACTGTTTTCAGCTCTCTGCTGTTCTGATCTAGAGTTTTGATCATGTCTCTTATTTACCACTGTATCCTGAGCAATGGGTGCGGGTCTGGTACATGATAATTGATTAACCTATGTTTGTTAAATGGGAATTTCTTTTTCATGTGAGGATGCAGAAATCACCACAGACCATCTCCTGCACCATATAAACTAAAAAAATAACAACTAAATGAAGTTTTTAAAAAAATCATACCTTTAAAAAGACATCTAAGAGCTATGATGCAAAGTATAAAGAAACAAAATTTCACACAGAGACAAATCATTCCTTGGGGAAGTGAGGTCAGCAGAAACTTTCCACTCTAAGGGCAATTGCCAGGTCAGGGCAAGAGCAGAGAAAATTTCCTGGGTAGGAAGACCCAGAGGCATTTTTATGGGCAAGTGGGTTGGTTATATGGGTAGAAATCAGGAGGAAGCCCAAAAGCTGGCTAATTCTCCTTGCCCACTTATTCACTCTCATGGGATTGCTGAGTGCATGGTCTGCAGAAAGCTGGGTTGGGAGGGTGGGGATGGGGGACGGAAGTAAAGAAGAGCAATAGCACCTCCCAAAGAGAGGAGATAAGGTAGAATAATTTTGAGGACTTACTTGAATAACACAAAAGAATGCAGGGAAAGAGAAATAAAGGGGTAGGATAATGGGACAATATAGCTAGTTACCAACAGTAACAATAGCTGAGTCACCTTTGAGTCTGGTTTTGTTGATTTTTTGTCTCTTGAAGATTGCTTCTTCTTGCTTCTAGGTATCTCAGACTTTTTGTGCTCGTGCTGGACGTTGTGTGTAGAAGAGTAGAGGAGGAGGTAAATAGTAGTATGCCTAGAGTGGGCAAACCTTTTCTCTTACCTGCTCTGTTAGCATGGGGTTGAGTACTCATCGGGAGCTGAGCGGGGTTTGGGTTTTCTTGTTGCTCTGGAGATGTGAATGTACCACTATCCTCACTGAATTTCTCTAGTGTTGGTTTATATTTATGAAAAGAGCCAGAGTGTGAAAGGGTATTTTTCTCACATTCCCTGCTCCACATCCAGCTTTAGGCTTTCTCCGTGTGCCTCTTTACAGACGGGGTGTCTCCTAAGCTCTGGTCCCTCTCCAGTGGTAGACTCTTATTTCTTGTTTCTTGGTATCTGGGTGGTTGGGGTTATTGGGTTCTCCGTTGACTTGACCAAACCTCAGTCTTAGGCAGGCCTATGTGCCAGCGTGTTTGGTCTGGGTCTTTCTAACTGATGCAGTCCCTCTTCCCTGTGGGGCCCAAACTCTGCCTTTGTCTTTGGTACAACTTATGTGGGCAAGGCCTTCAGTGGTATTTGTGTAGGACCTGGACCTAGCCCTGTTCCCTTCCCCACCCCATGGAGGAGGATTTGTATTCGGACCCTTCTCCTGGCCCTTCGAAGGTTTTCTTTTGTGCTCTGTGGGGTCTGCTGCCCCTCCCCAGGGGCTTGAACCCTTTGTTCCCCATGGTGTAGGGTTTAGATGGTGCCTTGTGCCTTTTCGGCATCCACAGCTGCTTCCCTCCTCCAGGCCTGCACCACTGAGAAAGCTGTCTCCTGCCTGTCTCTTCCCCAACTCTGAACTCCTCTTGTAAACATTTTCCCAGAAGTCTGCGGAAAAGAGCCTGCAAGTGAATGCAAAGTGTCCTCATGTCTGCTGAGGTCCTACCCTCTCATCCAAGCCCACACTCAGCCTTTTGCAGTTCCCTGGACTTGTAGCCGAACTCCTAACCTGCTCCTATGGTCTCAGCATCGCCTCTACGCTGTGCCACCGACGAGCAGGTGCACGTGCCCTGCCTTGGAGCTGCCCGCATGTCTTTGGGTTTCAGGATATTTGGTCTGCAACCCCAGATCTCTGAAAACATGTTATGATTTTGTAATTTATTCCGCTTTCTGTCATCATTATGGTAGGAGTGGTGTTGTTTCCAGCGTTCTACATCCACGTGAAAGTGAAACACCACATATTCTCTCTCTTTTCAACTTTGCCTTTCTTTGGGGTTTTTCTCTAAAGAGTTTTCTTAAAAATCTTAATTTCTTCCCAAATTTGATGTGGGGTTAACGGAGCTGACAGGAACCTGGCTGGTCCTTTGAGTCTCTGTGTTGAAGAGAGGCCCCAGTGATTGAGTTTCATTTTAATGTTTAAATTTATAGCATATTTAGCCTCATAATTAAAGGCCTTAGGATGACCCAAAATTTCTTTTAAACCCATAGGCTTGACCTATTTCATTGCCTCACTGACTAGATCTGATTAACAAGTATCTGAAATTGTCTTCCTCTGTGCCGTTCCCCATATGGTACAAAACAGTCCTACTTTTCTTTTCTAAATGAGTCCTTCTGGAGACATAGATGTCCAGGCAAACCTAGACCAACATGAACTACCCTGAAATCTCAGTGCAGTGAGGAGGCCTCATGAAACTGGCTGTGCCAGAGCCCCAAAGCAATGGTCCACGTTCTTTTATTTATTTTTATTTTTTAAAATATATTTTTATTGATTTCAGAGAGGAAGGAAGAGGGAGAGAGAGATAGAAACATCAATGATGAGAAAGAATCACTGATCAGCTGCCTCCTGAACACCCCAAACGGGGGACCGAGCTCATAACCTGGGCATGTGCCCTGACCAGGAATCAAACCATGACCTCCTGGTTCATAGGTTGATGCTCAACCACTGAGCCATGCTGGGCCATGGTTTGTGTTCTTTAAGAGAAAATTGCTCTTCCTTGCAATTTCCCATGATGTTTTCTCTGTTTCTACGGCACAGATGACTGCACAGCATCTCGATCTGTGGGTACGAGAGGGGAACAGCGCCCGATGGCCCTCGTGGGCTCAGGCCAGTCTCCAGGCCTCTGATCCTCTCGTAAACACAGCGTCCGATGAGCTTCACTGCCACCTAAATTTAATGGCCACTGGAGCCATTTCCAGCACTATTTAGGGTGGCAATTAATTTATGGTTAATTAACTGGTATTAAGCTTTGTCTTGGCAACGATGCTTGAGGTTTAAAGAGGGGAAAAATAAGAAGAAACGTGGCTGGGGGGTGCACAAAGACAGATATGAAGAATTTATGCAGGAGTACTCTATGTCACGACTTCTGCGCAAGGATGCGCCATCTAGATGAATGCCCACAGCTAGAGTGGTGTTTCATTTCCAAGAAATAAGTGATAAGAGAGATGAGTATTACTTGACCATCACCATTGGTTACCTGGCCAGTCTCATAAAACAGCAAAATCTTGGCTCATTTACTAATGTCCAAAGGTCTGGTTTTCAAGTTTGCATTTTCAGAAACTCAATTTGGCGAGTTCTCTCTGTAGCTATAGCATGTAGGTGTGCACACTGATATATATATATATATATATATATCCACATGCATGCCTATGCTAACAAGCCATCTGCTGGTTTGCTACATTTCAGGAGAAATGTGCCCATGAAGTAAATGCTGAGACAGACGACCACACGGGAGTCACGGAGCACAGAGTCAGCACAAAGGAAGCTGGGTGATCTTAGGAAGGTGGCCTGGGTCACTGCCACATGCGGCAGCCTTGCCAACACGTTGTTATGGTCTGTGTCAGTCAGCTCAGGCTGCTGTAACAAAGTATCCCAGACCAGGGGGCTTGACCAACAGAAATTCATGGCCTCACAGTCTGGAGGCTAGACGTCTGAGACCAAGGTGCTGGCAGGCTGGTTCCTTCTGAGGCCTCTTTCCTTGGCTGGCAGGTGGCCGTCTGTTCCCTATGTCCTCACAGGGTCTTTCTCTGTGCATATCTGTGGTCCTAAGCATCTCTTCTTGTAAGGACACCAGTCAGATTGGATTAGGACCCACTCTAGTCACCTCAATTTAACAAAACTTTTTTAAAGAGCTGTCTCGATATACAGTCACATTCCGAGACTTCAATATATGAATTTTGAAGGAACTCAATTAAATCCTAAGTAGCCAAACCTAGGGCACCAATAACGCTTGCTTTTAAGAGTCTCCATTAAAAAAATTGCCTTTGCTGACCCACCCGTTCTCTACCCAAACAGCTATGAGACAAATGAGTCGATTTCTGCTCATCCCCACAGGTGTCTCATCACACCCATCACAGGAGAATTTACTACTTGATGCCGGAGAGAAGGTGCAGCTGCAAGTTCTCTGGGGGTACCTTTCTGTCCCCTCTCTCCACTCCCCTCCACACACTGCCCACAGGTATGACTGTATTTCTAGGAAATAAGGAAAGAATATGAAGAATTATTGGGCCAGGGCTGGGCATTGCAGATGGAGAAATATGAACAAAGAAAACATCTCCTTTGGTGGGTGACACAACGTTGGGAGATATCCAAGTGTCCTGACAGCCTGGAGCGGTGGCCCGGATCTAACAAGATGAAGTCTGATTGGGATAAATGCTGTCTGGTACCTGCATTAAGACAATTCAGCTGTAAAACGTAGACAGACGAGATGTGGATTCACAGTAGGGAAATGATGTAGGGACTTCGGTTGACAGTGAGTTTGCTGGAAGCCAACCGTGTGATTCAGCTCCCAAGAGCCACTGAGAGCTTAGTGCCCGCGATGGTAACGCTTTGTCTAAATGAGGAGGAAATAGTCTCATTTTTCTTGGGACGGATCAGATTACTGTAGGGCTACTGCCACATGCGGGGATTCTACACATTGGGGATCTACAGATGGGGATTCTACACATTGATGGATGCGTTCTGTGTAAATACAACATGAAGACTACAGGGTGGAGATTAAGGGGAATTTTATTATTTACTAATATAATATCTAACATACATCAGGGGCTGCTGATGTTTAAGTAGAAACTGGGCTTCAAGAGAAACTTGGAAAAGATGTAGAGGCAGTTCAATTATTGAGAATAAAAGAAAAAGCACGATTTAAGAAAAGAGAGAAGACAACATGGGAGAAATAAGTCCAAAATATATCAACAATGACAACAAACATGAAAGCACAGATGCCACTGTTAAAAGATGCACAATCCAATATACGTTGTTTACAAAGTAAAAGATAAGCCGACGAAAAAAGTTGAAATTAAGGAGATAGAAAAAGATATACCCGATGAATATAATCAGAAAGAAAGCTAGTAGCTTGTAGCCAGAAAGTAACGCTATTAATATCAGAAAACACACACACACATAACGCCAGGTTACATCTTGTTTCTTTATTTGAATTGTCTGTATATCCTTTCATCTTTGCCTGATATTTTGTCTCCTCATCTACTCTGTGCTAGACTATAAATTCCGTGAGAACAGGGGCCTTCTTTATTTTGTTAATTATTGAATTTCTAGTGCCTAAAACATTTCTTGGACCATAGAAAATACTAAATGAATATCTGTTGAGTGAAATTAGACTCCTAAAACTTGCCTGAGTACTAAATCTCTTTAATGGTAGTTATATTTACAAATAAGGGGTTGGAGGAACTCTGGGCTGGTGATGACAGGACCAGAAGAAGAGGAGGAAGAGAGAGGGGAGTTCTTCCCACCCAGCACAATCCCCACCCTTCCTGGGAACTTTGCTCATCCATCTTCCATTCCATTTCTTGCTCCTCATGGGAGGTGCCGTGGAGACACTGCGTGACCCCCACCCGCTGGCTGCGGTGGACGGCGTCTTCAGTGGGCCCCTGACTCCATGTGGCCGAGAGTGCCCTATGGGGTTTGGACTTGGGACTGAGAGAGAGAAGTCAGCCTCCTGCAGGTGTCTGATGTTTAGACTTGCAACTGTGGTTTCTGCCATGTGAACTAAAGAAAGGAAGGGTGCTGGGCAGGGAGACAGGAGGTGGAGAGAGACTCTGAGACTGCACTCCCCCGACACCCCAAAAGAGTCATATGTTTCTGCAGGCAAGATGGTGTCTTACCACTGAGTTCTTGAGAAACCTTAGGAGCCCTTAAATATAGCCCCCTTTTTGCTTATGCTACTTTGGGTTGGGTTTCTGATACTTGCAACCCAAAGAATTCTCACTGTTGAAACCTCCAAAGATTCAAGATCAGGTTTGTTTAGGGCATAACCTCAGCCTAATGGAGGGGCCTGAGTGGGGTGGGCCTGTGAAGTCTCTGAATTATTGAGATGGGCCTGTGAAGTGTCTGAATTATTAAGATGCGAACGAGGTCTCCAAAGTCCCAGGGCGCAATAGGCCAGGAATAGGTTGGCCATCTTGCCTAGAAAGGAGGTTAGGGGCGCAGATCTCAGGATCTGGCCAAGGAAGGGAGCCTCAGCCCAGAGCACAGCCCTTGGGTTCAGTGCTTCCATGTTGGTATGGGAGTGCCAGATTAAACACATCCATGGTGTGAGTCAAGGTGTCCTTGTGTGAGCAACATAAAAGGAATCACATGGCTACACATGAAGAATTGATGTAAAACAGTGGGCTAAAATTCTTCCAGTGAGTGCCTTTTGGATTCATGGAGTTAGTTAATGACTGAATAATAGACCAGGAAGCCTTAGAGATGAAGATCAAAGTGATAGGTGGGCATAAGTTATAGGTGACAAATTCAAGCTCATACCAGGAGAAAGGAATGACAATTCAAAGCATGGAAAGATCTGTGGTCTCAGAAAGCAATGTCAAGTATGCCCAGCATCTGGCCCTGCACAGCGGCCTTTTTGCTCCTGGCTGCACCCGTCCTATTCCCATTGGTCTACCTGGTGGACCCAGGAAAGGTGTGAGAGGACAGGCTGCACTTTGGGGAAAGCTAGCTTAGTATGTTCCTATTTCCCCCCTCCTTTTAAGAGGCACCTTCATCATGGGATTATAAAACTTAAGATCTGGGAGCGATCTAAGAGCTCATCTGGGTTCTTCAGAGAGAACTCTGCAGTGTGTTTCCCTTGCCCCACAACCCCCCTGAAACACTGTCCATAAATGTTGTATGTTACATTCTTCTTGGCAGAAGGTCCATGGTTTTTACCAGGTAGTCCCAGGACTTTCAACCCCAAGCCGACTAAGATCCACCATCCAACCCACTTATTATAGACCAGAGTTCCAGTGCATGAAATTTGTGCACAGGGGTGGGGAGGAGGGTCCCTCAGCCCAGCCTGCACCCTCTCTCACAATGCAGGACCGCTGTCCCCTAACTGCTCGCCTGCCTGCCTACCTGATTGCCCCTAACCACTTGCCTACCTGCCTGATTGCCCCTAACTGCTCACCTGCCTGCCTGATCGCCACTAACTGCCTCTGCCTCGGCCCCCACTGCTGTGGCTTTATCAGGAAAGACGTCCAGAATAATGTCTGGAAGGTTGTTTGGCTGCCCAGTCTAATTAGCATATTATGCTTTTATTATTATAAACTAGAAGCCCGGTGCACAGAAATTTGTGCATTGGCAGAGCGGGGGGGTGGGGGGGGGCGTCCCTCAGCCCAACCTGTGCCCTCTCACAGTCTGGAACCCCTCGGGAGATAACCACCTGCTGGCTTAGGCCCGCTCCCCTGGTGGCAGATGGCACTCCTGATTCCGTGGTGCCTGCCCCATCTCCCCGATCTCAGATGGCAGGCCCAGATCCCACGCTGTGGTGGGTGGCGGCTCGGGATTGCACTGCCGCCTGCCCTGGACCGCACACGGCAGGCCCGGATCCTGCGCTGGGTCAGGCCAGCGGCTTGGGATCATGCTGCCGCCAGCCCCGGGCAGGGTGGCGCAGCGGGATCTGCCTGCAGTATGCAAATTTAACAGCCATCTTTGTTGGGTTAATTTGCATATTCTTCTGATTGGCTGATGAGCATAGCGAAGGTACGGTCAATTAGCATCTTTGTCTTTTATTAGTGTAGATGAGGAGACTGAAGCCTAGGGAAAGGAGAGTTTTGGTGCCGGTCTGGTAGGTTGGTCACCTCAAAGCCTAGATGAGGAACGAGGTCTCCAAAGTCCCAGATTGCCCTTCCCCCTTTATTGTGCTTTGTAAGGAGCCCATTGGTAGGTTCCTAAGGAAAGTTCATTTGGTTCAGAAAAACGTGGCAGCTGTAAGCCATGCCTCCTTTAACTGGGAATTAATGAGGAAATACGAGTGCTCCAGCTTCCAGAATGGAAGAGGTTATTATAATGCTGCAGGTTATGGCTCTGTATTAAAACATTCTGTTCACCAATGTTCTTAAGGTTCTATGTAACTATTAACTCATGACTCTTCATATTGGCTCCACAAGACAGGATTTGTTTTTTTAACTGAAGAATTATACTTCTATTTCCATTAGATTCAAGGCATCTTAAGAGTTAAAATTCATAAAGCAAAGCAAAATACCTAGAGATAAGTCAGAAAATATATCTCACAAGAGAAAAAGGTCCAGAGCATTTCCTGGGAGCTGAATTTGGCATTCAGATTCCTGGCTAGGAAGTCAGAGAGAAGACACAGCTTTCATTTTTTATTCATGTACTCAAGACAAGCTAGGGTCATTCCCACTTTGCCATAGAAAAACATGGCAGCTTATTTGACAGGATGGACAGTAATGATAATTTCAGGGGCTTCCCCAGCCCAGCACTGTGCAGACAGCCTTCTGGGGCAGCCGGGGGAGGGGGGAAATTCGGTTCTGTGGCAACAATGGTTATTTTGGCAGCTCACAGTGCTTCCATCTTTCCAGAGGCTCCTGCAGAGATCGTCCCTTTTTAGCCACAATTTCTCATGAACTTGGCTCCATTTGTGTGCCCGCCCTTCAGTTTTGCCTCTTGTCATGGTAGATGGCTGCTCAGCAACGCCCCACTCTCTTCCTGTTCTGATGCCCAAGCACTGTGACCCCTCATGGAAGACCCCCCCCCCCACCTCCCCCCCGCCCTGCCCGTGGAAGATAATGCAAGATGTCTCATGGATCATCATAAAAGTCTACAAGGAAGTAACTTAATAGCCATGTTACTGATCAGGGAATTGATACCAGCTACGTACTTATCTCCTTTAATCTGCCTTCCATTTTGGCAACTCTGCCTTTTCCAAGGTCACCAATGACTGTAAGGTATAGCGGGAAACGTGCCAAACCCATCAGTTAATTTTTGTACAATACATTTATGATTTTTTTGTGACTATAAAGGTAATATAGTTCTTAGAAAACATAAGAAAAATATAAAAAACATACCGATAAATATGGAAACACTTAATAATTGTACCAGAGATATAGCAACGCTGGAGGCCTGCTGCTCTAATCTTCCTTCATGAAAGACCTGGCCACTTAGCTGCGGGCCTCCCGCGGTCCGTGCCCTCCAGGCCTGCCTCGGTGTTGGACAAGAGGGCACACTGTTCTTGGCCAGCTCCCAGCCAATGAGAGCACATGTCAGGGTGATTGCTGCCCAAGACAGGACTCTCCTAATGGACAGTCTCCGCTCCAGAGCTCCCTGCTGGGTTGGCAGAGGTCAGAAGACTCCCGAGGGGATTATGTTCCATGTTCCACGGGAAGGGCTGGGGACATGCTGTTCAGCAAGGCCCTCAGGAACGTGTGGTGAGAGGGACACCGGCATCACTAGAAGTTTAAGGGGTGCTCGCCCAGTTTGCTCCACTCCAGTGTGCCCACTCTCCTGAACCTTTTTTTTTTAAATTTATAAAGTATGTTTTTATTGATTTTAGAGAGAGAGGAAGGGAGAGGGAGTGAGAGAGAAACATTGATTGGCTGCCTCCTCTAGCACCCCAGGGCCCTGACTGGGAATTGAACCTGTGACTTTTCAGTGCACAGGATGATGTTCAACCAACTGAGCCACACCGGCAAGGGCTCTCCCGAGCCTTTTAATCCCTCCATCCACCATCTGCCACAACAACTCAGGCATTTCCCCTTTGTCCCATGGGAGCCATTGGTTTCTCCTTGGAGCCACTCTGGGCCAAAGCTACTAGCAGGAGAAGCTGTCACAGAGCTGGGCTCATTGATAATGATTTTTATAGACATGGGAGGCCCTGAAGCAACAGAGACTGCGGGCTAACACCTCACCACCAGAGCCAGGGGGTCACAATTATGAGAACAACGAGTAAAGTTGGAGCAGCAGCCAGGGGCACGGCCTGCAAAGAATTGTATTTAATATTTCATATTAAATAAAACATGGCACCCTAGGGGAAGACGGTGGGCTGCCAACAGTGGTGCGTTTCATGCATAAAATCAAAAGAAAGCAAGAACACATGAGCAGGAGGCTGAGGGCTGTCTCTGCAATAAAATGTCACAAACATTGGGACCTGGCCCAGGTTTCAGCCTTGGACCCATGGATTGAAGAGCCCTGCAGGCTCCCAGAAGGAAGGCCTCCCCAATATTATCACAACTATATGCTTAACAACCCCTCCAGCCTTCCCTCAAAGGAACTATGGCCATTTACCCACGTGCCTAGACACCGCGGAGAGGGGAATACCAGGACTTCCGCGTGCTTTTAGTAAAGTGTGTTGACATTGATACGCAGAGACCCAAAGTGTCCCCTGTTGGAGTGAGGGCCTAGGGGGGCCAAGTAATAAATAGCATCCTGGCCCAAGTCCAACTTAGGCTGTGTCCAGTGGTTTGGTGACTCCTTCAGGTGGTCATTGTCCTCCTTCCTCACTGTATCATTGGGATTGAGAGATTTCACTGTTGGAGAAAGCCCCATATTGGTTCAGTGGTTGATGAAATGAGTATCATAGTAAGTGGGAGCCCCTCACACCGCCTCCTTCCCCAGCCCCAGATAATAAATAAGAAATACTGTCACTTCCTACAGGGGACATCAGTGCCATCGTCAAAGACCTCAAGTGCAGGAGTGGTGGCCCCCATTATAATCCCTTTTAATTTGCCCGCCTGGCTCCTGCCATGTGGATCTGGAGGGTAACTCCTGCCATTTCCACCCAGCAGTAGCCTCCGTGCAGCTGCTGCGTTGGTGTCATTGCTGGATTAATACAGCCTCGTGTTTCACAGCCATCATCTTGGCGAATGCATTCTGCTATCTCAGTGAGGAAAGAGGATCTGAAACTATTTGTATTCACCTGTTCTGGACAATAACACACATCCACAGCTTCTCTCAGGAGTTGTATTCACTCTCCTGACCTCCTTCAGCACACGGGTCAAAGAGCTTCGCCCCCTCTGGACCTCCAGCTGCACGTGATATTAATTTACTGAAGTGATGACGTCATGTAACAATGAGCAGGAGGTGCTGGTGCTGGAGGCCTGGGCAAGACATGGGCTCCGGGCTGGCAGGGTCATGGAGATCAGGGACCTGTTACTCACGTGTAAGGGGCACATCCAGAATTCCTTCCCACTGAAAGGCGATTCGCTACATGTTGCATTTTTTTCCCCCAAAGAAGGAAGCGTGACCCCTGGGAAGCTTCTTCCGGTTCTGGAGACAGCCTGCCCCGCCCCTGAAGACACCGCTGTGGCCTGTATACTAGTAGGGGGACATGGAAGGCTTTTTTTTTAGTAATAGAAGAATTTACTATTTGTCTAATAAAAATATTACACTGCAAGTTTTACCAGACAGCAATTACTACAAAAGGAATAATAGGAAAAAAAAAATGACTTCACCTAAGTACACAAAAAATGTTGACAATTTTAGGCAAGAACTACCAAATTCTTAGTATTTAATTTTTTAAAAATATATTTTATTGATTTTTTTACAGAGAGGAAGGGAGAGGGATAGAGTTAGAAACATTGATGAGAGAGAAACATCGATCTGCTGCCTCCTGCACACTCCCTACTGGGGATGTGCCTGCAACCCAGGTACAGGCCCTTGATCAGAATCGAACCTGGGACCCTTGAGTCCACAGGCTGACGCTCTATCCATTGAGCCAAACTGGTTAGGGCAGTATTTAATTTTTAATAGCACAACTGCCCAAGGTCCAAGATGGGAAGTTACCATGTTCAAGAAACTGGGAGGAAGCCCCGGCTGGGTGGCTCAGTGGGTTGGAGCATCATCCCATACACCAAAATGTTGCAGGTTTGATTACTGGATGGGCATGTACGGGAGGCAACTGATCAACATTTCTCTCTCGCATCAATGTTTCTCTCTCTCTCCCTCTCTCTCTCTCTCTCTCTCTCAACCCCTTTCTCTCTCTCTAAAATCAATAAAAACATATCTTTGAGTGAGGATTAAAAAAACACTGGAAGGGAAAAACCATTCTATAAATTGGTTAAATGTGATAAAAAGAACGCAAGCTTTCTACTATAAAACCTGTCTACACAAAGCAGTTCATCACAAAGCCCGTGGTCTTCTCTGGGCTGAGAAAACCAGACCTTAGTGCGGGTCCGCAACCTCCCACTGTTGCATGGCAGGTGCCCTGTTTCCACTTTCCAGTTCTTGCACCCTGGCCTGTGTCGCCGGGGGTCAAGGTTTTTCTCGGGGTCATCAATGCCACTATTCACGTCGTCTGTTCTTCCAGGGATCTGGCCGGACGTGGTCTGAGGCTGATCTCCCGTGTGCTGGAGGAGTGTCGGTACGTCCGAGCTGGGATCCTGCAGGGTCCTGGGTCAGTCTCAGCTCCCTGCTCCCCTGCGTGGTGCCGATGTCTCAGCTCCCTGCTCCCCTGCGTGGTGCCGATGTCTCAGGCCAGCACCTGGGTCTTTGGAAGCGCCCGATCCGCAAGCATGGAATCCCACACAACACCGCGTCTGAGCAGGCGGATGGAGGAGTGTGGGGCGAGCCCACATGCATGAGCTCTGTCCGTGTGCTTCCAATCACACCCAACAGAGTGCAGGGATGCCAGCTGAGAGGGGGTGCTCTGAGGATGGGTGCTGTTCTCCAGGCTGCAGTGGGTGCCCTGCCTGAGACTGTGCCCCAGGGTGAAGTAGGAGCGGCCTCCCCTACCCTGACCTCCTATGACCCACCAGGGGATTTTGGGTGATTCCTGTCCCCACAACTCTGAGCTCTGCAGGACAACGTGTTCCGCCCTGAGATGGAGCGTCCTCTTGCCAGGGGGCATGAGTCCCATGAACTACAAGCTGTGCTTGCTGCTTGGAAATCCTTGTGTCCAGGGGTCAACGAGCAAGAGGAGTCTTTGTCTTGGCAGGAGTAATCGTCTGGACACGGGGGGGGGGGGGGGGAGGGTTGGGAGGTGGGTGGCTGTCACTCAACAGGGACATGTGTGGAACCCAGGGATCCCCCTGGACAGATCTTGGTGCTCCCTTGCAGGGGGAGGGGAAAAGCTTCATCTTTCACCAAAGTAACTTTTAAATGGATTAAAGTGTTAAAAAAATCAAATATAAAAAAGCCATATGAAAAATAGACTACTGTAGAGCAGGAATGACTGTCTAAGCTCACAAGTCATAAGAGAAACCAACATATTAAACATGGGAAATTGTGAATGTGGGAAAAAAGCAAAAATAAAAGGGCAAACAACAGACTGGGGCCAACACCAGGCATTTGTGTTTTGACACGGGGGCTGCGGGTAATACTTTCTGATTTCCATGTTTTCTCCATGTGGTTATGTAACTCTTCTTTCATTTTAAAAGAGAAGAAGAAAAACAGCATTTTTTTTTCTGAGATAAATAGAACTCATAAAATGGGCCGTTTAAAGAAGTATCGAGAGAAAGGATTTCAGAACATTAAATAAATGGAACACCCAAATAAATCTTTGTGGATGCTACCTCTAACTCTTATTAACATCAAATTAAAATACAAAATTTAAGTTTGGGGTTCCTTTAGTTTCTAAACATTCCAAAAAACGAGACATTGAGTTAGAATCTTCACAGCCCTTTAGTTGAACAGATGGTAGCCAGTGAATAGACAAGAAAGTGGAAATTTTGACTTGATAATCAAACGAAAACAAAACCCCCATTCTCCCTCGCAGGGACAAAGGGGGCTGAGTAGGAAACCTACAATTTCCATTCCTCTTCGCTGCCAATCTGTTTCCCCGGTTGTAACGACTGAGTAAGTTATTCCGCAAGGCTGGCTCATTAATTGAATTCCCTGCGAGGCTGACTTCGGGAGCCGGGAAGCACCGAGCTGGGATTAGCAGCAGGAGTGCATACGTTTCCGTGATTAAAATGATGGCGTCAGATCTGGAAGAATGTCATTATTCCCCTCAGTGTCACTCAGGGCAGGGAGCGAGCCATATGGTGCCCACCCCAGGGCTGCCTCGATATGTTTCATTTGAACAGTGACAAGAAACATCCAATGTCATAAAAATGCTGCAGCCCCCAGGAGACCCTCTGCACGCAGGGACGCGAAGCCTGCCATTTGAGAGTTGTGATTGCGTGCTTTTCCAAGAGGCAAGGCTGTTGGTGCTAATGAATCCCAGGGGCTGTTTCTGAGGCGGGGGAGTGATCATCTGGGGACGGTTTAAGCACCACTCACCCTATGGGCTTGCAGAACGCTGCCTCCCTCCAGCCAGCTTGCTACCCAGGTGATCCTTGAAAGCTGCAAAGCAGTCCTACTGGTCTGGTAGCTCCCGGCTATGCACATCCCCACGGCTCCCTCCGGCCTAAAGGGCACCTTCTCTGATGTGCCGAGCAATAAGGTGCAACAGAAACGGGTTGTTCAGGGAATAAATAAGTCTCTTGTTGTAGGATCAGCCATCTGGCCTAAGCTCTCTCCCAATCTGGGTTTTCACAATGGGCAAGCCTTCTTGATCTGGTACCATGAGTCCTCTTCTCTCTCATCAAGTTCAGCAGTGTTTCCATACCATTACTACAATGATAAATGCTTATCAGGACACCGGTTACATCTTTAATCAGTATTTATTATGGTGGCTGCCAACTGGTGATTTTTCTAATTGCACGATTCCTTTTACATCTATTAGTTGGTATTTTACTATCAGAGAGAGATTTTTTTCTTCTCTCATTGTTTGTTTGTGTCTGTCAGTATTTTACCATTATTTTTTTTTATGCCCAATTGTCTCAGATGGGGCCAGTGGGAAGGCTTTCAAGATGGCCCCCTGTCCCTTTGACATGCCCCATCCTTCTTTGAGCAATCCTTATATTCAGACACAGGATGTCCCAGGTTCTTTTACAAGACCTTTTTCATCTTCAGACCCAAAACCAGCCATTTCTCAAAAAACTCTGGTTCTTTTTAATGGGGAATGGTATTTAGAAACCGAAGAGCTGGGTAATATGTTTGATTATTACCACTTGGTGTCGTCGCTTCTATGCCCTCTCAGAGGACAGAGAAAAAAAAATCAGTTTACGTCCATCCATCCATCCATTCACCCATCCATCTACTCATTCATTCATCCATCCATCCATCCATCCACCCACCCACCCATCCGTTATCCATCCATCATCTATCCATCCATCTACTCATCTATTTGTCCTCTATTTTCTATCTATGTATGTATCTATCTATCTATCTATCTATCCATCCATCCATCATCTATCTTTAAAACCATGTGTTCATATTGACACCTCCAATACATCACTTTAGGGTTCACTCTAACCTTTCTTCTTTCCATATTTTTTAAATTTCCTTCTCAGATAATGAGAAATCTGGCTTCCACGAGCCCCTGTGTATTTACTTATTTCCTCGATGCTGGAATATATAGTTTCAGAAGTGCTAACCCATACTACTGAGCAAAACATACCTCATAGCTAGATTTCAGTATTTGTTTGCTGTTCTTTCTGTCTCTAGCCCAGGGATGTAGATTTAAAATCCTGTGTAGAAAGTTTATTTGGGTACAAACTCCCTCCTCATCCTTCACTGTGCTTGTTATTAATTTGGAATCACATAATACTTCAGCTCATTGGTTTCTGCTTGTACTTCATGGTTAGGCTTTACTGTTCTCATTCAAGTATATAAACATTAATCTGGTTCCAAAAGTCAGAACCAACTCACAGGCATATTCCTCTCCCCATCCGTTCACCTCGTTCTCTGGAAGTAACCAATGCCTTTCATTTCTGGTTCAGCCTTTCTGTGTGTCTTCTTGCACAAGCGAGCAGATCCATGTATATTTTCTTATTTTCTCTTTTTCTTACATAGATGGTAACATACCTTAGTCTTCTTATGCACTTGACCCCCCCCCACCCCCCCGCAACATAATAATGTCTCCTGGAAATCCCTCCATATTGTTTTATGGAAATCTTTGTCATTCTTTTGTACAGTTGCATAGTACTCTATGACATAGGCATACCATAGTTAATTCATCCACTCTCTTAGGTCAGGCGTCTAGATTTCTTCCAGTTATACATAGTGTAGGATAAACAACCTTGTCCCCACATGTCAGTTGCTAGATCACCAGGGGAAAGTGTATGTAGACTGTTAGAAATTGCCAAATTCTCCTCCGTGAGGGTTGTTGCTATTTGCATTCTTGTCAGCAACATGGGAGAAGCCTGGTTTCTTGTAGTTTCACCAATACAATGTATTGTCATCCTTTTGAACTTTTGTCCATTTGATTGGCGATAAATGGAATCTCCACGTTTAATTTGCATTTCTCTTATTATACATGAGACTGAAAATGTTTTCATGTTTATTGGACCATTTTTATAACTTTTGTATGTAAGTGGCCTGCTCATGCTTTTTGCCCATTTTTTTTCTATCAGAGTTCTGGCCACTTTCCTCTCAATTTTAAAGAATTCTTTATATTAGAGATATTATCCTTTCCCCCAATATATGTTGTTACTATATCTCTCAAGTGTCAATTTTCTTTTGGTCTTATTTATGGTGATATTTTTCTGTGTGAAAGATTTTTTTAATATTATGGAGTCAAGTTTATCAGTCCTTACTTTTGTTCCTTTCCCCTGTTTCACAGTTGGAAAGCCTTGGTCTCCACTAAGATGAAAGAGAATCCACTCACATTTACATGCAGCAGGTTCGTGGCTGTGAGCGTTCTCACCTAGAGTTCTGGTTCATGTGGAGTTGATGCTTACCTATTGTGTGGGGTGAGGATCTAATTTTATTTTTTCACAAATGGCTATCTAGTTGCCCTGGCACTGTTTATTAAAAAGTTCATCTTTGCTCTGGTGATTTGAAATAATATATTTACCGTATACTAAATTTCTAGACGTACTAAATTTCTAGACGTTCTGGGTGATTTGTTCTGCTCCACTTATCTGTCTGTCTGTCTGTCTGTCTACTCATGATCCAGGCTGCACTGCTTTGCTTCCAGAGGCCTTCTAGAACATCTTCGTGTCTGGAAGCGCTCGGCCCTCGCATAGATTTTTTTCTTCCCTATGTTTCCTTAGCTATTCATGCCTGTTTCATTTTCTACATGAACATCAGCATCCACTTTCCTAGGTTCATAAAGCTTCTCGCTGATATTTGTATTGGCATTTTGACATTTGCAAATTAATGTAAGGAGGACTGAGATCTTTCTGATATTGAATCATCCCATTCAACCCCCACCTTACTGCCTGCTTTCTCGGATGCTCCTGGTACCACTGTATTAATTGGGTTGTTGGGAAGCAGACATCAAAACACAATTAGGAGTGGGAGAAGTTTATTGGGGGGCATGTTTGTGAAAGTGACTAAGTAGTGATGTGACTATATTGGGTGGAAGGAAGTGGGGGGTGTTGATTTTACAAGATACATCATAACAGAAAGCCAAGAGCAAACAAAAGGTGGACCACTCAGAACTGCGTGGCACGTGCATAATGTTTACATATATGGGGCAGCTATCAGAAAAAAAGGACCAGCAGTGAAACGCTGTTGCCTTTGGAGCAAGGCTTGGGGGCAGGGAGGGGAGTGGGGATTTGTTGCCTTTCACTATTACTCTGCCTGATTTTTTTTTATTTGTTTAAATCCTGCACAGATTTTATTTCATTGAACAACAAATCAGTTAAAGACCAAAATTTCTAAACAGATTAATGACAGGCATGGATAATCCTAATAGATAACCCACTAAGGCCTGAATAACAACACCACTGGAACTAATGTCTAAAAAGGCAGGGAAAATGCAAACACTGAAAAAGAGGGCACGTGAAGGAAAGGGTTAATTCGGAAGCTGGCTTAAATGCCAAGATTGAAATTTATTCCGGGCATCAGCGTGAGGAAGTCAGAGGGGGATTTGTCAGCCCACATCAGCTGGCTTCTTAATTACATCCTTGCCTCCCCAAGACCATGGAGGCGTCAATCACCTTCTCCATGAAGTCGTTCCCGGCACAAAAAATCCATTATTTAGCTCGCACCCGAAGACTCTTTCTAGAGCTGTCAGTGGATGAAACGCCCGTTAAAGGGTAAAAAACACACAGTTGGTTCAAGCAGCTGTTTTGTTTATAATTGTTTGGCTTGTTATTTTTGAAGCTGATGGGTTATTTTGATGTCATGTAGCTACAGCCTCAGAATCCCCAAACGGCTGGAAGTCAGGCGGGGGCAG
The DNA here is from genome assembly GCF_014108235.1 of Myotis myotis. Classification (NCBI taxonomy): domain Eukaryota; kingdom Metazoa; phylum Chordata; class Mammalia; order Chiroptera; family Vespertilionidae; genus Myotis; species Myotis myotis. The sequence goes on along the minus strand of NW_023416390.1, from coordinate 33,511,952 downwards.
CGGAGCTGGGCAGCTGCGGCTGGCGCTGTGGGAATCCGAGGCTCCCACTGGGGTGGGAACAGTGAGGGAGGCTCAGACATCATGCAGAAAGACACCGCAGGCCAAGGGGCCAGGCATTAACCAGCTCTTTCCTGTAGTGTCAGTCTCCTTACAATTTACTCCGGGAAGAGCCAACATCTGAGTAGCTGAACGTACCCATCTCTATATTCCAGAAACGTCCCATAGACGTATTCCAAGTGCCAATCACTTTGCAGTGACCTCCTGGCATCCGGTTTGAAAAGGACTGGCTCACTTCACTTAACACAGTGTCCTCCAGGCCCACCCATGCAGTTGCAATGCTGGGACTTCTTTCTTTTCTTTTTAAATTAAAATTGTATATATTCAAAATGCAACACATCATGATTTTATATACTACCTCTACGTAGTGGAATGATGACTACGGTCAGGCTCATTCACACATCATCTCCTCCCAACTACCATTCTGTGTGAGATGAGAGCACCACGAATCTACTTTCTTAGCCAATTCCCAGTATCTGCTGCAGTTTTAACTATACTCAACGTGCTGAGCGTTAGCTCTCTCTACTCATCCCACATAGCTGCAGCCTTGTACCCTTGATGAAGGAGTGTCTTCTTTGTTTAAGGCTAAATACTATTCCTTATAGAAAGGCAAATACTGCTTGATCTCACTTATATGTGGAATCTGAAGTAGTCAAATGCCAGGAGTAGAGAATAGAATGGTGGTTGGAGGGGTCGGGGTGAGGGAATGTTGGTCAAGGGTACGAAGTTTAGTTACGCAGGGTAAGTTTGTTCTGGAAGTCTAGTGTTCAACAATGTAAATATTGTTCACAGCACTGTAATGTGTACTTGAACTTTACTAAGAGGGGAGATCTTATGTGCTCTCATCACAAAAATGCAAACATGGTCACTTTGTGAGTTGATGGATATGTCACTTAGTTTGGCGTTGGTGATTATTTCGCAATGTATTTGTACAATAAGACACGAAGCCACGCATTTTTGTCAGTTATACCTGCTATGTGTTCTCCCCAAAATTCAAAAATTGAGATTCTAACCCCAAAGATGATGATATCAGGAGGTGGGACCTGTGGGAGGCCCCTCCGTTGGGAGGATGGCCAGGTAACAGTTTCTGGCTAATACGCAGGGCTGGCCACATCATTGTAGGACCCCAGGAGAAAACCCGGAACCCTTCCTTCAAAAAGCAGGGGACAGGCTTTTCCTTTCTTCCCAAGTTTCTCTAGCTGCCTGCCATGGTGTTTTCATTTGCGATTTCCTGCTGTGAGATGAGGATGCTCGGGAAGTAGGTGCAGATGCTCACAGGGTGGACCTGCTGACCCTCCCCAGCGGTTACCGAGCCTGGGTGAGAACATGTGGGGGAGGTGAGCCGAGGCTCTGAGTCTCCCAGGGCACGCTCCATTGTCCCATTGGATTTTACGCCTAAACCACAAATTCAAAGAGAAAGTTATTGAGAATGTTAAGATGATGACCACAGGGAATTAAACCCCTGGTGGGACCCTCCGGAGGGCACGTCCCTGCTGTGGCCTCTACAGGAAAGGCAGCAGGGAGAAGAGGGGGGCGGAGAGGTCAGGTCGGCCCACCCACACTCTCTGCCACCATGTCACAGGCGAAAGGCACTCTGTCACTCTGGACTGTCACCAGCACAGTGGGCTGGTGCTCACTCAGAGCTGAATGACCCAGGCATCTGGGCTACGTCTGAGAACTCAGTGGTAGCAATCGCTTCCCACTCTCCTGATATTTTCAGCTTTACTAGTTTCATCTGGAAATAAAACCGAGGGGTGGGTGGCAGGGTAATTTTTTTCATCGAATATTTAATAGAAACTATGAATATGAGCAAGTCTATGTCATATTTGGAAGACTCTTGCATCATCAAAACTGTATTCCTTCCCATCTGGAAAGTATTTTTAAGGAAATAATTGTGTATATTAACAAGTCCTTTTAAAATCCCCCAACACAACTTCATCTTTTCAAGGGAGTCCACCCTTGGTCTTCATTTCTGTGGTTCTTGTGATTTTAGAATTCTAGGATTTTTTGTTTTTCTTTTTAAATTTCCTACCACTGGATCCCCAGTATGCAGAACAGAGGCCAGCACCTAGTAAGTGTGGATAAATATTTGTTGAATGCCTGCATGAGTTCATTTAGAATTATTACTCAGGTTTTATAAGGTAACATATTCTTTATAAGTAAAATCAAACCAGAAGGGCTTACGCTCCACTAGCCAGTTCATTTCAAATTCTTGGAAAGGTTTTCTTTCCCTTGTTGTTTTGTAATAGATGAATATAATTTATTTTTTGAGTTGTTTAAACATGGAATTTATTAGGGATTCTTGTTTATTTCAGTTCTAGATTGGGCTGGAAAATGACTTTTAACCACGAAAAAGGGGGTCAGGTCAGGCTCTTAGACACTTGGTGTGAAAGCCCTGGACTGGATTAAAGCTGGAACTAGAGGTTGGACCTGGAGACTGTGGCCCAATCACTTCTACTCTAGCACCAATGGGCCTTGTTTTGGGGGATGGTCGGAGGTAGCATGGACGAACACTGGCCATATGCCCTTCCTGAAAAAAGAATGAGCTCCATTGTTGAGCCTTGCGACCCAAGTAATAAACACAAGCCAAAGAATGCCATTGTGAGCAGGATGCCCAGTTTCCACAAGCTTAGGGTCCCAAGTCACCCTTACAGGGAAACTCCATTCTTCCAGAATTGTAAGGATAATGCATAAAGTGGTAATCTCATCTCACATGCACTGAAAGGAGAACACAGATTTTGGACAATGGCTCATAGACCCAAAGAAAATGTGCTTCTCAGTAGATGTATCACATCCATGTGGTAACTTGGGATCGCAAGTTCCTTGTGGTTGCCTGTAACCAAAACCTAACTTCCTCCAAGATTCTTTATGTCTTTGTGGCTGGCCACTGAGGTTGTGGCGGTGTCATGGCCACCCACATCTTTTGTTTTGTCATTTCTTTGGCATGCCAGGTATGGTACCATACCCTGTGGAATTCAATACTCATTGGTCAACCCACACTCTTTCCATCACCCAGGATTTCTAACATGAAACAAAGAATTTAGAGATTGCCAGGAGAGAGTTTTACTAATAAATAGCCAATTGCACTAGAATTATGAAAGAAATGTCACCTTAAGTAGCTTCCAGTTGGCAGAAAAGAATAAAATGCTAGTAAAATAATGTCAGTCACTGGTATTTAATGTTGGTTTTCTTTTTCAAACCCTACCCACAGTCTTGTCTAAGGACCCTTCTCCCCATAGTGGGGTAGGTAGTACAGCAGACATTCTTCCCATTGTATGGATGAAAAAAGTTGGTACAGATGGAGTCCGAGTCTTTGTCTCCGATGGCTCACTTAGTGAGAGAGAAGGGGATACATGTCCCGTTAGCATCCCCTCCACCATGCAAGGAGACTTGGAAGGGGATGGGGTGGCTGAAAAAGAACACCAGGGGTCAAAAATAGAGCCCTATGATGGGATTTTAGCGAGCCACATAACCTCTTTGATCTCAGTTTCTTTATTTCTCAAAGAGAGAGAAGATGTAGACTTGAGGATCTGTCAGATGGAGACTCAGGCCACATATATAGAAGAATCTAGTCATTCTTATTCTAGCGTGCTATTCATTCACTTACCTCATGAATTTTGACTGTCACACTGGAGTTCCAGGCCCAGGCATGCAGTGTGTAGACCCATGTTGGGTGCTGTGAAGGCACATCCCCTTCGTGCTCAGTGGCATGAGATAAACTACCTACGGGGTTGGTACTGCATCCTCCAAATTCTGCCTTAGCGGACACAAAGTTATTCACGTCATGGGCAAAACCCCCGGTGGCCTGTTTTTCAGTTATTTGGTGTATGTTGCTGGATTTACCCAGCCTTACAATGAGATTTTCATTTCCAACCTGAGTTTTTAGCTTAATGTGCTTTTTCACTCCTTCTGAAGGAAAAGTAAGGTGCTATATACCTTAACAAGTTGGCCATACTTGGCCCTGAAAGCAGAATGGATTGTTGAAGGACTCTGTGGCAAATAAAAACGTTAGTTTAATTTGGAGAGGGAGGCATCTTGTAGACAGCTAGAACCCAGGATTGAGGAGGACCTCAGGTGTCCCCTAGCAGAGTTCCATGGGATGGGTGAACCGGCACTCCCTTGTACGAGGTTTACTGTGAGTCTTTGGTGAGCGCCATTGGAAAGCCAGGTGGTCACATAGCAGATGGACTCATTTGTTGATTTCCAAAATTGGAGCCACACGCGGGACAGGAACGAATGAAGCTCTTATGCGCCCAGGCAGCAAGTGTTTATGAAAAGGTGGCAATAGGCGGAGTATGGTACATGGAGCAACAAGATCCTGAGACTCAAACAAACCTTCATAGAGAGTTCCATTTGTCAGCGAAGGGTAAAGGAGAGACTGTTATGTGTAAAACGTTACTTTGATTTTTCTCAAAGTCCTCTGTCCATTTAAAGTAAACTCAAAACAAAGCAAGAGAATGGAGGTTATAGAGCGAAAGTGAAAACAGCACAAAACACTATAGTTCCAATGAAATTTTAATGTAATTTTTAACTAGTTGGTGGAAAATAATCTCATTTCTCAGTTTATAAAAGCAGAAGCAGTGATGGACATAAAACTTGATAAATATAAATCTGCTAAGTGAAGACATGTTAATTATGAAAATACATTTAGCCAAGAGAAAAATAAAAAAATAGGAAATATAGGAAAGTCACCTTAAACATAGTAACTGAGAATGAAAAAAGCAAACAAACAAATAGCTTGAAGTATCTCTGTAAACCTTCAGTGACTTTCAAGGAGGCAAGAAGTCTTAGTATCAAGCGTTTTGTAGCCCGAAGTGAAAATAACACCTGCATTTTCCTCTTTAGAACCAGAGCGTAAAGGCAGGTCTCCCACTATAATCAGGGGTAGCAGCCTCCTTCTGGTCTTCCACGGTCCTGGACCAGAGACCTCAGAGCTGACAGGGCACAGCAACCTGCCATCACCATTACAAGGAACACTCATTCCTCTTTGTGAACGTTCAAGACAGGGCTCCTGTCTGCAGACACAGAGAAGGGAGGGAAGAGTGGAAGAGAAGGGAACTTACATTACTTGAACACCTACTATGTGCCACTCACGGTGCTGGTCACTTTACCCATATTATGTTATTTAATCCTTCCTGTGCCTAGAGAGGTGGTGACCATTACCTGTATCTGGAAGAGGTAGGGTTGGATGTTCAGGGAGATTAATACATTTGAACGTGGACATACAAGTAGAAAAGGCCACAACCAGCATTCAAAGCCATGGTAGGGAATGACACCATATCTATTATGGACGGAATTGTGTCCCCCCAACATTCATGTGTTGAAGTTCTAACCCCTAGTACCTCGGATTGGGACTGTACTTGCAGGAAGGGTTCAGGGGCTAATTAATTTAAAATGAGGCTGTTAGAATGGGCCCTCATCCAATCTGACTGGTGGCCTTAGAAGAAGAGGAGATTGAATATCATCGCCTGGTTTAGAAAATAAGGGAGGCGTGAGGATGTCAACATAAACCATAAAATTTAACTTCCATGTGTACTTCTTCTCTACCTTTAAAATAAAAAAATGTCTGAGTCTGTGTAACAAAAGGGGCAAGGACCATTCCTGTCACATTTTGGGATTTGCATTAATACTTACCTTGAAAGGCGAGTTGGTTAACAGACTCAGGACTGTGTAGGGATATCATAGAAACCACATTTTTAAGTGAAAAACTGCATTTATTAACTTCTAGCTGTAAAGCCCAGTGTCACAGGAGAGTGACTTTGTCACCAACCTGTGTCGTGATAGCCATTGCCTTTGCCTCTGCCGACTGTCACATCTGACCCAGTGACAGGTCAGACCTCCTTCTTGGGAACGTTATTTTCACAACTGAGAGGGACATCAACTCAACAGCCTGTGCAGAATCTGTCCCCCTCCCCACACACATGCAGGGAGGCAGGTGTGCCTCACCCTGGCCCTGATCCGGCAGGTAGTGTGGCCTCCAGCATTCGCCCAGAGGAGGAGACATGTAAACCACTCTGAGGCTTTAAATTGGATGGAGTGTTAGCACCCGAAAGTAACTGGGACATTTGGGTTCTGTTCAAGATACCATGAAGGAATGAAAAGGAAATTTAACAATATGCAGTTTGAGGTGGTGATGAAAGAAAAATAAATCCCTAGTCCATCTCACGAGTTACAACTATTTACCGAAGCACCTGGCTGGACTTGCCCTGATGCCTGTTATGTCTTATTGGATGTGCAGTGACATTTTCTCCTATTTTCTTTGCTAAAACTCAGAGCCAAATCAACCACCTTTTCCAACTCACTGGAAAATGATGGTATTTTTGGTGTGTGATCACTTACTTTACCTCTCTGTAAATAGTTTCCAAAATGATCTAATTTCCTCAAATATCTAGTCATCTTTTATATCATAAGTACTTTGTAAATCAACTCAACTCACTTTCAGGAAGAAGAGGACTGGGAATTAGTGAAAATTGCACAGAGCCATGACCCAGGTGTCGGGACCTGTGAAGGAAGAGAAGACCTGAGGCTGCAAGTCCGAGATTGAGGCGTTGGCAGGGCTGGTGTTTTCTGAGGACTCTCTCCTGGGCCTGCGGACAGCTGCCTCCTCGGTCTGTCTTCACACGGTCTTCCCTGCGTGTCTGTGTCCTAATCTCCTCTCTTACAAGGACACCAGTCACATTAGATTATGGCTCAGTCGAATGACCTCATTTCTAACTTAATTACCTCCTTAAAGAATATCTCCACATATGGCCACGTTCTAAAGAACTGGGGGTTAGGACTTCAACCTATGAATTTTGGGGGGACACAGTTCAACCCATCACAATATGAGTTCCTGGAAAATGTATATTTTTATTTTGGATGAATTGTGTGTGTGTGTGTGTGTGTTTTTAGTGAAATTGAACATCTTTTTATATTCTTATCATCTTAGATTTTTCTCCATTTTCTCTCCTGTGAAAGGTGTTTCTATTTTATTCCTGTTTGCTCTTGAAGTTTTGACCTATTTTCAAATTGATTTGCTAGAGCTATTTTAAAATATGTATTCTAGGTACTGCTCCATGTAGACTGCACTGCCTCCCTCCAATCTGTTGTTGTGAATGACTCTGCCCTCACATCTTTACTAAGGTACAAATAACAAGTAAAAGTTGTTTCTATTTAAGGTGTACAACTTGGTGTTTGGATATACGTTTATATTGTGAAATGATCACCACAGTCAAGTTAACTAATATATCCATCACCTCACATAGTTACTATGTATGTGGTAAGAGCATTTAAGATCTGTTCACTCAGCAGATTTCATGGATGCAATGCATTATCGGTAACTATTGCCATCAGACATACAGGGCATGGTATAAAGGTCAAGTGTAAGTGGAGTCTCTTCAAATACAATAGTTATCCCCAAAACGCTAAGACAAAATAAAGACATATTCAGATCTTATTCATATCATTTTCTATGCCCCTCATTATAATTTTGAAGTTTCACCGTGGAAACCTTGTGTTAAGCTAGTTTCTAAATACTTAAGAACGTGTTTTTCATGTGAATGAGTTATTGCTTTTATGACTTTTTTGTTGTTGTTAGTATTAATGTAGAGAAATGCTGTTGAAGGTTTGTTCGAAGAGCCCATGAGTATTTTAGGTAAGGGATTGTTCCATCAGTAAATGACGGCAGTTTCTCTTTCTCTTTAGTTCCTTTATTCTTTATTCATTTTCTTTCCTCTTACTGTTGGCCACGCCCTCTGACATGCCCTGAACAGTGTCAGTAATTGTGGGGAGGCACAGGACAGGAGTCGGCTGAAGGCAGCTGCCCCTGCCTTGACTTTTCCAAACAAGTCTGAGCCCCCAGGTGTTTTACTGGAATCTTTATGCTTAGTCTTCAGACGTCCTTGCTTAAAGGACACTACAGATACATGTGTCTTCTCAAGGATGCTTACCCTGCTGATAGTATCTAATAGTTAAATTTAGTTCAAGCTGTTGTTACAATAAAAGCCCAAGGAGGCAGGCGAATGGGGCTGTTTGGTTTCTCAGGCCAAGCAGCCCCTTAGCCCTCTCTTTCACAAAAAAACGTGTGTCAGAGTAATCATTCATCCGTCACTCAGGGTCTGCCGATCAGCCCCGACAAGTAATAATGGATATTCTTTTTTTTTCTTTAATATATTTTATTGATTTTTTACAGAGAGGAAGTGAGAGGAATAGAGAGTTAGAAACATCAATGAGAGAGAAACATCGATTCAGCTGCCTCCTGCACTCTCCTTACTGGGGATGTGCCCGCAACCAAGGTACATGCCCTTGACCAGAATTGAACCTGGGACCCTTTAGTCTGCAGTCCGACGCTCTATCCACTGAGCCAAACCGGTTAGGGCAATAATGGGTATTCTTGTCGTACAACCAATCTTAGGAGGAATGTGTATAAATTTCTCCAGCAGGAATGTAAGGCTGGCTGCAAGTACTGGGTATAAAACTATTAAGTTATGGAAGTTCACTTCTCCCAGCTTGCTGAGAGCCATTTTCTCATTAACAGGTACTGAGCGTCACTAGATACCTTTTCTGTAGCAGTTGAGATAATCGCAGGTCTATTTATTCTTTAATCTATTATTGCTCTATGTTGTGGTCAGATGCTAACTCTGCCACTCTATTGAATGGCTATATGGCAGCGTTCTTTCTCCAATAATGACTTAGACATGCGATTTGGTGAACTGGTCTAGACTGTGTTTACTGTATTTTTTTCTAAGTTGGGACAACCTAGGAAAGATTCCAGTAAAACATCTGGGGGCTCAGACTTGTTTGGAAAAGTCAAGGCAGGGGCAGCTGCCTTCAGCCGACTCCTGTCCTGTGTGCTCAGAAGAGGGAGGCCTCTTTAAGTCTATAGTCCAACCTGATTGTCCTTGAATTGTCTTAACTATTGTCCTAAGTTAAAAGCTGCATCATTATCTCTAGGTTCCATGACATTTTAGCAATTATGCTTACTGTCGATGTGAGGAAAGGAGTACCGAGAAAAGAAGATGCGAAACAATTAGGAGTGGCGGTGGAAAACGTCAGCTCAGTTTCCTTTCGTCCTTCTGATGCTTTCACAGTTGTGGTTCCTGGAGCCAATCTGTGTGTTTATGTCTGTAAGCCATTTCTCACAATGTCCGTCGGGTCTCCTTTGGCCATCATAGTGTGGTCACAAATGGAGCTCATCAGCTGTAGGGAAGGGAGAAGCCGGCGATGGTCAGCCACGAGGACTGGGACGTGGGTTTCTCTCCTCGCAGCAGCTAAACCCACGGCTGAGATGCTGGTGGGGACACCTGGCTGCCATCAAAGCCTACCCAACAAGGGGCTAGCAGTACATGTGTGGCTTCTGGCCTCTTTTACATCCCCCACAAGACTCCATTAACCCTAAAGCGCAGTGAGAAAAACACCGAACTCTGTTTAGTTTTGAGTAGAGGCCATCACTTGTTCTCATGTGTCTGTTGTCAGAGCCGAGCGCCTAGTCCTTGGGCTGCTGCTATATTTAACTGTGTTCCTGTTCTTAATGACGCTTTGTTGTGAAGCCCCATAAATACTGAGTTGCATCATTGCCTAAACTGCAGGCTGACGGGCCGCCCCATTTGTCTCTTGGAAATGAATGTGTTTGTGGCCGTGGGAACAGCCTGCTCCCCGGGGGCCTCCTTCACTTCCGGTGAGGAGCTCAGCGATGGAAGGGGGACTGTCATCGTCCCCTTCCCACGTCTGGCAGGAAGCCTTCTCCTGTCACATGGGTTCCTGCTGCGGTTTCTGTGGCTTTTCAAAGAGAACAGAAAGGCTCCGCTATCTTGGTTTCCTTTTTTATTTTTTCTGGAAACCCACGATTATCTCCTCATGGACTGGCATTTTGTAAAATTTCCCTTTGAAAAGCGTCCTGAGCTGTGAACTGCTGGTATTCAGTCTGGAAACGTCCTCTGTGACTCGCGCTGGCAGCACCGGGAAGAGTGGCTTTTTTCCACAGCCTGGCGTCTCCGCTGCCGCTTGTCACCCGCAGGTGTGTGGTGGCCTCTGTGCTGGGCCAGCAGCTTCCCCCAGGCCCGGCTGTGGGCCCCGGGAAGGCCGGGAGTGGGACAGGACAGGGCGCTGGCAGCACCCGGTCCTCTAGCTCTCTGATGGACGGGACAAATGCAAGACATCACCCTGACAGGAAATCAGGCTGAGGATCCCCAAGTCTCCTTCCAGTTCTCAATTTTTCATCTGCTTCCTTCTCACCACCGTTGCTTTTATTTGCTGGGGAGGCACTGAGTGAGGGGAAACGTGCCCTCCACTGAGTCCTGCAACAGTCACCTCATGCGTGTCCGGGGAGGCATCGAGGCTTTGGGAAATGGAGTGTCCGTCTCAGCAGCGGGTCCGTCTAAATCTCTCTAGAGACCGTAGGGAAAGATCCCACAAAACCCCACAGGAGCGATTCTCAAGGCGGCGCAGTCACTCTGAGATCCACACTGCGGTCTGTCCTCCGCGTTTCTTTCATCCGTCGGTCCGTTCGGCAAAGGCGGCGGGAGTGTCAGGCCCCTGCAGGCTGGGCAGGCTGTCCTGTGATTTTTTCCACACGCCTCCGCCGTAATGGAAATTGGGGGTAGGCGTTCTGAAGGACACAGAGTGACTCCATGGCTTGGGTGTCCAGGCCAGCGGCAGCCCCGTGAGACTGGGGAGAAGGCACTGAGGGCCCCAGGCTCTGCCAGCCAGCAGGCGTGGGCTGGGCTCGTCGTCAGTGACCCAGACGGGGCTGACCCCAGAGGGCGGTGGTTAGGGGACGTGGGCATGCGGGTGCCTGGCTAGAGTATGGCAGGGAAGACACAGCAGGCCTGGGACAGTTACAGGACTTATCAAGATGACAGCTAGGACCTCACCTGCCATGGTGCTGTGGTCCATGACCGACCCCCCCCTCCCCGGTACTGCCCCTGTCCTGTTACTTTTAGGCATGAACGCGATTTTTCCTGCATTCCTGCCCATGCGGCCTCTGATCTGTTCTTTCCACAGTGATTTTCAGCAGCCCGAAAGAGCAGCACATGTTTATTTTAGCAAATACCATGGACAATTCTGAGGCCCGGAAGTGCAAAGAGAGTCAGGGGGGCTGGGGAGGAGAGGAGGGGGGAGCATGAGGCACGGGCATGGTGGCAGAGCGCAAGGCTGAGGGGAGCAGGGGCAGGAAAGGAAGGGACACACAGTGCTCCTGGAGGAGGTGACTGTCAGGATGCATAGAACCTGGAAACTTCCCTGATGGGAGGCCCCGAGCTGCTCTCAGAGGATTGCCCACCGTTCCCGGCCGCCCAGCAGCCCGGAGGAAACCCTGACAGCAGAGCCAAGGGGGCGAGCTGTGGCAGAACGGGACCCAGGGCAGAGAGGTGGCCGCGGCCCTCGCCATCACCAGCGCACCTCTCCCTCAGCGGAGCATCCGTGGTCAGGGCCGATGTCAGAGCCCAGCAGCTTCAGGCTCGTGTGGCCACGGACGGCCAAGCATGGGTGACAGTGTGGGCCACAGAGCAGACTGGGCTCAGACAGCACCCTCCTCTCACACTCCTGTGTGTGCGCACATGCGTGTGTGTGTGTGCGTGTGTGTGTGTGTGTGTGTGTGTGTGCCCTGTTGGTTCTGTTGCTCTGGAGAGCCCTGACTAACACAATAGTATTCCTGACTTCCCGGGTGCTGTGAGCTCTGTGGGTACACTCGGGGGAAAGTAGAGTATTGTGATGGGGGGTTGGGGCAGGGGGATGGACAGCAGGTATTTAGTGGGCGCAGAGTTTCCTTTGGGGTGATGAGAATGTCTTGGAACTAGATAAAGGTCATGGTTTCATGACATTGTGAAGGGACAAAATGTCACTGAATTGTTGACTTTTAAATGGTTAACTTATGCTACATGAATTGTACCCCCACTTAAAACCAACTATTAAATGTTTGGGGAAAAAAGCAAAACAAAACACGGCCCTAGTTTAAAAGAGACAAAGCCCTAGTCAAGTGTGATTTGTGTCAGGAAAGGAAACCGTGTTAGCACTGGTCACGGGTGAAAACGTGTCCTTCCAAACGATGCTGGAGCCCCAGCCCTCGGTGCCTTGACTGTGACCTGACTTGGGAGTAGGGTCTTACCGACGATCAAGTTAAGCCAAGGCCAGTGGAGTGGATCCTAATGGTTAAATGCTGGTGCCCTTATAAAAAGGGGAAATGTGGACCCAGAGAGAGACACATGCAAAGGGAACGCAGCGTGGAGACAGGGAGAACGCGCGTACAAGCAGAGGGGTGCTGCGGCCACGAGGAGCAGGGAGAGGCCGGCAGATTCTCACTCACAGCCGTCAGAAGGGACTGGCACTGCCCACACCTCGAGGCCAGACTTCCGGCCCTAGAACTGTGAGACCCTAAATTTCTGTAGTTATGCCTCCCACTCGTGGTTCTTTGTTAGGGCAGCCCCAGGACACTAGCACAGCACCAGTGGCCTCTTCCTGCCCGTGGTGGCCTAACGCTCCCCATTCAGCTCTCCTTCCAGGAGGATGGAGAAAGGCGTGGTCCTCCCCCTCCCCCCCATCCCTGGGCTGCTTGTAGAGACTTGCTTCTGACCAACAGGATGTGGCAAAGGTGATGGGATGTCCTTTTCACAATAGGTTACATAGAATGGTGACTTCCCGCCCTAACCGGTTTGGCTCAGTGGATAGAGCGTCGGCCTGCAGACTGAAGGGTCCCAGGTTCGATTCCGGTCAAGGGCATGTACCTTGGTTATGTGCACATCCCCAGTAGGGAGTGTGCAGGAGGCAGCTGATCGATGTTTCTCTCTCATCGATGCTTCTAACTCTCTGTCCCTCTTCTTTCCTCTCTGTGAAAAATCGATAAAATATATATATATTTTTAAAAAAGAATGGTGACTTCTGTTCATTGGCAGAATCTCTGTGGCCTTTTCAGCTCGCACTAGGATGAAGCGTGCTGCCATGTCCTACCAACAACCACAATGGCTTGGATCCCTCCCCAGTCTACACTGAGTGTGAGACCTCGCTGGCGGAGCAGAGGATACCACAAAGCTGTGCTCAGATTTCTGACCCACAGACACCATGAGCTGCGAGTAGCCCCTGAGTTCTGGGGTAATTTGTTGTGCAGCAGTAGGTAACTAATAAGAAGCCTTTGTCAGGGGTGAGTCCAGATTCACACTGTCCATAGCGGCGCAGATGGGTGGGCACCTGGAAAGGCTGGTAGTAGAGATCCTGTCCTCTCTCTGCTTACTTGATGTTGCCCATTTACTCCTTTGTTCATTCAAAAAATATTTGATGAGTAGAAGAGATACATGCAACAGAGCATACAATCGGACGAGTTTTTCTGACTTCATGAACTTGCAGTTGAGTTGGGAAGACAGGTATTAGTCAAATAACCAACCCACACTACAGTGCCCTGCCAGCACAGATAGAACTATGAAGTGTGAGAAGGGGTTAAGCAGGCAGAATGTGAGGGGAGAGTATTCCTGGTAGAGAGAGTAGCATGTGCAAAGGCCCTGTGGCAGGAGAGAGCAGTGTAAGTACAGAAGGATGGGAGGTGGCTGCTTCTCTAGAGAGTTGAGGGAGTGTGTTTGGACACAACACTGGGCTAAAGGAGGACCCTGTTAGGACGTTTTATACAAATTTTTGGTTGGGAGTAGCAAACTTAGCACATGCATGGAGTAACTCTTCTTCCTAAAATACCACGGAAACAATAAAAAACTATAAACCCACAAAGATAGCATGAAAGAAGCGAGGACAGCAGTGAACCTATACGAGGGAAGCAGGGGAGCAATCTGACTTACATCACAGCCCCCAAAGGCCCATGGAAAGTTCATACAGAAACTCAGACCCCAGGCTTATTCCCCACTTGACCCCTGACCCTTTCCTGGGGAAGGAGGCCAGGAGAACCTACTCTGGGGACTTTGATCAGCCAGAGGTGAACACTTACTGTTCATCTTAGGGCCCAGACACTTAGAACACTCACAGGAAAACATGAAGGTTCCCAAAGGCACAGCCCAGCGATTGCTGACAGTGGAGGCTGACCCCTACAGTGACCCCATCAGCGACTGTCCAGTTCGTAGGGCCTGGAACTTGGATGTGGCCCAATTGCCAAGGATTATAAGACAGCGGGGAAAACAGATGTTTGGCATCTGGGGAGCTTAAACAAAGACAGTGCTGGCACCGACCTTGACTTAACTATTCTGGGGTGGGGTCAGGACACTGTTTTTTGTTTCTTTGTGTCTTTTGTTCTTATTTAAACCCTTCGAGTGACCCAGTATTCAGCAGGGGCTGAGAAAAGCTGCTGTGCAATCTGAGTCGGACCTGAACCTGGATTTGGGCCCTCGTCTCACCAGCTCGCAGCCAGGTACATGTGTGTTCATAGGTGCATGTATATAAGTGTACACACACACACACACACACACACACACACACACATGAGGGCATCCGAACACCGAGGACTTGCAAACAGACAAATTGCTGAGTTTCATCCAGGGGTTCTGGTCCAGACCAGAGAGGTGGGTGACAATCTGCATCTAACCAGTTCCCGAATGATAGGAGGCTGCTCGTCTGGGAGCCACACTCTGAGGCCCGCTGCCTTGGGGGCTATGTGTGTGGGTCGTGGGTTCAGACCCGGAACTGCTGAGTTCAAGCCCTGGTTTTCCCATTCACTGGCTGATCAGATCCTTACTTGAACTTCCTCGCCGTCGTTCCCTCCAGCTATAAAATCGGCAGGTGCAGTGGTGAGAGGAGAGAAGAAGGTGCAGGTGACCTCAGAGCGCCCGCAGGGCCGCCAGAGGTCAGTGCTGTCGTGGGCGCATCCCTGCCCCTCTCAGCTTCATTAGGCCCAAGGCGAACAAGGCGAACGCAGCCCTGACACTTCAGAGGGTGGAGCAGAAAACGAGCTGATGTACGTACACTGGGGCTTTGAAAATGACAGTGACCCACGACCGGGAGCCACCACTGGTTTTGTTACTATCATGGAAGACCAGGGGCAATCTCAATATTGCACTAAGTCGCTTTTCAGTGGTTTTGCTTGGTGTCATTCAGTGTACCCTGAAGGGGTGGAGGTTTTTAGCTGGACCATCTCCGGGTGTTTGTGAGGGTGAAGGAGTTAACACGTCCGTGCTTAGAGTGACATTCAGCACGTGGGAAGAACATATTGGCATTTAATTGAATGTTCTTATTTGCTTCCCATCTATTATATATGAGTTAATGAAGCATGCTCTGTGGTGGAAATCCTTTGTCCATTTATCTGTGGGATCTTTAATTTTTTTCTAATCATTTTTTGTGAGCACTGTAGGGACTGTGGATGTTTTCTGGGAATGTTTTATCTCACTCTGTCCTCACTTATATATTTAAGCATTTTTAATTACTAAATCCTTTGAATGTCTCTTTTGTGATTTTTTTTTTATTACATAAGAATTCTTAAATTAACCCTGCATCGAAAAATCTAATATTCAATTACATTTTAAAGGCATGGTTTTACTTATTATTTTACTTTTATTTCAATACAGAGTACTTTATTTTCCAAATAAATTACTGTTAAAATGTTTATTTCATTTGTCATATACAATTACTATTCAGAAGAGCACTTGAAAATGTTGCAGAGGATGGAGTTTTTCCAGTTTAAACATAAATACTAATATTAGATATTATATTGGCATCATAAATGTGGATTATAAGATTTTTACTTCTTTAACATTTATGGAGAATTTATTTATGACCTTGGAAAAATATAATCACTTCACATAAATATGATTTTACATCTTGAAAGTAACTGACATTGTGCAGCTGTACGGGTTACACAGGCCTGTGCACGTCTCCTGCTCTCCAGACAGCCATTGGAGGGGGTTGCCACTGTCTGAATCGGGGCAAGAGTGAGTTACCATCTCACACAACGATTGCATTGCTGTCTATCACTTCCCTCGCATGTCTAATACATTTTCTTTTGCCTGTTTTGTTGCGAAGCCGTTCAGCACAGGAAATGAAAAGGAAATTTATTGCGCAGCTAGTTACACATATTATTCTGAGAGTGCACAGACAGCTTATTTAATTGCACCGCAGCACGGAGAGGTTCCCCGCAGTGTTCAGCTGTTAGGGACGAAGAAAATGATGCAGAGAGAGACGGGGTCCCCACACTCCTCTGGCCAACAGACGGTTCATGGCAGAAACTCAAATTCACAACTGATTTTCCAGGACTTTCGGCTCTGCCCACCACACTGCCCTGAGTACCGGCCTGAGAACATACTTTCCCTGGTTAATTCTATAATGCGTTCATTTTAAGTGACAAGATTTACCTCTTCTTAATAGATTTCAACTTTGTCCTATGAATTGAGATGTCAGGTTTATTTATTTAGTTTTGCTTTTAATCTAATCTTATCAGAATATTTTCTTTTTATTATTGGAATCCAGACCATTTAGTTTCCTTGCTGCATGTGTTCATTTTTATACATGAATGTGCACTAGAACAGAGTGGAATGGTGTTCCCAGGGGCTACGGAGGTGGGGATGGGGGCGGGGGCGATGTCGGCACAGGGCACAGACGCCCAGGTAGAAGATGAATAAGTCGTGGGGTCTAAGGTACAGCACAATGACTATAGTTAACGATGCCCAATTGTATACTTGAAAGTTGGTAAGAGAATAGATCTTAAATGTTCTCACTACAAAAAAACAAAACAAAAAGAAAGTTATGTGGGTGATGGATGTGTTAACTAACCTTATGTTGTAATCATTTTGAAATATATACATGTATCGATTCATCATGTTATATCTCTTAAACTTACATAATTTATATGTCAAATATATCTCAATAAAGCTGGTGAAAAAAATAGTAAAATAAACTAAATAAAATGTGCACTAGAGAATTTTGTAGGTATTTTTAAAAATCTCATTGTAGGGATTTTAGAAAATACTGTAAATCACCAATGATGTCTCTACCCATCTAGAATTCTTCTTAACATTTTTTTTGTTTACACATACATATAAGATATACTGTTTCCATATATATGATACACATATGATATACTGAGTATAGTTTTATGTCTTTTTCTTCACTTAACATTACCTCATGAGCAATTTCTCATGCCACTGAATCATGGATTTTGATGGCTGCATAGAGGAAGGCATGATAATTTCGAAGTCATTTCCACCCTTTGTTATTTTAGGTCTTTTAAATGTCTGCCTTTGTAAATAAAGCTGAAATAAACCATTTTGATTTTAAAGCTTTGGCTGTGTCTCTGGTTGAGTCCCTCACAGATTAGACAAAGGCTATGAATACTCTCAAGGCTCTTGGAGCATGTCACCTGGTCGCTTTTTATAAAAGGGGCACCAGTTTATCACCCGTTCTCCGTGCAAGAGAAAGCACCTTCCCCCTGTCGTGCCCCCACCCACCAACCCCTGCACCCGGCATCCTGCTAACTGTCCGCTGCCATCGATGAAATGGCTCAGACTTCCAAACCCGGAGGCCCCTGACCCAGTATCAACTCTGCTGCCTAAGACCAAGTCACGTCCTCTCTCAAAGCCTGGGACAGGCAGAGTTAGCAGTCCTGCCAAAAGGTCATTGCCCCCCTGGGGCAGGACAGATGGAGGGCGATTTAAGCTACATCTGGGAGTAGTTAGCCTGCCCAGATCTGGTTAACTGCTGCCCAAACCTGGTTGACTCCTACCCAGACCTGGTTGACTCCTACCCAGACCTGGTTAATTCCTACCCCGACCTGGTTGACTCCTACCCAGACCTGGTTGACTCCTACCCAGACCTGTCGATTCCTTGCACAAGGGGCTCTTCACCAGGTTATACCCACACCCGGAGAATGTGAGGGTCTTTGGGGTTCATGACCCAATTTCAACACCTTGAAAATTGCCTTTGTAAAATACAGTTTGTGTTAAAGGATAAACATATAGTTTATCTCCAATGTTAGGGGGTTGAGAGGCTGCTTGGGTGGTAGAGACGTACAGTGACAGCAGGAATTCTAAGACCTGGCAGCGAGGCCACAGAGCCCTCCCTGTGCACCAGCCGTATAAGATACCTCACAGGTGTCTCTCCTCTTCACAGCCATCCTGTGAGCACCACCCCTACTGGTCCCCTGCTAGCGAGGCAGGGAAACTGAGGCCCAGAGGAGGGAGGCCTGTCCTAGGTCCTATAGCTCTGTCAGGAGGTGTGGGGCCAAGACAGTAGCCCAGGAAGCCCGACTCCAGGACAGTGTTGCCCTCTGTCATTTCCAGACAGAGTGAGCAAGGGGAAAGTGTTCCCGTCCTGGTTCTACATTTACTGTGACAGTGACTCCGTATTGTTCTCTGTGTGGCGAGACACTTGTGGTGGAAGCATGAAACCCCCACAGTCCGGTGCCACGGCATCTGGGGCAGCTCCGGTGATTTAGCGGGAAGGAAAGAGCTCATGGAAAGGGATTGGAGCAGCTCCCGGAACTAAGCTGGGAAGTGGGCAGGGGAAGGGAGGCCGGGCTGCACCATCCGACACCACAGCCACCATCAGCCTACAATGCAGGGTGATGTGTGTCACCAACTCCCAAGTCAAAAGATGAGGTGGGCACCTGATGGGGGGAGCCTGGTCACATGACCATGCCCCACCTGCAAGGGATGCTGGGAAAGAGAGGCCCTGGCATTTCCGTTTCTGCTTCCTACCAAGACTCATGAGGTTGGGGTTGGGGGTTCCCAAAATACAGACATGGGTTTTGGATTCTTGGAAGAAAATAAGAAGAATAATATCTAGTTCCTCAATGAAATTGAAGAACACTATGTCTGTCTGTTTTTTTAAATACATGCACAGTGTGATCTGAAATATTTAGGGGGATATAAAGTCTTTAACTTACTCTCTCAAATAATCCTGAAATGAGAGAGAGGACTGTGAAGGCAAATTGTGTGCATTTCTTTCAACTGTGCATTGAGTGGAACATGTTGCCTGAAAGCCATGGTGGGAGTATTTACACCACAGAAGCTGGCACACACTTTTTTCCCAGGCAGCAGGAACCTTTCACTGGAAAGGTTCCTCCTCTCTGCCACTCCAGGCCTTTCAGAGGCCAGACAACGGATGTCTAAGTGAACGAGGTGGGGGGATGAGAAGTGTAAAATGGGGGAGAAAATAACACTCGAATTTTTGGGATGAGGGATCGGTTCATTGCTCATTAATGCTAGTTGTGGTTCCCAGCCTGACTTATTTCACATTTAGAGCAGAAAGAAAGCAGAACAGTTCTGAATGGGCCGTCAGAGGAGAATCTTGGATGACGCTCTTGCACCCGCTCAGCCCCCTGCAAAAGGCTTTCTTTTTTCTCTGGAGACTTCATTGTCCCATGGGAGCTGATTGCACAACGGGGAATATTTTCCTAAATATGCTTTCAGAACATTCTGTCAAATAGCCTCTAGCTGAGCTTTGGATAGACAGTGGCTGTTTCTTTGGGGTATTTGTGTGTCCAACAGCCTTGGAGAGAATTCTCACCATCTTTGTAAATGCGCAAATACAACTGAATGATCAAACAGCCACCAGAAAGCAGCCGTAGGAATTACAAAGTCTACATTTTATGGTGGTGGCAGCTGACTGGGTACCGGATTTCCCCTCCATTACTATTGAACACATAATTGCTATACAATTAAACTGTAATTATACCGTCAGAGACTAACGCCACACTCACTCTAGCACAGTCATTTACAAAACTGCAAACTATTTTTTGAAGAATTCTGAAAGTTCCATTCCCCACAGCGTTGCTCAATCCTCTGATAATTGGTGCCTTTCTGGGCATCTCTCCAAGAGCTTCTAGCTGTCGTTTTTTAAGGTCAACTGTACAAATATTAGCTTATCGTCACTCATGGCTCCTGAAAACATGGTATTAGTTATCTGGAGTGATTTAATTATTGCTTTGTTTAGGAAAATAGATAATAAATTCTTCATGCTTTGAGGACAGTGCATATTCCAAGAGCTCTAAACCTTGTCCTCACTCCTTAAGGATAAAGAATTAGCAACTCCTCCTTGAGTAGACCAGCACTACCACCTGCATTTTACTGGCTGATCGGCATTGGCTTTTAGAACCGGGCTAGGAGGCTTGTCCCTGCCGCACACATGTTCAGTCGCCGAAGAGATGCGGTGGCTCTAAAGAGGAAATGCTGGTCTTGTGCCACACGGTGAAGCGGGGCACCACGTGTGAGCTTCTCCCTGGGTCCTCATCAAGGCCCTTCGGCACTGGCTGTGACTGAGGACTGTTAATGACACCGTCCACCCATCTAGTCAACCTCGGTCTCAGAGGGGAGCTCGTAATGGAGGCTCTGTGACTGTGATCAGAACTCTCCAGTGTTCGTGGCAAATACCAAATGGGAGGCAGTCTCGCCTCAGGACTCTGTTTCAACCCGCAGAACTGCTCTCTGGTTTCTCAAACAAATCAAAACAAAACAAAACAACATATTTTCCCCTTAAGACTGAACATACTTCGATAGTCCTGAAAACTGAAACTCCGTGAATTTAAGGCAGTAGGACTTTAAACCAAGCTTGTGATGGTCACTTTGTAATATATACATACAGGAAATCATGCTGTTGCACACCTTAAACTTATACAACTTTACATGTCAATTACATATCAATGAAACAGGAAAAGTAAATAAGTAAATCAATTTAGGAAAATCTAAAAAACTTACTAGCAGTTCAAGAAATGCAAATTTGAGGGTTGATACATATATTTTTTTCTACCAGACCAAAAACATAAGAGATTGGCAGTGTCTGGTGTGGGGAGGGCATTGCTACACACCAGATCTGAGTGTGTGGATTGGGATAAGCATTTCCAAGAGCAATTTCAAATTATGCATCAAAATTTCAAGTTTCTCACTCTTTTATATGACAATTTCACTTCTTTGACATTTATGATTAAGGAATGGCAGCATAAATGCATGAAGTATATAAAGAGGTATCTAAAATAAGTTCTTTCCCCCAGAAAGATGATCTTAAGGTGGGGGGTGGGGGTGGGGGGAGGAAATCCTTCTTATTACCTCTTCAAATTCCATGAACTATCAAACTCCAAATATGGATGACTGAGAAATGGGTTTAAATTTCTTTCCTATTGGGACAGAGTCCATTTTATTTAGCAAGGCAAAATGAGAATTATAGCTTAACTCAACATCACTTTGGAAATACCCCAACTGTGGTTGAGTTTTTAATGTTCACAGTAAATTTTTGAGGATGAAAAAGAGCAAGTCTCGCCAAAAGTAGAAACCCATGTCTGGGTACAAATTAGACCCTGCTCATTTTGTCATGGCGACCCCATCATTTAAGAAATTGTAAACTAATGCATTGGAAGAGTTAACGAGCGCCACGAAGTGGCTGGATGACATTCAGGGAAAAGATACCAGCTGAGTCTCTGAGAACATTAGTGAAATTACTGAGCAAACTGATTTCTGTGCACAACGTGTGGTTTGGCCAAATTTGGTGGTTAAAGAGGCTACACCAGAGGCAGGAAAGTTGTTCCATAACAAGGAAAAGCTAGAACATCTCTCTAGTCCTTATTCTCATCCTCCATAAAAGTGCTTCGATGGGTAAAGTCATGAATGTGTTTGATGCACAAATGGGCATACCCTGAAACATGTGAAAGTGCAAATCTTAGAGTTTCTGGGAGAAATGATCAAAACACAATAAGAATGGAATGATAATAATAATTAATGCACCAACTCAGAATCAGCCAGATAGAGACAAGAAATAAATAAGGGAGAAAGGGATTTGTACATTACAATGAATGTATTTATTTTAGTAGATATTGAATTTTGTGTCCTACAAATAGAGACAAGGTCTTTTCCTCCCAAATAACCATGGAATATTTACAAAATTTGGTTATATGTAGGCTAAAGAGAAACGTGATTACAGGTTTCCTATTTAACCAAAATGCACTGAATTTAGAAACAGACTGCAGATGGATAAAACAGACCAATTGTAAGTGCTGGGACATGGCGAATGCATGCTTTATTTCTTTTTTAAAAAAATATATTTTTATTGATTTCAGAGAGGAAGGGAAAGGGGAGAGAGAGATAGAAACATCAATGATGACAGAGAATCATTGATCGGCTGCCTCCTGCACGCCTCCTACTGGGGATTGAGCCCACAACCCGGATATATGCCCTTGACTGGAATAGAACCTGTGACCCTTCAGTCTGCAGGCCAACGCTCTATCCATTGAGCCAAACCAGCTAGGGTTGAGTGTACTCTTTCAAATAGTTTTAAGTCAAAGAGCAAACTAACTACTGTCAAAGTAAATTTACAAATGATTTAGAAATGAGTAGTAATGATAAAATACAAATCAAACCTACAGTGTGTTGTCACTTCAAACATACAAGCTTTAAAAACCTTAACTACTAAAGAAGAAAGATTTGAAAGAGACTGGTACTACGATGACCCTTTTATAGATGAGGAAACCTAGGCTCAGAGAATTTGGAAACTTGTCCGAGCTTTTGCAGCTAGTAAATGGTGCTGTCGGTTGGGCCCCCAGGCAGCAATCTGGATGCTGTCCATGTCCATGACCCAACCCAGCCTCCTTCTGGGAGAGAGTGTACTGACCCCTCATCCTCAGCAGGAACGGGGTTTTGTTTCATGTTCCAAACAGGTATCGCGTGTGTCATGGTTGCAGTTCATGCATATAAATTAGAACAAATGTGTTCTGTTTCTAAATAATGCATTTTAAAAATGAATGTAACTAAATGTATATTTTTCAAATGTGTTTTTCTTTTCTATTGGTCATTTCCCTAGTTTTATGGTTCAGGAAAGTAAACAGGAGAAGTAAGGAAGACACACACACACACACACACACACACGTGCTGAGTTTCCCCTCCTTACTCCCTTCTCTTTCAAAAACATCTAACTGTTCCTTCCTCAGAATATTTATGCTTTAAATAAAATGGCCCAAGGCAAAGTTAATTTTCATGGGGATCACTCCTCACTGATCTCCAATTATAGGTAGTTGCTATAGTTACAACTGAATTAAGCAAGATACATGCTATAACTTTGCAATATAGAACTTCTCCCCAAAATGTGCACCCCCTTTCACTGCCTGTTGGGTGAGTTGTAAGGCTTTTCAGGCCTCCTTCTCCCAGATCAGCTTCAAGAAAAGTTGATGATTTTATTTTATTTTTTTTTGAAAAGTTGACGATTTTAACAAGCACAAGAAAAGTGGGCAGAGTGTCAAAGGGCACATTAGAAGGTTGTTATAGTGGTTCTGTACTTCTGTGCTGTCACTGTGCCTTTTATGAAGACCGTGAATAAAACAGTGACCCTATGAATCAGTCATTTAATTAGCAGCAACAAGCGTTTCTGCTGAGGCTGCAGTAGGAGAGTCTTTCCCAGTCAGTACTACTTGGAAGTTCCATGAGCAGCGTGTTTATAGTTTTATTTCCTTCATGGTCTCACATGAGGACAAGACCACAAATAATTTTTAATTCCACAGAGAGAGCTGTCAGAAGAACAATGACATCAAAGCGCGTGTGGCGCCGGCTCCGGCTCCCATGTTTTATAAAAAATAACTCCTCGTTGGCCTCGCTCAGCAGAATAGAAAACAATGGATGTGAGATGTTGAAAAATGAGCATCGAATGTTGAAAGACAAACATCAAAGAGGAGCATTTCTTGGATATTGAGAACTATTAGCCCCGAGTTAGAATCAAAGAGGTGACTTTTTTGTTTTAGACATGTTTTCATGTTTGTATACATGTTTAGAGCATGTTTGTATCATTTAATAAACAGTCATTCACAGACACGTTTGGAATATGTGTATCTTAAATTCCTATCTAAATACGTCCTGGGAACGCCTGAGCCCTGCGCCCAGGAGGGGCAGTGTGGGCCTCCTGGGGCAGAAACAGGAGCCTTGGTTGTCCCTAAGGCCAGGACACACATCTGCTTGCACATCCCTTCAGTGGGAGTTCCCAGGACTGGTGGTGGCCCCTTTGTGTTTAAAAAAGAGGAACAACTCTAGCCAGTTTGGCTCAGTGGGTAGAGCATTCGCCCTTGGATGGAAGGGTCCGGGTTCAATTCCCCATCAAAGGCATGTACCTCAGTTGCAGGCTTGATCCCAACCCTGACCAGGGCTAGTGAGGGAAGCAACCAATTGTTGAGTCTCTCTCACATCGACGTTTCTCTCTCTCTCTGTCTCTCCACCCCCCTTCCCCTCTCTCTAAAAAATATGATTGAAATAGAGGTGGAAATATCTTGGAAGACGGCTGGATTTAGGGCATGTTGATATGAATTGTGGCTGACACCTCTGAGTAAAAGAGTATTTCCCACTAGGGTCCCATGTAAGAAGCTACACCTTTGAGTGGACTGTGGCATTGCTTTATTCAGGAGGAGGACCCTGCTGACCCACCTCTTCATGAACCAATCTGAAGGGCAATCAGTGATAGGCTGAAAAGTAAGGACCAGAACATCGGACCATTCCTGATGCACAGAGACCTGTGATGGGTTGTTCCGATGCAGGGGAAATGGCTCTGTTTGAATTATTAGCTAACGTGGGGAAATAAAAGGCGATAGGGAAATAGTAAGTCATGGAGAGGGAGAAGTGTCTTCAAGACACATCCCTGACCCAGCGCCATATGTAAAAAATATCAAGCATTCTTACATAGTGAAAAGAAAAAGGGAAAGAAAAAACCTGATCAAAATGGGCCATAGGCATGAGCAAGTATTTCACAAAAGAAGCTCTGCACGTGGCCAATATGTGTGAGAAAAGGTGCTCCGTCTCCTTAGTCGTCAGGGAAATGCAACATTGAACCACAAGGAGGTGCCACTCCACAGCCACCGGCATAGCTCAGGTGAAAGCCATCAGGCCAGGTTTTGGTGAGCATTTGGAGCTCCTATTCCCCTCATACACGGCTAAAGGGAGTGTAAATAGGCACAAGCACGCTAGAAGCTGAATGGACATGTGCCCTGTTACATCCTGATCCCCAGGGATTTCACTCGCAGGTACATACCTGGCAGAAAGCATGTGATGGTTCATTGAAAGTCACACACACACACACACACACACACACACACACACACACACGAATTTTCATAGGAACAATATTCACAATAGTCAAAAACAGCCCCAGAGTCCAACAAGAGAGGAAGACAAACAGTGGGTTCTCACACCGAGATGGAAATGGACAAATCAAAACTATTCCCACCAGCATAAATGAAGCTCGAGAATGTAATACGGAACAAGAGAAGTCAGGCACCAACAATGTAAACGGTATGATTCTGTTTATGTGAGGTTTTAAAATGGACAAAGTGAATCTATGATGTTCAAGGTCAGAATGGTGGGAAGAGGGGGCTGGTTATTGAAAGTGAACATAGGGGAGGAGGGGACACGGGGCTGGGAATGTTCTGTTTCTTGCTTTGAGGGATGGAATGTTATAATCTCCGTGTTAATTACATGTGTGTCTTTATGAGAATTCATTCATCTGTTTATTACTCACTTTGTGTATCTTTCTGTATGTGTGTTCTATGTTCATGAAACTTTAACAAAAAAATTACTAAAACTTTTTAAAAGATCAAGTGAATAAAGATGGACTTTGGGGGTGTTAGGGTCCTAATTAGTAATAAGCCCTAAGAAATACAACACTAGATTGTTTTAAAACCAACAAAAGAGAGTTTGTTTGTTTGTTTGTTTGTTTAAGAGGTAAATGAATATGGAAGAGTTCATTCAGATTTATGGACCCACCTGGGGTTCTCGTCAGCCTTGCTCCCAAGCCAGCCAGGAGACGGGCGTCCTGCCCTATGCCTGACCTCGGTGTACTTACTGCAGCAGAGGGGGGTTAACACTCCCTGGGGTCCACCACTGTGGCCTGTGCCTGTACTTCTTCCTTACAGCAGCATAACCCAGCCCACACTGACCAATATATCTCCCCTCTGAAAGTGTGAGAAGTGAAGGGTAAACACGGATTCTGCATTTTGTGCTCTCAGCCCACTGGACGGCACCATCAGGCTGATGGTCTACAGGGATTTGTGGCTGGACCTGTCCGGAAGGAAGAGCCCTAATTTTAACTGCTGCTCCTTTGTGTATCCTGCAGGGGTCCAGGACATGGGTAAGCAGGTTAGCCTTTTCCCCAGGACGATTCTGGAAGGTACAGAATAGAACATTAATCAAATTTGCCACATGATGTATTGTGCCTGAGACTAAAAATACACTCTGTTTCAAAAATTGTCTTAAACTGTGTCCCACTCATTGTGCTGTGTATTCAGGTCCTCCTCCTGAATAAAGCAATGCCACAGTCCACTCAGACGTGTAGCTTCTTCACCCGAGCCTGTGCAGTGTGATCCGAAGATTCTCCAAAAATGCAAGGCCAACAGCATGTCCAAAGGCCGCCTGGACATTGGTGTCGCTGCAAGGAAGAAGACATTGAGAGGGAATGTGAAAGAAAGCTCTTCTGGATTTCAGTGTTGTCTGGAGTGCTTGTACCATGTGTCTATAACATACCCTACAGGTCGACAGCCTCTGAGAAAAATCTCCTATTAGGAAAGTGGTGAATGGGATTGTGGATCCAGTCCTTTATCCCCTCTTTGAAAGAGGTTCCGCATCCAGACTTTCCCCCGGATGACTTTGCACCTCGCAGTGGGATGTGGGGAGGATAACCGATATCTCTGGTTGCCTTCGAGCTCTGTCTCATGACTTGCTTGCACTGGCCAATGGAATGTTAGAAAACAAGATGCTAACTGAGGCCTCCCATGGGCCTGCATGGTTTGGCCTGGCTTCTTGCAATTCTGCCATAAAAGGCACCTGCCTCGATAGCCACTGTTTGAAGGAGAATGAGGAGATTCATTGAACAGACATGAGCTAAGCCCACAGCCTGGAGCCAAGCCCAGCAGATCCTACTGAGTGCAGCAGAACCACAGCCCAACACAAACCTATGGACAAGAAATAAATATTGAGGTTCTGGGCTTGCTTGTTAAGCAGCATTATTGTAGCAATGGCTGCCTGATACAAAGAAAAGAAGTCAAACACCCCTGTTTCCTCTATCAAAGAGTAGCACCTGACATGTCTTATCTTTGTGCAAAATTTAGGAAGTTTAATCACCAGGTCTTAGATTCGTGTTCCTCTGTGCACATGCTAAGTCTAGAAGGACTTTGCATTTCCACTTCCTTCTGAGCCCTGCTCACCTGGCACCGGTGCTCCATCGAGGGTGGGCACTGACAGCGTCTTGGCCACCCTGGCACCTACCTCTGCCTGTTGCTGCAGAATTGCTCTGGCCAGTGAAACCTAACTCCTAGAGTTCATTCTCTCTACTTCTCAGCATTTATTCCATTTCACCAGGAGAATCGCCCTCAGCAGATTCCTGAATAGCAGCTGTTGCGGGTGATTTTGAAGTTGCCTGCTGGCCGGTGGGACCAACGCTTCTCCCTTCTGCCTTCCCCAAACCTCGCTGTGCCCAGCATGTGACTCCGCAGGCCTGGCGCCCAGGGCGGGCATGGGCTGGGCCTGCACTCACCTCTCTCTGCTCAGTCCCTTTTACATCCTGAAACTCCTCTAACTGCCACCCAGGGTGTGGGAGTGTCTGTGTCATTCCTTCCCACCCTCAGATGTTCCAGGTCCCAGTCTCATGTAAGGTTAATTTGACCTTCAGTTTTATGTGAATGTCCTTCAACTTTACCTCCACTTTCCTCTCTTATGTGGGTCTTTACACAGTTTCATTTGTTTATTAATAAGAACTACCATGCCTACCAAATGCAGAATCCTCAGGAACACATTTCTGCATCTCAGAGTGAACGCAGAAGGCCACACAATGACTGGATCACTCTGCCCTGACCTTAGAGGAAGGTCAGATAAGATGAAGAGGAAAATTTATACCCAAATCTCTCCGAGTATAAATGCGGAGCTGGTGAGAAAACTGGAGAGAGCGCCTTCGGGAGCACCTGCCCGCTGCTGCCCGCACAGCCCATGCCCGGCAGCTCTGTTGGCTGGGTTCACGAAGACTCTGTCTGCTTTCCACTCCCTGCTGGGCCCAGCTGGGCCTGGCTGAGTCAGGTCAAGGTGACTGCCGTGCACGGCCTTGCTGATTACCAGCCAGCCCAGCTCCCCGCTCTGCACACCGAGCTCCTCTGTGTGATGGCTTAGAGCTGTGCCCTGTCCCAGCCAAGCTTCCCTCTCTCCACCCATGAATTCTGGCCCTCAGAAGCCAGTCCTTTCCAGCCTCCTCTCCAATTTATCTCACTCCCAAGTCCCAAAGTAGTTGAAGGTCAAACTAGTTGAAGGCTGACAGGATGCAGACATAATATATCAGCTTTTCTACTGGGAAGCTGGGTTGGAGGTCTGGGCTGGGATCTCAGACCACAATCCAGCTTCCTACCTCCTTAGCCCTCATCAGCACCTCAGGACAACCACTGGGCAGGCACTGGGCCCCCAGGAGGCAACATGGGGCCTAAACCCATGTACCACCCAAGGGAAACAGGGACACAGAGGACGTCTCTACAGCACAGGGAGAGAAACAGGTGCCCACACAGGTGCCGTCCTCCTCTCAGCGCACCCTGGAGAGAAGAGCCAGTGCTCGGAGGACTTAGTTACAATGAGGTCATCCTGGAGTAGAGTGGTCCCGCACCCTACACGCCTGGTGTGGCTCAGCCATGGTCACCAGGGCCTGATGCCAGGGTGTCATTGATCTGCCCAGGTGGCCTAGGTGCCTTTGCTTGGTACACATGGGAGGGGATACAGGTCCGTAGCCACAAACTTTAATTTCGATGTTGAGGCTGCATGGCAGGTGCTTGGGTCTCGCACTGGAACTCCTCTGAAGGCCTCGCTCCAGCTGTGTGGTGTCCCTCGTGGGGCAGTTGGGAAGGGGTGTTGGCTCCATGGAAAAGGCAGGAGCTGTTGATCCAGACCCGCCTGCTCTGGTGTCTGATGCCTGGTGGCCTCCAGCAAGCGCCTCATCCTCTTCCAGGCTCAGCATCTTCATCTTCAAACGGCCTCAGGCCACCTGCTTGGAGTGTGGTCAGGGTTAGACATCCAGCCGGTGGTGGAGGCCTTCCATTTCCATGACTCTCATGACTGCTGTGTGGGTTCTGGCCCAGGGACACTCTTTAATGAACACATACCAGGGAGATGGTGTGTGCGTGCATGTGTGTACATGTGTGTATACATGTGTGTACATGTGTGTGTGTGTGTTCCTGAGTCTTGTGTTGGAGATGTGTTAGGGTATCAAAAATTGTAAGTGACGCGTTTGTCTTAGTAGCTTTTTGGAGGAGGTGGACATGAGTGAAGTCGTAGAAGGTCATTCCTGCTCCTTCGGAAACTGACTTCTCCCCAAAGACCATATTTGTCCCAACCAAAGCACGGGCACCCAGTACATTGCTCTCTGGTCTTCGGAGCACACATCTCCACTGACCCGGGAGCCATGCAGAGACACGGAGGTGCCAGTCGGAAGCAGCGGCGGGTCACACATTCCTGGACTCCATGTTCTGTAACCACGGGATTCTTTCATCGTTGCTTCAATAGAGCAGGTGCCCAAGTGGCATCTTGAAAGTGAACAAATCTAGAACAAATTAGAACAGAGTAGCAAATCGTTAATTAAGACGAACAACTTCCACATCAAGAGACTGGGTCTTTGTAGATCAAAGTGCATGGAGCTGCTTTGAAAGGAAAGAACCGGGGAGAAGGAACACAGCTGCATCCAATCCTCAGGATTAACTGGGAAAGGAAATGGTGTTGAAGAAGCAGCCCGGCCCTCTTGGGGGAAGTGTGAGTGTCTGCTGCCTGGTGCTTGCCACCTGGTCCTTCCCAGGGAGGCTGGCAGGGTTGCTGGGCGGTCCCGGCCTCCGAGGGGGTTGGACATGCATCCCACGAGAGGGAGGCCTGGTGGGGCGGAGACGGGCCACCCAGGGATCAGAGGGAGCTGCCTGGAGCTGCTCGGGCACAAAGGGCTCTTCTTTCAAGTTCATTGCTTCATGTTCCCTGTAAAGGACTGGAACCAATAACAGTGACATTCCGTGCAGCGGACACGACAATAAGAATGCTTGTTTGTTTTGAAAGCAGCTTTATAGAGACATGATTTGTATGTACGTACACTTGACCCTTTTACAACATGGGTTTGAACTGCATGGGTCCCTTATAGGCGTATTCTTTTCAATAAATACTGTAAATGGCATTTTCACTTTTCCTGCACCCTCTGCTTCTGAGTTCCCAGCATCTGCCTCCCTCACCCACTGTGTTTCCATTGTGATAAAATACACATAACATAAAACATACCATCTTACCCATTGCTCACTGTACAGCTTGGAGGCACTAATACATTCACAGTGTTGAGCCACCATCACCCCATCCATCCACAGAACTCTTTTCATCTTGCAAAACTGAAACTCTGTGCCCATGAAACCTCAGCTGCCCAGCTCTCCCCCTCGCCCCTGGCAACCACCCCTCTGCTTTTCGCCTCTATGACTTTGACGACCCTAAGTACCTTGTTTAAGTGGATTCACATAGTACTTACTTGTCCTAGTTCATTTAGCATAATGCCCTCCAGGCTCATCCATGCTGGCAGCCCAGAATCTCCTCCCTTTGAATGCTGAGAAATGTCCCATTGTACAAATGTGCCACATTTTGTTTATTCGTTCATCCACTAATGAACCTTCACATTTCGGCTACTGTGAATAGTGCCCATGAAACATGGGCATTCAAATACCCGTCAAGGTCCTGCTTTCAATTCTTTTGAGTATATACCCAGAGGCAGAATTGCTGGACCAGTGGTAATCCTTTTTTTAATTTTTGGAGGAAACCTCATCTTGTTTCCCACAGTTTACGTTACCACCAACATGCACAAGGGTTCCAATTTCTCCACATCCTCACCAACACTTACTTCCTGTTTTTTTTTTGTTTGTTTTTTATAGTAGCCATCATGATAGTGTGAGATGGCATCTCGTTGTAGTTTCGATTTGCATTCCCTAAGGCTTAGTGATGTTGAGCTCATCTTTCTATGGGCTTATTGGCCGTCTGCATGCTGTCCCTCACTTTTACAATGAGGACCATGCCCGGCCCCCTCCATCCTCCCATGGCTGCTGTGCACAGGCTTAGTCAGGGCTGCACAGGGTACGTAGGACCTTGATCTTTCTTATTGGAGCACCGTCTTCAGTTTCATAACCCTGCTTACCTATTTGATTCTTTTAGTTAGGTTGGAACCAACATGAGGGCAGGCCCTGGGTCCCACCCACTATTGTTTCTTTAGCACCTCGGACAGCGCCGAGCCCATGCTACATCCAATAGCTATTTTTTTAAAAGGCATCTGCTTAGCACGTATGGTCACAGTACCCTGCTGGAATTAAACTCTATTTTAAGAATTCATACCTACCAATGGGTCCAGAAGCTCCATTTTCTGCTTTTATATTCCACAACACTTCCCAGCTTAGCTTTATCTCGCTTCTCTTGTCTGTATCTTTTTTTTTTTTAACCCTAGATGTTCTGAATGCACGAGGCTAAGAGAAACACCTTTCTTTGAGGTACCTTTGAAGAACCTAGGTCGTCTTATACCCTTTGTCCCTACAGCATCTTCACTCAAAACCTTCCCCTGTCTCTTCCTCCACTGTGAGCCTCTCTTCTGATGCCCAGACCAATGCTTTGAGCAAATCCATGGGAAGACCTAGCTGACACCAATGAGTAAGGTGGTACCTAGCAGCTAAGGGAACCTGAGAAACGTGCCCTTTCTCTCCTTTTCACCAAGTACTCCTATCTGTCTGTATTTTTCTTTCCAGAGAATGAACGTCTTCTGACCAGCCAGTCCCTCACTGCAATAAACATCCAAGCGGGTATGTGTTTAATACTCAGCTCTGGGTTTAGTGCTGCCAAATTCAGCTAAACCCAGATGCTACATTATTGTTCTTCTAGTGGTTTTCAAAAATTGCATGTAGAGCTACTTTGTGTGCATGTGAATTTTCCCTGAAATGCGAAACACTTAGATGCATCTCTTATAGACGAGCTATAAGTTATTTTCATTTAAAAAAATCAATGGACTAAAATCTGTTTTGCAGGGTAATTGTAAAGATGAAAGTAAATCATGAATTTAAAGTGTCTTTCATGGGAGTAACACCTTGATAAATACTTTTTATGCAAATTGAATTTTATTTGATGATCAAAAATAACAGTCCCTGAAATTGAATAACACACAACAGTTTAATGGGGGTTTTCTAGAGCTTTCCCTCACGTAGTCTCTGTAGCAACCACAAGAGGCAGTTATTGCACCACCAGGAAGAATGTTACCTGCACATCATCTGCGGTTAGGGATAGTCCACGACCAGCAGTGTCGACCAGTAAAATGCTACGCTTTCCAAGCCAGTATTCTCTCTTTTCCCAGAGATCCTGCCTTGTGTGCCCTGAACGAGCCTTTCCAATTTATTTATAGCTAAAGGCATCCAACGCTCTATATCATTCTCTTCCAATTATCCAGTG
Source organism: Myotis myotis (assembly GCF_014108235.1). NCBI lineage: Eukaryota > Metazoa > Chordata > Mammalia > Chiroptera > Vespertilionidae > Myotis > Myotis myotis. The sequence goes on along the minus strand of NW_023416390.1, from coordinate 33,479,577 downwards.
CTATCCTCACAGAGCTGATTTTTTTCGGGGGTGTGGGGGGGGTGGGGATTTAGTTTTGTTTTGTTTGCCCTTTTCCTCCTGCCTCTTATTCCTCCTCCTCTTCAATAATAATTCCTGGAAGCTCCTCAATGTACTTACATCAACTCCTGGGGACATGGAAGATAAATTACTGACCTGTAGTACAAATTTAGGCAGATTATGAAAGAGAGAGAGAGAGAGAGAGAGAGAGAGAGAGAGAGAGAGAGAGAGAGAGAGAGAGAGAATCTATTTGATCATGTGATATTCACTCCCAGTTTGGATTTATGGGAGAATATTTTGGGGCACATGAAGAAGATAAATCTTTACTTCAAGAATCTGCAATGGGTACAGAGGTTACCAGAAAATCACAAGATATTCTGTTCAAGCTGCTACTCTGGAAGGAAAGCCTGGAAGTGGATGAGCTTTGCAATCCTGGAGTAAGCACAGTCCAGGCTGGGTGACAAGGCCTCATCCTCGCTGCGTCCTCCTATGGACACTGGAGACCCTGCAGAACTGGGTGGCTTCTTTCCTGTGATGACCTTCACACTGAAATGTAGATGGATGATCCTTTCTTTGCCAGAACTGACACGGAAACGATGCCAGGCTTGTCAGAGATGACCTCACTGCCTTTGGACAAAGGAGATGATGCAACATGGATTCAACTCAAATAGCCTTGGAACATTCTGGAATCCTTTGACAGAATGGAAACCTCAATTAGCAAAGAGAACTAATGGAAGCTCTGAGTCCATTACTTACAGATACTTTGAATTTGTGGTTTTCAGCTCATTGGCCCAAAACCAAACATTAACACAAAATGGCAGGGACCATTTCACAATTTTAGCTTCTGATTTAAGACCAATAGCAGTAAAGTCACTTCTGAACAGGTAAGTGTCTACTGATGGCCCCTTGAGAGACAGAGATGAGAGGTTGCAAAGGTGCGAGTTTGGCTTTATTTTGTTGTTTGTTTTGTGGTTTTGTGGGTTTTTTTTTTCAGTCAACCAAGCCCACACATGCTGTCTACTTTGTGTGAGCTGCTTTTCCCAACTCCTGCATAATGCTGAAGCGGGTGGGTTTCCCAGGCCCCCTTGCCCTCTTCCCGGTGGGATCCTTTTATCCTGGCTTTCTGGGGGCTCCCATGGACCCCTCAGGCTCAGAAGGAGTAGCCTTACCATTGGACTTTTGCTCCTGTCTCGACCCTTCGGCCAGAGCTCCATGTCCTCGCCTCAGCCCGCCTCCTAAAGATTGTCCTATCCCTTTCTTCTCCTTGAGGTCTCAAGTTATAGCTTGTCACACTTGTAAAAACTACAGGATCTCCTCTAGGAGCTGATGCCACTTTGTCCTTCTAAGCATTAGTTAAACAAGCCCCACTTCTGCAAAGTAGCTTGCAAGTCTTTGGGGTGGGGAGGCACAGCTTGGGTCCAGAGAGTATGAACACTTTAGTCATGATATTTTTCTTTGTGGGGGGTGGGGGGGGGGTGGAAAGCTTGCAGGAAACAATCCCTAAAATTGGACCTGGGTTCTTTCTCCTATTTCATCCATCCTTACACATATACTGAAGAACTTGAGTTACACCAGGACTGGGGTGATTCGTCACTCTAATTACCATGTGATCCCACTGAGTTATAAACCACAACTCTAAACCCTTTACAAACCAGATATTCTCCTGTATCATCTTTTCACTCAGGGATACTACATTTTGGGATTCATTTTAACAAAAAAGTAGACATGTCCAGAACTCTAGGACCCATCATTGATTTAGGGGTAATCAACCAACCTTGCATTCCTGAGAAACAACCCACTTGGTCATGGTGAATAATCCTTTTTACATGTTGTTGAATTTGGGTTGCTAGTGTTTGTTTTGGTTTGCTAGTGTTTTGTTGAGAATTTTTGCATCTATGTTCATAGGAATATTGTGATGTTTTCTTGTAATGTTTTTATCTGGTTTTGGTACCAGGGTAATACTGCCCTTATAGATTAAATTGGGATCTGTTTTGACTCTTGCTCAGCACAGCTCATTTTAAATTTAGAAGCTAGAGTAATGCTTCAAATGTAAATTAAGTCACATCACGTCCTGACTTGCATCTCCAATGGGCTACCCATGGCACTCACCATCCAGACCACTTACCAGGGCCTCAATGCCTAGACCCCCCTGCGTTTTTACCCTGATCTCCTGCCACCTTCTCCCGTGCTCTCTTCATTGCAGCCACACTGACCTCTGGAAGTTCTTCTGGCCTACCATGCTACTTTCCTCCTCAGGGCCATTCTCCTTCCTATTTCCTCTACCAGGGAGGCCACAGATGGCTCCTTTCCATCATGCAGGTCTCTGGACAAATACCACTTTCAAGGGCTTTCTCTTAAGATCTCATCTAGGAAAAAAAATCTCACCTGGCATGGCCTCTGTTCTATGGGTACACTCAGCCTCATTACTCTGCTTATTTTTTTTAAAAGCACTTGTGATTTGAAACCACATGATTTGCTCATTTATTTATGGCTTATCTCTCCTGCTGTCACATAAGTTCCATGAAAGTGAGAATTTTTTCTTATTTCCTGTTGGACCATCAATACTAAGACACTGTTGGACACGTGCCCCACCCTGCCCCCTGTGTTCATGCGCAAGCCCCAGCCAAGGGTGGAGGGACAGCAGAACAAATACCTCTCCCACAGATACAACTTGGTGCCCACCCAGGCAGAGGCTGGTGTGGTCCTGGTCTGGGGAGGGGGTGGAGCAGGGCCTGGGGCACCAGGGTCAGTGAGCTGGGGGCCAAGAACCCGTTCCAGGGAGGTGGGGAAATCATGGGACTACCCTCCATTACCCCATCAGACTTCACTTACAAAACACTAATTCAAAGAGAAAATGATGAAGACGTTTAAGACAGCAATCCTGAAGTATTAATCCCAAGGACAAGACCCTTCTGTGTCAGGCCTTGCGTGATATGCTGGTCACATCCATGAAGCTGGCTTGCATGGGGAGCCTAAGAACCTCCTGAAGGCACTTGCTGAATGTTCAGATTTTTCTGACTGCCAGTCCTAATCAGATTCTCCACGGCAGGAGCCTGGATGTGTGATATAAGTGTCACGATTCTCATGACAGGGTGCATTTGGGGAGCATGGCACACGTGCCCGACCCCCGCTGGTGGCATAGCATGAAACACCACCTATGCCTGTGGGGGAGGGACCCTGACCTCCACAGTCTGATCAGGCAAACAACAGGCACGTGACCCGAGGACAGGTGACCTGTAATCAGTCCAGCACCTACGATACAGCTTCACACAGAAAGGGCCAAGCAGGGAAGACGGCTATTACCCAATCGTATCTGAGTGTCTTTCTCCAGAAGTGCCCACTGGACAGAGAGATACACACGAAGGGAGATAGGCTGAGTCATGTTAATGTGATAGGGCTGGGGTGCGTACATATTCTCTCGAGAGACACCACTCCAGAGCTCTTGGCCAGTCAACAGTTCAGCTGTGGGACCCTTAGAGCCTAACAATTCAGTCTCTTGGTGCAATGGCCTCATGCTGAAGACCCTTGCCATTCTGATTTCCAAGGGTCTCCTAACCTCCTCTGATGTAACATAAATGAGTCTCTGGTCTTGCAACCAGAAGAGGACCATTCCCATCTGACAGATGAGAAAATTGAGGTTCCCATTGGTTAAGTAATGAACCTAATGTCATAAAGATGTGCTGATGGTAAAGGCAAGAAGACCTAGGCCAGTGGTCGGCAAACACATTTGTCAACAGAGCCAAATATCAACAGTATGATTGAAGTTTCTTTTGAGAGCCAAAATTTTTAAACTTAAACTATATAGGTAGGTACATTGTTATTAACTTAATTAGGGTACTCCTAAGGCTTAGGAAGAGCCACACTCAAGGGGCCAAAGAGCCGCATGTGGCTCGAGAGCTGCAGTTTGCCGACCACGGACCTAGACTATCTATCATTGGTGGGGAGTGAAAAGGAGAGAGAGCACAGGAAGGAAGAGGTCACTGAGCTTCCTTGGGAGAAGGTGCTCCTAGCCTGTGCCCGGGGTGGATCAATGCCCTGCTTCCACCACCACAGGGTGTGTGGCATGCTTCACAGGCTCCTCCCTAGCTCCCTTCTGGCTGCAGTCCCTGCCTCTGCCCCGTGGGGTGCTGCAGGGGCCTTATAAGTAGCCAGAGGCAATGACAGCAGCAGCTTCCTGCTAAACTGCTGAGTTGGAGTTTGCTTGTTCCTCTCCAGTGATCAAAAGAGGAAGAAGGCAGCTCCCCTCCTGGCTGAGCCTGTGGGTGGGGTCCCAGGCACTGGCATCCCACACATGGAGGGAGCTGCCATTTCACATGAGCCAAGTTTTGAAACCCCCCTACTCTCCACGGCTCGGACTTAGGTAGACTTTGTCATTCATGCACATGGATGCCCAGAATCTTTTCAGAATTATTCACTCCCTGAAACTTCCCCCCTGGGGTTTGGCAAGAATTGTTTGGTTCAACTTTTAATAACATATTTAGCGGTAGTGGGATTGCTGACGGGAGCCCTGAGGGTCGGGTTCTGTCAGTGCTTGAGTGACCTCAGAGGTGCAAGATGTTTGCTTATGCTAACTAATGGCCATTGGGCATTTGCTCCTAATTCTCCTCCTCAGATTAAACCTGTTTTAGAAACAGATTTTGTAGAGTATTTCTGAAATTCACTTTTGTTCCAAAATACTGAAAATATTTAGTCTACAAGTGATAACCTTTAAAAGATCCAATGCCCTTGGGAAGATAGAGTTGCTGAGTAAGGCCCTGAGGCCTTGAGAGGCCTGTGGGGATTGAGTGACAGCATTTTTCTTGCCACAAGTCTCAGATTTCTAGGACAGAGGTAAAGGGATATGACTAAGACAGAGGACTGCTGATCACTTTTTAATTTGCAAGAATGAGCACTGAACTACCATTTCCGTTGGCTAAATTGAGTTTCCCACTGGGGAGCACACCATGGGCTGCAAGAAGTAGCTTAGCTTGGCCTCACTCACCAGGGTGGAAGGTCTATGATGCTCACCCCTTGAGTCTAACAAGTCAAGGACTTCCTTCTGAAACACAAGGACCAGGCTGGTGGATGGTGCCAAGGCAGTCCTGAGTCTTTATTCGAGCGCTAGGTACAAGCTTCTGAATGAAAGACAGAGAGTCTATGAGCAACAGAATCCCTGTGCTTTGATGAGCATGAATATCCGGGATCAGAGCTGTTCTTTCCGCATTTTTCAACCAGTGCCCTCTTGGCTGTGGTGGCAAGGGCAGCATAAGATGGTTGCCCAATCAAGAGGTTCAGTAGCCTGCAAGGTAGGTTACACTGGCATTCTACATTACCCTTATCACCATTGTCACCACCACCATCATCACCACCATCACCACCACCATCACCACCAACACCATCACCACCCTCACCACCACCACAACCACCATCACCACCACAACCATCATCACCCTCACCACCATCATCACCACCATCATCACCACCATCATCATCACCATAACCACCACCACCACCACCACCACCACCATCATCATCACCCTCACCATCACCACCACCATCATTACCCTCACCATCATCACCACCACCATCATCATCACCACCACCATCATCAACACCACCACCATCACCATCACCATGTTCATCATCACCATCATTGTCATCATCCTAGTCACCATAATTGTTACCTTTGTAGTCATCCTCATCATTCTCGCCGGCACTCCTTACGTTCATGCTAAGGTAGAGAGCATTGTCTGATATCAAAACCTAATTTCATCCATATAACAACTCAGTCAGTGAATATAGCAGGAGAGAAGTTAAGTTCAGAGAGGTGAACACCTTTGGCTTGTTCATTCTCAACTACAAACAGCTTTTCCCAGGGTGTGACTCCTGAGCTAACATTATCTGGTAGACAGTGGGAAAAGAGAGTGTGTGTGTGTGTGTGTGTGTGCATGTTGTCTGTGGTGGATGGCATGTGTATGTAGTGTGTGTGTAATGTGTATGAGTAGTGTGTGTTGTGTATTTATGAGAGTATGAGTGTGTTGTGTGTGGTGAGTATGTGTAGTGTCTGTGACTGGTATGTGTGAGTGTGTTGTGTGTAAGAGTGTGTAGTGTGTGTGTGTGTGTGTATGTGTGTGTGGTGTGTGTGTACATGTGTGAGGAGAAGGAATGCATCCAAATTTAGGGCAGAGGTGACTGTGAGTGATGCCCGGAGCTCCCAGCACCTGCCGCTCTTGCCGGTGCTGTTTGCTCCAAAGTGCAGTCCGACCCTGTGCGTCCTCCTCAACCACGGAGCCTTGTTCCCCACGGGGCAGAGTCCGCCATCCTTCTGTAATGCTCTGTGGCACCCACCGCCTGAGCTGTTCTCCCTCCTGCCCGGCTGTCTTTCTGCAGGAACCGCCCTGCTCGGGTCCCCCTGCGAGGCAGCAGCAGTCCCTCTGAGCCTCGCTGCACCATGCCGGCACCTATGGCTGGGTGCCACCTCCTCGAGCCGAGGGCAGGGCTCTGGCTGCGGGGCCCTCCACCCCCCAGGGCCAGGGTCTGGCCCGTAGGAGCAGGCAGGTGGGCAGAGCAGCCTTTGCAGGGGGCTAGGGCCTCCTGGGGAAGGCCTCCCACTGATCCTCCCTGGTAGCAGTCCTGGTTGTCAGGAGGGAGGGACACTGAGGACAGTATCCTGGATGTCAAACATCCCAAGGTGGCCTCTCCCCTGTACCAACGTGGAGGGAGCAGAGGAACAACAAGCAGAACTGCATCTTTTGTGGAAATTAATACTCAGAACCCTCATTAAAAATGCAGCCTGGAGGAGAGGCCTCTCACCCATGTCATGCACCTACTGACTTGAGTCTTCCCACAGGAAGTGACACCACTCCTCCAGCAAGAGCAAGAAGAGATCCCTCCTGGCCCAGTAACAGCTCAGCCAATCAGAAGTCACTTCACTTTGAACTTCCAGTTTCTTCCAATGGACTCTTTGTTTACAATAGCTCCTCCCAAGTCCATAAAAGATCATCCTCTCCTTTGTTTCTTAGGACTTGCTGGTGGTTGCCATTAAACCACTCGTGCAGAATTGCAATTCTTTGTTGTTCCTGAACAAACCCATTTTTCTGGAGAAACATCTGGCCATCTATCTCTTAAAGGGCAACACTTTGCGATAGTCTGCTGGAGCTGCCCTGACAGAGTACCACCAGCGGGGCAGCTTAAACTAAAGTAAGAACAAGGCTGGAAGGACAAGATTAAGGAGTTCCCAGGGAGGGTTCCTTCTGAGGCCGAGAGGAAGTCTCTGCTCCCGGTGCCTCTCCTTGGCTTACAGATGGCCAGCTACTCACTGTGTCTCTTCACACCACCCTCCCTCCATGCATGTCTGTCTCTGGGTCCAAATGTACACTTTTTGTAAGAACATCACTCATATTGGACTGGAGGCCCACCTACTCCAGTGTGACCTCATCCTAACTAATTACCTCTGCGATGATCCTATCTCCAATTAAGGTCACATTCTGAGGTCCTGAATTTGGGGAACACAATTCAGTCCAGAATAGAACAGTCATTGTACCTTATAACAAACTGGGGCCCTGCCACAGCTGCTATCACATGTTTGGGGAGACACATATCACACCGCTCTGGCCGCACAGCATTGAGCATCCCAGGAGCCCAGGCAGCACCAGGAGAGACCTCTGTACCTGTGGCACCTGGAGGCCAGGATAGAACAGTGAGATAAACACCTGCCATGTCCTCCAAAGTGGCTCTAACAGGCCCCAAGCCACAGCAGGGGCCTTGGTGCCAGGAGAAGTAGGCAGCACAGGGTGGCAGCAGCTGCACCTGCAGCATCCCTCATTCTGGAATTGAATGTGTTTTGTGTCCACGTGGGGCACTCAGAGATGCCTGGTAGAAGGCGAGATCTTTGCATGAGCAGAGAGGACCCCCAAACCAGGCTGCTTACAGCACACTCCTCCCTCTCTTGCTGATTTGCAAGATGACAAAGGAGTGGTTTCTATCTTAATTTGACTTTGTAACCTTAGAAACTAACAGTGCTGATGCTTAATATATTTGTGGAGAACAAATGGGTGACTGAGAGAAACAGGCATGTTGGACACCTTGAAGGAAAATCAATCCATCAGTTGAGCCTTCTTTTAGACACTCTACCCAGAGCCATGATGGGTGCTTTGAGGAAAGCCCAGAAATGACATGGCCCATTAAGTGAGCATTGACTGATGAACAGTTATCGGGTGCCCTTTTGGTGCCAAGGGCTCTGTTAATGCTGGGGTCACTCAGATGGATTGGTCCAGATCAGCAATCCTGAAAAACAAATAAAACTCGAGTAAGCAAGCCCACGCTCATGCTGAATCAGTGGTCCTGATGGCTGAGTTTGGCAAAGGAGAAATCAGGTCGCGAAAGACAGGCCAGGGCTTCGGGAAAAGGAGGGCCCTGTGGTTTGCATTGCCCAAGGAGATGCAGGGAAACCAGATGGAAGGCATACAAGGTGAGGGGCGGGGAGATGAAGTCAAAGAGCAAGGCCATATTTTCATTTTCCTGGGAACAAGTGTTAGGGAACCATGGGAAATAAGATGAATATATGGGGTCTAGTTTTGTAGCTCAAGGGTTGACCAGATGGTAAATACTTGAGGTTTTGTGGCCACCTGTGGTCTCTGTTGCAACTGCCTGCCTCTGCCGTTGAGTGCAAACAGCCATAGAAATACCTAAAGGAGGGAGTGAGATATAGTTCCAATAAAATGGTATTTATAGATGTTGAAATTTGATTTTCATATGACTCTCATATGTCATGAAATACTATTGATTTCTTTGGACTTCCCCCTTAACCCTTTTAGTCTGTTTGGGCTGCTATAACAGAATACAAGAGATGGGTAGCTTACAAACAACAAACATTGATTTCTCACAGCTTTGGAGGCTGGGAAGTTCAACATCAAGGCTCTCACAGATTCCACTCTGATGAGAATCTAATTCCTGGCTCATAGATGGCTCTCATCTCCTGTCACCCTACACAGCTCTCTGGGGTCTCTTTATCTTTTCTCCCATGAGTTGATATAAGTATATATTTTGAAATGATTACCATAATAAGTGTAGTTAACATCCATCATCTTACATAGTTGCATTTTTCCCTGTGTGATGAGAACTTTTAAGATCTACTCTCTCAGAAACTTTCAAATATGCAATACAGTGTTATTAACTATAGTCACCATGCTGTACAGGACATCCCCAGAACTTATCCTATATAATAAAAGGGTAATATGCAAATAGACCGAACGGCAGAACAGCTGAACAACCAATCAAAGCGTAATATGCTAATGATATGCTAAGGCTGCTCAACTCTCACTATGATGTGCACTGACCACCAGGGGTCAGATGCTGTGACTGGTAGGTTAGCTTGCTGCTGGGGTCCAGCTGATCAGGACTGGGCTAGATGGGACAGACACGCCCTGGAGCCCTCCTGTGGTCCCTCCCTGGCCTGATGGTGCACCAGTGGGATCCCTCAGCCTGGCCTGTGCCCTCTCGCAATCCGGGACCCCTTAAGGGATGTCGGAGAGCTGGAGTGAGCCTGATCCAGCAGGCCACTCTCTTTGGGAGGGCACCAGACACATGGCTCATGGCTGGCAAGCACTGCTGAGGCAGCGTGAGCCTCTCCCAAATGGCACTGATTGGGCGAGAGCCCGTGGCAGGCACAGTGGGGCCAGGATGAGCAGGAGCAGCAGGCAGGAGCTGCGCACGGTGTTCGGCCTGATCCCTGCAGGCCACCCAGAGGGACCCCACCCATGCACCAATTTGTGCACTGGGCCTCTAGTTTATTTATTATTGAAAGTTTTTACCTTTGACTCCCTTCACCCATTTTGCCCACCAACCACCCACCACCTCTGGTGACCACTATTCTAGTCTTTGTTTCTATGAATTCAAGTCCCCCCACCCCTTTTTTTTAGAGTCACATAAAAGTGACATCATAAAGTATTTGTCTTTCTCTGTCTGACTTATCTCAGTATAAGGTCCTCAAGGTCCATGTATGTTGTCCCAAGAGGCAGAATTTCCTTACTTTTTACTAGAGGCCTGGTGCCTGAAAATTCGTGCACTTGGGGGGGGTCCCTCAGCCTGGCCTGTGCTCTCTCGCAGTCCAGGAGTCCATGGGGAATGTCCACCTGTAGGCTTAGGCCCGCTACCTGGGGGATCAGGCCTATGCTGGCAGTTGGACATCCCTCTGGCAGCCCGGGAGCCCTTGGGGATGTCCGACTAACTGCTTAGAGTGGGGAGTGGGCCTAAGTCATTAGTTGGACATCCTTAGCGCTGTTGCAGAGGTGGGAGAGGCTCCCACCACCACCACTGCACTGGCCAGCCATGAACCGGCTTCTGGCTGAATAGTGCTTCCCCTGTGGAAGCACACCAATCACCAGGGGGCAGCTCCTGTGTTGAGCGTCTTCCCCCTGGTGGTCAGTGCATGTCATAGTGACCAGTCATTCCTAGTCATTCCACCATTAGGGTCAATTTGCATATTACCCTTTTATTATATAGGATGGCTGAATGATATTTCCTTCCTTTGGGGTCTCTTTTATAAAGACACTAATCCCAGTCATGAAGGCTACACCCTTGTGACCTAATCACCTCCTAAAGGCCCCACCTTCTAATACCATCACACTGGGGGTTAGGTGTCAATATATGAATTTTGAGGGAACACAAACATTCAGTCGACAGCACCCACCATTTAAAATGTAAAGACCATTCTTAGCTCGTGGACCATGCAGAAACAGGTAGTCACCAGATTTAGCCGGTGGGCCAGCTGCTGACCCCTGGCATCCAGTGGTGTTGCTCAGACATTAAAGCTAAGGTGCTGCCCTAACCAGTTTGGCTCAGTGGATAGAGCGTCGGCCTGCGGACTCAAGGGTCCCAGGTTCGATTCCAGTCAAGGGCATGTACCTTGGTTATGGCACATCCCCAGTAGGGAGTGTGCAGATGGCAGCTGATCGATGTTTCTCTCTCATCGATAACTCTCTATCCCTCTCCCTTCATCTCTGTAAAAAAATCAATAAAATATATTTAAAAAAAAAAAGCTAAGGTGCAGATTCTAGCTAGTGGGTCTCAGGTGGGACCTGAGACTCTTGGCTTCTAATTAGCTCTTGGGTACAGTCTGTACACCGGGTCCTCAGGCCTCACTTTGAGAACCACTGGTGCAGAATCTCAAAAGTGCAGCAGAAGCACTCAGCAGGGGGCAAGGGCAGAGTGCATCTGCTGAAAGCGTCAGTGAAGGGGATAGGCCTGCCCTGAGCCTGCAGAGAGGAGAGGTGCTGCTTGAAGGTGGTTTCATGTCCTGCCCACCCGCTATGTTGTGGGGGGGGGGGGGGTGGCCCTTCCCAGACCTTGAATCAAGGTGGGAGATTCTACAATGGCCCTGTGAACCGCACCTATCACATTTCCAGGCAATCACTGCCAAATGCATTGACGCTTGCCAATACCCAAAATGTGGCATCTTTTCCTGATGTGCACGTGTTGCTTGAACATGAATGGCATTTGGCTATGTGCTATTGTGATTTATAGTAAGAGGTATATATTTGATTTTCATCCCATTTCTGGCACAGAGCTCCTAAGTCCCTGGAGTTTCCTAAGTGATGAGAGAATAAAGGTGTCTTTTGTTATGTTAAGGAGGTGAATGTTGGAAGCACCTAAGGATGGGGGCTGATTGCCAGGAGAACCCACCACGTGATTACAGGGTTGGCGTGTTCAGTCCCACCCGTGACCTGCCAGGAGGAAAGAGGGGCTGGAGCATGGGTTAGTCACAATGGCCAATGGTTTAGTCAGTCATGTCTATATAATGAATCCCCATAAAACCGAGAAGGAGGGGTTTGGAGAACTTCTGGGTTGGTGAACACGTGGAGCTGTGGGGAGAGTGGCTGGCTCAGAGGGCGCAGAAGCTCCATACCCTTTGCCCATATGTCGCCCTGTGCTTCTTCCATCTGGCTATTGCCGAGTTATGTCCTTTCATAATACACCAGTGACCTAGTGAGTAAATGCTCCTCTGAGTTCTGTGAGCTGCTCTAGCAAATTAATAGAACTGAAGGAGGGGGCTGTGGGAGCCTCTGATTTATAGCCACCGAAGGGGTTCAGAACAGGCCTCCCCAGGCCATGTCCCGTAGCATGTGGACTACTTTGAGCTGCAGGCAATCACGACCCTGCAGGCTCATGAGAAACCTGGACCTCTCCCCTAAAGAATTTAAATTGGGGCCTTGCCCGTAATAAGAGTTGTCAACAGAAATAACGTTTTATGACCTAGTTATAGCGAGAGCAAACATCTCATTACTGAACATCTGTTCTTCTTGTCCTCCGAATGACCTTCATCTTCTCTGAAGTCCCAGGTACCTTACCTCATCTGTAGTACAGAATGTCGTATGTCCTTTTCCCTTGCTGTTTTTGAACATTTCATGTATGTAGGGTTCACATGAATGTATGTGTGTGTGTGTATATATATATATAAAATTGGATTTTGTTCTTTTCTCTTGGTAGTCTGTCTCCTGTCAATTTAATTGTTAGGCCGGCTGAAAGAACCCAGAAGAATAGAGGAAAATTTCTTCCTCCCCACACCTGTCCGTCAGAAGCAGGTGACAATCTGGGCTCTGCACTGGCTTCTGGGTGAGGCAGGGTTGGGGGTGGGGAAGCAGTGGGGGGGAGTCTGTGGGACTGAGCCCTCAACCTCTGGCACCTAATGCTACTTCCAGGTGCGCAGTGTCAGAATTGAGCCGCAGCTGGTGTCCCACAAGTGCTGGTTGGTGTGGGGAAGCCCCTCCCCCCACACACATTGCAATTGGGACCAGGAACTCATAGAGCTTAAGATCAGAAGAGGCCTCCCCTCTTCACAGCAAATGCAGATGAAAATGTGTCACATGTCATCGGGGACCGATGTCCCCATTCTTTGTGGCATGAGTGGGAGCAGCGAGCAGCACCAACCGGCAGCTCTGGGGGAGGGAGGTTTCTGCTGAGACCTGGGGGGACAGCAGAGCCAAGCCTACAGGTGAGAGCCAGTGCTCCTTGTCACCCTGTCCAAGGTCCCTGAGCTGTGACAGCTGGCAAGCCAGGGCCAGACGGGAGGCCTCTCTCGTGAGCACTCCCTGTGTTCTCACAGTGGATGCATGTCTGAAGTAAAGCCTGAAGCATGTTGTCTTAACAACAGCCAATGTGTATAATTTGGTTCACTATGTTGAGTAGACATTGAGTAATAATTAAAGCATGAGATAAAGCAAATACTTGCAATATCGCAGAATCCAGCGTGTTGTTATGTGAAAAACATGCTCAATAATGCTTTTGTATTTTAAAAGTAATACAAATAACAAATGTTTAGAAGAAAAACACAGACAAGCAAAACGAAGGTCCAGCCCCCCCGGGGTCAGGCAGCTGGTCCGGAAGGCTGGTCCCCAGAGGCTGGTGGTGTCTGCTGCCAACCTCCCTGCCCCTCTCGGACTGCCCGTGCCCCCCCCCCTCCCCCAACTCCTGCACGGCCCTGATGTGACCGAGACATGGCACCTGGCTTGGCAGGACAGCCCAGACCTTGATTTTGTGTGGACCTTGGCCTTCGGAATACTGTTCTCTTATCTTTTTGTAATTTGTTCTGATCTCCCAGAGGCTCAGTTTCTTCGGGCAAGCCCCCTCGAGTATCCTGCAGGAGACACCAGCCTTTCCTGGTGCTCCCGTCACCCCCCACATCAGAGGCTAGGCATCTGGTCCACTTCTGGGACCTGGTCCACTCGTTGCACAACAGCTTCATGGAAGACCCCCCCCAGGGCCCGGTGAGGTGAAAATGCCGGGTTTTAGTGGTTCTAGGTGGACCAACCTAGAGCCCTCCATTCTTTCCCTTGTAAACATTCTAGCAATTAGATGTGCATTTGGATAAGACACTATTCTTTAAACTACTGTCGTCCCCTGTAGGGTGCCCCTCGGGGCTCTAGTGAGCTCATTTATTTGAATGCCCGAAGGCCAGCGGGGCTCTGATGCAGGAAGGAAGCTTAGCATCGAGTGGGAGTGGACGTTCTGAAAAGCCAGAGGTCAGTCCAAGGACTGTGGCCCCTAGGAAGGTGGGAGAAAGGGACAGGGAGTGGGGCGGGAGAAGCAGAATCACCTGTTACAGCTCTGCTTAGGGCTGTGGTGGCTGAAGGACAGTGAACTCAGTCTGCACCTTCCCGGCTCCCATCTCCTCTCCCGTTTCCACCTCTTGAGGTAGAATTCCTCTCCTTTCTGCAAAGGTGTGGAGAGAAAGTGGAAAGTGGATGAGAGAAGGAGCCGGAGACCAGGAGACAAATGGCCCTGGTCGTGGCCCAGTATCTGGGGCTTCCCTGTGGGTGGAGAACTCAATGGTGGGCACAGGCTTGGTCTCCTGGGCACCTCTCTTCTGTAGATGTGTTGAATTTGCCAATAAAGTGCATCTTTATCACAATAATGAACATCTGGAGGGAAAACTGGCCTTCTGGTTGCATCTTTGGAATTCATTCTGGAGTGCTTTTGGAATTCAGACTTAGAATCAACAGTTTTACTGGGTGCTCACACTGCTAGAGGCTCTCTGTCTGTCTGTCTGCCCTCCTCTTCCCTCACTAACCCTCCTCCGCCCTCGCCCCCCGACCCCCCGCTTCCCGTCCCTCTTCCTCTCCTGCTGCTTCACTCCCTCCAGACAAGGGCTGGGTTCCCGACAGCATTTTCTGTTGGGGGCACTGACTGGATATCACTCAGAAGCCACACAGTCCATAAAAAAAAGGAAGTTCTTTCCCGGCTCCCTGTTGCCAAGGCAACCACTTGCTTAGGATCCAAAACATTAATATCTCTCTGCCTCAAATCTGTTTTCTGGTCAGACTTTTTCCTGCAGTGACATCTAGTGACCACAGGGGGGAAAATGATTGATGCCTGGCCTGGAGGGTAATTTTAGAGTAGGGAAGTCCAGGTGACCACCCCCTCGGACACCTGGCACCCCACCCAGCCTCAGGCCCACCACCAGTGCCCTTCCAGGAGCCCTCCTCTCCCCGGGCTCCCCTCCCTGGGATCCTGCCACCCAAAGTCCTCTGGGTGCCTGCCTTAGACATCTCTATCCATGTGCAGTACCTGCCCTAGTCCAGAGCTGCTCATCACAGTAGCATTTTAAAGTGCTTCTACACTCTGGGCTTGAATATGGGAACCTCTGCGTGGCCCCTGCAGATATGTTTACTGTGTGACTCATTCCAGACCTGAGGTTGCCCTTTCTCTGACATCTAACAGGAACCTAGACTTCCTCTTCCGGCTGTCAATCACTGATGCTACAGGGGCTGCAGACAGACCTGATCATCAAGCTAAGGACACTGGGACAAATGGTCACATGATGCGTAACAACTGATAGTGATGAAACCCTTTGTTAATCAGACCCCTCCAGTGACCTTGAGCAGGGACACGTGGGGACACGATGCAGATAGAATCTTCCCCAGAGGTTAGGTGCCTCCTACCCCAGGAGGCACAGCTTGATCATCTCTTGTGGGGCCCCAGGAGGTGCAGACGGTGAGATCAGAATGAATTTGGGACCTGGAAGGTCCTTCTGTTTCTGGGGAGATCATGGTCCCCATTTCCTCTGGATCAGCCTGGTTTCCGCCGTTGTCCACCACATGCGAGAGTCCACCAGTGGTCACAACCCTTCAGACCTCCTGGTATTCCCCCCCTTTGCGGGATGACTTTGCAGTTCATCCCATCAAGAGGTGGAGTCTCCAGCTTTCTACTGCGTTGAGGACTGTGCTCTGGGTAATCAAGACTGAACAACCTGAACGTGTAAAGAGTTGGGGGAAAGCTCATTCCACTCATAGGGGACATCAGTGAGAAGGGCAAGGGTGGGAACCGGCTCAGCAAAAAGTGTGGTGGCCGAGGACAAGAACGCCATTGAAAGGTATTGAGGGATTTTAAATGGGCGGTGATCCAACCTAGATTTGTAAAATATCCCTCTGGCTACTTGTATAGCGTGGACTAGAAAGGAGAGACAGGAGGGGAAGCGGAAGGCATTCAGGAGGCTGTTGCCGTGGCCCAGGAGAGCCAGGTGGTGCCTTGGACCTGATTGGTGTCAGCAGCAATGGGGAGAACAGAGACTTTCTAGATCTGTTCTTGTGCGGATGGGGCCTGTGGGGACACAGTGATGGACTGGAGGTAGACCCTGCAGGGAGGAAGTGTTGAATGGTGTGGTGGGTTAGAAGAGGATATGGAGAGCTGGAGGAGTCAGGGTTGAGTGAACAAGTGGGTGGTGCCGTTATTTGTGGAGCTGGGGAAGAGTAGGGGAGGAGCAGGTAAGAGGCAGGAAAAGAGAGGGGTTGGTCTTTTGCCACACAAAGCTGAGGTGCCTATGAAAAAAAATGGAAATGGAAACAGCCAAATGGAAATATCTAATAATCCATTGGCTGTGAGATCTTGGAGCTCAGAGGAAAGGAATGAACCGGAGATGTAAATTTGGGAGTCATGAGCATCTAAGTGGCATTGAAAGCCATGCACAAATTATCCAATGAACTTATTCATGTGGCTTGAATTTTTACTCTTTTAAATGTTGTGACCCAGGCTGTATCAGTCAGGCCCCAGCAGGAGGCAGGTGGTGTGCTCCAGTTAGGATACTCTGAGGAAGGTTTATGAATGTGCTGGGCTCAATAGTGGCTCCAGAGATACCAGTGCTAGTGCCCGGAACCTGTAAATGGTGCCCTACATGGCAAAGACTGCAGATGTGATGACGGGTCTTGAGATGGGAGACTAGCCTGATAGGTCCTAAATGCAATCACACGTGTCTGTGTGAGAACGTGAGGGAGATTTTGCTGCAGACAGAAGAGAAGGCAACAGGGTCCTGGAGCAGAGACCGGGGCCCTGCAGCATGAGCCGAGGAAGGCCAGTAGCGTCCAGAGGCGACAAGGGCCAGATCTCCCCTCAAGGAGGAGAGGAGCCCAGCCTACCCCTTGATTGCAGCCCAGTGATGCTGACTTTTGGCTTCTGACCTCCGGAAATGTGAAAAAATAAATTGTTTTAAGCTACTAAGTGTGTGGCAATTTGTTACTGCAGCAATAGGAAACTAATACAATGGAAGAACTGGAAGAACCTTTTACAAAAGTTTGGTCCTGGGGCAGTGCCCTGGGGCTAGTGACAGCATCCCTAGGCCCTGCAGGAC
Source organism: Myotis myotis (assembly GCF_014108235.1). Taxonomy (NCBI): domain Eukaryota; kingdom Metazoa; phylum Chordata; class Mammalia; order Chiroptera; family Vespertilionidae; genus Myotis; species Myotis myotis. Next base: position 33,462,461 of record NW_023416390.1, on the reverse strand, counting down.
CAGGGGACAGAGCAGCTACAGAACTTGGAAGGAGAGGGACACCCAAAGAGAAGAGGAGCAGGCACAGCCAACCGGAGGGGACCTGCAGTGAGGGTTGGGGGGGATGTAAATACCCTAACCTCTTGGGAATCCTGATGGCGTGCCCCAATGGCCACGCCTGCGAGGCAGGGCACCAGCTGGGGCCCAGAGGGGGAGATGGGTGGAGTGGACCTTGGGGGAAGGGAGGCCGAAATGGACAGAATGTCATGATCTGTGCAGCCTGGGTAGGAGAAAGATGCAGATGAGGACACACATGCAAACACACACATACATGCACCCACACGCATGCACGCACATGCTCCTTCCTCTGGCTGGAGAAAGTCCTTAGAAACGAATGGTCTGCACACACGTTTGCATTGCACTTGCTCACTGGGCAACCTCAGAGCCTGCCCTTCCTGCTACAATGGAGGAGGAGTCATTCCTGGGCACAGGCCGGGCCCACACAGCAGCATCCTGGGAAGTAGCCCCGGCTTCTTTCTCCCAGAATCCCAAGCCCTCCATCTGCAGTGAGCTTAGTCTGGCAGATGCCCCAGTGGGGAGCTAGGATAGCAGAAACAGGAGCTGCCACGTGGAGGCAGGTGTGCCCTGCCTGTCTGTGCCCCGAGAGGGGCATTCTGAGGGAGACCTTCCCTAGACCTTCCCAAGCGCTGAGCCCAGGTCTATTTTTAGCTGCTGATGGAGACACACCAGACTGGCCAGAAAGCGGCGGCAGAAGCAATCTTCCGGAAGGAAATGGGATGGAGCTTTGAGATCAGTAGGCATCCAACTCCGAATCCTGGCATTTAAAGGACACGGGGAGCAGCAACTGGAAGAGAATCCCTGCGGGCGCTCCGGGAGAGAGGGGTGTAGGGCCTGCAAGGTGGTTTCAGAACGGCATCAGGAAGGGTGACCTGAAGTGCCGAGATTGAAAAGAGCAGGAGCTGGAGCAAGTCGGTGATTCCTATCAGATCTAAAAATGTAGCTGCTCTTGGACCCAGCAGCTCCTCGTACACATACAGCCACCTGGGTATTTGCAAAGGCGAGACCTCACTGCAACCGCAGTGACCCTCATAAGGACCCATTGCAGTCACACACAGAGAATCTGCAGCTGTGGGAAGAACACTGAGGAACTGTGCCGCTAGACGTGGGGAGACGGCTACAATGTGATTTTAACAGGCCAGAGAGCAGGACAGTGAAAGCAGGCTGCCTCACGGAAGATGTCTGGGATGAAGAGGACCAGCCTGGAGACCTGGCGACCTTTGGGGCGACAGGGAGACAGACTTTCACAGCTATTCTATAGTTTTGTACTGTACATGTACTGTCTTAATCTAAAACAATCAAAGAGCAGGAAGTATAGCTGGTATGCATCCCTCACTCAGCAGGTCCCGTGCCTGGGGGGAGGTCAGGGCGGGACCCAGTGCCCCCAGTGCCCCGGCCTCTTCATTTTCAAGCGCAGAGTCCCAGTTTCTGGGCCATAACCGCCCAGGCCAGGCCAACCCACAGATAAACCTGCTTTCCCTGACCCTGGAAGTTTAAAAATTGCCAATTTTAAAAAGAGGGCACTGGCCCCACTTACTTGCTCAACGGTCAAATCCTGCAGAGGCGGCTGGGGGGCGTTCGGCATTCCTGCTTGGCCACAGAGGACACTCAGCTCCGCCGGTCCTGGTCCCCCTGCTCCTGGGCCTGGGCGGACTGTCTAGAGGAGACCCCGCCGGAACCCAGTCTCCCTAGGTTGGCCTCAGTGATGTCAGTGCACCCCCAGGACGCCCAAGCGTAGGAGCAGTGGGACCAGGACCCTGTATTTTGTCCTGAAGAGTCCCCTCCCGGGGTTCCAGCTGTATTCGTTTCCTGTTGCTGCCACAACAAATCCCCACAAACTCAGAGGCTTAAAACAGCACAGATTTCTGATCCAGAAGCTCCCATTGGTCAGCCGTGCAGCAGGTCCGGCTGCTGCGCTGCAGGTGTGTACCTTCTGGGGGCGCAGAGAGTCTGTGTCTGTCCTGCTCCTTGAGTTGGGGGGCTGAGGCCTTGTCCCACTGTCGGCTGCAAACAGCCATTCCCAGCCTCCAGAGGCTGCCACATGCCCTGGTTCTGCCCCCCTTTCTCCATCTTCAAAGCCAGGGACAATCCCTCTCACCCTCCAGTCCCTCTCACCCTCCAGTCTCGCCTGCCTCTCATTCCACCTTCGGGTCCGTCTGACCCACCCCCAGTTCCCTTTTCCATTTCGTAGAGTCCCATCTGGATGACCCAGGATCCTCTCCGAGTCTCACCTTAGTCACATCTGCGCAGGCCCTTTGTCACATAAGGTAACATTCACAGGTACCAGGGATTAGGGCATGGACATCTGCCAGGCCATTTTTCAGCCATCCAGGTGTCCCTCTGGGCATGACGGGCGACTGCCAGTCCAGGGGACGGAAGGCCAGGAAGTGAGGAAGCCGCGGTGAGCGAACTCCCTGCCTCTCTCACCAGGACTCCAGGTGCTAAGAAGTGAAGTCCAGTTTGCTACCGTTCAGGTCTCAGGGGCTTCAGACCAAAACAGTGGCCCTGGCCCTGGAAGGAGGTCTGGAAACCCGAGGACGAGAGAACACCACTGCCTCCCGGTCCTGCCTGTTCCGAGACTGGGGATCTTTAGGAATGCAACTTTCTAACTTAGCAATTATGTGCGAATTTAATTATAAGTGAAAAGAGGTCAGCAAGAGCATTCCAGCCTGGAGTACCATTTATCCGGTAGGGCTCGGTTCATCACACAGGGGACCAAACGAGCAAGCATAAGCAGAGAAATAATGGAGCTGTTGTTCTCCATAACCGTGGAGGGAAATGGGCGAGTGAACCCACAATTCCTTTACGCGATCACCGCGTACTTGAAGAGGTGGAATTCGCAGAGAATTAACACAAATCTCAAATACCGGGAAATGAACGTGCAGCTAACATTGAAAAGCTGAAAATCCTAGCAATTAAAAGAATGTCAATCAAAGGAACAGCATGCCCCCCCCCCCACCCTGCCCCCTTCGCCTGCTTGCGCTGTGCAGCGGGGCCTCTCCTCCGATCACGCACATTGCTGCACACCGCAGCAGGCTTCGCCTCCCATCGCTGACTCCTGTGCGTCTGCTCTCATCTACACCATCTGAATCTGTTCGCCTGCTTCTTGTCAAAACGACTAGCCAACTGCCCCGGTGCTGAGGGCTGATGGCTTGCTCCTGCACCCCTTGCTGCAAGGGACGACGAGGCCCTGAGTGTCACAACGCTGTTCTAGCCCAAGCTCTCCGGTCTGTATTTGTGACAGGATCATGGGCAACCTGCACATGCGAAAGGAATGCAAGGATGAGCTTCCCGGAGCTCACAAAGACGCTGACAGCTCTTTCCCTCCATATACTTCCAGTCGCATTTATCAACCCTGGGGAGCACACAGCCCTAGGTCAGGGGCACGTCCTCCCTCAGTGGGGTGCTCAGCCGCTGTACTGGCTGCTTGACAGCGACCTCCCTTCCTTCTGACCTTAGCACATCGACTTTCATTTGAGAAAGCCCCACCCCCAACCCAGTCCCTAAGGCAGTGGTTCTCAACCTTCTGGCCCTTTAAATACAGTTCCTCATGTTGTGACCCAACCATAAAATTATTTTTGTTGCTACTTCATAACTGTAATGTTGCTACTGTTCTGAATTGTAATGTAAATATCTGATATGCAGGATGGTCTTAGGCGACCCCTGTGAAAGGGTTGTTCGACCGCCAAAGGGGTCGCGACCCACAGGTTGAGAACTGCTGCTAAGGTGTGGGTGGGTAGTTCCAGGGCTGGGCCTGGTCAGCGGGTACATTCCATTCCTCTAGCCACTTCCCCAGCCACAGGAACAAAAGGGAAGCCCTCCTACTGGCCAGTAGTTACTTTGCAGCCAGGGACAAGCCACCCCTAAAACATACAGCCAAGCCTTGCACCCAAGGAAGACACTTGACTGGAGAATTGAAACCATGAGCTTCATATTTATGAAGGATGACTGCAACAGCTATCCACACTAACGAATCTAGGTGTTTGTCGATAAATATAAACCCACATACACGGGTCCTACGGCTCTGGAGGAAAACCAAGCATAGCCAATGACTGGCAGGAGACATGGTTAATCCAAGAAAGAGAAGGAGGTCTTTCGAAACCCTAATTCATATCCTTAGAGAGTTTTGAGGATCAATACTATATTCATTCAACAAGAACAGGCTGATCAATCAGAGGATGACAAACAGTTCTTGGAAGTTAAAAACAATAAAACAAAAAAATAATAATATATCTAAACAAGAATCTCAGTGGAAGACTTGGGTGGCGACATGGATGTGACTGAGAAACAAGTCCAAGCTTAAGAAGACAGAACATACTAGTAAACCAAAGTGACAAAGAGAACAATGTTCTGGAAGAAATTCTCAAGCCTGCCACGGGCAGTCACAGGGGGAGGGAGACCTTCCTAGTTGACTTTATAGACACTCCCTGCTGTTTGAATGGTCTACAATGAGCCTGTGGAATTTTGTAATTTTAGAAAAACAGGAAACATACATTTGAACCCTCGTAGCCCATTTATTAAAACTGTCTGTGTGTGTTCGGGCACAGGACCATCTTCAAAGGCTGTTCTCCGCGCGCTAACAGCTCCTTTCGGTAGGGTGGGATTTAATGGTTTGCATCTGCTTCCATCAGTGGGTGTTATTCGTGAAGAAAACTCTACATTTCCAGTGCAGACAATCCAGTTTGCAGGGGACTGGCCGCATCATGTTGGCAACTGGGCGACTGCTCACTTTTGCAGGGGGCGAGGCTGCGAAGGCTTAGTGCTGGCTTTTGAGTTGGGAGTTGATGGAGCCAAAGGATCTGGAGAAGGTGCTCCAGTGGAAGTCTGACTGGGATGCCTCAGGCCCTCGCCAGCGAGAGAAGACATCGCAGGGCCCTGCTTCATCACAGCCACAGCCCATGCTGACGTGGTTTGGGTTTTATTATGACTTTATGTCCCCTGTAGTCTCTTGGCCCTCAGTGACTCAGTGTCTAAAGAGTTACCAGCTATGTTAGTGGTGCGTAACAAACCACCCAAACTTAGGGGCTTGAGTGTGCGTCTGCAAGCTAGCTGGCGGAGGACGGCTCAGCTAAGAAGACTCAGCTCTGTTCCGCGTGGTCTCTCACCCTCCAGCCGGTGACCCTGGGCTCCTTCTCCTGGGAAAGCAGGGGCGCAGGTGAGTGAGCAGAAGTGCACAGAACATCTTGAAGTCCAGGTTTAAAGGCCTGTCTGGATTCAGGGGACATGGAAACATAACCCAACTCTTGATAGAAAGAGGGTGAGGTCCCATTGCACAAGGCGATATGGGTGTGGAAAGGAGTGGAAAACAGGGGCCATGTTTGCAATCAGTCTATGTGACCCTGCTGGTGCCCCAAACCTCAGCAAGGGCATGTAGCGACAACGATACACAGTCACACGTGGGCATGCATTTTGCCGTCGAGGTAGCTTTTGATGTACATAGAGTTAAATCTCAATGGGTGCCCAACAGTCTCCTCTCTGTCCAGTCCAGTGCTCCTCCCTTTTCCTATCCCATCTGAATGGTCTACAATGACATGTGGAGTTTTGTAATTTTCGAAAAGCAAGGCCCCAGGGAGCCTCTCTCACAGGCCACAGAGATTTCAGTTCCCACACCTGTCCCGGGGGCACAGCTCCTCCCAGGAGCAGGCTCATCCTGCCATTCAGCCTCTCCATGCAGCACAGCTACTCCCCACCCATCCCCTTGCTCATGCAGACCACCAGTCACCTCTCTAAGATCGCTTTATTGTTTTATTGCCTAAATGACTTTTGCACCAAAGGTGAAGAGAGAAAGGAACAATGGAGTGAAGGAAAGAGGGAACATTCCACCAGACCATAAAAAAGAGCTTGTTTTATTTGAGGAAAAGAAAGCGAGTAACAGATGGGGGAGGCTCTTTGCACATACTGCATGGCTTCCACAGAACCATCCCAGTAAACCCCCCCATCCCGACAAATCCCCCCATCCCGACAAATCCCCCCATCCCGGCAAATCCCCCCATCCCGGCAAATCTCTCGGTGCTAACACGCAGCCTGCTTCTCAGTGCTCAGCGCCCAGGAGCCTCTTCTCTCTGGAGAAGAAAAGGCAAAGGCAGCTTCCTCTGCAGCCTCCGTGTCAGGAAACAATGGTGGCCCCGGTCCCATTGGTCCTTTCCCGGGCCAAGCGGTGACATCACGGAGCCATCTGACTTTTTCCCTACATAAAAGAAGATTAATGGCCACGACCACAAGAAGGACTATTGTTTTGCCAGCTTTGTTCACATCGGTGGTTAAAATATGTTCTTTCACAAAATGCAACATTGCCCCCGAGGTAACGAAACCCCCTCCTTCTGTGGCGTGGCTTCCCTCCTCTGCAAAAGACCACACACGAACAGAGCCGCGCCCACCGTCAGTGCCCCGATTGTCCGATTGTCCGATTATCCTGGCTCCCGGCTGCTCGCCATTAGCCCGGCAGCCAGGAAATCAGAGCCTCACGCAGGATAGCCAAGGTGAAACACACCCATTTGGGTCATGGTCAGAAAAAATCCTATTTGTCCGAACCAAGGGTCTTTAAGATGCTGGAACCTGAAACTTAGAGTGTCAAGCCTCATCGGTCGACCTGTGTTTTATCAGTTGGGCTCCCGGTCCTTTTTAGAGTGTGATGAAGGAAGAGAAGCCGCACAGAGCTTATTTCTGAGACTGTGATGCTATCGGCTTATTATGTTACCTGCTGTGGAGTCTGGGGGATGTTCCCAGCAACGGCAGAGTCCCCTCTCCATTCTATGGGGTTCTTGGGGCTTGCAGCTGTTGGCAGAATTGGCAGAGTTCCAGAGGACAGAGGGTCCCCGTGGGTGGCTTCCCCCAGAACAGCCAGCTGCTCCAGTGCAAACAATCACTTCTTCCTATCGGACTTCTTGGTCCTTGGGGGGCTCCAAATACTAGTTCTGCAAAGTGGATACCAGATGGGACGTTCCCTGGGTTTGGTGAGGACCTGTGTGTGGGACAATGTGAGATAGAACACCCATGGCTTTTACAAACACCTGTCGTTTGAGTCAGTGAAAAGGTTCCTATTCTGAAACTCGACGTTTAAACCCATAGCAGGGCTAGCTGGTGGAACTTCCTGGGGTGACGGAAACTCTCTATCCGCTCCATCCCACGTGGCAGCCACCAGTCACCTGTGGCTGCTGAGTACTGAGCCCGGAGTGTGGCTACCGCATCGGAGGACCTGACGTTTACGTTGTGTTTAACCTTAGTTGGTTATATGTGAAGAGCCGCACGTGTCATCGACGGCTTTTATAGTCATGCGGTTCCTTATAAAGCTTAACAGTTACTTATGACCCAATCAAACACCTGCTCCTAGGTAGCTATCCAAGGTGAACATAGAAAATTGCATTCAAGTGTCTGCAGCAGCTGTATGCAGAATGGCCAGAAACTGGAAGCCGCTCAAATGTCCATCAGCGGATGAGTGGGAAAAACAAGCTGTGGGGTATCGGACAGTGGGACGCCGCCCAGAGATAAGAAGGGGCACACTTCTGGTAGCAGCCTCGCCCTGCCGAGCGGATTCTTCCAGGCTGCCAGGGTGTGTGATTTCCTGTATCTAGAAACGAAAAAAGACGGAGACAGAACGCAGGCGAGTAGTTGCCTGAGGGTGGAGGACAGGACAGGCGGGGAGGGAGACGCCAAGGGGCACGAGAGGCCTTTCCAGAGATGGAATATTCTAGATCTCACCACATACAAAACTCATTGAACTGTACACTTGAAAGAGGTGAGCTGTATCTTATGTAAGTTATATGCTCGTAAGCTGGTTATTAAAAACTCTACGTAGCTTTTAAAATGAAAATTATAAAACTGATTTCCGATGGGTTGCTTACTTCTCTATTTATCTCCCTACTTACCTTCTCTATTTACCACCACGAGGCAAGCTGGTGGTGGCTATGACAAGCCCGCTGGTGACCGGAAGGCCTCCCGATCCCCTAAGTCCATAATGTGGAAGAACGCAAACAATTCTCCAAGAAGCAACTTTCTCGCTTGCAGGTAGTTGTTCTGTGAACGTGACAATGAAGTCTAGCCAATGCCAGGCCCAACGGTGTCAGGGCTGCCTTTGTGCCCTCTGAACTGGAACGCTTCATGCTCAGGGTAGACCCAACACCAGGACCCAGACAAGCGCCCTGTGGCCAGACGAGCTCCCACTCCCCGCCCCCTGGGGCTGACCACGGGGCAGACTATCATGTTCTGCCTGGGATGCTCGCTCACCAGCCTCCTGAAGTCAGAGGGACCAGTTTTCTTTAACAGGAAGCGCTTCCCTCTGAGGGACGGCGTTGAGCCCACCAGTGTCTGGAGGAGGCATGCTCTTAGCCGAGGGCACAATGACTGCATTGGGTGCTGGTGGTGAGCTTGTCCAGAAAGCAGCCCTCCCAGGAGCCACCCGCTCAGCCCGGCAGGTAATTACGAGCACCAGGGGCTTCCTGCCCCGGCCCAGCAGCTAGCGTCCAACTGGAATGAGAACTGCCCCTTCAGGATGAGCTGTCCAAGGTGAGGCTCATAGGAAAGGTCTGGAATCAGCATGTCTCCAGGAGAAAGCCAGTCTCCCACCTGCAAACCCCTATCGGCGGGCTTCAGCAGAACAGATTGTCTCTGCTTGGGGGAGCTGGACCCTCGGGGAAGGTTCAGTCCAAGTGAGCAGGTGAGCAGGTGAGGAGGTGAAGAGGTGAGCAGGTGAGCAGGTGAAGAGGTGAGCAGGTGAGCAGGTGAGCAGGTGAGGAGGTGAGCAGGTGAGCAGGTGAGCAAGTGAGCAGGTGAGCAGGTGAGGAGGCAAGGAACCATGGACCACTGATGTAAAGGTGTTTGCTTCTCCCACTGGACGAGGCTCCAGGGCATCAGTGGGAGGCTGGGGCAGCCCTGGGAGGAGCCTGGAGGAGAGGAAGGGGCTGACCCTGGGGACAGTGGGGAGGAAGAAGGGACCAGCCAAGGTGGGACTACCTGGCATAAGCTGGAGGAGACCTCCTAGAATCCGGGCCCTTTGGTTTGTCAGATACCACGACCAGGACACAGAATGGGCTCATCCTTTAGTCCAAACGGCACCAAATCTCCAGCCAGCAGAGCTGGGACCATGGTCGTTATCCGAAGGGGTCTGGTGAAATCTGTTTGTCTCTCTAATTGACTGTTATTTTTGGTTTTAATTTTATTCGCCCTATTTTAAGTTTGTTAACTGGTACAAATCATTTTTAAAGACCTATTCACAGCCTAAATCAAAATAATAAATAAATTAATCACCACCTTTTAGTTTAACAAGTAAGTACAGCCAAATGATAAATGACCTAATAACTAGTTACATATTGCATTTCTTTGGGGCTCGGGCTAAACATAAACTGGGCCAAATTGTTCTCATTTAGGAGACAGAGAGAGATCAACGGGCCAGAGCTAGTTTTTAAAATTGTTTTTTAAAAATGGCAAGAGAGCCCTGTCATAGACAGAATAACACCCCCACCCCAGCCCACCCCCAGATGTCCACATTCTAACCCCTGAAGCTCAACCTCCATTTATTTTAGGGATCTTCCAACAGGGAGATGTTCCCTGGGTTATTTGGTCTGTTTATTTCTCTGTTTCCCACATGAGGACAATTTATTCCAGTTTGTGTCTAGCTTTAGTCCCAAAGAAATGTAATATGCAACTGATGATTATTAGCTAATTTTTCATTGGGGATTTTGGGGAGGCCGGATTAGGGTCTGGCTTTTGGCTGAAGAGGACGCCTGGCCTGGGGTTTACCAGGGGTTTGAGCAGGCAGATGAGAGAATGTCCGCAGCTCTGCACAAAGCCCTCGTCCTTGCCTCCTCCGGCTTCTGCAGAGAACCTGCTCACAGGTCGCTCGTCGTGCCCGCTCTCCTGGGATGTCGGAGTCCAGGGGTGTGCTAACATCCATGGCGGCACACAGCCCGTGCACCATGCCTGCAAGGGTCGAGAAGGGTTTTCCCAACCAATATTTGGAGTAAGTCGCCTCCTTGCAGATGTTCCTTCTCAGGTTCCAGACCCTGCAGGTGGGGGTCATGATTGTTGATTTCTACCAACCGGGCACTACCTTCCCCAGGTGTGTGTGTTGGGGGCGGGGGAGGGGCGGGGGCGGGCTCTGCAGGGAGCAGACAGTAAGGGAAGGGTTAGTGTTAGGTCGTCTGAGGTACGTGGAAAAGAATAATGGAACCAGCTAAATCTGCATCTGCCCTTTGCCACCTGCTGTGCCAGCAAGTCTACGCAATGCCAGGGACAAAAGTCCTCCTGTGTGAACAGGGATCTTTTAGGGTCTAAGTGGCAGACAATTGCTACAGTCACTGTTTCAGTAGTAAAAGTGCAAGCTTCCAATGAGCACACTGATTCTTACTCAGGCCTTAACAAACACCGTCTTCTACACGGGACTCCATTCGCAGAACTCCTGGTTATGTGGGCGGGTCTTACACACTCACTGGGTGCTGTTTGGGTCCCCAGCTCTGGGGCTGCATGGTCCGCCGTCAGCAGGACATTTGGAACACGGCAGCGCGGAGAGGTATTTTGGAGGAGGGACCACGTCCCCTTCTGTGATTCAGGGCCGGTCTGAGTGACAGGTTGGACAAGAGGATGCTGTGGACATGACGCTCTGGGATCTGGAGGCCAGGGCTGGGAGACCTGTAGCTTCTCCCCAGGGATCTTGGGAGACTCACCCTGGTCAGGGTCCCCTCAGAACCTCGTCTCCAGGCGGAGAGGGGCCTGTGGTGCCTGGACAGTGCCTCCAGCCAAGTTCCCCGGACACAGCCGCAGGAGGGCGCCATCCTGACAGCCAGAGTGGAGGCCTTCGGGTGCCTGAGTGAGAGCCACCCAGCTGAGCTCCGTCAAGCACCGAGCCATGAGGTGTGATAAGATGCCATTTCAACCACTGAGCTTTGAGATGGTTTGCTACGGGGGACAGACAATGGGGACGGTGACCTTGGGCAAGCCCCTCAGCATCTCAGGTCCTGTTTCTGCCTCTGTTGAAAAGAGAAGGAAATAGTCTTCCAGACTGGCCCATAGGTAAGACTCATGAAGATCAAAGACAAAGACCTGTGAAGTGCTATCAGTTATTACGGCCTTTGTCTATATGAAGTTTGGAGAGATAAAGTATCTTTCAAAAGATGTCTTCATTTGCATAAAACTATGAAAGAATTTAAATTGCAAGACCACATACAACATCATGAGATAAGCATAAAGAGCATGTTTAAACATGGGACTGACGGGGATGAAATGATTGGTTTTGGGGTGAAAAGTCTGGAAATACACAGACTAGGTTTTTCTTCCTAGTTCTTCCATAGTGGATTCAGGAAAAGATCACAATTGTTATAACCTGTTTCTTACCACCAGGGGGCGGTGTAGTATTGCAAATAAAGGAAAATAGTTCAATGAGTAGAAGAATAGCTATAATTCAAAACGTGCTTTTTGCTGGTTTTGCTAAGAATGTAGGGAAGGAACAATTCTGAGACTAAGTGGACAGGCCTTTTGTGCTTAATTCTTGTACCACAGGATGAGGATTAAATTCCCATGGAGAGATTCAGTAAAATTCGTTCTGCTTCTTTTGGAAAAAAGCCATACTATAACTTTGGGGGGAATGTATTGATATGAACTTCACCTTTGTGTTACCTCTTCTAACACTGGTACAGGCGAATTTCCAACTGACATCAGTTACAACTTTGATCAAGGCTGACTGGCTGGATATGAGAGCGGAACAATAGTCATTGAGGGTTTTATAAATAAATTTAAACAGTTTATAATTTGCCAAGCACTGATTCATACATAAATAAGGGCTGCTGCCCAGAGGGCACCGGCAGTTGAAGGCTGAGATAGTCACAGGAGATGACAGGAACGAGAGGGAAGAGGCTGAGTGTTTAAAACAGACTCATGGAGGCTCCGGAGCCTGAGCTGACCACCAAAGAAGACAGAGAGCAGGGCATCTGAAAGCCGGGGGCCTTGAGGGAGGCTGGGGAGCGGGAGCTGAGGACGCATGCCCCAGGCAGGGCCACTGACCAGAGCGGACAAGTGCAGCCGGGTCTGAATGATGGACGGCCTTGAGTGCCAGGCCCAGGTGAGGGCCAGGGCCTGATGGAGCCAGGGGCCAGTGGCACAGGCAGGAGTGTGGCTGAATCTCACCCCAGAGACCCAGGCTCAGTCAACACTTTCTCATGCTCACATCTGGTCAAGTCAAAGGAACAGCTCACATAAAGCGAGTCTCGATAACAGACACGTGTGATGGCCACGCAGCTGGCTGCCTCTGCCCTGTGAGATCTGAGTGCCTCTCAGCCCCGTGGCCCTCTCACCACCGCAGGGTACACAGGACCCCCGAGGCCGAGTCCTCTTCTTCCTGCCCTTGGCTGTCCTCTCTGCGACCTCCAGACATCTCCGCTACCCGCCCAGGTGCCTCTCCTGCTTTCCCTCACTCCTCTGTCTTCCAGCTCCTGCTATATGAGTCCATGTAGCCTTCGTGCGTCTTTCCTCTGCAGCCCTGACTAGTTCTCCACAACCAGTGAGGACTTGGCTGTGACTCAAGGCAAGAGTGCCGCCCGCTGTGTAGCCAGCCCGGTCTCCATGTCTCAGGGCCCTGCGACTACAGGACACTGCGTGTGAGGCGGCATCCCTCATCTGTGCAGGGCTCACCTTCGGCCTCTGCGAGGACAGCAGCACAGCGCATGCACGGCTGCCCGGCTCCCTCCCCATCCTGCCGCCGACGCCTGCTGTCTAAGGACGCGGCTCCTCTCTGTTTGTCAGCACGGAGGCCACCCCTTCGATGGCTCAGGTGACATTCCAACGGGAGGTAATGACCACATTAAAATGACAGCGGGCGATGGCCCACAGAGGTCCAGCGGCAACGAGGGACACGTCATTTTTAGAAAGACGGATAGGCAATTGGTTGGCAGGCCGAGTGCCCTGCCACGTGACAGGAGCGTGAGGACGACTGGGAGTTCTCTCGGCTCGCGGCTTTGGAATGACAGCACCCCAGTCTCCCTGGTGTTTTTCTAAGTAGAGGGGGACCCATCCCATTGGAATGAGGTTTTATGCATCTCTTCTATCCCATTATGTTTACTTTACACAATTTAAACACACAGAACAGCGATTTTCAGCCTTTTTAATCTCCTGGCACATAAACTAATTACTAAAATTATATTTTTTGCTGATCTGACCAAAAAATTAGCTATAATTTTGATTCATTCACACCGGACGGCTATTGTTGTGTTGGCTGTTGTCTTTTTTTGTTTGACAATCTAAAGGAAAAGAGGTCAGTGCCCCTGACTAAATAGTCAGGCATTGCGTGTTTTAAAGTTCCCGCGGCACACTGGTTGAACCCGCTGACCCAGAAGAACACTGTGTGGGATGGCGTTTCCTCTGCAGCGTAAACGAGGTGGTGAAGCAAGTGAGGGGGTGCTGGGTGAAGCCTAAGGTAGCTTGGAACCAGACCCCAACGAGGACCCAAAATGGGTGGGAGGAGGTGTGGGTTCTGCCGGGTGAACGCAGAGCGAGGGAGCCAGAGGTGGGCCAGCAGCCGGACTGAGTGCCCGAGGAGTATCCTCGCCTCCTGCCACCATCTCCCCCCTGCAGTGGGGCCAGCAGGTGGCGCAGGGGGGGGGGGCCCGGGCCCATCCCCCCACCCCCCCATCCGCTCCCTGCCCAACAAGAGGGACCCCCCACACACACACCCCGACTGTTGTCCAGTGGAGACCTCTGTGTTTAACATCACCCGGGACCACTGCCATCCGAACAGAGGGGACCGAGGGAATGACTGAGCAAGCTGGAGGACAATGGGCAGAAAGGCCCCTTCCCTCAGGGCAATGTCACCTCCTGCGCCCTGACAGGGAGCGCTCTGCTCCGATGTCACCTGCAGCAGCAGAGCCCACTTCGCTGGCATTGGCACCTCCAGGAGAGGTGCCTTCCGGGTGAGCAGCGGAGGGCGATTAGGGTCAAGCTGGGGGCAGGGCTGGGGATGGGAGGCATAAGACACGCGGATGTGAAGGGAGAGAGAGGGGCTGAGACCGGGAGATAGTTATTTGGAGGAATTGGTGCTCACAATTGTGAGGGCTGGCAAGTCCGAAACTCTCAGGGCAGGCTGGCAGCCTGGAGATCTGGCAAGAGTGGGTGCTGCCGCTCAAGACTTGAGGCAGAATTCCTTCCGGCTCGGGGGAGGTCAGTCTTCACGCTTAATGCCTTCAACTGATTGGACGAGGCCCACCCACACTGTGGCGCGTGGTCCGTTTTACTCAGAGCTTACTGACTTCCACGTTCATTCGTCTGAAAAATACCTCACAGCAACATCTAGCCGGGGGTTTGATGAACACACGGGGCACCCGAGCCCAGCACGTTGACACCTAAAATTAAGCATCATGCCAAGCAGGCCACTTCTTAATTTTAAATGGAGTGAGTCACATAGTCTCTGTCCGGATTTTCACAAAATTGGGCGGAAGTGAGTAAAGAGTTCTGGAAAGTACCAGAAAGGTTGGAGCACTTTACGATGGGCTTGCTCCCGGCAGCGGCCTGCTGTGACTGGCCTCAGATTTCCGTTTCCAGAGAGTGTAAAGAATCCATTTGCATCTTATCCTGCACAGCAGAAGGACGCTGCCACCCCCAGGGAGTGAAAGGGTGGCTCGGTTTTATTACGATCACAAATCTATGCTGGCAGCCGAGGCCGAAATGCCCTAGTAAGAAGCTGGGAATGCTCTGCTGGGGGCAGGGCTGCCCTGCAATGATCATAGAGTCCTTCCTCCTCTGAGCACGTACGCGGGGCTCTGTGTCCAAGAAACAGCGGTCTGCAAGGCCTGGGCTGGCCAGTCCTTCTGTCTCACTCCTGCGGGTAGAGTTCTTCCCCAGACACGAGGCCCTCACGTCACAGGGCGGTCCATTGGCCGAGGCCTCCTTCTCCACTTACAGATGCAGTGACCGCAACGCAGGAAGGAAACTTTAGGAAAAACCTAACATCCTACAGCCGCACACCTGTTAGAACCGTGGAAATCCAGAACACCGGCACCACCAAATGCTGGCGGGGTCTGGAGCGACAGGAACTGTCCCCCCGCTGCTGGTGGGGACACACAATGGCACGGCCTCTTTGGAAGACAGTTTGGTGGCTTCCTGTCAAACTGAACACACTTTTACCATATGACGCAGCCACCACGCTTCTTGGTACCTACTCGAAGGGGCTGAAAACTCATGTGCACACACACGCCTGCACACGGGTGTCTGTAGCAGCTCTAGTCTTAATCGCCCCAACTTGGGAGCCACCGAGACGCCCCTCAGTAGGTGATGGGTAGTTAAGCTGTGGTGCATCCAACCAAGGAATTTACTCGGCGCTAAAAGGAAATGAGCTATGAAGCCAAGAAAAGACAGGGAGGGAGCTTACATGCATCTTTCTAAGTGATAGAAGCCAATCTGAAAGGAATACTGTGTGATTCCAACTACATGACATCCTGGAAAGGGCAAAGCGATGGAGACAGTTAAAAGCCCACTGAAGACGGGGACCATGGTCTCTTCTTTCAGCTCTACCCCAGCACCGCTGTGGGCCTCATAAGAACACTTTTAGGTGGATGAAAGAATGAACAGATGTGTAAAGTAGTAGCAAGTAGTTTTTTTAAATTGTGGTAAAATAGGCATAATCTAGAATTTATCAACTTAGCCATACTTAAGTGTATAACTCAGTGGCCTTCAGTCCATTCACCACCACCACCTCCCATGTCCAGAACTGCATGGACCGGCTCCCGGCACAGAACTCTTCTCATCTTGCCAAACTGAAACTAGATTATCAACATAGCATAAAATAAACCCAAATGTTTGGATTTTATTGTATAAGTTACCACCCGCATGATTTCCACTACCCCTTAAAGAGATATCAGGATTCATAGAGACTTGGTTTCAGCATCACACGTGTTATATGTAGAGCTACATTAGGTGGTTTCATAGTGAAACGTGTTCCTCCACCACCATGCTCAGGTGCTCAGAGAACTCTGCTTTTCCCGGGATGTTTCTGGGGTTAATGACAGGAACAGACAGTAGGAAAGTGATGCTGGCCCCACTGGGCAGACAGTCACGCAGCCACGCAGCCACGCTACCTGCAAGAAACCACCCGACGAGGGGATTATTTTGTATTTCCTCTTTCCTAAAAGCTCACAGCGCCGTGGCCGCCTCTGACAGGTGCAGCTGACAACCTGCAAACCTGCACAGCTCAGGACAAAGTCACCTTTGGTCTCCAGGTGGAAGACCCATGACCTGGACAGTGACATTCAGGAAAGCAGAGGGTTAGGGTTTAGGATCACTGGGTGGCAGCGCCAAGTGCCAGGCCCTGAACAAAGGGGAGCCTGTGTTCGTTACTATATTTACTGGGGGAGTGTTTCTAATTGCTGGCCCCCTTCGCCAAGACCAAAGGCAGAATCTATTAGCAACTTTGCCCAAGATCCAGATGGGTGGGGTCTTGGCATAGAGGCCCACGGGAAAACGTGGCTGCCGGTGCCGACAGGTGGCGCTCGCGCTCCAGCCCGAGACTAGGCTCATTCTCTGCGAACTGGATGGGCTCTGTGGATGCAGCATTCTCAGTGAGCCTGGACTGGAGCGGGTGGTGGGGGAGAAGGGGATCTAAATGATTACCTAGTGTGAATCCCTACTGGACTTCACCGTCGAGAGGCTGCCCCGGCCCAGGAATCTCCCAGTGGCTTATTGTAGGAGGAGCCACACCCTCCGTGTTCACTTCTGTGCCGGCAGAGATGGGGACCGGCCTCAGGTCCTGTGAAAGAGGAGACCAGGGACCACGGGGCCCCCAGACAGACAGGCAGGAATAAGGACCACGTGGGCCCAGAACAGGTCTCCTCTGAGCCTCCCTCAGCCCTGTAAGCGCACTGTTATCACCACCCCTCTGTACCGGTGAGCTCACCACGCTTCCAGAAGCATAAGGACTGGGTTCAGTGGCCCAGGTGAATCCAAGCCCGTCCTCTTGACAACGACGAACATTCTTCTGAACACAGGGGAGGGAACCACGACCAGGCAACGCCAACAACAGCAGCGAACCCATGAGAACAAGCCACAGAGACCTCAGCCTGGGCGGTGGAAGGCTGGCTGATGGGAGCTCACCCCACCCAGTCCCCACCAGCTTCCCCAGAGACACTCCGGTCTGCACTAGAACAGCTAGAAACGAGGTGCGGGCTGCAAATCCAGCGTCAGGCCAGTCACCTACCAAACCCTTCCAACCCATGCCCAG
The DNA here is from genome assembly GCF_014108235.1 of Myotis myotis. Classification (NCBI taxonomy): domain Eukaryota; kingdom Metazoa; phylum Chordata; class Mammalia; order Chiroptera; family Vespertilionidae; genus Myotis; species Myotis myotis. The sequence goes on along the minus strand of NW_023416390.1, from coordinate 33,445,213 downwards.
TCCCCAACCTCGGCAGCCACCCCTGGGAGCAGGTGGCTGGACCCGCCGCTGGAGTGGCAGCTGGCCCATGATTCACAGACAAAGTGGACCCCACGAGCACGCAGGGCAGGTATGAGTATAAACCTCCGTGCACACGATGCTCATGCGTACATCCTCACAGCAAATTTCCAGGGACACCAACAACGCACCTGCACAAACCCAGAGGCGGGAAACAAGCCCATTAATTGTCTCCCAGTTCTGTGGGTCAGAGTCTGAGTCCAGCTGTAGGAGGCGAGAGTGTCCCCAGGCCGGAAGCAGGCTGTGGGGAGGGCTGCGAGCCTTTCTGGAGGCTCGGGATCAATGAGCCCCACGCCCACTCTGGTTTTGGACCAATCCTGTTTCTTAGGGGACTGAGATCCCCATTTCCCTGCTGGCTGCCAGCCTGGGCCAGTCCGTGCCCCTAGAGCAGTGATGGCGAACCTATGACACGCGTGTCAGAGGTGACACACGAACTCATTTTTTTGGTTGATTTTCTTTGTTACATGGCATTAAATATATAAAATAAATATCAAAAATATAAATCTTTGTTTTACTGTGGTTGCAAATATCAAAAAATTTCTATATGTGACACGGCACCAGAGTTAAGTTAGGGTTTTTCAAAATGCTGACACGCCGAGCTCAAAAGGTTCGCCGTCACTGCCCTGGAGGCTGCCCGCGTCCTTCCCGTGCTTTCACGTGGCTCCCCTCCAGCAGCTAGTGTTTTGAACTAGAAGGAAACGCAGGGAGCCGCGTGGCTGCGCGTCCTCACTTCGCAGGGTCTAGAACTGGCCTCCGTGGTGATGAGGTTACTGGTCCAGGCTAGCCTGCCAGGGAAGAGGTGCCAGAATCAAATCGCCTGACTCTGACCCAGTGCTCTGCATTCTAAGGGGTGCACGGAGGTTTCTCAAGTTGCTAACCCAACCCTCTGTTCTCACAGATGCATGAGTTCTTTTTAAAACTCTTGCTAAGATAAATTATGCTGACTTTTCTGATAAGGTCTGTATTCGTTTTCCCTTGTTGTGTAACAGATCTGACACACAGCGGCTTAAAACAGCACATTTATTCTCTTGTCGTTTTTGTGAGCGATGGCTCAGCTGGCTTTCCGCTCAGGTGGCACCGGGCTGCACTCAGGGTGTGGCCACAGGGCCGTGGTTCTTGTTCAAGGCGCAGTTCCACCTTCCCCGCCGTGTTGGCAGAACCCAGCACCAGGTGGAGGCAGCCCCGAGGCCCTGCGTTCATCCTGCCGGCTGTCAATCAGGGTCACTGTCAGCCCTAGAGGCCTCCCTCCCTCGGGACCTAGTGATGTGGCAAGATGTGGCCGCTCACCTCGCAGCTGTGCTTCTGCAAGGCCAGCCGGCTGCACAGGTGAGGTCAGATAATCACAGGAGTGTTGTCCCCGTACCTTGTCACACCGTGTAGCCCCATCATAAGAGCAACATCCCTCCCTCCCCAGTCCAGGCACATTCACCAGGAGGGGATGGCACACGGGGTCTGCACCGGCGGCTGGAACCTTGGGGCCCCTCAGGGCTCTGCTCCCACACCGCCTTGTACACATCTCATTCCCATGGCATTTCTCTGGGATTCTTTCATTTGGATTCTTCCATGACTTCCGAGAGAAACGGGCACGCCCACATTTGCGAAGACCACCAACTCAGCCCTTGGGTTTCCCCTCTCTTCAACAGCATTTCATGCAGATATTCTGCAGAGCCCACTTTGAACCTGGCTTTGCTGAGTCTATTTACTCTCTGCTGGGAATGGTATGTTTGGAATGTGATTTTTGCTTTATATCATCTACATCCCACTGCCAGCCCGGCAGGGATATCGCCCCAGGCTGCCCAAAGCTCCTATTTCCAACCAACCCCTCCCACCTTGGCCTGAGCCCCCACCCTTCCCATTTATGGGGGCTCCTCCTCCCAGGTGACCTCCACCCACCTCCCTGGCGGCTGCCCTGAGCAGGAGGAAGATGCTTAGAATCAAAGAGCTTCTGAAAACTTCTTTGTCCACTTTGATGTCCTGGAAATTCCATGATTAAAGAAGACAAAGTTCTTTTGTTTCCAGAGCCTTAATTAATGAAGACTCTCCAGGAGGCCAACGGCCGGATTAAGGCAACAAATCCCCCTCTCAGAAGCAGGTGCCTGGGCCGCCTATTTATTGATTTACTCGGCACGTGGGGCTTGTTTGTGACTCGGTCCCACAAACGCCCTGCAAGAGGGGAAATCCTCCTCGGAGAGGTTTTCCTACAAGAGAAGGGAAGAAGTGTCTGTGTGCGGGCCTTCATGGTGTTGCCCTGGTGCCCGCCCCGTGGCTCCAGGGCCCGCAGTTCTCTCTGTCCCGCAGGGCGCTGGCGCCTGACCTTCCGCTGATGACGAGATTTGCAACAGCACACCTCCCAGAGAGCAGCTCAGGCCACAGTGCTCACTGTGTGAAGAAACAGTGCTTCTCCATTAAAGAAAAACGGCCATGTGCTAAAAGGTCATCGTACCAGGAACTATCTCCAGATAAATCATCCGAATCATTAGGAATGGTTTTAGAAAGTTTAAGGGGTTGTGGGGGAAGCAGCTACTGCATATCCATACGAGAATGATCTTTACTTGCATACATTTGGATTTATAATAAAATAAAACTCTGACTCTCAGATTGGGGATTTGATGTTCCGGTTAATTTAATCTTCTGGTTTCCTAAAAGCCAGGCTAAACGCTAGTTTCAGCTCTTGTCGAAAATCTTTCTAACATGTGATCGTCGGAGAACATGAGAATCCACTCTTGAAAGAGGAAAAGGGGTTCATTTTAATGGCCCAGTAAGTGTATTGGACTGAATAGATGGCGCTCTAAGGACTTTTGTGATGGATACATTTGGGGGTGCCTGCTCAGCTCAAGATGACCCCCAAAACTGTCACACTCTGGTGGGCTCTGGCCACTTGTGTAAAATGGCCCTGCCCTGTTGGCCCCGAGGGGAGGGCACCGGCCTAGGAAACTTTTCCCTGGGAGTTTGGGGTCAGTGGCTCCCAGGGGCTCGGGCGCTGGGGGCAGCCCTGGACTGAGAACGAAAGCCAGTATGTTATGGGAAAATAAAGGGGAAAGGTGGAGTGTGCTCTCCCTGGTCCCAGCTCTAACTCTTCTGGAGGCCCAACTGCATGTCTGCCCTGAGCCTCAAGGTCTCCCTGGAAGCCTCCTAGGAAAGTGCCCGTTTCCCGTAGGCCAGCTCCAGCTGCCTGATGTTCCTTGCATCCCAAAGAAAAGCACACTTCCAGTCCCTCAGGCCTTCATGCTGACCAGAGTCCCCAGGTCTGGCCCTGGGGTTAGCGCCTCTCTTCCTGCCCCTGCTGTTCTGTCCTGGTTTCCCCTCCCCCGTCTCCTGGGCTTGGAACTTCCAAGCCTCCTTCAGTGTCTCTCTGTGTCTTGAAGCCAGTCAGATGCCAGGACCGGTGGATTCCTCCTCCCTCAGTCTCTCCCTCGGACAACATTTTTTGTTTAACAAACATTTGAGATCGTTATATATTCATATGCAGTTGTAAAGAAAATAAATGGAAAGATCTCATAAACCTTTCACACAATTTCCCCAAAGGTAGCATCATGCATAATTATAGTTCAAAATCACAGCCAGGAAAATGGCACAGAGACCTACAGAGACAGAGAAGATGGCCATGGGCAGACACAGGGGAGACTGGAGTGAGGCGGCCACCAGCCAAGGAAGGCTGGAGCCACCGAGGCAGGAAGAGGCAGGAAGGACCCTCCCCTAGAGCTTTCAGGGGGAGCCTGGCCCTATTGACAGCTGGAATTTAGATTTGCCCTTCGGAGCATGAAGGAAGAAACGGCTGCTATTTCAGCCGGGTGGTTTGTGGCCATCGGTCACGGCAGTCCTGGGAGCCGAATGCCAACCTGACTCGGCTTTCGTCACTTGTGAGTAGCAGCTACTTGAATGCCCCCATTAGTCTCTGGGCACATCCTTCTTCCTGGCACTGTTGGGTGTCCCAGGCTGGCCTTGGACCCTCCCCGCTCCAGGCCTGGGTCAGCCACCTTTCCCTCTGGTGGCGAAAGGTATTTAGAAACCAAGGTCTGGGTGCTCTGTGTGCTCATGACAGTCGATGTCATTGTTCCTTCAACTCCTCAATGGACAGAGATTTAAATATGTTTTTCAAAACATCATGAGTTCATACTGACGATGCCTTCACCTCCAAGCCAACATCAGGGAGCTTGTCCTCACAGCCCCATGCCTCCTGTGGGACTACCTCCTCCCACAGCAAGAATCTGGGCTTCCGACATTTGTATAGTGACTCATGTGCAAGAGAATACGCATGAAACAGTCTTATTATCACTGCACCCATATCACTACTGAAAACAAACCTATTATGTACATTTCAACATTTCTTTGTCTTTAAAAATATATCCCACTGGAGGCAGTATGGTCTGAGTAACCTTTTCAAGCTCAAATTAGCTGTTATTTTTCTGTGTGCTGTGATATCAGTTTGACACAGAGTGAGACCCATCTGTTCCTGCCTGCGGTCCGTTGTGTTTGATGCCATATAAAGCATGTGCACAGCACGGAGACAGTGAAAAATATCACTCAGGAAATTAAAATGCACGTTTTAATTAAACAAGATGTTCCTAAGCGATGTGGTGATGTAGGGCTGACTGGACGTAGAGGATGGTGGCCGTCGGCTGTTCCCTTGCTGCTCTTTGGAGCAGTATTCAGAGCCAGGACTTCCTGTGCAGCCACAGCAGGCAAGGGCGAAGGTGACTTTCAGAGGCGGAAGCGGGTCCTGAGAGGCGATCACGAACCAGCTGAGGAAGGAAAGGAACTCGCTGCTGAAGGGAGGCAGAGGCACTTGGCGACCTCAGCGGATGCCAGAGAGAATGAAAAGTCAGCACCCACTGGGAAGGCAGGCTTGCCGGACGCTTTTCTGAGTGTAAGTGGGGAGCAGTGATGGTGAGACGGAGCCACGGTGAGGACGGCCTGGTGGGACACGGGGAGGGCTTGGGCCACCTTTCCCGGATTCATTGGCGGTCCCATCGCTGCTTCTGCGGACACAGCTGCCGTTTGACTGACAAGCTGCTCTGACTGAAATTTGGCCGCTGAGTTGGTCCTTTAAATCTGGCTTTCCCCAAAGTGTATTTCATAATATCAATTAAACTTTCAATTCTCATGGGATTCACAAGTGCCATAATTTTTAAAACGTTGTGTGATGTCTGAAATTGTGAACCAGGTAATGCTGACCTCCCCAAGGAGTCACTGGATGTCAGACTGAACAGGCCCGAACGTTAAATGTCAGATGTGAGTGAACTCGATACTCTGCCTTCACAAATGGCTGCGTGCTTGCATACTGTGAGTTCAGACCTGCTCCCCTGTGCCTCTTCTTAGAGTTACCTAGGAAAGCCTGGGTTTCCCTGGAAACCATTGATAAGGTTTCAAAACATTTCAAAACAATATAACTGTTCTCTCGAGTTGTTTCCTTGGTTGCCGAGGAAACCCATCTTTTATTTTGACGCGGCCACGAAAGCAGAGGTATGCCTATGCCAAGAGCAGCTCGGTATCTGAACATTCTTGAAGGGAGGATCGGCCCTGAGTCTGAGGGTCCACAGATGTTTCCATCCCTCCACCCTCTGTCCACCGCCCTCCTGTTGGAGGCCCTCCTGCCCCAGGATAGGGCAGGGAGAGATCTCGGCTCCCAAGACCGGCCCTCATTCCTCAGCCCCCTCCGGCACAGCTGGTGAACGCTGGGAAATGCAGTGTGTGGTCGTGTGGCCCTCACCCCTTGTTCTTGCTGCTATCCAGATGATGAATAGACACCAAGCACACCAGGTCCCACCCCGTCTTCCTGCCTCCCTGGCCGTGGGAAAGGCTCTAGGGTGGGAGGCAGAGAGTGGGCAATGCCACCGGGAGGAAGTGACCTCAACCAGCCCCTCCCTCTCCTGCCCCAGCTCCCCAGGGAGCCCTGAGGTGTCCTCTCCTCCCGTTTGTGAGATGGTGCAGCGAGGCTGCAGGGGGCTGGGGTGAGGCAAGTGCACCAGAGGGGTGGGATGGGAATGGGGCCTGGGCCTGGGACGAGGGGGCAAGCAGAGGGAATGGATGGAGGCCTACCTGGCCCCAGCATCAGGACTGACTGGCATGGCTGGTGAGACCTGAGGGAGAGGGGTCAGTCCCCACTGTGGAGGCTCCATGGAGGAGGGAGGAAGGAGGTGTTGAGGAGGGCGTTCCCAGGAATGTTCCAGAAGTTGTTGGAGGAATCAGTGTCCAGCCACAGGGTGAAGAGCCTCCCCACAATGGGGAAGTCCACTTTTTGGAGAAACCACGGAGTTTTCCAGGAAAGTGAAACAGTGTGTCCCTCGGGCTCAACTTGGAGGCATGGGTTTGACTGGGGTTGGGAGCGATTCCTGGCCCTCACCCTTCGGAGCAGCTGTTCTCAACCTGTGGGTCGCGACCCCTCTGGCGGTCGAATGACCCTTTCACAGGGGTCGCCTAAGACCATCCTGCATATCAACTATTTACATTACCATTCATAACAGTAGCAACATTACAGTTATGAAGTTGCAACGAAAATAATTTTATGGTTGGGTCACAACATGAGGAACTGTATTTAAAGGGCCAGGAGGTTGAGAACCACTGTTCCGGAGTGTCAGGGCCCTGTGGCCTGGGAGGGCGGTAGAGGCCTTTGGGAGCCTGGCTGCTTTGGGCACAGAAGTGACTGGATGTGACTGAGTCCTCGGGAGACACGGGCAGCAGGGGAGAGGTGGGAGGGGCGGCAGGGGAGGCAGCATTGGAGCTGAGCTGGAAATCCTACCTGTGGTTTCCACAGTTGGCCAGGAAGGAAGCTCCCGGTGCAGCATGTGTGCCCAGCTGTCTGAGCTCGGTCCGTGAAGGGGAAGAGGCAGGTGCATCTGAGCAGGCCCAGGGAGCCTCGGGGCCCTTGGCAGACAGGGGGCACCGCCCTCAAACGGGCAGTGGCTTAACTCATGCCACCTGAGCCCGTTTGGAAAAGAGGGCGCCTTCCTCTCCCAGGAGAATGGGACACAGGCAGGATGCTGGGGAGTCTGGGGCAGGTGGAGGGGACAGGTGGGTCTGTGGCTTTTCAAACCCCTCCGGGTGGGAAGCTGCCTCCTGGGTGGAGTGGGTGGCTGGTAAGCTGGGCTGCGTGTGTGCAGTGCTGACGTGGTAACTCCTGGCACCGGCGTGCCTCTTGCTGAAGACAATGCTGGTCAGGCGGCTCAGCTCCTGGGCAGGGGCCCTGGGAGGGGAAGAACTTGTTTGCTCCAAACAGGGAAACTCGTCTGATCCTGGGTCACATTCCTTCTCCCTCCTGAAGGACATCATTCCTGAATCGCCACCCCCCACTTCCACCAACCTCCCCCCGCCCCCCCGCCTTCCTTTCTCTCTAAAATCAATAAACTATTAAAAAAAAAAATACACCGAACTCCAAAGCATGTCCTTGATCAGTGCCTGTGGCTCCAGGGAGTCTCTCATGGGGGGCGGGGACGGAAAGGTGTGCCTGTGGGTGTCCTGCGTGGTCCCGGAGGGCTGGCTGGGCAGCTGTCCACGGCGTTTCTCAGGTCGGCCTTGCCTGAGGAATTCCTAGGGAGATTTTCAACATTTTCACAGAGATACCTGGATTATGAAAACAGTCCTTACATTGTTTGCCTTCAAAAAAGCATCTTTTGGAAAAACATTCTTTGGGGGCACCCTGCCCCTCTCCGAGGGTACGACTCATTGCTTTCTGTTACTGGGCAGGCGGGGCAGGTTCCCGCGGGCCAGGCTGACCTGTGCTCATCCTGAGATTCAGGCAGACCTGGGCGTGTCTCTGTGGCCTCTGGGCTGACCCCACTGAGGAGGATTTGTTTCCAGCCTTTGGCTCTTCCTGGGAAATAACTCAGTCTGAGGGGAGGGAGAGTGGACAAGCACAGAGTGGCCCAAAGCCAATGACCCCACGTGGCAGGGAGAGCAGTGTCTGTGCCACAAACTGCGCGTGGCTTAGCCCACACGGACTCGGGTGTCTTAGGAAGAGGACCCGGACATTGAAAAGTGACTAGGATTGAGCGGACTTACTGCTGCCCTAACCTTCTCCCATTCTGCAGCCCCGGCCACGGTAGAGAAAGGGTGTGCCATTGGGGGCTGTGCAGCCTGTCCATGGAGTTTTCACGGTGACCCTGGCCACTTTCTTGTAGGGCCGGCGGCTTCAGAAACATCGCTGACCTTGCCATGCAAAGCAGTCATTCCAGTGGGGAGCTGGAGTCAGGGCCCGGGCCTGGTACCGACTGTGGCCTGGAATGCGGAGACAATTCCTGGGCTGTGCATGCAGTAGTTTCTGCATCAAGCCATCCACAGAGCTGGATGAGACCGGCACGACTAGGAGTGCACCAGAGATGACTGAGACCCTGTGAGGAGGCCTGGAAAGGAAGGAGGTGGGCAGATGAATCGGAGAGGAATCCTGTGACTTGAGAAATAAGTAACAAGTTAACACTGACCAACTAGAATAGATAGGTCCAATTTATCAGCTATGGAGTTGGCAAAGACATTTTAAAATTACAACTCCAAGGGAGAGCTAACGCCATTAGGTGGTTGTTGGTGGGGAACATTACAATGAGTGGATCAGGCTGGCAACAGCTGATCCCTATCATCTTAATGTCACCGAAGATGGGGCACCCAGACATGGGCCTGTCGAAGCTCCACAACAGGAAGCCGCAGCACTGCCTGTGCAGTATTACTGTACCTCCACCCTGAACCTAATTGAGCCTCTATCAAGCATGCCAAACTCGCAGCCGGCATGCCGCAAGTTTAAATAAACGAGGCATGCGGCCCACCGGCCACGAGTTTGCAATGCTTGCTCTAGATCTAACTACGGACCCACAGGAAATAGGAGGCTTAGAACAAATGTAGAGAACTTCTCAGTGGCCCAGTGGTTGAGCATCGGCCTATGAAACAGGAGGTGACGGTTTGATTCCCTGTTAGAGCACATGCACGGGTTGCGGGCTTGATCCCCAGTGGGGCGTGTGCAGGAGACAGACAATCAATGATTCTCTCTCATTATTTATGTTTCTATCTCTCTACCTTTCCCTTCCTCTCTGAAATCAATAAAATATACATATAAATATATTTTTATTTTTAAATAAAATAAAAAATAAAGAACTCCTCAATGAAGTGAGACATTCTCTCGGACAAATGACCTGGGAAATCACTGGATTGTTTCCAACAAATACCTGCCCTGGAGAAACCAGAGGAGAAGGCAAGAGAATTAAGAGACATATCAGCTAAAAGCGATGAGAGGAGCAACTGTACCAAAATGGCCAATCCCAACTTCCCGAGACAATCAGGAAAAACGGAGGAGGGACTGGTTAACAGGCAGTAGGAATAAATTATTGCTAATCTTTGGGGTGTGATGATGGCATTGTGTGTATGCGTTGAAGCTTTGGCCACGTATTTGTTAGAGATGAACACTAGAGTATTGGGGAGTGAAATGATATGATATCTGAAATTTGTTTTAATTGCCCCAGAAAAAACAAAAAGAGTTTTGGAAGGACAGATGAAACTCAAAGAACACAGGGGGAATATTGAAACGGGGACTGGATATTGGGAGTTCATTATCCTCTTCTCTATATTTTTGTGTATGTTTGAATTATTTTCATATTAAAATATTTTTTAAAAAGCCATGGCAGTTCCCATGGATTGGCAAAGATATGAAGAATTTTTATTATTTCAGATATTATATTATCCAGTTTAGCAGTTTCCTTTGGTTCTACCTTCAATTTCTCTCCTCATTAGGTTCTTGTTATCCTTAAAACTCTTGAGGGTAGGAGACCGTTTTAGAAAACAAAGTCTTTCTTGGCTAAGTCCATTATCTCTCTGTCATCTGTATCTTTCCTGGGTCTGCCTCTATGACTGGTTTTGGCCCCAGCTTCATGTTGCATCTTTCACATCTTCACCTGTCTAGTAAATTTTGATGGCATATTAGACATTGTGAATATTACATTCTTGAGTGTCCAGATTTTGTTGTCTTCCTTTAATACTATTGCGGGTTTTTGTGGGCTTTCTTTCTTTTTTTTTTTTTTTTTTTGGCAGGCGGTTAAATTAATTTTTAATCAGATTGATCTTTTTGAGTCTTGTTTTTAACGTTTTTTTGTAATGACGGGTTTAGGCTAGCTTTTATTGTTGAGCTAGTTTTGTATAAGACTAAAGCCTGACCTTTCTGAGTTCTTTTCTGCGTGCTCTGTTTATGCAACAAGGTCTCTCCACTTGACTGATGGGAACTGTGTGAGCTCTGGAAATTGTGAAACTTACAAATTCCAATAGTGGTTCTTTCCTTGACCTTGGAGAGTTGATCCTATGCATGCACAGTGCAGTTTTCAGCCAAAGACTCAAGACGGGAGGGGAAGCTTTCAAAGGGCAGTTCTTCTGTGTGGCTCATTCCACCTTCCATATATTCAGCTCTCAACTCTCCTTGGCCTCCCTGACCCCCGATCTCAGCTCCTCAGCTCGAGGAGACCTCGGCTCAAGGAGGAATGCTGGGAATTGCTCTCCCTTTGCTGTGGTCCAGAATCGGGGCATGTGGTGACATCAGAGGAGTTCACCTGATTTGCTTTCCTTCTCTCAGAATCCGGCAATGACCTTGGTCCGATGTCTAAAAACATTTGTTTCCTGTACTTTGTCCAGTTTTCTAGTTGTTCATGGTAGATGGGCAAGTTCAGTACTGGCTACACCTCATGGCTAGAAGCAAGAGTCCAACTTTCCCATTTATTAAAAAAAAAAAAAAATCATTTACCCAGTTTAGAAACTTCTTTCACTAAATGAATGAAGGCAGTTTCTTTCACTAAATGAATGAAGGTGAAGTTTGCACACACATAGGATCAGCGTTTTATGGTGAGTATGAGGGACACCTAAGGAAGCCGGGACAGTGACTCCTTATATTATTTCTTCGTGTGTTGTCTTTGCAGGAAGAAAAGGTTGGAAAAAAATAGAAAAACAAAACAACAGTAAACCAGAGTAGCAGAGGGAACTAGTCCCTATAGGCGCGAAAGACTTTGAAAGGAAGTTTAATCCTTCAAATGAAGAACGAAAGAGCCAACTGGTAAGAAAACAGACGTCCCCAGCCCCCAACCACCAGTGAGTCCAGAGGACCTGTCTGCTCCCCGCACAGCGCAGCATCGAGGCGCAGCACACGATAAACACGCACAGAGGGCTCGGAGCTTCCAGTCACAGCCCTTGAGTGGCTGGTGTTGGTATAAGAGCACTTTCACTGAGAGTGTGAACTCAAAACTAAGGGGACTATTCAAGAGCAGTGAACAGGTTTGGAGAGAAGGGCAGTGAAACCCACGCCTCTGCTCTTCAGGAACTGCCCACCCTATTCTCTCTCTCTCTCTCTCTCTCTCTCTCTCTCTCTCTCTCCCCCCCCCCACCCCCTCTGGCTCTCGGGTGCTGCTCCCCTATGTGCTGGGGGCGTGGTGAGCACGGCTGAGATCACATCGGACCTTGCAGGGTGGAAGGGGGTGTCCTGGGATGCAGGCAGGCAGGGAGCGGGCCGGCTGCGGCCACGCTCATTCAGGGACGCGGCTGCATCCTGGCGTCTGAGCAGCCTCCCCCGGGACTCCCACTTGCCACTCTAAAACGCCACTATTTCCCTTTATGTGAGGTTCAGGCCGACTCCTCAGAGGTTAGACCTTATGTTGCTCCTTCTTCACTGAACGCCAGATCTGAGTGCGTAACTCAGAGGGAAAAGGCAGCAGCAGAAAGCATTTGTGGCAGAGCCAGAGGCAGGCAGTGCAGTTCAAGGCCCTACATTTGCCCAGAAGACCAGAGGCGCTCCCACGAGCTCCCGGGGGCCCGTGGCAGCCCTCCTTTGACAAAGCTGAGCTATAAAGCCACAGGTAATGATATTAGAACCCGACGCCTGCAGGCAGTTTTCAGAAACCTTCCATATATCCAGCTCTCAGCTCTCAGGGTGTGAAATGGTTTGTAAAATATGATGGCAGTTTTGTTCCTTTAAGCGCCTCTAAGCGCCATGGAAGACGCTGCTGAAGAGTGACATTAAGAACGATAAATGAGCAGCAGGGAGGAAATTCTCGCTTCAGGACTGGCAATGGCTGGCTGTTTGCATTTTGGACATAATAAAAGTGCCAGCAAAACAAATATGTGCTCGGCTTTCATTCGGAGCTCTGCGGGGTTGTCAGCCCAGACCCTCCCTGTGAGAATCTGGGTGACCCTCCTGTCCCCTGCCCCTTTTTCATCCTTTCTCCTCCCTCCCCCTCCCTGCCCTTCCTAGGGCAGGTGTTTGTTGTGCTGGCTACACCGGCCACCAGGGATGCAGTGGTGAGCAGAGCCAGACCAGGCAGCAGCCCAGAGTGTCCAGGGGGAGGCAGGGGTCCAGGAAAGAATCATATTAAATATGGTGCAACCACGAAGTGAGAGGAACTCTCTGGAGGAAAGGCACCAGAACTTAGGGGTGTTTAACAGCGGACAGGGATCGAGGGCCCCCCTAGAAAGAGCTGGAGGAGAAGCTACCCAGGAGCGGGTCAGGAAGGGCTGGGATGGAGGGAACCATCTCCAAAGAGGGGCCCTGGTGACAGGGAGGGGTCAGGGAGCAGAGAGCAGCCCAGATGTGATTTCTCAGGTCTCTGTTCATCCTGCCTTTAAGGAGGTCTCTGCGAAGGGGCAGTCCTGGCCAGGCTGCCACGGCGTGTTTCGGTCCTCCCCGGCCTGGGCAGATAAGGGCATCTGGCTCCCTCTTATCAGCAACTGGGGTGCAGGAGGAGAGCCGTGCCAGACACCGGTTGGCGTCTGCGGGCTGACCTCACCACCGCATTCAGAGCTCCTACATTTTTCACTGCATAGCTCTCATTTTTCATGCTGCTCACCCGGGGATGGCTTCAAGCTGTCACAGAGGGCGCCACGGCTCTCTACGGAGTCAGTCTACCCGAATCTACCTCTTCAAACACTGCGGAGCTGGGATGAACAAAGAATATTTATGGTGGAGAAACATGGGTTGAACTTCATCTTTGGGAACTCAGTGAAAGGGCTGATATTCCCCCAAACTACAGCTGCTGAGTCACCTTGCCGTTATTCCTTGGGGTGCATAGAAACCATAAATCAAAGGGGTTTGGGATGATTTTTCAAAGACTGTGTAACCACGAGAGAGGAGGTACGATCCGAACGCACCTGACAATTATCTCTCTAAAAGGCTGAGTAGCTCTCTGGGTATTTTGAGCTTTCTCTTTTGGAAACGGAGAAAATCTCACTCTTCTTCTTAGTCTGTGGGTACTTCTGCAAGGACACACCTGATCATTTTTTCCTCGTGTGTTAAATTCTGATGCAGACAAATCCACCCGCTTAGAACACCATGATGTTGTGGAAAACAGGAGGGAAACTGTGACGACTATATTTCTCAGCAGCCTCCCCCTTAAATTACAAGGTTTTCAAATTAAACCTTCGGAGTTCATGTAAAGAAGATGGGCAGTTTCTAAGGAAGAGGATGCTGTTCAGTTTATGTTCATACTTAGTTTCTGGCAAAATGTTGCTAGGGTTCTTGGCCTTCAGAGAAAGGCCAAAACGTCTCAGCCAAACGTCTCCAAACCTGCTGCAGAGAAAAAGGCAGCTTGACCAAGGAATTCTCGGGGGGGGGGGGGGAGGTTAGTGGGTGCAGGGGGACTGTGGGCTGTCTGGGTCGTGTATGACAGAGATGGGTGGGGGTATGGGAGCGGCGTAACCCAGGACCTGGCTGGTGTCCTATATATAAGTCAGCATTACTTCATTCAACACAAAGTCTGTGGAAAGAGGGATCTATTGCTTCTATGGGCAGTCGCGCATTTACAGACCTGTTTTGTCATGTGGTTCAGGAGTCTACATCTCGTCACTGCCGGTCCCTCTGTCTTCCATCGAAGGGCTTCCCTGGTGACCGGATCGTTGGCTGCTGCAGCCGACGGCCTCGGGCCCCCTGCTGGGAGAAACCCATCTGTACCGCTCTGGAATCCCGTGGTATCTGGGTAGAGAGCTCAGAGAAAGGCCGCCCATTGTTTCCACGTGGACGCCGTGAGCAGCAGCTCTGTGGCCAGGCTCCTGGGGTTTCCTGTTGATGATGGAGGTGCCCTGAGTCCGCTCAGGTTGGGACTTTGCCTGTGTCCCCAGGGGAACCCCGCCCTGGGGCTGCTTCATTTATTCTTTTATTGCGTGTTGGTTTTATTAAAATGCATTTTGCATTCCACTTATACATGTATTAAACCCTTGAACCTTAAATGTATACAGTGCTGTATGTCAATTGTGTCTCAACAAAACCAAAAGAAAATGCATTCTCCTTTCACCAGGATTCCTTTGCCATGTATCAAGAATTACATGTGAAGAGTTTAAAACCACGTGATTATATCTGTCATTGATTCCAATGGCACTGTGGATGCAGGTTTGCACGTTAGGACCCTGGCTGCACTTCCACAGTAACCGGATAGGCCAGTGTTTAGGCCCAATCGACCAAGTAATCCATGCTTGCCAGCTCACCGCAGAGAAATAGGCCCACAGACACACGCTCCCACGCACATGTGTGGGCCACTTGGGGCCACACAATCTCCACTGGCCCCTACCCCTCCTCCTAACAGGAATTCTAGTTGGTTCATGGTTACATTGCAACCAACTAGGGCAGTGGTCGGCAAACTGCGGCTCGGCAAACTGCGGCTCACGAGCCACATGCAGCTTTTTGGCCCCTTGAGTGTGGCTCTTCCACAAAATACTGGCTCTTCCACAAAATACGGCTCTTCCACAAAATACCGACTTCTGCGCATGGGCCACGAAGTTTCAATCGCACTGCATGTGCGCGCCTGCATGTGGTATTTTGTAGAAGAGCCACACTCAAGGGGCCAAAGAGCCACATGTGGCTCGCGAGCCATGGTTTGCCGACCACGGAACTAGGGGCATAGAGCTCCCACCCGCAAGCTCCCAGGTGACTGAAGAATTTTTGGCTAATGAAACAGTGGAATTCTATTGGGTATAGGTGGCCAGGAAAGTTCTCCTTTGCCTTGTAAAAAGAGAGATTTAGCTGGCAGACCCCACACCCTTTTTGCTCTCCTTTTCTTACTGCCCGGATAATGGTCCCAGCCCCGGGTGATGCCGGCCTGGCAGTGGGACAAAGCCACACCCTATGGACGGCTGTGCAGGAGACAAGGGAGGCGGTCCCTGAGTGAGAGCATCACCCTGGACGACTTGTCAGGTGAGAAAAACGAAGCCCTCCCTCAACAGGGCTGCTTGTGACCAGTGTCCTGCTGCGTCCAGACTAGTGCAGTCCTGGCCGACAGGCAGAGGGACAGGCACGGTGCACCTGGGCAGGTGTGCCCTGGCACAGGCAGGCTGCACCTCATCAGTGCCCGTGTCAGTCCCTCCCGCCCCCTCTGTTTACCTTAGCGCTGCAGGTCCCTCTCTGATGCTTGTTAAAGTTCTGCATAGCACAATCTTTTACACAAACACCACCTTTCTCAGAGCTCTAGGCTAGTGGCTGGTAAACTTTTGTGACTCATAATCCTGTTTGAGAATCTATTAAAATGGTGGATAATCCCCTTAGAAGATGCACAGACCATAATAAACAAAAATTAGTGCACCACTGAGGGGTTCATACACCCCCTGAGGCCCATCTGGGGGCCCTGGTGGAAACCTCCTGTTCTGGGCACACAAATCCGTTGTGATTATCTGCCTGTATATGGCCTCTCAGCTGATTAACAATATGCAAATTAGGTACTTGTTTAATTTTTAATTTTGCAAATGGGTATTCATTCTGTTCCTTGGATACTTACAGCTAATTCTAAATGACTCTCATTTCATAAATTATTATCTGTAGCAAAAAATATAGAGAGAATCAGGAAACTATCACCAGCACAGAGCAAGAAATCCAACAGCACAAAAAGACACCCAATGGAAACTGAGTCCTCCCCTCAAATGCAGATTCCCAGGCCCCAGCAACCCATGACCAAGTATCGTGGTGTCATTTTAGGAATGCTTTGTGCATGGCCCTGTTATTTAATTTTTTTTTAAACAAATATTTTTATTGAGTTCAGCGAGGAAGGGAGAGAGAGAGAGAGAGGGAGAGAGAGAGAGAGAGAGAGAAACATCAATGATGAGAGAAAATCATTGATTGGCTGCCTCCTACACGCCCCACACTGGGGACTGAGTCCACAACCCGGGCATATGGCCCGACCGGGAATTGAACCGTGATCTCCTGGTCCATAGGTCAATGCTCAACCACTGAGCCATGCCAGCCAGGCCTATTTTATCTTTTAACAAAATGGGAGATTTTATACTCAGTTCTAGTTTTTTCATTTACTATATCTTGACGATCTTCTCTCACCGACAATTATGGATCTGCCTGTTCCTTTAATGGTTGAGCAGTGTTCCGCTGTGCAAACGTACTGCGATTTATCTGACTGCCCCATTATTGATGCACATTCATGTTGCAGCAACTTTAAAAATCGTTCACGGTTCACCAGGCCTCTGTGTCTCCATGCCAGCTGCTGAAGTATGTGGAGAGCCTACGAGCTCATTATATCTGCTTGCCCAGAGGGAATTAAAAACGAAAAACCTATGGCAAACCCGTCTCCACTTTTCATCGTCTCCACATAAAACGCTCTCAAGGGAAAAGTACAGTTTTTCCTATTGGCCACTTTCAATTATGCAAGTCACCATTTCTATCTCTTGCTGGGGCTTCTGACCCACAGCAAAAGGTCAGCTGGATGTGGCAGGAACGTACAGAAAGGACCTCAGAGCCAGGCTGCCTGTGTTTGAATCTCAGCTGCACACTTCATAGCTGTGTGACCTTAGGAAAGTTACCTAACCTCTCTGAGCCTTACTTTCTTATCTGGAAAACATGGATACTAATTGTACCTATCTCACAGGGACCTCTTAAGGACTCAGGTCTTTAGGACCTTGACAGGCATGGCGAAAGCGCTAGGTCAGTGTTGGCTAATTTTAGTCTAGATGGCCTTGGACTAAAACCGAGGAACCCTTTGCTTCTGTGGTGGTGGTGTTGTCCAAGGTAAGGAATACCAGGCCTGTCTCAGAACCCTCCTTGAGCTTAGATGCAGGCACACACATGCACACTCCACACCCACCTCCCAGGGGCAGCTGAAACCTATCAAGCCTGCACTGGCGTGCAGGGGGGCTCCTGCAGGGTGCTGCAAGGACAGCGTTAAGCAAATGAGAGGGCTGTGCACCTGCCCAGGCAGGGCCCCCATGGGGACAGGAGGCAGCTGGAATCCCACAGCCATGGACCATAGCCCTGAAGACAGCGCGCTGGCGAGGCCCAGGCCTGTGGAGCAGTGTCCAGGGGAGAGAAGCCACTCCTTCTCACCAGCAGGAAACCCCAGAGGCACAGGGCAGGTGGAGGTGTGCCTGTTGCTAAGCGACAACCAGCCCATTTACCCCTCTCCATGGGGACGGCCCAACAAGTCCCAGAGGCACAGTGTGTATCAGAGAAGCCGCCTCGAAAACAATTGCCTGGATTTTAATTAAAGTTCAGCAGGAGGGACTGAAACTGGGACAGTGAGCGGGAGCCGGGAAGCATGGAGAGGCGCTGTGGCTGCTGGAATATTTAGAAATGACGAAAGAGAATCCACGCCCATCCCTTCCTACCTAGAAATGTAAGCCATTTATGTTTCTCTCCTGTCTAGTGTTTCACCACAACATTAAAAACTGCGCTTGTCTTCACACTTCAGGGCACCCATGAATCAAATGGGAAGCCTGGTAAGTGCAGGCGATGACATTTTTAAAAATGACCTTAAATAGCTGAAGTCTTTCATTTTTCTCAAGATTACTAGGCTGGTACCCATTTCACCTCCTCCAAGAGCTGTGGGTAGAAAAAATATACGGGAATCCAAAATAATAATGGTATTTCAACCAGCCCCCTGTTGTGATTTGACGGGCTTGCAAAATACCCAAATAAGAGTGAATATTATATACATTTGAATGATGCAAAGTAAAGTATTATATTTTGAAGGCATTTTGAAAATGATACTAATAAACTGCCTATTTGAAGTGAGATACTATGCAAAACTCATTTTGGGAGAGAAGGCTGCCTGACTACAGAAAGTGCCCAATATTTTAAACAGAATGGTTGAAAATGTTACATGTCACAGATGGAACAGGGAGTTAAATGGAGTTGCTTTTACTTGAGTATGAATTTCTGAATGCAAAACAAATGTATTCCTGTTTGGATAGTTTGACACCCTGTGCATAGCATAGTGACCCCAGCTACCAGTATGTCTCTATGTGTTTTGCACAGACGTAATATTTGAAAAATAATAGCTATCTCCCAGGCCCTGAGAGGAATGCATATATTTCCAAGGTCTGTGTATATTTCTAACCAGGTCAAGTGTCCTGAGGCCCTCACTATGCATCAATCACCTTTTCTGTTTTTAGTTTCTCACCTCATCTGTCACATGGAAAATGTGATAGTTAGGAATATAGAAAGGTGTTTTGCAAAACGCCTTGGAGAACTGGACTCTGATTATTCAAAGAGATTTTGAACCCGTAATTGCATTCTTATGAATTCACTGGTTGCATGAAGCATACACCTTCATATGGCACTTCCGTTTGCACACACAGGTTGCATTTGCATATTTCAGTGTTATAAATAGCTGTGACTTGTCAGCGTCGATTTTACCATAAATTCGTCATTCTGTAGATGTTGATTCTATCCAGGCTCAGAGTGAAGACTGAAAGTGACTCAATTCTCCAAACCCTTTCTCTTCTAAACAAAGACCATGGCCTGTGATTGCTGGGGTTGCCAAGTAAACGCCCCACCTGCCCATCCTCCTGCTTCCTGCTTTGCTCAGGTGCCCTGGTGACTTTCCAAGGCCTGTGACACTAAGACAGCTCACCTGAGCCTATAGATGTCACCAAGTGTCTGCTATTCTCACGCAGGTGTGAGCATCTGCACCTTGGGTGTGAGTGTAGAAAAAAATGTGGATGTGTGAAAAATACAGCAAATACTTGTTATGTCAAAGTGTGAGCTTCAGCTGAGCTAAACATGTAATAGTATAATGGGGAGACCAGTGAACTAAAATGAGTAGATAGAACTTTCTAGAAAAAAAAATCTAGAATGGACTCCCCATAAAACGTATCCTATCTAATAAAAGAGAAACATGGTAATTGGCGTACGACCGCTACCCTTCCCATTGGCTAATCAGCGAGATGTGCAAATTAAATGCCAGCCAAGATGGCGGCCGGCAGCCAGGCAGCTTGAAACTAACATGAGGCTTGCTTGCTTCAGTGACAGAGGACTGCAGTGTTCCCTGCCTGCCTTGCCGGCCTCTGAGCCTGCAGTTTCAAACATTGTAACAAATATAGACGCTAAACAAAACCCCAGAAACCCAGCTTTCAGCCGGCTGGGATCTCAGAGCTGGAGTTGATACAGAGTTTCGATTATAGAACCGAAACAAACCAGATACCTGCTTTCAGGAGCGGAGGCCTAAGAGCTGGAGCCTCAGAGCTAAAGCTGGCCCAGAATAAAAAAAAGAAAAAGAAAAAAAGGAGCAGTTGGGAGCTTCAGTCCTAGCCTGAAAACAGCCCTCAGCCCCTCACCCAGACTGGCCAGGCACCCCAGTGAGGACTCCCACCCTGAAGGGTGTGTGACCAGCTGCAAACAGCCATCATCCCCTCATCCAGGCTGGCCAGGCACCCCAGTGGGGACCCCCACCCTGATCCAGGACACCCTTCAGGGCAAACCAGCCAGCCCCCACCCATGCACCAGGCCTCTATTCTATATAGTAAAAGGGTAATATGCCTCCCAGCACTGGGATCAGTGGAGCTGAGAGACCTCCCGGCACCGGGATCAGTGTGACAGGTGGCAGTGCCCAAACCCCCTGATCGCCCTGTGGCTCTGTGTGTGACAGGGGGCGGTGCCCCAACCCCCCAATCGGCCCTACCCTGAGCGTGACTGAGGGTGGCATCGCAACCTCCCAATCCGCTCTGCTCTGTGCATGACAGGGGGCGGCGCCCCAACTCCTCAATCGGCCCTGCTCTGAGCCCGACCAGGGGCTGCACCTAGGGATTGGGCCTGCCCTCTGCCACCCGGGAGCAGGCCTAAGCCAACAGGTCGTTATCTCCCAAGGGGTCCCAGACTGTGAGAGGGCACAGGCCGGGCTGAGGGACCACCCCCTCCCCCCCGAGTGCACAAATTTTTGTGCACCGGGCCTCTAGTATTTGATAAAAGAAAAGTCACTCCAATTTCACACAAAGCTACTCAGGTACTTAGCCTGCATTCCCCTAAATCCGTGGTCGGCAAACTATGGCTTGTGAGCCACATGCAGCTGTTTGGCCCCTTGAGTGTGGCTCTTCCTAAGCCTTAGGAGTACCCTAATTAAGTTAATAACAATGTACCTACCTATATAGTTTAAGTTTAAAAAATGTGGCTCTCAAAAGAAACTTCAATCGTTGTACTGTTGATATTTGGCTCTGTTGACTAATGAGTTTGCCGACCACTGCCCTAAATGAACTGATCTGCAGTGCTCACTGGGAAGATGTTTATTCAGTCAGTCATCCCCCTAGGGACTTATTGTGACTTTGCATGTATTAAGTGCGACTTTGAATGCACTGTGTGGGTGTTGGGCGTCTCCTTGCCCAGTTTAGTCTGAGGCACAGCTCTAGTGGAGAGATTTGGGTTATATTCGTGGTGAGGCCAGAGAGCTGCAGGAAAGCAAGGGAAGGACGGCCCAGATGGGACGTCCAGAAAGACTTCCCAGAGGAGTCTGAGTATCAGGGCAGAATCCTGAAGGAAGAAAAATAGTAAGAAATCAAGGTGCTTATTTGCAAGCAATGGAAATTAACAATGGCTCATTCTTCCAAAAAGGGACTTAATAAAGGATAATTGGGTAATTCAGCAGAGGGTTGAGAGATCTAAAGAACCGTGCTCAATTTTGAGCTTCCAGGACTGGCTTGCCGAGGAAGGTGTCATGGCATCGGGGAAATCGCCATGGACGTGTGTGTCCCACTGAGGGAGGCCACAGCCGGGGCGGGAGCTCTCCCTGCAAGCAGTGCCACCCTGGAGGAAGATGCTTTTGCCACCAGCCTCGCCTCCTTCTGCAAGTGGGTGATCGAATCAGAGATCCATGAGGTAGAAGCCAGACACACCTGCATGTAGCTGCAAGGGAGGCTGAAAGTTTATGTTTTTGGGGTTCCAAATATAGCAAGTGTTCTCAAGATTCGGAGCACCCAGAAAACATGACAAAGCCACTATCCCAGTGAGGAGGGTGGTGCCGGTAGGAACAGCCACAAGTGGACTGGCTCAGTCCTAAACTATATTGTGGAATCGGGGTTGCCAGTCCCAGGGGTGTGGAGCCAAAATAAAGGAAGCCGTCCACCTGAACCCTTTGTGTGCTCTGGGCAACGCCGATTCCTACTAGCCAGCGATGACTGAGACCCCGATGTTCCAAGAGCAATGACGTTAATATCAAGAAAATAGATACCTGTTACCAATTGTCACACTGTCACTTAGGGGTGAGTGTCAGGGGAGGGAGCCATTGTTCTCTGTACAGATACTTACACGAGGTTTTATTTAAAGTCTGGTTGGTATGGAAAAAAACACCCACACACTTAAGAGGTCAAAATATCCAAATAAAGTTTACTGCAACTTCTGTAGAATTTAATTTGTGCTACAAGACATGTTGCATAGGAAACTATTTTAAGCCCCTGAGGAAAAATATCCATGGTTTAAGGTGCAACTGGTTTTGTTTCTTTTTTGGGGGAAAGGGGAGAGAGGACCTCTGGCAAGAATGATGGTGGAGGGTTGAAAAGCTGAATTTAAGGTTATCTCGTGTGATGATTGGGGAACTGTGTGTCTCGGTTCTTGCAGCATAAAACACGTAGTGTTTTTATTTTTTGGTATCGTTTTTTTCTAGCCAGTTGATCTTCAGTATCTGAATCAATAGATACCTAAGAATGCTTCAGCCCCATAAGGGACTATACATTGATTATAGTAGGTAATTACAGTGTTTCAAGAAAGCAGATTTAGAGAATGAGACTGGGATTTCAAGTGGGCCCACATGACTTCCTACGTGCCGGGTGCCTATCCCAGCACGTTCCTGGGGACTCCAGCCATGCCCCTTGCTCCCTCTAAGATGCCACAATGACAGTGCCATCGTAGAATTCAACACAGCAAGTCGATCTGCAACCATAAAGGTGATCGATGCAACATTCCACCACGCCCCAGGCTTTATGTGGGAAGTATTTCATTTTCAGGAAATGTTCATAATGCTCAGATAATCTCTGTATTGTAAATAAAAACGGTTCCCCCACACTATTCATGCCCAAGGAGACATGGGTATACCAGGAAGGGAGAGGGATCACGTGGGGGATGAAATGAAGCGGAGAGTTTGGCAAATGGCCGCCGGCACCTAGCACAGGCTGTCCTTGTGGCGAACTTTCCTTCGTGACCACAGAGAGGGGGAGTTTTGCAGGGACCAGCTCTATCGGAACTGGGATTGCGCTTCTGAATGAGCAGGGGCCACAGAGAACGTCAGCTCCCAGCTGCTTCCTCGTCTCAAGGGCACCAGTCAGACTTAACTTTGCCCACAAAACGGTCCACGTGCCCGGTGGCTGGTCACCTACTGCACCACGAGGCCAAGGTACAGAAGAGAAGAAAGGAGGGGAGAACAGGGCCCAGGACGTTCTCCGAAGGAATGGGCTTGGGCTACACTCATTTACCTAAAACCACGGTTCCTATTTGATTGACGTTTGCACAGGTACGGAGTGAAAGAAGGTCCGACGCACGCACAAGCGTCTTCCCGTGCTTCCTGTTGAAATGCGAGTGTGTCTGGGAACAGGAAATGCCCCCAAGTACTTTTAAATACATATATACATCTGTAACATAATTTAAAAAGGTCTTTAGAGAACATAAAAACCTTAACAGCGTCTGCCCCTATAAGCTGTTTTTTTTAACCTATATGGTCCATTAAAAAAATTAGATACCACGTTTCTCCTATGTCCCCTCCTCCCCATACTTTAAAAAAGGGATTTTAAATTTAAATGTATACTTAACAAATAGGAAGCTATTTGATTGGCAATGACCTGCAGTAGAAAGTCCCTTCAGGCCTCCCCGCCCCCGAGATGGAGGCGGCAGGTGGAGCACGGGGTGTGCTTGGTCCTGGGCGCGGGGCCATCGAGCGACCCTCATCTGTCTGAGCAGCCGGCTCTTCCTCCCTCCCCAGCAACATGTGGCTGCATGGGCTTCGGGGCAGACGGGGGCATGGGCCCCAGTGCAGCAGCAGGCAGGGGCATCCGTTCAAATCACAAAGTCGTCCTGATCGGCAGGACTGAAGGCAGCCGCTCGCAGGATGTCCAGGGTGTTCACGAGGATGAGGGTGCCCGTGAGGTGCTTCCAGCGCTTGGTGATGGGGTTCTTCATCCTGTCCAGGCCGGTGTGCAGCTCCTGGATGACGTCCCGGTAGCTGTCCCCGATCTGGTGGCTCCAGGTCAGTAGAAAGTCATATGCGGGTTTCCACATGGCCTGCACGGGGGAGTCGTCCGAAACGGAAGGAAGGAGAAAGGACAGAGTGAGGGACAGTCAGACATTTGGCCAGGTCACCAGCTACAGCTCCTCTGCTGTAGCTGCTTAGTAAGAGCAGAGCAAATCGGAGCCACAGGAGACCGTCTCTGTCCCGGCCTCCATGTTGCGGAGGGAACTGCATTTTGTGTGAGAGCAGGACGTAGCCAGTGGTGTCTCAACGAACAGAAAGGATTTCTCTCCTTACACGCCCTGTGGCACTTTCTATCGTGGCCATTTACTTAGAAATTCACCCTATTAATAATAAAGGACACCCTTGCCCGAGCCGGTCTGGCTTGGTGGGTAGTGTCAGCCAGCGGACTGAAGGGTCCTGGGTTTGATTCCAGTCAAGGGCACATGCCTGGGTTTCGGGCTCAATCCCCAGTAGGGGGCGTGCAGAAGGCAGCTGATCAATGATTCTCTCCCATCACTGATGTTTCTATCTCTCCCTCTCCCTTCCTCCCTGAAATCAATAAAAACATATTTTAAAAGAAAAAACAATAATAAAGGACACCCTTATACTAGGAACTTCCCCCATTCCTAGGTCTCGGGTAGCTTAAAGCGACCTCCACGAACAGGTGAGAAACAGAACTTCTGAGCAGGAACCCAGTCCGTGCTGGCCCACATCAGACATCCAACATGCCAGGAAATCATGCAGCAGGGGCGGGTAGAGGCCCAGAGCGAGCGGATCCCAAAGGGCCCAGTCACCCATCATTCCCTCTGACTGAAGGTCATTTAAGATCAGGATGAGCAAGGGACGGGCAGGCACGCCGATGTTGTCCCAACACCCCAGCCCCACTTCACGGCAGCGAGGCCTTGCCAGCGCCAGAGCGGGAGTCACAACTAAAGACCCCAAGAAGGAGGGGACCTGCCCACTCAGTGAGGGCCTACTGTGTGCTGGGCACGCGCTTTCACGTCTAACTCATTTTATCCTCATAAAAACGCCACAAAACAGATATTGCTGTGACTGAGTTTTATAGGCTGAGAGAAGGGCTGCCCACTCACCTCACTGTCCACGACCCCGTTCCTGTCCCGGTGGGGAGACTCGTACGCGTCCATCTGCTGCTTGGACACCTTGGCGAGCTTCTCAGCCAGCTCCCTCCAGCGCTGCGCCACCTCGACGGCCGTGGTCAGAAGCACAAAGTCCTGGATGAGCCGGACCACCAGGCCCTGGCAGTCCATCTTCAGCAAGGCCTGGGGGGAGGAGCACAGCGTGAGGCAGAGGGCGGCTCGGGTGCCTGTGGATCCTGATGCAGACACCACCTGTCTACCTGAACATTTTTTTTTAAAATATATTTTATTGATTTTTTACAGAGAGGAAGGGAGAGAGATAGAGAGTTAGAAACATCGATGAGAGAGAAACATCGATCAGCTGCCTCCTGCACACCTCTTACTGGGGATATGCCCGCAACCCAGGTACATGCCCTTGACCGGAATCGAACCTGGGACTTTTCAGTCCGCAGGCCGACACTCTATCCATTGAGCCAAACCGGCTTCGGCAACCTGAACATTTTAATGCCTGTAATACACCCCCGAACCCCTGCCTCGCTGTGACTCACAGGACAAAGAAAGTCGGTGATGTGTGTGGGGTGGACGTCCCTCCAGAACCTCAGCATGTGACTGGATTTAGAAGTAGGGTCTTTGCAGATGGAATTAGGTAACTGAGGTCATTCTCGATTGCAATGGGACTGCAGGTTCTGGAATATTGTCACGGAACCAATATGGACAAGCACACAGACACGTGGACAAGGGCGCACCGCCCAGAGTGCTGCAGTGATCGGACAGAAGCTGCACGCCCGGCCACAGACTGGAGACCCGTGGGCCTTCCCAGGCTGAGAGCCGCAGGCCTCCACGGCGAGCACATGTGGCTGGGAGAGCAGCCTGCGGGACAGCCTGGGTGGCATAACCCTAGGGAACTGATCATAACCACAGCACACACTCCAGGGAGGACCTGCTTTCTGCTTTGCTCTTCAGCACTGATTGCAGAATTTCAACGCAAAAGAAGCATTCTCTGTCTTTACAAATAGAAATAATCAATGAGGAAAGAACAAAACCTGGGCGGAGCCAAGACCACTGTGCAAACAAGGACCCTGAAGCTCTCCAGGTCAATACTGACGGGCACAGGGCAGGGAAACACAGAGAGCCTAACCCCAGGGCTGCAGTGCAGGGCGGGCCCAGACCCCGGGCAGGCAGCCGCAGACCCTGCCGGCCAGGTGAGGGGGGCAGGGAAGGCCGCCAGATGTGAAATCCGATGCACAAGCTGTGAGGGTGTTCCCAGCCAGGCAGCCCTTTGGTGTGACCCATACCTCTTACCTCTCACCTTGCCTGCTTGTCTTAAGTCCAGGGGTGAGTATGAACATTAGGTCCTCAGCCCCAGGCATCCTGGCATTCTGCAGGAAAGGCACTCAGAGCGGGGCACTACACTGCCTGCCACCTGAGTGACTCAGACTGAGAAGGGGCAAGGGGCAGGGACACCCCTGACTTCACAAACAGCAGGAATGGCTCCGCCTTGATTCCCCTACTTCCCTTGTGACTGAATGCCCACGGGATACAGAGCAAGTGTTGTCTGGCCAGGTGGCACCAGGCCACTCTCCTTTGCCCCATCTACATGTACTATTATCTCTTGTCCCCAAGGCCTTGAATTCAACCCGGCCTCAAGCCTCTGCTTGACCCCATCCCATGTTCTCCTTCAGCCTGGCCCTTGCCCACAGTGTACCTAGGACCTGACAGCCCCTCCCCCTTGGCTGGCTCCTGCACCCCCGTTTGCCTTCCCCTGGTCCACCCAGGCCAAGCAGGTCCTTTCCTTTGGGGCCCATTACAAGCCTGCCCAGTTCTCCTGACTGTTCACCCAAGTCGTCCTCAAGTAACAGGCCCGAGTTCTTCAAAAGCCCAGCCCCCAGCACCCCCACTAAGCACACAGCAGGCGCCCAAGAAATGTTTAATGCGTGTGAGTACACACACCGCTCCTGCTGTTTGCCGTGGCTCTCCCTGGCTCTGTGTTAGAAGCTGCACCTGTCCTGCCTTTGACAACAGAATTTGACTCCAAAAGCTCTTCAAATGTGCGGTGCCCATTGCCACATCTGCCTGACCGGTAAGTCCCACCAGCACGGGGATCCCCAGGGGTCCACTCAACACCCTCCAACACTCAGGGGCTCCAGGGGCTTCGTCCACTCTGCTGGGGCTGGCAGCACCACCCCTCCCCCGACTTTCAGTATGGTCTGGGGGCCTCATGGAAATGGGATGATCACAGACAGGCATGGCTCTGCTGGAGAGCTGGGTGGACTGGGGACAGGAGGGCCATTCTCTGTGGTCACAGCCGGTGGGTGACAGAGGGCAGGCACAGTACCCCACGAGGCCCATGCACACAACACACCTCCAACCAGCTGATAGGGAGAATATGCATCCACAAGAGGGACTGGAACGAAAGAACAGAAGCACGGTGGTCTGACCACAGGAGGCTGCCTCATTCGTTCATGCATTATTCATTCATTCATTCATTCATTCATCACATGTCTGAGTCTTGCCTATGTGCCAGCTCCTTTCTCCCGTGGATTTTGTCTTTAATTAGGGCAACAAGACACAGGAACCCAGGTAAACAAGGCCATTTCAGATTCTGGAAAGCACCATGGAGACGATATTACGGATGACGAGGTGCAGTGACCCAAAGGCACAGAGTGGCTTTACAGAGAGTTGTGGGAAAGCTCTTATAAGATGAGGTTTGGGCTGGTATCTGAAGGAGGTGAAAGCCCAGCTGCGTGGAATTGGGGGAAAGAGAATTCCAGGCAGAGGAAACCACACGTGCAAAACCTGAGGCAGGAGCAAGCGAGGTGGGTTCAGGATGCAGCGACAGGGCCGGAGTGGCTAGTGAGCAAGAAGCATGCGTGGCCCCCAGCGATATGAGATGGGGGGGGAGGGGGGGACAGGTCTTACAGGGCCTGGGGGCGGAGGAAGGGGCCCAGACCCCATTCTGATGGTAGTGGACAGATGGGCCTTTTTCCTTCCCATCTCCCGCAATCTGCTGTCCAAACCCTTCTTTCCCGCCATCTAATTCATTTAATCACGACTTCCAAACCAAGGCATCATCACTAAACAGACTGTCTTCACAAGGAGCTGGGTGAGGCGGGGGTGGTCTGGCCCTGAGGCGGGGGCGGGTTAGATGCTTGGTTGACGCTGTAGGAAACTCCACTGCTCAGCGATGTCTAAGTCCCTGGAAACGAAACACCTGGTTCGCAGCGACTCCGCCAACACCCCGACTCCGCCGACACCCCGACTCCTCCGACACCCCGACTCCGCCGACACCCCGACTCCTCCTACACCCCGACTCCGCCGACACCCCTGGATAAGCCAGCCTGGGCTTCTAGAAGTCGGGCCAGCCGTTCAGATCTGCTGCTCAGAGGTGAGGAGGGGAAACCGGTTTCGCTTCAGCCCAAGCCAACCTCCCCCAGGCACCTTCCTGCCACTTCCTCCTCCTGGGACTCTGGGAGCCCCGGTGGGTGTGGGGCTGGGGGAGGCGAGAGGGTCCCAGACAAATACCGGGCCCATCCGCACACATACTAACCTCAGGAAGCCACCGAAAAATCTCCTCTGAGTTCCCCGAGGTGAAAAAACGGAGCCTCACTTAAGTCTTCAGAAAAGAAATGAGGACCTGAGAGCAAAGCCACCTCCTCAGACAGGTTTCCTCAGCCCTGAAGGCGCTGCCCAGGTCGGTTCGTTTTCCTCCTGTGCCCGTGCCAGGCGAGCGCTTCTCAGCTGTCACGAAGGCACAACCAATCGTTTATGCTCCATGAAAGCACATAATTCCCTGATCCACGGAGAATTCCAGCCTGAGGCCTGCGAGAGGGAAGCTGGGCCCCTGCCCACTGTGAGGTCGACCCAAAGAAGAGACGGGCAGCTCGGGCTGCACGGGGACTGATTCTACAGGCGGGCCAGGGAGGTGTGCCCTGAGAGAGGGCCATGGTCATCCCCGGGGAAGCTTCCCTGCAGCCACGCTCACCCCCGGCCACGCCAACCCGCATGCTTTCCACTAATGCTGCCAGTGCCCAGTGACTTCCAGGTTAACAAGGTCGCCCCTCTACCTGCCACTTCCAGTTCCCGCTTGCTCCTGGGGGCAGTGCCAGGTTCCCATCTGCTCCACGTGACCAACACTTTATACTATCGCCGGTCACATGATGCCTTGCATCATGCCCCACTCCCTCTGCCGCAGTGGCCGTGGCACAGTGGACTGCATCCCTCTGTCCCCCGGCTCCAGGGGGCAGCAGAGAGACGTGTGTGCAAGGAACCCACATCAGTAACACACTCATGTCAACGTGGGCAACCTCAGACGCACCTGGCTCACCTGTTCCCAGAGTGCAGACACGGAGCGGCAGGTGCTGTGGGGAAGGAGGGGGGAGAAGTGGCAGAAAGGCCAGGAGTGCTGAGTCACACCTCACCAAAGTTAGGAGGTGAAAGGCTGTGTGGAGTCGGCGGAGCAAGGGAGAAAGGCATGTGACCAAGTCACACAGGTGTTCCCATAGGACATCACATCAGGGGACCGGGAGGGAGCTGAGACGGCTCCTAGTATCCAAGGGAGTCAACAGGCAATGGCAGCACAGACTCGACGAGAGATGCCAACAGAAAGATATTATTAAGCTTCTCTGAGGCCACTCCGAGAACTTATCCAACAGTGAAGAGTGGGGCTGTGGGGCTGTGGGGCTGTGGGGTGTGGGGCTGGGGCTGAGCCCAGGCACGCTGGTGCCATGAAAGGTCAGTAAATGCTTCCCGGCTGGCCGGTGGGCTGGTGTATCCCGTACTGTGACACCAACTTCCCCCTTTTTACTTCTTCGTATTCCAATTCCTGGCTGTGCTGGCAAAACCAAGGCTGTCCTCACCCCGACTCAAACACACACGAAAAGGAGGGAGAGGAAACAATACAGAGACATGGTGGAACCTTCAAGTAAGACGCAGAGGAAAAAACTCATTAAAATAAAGCCAGATTTTGGGGCAGTGGTTCTTAAAAGGTTGGAGTCATAGGTGGCTCTCACGGGGAAGCTGATGAAAACCTTCTCCCCAGAGGCTTATAGAGAGGTGGTTGGAGCACAGGCCCCGTGTGTCCACATGCCACTGGGCACGTGGAGGTCCATCCTGAGACCTCTGAGGAGCCCCCAGCTCAGCGGGAAAAGAGATCTGAGCTGTTTGGGGAGCCCCATGGCCCCATGTGGACGCCTCTCTCCAGGTGCATTTCCTAAAACCCTGTCCTTGCACCTGAGCACAGATGAGCCCAGACTCCGGTCCAACGGTTCACCGAACCATGTGGCACCCACGTGTGTGAGGAGAAGGCTGGCTGTTGCTCACCCTCCCGACACCCAAACCCGCCAGGACCTACCATCATGAGCTCCTTCTGGAAGGACTTCCGGTCTTTGTTCTCCGCGTTGTTACAGTCCTCCTTCAGCTTCTCCAGGACGGACGCCACCCGCTCGGGCTCGCTGTCCAGCTCCGCTCGGCAGAAGAAGGTGAGCGGCAGGTTCCCGTAGCCCAGGGCGTCGGCGAAGGAGCGCCAGCTGCTGATGTTCTCCATGAGCAGCGTCCTGACGGAGGCGTAGATGTAGGTGAGGAACTTGCAGGGCCGCAGGATCTGCTCCAGCAGCACCGAGGTGCTGAGCTCGGGCCCCGCCAGGAGGCTGGGCCGGGCCTTGCCCACCACCAGCACGTTCTTGGCGTGCACCAGGCCCACCTTGCCCTGGTGGTAGCCGATGTACCACTCCTTGGTCCACAGCTGCCCCTTCAGCCGGATCTTCTCCTCGCTGAGCAGGGCGATGGCGTCGCCCTTCTTGTACTCCAGCAGGTAGTGGTTCTTGCTCTGCCGGACCACGGTCTTGAGCAGCTTGCCGAACTTGAGGCTGGACACGGGGCGGTCCTGGAAGGTCGGGTACTTGGTGGTGGTGGCGGCGAACGGGGACAGGATGATTTTCCCGACCTCGTTCTTCTTGAGGAACCGTCTCTGCCCGGACGGCTTGATGGCACTTTTCGGGGGCGGCTGGGGAGTCTGGACGCAAAACTGGGTGAGGATGGCCTCCTGGTCGCCCTTCACCTGGACCCTCAGGGTGAAGTCGGAGAGCTCGCTGGGGTTCTGGCAGGCGATGGGGAAGATGAGGCGGCTCACCTTGCCCAGCTTCATCTGGAACCCTCGCACGACTTTGGCCTGCTCGCCGGCTCGGACCTCGTAATTTGTCATGTTGGAAAACATGCAGACCTGGAGGTCCTGGGGCCTGGACAAGACGAAGTGGTGCTTACCCCAGAGCTGCAGGGTCACGGGCGCGGGGCTGGGGGCCTGGCGGGTGACCTCGGTGACCAGGAGAGTCTTTGGGGCACAATCATGCCCAAAAATGGTCACCACTGTCTTGAAGGACGGGTGAATGTGTTTGGGGCCATAGAGACCCACTGTGACTTTTTTATTGATGAAGTCCCACACGGTGGAAGGGTAGAGGATGTTCGGTCCATGGGCCACGATGGCCAGGTACATACAGGGCTCCAGGTTGTCCAGGTGCACCTGGACCGTGTCCCCGTAGCTGTAGTTGAGTGGGACGGGGACATAGGGCCCTTCCTTTAGGTCGCTCCTCAGGCACTGGAGGCCCACTGTGCTTTTGCTGAAAATGTCGTTTTTCACCTCGGCCGAAACTTTCATCTCCAAGACGATGACGGTTTTCACCTCCAGGGTGCTCAGCTTCACCTCCAGCACCGGGCTGACGGTGCAGCAGCGGTCGCTGTTGAGTTCCAAGGGGGGGTCCAGCAGCGCTTTCATGGAGATCTGCTGCGTTTCCCCCCGGGCCACGTGGCCTTCCGGCACGTGGAGGCTGATGCCGGTGTCGGGAAGCTGCACGGAGCCCCCGGAGCTGTCCAGCTTGCACACCATGTTCGTCTCCACTGCTTGGGTCTGGCCCCACCCAGGGTTTTGGCCCAACAAGTCCAAGTCGTGGCAAGACCGAGCCAGCTTCCGGTGGCTCAGCCAGGCTGCGCGGAAGTCCTCCCGGCTCTGGAACTGCTCTGGGGCCGGGGACTTCAAGCCCATGAAATACCCCGATGAGTCGGGCGCGTCGGACTTGGCCTGGAGGACGGAGAGTTCCGACAGACTGTAGGAACGTTTGCTCCGGAAGAACGGGTTGTCCCGCTTGACCGGCCCCTCGGTGTGGAGCTGGTTTGTGGCCGGCAGCTCGTCAAGGATGTTGCCGGTGCTGTTTGTGGTGGCTGAGCTGGACTCCGTGAAGGAAGACGTGCCCGTGTCGAAGAGCAGCAAGTCCACAGAACTTCTGGGAGCCAGCTCGTCCACGCTGGGCATCACCGGCACCTTCCCGTTCAGAAAGGGGTTCGTTTGGACCCCATTCCAGAAAGGGTTATTACTGTAGGTTTTGCCCGATCCCTTCTTGTCATCTGTCCATCCTCCGAGCAAATCTAACTCCTTGGCTACTTCCTCTGGGCTGTCGGGAAGATTGTCGATCATCCCGCTGTCACTCAGCGTGGAGTTCCGGTAGTTGAGGGGCTGCACGTAGGAGGAGGGGATGTAGCCCATCTCCGTGGTGTTGTGGGCATACCACCACTCCCCACCGGACGT
This sequence comes from Myotis myotis, assembly GCF_014108235.1. NCBI lineage: Eukaryota > Metazoa > Chordata > Mammalia > Chiroptera > Vespertilionidae > Myotis > Myotis myotis. Next base: position 33,413,123 of record NW_023416390.1, on the reverse strand, counting down.
GTCCAAGACGTAGAGGTGGTCGCCCTTGGAGAACTTCAGGGTGGTGAAGTTGTTGGGGCAGTAGTCCTTGATTGCGATCACTTCCTTTGCGTTTCCAAAAGGTGTGGGATTGTCTCCTAGCAAGGCACTGGGAGAAGGCACTGCAAGAAACACACAGAGCAGACGGTGAGGGCGAGGCCACGGGCTGCAGGACACTGTCCAAGCTAGAGAGGGTGGCCCAAGAAACTAACACACCAGATGCAGCCACGAGTCAGCAGCGTGACTCTCCGGAACAAACCAGAGTGGGTTTTGGTGTGCGATCAACACACCAATGAGGGTACGAGCGTTTCACCACCCTCGGTCTCGTCCAGGTCCGACACACACAGGCGAGGCCACGATGGAAGTCGGTCCACCAACCGCAGAAATGCAAACCAGTACCACATTCCTGTGCCTCTGACATCTCAATTTGATCAAATTATTTCTTTATCTAACTAACTGGCCAGAGAGCTGCTGGGCCGCGAAGGAAGCAGACCAGGCGGCCTTAGAGTGTGCTGCTGCGGTCTGTAGACTACTCTGATCTAAAGACAATCAAGGCCCCAATGACTCAGGCAGAGCTTCTCCCTTCTCCCTAAGTGCTGCCAAGAACTTGGATGGAGGGCCCGTTCTGGGAAGAGTCATCACCAGAGAACTACAAGGAGGATGGGCCAGCTGGTGGGCTGGGGGGCTACAAAGGGACGTTGCGTCCCAGTATCTCTGAGGGGCAGGAAAGTACTTGTTTATCAAGCATTTGCGCTCCCATCTTCCTGTGACCCGTCTTCCCTCCCTCCCCCCGAAGCCCCAGTCCCCACCTCCTTCTTCCCAGCTCAGCATGCTGCCTGCCTGCCCCGGGTCTCAGTCTTATGGCTCTCCCATACATATGCCATTACATTCGTTTTTCTCCTGTTAATCTGTCTTATGTCTATTTAATTACCAGACCAGCCAAAGAACCTGGAAGAGTAGAGGAAAAACTGTCCTCCCCCAAAGGAGGAGAAATTGAATGGAATTTACTTAGAAAACAGAGATGCTCCGCGTTTAGGGGTCCCAGGGCACAGGCAAGAAGAGCCTCCACGTCTGCCCTGAACACGAAAGATGTTCCCTTGGCGCTCAGGCCCGTTTCTTCCATTTCCAAATTGAACCCATTCTTTTTTATTTATTTACTAGAGGCCCGGTGCACAAAAATTTGTACAGTCGGGGGGGGGGGGGGGGGGGAGGTCCCTCAGCCCGGCCTGTGCCCTCTCGCAGTCTGGGACCCCTCGGGAGATAACGACCTGCTGGCTTAGGCCTGCTCCCGGGTGGCAGAGGGCAGGCCCAATCCCTAGGTGCAGCCCCTGGTCGGGCTCAGAGCAGGGCCGATTGGGGAGTTGGGGCGCCGCCTCCTGTCATGCACAGAGCAGGGCGATCGGGAGGTTGTGATTCCACCCTCAGTCACGCTCAGGGTAGGGCCGATTGGGGGGTTAGGGCACCATCCCCTGTCACACTCAAGGCAGGGTCGATGGGGAGGTTGCGGCGCCACCCTGTCATGCACAGAACAGGGCCAATCAGAGGGTTTGGGCATATCCCCCATCACTCACAGAGCAGGGCCCATCAGGGGGGTTGGGGCTCTGTACCCTGTCACGCACAGAGCAGGGCCCATCAGGGGGTTGGGGCACCGCCCTCTATCACCCACAGAGCAGGGCCCATCAGGGGGTTGGGGCGCCGCCCTCTATCACCCACAGAGCAGGGCCGATCAGGGGGTTGGGGTGCCGCCACTCTCACACTCAGGGCAGGGCCGATGGGGAGGTTATGGCTGTACCCTGTCCCACACAGAGCAGGGCCTGTGTGTGTGTGTGTGTGTGTGGGGGGGGGGGTTGGGGCGCCACACCCTGTCACACACAGAGCCGCAGGGCGATCAGGGGGTTTGGGTGCTGCCCCCTGTCACGCTGATCCTGGTGCCGGGAGGCCTCATGGCTCCGCTGATCCCGGTGCTGGGAGGCATATTACCCCTTTACTATATAGGGTAGAGGTCTGGTGCATGGGTGGGTGCCGGCTGGTTTGCCCTGAAGGGTGTCCTGGATCAGGGTGGGGGTCCCCACTGGGGTGCCTGGCCAGCCTGGGTGAGGGGATGATGGCTGTTTGCAGCTGGTCACACACCCTTCAGGGTGGGGGTCCCCACTGGGGTGCCTGGCCAGTCTGGGTGAGGAGCTGAGGGCTGTTTTCAGGCTGGGGGTGACTGAAGCTCCCAACCGCTCCTTTTTTTCTTTTTCTTTTTTTTATTCTGGGCCAGCTTTAGCTTTGAGGCTTGGCTCCAGCTCTTAGGCCTCTGCTGCTGAAAGTAGGTTTCTGGCCCTTGCTTACAATGTTGCGATCCTGCTGGCTGAAGCCCAGCAGGTTTCTGGGGTTTTGTTTAGCTTCTATGTTTGTTACATAGTTGCTTGCAGCTCAGAGGCCTGCAGTGGCAGGAGGGGAACATTGGAGTCCTCCGTCACTGAAGCAAGCAAGCCTCATGTTCGTTTCAAGCTGCCTGGCTGCCGGCCGCCATCTTGGCTGGCAGTTAATTTGCATATCTCGCTGATTAGCCAATGGGAAGGGTAGCGGTTGTACGCCAATTACCATGTTTCTCTTTTATTAGATAAGATTTTCTTAATTAAAATTTTTTATGTTGACACCACTGCAGATACCCCCCATTTCCCCCTACTTTGCCCACCTCCGCCTCCCCCTCCCTTGGCCTTCACCACACCACTGTCCCTGTGCATGGGGAATGCATACATGTTCTTTAGCCAATCCCTTCACCTTTCTTATCCAGTCACCCACCCCCTCCCCAGGCACCCGCCAGTCTGTTCCATGTATCCATGCTTCTGGTTCCATTGTTCACCAAACTGTTTATATGCCCTATGATTTTGAGGCTGGTCTTTCTTTCCACCTCCTTGAACTGATCACTCAAAAAAACGCCATGGAAATGGTCTCGCCCACATACCGTAAAAATCAAAGGTTTCTGTCTGGGGGAGCGCACTGTTTCTGAACGCCTGCTGGAGCAGTCTGAAAAACCACGGCGCTCCAAACGGTGACTCAGCTGATGTGCGGTTCTTGGTGTTCGGCAATTGGAACAGCAAAACGAAGTCATCTAAGCAAGTGGTGTGTGTTTTGAAAAATAATAATCACACACCTCGGTGTTTTATCTGCCTCCTATACACGACCAAGTATATTCCGCAGGAAGCTCTTTCTGAGGTAAACAAGCCCCACCCCCTGAACTGTGCCTTGTTTTACAGTGTGCTCATATTCTAACTTCCTGTAACAAACAATTGAAAGAAAGGAAACCCTTTTTAGGCTGTCTACATAAACAAGCGAAGGACGGGCTAGTTTTCTAGTTGAAGTGCTCTAATATGTGACTCAGTTCAACAGGCATTCTAGTCTTTCCAATCGGCCTCCAAAACACCCCATCTCCCACCCAGTTTCCCTTTCCGTGGAAAGGAAATAGTGAAAATTAAATTGCATTTCCTTGGCTAAGTCTAAAGCAGGAGGTTTCTATTTATTGGCATGAACCAGGTAACAGAGATGTGCGTGGGAGAAAGCACATCTGGGCCTCAAAGGACCCCCTGCCCTCCCCGTCTGGGCACTGGGAGACCTGGCTCTGGGTCACTAGACCTCGGAAGCTGTCTGACCTCCAGAGCCCGGATTCTTCATGATGGAGAAGAATCTTTCTTCAATGGGCCCTGGTGAGGAGTAAGTGAAATTGTGCTGATAAAGGGCTTAGCAAAATGTTTTGTTACAACCGACACCTGCACCCCCCCTCCTAGTTTTATTTCTCTCTGTAACACATATCATCAACCAATACATCAGACACCTTACACATTTGTTTAGGGTTTTTTGGGGGAGGGCTCCATCACCCATTAGCGTACAAGCTCCATTAGGGTCTGTCATGCTCATGGGTGTCCCTGGAAAGAGCCTGGCACATAGGAGGTGCTCAAGCTACATTCACTGAGTTACTGCTCACCTGGTCTTGTCTGCTTACAACAGAGAGGGCATGTCCATGCTACTGGGCCAAGGTGATGGCCAAAGTGAGGATTCCCCCCTGGCTGTGCCCTCAACTAAATAAAAACAGCAGCACAAAAGGAAATGGCTTCGAAGGGGAGGTGGGGAGAAGGAAGAGGGATCAGGCTGGGGTTAGAGATAATGTAAGACCTTCTCTCCATTCTGTTGTCTGGTCACGGGCTCCAGTAATACAAACCACCTTTGTTTCCTTGACACGTCTAATGAAAATGTCAGATGAAAATTAAAACAAGCCTTCAAGCTATTCAAATCTTGTTAGAATCCCTCAAAAGTTAAATCCTTGCCCTAGCCGGTTTGGCTCAGTGGATAGAGCGTTGGCCTGCGAACTGAAAGGTCCCAGGTTCGATTCCGGTCAAGGGCACATGCCTGGGTTGTGGGCTCGATCCCCAGCGGGGGACGTGCAGGAGGCAGCCAATCCATGATTCTCTCTCATCATGGATGTTTCTATCTCTCTCTCTCCCTCTTCCCTCCTCTCTGAAATCAATAAAAATATATTAAAAAAAAGTTAAATCCCTATAATGTTGCCCCAGAATAATTCCCTTACAGTGATATTTTTAAAATTAAAAGCCAAAGCTATTAGGTTGGCTTTGTACATAGCCTAAGAAAATGTATCAATGCAAATGATCACTTCCAATGACCAGACTGAAGAATGAAAATGGTTTTGCTTAGCATTCCAAGCGCTCTCCTTAGAAGGTTAGTGGTAACATTTCACTCTAGGGTCAGCTCCTTCCCATCGGGGCCTCATGGGTGTGGGCAGTGGTGTGAGCTCCCTTCCCCAAGGTCCCTCCATCAGTCAACCCCCACAGAGTGCCCTGGGACACCAGGCTGGGGCCCCATCCCATCGAATGCAGGAAAATCCCTATCGAATTCCAACCTAGTGAATTCTGGGGAGTGCTGCCCAGATTCCCAGCTCCCTTGCTTTTAATACAGACAAGCTCCCTGGGCGTCAGGAAGTCGGTGCACTGGGTAACACATTTCCTACCCTCCTGCCTCAGTTCCTCTGCAGGCAAAACACGCATCAGGAGCAGCAGCTTTCACAGCAGACAATTTGGCTGGAATAAATTCCCACCGTGAAGCCTGCTCCTGCCCCTGCCCCTGCTCCTGGACCTGGAGAGTACAGTCCACAGGGTCTCTGACCCCTCTCCCCCACACACACACACACACACACACACACACACACACACACACACACGCTCACCAGCCCCTCCTCACATCCCAGGCTGCCTTGCCTTCCTCCCCTCGCTGTGCTATTCTTTTAGGAATAACAGCTCCTCCCAGATTATCATTATTAACATTCAGCTCTCTGCCCCTCGTAAGAACCCGACCCAAACCCCACCGTTTATGCTCACACTTCCCAGCTCTCCCCGTGATCAGCTAAAGTAAGAAAATGATGCCCGTTACCCATCTATGAAAAACGAATGGTTCAGTTATTTATGGCGACGCCCACTCGCTCCGCTGCTCTTATGAATAAACCTCAGGATTCCCTGTGCCAGTCTTCCTCTAAAGAATATTTGAAGCCATGCTCAGAGCCGCAGCAGAAAGCCCAGAGAGGAAGTAGAAGTGGAGGATGAAGTGGAAGAGAGCAGAGAGCAGAAAGCGACACACATCTGCATGACTCTCAGTACGTGGGGAGAGGGCCACGATGTTATCCGGGAGACAGCAGTTCAGTTAAGGATGGTTTATTTAGCGCTGGCTTTGTGCCGTGGGCCAAAGATTTAAAGGCACAGATACAGCTCCCTGAATGATGAGTGATTTCAATAGAAGGCGGTCACGGCTGTGGGATAGTCCATTCATGATGATGATGGTGGTGATGATGGTGGTGGGAGGGGGCACTCAGCACCAGGAGAGATGCTGACTGTGGCCTATGAGGTCAGGATGGGCTTCACGGAAGAAGATGACCCACCAGTATCAACCTTGGGTCCAAAAGATAGGTTTTCTCATTAACCCAGGTGCAGGGTACTTAAACCCTACAGCCACCTGTAAACCAGGGGTCAGCAAACTAGGGCCCCTGGGCCACATCTGCTGTTTGTTTTCATCAATAAAGCTTTACTGAAACAAGCCACGTGCATTTGTTTGCTCTCTTCTATGAAGACTTTCAAGCTACAATGACAGGACTGAGTGGCTGTTACAGAAGTCACACGTCCTGCAAAGCTTAGCAGTGGTTCTCAACCTTCTGGCCCTTTAAATACAGTTCCTCACGTTGTGACCCAAAATATTTTCGTTGCTACTTATTTATTTTCGTTGCTACTTCATAACTGTAATGTTGCTACTGTTATGAATTGTAATGTACATATCTGATATGCAGGATGGTCTTAGGCGACCCCTGTGAAAGGGTCATTCGACTGCCAAAGGGGTCGCGACCCACAGGTTGAGAACCGCTGGCTTAAAGTGTTTCTTACACGACCCTCTGTGGAAAAGCTGGCTGACCCCTCCCAGACCACGCTTTTTCTTCTCTAGTGTTTCCAATAATTATTCATCCTTTCCCCCAGTTTTCTGTACCATCAAGTTTCCTACCGCAATGTCACCAAAACACAAGAAAAGAGAAAACATATTCTGTATGAAGTTTCATTCCTAAAGGGCAAATTCAAAACAACCTCCCAATACACCAGAGAAACAAAACAAGTTATTTATCGTGCATTTAGAACACGATGGAGATCAGGGAGCTAAAGTGTACTGGTCTGAGCATGAACTTGGCAGCTGAGAGCCCTCAGACCCAGGTCTGGCCCCGGGAGCTCACCTTTGACATCGTTAAAGCTCGTTTCCGAAAACCCTTCACTCAGGTCGATCAAGGTCCCCTCGGACTTGCACCGGGGGAGGCCGCTGGCGTTGGCGGCTCGGATCCGCTGAGCTGCCATCCTGGAACTCTTCCGGGGTGAGCCGCTACGGTTCCATGTTCCTTCCTCCAGCTACTCCAGCGACTGCGGAAGCTTCTGCCTCAGGCAACCATGCTGCCCGCCGTGCCCGCGGTGCAATGCTTCCTCCTGAAAGCAGAGGAAGAAAACGTTTCCCCTGAGCAAGTGGAATATGGGTTAAAAAGTAACTTTATGGGAGGCGGGAGGCCTCTTTCTTCCAGAGCCCATTCCCATAAAGAGAGACTCGAGTCACTTCCTCTGCCCGGGGTCCGTGCACCCGGCCCAGCAGTGTTCTGGCCGCTGTGGGTGCCCTCTCTTCCTGGGCACAGGGGGTTGTGAGATGGGCTCTAGCACCTGGCTCGCCAGTTCACTCGTCAGAGGAGGAAAAACGGAATCTGTGCCGTCCACACAGCTGGCTCCACGGTTTGGGAGAGGAGGTTAGCTCTCCAGCTGCCCACAGGGGCTGGGTCCCTTGTCCGAGCAGCCTCGGCAGTGACTCCAGCCCCTCCCCTGGGGCAGGACTTAGCACACACACAGTGCCTCCGCCCACACTCTCCTTAAAGCCTCTCGGGGCACTAAATAAACAAACAATCATAAATTAAATATGCAAGTGGCCACATGTACATAAAAGGTATTTTCATGTAATTTCTGCAGGAGAAACCCTCCATTGACTGAGCCGCGGTGTCCTTACAAAGTGAGCACAGGCATCACACCTGAGGGCTCGGCTTTTTTTGGGGAGGCACACACGGGCTTTTAGGGGGTTCTGGAGACACATGGGATGTCTGGCCAGGAGCAGACCTTCTCCAGGACTCCGGAAAAGGAGCAGCTAGGAGCCTATTTCAAAGAAGTAACTTTCATCTGCTCTCCAACAGGAACCGGCAGACACACCACAGCGGACCACAACTGGCCACAGCTGGCCTGCATCCTGAGGGCAGGTGGATTTCATCCCAGTGTAACTGGGCTCATGCAACCCAGTCTGAGATCCTTTGTTTCTCTATCCAAAGACGCCCTTAAACGCAGCTTCTGACCCAGGTGTCACCTTTACTAATCAGAGGGAGCAAGAGGGGCCCGACACCGCCCTCTGTAGCCCCTGGGCCATGGCGAAGACTTAGCCCATCCCCTGACCCCTTTCCCCAAGGTTCTGCATGCGGTGGGTGCAGCGAGCAGCCCCAGGTTTGCATGCACGCTGGGCATGACCTTGAGTTCAATATTTAGCTCCACTAAGCCTCAGTTTTCCTATCTGTAGCATGGGGTGAGGAGGGCACTGTCCCGAGAATTCATGATCCACGTGCAGTGCTTGGAACAAGGAGCTCCGTCGCTATGGTCCCTGCATCTGGGGCATCAGCAGCCCCAGTCCTGGTGTGGGGTTTAGTCTTTGCCCCGGAGACCCCGGGGGCCACAGAAGGTTCCTGATTGAGAAAGAGACCTTTGGCTACAGATGAGAGAAATGGAAGCATCGATGCCGTTACCTTTGAAAATTACAGGTTAGGGGGTGGAATGCAGGTGGATGGCAAGGAGAGGAGACATCGGGACCAGCCCCCCCGCCCTCAAAGGCCCACACAGAGGGCCACGTCCTCAGCAGACGAGGTGGGTGAAGTTGGAGGGGGCTGAGTTACTGGGGCTAGGAGAGTGCTGGCCATAGCTCACTGGACACCTACAGACACCGAGACAGCTTTCTAGGAAGCAGCAGGGAGCACCCGCAGGTCGGCCAGACGAAACGAGAGAAGCCCTTCAGAGTGACCACATTCTTAGCTTCCTTATCCTCACTGCCCGGGAGGCAGCCGGGTGGAATCAGGGCGAAGGGGTGGGCAGAACGAGTCGCAGACCCCTGGCATTTTTGGAAACTGAGCATCGTTTTTATTTATTATTGATGGGAGGACAGAGTTATGACCCAGAGCCAGGGAGAGACAGAAAGTGTTAGCAGTTGTATAAAGAGATCTGCAGTCCTTTTTAAAACACAAAGATACCCTCACAGAGGCTGCCATTCAAGGCACAGATAAGCCACTGACTGTGCAGCCCTCCCCACTTATCAGCCGGAGCGCAGCCCAGGCACTAAGTCCGACTCCCTGGTGACCAGAAGCGCAGCCTGCACGCTGAGGTCAATGCAGCCATTCACAGGGTCTTCCACAGGAGGGGGCGTTTTTGTCCCATGGTGCTCAATGCCCCTAGGAAGCCCCTAGGAAAGTCCAGAATGGCGACTTTTTTGCCAGTGGCAGTGGGGGACGGTCCTTAGACAGAATCCTGACACCCATCAGCACCTTCGGGGTGAGCCTGGGGCACCATCGCCATTTGGAGATTTTTTTGTTGTTGTTGCTATTGTTGATCCTCACCAGAGGATATTTTTGCATTGATTTCAGAGAGAGTGGAAGGGAGGGGGAAAGACAGAGAGAGAAACAGCGATGTGAGACACTTGGTTGGTTGCCTCCCACACAGGGCTGTGGATGGAGCCTGCAACTGAGAATCGAACGTGTGACCCTTCAGTTTGTAGGCCGATGCTCTGTCAAGCTGGAGCCAAACCAGCGAGGGTCAGAGATGGGCACAGAAAGGGCAGCTGGCCCCGCCGGCCCAAGCCTGGAAGGCTCCCTCCGCCTGGCACCTCCCCGATCAGACACAGTGAGGTGAGGGTTCAGAGGGGAGCCCTGCACCTCCACCTACTCCAGAGCCAGGCATGGAAGGAGCCTGGAGTCACTTGCACAGTAAGGCTCCAGGAAGTGCTGCTGTTCTCCCAGGGTCTCCCCAAGCCCACAGGGTCCCCGGCCTTCCTCACCTGCAGCCATGGGATCCCTGGCACCTTTCAGTCTCCACGGGGGCCCCTACTCTCTGCAAAGCTCTCCTTTCCAGTCAGGTCATTCCCCGACTCACACCCTCAGGGGGTTGCCTGCTGCTTTTAAACCAGCCATGCTCAGCGGTTCAGGCGTGTGACCTCCACCCACAGCGAATCCGGGCCCACACTCACGCCCCACTGCTCAAGCACCCACATTCCAGCTCCTGCTCTGGACTCACGCCCCTCACAGTGCCTCCAGGAAAACCTCTCTCCGCCTCTTTCTGCTCCCCGCTCCCCGGCACAGCCCTGCAAACCACAGTGAATCACCTGCCGGCCTCAGATCTGCATCAATGTCCCCGAGCTGCAAATTCAAGTCTCATGAGCTCATACCGCACCCTTCAAATGAGTCCTCGCTTTATTAGAAAGTAATGTTGGGAGAATGACAGGATCTGCTTTATAAGGGGTTCATGAAGGTTCAATATACTGTATTTTACTAAACATCACACTATGACTACAAACATATTTATTTTTAAGTAAATAAATGCATCACTGTAATTACTATACATAATACCATTCTCCCTATTTACTTACTGTTTTCCTATTTCATTATCTATTTTTATTATTATCTTATTTTTACCATTTCCCTATTTCTGCACATGTTTTAAATATCTGCAATAAAATGTTTAAAAACTTAAGAAAGTAATAGGAAACATTTGTCACCTGCCATCCCAGACATGTGTCAGGAGTGTGTGTGTGTGTGTGTGTCTCCCCTTGACTTGGGAAAACTCTAAGGAGCCATAAGCTCAGGTGTCCGGGCAGCCTGAGCCCCTCACAGCACACGTGGCCATGCGGGGGGCGGGGTCCTGCTCAATTGACAAGTGACACCTGAACCTGGAACTCAGACCACTGAGGGCTCCCCTTCAAGACCGATGGGTACCTCGAACCTCCCAGGTGCAAACCCAACTCTGGAGTTTGCCCCAAACCTCCTTTTGTCACCTTTCCCCAAGAAAAAGTCAAGTCAGACAAAACGTAAAAGTCGAAGTGCTGAGATGATGCAGGGGCGGGCGGTGGGGGTCACTCTGCCGTCAGACATCCATCTCAGCAGCCCCCGTGGCCATGCACACCCCAAGCTCCCAGGTGTTTACATGAGTTTCCAGAATGTTCCTGCTGAGTCTGACTCCCAAAGAGCAAGTGGATCTGGAGATTCGGCTACGGAGACGCACAGCTCAGTCTTCAAGTGACGCCTCAACCACTGCGGCCGAGTGCGGCCAAGTGGCGGGAGCCTCTGCAGCTAGTGGACGAGGAATGCGTACAATGTTAGGGAGGAACTTTATGGAGAGGAAAACTCAGGCTGGTGAGTGGACTTCGGTTGAAAGCGATCAAATGGAGTTAAGCAATCCACCATAATAAAGACGGCTTAACAATTATAACAGAACAATCACCATCCCATTATCCAGGCCTAAAAATCCAGGTATTTCTAGGAGTCCCAATCTCTGCCAAATTGACTTGAATCCTTCCATTTGTGTGCAGGTGTTCTCCTGGTGTAGACCTGGTCTCACAGCACTCGGCGTACAGGGGACAATACTGACATCTACGTGCTCCGGACACTACCTGGGCGTTTCTGCAGGCTCATCAGGAGTATGTCTCTCTTCCTGCCAGGAGGAAGCTGTGCCCAGGTCAGTGGACTGTGTGTTAAATAAAATAAAAAACAAAAACAAAAAACCCCAGTGATGGGTTTGCCTGGGTGGCCTGGTCTACATGTCTGGCCACCCTCCATGAAACTGGACTTCATCCGCAGGCCCCCGGGGTGGGTCACTTCTCAGGGACAGTGTGCAGCTGTAGGCACCCTTCGCCAGGGTGGTCGGCCAGCCCTGGGGCTTGGGACATCTGAGAAGAGCAGGCTGTAGCAGCCCCCACCCCCCACCCCACCCCCATCTGCACTGGACTTGCAGAAGCCGCCTCGGCGCCCCTGGGGGGAAATGAGGTCTAGAACGATAGGAAGGGGCATTACAGCTTATACTTCCATCTGACTCGTTGCTAAGAGTTTTCCTTTCCCTGTAGAAAGGCCGATTCATTTAGAGAGAGAAGAGCCTGCGTCTGCTCCTCACAGAACCGCGAGGCTGGCCTCTGAACAGACGCCATCATTGTGCACAGACAGACTTATTTACAGATTCTGCTGCAAGCTTGGGAACCGCACGCAGCCCCTCCTCAGATCCCAGGAGCCCAGAATATCCCGGTGGGCCTATCTGCCAACGTTTGTTCCAGGAACAATGCAAGAACAAACCAACCAGGAAAAACAATAGGTCACTGGCATCTCTGGGGTGCAGGCTACACCACGAGGGACCGCAGGGTGTGCACAGGGACCGGCCAGCCCAGCCGTGGGCAAACTACAGCCCACGGGCCAGACCCGGCCCGTTTGAAATGAATAAAACTAAAAAAAAAAAGACCGTACCCTTTTATGTAACGATGTTTACTTTGAATTTATATTAGTTCACACAAAGACTCCATCCATGCTTTTGTTCCGGCCCTCTGGTCCAGTTTAAGAACCCATTGTGGCCCTCGAGTCAAAAAGTTTGCCCACCCCTGGGCCAGCCTTTCCAGTGGCTCTGACCCATGTGGGTGCAGAGGGAGGGCAGCCTGCAGGAGTCGTCAGGAGTGAGGCGTGAAGATGGCTCTGGGTTCCTGCCCTGTTTAAGATGACTCATTCCCCATGTTTGACTTCAATTTCTGGAGTAGGAGCGTCATGTTGATTAATCACATTTCCTCCGGGGTAAAAGAGCAGGCCTGAGTTTCGGCTCACTCTTGGTGATTTAAGTCACCAGGCTCTGTCAACAGAAACTCTGTCACGCCTGCTTCCTCTCACTCACTCCCCAAAAGTGTGTCCTTGAGGATCCAAATCACCCAATGACACCCTTCCTCAGCTAACCTGTCATCCCTTGAGCAACTGCCTGAACCCCCAGGCACCAGTCTCCTGACTGGCAACTCGGAGGCTGTGGGGGACACCTGGCCTTCATTCACGGAGTCACACTGAGACCAGAGGGAAGGCGGGTTGGTGGTCTCTCTAAATGTCTCAACACCCATGCAGACAGCCCTGGAGGAAGGCCGGCCCCACAGCCTCCACAGCACCCCTGTTCCCCCTACCTCTTGACCCTTGACCTGACTGGTCTGGGCAATAACCCAAGTGGAAAGCCAACACGTGACTGGTGTCCCCTTTCCAGGTTCTCCCTCCCCTGGCAGAGCAGGCACAGGCTCCGGTTACGAGAGAGAACCAGCCCTGCACAGAGAAACTCAACCCTCCCGGCCACCTCGGGGACTTCTCCCAGCTGCAGAAGTCTCACCTCGAGACACTGTCTGTGCCCCCGCCCTGTGTCCCCGAGGAGGGCACACCCCATCGAAGGTAACAAGGGTGCACTGGCCTCACTGACCAGGGTCGCCAGAGTGTATTTCACTTTGATTTAACACTGAGTTCAGTTTTTTGGGGGTGGGGGGCACAGCAGCTGTCTGGGGGCCCCCCAACAAGCCGTCTGGGTCAGTCATGAGGTGTGTGTGCAGGACCATGCACCCGGTCCCTGAGTCTGAGAAAGGTGGGCGTCTCCCAGGCAGGCGCTGAGCATCCACCTCTAGAACAAGGCCTCGTCCTGACGGGGACACAAGACATGTGGAGCAGTCGTGGATGAAGGACCACGTCTGAGAGTAACTATAAAGCTCAGAGGGAATGAAGGTGTTGTCATCTGCTGACCCAAAGTTGGTGACTCGACACCTCCCACAGGCTCTACGGGACAGCGGGCGGGGCCCTGGAGCTGTGGTGTGCCCACATGGTGGCCTTCTTGCTGTTTTTACTGTAGAAAGTATGACGGCTGGGCGTGGGCACCATGACTTGGGGTGTTTTCACCAGCTTGTGAAAGTAAGAAAGTCTGGGTCTGGAGAATCAGAGGGTTGTGGGTAGGGCAGGAAGGGGCGGAGGGTCTCTGGGGCCTGAGTGTCCTACCACCCAGCCTCCTCCCTGGACGCCCAGCTATGGGATTGTTCCTCCTGGCGTGCGGGACCCATACCATCACCTCCTTGGGTAAAGCCACAATCGCAGGCTCTTCGGAGGCTCCCCCATTCTGTAGAAGACTAACCCCCTCTCCATGTCTGCATCATGCTTTCTTTTGCATGCCCTGGTGCTTCGGTCCCAAGCACCAAGGCTGTGATTGTGCACGTGCTGGCTTCGCTCCCTAACGAAACAAAACACGCTTCCTTGAAGTCTGTGGCTTCTGAATAGACAGCTGAACAGACAAATGTTTTGTTCAAACAATCAGAACCAGAGCCGCAGGACCACCAAAGACACAAGGCCACGCAGCACCCGGTCCCTTCCCTCCACTGCTTGTCATCTGGCTGGAACAACAACATACATGACACCACCTCGGAAAGGAGGGAAAGGGGTGGGGCTTCCACCATGTCTGCATCTCGGCTGGCCCGGCACACGCGTGTGCTGTGGTGGGCGCTCCTCATCTGTCCCGCACCCTGCTGCTGAAAACGCCAAGGGTTCAAACCAATGGGTGGCCAGTCACCTGCTCGGCCAGCATGGGACCTGGGTGGGGGGGGAGGGCGGCGTTCATCACGATGGAGGCTTGTGGTCGGTCTCCCGGAGTCACATGGGAAGGCCGGCCCACCGTGAGACAGAGCTGGCAGCAGGCAGGCTGTGAAGGGGATCTTGTGATCAGCCCAGGCCAGAAATAGTTCTGGTCCCCAGCCAGTGACTGGGAAGAAAAAGCATGACTATCTGAAGAAGTTCTGACAGTCATGAGAAGAGAAGCCCATTCACTTAACCGGGCTGGGCATGGGCAGTCCGGATTGCTGGCCCGCCTGCCACATTCACCAAGGCTGCAAAGCATCAGCCTTCGAAGGATTTGTGGTTTCCAACTTTAGTCACTGATATTCTGTAGTCCTTAAAAAATAATAATAATAATAATAAATAAAATATTGTTTATCATTTCCATTTCAGCCAACTTAAGTTTATTCAAGGCAGTTATTTTGAAGGCAGTGTTCCATCACTTTAAGGAAAAAGCTAGTCCGTTGGCTAGAAAGACTTAAACTTTTTTTTAATAGTTCAGCTTAGATGCACTCTGAGAAACACAGATCTCAGTTTCTGTAAAATAGTGGGCCCCACCCATTTTACAGATGAAGAAACGGAGGCTTGTTTGGTCTTTATTGAAAGGGGTTTACCCCAAGGTTCGTTTGTGGGACTCAGATTAAAACACAGGAGTCACACAAGCCTGAGAGGGGAGGCAGCTTCCACGTAGGGTCTAATGCAGAATTGTTACCAGGCGAAAGAGATTTGAGGAGGGACAGAAATGTGACCAGACCACCTGGGCCTTATTTTCAGTTCTGCAAGGGGAGAGCACCCCAACCCTGCTTCTCCCAGCAGCTTCCCAATGTCGGCTGCTCTGCATGGCAGGGCGGTGACCATCTTTACACCCATCTTCCCCAGCCATCGAACTATACTCAGGACTACCGAGCAGAGCAAGAAGCGCGGACAAACATCTCCCCAGAACGCTGTAGCAATTTCTACTCTCAACAGCAGTGGGGTCCACTTCCCACCATTCATTTACAGTCCACGCAAAGCTTCGCCAACCCACTTGTGGGAAACAGGGTATGGAAGTCTAAATTCACATTCCTTTGACCATTAACCAGCAATTTTTTCAAATATCTACCCTTCTCATTTCCTGCTTCGTGACTATCCCCTTTTGGATCCTTTGTTCAGTGACACTCTGAAATTCAGCCTTATCAGCTGCCAATTCTCCGGGCTAATCCATTTGCTAACCTGATAAAGTCTTAATTATGCAACCGTATCAACCTTTCCTTTGTGACTCTGCCTTGAAGTGCAGAGGGGACTCTGCTAATGCAAAATGTGATGAACAGTCACATCTGTTTCCCTTTATTTAAAAAAGTGGCTTGTGCACTGAGGTTAATGTACAAAGAATTTATGTTGCTGCTCAGTGAGGAACTTCACAAAATTAATTAGCAAACAGCAGAGCAATGGCTCCTACATCATTCCTGACAATCTGTCCAACCTGAGCGAGGTGATGTCATCTACATGCGCTCTAAAAGTGTGCGGACACCAGGGTTTGGATGGGGCCTCTTTGTGCCGTTTGTTGACTATTTTTAGAACATCAGCCTTATTTAACTATAGTGGTCTGCCCATGTTTGGCTCTGCGGAAGGACTAATTTCTATGACCCATTCTGTTTCAAAGTCTCCTATCATTTATTTTTTTTCCTTCCAGAGGAACTTCAGAATAATTTAATAAAATGTCTTCCCACCTCTTCCTTCCTTTAAAAAAATAACCCCACTAGGATTTTGGTGATGTGGCATTGCTAAGAAGTGACACCCTTATACTATTCTTTTTCTTCTCGAAAAACAGTGGGTCTGTTTATTTAAGAGTGTGGTAGAACAGGGGCTGTAAAAGGACAGAGAAAATTAGGCTTTGGGGACTTACGTTCGCTGTCCTCACATCAGGCAGTTCCGGAAGGAACAGTACCGCACGGTACCTCCCACCCTGATCTTGGACTTCCAGGCCCCAGGACGGTGAGAATGAACGCCTGTTGTTTTAAGCAGCCCCGTCTGTGGCACTTCGTTATGACAGCCCCAGTCTCACCCTCCCGCCAGACACGGGAACGGAGAGGTCTGGACGAAAGCTTGTCTTCTCAGAACCTCACTCTCCTCCTCTCCGCAGGTGTGGCCTCCTGCCTGCTGCTACACCTGTTCCCAGCTCGCTCTTTTCTGTCACATCTAATACAACCGGAACTCCAAGCAGCAAATGAAACAGAGGGTCAGACCTCTATAGTGAAATGGAATCTTGCTTCCATACTTCTGGAACATCCTTTCCTAAGATCTCCAGCACACAGGCCACTGCCGATCTCTGGTCGCCACATTCCTGAAGGACGAATATCGGGATGTTGGCAGGCAACGAGCACCTCTGCATCCAAAGCCTCTGCACAGGTCACCGCAAGAGCCTTGCCAAGGCCTCTCTTCGTGGCAACCAGGTAAAACTGGGGCTCTGCACAGACACGGAGACGAGCAGAGCCCCAGGCACCAGGTTCCCGCTCGACGGCAGCGAGGATGCGACGGGACCATCTGCCTCGGAACGGGCACTTGGGAGAGCTCAGGCCGGGAGGGCAGACAGAGCGGGCCAGGCAACCCGTTCCTTGGCTCTTAGGGCTTTAATGTCTCTTCTGGCACAAATGGAATCTCACCCTCAGGGGCCCTGGGATAATACTTCTGGGAAGACCAGGGAAGA
This sequence comes from Myotis myotis, assembly GCF_014108235.1. NCBI lineage: Eukaryota > Metazoa > Chordata > Mammalia > Chiroptera > Vespertilionidae > Myotis > Myotis myotis. The sequence continues at coordinate 33,396,183 of NW_023416390.1, read as the reverse complement.
AAAGGCCGTTTGGGGAACACAGGATGTTACTGTGAGTACATGCGTGCTGTCCTCTCCCCAACAGGCCGACCCCTCAGCAGCCTGGGAGCTAAGCGGGTCATTTCATCCCCGCACCGACAAAGACGAAGACATTGCAGGTCTGCACGCTCAGCATCCAGCCCCAGCCCTCTGCCGAGACCTGGGAGGGCCCAGCTCTGCTCCCTGCCTGGGAGGCCCTCAGAGTCCTCAACTGATGCTCAGTAAGTTATTAACATGTCACCATCCTCTTCCTCCTCCTCAGGCTGCACTGGGGACTGACCTGGGCAGGTGACAGGGCACAAAGAAGGCGACACAGGGTTTTGGAGTCAGATCTGAGCGCCAACGCCAGCTGCGTGCTCTCGGACGTGTTACTTAGCCTCTCTGAGCCTGTTTATGCCACCGGAACCAGGAGGACAGTATAATCAGCCAGACCAGGTGAGCACACCGTACGCATGCCACGATCACTCCTCTTCACTGTCTTACCTGCAGAATGAGGACGCATGGGCACAGCACGGGTGTCCCCAAACAGCCGTGTGCCAGAGACTCAAACGAACTCAGGCTCCTACAAACCACACATGCTCTGCACTCCTACTTGGAGGAGTCCACATTCATTCAGAACCAAAGCACCACCTTCTGGCTTAAATGCTCTCCTCGTCAGTCAACAGTGTCACTTTGCTCCAAGTTTGAAATGCCTCAGATGGGCAAGTTATTCAACTGCTTGGTGCCCCCATGTCCTCATCTATAAAAAGGGGACAACGATACTATCCACCTCTTCAAAGTGTGTGGGCAGAACCCGCTGCCCCACGCCTTCTGCTCAGCAACAGCCCCTAGGTCAGGGTTTCCCAGCCTTGGCACCACAAACATCCTGGAGGGGATCATTTTTGGTGGGGGCTGCCCTGTGCACTGCAGGGCGTTTGGCAACACCCCTGGCCTCTGCCCACCCGAAGGCAGGGGCATCCCTGTTCCCAGATAACCCAAGCTGTCTCTAGCCATTGTGAAGGGTCCCCCGGGGGCAGAATGGCCCCTGTGAAGGATCACTGTCCTGGTGAGGGCCATTACCCGTGTAGTTATTCGCCCTTTGAACCTGAGCCGTTGGCTGGAGTGCCGCTCGACTTCCTGGCTCCTTTCCCCCCCATTTCCCGTCAGGGCCAGGCCAGTCTCCACCTCCCAGCCACACCCGCACGCCATGCCCCAAAGGGCTGCCAAGGAACAGCTTCTCAACCTGGGTCTGATGTAACCACCTGGGGAAGTCTTTAGGCAATACTTTTACTTTTAAGAAGTTCTTGCATAATTCTCATTTCAAGACAGGACAGAGGATCACCGTGCAGGCTGGGCCCATTCACCCACCCGCCAAGAATCTACCACTCCATTTAGAACCCAGGTCCCTTAGCCTCAGTGCAGACGGTGGTCCAAGACATCCCCCTCCTGGCCTCCCCTAGACCCAACCAAACTCTCTCTACCTGTGAGGCCTTGGCCCCTCTCCAAGGCCCTCTAAACCCCCCACTATCTGCATATTCTCATTCCTTGCAAAAAAGAAAATCCACTCATTCAGCAGCCAAACTGCCATCTGCTTCATCATTCCCACTGTCTCCCACCCAACCCCCAACTGCAACAGTCCTTATGTTCACTGCTGCGGCACCAACCTAACCTCCCACCAGAAACCCAGACTCAGCACGCTCGGCCAGGCCTGCCGCTCCCCTGGCCTGAGGGTTCTCTCTGCCCTGCTACGCCTGGCCAAACCCGTCCATCCTCCACCAACTCCCCACACTGCTGTGCTGTCACTGACCCTGACCCCGACCCCGACCCCGACCCCCACCACAAAACCACGAAAAGGGCAGTAGCACTTTCCGGATGTTACAGGAGCTCCTGTGTCAGCACACCCACCGCCCTCACTCCATAGGCCAACTTCTTCTGTAGCCGCGCACCAAGCACATGCAGGACTCCCGAAGTGGCGAGTCCTCTATCGGTGCAGACTGAGTATGTGAGCTCTGCTCACCATGGGCAACTTTGTCCTGAGTGAAGGCCTTGGAGGGACCCCCGGAGCCCATGCATGGCCTGGAAGGCCTTGGAGCTCAGGTCGGGGTGTGGTCACTGCTGCATGCAGAAAGGCCTCACCGCATGAGCCTAACCGAGGTTCCTCCTGGACGATTTACCAACTAGACCACCTGGGTACACAGCCAGGCACCTGGAAACCTTGCCATATCAGGAGAGGCCCGGAGAACCAAACCCGAGCGTGCCTTGGGATGAGGCCAGGCCTGCGGCACATGGACCACTGGTTGAAAAGAACACTTTTCTAGTGGAGTCGGTCACATGCCCCACTTAGAAACAGGAGATGCAAACACATTGTAGGTCTTTCTTTGTGTAAGATACACACAGACAGATACACACACATACAGACATACAGACACACTCACACAGGAGAGAACAATAACAGGGGAAAACCTGGCAGGGAACTCCACCTCAGCTCCCATTAAAAGATGTTTAGGGATCCCCTATTCAACCAGCACAAACAGAGCCTCTTCCAATGACCTGCCTGTCTGGTGAGGACCCTGAGCCCCTGGCTGAGGCTGTCAATCACTGAACCGAGCTATGACATGGGGGACCTCGGATGCACCCATCCCCAGGGGCCCAGGGGCCTCTATGCCCGCCTGCTCCCACAGGTGCTTGCAGCAGCTGCCGATGCCTGTGACCCCACGCCAGGGCAGAGGGGAAGCTGCCAGTGTCCACGGATGTCCATCCTGATACCACTAAGGTCCCTTGAGTCAGTGCCATGTCTGTGGTCGACAGCCCTGGTGCCCCAGGGTCCCCCACGACAAGACCTAATGACTGAACTGTGACTGCGTATTTAGCTGTGTCTCTCCAGCCAGGCCATACGCTCCGGGTCAGCAAGGACTTCAGTCTTTCAGCATCCCCGGCACCCCCTGCAGTGCCTGGCACACAGAGACAATCGCTCAGTAAGTAGTGTTAAACCAAGGAAGGGCTCGGAGTGGCTCCCATCTCACTGTATGTGAGTGAGGCTGCTTCTCCAAAGCAGGACTTAAGTTTGCAGCTTCCTCCTGCCCTTCTAGGGCAGGTGATCCGAGGGGGCACCTTCCTTAATTTAAGTCATTAACTATATAGGTACTGAGTGCTTGCCACGCTCTGTGAGCTGCTGATGAACACAAAGGAAAACAAGACCACTCCTGCTCCTTGCAGCTCACAGAAATGGAGACACAGGCAGGAACGACAACAGAAACCCTCCCACAGGCAACACAGCAAGCACACGGCTGTTGTCAGGTCAGTGGTACCCCAATGATGCAATGCCTGCGAATTTGACCTTATTTGGAAGCAGGATCTTTGCAGATGTGATCGAAATTGAGGTCACACTGGACTCAAAGGGGGCGCTACATCCACACCTGTTGGACCCCGAGTGCATCCGGCACTATCCTAAGTGCTTTCCATGTGATCGTGAATTACACTGTCACAGCCACCCAGTGAGACAGACACGATCACTAACTCCATTTTACACACTGAGGGGCGAGAGAAGCAGGCAACTTGTCCAAGGCTCCCAGCTGCTGAGTGGCAGGGCCGAGTGGCTCCAGGGCCTATAGCCGGAGCCCAGCTCCAGGACCAGATGGATCAGCTCCTATCTAGACAACTCTGAGGATACGAGTTGTCCCTCCACCTGTCCGGCTGGGCAAATGTCAGCCCAGCGGCGCCTGGAGACCAGGACCTGGGGGACCCCCAAGGTAGTGACACTGTGGGAGAGCTGACAGGGCCCTCGGAACGTTTGCCTCACTGTTTTTTAAAACCAACGCATACATTAGCAAACCCTATGTGAATCACCCTTCTGCTACAAGTCTGTACCAGGCAGAGATAAGATGGACTTGAACCGAAACCCCAGGCTTCCCACAGGACAGGGAGTGCAGCCTCCTGATAATTCGGTGTTTCCCAGCAGTTCTGCCAGGGACGCCAGGAGATGCACGTGACCAGGAGCCAGTGTGACCTGGAGCCAGAGGGCACAGCCAGAACCCAGGACAAGTGGGAGAGCCTTTGCTTCCACCTCCAACCACAAAGTACCTGAGAACGATGATTTATACAGAGAATGAGAACCAGGAGAAAAGAATTACCCACAAGCAGAGAGGGGCGCCACCTGGAATGCTTTTTGTCCTCGGCTTCAGGTTGCCATGGCTCACACCCGATGTCCCGCCCACTGTTAGTGACACCTGGTCTCAGGCCCCTCCTCTGCAGGAAGGCTGCGCTGTCCATCACCACCGTCTCAGCCTAGAAGGCAGCAGCCCTCAGCTGGGGCCTCACTTCCCTTCAGCTCCCAAGCATCCTGCTGTGGGCCAGCTTCCTCCTGCTAGGGCAGCAGCAAGGCTACGCCCGGTGAGGAGGGCAGAGGAGGCAGCCTTTTCTGGTGCCCTCATGCAGGGGCTGCTCCATGCTCTTCATCCTGGAGCAGTGGTTCTCAACCTGTGGGTCGCGACCCCTTTGGGGGTCGAACGACCCTTTCACAGGGGTCGCCTAAGACCATCGGAAAACACATATATAATTACATACTGTTTTTGTGATTAATCACTATGCTTTAATTATGTTCAATTTGTAACAATGAAAATACATCCTGCATATCAGATATTTACATTACGATTCCTAACAGTAGCAAAATTACAGTTAGGAAGTAGCAACGAAAATAATTTTATGGTTGGGGGTCACCACAACATGAGGAACTGTATTAAAGGGTCGCGGCATTAGGAAGGTTGAGAACCACTGTGCTAGGCCCTGCCCCCAGCTCCCCTGGAAGACAGGCTGTTCAGCCACTCGACCTAAGGGGGAGTTCCGGTGTGGGTCTTACCCGGCAGCTTTGTAACCACTGACTGCTCTGTGGGTGTCTCTGCTGCACCCCCATGGCTGGTCCTTCCCGCCTTCCTTCAGAGATCTCTTGTCCTCGGCTTATGTCCAGTGTCCCCCGAGTCCATCCTCGCTTTTCTGCTCCTCACTGAGACATTCTCCCAGGGGCCGGGCCAGTCAGGGCACCCTAGGGAACGGAGCTACGGGCTGCCTAGTCTCTGCGATGCCCAAGCCCATGTCTCTCGGGGCAGCTCTGTCTCCCCAGCACCATGAACACAACAGCTGCCCCCAGGCCTGGCCCCCAGACCCGGCCTCACCCCCCACCCAGCCTGCCAAACTCCCACATCCCCATCCTAGCAGAGGGCACCGCCCAGACCACTCATCCTCGACGCCTCCTTCCCCCCACCAGTTAGTTCTCCAGCCGAAACAGCAAACTCCCCAGAGAGCAGCGTGTCGGAACCTTGGCACTGCTGACATTCGGGGGCTGGTCACCTTTCTGTGGGGGCCACTCTGTGCACCCCAGCCTCAACCCGCCAGCTGCCAGCAGCACCCCAACCCCAGTCCTGATGACCAGAATGTCTCCAGACATTGCCAGATGTCCCCTGCTGACGCCAAAGGGACAGACGGTGACTATTTTGGGCTCTGTGGGCCATTTGGCCTCTACTGGAACCAGTCGCCTCTGCCTTTGAAAGGCAAACCCAGCCACAGCAGGTGAGGGGCACAGCTGGGGTCCAACGAAACCTCACCTACAGAAGCCTGCAGTGCAGCCCAGCCTCCCATCCTGGGCGGCTCACGCCCTACTGATGCTGGTCCACAGGAACCCAGGCCAACAGCCCTGGTGACAGTGTGGAGTGAGGTGGCCTGCAGCCGGGGTGGCTGGCTGTGAGCACCCTGCAGTCCTGGCTGCCCTCACCCCCTGGCTTCCCTTTCTGGAATGTTTTTGTAACAGTTAAAAATCTACTACAATGAAAAGGGAATACATTTCCCATAAACATGTGACTCCACTGATTTCTGACTGATCCATTTTTACTAAAACCCATGAATTTAGGTCTAATACCTCGAAGGCAGCAAGTGGCCCACCTGAGATTTTCTGAATATGAACACATCCATCCCAAAAGGAGGAAGGAAGGAAGGAAGGAAGGAAAAAAGGAAGGAAGTGGGGAGGGAGGAAAGAAAGAAGAAGGAAGGCCCTATTGGAACAAAGCAGGAAGGGACAGGGGCACCAGGCTGGGTTCCCATGCCACCTGCTGTGCTTCCCTGTCGGACCCTCGGTGGGAGGAGCCAGGCCAGCACTGCTGAGCCTGCAGGGGCAGCTTTCTCAGGTTTCCTCCATGCCTGCAGCCCAGGACAGGATTAGAGGCTGGAGCCAGAGGCCTAGGTGTGAGCAGCTGCAGGGACCCCTCCCCCAACTCCCAGTGACAGAGGCAGGGGCCATAGCCATGGGATTCCTAGCCCTGGAAGGCAGCTAAGTGGCTGGGCTCCCTGGGGGCTCCAGGGTGAGTCACCCAAAGCCAACAGGCTCTCTCCTCTCCCTGGCCACCCCCAAGTCCTGCCTGTAAGATCTGCGTTAAACCTGCAGAAGCCAGAGCCAGGAACGTTCAGTAAACGTTTCTTGCCCTGACAGATGCTCCAAAAGGCAGAGGCAGGACAAGAGTGGTGGGTCCAGGGTCTGGACACAAAGAAGCAGAGAATGTCAGGGGCCCACTGGCTGGTGGTCCCCCAGCTCGGAGGATTTTGGGGCCTGAGGGGTGCAGGTTCCTGGCCCTGCAGTGGCAGGTTCACTGGGTAGGGACAGGCTGAGCTGTCACTCAGAGTCACAACAGGAATGAGACCATGCCTTCAGATTAGCATCATTTTATAAGAGCTTAATAAAAGGGCAATTTACAGGGGTGTGGGTGTGGTGCAGGGCAGCAGGAGTGAAGGGAAGGGGGCAGCGGTGACTGGAACCTGGGGAGACAGGGACCCTCGGTCAGGGACAATGGAGACAGTTCCAGGCTCCCCTGCAGGGAGAGCAGAGCCGGCCTGTTCTCTCCCTGCCTGGCCGATCCTACCAGGAGGCAAGGGAGCCCCACCTGCTACCGTCACTCAGATCTACCCACAGCAGGTTTGGAAAAGCTTCGAGGGACACAGAGACAGAGGGATAGACCCACAGCAGACAGCACAGAGGAGGCCCAGAAACCTGTTTTCTCAAAACAAGCCTCCCGCGTGATCCTGATGCAGGTGACCGAGGGGCCACACCTGGAGAAACACCTGGCCAGGCCTGCTGCGGACACCCCCTCGGCGAGCAGCACTTCCCGCAGGTGACTCACTGTTCCTGGCATTGCTGTGTCAACACGCAGCCGAATGAATCCACAGAGACCACAGCAAGCTGGCCTCTGCGACAGCGACCCAAGCTGGTCCACACCGAGGGGGATGTCAACACAGGTCAACACTGGCTTCTGGGGGTTTGAAAATACTGGGGACGGGCATGGGGGGGCGATCAAAAGCTAGGGGTCTCTCCAACAGCGCTTAGAATTAAAGTAGGACCCCAAACACAACGAATCCCAGCCACACTATTCACAAGAGCCAGAAGGTGGAAACAGCCCACTGGTGGGTCAGGAGACCAACAAAGGGCGGTCCATCCTTATGGCAGAGTGTTACCATAAAAAGGAAGGAAATTCTGACCCACACCGCAACATGGGGGAGCCCTGGGAACATGACGAGTGGAAGAAGACAATCACAAAAGTCCCGTATTGTATGTATGACTCCATTTACAAGAAGAATCCACAACAGGCAGATCCGCAGAGACAGAAGCAGGCGAGCCTTTGCCAGAGGGTGGGGCAGGCAGGGACACCGACTGCTCACAGAAATAGGTGGAGGGCGTGGCTGCACAGCTCTGTGAATATACTAAATCCCATTGAATTGTGACACTTTAAAAAGGTTAACTTTATGTTCAATAAAAAGTTAAAAAAAAAGAATCTTTACAAAGAAGCAAGGTCACAGGTGACATCCTAAGTTAGGATGCGTCCAGCAGAACCTACCTGGGGCTAAAATGCCCTGCATGTGCACAGTCGAAAAGATAGCTTTATTTAAAAACTATATGTGCGGAGGCATAGTTTTGTTATAATCAGGACAGAGAAAGAAGCCCACATGTAGTCAGCAGGGGAGCCAGCCGGTTCAGTAAGGGGAAGAAACCATAAAAGGCAGACGGTACCCCAGTCACGGCCAGGATGCAGTGGGTGGTCAGAGGTGCTGACCGAGACTTCAGGCACTGTGGCCCCTGGAGCAATGCGCCTGGAAGGGACAGGTGAGGGGCTACCTTGGGTTGTTTTTTAAGACCCTAAGACCCCAACTCAAACTCACTAAGCACAAATGCAAACAGCCTGGGGATACCCAAATCAAGGTGAGGGAAGGTTGGGGGTGGGCCTGGGCCTGGAGCCATTTGGAGGCCAGTCAATACTTCCAGCCTCTAACCCCTGGTCACCGTCCCTATGGGGTCAGCCCCATCACCCCTGATCCACTTCCCCACAACACAACAGCGCAGCTGTGCAGGTGCCACACTCATGGAACCACAGCTTCTCGTTCCCATTTTGCAGATAAGGTAAGTAAGGCACAGCAAGGGTCGGTGAGCAGAGATACAGAAGTCCAGGCCACACCCCACCAGAACCACATGGGAGAAGTGGGAGAAAAAAGGAAAAGGGTCCCCAAGGAAAGAGGGTCTTCTTGTCATCACCCAACTGAGGACCCTCATTTTGTTCTCAGCAACAACTGCCCCCGGACCCCCCATCCCCGCCATTAGTGCAGCCAGGATGCTCTATTTCAGTGGTTCTCAACCTGTGGGTCGCAACCCCTTTGGCGGTCGAACGACCCTTTCACAGGGGTCGCCTAAGACCATCCTGCATATCAGATATTTACATGACAATTCAGAACAGTAGCAACATTACAGTTATGAAGTAGCAACGAAAATAATTTTATGGTTGGGGTCACAACATGAGGAACTGTATTTAAAGGGCCAGAAGGTTGAGAACCACTGCTCTATTTGCATCACCAAAGGACCTGCTTTTCTCAGATCCCATTGAAAAACTGGGTCTGCAGGATCTAGGCCCACCCCAGAGTCCAGTGCCTGAGGGCCGAACCCTGGTTGGTCATGGGGCCCCAGCCCCAGCCCCAGCCCCAGCCCTAAGTTGCTCCTGGACCAGCCTCACAGGACAGCCAGGGCAGGGCCACCCTGGTTCCTGCCACGGGGGCACACACCCTGTCCCCTCAGGACCTTACCATGGGCGCCTCCCACAGGCATGCTCAGGTTCACGCAGAAGCCCACTCATGTGTGGTACCCCGAAGGATTTCCACAGAAACACAGGTTCCCAACGTGGACAATTTCCTGGTGACTTACAGGCAAACTGCCTCCTGACAAATGTTTGCTGCCCAGTCAGATGGAGGCCGGATCTCAAGTTACATTGAGTCCTTTTGAAAGTAAAGATCTGAGCCCGGCAGGAACCTGGTGTGCAACCCACATGGCCTCGCTGCTGCCCGTGACTCCTTCCATGACGGAGAGCTCCAGAGCCCTGCTCAGCCTCCCATCATCCCCCCTCAGGCCTTTGGCTCTGGGGAGCCCGTGTGAGGGTGTTGAGGTCCCGTCTGACCTCAGTCAATCACTGTTGAGCTTCTCTGAGGCACAAGCTCTCCCGTCTGTAAATTAAGATCTGGCTGGACCCACCACTCCCTAAGAAAATCAAGAACAAGCCCAAGAGCGTTACACGCTGTAAACCGCTGTGCAAAATGTAAAAATAACACAGTTACAGAGGAGCTCGGCCAACACTGCAGGTGACGTTTCTCTCCGGGAAGCTTCCTCTTTGTCAAACCCACGGCCGAGGATCTGGTGCACCATTCATTCAGGACGCCGCCCTCCTCTGGAAGAGCCCATTCATTAATTCCTCCTCAAATGCCACGTTGAGAACTGACCCGTGCAGCCCGCACCGTTCAGAGGGACCTCTTTCCAGTCACCTGCCCACAGACGGCCTGCTAGTCACCTGGAGCTGCCCGTGACCCGGACCCTCGGTTTCCGTAAGCCACCTGGTGAGCACCTTTGACTTTCAGGGCTCACTCAGAGTAGGTCCAAGTTCAATACAAACCCAAAGAAAGCTCCTAAGCTAGGTCTTCCCTACTCTGTAAATGAGCGAATGTTACCTGGACTTAACAAAAAGCAGTATTATTAAATAGATAAAGGAAATAAAGAGGTTTCTGTCCAGGTCAATCTTGGTTTAAGCTGAGCACTCCAGCCTCGGGGAGATGTCCAGCCCGTCTCAGAGCCACCAGGCTCGCTTATGTCCAGGTCACCTTATCCCCATGCAGGTCTAGGCCTTCCTCCCAGTCAGGGCCTGTGACCAAATCCGGTGAGGAACTCGGTAAGACCTGTGGGTTTTGTCTTGAGAAAACCACTCTCACCTGTAAGGTTGTGCTGCAGACCCTCTCAAAGAACCCTGCCAGCCCCAGCCGGTTTGGCTCAGCCTGCAGACTGAAGGGGTCCAGGGTTCGATTCTGGTCAAGGGCATGTACCTTGGTTGCAGGCTCCTCCCCAGCCCAGGCCCTGGTTGGGCTTGCACAGGAGGCAACCAATTGATGTGTTTCTCTCACATCGATATTCCTGTCTTTCCCTCTCTCTAAAAATCAATGAAAAAATATCCTCGGGTGGGAATTAAAATAATAATCATCCTATTTAATAAAGAAGGAATATGCTAATTGACCCTCACACTGTGGCAAAGATGGCGGCGCCCACAGCCAATAAAGAGGGAATATGCTAATTAACTACCACGCCCTCAAAGATGGTGGTGCCCACAGTCACAAGGTGGCGGCGCCCAGTCCCTTCAGCCCCGCTGGGGCGCCTGCCTCCAGAGTCCCCCAGTCCCCTCAGCCCCTCAGGCCCCCAGGGCCGGCCCAAGGCGCAGGCAAGCCTCAGATGGCGGCTGCCCAGCCACCCAGGGCCGCCCGAGGCTCAGGTAACCAGGGCCGGCCGAGGCTTGTGCTGCCGGCAGTGGCAGCAGCAGAGGTGTGATGGGGCGTCGCCTTTCCCTGATTGTTGGTCACCTCCTGCCCCTGAGGGCTCCCAGACTGTGAGAGATGGCAGGCCAGGCTGAGGGACAACCCCTCCAGTGCATGAATTTTCATGCACCAGGCCTCTAGTAATTAAAATCAAAGGACCCTGCTAAGAGTCCACTAGGGTAAACACACTTCTTCTGTTGTTGATAAAAATTATGTTCAATGGCAAGGCCCGGACCACTATTCTCCATCAGAGGACATCCTAGGCCAACAGAGCATCAACTGGCACTTTTCTAATTGCATCCGAACCAGGAGAAACGAGAGCACACACCCCAGCTCATCTGTAGGCACAGTGAGTGTAAGCAGGATTTATGGGCAACGACAAAGGAGGAAAAAGAATTGAGCCGTGTTTACTGAGCGCAAAGTCCAGGGCTGCCTGGGATGGGGAGGTGGGAGAAGAAAAGGTATCCCTGTCCAGGAACCAGGGCGAGGAGCACGCCACACAGGCACAGCAAGGCAGACCCTGCCGGGCGCTGACGGCAGAGTGGGCTGACCCTGACCTGGTGGGTCGCGGATGGTGGCCTGTAATAGGAAGACACCGTGTGACCTCGGACAGCCACCAGCTATGTAAGCCGGCTTCCTCTGCTAAACGCACAGCTTGGCTCAGCGGCCTTTTGTTGTGCCCAGATTTCAAGGTTCCCAGGACCCCCAGGGAGCCCGTCAGTCCGATGCAAAAGCAAAGAGTCCTTCATTTCGAACCTAGGTTCGGCTCCCCGACCACACTCACCGATGCAAGGGTAGCCCAGTGGCCGAGAGAGAGAGAGGCCTGATGGGACAGGGGGTTTTAAAGGGGGGTGGAGTGAGGGCAGGAGAGGGGACTGTGTGCCCCGCTGATTGGCCAGGCGCGAGTAGTGATGGCGTGCACTTCCCTTGATTATTATTGGTTCCTGGGCGTGGCCAGCAGGGGCCTGGGCTTCCGGGAAGAAGGCACTCTCCTGAGCACATGGCGGCCGCCCCAAAACTGGAGGACCCAGGGCAAGATAGAGGGCGCAGTCCTAGCCCCCCCTCCCCAGGGCGAGCTGAGCCCGGGCTCCAGGGGCCAGTCCGGTTGCTGGGGGTCCAGCAGATCGACCAGTTCCAGCCCAGACAGGAAGTCCATGTCCTCCATCTCGTTCCCGGGGGCGCCGGTGATCGCCTCCTCCTCCATCTCCTCGGGCGAGGGCACACGCCCCGCCCTGCCGCCGCTGCTGTCCGGGGGCGGTGGGCGGGTGGCAGCCTGCGCCGGGCTCCCGCCGTGGGCTGGGGAGTTGGTGCCCGAGGCCGCCAGCAGCGTGGTCAGGCCCCGCGATGACTCGCCCTTTCACTTTCAAGTCCCTCCCCACCCTGAATCAAGTGGACGGGGGTACTGGGTGCACCACACGTGTGGCTCCAGGACCTCTGTCCACCCCACAGGTCCCTCCTGCAAACACCATCGGAGCACACACGCCAGGAAGATCCTCTTGCTCCTTCTGCCCAGCCCTCCCCGAGGCCAGATGCACACCACTAAGCAAGAGGGCCCCCGGGTAATTCACTCTGGCCAGTGGGTCGTGTTAATGCCTCTTTGGACCTTTGGGACCCCTGGGGCAACCTGAGGTCAGGAGGGCAATGTGCTTCAGAAATGGCAGGAGCCGAACTGTCAGGGCCAGGGCCGCCCCCTCAACCACATCACAAAGGAGCCACTGGGCTACCATTTGGGGCCCTCAACAATGACACGAGAAAAGGGAGTCCCAGAGAAGCTAAATGGCTTGCCCACAGGATGGGGCTATGGGAAAATAGAGGGAAGGGGCAGCGAGGGAGGCAGGAGGGATGGAAAGCTTGCAGTAAGCCCAGGTGTTATGAAGCATGCCACCTCCTCCCTTAGCAGGAGAACCAATGGCCATCACTCCCTCCTGCAGGGACGCCCCCAGCCTGGACACCCCGGTGGCCCTGTCCCCTCCCCACAATCAACCAGCAATGGACACAGATCCACAAACTGCCTGCTGACCCAGCCCAACCCTGTTCTCCTGAGAGCTGGGAGCTGGGAACTGTAGGTACAAGTGGTCCAGGGCTGCTGTGGCTGGGGCCGCAGGCCATTCCTGGGCCAGGTGCATGCTGGGTGAGCAGCAGCAGCCAGGTGACCAGGGAGAAGCACAATTCCTAAAGAGCAGCTTCAGTTCTCAAATTCCAGGTCCTCTCCGGACTGCTGTGCTAGGTCTGACTCTCTCCGGGAATCCTCCCATTTTCCTTTCCTGAGCAAGCCTGCATGCCGATCTCATTCTTCTTATCCTTGAGAAACTTCTGAGGCACGAGCTCCGTTTCTGCAGATGAGGAAACTGAGGGCCAGGAAACCAATGTATGCAAAGTGTGCTTATGTGCTCATAACTGAAATTCATTTGAAAGCAAGGCCAACGCTGTAGGCTCTGGGCCTTTTGTCTGACCCAAGGATGAAACGCATTCTCTCTGCCCTTCCTAAATAACAGCGGCCTGCCCAGGCAACTTGAAGTAATGCACAAACAAAGGGGGGAAACTCCAGGCAGAGACAGGAAAACTGGGGTTTCTGATTAGATTGAAAACTTCTTTGTGAGTCTAAGTAGGTTTCAGTAAGAGACTGGAAGGCTCTTGAAATAAACAATGGTAGAATCTTTCTTCATTCACACCTTTTATCTCCAAAGCCTCAAGTATGCTAAACATTTCTCATTGTCTTCATGACATGGCCTGCTTTAAGGAGGATGAAAAGGCAGGGTAGCTACCAGGCCAAAACACAAGGCTTCTAAGAACACAACTGCCATTTTTAGTGTGGCGTGTGGCTGGGGGCAGCTAGGCGGCTCAGGTTTCTGGTCTGTTCACATGCCCTGGGCTTCACATTTTGGGGCTCATGACCTCATTCATCCAATGGCAGCCCTGTACTTACTGAAGCAGCCACAGGTGAGGCATTTTAATAAAGGGTTGGGAAAGGGGCCAAGTAATGTCTTAGGCTCATGCAGGGCTGCAAGGTTCCCCTCTCTCAGGTCTTGGGGAGGTCGGACCTATGGACACAAAGGGATTCCACAGGGTGATCCGATCATAAATTCCTAACGGGACAGGTCATGGTGGGTAGTCATGCCCATGGCCTATAACTTCTAAATGGTTTACCTTGGCCTGAAGCCAGCCCTGTCCATTGTTTCTGTGCATCTAGGTTAACTCACCTTTGAAATAAGCCTTAACCACCAATCCGCAATCCAATCTGGCCTTGCTTTCTCCCTACTTCATGAACTCTTCCTACGTTCCCTCCTTCATTCCTTAATCCTAAATGCGTAAAAGAAACTGCACACTGACATTCGAATGAAGCGTTTTTCTCAGTCTGTTGAGATCTTGCTTCCAGATGTGTCCTCTGTTTGGCTCCAATAGATTTTTATAAAACTTCTCTACAGGTTTGGACAGGTTACATCAACAGAGCTGACCCCATGCGGGGCCCAGGCAGGCCTTGGCAGGTGCGGCATCGGTGCTTCTGGGTCACCTGGCCAGTGATGGTCCATGCAGGCCTGGATGTCACCTGGCCTCAGCCGCTCAGTTCCAAAGACACCTGAAAGCTGGGATGTCCCCTACATACAGACCAGAGTAAAAGCGACGCCAAGGAACGAGGGGAGAGTGCCCTGGGAGGGACGAATGGGCATGGCATCCTTTTGGGGTGACGAAAAATGCGATGGTGGTGGATACAACACTGTGAACGCACTAAATGCCAACAAATCGTACATCTCAAAATGGTTAATTGGAAATATTGTGTGAAATTCACATAAACAGAACAAAAACACACCATCAGGAAAGTCTGGAAGTCCCCAGTCTGAAACCCCAGAAGAGCAAAAGTTTGTTAGTTCTCCCTGTGGACCAGTCAGGGTGCCCAGCCAGCCACCCCTTCAGAGTGGGGACAGGTCTTAACTGTATCCTTGATTTTCAAATAAACTTACAGTTCTGAGAGAACAAAAATTAATTTCATCTGTTTCTCTTTACTCTAAAAAGTAGCTGTGTGGCTCACGTTTGTGGCTCAGAATTGATTTCTGTTGGCCAATGCTGGCCTTGGGGACAGTGCCCACATAGCTCATGTGTCCTCCTAGGGGCCAGGTAAGGGAGGCAGCAAAGGAGTAGCTTGGGGCACTCCTCCTCGAGCTCTAGGCCTGGTCTTTGCTACTCATTGTAATAACCCTCTGATCTTGAACTCTCTGAGCCTGAGTTGTTATCTGTAAAATGGGCAGGATGCACAGTATCCCAGGACTGGAGTAGACATGACATGCAGCGAGCAGGCGCTTGGCTGGAGCTCCCACCTTCACAGGCACCCGCAGAGCCATGGGTCTCCCCCAAATAGCTCTCAGGGCAAGCTGTGTTATTTCTAGTTATATCCGTCATTGATCCTGGTCTTAAAGGGCAGGGCACTGGAGTCAGCCCCTTCCTGCTCCCTCAACTGGATCGGCATCCGAGCAGCAGCGTGGACACCTGAACTAGAACACCTAAGCTAAAGTTGCAGGAATTACATGCCAATCACAAAAAAAGAGGCACCGGCAAAACTCTAGACATAGAAACTGAAATCCTGGGAAGCTCCATCTCACAAAGAACTTGAGACAAATCAGATCTTGACTATTAAGCACAGAGAAAACATGGCATTTATGTTCCTGGGAGGAAAAGCCACAAAAGTTGGCCAAATGTGTCAAGATGACATTTTTTTTGCCATAATGAGGGCCGGTCTCTTTCATGCTGAGACACCCGTCCACTCTGCCAACTCCATGGCGGGTAAAGGTGACCCTCCCTCTCCAGGCTCCCGGAGCCCTTAATGCTCAGATAGAGACAGAGGGCACCGCTCTGGCTCATCCCTAGATGGCCAGGCCCCGTCTCACCCTCCTGTTTCCTCTTCTCAGAAGTCTTGCTGCTCTGGTTCATCTGGCTCAGAGCCAGAGAAAGCAAACCACATAAATGGCAGCCCGGGAGCCGCTGGAGCAAGGGAGGGGTCCCAGGCAGGGCCCCCATGAACCTGTTCCTGTCCGGTCCAAGGGGGGACTTGCATCGAACAAGCTGTGCCTCATGAGACCATGTGGGGTGAGACAGGTCATACCACACAACCCACTGGTATCTCTCGAGTATATCTAGAGAGAAGAGTCATGCTGCATACTTGTGTTTGATTTAAAAAGCCCCAGCAATCTCGCCAATGCCAGGCCAGAAGAATGCGAGGAATGTGGATGCCTTTCACTGGGTTTCACCACCACCCAAACAGACCGCAGCCAGCCGCGGCCAGGGGGCTGCACTTATAAGGCCAGGGCTGCTGGAGGCTGCTTCCTGGGCAGAAGTATTTTAAGTCCCTGGGACCTCAGTGGCAGTGAGGACTGACCCTGGGCCCAGAAGACTCCCGAATTCTTCACTAATAAAAGTCCCTAACATTCTTTCTGTCCCTAACATTCTTTCTATCCTAAAGCACAGGCCATAAGGCAAACAACGACCAGTGACATAAAAGTGGGGAGAAGAACATTGGGGCAAAATCTCCTCCCCCAGCTGAATAGAGGGTGGTGTGCTTAAAGGAAAACCTGAAATATTTCAGGTGCCCACTTGATGGGGAGAGGATTTTAGTATTCGAACAGGACCTGAAAGGAAGCTCCGGGGAGCTGTTACCTCTCAAATCCCGCCACTGCCCGGGATTATGCAAATGTCCATTATGATTCTGTCCAATCCTTTCACCCAGGGAGGAAAGACTGTGTCGTTGTTTTTGAGCACACGAAGGCTGTGGCATGTTAGCTGACGATCTCACCCCACTGGCTTTACAAAAGGCGGTTTCCTTCTATCGCCCAGAGAATAAAAAGTGCAGCCAAGAAAATACCCCAGAACATTCTACCAGGGAAAGGGTAGCATTTTCTCTTTCTTTTCTGCTGCGAGTGCCAACTGCCTCCAGCTCTTCCTCATGAACCTGGCTAGTGCTTCCTTTTAACATTTTCTGCTATTGTTTTCCCAGAGCCCCAGCGGGGGTGACCCGGAACCACAGGGCCACATGGAGCTCTCTGGCCATTGTTTGGGAGCGCATAACCTCTTACGTTATAAGAATAACTCCTTTGTGCAAACACAACAGGACAGCCAACCTGGGCTCTGTCTCATTCTGGGTAGAGCGAGAACATTCCATTGGTGGCAACAGAGGGGAAGTCGCAGAAAGTAAACAGAAATGAGGGGCTGTTCTGGGAACTCCATGGTGCCAGGCCCACCGGAGATGTCTGGCCTTCCCGTGAAGACAGAGCAGTGCCCTGAAATGCCAAGGGCCGCCGGAAGCTTCCGGAAGCTGCTTCTCCCTCCTGAGCTGTTCCGCACGTGCGCGGGGCTCCTCTCCCCACACAGGTCTGTGCACGTCGGCCGGGACACAGTTGCCTCCACACAGCGGGTGCAGGGACAGCGGCTCATTCAAACACCCTGTGTGCATCGCTTACCTGCCACAGGCCACCAGCTCCCGACGTCAGAGGTGGAGTCCCAGGACCCGGCCTTCCCTCCAGAGAAGAAGGGAGATGCTGCAAGACAAAAGGGAACCGTGACCAAGATTGGGTCTCGCTCAGCCCCAAACCCACGTCTCTATTTCCCTCCAAGACTCTCCCAAAGCTAGAGCAGCCGCATTTCCGTGGTCAGGCAGGGCAGTGGTGGACCCTGCGAGGTGGCGCCCAGGTGCCGTTCCACGCCAGCCGCTGGGCATGTGGCCGGCGGGACCCTCTCCTCGAACTGCCCTGTCCCAGGGAGAGAAGGCAGACCCTCACCTGCTCAACTCCTGAGAACTCCAGGACCTCCCAGGTCGGAGCTCCTTGGGTCTCAAAGGGCTTTGCTGAGACTGCAGGACAGCCTGCTCTCCTCTGCCCACGCGTCCCCCTCAGAGCTGGTCCCCACAGTGTCCCCACAGACCGAGCCCAGTCAGAGCTCGTGTGCCTTCCTTTCCCTGCTGTTACTTCTGCTGCAAAGACTGGCAGTGTTCCCTCAGCAGAAGAATCTTATCAGTTGAACCCTAAAGACACACTCCAATCGCCTGCCAGCAGTGGGGCTCCCTCCCCACGTGGTGGGGTCACCAGGAGGTAGTCCCGTTAATGTGTTAAGTACAGAGCCCGCGCCTGTGGCAGGTTCCATAAACAAGTGTGACGATGACAGAGAGGAGCGGGATTGAAGGTCACCACCCTGAGTCCCCGCTTAGCTCCCTGCATTCAGGCCGACGTCTGGACCGGCCACAGGGGCTCTGGGCTTTCGAGGAGCCCTGGACCTGGCCAGGCTGTGAAAGGGGAGGCGGATTCACTCTGCACACCTCCACTCAATCAAGGCCTCACAGCCTGCAAACCATGCCCGCCCCCAAGAACAGACCGCCCAGAGCAGCCCCCCTCCTGATACATATTTCACATGCCATTAAATGAGTATCGCAAGCAGGCGAGGATTACCCCCTGTGAGGCTGGGACAGCTGGCTAGTTTTCAGGACACCGTTTCCCCTGGGGCTTCAGCAGTGAAATGAATTCCAGATGCACAGAATGACGGGCGGGCGTGCGGGCAGGAAACCAGTCAGAAGGAAAGACCAATTCGCATGGACACAGCGCACCTCGCGGTAGAGACAGACCTCCCAAAGGCCCAGCAATGAGAGAAATCCCACAGGCGACGGGGACAGGCTTATCCCAGCCTGTGAACTCCACGGAAAAGGCAAAAACACGAGAAAACATACTCTGACACGACAAGAGAGCAGATCCCGAAGGAGACGGAGAAATGGGGGGGTAGAAGAGGGGGGAACTGGATGTTCAAGACACGGAAACAAGGGGCCATTGTCCACACATCGGTGTATCTTGGACGTGTCCACCGTACTGCTCACAGGTCCAAGGAAGACTCGGGTTATTCTGAGAACCTCAGACCATGCGGCCAAGTGCATGTGGGAGTCCGAGGATTCATGCCCGGACAGAGCTGTTGGGAACCTCATCGTGTTAAAAGGGGAGAAGGAAGTGAAAAACACACCAGAGGAAGTGAAAACCCGAACACAGGGGCCTCTTGGAAGTGAGTTTATGGGTGTTTTTCTGCTTCCTCAGACTTCAGTGTTTCCAATTTGTTCAACAGTGAGAGAGAGTGAGTTTCTTTTTTTTTTCTCTTCTGACTTTTAAGAGTGAGTCCTCAAAAGTCACTACACCAGCCTGAGAACTTTGGGAAAACTGGAAAACTGCTAAGCCTAGTCCTTGAGTTCCCAAGCCACCATGATGGACGCGTATGGATCCACTGGCCAAAGGGTCCCCACATCCTGCATCTGCTAATTTTGGGGGTGGAGTATCTCCAGGCAGGAAGTGGTCCGCCCCGCTCCCTGCCTCCACCACGCCCATGCCCGAAAGCGCGACAGCGGTGGAACTAGAGGGGGAAGTGGAACCCTGAAATCCTTGTCCTTCTTATTCTGGAAGCAAACTTTGGCTTGTGTGCCAAGTCCGTCCAATGTGTCACCTGCCTTTGTAAGGCCCATGAACAAAGAATGTTCTATTTTTTTAATAATTGGGGAGAAACTCAAAATAAGAATAATATTTCGTGATGTGAAAATTATAGGAAATTCAAATCGCAGTGTCTGTAAGTCAAGTTACGGGGAACACAGACAGCCACATAGAGTTCACCTTCTGTCCACGGTTCTTTTGTGCGTCAAGAACACAAACCCGAAAGTATCTCGTCTGGCCTTTTCCAGAAAAAGTGTGCCACCCCAGGTTCTCTACCAACCCCCTTATGCACTGGGGCAAAAGGCCAGGCCATGGCGGGCACACAGGACCATGGGCATGCACCCATGGGTGCACGGCTGGACACCAAGTCCTGGCCTAGTTGGCAGGTGGCATGAGAGATGGCAACAGGGAAGGAAAGAAAACAACAGGAAGGTGTGAGGTGTGGCTAGAAAAGGAGACAGAGGTGGCCCCAAAGGGAAAACTTCATCAAGTCAAAACTGCTGTCCAGAGCTGGCTCCAAGGTCAACAAGGAAGTGCTCCTATCCCGGGGGCCCCACCCCATACCTGATAAGGATCAGTCCTTACGCAAGTAATGCTCAAGACATTGATCTCTTGGCCTCGCCATGGGCCCTAAGTTTTTCACTGTTTATGGGAGAAACTTTAAGACAACCAACTTAGAAAATGGCAAAAGTAACACTTGGGTAGACTGGCGATGGCCTTTCTAGTTAACGCTATCAACACCAACACCTTGGAAGCTATTCGCGGAAACAGTATTCTGGCAGGTGGAGATAACACAGCCAGGTGAGAGTGTCTGACATCTAACCCGATTCATGTGGTGAAATTTTCTTACGCAGAACACAGAACTGGTTTGCTTACCTTTCCTATAGTTACTTAACATTTCAAATTTCACTGGGGATGAGAGAAGGAATACCCTTTCCTCTCTCCTGTACTGAGTATGAAGCACAAAAGGGAAGGGTTTATTGAGACAAACAACCAGACACCACAATGGTGTCTTTATGTGTCTGTCCATTCACTCTGCACACCTGCGGGTTCCTACCTGGCACCTGACACCTATCAAGTCAGTGGTGAAGTTCACCGACTATCCTTCCGCCTTGGGTGAGGTTTCTGTTTGTCTGTGTGAGAGACGGGAGGCCCTAGGTGTTACCTGTGCCCTCTCTCCCAGGTATGTGGACTCCCACAGACACCTGTGGTCAGAAGGTAGCTTTTTCCTCCTCCTCCTTTGGGCTTGTGCTCCTTCTGGTTGGACCTGGTGGGCCTGGGCATAGAAATATTTATGCATTTAGCTTACATGAATGAATGGACACAAGTGAGGCAAGAGCAGCTGCTAGGACAACCCACATGGAGTATTTCAGAGAGACTCCACAAAGGTGCAACGCTAAAAAGGGGCTGGCACACTGGGCCACATTCAACACTGGAGGAAAGAGGAATAAAACTCTAGAACTCTGGATTCAGACAATTTAACTAGCGTCTTTATGCTGTTGCTTGATTTTACCTTAAAAATCAGAGGACTACGCTTGCTAGTTCACATAAGACACTACTGTCCAATGACACTCAGAAACTACCTTCCCCAATGTTAGGAAGATGGAAGATGAACGCCCACTAGCCTGTTTCCCACTTTTTTTTTTTTTTTTTTAAACCTTCTTCCAGGCTCTGACTAGCTTTTCCAACTCACTGACCAGTTAATCTAGGAGTTTCTTAGCCAGACCCGGGCGGGAGGTTCAAGTCCAGGGTTATGACCATCGCCACTTAGAAGCTGATGAAGGAGACCTTCCCGGCAAGTCCTCAGACCTTCGATCTGATCCGTAACCTTCTCCCATGAATCAATGGGGGAGATGGCACCAGTCAGGGAACTGCGTGCGTGACTCCAGGTGGTGGAATTCAGGCTGTAAACACAGGACTTCTGAGACGTCCCCGTGTCATACCATGGATTCTGTGTCAGCTCTGCCCTTACTGGCTCCATGACCTTTGCTAAATCGCTCACCTGGACTCCGGGCCTCGGTCTCCTCTAGAGGAAAACAGGGCAGTCCGTAATCCCAGGTGAGCGTACCCCCACTCAACGTGGCTTTGTCTCTTCTGTGTTTTCCACTGGCCTGTAGATCACACTGAGGGCAGATCACATTGAGGTCTTTGACACATAAAAGACCCTCTATTTAGTGCCAAATACATAGTAAAAATCTCGAAAAACTTCTTCCACTTAAATAAGGCAGTGGTGCTCAACAGTGGCGATCCGACTCCTGGCCCGGAGCGCCTACTAAACCAGAAGGCTGGTTGGTCTCCACCCCCAGAGGCCCAGGGGTAGGGGCTGGGTCTGAAAGTCTGCATTTCTAACTCACTCCAAGCAATGGCGATGCTGTTGGTCCCTGGACCACACCTTGAAAGCCACTGGTATGGACATCTTGGCAAAAGAGAGAACTAAGGCTCGAGGTTTCAATGGCTGACCGAGATCAAGATATGGGAAGCTGGGAGCACACACTCAACGTAGTGGGCAAAGCCAGCACCAGTGACCGACACCCAGAACCATGGTCAAGTGCAAAGCAAACAGAGGGACACCAGGCAGGTGGCGGTGAGACAGGATGTCTCCGAGGGAGGGCCCAAAGCGCTGGGCAGGGTCCCAATGTCGCACTTCCTTCTTCCTTTCCTTCTCCCATGACTGACATTATGAAGCCTTCCGAGTCTGTTCAAGTGGGAAGGAGCTGAGGGTCCTGCTTGGGCCAGAGGCAGGGAGTTCCTGTGTGAGTCTGGGGAGCGCACACAGAGTAAGCAGCCCTCAACACACGCTGAGGAGCTGCGAACATTTAGGACAAGTTCATGGGGTGAGGCCCAGACCCTTTTTGAACTGGACTCCAACCCTGGCTCCGCCACTGAATATGTGACCACCCATATTCCCGGCGCTGGGAGGGTGGGTGACGTTACGATCTGATGCTGTCCCCATGGTCCCACACACATGGTGTTCAAGAGCTGGTCCCTTTCTTCCAGAGTCCCCCGCCAACCCTTCCTCAGGGTGTCCTCGTGGGAAGAGCTGGTCCGAGGAGGAACACCAGCCTTCTGGCCTCTTGGATTCTCCTTTCTGGGGGTCAAATCTTCACCCCGGCAACTTCTCACCTAGCAACAGTGAAAGGGGCAAGAGAAGGAAAAACGCAGCCTGGAGCGGCCCACGTCAGCCCTGCAGTGGGTCTGCGTTCCCTTCCACGCCTGACTCATCCTGGACTGAGGCTCTCAAGAGCTCCTGCTGCCCCCCTCCCCCCACACACACACCCCCGTTCAGCTTTGCGAAAGGGGTACAGGGCTTCCGTCTGCCTTACGGTCAGGACCGTGGTAACCGTCACAGTTTATTTAGAACACCTAGCCAAGCGGTGCAGTGAAGGGCGGAACACTGATTTTGTAAGAGCACCAAATAACTCCTAGTTCATTAACCTGAGTACACATCCCAGACCAGCCGCTCAGCAAGGCTGGAAAAGGGCACCCGCGGCTGCATGAAAAGGCATTTCCCTCCCGATCCCCCGAACTTCTGAGCACAGGTGGGAACACACGTGGAATCGGGACCCGGTCAGAACACGGCAGTCCAGGAAGTGTTTCGGAGAGGAGAGGCAGGTTCTCACTTCCCACCAGGGCCAGCTGAGCCTCCCTGATTAGTCTCTCTGCCCAGGGACTGCTCCAGATACTGACTTATTCGCACCTTCGTCACAAGCCACTGTCAGCCGGCAGGAAAGGTTCACGCAGCTAAAACGCAGCACACACTCGGGGCTGGCGCTCGTCTAGCTTGGAGGGATGCGGGGCTGGCGCCAGCAGTCACCCATCATCTCACGGATCACCGTCGGGCTCTGCTCCTTGTGAGCTAGAGGGACTGGCAAGATAACGAAAACGCTGTGCCCTGCCCTCCGGAATGGAAGGAAGAAAAAGCAGGTGCCTGCCTGTAAGCCAAGGCGGAAAACGAAGACGCTGAGAGACAGAGCTGCTCGTGTGGGTACAGAACACGATGGAGAGGGAACGCCTAGATGGAGAAGGAGCTCGTCGGACCGGAGAAGGTTCCACCGTGGCTGACCGGGCTCACACAGGTGTCAAGAGAGGATGCCACGCACAGGGGTCAGCTCCCTCTGCGTTGGTCCCGAGCTCCCCTCATCCCGCCAACACAGGGGAACTTTCTCTGATGATCTGAGCACCTTCTGCCTCGCGGGTGGAGGAGAGTCATGAAGACAGACTTGCTGTCTGAACTCTCGTTGGTGGAGCTGCGGTATCTGCCTTGCTCATGACTCCGGAACAGGGAAGCCTGGACTTCTTGAAGACCACAGGTATAGAATCCAGGTACAGCAGTGAGCCCTTCCTTGTCCTGTCCGACACTCTCTAAGGGGGTGGGTACAGTCTGCCATGTCCAGGGCAGCCCTGGGGTCAGTGCCCAGCCTTCCGTCTTGCCAAGGGACGATTCTCAGAGGGTCCCCAGCAGTCACGGTGACCATGAGTTCAGTTCCCCACCTGGCCCTTGCTTTCCCCCTTCCCCATCTCACTCTCCCAGTTCCCCACTCCTGCTTCGGGAGGCCACCTCTCCCCCAAAATCAACCCCCTTGCCTCAGGCTCGGCATTCGGGGGTCCCAGACCAGAGAAGAGGACAATATGAATCTGGCACCAGATGCTGGGCCTTTCGGCCAAGACACACACACACACACACACACACACACACACACACACACACGCACACACAGCTGGTGATATAAATGAGCACGTTCTTGGTCAGTGCCGCCCAAAGCCAGTGGGCTATTGTACCGTGTTAGAAATGCCCAATTTAGAAAGCCAAGGAAGTATTTTGTCCCGTCAATAAAATACATTTATACTCAACTAAAGCTGGAAAAAAGCAACAGATATTTATACCGCAACTGACATTTTTACATTAAAAATACTATATAAATGCACTGTGGCTCCCATCCAGGCTAGAGGCCATCGGAGCTCATGGTTCCCAAGGAATTCCTGATGCTCAGCTGGGCCTGGATCCCAGTTCCGGCCCCGGGGGCCCAGCCCGGTGTCAGCAGGAAGCCCACTAGCCTCCCGAGAGTACCACGAGTTGCGACCTTGAGTCACTTACATGTCGGGGCTCTGCTCAAATGTCACCCCCTCAAATCCCCAGACCCCCGTGCTGCTTTCCCAGGGCAGCTGCTATAACAGAATGCCAGCAGCTCGGTGACTTAAAACCAACTTATTCTCCTATAGCCTGGAGTCAGAACTCTGAAATGCGTTTCACTGGCTAAAGTCAAGGAATAGGCAGGTCTGGTTCCTTCGGAGGCTCCAAAGGTAGAACCCATCTCCCTGCCTTTTTCAGCTTCTAGCAGCACCTGGATTCCTGCCCTGTGGTCCCTCCCTCCACCTGCAAAGCACATCCCCCTAATCTGTCTCCATCATCTCATGGACTTCTCCTCTGTAGTCAGATCTCCCTTTGCCTGGCTTTTAAAATGTCACCTGTCAGGTCCTGGCCAGGCAGCTCAGTTGGTTAGAGCATCGTCCTGACATGCCAAGGTTCTAGGTTCGATCCCCTGTCAGGGCACATACAAGAAGCAACCAATGAATGCATGAATAAGTGGAAAAACAAATTGATGTTTCTCTCTCTCTCTCTCTAAAAATCAACAAATAAAAATACTTTTTTAAATGACACATCATTACATTATATTAATAGTCACAGGTTCTAGAGATTAGGATGTGTATATCTTTGGGGGCCATCATTCACCCCAACACATTCCCTACTTAAAACAGCACACCTTTCACTCCCCCAACTCCCTCACCGGCTTCACGTGTCACTCCTGACATTGTTTGTTGCTTGTGATTTCCTTTCTCTTCTACTAGAATAAGTGCTTTATGGAGGCAGTTGGCTCCCCTAGACTACCTGGAACAGAGCAGGCACTCAGTAAATGGCCATGGCACCCCCCAAGCAATCATCAGGAACTCACCTGTCTCATTCACTGTTGTATCCCAGCTCCAGGACTGCACTGGGCACACAGCAAGATGCTCCATTAGCAAGACCTGTTCCTGAACATAAAACCAAGTCCCCAGGGGCCTGTGATCTGCACATCGGGTTGCCTCCCGTGTGGTCCCAGGTGCTTCTCTCCCCCAAGCCCATGGCCCTGCAAGCTCCCCTTCAGCACATCCCTCTCTGCTCACGAACACAAACTGCCTGCTTCCTCCTGCCACCTGCCCATTTCAGGGCTCTCCCCAATCTGGCCTATCCTATCCCCAGCCTCCTTAGCCCCTCCTGCCAATTTCCTTCACTCTGGCCAGGTCAGCTGCCCACCCTAACCCTGCACACACAGCCCACCTCCTCCTGTAGGTAGGGAATGCCTCCTCGGTACCCTCCTTCCAGGCCCAGCTCCCACCCACCATGACTCCAGGTGGCGGTGACACCTCTGCCACCCCACTAAAGGACAGCACTTCGGGGCAGGCAGACCTACGCAGGTGAGCTCATAGCCTCCGGTTCCCTGGGGCTAAGTCTCTGACGAGCACTTATGCTCCCTGAGGAACAAGCCCTTACATTTCTCCAGTGCCCTCCAGCTCCTGGGCCTTGCATCAGATGGACCAGGAGGTCAGGCTCTGACTGGGCACAGGACGTCCATGACTGCATGGCCAGTCTCCACCGCAGGAAAGCAACCCACCCAGCGTCAGCGTGACGACGGGTCCAAACACAGAAGTGGACAAACCTAGCGAAGCCACAGGTCTGCCCACAAGTGCCACCAGCCCACAGGAGCAGGCGATGCCCCTCCTCACTGAGAGGGGCCCAGGCACCACAGGAAACCAAAATCGAAGTATAGCCGGGAGTGAGGGGGGATCAGGGTTTCTGGTAATCAGAAATCCAGGACACCCAGTGAAAGTGAATTTCAGATACACAACAATTTTATTAGTGTATGTGTGTCCCATAGGGTCAAATGTTCCTGGGTGTCCTGCACTTTTATTTGCTAAACCTGGCACCCCAAGGGGGCTACAGGGGTGCCCCCCCAGACTGTGCCACTCAGAGGGATTTCCCAAGACTTGCGGCCTCAAGGGGAGAGGTGGGAGATGGCCTGGCCGGGGGCAGGGTGACCAGAAGGCAAGCTCACCACGGGGCTAACGTCCACTTCTTCCAGAGTTCGCTAACTAAGAGGTGCTCTCCGTGCGATTTCCTTCTCATTGAAGAGCTTTTTAAAAATAAAATCTTTCTTGCCAGCTGTAAAAAGGGGTTGCCTCAATACTATTTTTCCATTCCGGCATAATTCTTCAAGAATTCACAAACAAAGCTGCGGCCCTCCGACAACAAAGATCGCCATGGAGACAGATCACCTCCATCATGACTTCACCTCCCATTCCACCAGCACGGACCGCAGATTGTTACCAGAAGAATTCTTGTGAAAACAAACACAAGCCCACGGCAGGCATGGCAGGAAACGTAGCAGCTCTTTCTAATTTTAACTTTCTCCAGGAATGCATTCCTGCCGAACGGCTGGGCACATTCTCTCCAGGCCCCGCGTTCCTTCAGGAAAGCGGTCACCCCCGGAGTCCACAGCGGCTGGCAGAAGGGATGAGCCCAAGCTGGTCTCTCTAAGAGGCCAAAACATGGTATTTGAACAGGAAAGCACTCCCCGACCAGAGGGTGAGCCACAGAGGGGGACAGAGGGAGCGGACTCGCCACAGGAAGGCAGCGTCCAATAATTACCATAAGCAGGAGCCAGTTTCCCAGGCCCAGGGCCAAAGCAAGGGGACCACGGGCCAGAAGTGAGAACACCTCACCAACAATCCTGCAGGTTACCACCCTGGGACAGACTTCAGAACAAGCCTCATTGGATTTTTAAAGCCCATGTGGCCAGGGGACCAACGGGGAGGCAACATTTGCAATGCTTACAGCCAAAAAAGGCTTATTTTCCAGAAAATTCCAGAGGACTACAATTCAAGAAGAAAAATGGGCAAACACCATGAAAAGGATCTTTGCATGAGAAGAAACCAGAATAGCCAATAAGCATTAGTTTGTGGCTAATGATAAGGAACGCATAAAAATTAAAACCGAGTCAGATACCTTCGCATATCCACCAGTCCAGACATCCCCCCCAAAGGAAGTCCGCTGAGGGCTCAGCTCCTTGCCTCCTGGGGCTATGTGACTGCTTGCTTCCTCAAAGCCAGCAAGACAAAGTCTGTCATCAAGAAGCTGGACTTTCACAGGAAGGCCTCCGGTGAAATCTAATCTTGGGCGTGGCCTCCATCACTTTTGATGGATCCTATCAGTTAGAAGCAGGTTGCCAGGCCAGCCCCATCTGGGCGGGATCACCGGGGGTGTAAATACGGGGAGGTGGGAGTCATTAGGGGTCATGTGAGAGCTGGCCAGCCACAAACTGAGCACAGTTCCATTTACATAGACAGAGGTTAAACAGTTTTAAGAAATGGCATTGCATAGGGACACCTGTTTATTGCTCTGCAGTAAAATTATAAATAAAGGGAATGATAACCACAAAATTCAAGACAGGACTACCTTCAATGCTTAACGCATATTAAAGACATTTTGGGGAGGCAGGTGGGAAGAACGCAGGGTTGGGCAGGGGCATCGGAACTTCAAAGTTAAGGGTCAAGTTCCACTTCTTGGCCTGGGTAGTGGCTACCCAAGTCTATAGGAGTGTTCATGGTTTTTGTGGTTTCCTGTTCATCCCCAATATGTTCAAGTATTATTAATATATCTCAAGACTTAGGGACCACAGGGCTTGGCCCCTGGGCACCCCATGTAATAGTCAGGTCAGGTGCCCGGCACACTGTGGGGCCTTGGAAATGCCCAGCCTCCCTGCAAGGAAACAGACCAGCCCTGACCTGGAAGCATGGCTCCACCTGAAGTCCCTCTCTTGCCAAACCAAATCCAGAGGCCTCCAGCGTTCCCTGGCAGCCTTCTCCTCCCAGGCTGGGTTAGGACTTCTGGATCTCACCCCACCCCTGTCCTGAGATGTGGGCCTTGGACTCTGCAGACCTCAGCCTCCTCATTAGTCCACGGCTGCCCTCCAAGGCCTCCAAGCGCCCTGTGGTAGGGGGCTTTGTGCCTCTCCAGGCATCTGAAAACAAGAGCCATCAGAGGCTGGAAGTTGGGAGCCACCCAGACCACATCCTGTTTGGCTGCGGCGCCGATTCAGTCGTGCCAATATTGCGGAACAAAAGAACGTTCTGCACAGGCTTCAGGGGGAGACGCCACAGTAGAGAAGGAACCCGACAGGGCTCTGGCCAGGGGCACAACGGCCCACGCGCCCGCCAGCTCGGCCCACACTCAGCCCACGGCTGACGGCCGGTTGTGCCCAGGGCCCTGCGTTTGCCCACCTCTACCCCGAACGGCTCAGGCTTTCAAATGCTTGGTAAGTGAATGACTGCCCACATGCTTTTGAGCGGGATGAGGACACGACAGGGTAGATGAGTCTTGAGTGACGGGGAGTTGCTGGGAGGACAGGAGAGCAAACCCCCGTGAGGCCTGGCCTCAGTGGCCACCCTGCTCTCTGGGGGGGGGGGGGGGTGCCTTAAGCAGGAATAAAGGCCCCCTGGAAGTCTAGCACCCCCAAACCTGGCCTCTTCTAGAAAAACCCTCCACAAACATGCCGGCTCCACCTGAAGAGCTGAGGAAGGGCCTGGAGGTGTGACTTCTCCAACATCCCTGAACCACTTCCACGGGGCCCGTTGTGCGTTTTGACTGAAATGGGCCATGAGTCTCAGTCAGGCACCAGATCTGCATGCCTGGGATGGAGAAGCAGAGCGATGAGGTGAAGAACCTTCTGGAAAGCCCAGGCAGCAGGGAAGGGGCTTGTGAGTGGCCCTGGTGCCGTCAGGACACCAAAGTGGCTGTCTGGCTCTTTGTCACATCACGGGAGAAGGGCGACACCGGACGTTCACCAGCCTCTGGTGCTCACCCAGCAGAAGGACCGTAAGCTCTGGTCCGAAGAGTTAACACGTCAGCTGGGCAGTGCCACTTGTCCCGCCCGAGCAGCTGCAGGCGCGGTGCTAACGCGCTGTCGCTGGACTGCATGGGGGCGGGAGCCCAGCTCCCACCCTCTCCTATCGCAGGGCCTTGGGCAGGCAGCAGACCTGCCTCGTCTCTACCAGGGGCCGTTGTGGGGAGTGAGTGACACGCAGGAAGCTCTCACAAAGCTCCAGGTCCAGTCGGAGCGACTTACGTGCTCACAGTCGTGTTTCTCTGATGGTGAACCAGACGGGCGCACAGACTACCCAGGACCACTCCCAACTCGACTGCTCCTCCCACCTGCCACCCCCTTGTCACTTTCCAGCTGAATCTCACCCCTTTACGCACATTCAGGCTTATCTTCCAATGTATCCACCTGACAAAATTTCAGATCCAGCTCACAAGGAACAAAGCATGAGCCCCAGTCCTCCCAGAGCCCCCCCACCTGCCCACCCAGATCGCACCCCTGATGATCATGGAGCACCTGGCTACTCAAAGTGCCATCCGGACCAGCAGCCTCTTCCCCAGGCCAGAATCTGCACGTTCGAGAGACCCCAGGCGATTCCTGTGCACACAGATTTGAGCTGGGCTGGGCGGGAACACGGCAGGTGCAGCGGAGTCCTGCAGTTATTGTCTGCTCTCCTGAGCTGGGTCCTAGAAGAAAGCCTTTTCTTCTAAGATGACTAACTCAGGTGCAGGGCCGGTGCCTGCGGGCGAGTGTGACTTCCTGGGGTGGGTGTGTAACTGTGCCTGCTCCCTGTGCCAGCTCGTGGCATGAGGAGAAGACAGCTAAAGGAGCAGATGGCTCAGCGTGGCCGCGTACTCTGTGCGTGCTTTATTCAGCCGTCTTCGGGGGAGAGACAATCTCATCCTGTTTCCCACGCATCAATCCTGGGCCCCGAGTGGGTAACAGGACTAGCAGGGCCCTGGGCCATCATCATGAACACCTGGCCCCGCCCCCAAGCCTAATAGCCGGGCTCTGCATTTCGGAGCAGTTTATAAAGGGGCCCATTGTCCCAGGCTCTGCTCCCTTTCTCAGGTTCACCTGGCAGACACGATGGCATTTGTGTTTGGAAACCCGCTCCTGCACCAGCCGGGAGGGCAGCTCACCTGTAAACGTCTGGTCCCGGACAGAACAAAGAACGCGCTGTGGGCAAGAGACAGGCCCCGGCCTGACCCCGAGTGGGCTGGGCCCCCAGCGCCCGGCTTTGAGGAACTGGGCGGCTGCTGGCCAGGGTGTGGAAGCCCTGGGCTTCTCCCTGGCAGGGGGCACCCGGATCCCGACACCAGCCGTGGTCACTGCATGAAGCAGACATGGGCGCAGAGGGCCACGCCGGCCCCAGAGCTGCATTATGAAACCCCGCCACCCACTGGCCTTCCCTGCCACTCTAAATAAACTCCTTTAGAACAGAGTTAGAGTCATAGAAAAGTTGTGGTGAAAATGGCCTATTTGTATGTATGACATTGACACAAACCAAATGGCAATCACAAAACAAAAATCCAGAGCTGAGACACGAAACATAAAAAAAAGAGGAAATTGAGAAAAATGATACAAAAGTTGTGAAGATAACAGTTTTGAGCAGGTATTTGTAAGTGACCTTCAACTGGATGTGCCCGATGTTTTTCTCATGGTTACTCTGGGGTTGTGGATTTTGGGGAGAAAGACCACAAAGTGAGGGACCCTTCTCATCTCTTCCAATCAAAGGCACACACTTGCTACAACCTACCATGGTTGATGCTGACCTTGGTCAGCTGGCCTCCTTCTCTTAACCTCTTTCTCCGGGCCCCACCTCCCTCTCTGCTGAAAGATTTCCCCACCTCCACCGCCAGCCAGAGCGTATAAACACAAGCGCCTCTATTTGTAAGAAAACAAGCAAAGAAAAGTGCACAGCACAAGTCCCAGAGCACAGAGCCCTGGCTTAGCTGTAGGCAGCTCTACGTCAAACATACAGCAACCTCTTCACCACATACACACACTCCCTGCTCCCTCATAAGGACTGAAGCTAGAGACACAGATCAACAGGAGTTTAAAACTGAGTGACTGGATAAATAAAGCTGATGACCTGGCCTTGTTTATAAAACGGCAATTTCTACGAGAGCCCAGATACCAGCTGCCCTGCGCAGGCTCCTGACACACACACCTGGCCAGGTGAGCTGGTGCTGGGTGAATGGGTTACCTGATGAGGTCCCACAAGTCTATGGTGTCCTTCACAAGGGTGACCAGAGGCGAGCCCCTAACCCTAGGGGATGCAGGCACATAGAAAGGACATGTAGGTCCCAGGCCCTGCACTCAGCTGAGACCCATCCCGAGTCATCGTTCCCTTCGGAGAGCTCAGTGTCTGTGTGGGACTTGAACACTGGGCTGAGGACACCTGCAGATGGAGGCCGGAGGATTCACTCTCGGGACAACTAACTACCCAGCCAGAACCCAGCGCTGTGTCTGCCTGCCGAGGAGCCCCCAACACACAGCTGCCGCCTCCACTGGGAACGAAGGCTCGGTCCCTGAACAGCACCAGTTCAGAGACATCCAATCCACACCAGCCTTCACCCCTCTGGTCCCCGAGCCCTGAGAGGTACCAGGCAGCTGCTTGCTGGGCCCTGCTCGCCAGCTCCCAGGGGCAGGGCCAGGCACATGTCACACGCCTGTCATCAGGGTAAGTTTTATGATTTTCCCCATTACAAATCACCACGTGTCCCGGTGCTCCCCCCCCACCCCCCCAGTGTGGGCACACTGCCTGCCTCAGACCCCCCTCACTCTCCTCCCTGTCCTCTCACCATGGCCAACACCAGCTGGTGAATGGCAGGGCGCCGAGGGGAGTGGGGAGGAGAGGGAAGCAGGGAGCTGAGCCAGGCAGTGAGCCCCTTGCTGTGTCTGAGGGAGAAAGCTCCTCCATGGAGGAGAGGAAGCCCCAGGCACCGGGCAGCTGAAGGCCCTGGGCAGCAGGGCCAGCCACCACTAACACAGAAGCCTCAGGGCTGATCAAGCTAAAGATTCCAGAAGCCTCGGAGCTCCAAGGGGCCCAGCACACCTTGAGCTGTAATTCAGGACATCAGTGTTAGCTGAGAGCTGAGTGTCCACAGATGAGCCCCTGGCCACTTCACCCAATGCAGCGTTTGAGGGGCAGCAAACTGGTCAAGTTCAGGATCCTCACAAAACTTTACATGACTGTTTCCCACGGCTGGAAAGGAGCGGACCTGCTGAGATAAGTGAACACATTCCTTCTCCAAGATTCAGGCACTTGTGATGGGCTCAGCCCATAGGGCAGTGGTGCCTACAGCCCTCCCCGTCCCCAGGCTAGAGAGGGGAGAGGGGCCTCAGGCAGCCTGCACCCAGCAGCCGAGGGATGCAAGAAAAACACTCCCCGTCTGTCCGCCGGGTCTGCACTGTGCACTCCTCCCAAAAGCTGGATCCCTTCCACACTGGTACCCGCCACATAACGCCAACAGATTCGGGCTGCAAGGGAAGCCGTCTACCTTGCTGGGGTGCTGCTGAAATCCCATCTGAGACGTAGGACTGGAAGGAAAGCTTGAAACTGGAGTGCACAGGAGTGACAAGTATGTGGACTCCCATCAATGCCAGGGCCGTGAGGAAGTGAAGATGGCATTGCTCCTGGCGGGCATGGCTAAGTAGCTGGATGGCACACAGGTGACCTCAGTGTGGCCTGCCCCCCTCGACTGACGGTTGAAGCGGAGCGGCAGGTTGCGAGAGAGAGCACACCTGACCCCATTTCTGAAATAACGCCCACGTGACTTATCTCACAGCAGTGAGTTACAGGTTGTCAGATGACTCTTAATTTCTTCTACAGGGTCTATTTTCTGAATCTATAAGCATGGATTACTCATAAACCAACAGAAAGCACAATCCATGGGCAATCTTTAGGGTCACTGGGTGGCTTCTCTTCTCAAATTTCACGCTTACAGGGTGATGATGGTGTTTTATATGTGTTATTCATGACAATGGACTTGAACGCCATCGACCCTTTAAACAGTGTGCAGGGGGAAGGCGGCTTTCTGGGAGTCATGCCAGAGGAGGCTTGTTCCCAATTTCACGGAAGGAAATCCTCCTTCTAAACGGTCTGTTAGATACAAGCTCCCCAGGCACATGTGGAATGGGAGAAATCCACGATGTCTGAAACAACTCGCTGGAGTTTTCATTTTTACTACAAGCAGATTTTTGTACCTAAGAATCGTCAAAAACACTTCACAGACAATCAAAGCAAACAAATAGTTTGAAAAGGGCAGGCCGACCAACAAGCACGCGAAGAGATGCTTGACGCCACTCATCAGTAGGGAATGCAAGTCAAAACCACAAGGCGACATCACCGGCCACCCACAAGGATGAGGACCATCGAATAACCCTATGCATTGCCCATGGGAGCGTAAAACGCTATGGCTGCTGTGGAAAACAGGATGGAGGTTTCAAAAAAAAATAAAAGAATTATCATATGATAAAGTAATCCCATCTCTGGGTGTGGACGAAAGGGGCCACATGCGAACCTGACAAGCTCAGGGGAGGCCTGCATGGAGGTCTTTCAAACTCAGAGACCTAAAGTAACCACAAAGGATGGTCTGAATTAAACTTTAACTAAAAGCAGTTATGGTGGGTTAGTTACATCCTAGGCTGGTATCTTCACTGACAAGGTCAACCTTTACCTTAACTGAGCCTATCTGTCTTTTTGCATCTATGATAACATACCCTTGAAAATTCTGGGTGACTTGTAACTTCCCTTTTTCTGGAGCCCCTGGGCACAACCTACTGTGCCTGGGCACCAGGACAGATACCACAAATTCCTTTATTGTTATCATGTTAATTGTTCCTGCACCCACCTAAGTATGTGTCTATCATTTTACTTTTTATCCAATCCCAGGGTCCCCCCCACCACCACCACTTTGCTTTCTCCTGCCTCTCTAGTCTACCACCAATGGATTTCATGTAACCCACCTACGCCCGCCCCTTCCTTTCTCCAGAGAATTATCTCAATTCGTTGAGGTTCTGCTTCCCGGCATATGTCAACAGTTTGGCTCAAATAAACTCCCAAAAATTCTTTACAGGTTTCAATGGTTTTTACGTTAACAGGGTATATATCCGAAAAAACTGAAAGTGGGGCCTCAAGCAGGTATTTGCACACCCAGGTCCACAGCAGCTCTATTCACAACAGCCAAGAGGTGCAGACCAAAGGCCCATGGACAGATAAGCAAAATGTGGTCCAGGCACACAGGGGACTAGCATTCAGCCTTGAAGAAAAGAACTCTTTTAACAGAGGCTGCAACAAGGATGAACGTCGAGGACATTATGCTGAGTGAAATAAGCGAGTCAAAAAGACAAGTACTGTATGACCCTACTTATACAAGCTACCTGGAACAGTCAAATGCACAGAAACAGAAAGCAGAAAGGTGATGGTGACCAAGGGGGGTGGGGATGGGAGAGGGAGGGGGGTGGAGGTGGGGGAGGGGGTGCTGTTTAATGGCAAGACAGTTTTGCAAGATGAAAACATTCTGAAGATCTGTTACACAGCAATGTGAATACACTTCACAGGACTGAACTGCACACTTCACTGTTGGGACAGTGTGAACTCCGAGAAAGAAGACACCTACTAAGAAAGGCTCCTGGTGGCTAGCTGAACTCAAATTAAAATAAAATAAAGAACTAAAACAGAGCCTAGTGGCCACTTGTACACAGGGGCCTCTCACACAAAAGGCACTTCAGGGAGAAGCCCGAACTGCCTGCCTGCACTGTGTCTCTGCCCTCTGAGCCAGCCCTTATAAAGGAGTTCCTGGAATCCTATTTCAACCAATAGGACTGAGGCTTTTCCCATAAAATTGGAACTTCACAGTTCCAACCAACCAGAGCAGTTCTATTCTGACCAAGCAGGTCTCTTTTGGGCCAATCAAACTTTAAGAGTTTGGAGTCCTCATTTGTATGAGGACAGACCTAGCAGGGACCAGGTGCGGCGACTTCTGTCCATAGAAGCTGGCTCCCTGACTGCATTCCCCTGCTGGAGCTGGAACACCAAAGATGTCTCACTGGACCAGAGCCAAGCAGATCAGCACAGGGCAAAGCGGACCACCCATGGAGGAGCGAGCAGAGTAGAGCTGTCTAGCCTGAGAGGGGCCTGGCCCCAGGGAACTGGCCCGAGGGCTGCCTCACACTCGTGCTGTATCACAGCTGAGCTGTTTGCACGGAATAAAGTTTCCTTCTTCACCCCACCCCAAACAGGGGATTTTTGTTAGGGTTGAATTGGTGACAATGACCATCAGTTGACAATGGTAAATCTTATGTGATTTTTTTTTTAACCACAATTAAAAATGAATAATTAAAAATCCTTAGAAAGAGAGGGCGGTCCTAAACAGTAGCTTATCCTGTGTTCTTCCTGTAGTTTCTGGCAGCACCTTGCAGCAACACACATGTAACAAGCTTCGATTCGGGCCTGGTGCCCCAGAAGACAGATGTAAAGCAGTTTATAAAGACAAACAATCCCGTCTGCAATAGCTTGTAGAGGCAAAAAGTGATCCTAATCCCCAAAGTCAGCCATTTTCAACCTTTTTATCTCGAGGCACACATTGGCTAATTACTAAAATTCTGCAGCACACCAAAAAATATGTATTTTTTTTGCCAATCTGACAAAAGTAAACAGGTACAATTTTGATTGATTTAAAAAGTAATAATAGTAATTACCTACCCTTTTTGCTCCAAAGTGACTTTTTAAAAACCCAGGTGCCTATACTTGTATATAATGATTTCTTTTTTTAAAAAAATATGTTTTATTGATTTTTTACAGAGAGGAAAGGAGAGGGATAGAGAGTTAGAAACATCGATCAGCTGCCTCCTGCACAGCCCCCGCCGGGGATGTGCCGGCAACCAAGGTACATGCCCTTGAGCGGAATCGAACCTGGGACCTTTCAGTCTGCAGTCCGACACTCTATCCACTGAGCCAAACCAGTCAGAACTAATGATTTCTTATATACCAACAATTAACCAATCAGACACAACCTTATTATGAGGGGTGACCAATAAGATGCAACTCTATTACATAACCTATATATTTATGGTTCAAGACAGGGCATTCACACAGGATGGCTATTGTTGTGTTGGCTGTTGTCATTTTTTAAATTTGACAATCTAAGGGGAAAAGAAGTCAGTGCCCTTGACTAAATAGTCAAGTATTGCATGTTTTAAAAATCATTGTGGCACACCGGTTGAAAATCGCCACCCAAAGCTAATAAACACAAAAGGGAACACGGAAACTTACATGACACAGTGCGCAGAAGACTACCACACAGCCAGTGGAATCAGCCCAGAAGTCAAGGCCAGAGGTCAAGGCTGGGAGGTCAGGCCGGCTTTCGAGGAGAGCAGGTAAGAATCCCAGACAGCCACTCCAGGGGGACGAGTGACTCACTTTTCACTTTGCAATGCCTGTCATGCTTGGAATTGTTGCAAAAGCACTCGTTATCCTTATAACTAAAATATTTAAGCAAACCTAAAGTTTAAAACAACCATTACCTCAGGAATGATAGATACCATTCAAGACATGGATTCCAATGAGGTCACTCGTTGCTGGTGATTTTCATTCTGGCTGGACTGAGTCACCTAGGATGCTTTTAAAATTAGGGATGCTGGGGCCCCAGCCCCAGGCCAACTGACTCTCCAGGGGTGGAACGTGAGCAATACCTGTGAGTAACCCTCATTGGGTCAATGAGGAGAAGGAGAGAAGCCCTGCGGAGACTGCCCTTAAGCTCAGGAGTCATAAGGATGCCCTCCAGGCCAGTCCTAGGTACCACTGTCCTCGGTAC
This sequence comes from Myotis myotis, assembly GCF_014108235.1. Classification (NCBI taxonomy): domain Eukaryota; kingdom Metazoa; phylum Chordata; class Mammalia; order Chiroptera; family Vespertilionidae; genus Myotis; species Myotis myotis. The sequence goes on along the minus strand of NW_023416390.1, from coordinate 33,359,139 downwards.
CACTGCTTGTACCTGGGCTCTGACCAGCGCAGTGGGCACTGAGACAGGCAGGCAGGAGGCCACAGAATGAAGACCCAGGATTGTAAAGTGACAAAAAAATCCAACTATCCTACAGAAAGAACAGAGATGAAGAAAACTGTTCATGCTGATCCAGAGAGAAAATGACAAAACCAGTCGTGTTGGGAACCCTGGACCCAGCTACTGAAATCTGACAGCCTTGCAGACAGGGCAAATGGCACACAACAAAGAGCAGAGCATAATCAATGAGCATAGTGTCATTGATCCGTATTGAACCCCATGTCCTGGAGTAGATGCTGCAGAAGGATCCAAGGATGCTCACCAGCCAACACGGGAAGCATTCTTGACACCTCGATAACGTCAAAAGTAGAAATCTGTGCGGACATCCACTGGTCCCAAGGCAATGATACCCGAAGTTAACTAGAAAATCAGGTTAGAAAGAGAGAAAAATAGAAAAGGACAGCACTGGTCACTGGGGCTCAGTGGCTGAGCATCGACCCATGAACCAAGAGGTCACCGGTTTGATTCTCGGTCAGGGCACATGTCTGGGTTGTGGGCTCGATCCTCAGCAGGGGGCATGCACGAGGCAGCTGATTGATGTTGATCTCTCATCAATGTTTCTATATCTCTCTCCCTCTTTCTATCTCTCTAAAAACCAATTACAGTGGTTTTCAACCTTCCTAATGCCGCAACCCTTTAATACAGTGCCTCATGTTGTGGTGACCCCCAATTTCATTGTTACAAATTGAACATAATTAAAGCATAGTGATTAATCACAAAAACAATATGTAATTATATATGTGTTTTTCGATGGTCTTAGGCAATCCCTGTGGAAGGGTCGTCCAACCACCAAAGGGGTCGCGACCCACATGTTGAGAACCGCTGAATTAAAACATGTTTTTAAAAAATAAATAAAAATGAAAGGGACAAAATTAAATACTTAAAAAAAGCTGCTTGGGTTAAAGAAGGTATTAAAATAAAAATTAGAGACTCCTTAGGAATTACAAAGACTCCTGGGGCCCACCTGGCTACAGCCAAAGAGGCTATTCTGGAACTTTCCATCTGTCCATCAGTTATCATCAGGCTGGCCTGAGTGCCGGATCTCCTGGTGGACTAGAGCACAGCCGGTCCCCGCCCATCATTCATTCCATCAATTGGTGGTGAAGATCTGCATTTCTAGATTATCCCAACCGAGTGTCCTGCCTGGTGCCTGGCATGGGGCAGACCTTGACAGATGACAGTTTCGATGAAGACAGCGCCACACATCACCACAGCAGGGCTCAGTGTGCTTGCCAAGTGTGAGGGGCAGTCGGGGAGGAAATGGAGCTCCCTCCTGCCCAGCTCCCACCCTCCCAGCATTAGGGCCTCTCCCCATCCTCAGGCTTGGCTCCTGCTGGTGGACAGGAACTGTCCCCCTCCGACTACCCACTGGCTGTTACCTGCCCATCCTCATCTCACCTGAGACCACACCTTCCCCTAGCCCTGCCCCACGCCGCTCCCTGGTCTGGTGGGAAGTTCACTCCAGGACGTCCTGACCCTGGGGAAGATCTAGTAGCCAATGAGGGGCAGATCAGCATAAGAGAGCCTGGACTAAGGGAGCCTGGACTCAAATCCTGGCTGCTGCACCCACAGCCCCTCTGGTGCCTCGGTCTCCCCATCTGTTCCACAGACACCGAAAGAGTCCCTCACCTCACAGGACTTGTAAAGTGCAAAGACGCTGGATGTCACAGAGCAAACGCTACTGACATCCTAGCTATTATCATCAGAAGCAGAATGTATCTGTTAGATTCCGTATTTCCTGATACTTCTATTACCAAGCGCAGGGTTAGCTTAATTAAGCAGAGTGGTTATACGCTCTGCCAGACAGGTGATGTTCACATCAGTTTGACACCAGGACTATCTGCCACGACTTCATTTCCGAGGTTTCTGAGTATCCTTATTATTCAAAGGAACTAAGGGAGTCGAAGGCACAGGCATCCTCCAATGTAGGGTGGGAAGTCAGCATAATGCCGTGTCTGAAACACACGTCGCAGGGGAAGGAGGTGGGAGTTCCTCCGTGGCAGCATCGATCCGAGAAACGCTCATGAAGGATGCCCATCAGTGAAACGTCTGGTTTCCTGCCATTGTTAATGGCCTGAATGGCTCCACTCTCCTAGTCCATGTACGCACCATGGTGCCACTGACCAAGGAAGCCTGGCGCTCAAGGTTTGGGGTAAAGACGCCCTCAGTTAGCATCCAGGCATAAGCTCCACGTGAACAGTTTAGTCCCTGGTATTTTCCACACTCACCTTGTCCGTGGACCATCCTCTTGGCTTCAGCTTCACCACTGCCGTGAACAAGGCCACTTATTACCTGGTTTTCATGAGGGTCACCAAAGTCAGGGGACCCAGTATAGTGACTGCCGGTGGGCACTTTACAAATATTAGCTACCATTTCTCCTCTTTTCTCCCCAAACATTTAAAATTTACAGTTTGTTTTGTTACAGTCAATAGAGAGAGTGGGGGGTGGGAGGTGGGAGGTGGGAGGTGTGGAGCGGGAGAAACCGCCCAAATCTTGCCTGCCAATTTCCACACCCAAACAACAAGGCCATTTCTGTTGACCCTCTATTTGCAATTCCCAGCAACAAAATCTGAAGCCAACAGAGAACCACAAGCAACCTGACACATTCAAAGTCACGACTCAAGTTTTCCCGTAGAGCCTCATGTACCATCATCTGAGCCGTAAATCAGAGTCTGTCCTGAATGCCTTACCTGTTCCCTGCAGCCTCCCACCTTCCGCTCCCCAAGGAATCACTACTATTCTGTCCCTTTCCCCACTTCTTCCCAGAATAATCATCAGCCTCCCAATTTAATCAGCAGCCGGTTCCTTGACATTTTCTCTGATGACAATAGAGTGTGCTTATGACATCATTTTCCAGCTCGGAGCTGTGTCCTTTTAACCATGTCATAATGATTCTACTCTGAGCGCAGTGAGGACAGATGGTTGTCCTCCCAGAGCAGAGGTTCTACTGAAGTGGACATGGGATTAGCAGGTTCCTGTGGGTTAAACACAGAAATCCGCTGGCCAGCCGGCCAAGCTGCCACCTCTCAGCAGATCGAGTGAGGCCGAGAGGGGGCGGGCAGGATGGAACCACTGCCCAGCCTGATGAGTTTCAGAGCCCGACAAGGAATGCCAGGACTCATCCGGGCTGCTGTCCCGTATGCTGTGGCCTGGGGGCCAGCCTCAAAGACAGTCTGGGGCTCAGGTGGCCAGGGGGAGGCATTCCGATCCATCGCACTGGATCCCTCCGATGCTGTTTTAACTGGAAACCTCCGTATCTTCATAATACCTTTTTCCTTTCTAAAACATAAACATGCTTTGACTCCCTTAATAACCCAACAGGTGGCTCAGTTTCCAAAGTGTCATTTTAAAATAAAGGTAACTCTTAACACTGTGCAGAGGGGTCACTTAATCCGATGACTGCACAAGCCTCTCACAGCAGGCCACGAGGGAGAAGCATCACTGTGGGCACAGAGTGGGGTCCCGGGATGCCAAGTCTTCAGGGGTGTCAGACTGTGAGGAGGGGACCCAGTCAGAACGAGGTGTGGTGAGTCAGGTCCTCTCCCTGGCCCCTTCTAAATCATGCTGGCACATTTCATCAAGGCTCCCCAGTGCCCTGAGATGCAGTTCAAAGCCAACTGCAGCCCAGAGGACCTGCCATCCAGCCACCTAGCTGCTCCAGGGCACAGGTGCTCCAGAAAGTGGTCACCTCTTAGGGTCCCCTGCACTTACCCAATCACTCGCCACGCCCAAGACCCCTGCCTGCACCACACAATTCCTTCACGTCACATCTCCCCACTTAGCGGGGCTTCCTTTGGGGAGCCTGCCCTGACCCCCCAGCACACCCTGTGAACCCTGACCTCCCTAGTCAGAGGCCGTCTCTAGTGGTTTCTCCATCCCCCCACCTGGCACACAGCGGCTCAGTGAGGGTGATGGAATGAAGGAGTTCAAGTCACATAAGAGCTAATCCGAAGGAGGAGAAGAGGACCAGGGTAGTGTCCCAGAGAGTTAAAAGGGCTCAGCAATCAGGCCCGGTCTAGGGGCTCCAGCCCCCCAAACTCCGTGAGGTGGGCCTGGTACTCCAGAACAAATAACCAGAGCGAATGGGCAGGTCTCCTGGTGTCCTGACGGCCCCCAAAGTGCTGTCTCATGTGCCAATAGGTGGACAATGACTCAGGATGCCGCCGGTGCCAAGACCACGTTCCGGAGACAGGCCAGAAGATCTTCCACCCGTAACTGAGTTCCCCTCCTGCCCGAACGAAGACGGCCTGTGACACCAGACCACAGTGAGGAATAAAAATCACAGCCTGGTCACCAGCAGAAGGTATTGAGCACTTTCCTCTTCGCGAACCTGCAGGTTCTGAAAATCCAGTCTACGCCATTGCCCTGTGCCAGCTGCAACTGCATCCACGGTCACAGCCGGTCAGGGACACAGCCCCACAGGGAACCCCTGGCGTCCACAGTGACATGACCTGGGAGCTGGCAGTGACCGTTCCTGAAGCTGAAACCACTCGTGTCTTCCCAGGAGGGGCGGGCCCTGAAGACCTCCCAACAGAAGCAGTTCCCGTGCTCTAAAACACACGTTTCCCCCGTGGTCCAACATTCCTGAAACTGGCGTGTCTATGTGCCTCCTGAAATTGAGGGGTGCACTCCCACCCCACCCAAAAACTCACCGTGCAGACAGAGCGTGTTAGGATTTGGACAATCAGAAAGGAATTCCCCCAGAAGCGGTGCCAGCGAGTCCAAGACTCATGTACAAGTTCACCAAAGTTTATTCAAGAGATGAAAAAACTCCCCCGCGTCACTCCTTGGGGGTGCTTTCCTGAGTAGTGAGCATACACTCACCCAACAGTCCATATAATTAGTTCTGTGCAGATTTTAAGCCCAACAAAAGCAAAATATATACTTGTGTGTGTGTGTGTGTGTGTGTGTGTGTGTATAGTATATATAGATGTGTGTGTGTGTGTGTGTGTGTGTATAGTATATATAGATGTGTGTGTGTGTGTGTGTGTGTGTGTGTATAGTATATATAGATGTGTGTGTGTGTGTGTGTATCATTCAAAGAAGAAATTTACAGGCATGGAAAGATATCTAAAGATGGTCACTGCGGTGCTATTTATAATTTCATAGTAACTGGAAACTGCCCATGAACAAGGACTTCTTAAATAAGGAGGGTGCATCCCCTACAAGCCTGACAGGAAGTCTGAACTTACTCACCTGGAAATATGTCAGCAACAATTTGAGGTGAAAAGCCGTTTTTGAAAAGTGTAGTATTCACTGGACAAATACTCACTGAAGGACTTGGGCTGAGTGGACAAGGTCCTCATCACCCTGGCTTTGTCTGGAAAGTCTAGATTTACATGTCAAATGTCCGGAGCGGTTATCGTGGGCGGCAGAGTTTCACTGATACAAACTTATTTTTCCTTTTGCATTTGCTAATGTTTCTAAAATGAGTATTTCGTCAATAATTAAAAAAAAAAAAAAGACTTAAGTGGACAGGATTTAAAGAAAAGTCGTAAGAAACTAGTCCCCAAACCATGCATATACCTAGAAAGTACTTCTATTGCCCACAACATGCTTCTCACCTCTCTCCCCCACCCCCCAAGGGCAAACAAAGCAGGTCTTCTTGCACACAGAGCCTCCAGTGAGGGGCTGGCTGCTGGTCCCCCCATGCTACCAGCCAGAGCCACACTCCATCCCAGGTCTGGGGCTGGGACACACCTTGCTTATTCCATCCTCACACCTCTCCTGCTCCCAGGACTTGAGAAACGGGGCAAGGATTGGGGATCCTAAGCCCTATTTAGACACCAATGCATCATGCTGCTAGTCTGCGCCCGCACACTTTTTAAAGGTCAGATAGAACACCTAAAAATATCCAAGTCCTGCACTCCTATTTAATTCAGATGGCACAACATTAAAAAAATAATATTGACTCAACACTTAAGAATAATCTACAGTGCACACAAAACTCAGAAGAAGCCACAGTGACAAAGGGCTCCCTGGACAGGCAAGGGTGACGTGGCGAAGTCCACCGTCTCCACAGGCCCATCTCCCAGCCCAGAGGTAAGTAGCACTATCACCATTTCAGAAATCAGAAAGCTGAGCTCGGAGAAGCCCAAAAACTTGCCCCAGGTCAAAACCAGAAGTAAACAGAAGCCAAAGAAGCAAACACAGACAGGTGTGTGGCACTGAGAAGCCTTTGCTGCTGCCACTGGAAATAAAACAGGTCCCAAGGGTGAGCCACTGAGACCCCACTAAGAAAAGGAATGTCCCCGCAGTCCAGCTTGTGAAAACTGTGTTCCAGCTACTTCTGTTCCCTAACAATGGCCTGGATATAAAACACAATGTTGGAAGAACATAAGGGCGATGAGTCACTTAATTCTTAATTAGGACTTTCCTTGAATCAAATATGATGACTTTCAGTTGTGCACACGGGGTTGTTTCATATTTGATTGGCTGAAAAGAAAGAGCCATTTACAGAAGCCTCGGGCACAGTGACACAGAGCAAAAGTCCAGCCAATAAGTGAAGCCAGGGGAAAGTCCCTGTTAAAAGGTGAAGGGGAATATTTCAGGTGTGTATCCCCAAATAGTAACTGTATTTGAGAGATTAGCATCTATCTAAATGTCGAACTATCTGAAACATGACTTCCTCAGACTCTGAAAATATGTAAGAATAACATGTAAGGGAGGAGACAGACGAGTCCCTGGTTCCACCTGGAGAATATGAAATCCTGGCAGCCGGCCCCTCCCCAGGACTGACTCTCACAGCCCTGGCTGTGGAGCCGAGAAGGTTCTACACTAAACAGGCCCTGGTCTGTCTCTGGGGACATATACTTACTTCCCCCCTAGCTGAACAGTCCCAAATCATGGATGGTTAATAACAAAATATAAGGAAAAAAAAAGAAAAGAAAAGGGAGGGGGGCACTAAGTAGAATCCAGGAAACTCATTTTTTATATCCAGCCAGTGACAGATCTCCTGTGATGTCACCCAGACGTAGGCCTGAAATGTGACCAAAATTCGAAATTCTGGTTTCCCATAAAGGCGAGCTTCCCAGCGGCTGCCAACCAGTACAAGAGCCAAACAGGGCTTTCTCCTGCGAACACCCGAAGCACTGATTTCTGAAACCACAAGGGAAAAAGAAACCCCACAGCCTCTGCCAGGGGACATGTGGTGGGGGTAGTGGGGAGGGAAAGTGAGACCAGACTGCAGCAGACCACCGTCTTCACTCCCCACCACCATCCGCACCGACTACGGGGCTGCTCTGGTCACAGGCCCTGGGCCCAGCTCTTCACAGAAATGACCTCTATGGACCACATCAGCTCCAACGAGCACTTCCAGTTCAGCCAGAGCACATGCCTTTCTTTCCCATTTATGTGCAGGACCTGTGCAAATATCTGGCCCCACCAGTCATTTCTTTTGTTTGTTAATCCTCACCCAGGGATATTTTTTTCCATTGATTTTTAGAGAGAATGGAAGGGAGCGGGAGAGACAGAGAGAGAAACATGGATGTGAGAGACACGACTGGTTGCCTTCCGCTCCAATCAAGGTCAGGGATCAAGCCCGAAACCGAGGTACTCGCCCTTGGCCAGAATTGAACCCAGGACCTTTCAGTCGAAGGCTGACCTCTCTAATCGCTGTGCCAAACTGGCTAGGGCAACCACCGGTAATTTCAAAATATTTAAAAGTACGTGCATTTTCAGACATTCCATTTACTTCTTTGTATCGTAAACCTATTAAAAATTCAAATGCTTTCAAAAAGGGCAAAAGTGTAAAGGTGGGTAAAGAAAGCTGGGTAAGCCTGGCTGAATGAAAAATTAAACGGCACAGAAGCATAGGACGGCCTCTTGACAGCAGTTCCAAGTAAGCTGATGGTTATTCATAGGCCAGAAATTACGTATTGTGAGTTTTAAACTGTTAAGATGTCTAAGAAGAGAATATTAGCGCTGTCGCTGTAAGGTTCTTTGGGAAGTCGCCACCCTACGCTGTCACCTCGGCCAGCCCCTCTTCAGCACCTTCATTCATGAGACGAGCTGTCTGCACTGAGGACTCGGAGGTAAAGAATGTGCAGCGCCTGCCTGGGGGGCGACAGGCATGTAGGGAAGCAGTGGTTAGTCCTTGACCTGGGGCAACCGCGAAAGGGTTCCCCGACAGGGAGCATTAGGAACTGGGTCTTAGGAACAAACGAGGCCCCCAGCTAGCCTCCCACAAAGGGTGCTGAAAACAAGTGGCAGATGTACAAGTTCAAAGGCATTTGGGGAGGCCCTTAAACCAGTTCCTGAGGACAACCACTCACACGCATCTCTGGTCACCCACCCAGGCACCCGGCCCATCCCAACCCTGGTCCCTCCTGTCTTGACACCCTCAAATGACAACCTTACTTCTTTTATCACTCACATTCTTCTCCGTGGCCTATGTCGTATTCTCTACTTTTTCTAGAAGCTTCCTACTCCCGCAATCACACAGTTCTAACAATCAAACCCCAGTGGTCCCGTGTCTGATCATTCAGTACCCAGAACTGTCTGTCTGTGGTGTCAGGCTCCCACCCCCAACCTTCTCCTCCTTGGCCTCGGGGACACGCCTCCAGCTGCTTCATTCCTCCTGCCCCTCGGCCTTCCTGCCCCATCTCCAGGGGCTGACCAGAGTGTGCTCCCAGGCCCCACTGCTCACACTCACATCTCCAGGGCGCTCTTCCGTACTCCTGGGTCCAACTCTGAGGGAACGAGGCCTGAGTCCACTCTCTCTCCATCGGTTCCTCCCTGACCAGACGGGCAGCCCCTGCAGTGCACACCTCCTTAAGTTCCGCACCCCAGGGGCCTCTTGCCTCTTTCTAGTCCCAGATCTGTCAACGTATTGTCACTTCTTACTGGCTCAGAAGTCCAATGACACTCGCTTCCCATGTGCGCCCTGCCTCCAAAGAAAGCTTTCACCTTTTAAAATAATGCTACTGCTAATTATGCAGAGAAAAAATAATCAGCTTATGTGTGCCACCAAGCTGAAGGACTGTGAAAAAAGTCCTTAGTGTCGAGTTCCTCCTCTCTTCCTTTGGGGGCCCTGGGGAGCTCCTCTAGACTCCGGCTCTCTGCTTTAACATCCAAGATCAGCCAAGCCCGCCCAAGGAGCCATCTCCTTGTTTCACCAGACCCTTTCTTCCACCAGGACCCTTCTCCATGCTAGACTAGCAGCTGCAACCGAGGCACAACAAGTATGTGGACCAGCAGCGGGAGGGAAAGGGCCACTGGAGTAAGACTGACAACTGGCAAGTGGGAAGATCCAGGTCTCTGCCTGCCTAGTCCTCACACTCGAAGCTGGAAAACGCTCCCAGGCTCCACAAGGGAAATTTCAACTTCTTGGTGTCAAATACAGGGTCTGGCCCCAAACTACTTCTTGTGAACCGAAAAAGGAGCTGTGTCATATGTCTGGCCAAACTGTAACCTCACAGGTTTCTCTGATCACAAACTCCTAACTGGACAGGTCATGGTGGGTAGTCACTAACTGGCCGGGTAATGGTAGGTAGGTACATCCCAGGCCTATAAAAAGATATATGCTTGCCTTAAGCAAGCCCTGTCCATTGTTGCTGTGCATCTAGGTTAACATTGTCAACCGATGGTCATTAGTGCCAATTCATCACCAATAGGAATCTCCAACTTGGGGTGCAGTGAAGAAAGAAACGTATAAAGCTCAGTCCTATTGGCTGAAACAGGACTCCAGGAAACCTTTATAAGGGCTGGCTCAGATGACAGGAACAAGGTGTGGGCAGTCTAGGTAGGCAGAGGCCTCTTTTTGAAGTGCAGTGTGCATGAGAGGCCCTGTGCAGAAAGGGCTGCTTTTTTAAAATTTGAGCTCAGTTAGCCAACAGGAGCTCTTCTTAGTACGTCTCCCCATCACCCACCCCCCATCAGGATTCACAACACCTTTGAAATGCCTCTTCTTCAGATCCCTGGAAGCAAAACCACCCTCAAGAAAGCACATAATCATGTTAACTATCCTGTAATCCAGTCCCTGCCTTGCTGTCTTCCACCTCCACATAATCTTCCTTACATTCCTTCCTTACTTCCGAATGTGTAAAAGACACTGCAAACTTATTCTTCAGATCATTTGAGATGTTGGTCCCTGGCAATGTCCTCAGTTGGGCTCCAATAAATTCTTATAAAAACTCTATAGTTTGGATACTTCTTACGTTGACACTTTCCCAAATTTCCGGTCAGTGGAGTTAGTTCAACCCTGGATAGACACAAGAATGGTGATTCTACCAGGGAGTTTTTACTTTTATTATTATCATTTTTAATCCTCACCCAAGAATATATAATTTTTTTTAGATTTTAGAGAAGGGGGAGGGGCGAGAGAGAAGCATCGATCAGTTGCACACCAGGGATAGAACCTACAACCTAGATATGTGCCCTGACCAGGAATCTGAACCCTGGTATATGGGTTAATGCTCCAGGCCAGGGTTCTACTGGGGAGCTTTTAAATACTATTCATGTCTGAGCCCCACCCTCAGAAATTCTGATTCAAGGGGAAGGAGGCAGCAAAGGTTTAAAAAATTTTTTTTTAACTCCTAGGTGATTTGAATGTGTGCTCTGCGTTTTAAAGCACTTTACACTTGCTGGCCAAAACAGGCTACTCAACGACACCCAAATTCTCTCTCCTCTCACAAAACTATGCTGATATGGTCCAAGCCGGCCAACCATTTCATTCATTACATGAGGGGGCTTGGGCAGGTGGGCTAGGTCCAAGAATGGTAAACTGAATCAGCTCTTATTGGCTCACACAGATTGTTGCATATTTAGTAATGTGCAGCCCTAGCACTAGTACCTTGAAGTCAGCCATGGTGGGAGTATTTACACCCAGTAATTGGCAGATGCTACAATCAAGGCTCTTTGTCTTTTCCCCTCAAAGAGCAGGTTTCTCTGCAGTGGCACACTGCAGGCTCAGGACCTCCTACATTGGAGAAGCTAGAAAAGGAAACATTTGTATTCCATTCAGGCCTGCAGACTTTAGTAGGCTTCCATGTTCTGAAGAACCCGGCAGGCTTTTCATAAATCGCACAGACTAGCGAGACAGGGAAGAGAGGAAAGGATGACCTAAGAATTCGGAACCACAGAACCGTTTTTGCAGAAAGTATTCTTTTCAATCTGTTCAGAAGAGTTGGGCTAACAGGCTTCGGCAGAGTTCCCCGGAGACTAGTTTTTACTGAGCAGATAAGAATAATCTCAGTAATATGTCATTTCTGAAATTGTGAAGGGGAAGGCGGAACCCTTATCTTACATTTACTTATCAACCTTCCCATAATCTTAATCTTATTCTAGTGATCTCATCTGCCCTGAATAACACTTTTCAAGGTGCAAGGAAAAACTTCATAGCAGGTGCTGAGTTATCCCAACTTCACAACCAGTCTTCCAAAAAAAACCAAGCTTTACCCTGCAGGCAGGGTGAGCACCAGCCCCCAGGAACAAAGGTGTAAACTGGCTGTCTTACATTCAGGCTGAAAAAATTTCACAGATTTTAAAGATTTTATCCAATATATATATCATGGTGTAAGGGAAGCAGGCACTCTGCTCCTTTCATGCCTAAATGCTACCAAAATATGTGATAGACAGCTGCTTGTTCAATTTCAACTCACTGGGAGACATGAGCTGGGAGATCAGCTGGCTCAGGGGTTAGTGTCCCAGCTCAAGCACTTACTAATGGACTCTTATGTTGGAGGAGCGACTTAAATTCTCATTGTTTTGGGGAGACTTTCAAAGTGTGCACACAGGGCCTGGTATATCGTAAGCCCTCAGCAAGCGATACTGATTTCTTCCCCTTAAAACACCCCAAATCTCTATTTAAATTAGGCGAACTCAGTCCACCATTCTCTCCCTCAAATCACTACTGATGTTTGGGAAGGTGTATGCTCACCTGATGGTCCAGAAGCTGTGCACACATATGGGACTTCACCATTCCCTCCCTGAAACACCACACGCACACCCTTCATTTCTGAAACACTTTCTGCATCCCCTTGCCTCCTTCTAAAGGCTGAAGACTGACATTCTTTCCTAGGAGCCGCTGGTCCTGCCCGCACCAGGTGCTGTTATATAACAGGGATGCCCTGGGGCCCACGGAGCAGCAGACTCAGGATCTGCCCAGGAAGATCCTGAGTCAGTAGCTGGATTGTTCTCTGGGCTTGTGGGGGTTTGAATTACTTTTCTGTTACCCCTCCAGAGGGTAGTGGCAGAACATGGGGCTTCTATTGTGCGAAGAGCTGGGGCCCAGGAGACCGGAGTGTCAACCGTGAGGGCCGGAGCCAAGCAGGTCTGTGCACGCTCTAGGAAGTCTGTTTCCCTGCTCAGCGACCTTTCCCAATCCTTGGTTGTCAGGCGGCGGCCCCGGGACAAAGAAGTCCTAGTGCCCATCTCCAGGGCCTTAGGAAATAAAATATCCCATGGACTGGGCTCCAGTTCTCAGAAGAAAAATGGCAACACGGCCCAGTTCAGGTGTCGAATTTGAAAAAAAACAAAGCTAAAGGAAACCCACATGGCTGGCCCAAGGCCCACTTGCTAAACAGCAGCTTCTCCTCAGTCAAAACAAGGCTGGAACCTCAAACGGGGGAGCCTGGGAGGCTTGCCCTGAGCCGGGATGAGGTCATCAGGGGTGAACTGGTAGCTCTTCTGTTTGTTTGGCTCCTCCCCAGGAAGAAGAGTGAGCACACACACCTCCCACACTTAACTGGCGGGGATCCAAGGATTAAAACCCCACTCACCATTAGCATATCTTATTATCAGACTAGAAACCAGCATTAGAATAAGAAAGAAGTCTGTTCACGCAGCCTGCAGGAAAACAATTCTAGGCTGCCGGACCAGAAAGCAAGTTCACAAACAACAGCAAAGGAAAAAAAATCCAGCCAGCCCCCCCTTCCTCCCCACACCCAGATAAGGAAGAGCACATTACCAGACAATGAGCTGGGCTAAGAACACCACAGGCAACTTGTCCAGCCCCCTTTCAGGGACCTTCCGGAAACCCCCTGTGCCTGAGCTTGGATAAGCTACTAGAGACCTTGGGCAGATCAAAGTGCTGGTGGGAGCGACAATAAAAAAATGAAACTATCAAATGACGAACTGGAGCCCGGGAGATGTTCACAGAAAGAGGATCTCCGATCTTCCGTGGTTTCTGTTCTAAGGGAACAAAAGGCAACCTGTGCGGCACCTCTCCCCACTCCGGCTTCTCATACCTGGAATTAACTAATGGCAAGAAGCCCTTCTAATTGCTATAAGAGGTCACCGAAGTGTGGTGCTCTTGACTTTGGACAACAGGAAAAATATTTGAGCTCACAGAAGCTTCTCCAGGCAGGCAGATCTGAGGTGGTCATTGTTCATTTAGCAAACAAGTGAGCCATAAAGCAAACCCTTAGGAAGTCAGCTTTGTGCACTTTTGAAGTCCCTCTCCCAGAACTAACTGCTCCCTCTCCCGCCAGGGTGGCCTCAGCAATACACAGATGGACAAGCATCAGGCCTGTGCAACTTCGGGCCGTCTTAGTATCAATGACCCCTCATCCTCTCCCCATTTGCCCACATGCAGAAGAAGGCAGAGAGGAGGTGGTTTGGGGGGTGCTGTCTCTTCCCAAGGCCCCCGTTTTCTGGGGTACCAGGATGGTTCTCCAGGCTCCACCGGACATTCCTGGAGTCTGTCTCCTGATCAGGGTGGCCAGGTGGGAGGCAAACTGCTTCACTTGATGATGACAGCAACACAGAATAGCAAGCAAAATGCTCCCTAGCCCCTTTAAAGTACAGCCGCTGTCCATCCAAGAACGGCAACATGCTTTGCAAACCACCCATTAATTTTTATGGTGGCCTGAGAAGCAGATTGAGAATCATTACCTTCATTTTTACAAGGCAAGGAATCAAAACCACAGGGGAGGGGAGAGGCACAAGGCCAATCCTGTCTGAGCCAGTGTTCCAAGCTGACCACTCCTCTCTCCATCTCGGCTGCAGAAGGCAGGGAGTACACCGCCCCCTGGAAAGGGAGCTGCGCCAGCTGAGCAGGAAACAAGGCCACCAACCCAAACTTCGGTGCTCAGGGACCTCACATTTTGAAGGGTTGGGAGGGAAGAGTTGCAAAGAGAGATTACTTTTGATTTAGGTTAGAGAGGCTCCAGTTGTAACTTATTGATGAAATCTGCAAACATGTGACCCCAATAACGATGAATAAATATTAAAGGCTGGAGGAACAAAGGGTTGGTTTCTGTTTGATGTCTTTATTTCCATGTTTTCTACCCAAAGCATTTATTGTTTTTGTGATCAGAACAAAAGTTGTCCTAACTTATCACTACTGATAAGCACACGGTACCAAAGTTGCCGCACTAACTTGGAAAGAATCAGCACGAATAAAATCCAGCCCAGTGTTCTCTCTTTTAAATCTCACCGATCCACGAGGCTCCACAACGCTCTCCGCACGTAGAGAGCCCGGCCGCTCCTCGGGCCAACCAACACCGCGGGGAAGGGCCAGAGAGGGCCTGGGCCCCCGGCTGCAGGGCCAGGAGCCACCGGACTCCAAGGCTAGGATCCTAGACCACCAGTCCGCGCCGCGGAGCGGGCTTCCCAGGAAACATCACTTAGAGAGCAACGTGCCTCTCCCAGCTGTCCCCACCCGCCAGCCGCCAGCGTTTTCAACTCGCGGCTGCTCGGTCGCCGCACGGCTAGCCGAAAACCCGGGCTTTCATTTCCATCCTAAAACGAGGGATCTCCGAACTTGAAATATGCATTGTCACCAGCAAGTTTAACCCAGGACCGCGCGCCCTCCCCTCCACCCAGGATACGCGCGAGGGGGCGCCCCGACCCTCCAGCCCTCGGGGCGCCCTACGGCCGCGGGAGGTGAATGAGCAACCCCCACATTCGTGCCCCGTTGTCGAAGTAGGTAGGCCACCCCGCAGGGCCGGGAGAACTGGGATCCGCCGGGCGACGGCGGGGGCTCCGAGTGCGTCTCGGCTCCCGGAACCCCGACCCGCCTGCCCTGAGCGGGTGATCCCGGGCGCCCGGGGAAGCTCCAAAATGTGCGCGAGGCTTCCCGAAGCCGCCAGGCGCCAGCCCCGCCAGGGCACCCGGACCCCGAACTCAGGCGGCGGGGGAACGATCGGCGCTCCAGAGGAGCGCAAACCCGCCGAGCCCGAGCAGGCGCCGCGGGAGCGAGGCCGGGCGCGGGGTTGGAGCGCCCGCAGGGGACCGCCTGGCGCGCCGCCTCCCTGCCTACCTGGCTCGCATTGCGATCCACCGGCTCCAGCGGCTCTCCTCGTGGTCTGCGAGCTCGTCCGGCCGGGGGCGCGCGCGGCTCCGCGGGAATCACCGCGCGGCGGAGGCGAGGGGCCGGGACCTCCGAGAGTGCCCGCAGCGCTCGGTCCCCGCCTCCGCGGGCTGAGGGTGGTCCCCGCGTCGGGGCGGGGTTCGGGGCGGGGGCAGGGCTCGCGAGGCGGTGCCCCGGGCGGGAATAGGCGGGAGCCAGGGGCGGGGGTGGTCTCGCGCCGGGGCGGGGTCGCCGGCCGGGGAGGAGCCTGACCCGAGGCTTCACGGAGGCAGCCGGGCGGGCGAGGGGACCGGGGAGGCGGATTGGGAGTGAGCGGGACTGTGCGGCGGCCGCCCAGATGCTGGGCCAGGGTGTGGACTAAGCTGAGCGCGAGGCGGGACGCTCGGAGAGGGCGGGGCCGAGAGGAGGGAGGTCGGAGGCGGGGCGAGCGTGGAGGGCGGGGCCTCACCCAGAGGCCGGGGCAGGGTGTGAGCCAGTCGGGGGGCGGGCCGATCGCAAAGGGGCGGGGGCGAGCCCAGGCGGCCCGGAGGCCGGGGGCGAGGTCGAGGTGCTGCCTCCTGGAGGCCGGGGCCAGGCGTGTTACCTGGAGCGAGGCGGTGGCGCTTTGCCGCCGGGAGCCGGTTGGCGCCTGGTCTCAGGATTCCCGGGGGATCCCGCCTGGGCGCCTCAGTCTTTTCCTCTTCCCGGCGCCGCCGGCCAGGGAGCGGGCTTCAGGACGCAGGGCGCCCCTGGAATCGTGGTCCCTGGCTGTTTCATGGAGACCTTTTGGCCACACTCTTGTGCCTAGGGCATCCCCATCTTCTCACCTCTTCTCCGAGGTGCTCAAAGTGAGGTTCGGATCTCCAAGCGGGAGCGTCAGCCAGGCCCCGGAGGGTAGAGCCTAATTCTGAGACCACTCACAACACTCTCTGTTGAGGACTGTGCAAGGCAGGCAGGGGCGGGGCTGTGGGGGCAAACGCAAAGTTAAAAGGTAAGAACAAGAAAAAAGGCAGACATTGAAAATTACAAAGGAGAGCTTGCTGCTGAGCAGGATGCAGATGGAATACATACCGGCACAGCCATTTACACTTGGTATGGCCGGTGCACCGCGGGGTCCGCATGCCAAGAGCATGCCTAACACGTAGTAAGTGCTCAATCAATGCTCAGTAAATGAACGCACCACTTACTGGGTGGTAAGCACTTTCCATGGACGGCCACACTTAATCCTCAGAAAATCCCGCACTTGGCTACTCTCATGAGGCCATTTTACACTTCAGTAGCCTGAACCTTGGAGGGTTGATTTGAGGGCAGCAAAGTGATGGAACCAGAATTTGACCCAAGGCCACTCGAGAGGTTGGGCTCCAACCACTTTGGGACTGAGGTCCTCCTGCAGGACCCGGGCCGCCCTGCACACTGAAACCAGGGGAAGCACAGGTCTTTGGGGGGAGAAAAGCTAATAACTGTCATGTCAGGTCCAGAGCTGGATGCCCTTTGAGTCTTTCCTCACCTTACCTCCTAAGGCAGATAGTCACACATTGCAGGTTGCTTTAGACCTCGAGTACTGTGTCATGATCACATGGAACGTGTGAATCTAAATCCAAACCTCTATCTTCAGGCTCCCTCTGCCTTGGAGACAGACCTCCCGTTACCTAAGGAATCTGGCTCCCTAACTCTGGAATTGAAGTCGTGTAATTTTCAGGAGACACGGGGAGACAGAGACGTGGGTCTAGAAGGGTGGAGAATGGTGTTCTGATTCTGGTGTCATCTATGTGCGGACCATTGAATTCCTGAAAATGGATATAATTAGCCCTGCTGACCTAAAAATAAAGGGGCCTTTCACAGTGAGGCAACAAACATGTATTTGAAATCAATACGAATAGCTATTTGGGGCCACACTGACTCAGACAGAAGCCCAGATAATGTTCTGACTAGGAGACAGAGGCAATGAGTATTTATGAACAAGAGAAGGGGAGCAATTACATCAAAAGAAGACAGACATTTCTATTAGCGCAGATAACATAGCATAGTGATGTTAATTCTAAACAAATTTTTTAAAAAATTTCAGTCCAGTAGTCATCAGCCCACTAGTCATAATAACAACTTTCTTATCTTTGCAAACAGTTCTTTGGAATACGGTTTTGCTTTAGGCTCAGTCCAAAGGTTTTTTGTCATGTTTAACATTCCAAAGATTTGAGGCATCTGGCTCCATTTAAAAATGGCTCTGATCATGGTATTTTGACGGCCCTAAAATGTATACTGCAGCTTTCAAAAGGAGACAGTGCCCCTGAAGGGTAGGGAGAGAAGCCTCAGAGAAGAGGACGATGGCTGGAGCGCATGTGGGGTCCCAGGGGTCCTAGGTTGTACAGGGACACATGGGGAGCACTGAATTGGGAGTCAGCCTGCTGGACTGGAATGTCTGACAAGTTTTTCTGCCTCTGTGACTCAGTTTCCTATATCAGTATGAAAGATTAATGCAGCATGGGAGTGCTCAGAGGGCCTGGCATAGACTGGTGTTCAAGAAGTTTTAGCTACTAGTATTGCTGCTGTTCCAAATGACTAACATCCTCACTGTTAAAAAAAAATGCTGATAAAGCATTGCAGAGGACAAACCATAGAAAATGGACAAAGGTATGAAAAGACAATTCTCAGAGGCACCACGAGTGTCCCAAAGCATGCAAAGCTCTGCAGGCAGGCACGCTGGTGCAGAGAGCAAGGGCAAAGAACAAAAATAGTCAAAGACAGAGCCCAGCCTGGAAAAAGCTGAGTCCACTGAGGGAGGGAGGAGGAGACAGTAAAGTCACAAAGAACAAAGTGCTGTGGGAATGCAGGGCAGGGTGTGAGTCAACGAAGCTCCTACCAGGTGTGAAGGGTTGGGGGGCAGAGTATGCCTTATGGTGTCCACAGTTGTATGAACAATACTAGGTATCGTGGTGCCGTGAGCTTCTTCAAACCAGCCCACCTCCTAGGAGGGGGATTTATGGAGGTCAGAATGTTTAAAGAGAGTAGAAAAAAACAAAAAACAAAAAAGCATAGACATCTTATACTCTTACCACAATAGCTCAATTGCGCTTGAAGCTGGTAAGAGCTGGGAGACAGCCTGGCATGTTGAAGCGGATGCTGTTCATGGACCATTTTGTCGTCTGTGTTCTGGAAGGCAAGGAGGCCTCGAGGTGTTGCTCCCTGCTGATGCTCTGTTTTCTCCTCCCACCGGTTTTCATTAACTACCCTCTAAAGACAGAAGAAAAAGCATGAGCTACTCATAACACTCACAGCGTTCATTACTCAGTAAGCATGTCTAGTGGGAACATGTACAGCCAATCAGTAACTTGGTTTTTCAGGTACACATGTAAGGCGTGTTTGTCTCAAAGGATCCAAATGATGAGAGAAGTGTGTAGAGGGTTAAGTAAGCATCAACCCCAATTTCATACCCTCTTGCAAGAGTCCATGGTTAACAGTGTGTTATATGTCTATTTAAAACCTTGTTCTTAGCATTTGTTAGTGTGTGTGTGCATGTGTGTATGATATATATATGTGTGTGACAGATATATATGTGTGTGACGTGAGTGTGTGCATATATACACATATGTACATACACATGCACAAATAAATAAAGACAGACTGAGCATGGTGGGGCCTCTAATCAGACTGTCTGGGTTCAAGGCCAGCTCTACCACTTAAGGCTGGGTGTTTTCTCATCTTAAAACGGGTGCAATATTTGCAAGGATTTAATGAGGTAATGTTTGCGATTGCTCAGTGTAGTGCTGGGCACACAGTACATGCATCATTTATAAATATAAGCCGTTGTCCTTATTGTTTACACATGCACACACTTATAAGGTATTCTTTGGTTCACATAAACCCCAAGAGAATGGCCCTAGCTTTATACCAGCCATTCACAGGAATGTCCTCTTTCAAGCCACAGTAGTTACCAAGAGGCTGCCCACACTGCCCTGAGGGAAAAGGGTGGGTGAGACAGTACAAGAACGTGAACTTCAGGCTTCACGGATTCCACTTGCCCAATCTTGCCATGAGCGCGGGCTCCTCTCTCGTGGTGTCTACTCTCTGCATAGGAAAAATGACAAGAAAATGCAAGGGGAAGTCAGAGGAAGGGGGTGGGGTGGTTTTGGACTGTCAACTTGTTACCTCTGTTATAAAAATCAGCAATAGTTGAAGTTTCATCCACACCACTCACCACCACTAATGATTCATTCTGGAGGCTTCTCAAAATAGACACAACACTCCCAGAACAGCAGCTCAAACAGGAATAACTGTCCATGGACGGTACTATCCCAATCTGCTACTGCTAATATGGTATGGCATTTTGGACATCTATAAGGTACACTTCCCATCAGAAAGTGACTACTCAGAAATCTCATGGGGGGGGGGGGCTCACAAACGGGGTTCGGACATACAAGGGCATCCTCAACATGAAAATAAAAGGAGAAACGCTCCTTTGGTGAAGTGAAATCCGTAATGGACAAAATGCCCGTGTCAAGGGGGAAGCAGAATAAGATGCAAAAACACAGCTCAGAGAAAGGGAAGAGCATCGGGCATGAGGCACTTTTCCCAATGGAATCTGCAACAATAGACACTGAATCATCAACATGGCCAAGTGGAATTTCACATTTGTTGTCCCCGACTCAGAATGTGAAGAGTGGCCGTTGTGAAACCCTAGCTTGGATAAATACACTCCACGGGTTTCAGTTGCGAGAGAAGGTGCTTTCTGCGTGATTCACGAGCCTGAAGAGTGACATCATGTCGGTGCACTCGAGAAACACTGGGCGGCTACTGTGTGCCAGACCCAGGCGGCCCTGGGATATGAGGCTGGTGGGACAGAAGCAGCTCCACCCGTGTGGTGCTGCGACTTGGGGGGGGAGGGGGGGGAGAGGGGTGGTAGTAGAAAGAGAGGGTTCAGCCCACCCCTGGCAAGGGCTCTAAAGGAAACCACAGGCGCCCGAATGGAAGGTCACAAGAGGCACCTACCTGCCTTAGGTTAGAGCCAGAGAGGGACCTCGGGGGAGGTGACGCCAGTGTTTCTCAGGGAGTCTGAGTCAGGCCAGGGAGCAGCTTGAGTGAAGACCTTGAGGCCAGAAAGAGCGTCCACCCTGTGGACCTGTGAGGACAGCAAGCAGTGTGGCTGGAGTGAAAAGAGGGGGTGGGGGCGGAGAGATTCACAGGTGGGGGCCCCAAGGCTGGCGACTGTGCAGGGGTCCCGAGAAACTCAGGTGTTCAGACTCTGCTCTGTCCTCTGCCACTGCCCGGCAGCTGAGAAAGCTGCTTTGCCACGAATCCAAGAAGACACTGGCTCTACGAGTCTCTGTTTTAGTCGAACGATGTTGGGGAATGTGTGTGTCATCCTGGGAACCCCCTATCCTTCCCATCCCAGAATGCTGTGGCACTGAGCCCTTCATGCTGCTGGCCGTCCTTAGTCACACACACAGGGGAGCTTAACTAGAGTGTCACGGGACCGAGTATTCTCTCATGCATTATAGCTGAAGTCTCACAGATGGGGTGGGGCATCGTCTGGGAGAAGGCTAGGAAGTGAGAAGTTCTTTCAGCAGCAACAAGAGCACTTGTTCTGAATGTCGGGATCACGCACAGCACCTCTAAAAGTGTATCAGGGTGTGCTGCCCTCCGGAAGGCCCCCGGGCGTCTGCTACCAATTTCTGGTTCGCCCTCACAGCGGCTGTGGTGCGGAACCTCCACAGCGGGATGCCGCTGTCTGGACCGCTTCCTAGTCCTCCGTCAACCTGATCTGCTTCATTGGCACAGGGACCCCATGACGAGGTCCCTGTCACCGTACCTCACAGACGAGGACTGGCAGGCCCAAGTGATGGACACTCCGTTGACGCACTTGCTTAAAATAGGAGCTCTTCCTGCCCTGTGCCTTCCAGGGGGCCTACCCAGCCTGAGCTTGGAGATGCTGACCCCTCACCTTCCCATCCAGGGCCTGGGCAGCTGCAGAAGGAGCCAGTCAAAGGCACACGTCAGCCTTGAACCGTGGTCTCTTCTGCATCAGAGGCTCTTCACCAGCAACCCTTGCACCTGCTGCTGCTTCCTAACGAGGGAGGCCCGTGGAGCCTTACGTGTGCATGCGCTGTCTGTGGGACCCTGGACAGGCCATGTTTCCTCTCAAAGTTTGGGTCAAATAAGGGGATGGACTAGATCATCTCTGAAGTCCCCTCAAGCCCCATGATTCCAGATTCATTATTCATTTAACAAATATGTCAAAGTTGGTAGGGCCTGTATTGTGTGTCCCCCCTCCCCGTACCCTAAGCCCTAACTTCCAATGTGATTGCCTTTGGAGATGGGGCCTTTAGAGAGGTAACCAAGGTTAAACGAGGTCATCAGGATGGGGCCCCAATCCAGTGGGATTGGCACCCTTAACAGGAAGAGACACAGGAAGCTCTCTTCACACCAAGAGAGGAAGGGCCATGTGGGGATGCAGTGAGAAGATGCTGTCTGCCAGCCAAGACGAGATCTCTCACTAGAAACCAAATTTTCTGGCATCTTCATCTTGGACTTCCAATCTGTGAGAAAATAAATGTCTGTTGTTTAAGCCCCCCCCCCCCCCCCCAGTGTGTGCTATTTTCCTATGGCAGCCCTAGAAAATTAATACGTGTCAAGCAGTGTTGTAGCCACGAGAAAGGTAGCCCTGGGCATGCTCCCACAGGATTTAAAATCTGGTAGAAGACACAGACATTAAATAACCATATAAAAAAGTCCATATAAGTCTTTTCTTTCTCCTTGCCACAAAGTTGACAGCCACTGCCAAAGATCATCACGGGTTCGGAGGGAGGAAAGAGCCATTGGGGGGCGGGAGGGGTTGCCATAAACCGAGACACCCTGGGTGGCAGGGAAGCTCCAGCAAGAAGTGGGACACACCTGGAAAGGTGTGCCAGAAAGAAGGGAGGTAGATCTTCCTTCAGGCTTATTTATTCCTGCCCACGTGGCTCTAAAAGGACTTAGACAGTTAAGAGCCATAAAGCCATTAAAGGGAAAATAAATGTTTAAGAGCCTCGTAATGTGCATTACAGATGGAAGGTTTTTTTTTTTTTATCCGGCCCAAACTGGACTCGTCAGAGTGCCCCAGAGCGGAACTCTGAGCTCCCTGGCAGCCAAAGAGAAGGAAACACAGAATAAGTTATGGATAAACATGTTATCACTTCAAGAGAGCCAGTGTGCGCCCACCTGATGCGCTCAGCTCATCTTACGGGAATGCTTTGTTGTCTCTTTCAGTGCACATGAAGCTTCTCTGTGTTCCCGGGGTTATGAAGATCCCTTGGTATCTTTCTATTTTCATTTATTATGATTTGTGTCAGGTAATTTAACAGCCTTCGAAACCTGTCTTGAAGCTGTGGAAAAACTTCCTGACTTAAAAAAAATTAGTAAATTGAGAAACACCTTGTCCTTTCATTTTTCTCTTTATAAAACTTGGTTGTTGCATATTTGACCTCCTGGATTGATGCCCTGTTTTCCTTACCGTTTTCCTCATCTATTTTCTCTTTCTTTGTCCTTTGCCGTGTGTGTGTGTGTGTGTGTGTGTATGCGTGTGTGTGTGTGTTTTGAGATAGTACCTCCATTTTATTTTCCTAATTTTCTACTAAATTTTTATTTTTGCCATTATATTTGATATGTATTTGTGCATATGATAGCATCGCCCACACACAATTGTGCAGCTTGTTAGCTTATTTATTTATTTATTTATTTATTTATTTACTTATTTTGCATCAACAGAGTGTCCTGGTGATGGCTCTGAAGCAATTTCCACACTCTGCCTCCTCTTCAATGAACATAGTGTTTCACTTTGTGGATGTGCCAGAATTTACCTAACCAGTTGGGGTTGCATTTTAAAGGATGACGGGCACAAATTAATTGAAGATGTTCTGGGCATTACAAGCAGAGGAACAAGCAGGTGGAAAGGTATGGGGACATGGAACAGCAAGAGATATTGAACAGCTCACTTTGGTGACTCAGGGTGGGATGGAAGAGTGTGTGTGCAGATGTGTGTGCGCACATGTGTGCATGTGTGTGCACCAGTGTGTATGTGTGTGCATGTACATGTGCATGAGTGTGTGTGTGTGTGTGATGGGGAGGAATGCATCTGAGAACCAAATGATGGACAGATCCCTTTTCCAAGCGATTTGTACTGAAGGCTCTAAATTCCAGGCAGAGTGGGAGATAATGAAATCTGCTCTTCAAAAGTCCCCTCTGTCAGGAATATGGATGGTGGGCCCGGAGGGGACGAGACTGAGGTCAGGGAGGACTGGTTGTTGCAAAGGTTGGGGCAAGAAGTGCTGAGAGCTGGGGCTGTGGCCCTGGGAAACGAGGAGGGGAACCCAGGCGGAGTGTTATGTCCTGTCCCACAGTGTCGGAAGCTCAGTCAGTATGGATTGAATGAAAGAATTCATGAATGAGGCCTAAGAGTCAAGCATCTCCATATGCTACATGACAACCTCATAATAGACAACTGGCAAATAATTTGCTCATTTAAATACATTTTTTCAAAAATAAAAAATGATGAAACATAACTGTGTGTGTGTGTGTGTGTGCGTGTGTGTGTGTGTGTGTGTGTTCCTTTTGGCCATCTTCTTTTAAAGAAATCCTTTGAGAATGCTGTCATTGACTCAAAACCCTTCCACCACCTTTCAATTGCCTGCATCCCTGTGTTTGCTTCCCAAAGATTGAACTTTTGCATGCATTTCAGTTTCTGAAGATTTTGGAATTTCTTCAGCTTTGTTGAGTAAGCTCAGATTCCCAAAACAAAGAATTAAAATAGATTCACCATTTGTTACTAACTGAAGATGCTTCTCTTCTTGGTGGAAGAATGGCTCCTCTTGGTACCATTTACAGAAACACTTTGGCTTCCCTAAATATTTATTAATGAAATATTTTTATCGGCAAGCATGCCTTCTAAATATTTATTTCAAAGGGGTTCTTTGCTAAGTTCTGTTTATGAAATTGCCTGGAGAAAGTGAGAGCAACTCTTACTTCACAGGACTAGGGTGATTTTGGCAACAACAGTGAAGGTTTGTTTGGCTACATTGGCTTTGCTGCTATTTGATGAATGAATTTGGTTCTGTCGCCTTTAGAAACACTCACCCAGAAATAGATGCAGGCAAAGTATCTGCAGGAAGAGCTTGTCTCTCAGTCCCAAAGACAAGAGGGGAGCTGAGAGTCAGGAGTGGGGCATCCCATTCTGGGTCCACAGCATCACAAGCTGAAGGATAAACCCAATGCCACCTCGCTTGGCACCAGGACACACATACTTCATGCTCACCCAGACAGGTGGCTCCTCAGGTTGCTCTCTGCTTTTCCAGAACGTCTCCCATCCCTATGGTCCCCCTTCATCCCCACCTGGGCTGAGCAGCACAGTCTCCCCTTGACTGGCTTCCTGCCACTTCTTAGATCTTACAGGGTTGTCTTGAATTGAAATGTTCGGTCTGTTTTCTGACTGCACATAGCAGATTTGTTCCATTTTTTTTTTTTTGGCTTGGAAAATGTGGTCCTCCATAACCAGGTGCCTTCTAGAATGTGACTTGGTAAGAAAGAATGGGTTTTCTTAAGCCTATCTCCACCCAACTCTCCCAGGAGATCTGGGAGCTGCTGGCATTTTTTTCCAAAAATACTCCCAGCTCTTTCCTGTCTCTCAAAGGTGAAGGAGGCAGTTCTCGGAAAGACCCTTGACGTCTGATTGAGAATGAGAACTTTGAGGGAGAGCAAAGGAAAGGGTTTATTACAAGATCCATACTTGCATACGCTTCCATGTACTTTATGAAACTAAATTATTTGTGCTAATGGAGGAGGTAATGAGAAGATAACACAAAATGGACATCAAGCCTAATGGTCTTTATTTTTAGCCCAAAGTGTGTCTCTGTGTCTCTGATCAATGGGTCTGCCCGGTTGTTTTCTTAGGCTGCATTGCACTGTGAGCACACGTTTCCATCCGTGGTGAGCAAGCCCTCGCTAATCTCAGGAAATGTTTCCAAGATGGCAGTAGAGGCGAGCCTGCAGTTTAATATTTATTTTAGAAATGCAAAAATTGTATAATCTACATCCCTTTAGGTGGGTGTTGGTTAAAAAACAAACAGAAACCAACCCGGCATCCGAGGAAACAGAATTTATTAATAATAGAGTAAGATCACCAAGATTTAGTGAAACTGACCACTGTGTAAACTGGTTCTTTAATGACAAGCTGCTGAAAAGTATGTTTTCAAGATTTCTGTGGGAGTTTATCTGTAACACAATGTTCTACAAACAGCACTATTATCTTTAAAATGCACCTAGCAATTATTCTTGAACTGCCAGATGGTATCCACCCAATTGTCATCTTTAGCTGCTATTTAGAATTTTAATTATTCAAGTTTCTGCAGACTTCTTTTTCATCGTTTTAATGGCAGGGACTGTGTCTTTTACTCACTGGAACCCTCTGATGTGCTGAGAACTGTCTATACAGAATAGAGTTCCAGGAAATGTTCATTTGATTTGCTTCTCTCCTCTCAGAGCCACGGAGTAGATTTTAAGATTTCGTGTTCAGAGACCTCCTGGGGGCTGTCCTCACACTGTGGGTTCAGGGGATTAGGATTTCCGCACATGCATTTTGAGAGGACACAATTGGGCCCGTAACAAGTGCAGAGTGTGAATGCTCCTGGACACGCTGAAAGTAGTCAGTCAAGGTTAAATTCCATCACTACCTCCATATAGACAGGGCTCACCCTTGGCCCGGGGACTCTGAGAGCATCACCTCAGAGCATCGCCTCGGCTGCTCTGGTGGTGTCGCTGAGGAACCTGGGTGCATTCGGGCCTCATGGACCAGTGGGAGGCCGAGCACCGCCTGCTGCCCTGTTTCTCTGGCTCACCCCAGTAGTTCACGTCTCTTTCTTGGCCTGCTTGTCTCTGAACAAGGGTGAGCCACGCGGTTTCACTGTGAAATGCGTTGTGCAGTGACGGGCTCTTCACTCCACTGTGGATCTAAGTTTGCTATGAGCAGGCCTGGCAGTCAGATGAAAGGGCTGGTTTGTCCTGAGTGGCCCTTCAATGGCTCACGCTTCCCTGGACTTTATGGGTGTTTCTGCAGGGAAAGGCAAATAATGTTGAGCACTTTCTTGGGCCAGAATGGCCTCTCAGATCTGGCATCCGTTCCTCAGTGCTCAGCTCAGCCCTAGGGGCCGAGTGTGGGAAGCGGTGAGGCCGCCAGCAGCCGCCTGAGGCCTGCATGGCCTGCTTTTCCCAGTCTTCTTTTTAATTCCCCAGTGACAAAGGTCATACAGGTGAGCGCATTTCCTAGAGGACCTGAGAGTAAATCAGGCACAAATTACAAAACGCTTGGGATTCCTCAAACTTTGTGTCCTAAAATAGGCTGAGAATAAAGCTACGTACACTGGAATCTTGCTGTTTTAGTGAAGACTTTATGACTGGAATTATGTTAAGAAGCAAGTTTTAAATATGGGTCCCCTGGTACTTCTAGGAATCCGCCTCTGACATGGAGGTGGACGGGGAGGGCTGCATAGCCCCATCCTGTTCTCCGTGGGTGGCTCTGAAGAGTGCTAACACTGCACTCCCGTTGTCTGAGATTGAAAATCCTACAAATGTGTTTGATGTGCAATCTGAGTGCATGACCATTTGTATCTTGCTGAAATGCATTGTCAAGATGATGTACTACTCACTCAGCTGTGTATCCAGGATTTGATATCAAATGTCACAGTCCAATTAGAAGGGACCTCAGAAAAGGCAGGTGTGGCTGGTGGTACTACGTTGCCATAGAAAACGGAAGCTTCTGACTAACAGAGAGTAAGATCAGCAGGATCATGTTATCCCGGAAACCTGAAAATGTAATATCCTTAAGGAATGTCTGTCTGCTCATCTATCTGTCATGATTTTATCTGCCTAATGACCAGGACTACAATTATTCTCAGAAAGGCAGCTATTTAAGAAAAGCCTGATAAGCTACTTGATAAAAATCGAAAACCCTGGTGGTACAAAGATACAAAAAGATAGCTATTCTGCTCCATTTTACAGAAATATGCAGGAAAATGGTTAGAGCTAGAAGAGGAGATGGAGGGTAGAGATGAAGGACTTCTAAGAGCTGGAGTGTTGGCTGGAGACTCAGTTCCTCCCAGGGGTCCTCGACCTGTGGATCACCTGGGTGTCGACTCAGGACTCTCCGCACCTGAAGCTCTTGACAACTGGCCGGAGTTGAGCTCTGCGATAAGGAGCCAGCTTTCTGTGTGGACCATGGCTTATGCAAGGGGACTTATGGTTCCAGTGATTTCTCTCAGGCAAACCTTGTTCAAGAGTTAGGGGACCTGGGAACCAACACCAGGGGAGCCACGGAGAACCCATTGCAAAGACTGCCTGCTTTCCATCCCATCCTCCATGCACAGAGACTGCAAAGTTTTACTTGGGGGCAGGAAACATAGATTCTTGGCTTGAACCTGAGCTTGTTTGCCCACAGCTAGACAGTCGGCTACATATCACCAGAGAAGCAAAGTCTGTATGTGGTCTCCGTGAGAGTTCCCCGGGGATTCCCAGTAATGACTGGAGGTGGGGAGGGCATGGGTGGAAGGAAGGCTTGGTAGCTAACACGGTAGATAGTGACTGAAACAAAACGAAAAAATTCTGTGAGTGATCATTATTGTGATCATGAGCTTATCTCCGGGGTGGGGTTATCTGGACCTCTTACCACGTGTAGCTCTTTCAATTTACAAGGTACCTTTCCTTCTGAATCGTCTGACACACCGTAATGAACACGTGCCAGAAAGCCCACGTCAACACATTTTTGCATCAACAAGGAATACTCTAAGTATGATACCTAAATCCGAGACCAAAACAGCATCAAAAGAAATAGAAAATGGTCGCTAAAAGGGAACAACTCAGAGGTCGAGGCCAGGCTTCCTCTGGTGGTGTCTGTAGATTTATTTCAAGTGGAACTTGAGTTAGAGGGACTGCCATTAATCCAAGCAGAAATATGCACTCCCCCAGAATCAGAAAATGAGACACATCTGCTCATTCCTCTACTTAATGACTCCTTCTCTATGGAAGATTTAGGGTCTGTTAACAGGAAGTGGGTTATAAAATATTTACAGGTCTTAGGTCCAGGATTTTATGGGCTCTGGGGACCATTTAAACTTATGACAGTGAACTTTCCCACATAAGATGTGATTTTTCTGAGGTTAGTGAATATGCTGAAAATGTGACTCTCCTTAAAGGGCTCTTTAAAATATATTTCATGTTGATTCATGAAACAAAGTGAGAGGCATAAAAAAAAATGTAGGCCTCACATTTGAACGAAGTACGGAAGTGATTGGACATTTTCTCATGGAAAAAAACGAAAGAAGCCATGATATAATTCTCTATGAAGACCATGGGCACATTCCTGTGAATTTGGGGCTGGTTTATACCCCTCCCCACATCTGTGTGTTGCCTCAATTTCTGACCAGAGATCCAAGCCACTGTCACCTTGGGACACACCGAGGTGGCTGTTTTAGTCCTTTGTGTGTCTTGTGGGCAGAACTGCACAGAGCCCTTCCTCACACCCACACCCCCTGTCTCTCATCTCTTGCCTCTGGGCATCCTGTTGTCACCAAGGATTGACCACGGAGGACCCAGTGCACACCCAGCCCAGAAGTGCAGGGCCCCGATGCTCAGGTGAGTGAGCTGTGACCAACTGAAGTGGAAGCCAGAGGATCCACTCTTCTCCTGTGGTCCCACCGGGTGGGTAGTTGGGATTTTGTCACTTTGGAGCAGCGGTTCTCAACCTGTGGGTCGCGACCCCTTTGGTGGTTGAAGGATCCTATCACAGGGGTCGCCTAAGGACATCCTGCATATCAGATATTTACATTACGATTCATAACAGTAGCAACTTTACAGTTATGAAGTAGCAACGAAAATAATTTTATGGTTGGGTCACAACATGAGGAACTGTATTTAAAGGGCCAGAAGGTTGAGAACCACTGCTTCGGAGAGTTTCTCTAAAGCTGTCCTGGAAGATAAGAGCTAGCTTCTTCCCAACTGGTGGCCCGCTGGTGACATGTTCTTCACCCTCACACTCCTCCTTCCCTGCTGAGTTGAATCTGGGCCTACAAATACTCAATAAGATTTGCAAATAGCTAACTTTAAAAAATTTTATAGATATTTGGAACATTTCACTGTTAGCTGTTCTGAATATTTATCCATACATATAAATATATTTTGAATATATGTATGCACATGTATACATCTATATATATAAAAGCATAATATGCTAA
Organism: Myotis myotis; assembly: GCF_014108235.1. Classification (NCBI taxonomy): domain Eukaryota; kingdom Metazoa; phylum Chordata; class Mammalia; order Chiroptera; family Vespertilionidae; genus Myotis; species Myotis myotis. The sequence goes on along the minus strand of NW_023416390.1, from coordinate 33,329,583 downwards.
GTGTGTGACCATTCAACAGTTCGACCAGTTGCTATGATGCACACTGACCACCAGGGGGCAGGTGCTCCAACTGGTAAGTTAACTTGCTGCTGGGGTCTGGCTGATGGGAACTGGGCGAGAAGGGCTGGACGCCCCTGGAGCCCTCCTGTGGTCCCTCCCGAGCCCCGATCGTGCACTGGTGGGGTCCCTCAGCCTGGCCTGCACCCTCTCGCAATCCAGGACCCCTTGGGGGATGTTGGAGAGCTGGTTTCGGCCCGATCCCACAAGCAAGGCTGAGGGACCCCACCAGTACATGAATCCGTGCACTGGGCCTCTAGTGTGTATATAATCAAAATGAATGGACTCCAGTTTGCCAACTCAGCTATACCTTCTCCTTCAATTCAAATTAAAATTTGCAATGGCTGTCACATCCATTGTTTACTTGATTGGCTAATAATTTGTGGGTCAGGGTGGCTCCTCTGTCTCCTGTGGGGTAATTGCATTAAAACCTCTTCTCTGGACATTGTTCCTGCTGGCCACCAAAGCTTGGTCCATAAGCCATGCTCCTCCTTCCCACGTGCCCCTTTTAAGTCTGATTGCTCATCCTGGCATTTTTATGGGTAAAAATAATTTGCAGTAGTACCAATTTTCCACAACTCACAGAATTGTACAATAGTTCAAAGACAGTGGATGGGGACCCTGGAAAGGTATGCTAGACAAAACACAGTAATATTTTTATTTTACCTTTTTTCCCACTTCAAAGTCTTCCATCATTTTTCCCAATAGTAGTAGGAACTGATGGTGTGATTTAAGGATTGAGAGTCTACAGTAACAGTTTTTTAAACAAAAGTTTCTTTGTGATTGTCTCCTCTTTGCTATATGCACTATTCACTCATCTACTGAAAATCTGATTTTAAAAGCAATTAAATGTGGGAACAAATCCTAATTAATACCACCTTTGCTCCCTGTTTTTTACAACGGGAGTTTTTTTATAGTCATGCTGGGTGAAATAAAATGATTTTATAACCTTGGGGGAATGACCTCAGTCCAATCCTATTTCCTATGTTGGTTCCCACCTTTTCTTTCGCCCAGTCTCAAGGATCCTCTTCTTTCCTCAGCTAAAGTTTCAGGGACATTCCTTCCTCCCTTTTCCTTCTTAGACAAATATTTAAACTCAGCCAGACCAACCCTGAGAGGCTGAGCAACGTTCCCCTTTGCCCAAGTCTGATGGGGTGGGTCCTCTTTTATTTCGGAGCCCTGAGACACTGTAGCCATTGAAGGTCTGAGTGATTCTGCCTGGACATTGGCTTTGGTCCTGATGTTCATTCCTGGAATGGGTCTGGCGTCTGTCCCACCTCCACCCCTGGCCCTGCCCTGCTGGGACTGGGTGTGTCCCTCCCAGGGGCTGAAATCTAACACATCCATGTGCTCATTCCCTCCAATCACTCCAGTGTTGACTTCCTGCCTGATGTCTGAGCATTTCTCATTCTACACCCACAAGCCTCCCTTTGTGATCTTTTTATGTATTATTGATTTTTGAACAGAGAGGGAGGGAGGGTAAGGGGAGAGAGAGAGATGTGAGAGAGAGAAACATCAATCAGCTACCTCCTACATGCCCCCCGGGGATCGAGCCTGCAACCTGGGTATGTGCCCTGACCAGGAATCAACCAGAAACCTTTTGGTGCACAGGATGGCACCCAATCAACTGAGCCACACCGGTGAGGGCTCCCTCTGTGGTCTTGCTGGTAGATTTCCTGAGCCATGGCAGGTAGCTTTGCATCCCTTACACAGGGGTGGTTCCCACTGGACAGAGCATCTCTGTAAGTTCGCCCAGCAGCTGCCCCAGTGCAGGGTCTATTGCCAAAGCCACGGCTGCTCTCCTGCAGAAGTGGCCGTGAGCAGTAAACTCACAATCCCACACGTAGATTGTGCTATTTGTCAAAACCGTCATGAAAACAGAGAGGACTCGTGCACATGTTTTCTTTAGCATTCCTGAAGCAGATCTTTAGCAAGCACCTACTGTGTGCCTGTTAGACAGACATGAGCAGAGCAACGACTATGGACCAGTACAGAAAGCCCCGGAGGCCTAGCAAGGGGCAAAACTGGGAAAACAAGAACCTCGCCCCCAGGTAACCTTTCCTCCCCCAGCATATTACTGGCCATGTGGTTTGGACACCCCGTCCTCCCCCCCCCCCCCCGATCTTTCATATCATTGGTCAGGCGGTTTACACCCCTGACCTTTTCCTCCTTAAAGATAACAGCTAGGCCTCAGTTGTATTTCAGCTCCAGGCCCAGAAAAGCAGCAAAACCAGACAAGAGGCGCCATGGCCGCCTCAGGACCAGCTTTAGTGACTAATGACCCCCGCCCTGGCTCCGACCAATCAGTGGAGACCAAGACCCTAAAAGAGCACACCTGGAAAGATGATGAATGTTCTATTGAGACCCTCCAGTGAGACCTTCCCTAAGATTCCCACCTGCAAGAGAGAAACACGCTCAGGACAAAGGACCCAGTGTGTGCTCTCCCTCCAAGGAGCATGCCCCATGGCATTTCCTTCCCCCGCTTCTTCCCCCACAGGCACGTATCCCCTAACCTCTAAGGGATCCCATGACACTTGTAACCAGGGAAGCAATGGGCAGTGGCCCCTTGTCCTGGGCTAACCCCTGGACCTGTCTCCAAGGCCCCCTTTTCTCTGAGTTCTCAGTGAGCCAAAGCAGCCCCGCCTAGACTCTCATGTTGATTCTTCTATGTCCTTTCTTGTTTCACTGTCCTAAGGATATTTTTGCTGCCATCATGGACCCTATACCTTTAGGCTCAGTGCCGTGTAGCCCTTCCCTTTGAGTATCCCCATCTTCCATCTCCTCCCTTAAATACATTCAATTAATTGTTCTGTATTCACTGTCTGAGACGGCTATTTAGGCTCCAGCACATCACTGACTTTCCCCTTTCAGTGCCTTATCTCTCAGGCTTATTATCCTTAACCCTTGGGATGCAGAGGTGTTGAGTGTGGTGTGAATGTAGACCAGTTGCTGAAGTACAGTCACAGGGAACACCAGCAGTGTGACACGGCATGGTCAGGGTTTGTTTTTTAAAAATTTTAACAAAAGCTATGTTATTCAAATTATTCACTTGTCTCCAAGTATTGGTAGTCTGGCTATTTTTATGCAGTGTCAGCTCTTTTTATAAAATTCTTCAATCTACCTCAGCGATTTTCAACCAGTGTGCCTCTTGCAATATCCGACTCTTTAGCTGGGGGCACTGACCTCTTTTCCCTTAGATTGTCAAATAAAATTATGACAACGGCCAACACAACAATAGCCATCTGGTGTGAATGAATCAAAATTATACCAATTTTTTTGCCAGGTCGCTGTAGACGTTTAGTAATTAGTTTATGTGTGGCCTGAGATGGAAAAGGTTGAGAATCGCTCCTCTAGCTCAATGGCAGAACAACACAGTGCAAATAGTAACCATATCAACTATGGCAATAACAATATCAGTAATAAAACCTTGAGATGAGCAGCTAGAGGAGAGCAAAGGAGGGGCGAAGGCTGGTGATTTCAGGCCTTGGAGTCTGCATGGCTCAGAGGGGGACATGGACACTCTGAGAATGAAGAGTTGGGGAAGCAGGAGAAAATGACCTTGGCCGGAGTCAGCTGCTCTGCGGGCCTTTGGAGTGACCTCCCTCTGTACCAGACTCAAGAAGAGCTCACATCTGGGCTGTCCTGCTTCCTCTAGAGAGCGCTTGTTTAGCAAATCAGACATTTCAGATACAGTCCAGAAATTCTGCTGTCGAGATCACCTTTGAAGGTGGCAAGTGAAACACTTTTGTGTGCAGCTTGTCTGTTATTTCCAAGACCAAGTGTTATTTCCAGAGAGCTTGTCTATGAGGTAGAGGCGGCGCTCTGCGGGCGGAGCCCAGGACAGGAGCAGACTGCAACAACCTATTGGATTGATAGAGAACAGTCATTTTTATTAAAAAACAAAGAACGACACTGTTTTTAAAAACTAAAATCTAGGGTTGTAATTATCTCGGTTTAGTTAAAGCTAGGATAAAATTAGTACCCCTTTCTTTTACATAGTGTTCTAGTGAGAGTGTGGCTTTGGTAAGGACGACTTAGAAAAAAGTGTGCTATGATTTTATCTGAGCCTCTATTATTTATTACATAAATCTATGACATGGTGGCAAATGGGGGTGGTTTCTAAGCTATTTCCTTTTAATACTGACTTATGAAATCCATTGTTAAACATAAAGGCACTTAGCACAGTTAATGGTAAATAAAAATAAGTTATTTTTAGGTTCACTGGCTATTTGTCCTGAAATCTAGTTAAATGTTTATGGCTAGTTTAAATTAATTATGGTAGCAAACAACGTTTAGCTCTGTGTTATATAAAAGAAAAAGTGACGCTTTAGGTGCAGAGACCAAAACTAGTGGCTTTCCTTTCTGTGCAGGTAGAGGACATGGCTAATTGAAGTAGCACCAGCTCCCTGACCATTGGCATTTGGCAAAGCCACCGGCTCACCCGCTCGCCCTCTCAGAGGTCCCTGGCGGACTCCCAAGAGCACGAGCACTATTTTGTCTTTGGGTCAAGGAGAAAAAGCTGCCGGATTTCAAACAGGTGCCTCCCCAAAGTGCCTAGCACAGTGCTTGGCATATAGGGCCCTCAGAGCAATGGGTACAATGGTTATCCTCTATCATCCATCGTCTGTTCCCATGACAAAACATATGGAAGGAAGTGCAGCCTCTCTTTCCTTCTGCTCCGGACTCCAGAGGTGAAGTAGGCAGGTCCCTCCCCTCCTGGGTCTCACTGCGACCTTGACCTTCCACCATCACTAGCCTGCTTCCTGAAGTTGCATCCTTGGCCCCTCACAGTTCTCCTCCTGACACCCCCTTCCTTTGGACTCCCATTCCCACTTCTCTCAAAAAGCAGGTCTTCTCTCTCTCTTTTTTAAAAAATATATTTTATTGAATTTTTACAGAGAGGAAGGGAGAGGAATAGAGAGTTAGAAACATCGATCAGCTGCCTCCTACACAACCCCTACTGGGGATGTGCCCGCAACCAAGGTATGTGCCCTTGACTGGAATTGAACCTGGGAGCCTGCAGTCTGCAGGCTGATGCTCTATCCACTGAGCCAAACCAGTTAGGGCAAGCAGGTCTTCTCTTAAACTTGCAAATAGTCGCCCTACAGGCCACCCAGGATCTTACCTGGAAGGTAAGGCCTATTCATTATGTGTGTGTATTTTTTGGGGGGGCAGGGGGTAGTGGAGAGGGTCATATATAGTTTTTCTTTTGTCAATTGTTTGGTGTCATTATCCCTACACAGTTTGCTTTTGGGAGCACACGGAAAAATACTTACAAATTTTTTTTTACATAGCAATATTACTTCTTAGTATGTTGTGTATATTGCACATGTGTATTCCAGTTTGCTTCTTGTTTTATTCATAGATTTTTGGTTTTTTTCGGTTTGTTTTAAAGAAGGTGATGTTTGAATGTCGTCACAGCCCGTGTCCCTGCAGACGGGGTGTGCGGCACTGGTACAGGGGCATCCACACCCTGAAGAACAGCTGACTAATGTTAGGTTCCTGGGAAAACGGCTCACCTCTTGTCCACATCCCTGAAACAAACGGTGATGGTGTCCCTACATGAGGATGGTGTGTGTGTCGTGCTGACGAAGAGGTTGGGGAGAGCTGTCACTCCTGAGTGGGCAGGACTAGGTGACACGAGTGATTTTCTTACAGAAAAATGCAGATTGGTCAAGCCCTACTTCTTGGACAGTATGAACTACATACACTCTTGCATATTAAGGTACAATTTCTTGGTTGGATCGTGTGTCCATTTTCTTGCTTCTTTGCGTGTACAAATTCTTAAATCTGGATGTCTTTTCAGATTAATGTGACATTCACAATCCCACATGGTGGCCGAGGAGCATGTTCCAATACTGATTAATTTACAGTCTCTCTGTCTCCATATATATGTGTGTACATGCATGTCACTTTGTGAGGACTCATGTCACATACACACACATACATGCATGTGTAAACATAGCAGGTGCTTCCATTTCTTTATATTGGCAATGAAGACAGTGAATGTTGTACTTGTAAATAGTTTTATTTTTATTAAAATATCTTGTGAGATTTAATAAAATAAATTTAAAAGTTCAGCTCTGTATAAATAATTGCATTTAAAATTCTGATAGCCATTAATTGAAACATTGTCTTTTATTTTAGTAGGTCATCTTAGATATTTTATATAAAGGTATTATTTAAACTCATGAAAACAATTTTAGATTTCTTATCTTCATTCAATCTATATTTCTAAGGAAAATAATTCAAATTTTATACATTTGGAATGTAATTAAATTTTATTTTTTAATCCTTTAGAACATTAGGGTCAGTGGGATACCAATTGTGTGGAAAATTTAAAAAATAATATAGTGATTTTTGCTGAAGTGAAGGCAAGAAAGTAATTTTTATAGAGTAAATATGACATTTTATCAGTTATATATATATTTGTTTTGTGATTTACCAAATATGGCTGGCTCAGCAATAGAACACTCAAACACAACACAATCATTATTATAGTCAGTCTTTGGTATTTTGCCACTTCCAATCACATAAAAACCATAACCTTAAACAATTTTTTTTTTTTTTTGCTTTTGTGGTTTATCATGACAGTATATTTGTCAAGTTAGAGGATAAAACAGATTTCACTTAACAATGTGTTCAGACCTGGATGAGTAGCTCAGTTGGTTAGAGGATTGTACCAATATACCAAGGCTGTGGGTTCCATCCCCAGTCAGGGCACATACAAGAATCAATCAAAGAATGCAAAAATAAATGGAACAACAAACCGATGTTTCTCTCTCTTCTCTTCTCCCCTTCTTAAATAAATTTAACAATGTGTTATCTTGACTTACAACTTCTGGATATTTTCACATGTGATATGGGGGCCACCATTTGCCCTGTCCTGGTAAATATCTGGCAGTCCTGGTCAAAACCATCCTGTTGACATGTCTGTCTTTGGAGTTAAGCTAAGTCCTGATTTCACCTTGATGTAATATAAACCTTTAGCCAGTATTTTTTCTATCATATGTATGGCTTTATATAAATCCTTAATCTATCTGAAATTCTTTTTTGGTTTAAGATGAAAGTAAGGTCTTAATTCTGTCTCCCAATTTTTTTTAGCCAATTGTATAATATAATTTTGATGAAAAAAAATCCCTCATTTCCTCACTAATTTGTCATTTTGCCTTTATAATATTCTGCATTTACTTACAACACATGTGTTTGTTGTTTCCACTTGGTTTGTTCAGGGGCCATCACAGTACTGTTTTAATTTTTTTGTGTCTTTGTTGTTTTTTATTTTGCTTTATAATATTTTTTATTCTTACTTGATTATCTTTATTTTTCAAAGATTTATTTGATATTTATTTCTCACATAAACTCTACAATGTTTGGCAAGTAAAATACAATTTTCTTCTTTGTTAAAACAAGAACAAAATCTTTATAATGATTTGGGGATAAAAGAGAAAGCCAAGTCATCTACCTATTGCAGCATTATTTGAAATGTCTCTTTCTTCCAAGCTTTGGAGATAATGGAAACACATTCTTGCATATTGATGAGGTCTGTTCTGTCTTGCTTTACAGAAGAGCCTGCTGGGCATGGTGGGAAAGCAGGTCAGGGGTTGAGCCCCCTGCAGGGCCCAGGGACCCTCGTCAATGTCAACTGGTGAGAAGTCCAAGCAAGAAGCACAGTGGGAGCCCGCTATGACAGCCTTCTCGGAGCAATGAAAGATTCTCCGAAAAACCAACAAAAAGTGGGTGATGCATGCTGTGTCTCAGGGATTTGTCTTTCTAAGGAAAGGGCGTTGGAAAGAGAGAGAAGGAGGGCGCCTTCTAACATGGGGACCAAGATGGGCCTCCATCCTGGGAGAGTCTAAGGCAGGAGGTAAGCCAAGGTGAACTCCAGACAGTGTCTGTGGGCAGAAGTGGGGCGGGAGTGACGACGATGATGATGATGCACTGCCTTGCGGGGCACGCAGGGGACCAGGGCTGCCGTGGGAACTGGAGTCTTGGGGTTTATCTTGCCTACAGACCTGGTGAGTGTTTCTGAGTCCCCAGTAAGAGTAGAAACGGCATCCCAACAACCTCCTAGAGAATTCCTTTTTGTTCAATCTTCTCTTCTTGCCATTGGAAATTTAAAAAAACATACATACTTTGCATAAACACCACTTTTGAGGCAGGCTGCCTAGAAACTCTTCCAAAGAGATGGACTACAGGGCCTCTACTGGCTTCCTCCCATGCAAACCAAGAGGGAACTTCAGCGAAGCCCTGTCAGAACCTCACGTGCGCGTCCTTGCTGGGTGGATCTGCCATCACAGTGCAAAGTGTGTGCAACTGTCTCCACACCCAGTGGTTAAAGACGTGAGGGTCTGGATTCATTTTTCTTTTTTAAAATTTATCTTTATTGCTGAAAGTATTACAGATGTCCCCTTTGTCCCCTCTGACCCCTTCTAGCCCGCACTCCACCCCTTTCATCACACAATTGTCTGTGTCCATGGGCTTTGCATATATGTATACAAGTTCTTCGGTTAATTTCTTCCCACCCAGCCACCCCACCCTCCCTCTAAGATTTGACAGTCTGTTCCATGCTTTGATGTCTCTGGATCTATTTTTTGTTTTTTGTTTTTGTGTTTTTTTTTTTAAGTAAATCTTTATTGTTCAGATTATTACATTTGTTCCTCTTTTTTCCCCCCCATAACTCCCTTCCACCCAGTTCCCACCCCACCCTCTGCCCTTACCCCCCCACTGTCCTCATCCCTAGGTGCACAATTTTTGTCCAGTCTCTTCCCATATCCCCCACACCCCTTTCCCCACCAAGAATAGTGAGTCCATTCCCCTTCTATGTCCCTGATTCTATTATAATCACCAGTTCATTCTGTTCATCAGATTATTTATTCACTTGATTCTTAGATTCACTTGTTGATAGATGCATATTTGTTGTTCATAATTAGTATCTTTACCTTTTTCTTCTTCTTCCTCTTCTTAAAGGATACCTTTCAGCATTTCATATAATACTGGTTTGGTGGTGATGAACTCTTTTAGCTTTTCCTTATCTGTGAAGCTCTTTATCTGACCTTCAGTTCTGAATGATAGCTTTGCTGGATAAAGTAATCTTGGTTGTAGGTTCTTGGCATTCATCACTTTGAATATTTCTTGCCACTCCCTTCTGGTCTGCAAAGTTTCTGTTGAGAAATCAGCTGACAGTCGTATGGGTATTCCCTTGTAGGTAACTGAGTTTCTTTCTCTTGCTGCTTTTAAGACTCTCTCTTTGTCTTTTGCTCTTGGCATTTTAATTATGATGTGTCTTGGTGTGGTCCTCTTTGGATTCCTTTTGTTTGGGGTTCTCTGCGCTTCCTGGACTTGTAAGTCTATTTCTTTCACCAGGTAGGGGAAGTTTTCTGTGATTATTTCTTCAAATAGGTTTTCAATATCTTGGTCTCTCTCATCTTCTGGCACCCCTATAATTCTGATGTTGGTACGCTTGAAGCTGTCCCAGAGGCTCCTTACACTATCTTCGTATTTTTGTATTCTTTTTTCATTTTGCTTTTCTGGTTGGGTGTTTTTTGCTTCTTCGCATTTCAAATCTTTGCCTTGATTCTCGTCTGCTGTTGGGAGTCTGTATAATATTCGTTATTTCAGTCCGTGTATGCTTAATTTCTAGTTGGTTCTTTATCACAACATCGAGGGTCTCATTAGATTTCTTGAGGATCTCAATAACTTTATCAGCGGCTTCTAGACAGTTCTTGAGAGACCTTAAAAGTGTGGTTCTGAACTCAATATCCTCCATTGACAGTTTTGTCCTGTTTCTTTGTCTCCGCATTTTTTATGCTTTCTTGGTGCACCCCCTAGTGGTCTTTGTGCACAGTCTTGTTGTAGTTAAGCCTTGATTGTTGTAGTTAATACTAGGGGGATTTGGCCTCCAGGCCAACTGGCTGTGAGAATCAGCTGTGTCTGCAGTGGGAAAACTTCTGTCCTCTAGGGCGGTGCTAATCTAGCGTTTGCCTGAGGCTATCCGGCAAATGGCTCTGTGCAGGGCTTGGGCGGGGTGGGTCGCACAGGATCAACAGAGGGGGTGGAGGGAGCAGTTATGGCTGCTCTCAGTCCCATCCCCAGAGGCTTTGCCTCTCAGAGTCCCAGCAACCGCTGCAAACCTCAGAGAGAAAGCTGCTCTTGCATTCTGACCGATGCCAGACAGTCCCGCTTCTCCCGTTTTAGTCTGGGTCCCTAGAGACTCACCCAGAACTGGAGCTCAGAATTTGAGACTCCCTCCAGATTGAAAACGACAACCGCACCCTCAGCCACCAGCCCGCTCCGCGCGTACTTCTGCACCTTTGTATTTTCCGCACTGCGCCTCCTCTGAGTCTCGTATGCTGTTCTCTTTTCTTCTAGTTGAAGAATTTCCCCTCAGCCAGTCTTCCTGTGGTTCTGGGCGATGTCCATTCCGTCTTTTAGTTGTATTTGTGAAGTGGTTATTCGAGGCAGCTAACTCCGGTGTTTACCTATGCCGCCATCTTGGTTTTCTCTGGATCTATTTTGTTCATCAGTTTATTTTATTCATTAGATTCTACATGTGAGTGCCATCATGTGATACTTGTCTTTCTCTGGCTGGCTTGTTTTGCTTAGCATAGTACTCTCCAGGCCCCTCCATGCTGTCTCAAAGGCTTGGAGATCCTTCTTCTTTACTGCTGCACAGTATTCTACGGTGTACATGTACCACAGCTTTTTTATCCACTCATCTACTGATGGGCACTTGGGCTGTGAGGGTATGGGTTTTAGAAAGTGCTCCTCTCCAGACAGAACTGGCCACTAATGGCCACGGCCTAGCACAGAGCACTAAACCCACACAGCTGGCTGAGTTCAGGCCCTGCGTGACTGTGAGGGTCGCATGCCTGGGACAGTGTTTCTAGAGAGCAAGTGAGGCAGCTGTGCACATTGTGGACAGAAGCTCAGTCTACATTCCAGCTCTTCCTCTTCTTACCTAAGTGACTTCCAGAAAGTTCCCAAACACCTCTCTCTCTCTCTCTCTCTCTCTCTCTCTCTCTCTGAATCCAGCTAAAAAAGCAGGTGTGAGACACACAGTGTGTTCATAGCCCCTCCACACTGCGGTGTCCAGACCCTTGCCCCTCCTGTGCTCGTTGCTCTCTTCACAGGGCGCCTTCTCCTTGCCACCTCTGTTCGGTTCCCCCTGAGCTGTTTCAACTGGGAGTCTCCCAACGTTTAGTCTTGGTTAATTATTATTCATCTCACAATCTCAAACTTGCAAACCTTAGTAAGGAGGCACCAAATGTAGTTCAAGGACAAGTGTGGTGAAGGATGTAGGCTGCGTGGTCTCTGGGTCACCAGGGCCTGCGGGATGGCTGGAGACCGGAAGTCGGGGGAACGCCACTTGGAAAGAGGGTTTCTATCTGTATAGCCGCTTCCCACAGCTCCCTCTGGCTCCAGGCTCTCTCTCTTTGGGTCCTTTCAGAAGGAGAGAGAAGAAAGCAGAACGAATCAGCACAGGGTGGGTAAGAAATTAATTATCAAACAAAAGCACAAGACTATATTTAAATGAATAACCAGGAAAATAGGTCCATTGTTGCCTCATTAGAATATTTGAAATTCAACATAACTGAAGTTTATACATATTTATAGTATCTGTTATATATATCTTAGTCACCCATTCCATTTGGAAAGACGTGTGTTATGTAACTAGAGACAAGTTCAAAGTGATTGACAATGGACCTGGAGTCACACACCTGCTCCCATTCCCACAGTCCTGCCTGGACTGGGGACCTGCTGTGCCTGCCTTCCCATCCTTCTCAGCCGTGCCCATCTGCCCACTGGACGCCGAACTTGTATTTGACCCCCTTGTGCAGGGTGGCCAGGGAAAGTCCCCAGGGGGTTACAATCTGGCCATGGCCAATCCACAAGGTTGAGAAAACACCCATAAATAATGTCACTCGGAGGTGTGCGAGGAGCCCATCTGTTAAACAATAAAGATTATTCTTTCCAATTCATATTTTTACCCCTAATATTTCTCCTATGACAGTGTCAACATTTTTTTATGGCTTCTTGTGAGAGTCACGGAAAGAAAATTTATTGTATTTGAGTGTACTTGTGCTGGCTGGACCAGCTATGAAAAATTAGGTAATTTCCCCCCAGTGGATTCATTGAACTTTCTGTACTTCCCCAGTGTTTCCAACTCATATGATTTGTAGAGACCCTGGTGATTTTCGCCTCCTTGCACGCTGGAGGCGAGAAGAGTCTGTTCAGAAAAGAACCTCATTTCACATAACATTTTCTCAGCCAGTTACTTTAGAGGCTGTATGCTCGTCCACCTCTCTGGATCACAGGCCTGCAAGCAAGGAACGCCATCCCCCTCAGCTAAACCAAGGCCCAGTGTTGGCAACCCCAATTTCTGTATAATTTTTGTTGTTTTTTAAAAACAGCTTCCCCAGGTAATTAATTTCTTTGGAACATGTTGTATGGCTCCCTTCCATGTGGAACGTGGCGCTGGTGCCTACAGAATGATACTGACGTTTCTTGTGTGAAGTTGGCAGACCACTCAGCTTCCACCCAGCAGGGAAATTCTGTCACTGAGAGTGACTGGCAGCTGCCGGTGGACAGACGTAGATCTTGATGCTGACTCCGTGGATGCTCTGCTCTCCTGATGCCCACGCCCTGATGTCCCTGGACATTTCCCTATTCCCCCAGCATCTGTCCCAGCACCACTAAGCAAGGCCACTTGGCAACCCCTGGACTTACTCAGCTCCACTCATTCTCTGGAACCTGCCCTGGGTGTTGCCAGGAGACGGGAATCAAAACGCCCTCATGGGTCATCGCCATCTCTTTCTGGGCCCCACCATCTTTTCTCTCCTTTTCTCTCTCCTTATAGGGGCTGCCTGAGAAGACTGCAGATGTTCTTGCTCTAAGGACACCCAGAGAATATCCACACTGGGCTGCCGCCCATGGTCATGTCTGTACCACAGCCAAAGACTTTCAGCGTCACAGGGATAAAAGACTATTTGAAAACTTTGACAGAAGAGGGATTTCTGGATCTGAGATTTCCGCAAGAACTTTCAGTTCTGTAAGAATTAGGGATGTTTCTCTAAGAATAATTTCTGTAAGAATTAGGAATATGTCAAAGTGAAAGAGTAGTAGGAACAACTTGAGGGAAAGCAGTGGAGGGTGGGAATTAAAGGCACAGGCTCTGGAGTTCGATGGGCCCAGGTCAAGGCCATTTCCCACCTCAGTGACCTTTAGCAGGTCAGGCTGCTACACCAAAACTGTGTTTATCTTAGAAACAAAGATCATGGTAGGCGACCCCTCACATGTTGGCTGCTGTGAGGATGAAGTGAGATTAAACCTGAGGATCCTGTGCCTGGACACCCACCAAGCGTATAACTGTTCTTGTTTGGACTTTAAGGAAATAAAAGCGTGTTCTTTACTCTCCCTGTGAGATAGGATCATCAGAGCTTTTCCTCCATCCAGCCACTCTCTGGTGGAGGTGAACGGCAGAGAGGTCAGCAATGCACACCCTGCGAGAGCCCCTCCGTTAGAATGTCTCCAGCTGTTGACCAGATGGGACCTGTTGGCAGCTGGTCCCTGCAGGGCTGAGGGTACAAAGCTGCCTCCTGGCTCATCTGTCCACGGCCAGGAAAACGCTGTTATTGGCTGAATTATGTTTCCCTCAAGTTCAACTGCAGTCCCTCAGATTGTGACTGTATTTAAAGATCGGGTCTTCATAAAACTTATCTACATGGAACATATAAACAAATGTTAATTAAATATTTTTTCAACTGCAAATGTATAAAAATATAAAATAGGCATTTAGAGTAAATGCTTGATCTTGTACTATAAATATAGAAATAGGATATATAGAGACCTACCAATAGAAAAGTATATCATACACATAAATATATTTTCATAACCTCATTTTTTACAAATGAAAAACTGAATTTGTCTTAACTCAGGAAGGGAAGGGTTTGAAATGCTATCTCTATGTTAAATCACATTTCCATACATGCACTGGTCTATCTCTGAATTCCTTATTTTGTTCTATTCATGCATGTTCTTTCTTATGTCAATACTAGAGGCCCGATGCACAAAATTTGTGCCAGGGACTTGGCCCTGGTGCCCCCCGCCTGCCAGCTGCCACCACTGTAGCCACGGCCGGGGACCTCTGCCACCTCTGCTGTGGCCCCTGCCCCCTGCACCTTTGTCCGGAAGGAAGGACGTCTGGAAGGATGTCTGGTCTAATTAGTATATTACACTTTTTATTATTATAGATCACACTATCTTAACATGTTCTGGTACTTGGTAAGATAATCTCCTCATTCATTTTGTTTTATAAATTTCATTGCTATTCTTGAATATATTTTTGAAAATCAGGTTCAATAAATTTCTGCTGAAATTTTTATTGGAATGACATTGAATTTATAGACTAATTTTGGTGAAAATGGATGTCATTATGATAATAAAGAGTCCCTTCCAGGGACACACTGTTTGTCTTTTGGGGTCTTTAGATTTTTCAGGTAGGTGTTACAGCTTTCCTTAGATAGGTACCGCACATTTCTTGGAAGGTTTAATCTAAGGGTTTGGGAATTTTAACTGGGATACTTAAAAAGAAAAACCTTTTTATAGTGGAATGTTTCAAAAGTATAAACAACACGAGAGAGTAAGGGACCCTTAGGTACTCAAACCCAAACTTCAACAATTATTAACTCATGCCTGGTCTCTTCCTCTCTATCCCACCTAACAGCCCCCCCCCGCCCCCCCCCCCCCCCGACTCAGTTATTTTGAAGCAGATCCAGGATTTCTTATCATCATTGCCATTGACTGTAAATGTTGATTTGGGGGCTGACAATTTATTTAATTTTATTAGTTTTAATAACATGCCGTTAATTTCCGTTGTTTTTTTTTAGGTGGAAACCCTTTTTACTTTACCTCTCCTATTCTGAAGCAGAACACAGGGTAGGCCGTTAATTCGTGGTTGGTCAAATAGAAATTCGTTTCTAACTGCCGTCATGTCATCTCTCCGCTGGCTGCAGGCCCCATGGAGGCCATGCAAACCCCTAGTCCCAACACAGGACAGCCTTAAACTCATCTTCAGGTGAAGCAGGGCAACACCAGCCTCCCATGCTCTTTAACATCCCATAGACCAGTGATGGCGAACCTTTTGAGCTCGGCGTGTCAGCATTTTGAAAAACCTTAACTTAACTCTGGTGCCGTGTCACATATAGGAATTTTTTGATATTTGCAACCATAGTAAAACAAAGACTTATATTTTTGATATTTACTTTATATATTTAAATGCCATTTAACAAAGAAAAGTCAACCAAAAAAATGAGTTCGCATGTCATAGGCTCGCCATCACTGCCATAGACGATGCGCCCCTTTGGCCATCGGGAGAAACACTCTATAGTTCAGACGAGCCTTTCCTGAACCCCTCCGCACCCCCAGGTCTCCGTGCTCAGAGGTGCCTATACCTCGGGTTCATTCTCAGAGACCAGCAGCAGCAAAAGTGGCCAAGGCTCGCCTGCGCACAGCCTGGCTGATCGTTACTGTAGGGTTTCGGCTGCTCAGAACCTGCATCCATTATTCAGCCTTAACACAGGACTGAAATATGCAGATGGAGCCCCCAGACCTGCGCACACACATGGCACACGGCTCTGGCCACCGCTAGGCCCACTGGAGTTTTAGAAAGAGAGAGAGGCCTCATTTCTTCTGCCACCAAATAAACTGAACGAGGTGCAGCTCAGCCATGGCCTGGGCAAGCCTTACACTCAAGCGCAGGGCCAGCGGTCTCTCTGCAGACCTGACCTGCAGTGATCCTCAGCGGCAGAGGAACGAGACCTGTCCCCCGAGGTTACCTGAGAGAGGTGCACTGCTCTTTGATGTCAGCGTCAAGTGCAAGGACGTGCCCTTCTCAGTCCCGCTCTCTGTAAAATAATCTCTATGGATGACATTTTGGGTCATTACCTTCTGCCACTTACTGGGTACAGTAGACCCGTTTTCCTTGCTCTGATGTTGACCTCTATCGGGTAAATTTGCCGAGGGGTGCTCTGTGCTCGCCTCCTCCACCACATCCCGATTTTAGGGTCTCGTCCATAACACAGCCTCCCGCCTTCTTCCTTTGAAAAGCTGGCGCTCAGGGCAACTCCCACGGCTCCCCAGGGCCGCTCTCAGGGCGGCTTTCTTTGGTTCTCTGGTCTGAAAGGGAACCAGCTTGGTCGTGTGCCCGCACTGGGGAGATTGACTGCCATTTCAAAAGCAGCTGTTGTCTGAAGTTGAATTTGAGAGTTGAAGTCCCAGAATATGGGTTCAAGGCCTGCGTGTGCAGCCCCGGTGGAGTGTGTTTGTAGTCTGGAGCCTTCACTGGCGGCTTTTGTGAAGTGGGCTGGCAGTTACCTCATGTTTCAGGAGAATGAGATAGTTCGATGGGTGGGGGAGGATGTGGCAAGGCGTGCTGTGTATGCTATCACTGGAGCTGTGTATGGCTGACATGCCTGGGGAGGGAGGCAGGACTGGCTGTTAAAACAGTGCAAACAGCCGCCCTCCCAAGCCCCTTGCCCTGCCCACTGGGGCTCCTCCTTGCTCTGACTGCCCCAAACTCCAGTTCCCCCTTCTTCCCCCTTCCTATTATGCAGCAATGAAAGCGTTAATGCCGGGCACTAGTCACTTTTCTGCCTTTGGCTCCAAGTAACCAAATACATTTATTTTCAGCTTAGCCCCAATGCTAAAAATTAGAAAACGCAGGAATTAAAATTGGCTACTTAGGCACATTCTCTCTCCCTCTCTCTCTGAAAGTATGAATTACTACTTTTACCTTCTGGGTAAGATGAACGGAATACAAGAGCCCTGATCTCGTTTGCTCCAACAGAATATTTCTATGGTAGAGGAAAGCTAAATTATGTGTTCTGAAATTCCCTGAGGCTGCAATTCAAGAAACTATAATTAAGCCCCGGTATTATCAAGGAGTTGAAAATATTTTCCTTCCAAGTTTCCTATGGTTTAAAAACCACTCAGGGTTTGGACTTTTCTGACAGCAGTGTAGATAATTCACCCAAACTCTAAGAACAACTGTTAAATAGTGAACAGAAGTCAACGAATATTCTTATTTTGCTTGTATGTTTTATTAGATTTCTGAGGTTGCTGTAACAAATGACCAAAAATTCATAAACAGCAGACATTTATTATTTTACAGTTTGGGAGGTCAGAAGACCAGACTCCAGGGGTCGGCAGGGCTCCGGGGAGGGAGGACCCCTTCCCGCCTCGTCCAGCTCCGGGTGGCTCCAGGCGTTCTTGGGCAGGTGGTGGCGTCACTCCAGCCTCTGCCCGAGTCTTCACATGACCACTTGCCTTGTGTCTGTTTCAAATCTTCCTCTGCCCTTTACTTCTCTTAAAAGGACATCTGCCTTTGGACTTAGGGCCACTGGAAATCCAGGATAACCTCATCTTGAGATGTTTAATGTAGTTACATTGCAAAGACCCTTTTTCCAAATAAGGTCACACTCACAGGTCCTGTGGGTCAGGTAGGACTTGCACACATTTTGGGGGCCACAATGTAATTGACTATAAGTATATACTTTAAAACCTCAGGAAAAATTCCAAAGGGGTTAATGGTAGTGGTTATCTACTTGGAAAAAGTGGTGGGATTTGGAGAGAAGGCAACAGGGAGAATTTGCCTCTGTCTTATTTTTAAACTACTTAAAGTTTGAGCTGAGGAAATCAGATACTTATTAATCTTGAATAAACAAACCCAATTTAAAAATGATAAAATAGAGGCACTATCAATTATGATGTGAATGTAGATCTTCAATACAGTTAAAGCTTGAAGATAATATATGTGAATTCCTGGCCATAGTGATGAAACAACATTAAGATTTTTCAAATAAAAGGAAGGTGACGGTTTTAAAAGCTGATATTCAGTTTTACATAGCATAAGTACACAAATGTCAGAAAAAAGATGTAGACAAGTGAAGTGACATTGGTCTGATTTTTTATGACCCTCGTCATTTGTTCATGTGTGCACATATGTGCATGGGTGTTTGTACATGCCCATTCACCCTCTTAATATTTATTGAGCCGGCAACCACTCTCATTATTTGGATATAAAATTAATAGGATGGACAATAAGCCCTTCCCAAAGGGACTTTATCATCTCATTTAGTTCTCATAATGACTCTGAAAGTGGTCATTTATTGAAAACTCCATCTTACCGATAAGGAAATGGGCTAATGCAGACTTTTTGCTGAAGGTCAAATAGCTAGAAAGTGGCAGACCTGTGCTTTGAATCAAGAGCCTTTTGACTTCAGAAATGCACCCTCTTACTTATCATTCTATATTTCATGAGAGATCAAATTACAATTATAAAGTTACTTACCAAGTGTGGAATTGTATTGATGGGACTTACTGGATTCTTTGAAGAAATTTAATTTTTAAAATCAAAGGTTAAAATACATTAAAAACTTTTAATTATGAAATGAAAAATAGGAGGAAAAAAACCTCTTACTCCTATAATCCAGAGATAAATGGCTTGTAACTTTATGGTCTTTGCTCTACTCATATAAACAAACAAATAAATAAATATTTATACATTCAATATAATGGCAATGTTACCATGATCATCTTGATATGAACACTGCTAAAATATTCTTCTACAAACATACTTTTTATTTCCTGAAAGGAAATACCATCCAAATGATGTAATCTGTTTAGCCAATCCTGTATTGTTAGACATTTAGGTTGTTTGTAAATTTTCGCTATTTTAAATAACTCAGAAAGAACATCCCGATATACATTTATGTCAGTTGGATCATCTAAGAACTGCTATCCTTGTTTCATTTCATCTCCATCTGCCTAAGCAGAGAAATTGCTATTTGAGCAGGTTCCACCTCACCTAAAAGTGCTAAGGACATTAACATACTCTTTCTTGGGGTTCATTTATCTAAACTCCTCCTTTTGCTCCAACATGATTGTACTGACAACAACCATTTACCTTAATTGTTTATCAGACTCCTAGCTGCAGGGAACAGAGAGTTACGGTAATTATGCCAAGTGATGAGAGAGGCAGTAGGAGGGCGAGTGTGGTAATAAGTAAAATTTCAGCCACATGCCCAGACCTCATGCGAAGTGCAAAGACTGTGGTAGAGCTCAGACCACACAGATGTGGAAATGGGAGGTCATGAGAAGCTAAGGAAAATCCTAGATACTCAGGTCCAGAAGTTTGTGAATAGTCTTTACTGGACCTTTGAGGCTCAGATATGTTCTTCCTCTGCTTCCTCTACTGGTACTTAGTGACTGAGCCTCCACTCAGTGTCACATCTCTGTCTCCATTTTCAATGGAGAGAATCTGATTGGCTGGGCTAGCTTGGTCCTTCTCACCGAGGAGCAGGGCCACTGTCCTGGATGCATGCTACGTGCTGTCGTACAGGGACCCCATGCTCAAAGCTCTCTGGGCTGGTTCAATGCTTTGCTACCAAAATTGTTAACAATTTTGTTTGAATTTGTGTTTTGTAAGAGAAACCCACTGAGACAATGGAGGCTGGGTGTGAGCAGAGGAGATACAATTTGTGTGTCCTCATTCACATGGAGACTCTGTAATGCCCCAAACACAGAATTCCCTCAGACTCGTGGGCTGTGGGAGCTCCGTGAGCCTCAGTCTTAAAGGTGAGTGGTAACCCTGTTACATCTATGACTGAGGAAGGGGGAGACAGAAATGACCCCACAAGGCCACACTGCCCATGAGATCCAGATCTTGCTCTGAGCACAGGGAAAAGACAGCGACAACACAAATGACCAGGGCAACCCACTATATCTTTCCTTGCTCATGTTACTTCCCTGTACTAGTCAACCACTTACGCACAGAGGGTGACAAAGAGGGAAAGGACATACGCCTTTTCTCTATTTTTCAGTCTTTTCTTACTCATCAGTAAGCCCAAAGTGTGAGTAGAAAATGTGCGCATCATGCAATGACATAACAGCTGTTTTAATGATTGCAGTTTTGTCAATGTTCTGGTAAGAAGAAAACATAGATGCATGTATGAGCTACAAAATAGAAATTGTGTGATTTTGGTTAATCAGCATATGAGTTAAATCCTCTGACACTGCATTGAAACAGGAATTGCACAATATAAAGGAGAATGATAAAATTCATGGTAAAAAATTAAAGTTTTGTTTTTTCCTGACTTAAAATGACATTGAATAGCAAATAAGACACCTCCAGAGACTGGAAGAAAGGGAAAAGTTTTATATTTTGTTACATTTACTGGCATGTTTCCCCTGCTTTTTGAACAAGAGAACTCATATTTTTATTTTGAATGAAAATTGTGTAAACCTTCTCCCATCCATCCCAAGCCCCACCCATTACAGATTTCTCTATTTGGGGGGGTGGGGAAGCCACCTCTGGTCCAATCAGTTGTAGGCTGAGGGGTCACATGACAAAAAACATGACTGTCTTTGCATGAATCTGGGCCAACTGAAAAAAAAATTTTATTGATTGATTTTTAAAGAGAGATATATTTGTTGTTCCACTTATTTATGAATTCATTGGTTGATTCTTATTTGTATCCTGGCCAGGGATCAAATCTACAACCTTGGTGTATTGGGATGATGTTCTAACCAAGTGAGCTACCAGGCCAGGCAACTTCTTTGGGTAGTTTTCCTTAGAAAAGAATACTATATTGTAGCTTTCCCCACCTCTCTTCACCCATGGGTGCCCTGCTATGTTATGTTATGTTATGTTATGTTATGTTATGTTATGTTATGTTATGTTATGTTATGTTATGTTATGTTATGTTATTTATTTATTTATTTATCATCCGAGGATATTTTTCCATTGATTTTTAGAGAGAGTGAAAAAGAGAGGGAAAGACAGAGAGAAATATCGATGTGAGAGAAACACATTGGTTGGTTGCCTCCTGCACGCGCCCTGATCAGGGACCAGGCCATGGAGGAGCCTGCAACCGACGTACGTGCCCTTGACTGGAATCTAACCCAGGACCGTTCAGTACACAGGCCGACGGTTTATCCACTGAGCCAAATCAGCTAGGGGATGTTTTAAACAACATCATTACAAGTTTGGGGAATCCTGTGTCTTCAGCGTATTATGCTTAAGAATATCATTTTTAAACTGCTTTTGAGAAACTGCTAACATGGTATCACCTCCCTTTTTATTGGCCTGAACTACATCTTCCATGTACTAGGGTTCACGTTAATTAGAAGGTAACTGATCATTTTGAGTAAAGGCAAACATGAAATGGCTTGAGGATATGTAAGCATTTCAGGTGGAGCTCAGCACAATTAATCATTCCAACCACAGAGCTTCCATGCAGTCTCTGGAGAAAAACGAGTCTGGACTGCAAGTTTCTCTCATCTTTGTTTATTCAGGCACGTATGTCTGTGAGCCCTCCCTCTCTGGCTGTTCCCTGGTGTTGCTGCTCAGGGTTGGCCCTCTCTGGAAGTCAAGGACACCCATGTCAGGTTGTGTAAGTCTGTGCACTTACCCAGGCACCCCCTCCACCCACCTGCCCACCCGCACACTTGATACTCCCCTCAAACAGAACTGCAGTCAGGGACTGTGGTCCACATTCTCGTAACAGAACAGAAAGCCCAAAGCTTGTAGGGAATGTGGAATTTCTTCTTCCACGAAGTTCCCCCGGAACAGATTTCTTGGAAGACTCACCAGCCCAGAGGCTCCACAGCTCCTGACAACCTGTCTTCTTTCAGGGCAAAAGTACAAACCTGGACTCATGATGTGCTCCATCAGATTCCACTGAGAGTTCATAGCAGCTTTGCAGGCAGGGTGGGGAGGGGAGAGAGATGGGTGACTTTCTGGTTATCCCAAGGTTTCCTTGCTTTCCCTGGTTTTCATATCTTGTCCTCAACTCTTTGAATTGCATCCAAGCACCTAGTTCATGACATCATACTTGCTCACCCGGGTCAAGAGTGGAGATCTGATTTTGTATCATAAAGTGCAGTGCCCCTGGGTACCACATAATAGCTCTACTGAGACGCACCTTACATCAGCTATGATTCATTCCTTCGATCTGGTCCTAGGCCAGCATCTGATAACATGAACAAATGCTTCATTAAGATGCTTAAGTGGGAGAAAAAAACCCACACCCACATTGGATAGATATATATATATATATTCTAAATACTCCACATGGCTTTTAAACAATGACAACAAAAAGCCAAACAAAACAACCCCTCCCCAAACCTTCAAGGGAGCAGAACCTAAACTCTATTTATCCTGCTGAACTCAGATGGACCTCAGGGTCCTCAGCAAGCTATGCCAAGAAGCAATGAAATCCATGAGCTAAGCTTTGATGCATATTAGCTGTCTGACCTTAAGCAATGGCTCAAACTCTCTGAGATGAAATTTCCTTAAGGATAGCAGTGCCTCTCCCAAAATTTCTTGTGAGGATTAAAATAAATAATAAAGACTCCTTACTCAGTGCCCAGAACACAATCGGGCCCAATACATGGTGGTCTTTTTTGCCTTTCCAACCATGGAAAATCTAAGGCGGCCCACAGAGCAGGTTCCTGGTGGCCATGCCTGGCCATCTTTCTCCTTGTGCAGCAGCCAGGCGTGCTCCAGAGGGGCACTAGGAGGGGGTCTTGACTGACCTCAACCAATTACAGTTATTTGTTCCTCCTCCTTCCAGTGTCATGGGCTCTTGAAACAGCGGTTCAGAGCCAATCAGCATGTGTCAGTCACCTGGCCCTGGGGATTGGTTCAGGGGTAGCACAATCAGCTCAAAGCACAGTGATTTATTTTTCAACTTCTGGATGTGGGCAAAACCACTGAAGCTGCGGTTGCTGTGGGAGCTGTCTAGTGACCTTGAGAGAAGCCAGCAGGAGGATAAAACCAGAGACAGAAAAAGGTGGAACAGAAGGAATCTGGTAAGCCTGAGATGGACTTATCATTCCGCACCCTTCAACGCACCAACCACCTTGTTGAGTTTTCGTAAAAAGTGACAGTCTTCAGTGCTCCCCTCGGGGTTTTGGTCCAGAACGACCACTAGGCGAGAATGCAGCTGCGTGTGCAGGACCTCTTCCAGCATTTCCACCAATGGGATCTTTTCTCGTGGATTTTTAAGACCAGCTGCACGAGTGGAATTTCCACAATTTGACAGTACTCGGTTGTATACCGTTATTTTCTTTCCCCCTAATGGTAGGAACTCTCTGCAGAATGCTGCACCTCTGCCGTCACCCCTGACCAGGAAAGTAGAGAGCACACCATTTAAGCCAGTAATCTAACTTCTAGATCAGCGGGTTTTCATCTCATGGAACACATAACCTAATTACTAACATTCTGTGGCACACCAAAAAAATGTACTGTATTTTTTCTGATCTGACAAAAAATAGGTATAATTTTGATGCATTCACACCAGATGGCTATTGTTGGGGTGGAACAGCAGTTGAAAATTACTGTTCTAGATACATCCCCTGAGACATAGCCCTAAAGAAGAAAACCAGTTTGTGTGACTTATTGTGGCATTATATAGGGTGTTCCCCCAAATGTATACATACACTTTCAATAATGATAAAGGCAGTGTTCATTAAAATACATTTCATTTTCAAGATTGAGTTATCAGCTATTAACGTGTGTACACATTTTTAGGACACCCAGTATATTTATATATTTTATTGTAAAAACTCTGGTACTAGAAGAAGAATAAAGTGAAATATATTAGCACATTCCTGCCACATGACCTTCCTCTCTGATATACTCAGGGGTAACAACTGTCAATAGTATTATCCTAAAATTTTTATTTACCAAAGTAAGTATATTGGAGAAACCTTGGTAAAAGCCAATTTGGGTTTTGAAGATATTTAAGGGAACACTGAACTAATAAGGGGATCCATGAAATCATACTTCAAGCAAACACCAACCAAGCATCAAACTTCTGAAGCAACCTAAATGCCCTCAACATGGAACCAGGTAAGTGAATTTGATGTCATCTAATGGGATGCTATCCATACAGAAAGAAGAATGAAGGAGACCTACATGAATTGAAATGGACAGATGTCTAAGGTATGCCATTAAGTGGAAAGAACAAGTTATAAAGTAGAATGTAAATATTATCAATTTTTTACAATCATATAGTATTATATACAGTGCTGTTACTTAACATTGTCTCCTACAAAGTCACTATGATCAATGATTATTTCCAGGATTTTTTTGGTCTGTCTTTCAGATTTTCTACACAAATGATCACATCATCTATAAACAAAGACAGTTTTATGTCTCCCTTCCCAATCTGTGTACCTTTTATTTCCTTTTCTTGCCTTATTACATTAGCAAAGACTTCCAGCATGATGTTGAAAAGAAGAGGTGAGAGGGGACATACATGCCTTGCCTGGGTGGAATCTTAGCTGGAAAGCTTCTAGTTTCTAGCCATTAAGTATGATGTTAGCTGTAGGACTTTTGTAGGTAGTTTTTAAAAATCAATTTGAGAAAGTTCCCTTCTATTTCTAGAAGGTGTGTGTGTGTGTGTGTGTGTGTGTGTGTGTGTGTGTGTGTGTGTTATCATGACTGTGTATTGGAATTTGTCAAATGCCTTTTCTGCATCTGTTGACATGACCATGTGATTTTTCTTTTTCAGGCTGTTGATGTTTTCAGTCTGTGGATGAAAAGGGGCTCTGTAATAAATCTAACCTAAAGTAACCTCACAGGGTGAGCTGATCATAAACTGCTGACTGGGAAGGTCATAGTAGGTGGCCACACCCCAGGCCTATAAGAGGTTTATTTTTGCCTTAAGTACCAGAGAAGAGAAGAATATGACAAATGGAGGAAATAAAGCTTATGTGTCAGAGAGCAGAGGAGTGAGAGAGAAGTCAATAATTTTCCTTTAAAGCAACTCACAGAAGATCTCTTTTTTCTAGACAACCCAACAGCATGCTTGCCCAGTTGTTGAAAGCAAAGACAAACATTGACATGCTGGCTTTGCATCCTGTCCAGAAACAGTCTCAGAAAGCACCCTATGAGCCCCCCGCCTTCCGAAGTTCCCAGGCACTAGGTGCTGCGGGAGCAGCATCTGCACCTTTGCTGGGAGGAAAGCTGACCTGCTGAGCCAGCAGATGCGATGCTTAATTGGAAAGCCGCTGTCTCCTTGCCAGAGAGGGAAAAATCCCACTTGGCTCACCTTGCTTATGACTCTGCCCCGCAATGGTGCAGGTTAAAGATCTTGCCCAGCCCGAGGCGAGGGTCCTCAGAGCCACCCAGCCCTGCTCTCGGGCGCTCTCCACCCCTCTCCCATCCTCTGGAGGTGCAGCCTGCACCTGAAAAGCCATTTGGCTCAAGTTACCTGAAAACCCGCTGTTTTCGAATCTTTTCACTTCTGTTCATTTTCTTCCCACACCTGGAATCCACTCCATCTTCTCAATCAGAGGTATCGAAATTCTACCCAAGCTTCAGACACCTGCTGTGTCACCACCGGAAGCAGCATCCTCTGCTAACTGCTGGTCATGAACCGAGGTCAGGAAAGAGTCTCAACTTTTATTCTCAGACTCCTAGTTTTTTGTTTTTTGTATTAGTTACTCCTATTCCTTCCCATCCTATGGTCAACAGAGGCATTTGAGCTGGCTTCTCATCTCTTCCCACCCCCCACCCTGAGGATTCTTGTCAGTCCTGTTCCCCAAGAGCAGATGCCTAAGGTGGCTGAGGTGCAGCACCCAAGGACCTTGTCCTGCTAAGTTTCCAAGGTGAAGCTGGCCATGCTGGGGGGCCTGGGATAGAGGCTCCCTGCCACATGCCATCTCCCATCCTCCCATCTTAGTCCAGCAGCTGGGCACCCACTTACTACCACTGGGCTGTCCAGACCACCTCTGAGCTTGCTCTCTGATTTTCCCAATACCATTGGTCTTCCCCTGAGTTTAGTACCGCATCTGACACCCTTCTCTGCATACTACCAGCGAGACCTCCGCGGTGTCTGTCCACGGATCCGGTGGGATCCCTCCACCCCCGCCCTACAGCTCAGCTTAGTTCAGCTGCGGACAAGTCAGCTCCCCCACTCTTTCCTACCCTTCAAGTCCCCGTGCCTGGGCCAGGCCTCCTCAATCTGTCCTTGTCCTATGGGGTCACCAGAACCCACTCAGATGGACTTTGAGGGCCTAGTTTAGGTCATATCTGAAGGTAATGCTTTGTCACTGTTTCCTGGTAGGTCCTTTTTCTCTCTGACTACTTCATACTCCAATTTCTAGGTCATTTGCTCGGTTATTGAGCAGGGAGTTGGTGCACTGCTCAAGGTTATGGTCCCAAGGGCCTAGGTTTTATCCTTCACCTGCGGACACAGACTCACAGAGAGCTAAATCTGGGTTTCGAATCTGGACTCTGGTAGCTGGAATGACTTTGGGCAAAGGATGGACATTTTCTGAGCCTCAGTGTCATCATTCGTGATAGGAGAATGATGATACTAACTTCTGGGGCTGTGTGTGAGGATTAAATGTGTTATAAGTAGAGCAATAGGACAGGAGAGACTCCATAACTGTTGCTTCTCTTTCTTCCCCTGCCATGTGCCAGGAGCCCACATCTGGTTGTTCAGACAGGGACCCAGTCTTGATTTTTAAACATAGATCAACGTTGGTAGGAAGCTGTTTTATATTTGTAAAATATGTTATTTGTAAAGCAGAAATAATTCCCTTAGTGTGTTTAGCTGACATTATTATTTTTGCATTTCTTGAAACCACGGGTGCTGTTAGGGGTGATCCTGAGTGGAACATTACCTAGTTGAGAGTTTTATGTCATCTGATTGAGACAGCAAGCAAGCTCCACTGTGCCTTCTAAGCCATTCAAAGTAGGATGTCTTGAGGTCTGCTGGCTTTGAAGCATTTTGTAGTTAAGGAAGATATAGAAACTGGGTATATTTAATGGGATGGTCATCAAGAGGCAGGGAACCAGCATGTTTTTGAAATGTCATGGAGATAAAACATGCGACCGTCTGTGTGAAAAGCAAGCAGGCAAATGAAGACGACATCATCTCTCAGCTCTCAGCGGTCAGAAGACAGTCAATTTCAACTGGAAAAAAAAGAACAGCTTCATCTAGACCCCAGGAGGCATCTCTTCATATCCCATTGTTAGAAAACAACGTTCAAACCCACAAGCTGTTCTCGGAGTGACGCTGAGTCCTCGGACATTGACTTCACTCCCGTGGGGATGTTGCCGGGCCTGGACTAGAAGCTCCAAGGAGTTTTCAGCTCCAGTTGGCCTTCTCAGCCCCACCGCAATGCCGCCCTCAGGTCAGCCCTCTGAGAAGCTGATGAATGCGATGGACAACTTTTCATGAGGTACAAATGCACACCCCAAAGCACAAAACATGCTGCAGGCAACTTCAGTGGCTTCACGCGTGTACCCACGAGCTTCCAACACTCTGTGTAAACATGACTAGCAACATGAGGACAGGATCGTTCCCATGTTGCAAACAGAACAAAAGGACCTGGGGTATGTCTACGTGAAGAGACGAATTGACAAAGTCTGTGGAATAATTCACACTGTGACTTCAGTACTTATAACAGGCTGGACTATGTCTTTCTTGGCATTGGTGGACTTGGCTTTGGGAGATGGAAGGAGACAGTTCAGAGCTGGAAGGATGGAGCTCTGAACCCTGACTGCCCTCACACGTGTGGCAAGGGCTATGTCTTAAAGGGAGGGAAATGAAAATTTAAAGCGATTCTCCAAAAAGCACAGCAATAATAAAAAAAAAATGCACAAGTGAATTTTAGATTAGGAAGAGAATTAGGTGCAATACATTTGAACAGACTACAGCAAGATTTACTTAGGGAACCCGCCATCAAATTTATCGTGAACCATTAATCACGGTGGATACCGTGAGTTCTGACCAGAGTGCGGTGGTTATGGGGGTAGAACTCTTAGGCCGTTTGCAGGGGTCGTGATTGATTCTGTCTAACGTGCCCTTACAGAAAACAGCGCAATGGTGCCCGCTGGAAGCAAGTCGTATTATAATTGGAAAGATACAATTCATTGCAACCAAATCAACCTTATAAAGACTCTGCGGTTTACATTTAATTATGAATTCCACGACAGGTAGTGTCTCCGCTTGCTGCGGCCGCCTCGCTTAGGCCTTTGTCCCCTCGTAATTATGAAGAGTGTCCTGTTAGCTGTACAAAGTGTCACAGGGGGATGATAAATGATGTGGTTTTTTTATTAATTAAGTAGGGAAGACTATTTCAGAATGGGTAGAGTGTGTAACTAAAAGGGATTTGTGTAACTATAATTTGGTATGATGGATTTATGTTCTAAATATATCAAGCCTGGTAATTTCTTAAGGGACCAATAAAGGATAATAATATCTAAGAACTGCCACTGTTAATGCATTTTGACACAATTATAATAACATTTATGGGGGGGGGGGTTGTATCAGATTGCTCATGCTCAAAACATAGTACAATTAGAAGCACTTGAGAAAAGGCATAGTTTACATGAAATTATACCTCTTCTTTGGTAAACATTGTTTACTAAACATGCCAGAGAATTCTCTTGTTCTTAACACATATGAATAATGAATACATAGTCACATAATTGATTTACTTAGACATCTAACATTCTCTCTCTCTCTCTCTCTCTCTCTCTCTCTCTCTCTCTCTCTCTCTCCTTTGTAAGAAGAAAATCAGAAACAGTAAACATACAAAACCAACAATAAACTTCGGTTATGTCTCAATACCTCAATTAAAATGTATTTCACTGAGTACAGAAATTGTGCTAACATTGTTTAAACTGTGCCTGCACTCACCGGCCATTGCATCTGGCTTTTGTGTCAGTTCTTGCTTGGATGTGTTTCCAGGCTAATATTTTACAGGAGGAGGAAAACATTATCTACTGGCCTTTCCATCATGCTCCTTATCCCATCAAAGACACATCTATTGTTTGCAATTTGGAACATTAAACATTTTAATTACTACACAATACTTTTTATGTAATTAAAATTTAATGAATACAATGCATTTATAACCATTGATGTTCAAAAGCCAGAATGGTACAGTGAAAAGTACCTCCAATCCCTGTCATACATTGATCTCACTTCCTACCTCGCTTTCAAATCTCAGGCATCCTCTAGAGCAGCGGTTGCCAACCAGTGGTCCACGGACCACTCTGCGAGGTCCGAAAGGTTGGCGACCGCTGCTCTAGAGACCCTCCATGCATACACACAAGCAATAATAATATAGAGTCTGATTTTCTAACCCTTCTATTTTATCCCAAAGGTGGCATATTATGCACATTGTCCTTCTCCTTGATATTTTTCACTTACCACTATATCTTGGAGATGTTTCCATATCACACCTAGAGAGTTTATCATTCCTTTTTACAGTTGTATATAATTCCACAAAATGGATGAGCAAAGCAGCCCCTCCCCCCATGAATGCTTGGGTTGTTCCTAATATTTTATCACAAATAAAGCTGCCATCAAATTTATCATTTCATTTCTCTGTGGGTAGGTCTATCAGGTGAATTCCCCAAGGGCATGGGTGGACAAAGGGACTGATTTTCCATTTTGATAGGCATTGATAGGAATTGTCAAATTAGTCTCCAATAGAGTGTACAGACCACCGCTCCCATAAGCCATTGATGAAGGTGTTTGTTCCTCAAGAAACCTGCCAAGAGGTTGTACTTACTCGTTTCAGTTCCAGCGCAGCTGTCATTTGCTTTTCTCTTATTACGAGTGAAGCTCGGTGTATTTTTATTGCATCAACAGCGCTTTGCATTTTCTTTCCCATCAAGCATCCATATCCTTCAAATCATTTGTCCTTGTGTCTGTTTTTTTTTTAAGTCTTATTTTTAATACTTTCTAGTAGCTCTCTCTATATAACAGAGAGGTTGGCCCTTTGCCTGGGATTTGACTTGTAAATACCTGTTGTAAATGTGAATAAATTTCTATTGCTTTTGATTGTAAAAATTGGAAGAGATTGTAGAAACCGGATGAACTCCATGCAGACTGCCGGCCTGATGTTTCCCCAAAGGCTCCATGCCAACCCTGGAAGCCTGTGTTAATTTCCCTGCTCTATGCTCTCTCCAAAGTTCTCATGTATTAACTACCTTTTACTAAAGTAAAACTGAGTGCTTGGAAGATAACAGCAAAGCAAAATAAGGAAGCACTCTGATCATTTATTATACCACGGATTGAACCCCTACTTGTGCCAAACGTGTGTTGTCCTTTTTCCCAGCATGACAAATTAATGATGGTAAAATATGGGGCACGTTTTGATTTCATCTTTGACCTTAAACTCCCCTGCATGTAAGTTAACATATTTACAAGTTCTAGGGATTAGGACGTGGACATCTTTTGTGGGGAGCGTCGGTCTTCTGACCACAATGCTCCTTGATAATGTGGTGCTTTTAAACGAGGATTTACAAAGGCTGATTGGGGTACGTCTCACCTTCCTCTCCCGCTTTCTGTCA
The DNA here is from genome assembly GCF_014108235.1 of Myotis myotis. NCBI lineage: Eukaryota > Metazoa > Chordata > Mammalia > Chiroptera > Vespertilionidae > Myotis > Myotis myotis. The sequence continues at coordinate 33,299,141 of NW_023416390.1, read as the reverse complement.
CAGAGTTGGGGAGACCCAGGGCCCTTCCTGGTGGCTGGGGAGCCGGGCATTGGCCATCAGTCCCGTCCTCTTCAGTAGATCCTGGGGATGTGGATGGGTCTAGATCTGCCTCAACAGGATCTCTGGTGACGCCTGAAGGAGCCGAGTGAGTGACGATGCTGGGCTGTGGGTCCTCCCAGTTCCTAGCTTGCAGAAGGGTACCCGTTCTAGTGGCTGTGCCAGGGTAACTTGGAGTATTTGTAAAAAATACTGTAGACCTACAGATTCATAGATTCAAGGCAGGGACTGGCAAATCTTGTGTTATTTTTTCACAGGCCCTCTGGGTGCTTGTTTTTGAGTAAACCCATGTCCTAGATCACCGTGGTCCAGGCGTGGATTCCTGACACGTGGTGAGGACCCAGCTGTGTCCTAGTTGGATGTAAAACCCTGGGTGATAGGGCTGCCTGGCTCCCTCACCACTCTTCTTAGCTTGAAGATGTAGCCGGCCGAGGCGCACTAGCAGTTAGAGTCCTGGGAGGCAGGAGATAATTGCAGAAGCAATCCTTCTGAGTAATTACTTCTACACGTGTGGGCGTCTGCTTGAAACGGCTTTTGTTGTTGTTGCTCTGTATCAAATAATAACTACTGCTCCTTCCCACACTCTGGCTGGCTGTATTTTCCAAAGATGGCGTAACATCTCCCCTGCCGAGACGTGGGGGCCAATTCTCCTCTCCTTCAACCCAGACCCACTTGTAACCCACAGGTCATGGCAGAAGTGGCCGTGTCACCTCCATAGTTCGGTCGGGAAAGGTCACGCAGCTTCCTGCTTGTTCCCCTTGGGTGCCCGCTCTGGGGGAAGCACAAGGCCCAGTCACCCGCAGGTCCTCGTGTTGGAGGGGTCACAGTGGACAGCCCCCGCCGGGTGCAGCTCTCCGGCCTGTCCTGCAGAGACCCCAGCGAAGTCGGTCCCCTCCTCACACACTCTGGGCGTGTGAACGCTCCTGCTCACTGAAATTGCTTTGCCACTTCCAAGTCAGTGCTCGCACCATCCTTGTGGCCACTCGTGGCTGTGCGCAGAGAGGAGGGGAACGTTGAGTGGCCCAAGGGCAGGTCCTCATCTGAGGTCCCACAAGGTGACACTCTGCTTCCTTGTTTCAGCTCATGTCGCAAACAAGCGTCCTTTTCAGGGTCCACTCTGCCCCATTTTTGTGCTTTTTGTTGGTGATTTGGCTGATTGAAGTGGCCCCAAGTGCAGTGCTGGCACTCGGCCTAGTGTCCCTGAGCTCAGGGAGCCTGAGGGGTGCCTCTTGGAGAGAACCCTGTGTCCATGAGCTCCATTCAGGCCTGAGGGATGGGGCTGTGGGCTGTGAGCTCATTGTTAGTGCATCAGCAACATGGTACATCCACCGAGAGCAAGGAAGAGGAAACGTGCCCATCCGTACATGAGGCCACTCTGGTCGCTGCTCAAGTAGCATGATGACGCTACAGAAAAGGTGGGGAAGCGACTGGGTGTGTGGACTCCTGGGATGAGGAGCAATGTGAAACCCAGTGTAGTGGGCAGCGCCCTGGGGGTCTGGCCGCCAGAGAAATTCACAGGGACCGTTACTCAGGGGAAGGCGGAGCTCAAACGCTTCTCAACCAACATTTTAGTGTTAGAAGAAATACTGCTGGATTCTAACTCTGATTAATAATTGTATTTCATCTAATTAATTATTTTGAAGAAACAGATATTCATAGGCGTCTTTAAACAGAAGCATGAAACAAGGTTACATATTGATCCGTCAGCAGAAATGCCGGGAGCAGAGGCTTGCGGGAGTCACCCTGCCCTTTCCTGGGAGCCGGGGCTCCGAGAGTGCTCCCTGTGCTTGTGGGGTTTTATAGAACATAACTACGTGAGTAAGGAGGATCCACTGCTCTCGAGGTGCCCTGCACCCTCCAGGGCAGCCCCCAGCTGAGCCCTGCGGGAGACATCAGCCAACCGAGGAGCAGAGCAGTTCTGGCCGGGCCCCACCCGGGTTCCTGGGGCACAGATCTGAGGGATAGAAGCAAATGGTTGTGTGAGCCCATCATGCTTGGACATTGGAGACACAGCAATAGGTAATCAGAGTCAGGTACCAGGTGTGGTGGCTTCAGTAGGTGTTCTCTCTTTCCTTTCTAGCTATACTGCTGCAAAGTCAGTTATTGCCAGCAATTTACAAGGGAGAAAGCTGAAGTTTGAGTATAACTCGCTCTGGGTCACACAGTTCTAGAGTGGTAGACAGTGACTCAAACCCAGCATTAGCCTCGCCCAAATGCACTCCTCCCCCCTGCCCCTCACACACTACCTGCCAAGCAAGCCCCCTCTAACTCAGTCATTTATGTGGCCAAACCTTCTATGTCTTCCATGCTTTGCAGCTAAGATCATTAATAATTCTACAGAGTCTGTGCATTTCCACAGACACTCCAGTGAGAGTCTGCACAGAGCCTTTGGTCGCATGAGGACTGCAGACTGTTGGCTTGGGGTGTGCACACACCGAGTAGAAAGGCCGCCTGGAAAGGAGCGGTCCTGCCAGGAGGAAGTGTTCAGGTTGTGAAGGACGAGGGAGGCTGGAGGGAAAGCTCCTGAGGACTGTGGGAACAGCCCTTGCGAGGAGAGACTGAGCTGGGATTATTGTACTGCCTGGCACCTCATGTCAAGTGGAGCTTCCTGTGTCCCCACTGTGTCAGGGAAGAGGCCATGCACGTGTCCCCTAGTAGTCAGGTTGAGTTACCCCAAGACCATATAAAGGGGTCGGGGTCTGCTCCAGGCTTGGCTCCCAATGTCAAAAGGGGAGGTTTGTGGCTGTATGTCCGATGTGTCCTGGAGTTGCAGTGGGGACCCAACTCAGTGCCTTTGTCGCCGATGGAGAGGATGGGAAACGCCAAAGTGTGTTTGTCATTTTGATTCCATGCGCACAAAGGCAACAGGAGGTTGACTGAACCGTGGCGCATCATTGCTTTGTCCTAAGATTGGCAGGCTAGGTGGGCCAAGTTGGATGGCGGCCTTTACTGGGACTAGCAGGTGCTAAGGGTCAATGCAAGGTGGTGCATGCCTTCCAGCTTTGGGGGGCTGACGTGTCCCAGTGCACCCAGCTTCCAGGAAAAGCTGCTCAGCTGTATGTCCAGCCCTGTGCTGACCACCCTCAGGTCAACCTCAACACCACACTGTGAGACACGTATTGCATTGGCGATACCTGTTACCTTACATGGAAGAAAGGAGTCAAGGTTGCCAATCTGTTTATCTTAAAATAGGGAGCTTATACTAGATTATCAGATGGGCTGAGTGTGAGCACAGGGTCCTTATCAATGGAAGTCCAGATGGGCTGAGTGTGAGCACAGGGTCCTTATCAATGGAAGTCCAGATGGGCTGAGTGTGAGCACAGGGTCCTTATCAATGGAAGTCCAGATGGGCTGAGTGTGAGCACAGGGTCCTTATCAATGGAAGCAGCTGGCAGAAGTCAGTGACACAACATGAGAAAGACTGGACCAGCCATTGCAGGCTCTGTGGATGAAGGAAGGAGCCAGGAGCCTGGGAATGTGAGCAGCTTCTAGAAGCTGGAAAGGAAACATTTTCCCCCTTAGGACCTCCAGAAAACCCAGCCCTGCTGATAATTTGATTGTAACTGTGGGGGACCCGTTTTAGACTCTGACCTCCAGAGCTGTAAGGTAATAACTTTGTTTCAACGCACCACACCTGTGATAATTTGTTACAGTAGGAATAGGAAATCGATGCAGGTCTTATTCCCCACACATTAGCGATGTTAAACGGAGATTTAGAGAAACCGAGTGACTTGTAAAAACCAGCGACATTCACAGGTGACAATGGCAGCTGAGATCTGGTCCCAGGTCTGTGGACTCCAGGGTGCGGTTCTCCCGCACGTCGGTTTCTTGCTGCCTGGATTAGGTTTGGCAAACGTCAGAGACGTCGGTGCGAAGGAAGGGAGGCTCACCTCAGCTGCCTGGGATGTGTCCTGACAGGGACATCATGACATTGCCACTAGACCTAGTCAGGAATAACTCCATATAAATGCAAAATTTGACGTCTGGGTGGGAAGCATAAAATAGTAATAGAATTAAACTCAGCATTTCCTAAAACTGCAAGGGCTGCATCTCCATTCAACCTGCCTCCTTGTCCCGGCAAGCACTGAGGCAGAACTTGAAATTAGGAATATGCAAAAACTGCTGAGCCCGTGGTCATTAATATTTATGAGGTGTCAGAGGGGTGCTGACAAGTTGGCTGGAGGCCTGGGGTACTCCAGGTCTGGGTGGCTCTGCCCTGTCCCTGCACCGTAGACTGAAGGTTGCCCTGACTTTAACTTCTGCATTCGCCATCTGCTGAGCCGTCATTCAGACCATCCCAAGGGGTCTCCGTTCCTCTCCTGAGGTTTTTTCCTTTCCTTTTCTTTTCAAACTCTGCTTGTTACTTTATTTTTAAATATTTTTCATTATTTAATTTTTTTATTATAGTTTGCATTCAGTAATTTGTATTATTTTCAGGTGCACAGCCCAGCTGGTAGACATTCATAGGTTATAAAGTGTTCCCTCTGTTAATTCAAGTACCCACCTGGCACCATAGATAGTTCCTACAATATTACTGACTATACTCCCTATGCTGTACTTTACATCCCATGACTATTTTGTAACTACCAATTTTTACTTCTTAATCCCTTCACCTCTTTCAGCCAGCCCCCCGATACTCCTTTCCTCTGGCAACCACCAGTCTTTTCTCTGTATCTGAAGGTCTGTTTCAAATTTGTTTGTTTATTTTGTTCTTTAGATTCCACACATAAGTGAAATCATATGGTATTTGTCTTTCTTTGTCTGGCTTATTTCACTTAGCACAATACCTTCTAGGTCCATCCATGCTGTCTCGAATGGTAAGAGTTCATTCTACTTTATGGCCGAGTAATAATTCCATTGGATGTGTGTACTGCAGCTTTTTTTATCCACTCACTTGCGTTGCTTCTATATCCTGAGAATTTTCAATGCCCCTGGAGGGAAAGGTCACATTGGCATCCTCATCGGCCTCTCTGTTTATATCATGACCTTATCTGTGCTTCAAAATGGATTGTTTGCAACCTGAGGAATTGCCTGGAGGAATCACAGGTTCTGCTGAGAGGAACCAGGTTGGGCTGTGCACAGGCCTCTCACCCTATCTCCCCTTTAGTCAGAGTAATTCCATGCTCACCTGTTGTGGGTCTTTCACTGCCACTTGAGGTTCTATTTCAAGAAAGTGGTCCTCGGCTACCGAAAGCTTGAGAACTGATGAGGTCAAGGTCTGTGGTGGGGAGACTTACTCAGTAAGTGCTGACATGACTAAGATACACTAGACACTTGTCTAGTCACTGGAGAGGGAGCCTTGAATAAAAGAGACAAGTGCCTGCCCTCAGAGTCTTCCGGCCTTAGCCAGGTGAAGCAATGCTCCCAATGATCGCGGGCAACGTGGGATGCTTCTGCACTCAGCGATTTCTTGGTCCCCAGACCAAGAGATGTGTGTAATGCTTACGCTTAAACGCATACTTTCTTGTCCCTGGCTGTTACCTGATGGCATGGTGTCCCCTCTCTCAGTGACTCTGGGAGTCTCTAGATGTCCCATTTGTACTTAAGAACGTGTGGCTCTGGCCCCTCTTGGGGACCCAGCTGCTTCCCAGCCCTGACTGCTCTGCCAGTCCCTTCTGCTGACCCTGCGGCCCTGCACAGGGGGATCGTCCCCTCTGGGACCACAGCCGGGGCTGCTCTGGGCAGAAGAGTGGATGAAGCCCTTTCCCTTTCTGGTGCCCCCAGATCAGGCTGGTTGGTGATGAGGACCCCTCTTTCTGTCTTGGCTCCAAGCCTATCTCCCCAGGATTTCTGCTGATGTCTATGGGCTGGGTCAGGTCACCTGGGCTGGGTGCAGTCTGCTATCCTCCGACGACTAAGCCTCCATTCCTGCCTGGCATTGTCCCCTGGCTCTCTTTTGGAAAAATTCTCTCCCAAGAGGCTCCTCCATCAATCTCTTCTCAGAACGGGCTTCTTCTGGGTGGTCCCACCAGTTTTGCAGACAACCCTGACCGGCCCCCACGCCTGGCCCACCTCACCCTCCCCTCGCCAGGTTTCCACCCTCAAACTAATCAGGAGTTCATCTCTGACCCAGACTGGCTGGGTCGGCCCCGGCTGCTCCGCCTCCATGTGGCCTCCCTGACCCTGAGTGACACTGTCCTTTATACGGCTGTCAGCACTGGGAGCCATTGGGCAAGTCCCAGAGGCTTAAATGCTGTAGGACTTGCCCCTAGCTTTGCAGGCCCCGGGGGGAGCCTCTCCTTCTGAGAGCAGGGAAATAGACTCGGCTGGGCCTCACTGACTTCAAACACGCAGCATGGTGGCCAGACGTCCTTCCAGACTTACCTGGGCCTCCCAAAGAACAGCAGAGATGATCCCAGCCTCAATGTCAGCCTCCGGGTTCCTCAACCCAAGGGCATGGCAGTGCCCTCACTCCCTCCCTCACCTGGTCCCAGGCCTGCCTGCACGGCCCCACCTGGACTGGCGAGGGAAGGCGGTGAGAGAGACGTGCTCACCTGCTAATACATGTGTCAGCAATTGTTCCTTTTACTCTGGAGGGTGGAGGGGGCCCGACCCCCACCGCCCCTGACTCTGCCTTCCTCCCCCCCACACCCCAAGAGTGCTTTTCTCTGCCTCAGCTGCAGAAGCTGGGGAACCAAGGTGTCTCGGCCACGCTGGCGGTGGTGGCGTGTCCGGGCCGTGCATGGACATCTTGGCTTTCCCACAATCCATGTCTTCCTTCCTTGGGGTCAGGAATGGGGGCTGGTCAGACAGGTCAGATGCTGCTAGCCCATGTGGTGTCTGGTTAAAGATTCTAATCACATTAGAAATAGTACATTTCTCAGAGAGACCCAGTCTCTCCAGTTTCTGGCTGGCCTGAGAAGCTGGACACTGGGTAACTGGGGGTCCCCAGGGAGCATTGGCTGGCCGCTTCCCCGAGACCGGCTGGCTCCCTCCCGCGCACACAGCCTGCCTGGCCCGCTTCTCTCTCTTCCTGTCCAGCCCCCGAGGTTTCCGCGTGTCCAAGCTCTGCCTTTATCGTAATGGCTTTGGAATCGCTGGAGTTATTTATAGAGCTCCCCTTCATTTCCTCCCGGCCACACACATTCTGACCGGAGTGAGAACTGTAATCGCAGATAGTAAGAAGAGGGAAAGGACCCGATTTATTTGTAATGATGAGAAGAAGGAAAGGGCAGACGGAGGTCACCGACTGCCTCCCTTCACCCGCTCATTCCCCACGGTTGGTTGGGTCATGGTTCCCTGTGCGGTGGAGCCCTGCCTCAGGACAGATGTGGCTGATGATGAGGGACGGCAGGGCCCCTCTTGGGCCGGAGCTGGCTGCCCTGGCCACCACGCTGTGTAGCTCAGAGAAAGGAAACCCTGCCCAGGTGTCACGGAGGTTGCGGGGGACTCAGTGGGCACAGTTCTGAGTCAGGTGGTGACACCTACAGAGGAGGACAAGGGAGGGGAGGGGGCGTCTGACACTGTCCTGGAAATCAGGACACTCAGGCTGAACTCAGCTTTTCCGGGGGCCCTTGGCTCAGTTTACCCAGCTGTACAATGGGGGCGCTTCATAGAAGGTGAGTGTGACCACGGAGTGGTGTTTATTGCGATGGGCCTGACGGCGTGTGGGAGAGACTGAGACGGCAGAGACCGGGGCCAGCAGTGAGGGAGGTGGTGCTGAAGGCGAAGTGGATATGGAACCATCGGGGTGATGCAGGCTGTGGTGGGGCCGCCGCCAAGACCTGCCCAGCGCAGGGCAGGAGTGAGTGCTTAGAGTTCACGTTTGATCCCAATGTTTCCACACTGGGTGTGTCCTGGCTTCCTGTGTATTAATTACTCGGTCAATCAGCACACGCTTATTGCTCCCTGCACCGGCCAGGCGTTCTGACAGGTGCTGAGCCACAGAGTCCCAGCATCAAAGAATCACATTCTCATGAGGAATCGGGGACACAGATAAGCCTCGAGGGGGTGCAGGAGGTCTGTGAGAGCTGGGAACAGCCCCCATCCCCTCACCCCTGGGCACCGCTGCTGCCTCTGTTCTCGCTGAAGGAGGTGACTGGTCACTGAGCTGACGCCGCCTCTCGATGCCTCTCTCGTCCTCCTGCCACCAGGCTGGCAGAGCCTGCGGTCCAGGGAGATGAGCTGGTCCCGGCAGGACGAGCCAGGCGTTTTCCTCCAGACCTTTCGTCCAGGCAGTGCCGACTGAGTTTGGCCCTGCTGACCTGCCATCTTCCTTGTCTCTCTTCATCCCATGTTGGGCACCTGGCTATGCTGGTCCAGGGTCTGGATTTAAGTCTAACCCAGGGGCTTCGTTTTAACTCTTATCCGAGAGGCCAGCCGTGGGCGCACCTGGTGCTTCTTCCTCTGTGAACCAGGGTCACAGCAGAGTGCGCCTCCCGGGGGGGCTGGGAGCCTCAGGAGCTGGTCACCGGAGCTTTCAGGGCAGTGGGTGGGGCGTAAGTGCTGGGGGACTGAGAGGCACGCTGTTTCCTCTGTGGCCATCAGGCGTGTGGCTCCAGCAGGAGGGAACCCCGTGGAGAGCAGGTGAACAGCCGCCAGGATGCTGGTCTCCTCCAGCCCTGCCCATGGCCGCAGACCAGGCACCCCCACAGGGAGGAGCCCGGCCTGAGGGGCAGGAAGTTACACTGAGGGGCCACTGTGGCCCACTCAACAGCAAGAGTTTTCATTAAATGGGGAGGGTAATGGTGGGAACCGGCCTGTTCCAGTAACTCATTCTCATGGCGAACTCATGAGTTAGGAACACAGAGGCTCAGGGAGGTGACACCACCTCCAACAATGTCAACACCCACTGTGACACCCCCCACCCAGAAAAGCTCTCATTCTTGCCATTGCCCCAGGGTCCGCCTCCAGGGATGGGAACTGCTCACCTTCCGCTTGTAGAATTCGGTTCTCCCTCTTTCTTTCAACAGGTAAAACTCTCTCTTTGTGGACAGAAGACATGAAAACGTCTCGCATTTTGATGTTATGCCTCTTTGCCCATTTGAAATACCAGGCTTTTTGCCATTTTTGCTTTTAGCCAAAATCTTGTATAGTCCCAACATGGTACAGGACTCTGCATGTCCCAGGGATGGTTCTGGGACCGATGGCCTAAGTAGAATGTGGTTCTTCAGGCAAACTCATCTCTAGTGCTTACTCTCCTGGGCTCCGTGTTGGCTTCCGTTCTTGCTCCTTCCCCTGCCCTCATCCCATTTCAGCGTTGTTTCTAGACGAGGTGCCTCAGAACGTCAGTGTCACCCAAGGCATTCTCGTTCACCCACACCCTCCCCTCCGAAAGAAGTTCACTCCTTTGGCTGAAAATGTGTGCTCTTGAAGCAAGGACGTTTGAAAACGAACATGATGTATGCAAAAAGATGCTCGTCTGTGTTTATATTTATATCTCTGGGAATTTCAAAGCAAACTAAATGTGCTGTTAAGAAAATTACAGTTTTCCATCAGCTGAAAATTATGCAGCCCCAGCAAGACAAAGCGGTGGGAATGCTTGGGCAGGTGGAAGGGGCAGAATACCGGAGAGAGTGCGGCTCTGCCGCGGCGCAGAACGTCCTGCGTTAGTCACGTTCCCGGGGACAGCCATTCACTGAACGTGTACGTGAGCCCGGCACAGTGCGAGCTGGTTCCTCCTGCTGTTCTCACTGATGCTGCAGGCAAACATGAGGTGCTCCAGCAGAAGGTCACTGTCGGATGCTGTAGAAGGGATGCACAAGGCTGGCAGAGACATGGAGGACAGAACATTAAGGCCTGTTCTGACTTGAGATTCCAGGACCCACTGATGACTCTCATGCATGAGCCCCTCATCCTCTCTCCAGGAGCAGGAGTCTGGCCACTTGTGCAGGGACCCCTCTTTGCTCTTGTCACAGCCCAGTCAACAAAGCAACTCTCCGTCCAGTTAAACCATAGCACATGCACCATCTCTCAAGGCTACTTTGGTTCTGGCATGATGTTGACAAGCAAGAAAATAGCCAGTCACGAGTTCAAGGAACCATGCAGAGTTTCTGTGGCAACTCCTCCCAGCTTGGGTTTCAGAAGTAGATTTTGAGTCTTGCAGGAAGATTTCTTTAATCTGCGTCCTTGCCCTCATCACACGGACTGGTCTTTTCATGTGTCCGTGAGAAGCCTCCCTCCTTGAGAGGGTCCACTCACGTTCCTTGACATCCACAGGCATTTGTGACCATCACAAAATCTCCTTTCGGAGCATCCTGCCCATGTCCTGTTATCAACCAACTGAAATTTTGTCAAAGAAATAAACAAGGAATTCCTTGTAATTTTTAAAAATATATGTTATTGATTTTTTACAGAGAAGAAGGGAGAGGGATAGAGAGTTAGAAACATCGATGAGAGAGAAACATCGATTAGCTGCCTCCTTCACGACCCCCAGTGGGGATGTGCCCGCAACCAAGGTACATGCCCTTGACTGGAATCGAACCTGGGACCCTTGAGTCCGCAGGTCGACGCTCTATCCACTGAGCCAAACCGGTTCGACTGTGATATTTTTTTAAATAAACTCAGTCTTTGGAACTGGACACTGAGGACCATTTCTTGTTGACGGGCCTTCCCTCCAAGAATCCACATTAGCCATGTTTCCGGGTTAAATGAAACTTTATTCTCACCCAGTGTTGTCAGCCTCCAGGAGAATAAGCAGCAGCCTCAGGAAACAGATATGTCTGCGGCTTTGTGTGTGGAAGAATAACATTCCCTCCCCTCCCAGCCCGGGAGAGAGCAGGTCCCCGTGCGCCCCAGAAGGATGCCAGATGCAAGGGAGTTTCCTTTCTTTGGCTGGTCTTTCAAGTGAAGTGGAGAATTCTTGGAGCATGAGTCATCTATCCTGACTCCGGGGAGGACTGGGTGGCCAGGACCTCCAGGGGAAGAGGAAAAAGGGAGAAAGAGGCTGAACCCATGATCCTGCGGCTCTGGGAGAGGCTCCCTGTCACTGCCCATCTTCCCCGGACCTCTGCCCACTATTTCTCACACGGGAGCTGAAGAACATGGACATATAAAGCCAGCCATGCAGAGCCGGGGCCGGCAGGGGGCCCCGGAGGAGGGGAGCATCTGTTCCTCCTCTTTCTCCAGGGGTCCCAGGCTGAGAGGAGGGCTTGTCTGTAACAGGCCGTGGGCCTCAGGGCCCAGCTTCCACCGGGGTGAAACCTGCCCTTCTCTCCACAGGGCCACAGGCCAACCCAGGGTTCCAGGAACATGACCCCCAAAGGGGAAATGAGCAAACTCTGGCTCCAGTTCCCTGCATTCAAATGTCCCCTGCTGGTACAAAAAGCCCATTTCAAGGACAAACCTCCGTCCTCCTGAGGGGTAAGCAAATGGCTACTCTTTGTGGTGGCCAGACAGGCGCTCTGCCAGTTGGTTGCAGAGCAAGTGTGTAATTTAGGAGGTGAAGAGGTGCATTACCAGAGGCTTCTTCGTTTTGCCAAGTGATTTTTTACACGGAATCACACAGGGTTTTGAGTGTTTGCTTCCGATTCACTAACTGCTTGTAAGGCGGCAAAGCCTACCATGTCAGGGCCCTGTTAGCGGAGGTCCATCAGGAAAGAAGGCAAAGGGCTCCTGGAAGCCCCACCCCGTCTTCCATCTGGGTGGCCTGGCCAAGCTAAGGTCCGCAGCACCCGGAGCCTCGGGACATCAGTGCAGGCTCTTTGTCACTGAATTTAGGATGTGTTTAAGTGGCTGTCTTTCCTGCAGGTCTTCGAAGGCCTTTGCATATGAAAGTTTGCTTTGTGAGTGGAGTCGTGTTGTAGCTTCCAATATTTTATTTGACCTCATAACCCTGTGGATTTGCATTCATTCTTGCTGACCCTGTTCTGAGGAACAGAGAAGTAGGAAAAAGCTCATCTGCAGACCGTGCTCCACAAACACAGCTCGTGTTGCATGCAGGAAATGTTTTTCTGCAAAGCACGCTGGTTGATTTTTATGCAGATTATGGAAATGGTGAATAACTCCCACGTATCTGCTCAAGGCGTCCAAAGCGTGCACCGGGGGAGCCTGATCACTCGGAGAGGGGTTTGTTTGTCCTGAGCGCTCATTTCCCACCTGCACTGCTGCTCACCTGGGGTTGGGCAGGACTTGAAGGGGACTTAGCATCCCTTAGGGCACAGGGTCCCCTTCAGCCACATGATCCACCACTCCGGTCCGTCTTGAAGAAGACACTCTGTGACTTTCTCAAAGGACTGGTGCTGTGTTAGCCTGGATTCTGCCAAACAAATAGTGGCAGGATTTGGGCTTTGCTATAACAGTTAACACCGTGTTGCATAAGTGGTTCCGGTGTGTATTTCAGGGAAACGTTGATCAATGATCAGATGACCTAATCAGTTTATGAGAAGCAGGCTTTGGAGTTCTTTCCCGCAAACAACTGCCCACTACCTGAGGTCGTAGTCCATTCCGGTTCTAAGCCTCTTATGGGCTCTTTGTGTCAGAGGACGCTGAGCAGGACGGGAAATGTGATGGCCAGCCCTGCAGTGCGGGTTTTAGAATAGCCACATTAGCCCCAGCCCCAAGGTCTCCAATGACCCCCACGCCCTAAAGAAGTCCAAGTCCTTAGCTTTGCACTCAAGGCTGTTCACAATCTGTCCTCTTCTCACCTTTGCCTCTAAATCTTCCTGTGACTGACTCCTCCGCGGAAAGCATCTATCTAGTCAAATGGTTTCAGTCACTGTTCCCTAATTGGTTCCATGGAACATTCTCGCCTGCGTCTTTACTCACAGTTGATCTCATGCCTGATGGCTCCCCCGAAGCTCTTCGGCGGTGCGCCTCCCACGGAGTGGCATGGAACAGAATGTGCACTCCCTTTTCTTGGATATTTTTAGCCTTTTATTACCCTCATGACTAATTTGATGATGAATTTTTAATTCCAAGACTTTTATGGCCTTCAATGTTGCATTTGAATAACTTTAGTGGTCTTTAAGAAAATCCATTGTCTATCTAAAGAAGCGTTTCCACTGATCTGCGAGAATGTTCACTTTTGCTACATAGTAAATGAGAAAATTTGCTAATCTGGCTTCCCAACATTCATTGCTAGCATTTGGTATTTATTTCTAGTTCCTCAATGATACATCTACTTGCCTTCACACTGCACCTATTGGAGCAAACAACTCTATAGCTTAACCTACTGAACATTCTTAGATGAAGAGATAAAAATTACAAGGGACTCTTGAGGGATATGCTTTGCTTCTACTTATACTTATACAGAACTAGCTCGGCCCAGCATGTTTTCAGCCAGTGAGTCGTTAGCAATGAACCTAGGTGTGTGCCAGATAAGGAAAACGTACATTCGGGCAGTCATCACACTGGTACAACCTCAAGAGCCTTGGACTAAGTACCATCATGGTTGCATTGCTTCTCTCTGAAGGAATCAGGTGGTAGAGATTTTGCTCATCCACAGGAAGTAAACAGGCTACAGTCTACATTACAAAACAGACTAGAGTCTACATCGCAATATTTTGAATTCAGAACCCATGTGTGAAGCTGTAATGAACCCCCAGGGAACGGACAGGTGATCACAGATGTAGCCTGCGTGGCAGGCATGGCCTGGGGACTTGCTGGGTCAGGAAAGAGAGTGTTGATGATAATGAGAGTGTAGGAAGCAGGACGAAGAGAAAGCGAAGGAGGCAAGAAAGAGGAGAACTACTGAATGATTGAATAAGATCTTGGCTTTTAAAATCTAGACTTTTTAGTTGCAACCAATATTGACAGAAATATAGCTCAGACACCTCGAGCAAAACAAAACAGAACATTCCCACCCAAGATAATTGGCTCATTAGGTAAAAGCCCAGGCATAGCGGATGTTCCAGCTACCAGAGCATCATCATGAGGACTGCATCTCTGGCTCCACCTTGGGCTCCGCTCTTCTCAGCAATAGTTTATTCCCCAGCAGAACATGGTGGTGAGGATGGGCACCGGCAGCTGCTGGCTCACAGGTCTTTGTACCTTGGGAACCTTGCGGGAAGAGAGACCGCCCCCATCCCCACATAGGATGGGTTTCCCTAAGTGTAGCACCGATGTATAGACATCCCAGCAGTGAGTATGTGCACCAGTCATCACATGGACTCCAGACACCTGCCAGTGTTGAAGGTCAAAATCATTCCTAGTGTTTTTTTTAATGTATTTTTTTTTATTGATTTTTTACAGAGAGGAAGGGAGAGGGATAGAGAGTTAGAAACATCAATGAGAGAGAAACATCGATCAGCTGCCTCCTGCACACTCCCTACTGGAGATGTGCCTGCAACCAAGGTACATGCCCTTGACCAGAATCGAACCTGGGACCCTTCAGTCCGCAGGCCGACGCTCTATCCACTGAGCCAAACCGGTTAGGGCATGTTTTTGTTTTGTTTTTTGATATTTGCTCTCCTTTATTTGTTAGTTACAAAATCTCATTTTTGACTGGACTCAGACTTAGAGGTAGAAGCTCTAAGAGAGGACAAGCTACATCTCTTCGCAATCTGTTCCTGGCGTTTTTCTTTGGCCTCCTTCATTCTCTTAGCCAAAAGCTTAGCATATTCTGCGGCCTCTTCCTTGTTTTTCTTAGTACGTTGTTTCTTCAGAGCAATACGCCTGCGTTTGTGTTGCAGGACACGTGGAGTAACAAGACGCTGAATCTTGGGTGCTTTAGTCCTAGGTTTCTTACCTTTGTTTAGGGGCTTTCTCACAACATATTTGCAGACATCATCTTCTTTGGAGAGATTGAAAAGTCTGCGGATTCTGCTGGCTCTTTTGGGCCCCCGGCGAGGAGGCACGGTGGTATCAGTGAGACCAGGAATATCTTTCTCCCCGTTTTTTACAATGACCAAGTTGAGAACACTGAGGTTGGCATCCACAATGCAGCCCCGAACAGATTTGCGCTTTCTCTCTCCGGGCCTCCTCGGTCTGTAACAGGAGTGCCCCTCACTCAGCAGCAGGCGGACTCGGCTGTGGGTCAAGACACCCTGCTTCATAGGGAAACCTTGTTTGTCGTTCCTGCCACTGATTCGAACCACATAACCCTTTCATTCTTCACCCAGCGTGTCGGCAGCGACCTCTGTGGCCATATGCTTCTCATAAAAGGTATGGAGTTTGTGTTCATCGTCCACTTCAATGAGTTTCTGGCAGCCAGTGGCTGGGAAAGAGATGTTGAGCTTCATCCTGAAGCAGCCGACAGCCTCCGAGGCGCCACGAAAAAGAGCTCCCAGTTTTTGTTTTAACCAATGTCCCAGCGATAGACCCCAGGATAGCCTTCATTTCTAAGGGAGGAATCTTTTCTCTCAGAATTGCACAAGCTTGAGTACGTGGCAGAATTGAGATGACAAATATGTGTTTTAGACTCCTGGCCACTTGTGAGTTCTCTCAGATCTATTTCTTAGATACAGTCAGAAGCAGAACATCTGAGAGAAATGTTTGCACAGAGGGAAATCAGTTGGATAAGATTTTATTTAGATAGTTGAAATAAAATGGCACTGAAGTCCAAGTTCATTAGAACTTCTAAAATGGCTTCCACTGTAGGAAACCATATACATGTTTAGACAAAAGGCAATGAATATTTCTACATATTTATACTTAATATCATGAACAAGGAAAGTGCAGAATGTTAAAGATGTCTCCACAGTAGACTTCATGCAGTAGCTTTGCTTAATAAGATTTTGAGACAGTAACTTGAACTTGCATATAATAGTTCATTCTTTGCAGGAAGTTCCTTATAGGATGTAACAAATGACCAAAGGAGAATCATACTATTTATAGAACAGTGCCTGGCATAATTAGTGAAAGAGTAATAACCAAAAATCAAATCGCTTAAGTCAAGGATGTACTTTTGATTAAGTAACTTTGGTTATGATTTCTTTGGTTCTTAATGGAGATTGTCTCTTTTCCTCAATTAGAACACTGGACTCTTTCTGCAGCCCAGTTTGATGGTCTTGGTTTAAGTAATGCCAATAACAAGCATTTCTTTTTAATCCACCGAGGTCATGCTTAACCAGAGGAAGAGAGGAAGAGAGGAGAGAGAGAGAGAGAGAGAAAGAAACATTGATCAGTTGCCTTCTGTAGGCTCCCCAACTGAGGCTCAAACCTGCAACCCAGGTGCATGCCCTGACTCAGAATCAAACGGCACCTTTCAGTGCACAGGCCAGCGCTCAACCAACTGAGCCACTCTGGCTGGGCAATAACAAGTATTTTTGAGGAAGTCAATGGACAACACAAATCTTATATGTACGTAATGAGATCTCATTATTAATAAAACCCAATGTACAAATACCATGCAGACACACTTACTCCTTACCCAGGAGTTTATGGTGCTGACGTATGGTCCCATGCTCCAGCAGTGTGACCTCGGTAGCACAATTCCTGTGTGGGCATCATGGCTATGTTATAATTTCAGTGCACATATGCATCTGCGTCGTTAGTTGTCACACTGAATCATTCCCTTCTCTTTCAGAGCATATTTTCCTCATCTGGAGTTAATGTAGATTTGCTCTCACATAAGCATCTGTGGAATGAGCCTGGACATTGCTCAACAGGGCTGGCTGGAAGGGGAGGAAAGGAAGAATAGTGGCTAATCATTAACGTGTGGTGTGGGTGTTCAGTTGGGAGAAAACAGCTGGCGAGCAACGGCCTTACCTCTGATTCACAGCCATGGGTGGTGACCCCTACAGTCTGGCCAAGAAAGGGTCACAAGCCTTCAGTTCAGTCTCAGGGTTTAACCAGGAGTTTAAACGTCTTCTTTGCCAACACCTAGATTTAATTAAACACGGCTAATTCTAATTTTAGAACTCAGCTCGAACCTTCTTGTCACTGCTCCAAAGGGGTGCTCAAGGGAAAAGAAAGGATTCTTTGAGGTCAGCTCTCTTATCGTACGTGAGAGCAGCCGGCGCGGAGGCTGGGTCACCTTCGCTGGGTCAGAGGAGGAAAGCCCCCTGAGTGGTGCCATAGGAATCATTCCATAAGGTGAGGCCGTATTTGGGCAAAAGAAAAAATGAAACTGAGGCAAAACATTCAACATCTCCAACATTTGAAACCAGATATTAGTTGAAGAAATCATTATCTAGTAAGAAAATCAGGTCCTAGAAAGCGAGTCTGCTTTATGTTTATTTTAATGTAGTTTGGACTCTGATAATATTATGCATCATTGAGCCTGTTGAATTTAATATGGTGATAAAATGTAGTAGAATAAAAGGACTCCCAAGCTACTCATTCCATCCATCAGTCAAAAAACATTTACTGAATATCTTCTTTACAAACGGCATGGAGCCCTACCATGGCAACCTGACAGCTTTCTATACACAGAGTCACCATCCCAACACCATCACCATTATTTCACCATCATCATCACAACACCATCACCATCACCATCCTATCACCATCACTGTCACAACACTATCACCATCATAGCACCATCACCATCACCATTACAGCACCATCACCATCATATCACCATCACTATCATATCACCATCACAACACTATCCCATCACCATCACATCACCATTACAGCACCATCACCATCATATCACCATCACTATCACAAGACTATCACCATCATAGCACCATCACCATCACCATTACAGCACCATCACCATCACCATTACAGCACCATCACCATCATATCACCATCACTATCACAACACTATCACCATCATAGCACCATCACCATCACCATTACAGCACCATCACCATCATATCACCATCACTATCATATCACCATCACAACACTATCACCATCACCATCACATCACCTTTACAGCACCATCACCATCACCATCACCATCGCAGCACCATCACCATCATATCATCATCACCATTACAACACTATCACCATCATATCATCATCACCATCACCATTACAGCACCATCATCATCACCATCATAGCACCATCACCATCATATCATCACTGTCACAACACCATCACTATCAAAGCACCATCTCCATCATTTCACCATCACCATCACAGCACCATTCTAGTTTTCTCTGTTCTCAGTAAAAGGCACCTCCTTCCTTCACTTTGTTAATGCCTGTCAGCCACGAGGTTTTCGTTTGGTTACTCAAATGCACCCATTTCCTGTGGCCCAGAGCCTTTGCATGTGTTGTTCTCTTTACTTGGAATGTTCTGGTCCTCACACTCCACTGACTTCCAACTCATGCTCAGAGAGGCAACTCTGCTCCCATCAGTCTTTGTTATAGTATTTCATTCCTTTCCATCACAGTACTCACCACAGCTTAGAATTGTATATTTGTTTGTGCACTTAAATGATTAATACCTGGTCCTCTACTAGACTGTGCACTCCAGGAGGGCATGGATCATCACTGTAGCTGGCATACACCAGGAAGCTCTTGAAACACTGGACCTCAAGCTTGGTTGAATGTTGGAATCAGCTGGGAAATTTTAAAAATTCGGATGCCTTTGTGCTTTGCCCCGATTTTCGGATTCAGTGGGTCTGGGGTGTGGTCATCCTGGGAGCAGATGCACAGAGAGAGGCTGCTCTTGCTGTTCATCTTATACTTAAGCTTTATCATGATTATCATCGTCAGTACTAACGTGGTTAGTCTATTCATGTGAAAAGTGCTTTGTCCATACGGGTGCTTTGGACATCTGTGAAAATCTACACATTTCCAAGTTTTAAAGCAAAACTTTAAATACTTGGAGGAGAGAACGGGTCTTTCTCTTTTCTTCCTGCAGATGGAGGTGAGCTGGAGGAGCTCACGTCACCCTTCGGCTCTCCCTCCGCTCTGCGGTTACTGAGGGGCCTGATGGCCCAGCGGGCCACCTGCCCACCCAGAAGGGCAGTGCCAGTTGTTACCACAGGAAATCCACAGGCTGCAAAGTGCAGGGCCGCAGCCACTTCTCCAGCCAGCGCCTTTATGGTTGCATTTCAGCGTCAATCTCCAAAGCATGTTTTCCTGAATTTGGTTGGACGGGCTGAAAACCGTGACTTTGGATGAAGTGAATGATTTGCAGCCATTTCAGGAAGGCTTTCGGCAGCGAGCTGAGGACACAGCTCCCTGGGCAAACCCATCACCGTCCCCAAGAAGAGGATGATAACGTCAGGACCTTGCACACGGCCAGAAAAGCAGGCTCACAGTTGACAGAAGGTCTTCAAACGTGCTAAAAAGGCTTAAAAAATGCTTGAAGATATGAAATTGCCCTACTTATAAACGCCCTTCCAAACTTATTTTTGCATTGCTTTGTGCGAATTAAAAATACGTTAAAAAGTAAGATTTTTTTTAAATTTTGAAAATAATCCTACGTTGAGGGACATATCAGCAAATCAGAGTGAACTATAAAGAGGAAGAAAGAATCACCAGAAATCTCAGCGCCCTGTGAAAATGTGTTTCCCTGAGCGGCTGGTTCCAGGCCTTTCCGGGACCTCCTCCGAGTCCACTGTGTGCAGACTTATCGGCCAGAGCAGCACCCCGCAGGCTCTTATCACCCCCTCCAGACCTGCCCCCTTTCCTTTCCTCCTCCAGATCACCGTCCCCGCCCCCCAACCATTTCCTGTGAATTCCCTCGGGACCTAAGAGGTTTCTCCCCCTATGTCTCACACTTAATTTTGATTTCTCAATGTAAATGTCATAAAGCTGATTGTATCAGGGTGGTGACTCGAGGGAGGGTTGAGGACAGATGGGGGTAAGATGCAGGCAGATAGTATGGGTCCTCAGCAGCAGCCTCGGGCAGTGATGAGAGGGAGTTTTCCTTGGGCTTATGCCTCTATAGGGGTCAAACTGCCACAAGGAACACTTTTGGGGCCAAAAGGATGCCCTTTACTCTGTGATTCCTGCAGGATGTGTTCATAACCTGCTCCTCAAAAAGTCCAGAGGCCACAGGAAACAAACAACAAACAAACCAAACCAGCCAGCGGTGCTTCTGCTCCTGTGTTCCTGCCCCCGCCCCTCCTGCCACCAGAAGGAGTTTGATCATATCTGGAAAGGAGCTGAAACCAGAGTTGGTCCTTAGTTCTGCTGTGTGGGTGGAGGCTCTCTCAAGGGGACAGGAAAGAGTCTCTTGCCCTTTGGGAATGCAGGAGTATGTTTTTTTGGAAAACTATTTTCTAAGGCCAGCAGATAGTTGGGAAAGAAATGAAAGGCGATTATGATTATTCCAAGGAATACTGCTTCTATACAGCACCTTGAAAAGATCTTCCCTTGTAAGGGACCCGGAGGTTGGGAGGTGCCAGAAGGGATGTGGGGGGTGCAGCAGACATCTAGTCCCCATCTTTCTGTGACTCTATGCTTGGCCATCCTGGGCCGCTGAGTGGGAGCCCAGCCTGTCCCCAGGGCCACAGGACAGCAGCAGGAGCAGCTTTGACATAGCTGTCCTTTGCTGCCTGGTGGCGTCGCAAACAACACCTGCTACTTCTTGGTTATATCTATCTATCTATCTATCTATCTATCTATCTATCTATCTATCTATCTATCTATCATCTAAAAAGCCAGTGATAGTAATGCCATAACAACTGACTGTTATGATGCCCACTGCAGCCAGCAAACAAGCTGGGTAGGGGGGCAGGGCCGGTTGGCCAACTTCCTGCAGCCCCTCCCCCTGGTTGGTCCCACCCCTGATGGGCCCCCACCACCCCATAGGCCCACAGCCCCTCCCCCCAGCCAGCTCCACCCCCGATCGGCCCCCACCCCAATCCGGGACAGGGTCACCAACTAATTGCCCAAGGCCCCTCCCCCCAGCCAGCCTGGCCCTGATCAGGCTAATAGGGGCAGCCAGCTGGCCAACCTCCTGCCATTTCCTCCTCCCAACAGGCCTCGACCCAATCTGCCCTGATTTGGGCCAGGCCAGCCAGACTCCACCCATGCATGAATTCATGCACTGGGCCTCTAGTATGTATATCTACACTAATAAAAGAGAAACATGCAAATTGGTGTCACTCCGCTATGCCCACCAGCCAATCAGAGCAACTATGCAAATCAACCCAACAAAGATGGTGGTTAATTTGCATACACAGGCGCGGAGCAAAGACTGAAGGCTCCGGCCAGACTGAAGACTGAAGACTGAAGACTGAAGACTGAAGACTGAAGACTGAAGACTGAAGACTGAAGACTGAAGAGGCTTGGCTTCTCCGCTGCAGCTGCAGCGGAGAAGCCAAGCCTCACTGTGGCTGGACCAAAGGCCTGGGTCCCAGGTGTTGGAGGAAAACTGGTGCCAGCAGCCAGGGGAAGGAAGGCCTATTGCGTGAATCTTCGTGCAATGGGCTTCTAGTATATATATAACACATAACACTAAAATTCAGCATATAACCATTTTGAAGTGCACGTCAGTAGCATGTAGAACATTCACTATGTTGTGCCATCATCACCTCTATTTAGCTCTAGAACCTTTTCATCACTCAGTCCCCTCATTCCCCCTCAACTCCAGGCCTGGCAACCCCTAATCTGCTCTGTCTCTATGGATATGCTTTTTCAGAATGTTTCATAGAAATGGAATTAAGCAGTAGGTGGCCTTTTGTGTCCGCTTCTTTCACTTAGTGTGATGTTTTCAAGGTCATCCATGTTATAGTATGCATCATTCCTTCTTATGGCCAAATAATAGTTCACTGTATGGATAGACATCTCTTTCTCTTTGTTGTCTTTTTTCTTTATTTTTATTGTTGACATTATTATAAATGACCCCATTTCCACCCCCCTTTGCCCACCTCCTCTCAGACCCCACCCTCTTTCCCCCTAGCCCACACTGTTGTCTGTATCTATGGGTTATGCATAAACTATGCTCTTTGGCTAATCCCTTCACCTTCTTTCATCCAGTTCCCACATCCCCCCCCCCGCCCCCGCCACCCCGAAGATCTGTCAATCTGCTCCATGTATCCATGCCTTTATTTTGTTCATCAGTTTATTTTGTTCATTAGATTCCACATATAAGTAAGATCATATCATGTTTGTCTCTCTGACTGGCATATTTCATTTAGCATAATAATTTCAGATCCATCCATGCTGTTGCCAAAGGTAAGATTTCCTTCTTTTTTATGGCCTCCTAGTATTCCATTGTGTGAGTGTACAACAACTTTTTTTATCCACTCATCTATCAATGGGCACTTGGGCTGTTTCCAGGTCTTGGCTTTTGTAAATAATATTGCTATGAACATAGGGGTGCATATATTCTTTCAAATTGGTGTTTCAGGATTCTTAGGATATATTCCCAGAAGTGGGATAGCTGGGTAAAAAGCAGTCCCATTTTTAATTTTTTGAGGAAACACCATACTGTTCTCCACAGTGGCTGCACCAGTCTGCATTCCCACCAATAATGCACTGAGATTTCCTTTTCTTCACATACTCTCCAGCACTTGTTGTTTGTTGATGGTAACCATTCTGATAGGTGTGAGGTGATATTTCATTGTGGTTTTAATTTGCATTTCTCTCATGGCTAGTGCATTTAGCATTTTTTCATATGTCTCTTGGGCATCTATATGTCCTCTTTGGAGAAGTGTCTAGTCAGGTCCTTTGCCCATTTTTTTTTTATATATATATTTTTTTTATTGCTTAAAGTATTACAAAGGGTATTACATATGTGTCCATTTTATCCCCCCGCCCTAGACAGTCCCCTAGCCTCCCCTATCCCCCAATGTCTTATGTCCACTGGTTATGCTTCTATGCATGCATACAAGTCCTTTAGTTGATCTCTTACCCCCCTACCTCCTGCCCCGCAACCCTCCCCGGCCTTCCTGCTGCAGTTTGACAATCTGTTCGAGGCAGCTCTGCCTCTGTATCTATTATTGTTCAAAAGTTTATAATGGTCTCTATTATCCATGAATGAGTGAGATCATGTGGTATTTTTCCTTCATTGACTGGCTTATTTCACTTAGCATAATGCTCTCCAGTTCCATCCATGACGTTGCAAATGGTAAGAGTTCCTTCCTTTTTAGAGCAGCATAGTATTCCATCATGTAGATGTACCACAGTTTTCTAATCCATTCATCTACTGATGGGCACTTAGGCTGTTTCCAGATCTTAGCTATGGTGAATTGTGCTGCTATGAACATAGGGGTGCATATATCCTTTCTGATTGGTGTTTCTGTTTTCTTGGGATATATTCCTAGAAGTGGGATCACAGGGTCAAATGGGAGTTCCATTTTCAGTTTTTTAAGGAAACTCCATACTGTCTTCCATAGTGGCTGCACCAGTCTGCATTCCCACCAGCAGTGCACAAGTGTTCCTTTTTCTCCACATCCTCTCCAGCACTTGTCGTTTGTTGATTTGTTGATGATAGCCAGTCTGACAGGTGTGAGATGGTACCTCATTGTTGTTTTGATTTGCATCTCTCGGATGATTAGTGACTTTGAGCATGTTTTCATATGTCTCTTGGCTTTCTGAATGTCCTCTTTTGAAAGGTGTCTATTTAGGTCCTTTGCCCATTTTTTGATTGGGTTGTTTATCTTCCTTTTGTTAAGTTGTATGAGTTCCCTATAAATTTTGGAGATTAGGCCCTTATCAGATATGATATTGGCAAATATGTTTTCCCACACAGTGGGTTTTCTCATTGTTTTGTTGATGGTTTCTTTTGCTGTGCAGAAGCTTTTTATTTTGATGTAGTCCCATTTGTTTATTTTCTCTTTCGTTTCAAGTGCTCTAGGAGCTGTATCAGTGAAGAAATTGCTTCGGCATATGTCTGAGATTTTGTTGCCTTTGGATTCTTCTAGAATTTTTATGGTTTCCTGTCGTACATTTAAGTCCTTTATCCATTTTGAGTTTATTTTTGTGTATGGTGTAAGTTGGTGGTCTAGTTTCATTTTCTTGCATATATCTGTCCAATTTTCCCAGCACCATTTATTGAAGAGACTATCTTGGCTCCATTGTATGTTCTTGCCTCCTTTGTCAAATATTAATTGAGCATATTGGTTCGGGCCAATTTCTGGGCTCTCTATTCTATTCCATTGATCTATATGCCTATTCTTGTGCCAGTACCAGGCAGTTTTGAGAACAGTGGCTTTGTAATACATCTTGATATCTGGTATTGAGATCCCACCTACTTTGGTCTTTTTCAGGATTGCTGCAGCTATTCGAGGTCTTTTTTTATTCCAGATGAATTTTTGGAGAGTTCGTTCTAGATCTCTGAAGTATGCCGTTGGTATTTTAATGGGAAGTGCATTGAATTTATAGATTGCTTTGGGTAGTATGGACATTTTAATGATGTTGATTCTACCAATCCATGAACACGGTATGTTCTTCCATCTGTTTATGTCTTCCTCTATATCTTTTTTCAACGTCCTGTAGTTTTCTGAGTAGAGGTCTTTTACCTCTTTAGTTAAGTTTATTCCTAGGTAGCTTAATTTTTTTGGTGCGATGGTAAACGGGATTGTTTTTATAATCTCTCTTTCTGAAAGTTCACTATTGGTGTATAGAAATGCCTCGGATTTCTTGGGGTTAATTTTGTATCCTGCTACATTGCCAAATTCATGTATTAAGTCCAGTAGCTTTTTGATGGAGTCTCTAGGGTTTTGTATGTATAATATCATGTCGTCTGCAAATAAGGACAGTTTTACTTCCTCTTTTCCAATTTGGATGCCTTTTATTTCTTCTTCTTGCCGAATTGCAATGGCTAACACTTCCAGTACTATGTTGAACAGGAGTGGTGAGAGGGGGCATCCCTGTCTTGTTCCTGTTCTTAGGGGAAATGGTGTTAGTTTTTGTCCATTGAGTATGATGTTGGCTGTGGGCCTGTCATATATGGCTTTTATTATGTTGAGGTATGATCCTTCTACTCCCACCTTGCTGAGAGCTTTTATCAAAAATGGGTGTTGAATTTTGTCAAATGCTTTTTCTGCATCAATTGATATGACCATGTGGTTTTTTTCTTTCAATTTGTTTATGTGATGTATCACGTTTATTGATTTGCGGATATTGTACCATCCTTGCATCCCTGGGATAAATCCTACTTGGTCATGGTGTATGATCTTTCTGATGTACTGCTGGATCCGATTTGCTAAGATTTTGTTGAGGATTTTGGCATCTATGTTCATGAGGGATATTGGCCTGTAATTCTCTTTCATTGTGTTGTCTTTACCTGGTTTTGGTATTAGGGTGATGCTGGCTTCATAGAATGAGCTTGGAAGTGTTCCTTCCTCTTGAATTTTTTGTAGTAGTCTGAGGAGGATAGGTTTTAGTTCTTCCTTGAATGTTTGGTAAAACTCCCCTGTGAAGCCGTCTAGTCCTGGGCTTTTGTTTGCTGGAAGCTTTTTGATGACTGCTTCAATTTCTTCCATAGTTATTGGCCTGTTGAGATTTTTAGATTCTTCCTGATTGAGTTTTGGAATGTTGTATTTTTCTGGGAATTTGTCCATTTCCTCCAGGTTGTCTAGTTTGTTGGAGTAGAGCTGTCCATAGTATTTTTTAACAATCATTTGTATTTCTGTGGGGTCTGTTGTTATTTCGCCTCTATCGTTTCTGATTTTGTTTATTTGGGTCCTCTCTCTTTGCTTCTTGGTGAGTCTGGCTAGAGGTTTGTCAATCTTGTTTATCCTTTCAAAGAACCAGCTCTTGGTTTCATTGATTTTCTGTATTGTTTTTTTGGTCGCTATGTCATTTATTTCTGCTCTAATCTTTATTATCTCCTTCCTTCTGCTCACTCTGGGGTTTTCTTGTTGCTCTCTTTCTAATTCTTTGAGTTGTAGAGTTAGATGATTTACTACCATTTTTTCTTGTTTGTTGAGATAGGCCTGTAGAGCTATAAACTTCCCTCTCAGGACTGCTTTCATTGTGTCCCATAGGTTTTGGATTGTTGTGTTTTCATTGTCATTAGTTTCCAGGATGTTTCGAATTTCTTCTTTGATTTCATTGGTAACCCAATCAATATTTAATAGCATGCTATTCAGCTTCCAGGTGTTTGAGTATTTTGGGTTGTTTTTATTGTAGTTTATTTCTAATATTATGCCATCGTGGTCTGCGAAGACGCTTTTTATGATTTCAATTTTCTTGAATTTGGGGATACTTTGCTTGTGACCCAATATATGGTCTATTTTTGAATATGTCCTATGAGCATTTGAGTAGAATGTATATTCCCTGGCTTTCGGGTGAAGTGTTCTGAAGATGTCTATTAAGTCCATCTGATCTAGTGAGTCATTTAGGATTGCTGTATCTTTGCTGATTATTTGTCTAGAGGACTTATCCAGTGCTGTCAGTGGTGTATTAAAGTCCCCTACTATGACTGTATTGTTGTCGATGTCTCCTTTGATATCTTCCAGGAGTTTTTTTATGAATTTGGGTGCTCCTGCATTGGGTGCATATATGTTTACCAGGATTATAGCTTCTTGTTGTATTGATCCCTTTAGTATTATGAAGTGGCCTTCCTTATCTCTTGTTATGGCCTTCACTTTGAGGTCTATTTTGTCCGATATAAGTATTGCTACCCCAGCTTTCTTTTCCTTTCCATTTGCCTGAAAGATATTTTTCCATCCTTTCACTTTCAGTCTGTGTGAGTCCCTTCTATTGAGGTGGGTTTCTTGTAGACAGCAGATGTATGGGTCATGTTTTTTTATCCATTCAGCCACTCGATGTCTTTTGTTTGGAGCATTTAGTCCATTTACGTTTAAAGTTATTATTGAAAGGTACTTGTTTGTAGGCATTTCTGTTTTTGTGTGGCTGTTTTCTTTCTGAGCTTTTTATTTCTTATATTTATACCAGTCCCTTTAGCATTCCTTGCATTGCTGGCTTGGTGGTGATAAACTCCCTTAGCCTTTTTTTGTCTGTGAAGCTTCTTATTTCCCCTTCAAGTTTGAATGATAGCCTTGCTGGATAGAGTATTCTTGGATTCAGTCCTTTGCTTTGCATCACTTTGTAAATTTCCGTCCATTCTTTTCTGGCCTGATGTGTTTCTGTTGAGAAATCATTTGACAATCTAATGGGAGATCCCTTGTATGTAACTTTCCGTCTCTCTCTTGCAGCCTGTAAGATTCTCTCTTTGTCCTGAACATTTGCCATGGTAATTATGATGTGTCTTGGTGTGGGTCTTTTTGGGTTCACCTTGTTTGGGACTCTCTGGGCTTGTGTGACTTTTTTCTTCCCCACCTCAGGGAAGTTTTCTGATATTATTTCTTCTAATAGGTTTTCTAATCCTTGTTCATCCTTCTGTTGTTCTGGTACCCCTATTATTCGTATGTTGTTTCGTTTCATGTTGTCCCAAAGCTCCCTTAGGCTCTCCTCCTGTCTTTTCATTTTTTTCTCCAATTGCAGTACGTTTTGGGTGTGTTTTGCTTCCTTGTCTTCTAAATCACTAATTCGGTCTTCCGCTTCTCCTAGTCTACTGTTGATACTTTCAATGGAGTTTTTCATTGCAGCTATATCACTCTTCATTTCTACTTGGGTCTTACTTAAGTTGTTGATTTTTTCATCTGTTTCTTCTAGCTTCTTGCTGAGGTTGTCGATTTTTTCCTCCATCCGGTTTATGCACTCTAGGACCCTTATTCTGAATTCTTTTTCTGTCATGTTGCATGCCTCTGTATTACTTAGCTGCTTTTCTGGAGAGTCCTCCTTCTCTTTCCTTTGGGGGTTTCTTTGTCTACCCTTGTTTGATCTCATTGACATACCTAGACGTTGAGTCGTTCAGTGGCTGCTCCCTTGGTGGCAGTGACTCCTTGGTCTGCGGTTGCTCTTCGGGCGGTTGCGGTAGCAGCTGCTCTTCAGTTGGCAGCAACTCCTCTGGTGGGTGCTGTTCACAGCTGTGGTGGCTCTTCTGGCTGGTGGGGCAAGATTTCACGTACAGCTGCTGTTCCTCAGCAGAGGGTGTGGTGCTCAGGAGGTTGCTGTTGCTTGGATCTGCTGTGTTGATTTAAAGGCACAAAATACAACACAACAAGGCACCACGTACCAGGCACTATACACAAATATATCCACGATATTAATAACCCCAAATAAAGGTGACCACCTGAATTAAGAGAATTAGGGGATAAGGAAGAAGGAAGAGAAAAAGAGAAAAGAGAAAAAAGAAAAGAAAATTAGGGACCCAAAAAAGGAGTGCAAAAATGAAATTGGGAAAAAGGAGGGGGGAAAGTAAAAGCGAGAAAAGAAAGGAAAGGAAAAAAAAAGAGCGAAAAGAGAGAATGAAGTGGAAGAGGGGAAGAGACTTTTTTATATGAGGAGAATACTCCTATAGAACAGCCATTAATCCCAACAAATTCCAGCAACAGCTCCCTGGAGATGAATGCAAACTAGAAACAACCAATAATATAATGATGAAAATAGAATGGAGAATACTAATCCCAAAATAAAATAAAGAGAAAATAAAATGTCACTTTAAAAAAAATGGTAAAATGGTAGCAGTAATAATACTGGTTAAAAATAAGAAGGTAGTAATTAAAAGGGTAAAATCAGGTGATGGAAAAAAGAAGAAAAAAAAAAGAAGAAGAGGAAAAGAAAAAAAAAAGAAAAAAAAGAAAAAAAATTGGTTTCTTAGTTAAAAGGTGAAAAAAGAAAAAAAAAATATTGCAGTAGTGAAGGTCCTTCGGTTCTTCTATTCTTCAGTGTGGCTCGCCTTAGACCTTTCCAGGGGAGTTCTGCTCTTCCCGGCTGCAAACCGTCTCGCCAGCTGAGGAATTTCGCCAATTCGGGGTGGATGTTACTAGTTTCAGCTGCTCACTCCATTTGCTCAGGGACACGACCTGGGACGCGTCTGCCTAAACCGCTGCCATCTTTAAGATCCAATCAGGAATCCTTTGCCCATTTTTAAATTGGATTATTTGTCTTCCTCTTGTTGAGTTGTATAAATTCTTTATATATTTTGGAGATTAACTCCTTATCAGATACATCATTGGTAAATATTTTCTCCCATACAGTAGGTTTCCTTTTCATTTTGTTGGTGGTTTCTTTTACTGTGCAGAAGCTTTTAATTTTGATGTATTTCCATTTGTTTACTTTTTCTTTCCCTTGCCCTAGGAGACATATCAGCAAAAATATTGCTATGAGAGATGTCTGAGATTTTACTACCTATGTTTTCTTCTAGGGTTTTTATGGTTTTGTGACTTACATTTAAAGCTTTTATCCATTTTGAGTTTATTCTTGTCTATGGTGTAAGTTGGTGGTCTAATTTCATTTTTTTTGCATGTACCTGTCCAATTTTCCCAACACCATTTATTGAAGAGACTATCTTGACTCCATTGTATGCTACAACATATGTCTGCTATTTTGCTGCCTATGCATTCTTCTAAGATTTTTATGGTTTCTTATCTTACATTTAAGTCCTTTATCTATTTTGAGTTTATTTTTGTGTATGGTGTAAGTTGGTGGTCTAGTTTCATTTTTTTTTGCATGTATCTGTCCAATTTTTCCAACACCATTTATTGAAGAGGCTATCTTGACTCCATTGTATGCTCTTGCCTCCTTTATTAAATATTAATTGACCATATTGGCATGGGTTGATTTCTGGGCTCTCTGTTCTGTTCCATTGATCTAATGCCTGTTGTTATGCCAGTACCAGGCTGTTTTGATTACTGTGGCCTTGTAGTATAGTTTGATATCAGGCATTGTGATGCCTCCGACTTTGTTTTTCCTTCCCAGGATTGCTGAGGCTATTTGGGGTATTTTTTGGTTCCTTATAAATGTTTGGAATATTTGTCTTAGGTCTGTGAAAAATGCCATTGGTATTTTAATAGGAATTGTGTTGAATATATAGATTGCTTTCGTGTTTTATGGTTGTTGGTTTTGAAGAGTAAGGAAGATCTTTCCTGAAGCCCTTGGTAGGTTCCTCCTCCATCTCATTGACCAGACCTGCATGCGAGGCTCGAGTCAAATCCAAAGACAAAGGGGTCACAGGGTGCTCGTCACTTTCCTGGTTGGGAATATGTCCCTCCCCTGGGCTCTCAGAAGCCTGCAGAAGAGCTCCCTGAATAAAATGGGACCACTGCACGAATATAAGAAGCGTGACTATTCCTGATATTTTGAGCCTTGCTCTCCTGACATTTCAAAGGTTCAGATATCAATGAAGACTAGATCATTTGCTGTGATTAAGGCACAGGTATGCAAGAGGGTGAGCAGTGGCTGAGGCATGGCAAGACAGTGAGCTGTGCTGGGTCGGTGCTGGTTCCTACCTCGTCCTGGGGTTTAGGCTTGAAATCTTGTGTGTGTGTGTGTGTGTGTGTGTGTGTGTGTGTGTGTGTGTGTTTGTGTGTGTGTGAAAATTTTCTGGGTGTGGGGTACCTTTGTGGTTAATTTGGTTAATGCAGTAGGAAAAATAATGACCCCCAAAGATGACCTGTTACATGACATGGCAAACAGGAATTAAGTTTGTGCATGGAACTTAAGTTGCTAATCAGCCGACCTTAAAATAAGAAAGTTTTTGTGAATTATTCCGATGGGTCCCAACGAAATCACAAGGATCCTTAACAGTGGGAGAGGGAGGCAGGTGAGGAGTCCGAGTCGGGGAAGATGTGACGCGGCAGCAGGCCAGCGCGATGTGCTGTTGGCTGACTCTCAGGGCCCAAGGGGCCGGGAGCCAAGGAGCACAGGCAGCCTCTAGTCTAGAGGCTGGAAACGGGAGGAACATATTCTCCCGAGAGGCCCCAGAAAGGCAGCAGCCTCTGGGGCCAGCGCGGGGCCTCTAACCTACAGACCGGAAGGTAACAAGCACACTGTGCTGGTTTGTATGGAAGCCGTAGAAAATGAATGCAGTCAATCTAGGGTGAGACTGGAACACACCTTTGACGTCCACAGACATAAATGCTTGACTCGTTACAGCAAACAGCAAGCTTACTGTGTGCACGTCCGGAGCCTGGGAATTTCTGGAACGGAACTGTGTTTTATCCGGAGTCCCAGCCTGCCAACCTGTTTTGGCTCCAGAAAGGATAAGCCGGCCAGAATCCTCTCGTTAGGTTAGTCAGACCTTTCTCAAGCAGTGAGGGCTGGGCATCTGAGACTCCATCCATCTTGACATTTGCATAAGCGGCATATTTCCCTGCCTGTGACATTTGTGAAGGGACCGAGCTGGCGGCGGCAGACTCTGACGGGCTCCGGGCTTTCAGAGGGTGCAGTACCCTCGGTGTGAGGCGAAATCGACACCAAAGCCGTTTTCTAATTTCATCCTCCATTGCCCACAGTGACTGTGAAAGGAGAAGAAAAGGCCCAAATCCAGGTACAGGGGGACTCCCCACGTGGGACAGCAAACCTTCAGCAAGAAGGAAACTCTCGTTGCTTCGTAAGCCCCACACGCTTTCTGTGGTTGACGTGTGTCGCCACGCATCCTTCATCAGAGATGATCTGCTATGAACTCAAGTTTTTTTTTTTTTTTTTTTTTTTAATATATTTTATTGATTTTTTACAGAGAGGAAGGGAGAGAGATAGAGAGTTAGAAACATCGATGAGAGAGAAACATCGATCAGCCGCCTCCTGCACATCTCCCACCGGGGATATGCCCGCAACCCAGGTACATGCCCCTGACCGGAATCGAACCCGGGACCCTTCAGTCCGCAGGCCGACGCTCTATCCACTGAGCCAAACCGGTTTCGGCGAACTCAAGTTTTAAGACCTTCAATCTGTTCCCGTTTAGCACAAGCTTTGCAAACATATAACATGCTTGGGTTTCCCTTTTAATTCAATGACATGTTGGGAACATGCCTAGTTGGCTTTGTGGTTTGAGTGGAGCTTGTCTGTGAGTATCAGGCGAGGCCAGTTTCTGTGCGCTGTGTTGATATGGACAGTGAGGCCACCTCTCAGCTCAAGGTGTTGCCTCGGCCGAGAGAGGAGTATTTTATCAGCCTGTTCTCCTGGTTGCTTAGGAACATGGAGCCTTTAGTCAAATAAACACCAGCTCCTCTGTGGACCTCCTAGTCATCATTCCTGGGTGCAGAAGGTGGCTTCACAGCTGCCCCAAGTCACGGAACTGTCCCATTTCTCAGAAGTCACAAGAGCTGGGGAGAAAAGCAAAAACATCGTGCCATGAGATAGATATTTCCCCTGAACATGAATCCTGACGACAAGATTTGACTCCTGCCAGGCTGTGCTAATCGGTGAGGTCTCGCTTGGGATACAGGCAAACGACGGTCCTTCTCAGACACACCACGTCCGTCAAAGCCCGCCGGCTGCCCGGGGCTGGAGCTGGGCTGACGCTGTTACTGTGGCTGCTCCTGAACAGTGAGGGTGGCCCCTCTCCTCCGTCATTTTGGTGGGGTCTCGAGAGAGAGGGGTTCTCACAGGCCCCGGGAACTGGCATGGTGGCCCCTCTGACACATTCTGTTGACCAAAGCGGATCGGAAGGCCAGCTCAGATTTGGAGGCAGGATAGATCCCCCTTTGGAGGGAGGACTTGCCAAGTCACATAGCCACAGGGCAAAGGACATGGACACAGGGACCACATTTGCATAAACCGATCAGTTTGTGACATGGAGTAAGTGTTCAGAATAGGTAGGTCTTGTTTTATTTTGAATAAAATGAATGAATTTTCTCAATGGGCAATGGAGAGAATTATTACGTGTTTTGAGGAGTCTTTAAAAAATCCGTTGCAGCCCTGGCCAGTTTGGCTCAGTGGATAGTTGGGAAAGAAATGAAGGTTCTCAGGTTCGATTCCAGCCAAGGGCACATGCCTGGGTTGTGGGCTCGATCCCCAGTGGGGGGTGTGCAGGAGGCAGCCGATCAATGATTCTCTCATCACTGATGTTTCTATCTCTCTCTCCCTCTTCCTTCCTCTCTAAAATCAATAAAGAAATATATTTTAAAAAATCTGTTGCAGTTTCATTAAATTGAAAGCCTTTGTGTACCGAAACCATTTATAAATCTATCTTATTTAAGCAATGTTCAGTAAGACAGAATTTCAGTAATCAACCATGAAATGGTTGGGAACGTCAGTTAGAGTCTGCTGTATGGGAACCTCTGCTACTTACAAATGTCAGAACAGTCTCTGAACTGGCTGTCTTGGTGATGGAGCTTTGGGAATGGGATTTGGAATACCCTGGGCCTGATTTCATAGAAATAACACACACACACGCGCGCACACACACACACACACACACACACACACACACTGAAACCAATACATGTTAAAACCACAACTTACAATTTACCCCTTAACTCCAGATGCAAAAATTCATGTACCCCTGGGCAGATTACCACAGTGTGTCTCATATTTTTGTAGGAATAAATTTATTCAAATTATCTTCAAGGACCCAGAGAAAAATTAAAAAATCTGATCATGTAGGAGAAACAGGAGGAGCATTCAGGTAGAGAAGAAAGAGCTACAAGAGATCATTTTCACACTGTGCACCATCTTTCCGCCCTGGCCCCCGGCTGTCACTCTTTGTGTATTGAAAGTAGGCTCCACAGACATTTGTGCAGCGGTGGCAAGATGCAGAGAGGCTCCTCTGAGCTTGAGATTCTCGGCAGAATTTATAGCAGAGCTGACAATAGCGCGTACAAAACACCAGTAAATAACAGCCGGGCTGTTAATAGGGAGGAAGATCCCCGCCGTCCAGGCTCATATGCAAAACCGGGAGCAGGGGGACCATTAGCACTGGGGCTTCTCTGTCAAGTGTCCCCGGAGCCCCAGAGCAGGGAGCATCCTGGTTATGGAGGCAAACCAAGACCTTGTCTGGCTTCTGCTTGGAGAGCTGACGAACTGGGTCTCTCCCATTGGGGCTGACTCTCAGAACCATTACTGACCCTGCTGTTGCAGACATGAGCTTTTTGCCCTGGTTTGCTTTTATGCCTTGGCTCTTTGCCTCTGTTTTGCCTGAGAGAGAATATCAAGATCTGAGCTTGTGCTGGAGATATTAACATTAATTTCAATAATAGGAAAATAAATCTGTCTCTGCAGAGGTAGGTGATGTTCCCGAAGAGTGATTGTCTTCAAGCCTCAATTCCATGTTTTTGTTTTTTTGTGTGTTTTTTTAAAGAGTGCTTTGGAAAGCATGGGAGGGAACAGAATTCCCTGCCTTAGAAATGCGCACAGCACAGAACTGTGCAAATATAGTAAGCCAACGCATAAATGGTAAACATCCAATCACACAGACCTGAGATAGTCCCAAACTCCCCTTAATACTTAGCTGCGTGTGTGTGCGTGTGTGTGCGTGTGTGTGTGTGTATGTGTGTGTGTGTGTGTGTGTGTGAGAGAGAGAGAGAGAGAGAGAGAGAGAGAGAGAGAGAGAGAGATCTTTGTCCAGCCATCAGCACAACACTTTAAAAATAAGTATTAACTCTTTAAAGCAAGCCCTCAGGCTGCCGTTGCCATGGGGAAGCGTGGTGGGTGTGGGATGAAGAGACAAACAGGAAGGGACCTCCGTGCAGGTAAGGAACCCCACATCTAATCTGGAAACCCTCTTCCCATTAAAACAAAAAGCAAACAAGTTCACAAAGACACAAACACTCAGGGAACGGTTCATCAAAAGACCTCTCTTCCACATCAGAGATTCAGGAGGTATAGGATCTACTCCCCCAAACGAGACAGCTCCTCTTCCCTGAGCGCCCATGGGACAGGAGTGAGTTTCCACAGGTTCCACTGCTGCGTAGGTCTGTGATTCAACCTACACACTCCAAAGCTGTGGAAATATAAATATTTGTGATGAATACATAGAGATTGCACTGAAATTATGAACTGCAAACAGGAGAGAGAGAGAGAGAGAGAGAGAGAGAGAGAAAGAGACAAGACTTGCAAGGGACTGCAGTTTATACTGAATTCTTGGTGCAAAGGTGCACAGAGCTGGAGTCCAGAAGGATCTCATGTCCTCAGTAGAGGTGAAGGGAGACACTAGGGAGAGAATTTGTCCAAGGGAATGAGCAGGGCATTCCTTCCACTAAGAGTTGGTCCTTTGTGGTGGACATGGTCATACTTAGATACTTAATGTGTATCCTGCATGTCATACCAGTGCTTTCTGCTATCTGGACAGCATTCTGAGCTAGGAGAACTTTGGAGAGTATAGATTAATACCAATATCCATCTTGTATAATAATATTTATTTTTTATTGAGCCCTTACTGAGGCCACTGGGCTAAGCACAGGATATCACAATGGATCTAGGCCAGGGGTGGGCAACCTTTTTGTGAGTGCGTGCCAAAACCAGCAAGATCTCTGACTCAGAATTCTTCTGCGTGCCAACCCTAATTTTTTGAGAACATGTTACGCCTACTTGATACCTCTTAAGGTGTACGTATGTGAAGAGACTTGAAGAAATAATAAAATTCATTCGAGCGACAAAAACACAGTATATGATGATGAAAAATACATTTATTTTTTAATGTATACATGTGCACTGATAGTCCAACAGAAAGCTTTATGACTCTGTTTGATATTATCTGTGGGACTTTTGCTGCTGCATCACTGATGACAGAGATTTTACATCAGGTTTATATTTCATGACCTTCAGAGATATGCACGAGCTACTACTTTCATCCGTCAGGCTACTCCTATTACGAAACTTAACAAAATTCATCACTGAGAACAAAGATTTACCATTGTAAATGGAAGATTATAAGAGAGGGTTTCGCGTGCCAGCAGAAGTTACTGGCGTGCCATGTTTGGCACGCGTGCCAGGGGTTGCCCACCCATGATCTAAGACAGCACTGAAGCCAAGATCCACTCTTTCCTATTTAGTTGAGAAAATGAAAGTTTAGAGGGAAAAAAAATTACCAGTTAAATAATTAACCCTCGGGGCTGGGGTATAGCAGAGCTGGGACTTGAACCCACATCTTGGATACGGGTGAGGGGTCCTAACCAGCAAGAGATAACACTTAATTAATTTGGGATTCAAATTCCTAGAGTGGGCAGACCAGAGAGGCAATGCTCTTCCAGATTTGAGCCTCAGCGGGTCTTTTCTGGTTGGGTTTCTCACGTGCTGCACAAAGGGTGGCACCTTGTTTGATCTTCCATAGTAGTGGGGACTGTGCTTCTAGGAGTATACACTTCCAAAAATGTCACAGCAATGTCGGTAGTGATGGCTGGATCTATTGTTTCAGCCTGATAAGAACCTTTGGTTCTGTTGTTCTTAGTGAAACATTGTACAGTAAACACAATCCCTGGCTTTTAAAATGTGTTCCAAGTGTTCTAACATGCACCCGACTTAGAAGTCTCTGCTAATCCTACAAAATGAAACTGTCAGTGTGTTGATCCTAAAGAAGGACTTGGTCTCAACTGGTTAAAAGGTCACCATTTGCCGGCCATCTTTTCAAGTCCAGTTTATTGTCATACCTGCTTTAGCTTTCACCTTGAGCCATGCATTTTCTATTCCCTGTGACTCTAGAATAGTTCACATCTCTTTGGATCAGTTATTTGAATTGGCAACGATTAGATTAGTCCTGGAATAAGTTTTTCCATGTAAGTCATTTATTTATTTTGAATGTTGTTCCTCTGTTTTCCAATTCATTTTCAACAAACTCATCAAGGTGTGGTCACCTCAAAGCATTTGGAAAAGACAGATGAGAAGATACTAATGGGACCAGGTTGTGCTCACCCATCACGCCCTTCTTCCCGGTCCCATCTCCCACGCCACCACCCACATCTGCCGGGATGATGTCCCCGAGAGGCTCCGGTCTAGCGAGGGGCCTGTCGGAGGGCATGTGAGATGTGTTGTACGGAACAATGAACCTAGCAAGCAGACTAAATGATGAAGAAAGATGATGATGTGAAATATGGGCAGGTGAGGTGCCACCTGATCAAATCAGAGGGTTTGAGAGATGAGGAAGATGAATGGCTGCGTGCACAAAAACTGTGTCTTAGCTGACAAGCAGCTGACTTGATGAAAAAAATGGCCATCTTCCTAGAAAGGATTTATCTGGACAACATCGCTCTCATCGCCTCGACTCCAGCATAATTAATTCTGGGTTAAGTGACAGCCACCATTCGCACATCAAACACAAAGGCGTTAATGGAAACAACTCCATGCTTGCATGGTGCTGTATGGTTTGCCAGCGCTCCAGGCAGTAGTACTTCATTCGAACTGGTCAAGAATGTTACTGTTCCTTTTCAACGATGGGAAGCCAAGACCAGGGGGGCTCATGTGAGGAGCCCAGGGCTTGGTTGGGGGTGCAGCTGGGACCAGAACACCCTCTGATGTTTGCACCGCTGGGGAAAACGGGACTTCCCGCGGGGTCTGCCTCCCCACCCTGACTTGCATGAGAATCACAAGACAGCATTTTTATTGAAAAGCTCTAATGTTTCTTGTTTTTGCAAAACCACTTTAGAAGGGCTTGGTAAAGAGAAATTGATGGGGTAATTATGTCCCTGTCAATCGCCCCAGACATCTGCTGGGCTTGGGGGTTGCCTGGGACCCCGGAGGCACGCACAGCAGTGTCTGTGGGTAGCACTTGGCAGGAGGAGTGTCTATTTTCCAGGCTCGAGCTCAGCCTGGCATCTCGGGCAGCTCTGCTGCTCAGCGTTTCAGGTCCTGTCCTTCCATATCTGTTGGCCAAAGTCCCCTCGAGATGTGAAATGGGCACTGAATGAGGCATGGGAGGTGTCCATGACTGCAGGATTCACTGCTGCATGCTGGGTAATCTATGTGATGTGCCCTAGAAAAGCAACTCCTGCTTCTCCCTATAGCAGACACCACTATTTCGACGGCCCATTTCATTTTTTTTATTTGTAAAGACTTCCCTTTTCTATTGCCAGTATTCCCCTTATTTCTCCGTTATGATCTTTCTCTAGCACATGCTATTTTTCTTACCTTTCTTTGTCTTTTCCTGTTCACACTGGGTTATAACAGGCAATGAAGCAAAATAACGCTGTAATATGTGTATGAGGTCACATTTTAAATGTATAAAAGGCTATTAGTGAAAAATAAGAGCTGATCTAAGTTTTAGGGCCAAGTTTATGCAATTCGAGGGCCCCTCTTTAAGAAAAAGAACAACAAAAGTCCTACTTGGGCAAATCTCACAAAAGCAATATGTTTGCATGAGCTTGGGCCTCCGTCCCCGCCTCAGGACCTGGAAAAGGCTGTGCTGTGAGGGGCCCCCAGACGGAGGCTTCACCCTGAATCCAGCGCTGATGACAGAAGCCCCCACCTGCCCTCCGCACATGTTTCTCCTGCCACAACCATGGTGACCACTTGGTAACCCATCACTCCAGAAACACTCTTTGTATACCCCCAAAAATAAGGATATCAATTTTGATCAATTATAAGTATTTTTAAAGGGCTTATGATACACAGCACGTGCCTCACACCCTGAGCCTCTGCAACAACCCAGATCTCTGATAACTGAGCAACAGAGGAAGTCCTTGTGGATGGTGAATCTTCCTGCAACCTGCTTGCCTATTTGCAGTGCAAAAGGTGACCTAAGGTCTATTAAAAAGTTTGAGTTTACTTGAGCAAAAATCAATTCGAAGCAGGCAGCATCCTAAGTAGCAGACAGAAAGGAGCTCCAAAGAGCTGTACGAAATGAAAGACTTGTGGAGAAGAGGGGAGTGGGGACAAGGAAGTCATGCTGGCAAAGAAGCAGGTTGGCTATTGCAGGTCACAAGGTCACGTTCCTTTAGGGGA
Source organism: Myotis myotis (assembly GCF_014108235.1). Classification (NCBI taxonomy): domain Eukaryota; kingdom Metazoa; phylum Chordata; class Mammalia; order Chiroptera; family Vespertilionidae; genus Myotis; species Myotis myotis. Next base: position 33,260,738 of record NW_023416390.1, on the reverse strand, counting down.
CAGCAGGGATCTATCCGGGGAATGACAGGGGTCCATCCAGCAGATGACCTCACTAGGGCTGATCGGGCGATTTCTGACTGGTTTAAGATTCCATTTCTGGGAGAGTCGAAAGGAAAATTAAATTAAGTCTCAATTTGGTGAAGTGAAGCCTAGCATAAGGGACTCCATTTTTGTCTTGTTGTCTTATCTTTACCAGCAGATAACATGTCAGGGCAGTCAGACTGTCTGGGGTTGGGTACCATCCGCGATATCTGAGATGGAGTGCGAAGCACAGAAGCTTCATTGGGGAGTAACAACCATGAAAAGTCAGAGGTGGGGGACCTTACAGACCACGAACAATGCAGGTCTCACCAAGTCCCTGCCACCCATCGGCCCACCAGGGGAGGCTCACGTTGGTGGAAATGGCTAGTTCTCACACAGGGCACCAGTCCTGTACCCAGATGCTGGCAGGAGGACCCCTGGAATGGGGTATAGCCTCATGAACACACGAGGGACCCCTGGGGCTCTCAGAAGCAAGTGGAGGAGTTTGGAAGGCCTTGCTTCCTGGGTCAGAGACTGGCAGGGGAAGCAGGGGCTTGCTGGCAGCCTTTTGGTGTTGGTGTGATTGGATTTCTGCTGTCTGCCTGGTGAGGCTTTGGCATTCAGGGTGTGTGGACAACTGGATGTTCTGTGCTCCTGGCAGGAAAGAGACAATCAGAAGGGGACATTGCAGGCTATCTTACTAACGAGAGCATCTGCAAATCAGGTAGTCGATTTTGGGAAAACTGATGGCATAGGGAGAGAGGATGCCAGGCTTCCCTGTGAGTCACTGCCCCCTCCCCACCCACTGCTGAGGGTGGGAGGAGAAGGAAATTCTCTCCTTTTCAAATCTCATTTCAAAGGCAGCCCAGGGTTTTGTTTTCATGGTTTGTACCCTGCGTTCATGGTTTGTATCCGGATATCATGTGAATAAACAGAAGGGTTGGGAGAGAGGATCTTCACAGGAAACGGTGCTCTGGCCTCGCCTCCTGCAGGTCACATGCACCTGTCACTAACCTTTGAAGTCTCTGGTGGGTCCTTCCTTCTTATTAGATCCCAACTTTATGTCCTGTTTCTTAATTTAATCTTCTTCACACCCCAGCAGGCTTACTCTCAGCCACAAGGAGGCTGGGCAGAATGCACCAGGAAGCTTTACAGTGGGCTATTGAAACCCAGCCCTGGCTGGACCCGGAGGCACATGAGGAGTGAGTCCTGAGCTCTGGACCCAACTCTCTGTGCACCTCTGCATTTGGAGTGTTTCACCCATAGCCTCCGCCAAACAGACCCCTGCCAGGCTTCTCGGGAGCAGCGACCGTGGGCTGGAGGCTGTGAAGCACGGGCACAAAGCATTGCCTCCCTGGCACCAAGGGGCGAAGTAGGGCAGGGCTACACCTCTCTCTCTCTCTCTCTCTCTCTCTCTCACACACACACACACACACACACACACACACACACACGGCCCGTGGGAACCAGGCGGCTGAGTTGCGTGGTAGATAATGAGGTGCTTTATAAGCAACAGCATTCATTGGAAAGCTGGCTTGCCCATAGCAAGTGACATAATGAAATAATTAGATTAGGCAAAAATGCCCATGAGTGGGAGAGCATGTGACAGGGCTGACGGTTTGAATCAGGTTACTTCAAAGCTGGGGCTTGGGAGGGTGGCTGCTCCGCGTGCCTGGCTTTGCAGGCTCGAAGGTCCCCTTGGGAGCAGGACACATGTTACAAGGCTGTACAACATCTGGACAATGCGAGCCTGAGAAGTGACAGTGGAGGTGGCTCAGTCCTGCCGTAGGAGTCCCGAGTGGACTGACCGCTGCCCCAGCCTGGTCCTGGGGCCGGGGCACAGCCTGCCCAGCGGAAGGGCCCAGCATGCAGAGCACAGAGTGGCTGGGGCACTTGTGATCTCAGGGTGACTGCACCTGCAGGGGGAGCTGGTCAGGCCCTGCTGTGGTACCAAAGGGGGTCAGGGATGGGTAAGAGCCTCCCCAGGAGATGGCACAGGCCAGGAGGCACGGGGGCCAGGACAGGGGAGGCGGGGTTGTGTCAGTCCTGAGCAAAGACAAAATGGTCCAGGGGGTCAGCTGTGAGCAGTGCAGAGGTTCCGGGAACTTTCTCTCACTGATGCTGGCCATGGCCCAGGGCTGGTCCGATGGTCAGAAATCACTGGGTGAGGCTTTAATGGGATTGCAAACTCAGATGCCTGCAGAGAAGCTGGGCATCTAAGAAAACCAGCAGGTGAGTCTGAGGACAACGGGCAGCCTCAGGAGGACTGTGGGGATGGGCCGTGCGTGGAGGGGAGACAGGGCCATGTCCTGGCTCAGGAGCAGTGTGGCTAGTGAGCTCCTGCCCATCTTTGCCGTGTGAAATTGTGGCCCAATTTTGTCAGATACAGTGGGGCCTTGACTTACGAGTTTAATTTGTTCCAAGACCGAGCTCGTTAAGGAGCTCGTTAACTCAACTTACTCTGTCAGCTCAATGCAAAAAATCGGCCTGAGACAACTGGTATCTCAAAAAACTCGTTAGTCGGGGCACTCGTAAGTCAAGGCTCCACTGTATTTCAATATTTCAAGAGGAACCAAAAACCCAAATTTCCAGGTCAAAGCCAATCATGTTCAAATCTAAGTAATTCAAACATTGTTTTAAATTTAAAGAATTATTACAGTGTAGTGCTCCTGCAGAAGTGGGTGCAAGAGTGAGTGGAAGAGCCGTTGGCAGCGTGTGAATGGGACCGTGTGTGGGCTGCTCCGGGAGCTGCGTGGGCTCCATGAAGACAGCCCTGCTCCGGCCTTGGCTCCTGGAGGCCCTTCAGCTCCGCTCCCAGCTGCCCAAGAGGCACCTCTTTCTCTTTCGTTGTGACCTTGGCCTTTCTTTTACTGCACTGTGGGGTAAAATCTATCTTATTTTCTCAGGTTTCTCACTTGTTTTGACATAGAACATCCTCAAGAAATTTACTCAGAAAATGTGCCTGGGAAGACATTCTCGGAGTCTTACCTGGCCAAGCCTTATGGAAGCAGAGACAGGTGGGGCGTGGGGGTGCCAGAGGCTGTCCTGGCTTCCCTGCTCCCCTTAAGCCCTTTGGGGGAAGAAAGGAGAGACACACCCTTGTGCTTTCAGCTTGGACCCCCTTGGAAAACTTCACTCTGTGGGGCCATTAGTGTTCTTCAGGTGGACCAATGCAAATTAGCTGTTTTAATTATTCACTCTCTCCCTGGGGGAGAAGTAGAGGCAGGGGCCTCTGAGATTCCCTCCCATCGTTGATAAACAGTGACTACAAGGACCAAAGTCAGAGTTTAGGGGCAATGCTGTTGGGGGACAGTGTCAAAGACGAAATGGTCAGAGGGGAGAAGAGAATAAGAAGAGGCTGGCATTCAGGGCTCAAGGGGGGTGGGGATCTCATAGGGAAGCAAGTGGTCAGTATTGAGGGTGATTGTGGCATTCATAACTCGGGCCTTTTTCTGGGCTGCTCATTCACCTGGGGGAGGAAGGAGGGTGTTGGCTAAACCTGGTTTGCCTATAACTTCCCATTTTGCCCACAGGAGGCACCCTTATCGTCCTGTCTTTCTTTTTCAGTTGAACGGGACGCTAATCTCTTTTCTCTGTCTTAGGCTATTTCACCTTTACCTTTCTCCTAGCTGACATAGAGGAGGTACAGAGGTTTGATCTTATTTCATCACAAGAAAGCAACCTCATCTTCTCATTACTAGTCTACCAGCCCACCTGCATCAAACCTGCTCTGATTCTGTGTGGATTTCCTGGGGCTCTTGTAACAAATCATTACCTCCTCCTTCTTGAAATGCTCTCCTTACTTAACTGCAGGTAACAACATGCCTCTATGTCTGGTGCTACATATTACAGGATGTGGTTGCTATGGTGCGAAGCTGAAACTGAGAGGTTTTATGACATGTGTGGCTGAGGGAAACATTTCTGGTGCTTTTAAACTATATCAGTCAGGATTTTTGGTTAGAAGCAAACAAAATATTTTAAACAAAAATAATGATTATTAAAAGGTTAAAAGGGCTTATGAAACAAATCAGAATCCAGAAGCACAGGTTTGAGAAAGTAGAAAGAAACCAAAGGACCACTGGATGGCTCAAATGTGAAGTGAATGGGAGGGAAGAAGGGGAGATAAGTATAAAAGTGAGTTGGAGAATAATAGCTATGACAAAGTAGTATCAAAGGATGGGTCTCTTTTAAAGAATGGGTAAGGCATGAGAACATTTATTGACAAAGAGAAACAAACAGCCGGAAAAGAAAGGGTTTCTTTGATCATAATGGAATTAAACTAGAAATTAATAACAGAAAATGTTGGGAAGACCTTAAATATTTGTAAATTAAACAAAGGGCATCTAAATAACCATGTGTCAAAAAGGAAGTCTCAAAAAGTAATAGGAACTATTTTGAATAGAATGAAAATGAAAGCAAAACGTATCAGGATTTATGAGATGCAGCTAAAGCAGTGCTTAGAGGAAAATTAATAGCTTTAAAGTGCTGATATTGGAAAGGAAAAAAAAAATCTCAAACCAATATTCTATGTTTTCACTTTAAGAAATGTAAATAATTGGAAAGAAAAGGTTAAATAAATCCCAAAGCAAGCAGAAGGAAAGAGAGTAGTAAAGATAAGAGCAGAACTGACACAATTGAAAACAGAGAAACAAACTACAGAGAGTGATCAATGAAAGCAAAGTATGGTTCTTTACAAGAGACAGGGCAAGGAACAGGTTTGCCTGTGTGTATATGAGGTGAGTGTTGAAGGCTAACAGTTAGTCTTTGACTAACTGATAAAGAAATACATGGCTTATTTTTTCTTATGAAATAATAGGTGGAGTGGTCTACTGAGAGATGTGTGAGGCTCTAGAACTGGTGAGGAGACAAGTGATGTTTTAGTGCATTTTCTGGGGGGAAAGGGAGGAGTAACTGTATTAGTTTCCTACTGCTGCCATAACAAATTACCATTAATTTAGTGAGTTCAATAACCCAAATTATTCTCTTACAGTTCTAGAGATTTTAAAAAATTCTAAATGTGCTCTACTGGGCTAGAAAATCAAGATGTCAGCAGGGCTGTGTTCTTTCTGAAGGTTCTAGGGGAGAATATGTTTTCTAGACCTTTCCAGCTTCTAGAGCTGCCCACATTCCTTGGCTCATGGTCCCATCCTCCATCTTCAAAGCCAGCAGTGTAGCATCTTCCTCTCTCTCTCTCTCTCTCTCTCTCTCTCTCTCTCTCTCTCTCTCTCTCTCCTGCTTTCACTATTACATCTCCTTCTCTGACTCTCATCCTCCTGCCTCCCACTTATAAGGACCCATGCGATTGCACTGACCCACAGAACAAGCCAGGATATTCTCCTCATCTCTAGTTCCTTAACTCAATCACACCTGCAAAGTCCCTTTCGCCATGTAAAGCAGCATATTCGAGGCTTTGGGGATTAGAACATGGACATCTTTCAGAGCTATTATTCTGCCCACCATAGTAGATGACCAAGAACAAGTGAAAGAATTGAGATGAGCACTCAGGCCCAGCTGAGGCTGGAAGACCATGAACTGGGGAGGCCTGAGCCTGGTAACTTCAAGAATTAAAATAAAGGAACTAAGTTGTCACATTATGGATGTAGACCCGGCTGTGGCATTTTGCTGGGAGTATAGCAGAAAGATAGGGATCCATGGAGGAGGAGCTTTCAGAAAATGGCAATTTCTTTGCTGAAGAAATTAAGGGTAAGCTGGGGAGGGAGAATGCTTACAGATGGGGTGGGGGTGGGGAATACATGAATGTAATGGTAACAGAATGTATAGTCTAGGCTTCAGATATGAAATATAGTGTAGTAAAAGGGTATTAATAACTCAGGAGAAACTCTCCTAACAAAGAGAATCTTCTTCACTTGCATTCTGATAAATACCAGTGCATCAGACTTGAAAACAGAATTTTTTTGATATCATATCTCTCCCCTAAAGGAATGCATTTAATGTACTCTTAGTACTGATCAGAGGTCTCAAATAAAAAATGAGTCTGCCTTCCAATTTATTACAGCCCAATCTTGCAGCAAGTTGGTTTCATCTATCAGATACTATTCACTAAAGATCAAACAGGTCCATTTCGTTCTATGTGTTATGAGTAATTGTTTAATCTAAAAGGAGGCATGTTTATTAATAAGCTAAGGAATATTTTTCAGAATCAAAGAGGAGGACTTGGTGACTGTTAGCCCTGAGGGCAGTTACATAGGGGTGTGGGTTGCAGAGAAAAGAAAGAAAGACATGGGAATGAGGTTGCAGGAAATAATTAAGGAATGGTCCTCTGCAATTTACTTAAGAAATAGGGACTTGTTCTGTTTTCTTCTTTAAAATTTTTTATTTTAGGCATAGCAGAGTGGACCCTGAGTTTGGATCTTGGCAACACTACTTAATTGCTGGTGAGCTTGAATGGTTCCTTGCCCATGTTTCCTTACCTAAAATATATAAATAACAGAAGTATCTACCTTATAGTTTCATCATGAGGGCTCTTGTGTTAATATTTGTAAATCACTTAGAATAGTATCTGGTAAGGATGTGTTTGTTAAATAAAATTGAAAAATCCATGTAACAATGAGTCACTGAAAAAACTTTGTAAATCTATATCATAAAAGGCCTGAGGTCATGACGCCATAATGGCAGAATGACCAAATAACCTGTCACCAGGAGGTGCATGGAGCACCTCTCATGGGGGCCGGGACCCACAGCTCGTGCACCGAGATGGGGCTTGCACAGGGCTGGCAGGGCTGGTGCTGTGGAGGCAGGGCCCACAGCTTGCTCAGGGCGGGTCTGGGGTCCCGCCGGCACAGTGGGTCTGGGTCTCACGCAATTTCGCAAGCTGGGCTTCTAGTACTTAAAGAAAACTTTGCATTGGTTCAGAACCAAGAGTGACTAATGTACATTTTGACTGTACCTGGATGAGAGTTGATCTGTGGTCTTCATTTGAGTTAGATGCTGTTGACAGTTTTCTCTACCTTATCAGTGACAGTGAGTTTATCCCCCTTGGGTTGCAGAAAGTTTAAACATTCTCTGTTGTTGGTCACCTTTTACTTTGCTAAAACAGACCTTCCCCTACCAAAGCCAACAGCGGAGCTAATTAGGTTCAGTTTTTCTGTGCCTTGCAATCTAGATATTGTCAAAGCAAGATGATGGATGAGGCAGGTAGGGCTGAGCAGAGCCAGCTGGTTAATGTGACATGGTCAGGACATGCCATCCCCAACAAAAATCCTGTCACCACAATGGATCTTGCCACACGATGGCAGCCACCGAGATGAACCTTCATTACTAGATCATTATTATTGAACTGTACCCAAGAGTAGCTGCCATCAGTCACCAGAAACATTACTGGAGACCAGTAGTTCTTCACTCACAGCTCTCTAATGGGGCTTTGTCATGTGGCCCAGGCCAACGTGACAGTTCACTAGAACCATCAGGGCAATAGTCGAGTGGCCCCGGTATTTTGGAAGACCCTGGGGTTGCGATTCCCCCAACTATTATTTTTAAGTTACTTGAAAAGTCATTCAACTTCTTTGAATTTCATTTTCAATAACTCATAACACCCACCTACAAAGTTCTGTGAAACGTCAGTGAGAGACTGTATCTAGCTTCACCGTACGTAGTGGGCAGTCAGGGATGTCCCTTTTCTTTCTTTTCCACTTTCATTTCTGCCTCTCGGCTGCTTGTCTTTGGAGAAATGACCCAGCTACTTCACCAAAGAATTCAGGAAACAGTGTAGCAGAGCGAAGCTTGAGCTATTTCTCTTGTAAAAGGTCGTTAGCTAAGAAATTAGTCCCTGGTAGTGACAGAGCCATCTCTTGCCTTTCTGGCCCAGGAGTCACATGTAAGAGGACAGGAGATTTGGCAGATGCCTGGGGACCATCAAGGCAGTGGAGGTGATGCGGTCTCTCGGGGACCCAGCCGCGGTCATTGTCAGGCTTTGTTACAAGGTCGAGGGAGCTACTACTCCCTCAAGACCGACCAGGTACATTTCCACAACTCCAGGCACCTCTGCAAATTTCCAGGAACTGCAAGTCACGGCGCTCCCTGTCCACTCAAGGGCACTGAAGGACTGTCCATTCTTCTCTGGAAAAAAGTCCCTTTAAACATTAGAGTGTGTGTGCAGAGGTCCCCGTGCAGAACGACATTTGTTCTTGTCCTTCCTCCCGTGGCCCTGCTCCTCCCAGTCCCTCATCCTATTCCTGCTGCCTGCTCATTACTGGACTCAGAGCCCAGCCTTCCCAGAGGGCAGTTTGCAGAGCCTATTCCAGGGGGGGGGGAGGACCTGAGGTCATCTGCTGTATTCAGAGAAAACTCAGTGGCAGGCATGGCATTCTGGGAATTTACCTGGCCTGCTTCAAGGCAGTGATCACATCCCTTTAGTAACAAAGCCAGATGGAGAGGAGGACCTGTTTAAGTAACTCCTGAGAAGCTCCCGAGTCCATCCCTCAGCCCTGTCGTCTGTGCGCCTCAGTCCCTGCGGACATCACGGAGTCCCACTCCGCATCGAGCCAGGAACTGGCTCTGATCCCTGATCCCTGGCTGCTCTGACTCCCTCATTTTCTGGTTTCCACAAAGGCCGACTGTGCTCCGGCAGCTGCAGCAGGTCGGGCCTTGGAAGGCCGTGGGAAGGGTCGCGGCACCCCTGCAGCTGTGAGGACGGGGTCCCAGCGCCCCCCTCTCTTGTCACCAGCGCTCAGTCCTCCAGCCGGTGCATCAGCAGGGCGACAGGGGTGCAGGTCCCCTCCTCACTCCATGCATTTTCTTTTCATGACTTCACTCTCCATCCAGACTGTTCTCAGCGGGAGCCCAGCGCAGAGGTTTGTGGGGAGGAAGGAGGAGGAAAAGCAAAAACTAAGAAAGAGCAGCTGATTCTCTGCAAAGCCCCTTTCAGGCAGCTCCCTAACGGCTGTCCTCTGTGGGGCCGAGACTCACAACCAGCAAAGGGCCTATGGGAACCGCAGCCCGATTGGAGGCAGCTGTGAGGATGGGGACCTGGGGTGACTTTCAAGTCAGGGAAAGAAAAGAAACCTTGTTCAGTCTTCTTTGGCTTAAAGGCATGCCCTTCCTAATTAATTAACTGAATTCTAAGGAGATGAGCAAGACTATTGTTAATTAATTTAAATGAATGTAAATATATCCCGTCTAATGTATTTGCAGCACCTGCATCCTGTGGGGCGGGGGATGGAGGGAGGTGGCGTGTAGCTGTCCCTGGCAGATGGTGCCAGGCCTAGTGTTGGGGTAGAGTGTCCACCTGTAGGGCCAGCTCGACTGGGCTCGTCACCTCCACGGCAGTGAAGTTCAAGAGGACGAGTGAGGGATTCTATCAGAACTGAGGGGCACATAAGTGTGGGCCTCAGGGATAAAGATGTCACTTCCTGAGAGCTGGCGGGGTTGAAGAACCAGCCCAGAGGCAGGGGGACCTCCGCTCAACCAGGACTGTCACAGCTCTGTTTCCTCTGAGCCACGCGTGTCCGCCTGGCTTCACCTGCTCTCTCATCCCTGGGAGACAGTAGCCACAGCCCTGACATCCTACACCAGTGATGGCGAACCTATGACACGCATGTCAGAGGTGACACGCGAACTCATTTTTTTGGTTGCTTTTTCTTTGTTAAATGGCATTTAAATATATAAAATAAATATCAAAAATATAAGTCTTTGCTTTACTATGATTGCAAATATCAAAAAATGTCTATATGTGACACGGCACCAGAGTTAAGTTAGGGTTTTTCAAAATGCTGACAGGCCGAGCTCAAAAGGTTCGCCATCACTGTCCTACACTAATCCAGGGACAGTGCTGATGGACTCTGGGGGTCTCAGGCCCAGCACTGGGCCTGACCTTGGGATTGCTGCTGTGACTATGGGCTGGTCATCATAGGGAAAAAATTGATGGGCAGGAATGTGTGGACAAATGTAGCAGCTACCACCGCCCAGCATGACTTCATGCCAACATAGCAGGTCCGTGAGCCCAATCAGTTCATGCGGAGAGGGAAGAAATCAGGCAGACGATCAAATTGGTTTTGTGTAAATCTAAGAGAATAAAACATATATTTTAAAAAAGTATTAAACAATAGATATGTATGTGTATATATATGTGTGTGTGTGTGTATATATACATATCTATTATTGATTTCAGAGAGGAAGGGAGAGGGAGAGAGAAATAGGAACATCAATGATGAGAGAGAATCATTGATCAGCTGCCTCCTGCACACGCCCCCTACTGGGGATTCAGCTGGAAACCTGGGCATATGCCCTGACCAGGAATTGAATTGTGACTTTCTGGTTCATGGGTTGACGCGCAATCACTGAGCAAAGAGAGAGAGATTTTATTTATTTTAAGGAATTGGCTCATGTAATTGTGAGGGCTGGCAAGTCTAGATTCTATAGTGCAGACCTTCAGTTGTACCCCCAGGGGAAGGGAAGATGTTTCCATTAAAGTCTGAAACCACCTGGAGACAGAAGTCCTTCCTCTTCAGGGGACCTCAGGCTTTTTTCTTTGGACCTTCAACCGATTGGATGAGGCCACCCACATTATGGAGGATCACCTGCCTACTCAGAGTCCACCGATCTAATTATTACCTTTGCAGCAACCCCTGCACTCTGACCAAAAAGTGGGAACCACGGCCCAGGAGAGTTTACACATAAAATTAACCATCATACATATTAAAGGTGGAGTTCAGTAAAATGAAACACTCTACAATGTTTTCATCTTCAGAGATGTCTTTCCTTGTTAGAATCAATTTGAAGATCATTCAGATCGGTGTTGCCTTCATATGAAAACTCTGCTTCTTGTATTTTACACATGAGCCTTAGGCTTTATTATTAAAAAACATGACTGGGATGAAAAGATTGTAACAGAATACAAGTTTACTTTAATCATGTGCCTGTATTTCAAGATTTCTGAAGAGACCTTTCTTAGGGAGGACTATTACTAGAGCAGGAAAGACAGCGACCACTGTGATTACGAGTGGAATCGTTTCTGCAGGGTCAAGATTTTCTCCTATGTTTGCATGTTAACTTTCAAAAACCTTCTCCTTCCGTCTTCCAACATGAATAGGTGATTAATTTTAAGCTTTTAAAAGTCAATTAAAGATTTTTTATAACAAATAGGACAAAAAGTCTTGATGGTTCAAATGTTAGCACATAAGGTAGATTCCTTCCTTCCTTCATTCTTACATGAATTTATTGGTCTGCACATTCATCTTCAAATATTTGAGGAACCATTATATTCCAGGTACTCTACTGGGTGTGCAATGTGAGTAAGAGAGACACACTACCTGCAAGAGGCTGATACTCTAATAGGGAATGAAAGGATATAAAAGTAACTGTTCTACGTGTGGTAAGTACTGTGATGGAAATATGGAGATGATTCTTTGGGAGCACATCAAATAATAGTCCACTTAACTGAGCACTTATTAGATGAAGTGGTTTTGCATATTATCTCATTTAAACCTCACATTAGCCCTGTGATGTGGGTGCATTATTGTCATCATCTTCATCTTACAGGGGAAGACGATTGGGACACAGAGGGTGGGAATATCCTGACCAAGATTTGAGCCTCCCCCTTCAGTCCTGTAAACTGCCCAAGGCCTTGCCCCTGCGGGAAGAAGAGGGAGGCGATCAGGGTGCCCAGGGGCAGATAAAGGGCTGAAGGAAGGTGGGGGAAGGGTGCAAATAGAGACTGAGGATAGTCAAGGGACTAACGCCTCAGACTAGAAGGCTGATTGGCTGCGGGTGCAAGGAGAAGGAGTTTAACATGACCTGACCAGTGTGGGTGTGCAGTCAATGGTGGTGCTGCTACTGAGTCCGTCGGGGGAGGCACAGGAGGCAGAGGAGGAGGTCCGCGGGGAAGCCGGCCAGTGTTGGCTGTAAGATAAACCGTGTGCAGTTGAAACACCCCGAGTGGCTCTGTGCTTTGAAACCTCGGACAAGTATTTGTGCTGTGTCCCTCTGCAGCTGCTCTCAGGCCAGGATCCTGGGGCTGCCCTGGCTCCTTCAGATTGTCTGCAGACGTCATGGGAGCAGGGAGTCCAGTACCAGTAAGGTTGGGCTGGAAAAGCTGGCACTCGGGGGTTATATGGTGGGAGAACAAGGATCTGACCTCATCCCTGGGGCACCAGGAAGGGTCAGGGGGCAGGGCCAGGAGTCATAGGGCATAGAGGACAGTAGGAGAGCCAGGGGAAAGGAATGCTCCTCCCAGCTTCATTCACCAGGAGCCAAGCCCCAGGCCAAGAGCTTCATCCACATGGACACTCAAAAGATTGGGAATTTGTCTGACTCATCTGCCAAACACCAACTTTATGCCAGTCTGCTTGTTTCACATTAATTAGCTTTCCCACTAACAGTGTGCCCTGGAGTGCTGGCAAGATACGGTGTCTGGGGAAAGAATGTTTCCTTGTTCTGGGTGAGAGGTGTTCCCCAACTCAGGGCTTATTGAACAAAGGGGGACAGTCTTACTCTTATCGACAGGGGCCTTCGGAGCAGGAGCCGGCAGCCAGGTAAGGCGATTGCGCCATGAATTGTAAACACATCCGATCCAATCAGACTCTTTTAAATGGCGTCTAGCCCACGTTTTCTACAATGTGTAATCTACTCTTAGGATCACAACGATCTTTCAATCACAGTGGCCAAAGTGGTTCTTATGGGTTCACTGGGTTTCCCCAAAAGATGCGGATGTCCTCACCCCCAGTCCTGCGCATGTGGCCCCTTTGGAAACAGGGTCTCTGTGATGATCACATTAAGATGCGGTCATGAGGAGGGGCCCACATTCCAAACAGCTGGTGTCTTTATAAAGGGGGGACATTTGGACGCAGAGACAGACGGGTGTAGAGGGAAGATGACGGCGGGGGAAGGGAGACAGCCGTCTCTAAGCCATGGAGGGAGGCCTCAAGGGCCAGCCAGGCTGGTTGCCCAGAGCCCTGTCCTGGGTGAGCTCTGTAGGAGGAGCCTGATCAGTGACTTCCCTGAGTATCAGAATCACTGCGGTGCAGTTCCTAATTCCCCAGCAGCCCCATCACAGGCCCCAGAGAGGGGGCTGGAGTGAGCCTGTGAACAGTGCCCCCCAGGTGCCAGGGAGCAGGACGCAGCCCAAATGCACTGAGCTCCGAGGGCAGCCTCCATCTGCTGCAGACTAGTTCTGGCATCCTGTGACTCTCTGTTAACTTACTTAATCATTAATTTGGTAGTTTATAAAACTGGCATGGTTCCTTTTCTCTCCAATTATAAAGTACTGCTTTCCTCTGTGCATTCCTCAACTCTTTGCAGGGCCAATTAACATAATTTATTTAATGTGAGTCTAGACGGCATTGGAATAAATCAACCCATGCACATGCTGTGCTTTAAATCACCTTTACTTCAGCTTAAAGTGATGAGAAGCAGCACTGAGATACCTTGAGAATAGTCATTTAACGGGGAAGTGATGTTTTCGTATCACATATTGGTTTTCTCACTTTCTACGTGGAGCCGAGGGAGCAGAGCTGCATTGCTCTGGGCAAGACTAAGCTGAAGTTATGAGGCAGTAATTCAAATCTGATGTGCATGTTGCAACAGGAGAGAAATTGTTAAAAATATATCATTTTCTTAACCAATGTCATCCCGATAAATTCAATTAAAAAAGTAAATTGAAAAAAGTTTGATGATGAATATTTTGCATCAAAATAAAGATTGGGAAAGGATGACAAAGACCAAAATAGGGACTTGTGTATTCCCAGGGAAGGTGCAGCGTGATGCAGCGGAAAAAGACAGCCATGTGCAAGTTAATCTAATCATTATTTTACCACTGGTAACCGTGAGAGCAGGAAGGATTAGATGAGTGAATAGATGAGTGAGTGTGATATTGTGTAGTATGATAGCAGTCCCAGAGTACTCTATTGAATTTTAGTTTCTATTATTGCTAAAAAGAATAAGCGTAGTCTATATTTTTGGAAATTTCTGGGAGTGATTCTTTATTAGAATCATGATGATATGTGTTGAATTTCTGACACCCAGACCTTCACTACTCCAGCTGTGGTCTGCAGACCACCATCTCTGACATGACCTTGGGAGCAGGAGGAATTACAGAATCACCAGTCCTACCTCAGACACACTGGACCAGAACCTGCATTCTAATAAGATTTCCAGGTGAACCATATGCACATTAAAGCCAAGAAATTCTGCCCTTGACTGCTGGAAGATTTTGTTGGGTTACAGAAACATAGAAGTGCCCCTGAGGATATAATAATGTTTATGTATATAGAATTGAACACAACATAGCATAATATAGTATAACATAACATAATATAACATATATAACACAACATAATGTATTCTACCAAGTCCTAATTTGGTGAAGGAAAACAACAGCAAATAAATAAAACCAACAATGCCTTACGGGAAATGAAAAGTGGAAAGGAGGAAATATTTTAAATAAAATAGAAATGAAGAAAGAGAAAATATTAGAGAGAAGGTGGCTATTATTGAAGATGGGCAAAGAGGATCCAAAGTATGGGTAATGGGAGTCTATAAAGGAGACAATCAACGCTTACCAATAATTATGCTCAAGAAAGATTTCTGAAAATTAAAAAAATATTCACTTGAAGCTATGTATTGAAAGGACTCACTGTGTGCTGAGATTATCACTATAGAACAACCAAGACATTCTGATAAAATTATTAGACTTCAAAGAAAAAGGAAAATCAAAAGTTCTTTGGGCAACCAAGCAAATAGGGAAAAAATTCAATTTTCATTAGACTTTTTTACTGCATTGCTTTGTCCCAGAAGAAATGGAGTGATATATTTAATATATGCAAAAAAAGAGTTAGAAATACAGCATTTTATATACAAGAGACTGGCCATCAAGGAAAAGGGGCATGATAAACTGTCATCAGCAGGAAAGGCTTGGGGACAACTATTCTCAGGAGCCCTTCCTAAGAGGCCAGGAAATGTCTTAGGGCTGGTGGGGAACATCAGTCACCTGTGTGCTTCTGGACTAAGGCTAAGTGAGAGTCAGAAGGCAGCATAATGTGTAACACCTGTATGGTCTGCCAGCTAATATCCTACAGTAACTCATTACACCACATGCTTGTTTAGTGACGGATGTCTGTGTTTTATTCTAGTGAAGGGTAGGAAAGTGAACCCAAACAAATAAACAGTAACACCAGTTGGTCCCTGAATGATGACTTGTACTGATATTCATGTGTGTGTGAATTATTTCAGTGAGGCAGAGAGAGGTGCAGTATGGTGGGAACCATTCCCAGACCAGTATGTCCCTTCTGCCTGAGCCCCTGCTTGGCGGGTGACCTTGGGCCTTTCCCAACATCACTTTCTTCATATGGGAAGTGCACACAACAACACTTCAGAGGCTCAAATGAGAAAATGAGCACGCAAGTAAATGGTGAAACACCCTCCAAACATTTGTCCTCACTGTTGCTACAAGACCCAGGAAGGTGAGCGCCTGCAGAAATTATTTTTCTGGAGTATTTCTTTGGCTGGTGCATTCCCTCTCTAGCCCTCTTATGACTACCTGGTATATGGGGCAGGTATATTAGCGCTGTTGGAAATGGCCAGGAACAGATGTATAATACTAAGGCTCTGCCTTTTTGCAAATTTTGAGGGAGTAAAAGTCATGAAAACTGACATTTCCGGGTCTGTCACCACTCCTATCTATAAATCACCAAATATT
Source organism: Myotis myotis (assembly GCF_014108235.1). NCBI lineage: Eukaryota > Metazoa > Chordata > Mammalia > Chiroptera > Vespertilionidae > Myotis > Myotis myotis. The sequence goes on along the minus strand of NW_023416390.1, from coordinate 33,245,068 downwards.
TACCAACTTTTCTCTTCGATCCAGGCCTGAATCAAGTAGGTGAGTCCATCATTAGAATAAAAAATTCTTGGAGAACTTGTATTTAGCAAAGGTGCGCGCGCGCACACACACACACACACACACACACACACACACACACACACACCAAACCCAATAAACAAGGAAGATATATAGAATAGTTGAAGGTAAAAGATTTCCAGAAGGCAGAAAAAGTACATTAGGGCTAAGGGGATTAGGAGTGCAAAGGTTGGTTGGAGGCGGCAACCTTGTCTTGAGTGGGCAGGTTGACATGATTGCAAAGGTGCTATCTGAGCAAACACATGAAAAAGGTGTAGGACAGAGCCAAGTGGCTGCCTTGGGGAAGAGCATTCCAGGCAGAGGGAACAACCAGTGTGAGACCTCATGGGGGTGGGGGGGCGCTGCCTGGCTTGTCGGGGGACAGTGGGGAGGCTGCTGTGGCTGGAGCAAAGTGACTGTTGGGGACATAGAAGGAGGTGAGGCTGGGAAGGAGGGAGTCAGATCACTCAGGGCTTGTGAAACTGGTGTAAAGACCTAAGACTTCACTTTCCTCGAAGGAAAACGGGAGCCATGCAAGGTGAGGTACAGAAGAAGGATGTGGTGGGATTGAGATTTTAAAGGGACCCTCCAGAGCTGTGATGAGAGCACTGTAGGGGCCAGGATAGAAGCAGGGTGACAAGTTATGATGCTAACCCAAGAACTCAGCAAGGCATGAAGATGTTAGCAGCTAAGGTGGGAGGGCTTGTCTGGGCTCCCTCTTAAGCCCTGGATGCAGGTCAAGGCATCTGGGAGGCTAGTCTTGCCTCCCCAGTAAGAGTGTGGTCTTGGCGAGCCACCCCTATGCTCCTGTTTTGGATTTCATCTCCAGGTTGATGTGCTCTGTAGATCCTCTTGTCAATTGAGCATTTGTGCCTGACACTGGCTCCACCGATTTTTGGAATTGTCCCCCAAGACCCCAAAGTGACAGAAGTTCCTTTGCTTTGAGCGGCTCTGCCCTTCCCATGGGGTCTTCCTTCTTTCTCTCTTTTCAAGCTTTCCTCTGTAGTCAGAAAGACAAGGTGGTGCTGGTGCTGTTTGGAGGCCTTCCACCTGGTTAGTTTGCTGATTGCAGACTTCTCGCACAGACACGTGTGGGCACCATGCTCCATTCCCGTTGCACCTTGTCCTTGCCCTTGTTACAAGTCCTGACAAGACTATTAGCTAATTAGAGTACCTTAATTAGAGCCACATGCCGTGTTATTATACTGTGATCCTTTTGCAACCATAAACCGTTCCAAACATCTAATATCTGTAGATTGATGTCAGATTGGCATAGAAGACAGTATCTTGATTGGCCCTTGGCCTTCAGCCTTAGCATCTTCACTTGCCTGGTGTTCCTCACACTGTTCAACACTCACTCACTCTCCGGAGAATATGTCGTCTTTTTTGTTTTTTTAGATGCACGTTAGCATTTGGTGCTTATGTTTCACTTTTGTATTTTTATTGCCTGCCAACTCAGTAAAAATTTTAAAAATTCTACATTTGCCCAAGTTTGGGTAAAGATGAAGTGTGATCTCCCAGCTAATGACTCAAACTAGTGGGTGGCGAAGGTGTTCTCAGCGTTGTCAGGATTAGAGTTTAGTTAAATGAAGAGCTTAAGTCTTTAAAAATTAGTTGTACTTATTTTATATTTATTTATTGATTGATTTATTGGTTGATTCTACTTATTTTAAATAAAGGGTTGGGATGCACCTGGTATAAACTTCCAAAGAGGTGAAAGCGAGGAGGGTGAAGGGGTTGTCTCCTTTCCACCCTGTCCTGGGCCAGCTTCCTTTTCCCGAGGCAACGGCTGGTCAGCAGACTCCAGGACACCTTCTGGGGATGGGCAGCGCCTGCCCCAGTAGACGCATCATGTGTGGTTCCTGGTGGGTCGGCCCAAGGAGGGAGTAGCAGTGTTGCTGAGTGTTTATTTGATGTCAAATGAACACATGCTTTATAAAATAAAGAATAAAAACAAACAGGAAGACAGGCCAGTTCTGTGAGCAGCATGACCAAATTGCATTGATTTGGTCCAGAACACCATTTCTTTTTTCAACCTCATCTTAGTGACAGTTTATAAAACAGTGTAACAGGCAGAATGAAAACCTTGGAACCTTAGACATCCATTCCCGCCCCCCCCTCCCCCCAAACGATTTGGGAGAAACAACAAGACATCCAAATAACTAAATGAGAAAATAAACAAGTATAATCTACTGAGTGCTCAGTGTGTGCCAGGCGCGCTACCTGCGATCATTGCTACCTTAATTGCCGCACGGGGATTTTCTCAGTCCATCATTTCTTTTGGATTTGTCAGTTAACATTCCACCATAAGAGAGGTCTTCCTCCTCCTCTGCTAGTTAGTTAATTACTAACTAACTTATATAATGGGTTCCCATTTAACTCAGGGTTATAATCCATTACTATCATTTTTTTTTTGATGCTCAAATTGGCCCCGATTTGGCCAATGGGAGCCCCTTCAAAGTGGCTCTTGTGTCCTTTTGACATGACCTCATCACTCCTTGGGCACATCCATATCTTGGGTCACAATAAGACAGTCACACTGATTTTCTATGTCCCCTGCCACAGGCCTGAAGTCAACCATCGCTACTTGGTCCCTTAATTATGGGAGAGGTATGTTAAAATCTCCCACTATGATGTGAATATTTTCACATCTTTTTGAAGGTCTGTCCGTTTTTGTTCTCTATATTTTTAAGATCTCTTAATAAATCTGTCTGCCTGGTAAATTGTACTTGCAGAATTAAACAGTAACCTAACTACCCGTAACACTTTTTGCCTGAAGGTTTAGTTTACCTGCTATCAATTACATACTATAGTGTATTTGTTGATTAATATTTTCCTGGTATCTCTTCTTCAACCTTTTATTTTCAAACTTTTACTTTATTTTGTAGCTATATAATTTAGCATCTCTCTTATGAAAAGAGGTAGCTGAATTTTTAAAAATTCAGCCTGCTCTAGAAATATAATTTGGTCTCTTCTTTAAAACTGACATATCCAATCCCCTTTTAAAATTGTAGTAAATGATATCTTTGGATTTACTTCTGACATCTTAAGTTGTGCTTTCTCTTTATCCTGCTTTTTCTGTTTTTACCCTCCTTTCATTGAAATTATCATTGAGTAGTTTTTCTTTTTTCATTTCTCCCCCTCTTCTAGTTTGTTAGTTATATGCCTTATTTCTCTCATGTTGTCTTTACTCTGGAAATTAATTTTAATAGAAATAGCTCCTCTGTCAAAATCTTAAACCCTATAAGGTCACTAGAATAGTTCAACTCTATAATTATTCTTTTCCCAAAAGACATATTATGAATATTAGTTCTGTCTTCTAAAAATATTCACTCTCCCAAGAAATTATTATTATTTTATGTAGTCAGTTGTGTTTAGATTCATCCATGTATTTGCCAATATCTTTGCTTATGCTTTTAAAAATCTCACACAAACATGCAATTACTTTCCTTCTGTCTGATGTATGTTCACTACAGTTTCCTGCAGTGACCATCTGTTGGTAGTAAACTTTCTCAGTTTTTCATTATCTGAAAATGACCTTATTTTGTCCTCATTCTTGAAAGCTATTTTTTTCTCCCACAGGATATAAAGTTTTATTCAACTGTTATTTTCTCCCAGTTTATTGAAGATATCATTCTACTGCCTTCTAGCTTTTTTATTACGGTTGAGAAATCAACCATCACCGCCATTTGTCATCCTTTTGAAGGTAATTGACTTTTATTTCTTTGTCTTTGGTGTGCAGAAAATTGCACTATAATTTGTTAGGAGTGGATTTCTTCTTACCCATCTTGGCTTAGAATCAATTCAGCTATTATCTTTTCAGATATTGTAAGTATCTCTTCCCTTTTCTTCACAGCACTGTGATTACCTGCATGTTTAATCTTCTCACTACATCTCCATGCTTCCTAACTTCTCTTTTCCAATTCTTAGTGTCTCTACACTGGGGATTTCTTCTGACCTATCTTCTAGCTCACAAATTCTCTCTTCAGCTATGTCTAATTGAAATATGGTATTTTTATTTACACAAGCTCAATGCTGCTTTTTAAATCTTACTATTCATATGTATGGCTTTTTTTGTGTCTAATTCATAGCTTTAAAGTTCTTTAATTTCCTTGAATTTATTAAACTACTAATTTTATCCCCGATGTCAGATGATTCGGTGGCTGAAATCTTTGCAGGTTTGACTCAGTTTGTTGAGTGAGGTTTCTGCTTTCTCTGGGTCACGTTGCCCTGCTAGCTTTTGTGTTTTGTGATACGTGAGGCTGAGCTCCGTTCTGGGAACTTCACGTGCCGGTAGGAGTTCTCAGAGGCCTGGCTGAAGCCCTAAACCAGGACAGACTTTCGGGCACTTTTGCATGTGTTTAGTGGGATTAGCAAAGTGCAGCCACTTTAACCCCATCACTTGTGATTAAATGATGAGCACTTCCATATTTTTTAGCACAGTAAGATATTTCCTATATTAAAATTTCTCCAACCATAGTCCTGGAGTCAGCTGTTTTTCAGTGAATTATAGGGAAAGTATGTTAAAATCTCACTATGATTTTGAGTATTTTATTATCTATGATGGTGAGTATTTTATTATTTAGTTAAAATCAACACCTTAGAAAAGGAAGGAAATTAGTCTTTCTCCATCGCCTGAATAAACATCAACAAAAAGTTAGAGTCTCTATCATTTTGAAGGTGCCCCGAATGACTACCCTGCCTGGGGGAGACACAGACGGTTGCCCTAGGAGCTGAGGCAACAGTGTGGTGACACATTTTCATGGCTAGATACCACTTCAGCAGGAGACTGACTCTTTGGGGACTTTAAATTTAGGGAAATTTTATCTTGTGGATCCTTCTGAAAGGAACATTAAGCAAGTTAATGACCAATGTCTTTGTAAAGTTTTACAGAAAATTGAGAACCGTTTTCCATGGAGATGGTCCTTGAGGAACCCCTGAGAAGATCCGAGGAAACTCAGACTCAAAGAGGGTCAGGGCACTTTAATTCAAATCAACAAATGTTCTTGAAAAGATATGAGGCACCAGGCTCCATGCCAGGGAGTGGACACAGCACTGAGGAAGATATAGGTTTGATTTAGGTAAAGACTTCAGATTTGTATTATGGTCTAAGGATTTACATAAAAGAAGCAAAACTAATCAGTGGCAACAAATCCTACTCACCAAGGAGAAAATGAGTTAGAGTAGAAAATTCTGTCTTATGTTAATTTCTCTGTTCTTGTTGATTTTACCTTCATACGTTGTTCTTTACTTTTATAAAATTAAAGTTATTTTTGATGTTTAGGATAGCATGGTGATTTTCATTGTTACTGTGTATTTACATGTTTATCAAAGTAATATGTATGCATAAGTGTGTGCATAGTTTAAAGGGTACTTACTGTGAGGCTTAACCACAATCCACTGTCCCTCTCTTCCTAGCCTGACCCCCAACTCACATCTACACTCAAGGATTCCTTTCAGGGTTCCTGGTGGTTTGGCTCAACCTGCCCTGTGCCCTCCTTTATCTCTGCCTTCAGCTCCCACCTCCCTTCTCTTGGCTCCAGTGAGCCATCGTGGGCTAAAGAGGGAGGCTGGACTCCAGTCCATGGGACAGAATAAAAGTAAAAAGAGAGGTTCCTGGTTGTAGGAAAGCATGTGCATCTGGGTATCTGTCTTTAGAACAGGACAGAGGTCCGCTTGCCAGGGTGTCAGTCCCAGCAAAAGAAGAGCCCGAATGACTGCAGAGCAGAGTATCTGCTCCTCCTAAAAGGAGCGTTGGTCAGGGCAGGGCTGAGTCTGGAGCAGGGGAACGGGGCAGGGAGGCTGTGCCACAATCTGCCAGCTCTGTCCCTGTAGCTGTGACTACGACAGGGTGGCTCAGCTCAGAGCGAGCACGCCCGGAAAACAGAAAGCTGTTTTCAGAAAATGAGCCAGAGAAGAACAGATGCCCGTGTTTTGCTGTTGCCATCACTATGTCTTCTCCGCATAACAGATTCCAGAAAGATGTTTGAAATGCTTTAGGCATCGTGTTTCATCAACATCTCCTGACAAGGCAGGTGGGTGGTAGGGAGGCGGTGAGACAGCTCGTCCTGTGGGGAAGCTTTATTGCAAGTGGAGAGTGAAATCCGGCCTGCAGAAGGGGTTTGTAACCGTTGTTCAGGTGGGATTGACATGGACAGAAACCCCAAAATGAGGGGCACCACGAGTCATCCATTCATTCAGCAAGCACTTATTGGGGCAAACAACAATGAAGAAAGTCCAGAATTCTTTTGACGATAGCCATTTAAGGTTGAAAGAAAACATTCTGAAGGAAACAGAAAAGGTTATATCAGTAATTTTGGTACAGAAAAGAATCAAGGTAAAGGTACTATGAACATAAATTGTAACTGTGAAATATGAAAGGTACAAATCTGAAAAGTAGTCTTTGATTACTAAACGGAAAAGCAGAAAAAAATTAACTTTTTGAAGAGGTACTGTATCTAGGGGTTTAAGTATTCAAACAATATACAAGGTGATGGCTTGAAAAGTCTTGCTCCCCCTTGCACCCATTTCTCCCTTACTTTGTTGAGATTTATGTCAATTTCCTGTTTATCTTTCCAGTGTTTCTTTATGAAAATTTAACCACATATATATATTATTATTACTTTCTCCTTTTCTTACATTAGTGGTAGCAGACTTTCCACAATACACTTATTAGTTTTCTAGGTTGTATAACAAATTACCACAAATCTAGTGGTTTCAAACAATGTATATTTATGATCTCACAGTTTCTGTGGGTGAGGACTCTGGGTGTGGCTTAGCTGGGCTCTCTGCACAGTCCTAAATAGTGGCAACCAACATGTTAACTAGGCTGCATTCTCATCAGAAGCTCGACTGGGGAAGGATCTGTTTCCAAGCTCCCTGAATTTTTGGTTGACTTCATCTCCTTGCAGCTATGAAATCACAGCAGTTTGCTTCTTCAAATCCAGTAGCAGAGAGAATCTCTAACCAAAAGAAGAGCTTCTTTGAAGGGCGCTCACTTGATTGGGTCAGGACCTCCCAGGATAAGCTTCCCTTTGATAAACTCAGAACCAACTGACTTGCAATCCTAATTATCCTTTCATTGTTGCCATATTTTAGTGACTAAGAAGCAAGTCAGACTAACTGGGATGATCACCACTTCATAAGGTATATAAATGTCTAATCACTGTGTTGTACACCTGAAACTCATATAATATTGTACGTGTACTATAATAGAAAAGTAAATTTAAAAATTAAAAAAAAGCAAGTCAAACTCTATGCACTCAAGGGAAGTAGGTTAATAAAGTGTGGCTCACTGGGGGATCACCTCAAAGTGTGTTTGATGCACCAGGAGTTGGCAAGCTATAATGCATAGGCCAAACCCAACCTGTTCCCTATTTTTGTTAATAAAGTATTATTAGCACCAGACACACTTGTTAGTTGATATATTGTCCATGCCTGTTTTCTTGCTAATGTGGCAGAGTTGAGTGGCTATGACAGAGAGCAGGTGTGGCTGCCTGCAAGCCTAAAATATTTACTATTTGGCCCTTAATAGAAGCACCATGATTCTTCTATTACCATTAAAAGTTGCCAACTTTTAAACTTGCCAGAACCATGTCACATGGCCACACCCAGCTGCAAAAGAAGCTGGGACATCAATGGTAACATTTATAGCATCTATGGAAAAGGTAGACAGAGAAGAAGCTAGCTGGAAATGGGGTCCAACCATCTAACACGTGGACTTATGCTACTTATGGTATGCAGTTTGCACAGTAAACCATAGGGCACACCATTTTTATTGTGGTTTATGTAAAGTCTCTGCTGGGGGTTGTTTAATCAGTTAACTGTTTCTGAATATCAAACTATTCCATTTAGCAGCTTAAAGCAGCAACTGATTATCACTCACTAGTCTCTGGGTCAGCTGGGTGGTTCTGGCCCTGCCTGGGTTCCCTTGGCCACCTGTGGTTGACTGCAGGCAGCAAGGGGCTCTGCTTCTAGGCTGGCCTTAGCTTCACACAGATGTGTAATTGGAAAAGAGAGGAGAATTTTAATATCATTTTCACATCATTGTGGTTATTTTTAAATATTATACCACCAATCTATGTTTTGTGTCTATAGATTTGCCAGGTGGTTTTAATAAACAGAGCAGACACTTGATACAGTTTTACCAACCTCCCAAATGTATGTGACAGAACTTTTATTAATGAGCACAAACTCTGAACTAGACCTCTAGTGGTAAAGGCTGGATTCAATGTGGAATCTGAAATCATATCAGTGAACTTTTTATATTTGGTGACATTAATATTCATTATTCTGTCTTGCACAATGAATGAATGAATCTTTTATTCATGTGTGAATGTGGAATATTATTCATTGATCATTTGGAAAATATTAGTCATTAACTCATGCAAATCTTCCTAATGTTGACACATTTTATTACACAATATTTATTAATATCATTATCAATTTTACCAGGAAAGTCTTTAAGCATTGGGTAGCTACCAAGCTTATGGTGATAGAGTTAAGTTTTTGAAAATTCTGATTTTCACTTCAACAATAATTTTATCATTGGCAATACTAGTATATATTGTCAGCATTTTTCCTTGAAAAGATAAGTTCCCTTCGTATATTTTTGAGAAACTATCTGCCAATTTGACTCTGAATAACCATAGTTTGTCAGTTGTTCTTTCAAACAATAATTTTCTGTGAAAAAAGAGGCTAGTCCAGCTTGCAAGCCTCCCCCCCCCCCTCCCCAAATCACACAATTATTTTTCCTCAAGAAAACCATTGTAGAGGCTGATCTCAGAGATATTGTACTTGGGTTCCAGACCTCTGCAATGAAGTAAATATCACAATAAGGCAAGTCACCCAATGTTTTTGTTTCTCACTGCACGCCAATGTCATGTTTACACTATACTGCAGCCTATGAAGGGTGCAATAGCATTATGTCTAGAAACAGTGTACATTCCCTAATTTAAAAGCACTCTATTGCTTAAAATGCTAACCATCATCTAAGCCTGTTGGAAAAATTCTGCCGATAGACTTGCTTCATGCAGGGTCACCTCAAATTTTCCATCTGTAAAAAATGCAATATCATTGACGCATACTAAACCGAGGTTTGCCGGTATTTTTTCAGGAGTGTTTTATGTGTACTTTCCATATTTTAGTCAGAATATCAAAACGATATCTAATCAAGAGCTGAAGTGTAATAAAGTTAATCATTTTTACTGCTTTGTCACGGACCGTCGTAGGTGAAACTAGTTTTGTTTGTGTCTTGTCTGTGCGTGCGTGCCTCCTGGTGATGGAAACAATGACTGTGCATTGATGCCCTTGGTTTGATTTGTGTAGGGTACTCACCACCACTTTGCATCAGCAAGGCAGATGTCAGCATAGCAACAAAGGCAAATAACATCTTGGTATTACTTGAAAAGAGTTGTGAGCTCTTGAACCTCCTGAGAGGTTTCTGGAACCCCCAAGGAGCCACGGAGCTCACTTGGAGAAGTACCATGGTAGGATGAGGTTCTTCGGGTCTCCCAGTTCAGGGCTCTTGAACAGGGTAGCTCTTCCTTGTCAGGCCAGGATTGCACTTTTCCAGTCTCCCCAGGATAGTGATGGCGCAAAAGCTCTGTGTGGCTCCTCGGCTCCTTGGCTGCTACTTTCCCCGCTCTCTTCATCCATGCCTTTCACAGATGGCCAATGTCTCCACCGGGAAAGCCGCTGAGACTATTGGACTCCGTCTTTTGTGTTTACTTTCCTCTGGGGTCTTGAGCACTTCAGTCCTGGCTGGGCTGAGCTGGTGGTCTCTGAGCTACAACTTTTGATTCTTTGAACTCATGAAATGATAGGAAACTTTATTCAGTTCCCTTTCTCTCTCACTCTCTCTCTCTCTCTCTCTCTCTCTCTCAGCCTTTCCATTCCTCTTCTTGGGAACCAATGAATGCATTGAAAGCAAGTAGCATACAATGATGCCAGGCTCCTTTCCATGAGTTCCCTGCTCTGTGGGATCTTGGCTCTTGGAGTCCTGGCTATCTGGGTAGGTCTTAAAGCCTCCAAATAGATATTCTTTTCCATTGCTGTTTTACTTCTCAGGAGGTGGATGGATGTTCTATAAGCTTTTCCATCCAGGCTGGAAGTCACCCCTCTTTGTGTCCCTTGCCCCACAGCATTAATCACCTTGTCATATCATATCCATTACTTGCCTGCATCATTGACTTTGCACTTGGGGAGAACACATGGTCTTTGGTGTAGAGATTGTACTGTTTGTTTCCATGTTCTTATGACTCTACACAGACTCAATAAACATCTCATGAATGAATGAACATTTGAATAAATTAACATGGTGGCTCATAGGGCTTGACGATATCAGACCTATTTTAGGAACGGGTTCGTTTTGCTGGAGGGAGAGGAAAGGAGTGAACTAATATTTATTGAATGATGATTATATATTAGAACATTTTCAAGACACACTCACATACTGAGCTGGGACTTAATCTGATAAACTGAAAGGCTAGAGGCCATCTAAGGCTGGGGAGGGAGATGGGCCTGGTAGCTTGTGTGATGGGACAAAAATCCCTCGATAAAGCTCTCAGTCATAGCTTTCCAGCCTGCTGCCCGCTCAGCTCATTTAGGACAATGGTGATTTATTTTTCTAGCTGCTAACTGTGGGCAGATGATAAAGAAAAAGAGGGCTGATATGTGCCGGTGTATCCTAATAAAGCATGCAGGCCTGTCACTGGAATCTCATTAGAACTATTGTAGAAGGTGCCGTAACAAAGAATCACCAACTAGATGGCTTGAACAGATAAGTTATTGTCTCAGTTCTGGAAGTCCCAGATCGCGGCATCGGCAAGGTTGGTTCTCTCTGAGGCTGTGGGGGAGGCTCTGCTCCTCTCACCGAGCTTCGGGAGGCTGCTGGAAACACCGGGCAGTCCTGGCATGTGGAAGCCTTCACCTTGCCTTCACCCTCACGTGGTGCTCTTCCTGTGTGCGTGTCTATCTCCAAGTTCTCCTTCGTATAAGGACACCAGTGCTATTGGAGAAGGGCCCACCTGACTCTGGAGTGACATCCTCTCAACCAATCACATCTACAAGAACCCTTTTCCTAATAAGGTCACATTCTGAGGTCCTGGATTGGAATTTCAACATATGAATTGGGGGGAGGGGGACACAATTCAACCCATAAAACCTACCTAACATTCCCTTACATACTAACCCTATATCCTTATCCTCCCCGTGTGTGTGTGTGTGTGTGTGTGTGTGTGTGTGTGTGTGTGTGTGGTTTCATTCATTCCTTGTTATGTACAACTGGGGACACTAGGAATCTAGAAAGATAATTTCCAACAGGATCACTGCCCTCAACAAGCTTACATTTTATCAGATTTGCAATAAGCTGCTCTGCAGATGAAAGATGATTTCATCTAGAAATCACTGTGGCCTAAAAGAAAATTGGATAATTGAGCGAAGTAGAGTCTGGCTGGAGGTGGGTGGCATTGTACTAATTAGTAGGGCTTTGTCTGGGAAGGCCCCTCTGAGGAGGTGAGGAGGTGAGGGTTGGAGGGAAGAGAGCTTCGGCAGAGGGCACTGGCCAGGCAAAGGCCCTGGGGCAGGACGAGCTCCACCTCTGCAGGAAACAGCAGTGTGCATGGTTGGAGTGTGAGAAGTGGCGAGAGAGGCAGGAGATCAGCTGCAGGGCAGACCATGGTCGGGTGCTGTAGGCTCTTAGGGACCATGGCAAACGGCATGTTATCTTCACTGGGGGGGCAGCCTTTGGAGGGGGTAAGCAAGCGCTGCAGTTTGCCTTGGGAAATCTTTTCTGAAGGTGTCCTTGCGTGTAACCAAGACAGGCGACAGTAGGCAGGCGGCTGGAGGGCTTCTTTAAGTCACAGTTTTAGGGGCAGTCTTCGACTAAAATAGAAGTGACTAATCCTCCTGCTGTTAACAGAAGGCAGAGCCCGCCTTCCTCCTCTCCCGGGATGGGAGGGGACCTGGGTACTGTACTCGAAGTCCCGCATGCTTTCCATATACAGAGAAGCAAGGCTGTAGTATCTACAGTCGTCTCCCATCTGAAGCTTTCCGTGTGGAGGACAATACATTTCCCATCCCAGACTGCCCTCCTGTCACCAACCTTCATTGGCTTCCCCCAGAAAAGCGGGTCGCACATAGAAAACGAGGTAGCATCCAAGGAAAGGTGGCTCAGAGTCACCAGACGGCTGGGGCAGCTTCACTCTGTCACCTTGTGACACGGTGACATTGGAAAACACACCTCTTCCCCGAATCACCCTCCAGCTCGCTCAGCCCTCGTAGGGGATGAGTGAGACTTTCCCGTGTGGCTTCCGCACCGGGTGGGGGGCTGTGCCTTGTGCCTCTCTAGAGAAAAGGAGGCTGGTCTTTGATGTCATTCTCATAAGGGTGCGGCCTGGACATCCCAAAGCAAGGACTCTCCTAGTGCAAGGGAACCACGCACATCGCAGCGTCCAAGGCCCTGAGCTCTCCTGAGAGGCTTGTGTAAGAAGGGAAGCCAGCTCCGTGGGCTCTGCCTCCCATTTTTCTAACATCATTAGACACACTCGCCCCAGGTCTGAGGTGTGAAGGCCTTTGACCCTCGATCTGAGAGGATCCACTCCCAACTGAAATAGAACACAAGCCACTTAATAAATTTTAAATTTTCTAATGGCCACATTTAAAAAGTTTTAAAAAGCAGGCAAAATTAATTTCAATACTATGTATTTTATGTCATCTAATAGATCCAAAAGATTCTCTTTCATTATATGGTCCATAGAAACCTTTATTAATGAGATCTTTTCCATTTATCTTCTACTATGTCTTCAGCATCCAGTGTGTGTTTCACACTCACAGCGTCTCCCCAGGGTCGGCAGCCACGTGGGCTGGTGGCTGCCAGGTGGACCCAGTCGTCTGGGCGCCTGAGCCCTTTGTGTCTGAGCTCCTGGAGGAAAGTAGAATAGGAATCCGCGAGCTTAATGTAGGGATGTCTGTCTCCTCAGAAGACCACTCCCTCCGTTAGGGGTCTCTCTTCCTCCCAATCCAGTGTGACTTCCCAGGTGACTTCCGCACGGGGGTGGGGGTGGGGGGGTGGGGGGTGGGGCTGTGCCTTGTGCCTCCCTAGAGAAAAGGAGGCTGGTCTTTGATGTCATTCTCATAAGGGTGCAGCCTGGACATCCCAAAGCAAGGACTCCAGGCAAGAGGTGCTGGTGGGGCCGCCGCGTAGAGTGCCCACGCCTCTGGCCTTGGTGACCAGTCTAGTGCTGGCCCATGACCTCAGTTGCTCAGTCAGGGTCCTTTCCCATGGTTTTAAAAACTGACACTGGGGAGAAATCTGTCTTGTGCGGTCAGGAGGTGGGGAGGCTGCAAGGCTTATGCCGGACAGAACACTCAGAGGTGGGCGAGAGGCTTCCAGGGCCGGCTGACCAGAGGGAATGAGGGCAACTCAGAGAGAGACACAGTGTGTGTGTGTGTGTGTGTGTGTGTGTGTGTGTGTGTGTGTGTGTGTGAGAGAGAGAGAGAGAGAGAGAGAGAGAGAGAGAGAGAGAGAGAGAGAATCTGAGGCAGTGGAGCTATTGCTGGCTTCCCTCTCCTAGGAGTTTGTGAGCTGTTCATTTTCCCTTTCCACTTAAATTACAGTTGGTTTTTGTCCCTTGCAAGACCTTGGCTTGTATATACTTATTTTTACAAAGTTGAGGCCGGTTGTGCATCAGTTTCTTGGGGCTCCACATTTTGAGGAGCACAGTGCTCTTCCCCCAAAAGCCCTGCCTTCCTCCAAAGCTGGAGGCTGGGAGAAATAACAATCATTGTTACCGTAGATGGAAAATGCAGCGTCAGGGCTGTCTTACAGTCAGGCCAGGTCTGCGCTCAGAGGGAATGCTGGCCAACTTGGAAATGGCAGAGTGGATGCTGGGACTCAATGCTTCCTGCCCCCACTCTCTGTTTGCAGGGAAATGGCGCTTTTCCTCCCTCCCGTTCCAGCACGCTCCTGAGCAGTGATTTCTTTTAGCCGAAGGCAAAGTGTTTTGTGAAGTGTTTACTTGCTTAATTAATAAAACCCTCTCCAAACTCAGCGGTTTTGTGCTTGAGATAAGTTTAGCTTCTAACTTTTATTAAGTTAGAAATGAACATGTCACTCTACATATAATCGTTGGGCAATAAGAACAAATTACTTATTCATGTTCTTCCTTTTGGACTTTTTCAATGCGATCCTGTTTAACTCAATCGGCAACTTCGAAGTCAGAACTCTTTATATGCCATCCAGCAGTGCTTGGCTGCAGAAACCCGCCTTCCCTGTGCTCCTGTAACCAGGGACCCACGCAATTGTATACGGTGCTGTTCTAAGTACTGCTCTCAGCTTCCTCTCCGGGACATCCAGTCCTATGTAGCCATTCAGTTCTTGCTGCCTTGGAACATTTGACAGCCTGGTTCCACGCTGGACATGCAGCTTCGACACTGAAGCAGAGACTCCGCCATCATTGTGTGGGCAGCAGAGAGGAGAACACAGACGCCAGAGCCAATGAATGGAGGATCCTGGGAGTTATAACACGGGAGATTCAAGTGGCAGCCTTGGTTGCTCCCTTTAAGAAACATGGGCTGTCTTCCGTCTGCAAGGACACCTCAAAGCCTTCGTCGAGGGCGTCCACACACCTCATGAGAATGGTTCCTGGGCACGTCACATATATTGTTACGATTGTGTGTGGAATTTTTTTCTCCCGTTACTTTTTCTGCCAGGTTATAATTGGTGCAAAATAAAGCTATTGATTTTTTATATAGATTTATTTTTGTAAGCTGGGCGCCTTATTAAACTCTTCCATTGTGTTTTAAAATGTGGTATTAGCTTTTCCAGCGCAAGCAATTTTCACTGACCTCCGATGATGGTCTCTCTCCAGAGCGGCCTTGTCTCTCCAGTCACGCCTTGTCTCTCCAGTCACGCCGAGAGTAAAATTAAAAACAAGCAAACCACTTTAGAGGTAATTCTTTATTCCTTGCAGCAAGTCCACGTTTCAGGGAACCTTTGTTCTAATGCATCAGAATCGTGCCCTTCTCTTGAACTCCATCTTTTTGTGCCTCTGGTGATGCCCCCTTGTCCTGCCGACCCAGGGAGGCCCGCGCTTGCCCACAGCAGAGCTCTGAGGCCGAGGCCTGTGGTGGTTACGTGTGCACGTGTTCAAATCTTCAGTCTCAGGCTACATAGATGTTGGGGAGGGCGGGTTTTGGTGAATGAATGTGGAGGTTCCCACCTGTCGGAGCACCATTCCTGCCCATTTTACTTAAGTGCGCTCTTTAGCCTAAGCGCTCCATCTCTTCCCTGCTTCCCTGCCGGGCCTGATGACCATTCCAAACTGGATGACTTGTCAACACCCTTGGGAAGAAGGCTCTAGTGGAAGCCAAGCAAACCCACTTGTGATGAACACAATACACAAAGTAATTAATTCTACTAGAAGACAATTTCTTTTGTTTGTTTGTTAATCCTCACCTGAGGTTGTTTTTCCATTGATTTTTAGGGAAAGTGGAAGAGAGGGGGAGAGACAGAGAGAAACATCGATGTGAGAGAGACACATCAATTAGTTGCCTCCCACATGTGCCCTGACCAGGGCTGAAGATCGCGACTGCAACCGAGGTACTAGAATCGAACCTGAGACCCTTCAGTCTGTGGGCCCACACTCTGTCCACTGAGCCAAACCAGCTAACACTAGAAGTCTGAATTTCTTGAGAAGCTTTGTTAGGGGGAAAAAAGAGGTCCAAAGAAGTAACAGCTAGTTCTCATTTTGGGCCACTTTTTTTAAAATATATATTTTTATTGATTTTTAGGGAGAAGGGGGGGGAGAGAGAGAGAGAGAGAGAGAGAGAGAGAGAGCAAGATGAATATCAATGAGAGAGGAGCATCCATGGGTGCTTGCATGGCCCCCAGAGGGGATAAGGCCCACAACCGGGGCATGTGCCCTGTCCGGGAATCCAACCGGTGACCTCTTGTTGCGTGGGTCAATGCTCAACCACTGAGCCACATTGGCTGGGCAGGGCCACTTTTTCTTGAGATCTTGTTTATCCGAAGTCAGAGCCCACAAAATGGGGATTTGAGTGAATCCTCAACATTTTCTTATTATAAATGGGGTCCATGAGAAGAGTGAGAGTGAGAGTGGGCTGGTTGCTGGTGTGTCCAGACATCCACCTTGCAAAGACTTACATGGATTGTAGGCAAGCACAGGTGTTTGTCTGAAGGTGGATTCACTCAGCAGATGAATGCTCTGTGGGCCAAGGTTGGTTTGGGGGACATACACATAAATACGACAGCCCCAGCTCCTCCCCAGTGGGGTTTGTACTCTAGTGAGGACAGACAATGCACAAAGGAATGTTTAATTATCACATGCATTTATTGCACTTATAAAGGTTCCAGAGGGGAGGACAAGAAGGAAGGTGACAGCGATGGTGGAAATGACACTCATTTGCCAGGAATAGCGTCACCTACAATTTTTCTAGGGCCAAGCGAATATGACCACACGGATGAGATGTGGGGACAGGGCCACCTCCCCTGGTACACCACTGTCTGGTTCCCAGGTCCCTGTGTGCTGAGACCACAGAGAGAGGTGGGGAGAGGTCTGGTCAGCCCCCTGGGAATCACCTACCCCCCATTCCTTGCTATTCCAGGGGACCTGGGGTTGTGGGTATTTGATGATTGTCTCACTGCTACTTGGTTCCCAGTGGCTCTGCATTTTCCTCTTACTATCTCACCCGAACACACTGCCCCAATTTTTCACACTGAAATCTAATCATGGCCAAAGCAATTTGAGATGAAGCAGAAAACCTTTTTTTTTTCTCAGTAGACACTGAATTCTTCGTGGCCTGTGCTTCCATAAGGAAGCTCCATTTTCTTGAATATAAATAAATGTTTGTGATTATATGTATGAAGTCTGTGCCTACAGCTTATAGGAAACAGTGTACATGATGTGTTAGAAGGCAAAGAGCAT
Source organism: Myotis myotis (assembly GCF_014108235.1). Taxonomy (NCBI): domain Eukaryota; kingdom Metazoa; phylum Chordata; class Mammalia; order Chiroptera; family Vespertilionidae; genus Myotis; species Myotis myotis. Next base: position 33,228,065 of record NW_023416390.1, on the reverse strand, counting down.
CATCCCTGTTTCCAAGAATTCACAGCTTTTATCTCATGGGAGTTGGACACACCCAACACCCTGTTCTCCAGCTCCCTTGGATCCCTGAGGACCCTGTGTGAGTGACAGTTCCTCCCGAGGCCATCCCTCCCTTGCCCACCCCAGGACAAGTCAGGGCTGCCTGCATCCTGGGACACCCCCTGCCCCTTCTCACCTGGTGCTTACTTCTGCTTGTAATGACACTAGTACTTATGGGTTTGTTTGTTAAGGCTTGTCACCGCTCAAGTCTGCAAGGTCCACAGGGCCAGGGTCCTGTTGGCTTTGTGACCTACCACCTATCCCTCATGGAGCATCTCAGTCAATACTTGTTAGTGAATGAATGAATGAGTGAATGAATGAATGAACAAATGAATGGTCACACTGCTGACACCATATCAACCCCATTGCTACGTGCCTTTAAAAGCCTCCAGTTTCCCTTAAGGCTCTGACCCAGCCGTGGGCAAACTATGGCCCGCGGGCCAGATCCGGCCAGTTCGGCTATTCTATCCGGCCCGCGGAGCCAAAAGAGGGGAGGGTTCTCTTGCTCTCCCCTCCGCTCCTTCACCAGCAGCAGTGTTAACATGGCAACGTCAGGAAACACGGCCGCAGCTCCTTCTTCTGAGTCCAGTTTAAGAACCCATTGTGGCCCTCGAGTCAAAACGTTTGCCCACCCCTGCAGTCTGACCTGAGTCTGGAATCTAAGCTTCATACCTATTGTTCCAGCCTCATATCACAGACCCCTGCTTTCCCACCCCAGCCCCACAGAATTTCCAGTGTCACTCAGCCTACCCACAATTTTCTGCAAGAAACATCATCAATTGTCTGCCTCCTGCACTCACCCTACTGGGGATAGGGCCCACAACCCGGGCATGTGCCCTCATCGGAAATTGAACCAGTGACCTCTTGGTTCATGGGTTGATGCTCAACCACTGAGCCACATGCGCCATGCAAAACCTTTGTCATTTTTAAGGTCAGCTCCAATTCCACCTTCTGGGGTGACGTCTTTCCCGCTTTAGGAATCCCTACCATCTGCTTGCAATGAGTCTGTGCTTCTGCCTCACAATATACCAGGGGCCTTCATGTCTCCCTTTCCTATTGAACTGAAAGGAGAATCATCTCTTAGTTGTTTTTATAATCTTTGAAGTTTGTAGTTCATAAGTGTTGCTAAAGATGTGCTTGTTGAGTTCCTGAAAACACTGTTTAATTAAAATATGGTGCTCTGGTGATTGCTTCGGCGGCACATATACTAAAATGGGAACAATGCAGAGAAGATTAGCAAGGATGACACAGAAATTCGTGAGTGTTCTATATTTTTTCGAGGATGTGGAGAAAAGGGAACCCTCATCACTGCTGGTGGGAATGCAGACTGGAGCAGCCACTGTGGAGAATAGTTTGGAGTTTCCTCAAAAAATTAAAAATGGAACTCCCATTTGATCCAGTGATTCCACTTCTAGGAATATATCCCAAGAATTCAGAAGCACTCATGAGAAAGAATATATGCGCCCCTGTGTTCATAGCAGCACAATGTACAATAGCTAAGATTTGGAAACAGCCTAAGTGCCCATCAGCAGATGAGTGGATTAAAAAATTGTGGTACAGCTATACAATGGAATACTATGCAGCTGTAACAAAGAAAGAACTCCTATCATTTGCAATAGCATGGATGGACCTGGAGAGCATTATGCTAAGCAAAATAAGCCAGTTGGAGAAAGATAAATATCACATGATCTCACTCATAAGTGACATCTAATGAACAACATAAACTGATGAACAAAAATAGACACAGAGACATAGAAACATCAAACAGACTGTCAGACCTCAGAGGGAAGGTGGGGGTGAGGGGGAAGAAATCAACCAATGAACTCATATGTGTATATGCATAACCCATAGATGCAGACAATGGGGTGGTGAAGGCCTAGGGAGAGGGAGAGGTCAATGGGAGGGGGGGGAAGAACATATGTAACACTTTCAACAATAAAGATTTAAAATAAAAATAAAACATGGTGCTCTGCAGTTACAGATTCTGTCTCGTAGGTCTTTGTAAGTGTGTATTTTTCAGTATAAAGCTACTGCAAAGGGACTCACTCTGAATGCTGGGCCAATTCCCCTGGGGGTCTCCATCAGTCATTTACTGGTGGGGACCCGGTGATGGTGACGACAGCTGCAGGGAAAAGCAAGGAGAGCCAAGAAGCAAAATTCTGCCCCAGGCGCTCAGTGGCCTTTGCGCAGCCTGGTCTTTGCAAGTGAGAGACAGAGGCCCAATGCTGAGTTTATGTTATACTTTAGGACCCAGAGAGGAACCGCTCCGCTCTTCATCTCAGCGTTACTGGGTTAGGGAAAGATAATCACAATTGTTTAAGAGACACAGCGGCTTCTATTTTGGTCCTGGCACAGGAAATTCAGCCTTTGTCCATGTTTACAGTTTGATTTATGTGAGCTTAAAAATTCATAAGGCAGGAGCCAACCTCGAGCAAATATTGTTTTTTTGCACGAGCCAATTCAAACACTCTCTCATCTCAGGTTTCCTGGTCAAAGGTGTACAGATTCCAAGTGCAGCTGCGGCTAGCCTATTTGATCTGCTGAAGGTCAGCCACCTTTGCTGTGACCTGGGTTTGGGGGATGGGGAGCGGTCCCCCTTTCTGAGCACTCTCTGCGTCAGGTGCCTATGTTCTCTATTTTATGTAATCCTCTGTCACCCCATGACAGAGGCCCAATTATCTCAACTTTTCGGAAACAGAAACTGGGACAGGTCCAGGCACCTGCCCGAGCTTGTACCGCTGCTGGCATGACTGCCAGGCAGTGTGCAGGGCTTGCCACTGCCCAGGGGACAATGGGGATGTCGCAGCTCATTACTGGCCATCCTGATGCCCGGAGGCCGAGGTGCAGAGGATTCCGGTTTGCATTGCATATCAACCCAAAGACTCCTAACAGGAGGCTCTCTATTTCCTTGCTGAGGACACCACACCTGTCCCTGTGCTGTGTGGACTGTGGGCCTGTGGGAGCGTCGGACAGAGAAGGGCACTTCTCATTTCACGGTGGCCGGGGACAGGCCACCCCTTTCCCTGCAGACAAGGCTATGGATGCTTCACTATTCCTTCTACCCATTGGAATCTTTTTGTGTGTGTTAAAGTAACATTCTTGGGTCCCAGGGATTAGGAGCCATTATTTAACCCATTGTGATGACCTTAGTAAGACTTCATAAAGGTCACGCTCACTCTAATGGGACTTCTTGTTTTCAAGTGTCCGGGGAGCAATGACCAAAGTTGCGTGATTTTGGCTTTATAGATGGCTCCCAAGAAAAATATTATTTGCTGACACAATCGTCTAAAATTTAAATATTAAAATAAATATTTAGGAAGAATACTCAATTATTGGATACGGCAAATAAAATAAAAACACTCTCAAATAATAAGTAAGCCATCAAATATTATTTTAAATTATTTTTTAAATCATGAAAACAAGGACACTACATAGATAAGGCTGTTAGAGGTATCTGAAGAGGTCGATTTTTAATCAAGAGTCAAGAGAGAGAAAGAGAGAGATACCAATGTGAGAAGCAAAAATCAGTTGCCTCCTTTGCAAGCCCAGGCTGGAGCTCAAACCTGAAACCTGGGCATGTGCCTTGTCCAGGAATCAAACCCGCAACCTTTTTGGTGCCCGGGATGAGGCTCCCACCAACTGAGCCATGCCTGGCTCAGGCAGGAGAGGTCAATTTTTAACCCTAACCTTTTTCATTACCATTTTTTTAAAATGTGTACATAAGAGTTCAAGGTAGGGAATTAGAGCACATCATAGATAAAAGCAGAAATTAATAAATTACAAAAATAGTAGCAAGTAAAACAAAATCAATTCACTTACAAAGATAACAAACACCTCTGCCAAGTGTAATCAAGGAATAAATGGAGAAATCACAGTGAAACTGAATTAGAAATAAGAAATTACCACCAGTGTGTTATAATGTTATTTTGGAGGCTCTGGACACAGGATGGAAATAAGGAATATACACTTGATATGAAGAAGATGAGGGTATTTTTATTTCCAGCCAATATGATTATATGTTTACCCCCACATTATCAATCAAAATAATATGTGGATTGTTGATAGTATTTAGTGGCTGAATATGAAAGTAATAAAAATCAAGTATTTATATTCCCTATAACTACCTAGAAAACATAATAATTATTAACATAAATATTATTGTTTTTATTACACAGCAATAAATGTACAACTACAATATGTTGCATAATATGTTATATAATTATGATAAAGCCTGGATGATAAAACCATTAAACCATTTTGTATGACAAAATTTTCCAAGCTTACATGATTAAAATAATTCCAAAAAGTTTTTAAACTTTTTTGGAGAAACTTGCCAAAATAATTCCCAAGTTCATTTGGAAGAATAAAGTGATAAGAATAAATTTTAAATATTTAGAAAAGGAAATCCTATGAGGGGAAGTGACTTTTCCAAATATTAAAAATACTATAATATATGTTCATTTTTAGTCCACTTAGTCCTATTATGAGAGAAGGAGTTTGAATATACAATGAAGTTGGCAAAGGCAAGCAGAGAAATTATGAATTATTCACTGGAGGGTGCAGACACTATTAGTCAGCCGGAAAAGTGTTGGTTAGTGAACTTTGTGAAGAGAGCCACTGCCTGGAATATGGGCAAGGGATGCAGTGGGGTTGTCGAGTCCTGAGAGGTGGCAGGTGCGCCACTTAGCACCCCTGCGCCCCCATCCACAGAATAGGCAGCCTTAGATATTCCAGGCAAAAACCCTGCAGCCTGTCTTCTAAAATAATTGAACACAGCCATGACCATATAGACTCAGCAGCAGGAGAACCAACACAGGTTCAAACCCAAAGAGAAAACCCAGCGTCACCAGGCAGAGCAGGAGACTAGATTCTCCAATGAGGAAAGCCTGAATAAAGAAACAGACAAAATAGATACCAGAAGAAACGTGGAAAGAGCAATACTCCAGCTAATACAGAGACATAAGGTTTTTAGTTCATAAACCAAGAACAAGATGATATGAAAAAGAAAAAATTATAAAGCAAGAGCACCTTTAGAGACTAAAGAAATAAAGGTGAAGTCAGGAAAATCTCCCCCAAAGATAGAGATGGAAAATATTAGTGAAATAATGAGATGTAAGGGTCATAGAAAGAAAGAACAGGAAAACACACACACACACACACACACACACACACACAGTGGAATTATCAGATAAAATATAGGAGTGATTTAAAATGGAAGCCTATGAAACATCAGATGAAAGGACTCACTCCAGAATGAGTTATAAACAACTCCACCCTAAGGCGAATCTCATGGTCTCTTTGATCATGTAACTGATGTTTTTCCCTTTGCATTGATTTCTAAAAATTGTAAAGGGAAGTTTTCAGCTCATCATAAAAAAGTGGTCAGGAATTGAACATTTTTGCATATTGTGCCAGATTATTGATTGTTCACTTACCACCAGCACCATCACCATCATTAGTACCATTATTGCCACCTCCATCACCACCACCACCATTACTACTATCATCACCACCACCACATTACCACCACCACCACCACCACCATCACCACCATCACCATCATCATTACTATCATCACCACCACCACAACCATAACCACCACCATCACCACCAGCATATGTGTCTAAGACTGGGAACTACATTTCCCAGAATCCCTTCCCTTGTGCAGTTTTGGTTTAGAGTTTGCCCATCCCTTGGAAAATAAAAGTGATAACTGCCAACTCTGAGGCCTTGAAAGGTATCAAGTATTTCCATTTGCCTTCCTGTGCTTCAGTCATCATAGTGAGAAGAATATGCCCCGACTGGCCCTGGGTCCCAGGGGAAGGACAGAGACATGAGGAGCAGAGCCACCAGAGCCTGACTCATAAACCAAGCAAGAAAGACATCTCAACTTGAATGCTACTGAGATTTTCATACTTACGATACCAGTGGGCTAATGCAGATACACAGACTTTGTCTTTTCTATCCTTCCCCCCACCCCCCATTAATCTCACTGCTTTTTTTTCTAACTTTAAAATAGTTGTATTTCATTATATGTATAATAATGAGATGTCGTAAACACTTTCTGGGAGAAAAGTGAGGGATAAATAAGGATACTAACAAAATATGTTGGAGAATGCCACTTTATCCCTTTTGATTTCCATGATGGTTCAGATCATTTTTAGAATGACATTGTTTGACAATTCTTCATATTAGTTTGGAAAGTAGCCCTTAAGGAGAAGTCTAGGATGAAGACGTCAAATGGGAACAAAGTCAAATCCCTTTAGCCTTGGGGAGAGGAAGTCTTCTGGAGCAGGAAGCCAGGTGGAATATTACAAGCAGGTGATTATATCTGAAAGTCATGCAAATGAGTTGCTGGCCAAGTTGAGAGTACCCACTGGTGTGTGGATTTGCCCTTTTCCCCCTGAAGGATCCCATGGGTATGTGCATGTATTTATATCAAGGAGTGTCTTCTGCTTTTCTTCTCTGATGCCTTTGACTGTTTTAAGATTCACTTCAGCTATAAATTCTGAAAAAGGAAATCTCAAAGTCATCACATAATAAAATCTTAAGCAGAATTATGTTATATATTATTACAATTCTTTTCATTTTTTAAGGCAAAAGTGCTAACATGCTTTAGGATGCTTTCTATGTGTTGTCCCTCATCCTCCAAATTTAATTTTATACAGCTTTCTGTAAGTGGGATTGGAACATGGCTAATGCTCAGTGATGTGAGAAGGTAGCATCAATTGATAACGATGAAAAGAAGAAAATCAATCCCCACCAATATGAAATCCTCAGGAAATCAACCAGAGAGGAAACTATATATTTTATACAGAGGCTGAAAAGAAGGGGAAATCATTGGGCCGTCCCTATATTCTGTGAGCACGCAGCAAGTCCAAGCCATTTATTTTTTGAGGCTGTTGCAAAAGCCAATGCTGAGATACAGGCAGTGCTTCATGAAATGGATCATTCACGCCTCTCTGATTCTGCTGCATTAGACCTCACAAGGATTAACCTAGCCACACAGCAAACAACCGAGGCCAGCTCAGTCAGCCCTTGGGATGCGGAGACCCAGCTCATCATGTGTGGACCATTAGTTCTTTCTTCCTTTTTCCCAAGGTGACCTTATTCCCTTCATTTATTGAAGTCTGGTGTCTCAGTGGTGCCGTCTGACATAGGAATGTTTGTGTCCCACCCAAGCCCCTTTTTCGTGATATTTGGAAGATATGCAACTGGTGGGGGTTTTGAGGGCCGGCTGGGTTTGAGGATGATTAAGAAGGGGCAGGTGAGGAGGGTGAGGGGTGTCACATATGTGGTGAGCTAGATGAAGGTCTCTGAGACAAAGCTGACCCCGGGATCGAAAGCACTTCAGACCTAGTCTCACTGTCCTCTGCATGAGCCTCAGAAAAGCACTGGCTTTATGCACGGGTGTTAACCTGGCCAGCTGAGCCACTGTGAGCGGGCTCAGGCTGGGTTGTAGGGACATGGCATCTGGGATCCCTGAGCTGTAGTCTGCAGAACAAGGCAGGGGCATGTCTGGCCTGCCACATATCTCAGGCCACGTCCAATGCCACGTGTATCTGCACTGAGGGACCAGACATGGAGAGAAGAGGCCTTGCTTCAGGCTTACTGAGGAGTAAGTCTAATTTGCTGCAAACATATGGGAAAGAACAAAGGAAAAGGGCCGGCGAGCTGGGAATTTAAAAGCCACACAGCAGGCCAATGACCGCAGCAACAGAGGCTGGGCTGGCCAGAGAACAGGACAGCTGTCCTGGTCTTCTCTCTACCCTGGTGACCTTGGCTGGTGACTGAGCTCTTGGATTCTTTGACCCCCTCAGGGAAAGGAGGTGGGATTCCTGGAGAAGAAACAGATAGGATGGTTTCCAGGATAAGAAGAAGGTATGGACCATTGATTTTAAGAATACAGGAGATTTGACCTAATGGTTAAGCCAGGCTGAGAGAATGAACCGTAACTATTACAGCGACCATATCTTAATTAAGTACAGCAAAGCCTGCGAACTCCTTCTACTTCTCTAATGCTGAGAAGTTCTGGAATGTTCCATGACACGCACAAGTAACTGAGAGGTTGCGTCAGAAGAACAGCATGTATTAATGTCCTCAGATGTACAGAACACGAGTCACATTCACGGTTAGGTGAATGGCCCAGGAGGCCGGGCCTGGAAGAGCGAGTTAACAGGAGGGACTGAAGTTTGAGACTGCGTTCTTTAGCTACTGGGGCCCAACAAATGGCCACAGGCAGCAGCTGGAAACCTATAGTCTATCCCAGGGGTGGGCAAACTTTTTGACTCGAGGGCCACAATGGGTTCTTAAACTGGACCGGAGGGCCGGAACAAAAGCATGGATGGAGTGTTTGTGTGAACTAATATAAATTCAAAGTAAACATCATTACATAAAAGCGTACGGTCTTTTTACGGTCTTTTTTTTTTTTTTTAGTTTTATTCATTTCAAACGGGCCAGATCCGGCCCGCGGGCCGTAGTTTGCCCACGGCTGGTCTATCCTCTTATATGCATATTCTGTACCTGATAAAATTCACTGGTGACCCACAAACTCAGTCATCACAGTGGGCATTTGCAGACCATGTGCAGTCCACATGCAGACCATACCTAAAAATGAGTTACAGTGCTGTTGGCCATGGATTCAATGTCAGTGAATCAACTATACATTCAATACGGTGTCTTTAAACAGAAACACATGCAAAACTAGGTTACGTATCAATCGGTTGATGCAAATGTGGTGACCAGGGGCTCCCAAGAACCTAACCCTGTATTTCTCTTAGAAGCAAGGGCACTAATTCATTTATCACAGGGACTTCATAGAACATGACTATGTGAACTCAGAGAATCCACTGTACACTTATTCTCTCACAGTTTCTGTGGGTCAGGAGTCTGGGCAAGGCTCACCTGGAACCTCTGCTCAGGTGTCAGCCACCTGCGTGCCTCTCAGGAGCCAGGGGCCTCTCCAAGCTCTCGAGGTGTTTGGCAGAATTCGGGCCCCTGTGGCTTTCTCGCTGGCTGGGCCTACTTTCAGCATCGAGAGACCACTGGCAAGTCTTGGGCACTTGACATCTCACAGCACAGAGCTCACTTCTTCAGACCAGCAGGAGAATCTTCTTCTACACTATTTGCCTGTGAGGGAGTCTCATAGCATCACATACTCAAGGGAGTGACCAGCCCCAATCACATAACCTCCTCAAAGAAGGGCCAGCCAGTCACCTTGACATATTCTGTTGGTTAGAAACACGTCAGAGGTTCCACCCACACTCAGGGGGAGGGGATTACCCAGGGCTTGACTCATTGGGGGAGGTCTCATGAAGGTGTACTTGCTATCGAGGTGTACCAAATCTTCCAGAAGACTCCACATAAACATGGAAGGTGAGGTGTCACTGCTGCCTCAGGAAAGATCTAACAATTCTGGAATTCACGTGGTAGAAGATTCCTTATCACGACGGCACATCGATGTGGGAGGAGTGTGTGTCAGGACATCTGGGCCCTGTCCCACACCGTCACTAACTACCTGCGGCAAACCACTGGGCCTCAATTTTGTCAACTCTAGATAGTGGGCCAGATGGTTAGAAACCCATGAATAAGGGCATTGCAGGCATTTTTAAGTGGTTAAAATAGTAACTTCAGAGGAGCTCAGTCGGTCTACAAATCATTGAAACTGTGGCGCAGGCGCTCAGGGAGGCCCTCCTCTGTGCTATTTCACTTCTGTTACGAATTCTTCAAGTGGTCCCTGTCCCGCAGTGTGATTCAGGGGAATGGAGTGGAAAGCCCCCAACTCATAGAAATAAAATGTTCACTGCTGGCTAGGTCTTTGTCAGGGCACACTGAGCCCACAGTAGGCCCGTCACTGTCGGATGGACCCACACACGAGGTGCTAAGAGAGGTCTGTTCTTCCAGGGACTGCGGTTCAGTGAGAATTGGGGTGAGAGGGTGGGTCCAGGGCATCCAAAGTTGTTCGGTTATGGGGTCACTTGTCATTATGGGTAACTCCGAGGGCACCCCAATGATTTTCCACATGGAGCTACTGAGGCAGCCTTAAGTTACACAAGCTTCCTCCTTAGACTAGAAATAAAAACAGCAATTGGATAGTGTGTGTGGCCTAATTATGGTCCATTTGGGAGGAATACATGTCAATAGAGCCCTTTCCCGTGCAGAATCGCTTTCAGACTGCAGTCCTTTTGTGTAAGAGCTGCTTTGTGTCTCTTTTATTTGGACTCCAAAAACCACTCGCCATTGGAGCTCTTGCTTCTTCAAGGGGCATTCAGGCGCAGGCTGCAGATGGCCGGACAAAGGCGGGGCCTTGTGCTTCAGGCTGCATTTGCCCGGGCCTCCCTCTGACAGAGCATCTTTCACTAACATTTGCTTTTCAAAGCCATCTTCCCTGAACAAAGGCTTCTTTCTATCCAGATGACTCCTAATAACCCTTTCCCCCTGTAAGGATGTTTGTTTCTAATGCTTTACAGAAACATATTCCTGATTCTACATTCAGCTGCGAGGCCGCAGATTCCTGCAGACACACTGAGCATTCACAGGGTCACAGTCCTCGTCTTGCCCGATCAAGCCAGGTTTCATCTCGCAGGTTCAATGCTATTTCTCTGCAAAATGAAGAGGCCGAGTTAGACAATCCCCAGGTTCCTGTTTCTGCTCTGAAAGGCTAACACGGATGTGAGCCTGCAGAGCGACCGCGCCTGACCTGGGCCAGCACTCCCTGTCCCCAAATGTGCCACATCGACATTCAGATTCCTGGGTCCCAGGCAGACCAATTGGACCGGAGTCCCAGGGGATGGAACCTGGGAATTTATATTTATAGGGAGCTCCCCCCCCCCCCCACAGCTGTTTCCCACAGACGGTCAGATGTAGGAACAAGTGGGCGGCATGTGTTTAGAAAGCAAGCTAGAGCAGCAAGCTTCTGCATGCAAGAACAAGCCACCAGTTCGGAGCAGCAGCAAGAAAACCTGCTCATTCTGCTGGCTAAACAGTCTCTGTCTTTTCGTTCAGACACCGGTGTCTTAGCATTTGGCCTGGGAAGAAAGCACAGCAAATAGCCATGGAAAACAATAAGCTCTTAGGGGAGGCACCGCATACCCCCCCGTCCCCCACCCAGGTATATCCAGGCTTCATCTTCAGGGAAGAGTGAATCCAGTGCCACTGAAATGATGGCCACTGCAAGAAGTAGCCTCATTCACAAACAAATGTGTCCCATCTTCATTCTGATAGCTCCATCCTTTTTGTCCGTCTACCTGAAGGAGGCTGAACCTTGCTATTGCTGAGCCTTACTTTATTTGTAGGCTAGAAGGCAGCGTTCCTAGTGATTTCCCTAGTTTCCACCATGAGGACACAAATCACGTTCCATGTGGAAAGTAACCGAGTCCCTTGTCCCTGTTTTGAGGACTGATGGAGGCGGCTCAGTGATCGCGCTGCCTGGGGAACTGAAGGGAGTCAACCTCTGTTTTACGGGCCTGAAGCTGTTTCTCACTAAAGGCGTACCGGTCTTTACCCACTTCGATTAACGAAAGAAACTTCAGCCTTGCCACTCTTTGTTATGGCAGAAAGATGGATGATAAAAGGGTTCCCTCGCACCCTAACCCTATGATGAAATAATAGAAGGTCTGCGCAGTGCAGGGAGGTTTTGGGAAGCTGGGCAGCTCTCGCCTCTCGATGTGTCCAGGTGTGGGCAACCTCACCTCTAAGGACTCGGGTGTTCGTGAACCTATCTAGCTCTCCTGGTGGGGGTCACTGAGACCTCAGTGTGGGCCTGCTGGGTTCTAACAGCCAGAGGTGCCCTTCGGAGGTTGCCAGCTCGCTCAGGGAGCCACTGGCTGGTGGTCTCTGTGCGTCACTCCGGACGTGGCTGGGATGAGCGCCGCCTTGTGCAGTGTGGGTGTGTCATTTGCTTCCTCGCAGTGTGTATCTGACTTGTTTTGTCTTTTGCATCCTTGTGAGTATCGCTAAGAATGATGATGAGTGAACAGAAATAGTCTAGTAATCTGGATTAGATAAGCCCAGTGACATGAAAGCTTCTATAAGCTTCTCCGAAAGGGTCTTATCGTCTCCGAAAATGAGCCTGAAATGTGTGTTGGCCTCTGCCCCAGTGAACTCTTCAATTCTGCACCTCTGTTTAGGATGAAATATTTTTTTAAAAAAAATCTTCACCTGAGGACATGCTTACAGAAAGGAAGGGAGAGAGAAAGAGAAAAGTGTTGATTAAACATTTTGACTTGAGACCAAACCTGCAACCCAGGGATGTGCCCTGACCAGGAATCAAACCAAACCTTTGGGCTCACAGGACAATGTTCCAACCTGCTGAGCCACTCGGGCCGGCTATGATGAAATCTTTGAGTTGCCAGAAAAGAACAGCCTCACCGCTTCTGAGCAGGACCTTCCTGGGGTGGCACCTCATCCTGGTGCTTAGAAAGAAGTGCACAGCCAGTCGGGGTCAGTGGTTGCCTCCACTCTGGGCTAAGAATGGAGCATTCTCCTTTGGGATCAGGGATCAGAGTTGGTATTGGTGGGGAAGGAGGAGAGATTATAAAATAATCTTGGGCCAGTAGACCCAGAAGCACCCCCATTCCACCTCAGCCCCTGTCCCCTCCCTTGAGGTTGGAGGCAGGCACATGCTCGGAGGACAAGCTTGGGGGCTCCATGTGTCACTCGCAGGAGCTCCCGTGGCCTTTGGAGCTGAGCAGGTCAGACCACCTGACCCAAAAGATCAGACCAGAGAAACACATCATCCTCAGGTAGAGACGTTGTTGGCCCCGGGTGTCCATGCCTGGCCACCAAAGGTCAGGACACTCACATGTGAACTTGGAACCTCAGCTACATGAGAAGAAGACAAAGGGAGATTAGAAGAGTCCAGGAGACCCGGGGTCTGGGAATCCAGCCCGGCTACTAAAACGAAAACCTCCCAAGTGGAAATCCATCCCTTCTGCCTGACCTTTAACGTCTTGACATACGAGTGTGTGCTAGCCCTGGGGAAATACCACTGGGCTCCCTCCCAGGATGTCTTAACCTTTAGCACAAAGACCAGAATGTCTACTCTCTCTGCCAGGAGAGCAGTGAAGTGTGGCTTTGTTCCCATTAAGCTTTATTCACACAAACAGGCGGTCAGCCAGGTTTGCAGGGGGGCTGCACTTAGCCAATCCCTGCTTTAGCACAAGCAGAATGAAGCCGGGGGTGGGGACCCCTGCCCTCTGGTCTGCCCAGACCACAGTCCTTCTCCTGTGGTGGCTCTCCCTCCTGAATGAGGCCTCACACTCAGCCTCAACTGCTTGATCCAGGGGTGAGCCTGACCCAAGCCTGGCCAATGGATGGGGGTTAAATGGTGGTGGAAGCCACAAGATATGAATCTGAGTTCCTGATGGTGGCCACAGTCTCCACCATGTGGAGAAAGCGTGTCTGCACTGAGGGGAATGGGATGTGATACCTGATCAACGTGGGGCCAGGAGATGGAGGGTAGAGCTGTCCCTGAAGCCCATCCCAGGCCACACAAAGGTGCCTCCATCACATGAGACAACTCAGTTTCCTTCTCACAAGTCCCTCCTTTGCTCTAACAGGTATGAAGGGAATTTCTGTTAGCTGTAGCCAGGAATCTTCATGAGTTCTGCAGGTCATATCCTTTAGGACCCGATTATCCCCAATAACCAGGGCCAAAGCCTCTCCTTGGCTCCTGGGTACATTTGGTGCTCAGTCTTGCTTCCTTTCAAACACTTGGTCCCAAAGAGCTTGCTGGGTGCCCTCGGCCCTGTTGGCAGGATTGCAATTCTCATCCCAGAGAGGCACCAGTTCACACTGATGGGACCTTCCAGCGGTGGGCACATCGACCCTAGTGTCTCTGTTCCAAACAGAAGCGCTAGTGACCTCCCCAGCCCCCAGTAGCTGTCTGCCTTGAGGACCTCAGCCATGTGCAGGGTTGAAAACCTTCGAATAAAACTCACCTGGGCAGCCTCCACCCTCCCAGACAGGGAGCACTCCTTCCCTCACACCGGTTCCTGGGGCGGGGTTACAGGTGGGAGATGTGTCAATCCTGCTGGTCTCTAAGCTGGAGCAAGAAAGACTCACTGACTCTGGGTTTGAAGAGTGGAATGATCCCTGCAGTGTCCGGTCAGCCACGTCAGTCCCTGGAGACTGAGAGGGAGGAACAGGGCATCCCTGGGTCCCTCCTAGGATTAGGGGTTTGTCATCTGTACCATACGGGAATCAATGGAGAACCTCCCAGCCTGCCCCACACTCAGCTATCCCCTGGCCCAGGTGAGGGGCCTCACTCCCTGTCACAGTCCCTTGGTCTCAGAACTTGGCAGGGGGAGGAGGGGAAGGAGGCATGTACAACAAACTATCACAGCCAGGAAAAAGCTGTCTGGTTTCCCACAGCTTCAGCCCTGAGGTTCTGATAAAAATGACGTCACTGGCCTCCCACAGATGCTTCTTTGTTGGTGTGAGCCTGGGGTAGGGTGGAGGCGATAGCAGCGATCCCACACTGGGTGCAGCAGTTATCAGTGCTCCCAGGCGAGGGGCCTGGGAAGTGAGTCTCTGATTTGCCCTTAACCTTCAAGAAAACCATGAGGAACAGCAGCCTCTGCTAAGTCTTCATGGGAGTCTCAGAACTGCAGCTTCCTGGTCCCCAGAGGAAGGCTGATAGAGAAAAGACCTGTAGGCAGAGGCCAGGCTGGCGTGAGTAGCTGCCTACTGCAGGGACAGAGGCTGGCTCCGTATTGATTACACACATTGGCTTTGTTATGGCGCCCAGGGCCCTCAGCATTTCAGTGGGGGAGCCTCCATTTAAAGGGAACCTTAAGAGAAAACTCAAGATTAGCAGCTCAGTGGGGAAGAGAGGCCTGGGGCTGAGCAGGTGTGGGTGCTGTGGCCTTGCCTGGAGGGGAGGAGGCGGGGGCTTTCCCAAGAGCAGGTCTCTGGGGGCTTGGCAGGGCAGAATTTGAAATCCTCTGATGCCCATAAAAATATCTGGTGCTAATGAACAAGCAAGTATAGGTTAAAGCACACACCTGTTTTATGTAATACGTGCTCAAAGCAAAACTTGTTTAACATTCAAAAAGCGATTGCTCCATCCTAGCTGAAGGCAACTGGAAGAGGTTCTTAATTTGGAAGGTTCCTAATTGAAACGTTAATGACTGGCTGATTCCCCCTGGCTTCCTACTCCGGCCTCTGCTTGTCACTCCTCAGAGCTGGGATGTCACAGCTCCCCTGATCAGACTACACACACACACACACACACACACACACACACACCACACAAATACATACACACAAATACAAACACACACCCCACACATACCACACACCACACATGCCACAAACACAAACACATACACACAAATACAAACACACCACAACACACACACATCACAACACATACACACACCACACACACACAAATACAAACATACAACACACACACCACACACACACCACACACACACACCACACACACACCACAACACACTCCACACACACACACCACACACACATACACCATACACACACACCACAACACACACCACACTACAACACACATACCGCAAAACACACCACACACACAGACCCCGCCACACAACACACACACACATACACACAAATACACACACCACAACACACACCACACCACAACACACATACCACAAAACACACCACACACACACACAGACCCCCCCCACACACACCCCATAGGCCCCTCCACACAGACCACACACACACACACACACACACACACACACACAATCAGTCCTGCCCCGGGACTTAGAGCCCAGAGGGATGCTATTTAGGGACATGGACAGCAGCTCCTCACCTCGGCAGTCTTGTTGCTTATCTCACCTGCTCAGAAGGTGCTTGCCTGGCAGCTTGTGACAAAGTGTGAGAGAATTGTTTCCCTGCAAGACCCAAACACAAGATATAGAGATAGACTCCCTTTGATTCCAAAACACAAGACTCGGGGACAGGGGTGGACCCAGCTGGGCAGCTGCTCGCTTCATGTACCGATGGGGATGACCATGCCATCCACAATGCCACTTATGAAAGGGCTCCTGTGAGCATGCCACCTTGCATGAGGCAGGCTTTTATATTAATTCCCATATCTAATCTTCTCTAAGCTTCTGGTCGGCCAAGCCCTGGGATGGTGGTGTGTCTCATTTGCATAAAGCAAAACTTTCTGAGCTGCTGCCCGCTGTTTTGGTTCATGGGTGATGCGGGGTGGGGGGGGGGGGGGTGTGGAAACAAACAAGGATGCAAATCGTGGATGGATTTCTACAACCATTCATGCATCTCGCTCACTCCGTTGACCTTTGCACTAGCCCACGTGCCAGTTCTGACACAGGTATCAATGGAAAGTAGTCCCTAGTCTTGCAGTTATGGAAGCAGAGGAGAGAAAAACGAATAGAGAAACTAAAATTGATCTCGTGCTCATTTAAACTGTAACACACTATTGTATTTTCCCTTGTTTTGAAGTATATTTTCTACAACACTTTTGTGTGTAGGTGAAATTCTGTGTTCACTGAATTTGGTTTCCTTCTTTATTACAAATCCCACGGGTATGCGGAGAGCACTCAGGAATAGTGAGTTTGGTTTAAAGTTACCTCTTTTTGCAAACATTTTCTAAAATGATGTGCTTTTGACACTTAATTTGGGTGATACTGGCAGCTTCTCTGCTTCTCCAAGAACCAGTACGGCTTGACTCATGCCCCTAATTGCATGGTCTGAAGCAGTTCACTCCTCCTCTCGTGATTTCTTTAAATTCCTGCTCTTGCTTTCCTCATCACCCTCGGCCAAATGCCCCACCTTCTTGCTTGGAAGAAACCCATCCCCCAGCAATGTCTTTGAAACTGGAATTTCTTTGAATGAGAGAGACTTCACATCAGGGACGCATTGGGTTGGTTGCTGGCCCAAGTGCCTGAAATGAGACGGAGGGAACATCGTGGACTGCCTTGGCGATGAGGCGAGGTCACCGATGCCTTCCTTTCCTTGCCTGACATGGAAGGCTCTTGTAACTGTGTCTCTGCTTCCTGGAGAGTCTCAGCATGTCTACCCGCCTACAGATGCCAACCATTCTCCATTTCAGAAGTACGCCAGTGCTGCTAGTCCTAGGCCAGTGGGCATTTTCTGCCAGAATGCAAGTTAAATGCTAGATAACAGAGAGCTATTTAAAGACCTTCTAAAGATAAAAACCAGACTGTGAGCATTGGAGAGGAATTTGGAGTCAGCATTTCTAGCGGTTCTTAAAACACAGGTTGAAATTTAAATCATCTGAGGAAGAGTTTCCCAATTACATCTTTCAGGCCTCAACCCAGATCTGATTGATTCCTTTGGTTTGCAGTAGGACTCTGGTCATTCCATCCTAAAGGCTGCATATGTGGTTTTGTTGCAGGCGGTCAGTTCCAATTCCCTTCATGAGGTAGGGGCAGCCTGTCCAGCCCTCGTTCCACTTCTGGCTGTGTCAGCTCGAGGCAGGTTTGGGAAGGCAGAGCCAAGAGGACAAGCACCCGGTTTGGGAGATCTTTGATTTAGAACCCAGTTTTGCCAATTACTAGCTGTATGACCTTTCTTCAATCCTCACCTGAGGATATGTTTATTGATTTTAGAGAGAAGAAGGGAGAGAGAGAGAGAGACATTGATGTGAAAGAAACATCAATGGGTTGCCTCCCATACACCCCTGACTGTACAGGTAGAACCCATAACCAGGGTATATGCCCTGACTGGGAATCACACCCAAAACATTTTTGGTTTCAGGGGCAATGCTCCAACCAACTGAGCCATCTGGCTGGGCCTAGCTGTGTGATCCTAACAAGGAGCATAAATTTTTAGCCTCCTATTCCTTCTTTGCAACAACAGAGCTGTTGAGGGAATGAAATGACATAGGCAACAGAAGATGTTTAGGGCAGCGGTGGACACGCTGTATAGACTTAACAGTAGCTGTTTTTTTTATTATTTTTGTTATAATTCAGTGCTCTTTTGGCTAATAAGTGCTGCCCATAAAATCCTTATGCAATAAACATTTGAAGACTCTATTGAGATGCCAGGAAGGCAACGTGGATTGTCTAACCGCTATCTGCAGTTTCCTATTAGTGAGGGCACAGACTGATGCTTTTCAATTTACGAGCCAATTTCTCCTCCTATTTAATTTCAGTTCCCTTCATTACTTCAAAAAATTTCCCCTCCAACTGCCGAAGTGAGAATTGGATCCATTTATTTTTTCATTTGCTGTCTGCAGAGTGCATGGCACTACAATCTTCTCCACTTTGACAGCTATGTCCAATTTTCCTCCCTTCTTAATCGCCATCACAGTCTGTCGACATACAGTGAAACATTTGACAATTACAAATAGACAGGTGTGCAGATTAGAAAATGCTGACGTTTCAACCCTGTGGCTCCCTTGCAAGGTTTCGGAAGGCTGTTCCCTCTCTTAGGCATGACAGTACAGCATCGTCGTTTGGTGCTACTGCACCCAGTCTAAGGATTGTTGTCCACGTGACAGCAATGAAATGGTCTGAGTCCTGCTGAATTAGGAGTCTCCCTCATTGGCCAAGGCTTCCTGGATCCTGAGCTTAGTCAGAGAGGTGAGTCTGGCTCGGTCTGCCGGGTCATGCGTGGTCTTACTGACTTGAGATGCCTTCGACAGCAGGAAAGTAGACTGTCCCATTAAAATCTGACTGGGAGGATACCCATGCTGTTGCTCACTTATGAAAACAGCTTCTACAATCTCACATTTCTTCTGTTCAGCTAATGACCTCAGTCCTAAAATGACAGACTAAAAGGAAGAGAGTTTAGTTATTGGTGTCATCTTATGTCAACCCATGCTACATGATGCCATCAGAGCCTGCCATGCCTCCATGTCC
Source organism: Myotis myotis (assembly GCF_014108235.1). Classification (NCBI taxonomy): domain Eukaryota; kingdom Metazoa; phylum Chordata; class Mammalia; order Chiroptera; family Vespertilionidae; genus Myotis; species Myotis myotis. Next base: position 33,209,163 of record NW_023416390.1, on the reverse strand, counting down.
CCCCTGAATCTTAATATTATGCATTTTCAAAAGACCCAAATTCTAAGAGCAAATCATTTAGATTCTCCTGTTTTTCTGATCACCACGAGAGTAAATGTTGCCCAGCCACTATCATGGGGCCCATTTCTGAGGACCTGGGAGAATGTGATTAGTGTCTGTTCTTTCCATTTCTGTTCAGTTTCCTAAAAAAAAAAAAAAGATAAACACAAAAATACAGGCATGCCATTGTTCAGGGCCAGGTGACAGTCTCCCACTTCTGTCACCCTGCCACCAGCCATCCGTGACTGGAATTCCTGAGATCAAGAACAAAATCTCTATCTAATAACTAAGCAATAACGGGATGAAGCAAGAGGCAAAGAGACCATTGAAGCCATGGGAGTCCAACAGGGACCCACAGCGGAGACATGAACCACTCCCGGAGAGGAGGTGGATAGAAACATGAAACCACAGGCAGAGGATCAAACAAATGCAGTTCAAAGACAAGAGGGTCATAGCCAACATATCAAAACAGTGAGATAAAGATAAATTAAAAAGCTGTGAGCTAACTGCGAAACCAAAAAATGTTTCAAAAACAGCTCAATATAAACAAAATAACATGTTAAAACCAGAAGCCTAACCAGCAGACTAGGCGAATTGAATTAAAACGTTGCAAAAGAAGGCAGCAGAGGTATTCAACCACTTTGTGTCGGGCAAGCTCTCCACGCTCTGGGAAGAGGTCGCCCTGGTGCCTGGGCACCAGTCGGTCAATAGACCTTGGGGGGTGGCTGCTTTAAAAAAATGAGAGAATTGTCACAATGGGTGTCTATACTATCAAAATAGACAGTTCCCCAAACACAGATTAGAAGAAGGAACCTGCACAGAAGGAATGATATCAGAGATGTGCGAGACGTGCCCAGACCTGTGGGGTCAGCAGTCTAAGAGGAACCTGCCCGTGAGAAGGCAGGGCCACCTGTGGGCACTGGGAAAACGCTGAGACGTGTGCTCACCGTCAGGGGTGTCACTCACCACGCAGGCACCGAGAGGATGGCCCCTTTTCCTGCCAGCCCTGTAACGTCCCTCTTGAAACCCAGTGGCTGGAGAGTTTTATCCTGCAACTCACCTCACAACAGTACCGGTGGTCACGGTTCCCAGGCCAAGCTCTTCTCTAACTAACTCCCCATGCCCTCCCCCCAACCCCCAATCTTCCCAGGCAGCCAAGCCTGGCCCTGTTCTCATGGCTCCTGCCCTGTGACTATGAGAGAGAAAGGCCGCTGAACCCCTAAGAACCTGCTCTTGGCCTAAGCGGTAGGTGAGGGGATCTTGGGTGGGTTTGGTATCAACCCTGCACTCACTTCACGGAGAAGCACACTCTTCCCGCCCCTCTCCTCTGAGGACCACGTGGCAGCCCAAGGCTCTGAGTTCTTCTCCCCGGTGGATAACTTCTACCCCTTTCTCAACCCACGGAGCCCCCTTCTGTGTGCCTCAAGCCACAGGGGTCGCAAGACCCTGACCTCCTCTCCACAGGCACGTGCACTACAACCCACTCATGCCTCGGTGGATGAGAGTAACAAGTGACCCAGGCAGGGAGGAGCGGGCCAGCCCCTCCTGCATAGTCACCAAAGTAATGCCACGCCACGAGGCCTTTTCGTGGATCATCAGCTGACCACCTCCTAGCAGTGCTCATACCCCCATGCGTGTCTGAAGCTCACCCAGTCTAAGGTCTTCATGGTTGTATGTTGAGAAACAGGCATGGGAGCTCCGTGCAAAACCCCGTCCACGCCTCTCAGAACTCGTTCCCTCATTCATGGCAGGCTGCGTCCTCATCATGCAAGCTACTCCCGTTTGTGTGTGCAGCTCCCCAGCACACACAGTCCTTCTTCTTCCTCCCAGGCCTTGCATCAGCAGCTGCTTCTCCTCATTCTCATCTCAGTGCATCTGTCCCTCCTCCGTGAGCATCTTACCTGAGATAGCATCCCCTGTCTCACCCCTGGTCTGTCTGTCCCAACCCTATAAGGTATCATTTCCTGTAGTGCTCACCATTGTACTGAGATGGTCTTTGGCTCTCTTGTGTAATCAATTATTACCTGTTTCTCTACCCACAATGGGAGTGCCACAGAGCAGAGACCTGCACAGTTCTGTTCACATGTCTTTGGGGCCCCAAACCTTGCCTGGCCCCTAGAGGTGCTGTTGATGTTTGCTAAATCAAGGAATGGTTTTGAACTCTTTGAGGACCAGAGCTCCAAGCCAGAGGAGATAATGATTTTACGGCAGGCAGGTAGGGACAAGAACACACGCTCTGGGAGGTGTGCGCTCCTATGTGAGAGGAGGGAGGGCAGGTGCTTCTGGCTTTTGGTCCCTACACCCTCCATGCTTGCCTGGGGTCCAGGCTCCTGGCTGCTGCAGCTGCTTGAACATGGACAGAGGGTGATGGTGTGGCCTCAGCTCCAAGCCTAAGGCTGTCTGGTACATTTGATGAAAAGGCTCCATCAGCAATGGAAGAGCAAATGCCATTACTGACTTGGAAATATTTGCAATCTGCTTGTAGGATAAAGAAGAATTATAACTCAATATATTGATGCAAGGGATTTTTTAAATTTGTGGTAAATCCTGGGATTAGTATATATTCATTCTCCTCTCCCTCATGCTCATTGACTGAGGTATACGATGAAAAATGTGTGTGGAGTGGGACAACCACAGGAACAAGTCATTGCAAGAACTTCATTCCTCAAGAACAACAACAAAAGCATGGTGGTGGTGAGCAATGCTGGGAAAAGAGGCCGAAACGATTTCCTGGTCAACATAATCCTTTCGATCAACTTCCAGTTGGCCAGAAACGTACCTTAACCTCATAAGTTTATTTCTCAAGTTTTCCTATTAACCATAATTTTAGTCAATGAAATATATGTCCCCAAATAAAAAGTCCAGTTTTTAATGCAATAAGACAGAACATGGTAGAGCATTTTTCTGAGGACAAGGGCTTGCAGTTGTTCACCTGAGGCAGGAAGCCTGCTCAGGAGTTGTGAACACCCGGAAACAGCTTTGCCATGTAATTAGCACCACTGACTCTCAGGTGAGGGCTGCAGGGGACCCCACTGTCCCGGCCACTGGCCACGAGTCTCCTTTTTACACCTGAAGACTGACACGACACCGTCCTTTTGCTCATCCTTGAAATCCTTCTGAAGGTCAAACATGTGCAGGTCTACACATTTCTGGGCCTTCAGTGGCCCATGTGTCCAAATGCTGCCCCCAAGCTTGGTCTTAAAGTGACAGGAAAATCTAGAATGGGGACTTGGTTTTTAAACGGAGATATTCCGAGATTTCTGTGGCGATGAGCACCCTCTGCGAGGCCATCTGTTCAGGCTGAGCTCCTGCTCATTTTTCCTTCTAGACAAGGTGAGCTTGCAAGATCCAAGAACAGCTATTAAAATATCTTTGAATGGACGCCTACCCTCCTGGGCTCTGTGGTCACGGCTATTCTGACCTTCCTCCATTGTCCATCACAGGAAAGGGCGGACAAGCAACATGGGAAGTAGTTTGCTTTTTAAAAAACGAAGGCCTCTTTGCTGGGGAATGTCTGCAAAATAATATTAAATGACTCATGATCAGATCCACCAGAGAAGATCCTTGCCTGTGTTGACCCTTCATTGTTAGGTGCAGGATGGTAAGGCTCTGTCTTCTTGGAGAACTCACCCTTGTCAGTATGTGATGTCCTTCTCTAGCCTTGATAATGTTCCTGGCTTTAATGTCAGCTTTATCTGCTCTCAATGAGCTACTCCAACTACCTGTGGTTACTATTAGCACAGTAACATGGCTTTCTCCATCCCTTCACTTCTAGCCTGAGTTTTTATATTTAAAGCGGGTTTCTTATAAATGGCATTTAGTTGGGTCTTGTTTTATTCCCCCTTGTGACAATCTGTCTTGTGATTGTTGTATTTGGACCATTCACGTTGAAAAGGATCATTGATGTTGTTAGGTAATATCTGCGATGCTGCAACTTTCCTCCATCCCTCCTGTCTCCCCTCTTGACCTTGGGCTTCCCTAAGCACTCCTCCTCGGACGGAGGAAGCCTTGGCCTCCTCCTTCTGGCTCTTTCCTCTGTAATCCATTATCACTATTCTGGAGGCCTGTCAGTGTGACCAGGAGGAGCCTTTTGTAAATTTAGGATTAAATCTCAACCCCTTAGTGGGCCTGAAGGGTTCCCAGGTGTCACTCCTGTGGTCTGGCTTTTCCCCTGCCCCCTTCTCCTGTTCCTGGCTGGTGCCTTCTGAGTCTACATCCTCAAAGCCCTGACCCTATCGCTTGTGGTTTCTTTCCCCCCCTTGGGTGTGAGTCAAGAGAGCGAAGGGGCTTCAGTGGGAGGAATCCATTTCCCCCAACTGGGAGAATGTTCCAGAAACTGCCAAGTGTTTGGTGGGGGGATCGCCTTTGTTGCAAAGCATCTGCGTGTGTTTCACAATGGTTACTCTTCCCCCTCCTGCCAGAGCCAAGAGGGGACCTTTCTCAGATCTTCCCCACGAGAACCAGGGGGTTGGAGGAGGGTTCCTGTAGCAGAGCCCCCGCAGCCTGCAGCCTCCCATCCATTGTCCTGAGTTGATGCAAGAATTGGAACCTCTTGTCCATCTTTATCTCGTACAGCCAACTCATTTTACAGAAGATAAACTTGAGACCTTAAGTCCAATACCCAGCCAGGCCTCTCTCCCAGGGCAGAGATTGAGTTCACTAACCTTTGCTTATACTTTTAGTATGGCCAGGGAATTACTGAGAGTGACCCGCCCACCCTCAGCCATGAAGTTATAGTACATTTCTCAGTCTATCATGAAAATTGCTCTCTATAAAATCCCCTTTATCTCACTTTTCTTGAGAGAACTTGCCTCATGAAATAGACCCTTGCATTGCTTGGGAGTAAGGGACCCAAGGGGTTAATCTGGATAGCATTTGGATATGACTGGAGATGGATTTCTGCCAAGGTACATGCAGATTCTGGAAGTTCATTTTCCTTTAAGGTTGAGTTGGTGCTTCCTGCACTGAAGGGCTGGGTCTGTGGTGACGTGTAGAGAGTCACAGGTCCTGCCTGGTCTTTCAGGCACATGAGATGAAGGGCTTTCAGCGAATCGATGCCTTGACTGCACGGTTAAGCCTTGGCCTCAGAGGACAGGTATGTTTTTGATAGCTGCCCAGAGTAACTTTGAAATGGATTCATTCATACTCAGGAGGAGCTGGGAGAATATGGAGACTTTGGTTGGCTGTTTCTAGCAAGCTCACCATTAATAAACCACTCCTTGTAAGTTTCCCATGAACAATACCTCTCAGCATGAGAAGGAATGCAAGGAATTCCTCTAGGAACTCACCCATCCACAGTGTCCACAAGATGCCACCGGTGCCTCTCAGCCTTTCCCTCTGTGTGGACCATCCTCAGGTGGCTCTGCTTGCAGGAAGGGTGGGCATTGGCACTTTCAGACTCTCAGGCTCTCTCTTTGGTTCACATATCAGGACTCAGAAAAGACTTTGATTGGCCCAACTGTGGTCACATTCCCTTTCTGATCACTGTGGCCAGAAAAAGGAGCTACTCTGATTGGTCAGGCTGGGGTCATGTTACTTTTATGACCAAGAAGAGTGGGGTCTGCCTAGTGATCCATACGGCATGGGTTGCTTCCAACAGGGCTTCTTCTACCAAGAGAATGGGGCAAGTCTTTGAAAAGAGGCATCTCCAAATGCTAATGCTAAGAAGTACAAATGGATGTTACTTACCAGGTTCTTCTGCGCACAGGTCTGGCATCATCCCTCATTCCTGTAAATATAAACCCAACCCACTGACCCCACTGGAAATTGACCCCATGGAAACCAGCACATAAATCTAACCCAACTCAAAACTGGCTTCACACATTTTGACATTTTTATGGTTGCTTCATCACATAGGTGCCCTGGGGCTCCTTTATTCTATGCCACGGAACCCAAGGCCTCTAGGAGGTTATAGGAATGTATATTTAAAATTGAGGAAATCAAGACACGCTGAGGGTCCAGGTCACATGGCCACTTGCTGGCAGTGAGGACCTTGATTGGAGGACTGCAGATGCTCATTCTGGGACCACTTTGTTTCCCTCTTTCAGGTCAAGAATGATTGTAGCCAGTGTCCCTGACTTGGTAGATAGTGCAGTGACAAATTGTGTTTAAATGTGCCCTAAACATGGCTGGAGATCCATTAGGAAGATTTGGAAATGCTAATTTCAAGAGATCCAAGCAATTCATTCTGGTTGGCATTTTACAAGGCTGTTGAGAACGGAGGGGACTGAATGCTGAACAGTAAAGGACAAGAATAAAGCTTGCTCAACTTCTGAGAAGGTCAACATAAGCATTTCCTTCCCACCACCTCCTCTTCGCTGGGGCTCAGTGCTCCTATCATCTGGAGGTTCTAGGGGTGCCTTTAGTCCTAAACTGAACTTTTAAAATTGTGATTTTTAATAACAAATATGTATTTGGTCTTTGTTCCTTTTGGGCACAGAGCTTCTAAAATCCTTGGTATTTCCTACGTGAAGAGGGAATAAAGATGTCTTGCATTGTTAATGAGGTGACTTTTGAAAGCACCTAAGGATGGGGGCTGGTTGCCAGGAGAACCAACTTCTTGATTAGAAGGTTGAAACTTTAAGTCCCACCCTCTGACTTCTCTGTGGTGGAGGAGAGGGAAGAGGGGCTGGAGGTTGGGTCAATCGCAATGGCCAGTGATTTAATCAATCATGTCTATTCAGTGAGGCCTCCATAAAAACCCAAAGGATGATTTTGGAGAGCTTCGGGTTGGAGAACCTGTGGAGATGTGGGAAGAATGATATGCTTGGTGATTGCATGGGAATGCCTCACTCCTTCCCCATGCCTTCCCTTTTATAATACACCAGTGATGTAGTAAGTATAATGTTTCTCTGAGTTCCACGAACTAACTGCTCTAGTGGCTGTTAATCCAAACCTGGGAGGAGGTCACTGGAAGCTGTAATCTATAGCCAGTATGTCAGAAGCCCAGGTGGCAACTTGGACTAGAAATTGGCTTGTGAAGTGGAGGGAGTGGGATGGTCTTGTGGGACTGAGCCCTTAATCTGTAGGATCTGATGCTATTTGGGGTTGAGTTGAATTGTAGGACACCCAGCTGGTGTCTGAAATTGCATGCCATTCTGTTCTGTTACGTTTTCTAAATATGTGAATAAATGTGTTAAGGTTTCAAATTAAAATGAAGGTTCTGCACTATTCATCAAGAGCATAATGTAAGAGAGAGAGAGAGAGAGAGAGAGAGAGAGAGAGAGAGAGAGAGAGAGAGATATCCCACTGATAGACCACATTCTTTCAAATATTACAAGGCTATATTAAGTTACTTGTTGTGTATGGATTTGATTTTGACTTTCCTCAACCTTTCTGTATTTAATTCTAAATCTTTCTGGAGTTGAAAGATGTCTATCCTCTAAAGAAGAGTGTTAAGATCCATGTTAACTGAGTTGCTTAATGCAAATATTTCTGGAGTTGGCAATGTACAACACTAAAGAAACTTGGTCCACTAAGCAACCCAGTTAACTGAGATAATTTAGAGCCAGAGATTTCATTTGGGTAAGAAATGTGCTGCTTCAGACACACACTCACTGAGCCAAAAGTGCATCTTTTCAGAGTCAATGGATCATGAGCTGCAAACCCATGAAGAGGTTGGTCATGTAGCCCCCCTCTCCCCCCAAGATATACACATTTCTCTTTTCTCCTTCAAATGTCAGATGGCAGCAGCTCTCATCCAAGATAATTACTTGTTTGGATTTTGCATTTTTTTTTTCAGTTTTAAAGATATTTTAATACATTTTCAATTAAATTGAACTTGTGGAATTCTAACTTATGTTTATTTGTTTCCTATTTTGAAAGACATTTGAATTTGAGGTCATCTTACATTTTAAAATGTTTCTTAGAATGATGCGATTCTTGTGAATGTTTTAAAAGCTACCAGCTAAACTTGAGCATCCCACATGGCTTTGTGGGAGTTGTGGGTTATAGCTTTTTAGCTCATCCTGACACCCTATTCTCCTCTTCCCACTCCTCCTAGCTAGGGCTGGGGCTAGGGCCAGGGCTAGGGCTCCTATTTGCTTCTGTGCTGATAACTGATTTTCCCCGAGATTGTTCTGGCATTCCTGCTCTGAGCCCTTGACAGCAGCAGGGGAGGCTTAATGGAGTCCAGCCCATTGTGTATTCCATGCTTGGTGCTTACCTTCCAGTTAGAATTGAGGGACAACAGTGCCCACTCTTCAGTGGGATTGCAAAGCTCTTATCATTTGTCTCCGGAGACTGTGCTGTATCATGACTCCTTCTCCACTTTGCCTTATGTGTCTGCTCTCCAACGTTAATACATATGTCCTGGTCCTTTCCATGGCACCGTACCAGCTGTCCCCTGAAGCTGTAACCTTTTGCTCTCCTCTTCTGCTCAATGTCTAGTCTGCCTACAGTGGCTTTTCAGCACTCAGTTAATCTTGGCTTTTGCCTCTACCATGTAGCTAGAGATCCTTCTCAGTGATTCCTAGTGATGTCTTAGTTACCAAACCCAATGATCTTTTCTTAAGTAAATCTTGCCTGGCCCCCTGAAGCCTCGGAGACAGTCATTGGACTTGCCTTCTGGAAGCCTCTCTCCCCTTTGCATGTATGGTTTTGTGTCCTCTGGGCTCCCCCAGTTCCCCTGTTATGGCCCCATCCTCTAATAAACATAGTGCCCAACGATGGGCCCCATGGCCTCTGTTTTTATTTTTTTTCTTTTGCACTTTCTCAGAAAATCAAATATTCCAGTAAGTGCAATGATCACTTCTATTCCAATGACTTAAAGACATCACTATTGTCGTAATTGCTAGATTCATATAAAATATGTGTATAGAGCAGCAAAGAGAAAATAAATGAGACCGAGGTCACACAGGAAGGTCGGGATAAGACAACTGTGAGGAAAGTATTGAAAGGAACAGTGCCAAAAGGAATTTAATATAAATAAGTTTGATACCCCTTTAAGGAATTCTTAAACTGGCCAAAACACAAAATCCATTCAGATATATTTTAAGAGACTATATGAGTCGGCTAGAGCTGCCATAGCAAAATGCCACTGACTGAATGTCTTAAAATAGAGATTTTCAACCAGTGTGCCGCAAGCATTGTTAAAGCATGCAGCACCTGACTAGTCAGGGGCACTGACCTCTTTTCCCTTCGATTGTCAAATAAAAAATGACAACAGCCAACACAACAATAGCCTTCCTGTGTGAATGAATCAAAATTATACCTATTTTTTGTCATATTGGGAAAAATATAATGTATTTTTTGGCATGATACAGAATTTTAGTAATTAGTTAATGTGCGCCATGAGATGAAAAAGGTTGAAAATCACTGTCTTAAACAACAGACATTTATTTTCCTCAATTCTGGACGGTAATAGTGCAAGAACAAGGTGTCAATAAATTTGGTTTCTTTCGAAGCCTCTCTTCCTGGTTTTTAGGCGGGGAAAGAGAGAGTCAGGGAGAGAGAGGGTGGGAAGAGAGAGAGAGAGAGAGAGAGAGAGAGAGAGAGAGAGAGAGAGAGAGAGAAAGACCGGTGTCTCTTCTTATTATAAGGACACCAATTCTATCAGATTAGGGCCCCACCCTCATGACCTCACTTTAACCTTAATTGCCTCCCTAAAGGGTTCTATTCCCAAATACAGGCACATTGGAGAGTAGGGCTTTACCACAGGAGTTTAGGAGGACACAATTCAGCAGGCCACGGAGGCAGAAGGTAACCTCTCTGCTCCCTCGATGGGAGCAGCTTGTGAGTCACCAGAGCAGCCTCCTGGGGACATGCTTATGCAGAGATGTCATTCGTGATGACAGAAGGAATACACAGTCCTGGATGCTGAAGACGAGGCAAACAGGTTTTCTTTGTTTTCATTCATGTTGTTTGCATGTTCCTATCCTCAGGGGTGAAATGGTTTTCATGGTTCAGTTTCTGTTTAAGTTGGAATTGGTTATGTCCATGAAGGGAGCTAGGAGTTCAGGGCTCAATTTCGGACACTTCCCCCTCTACCTGGAGGCCTAGCCCAAGGGACACAAGCTCTCAGGACACATGAGCCCATGCTGCGGGTGGCCAGGCCAGTGCCTGGGTCAGTGGCTCAGTTCAGGCATTTTTGGTGCTACTGCAACAGAGAATTCAGCTTGGGACTATCGGCCTACATGGAGTTTTCCACTCCCCACAAAGTCTACATTTTAGATACTACTCTGTACCTGTAGAGAAAATGAAATAAATGCAGAGTTTGCCTCCACAAAGAAGCCCTGAATTCTCTAGAAAGGATGGTTTTTATCTAAAGTGAGCAGATAGGGTAAAGCGACACATACTATCTCAACTCATGAGAGACGGATGTATAGAACCAGAAGGATTCTTTCTAAATTCATAAAGGGGAAGTTGGGTGGGACATGATTGATTTTTCACAACCCTGCTGCCTCTACTCACCCCAGCCAATTCCATTCTTCGTCCCATTAAGAGCTGGCCCAGTGGCAGTAAGACGGGAGCACAGGAATTAGGGGTGATCAGGTTTTTGTGGGAGAGAGGATCAGCCTCCATGGATAGTGACATGCTTATGGAGAGGCTGGATCCGCCTCAAGCAGCAGCAGGACATGAACTGCTTACTGAGAAGCACCCGCAGACATGGCACTAGGAGGCTAGGGCGATTCTAAGGAAATAAACACATCTGTGAAACGTTCAACGGTGGTCAACTCCACATGCTGGAATGCGTTAAAATCGGAGGAAAGATATGTCAAGAGTTTATGTACACGTGTTCATTATGAAGACAGTGTGCACTGTGACTCTTTTTATAGCTTTAAAGGTACAGAATTAGAGGCTCTCACAGAACTCAGAAACCCACAGAGCCCACAAAGTAACCAAGTATGTCTTCTAGGAGGACTGTCGGGAGTATGGGCACGCCAGTGTTTGGAAGTAGTCCACACGCATATGTGATTACTTCCCCTCGGCAGACAGATCTGTGGTCAACCTCTCTCCAACTGCAGACCCGCCAGCTCATCTGAGAGTCCGGGATCATTTCCGAGAAGCCCCAAGGGAAGGAAGGGGAGGCTCATCTTCGATCTTATCTCACTGGGATGACTGGCATTTTTCTCAGAAGGTGCTAGCTACACACTGACCAAGAAATCGCCAAGACTCTTACTAGTAACCACGCCCATGTTCCCTCCTGGGTTCTTGTGCACCCTCACCCACTTGCACCGGAAGAAGCAGTGCCTGGGGTCAGAGTGGACCTCGGTGGGAACCAGGCTGCTCACTTGGGCCTAGGAGTCCTGAAACAGAATCCCTCTTTCTGTTAGAAACAGATCCTCACTGTGGAGAGCCTTGGGTTATAGGTGAAACCAGCCGCCTAGGTAAACAGTACCTGGGAAAACTGCCTTTGTGGGTTGAAGCAAGGCTGCCCTGAGTGCTTTCACATCCACAGGCATCTGCTCTTGGCTGTCACTCTTTGTGACAAGGGTTTCCTAGCTAGGCACCCCAATAGCTGAGGAATTCCCCTGCTGGTCCTGCTGGGGAAGGGAGCGAGAAGGGAGATGTGAAGCCAGTGGAGGCGAGCTGTTCCCCGCCACACACACCCCACTCTCCCCACTCTGTCACTGACCTCCTCTGCTTTATACATTGGACCTCTGCAAAAAAAAACTTTTAATTTTTAGGTTTCAGAGGCTGAAAAGTGTTTGCCAACCTGGGCTTTGAATAAGCAATGGTGCAAAAACAGACCACACCATCTCTCAGGGCCTGATGGTGCAGATGGTCTCATTCCCTGGCCGTGCTGACCTCTCAGGCTGCCAGCCTTGGACATTCGATTGGAGGAGATGGGGCACAAAGCTCTCAGAAATGTGAATGTAAAAACATTCAGACCTGTAAAGAATTTTGTGAGTTCATTTGAGCCAAACTGTCGACATATGCCAGGAAGCGGAACCTCAATGAACTGAGATAATGCTCCGGAGAATGGGAGGTTTATACCTTGTTTGGGTTACATGAAATTCATTGGTGATAGATTAGGGAGGTGGGAGAAAGCAAAGCAAGGAAACCTCTGGGGTTGGATAAAAAGTGAAATGATGGACATATGCTTCTTTTACATAGATGGATACAGGATAGCTAACAGTTGGTGATTAACTTGATTACAGTAACAATGAGAAATGTCCTGGTGCCATTTGTTGTGCCCTGAGGGGTGGGGGTGGGGGGAGGGAAGTTACAAGTTACCCAGACATTTCACAGATATGTTATCTTAGAAGCAAAAAGACAATGGGCTCAGTGAAGATCTAAGTTCATCTTTGTCAAGGAAAATACTGGCTTAGGACATGACTACCCACTATAACCTGTTTGTAGTTAAATATTTAATTTTCAGACCATCTTTTGTGGTTATTTTAGGGCTTTGAGTTTGCACAACCGCCATGCAGGCCTTCCCTGAACTAGTCAGGCTAGCTTGTGGCCCCTTTTGTCCACAGTTGGCATGTTCGCCAGTCAACTTGTAGAAACTAAGAGCCCCACTCTGAGTGTGCTGGCAGGAGGGGCAGGGTGGGCTAACGGAAATATGGTCTCAGAACACGTCCTTGTCCATTAAATTATAACTCTTATGCTTTGGTTAAAGACCAGTGGTGTGCTAGTAAATGTTTAACAACGGGATCTTCTGAGGGAAAAAAGAAAACCCTGATCTGTAGCATTTGCTTATTACTGTGGCGTAAATATTCCCAACGAGGTGGTTTTAAACCTACCAACCCTGTTCTGCAGCTTATTTCCATTTTATAGATACAAGAGGCAAAACTAACCTCAGAGCAGAGAGAACTAACCTACAGTAAAATACGGAGGCAGGGTTGAGCTTTGAACATTTGTAACCTTTGCCCTTAGTAGAATTTATTTAATCAGAAGTTGATATCATTTCACTTATAATAATGGCTGTATTTAACCCCATCCTAGAGATTTGCGCAGTCTGCTCTTGCGAGCTGGGCACCAAGCAGGTGGCTCTGGACACCTGTGATGGAGATCCTGTTGGGAAGTGACTTTACCCTTAAGGCACTTTGATTCCCTGGACTAGAAAGCATGAGGCCTCAGGGTTCTGAGCCACAGGCACACTTGAGCAGGAGGGTAGATTTCAGGTAACCTGTTACTGCTTCTTAAGAAATGTGTAGCTGCCTGGCTGGCTTAGTGATTGAGCATCAACCCATGAACCAGGAGGTCACGGTTTGCTTCCTGGTCAGGGCACATGCAGGCTCGATTCCCAGTGTGGGGTGTGCAGGGGGCAGCCGATCAATGATTCTCTCTCACCGTTGATGTTTCTATCTCTCTCTTCCTCTCCCTTTCTCTCTGAAATCAATAAAAACATATTTTAAAAACAATAATAATAACAAATAATTTAGACAACTCTATCAGGCATCACTAGTTGCAAACTCAGAAGGCTGCAGAGGTCTTTGGGGAGACTTAGCGAGTCTCTGCTTACCCGTGGGAGGACACGGTAGAAGCAGCTGCCTGTTGACAAGAGCAGGTCTCTCGTGGAGACGCCCAGTAGAGTTCAGGCTCGCCCCTGATGGAATTCTGGCCAAAGGCTTGGCAAGGCTTCAGAACAGATGTTCTTCTCAGCTGAGGGTGAGGATGGGCCCAGGGGCCTTTGTGGAATCCCAGGGCTGGAAGGCAAGGCTTTCCAGCAGGAGGACTTGTCCAGGCCCAGACACATGGAGCCAGCTGGCTACAGGTCCCTTCATTGGAAACCAGCGATGGGAATGAAGGAAGAGCCTGGAAAATCCACATGTACTTATTGCTATTTTGTCTCAGTTATTACTTTGCCACCCAGAAATTGTTTCCCTCCTCTTGTTATAGGTGGCTTTGGAGCCAAACATGAGACACTGAGAAGCTCATGGAAAAAACATTGGCCGTTTTTGTTGTTGTTGTTTTTAATATATTTTTATTAGTTTCAGAGAGGATGGGAGAGGGAGAGAGAGAAAAAAACATCAATGATGAGAGATAATCATTGATTGGTTGCCTCCTGCACGCCCCACACTGGGGATCGAGTCTGAAACCTGGGCATGTGCCTCAACCGGGAATTGAACCATGACCTCCATGTTCATAGGTTGACGCTCAACCACTGAGCCATGCCAGCCAGGCAACCTTGGCCATTTTATCATGAACGGCACCACCCAGGAGAGCAGGAAGCTGATGCGCCAAAGCCCGAGCTCCGATGGCGTGTAAGGGATGGATTCTGTAGGCAAAGTCACCAGACACCAGGGTTAGGGGTCCAGGGGGTGCTGGGAGCTGATCGTGGAAGGTGAAGGAGTGATGAGTCATTTCTGCAGGTTTGAGATCACTCTGAGGTCTACTCCCGGGTCCCTCTGTCTGGTTTTGTGGGAAAGTAGCTAGAGGGTCGTTCCACCTGAGGGCTTAGGAGCTGGAACGGAACTCAGGTGAAGATGTGATCATTAGCCTGCGGACGGCCTGACCTGGGACATTAGTCAGGTCTGGTGCTGTCTTCTGCTGCCTCGGTGGTTGCTGGTTATTGGGGGAAAGGCTAGGTCTCTGAGGAGTACAGACAGAGACACGATTGCTAGAGCTAGGATTTAAAGCAAAATTTTTAAAAATATATATTTTTATTGATTTCAGAGAGGATGGGAGAGGGAGAGAGAGATAGAAATATCAATGATGAGAAAGAATCATTGATTGGCTGCCTTCTGCACACCCCCTACTGGGGATCGAGCCCACAACCCGGGCATGTCCCTTTGACCAGAATCAACCCAGGATCCTTCAGTCCACAGGCTAATGCTCTACCCACTGAGCAAACCAGCTAGGGCTAAAGCAAAATTTTTAAATCAAAGCCTTAATGACCCTCGGTTTCACTCTTCCTGGGATTTTATAGTTGATTTGCTTATAAAAACAACAAAAGACAGAAGTTCAAGCTCCTGACTGAAAGGCTGAATGTTGGAGGGATTAGTGTGTTTTGAATTTGCTTCTGGAAGGTTGGGGGAGTGGCCGGCTCTGAATCGGATCTCTAGCCTGAGGAGTTTTGCTTTAGACTCATTGTTTATTCATGAGCTGTCGTATTTTTAAAATTATAAAGAACATCTATTGCCTTAGGGCAGCTGCATCCTAGAAACTTACTAAGCTGAGCATCACCGTCTCTTAAGTTGTTAAGTAATATGAAAACACCTGTTGTAGGCCAGACCATGCACCTGCGGGTTACCTTGACTCCATCACCCACAGAAAGGGTGGCAGGTGCGCTTCTGCAAGTTGTCCTTTGAATTTCTAAAGAGAGCTCACACCGTGCCAGCCAGTCGTGAAAATTTTATTTTGTCGAGCCCTCTTCCCCGCTCCTCCATTATACAATTCCCTTTAAATATTTAGATTGACTTTCAAATCCTCCATCCCCACCTCTATCCTTTGCAACTCTAGAAAAGCTGGCAGACAGACATGAATTATACATGAATGCAAGCAATGGTTTCAAAACCCAAATACCTCCTTTCATAACACAAGGTTGAGCTGCGTCTTTGGACAGTAACAGCATACTCTGGAGTTAAAAGTTGCCATGGTGTTTGTGTATGTGTTTGTCTACTGTTGAAACATGCCCACCCAATTGAACTAACGTATTCTTCAGAACAGAATTTGTCCAAAAGGGCTCTAGAGTTATTAGGAACTAAAAGAAGCAATTCAAGGGAAGATCTATGGTGAATGCTTATAAATATGGGCAAAGTTAAGATGTCCGTGATTTTAATTTTAAAAATTTATATCTCTTTGACCTGTCTTTAAAAATATTGTTCATCTTTAACCATCGTCACCATAACTTCCTTCCCTAGAGGATGGCCTTAATGGAATTTATGTAATAGAATTAAAATCTAGGCTCGTCTTATGCAGCGACATTGTTTATAAAAAGCCTGTTATTTCATTTGTCTTGACATTTATCTGTATGTCCGGGGCCCAAGGACAGGTCTGCAGTAGGCAGTAGAGGAGAACTGGATCTGGAATCTTAGATTTGGAAAGCATCTTAAAGCTCATTCATGACAGCCCCCCGCAACTGTGCCCACTGCGCTCTTGCCTGGACACCGGGCAGACAGGACATTATTTGGTGAAGTTCAGGTGTCTTCAGGGAGCAGACAGGCACCACTCAGGGGGAAAGGATTCTGCAACAGCACCAGACAAGGCTGTCGGGTGGCTGCTGTTTACTCAGCAGTGTGTATCTGAGCACTTTGAGCTGGCTCTACTTTAATGTTTTCTTCTTTATATATATTTGCATTCTTTTATTTTTATCATTCATTATTTTATTATAACAAAATTAAAACATGCTCACAAGTACAGAGGCTTAAAGAATAATGAGAACGACCTCCTACCATTTCCTCCTGCCATCGGCATACATCCTTACTGATCATTTTCACAACTAATTTGCACTTTAATTGCCGTAATACAATTTAATCTGTTTGATTGTAATCTAGCTCAGGCTTCTTGCGAAAACTTAGAGAAGCTAATCCTATATGCACTGACATGAAATATGTCCATGATAGCTTTATATAACTTTATTTTTAAAGTCTTATAATTTTAAAATAACGTACTGTAGGTGTTTAAAAGTCAAATGTTTGATATCATGCTATATACATTTTTGTTTTACAACTTTCTTTTTCAGAAAAATAATATTTAAATTTAAAAATTAGAAATCTGTTGGAAGCAGAGAAATGAATATTCCAGAAACATATAATCACTTAGTTAATCCAATTGAAAGCTAAATTTAGTCTCGAAAGAGCGGAGGAAAGAAGAAAACAATGAGAAGGTTTACGTTTCTCACTATGTGATAAGGCAAGACCAACACGGTTTTTTAAAAGATACATTTTCCTGACACTGACATCGATGTGGAATCCGTTAAACTGACCCTCGTTCACATTCTGGGATGTAGGACAATCAATCAGACAGTGAGTTTGTGGCTCTGCAGAAGTGGAGAAATAAGCTGCGAACAGTCATGCAACCCCTTCTCCACAGCACAGGAAACCATCTAAAACCTCAACAGCTAGTTAAGGCAGCAAGAGCAGAGCTGGCCACTCAGGGAGAGGATGTGGCGTCAGGAAGATTGGGGAAGGGACATGAGGCAGGCCCAGCTCTGCTTGGGATGTAGAAATGTATGAAAGGCATGTTAACAATGAAAAACAAAAACAAAAATACCAGGTTGTTCCGGTTTGGGGGGGGAGGGCACGGCAAAGGTGCGCTCAGGGACTGCTTTTCTCGGCCAGCAAGGTGTTGAACACAGGTTCACTGTGGGGATGGCATACCAGAAGATGCCTCCTCATGAGGCAATAAAGAACTAAGGAACCCCAAACCATGCCAGACTCATCACGCTGTTGTTTCAGGCGAGGGCAGATGGAAGAAGCAAGGCCCTCATATGGGTGAGGTCTCCCTGTCTATGAGGCTGGATCTCAGGGACAGTTTAACCAAATCTCGCTAACACCCGGGGTTGAAGACAGCTGTTTGGCCTCCTCTAGGCTGCATGTCCTGGGCTGAGTCTGCGGCACAGTCGGCCTGACCTAAAACCCGTGACCTGAGAAGACGAAGCGCATGTCAGATTCCAACCAAGAAGTTGCTCATTCACATGAACAGGTGAACTGTCCGTAGAAGGGCAGATGGTGCGACACACTTGGGGGCTCACAGTGGGGACAGGAGCAGTCCAGAGCCACGTGGTTCAGACATACCAGGCAGAACAGGGTCAGGAGGGGGAGTGCTTGTGCACCCCACTGCCCACACCCCAATTCCGGAGCCGGCCGACGCCCTGCTTTTTAACGTAGGACTGCCACGTCTACCTGTGGCTCCCTGAGCATCCGGTGCCAGAGCACCCCAGGAGAGGAGCGAGCGCCCCTGGCCCCTGGTATTGGCCGCAAGAGGAAGAAGCAGGCAGGGGAGGTTCGGGACACATACCTCCTCTGTCGGGCGTCCTCTTCATTGTCTGTGTCCACTCTGTGGTCCCCATCACCCGTACCACTGGGACTACTTGAAAAGGGTCACCCAACACCCCAACTGACACCAGATTGCCTTTTCAAATCTCTTTCCTTTAACAGAGACAAAGACGGGGCCAGAGGCACAGGCTGTTTTTCTCAGTCGTTTTCATCAAGCGGTTGCCATGTGGGCTGTTTTGTAATTAGCATTTCTGGGGACATAACTGTGCCTTGGATGGCGTCCGTCATCATTTTGGCTTCATTAATGAGCAGACGTTTCCTTATTAAACGACACCCAGTGGCTGGACTTGAGTGTTAACTGTCAGAATAGACCTGATTTTGTTAGAAGCGCCGTTTCTAGTAAATACATCGAAAGCCAGAAATGGACTCTTTTCTTGAATGACAGTTCTTTTCATATAGACAGCAGGGAACACAGCATCCAGGTGACGCCTAATAGGGAGAACTTCGCTTAGTTTGGGTCATACTAGTATATCTATAAATACCTAATTAAGGATAAACTCATAGGAACCAAGATGGCGAGTGAGAAGAGGAGACACACTTTAAAGTGATGGGTAAAGGGACGGGTCATGACTTGATGATATCAAATGCCAAATTGCTTTCTCTGCCTCCAAAGTACAACCGAGGAGTCAAACATCTCAACATAGAAAAACAGCAACACGGAATGCAGTTGAATGGCTGTGACGTGGAAGCAGAATGAATGACGGGTGGATGATGCTGTGATTCAGGGGAACCCTGAAGACACTGAGGTGACCACCCGGCAGGGCCAAACCGGTGGGCTCTGGAAGTCACTCTCTGCTGGCGGGGATTTGAATGATGGCCCCAATTTCAGGGTCTGGCGGTTATGTTGTGCCTGATGGACAAGTTCAAAGGGCCTGAGCCTCCCCAGCCACATGCCCACAGAGGACCTGCTCCTGGAGTCAGGAAGGTCGGGTAGAAGGCGGCATGTCCATGTGACTGGCACGGGGATGGGGAATCCAGCAGATGCTCTGAGGACTCCTGCTGGTCCCTGGCTCCTGTAGAACAACGGCCCAGGGACACTGAGGACCCAGGATGGAGCTGGGTTTCCAAAGCAGTAAGTTAGACCCTGGGAAGAGGCTCCAGCAGGCAGAGCACATTGGGTTGGGGGTGGGGCACTGGATGGGAGAAGATGTAGGTCTCCATGGAGCCAGTTCCCCAGTGTTTGTAGGGTTGGCATTCTGCCACGACAGTGGGGCATCCCCAGAAAAAACCTCCCCACCCAGTGTCTGGTTCCTATGATGGATCTGCAAGCTCACTCCCGTGGCGTAGTGGGAACTGATCTCCGCTCCCAGCAGCACAGGTCTGGCACAGGTGTTTCTAATCCCCAGGGCTGTGCTGAGTTGGTGGAGAGGTGTCATCAGATCCTCACATCAGTCAAAGGCGGAGCTCAGGCCATTGATGGGGACGCGTGGCCTCCCTCACGGCTACCGAGTCTTGCCCTTGGAACTGGGTACAGGACATTAGGACATTTCCTGGATCAATAGCCAGATGTAGTGGATGTTGGTGAACTGCCCACCCCCGCGGTGGGCGTGTCTGCTCATGGTCTGAGGTCCCTGGCCCAGGCTCTCTCTGCCTCAGTTTTGCACATATGTCTCCATGCCTCTTGGCATTTAGTGAAGCAGGGGAGAAATCTTAGAGCAGCCTACCTGACATTCATTTCCTTGCTGATGAGCTCAGAGGGGTTCTTTTATTGTGTTTGAAATTTTTAAAAAAGTTGCCAGCATTGTCCCGGCACCCATATCTTCTGTTAATGTTGTGAGAAACCGCGGGCGAGTCCTCCCTCCTCCGGCGGATGAGTCCATTTCCAGGTCAGGAGAGTTTCCTCTAATACCTTTTGTAATTGCATCATGCGCATTTCCAGGATGTCCTTGGTCGGGAGTGGATCTTATTCATGGGTTGGGTGTCCTTCATTAGTCCTCTGCCTCTATTATCTTATTTTTCTCATCTTTTAAATCTCTATTCATTTCCTCTGTGATCTTATAAGTTTGTTCAAGTTCATCTCTAGCTTTACTGCCTTGACTTGTTTAATAATGAACTTGATTTTTTTCTCCCAGTGTAAGTTTAATATCTGCCTCCATTCTTCATGTCTAGAAATGTATTTCTAGGACCACTCTCATCTGATACCATGTAGCCATGGAGAATCAGACAAGAGCCGTGTCTTGTTGAGCCGAGAATACCGAAGAGCTGTTTTCAAAAACTTCCCTCTGCTTCGTGGAGGACGCTGTTCACCGGAGATCTCTCCGAGGGCAGGGAGCTGGGTTCAGGGGTTGGGAACCGAAGGCCTTCAGGGCCAGGCAGGCAAGAAGTGAGTGGAGCCACTGGGTTGGAGAACACTCGGTTCTGCTTTTCAGACTTATTGAAAGAAGCTGAAAATCCCCATTTCTGGGTGCAATGTCTTGACTTTTGAATGTTAAGCCGCCCCTGTGAGAGCCAAATGCAGATCCTTCCTGGCAATGTTTACCGAGGGCCCCTGGTTTTCAGCAGAAAGGCCGTCCCCCAGGGGCTGAACTTCCCACGTGGTCTTTGCCGACTCACCCTGGAGTGAAGAAGGCTTTCCCCGCCCCTGGATGGGGACAGCAAGCACAGGGTCCCCGCTCCCCATCCCTCTGCCTGGAGGTGAACACGCCGTGGCGTGCTCCACTGCCTTCCCTTCACAAACCACCTGGGGAATTTTCTTATTCACTTTGAATATATTTTCTCCCTAATCATGATGGTAACAAGGTAATGTTGGTAGCTAGGTCACATAAAGAAGTATTTCTTGGTTTTCTACATTTTTGTTAGAAGGAAGGAAGGCAAGAAGGAAGAAGGAAGAGGGGTGGGCTAGAAGGCTAAAGAGAAGGAAGGAAATAAGGGAGGGGAGAAAGGAAGGAAGGGCTTGCTTTGATGAAGGTTGAGATTAGAACGAGGACTGAAAGGGAGAGCCGGCAGGCCGGCACACAGCACACAAATCGCTCATCAGTTCAGAGTGCCCACGGGCCTGGGTGCAAAGATAAATACGATTCCTTTTCTCATCTCTCTCTCTCCCCCTCTCCCTTCCTCTCTGAAATCAATAAAAATACATTTAAAAATTATATAATAATAATAACAAACCCCATGCTCAGTCTGATCCAGACTCTTCCTCAAAACCTGCACTCATAGAATTTTCTTTTCTCTAAATGCTCTTGGCCCTGGGTGTCTCCATTCTGCAATCCTGGCATCTCTGGGAGCCTAGAAATGGACCTCGCTGGGCTTACTGCTTCCTTGCTTGTCAGGTAAAGTGGTTCTGCTTTGACAGAGCTCTAAGTCATGGTGCCTGACAGGTGCGCTGGGAACAAGCCGGCACTGCAAAGCGTCAGCTGCTCCAACATTCACTGCGTGCCTGCTCCTAGCCCCGGACATGGGATTCGATAATGGCCTCCAGCCTGAAGTCACTTACACGAAAGTTGCAGCAAATGAAGTAATAAGTTTACAAATGCCATGAGATGTCTGTGTGCTCTTTGATGCAGACATATGTTCATAGGGCCTCGGAGGAGAGGAGGACTCTTTCTGGGAGGTGGATGTGTCGGAAAAGGGCAGGGAGTTACTAGAAAGGCTGGGCTCACCCAGCCAGCCTGGGCTTCCTTCTGCTCCAGGAACTGCCACATGTCGGCCACCCTCTCCCTTCCTTCGGCCCCCTCTGCCCGGAAACCTCTCCCCACCCTCCTTCCCCCTGCTCTGTGTGACCCGCTTTGCTTCCAGGTCTCCCTTTTCTGACCCCTGCAAGGCTTAAGGTGACAGTTTCCTGGGACATGAGGCTTTCGCTGCTAAAATGGAACCAGGCCAGGCCCACAGGATGGTTGTTCATTCTGGGTGTGGTTCACTGTGTTCACTCGTCTCTGTCTTCCTGACAAGGGGTGGCAGCCGCCTGAGGCCAGTCCTGGCACTGGGCCCACATGGTCAGCTCACGGCAAACGCCTGGAGACACTCGCATGGAAGTGTGGTCCCTGAAGCCCCTTAAAACATCAGGTGGATAGGGAAGGAATGTAGCTCTGGCTGTGGACAGAAACATGTGCCAAGGCCCTGGGGCATCAGTGGAGGTTGATGTGTTGAAGGGCAAGCTGTCCTTTACCGCTTCTAGAGTATGAGGGGCTGAGCCAACACTTTCCCAGAGGAATCCTGGGGGCGAAGAAAGAGTCCAAACAAGGGGGGCTGTGGACGTGCCTGACAGAGAGCGTGGCCCTGTTTCAGTGGACGGTATTGACATACTGGATGCTTTCAAACGGGGCATTAAACCTGGGGCTTTAAGATCTCCCTCTGATGGCAAACCACAGGGCAGCCCTCCAGCTAAGGCTGTCGCAGATGGGGGTGCAGAGGAAGGGGTAGTGTCCCAGGAGTACAGGAGGCTGGTCTAGCCTCGTGGCTTAGGTCTTGGGGAGGTGGGCAAAGGAGGGGAAGGCGGCAAGGGTGGACCCAGATTTCTCTCTGGCGATTTGAGAAAACAAGATGAGGAACAGGTATGGGGAGGAGCAAGGTGAGTGGTTTATAGCCTGCTGTCTTCAGCACCAGTGGGCATCCAAGTGGCCTGGTACCCAGGAAGCCCTGTGGATTTGAAGCTTGCTTCTTCTAATAAGGGCACTGACACTGTCACAAGGGCTCCCCCCTCAGGACTTCATCTCAACCCAACCACCTCCCAAAGGCCCACCTCCAACACCATGGAGCTGAGCTTAGGCTTTAGCATATGAACTCTGGGGGCACAAACGTTCAGTCCATACAGAAGGGGGAGCCGTCACGGGGTTACAGAAGGCGAGTGGCATAGTCTGATTCACATTTATAAAAATATATGACGATCACCCGTTTAAACTAATTTTCTACATTTCATGATGCCCTACAAAATTTTGGAGAGTTTTGCTAGCATTCTTGCAACATTACTTTGATAAATGGGTAGGAACCATGGAAGGATGTGACAAATCATTTGAACTATCAGCCAAAGTTACAATCACCACTCATTAAACACTTTTTCATAAAATTATCCTTTCAAAAGTCATAGCTGACAAATTTTCCTGATGGGTTCGTGTATCTGACAGGGAAGGGAGGTCTAGACAATAATCCCAGGCCGGTTAAAAGCCTGAGGCGGCAGGAGGGCCTCCGTCTGGCCTGTTAATGGCCATTTTCGTCTTGACCTTCGAAGAACAGATCTCAGCAGGCTGGACGTCCAGCAAGGGAACCTGTGCATGAGATGGAGACAGCCTTATGACTTCCTGTAGGGCATGACCTTCGGGGACAATTGGAGCAGAATCCATAATAAACAAGCAATGGGGTCACCGTGCTGGGGTCTCAGGAAGGAAGGAGAAGAGCTGGGTAAACAGGCAGTTGAGTTCCAAAGTGTTCAGAGAAGATGAACTGGAATGCGACATGTCAGGAGCTCAATCAACCTTGAACCCACAGTCATGTAGTGGCTCTCACCCCTCCGTGCAGGTGCCCAGGCCTGACAAACACAGCTTGACACCTTTATTGGATACTGCGTATGAAGAGTGCCTTGACAGTGAATGCATTCTAAGGTTCCAGACACATTTAAGAAACAATTGCTGTGGCAAATGTACGCCTTGCAAGCCTGAAAACTAGGGTCCTGTTCAAGCAACGCATTGACCCCATCAATTCAAAAGCTTCAGGATCCTGAGGAAAAAATCCAGCAAGACTCCTGCAGTCCTTTGAGAAGAACAGTCCTTCCTGCTGGAGTGTTGCGTTGTAGTTGGCGCCTCAATACAGGATCTTCCTTGGGCCTCCTCTGAGCTGGGGCAGATGGACATCCCCCTAAGCCCCTGCCCAGCTCCTCTGTTAGTGAGACCCTCCTGTCCTCCCTCAAGGAGACCTTTGGTCTTGACCCAGAGCTACTGTGTAACCATTGCCCAGTCATATTCAACAGCAGACACCCATGGAGATGCTTCCAGCAACAGAAGGGCTAACCTGCCTGCTGCCTCCCTCCCGATCGAGGCAGATTGTTAGACCCCAAATCCAGCAAGATGAGCCAGTGGTGACTGAATCTCTGGTTCCCATGTTTGATCCTGGCCTGGTCTACTGATCAGGACATATCTATCCATGATTTTGCTGGGAAGAGGCTGTTTTTGACGGAAACTGCTGGGTTGTAAGAGGCAGAAATCCACTCCAGCTTGGAGCAAGGGGCATCCATGGGGACCCAGTGGACTCATTGTAGGCACTGAGATGTCACCAGCCACTGCTGGTGCTCCCTGTCTCCCCGTGCCTGTTCCACTACCCTCTCTCAAGCCGACTTCCTCTGCTGCCTCCTGATTCACACTCCCACACAGTTTTATCTAACATCTGCCTTTGCAATGCCAAGGTGCCTGTTCTTGACCCAAACTCTACATGAACTACTTGTTATTGAAGTGAAATTCACAAAACATAACATTGACCACTTTCAAGTATACAAATCACTGGCATTTAGCGCATTCACAATGTGAAATCACAGTATGCGATCACTATCTCTTTCTAATTCCAAAATGTTTTTATCACCTCAAAAGAAGACCTCTTTTTAGTGCTTTAGCCTAAATATTTGTGTGCTCTAAAATTCCTATGTTGAAACCTAATGCCCATTGTGATGATACTAGAAAGTGGGGCCTTTGGAGGGGGATTAGGTCATGAGGGTGGAGCCCTCATGAATGGGATTAGTGCCCTGATCAGACAGACCCCACAGGGCTCCCTGCTCCTTCCAGCACTTGAAGACATAGCAAAAAGATAGCCTTCTATGAGTAAGCAGGCCCTCACCAGACACTGATCCTATCAGCACCTTGATCTTGGACTTCTCAGCCTCCAGAAATTTGAGAATAAATTTCTGTTGTCTAGAAGCCACCTGTTTATGGTATTTTTGTTATAGCAGCCCAAACAGACTCAGATATACCTTCAGCAGTCTCTCTCCTTGTGCCCCCTCTCCCAGCCTCTGACAGTCACCAACCTGTTTCTGCCTCAGTGGATTTACCTATTCTGGATATTTCATAAAAATGGAATTTTATGATAGGTAGTCTTTTGCAACTGGCTTCTTTCACTTAGCATAATGCTTTGAGTCTAGCCACAATCAGTATATATCTAGCACATATCAGTACTTCATTCCTTTTTATGGCTGAATAATATTCCATTGTATGGATCAACCATGTTTTGTGTATCCATTCATCTGATGATGAAAATTGGGGTTGTTTCCACTTTTTAGCTGTTGTGGATAATGCTGCTATGAGCATACACTTGTTTGAGTATGTCTGAGTTCTTTGGAATGGAATTGCTGGCCCACACGATCACCCAATGTGGACATTATTGAGGGTCAAAATGAGTTCAAACCTCCAGGATTCTACAGGCATACCAAAGTGTCTCTGAGTCTCAAATTCCAAACTCCTTGGACAGAGAATCTAATTGGCCCAGCAGGGGTGGGCAGGCAAGTGTGGTGGGGTAGGGCACGGTGCAGGGATGGTGGAGATGCAGGTGCATGGGGCTACCCCAGTAGCACAGCAGAGGGATTCTGTAGGAAGCAAACTAAGAAGGACATGGAGGCACCTCTGGCCCCACAAGGTTTTCCCAGACGCCACCTGTGGCCTTTGGAACACATTTCTCTGTCTGGCTCATGGGAGTTGGGACGTCATATTTTAAATTAAATTTATTGGAGTGACATTGGCTAATAGGATCACATAGGTTTCAGGTGTTGATTTCTATGATGCAAGATGTGTATTGTGGTAATTTTTAAATACCTGCTGTCATGATTCATTGTGTCACCAAATTTTACATGATTATTTCTAAAATATTACAAAAAGTTGTAACATTACCATAATATACCATAATAATCCAGTTGAGTGGCCATTCTCCAAACCATTCCAAATGAACAAGACAAAACACACAGCAATTTCATGGGAAGTTGCTTTCTGCATTGTGTGCTTGCAAATCAGGAACATTAATAATGGAACGCGGAGGCCACACGTTACACGGGATGGGAGCATCTCGGGCGGCTGAGTGCCATGAATAATTCATTTCTTTGCCAATACCAAAAGGGATATTCTGTTATTAAAATACATTGACATTTTCATTCATGACAGACACCCACTCTATGTTGGAATAATAAAGACCAAATTGCTTTTCCCCAGAAAAAGGAGGATTTCCACATATGTCAGCGTGGAAAAAAAAATACAAGCTGCCTCGCACACTGAATCATTTGTAATTATTTTTAAACTGTTCTGAATACGTGTTTATATCTGGAGGTTGAGGCTAGTTGCTTAAGGAGAGAGGAGCTCAGTCATTTGGTTCAAATACTGAGAAAAAAAATCCTCAAAAATCAAAACCTTCCTGTTCTTTAAATCAGCAATTTGTTCACCATATTAGATAAGAAATGAAAATTTACTCTTATCACTCTCATGATGAAAAGTAATAACTATTCTCTAAAAGCCTTTACTATCTTAAAGGTCAGCCATAACAATGCCATAGTGTATAATTTTTTTGTAAATAAATATTAAAAAGAACATTTCCCAAGGCATTATAAACTTTCTTTAAAATATGATTCATAACATTATTTTATAGAAAGACATAACCTTTTTTACCCTCTTTCTTCCCAATTTTTTCTTTTAAGTATTGTGACCACAGCCATTTTGTGCAGAAATCTTTATGTTTGAAACACTTTCTTGGGTTTGATGTCTAGAACTAGAATTAGGGTTTCTAAAGCCATGGGCATTAGAAATGCCAGATTACTTCCACGGGCTGTTGGAACAGTTTGCAACCCGATCACTAGTACCAGAGATGGTACTAGAACAAAGGCTCATGATTGCTTGCACTTTCAATTTTTAAAGATGGTTCATGGTTTAGTACAGAGAGTTGTACTTTATTATTATTTATATGATTGTTTACCATTGTGCATAGTTATTATTTAACCTGCTTTTTTGGTTATTAGCAAAGCTAGTTCAATTATTTGTCCAAATGATTATTAGTCACTTGCATGTATATTTGATCACACGTTTGTCCACTTTATTGAAGTCTTAGTGTCTTTATATTGATGGGTATGAGCTATTTAAAGATTAATGATATTTCCATTTTTCATAGTTGCTTGAAACACTTTTTAAAATTAGATATGTGACTTTTAGTTGGTATGCTTTGGCACATACTCTTCAAACATTTGATGGATTTAATATATTAATCACAGTCTTTGAAAGAAGCAGTATTTAAACTTGGAAAATTCTATGACAATCATAGGTTTGAGAAATATAGTTAATGTGTTCTCAATTGTGAGCACTTAGACTTTTCAAGCACACATTTCTCTAACCTGCTGGATTTAATTTATTTTACAAATCATTATGACCATTTGATGACCGAGGATTCCACGTCTACCTGGTTTATACATCCTCTTCCTAAAAGGTTACGATTTCTGATGAAGTCAGGTTGGCCGAGAGCTGTCTCATCTCCAGTGTTGCTGTGCTGGTCCGTACCCAGCTAATCTTATTCCTGTGCCTTTATTGTAGGTTTTCATTGAAGAGAGGAAAGCAGCCCCTGAGATCGGGGAGCTGCCCAGCACACACAGCCAGGCCTCAGGGTTCTCCACAGGACACAAAGCCACTCTGTGACCAAGATAGATCAAGACCCAAACCTACTCTCCTCACATCTGCACAAGCACATTGTCCAACCCACAGAAATGACCAGCACCCCGCATCCTGTCTCATGGGAGTGGCTGCTGTCTCTTTACCTTTTACTGCTCTAGCCTTACTCTGGTCTGTCCTCTTTCTGGAGACAATTCTTACAATATCCAATTACAGGGCTGTCCCCACTTTCTGACAGCACTCAATTCAGAGCATGTACCTGAAGGAAATTAGATTAAACTGAACTACATGCCTCATGCAGCTTTGAGCTGAATTTGGTTCAAGCTCTTAAAGAATAGCTTTAGGAGGTGCTAAGTCTTCTGGGATGAATTCTCTGTTTTTCTGGTTCCTGGAGTCCCGCTCCCATTGGCTGCTTTCTAAGACCTCAGGGCGCCCCCTGGTGGTGCAGGGGAGGTTCTCAGACCCGCCTGAGGTGTGCTGGGCCTGGTGTCCCCTGGGATAGGCTTGTCTTTGTCCCAACCCTCTGTGCTCTGCTGACTCCTGGAGCTGAGGGGCTCATGTTTTGTGTTCTGACTGCTGTTTTGTCCACGTGGCCTTCACTTGGCTCTTGAAGAGCTACTGGCATCTCTGAGTCTGCCTCATCCTCCCGCTGCCATGGGTAGAATCTCATCCAGGCCACATGGCAGGTCCTTCCACGAAACTGCTGGCCTGCACTCCATGTCCCTGGTAATAGAGAGGCTCAAACTGTCAAAGCTGGTTCATCCTTGATAGTCCCTGAACTTACCACCTAGCACCCCTCCCTATCGATGCCAGGTCTACCCTTCCCCCACCCCAAACTCTCACCCCCCACCCAGTGCCTTCCCCTGTCCCCCAGACCGGGAGGGGAGGGTGCCCCATCTGTGACAGTCTGTGACAGTCTGTGGCCTGGCCCAGCCTGGCTCCATCCAGACAGGTATGCTAATGCTTCCTCACAATCATGCCTGGCAGCCACAGTGCCTGTTTTGAATTTCATGAGCTGAAATTACTTTCTTTTCTCTAGATCCCCTGTTTTCATGTTAATTCCAACCCTACCTGCCCCTCTCTCTGGGAGCCAGGCAGAAAGATGTCAGGCTGAGGGAAAAACAAAAGAAAAATACTTCCATGGTGGGCGGGCTATTTCTCCATCTCGCTCATGCTCTTCTCCCCATGGGGGAGGGGCTGGGGCTTGGGCAAGGCTGGGCGTCTTCCACCCAAAACACCCCAAGTGGCAATGGTACCAGAGAAGTGCCTCGTCTCTCCCTGTTTGTTAGTGGGAGTGGGGTCCTTGGGGTCCTCCTGAAATGAGCATTTTGGAGGCCCCCACGGGAGAATGTGATAGGGTAGACAGCTTTATTTCCGTGGAATTACATCCCTGGGTTTCCAAAGTCCCGTTTCCCTTAGTCCAGTCATAGAAGTGTAGCTGTGGTTCCAGCAGGGCTAAAGTCAGAGCCAGTGTACAGAGTTTCCGTTCCATGTTGCAGCTGGGCCCAGTACAGAAACTCTGCCGGTTTCTTGTCCCAGCATCAAGAAGGTTCAGGAATCTGGAGAAGGCTGTGCGTAGATGTTAAATAAGATTCCAGAGACTAAAAAAGAGTCCAGAGACAAAAGATAATTTTGAAAGGCATTTGGGGGTCAGAGGAGCTTAGCTAAAGGAGCTAAGTTCTAAGGTCTTAAGTATAAGGTCTTAGGTTCTCCTTGTCCCCAGGACCCCATGCTTTTTATTAACACAATTTGTCCTGAGGCGAGGCAGAGATATACACTTCAAAGGGTCAGGGTTTAGTACAGAGTCCATTGGGAGAATGGGGGAATTAGCCTACGGCTGTTCAGGTGTTTGGCCAGTAGGAGGCAATAACATGTAGATTAAGATGCCCTTTAACTGTCCGCAGCCAAGAATCAATTTAATGTATCCTATCAGGTTTGGGGAAATGCCTTCAGCCATTCCCAGATGCAGCCCTGCTGTACATGCTGGAATTGGTCTCCGGCATCCCTGTGTCACTCCAACTTTTCTGGGCCTGTGTCTAGCTCCCCCTCATCCAGTCCTGCTCCCCCGAGGTTTTGTAGGGAACATGCCTATAATATCTGGCCTTCCCTTTTCTCCTTTCCTGTTATTAATACCTAGCTAATTACAGTAGTATCAGCAGCAAGTCGCTCAGTCAAAGTTAAAAGGAAGCGGGTGAATGAAAACAGCCCTGTTCCTCTTTATCAACTTGGGAAGTTTTATTTTCCTGATCCACCCAAGAGACCTCTGCTGGCTCAGTGTACACCTCCGGTGCGTGTCTTCTTCAAGTTGCGACCCTCGGAACACGAGTGACACTTCAGGGGGCTGAATGGAGTGTGGGATTATCAGTGCTGTGTCTTATATAAAACCATAGTCCCAGATAAGACATTTCTAAGAAAACAACATAGTTTAGGCCTATGTGAAATGTCTTCCATCTACATTTGACCTTCACCTCTTTAGAAATGGTCATGTCTGTGTTATTTAATCATGAAATGCGAGATCCACTGGGATATGCTCTTAGAACGAAATCCATCTATCTGGCATCTTTCACTTGTTTCTTTTCTGCTCCTTCATTGAACTTTGAATTGGGTCAACTCTGACCTTCGGAACTTCCTGAGCCCAATGCATATTATAGTGGGTGGATCTGGTATCTCTCACATGTCCCTGTGCACGGCCTCGGTGAGCTCTGGCTGCTACCTGGAATGAAGTCTGTTTTGGGGGCTGCTCCTCAGGGAAAGATTTGGGGGAGCTTAAAAGGAGGCCCCTCCAGCTCCAGGGTTGTGCATAGATGAATGGTCTTCTCCCCCAGGAGGAGCCCCTGGATATGTGAAGATCCGGGAACAGGATTTCTTAATGATAAACCCGGTTTTTAGAGGAGGTGTTCCATCCTAACATTAAACGGTGTGGGGGCCTGGCTCAGAAAGCAGGAAGGACCTCAGCATCCACGAGGGAGAAAAGGCTGGTTTTACTGGCTGGCTTTTTGGAGAAAGGAGTTGATGTGTGCTGCCCCTGGATACCGGCCACTGTCTCAAATGTAGGGAAATGAGAGCTGGCTGTGCAGCTGCCAGGAGAGGCATCCCGTCTATGCATTCACCGCAGGGACTGGCCAAGGTCTCTCAGTGCCGGCTGGATACCAGGCACATGGCCTCAGAACTGGGGAGGGGGCACTCGT
This sequence comes from Myotis myotis, assembly GCF_014108235.1. Lineage (NCBI taxonomy): Eukaryota > Metazoa > Chordata > Mammalia > Chiroptera > Vespertilionidae > Myotis > Myotis myotis. The sequence continues at coordinate 33,178,497 of NW_023416390.1, read as the reverse complement.
GTTTAGAAAGTAGGGTTGGCTGATCTAAAGAGAAAAACACACACCACACTTTCTCTTTGAATTACAAACACCCCCCAAGGCTGGCCGCTTTGTCTCTGCTCCCCACACTGAGCAGCAATCGCTTTCCTTCAATAGGACATCATCCCATGAGCCTCTGCGATAAAAGACACACAAAACTCGGAAGGTGCAACAACATACACAACACAAATGGCTGCCTGTTTTTTTACTCGGCTTTCCAGCACCAGGAGCCCCTAAAGAAACAGAGGTCAGCTTAGGCCCAGGAAATTCCAAGAGAATCCGAAGGCAATGAGGAGCAGTGTGTGCACTGCACGTGTGTGTGTGTTGTGAGCACGTGGTGTGTGTCAGGGGTATGTGTGTATACTAGTGTGTGTGTGTGTGTGTGTGTGTGTGTATGTTGTATGTGTATGTCCTGTGTGTGTGTTGGGTATGGAGGTTGAGTGTACTAGTATATGTTGGGGAGGTGGGAGCATGTATATGGGGTGTGTGTGTCTAGCAAGTTCCAGATTCTAAAACGAATCCTTTCTGACACATCCTCCTGAGGTGCCCCTGGTCCCCTGTGTGTGGAAATGCGTCAATAAACACAACTGTGTTCCTTGCCAGGTGCTCTCTGGTGGTGTGGTTGGAGGGCACCCACATTGCTGCCCGGATCCACCTGTCTATCTCCCCAGCTCCTGGAAGAGTAGCTCTCAGCATCACTCGCTCTCAGCATCACTAGAGGGGGCAGAACCGTGCTGCTGTTTCAGTGCCACCTGGGCACAAGTCCCTCCATGGCGCCTAGAGCCTTACCTGTCCCAACCCCTTGGTAGCACCTGCCGGTCAGCCCCTCCCCGGGGCACGGCCACGGTTCCTGAGACCCACACCTTCTTTCCATCTGCTTTGCTCCCCGTGTGGGAGGAGCCTCTCCTGCCTCCGAGGACACCGACTCATTTCTCTAACCCTTTGTCCACGTGCTGAGCCTTCTAGTGTTCGAAGGGCGTGGGCTTTTCAAGAGACGCTTTGTTCATGTTTATTTGTTTTGTTTATCTTCAGCTCTTGCCCTGTCACATCCCTTCTCTTTACCCCAAGGCTACAGGTCTGCTTGAAAGAGGGTAGGCATGGAGAGGGTGGTAGAAAATACAAAAATCAAAGAGAACCCCAAAATGCCTACCTATCATTTTATTGTAATCAGAATCCTTTTATGGCTTGTAAAGGTGACGAGAAAAACATCAGTAGCAAACACTCAGGATCTACATCATCTTGAGAAAGACTAACTCTTGATGGTCACGAGATGCTAATGCATCTGTTGATGAAAGAAGCTGCCCAGCAGTCCGGGGGCCATGCAGACGTTCTGGCCAGGCCTCTTGAAAGAGAAGAAAAATCTTTTCTTTGCAATAACTTTTAAAATTTCTTTTAAAAAATTCTAGTGCAACAGAAGATCTAATTAGAGAAAAGAGGCTTGAGGCATGTAAATATTTGTAACTTGAATGTTCAGCGTACGGGTCAGTTTGCTGGAATCACACGAGAGAAAGGTTAGGAGGAGCTCAGCAGCCGGGAAGTCCTGTGATGTGGCCAAACCAAGGGCCGCCTGGCTCCAGCTCTGGGCTGCACCTGGGGCTGGGGCGCATTCCCGGCTGATCTGCTGGCAGCGAACAGGAGTGTCCTGTGATTCTGTGCAGCCATGTGGAGCTTGGGAAGGGCAGGGATGGAGATCGTGGTTTGTGGCGACGGGAAATGGTAGAAGTTGGCTGGGCGAGGTTTCCAGTCATTTTAGTGAGAAAGGAGAGGGACAGGTTTATTTATACACCGCTTTTTGATCAGCTAAGAAAGAGACCGATGGTTGTTCATCTTCATCTGCTCTCACACCCATAGCTGGCTGTTCATCCTCATCTGCTCTCACACCCATAGCTGGCTGGGGATCTTATGAGGAAAGACATAGATACTTGAGAATTGGTCTCCTAACAGACCCTCTCTCATCTTGGCTTTTCCTCCGGATCGCAATGCTCAACGTTCATGAAATACATTAAAAGATGTTTCCACTTGATCAGGTGCCAACGCCTCCTGAGAGCAGGCAGTAGGCTCTAGAAAACTGCTCATTTCTATTCGCCCGAAACAAATAGCATCGATTCTTGCTGTTCTACTGAGAATTCTCAGTGTGTCAAAAAGACTCAGTGAATATCACATTTTTTAAAAACTCAACTATGCTTTTGCAAAATAATTTAAAATAAGTCACAATTTACTTGGCAATCTTTGTAATTGACCCCTGCTATAGGATCATGTCTGCAGCTAGGAGAATAAACATCTCGGCTGCCCTCAACAGGGGGCGGGAAACCATCAGTGTGTCACCCTGTCCTCTTCTATTGCCTTCAGCTGGAAATTAATGGCAAATTACAATGAAATGCCAGCAGGATTACTTACGTCATGTTCAATAGCTCCTTGGCCACCCCAGAGCCTACACAGCTGTGTCCTGCTGATCTGACCTTGGGTTTGACTCCTTGGCATGATGCAAGTCTCAGCACCCCCAAAAAAACAGCATGAGAAGTAGGACCATGACCAGGACGTCTTGAACACTCGAGTGGAATCCTGCCTTAATTCAGTCCCCGCTGTGGCCTGCTACCCCACCCTTGTCTGGATTTATGACTTGAAAAGATACTGGAACTCTCAGCTGTCCCTGGGCCCTTTCTGTGAACTCACCGTGCGGGATGCTCGTCTCTTACCTGGCCACATGGAGACATTGGGAGCCCTGCATACCAATGTCATAAAAACGACAACACCGAGCTTCACAGCAACGCTTACACATGCTCTGACATGTAATAGCTTCTTTCTAGACTTTCTGACATCTGGGTAAGTTACTCAAGCTAAATTTTCTCTGGGTTCTCCATCACAGTTCCGCCGGTGCCCCGCATGCGTGGGTGAGCTTCCTGCCAGGCATCCCAGCTCTGGTGGATCAGCAGGGCCTTTCTCATACCTGTGCTGGGGACCCTTGGACTGGGTCTGAGACAGATCTTCACTATCCAGTGAATAAGAATCCTGAATGCTCACAGAGGAGGTGGGACGACAAATGGCTTCCCTGTAGGAGATAACCATCATTTAGGTAGCCATGCATCTGATGTTGGACATTTAGTTTATTTCCATCATTAAAAATACTACTTAATAATGTTAACATTCATACTGGGGCATACATATTTTTGGAATGTTGGTTTTCCTTGCTTATGATGGATTCCCCGAAGTGGAGATTATTGCTCATCCCCTTTCAGGAAATGCTTGCTGCTTTGCAGGGCACTGAACGAAGAGAAACAGCTCCAAAAACACTCTCCTTATTGTTGAAGCTTGCGTTCCTGTGATTACCAGGCACGTGGTGACCTTGTTTCAATATTGATTCATCATTTCTCTCTCCCTTTTGGTAAGTTATTAATATAATTAGCATGTTTACCACTGGGGATTTCTTCTTGCTGACATTTATGAACTCAGCTAATATTAAAATATTAGCTCTTTGTCTTTTACAATTATTTCAAATATTGTTCCTTAGTTTGTCTGCCTTTTAATTTTAATAAGCCGTGCTTTCCTGGAATGTGCCGGCCCGAGGATGATAATTGGGTTATAATTACAGCAATAAAACTGTATTTTTCAGACCCACCCTGCCCTCTGTTCCAGGACCTTCTGTATTTGGGGTGCAGCCTTCTTTCTGTTCAGGCAGCTGTGTGTGCTCTGGGTCCTCCAAGTGGAGAAAATAATGCATCTCCATGTGGGCATGTATTGCATCCTATGGACTTAGTCAGTCTGAACATGGGACAAGGCATCCACATTTCAAGAAAGTCTTCCAAATGATTCTGGCCATGATTTTTAATTAAGAACAACTGAGGTAGAGCTTGGAACTTAGCAGAAGATGAGAAAATCCAGCACAGACCATGTCAGATTCTGCCTAGAACAGGAAATCCCCTCCACACTGAAGAAATGGCCTCAGTGACTTAGCTACGACCACAGATAAGAAACGTTGGTGTTTTAGCTGAGAGGAAGCTCGGCAGGGGCCCCGGAGAGACTCAGCTGCCAACACGGCTGATTTGATGTCAGGCTAAGTGGAGAGAATGCGGTGTTGGAATGCAGGTGGTGATGCACCTACAGGAGGAACTTGTAAATAATTAATGGTGATAAATAGAAGCCTCGGGGTGCCAAATTTTAGCTCAAAAGAAGGAAAAAATAAATTTTTTTGCCATCTGAGCAGCTGTAAAATGGAATGACCTGCCTTGGGAGGTAATGAGTTTTCCATCATTGATGGCGCTCCATTGGTGCACTTGGAATGTTGGCACCAGGGGGCACATCAGGATGAGGGTCACGGAGTCTATGGCGGCTTCATCTCCCTATTTTAACAGCTTACACGCCTCATCACAGAAGGAAACAAGTGTGGCATAGTGCACCTCTCCTTGGTTCCTTATGTGGGATTCATTAAGCACACTTTCCATTCTGGAATTATTTCTAGGATCAATGTCAAGATCCTTGAGCTATAGTTTGCAAAAACCCATTGTATTAAACTTTTTGGGGAAAACAAAAATGACAGTTACTGATTGGCAGTCCCCTTTGCTTCTTGTCTCTGCAATGTCTCCTATAAGTGGCCCATCTAAAACTGTTCATTGACCATCTGTGCCAACCTAATCCTTCTATTTTCATAGGGCACTGTCATGGCCCTTCGAACCCAACGCTATTTGACCACTTGACACAGATCTCCATTAGCTGGAGCCTAAATGCTTGTGGAAGATGGGATAGACCAATCAGAAACCTGGAAAGACTGGACACAATAGTGTGTTAGTGAATGGTTCCCAGAGAAATAGCCAAAAGTGCAACACGCTAACAATATCCCTGAAATCAGCCGGAGGTAGGGCTTCTCCAAGGAGTGGTTCTTCTGGGAAAATGGCCTTGGACCCTCACAGCAACTTACCTGTAAAAATGCCACAGCAAAGAGGCGCTGTGAGCTTCAGAGTGGCTTGGAAAAGCCGAGGAGACATTCTCCATGGGGGTAGAGGTGGGGGCGGTAGGAGGCTGACTGAGAAGGGCATGTACATTAGCAGTTCCTGAAGGAACGGTGTATCCTTAAAGCAATGGATACATCAGGTGGAATTATAATCAAGGAGACGTCACTTCAGTTTTCGGTAGAGCCCCTGTGAGACAGGTGTGGGGCATATGGGGCTGTGGATGAGGTAGGGGAAGTTGGGAATTACATATTTAATAGTCGTACTTTTAGGGAAGAAAATGCAAATGACCTAGGGGCTAGATAATGATTTCTTTAAAAAAAGCTAAGATCTGTTCACTCCTTCTAATTATGAGACATCTATTATAATGGGTAGACTTGTGCCCATCCTCCCCCACCAAAAAAAAATAAAGAGAGATATGTTCAAGCCCTAACTCGGGGTCCCAGTGACTGTCACCTCAATTGGAAATGAAGCCTTTGCTGACGTAATCTGGTGATAAGACGAGGGCATACTGAATTAGGATGGGCGCTAACCCAATTAGTGTGTTCTTACAAGAGGGACATTTGGGCTCATAAGCAGAAAAGATGAAGGAAAGAAGTCCACGTGGACACAGAGACAGAGATTGGAGGGTGCACTCACAAACCAAGAAATGTCAAGGGTTGCCGGTGGCCACCAGAAACGAGGAGAGAAACACGGAAGAGATCCCTCCTCAGAGCTGCAGAAGGAGCCAGGCCTGCCCACTCCCGATTTCAGACCTCTGGCCTCCAGACTGTGCGAGAACTGATTCCCATTGCTCTAAGCCATGTTGTAGGGGGTAATTTGTTCTGAGAGCTCTAGGAAACTAATAGACTTGTTTAGCACATCCTACAATGGCTGTTTAGAATATCTGTGGTGGAGAATGAAAAAAAGAGATGAAGAAAGTTGAGAAACAGAAATTTGAGGAGCCAGCAGGGACAGGGAACCCAGACTTTGCTGTTGGCAGGAGGGGCCCAGTTATGGGTGTTTCCTTTCACATTGCTCCCAAGGAGGCACAGAGAAAGAACAGATGTCTGGAATGTTCTGGAGCTGGAGGCTGGTGAGACAGGTTGAGGAGAAGGGAAAGGGAAAGGAGAGCTGGCTGTGCAGATGGGAGGTCTGGGCTGGGAAAGGTAGGAAGTGAGGCCTGGGGTTTTCCATGCCTGTGAGGTGGTGGGATGGATCAGAGGGTGTCCCCCAAGTTCAACACGGAGGGTCCAGGGGGTGAGAATACAGTGCAGGCGTTTTCCTTTGTTTTGCTGCTCAGGGACAATCAACCTTCTGACCCCTTCACTCCTCCATCCAATGCCCCCTCCGGAAGCAACAAAACATCTCCTCGCCCTCAAATTCCAGAATCTTCAGGGCTGAAGGGCTGAAACAGGGAGGCTGCCCCAAGAAAACCGTTCCTCCCGCAGAGGGATCTGAATTTCCAGTGAACAGCCGAAAGGCATTTTCATTACTCAGCTTTTGTCTTCGCCTAAATGCCTTCTCCCTAGTGCGAACTTTTAGGAGATGAAAGAACCACCCAAAGACCTATAGCTTCATTGTCCAAAATGGATTTGCTCCCCTGTTGGTGTCTGGCAACATCATAGAGAATGACAGCGGGAGGAAAACAAAGAAACTTGTTTCTTGCAGATGAATCATTGTTTGCGCTGAGCTGAAGGTTGTTCTCCTGTGTGTTATATGGTAGATAATTGGGAGGCATGCAAATTGGCAAGACAATGAGCTGCAATTTCTTTGACTCTAAAGAGGGTATTTGTAATGAAAAGGTTTGGTTAAGTAGGATTTTAAAAGCTACTGAATAACACAAAGCGATAAAGTACATTTTTTAGAAAGAGATGCAGGTTACTTGCTTCTGGTGGGCCTGGGCATTCCCGGGTATTCCTTGGCCCTGAGGCTGGTCTAAATGAGTGGATCTGTGGTTATGGTTACATGAATAGACATGTGATAGAACTGTGAACTAGGCACACACAGAGATGTGTATAAAACTAGAAAAATTGGAATAAGGTCCATGGATTGTACCAGGTCCATTTCCTGGTTTTGAAATTATACTTTAATTAAGTACACATATTTATGTGAGCATTGGGAGAGAATGGGTGATGGGTATACTGCACTCTTCTGTATGATTTTTTAAAAAATGTTTTCATTGATTTTTGGAGAGAGAAAAAGGAAGAGGGAAGAGAGAGAGAGACATCGATGTGACTGCATCGATCAGCTGCCCCCTGCATGCCCCCTACTGGATATTGAGCCTGCAACCTGGGGCATATGCCCTGACCAAGAATTGAACAGTTCAATGTCCTTTTGATGCACAGGACAATGCCCACCCAACTAAGCCACACTGGCCAGGCCTCTCTGTGTGATTGTTTAAAACTTCCTCTGAATCTATAATTGTCCTAAAAGAAAGTTTTTAAAATTAAGAAACTGTATATTGGAAAAGAAAATGCAGCAAGAGTTTTAGAAGTTCACCCAAAGGTGTCATTTGAGGTCTTTTTTACTCGCCATGCAGTGTATGTAAGAATATCACTGAATCAAAGAAGTCTGGTTTGAGCCAAATACCAAACTGCCCCTCATCTCAACCTTGTGTATTCTCCATCCTCAACGTTTTCACCAGTTGTCAAAATTCTGTAGGCTGCCTTTTGCTGGTGCCGTGGTTTCCCAGCACTGTCATTGTTCTGTTCCCTGTTGAACACAGGAAGGCCGGCCATTTCTTCTGACTTCTTTGCTCTCCGATCTTGACCTCTTTCACTATTGATAATGGAATAGAAATGCAAGAAATTTTTTTTTAAAAAAAAAAGGAGAGGAAAAATAATACACTCGTTTGCTCTGCTTGGTCATTGTGGAAGGTGAGGACATACATGCTTTTGTTGGTTGTGTTCAGTTATAGAATAGCCATCAAATAAGTTAGGACTAGGAAAAATAATTTGATCAAAAGTAAACGTTATTTGCCATTCCTACAGTATCAAGATAATGTAGGTAAAGTTGTCTGGCCAATCAGTAGAGGGTAAGAACAGAACATTCTTATTTCTTCCTTGACCCCTAAAACTGGATCTTTTAACAACATTTCTGCTCAGCTGAGGACATGTTAGTAGCTGGCTTCCTCCCTTCTCTGCAGCCTTCTGGAGGGACTTACCCAGGGAGCCATCCTTGCCTGCCCTGTGCAGTAGGTGGCGCTCTCACTTGGAGTAGCCTGTTCATAAGCTACGAACAAGGTTCTTCACCACAAATGTGGGTGAAAGTCTGCAGAGCCCACCTGCTCAGCCCTGGACTGAATAGAAAGGGTCCATTTGGATTCGAGGGATAAAGTATTGTAATCTTACATAGAAGCCAGATTGCAGTCTCCAACCCAGTTTCCCTGGAATAAATAGGATATTGTATGGAATCCTTACCTTTCTGGTGTTTATGTTTCTATAGCTTCAGAATGCAAGACAGAAAGGGCTGTGCTTGATTAAACCCTTGAAACTCAATAGCAGTTTTTGTTACTAATAACTCAGTTAGCAAATGAGAAGGTGTGGGAGAGAGAGATGTTAAAGGCTTTTTACCAATTCTTATCTCCCAGGTGCCAGGTACCTGTTCTTCAGTTAACAGACTATTCACGCCCAAGCAGAGCAGGACAATGAAATATCCAGAAAACCAGGTTGTTGGTGTTGATCTTTGTATTGAAATTATTTCATTTGCTTTCAGACTATTAGTTTATCCAAAAACACCTGTTCTTTTGTATCTATGTGACTTTTGTGGGTTGTTATAAATGCATGCAACACCACAAGACTGGGGTTCCATTGGTATCAGACATGGCACTCACCTGAATCATCATTTGTTAAAATGTTGTTTATACTGAGAAGGTTCAATCCGTTTCTCCCAAAATTATTTCCTTATACGTCTACCCAAGCTTCTCTTCTTGTGTTCAGAGCAGCAGGAGCGCCCTCCTGTGGATAAGTTAGCAACTGGAATTTTCTGTCCTAAGCCAGTTTCCCAGGGTTGACTTTGCCAGCGAGTTACTGAATTCTGGTCTTGTGAGCTGGGAAGTTCAATTGGACATTTATTGCCATGTGAGCAATGAAAGCAATTATAAAGTAGATCTTGGCATGGCCCAAGGGGGGAAACCCACATACAATTCAAGCATTTCAAGAAGGAAAGACCTTACAGAGAGCTTTGCCTTGTGGTTGAGAGGGTCAACGTCATTCGAAGAGTCCCATTGGGAAAGACAGGCTCCAACGCCATGGATTCCCCTAAAGTCAGAATCTAAATTTAACCAAACTCCCATGAACAAGGCAAGGGATCAAGCTTTAAAATATAAATATTGCACACAGGAACAATTATTTATGTAAATGTGAGTAATGTTGAATTCACCACCCAGACCGATCTCAAAAACTTGCTCACTTCCCTTCGAACCCTCCTCTCTTACTGATAGTGTTACTCTTGTGTGACATCTGCTCATTCTGCCGTCTTGACCAGATAACCAGGTTGTGTCACTTGTGTATCTAGAAATATTTACATGAGCCATCCTTCACAGAAGACGTTTCAGCTGGGACTGGAATGTTGCATTGCTGATCATTTTCCCTCAACACGGGCATCTCTTTTGCTGTGAAGGGTCAGCTGTCTATCTGGTGGCCATTCCTTCGGATAACATGTCTTTTCTTTCCAGGAGTTTGAAAACGTCATCAGCTCTAACCTGTGGTTTCACTGTGATGCATCTAAATGGGGAATTTTGTTTGTATGTTTCTCTAACTTGGTCTTCAATGGGTTTTTTCAGTCTGAAGAGCTTACCATCTTCCTTTCCCTTCTGGAAATAATTTGCCCTAATTTTATTTAACTTTGTCTCCTCCCCATTCTATGGGATATATATGGAGCTTTTTAATATCTCTTCTGTCTCTTTCATTCTTTCATATTTCTTTCTCTTTATCACTCTATGCTACATTCGGATTGATCGTCTCAACTCTATTTTACAAAACTTTAATTCCTTCATTAATTTTTTTCAACTTTTTAGGTCATTGAATCAGGCTTTGATTTCAATAACTAAAAATTTTTCCCCAAAATTTGACATTGGTTCTTTCTCTGTATAGATTTTGATTCCTAACTACCATTTATCATCAATTTTCTCTGCTTTTTCTACTTTTTTCAGGTGAATATTCTCAGTTGGTTAATCCTCTCTTTCTTCTTTGGCACTTAATTTCTGTATGTGCTTTGTACCATTTATCTGTCTGCTCATGTGGCATAGGGGTTACATGTTCTTAATTCTGGAGAAAAGAATCCCCTTTCTCTGTCTTTCAGGTTGATGGTGCTCCCAGACAGATGTTCTAAGATGACAACTCAGAGGAAGCTGAGGGTTCTCACCCCAGCAGCCACGGCACCCCCAAGCCTGGGACTGGCAGGCGCTAACATGGTGTCTGCCTGTGCCCTCCCTTCGTTTTGGAAAGGGAGATGCAACCCCAGGTGGGCTGAGCGTCTGTGCTTTCCTCCACGGGCGAGCAGCTATATCACAGCCCTGGACCTCACGGGAGATGCTTAGCTCTGATTCCAGCCCCACTCTGGCCATCAGATCCCATCCCTGGGCAGTGCGGTCACAGCCCCTCCATACCTCCAGCGGTCCCAGCCGCTCTCCTGCCCCAGTCCTGTCCACTGCTCTGTGCTCCACTCCACCTGTGGTTACAGGTTTTCTTTTACTCTTGACTCCCCCGTGTTGCCTGGGCGGGGGGGGCTCCCTTCCCATGTCTCACCAATGCCTCCCGAGGTTCTCTGAAGGCCCCGTGTGGCTGCCATGTGACTTGGTCCCCAGACGGTCCCATTGACCCTGTTCCTTAAAGGGCAGGCTTAGACTAAGAGGCGAACGCTGGCCTCCACTGTGAGTCAGACCTGGGCACAGCACGGATTTCACACTCTGCCCTTGAAGAGACTGTGGGATGTTTACCAGGTGCAAGGTCTGCCTAATCATTCATTTCCAGTACCTATTTAATCTTTAAAACAACCCTAGAAAGTCTCATTCTCATTTTAAAGGGGGAAAACCTTTAAATCTTGGGGAGGATGATGATTGGGCGAAGGTGGCAGCTGGGTGAATTCGGGTCCAAAAGAGACCCTCTCCTAACCCTGAAACCGGGACTCGGGGGCTGGGGAAGCCAGGCAAACAACCAAAGCCTGGGACACTGGGGCTGCTCATACAATAGGACAGTTTTCCTGGGAAAATGGGTGTGAACAGCCTTGCTGGTCCTAAGAAAAGAACTCATTCAGGAGACAGGTTTTCCCGGGTTGGGAGAGAGCTGCGTCCCTCAGACACATTCAGTGGAGCATTCAGCCTGGCTCGGAAGCTTCCAGAAGTCTTCCTAGGAGGGCTGCCTGTACTCAGGGTGGAGGGAATTCTCTACAGAGAATGGGGAGAGAATGCCCATTTGCTCTTGGAAAGCTGGCCAGAGAATCTGTGTTCAGATGGAGAAAGTCTCAGCAATGGGAAGCAGGTCCAGAGTTCCCCCAAAGGCTCACTGCGTCTATGGGTGGGAATCCATGTCCTGCCCCACAGGCCTCAGGCCGGCCACAGACTGGCCCCATCCCAGACCCGTTCTTTCCATGTTCCTTCTGTCCAGCATCCTCGCTGTGGCCTGTGCTGGGCCTCCACCACAGTGACCTCTGCACCCACCCAGTGGGGTGGGGTGGGGTATAAATTTTGACTCAGGCCTGTGATCAGTTCCAGGCATTTCCAGTCTTTCTCTGCTGACTGAGGCCAACTCGCACCAGCTGATGGAAGGATTTTGCAACCGAGCCACTGACTAGGTTGTTCTCTTCCAGTCCGAACAGCTTCACAGCAACTCTATTAATGCATGTGACGGCGCACACGCCCAGAGCAGCTCTGCATGGTCCCCAGGCCACCCTCTGGTATTTGTGAGTTTAGGTCGGAAGGGCGGAGGGGTGGCATTGGGGTCAAGGATGCCCGACCCAGAGTCTGGCCGAGCTGGAGACCTGGGTGGTTGAGCCACCTTCCCTCCAGCTAAGGTGACGATTCATAATGGCAGAGGCGACCAGAATGTTCCTTGAGAATGAGTCTGACCAGGGTCATGTTCCATTTCTTCTTTGTCTAATGCTGAGACAGGAAATAAATGCAGAAAGAAGAACTGTAAAATAATTTACTTTATATAAAATTGTATTTATGTCACCTCGGAGGGAATACTATTTTCTCAGTCAATACTGAGTTCCTGGGTAAGTAAACATCTTCAGGTATTCATAGCCACATGTTCAAATTGCATTTTGTTTTTACTTAACATTTTATTATTAATATTTTCTCCCGTCAGGGAAAACATTTCACGAGACATATGTAAGTGGGTCCGTTTTTATTTCATTACCTGGTTGGACTGTGGTTCCCTTCCCTTCCTCTTGTTGGAGCATTTGGATGGTTGTCATTGTTTTGGCTGTTTATTTCATTTATTCCACAAATGTCGAATGCCAGCGCTGCCCCTGGCACCTTGTGCTTTAACTGTGCCCCTTATAAGCAGAAAATTGATGCTTTTTAAAAAACCTGATTTAAGTATTATTTTTTAAATTATGAGATTTGAACAACTCTCTTTCATCCCTTCTTGCCATAAAGTTTCACATTTTCTCTCTTTGGGCCCCACTGTTGTTCCCTTCACTTCTTATCTATTATATAGAACTTATATATGTAATATGTATATTTTATATCAAAAGAGACACATGTACTTTATATATAAACATATTTCCCTCTATTTGTATATAAGTATATTTATAGAACTATTTTTTCTTTTCTCTTCTATTTGAAAGTAGAGATATTCTGTTCTTACCTCAATTAGCCTTTACGTAATTTGTGTTTGTACCCACCTCTTTCTAATTATCAGAGTAAAAAAACAATCTGACAATAACTTCTGACTTCGATGTACCCACGGAAAGCATGGCCATCCCTACTTCCATACCTCAGTCTTTGTTACTGTATCTGAGGTTATAAACCCAGAATGTTATCATAATGCCACTTTTGCTTATTTGCCAGAGAATCTTTTGTTAAAAGGTGAGGGCCTTCGTGTTCTGATTGGCAGCAGAGTCGACAACAATCACTGTGCTTGAGTCCAAGGCCATTAACAGCACAGCCGGCTTCCTTCCTGCCTCTGGGGTCAGCTGTTATCTGAGCTTCCGGGCTTTGGTGAATTTCTGTGTGTGTGTGTGTGTGTGTGTGTGTGTGTGTGTGTGTGTGTGTCACTCTGTGTGTGCCTGTCTCTCTGTCTTTCCCTCTGGGTGCTTCTCTGTCTCTCTGTCTCTCTGTTCCTCTGTTTCTGTCTCCCTGTCTGTCTGTCTCTCCCCCTTTCCTTCCTGCCCTAATAACGATTATGTTGCGTGCAGCATGCTCCCTCTAGTGGTGAAAATGAGCACCTTCACCGTGAGAGCAGTATTCTGCTCAGCCTGTGATTAGTCCCATGCACAGCATCTGGGGGCGCTGTCTGCACCCTCCACTCCCGGAGGTTCTAAAGAATGAAACCACATTGGAGAATGTCAACATCAAAGAATCTGTTAGGAAGACTCTGACGAGAAAGGGTTTGTAGATTATACACTTGTGCATGTGTCTTTGACTGTAAAACTATTAATTTTTCACTGCCCTATTCAACACTAATTATCCATACGTTTGAAAGTATATTATACTTATCTTTGAAGATGGATGTCTTACACTCAGTGATTTAGTTAATCTTCATACACTTGTTAAAAATAACCATATTTTGTGTCATTTGTTCAAGCATAAAAGTTGGGTACTGGATTACATTTTCCCCAATTCATTGCAGCATTTTATTTATTTTTAAAAATATATATTTTATTTATTTTTTACAGAGAGGAAGAGAGAGGGATAGAGAGTTAGAAACATCAATGAGAAAGAAACATCGATCAGCTGCCTTCTGCACCCTCCCTACTGGGGATGTGCCTGAAACCAAGGTACATGCCCTTGACCGGAATTGAACCTGGGACCCTTCAGTCCACAGGCCGATGCTCTATCCACTGAGCCAAACTGGTTATGGCTCATTGCTGCATTTTAAACCCAGGAAAATGAGAATGAGTTCTTTGTATCACAATCTTTAGCTTGCTCTGGCCATCGGAAGCTGTGGTGTGAGTCAGAGGAAGAACTTGGCTCTCTGCGGTGTGCGTGGAAGAGTGTGTTTCTCGTTTAAGCCTGTGCACCCAGGATGTGGTGCCAGTGATATGAGGTTGCAGACGTTTAGGTTAAAATGCTCTATGTCTTTTTATCTCCAACATGTTTGTGATGGAAAAATAATTGCCTGTGTTTTTAAAGATGTTTCACATTCGTGTTTTGAGAAAAAAACTATATGGTGTTGAATTGCACTAAGAAAATAGCAGAATCTTAGAGCTGAAACAAAGAGGCCGAGATGGCCCTTGTGAAAGTGGTCCTCTGCGAGCATCCCTGACAGGCAGCAGGCAAACCCCAACCAAGCCAGTTAGGTGAACAGGGAACAAAACCAAACTCGGGGCCTACCAGTGAGGGGACCCACTGACTCCGCCCCATCTCCGCATTGGGTGCAGGAGGGAGGGGCAGAGAAGCCAGTCAAGCAGCCAGCTGTTGGCTTTGCTGGGAACCCAGGCCAGCTGCCCCGGCCCAGGGGAGAGGCTGCCGTCTGTCCCAGAACGCAAGCTGATGATTGGAGTAGGTGACAACCTGGGGGAAGGTCCCAAGGCCCACTCTCCCTCGCAGGAGCATGCCCGAGCCTTCCCTGCCCCCCTCCTTCCCCCACCTCACCTCCATCCTTCCCCCACAGGCTGCATCTCCTAAACTCTAAGGGACCCCACTGAGGCTTGCAACCAGGAAGCAATAGGCAGTGGCAGCCAGTCCCGGGCTAACCCCTGACCCTGTCTCCAGGCCCCTTTCCTCTGACTTCTTAGCCAAAGCAGCCCAACCCAGGCTCATTTCCCTACCTAGTCCTGCTGCTTCTATCCTAGGCCCTTTCTTGCTTGACTGTCCCAGCTTTAATAAATGTCCTCTAAAAATAAAAAACAAAAATAAAAAAAAATAGGTGACAATGTGATGTGAAATGACTTAATCTCTTTTGTGACTAACTTAGACCCTACCAGAGGCCACAGGAGAGGGGGGGGGCCGTCAGTGCTGAGAAACCATGGTGCCCGCAGCTCGCGCAACCCTTTCCTGCTGAGTCACTTTCTTCTCGGTGTCATTCACACCAGGGCACAAACTCCTCTTTTACCCCAACTTCCTCCCCGCCACACACACAGAGGAACACACACACTGCCACACCGCACGAACAGCTCACACACACATGCGGCGGGACACCGTTCTGATGTAACTGACCAGTGTGAGGACCACGTCTACCATCGGGAATGAGTTGGTGTCATGGTGCAGACGCAGTGTTCTGCTTCTTCCTTACTTTTCGCATCTCACTTATTTCCTAAGAAAAACACACCCTCCAGCCCGGCCAGTGTGGCTCAGTGGTTGAGCGTCGATGTCACAGTTTGATTCCCAGTCAGGGCACATGCCTGGGTTGTAAGCTCGATCCCCAGTGTGAAGCGTGCAGGAGGCAGCTGATCAATGATTCTCTCTCATCACTGATGTTTCTCTCTCTCTCTCTCTCTCTCTCTCTCTCTCTCTCTCTCTCTCTCTCCCTGTCTGAAATAAATTTTAAAAAGGCACCCTCCACCATCCTGGGGTGACAGCTAGAACCTGAAATAAGCTGCCTGGGGTGACACAGGTGGGTGGTGCTCTCACGTCTCCGTTTGATATGAACCAGCCACTGGGAGTCCAAACATCGTGAAGGGCCTTCTGGGAGGAGGGAGGGGTGGGATCCAGAAAGATCCTTTGAAAACAAAGTGAAAATGTGAGGAGTTACCCCCTCTTCTGGTTAAAAATAAAGTGTTGTTTTTTTTTAACTTGCCTGTTTGGAAATTCACTGAAGCCTATATCTGTACTTCACTTAAAAAAAAATGTGGGTGAGAAATGCAGAAATACACTAGAGAAGTTAGAAAATATAAACAAAAAATAAAAATTACTTAACTATTGTGACTTAAACACATTTTATCATCACGCTTCAGGATGCTTTCTTTCACTTTCTCAGACATTTTCTGTTTATTCGCGAGCAGAGCCGCTCCTTGTACAGCCGGTGTCCTGGCCTAACAGTAACCTGAAGGTCTCCCCTGTGACTGAGCCCACACCCGCTCACATGGGCTTCACAAGTGATTTCTGGTTCTCGTTGTAATTACCACATAGCTCGTTCTCTGTGGGTAATAGTGTGCAATGTAAACACTGAGCACACAACAGTACTTATCCCAAATCAATCAATTTAGCTTTAAAACACTACACATCCAAGTTCATTTATATTCTCAAATAGAGTTTTGATTACCCGTATGTTAAAGAGTTTGCAATCTGTGCGCTCACACTAATGGGACAGGGAAGCACCCATAAGGAGTGGCACTGCAGAGCAGGGACAGGGCAACAGGGGTGGGGGACAAATGACCCTATCATCAATGGTGCACCAAACCCAAGGGCAGCGCCCCTCTAGCCAGCAGGCTGCCTTCCCCCTCTTCCCCACCAGGGGGCAGGCCACCCCGTTGCATGCCTCCTGCACTGTCTGATGTTGCATGGACTTGCTAGGGAAAACCTTAGTTCACGTAAGGAATCCTTAGGAATACGATTATTTTGGCTACACCCAAAAAGTCACATCTAATTCTGACTAGTCAGGAGGCGTGGAGAGTTATCATCCGTTCATCCATTCATCCACTCAATCACTCTTTCCACACGGTGAGTGTGAATGATTGCCACACGCCAAGTGAAACACTGCACGTCGATGAATAGGGCATTCTCCTCGATCCAGGAGCCAGCCCTCCAGTGAGGTGAGCCCAGTACGGTGATCACACAAGGAGGGGCCATGCGCCCAGAATCTAGACCATTCCCTGGCAGAGAGTAAGTGCTCAATAAATAGCTGTTTAATAAGATTATAGCACATGCCGGACGAAGGTTGGGTAAGTAAAGGCTAAGAGGTACAGAACATCCTAGAAAACACAGAGTTTGTGGGTGACCCCCTGGAACAGGTGGGGAGAGAGGTGAAGGTATGCGGGGGTTCGGGCGGTACTGAGTCTGGTGAGCTGTCTCTAAAGGGCCACACTGACTGTATCAAGTGCTCCAGCCACCCCCACAAATGGCATGCTCCCCACCCAGGTGGGGACCCGGTTTCCAGAGCAGCCTGGTCCTGCTTCTCAAGCCCTGTCAGTCGACTGCTGACGGCTTGCTTACTTTGCCCATCTTCTGTTTTCTCCTTGACCTTTCCTCCCTGAGGATGCATGGCCCACCATTCGTGGCATTAAGCCTGGTTTCTCCGACGACAACCCCTGCCCCACCCACAACTTCCATCCTCAGCTTTGGGGCCGGGACCTCCCTTCTTTATCACAATTCTTCTAGGTCAGATGTCAGACACGGTGCCTGGGCATCGCCTCAGGGCCACAGTGAAAGCCCACGAGGTTAAGGAGAGGGACCTTGATGGAGAAGCACCGCCTGTCCCTCTAGCAGTTCTTTATTCATAGGATGGAGCTATGGGAGGGCACTAAGATCCTGCAGGTCCCTGCTATGAGGGCCAAGTGATCTTATTATTATTATTGTTATTATTATTACTAGAGGCCCGGTGCACAAAAATTTGTGCACTCGGGTGGGGAGGTGGGGGGGGGGGGATCCCTCAGCTGGGCCTGTGCCCTCTCACAGTCTGGGATCCCTCAGGAGATAACGACCTGCTGGCTTAGGCCTGCTCCCGGGTGGCAGAGGGCAGGCCCAATCCCTAGGTGCAGCCCCTGGTTGGGCTCAGAGCAGGGCCAATAGGGGAGTTAGGGCGCCACCCCCTGTCATGCACAGAGCAGGGCGGATAGGGAGGTTGCGATGCCACCCCCTGTCACCCACAGAGCAGGGCCAATCAGGGGGTTGGGGCGCTGCCCCCTGTCACTCACTCACAGAGCAGGGCCCATCCGGGGGGTTGGGGCTCCGTACCCTGTCATGCACAGAACAGGGCTGATCAGGGGGTTGAGGAGCTACCCCTGTCACTCACAGAGTAGGGCCAATAGGGGAGTTGGGGCACCACCCCCTGTCACACACAGAGCAGGGCGGAACAGGGGGTTGGGATGCCACCCCCTGTCACACTCAGGGCAGGGTCGATGGAGAGGTTATGGCTCTACCCCGTCACACACAGAGCAGGGCCCGTGGGGGGTGGGGGGGGTTTGGGTGCCACACCATGTCACACACAGAGCAGGGCCCGTGGGGGGCGGGGGGTTGGGGCACCGCACCCTGTCACACACAGAGCAGGGCCGATCAGGGGGTTGAGGCACTGTACCCTGTCACACACAGAGCCGCAGGGCAGATCAGGGGGTTGGGGCACCTTCCCCTGTCACGAACAGAGCAGGGCGCATAGGGAGGTTGTGACCCCGCCCTCTGTCACACACAGAGCCGCAGGGCAATCAGGGGGTTTGGGCACTGCCCCCTGTCATGCTGATCCCGGTGCTGGGAGGCCTCATGGCTCCGCTGATCTTGGTGCTGGGAGGCATATTACCCTTTTACTATATAGGATAGAGGCCTGGTGCATGGGTGGGGGCTGCCTGGTTTGCCCTGAAGGGTGTCCTGGATCAGGGTGGCGGTCCCACTTGGGTGCCTGGCCAGCCTGGGTGAGGGGATGATGGCTATTTGCAGCTGGTCACACACCCTTCAGGGTGGGGGACCCCACTGGGGTGCCTGGCCAGTCTGGGTGAGGGGCTGAGGGCTGTTTTCAGGCTGGGACTGAAGCTTCCAACTGCTCCTTTTTTCTTTTCTTTTTTATTCTGGGCCAGCTTTAGCTCTGAGGCTTGGCTCCAGCTCTGAGGCCTCTGCTGCTGAAAGCAGGTATCTGGTTTATTTGGGTTCTATAATCGAAACACTATATCAACTCCAGCTCTGAGATCCTGGCTGGCTGAAAGCAGGTTTCTGAGGTTTTGTTTAGCTTCTGTATTTGTAACAATGTTTCAAACTACAAGCTCAGAGGCCGGCAAGGCAGGCGGGGAACGTTAGAGTCCTCCGTCACTGAAGCAAGCAAGCCCCATGTTAGCTTCAAGCTGCCTGGCTGCCGGCCACCATCTTGGCTGGCAGTTAATTTGCATATCACCCTGATTAGCCAATGGGAAGGGTAGCAGATATACGGCTAATTACCATGTTTCTCTTTTATTAGATAGGATTATTATTATTATTATTACTGGAGGCCCAGTGCATGGATTCGTGCACAGGGGGTGGGTCCCTCAGCCTGGCCTGCAGCCTCTCACAACCCGGGACCTCTCAGGAAATGTACGAGTGCCGGTTTAGGCCCGACCCCCACAGGCCAGGCCTGACCTACCAGGATTGGGCCTAAATCGGCAGTCAGACATCCCCTGAGGGATGTAGCAGTGCGCCAAGCAGCAGGTGGCCAGGGAGGAGCCCAAGCTGGGGCCGGGCGCAGCACCACTCTTGCTCACTCTGACCCACTGCACCTAACGCTGCCACTTGGCAGCACTGCTGCAGAGTTGGATGAGGCTCCTGCTGCCACAGCTGCACTCGCCAGCCTTGAACCCAGCTTCTGGCTGAGTGGCACTCCCCCTGAGGGAGCGCACTGACCATTAGGGGGCAACTCCTGCATTGAGCACCTGCCCCCTGGTGGCCAGTGCACGTCATAGCAACTGGTTGACCAGTTGTTCTGGTCATTCGGTTGTAATGGTCTCTTAGGCTTTTATATATATAGATTATTATATTATTATCATTATTATTTTAAAAGGTTGACTCTCAAAAGCTCTACTTGAGTTAGATCATTCGGAAAAATTTTTCTCCACTAAGAGGTAGCAAAGAGACATCCTCCACTCTTTCTAAGAAAACATCTGCCAGGTAGCCTGCTGTGACTCAGTCCTGAAATAGGCCCCAGCTCCTATTTTCCACAGTCACCTGTTTCTTGCCTTGGAACCTTCGAATGTTATCAAGTGCAGTGTCCTTGCTGCAAGAACATCGTTACCTGAGAGCTCCGAATGACGATCTGGGAAACCACGGTGATTTGAAAACAGCAGAGCACAGTGCTCGGTGGACCAGCCCCAACATGGGGCACTGGGCCCTGAAGGATTGGGTCAGCAGGATTGGGCCCTGAAGGATTGCATTAGTCGCTGACATGCATGTGTGACTAAGTCGATTTAAAAAAGAGCCTGGTTAGCAGAACCGGCGGAACCCCATTCGAGGGTGATATTCCGTGGCACAATGAATGTCACTGATCCACTTTGTGACAAAACCATTTTTTTTAAATCTCCTGTCCACTGAAGGGTAAGTCATGAAATGTGAATGGCCTGGTCAGAAAGAACCTGTTTTTATAAAGAGCTGTTTCAGTGCTCACCATTGTTTAGGGCAGTCATGTGGCTGGAACAAAAACCAACAAAGTGTGCAATAATATTAGAACGGAAACAAAAACCTAATTTCTTTAACTCAATAATGTGGAACCCTTAAAATGGATTTTACCTTATAGAATACTGCAATAAATCATCTAAAAAGCAATAAGGGTAGGTTCAGATTTTAGATTTCCCCCAAATAATGATTAAAATGAAATGATAGCTATTCATATTAATTGAGTACTTAGTCACATGCTGTGCGATCATACAACAGCCCTATTGTCACAAAAACTGAGGTCAGAGAAGTTTTGCCTAAGAGGAATGATGAAGTTTGTGTTAAGCTCAAGTCTGTCTAGGCCCCAGGCTGTGGTCCCTCCACTGGCCTGTGCAACCCCCTCCCAGGACGATGCACAGAGAGTCAAAGGCAGGGTCAGTCAAGGAACTCAGAACAGGGGTTGATCCAGCTGAACCAAGTATTATTTTGAAGAGGAGAACTTCAGTTTATTGATCATAAGCTCCATGTTAATATGACTTGTAGTCATATTAACAATGATTGCTTAATCAGGAAGCCCAGACTGACTGGGTTCAGTTCCTTGGGCCACTTCACCTCTCCAAGACTTAGCCTTCCCATCTGTAAAATGGGAATGCTCATGGATGTCCTGTGAAAACCTTGAACTCAGGTAAAGAAGGTTATATAATACCAAGAACATAATGATCATTACTAATATTAGCTGGTATTATTTAATTATATCCAATTATTGTTAGGGATGTGGGGATGTACTAAGTATGAGTCAAATGGTGTCACTCTTCTAATCAAAGCCCTACAGTGGTTTCCCTTCTCGTTCAGACTGAATATCACCCATAAGGCCACCAGTTGTTCTGGCCCCTTTGGGATTTCATCTCCTACTGCACATCCCTGCACTCACCTCTTCCAGCCACATGGCCTTCCTTTGTGTCCCTGAACATGCCAGGTGCATACTCACCTCAGGGCCTTTGCACTTGCTGTTGCCCCTCACCCCATTCCTGGCATGCTCTTCCCCTAGAAAGTCAGTGGGCTCACCTCCTCACTACCTCCAGGTCTTCCAGCAAAAGTTGCTTTACCTATGAGTCTCTTCTTGGCCATTCTATTTAAAATTTTACCACATTTCTTACCTCCCTCTTCTAGCTTCAGTTTTCTCCACAGGAAGTTTCATCATGTGTCATACTCCATAGCAATAGGATACCGTGGAGTGCTGCCCCTTGGTCTTAAAAGCTGGGTCTAGTGTGATGGTTGCATAGAATGTTAGTTTTCTATGATAGTGTAACTAATTACCCCAAAACTTTGTGGCTTAAGACAACATGCAGTTATTATCCCACAGTTTATGTGGCTCAAGACTGAGGGAAGCTTAGCTCCATGGTTCTGGACTTCAGTCAAGGGTTTGGCCAGGGCTGAGATCACTTAAAGGGCTGGGGATCTGATTCCAAGTTAGCTTACTCACATGGCTCAGCAGGTCTCAGTTACCCTCTGCTGTTGGCCGGTGGCCTCAGTTCCTCACCACATGGGCCTTTCTGTAGAGCTGCTTGAGCTTCCTCACAGCATGGCAGCTGTCCATCTCAGAGAGAGAGCCCAGAGACAGACCAAGGCAGAAGCCACAATGTCTCTTATGACCCAGCCCTGGAAGTCACACCCTGTCACTTCTACCATGTTCTGTTAGTCGCACAGACCAACCCTGACAGAGTATGGGAGGGGACTACACAAATATGTGAGTGTTCCAAGGCAGGAATGATGGGTCACTATCCTGCAGGCTGGCTACAACAAAATCACTATTCTTGGGTTCAAAACCCAGCCTTGAAGGGGAAAGTTACTTAATCTTTCTGGACCTCTGGCCCTCGTCTAGTATGCACTAGTATAATAGCTTTTAATGGCGTTTGTCTGGGGGCTGAATAAAATAATACCTATATTATCTCAGGAACATATCTGGAACATATTAAGTGAGCAAAAAAAATATTAGCTATACTTTTATAGTCCAAGCTGCAGGTACAAGGGTGTTTTACACAGAGAATGACAAAACCAGATTGCTCTGTCAGAAGCTCACTCTGGGTGCAGAATTGAGAATGGATTAGGGGGGCCAAGCTAAAGAAAGGAGACCAGAGAGACATTCTACTGACATGGACCACGATGAGGACATTGAAGTAAATGGAAGTAGCAGATTTAAGAGCATTTTAGAAATCATCTTAAATGTATAGTATACGTAGCATATATCATCTGTTTCTGAAGTGTTTGAAGTTGCTCACTGATTCGTTCACTTGGGTGAGTGGAAGTTGGACATTTCAATTTGCCTTTCTGTGGAGGAAGGGCATTCTCTCTTCTACTCTGAGTGGGTTTGTTCCTATGAGACAGCGGTTCACACTATGTTCCCAGGTGCTTACGTTCCTGTGAGGTGATTACACATCCCTGAGGGTGTTTGGCTTGGCCATGTGACTTGCTTTCATCAACAGCCTCTGCGACAGGACAGATGCATGCTTTCTGCCAGACCCCTGATTCTTTCCCTTCTGCCAAGACATTGACATGAAGCTGCCTCCTCAGGCTTCTCAGGGTGGGGAAGACGTGTGCAATGGAGGCACAGCTCTGCAGCCAACCAGCATGTAACTAAGTGAGAAACGAGAAGTCGTATAGTGTGGGGGGTTGTTACACAATGATAGCTAACTAATTCAAGGAGAACACTCATTCCTCTAGCTTCCTGTTTCTATGAGGGGACTTTCCGTACTAATTCAGAGGGGGCACACTTTCTTCTCTCTCTGTCTCCCCCCCCCCTCTCTCACTCACACACACACACACACACACACACACACACACACACACACACGTGCTTTATTTCTTCCCCAAGGAAGGCCCAGTGACGAGTTTGGGTGAAGAGCCTGGGGAAAGCCAGACATCCCTTAGGAATATTGGCCATGGCACCGAGTGTTCCATGGAACCAAGGGAATCACAGCTTTAGTTTCTACACAGTCAACAGACCAGACAGGGCCTGTTTCTGTGGGGGACGGTCGGATCTCTGCTCTTTTCAGTGAGATTTTCTGCCTGTGCTTGAGGAATCAGTCTGGGTCATGTGGTCTCAAGTTCTAGATTGAAGACGCACTCTTAGAGTTTTCTGATGCAGCTTTACCAATAACATCAACACAGTATTCTGGTTCCTTGTGTCTACTCTCAACCAATTTCAAAGCTGGATAGAAGGATGTTTGTCAGGAAGTTGGCATCTTCCGCCAATTTCCTGAAGAACAAAAGCCCAGATCTATTTTTTTCAAAAATTCTCTTTGTGTTCTTCCTAAGTTAGAGGTCAAAATGCAGATAAACCTCGTCTGAGTTTTATTTATATATACTGTATTTTTTTATACCTTATCAATATTTATATATCTTTATATAACCTCCCTTTCCATCTGAGACAAGGCACATATCGACTTGCCCAGCACGTCCTGACGAGCTTCAGTATGCTCCACTGCCCTCTGCGTCTCACAGAGAAGGGCGTCATTGCCTAGTGAACATGTGACACAGGGAAATAGGCTTTGGAGACTGAAGATGTGAGTTTGGATCTGGGCTTTGTGGGCAATCAGCTGTGTGACCTGGACACACAGCTGATCATCTGAAGCCTCCGTTTACATATCTGCAAGTGGGGATAAAGGCAGTCTCTACATCCCTGGGGTGTGGAGCACTGAGGACCAGCCAAGTGGACACTCTGGGCTGTGGAATCACACAGAACGATTAAGCCTGAGTGTGTTTCCCACTGGCTGTTTCTCCGTAGGCATGAGACGCTGAGCCTGGGCTGCTGGGAAGCAGAAATAACCATGGTTGAAGTCAATGATAGACCCCAGAACACAAGTGCGTGTCCCATATTAAGTCTCCAACCCTTCCCTAGGACCAGTGAGGAGGTAAAATGCAGGATGATTGCCAAAGGGATGTATGAAAGAATCATGGAATAAGACTAGAAATTTTCCTTAAAAAATGGACAGTCATGTAGATCAGGTTGGTAAACTAGAGCCCACGGCCAACTCTGGCTCACTACCTGCTTTTGTAAATAGTTTTATTGGATCTCAGCCAAGCTCATCCCTTTACATATTGGTGCCTGGCTACTTTCACACCACAATGGCCGACATGAGTTGGGACATAGCCTGTATGGTTCTCCAGGCCTCAACTCTTTACCATCTGGCCTTTTGGGGGAGAGATTGTGACCCCTGTTCTAGGTAAGTGGGGGAGGAGCATGCTGCAGGGGTGGCGGGGGCACACAGTGTTGAGGGGACAGTGAGATGAGCACTGAGGGAAGCAAGGATGAGAAGAGGCCGAACAGGCTCGGTGGGCTCAGCATAGAGGAGGCTTTGAGGTCCAGAATGATGAGGCCATGGGGAGCCAATGCAGGTGGTGGAGCAGGAAAGAGATGATGTTTGCTGTCTACTCAGTGCAATTATTAGAGGTTTAACACCAATCCTCCGTTTTTTAATCTAATGGTGGGAGGGTTGTGTAGACATAAACAGGCAGAACAGATGGGAATCCTGGGAAGCAGTTGCTTATTTGGAGTGGGGTGTCGGCCGAGAGAGAAGCAGCTGTGATTTGTTTCCTTACTGGTGTGGGAGTAGTCTCCCCACGAAAGAGGAAGCAATGAAGTCGGTAGTGGCAAACTCGCAGTTGTCGAGAGCCGGGCTTTCGAGTGTGTACGTCCTGAGATGTGAATAGGCATTCCACCAAAAAGGAGCCTTCTCGGATCTGTTGCCTCCTGGAAATGCTGTGTTAAATCAAACAAGGTGATCATCTCAGCATCTAGAATGTACCAATATGTGTCTCCTAGAGGAGATGCAGGATGCTGTTTCTCCCACGTTTACTTCACCGTGTGTGTGTGTGTGTGTGTGTGTGTGTGTGTGTGTGTGTCATGCATTAATAACCATCTCAGTGGACATATTTGTCCTGAGAAATGCACTTGGAGGCCCTGGCCCAGAGGCCCTCTAAGGAGCTCCGGGATAGCATGCCTGGGTGGCTCGGAGGGAGGTTACCTGCCTCCAGACGTTGCTGCCTCTCTCTGTCCTCTGTCCACTGGTTGCCGGATGCCTGGTCTTCCACAGAGCTTTGCAGTTCTCCTAATAATTTATGTACATGTTGATTTCTACATTTGCAAGTGGATTCAGCTTGATTAGCAATTTAAATGGAAATTTTCTAACCGTTATGAATTGGCACCTAATTTGCATGTCTTGCCAATTATCTGTGGACCAAACTCATGGCCCTGAAAATATTCCTGACACTTCCCAGGCTGGTAGGCCTGACACTGCTTGGGGGATAAAAACAGTCAGTGGACATCTCAGTCACTCTAACCTGAAGGTCACGGAGGCTTCCGGGTGTAGAACAAAACTGATAAGACATTTTGCTGCAGTTGGCTTCCATCCAACTCGAGCTGGCCTTCTAGGCAGCGGCCTCAGATCAAAGCTTTCCCTGGATTAAGCAACATCCCAGTGGTCTGCCATACTTGTTATGTGAGGTTCAGGCTCTGTCACCCTCTATTTTCTTATCTGTCCTGTAGCAGCGCTCAGTGCTGGTTGACATCCTCCCTGTCTCAGGAAGTCGAGCCTGCACCTCTCCCAGCTGTTAAGTGGACCCCATGTCATTTGAATGCTTGTTTCTTCAGCTGATGCTGAATGTGGGAGGGCCTCAGGGACACCACCAGTGCCGAGACATCTGGTAAACCTGCAGTGCTTCTGCGCTCAGGGCTGAGAATGCGAGCATGTGGGAAGCACAGGTCCCTGCCTGCAGAGGCAGGTCAAGTCCTCCCTGACTCACTCTGATGGCACCTCTATTGTCTGGGTGAGGGGAGGGGGCTGAACCCAGGAGAGTTGTGTGATTATTTCCCAGGGGAAGGATCTTTTGTAAGTGTCCTCAGAATGTCCACCTTTGGAGCAAAGTCACACAGGCCTGCCAGGCGCCATCAGCCAGTGAAATCCCCTTAGCTCTGCAGGCCACGACATCTACCTTCATTGAGTGATCCTGGGCCCAGCAGGGGCCATAACTGTTGTTATTCTCCATATTTATCTGCACATACTTTTAGAGCTAGGGGTAAGTATGGAGGGGCTTGTACTTGGATGAAGAAGTTTATCACTGAGAAACAAAAGTTGGGACTGTGGTTCCATAAGAACTGCCCAAATAGAGGAAGAAGACTACAGGGAGAGAGGCCTGAGAGAAAGGGGGAGGGGCAACTGGGTGGGGAGAGGGCAGAACAGAACTTTCCAGAGTCTCTCTGCCTCTGCACTGCTGGGTACAAGCTTTGAGCCCCAGACCCAGGCCTGGCTAAAGCAGAGTGTTGTTCTGTAGGTTCAGACCCTTGGGACTAAATAGTCTTTGTTGTAGGATTTCTGGTTGCAACCAGAAGCTCAGAGGCCCCTGGAAACAAGAGAGCTTCCTCCAACCCCCCACTACTTTCTTCCAATTCCCAAACTGAGTTCCTACCTCTGTTCTTACCTCATTATAATTTCCCAGATTCTGTGTATATTTAAGGGGCAAGATGTGGATTGAGAATGGACTTCTGTGTTTGTTTTTACACACACTTACCTGTTAACTGCCCATCTGTGTTTTAAATTTCCTACATAAAGATAATAAAATGTTTGCTTATGTGTTTTTAAGTTAGAGAATCAATAGAAGTTAATCAGAATTTTTTTCCTTGAGTTAAGAAAAACATCATAGTGTTTCTTTACCTGATGCAAATTTTAACTATACTCACTAGGGAAGGGAGAGTGAGTTAATTCATAAGTGGAAAACAGAAAGCAAGCTGAACCTTAATGGTTTAAGTGTGATGTAGCATTTATAGTTAATAACATGGATTTGCATGGATTTGATAATTTATTTTCATACTACAGAAGAGTAAATAGGAAAAGAACATTCTGAAATAGCAAGAGTTTGTAGGAAATAAAGTTTATTATCCCTTTTTGGTGGTACAGATTTTGTGTATGAAACAATATTCTTTAATATTAATAGGTTATAGAGACATTTGAACCAACGAGAACAGCAATTTTCAATCTTTTTCACCTCATGGCACACATAAACTAAATACTAGAATTCTGTGTCACACCAAATAATATATTTTTTTTTGCCAATCTGACAAAAAGTAGGTATAATTTTGACTCATTCACACCAGACAGCTATTTTTGTTGTTATTTTTTAATTTGACAATCTAAGGAAAAAGGGGTCAGCGCCCCTGACTAATTAGTGAGGTATTGTATTTTGTTTGTTTGTTTGTTTGTTTTTTGTGAGAGTGGAAGGGAGAGTGAGAGGAAAAGAGAGAGAGAAACATCAATGTGAGAGAGACACATCGATTGGCTGCCTCCAGAACGTGCTTGACCAGGGCTGAGATGAATCTGCAACCCAGGTATGTACCCTTGACTGGGAATTGAGTCCCCCCCACCCCTGTCCCCCTGACTACTTCCATGCATGGGCCGACACTCTAACCTCTGAACCACATTGGCCAGGGCAGGCTTTGCGTGTTTTTAAAATTCTTGTGGCACAGAGGTTTAAAATCACTGGACTAAAAGATGAAGGCAGTGAAAATGAGGTTGGATTCTGAGATTATGTGCTGATAAAGCATGTGGACCATGTCCTCTGCTGAGTGAGGGGATGAGAACCAGAGAACATTCTGGAAATCCCTCCTGCAGAAGTCCTGGACGCAGAAGTGATGGTCTCACTCACAGCTGCTCACAGCAGCGCTGTTCATGGTGGGGAAAGCCTGAGGGTCCCAAATGCCACCCATGGAGGAGGGTGGTCTTTGTCGCAGGAGAACCGGCAGTTATAACTATGATCGAGGAAGGGCTATATGTATTCATATGGAACAATGTCCTGTGTGTGGTCAAGGGGATACGGAAAATCATGGAATCGTGTGGATCGTTAGGAAAACAGAAGCTGCACAGATGGAATTTAATACAGGGAATTAGTTTAAAAGTTATTGTAGATCTGAGAAGACAAAAGGGAAAATCCAGGTGATAGGCAAGGCAGCTCCCAGCCCCCCAGGCTATGAAAACAAAGGCAGGAGCAGGCTTTGGAGGAGCAGCCCCCAGCCCACACTGGACCCAGGCTGCAGTTAGACCCCCGGTGCTCAGAGGGCTTCCCGGAGCTGGGACACGGCCCCCTGAGGGTCGGGACGCTCTCTGGTGGTGCTGGACAAAGCTGAAGCCTGAGTCAACAGCTGCCAGGTGGAGGGGCCGTTGCAGCCACAGAAAGTCGAGGGGTGATGGCAGCCCTGTCCCTCGTCCTGCCTTCCGGTCTCCCTCTAGGACCCCCATGGACAGTGTCTGAGGGAGCAGCTGGCAGAACAGAACTGGGGTTTCCTGCGCCCCGAGTTCAGCTCCACAGAGGTGGGTGGGGAGGAGGGACAGGTCTGGAGCACCACGAGCGTGTGACTCATGACACTGTGAGTGTGGGAAAGCGACTGGACACAGATGGGCTGCAGTGTAGCTGGGCAGGTGGCAAAGGGTGGCTAAGAAGCCTTTATGTTTGCAGTCAATATGTTCATAGTCTTTTATTAATTTTTTAAGGATTTTTAAAATTGAATTTTAGGGAGAGAAGAAAGGAGTGGGGGAGAGAGAGAGAAACATTGATGTGAGAGCAGAGCATCCATCAGTTCCCTCCTGCACGCCCTCTACCGGGAATCAAGCCCACAACCTGGGCATGTTCCCTGACTGAAAATCGAACCAGCAGCCTCTTGGTGCACAGGGTGAACCCCAACCAACTGAGCCACACCGGCCAGTGCTGTTCATAGCCTTTTAAGTCTTTCCCACGACTAGCATGTGTTAGTGTATTTACAAAAATTTCCCTTTCATAAGCATTTGTTACCTAGCTGCATATGAAAGGGAAACATGCCATTCTGACTCATTGAGAAAGCGCACTTGCGAAGATTGGTCTCCTTAGAATTAGATGAAGGGTGCGATGGGAATGTTCCCTTCTGGAGACTTCCTTTGAAAAAACACCCTGAATTCCCCCCCCCCCCCGCCCCCACACACAAACTCACACCCACACGCCACTGCCCCCTGCTGGCTGGCTGGCGGCTGCCCTCAGCAGTGGGGTGTGCCACCCACGTGGTCAGCCCACTCACTCCCGCTCCCGACAGCCTGTGCCTGGCCCTGTAACAAATCTCACTGGAGCACCCTGTGGCATCAGGGAGCATCTTTCCTTCCTTACCCTCCAAGCCTGCCTGCTCCGTTGTCATGGCAACGTGGGCATGGGAATCCGGGTGAGCCCTCTCCGTGAAAGCGCCCTGGAG
This sequence comes from Myotis myotis, assembly GCF_014108235.1. Taxonomy (NCBI): domain Eukaryota; kingdom Metazoa; phylum Chordata; class Mammalia; order Chiroptera; family Vespertilionidae; genus Myotis; species Myotis myotis. Next base: position 33,148,922 of record NW_023416390.1, on the reverse strand, counting down.
GTTAGCTGGCCCGACCACGGAGATACTTCCATCCTCCTCTAATCGCCCAAACACGGATCTTCCCCCGGGGCCTGCATCCAATTCTGTAATCTGCTCAATCGTGCTTCCCTGCTCATCGACTTGCTTCTGCGGATGGATCTGCACCTGCCTTTGTCTTCGGTGTTATTGGTTTCCTTCCTTCCTCCCTCCCTCTCTTCCTCCCCCTTCCTGCCCCTCTCTTTCCCTCCCTCCTCCCCCCTCCCTTCCTCCTTCCCTCTCTCTCTTCCTTCCTTCCTTCCTTCCTCCTCTCCCTGCCCACTTCCTTTTTTTCCTCTTTTTTCTTTCAGAAAAGACTGGCTTGCCATCCCCCAGCCTCCAGAAAACAACATGGATGTTTTAACTCCAAGAGGTGTCTGCAGTGACGGCCTCCATAGGAACACGGGCGTCTTTAGGACCGATTCTGTTCTTCAGTGTCCCTGAAACACACGTCCTAACACATTAGAGCTGGCGTCCGGACGTGAGCCCTGGGCTGTTTACTCCCCTAACCCGCCTCACGTCCCCTGTGTGTCCCAGATCCAACTACCTGCCCGCCCCACACAGCCTCAGAGGGAGTCCAGGCTAGCAGGGCTGCCCGCATGTTCTGTCGGACAGGTGCCGGCCGGGATAGGCCCCTAGGAAAGCCCAGGCGCCCACATGGAGCAGTGTGAGGGATGCTCAGAGGCCAGAGGGCCTGTGTTTAACTGGCAGGCTCTGGGTAGCTACCGGGCTGCAGCTTTCACACGGCCTTTCCTCACCCCAGTTTGGCAGCCCAAGTCTGCAAACCGCAGGGGAAGGAGTCCTAGAAAATTCCAGTCAATTGAAGAAACGCTTGTTTCACATCTTTTCAAAAATCTCTTCAATATACTCACAACCTTAAGGGGTTTCCATCCTGGGGTGGCAGCAGCGTCTAAGACCCGTCACCTCTTCACCCAGAATTCCTGGGGAGCTCTGGGGGCCAAAGTGTTCTTGGTGTTGGGGCCGTGGTGACCTGGCCATCTGTGGGGAGGGCTGAGAGCTCCCCCAGCTGTCCTCCGCCGAGCCTGGGCCCGCACAGTGCAGGCCGGCCCCAGAAAACTGAAGATGAAAAACACCCAAAGATAGCTACCTCACTTGTGCTGTATTTTAAAAGCTTACATTGAACAAATTAATGTTTTTAACAAAAAATCAAATTATTCACATACTAAATACAGGATTTTTTTAAAAATTGAAACACCCTGCTCAACAGGCTGCGGGCTTTAGGCTGCGCGGTGCCTGCCGCCTTCCCCTCCGTGGCTGCATTAGAACCGGCAGGAAGGACGAGTCTAACGGTGAAGCCCTGTGTGCCTGTGAGTGGTGCCAGTGACCCTGCTGCCGGCCTGCCCCCCATGTAGTCCCTATGCAAGGCCAGCAGGTAAGGCTCCGGATGGAAGGGGTCGTCTTCAGGGGAGCCAGCCCTTCGGGGGTGCCCCTTGTACTATTGCATCCTGGCTGTGGGGGGCTGGCCCCTGAGGACTGCCTGTGTGCCTTCTCTCTGTAGAAACACGCAGAGGAACAGGTTTTATAAATGCAAGTTCGGTGCCCTGGGAGGTACAGGAGTGACAGCGCTTCCTGCATGCCCTGCTCACACAGCCTGGGCGCCCCCAATCCCCTCCCCCCCACTGTCCCCTCCCCCCCCCCCCCCTACCGACACTGCAGCTGCTCTCAGCGCTGGGTCCCAGGCTCCCTCCCAGGACTGAAGGCCACACTGGGTCAGCTCGCAAAGAGCAGCCCCTAAGGAATTGAGTCCGTTGGAAGAGTCTCCAAATGTTCGCCCTGAACCATCTGTCACGTGGGCCGCCGTGCGGAGACCAGAGAACTGCTGAGGACGCCATGCCCTCATGCAGCTGGGATCGCTGTCCCCTGCGGTGATGCAAAGGCCCAGCGTGTTGCTCATGAAGCGGGACGATCTGGTCTGACCCAGCTGTTGCCCGCCCTCTGCCCTGTCCTGGAGCAGCAGCCCTTGGTGCCCCTGCTGAGCTCTTCTCCTTTGTTTGGGGGAACCCACAGCATGAGGTTAGATGGGAGCCCACAGAACCCCTCAGGCCTGGACACTTGCTCCCCCCACTCCCTGGCAGTTGGGCACAGGCCTGGGACGTGGGCTTGGTCAACCAGCTGTCCTAGCCCAGGCTTCCCTCCAGACCACACAGGGTGCAGGTTAGCAAAGGTGCCCTTTCTCCAGACAGAGTAGCCTGTGCCCGGTGTGATGCTTGGCGATCGGAGTGTAGGCACCGAAATCTGGTTCTGAAGCAAGAGGCACTGAGATCCAGGAGGCAGGGCAGGATCCGGGCCAGTGGTTGGCCTGCTGGGTCAGGGCATGGTGACCCCAAAGGGATCATCTGTCATCTAACACCATAGCATCTCCCTCCCCTGGCTGCTCGTGTTCCAGCCTCCAGGTCCCCTGGGCCTGGCCTGAACTTCACTCAGGCTGGCGTCCAGCCACCCATGACCCTGAGACCTCCTGGTAACTTTCCAGACGCTCCTTTTCTGCCTGACGCAGTCAGAGTCAGTTTCTGCTGTCAGCATCCAAAACCCCTGGCTGGCACCCCATCCCCCAGATCTCCCAACTCCCAGTTACCTCTTGCCTGAGGCCTTTGCACTTGCTGTTCCTCTGCCAGCAACACATCCTTCCTTGACCCCTGAGCATGGCTATCCCCTCCTCACCCCATGGGTGTCAGCTCATCTCACTCATGTGGGGGGCCTCGCCTGACCCCACACTCCCAGATGTCCACAGCCCAGTACATGCCACACTCGGATGTGCTTGTCGGGGCACCTGACTGGCTGTGAGACAGCACTCTCCTGGTCCTTGGGGCCAGCACATCCAGTTCAGGGCATATATCATGCCCTCAGTTGTGGCAAGGCCCATCCCAGCATCCCGGGCAGGCTCTCCTGCAGCTCAACCCAGAGATGCTGGTCCCCCTTAGTCTGAGTGTCAAGTTGCAGAGTCAGCTGGGGTGTCCCTGATGTGGGACTCCCCGGCAGGGAAGAGGAGGCAGCAGTTTGCTGCACTTATCCCAACTGGGAAAAGGCAAAAGTGAGGTTTACCAGCAGCGCTTAAAACACAGTGGCTTCCTTCCCCTGCCGTCATCAGAATTTGCCTCATCTCTGAGCCATGGCAGGAGCCCCATCAGGACTCACCCCCAACCCCCACCCCCCCATCCCAGGCGCAGGCAGCGAACTAAAAAGTGAAGGAGAAAAGAGAAAGAGAAAATAGTAAAGATGGACCAAAAAAAAAAAAAAGAAAAGGAGTAACGTATGGACATTAGTGATTAATTGGGCCAGTGTTTAAAACTATTTTGGTAAATTGTGAAACTTATGACTGGTAGAATTAAAAAAAAGGATGCCAACCTTTAAGCTACTATCAGCTATGAAAGTAGGCAAAACATCATTTATATTGCAAAAAAAAAATAATAAAACTAATGCCAAACAACATTTTTAAAAGGCAAAAAAATAAAGATGCTGTACGGAGATCAGGTTTATTTCATACTGCAGAAAAGACACATGGATTAAATTCCTCTCAAAAGGGCAAACTCAGGTTAATTTTTTAATCTAAAAATATTCTAGCTTATAAGGCACATCTAAAAAGAAAATAACTTAGAAAGGTTAAAAATATGGCAAAGAAATATTTGGCAAACGTGGATGAAAAGGCAGTAGGAATAGAAATGTTCAAAAAGATGCAAAAAAAGATTCAGAGAAAAATATTAAATTGGTTGAAAGACATAAATGGGACTCATAGTCAAAGATTTTTTTAAATTTATTTCCCTCTTGTGTTCTTGCAGACAATTTATTACTTGTCTCTCATATCTATGTCACCAACTCTCCCTTCTGTGTGTCATTCAACTTTTGACTTTAAAATATTTTGCCAGATTTTTTAAAGAAAAATGAAATGCATTCATATATACTATTATGTCTTTTGGGTTTGTGTCATGCTTAGAAAGGCCTTCATGCCAAGATTACAAAGATAGCATCCTTGCTTACTTTTAATAATTCTAGGTTTTAATATTGTACACTTAGATCATTGATATATCAGGAATTTTTTAAAAAAATTTTTTCTGAAAGAAATATTTGATTGTGTACTTCATTAGTACACTTTTGTTGTTGTTGTTGTTGTTAATTCTAGAGAGAGAGGAAGAGAGAGGGAGAGAGAGAGAGAAACATCGATTAGAGAGAAATATGCCTCCTACACACTCCCTACTGGGTATGGAAACCACAACCCCAGCATGTGCCCTGACAGGGAATTGAACTGGCGAGCTCTCCATGCACAGGACGATGTTCAACCAACTGAGGCACACTGGCCAGGACTGGAATTTATTTTGGTATGAAGAGCAATGACACCCCCCCCCCCCTGAACACAGATAAGCAACTCTCCCCATCTTCCTTTTGCTGACAGGCAGGACCACTTTCTCATGTGCTAAAGTCCTGAGTGACTTTTGCTCTGCTGTTGGAGTCTCTGCTGTGTTCATTGATAATGGATACTCACAACTGAATAAGTCATAGTTCATGTAGCAAAGATTTTAAAAACAGAAGGAAAATGTGATGGAAGCCAGGTATGTGGGGAAGCTTTTCACATACAACTGTGGTTTTGTGGTGGAACAGGAAGAAACACACACATAAGAATAAGGTAGAGTTAAAATTGTAAATAATAAACTCCCTGTGTAGCTACATCTCAAACTTTTTACTAGTACCTACAAAGCATACACAAAGCAGCCTGTATGAAAAGTGGCTATGTGCTCGCTACAAAGCGATCATCATTGAATTCCCAAGGCAGAAATCTCAGAGGTCACATTCCCTGACCATAGTGACAATTTTTTTAATATAAGGTGACATCAGAAACAATGGATAAACAAAAAAGATCATTTACGAAAAAAATCAAATCCATATCCTGCAATATTTGGAAAACACACTTTAAAACCCTAGATAACAAAATTATCATCTGTATTTTTTTCTTCCAGATGAGCTTTACATTTATTTTGTCAAATTCTAAAATGTAATTCCAATGGGATAATGAAGACTGCATGAAATCTAAAAATTAATTAGGAAAGAATTAACATTTTTAAAAACTTTTCCTTCCCATCCAGTATGGGACATCTTGGTCTATTTTTAAATGTTCCTTTCTGTCTTGGTAAGGTCTACAGGGTTCTTCACGTAGGTCGATATGTTTCACAAAGCCAGCATAATTCTAGCACCAACTGCTTACTAAGACAATGCAGAAAAGGAAACTCTACACTCATCACATTCACCAATATAGAAACAAAAGTCCTAAATAAAATCCTAGCAAAAAGAATGAAGTGGTGTATTAAAACAACAACATATGCAAACTCAATGGAATTTATCATGGGAATTTTACTACAGAAAATTTATATGAAAACAGTTAATAGTACCCTTTTATCATTGCATCATGTGAAAAGTTGTCTCCCCCTCCCCTCCCTTCCACTAAATTTGGAGGATGTATTGGAATATCTGGTCATGGGACATAGGCATGATTCACTCTGGGTTACTGGGGCCACAAAACAGACAGTTCTGCCATGGCTGGGTGGTTCAGTTGGTTGGAGCATCATCCCCGTACACCAAAATTTGCAGGGGTGCACATGGGAGGCAACCAATCGATGATTCTTTCTCACACCGATGTTTCTCTCTCCCTTCCTTTCTCTCTAAATCAATAAAAACATGTTTGTGGGTGAGGATACAAAAAAGGAAACATAGATTGGGGGAGAAGGGTGAAAGGTGAAGAGATTAAGAAGTACACATGGCCATTTATAAAGACAATCACAGGGATGTGAAGTACAGTCCATAATATTGCAATAACTACGCATGGTGCCAGGTGGGTACTCTTATTCGGGGGATCAATTCATAAGGCAAATACCTAATCACTGAAACTAATATAACATTGTATGTCAACTGTAATTAAAAATTGTTGGAAAATTGATTGCTAATCTCCCCAGAGTAACTGAAAGAGATGAAAATAAGTCTTCCAAGAGACAGTGGTCAGGAGATGTCTGCCATGTTATCAAGCACCATGAATAGTTCAAATTAACGCTTTCAGATGTAAGCCCCAAATCAGAGGGCCCCCGAGAGGGGAAGTCCCAAGCCGCCACCCAGGACGTTGGAGGCAAGAGAGAGGCTGGAGTGTGTGTGCCCTCTACTCTCCCTGCTGCTGGACTCCGGGAGCTCACTGCCCTCAGGGTCGCAGCTCCTACCAGATCCCTTCTACAGCTCCACATCCCTCAGGGATCCCCATCCTCCTGGTTGCCTGTCATCCTGCTCGCACTCCTGTGAACAGTCCACTTTCAGAGGGGCTGGACCTCAGAGGCTCCCCTGCTGCTTTGACCTTCCTCTGAGGGCCCCGGGAAGGCTCCAAGCTGCAGCTGGTCAGCTGCGGGAAGCCTGGCGCCGGGAAGGAGAGCATCAGAATTTTGTACTCCAGCCTCGTGTCTCCACCCCCGGGGCACGTGCGTGCTCTCTCTGCCAAGCGTAAGCAGAGACCCCTCTAGGATGGGACTAGGGCAGCCACATCAAGGGGAAGAGAAAGCCTTCTCATCAGATCAACATCTCAAGTCCCTGAGGGTCTGGGGCTCCTATGCAGGGGGTGGGCTGAGGTGGCACTGAACGTATTGGTCCCTCTCTGTGGGTGAGGAATCAAGAGGACAGAAGTGCGTGGATCCAGTGGACAGCCTTGCATGTGAAACCCACAGGTGGGGAGCACAGAGCAGGAAAAGTCCCAGGTGAAGGCCTTGGAACAGGGGCTCGGGTACAGAAGATGCCCTCCTGACACAAAACCCACACCACTTGCAGGCGGGGGCAGTCTCTACGCCTCATCTGGCGAGCCTTCCCCCAGATGCTTCTCTGTGCTTAGCAACTTCATAGCAACATTGAAGGGAAGCTCAATTCACAGTGTCTGATCTCGTAGAGAAAGCAATTTCTTTGGGTGAGAAATCCATTTGGAGGGAATGTATGTGCTTTCCCCTCCCCCTCCTCCTGGTTTCATTTCTTGATTCTTTGCTTTTTTGTTCTGATTAAATTTTGTCGCCTTCAATCCTTTCACTCTTCTTTGACATCTATTTGTAAAGCGCTCCAGAGCGCAGCGCCAGTGGTTCGAAGAAACACCTGAAACTCGGAAGCCCAATGTCTTTTCCTCGATAATTAGAAGCACTCCAGCGTTCCCGACCTCTTGGTCAGTCTTCCGAGGAGGTTAGAAATAATGTGTGAGTCTGGGGACACATTTGACTTGCCTGTAATGGTTGCAGCAGCTGCCACACATTTCTTTCTCTGCTGTCATAACAACCGCACATCTGTTGGCAAGGAGGTGGATGGAAGGTCCTATAGACACAGATCGCCTGTATGCTGAGCCATCTACAAAATATCTTCTCTCTTTTTTTAATTTAATGTCTCAATTTATGTTAAAATCAAAACATTTCTCTGTAGCCATGAGTAAACAGCCACGCCCATTTATATAGCCTTTTTGTCTTCCTCCTTTTTATCTTGCTAATGGCAGAGTCCAGCTTTAAGGTCTCCTTCCTACAGCCCCCAAATGCTATTGTGTCAGACCCTCTTTGAGGATCTGAAGAAAGGTATCGGTCCTCCCTCTCTCCAGGAATACGAACACACGAAGCTGAATTGCCATTCCATCTCAGGGGTTCGTGGGACCACGATGAAGCCTTCCACGAACCAGGCAGAGCTAGGTTTTTCTCAAGATGTGGGAGGATAATAACGTGTACCAAAATCCCCCGAGGAGCTGGTGAAAACAAGCATGTCCCCCAAACCAACTAAAGACCCAGGGAACCAGAATGTTTGGGACGGATGCCAGGAATCTGCGTGTATCATAAGCTTCTGGGTCATCTCTATTCATGGTGAACTTTGAGAAGAATTCATTTGATTCTTTCCCACAGTATTCAAATTATTCTCAGCTCATCTCTACAGGCCAATAAGATGTCTTTCCAGTCAATACATTCATGACCTCTTCTCTAGGTGGGGAAGTTGGATCATCCAACATTTTGTCTTCATTATTCTCCAAGTCAATTACGTGAATGTATTTTAATGTCAACTCGTATTTGTGAGTTTTGCTCTTGAAAAGTAACATACCGTTTGGACAGCTTTCCTTGGAGCAGCTCTTCTGTTCCAGCTACAATAGGAGAAGAGGCAGATAAGCTCCCAGCTGAGGATGTGAGCTACCCAGTGTCAGCACGGACCACTGTTACCCTCTTAACCATACTCATTCGATTGTAAAGACTGGTGTTTGTAGCTCACTTTCTAGAGGAAAGTGAGCCAGAATAGTTAGGGAGAGAGAAAACACAGAAACAGGGCTCCCCTGGGCTAACCAGCAGCAGGGGAGGAAACGCCCTCTGAGGACTGGAATCTGAAGGTGCTGCCACCAGTGAGGAATGTCCTCAGGATTTTTGTTTTACCATAAAAAATATTGAAACTATTGTATTTTTTAAATATAACTTATCTATATTCAAAAATCATGGCTTTTCCCCTCAAATGTTCAAGAACAATTGGTGCCGCATGAAGATGCTTCCTATTTCCTCAGACTTTACACACTTCCAGGCACACATCTCACATTCTAATTTAAGAACTCAGAGACTTAAGATCCATTACATTTATGGACATTTAAAAATACATTTTCTCTATACATCTCCTCCTTACCTATTCGCCATTATATTTTCTTCCAGCCAAATTCTGGCCAGAACAATAATCTAGTACAGTAGCCACCGTGCACCATGTTCTTAGCTGACTAAGTCCAAGCAGGCAGGACTCTGCTATCTTCGCTCCCCAGGGCAGCCCCAGCTCTGAGGACAGAGCCAGATGCGTAGTTAGTGCTCAGTAAATACTCTATGATGGATTACAAAGCGAACAGTTGAATCACCAATTTACTTGCAAACCCTTTGGGTGTTGACTTACATTCATCCTCAAACCCAGCATGATTCGGGGCCTTTGTTTTAAGAGAATCTTAAAACATGTGAACGATGTCTCGTCAACAAAGGTATTGTTTAAGGAAGCCATGACTCTTCCTGGCTCTGAGTCCACAGCATGACAGGTACCACCTTCTGTTCTCTCACACTATGATTAGTTGAGAGATTGAGTTGTGGGATCTATTAACATTGCTGTCCCTGATAAGCTGTATCCTCCATGGATGTGATGAATTCCTACTAAGTTGGCCTCTATTTGCACACCAGGGCACTGTTGATGCTAACTGCAGAGTGGCTATTGATGATCTCCACAAGTGATGTTTCCAGTGAAACTGGAAATTGTTTGATGGATTCCTGAGTCCTTCTGCCGTGGACCCTGATGGTTGATACAAAGGAAAACAGCCGATACCACTCACCTATAGGTTCTTCCTGATACTGGATAAGCAATCTGCACTCGCTCATTGCACAGGCATCCTTTTGTCAAGTCCCTGGGGGAGGGATTCTAAAAGAAGATGATATAGGATCCTTACCTTCTGTGCATTACTATTTACTCAAGGAGGTGAGCCCACTTTACCCATGAATGTGAGATGACTCTAGGGCATCAGCTCTGTGTATATGACAACAGAAGACTTCTCTGCTTCAGTCTTTGGGTGGGCGCTCTCAGGACGGTGCTTCTCACCCCTGACCACACATTTTCTCTCTTGGCAGGTTGCTTTCTGGTCTCCCTGTACTCCCTTCTCCCCCTGCCTGCCTCCCTTCACCTCTCTGGCCATCACTCCTCTTCTCTATGTCCGTTGGAACTCTCCTTTCTCTCCCTTCTCCTCTAGACTACTACAGCCTCTTAATTCATTTTTATTTTTTGGGAAAAAAAAAAAAGCCATCTGTTTGGTATAAAGGAAACAGATTGGCTGCGAGGAACCGTCTAAAGCAGGGTGCTAGAGGGGCGGGGCTCTGGGGTGTTTTTGGATGCCAGGAATGACAGCAGAACGTTTACTGAGAACCAAGCTGGGCCAGCCACTCTTCTAAGCTCTCCATGTGGATTGATTAATTCCTGTGATCCTCAAAGGGCCATGTGAGGTAGGCATGGTTATGCTGGTGTTACGGGTGAGCAGACTGAGGCACAGAGCACAGGAGAGGCAGACGTCGGGGTGATGAGATTTGTGGGGAAGAAGTCCCCGGAGCAGAGAGCCTATCCTTCGAAGGTGCATGTGGTGTGGAAAGAGGGCCAAGCCGAGGACCCAGCAAACACTCACAGTTCGTGGGCAGATGGATGAAAAGGACCCTGTTAGGGAGCCTCAAGGCACAAAAGAGCTGGAAGCAGGGCTGTACTGAAATGCAAGGAAAGCCAAAGCTGAGAGTTTTGGTGGGGGGGGGGGATGTTGCTAAGGTGCCAGAGGCCATGGGGACAAGTAAGATAAGGACTGAAAGACATCCAGTTTGTGGTGGATCAGGAGTGGCTTTTGCAGGACAAGTTCAGAGGGTGGGGAGAGGGCACAGCAGACTGGGGGCTGCAAGGTTGGGCAGAGGAGTCCTCAGGGGAAGGAGGAGACCTGCCAGGCACTAGCTAGAGGCCTGGGGAGGAGGGGGGCAGGAAGGGGGGAGAAGCAGAGGGAGGGAGGGAGTGTAGAAAAGGAAAGAGAGAGAAGAAGAAAGGAGAGAGGGAAAGAGAGGGGAAAGGAGGGAGGGAGGTGGAAAGGAACAGTATTTGTAGGCCTTTGTGTTCTTGTGGCCAAGAGAGCCCTGTATACACAGTGGAAACTCAATACGTGCTGAACAGAAGATGAAGAAAGTGCATATTTATGGGGACGGTGCAGAGGGGTTGAGGTGGGGTGCTTCCCTGTAGGGGTCTGCACAGAGGGACCTTCACAGCCTTCTCTGTCCCATTCAGCCCCTCTTGTGATAAGGAGACTAGATCAAATTTTCTTCTCATTATTCTCCTGACTTGCTTTTTAATACAAACCTCCTTAACATGAAAATGGTGTTATTAAAATAAATCTTTGAAATATAAAGTGTCACATCCTTGAGGTCACAGCACACTAACTGAGAGGTGCTACCAATGAACTAGCACACAATATTCACTGAGTTACCAGGAGCTATTTTTGTTGTTATCCCTCTTACTCTTTTAATCAGGAGGTCTCCAAGGCTGGCCTGCTAAGTGGGTGGTATGGCTTTAAGATTGCAAGTGAGCTTTTGTATTATCCACCTGAAGTGGGGGCACAGAGGCCCTTGGTGCTGGAGGAGAAAACTCCTGATTAGTCACCTGGACTTGTCAGGGGTGTTATCCTCAACTCTGCTCCCAGGTGCTGCTAGCAGAGGCTTCTTGTCCCAGGATGCTGCGCAGAGCCCTTCTTAACAAACTGCCTTGTTTTCTTATGTTGGTTCATGACCATGTTACCCCAAGGCCATCAGGGCATTCAGGAGGATATGAGGACGACATGTTTTATTTACCTGAAAATCTGTCGATTATGTTCCTCGTTTAGGTGTCACCTGCACGGAAGCTTCCTCTGAGGGTGTTCCCCTCACTTCCCCTATCCCTCTCCTTGCCGTCCCCCATCCCCACCCCACCATGCTCTGAGCTCCCCTCACCCTGAGAACTGGCCCATTGCTATTCCTGCCTGGTGGCTTGTCTGCACTTGTCACTGGCCTACACACTCCTTGAGAATCAGCAATATGTTTCATGAGTCCATCACCAGGCACAGAATGCATATTCACATACTGTGTCTTAATATTGTGAATAAATATTGAATTATTTCCTTAAAGACTGTATTTCTATTGAAAAGGATGGTTTGTTCACTTTCTGTATTTCACTTGGACCCTTCCCGATGTGAAACATGAGCTATCATATGGCGACTCCAGCATGGGTGTCTACTGTGCGTCCGTTGGTGATCTTACAGCCCACACAGCAGCAAGGGCCCTGGGCACAGTGGCACAGGACCCTGGTCTGCGGATCAGGCCATTTTCTCACTTACCTGTCGGAATGCCTTTCTCTTTTTTGTTGAGTTGGACATGGAGGTGGGTCCAGGCTGGCACCATGGGCCACCACTCAGTGAGGAGGGGGAGACAGCCTTGTAAGAGAGAAAGGACAAGGCAGGAAGAAGAGGACATTGGAATCTGGAAAAAGGGAAGAGTGAGGTTGGAGTGGAAAAGTGAGAAGAAAGGCAAGCAATAGAGGAGAAGTGAAAGAGATGTGATTCCCCAAAGTGGGTGACCACTTAACTCCCAACCAGGCAGTAAATGTTTTGAGTAGAGGGCTCATGCCTTGGACATATTGTCAACATATTTCTCCCATTATCACCCGTACTCACCTGCTCAAATGGTTTGGGCATCCTAAAATCTTAATAGACATTTATGAATAAATGAATGGTGGTTTATCCACCACAGATTAACACAGGTAACCACCTTCCCACATATCCAATATAAAGAAAATAGTTTATGCTCAGTAATTCATGTTAACAAGTTAAGAGGATTTCTTCACTAGAAGGAACTTGAGGAATGAAAAGATAAAAGTTCAGAGCATTTAAAGGAATAGCATTTATCATGAAAATAATATTCTTTGGCTACCTGTATTGAAATATTGATTCCTGATAGGTGCTTGGTCCAATGCTGGCTTCACAGAGCTTATCCATACACCCTAGGTCTGTTTCCAGTGATTTTTAAAAAATTAACCCTTTGTTGCAGAGAGTGGTTATCAGGAGAATGGCTTCAACAGAAAAGAAAAAGGAAAAATAACCTAAAATAAATTTTAAAAGCCTAGCAGGTTTGGCTCAGTAGTGAGAGCATCAGCCCCCTGAAGGATCGGGGGTTCAATTCTGGTCAAAGGCATGTACCCTGGTTGCAGGCTTGGTCCCCTGACTGGTCAGGTGTGTGCAGGAGGCAGCCAGCTGATGTGTCTCTCTCACATCAATGTTTCTCTCTGTGTGTGTCTCCCCCTCCCTTCCACGCTCTCCAAAAATCAATGGGGAAAAAATATCCTCATGTGATATATATATGATTTTAGCAATGTGATTATAAGAACATGTGAGATTCAGGTGGCTTAGAGAATCTTCTGACTTTCTTACATCATTTCCAACTCTGTGTATTGTTGACTATGACAGAAGTTTCTAGAATGGGGGGAAGGAGGCAAATAACTATGTTCAGATCCTGGATAAATCAAACTTGCTGATTAAGTTCTTTAGCTTGGGTCTTTACAGTGCCCCGAGAAGGAATAAAAAGTAATGAGCTTACTGAAATTACTGTGGAGAGGGCAAAGGTCAAATTGCCAATAGCAGACATGATCGATACCAGGCGCAATGACATGGTTGATGACCCCGGCCAGACTCAATTGCTCCCTGAATGACAATATTTTATTCTATTCGTTTCAGTTCCTCATACAATTCCGTTAAGACGTCAAAATTAAAAATGGTCTAGAAGGATGTTTGGTTTTTTTTTTCAGGAAAATGTTACTTCCTCAAGAGGTATTGAGGTTTGAAGGGGAGAAGACTATCGGTTGGTATTACACACATTTAGCATCATCGAGAACACCTACTCCTTGGGCGATAAGCATTGGTGTATAAATAACATACACCCTTTAAAAGTGAAAGGCATTCTATTTCACACAAGAAACTCATCTAATGTTACTGTGTTTACAGGTGATTACAAAAAGTGTGAGAAAACCTTGTGGAAAGTCGGTTTCTTCACTACATACAGAAACTCCACTGGAAGGCTGCTTTCCATGACTTTCCTGTGATAAGTTGCTAATGATATGGAGATTAAACGTCGCTATGAAAGATATTTGCATACACACACAGCAGAAGAGGATTTTATATTTTCAAGTAATGGCACAAAATGTCATTGGCATTATGAGCATATGCCAGTCCACTGTTTTATTTTCAGGGACGGCCCTGGAGAGAATCTCTTGAAAACCTGCAAAGAACTTGGGATGTTGGCAGCATACAACCTTCCCCGGAGGTTAAAGGTTTCTGAAGAGCTGAACCTCGCCCTGCTTCCACCTCCCCAGGAAAGCACTTCTGTTAATGTGATGTTTAGCCTTGCCAGCCTGACCTTGAGGTAGCAGAATAGCAGCTCTGAAGGAAAATGATGCTCTCCGTCAATTTGCCCTGGGAAGGGCTGCCCTAGCCCCGTCTCAGTCATGCTTGAAGGCTGCTGACATGCCTCTAGACAGGAAGCACTTACTTATGGATATTTGACATTTGCTGGTGCGGTAATTCATTCTCTGGGCGTTTGTTATATTATTTTAATTCTTCCTAGAATGTAGTGCAGAATTAAGAGCCTTTTAAATCTGCATATGTATGCAGGCATTTTTTCTGTCTGTGCATGCATTCACTAGCTAAATGGTGGGGTTTTTTTTTACATTCTTTATTATGAAAATGATATTTTTGTGCACATAAAAAGTAAATTCAAACCGTACGGGAGGTATACAATGAAACATGTCTCTTTTCCATTCCACATACTCAGTTCCATTGTCCAGAAATAACCACTACCAATAGATTTTTGTGTTCCTGTGTTTCTTCTTAGAAAATCCTCACATATATCATATCTACAAATCTATCTCACATACCTACACATTCAAACACACACACACACACACACACACAGGTATATATATATATATATATATATATATATATATATATATATGACAGAGACTAACATTTTTTCATCTAGATGGGAGTATTTGTGTACTATCCTTTCTTAAAAATCAATCGGGTGATCATAACCATTACGACATGCACAGATTTATCCCGTTCCTTTTATTAGCTCTGAAGTGTTTGATGGCATGGAAGTATCTTAGATTATTTAATAATTTTGCTACAAATGGGCATTCCAATTTCTGGCCGGTATAAACAACTTTTTATAGTAGACACCTGTCTGTAGCCAACTTTCTGGCCCTGTGACTACATGTGATTTTAATTGTTTCTCGTATCACCACTCTGCCCCAAAGTCTAGGCCTAATTTTTACATTTGAATTTTGACTTCTTTAGCCAGGAGAAACCTTTTTATGGCGTTCTTTTGCCCACTTTGCACCAGATAAAAATATAACGAAGACATGGTCCATGAGCAGCAGGCTGGAAATTAAGTTAAGAAACTCTAGATAAATAAGCTAGAATTCAATAAGCGGTAGTGAGTTTCTTCCACCACAGAAATTAAATTTATTCTCATTTCTTTGCTTTTGTTTTTCTTTATCTTTTTATCCTAAGCCAGAACAGACTGGGAACCAGCTGGAGTGACTGTTTCTGTCCCCCTGGCTTCTCTGGTCTGCACCAGCCCCTCATAAATCAGAGGACCCAGGGCTGCATCCAGGTCAAAGGACATGCAACCAGCAGCTGTTGGTCTGACTCAGGAGACAGGGAGAGGCAGTTCCAAATGGCTGGCCGGATGTCAGGACTGCAGCTGATGGGGACAGTACAGCAGTCCAGTCTCCTGATGTCCAGCGGGTGTCCAGCGGCACCATGGGAAGGCTGCAGATCCAAGGGATGGGTGCCCTGGGAATGCCGCCAAGTGAACCCAGCACCCAGCTGCTCTTGGCAGTGATAGTGAGAAATCATGAGAGGCAGAAGCGATTGACTACTGGGAAACAGAGGAGGGGAAGGTCCAAGACCAACCACTGGGGGCCACCAAGGTTCTATGGACTGACAACTAATGAAACAAAGTCTAGTGGGCATGATGGGAGAGGAGGAGGGGAGCACCGTGTTGTAGCTGCACATTTGGAGGTCCATGAGGGTGGTGCACCTCTGAACCTGTGACCATCCTGCTGCAGGTGGAAGTGGGGTCCTTGCGGTGTTGCAAGGAAAACCTTCCAGGAGACCCACAAGGAAGGATGAGGCCTGGTGATGAGATTTATTTGTGGCGCTAGATGCAAAATCAAAGGATTTCCCTTGGGTTTTCTATGTCCCATCTCCATCTGTTCCTCCATGGAAAACGTCCAATCCTGCCTTCATCAAGCCCAAAAATAGGGCCAGTGCCCAGACATTTTGTGCCAAAGTAGAGTCCATGTTAAAGCTCAGTCCAGTCCAGCCTTTATTGCCATCCAGCTCGCCTAGAGCTTGTTTTCCCAGCTGTGCTCAGGATGGAGCCGGTGTTTAAGAGTCTGCGAGGCCGCTGGGCCGCAGGCAGCTGCTAAGCAGCCTCAGTCCCTGTCCAGGTCCAAGTAGCTTAGCCCTGTTCCCAGCTCTTGCTGTGCTGCTACCCAGGCTCGCACTTGGAGCCTGCGTTTGGAGTCCGCCTGGCTGTCCGCTGGGTGGGTGCTGCTAAGGCCACATGGTTGCTATGGAGTGAGAACGTGCCAGTGCACAGGGCCCAGCGCACTATTGGGTGGGAGAGAGAGAAGGGCTTTGTTAGTTGGGATTATATCATCTCAGGCTTGGGAAGGACCAGGTACTCTTTTCAAGGAACCAATCAACTCCCCAAGCTTTCAACGGCTTCTAATGGGTCCTCCTCCTAACCAATCTATTCTCCCCACCCCCTCCCCAGCTAGACTGACCAGCCTGTATGGTCACCATCTTGACTCATATTGCGCCTGCCTCATAGAAGCACCGCCCCCTGCTCCCCCACAATCCAGGCTCTGGAAGGCGGACTGCTCCTGTGGGGGAAGGGATGGGTGTTCATCCCCTTGATGGGCAAGGTTGCTATTCCCTGGAGTGTGTAAAGCTTTAGTTTCCTGGCTAAACAAGCTTACACTCCCTAGTTGATTAAGCTTAATAATGTCTAATTCCCTTTGCTCCCTTCCTCTACCTCACTCCCAATGCTAACAGTCCGAGATAGTCGTGGGCATGATGGTCACCTGCATCTCAGGTAGCAGTACTGCCAACCAGCAGGGCCAGTTGGTTTTCTTATGGAAAAACGTTTAGAAGGATGGAGTGATCAGCAGAGCCTGTTGAAAGGCCAGGTAAGAAGGGAACCAAAGGGCCTTGGGATTTTTCCTTTGGTCCCCAATGACCTCAGAAAAGCAGATTTAAGAGATCAGAGGGGGTAGGAGCAAGAAAGTAAAAGGGATTTTCTATGATCGATGAAAAAAGTGGCCCTAACCGGTTTGGCTCGGTGGATAGAGCGTTGGCCTGTGTACTGAAGGGTCCCAGGTTTGATTCCGGTCAAGGGCATGTACCTTGGTTGCAGGCACATCCCCAGTGGGGGGTGTGCAGGAGGCGGCTGATCAATGTTTCTCTCTCATCAATGTTTCTAACTCCCTATCCCTCTCCCTTCATTTTTATAAAAAATCAATAAAATACATTTTAAAAAAAGAAAGAAGAAAGTGTTAGATCACATAAGCACAGGGTAACTCCTGGGGAAATAATAATCTTTGGTGGCCGTGTCTCTAACAAACCCAGCAACCAGCCAAAGAACTCTCTTCAGGGTCTTGGAGCATATTCACAGACAGCGGAGCTCCACAAGAAGCGACTGTTGGATTGGAAGGAGTCGTCCTGAGTGACGGGCCCCACAGTAGACAGAGCAAGACCTGGCAACACACCCTGCCTCCTCCGCCACAGTAAGGAGCCGACAGGGCTCAGAGAAGCACAAAAGCGCAATTGTTTCCCTCTCTCTTGGGTCCAGCCAAGGAGGTTTTAATTAAATGAAAATAATAGGCATCCCAGTTCACCTGGGGAGGAGGGAGGGGGAGAAGCCAACGTGCTCTGTTTCCATCAAATACTTTTTGGTTGCGAGTACAGAACTCTAATCAGTATTTATTATCCTGTTTTCCCCCTCTTTCTTCACTGTAGCTTTTAGAGTCGAAACATAATTACGGTAACTGAATTACTAAAGGCATCAGAAATAACTTCTGCATACCAAACTCTGTCTTCTCCTTCACCTGAAAAGGTACTGGCACTGATAAGAAATTGTTTTGTCATATCAGTAGACCTGGGTTCTTGACATCCTTGATAAAAGTTCACTTAAGAGATGAAATTTAAGCTTTTAAGGAGAGGTTGAAAACAATCTTATACAAGAGTCTTATCTGGAAATAATATTGATAGAAAAGATAATAACTTCTAAATTTTCATACCTATCTCAGACATGTAATTGAGATGAGCAATTGATAAATGGAGACTTGAGTGGGGAAAAATATTTTAACTATGTTTTGTTTTTGTTCGGTTGTTTTTTACCAAAATTTGAAACAACTACAAAATGATCCTAGTAGTGGTTGTTGGGAAAAATGAGAACCTGAATTATTTCAGCCTTGTTGCTACACACACACACACACACACACACACACACACAAATATAATAATAATAATAAAATAAGGTACTCCGAACTGTTTGGGATTTTTTTTTTGTTTTTCTGGTTTTTGTTTTTCATTAAAATCATAAACTTGATGGACAATAGGGTAATGGGTCCCTTTTATATCCAGTCTTTAGACCACTCAAATAAAGCAAAAGGCCATAAACATCCCAAATTCATATCTGTCTCCAGCAAAATCTATTGCACCATCCACAAAACTCCCCTTGGAAGCAGCGTCTTTTAGTCCCTCTGTGTGTTGCCTGGGGCTGGCATTTCACCTGGAATGCAGAGCCTGTCCAGTGACAGAGACATATCCCATCCTTCACTCCCCGAGACTTCTGGGGGTGTGGGTGAGTTCTTTGTTAAGGAAACAATCCCACCAGCCAAAGAATTTCAATCCTGGACCACCTGGCTCCGGCTGCTTCAGGCCTCATTGCTTTCTTTGTCCAACTGGCCTCCTTGATTCTTCACTCCTGGTCCCATCTCCATTTCTGGCGGCCTTGCTTGCCCACTGAATAAGATGCAAAGATTGATTTCTTCCCATCTCTAATCTCAGCTGGGTTTCCTGGATGCTGAGTCCCTCTCTCTTCCATCAACCTGTGATTCTCTGAATGGCTTTCCTGGTCAAACCCCTCCATGCTCTGCCCGGCTTCTGCTTCTCTCTCCTGGCCAGTCGCCCCCTTGCTCTGCACTGGCCACACAGACAAGACCTGAGTCTGCATTGGAGAGTTAACATCCCCAAGCTTTGGGCCCCAACAGAAGCACTTTCTCATCTTAACAAGTGGGGATCTAAGAGAATTGGTCCCGCAGATCCAGATAGAGAATCAGATCAGGGAGTTGCTTATCCATTCATTTGTTCAGTATGGACTGAACATTCACTAGGCAAACTTACCCATGTAAAGGCCTTCATCCATTATACAAGAAGCTCAGTAGAGGGCACTCCTGTATTATAACAGCTAAGCACAGGGGCAGTGGACCTGAACCCAGGGAGCCAATCAGAAAGCACAAATAATCTGTCTCCTTATATGCGTGCTGGTGGACTCGCATGCCCAGTTCTGATCTGTATCCTTATCCACACTCACCTGTGGATGGGACGCTCACCTTTGCATCTTATTAGCCTTAATGACTCAAAGATAATAACCATGAGATACATTGCTCTGATCACTAGATAACACTCAAAAGTCACTTCAATGGGTGGCACACTTTATTTCTAAGCCCTTAAAGGGGGAAAAAAAGATAATATTTCAGGATCCAATTGCATTCTGTTTAACTCAAACTAATTGAGTTCTTTTCTGGGTGTAAAGTCATCTTGGTGCAGAAGAGAAGGGAGAAGAGCTGAAATATTGCTGCTGCTGGAAGTGAAATTCATCTCAGGCAAGACACAGCACACATTATTCTTTGAGGAATGTCTTCGGATTAATTAAAATGAAGAAAGTAGCACACGCAGCCAATATTTTCCACTCCGTGGAACACATGCCAACTGGGAGGGGGCATCACTACTCATATGACTATGTATTACAGTATCAAAGTGGTTTCTTTGCAGTTATCAAAGCCAACGTTTATTGAGCACTTACTGTGTGCCAGGCACTGTGCCAAACACTGTACATGCATTATGTCATTTGTTCGTCACAACCACCACACGTGTTAGGTACATTTTGAAAATGGGAAGTTTGAGAAATACTGATGTGGGTATTGCCACATGACTAGAATGTGGTGAGAACCACAAGTCACCCACCCAGTCTGTCGACAGAGCCCAGACCATCAGCCATGATGCTAAGTCCATGTAGAAAGAGGTTCTAAGTGGGCCTTGCATTTCTGACATAGAGGTCAACATGACTTTCCTTTTCATCACTCCAGTGTTTCTCATTGCAATTCATATTTGAAGGCTGACTGAGCCGAATGACATTTTTATGGGAAATACGAGTAAGTTAAATTATCAACTGTAAAACCAACGCATCACCTGGTGAGTGAAATTAGAATGCGGAGTGGTTGCCATTCAGTTACGGTGAGTTGCTGTTGAATGGCTCTGCTCTGGGAGGCTCTATTAATGTCTGTGACTCTGCTTTTTCTACTGGACAATAGGTAGCGCTTGGATTGCTAAACCCCACGGCGGGGGAGCCAAATGTGGGAGCTGCAGTGAAAACCACTGTTGGCAGTCGTTAATACAGCACCAGGAAAACATGTCGAGTGTTTTACTAAAACGTTTCCCTCCTACGACCCTTAAAACAAAAACAAGACCTGACCGGAGATGGAGGCAAGTGAGGGAAAGGAGCCCTATGTTAAGATCATTTGTGGGAGCCAGGCCAAAAGGGTCCCTGTCTGATCTGTGCCTTTCCAAATGCCCAGGTTCCAGGCTACTCATCAAAGTCCCATCTCGGACTACCACCCAGCAGTGGCCCTGCCTGGGGCACAGACGAAAGAGGAAGGAGAACCGGTCTAATGAGGAGGTGCTATCAATGGGGCAGGCCTTGAAGAAAGCAAACAAAATCACTACAAAAACACAAAATTCTGTCTTCCACAGTTCCCAATAACCAAAATGACCTCATTATAAATTACACCGACATTTCTTTTTGCTTGCTCACAACCATTTGCCTTTTGGGGACAGGTGCCTGATTCTTCTTTGGGAACCACCCTTCCCCAGTCCGTGTCCCTGGGCCACACCTATCCGTGTGCTCCATCCTTCTGGACAGTAATGCTTGATCCAGGGGTGGGCCAGGAAGGCCAAAGGGATGGGTCCTCTGGCTTTTGTCACAGTTAATGGGAAAGAGATAGGACTTTTTTCTCTAGGATATAAACTGAGGATGTGAGTCCAGGGATGCCAGTAGGAAAACAAATCAATGCGGAGGGCAACAGAAGAAATGAAGAGACGTCTGGTCTAAAGACTTCGTTTGAGCTCCTGGATCCAGCCATGCCTGAATCATGAACTTTTCAAATCTGCCAGTGAATATGCTTGCATGCTTGTCCAATGCATTTGGAGTTGAATTTCTGTCTTTTGCCACTTAATTCAGGTTGCTCACAACTTCACTTCCCATTAAATTAACCTAGAGAATGGGTGGGCAACCCCTGGCACGTGTGCCAACCATGGCACGCCAGTAACTTTTGCTGGCACGCGAAACCCTCTCTTACAATCTCCCATTTACAATTTTTTTCTTAATATCAACTTTTTTATTTTTCAGATAAATTCAGTGTAGGTGCATCTTAGATAAATAAATAATTTTACATAACAAGTTATCTTAAAGACCATAGACATGCATTGATGAGAGAGGGGCAGAGCAATTTCTATGCCTCTGCCTTAACTCTCCCTGCCTTCCTTGATCCGACCAGTGTTTTGGTTTCATCCACATACGCTTGTGAATCTTTGTTCTCAGTGATGAATTTTGTGAAGTCTCGTAATAGGAGTAGCCTGACGGATGAAAGTAGTAGCTCGTGCATATCTCTGAAGGTCACGATATATAAACCTGATGTAAAATCTCTGTCATCAGTGCTGCAGCAGCAAAAGTCCCACTGATAATATCAAACGGAGTCATAAAGTTTTCTGTCGGACTATCAGTGTACATGTATACATTAAAAAATAAATGTATTCTTCATCATCATATACTGTGTTTTTGTCCCTCGAATGAATTTTATTATTTCTTCAAGGCTCTTCACATACGTACACCTTAAGAGATATCAAGTAGGCGTAATATGTTCTCAAAAAATTAGGGTTGGCACGCAGAAGAATTTTGAGTCAGAGATTTTGCTGGTTTAGGCACGCACTCACAAAAAGGTTGCCCACCCCTGACCTAGAGTGTGGGTGAAGTGAGAGAGAGAGCAGGCAGGCCCTCAGCCCTCGGCACCAATACCACTGGGCTGGGGGCAGGCCTCTGCACCTAGGTTCCACCCTGGCAAAGTGAAGAGCAGCGCTGGCCCGTGGTTTCCTCCTCTGGCTGGTTGGACAGAATAATCCTCAAGTCCATTTCCAGCCCTGACATTACATTCCCCGTCCCTGCACCCACTCTGGAGGGCAGAGGACTGCAATGGCTGCTGCCCCCACAGGAATTCCAAAGACAGGATGGCTTGTCCTGTTTTCTACAGCTGTGGTCTCCTCACATGTTTCAGTACCAACAAAGCCATTTATCTTATCATCATATATCTTATCGTGGCTTGTGAAGGAAGGTGGTAAAGGAAAGCATGCCTATAAAATGTGGGGGTTTACTCCTAAATGGTTATCGTTTTCAACCCTGCTCATAAGTGGGAATTGAGCTGATGTGACCGTCCCCCCTGCTGGCAGCCTCTCCTCCCTCAAGTCTGTGTGTTCCCCATAACGCACTGGTTCCTCTGCATCCAGAGAGAATGTGCATGTGTTAGGTGTTCCCAAATCGGAATAAAACCGCTGAATTGGAGCGATGGAAGCCAGGGAACCACATTGGTGTTTGTAACCTCTGGTGCCACGGACTCCAAACTATGGACCTACTTTGTTTCAGCCGCTGAGTGCGTCTAAATCCCCAGGTGCAGGAAGAACGGTTCCCCTGTGGGCAGGTGCTTCTCAGTTCTCAAAGTAGGGTGGGATGTTAACGTTGGACCTGGGATGTCAGCATAGTTGGTGGGAACAAAATAAGGCAGCCAAGAGGCTGTCTGGAATGATGAGTTGTCTGCGTTATCTGGAGATCAAGTGTCCTATCTCCCCACCTACCTCCCCACCTCCACCACAGCCTATGGTGCAAATGCTGGACCCCTGCACGCAGCCCTGCCGCCAGGCAGGAAAAGCTGGGCCTCCGGGCATCCTAGGCACAGACTGGGGCCTCCCGTGCGCGGTGGCCTGATGGAGCCCCCTGGAGCTCAGGAAGGAAAGCGAGCCAGGGCTTGGGGAAGACCAGGGTCCCGGACAAAGGGCGTCCGAGTGGAAACGTGCCCAGGCTGGAGACAGCGGCGCGCTCGGGGTGCAGGCTGGTGGTTCACTGAAGCCAGCGCCCTCCTTTCCCTTCTCCTGGGGGCTGGAGACCTGACCCTACCGCCCTAATTCCCCAGGGGGCACTCTCACCCCACCCCAGGGCGCTCCCCACTCCCTGGGCGGACGCTGCCCTCCGCTGCCTCACTTCGGATTCCGGGCAGCGGCTGCGCCTGCAGAGCGGGAACCCCGAGCCCGCTCTCCGAAGCAGGTGGTGCCGCCCCCCGCTTCGGCTGTGGCCCCGCGGGGCAGTCGCCGGCCGGGGTTGCGGGGGCAGGGAGTTCCGGGAGCCCAGAGCTATTTTTATAAGATGCGTCAGCGGGCCTGGAGGCAGAGACAGCTCCCGGGCCCATTGTCTGGGCGCGGCACGGGAGGGGGACCCGAGGGCGATTCCCAACGCTCCTAAGGGCGCGAAAACGGCCCGGGGGCGGAGAAGCCTACCCCGACCCGGGGCCGCGGCGGGGGCGGGGCCGCAGGGGGCGGGGCCGCGAGGGGCGGAGCCGGGCGCCTCCCGCCGCTGCAGGCTGGCGGCGGCGGCGGTTGCGGCGGCAGCGGCAGCGGTAGCGCGGGGACTGCGGGGACAGAGGCGGCAGCGACGCCCGGGGAAGCCCGCGCCCCCGCCTGCGCCTCCGAGGCGCGCCCCGGGAGCGGGAGCGGGAGCGGCCCGCAGCGCCGCCCAGGGCAGAGGCGATTGCCGGAGCCCCGAGAGCCAGCCGCGGAGAGCCGGGCGGCGACCGAGCGTGGGGGTGCGGCCCGAGGAAGACACAGAGCGAGCCGGGGCCGAAGGAGGGCTTCGGGCGCGAGCATCCCGCGTCGCAGCGGCAGAGGCGGCTTTGCAGGAGACAAAAGCCCTCCAGGGAGACGCGATGCTGGGCTGGCGCGGGCTTGGGGGCCGCGGCGTCTGAGCGCGCCGAGCCCTGCGCCCCGGAGG
Source organism: Myotis myotis (assembly GCF_014108235.1). Lineage (NCBI taxonomy): Eukaryota > Metazoa > Chordata > Mammalia > Chiroptera > Vespertilionidae > Myotis > Myotis myotis. The sequence goes on along the minus strand of NW_023416390.1, from coordinate 33,124,914 downwards.
CCAGGCAGGTCGCGGCGAAGGGCGGCGGGCGGAGCTCAGGTGCCTCCGGCCGCGGCGGGCCCTTAACCGCTCGGGGGGCGGCGCCCTCCCGCCGCAGCCGCAGTGGCCGGCGCCGCAGCGAGGAGCCATGGGCAACATCTCCTCCAACATCTCGGCCTTCCAGTCCCTGCACATCGTCATGCTGGGCTTGGACTCGGCCGGCAAGACCACGGTGCTCTACCGGCTCAAGTTCAACGAGTTCGTGAACACGGTGCCCACCATCGGCTTCAACACGGAGAAGATCAAGCTGAGCAACGGCACCGCCAAGGGCATCAGCTGCCACTTCTGGGACGTGGGCGGCCAGGAGAAGCTGCGGCCGCTGTGGAAATCCTACAGCCGCTGCACGGACGGCATCATCTACGTGGTGGACTCGGTGGACGTGGACCGGCTGGAGGAGGCCAAAACGGAGCTGCACAAGGTGACCAAGTTCGCCGAGAACCAGGGCACGCCGCTGCTGGTCATCGCCAACAAGCAGGACCTGCCCAAGTCGCTGCCGGTGGCCGAGATCGAGAAGCAGCTGGCGCTGCACGAGCTCATCCCGGCCACCACCTACCACGTCCAGCCGGCGTGCGCCATCATCGGCGAGGGCCTCACCGAGGGCATGGACAAGCTCTATGAGATGATCCTGAAACGCAGGAAGTCCCTCAAGCAGAAGAAGAAGCGGTAATGTGCCCGGCCGCGCTCGGGAGCGAGGGGGGAGTGAGCGAGTGAGCCAGGCAGGAATGAATGGATGTGCGAGAACCCGCGTCCGCGAACAAAGACAGCGAACCAAAGCGATGCTTCGAATTTTTAACATGGAATCTCTGCACCCGGATGCAGGATTATTGACTTAACCTGGGTGTATAGGCTGACTTGCCAGCCTGCCCTTCACCTGCTCCCACCCCCAGCTCAGGGGACCTTTTGTCTGAATGCCTGAGCTCCCTGATGGGGTGGGAGGCCGCCCTGGGGAGTGGACGTGCCTGGGCTGCCGGCTGCCCTCCTGGCCCCTGGGGAAGGCTCAGATATCAGAAACAAAAGCGATTCCTTCCTACTCCAGCAGGGCCAGAAGTTCAGGCTGCCCCGCCCTCACCTGTGAGTTACCTGAGGTATGCAACTCCCAGAACCCTGGGTGTCCCCGGGTGGGGGGCATGTTGGCAGTGGGAGGTGCTGGGGGAACCATCACTCCTTGCATCCATGGGCGGTGGAAGCTGGATAATTTTTTGTCACAGGGCAGGACCCTGTTGAAATTTCACTTGTCCTGCTCTGGGCCCAAAGGAGATGGTGGTTTAGGCTATCAGAGGACTGCCTGGAACAATACACAGCCCCAGGGCATGGGGTGCTGCACCAACCTTGGCTGAGGGAACGGCCCCGAAGATGCCCCTCTCCTGGTGATTTGTGGTGGCTACCGAACCAGTTTTGCTGAGAACCGCTTTTCACCTGGAATCAGACGTCATCCAGATGGTTTGGACCTGTCCATGTGTAGGTCATTATCACACAAAGAGACCAATAAAAACATAAAATACAGTGAAACCTGTTGGAGGTGGTGGCAAATGATGCATTTACTGTTTGCAGGATAGCTAAAGGTGTTTAAAGGGTAAGGCTCTGGATATAAATGCTGGATGGATGTGTGTGTGGACACAGGGACCTCCCTCTGTACTATGTCATTGATATAAATATCTAGACCCATATGTGTGGAATCTTAAGTTCTCTTAGCCTACTGATTGGTTTGTGTGAGCACACCAGCTCACCAGCTGCAGATTGTGTGCTGAATTGCAAGATGGTTTTTTGCAAGGAATGTCTCATACTAACCGCCTGATGATGGGTTTTGGTTTTCAGACATGTTAAAAAAAAAAAAACTTATACAAATGAATGTTCACCTTAGAAATATTCACCGTAGGAAAAAAAGACTTTGCTCTGCCCTTTTATATCCCTTTACGCTGCAAGTGGCGAGATGTTCAAATTTCTAATTGGGTTCATTGAGGTCTATCTTGTTTAGGAATTTTATTAAAAATGTGTCATTAGAGTATTTCATGTCATGCACCACAAAATAAAACCCCACCTTGTTGTAAAAGCTGACCTTGCTGCATGGATTTAAAAGCGAAGGAAAAGTACCAGGATGAGGCTCTTCCTAATTCATCTTTGTGGGAACTGGCCTGCGTAGCAAATGCGAACCACAGTGGGTGCTTGAGATAAAAAGCAAGCGTGTGACGTCACGGTCACCTGTGCCCCGGCACTTGACAGTGTAGTTGAAAGAAGCTTTGGAAAATAAAGTAAAAGAATAGATATTTTTAATAAGGTAATTTAAAGAAATTTTTTTATAATCAGGACTGAGTCTTGGTTAGCAAAATCTGTTATTTTACCCTGAGACACGGTATCGGAAGGGAAACTTAAGCTTACTGTTCGATTTTTATTTCCTCTTTGAATCCATGTTCACAGGTAGAATTATGTGTTCCCCCCACCGTTATAAGTTAATTTGCGAAGGAAGCCTATTGAAATGGGGCATGATCGTGCTCGAACACGTGAGTTAGTCAAATGATACAGTCATGCCTGTTGTCCATTGCACTCAGAAAGTTCATTTACGAACCAGAGAAGGAATTCCTGACTTTCTGCTTGAAACCCAGTTCTTAGATGTGATATTTTGACAGAAGGAACCTAGCAGGCCCACTTCTTTCCTCCTTTGTTGGTGTATCTGGTACCCCTCCAATGTGGTCTTTTTGTAGAAACTCAGTAGAGAAAATATAGCTAAGCAGTGTTGAAAAGCCTGCAAGATTTCAGTTTACATATCAACAGCATATTCACTGATTTCTAAATGGGCTGGTCCCATCATTGAAGACTCTGTATAGAATTATTAAAAAAAAAAAATCCATCTTCTTTATTTTCTTCACATGCAACAATTTCTTAAGCACTTTGACATTTTGGTAGTTCCACACTATTGAGAGAATAATATATTTATTTTGTGACATTGCAGATGCCAAATACTGTAACCTTCTCATGCTCACCATTCTTAGGCTCCAGATCACTGTTCAAATCCTGCCATGCTTTACAGATGATGCGAAGTGATTTTTGTTTTCTTGCACTATCAACACTTCAAGGGTGCAGTCAGCTGTTAGTAATTGTGTAGTAAAGTAAAACCCTGTGGTGTCTCAACTAATAGTTAAGAGTCTCCGTTGATTTCTATAATGTTTGACCTAATAATAGCCCATTTCACCTCTGAACAAACATATCACCTTGGAGGCATCAGCCCAGAGGTCCCCTCCGACCTAGCGGTCAGTGATTTAGGATGCCTCCTGCCCTTGGGAGAATGAGTGGGTGCCACATGGAGGAAGTGGGCCTCCCCACAGGAACTTTTGAAGCGTTTTCTCACAGATATAGGGAGGCCAGCTTTGTTTCAGAACAATTCTCTTCCCCCATTCTCTGTCATGGTGTTGGGACTGTGTCTCCTGGCTGTTTTCATTTCTACTGCTACAATTCTGTCTTGATCCATCCTTCCTCTTCTGTCCCCGCTCCCTTTTATATGCCTATATGATGCTGTGAACAGAAATAAATTATTTATACAAGCAAAAGTTTGGGGAAGTCTGTGGATGATTTCTGCTGTCTATACTCTAGGCCTCCTTGGCTGACGGGAGGGACGGGTCTGGAGGTGGTTGGTTCTGGGGCTGAATCTATCGTCTCTGCTTGTTTGGTTTGAGTGTCTGTTCCACCCTTAGAGGTGGATTTAGAGGTGCCTGTCAGTGATCCTCACAAATCCTTTAGGAAAATGGCCTCAATGCCTAGCCCATCCCTGGTCTCCCAGTTATTGTAAATGTCCTGGTGGTTAATTATTTCAAAAATACCTGGTTATGGAAAATTAGGAATACCAATGTGCTAACGTAACACTGTTAGTCATTATAAAGCTGCTCAGGGAGCTGCCTCCCTGCAGATAACCGGGTTGACTTCCACTCTTGAACCCTTAGATTCAGTGGTTCTCAACCTTCTGGTCCTTTAAATACAGTTCCTCATGTTGTGACCCAACCATAAAATTATTTTCGTTGCTACTTCATAACTGTAATGTTGCTACTGTTATGAATTGTAATGTACATATCTGATATGCAGGATGGTCTTAGGCGACCCCTGTGAAAGGGTCGTTCGACTGCCAAAGGGGTCGCGACCCACAGGTTGAGAACCGCTGCCTTAGAAGAACCTGAGTACTCCTAAATGGCAGGTGCACTAAGACCAGCATGATCAACCCATGCCCTTGGGAAAGGGCCACTTTCTAAAGAGAGCGAGATTGGGTGAGAAGCAGTAGGACCTCTGAAGATTCAATGTGTAGCTGGTGGAGGTGGGTATCAGGCCACAAAACTAAGTAATGGTTGTGTCTTCCCTCTGGAGCTAAAAAGATCTAGCCTCAAATTCTGACTGGTGATTTTGCTGAAGTCTTGAGCTCAGTTTCCCCTTCTGTAAAATGGAATTGTGAGGATTGTTGGGAGGATGGGACAATAATGAATGTGAAGTGATGATCAAGTACCTGGCGCAGAGCAGGTACTTGCTAAGTAGCTTTGGTTGTTACGGGCTGCTAACGATATGTAGAATGCATGATAACTGTACTACAGGCCTTTCAATGAGGTCACTGCAATTTTTCTTTATTCATACCTGTTTGGTGTCCTCATCCTGCTAAACCCTGAGCTGCTGACTCCAGGTCCAGGCCAGAGTGGAGTCAAACAAGCAGCTCTAGAATCTGATCATCCTGGGCGAGGTCTTCTCATCTGCAGCTGTGAGGGGCCGAATTAGATGCTCAACTGAGGCCTGAAGACTAGTGAATCCCTCAGTCCTCTGACAGCCCATCTCTCTAGGCTGTGAGCCTCTCCACCATAAGGAGTATGTCTTTGATAGCTGGTGCCTAGCATAAAATTGAGCATATAGTATGTGCTCAGTAAATACTTCAATGACTTAATTCATGTCAATTTGTTTGGGTTGTAAACTTTCATAGTATGTACTCAGTAAATACTGCAATGACTTAATTCATGTCAATTTGTTTGGGTTGTAAACTTTAATGGAAATGGACGTTCTATAAATGATTATTTGCAATTCAATATTTTGATTAAGATGAAAATACAAAATCATATTATTTTTTGAGATCACTGTTGTGAGATGAGCCATTGCAATGGCTCTCTAGGACGTGGAAATGTCCACACATTAGTAAAACATTGAGGAGCTTAGTGATTTTCCTTATAACATGAGCAAGGCTTGACTACATCATCCACATATATCACTATAGAAGCAAATGTTTAAGAGCCTGATGACATCAAAAGGGGACAGATGCCATTTGTAAGAACTGAAACCTGAAAAATGCTTGAAAAGCCATTTATAAAAACCACCAGAACTACTTATGAGTAAAAATACTAGAACTCAACAGAAGCAAAAACTGAAACCTTTGTTTTTTGGTGCAACCTTAATGTAACCTTGGTTTAACAAATCAGTCCTTGAGGGGCCAGGTGGCGCTTGGTATTGGATGATACTGTTCATTTTGTTAAGGCAAGTAACCCCAAATGGCCCATCCCTCTGACCTCTAACAATCGAGGAGGATAATTGCAGTCGTAAGCAATTGTCACATTTTCCCCAATCTGAACTTCCCCTCTAAGGTTAGCTCTTCTTCATGTGTAAGTTTCTGTGCATTCACATTTGTCTCCAGAGCTTGTGCTCTTGGAACAATCCTGTTACCAACATCATAGACTGTTCTGATGTCACGTTCATGTGGCACCATGGAAGGACAAATGATGTGCCAAGAGCAGAAGATAACAGGCCTGGCATGGTGAAGAGTGAGGCGAGAACTCGGCCCAGATCTTGACCCTCCCTGATGTCACAGCTCTCGCCTGTCCACCTAACCTCTCCCTTTCCTCCTCTGCATCCACACGCGTGCCTGATGTCCACAGTTTGGCATTTGCCCGCCAGAAACCAAATTCTCCATCTCAGTCACTCTCAAGGTACCTCTGTCTTGAAATAGATGCTTCATCCATGTTCACTTATCCTTAAAACAGCTTCTCCTTCTGGCACTCCCCGGCTCAGCTGACACTTGTTTCATGTAGAACTTTCCCAGATGCTGGAGCACTTCATGCCTGTGTTTTGCATGACCTCTGATGGGGAACGGGCTGCTTTAGTTTCTGAGAGGAAATTGCACAGAGGGTTTCTGAGAGGGTGACATCTGTGTCTCCACCCACATGAGAAGTGAGAAAGGAAGAGCTCTGCGGTTCCACTCCTAAGTCTTCAGAGCATGAGCTGGCTTTCTTAGAAGGGAAGGACCTGATGGGCCACTCTGGGCCTTACCTCCTGCTAATGACTGTCACGGTGAGTGTGTTCTCAGGGTGTGACAGTCCTGCATGAAAGAAATACCAGTGTTCAACGTTAAAGCATGGGTTCAGTAGGACAAGCATCTCTTTGCCTGTACTAATTAAAATGAACATAGTCACCCTGGCCGGTGTGGCTCAGTTGGTTGGGCATAGTCCCGTGCATCAAAAGGTTGCCACTTCCATTTCTGGTCAGGGCTCCATCCCTGGTAGGGGCATGCAGGAGGCAGCTGATCGATGTTTTGCTCTCACATGGGTGTTTCTCTCTCTCTCTCCCTCTCCTTCCCTCTCTAAAAATCAATTTTAAGAAAATTTTAAATTAACATAGTCATGTTAAATACAGTTCTACAGATTTCTACTGTGACTTAGTCCTGGAAAATTATGATAACAGCCATTGCTAACCTTTAGTGAACACTTAATATGTGTTAGGCACCACACTACGTGCTTTATCTGCTCAATCTCCTTTTCCTTCCTTGAGATCAATTCATTCATCAAGTAAATTAATCAATGGATGCTTGTGTACTGGCAGATGAGGAGAAATTGAGGTGAGAGGATTAGATTACCTCCTCTGGGGTCAGTCACTGTTAGGGTAGAGCCCAGGTGAAGCCTGGTAAAGCCAGAGGCTGAGCTCCGAGTACCCCCAGCCTGCTGCTCACAGAGAGGGAGGCTCTGCAGTAGAAGGAAGGTGGGGCCCAGAATCCAGGCAGAAGCAGAAGGAAACTGTGTCCCCAATGGGCAGCACCACCCTCCTGACAGGGGCCCGCCTTTTCTCAGCCCCTCCCTCCTGAGAACTCAGCTTGTGGACAGGCCTGTCCCCAAGCGCTGTGCCTCGCCTCATCCATTTCCCCCTCCTGCCCTGATCCCTTGCAGAGTTGTCTGTGTCCTAGTCCTTTGGGCAGGTAGGATCAGCACGATGGCCAAAATGGCTGGCCCCAAGTCCTCCTTGGGGAACACATTCTAGTGTCTAACTCAATCCCTCTGCACCAGCTTCTGTCCTTGAAGCATTTTATTTCCGACTTTCTTTTCAAGAAAATCGTATGCTTGGGCAATGCCCCTCTGGTACAGGACCCTTATACATCTCAGTAGGTAGCAGTGGGTGGGGTGGGGGGTGCCTGCCTTGGGGTGAAATCTTGACTGACCCTCTAGCCTTGCTTAACCTAGATGCCCTGTATACACAGAGAGGCTGACAGTCCCTGCCCCGCCTGTCCTTCCGGTGATTCCAAAGATGAGGAAGGACTGTGCAACCAGCCAGGCAGGTCTGGACCCTCGTAGAGGCTGCCTGTCCCGCGTGGATGGTGCCCTTGCTCTCTGCGATGCCCACTCTCACTTGCAGGCATGTTCCACTTCTCTAGTTATGGACAAGTCCCACTCTGCTGCTCCCTCTCTATCTTCACTCACAAGAACACTTCCAACTCACAAGGAGTGAACCAAAGAAGACTTAGCAAAGGCAAACATCTCTCCCTGTGAGAGTCTGAGGAGGACATAAAACCTTGGTGGGTGTTTCCATGGAGGCGACTTTGGGGAAAATAAGCCTCCTTATTTCTGTCATTTGCAGAAAGAATTCTCATTCTTCTAATGGCGAACTCATGATTGCACTTTACAAGTCGTTTTATTTAATCCTCTCTGAAAGGCTATGAGGTAGGCATGTCCATCCTGCCTGCACTTCAACAGACAGATAGGTACATAGGTAGATAGAGAGATGATCACACTAATAATTGCTGACCACCTATGGCGTGCCAAGCACTGAACTAAATGCATCAGCCAGATACCCTGTCTATACACCGCAGTGAACATTATGGGACAGGGATTATTTTTAATCATTACCTTCACTTCACAGATGCAAAAACAAGCTTAGAGATGCTGGGTCTCAGAGCCACCAAGCACAGTGAAGGTGTGAGTCTTGGAGGTCTGACTGCAAGACCTGTGCTCAGATCCTGAGGTAACCCTGCACAGCCCCGCAGAGCCCAGAGCCAGGGCCTGGCACGTGGTAGGTGGTCTGGATTTCGAGCTCATAATCAGTACAGTGCCCCACATCTGCAGCTCAGAAAGATGGCAGGAGGGCTCTGCAAACCAATGCCTCTCAAATCTAACATGCACACCACTTACCTGGAGGCCTGTACATCACACGGCCTGATTTGGTGGGGCTCTGGTGTTCTGAGGGCCTGCTTTTTCTTGTAAGTTCCCAGTGGTGCCATGCTACTAAGCTCTGAATGCCTGTTGAAGCCATTGGTTCCTCTGGAGCTGTCAGACATTGGCTTTGCACCACACTTGGGCCCCAGAAAGCCCTGGCCTGAGCAACATTACTCTGGTCCCTCCAAGACAGTGGTTCTAAATGCAGGGGTGGGGTGTGGGGGGGATATAGGGGGGTGGCAGGTCAGCCAAGAAAGCATGCAAGCAAGAATCCCCAGGAAGACACTGGCCATGGTACTGACTCATGCTACAATGTAGATGAACCTTGTAAATATTGTGCTAAGTGAAAGAAGCCAGACACAAAAGGCCATGGATCATATGGTTCTGTTCCTGTGGGAAAACCAGAATAAGCAAACCCATAAAGACAGAAAGTAGATTAGTGGTTGGCAGGGGGCGGGGGCACAGGAGTGACTGCCAATGGATATGGGGTTAGTCTTGGGCAGGGGTAGGCAAACTTTTTGACTCGAGGGCCACAATGGGTTCTTAAACTGGACTGGAGGGCCGGAACAAAAGCATGGATGGAGTGTTTGTGTGAACTAATATAAATTCAAAGTAAACATCATTACATAAAAGGGTACAGTCTTTTTTTTTTTTTTTTTTTAGTTTTATTCATTTCAAACAGGCCGGATCCGGCCCGCGGGCCGTAGTTTGCTCACGGCTGGTCTTAGGTGATGAAATGTTTTGAAATTAGATAACGGCAATGGTTACACAACACTGCAAATATACTAAAACCACTGAATTGTCCACTTTAAAACCAATAAGAAGCATATCTCAGTTTTTAAAGTTGCAAATCAAAACCCCTAAATTAATAGCTTATCTAATAGGTAGTTGGAGTCATTCTCAAAGATACTTATTAGCACACTGGTTTCTATTCAGCTGATAAAATGATAAAGTGGAGCCATTTACCTTTTGTACCCAGCAGAGCACTCTTCTTGTACTGCTAGACTTGAACAGTCCAGGAAAACAGCATCCCAAGCATATTAACTGGGTTATTAATGGGACGACATTTGAGCTGCTTTTACCTCCTTCAACTGCCACCGCTGGGCTCGTGGGTACGACAGCACATTTGAGGTTTCCATTGGTAAACCCAGAGTTGAACAAGAACCGGCCTGATGCTGTTGAGTATGTCCTCCTATTCCTTCTTCCATTTTTCAGATCTTTGCTTTTCACCCCCCAGGAATATGGATTGCTTCCAGAACAGCATTTCAGCATCGCTGTTTACTGCTTTGCCACCAGTCTGACAATAAACTCAGGGCCCTCATCCTAATTTTAGGCTTTTGTTCAAATTTAAGTGTTTGAATATCCACACGTAAGTACATTTGACACATTGATACTCATAGGAGGGACCAGTTCCAATTCTCATTCATTCAAGGACTCAAGAGCCTGTGGAAAGGATTCTGACCCTGGAGTTTGTGAGCTGCTCTTCCTCACCGTGTTCATAGGCTGCTGTCTCTCCATCCTCCCAAGGTCATTGGGCTCTTGTCTGCCTGGTTCCCCTTTAAGATGATGACAGATATTCCAGTTAGGCATTAACCCACCACCTTGTCAATGTGCTCTGGAATGAACAGTTCTCCAGGTCACTTGCTTCTCACACTGTGATTTGCATAGGACTCCCCAGGGACCTGCCAAAATGCAAAATCTTACTTATTGGGTCAAGGAGGGGCCCAGACGTCTGCATTTCAACCAGCTCCCTGGTGACGCTGAGGGTGCTGGTCTGTGAACTGCATTTAGCAACAAGGACAGAAGCCATGGTCTCAGCATCCCAGGAGGTGGGCTGTAATACACAACATGCACTCATGGCTGCTGGATCCAGTGTAGCTGGTGAGCAGCACACAGGGAAATGCATGCTTGTGCCAGGAGAGGACCCGGAAAATGCACAGAGCTGCCTCCATGGAGTGGATGCTGCCATGGCCTCTGCCAGCACATGGTGCTGAGTGGTACATAGCAATACCAGCTGGTTGCTAGTGTGGCCCCAGGTACGCAGGAGACTTACTGTGGGGCCTGAGACTCAATCCATCACATTTCCAGGACATCCCTTAGTAGTCATGATCTTCCTGGGTTCCAAGAGGATCCATATAATTTACAGAACAGTACAATAGGTACTTGGCTAGCCTCGGGACAGCTGTTGGCTGTATGGTGGGTGACGCAACTTTCAAGAGTGGCCAAAGCCCATGCCTACTCCCACTTCCTACCACCCACCCTCCTGTTCCTTCTCTTCCCATTGAGAAGGAATTGCTCTGAGCCCTGCACCCTCGTGTGTGAGAACTGACATTGGGCCGTGCCACTGAAACTCCCCAGTGTAACCTGAGTGCAAATGCGCCAGTTCCAAGAGCATGACCCTTCTCCACACTCTCGTTCTCCTTGGCCGACTGAGCCCAATGATTCCAAGGAGGTTCCTGGTGGAGCAGCCTGGGCCTGAGTCGCCTCTGCCAGGAGAGCCCAGCTGCTCTGCCAGCACTGGTCTCAGCATGAGCTGGACAGAGACCTCTGTCCTGTCACACTGAGGCTCCAGAGCTTGTCCACTGACCCAGCAAAGCTGGGCATTCATGCCACACTCCCACCATCACAGGAACCCCACCATGACACCCAGCTGGTTAACAGGAAAGTGGGGACAGTGAGCCTGCACATGTAAAATCCCTCCTGTGTTTAGAGGTTTGTTCTCAGGGGTCCTGTTCAATGTCTCCTACATCTTACTCTTTAAAACAAAATACACCTGCCCATTGGCACCCAGGTCCTTCCAGGGACTCATGCTCTTTCGACATCAAGGGCAATGCTTCTCAAAGGTCAGGATCAGGTGAGCACCAAGTTTATTTAAATCTTAAGTTTCGCTGGCAGGAGTATATAATTATACCCTGGCTGCAAACGAGGCTAAGATGAAAGGGAGCTCTGGATGGGAGTGGGCAGTGAAGCTTGCGTTGGGAGGTGTGCTGGCTTCCTGTGGCTGCCATAACAAATTACCACAAACAGGGTGGCTTAAAACATGGGAATTCGTTCTCCCACCGTGCTGGAGGCCAAAAGTGTGAATTCGAGATGTTGTGAGATTGGTTCCTCTGGAGCTCTGAGAGAGGATCTTCTCCCTGCCTCTCCCAGCTTCTGGGGGCTGCTGGCAACTCTTGGTGTCCTTGGCTTGTGGGCGCATCACTCCCACCTGTGCCCTGTCTTCCCCTGGCCTTCTCCGTGTGCCTTCTCCCCTCCCTTCCCTTCTAAGGACGCTTGTCCTGGCATTTAGAGCCCACCCTGATCAGAATGATCTCATCCAAGACCCTTAATCACAACAAAGACCCTTTTCCCAAATAAGGTCACATTCACAGGCCTGGGAGAGGGGGGATATATCTTTCAGGGGACCACCACCCAATCCAGTACAGGAGCCACAGAGAAGCAACATGCTCCCAAAGGGACTGTTGAACTATTGACTGACCTCTGAGCTTCATAGGCTGGGGACACCATGTGGCCCATGTGTGTTCTGTATGAGTGTCTCCCATCCTGTGACCCTCATGTGGTTCAGCCAGTAACCCCCACCTGGCAGTGTCTGGCAGGGCATCACACACCCCCCCCCCCCCGATGTGTGCTCTGCCTGGGGAACAGCACACTGCTGGAATGGAATAGAAGACTTCTTTAATCTGTGTGCTCATTTGGGTTTTCAGGAACCCAACACAGAGCACCCCCATTTGAAGAGAACATTGCCCCGAGTAGAGGGAAACAGGCAGGCTGCCCGAACCCTCCGGGTGTCAGACACGTGGCCCACCTGAGACTTTTGTCAAGAAGCTTTATTCCCAAAGTAGCTGAGCCCCCAGGACAGGAGGTGGGCGGGACCCACACTCTATGCCTTGGTGTGCCGGCTCCAGTCCTGCTCACTTACTCATTGAAATCAGAGCGGAATGGACTTTATTATATTATTGGGAGTTTCTCAAATGGAATCCACTTAAGTGTCATTACGAGGTGAGGCATTAGGGGAGCGTCCTGACAGAAGGAGCGTGTGTGTGAAGAAGGTGCCGTGTGATCGTGACTGAATTTGGTTCTTCTGTCATATTCGAATGTTGAGCATGGACCCTGCAGGCCACCCTCTTAACCAACGACCACCGGGTCCGTGAGGCTGAGGATTTGGGGCCCTGGGAGCCTCCAGTAGGAGAACCCGGATACCCTGTCCCGCACTCAGGACCTGATGCCCAGGGCTGCTGGTGGTGGTATTTTTTACAGAAAAGGTGAAGATGGTTTATTTTCTTTCTGTAATTGAGAGCACCAGAAAGATTTTGTGTGAGGGCCAGCTTTCAAAAGGACTGATCTTCCTTTCATTTGAACTTGTTCTTTTCAGGAACTCACCATGATCCGTGGCCTCTGTTACTACAAAATCAGCTTCTCAGTCTCTCCCATCCTGGTCACACGTGCTCACCGAGGTGAAAAGGGATGCCCTTCAGAGTTTAAGACTCCTTAAGAGAAGGGTTCCTCTGGCTCCTGGTACACCCAATGAAAACAACAAAAATGTTAGAAGTGCTCGGCTGAGACTCAGGCCCCAGATTACCTAGGAGGCACAGGTCGCCCATACCTGGCCACACTTGGCCTTGTTTGGTCCAATTCCCTGTGCGTGTCAATGCACCAGTACGCCAGGATAGATTCCTCCCCACCAAGCACCCAGCAGCCTGGTGAAGCTCAGACCATCAGGTGCTGTGTGGACTCCACCCCAGGTTTCCTCCTCAAACCTATAATATTGTGAAACCCAAACCAAAAGGAGACCTAAAAGATGGGACATTTTCCTCCAGACTCATGACTTCATTGTTCGTCCTGAAGTCGCCTGGATTTATATCCTACAAGGGACACTGGTTTTCACAGGCTGGGTCACTATGACCCTCACAGCAACCACTTTCCTGTGAGCTGGTTATCTCAGGGGAGGGGTGTGCCAAGGTCCCTGGACCGAGAGGTCTCGTCCTGAGCTGAGTTGTTCAGAGCTTGCATTCTGCTGTCCCGTACACAAATAAACATTCAAAATGGACTCGTTCACGTGTGGATGATCGTAAGTTGGGTATTAGAGGATGGCGCACATCTTAGGATGAAGGTGGACTGGAGTAGCCCCAGGAACCCTCCATCTCCACGGTTCTGTGCTCTTGTGTAGTCATGGAGACTCACCTGCCAGACTCTCCAACTTGTGCCGAGTCTGTCCACATGACCTTGGATTCTAACTGACCTCTACGGCAACCCTGCTTACCTTCAGGTTTTGAAATAAAAGGAGCGTGCCCTCTGATGTTGTGACCCCTGTCACTTCTATCATCAAGGGTAGCACAGCATTCCTCAACCTTTAAACCATCAGTTATGTGTCCTGCTTCCAGACTAGAATGCAATCAATACTTACTTCTTCGGGCAAGTGTCTACCCGCAGCTTGCTGAGCCGAGCAAGTAAAATATTTATGAGCCGACCGACCGGTTTTAACTGTTCCCTATCATTACTTTACTACAGCCAACCTTCAGAGCCTCACGTCTGCAACTAATCTGTTTTGAGCACAACTTGCAGACTCTATGTTCTAGTAAGTCTGAGGACACTTAGAATCTAGGAGTCAAAAATTCACATTAAAAGATGCATATTCTCTCCCAAGTCATTGTGAACTGTCTCAGGTAAATGCCATGTTTAAGCTGAGTTTCTTCAACATCTACTTTGGGCACAGGAATCGGCTCCAGGGCTGAGGCGGTCTTTCCTGAAGCCACGCCTTTGTAGGCGAGGAGCCAAGGCAGAGAGCCTCAGTGCAGCCCCCTCCGGGAGCCCACTGGGTGCCGGACCACCTCTCACCAGATTCTCTGCCTGTGCCTCTCTTCCCTCTAGTCTGTGGCCCCTCAGTGACAGTCTCTTTTGTCTTTGTATCCTCCATGCTTTCCTCACAGCTTGGCAAAGAGTTTGCCCTGAATGCATTTCACTGCACTCAGATGAAGTTCAGAATCATGAAAGGGTATTAGCGACTATGTCCCCCAAAGAGCTTCATCATCAACCCCTGGTCTGCACATTCCCTACAGCACCACTAGTTTCTATGCGCACTTGACTTTGTCTCATTCCGCTAACCACAGAGACCATCGCTTGGAGTCAGAACCTGTGGCCCTGTGCCCGTCTCTCCTGCAGCGGCTGGGGGTCAGGGGTTGCCGCTGTGCCTCACGGTGACCTAGTGCAGGACGTGCATTCATTTTCAGTGTTGGCCTCCAAACAGCTGTGCTGGCGGTGGAGCGAATCCATAGGAGGGAGGGGTGAGAGGAAGCAGAACCAAACCTCCCACCACACAAGGGCAGGAAGCCAGGGGACCAACGGGGCCATGGGCAGAGTTGGGGTTCCCTCAGCTCCTGGGGAGCACAGACATCAAGAGTGGTTATTTCCCGCAGGAGGACATGCCACCCATTCCTGCAGCCAGACTAGTGCACTCAGATCAGTCTTATGCCGGCAACAGCTGGGAACTGGGGCCTGACTTCAGATCATGGTCTCTGGTCCGCTTTGCATGGAATAAAGAGGCACTTTATGCAAGTTGGGTAGCTGCAAACATGGAAATGTTGGTGTGGAGTTGCTCCATCTCCATGTCCCTAAACTTTCCTGCTTAAAGGGACATCCAAATGCTTCTGAAACCTGCAGATTGACAGGTCCTGCAGTTGGTCTGGGCTGGAGCAGTTTTAAGGTTTGCTTTTCACAGGGTTCCCTGTGAGGCTCATCAGGGGTTTTTGGAAGATACCACTCTGGTCCTCAAGGAAGCTACGGCCCCGTCATGCTCAGTTTCCCTCGTGACTGCAGTGGGAACACCCAGGACTAGGGTGGGTCCTCGTCGATGGGGCAGAAAGGGAAGGGTGTCCTGGACTCTGGCCAGCCTTGGGAACCCACTGTCCTGCAAGTGTGGGACACACACAGTTCATGTCACTCGCTGTCGCTCCTTTTCAGGTGGCACCTTCAAAGACCCTGGGAGCAGCAGCACAGCCCTCGGGATGCTCGGTAGGCGCCGGCCCAGGGCAGCTGCTCATGATCCTCCCCGAGGGCTGCATTTGCCTGGATCTGGTTTGATGAGTTTGGTGTCTCACTTTTGCCTGTTCATGCTATCGCTGCCCTGATACCATCAGTTTTCAACTGCACGATAAAAAACGCACGTGTAAGACACAAACCTCCCGGGCGGAGGAATGGCTCCCACGTGGGCCCAGGCCAGCGTTTGGAGAGCAGCAGTGGTGAGGAGAGGGGGAAAGAGAAAGCAGTGCTGCTCACCAAGGGGCGGGTTCCAATAACACTGACGAAGAACTTTTCCTAGAGGACAGTGGCTAAGGGGAACACGTGGCGGCCTAGTGGTGTGGGACCTGGAAATGAAGGTTTTGAGGAGGATGCTTTAGAAATCCAGCCCAAATGGAGATCACCTTACCTGCATGCTGAAACTGAAGGAAGGTAAGCATTCCAGCCTGAGCGCGCCTTCTCAGGGAGACACCTGGGTGGCACACCGGGCCCCTGGCTGTACGCTGCTGACAAAAGTGAGAATGGCTGACTGCCCCTCCCTGAGCTCCTTCCAGGAGGAGGGGGAGTCTGAGACAGTTGAGGAAAATGTCCTCTGGGGAATGGGGTGGGAGAGCGTCTAAGGGAAGAAACAGAAGATGCTCACTGGATGCCATGCTTAGAAACAGGTTTCGTTCAATTGAATAGAATTTGAGTGCATAGTCACTGCATTCTGGACATGACACGTGGTAGAAGGATGAGCCAGCACAGAACTCAGAGCCCAGACACAAGACCAAATAAATTACAAGACAATGTCATGTACACAGCTTCTGAAAATAGGCAGATATGGAAGGAGCTCAGAGGACTGCAAGGTTAGACTTGGGTACCCAGAAAGCTCTCAGCAGGAGGGGCTATTGGAGTTGCTGCCAGAGGAAACCAACAATCCAGGGCCCTAGCTGGCTGGCATCCTCCTCTCCTGTCATGCATCTGTTTTCTCTGTGGCATTATTCACTCTGTCCCTTTTCTTAAAGCTTGTTTTTCATTTCATCCTGGGCAATACATCTCCCTTTCATCTTCTCTGAGTCTTTGGCCTAGAGCAGGGTCTTAAGGTGACCTGTCAATAAAGGTTTTGTGACCCCACTTTAAGCATACAGGTGATAACCTGTGCAGTGTTCTCAGGTTAGGAGGTTGGGTAGAATCAGGCAGTAGTCTCAAGGGTATACCAGATGGTCCAGTTGGAAAGGGCAGCTATTTGTAGGTATAAGCTAGAGTGGGGGCCAGTGGTGGAAGTCTGGAAGCTTGTCTGAGAGAAGAGGCTGCCCAAAGCAGGAGAAGCAGGCTCCACAATCTGAGTAAAGGACACAGTCATAAGAAAGGTTGTATCACAGGGCTGTGGGTGAGGGTCTTGCTATGAGGCCACAGCCATTTAGCTAAGGTTAGAGCCTCCGGTGGCCCTATGCATATCACAGTCTGTCCTCGTTAGTGCGTGCTATCATACCAAAATGCCATAGATTGGGGGGCTTAGACAACAGGAATTTATTTCTCACAGTTCTGGAGGTCGTAAGTCCAAGATCAGGATTCCAGCATGGTTAGATTCTGGTAAAAATTCTTCTTTGCCTTCTCACTGTGCCTCATATGGTGGAGAGGAAGAGATCACAATCTCCCTGGTGTCTATTCCTATAAGGCCACTGATCTCATTATGAGTGCCCCATATTCATGACCTTATGTAAACCTAATCACTTCCCAAATGTCCCATCTCCAAAGCCCATCACCTTGGGGGGTAGGGCTCCAGCATATGGGTTTGGGGGACACAGTTCATTCAGTCTATAGCACAGTCCAAAGTGGTCAGGATGAATGGCTGAAAGTACACGTGTTTTAATCATCAACTTCAGAGATGAGGTGGGACCATGAGCCAGCTGGCCAGGGGCATACCTAGGAAGATGCCTGTGGGGACTGTCTGCAGCATGTCTTTTTAACTGGGGCCAAAAATCGGACTTGTGGTCCTGTAGGCTCAGGAATACTCTCTCATCAGGACCCAGGATTGATCAACACCATGGTGCCAATGGACTGGTTTGTAAGACAAACCACACCTGTCAAGTGGATTGGAAACTCGTATCAGCCTGATCAATGAATTCCCTTCTATGGTGTTTTAGGGGGCAACCAAACTTCGTACTGGTTTGGCCTTCAAGATGGTTATCTTTCTGTCTTGATCCATCAGTAATGATATTCAGGTTCAATTCTAAAATAGGAAAAGTTGGTTTCTAAGTTCCAGAGGAACACTATAAGGGAACTCAACCATTGACTCTCAGCTCTAACATATATACCCATTTATGAACTAGAGGAGTTATGTTTCTGCTATTATAAATTTAAAATCACCATTAAAGATTATGCCTCTAACTAATTGAATTAAATTTAAAGAAAGAAAATGCTCAAATCATAAGTTCTCTGAAAGGTAAAATTTCCTTCAAAATCTGGTAGGAATTTGGAATTCCTGAACAAATTGCAAATTTGATTAAAAGCAAAGGAAACGTAGGGTCGTGTGTGTGTGTGTGTGTGTGTGTGTGTGTGTGTGTGTGTGTTCTTATATCCGGTGGTTCTAGGAGATATTTCTAAGTGGCAAGTTCACAGTACTTGCAGTGGCCACTGGAGCATGCTTATGACAACTCATTTAAACTTGCAGGAACATAAGAGTGAGCATTTTTGAAGTGGAATTTGCTAAGTTTTTTCCCTTCACATTTAGTAACTAAAGGGGTCCTGGACCATTCATTCCCTACATAAAGTTTTGGTGGTAGTTCCAGCCAATGTTGCCAATTTAAAAGATTTGCATAAGCTTAAGATAG
Source organism: Myotis myotis (assembly GCF_014108235.1). Lineage (NCBI taxonomy): Eukaryota > Metazoa > Chordata > Mammalia > Chiroptera > Vespertilionidae > Myotis > Myotis myotis. Next base: position 33,106,616 of record NW_023416390.1, on the reverse strand, counting down.
AATCTGAATTTTGAGCTACCTATCCTAACTCAATAGCTGAACTTTTTGAGATTCACCTCCCTCAATTCCTTCTAGAAAGGCCGATCCAGCTATAGAAATATTCCCTCTGCCTGGGCAGGCACTGGCTGACTCTGCTCACAGATGCAATTCAGAAGGCAGGGCTGGGTTATTTATCATAAAACACGGAGGTCGCTTCAGGCTGTGTGGCACGAAAAGCTGTCCAACGTGTCCATCATGGTGAACTCTCAGAGGAACTCGGCCAATTCAAGGGAAGAAAAAAACTTTAAGAGAATTTGGGATGTACCCAGACTCCTGCTGTGGATAAACAAGTTAATCAAGTTCCCAGTGGCTTTGATGATCTTTTGCACAATCTGAAACACAGACGCCAGGGTTTGAGGGAGAATCTCCTCACTTCCCCACCCCCACCTTCAGCCCCCTCAGAGGCAGGACGGGCTCTGCAGAGAAGTGGCCTGTGTGCTCGGAGGGTGAATGAGGCCTTCTCACACTTATCCCCGAGGGAGCTTGCGGGTTTAGCAAGCTCTGCGGGTGGATTAGCAAGTGACCGATACTGTAAGTCGGTGACCCAAGATCAGCAAATTAGAGACTTGTACTGCACGTTCCTGTAGATTTGTGACACAAAGAGATAAAAGTGGCATCTGACTTAAAAACCTGGCTCTAAGGGGGCTTGATGTGGCCGGGGTGGTATTTAACTGCTAAAACGGAGACTGAAAAATATCAGAGATTAATTTTTACCTCCTGGCGACGAACTAGATTGCAGGCTCGACTGCATAACTGGTGTTTTGTGTAAAACTTTATGAATGTCACAAATTTCAAGTGAAGAGGTTAAGGCAAGAATTCCTGTCAGCTTTACAAATGGGAAACTAAGATGCGGGTCCGAGGTTACAAAGCTAGAAAGTTTCAAATCCAGTACTTGGCTTCATACTTGATCATTCTCCACTCCTCCAAGCTCAGGTGGGCTGTAGTACAGGTAATTGTGCCCGATCTGATTCCTTCCAGCCCAACCTCTCCTCAAAATATAGTTCATGAGCACATGGTATTATAGAAGTTCCTCTGAATGCTGTAAGGGGGGGCGGGGGCGGGGAAGCAACTAGCACTGAGATTGCTTTGATCTCTGGAGCTTACTGACTTTCAAAGACTTGAGTTATCTTTGTTCATGTTTATTGTGAATACTGATTTACTTGTATTAGTTCCTAATGGCCTATTTGTGCTTTTTTATTTACCAGGTTGTTCCTTTGCTGCTATTTTTCTCCCTTTCGGCTTTCTCTTGAATTGATGGTCTTCTTTAGTTTCTTTTTCCTCCTTCCCACTCATTTGCAATTAATATTTTTATTTCTTCACTGGTTTTGTGGAAAGTTTAAATATACATTCCTCCTTAACAAATTGTAAGGTAAATCAGTGTCTCTGCCCTCGTGAATACGCGAGGACTTTGGGACACACTAACTCCAGGCCTTACGAGCATCTTCCACATAGTGTTATATCGATTTTTAGCAACACCTTATTTCTGTTGCTCCACAATTAGGCCTGGCTATTGCTATGATTGTGTACAGATAATACCCAGTATTAGCTGTTTATTGCTGTATGACAAATGATCCCCAAATGTAGCAACTTAAAATAACAAATAGTCATTATCTCACAGCCTCTGTAGGTCAGGAATCCAGGAGCAGCTTAGCTCACGGTCCTCCAGAAGGCTGCCATCAAGGTGTCAGCTATGGTGGCCATCATTGGAAGCCTCAACAGGAGCATTGCTCTGAGCTCACGCTCCTGGTTTGGCAGGCCTTCAGTTCCTCCTGGGCTGCTGGAGTGAGGGCCTAGTTCCTCCCCACACATACCATGTGGGTTTCTTCGTCAGGCTACTCACAAGTGGCAGCTTGCTTCCCCCAGAATGAGTGATCTGAGAGAGACTGAGAAAGAGAGAGCCAACGTCTTTTTATAACCTAACCTTGGAAGTGACATTTCATTACTGCTACTGCATTATACTTTTTAGAAGCTAAGTCACCAGGTCCAGCCCAGCTCAAAGGAAGGAGATTGCACATGGTCATGAATATCAAGAAGCTGAGATCATTGCGGGGGAGGGGTTCATCCTAAGGGCTTGCTCAATATGTAAATGTAACCACTTGCTCAGCCACTCACCATTACTTCTTAGTGCATCAATTAATCATCCTTCAAGTGAAGGTCCGTGAGTGGAAAATATTCTCCATTTGTCATAATATTTATTTTTGTCCTCACTCTTAAGTGATAATTTATCTTAATTTATTGAAGTTGGCAGTTCTTCCTTAGCCTTTTGAATATCTAATTCCATTATTTTTGGCTTCTATTGTAGCTAAAGAGAAATCTGCTGTCATCCTGTTGTTTGGACTACATTATTACTATTTCTAAGATTTTTTTTCTTTTTGTTATGGGTGCTCAGCAGTTTCACTGTGATTCATTTATGCATAAATTGATTTTTATTTATTTTGTTCAAGATGTTCTGTGAATTTCCAATTAAAATAGAGTTGCCAGATAAAATACAGGAAGCTCAGCTAAATTTGAGTTTCAGGTCAGTATGACCAAAATATTGCATGAGACATGATTCTACTAAAAAATATATATTGCTGTTCTAAAATTCCAATTTAATCAGGAATCTGGTAAATTTTTTTTGTTAAATTTGGCAACCTGAAATTTGAGGATTCTTGTCTTTCATCTAATCTGGAAAATCCTCCATCATAAGCTCTTCAAACATTGCATTTCCTCTAACCTCTCTGTTTCCTCCTTCTGAATTCTCATTTAAATATGTTTGTATTAGTGTTCTAGAGCTGCCAACACAAAAACTGGGTGGCTTAAAACAACAGAAATATCTTCTCACCGTTCTGGAGGCCAGAGCCTGAAGTTGAGATGTCAGCATGGCTGAGCTCTCTCGGAAGCTTCCAGAGAAGAACCTTCCTCACCTCTTCCTAGCTCCTGGTGGCTGTTTCTACTTGTAGCTGCATCACTCCTACCTCTGCCCCTGTATTTGCATGGCCTTCTTCCCTGATTCTCTGTGCCTCTATGTCTCTGTGTCTTCACGTGACCTTCTTATAAGGATACCAGTCATTAGATGAGGGCCCACCTTCATCTACTAGTATATGACCCATCCTTGCTAATTACATTTGCAGAGACCCTATTTCCAATTAAGGTCCCATTCAGAGTCTCCAGATATACATGAACTTGGGGAGAACATTATTCAACCCAGTACAATGTTACACATTTGAATAATTTTTAGTGAAACTTTTTATAAAACTGAAAGACCAAAGGCATATTTAGTCATAAATTAAGGCTAGAGAGCTTAACTGAATCTATTTTTCATACTACCTTTAGTCAAATTATCTCCCATTAGTTATCCCTCTTTATTTCTTTTATCAGTCTGCTCTGTTTTCATTATTCATTAGTCTTCCTACCATTTTCTATTTCTTCTTAAGAAGCACTTTCATAGCCTTAAACACACTAATAGTTTGGTCCTTTTAGAGAATTCTATTATCTCAAGATCTTTGATTGCTATGGACCAACTTATGTTTCAAACTAAACTGAGGGATCTCTGCACCACACCAATACTATAAATGCAGATGGGTCATTTTTCCTTTTCAGAGCCCTGGACAGAGGCACGTTGGTAGGTAGAGTTTTCTGTGATCTCTTCAGTTTCAAGAATCTCAGCTTTATGCAAAGGTCTCAGTTCCAACTCCCTACCAAACCTCAGCTCCTGCCTTCATAGGGTGCTAACAAAGATTCTAGCTGTGAGGCATATTTCTGGGTCTGATGATTCCCTTTTCCCAGCCTTGGTGACTGCAACTATGATTCACACTGTACTAGTATTGCTCTGGGTTTGGTTTCCCTCTGTTTCCAGCATTGAGGGTCTCTCTTGTTTGTTAAATCAATTATGTATTTTTAAATAAACTTGGTCATATTTTATCTAACAGTTTTGGATATTTTTAGATGGGGCATTTCTTTGACTCTGCCAAGGAGCCAATTCTGGAAGGCCAGGCTCTGGGGTTTATTAAAACCAAGATAACTAGCTCTCCCATTATGTTAGCTTACTGTCAGCTTGGGATTCAGTGTCAAACATGCAGCAAGAAGTTCTGTTTTTCATGTGTGATACCTAATTATAGCTTATGGACCAGCTTAGGCTCTTCACGCAGCTTAGTGGATTTTTCAAAATGTGGTTGCAATATTGAAATAATTGCATGTCATTCTGTTTTCATTATTTCCTCTCCCTAGGGATTGCTAGGAAATCCAGGAGGAATGGATCCAACAGACATCAGACAGATGTTTGGCATTTTCTGAATATGGCTGTTTTCACTCAAAGTTTAAGAAACATGGGGAAGAGAAGTGACGACTGTACTGAGAAGTCAAGGAGTCAGATTATGGATGTACCTCTGCCATTAACCAGGTGACCATTTCTATCAGAGTGTCAGGTTGTAGATCCACTTCTACCAGTAAGTAGGTACCATTTCTATCTCACAATTTTTCATCTACAAAATAAGAACATTGGGCAAAATGTCATGTAAGTTCCTTCTAGTGCTTACATAATTTGTAAGGGTTTGGAGTGGGGGTCAGTTGGGGAGCTAGAGTTTCAATGCAGTTTGGAAGCCATGCAGAGGTTCTGGTGGACTTACCTTGCAGAGGAGCAGGAGGGGGCTTGTTCCTGCTCCTGACACGAGGGTGGGAGCACGACCTCTCCCAGGCCTTGGTCTTTGCCTCTCTCATTTATGGCTCACTTGCAGCTCACCTACCCCCTGTCCCTGTGAGGTGCCCCTGCTGTTATGGCTTCTGCCAGCACTTCTCAATCCTGCCCATCTTCTCTCTGGTCATGGAAGAGGACAAGACCTCTTCCACTGGGCTATTTCTGGTGTCTGTACTCTGCACTGGTGGAGATGCCACGAATCCATACAGAGTCCCCCACTTTCCGGCAGAAACTTCCTCCTTCTCCGATTCCCCTTACTTTGATGAAACACCATGCTTCCTGAGAATTACAATTCATGCAACCTTTTCATTTTCCATGTTCTAGCCACTTTTCTTGTGAAATGTCTTATATGCAAATTGTGTGCATTGAATAAATAGTTTTTGAGTTAAGCTAGGCACCAACCTGAACATAGAGCAAAAATACAGAATTACAGAATGAGAAAGCAGACCCCTGAACTTTGAGGTAGAAAAGAGAAGCAGGTAAACAAGATAATTATGACTTATGCTATGTGATAAGTGGTCTGGAAGGAAAATAGGGGGCCGAGAGAGTGAATGACAGGGTGGAAGAACTGGGTCAGCTTACTCAGGGGGCCTCTGAGAACGCTGAGGGCTAAGGAGGAGCCAGTGAAGCTAAGAACCAGGGAGTTCCAGCAACAAGTGCAGACTAGGGAGGGAGAGTCTGGGGTCGTGGGACCTGTGAGAAGCCTGGGGTAGAGTGGCCAAGGGGAGTCCATGCTGGTCTCCTAGTTTGGCTTAGTCAATCTGGTTTAGTCTCTGATCAAAACCTGTCTAGGATCCTCCAGCTCATGCCTCAAGCTTTCTCAATTCCAGTTCCTCTTCCATAGCTCTGCCATTTTATTTTCCTTAAACACTACTTTTTAATGTTACTTTTCTCTTGAAGGTATTTTTCATTTCTTACTGAGATATACTTAACATATAACATTATGTTAGTTTCAGGTGTACAATATAATGATTTGATATTTGTACATGTTGCACAATGATCACCACAATAAGTCCAGTTAATATCTGTTACTGTACATTACAAAAAAATTTTTGTTACTCCCTGTCTTAGTTTGCCTCTCCAATTAAATTTGAAGAACCTACAGAGTCGTCACCAAATCTCAAACTTTCTCTCAACTCCTAACATATCTATTCCAATGCCAGACAGTTCATCATTCAAAACATACCTTTTTCGTGGTATTTGAAGGGTTCAGGGGGAGGGAGAAAAACAACATACCTTTTTTAACAAAATGTAGTACATTCATGTAGTGGAATATTATTTAGCAATAAGCAGGAATGCTACATGCTATAACGTGAATGAACCTCAAAACCATTATGCTAAGTGAAAGAAGACAAAAACTACAGATTATATGATTCTATTCACTTTAAATGTCCAGAAAAGATAAATCTATAGAGTTTGGAAACAGAAACTGGAATGTGATGATAATTGCCCAGTTTCATAAATGTACTAAATTCCATTGACTTGTATTCTTGTGAATATATAAATATATACAAATATTTTATGATATGTAAATTATACACCAATAAGGCAGCACACACACACATTCTCTGACTTACAAACTGAAATGAGCAATAGTTGACTGAGTCTGAGGGAAAAGTAATAGTAAGGTTTTGCCATCAGCTTTGCAAAGGGAGAGAGCATTCTATTCTAACTGATGTGCAGGCGGGGCTGTTGGTGGAGAAAAATCCCTCAAGGGGAATAGAGCAATTGATCCATTATAGGGAATTAAAATGCCCCTTAGGAATGTTAAAGACCATATGCCTTGATCTCATAATCACCCAACAAGCTTCAATCTGTAACTTAATGTTTGAATGACATCTAACCAGGGGGCTGACTCAGTTTTCAGGCAAATTCTATGAACCACAATAGGTAAATTCATCCTCAGCCTGACATAATTTTCTTGTGAATTTGGATTTATGGAACGAATTTTCTTAAGTTTGTACATTCCTGGATTTGGGGTTTGAAATTTTAACCCCCTAGTTAAAATTACCAGCTGTTCCTTGGGCACAGATACCTTTGTCCCCAAAGTGCATCACTTACCAGTTTTAGTCTTCAGTTCCCACCCTGCTCTGCTCTGCCTCTGTTTATCTGGGAGCAGAGCCCCCAGGAAGAAGTATCCCAAGATCTTTCTTCTGGGCTCCTGGTCTGAGATTTGAGTCAAGTCCCAAGAATGAACTAGACCCCTGGATCACCCAAACCCATGCAAGGTCCTCAATTAAGCATGAAGGAAAGCAGCTCAAGACAGGAACCTGCTCTCCAAGAGGTTTTCGGAACACAGTGCATTTCAAGAGAATAGTGTGAACCACTCAAGGATTTCAACTCTACCTTCCCTGCAGGATCTTAGCAGGATAATTCAATGCAGGGACAACCAGGGCCCTGCCACCTTGCTGTGGACTGAACCACAGTCACCTCCTGGGAGCTAATTAGATTCTGCTTCCTCCACGGTTTGGTGTTACCTATGGGGAGTGAACAGGTCACTGGAGTTGGTGCCATTCGGCCCATCACCAGTGCCATGGTTTGGCCATTAGTAGGGTTGGCTGAATGACATGAAGGGAAGAAAGGTAGAGTCAGGTGGCTGAGGACCCCTGCGACTGCGTTCTGCTGGGTCACCTGCAGACCTGCCACTTGGGGACACTTGTTGAGGAAAGGAAGGATGAAGTTGGAAGGCCATAAGGTGCCCAGGTCACATCTGGCAGACAGTGCCACCTAGGTAAACTAGCCAGCCACCATAGTGTGGCAAAGCTGGGTGTGACACAAGCCAGTACCTAGAGCCTGAGTACAACCCATACAGGGAGAAGTGTCTTTGCTGCTTTATTCACACCCAAAGGACAGTCTATGTAATCACTCTAGGGCCCAGCCGGCTTGGCTCAGTGGTTGAGCATGACCTATGAACCCAGAGGTCATGGTTCGATTCCCAGTCAGGGCACATGACCAGATTTGCGGGCCTAAACGCCAGTATGGGGTATGCAGGAGGCAGCCGATCAATGACTCTCTCTCGTCATTGATGTTTCCATCTCTCGCTCTCCCTTCCTCGTTGAAATCAATAAAATAAATATATATATACATACATATACATATGTATATGTATATGTATATGTATGTATATACATATATTTTTTTAAAGAATCACTTCAGGGACCTTCTATACCGACATATTTGTGATATGCTGCCCCAAAGCCAATTAGCATAATGAATCAGGTGGAAAGGCAAGATGAGGTCAAATGTGTATATGTTTGTCAGAAAAAAGCACATGTGTCAGACAGCAACATGGTCTTTATCTTTCAATTCTATTCAGATCTTGGGGAGGTAAAAAGCCAGCTATAGAAATTTTAAAATATCTGGATTTGTGCATTAGAAAGGTAAAAATATAAAACCTTTGAAATGTGATTTTTATCCAACAACCTATTACAATAATTATCAAATGTAAAACCAAGTGTGTGTGTTTTTAATTTTTATTTGCAAAATACAAGCAAACATCAGGATATGAAGAAAGAATTTCATCAGAATGCTTTTTATTCTTCCACCCCAAAGTGCATGACTTTTGCCCCAGGCCTCCCTCCGTCTATTGGGCTACTTCATCCTGGGAAACGAATTAGGCCATCAGGGCCTCTCCGGGGATATTTGAAATGTCTGCCCCTTCCCGGGGCTTATAAATCATTCATCTTAACCTAAGCCTGAGTGGACTTGTCTACCCTCCCCCTCTGTGCTTGAGATTGAAACGGCCCCCTCTTTCAAGCCCCGTCATTCAGGCCCACAGAAGTTCAGGCTAAAGATTCATTCTGAAACAGAGATATTTATCTTTCTGTACACAACCTACCCATTGTTGTTGAGATGTTGAGCCAACGAAATGATCCTGTTAGACATGAGTAGAGCAAGGAGGACGGGCCAGGTACAGAAGCTCACCAGGCCAGAAAGCTCCAGAGGTGTAGCAAGGAGCAAAACTGGGAAAATAAGAACCTTGCCCCTGGGGAACCTTTCCTCCCCTAACATATCACTGGTCATGTGGTTTGGACCCCTGATCTTTCATATCATTGGTCAGGTAGTTTAGACCTCTGGCCCTTTCTCCCTAAAGATAACATCTGGCCTCAGTTATATTTCAGCTCCAGTCCCAGGAAAGCAGCAAAACCAGACAAGAGGCGCCATGGCTGCCTCAGGACCAGCTATAGTGACAAATGACCCCCCGCCCTGGCTCTGACCAATCAGTGGAGACCACAATCTTGAAAGAGCACACCTGGAAAGATGATGAATGTCCTACTGAGACCCTCCCGTGAGACCTCCCCTAAGATTTCCACCTGCAAGAGATAAATACCCTCAGGACAAAGGACCCAGTGTGCACTCTCCCTCCAAGGAGCAGACACGGCCATTCCCCCACAGGCCCGTAACCCCTAACCTCTAAGGGAACCCATGAGACTTGCAACCAGGGGAACAATGGGCGGTGGCTAACTCCCTGAACCTGTCTCCAAGGCCCCCTTTCCGCTGACTTCTCAGTGAGCCAAGCAGCCCAGCCTGGGCTCTCCTGCTGCTTCTTCTATGCCCTTCCTAAGTACATTTTTGCTGCCATCGTGGACCCAGTACCCTTTGGCTCAGTGCTGTGTAGCCCTTCTCTTTGGATATCCCCAACCTTCCAACCCCTTTTCCTTAAATAGATTCTATTTTTCTTTAATCACCATCTGAAATGGCTGTTTAGCCTGCCTGCGCATTACCAACTTTAACCTTTCAGATCCTTAGTACAAACCTAAGATTTCTTCTTCAGTTTTTGTTGTTAAAATGCTTATTTTATTGATTTTAGGATGCTTTAAAGGGAGTGTGTAGGAACTCCATTTGGAATGCACAAGTAGGGAGCTGGGGTCTCTGGGCACAGACACGTTTGTAGAAGAAAAGACCATCGCAGTCCCAGACTGAGTCCCCAGCAGGCTCTTGCTATTCCCCAGCTATTCAAGGAAGCTCTTCCCGTTGTTGGACTGTGGGCCCCAGTGTCTCCCCATTTTTCCGCTCCAGTGTCCCAGGCAGCTTTCAAGTCCTAACGCACTCGCTCAGCTGGTCTGCTGAGCCATAACAGTCTCCCAAGATGTTCCTCAGTATTAGGCCAGGGGCCGTCTATTTGCTCACCTCTCTTCAGACCCCCACGCAGAGCTCTGTTGCAGCTGCTCCCAGAGGCGCTGGACCCTGACCCCTTGGGATTCATATGGGATCTCATGGGACTTGCATTCCTCACTTTACTTGGGGAGATCTGCTTTCGGGGCGTCTGCCAGTTAGTGAAGGCACCGGGGGTTTGCCACCCTGAAGCTACTTTTTGAGATATTGATTTTAAGCTGTTTATTAGGAAACAAGACTAAGAAAGAACCTTTGACTCTTCCCCCTTTTTCCTGCCCAAGGGATTCAGACAGAAAAACCCGCCCCAGGAAGATCTGAAGATGCTGCCTTATCCTGGTTTGAATTCACTGTGGCAAAAGGAGGGCTTCAGGCAGGTGCCTGTCAGCTAGACCCCCCTGTGTCCCATTGTCTCTGAGTCACGAGGGGGATTTTCCTGCCAGGTATGTTCTGCTCCTCCTTGGCTACCTATAAATTGTCCATTTTCACTTCTGAAGTCTAATACCTCGTCCCTGCCCCTTTTCTCCTGTGCCCCCAAATGTCTTACATTCCGATGTTGCCTCGCTGTCTTTGGAATATTTATGCTTATGCAAATTCCCCGTGCCCACATATTCAAATTTTGATTTTCTCCTGTTAATCTGTCTCATGTTAATTGGATTATTAGCCCAGCCAGAAGAACTTAGAAGGCGGGAGGAAAAAATATTAATATTATTTAGCCCCCACACGAGATAACCCATGAAAAGCAAAGACAACTATGTCTTTGTATCCCATTCAAAAATATTATGAATTAGATATCTTACATATTTTTGGTACTAAGTCTTTCAAACCTGGCATCAACTTTATACTCAGGGAACCACTGAAGTCACGTCAGCCACATGTCAAGTGTTCAGCTGTCACTTGGGGCTCAGGACAGGGCAGAGCTGATGACTCAGAGGAAAAGACCTCTGGAATTAGCTCCTGGGAGGGAGAGGACAGGGGGCTTCGTGACCTTTAAAGTGACCTTTTAATGAAGTGAAACAGGCTTCCAAGGCTTTTCGTGTCCCTGGGCCCCTTTCCCACTAATCCTCTTCAACTACACTGGTTCCCTCCATGAGCTGAGAGTGAAAAAATGTTTACCCTGCTACTTGCCTCAAAGGAATCTTGAAAAGATTTTAAAAAAACAAACAAACTTGGTCCAGCATAACTGGGCCCGTCCACCCAGCCTAGGCGGTCAAGATGAAAAACGGGCCGTGGTCATTATCTGCTGTTGCCTGTGAAATAACGCGCCACTGAGTTCAGCAGCTGCCGTGTTTGCTTTGGAGGTTTCGGCTGAACACACACACCTGAGAAAGAAGCGTGCGGAACTTTGCTTATCTCCACAACACACCGGATAGTCTGCGGGGAGAAGCTCCCCCTCCCCAGACCCAGGAAAGTCAATTATTAATCACCTTTGAAATGTGAAAACCAATGTGAGGAACAATGGTATGTTTTAATGGGCAAAAAATAACTTGCATTGAGGCTGCAGGCCAAAAAAAAAAGAAAGCAAATAGAAAGGACTGCTCCTTTTATCCATCGAAAAAACACCTCATATCAGTTCTCGGAGGAGGATTATAATCGCAGGCACTGAGCAGAGAAGCTTTGGGAAGGCTGGATTCCAGAGGAGCTCATCAGGGTTTTGAAAGGAAGCATTTCACCCTCACAGAGCCCCCCCTCTCTCCTCTGCACAATGGGAGAACTTCACACACACACACACACACACACACACACACACACACACACACACAGCCCCTCTGCTCCGGGCTGTATCTGCAGAGAGGCCTGAGCAAGAACCAGAGGTTGGGGTGGGCTGCAGGTGGGAGGGGGCACTGACTAACAGACTAGGATTCGCTGTAGGTTAACTCACCTTGTGCCACAAATGAGAGAGGCCAGGACAAGGCCTGGGAGAGGTCATGCATAGCCCTGTTGTCAGGAACAGGGACAAGCCCATCTTCCTGCAGCTCAGCAACTTAAGCCCATGAGAGCCTCTGTGTGGCTCCCGGACTGCATAGATTCTGGAACCCCAACTTCTCCTACCCCAAACCTTTACACGCTGTGTAAGAGCTGGGAGTTTAGGAGGCATTTTGTCCAATGTTCCTTTTGTAGATGAAAACTTGTGAGATAGAAATGGTGCCCACTTAGGGCAGAGGCGGGTCTACAACCTGACAGAGTAGCTGCTTGAGACGGTCTTTCCCTGCAGCCACTGAAAGGCATCTCTGGGAGAGGACTGCGCGTCCCAGCAGGTGGCAGCTCACCTGAAGGAGCCATTCCACCGCTGTCCCCTGTAGGGTTTTCTCTCTTCAATCCAGCAGGTGCAGACCAGTCATCCTCATGCTGGAAAGATGAAACATTCAAGCTACCACTGAAATTTTCTGCTGCGAAGAATTGTCAACCCCCAGATTGTTGGAATTAATGAAGAAGGATCTCTAAGACCCTGTGGTTCCGGCTGCGAAAACGCTTGCTCTTTCATATTTCAGACGAAGATTCTCTCGGCCGTGCAGTTTGGGCAGATGATGCTACCTTCTGCCTGGCGTAGCCAGTGCTCATGAACAAGAGCACTGCAGTGGGCCCGTCCTGTGGCCGTAGGCTCTGCTGTGATCTGAGGTGAAGGAAGAGACCCACCCAGCTGTGGGATGTGGTCTGAGCCTCTGATGGCCCCGTGCATGTGTGTCCCGAGGCGGCCATAACAGATGACTGCAACCTGGGTGTCATGAAGCTACTGAAATGATGCTCTCGCCGTTCTGGAGGCACGGTGTCCACAAAGTGTCGGCAGGCTCGGTTCCTTCCAGAAGCTCTGAGGAAGAGTCCATTCCAGGCCTCTTCCAGCTTCTGGTGATAGCGGCAGTCCATGGGATCCCATGGCTTGTAGACATGTCACTCCAATCTCTCTCCATGGTCATATGGTGTTCTCTTTGTGTGTCTCTGTGTCTTCACATGGTCTTCCTTTAAGGACACTGGTCATCCCACCCTAAATCCAGGATGACCTCATCCTAACTAATTATACCTACAAAGACCTAGTTTCCAAATAAGGTCACATTCTCAGGGCCCAGGTGGACAGGTATGTTTCTAGGGGTGGGGGGAGGAGGGGAAGGGTACTCTTTAGCCCAATCCATCATGATCCTTCTATTCGGAGGTGGAATTTTCTCCAACTACTAATTGCTGTTTTTATCACTGCAAGTGTTGGCACCTTGACAAGGAAACTGTTTTGATAAACTCCTCCCTGCATTTAAAAGGCATTGCCTGTGGCTCAGAGAGAACCCAGGAGAGACTTCGAAGCAAGCTGTTGTGTGAGGTGCCTGCAGTGCAGGACGGAGCCTTGAGTGTAAGAGCCTGGGAGACCAGGAGTGAAGAGAGAGCTGGCCTCTGCCTGTTCTGTGTGGGAAGAAGAGCAGGAGGAGGAGGAGCACAAAGAGGAGGAGGAAGAGAGGAGCAAGCTGGGGCAGTGAGGAACCAGGTGGGCCTGAGCGTAGAGGTCCTTGGGGATGTGAAGAGACAGAGACACCCAGAGACTCTCAGAGACAAGGCCATAACCCATCAAGGGCATGGAGCCCACAGTGACCTTTCAAGGAGGGTTGGCTCTGCTATGCAGGGCTTTCATTTCGCTGAGAGGATGCCCAGGTTTGGGTGGAGAGAGGAACCCCTCAGGACAGCAGTAGACTCCATGCCACCGACTCTCCCCTTTCCCCACCTCCCCCTCTCCACCAGGCGACACGTCTCACTTCCTCCTCCCTTCACCTCAGTCTGCAGAGTGTCAGATGGCAGTCATTCTGGGCCACCAGTGCTTCTTGTTTCAGCTTTGCAGCTGCATGAAGCTTCAGTAAATGGTCACTTACATATATTATAAGGCTGAAGGGGTGGGAGGGGTCTTGGTCCACTCCCTTTAGGGGGCATTTTGGTACAGATCATAGAGCTCACTTTTGGACAAGGCTTTGTTACACCAAACTCCTGTCCTTGGCACATTCCGGTGAGTTCTGTGCCCCTGCCTGCTGGCCTGCACCCCACTTTCCGTGGAAAGCCCCTTCTTAGAAACTGTCACATCAGAAGTCTCGGAGGAAGGAAGTCGCTCAGGCCCATCAGAACATGGTCGACTGAGGTCTCATTTCCTTTTCATTTTCTTTCTAGTGCTCGTTTCAAAATTATATCTCTTCTTTGGAGCACAACTTCTTTTTTTAACCCTCAGGCTAACGTGGAAAGAATTTGTTTAGTTTGCAGTGGTACTGTGGCATAAACCATTGGCGGGTGATTCATGCGCCCGGGGCTGCTGACTTGCACTGGGGAGGGGCAGGGATGGCAGCTGTAAGTTCTAATTATGATGAAATAAGTTGGAGGCTGATACATCAGAATATAATCTCTCCAAATCAGTCTTTCATTTAGAAGTGAGCTTTTCTATCACGCTATATTTTATGTTTGTTGACAGAAGAAGGAGATAGAAAAACTGGAAAGCCCGTGGGGGTAGAGGATTAAATTGCAGGTAGAGCTCCATGGAAGGAGACACTAACCCTGACACTCTCAAGGATGCTGGGGAGGCTCTGACCCGGCCAAAGGGCATACAGCCCACGGCCCATGGTGAGGTACTGAATGAATGACTCATGTATTGCCGGCAGCGTCTAAGCTTAAGGTGATCCGCCATGGTTTGGGGACATCTTAATATGGGGAACTGGGCTGTGAGAAATTCCATGAAATCTTGGCTCACTGTTCTTTGTGTGTCAAAGTTCAGTGTTGAACAGACCTTATTTGCACTTCTAAAAGGAGGCAGGTTGAGACAATGGAAAAAGACCTGAAGCAATAAGAATCAGAGCCCTAGGATTTCTCCAGCCACTAACTGCCACCTTGCACGAGTGGCTTAGCTGGGCTGCCCCAGCCTTCTGTGAGGCATGTCAAGGTCTTTGCACAGTGCCTGGTACGTGGAACATGTCTGATAAGCACTGTGGGGGCTAAAAAAATAATGACTTCCCTCCCATCTTCTAAGCTCTTCTTGCTGAGTTAATAATCAAATTAACAGAGAGATTCATAGGAGGAAATCCAAATTTTCATAGGTGAACACGGGGACTTCGCATAAGCATGAAAGTTCCAAATACAGTGTGGCAGAATTGGATATGTATGTTGTTTTGGACAAAGGAGAAATAGGAAGTAGGGATCTGAGATTTCAGAGGAAGTAGGTGATTTACAGTGACGGTAGGCGATTTGAGCAAGAGCACACGTGTTCACGATTTGAACACACGTGGCAGGTAAATTTTTTGCTCGGCAACCCAGAAGCAATGAGACCCAGAGGGCAATCAAATTAACGGCCCGCGCCCAAGGCCCTCCCTTCCACCAAACTCAATTTAACTTAGGCTGCTGGGTGCGCATCCTTAGATTTCCTTCCCGGAGTAGGTTTTCCCTCTGAACCTCTTAGCAGGAAGGAAGAGTCAAAGGCTTGTTCTGAGTCTTGTTTCCTAATAACCAGCTTAAAATCAATATCCCAAAAGGTAAAATGGGTCCCCTCCAGGGGAGAGCACATTGCTGGAACGTGGTCACTCCAGATGGACTCCTTGCAGCACATCGATGGCACCTTCTGCACAGACGCCCAGCCACGCCCTATAATCATGCTGAATCTTAGAGCTCCAATGGCCGCCCTCGGAAGTGCCTTCCTGGTAGAGTTAGCCAGAGGGACTTTCCCTCGCCTGGGACCGAAGAACCCCGCCAGAGGAAGCCGGTTATATTTCTTTCTTGTGGTTGCTGGAATACATTACCCACACATTTGGTGGCTCAAAGCAACAGAAATTCATTCCCCACAGTTCTGGAAGTCTGAAGAGCAAAATCCGTTTCACGTAATAAAAATCAAGTCAGCGGGGCCATGCTCCCCTGAAAGGTCAAGGGAACATCTGTTATTTCTGCCTCCAGCTTCTAGGGGCTGCCCGCATTGTGTGGCCTGTGACCACATCACTCCCATCTCTGATCTGTGGTCACTCGGCTTTCTCCTGAACTTTCATGCTTATGTGAAGTCCCCGTGCTCACCTAGTCAAGTCTCCCTCTGCCCCACTCTTATAAGGACCTTTGGGATTACATGTAAAGCCCGTCCAGATAATCCTGAATAATCTCCCCATCAGTATCCCTAACTTAATCAAATTTCAAACGACCTCTTTTCCAAATCAAGTCACCTTCACAGGTCAGGGGGATTAGGGCCTGACATCTGTAGGATCCACAGTTCAGCCACCCCCCATTGTCATGGGCGAGGTTGGTTTTTTCGGGCTACCTTTGGTGTGTTTTTGGATGATGAAACATAACATGCTCATCGTATCCATCTGGGAGGAGCTGCCTTTACTAACGGCGCCCACATCTGACAGGAATCAACAAGAGATTACTGGAACCTGGGTCATGGTCATCTGCTTGGCTTCAGTCCACACGATGCTGTTTATGGGCCCCGTCCCTGCCTTGCTGAGGCTGTCGCTGGAGGTACAGAGCAACTGACACACTTTTGATGGGAAAAGCTTAGGTTCTCATGCAGGGGAAACACCCCGGTGAGTGGGTGGTTTTTCTCCGCAGCAAAGTTGAGCACAGTGTGTTAAGAAATAGTGCCCCAAACCTTTTCTAGCAGAAGCATTGATGTTATCCTCCAACGGTTTTGATGACAGCGTGCTTTACCTGGGGGCCAGCCGCATGCGCATTTCTGCTGACCTCCACCCCCCACCATAAGCGCTGGGGATGTCCTGGGTATTTAAGAACATGGGCAAGCAAGTTAACCACGTGTTCTTCTGAGTGAGAAGTGGTTTTTATCCCTTTTCTAGGTTTTTCGGGTACCTGGTAATAATGCCTTCTATCGTTAACCTGTGTTAAGAAATGGCAGCATTTGTTTCCAGCTGTTAAAACACTACTATTTCTGTGTAACATTTATTAAGACACAATGGAACAACACTAGCCATTTGCAATTTCTCCGCTTCATGGCAATTCTCTCCTTAGAAAAATTTCTGGAAGAGATATTTTCTTTTTTCATTGGAATCTGGAATTTGTTTTTTTAAAGAATGAAACAAAAAGTAAGAGTTGTTCATTGTTTTGTTTCCACTTGAATAACCCCCCAAAGCTGTATGACTAGTAACAGCAAATTTGGGGGTGGGGAGAGGAAAGACAGCAACAGTGGGAACCCAAGCATTGTAGGCATGTGATAGTTCCTATTATCCAAATTGGATCACCAAGTGTTCATCTATACTAGTACTTAGTAATCAGGAAGGCTTTTCCATCTGAGTAGGGACTGTGGGCTCAGGAAATCAGATTCATTCATTCGTTTCTTCATTTCACTGATATTGAATGTGCACCTAGCATGGAGCAGCTGCCACAGGTAAAATGGTGAGCAAACAGTGAGGGTCCCCAGTTTCCATGGGGAGGCATCCCTGTGGAGGAAACTTTCAGGTTCTTCTAATTTTACCCTAAATGCGAGGAGGAGTCTTGGGGAATCTTGAAAATGGAAGTATGACCTGCCATTATTAGATTTGCATCTGAGATGATCACTGGGCTGAAAACTGTTTTGAGTGTAGGTGGACCTCAGCCTGGGGAAGAGATGATGGTCCTGGGGCCAGGGTGGTGGTGGTGGAAGAGAAAAGGGATGGATGTGAGAGAGATCTATAGGGTAAAAACCACAGACCCAGGTGGTAGATTGGCTCTGAGTAGGGTGACTGTAAGGCTGCATTTGCTGGGATGGTCCTGGTTTGACTGTTGGTTCAGCAAAATCATGAATGGTTCCTTTTCACCCAAAGTGACCTGGTTTGAACAATAAACTATGTGGCCAGGGGAAGGTGGTGTCAAGAGTGGAGTTTTGAGTCTGGCTTGTGCAGCTGGAAGGATGGCAGTGCCATTGCTTGAGAGGGAGAAAATCATGATGCTATAGGTCAGTGGTTCTCAACCTTCTGTCCCCTTTAAACACAGTTCCTCATGTTGTGACCCAACCATAAAATTATTTTTGTTGCTACTTCATAACTGTAATGTTGCTACTGTTATGAATCATAATGTAAATATCTGATATGCAGGATGGTCTTAGGCGACCCCTGTGAAAGGGTCGTTCGACCGCCAAAGGGGTCATGACCCACAGGTTGAGAACCATTGCTAGAGGTCATCGCGTCACGGCCGGTTCATTGGGAATTAAGCTACATCCTTCTGCAGGCTTAATGCATTGGCATCTGTCTGGTGGGTCAGCTGAGCAGTCAGTGCACAGCATGTGGGTAAGAGAAGTATCATCCACTACCTCAGGGTTGTCCTATGGGCCAAGTGGGTCGCACAGTCACCAAGTCTCCCTGGTGATTCCGCCACAGTTCCCCGGCCACCCAATCACATAGGAAATGCATGCTGGTCTCCAGGGCATGGCACAGCCCCGCCACCATTTCTAAGGATCACCACACCTGTCCCTCACACCGCAGCTCCTGGCAGAGCAGGGAACTCAGCCCAGGTCCCCTTTGTACATCCTCCGGCTCCTTCCAGAGTCTTCTCGACATTCAGGGCCCCCACTCCCATGGGGCCTCTCCACGTCACCAACAAGGGTCTGAAGTGTTTCCATGGAACTGACCTCTTTGTATGGACAAGAGGCCTTTTTATTGAAAAAACATTATATTATGTGAAGAATCAACTGTTTTTCCTTTGACCAAGTTTCTAGTCAAAGATCCCTTTTTTTTACCTATTTGTGGGATCACTTTGTATAATCGTTGTATTAACATTTTATATGGTATATGTACTAAAAATACTTATCCAATCATTTTTTATTAGGTTTATAATATTTTTATATATGTACATATATATGAAGTATTTGTGATATTTCTCCACACAGAGATTAACTTACTAATTATTGGCATATTGGGTTATGTTTTACCATATATGATTTTTTCAATATGCACCATGATATAGTATGTAAAGGTTTTATCTATAATAATAAAAGGGTAGCCAAAACCTGTTTGGCTCAGTGGATAGAGTGTCTGCCTGCGGACTGAAGGGTCCCAGGTTCGATTCCGGTCAAGGGCATGTACCTGGGTTGCGGGCACATCCCCAGTGGGGGATGTGCAGGAGGCGGCTGATCGATGTTTTTCTCTCATCGATGTTTCTGACTCTCTATCTCTCTCCCTTCCTCTCTGTAAAAAATCAATAAAATATATTTTAAAATAATAATAATAATAATAAAAGGGTAATATGCTAATTAGACCGAATGTCCTTCTGGGCATCATTCTGGATGTCCTTCCGGAAGAAGCCAGGGCCGGAGCAAAGCAGGCCGGATCCCGGGTGCTGGAGGGAAGCCAGTGTTGGCAGCCGGGGGAAGGAAGGCCTACTTTTGCACAAACTTTCGTGCGTCGGGCCTCTAGTATCTATATAAAATTACACATATGCCAATTGCTATCCAATGATTTCTTTATGAGAATAATACTGTCCCATTATCCTCCTATTTTCTCTAATTTTATTAAAATTTGTTCACATTTAATCTTGATTTATTGAAAACATAGCACCTATTTACAATTATTCCTAAAAACAATATATACAAATCTAACAGAATTTGATATTTTTAAAACAAATCACTGTTCTGTGGAAATATTTGATCATATTCTAGAAAAGCAAGATTCTGAACAGAATCAAAAAGGCTGTTTGTTAAATGTTTATTGTTAGAAATGTGAGGCTTCCCCAAGTGTAGTGTTTTCCACATGAAACAAATACGCTCACCTTTCCCTCCCCGGAGCTCCAGGTGGGCGTTCTGCCCACAGCTTTGCTTTGGGACCATCGCCCATCAGCCTTCAGCTGCACCCCAACCCGATTCCCAGCAGGTGCAGGTTCCTCTAGGGCGGCCCTGCACCCCACCATCATTTCCTCCCCCAGCAAAGAAGTCAGTATTTCTTCTATCCCTAAACCAGCCCACGTGGAAAGACGGGGTCTAGGTCAGATCTAAATTTTGAACTTCCTGTTCCTTGTGGGTTGTTTAAAATTTTACTTTTCTATTTGAAATGCATTACGTATTCATAGTTTTTTTCTGTAAAAACGTGCTGTAATAAGTAACAGTCTTCTTCAAGTGAACGCTGGTGATGGTCTTGCAGCATCGAGTTCCCGTCCCCATCTGCAGAAACACCTCTGCTCCCGCAGCCACTGTCTGGGAGGGACCCAGGCCAGTGTGGGTCGTGGAGACATGGGAGCTGACCTTGGCTGCTGGAATTGGCTTTCCAGCTTCATTTCTGGTCCCAAGGAGTCCACAGGGGACTTTTCTGCTCCAGGCACTGTAGGGACATGTGGGAGCTGGACACACGCAACCACTGAGCTGCCCGGAGAGGAGACAGCCCAAGATCAACAGGACACACCAAGGAGGGAACAGCCACCAGGATGCCTTTCAGGACATGCTCTGTGCCTGGCCCCTGTCTGACTGAGGCTGCTGAGCAGGAAGCTGGATGGAACTCCACACTTGCCCCCCTCCCAGAGACCAAGTCTGCCAGCTGAGCAGGAGCGGGACATCTTAATCGGGCCTGCCAGGCAGCTGGAGGATGTGGGAGAGGATGCCTGCCTGATCCAACTCTCCTAGCCTTTGTTCAGAAAGAGGCGCACAATGAGGAAGTCGCCTGGTTCCAGATGGCAGTGGTCCCAGAAAAGCAGGTGCCCTGCATGGCGTGGACACGCACACGCATTAATAGAGCAATTTCCATTGGGGTGCAGAGGCCTGGCTGCCAGAGGAGCCTTGGCTCACAAAGGGCTGGGGGAGTTCAGGAGTGGAGAAAATTGTCTTTGTTCTAAAGAGAACCCCTAAGGGGTAGCATTTGGACACTTGGTTTTGAATGGATGCGTGAGAGTTGGCCAGTGTGCTGTCAGTTAGGAAGGGAAGCCCTGGGCAGAACAAGGCCACTGCAGGGAAGCTCCTGAGGCTTTCTTTCTTTTTTTAAAAAAATATATTTTATTGATTTTTTTACAGAGAGGAAGTGAGAGGGATAGAGAGTTAGAAACATCGATCAGCTGCCTCCTGCACACCTTCTACTGGGGATGTGCCCGCAACCAACGTACATGCCCTTGACCGGAATCGAACCTGGAACCTTTCAGTCCGCAGGCCGACACTCTATCCACTGAGCCAAACCGGTTGGGGCTCCTGAGGCTTTCTGGATGGGACCAGGTTATTTTTCTCTGGTCTATTTCAACGCACAAAGAGCCACCACGTAGCCAATGAATGCCTACCCACCCTGTGCAGGGAGTCCTCGGCCCAGGGCAATGTCTTAAGGGGCTGAGCAAACAGTACAGACCTGATGGCTGCTCTCCTGCTGGGAGACATGAGTGATGCTGCTTATGACCCTAGAAGAGAAGGGTCTGAAACAAAAGAATCTGGAACTATGGTGGCTCAGCAGCACGTTGGGGCCCTTCCCTGGCCTATTAGTGCGGGCATATCAGGAGTGGACACGGCTCCCTCTCCCCGCCCTCCTCCTGAAGCAACCCTGGGGTCCCCTGTTACTCGGGCTGGAACCTCCCAAATTGCTCCTGCTTCCTGCACTCTCTGAGGTCATGTTTCCTCAGCTAGAATGTTCTCAGTCCCACTGTTCAGAGGAAACCTTGATCGGAGGCATCATCCAGAGGTTGCAGAGAGCCAGGCGGAGGCTCACGGCCACGGCGGACAGCCAAATGGAGAGCAGCTGGAGTCAGCTGGCCCCGCGCTGATGTTCTCTGTGATGGTGAAGGGACACAGCAGAGGTCTTTCTCCAGGGTGGGTGGTGTCACCAGCAAATCTCCCTCCTTCCGTGCCTCTCTGACTTCTGCCACAAATACTTATTGAGTGCCTACTGTATGCCACAAGGGATGGTAGGAGCTGGCACTATAGTAATGACCACAAATATTAGCCTTCCTGAGACTTACATTCTGATAGGAGCCACAAACACACATCTGTCAGACTATTTGACAGTGGTAAGTGGTGTGAGGTGCAGGGGAGGGACGTTGAGCCAAATGGCCTGTCACACCCAGTGTCTATTTCCAGGAGAGCTAGCTCCTCCCACCCCCAAGACACTCAGGGAGACTCCAAGGCTCCCTCACTCACTGGACATGTCAGAGGGGTCCTTTGGGGAAGACCAAAGTGAGTGCCAGGCGTGGACCAACACCCAGGGCTCCCCGGGGCAGAAGAAGAAGGAACAGATACTAGGAGAGACAGGGGGTGTTGTGGCAGGATGCTTCGTGAAAACCTCTCTCTCTCCAGGCCTCACAGTCTGTGGGGAGCTGGTCCTGCAGCCTTGTCTCCCCCTGGTGCCCGCACAGCCCTGGCAGCAGCTGCCAGGGGCTCTGATCGGATCCCCTCACCCCCAGCATCCCTGCTCACCTGCCTCCTTCCTGGGCAAGTGCCTCCAGCTTCGCCACTGTGACTCCATTGACCCCACACCCGCACACACGTCCTCCAGTGCCGGCTTCGGGCAGGAAATGACAGCCAGGCAGCTCACCCTCCACCAGAACACAGCGCTTAAAAATAGCCTCTGGCACGGCCCCGGTCACGGTTTTATATTCTGGAATCACCACATACCATGTTCGCAATGCACATTAAAGACATCAATATGACAAACATTTCACCAAAGACAGGCACACTTATAGTGCCCGAAAGGATTATTTTTAGGACCTGGAGAGAAACCTGGAAAGCGAGACTTGGCAAAGGAAGTGGACTTTTGCACCCTGGGTGTGTATCAGGGGAGGGGACTGGGTCGGGAATCGGAAACCTGCCTGCCGAGGGCGGAGGGACCAGCAGCTCAGAAATTGGCCACTGCCCTGACCACTGACGTGCAGAACACAGAGGAGCACACCCGCCCCCAGCCATGCCAGAAAAGCAGCCACAGGCTCCCCTTAAAATTAGTAGGGAGCCTTGGCTGGTGTGTCTCAGTGCTTACAGAGTTGGCTCTAGGACCTGGTGGGGGCGCAAGTGGGAGGCAATCAATCAATGTGTCTCTCTCACGTTGATATCTCTCTCTCTCTCTCTCTCTCTCTCTCTCTCTCTCTCTCTCTCTCTCTCAAAAATCAATGGAAAAAATACCCTCAGGTGAGGAAATAAATAAATAACAATTAACAGGGAAACACATCCTCACCTTCTAGGCCCATAGCCATGGTGGCCCCACCCATGACCACCAAAGTCTCCTAGTCTTTGTGGGTAATCCTCTGGCTTGAACCCCACAGGAAAAAAATACAAATAAAACTAGAACAATTGTCTTAAACAAATACTGAGTACCTCTTATACTCCGGTGCTGTCGGAGACCTCACAGCAGGGCATTGAAGAATAATGCCCTTTTCACTTGTAATAATCTCCAATGAGTCAGGAGGGATGGGGCGCTGTGTGGGCAAACAGGGCAGGGGAGGGAGAGGCAGGAGGGGAAGCCCAGGGCGAATGGACATCAGACAGGGGGACCTGTGCAAGCAGGTGGGGATCAGAGCATGGTGATTGCAGCCGCAGCAGAAGGCCTTCCTCTCTGGACCGTCCTGCTCCTCACTGACCTTGACTCTGAGAGGGGCGGGGTTGCTAGTCTCCAAGCTGCTTCTCGGCCTTCTTTTTCCACATCTGCTTCCTATGGAAAGGGAAGGAGAAATGCTGCCAGTGCAGAGGGTGACAGAGGCGGGCCCCTCCCCATCTGTTGCCACAGCCGCACACTGCCAGGGCCTTGATGGGCAGAGGGTGCAAGGGCCTGTGTGCTGGGTGAAGCCTTCCCGCAGGGGTAGATGCTCCACTCCACCAGCCCAGGGCACCAAACAACAGGTGATTCCTGAGTCCAGAGTCCTGCCTTGGATTCTGCACCCCATCTCTCCAGGAGAAGAGGACCTTCCATTTCCCACTCGGTGTTTTGCCAGGACCCCTGTCAGCAGCCGAGAAAGAGCGGAATCGGAATCGGCAGCCATTCCCCCGGGCAGTGGGCTGCCCAGGGTACAGAAAAACAAAGCCTTCTTTTCTCCATTTGCTTGTGTGACTTGTTATAAATAGACAAGGAGACCCTCCAGGGGGGAAGCAGATTTATGGTTCATTAACGATGTATCACTTTATCTTTGAAATCTTTATCATTTTCATTTTTCTCAGCAGCTTCAGGACACCTCCAAAGGCAGGTTTCTGATTGAGGAAGAAATACCTCAGACGGGTGTGTCTCCCTCCTTCCTGGCCCTCACTTCCCTCAACACCCGCCCCTCACTCGCCACCCCTGCCCCAGCGCTTCCTCGGGAAGTGGGTTCTGTGGGTGTGTGGACCATTCTACCCCAGAAAAGTGAGAGGTTGGGTGGCACCCACACAAATGGGTGAGGCATGCATTCCCAAGCCTAGGAGAGGGACTCTAGGTTCACCCCTGCCCTGGGCTTCTTAATCCCTCCCTGTCCTCACGGTCATGCCATCGAGGGAGACAGAAACCCCTTGTAGAGTGAGTTTTCGTACCCAACATGAGTAGATCCATAGAACCCGTCTCTGCTTGGCCTTACTCCTTCCTGGTGACAAGCATGTCGCCTGAGCCTCACTTTTCCTTGCGGTGGAAATGTGAAAGGTCAGCGAAAAGCCTGGGAAGATTTCAGAGGAAGAGGAGAGTCCTGGAAACTCAACCCCAGGGAGTCATGGTCCAAGGGGGATGGGTGCTCGGGACTGACCTGGACCTTTGATTTAAAGGGAACCGTTGGTCCTTATAGGCAGCAGCTCAGTTCTTCCCCACACTTACCCTGGACCATGCCCCAGACAGGAAGCCATGGTCTTGAGTTCCTGAAACTCCCTCGCATTCTGGCAACACTCTGCTGCCCTGGTTGCCTGTGCATTCCCCTGGAACCTCCGACGGCCTTCCTGCCACCCTACCCACCATCACCAGTGAGACATGGGCCGAGAGTGACCTGAGCTCCTCCCACCACCCACCACCCCATTCTCCCAGGAACCCACTTTCCTGAAAGTGGGAACTTTGTCTTCCCATCATAACAGGACCTGTGGCCCCAGCATCCCAGGGCCCTGAGGGGAAGGGGGTCAGCACCAAGCCCTTCTAAAATCCTGGACTCTGGAATGAGGGTGGGCCTCACTCAGCCAGCCACAGAGAGGTGGTAATTATCTGACACGTTGACTTCTTGCCCCGTAGCGTGCTCTGAAATGGAGCACTTAAGCTGAGCACGTTTATCTGCCTGGGTCACAGCTTTCAGCCCTTCTGTCACTGTTCTTCCCATGCACAACTCTTTTCTCTCACTGGGATCTCTGCCAACTTCATCAACATGAGCTTTCATTCTCACCACAATGATTTGTTAGCTTTTTTCTATGGTTTCTAAATGTTTTTGTGGTTTCTAAATTTCTTGCCACTGTTCAGCCATCTTTATACTTCTTGGAACTTTTGAATTTTGAGTTAGGTAGATAAATGATCAAATGTGCATAAAACTCTTGAAATGAATAAAGAGAAACAATTACAAGTCAGAAGTACCTTTCTGCACAATGGTCGACATGCTAAGAGTTACATGTTAGAGCATTCCTGAGCTCAGATTCAAAAGGATTTGGCAAGTGTACAAACACATATAATTCCCATATATAACTACACTTTCCTGTCAGGTCAACATTCATGAATGGGTGTGACCTTGGCCATGACCACATGAAAGCCATGCTCTGCTGAAGCTTGGGGAAGCATCTGTGAGTGTCATATGCACAGATGACAAAAACCTTTCCTTCCCAACATCAATGGCCCTTAATACTTTATGAGTAATGATGACATGAAACGCACACCCAGCTGAAGCTTGGGGAAATATATCATTAACTTACTCATCCTTCCACAAATACTAGTGGACATGGTTGGCATGTTTGTATGTTAGTATCAAGACCAATGGCTGGTGTGTTGGCTGGGCTTTATCTGATTTCAAAGAATAGGAATAGCAAGCCAAAGGCTGACACAGCTAATGGTATCCAACTTGTTTATCTTAAAGATGTCTGCAGGTAGAAAGGAACAAAAGGGAAACAGTGCAAATGCTTCCATGGGGCCTGTACCCAGTTGAAGTCAGTCAGGCCTCATACATATTGATTGACATATAGGCTTAAAAGTGGCTCTTGTAATGTAGTTATCACGAAGTGCCATACTATTCCAGGTTTCCTCCTGGATTGTTGAGAACACTTTCATTTTGATTCCTCGGCACTCCCCCGTCTGCCCTCTGGGCATCCCACCTTCTACTCAATGTCATCTGATTTCTCTACCTCGTGCCTCTGCTTACTCTTCTCCTGCACTTTCTGCAGTCTTGGCCACTAATGACTGATAGGTCCAGTGTCTCAGGTTCACATTTGCCCTAGAAGTCTTGAGTGGTTTCATTGGTCATCATCTAGGGCAGTGGTTCTCAACCTGTGGGTCGCGACCCCTTTGGGGGTCAAACAGCCCTTTCACAGGGGTTGCCTAAAACCATCAGAAAACACATATATAATTACATATTATTTTTGTAATTAATCACTATGCTTTAATTATGTTCAATTTGTAACAATGAAAATACATCCAGCATATCAGATATTTGCATTATGATTCATAACAGTAGCAAAATTACAGTTATGAAATAGCAACGAAAATAATTTTATGGTTGGGGGTCACCACAACATGAAGAACTGTATTAAAGGGTCACGACATTAGGAAGGTTGAGAACCACTGATCTAGGGTGTTGTATCTGAAAGGTAAACATGGTGGGTGGTGCACATGGGTAGGCTAAATAACCACCTCAGATAGTAGATGAAGGAAAATTGAATTTATTTAAGGGTAGGTGAGGGGAGATGAGATATCCAAAGGGAAGGGCTGCACCCCACTGAGCCAAGGGGACATTGGGTGGATAATGGCAGCACCCAGTAGCTGCAGTTTCTGGTGGGAAACTTTTGTCGTCAGTGGGTTTGGGGGCTGAGCTGGTGGGCTTGGAATGCGGGAGAATGCAAGTGTGTGATCAGGTGTCTTCAGGACAGTTTCCAGTCCTTGTATGGTCTGACTCCTGGTGTCCAGCAAGTTTTTTTTCTGGCTTTTGTCTCCTTCGGCTTACAAATCGCCATTAAGGTTTGCATTGCCCTACAGTTCTAACAGTATCCGTGCTGGGCAGAGCTTTCTTACCAGGATCTTGCATAGGCTGCTGAACTGGGAGACTAGTATTGCTGGAACCTCTGGCCCACTCCATCTCTGGGCTTCATAATAAGAGAAAAAGTTAATGTCCTTCTTGTTTAAGCCATTTCAAGCCGGAGTCTGCTCTCATTTGCAATCAAACTCATCCTGCTGGTACAATATTTGTTTTCCAGCTAAGCCTTTCTTATTGGGGACCACCTGAGTGTGAGTATTCCTAGGGTGATGATGTAAAAAGTAGAGTGAAACTGTGCTTGTGAAAGCCATTTGAAAGCTCACATGTTCAATATTAATGCAAGGCAAGGTAATTATCGCTACTCAAGCATCCCCAAAGGGAGAGAAGCTCGCGTACTGCTCAGGAAATAATCAGAAAGTGCTGGCTGAGTCTCTCCTTGTGAAATTACATACCACTTACAGGGTAGTCCCGGGATCTCTTAGGCTTCACACTGAACCTTTCTTTGGCATGGATCCGCTTCAGTTCATGAGTGTACGTATTTCCATCAACTCAGATTCTAACCATTTCTCAAGAAAAAAAAAGAATTAAAAAAATTATGTCCTTGCAGACTCTGTTGCAAGCAGGCTAAAGCCTATAGCCATAGAGTTCACAGGTTAACAGTGAGGACGCTGCTGCTACTGCTGGACCTTCCTCTCAGCCCACAACCCCTGCTTTCTCCCTGGTTTGGGGCCAGGCTTCAAGGAACCCACCCCATGCAATTTGACTAAGCGTTTCTATCTGTGATGGTTAGGAGTGTGTGTCCGTGTGGTGGGGCTATGGTGTCCAGATGTTTGGTCAACATTAGATGTTGGTGTGAAGGTAGTGTTTTAGAAGGGGTTAACATTTAAATCAGCAAACTTTGAGTAAAGCAGATTACCACTCACCCCCCATTGGGTGGGCAACACCTAATCAGTTGAAGGCCTTAAGAAAAAAAGACCAAAGTCCCCAAGGAAGAAGGGACTCATGCTGCAATATGAACTCATCTCCAGTCTGCTGGCCTGGCCTGCGGATTTTAGACTTACCAGCCCCCACAATCACATGAGCCAATTCTCTAAAATAAATCTCTCTCTTTCTCCATATATATATAAAGATTGTTGTCCCATAACCTAAATAACCCACAAATCATCTGCATACTATTGCAATATAAAGCTGTGCCATAGTTGATTCAGCTATTCCCTTATTATTGCTTTATTTTCTCTCCATTACAAATGACATTATGATGGGCAGTTTTGTATGTAAAGCAGTTCTGTCTACATAAACTTTATTATGGTCACTGTTCGCTCTGCTTGATGAAATTCTGAAAGCATGTTTTTGGACGTGTAATGAAATGTGACGTTAAATGGGCCTGGACAACTGGACTGGCTCTTCGTTTAGGCCCCAAATCCCATTTCTTGAGTTCATATACACACGGCCATAGCAAAGTCCCTGTGAGCGCTTTCTGTGGCCAGGAGCATAATGACTTGGCGAAATGCTGAGCCGTTGCTAACGTATTTTCTAATGTGTGCAGAAGACATTAACATATTCCACAGAAGAAAAATGACTGAAGTTTACTTTTAATTGCCTTCATTTCTATTATCCTCATTCTTAATGATGCCATTTCTCTTTCTCATTTTGCTATTTCATTTATGAAGAAACAATTTTGTCATTTTAGTACATCTGATAGAAATAAACAAACTCACCTGTTCAACCAATGTGATTCCCTTGGCTGTCAATGCTATGGGGGATGATGGTGGTTGGGAAGTAGGGCAGGTGGGGATCAAGGTTAAGGGCTTTGTCAACCCACGGGGGATGTCGGCTAGCATTATTCTGCATTTGACATGAATGTCATGAATGATGTTATGCTGGAAGTGAAAACCCAAAAAATTCCCCCCACTGGGTCTAAAAGCTAAAGCCAACCACATTGGTAAGAAAAATATTCCCAGCAAAACCATCAGCTTGGCAAGTGTGGCCAGCCCCCCGGAGACCTTACTCAGCTCACAGCACAGAACGGCCAGTGCAGGTGTGGTCTGTGGGGGCCTCGGGTGTGGCCCAAGTGCAGCCGCCCCAGCTGTTCATTTGACATTTACATGAGGGGTGACGTCCACATGTGGGACCTGGGAACATGGCCCATGTGTCTACTCAAGTTTTTCATAACACCTTTTCCAAACGTCCATGTCGGTAAATCACACCATGTAGATCTTATAAACGTATGAGTAATGAGAACATCTACTTAAAGGGGGGAAACACCTTGGCTTTTCCAAACTTTCTAAAGTGACCTTTTAAAGGAAATATTTTTCTTTCCATTTGGAGCACTTTTCCTATATTTCTAAGTCCCCACTTGGCAGGTAAAATTAATAAAGGAAACAGGTACGTGTTCTTTCAGAGGCTAAGTGGATATCAACCTCACATATGATTAAATTACAAAATACAGACGCCCAGATTTTTATCTTATTCCGATGAGCAGTGATATTGTGAATTCGACAGCAGCGGCAGCACCCACAGCCTGGCTTCTCTCCTTGAAGAGCCTCCCGGTCTTGGTTTCTTTACCATCGCGCTCCTGTTCGCCCGCCCTTACTGGCTTTTCCTCCTTGGTTTCCACACTGGGGCCCCCAGCTCCTCAGCTGGCCTTCGGAGTGTTCCCGTATTTAGAGTTCTGTCTTGGCCTCACTTCTCTGTCCTCTCTTATCCTAGGCAACCTCATGTAGCGAGTAGTGAGTGCTGGGACTCTGACGTGCACCCACAGGCAAATGCCCTCCAAATGTCTCATCTCCAGCTCTGACATGTGTCTGACCCAATACTCGGCGTCCCTCTGAGCACTGAGTCCTAATCTCAAGCTCAGTATGGCCCAGGCAGCTTCTAATTCCCAGCCCCCCAAACCTGCCCCTCCTCTGTACTGGATCACTTCCCTGTCCTCACCCCCCATTGTCCAGTTCAACCCCAAATCCTACCATCTTTTATTCAAAGCATCCCCAGACTCATCTCCTTCTCTTTCCTTGACTTTGGTCCTGGCAAGACAAGCTTCCCACCTGGCCTCCTTCATTCTATTGTTGCTTTCCATGGCCCACAACATTTTCAAAAGTTTTTTTAAAATATGTTTTTATTGATTTTCTTTTTTTTTAGAGAGAGAGGAAGGGAGGAGGATAGAGAGATAAAATCATTGATAAGAGAGAAACATTATTGATTGGCTGCCTCCTGCACGCCCCACACAGGGGACCAAGCCTGCAACCCAGGCATATGACCTGACAGGAATTGAACTGGTGACCTCTTGGATCCTGGGTTGATGCTCAACTGCTATGTTACACCTGCCGGCCTGTCTCCACATTTTAGCAAGTTTTCAAAACACGGGAATTTGATCATGACAGTCCTGACCTTAACCCTTTCAAGTGGATCCACACAGCAGATGCAATCCGGACCCCCATCCAGCTTACAAAAGCCACCTCAGCCTGGCCCCCACCTGCCTCTCTGGGCTCACTTCATTCCATCCAGTCAGGCTCCACGCTTGAGTCTCTCTGGCCTTCCCAGGTCCCCCTCCGTGGCAGGCTCATTCCCTCCCTGGGACCTTTGCATCCGCTCTTCTCTCCACCTGCAGGTTCGTTCTGCACGTTTACCTGGCTGGCGCTGTTCTTGCGAATTCTCCTCCATGCCATCTGCTCGGAATTTCTCCTTCACCACCCAGCTGGGGCGACACTTGATTACGTCACCTCATTTTAGGTTTCTTTACTGCCCTCTCCCTGCCTGATATTCTTATTATTTGGTTGGTTGCTTGTTTATGGACTGTCTTACAGCAAACAATGCTTGTTCAAACGGAGCCTGGTATTTCTAGAATCCAAAGTCCATGCTCAGAAAATAGTGGGTGACATAAATGAGTGGTTTGGTAACCATGGGCATTGTTTCGTTGCTCACAGAAACATTTGTAACGTGTGCTGCCCTCCGCTGCCCTGGCCTCCTTCTACGTTAAAGGATGTATTACATGAAACAAAGACAACGACGAGTGGTCCCGTTGCTTCCTGTGGGCGCTCACGTCGAGAAGCTGGGTGAGGGTTGTGGGCAGTTTCAACACAGCACGCTCTGTAGGTCCACATGTCAGATGGAAATCTTATGAGAGTAGGCACAGCTCTGCTCTGATTTAGGAGAGTTCAGGCTGCAGTTAGTGCTGGTGGGTGTTTCCCATGCACCACTATTCGGTCTGTTCCTCGCGGGAAAGAGCCTTTCTCCGCGGTTATGATCAATCCTGGGCTTTCTTTTCCTCTATGCTCTACCGTGATGCAGTGAACCCATAGATTCCCATTTATCTAATTGAGGAATAAAATAATCACTTGGCTGTTCCTTCTGAACTTAAATGGCACACCCACCCCATTAGTGTAATCTGGGACTATAGCCTGATTTTAAAAATTGCTTTTGCCCTGTTTGCTTGTTTTGAGTTTAATTTTTTTATTACTATAGACAACCTGTACCAAAGACGTTTCCTGTTACATTTTGTAGTCAACATTAAACAATTATAGATGTTTATTGGCATCAATGCACATTGCTGGTCTTTTTAAACGACATCTTCCCCAATCTTTCATTCCTGCGTCATCTGTGATCATTCGCACGGAAGGTTCTCCGGAAGTTCATTATCTGAGTCCTTGCACACCTGAGAGTGTGTCAGCAACAGAGGGCAGCTGGGCTGCAGGGACAGTGTTTCAGTCTGGTGCAAAAAGCAATTATATTTCAACTTTGAAGGTATCGTTCTTATAAAGCCCAGAGCTCTGTGAATCCTTGACTGGTTTCTTTTATCTTTCATTGTGATCCAAAATTAAATCATTCCAGGGATAAGTGGGCAGGAATGGAACAAGTTGGCCATTCGTGTCAGCACACGTGGAGAACGTTTAAGCCATTTATCGCATTAGTGCATGGGATTAGTGTGACATTTTGGCAGCCTTCCATTTGACTGGGGTCCAACATACAGGACTAATTAATCCAGAGAGGACGCCAATCATTTCCCATCTGTCTCTTTTGCCGGCACTATTTCTCTGAAACAGAAGATCCCACCGAAGGGGTAGGTCACGCCACTCTCCAACTACGTTTATTCACAAGCCTTTTGACCTGTGGCTTTGGGTGTGCCTCTGGCCACCTGTGGACACACTGGGGTAGCCCTGCGTCGTCGTGTTACCCACCATGGCCCCATCTCACATGTCTCTCTCCAAACTGGTCCTAACAGCACATGGTGCCACAGAGACCTGTAGGAGGTCATCCTTGGACTTGACATAAGATCTA
This sequence comes from Myotis myotis, assembly GCF_014108235.1. Classification (NCBI taxonomy): domain Eukaryota; kingdom Metazoa; phylum Chordata; class Mammalia; order Chiroptera; family Vespertilionidae; genus Myotis; species Myotis myotis. Next base: position 33,074,539 of record NW_023416390.1, on the reverse strand, counting down.
ACTACAGGGCAGGAAGCTAGCAATTTAGAGGGAGCTCACACCCAGTGAGTGCTCTGGCCTCTGTCTCGGGTTTGGGCTGTGTCTCCTTCCAGGATAAGATCTGCTCCCATCAGATTTTCATAAGCTGACTCTCTTCCTGCTGCTTTCTGGAATGTGCTCTACCTCCACCACCTCCTTCCCTCACCTCAGGGAGCAGGAGCTTTAGAGTAATCATTTTTGTTTCCGCTCTGCCTGTATCCTTATTGTGAATATAGGAGGAATTTAATTTACCCAGCCCTCCTACCCCCACCAAAAGTGGTGACAATGGAAAAGTCTCTCATCAGCCTGGTTCAGGGACCATCACAATGAAAACGAGTCCGCAGAGAACTGCAGGCACCTCCTCCTGCAGACAGCCCTTTGCATAATAGAGAGAGAGAGAGTTGCATATTGTCTCAGCTGGACAGACTTCCTCTTGGCTTTGTTCATGTCCATTCATCTGTTTAGAACCAGAGGGGTCAGGGTCTGCTGCGGAACACCTGGCATCCCCAAACCCTGCCTCCCAAACTCTGGGGAGGCCAGCGGCACAGGGGACGTCATGCCAACAGTTTTCTGGACCTTCCACCCAGAGCCCCAGTTCAATAGCCTGTTGTCAGGTGCAGAAATGTTTTCTTTGAAAGCTTCCAGGGCGTCTGGATCATCAGTCACGTTGGGGAACATCGGAGAATTTCTGCACCTTAGATCTGTAATGCCTTAGGCCCTAAGGCTTGGGGATTAGTAAATTCAAGCCTCAGAAGGGAAACAGAGGCCTGAGACCACATAGGTAGGCAGCTCATTGATCAGGAGTTCACGGGGACTCCCACGCACCCAGGTTTCCCTGAGACCGGAGTGATGTTTATATCAGTGACTTTGCTGCCCCTGTAAGTGATAACAATTATTTACACTTTCATTTTAGTCCCAGAGCTATCATTTGAAAACCTGATTCAAGGGTGGGCCCTAGATGGTGAAATCTATTTGAAATATAACACAAGAGCCGGTGGGAAAATGAACTGCTAAAACCTGAATATCCTAGTGAGAGACTCGGCACATCACACACTTGCTGAGTATTGTAGGTTCACTGGAAAGTCGTTTCAGTGAGAGGGGAAAGAATGGCCTCTTCTTTGTTTTTATTCTGTCGGGTAATTGCATCAAACATGTTCCCTGTAGGTGACAATCATGGTTAGGAGAAAATAATTTAACTATGGTTTGCAATGCATGGATCTCTTATATTGTGTGAGTGGGATTCTTCTCTCTGGTTGGAGTGAGCATGCGCTATATACAAAACATACAGATAGAAGAGTTGAACCAATTATAAGATGCTCAGCCTTAATTGGAAAGTAAAACGTTAATGTTTAGAACATATCTGAGAATGTGTGGGCTGAATCCTTGTATTTACCCATCAGCCATAGCAACACAGTGATAAGAGCCGAATTTTTAAGATCCAGGTTTTGCTGGGGGCTCTCTAGCAGCGCTGATGGGATGTTTCCTGGAGCAGGCGCTACATTGAAAGAATGCCAGCTATGAGGGAGGCGGGCCAGGAATGCCTGCGCCCTCAGCCTCGACCTGGGGGTCAGAAGGAGGCATCCCTGGAAGCAAGCGGAGCTTTGAAAGCAGAAGATAAACATGATGGCTATCCAGGAACTTCAAAGAGTGCAGGGGCCGGTTTCCAGCTGAGGTCAGGATGGGCCCAGCAGCTGGCCAGCCCTGGGGAGAGGGGGTACACATACTCAGCACCTTTCCTGACACCACATTCCTGGGAGCCTCACAGGCGTCCACACAGCAGGTGGGCTTTGACACTTAGAAGCGTCCAGTGCCCACCTCCCATGGTGTAGAGCTGGTGGCGTGGTCGGTGGCTGAGCAGGAGCCCAGCCTCGGCCGCCAACTGGCTCAGTCCACCACTAAAAATGCTTAGAGGAGTCTAAGTTCTTATTTTGAAATCTAAACGCGATTGAGCGGCCACTCAGAAGATGTGTTTGCCCCCAGGGTCTCCTGTGGGGATAAATCAAAGAGCAGGGTTTTCTTTCAGGGGGAGGTACATTGAGGCAGGGAGACTGCCGTTGGGGCTGGGTGGCAATCACTGCAGTGCTCATTGCATGGGGAAGGGCACACAAGGCAAAGCTGTTGCTGGATCCTCCTTCAGTCACTGGCCCAGGCCAAGGCCCAGGGCAGAGGGGTCTTTAAAACTCCATGGAAACCCACCTCCCCACACTGTCACCCAGGGATCTTTCTGCTGGGGCTTCTGCGGCTTCCCCAAACATGTCCTGCATGTCCACTGCCCCCAGACAGCTCGACTCTGCTGGGCACCACACAGCTTCCCCATATGCTCTGATATTTGGATGCTCTGTCTGGAACCTGTACCTCCCTCCAACCCTCAGGAGGAATTTTGCCCCACCAGCTCCTTCACCCAGGGGACAGAGATAAGAAGTAGTCATACCAGGACTGAATGCTGAGGTCCCCCTGCTGCAACACCACTGCTGTAACCAAAGTCAAGCACCCCACTGGTGAAGGTGTTGCTGGTGGAGCCTGCACTAACGCTCTCAGGTTAGACCTGCCAGGCACCCCGCCCTCCTTGAGCATCACCAGAGCACACACCTGTGTGTGGACCAAACATGCCTCCAGGTGGGTCCCCCGCCTGGTCTCCCGGGAGGTGGGGCAGGCACCCCCCTCACCCTCGGCTGGCTGGAGGCTAAACAAACTTCCACCGTTGGGGACAAATCCAGAGCCACGTCCTTTCTAGGCGCTTTAGCAGCACAGCACAGCTCCCTGCTTCCTCTTTGTGTGATTCCATTTTGTTTCTTATTGTGTTCAAACTTCCTTCTTTTGTGTAGGGATTCCCCTATTTCCGGTCAAGCCCTTAATTTTTCCTTGCCTTCTTGGCGGCTCAAACATTCAAAGTGAATGTCATGAGAGGGTCCCTGTCGCGAACAGCTAAGCTCTGGGCCTCACAGAAGTCCCCTAAGGGACCAGAGGTGCAACTGAAGGACTTCCACAGGCCGTGAGCAATCCTCGGGCATCTTCTGGAAGCAGCCTCAGAGCTCGCAGAGATGACTGCTGGTCTGACTTTCATTTGAACTCCTTGCACGGGGAGGTTTCAGGAGGGTGGGGTTCCAAAGGTTTCTTTCCTGATTCATCTGGAAATCAGAAGGCTTTTTTCATTGTAATTGTTAGGTCCACCAAAGTTTGTCTATTAGGCCCTCAAACTTTAAGGAAAATGTAGTAAACACAACCACATCACTAGTAATTATACAATTTAAAAACACATCCCAATGAAATGAAATATAAAACCACTTCAGATGCAGAGGGCGATGAAAATGTGCCTAGCCCTTTATAGAGATACTAAGTGTTTAAGAGCTTTATAGAAATACTAGAGGCCCAGTGCACGAAATCATGCTTGGGTAGGGTCCCTAGGCCTAGCCTGCGATCAGAGCCATCTTCTGCCCTATCACCAGTCCCCAGTCCAGCCCCGCCACCCCCCCACCCCAGGTTTTCTGTGGTTCCCCTTTCACCATGCTGCAATTGGAGCCTGCGGGTTGTGGGGAGGTACTGAGAGGTGGTCAATGCACCTCATGGCGACTGGCCAAGCGGTTGTTCAGGTAGCTACATTTATGGTTGCTGGCCTTTTATTATATAGGACTAGAAGCCCAGTGCATGAAATTCGTGCACAAGGGGTGGGGGTGTCCCTCAGCCCAGCCTGCACCCTCTCCAATCTGGGACCCCTTGTGGGATAACAAGCAGTCGGACATCCCTCTCGCAATCCAGGACACTGGCTCCTAACCACTCACCTACCTGCCTGCCTAATGCCCCCAACAGCCCTCCCCTGCCGGGCTGATCTTGCCTCAAACTGCCCTCCCCTGCCGGCCTGATTTTACCCCAAACTGCCCTCCCCTGCTAGCCTGATCTCGCCCCCAACTGCCCTCCCCTGTCGGCCTGATCACCCATAACCCCCTGCCAGCCTGATCTCACCCCTAACTGCCTCTGCCTCAGCCTCCACCACCATGGCTTTGTCCAGAAGGAAGTCAGACATCCAGAAGATGGCCAGTTGACCCATTCTAATTAGCATACTACCCTTTTATTAGTATAGATAATATTATATCTGGTCTCACTTATAAAGCAGGGCTTTATTTTTCTTTTCTTTTTTTAATATATTTTATTGATTTTTTTACAGAGAGGAAGGGAGAGAGATAGAGAGTCAGAAACATCGATGAGAGAGAAACATCAATCAGCTGCCTCCTGCACACCCCTTATTGGGGATGTGCCCGCAACCCAGGTACATGCCCTTGACCGGAATCAAACCTGGGACCCTTCAGTCTGCAGGCTGACGCTCTATCCACTGAGCCAAACCAGTTTCGGCAGGGCTTTATTTTTCTTAAACAACAAAATGAATAACAACAGTTTGCCATGTCCACCAAATACGAATCCGATATTGTCAGATTTAACATGTCTTGTAACGTAAGCAGTAGTAAAAACTCTTGGTAGGAATTTATAAGATACGTGTTACTGCATTTTATCCTCACAGCAGCTGTGAGAGAAGGGTTATTATCCCCATTATAGAGTTGTGGAAACTGAGGTTTGGAAACATTAGTAATAAGCTGGAGAGACCAGGTCCAGCTTGTCCTCCAATAGTTCCTGTGGCCTCGCAAAGAGAAAGAACCCAGTGGAGGGGAGGAAAGAGCAGTGTGTGTGCTCTGGTGGGGGAGGGAGAGCTGTATTCTGAGCTGGAGTAGCTGGTGGTTCCTGAGTGTTCATCTTCTTCCTGGCGCTTCTCATGTCTTATTCTGCTTAATCCTCATGGTAACACTATACATTAGGTGCTTCTTTATCACTCCCACTTTACAGATGAGGAAACAGAGGTACAGAGAGGATAAGCTGCTTGTCCAATGCCACACCTCATACACTGTTGGGAGCCATTAAAGATATTGGCTTAGACAAAGCCATCTTAAGAACTATAAGTTTCTGGTTCCTCCAGAAACTCCTAATTACCAGAAACCACCTGTGTCTTGCAATTTGGCCAGCAGTTAAAAGACAACCTACCCTCACCCTAAGTACACAGCTGCTAAATCTCCCCTGACAAGCACACATCTCCACTGATAAGCACACAGCCATCCAGAGCCTGCTAAGTCACACATCTCCGCTGATAAGCACAGCCATCAGGAGCCTAATAAATCTCTAGTAATAGGTTACTGCCCATAGACCCCTTTACTCACCCCCCGTCCCTAAAACAGTATATATCCTGCCGCTGTGAGAATAAAATTTGAGGCTTGATCAGAACTTGTCTTGCCTCCATTCTTTCATGTCCCTTGTTTGTCTCATTCTCCTAGGGTGTCTCTTCGTTCCCCCGTTGTTGTCCTGCGGGTCAGGGCAATACACTCAGACAGCTGCCCCTGAGCTGCCCACCTGGCTCAGCCATCCCGTCCACTGCTCAGCCCCAGACACGTGGCCTCAGATAGTGAGAGGCACCAAGAGACCGCAGACAGGATGATGGGCAATCGTTGACGAGCAAGAATACTTAGTGGTGATTTATCTCCTGAGAGATGGGTGATGTGCAAGTGAGGGAATGAGGAGACGGAGCAGTGTGACTCCCTAGGGACAGGGTACTTATGAGGATGGATAGCAAGAGCCCAGGGCCCCCAGTGCCTGAGTGAGCTGAGCTGATCACCCAGAAGGCCATCTGCATCGAACTCAGCCTTTCCCTTTGCCCATGCAAGGATAGGACAGCATCTGAACACTTGGGGACCTGCCAAGATCTTGGGCAGCATCCCAGCAAAGACCCATGGTCTGAGTTACATTTTTAAAAGATTGCTTTGGGAGAGGAGAAAAATCCCTCTGGCTGCTTCTGTGTCCCTGTGCCTCCTGGACAGTCCCTGTCTCTCCCCTTCCGGCTCTCGTCACCTGTACGCTCAGCTCCGGAAGGGGGAGGCTTCATACGGTGGGTCCTCTCCCTATGAGTGAATTTCCTGTGATCAATGTCCATGCAGAAGGGAACTGGGATTATTTCCTACCCTCACTGCATAGTCACTCTTTGGAAAGAGTGTACTTGGCTCTGTGCCATATTGGTACCGAATGTGGGAAAACATCTATTCCTATACTAGCTTCCCAATAAACTTATGCACTTTATTGGATTTTGTTCCCAAAGGTGGACACTCAATGATGAGCTCCGTGTACACTTCATTCATATCGTGGAAGGAAACAAGGAACGTGAAGTACAAAATGAGAAAACAATTAACTGTGGCAGGAAAAGGAGGCTGTTCTCGATGTGGTCGCCATATGTTGTTTTGATCTTAACATTATTAATGTTCGATTCCGTCATTATGAAATCAGTCACTGAAGTGTCTTTTGAAGCAATAAAATGACCCCCAAATGTTTGCCTTCTGGTTGGAATTGTTTTGCCTGTGGAATGAGCTGTCACATCAACATGCTTTGCAAATGGGCATTCATCAGCCATAATAACGAAGGAGGGACATCTCAAGTCACAGTGTCCAGTTTCTCTGGAGAATCCTGCTGACGGTTCCATCTCTAGTGATTGCCTTGGCTGGTAGCACCTGGGGCTGTAACCACATTTGTCATCAATTGGCCTGCTCACGTGGGTCTTCAGTTCTAAGAATGTTGAATACCATGCAGTAGGTATTCGCAGTTTCCTTTGGGAGGATGCTCTAGTAGGGTTGGGGAACGTCTGACCTGCGGGCCTCATACGTCCCTTGAAATCATTTGGTCTGGCCCTGCCAAGGAAACTGCAGGCAGGACTCAAAATTCAATAAATCTAGGAGCTTTTCTCATAACAACACAAATTTATATTAAGTGAATTATATTAAGCGAATGATGTTATAAATATCCAAATGGCCCTTGCCAGAAAAAAAGGTTCCCCACCCCTGCTGGACAAATGCCTAAGAAGTTACATCATGGCATCACCGGCAAGATGATGAGACCTCAGTTCTTGTCTTCTTAAAGGAAAGATTTCAATCAAGAGACAAAGTTCAGCAAAGTGAGCGAGAATTTACTCGCTGTGGCAAAACCACACTCAGGACAATGAAACAAGGAAGGGCTGAGCACAGGAGAAACAATAGGAGAGTCTAGGCAGCTGCTTTGGCTCCCTGAGAGAAGGGGCCTTAGAGACGGGTTCAAGGGGTCATTAGTCAGTGCAGCTGGTCCTGAGGCAGCCATGGAGTCACTTGTCTGGTTTTGCTGCTTTTCTGGGCCCAGAGCTGAAATACAACTGAAGCCTAGATGCTATCCTTAGGGAGGACAAGGTCAGGGGGCCTAAACCACATGGCTAGCAATATGCTCTGGGAAGAAAGATTAGCCTAGAGGCGAGATTCTTGTTTTCCCAGTTTTTTTGTTTTTTAAATATATTTTTATTGATTCCAGAGAGGAAGGGAGAGGAAGAGAGAGATAGAAACATCAATGATGAGAGGGAATCATTGATTGACTGCCTCCTGTACATTGAACTGAGCTCACAACCCAGGCATGTGCCCTTGACCGGAATTGAACCTGGGACCCTTTGGTCCTCAGGCCGATGCTCTATCCACTGAGCCAAACCGGCTAGGGCTTGTTTTCCCAGTTTTGCCCCTGAAACTCTAGCAGCGGTTCTCAACCTGTGGGTCGCGACCCCTTTCACGGTCGAACGACTCTTTCACAGGGGTCGCCTAAGACCATCCTGCATATCAGATATTTACATTATGATTCATAACAGTAGCAACATTACAGTTATGAAGTAGCAACGAAAATAATTTTATGGTTGGGTCACAACATGAACTGTATTTAAAGGGCCAGAGGGTTGAGAACCACTGCTGTACAGGTAATCAGATAGATCAGACACTCCGTCCCCGCTTTCCACCCTGTGATCTTCTGCACCTGGCCCAGTGTCCTTGCTCTGTTCCTGTCTAACTGTCTATCACAATACTGTCTCTCGTATCCCGTTTCTCCTAACTCTACCTCCAGAAACAGGCAAGAATCTAAAAGTTCTTCCTAACATGCTAAGCACTGGGCTGCGATAATCTCATTTGACACTCATAAAATCAAATAATTTTATTTTGACTACCACTCCAGAAATATTAGAGAAGGAAGAGGGTTAGAGACAGCCTAAGGCAACACAGCCATAAACCATTAAAAAGCAGACATAGGATTTGACCCCATCCAAGCCAACTTCATAGCCTGGATTCCTAACCCCTACTTTACTCTGCTTCTCCCTACTGCCCCAACACTACGCCCACACTGGGACCAGCATCCTGGCACCATTGTATCAGGAAAAAGGCCCAGAAGAATGTATTCATTTCTCCATGTTGGCTTTGGGCGCGGCAATATGGAACTATATGGTGGTCCTCACACGTTAGTGTTAATCAGAATCTCTTAGAAAGATTTTTAGGAACACAGATCCTTAGGTCTCACTGCAAAGATCCCAACCGAGCTGGTCTAGGGTGGAGCCCAGAGTCTCCATGTGACCAGCTCACCAGCAATTCTGAGACCACCTGGAAAACACTGCTCTCCCCGTGACAGTCTTCAAAAGTGAGTCCAGATGGAGAGACTAGCAGGACAGACATATGCATATTACTTCATATATTTGCATATTTGCATATTCTCCTATTCACTAAACTCATAGAGAAGGGTTTAGTTGATTAAACCACAATCTCAGCTAATAAACAATAAATTTGTGTTGTCCAATGAATTCTAATGAGGAAAATGAAACCCTGTAAGTTAGTGTATCCCCCCAAATCCAGGCTGAGTGTGTTGGCTGACCTTGGTCATTCAGAGGAGAGAGTTTACGTGAGTGTAACAAATTGCAAACCCAGTGAATTGGGGAACGGTGGTGAGCAGGTCCTCATGGCTGAGTAAACAGCTGCCCTGCTCATGGCACTGACTCCCTATGGCAGTGATGGCGAACCTTTTGAGCTCGGCGTGTCAGCATTTTGAAACACCCTAACTTAACTCTGGTGCTGTGTCACATATAGAAATTTTTTGATATTTGCAACCATAGTAAAACAAAGGCTTATATTTTTGATATTTATTTTATATATTTAAATGCCATTTAACAAAGAAAAATCAACCAAAAAAATGAGTTCGTGTGTCACCTCTGACACGCGTGTCATAGGTTCGCCATCACTGCCCTATGGCATTCCAAGCACATGGAAACACGTGACAAGGCCTCGTAGTCTGTGCATGTGTTTAAAGGTAAACATTTCAGAGGTGAGGAGCATCGCAGCACATCGGTGCTGTGGGAGTCAGCTTTAAATAGTATCTCCAGTTACTTCTGAACAACTCTTTTTGTTATTTGGGTTTTTCAAGTAGGAGTCTTCTTTTTCGTAGCCATAGAGAACTGAGGCAGTATTTTGTGAAGTTTATACACAGCCGCTATGCAGTGGAGTTGGGCCTTGTATGGGGACAGTCTGGCTCCAGAACTGTGTGTTAGCCCTAGCTGGTTTTGCTCAGTGGATAGAGCGTTGGGCCTGCGGACCAAAGGGTCCCGGATTCAATTCCGGTCAAGAGCACATGCCTTGGTTGCAGGCTCTTCCCCAGACCAGGCCCTGGTCAGGGCTCGTGCAGGAGGCAACCAATCGATGTGTTTCTCTCACATCGATGTTTCTCTCTGTCTTTCCTTCTCTCTTCCACTCTCCCTAAAAATCAATGGGGACCCAGACCTAACTTCATCCTGCCCTTGTCGCCCATGCCCACGATGTGAAGCAGTGTGAGAAAGTGAGAGCATTACTAACCTACGTCTGCTCCTAATAACCACTGGACATATTTATTCCATGAAGGAAACCATGCCCCTGGTCAATGTGTCCACACGTGGCCTACATCCTGTGTCGACCACTCAATTGTATGCTAAGTTCGAAAGAACACAACATTTGAAATGCATTTATTTATACGCAGAAGCTGAGCTGCCCTGCCCCAGTACTGAACAGCAGGACGCCTGGGTTCCCACCTGCAACCACCACAGAGATGTGACCTTCCTGCTCAGTGTTTTGTGAACTGCATTTTGTTAAATGGAATTAAAGAGCCAGCTCCTGCTGAGAGATGCCAGAAACAAACGCCCTCCCTCTCTCACTCCGCTTTTACCAGGTGCCTCCAAAATCGAAGAAAAGCAAAAAATTGAACTTCAGTTATATCGTGTTGTGATCGTTAAACACACCAAAAATTACAGAAATGTGATCCAATAGTTATTTGAGATTTTATGTACAAATGTGACTGTTAATTTTATTGGATACGATAACTAAAGTTAAGTGTATTTTTTCAGATGCATGCTAAAATATTTAGTGGAAATATAATGTCTGACATTCAAGTACCTCAGCAAAAGTTAAAGATTTTTAAATGGCAGAATGTGAACAATTGTTAAACCAAGATTTACAGGTGACCATTACACTATTCTCTCTACTTTTTTTAAAAAAAATCACAAGGAAATGTTCTTTTTTTAATAAATCAGTTCTTCTTTCTTTTAGAAACAGGGTATTTTTGTGAGTGGGGGGCTGGGAATGTTGGTATTTTTTCTGATTACAAAATTTGTAGCTCATTGTAGAAATTTTAGGTTATACTTGAACTCCATAGAAAAGAGGATCAGTCACTGGGTGATGTCAACACCCAGAGGCGACACAGGGAGGACCACATATAAGTGAAATGACACAGTATGTGTGTTTTTCTGATCTATTTCACTTCATATAATACCCTCTAGGTCTATCTTGTCACAAATTGCAAGTTTCATTCCCCTTCATGGCTGAGTAATATTCCAGTACACATGCGTGCGTGTGTGTGTGTGTGTGTGTGTGTGTGTGTGTGTACATATATAAACCCACTTTTTCTTTATCCATTCATTTATTGATGGACATCTAGGTTGCTTCTGTATCGTGGCTATTGTAAATAATGCCACAGTGAACACAGGAGTGCATGTATGCTTTTAAATTAGTGTTTCATTTTCTTCAGATAAGCATCCAAAAGTGGAATTTATTATGTTTCAGGTGGTCATTTTTTTGCACATAGAAAAACTATATAATGTGTAGCTCAGGGAAGGCCTGCAGGGAGGCTTACAAACTCAAAGACGAAAAGTAACCTCATGGTCTATTCTGAAATTAAAAGGTTCCTATTAAAATTGAGTCATGGCAGGTAGCCACATCCTCAGCTGGTATCTTCCCTGACAAAGGTCAATCTCTACCTTAACTAAGTCTTGTCTTTTTCCATCAACAATAACATATCTTTGGAATGTCAGGGTAATTCCCCCCCCTCCCCGGCCCCTCAAGGCACAACTACCACACCAGAGCAGAGACCAGAAGTTGCCTCATTATTATTATCAGGTTAATTGTTGACTGTTAACTATCCTATACCTACCTCTGTAAAAAAGGTATGTACCTGCTTCCTTTACTTTTTATTCTATCCCAGATATTTCCCTGCTTTGCTTTCTCCCGCCTCCTTAATCTATCACCAGTGTATTTCATGTAACCTTCCTTAAGTCTCCTCCTTTGATTGCAATGTATAAAATAAGGGGTAGAACTGCCATTCTCTGGAGCAGGGGTCCTCAAACTACGGCCCGCGGGCCACATGCAAATACAAATATTGTATTTGTTCCGTTTTGTTTTTTTACTTCAAAATAAGATATGTGCAGTGTGCATAGGAATTTGTTCATAGTTTTTTTTAAAACTATAATCCGGCCCTCCAACGGTCTGAGGGACAGTGAACTGGCCCCCTGTTTAAAAAGTTTGTTGACCCCTGCTCTGGAGCATTTTCTCAATCCATTGAGATTTTGCTTCCTTGCAATTGTCATCCATCTGGCTCAAATAAACTCATGAAAATTCTCTACAGATTCGAATGTTTCTTATATTGACAATTCACACACACACAAATGCACATATGTATATACATATGCATATATTTTTAGTTTGTAATATTTGTGTAACACAATCCCACTGTCTTTATTAGTTGTAATAGTTGTTAAGTTGTGCCAAGATTCTGATATTATTTGATAATTTTGGCTTCTTTTCAATAATTATACAATATCTTACTTATCAAATTGCCTAGAATTTTTAGAAGAGTGTTGAATAAAAGCAATGCCATGCATATCGAAAAAGAAAAGAGTGAAAGAATGAAAAAGAAAATGATTAATTTATCTCTATGTTTTTATAATTTGATGTTGCCAGGAGAAATGGGTTCTTCCATGGAGCGATGAGAAAGCATTTGGGGGACCTACACATAGGAGGGTGAGGTGTAGTGGTAAGATTTACTGGAGCAAAAACTAAGGACTGTCCCCAGGTGCTCAGCTCCATCCCACTACAGAATAAGTCCAGTCTCTGAGGCCGAAAGCCCGCACTAGTCCTCGCCAAGCCTAGGAGGACCAGGGTCCAGAGATGCAGAACTTCTCTGTGTCTCATTTCCCCATCTGCACGTCATCGGCAGGGCATTCAAAGCTTCCAAGATTCCGTAGTTCAGTTTAGTCTCTGTCCCACTCAGCTAGCTTAGTCTGTTCCCAGCTGAGCTCCAGCCAGCGCCACACTTGGGCCTGGTAGCCGGCAGGCTGGCATGGCTGCTATGGAGAGAGAACATGCAAACGAATGGTTGAACTCACTAAAGAACACACACTACCAAGATGGGTCTTTGTTAGGCCTTGATTATATTACCTTGAGCTTGGGAGAGAGCAGGTTTTCTTTCAAACTAACCAATCTCTTTCCTAATCCTTTGTAAGCTTGTGCTGGGTCCTCCCCTATCCTATTTGGTATTTTCTGCAGGTTCCCCAGGCTAGACTTTGCCCCTTTATGTCACCATTCCGGATCTAATACACATGCCCCAAAGTTTTGCCTCATCATCTGGCTTCTACTGCACATGCGACTAGCAAAGGAATTTCCCCTTTACTGGTTCTTCCCCCACAGGTAATCAGTGGGGAATGGAGTGGTTGTTCCCTAGGGAGATTCTTCCTGCCCACTGGGGGATTGCCTGAGATTAAGTCCCTTCAGGGGAAATGCAGCCGTCCCCTGGGGAGCCTGTGAATGTTATAGCAAGTCTGGCTTAATGTCCGACTCAGCTCAGTGTCTCTGATTCCATTGGCTCCCTTCCCTAACTAACTAGCTACCTATGCTAACATTAGGATTATAAGCAAACATTTCAGTGATGCTGAAAAATAACATAAGGGAAGAGAGTGAAGATAAAATGATGGCCTATCTGTTGAGGGCTGAATTTAACTCCAATCATCGCCAACCCTTTTCATAATCCCAAGCTGGTAGGCACAAGGAGCTGAATCAGTACTTGGCTAATTGTACAGACAATTAGCATTTGTTGCTGGTTTTAATGAGCCAAGTTGGTGATTATTTCTGGTCAGAGCCACTAGGGACACAGCCAGGCTCTTAGTTCCTAAATTCTGGTGAAATCTGTGCCAGTGAGTGCTCCTGTCTGGAGGAAGCCTGGAATGTGGCTCTTAGACTTGACAAGATGCCCTATCGCGGGGCCCAAGACATCCAGTTCCACCAGACTGAGGTCAACAGCTGGCCCTCCATCCCTGCAGGGCCAAAGCGCTCCTACAAGTTCCAGCAGGATGGTGCAGGGCAGAGTGCATCCTCCTCCTACTTCCCAGAGGAGTGGGGAGGGGATAGCCCATGCCCACAGCCACAGGACAATGCTCTGCCCTTCTCCCGGATGCCACAGGCTTGCTGTGCACATGGGCCCGAGCTCACCCCAAGCCCTCCCCCACCTCTCAGCACCTGGAATGCGGGCAGCCTTCCCTGGGAACCACCCATCAGCGCCATCCGACAGGCCCAGGGCCCAGGGAGCTCTGTCTGCACTTGTCAGCCTGTCCTCAAAGCAACACCTCACCAGACGAGAGGTCCCCTGGCTTCTCACTGCGATTAAGACTTGCTGAATGGCACTTTCTCCAGCCTCTCCTGCAGCCCTGGCACCCAGTGTGGGCCGAGTTTCTGTTCTTGGGTCTGTGGGTTTGCACAACAGGATTTGGTGAAGCAGTGAGCCTAAGTGGTGATCCTAACAGAGCCTTATTGCAAGCATGCTGATGGTTCTGGGTGAAGTTCGGTAAAAGTTGTACATTTTGTGTTGTTTTGGAGGATTTGAAGAGGTTCAAACATGTCACCCCAAAATACCCCCTTTTGGCATGTGGACTATGTTAAACTAAGGGCAACAGAGAACCAGAAGACTCAGGGAAAGCTCCTGACCTCCCCTGACTACTTACAATGAAGTAAAAATGTCCTCCTTTGTACAGGAAATTGACATTTATAAAGGAAATTTCCAGAATTAAGTGTACCTGGGAGAGAGCTACTCCCAGAGATCACATTGTTCACCTGAGGTGCTTATCTGCACAACAAGGAGCCTCCTCCCTCCCCTGCCCCAAGGTGCCCACTCCACTCCCAGAAACCCCATTCCTGTCCCTTTCCTCAGCACAGGATGGTGTGAAGTCTCAGTCACCTGAGAATAATATTTTGGTGAACTCTGTATGAACTTACATAACTAAAGTTGATTTTTTTTTCTCCTGTTAATCTGTTATGTCAATTTAATTCTTAGACCCAGCCACAGAACCACAGAACCTAGAAGCATAGAGAGAAGACTTTTATTTCCCTACAGTTTCCCTACAGGATGCCAAAAATACCAAGGCCCTCTTTATTAAGTAGTTGAATTATTTAATGATGTCAGAAATAGAGAAAAGATTTGCAATGAGTAATTTCAAACTAATGACCTATTTTTAAAAAGTGGCTGGAGGAGAGATAGCCCAGGTTGTGTGTGTGTGTGTGTGTGTGTGTGTGTGTGTGTGTGTGTGTGTGCAGGAAGCTGCATTATTTGCCCGTGTTGCTGCCCCTGTGACTTTAGCTTGCTCTCTTTTCCCCTCTTATCTGTAGACTGAAAGTGATGGGAAACAGAAGAGATTGCTCTCTGCACTGTTTGTTCAATGCTACAACCATTTTACTAGCATATTCATCTCTTAGAAATGGTGGAAATAAGAGAAAAGAAGAACTTATAAAAACACAATGCACTAGGCCCTAGATGTGAGGAAGGAAGTAAGAAGGTAGGAAGATTCCCTGGCAAGTGGAATTGGGGAACTGAGACAGGTGGCTGATTCAAACTAGCTCCATCCAGGACCCTGAATCACCTGCCTCCGTCTCCCTTGCACAGTGCTCCCTAAAGCATTAAGACAATGAAGTTCTGATTAGTATCAAATCTTAGAAACAAAGCTTTGGGTCTGTTGACCATAGAGACAGAGTTTTAGTCAATCTAGATATAACATCTAGGCCTCAGTTATGTTTCAGTTCCAGGCCCAGAAAGGCAGCAAAACTAGAAGGGACATCGTGGCTGACATCAGGACCAGCTGTGATGACTAATGACCCTACCCTAGCAGGGACCAATCAGCAGAGAAGTAGAGACCAGGACCCCAAAAGGGGACCCGGAAAGCTGATAAATATTCCACTGAGATCCTCCCCAGAGGCCTCCCCTAAAATTCCTGCCTTTAGAAAACAGATAAAAACCCTTAAGGCAAAGGACCCAGTGCACACTTTCCCTGGAGCACGTCCGTGCCTCCCCACTTCTTTCTTTTCCTTTCTTTCTCCAAGGGCCCTTCTTTTGCCTCTGTAACTTGTGTCCCGATTCCACTCAGCCCAGATGGCTCACTTCTGCCTCTGTGACTTCCTTTCTAAAGGCCAAGGCAGCTCACTGAGCAGTCCGCTCAATTCTTCCTTTTAAGGGTACTTTTGCTCTGCTTGCTAAATAAATTTCCTCCTGTGCTAGCATTCTTGGCTCTGAATTTTTTCTTTGCCAAACTCAAGAACTTGGAGCCCACATTGGCACTAACAGTTGCAGGTGTCAACATTGTCTTTTTAAAGATATGGAATTCAAGGATCAGAGAGGTTCAGTTATTTGTCAAAGATCACACAGCTAGTAGATATTAGATCCAGGCTTTGAATTCAAAGCTCTGTCTACTCTAAAGCTGCAACCCAGATGTCAGAAGGACCATCTAGTCCCTCCCTCACCATTCCTGCAAGTTCCCAGCCCCGCCCCCCCGCCCCGCCTTTATTAAGTAGTTGCTCTTTTCCTATTATGAATATTAAACTAGCTAATTACGATAATAACAAAACAGGAGAAAATCGTCCTGTCTGTAAAGAGAAAGCATCTAATGGGCGATTTTGTCCAACCTGCCAAGTCCACTCTCTTCTACAACAATTCAGCAATGAGGCACTGACCAAGCTTCCTTTCTAGAGACCGGCTGATCTAACTGGAGGGGAAGGATTGCTTCAACGTGGAGAGCAGAGCGCAAGACTTAAGATACACTTAAAAAAAGTGTTTATTGTTTACCTGAAATTCAACTTTAACTGGATGTGCTTTATTTTACCTGGCAATTCTAAAACAGGCATAAGAAGAGTAGTTTACATAAGAAGCACAGTTTAATTTCATGGAAGATTTTTCATAAAATGGAGACTTGGAAACTCAGAAATTGATCATGTTGCAACGCCCAACTGTTTGAAGGGAAACACTTTCTTAAATCTTTTGAATCCATTTTCCACCAATTAACCATTCTAAATTTAGTGTTGAAAATATTGGGTGAAAAGTGTTGCACGAATTGAAGACATTGTTATCACAATATCCAGTGTGTTGTTAGGTGAGCCTGGGGAAACTGTAGTTGCAAAATGCTATTCGCATCAATCAAAATGAGAAAAGAACTTAACACCCAGGAAATGTCTTGCAAAGGCTGGAGAGAACAGGAAAGGGGGAAAACCAACAGGGCAGACTTCTTTGCCTGGAATCTCTCATCAGCTTTGGGCGCCCACAAAACAGACTGTCTTGCCTCGCCACCCACCACCCGCCACCTGTGAGAGCCTCACCTGAGGGATCTGAAGCAGCTGTCTCAGCTCTGGAAGTAAAAAAAAAAAAAAAAAAAAAAAAAAAAATGAAGGCACGCCGGCCCTGGGAATATAGATGTTATATAAATGCTTCATGTGGCTGCATTAACTACATAAAGAAGTGCTCATGCTCTAATGCTTTGTAGACAAAACAGTTAAAGTGTAATGCCAGGCAGTGCTCAGCAGATTAGTTAATTGTGAAAGTGCCTGGGTTTCTGACTCTGGTTTCCTGAAGCCATTAACTGGAGCTGGCCGCCTCGCAGCCTGAGCGCCATCTCATTTCCATTTTCGTTTCCCAAGCCGGTGGCTTTCCCCATTAGGTTTATGAAAGGAATGCATGCTCATTATTGAAAATGTAGTGTTCCAAAAAATAAAAAATGCACAAGAGCTAGTGGAAAATATTGTCTATAATCCCCGAAGGGACCAAAGTTTTGCCACCCTGAAGCTGCCTCTTTGGGATATTGATTTAAGCTGTTGGTTAAGAAACAAAAGACTCAGAAGGAACCTTTGACCCTCCCCCCTTTCCTGCCCAAGAGACTCAGACAGAATAAACCTGCTTCAGGAAGGAGATCTTAGGATGCTGCCCTCTCCTATTTGAATTATGTAGGGCGAATGGAAGGCTTCAGTCAGGTGCCTGCTAGCTAGATAACCCCTGTGTCCATTGTCTCTGGGTCACAAAGGGGGATTTTCTGGTTTGCTCTTCTCAGTTGCCCACTCTCACTTCTGAAATCTATGACCCCATTCTTTCCCCTTTTCTCATTTTGAAACTGGACAATGAATGGGTCCGGCCTGCCTATCACTACTTGAGCCAATTAAATAGAGACAGGGTTGAATTGCATATGAGCATTTTTATTTTCCAATATTGCCAGCAGCATTGGAGAGCAGCAAGTCATCCACAGAAATCTGCTCTGCTCCCCCACCCCCCAAAAGCCACTGCTTATATTGGGTAGAAGGACAAAGATTACGTGGGGAAGTAGACCAAAGGAATAAGAATGGGTATGCAAAAGGAACAGTCAGGGTTAACAGAGCATGATTAATATTTCTTATAACTATAGCCAGTCCCCACTAGCCTTTCTCCCTCCCACCCCTAACAATTTGTCCAAAATTTTTTGTTCTTAATGTCACGTCACTGTGTTACCAACTGGGGTTACAGGCTGGGACCTCGGTTCTTCTCAACAATGCAGAAAAGATTTTAAGCTCAATGAAAATAAAGGAAAGCAAGCAAGAATTTATTTACTGCAGCAAAAATATCCTTAGGAGAGTGAAACAAGGAAAGGCATAGAAGAAGCAACAGGAGCGCCTAGGCTGGGCTGCTTTGGCTCACTGGGAAGTCAGAGAAAAGGGGGCCGTGGAGACAGGTTCAGGGAGTTAGCTCAGGACAAGCTGCCGCTGCCCATTGCTCCCCTCGTTGCAAGTCTCGTGGGGTCCTGAGCATATTTCCCTCTCTCTTGCAGGTGGAAATCTCAGGGAAGGTCTCAGGGGAGGGTCTTAATAGAATATTCATCAGCTTTCCAGGTGTGCTCTTAGTGGTCATGGTCTCCACTAATTGGTTGGTGACCAGGAAGTCATTAGTCAGTGTTGCTGGTCCTGAGGCAGTTACGACATACTTATCTGGTTTTGCTGCTTTTCTGGGCCTGGAGCTGAAATACAACTGAGGCCTAGATGTTATATTTAGGGAGGAAAAGGTCGGGCGGGGGGGGGGGGGTCTAACCCACCTACCCTGTGATATGAAAGATGAGGGGTCCAAACCACATGACCAGCTAGGGTACTGGATGGTTCCAAACCTGCCCAGTGTCAGTCTGCTGGCTACTGGGTCACCCATAGAGAAGTGATCTGAAGGCAATGTTGGCACAACCCCTGTTCAGGACCCCAGGGCAGGCCCCACACCAGCCGTTCATGTCTAACTTCCTACCTAACAACTGTCTTTGGAATTTTCATGCTTATACAAATACCCCATATGCATGTATGAACACTTCCATTTTCTCTGTTAATCTGTCTCTGCCCATTTGATAAGTAGCCCAGCCAGAAGAATTTAGAAGGTGGAAGGAAAGGTAGTATATTTCTTTTAACCCCCACACCCTAAGACACTCACTTTTAGCCTCCTGAACACATTTCTTTCCAGTCTTTTTTAAATGTTGTTTTATAGAGTGATTTTTCCACATTGTTAAAAACTCTTTCAACATCCTCTGAAATAGCAACAGTATACTGTTGAAAACAAAGTCAAAAGTGAGATTAACAGAGAAATGTATAACAAACTGTTTAAGACAACAGGCTCAGAATGGAGTCACTTATGTTAAGCCCCATGTCACCAAACTGAGACTTAATTATAACGTGTCAATTCTCCCAGAAATGCAATCTTAAACCAGTCAATCAGGAATTGCCTAATCAGCCCTAGTGAGGCCATCTGTTAGGCCCCTGCCATCCCCTACACTGCAGGGCCTACAGGAAAGTAAACTTGCAATAACAAACCTGCTGTTTTGCCAGTTTAACTTCCTTGTCCCACTCCCTACTTTGTACAGTTCCTTGGATCTGCTTTCTGTCTGCTAGATGGGATGCTGATGGATTCATAAATAAAGCCAATCAGATCTTTAAAATTTACTCAATTGAAGTTTGTTTTTAAACAAAAAAACCCTAATTACTTGCAAGAGGTGAGCCACAAATGTGTGCACAAGACGTGAAGCCAAGACATGAGCACAAGTGAAATGTACTGAATTCTTCAGAAAAGGTCCTGTTGATCCCGAGAAGAATTTCTTCCATGAGTCCTTTTTAGGAAGGATCTATTTATCCCACAAATAAGCTTGCACATGGGCGAAATGAATGACACTCCCATCCATGTTTTATTCTTATAGCATGACTCATTTTAGGCTGCAGGCAGTGTCCTAAGCTCTCGAAGAAATGACCTTTACTCTAGAACCCAAAACAGACAAGAAAATTAAAATCATTTTTCTTAGGTTTCTTGTAAATATGCAATACCAGTTTCTGTCCCTACTCTTGGGAATCTAGCTTCATTGCCTAAAAAAAAGTCTGATAGGCACTGTTGGGTTACTGAAGGGGGTACGCACAAGGCCAAAAGGGGTAAAGAATTATGAATTTATTAGGTCATCAGATGGGCTGAGCCCCAAAATAGCATCCACACCCGGGAACCAGGGAGTCAGAGGTTTTAAAGGACTCTAGGTGAGTTTTTTTGGTGGGGAATTCTCTGGGTGAGTCTGGATCTTGGGCAAATCTGGAGGAGAAAGTTACTGCTCTTAGCAAATGGAATGTAGTATAATATTGAAAGGAAATGTCAGTTGCGAAATGATCTTAAGGTCAGTTTCCCAGGGAGGGAGTATCAATTTGATTATTTGATAAGACCTAACATTCCAGCCTTTTTGTTTTATGAAATAGGGGTAGAAGTTATTTCTTCCATAGTTATTTCCTGCAGAGAGGGGATGTCGAGATCATAAGGGGATGGACTTTGATTGTAATCAGCAGGAACACTGTACAGATTCTTCATGGTTGGAGTGAGGGGTGCAGCAACATGATTTCCCTGAGGGACTGGTTGCTGAAGGCTCAAAAGGAGTCCTGAAGGAAAGATGAAAAATGACGCAGAATGCATGGGTCAAAGATGAGGATGAGGAATAGGAATGTTAATGGTCTTATGAAGGGAAGTAGGTATTAATTTACATTTTTAGCCAGTAGTTCCATGAATTTGCAAAATATGATAGAGTAGTGATTAAGCCCCCTATGCCAATCCCGAAACCTGCTGAGATACCGAGGGGTATGAGGCAAGTGGTTATCTGGACTGCCCTTTTGTGTCTGATATGATGGGTTATGAGGACAGGTGAAGATTGATTATGGGGGGTGGAGGGGCTACATCTATGTTGAGTGAGAGATAGAGTACAGGTTCTCGTCCAGTCGATCGCCCCTGTTTTGAGTAGAACTCTGTCTCTTTAATTACAGTTAGTGTTTGATTAAGATGCTGGGTGGAGTTTGTATGTGATACTCAAGGCTGAGGAAACCTGTTGAGTGACTTGGTAGGTAAAGGCTGGTCCTGAGGCAGCCACAGCATCACTTGTCTGGTTTCACTGCCCTTCTGGGCCTGGAGCTGAAATACAACTGAGGCCTAGATGTTATCTTTAAGAAGAAAAGGTCAGGGGTCTAAACTGCCTGACTAGTGACATGAAAGGGGGTATTAGATTACCCTGGCGGAGAGGTTCTTGTTTTTCCAATTTGGCCCCTTGCTAGGCAGCCGGAGCTTTCTGCCCAGGTGAGTTTCTGTACCTGGCCCATCATTCTTGCTCTGGGGTCTAACGTTGTGTCTAACATTTCTTCCCTCAAGGATTTTTGGCACTAAATTCTTTCAGAGAAAAAGGGGTGTGGGGTCTCTTTTCTGTAATTGCTTCCTGCTAAAAGGGGGCAACGTTTTTCTTCAGAGCCAAAAATCCTTGCTCTCAGACAGAGGGATGATCAGGCCTGGGCACGGAAGGAGGTTGTGATGCTGTCTACTGGTGGTATTTCCTGAGTACAGGTAGGGCTTGTAACCTGGTGGAGACAAAGTGTTTGATAAATTTTAGTATAATTGGGGCAAATGCTAGAACAATAGGAATTATGACAAATAGTCTGGTGGAATGAAAGAGACATTAGTTTGAGGGTTGTAGTCTAATATACCAAAATGAGGTTTATCCTCTTAACTTTATTTGTCCTTGGGTGTGGTTGGAAAATGGCACTAATTGGATTTTTGCTCTCTGTCTCCCTGAGTAGGTTGATTTAAGCTATTTACCCTCTGGCTGGGGAGAAATAGTGCACATCATTTAGTTTTAAGTGTCCTTGTTTTAGAAAAGATAGGATTTACTAGATAGCTGCTGACTGTTTGGCATCTAGATTTTCTAGATGGCTGCACACTGCTGTTAAACTACTCCAGTTTCCCTATTCTGCTTGTCCTGGCTTACTGGCCTGTGTCATTTATATAACTTCCTTTTAACATTTCTCCTAACAAATCTTCTATAACTTTCACAAACCATCTTACAACTTTAACTCACCTTCTTTTTCCTTCAAAATGCATGTCCATGTCTCATGCCTTCTATTACCCAAACCATACAATTTCTTTCCCATTTAATAGGAATTTTTAACTCTTAGAAACCTTTGTTTTCCAAAATTAACCAAAAAGTAAACAACCAGCATTTCTTAGACTGACATTTGTGAACATTCTCACTTTGAAGAAACACACCTTCAACAAAGCACAAGACATTCCAAATCTACTTTATAGATTTTTCTGTAACAAACGCTAAAATCAGGTGAACCTAAAACTTGTTGAAATATTTAAATGTTTATCATTTAACCCAGCAATGCTACAAAGCTTTTAAGTTACCAAAGGCTTTGGAAAATTATGTCTAGGCATATGAGGCTGGAGAAAAGGTGGGGAGAGGAGGGAGCAGGACCTGCAGCCTGCTCTAGGACTGCAGTTTCTAGGCCTCCAACCACATGGACTTAAAACTGCCACATTTTTCCTTAGAGATAATATGCTAAGGTTTGGGTGATAATGAGTTCAACTTCTGATAGTAGCAGGACCGTGACGTAAGCATTTTCAGTAAAGAAAGTTGTTCTTTGGGAAGGGGTTGGGAGTGGGGGTTGAGAAGGCACTGAGGTGAGAGCAGTTTTTAAAGCATTAAAGAAGGTGAGAATGCTGGGCTTGGAATCTGAAATATGAACATAGGTGTCATAGCATGCCAGCTGAGACTTTATGAGCATTGCCAGGTATTTTCAGCTTTCTTGCTCTTTCCTCTTCACTATTAGAACACCTTGGCCCCCAAATCATCTGCCTCCTCAGAATCTGGTTGTGAACAACATGGATTAGAGTCACAGCGACCCTTTGCCAACATGCACCTCGTGTGAGAAACAAGTCTTTGTCGTTGTAAGGGATTGATTTGGGGGCTATTTTGTGGCCAAAGACTTCCCTTAAAAATCTATCCCCTTAAGCCAGAAACTTAATCTCTGATGGAGCATTTGACAGGGCCATTTCCTATTGTTCTTTGAAGAACAGAACAGGCTGATGGTGGGAACTCATTTGGCCCCAAGAAATTAAGGAGTGAAAGGCCACACTGTCTCCTAGACTCTACGTTCTGGTCATGGAGAGAGAGGGCCAGTGATGAGAATCCACACTGCTTCTATGTTTGTTTTTTCTTAAGTTGTAATTTCTTTCCCTCCTTGGAAAATATTGATCTAGGACTAAAACTGTTAAAACGCAGTTTTATTTATTTATTTATTTATTTATTTATTTATTTATTTATTTATTTATTTATGTTTTGGAGAAATGCAATGTTCCTGAGGGGAAAGGCACTTGTTTGTGACTGAAATCACCCTCTTTTTGCTAGCCTGAGCGTGACCTCTTATGAATGAGAAATTGCACAATGCTTCCAGGCCTTCCAAGATCAGATTTATTTTTCACAAATAGCTAAGCTAGAAAAACCTGCTTTCATCACCCACAGAGCGGCTTCTGCAAAGGGCAGCAGGAGCTCCTTGGCTTCTCTGGGTGAGAGGCTGCCCGGACGATGATCTCTGTCACCCTCTCTAGCGCCTTCCATTAGTTTAAGTTCTCATTACCTCATGCCTGGACTTGGGGAGTTGTGTTAGGATTGGTTTCTCCTACACACCGACACTAGATTCTTCTTTCTAAACCCCAGCCCTCCCACAGTCTTCTTTGGACAAAAATCTTGGCTCACTCCCTGTTGTCCATCCACACCCCTGTCCCCTTCGTCATGGTTCTCTTCAATCTCACTTCCTTCCTGTGCGGGTAGATGCTACCATTCCTTAGAAGCCAGGCATGTCCCTGCATTCCAACCTCACTAAACTTTTCGAATATGTAATTTCTTTCAACCATGAAAGTAACATAGCACATAAACCTTATTTTAGTAAGTTATAAAATAATTTATAATCAAGGTAGAAAATCTGGATGTTAAAGACAATTATGGAGGAAATAATAACAGAAGCATAACTGAGCCTCAGGAGATAGTCGCTGGGAACACAGCGTACTCTTCCCTTGCAGTTGAAAAAGAATGATAATGCTGGGGGTTGGCAAAGGAGCGAGAATTAAAAACTCTCAGGGGGTTGGATGTGCACCAGGATAGCGGTATGTAGAAAGGCAACCAGGAAATCAAAATTTAAAACTGTCAGAATTAAAACATGCCCACATTCTTTGGCCCAACAATTCTGTCATTGGTAGAAGTGGAGTTCTTGGGGTGCCATGAAAAAAAGAATTTCCTGAGGCCCCCAGGGGAGGATAGGGTTTCATGAAAAGCTCTATTGATGATGTAAAATTAAGGGGGTTCCCCTCCAAGATCCCATCTTTGTCTGTCTCTCCATGGAAGAAGTCCAATCTTGCTTTCAGCAGGGACAGAATAAAGGCCACTGCTCAGAATTTCTGTTCCATTTTAAAGTCCAGTCCAGCATCTGGCTAGCTCAGCTTGTGTTCCCAGCTGCAGCCCATTGCACGTGGGGTCCACATGGCCCATGGGTGCTTAAGGCCACATGGCTATGGAGAGAGAATAGGCAAGCACACGGGCCAGTGTGGGTCATGGAGCAAGAGAGCCAGAGGGAACAAGGAGCAAGAGGGAATGAGAGCAAGAGCTCAAGAAGCATAAGAGCGAGGGAACTCTTTGTCGGGGGACTTTAACTCTCCAAGATATCGAGGGTTTTTGAAGGGGTCCACCCGCTGGCCAATCCATTGCTCCCAAGACGAGACGGACAGGCAAACACCTTCCCTGCGTCACCCCCCTTTGCTGGATCCTTTCCCCTGGTGATCTGCAGGGAATGGACCTGGGGAGCATGAAGCTGTGTCTTTCTGGTGAAGCTGCCCAGATGACCGTGCTTATAATGTCTGGCCTTCCCTTGGCTCTCTTCCTTTATTAATATTAACCAGCTAATTAGGACAATAACAATTCTGGTCCTCAGAATTTATCCTATGAAAATAATAAATAGATATGCAAATGTATTGGCTGGGGAAATCTCATTGCATCATTGTTTTTAACTGCAAAAAAATTTTTTTGAAACAACCTAAAGGTCATAGTCTAATCCATTATGAAACATCCATTTAATGAAATGCTATAAAGTTAAGAAGAAGACAAATCACAGTTTAGATATACAGTGTGGTCCAGTTTACATGACTAACGTTTTAAATGTGTATTACTTTCACTTCCTAAAGCCAGTTCTAAAGTGTGAGAATAAACAAGTCATCTTTTCTGTCGAAGAACAGTTTAGACAGCCGCCGTTCTGGACTGCATGACTTGGCAGCTGCCATGTTGGCTGCATGGCTTGCAGCTCCCCTGGGGGCCGCCATCTTGAAACAGCAAAGGCCACCCCCTCCCTTTGAATTAGCCAATCGGGAAAGATTGTGCGCCTGAGCTCCAGTCAAGAGCAAGGGACAGGTCACGTGCGTCAGGGATTAGAACCCGCCCCACCCCCTCCCGCAGCAATCCACCTGCTCGGTGTGCATGCACGTCCACACCATGTGTGCACACGCTTCTACGTAGAAGTAAAGATGTTTGCCTTGCTGCCTGGCTCCCGAGTATGTTTTGTGTTCTACCAGGACCCCTGACTTGGGGGGTGGGGGGGTGTGGGGGGAGGCCTCGCCTTATTTCTAACATAAAGTCCCTTGCCTGGTTTATTTTCACAAACAAAATATTTCATATGAATAGGAAAAAAATTTGACACAAGCTACAGCCATAGTTAACGGGTTATCGCAAAGGGATGAAATTCACAGACATTCTTTTTCTGATTTGTATGTTTCTGTATTTCCTAATACTAAATATAACACTACAGTCCCATGCTAGAACAACAATAACAAAAATTCTGGTTGGACTGTTTGAGTGGGATAATTTATAGGTGTTTTTTTTAAAGGATTTAATGAAAAAATAACAGCCTCCTAGAAAACAAAACTGTACATTTAAAATTGCATCTAGAAGTGAGATGAACGTGAAAAGTTAAAAACAACGAATGAAGTCCTAACAGAGCTCCTAGTGTATTTGCTTGTTGGGTTCAGTTCTGCGAAGTCTGTGAATCTTAGTGATTGATCTTCTGCATGACAGGGCCCTGACCCCCTCCAGGGCCTCAGAGGTGAGCTGGTGTGAAAGGATCAATCAATGCCTGTTCTCAGACTGCGGCCAGGCGGGCCTTCCCTGGCCCCCATCCCGCCAGTCCCTGAGACGCAGGTTCTGCTAGCCTAAGGCAGGCAAAGCCCCTTCTCCTCCCTGATCATCTTCACTCAGACAAAAATTTGCATCAAGATAGGGAAAGGTAAACACTGCATTCCTCAGCTCCCCACGCCCCAATAGGGGGCGGGGAGGAGATAGTGTGGGCCTTCTCCAAACCGGGCCTTATCACTAATGTCAGGGCCTGTGATCTGCAATTGCTCAAATGCCAGCTTTTCAGTAAAGGAGACGTGACAAACAGAATAGTCCCCATCAACGGCGGAGGCCGACCTCCTCGCGCCTCTGCAGGCTCACAGCCCGTCCCTCTGCTGTGGGCGGCAGGCTTCTGCTCTGAAGGACAACACTCTCTGCAGGGCCTCCTTAGGCCGGGAGTTGGGTGAGGGCAGAATCATGGGAGTCGCCTCTTTCTTCTGGAAGAAAAAGCCCTTTTCAGGTGGAGACAGAGTTTGGAACATACTGTTCACTACACAGACAGCCTGAGTGTCCATTAAACAACGTCTCCCCCATAGTTTAAGCCTACTTGAGTTTTCTGATGCATTTCCTAGTCACTAAGAGAAATGTAATTTCCACCCACAATTCTTTGTAGACTAATTATTTTCTATGGTGACCTTTCCTGAGTTGCCCCCACCTGTGGGCCCAGGTTCCATCCTTAACTACGTCTTGAGTCTGAAGGACAAACTTCAACATTCACGGGAGAGGTTTTCCCTGTGGACCGTAGAGCTCGTTAGCATGTTTTCCAATGCTTGCTGAAACCTAAGCAAAAGCGAAGATGAGCATTAGAGAAGATGAGGCTTTTCAAGTGTGACCAGAAAAGCTGGTCACACTTTTCAAGACAGTTGTTGAGTCTCCCTTTCAAAGTTCTCCGGTTGCTGGGCGTTCCGGCCTAAGGAGGGCTAGCCTGGCCCTTTGAAGTTGTCCATCCGAAAGACTAGAAAAGCAGCTTGATTCAGGATGGTCAGCAGGGGGGAGAGCAGTAAACCCGACCTCCCCAAACAAGTGAACCAAAGGGAGCCAGGCGGGGGTGGGGGTGGGGGTGGCAGCCGGGTGCCTTTTGCACCTGGTATATCTGAGGGGAGGGGCCCCAGGGGGCAGAGATGGACACGACGGTGGGACTACTAGTTCACACTAGGATGAGGAGGCAATTCTTTATATAAGGATTAAAACTGCCCTGTAAGATTTTTAGGGCTCTTGGAAGGGGTGGGGAAGAAACGCTATTCCCATTCAGTTATTTCTCTTTGCACTTCCTTATGTAAGCACAGACCACGGAGCTTTCATCAAAGACGCTTTGTCGCCCTGGCCCTGTGGCTCAGTTGGTTGGAGCATCATGCAGTACACCAAAAAGGTTGAGGGTTTGATTATCGGTCAGGGCATATACCTAGGTTGTGGGTTTGATCCCCCGTTCAGGGAACATGGGAGGCAACTGATTGATGTTTCTCTTTCACATCGCTGTTTCTCTCTCTCCCTTCCTCTTTGTCTAAAATCAATAAAAACATAATTACCTTAAACAGCCAATCCTTTGCCATCCACCTCTTGCTTTTCTCACTGCAGAGCAGGCTCCTCATATTCAGATGCTAAGGTTTATCATCACTCCGCCTGTTTGGGGTAACAACAAATTCCTCAAAGCTGCCATCTTCCCAGAGGCTCCCTATGATTCTCCATGAGAACTGATCAAGGCTATCTCTGATACTGGAGTCACTTCCTAGATGTCAGCGGGGTCACTGGTGAGGTGAGGTCTGAGGCTAAGACAGAGGCTGAAACCTGGATCAGACCAAACACGTCACCGAGATGTTGCTCTGGTGCCTCAGATGAATGTCTGTGTTGGAGCATTTCCCAACAGGGTGACTAGGAGATGCCACACACACACCTGTGGGCACACCACACCCCCACACTCCCAAACCACCCCTCCCGCACACACCAGGTTTCTATGCTCATATAAGTTTGGAACAGCCTGCCCACGTCAATATGGCTTGGTCCTGTGATTGATATTTCACAGTAAAAGCTCCAGGTAGTCCTGCAGTAGAAAAACCTTTTCTTACCTAGTGTGTCCCAAGTGCAATGACACACTCCCCCGTCCACACAGCCTCTGTGGGTTCAGGGAGACGCGCTGAGGAAATGGTCTGAGGAAATGGTACGCAACCCCTGCCTTCCTGGACTCGGCTTGCTCTCAGAGCTTAGGAGGCCTATCATGCTTCTGCCTCCAGGGCCTTTGGCCTCCTCGATTTCCAATGTGGCACCTTCTGAGTCGGACCAGTTGTGTCTG
Organism: Myotis myotis; assembly: GCF_014108235.1. Taxonomy (NCBI): domain Eukaryota; kingdom Metazoa; phylum Chordata; class Mammalia; order Chiroptera; family Vespertilionidae; genus Myotis; species Myotis myotis. The sequence continues at coordinate 33,046,280 of NW_023416390.1, read as the reverse complement.
CATGGAGGGCAGTTTCTCTCTGGGGTTATGGAGGGAGTCCCACAACTTTGATAGGCTAGAGGTCACATAGACCTTCGCCCTCATGTCTTCGGTAAATCCCGCACTGACCTTCCCCGAGGCCAGAGGGTGCACCCGTGAGAACTCCGCTGCGTGCTGCTTCCTCCTGGTAAGTCCACATGCCATCTGGTTTAACTGGGTACACAACCATCAGGCCAGGGTGGGCAGAAACGTGAGACTGAACTCATGGCTTTCTGGGCAGCATTTGAAGCCTAAGTCCTCTCTCTCCTACAGTGGTGGACGGAGATGCCCAGCCAAGCTCACCTTCACGGGGCAGCACCGGGGTCTAGAATCAGGATCCGGAAGTCAGGATCTAGCACACCAGCTGTTCAGCAACATGGAGTGGCGCTTAAATTGGAAAGTAATTGTTATTGTAGATCTCTGTATTTTGTTTGTTTATTTGTTTAAAATATATGTTTATTGATTTCAGAGAGGAAGAAAGAGAGAGAGATCGAAACCTCAATGAAGAGAGTCATTATCGGCAGCCTCTTGCACACCCTTTCCTGGGGATCAAGCCTGCAACAGGGGCATGTGCCCTTGATCGGAATCAAACCCAGGACCCTTCAGTCCACAGGCCAATGCTCTATCCACTGAGCCAAACCGGCAAGGGCAAAATGAGTAAGGGTTAAGTGAGATCAATATGCAAACTCTTTACCCAGTGGCTGTCACATAACCAGTAGTCGATAAACGTAAACTATTGTACGTGTGTTGCACATCTATTACATATGTGACACATAGTAGGTGCTCAACAAATGCTCATTTCAACGTGTTCATCAGTAAGACGCTCTCATAGCTTTTAGAAAGATACGAGCCAAATCCCCCCCAAACTGTCTTACTGATAAGTTTATACATAAAGAAATTCTGTTTTTCTGGGGATATTATTGTGCCTATAATTTATGCATGGATGAAATGGCCCTTTCTACGTTTTCCCTTAGGAGGGCAGAATTTAACTTGATGCTATGTTTACTTACTCTGTTGTTTATAGGATCCCCTGAATAACCGATGATTGCATTGCAGAGCGCTGGGAACCAGCCTGCCGGGTGAACTCCGCTGTGAAGGCAGGACCTTATCTGTGGTTGGCTGGCTTTCTCAGAGGCCCGAGGGAGCCTGGGCTTCTCTTTGTTTCGTGATTGCTGTTTGGGGCTGTTTGGAGGACGCGGTGGGGGAGGGGGCTGTTAATCTGTTAATGGGTAAAGGAAGGCTTACGTGGCCCCCTGGTAGAGTTTATTTTAAGCAGCTTGAAGAGGCCCTTTATTGTTCTTTGTTGTGTTTGCTCCAAGTACTTCAAAGCCGAAGGGTTTTTTCTTGGGAACACAAGAGGAGGGCTCCAGAGTCTAACGTTAAAGGGAGGGCGGAGTTGGTGCGTGGACAGTGATTGCTTATTGAGCAGCGGTTCAGGAGGGAGGAGGGGGGGAAATTGGTGTTGTACTTACAGTAAGAGATATTAACTGACGCCTGAGTTCAGAGACTTGCTAAAGAAGAAAATTGTTTGTACCTCTAAAACAAACCATCTCATTCATGGGCAAAACAATCATGGGGGAAGGCGAGGGGCCTTTTAAAACAGCGGTCCCCAGCTGGTGGTCCGTGAGGTCCAAAAGGGTGACGACCATTGTTTTAAAAGGCTCTTTCGCAGGCCCGCCCCAGGGGAAATGCTCGCTCAGTAGGTCTTTAGGAATCTGCATGTTACCAGCTGGTGCAGGGGATCTTGACACAGCTCACCTGATACAACTCGAGAAATTCAGGTCCCAGGGCACCAGTGTTCCTGGCCATAGGCAGCTGTTAACTTTCTCCATGTTACTCTGGACTCCTAACCCCGACACTCTGTGAAATGCTTGTCTGGTTAAAGGGAGACTGAACAAAGGAGGATTTAAAAAGAGCCAAACCTTGGCTTCATCCTTCCTGGAAAAATAGCTCCAAGCACTTTGGCAGAACAGCTGGCTAAGGTCAGGGGTGAAGTGTTGGCCTTGGGAACGAGGAAATGGAATTGGCCCACATAAGTAAATGACTCAGGACACTGGCCTTGGGATCACCGGACACTACTAGCCCCTGTGAGCCTGCAGGGCACCAGGTAGAAACACAGGTCAGAGCAGCCTCTGCAGGAAGCGCTGCCGAGCGGCCCAGGACCTGAGGAGTCAAGGATTCAGGGCTCCCACGTGCAGGGCTCCATGATTCAAGAATAACTGGAAAGGTTCATGGTTTATGAAGACAACAAAAGCAGAGATTGGCTGAACTCACAGTAAGCAAAGGATGCATCTCCATTGATATTATAAGGTCATATTTACATGTTGATTGCACCATAAATTTAGTCACAATTATAAACAACTCCAAGTGATCACATGAGGCTTTCCTATAATTTTCAGTTCACTGCTCACTAGCAGAACAGTGAGACTTTCTGTGAGATGTGAGTAAGGGCAATGTGTTTTTCTAAGTGTTTTTGCAGCCCTGATACTGTTGTAGGCAAGCAAAGGGTTATATGATAAAATATTTGGAAGACTGGGTTAATCTCGGTGAAATACATGCCTTTATTGCAGGACTTCTCTTCGTTCATTGCAAATCTGTGGATCTGACCACTAGACCCCTTTGGCAAAGATCATCTTTCAAAATTAGGATCTCCTGGACAGGTTCTGGGAGATGGTGGGCCACACGACTCTGGGGTTCCCTCTGGCCCTCATAGCCACCGGCATAGACATGAGAAGGTCAGAGGCACACAAATGCCATGGTCTGTGCAAAAGGATGATAGATGGCCAACCAAATAACTATGAGCAGTTATTGACATAACAAAACACTGAATGAGAAAAAAAATCCATACATACCACTCACAAAATAATTGCCTCTCCAGAGCACACGTGATGTAGAAAAGAAAACTGCTATTGTGTGCCTTCAAGAATCAAAATAAAAACCAGCCTGACTTGTATTTTCGGTCTGCAAATTACCCAAAGAAATCGCACTACTATTGAAAAAAACAATAGCCCTTTTCAATCAATGGCCAGTCTCACTGAAAGAGAAAATACACACAGTGACCCCTGTAGCTTCCAAAATCCAATGTATGGGTCTCAAGAAATCAGGTGGTAACACCAGCGGCGATTGGACCCCTGAGAGCAAGGTGGCCACTCCTCCAAGAGAGCAAACCGCACCAGCTCACCCACAGGAGCAGGAGCCTGAGGGACTCCAGGGCAGGAGAAGGGAGCCAAGAATGAGCACAAGCAAGAATGCCTTGTACTTTCCTGCTTCGTTTTCCATTTTCCCCCCTTTTTATAGGCAATGACTTGGAAAACTCAGAATCCCCGTCAATAAGAGATGATTAATAGGGATCATTACATGACAAATTTAGTAGAAATAAAATTGAGAGAAGACAGCTTTAATGAAGGTAGGCTTGCTGCAGGGTTAATGTAAATTTAGAGAGAAAGAGAAGGGCAGACCTCATTTTCCCAGGAGATATGAGTTCTGGCTTGAACATAGCAAATAACTTCACTTTGAAGTGCCTCTGATCACTTCTTTAATTTATAATGTTAGCACATACCAAAAATTCAACAACTGGTATGCTCTAAACATGACATAATATTTTACTATAATGAAGAAAGGTTATTTTATTTTTAAATATTTTTTTTTATTGATTTCAGAGAGGAGAAGGAGAGAGACAGAAACATCAATGATGAGAGAGAAATATTGATCGGCTGCCTCCAGCACATCTCCTACTGGGGATCAAGTGGCAACCCGGGCATGTGCCCAATGGGGAATCGAACCATGATCTCCTTCAGCAGTTCTCAACCTGTGGGTCGCGAACAATGAAAATACATCCTGCATATCAGATATTTACATTACGATTCATAACAGTAGCAAAATTACAGTTATGAAGTAGCAACGAAAATAATTTTATGGCTGGAGGTCACCACAACAGGAGGAACTGTATTAAAGGGTCGTGGCATTAGGAAGGTTGAGAACCACTGTTAGTTCATAGGTTGATGCTCAACCACTGAGCAATGCTGGCCAGGCAAAAGGCTATTTTCTTTAAAGAATGTTTAATATCAATCTCAAAGTAATAATTAATGTCATACTTAGAGCTGAAATGCTCTAGGAAGACCCATTAAAGATAAGACCATGAAAGGATTCCCATTATCACCGCCCCTCTTCAACGTTGTCCTAGAAATGGAGTCAGTGCAATAATCTCTGGTCTTCTGTAACAGTTAGACATGTGAGAGAAATAGCTTAAAGAAATTGCTTATTGTTCAGAGACTATATACATGTCTATCTAGAAATCCCAAGTTAACCAACTAAAATTACAATTATAACTTAAAAAAAAAGAAAGAAAGAAAAGGAACTCAGAAAGCCATAGATGAAAAAGGACTGTTACTCAAAAGAACTCTTAAAACTCAACAATAAGAAAACAATCTGATTAAAACATTGACTAAAGACCTTAACAGACATCTCACCGAAACAGACATACAGATAGCAAATTAGCAGGTTTTCAATGAATGACTTCTGAAGAAATGGAAATAGACACACAACTTGAAAATATAAAGAAAGGATGACAGACAACAATCATACAAAGTTAAGAAGAAAAATGTGGAGATAACATAGTAGGAAGGTTAAAAATTAAAATCATTCTTACACGTGAAAGCCTTTCTGAAATAGAAAATGTTTATCAAAATGAGGTCAACAAGTAAGAAAAATCCTGAACTAATATCAGTGAGAAACGTTTAAATTATCTCCAAAGTATAATTTTTAAAAGTGTGGTTGGAAGTTGGGGGATAAGGAAAGGAGAATTCATGCTGGTAATGTGATAAAGAATGTATTTATGATATAAATTTAGCTGTCTCATTTCTCATGCTAAAAATGTTTAGACTACCATAAAATTAAAAAAATAACTTTATGTGTTAAGAAATGCCATGAAGAATGATGAGTTAGAGAAAGGAAACAGCACCAGCAGGGCAGCAGCTGACATTTATGAAGGTTTGAATATACTCCTGATTGGTGTGCTATCTGACTAAGAGAATAAGCACAACAAAAGAGAAGATGCAAATGTATTACAAACATATTTTCAATGTCAACATTGCCAGAGACTTAAGAAATATTAACTGAAAAACAAGATCAAATTTGAAAATGAAAATATAATACTCAATGTTGACCAAAGTGGTGGGAAATGTACTCATTATGCTAGTGAAACTAAATTGGGACAACTTTTATAGAGGGCAATTTGGTACTCTGCATCATGGGCCTTAAAAAGGTTCCTATCCATTGACCCCAAAATTCAACTTTATGAAATAACTAGTGACCCAGTGCATGAAATCATGTGAGACCTGGGACCCCCAAGTCCTGCCAGCGCCACAGGACCCAGAGTCAAGTCCCTGCCCACCTGCGTGCACCTTGCCACACACGCAGCCTCCTGGTGACCGGTCTTTGGTTGTTACGGCATTACCACCACTGGGTTTTTATTATATAGATGCCTTTTATTCTGTATTACCATCTTCTGGGATAACCAAGTGCACCCAAAGAATCTCCAAAGATGTCCATTGCAGCATCATTTTTACTCACAGATATGGGACTATGCCTGACATTTTGTTGATATAAATGTTCCAAAGTGTTTCATTCATATTTTCTCATTTAATTCTCATAAAATATCTTAGTGACAAGTTTATTATGCCCATTTCAAAAACAATAAATAAGCTCAGGAAATTTAAGCATGTCTTAAAATCCAAGAGTTCATTGGAGCTAGAGCTTGGACTGGGCCAGGCCTTCTGAGTATGGTCCATGGTCCTTTCTACATGGTGACATGGCTTCTACCATGTTAGGACATCAGAGATGGGTTTTGGAAACTGTCTGATTTACATAGACCCCAGGTCAAATGACTAAGTTAGGTTCAGAGGAAGTAAATCAGCCTGGTTAGCAAATGACCGAATATGGCCATCTCTTCTAATATGTACAATATTCTTATGACAGCATTAAGTGTTTCTCTGTAACTCTCAGGAAAAGGTGGAGAATGATTCCAAGTGGGCCACAAGGGAAAGATTTTAGGATGCTAAGAGGCAGTTGGACATTCCTGAAGATAGTTTCTGCATGTACCCAGACCTCTCAATGTTCCACTCCCCAAACTCAGTCCAACACTTCTAACTGCAAGGAAAGGTTCATCCTCCTCCTTGCCCAAGTAAATAACTTCTTTAGCAGACACGGGAGAAATAGTCTTCATGCAGTATGAGGTCAGGGCTTTGCAGTTCTTTCATACCAGTGAGTCTTAAACTTTGTTGTGTGCAAGAATCACCTGGAAGACTCATTACAAAGGCAGATTCCAGGGCTCTGACAGTAATGGTTCTCATCCAGTAGCTTTGGAGTGAGTCCAGAGATGTTTTTGCATCTGGATCAATCAGAAGCAAAAAGTCCTTAAGAGCACAGTTGGAGCAATGCTATTTTATACCTCCTATTATTTCTCGACTTGTGATCATAATCCTAGGCCAGTCCCTTGAGCCTCGTGGGTATTTCAGTCCAAATTAGGACCATTCTTCCTGAGTCTTTGATGGAAAGCATTGTTCTTGCTCATGCTTGTTCCAACCCCTAGACCTGGCCCATGTACTGAGGCTGCCTCAAGTCCCATCACAGCTGACTTTACCACTTTTCCGTCATTTTGATGTTTAAAGAAGAAATTATATTACGCTCCCATATCAGCCATTAGCTCATGTCATAAGCAATTTATTCATTCAACATGTGCTGAATGGCAGCTCCCAGTGGTACAGAAACTATATTATAAGACTTAAAAAGACTTTCTTTGCAGGGAAATAAGAATGATGTGTCTCCTGACCAGTACAGCACCATGCATTCCTCTGGTTGTCTTGGCCAACTTTATGGGCACGTCACCAGCGCAGTCCCACAGATCCCCATGAAGGCCTTGCATTTGGTTTAATGCTCTGATGTCACTGTCTTGAAATGCTTGAACAAGAGGCTCTGCATTTTCACTTTCCCATTAGACCCTGCAAATTGCATAGCCTGTCCTACTGACTGTAGTCAAAGGTCACGTGCACAAGAAGAGAAATGACATCTGGGGCTCCTGGGATAGCTCTGGGGGTTGGTGGTGTGTCACCAGAATTGTTCAATCTGGGTTGATGTATATTTTGTCTTTGCTGCACAGGACCCTTCTGGTTGAATCTAATAATTATTCTCTTGTGTTAGCGGTAGTGAGCCCAAAGTTACTTCTATTTTGGGCAATCATACTAGTAATCAAAGACAGGATAAGAGAATGCTTGCAACAGAAAGAGTCACAAATGTCCAGGGGGCAGATCAGATGTCTTCCTCTTCTATTCTACATTACCTCTGTCTCTGAATTTTCGCCTAAAAGATCATAGATTCATTGGTAAATCAATGCTTGAATATAAGGTATAAATATGGCTTTGCACCATGCAAACATGTCTACATCTTCTGATTGCTTGGCTGCCAGGTAGAGCAACTGGCCCAGTGCAGCTTAAGCAAAGAGCAGGTGCACCTCTAGAACCAAAGAAAGGATAGGTAACCCAGCCCTGAGAGATCCTGGAATCAAGGTTTAGGAAGCAGTCAGGGACCAGGAGGCCACTCTCTCAGCTCTGTCTGGGGAGCCACCTACTCCCTCTTCCCTGATTTTGGCTGTGTTCACATCATTTTGTTTCTGACTAGCTCACTCTGTCACATTTGCACATGGCAGAAACATGCTCACCCTGGGCACAGCTTTTCATGACCTCCCAGTTCAAATGCCCCACAGAGATTACACAGAGCCTTGAGGTACCAATTCTCAATTACAAAGAGAGCAAACCAAGAGTTCCCATCTGATCCTAGCAATGGTGCTAGTGAGTCACAAGATCCGTTACCCGCTCAGCAGGGGTCAGAGGAGCAGGCTCTGTGGGAAGGAGGTAGATGAGAAGTCCATCAGTGGGTTCACACGCTACCTAGGGCCACAAAGGAAGGGTGTAGTCAATCTGAAGTTCCAGATGGTGGGTGTGCTTTGGGAGAGGATGGACTCTAGGTGAAGGCCACTGCTGGGTGTAATTCACAATTGATGATCTAGATTTGGGGTTGGTGGTGAGTTCATGTGTGCTCATGTAGGATGTACATGTGAATAAAGAAACTGAAAAAGATCATGGATCAATGATATTGTATCTGGAGCAAGGATTATGATTAATAAGAATATATTCACCTAAAGTACATTAAAATAGAAACAGGCCAAACAATAAAACAAGAGGGCTGGATTTTGAGTCCCAGGAGAAAGAAAAGTCAAGTTTAGAAACACCTGTCTCCCAGAAGATTTTCTTTATACAGATATCGCTTACTCATACTAGCTCATGTAGAACTCAAAATAATCCCAAATTCAGTATTACATATTAAAACAGTTTTATAGATAAGAAAACTAACATGGAAGGCTTAACTTCTGCAAATCAGGGCAGAGTGACACTCCATATTCCTGTTTCTCTAATGCCGAAGCAATGCTGGTAATTAATATATGCTTCAAAGTAAAAAGCAGGAGAACAACTCCCCCTTTTAAATAGACTTTATTTTTTAGAGCAGTTTTAGGTTCATAGTAATATTGAACAGAAAGTCCCCATAAACCCTTTGCCCCCACGTGCCCACAACCTCTTCTCTTATCGCTATCCCCCACCACTGTGGTACCTTCATTACAATTGATGAACCTACACTCACATATCATTATTATGCAAAGTGGATAGTTTACATTAGAGTTAATTCTTCCTGCTGTACATTCTATGGGTTTGGACATATTTGTAGTGACAAGTATCCATCATTATCATACAGAATAGTTTCACTGCCCTAAAAGTCTTCTTACTCCATCTATTCATCTGCTCCAACCTCTGACAACCACTGAACTTTTTACCATCTCCATAGTTTTGCCTTTTTCCAGAATGTGATATAATTGGAATCATACAGTATGTAGTCTTTTCATAGTTTCTTCTTTCACTTAGCAATATGCATTTAACTTTTCTCCTTGTCTTTTCATGGCTTGGGAGCTCTTTTTTTTCCAGCACTGAATAATATTCCATTGTTCAGATGTACCACAGTATATTCATTCACATACTAAAAAATATCTTGGCGGCTTCCAAGTTTTGGCAATTATGAATAAGCTGATATAAACATACAGGTTTTTGTTTGAACATAAGTTTTCAACTACTCTGAGTAAATACCAGGGAACACAATTTTCTGGATTACATGATAAGGAGAGTATATTTAATTTTTAAAGAAATTTCCAAACTGTCTTCCAAAGTAGCTGTGTCATTTTGCATTTCCACCATTGATGAATGAGAGGTCCTGATCTTATTGGGAAAGTTTTTAGTTTTTCACTGTTCAGTGTGATGTTACCTGTACATTTTTCGGTAAATGTTCTTTATCCAGTTAAGAAAATTCCCCTCTACCCTGGCTGGGTAACTCAGTTGGTTAGAGTATCGTCCTGATACACCAACGTTGCAGGTTCAATCCCTGGTCAGGGCATATACAGGCATCAACCAATGAATGCACAAATGGGTGGAACAACAGATCAATGTTTCTCTCTCTCTCTCTCTCTCTCTCTCTCTCTCTCTCAAATCAAATTTTAAAAATAGAGAAAAGAAAATTCCCCTCTATTCCTAGTTTGCTAAGACTTCTTATCATGAATGGGTATTAAATTGTGCCAAATGCGTTTTCTACAGTTATTGATATGATTGTGTGGTTTTCTTCTTTGGCCACTTGTTATTATGAATTACATTAATTAATTTTTAAACATTGAACTAGCCTTGCATACCTGGGATGGAGCCTACTTGGTCATGGTGGATACCGCCAGCCCTCTATATCTTAAGATTCCACATCCAAGGATTCAACCAACCACAAATAAAAAACATTCAGAAAAAAAGTTACCTTGCTGCTGATGTGTACTATGTAGTGAAACTGACAATGGTTGCATCTGTAATAAACATGTACAGACTTTTTTTCCTTGTCATTATTTTCTAAAAAATATAGGACAACTATTTACATAGCATTTACATTATATTAGGTGTTATAAATAATCTAAAGATGATTCAAAGTGTATAGGAGGATGATATACGTAAACACTACATCCTTTAATATAAGGGATCTGCAACCATGAATTTTGTTATCCACAGGGGGTCTTAGAACCAAACTCCTGTGGCCACCAGGGAAGACTGTAATTCTTTTCATACATTGTTAAATTTGATTTTCCAATATTTTGTTGAAGATTTTAGCATGTATATTTATGAGAGATATTGGCCTGTAGTTTTCTTTTCTTGTTATGTCTTTTGTCTGGCCTCATAGAATGAGTTAGGAAGTATTCTCCCTGTTGCTATCTTCTAGAGCAGATTGTAGAAAATGATATAATTTCAGTTTTAAATGTTTGATATAATTTACCAGTGAACCCATCTGGGCCTGATGCTTTCTGTTTTGGAAGGTCATTAATTATTGATTCCATTTCTTTAATAGAGACAGGCCCATTCAGTTGTCTATTTCTTCTTGTGTGGGTTTTGGCAGATTGTGCTTTTCAAGGCATTTTTCTGTTTCATCCAGATTATCAACTTTGTGGACATAGAGTGGTGCCTAATACACCTTTATTTTTCTTTTATGGAATTTGCCATTTTAAGCCACTCAGATTTGGATTTTTTGTACTGGCAGTCTTAGGAAACTAATCTAGTACTCTTGGGATGAGGGGAGAAAGTGAGGAGATGGGGAGGTGTCAACCACAGTAAACAACAGAAAAGAAGGATAAAATTCACTCCTTAGATGAAAAAGATTTAGGAAATGAAAGCTGGCCCTGGAACAATGCCCAGGAGACCTGCTGTAAAAACAGTCAAGTGAGGGATACAGAGAAAGTGCTCTGGATGAACCCAGGGGGCAGCAATCCTGATAGAGGGACAATGGGATTCCTGCAACATAGCCAGACAGCAGGTCTCAGTTGCCTTAGAAACCAAGTGGTCACCTGGGCCTGATGAGATGATGGGTGAGGCACCCTGAGGTCCGTCCCCTTTCTCTCTCTCTCTCTTTCTCTCTCTCTCTCTCTCTCTCTCTCTCTCTCTCTCTCTCTCTCTCTCTCACACACACACACACACACACACACACACACACACACTTGAACTGTAGAGAGGGTTTAGATCGAACTCAGTTTCTAAAACATCAGTGGGTGGGCCCAAAGCTGGTTGTTCAGGACTTCTGGGCCACTGCCCCTGACCAAACCCCCACATCAGGCAACAAATGAAGTTTGTGCCCCTTGCACATTTTTAGATTACTAATTTTTGCCGATAAGTTTAAATAGTTGCAACAGATAAAATTTCCAGTGAATTTTAACTGTTTACATTTAAAAACACAATTGCAACATCATTTTTAAAAATTATGCAGTAGACTTTAAATATCATAGTGAATGAATATCCATTAAATCAAAACCAGCAACCAAAGCTCTTCTTTAGCAGTTGGAAATTTATATCCTTCCTTTTCTCTTTGAACTCATATTTCCATTCCCACAGAATTTCATCTGGCATAAAACATTTTATGCATGAAAATATTTTATTGATTATATGTCCCTGGATCCAAAACAAATGTGCCCATGAAGAGGAACTGAAATATGTTTTCAATATCCTGTGACTATAAGCATTTAGGTGCTAAAAATGTCCTCTGGATCACATTATCATTACAATGATTAGTAGCAAAGAACTGATCAAAACACAAATAGAGCCCACATTTTGATGGGTAAATATTAAACCTAAAGAGAGAATGTGATCTGAAATTCATCACTTCATGAGATGGATGGAGTTGTTTCAATTTTCAATGCGTCCCTGTGTCTGAGTATTCTATTGCTGCAATAAGTTGGAATTCAGTATGATTTCTGATTCCTATTTTTCATTTTTATAGCTATCAGCTATGAGAATTTTGCCCTTGTACACAGAAGTTATTTTGGTTTTTTAAGAAGTTATCTTATCAATCAGTGTCACTCAATTCTCGAACTTTCTGAGTTATGTGTTTTCATCAAGAAGCAACGATCAATCAATGGATGAATTTTTGAAAGCAAACATTTAGAAACCACCACCTGGCTCATGGAAGGATTAACTGTCAGTCATTAGAGCCATTCACGTTTTCAAGACCAACTCCAACACTGACATGTCCTTTTGGAGGAGCCCTCGAGGGGGGTAAGAGGCACAGCCTTTATGAAGCAGAGGAAGGGGGAGTGGAGGAGGGGAACTCACTTCCATCACCAGTGCATCCTTGAGGGAGATCCATTTAGGACACAGAGACTCTGAAAGTGACTCCTTCGACTCCTTGTGCCTGGTCCCCATAGGATGTCAAACTCTGCTCGTGCCCAGAGGTGTGTGGGCCCCGACTGAAGACCTCTGACCAAGACTTGCCACCTGAATTGGCAACCACAGCTCCAGGCTAGGATGGCAGATCCACTATGCGTGCCTAATTTTGTTCTCTTCAGAACCACACACAGGTACACTCTGCTAAATCAATTAAAGAGAGAGATGGAGACCCTGATGGGCACGAGAGGGAATGACAGCATGACAAAAACAACATTTGAAGACCTGGAGAGCAAGAGGGTACAGTGTTTACTGACTTAAACAGACCTTAGAAATTGACTCCCCACTGGCAGAGAAGAGCTGAGCGCCAACCTGACTCTGAAAGGCACAGAAACGAACAGCTGTAGGTACCTCTGGAGCTGGAGGTGAACTCGGGTACCCATGAACACAGACGACAGCACTTCCAGGTTGGAACCGTGTGACTCTGAAGTCACACTGGTTAGGGTTGGTATTCCAGAGTCACTGTTGGATTGAGTCTTTTTCCCCAAGGACCGAAAGCAGCGTAATGAGGGAGAGGACAAGGGCTTGGCCATGCCTAGATTCTGTGGGTTACCCTCCGTGGGAACATGGGACAGTCCTGGACCCATCAGACTTCTAGAAACTGCTTGTTGGAAACTTGGGGACACTATGGAGTGACTGAAGAAGAAATGAGGGTGAGTTTTCAAAGTAGTCAGCACTAAACCTTTTTAAAATTCGAAGGCATTTTGGAGTTAGAACCCAGACGACTTGATGCATTTGAGATGGGGAAGTAGAGGCTGGTCATGATCCTGGGCCTGCATGGAAGGGTGGTCGGTGGAAGCATTACATGAACCAGAGATACAAGGAAGGCAGACTTGGGGTCCTGTGATTGAACTGTCCTAATGCAGAATGCTTCCTCCAGACTTCACTGCCCAAAGCAGCCCATTTCCCGATCTCCTGTTGACACCGTTGTAATTAGCTAGTTATTAATAACAGGAAGGGAGCGAAGGGGGAAGTCAGACATTACATGCATGTCATTTGGGCAGCTTTGCCAGGAAGCTGCAGTTTCACACTCCCCAGAGATACAACAAAGCGGAGATAGACACAAGCCCAGTAAAGTTGGAAGGACTAGGGAAGGTGCTTGCTGTCAGTCACACCTGGGAGCAGAGGTCATTGCCAGCATGCGCATGGCCGCTGCAAGCACATGGCAATTTGGGGATACATAATCCCCTAAGCAAAGGAATTCGCTCTCTTGGACTCCTGGTACTCTTGTTGTTTGTTCTTGGCTGTTGGCTCTCTTGCATTCGCCCATATGGTCCACAACCATGCAGACCCCACATGCAACGGACTAATGGGCTGCAGCAGGGAAACACAACCTCAGCTAGCCTGATGCTGAACTGGACCGGCTCCAACATGGAAAGGAAACTCTGGACACTGGCTCTGGTGTTAGCTCTGCTGGAGCCCCAGCTACACTTCTTCTATGACTGGACTAAGGGGAATGGGACTTTGGGAACCCAGGGGTGTAATTCCATGAAAATAAAGCTTTCTATTATAGCTCATCCTCCCGTGCGAGCGTCAGAAAATTCCTTTTCTTGGGATATCACAAGAACCCCCTCCCAGCAGCAACCTGGGAGATGAGCCCCTCCCCTGCCCTGTAACACTGTTTTTCTGTCCAGCCATTCTGAGGACTGCGCTCTCCATGCTGTGGAATGTCCTGCCTCTAGACCTCATTGGGGTCAGCTCAGGCTGCAGGGCAGCTGCTCCCTCTGCTGCTCACTGACTGCAGGAGGCTCCCATGGGGGAACAGCCAGTGGGCTTTTGATAAGCAGACCCTCAGGCTACACACCCTCTAGGAAAGGGTCTCCATATAATGAAAGGTGCAGAGACCATTGGTGAAACCCAGGCTAATTTGTTGACACTGAGCCAAAAGCCCTAAGTGGTCTGGGGTACCATGAAGGCTGACCAGGTTCTCAGGTTGCATGGGCACAGGAGTGCCTGGTACCAGGTGTCCTGCTAGACAATGAATTGGAACCCATCATTTAGTCCTTCTCGAGTGTTGACTTCTGATGCTGCCACAAACCCACAGTGTTAAACAAAATAAGACAAAAACCACAAACACAAAACAAAAGGCTTGTCCAAGACTTAAAATCAGAATGATAACTGACCAGCAATGAATAAATTAATCATTCATTGCCTTTTATTCATTGACACTTAATTTCTTGTTGTGACCGAGGCACTAAACAGCTCAGTCATATGAGCAACGTGCTACAATTTACCTCCTGGAGGATTAGTGCCTAGAGATATGTCTGATGGGTGCTTCTGGTGTGCTCCGTACTTTCCTGGCCACATGACCACAGGGAAACCAGGGTCAAGGGAACAGTCGTGTGCAGTTTTCCTAGGGCTTTGCTGACACCCGCTATTCTGGGAACCTCATTTGCTCATTCTAGAAGTCTCCCTCCCTGGAGGCTGCTGCAAGTGGGCACCAAGGGGCTGCTCTCTGCTGGTGCCTTCCAGGCCGGGGCTTTAGGACCCCCAAGGAGCCAGATTAGACTTGGGGCCACTCTAAAGACAGTTAGACCTGGGGATTCCATGTGCCCCTATGTGCTATTTAATAGTCACCTTTATAAAGATTTTATAGGTGTTTGAAAAGAAGGTACATTTGTGTTATATCTATACACTTTATTTATTTTTTATATTTTTAAAATATATTTTTATTGATTTCTGAGAGGAAGGGAGAGGGAGAGCGATAGAAACATCAATGATGAGAGAGAATCATTGATTGGCTGCCTCCTGCACAAACCCTTACAGGGGATTGAGCCTGAAAGCTGGGTATGTGCCCTGACCAGGAATTGAGTGGTGACCTCCTGGGTTCATAGGTTGGCACTCAACCACTGAATCACACCAGCTGAGCTATTTTTGTTCTTAAAAAAATTCATTCTGTCCTTTTGTTTTAGTTGAGTCTCATATCAACAACACACACTTCAATTTTTTTTTAATGTATTAGAGTATGAAAAGGAGACTTTTGGTATTTTGTTAAAAAGTATGTGTGCTCTTACTTTTGCTATCTTATTTTATTTTTTTATGAAACTTGGATTTGTTTTTCTTTTCTGTCTTTGCTCTATGGACTATTTTTCTCCTTGCTGCAATTTTGAAGATCCATGTCCTATTGTTAACTTGACTCGTGGTGCGTCTAAGTCAGATGATGCTTCACCATCTGCCCAAATCCAATGTCTCTTCCCTGACTTGCACCTACTGAATGCTGTGTCTCAACTCACAGAGAACAGGCTCTGACAGGACACTAGAGCTGAGCTGTGGAAAGCCCCAGCATCGTCCCAGTGTCCCCTTCCTGCCCACTCTGCTGCTGACAGATTTCTCTTCCAGAGCCATAGCAGGAGAGAGGGCCATTGGCCACATTCCAGGAAAGAGCCAGCCCCCTGTTGCCTGGCCTAGGAGCTCTGCTTCAGAAGCCTCATTTGTGCGTCAGCTAAGAGAGTGCCTCAGTCTGTCTTCATCGGCACCACCGTGGAAGAAATCACTCCTAGACTGGGGCCAGGCTTTCACTGATGTTCTTAGCTTCTAGTGCAGCTGCAATGTTGCAATTTTGCATGTGCCTTCCTGGGTCTCTTAGGGGAAGGATGAAAGAGGATGAATCACGCAATCAGGTGCCTGCTATGAGCTACCATATTCATCTCCGACTCTGCAAGCCTGGCTCCGAATGACAGAATGTGAATCGTGCTGCTTTCAATGTCACATAAAGTTTAGGGCTCTAGTTTCAGCCTGACCACAATCCAGATTCCCCAAACTATGTGTTGAGAAAAAAGGGATCATGAAGCACACCACGTTTAGAAAAAATAGCAGGAGAGGAAGAGGGACTCCAGGGTCAAAAAAAAAAAAAAGGGAAATCGACACACTCTATGCCCCTTGGATATTCAAGATACACCTTTGTATGATAAAGGCTAAGAGTATCCTAGATAATCAAAGAAATAGACTGAACATTCTTTAGGCCAGCAAATCTCAATACTGTACTTGGCATTGAAAATTTTTTGTTAGGGCACCTGGGAATGTCTAAAAGAATTGGTGTTTTTCCAGAATATATGTGGAAATCTTTGGCCCGAGTGTGGGGGTGAGAGAGTGTGGGGCAGAAAGCAGCCGGTGCCCGGGTTTCCCCAAAGCCCTAGTGGCATGACAGCCTGGCTAAGGACGCACTGCTTACTCATTCTTCTAGATTCTTCCTATCAGTTAGATCTTCAGAAAACAAATGCCTGGAGCACATTTGCTTCACCTTCCACAGAACCAATGCTACTGATTTATAATTAATGATCTATTTTCAAACTTCATAGAAAATTAATTGAGAAGCTTTCATTTAAATTGTATCTCCGTGTCTTATATCAAACAGCAACTGAAGATGCTGTCTTTCAATGCTACTCTAATCCTTAGGGATATACTGTATTTCATCATAAGCATAGTTTCATTACAAACAGAGATTAATGTGTCTGATTTCCTTTTCAACTATTGAGTAAAATGGTTGTTTTTCTTCTGGCCTTGGTTACCAGGAAACTTAGAAACAAATACAGGGGTGTCCTTTCTCAAAGTTACCTGGAAACATCAGCTTTCTCTGTTCATTTTGTACAATCTCTGAAATTTTTCCAACTTTATTAAGACACAGTTGACATAGAATATTGTGTAAGCTAAAAGTGTACAACGTGATTTGACACACGTATATATTGCAAAATGATTAAAATACAGTGAGTTAGCACATGTGTCACCTCACATAGTTACCATTCTGTGTTTGTGTGCGATAAGAAATTTTTAGATTTCTTAATTACACAACTCTTAGCAGCTTTCAAGTACACAAAACAGCGTTGTTAACTATAGTCACCATGCTTGCGTTTGATCCCCAGAACTCATTCATCTCATAACTGGAAGTTTGTACCTTTTGACCTGCCTCACCCATCCCCCTGGTCCCTGCCCTCAGAAACCATCAACCTATTCTCTGTTTCTATGAGTAATCTCTGAATTTTAAAATCCTCAGTTCTCCTATTTTACTTTATGATTATTTATTATACCATTAATAATCCTTTTAGAATTAATTAGTATTTAGAATCTGTATCTTCATGCATTGATCAGGCAGTTAAAAAGCAATAAGTGAAAAACAACTTGATTTATGAAAAGAAAGTAAAGGAAATGTTGTTTCCAAGTACAGATACACAAAACATGTCCCTAGCATGGAAACATGAATGAACAGCACAAACATAATGTTAACAACAAAAAATTCCATGAAATCCCATTTTCAGTGTCAACAAAATCTTCAATTATTCTGATTTAATGCTTTGAGCCCCAAGATTATTCTGATATTGATTTATTTTTATTTTCATAACTGTAGCTACCTTGAGTTATTTATTTTTAAAATACTATGGAAGTTTTAAACATAGCCCAATTTGTAATAAACTTCCATGTGCCCATTTATCAGCTTCAAGTTCAACAATTGTCATTTTTCTAATTTTATCATAATTTTTCTAATTTTGTCTCATGTTGCTCAACCTCACATTCTTTAAAATTTTTAAACAAATCTCAAACACCGTGTTTTCTACATAAATGTATCTTTAGCAGCTGACCTTTGTGCATAATCATCTTACGATTATCACTCCTTGAAAATTAATAATAATTTTTAATATTATCTTAAACCAACGCTATAATCAAACGTCCCCAGTTGTCTCAAAAACCTTTCTTATTGCCAGTTTGTTCCAATAAGATTCCTCATGAGGTCCACTCTGCATTTGGGTGACAAATGGGTGATGGGCATGGAGTTCTGGACCTGTAGGTAGTCAAAGTGCTCAGTGGGAAATAATATGGGTCTTGTTGATCATTGATTGTTTAGTCATCCTAGAATAACCCTGTGCCCAATGGCTGGTCTTGCCAAGATACCGTACCCAGGGAAAAACACCGTGACTTCATTCATTGTGGCAAATGGTATATTACATGCAAAGCAAAGTGGGATGTTGATAAGGACCATATGTGGGTGACTCTTGTGGTGGAAATTGTACACAGTAATACTTAGATAATATTATTTCACATTATTATGAAAAAAAATTTTTTCCAGGAACATTTTTGTGCATGTAGATATTTTTTGGTTGAAATAATTTTTAGGAACAAGATTTTTGGATCTCAAATTGAACATTTCTTAGAAAGAAAAATAGAGGGAGAGAGAGAAAAATATTGTTTTTGAAAAGAATGATATTAGTGATTTACAGCAAGTGTAAACACAACTCTTTGCTGTAGCCATGTGTAAGCACTAGCCATAGAAATGTCAATGGTGGGGATACAGAAGTTCAGAGAGAGAGACACTGAAAGCACCTTTGCCACATTCTGAGCACTTGAAATGAAACCTCTCAAATATATCGCCATAATCCTATTTTTAAAAATATCTCTTTATTGACTTTAGAGAGAGAGGAAGGGAGAGGGAGAGAGAGAGAGAGAGAAACATTGATGTGAGAGAGAAACGTCAATTGTTTGCCTCCCATGAGCACCCCAACCAGGAATCAAACCCATAACCATGAGTGTGTGCCCTGAATGGGAATCAAACCAGTGATCTTTCACCCAACCACTCTGGCCAGGGCCCCATGGTCCTATTTTACCTATAGGAACCTTCAATGGAATGATAAACTCAGTTAGGAGGGACATATTCAATGGAAGCTGCCAGAGATGAGTTCAGAAGTAGGAAGACCAGTAGTTGGCAGGGAGATGAAGCTATGACATTGGGTTGAGCAGGGTTAGGAATTCTCACAACTAATATTTAATCTGCAAAAGCTAGCCCGACTAGAAGGAGCCTTCAAAGTCACCTGCTGATAGCATTTTTATTTCTAAAGAAACAATACACAGTATTTCTTGCAGTCTCAGCATAATTAAGCCAGGGTAATTAAGAAGTCTTTAGTGAGGAAGACAGCTGGCACATTTTGCATTGAGTTTGACAGGATTGCAGCCACAAGCATAAATGATGTTTGTTCGAGAATATCAAGCTATGTCACAGAATCTGTGAGGCGACGCTTATCTGACAGCTATAGGAAGTGCAAAGTCAAGTACTAGGGGAAAAATATGTTCCTGACAGTAGCAGATGTTCTGAGAGGAAATAT
Organism: Myotis myotis; assembly: GCF_014108235.1. Lineage (NCBI taxonomy): Eukaryota > Metazoa > Chordata > Mammalia > Chiroptera > Vespertilionidae > Myotis > Myotis myotis. The sequence continues at coordinate 33,026,839 of NW_023416390.1, read as the reverse complement.
TTCTGTGAAAAATCGTGGTAGAAGAATCAACTGATAAAACAGCAGAGGCTATTTCCGCAGCTCATATCATGGTAAGGAAGAAAACAACCCCAGACACACAAAAAATGAAGAAGCCACCTCTCATCTGAGCTCGGTTTCCCATCTGCAGCAGGAGGACTGAGGTCCCATTACTTCTGATCATGGGTCTGGATGCAGTTCTGGGCCGAGCTGGGTATGTTGTTCCAGAAGGGAATGTTTTATTACTGGAGACAGAGGAGAGGTCTTACTACCAAAGAAATTAGACAGAAGAAGAAAATAAAGATAAAAGGAAGAAAAGAATGAGGAGTATAATGGGGAGTGGAAAGGAACTCTGGAATAATGATTTAACTCAGTTGTCCACTCAGAGTTGGGTTGCCTCTTGAAGCAGTGGACATACTGTCTCAAACACAGCCCTTTTGGCTACCACTAAAATTTCATGGCGTGAGGAAGCTGGGCAGAGTTTTGGGTAAAGACTCATAGAACTGCATTCAAATCTATGCATTTTTTGCAGAGTCTTAAGGTCCTCCCTACCCCCAGGCCTCCTCTGCTTTCTACATGTCACCCAGTCTTGAAACTCGGCCCCTTCCTTCCAGAACTCTCGCTGAGCTCGTGATGCTGCAGATGCTCCCAAAGATGTGGGGTCATGGGGAGGATCCACTTATGCTATGTCCAAAACGGTGCCATATTTCTGGCCCTCCTTCCCTTTCTTTCTTTGCTCTCACTGTTTTTCTTCCCTCTCACTTCCATCCAGGGGAGATCAGAAGCTCCAAACTCTCCCTCACCCTGCAGACGGTTGACCACCCTGCTCCAGCTGTGAACCTGCACGTCCACATGGATCGAGGTGTTCTGCTCATCTGTTCCCTGTTTGGCTGGAGCATTGTCCTTAGAGGCCCTTGTGGTTCTGAAGAACAAAACATTGAGAACCATAATCCAACAAAATATTCTTTTTTTATAGTTTTTTCATTTATTTTTCACCACCAGACCTGCAATTACATCTTAAGACAAAGTAAATTTGGAATCTCCTGGTAAAGAGACAGGCTGAGAAGCTAATCTATCAAATGCCCCTGCCTTGTTTTGTTGTAATGTCTGCTATCCCCAACTAAGGGTAACTGGAACTGCCGGGACCCTGTACCTACAGACTTGGTCCTGCCCCAGCTCTGAATTCTAGGAGGTAGCAAGCTCGCCAAAATGCCCAAACACGTCTCCCTGGTCATATTGAGATGAGATGAGAATGAAGTCACCTCCCCAGGTTTGGGACCTAGAATCACACTGACCAGCACTGGGGTTCAGGGTCATTCTCCAGTGTCCTTTTCCAAAGGCACTTCCATCATCCAATTTCTCAAACTAAAAACCCGAGGTGAGCTGGCATCACCTTTTCTGCTTCCTCTTCTTCAGGATGATGCCCACCATAGAATCCAACACATAGTCAAGTCTACATCTAGGGCCTATCTCAAATCTTCCACATTTCTCCATTCCCAGTCACTACCCGGGTTCATCCTTTACCACAATTCCCACGATTGTCTCCCAGCTGGTTTTTCACATCTTCTCATTTATCTCAACATAACAAACAATTTGACTGTTTAAATAAATGCCGATCTGGCCATGTTAATCTTCTGATTTTCCCTTCGGACTTTCTATTGAGTTTAGGATAAGAGTGACTTTGTCCCTGGCTTTCCCTTTGCCTGAAACACACTTCCCAAGCTGTCCATATGGCTTGATAACCTCACTTCCTTCAGACCTTTGCTCAAGTATCCCTGTGACTACCCTCATGAAACTGTAGCCCCTGAGCCCCCTTTATTCTCCTTTCTATTTCCCTATAGCACTTATTACCATCCAACCTACTAGAACGCTGCTGTGTTTGTTTGTTTTTGTGTGTGATCTCTCTCTTCCATGTCACCCTCTTCCCTCAGTGTCAGCTTCTTCTGTGTTTCATTTATAATCTCATTTCAGTACCTAGAACAATCCATGTCACCTAGTGGGCACTCAACAAATATTTGTCAAATGTTGAATTAAATACAAACTTCTTTACAAAGAAACAAATGGACAAAGCAAGGCAAAGTTCTCTATCCCTGTGTATTACAAGAAATAATTAGTGAGTGGTAGACTCAGGGTTTATATTTAAGCAGCCTGACTCCAGAGATCTTAAGATTCACGAGTAATGAGCTTTCATGTACCAGGCAACATAGCATCTATGAACTTAAATTAAAACACAAAATACATTTTGGAAAGAATCAAAAGCCATTAACAGATCTCAATAAGTCCACCAGAAATCATGTATATGATCTTGGGATAAGCAGTAAAATGTGAAGTCATCTTGTAGCCTTTACAGATGACACTATACACCACCAAAAGGAAACACAACTCAGTGAAAACCCATGCAATGGTTTCAACATCACCAGAAAATGCCATGTGGTAAATGTTCTAAAGAGAAACACAAGTCTATTTATTAAGTTCTGGGGAGGAGATTTATTGAATTCAATAAAGCAAATAAATAACAATAACAAAACCAAAGAAAGTGAGGTCGTCCGCATGTCCATAGACAGATACAAATGGTGGAGACCTGTGGGGTTCTCCACGGCCCCACTGGTGAACTGGAAGAGGTAAGAGTGTGGCTTCACTCCTTCTTCAGTCTAGACAGGTTGTGGAAGGATGTGGTTTGGCCTAGACTCTGGCCTGAACAATTTACCTGGGCAGAGTTTCAGTGAAAAATGAAAAAGAATGCATGTGGGAAGGAAGGCTGCCCACAGCTCCAGGCTAACACAGGCATGCCTCACCCAGGATGCAACCCGTCTTCATCATCATGGCGGCGCAGTGACCATCAATGACAAGGAAGAAGAGGATTGCTGGTGGGGAGAAGAAAGAATCCTCTTCAGTGGACACGTCTCTGGCAGCCCAAAGATCCTAATAGAAGCATCCAGAAACTTAGACACAGTTGCAAAAAGTAAGCTCCTCCCCCCTGAAGGGTTTGGGAGGAAATCTCTTGAAGAACATAGCTTTGTAATTGCCTTGCACAGCCACACCCAAGGACCTTAAACATCTTTACGAAGAAACAAATGGACAAAGAAAGGCAACGTTCTCTATCCCTGTGCATTACAAGAAATAATTAATAACATTTTTAAAAATATCCTAACCATTTGGATATTTGAAAACAAAATTTCCTAAATAATAATTTGTGAGTCTTTATAAAAACCTACAATATGCTAACCCTTTACCCAGTACATTTGTTTCTTAGAAACCATCCTCCAAGGATATTTGCTCCTGTATTAGGTGTATATCCTAGGATATTCCTCGTTTCCTTGTCTGTAACAGTAAAAGTTTGCAGGAATGTCCAGATATCATCAACAGGGGAAACCTAAATAAATTATGCACCCAAAAGAATTAGGTGACAACTTCTTACATGGAAGGACAGCTGAATGTAAGCGCCATGAGAGCAGGATCTTTGCTTTGTTCACATAAAAAATTAATACATTTTATTAATTTTTTACAGAGAGGAAGGGAGAGGGATAGAGAGTTAGAAACATCGATGAGAGAGAAACATCGATCAGCTGCCTCCTGCACACTCCTTACTGGGGATGTGCCCGCAACCAAGGCACATGCCCTTGACCGGAATCGAACCTGGGACTCTTGAGTCCGTAGGCCGACACTCTATCCACTGAGCCAAACCGGCTAGGGCAGATCTCTCTTAATAAATACTGATTAAGTGAGATGTATTGTTCACTGAAAATCAGGGCAGACTCTATGATGTGAACCATTCGTGCATATGTACACATATGTGCACAGAAATGCCTAGGAAGAAGAGGGCAGGGGGGCACCCCCACCTCCTGCCTGTGATTACCCTTGGAGAGGGGAGGGGATTAGGATTGAGGGTATTTTCATTCATTCATACTTTTAAAAACAAAAAAGATAAAGAGAATAAAAAAGAATTAAATACAACACAAAGCTGATTCTTTGAGGGTTGGTTGAGGAAAGCTTTGGTAAATCTCATCAAGAAAAATAAATTCTGAAAACCAGAAATGAAAAAAATGTTGATGTTATACTATATGAGAAGAATGCAACAATAATATGCCAATGAATTTTAAACTATGAATAAAGAGACATTCCTTTTCTGTTTGTGTATTAAATGACAAATTTTAATCTAAGTAGAAACCTGAATACATTTATAATAATAAAAATTTTAAATAAAAAACAATACAAAAAAATAAAGCATTTCCTGTTCCCCAAATTCTAAACTCAGAAAATTCCACTGTGGAATTCACTTAAACTTTCAAAGAAAGGAGACTTGACATACTTCATAAACTCTGCCCGACAAAGATAAAAATGATACTATTCTTCTTATTTTCTGATCTCAGTACTTTTGTCAAGTATAGCATGTTATTCATAGAGTTGCAAATATCCTAAATAAAGTGCTTGCAAATAAATTTATAAATATTACAATATTTCAATACATCAATGAAAGTGTATTCTAAGGAGATGGGGTAATATAATGGTCAGAAAGCTATTAATGCATACTTCAGTTTAAAAGCTAAAAGCAGAGAAATATCAATAGATGCTGAAAGTGGCATTTAATATAAAAGTCCAACAATCATTCTCATTGGGGAAAAAAGCCCTCTTAAAGTAACTATTACAGGTTATGTCTTATATAGACTAAACAATGCGATACGTTAAGGGTAAAGAGCTAAAAGCATTTCCAACGAAATAAAAATGGAGCCCTGCCATGTTCTACTCCCCGACATGATCTAACAGATTTAGAATCATCAAAAGGTACATCTTTTAGAGTACAGAAGACAAAATTATCTTTTTTAAAAAATTATTTCTTTTTAATTTTTTTATTTAAAATTATTTCTTGTTGAAAATAGTACATATGTCTTCTTTTTCCAATCAAATTATCTTTATTTGCCTGTGATATGATTATGTACCTGGGAAAGTCAAGAGTCATATGTATCCAGAATCCAACCACTTCTCACTTTTTTCTCTGCAGCAAGTCAGCCAAAATACATAGAAGTTGCCCCATGAAACCAGCTGGAATTTGGAGACTCCAGGAAAGACATCCTGGGACCTGATTCTGGTTATTTACAGTTCAATTCGTGAGCCAGTGAAATGAAAGACAGCACACTGCCGGGAGCACTGACTCTGTAACCGACAACCCACGCTCTTTCTCTCTCTCTGTGGTGCCACAACCCTATGGCTTCTGTGAAGCCGGCTCTTGGTGAGACCGCGGCCCTTCAGCCTTGACGTGTCCCCTTTTGACATGTGGGCTTTGAGCTGTGTGGTTTTGGGGGCAGGGACTTCCAATTCTGCCACATGGGCCAGACCAAGATGAGCTGCCTCAGCTCTATGAGGGCTGACGTAGATCTTTCCATGTGGCCAGTGAAGCTGCCTCGCTGGTCTGGGCTGTGGTTTCTCCATTTTTAAAAAAAGGGAAAGCAATTAGTTATTCTCTGAGTCACATTATATTTTTGTGACCGGTGGTAACACCCTGAGAAATACCTCTAAAAGTGGTTCGAATCAATGACTTATTAAGTAGTGTGCATTCTCTGACCCATGTTCTGCGCCTCTGTGTGATGCAGAAAAGTCTAGACATGTAGTATCGATCAGCTTTTGGGGGAGAACCTGTCCAAGTGCCCTTCTGATCGAGAGCTAAACTTGCGCAGTCACCAGTGGGTGAGGTTGAGGACAGGTCAGTGGGGTGCCAGCCACAGGGCCACACCCTCAGTCCCGAGCCCCTGTTTGGGAAGCGGGGACTACCAGGAAGGTGTCGGGGGAACGGGGTAAGGAGCTCGCACACAGCACAGTCGCTGCTCCCCGGGGTGTCAGGCTCAGCCCATGCTGCTCCCCGGGGTGTCAGGCTCAACCCAGCACTGGCTTGATGTTTTTTCCTACAGTCAGTTGCTTTTCAGCAATTCTCTACTTTACAGACTCAAATAAAATTGCGAAAAGATGTCGATTACGTAGATATTACGTAGAAATTGCAAACTCTCCTGCTTTTCTTTGCTGTCCACATCAGAGCTCCTGTCCAGGTCCAGTGCCAACTAATATTGCAGGCAAACAGAAACTCTTACAAATTAGATACAGTTGAGATGTACGGAGGACTTTCCTGTTTAAAGGACTACTGGAAAAATCGACCTAATTTTCAGCATTTTCTGAGGTGTTGAAACTCAAGTTCTGAGTGTTTACTTCCCAGTGCTCAGTTTTGAGGTGTGATACACAGCAGAACAGAAACCAAACAAGGGTAAACCTTGTTTTTTAGAAACGGCTTTCGTGTATTATTTTATTTCATTTTGTCCTATGATGAGCCTCAGATGACAAAGGGGATTTTAAGCTGGGAAAACCAAGGAGTAATGAAGAGTGTATATTACTTCCCTAAAGTCAACCTGTAAGCAAGTAGCAGCGTCCAGATGAAAACCAAGTAATCTGACTTCAAGTTTATAGTTCTCCTTCCTGTCCCTGACTCCTCTAGAGGTTCATAAAAAACTCGTCAAAGCTGTAGGTTGTGGCAGTGACGTCACACAGAGGCGCAGATCATGGGTCAGGGAATGCATTTAGGGATTCTGTGGGTGCCTACGTCTGTTCTGATTACGTGGGGCATCAGGAGAGGCTGTAAGGTGGTTTCCTTCTGTCCTTAGGCATTGTTATAACAGAGGTTTTCAAAGTGTGGGCCCCAACACACCAGCATCAATGTCACCTGGTTACTCGGCTTCCCCCAACAGCTACTGAACCAGAAACTCGGAACAAGGCCCAGCCATCTGTGTTTCCACGAGCCCGCCAGCTGATTCTGATGCATGTTCAAGTCTGAGAACCACTGATCCTGAAGTTTCCAAGTCATTACCAGTCTACCGGTGACTTGTCTGGTGGGACATGGGCCCAGGAAGTAAGGTTGTCCTTATAGACGTGAAGACATCTTTCCCACGTCCACCGCACTGCAGTCAGAGTCAGGAGATGGGGAGGGGGAGGATGGGTTGATGAAAAGGCATTTGGAGGGTTTTGATGTTGGGGGTGTTTGTTTTCACACTGGCTGGACGCAGGTTGGCAACTAGGAGAGGGATGTTGAAAGACTGCTGAATTGTCCCGCTGCGCAGTGGACAAGATCAAAGGAAAATCCTTTTGTTCTACAGCATAACACATAACCCTAGTGTTTCTCAGTTTCCTCTGGCTCTCGCCGTTGGCCCCTTTAAGAGTTATTCTCAGGTGTATTATTTCTGGTACGGAGGGTGCCTAACCCCAAACAGAACATGTCAGATCGTGTGCTGCTTCATGCTAAGTGGCACTGTGGATCTGCGTGTGGCCCTGGGGAGGGGAGGGGCACCCCCTTATTCTGAAAGCGGAGTGTAAGGGTGAGTCAGCAGAGATAGGCAGCCCAGGGCATGTGACCCTGGCAGCTTCTCCCGATACTGCTCCCTCTTTCCCTGGAGAGCGAGCCTGGACCCCCTCTCCCAGGAGGCCTCCACCGCAGGCTGGGTTAGCTCTCCATCCTGTGCTCACCTGCGTGGCATCAGGTATTATGCGGTCTTACAACCTGAGTGCTTGTCTATCTCCCTTCTGTTTTGGGTTCATGGTGCAGGCCTCAGGGTTCCGGCAGCCCACCCCCTAAGGTCTAACACCATGATTGACCGTAAATCGGTGCCCAGTATATGTTTGTTGAGGGAAGAGTGACTCCAGAAAACTCTCTCCTGACAGGTTGGAGGCAGGGCCGCTGGGAGCAGGAAGCTGAGTCAGGACACTCCTACCTGTGTTTGTAGCGGGAATAACTACCGGGCAATTCCTAGAATCTACCTCCCCCAGGGCCACCAGGTCATAACCAGGGAAAACTGTCCAAAAATAGCTAACTCCTCCAAGAGACAAGATAGAGAAAATTGAAAGGAGAATGATTAAGGAGGCCAAAAGGCATGCAAGGGTGTCAGGAAACCCCAAGCAAAGTGATATACCTGTGGCCCCTCCCATTAAAAAAATTAAACTTTTTAAAAAATTCTTTATTAGTTAAGGTATTACAAATGTGTCCTTATCCCCCAACTAACCCCCATCCTCCCCCCCCCCACACTCAAAAAATTAAACTTTTACTTTGAGTTCGTTGTTAATTCACTTGCAGTTGCAAGAAACAACACAGAGAGATCCCACATGCCTTTTCCTCAGTTTCCCCCAGGTCAGCACCTTGCAGCACTGTAGTACAACTAGCAAAACATCGCAGGCAGGACATTGATTCAATCCACAGGCTTTATTTTGACCTCCCTAGTTTGACCTGTGCCTGTGCAAGTGTGTGTGTGTGTGTGTGTGTGTGTGTGTGTGTGTGTGTACTCAGTGCCAGTTCCATAGAATTCAATCACATGTGTGTGATCATGTGTGCACCACCACAATCAAGATACTCAATGGCTCCAGCCCCAGGAGGACCCTTCATGTGCCCCGTTATGACCACCTCCCAGCACCGTGGGGCACAGATGTCAGGGGTTGGTGCTGGTGAAGGAGTCTGGCTCTCAGGACCGCGGGCATCCAGCCCCTCATGAGCCTGTGAGTCGGATGTGCATTTTGCTTGGCTTCTGGCTCCACAAAGACAACCAGGACCCCGGCAGGGAGAGAGATAGTGTGTCAGTCTGTCTCTGAGTGTCTGCCTGTGTGTGCCTATGTGTTTATGTTTAGGAAAGTGTCTACACATGTCTGTGTGCCTGTCGGACTTTACGGTGGGGAAAAAAATGGATGTGTGTCTGGGTGTGCCCAGGCAAATGTGGAGGTGTGTGCGTATATGTGCCCAAGGGGGGTGTATGGGTGCTCGGGGGGGAGCACCAGCAAAAAGAGAACTACAGATGGCATCACTGAGCAAAAGCTGAGGTCGGAACTGAAAGTGCCCTCAGGAGAAGGATGCCAAGTCCAAGGTGAAAATGCCTGGCTTTTCTTGCTGTGACATTTGCTGGAAACCACAGCTCTAACACCAGCATCTCATGGCCAGCTTGGCCCTTTTCTCCCCAAGGAAGTGAGAAGGGGCTGGGGTCCATTAGGTCTGGTCTGCGATTGCCTAAGTGCCTTCCCGCATGAGACATCAGCCCCTGGACTTCCTCTTTCGCCACAGTCCCTGCGTCTTGTGACCTAAGAATGTAACCTCAGCGGCCAGAGCACGCGAAGTATGCTGAGCCTGGAGTGTGATTGCACAGAGGTTTTTGCCAGTCACATTGCTAGTCCTGGTTTTTCTGTCTGGGCAAGAGTGTGTGTGTGTGTGTGTGTGTGTGTGTGTGTGTGTGTGTGTGTGTGTGTATGTGTGCGCGCGCACGTGAGGAATAGAAATTGAGAGACGCAGTGGGATTAACTTTCAAGAGACAGGCAGAGAGATGAAGAAACAACAACCATGCCTCACCCTCATGTTATGAAGGCCCCTGCTGCTGTCTTTGCCAGCTTTCATATTTAGCTCGAGAGTTTTGGGGACAATCTCTTAGTCTTACAGGAAGATCAGTGTATCAGTTACCTACTGTCACACCAATCCTGTGCAAACACCATGCCAAAACTCAGTGTTTTGTTTCCTTTATCATTCCATTTATTTATTTTGTTAAAGTATCTTATTTATTTTCAACAATTGGCACTCACCCAATCAAATGAATCCTTACAAAAGCCTGGGATCCTAGAAACAGCATGAAAGGGACAAGATGTGTGAGGGAGGTCAAATGCTGGCTTTGGAGATGTGGCCCCTTCCACCTCTAAGGAATGCATTGTGGCCTCTAGGAGTTGAGAGTGCCACAGGCTGATAGTCACCAAGGAAACAGGGACCTCAGTCCTACAACCCCAAGGAACTGAATTTGGTTGAATGAGTTTGCAAGTGGGTGTTCCCCCAGAGCCACCAGAAATGATCATGGACTGGCAGCCATCCTGATTTTAGTTTTGTAAGACCCTGAGCAGAAAACCTAGTTGAGTCCTGCCTGGGCTTCTGACCTACAGAACTGGTACTTGCTGGTATTTGTTACACAGCAATAGGACACGGATACAGCCTGGCCACTTTCTTTGAAGGAGAAAGGAAAATTTCAGAAGGAAAAAATGCTGGTACAAATTAATATCTCACCAAAGTAGCCTGTCACACCCATATGGATACTTGGTCACCTACAGTAAATAGAAATTGACTAAATTGCCATATCTGCACCAGCAAGCAATGAGTTATTTTCATTGTTGACAAGCGAAAATGTCAAGTCATTATTTTAATTTGCATTTATTTCTTTGCCTTCTAGTAAGAAGCACCCCCTTTTCATATGGTTCTTAGCATAACAGCTGTTAAGAGCATTTTTCCTTAATTTCTAGCTGGATGGATTTTTCTAATTTCTAAGTTTTTACAGAACCCCCTACACATTAGTTGCTACAGAAATATCTGCTGAATGAGTGTCTGAGTTAACAAATAATGAATGAGTGGAGGTAGAGAGGGTAAAGGAGGGATAAACGGTGATGGAAGGAGACGTGACTCGGGGTGGTGAACACACAATACAATATACCATACCGATGATATATTACAGAATTGTACACCTGAGACGTATATAATTTTACTAACTAATGTCAACACCAGCAGGAGGCAGGCTGGCCCATAACTGTATCAGGCAGATGATGGTAGAAGGTCATTAACTTAATCACATCAACAAAGGTCCATTTCCCAAATGACATTCTCCTGCACCGGGGCTAGGACTTGGACACATCTTTTTGGGGACCACCATTCCTCCCACTACAGACATGCATATTGAAAAGGCCACAGGTTGTAAGTGGGTAGTTCAATCATACACCGAAGGTGCCCACATAACCACCACCTACGACAGTGATGGCGAACCTATGACACGCGCGTCAGAGGTGACACGCGAACTCATTTTTTTGGTTGATTTTTCTTTGTTAAATGGCATTTAAATATATAAAATAAATATCAAAAATATAAGTCTTTGTTTCACTATGGTTGCAAATATCAAAAATTTCTATATGTGACACGGCACCAGAGTTAAGTTAGGGTTTTTCAAAATGCTGACACACTGAGCTCAAAAGGTTCGCCATCACTGACCTAGGACAACACCAGACCCATAGAATCCCCAAGGATGCTTCCCCCTCCCAACATCGCCTTTCCTTCTCCCCAGCGTCAGCCTGCATCCGGACTATGCACTGGTGTTGGCTGGCCTTGAACTTCATGTAGATGAAATACTGTATGAGAATCAAAGAAAAGCCAAACTGAAAAAAAAAAAGACCGTTTTTTTTTTTTGTTTGTTTGTTTGTTTTTTGCCTCTGAATTAATATCAGAGTTTGTCAAAATGTAGTAAATAAGGCAGGCATTTTTGTGTCTAACAATGGGAGGGCAAATTTTTACAGACTTTTTGGAAATCAATTTAGCAGTTTGTGTTTAAAATCTAAAATACTTTATAGGTTTTAAGTGGAAAACACACACACACGCACACACACACACACACACACACACACACACACACACACAATCCACGTAGAGTAATTAAAAGTACTAGGGAAATGAAGAAAATATCCCCAAACCTTGCAATAGCGCACTCTCAGCATTTGGTGTTTTCTCCATTATACTCTTTTCTAATTTTCAAGTGACTTTTATTTTCAGCAGAACATGACTAACAAAACAAACAAACCGAACATGCGAGGTACACTCTCGGCACCGCCCCGGAGGAATCGCTGTTGCCACGTGGCAGCAGGATCAAGGGCATGCAGATAACAAACAATGCAAAACGGACATATCCCTTTGCTCATACAAAGCGAGTGACAGCACATTAGCCCGATCAATAGGTGGTTATTTGGTGTCTCCAAGTAAATGAAATCTGGCACTGAATGGACTCTACCTCATCCGTCAGAGAAGTTCATGTTTGGACTAAAAGGTTAATGAGGGGGACTTTTCAGGCAGAAACGCAAGGGGGGGACTTCAGTACAAGAATGACCACGTGCAAAGACCATGGGCCAGCCGTGTGGGCGGGAAAGAAGGCGGAAGGATGGCGACGTGACAGGAAGGCGGGGGCTGGACCACTGAGGGCTGCGAAGGCAGTGAGAGCTGGTCCTGCACAGAGGACAGGAGCAATGGCAACGCTCGGACTCAAGCATGACCGTCTCCTAATCAGATGCGTCTGTTGTAAGAATCAGCTGTGCAGAGAATAGACCTAGGGGGAGGCTGTGTGCGTGGGGAGGGAGACTGTACAGAGGCTGATGGAGGCAGAAGCTTACACTGCAGCCCTTCTGGAACCCTAAACAAGGCAATTACAGTTGAAATGAAAATGGGGACAGATTAGAATGTCAGCTCCCCAAAGGGCTTTTTTGTTTTTAATCACTCCTGTTTTCATAACCACTAGAAAAATAATTGGCCAATAGCAGTTGATCAACATGTATTTGTTGAATGAATGAATGAATGAATGAATGAATGAATGAATGGGTAAAAAGACACAAGGTATTTTAAATGTAGCTAGAAGGACATTGGTGAGTTCCTGGATGTCAGAAATAATGGTGGAGGACTTTAAAAAGGACACAGTCAGCCCTGGCCAGGTGGCTCAGTTGCTTGGAGTATTGTCCCATGCTGAAAAGGTTGCCGGTTCAATTCCCAGTCAGGCCACATACCCAGGTTTTGGGTTCGAACCCCAGTCAGGGCATATATGGGAGGCAACAGATCGATGTTTCTTCTCTCTCTCTCTCTCTCTCTCAAAATCAATTTAAAAAACAACATATCCTCGGGTGAGGATTAAAAAGAGCACAATCAAATAATATACCTCAAAACAACCTCATCTCAATAAGTAAACTCATCCAATGTTGCCTCATGAATTTCCTTACATATGGCTGCATTGTTGTAATTTTGGTTATAATTCTATACGCCATCAAAATATTTTCAAAGTCCACTTAATGTTTTTCTTATCAATGGAAACATGATGATTCTATAGACATAAACTCTTTGCTAGGATTAATATAAAGATTCTCTCCCAGTCTGGTATTTGGTAATTCAATTTTAGTTGGGTTAAAAAACACACAGAGACATTTTACATTTTTATAACTTGAAAGTGACAATATATCACTTTAAGAGTTCTCAAAACTGAACTATTATATCACTGTCAATTTCCTGGTTGGGATGCTACACTGTTTATGCAAAATGTTACTGTTTTGGGAAACTATGAAAGGACCTTTTGTAATTTCTTACAACCGTGGGTGAATCTACCATTATCTCAAAATACAAAGTTAAAAACGCTCATCTTCCTCATTGAGGATCTTGTACACAGTCATGTCCACAGGAAATCTTGGATTTACACACAGCCTCGGGAAATATTTCCTTTAGAGATGAACACAGAGATAGTTGCTCCGCTGTTGTCATGCAGCCTTTCTGTTTTCAGCTGCATTTCTGAAGTAAAAACACCTCTTCTTTACGGCCTCCACGCTGCGAGGCTGTCGCCTGGGTTATTCTCACTGCTCCTCTGAGCTTATCACTTCCTCTCGGGATGTGGTTTGTTCTGCCCTTAGAACGTTTGCTGACATTATGTTTCAAAGGAGCGAAAATGAATCATTCTTGAGTGTTCTGCTCCGTGCAGTGTTGATTATCTTGATATCATTCGGCCTGGAGAGCGTGGTTCAATCAGCGTGGTCCCCTCATTGTTGTTGACAACTGCAGACATACAGCCCCGGCTGTGTGTTTGTTGTCTTACCTGTGCGAGAGGAGGGGGCAGTTGTGGGGCAGAGAGAAGTCTCATCGGAGCCTCTCCCTCTCCCTCTTCTTCCTCTGTAGCCCTCTCTGGTCTCAAGGCCTCCTGCAGTAAAGATGGGCACCCAGGCCCAGGCCTCTTCCATCCCCAGGCTTGTTGGTCCTGCAGGCGACCCCTGGGAGGCGCTCCACACACGGTGGCTGAATGAACCTGGTTTCCTGTGCCTGTGTTTTCTCCGTTACAGACGCCCATCCTTCTTTGGACCTACCGCATGGCCTCCCAAACTGGTCTCCTGAGTCCCCTTTGGCCCTTCTCCATCTGATTGTCCACAGCAGCCAGAGTGACCTCTTTAAGACATCCCTCCATGCTTAATGCCTTCAGAGGCTCCAACATACCAAAGGATAACACTGAAATATGGCATACGTGGCCCTCCCCAACCTGACTGAGCACCCCTGCCCAGCCTCGGCCCCTGTGGAAGTTTGGGAAACTGATTGGTTATTTTGAAAAAGCTTCTGGTTCCTCCCAAGCCTGAGAATACATCACTCTAGGTGAACAAAGAACCTCTCCCTTCTCTCTCTCTCTCTCTCTCTCTCTCTCTCTCTCTCTCTCTCTCAGCTCACTCGCTGGTATGCTCACCCGTAGTAGCCATGTGGCCTTAGCAACCCACATGGTTGATGCCTGTGCGGACTCCACATGCAGGCTCCAGCCGGAGCCTGGGTACAGCAGCAAAGCAAAGGGTTGCAGCTGGGGACACAAGCTAATTTCACCAAAGGTTGGACAGGGACTAAGCTTGAATATGGCACAGAATTCCTGGACATTGCCTCTCTTTCTGGCCCTGATTTTCCATGGTGGGACAGACAGATGGGCCGTCGGAGGGGCATCTTTTTGATTTTGTGTTATAAATAAATATTATCACCAGATCGCATTCCCCACGTGGGTTTTACAGAAAAGGACAAAATGAGAACTTGAACCCAAGTCTCCACAGTTTTGGACGCTCATCCGACACCACAGCGCCCCCTTCTGGCCACAGCAGAATAGTCTGTTCAGAGGCTCAGCGGCTGTGAGCCTGGAGGCTGATGCAGGAGCAGATGGGTGTGGACCCTTCTCTGCCAGAGTCAGGCTGGGGCTAGGATGAGACGAAGCAATGAATACCATTCAAATGAATACCAAGGCACTAGAAGCAAGAGGGACTCAGCTGTGTGTTTTTCACTTTGGCCACAACAACAAAAAAGTGGAATTCATGCATTATGATATAAACAGATAAAATCGCCCCAGTTGGCAGAACGTAGGCCCCACACGGGAACGTGTTAATGGAAAGTACCAGGTGCCCACTTCCCACATCAGTTCCCACATGTGGTCCTGCTGGTTACTTGGCAGCCACCCTGGAAATCGTGAAAATGACTGACACGTCTATTTTCACATGTTCGTCTGTCAAGACTGAAATAATTGGATTTCTTCACAGCAGAACTTGGTTGCCTGGTGTAGAGAGAGAATCAAAGGCGGGAGAAGGTGGCACTGGCGTGTCTCCTCTCACCCACTGCGCTGACCGGGACCTACTTGCTTTCCACACCCGACCACCCTTGGGGAGCCAGAGCTTGTTGCAAGTTCACGACCATTCTCTGAAACAGGTGTTTATAAATTCCACGGCCTCCTTCATTTCCCTTTCGCCCACACAGGCGTGTTAGAAAGCCAGTTGAATGAGTGTCGAGGTCCAGGTGAGGCTGAGAACAGTGTTGGCATCTCAGCTGAGTGATGCTCATGAATAAGGAACGAGCAGAAGCAACATTTGGTTTGTTCATTTCACAAGGGTTTCTTGACCCAGCCTCTACCCTGTCCAGGTGGTGCCAGGCAGGGTGACATAAGTGAGCCAGGTGGACAGGGGAGGTTCACTTTCTAGTTGGTCAGCAAGAAAACAAATAAGGAAAGAACCCAGTGAAATAACAGGCACACCTCCACATCTTCCTGGGATGGACGCTGAAGGAGGGACGAGGGCTGGGAGGTGATGAGTTACGTTTCAGAAAAACTGTAGAGAAGTTGCTTTGCTAATCAGTGGCCTCCACACCATTCTCTCCTCTCAAAATCTGTGCAGGATGTGTTCTTGCGAAGTCACCAGATGACAATCAGCACATGCCGCTCGTAAAACCCGCCGCAAAGCTGGACATTACGTAGGAGCTGGTCCCGGTTCCCTCTCTACAGTGACCATCACTCACCTTCCTGCTCAGCGATCCGACTTCCATTCCACACCATCGTCCCCGGTTTCGTATTTTAACATTTTAAAGAGAGGTTTCTTGTCACTTAGTAGGTGGGTTTTGCTTGAATCTTGTTGAGAACACGAACCCAGTATTGACTCTACGATGATCTTTTTTTCCTTTTTGAAGAAATGTTATTTCAGAAGAAGGCAGGTCGTCTGTCTGCCAGAACTGGCAGGTCTCCTGCTGGGACAGTGCGAGGTGTTGTGGGCGTGCAGAGTCTTAGTCGGCTTGTCAGAGCAAGCCCTGTGCTCGACTAGCATTGACTTACCGTCAGGTGGTCGTTCAGCTAGACTCTGCCAGAGATCACTGTCGATTCTGCCAAAGTCCTTCAAGAAGGAACTTGAAGGTCAGTCCCAGGAAGGCAGGGAAGGGAGGCGAAGGAAAGGTTGGGGTTATCAGTCAGCTCAGGGTCTGGGAAGCCAGGGGTGAACATGACTCAGAGCTTCGCTCTTGGCTCTTGGTGCAGCCAGGATCCCAGGGACAGCTTCCTGGTCATGCCCGGCTCCCTGCATGGTGTGGTGGCCTGAACCAGGGACACACACAGACCTGCTGTGAGAGGTGGCAGGGCTCTCGGCCACTGAAGCTGTCCTCTCCCCTTTAGCGCATGGCAGGGCAGCTTTCATTACTCGGGGACGTTTTAGGGGTGTCAAGGATGGTCACTGGTTTCCCCCAAGAACTCTGGTTTTCCTGCCTTTCTTCCTTCATTAAGACCTCGGCTCCCCCTCTGTTGCCCTGAAGTAGAAATGGAGTTGAGGCCAATCTTGTCACAGGTTGAAATACCTTCTGAACAAACATTGCAATTCTGGAACTGGGAGGACTTTTCAGTGTCAGGGCATCCAACCAGTGGCTTGAAAATGGGGTGTGCATTGGCGCAAAAATTGATGGTGGTGATCTGGAGTCACTGTTTCCTCTTCTGTTTGTTTTTTCTTTTTTTTTTTTTTTTTTTTAAAAAGTGTTTAAAATGTTTAGTACATACTTGACAAATACAGATCAATTTTAAAAATCAGATATAAGCCATCACTGAAGGTAATTACTCAAAACTTTAATGCTCAGTGTCTTCTGTCATCCACCTGTCCACATTCTCTAGACAAAAATGGGTCATCCCCTAGGTATTGTTTTGTTTGTTTGTTTTTTTAAACATATATTTTATTGATTTTTTACAGAGAGGAAGGGAAAGGGATAGAGAGTTAGAAACATCGATGGGAGAGAAACATCGATCAGCTGCCCCTTGCACACCTCCTACTGGGACGTGCCCGCAACCAAGGTACATGCCCTTCGCCGGAATCGAACCTGGGACCTTTCAGTCTGCAGGCCGACGCTCTATCCACTGAGCCGAACCGGTCAGGACTAGGTATTGTTTTTTTTAACTGTGGATCAATACTTGACAGGACTTCCTCTATTGGTATTTTAATTAATTCTGCACTGTTTCCGTGGTCACAGACATCTGCTGCTCAGTCTCTGATCAGAGATGGGCCCTTGAGCAGACGTTGAGGCAAAGAGGTAGAGAGAGTTAGCAGAAAGGAGGCGCAGCTCCCATCAGAGGCCGAGCTCTCTGTGCTGAACGTTTACATGGCTCAGCTTCCTGTCTCTGAGCACCTGTGACCACAGAGTCCTCGCACTCTCCACACCCATGTCCTTGCAGAAGCCCCTCAACTCCAGCGCTTCCAGGACAAGGAGCACGGCAGATATCGGGGGGACTGGATATGCTTGCATCGCTCCCTTCTTGTTGAGAATGGCATGCCAAAGCTATCGATTGGGCAAATGGTGAAACAAATTGATTAGAGGTAGTGGTAGTTCTCACCCACATTGCAATGTGCTTCTCTGCAAATCCTTCCCCATCTCAGCTGTGTTTTCCTTGTGAACGAGCCTCAGAGAGTATCATGTTTAGGGCCCACCTGGGCAGGCTGGTAGATCAAAAGTTAGGCCCCTTGTGGTCCCGGTCAACTTCCTGCATCACAACAATGAACCTGAAAAAGAGGAGTTGGAGTTGGCATAATAGGGACTAAGAATGATAGTTTGCAGTGAATAACAAAGTCAAACCTGCTTCTAGGGCCAACCAGCCCCAGGGCACTGGCGTCTGAGCCTCGCTCTCTTCCCTGTTGTTAAAATGTTTCTCCTTATTGAATGCCTTTTACTTGTCAGGGCTGAGCCCTTTTTTGGAAATAGTTGAGGACTGAGTTGTCAGTTAAAACAAAATTACTTAATGAGTGAAAGTGCGGTGCCTGGCTTGACATTTTTATTTTATTTATTTTTAAAATATGCTTTTATTTATTTCAGAGAGAGGAAGGGAAAGGGAGAGATAGAAACATCAATGAGAGAGAAACATCCATCTGTTGCCTCCTCCACGCCCTCTAGTAGGGGTGGAGCCCATGCCCTGACGGGGAATTGAACCAGGGACCTCCTGGCACATGGGACACCTGAGGCACACCAGTAGAGCTGGCTTGACATTTTTAAACACGGTGGCATCATATCTCTGATCAGGTTGACGGAAAGAAAACCTCAGTAGCTGCCATGTGTGGCCTGGCACATGGACGTCTCGTCACGCCGCACCAGGGTTCCCGTGTAAACGCTCTGAGGCTGAGTCTGTTCTGAGCAAACCCTTCCCCAGCTGTCACTGCACGCCCCGTCCAGTCTACGGGGAGGGCGGCTCTGTATCTGTGTGGAATGGCATTCTAGATATGGTCCCAAGAAGAACCATGAGCCCTAAGCCCTCTGTGCTGGTGGAAAACACATGAACAACGAACATGTGCCCCTGGGAGGGAGGAAGAAAGGCCTTGAAGACTGGCGTTGTTGAAGCAGTTGACCCTGAACTTGGCACAGAGAGGAGAAGGTCATTGCTTCCAAAGCCAGGAGACAGGCTGGATGGCACAAGACCAGCGGACGGGGGTCTGGAGAGCTGCTTTGCTGAGGATAGGACTTCAAGGGAGACAGACGGAACCAGATGGGACGCAGACTTCTCAAGGAGCCACGGAGGAGCCTGGGGCTCAGGCACTTGAACTGGGCGTGATCTCTAGGAAGACCTATTTTAAGTTAAAGCAGGCTGAACAGCAAACATTTTGTAGGACTTGAACTGGGCCCTTCTTATAGTTTGTGTTTTTATAACGTCTCAAATGTGTTGTAAAATAGCCCATCTTGTTCTATTGAAGACCAGCCTAAAGGGTTTTTGTTGAAGATGCAATTCTGGAGGGAAAAAAAAAAAAATGGAAAAGAAATAGGAAGTTATTTTAAAGGGGTGGGAGGAGGAAAGCCCACATCTTTTTACCTCTGATTTTTCTCATTGTAGAAAATTAGGAAAAACTTAAAGACAAAATATAAAGCAAGCATACAACCAATGACAATGAATTTTATATTTTTCAGTCTTTGCCCAGTGAATTTTAGCATAGTTTATTATCATATCAAAATGATAGCTTGGATCTTGCATATCTTGCTTAATACTATAACACGTGTATTTTTCTTTGCCATTAAAATATCTTTGAAAAAAAACAATTCTTAATGGCTATAAACTGTTTCACTCTACGGAGCACCAAATTGTCTTATCGTTATAGATTGCTGAGCATTTATTTCTGAAGACTTAGTCACTTAAGTAATTATGTGTAACTACACATATTTATGTGTAAGCTTTATCTATAATAAGGATTATTTACTTGAAAAAGATTCCCAAGAAGAGTCATAGACTACAAAGTATTTTGAGATTATTCATTTATACTACCATGGGAATGCCAATTTCCTGCAGCCATCACTCCCTGCTGTAAATAACACCCTAATTGACCATGTGCAGTAATCTGTGACACAGCTTGGAATATGATGACATGGAGCAGGCTTTTTATATCAGAAAATTCTGTTCAGACTCAAAAAGGAAAGCTGTGTAATTGTGGCTTAGGAGAGTTTATTGGTTTGTGGAAATAAGAAGATGGTGGGTAGGATATCCAAGGGCATTACAGCAGCTCCAGAAAGTCCCTGGCAATCTGACTACTCTTATTTTCCTGCTTCATCATCTTTCTATGCCTTTCAGCCTCATAAGCACAAAAGTGGCTACTGTGGTTCCCCAGTCATTGTTCATTCTGGGCAGGACACGGGCATGTTGAAGACACAGGGACTCATCTCCCAAAGCTTTGTTTACCACATCAGGTAAGCCTCCCCAGAGGCTTTTGCTTCCGCGGCATGGCCCGAACTGCGTCACATGGACACCCTAGCGGCAAAGGAAGCGGAGACGGTGAGCGAGCACATTGCCCTGTGAACAGCGTCTGTCTGGATGGAAGGAGAGGGGAACGCACGTTAGGTGGACACCGCATGTGTGCCTGCAGTCACTGTGTTGTGTGAAACACTCTAACGCATTTTCTTTTCCAAAGCCAGTTAAATAGAAAGAAATGTAAAAGTTTTGTAGATGTTTTGAGTAATTGATCTAAAAATATGGGCAGTCATTAGGAGGAAGGAGCCAAATTTGAGTAAATCAAATATCAAGAATTTCTGGAGTCAGGGAGGAGACTTGTGACAAAAGTAAGAGAGGGAAAGTATTGTGGAAACAGAGAGAGATACATGGATGCCTAACTGGAAAGAACCAGAAAGCTCAAGACAAGGGCCGTCTGTGTAGGGCCCCCACAGCCTGCCCTCTGTTGTCACTCATGTTCTCTCTACTCGGGGTGAGTTTACTTCTATAAAAATACTTCCTCCATTTCATGTTTTTCTCTCATCTTCTCTAGCTCAAAGTTTCTCAAAAAATTCTGAAAAATTATATCACCATTTCTAGGTATTTAATACTAGAGGCCCGGTGCACAAAAATTTGTGCACTCGGGGGGGTCCCTCAGCCTGGCCTATGCCCTCTTGAAGTCTGGGACCCCTCAGAGGATGTCCACCTGCTGGCTTAGGCCTGCTCCCTGGGTGATCGGGCCCAAGCTGGCAGTCAGACATCCCTCTGGCAGCCTGGCAGCCCTTGGGGGATGTCCACTTACCAGCAGGGAGCAGGCCTAAGCTGCAGTCGGACATGCTTTGTGCTGCTGAGGAGGTGGGAGAGGCTCCCGCCACCACCACTGAGCTGGCAGCCATCAGCCTGGCTTGTGGCTGAGCAGAGCTCCCCTTGTGGGAGCGCACTGACCACCAGAGGACAGCTCCTGTATTGAGCATCTGTCCCCTGGTGGTCAGTGTGTGTCATAGTGACCAGTCATTACCAGTTGTTCTGCTGTAAGGGTCAGTTTGCATATTACCCTTTTATTATATAGGATAGAGGCCTGGTGCATGGGTGGGGGCCAGCTGGTTTGCCCTGAAGGGTGTCCTGGATCAGGGTAGGGGTCCCGCTGGGGTGCCTGGCCAGCCTGGGTGAGGGGCTGATGGCTGTTTTCAGGCTGGCCACACCCCCTTTAGGGTTGGGGGGGTCCCCACTGGGGTGCCTGGCCTGTCTGGGTGAGGGGCTGAGGGCCGTTTTCAGGCTGGCCAAGCCCCTGGGCGACAGAAGCTCCCAGCCTCTCTTTTTTTTCTTTTCTTTTTTTTTATTCTGGAATTTATTTACCTTCTATAATTGAAACTTTGTAGCCTTGAGTGGAGCTCAGAGCCAGCCAGGGCAGGGTGGGAAGCTTGGCTTCCTCCATCACCAGGGGCAACTCCGTGGCTGCCGGCTGCTATCTTGGTTGGGTTAATTTGCATATAGCTGCTCTGATTGGCTGGTGGGTGTGGCTTAAGGCATATGAAGGTACGGTCAATTTGCATGTTTGTCTTTTATTACTGTAGATAGTTTAAAACAACTTGTCTGCAAGTGTAAGAGTGCTACAGTTTATCCCTAAATATGACCTCATGGAATTTTTTTAACTGCATTTTTATAGAAATTGAAGTTTGCATTGTAAACATCATTGAACACAAGAGGGTTGGGATGTGTTCCATATTTATAATGTATATGAGTAGCTGCGAATTGGAGTTAAGACTCTTTCTCTTCTACTATGCTATTTGAAATTCAACTTTATAAGGTTACTTCTCTCTCTCTCTCTCCCCCACCCCTCCTTCTTTCCTTCCTTCCTAACAAAATAGTTTCAACAACTAGCTGAATAACTTTAAGCAACTCAATCATCATACCTTTCAAAGCCTGGATTTCATAGGGTATAAAATTAAAAATGTTGGGCCAATCTTTACTTCTCCTTGTATTCCAACAATCAATGTGTATATGTTATAAAAATCTTGCAATTCCAGGTCTGGGAAAAGCCCCAGAGAGAAAATTCATATTTGAGCAAATGGGATCCAGAATGCAGAACTCACGCTCCTAAGTCACACGAGAATCTGCAGAGCTGAGACCAGACCGGGCTTCCCTCAGCCAGCGTGGATTTGATTTTGCCAGGGTCGTGGCCTGGATGTGACTCATTGGTTTTCATAACAACAACAACAGCAACAACAAAATGAAGGTTGTTATTAAAATTTCTCACCTTTACTGTTTTCATCATTCAAATAGAAAAAAAATTATCCCTTTGATCAAGCTACTCGGCATAAACAGAAATTACATTAGGTTATTTCATCTCTTGTCATATTGTTGGAGCTGACGTGATTGGATTTAAATACACATTGTCTCCGAGATGAAAATGATTTATAGGTTTCTGAGATGCTCTTGAGGGGTTAGATAATATAAAGTTTAGCATCTTTCCTTTAAATCCGCACTTGAAACATTTAGGATGTTCCACTGGGTATTGGCTTCTCTCAGTAACGTTGCTGGAATCAAAGTAATTTATGAGTCATCCCATTAACGTGTCATCATCCGTAAGGAATGTTTTTGTGTGTGTTGTTCACCATACATATGGCCTTTTTTCCTTTCTCTCAATCTCATTCCGAGAGTGCGGCTTTCTCAGGAAAACAATAATCCACTCATCGTGCTGCCTTGGCCAAGACACAGAGTCATCTGAGCTCCATATCCAGCAAAGCCGTGGAAAACCCACTAATAGCACCGAGCACTCTGGGGAAGCTTGTTCAGAGACCAGCTGGTGCTTTTCCTACGTTCTCAGCTTCTGTCAGTGAAACACACTCTGTAAGGTGAGGGAGGGCGGCCCACCAGGAGGAGGTGCAGGGAGCCTGGGACTGGGAGGGAGTGCGGCAGGCCCAGCGTGGCAATGCACGGCTCCTGGCAGAAGCAAGTTCTTTGTGGACAGAAGTATCCTCAGCATACCCCTGGGGACTGCCTCCGATTACAGCAGATGAGTAGGAATTCAAAATTAATTACAAAACACTCAAAGAAAGAAGCCGCTGTCAGTGAAAGCAAAAACAACGGAATTAGTTCCCCAAAACACTTCAGTTATTGGATTTATCACACGTAGACCAGAAAATGACTATTTTTAATGGAAGAAGTGAAAGAATAAAAATGATCACTCACATGGGATGATTAAAATTTCCAGGAATATTTTTAAAATAATCACTCTTTACAAATAAAATTATAATTAATAAAATATAAAACTCAGTAGATGGGTTGTAAGTAGATTAAATACAGTTGAAGAAAGAACTAAAAAGCACATTTGAAGACAATGGCCAATATTTAACACAGAGAAACAAGAAGATAGAAAATACAAAAGAGGTGAAGAAATACAAAGTAGGAAGTGAGAAAGTATAAATGTGTTAGGGGTAGGATGTCAATTCTAGCATAGAGAGAATGGAAGAAGATAATTATTTTAAGAGACGATGGCTCAAAACTTTTCAGAATTAGTGAGAATATGAATCCCCACTTACAGAAAACATAATGAATCCCAAGGTCGCTAAATAAAAAGAAATTGACTCTATGTCAGATTATAGTGAAATTACAGAAAATCCAGTGGAGAAATAAAAGCTCCTAAAAGCAGCCGAAGAGAAGAAATAGATCACTTACCAGTGGAAATTAGATTTACAGAGACTGTTATTAGCTGTGTGGACGAAGAAGAGGCCACATACTAAATGCGACAAGCTCAGGGGAGGCCCGCATGGGGGCCTTACAAATTGGTGGAGACCACAAGAAACCACACCATGGTCTGAACATCAAAATTCCTAACTAAAAATGGGTCGTGGTATAGCAGTTGTAAGTCTGCTAATACTGTAATGATATTTTTCTGGGTAAAGTAACTGAGTCATTATTTTAAAACCTGATCTGAGAGTAGATGTTGCATCCATTAACTGGTTCACTGACAACCAAAACATGAGACTCCACAGTATGACATTAGAGTACATTGTAAAATGAAGGAACAAATTTATCTATTTCTTCAACAGATGTTTATTAGCCATCTACCCCGTGTCGGCCAGAGTACAAAACACTTAGGAAGTGGATGGTTAATAGCTTGAAACCAAAATGTGTTTGTCCAAAGGAAGACAGGCACAGCAATGGTGAAGATGATGGTTCTGTTGGTGACCACGATAATGAGGTTGGTATTTATTTATTCAGCACTCCATCCTAGAGCTGTGCTTGCTGTTCAATCTTAGCTCACAGAATTGTTATCACACCATGAAGTTGTTACAACTACGCCCCTCACTTCGCAGATGAGGAAAAGAGGTTTATTAAAGTAAATGAACTTGCCTGAAGTAATAAGGTAACGGCTGGAGCCTAGATTGGCAAACCAGTCTGTCAGATTCCAAAGCCTGTGTTTTTAATTCCCACATCAGCAGGAGCTATAGAAAGGGAGCTGTCTACATGGAGGGAATGTTATTAGAGATGTTAGATAAAATTTCAGAATAAAATGTGCACGCGGAAGCCATGAAGAGAAGAGCCGGCATCGGTGATGGGAGAACCAAGTGAGAGGTTCTCTCAACAAACAAATGAAAAGGGCAAAAACCAAACACTGGGAAATGTGAAAAAATTCAGGGGCAACTGGAATTTCTGTGGGAGAGGTCAGAACCCATGGAAAAGAAGTGATGCTACATGATATAATAAAAAGTCCTCTACTTCCGAGAAACCTGATCCTGCAGCTTGTAAAGATTCACTAAGTATAGAGCAAAATCACCAAAACATAGAAATATATGTGTTCTGTGTAAATGCTTTTATTTTTAGTGAAATACACAAAGACACACAGACCCTGAGTGTTTGGTTCTGTAAGTTTTGACACACAAACAAGACAGAAAATAATTTCAAAACCCAGGTAAGTTTCTCTGCGTTCCATTCTAGTCAACCCTTACTCCCAGAGGCAGCCACCATCTGATGCCTTGCACCACAGGTTAGTTTTGTCTGCAACTGAACTTTACGTAATGGAACTATATAGTGTGTTACTGCCTGAATTCTTTGCTCACCAGATGTCTCCATAATTCACCAGTAGTTTATTTTTTTCCACTGCTGAGTGATATACCATTGAATGAATAAACAACAATCTGTTTGTCATTTCTCTTGCTAATGAACATTTGGATTTCCCCCCAGTTTTTGGCTATAATAGAGTTTCTATGAACATTCTTGTTTAAGGCTTCTTGTAGACAGATGTTTTTAGTTCTCCTGGGTAAATACCTAGGAGAGGATTTGCTGAAACAGGACAAGTTTATGTTTGACTTCATAAGAAACTGACAAAGTAGTTATAACTGTTGCACGCTCCCACCAGCCACGTATCAGAGTTCCAGTTGCCCCACATCCTCGTCAACATTTGGTGCTGTCGGTATTTTTCATTTTAGTTAGTGTGTGAAGTGGTATCTTGTCTTTTTTTTTTTAAATCCTCACTTGAGGACATGCTTCTATTGATTTTGAGAGAAAGAGGAAGAGAGAGGGAGAGGGAGAAAAACATCCATGTGAGAGTGAAACATCAATGGGTTGCCTCCCACAAGCCCCCCAACTGGTGATCAAACCCACAACCTTTTGCTGTACAGGATGATGCTCTAACCAACTTTGCCACACCAGCCAGGGCTTGTCATGGTTTTAATTTTTGTTTTCCTGAAGACTAGTGATGTGGAGCATCTTTCCATGTGCTTACTGTCTATCTTCTTTGGTGAGGTGTCTATTCAAATCATTTGCCATTTTTAACTGGTGGCCTTTCATAATAAGGCAGGTGAGAACTTATGAATACCTGAACTGAAGTAATCACAATGGTGATAACGGGGATAATGCATATTTAAGAGATATTGACGAGGTAAAGCTTATTGAGTGGTGAGAGGGTAAGAGAGGGCATCCTGAAGGCTAACCACCAGACTTTTCTTGTGAGTGGACAATGGTGGTAGTGAGTTTATTCAGACCTGAGGACTTGTGGTCCTAATCACTGTAACACTCCTAACATGGCTCAGCAGAATTTTGGCGGAGGTGTGCTGACAAGACTTGTTACAATCTGGTTTTCAACCTTAGCTCACCCAACACCCACCCCAACCTCCATTGTCTACATCACTTCTATGCCTGGTACCCTCTTGGGAACACACCTAGAGCTAAAACAATGACATTAAATTATAATCTTATAAGTTTATTAATTATATTTCCATTAACTTAAAATAACTTAAATGCTTCATTGGTTTGGAAGTTTCTAGAAGGTCTTCATGGGAGGCTTTCTAGAATGAAAGAATGATATTAAGTTTTCAAAGTTAACAAAATGCTGACCTAAATTTTGTGTAATATTTATGCCCAATGATCCTTATGTTTAATTTGATTTGGATTTTTTGTAAGAAACAGATTTATCATCTAATCCCTAAATAAACTTGCTCCAGAACTCAGCTCATTAAAGTCATGATTCTTGTATACTCTAAATAAACATTTGTGGCATTTTCTTGGAGTTGTTTGCTGTATATAATGATACTTGCTGCATAGTTTTCAGGGGGACCAACCTTTGAATAGAGTAAACGCACGTCCCAGTTGATGCAGAACTCCTGGATTATGCACGTTTTATGCCTGGGTTTATAACGAGCTTAGTCACAGGACGGAGACATTCCAAAACATCTTTTCAGAAGCCTTTTCTGAGTCATTTCCAGGAACGTTCTGCTGCTCTGGTTGGCCTTCCATTTCCCATTGTTTCCCTGTATTTGAGGTGTATTTGAACACACGACTGACAAATTCTTTTAGGTGGCAGTTCCCCTGCAGGAAGCATAAAATGAGCTTGGTCTGTTTCATTGTATATTTTTATTTCACTTAGCCATTCAAGTGAAAATCATGAGCTTAATTTTCCAACAAACTATTACCAGTTTCTGAGTAATATGAGAAATAAGTTTGTGCAGAACAAAATATATATGAAGTGAATTTGAGATGGTATACAAGTAAGGGTCTCTCTTAGGTTGTGGCATGTATACCATGGACTCATGAGTTGTGATGTTAGTGCCTTTTTATTTCTGTGATATCTTGTTTCATTTTTCCCTGGGAAGGATGGGAAAGATATGCATTTAAATATATATGTGTGCATATATATGTATTTAAATTTTTTAAAATATATTTTTATTGATTTCAGAGAGGAAGGAAGAGGGAGAGAGAGATAGAAACATCAATGATGAGAGAGAATCATTGATTGGCTGCCTCCTGCACGCCCCCCCCACTGGGGATCAAGCCCGCAACCCAGGCATGTGCCCTTGACCAGAATCGAACCTGGGACCCTTCAGCCCGCAGGCTGACGCTCTATCCATGTAGCCAAACCGGCTAAGGCTATATATGCATATTTAATGAAACTAGTGGGGGGGAATTTAAGTGAATAATTTTGTAATTTTAGAATGCAAATGAATTTCCAAATATAATTCCCAAGATAGAACCCCTAAAGGAAAACAGCAGATGTATTTGAAAACAATTAAATAATTAAAAAATGACTTCCATATGGCCGAAACCTCAGTTAGTAGTACAAAGGTCATTGATAAATTATAACAAAAACGACAAAAGTTAATATCCTTGTTATATGAAAAACTTTTACAAATCATTAATTCAAAGCAATAAGCCCCACGAGAGAAAGCTGGCCAAAGGTTATGAACTTTAGAAAAAGCATCGAACAGAAGCAGTCCACATGAAAAGAGCTTGACATATCAGATCAACCAGTGATTTTCACAAAATGATAGTGCTCAGTTGTGGTGTAAACAGTTAATTGGTTCAAACTTCCTACAAGGTAACTTGACAACATGTACCAGAATTTTAAGTTTGCATATTCTTTGTAGCAGCAAGAATACTTCTTCACCAGGTGGCTGAGGAATGCTGCGGCCAGCAGGGGCTTCCTCCCTCTCCATGGTGGGGGGCCTTGTTTTACTGCAGAACTCTCCCTGGCTCCCCTCCTCTGCCTCCCTTCCCACTGCATCCTATGTACTGACCCAGCAGGTCCCTTTAATATAGGCTCAACTATTGCAAATTCTTAGGCTGGGAGGGCATGCATCTGTCCTGTGGCCCTTGCCCTTAGGCGAGGCTGTGACTGGCCTGAGACCCTCCATTAATGCATGGGCATCTCTGCTCTTGTTATGTCTCCAAGCACAGCCAACCACTCTTTTCTCTATGTTTGAAAGATTTATGGCAAATAAATTTCTCTCTTCTCTCTGTCTTTGGAGTATTGGCGGGTAGGGGATGGGGGGTGGTTCCTGTCCTTGGCCATCAGTAGAAAAAATGAGGGGGGTGGGAGGAATATAAATCTCTTAGTTAAACTGAAATGCAAATCAAATACTTTCAGATAAATGTTACATCAAAACCTGTGACATCCCAACGTGCTATGGCTTTTATCTCTGAAGTTAGAAGTTTACATCTTTGAAGATGCGCGCCTGTCCTCCCTATTGGGAAATTGAGCCTTGTTGTCTTAAAATATGAATTAGCTGGCACTTAGCCAGCATACACATGCCAAGGGCAGAAGATGCATTTATACTAAATTAATTCTTTACATAATTAAAATATTAATGCCAACTCCAGGGCATGTGCACTTACCCATACACATATAGTCCTCCAAATATCAGACATTTTCCAGTGGCAATATTTTAACTTCAAGGAGGCCCAACAGATCCATACGTACAGATGCCAAGTCTAAAGCATCAGGAGACAGTCTCCGTTGCCCAGCCTTTCTCCGGGGTATCTCCACTGGCTGTCAGCCCTGCCATTTCCATCGTGAATGCATATTTTAAATTAAATTATTCAATTGAGATTTGTTTGTATTACATAAAAAATACCATTTTTTTGGTAGAAAATTCAGAAAAACCAATATAAGCCATCAAAACCATTTAGAATCCTACAGGATCAAATACTGTTCATATTTTAATAAATACTGCATCAGTCTTTGATAGAGATCATTTTTTTTTTTTCAAAAGTAAGATCACGGTGTTTCAAACTTATTTTTCCAATACATTTTTATGAAAATTCCCATGATATTATATATTTTAAATTATTTTTATTGATCACTTGTTCCATTTTGTGGATTACTGTAATCTAACTTAAACCTCCACCTATTAAATGTTTCATGCTTTTAATTTTTCATTCTTTGGTGCATCCTAGTTCAATATTTGTGCACATCCATGCTTCCTCACCTGGAACAAATTTCTAGAAGCAAAATTTTTCGAATGTCACATTATTCAAAATTTTTTGTAGATTGAGCAAAATCATCCTCTGAATTTCTATGAAAACCTACAGCCCAAACAGGGCATGAAAAGGCTGGTTTCCCTGTGTCCTCTCCAACCAGGCATCAGGGTTTAGATCCCACCTAATTTGATAGACAAAGTATTTATTTATACATTTGTTGATAATTCTACCTTAGGAATATTTCAAATCAAAAGATATAAATTTTATATTTTACATAATCTATAAACTGGTCAAAGCTATGTAAAGTAAAACAATGATGTAACTGTATATACAAAAGTAAGCATTAGTAACCCATATTTATTTGCTGACCTTGATTTTATGCCTTTGAATGACCCTGGTAGTGAAGTAATGACCCTGCATTAGTAGACCTGGCTACTTCGGAAAGCAATGAAGAAAAGGGGTAAATAGTGCAATTTGCCTGAAAATAAGTAACTTTGATATCATTACAAAAGGTTGTTTCTAAAACTTCAGAGTAGGGATAATGAGCTCCTGGCATAAAAACTTCAATATCTGGCTTAGTTGCTTCTATGGAAATAAATTCTATTAGCAAATAAACCCTGATGAATAGCATCTATTATCAATGCTTAAGCACTTAGGGTATCAGCAGAAAACATGCAAAATGCTGCTAACGTCTTGTTTTAGAGAATGTGCCAGGCCCCTTAGCAGCTTCCACCTTTAATGAGCACCGGTCCCATGGAAATAAATAAGTGATCCAAGTAAATGAATGCATGCACCTCAGTTTGATCATGCTGGGGTTCCTGTCTGAACAAGGCGAAGGATGAATCACACAGGTAGGAGAGCGTGCGTGTGGACTCTTGCCCTGGATCTGGCAAATGTTTAGGACCCTCCTGCATAGCAAGGACAATGACGGGTCCACTGAGCTGGGCTGAGCTTGTTCAGGCAGCACCAGGCTGCACAGTGGGTCTGGTTCTGTTCCACATGAGTCTCATCTTCCTCAGACCACCAAGATGGTTAGGGTATGTCCTCCTCATGGCACAAGGGACAGGTAAAACCATACTGAGCCTCTTAAGACTACTAGGCTTGGAGTGAGAATATTAGTCTCATTTCCACCCTCTTGCTCTCCTGGGGGAGGAGACCAGCAGGTGCCCGTGTGCCCGTCCCTGGCCATTCAAATGGAGACAACCCTCCCACCTGCCATAAGATCCTCAGCAAAGCAAAACTTCCAGGAAAGCCAACTCCTGCCTCAGCTCATTGCAGATCTCGGCTTCGTTTCACTGTGGGTCTTTCCCTCGTCTTTCTAGTTGATAATTTATATTATAACTCTGCGTCAAATTTCTGCTACCTGGTTCTGGCCACTTGAGTTTGGTCAATGCAATCAGGGTCTTCTCCCTAGGCTCTGACAGTGGGCTTCTGATCAACTCTGGCCTGCACTGATTGTGGATGCAAGAATATTACCCAGTTTATACATGAAATACTTCACTTCCTCCCTGCCCTGTCCCTCTCCTCCAGCCAAGGAGGGACCTTGTTATGAAAATGAAGGATGGTACTTAGAATCTTTGGACAAAATTGAACTGGTTCCCTGAATTAAAAAGAAGGAGAAAAAACTCTGTTTCAATAAGGAGTAGATCTAAGGATTTTCTGTGTATGCCCTGTTTCATGTTGCCTTGTCCTAGCCAAAGTTAATAGAAGCCCTACACTGGTTCCTGCATTTGACCTACTTGATGGGCAGCTGTGTATTCTGAGACAGAGTCCAAGGAAAAGTGAAAGTGTGAATCAGCTTTATTCTTTATAAGACAGAGTCAGGGTATCAGAGATTCTGGAATTTTCATCCATCATCCTTCAAGGTCTTAGTTAAATTAAGCTGCATGTTTCCAACTTGAAGGGTGTGTGTACTAAGGACCTCCTCGACTATCCCTGGTGTCAGTGGTCCCCACCTGAACCCTGCTCTTCTCCTGAATCTCAGATTTCATGTCTTCACTGTTCCTGAGAATAAATTTCCTTCTGAAAGTGGGAACAGATACTGTCAGATATACTCATGATTACATTCAAATACATCAGGAGCCATTTCTTATGCTCACAAGGCAGCAAGAAGGCTGTAGGGTATTTTCATGTAACTATTCACCGAAATAGAAAAGAGAAACCCTCAATATCTTTGCACACTTGTCTATAATTGATCTAGCCCTGTGTTCTCGTTAGAAAAAAAGAAGCATTCTACTTTTCATTTGGATAAGCTGTCATCTCTGCTTTTGCATTGTGGAGGGGTGGGAAAGACTTGATTACTTGTTTCAATGCAAGATATGTAATTTTCCTAAAAAGGCTGCTCACACAGATGCATTTTCAATCAGGGCTGCAGAGCCCAGAAAAAAAAATTTTTGATTAATATTCCATCAAGGGTTTCAGCATATGGTTCTGTGTTTAAAGGATTTTAGATAAATCCATTGGGGACCTAACTCTGGTCATGAAGATACTATTATCCGGCTCTCCCATGCAAATGCAGCTAGTTCAATATCAAGATAGCGGATACCCTCAGATACATGGGCGGTAAGGCCTTGAAGGCCAGAACCTGGTGTTATTCAGAAGGGATCTCTAACATGTAGCTTGGTGCCCAAGACACAGTGAGGACACAATAAGGGTTAAATGAAATGTTTCTGTGCCTGATGGGAGGTGTAGATACTGTGAGCAGAAATATCAACGACTTTTGACAGGTTCTTTGAAGACCATATTCATGTTGGTACAGCCCACAGCTAGGCCCACTCACTCAGCAGACATTTTTTGAGCACATACTCTCCACTTGACTCTGTTCCTGGATATGGAAACATCAAAATCGGTTTTCTCTTTGTCCCAGGCACACCAACAGTTTCCCAGTCCCCCTGGGGGTGACTGGTTCTAGCCAGTGGGAAGCGTGCGCTTTTCTTCGGTTCTGGCCCTTTAAGTCTCTCTAAATGTCATCCTCTGTTCCCTTCCCCCCTTCCAGTTGGCTAGGACAGAAACAGCCATGGTGGCTTTGGGAACCGTGTGCTGGGTGTGGTAGACCTTCTTCAGTCTGGCCATTCCCACCAAAGGGCTTGCTCCCCTGAGATCCCAGCCTCTGAACTTCTACCTCCTGAGCATTTTCTTCAATCTCTCCCTTGTTATGGGTTGAGTTGTGTGACAACAACAACAACAAGATATGATGTTGAGGTCCTAACTCCCAGTACCTCATCACGTGACCTTATTTAGAAAAAGGATCCTTTCTTCACAAGTAATCTCAGTAAAATGTGGTCATTAGGGTGGGTCCTGATCCACTATGGTTGGTGTCGGTAGAAAAGGGGAAAGTTGGACAGAGACAGATACGCACTGAGGGAGGAGGATGTGAAGATGCAGGGAGAATGCCATATACAGAAACAGATTATTGGAGTGATACATGCACACTTGACCTATATTATAACTATATCGCCAAGGAATGCCAGAGATTGCTGCTAACCATTGGGAGAGAAGGTCATGATATGAGCAGTAGTGTGTGTCTGCTGGGAAAAGGGGAGCAGGGTCTGTCTCTTCCCCTCCCCCAGGGACTCCTTCCTGGATGTAGAGGTTGCTGGGCTGTCAGATCATGTGATCACCTACTGAGCATGTACCCGTCATCACAGCCAACCCAAGCAGCTGGTCCAAGCCGAGAGCCCACACCTGCACTCCATACTTCCGGAAGACCGGGAGCCAGCCCCTGACTATAACCATAGTCTCCACACTTGGGTCATGGGGATTTCTGGAGATCAAAGCTGCTGTACCAGAGTCCCCTCTGCAGTAAGCAGCTTTGGAGACCTGTCCATCAACACCATCACCTTCCTCTCCCAGGATCACCTGTACTGGTGATGGGGAAATTCAGCAATAACAGACTTTGTTATGGAAATCAGAGGTCCAGATTTGAGAGACAAAGGGAATGGGCTCCACTTGAGATACCTGGTGTTGCTTTTTCTTTCCTGTCCTCCAGTTTCAACATCTGACCCCAACAGGGAAAATGACATTTCCACATGTGGACTTTCCAGAGCTGTGGAGGGGGAAGCACGCTTCTCATCAAAAGTCCATTTTAATGCACAAAAGTAAGCCAGAATCCTTGGTTTCTGAATTACACACCCAACAGAGGATTGGAATGAAGAAAAACACCAGTATCTTAGAAAAGTCACAAAGACAAATGAGCCACCTGCAAAATTGATCTCTGTGGCCCAACCTGGGTCAATGACAGTTCAGTTAAAGGTCATTAACAAATACAAATTGTGATCAATTATTTAAATACAATTTAAGGCAAACATAGTGCACAGCCTTCTCCAACCAGACACAATCGATTCACTGAAAATAATGTTGTGCTTTCAAGAGACCAGCCAGACCCAAATCAATAAAATTATCCCCAACCATAAACCTTCCACCCAAGGCCGATTTATCATTATCAATACCTTTGAACAACCCAAGCATTTGATGTGCGACTGAGAGGATTCTTGGTGGTGATTTTCCTGTAAAAGTTTAGGAGCAAAGAGAGTAATTTGCCCCCCGCTCACATGTGTCACCCCCTCCAGGTCAGACTTTTGTTCAAAGGAACCCATTTTATTATCTCTGTATTTCTGTTCTGAATAGAAACTGCAAGATTTAGTGTTCAATCCAACTCCACAATCAGTTATTGGGCTTCTAAACAGTGGATCTTAGCCTTTTTACTTCCCACGGCAAGTCAATGGTGGATGGTACAAAAGTTTCCCCAGGGTGACTCAGGACAACTCTGATCCTATCTCTTTATCTCACATTTAGGAACATGTGCCAGAGTCCAAAAGAATGATTGTGACCATGTTATAAGGATGATATTAAATGCATTCTAGTTCTGGTCAATAAAAATAAAACTCAAAAACTTTGGTGCCTAAACTATCAAGAGGAGTCGCTGTAGAGACACATCAGTGGTTGCAAACCACAGAGGCCCAAGACGCTCGGTGTGTGTGATCAAACCCTGTTCCACGGAAGATTTTAATGACTTTTAAAGGAATATGCGCTTATGGAGAAGAAAGAAGTGTGACCTTGAAACCTGTTAATTAGACAAATGAGCATTTGGTTCCCATGCTAATGGCTCAGAATCCATTCTGCCTCTGCAGTGTGGCTTTGCAAGTTTTTTCTCTGAGATCATGCACTGAGTTTAACTCTTCATGGGACAAATCTGATTTTCCCAACTGTCAAGTCCATGGAAAGACCCTCCTTGTTGCCCCAATGTACAACTACCCTAGAAAGAGGAGAGGGGAGAGTCCGAGGAGGATTAGGTCACAGGAATAGGGGACAAGAAAGGGTCTGTCCTCCACCCAGCTGGTGTGGCTCAGTTGGTTGAGTGTCCCATGCACGGAGAGGTCACTGGTTTGATTCCCGGCCCCAGGTTGCAGGCTCGATCTCCAGGAGGGGGCATACAGGAAGCAGCTAATTGATGTTTGTCTCTCTCCCTTCCTCTTTCTCTAAAAATAATCAATAAAAGCATATTTCTTAACAAAGGAAGAAAGAAAGAAAGAAAGAAAGAAAGAAAGAAAGAAAGAAAGAAAGGAAGGAAGAGAGGAAGAAAGAAAGGATCTGTCCCCAGAGCCAATTCTCTTGCCATTTCAGCAAGATGGGCCATCGGGGGTGATGGTAAGGTCCCAGGCTGGATGGGGACTGTGGGTTTGAGTCCCCACTGCTCTGAGAGCTGGTCCTCAGCCAGAACACAGTGGGGTGGGCACTTCAGTTACTTACAAGCTGTGTCCCTTCTGATTGTTCCGTGTCCTCCCCAAACCACATGTTCAACACATTTTCCACTTTTTATTATGGGAATTTTTAAATTTAAAAAGTAGAGAGAATAGTATAATGAGCCCCATCTGCCACCACCAGCCCTCAACAGTTATCACCTCGTGGCCAGTCTTGTTCATCTATTCGCCCAACTTCCTTCCTCAACTGGATTCTGTTAAGAATTTTGATTCACCCCAGATGCACAATTACTCAATGGATAAACTTTGGCAAATTACTTAATCTCTGTTATCCTCAGGCTCCCTGTCCCTAAGATCAGAGCATTTCCTCCCAGGCAGACAGTGGAAGTTAAAAGACAAAATACAGGTGGAGTCTTCAGCGAGCTAGAAAGGTGGTAAATGCAATGTTAGCTTATTTGTATATTCTCTCCTAGAATTCTCCACGTGTCAAGCACATGGTACCAGGGGACTTATGGTCTAGAACAGCAGTTCTCAACCTGTGGGTCGCGACCCCTTTGGCGGTCGAACGACCCTTTCACAGGAGTCGCCTAAGACCATCCTGCATATCAGATATTTACATTATGATTCATAACAGTAACAACATTACAGCTATGAAGTGGCAACGAAAATAATTTTATGGTTGGGTCACAACATGAGGAACTATATTTAAAGGGCCAGAAGGTTGAGAACCACTGGTCTAGAAGAATCAAGTGATCCTGTCTTCTGATATCCCCCCAAATGAAGTTCGTGGCATTGGGTTTTCCCTGCCCAATGAAAATCTGGGAAGTCCTTGGCTCTTCTGGCTATTCTTAGGTAGCAAGAAGGCCCCTGCCGGTCACTAGAATGTCCAGTTCATGGAAAGGCTGAAGTATAGGGCTTCATTCAGATACATAGCCTTTCCTCCTCCTCCCAGCCCAAGCCCCTGCAGACAATAGACACATGTTGGAGATAGTTCCTTTATTCACCCCTACTCCAGGTATCCTAATTCGAGTGTGCTCTCTGTTCCCAGAGAGAATTCTGACCCAGGCTTGGGCCTCACAGGCCTCTGAGTGATGCCCTAATTGTACTAAAGCTCGCCTGGCCCTCCTGCAAAAGCCTGAGGCACCCATGGTCCCACGTTGGTTCTCTCTGGAGCTGTGGGACCTCAAGGTCTCAGCTACAGCATTGGCCACGGCTTGGCCTACACTCCCTATAAGACATTCCAGAACTTACAGCTTCCTTCTTCTGGATCCCTGTGGCCCAGAGACTGCACAGTTTCTGTTTTTCACCTCTTTAGTCTCCTCTCCTTTCCCCTCCCCCTCCTCCCTCCCATTCTGAAGGGCTTCCACCTCCCCTTCATGTCCCAAGGGGACCTCCTGTAGGTCAAATGCATCACCTATGAAACTCTTTGCTTCAGGGTGATGCTTCAGGGTGATGCTTCCAGGTGCCCACCCTCTTCTTCTAGGAGCACCAAGCCACATGACTGAGTCTTAAGAACAGATGGGCTTGTAGGGAGAGAAATTTTTCAGTTTTGGAATCCCCTTCACCCCCAAACCCACTACCAACACAGGCTCAGAAATTCATATTTGACTAACATTTGGGAAATATCTTCTTTTTTAAAAAAATATATTTTATTGATTTTTTTTACAGAGAGGAAGGAGGAGAGATAGAGAGTTAGAAACACCGATGAGAGAGAAACATTGATCAGCTGCCTCCTGCACACCTCCTCCTGGGGATGTGCCCGCAACCAAGGTACATGCCCTTGACCAGAATCGAACCTGGGACCCTTCAGTCCACAGGCCGACGCTCTATCCACTGAGCCAAACCGGTTACGGCAGGAAATATCTTCTTAAGGATTTCAGGCTACAATCATGGAATAAGCCCTCCTAAAAATAACTCTGGGAAACAAACAAAGACAGGTGCCCCTCCCCCTCCACTGCAGGACTTAACAGCACCTTTTCCATGCTGTTGTTCTTTAAGACTCTCTAAGGGGGTACATAGTATTCCACTTTATTTGTGATGTTTGAACTGAGATCTCTTTTTCCACAGACCATCTCACAGAGCCAGTGTTCTGTCAAACATGCTCTGAAGAACACTGCTCTGATAGGATTAAATTCAGAATGTCAAAGTTCAAAGCCATTTCAGAGGATATGAGCAAGCTAAACATATTTCTCTAAGGCAAAGGGCAGGTGAGAAAGGGAGCATCGAGGTGCATTACAGCTGAGAACAAAGCAAGTCAAGAAATGGATAAACCCACTTATTAAAATACCAAGATTCTCCCTGACATGCTACTTACAAAAGTTTACCCAAAGGGGGAAATACCGGGAGATGAAAAATGAAAGGATGAGCAAATATACATAGCAATGGCAATGAAAAAACAATGGTTAAACTTAATAACATGAATGAAACCCACCAAGCTAAAGTGAGTGAAAAAACAAAGAGTATATAATCTATGAATATATAGTATATAGAGTATATAGTATAAGTCTATGAATATATACTACAGATAGCCTATAATCTATAGTCCATTTACATAAACTTAAGAAACAGGCAACTCTCTTATAGAGTTCAAAATCAGGGGCACACAATCCAGCAATTCCACTTCTGGGTATATATCCAAAAGAAATGAAATCAATATCTCAAAGAGATATCTGCACCCCCTTGTTCATTGCAGCATTATTCACAACAGCCAAGACATGGAAACAACATGTCTGTCAGTGGATGAATGAATAAAGAAAATGTTATGCACACACACACACACACACACAGGAATATTATTCAGACTTTAAAAAAATCCTATCATCTGCGACAACATGGGTGAACCTGGAGGACATTATGCTAAGTGAAATTAGCCAATCACAGAAAGACAAATACTACATGATGTCACTAACATGTGGAGTCTTAAAAAGTCTCACTCATAGAAGCGGTGATTGCCAGGGGCTGGGGGGGGGGGGGCGGGGGGAGGGAATGGGGAACTCTTGGTCAGAGGGTACAAAGTTTCAGTTGTGCAGGATAAATGAATTCTGGAGATCTAATGTACAGCATGGTGACTACGGTTAATAACAGCATATATCTGGAATTTGCTAAGAAAGTAGATCTTAAATGTTCTTACACAAAAAGAGATAACAGTGAGGCAATGAATGTGTTACTTAGTTTGATTGTGGTGATCATTTCACAATGTACACACATATGAGAGCATCACATTGTACACTACAAATATGTGCAACTTTTATGTAAATAATACCTCAATAAGGCTGGATAAAAAAGACATCAGGGCACAGTGGGCTTCTAGGGTGTAGCTAATGCTCTGATTTTTGTGCTTGGTGCTGAATACACTGGGGAGTTAACATTGCTAAAATCCATCAAGCTATGTCCTTATTATGTACTAGAGGCCCGGTGCACAAAATTTGTGCGGGGGGCGGGTGTCTCTCAGCCCAGCCTGCACCCTCTCACAATCCAGGACCCCTGCAGGATTGGGCCTAAACCGGCAGTTGGACATCCCTCTCACAATCCAGGAGCACTAGCTCCTAACCGCTCCCCTGCCTGCCTGCCTGATTGCCCCTTTCCCCTCTGCCTGCCAGCCTGATTGCCCTCTAACTGCTCCCCTGCCACCCTGATCTCCCCTAACTGCTCCCCTGCTGGTCTGATCGCCTCTAACTGCTCCACTGCCTGCCTGATCCCCCTTAACTGCCTCTGCCTCAGCCTCCATGGCTTTGTCCAGAAGGACGTTCAGAATGACATCCGGAAGGTCATTTAGCTGTCTGGTCTAATTAGCATATTATGCTTTTGTTAGTACAGATGTTTAATTCTATAAGTTACACTTCATTAGAAAGATTTTTTAAAAGGAATACAAAATAATGGTCCTATACTACAAGATAGAAACTCTCCTGGGACATTTCCCTTTGAACTCAAGAGTAGAGAAGGGGAGGAGGCCGGCCAGCTTACTCCCTGCTCACTCATTTCCTGAAGTGCTGACTGGGTCCTCCACACTATTAGCTCTGGAACTGGGAGAAGGTGAGTCACTCTGATTAATGCAGCACTTAGAGAGGAGCTTTGAGTCATTCCCACATGAAGAGAACCTGGAATTAGTCACTGACTGTTCACGCAGTGCAAGTGTTTAAATTAGTAGCCAACAAAATAAAACACAACCTATTAAAACATGTGTTTGAACAGAAAATTTATACTTCAGATGTGTGTTCCAGACAAAACAAATGTCTCATCCCCCGCACGGGAGTCCCACCTCGCATGTGCTTGAAGGTGCCAAGGCCAATGCCGCAGTACAGACAGTGCGCAGCTGCGTCACGCAGGAATCCGGAGATTCTAAGTTGCAATACAGTGAGGACTTACTTAGAACTCTGTTAATATCCTATAGTTTGATTTTTGCCCTTACCTTTCACTGGTGGCTAATGACAACACAAAGTCAGTATTAATTTGTCATATAAGCCTAGTGTTATTAACCTGAAAAGAAGACAAAGTGGACTTAGTCACACATCCCTTTGGCCAAGGGACAGAAGTGCAGGCAAAAACTCGTGTGCACATTCATGTCTCCTGCACCCAGTCTGCTAACATCCCATTGGCCAAAGCAAACCACGTGGTCAAGCCCAGCAGATAGGCTCAGGGACTTTGTCTTGCCCGCAGTGGGTGGGCACTGAGAAGCTACATGGCAAGGAGCTTGGACACTGGGAACAATACTTCGTTCCAGTTGATTCTTATCTGTCTCAGAGGCTGGTTCAGCCCTTCTAGTGACTGCCATGTCCTGTACCAGGCTCTCCCAAACATCCCTGCCACCCTCACAAAGATTATTGATCTTCACCAAACTTCATTCAGGCTCCTGAACCTTCTCTGAGGCCCATCTAGCTTTAGCAAGGACACTGCTAAGTCAATTTAACCAGAACTCCAACCTTCCATATCTGATCACCTTCAATATCTGATCAGGATCCTCATCCTTCATCCCCGCCCCCTGCGCCCCCCCGCCCTCCTCCCCACCCAGCATTGTCTGATCACCTGGCCTGTCTTTAGCAAGAATCCTATTAGGTTGGTATAGCCAGAAACCCTTTACCCCATTTACCCCTGATGTTTCCTCTTAGTGATTTCCATCCACTGACTCCCACCCTGCTCATTGGCTATAAATATCTACCCTCTCTCCCTCCTTGCAAAATTCCATTGCAGTGATGCTTACCATTATCACAAGTCTTAAATAGCCTGCCTTATCATCTATAATAATAAAAGCGTAATATGCTAATTAGACCAGACAGCCAAACAACCTTCCAGATGTCATTCCAGACATCCTTCTGGATGAAGCCGTGGCAGCGGGGGCTGAGACAGAGGCAGTTAGGGGTGATCAGGCAGGCAGACGAGTGGTAAGGGGCGATCAGGCAGGCAGGCAAATGGTTAGGGGCAATGAGGCAGGCAGGCAGGTCAGTGGTTAGGAGCCAGCGGTCCTGGATTGTGAGAGGGATGTCAGACATCCCCTGAGGAGTCCTGGATTGTGAAAGGGTGCAGGCTGGGCTGAGGGACCCTCCCCCCATGCAAGAATTACATGCACCGAGCCTCTAGTCCTTAATAAATGTCACTGGATTTTTTTTCTTTACACCCTCCTTTCTCCCTTATTGTTCTGCACTGCAAATGGCCACTGCTCAGAGAAGACTTCCATGGGCCCCCAAATAGTGAGGTCCCCCACTGTTCTTATGTTTCC
Organism: Myotis myotis; assembly: GCF_014108235.1. NCBI lineage: Eukaryota > Metazoa > Chordata > Mammalia > Chiroptera > Vespertilionidae > Myotis > Myotis myotis. The sequence goes on along the minus strand of NW_023416390.1, from coordinate 32,986,190 downwards.
CTTCCTACTTAACACTTATTTCTAAGAGTGAAAGGAAGTAAATCCTGGAATTATAAATACTGAGAGCCTGCAAGGACCTGATGTGTCCTTGTTCCAAGTACCTTGCTTTAGTGATGTATAATCTGTACAACCACCTTCTGTGATCAAATGCATGCATTTCTTTGATACGAATATTAGATATGGTTGAAAAGAACAAGTGTTCTTTGTAAATTTAGTTTTCAATTATACATGCAACTAATAGTTCAAGCTCAATAGTATTGTGAAAGTCTTTGGTATCTCTGTTTATTATTTTTCAATTTTGCCTAGTTAATCTACTATTTTCAGGGAAAAGTGAGTTAAACTTGACAAAACTTAATTTGCCTATTTCTCTGCCATTCCGTCAATTGTTGCATTATAGATTTTGAGGTTGTTGTAGGGCATAGTGCACATAGGTTTGTGAGAGATATATGTGAGCCTCCTGTTTCATACCCCTCTCTCCCCACAGCTTCCCTGGCCTCCTCGCCTTCTGAGCAGTAACCCCACAAAATGCAGCCTGAGGGACTTCCCCACAAAGTTGTCAAAGCATCCCAGGATAAAGCGTGCATCTACTACTGCCACCTTGTGGTCATTTTCCTAGGGCAGCCCCAAGTTCCTGGAACCTCTACACCGGACAGTGGAACCAATGGTCCAGACAGCAGCTGCCAATTTCTGCAGTAGAGTGGCCAGTAGCAGCTGCCAGGGCAATGTCAGCAGACATTGAAAAGCTGTCCTCTCAGCTGCCCTCTTGCTGCTGCCTCTGACCTTCCTCCACCCCAGCGGAGACTCCCCAGCTTCCAGACATGAACTGAGTTCAAGGCAGCATCTACCTCCCAAGACCTTCTCTGGCTTTCATTGGCATAGTAGAAACATGGTTTATTTCTTTGCTTGTTGTCTAGTTTTTCCAAGTTCAATAATATTTTTCTCTATGATTAAAGTAATGCTTAGGGGTTTTTTTGTTTGTTTGTTTGTTTTTAAGTTTGGACACTAAAAAAAGAAAGTAAAAGAAAGAAAGGAATTGTAAATATGTTCACAGTCCAAGACAAGCACCATTAACAATTGGGTGCATTTCTTTCAAATATTTTTAAAATATATTTTATTGATTTTTTTACAGAGAGGAAGGGAGAGGGACAGAGAGCCAGAAACATCCATGAGAGAGAAACATCGATCAGCTGCCTCCTGCACACCCCTCACTGGGGATGCGCCCACAACCAAGGTACATGCCCTCGACTGAAACCGAACCTGGGACCCCCCCCAGTCCACAGGCTGATGCTCTATCCACTGAGCCAAACCAGCCAGGGTTCAAGTATTTTTTCTTTATTTTTGTCTTATAGCTATTAAGATCACGTGGTACACTCAAAATTATGCATGATGACATTTTAGTCCATTTTCCCCTATTTATAAAGGAATTGTATGCTCGTCACAGAAAAGCTGCTTCTTGGTGGTTTATTGACTGCTCCTCATCTAAAACATCTCCAAAGACTCAGGCCCATCATTATGAGTTTTGAAGATGTAGAAAATCACCACTCTAGTTCTTGGCACTAAAAATGGCCATTATGTTGTTCTTTGCAGCTATGCTTTTTTGGAGGGAGAAAAAAGTCTTTTTGTTTAGCTATTCTCACATCACAACCACACAGAACTGGGCCATTATTAGCAACAGAAAGGCACGGTTACTATTGTAAGTAGACACCAAGACTGGCAAGGCATTCCATCTGAGCTGAGAGGAAAGTAGATGTGGGTCCATGCATGTTTCCTTTGACCAAGGACCGGAGGTGTCTCCTGCACCTAGGCACCGTGTGACATCCTGGACAAGACCCTGAGAAGGGGGATGGAAGAGACAAGAAGGACCAAAGTTAACCTTTCCGACAGCCAGGGAGAATGAGAGTTCGGTCTGCAACTGGGTAATATGATAGAACACAGACATGTGTCTGGAAGGAGAGTCCTACCCACTATAAATACATAAGTCACATAGGATTTTGTGAGATCTTAGGGGACCTGTGCCTTTTCAGGTGGCTTGTACAGGTTTGTGAGACCCAACTGTGCTCAAATCTTCCCAACTCCGTCTTCAGTGAATTCATGTTGGTAGATTAAAATTGGTTAAAGTGGTAGTGTTTACACCACAGAAATTGGCAAATGCTACAGATCAGGGTGTGGTTCTTTTCCCACTCCAAAAAACTAATTGTTAATTATTTATGAATATACAACTCCCAATGTGCAGTGCGCCACAGGTTCACCCATACTTACTGTCCTGTGGTTTTTAGCGCTGATAGGGAAAGTGCTGGGGGTGGGGCTCCAGGGGTGGAGCACACTGACTTCCTCAAACAGCAGCTCCCACACAGCAAAGTGTTGCCAAACTACCTTATTGATAAATAAAATGTCATTTTTTCCCTTCTTTACTGTATCTCTCTTATCTTTTTATGAATTCATGTGTATTCTTTGTGCCTTCCATGTACCTATCAATCATTGTTCTCTGTACCAGAAATGTAGCAGTGGACCAGACAGAAAAGGTCCTTGCCTTCATATAGCTTATGTCTTAGGGGGGCCGAGTTGTCAATAAACACACAAATAAATGAACAGGAAAACAAAAGGCAGCTCAAGTTCTCTGCTTAAACTAAAGCCAAGTGAGGTGACTGGGAGAAGGGAGAAGGGCTGCTCAGATGGGCAGCCATGGAGGTGGAAAGATGGTAGCAGATTCAGTGTAAAAACCGATGGCTATTACACTACTATAATCCAAGAAACTGTAATCATTTTTAAACAATAGAATCTCCTACTTAAAATAAGTAATAGGCGCTTAGATTAGCTACTGAAAAATCATGGAGACTTCCTAAATCTACTAGCAATATTACAGGAAACACAAAGGGGGAGCAGATATTTTTAGAAAGGCCACATATCAGGAGCTTGTTATCCACACCATTCGTGTGTGTGGCTGAAATGATTTAACCACAACCCTGCCAGCATGCTCTGTAGCCCCTTCCCACGTGCCTCATTGCTGTCGTGACCAAGGTGCACCAGCCCCTCTGAGAAGACATCTTGGACCTCTCTGACCAGGGCGCCCTCCCTGGCATGGGCATCTGTGGCATTGCACGTCCCTCCTGAACAGTTGATTCCACATTTGGCTGTGGATTGGTGTGATTGACACCTGTCTGCAAACCCACCAAGGCAGGACATGTGTTTTTGCTCAACTTTGTACCCTAAGACCTGTCAGGGCACCTGCCATAAAAGAAGGTGTTCAGAAAAACCTCTTGATGGAATAACAAGATTGAGTGTATAAATGCTGGATCCACATTGATCAATTTCCTGCTAGACTCTTACATACAATCAATAATGACCATTTTAAAAAATAAGCATAATTTGTTCATTGAATAAATATTTGCCAAGCACGGACTGTGTGCCAGGGACAGTGCTGGGTGCTGGGCACACTGCTGTGATTTGTTCACAGGTCACTGCCTCTCTCTCTCTCCCTCACGGAGCGTATCATTGTTTCCCATTGTATCTGGAACTGTCCTTAACCAAACCTTAGTCATGCTCTTCTGAGTCCTCTTTTTGACTGTGTCTCATCCTTGGGCTCTGGCCTTTGGCCCATTTACTCCAGTTTTAGCAAGAATCCTGCTGCATCAGATTAGCAAAAACTCCCTGCCCTTGGTATGACATAAGAAGAAATGCCTATTTGGTCTCTCTCCTCATTTCCTAAAACCCTTGGAGTATATTCGAAGTGATAAATGTATTTCTGTATGCTCATGAGATGACTGGGGGCTGAGGGCTCTTGGACAGCCTCAGAGTGGGAGCTTGTTGCTAGGGACACCAACCATGTGATTAGAGGGCTGGGACTTTCAGCTCTCCCCACCCCCAGAAGAAGAAAGGAGCTGGAGGTTGAGTTCATCATGATGGCCAAAGATTGAGTCAACCCTGCTCAGGTAATGAAGCCCCCATAAAACCTTCTATGATGGTGTTGGGAGAGCTTCCGGGTTGGTGCAGACATGGAGGTGCTGGGAGGGTGGCGCAACTGAAGAGGGTAAGGAAGTCCATGCCCCTTCCCAATACCTAGTCCTGTGCATCGCTTCCATTTGCTGCTTCCAGTTGCTGCTCCTAATACATGGGCAACAGTAAGTAAAGCACTTTCCTGAGTGTTGTGAGCCATTCTAGTAAATTAGCAAACCCAAGGAAGTGTTGTCGGTGAAAAACAGGCTCTTCCACGGGATTGCCAGGAAAGAATTCCAAGAACCCACGCATGGGAGATTGTGGTCTTATTTCAAGATTTATCAGGGAAGTCTGCTCCTGCCCCTGGGCTTCCAATGTCCCATCTCCCTCCGTCCCACCATGGAAAAAGTCCAACCCTGTCTTCAGCAAGGCCAGTGCCCAGAGTTTCTGCTTCATAGTTCTTTGGAGCCCATGCAGCCTGTTGCAGGCCCCAGGTGGCCAGTCGACCTGCATGGTTGTGTGCTCCTGGCTGGGAGAGAACAGGAACACACAGGGTGAGTGTGGGGCACCAGAAAGTGAGAGAGAGAGCTCTTTTTCTCCTGGGATTATACCAGGAACTTTTTCAAAATAACCAATTAGCTTCCCAAGTTTTCAGGGGCTTCCATTGGTTTCACCCTCCTAGCCAATGATCTTTTCCCCAGGTTAGACTGACAGGCCTCAAGGGCCAACACAGAAGTGTGGTCAGTAGAGTAGAAGGAAGTGTTTTTTTCCTTTACTTGGTGTCTGACCACCCCGAATATTTGATCAGATTCTGGTGTCTTATCACCCTGGCCTGCCTTCTGCAAAAATGTCAGGATGGTTTAGCCAGAATCTCCCTTATCCCTGGTGCTTCCTTTCTGTAGTAAATTTTCACCCACTTACCTTCTCTCTCCTGGTCTCCCAAATAAACTCTGCTCTACTGTTCTTTAACAACAGTAATGAATACTTTTTTCTTTAACACAACCTGCCCAGGTCTTTATAACTAGAGTGTGTTTAAAGAGCTGGCTACAAGAAATAAATACATACATAAAATAAAGAGCTGGCTAGAATTCTTCTGCCCAACTAATTATGAATTTACTAATATAACAATGGATTTATTTTTGCCCCTTTTCTGGAAAGGCAAGTCATCCATGATAGCTGCAGCAATTCCCGTAAAACAGAAACCCTTGCTTATTAATAAATGCTTTCATTAGGGTTCCCCATGTATGACCCTCCGGAAGTTTCCATGTTTCATGATTTGCTGTAATAGTAAAATTATATTTAAATCTAGCTGGAACCATGCTGAAGCTGGCATTTGTAATCCAGTGAAAATCAATTGAAATGGATTCTTTTCTTTGTAAGACATACATGTCTGAAATTTGCACCCTGCTACTGTGAATTTCTTTGGTCGGTTGACAGACTTCAGATTAGTTTAAAACTAAAGCACTCCATTTGTAAAAAAATTTGAAGGAAAGAATGGCTTTCCTCGTAGTAGCTAAAAGAAAAATGGTGCAAGAATTCCTCTATATAGTAGTTCTTGACTTAAATTAGGCTTATGTGAGAAAGAGGTGCCTAAATCTGTATTCTAAGTAATACAGCAGAGGCTTACAAAGCAGACTGTGCATCTCAGAACAGTAGCCACAGATATTTTTATGACCAGTAAGTGAATTTCTTTGGTTAAATGTCTTCTGTTCCTTTTCTCTCTCTCTCAATGCATCTTCCTAACTCCCTTTCTTTGGCCACGAGCCTCCCCCTTTCTCACACCTTCCCATAACCACACATACACAGGCACACATAGCAATACATCACAACTTCAAGTGGCAAGGAACCCATCCCCTGAGCATTTCAGTAGCATTGTCCACCCTCATTTTCTTTTGATTTAATGCATTTTTCTGGAGCAAAAAGACTCACAGAAATTAAGACCCTAGGATCAAAATTTGCTCCCAGTTCCATCCCTCCGGAGGCTAACAGGACCACTAGAACACACAACGGGGAGACATGAGCATTCTTGTTAACAACCAGGGTGAGTGCCTCTGTGGGGGACACGAGGGCTGTGCAGGGTACGGAGCTGCACTTGCATCATGGCAAGTGCTGGTTCCTAGGGCTGCTGGGACAAAGTTCCATACACCAGTGGCTCCAAGCATCAGGTAAGCATCTTCTCTCAGGGTTCTGGAGGCTCTGGGAGGCTCTGCTCTGTGCCTCTCTCCTAGCATCTATTCTAGTGGCTGCCGGCGATCCTCGGGGTGTCTTGGCTTGTGGCGCATCATTCTCACATCTGCCTCCAGTCTCCAAATTTCCTTCTAATAAGGACACCAGTCATTGGGGAAGGATCCACCTAATGTAGCATAATTTCATTTTAACTGGATTACATCTACCTATTCACAAATAAGGTTACCTTTACAGGTTCTGGATGGACATGAATGTGGGCAGGGAGAGGGGAGCAGGTCACTGTATAAGCCAGTACATAGCACATTAAAGGAGAACTTGCCTCTCAGACATTCATCCCACCCCTGGGCAGGAGCCAAGTGGTCTGGCTGGTACTATTCCCACCTCTAGTGTGCTATCATCCCAGCCTCCGAGCCACAGAGATGGGTGCAGGAATCAGTGAGACATATTCCTCTGTTACTAATTAGTTGTGGGGGGGAGGCGGTAAATTAGGAGCCAAGTTGGTCCCTTGAAAGGGTAGCCAGGATTTGTTTTCTATCGTTGAGAAAAGAGAAGTCTTTCTCTCCTCTGACCATTTTTTGGTTGGTTTGGTTTTTCAACGATATTTTTCACTTTAAAAATACACATTGATTGTAGAAAACAGAGAAGAGTAACAGAAGTATAAAATTATTCCTAATTTTGCCAACTAGAAGTAATCAACATTATAAAGTATATTCTTCCAGTCTTTCATAACATTGACACACTATGTTTTGTCAGCTCTATTGAGATATGATTGGCATATACCATTGTATAAACTTAAGTTGTACATATTGTAGCTCAATTTTTTCAAATACTTACATAAATACAAATATAGGTAATCAAGCACAGAGAAAATGTTCTGAAATAATACAGATGTATAAATCTCTGGAAAAAGAAATTGAACTGTGAGCCTTAGTGAAAAGGACTTTCCATTTGACTGTATGTTTGTGTTTCATGATACTGTAAGAAGGTTCTGCTTGATTAATTTAAAAAATAATTTCAGAAAAGTAAGAAAGATATAAACAAAATTGGATACATAAATTATAAGGCATATGTAATATTTGGAATATATTCACACAGTCATTCCTCAAGATCTGTTTCAAATGCCCCATCTCCTTTACATCTTTTTTGATCCATTCGACCAAGTCTATTGTCTCTCTCTCCTAACCCCACAGCCTGGCACTTTCCCCAAAGCCCGTGTCCCATTCTGCCTTCATTGTTCTCAGGTCTTTCTCCCCCACTAAACGGCCAGTTTCTTGAGGGTAAGACTGTTTCTTACCTGACACATTCATTGTATAATATCCCTCATAGCCAAGCACAGTGCCTCCTTATACATGAAAAATATTATTTATTTACTGAATTGGATTTTGAAACAGTCCTTTGTGGAATCCAGTAGCCATTATTGATCGCTCCTTTTCATAAATATTCTTTTCTTTTCACGATGATAATCAATACCACTTTCTAGGGCAAATTTGTATGTCTCTGGTTGATGCCCATGGCCTTCGTTCGCACCAGTCTTCTGTTCCATGGCCACAAACCACATTCCTCATTCCCGCCAGCTGCCATCAAAATGTCACTTGTCTATAATCATGAACATCGAGTGGCAAAGTGGGAGGCGATGACTCTAAAACTGTCACCCTGCCCTGGGTAAAGAGGGACATTTGCATATGCATGTCCTATTAGGAGCATTTCTATTCTCGCTTGCCTTTCTCATTTGACTGTTAACCTCATTCATCTTTGTATCTGCTTCAGTGCCTAGCATTACTTAGTGTGTATGTTCAATAAGTGATTACTGAATTGAATTTTCCTAAGAACGAGTGTTTTTCTGGTGGTGTATTATTGTCAGACACGAGGGTAAGTGGGAAAGCAGGCAGGGGACGGATGCGTTCATGTGCTTTCTGTGTTACAGGGACTGCAGCAGGCCTTCGAATCTTGACCATCTTTAATTTGACAACAGCCCAGTCACCAGGGGCAGATCTAGTTACTTTATTTTCACTGCTGCACAGAATCTCACTGTGAATTGTAAAGAGTGAAACTTACCACCATGATGCCCTTCGAGGAAATTGGCATGACTTCTCAAATCATTAAAAAAAAGTTCTTGTATTTTCAACATCTATTGTAACTAGAAGCAAAAGGAAGAAGAAAACCATTAAACAGGAGGAGAGTGAGTTAAGTTCGGGCTCTGCTAATTTCCTGCTTATCTCACTGTGCACAACTCAGTGGCTTTCCTAAGGTTTTGCTTTTTCACTAACGATGCACTATAATTCTTCACTCAGAAAAACTCCTATTTATCCCCACTGCTGGGAAAGTTTATGGGATGCTGAAGTAGAAATATGGAGGCACCGTACAGCAGAAGATTAGTTATGTTGCCAGAGAACATTGAACAATACAGCCGAGGCCAGAGAAAGAATTCCACGAGGACAATAAGCTGGATTTATAGGCCTCTCTCCTTACGTTGTTCAAGAACACAGTAGTTTAAAATGATAGATTTTTTTTTCTGATTATAAAATAACATAACACATTGTAGGAATTTTAGAAAATATGTCAAAGGATTAAAGTATAAAATACTCTCCAAAAATATAGCATATACAATTCCTTCCAAAAAATTTCCATAAATACATTTGCTTGAGATAGGGGGCTCATTCTATCTTCACAATGTTGGGTCATTAAGCTCTTTTCATATGGTATGATTTTGAGTATGTCCCCATGTCATCAAAAACTTCACGTACCTTTAAATCAATGAGGATAAAGAGGAATGGCTTTGTAAGTGAAGTTGAGACAACTTATTAAGCAGTTGGAGAAGAAAATACAATCACTAGAATTCTCTCCTTGCTGCAAAATAAATTCTAGTTTATAAAAATTTAAATATTAAGAAATAAAAATATAAAAGCCCTGGAATATAGCTTTAGATAAATATTTATAATTTTGAGGTGCAGAAGCATTCTCTAAACATGCCATAAGACTGAAACTTTTAAGTAAAGAATAAAATTTGACTGTATAAACATTAGCTTCTTTGTGTAAAGAAATTATGCATAAAGTTGAAAGAAAAATGACAAAGAGCGATAAATGTTTGCAACCTATCTGGCAGAGACTGGGTTGATATGCAAAGAATACTTACAATAAAAATTAGTTAGCCCTGGTCTGTGTGGCTCAGTTGATTGGGTGTCATCCCATGCACCAAAAGGTCACCAGTTCAATTCCTGGTCAGGGCACTTGCCCAGGATGCTGGTTTGGTCCCCAGTCGAGGTGCATACGGGAGGCAACTAGTCGATGTTTCTCTCTCACATCAATGTCTCTCTCTCTCTCTCTCTCTCTCTCTCTCTCCCTTCCTGTCTCTCTAAAATAAATAAAAACATATTTTTTAAAAAAATTAGTTAATTGACTTAAGAAGTCAGTTCACAGAGGAGTAATTATAAATGGGCCATATGAAGTGGTTTGACTTTATTAATAATCAAAGAAAAACACATAAAGAGATGTAAATACTGATTTGCTACCAGATTGTCAATGGTTGATAATAATTGATTAAATCGATTGTTGATAAGAGTGTTGGAAAATGGACACGTCCATTAATCACTGCTCACATTTTATTGGCAAAAAATAAACAATAAAATAAAATAATGGATGGGGGAGCTAAATGCGTATGCTCCATTCACCATTTTAACTGAAAAATTCATAGTTTTATACTGAAAGGGAGCCATCTTCTTTCTTGCTAAAAGTAGAATGAAACAAGATAGATAGGACACACACGTGTTTCTAAGGTGAGGGCCAGCGGATGCCAAGGAGGCAGCCTCCGAGAGGTCCTGTGCCTTCACTCGGGCGGTTGGAAGGAGCCGGGACCAACAAGGCCCACTCCCTCTTGGGAAAAGTGCTCCCTTCGCACACTCTGAAGAGCCGTCTTCCCACCTTTCTGACAACAGTGGGAAGACACGACCTTTTCATACTTAGACTGCTTAAGCCAGATGGCTTCCGACTACAGTTTCATTTTAGAAGGTGGAGCTCTGATTTTCACAGGAAACTCATTCCACAGGGGCTTTTCCTTTCAACTCAGACCCAATTATTGCAAACAAAGATGTACATGGCACCTCCTTGAAAAATAATGAGAATACTTCAAACTAAGGGGCAGTGGAAAATGAAACCTCAACCATTTGTCACAAGGCCCATTAAGCCCATTATTTCTGGATGGGAATCTTTTCCGTTTGTCAGTTCCAAATTTAGAGGCGCTCATTCAGGGTGTGAAAGTGGAAATGATGAAGGTAGGAGGCTCCGCTGATGCTATTTTTAAGCCTGTCCATGTGTCCTCATCAAGGGAAATGAAAATTCATTAGGAAAAGGATGTCTCGTTGGCAGAAAGCTTCTCTTTCTGTTGCCATGAGCATCTGCACCTCCCAGAACCACCGGGAGCCCCACCTGCCCCAGAAGACCTGGGCGCTCCGCAGCTGGATCCCGCAGCAGCTGCAGTGACTCCTGAACACCTTCGGGGGCAATTCCCAGCCTGCCTTCCCACCCGGAGCCTCGAGGGACCTGGTGCACGGTCCTCCTCTTCTCCTCCCCACTCCCCAGCTTCCTCCTCCTTTCCTATAGGAGAAAAATTAAGACTGAGGCCCTTGTTACCCACGGAGCTGGTTGTTCATTTTCCTCTTGACTGGACAAACTCTTCACACTGATGCCTCTCCTAACCTGTTGGCCTCTGGTACAAATAGCGCCTCCAACAGTGCTGTTGGTGATTGCACGTGAGGGCCTTGGGGTTGAAGCACCTGGCTTTCAACACCTGTCCCATGGTTTCCTCACTGTATGACCTTCGCTGACTTCTCTAAGCTTCAGAATGATCAACATACCCAATGGGGCCATTGTGAGGACCAGAGAAGATTATTCATGAAACACTGGACTGGGTTGAACAGTGTCCTCCAAAAATCCACACCCACCTGGAATCTGTGAATGGACCTTATTTGGAAATAGGGTTTTTGCAGGTGTAATTGGGTAAAGATGAGGTCACGCTGGATCAGTGTGGGGCCTGACCCAGTGACTGGTGCCTTATAAGGAGAGGGACATTTGGGCACAGACACACAGAACGAAGAAGGCCACATGGTGACATGACAGAGATTGGAGGGATCCAGCTGTAAGCCACTATGACAGAGGATCAAGTCAAGGAATACCGAGGATGATTATTGACAACCATCAGAAGCTAGGAGGAGGTAAGGAAGGATTCTTCCCTGGAGCCATGGCCCAGCTGACACCTTGCTCTCCATCTTCTAAGAGCATGGGCAATGGAATTACTCTGGTAGCACCACAAGTTGAGGCACCAGAACAAAATAAGCTGTGGGCTTTGCATGCACCTAGAAGAGAATGGGCAGAATGTTCCATGGGGTCTCCCACAGATATAACATGAGAGCATTTACGTGTTTCTTTATCTTTAAGAGAACACCAGTACTTCAACCCATGGTTGCTCAGAAATATTTTTCTCAGAATATTTCTGATTAGGAAATAATATATAAATTAATAACTACGTATTTGCTGCACATGCAACTCTTAGAGAAGATGAGCATGACTGATAGCTGTTTAAGGCAAAGAATTATCTTTGAGTCATTGTGTTGTTCACCAAAGACTTCAAGACAAGGCTGTCCTTACCCAGACAAGAATTTCTCTACCATAGCACAGTCTGTTTCTAAGTCACTGTTGAAACACACTATGGCACTGGGGATTCAATTATTGATCCAAGTTCATTATCAACGCTGGTCACAGTACCATGACAGACATAGGGAGACTTGCTGTGAGATGGCCAAGGGATCAGATGGATGCAACCAGTGCAGGGGAGAAGGGGTGGGAGTATGTTTGCTCCTTGCTGGAGTAAGACTGTGTGTATGTAACAAAGTGATACCTCAGCCATTTTTAAGAATCAAGATGAGATAAGATGGCATTTGGGGATGAAGTGAATGCATATCATTGCTCTGGATATTTTCTTTCCCCCAATTTTGCAAAATTGTCATATTCTGCAGAAGGGTCTGTGTGGAGAGGGACACGTGTGTCAGAAGGCTGGGTTTCTTTCTACAACTCTGTCATTCCCTGGCTTTTTTCTAAGGTACTGAGTTACTAAATCTCTCTTTTATGAAATTAAACCAGTTATGAAATTAAAATGAATACAGATTAGTGGAAACACTGACAAGCTCTCAATAAAGCATGTTGTAAATGAGAAAGTCATATAAATGTAAGGGCCACTGAATGTCTAGACACTCTTAAGTCCACTGGACCTCTTCGAATCCCAGTGACCTTCACTTTGCTCCACTTTGCACTGCTAAGGATAGCCCACACCAACAGCCTAATCCTCACTCAGTGTTCTGGAGTGGCTGGCCAGGTAATGACTGTACACAGATTGTCTCTAGGGGTTGGCTTTCCCACCAGACAGCACATAACTGCCAGCAGTGGCCTTGGTTGTCCTGCAAGCAACAGCCAGTCCCTGAAGGATCTGAGGCAAATCTGAGTTTCAGAGAAGTTATCCGGGCTGAGTGAGGAGGTGGATTTGAGGGAAGCAAGTGTAGAAGCAGGGACAAGAGCTGGGAGGGTGCTGCTAAGAATTGTTGAGAGATGCCAGGATCAGAATCAGTGGCACAGGGAAGGGAAGAGTCTGCCCTTAGGGTACCATCCACAGAGGTGATGCTGAATGGCACCCCCTGTAGGGAAGGGATGCTGTTGGAGGCCAAATGGATCCATGGGACAGTGAGCAATGGGAAGTGGTGGATTAAAAGGGACTCTGGGGAAGGACACAGAGTCACTGCCTCTGTCCTATGATCTCCAAGGGTTTCTCAGTCATCTGCATTTACCTTTGAGGTTGGAGTTGACAATGAGATTCATAAAGTCTCATTTCCTAGACCTTTCTCTCTTAGCTCTTGACTTATGGATTTCTGGTTCCAGGGACCAGAAGGTTAGTCACAGGAACAAAATGGGTGAAGTTGGAGGAACACAAAAGAGATGAGATAAATCTTAGTGGAGATTTAACATTTCTTCTTCCTTTTATGCCCAAGCTGTGCACCACAGCCACCTCTTGAGGACTGGCACTGCCGCAGAAGAAGGAAAAAGCTCCTTAGTGCTGAGTGTAGACCCTATGCCATCACCGTTTTGGGTGCTGTCACATCTCAGTGTCTCCTTGACCTCAGTGCAGCCTCTGAGCTGAGTGTCATCAGCCCATTTTACAGATATGAAGGCAAAGGCTCAGAAAGACTGTGACTTGCCCAAGGCCACAGTGCTCATAAGTGGCAGAGCTAGGATTCAAAATCAGACTAATGGTTGCATTGCAACACTACACACAGCCAAGGTCATCAGAAGGTCACCATGTGGAATCTTACTGCACCAATTCCTCACTGGTGACCAAGATTGGGCCCACCATGGATCTCATTCCCAGGTGTAGTGGGTACCCCACCCGGGACAGCCTTTGCCCACCTACAGCTCATATTCTGGACCCAGCATTACTGTGTTTCCTTCAGTCCTCCCCTGTTCTTCCTGACATTCCAGGCTTCCAGGTTAGGTGACCCCCATGATCAGAAGGTAGAAGTTTTAAATGAAATAGAAAAAGAAATGGACTCCATAGGCAGCCTTTAGCCACTGCCACTTGCTTCATTTATGCAAAAGATATGAATCCCAATGAAACCCAGTGTAGTGAGAACCCTGGGGTTCATAAATATGGCTACAGAGCAGAATTCCTAATAAAGCTAAATGACAGTGCAGAGTCAGGCATTCCTTCTGTGTGTGTGGCTGTCATCTGAGAGACAAAGAGCTTAGGATGTCAAGGAAAAAGAAGAAGAAACTCCTTAGAAATGAGCAGATGCCAATGTAAATAGTTACTGAAGAGAAATGGAAATGCCAGGCCCATAGCACAGAAGGGCTCAAGGGGGGAATGAGAGCGCAGATTAGGGAAGATCAGGGAAGATAGATGATGTTGCATGTAATGTATTTGACTCTGATCCTCACTGGGAAAGAGACAGAAAGTTTGATCCCTCGCCTCCTCCCTGGTCTTTGGTGTCCCTTGGGCCAGCCTCAATTTGGGGTTATTTGAAATAGTGTCCACTTTTCAGTCATCCCATGGCCTGGCCATAATGGCCTGTATCTGGACCATTATGTTGTTTACCCCGACCTGCTTCCTGGACCCTCCAGCACCACCAGGCTGGACATGTATCACCTGCCACCTCTCTGTGCCGCCTGCCTTCCTGACTTTGAGCCCAATTTGAGGAATCTGCTTCTATTCCTTCCCCACACAAGCAGACATACATGTGTGTGTGCACACGGCACAACACCCACCCCCACACCACATACCCACAACCCACAATACCCACAACCCATAATACCCACCTACACACACCCACAACACACACACAAACCACAACATCCATTCACAACCTACACCCACAATACACACACATCCACAACACACATTCCAAGCCCACAGCCCACAACCCACAGCACATCCACAGCACACATCCACATACCACCTGTCTTTGCGCACTCTAGGTTGGTAACCTTATGGGAAGTGTGATCGCTCCCTTTGCCTGTGATGACTCTGGGACCAGGTATGCATCATCCTGCCTTGCCGGTCAGCAGAAACTCTTCACCCCCTGGGCCGACTCATCACAGTGTTGCAAACTGGGTCCTGTCAGCAACAGAGGATGTGCACAGGTTGTTCTGAACAGTGGAGACATGATCTAGAGAGACCTGCCGCCCCTCATGTAATTCACCTGACGCTGTCACTAGGTCTGAAGCTGTACCAGTAAGGAGCACCCACCTCACATTTTAATTGAAGAGCAACTCTGTGTGCGTCAGATAAACACGTGAAAGGGAATTTTAACATTTATTTGTAGGGATTACAACTTGCTCTAGATTGTTCCTTAGGATTTGGTGTGTTCCACAGCAGCTGATAACTGGAACCCCCATCTTTATTTTCTTAAATCAAACACATGTAGTCAGACCCCCTACCCACTGAAGGCTAACCCCTTCCAGTCATGTTTTGGGAGGTCCTTTCCTCTTCCCCACTATTTCAAAATGCAGCCAGGAAGTAACATGTACTGTAAGGTGCATAAATGAATGGTTACAGGAAACCCAATTTCTGATGGCCACAAATCATCCGACCTTCACACTGAATCAACATAGGAGCAAAGAAGGCTCATCAGACTCATTCAAACAGTTAACATTACATGACCTATGACATAACGTATAAAGCAAGCCTCACATTAGCTATTATTAATGGAGTTATTATTATAAACACAACTGCACATTCAGATCCTGTTGCACAGCTGGGGCCCCCTGCCCCCTTCCTGGTAATCCCACCTCTCAGGGCTACACTCTCTGGAGGGAATAGACGTAGGGATTCCAGTTGTTAGGAAGGGTGGGTCTCTCTTCCATATTCCCAGTTCTTTTCCTTCTAGGCACTCCGGGAACTGTTATCCCCTCCCCCCTGGAGATTAGACGTGGTCTCATGACTTTCTTTGACCAATGGGTTGTGAGTGGAGGTGGCATGTGCTGCTTCAGGGGAAGCACTTAAATAGCATCAGAGAGACCCTCCAGAATGCTCTTTCCCCCGACTCATTAATGTGGTTACAGTGGAGGTGCAACACCAAGCCACCGCCTGAGGACTGCTGCTCTGGACAAAGGCTGGGACCTGCAGTGGCCTTTGCACCAACAGGAATAGAAGCTTTGTCGCTAAGCCTCTGAGTTTGGGAGTTATCATGGTGGCACAGCCAACCTATTCTGACTGATACAAACCCCAACAGTACATTAACCAAGTTTCAACACCGGCTGTAAATCAAACTCCTGTAAATGTAGTTAGCAGACATGGTTTCCCAAGGTCTCATCAATCTTGGGGCAATTGAAAGCATGAAATGTCTAAATCTTTCAAGGTGAAGAACAGGTCCTGGCATGGCCCAGACTCCCTGGAGTACACATCCAGGAAGAGCCAGCCCAGCCGTGTCAACATTCTTCAAAATGTGGGGCAGGAGAGGGCTGCCGACCTCAGCTCAGGGAAGGCCCTGCCACCAATGGAGGAGAATGCATACTCCCTGTGCCCACAGCAACTGCACACACGCAACCCAGGCTCGCTCTAGACAGACCTTGACCCCCAATCAGAAAACTGGCGGACGTCTAGATGACCCCTGACAGCCTGTCGACAGCCCGCAAAGTACAATAGATGCAGTTGTTTGTTTGCAACCTTGTACACTAATTGTTATGGAAGTGTGAAAGCCTGAACTACGCCATAGCAAGAAAATATGGGAACTTTTATGTCAAAGGTCTGGCTATTAAATCATTTTTCCCTTAAGATTAAACCCCTAGCAGTGGGAGGGGTCAGGGGCATGGGTACTTGTTAGCAGGTGTTTGTTGTGGTGAGGAATAGGGTAAAGCATGGCAAGGCCAGCACCCCAGGCCTAATAAAGCTACCATGGAGGTGAACTTGAAAACTTTAGGCTAAGTGAAGGAAGCCAGACCTAAAGGGCCGCCTACTGCATGATTCCATGTACATGTGAGATGTCTGGAATATGAAAATCCTAAGAGAGGACAGTTTGGGTCTGGACTCTGAATTCTTTCCTAGCCAGAACCCAAGTACTGAAGTTGCTGAACCCAGGTTTGGTCTGATCCCACAAGTCAGACACCTGGTGCTGTTCCACTGCCTAAAATAGGGTTGAATTTAGTATTGGGCTATCCCTTAATAGTTCCAGCTTCCTGTTTGTGCACCTAAACTCAGATTGTATTATTGAATCAATCTCAAAATTGCTAAGTTTAATGGCTAATCTGGCAACAGAGTTGTATTTCAGCTTCCAGAGAGAGAAGAACCAGCCTTGGAGGGCAGACTGGACCCTCATGCTGGTCACGCTATAGTCCGGGGTGGGGAACATCTGGCCTGCGGGCCATAGAAAACGCAAGAAAGCATTTGGTCTGGCCCTGCCAAGGCATTAGGAGTGAGTTAATTAAATGTTTGACCAAATTTAGCATGCTAATTTTTAAGTAGATAATTCTGTATGGCTTGAGAATGATGTTATAAATATCCAAATGGCCCTTGGCAGAAAAAAGGTTCCCCACTCCTGCTATAGTCAAACTCTGCCTACCTATCAGGGCAGACACACTGTGCACCCATTAATGGAGGGCAAGACTTCATTCTAAAGCAGCGGTTCTCAACCTGTGGGTCGAGACCCCTTTGGCAGTCGAACGAACCTTTCACAGGGGTCGCCCAAGACCATCTTGCATATCAGATATTTACATTATGATTCATAACAGTAGCAGCATTACAGTTATGAAGTAGCAACAAAAATAATTTTATGGTTGGGTCACAACATGAGGAACTGTATTTAAAGGGCCAGAAGGTTGAGAACCACTGTAAAGTGACACGTTTGAAAAGGGATATGGTGAGCTATGACTTCCTGTGTGTTTGATCTCATTATCTGAGTCTATAATCTAAAGGTGACAATTAACATTTATTATTAGTGGTTAGATGCTCTGGACATGCTTCGCTGAGCATCTCCATGAACCTGTGTTAATTATTTACTGATCTTTAACAGTTTACTTGTTAGAGGTCATTGCCAAGTCAGAGCCCCTGGGTCTGGGTTAAGCCACTGGTTC
This sequence comes from Myotis myotis, assembly GCF_014108235.1. Lineage (NCBI taxonomy): Eukaryota > Metazoa > Chordata > Mammalia > Chiroptera > Vespertilionidae > Myotis > Myotis myotis. Next base: position 32,968,466 of record NW_023416390.1, on the reverse strand, counting down.
CCACAGAGCTAACCTGGGAAGAAGCCATCACATGGAGAACAATTCGCCAATGATTGCCTAAGGCCTCTCTTTCATGGGTTTGGTCGTGGGACCTCAGCCAAGCTCCCTGTGCCTTCCCAGCCACGATGTGAGCTGAGCCCCATTTCTTCCCAGTGGCGGCTCAGCAAGCCTCCCTGTGACAACTGCAGCAAAGAGCTAGACTCAACCCATTTCACAGAGTGGCCAGTGGGACCAAGCCCTTGTCCCGTCAGAAATAAAAGAAAGCAGGTGAGAATATAAAAAGGCAGCATTGTAAGTAACAAGTATGACACCTGATGTGCAGTGAGAGAATTTTCTCCCAAGATTCCTTTCTCCCTCCCAACAATTCTCCAAACACCAGGACAACCCTTCTGCCTGGTAAAGATGAGGATAAATGACCCTCTGCGCCCAGGTTAACACTGGGACCATGTGGTAGCTTCAACCCCCAGGCAGATGGGTTGTGTCTTCTTTAACATTGACTTTCTGGATGACCTTTGCTGACCTTGGGAATAGCACACACTCCACCACGTTATAAAGTCTCTGTCGGTGTTTGTGGATGTGATTAATGTCTGCACAGCTCTGTGAACACACACAACCTCCAGTTAATGAGAAACAGAAATAGGAGACAGGATGTGGTCTTCCCCGTCCTGAGTTAGTCAAGTATTGGGCCTGGGGCCTCACCCTGAGTCATCGGCCGCTCCCTGCCGAGTCTTGTCAGCTATGGGCCATGGAAAACACATGGATCGCTTCCTCTCGTAAGTTCAGCAAAGGGTCCTCCACAGCTCTTTGTACTTTAGCAGAAAAGAATTCACTGTTTGTTGAATGAATCCAGTGTATAAAAATTCTTTTTACAGAAGGCCTGGCAAATAGTAAGGTCTCTTGAAATGAAAGTTAAATAAGAATTGTTGTAACATGTTTTGTTGATTCTGTGTCTGAGCTTCAGCCAACAGAGTGGCTAACAGGGAGACAGAGATGCTGTCAGGAGAGCGTTAGAACCCTTGCTAGAGGCCAGCTTAATTATCCTGGGATTTCTGCAGGCTGCCTGGACACCTTCCTGCTCCCTTCTCCTCCCTGCAGGAAATCACGTTAACCTACTGTCCTGACTTCTGTGGGCCTTTGTGTCTTTGTGGCTGAACTGCATTCCCCAAAGTGCATATGTTGAAATCCCAAACCCCAGTACCTCAGAAAGTGACTTTATTTGCAGGCAGGGCTGTTAAAGAGATAATTAAGTTAGGCCCTGGCCAGGTAGCTCAGTTGGTTAGAGTGACATCCTGACACATCAAGGTTTCAGGTTCGATCCCCCATCAGGGCATGAACAACAACCAATGAATGCACAAATAAGTGGAACAACAAATCAATGTTTCTCTCTCTCTCTCCCTCTCTCAAATCAATTTTTTAAAAAGATAATTAAGTTAAGATGAGGCCGTGAGGGTGTTCCTAATCCAGTCTAACTGGTGTCCTTTATGAAGAAATTAGGACTCACGAGAGACACTGGGGTGCACAAACACAGAGTAAACACCACGTGATGAGGCAGCAAGAAGATGGCCCCACCACTGAGCCACACCAGCCAAGACTGAGCTCTCTTTTTTTGTGGTGGCATTGGCATTCAGTAGGGCCTGGACAGGGCTGTGGCCCAAAGCCAGAGGATTCTGCAGTGGAGTGTGGATCCCCCAGTGTGGGGCCCCCAGTGTGGAAGGGACATGAGGACGGCATCTACAAGGACACAGAGGCACCAAACAGACTGGTGAGCTCAAGGCGATGTCAGGGGTGTGAGAGGAGGAGGAGGAACTCAAAGGCAGGGAACTGGACCTGTTGTGGGGCTGTTAAAGCTCCCCATGGGGCTGGCTTCCCAGAGTCCCATTCCTGGGACATGAGATGTGAACCTGTGTGTAGTGGCTGAATGATGCCCTGCCCAAAGGATGCCACATCCTAAGCCCCCAAACCTTTGAATATGTTATCTTAAATGGTTAAAGGGAATTCCGCCGATGTGACCCAGCGAAGGATTTTGAGTCGCAGAGACTGACCTGCATTATTAGGGTGGGGTCAATGTAATTGGAGGTAGGAGGGTCAGAGTCTGAGAAGGTAAAGAAGCAGAATGTCTTCCAGAGACACCAGAAGGAGCCCAGCCCTCCTGGCCTATTTAGCCTCTGCCCCCCAGAACTGTAACATAATATATTCCTGTTGTTTTAAGCCACTCCGTTTGTGGTCATTTGTTACAGCAGCCCCAGGAAACTCAGATACTATGTAAGACATGGCATCTCATCTTCCCTGGACTCACACAGCTGTCCCTTCTGCGGTGTGATCATTCTGCACAGGGGTCCCCATATCCAGCCGGCCCACGACCATATTGCTGCACTCAAGGTTTCTTTATCTTCAACAGGAATTTCAGAGGAGGTTGGGGAAGGCTGTCTCAGAGGCTGCTAACCCAGTGCAATCTTAAACCAGAAGTCCACTACTGCAGTTTGATAGATTTTTAATGCTATTCAAAACAAGAGCAGTTGCCATGGCAAAATACCATAAATATCACTTAAGCAACTCTCAGAGATGCTATTGCTTAAATAATTAATTGCAGTATTGCTGTTCCACTGCCCTGTAGGTAAACACTGCTGCGTGTGATCTTTTATAAGACAGTTGACTCTACATAAATGAGCCATAGTCATGTTTATTTCTAGCCCTTTTTAAATATCATATCCAGAGCTTCCAAGGAAATGCTTTCAGGCTCAAGTGAGTTCTGTATCCCTGACTTAATCAAATAATTCACGTTACCCCAGAGTCACCGGTGAGAAATTAAAAGATGATGGTCTTCAGCTCTATTCACAGAAGGACTTTCTATGATGAGGGCTTTCCTTGCTCTCAGAGGTTACTCAAGAACAATGAAGCATTTGCCATGAAGATAGCCCACTCCTGTGGATGGTTACAAGCCTCAGCATAAAACTCCCATGGAAAAGAGAGGCCAAACAGTCAGAAGCTCTTGCCACTGTGAGCAGGACTGGAAGAGTCAAGGTTGACTGTCTTTTGTGCAGAGAACACTGAGTTTGAAGAGCCAAAACCACACATTCCTCCTTATCTGTCCATGGGACCGCCTCTCAAACTTCCTTTCCTTTAAGAACCAAGAGGTCACCGCTGAGTCAGAGAATAGTGAACATAAGAAGTTCCCATACTCCAAATTCAAGAAAGAAAGAGGCTGATTGTTCTTGGCCATAGTCACAGGTAACCACCGTAGCCAGTCTTAAACTCATTTCTATCATCTTCACACCAGGGAGCACAATTTGAGAGTCAGCCAACCAGTAACAGTCAAATCCCAGTACCCAGGTTCCACAGCTAAAGGACAACTAATCCTGCCTCAGAAAGTCCTCCAATCCCTGGGGTCACACCTCAAATCCTATATGGAATCAGCAGTTTGCTTTTTTCAGAGACTTGAGCCTAAGAAGCATGCCCTCCCCTGTGAGCAGTGCACTCAGCTTTTTGGCTTTAGATATCAAGTGGCGGCCTCTTTCTTCAACAGTAGAGGTTGTCTCTTCTTTGAAAGTAACCCAGCCACTAGCCCCACAGAGAAAGTCAGTGGTGTGCTGGTAATATTCTAACAACCAGCTCTGCAGATAGAAAAGACAAAGAAAAAGTTCTGGTGTCTGGCTTTTGCCAATCCCCGTAGTGTAAATACTCACTCCCCCCATGGCATATTTCCATGATCTGCTCACAAAGTTTCTGAAAATTTAATATTCAGATTTTATGAGCTGGTCAAGTCATCTCCAGGGTACCACTGACTTAGGGAGAGGGAGCTGGGGGTAGAAAGAGTCCAGCATTGTCCAGTGGTAGAGTAGGTATTATGGAAGGTGGCTGGGACAATGCTGCACTGCCAGCAACACCTACGAGGACTACCCACTTGGCAAGAGAACCCAAAAGTAGGAGGTTATGAGATGGATGAAAGTGGTGGGAGCTGATGGAGAGATGAGGATATCAAGTCCTAGCAAGATCTCCCACACCTGGGCACTGTTTCCCCCTGAGAGCCAGCGTGTGATGCCCACAGAAAGGAAATCCATGGCTGCTCCGTGTAGACAGGAAGTCAGCAACAGTCATAGGTGCAGCACCTGGCTTCCACAGAGAGGGGGTTGTCATGTAAGGGAGCAATGGTTCCACCAAACCAGGAGAGGCCTGCCACATAAAGCTAGAGAGGGGGACATGTTTTCCCCTCTTCCTCCTGAATGCCCAAGCACTAGACCAAGCTATGGGAGCCACAAGTCCCATCTGCCCAGAGAGCTTGAAATAAAATCTAAGTTTGAAATTAGTGAAGGATTGAATCACAGTAACAAAATGAGGCTAATTCAGTAACTGACTATGCCTGGAAGGCTGTGGAATCCAAATGCATTGTGGGAAGGGAGCCTGCTCTGGGTGGGAAATGCAGATGCAATCAGATCCTGCACTCGAGGGAGGGAGCTCCCTCCTTGGTATGCAGAGGGGAGAGGCCCAAAAAGACGAGGCTCTGCAACACCTACCCAGCAGTCTCCAAGACCCCTGTCTCTGTTTGTGTCCACCCTCCAAGTCCCCTGCCTTTAAAATGCCCTCATAAGACACAGCCCCAGTAACCATCGCTGTAGGTGTAGGTTGGTGTGTGTGTTGGTGCTGTGCAGAGCTCAGGATCAGTCATTCAAGTATCCAGGCTGCTGACAGCTCTGCCACTCATCCATGTGGCTTTCAAAGCCCAAGTCACCCTGGGCATTGACCCCCAGCCAGCAGATGGCCAAAGAGCAGACCTGGATATGGAACACATCAACTCTGCCCTGATCTCATTGGTGAGATCTGTTATGGCCACACTTATCTGCAAGGGAGGCTGGGACACATGGCCTAGCTGGGACTCAGGAAGACGAGGATGTGGGTTGGCTGCTCAACCAGCAGTGTTTGCCATACCTACTTTCCTGGAGATGTAAACACTCCTAACACTCTAGAGTTTATACTTCCACACATTTTTTTTATGCGGGTTTGTGTATTTTCTAATGGACTGCTTTATAAACTGCATATTCACAAGGTGTACTTGGAACATCTTTCTTAGTCAGCTGATACATCTACGTCATGAAAGTCAATGACTGCACAGTAGGCCACTGGATGTAGATGCCATGATAGAATTAATCAGCTCCCATGGGACGGGACTGACCCGCGTGGATAAGTTTTCTCCTTTAATTGAATGTGTTTATTTGTATTCCTTTTTAGTAATTCTAGTGTTTCATGTTTTGAGGTGCAACAGCATTTCCTGACCACTCTGCTTGTCAAGCACGAGATAGAACTTAGTGTAATGGGGTGGGGACTCACTCAGATCAAGTCCACAGCCAGCACATGGCAAACAGATGTCACCGCAGAGAAGGACCACGGTGCTGTGAGGGCACCACAAACGTGACCGAGTGCTGGGGGCTTTGTGGGCAGGGTTGTAGGAATCTTCCTTACGTGGCATTTTAGGTAGAGACTGAGGACAGTCTTGAGCTGCTCAAATCACTGGTCTCGCCTTGCCAGGGGTTTAAAATGTGACACTTACAAAACTTAATTTGAGAGAGAAAATATTTTGAATCATAACACCAACAAAATAACATGAGTCTAAATTCCACTTTCAAGCCCAAATTTCCTGGTGGAAGCCAGGCATTGGAGGGTGCCCCATGCTGCCTTATGCCTGTCTGCTTTATGACCATGGGGGCAGAGGGGTAGAATTCCATCCCTGCCAGCCAAGGGCCTCTGGGACAAGAAACCAGCTTGAACCCAGAATGCCCCAGTTGGTGGCCAAGTGCCCCTGGGTAGGGTGACTTTGCCGCTGAGCTGGCCCTGGGGCTTGGAGACTCACACTCAGCATGCCGCCTGGTGAAGTTGGTTCCCAGACTAAAAGGACCTTAAGTGCTTCTTCACGTAATTGTACCGGTTGTGGGATTCTTTCTGGCTCCCGTTCAATATCCTCACCAAGCTCCAACTAGTGTCAAAAACTTGACATCATTACAGGAAAAAAACATTAACTTCAATGGAGTGAGTCACTGGTTGCAAATGTAACCTTCAGGCATTTGGGGGTGAAGTAGTCTGGTTTCTCAAAGAACAAAGGCATGGCAAGCTGGGCACTTTTGTTCAATGTCAGAAACTTTCCTGAGAGAGTCAGTAGCTTCATCCCTCTGAGTATGAGGATGTTTTGTCCAGACCGTGAGGAGGAAAGGGGAGCAAGAGCCTAGTAAACAGTGAGTCCTGCCCCAGAGGGACTTGATTTTCTGCCTCTGTGATCTCCACCTTAGAAAGATCTTGTTGATCTTAAGGCTTCTCAAAAGTAGCAGTGGGTGTAAAATCTAAAACAAGACAAAACCAGACTCATAGAAACAGGGACCAAAGGGATGACTACCAGAAGGGAGGGGTGGGGGAGTGGTAAGAGGGGCAAGGGGAATTATTATATTGTGATAAGCTCACAGGGTGAAAGATCATTAATAATTAATAATTATATATACACTAGAGGCCCGGTGCACAAAATTTGTGCACAGGTAGGGTCCCTAGGTCTGGCCGATGATCAGGGCCGATCGGGGCCTTCCAGCTGCCAGCTGGGCCCTTCCTCCATTCCTCGCCGCCCCCTGGTGGTCAGTGCACATCATAGTGAGCAATCAAACTCCCGGTCTCCTGGTCGAACTCCCAAGGGGACAATTTGCATATTAGGCTTTTATATAGAGAGATTGTAAAGTATAAAAATATCACATTGCTACACCTGAAAGTAATGTGCCAATATAAGATTGTACACCAACTATACTTAAATAAAAAAAGAAAGAAAAAATAGCAAGCAGTGGCCATCACTCTCCTTACTGTGCAGACTCACAGGGGAAACTTCTAGAAAGTGCTTTGACTGACTCATGTAAGGCGGGGGAAGGAGCTGTGCGTGTCCCGCTAGTCAAATAGGTCACGGCCTGACCCGCAGGCCTGCTCCCTACTGTCCCAGGAAGGACCATCCTGATGTTTCAGGGCCATGGAAGGAAGCCCTGGTCCATGAATGAATTGGGTTCAATATATTTGTCCATATTGCTCACTTAAAAAGCAACACAAAAAGATACAGAGCAATGACTCTGGGTTTGAATCAGCTCTGGCACCTACTGGCAGCATGATGTCGGACAAGCTCCCCGATCTCTCTGCCTGTGTCCTCATTTGTAAAATGACAATGATGACAATCCCAACCCACGGTGTCAGTGTGAGGATTAAACACCTCAGAGTATGGAACGTGTTTAAAACAGTGCTTGACCACTGGGAACAGCTTAAACGGTGTTATCGATATTAAAGCACCTTTACGAGCTTCCTCTGTCCCACATTCCGGCCCACTCCTGCTTCCTGTCTTGCTCGCTAGCTCCCCTGAAGCCTCAGCTGTGGCCAGAGGAAAGGCTGTGATCCTTGAGCAAAGTCCTTAGCCCCACCAGCCCTCCTGTCTCCTGTCGACCTCCCAGGGTCACTGTGGGGTGGAACCAGCCAAGCCCAGGACCTGGCCTCCTTGTTCAGCCTTATTGATGCCTGGTCGCCATCTAGTGCCCGTGAGGAGTAACTGCACCTCTCCCATCACAAGTGGCTGCCATGGAAGTTAATCCTGAAGCGCCCACTTTAGGAATCTCACCTAAAGAACCCAGATCCCGCCTTTGCTTAAAAATTCCCCAAGATGGGGACTCCTTGCGGAAATTTCTGGATAACTCTGAATGCTAGAATCCTAGTCCTCAGCTGCGGTTCTGCTCCTTACCTTACCTTTTTAACTTGTCCCTTTAGCCCAAAGTTTCCAAAACCAGACATCCATGGAAAGGCTAGGGATGGGCTGGGCCTGACTCCTGGTGTATATACGACTGGTCTAGAACCAGATTCCAAGCTTCCACTTTATTTTCCTTTCTTTCTCTAAGAACAGAATGGTAACGAAAAAAACACATAGCCTCTGCCCTTAGGAACTTGAGGCAAGCTGGCTAAGAGAGAACAGCAATCAGCTGGAGGGGGAGTGAGGAGGGATTAGACCAGGTCCTGGTCCCACTACAGCACCACCACCTGGGAGGCCTTGAAGCCAGGGCCAGGCCACCTCACAGCCAAACAGTCTTCCAGGCCAGGTGTCATGCCTAAAAGCTCCAAGAAGGTTATGCAATTGTCCATCCCAGAGTGATTAGGATAACACTGGGCCCCAGGATGAGGTGAAAAGGTTTAATCACATATTAGGGAGATCAAGGTGGGCGCAAGCCAGTACAGAGGCTTGAGGAAAGGGGAGTGGTGGTGGCTTTGATTTTTATGTTGTTAGGATTGAGCTGGGTTAGGGATTCCTGCACACATGCCAGGATTTGAAGCCCCAACCCCACCCTGCCACCGGTGGGAGGGGCCAGAAAAACTCATCGCTGAGCTGCTCACTGAGAAGGGCACCCTTGCACCTGTCAGTGCCTAATTATTTTGGAGCTCTTACACTTAACTAACCCTCATGCTCTGCACCCTCTTCTTCTTGGTCCCATTAGAGCTGGAAGTGCCTCTGGTCATTGCATCCTGCCACGGTCTCATTCCCACATTCTCTCTTCTTCCTCTTCCCTCACTGAGCCTTCACTCTTCCTTCCCTCCCTCCCCCAATATTTCAATATCCTCCGGAGGGAGGAAGAGACTTTTGGGGTTAATCCCCCTGCCCCCCGGATATGATGAAATACTTCTCTATCTTTGACTTGACAGAGTCTGATCACACCCCTGGGTGGTGCTCCCCAATAGTCCTCTTGAGCAGAGGCAAATTTCTCCTGCACCCCCATACTCTCTCCTCACTGCCACATCGGGGCTATTATACCTCCCTCTTTATAGCCAGCTGCCTAGCAGATGTTTCCATCTGGAGGTCCTATCTCAACTCAACCCAAACTTAACTCATATTCTCACTCCCAAACCCACTCCTTCCACTGCGTTCCCCATCAACCTCACTGCCAAACACAGAACCCATAGTCCTGTTCTTGTCCTCTCTTCCCTTCCATTCAACCAATTATCAAACCCACTGGTTCAGCTCTCCTTTCCACCTCTCTCCCCCGACCCCCACCATCACTGCACTCATTCAGGATCCCATTCCCTTTCTCCTGGGTGACTGCTGCAACTCAGCCATACCTCTCCCTGCCTCCCCTTTTCCCCGTGATCCTTCTAATGGTCACTCATAATGGAACAGCGATAAAATAAAACCTACTAGGTAAGTGTTTATATTCTTCCCGCCCTGAGAGCCCGCCTACTGCTCCCCCACACACACACATACACACATGCGCACCTTCTAATGAAAAAGGCTACTGTGATCTGAGCTCTAATCCACCGCTCAGGGCAGTGGGTAAGCCGCAGAACTGGAAGAAACCCAGATGCCTAGGTTGATTCACTTAAAAAAGCGATAAGAGCAAGTTGCTAAGAATTCAAAGACACGGCTCTTGGTCCTCAAAGGACAGCCGGGCTCTGGACCTCTGGCTTTGGGCTGCCCAGAAAGGGCGGCCAGCCTTGCGGCAGGGTCTTGGGTCCCTGGGCAGTGCTGAAAGAAGTAATGTTCCAATGGGAGCTCATTACCATAGTATCAAAGAACAAATCAAAGCCACTTCTGGGAGAGCCTGCATAATTACATTAGATGTAAAGGAAAGCCTATGTGTGGAGCTTAAAATTTTAATAAACATGTTTTCTTGAAAAGTTTGTCCACAGACTCACCATTTCCTTTGGACATCATGAAAATAGCTAAATATCTTGGGCACTTACTATATGCATTTTATCTGCCCTCTCCCTTTAGTCCTCTTATCCTTATGAAATCCATTTTATAGGTAGGGAAATTGAGACTTATAGACGTTAACTAATAAGTGTGCAAAGCTAGTAAGTGGCAGAAGCAGAAAACAAACTCCGACTTGCCTGGCGCCCAAACCCAGGCAGGTAATGGCTGTGCTAGAGCACCTGACATCTCTTTTGAAACAAGGCAGATGTCTCAGGTTGGACCCCTTAGAAGAAGAACCTGAGTCAGGGACACAGGTCCAGGTGTTGTGTTGAGAAAATGCTCTTTAGGAGACACATGTAAGGGAGGGAGGGAGCAGGAGAGGGAAAGGGAAGGAGCAAAGCAAGTATGTGTATCTGGCCTCAGATAAAGTCTAGCCTTGACTTAACCATTTGTGCACCATAAGCATCTATAGACGCAAGCGGCGGACCTTTTTGAATTAAATTCGAAATATCATTGTAGTTAACTGGTTAATCCATGGTGTGTGTGTGTGTGTGTGTGTGTGTGTGTGTGTTGTCTCTGGATCTAAAATGCTGCATAGAATTGTCCCACCTGAAGTCCAGGGAAGCAGGCTTCTGTACTCCATGTATCAGCACTCAAAAGAGCTGGGGGATTGATGTCCCAGTAGTAAAGAGAATCTAGCAGAGTTTACTACTCTGAAAATACATGAATAATGAAGCAAATAAGCCGTGAAATGTCTCAAATTCTCTAAATCTAAGTTGGGCATTAAAATGCCATTCTTTTCTGCTTCTTAGTACAAGTCTCAGGTAGTCCTAGAGCATCGGGCTGGAATCACAATGAAGAGGCCAGTGGTCAGCAGAGTCTTCAGATGGCCCCTGGTCCCTGCCCACCCCTGGCACTGATGCCCTGAGTGATCTCCTCCCTGGAGTGTTGCAGGAAGAAGCAGACAGCCACATTGTGAATGTCTATGGAGAGGGTCGTGTGGCAGGGAACTGTGGGAGACCTCCGGGAGCTGCAGAGAGCTGTGCCCTGCTGAGAGGCAGCAAGAAAACAGACCCACAGTCCTACAGTCACAAGATCATTCCTGCCAACAACAGGGAGGGAGCTGGGGATCAGGTTCTTCCCCAGTCAAACCTCCAGATGAGAACACAGCCTGACAACACCTTGACTGCAGCCTTGAGAGACCCTGAGCAGAGGACCCATTCTAGACACATCCAGACTCCTGACCCATGGGAATCATCTATATATATATATATAAAGCCAGCAACCTGAACACCAGAACGACCAGAGACCAGAACACCAAGGCCCCTCGCCCAGGCTGGCCCCGACCCCCAGGGAGCGGTTAGCAGCACCCCTAGGCAACACGACAGGGTGCAAGTTTGATGGGAGAAAGTCAAAGAAATAGCGGGGAGGTCCTTAGGGTCTGTGGGGTTGGGGTGGTCAGCCCGGAGTAGGTTTGGAGTGTGTTGGGGAAGGAAGAGGAAGGTCCAATTGGAAAATGGCTCAGCACAGTACCCTTCTCATTGCGAACCAGGATGGCGCCAGCCGTGGACTGAATGGGCGGTTGTCTCATGAGTGCACTTGGGACCGACATGTTCATGGCAGTGGCTGTACTCCCGAAACTTCACTGATTCCAAATAGTAAACAGCTATCAACGCCAAAGAACAGAAAAATCTTCTCCAACTAGAGGCCCTGGACGTTGCAACGCAACTGAAGGAAACACCACTTAAGGAGGAGCTAGAAGAACTGGAAGTGTGCAACCAGAGGATTGTGGGATTGTGGAGGAAGCCTGGGTGCCTACTGCTAGAACATGAGCTTGTTATTGCGCATGCACATAGTCAGTCCTATAGTCCTCAGTCTCACAGTATTTGGATATGACTTCTGGCGGGAAATTATTTCGATTGAGGTTTGCTGTTCCCTTGCAGCAAGGAAGATCAGAATTAAAGGTTTCATTTGTTACCTTGGTTTGAAGCAGAAGAAAATGGGTTAGTGATGAATAAGAAACTTTGGAGATAGTGAAGGGCAGTTTGTCCAGACTGTTGAGAGCTAAGAATTAGAGTTTAATTGGGATAGAAATCCTGCTAAAAGCACCTGATGCCTGAAATCTGAGCACTCTACTTTTAGGTTTTCCAGTTCAAGTTTTTGGAGGCTGCCTCTTAAAACATTCCTGGTTGGAAAGTGTTTATATAGAAGCCCATAAATATTAAGTATTTGCTGTGTTTACCATGCTTAGCTCTCTGTATGGAATCCTATACTAATAAAAGATAAACATGCAAATTGACCATACTTTCGCTACACCTTAAGCCATGCCCACCAGCCAATCAGAGCAACTATATGCAAATTAACCCGACCAAGATGGTGGCTGACAGCCACAGAGCTGGAGCGAGCAGGAGGCTTGCTTGCTCCAGTGATGGAGTAAGCCAAGCTTCCCTGCCTGCCACAGCCCAGCTCTGAGCTCCACTGAAAGCAACAAAGTTTCAATTATAGAAGGTAAACAAACCCCAGATACCTGCTTTCAGCCAGCCGTGGCCACGGAGCTGGAGTGAGCAGGTGTGGGCTGCCCCTGGCGATGGAGGAAGCCAAGCTTTCTGCAGGCCTCTGCTAAAGGCAACAAAGTTTGAATTATAGAATAGGTAAATAAATCCCAGAATAAAAAAAAAAGAAAAAAAGGAGGGGCTGGGAGCTTATGTCTCCAGGATGCTTGGCCAGCCTGAAAATGGCCCTCAGCCCCCAACCCAGACTGGCCAAACCTCCATGGGGTGAGGGTCCCCACTGGGGTGGACATCCTCCGAGGGGTTCCACACTGCAAGAGGTCATAGGCCGGGCTGTGGGATCCCCGAGTGAACAAATTTTTGTGCACTGGGCCTCTAGTATGCAATAATGTTAAACACCTTATGTTCTCAAGAGGCTTGACTTTTAAAATAAAAAAATAAAGACTAAATATAAATATTAAAAATTTAAAAAAAGAAGCTTGAATTTTAGGGGCGATCAGGCAGCAGGCAAGCAGTTAGGAGCCAGTGGTCCCAGATTGTGAGAGGATTGTCCAATTGCCTGTTTGGGCCTGATTCACAGGGATTCCTAAACCGGCAGTTGGACATCCCCCGAAAGGTCCCAGATTGCAAGAGGGTGCAGGCTGGGCTAAGGGGACCCCCTCCCCTCGTGCAAGAATTTTGTGCACCGGGCCTCTAGTGAGATGATAAATGTGTAACGCTTTAACCTGCTAAGTTTGTGATGATTTGGTAGACAGCAGTAGAAGACTAATAGAGGGATGCGGAGTAATGGGCTAAATTTGTAACTTATAGGATGATTGGCATTTACTTATGCTTAAATATATTCCAGAAATGCAAAGACTATTATTAAACCTGTGGGAAAAGGAATGAGGACAGTATGGCAGAGTGGAGTATACTATGATGTGTTCACTAAACAACACATAATTAAATGCAGTGGAGTTCATTTGGGGACTCTCCATACGTGTCATTTCAAGCACATTAACACACACAAATCCTAATCCAGCAAGCTACAGACACATTTTGATTCTCTAATTTGTTAATAAAATCCCACACTTCACATCTCAAACAACTGCTCTATATTGCTTATCACATAATTATAATGGCTCTGTATTTTAGTACTATGAAGTTTTATACTGTATTTATTTTAAAGAAATAACACTTAAACCTCAAGGTTAGAATGACAAAGGTAGGCTAGCTATATATTTTTAAAGGCTTTATCCTATTTCTCATTTTAAAAATCCACGAAGATAAACAAATATGGAGAGGAGAAGCTAGCGGTTAATTTTCAGATAAAATTTCTGTCATGATATAGACTATGTAAATGGATTAAGAAATATACACTCTATCTTCTGAATTTTAAAAAAATAATTGATTTTTTATAGTTTCCTGCTGTTTGTATGTGTGGGGAGGGGGGCGGGGGGAGGTGTTTAAAGCAGAAAAACAAGCAGAAGCCAAACATCCACTATAGGCATTCAGCTCTGCAGACACTCTCTCCTGAATTAGGGTGGCCAGGAAGTGTTGTAGGTGGGGGAATGGCATCAAGTGTTAGACTGGTGGGGTCAGACTAGACCTGAGTTCAGCAACCTCAGAATTTGAGTTCTGGCTAAGAAAAAATTCAGAGCCAAGACTCCAACTATAAGAGAACATTTATTTGGAAAGTCACAGAGGTGGAAGAAATAATTTGTGGAAGAAAAGGGCTTAGGAAACAAGTTATAGAGGGAAAGGAAAGGTCCTTGGAGCTTGCAGTGAGGAAAATAATGGTAACTTGCCAGGGAGGAGTAGGAGGGAGAAGGGGAAGGGAAAGGCAAGGGTGTGCTCTTTCTTTTGAGGGAGAGCATGTTAGATCTTGGTCCTAAAGATCTTAAGGGTGGAGATTTTAGGGAAGATCTCAGTAGTCTATTCAGCAGTTTTCCATGTGTGTCCTTTCAGGGTCTAAGTTTCCACTGATTGATAGGCTGACACCAGGACAGGGAGTCATTATCTAACGCAGCTGGTCCTGAGGTCAGCCATGGGGTCACTGGTCTGGTTTTGCTGCTTTTCTGGACCTGGAGCTGAAATACAACTGAGGCCTAGATGTTATCTCTGGAGAGGAAAAGTCAGGGCGGCCAAACCTCATGGCCAAACCTCATGACCAGCGAGATGCTAGGGGAGAAAATGTCACCCTAGGGGCGAGCTCCTACCCTACAATTTCCTTTGCTAGGCGCTGGGGCTTTCCACCCTGGTGACCTTCTGTGCCTGGCCCATTGTCCTTGCTCTGCTCATGTCTGTCTAACTGCCCACCACACTCCCTAAAGCAAGTTTCTCTGTCTGAATCTCTTGGGCAGGAACAGGGGGAAGGTCAAAGGTTCTGAGTCCTTTGTTCCCTAATATAAAAATCAATATCCCAAAAGGCAGCTTTAGGGTGGCAGAATTTTGGTCCCATCAGTGTCAACATAAATCCTGAACCCGTAGTAGTCAGATTCCCTCATCTGGCTGAGCTAGGGTCTAACTCCACAGCTTGGGCTCTTAACCACTGTGCCACATGACCTCTAAAGGGGACCAAAGTTTTGCCTTTTGGAATAATGATTTTAAGCTGGTTATTAAGAAACAAAGGCTCATGAAGAATGTTTGACCTCCCCCTTTCCTGCCAAGAGATTCAAAAAGACCTCCTCCGGGAGGTCTTAACTGATTCACCTCAGCCTAATTTGAATTAAGCACGGTAGATTGGAAGGTGCAAAGCAGGGGCCAGTTAGCTAGATTGCCTGCTGTGTCTTACGGTTTCTGGGTTGCCGAGCAAACATTTACCTGCCAAGTGTGTTCCGATAATCCTCTACTACCTATAAACTGCCTACTTTCTTTGAAATTTCAAACCCCATATATGCTTTTTACCCTTTGTTCGGAATGTCATATATTACCCAATTTTGCCTCACAGTCTTTGGAATTTTCATGCTTATATTAATTCTCCCTGCACACATGCTAGCACCATGCTCTAACCAACTGAGCTAAGCAGCCACCTCCCCTGCACGCATATTAACATTTTAATTTTTTCCTGTTATCTGTCTGTTAATTTAATTATTAGCCCAGCTAGAAGTGTTGCCTGGTAGAAATGATGCCTTTCAGGGCGTCAGAAGGAAGGCATTCCAGGGACCCACGGTTATGGGAGGCTGTGGTATGGTGTGTAAGGTTTTATTGTAGAAGCAAAATGAAAGGACTGCCCTGGATTCCCAATGTCTCGTCTCCGTCTGTCCCACAGTGAAAAAAATGTAGCCTTGTCTTCATCAGGCCCACACATAGGGCCAGTGTCCAGACATCCTGAGTGATTGGTTCAGGCCATGTCTCTGTCCTGATAGGCTAGCTTAGTCCCTTCCCAGCTGTACTCTGGCTGCGCTGTGCCCAGGCCCATGTGTGGAGTCACGGGGCTTCCTGACCCCAGGCAGCTGTTGGGGCCGCATGGTTGCTATGGAGAGAGAACGTGCAAAGGACCTGATTGAGTGTGTGGAGAGAGAGAGAGACAGACAGAGAGAGAGAGAGAGAGAGAGAGAGAGAGAGAGAGAGAGAGAGAGATTGATTAAAGGCTTCTTTCTTAAGCTTAGGTTGTATCATGTCAGGCTTGGGAAGGACCAGGTACCCTTTCAAACTAACCAATCAACTTCCCAATCTTTCCTGGGCTTCTGCTGGTTCCTCTCTCTAACCAATCCATTTCCTGGATCTTCCAGGGTCTTGAGTTCTTTATCCAATCTGATCCTTTTCCTGAGCTAGACAGACAGGCCTCTGTGGTCACCGTCTTGGCTCCTCCTGCGCATGTGCCCATAGAGGAATTTCTCCTGCTGTCTTTATTCCTCCCTCTGTGATGACTGGGGGAATGTGTGAAGCTGTAGCTTCCTAGTGAAGCAGCAGGCGCAGTGTCCCATTCAGCTCCCCAGCCCATTAACTCAACAATGTCTGATTCCCTTTGCTCCCTCCCATTATTAATATCTAGCTACCTATGCTAACAGAAGAACTTAGAAGGTGGGAGGAAAAGTAATACTTTTTTCACCCCTCACACCTCCCAGAACTGGGAGTACCTAAAAACCTTTGCAAATTGGCCATGGGCCTACCTAGATAGGTAGATAGACAGATAGATAGACGTAAATAGAAGATAGGTGATAGATGTAGATATAGATATAGATATAAATAGATATAGATATAGATATAGATATAGATATAGATATAGATATAGATATAGATATAGATATAGATATAGATATAGATATAGATTTAGATATAGATATAGATTTAGATATAGATATAGATATCCTATATAATAAAAACCTAATATACGAAGTGTCCAGTAGTCCAGTCATCCATTCAACCAATCAAAGCATAATATGCTAATGATATGCTAAGGCAGCTTAACCGCTCACTATGATGTACACTGACCACCAGGGGACAGACGCTCTGACCAATAGGTTAGCTTACTGCTGGAGTCCAGCTGACAGATAGGGACTGAGTGAGACCAGCCGGACTGGAGCCCTCTCACAGTCCCTCCCTGGCTGGCCAACATCCCGAGTCCTTCCCCAATCCTGATCATGCACCAGTGGGGTCCCTCAGCCTGGCCTGTGCCCTCTCGCAATCCTGGATCCCTTGGGGGATGTTGAAGAGCCGGTTTCAGCCCGATCCCACAGGCCAGGCTGAGCGACTCCACTGGTGCATGAATTTATGCACCAGGTCTCTAGTAGATATAGATATAGGTACAGACACAGACACATGTGTAAGTATAGAGATAAAGTTGCATTTGTCTTCAGATCTGAGAGCTGGAAGCTGCCATGCCCCCAAGGACATGCCAAGGGTTGAACCCTACTCCAGTCATTCTGTCTGTTGACACACACATCCTGGGTGGAAGTCCCCTCATTCCTGAACGAACAGGAGAAAAATAAAAACTCCAGAGCCTCTGCCCTCTGTAGCTTCTGCCTCATAATGGTATGCAAATGATGATGCAGCTAATTAGCATTAGTAATTAGAAAATGCATTGGAGACACTGACGACCTCTCCCAGAGATGCCATTGGCATACAGAGCAGCAGAAAGATTTGTTCACAAATTACTTCCCACCAAGTCTATTAGAATTTCATTTCTGGGCCATGTATTTGTTTATTTATGCTGCACAAGATACTCAGAAATCAATTTATTGCTATCTGGAGATGACTTTCACTGATGAGGACAAAGACATGTTCCTGTCACTCTTAATAGGGTCATTAGCATTTGTCCCTGTGACCCCAATCACTGCTCAGGAGCTGCCAATTTGACTCCCTGCGGTGTGATTTGCAAATTTAACCTTTGCACATGGGAGATCTCACAACTCTCCCCAGGAAGGGCCTGAGTGTGGTGCCAGGAAACCCTCTGGTACAGTGACACTCCTCTGCCCTGGCCACCTATGGCATCAAGGCAACCTTGACCTTGTTCCTGTGGCCACCATGCCCTTCTGTTCCTGAGCAACCTGGCAAATAGCTCAAGTGTTAGAACAGTTCTCCTTTTGCTGGTTCATGACCTGCCTCCCTGTAACTCAGGCCCTGGGATTCCAGATCTGGGGCCTTGCTGAACAGGACCAGGGGATGCCTGGAGGGTAAAAAGGATGTAACCAAGTCAGAAGCTGGTTGAGTTGTTTGGTACAAGGCTCACCCTCCCTGAACCATTTCATTGTCCGTAAAGACACTTGTCTAGTCTATATCACAATGTTTTAGAAAATACCGTGTCTCTCAATTTTACCCGAATACATTCTCTTCTAAAAGAGTTGAATTACATTGCTTTTATCATAATGTTTCTTTAAAATATGCAAGTAGAAAGATACAAGGGCAGTATGTTTGATGCCTTTGTATACTCTACAACCAGAACAAATAGGCAAGATGATCGGGAAGCCCTTGGACGAGCTGATCATGCAGCGGGTGTGGAGGCTGGTGGAGAGTGTCCGGAGCAGCAGCAAGTGACTGGCAGCGTGGAGAGCCATCTAGAGGGCAGGGGACCCCAACCCAGGACAGGGTGTGGTGAGCGGTGGACACCCACACAAGGCTCTAAGAACAGCAGCTGGGTGATGTGAGAGCACCCCCTCCTCCCACAATGGACTCCAAGAAAGAGTAATTGGGCCAGAAAACACCACAAAGAGACAGCTGTGCCTCCTGCACACCCTCTACTGGGGATGTGCCTGCAACCAAGGTACATGCCCTTGACTGGAATCGAACCTGGGACCCTTCAGTCCGCAGGTTGAGGCTCTATCCACTGAGCCAAACCAGTTAGGGCAATCTAAAGTCTTTCTTAAGTTATTATTAGGTTTCCTCCCGCCTCCTAACTGAATCCAAAAAGGCTATCTGCACTCCTTTCTATTCCTCACCCGGAGGAGTATGGCTCCTTGGCTTACATCTGCTGAATAGAGAAATTAGCTATTCAATAAAAGGCCAGGCTTGCAAATAAAAACATATAATCCATTAAGTTCAAATGATCTCTCCACCGCCTTTGAATTAATCAGATTTGGTACAGAAAGTTGCATATATCAAACTAAAGGAATGAAATGGGAATGGGGCTCATAGGGGGCAGCTCAGACGTTTCCTGTCTCTCCTTTGTTTCTGGCTCAAGCTTTTCCCAGGCTCTTACTGTGTTGTTGTTGTTGTTGTTGTTGTTGTTGTTGTTGTTGTTGTTGTTGTTAGCAGTCTGATGCCATAAACTGAATGGTACTGGAGCGGTTCCATGTGATGAAGGATGGACAACGTATTTTCTACATCCATCACAGCCTGCATTCCATCGCTACACAAGATGAGGTTTCTCCAGCTGGACTCATTCTTTTTCCCATTTTTCAACTGCCTGGCTTTTATCTCTCTTTCTCCAGGGATTCCATAATCTTTTATATGATGCCCTAATATCTGTAATATCCAAATTACGGAATATCACAAGGAGTGATCTCTGAGGAATGTCAATAATCAGAGCTGCGAAGTTTGATTTTTTGCTTTATGACCTGTAAATTGTGGATATGTGCTCACTCGCATAAATTAAGGGGGATGTATATCTGTAGCTTTTACTTCATTATATTGGCTCTGTGTGTTGTTTATGCAATTCATTACAGAGTACCTATGCCTTCAGCTTTTCATATTGATGTGACAGGAAGTGATTTATAGATTTTTAATGTTCAAAAAAAGCTTAACCTGGGCACTTTTCCACTTTTAGATTTCAGCCAAACATTGGGATAAACACAGAAGAAGGGTGAGTGTGAGAATGGAACAGAATGTGCCACTGCTCCTCCTTCGTTGAGGGCAATGGGCTGGACACTGAGCCAGGGGCTGGACACCGAGCATCGCATGTCAATATTTGCAGTGGCTCTATCCAAACACATAGCGTGTGGGCCAGGCTGTCTCTTACACAATCATCTCCCCATTATCTATGGATGGGTGGGGTGTGCAGGGAGGAGGAGAAGAGGGAGGAAGTTACAGATACCTCAGCATCACCCATAACAGCCCAGTCGACTGCGGCCAGAGTACCCTTTTTTAAAGCGCAGGAGGAAGGGGAAGCTCATCTCTCCACCAGACTGTGTGATCTGGCAGCACCTGCTTAGCTTGATTCTGGCCAAAGCCTTAGGATCAAATGCTGGGAGGTAAAGGGGTGACTGGCCTGGTGGGGTCAGACCCTCTGCTGGTTCAACTAAGCATGTTCTAGATCACTCAGAAATTAGGTAGAAATGTGGGCCTCCACTGGGGAACTCATGAGTATGCTACGGATATTATTGAAGGTGCCTAAAGCTCGCTGAAGCAGTGTGACTAAATTAGCAGAACAGAGTAATTCCTGGGTAAATGTAGCAGTTGATGAATGGTTTATTAAACAATCCTTCAATGATACAAGAGGCCCGTGAGTCAAGTCACTTGTAAACACAGGAATAACTTTAGATTCTGGCGTCTTTAGCAAAGTCTAAGTGTGACAGCCTTAAAAAATATATATACTTCAAAGAGAAGTAAGAGATACTTTTTCCTTTCAAAAGGAAATGATTTATGATTTGAGAGAAATGATAAAAGTTTCAAAGTAACTTGGAAGGAGTAAAGAAGTTATGCCAAAATTAATTTCTGAAGGATTTTGAAGTCAAAAAAGCCTTTCCCTGAGAAAGGATGAGATATTTGGGAGGCAAGGGGAGTATGCAAGCATGATGATTGTGGTAATGTGGTTAGCAGATGAAGAGAGGACAATATGAAATCAGTATATATCACCCATGTTTGGATACCATAAAACTAAATTTTAATTTTAAGGTAACTGTTCCAAAAGAAGGAAAATTTTTCAGAATTGAATTTAAATGAAAGAAGCAATTATATAAAGTGTAAAAAATTAAATGTGTGAGGATTTTACAGATTCACTGCAAAGTCCAATCCCAAAAATTCAATATACGGTACCCAGAACTCTCAGATCACTTCTCTGTTGTTGTCCATCTTAATCTTGGTTGGCCCTACCTGGGTGGCTCAGCTGTTTGGAGCATCATCCCATGCACCATAAAGGTTTGTGGTTCTATCCCTGGTTAGGACACATACCTAGGTGACAGGTTTGATCCTCAGTTGGGGCACATATGAGAGGCAACCCACCAATGTTTCTCACATTGATGTTTCTCTCTCTCTCTCTTAAAAAAATCAATAAAAACAGATTCTCATGTGAGGGTTAAGAAAGTAAAAGTAAATAAATAATAATCTTGGCTGTTTGTTACATGGTCTCCAAAGTAAAGTTACTGGGTTGTCAGCACTATTAGATTTTGGGTTGAGCCAATCACTACAGTGAGAGCAGAGGGCTCATTTTCAACTCTAAGTTGCCTAAAAATACATCCTCATTCCTCAAGGGGGAACAGAGGCTAGAGCAGCCGTGGGCAAACTATGGCCTGCGGGCCGGATCCGGCCCGTTTGAAATGAATAAAACTATTGAAAAAAAAAAGACCGTGCCCTTTTATGTAATGATGTTTACTTTGAATTTATATTAGTTGACACAAACACTCCATCCATGCTTTTGTTCCGGCCCTCCGGTCCAGGTTAAGAACCCACTGTGGCCCTCGAGTCAAAAAGTTTGCCCACCCCTGGGCTAGAGGCTCAGTGACCTGACACAGATTCCTACTGAGCAGAAATTATAACCCAATTCATGGAGCCTGAAGGACTCACAGTTGGTGTGCAGAACTTTGCTGCTAAAACTGGGCAAAGGTGACGGCTTATGAATTGAATTTCCCCATGAGAATTTTATACTTCAGCTACTGTGAGTTAAAGTTAGAAATGTCAGGTAGAACTCTGCGATGGCTCCTGTGGTTATCATTGCAATCTTTCCTGCTTTCTATGAGGTAAAATGTTAAAAATTAACAGATCATTTTATGAAAATATTCTATATGATCCATAATAAATAACTGGATGTTTCTGGCCAAGATGGATTAACAAAGACCCTCTTGACTTAAACAACGAGAGGATGGTCGCACTGTATGGAATAGTGTTTTGTAGACCGTGGATAACTGAAAGTGCAGGATCCCCGAGAGAAGGGAAATCAGTGCAGTAAGCCCTCGGGTTGCCCCAGTTTATGGACTACAAGCAGTTTCCAGGCTGGGTCCCATACAGAGCCCAGTGGTCTCCCTGAGTTGAGGAAGAAGAGAGTGAACTTTGGAAGGGCCAACATGGCTAGAATGTTCTGGGTAAAATATAGAAGAAAGAGCTACAAAAACAGAGTGAGAATTCTGGAGATTGCCAGGGAAGAAAGAGCCTTCAAATCTTTGGCTGAGTGTTGGCCTATGAATATTTGAGAAGAAATTGAGTTCAGAAAAAGACTCACCAGAAAGCATTTGGCAGAAGGATTCCCTGAGCTCACATAGGGTGGGGAAGAGCTTCTGTTCCACTGGTGACACTTGGGACATGGGATAAAATTCTTAGAGGATTGCATTAGTAGTGGTATCGCTGGACCGGTTCTGTGCCCGGGCCTGGCTCTGCACGGTGTGGTCTGGGACTTCCAGGCTCTTGACCCACACAGGAAAGAATTCAAGATCGAGTAAGACTCCAAGTTTTATTCAGGTAGAGACAAAAAGGCTAGGACACGACACTGTGAAAAAAATCTGTGAACTTTGCTCATTACTAAGATCAATTCTTTCTTTCCCCAAATCGCCTGTATGGAAAAGCTTAAACATACAAAACAGCTGAAAGAATAGTAAAATAAAAATTCATATACCTTTTTTCTAGGTTAAAGAATACTAACAGCTTATTGTATTGAATTTCTTTCTTTCAATATCACACATATACTTATTTATGTAGGTAGTTGTGTGTGCCAGAGTTCAGAGAGGCAGATCCATCACCACATGTCTACATAGCTACATAGCTACATAGCTACATAGCGACATCTGTTCCCATGTATCTGTAAGGCTGTTATCTTTGTTTCTGATGCTGGAGGTTGAAATCCACAAGGCAGCAGTCAGAAGGGAAAATCAATATAAAATGTAGGAGATCAAGACTGGCACCCCACAAGGATGGGCAGGCAGATGGCTAATCTTCAGAGAGCAACAGAATCTACCACTGGTAGATTTGTGTCATTCTCGCCACCACCAACTTTGACGAAGCAGATGTCCTGCAGGAGCTGGAGCCTTCCCTCGCAGAGCTCACCACACACACACCTGGCCCAGGAGCTAGAGAAGCAGGAAGGGGATCCCAGGGGAGGTAGACTGGTGGCAGGCCCGGCTGCTTGCTCCCGCCAACAAGGCGAGGGGTGAGCCAGCTGCTCCGCAGTGAGGTGCATGACCCACAGAATGACAGCTGCATCTCTTCTGCCCTCAAAACCTCCCAAGAATGTCTTTTGTGGCCCACCCTGACTAGAAACATACAGGAAAGAGAATTCTGGGAAGCATAGCTCAGCATGGCTAAGTTGACATATTACAAAGCCACCGTTTCAAATTGAGCTTCAAAAATTTTGCCATTTCACCTCTAAATACTTCCGCTTTCATCTAAAGTTTCCACTCTTACATTGCAGAAGAGCTCAGACATCTGAGCAACTTAGAATGGCAAATGCTCGGCTCTCTTGGGTGGTACGGGCTTAAGTCTTCAGAACAAGGCCCGATACACCGTGGCAGTTTGATTTTACTCTTATTTAATACAATATCTTCTTTTTTTAAAAAAATAGTATTTTACATTTATCTGGCCTGGTATAGCCTTGATTTTTATTTTGCTCTGACAACCATAGAATAATAAGATCATCAAAATCATTTTGACAAATATTAAACATGTTTTCTTCTAGAAAAACAAGTTAGTACAAAATTGCTGGTGAGGAGCCTGCTTCCCAACTAACAGCTTGAGATTTAAACGTTTTAAAATGAGTCTTTTGACAAATGGCTTCTCTAGTTCTCAAGCTGTTTAGACAAAATTTCCATCCCGAATAAAAAGGAAACGTTCCAAATCTTTCTTCTTGAAGATCTGTGTTGGCGCTACTATGAAATATCTTTCCAGTTTTGTTTTCTTTTCTTGGCACTCCTTGGGTAGGCATTGCTACAGTGAAGACTAAAACTATTACAAATTGTATGTATTGTCTGTCATTAGAGTCAGAATATTTGCTCAGCTGTTGAAACTTGAGCTGAAGGAGGAGTATGAAAAGGAGACAGGCCCAAAATAGAGCTACCTGTGCCATGCCCCTGTCACCAACCCTAGACTTCATACCGAACTTGATTATTGTTTCAGCCACTCCCAGGAGTGGAATCTCAAACCAGTCCGTCTGCAATGACCTGGTCAGCCCTAGTGAGGGGCTCTGACATCCTCCAAAGGAAGGCGACCTTGTCTGAAATCATCCCTCTTCGTCTCACCCCCTCCTCATCATCACAGTTTCATTTCGTTCATCTCCTCGGAGCTCCTTTCTAACGGCTAGATGGGATGCTGCCCAATTCATGAATTATTGAATGAAGCCAATCAGATCTTTAAAACTTAGTCAGTTGAATGTTTTTTTCTGAAACAGGAGCAGTAGATGAAGAATTTATAACCAAGCAAAACTCCATAGCAACAAGTAAAGCTGATTATAATTGTAAGACATTTGCTGAAGATTTTTTTTGTAATCCTTAAGAAAAATTTAACATGAAAGAACGACTCAGAATTTTAAGGCAATGAGCTGGCAACAAGTAGGAACAGTTTGTGTTAGGTTCAGTCATTCAAAAAGTGGGTGCACAATTTACGCTTAATAAAAAGCTTTGCTTTGAGAGTTCAAAGTCAGCTCCCCGAGTAAGCATGTCGAAGTCCACATGTATGTTTCTAATCTTCTTGCAACCCCCAGTGGATTCTCCCTTTGTGGCAGCTCTGTTCCTGGTGTTTGGTTTCCAGACTAGTCCACAAAAGCTCAATTGGCCCACATACATCCAAATTATAGCTCTAATCGTACTATTTCAATTACATCTAGCTGCATTGTTTTTATGGAAAATGAATTCTGATTTCCAAGTTGCATTGCCAAGAACGTATCTTCTCTGAGCCAAAGAGCCAGAATAAGCATCGGCAGTGGGCTTAAATTTTACTTAGTAATATATATGTCCCTAGGTTAGCATTTCCCAAAGCGCCCCTTGACAAGCTTCCCAAACCGAAAAAGGGGAGGAGGTGAGAAAATGCCTGATTAAATAAATGTAGGAAATTGTAAGGAAGGAAAAACTAATTTCCCTCTACTCTTCTGCATTCTTAGTTGAGACCCCTGCAATAAAAGACAGAATAACAGGCGAATGACAAACAGCATATTTGGGGATGGCATATCCTGCTCCCCTTAGTCATGTGACATGACCCCTGTCTGTCTTAGGAAACTTCAGTTCATGTCAGTACATGTTACACCATGATTACAAAAGACAATTTTGATGATACAAACAAACATTAACATTTCATGACATGGACAGTCTCCATGTGGGGCAGAAGGCAGGAAGCTTTTATAGAACAGAGAATGAAAAAACAAGGAAAAGAAAAGTAGAAAAGAGCAGATTGGCTGGCCACTTAGTCCACCTTGTTTGGGGTGACAAGGAACAAGGACATTAAGTACGGAGCCCAGAGTTGGCTTGGCTTCGGGGACTGGCTGGCTGGTGTGCTTCTGGGTAAGCGGGGTGTTTACAGAGCCACAGAAATGATCCGCATTTCCATTTGCTGAAGCATCTGGAGCCGGGTCAGGCAGGACCGTGCAGGGAATGATGGGTGAGTCTGGCCAAGGGGCTAAACCGGAGGCCCACGGGGATGAAAAACTTCAAGCCGAAAGCCCTTCGGGTATGAAAAGTCCCTCAAGAACTTCCTCCTCCCCCAGATGCACACCAACAAACAAGGTGTCTCTGTAGAAGGGTCCTTTGAATGTTTGCCATCCGAAAAATGCCAACCCAACTCAGTTAAACCCCTTTGTTTTTCCCTCCTAACCTTTTTCTTGTTGTGTTTTTTCGGGACCAGCTCAGCTCTTCCTGGCTCGGCCCTCCGTGGCTCGGCTCTTCGTGGCTCAGCTTGGCTCTCCAAGGCTCCGAGGCTCGGCTCCGAGGCTCCAAGGCTAGGCTGGACCCGAGGTTAACATCAGTCTTTAATGACGTCACGCTGCACATTAACAAGTCACACGCTTTGTTCTTGTGCTGGCGGTGGCAACTTAAAATGAGACTAAAGGGTCTGAGCACCAGACTGGCCGGCAGGGAACAGTCACTCATTCCAACCCTATCCCCACCC
Organism: Myotis myotis; assembly: GCF_014108235.1. Lineage (NCBI taxonomy): Eukaryota > Metazoa > Chordata > Mammalia > Chiroptera > Vespertilionidae > Myotis > Myotis myotis. The sequence continues at coordinate 32,942,624 of NW_023416390.1, read as the reverse complement.
CCTGCCCCATTCCTTCTGAATTCTATCATGGGCCTGTCCAGAGAGCAGCAGCTGCCTCAGACTGGTTTCATTTGAGTGCACACCAACTTTACATGGAATTATAAAAACACTAGGGGCCCAGTGCATGAATTCATGCACCTTGAAAGGAACTGTGGGCCGTGAGGCTGCAGTGGGCACAGGGGTGGGTCTCGGCCCATCCTCCACACCGCCACCTGGCCTCTCCTGCCATGGGCCCCAGTCCCCTCTCTGCTGGCAGCCCCTCTCCTGCTGCCACTGCTCCCATCTGCTGATGGTGCCAGCCCCACTCGACCCACTGACGCAGAGAAATTGGGGCCAGCGCCAGCAGCTAGTGCAAGTGGGGCCTAGTGCCCTCAGTAGGTTCGAGCAGCGACTGCTGCCCTGATCACCCCTCATGAGCAGGGGGAGGTGGAGAAGCCCTCGGGAGCAAACAGGGCTGGCAGTGGCCACTTGCACCCACTGATGGCGCTGAGCAATTGGGACTGGTGCCGGGTGCCGACAGTGGGTGCGAATGGCGGCTCCACCAACAGCTGCGGTGTGAGCAGGGCCAGCACTGGAAGTGGGTGTGAGCAGTGGCCCCAGCAGCAGCAGCAGGTGCAAGTGCCGGGCAGGACTGCGGTGCGCAGGAGCAAAGAATTTTCAGTAACAGCCAGAGGTTTGCCCCAATGACAGCAACCAGCACCCGCCTTGGTCTGGTGCCCCTGCTCACCTGCTCCACCATCCCGCCACAGCTGATGCCCGCCATCTTCCACACATGCCCCCTGGTGGTCAGCGCACGTCATATCGACTGGTTGTTCAGTTTTTCTGCCTTTCAGTCTCTTTGCATATTAGCCTTTTATTATATAGGATATTTACAGACTTTCCATAGTGTTCCAATAATCAGGATCAAAGACCCTTTTATCAAAGGGATTATGTTTAGGACTGTGCAAAATTCAAAAGGATCAGGTTCGCCCTAACCAGTTTGGCTCAGTGGATAGAGCCTCAACCTGCGGACTGAAGGGTCCCAGGATCGATTCCAGTCAAGGGCATGTACCTTGGTTGCAGGCACATCCCCAGTAGGGGGTGTGCAGGAGGCAGCTGGTCGATGTTTCTCTCTCATCGATGTTTCTAACTCTCTTTCCCTCTTCCTCTCTGTAAAAAATCAATAAAATATACTTAAAAAAAAAAAGAAGGATCAGGTCCTTTTGAAAGAGTCTAGAGTCCATTCAACAAAATTGACCCGGGCCATGGGGAAGCCCCAGTGTCCCCAAGATTACCTTACAGGAAAGGACCTTAAGTGAGCACACTTGGCCTCGGAGCCCGAAGTTGAAAGGGCTCCTGACTCTGGAGGGAGAGGTGGCTGTGCAGGTCACTCCCACTCACTGAGGCTGGCTCTCTTGGTCCTGCTGGAAGGCGAGGTATTGCCTGTGGGCACCAGCCAGGCAGTTGTGCAAAATTAATCTGGGTTCTCAGTGTGAGATGGCAAAAGATGGCCTTCTTCAGAGGGAGAGCAAGACATGGGAGACAAACACGGAGTAAAGCACAAACTGGCCACATAATGGAAGCTGAAGAGCATATAGGGAAGGTCTGCTAACCAGGGCGGCAGGCTGACGTCACCTAATGGCCACCAGCAAAGGGCAGACAGAAGGCTCTCTGTAGGTGAGGCTGCCCCCTGGAGCATGCCATCCTGTCTGCGTGTTCCACAAACGGGGCTCCTGGGAGGCGGGCCTACAGCAGACATGTGCAGACTGGCGCAGACATGGCTGCTGGAACTCCAGAGGCAGAAAAATGGTCCTTCTCCTGGGGCCACACTCACAGGAATATAGGGGGGCACCCTCTTCCCTGAAGCCCAGGCTTCCTCCTGTAAGACAGTGGCACCCAATGACCCCTATGGTTATTGGTAACTGGACTGTGGGTCTTGTAAGTTCTGACCCCCAGATAGCATGTGACCTGGGAGTTGGAGGCCCTGAATTCAAATCCCTTCTCTGGCTGTGACTCAGGTTCATGCTGCCTGGATCTCAGGCTCCCCATGGTTCAAAGCTGGGGTGGAGACAGGTCACCTGTCTATCCCTTCCTGCTGGAACATTCTAGGTATCTAAGCTTGCTTTTTGGGCCTATGCCTGTGCTATTCCCACTTTCGTCATTTCTTGTGGATTCCGGATTCCCGATTCCAAATGTGTTGCTGTGCCCGTTGCAGGGAGGCTGGGGTGGAGAACATGGTTGCCAGTGCATAGCAGATGGTAGTGCCACACAAAAGGCTGCTGTGTGGAAATGGCATCTTTCTTTGTGATGTAGGGGAAGAGGAAGAGGAGAAGCAGAAAGGTGCTGAGAAGAAGAAGAAGGTAAAGATGCTCCTCTGTGTGTTTTATACTACTTAGTGTGTGCCTGTGTGTGTTTATGCATTGTATGTCCGTGTGTGCACATGTGTGCCTGTGCGCTTATGTACTGTGTGTATGTGTGTGCACGTGTGCCTATGTATTGTGTACGTGTGTGTGCTGCATGTGTTTATACATTGTATGTATATGTATATGTGCATATTTCTATGTTTCTCTCTTAGAATCAAGCAGTGTTATTTCATAGTAACTGGCCAAACTAATAATAAATCCCCTATTTGATTATATTAATCAGTTTCTTTCTAGATTAAATTATTAAAATCACTTTTAAATTCCAGGTCAGAATTATATAGACATGCTTATGGTAGGTCACAGTCTCTTATAAACATACCAATGAGACATAATAGCTGGCTGAATAAGGATTCCATGATTTATTTTATCAGCTCTAATTACAGCCTTGTGTTCAAGATAGCAGTTCGTGTAAAAATCAGATGTTTCATTCAACGGAATGAACATGTTAAGCTCCTGGCACAACTGCATTGGTTTAATGTGATCGGGGTTTTTGAGGTTGTTATTTTGGCCAGGCATTCATTTTGGGTCCCATCTCTGACTGATGTGCAGAGGAAGGCTGATGCGATTCAGACACGTTTGCCCCAGTACTTAGACATGAACATGCAAAGGCCTTCAAACAGGCCATTTAAACATTAGCAGGGGGACAGAATCTTGGAAACCATTCAGCCCACTGCTCTCACTGTCCCGATTATGTCACCACGGTTAAGGGATACAAACATGCTCAAGTCAAAGCATTAGATGTTAGCAGACTACAAGCTGAACCACAGGTCCTTTACCTCCAGGTATATAGAATTTTCAGTAATTTTTTCAATTCTGACTTCTTCAGAGCAAAATGCCAAAGTCTTCTTGCAGCATTACTTCCAGAAGTTATGTCATTTGTTCTACTAAGTATTGGAGATGGAGGAGGGAGCTGACCCAAGACATGTTTGTGCGTGGTGCTTGATTGAAGGGCAACTTGCTATTTCAGGGCTTGCTTTTAGAGGAGAGACCAAGAAAAGGTAAGGCACAAAGAAACACATTTTTAATACATGCCTGGCACCAAATGGAGGGACGTGAGCTAACTGTGACTGAAATATATCAGACGGGTAACCCAGACAGGGTAAGTACTGGGTTAGGCCTTGTTTTCAGAAGGCTACTTTTCATGTTCACAGACCAGCATCTGTAAGAATTGTTACAGAACTGAGTCACAGGGTTATTACATGTCTTGTACCAACCAGTATAAAATAATAGTTACAGAAATTACAGGTTTTGAGCAGTAGACTTCAGGCAGGGAAGGTACAGGCAGAGCAGAGGGTGTAGCCTTCAACCCAATAGTTCCACCACGGGGAAATCTTCCTAAGGAAATTACCAGGTACTCAAAAGGTGCATTCAAGTGCATTTAATTCCTTATTATTTAGTTAGTTCAATTTTCAAATATTAAACATTTTACAATAGAGTGTTGATTTGGCTTCCATATACTACAGAATAGTGTGTTATCATTAAAAATAATTACCGCAATGTCTAATAACATGGGGAAACATTTATAATATAATTAGTGTGTTAGTTTTCTAGGGCTGTCATAACAAATCACCACAACTGGGTGACTTAAAACCACAAAAATGTTATTCCCTCACACCTGTGGAGGCTGGAAGTCTGGAATCAAGGTGTCAGCCATGGGTCTGCAGGGCCAGCTCCCGCCCAAGGCTTAAGGGAGAACCCTTCTTTGCCTGTTCCAGCTACTGGAGGCTTCAGGTGTCCATCGGCTTGGGACTGCATGGGTCCCACCTGTGCCTTCTACACATCTCCTTCTCCTCTGTGTATCTCTATGCCTTCCTCTCTTCTTATAAGAACACCTGTCATTGGATTTAGGATCCACCCTAAATTCAAGGATCCTGTCTCAAGATCCTCAGATGACTTATAACAGCAAAGACCCTTTTCCCAAATATGATCACATTCATGGATTCTGGGAGGATATGTCCTTTTTCGGGGGAAGGCACAATTTAATCTACTACCATGAACCTGAAATGCCTCCATAAAGACTTTGTACAGTCCCACCTCAACAATGTAAAACCATATTTATATACATACCACTTGTAATAGGATGTTAGGATGGAACTAGGGAACCAAAATGAGTGTGAAAAGACTCCAACACTACCCTCCTCCCCGCACCCATATGCAGAATTTCAAAGGGAATGAAGGAGAGCTCTTGGCCCAGCACATGGACCTCTTAGTAAGGCCAGCTTAGCTTTGCAAAGGGATAAATGGAAGAGCAGTCTCCTCCTATGAGGAGAGGATGAAGAGTCTCTTTGCAGAGAGTGGTTGGCTGCTATGCAAGTCCACCCATGGGGAGAGGAGAGGGCATGCTAGTGCCCAACCCATAGCTCAGGGGCGTCCAAGTGCAGTCGGGTGACACCAAAGTCTGGTGTCTGATCTACAACTGAAAAGGAGAAAATGGGTTCCAACTGCCACTAGGAAATGGAGAGGACAAGAGCTTACCAAAGACTTAGGAGGCAAGGCCAGGGGATGGCTGCCTTTGGGGGACCTCCAGTGTTTATCAGGGCACAGGGTACATGGGTGTTTTCTGGGATCAGATGTGAGTAAATGGGGGAAGCCAGTGCATTCATGTCCCGGGGCTGCCATAAGGAAGTCCTACACGCTGGGTGACTTAGAACCGCAGAGGTTCTGCAGGGTTGGTTCCTCTGGAGGCTCTGAAGGAGAACCCCTTCCAGGCCTTGCTCCTAGCTCCTGTTTGCTCAGGCAATCCTTGGCCTTCCTTGGCTTATAGACGTATCACACCAACCTCTGCCTGTAAGACCTTATTCCCTCAGTCTCTGTGTCTCTGTTTTCTTATAAGGACATTTTCTTAGAAGGGCCATCGTAATCTAGTATGAACTCATCTTTATAATTATATCTGCAAAGACCCTACGGCCAAATAAGGTTACATTCTGATATTCTAGGAAGACATGAATTTTGGGGGGCACTATTCAACTTAGGGCAGCTGGCAGGGGGCATCTTGAGTCAATCTTAGGAGGAGCCCTAAGAGAGGACTCACTATTGCAAAGCAGGAAAGAAAGAAGAAAAGGTGGAGAGAGTGGGCAGCCTTCAGCAGTTGCTGCAGCCATGCTGAGCTCTACCTGCATGGAGGGGTGAGAAGACCTAGAGAGGGAGGGTGGGGGTGATGCAGGAATACCTGGGACTGAGTGGGGAGTCACAGGGACCATGTGGCATGGAGCTGTGTCTGTTTAGGCCAGAGCCAAAGGAACCCCAGGAGAGAGAGCAGAGGGCATTTCTACAGAAACCTGAGTGGAAGAACCAGCCTTCCTATGCGGGGCCCCAGGATGCAGAGCTACCCGCCCCCAAAGAACTGTGCAGACCTCTCCCTCACCTTTCAGAGTGAGGGTGAGGACAGACCATGTCCCTTACCCGCTGCAGGCTAACTCAGGACGTGTCTGAGACAAAAGAGAAGTCAGTGACACCCGCCTTAGAGTTTTGACTGCATCATAGGACATATGCTAATAGTATGTATTAGTATGTAATATGCATATATACCCTACAACATGGTGTTATTCTAATTAAAGACCTGACTCTGTTTTAGGACTAAAATTAACCACAGAGCTTTTTATTATCTGACAGTGATCAGAAAAGAAGGTGGGGCTGCCAGCATCTCATTCTTGGTCAGAAGCCTATTTCCATTGTCAATTTTAAAGGGAACTCAAGAGACAAATGTAGGTGGTGGGAATTTGGGTGAATTTTATTTATTTTTTAAATGTAATGCTTTCTTTTACTATGCATTGCATTATCTTTAAATGTGGGTAGAGCTAACTTGTAGAGTTGAGAATGGAATGTCCCTATCCCAATTCATGGCTTGAATGGGAAGCAGTAACCGCAGGCACCCTCAGAGGCCCTTAGGAGGAGAACTAAGAGAGGACTCACTATTGCAAAGCAGGAAAGAAAGAAGAAAGGGTGGAAAGAGTGGGCAGCCTTCAGCAGTTGCTGCAGTCATGCTGAGCTCTACCTTTGAAGCAGCAGCAACAGCCACATTGCTTCTGCCCAGAGAACTACACACATTTCCTGGTGTCACTGTGACCTAGTTATAGGTCTTTGAGCCCTGAGGCAGCTGGGTGCCCAGGCAGCCTCCTGTCTTTCTCCCTTCCCCTGACCTGCCAGGTCAGAGAAAATAAGGCTCAGATGTCTTCTGTGCTGGTTCATTTTGTTTTTTTGAGCTGGTTTTGTTTGGCTTTCAGGGAATGCCAGTTTTCTGTTGAATAATCGCCAAGGGAGTATCTATTTGAATATGAAAAGAAAGAATGCCAATGTCATGGGCAAAGGAACACTTGGAAGGAACTCCAGCTTTGCATCTAATTTCATAAGCTTGGAGGTCTAGGCCTTCAGTCCAGGGAAGAAGAAAATGGATGGGAAGCACCATGAATGTTTAATAGGGCCCTTCAGAGTAAAACAGTTCCCCACCCCAACCTTCATGGGGTCCCCATGGCAGATTCAGAGAACCAAACTCATCGGGTCACCTTCATGCACACGTATGAGAGGGCAGGTGGGCTGCTGCAGGGCTGGCAGTGGTTTTGTAAGAATCACACATGACATTGGATGGCCAGAGTGACCCATCAAGCCAATGGTTTGGCTACCATACCCTGAGAGAATTTCAGACCCATTGGTTAACTTTCTAAAGATTTAATTATTATAATTTATTTTTTAGGAAAGGAAGGACAGATGTCAGAGATATAAGCCCTCTTCCCATAAAACAGAGCTCTTCACAGAGGATGTATGAACAGGATGGAAAATCCCCAGCTTGCCTTCCGTGAGTTGCTGAAGACTGAATGTATCAGCACCGAGGGAAGGAGGAGACAGGAGTTGAGGAAAGAAAATGAAGCAAGAAGGAAAGAGGCAATCCAGAAACTCAGAGCTGACCTGTCTACACTTCATTTTTGAAAGGCCACAAGTTGGCACCTACAGCACAGGACATTCTGTAGGGCAATTCTTCCTTTGCCCCTGGCCCACTGTCTCTGAGCTGCCAGCACCCCACGGTCACAGAACAAATCAGACCATGTGCTGTGAAATGTGTAGAAAATTGATCATATGATAAAAACTAAATCGCTTGCTGCGACCCAGAAAGGAAAATAATGCAATACAGAACACCCTAGGAAGCCGCCCCTAAGATGCAGAGGTCACGGGTGCATGTTCGGGCTGAGGTAGCCCCAAAGTGAGACCTTGCCCAGTACCTGGCGAGGGAGGAACACCACACATTGGCCACAAGCTGTGCCACAACGAGACATTCCAGGAATGGGAAATAAGGAAGAACATTAAATATTTGAACTCTGGGCAATTTTTAATCCAAGCTATGAAGGGACAAGGAAGGTAAACTCGGTCCCTCCGTAAAGGTGTGCACTGGTTCCCAGGGGCGGAGGCCAGTAACATAACATCGTTATGCTTGTTGACACTGCTGAGAACTCCCACGTAAAAAGCCACTCCAGACAGGTTGGCTCTGGTCACACCTGCCTCTGAGGAGAGGCCAAAATTGTTCTGCATAAAAATGTCTGGCACTCCGACATTTTTATGGAAAGGTGTACAGATGCTTGTCTCATAGGGGATTTCTATAGGGGCGGCAGTTGGGAGGACAGGTGTGCATTGTTCAAAGGAAGGCCATGAGGTCTCCTTCCTTTTTTTTTTTTTTTTACATTGCAATGATTATTTTAAATTAAATTTTATTGGGGTGACATTGGTCAACATGAACATATAGGTTTCACGTGTGGATTTCTAAGTTACAAAATCTGTATATAACACCATGTTAAGAATAGAGCTACCATATGACCCAAAAATTCCTCTCCTGGGTGTATACATGAAAAACTCTAAATCATTTATACGCAAAGATATATGCATCTCTATGTTCACTGAAGCATTATTCATGGTGGCCAAGACATGGAAACAGACAAAGTGCCCTGTGATAGAGGACTGGGTAAAGAAGATGTGGTACATATACACAATGGAATACGACTCAGCCATAAGAGAGGTCTCTTTTTTTAACAGCAAATTGCTCACCTGAATTCTGGCCTGAAGGAATCAGATCATGTTTGCTCTTAGAACAAATGTCGCTGAGCACACAGAGGGTGTGGGTTCTGTAGCCTCAGTGTGCATCGTTTATAAGGTCTCCCTTGTTGTCAGTTGCCCATGAGCCCATGTCTCCATAGTGTTTCTCTTCCTGCTGACCTGCTCATTCCCAGGGGAGTGCAGTGCTGGGAGCAGGCAGGGGCTGAGTTGGGACAGGTGACTGTGCTCGGTGAGGGCATGGGCTCGCACAATCTACAGAACAAACCAGACAGCTCCATGGCCAGATACGTGACCCAGCATTGGGAGTTGGTGGGCAGGGGAGATGCTATGGAGATGCAAGATATCTTGAGTTTCACAACATTGATACCCAGATCAGACAAAGACAGCACACAAATCAACAGTAGATCACGCTCACTCATGAAGGTTGGTATCAACAGCCTACATGAAGCAGTGATAACTAGTGGCAGCCTATTTAAAGAATAGCAAACCATGACCCAGAAGTAGGGATGTTCCAGAAATGCAAAGGTGGTTCAATATAGGCAACAGATTAACATATGTCACCATATTTTTATCAAAGAAGACAAATGTGAAAGATTCAAAACAGACAAATTTCAAAAGATGTTTTGATAAAGTTCAATATACACTTAACAATGAAATGACAAATAAAACCTTAATATGATTAAAAATTTAGACACCAAACCAGAAGCCAATCGTGCTTACTGGTGAGATGTTAAAATGCTTCTTAGAATTCTGTCTAAGTGAGAAGCAAAACCAGGATGCTTATTATCATACTGTCCTCTAACCCTGTGGGAATATATTAAAAGAAAATAAAAAAAAGAGACATTGACATTCAAAAAATGAAGAGGAGGCAACATTAATATCACTTGCAGAAGTTGCAGTGTATACATGGAATACTGCAGTGATTCTCAACCTTCCTGCCCTTTAAATACAGTTCTTCATGTTATGACCCAACCATAAAATTATTTTTGTTGCTACTTCATAACTGTAAGGTTGCTACTGTTATGAATCGTAATGTAAATATCTGATATGCAGGATGGTCTTAGGCGACCCCTGTAAAAGGGTCATTCGACTGCCAAAGGGGTTGAGAACCGCTGCTCTAGAGTATCAACTGAAACCTATTAAAAATAATGTGAGATTTTAGGCCCAAAAACCTAATATAGATTAGTCAGTTTTATATCATAAGATATAATGACAAAAAAATCTCATTTATAATAACAACAAAAAGAATAATACCAATAAATAAATTATAAAAGAAATATGCCAAATGCACGCACACACACACACACTTAAACTCTACTAAGGGACAAAAAGAAGATTTCAGTAAATGGAAATGTATATCTTATTCTTATAAAGCAAAACTCAAATCTGTTCTCTAATTTAATCTACAAATTTGATGTCATTAAATTTTAATGATTAAATTGATTTAAAATATCAACAGGATTTTTGTTCATCACTTGACAGGCTGATCTTAAGTTTAAAATTTTACAAAGCGTATGGGAATATCCAGGAAAGTTCTGAAAAAATATAGAAGATGGGTGGGGGGTGAGTTAGACAATCGCCTTGTCCAACACTTAGAAGCTGCAATAAGTAGAGCAGTTTGCTACAGTGCAGGAATAGACAGCCCCATCTAAATCAAGGTGCAAATGCCTGATAATGACTTAGTGTATCATCGGTCCTGAAAATAGTCCTCAGAACCTCCTGACATCTTCATGGAAAGCCGTGGAAACAGGTGTGGGTTTCAGTCTCGCTGGCGAGGGACTGCATTCCAATTGGGGATTCTTGAATCTTCCAGACCTCTCACTACTGTCATTCCCACAGCAGACTGGCCGCAGAAATGCCTGGCTCCAAACTGGGGCACCTAATTGGGACAGATTTCTAAGTAAGTGTCTCAGGGACACAGTCCTCAGTTCTTTTCTGGCAATACCTGCTTTGACAGAAAGCCGGCTTTGCTATTGACTCTGTAGTCTAAGAAATCTGAAGGAAAAGAAGCAATGGCGGCATTTTGGTGGGGGAGGAGATTGCCTCTTGTCCCTTAATCACCAGATGATTTCTTTTTTCTTTTTTTAAATTAAAATTAGTCACAAAAAGAAAGACACTCCTTGACACTGAGCTGCCTGGGACTGCCTGTCTTGGTAGGAATAAGGAATTATGACCATTGTATGATTTAAGACAGGTGTTTGACATAACTATGCTAAACACGCTGCTTTATATGTCTCAGCTCCTAAAATCCTTGGCTAAACTAATCTCATGGCATTAGCTCCTTATCTAAAAATGTAATTGTTACTCCTATTTTTTTTTTTTTTTTTTTTTTGAAAATCAGGCAATGAGCCCTAGCTGGTTTGGCTCAGTGGATAGAGCATTGGCCTGAGGACTGAAGGGTCCAGGGTTCGATTCCGGTCAAGGGCATGTACCTTGGTTGCAGGCACATCCCCAGTAGGGGTTTGCAGGAGGCAGCTGATCGATGTTTCTCTCTCATCGATGTTTCTAGCTCTCTATCCCTCTCCCTTCCTCTCTGTAAAAAAATCAATAAAATATATTTTTTTAAAAAGAAAATCAGGCAATGAAAGAGAAAACGTAAGACATTTATTAAGGACTGCAACCAATCAAAAGGAAAATTACACAATTCATGAAGCATCTTTCTTCACTGAAACTTTTCCTTCCAATGCATTTTTCTGTTAAAAGAGAGAAGGGCGAGAGGATTAGACCCTGTGCTGTGCATGTCACATTCTTACGATGGAGGCACCGCGCCTGGGCTCCTGGGAGTCCTGGGTGTCATTCAGCATGGAACCTAAGATGGCAATGCAGCCAGCTCCTCACAGGAAAGGGTGAGGGACACCTGCAGGGAGAAGAGGAGGAACTGGAGTCCAGGTAAGGGAGACACAGCCCCAGATAGGACACTCATGTCTCAAAAATGGTAGGTCCAGAGGAGCCCTGAGGAAAGGCTGCAGCCACATGCTGGGACTCAGGCTGGTCTAAGGAACAGCTGGTGGTGGGAGGCTGAGAGGGAAGGAACCAGTCAAGCCAGTAAAGGAGCAGGCTGGCCTCAGCTGTGGTCAACTGAGGCTGTGTGGCTCAAGTCATTCATTCATTCATTCATTCATTCATTCATCCATTCAATAAACATGTATGCATTGAGTATCTCCTGGGGGGATTACAAAGATCAGTAAGGTGTAGTAGCCCTGATCTTCAATAAGAAGGAAGGAAGGAAGGAAGGAAGGAAGGAAGGAAGGAAGGAAGGAAGGAAGGAAGGAAGAAAGGAAGGGAGGGAGGGAGGGAGGGAGGGAGGGAGGGAGGGAGGAAGGAAGGAAGGAAGGAAGGAAGGAAGGAAGGAAGGAAGGAAGGAAGGGGAGGGAGAGAGGGAGGGAAGTAAGCATCACAAACCTAGTGGAGAAGACAGAAGCAGAATATAGCACAGTCAATGCAATTCCATGAATGTGACCGGAAGCCGGCAAGAACCGAACCCTATACTTCCCACAGGACCCATTGATTCGGTGTTTGCACTGACTTTACAGAGCAGAACTACTGCGAATAGCAAGGAGAATGGACTGTACCTGGGGAGTCATCAGCAGGTGCGCAGCGAGGGGATCTCAGATTGTGAGTAAATAGAGTCACCTGCAGCCAGGTTTGCACCTCCCTCCATAGCATGGGCTGGGTCTTTCCTATCTTATGAGGGGATAGGGGTGTTTGGCTTCCCCAGTAGGTGGGTGGTCATGGGAGCTCACGACAAGAAGTCACTAGTGGGTCTGATACTTGGTATGGAAACCACTCAGCAAGCTAACCAAGAGGCACATGTTTTAGGGCCACCCCCACGTAGCTAATGGCAGGTAGGTATGTTGTCAACACTTCCAATCGATCAAAGTCCTTGCCTTCTAGTTGGCTGCTAGTAGTCTAGCTTCACCCAGCACACGACAAATGTATTTTAGACAAATAATCCTGAGGTTTTGTCCTCTTGTGCTGTTTTCTAAACATGGAGATATTGTCATGAGGCAGAGCATCATAGGGAGCAATAGAGGGGCTTTGGAGACAGACAGACATCAAGAGCTACTCCCCAATGCCAGCACCACCTCTGAGATCAGGGGCCTTTGAGACTCAGCTTCCTCATCTATGGAAGGGAGACAATGATGACAGCAGTTGCAAGATTTATATAAGGCCAAGTACATGCAGGGTCCAAACACGGACCCCAGCACGCTTGGCAGTTCTGATATGCTCTGGTGCAGGGGATGGGCATGAATCGGGCATTTGATGAACATGTGTCGAACAAATTGATAAAACCATGAGACTGATTCTTTCCACCCTATAGCAACTGTCAAAAGGCCTAAGAATCGCCTCTTTTGCTGTTCTGAGGCATGGAGTTTAAGAATTCCACAATGGACAATCGATGTGTCACTCACACTGCTGTGGTTTGGGGGCAGTCAGTGTGGTTTGTGGTCTTCCAGCCTCTACGTAATGAAAATATCTGAGCAAATCCAGCAATAACAATCCAGAAAGTGTGAAACCCTCTCATAGAGCCCGGCCAATGTGAGGGGGGCTGATTTGCCATGGTTCCTATTTTAGAACAGCAAATACAAAAACATTTCAGAGCTGTTGGTTTAAATAATACCTTCCACTAGCCACTTTGATAGATGGCATGATTTTCTAGCAACCTGAGAGAATCTTAGAACAGTGTTTGTTATGGTTCAAAAACACTTCCTCGGCAACTATTTTGTTCCAGAGACTGAGCCAGGCTCTGAGGCTTCTGGGCTGTGTGAGCCCACATCTCTGCATTTAGAAAGCTCCCCACAGGAACCCTAGCTTGTTTGTCTCAGTGGATAGAGCATTGGCCTGCGGAATGAAGAGTCCTGGGTTCGATTCCAGCCAAGGGCACGTGCCCAGGTTACAGGTAAGATCCCCAGTAGGGGGCATGCAGGGGGCAGCCAATCAATGATTCTCTCTCATCATTGATGTTTCTCTCTCTTCCTCTCTGAAATCAATTTTAAAAAAGGGAAAAACAGAAAGCTCCCCACGGGAAATGTGACTTTCACAATTTAGAAAAGCCAACCTGATGTAATTGTGCAGTCCTTCCTTCCTTCCTTCCTTCCTTCCTTCCTTCCTTCCTTCCTTCCTTCCTTCCTCCCAACCTGATTGAACCCATATTATATTCTAGACACCATTTTTTAGCATTATGAAACAAAGGATATTGTCATTATTAATTTAAGATAGTTCTATTAATTATATTTTCTTATTGTTTAACTAAGATAATAAGGACAACAAGCTAAGACATCCCTAAGGAGTTCATGGTCCAGTAAATTATAACAACTATAAATCTTTGAAGGACCTAAGCCATAGAGGTTAAGGGATTGGGTCACTGTTCCAGCTCCTAAATGGCAGATGGGGCTGGGAGCCAGGCCTACTGATTCCAGACCCTGTGGGTCAGCCTCCTCACTAGACTCCCTGTGGGAGCCTTACCAGCAAACTTAGAGCCCGTGTGAACACTTGCCCTGCAGAAGGTCACAGGAGGGCAGGGACAGACCAGGACTTCAGTCAAAGTCAATGCCCAGACCAGAGTGGCAGCCTTTGGCCTTTTGTCTGTGCTGTCTTTAAAGCAATGTTTTTTGGCTCTGGTTGGGTAACTTAGTTCATTCGAGCATCATCCAAATATGCCAAGGTTGCAGTTCAATCCCTAGTCAGGACACATACGAGAAACAACCAATGAATGCATAAACAAGTGGAACAACAAAAAGTTCTCTCTCCCTTCCACCCTCCCTCCCTCCCTCCCTCCCTCCCTCCCTCCCTCTTTTCCTTCCTCTCTCTCTGAAAAAAAAAAATCAAGTAAAAAAAGATGTTTTGAAGTGATCAATTTTTTTCATAGAAATCAGGTCATGAGTTTATATAGCAATACATATGTATGCATGGCCAATATAAGCATATCATTAATAATAAAATACAGCCAGTTCATTTAGAACTCTATCTTTTACCCCGAGGATGCTCTGCAATGCAAAAAGAAATGATTTAAGTTTGTAAAAAAGGAATATGATGAGTCTGTTTCTTTATAATGAGTAGTTTCTTGATCTCAGCTAAAGCTGGTTTTTATATTCAGGGGCACATAGATGAAAAAGAAAACCTACTATTTGCATATTTCATCCAATATAACCTCACTGGTAAATTTTTCCTTGTATTTTAGTAAAAAGTCAGTTGACTTCTTTCAAATTCCAGTGGTTACAAATTAATTATACTATGCTTAGCCGGTGTTTTTTGTTTTTGTTTTTTAATAAAAGAATCTCAAGAGTCCAAAGGGAAGAATTCCATCATTCACTCAACAAACACTTCCTGAATGCTTGCTGTGTTCTCTGCTCTGTGCAGGCACTGGGAGACGATGGCAGGGAAGCTCAGTGAGCTCTGTGCCGGGAGTCTGGTGGGACAGAGCGGGCAGAAAGGAGACAAGCAATTGCATGTCTGGGATGAGGACTTGAGGGAGGCCCTAAAGAGATGTAGCTCTGACTTGGGAGGGGCCACTGAGCCGAGACTTGAGTGGTGAGGAGGAATTAGCCAGGTGGATGTTCCAGGTGGCAGTCACAGCAGGAGAAATTGGCAGTATTTGAGTACTGCCAGAGCTTAGGGGCTCCGGGGACTTGGGAGAGATGAGGCTAAAGAAGTGGGCGGGGCCAGGTCACCAAGGCCTTTGTGGGCCATGGTAGGGAGTTCGGACTTTATCCTGAGGTATATGGTGCTACGTAAATCTAAAGCCCCAGAAGCCCAAGCTTTATTGTGTGTGTGTGTGTGTGTGTGTGTGTGTAAAAATGAATGCACTCTGAATCAGTACCTATGATTGCATACCAACATTCCTTTGTGTCCTTCATGATGTCCCTTCACCAATGCCTTCAGAAATCCATAGCTGTGTTTGCTCCAATCCCTAGTAACTGAGAGTTAATATACTCATGAGACTAGATACTCAGTTTGGGTTTGGAAAACCAGTGCTGTCTCCATCTCCCCACAACACCTCCTCTTGGCTCAGGGTCTGACTTTTGCACACCTCTGCTTTACCCCATAAGTGAAGCAAACATTAGGGGGCTTAAGTAGAGCAGGACCAGAGTCTCCCCTGTATTTCCAGATAAAGCCGAGGACCTGCAAGGTAGACATTATGGGACCAGGACCTGGGCCAATGCCAGAGAAAATGTGTGGACAAAAGCAGTAATTTGCCAATGTTGGGAGAAGACAGAGGGTAAAGAAGAGTCCACGATGCTCTAAAATTGTGAACTTGTGAAAATTAGGTGGGCGGTGGTGTCTTCACTTGAGGAAGGGAGCTGGAGAGGAGGCTGGTTGAGTTTCATTTGCTCCCAGGGTTTCCATAGCAACTACATCTAGTGGGCAGTTGATATCAGGGCCCGGATCCCAGATGGAGCAGGGCAAGAGATGCGGAGTTGGAAATAACTACATAATAATGATAAAGTCAGGCAAGTGGAAGAGATGACAGAGTAGTCTACATTAGAAGGAAAGAATTGGATCACAGAAATAATACAAGTGATCACAGGGTTTAAATTACCAATGGAGAAAAGGAAGGCAGATTTCCCAGATTTGGAGGATTAGAATCCAGTGTGCAAAAAGCAGAAAAGTGAATAGGAGACAAGGAGGTCGACCAGGAGCCATAGACACTGTGTCAAGAAGCTCAGCAGAGAAAGAGGGAGGATGGAAGGGACACCGCGTCAAAGGAAGGGAATGGTCTCTTGTTTGCTATTTGTTTGCTCTTAAAGTGGAACAACTTGATCACATCAGTGGCAGCAAACACAAAAGCCACAGGAAAGAGCCTGAGGGAGCAACAATGAAGAGCTGAAGGAGGAGCAGTGTCTGGAAGGGGAAGGGACTGTGGAAAGGCGAGGATGGGAGGTAAACAGTGAAGTACAACATTGGAAGGTGTGGGAGTTGCAGTTTGAAGGCATTCACTCCAACAGTCTCTGTTTCTAAATACACGTTTTTACCTTTGTTCTCTTACCTCAAGACTGCTACTCAAAGCCAATATTTACTCTCGCTCTGTGCCGCTGGTTCGGGTACCTTCTATATCCAGAGGGAAAGACCCTGCTCATGGTCTCTAAAGAGAGAAAAGGAATGCATAGGCTCTGTCATTCGCAGGCCACATGACAATAAATTAATGAGAAGGATTATGACAGCATAACCAGAACCCATTCTGCCACGAGAACATGACAACTCCGTCTTCCTTATCAAGCTCTCCTGCACCCTGTTCTGCATGGTGTTACCACCGAACCCAGTGCTTATTTCTCGCCACTGCCTGTGATCTGTCTCCGTCAAAGGTGTAAGCCCTCGAGGGCATGGACTGTCTATTTTTCTTTCAGTCTCTATGGCTCTGCCCAGTGCTTGTCACATGGATTTGCTGCATTGAACTAAATTGTCATGTTCAAAGTCGTCTCTGAGAGAGCTGCACATCTGTGTCCGTGATGCTCCCAAAGCCCAAGATGTTTTTAGAATTCAGCTCTGGAATTACCTTCTGAGACACAAAAAGGATCAGTAACATTAATTTATATCCATATATTTCTCATCCCAAATGGCATTTCCCCAGTGTGGTAGCCAACCTCCAAGATGGCCTCCTGGTTATTCACACTCTTGGGCGTGCCCCTTCCACACTGAACCAGGGGTGGTCTGTGTGATCAGTAAATGTACAGAAATGATGGTCTATCACTCCTGGAATTAGCTCATAAAAGGCTTTGCTTCTGTCATGGGTGCTCTGTTGCTTGCTCGCTTTCTCTCTCTCTCTCTCTCTCTCTCTCTCTCTCTCTCTCTCTCTCTCTCTCTCTTTCTCTCTCTCTCATCATTTTCTTGGGGGAAGCCAGATGTCACACTTTGAAGACATTCAGACAGCCTTGTGGAAAGGCCCATATGATGAGAAACTGAAGCCCTTAGTCCAACAGCACATGAAGATCTGAGGCCTGCCAACAAGCATGTGAGTAACCTTGGAAGTGAATCCTTCTGCCCCAGGCAAGCCTTCAGATGACATCACAGCCCAAGTCAACATCTTGTCTGTAACTTTGTTAGAGAGTCTGAGCCAGACATGCCCAACTAAGCTGCTTCTGGGTTCCTGACCCTCAAAAACTATGTTAATAAACAATTGTTGCTTTAATGTTTAGGGTAAGACTGATTTCCAAATGTCTTTGGGCTATTTCTAAAATTAAATCTAATGCCAAATATTTACCACCACTACAGAGATTCAAGAGAATGAGCCAGAGATTCTGAAGGCAATTCCAAAAGTAGTGTTCAAAAAATGTTCTCAGCAGTTGTCACAGTAGTGGAATAACTGTATATTCTTTCAAAGTGACTATATGGAGAAGGTCTAAACCTTGGGTTGTTTTTTTTTTTTTTTTTAATCAAGCCTCAAATTATAAGCATGCCTAATGAGGATCAGACATTGAACTCAATGAAATATTTATGTCTGTTTTATTCATGTGATAGAGAACTCTGGACATAGAGTAAATTTCACAATTACTTTGGAAAACAGCATGAAGGGAAACAAACAGGCTTTAGAGTGGCAGATCTGTATCAAAGTCCTGTCTGCCACTCACTACCTTTTGGTCAGTCCTAGTCACATGGCTGGAGGATTACCCAATTTAGCCCCAGTCAGTCAGATGAGCATTAATCCAGATCTTCCCAGCTACACGTTATTGCATACTTGGGTCCCATAACTTAGGTCATGCATCCAGGAGGGTAGCCTTGGGCAAGTTACAGAAACTCAGTTTGCTCATCTGTAAAATGGGAAGGAACATGGTGCTGCCTCACAGGATGGGTGTGAGGGTTGAAGGAGAAAATCATGTCTAGCAATTAGTACAGAGTAAGTATTTGTGCATACAATTGACACCTTGAGTTATTACTCATTTCTTCTATATAAGCAGGCAATAACCTGGTTTAAAGAGTTATCACAAAGATTAAATAAGAGAACTGATCCATAATCAGAAGAAAAATAAATACTATTAATGTCTGCTTAACACAAAATATAGTTGAGAGTGGAGGGCAAAGAGAAGATCAAAATAATTTGGGTTATTCAGAAAATGCCCAATGTGGGGCAGGAAAAAGGTCAATACTGATCTCCTGAGCTAGATTTGATAACCAATTCCCGATAACATTTAAGTGAGTTTCTAATGCCTCAAGTTTGCCTTTTGAATGATTTGCAAAGCATGTTTCTGCAGTGCTCTAATATCTTTTCATTTTCACTTAAAATAGTTTGTATTTCATGGGTTTATCTCCTATGAAATGGCTACCACAGAGTCTGCTTGATAAGACTGAGGTCTACTGATCTCGGGAAGACAGGACCACTTACCATGTGACCGTTCATAAAACTGTTCACGTCTGGGTTTGTCAGGAATGAGATCTGGAACACAATAATAGTATTAAGGCCTTGCCACTTCTGGAACATTGTGTGATTTTATTATCGATGCCCCCGATGTGCCTCTTGAACAAGGAGGAAGTGGGAGATCACCAAAGAGTTTGGCCACCATCAGCACCAATAGGAAAAAGCCTCAGGAACATAAAAATGGCTCCTAAGCCACAGAACGCTAACCCATCTTACTTCAAATGAGAGGCCACACAAAAAGGAAAGAAAGGAGAGCCTCCCTCCCCCAACCAAGAGTAGGAAATGATGGTCCATCCCAGTCACGTGGCTGGAGGATTACCCAATTCAGCCCCAGCCAGTCAGATGAACTTTAGTCCAGATCCTCCCAGCTACACCTTATTGCGTATGTGGGCCCATAGCTTAGGTCATGCATCCAGGAGGGTTGAGCAAGCTTGTTCAAGTTTATAGACCCTTTCAAGGGGAACACCAACATCTACCCTGACTACTGGACAGAGATGTTGGGGCCGTCAGATGAAATCATGCATGGAAAACCTCTGTATAAACACAGAGGGATGCTTAAATGAAAGGTTGTATTGCTATTGCCTAGTGTGAAGAAAGAAACAGAAATAAAAGAAAATGTTTATTTTCTGTAATGACTGTAGTTCTTCAAATGTTATGCATAGATATGTCTAGTTTTAAATGACTCACTAACAGAAAGCTTCAATATGAAGTTGTTTCAAGAAAAAAACATTTAGAAAAAGAACAGATCTCAACTTACCAACTAGATAACTGTTTCTCCATTTAGAGGATCCCAATATACCCCCAAAAACCATCTACATAAATGTAAACATCAGTATGTATCAGCACATGAAAGAGAGAAAAAGGAAAGACATTGTAAATAATGCAACTCTTATCTGGAGAACTCTGATTAATTAAATAAGACAATATATTATTTCAAATAACTTTGTAGGGTACCAAGCATGTATGTCTAAGAAAGTATGTGGGGAAGTGCAATTTACATGAAACTAAAATTGACTAAAATGCTTCCCATCGAACTCAGAATTACTCCCAAATGCTATGGACCAGAAAGATAGAAGCTTGTTTCATGGACTTGCAAATAGACTGTGTTTAGGTCAATTTTTAGAGGTTTCTCTCTATGAAGATTCCATATGTGTGCAGTTAGGTGCACATAAGTAGCTTTCATGAAGCCACTGAAAGACTATACAAAAATACATGTGGAAAGCCCTACTATGTGGCTCAATAGGTTGACCATCATACTGTGTACCGGAGGTTTGCTGGTTCAATTCCTGGTCAGGGCACAAGCCCAGGTTGTGGGCTTCATCCCTGGTCAAGGTGCATGTAGGAGGCAACTGATTGATGTTTCTCTCCTCTCCCTTTCTAAAAAATTCAATAAAACATATTTTAAAAATGGATGTGTATAGGTGGTGATGGAAAGAGACATGCCTTGGGGTGGTAAACACACAATACAATATAAAGATGATGTATTATAGAATTATATACCTTACACCTATATAATTTTATTAACCAAGTTAATCCCAATACATTCAGTTAAATAAACCTGAACATGAAAGCTCATAGTATCATTATTTGTAATATCCAAAAAGTGAACTATTATTCAGCAATTTAAGGAATTAAGTATTTGCACATACTACAAAAGGTATGAACCTCCAAAACATGAGTCTAAGTGAAAGAAGCCAGTCATAAAAGAACACATATTGTATGATTTCACGCATGTGAAATGTCCAGCATAGGCAAATCTATAGCCACAGGAGGGAGATGAGTGGCTGTTTCTAGGAAGGAATGAGGATCAGAATGACTTGCTAATGGCTAAGAGGTTTCTTTCTGAGACAGTGGATATGTTCTGGGTTTAGAGAGTGGTGATGATTGTACAATTTGTGAATATATTAAAACCACTGACCTATACACACTGAAAGGGGGAACTGTTCAGTATGTAAATTATATCTCAATAAAGGTGGTATTTTTAAAAAATAGAGACACATGACTAAGCCAGGCCAATGGAAATTTAATGCCAAAAGGTATCTCCCACTGGAGTTTAAGAGAAACACTTTTTTCCCTCAAAGTTTAAAGGATCTAAACGTGGAGTAGCTGGTAGCCTTGCTTCCTACTACATGGAGAAAGGCCATGGCAATGAGAAAGGGGGGGGAGAGGAGAGGCGTGGGAGGGGAAGGGAAAGGGAGAAGGAGAAAATGAATGTGGCACACATTGCATTGAAGGTGCCTAAATGGAGTTGCTCCTAAGGCCAACTCCTCCCTTTCCTTCCTGGGAATGTGGTCATGAAATTGTCTTATGTCAGCTCAGGCTACCTCTAGTTGAGTTTCTATCTCTTGAAATGAAAGGCAGTAAATAAATGAAGCGCCTGTCACCTCTCCTCCCCTGAGCTCAGAATTTCTGTTCAGTTATTCTTCCTCAGTTTCTCCCTTTGGGACTATTTTCTCCCTTGGCTGATGCCTTAGCCAGACCTCTCCTCTTCCACTCCAAATGAGAAGGATTTGTCTAAAGTCAAGTTCAATCACCCACTTACAGGTGTAACATTGCACTCTTGACGACTGCACCATCACGTGATTGGCTGAGTTCTATGCACCATGTAGAGACCCACACGCTTCTCCGTGAAAATGAAAAAATAACACAGACTACCTATGATTCAAATATCTATTTGATTAAGGAGAGGAGACTTTTAGCAAATTTAGACATTTATTTCCTCAAATGTCTTTATAGCTTTTATGCTTTTAAAAATTATGTAGTGAAAAAAATTATGTAGTGGAAAATCCAAATTTCTTAATATTCAAGGCAATTTCTTACCAGATACTTTCCATTTAATCTAAACCCTTATTTATAATAATTTGAATTTTTTCAGTCTTATTCTCCATGGTTAAATCTTTCTTTACATTATAGTCCTTTCCCTGGAAATTCTTTTGTGTTCTACATGTTTGTCAAGTAGTCTTTATTTTCATGACTCAGGTGTCTTTTATTTTTTCTATTTCCTATTTCCAAGAATGGTTTATTTGTTCCATGTCTAAATTCATCTAGTCTATCATCTTTCATGTTTGTAGTATCACCATTTATTTCACTGAAAACAGTTAACAGTTGTTTTCTAATTTTTTTCTGTGTCGTGTAAGAAATTTACTTCAGAGTTTCCAGGAGTTACTTTAAACTCCATCTGCTTTCTTCTCTTTCGTTTGAATTGTAGCTTTTTTTTAATTTAAGGAATTCTCTTTTTTTAAAAGAGGAATTTTTTTTAATTGGCTCAGAATTCTTAAAATCTCAATCTCCTACTCTTCCAGGAAAAGCAACCTGAGAGTTTATGTAAAAATCATGTTTGTTTCAGAAGCTAACTTAACTTAATGTCAGCATCTTCTTACAAAATGTGGGATTGGGAGAACAGTGAGTGTCTTCACTCTGCAATTAGAAAGATTTGTGGTGCCAAGTCCATATGTCTCAGTGGTTGAGCATCGACCTATGAACCAGAAGGTCATGGTTCAATTTCCGGTCAGGGCATATGCCTCTGTTGTGGGCTTGATCCCCAGTAGGGGGAGTGCAGGAGGTCACCAATCAATGATTCTCATCATTGATGTTTCTATCTCTCTCTCCCTTTCCCTAACTCTCTCTGAAATCAATAAAAAAATTTTTTTTTTTAAAAAAGAAGATTTGTGGGTTGCCCAAACAGTCAGAATCAACTTCCCAAGTCAGACATGGAAGAGGGAGGGGTTAATTTAGAGGACCATTTATTAAATTAATTTCAATTGTGTCAAAGATCATAGAATGAACTAGAATCCATTTCTCTCAACATTCACTACTAACTCCCAACCCCAGTCAGCATTTTCGTTCACCTGTCCTGCCTAGCCCCCATCTACTCTTAGCTAGTTCCAATCTACTCTTCATCTATTCTGTCACTGCCCTACTCACAACCCCTCAATAGCCCCATTGCCATTCTGATCAGCCAGGGATGCTCAACATGACAAATGAGGCTTATCTTGAACTGGCTGTGGTCTTGTCCAGTCCTACTCCCACACCTCTCTCTCTGCATTTTGCTCATTCCAGTCATGGATTTCTGTCCATTTTAATCCACCAGCTTCTCTCCTCTTTTAGGGAACTCCATCATGATCTCCTTTCACTTGGAATTTCTTTTCTCCCTCCCTTCCATCTCCTGTCCCTTCTGTCCTGATGTCAACCCTCCAGTTTTTGGGTTGAACATCAGATCCCAGGGAAGCTCTTTCTGCCTGGGACACACTAATCTGTCCTCTCTTACATGCTCCCAACTACTTGCCTGGTCACCCCTGCTTAACAGACATCACCCAGATCATTGATACACTCCACAAGGGCCAGAACTATGCTTGTCTTGCTCCTCACTATCTCCCTAGCTTTCTCCATAGAAACCACAAAATCAATTCCAACAAAATGCTGGTGAAATGATATTCGTGGCCTCCTGTCACTTCTGGGCTAGCTGACCAGTGACTGTGTGAGTGTGTGAACTGTGAAACATATCTGACTTTCTAGATACTTTAATGAAGTCTAGAAAAGGAGGCCCTTGGTATTGTCATAGCACCAAGGGAATAAGACCCTGGAGCAATTGCCCCAGAAATCACCTGGGTATTGATCCTTAAAAGTAGCCAGTGTGAACAAGATCAAGCCACAAGGTTATGCTCAACTAAACACTGTAAGGAAAAAGTCCTAATAACCTGGGCAAAGTTCTACCTGTGCCAGTAACACCACCCCCTGTACCAGGAGTTCTCATCACCGCTTTCATTACTTCTTAATCCTAAAATGGACTTCCATAATACTAGACTTATCCAGTGATCACTTTGTAAGTGATATAAATGTTTAGTCACTATGTTGTACACCTGGAACTAATACAGTATATGTCAACTGTAATTGAAAAACAAATTTTAAAAACTAAATATAAATATATAAATAAAATGGACTTCCAAACAAAATATTTAAAGCATGGGTATGTTAATAATATGGGAATATTACTTTTTATGTATAATTTTTGAAGTTGAAATTGTATAGTCTTTTAATGTAATTTTCACTAAAAACTTAAATCTTGAAAAATTGAATAAAATATGAATAAAAATAAAAATACCAGCTGTACATTGGTAGAAATGTTTTTAAAATACCTGTCAAGAATATTATCCCATTATGAATAAACAAATAATCTAACAGTTATGTTTTTATCCCTAGTTAGTCATATCATACTCCTGACCATTTCTTCCTCAGTTTTAAAAAATTCATTCAACAAGTACTTCAACAACATGGAAATCAACAACATGCAAATCAATTTCAATGTGATTGAAGGAAAGAGTGTGTCCTGCCATTCACCTGTCATATACCAGATGCAAGACCTGATCTTCCTTGCCCATCCTTCCCTGGTTCGGTCAACAAGCTATCAGGTGGTCTTTATTCCTGGCATTTATTCCTTTACTAAGATGAAGAAGCTACAGATCATGAAGGTTAGGTATCCTGACCTAGATTGCAGAGCTGGCAAATAATTTTGACCTCTAGTCCAGCAAAAATGTCCCTCTTTTGTTCCACTAAACCACGGGACCAGTGAGTGCATACTTAAGTCTAAAACTTTGAAGATTTGCTAATTTCACAAACCTTGGGGAAACAAGAGATAGACATAGATATAGATGGATAAGTAGAGGATGGATAGATAGATAGATAGATAGATAGATAGATAGATAGATAGATAGACAGATAGATGCAGACAGACAGAGGATAGGCTGGAGGAAGTAAGAGGATTTGAAAATGAGATTGTAGGTACAAAAGAGAGAATCCAGCTGAGTAAGCAGAGCTCTGCTTGCCCATACCTGGGTGATGCTCTGACTACACTATTACAGCAATCTGTCACAGACTCTACGAGGAGCTGTCCTGATGGACACCAAGGCTGGGTCATACCTCTTCGCTGCTGTCGGACTCGGAGCTGGAGGACCAATGGCAAAGAACCCACACGTCCTGCACCTGCTCGGCTGACATCTGCACGGTGCTTCTGCAAGAGGCTGCTGGCTGGAAAACACAAAGCAATGAGCTGTACCTCCAGCAGCTAACAGAGGGGTAGACCTGTCCCAGAAATCAGGAGGACTGTAGGGCTGGACTAAATGACGCAGACAGAAAGGGAAAATTCACAGAGGCATTTCGTTTTTCCAAAGTGAAAATTTCTCAATACCTAAGGAGAAAAATTAAATATTTAAATATCTCTTAGGCATTTGATACATTATGAGTCCCAGGAAAGCAGACGTTCCCACATGAGCACTGAGGGGCTGCCCTGAAGCCTTTCCCACTTGAACAAAAAGAAGTGGGAAGGACCCCAAGGTTCTCCTTCGGCTCCAGATTTCATTTGCTCTGACACTTGGGGTTTGGGGTCCTTTGTAAAATAGTCCTGGTGAAAAGTCTCAAAACAAAGGATTCCTTTTCAGAATTTACATCAGTATAAAGCAACCCCGACATAAACTGATAGTGTAACAAAAGCCCGAGAACACGTACATCGCATCGCAAACGCCTTGGAAAGCAAACATTGGTTTGATGGGGCAGCCCATGGGTGCGAACCAAGTGTGGACCATGTTCTGGTCACTGGGGATACAAACCAAACATGCGTGGTCCTATGTTTATTCCTGACATTTATTCCCAATGGAGCCCGAGCTAGTGGGGGAGACAGATATTACACAACAGTCAACCGCAAAATAATGTGGCTCTCACACATAGTGTTTTAAAATTATTTTAAGTAGAATTTGAAATGTCTCTGGGATTTTTGTTTGGTGTTGGCCTCGTTGTATTCCCTTTTCTTGGAATCATCACTATCCCCATTTTAAAGAGCAGGAAACTGAGGCAACAGGGGCTAAATAATTTGCCAGGATCATTCAAGACCATGTAACCCAGAGCTCAAGTCCTCAACCACTGGGCAACACTGCCCCCACCCGGGGAATACAGCATGGGTACACTTGGTGCCTCCCAGTGTGACGGGCCAATAGGCAACAGCCAAGCTCTTACTGTGACATCATGGAAGAAGACGAGGCACTTCCTCATGTTGGCTTGTGGGATTGGGTGTGGGGGGGGAGGGGGGTGGGAGGAGGGTGGCCCTTCCCACCACACTTACTACGAAGTAGCCACTTTGGAAGTCACAGGTGGCGGGGTCTGCACCAGAATCCCTCCTGCATGTGGTCTCCCGAACGCTGAATTCTATATCCAAGCTCGAGCTGTTCTCACCCAGAATATTGACCTTCACAAAAACAAGGCATCAGTTTGCCACTGATGAGTTTCTGAAATTAACATGGTTAGCACAGTCTCTCCCTGCACAAGGAGAAAACGTTACAGAATCTTTCACCAGTAAAAACAGCTACCAGTCATCTCAGCCACACCTGGTCTCATGCCCTCAGGCTCAGGCCCAGAGGAAAGGTGCTTAACCAAAGGCACACGGTACTTCAGGGAGAAGACGGAACCAGCCTTCGGGGTCCTAACTCCAAGGGAAGCATTGTGTCTAATGACTTAGGTGTATAATTGATCCTCCTTATTCACAGGTTCCATACTTGCAAATTTGCCCACTCACGAAAATTTATTTGTAGCTCCAAATTTCAACACTCAGGGTCCTTTGGCAGTCATTCACGGACATGTGACGTTTTCGTGGAAGGGGCGTGGTGACTGTCGCCTGACCAATGCATTTGAATAATCAGAAAAGGCCAGAGAGAGGCAAGCATAGGCAGCTTCCAGGTAGAACAGCAGCATACAGGATGCGGTGGGACATCACCTAACTATGAACTCATTAAGGATCACACACGCGTACATTAAGTGTGCTGATTTGCAGGTGCATGTGTGCTGGGCTCGGGTCTGTACCAAGATGGTCACATGACGGAATGTGCGCTGGGTGGCTCTGCCTCACACCAGCTCATCTCCCCGGGCCAGACTTCCATGGTGTCCGTAATTGGCTCTCTCAGGACCTATCCTCATGCTCTTATTCATTTAATTAAGTCCTCGCTTTCTTCTGTCATGAGCACAGCTAAATTACAAGCAAATTTAAACTGTTCATCTGCAGGTTGGCAAGAGGACATGGATTTCCCCACACCGCAGCCAACAGAGCCGGTGGGCAAGGAATGAGGTTCTTCATTCTGGCCCAGGTCTCTTCAGAGAGAATTCACCCTTCGGTGTGTCAGCCTATGGCACACGTCTCACACTGACCCTCCACCACGACATCCAGGGCACAACAGCTGGTTCCGGGCTGCACACCTAACTAAAGCATAGCCCATCGTCTTCATGACCTATGGCCCAATTAGAAAAGACAACTGGGACAATTCGATTTATTTCCTGGGACGCTGGAAATGGGACACAGAGCCATTTTCTGAAGAAGGGGCAAGATGACCATGGTGTATTTGGAGACTGGGAAACCATGAGCCACATGCTCTTCATGCTTCAAGAGTGAACAAGCTAAGCATGAGCGAAGGCGTCACCCAGCCAGGATGGGAGATGCGAGCAGGCAAACTGAGAGAGCACCTCCATTCCCTCCTACGTGGCCTGTAATTCATCGAACCTGTCCCACCCCCCACCTTCACCGAAACCAACTTGAGGGCATTTCTGCCCTTCTCTGCACAGGAACCTTTTAGGCCTGTGGTTCTCAACCTTCCTAATGCCGCGACCCTTTAATACAGTTCCTCATGTTGTGGTGACCCCCAACCATAAAATTATTTTTGTTGCTACTTCATAACTATAATGTTGCTACTGTTATGAATCGTAATGTAAATATCTGATACACAGGATGTATTTAGGCAACCCCTGTGAAAGGGTCGTTCGACCCCCAAAGGGATCGCCCACAGGTTGAGAACCGCTGCTTTAGGCAATCAAATCCCTGGGGACAGGGAGGGGGAGGAGATTTGCTGCCCACACTCTCATTTCCTTTGAAGGATATATCTGCTTCTCTTTCTTTGCCTGTCACCGACTTAGGCACGGAAAGCCCAAGAAAATTCATCTTTCCCTACTTCCAAAGCTAACAGGAAACAGACTACTACTAAACTGACAAAGGAAAGGCATTTCTTTATCTCAAAAGCCAGGATTTATTTCCAATAAATATTAGAAGCAGAACTGCTGAACTTGAAAAGGCCTCCTTTCTAATAAATGGGAAGTTCTTAATAAAGGATTTCAAGAGGAGCCATGGGGACACAGACTACAAAGGCAGGATGCTCGGCGGGGACCGTCTGGAGCCGGGCAAGGGGGCCAGTGAGACTCGGGAGTCTATGGCAGAATCGTAATTAAATCCTTTCTCTGCCAAAAAAATGTCTGAAAGGGGTGACTAGCCATTATCATTTTAACCTGAAAAGATACAAGAACAGTGTACCCAATGCACTGACCAAAGAACAAAGGCAGAAAGCAGTAGCAAGAGGCGTGGAGGAGAGGCACTGTGCACTTACTCTTTTTATGGAGCTTCTGAACGCCCGGAACAGATACGGGCTCAGGGCCCGAGCGTTCACTTCTGCCACCGAGGCGCCCAGGGCCTGCCGCAGGGAGGCCAGGTCGTAGTCATACACCGGGAAACCTGGGCACGCAAGCACGCGGGACACCGTGAGGCCAGGTGCACGGGCTAGGACCACCCCCCCACCCCCCCTCAGACTGAGAGGAGCCAAGTTCCCTACCTGTACAGGACCAGTTGCTCATTCCAAGAACAATCATGACCAATAACGTCTTCAGCACCATCTTCTCTGTGCTGGGAAGAATAATTTTCATTCAGAGCCCGGAGAGTGTCTCTATGCGTCAGAGGACAGCACGTCCTCCTGAGAGCAGCCCTTTCTTTATTGGGTGTGACCCAGTTTGCTCCCTCTGACTGGGGCAGTCTGGAGCTTAACCAGAAACAATTGATCCTGGGTGAATATTTACCGCTGCTTTTTCCTGTGGAAAGGTGCCAGTTTGAGGCCACTTTGAAGTTGAAACCTCAACCTGGGACTTTAGCCCACGGCAAAGACAGCAAGAGGCTTAGGGACTCATGTGTGCTGTTTGTTTTTCTCTATTTTAATTTCATCCACATGCACAGCTTATTTCTCTTTGTTTTCATTCCATTTTTGGAGGGAGGGGGTATATTTTATTTTCTATCAAACTTCATTTCCGATTGTTGTCAGTTTAGTCCCCTCTCATGTTCCTAAAAATCCTGCAATTGACTGTTTATAAAAGGTGTGTGGTTATTTCAAGGCATTTCTGGGGCTTGTAGCTGCAAAGAAGATAATTTAATCTACAGGACTTAAATATGCCAAGCAAGGACCAGCCTTCTCTGCCAATGGGCATTTTTGCGCTTCTCCTGGACAGGATGGTGGTGTTTGCATAGTGATGGTTCTTGTGCACGGCAAAACCCCAAGGTCGCTCGTGAACCATGACAAAGAAGAGGCACTTTAGAGCAAATATAGTTTGTGTGACGTGCAGGTCCTCGTGTTCTCATTCTTAGAATTCATGCAGACAAGCTGTATTGTGCTGGGGCTTAGGGAGGCCTGGACTTTCTTGGCTCCACACTTGTCAGGAATGGACCCTTGGTCATGGGACCCAACACCTCTGAGCCTCACCTTCCTTGTCTATAAAATGGATAGAAATGGTTAGATGTAAGGTATATGATTAGTCAGGATAGGGTTTTCCAGAGAAACTGAGCCAATGGGATGTGTGTGTGTGTATCATAACATATATATTTTGTTCATATATGCTTATGTTTATATATGAATGTTTATGTTTATAGGTTATACACATACATTTTAAGGAATCAGCTCACACAATGGCAGAGGCCAGCAAGTCCAAAACTCTGCGGAGTGGGCTAGCAGGCTGGAGACCCAGGGAAGAGTTGCAGCTCAAGTCCAAAGGCCATCTGCTGGCAGAATTCCTTCCTGCTCAGGGGAGGTCAGTCTTTGTATAGTAAGGCCTTCCACTTACTGGATGAGGCCTACTCATATTATAGAGACTAATCTACTTACTCAAAGTCTATTCATCTAAATGTTAATCTCATCTGAAAAATATCTTCAGAGAAACATTCAGAATAAAGTCTGACCAAATATCTGGGCACCATGGCCAAGTTGACACATAAAATCAAGCATCACATAAAGATTAAATCACAAACCCTTGAAAGAGTGCTTGGCAAATTAATTGCTCAATAAATGGTAACTGCTGGTAAGAATTCAATTCAATAAGTATTCTTAGTATCTGCTATGTTTAAGGCAACAATAATTACTGCAGAGGATGTCGAAATGAACTAATCATCTAGCTCACCTGCTTAAACACGAAAATGTAAGTGCCAGCACCGGAAGCATAAATTGCTATAAGCCTGGAGATGATGGGGACATTGGCCATTCACTCACTTCTCCTGACCGCAGTTCCCAGGTGGTCACATGTCTCTTGAACTAGGCCTTGACGGATGCAGAGGTGTCCAACAGGAGAGGTGGAGACTCCGGGCAAGAAGAAAGAACAAAAAGGAAACCACTGGGGAGAGCACAAGGTATAGCGCATGATGTTCACCAGAGGCCGGCCAGGCATTGCTGCCAACGAGGAGGAGGAGGAGATGATGATTCTGGATAGACTGAACATGACAGATGTGTCTTATCGAAAGTGCCATGATGCAAATTTTATATTATTGCTGCTACTTAAAGCAACTTTATTAATTAAAATATCGCCTGTTTTGCCTGCCCTCTGCACAAGTTCAAAATCATGCTTCTGACTTCACATATTCTCTGGACCACACATATTTACTGCTCTGAACCCAAAGGTGTTCTTTCTGTAAGTCTCACTCATCAGCACATGAGAGAGGTGTGTTAAAGGTGTATTAACAGCTCACCTGGATAATCTCAGTGTCTAAATGTCCTTTACCCCATGCAGCTCTCCAGTAGTTTCTGGCTTCATCTCAGACCTTCCTCTTTCCCCCACTAGGTTCCAGCCATACAGGTGTCCTTGAAGTTCTTTGGGACACAGAATGACTTCCATGCCATAGCCTTTTACACATTATTTCTTCCAACAAGTCATAGTGGCTTTTTTTCTTGTTTTCCCAGACTCTGTTCCTTCCCAGCCTTTGGGTCTCTGCTTAAGTAGCGCCTCCTCAGAGAGCCTCTCTGACCACCCACCTAACATCATCTTTCCTGCCTTTCAGCTCCTACTTCTTCCTCCCTAGCACTTATCACTGTTGTGACTTTGCTTTTTTGTTTGATATTATCTTTCTCTTCAAGTAGACTATAAGCTCTATGAGGCAGACACCATGCCTGTCCTGTATATACAATTCTGTAACACCCAGATAGGAACTTAATTAAATATTTATTGAATTAATTAATTAATGAGCACACCTAGTCTCTCTGAACCTTAATCCAAGTCTTTCTGTTTGGAGCCTGCAGTAATTTCTGGTATATAGAAGGTACACAAAGGGTGTGCTATGAGATGATGACCACTAAAGATTTGTAATTCTATTACTCTTAACCTGGTTTGAACTCAATTCCATTACAGTCTTCCAGATTTAACTATCGACACCACCTGGCTCCAAACTCCAGGCTCTCATTAAATGAGCAGTAATAATAAAAGCAATTGCAGAAGACTAGAGGAGATTAAGGAGACAACAATAAAACAATGTTGCTGGCACAAGACTATTGATTTTGCTTGTAGCTCACTGGTGCATTGATGGGTCATTTCATTTCTCAGTACTAAAAAGTGATGATCTGAAAAAGCCTCTGCAGAGTTCCATCACGTCTGCTAAACCTAGAAGATTAAATGTAAGCCATCCATTGAAATTCAGGCCATAATGATTTCTTTCATTATTCTTGTTTCTATCTGCAGAAACTGTACGGCATTCATTCCAGCAGTTTTCTGCTGTTCCAACAAAAATTATTTAGTTAAGGTATTAAAATTATGTGGCACTAAGTGAAGAGGGTTGTATAGTTTTTACTTACATAGTCCCTGGAAATGTATATAAAATTTATAATAGGAAGCTTAACAAGCAATTAGCAAAAGGTTGACTAAAGATGGGTGGGCATCCATATCATCTATATTATAAAATAACTAAGAAATTATAATTAAATGATCTTCCTAATATCATTTATATATGCCTAAGCGACCAGCCAACAGGCCAGTAGCTATGATGTGCACTGACCACCAGGGGACAGACGCTCAACGCAGGAGTGGAAACCACAGGCATGGAAACAGAAACAAGACTGATGAATCTGAGGGAAGGGGAAGGAGTGAGGGTGAGAAGAGATTAACCAAAGATCTTATATACATACTAGAGGCCCAGTGCACAGATTCATGCACCAGTGGGGTCCCTTGGCCTGGCCTGCGGGGATTGGGCCGAAACTGGCTCTCCAACATCCCCAAGGGGTCCCAGATTGCGAGAGGGTGCAGGCCAGGCCGAGGGACCCCACCAGTGCAGGGATCCGTGCACGGGGCCTCTAGTAGACTAATAAGATTCTTTGCTATCATCGATATCATTTCTCTTGTCTCTTTTCATTTTGCTCATCTCTATAGTAATATTATTGAAGAAAAATCACTAAGTTTGGAGCAAATGTAAACTAAGTCTTTATCTGATTGTAAACCACAAATTTTACAGCTATCTTCCAATTTTTTGTGATAACATGGTTTCTAAACTGATGAACTCCACTGTCAAAATATACCTTGATTGCCTGTTGTCCCAACCTTTCCATGTACTGGAAATGTTAATATTATTATTATTACTTTTATTTTTTTAGGGGATGACATGTGTATTTGCAAGCAAAGTAGTACCAGAGGTGCTCAAAGTGTGGTCCCCAGGCCTGCAACTTCAGCAACACTTGAAAGTCTCAAACCCACCCTGACCTGCTACATCAGAAACCCTAGGGAGAAGACTCAGCCATCTGGGTTTGCCAAGTCCTCCACGTGATTCTGATGTGGACTCAAGTGTGAGAACCACAGGTGTAGAGCAGTGATTCTCAACCAGGGGTGAGTTTGCCTTCAGGACACGGGTCAACCTCTGCAGACATTTTGGCTCGTCAACAACTAGAAGAGAGGGTACCACTGAGTACCTAGTGAGTAGAAACCAAAGATGCTGCTAACCATCCTACAGTGCACAGGACAGAGCCCTATAACCAAGAATTATCCTGCCAAAAATTCAAGAGTACTAAGGTTGAGAAACCCTGGTGAAAGGCAAGAACTTTTGATCAGCAGCCCAAGTTTAAACTATGGCTTCCTATTCATTTTAATTTCTTTTTTAATTTTGTGTTTGATGTTGTATGTCCTATAAAAATTGTTATTTTTGTTTTAAATCCACTGAATTATTTTTTTGTTTCTTCTAGTGTCATCTCTAGAAAATCTTCCTCCAGTTTAAAATCACATATTTACCTATATGTTACAATTTCCCTTTTTACATTTTAATTATTTAATGCACTTGGAATTAATTTTGATTACAGTTGTGAAGTAATGATTTGATCATTTCTTTCCTGTAGAAACCCTTTATGTCTGGAATACATATAGTGATTTTTATTTCCTGATCATCCATGACTGATAAAAGGATGTCCTCCACCAAAACAAGGGAATTAGCAAAGCAAAAGGAAGGATCAGTTTGAATCAGCTTCATCTTCATGGAACCAAAAATCCAATATTGGGTTAAATAAAATAAAAGTGTATTTCTCACATTTTAAAAAAAACTGTAATGATAAGCATCCTGGTGTTATTTGATGACTCCCCAGCTATCAGGAACCTAGATTCCTCCAAGATATTCCTGTCATTATGGCCCAAAATGGCTGCTAGAGCTCCAGCCATCACAATTTGTTTTACGCAGCTTGCTGAAGGAAAGAACAAAGGAGGAAGAGCCTCTTCTCTTTAAGGATAATGTCCAAAGGTGACATACAATATTGCTGCTTCTAACTATTTGGCAAAAAATAAGTTC
The DNA here is from genome assembly GCF_014108235.1 of Myotis myotis. Lineage (NCBI taxonomy): Eukaryota > Metazoa > Chordata > Mammalia > Chiroptera > Vespertilionidae > Myotis > Myotis myotis. Next base: position 32,908,969 of record NW_023416390.1, on the reverse strand, counting down.
CCTCATAATCCCATCACCAGGACCATCCCCACCAGAAGTAGTGGCCTGTGAACCAAGCCAGAATCTTCCCTGGGCAGCCGGCGGGGGGAGGAAAATCGCTACCACCATCATTTCATGTCTGTCCCTGAATCCCTGTCACATTCACAGAAATACACTGTGACCCAAATGGCCAGGAAGAGAAGGCCCGGGGGTGTTCTGCGCACAGGTGAGTTCGGCCTTCCTTATTCAGGGATGGCAAAATCCGAGCAACTCAGAGGGCACAGACTGGGCAGTGGGTTAGTTCCACTTGTCCTTTCTCTAACAAGAGCGATGTAGGGACACTTCTCACCTGCGGATGTCCACTGAGAACATGAGGACCGAGAATTAATCCGGGCACCGTGGATGCAGAGGCGGGTGTTCGGTCAGAGAGAATGCTCCTTCCGTCTCTGAGCACGAAGTGCTTCATCCAAGCCAAATGCGCTCCCTGTCGGAACAGGAACGCCTCCTCTCTGTTTACTAGGGGGAGAAACTGTCAGTGACAGGAGGATCCGAACAGGAAACCTTATAAAGAAGGGACCTGTCTGGGATTCTGGGGCAGGAAGGCAGAGAGCTCCCGGAAGTGGAAGGAAAATCATCCTCCCGGCCTGGACACAACTCTCCTGTGGAATGAGATTCTCCTGCTTCCTGACACTCCAAGGACAGTGGGCTGTGGGGCTGATGGGGGGTGGGGGGGTGTCCATCAGGGAGCAGAGGAGGTTGATGTGCGGTGCCTGGGCCTCCCTGGGGACGTGGGCTGTCAGGGAAACCCAAGGGGGTGCAGAAGCCCTGCCCCCTGGCCCTCCTCCCCCTTGGCCCAGAGCTGGGAACTCCCCAGTGTCTTCAGTTCTGGGTCACTGAAGGCACGTGGCTCAGCTCCATAAATTGTCCGATCCGCCTGAACGAAGCTGACAGCGCAGCTTGAAAGGAAGCCTGTTTCTGGAATAATCCCCGAGTGTGGCAGATTCCCACAAAGCAGAGGGAGCCGGGGGCTATGGGGCTCTCTTTGCAGTGGTATTACTTCAATCAGGAGGCTTGTCCGGAGGACACAAGCGGTGAAATTGGAGGTGAGAGCTCTCTCCATCAACCCAGAGGCCAGTTTCTCTTTTATTCCTCACTCATCTCTGAGAAAAACTGACCAGACATCAGAGCCATTTGCCAGCGCTGGAGTGAAAAGGGGAGACATTTGGGGAAAAGAGGATGGAGGAGGCAGGGACAGAGACTCCTGGATTCTAGCCTCCTGGGGGCCAGAGTGACCACAGGCCTGGAGAGTCAGGGCTTGGAGCAGCATCCTTAGCTCCTTCGTACTTATTTGAAAGCAAGAAGGCAAATGAGCACTGGAATTTCCCTTTCCTCCACACAAAATCATTGCAAACACCATTCCCCCACCTCAAAATTCAGCAAGACAAAAACTAGTAAAGCAAACAGCAAAGCTGGGATTCTTAGCCACTGTGCTCCACAGTTCTGAGTCCCGGCCTTGCAGCCTGTTAGAAAACCCACTGAGGGTCCCACAGTTCTGAATCCCAGCACTGCACCTACTAGACGAGGAAATTCATCCTTGTCAAACAAGAGCTTGGTAGGGGGACATTTATTTTAAAATAATGCTATGAATGTGTTTGTGCAACCCCCATAGCCCCAGCTTGATGCTAAACCAACTGTGCTTCAGAAATGTCTGCTCAGGTCTGAGCAGTGCCCGGAGATGCCACCTAAGGCTGTTTTTCCCAACAATTTCCATCTTCAGAGAATAAGGGCCCATCTACTCGTGCCTGGACTGGGGTCAGAGGGCATGGATGCTCACCTCCCATATCCAGCGTGGTTGAGAGCCCCACTTCTGAGCTTTTTGTTTTTTGAGACAGAGGCTGTGGGCAGGGAGTGTATCCATGACGACCACAAAGTTCAGTCCCATGAGGACAGAGAAGCAGCAGGGTGGTGGGGGAATGACACACACAGGTCCCCAACCCTCCCTGGAGCAAATGTGGCCTAGGAGCAGGGGGACCCTGCATCAGTGCTGATGGGCCCCGCTTCATCACCACCTGGGGTTGGGAACAATGGACATCACCTATTGTGTGCCTGTAGGCGACCCATTACCTCAATAGCCAGGCACGCCTGAGGGGTGGGGGCAGGAGGGTGGCTCTGGGTCAGTGAAGCTGGAGACCTTGGGCTACAGGTGGGGGCCTAACTGGGGTGACAAAAGGTGGGCCATGGGCAAACCTGGTCATGCTGGCAGGAAACAGACCCATGGGACCTCTGCTTGCATTCACTCAGCCCTCTGCTTAGAGAAGTCAGCTCCAGTCACCAGAACCAAGTCTCTACAGAAATAAATCTGACCAAACTAAAGAATTCTCTTTTTATCACTTTTAAAGAATGACAAGAACAACACATGCCAATTCCTCCATTATTTAATTCATTACCCCACGCATTGAAACCAAGTTGGACTACCAGTGGCCGTCCACAGGTACACAGGGCGCTCTTAGGACCACACACAGACAGAACCTCGGATTAGAGGTGCTTCAACACCTGTGCTATTTTCATGAGCGACACCTAAAAGAATGACTTCTTATGCAAAAAAACACAGAGTAGCCCTGCAAAAAACACCTACTGGCCAAGGCGAGCTGCAACAAACACCCCTCTCTCTCCAACATGAGTGAATTCTGAGCGCTGAGCAAGCTCTGATATCAGTGTCAACAGAGACCTTCTTTAGCTGCTGATGGGGATACACACATAGGCATGTGTTAAACTAACAAAAACACAGCCAGTGGAAATCTGAAAATATAGACAAATGCTTCATTTAAGGGGTTCAGCCAAGAGTTGTGCTAAGTTTTGTCTTATGGGAGGTTTTCAATTTAATGTACTGATTTTATTCAAAGTTCCTACTTGAATTGAGGGTATGGGCCTGGGACTGTGGGTTCTCTCTACACGAGCATATGCAGTGCTGTGTGCTTTATTGTTCCGGTTAGTATGGAGATGACATAAGCCTCCTCTCTGTGGCTTCAGAAAAGGCAGAGGTTCTAGTTGCCATGGTGAAATGAAAGTGGCATTCTCTCACAGAGACATCTCCCAAATGCCATTCACTGACAATGTTTGTCATGTAAATTTGATCCCATCTATTTTCAGTGTCCAAAACCATGAATTGATCGACCCTATTGACAAAGATTCCCTTTTAGGCCATTAATGGGATTGAAGTACAAAGACTGCTGTTATCTGTGCTCCTTCCTGAAAGCAGCATGAATGCTGTGAGGAGTCATTTTAAGTATGCTGCCCAGACAAAAGGAAAACAGTTTTTGTTTTTTTCATTTGGTTCATGCTTTTGTAGTTTTTCTAATTAGATTATCTTTTAATGGTTTCCTTCTAAGATTTGCTTCTTTGGCCACTGAGTTTATAGTCTATTCAAAGCTGAGGAAACTAACTATGGGCATTTGGAATGCCTTATGTACTGCAGCCCATCTCTTTGGGGTGAAGATGCCACTTGTTCCAGAGAAAACTGGGACCAGGCCTGTTCAATAAGATACTCTCGCCAATTCTCTATGAATGCCTTCACCATGCGTAATATTTAAATAAGCACGTTGGCTTCTTCCTAAAGATTAAATATAATATTTCATGTTAAGAGCTCTAGGTTCATATATCTCCTATCTTATAATCAAGTTAATAGTCCCTATTGGCTGTGAATTTATGAAAAAGCCTTGTAAGTGGTTTGATCATCAATACATATTCGTGGGAATCTAGCCGTGGGAAATTTCCACAGTGGCAGAAAGATTTGCGCACAGAGATGCTCATCCCACTGACCGACTGGAACCAGCCTTCGGTGACCAACACCGTGGAACTCACTAGAGGCTGAATATTATGCCATTATTAATGTAGTGTTTAAGAAGGCCACAGCTATAAGAAAACATCTTTGATAAAAGCTTATATGAAATTGTATATATGGCATAATGACATTGTGTAAAATTTTAAAAGAGAGATAAAACATGCATAGGAACAGACTTGGAGAAGCCTCCTGAAATGGTAGCAGTGATTATCTTTAGGTGGTGGGATTATTTATATTTTTCCTACTTTTTCATGTAGTCTAAATTTTCTATAATACCCACAAATTATTTTTAATGGGAAAATAATAAATAAGAGGAGAGAGAGGAGCAGCCAATGAAAAGCAGAGGTGCCTCTCAAAGCTCCATGTTGGGGTGATTTGCACATTGTCAGGAACGGGGTGCTTCCTTTGGTGGAGCTTCAGGTGAGTGAGAGGGAAGGGTGCAGCTTTGCCGCCTCCTTTGAGATAAAAAGCTGAATGAGGCGAGGAAATAGTTTCTCCTGGGAAGAGTGGGCTCTTCCTCAACAGCATGTTTTAAAATGTGACCTGATTTGGGAGACTTCACAATATGCCAACAAATTAGTCACATGACACAAAAAGGAAAATAACAGAGAATTGATTGGAGATCAATGAAGTAGCCACACAGATAGACACAGAGGGAAAGCACGGCCAGGCTCGTATTCTGAGGAGACATGCTCTCCTAGGACAGGCATGGCCAAAGTGAGAGTACAGGCAGAAGGAGGGAGCAGACTTTGAAACCATCAACAGCAAGTGCTGGTCACCGAGGCCCCGAGGTAACGGCAGCCTTCAGGGGAGCACTATAAGGGTGGTCTTCCTTCATCTCCACCTTCTCCGGTGAAGTCCGTCACCTGTCTCATCTTCAGGTTCAAGCACACGGGTGCTCAAGACCCCCAGCTGAGCAGTTCTCATTTAGTAACAAAGAGATTTGTCAGCCTCCTTGTGTCTTTTCCTCTCAGAGGTCTGTGGAAAACAAAGGGAGAGCACTGTGTGGAGAATGGATTCCCCACTTACATTCTCAGGATACAATTTGCTTCCAAATATATGGGTAATATGCTGGTCGTGGGTACAACTTTTGCCAGTTTGCCTATGGGAGCAACATGCCCAGGGCCAAAAGGCCAGGCTCCCTCTGCCTGGGTGAAGACCCAGGAAGTCCCCAAGTACTGTACTTGCTAGGCAGTTTCTGCATAAATGAAAGGATGAGTTGGCAATAAAGTTAAGAACTGCGGTAATTATCAAAATGATGTTTTATGATGACTCCAAAAGGAACGTCAAGTTCTTTCACTGAACTTGAATTTCAGTGCAGCAAATGCAAGAACCAGTGGATTATTGTGTGGGGATTAATCAATTTCCAGTGACTGTCCCTCCCCGTGATCCTCGGGTCCTAAGTACAAAGCTATGAGAAAACAAATGGCTTTCCTCTCACCCTGGGTCTTACTTCCTTTCAACCTCAGTGCAGGAGAAAGAAATATATATATACAACCGTCTGCTATTTCATCCCGAGTCACTGGATCAAAGGCTAGTTCAGGGAGGAAGAGCCCAGATGGACCAATGGGTAAAGACCTGCCCCCAAGTGTCCGCTCCTGTCCTACCTCCACTGTCAGATCACTCCCACCTGGGTTGGCGTCCTCTTCCCTGTCCCTGCCCAAGGAGAGTTACCGTCACCCTCAGGAGAGAGAGGTACCAAAGAGGCACAGGAAGAATCACTCTTACAGCATGTAGCTGGTTGCCTAGAAAGCTGCATTTTCAGTGAACGCCTTAGGGATATGCCAGACGGATAACAAACCAAAAAGAAAATGGATCTTATATCCAGAAGAAAAAAGTCTAAAAAACTGGACAAGCCCAATTCATTGTTCCAAAAGACACAGTGGTCAAGAATGAACGGCCCCTGTTTCCTCGTATGCTCTTCTCATCCTCCTTCCTTCACGGAGGGTCACCTAGAAATGAAGGGAGTCCTTCTCCCAAGTCACTGTCATTCATTAAGTAACAAGGGCAAGTTCATAAGAAGCCAGTCTGTTTTCTCCATTTTACTCACAGTCAACACGTTTGGAAAAGAATGAGAGATGTGGAGATCAAGGTTTAAGACATGGATATACACATCTCATTTTGAATTTTTTTTCTGATTAATTCACCTCTATGGTTTTAAAAAATCATTATAATTGTTTTATCTCTTCCTGATTTTAAAAAATATATCAGATCATAACTTAAACAAAATGGCAAATGTCCCAAAACTCAAAATATAATTTATTTAAAAGGTAAAATATTGTTTTCATTTAACACCACTATGAAAGACTTGAAATATGTTCTTCCTAAACATGCAAAGTTTCTTTTCTTGAGCAACTTGGGAGGCTATACCTGCCTTCCTGATGATATAAAATATGCATTAATCTTATTCCAACAAAGTCCCCCCTAATAGAGGGCTTGTTGACATGATCTACAGTTGTCAGAACCCAAGGGAAAGTATTGAGTGTCCAGATATATTGAAAGAGACCTGATGGTCACAATTACCCTGTAACAGTCACTCGGTGGATAGAAATTCTACAGTGGACTTAATGTGTAGGCAGAACTCAGTGTCTGCGCCTCAGCACAGGTCCTGGCACAGTTCTTTCAGCACTTAGTAGGCACTTCGTAAATATTAAGGGAAGGAAGAAAGGGAGGGAGAGAGGAAGGAAGAGAGAGGGAGGGAGGAGTAAAGGGAGGGAGGGAGGGAAGTTAGCCTACGGATTTCCATTCTTTACAATTCATTCTCAAAAACAAAATCTACTCAAATGGAATGTCCGTTGCTTTTTTCCTAGGTCTTTGTGTCCCCAACACCATTTTAAGCATTGGTTTCAGAATCTGGACAGGTAATGAGAAAACATAATGAAAGCCAATGGGAAGACCAGACAGCAAAGCCTTGGGTTCAACTTGGCCAGTTAATCAAATTTCATGTTTATTGTGTAAACGAGCGGTTGCTAAAATCTTGAGTGCCTTACTAGAACATGCTTGGTAGTAAAAGGTGATCAATATATGTTTGCTGATAGCAAAACAAGACACAGACATCTGCATGTCCCACAGCAGCAAACATAAATGATGGGTCGTGACAAGGAGGTGCATTTTCAGGCACTAATCTGTAAAGACATCCGTGATACAGAGATAAGAAAGAAAAAAATGCCAAGTCTCAGAACAGTGTGACCTTGATTCAGTGAATACCAAGCTGTCCGGGTTGCCAGTGCTTTTAAAACATCAGGAAGAGTACAAGAGCCCACTGCTGGCTGTGGCAACCTCTGGCCTGAGGGCGAAGTCAGTGCAGGAAGTGTGACCAGGGGCTTCCTCTTGTTCCGTCCTATAACCCAATATTGTTTACGTTCTTTACACAACACATTATTTTCAAATCTGACAATATGTGAAAATAAAATAACTGAGAAAAAGATCATAATTTTCAATTAGAGCAAAAAAAAGAGCCATTAAAATGACTTACCTTGTTATTATTAGAATTTTCTCCATTACGGTCCATGAGTTTTATTTGATTTTATTAGCAATCTCTTTCAGAAGACCCTTGAGATCATTAAGCTGGGAGGAAAAGAAAAAGAACTGGTGTTAAGATCGATTTTCCAACTTCGAATTTTAAATTACCACTCTATAGCTTTTCTGTGAAACGGATGTGTGTATGAGTGAGTGTGGTGCGTGCCTGGAACGGGACAGCGAGGGAGGTGATGTTTTCAGACCCTGTCCACTGCTTACTTTCTGAATTCACATCACTAGCAGATGACCATTCCCATCAGTTAGCACTAGTTTAACTCAAATGCAAATCACTAGTGATTCCTACATAGAAATAATAGATTTTAACAACACAGAGAAATATTTAGAAATAATGTTATATGTAACAAATACGAATAGTTATAAGATACCAATAAAGTTGTGCTTTGATATGTGAATAATACAAATAAAAATAATATGCAATACGAATAAATCAAGTTTTTGCAAAGTGTCCCTCTTCACAAAAAAACAAACAAAAAAACAGGATAAGTGGTAAAACAATTTCTGTAAAGGCATAATAAAATTATCTTTGATACATGCATATTTCATAAGTTTATTTCACAAGATGCACGAATCTCACTTGAAATTACATGCCATCATTGTGCACCTGGTAAAAGTTATAGACATAATGCCTTTTGTGTACAGTTGGCCTTTACTTTGCTATATCACTCACTCAGGGAAAACCTGTGTGTGTGTTTTTGTTTTGTTTTTGTCTATTTTTAATTTTGTCTTTAATTTTGTTTTATTGCTTCAAGTATCACAAAGAGTATTACATATGTCTCCTTTTTTTTTCCTCCCCTTAACCTTCCCCTGGCCTCCCCTACCCCCCAGTGTCCGGGGAGGGTTGGGGGGAGTAAGAGATCAACTGAAGGACTTGTATGCATGTATATAAGAAAACCTGTGTTTAACTTGGGCTTATTTTCAGTAATAATCTCTTCATTTAACTTTCTATTTTAAAGAACAAAAAGAAACTGTAAGGTTAGTGGCTCCCTGAAAAAGGAAAACAAAGTAAGATCCCTACTTACAGACTGACAGGCATCTGTGAGTGCTGTTGTTTTCTGGTATAACAATGAGGTGGAGACATTCTTTATTCACCAGAGGGGCTTTGAGGAGAACTCTGTGTTTATTGATGGTAGAATGGCTTTAATAAGCTGTTTAAAGTAGGGTGTAAGGTTCCAAGGGCTTGCTAAAGAAACAAGTGATGATCTCTAAACTTTATCTGGATGAAATGGAGACTCAGAGAGGAGGCATAGAAGATAGAGGAGGGAATAAACAGGAGAGGGGGCCAGGGAAGCAGGACAAGAAGCGGGGAGAGGTATTAAATCCCATGGGTGACGACGACCCATGCTGTGTGCTCTGAAGTTTGAGTCTTCCCTGGGAAACTGTCCATTCCGTCCCAAACCTACAGAATGCATAGCCTAGGTGGGCTTCTTGCAGAACCAGAAAAGGGGGTGATCTCCATAGCCAGGAGCATGCTAAGGAGACAGCATCTACAAGCACTTCTCTGAGGTCCCCGGAGACTCCTGGCTGGCACATGTGGTAAACAGCCTTCAATAGGATTTCATGATCTACGAATCCCTGAGCCCCCACCTCCCACAGCCTCCACTGCTCAGGTCCATTGTCCCCTCTGGCGGTGTCCCTGCCCAGACCCTCACTGGTGCGAAGGTCTCCCTGGTCCCCAGGAGTCAGGTCAGCTTGTCCAGTGCCCGGGATGACCTTTGCCAGACCCAGCGGGTGTCCAAGAGGCCCGAGGTTCTGCCCCGCCCATGGTTGCCTCGTCCTGGCCATTCTCTGCCCCAGAGCAGGGCCAGCTCCGAGGAGTGGCTTTTGAAGCTTCAGCCCAACCCCTACTTTCTGTCAGCTCCTGCCAAAGCCACTCAAGTGAATCCACAAGTAAAACAGCACAACACAACAACAAAAACGGCCTGTTTTCTCCACAAACACAACACCTAGACAAGTCGTTAGCTCCTGTATTCCCCAAACCAGGCAATCTGGAATGCATGAGAATACCGCATAGGAAATTGTTCCCGCAATCCCACGCTGCAGAAGTCAGCCTGCAAATGCTCCCACACCCAAACCACTGAACAAAGGGTCCGGGCACGGATCCAGGGGCAGGTCTGCTTTGATGGCCCTGAGCCCCATGCCAGCACATGGCAGGTGCTCAGTAAATTGGATGTGCTATGTGATCTAGGCACAGAAGCAGCAGACAATATGTTTAAATATAAATACTTAATATGGAAAGGCGAATATATCATATAAGGTTTTCTATATAGTGCATATTGCATCTATCTAATGGAAATAGTCTTAGAATACAATCTCCTATTGCTCCTTTCATACATTCTCTTAATAGTCTATAAATATTTTCTGATCTCCATTGGTATAAACATGATATGAATCCTAGCATGATCGTTTGTGTACAGTACTCAACTCTAATAACTTAGGAGTCTTCCCGGCCCCTCAATTAAAAATTAGCAACAATACAATGTGAGAACGAGAGTGGCCGTAATAAGATGCATTACTATGTAATAGCGTATCTCCGAAGGTCCTTTCTCCCTGCGCACACGTACCGCCCCTCAGCAAGCGGCGGTCTGCTCCTCCCCGACCTGAAGCCAGGCTGGCCTGGGCTGCTTTGACCAATACCCTGGTGGAAGGGACATCATGCCATGTCCAGGCCTGCTCTCCCTGTGCCTAATGCTCACGTGTGTATTCGTGCATCTGAGAAGCAGGTCCACTCCAGCACCCAGGGAATGTTATGCAGGGAAGCTGAATATGAACAGAGTCACATCTGCTTTTTAAAAAATAACCTTCTCTAATTTCGGACCATAACCACTGGCCTCTCGCTGAAAGCTCAAAGATAACAGAGATGAAAATAATATTTCTCAAACTATAAACAAAACGATACCTTTGCATCCAGCTGTCTAAACCGATGCCTCATTCTTCAAGGGGCAGAGAGAGAGAGAGAGAGAGAGAGAGAGAGAGAGAGAGAGAGAGAGATTGAGAAAGGGCTATTAGGCTCCATTTTCCAGTCTTTTAAAGAGAAAAACACAGATCATTTTCATTTCCAACTAAATCAATGCCAGCTGTAGTTACCTTTTTAAACATTCTCCCTAATACCCAAACGAAGCAGAATTCCACTCTCACCACAGCTAGAAGTGCAGCAAATCGATGCTACCCGTGGGGATGAAGTGGTGGAAGGTGACCCATAAGGTCCATCCCTCCCTTCTGAAGCCAGGGTCTCAGACTCTGGGAATGGAGAAAGCTTGGGGCGTCTGCTTTGTCACTCAGAGAGAAAGAGCACATGTCCCATGCTCCCCAATGGTTGTGCTGAGGCTCCCACATGGGATTCACGTGCTGCTTATATTTACTCATTTTTGTTACAGTGAATTTTGAGGTGAGTTTGGAGTGCTCAGTATTTGTGACGTGACCACAAACCATGTAGCTCACATGATAAGAAAGGCACGCTCCTAGCAGCCCTGCGTAGCACGTGACGTGTGGACCGTCTATGGACTTAGTGGCTTAGCTGGTTCTATGGGACGTTTATAACTGCTGCATGTGATCCATAAAGGATGTCCAGGATTCTCAGGGATAGTCTGCAACACATCAACCAAATTGTTTTTCCATCTTCTAATGTCTCTACTCCATTCCAGAAATACCTGTGTGGCACCTGCCTGGTGATGCCCATTGCTCATTACCTGAGGGTCTTCCCAGAACCCACCTCTGCAGCCATGGCAGAGGGGCCTACATTCTTGTCACCAGGTTCTAGGGCCCTGCTCTGCAGGCTCCAAATACTCCTTCCCCAGCGCCTAGAAGGGCAATCAGAACAGCAGGCTGGTGGTTTGCCCCTCCCTGCAAAGCTGACCCCACGTTTACTGTTTGCCATCCGCAACTGCCTGGGTAATATCTTTGGGTGCGACTGCTCTTGGCTGTAACTTCTCTCTACATAGCCGCTCAGATCAGCTGCCTACGTTCTGCCAGCTGGGTACACAGGGCGGCTTGCAGAGCAGAAACCAAGGATGGACATACTCCTCTGAGGCGTCGTTGGCTTTCGTGTTGGTCTTGACAAGGTAATTTTCTTTCATGACGCCCTCCCATGCCAGAGTCTCGTTGTCTTCATTTTTGAAACCTTGAATAATGAGACAAAGAAAAACATTCAAATTGTTTCATTTGCCCCTTGCTCCTGAATCAACACCCTTCGGGTGTTTTGGCGATGCTGGTGCCAGGAGAATCCGACTCGTCCTGGGCAGGCTGATCTGACTAATGTTACTTACTAGTGACAGCCGCAGAGAGATGGAATATTGATGAATTTCTCTGCCGGCATGAAATAGGAATGCAATCTCCATTCTAAACAGAGAGCGACCCGAAGCCTGTCTCGGTGGTTTGTGACTTAGTATAATCATTTCACTAGTGAATTTTAGTTCTCATTTCATTGTGCTCCTCTTCCATTTTGATGACATAAAAATGCTACCTGGATCATTCTGTTAAACTAGAGGCCCAATGCATGGATTCATACACCAGTGAGGTCCCTCAGCCTGGCCTGCACCGTCTCTCATTCCGGGACCCCTCAGGGAATGTCGGACTGCCAGTTTCGGCCCGATCCCCACAGGCCAGTATACATATAAAATCTTTGGTTAATCTCTTCCCCTTCTCCCACCTCCCCCTTTCCTCTAAGATTCATCAGTCTGTTCCATGTGTCCATGCCTGTGCATTGAGCGTCTGCCCCCAGTGGTCAGTGCACAGCATAGCTACTAGTCAAACGGTCAAACGGTTGCTTAGGCTTTCATATATATATATATATATATATATATATATATATAAATTACTGATAGGTTGCCTGCCCTCAACTTAAGACAGGGATAGGAATTTTGATGGAGAAGCAAATAAGGTCTGACATTGCCACCCCATTGAGCTATGAGGTCTGAGCATTAGACCTCCAGGAAAATTCTCAGGTCTCATCTTTTCCTCCGAGGGCAGGCCAGGTGTGCTGCTCCATGGGCCTGGGGCACGTTCCTGCAGTCTTGGCTCAGCTTCCTGCAGTGCCTCACCTTTCAGATGGCAAGCAAGCAAGAGAACGGAGAAGCATGTCCAGCATGTCCCCTGTGTTTCAGGTACCAGTGCCATGGACTGCCACCCTCGCATGTTCACACAGGTGTCCGCTTGGAACAAATACACTTAGTTTTTACCTGTAAATCTGTTCCTCGACACGTGAGAGCTTAGAGAGAATTGTATAATCTTCCTGAATTTAAAAATAATTCACTGGGAATCAAAGACAGCCAAAATGCAGGTGGCAGATTTGAAGCAAACCCTACACAGCAAATATACATTTATTTCTTTTTGTTATTTTTCTCATTTTTCCCCCAAGATTTATTTTTAAATGGTGGTTATTCACTTTAGAAAATAACTCCTAACTTAATCTCTTTCGATTGTATTTTTCCTAACAGCATCATTTCCAATGTCTTTTCCTCTAACTAAAATGTATGGAGGAGCCTAAGAGGAGGGCTTTAAAAATCAGCACAGCCCGGCTGTGGTGGCTCAGTGGATTGAGCATTGTCCCGTGGACCAAGAGGTCCTGGGTTCGATTCCCAGTCAGGGCACATACCTGGGTTGCGGGCTCGATCCCCAATAGGGGTGTGCAGGAGGCAGCCAATCAATGAGTCTTTCTCATCATTGATGTTTTTATCTCTCTCCTCCTCTCCCTTCCTCTCTGAAACCAATAAAAATATTTTTTTTTAAATCAGCACAGAAAGGACAAGGTAGTCCTGGATGCAGGTGGCCAGAGCGGGAATGACAAAGGACCAAGAAAAAATGGTCCAACTTTATCAGGAAATGCTGGTGGAAATTATGACATAGAATTTTCACCAACCAACCCAGAGAAGTAGCCGGTTCTTCAATAATGACCATATCCTGTGCTAGCAAAGAGGGAGATAAACAGGCTTCCCAGAGGCTGGGAAATCTGTACATGGTTACGTCCTCAGGGGGTGGAGACAAGTGGGGGCCCAGACAATATCCAAAGACTTAAAAGTCTAGAAATTTCTCTTATAGAAATAATTCCAAGGGAAAAAACCACTGATGTGCTAAAAAAAAAATCAATGCAGAGAACTGTTTATCATAATAGTATATGATAACAAAGAAGACGAAAAATCTACATGTTTAAGAAGAGACTGGTAAAATTAATTATGGTACACTGGTACATTGGAATATTCCAGTTAAAAGTTGTCATGCAGATTTTTATTTTTGAGTTTGAAAAATGGTCATGATGTATTATTAGTTAAATGAACAAATGAAAGTATAAATGTATGTGCACAGATCAAATTATCATACTCCCAGGCAGAATAATACTACACTTGATCTTAGCCAAAAGGCCGAGAAGCGATCAGACAGAATAATAGAATAAATATCAGTATGTTAACAATATTTAACTCTGGGTGGTGGGTTACATGTGCCCTTGCTCTTTCTTATTTGTGCTTTTCTATATTTTTCTAATGTCCTATTAATGAATATTGATTACTTTTTAATCATGAAAAACAATGACTTTCATAAAAATACAATTACTGGGTAGCATATTTTTTTTTATTACTTAAATATGTCACCAAAAATTTAAATTTGGATCCCACCTTTTCTGAAAGTTACTTGAAAAACCTTGCATTTTTCTCCAAAGAAGAGCAATTTCAAGCTTAAATTCCATGACTTTCCCAACATTGGAGGCAAATGCAAATTAAATTTAGGAAACAAATTACCATGAGAGGCTGTGGCACCCACAGAGCACTGCCGTTTCTGGAATTAGAGATTTCTAAGAAGGAACAAATGAGCCTGCGGTAGTCATCACTGCACCATGTGCAGAAAGGATCCCATCCTTTGGGGGTCTCCCATCCCCCCTTCTTTATTCCTTCCTGAGAGTAAGAACTGTTTGAAGAGCAAGAGTGTCTATGGCTCACACTTGTAAAATCATCACTTTCCCAGGGCCCACAGGGGGAGACAGGTGCAGGCTAACCGGGTCATTTCTAACCTGTTTGCTTCCTCAAGCTGAAACTCCTATCCATTTGCTGGCTTCTCAGTTTCCCGGTTCTACTGAACCTGGAGTGAGCACAGTGCATCTTAGGAGAGCAGACCTTCTCCCCTTGTAGCCCCTCCCCAAGCAGAACACCACTAGTGACGAGGCATTCACTAGCTCATGCAGCTATTCAGTTTTTTTCCAGATAGCACTAATTGTTAGACTTGTATTTGATTCACACGGAGTACAGATCTTCCTTCCTGCACCTTTCAACCACTGCTTGTTTTTTCTCGGGAACCATTCAGGAAAAATATATAGAACTTGTGGCCAGAGTCTCTAGTTGGCAATTCATTTGCCTCCCAATCTGAAGGCATAGCCGCTATCCCCACAGCCTTCCCCGGGGCCCTGGAGACACTCATCCGTGACTCGGAGTCAGGCAGCCAGAGAGAGCTCTGAGTCAAGTTGCCAAGTGCCTCTGACCTCGGGCCTGGTACCGTAAAATTCCAGAGCCCAGCTTCCATCTCCGATAGGAAGACTTGCCATTCTTTTAGTCCAAAATGACTCACTCTGTCTCCCAAGGCAAAATGATAGGGAGAAAAACCAGCAGCTTATCCAAATTGTCAAAACACTGTTCTTCATCAAGAAAGGCAATTACACAGGTGTGATAGCTAATGAGGACCCAAAGTGACATTTAATGTCTTGAAAATGTTATTAGAAGAGATGACTAAGAGGATTCTTTAACCTGTGACACGAGTTGGGAGTCACTGGCGCATTTACATCTTCAGGGATAGCACAGAAGTATATTATGACCAATAGTGAGGGTCACGTTCATGCTTGCTTCCATTTCCATGTCATTAAGGAACTCCACGCAAAAAAAGAAAAAAAAAGTTGATGGTTCTTGGCAAGTTTGGTTTTTCTTAATTGCCCCCAAAGATCATGGGTTTGTTGGTAAAGTTCCTATTTTTACTTTCTGAATCGTCTAAATATTTGGGTTCCACTGAAGTGACAGGAATGATCCCCTCGATAGGAAACATGAATGGCTGGTGGCACTGGGGGTCCTTTCATTGGGTACAACAGAGAAAAGACCCGAGGGAGACACAAGCACGCCCCCAGCAGCCACAGGCCACACAGCACCCAGGACAGTGGGCACAAGGCACGAACAAGGCAGAAAGGCTCTATCTCATCCTGGCAAAGCCAGTGTGAGACAAGAACAACCTGACTGTATCCCGCTAATTATTTGTGTCGGATTCTACCTTAGATCACTCCTTTCCTCGATTGCTTTTACAGAGACTTTTTTTTTTTTTTTTTTTTTTTTACCATTGAGAGAGACTTTTCCCTTTAACAGAGATTTTTTTTTTACCATTAGTGCTTCAGTTGGAGGGGACACATTTCAAGACCCTCCCCTGGCCCCCAAACTCCAAATTGACTGCTCTTCCCCGAGTCATGAGAATGAACATCAGCATCTGAGGGGCATCACTTCACATGGTGATCTGGGATTCTCTGTCCACTTCCACCTTGAGGGAAACAAATGCAGTCGGCAGGGAGGTATTGTGATGCGTGCTTTGTGATTTATGTCACCACTTCTTGCAGTACCATATATCTTCTGTCTACATTTCCCCTGGGATTTAGGATGACACTGTGACATGGTGGGCTGGGGACTGTGTGGAGCTAGAACCTGGCTGTGGAACATGGCCCGGGGTCTTGCATTAGTCCTTGTGCAGCCCTCGGCTCTAGGGGCCCCTCTCTGGTCTCATCTGACCTAACTTCCTCCTCTTCCTGACCATGCCTCGCACGGGGGCTCCCTCCCAGCCTCTGCCTCTTTGCCTGGCTAATTCCAGCTCATTCTCTGGGTCTCAACTTAAATATCACCTTCTTCCAAGAAGTCTTCCCTGACTCACCCCAGTCTGGGGTTTAAGTGTCCATAGTGTAACTCTCATGGAGCCCTGCACGTTCGGGAAAATTAGCGCTCCCTACATTTCTCAGTGAAAGCCTTTTCATTTTTGTTCTGCTCCCTGCAATCCTGACCCCCACTGGAGGGCAAGGATAGCCTCTATCTTACTGAGCACCTGTTTAGATATTGCATGAGAACTTTTTCATTGGTCCTTGGTGGCTGTCTAGAATCTGTGATGAGATTAACTGAAACATTCATGAACACTGAGGCACCCATTTCTTTCCCAAATGGCTAAAAGGTCATTTCTGGAACCAAGTTTGTGCATAGCGCTAACATCCACACCTGTCATAGATCCTGCTCAGAGGGGAAGGGCTCGGGAAAGGTTCTCTTCAAGGAAGGAAAACACAGCAGATATTCAAATTACTCCTGGGATGCGTCCATTGGAGGAGAGTGGCAAAGGAAACGCCGCGCAGCATGGAGACTAGTAGCCTGATGCGGCAGAGCTGGGTGCCTGCTGCCTGCACGGTGACAGGTGTGACCAGGAATCCGACAGTGAGAGGTCCTGGCTCCCAGAGCCGGGGAAGGAGAGGCGCCTGGGAGAGACCCGCCTGCCACCCAGAGTTTGTCAGGGCCAAGGAAATGGGTGAGCACATGAGAGACAGAACAGACTCACCTGTAGACATGATGACTCCTGCCTTCCAGAAGGAAGTGGGGCCCCACAGGGAGAGCATGCCCAGTGGACCCTGGATACCAGAGGCCCGGGGGGCAGGCCCTAGGAAAGCACTGCCACATCTGGAACTGTAGTGAGAGGGCAGCCAGGCCACTGCCGAGGGACCCACCAAGTGCCCCCACAGCAAAGGGTCAGTTTCAAACATGTGCCGGGCCAGAGAGCATGGAACCAGCCGTGACCAAGACCACTGTTTCTAGACAGGACCTCCTGCTCCTTCCCCCACTGGCCAACCGCCCTCCCCCTGGTCCCCCACCCCATGCTGAAGGTCAGCAATGGCAGCTGGCAGGGGAGAGGGGAAGCCAGAAAGACAGGGACAAGCCAATGGGCCCCTTCCTGACAACTCCACCAGCTGAAAGGAGGTGAGCATACAGGGGGAGTCTCTCCTCCGAATGGCGACTAATGGGCTGGTTACTAGAGTGGACTGTACGTTCTAATTTCTAAGTTGAAACTATTTTACCAAGTGAAGTCATTGGGAGCTTTCTAATTCCTTAAGAGCAGCCAGAAAAGTCATGAGCCCTGCGGGGTCAAGGCTAACGCTTCCCAGAGAATAAATTTCCCAGCAGCCAAGGGCAGCAACAACCCGTAAATCATGCTTGTTCAACATACTATTTAAATGATTATCATGTCCATCCCAAAGTTATTTCCCCAAATAGGACTGCCCTGGCAGATGGACAACAGGGTCTCAATTAATTACTAGGCTGGCCCGATGCCCAAGCTTTACGGACAGACAGACGTGAGCAGGGAGGCGGCTGAATAAGCCCTTATACCTCAGCTAGGGACCAGGCACACCCCCTGAAATTAACCGCTGCCTTTCATCCCAGCACACATGGTGCGGCACTCACAGCAGGACAAAGGCTCCATGGGCTTCTCCTTACAGCAGCACTTGAAGCACTTCTTCACCACCATGTAGAAGTAGGCGAAGACGACGAAGGGGAAAGGGATGTTGAGGCGGTTGCAGTACTCCTGCACCAGGAAATACCTCTGAAACTTCCAGACCTGGTCGTTGTTCTCCTGGACGGTGCCCACGGTGTAGCTGGCGGGGGAGACAAGGTCAAGCTCAGCTTCCACGTGCCTGTCATTCACTGTCAAACACTGGCATTCACTGCCGAACACGGCGTTATTGACTGTTGTCCATGACCCTGATCGTTCAAGTCCGGACAGGACAGAAAGTCCATGCTGGCATCGGGGCCAGAACAGCTCAGCACCAGGCACTCTCCAATTCAAGATGGGCCAGAATGGTGTCTGGCTTTTGGTTCTGGTTTTGTTTTTTTTCTTTTCAATCACACACACACAAAAGTTGAATAAACTCTGAAATTATTTTTATTTCAAGACCTTTCAAGGAGTCTCTTTTTTCTCATCAGTCTATTATGATGTTAGATACAAAGAGACCAAAGGTGTCCAGTCTTTCGGAAATAATGTGCCCTCCCATTCATGAAGGGCCTTAAAAATGTTCACCCCTCTGACCCAGTCACTTTACTTAGGGAAATTTCACCCAAGAGTAAGGAGGTACTGAGGACAGACAGTATGTGAGTGGATACACACACATGGCCATTAGCCACAGCACCATAGTAATGGCTGTCCCCACTCCCACCCCAACAGAATGAAACAACCGAAATGCTCGACACTAAAAATATGCCTCACACGCTATGGTTAATCAACATGATTACATTAGGCACCATTAAAAATTATGCTTGTGACTAATTTTTATACTTTAGGAAAACACTTATATAACAATTAGGCTCAAACTTGTACTTACAATGTAATCTCACTATATTATCACACCCCTCCCCCGCCCGAGACACACACACACACACACACACACACACACACACACACACACATCCCCACAGCAAGGCCCTCGTTCGGAGCAGCTCGGGCCCTCTCTCCCATCCAGGCTGTCACCCACCCCAAGCCACATGCTGCCCAGTCTCCCTGCCAACCAGTGCCCGTCTAAGTCCCTTCCCTGAGAGAAACCCTGCTACACTCCCTCTGACTCTCCATCTCCAGTGACATCGTGGCCTCAGCTCCCAGGCTGGGCTGGCGGGAGGTTTTGGTGGTAACCACGCTCCATCTCCTACGACCACATGAGCACCCTCCTCGAGCAGGAGAGGAGGAGGACGCAGGGGCCCACAGAGAGACAAGCTTTCAGAAGCTGACACTGAAAACGTTACCGAGAGATAACAAATGTTTGGGATTCAGATAGCCTGTGCCTAAATGAAACCCAGCAGCACACTGAGTGACCAAGGAACAGAGGGTGACTAAATACTGAGAACATGCACATGATTCATCATTTTCATAACCCGTCACAGATCAAAAGGAAAAATATTATTTCAATCGTTGCCAGAGTCTTCTGGCAACATTCAGCACCCTCTTCTGATTAGGAAAAAAAGCTTAATAAATAAGAAAAAGGAGGGAACTTCCATGGCAGGGTAAAAAGAAGAGAGAATAAAAAGGATTTAGTAAGGAGACTTGTTCCGAAATAAATAAGCACAACTTAAATAGTCTTCAAAAAGTGGTAATTAAAATATATGTGTATTAGAAAAACATATCTTGCTCACAACAAATGGCTAGAAAAAAACGTAACAAAAATCTGCCAGATCCATGTGAATAAAACTTCATGGAGAAACTGCACATAAGTGAATAAATGGAGACACCGCATTTTTAAAAAAATGCCAGCTTCCTTCTCCTAAATGATTCTACAAAGTTAACATCATGACAATAAAATTCACAAGATTTTTTTTTTTTTGAAGGAAAAAAGGATTTCAGAAGATGAGACTTAGGCGCCTCCATATGATTAAATATACAAGAAAAGCCAGGAAAGTTTGAATAAGAATAATGAGGGGACTTGTACAACAGATGCTAAAATGATTTTTAAAGCAGTAATTAAAGCCATTTGGTAGTAAAGACCAAAATAGAAAGCTTGATCAACAGACCAGAATGAAACGTCTACAAAAAAATTACAAAGAAAAAAGTAGATGCTAAAACAATGGCTGAATTTTAGAAGAAATTGAAATTCAAGAAACTTGCCTGATGGACTTCCATCAGGTAAACCCTCCTGAGGCTTTTCTCAGATTGCATACAATTTCTGTTTGTGATTCCTCGCCCACACGCCAGCAGTCTCCAGCCAGCACTGCCCATGACCCTGATGACCCTAGCTTCTTGCACCCTCACAATACCCCAGGGGCATGAGTTACAATGCTCCCCATGTCTCAGGTTCAAAATCAGATGTAAGACACAACCAGAGACTTTGTTGCACTGACTGTTGAAGTGCTAACTCGATTTGGTAGATTGCTACCAGATAACACAGCTAAGGTGTTGCCATAGGCCTGTGTCAAGACCCATCAAATCTCTCTTCATCTATAGGAAAATGTCCCAACCCTGTAACCTGGCATAAAAGACACTCTATAACCTAGTACCTGCCTCCCTGCCCACCATTGAGGTTGTCCATTCTCCACAGGCAACCTTAGTCTCCCCATTTCTCCCTCCCCGGCCAGGCTCTGGGCTCCTGGGGTCCGCTGGGCAAATGTCACCTCTGCTGCTGCTGCTGCTCCTAGCCCCACCCCCAATGTCAGTCACAGTCAATCACTCTGTCCTTGTGCACCACAGTGCTGTGTAATAGCCTTTTTATGCAGCATTTATATTATATTATATTATATTATATTATATTATATTATATTATATTATATTATATTATTACTAGCCCGAGCTCATCTTCTCCTTTACCAGCAGAACAAATCTCTCTCTGTCTCTAGGTCCTCATTCATAAATGATAACAGAGCCACACCTACACTAAAATGGTTAATAATTCAATGAGGTTGCACATGTGAGCACCTGGGTGTGCCTAACATGAGAATGGGTCAATAAATATTAGCTGCTGCTCCTATTGTAAGGATCTGACCTTCTTTTTTCTTTTTTCACCCCATTTCAATACCCTCCTTTAGATTGCTATACCGGGTGATTGTTTTCTTTTCTTTCTACTTTTCTGCATCTTCATAATGAACATGTATTATTCCTAAGATTAAAAATATTTTTTATCCTGAGATATTATCCTAGATTGGAGCATGTTTGCCGAGTCTTTCTCAGAAATGCCTGGGGTGGATTTATCTCCAGAACACGGCACCCGTAAGCGCCATGTCTCTGGGCTGAGTCATTTACTGACCTTAACGTCACTTCGTGTCTCTGATAAGCCACACAGGGCCTGTGATCAATCATTTTAATGTAGAATTATCACAGATGTTTGCCCCATTTCCTTTCTCCGTGGAACACCATCTAGAGAGCACTCTGACACTGCGTTAAATTCCCAACCGGGCCTTTACGTTATAGTTCCCAAGGTGGCCATTGTGTATGATTAAGCCTGTACATAAATATTTGATGTGGTGCCAGACAGGGGTCACAGCGCAGGGCATTGGCAGGCAGACTAAGCGCAGAACACCTATCACAGCTGTTAGACCCTGTGTTCCGACCTTTTAGCCCAAGGATGGCAAGGGGACTGCTCCGGTGCCTCTCAAGTTCCCAGACAAGAATTAGCAGAGGAAAGGTGCTGGTTTAACCCGGGACTGGTCTGGGAGGCCCCCCCAAGGAAGACAGTGTCCCCAAGTTGTCACACTTAAGCAGTGAACAGTGAATGGGGCGACAGTGGGGTACAGCCCAACAGCCTTGGCTCATGGGCAGGGGACCTGCGGTCGAGCCTCGAATGGACACAGGCAAGCCAGACAGCCCCGTGGCCCAGGCCACAGTTGCTGAGCATGTCCGCGACCTGAAAATGACAGGCTGGGCTCCAAATGCTACCATTTTATGATTGTAATACAGATAATGGGTCACAAATGTGCCAGGGGCCACGAGAGTGGCTTTTGTGAGCAGGTCACAACACAAAGACTTGGGACAGCCAAGTCATCATCTGCTCTGTGCCTCACTGAGACTCGCTGAATCGTGGATCAGAGAGACCTTGGCCTTGGGAGCCGCCATCTGCTTGTTTCGTGTCTGTGGATATGGTATTAGTGGTGGGCTTTACAGGGACTGTCTGGTGTTGGATGTGACAGTTGACAGGATGTTATCACTAAAACAGGACCCTAAGCAGCCCACTTCCTCCCTCTCTTGCTTCAAGTTTAGGAACTGGTGATCCCTTTTCCGCCCACACGTGGACACAGAGTCACCCATCACCTGCCACCAGTCTCTGCAGGCGCAGATGTGGGGACCCCCTGCCTAGCATCATTGACTAAGTTCCTGTGAGCCACACAGGCAACTGCCTTCCTCATCCTTCCCTGGCCAGCAGATTGGGGCAGAGAGGGGGTCGCACATGCCCTCTTTAAGTTCACATGGGACCAATGGCCACATGACATTCGTGGCCCCGGCACCAGGCGCAGAACAGATATTACACATCTATGCGGTGAGTCCCTTGCTGGCCTGCCAAGCACTCACTAAACAACAGCCCCGGCAGCTCAGCTCCCAACAATAACCAAATAATGAACCAAACATCGAAAAGAACCTGCTCCTTTCATTCAGCGAACAAACCCACAAAGTGCCGGGTGCTGAGCCAGGCACGCGCTCCTCCCGCAGAGCTACTGTCAGGGAGGAGAGAAGGCTGTCACTGTGCAAAGGGCCCAAGGAGTCTCTACACAGAGTGGGGAGGGCACTGGGACCACTCAGGCAAAGGATGCCACTTGGCTCCTTAAAGGGCCAGCAAGAGCGGGGCAGGAGGGGGTCACAATGGGATAGGTTACCCTGGCAGAGAGGCCAGCATGTACAAAAGCATCAGGCATGACAGAGCGCCCTGCTCAGGACAGACACCTGGGTGCCTTCCCAGGACAGATGGTAGGGGTTGAGCCTAAAGGTGTGTTTGAAGGCCGGGTCACAGATGGCCTGAGCAGGGGGAGCTAAGGAGCTTGAAATTTACCCTGAACTCTATGGGGAAATACTGAAACCCTTTCATAAGTTCAAGCAGAGCATTGACCTTTCAGAAGCATCAGTGCAGAGGCTGTGCTGGCAGAGGACTTCCCTGCCCACAGAAAAGCCAGGTAACCCCTCACTGCCAGGTCCCCAGAGGCACGTGTCCCCACCCAGCCCCCACCAAGGGTTTCTCTTCCCCCTCAAAGCTTAACAAATAATTTTAAATTTGCATTCTGTTGCTAAACTGCCTGTCTGTGCCAGGTACTCAAAATGACTACCTCCCTTAAAGCCACAACATAAAACCAAGGGACTCCCTCTGAAACTACCACATGGGACTCTGAAACTCTCCTACGAAAGAGGAAGGGCAAATGAAAACCATGAGTTTCTAAATGTATGAAGAAGAATTGCCAAACACAATGAAAATACTTTGCAGTCACCATCACATCCTCCCTCAGCTTCGTTAGACAGAAGCCGCAAAGGAGAGCCACTCTCCTGACTCCTTTTATTTGTATTGAAAAGGAAATTCTTAGAGCAGCAACTAAATAAAGGCTGAGTTGTTACAGCCCTAGAATCCATGTGGCTGAGTTCCATGGAGAACAAGAACGCTGGAGATGAGCCGAACTAGGTTCTGTCCCCATTGTGCCAACACCGGGCGCTCAGGGAGATGACGAACCGGATGCTAACTGTGGAGTCTGGATGTCCTGGAGGCCGTTACAGAGGCTGGTCTTTGGTGTCAAATAAACTTCCAGCACAGCTAATAGGGACACCCTGTATTTTTAATATAGTCTCTTTGAGGCCCCACCCCCTTTAGACAGCCTGTCCCCTATGGCTCTTCCACAAGCTCCCCAAGGATGGCCTTCTCTGCTCTGCTCCCAGTTCCTCCAGCCCCTATCCCCAGCATGGGCCCTCATGGCACAGACACCAGCGACCGCCTGAGTGACACGCACCCAAACATGGCGACCAGCAGGTTGACCAGCAGGATGTTGGTGGACAGCATGTAGATGCACACGAGTGGGATGGTGATCCACTCAGGGAACCGTGGTAGGTTGTGCTCATCCAGCTCCACACACAGCGGCTTGGACTCGTTCCCAGTGAATGTGCAATGGGAAAAGTCATACGTGGTTCCTGAGGATGTGGAAACCAAAAGGTAACGTGAGGACCCCTGGAGGGGCCAGCCCAGGGGAGACAAGATGATATGGTCTCTACCATGTATTGGGCACTAAGGTGGACATAAAATTCTGTTCAGGAGCAAAGCAAAGCTTCTGAGGGTGGTGTTCACTCCCTAGTGTTGGCCCAACTCAGGCCATGTGCTTCCAAAACAGCCCCAAGGGTCAGAATGGGGAGCCCTGGCTCTGGAAGCAACAGCCTCCTCTCAGCTGGGCCCACCCAGGCCAAGTCAGGCTCACCATCCACATCACTGGGCACCTGGCCAAACATGGCCAGGTAGGGTTCATAGATGACCGAGCGGAAGATCCACCTCCAGCGATGCTCATTTTGCCGGAGGATCCCTTGCCTGGCCACGCCGAAGGCCATCATCCACACAGCAAAGAGGAACAGGAAGAAGAACACGTCGATCAGCTATCAAGGGAAGACATCAGAACTGAGTCAGGATGGTGCCCGGGTGGTGGGTCTGCTCAGTTGACCATGGAGAGAGCAGAGGTTTAAGGGCCTGGGGAATTAAGTCACCCAGCATTTGCTCACTGATTTTAAAAATGGCCATCATCACCCGGCTGGCATGGCTCAGTGGTTGAGCATTGACCTATGAACCAGGAAGTCACGGTTCAATTCTCAGTCAGGGTACATGACTGGGTTGTGGGCTCAATCCCCAGTGTGGGGTGTGCACGAGGCAGCCGATCAATGATTCTCTCTCATCACTGATGTTCTATTTCTCTCCCTCTCCCTTCCTCTCTCTGAAGTCAATAATAATAATAAATAAATATATATATATATATATATATATATATATTTTTTTTTTTTATTTTTTTTTTAATGGCCATCATATCCTTTGGGTCTAGGGGACATCTATTTTCCAGAATTAAATTTTTGTTGGTAGGTCTCCAAACCAACTCAGCAGCAGAAGCTTTCTGGGTAAAGGACCAGCCTATGAGCAAAGGAGAAACCCAACTTTGAAGCCCTTCTCTATCTCTCATGATTCCCATGCTCATTAAAACCTTAAATTATCACCTTCGTTTTTTGGATTTGTTTTCTGAGAAAAACCAAAGCTATCCTTATTAAACAAGAGTGCACACTTTGATTTTTTTGAAATTTTTGCACCCATATTATGACTTCATGGTGACTTGATATCTTAGATATGCTTTGAATTAAAACCACAGACTCAAAGAACCTCCGTGTTGGAAAGGAAACTCTGGATGAGCTCATCCCAACGCCCATCTGATTTGCAGACAGAAGCAGGAGAGGTCTGGGTCATCTGGAAAACCGGCTTTGGAAAGCCACGTCGCCTTGCGTGGCTCCCTCTCTGCAGCATTATGAAAGGGCTCTTTGGTGCTTGCGCTCCACCTACACTACATGGCTATCAGATAGACGTTTCAACCCTCACTGCACTTCTCGCTCTCTGCATGTCTCCAGACAAACAAAATAACCTCCTAGACCGCTGTCCGCATCTATGGGATGGATATAACAGTCCCGATCCTGCCTGTGCTCTTAGTGAATTATGAAGACTCAAATGAAAGTGCTTGGTGGAGTGTACACCTAAATTGATATCTTCATTAGCGACTCACTGAATTGTACTATTTGCTCCTAACCATCATCTTTTGTTCAACTGCAACCCGGAAGAAGTCCCTGATGCAAACACATCAAAGAAAGCAAACCTTCCTGACTGTGAGATGCAGTAGTCACTCTTGGACAAAATGCTCCTATCAACAATGAAAGGAACTCCAGCAAGAACACTGGCAACCACAGATACCCTCCATGCTTACCATCCTCTGCAGCATTATAATCTTGGGTCCTAAATTTCTGCTGACAGTAAAAATGTGGATCAACCTTAGAGTGAATATAATATAATCCAGGCAAAAAATGACTCGTCCGGAATACAGAGAGGCTTTGTTGGAAGAGTGGAGCCTGTGGGCAGAAGGGGAACAGCATTTGTGAGATACTGACAAGAAATTTCAAAGCTTTGTTTTTAAAAATAACCAAACATGAAGAAGCAGCTGAGAGTCGGGGGTACTGAGAGTAAGTAGAGACAGACCATGGATTCCACCCACCTGTCAGTCACTGAAGACAAAGGCCATGGTCTTCTGCCCTCAGGGGCTCCAGCAGAGGCAAAGACGTCACATAGAACAGAACATTTAGAGGTCCCAGCCATTCCAGTCCTTCATCCTCAGTTACTATTACCGGAGCCCAATCGCAGCATTGCTACCTTCCTGGCTCAAGGATCCCAAACCCCGCTCCAGCCGAACTACCTGGGACCTGATCCTGCCAGGTTTCCCTTAACGAAACTCACCTCATTCGCACCCGATCACTGGATTCGCTACTTGCTCGCTAATGGGTGAATTAAAAGCCATACGCACTTTCTAGCTGGAATGCCCTAGAAATCATGTCCAACCAATTGTACTTCAAATGTTGGGCCCTTACTGTCCTCAAAACTGCCTGGTACTGGCACAAGAACAGACATATAGACCAATGGAACTGAACAGAGAACCCAGAAATCGACCCAAGCCATTATGCTCAATTAATATTTGACAAAGGAGGCAAGAGCATACAATGAAATCAAGATAGTCTCTTCAATAAATGGTGTTAGGAAAATTGGACAGATACATGCAAAATAATGAAACTAGACCACCAACTTACACCATACATAAAAATAAACTCAAAATGGATAAAGGACTTAAACTAAGACACGAAACTATAAAAATCTTAGAAGAATCCATAGGTAGCAAAATATCAGATATATGTCGTAGCAATATCTTTACTGATACAGCACCTAGGACAATGGAAACTAAGGAGAAAATAAACAAATGGGACTACATCAAAATAAAAAGCTTCTGCACAGCAAAAGAAACCATCAACAAAACAACAAGAAAGCCCACTGCATGGGAGAACATACTTGCCAATGTTATCTCCGATAAGGGTTTAATCTCCAAAATTTACAGGGAACTCATACAACTTAACAAAAGGAAGATAAAATAACCCAATCAAAAAATGGGTAAAGAACCTAAATAGACACTTTTTGAAAGAGGACATGCAGAAGGCCAAGAGACATATGAAAACATGCCCAAAGTCACTAATCATCTGAGAGATGCAAATAAAAATGACAATGGGGTACCATTTCACACCTGTCAGAATGGCTATCATCAACAAATCAACAAACGACAACTGCTGGAGAGGATGCAGAGAAAAAGGAACTCTACTGCACTGCTGGTGGGAATGCAGACTGGTGCAGCCACTGTGGAAAACAGTAGGGAGTTCCTCAAAAAATTAAAAATGGAACTCCCATTTGACCCAGTGATCCCACTTCTAGGAATATATCCCAAGAAACCAGAAACACCAATCAGAAAGGATATATGCACCCCTATGTTCATAGCAACACAATTTACAATAGCTAAGATTTGGAAACGGCCTAAGTGCCTATCAGCAGATGAGTGGATTAGAAAATTGTGGTACATCTACACAATGGAATATGACTCTGCTGTAAAAAAGGAGGAACTCTTACCATTTGCAAGAGCATGGATGGCACTGGAGAGCATTAAGCTAAGTGAAATAAGCCAGTCCGAGAAAGATAAATATCACATGATCTCACTCATTTGTGGAATATAATGAATAACATAAACTGATGAACAAAAATAGAGCCAGAGGAAAAAAACATTTTAGAATATAGTAGAAGAATTCCTGTTACTTGTAAATTTTTAATATTTCCTACAACTTTTGTGATATTATACCAGGGGTGGGCAAACTTTTTGACTCGAGGGCCACAATGGGTTCTTAAACTGGACCGGAGGGCCGGAACAAAAGCATGGATGGAGTGTTTGTGTGAACTAATATAAATTCAAAGTAAACATCATTACATAAAAGGGTACGGTCTTTTTTTTTTTTTTTTAGTTTTATTCATTTCAAATGGGCCGGATCCGGCCCGCGGGCCGTAGTTTGCCCACGGCTGTATTATATACTATGCTAGTACAGTTTTGGTAATATTATTATATTTAAAATATTTTTCTTGAAATACTAATGTTTATTGCATGTAAATGGCTAATTATTTTGTATCTACAATCTGGTAATAGATTTATTTTGTATATTGTAAAAAAAAAAAAAAAATATTGGGGGCTCTTAACCTAAGCAGAAAGGGAGTTTCCTGGATGAGGAAATTGAGTTTTTACTCCCTGCAAATGATAGATCAAGCATTCACTGTAAACACCTCATTCTGGGGTACAAATATGGATCATCAGGCTCCTCTGCAAAGGGACATCGTGTGCTGCTCAAATAGAACTCGGAGTCCACCTAAAGCTATGTGGGGAGGGCAGGCCTGGTTGGACGCGGGCACAGGCAACGCGAGCCGTGGTGCTGGGTGGACCCCAATTTTTTCTCTATCCCTCGGATTGCACATTGCTTTTTGCCTTTGACCATAATTTTAGATTGGTTTTTCTAGTGTGATTGCTTTTAGATTGGAAATACACTTGTAGCGAGGAGGGCAGGCTCCATAACCAGCATGCAAGTTGAAATTGAGGGCATTTTGGAAGATTGTATGGCCTCAAATGAAAACACTGTGTGATATTTAAGATCCTCATCACTTTCTACTCTTCTCAATTTCTAATTATCTCCCCCCAAGTTCTGTGTGAGCACAGAAAAACCTGTTGGAAAACCAGGAAGAGTCCCTTTCAATTACAGGTCACCAGGAGGGGACGGGAGAGACAGCTCTACACTAGCACTCTGTGCCTCCGGGAAGCAGGGACAGTGGCCTTCTGGAACCACCTCTGACAGGTGGGGAACTGGCTTATCTTGGGCTTGAATGTCAAAGATCTTTCCTTTACCCTTTCTTCCAAGAGAAGCCCAACCCACCTGAAACTGGGAAAACAGTGAGGACTACTTACCGAAATGCAATTCCTGCGATGAAATAAAAAAGGCCAAGCGTGTCCATAACGTTCCACAGGTCGGTAAAATAATTCATCCCATTCATGTACCACTGCAGTGCAGAAAGGGACAGAGAGAGGACGTGAGCGGCGTGGAAACATCACTGCTTCCGGATTAGCTCACGTCCACACATTTTTTCAAGCTCCTTTGGAGCCAGTGATGTGCTGGGTGAGCCCTGGCATGTGCCTCGTGCTGATCCAGGGGGACCGGAGGTGAGTTGCATGCTTGCTGCTCTGTTATACAAGTGCTGCTGATGAACTCACCAGAAGGGAATCCTGTATCCTCACAGTTCTTGAAAATGAATGTGCAGAGAGTGAGCACAGCCAGTGGGGGCAGACGTGGGATCCCCGTCCACCGAGTACCATGGTGTAGGCTGTGCCCTGCACAACTCTAGAGGATGTTCTCCATATTGTCAGCATCGCAGATCCGTGTATTTATTGTAAGAATTTTCTAACATGTACTAATAAAACATCTTGATACAAAGGAACCTTTTAAAAAAAATTGCACAAATGTGCTCTATGTGGCATCTCTGAGGACAGCTGTGGCCACAGAAATAAGTGATAAGAACAGTGTGTGCCTCCCTGATCCTTTCAGCATGACTGGTATGGACCAGTCCTGGCTTCTTGGACCACCCAGGGATGGAGAGGGACAGGACTGTCCTTCAGGAGGCTGCATCTGGCCAGTCCCTCTGCAATCCAGGACATGGGTGGTCCTTTGACCCTTCATTCCACCATCTACTCAAAACATGATTTGAAAGCCCACGGGGCTCCACACACTTGTGCTGGGCTCCCGGACCCAGAGGCAGGGCATGAGGTGCAGTGCTGAGTCTCAAGGAAGCCACGGGCCATTGGGAAGGACAGATTAAATATGTTTAAAATGAAACCTGATAAAGACCGATGGGGAGGCAAGACCAAAGCCCCAAGGGAGCTCAGATAAGGAAACCACCAGAAGGCAGGAAAGCAGTGTCCTCAATGGAACAGGGTACTTTTCAGTCTTACTGAGTGATCTCACCAAGATAGGTCTGTCTGATATTCAGATATTATATTTCCTGTTTTGCAGCTGAAACCAAGGTCTGGGGGGTGGGGGTGGGGGTGGGGGTGAGCTAAGGAACTTGCTCAAGGGCAGACGGCAAGCAAGTGGCAGTCTCAGGAGTCTGAATCTTAGATTCCTCTCTGGACATCACCCAGCTTCTTTACTAGTAGGTCACACAGGGATCCAGCAACCCTAGACTTGGAGGGATTAAAAAAGCATCATTGGTTTTTCAAGAAGCATTTCCTTGCATTCATTTATAAATGCAAACAGCAACGCTCCAGTACAGAGGAGGTAAGTGCATTGTGAAATCTAGCACCAAGGAGATAGAAAAATCTCCAGGTCTGAGCAGCTTCAGTGTGGCCTCGTTTCACTGAACTTGTAGGCTCAGAAATCACATCCAGACCTCTAACCACCCATTTGGGTGGTCGCAATGACACTGACCTCCACCCACCCAGAAACATTTGCAAGAAGAGAGTGGTTAGGACAGGCCCCACCTGTAGCACTGCTTCCCCTGAGAAACCCTGGCCCCGGGGCAGGTGGGCGACCCAGCTGCCCCAGCCTAGCTCAGTCCCTGCCCATGAGAGTCCCAGAAGCCTGGCCTGCGAGCTGGAAGAAACCCGAAGTAGATCAGTTTTGGGGTTTGGAGGCACCACCCCAGTGAGAAAACATTTTTTAAAAAATAAACAGAGGCCTCTTTTCTGAATGGAATGCCAGATATGGGCTACATTCATAAAGTACTGGGGCCATATTTCTTCATATCGTTCATGATTTGGGGATTCAAAGGGCCTCAAGATTGCACAGTGTGCTCCACAAAGAGACGATGGGACTTACTTTAAATGAAGAACCACAATCTGTTTAGTGGACCCAAGAGTTATTTAATGACTGTATTGGAGCGTATTGACTGCCTTGGTTAAAAATTCCAATTTAGCATAGCATCATCTGCCCCTGGGGGAGGGGATATGGGGATACACTAAAGAGCACATTGTCTGACACCCAGACACAATCTAAAACAGTAACATCCTGCTTGGTTTTGGTTTTTCTAACAAGTGCCAGTGAGGTTAAGTAAGGCTGCACCAGGCCGGCAGAACTGTTAGAGGGCTCCAATCAAATTGAGGATTCCCACTGCAGGAGCCTGAAGACAGAAGAGAAACAGCGACCCCCAGTGGCGGATTCCTTTCTTGACAAGCATCTTCCAGGCTGTGTTCTGCAGACACCCTCACAGACCACTAAACCAGAGCTGTCCTCAAAGGGCAGGGCTGCCCTTGAACCCACACTCCTGTCCCACACCATCGCCTTAACACACAGTATTGCTGAATGGACGCTGACCCATTCAAATGCCACTCATAAAAAGAAGGAGAAGAAACACTTGGACAAAGTTATAGGTCCTCATTAATCACCCTCCCTATCAAACATCACCCAATCTGAAGGTAGACAGGATAGCTGGGGCTCGGCCAGACCCTGGGGGCCTCACTCCCTTGCCCCTCGCAGGACCTGGGAATGACTGGGAAGTGCATGCTTACCCAGCACTTCCACAGCCCACTTCCCTCCCCGAGGCTCCTCCACCTGCCCACCATCTGCTCCCACCCAGCATCACTTCACACAACACCTGCCAGGGCTCTTCTCCCAGAAAAACATACCTATCCTGAGTCTCCTTCCTGCATGACCCGATAAGTGACTGAGCAGTTAAATGTTCTCAATTTGTATGGAGATGTTTGTGACTTAAGGACACATTTTACTGTTACCAGTCCCTTGGGCCAACCTCCCAGTAAGCGTAAGACTCTCTCTTTTAGGGTTGCCCTCCTCCCCTTGACCCTGCCTATCCTCCCAGAGAGGTCCCTGCCAATCATCTCTAACTGGTAGAAAGCTCCGGAAGGACAGAGATGTCTGTTGCTTCACTGCTGTATCCAAGTCTCTAGAACAGTGCCTGGTGCTCGATAAATATTGGCTGAAAGAATGCATAAATGATATGGGTCTCCCTGCATCTTCCATCCAGGCCAAGATCTGTACTACAAAGCAACCTGGAATCTGTCCTCTCTCCAGACCTCATGGCTTCTTCAAATGCCTGGAGGAAGCAAACAGTGCCTGGACTTTGACAGCGGCTTCAGTGTCTTAATGTCACGGGGGAGGCAGGGTCAGGAACAAGACCAGTGGAGAAATGTTGGGAGCATGAGTGAGGGGCAGGAATGGAATGGGCCTCAGATTTGGGTGTCCCTGTGACAAGGGAAAATTTGGACACAGACATGCACACAGAGAGGATGCCCTGTGAGCCTGAGGACACAGTTCAGGTGACACCTCTACAAGTCAAGGAATCACAAAGACTGCAGCACACCTAGATTTCCCTTGCTGCCCTCCCAAGGAACTAGCCCTGCCGACAACTTGATCTTGAACTCCAGGCTTCCAGAAATAAGACAGTGAGCTTCTGTTGTAAGCACGCAGCTGGTGGTGCTATGTCATGGTGGCCCGAGCAGGCTGGTGGCCTTAGCGGACAAGCTGGATTGAGCTGTGACCCCCTAAGTCAACCCATGAAGCTGATTTGAGATCACCAAAATCTTCTGCACGTCAGCAGGCCCTGTCCTTGGCGGGGGGGGGAGGGTAGGGAGCTTTCTGGTAGACATAAAACCTGATAATCTTGCCGTGCTCAACACTGACTTGTGTCATTTACCTTCTTCTTTCTCCACCTCCACCTTGTCTCCATCCCTCACCTGCACTTCACCCTACTGGGCAAGGGAAAGCAGGACTCTTCCCATCTGTCAAACCCATGCAGACATCACTAACTGATCAAGACACCCACCCCTCACCCACCCACCCCCGCCTACTAAGAACAGACAGAGCCTTAGAGTCTTTCCAGAACAACTAGAAGTCACATAAAAACGTCTATCAGAGTTGACATGTTAGTTGAAACCAATTTAAGATTTCTTTACTAGGCAGTGACTCTGTGAGGTCGAGAACAGCATTCTCCATCCTTCCAAATCTCTTGAAGCATGGGGCATAGTGTCTCATATGCTGTAGGCACATAGGCCCTACGTGTCGAATGCATATGATGTTAGGTTTAGACTCAGAAGGGACAAGAAAAGGGACTACTCTGGCAGTTCTCATAATCTGTAAACTGCTAAGTCTGACCAGCTTTCCTGGGGTCACTTTTAATAATGGTTTAGGGACAGCACCATCCTTCACCATCGATATTTATTTATTCAATAATTAGGAGCTGAGTGCCTACTCCATGCCAGTCCTGGGCTAAGGTTTTGGATTCAGTGGTGGAGAATGCAGATCTCAGGAAACTGCAGAAAATCACCATGAATAATTCACACAAAGTTGCTGCAGTCCACAGGGACTTCTATGACTTTCCAGTATGTCCCTTGGACACACAGGGCATTAAGATGCTCTGAGCTGGAAAGCCCTCCCACTCCCCTGTGACTCATCCCAGTGCCTCCCGTGGCGACAGCCAGAGCACAGACGGCTCCTGGTTATGGGCATGGTTTAAGCCCAAGGTCAATGTGCTCTTTGGATCCACTCTCGACGCTGAGGCATTCATCATCCATGAACATCAGTTAGGGAGCAAAGAGCGCACTGGCACTCAGAGACCTCACTGGAGTGCTGCGAGGCTGAAAAGTCCATGGGCTACCGCACATTATTTTGGGGAAAATAATGACTTTGGAACTTCAGAAGCAACTTCTGCTCCTCTTGGGCATGAGGAAGATACTGCCCCTCCCACACCCCCCGCTCCGAGGGAGGGAGAGGTGCCCCATGTGGGGCTGTCCTACCTGTCTCACTTCATCGCAGAACAGGACAAAGACCAGCGCGTAGAGGACCAGCTCGGGCAAGTGTGGCACCGAGTGGAAATCCATGAGCAGCACATAGGCGAAGAGCAGGAGGAAGGCAATGTAGAAGATCACGTTCCAGGAGAAGACCACGAAGGGGGAGGTGAAGAAGGCCACATAGTACCACAGGAGCTTCCGGTGCCTGTCCACCGGCTTCTTCCTGGACAGCGTGAGAGCATCATCACTGTCCTCGCAAACACAGACCCACGGCAGGGGCGGGGGGTCAGGCTGCTCTGAGATGGACCGGCCAAGCGTCAGCCCTTGGCACTTCATGGTTAACAAATCTCAATTCTGCCTACGAGAGTGGAGACATGGCCCCACCTCTACCTGTTTAATATCAAACCCAGGGAAAGGAAGAGATGATCCCAGACCTAATTGTAGGTGGCAGAGTGAACATCCTAAGTTGCAGGCCTTACAGTCCTTTACATGGGAGCGCGCACACGCACACGCAAACACATACACATGTGTCTTGGTTTCATACCTAAATGATACAAAGCCACAGCCAACCAAGGGTATGATAAATAGACACAGGATAATCTTCCAGTTCTTGGTGTCTCGGGAGATCTCCCCATACCATTGTTTGGAAAGGAAATTCTACAGGGGAACAAAGACAAAGGACAGGGGTCCTTATTAATGCTATGACATGCAGGACGGTACCCAACCTTTCTTACCGGCCCTCGCACCGCCCCAAGTAAACAGGGTTCTTCTCCGTCTATATCAGTTACCTGGGTCCTAAGGGGCTATGACCACAATTTGAAACTGTTTAATTTTCAATCCTGTCCTTACATGGGTTCTGTATGGCGAGAATTATTTCACGGTTAAACAAATCCTGCCCACTTCCCAGGTGAGGAACCAAGGCCCTGAGAGCTTGTATAACCTGCCCATCATCACACTCCTGGTTAGGGATGCAGGGACCCAGGCACTGGATCCGAAGACCCCGCCCATAATTGTGGTGCTGTGCTCTCTGCTTTGTGGAAACTCAAAGGATGTTCTCTCTCCTGCACCCTCCCATGGGGCAAAGGCATGCCGATGCCTAGACACCGCCATCGCCCGTAGCATCACCCACCTTCTCCCTCCAGGGCTTTCACGTTGGAGTTGCAGTTTGTTACTAATATTATATTTTTTAAGGTTGCTAATAGCATCTGATGTAAAAGCATGGACATGACTGTACGTTGTTTACCTGGACCCCAGGCTGGGCGATGAAGTGCTGGTCCGTTGCCTCCACCGCCAGCTCCAAACAGTTGCTTCCCCCCCAGGCCTCACATGAGTAGACCAGCAGCTGCTCAGCCAAGTCTTCGTCGCTGCTGTAACACTCCGTGAACAGCTCTACAGTCACATCAGCACCGGAGAGAGAGGGGAGCTGGGGCAGGACTGGCCAACACCCAGGGCTGTCCTCCCCCGTCCCCCAGCGAGCTCCCTGGTTTGCAAAAAGCATAGAAAATGCTGGCACAACATGATTCTTTCTGAGCATGGGATTTCCCTTGCACACAGCGTCCCCAGCACCGCTCCCATGGCAACAGATGCCAACAGATGCACGGGGAACTGGCTGCACTGAGCACCGGGAGCCCCTCTTTGGTGAGGCTCAGCCACTGGGGAAGGGACCCAGACCCTCTGCTTGCCTTTCCCAGAGCAACCCCCGCCCCCCATTTCATTTACATGCTGTGCTTTCTTGGTGAGGTTTCTTTGCAGATAAAGCATGGTGCAAAAAAAGCCAAAAAGAAACACCGACATATTGCACTGAGGGTGTGCTTATGTCTGGAGACCTAATGACAAAGAGTAGAGTGCAGATCTTTAGAGGAAATTTGGTAAAATATAGGGTGTCCCCAAAAAATGTATATACACTTTCAC
The DNA here is from genome assembly GCF_014108235.1 of Myotis myotis. Lineage (NCBI taxonomy): Eukaryota > Metazoa > Chordata > Mammalia > Chiroptera > Vespertilionidae > Myotis > Myotis myotis. Next base: position 32,873,341 of record NW_023416390.1, on the reverse strand, counting down.
AGCTGATAACTCACTCAATTTCACTCCTTTTCAGGTTTAACTGATTTGAAATAATGGGTGAAACCAGACTAAGCTTTGAACAAAGAAAATTTATCCTAAAATGCCACTAGAGTTTTTTATGGGGATACATAAAAGATAAAGTTTATGGTATAATCCAAAGCAACAGTCAGTGAACTGAAGGCACACAAATGCCGAATGAAATGATTCTTGATGTTTGCAGTTCCATTGCTTTGCCTTATCAGCAGTGTCTGGACCAAAACGGTCATCAGTTTGAAAACAGGCATTGACAAAATTATTCATTGATTCTTTTAAACTTTGAAAATGAACTGTATGTTAATAAACACTGACTTTATAATCACTCAAAGTGCGCATACATTTTTTAGGGGACACCCTGTATTAGGAGCCATTGCCTAGTTGAGGTCAGTCATAAATTAACATAATTTAATATATTAAAACACATATATTGGACACATTTTTTTCCAACCCAGAGAAGCTGAGCTCATGAGCATTTTTTCATCAGCTACAACAACAGACAAACACGCGTGCGTTTCAGGACGTACCACATTGCAAACTCAAAACTCCCGGCTGAAAAAGGAAACAGCTGAGCAGGTCTGAAACGCTGCTGTTGGGAGGCCACTGATGGTGGTTTCCTCACACCCCAACCTAGTGTGGGCCTTCCGAGTCAAGGGCCCTCATAAGCTGTGTTCAGGGACATTGACTAGCAAACAGAGGACAGGCACTCGGGGAGATAACTCTTAGGGCTGCCTCTCCCGCCTTCCATTGCAGATCCTGGGTGATCTCGCCCTGGAGGGGAGCGTAGGCAGGTCACCTGCAGCCCTGACAGAACCAGCCCTTGTTCACATCACTGAAGGGGAATCGAGGCACCGAGGGCCGACCCAAGATGCTTCTCTGACTGCTGCCTATGATACCAGTAATGAACCAGGGACCTAGGGTCCTACCAGCATGTAAATATGAAACTGGCAAGCTAACGTAATGACTTGTAAGTCAGGTAAAACCTCAGACCTTCAGTTTCTTAATAGCATCCAAACACAACACCCCCACTCCCCACACACCCACCTGAGCTACTTAGACCTGGCCCTGGGAAATGAGAGAGCCCAAGATTTCCCACTTTCATTCTAGGAAAAGTCAATAAGTACCAGGATCAAGGGGCCTGTGACTTCTACCAGACACATGAACACCTAGCCACATGTTCTGCAGCCCACAGATCAGGCCAATCGAGGAGCGTGGACATGCCACTGAGCTCTGCCATCTGGCACATGAGTGCCATGGCATGCCTATGCCCACGTGACATCCTGGCCAGGAAGCTTACCCACTGCGCGGGTCTCATACTCATTGGCCAGCTCCTCAGACTCTCCAGCAGCATTGATGTCGCTTTTCACCTTGGCCAGAGTCTTCAGGAGCTTGCTGGCTCCCAGGGCCGCCAGGGTGCAGCCCCTGGTCTTTGAGAAGGGCAAAAAATGTCAGGGTGAATTCATAATCCCTTGAAGTGGTCAAGTAAACTCTAATGTCAAACAAGGATGAACTCACAGCAAAATGGCAAAATCTAAACTGTTCGTAATGACTTAAAGCAAAATTTGTAATGTGAATAAAATAGTCTTGAACATGAAATTAGCATATGAAAGGAAAATAGCAAATGGATAAGGCCTTGGAAACCCCGATAATGTAGTAAGACTATGTATGAACTCAATATTCAATATCTGATTTTATGCACTAAAAATAGAGAATGTAGCTTCAACTGTCCATAAATCATTTCCAAAACATCATTCTGTGCTGAATCACAAAGAAAAATCTCAGTAAGTTCCCCAAAGCAGAATGTGTCCAGGTCCTACTTCTGTCTATTATGCAATAAAGCTAGAAATAAATTTTAAAAATTAAACTTAAAAACTTCATCCACTTGGAAAACAATCACACACCCACACACACTTGAGAAGCAGGTGCCTACTGGATTGCCCACCAAGCACAGTTCCCTTCCAGTGGCCTCTCCTCCCAGACACACCTCTGCCGACGGTGAAACGGGCTCAGCCGTACTCACCTGACAGCAGACATTCCATTGTATGGAGGATGTTTTAGGTTAGGCAAGAGAGTCTGGAGGTCCAGAGAGCCACAGGAAGGCAGACGCGTGGCTTGGGCTTGCTCACTCACCTGCTCCCAGATGACTTTGGAGAGCTCCTTCTTGTTCTGCAGGATGGCCCAGATGAAGAGCGCTTGCAAGGGGTGCCGAGTAATAGGAGACACGTCCTGGAGGGTTAGAGCAAGTGCAAAGGAGAGTCACCATACTGCACTCCTCTCAGAAGGAAAATAGGGGGTTGGGATGCCCGAGCAGAAAGCCCATGTTTGGAGGCTCCGTACTCGGTGGACAAATTCATCCTAACAGCCCAGGGACACAGTTCTCAGCTCTGCAAGCCACCAGGTGGTATAATTTGACACAAAATCTTTTATCGATCATAAAAGACCATGTACAACTAGATGGAGAGGTATAAAGAGTGAAAGTGGTGCCGAGAGCAACCTGACCACTGAATGACTTCTGACAGCTGAAGAGCAAGCAATTCCATCTAGAAAAAGCATTCAGACTAATTCTAACTTTCCCTATAGTTTGGTTAAGTTCAATTACCACACTACAGAGCTGTGGCTTATCTCTTTGGCGTTTTGATTCCTGATACATTAATTGAAACCCCAGGTCTTACTTAGCACCCCATATCTTCCAGGGGAACCTTTTCAGATAGAAAACAACAGGATGTGTATTTTCCTATATACAGGTTTTACCGAGGTCCAAACTGTCAGGCCTGGTTATGGATACTGCAGAGGGAAGCTTCCTAAACACTTCCTAAACACCGAGCCCTTTAGATTTTTGCAATATAGGCACACATATTAAAATCCTAGAGTCACTAAAGGCAATGACGTAGCTTCCCCTGAAGCAATCCTGAGACATGTAGTTTACTTAAGAGGCAATCCCAGAAAAACCAACGGGCATCTGAGAAAATGAGATCCAAAAGGAAAGAACCCATTGAGGCGCATTGTCAACAGGCTCATTGTCTTGGTGGTTAGCTAGAGATCAGTCCCGCTAGGCAGTCCTGGGAACCAGTGCAGCATACATGCCTCAGAATTACCTGTCCTTACAGGGAGGGGCTGGGATTTTCATATACCCACTGTGGGCATCAGGCTCAGAGCAGAGAGCTCCAGGTGCTGGCACCTGGGAACTGCCTGTACCTAAGATAGGAAGGCCTAGAGAATACAGGTGTTCATATTGCTAGTCACAGCATCCTCGCCAAGGGGTACCTGGATCATCCCTTTGGAAATAACCACTGCCCCTTTTATCCACAAAAGAAAATGTGGCAGTTCTTCAGTCCTTTACATGGGCAGTGGAGAGCAATTTTAGGCAGGTCATGTCCAAAAGGCTAAGACATGAACAGGCAGCCATGCATGTGCCCCTGTTCCCTGAGCTTTGTAATTAAGAAACTCAGCAACAAGTTGTTTGAAATAGAGCATAGAGCATAGAGCAGACATCAGAAAACTCACCAGGGAGACTCGTTATCTTCAGTAAAGGCAGTAGAAAAAAATAAGAATACCAACACGTTTGCTACCTTACAGCGATGAGGTAGGGAGTGGGAAACTTTTTTGAAGGAAGACTCACAAAACCAGAGAACTCAAGCAGACAGGTCCCCCATTACATACGTGAAGTTCTACGTCTGTCTCGTCCCTGCTGCTTCTGTCTTCCTTCCTGGAGCTCCTCCGGAAGTTGGCCACCAGTTTCCAGACAAATGTGAGGAGGGTGTCGTTGTAGGAATTCTTGGCGATCTGTAGGTTCCGATAGACGAGGGTGCTGAAGTGATTGGAGAAGAGCTCGGTGAGGACGTCGCTGGTGAGAAACTTCCGCAGGTTCAGGCCGTTCTCCAGGAAAAGGCGGACAAACTTAGGCCTGTCCTTTATGAGAGCCATGAACATGACCTCCCGAAGGTCGGCGGACTGAGGAGAGAGAGCAGAGAGAGTACTCACGCCCTGGGCCCAGGAAAGGAAGCACAAGGCCTTTCTCGACCACATCATATTTCCAGCCACAAAGTAGTAGGATCTTCAACTTCTTTTGAGCTCCCATCTTGAGAATAAAATACATCTTTTCCATTGAAATACAACATTGGATTATAATTCACACTCAGGGGAAGTAGGATTTCTTACATCAGCCAGATGTGGGCTTGGATGTGACTTGGTCTCCTGCTGTGGTAAGGTAGAGATCATTATACCCATGTAGGGATTATGCTGGTCAAGGATTTATCCCAGAGCCTGGCATAAGGGAAGCACTCAGGGGGTGGGGAATGTACAGCTCACACCATTTCCCTGACGTCTCCAGTGGACCCTGATTGTGAGCCACCAACAGCCAACACCTTGCTCTGGGTCATGGGATCTTCTGCTGCCCTTCAAGCCACATGCCACCAAGAACATACCTGATCATGTTGCATAACAGCATCACTGAAATGATTGACAATTGTACCTGGTTATGATTTATCTTTATCTCTACTTTGTGGACGCCTGATAAAACCTATTCCAGAGAAGCATATTGGGAATTTTAATAAAGGACAAGCACCGTTTAGTTCAGATAGAAACCGGTGGTCTACGGGTCACACCAGGTCTCAGATATGTTCCCTTTGTCTTCCATAGTATTTCTTACAATTCAATTCAGTTGCCAACATTAAAATTAGAAAGTTCATACAAATCCACTTTTCCAGCATTGAAATCCAGAAGCCTGGACAACATGGAGTACCATCATGGAGCCGAGTGGCAGCTGCTCCTGGAACCTGGGTCCTCCAGTCCCCGGGGACCCCACCAATGCTCACTGCCGTCCACCCAGCCCACTTCACTCCTGAAACTCCCCTGGCCCTGGTGTCATGAATGTCTCTGCTAAGGGCAGCCTTGGCGGTTGCTGTGTCTGTCTAGTGCTGGATCCCTGGGAATCACACGTTGCCTACAGAGGAAACAGTCAAGGATCCCTCAGGGCCCACACTGTGGCTCCAGGCGGGACAGGGAGGGGAGAGGTGGCTGTCCTAAGGAAGGAAGCTGCCCTTTCTCCTCTAGCCTCAGGGAAAGTGTGCCTTGTACCCAGTTTCACAATTCCTTCTAAATCCGTTTGCCTTTCCGCTGGTCACCCATAGGGCAGTGGTCCTCAGACATCAACCAGAGTCACCCAAAAGGCTTACTAAACACAGGGTGCTGTTGTCAACCTCCAAATCCATCCTTTAACAAGCCTGAGACAGAGTCTGATCATCTGTGCTGCTAACAGGTTCCCAGGTCGTTCCTGAGCTGCCACAGGTGCAGGACCACACTTCGAGAACCACGCACACATCTTTGTTTACAAACCCAGATGTGTGACCTGAGCCTCAGTATGACAAGATTTTCCCTGAGCCTCAGTCTGCTCTTTTAGAAAATACGTAGGTGCATGTGGAGATGAAATGAGATAACATACGTCAAGATGCTTTCAGAAATTCAAGGTCAGAGCAGGCCCTCAAAAAAAATGAGGCCCGGCTGGTGTGGCTCCGTGGTTGAGCATCAACCTATAAACCAGGAGGTCACAGTTCGATTCCTGGTCAGGGCACATGCCCAGATTGTGGGCTCAATCCCCAGTAGGGGGCATGCAGGAGGTAGCCCATCAATGATTCTCCTTCATCAGTGATGTTTCTATCCCTCTCTCCTTATCCCTTTCTCGCTCTGAAATAAATAAAAACCTATTTTTTTTATTTATTAAAAAAATCAAACATCAGTAATCCCCTCCTGTGGTACTCATGGATCCCTGGTTTGTTACCCAGGAAAGTGAGAAAGTCCCCCCTATGGATCGGTGTGAGGGGCAAGTGAACTAACACAACGAGACTGCTTTGTGTGATGTAAAAGGTCACACCAACATTACCATTATTTTAACGACTTTTATGTATTTTTAAACAAATACTCATATATCATTTAATATGAGCCAATGTTCCTAAGCACTACAGCAACATTATCCAATTTAATCATTGTAACAACCAATGAGGTAGGTACTGCTATTATCATCTCCATTTTCAGATGAGCAGCGGTGTGCTGGTCAATGTTTAACAACCAGCTCTCTGGAAGAAAATAACAGACCCCACTTTGTAGTTTTGCCAATTCCTATTGTGTAAATGCTCCCACTGTGGCTAACTTCCAGCTGCCAACGTGCCATCATTAAATGCAGAATTGAAAATAGACCTGGAGTAGCACAACACTTGCGCTATTTCCAGCATGCAGACTCAATAGACAGAAATAATGCCCAGAGCCTAGAGATAATAATAAATGTAGTAAAATAATTAGAAAGCAATGAGTTTTAACTATGTATTACCTTTGTTTTTTAATAAAATGTATTTAGTCCTAAGTCTATATAGTTGAATTTTTTTAAAAGTATATTTTTATTGATTTCAGAGAGGAAGGGAGAGAGAGAGAGAGAGAGAGAGAGAGAGAGAGAGAGAGAGAGAGAGAGAGAGAAATATCCATGATGAAAGAGAATCATGGATTGGCTGCCTCCTGCAAGTTGCCCACTGGGGATCGAGCCCACAACCCGGGCATGTGCCCTTGATCGGAATTGAACCTGGGACCTCCCAGTTCGCAGGCCGATGCTCTATCCACTGAGCCAAACTGGCTAGGGCTGAATTTTTTAAAAATATGTTTTTATTGATTTTTTTTTTGAGAGAGAGAGAAAGGAAGGGAGAAGGAGATAGAAACACTGATGAGAGAGAAACATCAATCAGCTGCCTCCCAGGGATTGGGCCCGAAACCTGGGCATATGCACTGACTAGGAATCAAACTGATGACCTCTTGGTACTCAATCCACTGAGTCACCCTGGCTGGGCTATAGTTGAATTTTAATAATGATGGTATTTAATTACTGACTCGTAAAATCTCTAAAGCCTTAGCAGTCGGCTCTTGCAAGCCAGCATGAGCAGGCTCCACCGCAGCACATCTGAGGGATCTGAGGCACGGAGAAGTTAAATGCCTTGCAGAGGTTAAGTCAGGCGGATGGGCTGCCTCCAGAGCCCATCCATATGCTTAGCCGTTATGCCCTTCCTCCTCCACTGTCTTAGGCTGAGTTAATAAAATTAAATGCACCATTCAATATGTGCCTCAGTTTATGTTTATTTATATCATATGACCTTACTTAAAGAGACCATTTCTCACACAGGGATCCATTTATGAATCAATTAACTATATCTACTTATACTTTCCCTCAACTAACTAAAGCTTTGCAATGTGTAATGCAGTTCATTAAATGCAAAGACCAAACACAAGATAATGTTTGCTGCAGGAATGAATAATTTAAAAATCCATAAGTCATTACTTTATTTGCATTCTGTTATTAAAATTTATCACCTGTTAATATAAATCAAGTCTTCATCATTGATTATACAACAGTAGGCCTAAAAGTGGTTTCTGAACCTGGCTGCGAAGGATGCCAGTTATGAAATGCATGCACCTTCAAATCTATGCATACGTGTATAAAATTAAGTAAATTCCAGCTGCTCACGAGTGACTCAGGTTAATTCAGAAGGAGCTGAGAACAGAGACACCCACAGCCTTGCAGGTGCAAGTGTGATGGCTTGTGATTGTTGCTACAAAACAGCTGCCATGGCTGATTTAACTGCAGTTGTACATAAGAAGACATCCCTGGAAAGTGTGGTAATATAACTCTGATCAAATTGCAAGTGAGAAAAGTCACTACATTGGGGTAAAATAGTGTTTGGGGGACATAAAACTTGCATGTTGGAGGTGCTCATTGGCGGGGAGCCCCGATCCTCTAGCTCTAAGACATTCACTGTGTGTCTTCAACCAAATTGTGCTACCTTCTCTGATGCATCTCACTGCTGGCAATTCTCTTATCAGAACCTGGCTAGGTAGAGGGGGCAGGGAGCAAAATGAGTACAGCTGTCTTCATTTTTAGTAAAGCTACTGCTGATACCCATTCCAATCATGTGACATATTTTCCCCATCCTCCCGCCCACCCACTGCCCGGGGAGCTGCACCTCTGCACCCGGATGGAGAAGCGGCTCTCACATCACGGCTGAGGGCTATAAATGTGGATGGCATTCATGGATTGAGAGTTCTCCCATCAGTGCATTTATTATCATCTCTTCACAACAAACCTACTAAGTCAATATTGTTACCCCATACTACAGAGGAGGAAAGGGAGGCCTGGCAAAATTGATGGACCAGAAAACAACCCTTTGCAAGAGCCAATACCAGAGTCCTTGTCAGAAATGGACCAGACCTGAGGCTGGAATAGCCAGGAGAGCTGCTAACGTACCTCCCAGCGGCAGTCGTTGGTGAAAATTTCATCGTTGGCCAGGTCCAGCTGGTTCCACTCCAGCAGCAGCTTCAGCTGCCCGTTCCAGTTGTCCTGCTTGTTGGTGCTAAAGGCTACAAGAGGGCAGCAGAGTCAACCAACAAAGGCCCAGAAATAAAAGGGCCAGAGCCATTCATATGACCCATTATCAGAGCCATTTTCCCCAGGGGATTCCAAGCAATTTCTTCAAGAAGCAGACACTCACAACTGTCCTTTCACTTTATTTTCACTCATTCTTATCAATATTCTGGATGTCCCAAAGTATATAATGAGGATCAATTCAAGTGGCAATAATGTTTTCCACTTCATATTCTAACCATGTAAATGGTATATTGATATTTTTCCATAGATTCAGATTCCATAAATGTGATATTTCAAAAACCATATCTGACTTACACTATGAAATAATGCCATATTACAACAATGTTCTACTTGTCTTTTCCAGAGCTAATATATTCTGATCTATGTTTCTCTACAGATATAATCCTATTTTAATAAATATTCTTACAACCAAATTTCTGGCAAGCACAATAAGAATGATTCCAATAAATGGCGAATGTTTAGCCATAACCGGTTTGGCTCAGTGGATAGAGCATCAGCCTGAGGACTGAAGGGTCCCAGGTTCAATTCCGGTCAAGGGCATGTACCTTGGTTGCGGGCACATCCCCAGTGGGAAGTGTGCAGGAGGCAGCTGATCGATGTTTCTCTCTCATCGATGTTTCTAACTCTCTATCCCTCTCCTTTCCTCTCTGTAAAAAATCAATAAAATATATTTTTAAAAAATAGCGAATGTTTAAATCCTACTTCCTATGTGGCTTGCCCTGCTCTGTATACCTTACAGTTATAATCAGGAAGCTCAACTCTAGATGGTCTTTGCCAAGGTTCTATTTACTTCAGGTAACATCCACCTGCATGGAATTCTAGTCAAGATCATAGGTGAGAAGTTTTAACCTAAACTTCACTCCTCAGCTCCAGGAGATTGGTAAACCCTGAAACTGATGCAGAATCACTGATGTGTGTGAAGTGTGTGTGTGCATATATGTGGACCCCTAGGATAAACGCCTATGGCTTTATCACACTCTCAGAGGAGCTGAGACACAAAAAATAATTCTAAGTCACTGTTAGAGACAGGTCTTTGAAGAGTGCTGTGATTGGATTTGGCCAGCATTTTAATGACATAAAAATGTTTTATTCTATTAAAAATATGTAACCAAGGAAATTTAACTCAGCAGGTCAACAGTAGTTATTGTAGCTTCTAATCTATCATAATCAAAAGCACAAGCACAAGATTCTATTTCAATAAAGCCATTTAAAACATAAATGCAAGTCACAGGAAGCAACACAAAGCTGAGACTTCCAGAGTGGCTATTTTTACTCACCTTTGTACAAAGCATAGGAAATAGCGTTGCTCACAATTTCATCCCCAGCCTCTTCCATTTTAATAACTGTTAACAGGTGAGAACTTTCGAGAATTTCTTTGAGCTGGCAACATTTAAAGAACAGAGTTGTCAGCCAACTGGTTTTAGACATTAGGAGTATAAAGTTCACACTTTTGGTAAAAAAATCTTTTATTCTACTTTTTAAAAAAAAAAAAAAAAGTACCATCTACAGGGCAGTTGCAGACCTCCTTCCCCCACCTAAAGTTCCTGTGCCCATAGAGTCTAATTTCTAAATTGGAAATATGAAGTCTTTGACCACAGTGAGAATACAGGTTATATAAGGACACATGTAACAAAAAGCAGAGGGGCCCAGTGACAGGGGTAGGGGTGTGTGTGTGTGTGTGTGTGTGTATGTGTGTGTGGCCAAGCCTGGCACATGGTGTTCTATTATTGAGTAAATGAATAAATGAGAAAAGGGCAACAGAAATTGTCCAAATGTGGTCATAAGGGCTTAAACTATAGGCAGGGAAGGTTCAATGTGAACAAGAGCCAAGGGGACTCAGTGATTGGGTGAATAGAGAAGGGATCTGCTATATCATCCTTTGAAAATTTTCTGTAATAGTTAATTGCAAAACATTTTTATAAAATCAAAGCTCTGGGGAGGCAGAGCCCCCTAATTCCATGGTTTCAGGCGTTGGAGAGCTTGGGGAGGAAGCGCTACTTCTAGAGGAAGAAGAAAGTTGGGCATGTAGGGGAGGCAACCGATCCATGTTTCTCTCTCTCTTTCTCTCTCTCTCTCCCTTCCTCTCTCCTCTCTCTCAAATTAATAAAAACATATCCTCAGATGAGGGTAAAAAAAAAATTCTAAAAAAAAGAGGGTTAGCCTGCTTTGCAAACAGACAGACTTGAGTGTAAACCCACGTGATACCCCTTATGAGGTACGGAGGCTCGGCAAGTCATTGAACTTGTGTGAGCTTCCATTTCCACCAAGAAATTGGTTTGGGCCATGGCACAGTTTCAAAGTCACTGAGAAAGTGTAAAACAGCCGCAGCTGCTGGTGGAGGCAGCATGTAAGGTGTTCTCCCTTCCCATGAACTTGGCTTCCCTTTTCTGAGTCCTCTAAAGTCTCCCCCACAGCTCACCCATTTGATCCAGCTCTCGGTTTCCTCCTCATGCAGACGGGACACAGTGCGGGGTAAGAAGCGCACCAACTTTTCCTTGACAATGGAAGAGGTCAGGGTGTCCTCCAGCTCCACCAGGCTTGCGATCACATCGGCAATCTGCCCTGAGCCCTCTACCACCACACAGGGAATCTTACTCTTGATGGAGGTGTTGATGGCCTGGGAGAGGGGAGACAAAGCCGGTCAGATGGAAGAGACACAACAACCAGAAACCTAGCTCAGGACCAAGGCTCTAAGTCAAGGTGGTTAACCAAACACATTGACATGTCATCCCTGCACTTTCCCTTTGGGGTTTTACTCTTGATCAGAAGCAAATGAAATGTTTGCTATTGGCATTGAATGAGGAAAGTACTAATGCCAAAATCCATAATAATGATATATGTGACTAATTGAAATTCTCCATCAACAAATGCTTGAAAATATCCCTGTGTACAAAATCGATCATTCCAAATGCTGACACCATCGATTTGAGTGACAGCACTTGACATTATCGTTGCTAGCTTCTCGGATGAAGGTTAGCAATATTCATACTCTTAAGGTATGAAAACACCTTCAAAGCAGCAGCCACATTGTGTTATATTGATTCATATTTCCCTCCTCAACTAATTTCCCTTGTCCCTTTAATTAAAAGAGGAAAAAAATTTGCTTCCTGGATACACACCTATCACACTTTCACATCCTGTATAAAGACCAGAGAGGCCAGCACAAGAGAATCAGGTATGAGAACTTTAATCCCTTGACAGTGAGATCATATGGGTACAGAGCTATGAAGCATCTTCCTTTAGCCAAGACCGAACCCTTTGTTTAGAGCAGATGTTGGCCATACAGTGTGTAGTTTCTTCATCAGAGTGAGCAGAGGGCTGATCCACAGACCAGCTGGGATGTTTCTCCACCTCACACTGCACCAGCTATGGGTGTCAGGGCTGTGCTGGGTGGGAGCAGGGATGATAAAAAGGGAGCTGAGAGAGGAGGGGACAAAGAGCTGGTGTCCACCTTCTTCCCCTCCTCTCTTCTGTGCTCCGTGCCTTGGGCTGTGAGTTGGCTGAGCAGACATTCCTGGAAAAGGCTCCAGAAATGCAGCATCCTAGGCCTGCAGCAGCTGTCTGGAAAGCTGAATTCTAAATTAAAAATTTCAGAGAGAGATAATAAATGTAATCATCTTTCATTTACTTTCTCTCCATTTCTCTTCCTCTTTTATGTGACTGCTATTTCTTCAAACTGATAATTTTACATTGAAAAAAATCTCTATTTTAATTTTCCTCTGAAAAGTCTTTCCCGGAAGAGTTTTATTTAACAATAGTCTCAGTAATAGATCTCATAGCAGATGATCAACAAATACCTGTTGATGAATGAATGAACGAACGAATGAATGATCATCTATACATATAAAAGCCTAGGTGATGGTTTGACCGTTCAACTGTTTGACTGGTAGCTATGATGCGCACTGACCACCAAGGGGCAGACACTCAATATACAGGCATGGAAACATGAACAGACTGATGAATCTCAGAGGGAAAGGGGGAGGAGGGAAGGAGGGAAGAGATTAACCAAAGATCTTATATACATACTAGAGGCCCTGTGCACAGATTTGTGCACCAGTGGGATCCCTCAGCCTGGCCTGCGGGGATCAGGCCAAAACTAGCTCTCTGACATCCCCCAAGAGGTCTCAGATTGTGAGAGGGCACAGGCCAGGCCAAGGAACTCCACCGGTGCACGATTCCATGCACTAGATCTCTAGTTGTTATATAAAAGAATAAACAAAGAGAAGTGCTAGATTATAAAATTCCAAATAACTGTGACAGAAATTGCTTGTAACTGTAGGGGTGTACTCTGGTAATAAGAGGAGAGAGGATCAAGGACCTCAGATACCTATAATATAAACCTGTCTTAGAGTTAAAAAAGATTAGGAGAAATGGGGGGGGGGGGGGGGGGTGATATGCAAGCCAACCTGGAAATTAACTAAAAGAGAGAGGTAAAATTACTTCCTTATGCTGTCCTCTTCCTGGAAAGGTGCGATCATGAAAACGATGCTCATGCCTTCAAATACTCACCCACATGTGGCCACACTAGTGCTCTCTGAGAAGTTGGAACAGATGCCTGGCTGCAGGCAAGACGAGATCAGTAATGTCAAGTCTACAAGGATGGAATGGGAAGCAGAATTCTTGCTCACTGTTCAACAATGCAGGTCGGAATCACTCTAGAAGCTTTCCATGATCTCAGGATCACTTAGGGTTTCAGATTCCTTCACACGGGATGCTCAGACTTTGTATGCCCAGGAAGTATGTGGTGGGTAAGCTCAAGGTGGTCTTAGAAGAGGGTTTTGGTGTCAGTCTTTGTGTGTCTGATCACAACTCATCTCCACAGAGATGGGGTGGCCTGCAGATACATGCTGGTTATGATCCTTAAGTCTCATGAGTTCATGCCAAGCCTTCTCTTTGGCAGGCTGATGGCCAAAGCCAACAATGAGTATTCAGACTGTTCATGTCGCTGCAAATTCTCTTCCTAAATCTTAGCTGAGGAGACAACCTAAGCCTGGTAGGGAAACACTGTGTGGTGGGAAAGATGCTACTGACTTGCTCTAGTGAAAATAGTCAGGTTAGATTAGGTGAGCCCCCAAACCCTGAAAATACAAATTAGATGAGTGAGCTTGTTAACCAGAGCTTGTTAACCAATCTTCTAGAAAACCAAACCAAGACTCACTTTTAAAGTCTCTCTTCCGCCTCCTTGGGCAAAGCACACAATGGGGACCTTGCCACCATAGTTGGAATCTGAAAAACATGAACATAAAACTTATTTTGGGACTCATTCGAAATACTCAGTGTACAATAGTCAATTTGATAAATTCTTAATGACCATCTACATTTTGGTCAGAATCCTACATTTGAAAATAATGATACACATAAAATACTTTTAACCAAGTAAACAATACCTAGTCTTTATTTTTTTTTAAAAAAAAAAAGGCACCTACGACCAGGGAGAGTAGAACTAGGAGCTTCTTCCCTGTGAGCCCTGGGTGTAGGGTGACGGCTACAAACTTCACGGACTTCGCTATTTACCCCTTTGTCACGCTGGATGTGTCTTAGTGTCTCAAGCTGCTAACAGCATGATGCAGGTCATGCTGCAATTTGTTACTGGTATTTAAAATGCTAAAGTCTGTAAATGATTTACATTTGCTAACAAATATTAGGCCAGATTCAAGTTTATCCTCACAATAAAAACGCTCACTCGTTTGCATAACCCTATGCTTTTCTGAGCTGGTGAAAATTTTGCATAACTATTTATTCTCTCAAGGGGGGAGCACTGCATATAGAAATGTCTTCCCTTCTTGTACATCCCATTGATGAACGTGTAAAGCTGAGAACATCTCCAGCAGTTCCCTGTTATGAAATAGACCACTACATCACGAGCGAATCTGGTTCCACAACAGCACACATGCCAACCACAGGAAGAAAGAGTGAGTGGTTCACTTTCCATGGCAAACAAATTCTGCATTCTCCCCTGATTAGGTGGTTCTTTCACATCGAAGTAGCCAAGAAGCAAAGAAGTAAACCAGTCGGCTATTAAACCAGCAGGTTGGTTTTTATCATTTCTATGCCAGCTAATTGCACTGTTTTGTGAGCTCATATTTGCCATCAGGGATTTTATTTATTTTGAACTGTTGTCTAGCAGAAGAGACAGCAGGCTTTCTATCCTAACACACTAGAGGGGGACGAGGCAGCATCTGTCATTGCTCCAGCCTGTTGAAGGGTACCTATCGCAGTGACCCTGGCAAAGCATCCGAATATGTTGGGGAAAGCAGAGAAATAACAGCTCTTCTTTGGGAATAGGAGATTAATCAGGTGGGTTCACCATGCTTCACTCAATAACTGGTCGCTACTGTTGTTGGTGCTACTGCTGCTGCTCTTGTTAGTATGTTTGTCCAGTGTCCCGCTCCCTGAGTCCTGACCTTGAATGGTGCGCTCAGAGATGTACTTCTCCAGCTGGTTCCGGAGCTTCGCCTCCACTGTGGGATGCCCGTGGCAGCCGTTATCCACCAGCAGCAGGTGGGTGTGATTGTTGTCCAGGATGTACAGAGGGTCCCTCTTGAAGTCGTCCATAATGTACTGAGCTGAAAAGTAGCCCTGGAAAGCACACAGAAGCTTGTCTTTGAGACTCTGTTTGTCGGCCAAGATGCGTGATGACATTTTTATAGGTTCCTCTGAAGGCTAACCTTTTGGGTTCAGCTACCTTGATACCTCTTCCCAGATTCTTAAGTTCAGAACATCCTAGAGATCTTATAGAACAGGCCTTCATTTCAGTATAAAGAAATGAAGGTTCAAAGTGGTTGGGTCACTTGCCTATTATCACATACTAGTAAGTGACCAGTGACAGTGCAAAGGTCAGCTTCCCAATCCAGTTCTTGTTCCATCACCTGTGCTCTTTTGAATAAATTCACTGAAATTGATAGCATTCAGAAAAAGATAGCACATATACATACATATATGTATACACATATGTATATACACATATTCAGACACACACATATATATTCACACACATATACACAGATACACATACACATGTATTTGTGTGTGTACCTGGGTACAGGTAGAGGTGGACACTGATATACACAAATACATATTTGCTTGCGATCTATCATATGGGAAGACCTGTGCCAGGGTCTAGGGATTAGAAAATGAATTTGTTGTTGTTGTTGTTATTAATCCTCACCTGAGGATATTTTTTTTTTCATTGATTTTTTTTAGAAAGAATGGAAGGAAAGGGTGGGAGAGAGAGAGAAACATCGATTGGTTACCTCTCATATGTGCCTGACTGAAGATCTAACCCACCATTTACGTATGTGCCCTGATTGGGAATCAAATCTGCAAGTTTTTGGTGTACGGGGCAATGTTCCAACCAACTGAGTCACCAGTCAGGGCTGGTGGGAACAGATTTTAATGAACTGAACACATCCATTGGCAACTCCTTCCCAGGAATTCTTTGATTATGTCATCCTTGTTTTTAATTCCTGAGGTTCCAAAGGCCTTTCTTGCAAAGCCAACTTTCCCATGAGTTAACACCATCACAGAGCCCCAACATTCAGGCCAGAACCCCACACCCTGATCCTTCTCCCATGTGACCTCACAGACCTCCTCCCATCCCGCCCATACCTCAACATCACAATTCCTGATGAGGGTGTCCCTGTTGGAGACCATGCCCCAAGCCGCTATGCCAATGGCCACAATGTTCTCCTCTGAATTCCTGCTGATGGTGTTGTCTCTCACCACCTCCCCGATGAACTTCATCAGGCCATAATGAGTGCCTCCGGTGAGAATCCAAGCGCCTGTCAACCAGGGAGAAAGCAAAGGCTCAGCTGGCTCTGAGTAAGGTTCCTGTCTTGTGCTCACAGTTGGCCACATTCCCCTTTCAAATGAGGCCATGGGAAGTGAAGTAGCACCCCACGTGGCCCACGCAGAGTGCAGGCAGATGACCGACTTCCCAGCTCTGGCCCCTCACATCATCTCAGTAGATGTTCCAGGCTAGGGGTTTTGTCATGATGCCTATGACTTACTCTCAGATGATTCAAAAAATATCATAATATGTAGATATTTATGGAAAGAGAATTGTGAGAAAATGTTAACAATTGGTGAGTCTAAATGAAGAGATATAGACATTCATTGTATTATTCTTATAATTCTTCTGAAGGAATTTTCATAATAAAAAGTTAAAAAGAAAACAATGCTGCCCTGGCCAGTGTGGCTCAGTTGATTGGGCATCATCCCGTGCACCACAAGGTTGCTGGTTCGATTCCCGGTCAGGGCGCATGCCAAGATTGCAGGGTCGATCTCCCATAGCAAGCGTGGGGGGCAGCCATCAATGTTTCTCTTTCTCTCTCCCTCTCCTTTCCTCTCTCTAAAGATCAATAAAAATATTTTTTAAAAATAAAAAGTGCTAAGCTACTACTTCAAGTAATAAAGCCCCAATTTTTTGTTTTGATCTCCATCAATACTGGTGGTTATTAAGGCCTGCTGTTTCCAGCAGCCCACCCTTGATATAAAGAGCAAATAAATAAATTTTGATTTTTCAGAATATTCCGGGTAAAAAATTTTTATGTAGAAATAAGAAAATTAAAGCTTAGACGTTTAAAGGAAACATTAAATTACCCATAGGGCAGCACCTTAACACTGACTGTAAAATTAGTTTGTGAACCACAGCACCCCCACACCTCCAGAGCTCTCTGTCCACTCCTTTAAGGTCCTCGCTTTTTACAAGATAATGATTAATTATCTAATTCTAGAGCATCTGGATTCTGCGCACGAACTGCATATGAGAATTCCAGCCCGAAGAGGAGCGCACCTTTGGACTGAGCGATGTAGATCAGGCGGCTGAAGATCTTGCGCATGCGTGGCTTCAGGGCGAAGTTTTTGGCACCTCCGGTCACAGAAATCACAAGGTTGGGCGTTTTCAGGTGCCAGTGCTGGGTCAGCAGCTCGTACAAGATTTCCGCGTCAGTGTCGCAGGACAATCGGATATACTGTGGGAAGAGGGAAAGCATCACGGTGGGCACGTGTTCTCCTGACCACCAGGGATCAGCGGGCTTACCTGCTCCTACCCAACCCAGCTAAGGAGGGTCCCCATGGGGAAGTGGAAGGAGAGCAGCAGACTGGGGGCATGTGGGTGCCACCAAAGGGCCCTCCAAGCCAGATGGAGGACTTGGGACTATATCCTAACGGCAGCAGGGCACCTGGGCAGTGTTTTCAGCAGAGCAGACACGGGTGGGGTTCAGTTATGTTTTAGGGCTTCCTCCAGGGGTAGAGATGACTACAGACTGAGGAACACGGCTGAGGGAAGGAGAGCTGTGGGAGGCTAGACACGGTGCTGGCCCATCCAGGGCAGAGATCCAGGGAAGAGATGGCAGTGCAGAGATCTGGGTCACCTTCCAGGGCTGCAAGGACAGGGCTTAGGCGGGGAGGGGGGATGAAGGGAGTCAAGGCCTAGGCTTTCAGCCACCTGTGAATGGTTCTGTCATTCAGATAGAGAAAATGGAAGGATTTGAGGAGACACTGTTAATGATCATTTAACTTTGCTGTAAAACCCCATATAAGAGCCTGCAAAGTGAGTGTGTGCAGACCTTATTCAGGGCCATATGCATACTCAAGAATGCCATATGACAAACAAAACAGAACAATTCATGACAGTGTTCATCAGTCCTCTTGCAGCAGGGAGAGTCAGCATGGGTGTCACAGGAGTGCCTGCAGTGTGCAGACAGGCCTCTGGGTGCGGAGCCGGTCATCATCTGAGGTTCCAAAGGCCTTTCTTGCAAGGCCAACTTTCCAGTTGCACATAATCTAACCATAGCTATTATAGTTTTATAGGGTTTATCTTTCTCTGTGATAGTTTTTGGACTGACCATCCATCTCCCACCTCCATACCATAAGGCAGTTCAAGGTAACTCGAGTAGCCCGACTTTTGTTCCTATATAATTGCTATATTAGCTAGTTAGGGTAGAAAATCATTGCTTACCTTCCCTTTCTTGCCCAGAGTCTCAAACTGAATATCCCCAAAGGCATCAGTCGGAAACTCCTTGGTGTGTTTCTTGTAATTCCATTTCTCGTTCTGGTTGATCTGAGTGCCTTCGATGTGCTGGCTCTGGGCGTAGCCACACTTGCACACATTTTCCCTGAGCGGAATGACATTGATGAGTAAGCTCATACCAATGACCAAAGAGAGACCCTTAGTTTTTCTGATGCTCATCTCCTAATTCACACAAAGTAAGAACACTCATTTATTAAGGACCTTTTATACTCCAAGGCACTATACGAGGTGTTTACGTGTTACCCCATTGAATCCTTACCACACCCATGACGAATACTTTGCTAGTGTTTTAGGATAAGAGATTTCAGTTCAGAAAAGAGAACAATTGGCTCAAGGCCATGCAGGGAGCAGGCAGCCAGGCCAAGGTTGGACTTGGGCTGATTCTAATGCCCCTTCTCTTGCTTGTCCTTACACCCTCCTCTGTTCCTACCTCCGCTCAGCAGAGAGTCAGTGCTTTAATTGTAAACTACAGCAGCAACTCTCGCAGCAGTTAACAGCTAGACTTTTCTTCTTCAGCAGGTAGAAAATGCCGAGGGGAACTAGAGGAGAGGGAGGTGGGACCACATTGTGCACTGGGGTCCATGTGCATCTTCTGTGGGACACATCAGCAGGCAATCCATTTGCTCGCTCGCTCCTTGGCTAGCATCCACGGAGGACCTCCCTCGGGCAGAGCTGCTGGGGGCTGCTCCCAAGGCTTTGGTAACCCAGCCTCGATGCTCCAGCACACGGGAGACTCGCAGTAGATGAACACCCGATTAGAAGGGAAGGCCTGACAGAGAGCCAGTCCGATTGCACGCGTGCACATGCGCAATGTCTCCTGCCAACCACTACAAAATGGCACATGCATGGCCACGGCCTCTGACGGGGAGAGGGGGTCCCGGGTTTATGGGAGTGCTGAAGGGGGCCACAGCCTCTCTTGGGGCCTTTACCAATGATTGCCAAACCTAAAAATATAAGATAAATGATTTTGCTCCAGGGACCAACTTCAAGCTACTTGCCAAATTCTTCCTGCTCATGCACCATTTCTGAGAACTGCAAGACAGAAACAGCTTCAATAATGGACTAGTGATCATTTGTTTGTTTGTTGAAACGGTAGTTAATAATTTACATTCAAACATGGAAGCAAAAATGGAGGGAAAATAGTTGCTTACGTGGCCTTAGAGTCTTTGGTAAAGAAGACACACTCCCTTTTCTTAAAATTTGCTTCAATAAAATTCACCAGTTCCTTTGGAGAAAGAACATTGGACAGCACATTACCAATTTATCCTCCCCCTGCTGTGACTAACGAATACTGAAATGACCTGCGCCTACTTCAAAGGTTCTAAGACTTTTTACTACATATTCATAGCATCCTCATCCATTCATGCTTTTAGAGTGCACAGTGTTTGTAAAAAGAGGCATTTGCTTAAACTTTTATAACTAAATGGAAATTTTTCTAAAAATTACTTGGAGTTATCTTGTAAGAAAGTCATTATATACATATACAAATTATGTTTTTCCATCTCTAAGGCTACCAGGGGCATTTAAGCATTTGTTGATAGTTCGGCATAAGTAATACAGTATTGCAGATTCTAGTCCTCTTATGCTTGCTTTACAAAAGGAGATATATTCCAAAACCTCTGTCCATCCCCCCAGCAACAAGGTGGTATGGTATCTGTGACCTAATTCTGACAAGCAACCAAAAGACTCTGTAAGCCACAAGCTTCCCTTTAATTGTCAGAAGCAAACTTTGGAAACAGATGAAAAATACTTCAAAAAATACCTACACTCCTCAAAGCAGGAGGAGATACTTGCAACATGTATTAATCATGGGATTGGCAAACAGCATATATGAAAAACTATAAATTACTAAGAGTGAGAGAGACAACCGAATGGGAAAGTGGCAAAGACTTGAGCAGGCATCTAGCAAAAGAAGACACACAAACACCCCCTAAATGTGTGAAAAGAAACTCAACCCCACAGCAATGAGGCAAGTCTGAAGGGAGATCACAGTGACATCCCATTGCACATCCACCAGGTCAGAAGCATTAACAAGCGAGGCACACGGAAAGTGGGGGAAGGGCTCGTGCCCTCTGTGGGTGGGTGAGCAGTGGTAGGACCACTCTGGAACACTGTCCACCGCTGCCAGCAAGGCCGCATCCCTAGAAAGAGTCCCTTGTGGGGAGAGAGGGAGGCTTGTCCCGTGAATGACCTGCAAGCTCAGAATGCCTGGCAGTGGGTCGTGGGGTTCAGGGGCTGTCCTGCCATGGGAAGGAGGGGCTGGCAACCCTAACCCACTGCCCTCAGGTCCTGGGCACTGGCAGCTGGAGTTCTCAGACAGTCACACCATGTAGTCCTCCCAAGTCAGGCTGCTGGCACCAACGCCAGTCCTGACTCCTCACTCCAGGGAGGCCATCACCAGATGTGCACCACAAAAGCGGGGAAGGGGGGGGGGGACGGTGGTTTGGGGGGGGAGACAGGGACAGTCCCTCTCCTGGAACAAAGTCCACGGTGCACCCATACCTGAGTCAGCTTCCACCCAGAAAGGTGGAGAGGACAGCACAGCGGAGGCCACCAGTCCCTGTCCTCTGTGTGTTCCTCACAGGCCAGGTGAGACCAGGAGCAACATCTACGAAGGCGCCTGGTGTGGGGAGGGGCAGGGAGCACCCACTTGCTCCTCTGTTTCCCTACAGCTCACTGATGTGACCCAAGGTCAGTCCACGGAACCACAGCCACGAGCCCTGCACGTGGGAGAGAGTCTCCTCCAGCACCCCCACCCGTGCAGGCTCATCCAATAGCAACAACGGGCATGTCTCTGCAACCCGAGGGCCTCATGGCCGCTGGCTGGAGCAGGTGAGAAGCTTTAGCAAGAACAAACCAAGGCCCAGCCTTAGAGTAAAAGAAAAGGACTTAGAATCAAGAATCGTTTCTGAGGTGATCCAACCGGGCTGCAAGTAAGAACACCAAGCACTGAATATTAAGCTGATTATTAAAAGGTTAGCGTGTACATTTTCATCAAAGTCAGTTAAGAAGCACATGATTCAACAGCTCACTAAGGTTACAAAGGAGAGCATGAGAAACAACACAGAAAAGAAATGCTTCTCCATTCAGCAAAAATAACCCACAGGACAAAATACTACATGTTGAGATGTCATTTTCTAAAGAAGGGGCATCGGTCCCCAAAGAATCCTGAGTGTCAAAGTGATGCTTTCTGACAGGAGGGCGGCGGCTGGGCGCCCCCAGACTCACGCTCTCGCTGTAGGACACGTCTGTGCTCCGGGACATGCTGGAGTACAGGGTCCGCGTGCTGTCCAG
This sequence comes from Myotis myotis, assembly GCF_014108235.1. NCBI lineage: Eukaryota > Metazoa > Chordata > Mammalia > Chiroptera > Vespertilionidae > Myotis > Myotis myotis. Next base: position 32,851,562 of record NW_023416390.1, on the reverse strand, counting down.
CGTGCCGTTCCTTCTGCTCCTCATGCTGAGCCTGGCACCCTCGAAAGACATCTGTTCTCCTGTGGAGAATGGGGGTGGGAGGTGCTGAGTTCGGGTCACGGGCAGGAAAACTTTACCACAGCCCATCCCTCTGCCCTCTCCTCCCTACCCTTTGCTGAGTGCCCAGGTTCAGCCCCCCAGCCCCGAGGGGCAATTGCAGCTCTGCCTCTGCTCCTCTCCCTCATCTTCATCCCTGGACCCAGCTTGGGTCTCTGTCCTTTGTCCTTCCGTGGGTCTCTGGTCCCTCCCGCCCAGGGCTGGGGCCTCTTGGGGCTCCCTCTCCTCAGTGTGATGCACATCACAGACCACCACACACTGTGGCTTCAAAATAGCTACTTCCAGGTTCATGGCTTTGGAGTAAAGAGAACTTACAGAAGCAGCTGTAACTAGCAGCTTGTAGCAGCCAGAGGATGGGGCTGTTGGGTCGGGGGAGGAATCCTGGCCCTGACACCCGCAAGTGAAGGGGGAGAAGGACCTTGCAGACAGGGGTCAGGGGGCCTGAGGGCCAGCATGCGCCTTCTGGTCTCCCTGATACTCAAAGTGGCCTGTGGCAATACCCTCCCAGGCTGGGGTGCAGGCTGTACCTGGGCATCACAGAAGCCTCAGCTCCCATAAAGACACCCCAGGGCTGCCCTCTACTCCTCACGCTCAGACCTGCCCCTCCCACTTGGACCCTTTGCCCCTGTCTCCCAAAGCCCATATCCCAGGCCGCACACCAAACCCACCACGTCCCTGTGCTAGCCACAAACACAGTAAACGGGACGTTTCTAGAATGCAGGCATCAGCCATCCTGCACACCCCGTTACCCCAGTCTCTCCTGGCACCCAGCTCCCCAGAGGCCCAGTACCCCGGTGTCACCTCCACCTCCTTCACCCATCCTGCCTCTCCCATGGGCCTGCTCCTCACATGCGCCCCACCTTTCTCATCCTCAGTACCCACCCCCCTCTTCCCAGACCCTCTCCTGGTTATCTCCTGCTCATCTTCTCAGGAATCACTTCTTCAGGGAGGTCTCCTGTGATGCCCAGGCTGGCTCAGGGGCCCGGTGACCTTCTCTCTACCTGCTGTGACCACCTTGATTTGTTTCATGAGCCCTGTGGCCCGTCAGCTTGCTGACGTCAGAGACCAGATGCATCTCGTTTTGCACTACCTTCCCGAGGCTGGCACAGTGCACCTGGTAGCTCTGCACAAATACTTAGTGCGTGATTAATTTAAAGGAATAAATACCCTCACACACCCTCCAAATCCTCCTTTGGTTTGCACACTAATTCCACATCCTCAATATGGAAAGGACTAAGACCCACGCTCAGCCACGTGGTTCCTGAGCTCTTGGCCACATGGGCCTGACTCCTGTGTCCAGATAGCCCACCATCCCAGGCCAGCCTCCGACTCTCCCACCCACGGGGACCGGAAGTTTCTTTAAACCTCCCTGGGAAAGGACAGTCCCAGCTGTTTAAAACAATGATGCTCCTTTTACTTCTCTCCCCAGGCATTTTGAAGAGAGTCCTAGAGTATTAATTGGTGCTGCACATACATTATTGTAAAACCGCAGATCAATCCTGCAGGGTCTTCACTATGATCCCCATACAGCAAACTGCTTCTAAGTAGGGCACCACCCGGCAGGAAATGATTTTATTTGCCTAAAAGGAAGACGCTGCTGTGGGAAAAGGGCAGTTCTGCTTTCTGATCACATTCCAATCAAGTGAGACACAGGAAAGCGTGTAGATGAGCAGCAAGTTGCTGGTCCTGACATTGCCGACACCGGGCATGAGCTTCTGATTGGTTTTCAGAGGCCAAACGGTTTACCTTGACTAATTATAAGCGTAGGCATCCTTTACAAAGTCTTGCTCAAAAGATGGTCGCTGCTGTTATTTATAGTGGGGACAATTGGAAATAACCTAAATTTCCATCAATAGGAGAACATTCCACCCAAAAGAAGTAGGGGGACAGTGCCATGAGCAGGATGCTCTGTAATGAAATGGAAAGATTATGATTTATTATGAATAGGGAGAGATGCAGGAGGCAAGAAATCCTAGTGGTTAAGAGCTCTGGCTTTAGAGAGTGAGTTTGGGTTCAGCCACTAACCCTGTGACCTTGAGTGAGACCATCACCCTCTTGCTTCCTCAGAGAGGAAGAGAGGGAGAGAGATAAAAACATCAATAATGACAGAGAACCATTGATGGGCTGTCTCCTGCATGCCCCCCACGGGATCGAGCCCACAACCCAGGCATGTGCCAAACTAAAGACCCACCCAGAGAAACCCATGTTCTCCCAACAGATTGAGCCACCAGAGGCCTCATTAAAACTCAGATTGCTGGTCTCACCTAAGGTAGCCGGAAGCTGTGGGGTGGACCAAGGACTTTGCGTCTCTAACACGTTCCAGGGGCTGCTGGTACTGCTGGTCAAAGGACTCCAATTAGAGAACCACGGGGCTAAACCAGAAGCTGCAAACAACACCAATGCCTTCCTCATCTCAAGCTTCAATCAAAGGCCTTCAGAACTTGTAACTGAATCTTTGTAAAACACAAGCATGTAATTGACAGGTGCTTACGAGGCAGTTTTGGCTTGGTATTCTTCTCTGATCACAACTTGAATCTATGAACAAGACAATTCATCCTGCCAGCACACGAAACACATCATCATCAGGCCAGGAACAACGTCCTACTGCCAGGAATAAATAACAGCTATGTCTTATGTAAGGCCTACTATGTGCCAGGCACTGTGTGACACTCTTTTGTATCAACTCTCAATCCTCCCACGAGTTCTATGAATTATTATTTTCCTACTGAACCAAATGAGGAAACCAGGGCACAGAGAGGTCAAGTAACTTCCCCCAAGTCACATAGCTGATAAGTAGAGGAGAATAGCATTCAAACCCAAACTGGCTGGCCTGAGAGCACAATCCTTAAACTACTTTGTTCTCTCTAATACAAATACCTCTTTGTGAAGGAATAGATTGTCATTTTTACTATATTAATACACTATCAAAATGTAAATAAAGCGCTAGAAAACTCATTCCGTTGGTTGGGGGCGAAACTGACCCAATGTTATTTTTATTATTGATTTTCATGGATAATTTTAAATAATCCAGAAGTCGCCCTTTCACAACATAATACTCTTGCATCCTCTGAGCTCAATGCAAAAACAAAAAATCAGTCTGCTATGTTACTGTCCTAATACAAGAATGGCATTTGGCATGTTTTTAAAACTGCATTTCAGCTTTAAATCTGGTCGCCATGGTCACACCAGACCTGAGATGCCATTTTCCAACAGGATGTGCAGTCCTACGTCTCTTTATGGTAAAAAAGGAAAAGAAAGAGAAAGAATAAATAACAACGCCTGTGATACTGAACAAGAGAGGAACTGAATCGTTCATGCTCTGATGAGAATGTTCCAAAGGCCCATCCAAACCCCAGGCACCTCCACTCTACTCTCCCTTCAATTATTCATTACAATGGTGAGTGTGACACTTGCAGAGCTTCAGATATAACTGACACCATCCAGAGATACCACCCCGACGCCCACTGCCAGGCGTGCTGCCACGGTGCACGTGGGAGTGGCAGCGACCTGGGAGGGTTGGTGTACACCTGGCCTCCACATGTCATCCACTGCTACAGAACTGAGATTCCTGGTGTCACAGGCATTCTCCTGCTTTTCTAGTTATCTTTCTTTTTGTCGGCCACGTTTTTGGAGTTTGAATAGATGGGTAAAAGCTGAGAAAAAGGAGAAAGCCAATGGAGGCTCCTGAAGTCACTGATCCCAGTGTCTCCTGCCCCAAAGTGTCTCCTCTGAGACAAGAGGTGGAACCCAGCAACAGAAGATGCTTTTAGGTGCTATTTTCTGAGAATCCCCTAGAATAAGGGGAAAGGCAGGGGGTCCCTATGGTACCTGGAACCCTATAATCTTCACAGATGCCATGAATAACATCAATTCTTAGACAAGACAAAAAATAATAATCATGGATAATAACTGTTTCAGACTTTAAAGAATTATAAATTCAAAGTCACAGCTTTAAAATAAAATTATTTACACTCTCAGGATACTCAAACTTCTCTGGTAATAAGTGTATTTGGATTAGCACATAGATAACAGATTTAAGAAATAACCATCCCCTTACGTTCAGCTTAAGAATCCTCACACTGAGAGTCAGTGTTGGCCATAATGGACTCAAAATTAAATAGAAATAAAACCTTTAATTATTCATCCACCTCTTCAGTGTTTCTTGCTCCTAAATAATACAAGTGATGAGCATGCTTCTGAAGCCAAAAAACTGGAAGGAACCACAGTATGTAAAAATAAGTCAAATATACTTTTCCACTTGAATTATCAAAGAATACTGACTATTTGAATGCATTCTTTCTTGACGCTAATTTAGATTTCAACAGTCTTGGTTTACAGGAGACCTGCTTCAGTCTCCTCTCTGTTCCCAGTACTTTCAGGACCTAGAACTGGGTTAGGGAATTTTCTAATAAAGCCCCTTTGAGGAAATTTGTGACTCTGTCAATCGGGGGTGGGGGTTGGGGGTGGGGGGGCTTGTAATTGTATTTTAAATCACTCAAAAATATAACAGAGATTTATCCATTTCTATCTAAATCCAAATGAGTGCTAAAGACATCTGTGAACTAGCATTTACTTCTCCCCACAGCTCTTTGAGAAATTTCCAATTTTGTCTTCCTTTAGCTCCAGATCTTCATAGGAAAACTAAGTGATGCCCTTCTCAGAGACACTAAACTGGCACCAGTTCTACAAGTCCCAGCAAACACAACAGTTACGGAGAGACGAAAAGCAGAGGAGAACATACCAGTGGAGGATCTCAGGTAGGGTTTGCTTTCACTCCAAAGGTCCCACCTCCTGCAGGAGAAACAGGCCTTTATAGCCCGAGCTCCCTGGCCCCGCCTTCCTCTGGGAGGTTCTTTTAAGAGGAGGAGCAGAGAAAACTTCAGCCACTGAAAGAGGACTCTTGGAGCCAGGCTTACAGAAGCAATGTAGCGAGTAAACATGAGCAAGGCATGCATAATTATAAAACATGGTATTTCAAATGCTCGTAAAGTAAAAGCACAAAATTCCCACCCTGGCGTGCCCACAGTATCAGTATTAAAACATATTAAAATTTAATTTCTACAAATTAGTGGCATGTTTTTAAACCACAAATAAAATGGGAAGTGTTCATTATGCAAAGTAATGGCAAGAATAATTAGTAGATTAGAAGCTTTAAATGAGGGAGAAATCTTAAATAGAGGGAATTTAACAAGCATTGGGGGTTTGTTTGTTTGTTTGATTGATTTTGCAGATTTTGTTCACTTTCTCCACACAATCAAATATTCAGCATTGGGCTAGCTAGGCAGGGGTGATGGGGGCGGCATGAAGGCTCAGTGAAGCTAGCTTTATTAATTTAGAGTAATTTCCATGCCCCCTTGAAACTACACTTTGTCTTTGTGAAAACTCCACAAGAGAAACAAAGTAATGATGGCCAGTGGGCGACTTATAGTCATTTTATTTAACTGATGCACCACCATCATCATTGAAGCAATTTTATTATAGTCAATGCTCCTTGGATGTTGGTGATAACTTCTATTATGTCTTAATATATGAAGTCTATGCTATAGACAAGTAGAAATAAGATAGCATATCTGAAAATTGCTTATACAGTGCAAACAAATGCAAAGGGCTTGGGGATTAAACATAATGTGTCAAGGGGAAATTTTGTAAAGGCAGAGGGATTTAGGCAAAATCTAAATGGAGAGATAAGATGCAATTAATTATAGTGGTATATTTAATTCAGGGAGAAAAGCCTTTTGACAAAAAGAAACAAAGAATGTAAAAATAGGGTCACATTATAATGGTGAGTGTGACACTTGCGGAGCTTCAGATATAAATGACACCAAGGGCCAACAGGTAATGAAAACAAACAGATTATAAGGCAATAGGGAAGGGTGGAAACTGTGGAAAATTGGAAATAACAGGTGCTTGACCTGAATAAAGACCCATGTCAGAAGAGATCTAGCCAGAAACTAAAAAAGCTAAAGAGAATCAGATTAAAAAACTAGAGAGAAAAAGTGAAACCTCAAAATTGCCCTTAATGTGGATCCCAGGACTGAAACCTCCCCTACCCCAACAACTTCCAACCTTGCCAATGGATTGGGTGCTCTCTCTCCTAAGCCTGCAGTCTACACAACATCCTTCCAGGTATTTTCAGAAAAAAAAATGGAATTGCAAACCAGAACCTAAAATCTAGTTTGAAACCACCCCTTCCCCGCCCCCCCCCCCCAAAAAAAAGGAAGAACTGGAAAGAGCTAGAAAGCTAGAAAACTATAGAGACTGAAGAACAGAATGCATACTGAAGGGATGCCCTTGTGGAAGGTGATGGAGCAATGACCCTCCGAGGGCAGAAGGAAGCAGGTGGCAGAAGGAGCATGGAGGGGGAAGTGAGAGAACCGGGAGGAGAATGATGCCTTCATTGGATGGAGTACTGTAGAGACATTAATCTTGATTTAAAGCTGTATTCCCAGGGAAAGATTGGAATAGGTTGCAAAACAGGGCATACAATTTCACCTTTGGTCTAAAATATGCCTAGAGAAAGAGATCCAGAGGACAAGGAGGCTGGCTTGGGGATGGAAGCAGAGGGTCAGTGTCGGGAAGCCTCTGAGCTGGGACTGGAGGGGTGTCATGGCACTGCAGAGTAGAATGGAAGGGCCCTGAGCACCAGACTGGGGGCCTCAGAGTTTATTAGATGGGCCATCCCCTATAGGTCCTTGATAGTAACAGGGAGGGTTACACACACACTGAAAGGGACGTGTAGCAGGAAGTGGAGGGTTTGGTGGTGTGGAGGGCAGTCTTCAGGCGGATGCAGCCCTGTGAAGTCTTGGGGAAACCAGTGCTTCTGAGCAACTACTGTACACTTCCTGCGACCATGGCTCAGCCTTGCTGCCTCCCCCATAAGACTGGATCCAGCCCGTTAGGGGCTGAATTGTGCCCCCGCCCCCCCCACACACACACACACACAATTAATATGGTTTAATCCTGACCCTCATGACCTCAGAATGTGACTGCATTTAGAGATAGGTCTTTGTAGAGGTCATCCAGTTAAAATGAGGTCACTGAGGTAGGCTCTGGTCTGATATGACTGGTGACCTTATAAAAAGAGGAGATTAGGCTCTAACCGGTTTGGCTCAGTGGATAGAGCGTCGGCCTGGGGACTAAAGGGTCCCAGGTTCAATTCCAGTCAAGGGCATGTACCTTGGTTTCGGGCACATTCCCAGTGGGGGGTGTGCAGTAGGCAGCTGATCGATGTTTCTCTCTCATCCGATGTTTCCAACTCTCTATCCCTCTACCTTCCTTTCTGTAAAAAAAAATCAATAAAATATATTTTTTAAAATAAAAAAAAAAGAAGAGGAGATTAGGACACAGACACACACAGAGGAATGACCCCGTGAGGACACAGGGAGAAGATGGCCATGTGCACACTAAGGAGAGAGGCCTCACAAGAAAGCAACCCTGCCAACTTGACCTTGGACTTCTAGTCCCAGACTGTGAGAAAATACATTTCTGTTGATTAAGCCTCCAGTCTGTGGTATTTGTTATGGCATCCCTAGTGACTGATACAGCCTCTGAGACCAGGTGTAGTTGTCAACCCCTCCCTTGCGACAGATAGTACCACCACGGATACCCACGGGAAGAGCAGAGAACTGCCGTGGAAGCCTTTGGCACCCCCCAACCTCCCAGACCTGCATCTTCAGCACCGCACAGCTGCGAGGGTCCATCTGAAGAGCAGCAAGATGGGCTTTTACTGTAACTGTCAGAAATATCAGGAGCCAAGGGACCCCATCTGGTCTCGGAGTTAAGTTAATTAAGCTAGTGTAGACTTTTCTCCTTCGTTTTATGACTATTAAACCATCATGTTCTTTGTTTTATCCCAATGTTCATCTCAGTACCAAACTTGTATCAAATTATCATCTGGCCTAAACAAGTTCTATTCAAATGTCTTTAATACATCCTTAAGTCCCATGTGAACAGTCTTTGCTATAAGTAAATACCCTCAGGCAATGGGAGGGCTAGAGATATAGGTAGAGATGTATAGGTGAAGATGTAGATGGATAGGTATAGGTATATAACCTACAGATTTTCCATTTTAGTCAAGATTTAATAAAATCTCCGAATTCCTCTACTGAGGCAAATATGAACTTTTTTTAAAAAGGTTTTTTTTAACTGCTATGTTGTTGCATTACCTTTAAGTGCCAGAAGGTGGTGTCTCTGAGCAAAATCAGTGGCTGCAGTAGAGATTTTTCATGCACCTTACATCCCCCACCCAAGTAGATTTCATAAGTGAATCATGATATTGGCCCAGAGCACGTCTCCAGAGCCTTCTTTGCCCCACTAAGAGAAGCAGAACCTGTCAGCGTGCTCCCTGCTGAATTTTTAGACCCTATTCTCAGCTTTGCTTTCCTGTTTTCTGTGCTGTGAGGAAACACATCACAATTGAATGAACGGGAGATGGATGGTAGTGATGGTTGCACAATAATGTAAATGCATGTAATGCTACTGACCCATACACTAACAATGGATAAGATCACAAATATTAACTTATGTGTATTTTGCCACAATAAAAATAATTCATTAATATGAATGAAACCGCTGTGGGTTTGAGCACCAGCTCTGAGCCTTTGCTAACTGTGAGATCTCAGGCAAACCACCCAACCCCAGCTCCTCCTCAGTCAGATGGGATCCTCAGTCTGATGCCTGTGTCTCAGGCTGTGTCAAAATTGGGGGAGGGGGGATCCTGAAAGGACCAGCCACGGCAGATATTATGTCCTTCCTCCTTCTGACTTCTTTTGTTCCTCTAATTCAGGGTCCATGTGCTTGGGGTTCCCATGGCAGATGACAGCAGGAGAGGAGGCCTTTCCTTCTGTTTCCCAAGCCCCACTGAAATAGTGAGGAGCCCACCCCCATCAATACTGAACCCCACATGTTTCCACCTGCACCTACATTTCAGGGACATGGGTTCGAAATGTTGAACCAGGATCCCTGTGACATCCGAAGAAATGCCATCACTCAGCAGAAACGAGGCAAAATACAGCCTGGAAAGTGAGCTTCCCTGTAGGACAGCTGGCAAGAAATATGGAGAGGGGATGGGACCTAGATGCTACATCTCTCACAAGGTCTTTCCAGGTGAGGTCTTTCCAGTAGTCCACGATCACTCTTTGAATAGCAAGGGCTCAGGAAGAAACAGATTCCTGCCAGCACCATGGTCAGCTCTAAGGCCAGCAGCTATGAGAAAAGTAGGAGCCAATAAAGTGGTCCATCTGGTAAACCCAGGGGCCTTCTCTGCCTAGGGGAAAAGGGCTTCTCTGGATTTGGTGCTCTTCAGATGCCTCCCCAAACCCTGGAACTCTGCTCCTCCTGACAGAATCAGATGAAACTGGCTCCTTAGGCACTTGTCTCTCCTCTGCTCTCAAGTGAGAAGCTCCTGATCCATCCCTGAGTATATGTACCTCAGCATTGGCAGCCTCAACCTGGCCTGCCCTGGGCCACTTGTTTAGACTTCATACCTTCCAAAATCCCCTGAAGGTGACCTCACCAGAGAACTGTGGGGCCTGACACCTCTTTAGAAATCAAGGTTTTACTGAGTGATTTGATAAGTAGGGGCCTGAAACTCTTTTGTTCTCATGGGGAGCCTTCCTCAATTATGCTAGACATAAGGGGTAAATGAAACTCCTCAATGATTTTTCTATGTCAGGCATCCATGTTTCTTTGCATATGAGAACCCACACTGGGACTGAAAACAAGAATAAACAGTAGTTGATACAGACAGAGAGATGGAGATAGAAATAGAGGTAGAGACAGAGATAAAGATGAAGATAATGGAGATGATATAGATGGTGGAGATCATGAAGATGGTGGAGATGGAGATGATGGAGATGGTGATGCCAGATGAGGATATGGATGAGAATGGGGAATGGGAATAGAAGTAGAGAGAGACAGAGATAGAAATGGAGATGTTAGAGATACCAAAGTGACAAGGACCAAGAGTTGCTCAGACTCACAGATCAAGTATTTGATATTCACCAACATAAATGTAAACAATGACAATTTTCCTTATGCATTAATAGTAAATCACTCAGAATAAGACAGAATACTGTAGTCATTAAACACTGAATCTCCAGAAGGTGGGTCTGGATTAAAGTCCCAGCTCCAGGGCAACCTTGGGCAAGGCCCCAACCTCTGTGAGCCTAGTGTCCTCACCTCAAACAATAACACCAGCTGTCAAGCTCTCAGCTCAGGTGCCAGGATGCACAGTAAAGGACCAGTGAGTGTGCCCTGCTCGGGGTTAAACTCCTCGGACCAGGTGCTCAAGGCAATGCATGAACATTTCTTGACACCAAGACAAGCTTCTCAGCCACGTCGATGAGAGAGGAGTTAAAAACAGGGTTTGAGGCTTAAAGTAAATCATTTCAAGGAGCTGAAGAAGAAACAGCATTTTAAAATCTGCAATTGGAATAGACAAAGCAGGGGTGACAGGGTGGGAGTGGAGGGGGGGGGGAGTCTTTTGAGAAAACATTTTGCCCTGACTCCAGCCCAAGAGTGCTCCAGCCCCTGGGTGAGAGAGGGAAGGAGACTGCTTTGCATCTTGAAAATTCACACAGTGGTCAATTTGGCCTATATGACCCTGCTCTGACCCAGTTTCAAGCTCCAGGCAATAAGAACCCATTTCTTCCCTTTTATCCAAATTACCGAAACTTGGCTTGAGGAGATAAGTAAGTTCTGAGTGATTTGTGACCGCTTTTAGGTGGAAACGGGGATGGGAAGAAACACACATCACAGGCCCGCTTGGGTTCGCAGAACTGCTCCATCTGCCTTCTGTTTCGGGGGGTGAGAAGCCCACCCCCAGGCAGGAGGGACGCCTGGATGCTGCTTAAAAGCAGGATGGCTGCGGGTGATGAGGTGTAATGGAAAGAGGCCCTGAGCAGTGATGGACAATTAGGATTATTAGAAGTACTACCAGCCCACAGAGTGAGCCCAGAGTGGGAAGGGATTCAAATGTCAGAGGCAAAAATAGCCGAGCGACCCTAGATGATAACTAAATATTTGCCCCGAAAGTAAGCTGATGGGAAGGACATTTTCCAAGGGGAGAGTGGGTGCCACAGTACGATGACCCTGGAAGCCCCATCCTGTCCATCAAACCGAGACAGGCTCACTTCCAGACCCTGGGCCAGGGGCTGCAAACTCCCACACGCTGAGAAGGCAAAGCCCCACGCAGGAGGAATTCAGTCCAGTAAAAATCGTGTTAGGTAATGAGGAAACCGGTGCCTGTGATGATGGGAATCTAGTCAGTTTGGGTGAGGCATTCCACCCAATGACCAAGGGCAGGCTTTCTGCTCAGCTTTCTCCTTATATTCATTCTATCTATAATGATGAATCTCAAGTAGGAAAGTATTGGACCACTCACCCAATAAAGAATTCCTATTCTTAACAAGTTTACAATTATGCGCATGTGACAATAGCTAACATTCACTGTCACACGGTTTCCTCCTTGGTGAAACCCGACCCCCAGCTCTGGTCACTCTGTCACACATCCTGTCTTGTTTTCATCATTGCATTGATCACTACTTGATGGGAGCTTCTTCTTCCTGGTGTCACATGGTTTTGATCCCCTCTGTCCCCCGCCAGCCTGGAAGCTTCACCAGTGCTTCCCCAGGGCCTGGAGCAGAACCTGGCACGTGGTAGGGCTCAATAAAAGCCCAATGAACAAATGTTGAAGAAGTCACTTCTTCACGTGTGGACGTGCTCCGTTTGCATGAGGTCTCTCTCTTTTCCCTGCAGTCGTTATTCTGCTACCCAAGTTCATGGCCAGCCATCTCTGCACATCAAACCTAATAGGAGGTCTTTCTGCTGTATTCTGTTCTCCAATGGCTGCCATCGGAGCAGCTCCCTCTGCAGAGGATAAGCCATTCGATGGCAACCCTTTCCTGATATGTGAGCTCAGACACAGCCTCTCATATTTACATTCTCACTTTACCCATTGATTTATTCCTTTATTCATCACTTGACTCATTCATCAGCCTAACACTGACTCGGAGATAACCACATCCTGGCCTAATGCTGAACATTGAAGTCACCAAAGCAACATGACCAAGTAACACTGTAATAGCCTGGAGGAGAAAGAAAAAACTGCCCTCCCACCATGTTCCTAGGAAGCAAAACCCAGATGCAAGTGAGCAAACAGCTGAGTGCAGCTGGGGTCTGCAGTAAAGGTGGGGGAGGGGAGATTGAGCACCTGGGCGGGGAATTTCCAGAGCCTGGCAGAGAAGTGGCATTTATCTTACAAAAATGTGGGCATTGAAGGGCTTTATCTGAGTTATTGCCAGATTTGTCTTTTAGGAAGGTTATCCTTGAGTTTACCCAGTGGTCAGGTTATAAATGGGGGAAAGGGAACCATTTAATCCCAACAAGAGATGGCAGAGGGGAGGGAGGGATGTTATAATCTCAGAAAGCCTGGGTGACAGGATTGGAGAAATAAGAGGAATCGACCAAGCGGTCAGTTACTTCTGAGGAGTGAGGTCCCGTTACCTCTATTTCACCATCATGTGCAACAGAAACCCTCTCACCAACACCTTCAGAACCGGCGGGATGTTAGTGTCTTTGAAGAGCAGCAAAAGTGTAGACTCTTGAGAAGCATCCATTTAGATTGCTATGGTAAACAAAACATGGCCCCATGTCCTAATGCCCAGCACCCGTGAACACGTCAGGTTACATGGCAAAGAGGAGTTAAGGTTGCTAAACAGCTGGACTTAAGATAGGGAGATTTTCCTGGATTACCCAAGGGGTCAATGTAATCACAAGGGTCCCCTTAAGGGGAAGGGGCAGGAAGGAAAGACAGTGCCAGAGATGTGACAATGAGTACAATTAAAGAGATGCTACAAGGAAAAGGTCAGGAACCAAGGAATGTGTGAGACCTCTTGAAGCTGAAAAAAAATCAAGAAATGGATTCCCCCTTACAGCCACCAGAGGGGAACACAGCCCTGCCAACACCTTGATTTTTGTCCCATGAGGCCTGTGCTGGCCCCGAATGTTCTTTTTTTTTTTTTTTTTTTTTTTTTTTTGGCCTTGAATGTTCTTAATTGCAGACTTCGGGTTAAGGATCAGCTCCAATTTATACATCATTAGCCTTTATACAAAAATGTTATAACCAACAACCAAGACTGAATGTGCATCACTGCGGAGTCCTGGTAACTGCAGGTACAGTGGCGTATGCTTTTACTGTTTGGGCCCCTTACTAGCTTTTTCTAGTCCTGGAATGGGGTAAATCATCCAGACTCAACTATGTTCAATGCCTCTTGCTCATTTTCCCGTAGACCAGAGGCAAGTGCAAAACTAAATTAAAAGTCCCTGTGTGATGTGATTTCTCGGGTGTAGACAACCTTCACCTTAGAGAAGGTGGTGACCAGCACAGCACCTGTGCCTCCCCTGGATCCTGGCACCGCCACTGCTGATAAATACTGGCTGACTGATCATCTGTGTACCATGAGGCCGACATCAATGGCCATGCTGCGCACCATGACGTGGAACTAAGATCAAACACGGGCTCTCTGCCTGAGCTTCCAATTCCCTGGAACTTGAGCTCCTTCCTTACCTTGGAGAGAAATAGTCTTCTTTATCAGGAGACTCTTGTCTGCAAGCAATTCTGTTTCTAGGGTCATGGAACAGAAAGTCATTCACCATGGACTAACAACAGGTCCATCCTACTCACCCTGCAGGGAGGAACGAAAAGGCGTATGAGACTTTCCTTCACAACTCTCCTTCTATTTGCAGGGAATGGAATGGAGCCACCAGTTGGCTGAGCTGAAAACTCCCTCTCATGCCAACCCTGGACCCGGCTTCCGAAGCAGGGCGGTTCCCCGAGGCGTGGTGGGGCAGGCAGTCCTGCTCATCGAAGTCTCCTGTGGTGTCACCAGTTGGGGTCAGAGTCCAATGGAGTCAGAAGATGAGAAGGGAGCACCCACATCATAGGCCTCTCTGATGCCCATATTGACAGAGACTCTCCCGCCACTGAAAGCAATTGAAAGCCATTATTGAAAGCAATTTAAATTCTGAATACACTGAATTTTAGAGAAAAAACTGCCATGAAACGACACTTTTATGAAAAATATATGAGGATGTTTCCAGTAATTATAGATCAGTGAGGGTATGTTTCTTTCATTGGCCATTAATTTATATCAATTATTTATCAAGTCCTGTGATACTGTGTGCTTAAAACCACTTAGGACTGGGTGCTTAAAGTGTTCTTTAAAGGGACAGGTTACAGACTCCACTTTGAGAATTTCTTTCTCTCCTATGACCGACGTGGGAAGAAAGAATAAGCTGTTTAGGACCAAAATCAACCTGATCCTTACAATGAAGTTCCCTCCCCACCCTCTATTCCCTAAACTTAGGGTGAGAATTTTTACGACTTTTTTCTTTTTTTGCCATTAGCTTCCCTGATTCCAAAGATTATGCCAATCTTAAGAATACCCTTGGTGCTTTGACACAATGGGCATTTTAGGAATTGTCCTAGCTCAGATGACACCTTGGGTGTCCTGGCCACACCCATAATTGCAAGATCACACCTTTTCCTGGTTTATTCATAATGTCTGGTCAACACCAACTCAAAACTCAGGTCCAGCTGATGACATTTCACAAACAGCTACTTTATTATTGTCTCTTTTTACTTTTGTGATGTTTTCTGTTCTTGGATCTCTAATGTCTGCTCTAGGCAGAATGGGAACTTCCTGAGCATCATGGAAGAGAATGAAGAAAAAATGGTGAAGATGGCCCAAAGGCAGAAGTAGTGTCACAGGCAACGTTAGGGAAGATGCTTTACATCAAGATGAGCTCAGATGCATGGCCCCACTAGCTGGGAAAGCTATTTGCCAGACTGGCTCAACCTACTGGATGCCTACCTACCTTACAACCTTCCTTCCTCCCTGCTGTACCTGAACACCAGTGAGCTAGCTGACCAACACATCTCCTCTCTTCGTCACAGCCTTGGACCTGGGTTCCTGTCCGCCCCCCAGTGCCTGATGCTCCTTCTCTCCTCCAGGCTTTGCATGTTGACTTGCCCTCCCACCTGGGCGCTTTCTCTCCCACCTCCCTGCCTGGCTAATGCCTGCACTCAGCCTTGAAGGTGCAACTCTGGCACTCCTGGTTCAAGAACCTTTCTCAGCAGGCACCAGCCACTTCTACCCTTTGCTTCTCTGTGTCACATGCCCCGTGACCACAACTGCCACTTCATTTGTGTTGTGACTTCTAAGGAAACAGAAACGATGTCTTCTGCATCCCGGAATTCTCAGGGCATTCTCGTGTTCCCAGAGCTGCAGATAGAGAGTGCTTGGTCCTTGTGTAAGTAATGATTCTCACCAAAAAACGAGCAAACCAACAACCCTGGTTAGCCTAGTGGGAAACTGTGTCTTGCTGACAAACTCAGAAATGCCTCATTAGTTCCAAATCTCAGATTGGAATTATTTTCTTCCAAATATTCACACACTAAATTCCTTCCCTAAACATTCCAACAACTGCAGTTTCATTTCAAATGCGGGCGGTTGGTAAAAAATAACCTAATAAAAGAAGAGTAGATTTGAAGACCTTGTTCATAAAAAAAGGATAAAGAACCCAGTGTTGGTCAATGTGGGCATCAAAAGGCCTGGCCATCTTGGTCCAATGTGGGACAATCAGAAGAACCAGCTAGCACAGAGCCCCATGTGGTGGGCAGAAGCTGCCCTGGGATCTGCATCACCACTGACTTCTTCCTCTGTCTACTCCCTTTCCACACCCTCCCTTCCACAGGGGTCAATCCCAAGTGCACCCCCAAATAGACGTCCTGCTTTAAACTCTGTCTCAGAGTCCTCTTCCTGGGAAACTAACCCAGATGGCAACACAGTACAAAAGAACCTGCAGTGTGTATCCACATCTACGTAGCTCAGAATCAGGCCAAGTCACCTCATTGTTTAGGGGTACAGTCACACATGCAAAACCAGAGCAGAATGAGGATGTATTAGCGCAAGGTCAGGACATGGACCACCTGAGTGGGTGGGGCACAAATTAATTTCTGGGGTGCGGACAGTGTCCTATTCCTTGATCTTGGTGGGTTTCCGGGGGTGTTTGCTCATGAGTATTTTTCCACTGCCCATGGATATTTTGTACAGTGCTCTGTGATGACAGATCTCACATTCAAAAGGGGAAAGATTTAACAAAACAGTATGCTTATTGTCACCACTGTTGTCAATATTTCAGTGGCATGACAGCACTGTCCAGGATCCTGTCCCTCTAACAAGCAGGGAGAAGGGAAGGTTCTCCTACAGTCATAAAGTACAGCCGTGGCTGCGTGACAACTATGTTCCCAACAGTTCTCGCCCACGTTTCTCAATAGAGAGGAATTGTAGGTAAGATCAAGGTGGGTGAGTAGCAATGGGGCTCTTTCAGGTGGTCTGACAGTCATGACTCCCCTCTTGACCTGCAACAGGTCTAACTGTTTCCATGAATAATGAAATCAGGTCCCTTGCTACCTGTGCTTCCCAGCAGTGGGATATATAAGCCCAACTTCCACAATATTAGTGTCACATCCAGTGACCCTCTCTGTGACCTTAATGGACATTCCCCTTTTCCTGCAACTTGTCTCCAAATAAGAGCATCAAAGTGGGTATATAATCTCCACCATAAATGGGACGGGAGCTGAATCTCATCTCCCCACAGATGAGCTGCTTGAGGGAATGGAACTCACGGCACCACCGCGGCTTAGAAAATTCCTTCCCATAATCCTCGGAGCCACTGGAAAGGTTAGCAAAAGCCTTACACAGGGGTACAGAAGGAAGCCACAGGCTGAAAGGCAGCATTCTCTGCTCATAGCTGTTCAAAGTTGTGGCAAAGAAGGGTGATATTGTCAGAACTCTTGGGGCAAAATAGTCCATTAGGCTCCATCCGCAGCAGGGTAGGTGTCCCGTAAAAGCCAAGAATGAAAGAGCAAAGCAGACACCTGGAAAATGCAAAAGTGTGTTGCCCTCCAAACAGAGAGGGAAAGTAATTTAACTGAAGTCCCTGTTACAGAACCATTTAGAAATCTCTGCCCTCATACTTGCACTAATACTTGGATTCCATTTGGCTTTTTAAATAAAACTCTTAAAGCTAGATCCAAAAGTTATTCTCTGAAATAAGTAAGAAGTGTTTTTCCAGGCCTCAGAAAAACCATGATTTGGGGAAGTTTAAATGGAAAAGGGCGCCTCCACCCACCTATCTTTCCTGACCTAACACCTTGGATGGACATTCCCCTGTCATTGCCACTCATGACATTACGATGTGACTTGGAAGTAACTCTCCTCTTCTACCTGTTCTCTAGCCCCACATCTGCATTGTTAGCAAATTACTCTGCTTAGCACCATTATACTTTATGCAAGCACTGTGCCAGGTGCTCTTACCTAGCTTGTTTTATTTCATTTTTATAACTCTATGAACTAGATACTCTTCGTATTTTATAGATGACATGACTGAGGCTCATTTCAATTGCCCAAGGTGGCCTTGGTTAACAATTGCAGAACTGAGACTTCAAAACAAGTCATCTCCCTCCTTTGTTGAGATCACAAACAGATACAATATATGTAAACTGTTTAGCACAGTTTCTCCTCAATGAATAGTGTTACCGTTTTTACTAGTTTTATTACCCACTTCAGGAAGTGGATTACCCCAGGATCCATCTCCCAATTCCCTTACATTTTCTAACACAAAGGCATTCAATCAGGACCATGTATGAGCCCCATTGATACCCTGAGCAGAGCATATAATGGGCAAAGACAAAAAAAAAAACTTTACAGAAAAATGGAAAAGTGATGGCCATTACACTTATAAAATATACTCAACATAATAAGGAAAATTAAAATGAGATAAGAGTTTACCTATCAGATTAGCAAAGATCAAAGATTCTGATAACACATTGTATTGAGGAAGACCCTGTAGGACTATGAATTGGTAGACCTTCCCCCAAGGTGGGCATTTTGTCAATGTCCATCAAATGTCATGTGGATATGCCTGTAGCCCTGCATTCTCTGTGGATCCGTTCTGCTCACTCCTCGCACTTCTCAATATGTGGCACGCCTATGCAAGGAAATGCAGAGCTCTGTGTTTTCTCGGTAGTTGGAGATCAAAAATGCAAACCATCTACTCATCAGTAGGGAGTCACGGAATAAAAGATGATACATGCATGCAACGGCACACTCAGCAACTATTAAGGAATCAATTGAATCAATGCTTAAGTCCCAGTCACATGTAGTAGATACTGAGGAGTTTTAAAGTATCATTGCATTTAATCTTCATCACAACCCTATGAGGAGGGCACTATTCTTACCCACAGATGAGAAAACAGAGGCACCTTTCCCTAAGTCACAACCCCCGCAGCCTGGCCCTAAGTCCATTCATGTGCTGCTGGCCCCAAGGACAATTCCAGTTTCAAACATCTCCATCATGAAATAGGGAAGAAAGAAGATAATTAAGCAGACAATCCCATCAAGAAGCTTGATAACAACAAAAAGTGTAAGGCAAAGAGAGTACATAAAATGTAAAATTAAAAACTCATCAATTAAAAGATATGAAATGTGTAGACCTAATAAATAAATCTAAGAGTTAGTACTTTGAAAAATTAAGAAGAAAATACAAACCACTTGATAATGTCACCAAGAAAAATCAACAGAGAAAGCACAAAATGTGAAACCTGACGAACACAGAGCTGGCCCCAGCTCTCCTTCCTGGAGGGAGCACAGCCATGAAGCCCAGATTGACCATATTTTAGACCAGGGGTGGGGAACCTTTTTTCTGCCAAGGGCCAGTTGGTTATTTATAACATCATTCTCTGGACATACAAAGTTATCAAGTTAAAAAATTAACCTGCTGTATCTGGTGAAACATTTAATTAATTCATTCCTAATGCCTTGGCAGAGCCAGGCCAAATGATTTCACGGGCCTTATATGGCCCGCGGGCTGTACGTTCCCCACTCCTGTTTTAGACCATTAAAAAAATATCCTCAACAAATTTAAGAGATTATAAAAAGAATTGGCTGACATGATTACGGAGGCTGAGTGGTCCCTGATCTGCCCATTCCAGGCTGGAGACTCCGAGAGCCTGTGGTGTGGTTCCAGTCTGAGCCTGAGGGCCCAAGAACTGGAAGGCTGGTGGTTTAAGTCCCAGTCTAAGGGCAGGAGAAGTCCAAGGTCACTCAGTCAGGCAGAGAGAGAACATTCTCTCCTCCTCCATCTTTTTGTTCTTTTCAGGTCCTCAACACACTGAATGACGCCCACCCACATTGGGCACCGCAATCTGCTTTTCTCAGTCTACTGATTCAAGTGCCAGCTGCTCTTGGAAACATCTTCACACACAGGCCCAGAACGAATGTGTGACCAGATAATATCTCAGTATCCCATAGCCCAGTCAACATAAAATTAACCATCTCAATGCCAGAGCCTGGTGAACCATAAACCCACCATAAAAATTAGCAGGATCCAAATGGGAGAGGAGAGCTATCATCATCACGGCCTTAATGATGGGCATGGTCTTGGTTTTGGTTTGCATGTTCATATTCTTAAGCACACTAACTTCAACTGCAAGGACCCTTCCGGATGGAAGCTCACAGTTCCCTCAGGGACTGGCAGGCTCAAGGACACTTACTGCAGCGCTCCAGGTAAAGGAGAAATTTTCCATCGGTTCCTTGGGGTTTTTTTCCCTCTGAACACTAGCAAATTTTACTATCGATTTCAGAGGGATAGCTGCAAATGAACATAATATTTTCATAATAAATTCAAGTATGCGGTAAAAATACTACTTATAGGCCATTGAAATGGGAATTAGTATTTTTTTTTCTGTCAAATACTTTCAAAACTATAGAATGAAGAGAATTCATAGAATTCTAAAGTATATTTTCCATTCAGCAATAGAAAAAATCTGGGATGTAAGCAAGACATTTAAAATAAAATAAGTGAGAATTCCCAAACACACACACATACACACCTAAAGTCTGTTAAGAAATAATTGTGATAGCCCGGCCCACATGGCTCAGAGGTTGAGCATCGACCTGTGAACCTGGAGGTTGCAGTTCATTCCCAGTCAGGGCACATGCCGGGGTTGTGGGTACAATCCCCAGTGTGGGGTGTGCAGGAGGCAGCCAATCAATGATTCTCTCACATTATTGATGTGTCTCTCTCTCTCTCCCTCTCGCTTCCTCTCTAAAATCAATAAAATATAGTTATATATTTTTAAAATGAAATAATTGTGATAAATGAGAAAAACACAGAAATTCTTATTTATTGCAAGAATTAAAAACATTAGACGCAATAGTAGCAGGGGTTAAATATAAAAAGATAAAGATGGGAGATGTAATACTAGTAATACTATTAACATAAAATCTAATCTTAAGTAAGGACTGGATACACCAAAACTTTTCAAGAAACAGAACAAAGTTTCTTCTTTTTCAAACTTACTCCAATAAACTATGGGTGGTAAGAAGGAACTAAAATGGGTTGAGGAAAGAAGAAAGGAGAGTAGCAATTAGAAATATTTCTAAGGTAGGTCCTTTTTTTGAAAAGTATTGAGCAAATTATTAATTAACCTGGTGCCTCCTGTTTTAAAATTATAATAACAGAAGAGTCAATTCTTGAAGGCTCCAGAGAAAGAGGTCCTGAGAGTTTTCAGATCCATAAATAATGGGATTTATTAAAAATAGGTCATCCAAATCAATCTAATTGCCTTCTATTTTTAATGTTAATTCTTTTTATTGATTTTTTAAAATGGATAGCCCATTAAAACGCATTAATCATGACCTGAAGAGTGTATTTGCATTGCAAAAAGCCTAAGGTGAAGAATAAAAAGCAATTTCCCACCACATGAACCTGAGGTGGGAACATCAACCAAAAGAGCTGGAGGCCTACTTTCCCCAGGAAAAAGCATTTCTGGGTAACAACTGGGAGGTGAGGTATCATTATGATAAAATGTTGTATGACAGCAGTTTTAGAATGTTTGAGCCATGCGTGTCCTATTTGGGTAAATGGTCTCTAATTTTGTAGAGCCAAAGTAAAAACACATGATTTGTTCTGCTGTGTTTTCATTATATTGTAATGCATGCTCATAATTGCAGAATATATGTTCATTCCAGAAAATGCAGATGAGGAAAATTACTACTAAAAATAATCCATAATCCCATCATCCAGTAGTAACACCGGTAACATTTTGATACATACTGGTATATATTCAGATTTTTAAAACATACAATGGATATTGTTTTAATGCAGATTTATAATATACATTTTTAATCCTTATACTAAAGCACAATCACATACATTTAAGATGATGAGAATAATCATTCTTCAGAACTGTCAGTGGAACTGTTTTAGCGGAACATAGATAGGTATCACCGTTTACTCAACCTTCCTTCTCGTATTGGACTTTATAAACATGCTTCACTACAGATCCCACAGCTAAATCCTGGCCAACATCCTTGATTACTTAGGATAGATCTGAAAAGAGAGACTCATTAAATCAAAAAATAAACACATTTTGTGAGGTTTGACTGACAACTTTTGGAAAGTCAACTTGTCTCTGCTATTTCCCAGTCCCTCTGTTTCCATAATCTCTCCCCCCACTTTTTTCCTCTCTCTGAAATAAATTTTTTAAAAAATTTTAAAGAAATAATTGTGATAAATAAGAGATACACAGAAATTCTTATTTCTCTCAAGAAATAAAAACATTTGAAGCAATAGTAGCAGGGGTTGAATATAAAAAGATTAAGATGGGAGATGTAATAGTAGTAATACTATTAACAGAAAATCTAATCTTAAGTAAGGATTTGAGGGACAGAAGAGAGTTGAGCCCTTTATTTGGTGGGATTGATGCTTGTGGTTGATAATTCATCTCAGAGCGATGTTTCCCTGTCACATAGCAGTTTCTATGCCAATGCTGGGACCATCCAAAAGCTGTGCTTATTCAGCCACAGGCAGGTGATGACATTGCCACACCTTTCCAACATAGAATTATGTGCATGGCAACTCTATGCAGAATACATCTTCATTTTAAAAGTTCTACTAAATTTATTGGGGTGACATTGGTTAATAGGGTCATATAGGTTTCATATACACATTTATATGATATGTGATCTGTATATTGCCCTGTGTGTTCACCACCCAGTCAAATCCCCATTTATTGTATAAAATTTTATAAAATTCTGACACATTTTATGAGAGGAGACAATAATTCCAGTGAGAATTTTTTCCTTTGTACATAATTTTAAACAGCACATTGATGGTTGAAAATTCTGGCCAAGTCAGCAGAGGGCGCTGTGCAGGTGCAGCCAGAAGTGGAGCTTCTGCAGCAGGGCTGAGCACCCCCTCATCCCTGAAGGTTACGGAAACCCGTGAGACCCCAAGGTGCTGCACCCAGCCTCTTCCATTGCCAGGGAAGGAGCTGACTTGTGATCCTTCCCTATTACATGGGTTTGGGGGAGGTGGGGAAGGAGTTTGGTAGTGAGTCTGGGTCACAGGTTGAGGTTGCTAAGGTATGTGTGAGGGAGGGGAGAGGTCAGATCTTAGGGAATAGTGTAAAGTTAGGAGCATCCTGCAGGACTTCTTCCTTCATGGGCCACCACTTTGGGCCAGGGGTTAAGGAAAGCCAGTCAGAGGGGACTGGGAGACCAAGTTTGAGGACAAGGGCCAATGCACCTGTTTTGGCTAGTTTAGAGGATTGGCCAAAGCAGGTACGTTTTCGGACCTTTCATTTAAGACATGAACTTGAGATTGAGAAATGTTTCTTCTCAATCTGCCCCTGAGCCCCTGGGACAGAGCAGATCCTTGGACAGACAGAGAAGCCTTGGAGCCTGGGTGTGGTTTCCCAGGAGTAAGGACCAGGACCTAAGAGAGGCCCATTTTCAAAAGTGTCACAATCGCCCTGACCAGTTTGGCTCAATGGATAGAGAGTTGGCCTGCGGACTGAGGGTCCCAGGTTCGATTCCGGTCAAGGGCATGTACCTGGGTTGCGGGCACATCCCCAGTAGGGGGTGTGCAGGAGGCAGCTAATCGATGCTTCTCTCTCATCGATGTTTCTAACTCTCTATCCCTCTCCCTTCCTCTCTGTAAAAAAAATCAATAATATATATATATATATTTTAAATATATTTTAAAAAACAATAAAAATTGATTTTAAATATATTTAAAAATCAATAAAAATATATTTAAAAATATATATATATATTTTATTGATTTTTTTACAGAGAGGAAGGGAGAGGGATAGAGAGTTAGAAACATCGATGAGAGAGAAACATCGATCAGCTGCCTCCTGCACACCCCCTACTGGGGATGTGCCCGCAACCAAGGTACATGCCCTTGACCGGAATCGAACCCGGGACCCTTGAGTCCGCAGGCCGACGCTCTATCCACTGAGCCAAACCGGTTTCGGCAAAATATATTTTTTTAAAAAGTGTCACAATCACGCTTTTTAGTCACAGAAGAGAAAGTTTTCCAAGCCTTAAAAGAGAAGAAAAATAAAATGGTATCCAAGGCCTCAAGTCTCTAAATGTGACACTTAAACATTTGAAAACTAACTTGAGTGTGCAGACAGGGCGGAAGGACCAGCATGTTCAATTTCTCAACACTTTCTAGGAGGGAGGAGGAAAAGTACCTCAGCTTTTGTGTGAAAACTGAAAAAGCTACAAACTGAATGTGTAGATTCTGTGGCACCTGCAGCCAGGTCAGATTCTCCAGGCTGCAGAATGGGACAGAGTTCGTGTGTAGAATGTTTATTAGAGAGTGCCCTTCGGTCAGACACCCGTGGAAGGGAAGGAGAGAACTGAGATTGGACAGGTTGGATAGGTTGCCTGCGAGGCTTCCAAAGGGAGCTCAGGGGCTGCAGACCTACCTCTCTGGACCTGGGAGGGCACCTGCAGGCAACCCTCCCAGCAGCAGGGGCATCTTGAAGGTGGATCTGGGCAGCACATCTGTGTCCATCATAACGCTTTTCCTGGCCACTTACACTATGTGAGCCCTGAAGTCCTCACTCGCCGCTTCTCCCCTCATTTCTGCTGGCTGGCATGATCGGATTGGGGAGCAAGCTTTGGGGAGGTGAAGATCCCCCTATCACATGCTATGGTAATTGTATCAGGATAAACACATGAATTTGACTGAGTTACGAAGCAGAATACAACTTTTCTAAAATATGCATGGAATTTGGTCAACCATAATCGAGGAAAGACAATTATCTTTCTATACTTAAGAGAAAATACTACAAAATTAATATCAATGAAGAGGCCAAGTATGCAATAAAAAATATGAACTAAAATGGCATGCTAGGAGGTTAAAAATATGTTTAATGTCCATACTACCCAAAGCAATCTATAGATTCAATTTAATCTCCATTAAAATACCAATGGCATATTTCAAAGATCTAGAACAAACTCTCCAAATATTCATCTGGAATAAAAAAAGACCCTGAATAGCTGCAGCAATCTTGAGAAGAAGAACAAAGTTGGAGGGATCACAGTACCAGCTATCAAGCTATATTATAAAGCCACTATCCTCAAAACTGCCTGGTACTGGCACAAGAACAGACATATAGACCAATAGAACTGAACAGAGAACCCAGAAATCTACCCAAGCCATTATGCTCAATTAATATTTGACAAAGGAGGCAAGAGCATACAATGAAGTCAAGATAGTCTCTTCAATAAATGGTTTTGGGAAAATTGGACAGATACATTCAAAAAAATGAAACTAGACCACCAACTTACACCATACACAAACATAAACTCAAAATGGATAAAGGACTTAAACTAAGACGGGAAACCATAAAAATCTTAGAAGAATTCATAGGCAGCAAAATATCAGACATATGTCATAGCAATATCTTTACTGAAACAGCTCCTAGGACAATGGAAACTAGGAGAAAATGAACAAATGGGACTACATCAAAATAAAAAGCTTCTGCACAGCAAAAGAAACCATCAACAAAACAACAAGAAAGCCCACTGCTTGGGAGAACATACTTGCCAATGTTATCTCCAATAAGGGTTTAATCTCCAAAATTTACAAGGAACTCATCCAACTTAACAAAAGGAAGATAAATAATCCAATCAAAAATGGGCAAAGGCCCTAAATAGACACTTTTCGAAATAGGGCATACAGAAGACCAAGAGACATATGAAAACATGCTCAAAGTCACTAATCATCCGAGAGATGCAAATCAAAACAACAATGAGGTACCACCTCACACCTGTCAGAATGGCTGTCATCAACAAACGACACGTGCTGGAGAGGATGTGGAGAAAAGGGAACCCTCATGCACTGCTTGAGAATGCGGACTGGTGCAGCCACTGTGGAAGACAGTATGGAGTTTCCTCAAAAATTTAAAAATGGAACTTCCATTTGACTCAATAATCCCACTTCTAGGAATATATCCCAAGAAACCAGAAACACCAATCAGAAAGGATATATGCACCCCTATGTTCATAGCAGCACAATTTACAATAGCTAAGATTTGGAAACAGCCTAAGTGCCCATCAGCAGATGAATGGATTAGAAAACTGTGGTACATCTACACAATGCAATATGACTCTGCTGTAAAAAAAGGAGGAACTCTTATCATTTGCAGCAGCATGAATGGCCCTGGAGAGCATTGAGCTAAGCAAAATAAGCCAGTCAGAGAAAGATAAATATCACATGATCTCACTCATTTGTGGAATATAATGAGCAACATAAACTGATGAACAAAAATAAAACCAGAGACATAGAAGTATGGAACAGACTGTCCAACCTATGAGGTAAGGGGGGGGGGGGGGGGGGGAGGGGCAGATAACCAATGGACACAGACAGTAGGGGAGAGAGGGCATGTGGTTGGGGGTGGGAGCCCCGGGAGAGGTCAATGGGGACGAGGGGGAAAGGAGACTCAGGTAATACTTTAAACAATAAAGAACTTAAATAAAGAAAAATAATCATCACTGGAATCTGTGAGGCGTACGGTACTTCTTTCTAAATGCCTGCCTCCTTTTGTATTCGTCATTTGGGGGGGAGGGTGTTCTCTTCCTTGGTCCTGGCTCTCGCGACAGCGCGAGGGAGCCAAGGCCCAGGGAGGCCTGTGGGTGAGGGGGCTGCCACCAGGTGCACAACGGGGGGAATTATACGCACTTCGCAGGGTTCCCGCGCGGCGCTGCTGATGACCAGGGACGCGAGCAGCCCGAGGGACAACCGCGCCGTTACTGCGCGCTCGCCTCGCGCACCCTCCCCCCAACACCTCGGAGCCCCGAGGATGCGGAAACTCGGGCGCGATTGGCCGGGCAAAAGCTCAGTTACCGTGTTTGAAAGGCCCAATCAGCGCCCAGCCTCTCCACGCTAGCCAATGGGAAACCGGAGGGGCGGGCCGGAAGGGCGGGGTCTCTATTTGAACCTGGACGCGGGGAAAGGCTCCCGGGACGATTTCCTGCAGGAATCCTGGTTTGGGTCTCCGTGCGCCATGGAGGTCGAGGTCTCAGGGGATGACGTGCTGATGCAGAAGCTCAAGAAAAGCCGCCACCGCTTCCAGAGGCACATGCAGCAGCTGCTGGAGAAGGTCGGTGCCCCACCGGCCCGCTGGGAGGGGCGCGGGGCTGGAGAAGTAGGGGAAGACAGGGTTGGGGGCTGGGGTGAGGAGGGAAGCAGCGGGGAGGGGACGTGGAGTTTGGGGCTGGGTGTTAGGGGAGGTAGGCGGGCTTTAGGGGCGGGGGACTAGGGGAGAGGAGGCGGGTTTTGGGAGCCGGGGGCTAGGGGCAAGGTGGGGGACTTTAAGAGCGGGGCCAGGGGAGAGGAGGTGGGCTTTAGGGGCCAGGGGTAGGGGGGAGAAGGCCGGTTTAGGGGTGCGGGCAGGCTTGGAGGTCCAGGGGCCGGGGAAGGAGTGGGGGGGGGGGGGCTCTCCTCCGCCCAGGTCAGGGGCTCCTGGCTCCCTGGAACCCGACGTGATGCCCCTTGCTCTCCTGCAGTACAACCAACCCTTCCAGGATGCCCCGGTGGTGCAAATGTCCACGCTGACCTACGAGACGCCCCAGGGTACGGAATCCCCGACCCCCCCTTCTCAATATTTACGGTTAGCTGTTTAATAGTTGGTGCAAACTTACTTTCCATGGGTTCTCTTTGGTAAATAGCTGAGAAAATTTGCACTGGGTGATGTCAGTTCCTCCCATTCAGCCTTACCAACTCGTTCTTACTAATGAAAGCCAGCCTCAGATCCAGTTCTGCCATGTGTTGGGTAAGTCAGGCGCAAAAAGGTTCACAAGACCTGCTCTTAAAGGAAGTCCCATCTCTTTACCTTCCCAGCCATACCTTGGGTGAAAGTTGGCACAAGCAGAGGTAAGGTATCCTGGGCAGGACACAGGGCTCTGTAGGAATCATTCCTACAGGCTTCAGTAAGAATGGGCCGTGCCTGGAATATTTTGCCAGTTCATGTATCTCCAATACCACTGATTTCACCAGCGAAAACTCATTTCCGATTCCCATTTTGATGAGAACAGCAGTTGAAGCACCTAAATACCTTGATAGCAGTCACACGTTAGCATGCAGAAGACCATCTGGAGAGCTTGTTAAAACGCTGATTCCTGGGGTTCCCGACACTAGGTAGAGATTTTCATTAACAACAAATATTTGTCTAATCTTGGTTTTAAAAAAAGAAAACCTTCAACTTCACAAAGATGAAGAGCAACAGAGGATCGGAAATATGGCTTGGTTTTATTTTAATATTATGCTTTTCTTTAGCCTGTCATTTGGTTTTCTTTGAGTGCAGATTAAACAGAAACTCCATGTTCAGAATTACTTAAGTGGTAATTTTATTTCATTTCTTTTCTCGAGGATTGAGAATTTGGGGTGGAAGACTAGAAAAGGAGAAAAGCAAAGGACAAATCCAGGTATTTAATGTCGCATGTTATTGCCACCGCCCCTGCCGTGGAGGGGTATTGATGCGAATAAAGGATGGGTGAGCTGTAACAGTACCAGCAGCCACCGCAGGGCCCTTCCATGGAAAATAGAAACCCTATTTTCCTGTTTTTAAGAACTTACTGAGAAGCATTTCTTCTGTTGCTTGTCAAGTTCAAGGAGGGCTTAAGCCCTTCTGTCCCCTGGTGTCTCCTCTACCATAGGCTGACACCTGGACCCCCACATGCACAGCTGGGCCAGCCGGAAAGACCTCTCCCAGCCCCACACGTCAGCCACAGTTGTGAGCTTGCTAGTTGGGTTCTTACAGAAAAGACCAAGTCCATGTCCTTCTAGGAAAGAAAAATGCCTCCTTGCTTCTTCTGAAAGGGGCGGAGAGAGAGTAGGGAGAGGATGCCGTGGGCAGCGTCACGATTCTTTCCTCCCACGTTGTGCCATCTTTCAAAGTCCAGCTGTGGTTGGTTTGTCTTCCCCGAGTTCATCCGTGGACACTGCAGCTCTGCCCACGCTATGTCCATGGAAAGTGCCAATTCAGCTGCCTTCCTGCTACTCAGTCTTCCACGATAGTAACATTTGCAAGGATGTCTGATGTTTCTTAATCACCGCTTCTCGGCTGAGGATCCTGTGCTCAGAATGAAAACCTTAGTGTTAGGTTTCCAAAGCCATTAACAGCAATTCAGAAGTCAGATTTCTCCCTGATTAATTACTTTAATAACACTCATAATACATTTAATTGTAGAACTGTTAGAAATACATATAACTGTGTACTTAAAATTGGCCTGATTTCTCTAGATAATACTTAAGTATAACATGATTCCTCTTTATAATACACATGTTTTTAAGTATACATATTTCTACCCCTTTTCCCCCCACTTAATATATATTGTGAACACTTCTGTTCCATTAAAACTGCTCTCTTGTCGATAGGTATTTTAGCTGTTCACACCTTCCTTTATTGCAAATCAGGATCAGCACACTTTAGGCTTTGCTAGACACGTGGTCTGTGTCACAGGTTCTCAGTTCTGTGTTGTAAGGGGCAGGCCGCCATGGAGGTCGACAGATATGTGCTTTTTAAATTATACATAATAATGATGCCTACCAATCAGACCAGTGGTTGGTGGTCCTGTTGGAAAAATGTTCTCATCTGGATATTTAAGGGTTTTGCTTAAAGTGTAGACATACCCCCCCACACACACACACCTGCCTGGGGTATACAGAATTTTAAACCCTTCCTGGAATTAGACAGCTGGCCATAGTCAGTGATGACAATTCAGATGTCTACAACCTAGAATTGCCATGGGCGATTGTGCCCAAATCTACCTTCTCCTTTCAAAGACACCCAAATTCTCAACCCCTGCCCACACGCCCTCCCTGAGATTGCTGCTTGGGGATGTGGGCTTGTTTACTTAGGCCAGTTGGGTCCTACCACAAGGCTTGGGTTCTCTTTGTAGACCCCAGAGCTGCCAGTAGATAGGATTTGGTGAGAATTGGCTACTTCCCCATAATTCTCAAACCAAGTTCTGCCACACCTCCAGACACAGCAGCCACAAATAACTCTGTCAAGTCCAGCAGGCAGGATTCTGTTACCCCGGCCCTTAGCAACGATGCCTCGGGGCTGTCCCTACAGGGCTGGGCCTCCCCACATCCTCACTCCTGATCTTGCAAGTCTTCACCTGGTTCTGCTCGCAGGGCCACTCCACCGGCTAAAGCTTGTAAAGGAGTTGTAGACCTCACAGCACCGCGGTCACACGAAGTCCCCCAGGGGCCTCTTGAACTTCTGTGTTCTTCCTGACGACGTAGTGACAGTGCTGTCCTGTTTCGTGTTGTTTTTTCATTTGCTGCCATACGAGGGCCAGGTCAGGCCCTTTCGCTTGGGCCTTGGCTTCTCGCTTTGCCTGCTCCGTCCCTCACCATCCAAGTGGCTTTTGAAGTAGCTGCCATGGGCACAGCTAGAGAAAGAAAGCTTGTTTCCTTTCTAAGGGGAACCTTGACCACCTACTAGAAGTGTTGTGGCCTTTGATCCCAGAATGTGCTGGAAGAGAAACTTTGTGAAACCCCCTGTTCTCCCATATGTGAATGGAAGGGCTGGAGGCTTGTTACTTTACAGTGGCTTTGAAATGTCTTATGACTGAAACGAACATGTCTTTAACTTTCTGAACTTTGAGGGCTCCCCGGAGCACATAGTCGGCAGGAAAGATGGCACCGTGCAAGCCACAGCTGGAGGTGACGAGCTGCCCGTGCCCTACACACAGGACCTGGGAGAGGGTGAGTGTGCCCTGGGCTAGAACCTGAGGTCTCGAGGGGCTGGGCCTGACATGTCCCTGTTACAGCATTTAAACTCTAGATTCCTCACTGTGGCTTTTTCTAAGGTCTATTTTAAAAGGTAGAACATCTTGAAGTGTCCTGTTATTTCCTCCCTAGCTCCCCATAGGAGCTGCCTTGCACTGTGCTACTTGACACATAAACAGTACTCAAATATTCTAAAATAATGAACACATGCCCCTCATCCCCACCTCATTTTTTTAACTTTTTACAAAAAAATTAATGTCAAGAATTTAATAAGACCTAAGGTCTGCCCTTAAGTGGTATGAACTGCTAACTTCCACAAACTTTCCACTGGCAAGAGGGACTTGGCTTCTAGGATCAGCAGGCATTGAGAGAGCTAGAAATGCTATAAAAGCTGCTTTTCCCTGTCTCCACCGCTCCAGGCAGCCCCTGTTCTGGTGGGGTCTCTGCATTACTGATTCTCAGGAACCGTGGCAGATGGCTGCATCCCAACTAGAGGAACACGCTTGAAGCTATTGGAATTTTTACCGTAGAACATGCTCAAGTGATACAAAAACCATCCTTGAAAAAAAAATACAAGCTTTCTTAAAAATTCTGGTTGAAATTTCCTTTTTTTTTTGCTTTTAGATTCAAAAAGCAGTGATGTTGATGCAACTTTATACCAGGAAGATCTGGCTGCTGGGGCCTTAATGGTAAGATCCGCCTTTTGTAATGAAGAGACAGAGTCAGGGTTTGGGGTGCAAGTGCAACACCCTCTTACCTGTACTTTCCTCTTCTGAGGCTTGCTCTTTACTAATCTCACCCTTTATGTCTTTCGTCCCCCTTTCAGTTCCCCTAGGCAGCAAATCTATCACTTGACAGCCATCACTAAACCAAGTTCAAGTTCAAGTCTGATTTACTGAATGTACATAGATGTTGGGTGTTGTTCCCTCTGCACACAGAGAAATTACAGCCGTGGTTCACACTATGTCATTTGCCTTGATTGAACATGCAATACTGAAAGTTGTGTCCTAAGTAGTTCTACCTCCGTAGAGGCAATGTCATAGGATGGTGTTCTAGGGAATATTTCTAGGTGAGCCCTTAAAGCCCATTGAGTCATGAGGTCACATACTCCGGCAGGCCCTTGTTTTGTGTCTGTCTCCCAGCATGCCCCAGTGGTCCTGGAAGCCACCGTCTCCTTATAGGATCTGCTTCTCACCTTCCCACTTAGTTGGGATAGACGAGAATACACACAGAATATGGAGCATATTCCCTGGCCCGGGTCAGATGCTAACGTTGCAGGCACGTGAAATCGCTGAAATCGCTCTTTTTTTTTCCTCTGAAATTGCTCTTTTTGTGCATAGATTTGCTCATACACCCATGTGTGGCTTTGATCGTCTAATTAGAATAAGGTGATGACCCCGAGGAGGGAAGCGCGGTGCTTAGTGAATATAGTGGAGGGGTGGCAGCAGTGACGGGAAGTAGGCAGCCCCACAGTAGGGACACTGAGTAATGCGTGTCTGTGTTACCCACATCTGCGTCCCCAGTCCCGTCCTCACCCCACTCAGCCACAGAGAGAGGAGATTGAGACCCACTGTCTTCAGTGTGAGACAGGTGAGAGGCTACCATTCCTGCCTCCTGGGTTGGAACACTGAACTTCTTTTCTTATAAAACATACAGATCGGGGTCGGTTTCAGTAGCTGAATCCTGAACTCACCTAAGAATATTCAGATTGTTTTTACTTACTTTTCTTTCTGCTCTAGTAATGCTGTCATAAACCCCTGCATGTTTTATCTTCTAACTTTTGGGTTGTTCCACTGGTAAATTCCCTAAGGTCGGATCCCTGGTCAGGTGGATTTCCAGAGGGGCTGGACCCCTTTGTCCTGGTACCAGCAGGAAGTAGAAAGATGACTTTGAGGAACTTCATTTAAAGATTTGCGCATTAATGAGTTGGCCAGTTTGTTTCAGAATCCAAGAGCTCATCCATCCCCAAAATCTCTTAAGAATGCTGACTTCTCTTTTTTTACCAGCCTGCAGTGCCTTGGAGCCCTTTGAAAGATGAGTTAAGAAGGAAATACTTGACCCAAGTGGACATACTGCTACAAGATAAAGGATGTGCAGAGGTAAATGCATTCCCCAGTATGTATCTCTGTAATTGATCACAGACTAGAGACGTATTGAGGGATAGTGTAGGCTTGTGTTCTCTCTACGGAGCCTGTAAAGAGCATTTTGAGTGATTATTTCCAAGCCCTTTCGTTCACAAGCTTGCAGACTTCTTCTCTTGAGTAAACGCTTGGGGTCCTCTAGGGCATGTGGTCAGGGAAGCTTGCAGGTGTGCCCTTTGTTGCCCACTGTGTCCTGGGGTGGCTCAGAAATCCAGTAGGGCCCTATCCTTGAGTGAACAGGTTCTAAGCCCTGTGAGAGGTGGCCCCCGTCCCAGGGTTGGTGCCCCCTGAGTTCTATTGTAGCCCATTTCCTGAGCTTTGCCTGGGAAGAGCAAAAATGCTGAAGGTACAGGTCCATGTAAGGATGCCAGCTCTGTAGTTTCCCGAGCCCTGTCAATATCTTTTCATAAAATAAAGGACTTTTGTTTTAATCCATACCTGAAGATACGTTTATTGATTTTGAAAGAGAGAGGGAGAGAGAGAGTGTGAAACATTGATCGGTTGCCTCCCATCTGAGCCCCGAACAGGGATCGAACCCGTGGCCTTTTGATGTATGGGATAACGCTCCAACCAACTGAGCCACCGGCCAGGGCATAAAAAGGACATTTTAATACCAATATTACTTACATGTGTAGAATAAATTCTTCACCTCAAAGGCAGCAAACTTAGCAGGAACATGTATATTTTCTTCATGTGCTTGCTAACCAGAGAAAACCTGTGTCTGGGGGCACTGAATTAGAGGGTGCACCGGAAATGCCTTTGCCTTTATCCTAAAGTGGCAGCAGGTGGGGTCCTGGCAGGTGGTGGCCTCTCCAGGGTATCCTAGAGGCCACCTGGACAAAGTCCCTGGTTTTACTAAGACACTTCTTCCCACCACTGCTGTAAGCCCAAGTGGCTACTGTCATCCTGGCACACACCTGTCACTGCTGCTGCCAGGCTCAGGTGTACAGTCTCCTCACATCCAGTGGTCCTGGTGTTGGGGGGAACCATCTTAGTGGGCCCAGACCCGACATCTGACAACTCCTTTGTTAAAAATCACGCTTTGATTTCAGTATGATCATGGAGACGGAAACGACACATGTGTGACCCTGGTCCCTTCGCTGGCCTCGCCTCCCAGGCCTGCCCATGGTGAGTGACAAACTGCATGAACCGTGTCCCGGGCACTGTTGGTAGAGCCACACAGCCCCTTACGCTGGGCATATCCCCGTCCACTGTGCGGGGTTCATCAACAAAAACTGTTAGAGACCCCTGCACTTCATAGGGAGATGAAGAGTTTAAAATGAACTGCTTTTTCCCTCTGCGACTCTGTCGTGCTGATTGCTGATTAGCTCTTTATCTCAACTTACTATTTTGAAATTTTTTGAATCTCCGGAAAAGTAGGACTCATTCGTAAACATCCTTCTCCTGTGTTTAGCAATCAACTTTTGTCACATGTCAGTTTTTTGGGGTCACATTTGTCTAGTCACACACACACACACACACACACACACACACACACACACACGGTATATGTTCATTTGCATCCATATATATCATCCCTGAATGCTTCACAGTGCCTCCTAAAAGCAGGTAATTCTACGTAAAGCAGCAAACTGGGCACAAGCCAGCAATGGAACAGTGACACAGGGCGGTTTCACCCATTGTGGCCGTGGTGTCCGGCTGAGGGAGCATGCAGGACACTGTGTGCAAAGTTGTTTGGATTCTGTTTTCTCTTTCGTTATCAGTTTGATATCAGTTTGATAGTTATGGTCATTTTTCTGTCTGTATTTAATTCAGAGTGATCCCCATCTTTGTTGGTTTAAATTTATTTAATATATAAAACATGTAACATTGTGCAAAAGTCAGAGCTGTCTGAACAGCTGTATTCAGGACTCTCATTTCTTCTGCCCTCCCTGTAGGCAAACTGTCACTATTTTTTCGTTCCCAGTTAGTCTTTGAAAAGGCAACCATGTTCCTAAAACTGTCCCCTGGGGAAAGGAGACTCTTTTTGGGAAGGTTGGTGGAACGTAGAAATTTCATTTTCGTAGGTAGAAAGAAGAGTCTATTCCCAAATATGTGTAATATTTCTTTTGTTTTTGTATTGCTTTATTAAAAAAACCATTATGGTCATGATCCAGCCTTCCGTTCCATGATCTCTGCATACAGATTGTTTGAAGTGGTAACGTACACACATTTACCTGCGTGCTTTTCTCCAGGATACTGTGGCCATGTCTCTGAAGACAGTCCTTTTGAGCCAGCTGCATCTTCACGCCTTTGCTCCCCAGACACGGTCATAGTGCCCAGAAATGACAGTGTCTCATTGCAAGAGACCAGTGGTCACAGCTTCTTGAGCAGCCAGTCCTTTGTGGCTGGTGACATTTGCAACGTGACCATCAGTGACCTGTATGCGGGCATGCTGCACTCGATGAGCCGGCTGCTCAGCTCAAAGCCCTCGTGCGTCATCTCCACCAAAACCTTCATTGTTCGAAACTGGGGCTCTCGGAGGAGACACGGGTGCAAGAGCAGAATGAACAGAACATATTGCAGAGGCGGCAGGCACGCACGGAGGGACTCCCAGGAGACACTCGTGCCCTGCTCTGAGCCTGTGAAAGAGGTGGGGGTTTTAAGAGAGAGCCAGAACTTCCGAGATCTTTCTGGCCAGAAGGCAGGATTGAAATTGGAAAAAGCTTTTCCTGAAGTAAACAAACTCCAAATCTCAAAGGAGCTTAAGGGAACACCCCGGAAGTTGTCTTCATTAACTTATGTGGACTCTAGTGTAACACATCGTCTTGATCGGGAAAATAGATTAATGACATTAAAGTGGTTAATTTCTCCTGTAAAAGTAGTTTCCAGATCAAGAACGCTGCAGGGCCAGGGAGGGAATCATTACAGGGCGTTCGATAGCAAATTTAAGAAACTTCACCAGGAATATTGCCAAAGCCCCAGGAAGCAGCTAGGCCTGACCTACCTCCCCAGCTCCTCCTTTGGGGTCGATGTGCTCAGAAGTGGTCTAGCAAGCCCCAGGAGCCCCCAGGGCTTAGAAACCCACCGGCCAAGTAGACCTCTCAGCAAAGCAAAAGTGAAGAGTCTAAATGAGGCTTTTAAAAACCTGGGCAAACAGGCTATTGACACAGGAAGATGCCTGCCCCAAAGTGATTCATCTGCATCATTTTCCAAGACCGACCCCACATGGAGCCCAGGCTGCTCTGACCCCCCAGCTGATCTTTTCCGAGAAAATCCTCTTGGAATACTTAGGGAGTCAGTGGCACTCAGCAAAGCTATTTCAGTGCCCGGGGTACATCCTCTAGGCTCTGCAAGAGATCGTTACGATGGAATCAAGGAGAAATTTGACCAGCTGCATCAGCAGTATTGCCAAAAATCACCTCAGCGGGCGAAGGTGCCTTCTTGTGCCGAAGCATCTCCAGATGAAGCAAGTGTGAAAGTTCAGAATCAGACAGAAGCCTTCTTTAAAAAATTAGATCCAGACTCTGGCTTACTGGGACCCCGAAAATTGTCACCGTCACTGCAGCGGAGCATCAGAAGTTCACGGGACTCGACCACAGTTGAGCTCCATCCATCTCCGTGGTTCGAGCTGGCCGCCAGCTGTGGGCCTCAGCCCCACGCGAAAAGACGCCGCTTATCAGACCCTCAGGTGTGTGGAAGGTGGGCAGAGTCCCAGGATCCCTCTCGCATGGTGGACCCGGCCATCCCGAGGCCAGGGGAAGAGGTCTGCTCTTCCCCCGACTGGAAAGGGAAGGTGAGTTTTTGTCAAATGTGGCTGTTTGATAACAGTATTCTTCTGTGCATGTTCATTTTCTAAACTTTCTCCCAAATTCTGTTTCTTCACATCAAGCACATGTTCATGGTAAGATGTGCCAAGGTGGAGCTGAAAAGCATTCTTACCGAGAAAGTTCTACACGATTCCCAGCGGAATGCATCACTTTGCATGCTCTATCCGTCCTTGTCCAACCGTGTCATTTCCACCCTCTCTGTCTTACACTCAGAGAAGAGCTGTTGTAAGGAGAAATTGGTCCGGAAACCATGGCGTTGTTTTGCTTCTGGATTTCCTAGTAGGAGGAGGAGCAGGCCCTTGAGAGCCGCCAGTGCGGAATCTCACACGTGCTGGGCTGCGAGAGGGCAGCCAGTAACCTCAGTGCCCTCCCGCCTCCGGCAGTGTCGTTTGTGCAGACCACTTAGCTAAAGTTTAATGTGCTGCACCATTTTATTTTCTCCAGAGACAAGATGAGGGGGTGGGACAAGTCCCTGTGTCGTTGAGTGTTATCACAGGAGGGCCAGGTTTCCCAGCGTGCCGCGCAGTGTGCCGGGGTTTGGACCATGTTACTGTCCCTGCCCGTCACTGCGGCCAGCTGATGGGACTTGACTCTTGGCTTGGCGGTTTGGGATTTTGTGTGTTAGTGGTGCGGGCAGGTCAGGCGTATATAAAAGCTTCCTCTTCCCTTCCTACCCCAACCCATAGAGGGCCTATCAGCGGTCATTCAGATGGACCCTCTCTGCCCTAAATATGCTGTTTTCTGTTTTCCCATCTCTGCCTGTTTGCCCTATGACCTCTTTTCAGAGGACAGTGTGTTTCCTCTCGGGATGAACCCCTCCACCTGATTTGTCACCGTCTGCCACGCCTCAGACCGCCCTCCCTCCCCCCAGGCCTGTCCCTACCTTTGCCCATTAGTGCTTCTCAGTGTTCAGACCCCTGTGGCTCCCCTTCTCGAAAAATATTTCAAAACCCTACAGTGCTCTGACTACCTGTGGGACGGCGCTGTGGATGCAGAAATGACCGCCCCTCCCTGAATGAGCCCCAGAGGCCTTAAGCTCGGAATCCCCAGGCCCACTTGACTTTTTCGGATCCGGCCACCAGCAGCGTGACTGAGTCCTCTGAGGCTGAGGCTTTCAGTGTCCAGCCATGTGCTCCTGGCAGACTCCTTCTTCCCCTAAATTACAAATTTCTTGAGGAAAAGGACCAAATCTCCGTGAGCTGAGGATACAGAAGGAATTGTAATGGCTGACGCCTGAATGCTCTCTGTTCGCCAGGCCACGGTGAACCTTTTCATGCCATCCTCAGCCCCCACGAACCTTTCGATTAGATAGGTCTGTCTTTTCTTTTAGTAAATAGGGGGTTCAGCTTCAGTCTTATAACTGCTGGACCCGCATTTGACAGCAAGACTGTCAACTTAACCACCTGTTTGCATTCTGCCTCAGGGCTTAATGTTAGTTTTTGTTAGTTGTTGTTTCGGGAGGTTTGTTTGTTTTTCTTTACATTCCTTAGGGCAGCGATTGCCAACCTTTCGGACCTAATTGACCACCAGTGCTCCGCGAACCACTGGTTGGCTACCGCTGCCTTAGGGTATTTATTGAGCATTTTGGCATTTTCTATAATGGACACACTAATATTTATATATATAGACGTTGAAATAAATAAGCTTTTAGTGACTGGCTTTGAAAATGCTAGTGGAATATTACTGAGATCGTTTTGTCTTTTTTTTTTTTTCCTAGAGGAAAGAGCACATCTTTCAGGATGGAAGATAAGTGATTTTGTGTTAGAAAACTCGAAGCTAAAAATCTACAATCAAGTTTTTTAGGGCATTGTCCCACTGCCCCTTTATTCTGTTTGTGTTTGTGCGTGTTTTTTTTAATTCTCAAGACTTAGAAATTGCTTCAGTTATCTCCCCTTCAAAGCAGATTTCAATGAAATTGGTTTCATTGACATGACTGACAGGTTCTTGGTATAGAAATTATTGGAATAAGGTTGCTCAATGAAAAGTATTAATGGTATCCTTTTGGGGCTATTTTGCTCATGTTTTCTTTGCTAAATTTGGATGTGCCAACATCTCTTATACTTCCCATTTCCTGGGAGAAATTGTTTGCTTTGAAATACAAGTTTAAGCTCTGGGTACTGTGATCTCTGAAGGAAAATTCAGCTGCGTAGTTTTTAAAATTCGGACCTGAGACTTGGCACCTTCCACGTGAGGAGGCAGCACATTGGAGCACAGTCACCCAGACAAAGTCATTTTCTGTGTTTTTAGAGGAAAGCATGCTGTAGTGAAGCATTCTTGTGATGTTCCCCAAGTATTCTTGTAGCCACATGGTAGCCATGACATCTGACTCTTATCGGAGCGGTTGATAGCGGTTGATAACAGAATGTCTTCGTTAATAAAATATTTCAAGTATTCAGAACACAGTGACCAAACCCAGGTTGAGTAATTGTTATGCTGCCATGTGCTATGGATTTCTTATTTTAAATAAAATATTACAGATAAGATTAGATGTCTTCCCTAGGCTGTCACTGTCCTCATAATAATGTGTACCCTTTTCCCCCCACATCTGTGCCCTGGGACCTCATGACCTATGTGTATTAGCTCAGGCCGCATCACAAAGTACTACAGCTGGGTGGTTTAAACAACAGAAATTTATTTCCTGGTTCTCAGGCTGGACGTCAGAGGTCCAGGTGCCAGCATGGGCTCCAATAAGGACCCTTCCTGGATTGCAGGCGGCGCCTCCTCACCGTGTCCTCACATGGCAGACAGAGCGGGTGCTGTCATAAAGGCACTAATCCCATCATCAAGGCCCCATCTCGGGCGCTCGCACTGAGGTTAGGGTTTCCATGTGTGAAGTTGGGGAGACATGTTCAGTCCAGAGCCCTGTGAATCAGTAAGGAGGACTAGCAGGGGGTGCTGACTGGCTCAGACAAGGCTGGAGTGGCCCCTGCAGTTCTAGACCTTTCTTCCTTACCAGGAAAACTATCATTCTTGCCCCAATCTGCTCGTGCCTTGGCTCACCCCAACCAGTGGGCCTGTGCTGAGGTCTCTGGCCAGGCCTCGCTGCTAGAGAGCCTAGAAATTCAGGGTTTGATGTCCTATTATCTAGCAGAGGGAGGTAAGGCAAAAGGGACTGGGCTTGCATCTCAGCCAATTTACAGCTCTGCCAATAACGGACCCATGAACTGTACAGAATGGTGCCCTCTAATGCAGCAGTCGCCAACCTGTGGTCCGTGAGGTCCGAAAGGTTGGCGACCGCTGCTCTAATGTGTGTCACATTTGGCTGGTAGATGCCTTCTTTCCCTATAAGAGTGGGGGCCCTGGGGCAGGGCCTGCACAGTAACCCGGCTCTCTGCCTGGCACAGCCATGGGCAGTGGACACCATCAGCATGGATGGGACCTAAATGCCAGTGAAGACAAAGGTGGATTCTGATGCTTGGGGCTGCTGTTCTCTACAGTTTCTTGCTAGAAACAATGACCTCTCCCTTTGCCCTGCTGTCCTGACTCTGGGATATCGTCACCTTACAGCCAAGAGTCTGCATCCACGTGGCAATGGAGGTTTATTTCAGTGGAAAGGAGGGGACACTGATTATCTCAGAACAATGCTTTCCTTACAAACTAAATTCAAAGTGGTCTGCATTGCTATGGGCAGGGTGGGCAGTTTGCATTTCACATTCGGGCCACCTAGGAGATTCCTTTGGGGGAAGCCAAAAGCTGGTGCCGACTGCAGGTATCCAAGATTTTGAGAGTCTCCAGGGCTGCCCTCTGCACCCCAGGATCTGTGTCCAACTGTAGCTCCTGGAGGGCTGAGAGCACAAATGGGAGGGTCAGGACCTGGCAGTTGGGCTGCGCCCCCTGCCCTCTGCTCTTGCCCACAGGCAGGTGGAGCTGTCTTCACACACATCAGCCATCTCTCAGGGCTTCCCTTCTCTAAGGGACAGTGGGATCCCCAGAACCCCAATTGCCGCCTGGATCAGGGCGGAAGCATTTTACTAATGTTTGTGAAGGGGGAGGGGGCAGAAGCCCAGAACAATTGTGCCCCCTCCTCCTCCCAACACCACCCCTCAAAGAGTTGTCTTCCTTGGAAAGCCCTCCATAGGGCCATCCATCTCTCTGTGCCTGGTTACAACCCCCAACCCCCACAAAGCCCACAACCAAGGGTCAGCAAGCTGCTCCCTCAGCACTTCACTAAGCTCCCCACCTACAGTTGAGTCTCCACGACTTACAGTTCCGTAATGCCACAAAGTCCAGCTTTTTCAGATAATGTTCAGACATCTGCTTCATAATAACCCCTAAGTGATAGCCAGAGAAGTGCTCATCACATAGGTATTAGGTGAGTGAGAGGCCTGGCTTTACCTGACCAGGTGTCTGAGGAGTTTGTTGAGGACACCTGAGAATCAGGCATGTAGGCAGCAAGGTGAGACAGGAGCTCTGGACCTGACACCTGTCCCCATCCCCTCCAGACCCAGGACTGACCCCATGGCCTTCAAGGTCCCTCCTGCATCAGGAGACATCTGCCCGCTCACCTGCCAAGTTGCAGGAAGCGATTCTGATCCTTGACAAGTTACTTTTAATGTAGGGCATGGTTTCTAGCAAGAAACTGTAGAGAACAGCGGGCTTTTTCTGAGTCTGCAAAAAAACAAGCGATACACGGAGCTGGGGCGGTTGCGGTCCCGGATGGGAATACAAAGTGTATTGCCATCTGTCTGATGCAGGAGGGTCTGCCAAGGGGGCGAGTGACTCCGGGGTCACACAGCAAATTGTCACTCTCTCTTAAGGGTGATTTTTCAAGGAAAAGAAGGTGTTTTATCTCCTAAGTTGCAGCCTCTGCTGCATTAAACAGTGCCATTGGGGTGTGGACTCCTGGGATGATTTACTAAGTGACTTCCTCCGTTCTCAAAGTGCCCATTATTCATATCCTTCCTCTGCCAAAGTCCCCATCATTGGACACTACAGACCTTCAGAGGAAACCAGGAAGGTTATCAACCCAAGTTATCAACCTGCTCTGAGTTAACAGCAATGTGTTCCATTATCCATTCTGCAGAAAACTCCTGGAGGGTGAAGCCTGTCGGATTGGCTTTGGCCTGTCTGGCCCAGGGAAGAGATTATATTCGTCCAAAACCCATGCTGTCCAATACAGTTGCCAGTGGCCATGTGTGGCCCTTAAGCACGTGAAAGATGGCTAGCCTGAATTAATAATTTTTACATTGATTACATGTTGAAACAATAAAGACTTGGAGCTATTGGGTTAAATAAAATCTATGATTAAATTTGGTTTCGTCCCCCTCCCCCTTTTTTTAAATCGTAAGTATTACATATGTTTTCTTTTTTCCCCCCATTGACCCCCTCCAGCCTGCCCCTGCCCTGCCCCCCGCCCCACACCTTCACC
This sequence comes from Myotis myotis, assembly GCF_014108235.1. Lineage (NCBI taxonomy): Eukaryota > Metazoa > Chordata > Mammalia > Chiroptera > Vespertilionidae > Myotis > Myotis myotis. The sequence continues at coordinate 32,810,019 of NW_023416390.1, read as the reverse complement.
ACCCTATTGTCTTTTCCCTTTTCTTAACATGGCTATTAGGAAACTTAAAAATGGGCATGTGGCTTGCATTCATTTCTGCAGGACAGTGCTGGTCTCGACACTTCACCTCTAGGAGGTGAACACAGGGTCACGAGGTCAACTCTGGCAGTTGAGACCCTAAGCCACTGAGCAGCCACTGCCAACAGGTGAGCCCCCCCCTTAGCCTCCTCACCAGGACAGAGCACAGCGTCGTCTGGAAAGTGGCCATCTCATCAGCCCCCCTGGTGTCTCTTTGCCCCGAGGAGTCCACCAGGCCCTTGCAGCCCCAGAAGTGCACACACTGATACATGGTCTCCACACAGGCCTGGAGGGACACAGAGCAGGGTGGCAGGAGGCGCGTCAGGCGGACCGAGGGCTTCACAGGAGCTGTGGGGCTGGTCGGGCTGTGTTCCATCAATAGAGCCAGAGGGTATCCCTGGAAAAGCTTCAGGAAGCTGAAGGGTGGGCTGGTGGGCCCTGGGAGGGCACCTGGGACCAGAGCCCCGCCAGCCTGGGTAATGGGTGTGTGTGCATTTATAAAAAGCCCTTTGGGGGCCAAGGCAGCCCACTTGCCCTCAGCAGCCCTGCCTGGGACCTCCCCTTTTAGGAGATTGGGTTGGGGGCCTGGCTGGGGTTGGCAGGACGGGGGCAAGCCTTCTCATTCCCCCAGATGCCCTGCACCAGCTCTTCCTGCTTCTGAGGACTGCACCAGCCAGACCCGCAGGCTCTGGCCTCTGGTGGGTTAGGTCATAGGAGGATGCTGACGGGAGACCGAGGGCAGGAGGAGAGAGACGCATCTATTGCCCAGGGATAGCAGTGGCAGCAGCTCTGCTGGGGCTAGCCTCTGGCACTTCCCATGCATGCTGGTCCCCTGGCCTGTCCTCTTTGAGGCTCCTTCATTAAAGCCCCTCGGTCACTTGTCTGCTGTGCCTTCCCTGAAGCACCGGCCCACAGGACAGTTGCTGAGAAGACGTGGAATAACAGTGGGAGCCCTTGATGGAGGTGAGGATTAGTGAAGAAAGAAGTCTCCAAGAGGTGATGCTCTGTGCCCTGGGTCACCAGGGTGCCCAAGGCAGAGCCCAGGCAGGGAGGCAGGATGAGGGCAAAGTCCCGAGTCAGGGGGCACTGCAGGCCTCCCCTCACATCCCTGTGGATGCCACCCGGACCACCCCCACCCCACGTGCAAATTGGCAGGCCTCGCAGCAGCAGGATTGAGGGGACTTACCTTGTGACCCCAGAACTGGGAACTAAGGTGCTAGTTAAAAATTGAGCTATTGAGGACCCCTTGTTTGCAGCCAGCTATATCCCCACAACTGTGTCTTTGTCACTTGTTTTTTGCAGAACGGCCCCTGATCTCAGCCACCTCTCCACCACCTCCCCTTCTATAGGAAGACAGAGGACAGGGTCATGGTCCGTGTGTGTGGTGAGAGGTTCCCTACCTGTGTGTCCCCAGCCAGCCAGTGTTGCCTGTAAGGCAGCAGTTAGAGTAGGAGGCAGGGTCTCTCCCCTTCCCTCCACCCACTCAAAGCATTACAGGAGCTGGGACTTGGAGAGGGAGGAGAAACAGGGTCACAGAGCCAGAGAGAGCCCCTCACCCTCACCCCACAAGCCTGCCCTGCAGGGAGCAGGTGAGGTTTAAGGTGAGTTTTAACCATGCCTGGACCATAACACCCCAAAGTGAATCTGGTAGAAGAAAGGGCAATAGGTGGAAGTGACAGGGGAAGAAGGAAACTCAGCCCCCGCAGAAAGCCAGTTTGCGGGGCACCTTGAATGTGGTTTCTGGGCTCTCCGGGAGTCTGGAGCGGGGAGCCTGCAGGCAGCTCAGCCAGCGGGCCCAGAAAACACTTTCCTCTCGGGGACAGCAGGCCCCAGACTTTGGAACGCAGAGCCGAGGGTGCCTTACCTGGGCTGCGTCGGGGCAGGGGTCCTGGCAGTGCAGCATGAGCGGGACCCAGGCTCTCTTCACCTCCCCCTTGAAGAAGTGCTTCTTGGAAACCCTGACCACCTTGGCCAGCTTGCTGAACAGGAGGAAGGCTTTCAGGCGCAGCAGCTCGCTCTCCTGTGGCCAAGACGGACAAAGCAGTTTTGAGACTCCGGGAACTAGAAGCCCAACAAAACTGCAGCCATTCTCCACGGACCGTTTTGGATGTCTTGACCCCTGTGAAGCCTTCTGGATCATTCCATCAGGACGGAGTCTCTCCTCCAGGGCTCCGTGACTGGGCATAACTCAGGTGTTTGTGACCTTCGCTTCCTAGAGGAGGGCTGTGTTGAATCTGCAGGCACACTGCCTAGCAGAGGCCCCATTCGGCATGTCACAGGTGGCCAAAGAGCATTTGTGAGTGGCCAGGAATTGGAAGGGAAAGCTCAATCCTTAATAGGGAGAAGAGTCCCCTGGGCCCCAGAAGAAGATTATTTTTTACAAGATCCAAGCTCAGCCAACTGATCCATTAGCGCCAAGTGAGACCTGCTGTCCTTTCTGCTCACCTGGTTGAGCACCTGCGCAGCCCCCACCCAGGGCCTGGGCCCAGCGAGGCTCTCGTCTGGACTCACGTTGTCAAAGAAGGACCTGCACTGCTCAGAGATGGCATTGAAGAAGGACCCTATGTCCCCTTCCCGGAGCTCGGCCAGGATCTTGGTCAGGGCCTCCATGCCCTCAGAGGGCACGCTGGTGCTGCGGGCATCCCTCAGGGCGTACAGGCACTTCTCCAGGAGCAGCTTGCGGTACTGCCTCACCTGGGGTGTGGGGGGCAGGGAACCTTCAGCTCTGACCCTCAGCCCACTGGGTCCTGCACCCTGGGCCCCCGGGTCAAGGTCGGATGCAGCACCTTCTTGGGGGCGCCCAGGGCCATGTTGCCGAGGGCACGCAGGGACAGCACCTGCAGGACCTCCTCCCTCTGGTCCACGCCCTTCTCTAGCAGCCGTATGGCGGGCTTCAGCAGCCTCTCCTGGTACAGAATTGGGTCGCTCATGAACTAGAAAGGAAAACTTTTTGCAGTTATCCCCAACACAGGCCCGTTTCTGTCATGAGACGGGGCGTGTGACTATATTCAGCGCAGAGAATGGTCTCCCTGTGAATCGGAGGAGAGGCAGAGCCTGAACCCCTGGAGCCCGCCCCTGGCTCCTCTGCCTGCCACTGTGGGGCCCTGGCAGGCCACGCTGCTTCCTCATCTGTAAAAAGATGGTGAGACCAGCACCTGCCTCGTGAGGTTGCCGTGAGGATTCAGTAAGGAAATAGGTGGGAAACTCTGGGCAAGTGTTACCCATATTCACACACGCCTTCGTCATTCATTTCTTCAGTGAATGTGGTGGAGCAGCTACCCCGTGCAGGAGCCGCGTCCATTGTGTCCGAACAGACCCACACAAGAAGCATGCATTTCCCTCATCTGGGATTCAGCACCACCATCAGCCTCATTCTCAAAATGCCAGGACATCAATCCCGCGGGGACCCCTGTGGCATGTGTGTGTACGCATGTGCATGTGTGTGTCTGTGTGTGCATGCGCACACATGAATGTTTTTTAAATAAACCAAAAGAAAACTAAACACCAAATTGGTGACACTAAAATTGAAACTTCACTACCCGGTCCTTTACAGGAAAAGTCTGGGGACCCCGCACTAGGCCGATGTTTGGTTCCTGTGGTATATGGGGCATCGTTCAGCCAATAGAATTTCTCCTCAAAAGTTTTCTGGACAATTCCCTGGATCAATTTCCAGAAACTTCTCTTCCCCACCAGGAAGGGACAACAAGGGCTTATCAGTAAGGATGACCCCATAAGCACCCCATGTGCATGGGAGGGTAGCTGGGCCCCAGTGGCCCTAACCCCTTGCTCCAATCTTCCTGGCTGGCTAAGCCCTCCTGCAAGACCCTCCCCAGCACTTCCATCTCTCCAAGAGCCCAAGGTGGCCTCCTCCGGCCACCTGTGTGTTGTGACACTCACCACAGCACACATCACTCGGCTGCTACCCTCAGGGCAAAGACCACGTCTCAGCCCCTTTCCCCACAGTGCCCACCCTGAATTACTGTTGTGATGAAGGAATGAATGAATGAATGCTCACCTGCCCCCTGGACTAGATGCCCCTCGTAGCCTGGGCACCTGCCCCTGAGATGAGACCCCCAAGAGAGCTGAGGGTTGCCCACCTCTCCTCCCCAGCCCACCGCACCCACCCCTGTGCCTCACTTCCACGCAGATCGCTGTGCTGCTGACACGGCAGCTGAGGACCTCCGAGGCCATGCCCCTGAGCACCAGCTCCGACAGCCTCTGCCTGTAGCCCTCCGCATTCTGAATGCACAGCCTGTGGAGGGGAGCACAGCCCACCGGTCAGGGCGGGCATCTCAGCTCCCCTGGTGCAGAGCAGCTCTCGAGCTGGGTACGCATGGGCAGATCTAACATTTCTTGCCCCCCCCCCTCCTCCTCTCCACTGAAGTACTTGCTTTCCATCACCTTTTTATAAAAAGGACTCAAACGAGGGCTGCTCATGAGTGATCGGGACCTGGATTCCCCCATCCTGGACCTTCTCAGAAGCCCTGTGTGGCCTTGGTCAAGCTCCACCCATCTCTGACCTCACATTTCCTGCCCTGGGGCATGAAGGTTTGGAAGGAAAGATTCCCTTTGCCCTGCATCCCAAAGTGTGGGACACAGGTCAACACAATGCAAGTTCTTCCACCTGCCACATGGGAGCCTGGGTGCCCACCTGGCCAGCAGGCCTGCTCCTTGCAGGAAAGTGGAGCCGCTCTCCAGGAGGGCCCACACGCCCTGCTCTTCCAGCATGTGGACCAGCCGCTCACTGTCGAGTCTCTTGAACAAAAGCTGCATGGATTTGATTGTGATCCTGGAAGAAGGTGGGACCGTGTCATGGCATGGCAGCCCCGCCAGAAGCGCCCAGAGCACCTCAGCGGGGCAAGCTCTGCACCCAGGTCTGTGAAGCAGGGTCCCAACCCCTGCTGGGCTCAGCTCAAGGGGCTAAGACTGGGTCTGCAGACTCTGAAAGCCACACTGTGCTGGACCCATGTGAGGGAGTGTTGTGAGTAAGATCAGGTTCCAGAAACCTCTCCCCACAGGAGGGGATGTTGAGGGCCTCTCGGTGGAGGTGACTTCTAAGAGGCAGCCCAAGGCCACGTGTAACCCAAGCCCACTGCCTTGCACCCCAAGCTGCCTGCCCTCGAGAGCACCTCTGCAGGTTGATCTCCTCGGGCAGGGTCCCCGTGTGGATGAGTCTCCACGTCTTCAGGGCGGGTGACACTGCCTCCGGCCCCTGGCTGCTGCCCAGCTGCATCAGGAGGGTGTAGATGAGGTCCGGGAGGAGGTCCAGGAGTTTGTCGTCCTTGTCCATCTTCTCAATGAGAAGGTGGATGGTGCAGAGGGTCTGCAGAGAGAAGGACAGGAGGCATCGGGGCTCCGACTCAGAACCCCCGAGGAGCCCCGGGGCCTGCCCCTGCGACTCACCATCAGAGGGTCTACTGCAGCCAGGCGCCAGATGTCAGCCTTGGAGGTGGCGTTGGCCCTGGGGGTGAACCGGGACTGCAGCCGGCCCATCAGGCCGTGGAGCATCAACCGGGCAAAGGGTACATTCTCCGCCACAGCCAGCCACACCTCCACCAGGTGGCTAGCCAACGACAGGGGACAAGGACTGTGGGTTACCTGCCATGTGCCCTGGCAGATAAGAGCCTCTTTGGACCCCAGCAGCCCCCTGAGTAGTGGATGGACTTGAGGCTGCACCTCAGGGAGCTGGCGTGAGCCCAGGTCCCCGACTCCACGCTCAGCCACCTTTCTGTGCCCCGCTCATGGTACCCCTGAGAAGCCACGCTCCATGGCTAGGTAACCACCTGGCCTACTGTTTGCTGACCTATGGATGACATCCAGTAATAGCCTCCAAGTGCCCGATTTGAGTCAGGCTGGTCCTAGGCCGCTAACCAGTGTCCTCGCCCCTACTCCTCCCAGCACATCTTTGAGGAAGAGGCTTCATCTCCATATTCCACAGGAAAGGGAGTGAGGCCAGGCTATAATGAAGCAGCTTTCCTGATCCCCAAGTCCAAGCCTGTGGCCCTGCTGAGAAGGGAAGGGACCCCTGACTTGAAGGACCTGGTTACACAGGTACAGGGAGGTAAGGTCCTAGTGGGTTCTGAAGGGTCAAAGAGACAAGTCCAACAAGATCAAATTGGACAAGGAGATGCGAAAACTGCCTGCCGGAATTCACAAAGCTGTGTCCATGGCTCCCCAAAGGCTGTACCTCCTACGGGAGATACAGGGAGAGGGTCAGACAAGGCACCATTCAAGGTCCCGGTCTTCTGGTAAGTACGGCACGGTCTGGGCTGCACAGAAGCCCCTGGCCCCCCACCCAGGGCACCCATCACCTACCTCTGCATGGGCAGAGGCTGCCTCAGGAGCGACGTGAGGACCGTCTCCTGGTGGTAGTGGGCCAACAGGAGAATGCCCTCGATGAGGTGGCGCCGCACCTCCTGGTGATCCACCACAGGCAGGTGGACCAAGATGGCACCCAGGATCTCAGCCACCTGGGGAGGGGCCGGGCATCACCAAGGCATCAACCGGGCAAAGGGTACATTCTCCGCCACAGCCAGCCACACCTCCACCAGGTGGCTAGCCAACGACAGGGGACAAGGACTGTGGGTTACCTGCCATGTGCCCTGGCAGATAAGAGCCTCTTTGGACCCCAGCAGCCCCCTGAGTAGTGGATGGACTTGAGGCTGCACCTCAGGGAGCTGGCGTGAGCCCAGGTCCCCAACTCCACGCTCAGCCACCTTTCTGTGCCCCGCTCATGGTACCCCTGAGAAGCCACGCTCCATGGCTAGGTGACCACCAGGCCTACTGTTTGCTGACCTATGGATGACACCCAGTAATAGCCTCCAAGTGCCCCAGGTGGCCCAACCACAGTTTCTACCTTATCCTCCAGCTCCTTGACCCGCATCTGGAGGAAGATGTCTATCCAGGTGACGGAGGCCTTGTCATGCTGGAGGTTCATGGCCCCAATGTTCTCACAGAGCTTTTGGATGAGCGAGACCACCTCATCGCAATTAAACTGCATGCAAATCACCTAGGACCAGAGAAGGCTATTCTTGGGGTCTGATATCTGAGTCCCAGGCCCAGTTCCCTGCCCCACCTGTCACCACTGATGCACCCTCCTCTTCTGCTTGACATTACGACCCCAGGCCAGACCCCCATTCTCTCTCAGCATCATTGCCATGACCTCCTCCCCACCTCCCTACCCAGCCTGTCTCTGTTCCAATCATGGGCCTGCTCAGGACGTCACTCTCTATTCCAAGCCTCCTACGGCTCAACAGGGCTTTCCAAAGCCTCCAGGATGCACCTCCCACTCCCCATCACTTGGCCAGCCCTGCCTGAACCCTGCACAGGAAGCTTCACCCCAAACCCTCCCTGACCTGTCTTTGCAGCCTTCTTTCAGAGTGTGCCCTGAGCCCTGAAGCCCTCCGATCTGTCCTGCCACTACACAAGCCCCCTCCTCCAGGAAGTCCCCTCTGCCCTCTGAGTTTGGGTGGCTCTGGGGCACTTTCAGGCACAAGTATGCCATCAGCCTTCCCATGAGCCAAGGCCTGTGTGCTTAGCCTCATGTTCAGTTCTTTCTAGGGCCCCCTTCACCCTCAGTGTAGCACATCACAGGAAGGAGGGAAGACAGCCAGGGCCTATTAGCACCTACTGTGAGCCAGGAAACCCCCATGGGGACCTCACATATTGTAGGCCATTTACAGATGGCATGAGGTGGACCAAAGGCCACAGAAGCTGTGACTCCCAGAAGAGGATAGAAACTGTGTGGCCAGGCTGAGCAAGATCCTGCCCCCAGAGGTGATCCAGGCACTGGGAGAGCAGCCCAGCAGCCCACACAAGCTTCCTGGATCATCACCTTAGCAATTCTGGAGGACGCACTGAAAATCTTCTCCACCTCCAAGCCCTGGAGGTCCTGCTTGCATCTCGCAAGCTCCAACTCTTTGCACGCATCCCATGAAGAGCAGGTCTGGCTTGCTGTTGGGAGTAGTTTCAGACACAGTCAGCACAGAAGGCCCAGTCACAGGCTATGTCACAGCGGCCGCCTGTCCTGACTCTCAGGGCACCTTGCCTCTGAGGGACTGGACCACAGCATCTAGACACCCTGTCCCGCATGCCTTTACTCTCATTGTTCCCCACACCATCTCTGCACAAGCCCAAGCAGTCCCTGCTGTGATGGATGCCCCCACAGCCACCACACCAGAGGTGACCTCTCCCCTTCTGAAGGTCACCACACTACATTGTCCCCTCAGCTCATCTCTGGCCAGTTTTGCTGGTCCCTGGTATCTGTGAGCTGGCCTCGTGCCAGTGGGGCCCTCAGTAACCAACACATGCCCGCAGTGAGTTATGCTGAACCAATGAGCCTCTCCTTCCAGAAGTTTCTGTGGTCTCTCAATGAGCTCTGCACCCTCTGTTTTCTCTCTGGTCAGCCTTATTTGTACAGAGAGGTTGTCACCCCCCCCCCCCCCCGCCCCCCACCACCACCACCACCACCAAAGGACAGCCCCACAGCTGACAGCCCTGGTGTCAGCCCTCCTCCCAGCCTGGAGAGGCTGGTTGTGAGGTCCCACCCTCCACATACCATGCAGATCCAGCAGGCTGGACAGGACATCTGCTGAGGCCAGGCGAATTCTTTTGTTGGAGTCACAGGTGCATGGGGCGATGAGTCCAATCAGTGTGCCAAACTGCCCCAGCTTCAGGGGGATCTGAGGGGCCGGAGGCCTAAAGGCTCACACTCTGTCCGCTCACACACCTGGTGCTGCCCAGGGGCAGGGTAATGGGCAGCCAGAGAGGGCGAACCCTGCTCTGAAAACACCGCCCCTGTCTGGGAAGGGGGAAGATACCACTGTCCAACTGCTGCCCACATTCCTGCCTCCTGAGCCCCACAGCTGGGCCCCTGGAGGCCAAGCAGCCAGGATCTGAGGAGTCTGGCTGACCTCAGGCCCAGGCTCTATGTCCAGGCACCTATCTCATTCCTGTAACTGAGCCCTTAGTTCAACTTTGGGCTTCCCTCCTTACTAGCCGTGTGACGGGGCAGGGTACCTACCCTCAGGCCCCTGGGTTCTGAAGAGAGGTCTCCTCAAGCTGTGTCAGACGGGTAACCAACGAAAACACCTCATTGCTTTTCTAGGTGTTTGTGGTACTTGTCAAGCTTTGTATTATTTGCAATGTTTAGTAACTTATTTTCTCATTTTAAGTAAATATGCACTTTTCTAACCAATGTGGTGTTCATAATTGTGTATCCTTTTTCTCAGAGAGGGTTCTCATCATGGTATGAGCTTCAGGACCCAAAAAACCTAGATACTTGCAAGCCTCGGCCCATTCCCTCCGTCATTCCCACCCAGAGTGCCAGGTTGGCCCCACCAGGGGTCTCATTGCCATTCCCAAGTGAGGCCGCCTCTTCCCACAGGACTCTTTGAGGGGTGGGGGGCAGAACCAGGCGGGGGGCTGGTGCTCCTGTACTCACGCAGACGCCGATGCTCTGGATGTAGCTCTGCATGAGACAAAGATGCAGGTTCATAGCCTTCTCCCGCTCCCATTCTTTCTCGGACAAGATCCACTTTTCCAGGAGCTACAGATGGAGCCCATAACCAGAAGAGGGCGTTAAAACCCCAGGGCCAGCCCTTTCCTGGCCAACTATTCCGCCCCGCCCCCCTCATTCCTCCTACTCAGAATCCGATTTTCAATGCTATTAGATAGTTCTAGAGAATCTAGACACTTCTGGTTTCCTTCCCAGGCCCCACTACTAGGGTGATGAGGTTGTAGGAAGAGAGTGCGCCCCCCAGCGTCCTCACAGAGATGGCTCTTGACTGATTAGTGTGTTGGGCCTTGCTCCAAATGTTTGCCCGTCAGTGCAAGGGCCAGGAGCAGAGCCCACCCTGCATTCCAGGACCTAAGCATTCATGCATCTACTAACAGAGCTTAACAGCTCCGGAAGCAAAAATGGATAGAAGTGAAAGGAGAAATAAATAAGCCAGAGTGTTAGAGGTTTCAGCACCTCTTTCTCGGTAACTGATAGAACAAGACAGAAAATCAGGAAGGAAACTTCAACAACACTGGCAACCAACGTGGCCTAATTCATATTTAGGAACACTCTGACCAACACAGCAGGATAGTGTTCAAGTGCACACAAGGCATTCGCCGAAGGTAGACCATACCTGGACAACAAAATAAGCTTCAGTCAATGTAAAAGGACTCAAATAATACTTGAGTGTGTCCTCAGACTACAATGGAGTTAAAGTAGGAATCAAAAACAGAATGACCTCTGGACAATTCTCAAATATTTGAAAATTTCTAGGTAAGCCATGGGTCAAAGAAAAGATGAAAAGAGAAATTAAAATGTATATTGAACTTAAATAAAGTTAGAACATGACATGTCAATGTTTGTGGGATGCAGCATCCAAGAACAAAGTCAGTGGGCCCACACAATCAGATTTTAAGACTTATCATAACATTACAGTAATCAAGACAGGATGGCATTGATGTAAAAATAGACAAATACATAGGCAGCCTCACTTGGGAATGGCAATGAGACCCCTGGTGGGGCCAACCTGGCACTCTGGGTGGGAATGACGGAGGGAATGGGCCGAGGCTTGCAAGTATCTAACCAATGTGGTGTTCTAACCACATTGGAGCAGAATAAGTGTTCAGAATTAGAGCCACGCATACATGGTCGATTGATTTTTGACAAAGGTGCAAAGGTAATTCAGTGGAGAAAAGATAGCGTTTTCAACAAACAATGCTAGAACAATTGGTTATCTGTATGCAAACATACAAAAATTACATAAACTTTGATCCATACATCTCACCATATACAAAAGCTAACACAAAATATATCATAGACTTAATTGTAATACCTGAAACTATACAGTATTAGAAGAAAATCTTTGTGATCTTGGGTTAGGCAAAGATTATTAGATATGACACCAAAACCATGATCCATAAAAGAAAAAAATTATAAATTAGACTTCATCAAAATTTAAAACTTTTGCTCTTCAAAAGACACTGTGAAATTCATGAAAAGACAAATAACAGACTGAGAGAAAATATTTGCAAATTACATAGCTAATAACGGACTTGTATCTAGAAAACATAAAAACTGAAAACTCAATAACAAGAAAGCAAACAACCTAATTTTTATTTTTACTTTTTTAAAATATATTTTATTGATTTTTACAGAGAGGAAGGGACAGGGATAGAGAGTTAGAAACATTGATGAGAGAGAAACATCGACCAGCTGCCTCCTGCACACCCCCTACTGGGGATGTGCCCGCAACCAAGGTACATGCCCTTGACCAGAATCGAACCTGGGACCTTTCAGTCCGCAGGCCGACGCTCTATCCACTGAGCCAAACCAGTTAGGGCAAACAACCTAATTTTTAAAAAAAAACTACCTTTACCCTTCAAAAATGACAAGATTATGAAAGGCAAAGACTAAGGAATTCTTCCAGACTGAAGGAGACTTAAGAGACATGACAATTAAATGCAATGCATGTCCAGATTGGATCCTGGATTGGTAGAAAATAGCTACTATAAAGAGCATTACTGGAACAATTAGTAAAGCCTGCCTATAGACCAGTGGTTCTCAACCTTCCTAATGCCCCAACCCTTTAATACAGTTCCTCATGTTGTGGTGACCCCCAACCATAAAATTATTTTCGTTGCTACTTCATAACTGTAATTTTGCTACTGTTATAAATCGTAATGTAAATATCTGATATGCAGGATGTATTTAGGCGACCCCTGTGAAAGGGTCGTTCGACCCCCAAAGGGGTCGCGACCCACAGGTTGAGAACCGCTGCTATAGACCATAGATTAGAATATAGCATTGTACCAATGCTAAATTTCCTGGTTTTAATCATTATCCTATATAATAAAAGCCTAATATGCTAAGTGTCCGGTCGTCTGGTGGGCCATTCAATCAATCAAAGTGTAATATGCTAATGATATGCTAAGGCTGCTCAACCGCTCGCTGTGACATGCACTGACCACCAGGGGGAAGACACTCGGACCGGTAGGTTAGCTTGCTGCTGTGGTCTGGCTGATCGGGACTGAGCAAGATGGGCTGGACATGCCCTGGAGCCCTCCCACAGCCCTTCCCCAGCTGGCCAACCTCCCACATCCCTCCTCAGCCTCAATTATGCACTGATGGGGTCCCTCGGCCTGGTCTGCGCCCTCTTGCAATCTGGGCTGAGGGACCCCCCCCCCCCAAGTGCACAAATTTCATGCACTGGACCTCTAGTTGTTATATAAGAGACTATTCTTGCCCTGGCAGGGTGGCTCAGTTGGTTGGAGCACCATCCTGTACATCAAAAGGGTTCAATTCCCATCCAGGGCACATAACTAGGCTGTGGCTTCAATCTCCAGTTGGGGCATTGATAGGAGGCAATGGATCAATGTCTCTCTCTCTCTCTTTCTCTCTCTCTCTCTCTTTCTCTCTCTGTTCCTCTTTCCAAAATCAATAAAAAACATCCTCAGGTGAGGCTTAAAAAAATAAGAAATAAAAAAGAGACTATTCTTGTTCTTAATATCTGCAACTGTCTATGATTTAAAAGGTGTGTGTGTGTGTGTGTGTGTGTGTGTGTGTGTGTAATGAGGAAGAGAAAAATGTGGCAAAATATTAAAAATTGTAAATCTTAGTGAAAGGTATACAAAAGTTCTTTTTACTATATTTGCAACTTTCCAGCAAATTTTAAATTTTATCTAAATAAAGTTCCCAAAACAATGTTTAACTCATACCCCTGTTTCCACAGAGAGTCTGGCCCTCAGACCAGCTTCCTGGGAGAGGTGGATCCCTGGCCCTCTGACAGACAACTCACATGCACCATCTCCTGCAGGCCCTTGGGGTCCATCTGCCTCTGCAAGAAGCCCTCCATCAGCTGCTGCAGGACACACAGGGCATTCGTGTATAGGGTCTATGACAAGAGAGGGAAAAGCCAGGCAGCAATGAGGAGGGTGCACAGTGTAAGATGATCAGATAAACAGCTCTTTTACTTTTGCTCAAATTGAGTGCTGTACACTTGTCTTCTCACATGGTGTAAAAGTCAGCTTCTTAAGAGGAACCCGTTTCACAAAGGAGGAAACGGAACTCCTAGAGTCCAGTTCTCCTGACTCTTCACCCAGGGCCAGGCCCTGGAGGCACAGATGGCTACCTGACCACAAAAGATTTGTCCTTCTTTTCCAACAGTGTTCCTGGAAAATAGCTCTCCAGTCTGGGACTACATTTCCCAGCACAACCTTATATTTAAGTGGAGCCATGTGACTGAGTTCTGACCAATAGAAGGTGAGCAAAGTAGCTCATAAATCCTCCACACTCTTTTTCTTCCTCTCCATGCTGGATATCAATACCCATGCAGAACTTCGGAACCAGGCACTGAAGAAGGCAGGGCTCCTGAATAACTGTGTAAAGCAGCTCTATCCCCACCCCCACTGCCAATTTGAACTACACTCTCATGTTGTTAAACCACAGAGATTTCAGAGTTTATCTGTTACAGCAGGTAGCATCACCCTACACTGACAAACAGAGCCTGCTGCACTTTGCTGCCTCTAACCACAGATGGGTGGTTCAGGATGGTGGGCTCTCAGCACTATTCATGTTAAAGGAAACTTCCAGATCCTGACCTAGAAAATGAGGTGGCTCAGAGGCACCTACCTTAATGGACTCATTGTCCTTTCCTGGGGGTTGGAGAGAAATTACAGAATGTATACTGATATCCATCAGCTCACTGTTTTCCTCTGTGGAGTAGAAAGGCTTCACTTTGCTAAGGAAAGAAAAAGTGACAGAAGGAGTGGTCAGTGGAAGTTGAGATCCCACTGGGAGGGGTAGACATCCTGGGCTCCTGGCCCTCTGCCAGACAACTCATGTGCACCATCTCTTGCAGGGCCTTGGGGTGGAGGCATGTCACAGATTAAGAGAGAGACCAGCTTTCCTGGTTGGGGGTTTAGGTGTGCACCCTCCCCAGGGGTCTGTGCTCTGCTCAGCCATCAGTGTCCAGTGACTATGTCAGGGATTGAGAGGCAGAACCAAGGATCCAAGGCCACGTCTCCTACTTGGTGTCTCTAACCCTGTCCATCTCCTGCTCAGAAACATTCCATTGCTCCTCCCAGAACACAACCATGGACTCTGCCTTCAAAGTTGGTATTAGCCCAGGATCAAGTGTAATACCTGGACCAGCAGTAGTAGGCCACCTTGAGTTTATTAGAAACTAGAGGCCCGGTGCACAAATTCGTGCATGGGTGGGGGCTGGCCAGCCTGCCCCGATGGGGGCCATCAGGCAGAGCTGGGGGGGGGGGGGCGGGGACACGGAAGGTTGCCAGCCAGCCCCACCCCCGATTGGGGTGGGGAGGGCCGATCAGGAGCCAGGCCAACCAGGGGTAGGGGCTGTGGGAGGTTGGGGGAGGCCAATCGGGGCCCCGATCAGGCTGGTTGGCCTCCGCAGTGCACGTCATAGTGACTGGTCATTTTGGTTGTTCTGTTGTTCCGGTCGCTTGGCTTTTATATATACAGATGCCAATTCTATGGCCCCACCTCAGAGCTACTGAATCAAATACTCTGGGGATTAGGGCCCAGCAATCTGTGTTTTGATAACCCCCTCCAGGTTTGTACATATCTGCTTCAGATATCTAGCCCATTCTCTTTTTTTGTTTTTAAATGCATCTTTATTGTTCAATATATTACAGTTGTCCCCCAACTCCTGCCATCTTCCACCCCTTTCCCGCCCCCTCCCCAGGCCTTCACCACACTATTGTCTGTCCATGGATTATGCATATACTAGAGGCCTGGTGCACAAATTTGTGCAGCAGTTGGGTCCCTCAGCCTGTCCTGTGGGAGCAGGCTGAAACTGGCTCTCCGATATCCCCTGAGGGGTCCCAGATTGTGAGAGGGTGCAGGCCAGGCTGAGGGACCCCACTGGTGCATGATGGGGGCTGGGGAGGGATGCGAGAGGTTGGCCAGCTGGGGAGGGACTGTGGGCGGGCTCCAGGGTGTGTCTGGCCTGCCTTGCTCAGTCTTGATCTGCTGGACCCCAGAAGCAAGCTACCCTACCAGTTGGAGCATCTGCCCCCTGGTGGTCAGTGCATATCATAGTGAGCAGTTGAGCGGCCTTAGCATATCATTAGCATTTTACACTTTGAACAAACGACCGGATGACTGGACACTTAGCATATTAGGCTTTTATTATATAGGCTGTATCTAAGTTTTTTGCTTAACCTCTTCCTGCCCCCATTTCTGAAATGGGTAAGTCTGTTACATGCTTCAATGTTTCTGGATCTATTTTGTTCGTCAGTTTATTTTGTTCATTAGATTCCACGTATAAGTGAGATCATCTGATACTTATCTTTCTCTGATTGGCTTATTTCACTTAGCATAATACTCTGCAGGTCCCTCCATGCTGTCTCAAAGAATAAGAGATCCTTCTTTTTTACAGCTGCCTAGTATTTCATTGTGTAAATGTATCACAGCTTTTTTATCCACTCATCTACTGATGGGCACTTGGGCTATTTCTTGATCTTAGCTATACCTTAATCAATCATGCTCAAGCCTAGGTGCATTTTAGAATCACCTGGAGAGTTTTTGAAGAACCCTAGGGCCTTGTCAGGCTCCATGGATCCTTATTTAGAGCTCTTGGGGTGGGGCCAGGGTATCTGTATTGGTAAAGGTTCCCCACTGGCTCTATTGTGCCTCTAGAATCATTGGGAGTGACTTTAACTTTAATAAACTCCTGCCTCCCTCCCCCAAAGGGGTTCTGTCCTGCTGGAAGCTTCCAACTCCTACCCACATCCCTCTACTTTGTTTAAGCCCAGATCAAAAGGTAAACTCCTTTTGCCAGCTCCTTTTTCTAGTCCCTGTTATAACAACTGAATTGCATCTTGCTAGTAGCCCCCTTTTTCTGGTCTTAGATTTTTTTTGTTGTTCACCTACAAACACTCAGTGCTGACCTCTAATTCCTTGTGTATGTGTTCGCCTTACCTCTGAGTCCCTGAAGGGATGTTTGTGAAATTGATTTCAAATCTGTCCATGTGTTGCCTCTAAACCAACAGGCAGTTCTGCTATGAGTTTAAATGATGAATCTCCTAACTGGTGGAGATTTCCTAAAGAGGACCCAACCACTTCAAATACAGATTTTACAAACACATAGCTGCTCTTCCCCTACCCCTCACCCCACCGGTGGATGGACAGTTCCAGAAGACACACCTCAGGTATTCTATTACTTATATTATTTGTATAACTGAATTAATACCATGCTGATACCTAACTTCCTTGACTGAGCCCAACCCAGCTGGAAGGAGGCCCTCTTCCTGCTGGCTATTCAGGGTCACTGTGTGACCTTTTGCTCGAAACATCTCCTAATGGACCAAAGAATAGCCTACCTCTCTGCCAGTCACCTCCCATCCAAGGAGAAGAGCACAGCCTGAAATATTGTTGAGAATTATGGACAAGATGCATGAAGCAGACTCCCATCACCCAGGATGGCCCATTGCCCGGGAGCTGCCACCCAAGACCCCTGCTACGGAGGCAGACCGGCACCAAGGAGTGCTGAGGGATGATTTGCATCTGCCCAGGAGAGGTGCCTGGGGCACAAGCAGGGGCCCGGCTCACCTCAGGTGCAGGAGGGCATCCATGGCCATGGTGCGCATGGGAGACACCAGATTGTCGGTCGGCTCCGCCTTGATGATTGCCTGCCCGGCAGAGCAGGGCAGTGAGCTGCCAAGCCACCCAGAGGCCCAGGCCAGGAAGGATGGGGCCCTTAAATGTCAGGGGCCCTGATGGTGGCAGCACTCCCAGCATTAATGCCAGGAAGACCTGACATTTTTAGAATCACTTGGCCTTTGCCTTTTTTGGGGAAGGGCATAATCTGGTGAAAGGTGTGGGACTCAAGATGGACGTGTGATTCCCACTCAGGTCTGCATTACTCGACTGTATCCTTGGGAAAACCACTTCTCCTGCCTGAGACCAAGTTCCCTTACATGTAAAATGAGGACTTGGCAGTCCTGTGACTGGTGTGAAATGACATGCACAGACCTCCTGGTCCAGGCAAGAGCCAAAGTCACGTTCGCTTCCTTCTCGGGGCCTCCTGTACCACCCACATCTCACTTCCCTCCTGAACTGCTTCCGACACAGCCGGAGCGGTGTCCGGGGCTAAGGCATTGCAGGGCATGGGGAGGTCTGGGGCCAGGGCAGTGGCTGTCCCACAACCTCCATCAGCACCTGTCACTGCTTCTTGCCTTTGGGTGATGGACACTTTCTAGATCTTATCAAAGTTCTGTGCAAAAATAGTTTTAAGCTCTGTCTGCAGCCAACACCTGCCCAGAGGTCCTTCCTAAGTACAGAGAAATGCTGGGGCAACATGGGGCTGAGCTGGTGGACCTGTGTGTCCCCACCCTGAACCCACCCCCTCAGGGGCACACAGAGCCAGGCTGTTTCCTGGCTATGAAACCCTTTATCAGATATGAGACTCTCATCTCAGAGCTCCTACAGTTGGATCACAGCAGAACTGAGACAGAATGGGCTTCAGAGACCCGGGAGGCCCCTCGTCCCTCAGACGCCCTCAGGGACTTGCAGAGTTAGACCCCACACTGCCCAGGCCCCAGGCCCCAGGCCCCAGGCTCCCAGCTTACCATTATAATGGCAGTAAGAGTCATCTTCTGGGCAAATTGAAAGTCCCCCGGGCCCTTGAGGTTTTCGATGGCACTCGAGATCTGCACCACACTCTTCATGAAGGCCATTTTGAGGCAGATGTCCTGTGCGCAGACCAGGCAGCGGGATGGAAGAAGCGTGTTGTGAGTGAGTCCAAGAATCCCCAGCCAAAGTCTTCGTGCCTGGACCCTGCAGCCGCCTATGGATGCTCCTCCCACCACCCTGAGAGACAGCCAGCCTCATTCTATCCTTCAGCCACTGACAGAGCACCTGCCTCTTGGTAGGGCTGTGGGCCAGACCCCCCCACACCTGCACCTGAGGGCAGCAGTGCCAGTCACTGAGCACCCTCGCTGGCCAGGGGCACCAAGCCCTGTGTGTCATAGGAGATAAAAGTTATTGAGATAAAACCTCTTTGCTTTTACAACATGGATGAATCTTGAGGGCATTTTAATACTGGATGATTCTGCCTATACGAGGTACCTGGAGCAGTCAGACTCAGAGACAGGAAGTGGAACAGCTGCCAGGGGCTGGAGAGGTGGCTGGGCAGTCATTCGATGGGTGCAGAGTTTCAGTTTTGAAGGACAAGGGGTGCTGGAGATGGATGGTGGTGATGGATGCACAACTACGTGAATGTACGTAATGCCACTTAACAGGGTCATGATGGCAACATTTAGGTTACGGGTATTTTACTACAATTTTAAAAATAATAACAAAATAATATGTGCTTCTTTCTCTGTGTTTTCCCTTCCTTGTTATTCGAAGAAAGTAGCTAGTCCCTTTGCATTTCTGAAGACAACCCCACATCTTGTCCCTTATGGAAGGCCAAGGGGCAGCTGTCTGGGGTGGAGGGCAGAGGCTAGGGTAGAAGGAGGGAGGGAGACTGGAAAGGGGGGCTCATCTTGTGACTTCTGAGGACCCATGCTCACCCCTCCCAGCACTTGAGGGCGGGGCTACATGCCAAGTCCTCCTGCAGCAAAAAATAGCACAGACTGGGGCAATGGGCCTCCCAAATGCTGGGAGTCATGTAGGACTCCTGGATGTCCCCATGTGGGCCATGGGCTGCCTGGACCCAGCTCCCGGCTTCACCACCACCCAAAGAGGAATGCAGGGTGACATTCTGCCTGCCTGGCTAAAGGAGGGCATCTCCTGGGCACTGATGGTGGGTCTGTGTCCTCCTGGGTTACCTGGGAGCTGCTGGTGTAGTGGTGAATGATCTTGGCGGTGATGGGGGTGTCCACATGAGTGAGAAGCATCTGCCAGTGGCAGTGCAAGGCCACACAGCTGTACATCACCATGAGAGCGCTCTTCACTGTCTCCCGCCTCCAGGGGTGGTCCTTCTGCAAGGCCAATGACAAGGAGAAGACCTGCTGGGTCGGGGTAATGTGCTCAACTTGCCCTGCTAGGAGCGAGCAGGGTCAGCCCCAGCTGCTCTCGGATCGTCTCTGGTTACAAGACCAAAAGAGCCACTGAGTCAGCCAACTGTGCCTAAAACAGTCGTTCATTCAGTACTTTTTTATTGAGCACCTACAACATGCTGGGCCCTGGGTGTAGCGTGGTGAGTAAGTCAGAGCAAGGTCAGACTGTCCATTAGCTGTGAGTAGTTGGCTGTGTGGAGACTCCTAAGCAGAGGCAGGCTGTGCATTCCCTCATACCCGCACCTGCCAGGCACCTGCTCTGGGCCAGGGGCTCTCATGATGCTGGGGATCCAGCAGGAACAGACACCTCAGCCCTGCTCTCCTGAGAGGAGGTGTCGGAGACCACCAAACCCTCCGTGGATGTGAGGCTGGGGGCCCCTGAGCCCTGCCAGGCTGCAAATAAAAAATCCAGGTCTCAGGTACTGCTCTGTGGAGCAGGTTGAGAGATACTCTCCATCCAAACAGCTAGACCCCAGGGCAAGGATGGAGGTCAAGGCCAAAGCCTGAGGCGTCAGTGACTCCAGATGACTGCCCACTGGGCCTCCGCCAACCTGTGGCACCAGGCCCTGCAGCAGGAAGCTGGACCAGAGGCTGGCCATGGCTGCTTGGGTCCAACGCCTGGCTTTACCACTGGCCAACTGCACGCCTTTGGACAAGCTTCACTGCTCTCATCTATACCACCTCCATCCAAGCCCCATTCTTTCACTGAGGCAGAGCTCCCAACACGTGGAAAGCACCTTCACTTCTTCAGACCCAGTGGGGCTGGACGAGGCCTGGGACCCTGCACCGCCAGCCTGCACCATGAATAGCTCATCATGGTACCCTCATCATGATTAGCTAAAGGCTCAGACTCCTGTGAAATATCTGGGTTCTGGAAAGGCCCACCTTGTGTTCTTTAAATTATCCAACAGCAAAAGCTCTGTTGGAGGTGGCCTCCAGATTGCAGTCATTTTTGAGGATAGGAGACACGGAGGGGGGTTCTTTTCTTTTTTTAAATGTTTTTATTGATTTTTTTTGAGAGAGAGAGAGGAAAGGAGAGTGATAGAAATATCCATGTGAGAGAAACATAGATCGGCTGCCTCCTGCATGTGCCCTGACGGGGAATCGAACCCGTGAACTCTTGGTTCATGGATCAATGCTCAACCTCTGAGCAACACTGGCCAGGCAAGAAGAGAGGTTCTTATTGTGATTGGGTAAGAACCTTGGTTGGGTGCTGAGAGCACTGTTGCTCTAAGACCCTGGTCGGCAAACTGCGGCTCGCGAGCCACATGCGGCTCTTTGGCCCCTTGAGTGTGGCTCTTCCACAAAATACCACGTGCAGGCGCGCATGTACAGTGCGATTGAAACTTCGTGGCCCATGCGCAGAAGTCAGTATTTTGTGGAAGAGCCACACTCAAGGGGCCAAAGAGCCGCATGTGGCTCGCGAGCCGCAGTTTGCCAACCACTGCTCTAAGAGGCCCCTAGAAACCTGGTTGTAGAGAGAAGGAGCCTTACCCGCCAAGCACCGATCTGCCAGGACTCCTCTGATTCCTGAATCCTCTCCTCAAAGTCCTGGAGCACACTCAGCACGGTCTTCACCTGGCCCTGGGCGCACAGGCCAAAGCACAGAATCACACCCTGTGGGGAGACCCAGTCAGCTGGGGTGAGGGGGCAGGAAGGGGGCAGAGGAGCCACCATACACACATACACACGTGCACACACATTGGTGCACACACGTATGTATGTATACACATAAACAAGTACACACATGCACACATGGGTACACGTATCTATACAAAGGAACACACATACACACTCACGCACACACAGGTACACACACAGAGACATGAATGCATATGCGTGTGCATGCACAGGCACACATGTGCACATACATGCACACACATGCATGCGTGCATGCATATGCCATATCCCCTGAGGGTCCAGAGAGCTCTGACGGATAGGAGGGGGCTACAGAGTGCCTTCACCTCTCGGTCAAAGTCCTTGCTGTAGTCGGTCTTATACAGCAGCTCCAGCAGCAACACCTCCACCTTATCAGCCTCCAGGCCTGTGGCCAAGGTGGAGCCCAACGCCCGGTACAGGAAGCTCTAGAATGTCAGAGGACAAAGGAACTTCAGTGTACAGTCTTTAAAATAAATGTTCAGGGGCAGTTGGACTGTATGTACAAGGACAAGCATATTATAAATAATGGGGCCCAAATTTCTCTCCTATACAAAGTGAAACAATTTACACTCCCACCAACTAATCCAAGAGTACCCATTTTCCCACATTCTCCCCCTTAATTGGACATTACCAGTGAGAGGTGGACATTCCCATTTTCATTTATTTCTTTATTAGTCTTGTAGATCACCTTTGCATAGTTTCAAGATCCATTCTTGGAATTTCTGTCTATATTCTTTCCCCATCTCCTGTTCAGTTATTCTCCTATTTTGTTTTCACTTGTAAGAACTTGGCGTATATATTTGAAATCCACATTTAATCCACACAACTGTAGAAGGTAACTATGATTATAGTATTGAGAGATGAGAAAGCAAGCAGGAAGTGGTAGAACCAGAAAGCGTAGTCTAAGGCTCACCTCTTAACAAATGAGTATCAGAAGAATCAACTGGCAGATCACTTTCAGTGGTCTCTTTCCCCCATGTCTCATTTCCCTTTTGATTTTATTTATGATAATTTTATTTTGTCACACGGAAATTTTTCATTTTCATAGAGGAAAGTGTCTTTCTTTTCCTTTGTCTTTTCTGGTTTATTTTCATGCATATGAAGGTCTATTCCATGTTAAGATCATAAAAATACTCACCCCATGTATTCTTCTGGTTGCCCTGTGGTTTTATTTTATTTAGTACACTTCAATCTTTGATCTGGGACAGTGAATCCTTCCTTACCCTGCTTCATTTTCAATATATTTTTAGCTATTCTCTTACTTTTTTCCCCACTCAGATGAACTTTAAAAGAATCTTGTAAAATTTCATAAAATTGTCAAATTTCCATAAAAACTCCTTCTGGGAATTTGACTGGGGAGAAATGATGTTGCAGATTAATTTGAGAACAATGGACACCTTTACAACATTGAGACCCTATTTACGAACAAGAGGTGGTATCTATTTGATTAGGGCTTCTTTTAGCTCCCCTGCCTCTCCTTGCAATTTTGCGTTCTTCACATATTTAACATTTCATGATTGAAGATATGTTGATTATATATTTTACATTGTTATCGCTTCTCGGCCTTTTGGCTAAGATCAAGTGTATATTTTACATTGCACTGGTCCTTTGACTATGTTTTCATTATATTGTATTGTATTTTTTTGTATATAGGAAGATAATGATTTCTGATGTTAATTTTGGCCTTATCTTCTTTACTGCTAAGCTAGAACCTGGAGACTCCTTTAGCCTTCTGTGGCTCTATGTCATCCTCACCCTTTCCCTATCTACCAAAATCTGTTCAGACATCTCAGTCGTGCCTGTTGGATTCTGATATCAGACAACTTCAGGTGGAGAGTGAGGTGAGAAGGATGGGGAAGCTGGTGACTGGAGGAGAGGTTGCCCAGCTTCAACAAGCAGGTTCTTAAAAACACACACACATACACAATACAAAACCCCAATGGTCTGAACCCCCCTTCTCTCTTCCCAGGACCCTGTAGACAGCCGTGGGTACAGCTGCTCTCACACAGCTGATGTGGGGACCAACCTTCTCCAGGGAGGGGCTGTCAAAACTCTCGATCTGGTTATTCAGCTCTTTGGCCAGACGCAGGCTCCAGTTGGAACCTCGAGTCTTCTTAAGGGAGAGTCTCAGAAACTGGGGAGGCAGAAGACATTGGTGTGCAGTGCTCCAGTGAAGCTGTGTGGTACTGAGCAGTGACCCACCTTCTCTAACCCCCTCCCCAATCTGTGAATCACTGGACCCATAAAGTCCTGATCCAGTGCTAACATTCTGGGGGCTTGGGGGTCTGGGGAATAGCTGTGGCTTGTGAGATGGTGGGCAGGGTGTCAGCCATGTGCTGATTTCCTGAGTACTTGGTGTCACAGAATGGAAGGCCCTCTGTTCTCCCTGCTGCTAGACACAGCTGTGGAATGCTTCATACCCCAATCTTCTAACAGGAGAGTGTGTCCTTTAGGGACTCCTAAAATCTCCACATGCCAACCCCACCAAGTGCCTTCCTGTTGTAAATGTTTCCCTCCACGTCCCACGTGGTTCAGAGTTCAGAATCTGGAAGAAGAGCCGCACACAAATGAAAGAGAAAAGACAAGAGATAATTTGGGAATATGGGGGGGGCCAGGCGGGTAAGTCCAACTCAAGAGGAAAGACTTCCACCGGTGCTTATAGGAAAGACTTCCACCGGTGCTTAGGCCGCACCATTTTATAGTCAGAGGTAAACAAGGTAGTGGTTACCATAGTTACACTGTTCTTGTGAGTTTCACTTGTTTTCACCATAGTTACACTTCCTGCACTTCCCTCAGCCCATTAGCTTCCCAGATAAGATCTAGGGAGTGTTATAAGGTCAAGCCTAATTATGTTAAGAGGACTGTGCCCTCTAAGCTGGGACTTGTTTGTCAGTCTGAGGCTTACCCTATATCGGCTCCCCACACCCTCTCGTCCATCCTCCCCAGCCTCCGCAGGCTGGGTCACCTCTTTACCTGAATCAGCTTGTCCGCCCAAGTCTCCTGATTCCAGGTAAACTTAGTATGTTCTGCAGAAAGAAGGATCACACATGTTACTCTCTGCTGCTCCCCTCTGAGGCACCTCCTTAGCCTGGCCTGTGAAGCCCCCCATGGGGCATGCTCACCACACGCTATATTTCCCTCCCCACCTTCCCAAGGACCAAAATAGGCTGTGCTGGTCTACCATAGCCTCGCCTCCTGGTGTGCAAGCCACATAATTAGTACCCCAGTCTGCCCGCTGAGAGGGCACTTCACCTTCCAGGTACTTGATCAGCAGTGGAATCTCCAGCTCCCACATGTCGGCCATGGATGGTGCAATGCTGTGGCTCAGGGTCCTCAGAAGGTTAAGCATGGCTATCCCCCTCCCTTCCCCTTCGTAGGGGGATGACATCAGCACCTGCAGGGAACCCAGACTCCAGTGGGGCTCTGCCCATGGTCTGGGCAGCCCTGGGCTCCTCACCCCCACAAAGAACACCTGGGACCAGATCGTGAGCTCCTTCCCTACCCCATGGGTCATGGGTTAGCATCCGGAGTCCACACAAAGGTGCAAGATGGAGCCCGCCTCCCGGGGGCAGGCAAGCCACTGTCCTGCGGGTGCTTTGAGATGCTCAAAGGCCGAGCAGAGGAATCTGAGAGCAGGTCTGAGTCCACTGTCCCTGGCACACCTATACCAGAGGAACAGCAGGGACCAGGAAAGCTCTGTTGTCCAAGCGTCCAGCTCCCTCCTCCCTCTGGGGGCCCTAGGAATTAGGAGCTTGAGGGAGAGGCACCATAGGACACGGTCTCAGCCAGGCCAGGGCACAACCTGGGCGAGCCACTCACCAGAAGACGGGCCAGCAGCTTCTGCGGTGCAGGTAGGTCCACTGAGGAAGAAGGAGATTCGACCCCTGCTGGAGTGCTTTGCCCAAACCAGGATGTGCCCCACCCTCCGTGTTCCCAAGGTGGAGCTCTACCCTGGAAGGTGCTTTCCTAACACGATCCCATTGTCCACAGAGAGCATATATGGGCACAGGGGATTTTCCATAAAGAACATCACTTTAATTGGCTTATCCTGGGAAGAGTGGAGAATCATGCTATGGGCTGGGGCTTAGAAGATGCTATTTTCAGGATAAGCCCACTTTGTAGTGGACACCAGGGTCTCCCATGAGAGTGTGCGTCTCTTATTGTGAACCTTGGCATCTGTTGAGCCAACAGTAATCAGACACCTGCCCCCCACCTCCCCGCAACTACAGGTGCTGGGAGTCAATGAGTCTGTAAGAAACAAACACAGCGCTTGGACCAGTGGGCAAGGGAGGACCAGGCTTCCTGAGAAGTTGCAAGTGAGAGAGCCGAGTTGGGAGTGGGGGCATGAGGAAGACCTCAGGGGTTGGCCTCATGGGTTGCTCAAAGCAGGCTCCAACCATTTGCTGCCCCTGGGTCCTAAAGGGCACCTCAAATCACTTCCACTGTCAGCCATGCCCATCAGCAAACCCCTGGGCCCTGAGAGCAGCCCCCTGGGAACAGCAGTGTCATCCTGCACATAGCTGGGCCTAGTCACTTTTTTGAGTCTGATGTTCACAGTGCTCAGTCGCGGGGACCACAGAGGAGTGGATTACAGAGGACTCACGATGGGACATCTATAGTTTCTCCATTTGGCTCACAGCAGCTCAGAGAGGTCACATGAGGGGAGAGGCTGAGCAGGACCTCGAAAGGGTAGGGTCTGGGCTGGGTCATTGGGACATGAAGAATGAGCCGCCAGAGGAAGTTTGTCCAGTGTTACTACCTCCTCAGATGAGACAAGGGCAGGCCTTTGGCCTGACTGTTTGGGCTCGGGATCTTCCTGGAGGAGGGGAAGTGTTCAGAGACATGGAGGGTCTCACTTAAGGGACCCGCCCAATCCCACCAGCTGGCTCAGGGATCTGCCCACCATGCCTGCTCTTGCTGGCCACGCTGGCCTCCCCATCCACGATGTGGAACTGGCGTTCCGCCAGGTTTGTGAGGCTGATGCAGATGGGGGTCAAGACCTCCATGTTATCGGTCTCCATGATGTAGCACAAGAGCCTCACCCAAAACTCCTGGTGGAGAGAGGGGGCCAGGATTAGCTGGGACGTCCCATGGCCACACGAGGAGATGGGTCAGGTTCTCCCACAGTGTGGACCTCACCTCAGTTTCCCAAAACTGTACTCCCACCCACTGACAGCCTCAACACTAGCTGGCTCTGCTGTCAACCCCAGTCTTTGTCAGGGCCATCAAGTGACACCTCCCTGATATGGCGGAGGAAGCCAGCTGGTCCTGGGGGCCCAACTCCCACCCCGGCTGACCTCCCACCAACCCCACACCATCACATCCTCTTCGACCAGCACCCTCCCTCTGACCCCAAATCCTACAGAGATGCACACTGGGCAGATGACTCAGCCGAGCTTGCCCACTGTGATGGTCAGGTTTATGTGTCAACATGGCTAGGTGAGAGTACCCAGTTATTCAACCAAACACTCCTCTAGGTGTGGCTGTGAAGGGTTTTGTAATCCTTAAAGGAGATTATCTGAGATAGGGTGGGTGGACTTCATCCCATCAGTTAAAGAGCCTTAAGAGCAAAAAAACTAAGTTTCTCTAAGGAAGAGGATATTCTGCCTTATGACATCAGCAGCAGCTCCTCCTGAGTTTCCAGCCTGCAGGCCTGTCCTGCAAACTTCAGGCTTGCCAGCCCCCCCATTTGCACAAACCAATGCCTTGAAATAAGTTGTGTATATGTATGTGTGTATCTCCTATGGCCCTGTTTCTCAGGAGAACGCTGACTAATATAGATTCTTGGAGCGCCCCAATTTCATCCTACCATCTCCTCCCTCTGTGGATGCTTATTGAACACCCCCAGCTAATCCTGGTCCCCCTAAGCCTCACTATGCATCTCTGGGAGTTTGGACTAAGGCTCCTGTGCTACTAATTAACAAGTGAAGTCACTCAGCTATTCTGGCTGCCAGGACTAGAATCCTCAGCTCCTGGGTTCCCCCGAGGAGGAGGCCTCACGGTGAACTGGAAACAGTATTTTAATCCCGGACGCACTATTTACCAGCTTCGAAGCTGGAGCAAATTTATGTCTCTCTGATCCTTAATTTCCTCTTCTACAAAAGCAGGGTAATAATAAGAGAGCCTAACTCACAGGGCTGTTGGGATCATTCAATGAGTGTCCACGTGCTACACACCTGGCACAGTACCTGCTATATACAGGCTCGGTGAATTGTAGAGATCATTTTTCTTCTAATTATTTCTGTTACTAAGATAAACTGCCACTGGACAGGGGTATCTAGCCCAGGGCCTTACTTAATGGACAATGATTCCCTCCTTGAGCTGCATGGTAAATGTTTCCTATCTTATTGCTATATCACAGTGCATTGCAATTGGAAGTTGACACATTTATTTCTCCGTAAGCCTGTGAATTCATTGGGGTCATACTGTGTCATTTTGGTGTATGTCCTCATGTCTTTACTGTATGTTTATGGAATTAAACCACTAAAATAATTTGTTTTCACACACACACACACACACACACACACACACACACACACACAACTTATCAGGACTGAAGGGGATTTAAGTCAACAAATACATTTCGGGCAATAAGTCAACTGATACATAGTAAGGCTTACTGTGTGCCAGCCATTGCCCAAGCATCTGGGGGCTCTAAGTTCCCATCAAGCATCTGGCTTTGGAACTGGATCTTGAAGGTCTACAGCTCAGGCAATTGGAAGATCAAGGCCCCCACGCATCACAGGCAGTGGGAATGGGAGAAGCAACAGCACAGTCCTGGACATGCACCGTTTCCCCAAGCCTGAGCCATGCAGACATGAGCAATTAGCTTCAGTGTGCCAGCCCGGTGGGCAGGTGGGCGGGGCTCACTCACGTTGGTCATCCCACTGACAGCAGAGGTTATGATCTTCACGGTGTCCATGGTGACTTTGTGGACCATCTTTTCCTCCAGGTCCCTCTGATGAAAGCTCTCCCGGCGATTCGTCTGGAATGCAGAACCGAGGGGTCCCTGCTTGAGGGCTAGCAAGGGGCTTGCTGTGGTCTTGGGTGTGATCTCCTCACCCCCTTGGGGTTGAAGCCCGGACACTGCGTATCCAGGATGCTCAGAGCCGGGAATGCCTCTCTGTGTTTTCTAGACTCCTGCCTGTGTGTCCGCACCCACCTTTGCCTACAGTTCACTGTGTCTGCATACTTGTGTCAAGGACGTATATGCATATAGTTCAAGCTCAGGTACATTCTTTCTCCGACACTTTGGAAACCATTTCCAAAATCCACCTGCTCCATGGTCTGCATGCCAGGACCACTCACCAATTTGTAGGTGGACAGGGTCAGCTGAATGGACACGTACTTTAGGCCCCAGCCTTTGATCCTGTCCTGGAAGCCAGACAGAGCCAGCTGGCCGATGATGCGGAGAATTGCCATTCTCACCTGAGAGGACAGGGCGACAGACACGCTGGGGGTCGGGGTGGGCTCCAGGGTGGGAGGCTGGGCATCCAACACCCAATCCCATGACATGAGACAGTAGAATTGGGGTGCTCTGGGCTGGAAGGGGTCTCAGGAGCCACCTGACCACTACCCACTCTGTTCACTACCCTGCCTCATCCAAGGGATCCCACTCTGCAGCATGTCCACCCCAGAATCTCGCCCGGACCTTTCAGAGACATAGAGTGCACTGCCTTTTACATAGACAGCTCCATCCTCAGGGGACAACCTGAGGCTCCCTGGGGCTCATATGTGGGCCAGCCCAGAACAAGCCTGTTCTCTCTTCCCCAGACAGCCTCCAGCTATTGAAGACAGCTTTGCCTGAACCCCCAGTCCAAATCCCCCATTCCCTCCTTGTTTCTGCTGACCCTCCCATCCTGGACCTCTCGTCCCTGGGGTCGGGCAGCAGCCCCCGGGGTCCAAGGCCAGAACCAAAGCTACACTCCCAGGTGGCCATGGCTGCAGTGGCTCCCTTATTTGGAGGGTGGAGGGTGCATCCCTCATCTGCTTTTTTCACATGCAGTAGTGACCTTACAACACCCCTAGGCAGACTAGCAGCTCTGGCCCAAGCTGAGTCCCCTTGGCCTGCCCTTTGTCCAAGTGTGTCTGAGACCCCAGTAGGCAGCAGTGAGAGTGAGATGAGAGCGAGCCACAGCTTTGATGGGCCTCACTCACCTCCAGCCCTACTCAGGGCTGGCTGGGAGCTAGGTTTCCTACTGAAGGGCGTTACTTCGGGAGGCCGGCCTCCACCCACAGAGCTGGAGAGGAGTCAAGGCGCTGCTGATGGAAAAAGGCCCCTGCCGACTTCCCTTTGCTTCCCAGCAGGGACTTCTGAGCGCCAACCCGTCCAGGTCTCTGCCCTGTTACCTTGGAGCGGGTGTCAGAGATGGTGTTCTTGACCACCCGGATGGCCAGGCAGATGGTCTTGATATTCATTCTGGGATCTGAAAGAGGAAAACCAGCCTGGAGGGCCGATGGCCTCAGGGCTGGGCTCTGAGATGCCCAGAGCAGCAGGAGCTCACCTTCCCTGGACAGGCATCAGGTGGCTTGTCCACGTCACAGCCTCCTGAGCCTCCATTCACCACCACATGCTGAAGGGCACTGCCCTCAGAGCCTCCCAATGCCCGGCCCAGCCCACACTAGTCCACCCTAGGGCAATGTGTTTATGTCTCACTCCCTCAGTCTCTACTCTCTCTCTCTCTCTCTCTCTCTCTCTTAAATTGATGTTTAGAGAGAGGGGAAGGGAGAGAAGGGATAGAGAGATAGAAACATCAACGAGAAAGAAACATTGGTCGGCTGCCTCCTGTATGCCCCACACTGGGTATCAAGCCCACAACCCAGGCATGTGCCCTAACTGGGAATCAAACTGGTGACTTCTTAGGGCCTGGATCAATGTTCAACCACTCAACCACATCAGCGAGGCCCAGGTTTAGTTGTATGTCTCTTTTGAACCCAGTCAGACTCTCCTTGAAAGCAGGGTCACAGCCCCAACTGGTTTGGCTCAGTGGATGGAGCGTCGGCCTGCGGACTCAGGGGTCCCAGGTTCGATTCTGGTCAAGGGCAGGTACCTTGGTTGCGGGCACATCCCCAGTAGAGGGTGTGCAGGAGGCAGCTGATCGATGTTTCTAACTCTTTATCCCTCTCCCTTCCTCTCTGTAAAAAAATCAATAAAATATATTTTAAAGAAAGAAAGCAGGGTCTCCACCTCAGAGCTTCTTAGTCCCCTCAGCTGGGCACACAGTTCTGGGCACACAGTGGGTATGAGTAGGCTACAAAGCATAGCTGTGGAGAGCCTGGGCTCCAGGGCCAGGCTGACCGGGTTCAAAACCTGTCCCCAGTACACCCCAGCTGTGTGACCTCGGGTGAATCACTCAGTTTCCCTCTGTGCCTCAGTTTACTTACCTATAAAATGTGGGTAAGTATAGTGCCTCCCTCACAGAGGTCCTGTGAGCAGTAATGAGTTAGCATGGTGCTTGGCACACAGCACATGCTGCTTTGTGTTTTAAAACTAATGACAGCACATCCTGTTAAAGGAGGAGGAAGATTAAGGGAGATGAGAAAGCACCTCCATGAGAAGGTTCTGGAGAGATAATGTGTGGACAGAATTA
Organism: Myotis myotis; assembly: GCF_014108235.1. NCBI lineage: Eukaryota > Metazoa > Chordata > Mammalia > Chiroptera > Vespertilionidae > Myotis > Myotis myotis. The sequence goes on along the minus strand of NW_023416390.1, from coordinate 32,779,687 downwards.
GGGTTGGGTGCTTCGGTTGATGTTCAAGTCTAGGTGTTACTGGAATCCCATGCTGGTGGAGGAAAAGCAGGAAATGAGGACAGGCAATCAGGCACTGAGGAGGAATGTTTATTTTTTTTCTGATTGTAAAAATAGTGTATGTTGGCCAGGTGACTCAGTTGATAGGAGCATCGTCCCATACACCATAAGATTGCAGTTTTAATTCCCAGTGGGGGCATGTATGTGAGGCAACCAATTGATGTTTGTCTCTCTCTCTCTCTCTCTCTCTCTCTCTCTCTCTCTCTCTCTCTCTCTTTCTCTCTCTCTCTCATTAGTAAAAACATATCCTTAGGTGAAGATTAAAAAAATAATAGTGCACGCCCAGCCGGTGTGGCTCAGTGGTTGAGCATCAACCCATGAACCAGGAAGTCACGGTTCGATTCCTTACCAGGATGCATGCCCAAGTTGTGGACTTGGTCCCCAGTGGGATGCATGCTGGAGGCAGCCGATCAATGATTTTCTCTCATCATTGATGTTTCTACCTTTCTCTCTCCCTTCCTCGCTCTTAAACCAATAAAACCATTTTTTTTTAATAAAATAAAAATTTTTTAAATAGTGCTGCCCTGGCCAATGTGGCTCAGTTGGTTGGATATCGTCCTGTGCATCAAAAGGTTGCTGGTTTGATTCCTGGTCAGGACACATGCCTGGGTTGTGGGGCTGGATTCCCCGTGGGGCGTGCAGGAGGCAGCCAGTCGATGTTCTGTTCTCTCATCAATGTTTCTCTTTCTCTCTCCCTCTCCCTTCCTCTCTAAAAAAAGTAAAAATATTTTTAAAAATATTGTATGTTCATTGCAAGATTAAAATAAAAAATTACCATTCAACAGTTTAAGTGTGTCTTTTAAAGCCATTTATGCATAAATATATAGATTTCTTTTAAATAACCAAGGCCATGCTATATATACTGTCTCACACTGTATTATTACACTAAATATATAAAGGGCAGCTTTTCCATGAAAAAGTATAGATTGACTACACCCTTAATGGCTGTATAATACTCCATTATTTGGTTATACTATCATTCCACAAATTTTCTATAGAAAAAAATTAGGTTGTTCCTAATGTTTTGCTTTTATGCACAATGTTATAGTGAACATTTGGGCAATTATTTCATTCAGATAATTGACAAAACGTTGGATTGTTGAGCCCAGGTTTTGGTCCCTATCCAATTGAGCATCCAAAATTCTTTATCATTTCACACCTTTGTCAAAGAAGTATAAGAAGCTGGTTTCTTGTTCTTCTAGCCCAGGGATTAGCAAAGTGTAGCCCATGGGCTAAATTCAGCCCAAATCCGGCTTTTGTAAATCAGGTTTTATTGGAACACAGTCATGCTCTGTAGTCTATGGCTGCTTTTGCTCTGCAATGGCAGATTGAGCCACTGTTCCAGAGACCATGTGGCCTGCTGAGCTGAAAATAATTTTACTATCACCTTTTACAGAAAAATGGCTAGGCCAATCTAGTCATCATCATCTCTGCTCACTGGATAGGTAGAAAGGGTCTTATTGATGCTTAAATTTGCATTTCTTGAAGAGAGAGCTTTACTATCAGCAGAAAGTCCTGCACACAATTGCCAGGTTTGTGCCCTGCACACAGACACTCAGTTCAAGGGCTGAGCAGAAGCCACCCAGGCTCTTCTCACCATGTACCTGCAGGGCTGCATGCTGCCAGCAGGGGGCACATTGTTCAAAAGGTGAGGTCTGAGCTAGTGTGTGGCTGGAGACAGTATTTCCCTTTTGATATCAAGGCCAGAGTTGGGGTTTAAGGATTTAGAATCAGGAGTTTAGACTAAAGTTGGGCATTGAGTCAATGATTTAGGGCTATACCTACATGATATATGAGTCTTTCTATTCATCTTTGAGTTAGCTTTGGGATTAGTACTAAGATTTGGGTTAACAGTCTGAAATTCAGACTCAGGTGGAAGCTGGGATTCAGAGTTTAAGGAGAGGGTTAGGGGTGGGGAAGATGGGTCACAGTGCTGGTTAAGTTCAAGGATAGAAAACGTGAAGGAACTGAGAGTGTTGGCTCCTTAGCCCCACCCAGTGGTGTCTATAAAAGAGGAAATGACAGAAGTCCAGACATGGGTGAAACCCACCTCTCCTGACCCCCACCCGCCTTCCTGCCCTTGCTCACCATCTGCGCCCACCACTGCCCTGATCAGGGTGAGGGTTCCCACGCGGATGGCCTCCTTGCTTATCTCCATTTGGCTGAGAAAGAACTTCATCAGCTCCTTAGGGTAGGAGCGAGCTGCAGAGGGAAGGGCAGTTTGAATCCCTCCCACTGAGCCAGAGCAGCGGGGGAGGCAGCCCCAGCTGTGCTCAGAGCCTCACCGAGGGCTATGAAGCAGTGTTCGATCTCCCTCACATTCTGGCTGCTGTACTGCTGCTGGACAGGGACCTTGGTGCACACCTAGGAAGGGGCCATGCAGGGAAGGTGGGTGAGGTCACAGCCGAGCAGTGGAATGTAGGTGCACAGGAGAAAGACAAAGCCTCCGCCACCCTTTTGACCCGGTCGGCCACTTGCCGCAGCCCTCGTCCTACAGATCCACCCTGAGAATGCCATGCCCAGCCGTGCTTGCCAGCCTCACCTGGATGTGCAGTTCTGTGAAAATAGTGTGTAGATGCATTTGGGGGACTGGGGTGCTGGTGATGACCGACACTTCTAGGATCTGCCTCAAGACCTGCAATAGATGGCCAAATGGTGGCAGATGACCTTCCACCAACTCATGGTCACAGTCTAGACACTTGATGATGAGGTGATCCTGGATTTAGGGTAGGCCTTAAATCCAATGACTGGTGTCCTTATAAGAAGAGAAGACACAGAGACAGGGACTGGGATGAAGGCCACGTGAAAATGAAGGACAAGTTAGGAATGATGCTTCCTCAAGCCTAGCAATGCCTGGACACCAGACGCTGGGAAAGGCAAGCAAGGATTCCCCCCAGAGCCTTCAGAGGGAATGCAGCCCTGCCCACACCTTGAATTTAGACGTCTGGTCATCAGAACCTTGAGAGAATAAACTTCTGTTGATTTAAGCCACCCATCTTGTGGTTCTTTGTTATAGCAGCCCCAGGAAACTACACAAAGGTCACAGCCTCACCATGGTCTCTAAAACCCTTTGGAATCTTATCCCTTCCCCCTAAAAGTACCAGGCCCCATGGCTCCTCATAGGGCACAGATGTTGGGTCTGCTGTCAATCGTCCAAATATCAGACATCCCACCTTCCATCCAGATGGCACCTCTCCTCCCCGCCCCCACGCCCCCCCCCCCCCCCCCCCCCGGCCCGCCCTGGTACACTTGGGGACCAAACCTCCAGCCCAGGCGAGTTCCTGCACAGCCCGTACCTGTGTGATGAAGAGGGCCTCCAGGCTGCCCTGGTACTCTGCCAGCAGCAGGGGGAGGTAGTCGTACACCTCCTCCCGCAGGTCATCGTTGGGCAGGAGCAGGTTCAGCATGGGCCTCAGGGACTTGATGACCCCCAGCTTCACCTACCACAGGAGGGGAATCTCAGGATTCCTTGGCCCAGGGCCCCCAGCAAGGACGAGTCATGTCAGCCCTGTCCACAGATTCAAGAAGGTGTGACAGAGGGGACCTTGGAAGTAGAGTTGAGTCCTTGCCCAGGGCCCCACAGGTGAGCAGTGAGACCAGGCTGTCCCCATGAGTCCTGGCTCTCTCACTTAGGTGGCCTTGTACAGGTACTTATTCACTCTGTGTCTCTTTCCTCATTTGTAAAACAGTCCTACGCCATAAAGTTGGCATGGAAATAGCCCCCATAGGTAAACCACATGAAGAGCTCCCACTTGCACATAACACGACCCCCACCTAGAAGTTCCCAGGGCTTTATCAAGCCGGCCTCCTGGGGCACCAGTGCCTGGGCATTCAGGGGCATGACCTCCTAGCTCTGCCATTAATTAGGTCACTATCTCTCTGGGGTCCTGGGAACAAGGCTAGACCCAGCGGTGTCTCAGCTCTCCCAGCCCCACAGGCTAGGGAGCCATTACCTGGGGGAAGGCAGGCCCCCCTAAGAAGGGCTCATCTCACCTCTGGGTTGTAGCTCCTCAGCCACACGGTCACGAAATAGCGATACATGGGGAACAGCTTTATAGCAAACTGCTCCTCGGTCATTACAGGGTACACACTGTCCTCCAGATGCCTCAGGTAGAACTGCACCGTCTCACAGAAGGTCTCCATGGCTACGGTGGGAGAGGGGGAACCCAGAGGGGTAGGAGGCAGGACACAGCCCCATCCACAGAGTCAAAAATATGTGACAGAGGGGACCTTGGAAGTAGGGTTGAGTCCTTCTCCAGGAGGGAGGGAGCGCTCCACACTTCCACAGCTAGTAGGTTACTGAGATGGCCAGGGACAGCCCAGAAAAATCCCCTCTGCATCCCTCTCTCTCTGCCCTCCCAGCTCCTCACCACTCCCTAGTTTTTATCCCATATACCTGTGTATAAAAGAATCCCCCAGGGTTGGGGGGGTGGTATTAAGTACACAGGCATGTCCAGGCCCTGGCCTTTGGGATTCACATGCAGGGGTCAAGGATGAGGCCTGGACATAACTCTTTACCCACATCCCGGGGACGACAATACAGAGGGAAGCAAACCCAGTTTGCCCTATTTTTCTCAGGGTTCAGGGATTTGGGGACCAAGAAAACATTATGTAATGAAAAGTTGGGCAAGGAGATCGGATGTTAATAGCATCAAAGACCTGCCCTAGTCAGGCCCAACACAGAGACATTTCCCCTGGTCTCCTCCCTGAAGGGGAATCCCATCCCCTTCACTGGTCTGAGAAGCTTAACTACAGAGCAAGCTACGCTGAGTCACAGGGACAGCTTTCTCCTCTAAGCCACCTGCCCCCCTGGAGAGCCAATCAGAGGCCACACCAAGCAGTAGATTGAACAAATGTTTGGGAATAGATGAACAAACAGCCTCTGGTTCAACAACCCACACACACACCCACTTCTTACCCCACTTTCCCCTCCAGCACCCTGACTGGGCCAGACCTGCAGGCCCACGGGGGACACGTACCACCACAGATCACCTGGCGCATCTTGGCTTCGTTGACGAGTCTCAGCATGGTGAATATGGTTGCCAGGGTGATGCCCATGTAGGGCATGAACTCAAACACTGTGGTGTGGGGGAGGGGTTGAGGGAGCAGGGTTAGCCAGGAGAAGGTGAAGATGACACTTCCACTCTGCCCCCAACCCAATCCCAGTGCCTGCCGAGACAAGGAATCCCTTTGTGCCCCTATGGCCACAGGAAATAGTGTGGAAGTCAAGAGGTGAAGAGTCAGCTGGATGTAGGTGAAGGGAAAGGAAGACAGAAAAGGGAGGGGCAACAGAGGGACAGAAGGAAGAGAGAGAGCAGAGACAGAGCCATGGGAAAGATGGGAGAGGCAGGAAGTGGGAGACAGTGAGCTCTCAGAGCACGTCGGCTTCCTTGGAATGATGTCTGTTCCCTTTGGGTGTCACAGATTTTCTTGGATGGATGAGAAACAGAAAGAAAGAGAGTGAGGAAGAGGAACTGAAGGAAGACCAGCAGGCAGAAAAGAGGAGGGCAGAGAAAGAAAGGAAACAGAGATGGGAAGGGGACAGAGAAAAGAGGTTGTTCGGAGAAAGAGTAACAGGTGACAGGCCCTACTCCGACACCCCTCTGAGCCTAGGCCTTCCACTGTGCTGGGAGCCCCCATCCCCACCAACATGCTTTCTTTAGACTTTCCTTCCCTGGCTGGGCCCCTTCCTCCTATTCATCCATCTGTCCCTCTGTCCTGGTTCTCTGGCCTCAGCACACAAGAGGCCTAGGCCCTCCCTTGCCCCTGAACCCCTCCAGCTGTCATCTCATAGCAAGTGATCGATCCTCTTTGTCTTCACCCTTCCCACCTCCCTCCAGCCTGACCATGCTCCATCCCCAGCACACCATGAAACTCTTCTTGGCCAAGCAGCCTTCTCCAGCCTCATCTTACTGGATCCTTCAGCAAGATGGGACACAACTGCCCCTGGGCCCTTGCTGAATCACTGTCCTCTTTGCAAGGCCCACCACACTGCACTGTCCTCACCTTCCTCCCCGTTCTTACGATCCCTCCTAAGACTTCTTAATGCTAAGGCTTCTCTCTTCTCTTCTCTCTTTACTTTCATGCTCTTGGGGTCAGTGGCTTTGAACACCACCTACACTCTGAGGTCCCTTGGTAGGAAAGCTGAGCCCCGACCTGCCCTCTGAACTCAGCATCCACACATCAGCTCCCCACATGACCTCTCCAGTTGGACATCTCACAAGGAATGCAAACTCCATACATACAAATGAGGTTCTTTCTGAGCCCCCAAGTTATCTCTCTCTCCATGTTTCCCATCTCAGGACATTAACAACCATATACCCTATTGCTCAAACCTGAAATGTGAGAGTCATTCTTGCTTCCTCTTTGCCTTCTACACACAACTTATAGTTTCATGCCCAAGCCCCACCCATACCTTCCATCTGTTCACTGCTCACCAAATGCACTCCAACCCAAGTCACCATCACCACCCCTTCACACATCTTCCATCTCCATCCACACAATAGCTCAGTTACATCAGACAATTCTGCAGCCTTGAAATCCCTCAGTAGCTTTCTAGTGCCCTCAAATACAATCCAGACTCTCTACCCACTTGGCCTGCCTAACTTTCCAACCTCATCTTATACCATCTCCCCTGGCTCTCTAACTCCAGACACACTGACCTCTCAGCTCTTCAGAGAAGCCAAGCTTTTTTTCCTGCCTCAGGACCTTTGCACATGATGTTCTCTTAGTGCAGCGGTTCTCAACCTGTGGCTCACGACCCCTTTGGGGGTCGAATGACCCTTTCACAGGGGTCGCCTAAGACCATCGGAAAACACATATATAGTTACATATTGTTTTTGTGATTAATCACTATGCTTTAATTATGTTCAATTTGTAACAATGAAAATACATCCTGCATATCAGATATTTACATTACGATTCATAACAGTAGCAAAATTACAGTTATGAAGTAGCAACGAAAATAATTTTATGGTTGGGGGTTGCCACAACATGAGGAACTGTATTAAAGGGTCGCGGCATTAGGAAGGTTGAGAACCACTGTCTTAGTGCATCCCGTTCTTCACACAGATATCATCATCTCATCATTTAGGTCACAGTTGAAATATAACTGCCTCAATGAGGACCCTACAGAGATGAAGTCCTCTCCCTCATCCTGATTTCAAGCAGCCACCTGGCTGTCCTCTTCACAACCTCATCTCTTATTATGATCACTTATTTTCTTGTTTACTTGTTTATGGTCCTTTATGAGGGTAGAGACTGTGCATGTTTAATTCCCTGTTGTGGCCCAACACTCACCGCAATGCCTGCATGGACTTAGTACCTCTTTTGTGGAATGAAGGGAAAGGGAATGAGAGAAGGGAAATAAAATGAGAGAGGGAGATGAGAAGACAGAGAAGAACAAAGCCTCAGAGGAAGAGGAGCGAGAGTTTTGGAGGAGATGGAAGGATGGAGAAATATAGACCAAAATGTGAGGCAGAGACAGACAGAGAGAATCTTGACAGCTGAGAGATCCAGGGAGATGAAAAGAAGGAATTCCAGAAAAAGACAAGAAAAGAGAGAAATGGAGGGGGCAGGGGGTGCAGAGACTAGGAGGAAGTGCTGGGCCAGCCCGAAGGGGCCAGGAACTGGGTTGAGGGCCCCCACACCCTACCATTGCCATTGGCCAGCTTTGCCAGGGTGATGATGACAAACTCGTCTGTGAGGTCGAGGGGCTTGAGACGGTGCTGCATCTCATACATGACCACACTGAAGTGGTTCCGGGACAAAGCTACCAGGGTGTCACTGGCCACCTCTGCCTTCATGTAACCCTCCACCTGAGGGGACCGGAGAGGGACATGTGGTGTGACCACCAGCTGGATCCTCATAAAACCCTCCAGTCCCATGCCTTCTCCAGCCCCGCTGGGCCCCCTTGGGCTCAGCCTGTTCTTGCCCTATGAAGTGGTTGGACAAGAGCCTTGGTTGTCACAGACCATACCCACCAATAGTCCCACCCTAGTTTGGCAGAGACACAGATAACCAATGGAGCCCAGAGTTCCACTACCTCCAGGATCTCCCGCATCTCCTTGGAGGCAATGGTCACCAGCCTGTGGACACACTGCTCCTCCAGCTCCCCCTCCTGCTGAATGATCTCCTGCAGGATGTTGTAAATGTTGACTTTCCGCTGGGTGGATATCTGAGGAATAAGCATGGCAGGCGGGAAAATCCCAAGCTTCAGACCCCTACTCCTCCATCTTCCATCGCCTGTCCTTGCCTCCGCCATCGAACTCCTCCAACTGGCCCCATCAGTGTGGCCTGCAAATGGTTCCCTCTTCCCTGTGTTCAGTCTGACATGCTCAGCAAGGCAGGTGTCAAATAGTCAGCATGCCAGGTCTTCAAGACTTGGCACTGGCCCAACTGAGAGTCCAAGAAGTTGGGTTTGCTCTGCCCTTTGCCCTAGTGAGGGGGCGCTCCAGGCCAGGGAATGTTCCTCTATCTCTATTTCAATTCCTAGATAGCACTTATCACTGTTATAAATTATAGGATTGCACGAAGAGGTTGTAATCCAGACCACACCCGGGGAGCTGGATTTGAGAATGACTCTCATTTATTCAGGTACGACGAGCCACTCTCAAGAAATGAGGGATGACTCTGTATGTGGGCCATTGCCTGCAAAGCCCTCTGGGAAGTCTGCTTCCTCCCCCAGGCAGTAAGAAGATCACTTTCCAACAGTCCAGACATCTCAGCATATTTGGGGACCTCAAGAAGAGAGGAATGCACCCAAATTTATATGTTCTACTCGTGAAATCTGATACAGAGAGTGTTGGTCTTTTTTTCCTAGTCTTTGTTTAGTGAGTCAAGAGAGGCTAGTAAAACACCAACCAGGGATTCCTTGTGGCCATTGCTGTTCAGTGCCACAAGGCTCGAGATCAGGGATTCACAACAGGTCCTTTCTTTTTTGTTGTTGCTTCCTAAGGAGTCTTCTTAGACATTTCTCCCCTAATCGGCCCTCATGAAACCTTGATTCCACACATATAGTATGTACCTGTTTATGGGCTGTATACAGGACTGTGCTTTATACATAAAAAAGTGAGATTTTCTCCGCTCCCCTCCAAGAACCAGTTTTACCCGTTTGGGGGCAGTATTGCACCCCATTTGTTGAGAATAACTGCTCTGGGTTTTCAAAGTAAACTCTAGAAGGCCTATGTGCATAATCAGCACTCTTAATAAACCCACATAAATGGCTGGGCAAATTGTAATAAGAACAGTCTTTCCTGCGATCAAGATTAATCCCTGGAGAATATTTATGAGCACAAGAGAAAAACTGTTCAAAACTTGGAAACTGGCATAAAACAGGCACTCAGTGGCCTTCCAGTGTGTGGTGCTGCCTGCCAGCCACTTGGGGGTTCTCAGTGCCTTTATCTTGGACTGTCTAGGCCAGCGGTTCTCAACCTGTGGGTCGTGACTCCTTTGGGGGTCGAATGACCCTTTCACAGGGGTCGCCTAAAACCATTGGAAAACACATATATAATTACATATTGTTTTTGTGATTAATCACTATGCTTTAATTATGTTCAATTTATAACAATGAAAATACATCCTGCATATCAGATATTTACATTATGATTCATAACAGTAGCAAAATTACAGTTATGAAGTAACAACAAAAATAATTTTATGGTTGGGGGTCACCACAACATGAGGAACTGTATTAAAGGGTCGTGGCATTAGGAAGGTTGAAAACCACTGGTCTAGGCCAGTGGTCGGCAAACTCATTAGTCAACAGAGCCAAATATCAACAGTACAACGACTGAAATTTCTTTTGAGAGCCAAATTTTTTAAACTTAAACTATATAGGTAGGTACATTGTTATTAACTTAATTAGGGTACTCCTAAGGCTTAGGAAGAACCACACTCAAGGGGCCAAAGAGCTGCAAGTGGCTCGAGAGCCACAGTTTGCTGACCATGGGTCTAGGCAATGGTATGGCTCCATGGGGATAGAAGCTAACTGGCCCAGCAGCTCTGCACCCTGGGTCTGCTATGTCTTTGCTCTCCCATATCCACCAGCTTTGCTCCTGCTCTAGAATGATGGCTCCCAACCCCACTGTGTCAGAAGATGGAAGAGCTTTTAAAAATTGACATAACTATAGTCTCCACTAGGTGCTCAAGAAACTAGAACTTCACAGTCCAGCCCATTTCCATACCCTGGCACCTAGCCCTGCACCTTTGACAGTCAGTACTTGTGTGCTAAGTGGTAGATGGACACACGAGCAGCCACTGTGGCTGGGCTCAGAGGAGCAGCTCAGGGCGCAGGAGGCCCTACCTCTGGCACCTGTAGGCAGCGGATGAGAGCGTTCATCACCATACAGGGCTTGGCGGTGGCCTTCTCCGTGATTATCACCGAGGCCAGTGTCTTCCGCATGTCAGGACCTGCCCCAGCAGCATCCATCTTTGATTCGCTGTCTATGATGTTGAGGAGGTTTGTGACTTGTTGGAAAGTCCCTGAGACAGAGATGGCACATGTTTGGTGCTAAGGTGACCATTACAGAAGGTGCTCCCTGTGCCCCAGCCTCCCCGACACCTGCACAGCCTTAGCTGCATCTGTCCACCGAGTGGATGGAGATACTTAAACCTCAGCGAGGACTTGCCCTCACGGAGTTAGTGGCCAAGATCAGACAGGAGTGCAAGGATGTGGGTGACTTTCTTACCACCATCATCTGGTTCCAGAGGTTCCAGGTCCTCTGTTTCTTCTGACAGGTCCTCGTTTGAGTCTACTGCTGATTCTGTCATGTCTTTCTCAGGCTCTTTTGACATAAACAAGATTTTTAAAATACTTGGTGCATTGACACAGTCTAAGATGACCTCCAGTGAGTCACACCTTGTATAATCCCTTCCCTTTGAGAGTGGGCAGACTCCAGGATTTTTTTCTAAACAATAGAGGCTGACAAAAGTGATGGGAAGCCACTCTCATGATCACATTATATCATATCAGTCTTAGCAGATTGGAGAAAGAAATTCTTCTGCCAGCCTTGAAGGGTAACAGCCATGATGTGAACTGCCGATACAGGTAGCCATATAGCAAGAAATTGAGAGCCTCAGTCCTACAACCACAAGGACCTGGATTCTGCTAGCAACCGCATGAGCTTGTAGAGCATGCAGTCATCTGACACCTTGAGTGCAGCCTGTGAGATCCCGGAGCAAAGGACTTGGCTAAGACATGCCCAGACTTTGACCCACAGAAACTACAAAATAATAAATGGGTGTTGTTTTAAGCCACTAAGTTTATGATAATACGTTACACAGCAATAAATAAGTAATACACTTGATTAAGCAGACCTTCCTCCCTGTTTTCTAGGCACTGAAAATGAAAGATGAATTAGAAATCTGCCTCAGCAAGTTTCATAGTTTTTTCAAAGGCTATCACATCAGCAGCTTCTTAAGGGTTGACAAACACCAACACAGACGTCAAGATGGAAGATTCAAAACTCCCAGGTCCTTTCTCCTCTTGTTCCCAAGTTCCTCAGTCTCAAACTCCACCCCAAGGCCCCTCACCATCCTGTGCCCTTTCCTCTAGGGAATCCTTTAAAGAGCTACTCTGGGACCTAAATACTGACCTTTTCTCCAAACTCTCTCCAAGATGGAACAAAAATACAACACAAGAAGCAGCTCTGTTCTTTGCTTAATAAACATCAATGGTGACTTGGACAATGGCAGGATCAGTTGTCAAAATGGGAGACAGTTGGGCTCCTCAGTGATAACACAGATGAGGACCAGGTCTCCTGGCGGGTGGAGGTCTTCATTAGAATCATCACCGTTAGGTGCCAGACCCTTGGAACTTTGAGCTCCAACTGCCTCCCTGAGTCTCTGTCAACTGAGGACTTTGAAGAATGCACAGATCCTGTGAGAAAAACCCACATCATGCTGCTTAAACCTTGCTTGAACATTACCCACATGTCTGGTGAAGTACGGTGGCCTGTTTGGGAGAGGAAAATGGTGAGAGGGAGGTGCTTCACAGCCTGGGGATACTGTCATAGAGCCCCAGGGTGGAGAGGTGTGGTCTGGGCAGCTGGAGGGGAGGAGGGTGACAGAAAGTCCTGGGGAGAGGACTCCTCCCTGAGGATTAGGTGTCTTGCAGGATGAGGAAGGGGGTTTCCACTGGCAGAATACTTAGAAGATAAAGAACCTCAAGGAAGGCAGGGACCTTGTGTCCTTAAACCAAAAGTGAGGCCCAAAGGATTTCCCTGCCACTTACAGCTGTGAGAGAGTCCAGATTACCAGTTTGAGCAATGAAATATTGGCCTCAGAAGCCTTTCATGCATTACAGGGCAACAGAACAAGACTCACAGCCATCTGGGCCTTGGTGCTCAGTCAAAATTACACTCAATGTTTGCCTGCCCTGCCAAGAGGCAGTGAGTTCCTCTGCCTCTGCTTGGACACCTCTGATACCAGGAAGCTCATTACCCTCATTAACCCATTTCTACTTCATTGACTTTGGGTGGTTAGAAGATGAGCTTCCTCTCTATAGTGCCAAGCACATCTTCCCATAAAAAGTATGCATTGTTCCTTGGTCTGCCCTTCGGAACAATATTGACTGATATGAAATAGACACGAGGAGACAATTATCACAAGCCCCATCTTTCACAGACCCCTCTGTCCTACCTCCTCCCTCTCCCCTCTAAGCCTTCTTTTTTCTTCCAACGATTACTCTAAGTGACATGGTTGCAATTCCACAGCAGTTAAGCGGGGCTTCCCATTCTGTGATGGATACAGAGGTAGATAGGACACACCTTTGTCTTCTGAGGGTCTAAGATGCAACACATAAGATGTCATGAATTTAGAGCTGAAAGTGAATGTATCAGCTACTACTGTGTAACAAGCCTCTTCAAAACCACTTATTAGTGCTTGCAAGTCAATGGGTGGTGAGCTGGGTGGTTCTGTTGTTCTGCGCCTTGTCCAACCAAGCACAACTGAAATCACTCATACATCTGCAGTAGCCAGTGGGTTAAGTGAAGGCTGGCTGGTCTAGGATGGCCTCACACACAGGGATCTTGCAGTTGGCTAGCTATTGGCTGAAGTGACTAGGATGATTGGGATAGTTGTGTCTCATAGCAGCTAGGTGGGCTTCCAAGAGAGTGAGCAGAAACATGAAGGCCTCTTGAAGCCTAAACTTAGAATTGGCACCATCACCTCTGCCATATTCTATTAATCAATGCAGGTCACAGGCCAGCCCAGATGCAAGGGCTAGGGCAGTGTTCGGCAAACTGTGGCTCGCGAGCCACATGCGGCTCTTTGGCACCTTGAGTGTGGCTCTTCCACAAAATACCGACTTCTGCGCATGGGCCACGAAGTTTCAATCGCACTGTAAGTGCACGCCCGCACGTGGTATTTTGTAGAAGAGCCACACTCAAGGGGCCAAAGAGCCGCATGTGGCTCGCAAGCTGCAGTTTGCCGACCACTGGGCTAGGGTAATAGATCTCTCTTCTTAACCAGAAGAGCTGCAAGGACATGGCTAGTGGGAGTGGTGAATATGACCATTTTTTCTTATACACATGGTGAGTGTGTAAGGACAGAAAAAAAAAATGAGATGCCCCTGAATACATTATTTAGAGAGAACACAAAGACAATGAAATCAAGGAGAAAGACGTGGACTCTGCTTGGTTTTTCAAAGTGAAAATGCTTTTTATTTCTCAGATCGTGACAGGAATATTTGATTCACATGCAATCCATTCATAAAATCAGCCACTCTTGTGCTTTCACTCTGTAGAGCTTCCCACATCCATTTCTAAGGGAACTAACTTGAAAATAAGAAAACATTGTAGAAACCTGTGAGCTTAAAGGTATGAAAAGGGCCAAGGCAAGAAGTGGGGGAAATGTGAGTATGTAGTGGACACATTTGGTGGCACCTCTCCAGAGACAAGTTTCCCTCTTCTTTGACCCTTCGGGTCACAGTTATGGGCTCCTGGTGGTCACGGTTTCCCTCTGTAATCCCTCCCCCAACACTCCTGATTAGAAAAGGAGAGGACGCCTGGTCTAGCTGGACTAATCAGATTCTTCCTCCCAGGAATTCAGAACTCTGGGCAAGACAGAACCCAGTCAGTGTCCTATAGGATCTTGGGGTTGAGAAATCAGGAACTGGCCCTCAGGGCCGGTGAGCAATAAGTGACTCTGGAAGGGGCAGGACATTGCACCCAGAATGAAACGGATTTCACGGGCTTACCACAGCTCTTGTCCTGATTTCAAAACCCACAGGCAGGGCTGTCAGGGCCACATGGCACTCGGTGTGAGATGCCCCCATGGTGGGGACTAAGGGAGGTAGGTCCCTAGCCTCAGAGACCTCCATGGCTGTCTGAAAGGGGGGGTGGCATCCCCCTTCTTGCAGCCCTCCCCGCTGGGTAGGAGGCAGCCTGTGAGCAGAAGGTGATCTGAGGCTGTGGGTGTTAGGAACTTACCCAAACTTCCAGAGATTGGGAAGTCCACCCCGGGGCATGAGGAGCAAAGCAACCAGTCCAATGTGGCTAAGTGCTCAGGTGAACATAGGGGCGGGGACTCGGGAATAAGGGGGAGGGCCCAGGTGACCAGCCAGAAGTGGTCAAGTCAACAAGGGGGAGGGGCTAGGTGAACAGCTGGAAGTGATCACGTGAACGAGAGGGTGGGGCCAGGTCAACAGCCGGAAGTGGTCAAGTGGTTAGGGCAGTGGGGCCACATGAATGCCAAAGAGGGTCACAACAGGTCACAAACACCTCACCTTCGGTCCAGACCCTGGATGGCAGCAAAAAGGTCCCTTTCCTCACAGCAAGGCATACCCTGTTAATGAATCAGAAAGCTGGCCCTCAGGGCCCGGCCACCAGTAGGTGACTCTGGAGGGGGCAGGACAGTGCTCCCAGAATGGAACGGGCTTTCAGGGGCTTAACACAGCTCTTGCCCTGATTTCAAAGCCCACAGGCAGGGCTGTCAGGGTCGCAGGACATTCCAGTGTGAGATGCCCCCATGGTGGGGATGATGGGGGGGTCCCTAACCTCAGAGACCCCAATGGCTGTCTTAAGGGGGCGCTGTTGAGGGTCACAAGCGGATGCAAAGGCCCCACCTTCCTGTCGTCCAGACTCTGGATGGCAGCAAGAAGGTCCCTGTCCTCACGGAAGGGCATCCCTGTGAATGAGGTGGGGACAGAGGAGCAGAATAGGACAAGAGAATGGGGAAGAGCAAAGCTGTCACTCAGAGCATGTAAGGACAGAAGAAGACAAGAGAGGCTCCAATCATCCCAGCCCTTTTGTACGCTTGGCCATGAGCCTGAGTCCCTAGGAACCCCATCTCCTTACAAAAAGACCCCCTACTTGCTTAAGGTGTCTAGAGTTGGGTTCTCTTACTTGTGGGACTAGAAACATGAAGGTGCAGAGGAGCCCGTGAGAGGTCAGAGCAGCTCAGGATCCCTGAGAGAGATGAGGGGGCATGGAGCAGGGGCAGCAGGGCCAGGATATGGTCACTGGGTGGACGGGAAGTGACTAGAAAGAGGGTGGACCCAATGCAAGAGTCACCACAGGGTCTAAAACTGTGGGGGGAGGGAGCTGGTGTGAAGAGCTTGTGTTCCAAAAGCAGCCTGGGGAAGGGGCAAATGAGGCAGAGTCAGGAGAAGCCCTAGCTATCCACGTGACACCCAGCTCCAACTTGAAGCATGTATGTTTAAAACGTTTGCAAATAACACAAAGCGACAAGCAGAGGTGTGAGAAAAAAAATTAAAGGCAAAAATAATTAAGCAGAGAAAATACTTCCAGGACATGGCAGAGAATATTCTCACTAGGGCAGAACGCTCTCTTAGCCAACCCTCAGGGCAGTACACCCCAGAGGAACATAGGCAAAGGAATGAAACAGAAATACAAATGGCTCATAAGCTTGTAAAAAATTCAACTTTTCATAGTAATAATAAAATAGGAGCAAATTTAAAACAAGTTCCCACGTTTCTCTTAACAAACTGATGTTGTTGTTTTTTTGGCAGTATATTACTTTGTATTGCAGAGGTGTGGGAACCTGGCTTTCTCACACCATCTCAGGATGCAGTTTGGGAATATTTCAAACCACTTGCAATGAGAAGCGGCAGTGCCCCACCCAGACGTCCTGTGTTCTTCTCCCTTTAGTGCATAAAGCCACCTCCAACACCGCACAGCGTTTCCCTCCCCGGGGGCTCTCTGTCTTCCAGAGGCACCATGCTGACTGGAAGTGCAGGAAATTAGTAACCAGTTGGGAACAGCCGATCACTGGCAAAGCAAGTGTTCAGATACCCAAGGGCCTTGCTTCTCCCCAGCGTAAGTTGGCTGCATTTTGTGCGCTGGCTCCCAGCATCCACCAGGGGGATTCAGCTCTGTCACCCAGGGAGAGCCAGCTTCTTGGTGGCTATCACGCCCCAGCCCACTGCCCATGCACCTTCAGTTCCCAAATAAACTACTTGACCTGAATCATCACTGCAGAGAAACCCAAACTGAGACAACCACTGATTAGTTGTAAAGTCTTTCCTACGGAAATAGTCAGAAATATAGGCTCAGACTTAGCTTTTTTTTTTTTTTAAATAAAAGTGGATCCACCCAGAAGTTGTGGTTAAATACATCCTGTTATATCCATGCAATAGAATAGTCCTTGGCTATTAAAAACAAATGAAATGTTTCTATAAGACCTGGGAGAAAGTTTGTGATAGTATGAAGTGGAGAAAGAATGGTAAACAACGCTGCAAATATAGGGCATAGCTGCAATATTTTATGTGCACTTGCCAAAATAGCAACTGTAATTATTTCTGAGGATCTCAGGTGATTTTTATTGTGTGTGTGTGTGTGTGTGTGTGTGTGTGTACAATTCTGTATTTTTCAAGTTTTCTGCCATAATCATACATTACTTTTGTAATGGGAACATGTAATTTAACAATAAATAAAAGCAACATCAATGAAAAAAAGAATATCTAAGAAATATAATTTATATAAATTTATTGATATGTTTTTAGTTGTGGGAAACACACATCAGAGAAAAATATACTAGCCAGACATTACACTTTGGGCTTTTATCAAATTCAGATCCATTTGGCACAAGCAATGGTTATCCTTTATAACACATTACCTATCAATTTCATACATTACTCTTTTCCCCCAAAGAAAGAAATCATACTTTGTTCTCCAAGGGCTCTGTATCATTCATTCATTCAAGTACAAGGCACTAGGCTTTAAAGGAATAACGGTTTTCTTCTTTAAATATGCAAAGTGATATCTATGAAGTATAGGAATAAATTAGGACCTGCCATTACACTGAAGGAATTAATCACAATAGTCTATAAAAGCCAGATGATGTTAAAACTGTCATCTCAGGCGGGGACAGCAGTGGTTCCCAAACAGGCCCCATTTCTGAGTAAGAAAAGTAATGCAGAGTGAAGGAGGGACCTGTCCAAACCTCTTGGCAAGTCCTTTGTACGGTAGAAAATATAGTCCAGATGAAAGGTATTGAAGGGGGCAGAAAACATTTTCAAATATTTCTAACTGGAGGTGTGACTAGCAATTAAATTATTTTTATTTTAAAAAAACACTCTGGGTGTCTAACTTACAGTAAAGTTTTCTTCAATGAGCATGACATGTATTTCACACTGACTGTAAATTTGGATCACCTCATTTTTCACCCATTTCTCAGTGTGCCTTGGATTTGTTAGATTTCTTAGCTCGCCTTTTTTTCCCAAAGCATTTTCTGTAGCCGAAGGCACAGCATTTATAGACAACAAAGGCAACTCCCAGCACAATGGCCAAGAGGAAGCCAATCACGTCCAAAGAATGGTACTGGTACCAGGTGAGGAGGTGGGCCGCGGGGCGCAGATGCGGGGCTCCCTTGTGCCTCATCACGAACTCCACCCAGAACACAGCCAGGTCCAGTGGCTCAATGGGGCGGTCCTTGTGGAGGCTGGAGAGGCGCATGATGTTTTCCTTATAGCTAAACACAGACAGTTATGTTAACGCCTGGAACATCGAAGGCAGTGAACTAACCTCCACTTATGCTTGTATGCTTGCACATCTGGTTTTTCCAAACTTGGTAGAGAAAATATATCTCTATTATAAATAGCAAATACACACACACACACACACAATGTTCTTTATTGAGAGAGAGAGAGAGAGAGAGAGAGAGAGAGAGAGAGAGAGAGATAAAGAGAAAAAAAAATAAAGAAAAAAAAAAAGATAGAAATAAAGATAAAAAAAAAAAAAAAAAGAAGAGGGGGAGGGGAGGGGAGGAGGGGAAGGGAAGGGAAGGGAAAGGAGGGGAGGGGAGAGGAAGGGAAGGGAGAGGAGGGGAGGGTACTGGAAGCCAAAAAATTACAATTTTAAATTGTTTGAAACCTGCATGTTACTTTTCTTCTTTTCTTTTCAGTGATATTTTTGTAGGAAATTAATTATATGTTATTTATAGTAAGATAAAGGAATAAAGAAAAGGTCATGTCAGAAATTATGAATGATTTCTTGTTCAAATGTGTAAGCAATCACACCTAGCCAAAGTAAAAGCCATTTTTAAGTGCCATCTCCAAAACAATGGTAAACTGTCAACCTAACTGATCTAAATTTTGTATGAGGTTGTGTCTATGCAGCCTGTTAAAGCAAAATGGATTCCTGTGAATTTGGCAGTGTTGATAGCTGAATCAGAACATCCAAATTCAAAATGGGTTAGATATTGCAATGCTTAGTATACATGCACCAGGAGAAGAAAGAGAAGGCGGAGGAAGAGGAGGAAGAGAAGGAAGGGAAACAAAAGGAAAAGGGAAGGAAAAAAGAGAGGAAAGATAAAAAAGCACTTCTATTCAGAAGCAATTATGATAATTGCTGTCCTTAAACATGTCGGTCATTTTATTTGGATATATTACTATAGTGTAATATTAATATTGTTCCATAAGTTCAGTTAAACATCTTTCTTATATATAAAATTTCTCTTAAGACAGATTTCCTTGGACTTTCATTCATTCATTCAATATTTATTGAGCACCTGTTATGGCCTGGTTGCATAATCTGCTCTTTAAACTTTTTCCAATTTTCTTTATATCATGTAGGTATCCTCTAAGCTTAGAGTGTTGGAAATATGGAGATTCACAACCAGATAGATGGCTCAACAATGAATAGATAAAGATAATTAATAACTTGAGCTGATGGATTAGTGTTTTGAAAAAACAATCAAGTACTAAACAACTTCTACCAAGTCATTTTTAGGTTTCAAATAGGTATCTATACCACTGAACAAAAGATCAAAATTATATTACTAGTGTGAACATAGAAAATAAATTTCATGAGCACATGGGGAGAAGTTGGCTTCTCTCCATGAAGCAGCCAATTGTAATGAAGGGATGCCAACCACACTAACTGCTCTGGGTAGGTTGTCACCCAACACACTGGGCACTTTGCCCTGGGGTTCTGTGGATGTTTCTTTTTTATCCACTGGCATTACACACACACACGCACACACACACGTGCAAGCCCTATCATCTCCCCGCCCTTTTCCCTTGTCCAGGCTCAGTGTGTGCCCATGTCCTATCTCCTCCTATCTGAACACACTCCCAGGTTTTACATCTGCCCTCTTGCCTGATGTCTTTTCTGAAATGAAGCAATTACAGGTGAAAGCTCTTGACACTCTCATGGGCAGGCATGCACACACACACACATGCATGCATCCACACATGCAGAAATGTAGTTGCACACGCATTATTAACTGTTGGATGAAATCTACCTCTGGGTATCCCTTATTTCCATAAGGTTTTAATCAGCCTATTACTAGTGAGCTTGACAATAAATTTCATGTAGAGACCATTTGATCTGATGGCTTTTGCCGTTGGAATCATCTTCAGCCACATTTGAACAAACCTGTCTTCATTTTTCATTATTTTTTTTCACGTTTTTATTTTTATTTTTTTTAAATTTTGTTTCATTGCTTAAAGTATTACAAAGAGTATTAAATATGTCTCCTTTTTTCCCCTTGACCTTCCCCCGGCCTCCCCTGCCCCCCAGTGTCTTGTGTTCATTGGTTATGCTTATATGCATGCATACAAGTCCTTCGGTTGATCTCTTACCCGACCCGCAACCCTCCCCGGCCTTCCCGCTGTAGTTTGACAGTCTGTTCAATGCTGCTCTGCCTCTGTACCTATTTTTTTCCATCAGTTTATAATGGTCTTTATTATCTATAAATGAGTGAGCATTTTTCATTATTTGCCTTTCATTATAAGTGATTTCACATGAGCCCCCATGTATAAATCCCAAAGAACAAAATTTCTCACAGATTTCAGTGCTGGGGAAAGCTGTACTTTGAAGCACCTGGTTTGTTTCTATTTTATGGACACTATGCTTCCTGTAATGGAATATTTCTCTCTTTGCAGGAACTTATAGAGCAGGCATCTATTATAGTGACATTATTTTTTAAATTAAGTTATAAATGTATGAGAGAAAATAATATTTAAAATCATTCCCATGGTTCCATAGGAATCAAGCGTGCTTTTATAAAATGAATAATAATCCCAAATGATCTTACTTATAAATAGATTTTCATGTATTTGTTTGAATAATTACTGTGAATGGAATGGGCAAAACACAAGCAGTATTCCTCCATACCTTCTCTCTTACCTTTTGTCATTGATGACAGTTTTGAGGGCATTTTCTAAATCTTCAGAAGTCATTTCCAGGACGTTCAAGGACACTCCTGCTCCCCGGGTCTCCATGCGCTTTGCATTGTCCATCTGATCGCCGAACAGAGGCATCATCACCATCGGAACGCCATTGCATATTCCTTCATAGATACCATGGGAGCCAGAATGTGTGATGAAGGCACGAGTCTTCGGGTGACCTGGGAAGCAAAGAGGGAGGGGTGCCGGTGGTCAGGTCTCTGAGTGTCACATTCTGGCATCACTAGGTTGTGAAAGCACTCCACACACTCAGTGCTGTCCACAGTGATCCTTATAGAAGTCTGCAGGAGAGAATGTGGTTGAGATGCCCTGCTGGGTAAAAAGCAGTGTGGGATATGCTGGCCATAACATTTTCCAGCTAAATGGCCGTGCCTAACTACTAACCCACTGTCTTAATTTAACCTTGGTTTGACCTACACATTAAATCCTCTCCACATACCGAGCAGATCATTTTGTGGCAGCCACTTGACCAGGATTGTATTCTTCGCAAGATTCGATGGTCGAGTCCCAGTGTACCGCCACAGCACCTTACAGACGAGAAGAGGGTTTAAAGACCAGAATATGATTTTTTATAAAGACTGCTCTAGTAGCTAGAAAGTAGAGTCTTCAGAAAGAGCATAACCAGGGGGCGAGGGTGAGGGAGGTAGTGACTAAGAAGGCTCTGGGGGCTACTAACATTTTGTGAATTTATGAAAATTCATCAAGCTATATATTTATGATTTTTGCACTTTTCTGCACTCCAAGGGACAGTCTACTTAATAGATGAGTGGATGCAGAAATATAATTATACACCATTGTCCTAACTAACACCTTTTTGGAGAAATATTCTTATTTAATATGAAGAAACAATATCCTATATATTTTATTTTTAATAGATTCTCCTTGAGTCTCTTAGAGACAATGAGACTTCCAAGCGAAGTGGGCCATAGTTTAACAGAGCAGTTAAGAGTGGAATTGCAAAAAAAAGAAGAACTTGGGATTCATAATTGGGGAGTGGCAGGGGAAACCCGAGTCTAAAGTCCAACTCAGAGAATCAATTCAGAGCTGGAGGCCTGGGGTTACAGCTCTTATGAAGATAGAAAAGTTTAGCATCTCCTTACTGTCTGAGGTATTTTGCCCAAAGCATCAGCAATTTCCATGGCTTTCTTCTCTGGAATATCCGAGACCATTGAGCCCAAAGAGAAAACCACAATTCCATGTTCTCCAGAGGCATTTACATAGGCTTCATACTCCTGGAGGCAAAAGAGAAATGCCCAGTTAATGTTTTCTTGTATTCTTTGGGTGACTGCATACATTAAGCTGTGACTCAGATATCTTCCTCCTAAGAATGTGATGAAAGGTGTGTGTGTGTGTGTGTGTGTGTGTGTAAGCTTTCTATGGACTCTAAAACTCTTGCACTTCCCCTTTAAGAAGGTCTATAGTAAAGGCCTGTAGTGTTTTTCAAGGCTTCTGGAATATTCTTTGTATGGAGGAAGAATGAATAGAGCAAAAGCACAAAGCTACAGAGTGCTAAGGATTAGGCTTACAAGGAAAATACAAACAGAAGACAACCTTTAACGATGCTTGCTACCCACAGTCTATAGCAGAGTCTTCCACACGGAAGCCAGTCGTTTGGATGATTAAATATCATATTCATGTCAACTCAGTGCTGAAATGTAACCAGCCAGCCTTGCATTTTCCCACCTTTCCTGGAGAAGAGCTTTCTAAAGAGTGCAAATCAACTTTCCTGCTTTAGCAAGAAGAATATGCAGAAATATGTTGGACCCTATCTTTGCTATAAGCTCCTCTGTAGGTCTGAGAGATACAAAGTGAGGGACAGGAACCCTGACCAATTGTCCACCAATGATCTGAGCCCCTACTGTGCAGTTCAAAAAATATCAAGGGCATAAGTGTAAACCTTGGTTACCAAAGCCACCGTGGGAAGGATGAACAGGCACTAAGTCCCAACCCACCCAGCAAAAGATTCTCATTGACTGCTCATGTCCTGTTCCAGAAGCTGATTCCTTATAGCAACGTGTCCATCACTGTCATCAAAGGAAGGTCACACCTAGAAGGTCACTCCACTATCTCCAGCACAGGAAACTGTCTGTGTGCATAGGGGTGAGGAACAGTGATGGCAGATGTTCCCAACTAGTAAATTGATGACAGATTATGACCTATCAAAGACCAATCCCTGAAATAATATGGAACTAATTTTAGAGATGGGTGTCAAACAAAAGCTCTGAAAGGATGCAACAGTCAGAAGAATGGCAAAATTAAGAATGGTGGCCCTGTCTCCAGAAAGAGAGTAAGGAAGCCCCTAGATTCAACCCTTGGCAACAATCTTCACTCACATTGCCCTGTGCCCGACCTTCAAAGCCAACTCCAGCTGTCAGCAAACATACACACGCACATGCACACATACACAGCACACACCTACACCCACATACATGAAAGGCTACACATGCCATACTCACAGTGGAAATTCATTTAGAATTTATAAATAAGGTAATCCTTATTTATAAATAAGGCATAAATAAGGTAATCCCCTCCCCAACTGTAGGTTATTAATGATTTAATCAACCCCCTGAGAATCTCCAAATGGTTTTACTAGTATATGTCTCCAAAGAATGCCAAGGGCATTAGTGAGATTGTACAATGTAGCAGGGTTTTCCCAAAACTGAGGGGTTTCCTCAGGCATGGGACTTCTGGTGTTAAAACCTGACAGTCCTGGTTAGACCAGGACATTGGGCACCCTGGATGTGAGATAGAGGAGCCTTCTGACAGGGCTCAGCACACACAGTGTTCAGAGGCTCCTGCCAAGCCTGATTCAGAGCATGACCAGGAAAAACACTGAGCAGCCTTCCTCCAAGGACACCCACTGTCTAGTCCCCAGACTCTGTTTCAGGCCTCTGGCTCCAAACACTTTGTCTCAGACTTGGCCACTGGTCTCATCTGACAAGTCAAGGAGGCCAGCATCATCCTCTCCACCACCAGGCTGTATTTTTGCTTTGCAGCAAGAACATCCTGAAGATGCTTTTTCCAAGGTCCTTTCTCCTTAAGAAATGTACCACAGCCCTCATTCCTGTGGAGATACAGCTCAGCTCCAAGCAACCATTACCTTCACTCCTGAGTGAAACCACTATTGTCTAGAAAGAGACTAATCTAATTTCCCCTCCTTGCAAACGCTTGCACACTCACTCTGCAACCAGCGGGATGTGCTTACATTAATGGAACCCTAGGGCCATGAACACCCAAAGTTAAATATCAGCACTGGCCATAGTTAAATGGCCTGGAAGTTCATTGACAGGTCACAAAGGCCAACTACGCAGATTGTGTTAGCATGGCCAAGTCTATCCTAGACCAGCTTTTATGGGATTCGATAATGGTGAGGTCCACCCCGTACTTGGCAAAACTTCCCCTAAACCTTGCTGCAATTTCACAGGCTCTGGAATAGCCAAAGAGTAGAGCAACGTGTTTGTTAACTGAAAATAACCCTTGATTCCCTCACCCCTGATCATCTTTCAAAAAAACGGGGCCACTGCTGAAGTGAAAGTACCTACTGGCTCCAATGGGGCCTTTAAACTAGTTCCTTACTTTGGCTGAGAGTTTAGTATTTTTAGTTCCAGGCTTTTATTAGATTTTCCCCTTCCAAAATGTCTTTTGTTTTATAAGAACCCTTATAAGCACTTAGCATGTTGGAAACATGTCACTTTATCATTATTCATTCAGACTCACCAGCAAATACCAGTTTTTCTTCTCCTTACCATCTTCGAGTCTCTATTCTTACTGATTTTCTGTTTAGTTATTTTCCCCAGACCCAAAATATATGTATTAATATCATCTCTGAATCTCTACATGTCCATAAAGACAGTCCCTCACCCTGAGAGGGGAATGACATCTTGGAATTCTTGCATTCTATTCATTTGCTCTCAATGCTGTCCTACCATCTTTTGTCTTTCAGACATTCCAAAAGTATGTCCAGTGCCAGGCTGTACTTTCTCTGAGGACTCTCTTTATAGAACAAAGATTTTATCTTTACTCTTGAAGCTCAGGACTTTTATCAAGAGCATTGGGAATAAGACAATATCCTGTAGAGCAGCGGTTCTCAATCTGTGGGTCACGACCCCTTTGGGGGTCGAACGACCCTTTCACAGGGGTCGCCTAAATACATCCTGCATATCAGATATTTACATTACGATTCATAACAGTAACAAAATTACAGTTATGAAGTAGCAACGAAAATAATTTTATGGTTGGGGGTCACCACAACATGAGGAACTGTATTAAAGGGTCGCGGCATTAGGAAGGTTGAGAACCACTGCTCTAAAGGAATGGAAGTGTAGGTTATGTAGACCCTGAGAAAGACAATACCTACTGAGAAAGGCTCCAGGTGGCTAACGGGACTCAAATTTACAAAGAGCCCAGCTGTTTCTAAACAGGGCCCTCTCATGCAAACCTTGATTCAGGAAGAAGCCTGCAGTAAGCTGCCTGCCTCCCACACTGAACTGCCTGCTTGCAGTGTTTCTGGAATCCTATTTCAACCTATGAAACTGAGACTTTCCCTGTCCAATTGAAGCTCCATAAATATATGCCCCTCGTCAACATCTTCACCTACGGGGAGGCTCCATTCTGACCAATCAGGACAGTCATTTTTGGACTATTCAAACTGCAAGGATTTGGATTCCTCATTTGCATGAGGACAGACCAATCTGGAACCAGGTGCAGGACTTCTCTGGCTCAGAAAATGTATTTTCCCTTTCCACCAAAAACTGAAAAAGCAAGACTGCGTCTCTTCCCCACCCCCTCCCAAAGACTTCTCCCCAGAAGAGAGCAGGTTAACAGAGCAGAGAGAGCAGAGTAGAATTGTCTAGCTAGAGAAGTGCCTTACCCTAGGTCCTCCTTGTAGCCCTGTTATTTCCTAATTGAGCTGTAACACTATTGAGCTACTCCACAGCTGTGCTGTTCCACAGCCATGCTGTATCACAAGTGAGCTGTTTGCACTGCCCCAATTAAAGGCCAGGTAGTCCTATACACTTTTGTTCTCTGCAAAGGAACCCTGAACCCAGTGCTCTGGGCATATGGCATTTAACCCTTATTACCTCTCATTGATGACAATCCACTGGAGCCCACAGAATAAAATGCCTCAGGTATACTTTCCTAAAGCCTCAGGCCCAAAGAAAAAACCGAGAAGATGACTCCAAAGACAGATATAAATTACAACTCAACCTAGGAAACTTGCAAGCTAGAAGTTAAACAAGAGGGCATTTGAAACTAGGCATTCAGGATCTATCTGTGACAAGTTCATCTACCCCAAGTACTTGTGAGATTATAGGCTTGTAAAGTTCCCACTCAAATTACACACCTGGGATAATGGTTTTTTGTTAGCACAGTTGATCCCACCAATAAAAACCATATTGGGCATGATGGGTCTGGGGGGAAGCTTCACAAAGTCCGTTCTGAAAAGCCAGATAGATGCAGAGCTCATAAGGTCCTCGACAGTCACGTCTTTCTGAAGGACTTCCGAAGCCAGTAGCTCATACGGTGAATAAACCACATTGCACATAAAGTTCTCTGTCAAGGCGATGAGCATGTTCTTCACCCGTTGCAGGAAGGTCATGTGATCTGAGTTAAATGACAGACTCCTGGGCACGTAGGACGGTGGGTTGGGGCACTGGGTACCCTGATAGTCCAGACTGCATGGCAGTGCATTCAAGAAGAACACAACAGGCAGAGCCAGATACTGGGCCACGATAGGGCCGCAAGGAAGAAAAGGGTCTGTCAACACAGCATCGAAGCCGCTTTCGGCCAGGGAGGTCATCAGCTCCTTGTTGTGCAGTAGATGGGAGCACCCCGACAATAACAGGGCCGAGTCCTCTTTGACCTTCTTGTAAGTTTTGATCAGACGCTGCAAGAAAGGCTGCTTCTCAAATGCATTATGCCCAACGTCGATAAAAGACGCTACCAAGTCCTCCCTTCGGTATGGCACGGGGTAGGTCTTCAAGGTGTAAAACGCTCCTTCTCTAATGTGTATTGAGGCTTCAGGCGCCAAGACCACGATGTCATGCCCCCTCTGCTGCAGCTGCTGGATGACGTTGCTAAAGCTTAGCCAGTGGCTGCCATCCATGGGGACCAACAACAGCTTCCCAGCCTGGGACACAGCCAAGCTGAGCGCGCACAGCAGCAGGCCCAGGACAAGCGGACCTGGGCCCCGGGACCCTGCCGCCATGGTGCGCCTGCCTTTGCTACCAAGACTGGTGTCTGCCTGAGGTTTGTCCTCTCCCACTTACAGGTTCCAAGAACCAATCTATACAGCCAGTTAATGTTTGATTTTTGTTCCATGACTAGAGCTGTCGTCAGTGAAAGATAGCAGGAAATTTAATTTGAGCAATAAAAAGTTTTCTTAATAGGCAACAACAGTTTTATAACTGGCTGAAATTCTTATCAACCGCGCAGATCACATTCTGGAGTGAAGAGAGAAAGTGAAGCGTCTCCAGCACCTTTTACCCCATTCAAAGGGCATTTCCCAGGACTGAGCGAGTGTTGCCCTGGAGGAAAAATGCTATGCAGTGAAAAGGAGACTCCTCTCCTGAAGTGAAAGAGGAAGCTGACTATGGCTTTCAGCAAGAAAAGAAAATGATGTTGCAAGCCCACCTTTGGCCCATGGAAACCTTTAAGAAAGCTCAATCATCTTTGATTCATTCATCCAAAAAGTATTTATTGAGTCCAGCACAGCGCTGGGCCTGGAGGCTGCAGCAGAGATCCCCAAACATGAGTCTCCCGCTTCCTCTGTCAAGAGCGACAGATGAACAATTTAAACAGATAAACAGACACATGAGAGGCTGTGAAAAGACTAAGGAGGAGTCCAATGCTGATGGGGTAGAGAATGGCAGGAAAGGAGAGCCCCTTGAGTACGTGGGCACAGAAGGCCTGTTGCAGAACAGATCTGTATTCATTTGGAGAGGCAGTGAGAACGACTCTGTATATAAAAGGCTAATATAGATAAAATAAAACTGAAATTATACTCATCACACAGGCCCAGGGATGAGGGAAAGGAAGATACTCTGGGAAATTCTGATGACCTTATTGAAGCAAAGGGGAGAGGTGAACAAAAATAATATGTATTTATTGAGCATGTACCATGTGCCATGTAGGAGGTCAAGCACTTTACAACACACCTGTAATCCTCTAGAATTGTCCTGTAAAGGCAGATACTATTTTTCCCATTTTATAAACAAAGGCACTGAGACTCAGAGAGACAAAGTGACTTGCCAGAATCCTGCATTTCCTAAGCGGCAGAGCCTAGAGACCTGCTCTTTTTTCTTTTTTAGATTAGAACTATATACCGTATATTTATTAATATTTCAAAACTTAGTTTTACCCTATCAAATGGAGATCATAATAATTCTTTTTAATATATTTCTTATTGATTTCAGAGAGAAAAGGAAAAGGAGAAAGAGAGGGAGAGGGAGAGGGAGAGGGGGAGGGAGAGGGAGAGGGAGAGGGAGCTAGAAACATCAATGATGAGAGAGAATCATTGATCGGCTGCTTCCTGCACACCACACACTGGGGATCAAGCCCGCAACTGGGCATATACCCTGACCTGGAATCAAACCGTGACCTGGTTCATAGGTCGTCAGTCAACCACTGAGACACACCAGCTGGGCCATAATAATTATTGAATGATTGTTAAAAGGTCTCCATCATAAAATATCAGTGAGTTATTATGCACGCCACAAAGCTCTATTTTGATGATTATTTATATTATTAGTTATAGAATTCCTGACAAGAAATATATTTGAATCATTTCATTTAAAGAAGTGTTTATAAGTACATGTGATTCTATCTCCAGAAATACCAACATTCAATGAAGAGTAAGATTATTGTGTACTCAAGAAGTATGGAAATTATAATAATATTTCTCTCTTTTTACCTGGGTAAAGAAAAGTATAGACACTATAACATATAGACTATTAAATTGTTTTCTGGTCAGAAATAGTTTAATAAATACAAAATGAAATTTAGAAGATAAAACACGTAAAGATCACTGAATGCACACATTTGTTTTGCATATACATCAACAATGTAAAGTGAAAATATGTGTGTCATTGGGCTCATATCATCCAGAAATAAATATATTTACCTGGAAATGTTCACTTACATGTATGTAGAGACCCTGCTCTTAACCACAATTCCCACTAACCTCCTTTAATGCCCAGATATTAGTATGTAAGGCCATGATTGAACTTTACAACCAATCAGAAGTCAGAAGTAAAGCTGTGATCCCCACACTCAATTACCCAATTGATATAAATGGAGAGAAGGCAGAGGGCAGGACTTTGGGGCCAAGTAGAATGTGCTCACACAGCAACACCCAGTACTAGCTGGTGCCCCAAAACAACAGGTGAAGGGTCAGGGAACAAATCTGGCCATTGCCTACTAGAAATGCCCCTTCTACAGAAAGGGCAAGTTGGAGTGCAGACAGAACTGAGTATCTCACTCTTTCCTTTGGGGATCCATTGCTGTTCTATACAATCCAAGGATGAAAGCACAGGACCCAAAATTTTGACCATGAACAACAGTGGCCGCCCATACTTGAGGGATCTGTTAGAAGAGTCATAAACGTGTAACTTTAAAGCACTGGGGTTGTGTGGGGCATGTTCTCATTCTGGTATTTAGAGTAGGTACTTAGAATCCCTTTTCCGTGTACCACCATCCTTCCTCCACAAACTTCCAGTTTTGTATGTGCTTATAGATGAGTGCACATGTTTGTATACCCACATGCACATGCACTCTGAAGCTCCTCTGTTCCTCAAGCCCTCTCCATCTCTGGGACCGAGATTCTGGGTGAGGAGAAAAGAGGGAGCAATGCCTTGGCTCATTGGTGTGCCTTTATCTGCAATTCTGAAATTGTACTCCAGTTTCAACATTAAGAGCAATAATTCTCCCGAGGTCTCAATGTCATGAGAGTTCATCTGAGATTACATGGAGCCAAAGGGCGGTGAACACAGTTACCACTATAATGATTTTATAACTTCCCTGCATCATGAAGCACCTCTGAACTTTTGGGGGCCTCTGTGTACCTAGATGGTTTGGGGCCCAACTCTGCCCATGACTAGGGCATGTTGTTTACTAATATGAATAGCAGGCAATCCACATTCACTCTCAAGAATTACAACCAAGAACCACAACAATCCAGTAAAGCCTCTGCCCTAGAACCTGAGCAGACCTGACATACAAACCCATTGCTAGTTCTCCCATTCATCGAATATTTATGCGAAGTGTTGGCCCTATGGGCACTATGCTAGGAACTGGCGCCAGAAAACCAAGGTAGAAATAGTTGGTGCCTATGAGGAGGACTCCAGTGCACAAACCAGGCAATTACAGGGCAAGGTGAGCTGTGCTCTGGTGGAAGAGCATGAGTGGCCAAGGAAACATAGAGCAGGGCAGAGATGTGGTCTTGCGCTTTTTAAAAAAAAAAAAATAAGTAAATAGAACAACAAATCAATTATTTATTTATTTATTTATTTGAAATATATTTTATTGATTTTTTACAGAGAGGAAGGGAGAGGGATAGAGAGTCAGAAACATCGATGATAGAGAAACTTCGATCAGCTGCGTCCTGCACACCTCCTACTGGGGATGTGCACGCAACCAAGGTACATGCCCTTGACCAGAATCGAACCCGGGACCCTTCAGTCCACAGGCCGACGCTCTATCCACTGAGCCAAACCAGTCAGGGCTTGTCTTGCTCTTGCAGAATAGGTTGTCTGCGAGAGAGTTCCTGGAATCCACTAGAAGATGATTTCTCTTTAAGCTGAAGCCAGTCACCCACTCCTAGCTCTTTTAATGGAATCAGATTGGAGCTGTTTGTTGAAGCTCCTAAAGTAAAGGAGCTGCATAAACAAGTCCATTGCCCTCTAAATAGTCTATGAGACCCTCCCGGGGAAGCAAATTGGTCTTCCTTGAATCTCTGTAGCATTTTGTTTTATTCTGCCTTGTATCCTTTAGCAGTTTCCATATCTTTCTCTGCTACTTGTGTATGTGCCTACCTATGTATACATCTATATTGCTTACAGGTAGGATTTCAGCATCAGCTTTAGAATGACTCTCTTGCTCAGGTGCCAGTCTATGGTTTTGCAGACCTTCAGCACTCAGTAAATGTTTCTGGGTAGGTGTGACTTCCCTTCTCCCTTTTCTCTAGGCCCCATATCCAAGTAAGAAAGTACTGAATCCAGATAATTCTGCAACTGCCTCTCAGACCCAGCTGCAATGGTCCTGTTTCAGGGCTTCAGGACCTATCTGTGCCTTCTGATTCCAGGTATCAGCTGCTTTTGCATGGTCACACCCCACCACCACCTCTGAAACCGTGGTCAACAGCTTCAGGGCCCAGAATAAAATTTACACTCCTCAGCCTTGGCCTCAGAACTGGGAATGGACCCAGCCCACCTGTCCAAGCTCATTGCTCCTCTCAAGCTCTTCCACTTGACCTCTCCCTCTGCCTCTTTCCCTGCAGCCATTCTGGATCACTCACTCTTCCACAAATATGCTTTGTAACTTCCCACATTGCTTTGTTCACAATGACTTCTACTCCCAATCAGCTTCTTATTACTGTTCATTTCATATGCTTAGTAAGTGCCAGGTCCAGGCTTTATATTTAGCCTTTCAAAGTTAGCAGTTTGTTCTGGTGATATAGCACACACACCCTTTTGAATCTAGTACCCTTTATGATGAAACTAGAGGCCCAGTGCACGAGATTCATGGGGGGGGGGGGGGCAGGGTTCCCTCAGCCTGGCCTGTGCCATCTCGCAGTCCCTCCGGATGTGGGAGCGAGCTTAAACCATAAGTTGGACATCTTTAGTGCTGCTGTGGAGACGGGAGAGGCTCCTGCCATTGCTGCTATGCTTGCCAAGGCTTCTGGCTGAGTAGTGCTCCCCCTGTGGGAATGTACTGACCACAAGGAGGCAGCTCCTGTGTTGAATGTCTCCCCCTGGTGGTCATTGTGTGTCATAGCGACCGGTCATTCAGCCATTTGGTCAATTTGCATATTAGCCTTTTATTATCTAGGGCAGTGGTCGGCAAACTGCGGCTCGCGAGCCACATGTGGCTCTTTGGCCCCTTGAGTGTGGCTCTTCCACAAAATACCGACTTCTGCGCATGGGCCACAAAGTTTCAATCGCACTGTACATGTGCGCCGCACGTGGTATTTTGTGGAAGAGCCACACTGAAGGGGCCAAAGAGTCGCATGTGGCTCGCGAGCCACAGTTTGCCAACCACTGATCTAGGGTATTAGAGAGTTCATTGGTTAATCATTTTCCTCTTAGAACTAAGTGACCTCTGTTGGTGTTGCCTCACCATTTATCAAAGCAAAAAAATATAGGGTCAGAGAGAGAATGAGAAAGTGGAGAGAAATCAGATGTCAAGAAAGGCCAAAAATAAAATCATGGTTGTGTTATAGCATTTTAGTGGAAATAATCACTGCAAGCCAAGTTTAGACACATTACTATGAATGAAGCCAGCAAGCTTCAATCATTTCGATATTGCTATGGACCAGGGCACTATGGGAATCCCCAAAAAATTTTCAGGGGAATTTTGCAAAGTTAAACTGTTTCCATAATCATGATATTGGACTTTTCCACTCTCATTCTCTCTTAAGTGTACAGGGGAGTTCCCTGTACATGTGATACAGCAAAAGATTGAATGCGGAAGCAGATAAAAGAATCAAGCTCTCTTTGACTAAGCCGGAGAGATGCAAAAAATAAAATGTAAAATGACACCATTCTTCACTAAATCTTGTTTTGAAGAAGTATTTTTTCTATAAAAATATGATTTATGATACCGTGTAATGGGTTTATTGCTATTAAGTTGATTAATGGATTTTTTATTGTTTTACTTTCTAATGGAGTGTCGCTAGATTGAACCCACATAAACAAAAGCCAACAGGTCCTGAGGCCAAAAAGTTGAATGGATGTCTAGCCAAACTCTATGACGGTTCTTTAGCCCAGGGTCAGACTAAATTCACTCCAACTTTAACAAAGGTATATTCCACAAGCTAAGTTCCTCTCTTTTGTGCCCTATTTGGAGCTCACAGCTCAACTGAGGGCCCAGTGGGAGGAGCCTAAGTGGGCGGGGCCTTGGCACCACAGGAAAGACGTCACAGAGCGCCTTGTAGGAAGTGGGAGAGGCCTAGCACCGCCTTCTGTGGCCTCGACCAATCAGATGCGGGCTACGTCACAGGGGGCACACCTCCTGGACGGCCTCACTGGGCGCCGGGCGGGCGCCCTGGGACACCAGGCTTGCGCTGCTGCCTGTTTGGCCCGAGGCCCGTGGCCCGTGGCCTGTGGGCCGTGGCCGGCCGTCCAACATGGTGGACTACTACGAGGTGCTGGGCGTGCCCCGCCAGGCCTCCTCCGACGCCATCAAGAAGGCCTACCGCAAGCTGGCGCTCAGGTGGCACCCGGACAAAAACCCTGAGAACAAGGAGGAGGCGGAGAGGAGGTTCAAACAAGTGGCCCAGGCATACGAGGTGCTGTCGGACTCCAAGAAGAGAGCCGTCTACGACCGCTACGGCGAGGCGGGCGTGGAGGCCGGCGGCGGCAGCGGGCCCTTCGAGGACCCCTTCGAGTGTGTCTTTACCTTCCGCGACCCGGTCGAGGTCTTCAGGGAGTTTTTTGGCGGCCGGGACCCATTTTCGTTTGACTTGTTCAGAGACCCGTTTGATAACATTTTGGGAGGTCGGAGAAGCAGGAGCAGAAGGTCCTCGCCCCTTTTCCCCACCTTCAGTGAGTTCCCAGCCTTTGGTGGGTTTTCTTCTTTCGATACAGGATTTCATTCCTTCGCTTCTCTGGGGAATGGGGGCCTCTCTTCCTTCTCCACGTCTTGTGGTAGTGGCGGTGGGATGGGTAACTTCAAGTCCGTGTCAACTTCCACCGAAATCATTAATGGCAAGAAAACCACCACCAAGAGAATTGTCGAGAATGGCCAAGAAAGGGTGGAAGTGGAGCAAGACGGCGAGTTGAAGTCCCTGATCATAAACGGCAGAGAGCAGTTGCTGCACATTGACACCAAGTAACTCCAGCCCTCCCCACGTTTCGCTTAAAGCACACGGGGAGGAATAGCAGGACATTTTTTTGGAGATTGCAAGTGAGCTCTACTTTCAAAATAACTACTGGGCACTTTATAAACGGTTCAATGCCTATGCCTGTTTGTTCTTCTTATTAGGACCACGCTAATAGGACTTCTCTTTGTTTCTCTTTAAAACTGTTGCAAATGTCTGCATACACTTTCCTACTTATTAAACATAGTCTTGAGGCTGACGGTTTTAATGTCACTTTAAGACAGCGGTTCTCAACCTGTGGGTCGCGACCCCTTTGGGGATCGAAGGACCCTTTCACAGGGGTCACCTAAGACCATCGGAAAACACATATATAATTACATATTGTTTTTGTGATTAATCTCTATGCTTTAATTATGTTCAATTTGTAACAATGAAAATACATCCTGCATATCAGATATTTACATTACGATTCATAACAGTAGCAAAATTACAGTTATGAAGTAGCAACGAAAATAATCTTATGGTTGGGGGGTCACCACAACATGAGGAACTGTATTAAAGGGTTGCAGCATTAGGAAGGTTGAGAACCACTGACTTAGAGGATAAGAATATTTCTGTAAGACCAGGGAGAGTGCTTCATTTGACATATCTACATTTGACAAAATTCAGAGGAATTCTTTACCTTGGAGCTTTATGAAAAAAATATTTGTTGAAAATAAGTACATTCATATCATTGCGGGGGGACAGTAGCTGACTTGAAGTAAGCAAAAAATAACATTTTTAAATGCACATCAAAAGCAAAAAACCAAACAATTGATAATGGAGAAAGTAAAATCAGTGATACAAACATACTATTTCAGAGATACTCTCCTATGATGCATCAGAAAAATAGAGGAGATAAACTTAAAGAGTAAGATGATAGTGACAGCCCTAACTGATTTGGCTCAGTGGATAGAGCGTCGGCCTGCGGACTCAAGGGTCCCAGGTTCAATTCGGGTCAAGGGCATGTACCTTGGTTGCGGGCACATCCCCAGTAGGGGGTGTGCAGGAGGCAGCTGATCGATGTTTCTCTCTCATCGATGTTTCTAACTCTCTATCCCTCTCCCTTCATCTCTGTAAAAAAATCAATAAAAAATATATATTTTTTAAAAAGATGATAGTGACAGAGAATGGAAAATATAAATCTGTGGATGACAGGCATTTCCCAAAGGAACCAGAACAAATATTTCAATATTTAGAGAAAAACTTGAAAGTTTTCAATAAGATCTGGTTTTAACTTTAGACTTACCATACATAGTAGGCACAAAAATGGCCCTGTAAATCTGTCCACTTTTAATCCCTGTTACCTGCAGATGAGTCACCTGACATGGTAGAAGGACTTTGCATGTATGATTAAGTCAATGATCTTGAGATAGGGCAATTATCTTGGATTATCTGGGTAAAAATGTAATCACAAGGGTGCCTATAAGTGAAAGAGGGAGGTAGGAGAGCAGAGATTTGAAGATGCTACACTGCATTTACATGGAAATGGAAAAGTGACAGAGAATTCCCAAAGTAACAACAAACACTTGTTTTAAAAAAGGAAACAATGCAAAAAAAATGAATTTACACTAAATGGAAAGAATAAAATCATACACACACACACACACATACATATACATACAGTCCTCGGGTTATGTTGGAGATCCGTTCCTATGACGCGATGTAACTCGATTTTCGACATAAGTCAGAATCCACCTACATAAGCACCTACGTCGCTCACATGGAGCACATACACAGCAGTAATGAAGTGAAACAGTAAAAAAAATTATAAAGAAAGATAATTTCTGACCTTTACTTGTGGTAAATAAATAATAAAAAACATAAAGCACATATGTACATATGTCAAAATGATGGAACTTTTTTTATATAAATACTGTAAATGGGAGATGGCGATGTAACCATGAAACGACGTAAGTCAAGTCCGACGTAACCCGAGGACTGCCTGTGTGTGTGTGTGTGTGTGTGTATACACTAGTATATTGTGTGAATGATAGAAATTCTTACATCAAAAGAAACTATCAGAAGAGGGGAAATGTTATCAAAAACACTTTAAGCAAACTTTTTATAATGTTTTTAAGTTAAAAAGATGACTTCACATATATGATAATATGATTTTTGGCAAGGGTGGCAAAACCGTTCAATGGGGAAAAGACAGTCTCAGCAAATATTGCTGGGAAAAGTGGATAGCCACATGCTGAATGAGGTATCTAAAATAGTCAATTTCACATAGACATAAAGTAGAGGAATGGTGTTTACCTGGGACTGGGAAGAGAGGGAAATGGGGAGTTGTTTAATGGGCATAGAGCTTCAGTTTTCCAAATGAAAGGAGTTCTAGAGATTAGTTGTACAACTTTGTGAAGTGCTTAGCAGTACTACACTGTACACTTTAAAATGGTTAAGATGGTAAATCTTATCTTAGGTATATTTTACCACAATTTAAAAAATTGTAAAGGCCAACTATGAAGAAAATAAACAGTAATAACACTATGTGTACCAATCTTGTAACTATAGAATAACTATTAAAACTATTAAAATTCCAAATAGAAACTGAGCAAAATTTATTTAAATAGGGAATAGTTTAAGACATCTTTTTCAGAATTGGGCAAGTTGAGGGTTTTTTTAATAGAAAAATTAAAAATATAAATTTTAGGTGTTTCTATGGAACATTTACAAATATTGATCATATACTATCTATCCTATCTAATAAAAGAGAAACATGCAAATTGACCATAACCCTGACACCCTTCCCATTGGCTAATCGGCAGGATATGCAAATTAACTGCCAACCAAGATGGTGGCCGGCAGCCACACAGCTGAAGCAAACAGGAGGCTTGCTTGCTCCAGTGACGGAGGAAGCCAACGTTCCCGGCCTGCTGCTGCCAGCCTCTGAGCTGCACTCTAAGCAACTATGTTGCAATTATAGAAGCTAAACAAGCTCCAGAGACCTGTTTTCAGCCAGCTTCAGCCTCAGAGCTTAGAGCTGCTGTGATGGCAACAGAGTTTCAATTATAGAAGCCAAACAGACCCAGAAACCTGCTTTCAGCCCTCAGAGCTAGAGCCTGCTCTCAGCTCCAGTGACAGCTATAGAAGTTAAATAAATCCCAGAATTAAAAAAAAAAAAAGAAAGAAAAGAAAAAAAGGAGAGGCTGGGAGCTTAAGTTGCCCTCCAGCCTGAAAACGGCTCTCAGGCCCTCACCCAGACTGGCCAGGCACCCCAGTGGGGACCCCCACCCTGAAGGGGGTGTGACCAACTGCAAACAGCCTTTAGCCCTTCGTCCAGGCTGGCCAGGCACCCAAGCGGGACCCCCACCCTGATCTGGGACACTTTCAGGGCAAACCAGCCAGCCCCACCCATGCACCAGGCCTCTATTCTATACTTCAGGCAGGGCGGGACAGCGCAAGTTGCCATCTGGGCCCCATGTGCAGCCCTGGGCAGTGGGGTATAAGCCCCACCCCCAGCTGGGACCCCTGTGTGCCACCTGAGTCCCCAGCCAGGACCACCGTGCCACCTAAGCTCTGCACGGCTAAGCCCCGCCCCCAGCCGGGACCCTATGACTATTGGAGAGCAGGAAAGTGCTGCTGGGCCCTGGGTCGCTGTGGTGATCCGGCCATCGGTAAGTAGAAAAGTGCAGCCTGTAGGCAGCCCCCAGCTGTGCCTGATCCAGGAGCAGGAAAGCAAGCCTGGCCTGCGGGCAGCCCCCAGCTGCGCCTTCTCCCCGGTCGCCATGAGGATCCGGGAGCAGGAAAGCAAGCCTGGCCTGCGGGAAGCCCCAAGCTGGGCCTGATACAGAAGCAGGAAATCCCAGCCTGCGGGCAGTCCCCAGCTGGGCCGGCTCCCTGGTCGCCATGGCAATCCGGGAGCAGGAAAGCCTGGCTTGCAAGCAGCACCCCCATCCTGGCCATAGCTCAAGGGAGAGTACAACATGCAGTGGAGGCCAGGAGCCTGAGAGATCAACACAGAGGGACTCCTGCTCCAACCCTCCATGGTGTGACTGGGGGCAGGCCCCCAGCAGACACACACACACACACACACACACACACACACACATACACACACACACAGTGCCTGCTCTGAGCCTCCAATGTGGCTGGGGGCAGACCCCCAGTGGGGACACACACACACACACACACACACACGGCAACTGCTTCGAGCCTACATGGCGTGGCTGGGGGCAGGCCCTAGTAGACAGACAGACAGACAGACAGACACACACACACACACACACACACACGGGACGCCTGCTCCAAGCCTCTGCTGCCAGACTGTGGCCATCAGTAGGACATCCACTGAGGGCTCCCGGACTGTGAGAGGGGCAGGCTGGGCTGAGGGAACCCCAACCCCCAGTGCACGAATTTCATGCACCGGGCCTCTAGTGTATATTTATAAAACCCTAATATGCAAATAGACCGAACGGTGGAACAACCAAACAACTGAACAACCAGTCGCTATGACGTGTGCTGACCACGAGGGGGCACGCACGCGGAACATGATGGGCATCAGCAGTAGGCAACAGAGCATGGAACATGGCGGGCGTTGGCCATAGCAGGATGGAGAAGCAGGTGAGCAGGGGCGCCAGACCAAGGTGGGCCCCCGGTCGCTGTCATCAGGATGAGCCTCTGGTGGTTACTGAAAATTCATTCTTTGCTCCTGTGTGCTGCAGTATCACCTGGTGCTCACACCCACTGCCAAACCCGGCCCTGCTCACACCCGCAGCCGGCACCAAAGCCACCACTTGCACCTGCTGCTAGCGCCCAGTGCCAGTCCTGATCTCTCAGTACCATCAGCGGTGCGAGCAGCAGCTGCTGGCCCCAATCGCCCCTGAGGGCTTTTCCACCTCCCCAGCTCCTGAGGGGCAGTTGGGGCAGCAGGCACCACTAGCACCCACTGCTCCTCACTATCAGCAGGTGTGAGTGGGGCTGGCACCATCAGCATGTGGGAGTGGCGGCGGCAGGAACAGGGCTGCCTGCAGACAGGGCACCAGGGGCTGTGGCGGGAGGGGGCAGGTGAAGGAACAGAGGATGGGCTGAGATCCGCCCCTGTGCCCACAACAACCTCGCGGCCCACAGTTCCTTTCAAGGTGCACGAATTCGTGCACTGGGCCCCTAGTCTGATATAGTAGCCATTGGTAA
Organism: Myotis myotis; assembly: GCF_014108235.1. Lineage (NCBI taxonomy): Eukaryota > Metazoa > Chordata > Mammalia > Chiroptera > Vespertilionidae > Myotis > Myotis myotis. Next base: position 32,740,751 of record NW_023416390.1, on the reverse strand, counting down.
TACATAACTATTGAACATTTCAAATGTGGCTAATCCAAATGGAAATATGCTGTAAGTATAAAATACATACCAAATTTTGAAAACTTAGTGTTGGACAGAAAAGAGTAAACTATCTCATTAATAACTGTATATTGAGAATATGTTGAAAGAAATATATTTTGGATATATTTGGTTGAATAAAGTATATTAAAAATAATATTTTTGCTTTTTTTAAACATGCCTACTAAAAATTTTAAATGATACATGTGGCTTTCATTATATTTCTCCTCAGTATCTTCTGAAACAGAACCACTATAAATGATCATGTAAATAAAAGCAATTTGCTAGTTCCTTTATCCTTCCACTGAACACCCACAAGCAAAAACTCCCTTATAAATAAGTTTGCAACTCAATTTGTCTGCTCCTACACAGCTGAAGAAAATTGCACAACCCTGAAGATGATACCATAACAAAAGGACAATCTTGATTGAATCACACCAGTGTAAATCCTATTACAGAACTTCATCCCTCTCTCTCATTTTTTAAATGACCATTGCAAACTTAACCACACTACTTGAGACACTTGAACAATTTATGTCATCAAGACTGTTAGAGAACAAGAGGTAGAAATTAACAGAAAGATTGGTAGGTAAGTAAGCCCTAGGAATTAGTTTAAAAAAATAAAATGTGTTCTGCCTGGCACACTGAGCAGATATAAGCACTAATACAGACCTGAGACAATGGCTTCCTGTTGGCACAGTTTATGCCCCCAATGAAGACCATGTTGGGCATGATCGGCCTGGGGTAGTCCAACACAAAGTCTCCTCTGAACAGCCACACGGATGCATAGCCAAAAACATCCACCAGTGACATCTCTCTCTGCAGAAGCTCAGAGGCCAGCCGTGCATAAGGAGACAAAGAAGCATGACAAATGTACTTCAGGGCCAGAGGGTAGAGCATGTTCTTGACCCTTTGCAGGAATGTCATGTGGTCTGAATTCCTTGTTAATACACTAGGAATATATGAGGAAGGATTTGGGCACTGTGTGCCCTCCGAATCGAAGTTACAGGGAATGGCACGCAAAAAAAACACAGTAGGAAGTGACAGGTACTGAGCCAGCACTGCCCCACAGGGGGAGGCAGGATCTGTTAAAACCACGTCGAAGGCACTGGCATTCAGATGCCTGATCAGGTCCTGGTTATGCACCAGCTCCTCACAAGACTTTTGAAAGACCGAAGACATATTTTTCAAAATTACAGTATATTTCAAGAATGTTTTTAGAAAATGTGCTCTTTCAAAAACCAGGTCAGTAAGGCCCAGCATGAGATACTGGAATTCCTCCTGGGTGAATGGAATGGCATAGGTTTTCAGGGTGAAATAGTCCTCCTCCTTGACATGCAAAGTTGCCTCTGGTGAGAGGACTACTGCTTGGTGGCCTCTGGCATGGAGCTCCTTCACAACCTCCCGCATGCTGAGCCAGTGGCTGCCCTCCATGGGGACCACCAGTACCTTCCCGCCCTCAGTCCAGGGCCTGACACACAGGAAGAGCAGCAATCCCATGAGCAGCGGTGGGGGAAGCTGGAGTCCTGAAGCCATCTCGGTAGATGCAAAAGCAGCTGACTCCCCAGATCACAGTGTGTCTTATATGCTTGTTTTCTTTGTCTTATCATATCATCAAGCCAATTCACAGACTGGCACATCACTGGAGGGCAGGGTGCACTATTTACATTAATCATTACAGAATGAACCTGGCCCTGTCCTTCACCACTAGCCTTTTACCCTTTTGCTTCCCCTAGTCTGATATAGTAGCCATTGGTAATACATAACTATTGAACATTTCAAATGTGGCTAATCCAAATGGAAATATGCTGTAAGTATAAAATACATACCAAATTTTGAAAACTTAGTGTTGGACAGAAAAGAGTAAAATAATTTCATTAATAATTTTATATTGAGAATATGTTGAAAGAAAAATGTTTTGGATATATTTGGTTGAATAAAGTATATTAAAACTAATACTTTTTTGCTTTTTTTAAACATGCCTACTAAAAATTTTTAAATGATACACGTGGCTTGCATTATATTTCTCCTCAGTATCTTCTGAAACAGAACCACTATAAATGATCATGTAAATAAAGGCAATTTGCTAGTTCCTTTATCCTTCTACTGAACACCCACAAGCAAAAACTCCCTTGTAAATAAGTTTGCAACTCAATTTGTCTGCTCCTACACAGCTGAAGAAAATTGCACAACCCTGAAGATGATACCATAACAAAAGGACAATCTTGATTGAATCACACCAGTGTAAATCCTATTACAGAACTTCATCCCTCTCTCTCATTTTTTAAATGACCATTGCAAACTTAACCACACTACTTGAGACACTTGAACAATTTATGTCATCAAGACTGTTAGAGAACAAGAGGTAGAAATTAACAGAAAGATTGGTAGGTAAGTAAGCCCTTGGAATTAGTTTAAAAAAATAAAATGTGTTCTGCCTGGCACACTGAGCGGATATAAGCACTAATACAGACCTGAGACAATGGCTTCCTGTTGGCACAGTTTATGCCCCCAATGAAGACCATGTTGGGCATGATCGGCCTGGGGTAGTCCAACACAAAGTCTCCTCTGAACAGCCACACGGATGCATAGCCAAAAACATCCACCAGTGACATCTCTCTCTGCAGAAGCTCAGAGGCCAGCCGTGCATAAGGAGACAAAGAAACATGGCAAATGTACTTCAGGGCCAGAGGGTAGAGCATGTTCTTGACCCTTTGCAGGAATGTCATGTGGTCCGAATTCCTTGTTAATAACCTAGGAATATATGAGGAAGGATTTGGGCATTGTGTGCCCTCCGAATCAAAGTCACAGGGAATGGCACGCAAAAAAAACACAGCAGGAAGCGACAGGTACTGAGCCAGCACTGCCCCACAGGGGTAGACAGGATCTGTTAAAACCACGTCGAAGGCACTGGCATTCAGATGCCTGATCAGGTCCTGGTTATACACCAGCTCCTCACAAGACTTTTGAAAGACCGAAGACACATTTTTCAGAATTACAATAGATTTCAAGTATGTTTTTAGAAAATGTGCTCTTTCAAAAACCAGGTCAGCATGGCCCAGCATGAGATACTGGAATTCCTCCTGGGTGAATGGAATGGCATAGGTTTTCAGGGTGAAATAGTCCTCCTCCTTGACATGCAAAGTTGCCTCTGGTGAGAGGACTACTGCTTGGTGGCCTCTGGCATGGAGCTCCTTCACGACCTCCCGCATGCTGAGCCAGTGGCTGCCCTCCATGGGGACCACCAGTACCTTCCCGCCCTCAGTCCAGGGCCTGACACACAGGAAGAGCAGCAATCCCATGAGCAGCGGTGGTGGAAGCTGGAGTCCTGAAGCCATCTCGGTAGATGCAAAAGCAGCTGACTCCCCAGATCACAGTGTGTCTTATACACTTATTTTCTTTGTCTTATCATATCATCAAGCCAATTCACAGACTGGCACATCACTGGAGGGCAGGGTGCACTACTTACATTAATCATTACAGAATGAACCTGCCCCTGTCCTTCACCACTAGCCTTTTACCCTTTTGCTTCCCCTAGGGAGAGATCGATCTCCCTGACTTTGGAGAAATTCATCTGAGTCCACTGCTCTCTCAGAGGAACTGTTTAGTTCACGCTCTTGTTTTTCATTCCATTCCCAAAACGAGGCTGTGGATGCCCATTCATTCTCTTCCCCACCCACTCCTCTGTTAACCATGTTTTACAGGGCTGTGACTGAACTCCAAGAAGTCACCAATGCTAGTCCACAACCAAAACCTCTCTGCTGGATGTGACCTTATTTGATAACTCTTAAAACTCTTTCCTCCCGTTTGGGCAATATTAAGCACATCCAGAAAAATACATATAACATTGCTGAAAGGGCAAGGGCTACGCCCTCCATCTTGCCCCCAATCCTCCATTTTTGGACAGCCATGTGCTCAGCAAGGCTTCTTCCTGGAAGTCCAAGCCTCTGCTAGCCACACCCAGGACTTCTTTAAACTAACCAATGACAATCAAGGGAAGTGTGCGCCATAGATATGACCACATCCTGTGTAACGAGACACCGACTTGTGCCTGGCCAATCAGCAGGGCCCACAGTCCTCTCTCCTCCCCTTACTCCAACCCCCCTATTAAACCCCTCTTCCACGGGGCTCTCGCGCTCTCTCCGCCGCTTGCCGCTGTGTCGGCCAGTGTGGCTGATGGGGGCCCAAACGAGTTTGAATAAAGACTCTCTGCTTTTGCATCAGACATGGCTGGCTCCCTGGTGTGGTTTCTTGGGGATCTTGAAATCTGGGCATAACAATTGCTAAGGCGGCTTTCTCTAACAGGAGGTGGACGCTGGCTCTCTGGTTCTGTTCCTCTTTTGCACAAGGACACACCTCGTGCAATGTTTTGGGAAGAGTCTACTTGAAGCAGCTGTCAAATGTGGAAATATCTGGAGCAACTCTGAATTCTAGACTTGATGAAAACAACACAGGGGTTGTTGAGATGCCTATACCTACTCCATGGAATAAGAGTTGCCATTATGGGCAATGACACAGTGGGGTCAGAGAGCACCATCCTTGGTCTGGTGCCCCTGCTCACCACAAAACAGGAGGGAGCTGTCACCTGGCTTCGCACCAGTCTCTGTCTGAATTCCTCTTCTCTTGCATGCTGAAAGTTCCAGTCTTGTGCTACTCTGCTTCGGGACTAGGGTGTACCTTAATCAGGGCCTTCCTTTAATATATCCTGTGGTTTATGTTCAGGTCATTTATACTCCTAAGTCCTCATAAGAACAGATTCTTCCAGAACAGGATGAGCTGCATAATTTGTGCACTCCTTCTAAGGGTGGAGCCCTGAGCAGCCTCATGAGTCACATGCCCATGAGGCCAGGCCTGCTCCAGAAAGTGACGCCCATCTGTGCTTAGCTGCCATCTCCTTGTCCTGTTCACCTGTTGATGATGTGGGTGGGCTCCTTGTGGCGTCCCACTTTCTCACTGAGTGTGCTCTTCGGCATCCTTGGCTTCTGCCATACCAACCTGCAGGCCCAGGCCACCATGACTAGCAAGGCTGAGGCTTCCCTTTGGGAGGAAATGACCCCATGAAAGATTCACAGTGATAACAGGTTCCATCATTGGACAAATGTGTGCACACCAAGACACTTCCCATGGAACACCAGCCGCCACTGTGCAGGCAGTGTTTGGTTTAACCCTTCCTTGTAGGCTGTGTGTCCAGGATCCTGGTTCCCTCCTCCTCTCCAACAGCAAGTTCTCTACTCTCTTTTGCAGATCCTCTTTCTGTCCAAGACATAACTCTATTTTTTCCCCAAGACTCCGTTTCTGTCTTCTACTCACAGGTTAAATCCTATCATTTCTGTCCTCCATTCACTCCTACAAAAAGCCATTCAAAATATCTTGAGTATGTAGGCTTGAGGCTGCTCCTGTCCTACATTAAAAGTGTGAGGGCAAATGGAGCCAATAGCTAGGAAGGTACAACTTCAAGTTTGTTATTGGTGCTGCATCTGCTGTTATTATCATTAACAAGAGAAGCTACCATTAAGGATTCTTGTCACCACCATATCAATGGCAGAAGCAGCAAGTCACCAGAGTTGACTCCTCTTCACTCTGTTAATAACTTGGTAGTCCCTGTTCCTTGTATGGCTGTAACTGCACTGGACACGTGTAGGAGAGTATATATACCAGGGCCACCTCTCTAGCTTTCATCACTGTGGTCATCTGCCTTGTGGTTATAACCCAACCTGACAAGATGTTATAAGCCAAGTAAGAAATGGGTTTACCTAGGGAATTAGTCATAGTGGTGGTGTTTTCTCTGCTCCAATTAGAGATATAAATAAATCTAGATCAAATAAATGAAGAGGCACAGATGTCCTGGAAGGGAAGACTTAACGTTGTAACACTCTTGATTTTATCCCAAATTAAGCTATAGATTTAATGCAAGGCCAAACAAAATCTCATTGGGATTTTTAACAGGAGAAAAAAAAATTTTTAATTCACCTAGAAGCATTTTTGTCTTCTGGTAATACAGGAGTAGTTCCTATCAGACCAATGCTCTCACAGGTAATGATTATAAATTCTTACCAAAAAAACTTTTTACAGCTGTCTGAAGGCACTAGAGAGAAAACAAAAACAGGCGGAAAGAGAAGGAGACAACAGATGACAAGGCCTGGGTAGAGTTTCCTTGCTCTTCTTAGCAGCCACCTCTGGTATGTCTGTCCTTACCCATTACACTTAAAGCGTCAGGGTGGCGCTTGCTCCCTGTTAACAAGGAGATTATCTACAACTCATTTGTCTCCATGTGGCCAGAGGGTGGCCAGCACCTCAGTCAGCCTATCGCTCCAGGGAGCAAGCACCACCCTGGGACTGTAGGGCTGAGAAGCCTACACCTATCCTCCATGCCATGGTATGTTTCCTTGGTGACTCTGCTCACAGCTCCAAACTGTCAAAGCAGATTATAGGGTACCAGATACCAACTCCAATAGGGGACTCCAACTTCCTGGCAGATAGTGAAGACCATCACTATGCCAGCCATCAGTGACAGAAGGCCCAACACCTCTGCCCATTGCATCTTGCTATTGGAGTTGCCAAGAACACACCATAGTCACCCAGCATGCTTTAGTTACATGGGGAAGAGACAGAGTGAATCAATCCCAATAGTGATCCCCCATGGCCAGCAGGTCCCTATGACAGCGGACACAGAGCAGTTCACCCACATGCATTCCTACTGTGCAGCAGTAGAAAGACCCTGTCCCCTCCCCTTGAAGTACAAATATAACAGTGGGTTGGCCAAGTGTCATGGACCCACACGCTTCAAAAAAAGAAAAGAAAGAAGAGCATTCTTTGAGCCTGAAACAAAAAGACATTTCCACACAAGGTGATAAGGCGGCACAGGCTTGTGGTGGGAAAGACTTGCAAGCCCAGGCCCATTCTTTTTTATTATTATTCTTTATTGATTAAGGTATTACACATGTGTCCTTATCCCCCCAGTGTTCCCCAACCCCCCACTCATGCTCTCATCCCCCTAGTGTCTGTGTTCATTGGTTATGCTTATATATATGCATACAAGTCCTTTGGTTGCTCTCTCCCCCTCCCCCCCACCCTCCCCTGCCTACCTTCTGAGGTTTGATGGCCTGATCAATGCTTCTCTGTCTCTGGATCTTATGAGGCGAATGGGGCCAAAAGACTGCACGAGTGATTCTGCCTTTCCCCACACCCATTTTAATGGCTCTTTGCATGACGCGAAGTCACAGTTGATGCCACATCATGCCCCTAAAACTCATTCTCAAATGCTTTGGTGTTTCCCACCTACTCCTGCACAGAGGCGTGGGAATGGCAGGAGGCATTCTGGGCGGTAAGAGAACTAAATGACCGAGGAAACCTGCAGAGTGTGCAAGAGCAGGGAGCAGGAAGAAAACAGGGGTGCATTCCCTTCCCGGGACCGCTGAAACCAAGAGCCCAAACCGGGGAACTTAGAACAAGAGAAATGTATTATCGTATTGTCTCACACTCCGGAGGGCAGAACCAAATCAGAGCCATGCTCCCTCTGAAGGCTCTAGGGAGGATCTTTCTTTGCCTCTCCCAGCTCCTGGGCTTTGCCTGCAATCCTTGGTCTTCCTTGGCTTGCAGATGTATCACTCCAATCACGTGTCCATCTTCTCCCTGTACATTGTCTTCCTTCTGTATATGTCTGTATCCAAATTTCCCTTTTTATAAGGACACCAATAATATTAGATCAGGGGCCACCCTAATGACCTCATGTTAACTTGATGATCTCTGCCAAGATTGTTTCCAAAGAAGCTCACATTCTTTTCTTTTATATATATATATATATATATATTTTTATTGATTTCAGAAAGGAAGGGAGAGGGAGAGAGAGATAGAAACATCAATGATGAGAGAGAATCATTGATTGGCTGCCTCCGGCACACCCCACACTGGGGATCAAACCCACAACCCAGGCATATGCCCTGACAGGGAATCAAACCATGACCTCCTGGTTCATAAGTCAACGCTCAACCACTGAGCCTCACCAGCTGGGGTGATGCTCACATTCTGAGATGCTGGGGCTTAGGACTTCAACTTCTCTTTTTTGAGGGGGTCTTAATTCCACAAACCTGAGATTTCTCCTAAAGACTGGGGCAGCCACCTAGGATGGCGTGCTATGTTTGGCTTTGTGTTCTTAAAATGTTCCTCTTGTGAAGAAGTAGAGAATGGTTTAGAGGGGTCAGCCTGGACCCTGGGAGTCCTACTTGGAGCTTGTTTGTGAGAGGCAAGGACCTGAATCAAAGCTGCAGGGGCACTGGGGACTGGAAATAACTAAAATGTTCATCAGTGAATGAGTAGCTACATGAAGTTATTATGCTAATGGAACAAAATATCATTCAGCAATAAAAAATAATGCATGAATGAACCTTATGAAAAACATTATGCTAAGTGAAAAAAGTCAATTACATTATTATATGATTCAGTTTGTATGAAATGATCAGAATAGGTAAATCCATGGAGACAGAAAGTTGATTAGTAGTTGCCAGAGGCTGAGGAGAGGAGGAAATGGGGAGTAACTGATAATTACAGGTGTGTGTTTTTCTGGGTGATTGAAAATGTTCTAAAACGGATTGTGGTGATGGTTGCACAGCTCTGTGAATATATTAAAAATCATTGAATTGTAAACTTTAAATGCACTGTGTGGTATGTGAATTACATCTCAATATAAAATAAACCACTTAATTACATTCTTCTCAAATTATCTAAATTATTATCCAACCAAGTTTCTAGCTTTTCAGAGACTCATGTTGAATATTGTTTTTTAAACCTTGACTCATTCTAGCATTTAGCCATTCTATGGATAATTACTCACTGACAGAAACAGTGCTGTCAAAATGTTCCACAGGTCTGTTCATCTCCAAGATAACCAGTCATAAAGGTAAACACGGGTATGGAAAGAGAAGCAAACCATCCTAGGAATTGTAGACATTGGCCTAAGTCATGTATTTTCTAAAAGTGTCTATTAAGAATGACTCGGCATTTTAGGGTTTGGTTCCCCTTACTTGCTTAGAATTCAATCCTCAGCTCAACCAGTAAATGTTGAAGTTGCAGCCTGAGTGCTTATTGCTTGCAGGGACCCCTGTAGGGGGCAGAGGTTAGCTCAGGGGTGGGCAAAGGATGCTTGCTGCCCCCTCCCCACCCAGCTCCGGGCCCTGCTGGGTAGAAGTTACTGATACTCACTCAGAATTTGTTCAGACCAGCATTGCTCAATTTCAGCACTATTGACATTTTGGCCAGGTAATTCTTTGTTGGGAATAAGTGGGTGGGTATTTCTTGTGCTTTGTAGGATTTCTAACAGCATCCCCGGACTTTACCTACTAGTTAGTTTACAGTGTCACCCCCAATTGTGACACCAAAAATGTCTCCAGACATTATCCCCGCAAGGGTCAAAATTCGCCCCCATTTCAGGACCACTATTTAGATTAGGGTCAGGGAACTTCCAATCACAGGCTGTATAAGGCCCGAGAAATCTTTGGTCTGGCCCTGCCAAGACATTATCGGTGAGTGAATTAAATGTTTGACCAAATATAGCAGGCTGATTTTTAAGTTGATAATTTTGTATGGCCCTTGAATTATGTTATAAATATTCAAATGGCCCTTAGCAGAAAAAAGGTTCCCCACCCCTGATCTAGATGATTCCAGAACACAAGAGGAGAAAACTTGGGAACAAAAGAGCTAGTACTGAGAAATTTGGATGTAGTTTTCTGGGAAGATGCTTCCCAAAGAATGCTGCAAGAAAACCACATTGTTTTTTATCACTTCACAGAAAGTCTCAGCCTATATTGAGTGTCCCAGGATCTGGCCTGGCCTGGAGCTCCTGGAGGCAGAGAATGTGGCACAAGTAGAACTGCTTAGGGGGCGGATGATAAGGTGCATGAGGCTGGTGAGGAGGTCCTGGGTGGGATAAGTGGCTTCAGAACATCCAGGGCTGCCCAGGGCCTAGCCTCTGAGGGTCTCCCAGCGGGAACCACCTGCTGGGTGCCTCAGGGGCTTCTCCAAGACATCTTGGGCAGAAACGCCCAGGAGCCCTGGGGGTGGCTGAGTCCCTCCTTGGGCAGAGGAGGCTGGTGGGCCTGTGGTCAGAGTCACACTAACCTGGGCATAAGTGGGAAGAGATCTCATGCTCTCCCACACAGGCGAGGCTGGGAGCGCACAGGCTGCCCTGAGGATAGGCACCCTTGATTGTGACTCAGTGTTATGCAAGGATTGTTCGCCAAGCACTGGTCCCCTAAAGGCTTTGCACATATTTGAAAGAAATATGAGTATGCGTTTGAAATCAGGCCAATAGTTACCTATACAACAGGCTTGCTGACTTGATATGTGAAATCGACTTTCATCGTTTATTAATTTGAAGTTCTCCGGTTATTTCTGAAGTTAAATGTGTTTTCAAACTTTTATTGGCCACTTCTGTTGTTTATGTATTGCCTGATCATGATATTTGCCTACTAAGGAGTGTCGAGTTGTGTTTTTTTTTTAGCTATAAATCAGGCATTAATTTTTTCTGTTTGATGATGTATCTTCTTTTTAAAAATATTTATTGGATGAGGCCATATAACAAAACAAATTATGTTAATGTGAACAATTCAGTGGCATTTAGTCCCTTCACGACGTTGTGCCCCCGCCATGTCTACATGATTCCCATTCTCATTATTCCAAAGTGCACACTTTTTCATAGTGCTGAAATGGTTCAATTGTTTGACCAGTGAAACTGATTTTGATCACTGCAACTTAATTTCTAATAATTACACATACAAGTTGACACAGAATTCTCTCTGTGGTGACACGCAGGGACTGCCAACTGAGACACAGATGAAAGCCAAGCACAGGCAAAGCTTCAAGGCCCAAAAAGCACACTCACTACAGCCTGTTTTTTTCAATATGAGTAAATACAACTTTTTTTTTTGCAAAAATATATGATTGGTACCAAGGTATCAAAAATGATATTTTTCCTTCCTTCTTATAGCAAATAATTCTTTTTACACTTTTGCTTATTAACTTCTTAATTAAATGTTATTGACATATGAGGTTTCTATGCCCTGTGCTTCCTGGAGTTTGTCCAATTATGCTCATCACCCTTGTAGCTACTGTTGACCGTATTAACAGAGATATTGGCAGATATTAAAGAAGGTTGGTAAGGGTCTTTGGGACCTCTTTGAGGCTTTCTTTCTGATGAAAAAAACAATGCATTGAAAAAGAGAATTCTGGTCTGAAAGTTCACGTGATCTGAAGCTTTTCAAAGGTGTAAAAATTCAAATAATATTTTTTAAAAAACAAACTCACAAGTTTTTATTTTTCAAAGCCCTCTTTCCTCATCTGTCAGAGGGAATCTACAAACTCTTGCCTTAGTCAGAGGTCAACACGCTCTCTCTGTAAAGGGTTAGATAGTAACTATCTAGACTGAATGTGCCACATACCCCTCTGTCTCATAGTTCTGATTGTTTCTAATGTCCTTTTTAAAATATAAAAACCATTCTTAGCTCTGGACCATATAGCAACAGGCCTGTGGGCTGAAGTCCATTTGGTTCACCAACTATAGTTTGTTAACCCCTGGTTTAGGGACCAGGGAAAAAGCATGGCACAGAGTTGGGAGAATGGGTTTTGACCTGGACTACCCTCTTAGCTGTGTCTCTTGGTCAAGGCTTCACCTGTTTCTTCAACAGGTAAGTGCAGGATTTGGCTTGGAAAATGTTAAGGCTCCTTCCATGACTGTCCCCAGGGTACCCAGTTAAAGATAACTGCTGCTATTGCCAGGCATGAGTGCTATCTCATTCAAAGTCTTTGCATCAATTCAAACCCTCAGCCTCAGTCAGGTCTCCTCCACCCGCTCCTCCTAGCCTGGCATCCCTTCCGTCAGGTGGCCCTCCCAGGTGACAATCAGAGGAGGAGCCAGACAGGAGAGGGAAGCAGAGAGTGAAGAAACGGGGCAATCACAAAGGAATAAAGCCACCCACCTGAGACAGGACCCCTTTCTTCTTACAGCTGGTCCCTCCAATGAAGACCATGTTGGGCAAGACTGGTCTGGGATACTCGAACACAAAGTCATATCTCAAGAGCCAAATGGAGCCCTTCTGATATAAGGTGGGTAAGTGTACCTGTCTCTTGAGGAGGTCTGATGCGAGGTCTTCGTACTTTGAAAACAGACAGTGAAATACGAGGTTCTCCAAATGATTAACAAGGAAGTTGACCACCCTCTGGGAGAAAGTCATCCTGTCTGAGAACTGGGTGTAGCACCTGGGGATGTAGGACACGGGGTTCGGGCTTCGGCTGAACGTATGCTCCAGGGCAAACGGGAAGCCCCTGAAGAGGTACACGGAGGGCAGGCCCAGGAACTCGGCCAGGATCACCCCGCAGGGCATGGCCGGGTCTGTGAACAGGGCGTCGAACTTGCTCTCCCGGAGGAAGCTCAGAGTGGCTGAGTCCCTCAGGAGGCTCTGGCAGTTGATGAAGCACAGGTCAACGACGACCATGTTATTCCTGTACTCCACCAGGGGAGCAGTCAGGAGCGATCTCTCCTCGAAGTGCCGGTTCCCAAAGGTTCGGAAGCGTCTCTGTAGCTCTTCCTGGTCGTAGGGCACCGCATAGATTTTCCTGGTGTAGTGTTTGGACTCTTTCAGAAGCAAATTGACTTCTGGCACCAGCACTACGATGTCATGGCCCCTGTCACTAAGCACCTCAATTATGCCCTTCATACTGAGCCAGTGGCTTCCATCCTGGGGGACCACCAGCAGCTTGTCACCGAGAGCCACACCCCAAAGCCCTAAGAGGAAAACCCCTGCAGAAACTCCCCGGGCCGCACAGGGGAGGCAGGCCATCCCCATGGAGTGCAGCAAGAGTAAATGGGTTACGCTGCCTGACTCCGATGGCTCCCGGCTATGTCCCCTACACTGACCCTACCTGCCCCTCTTCACAGACCTGGCCTACCTCTCTGTGCTCTGAGCTTTGCCCTCTGATATGCAAGAACCTACATTAATATTTAACTATTTCTAAGAACACAGGTAACTTGAGCCAACCATGCTTCTTAGCTCTTGCCTGAGCTTCTGGGTTTAGTTCTTCTCTTTGTCTGCACCAACCTGTCTCTCCGGTTGGAGGACAACCTGGACAGGCCCCAGGAGGCCCACTGCAGCCCCGCCTTCTCTCCTGAGCACCAGGGCTCCACAGCATCAGTGATGACCATGTTCACAGATGAATAGCTGTCCGGGATGCTCTGCTTCCTTGTCAACCCTCCTCACAGTGGAAAGGAAGCATGAACAGACGTAAATTCATGATTTGAACAACACAATGGAACTGCTCACTCCAAATCCTGGTTACCACAGCAGTGGCCGGATTAAAAGGAAGGCACAGAGAAGTCTAATAGAACTTCCCTCCGCCCCCTGCTCCCAGCTATACTACTGTTATTGGGGAGTTTTGTTATAGCAGAAGATAGAATCTAATCCTAACATATGTGCCCTGACACCACACATCTCACTTTGCGGTTAAGAGCACAAATGCTGGAGCCAGCCTGCCCCTACCAAGCTGTGCGACCTCACCACCCTTCCCCTGCATTGCTGCACCTGCCAGCTGGGGGTTGCATCAGCCCCTCCCCTGAGGGGCAGTGAGAATGAGCTGAGTGCAGTTCCCTTGGAAGGGCTCCCTCTGGGTTTGGTCAGACACTCTCGGGGTCAAAAAGTGACCCTGCATGACCTGCACTGTGAATACAATAACCATAGGAGGAGCGAAGGGAACAGAAGAGGAGGCAGAAAGGAAGAAGAGAAGAACATGTAGAGATGTGAAATGGTGGGAAAGTGTCAGGTGGCAGGGCACTTGATGGAGGTGACTGGTCCACCAGCAGTTGGAAGAAGGTGGCTCCAGCACAGGGCTTCCCAACATGTTCAGTTTCTAAAACAATTTCCCATTGTCTTCATTTCTTAGGGCCACTGTAACAAAGCACCACACTGTGGTGGCCTGAAAAACAGAGCTTTATTCCCATAGTCTGCAGGCTGGCAGTCTGAGGTCAAGGTGTCAGCAGGACTGGTTCCTTCTGAGGCCTGGGTGGGGGATCCGTTCCAGCCTTGCTCCGGCTCCTGGTGGTTTGCAGGCTACCTTTGTTGTTCCTGAGTTTGTAGAACATCAGGCCATTTCTGCTTGTGTCCCTGTCTGTGTCCAAATTTCCCCTTCATATAAAGATACCAGTCATGGTGGACTAAGGCCCACCCACCCTAATGACCTCATTCAATTTAACTAATTACAGCTGCAAAGACTGTATTTCCAAATAAGGTCACATTGTAAGGTATTGGGCGTTAGGACTTCAATAAAACTTTTTGGGGGACACAATTCAACCCTATCATTCACCCTTCAACTCATGCAATACAAAGCCCAAGCTGACCATCGTTCTACCGATGAGAAACGGAGGCTTGCTGCCTACGAAAGGACATTTTTGGGTAACTTGTGCAGCTTCAGAAGAAAAAATAGAATTGGCTACTTCTAGATCAGCCTTTCTCAACCTTTTGGCCTCAGGACTCCTTTTTACTCTCAATGCATGAAGACCCCCGAAACATTTGTTTATGTGGGTAACATGTATTCAAATAAACTGTTTTAGAAATTGAAACTGACACATTTAAAAAGTACTTCCTTGTGAATTTGAGATAACAAGATTAAACCCATTACAACCTGACATCTTTTCTGAGAAAGTAACTGTAAATTTCCCAAAACAAACAAAAAAAGTAGTCAAAGGAGTGACGTCGCTTTACCTTTTTTGCAAGTCCCTTTAATGTCTGACTGGAGGAGAGGGACTCTCTGATCAGCATGTGCACTTGCTCTGCCATGGTTTTGCACGTTGTGAAGTCTTGGGAAAACTCCCCAGGACCACCACAAGAAAATGAGAGTGGAAAAAGCAAACTAAAACTTAATAGTCTTAGTACTATTAAGGAAACAGCTTGACCTTGCAGACCCCTGAAAGGGTCTCGGGGATCCACAAGGTTTCCAAAACACCCTTTGAGAATCACTGTTCTAGATCAGGGGTGGACAATTACTTTTCTTCAAAGCCATAAATAGTACATAGTTTGGATGTTGTGGGCCAGCTGTTCTCCTTGGCAATGATTTAGTTCTGCTGTTGTACCAGGAGAACAACCATAGGCAACACTAAACAAATGGACACTCTGTTCCCATCACTCTTGTTCATGAGAACAGGAAGCGGGTGAGGTTCCGCCTGTGGGCTACAGTTGGACAACCTCAGTTCCAGACAGTGATAAAAGCCAAGGTGTTGACTCTTCCCTGCAAATCCACATGCCGCTCCTTCCCTTCATTCCAGATTCACTCAGTGTCATCTCAAAGAAAGCTTCTCTGATGACCCCATTATCACAGGGCCCAGCCCATCACTCTGAAGCCCCATCTCCCTCCTCATTTCGCTTCACCCCTTTCGCCATCACCTAACCTGTTACTTATTTGCTATGCGCCTCCCCTACCTAGAACATGAGCACTTTAAGGACGCTGTATGCCCAGTGTCCAGAATAGTGCCAGCATACAACAGGCACTCGATCCAAGTTTGCTGAACGAATGAACTTGCTTTTGATTTGCCTGTTTATTTTAGTCTCACATTTCAATTTCTCTTTTGTTTTTTTTTTTAGTTGTGAGGATTCATCCAAGAAATAGAACATTTAAAGAACCATTAGCTTTTTATTTTTTTAGAAAAGCTGGTCAATGACACTATGAGCGTGGAGTCTTCCCCTTGCCGTTAGGAAATTAAAATCTGAGAAGTATAAGTCTAAACAGCATGCAGTGGGAGCCTGAGGTAGGAGTCGGAAAGCCCGTGTCTCCTTCCAGCTCTTCCACCTGCCCGGGGTGGGACCCATCTCCTGATCTTCAGGTTTTTCAACCGAGACCTAGGGAGAGGGTCATGTTTGTTCTGCCTGATTTGGCACATTGCTGAGGGAGGTCCAAGAGGGCGAGGGAACCAGGCTGTCCAAGGGAGAGGCGGTTTCCAGTGTGGCTAGAACAGACTCGCCCACAGCTAGTCACGCACAGCTGAACTGGCACACAAAGTCCTCTCCTAACCCATGCCTGTTGGCACAGGAGGCGTGCTGGGATAGGGAAGGGAGGAAAAGCCTGAGGAACAGGATAGAAAGGATCACCCAAGCACAAGGCTGGGCCCAAGAACACAGCCAAGATGCAAATTCATTGCAGCCAAATTAAACTACAATGAGGTGTCACCTCACGCCTACCAGAATGGCAGTCACAAGAAGCAAGCTTTCATTGCAGCCTCCAGGGGAGTGATCAGGGCAAGAAGGTGGCAGCATTCTGGTTTGGGTCCATCTAAACGAAAATAAGACTCCCAGATGGTCACAAAGGGAGCACAATGCAGGTCCACTCCTCCAGGGCAAGCACAGCCCAGCAGGCTCTTTCTAAGAACAATGCATCTGGACGGCCAACGTTATGTTTCATAATTTGTAACTGACTAATGTGTGTCTCCCCATTGGATTGCAAGCCATGCACACAGAAGGCTCTCAATAGATATTTGTTCAATGACGAACCTTTGATGTGAAACAACAACAAAAAGGGTCAACTGTACGTTATTCTGTAACACTGCAAAATCAGCAAATGCCATGTCCGCTGAGTGATTAGAGGCCATTGATGTAAGTCAAACAACCTCGGCAAATTCCACAGGCAGGACATTTCCTGAGAAGTCTCCAGTGCACAGAGGGAGACAGTCAAGTGTGCAGGTTAGGCACAAGGGTCCTAAAGTCCGAATGTTGAGCTCGTTGTGCAAGAATGTTCACAGCAGCATATGCTTCATAGCCGAAGAGTAAAAACAACCTAATGTGCGTGGACTGATGAACAGATAAACAAACTATAATTTAGCCATGGAATATTACTCAGCCATAAAAAAGAATGAAAGGCTTATACAAGCTACAAAAAGATAGAACACTAAGTGAAAGAAGTCGGTCATAAAGGACCGTATATATCACCTGATTCCATTTGTGTGAAATATCCAGAACAGGCAAATACACAGAGACAGAAAGTAGATTTGAGATTGTCAGGGGGGGTGACTGCTAGTGGGCATGGGATTTCATTTTGGAGTGGGGAAAATGCTCTGGAGTTAGAGAATGGTGATGGCTGCTTGTGTTCATGAACATACTAAAGACCACTGCATTGTATGTTTATAAAGGATGAAAGTTATGATATGACTTATAGCTCAATTTTTTTTTAAAAAAGAATGTCTGCCCCGGCCCACATGGCTCAGTCAGTTGGGCATTATCCTGTGCACTGAAGAGTGGCTGTTTTGATTCCCCAGCAGGGCACATTCCTCAGTTTTGGGCTCAATCCAGAAGGGGGTGTGGTGTGCAGGAGGCAACCAATTGATGTGTGTGTTTTTTAAAGAGCCCGATCCTATCTTCTATATAATAAAGAGGAAATATGCTAATTTGTCCATTACGGTGTTCCAGTCACGACCAGTCTGTGGGCAGGGCCAGAGGCGGGGACTTTCGCCCCCAGCACTAACTTCGCACTGCCTGTGTGCATCCCCATTCAGCACTGGTATGACGCTGCGGGAAAGGAGGGTGGGCCTGGGCTTGAGGGGGCACCTAAGGCCGTGCCCCCCGCCCTGGCTCCTGGCTGGGAGACCTCAGGCCATGCCCCCTACCTGCAGGGCTTGATGGGGGACCTCAGACCACACCCCCAGCCCAGCGGGGCTTGACAGGGGACCTGAGGCTATGCCCCCCACCCGGGGGGCTTGACGGGGGTGGGGCCAGCCGGGTCTAGGTCTCACCCAAGGGGGTGGGGCCAGCCGGGTCTGGGCCTCCTGTGTTTTCAAAGTGTGTGAGGGTGGTGGGCAGGGATTTGACTCTAGGTCCCACGGCACGCTCCAGAATCAGACAGGAGGAAGATTTGATATACATTTTACTAATTTTCTTTCATCTCTGACACTTCTATTATAGAGAAAGGGCAAATAGCAATATTAAAATATTTCTTCTCATTAATTCTCTTTTAATGTGTATGAATTTCATGCATCGGGCCACTAGTGGTTAATGTTAATATTGTGATGGTTGGAAATAATTGTGCTGGAATATGCAAAGGCCAGGCTGTTTCATGTAGCAAAACTTTTATGAAAATCAAGGGCCCCTAAGGTAGGAGATGTCTCAACGCAGCACAGAGAAAAAAACTCAAAACCAAACAATGGACCTTCTTATTCCTAAAAGTCCTCTTAGTCACTTGTCACAGGATTCCTCACAGACCATTCTCTTCTCTCTAAACTGAGAGTTCAAAAGCAGATGCAAATAAATATGGAAATTCAAAATATAATAAAGATGCCTTTCAATTCAACAGATGTAGAGTGGAATATTTTATGAAACTATGTTAGGACAATGGACAATCCATTTAGAAAAATAATAAAGTTAGATCTGTATACTTCTGTGTAAGGTTCTCATTGTTAAAAAAAAAAAAAAAGTTAACTATTCACATTAGAGGAATTAAAAACATTAAGACACAGTATGGAAAATACATTTATATATCCCAGATTTGGAAAAACTTAAACAATTAATATCCAGAAACCATTAAAGGAAAAGTTAACCAGATTGACTACTCCAAAATGAAAATCCTGTATGACAAAGGAGGAAGAAGAGCCCAGGAAAAAATGTTTGCAACATACATAAAGAGCTAAGCGTTAATGTTCCTAATACTAAAGAAACTTGTAATAATTTGCTATTAAAAAGGCAAATAGCGTGGTTGCTGCGGGCATTTTTGTCTGTGATTTCCAGCGTTAGGAGTTTGCGGACCACTTGCCACAATGTGTGACGCAGACGAGTATATGCAATATGAGGATGATGATGAAATCACCCCAGATTTGTGGCAAGAAGCATGCTGGATTGTAATCAGGTAACTCTTACGGCTAAGCTGAATAAGCTTTAAAAGTCACTATAACCGGGAAACCAAGATGGCGGCATAGGTAAACACCGGAGATTGCTGCCTCACACAACCACTTCAAAAATACAACTAAAAGACAGAACGGACATCACCCAGAACCACAGGAAGGCTGGCTGAGGGGAAATCCTACAACTAGAAGGAAAGAGAAAAGCATACCAAGACTCAGAGGAGACGCAGTGCGGAAAATACAAAGGTGCGGAGGTGCGTGCGGAGCGGGCTGGCAACTGAGGGCGCGGTTGTCTGTTTCAATCCAGAGGGAGTCTCAGGCTCTGAGTTCCAGTTATGAGCGAGTCTCTGAGGACCAGACTCAAATGGGAGATGCGGGACTGTCTGGCATCGGTCGGAACTCGAGGGCAGCCTTCTCTCCGAGGTTTGCAGCAGTTGCTGGGACTCTGAGAGGCAGAGCCTCTGGGGACAGGACTGAGAGCAGCCGTAACTGCTCACTCCGCCTGCCCTGTTGATCCGCTGGGACCCACCCTGCCCAAGCCTTGCACTGAGGCATTTTCGGGATAGCCTTGGGCAAAGGCTAGATTAGCACCTCCCTAGCGGACAGTTCTCCCACTGCAGACACAGCTGATTCTCACAGCCAGTTGGCCTGGAGGTCAAATCCCCCCCCCCCCCCAGTATTACCTACAACAATCAAGGCTTAACTACAACAAGACTGTGCACAAAGACCACAAGGGGGTGTACCAAGAAAGCATAAAAAATGCGGAGACAAAGAAACAGGACAGAAATAGAGGACATAGAGTTCAAAACTGCACTTTTAAGGTCTCTCAAGAACTGTCTAGAAGCCACCGATAAATTTAGTAAGGCCTTCGAAAAGACTGGTGAGACCGCCGATAAATATAGTGAGATCCTCAAGAAATCTAATGAGACCCTCGATGTTGTGATAAAGAACCAACTAGAAATTAAGCATACACTGACTGAAATAAAAAAATATTATACAGACTCCCAACAGCAGACCAGAGGAGCACAAGAATCAAGGCAAAGATTTGAAATGCGAAGAAGCAAAAAACACCCAACCAGAAAAGCAAAATGAAAAAAGAATCCGAAAATACGAAGATAGTGTAGGGAGCCTCTGGGACAGCTTCAAGCGTACCAACATCAGAATTATAGGGGTGCCAGACGATGAGAGAGAGCAAGATATTGAAAACCTATTTGAAGAAATAATGACAGAAAAGTTCCCCCACCTGGTGAAAGAAATAGACTTACAGGTCCAGGAAGCCCAGAGAACTCCAAACAAAAGGAATCCAAAGAGGACCATACCAAGACACATCATAATTAAAATGCCAAGAGCAAAAGACAAAGAGAGAATCTTAAAAGCAGCAAGAGAAAGAAACTCAGTTACCTACAAGGGAAGACCCATACGACTGTCAGCTGATTTCTCAACAGAAACTTTGCAGGCCAGAAGGGAATGGCAAGTGCCGGAAGCCGGTCCATCCTTGCTGCTTGACACAGTCGCTGCAGGAAAGAAACATCTGCACAGCATATGTTTCAAGGGACCTGGCGTATATAGCATACTGTTCTTAATATGTTTGCTCCCCTTAGCGCTGTGTGTTTTAACCAAGGTCACCTCTCCAAGAAAGGTTGTTTCCCCAGGTAGGGATTTTTCCCTGAAGTCAGGGAGGGGATAAAACTCCTTAACTAAGTGCCAGGCGGGTAGTTAATCACTTTAACTGCAAACAATCACTCTTAAGCTACATAATCTTTACTCCCTGGAATGGAGATAAGAAACACCCTAACCTTTGTAATAGAAATTGACAGGATTAAAATCAACTGGTATAAATATGGATGTAACAAGACAATAAACAGCAGAACTTCGCTGGAGATCCAGACCAGAACTTGGCTGGAGATCCTGGCTAGAGATCCTGGCTAGGCTGCTGATCAACTGAACGCTGTCTCTGTGTCATTCCTTCTTCGCCGACTCCATCCACACCTTTGGGGACCCCTGGACCCGCTGGGGCTGGACCCTGGCAGGCAAGAAATATTCAAAGTGATGAATACCAAGAACCTACAACCAAGATTACTTTATCCAGCAAAGCTATCATTCAGAACTGAAGGTCAGATAAAGAGCTTCACAGATAAGGAAAAGCTAAAGGAGTTCATCACCACCAAACCAGGATTATATGAAATGCTGAAAGGTATCCTTTAAGAAGAGGAAGAGGAAGAAAAAGGTAAAGATACAAATTATGAACAACAAACATGCATCTATCAACAAGTGAATCTAAGAATCAAGTGAACAAATAATCTGGTGATCATAATAGAATCAGGGACCTAGAAAGGGAATGGACTGACTATTCTTGGGGGGGAAAGGGGTGTGGGAGATGCGGGAAGAGACTGGACAAAAATCATGCACTTATGGATGAGGACAGTGGGTGGGGAGTGAGGGTGGAGGGTGGGGTGGGAACTGGGAGGAGGGGAGTTATGGGGGGGAAAAAGAGGAACAAATGTAATAATCTGAACAATAAAGATTTAACTAAATAAATAAATAAATATCTAAATTAACTAATAAATATTATTAATTTGAAGAAAAAAAAAGAAAGCCAAAAAAAAAAGAGAAAAATAAGGGAATATCATGGAGAAATTTATGCCAATACATTCTATAGCTCAGATCAAAGGGACAAGTTCTGTTATTTTTGTAAAATATATTTTATTGATTTTTTACAGAGAGGAAGGGAGATGGATAGAGAGTTAGAAACATCGATGAGCAAGAAACAATAATGAGCTGCCTCCTCTACTCCTACTGGGGATGTGCCCGCAGCAACGTACATGCCCTTGACTGGAATCAAACCTGGGACCCTTGAGTCTGCAGGCCGATGCTCTATCCACTGAGCCAAACTGGTTAGGGCAAGTTCTGTTATTATTTATCTTTATTGTTGAAAGTATTACAGATGTCCCCCTTTTTATCTCCCATTGACCCCTTCTCCTTAAGTTCTAAATTTTAATCAAGAATAAATAAATAAGCTGAATGGAAATAACATATATATTTTTAAATTAAAACTTAATTTGTAATTCAAACTTTCCCAGAAATAAAATTTCAATCCCAGGTGCTTTAGCTGATAAATGCTACCAAATAATAGAGGAAGAAATAATACATATTATGATTTCAGAATATATTCTAGAATGCAGAACAATATATTCCAGTAGAAGCAATAAGGAGCATCCTAATTCATTCTATGACAATAGAATGGGTCTATGAGACCAGCATTACCACATACCAAAACTAGATAAAGAGATTGCAAGAAGATAAAACTACAGACCAATAGTCTTCATGAGCATATATGCAAATATGCGAAACAAAATCTTAGCAAATCAAATTCAATAATATAAATATACTAGTGGCCCGGTCCACGAAACTTGTGCACATTAAAAGGGAATTAATTAGAGGATTTATTTGTTTTTTAATATATTTTATTGATTTTTTACAGAGAGGAAGGGAGAGGGATAGAGAATTAGAAACATCAATCAGCTGCCTCCTGCACAACCCCTACTGGGGATGTGCCAGTAACCAAGGTACATGCCCTTGACCAGAATCAAACCTGGGACCCTTGAGTCTGCAGGCCGACACTCTATCCACTGAGCCAAACTGGTTAGGGCAGAGGATTTATTTTAATATTGTTATTTGCCCTTTCTCTATAATAGAAGTGACAGAGATGAAAGAAAATTAGTAAAATTTATATGAAAATCTTCCTCTTGTCAGAGTCTGGGGCACGCCATGGAAACCAGAGTCAAGTCCCTGCCCATCCATGTGCACCTCGAAATCGCACGAGACCCAGACCTGGCCAGCCCCACCCCCATTGGGTGAGATTGAGACCCGGCTGGCCCCACCACCATCAAGCCCAGCTGGGCAGGGAATGCAGCCTCAGGTTCCCTGGCCTAGAACCGGGCAGGGGTGCAGCCTCAGGTCTACCGTCAAGCCACCAAGTGGGGGTTGCAGCCTCAGGGTCCCCATCAAGTGTATCCAGGTGAGGGCTGCAGCCTCAGGTCCCCCATCAAGCCCCATTGGGTGGGGGGTGCAGCCTCAGGTCCACCAGCGCACCCTCAGGTCCACTGGCCTGGTGCCGGGGTGGGAGGCATAGCCTGAGATCCCCCAGGCGGGCACCAGAGTGAGGGGTGCGGCCTGAAGTCCCCAATCAAACCCCACCCAGCTGGGGGCACAGCCTCAGGTCCCCTGCCCCGGCCCAGTGCCACACAGCCTCAGGTTCCTGCTGATCGTTCGTTACAGCTCGTTATAGGAACCCTGCCTCCACAGTGGGTGCAGCCATCTTGTGATGGTGTGATGGTTCATTTGCATATTACCTCTTTATGATATAGGATAAGCATATACAACATATGTAATATGTAAAGTGAAAAAGGTAATTCCTCATACCAAGTAGAATTCTTTCACAAATGCAAGAAAAGGCTATCTTAAAGCTCAGGTACTGTTGGGGGATGTACAGTGGTTTGGTGGTTTCTTAAAAAGGTAAACATGGACCTATCATACACATAGCTATTAGAGACAGCAAAGGACCCAGCACAGTGCATGCCTTTGACATGCAAACTAACCAATCTGAAGCCACTGTGGGACACGTTCCTCAGCCTTAATCATCCCAGGGCCAGGAACCAAGCAAGTAGGAGACACCCCTATAGCTGAAAGCCTGCTAAAATGTTCTAACTAACCAGCCCTAGGCTGTTTGTCCTGCCCTGCCCGGCCTTTCCACAAAACTCCAATCAAGGTCCTGTCCTAGGATCTCGCTGGCTCCTGCACCTTCTGCCTTCTGACCAACCCTGATGCTTCCATTTGTAGCTCTGCATGGCATGTCATCTCTTGTGTCTTGAGGACCTATGACTGTAATAAACTTTGTTTTCTGGAGCCTCTCCTGTGTCTCCTCTTGTGGCCACACTTAACGGACCACCATATGAACGGATACAGAATACTTCCATATAAAAACTCGTGTATGAACATCCATAGCAACCTTATATGTCATATAAACAACTGGAAACAGCACCAATATCCATCCACAGGTGAATGGATAAACAAGTTGTGGTTTATCCATCCAGTTGAATACTTCTCAGCAATAGAAAAGAGTGAACTTCTGATAAATGAATAACAACGATAAATTTCAATCTAATTTTGATGAATAAAATATGTCACATAAAAAAAAAGTCCATACTGTATAATTCCATTTGTATAAAAGTCTAGAAAATGCAAACTAATCTATAGTGACAAAAAGCAGGTCAGTGGTAGGTTGCTGGAAGGTGAGAAAGGGTGGAAAAGGGGATGGTTCAGGGAGGATAGAGCTGGAAGGATTACAAATGGGCACAGGGAAACTTTTGAAGGTTGTTATGAGTTAAGTTGTGTCCTCCCTCAAGAAAGGTATGTTGAAGTCCTAACCCCCAGTACCTCAGGATATGACCTTATTTGGAAATAGGGTCATTGCAGATGTGATTAGTTAAGATGGGACCATACTTGTAGGGTGGACACATATTCCACCATGAGTGGTGCCCTTATAAGAAGACGGCCCCATGAAGGCAGGAGCTCACGAGAGAAGGCCAACTGAGGCCAAGAGACATGGGAAGCAGCTGAAGCCAAGGAAGAGACTAGAACCCAGGAAGACTCTAGAAAAGATTCTCCCTCTCCATTTTCACAGGCAATGAGGCCCTGCCAGCACCTTTATTTAAGACTTCTGGTCTCCAGAACTAGGAGACGACAAAGTTCTGGGTTTTAAAGCCGCCCAGTTTTTCATCTTTTGTTAAAGGAGCACCAGGAAATGAATACAGGGGCAATTGTGATCTGGGTTGCAGTGACAACTTCAGTGGCGTTTTACATATATCAGAACTTACGAACTTCTATGTGTCATGTGTATGCACTTTATCATATGCAATTTACCTCAATAATACTGTTAAACTTCAGTACAGTGACACATAGCAAAACAAGTTGTACTCTTTCATTCTACTATTCCAAAACATTGTCCTGTCCTCCCCATTTTGGCGACCACTGGCCCACATTATATTCAGAAATGTTTGCATAAGTGTGTTATGGTTGCTGGCACAAGGTCAATATGGGATTGAGACAGTGGCTTTCAAACAATTTGGTTCAGGACCCACAGCAATACTTTACATATAACATGGAAATGCTGTACACAGGTAAAAGTTCCACATAACTATCTTAATCCTCAGAACTGAGATTTTCTTTATCCCATTCAATTTAATTCTATTTCTTTATCATTTTTCTCTCTTTCTTTTTAAATACTGATTACAGTCCCTTTCAACAAATTCGATAACCCACTAATAAGACATGATCTTCATTTTGAAACATTTTGTTTATAACATTGGGTAAAGATTGTATAACAAGTAGATTAAGTTAACAGCATAGATAAGAAAACAAACAAACAAAAAAAAACAACCACCACATAAAAAGCAAGTTTTTCAGGCAAGGATCATGATTGTTACTTTGATCCAACCATTTGGATCAAAATCCCAATTTTTGCAAAAGTAATCATGAGCTTGGAATTGGCCCCAAATAATTACTGGTTTCTGGAGTGGGGCCCACAGACCTCTGTGGGGCATCTGTGGAATTTCCAACTGAGGTGGTCCTCTGGGTTGGTGTTGTTCTATAAGCAGAAGGCAGTGGGCAGCAACTGAGACTAATGTGGACAATAGAAGAGAAACTTCCACCCAGTCCATAATCAGCAATCTTGGGGTAGGGTGTTAAGGTAAACTAACATGGGATTTTTTGTTTGTTTGTTTTGTTCATTGAGTACAAATTCCTCATCCCCTAGCATCAAAATCCCTCTCTTTCTCCTTTCTCTCCTCTGTCTAATAATAGCAATTAAGACTCAAACCTATTGCCTGATCAAAAGTGTCCATGAAAAAGCCTGGGCACTACCATCTTTCCCAGTGCTATCCCTGAGAAATAGAATGCAAGCTGCGTTAGTTTAAAGTTTATTAGTAGTCACATTTAATAATCAAAAGGGGAGTTCCAAGATGGCCTCTTCACAGGAGGATCCTGAACTCACCTTTTCCTAAAAGCACACTGAAATGTGCATCTATATAGAGAGCAATTCCTTTTGAGGAATAATTGAGGATTGATTGAACAGCTTCTGCAGAACAAGTGAGAGACTGACCACATACAGAAGGCTTGGGGAACTGAGGGAGCTCTCCAGAATCTGCAGGAATTCTCTGGGATCTAGAGGGCAGGTGGTAACTCTTTCCAAGCAATCTGTGCTACCTGCATGGTTGCTGCAGTATTTTCCCAGCTGCACAGCTCAAAGCCCCTTTCAGCTTTGAACAGAGGAAGGAAATCAAATCAACAGAGCATCGTCACACACACTAGGCCTCCTTTCTCAAGCCACTCCAGCCTAGCGAGCCAGCGCTCAAGGAGCCACAAGCATCTGCCCAGCCCCAACTCAACTGCTAAAACCATCCAGCACACACAGCCTTCACAGATGTCTTTTCTACATAGACTGCTTTTTCAAGACTAGGAGAGATAGCAATTTTGTCTATTTCATACAAACAAGCACCAACAAGCAAAGTCAAACAAAATGAAAAGACAGAAGAATATGTCTCAAATGAAGAAACAAGAAAAATTTCCACCAAAGAACAAAACAGAATAAGTAATTTTCCTGATAAAGAATTCAAAGTAATGGTCAAAAGGATGCTCACCAAACAGGAGAGTAGAATAGAGGAATTCAGGAAGAACTTAAACTTCCTGAATTGGAAGTTGGAAAGTATAATAAAGAACCAAGAGTTGGAAAGTATAATAAAGAACCAAGCAGAGCTTAACAATATAATAACAAAAATAAAAAATAAACTAGGAGGAATAAACAGAAGATTAGATAATACAGGAGAATAAATCCATGAACTGGAAGTCAGATAATTGGCAATCAACCAATTACAGCAACACAAAGAAAAACTAATTCTTTTTGAATTCTTTATTGTTGAAAGTATTACATATGTCTCCTTTCCCCCCCTAACTGACCTCTCCCCACCTGCTCCTGCCCCTGCACCCAGCACATGCCCTCACCTCCCTAGAAAAAAATATCTTCTTTAAAAATGAGAATATAAGGGACCTCTGGGACAACAACAAGCACACCAACATTCATGTTATATGGGTCCCAGAAGAAGAGAGAAAAGTGAATAAGAAGTTTATTTCAGGAAATAATTGTGAAAAATTGCCTAACCTGGGAGAGGAAATAGACATCCAGGTCCAAGATGGACAGAGAGTTCCAAACAAGATGAACCCCAAGACCCACACCAAGACATATTGTAATTAAAACAGCAAAAGTTAAAGATAAAGAAACTATCTTGAAGGTAGCAAGAAGAAAACAACTAGGCACATGTCACATACAAGAAGAACCCCCTAAGGGTATCAGCTGATTTTTCACTGGCAACTTTCTGGCCAGAAGGGATTGGTAAGACATATTTAAAGTGCTGAAAGGAGAATATACAACCTAGAATACTCTACTCAGCAAGGTTATAGTTCAGAATTGAAGGAGAAATAAAGTGTTTCCTGAATGTGCAAAAACTAAAGAAGTTCATCACCAGTGAGCCAGATTTACAATAAATATTAAAAGGTCTTCTTTAAGCAAAAAAGAAAAACCCATAATCAGAAATAAAAATATGTAAAAGGAAAAATATTATATAAAGGCAAATATTTAATAAACAAAACACATCAGCCTTTTAAAAACTACTATGAAGGTCATGAGACAAAAGTAGCAAACTTAACTATCACTATAATAATTACTAAACAGATACACAAAACAAAAAGATCTGAAATATAATGTCAAAAACATAAAGCACAAAAGAGAGAGTAAGAATACAGTCCTTTTGAGTATTTTCAAACTCTCACGCCTATCAGAAAAAAAAGAGACTAGGGGGTGCACCAAGGAAGCATAACAAAATGCGGAGACAAAGAAACAGGACAAAATTGTCAATGAAAGATATAGAGTTCAGAACCACACTTTTAAGGTCTCTCAAGAACTGTTTAGAAGCCGCCGATAAACTTAATGAGATATACAAGAAAACGAATGAGACCCTCGATGTCATATTGGGGAACCAACCAGAAATTAAGCATACACGGGCTGAAATAACGAATATTATACAGACTCCCGACAGCAGACCAGAGGAGCACAAGAATCAAGTCAATGATTTGAAATGCGAGGAAGCAAAAAACACCCAACCGGAAAAGCAAAATGAAAAAAGAATCCAAAAATGCGAGGATAGTGTAAGGAGCCTCTGGGACAGCTTCAATCGTACCAACATCAGAATTATAGGGGTGCCAGACGATGACAGAGAGCAAGATATTGAAAACCTATTTGAAGAAATAATGACAGAAAACTTCCCCCACCTGGTGAAAGAAATGGACTTACAGGTCCAAGAAGCGCGGAGAACCCCAAACAAAAGGAATCCAAAGAGGACCACACCAAGACACATCATAATTAAAATGCCAAGAGCAAAAGATAAAGAGAGAATCTTAAAAGCAGCAAGAGAAAGAAACTCAGTTACCTACAAGGGAATACCCATACGACTGTCAGCTGATTTCTCAACAGAAACTTTGCAGGCCAGAAGGGAGTGGCAAGAAATATTCAAAGTGATGAATAGCAAGAACCTACAACCAAGATTACTTTATCCAGCAAAGCTATCATTCAGAACTGAAGGTCAGATAAAGAGCTTCACAGATAAGGAAAAGCTAAAGGAGTTCATCACCACCAAACCAGGATTATATGAAATGCTGAAAGGTATCCTTTAAGAAGAGGAAGAGGAAGAAAAAGGTAAAGATACAAATTATGAACAACAAATATGCATCTATCAACAAGTGAATCTAAGAATCAAGTGAATAAATACTCTGATGAACAGAATGAACTGGTGATTATAATAGAATCAGGGACATAGAAAGGGAATGGACTGACTATTCATGGGGGGGAAAGGGGTGTGGGAGATGCGGGAAGAGACTGGACAAAAATCGTGCACCTATGGATGAGGACAGTGAGTGGGGAGTGAGGGCGGAGGGTGGGTCGGGAACTGGGAGGAGGGGAGTTATGGGGGGGAAAAAAGAGGAACAAATGTAATAATCTGAACAATAAAGATTTAATTAAAAAAAAAAAGAAACAAAAGAAAGTGAGTATGAGGCATGTCTTACCAAATTTTAAAACTTACTGCAAAGTTACTCTGATCAAAGTATGAGACTGGCACATGAATAGGTAAATAAATCAGTGGGACAAAACTAGAAGTGCAAGAGCAGATGTAAATAAATATGGAAGTTTTAAATATTATAAAGATGCATTTCAATTCAGTGGATGAAGAATGGATTTTGTATTAAATTATGATAGGACAATGGACTCTCCAATCAGAAAAATAATAAGTTAGTTTCTTATTTTATATCAAAAAAATCTCATTGCAAAAAAATTATTAATATCAGAGGACTTAAAGAAATTAAGACACAGTATGGAAAATATGTTTATATATCGTGGGCTTGGAAAAACCTAAACAAGTTGAAATCCAGAAACCATTACAGAAAAAGTTAACCAGATTGACTACTCAAAAATGAAAAACCTGTATGACAAATAAGAAAGAAAATCCCAGGAAAAAATATTTGCAGCATAAATAAAAAGCCAAGTGTTAATATTCCCAATACGCAAGAGACATAGAAATTAGCTCTACAGAGAAAAATATTCCTACAAAAGATGATGGAAATATGGGAATACATAATTTACAAAAAATGCAAATGACTAATATATCTATGAAAATTGAAGCAGCCATGTAGAATTTTTTTACCAAACATTTTAAAAGTTGGAACACAGCTGAAGCTGGAGATGATATGGAAAACCTAGAACTCTCATACACTGTTAACCAAAGTGTAAGGCTGTTCAATATTTTGGAAGCTCGTGGGGCAGGGAAGGTGGGTGGAGGTGGAAGAAGGCAAAGTGGGGATAAATGGTGATGGTAAATTAAATAAATAAATAAATAAACAAACAAATAAATAAAATTTTGAAAGCCATTTGTCAAGTGTGTAATATGTGCATAGCATTAGACCCAGCAGCCCTATTCCCCAGCAGTCTGGCCCATTAGAATAAGCAAGATTATGGAAATGTGTGAATGTAAAGAACTTATTTTAAAATGTTTAGTACAGTCTTACTTATAAATAGAAAAAGTAAGAAAAAAAGCTTAACTATCAATCAATATTGCTTACTTGAATAAACTACAGTACACACAAAGTAAAGAATCTTATGCAACTCTTAAAAAGAATGTCACATATTCGTATGTAACAGCAGTAAAAAGGTCCATGATTTACAGGCAAGTGAAAAAGGTAAAGAACAATATGTCCAGTCTGATACTAGACTTCGTTTTCATAAAATGAGTGTGAGAATTTACATTAGCTATATGCATATATGTAAAATAACTTCAGAAAAATGCTGATAAGAGCATTTTCCTATTGTGTAGCACTGGATTGACAAAAACAGAGGTTTTATTTCTTATTGTGTTTTTCAGTATTTTTGTATACAATTTCTTCAATTGTATACAAATGAGTGTCAAAGGGGACAACTCTATAAAACTTGCTAACACAGAATTAAATGAATTGACACAAAATAGTTCATTAAACTGGGAAGGAATTCCAAATGCAACTAATGTAAATTACAAATCATGGTTCAGTAAGTCATGTTTGTTTTCTTTCCTAACCAAGCCACACTATTCTGAGCATGGAAAACTAGAGGAAACTCACCTGTGACAATGGCTTTCCCGGGTGGCAGTTGATGCCCCCAATGAAGATCATGTTGGGCATCACAGGTCTTGGATAGTCCAAAACAAAGTCATTTCGTAACAACCAAATGGATGGTTGGCTGACCAGGTCATATGCTGTGACAGTTGTCTGGAGAATCTCAGAGGCAACTTCTAAAGCAGTTTTGAGAAAATAGCCACAAAATAAATGTTCCTCCAAGTGCATAATGTGATTCCACACTCTCTGCCTGAAGGTCATGGTATCAGATAACGAAAAGAGACCTCTTGGAACATAAGAAAGCGGACTGGGGCACTGTGCACCTTCTTCAAGATAGTGGCAAAATAATCCTCTGGTGAAGACCACAGATGGGAGTGAAAAATATTTGGCTACAATAAAGCCACACATGTCAAAAGGGTCTAGAAACACCGCATCAAAAGAACTATCTTCTATGTATTTTACTAATTTTTTGTCATTAAATAAACTTCTACAATTTGAAAAAAAGTATTCAAAAACGCTGTTAGATGAACTCATTAGCATAGAATGTAAATACTGTGCCCGAGTTTTCCATTGAGAGTCAGCAAAAATCCGGAACTGATCATTCAGATCCTCCAGAGTGTAAGACGTGGAATAAGTCTTTACAGTATAATTGGATGATTGTCCCAGGCGCCAACTCACCTCTGGCCTGACCACGACCACCTCATGCCCTCTGTGGCTGAGTTTCTCCACAACGGATCGCATGGTAAACCAGTGGCTCCCATCCATGGGGATGACCAGCAGCTTGCCTGCCTGGGCAAAGCCAGGTGCCAGCAGGAGACACACACATAGAGGAAGGAGGCCAGTCAACACCGCAGGAGCCATTGGATAGCGGCAGCCTGGAGCAGCCCAGCTGTCAAGCTAGTGTGATACAGTCGACGGAAGAAGTACAGGCACAAAACCTGCCCCAAGGGAGGGTGTGTGTTAATATATTCATAAAAGCACACAGGCAACTGATTGCCAATGATTTACTCATCAGAATATAATGAGTGAAAGCATTTACTGAGGTACCTCCTGGCACACTTTCAGGTAAGATTAGTCTTGATCTTTGCCTGGGCAGAGATCATGCCCTATGTCAGTTTACAAAGAGAATTATTAAGCAATGATCTTTGGACCCTGATTACTCAGAAAGACAAAAAAGAAAGTAAATTCTAATAAAGCTGGCATTTTTTGAATTTGTCCCAAAGGAAAAATTGGATTTTATCCTCAGACTACCAAAGAGGAGAAAAAAAACTACCAATATCAGGAATGGGAGAGATGGCCTCATTACAGATTCTAAAGCTATTAAAAGAAAACTAAGGGAATATCATGGAGAAATTTATGCCAATATGTTCTATAGCTCAGATCAAAGGGACAAATTCTGTTATTATTTATCTTTATTGTTGAAAGTATTACAGATGTTCCCTGTTTTTACCCATTGACCCCTACTTCTTAAGTTCTAAATTTTAATCAAGAATAAATAAATAAGCTGAACGGAAATAACATATATATTTTTAAATTAAAATTTAATTTGTAATCCAAACTTTCCCACAAATAAAACTTCAATCTCAGGTGGTTTAGCTGATAAATGCTACCAAATACTAGAGGAAAAAATAATACATATTATGATTTCAGAATATATTCTAGAATGCAAATATAATATATTCCAATAGAAGCAATAAGGAGCATCTTAATTCATTCTATGACAATAAATGGGTCTATGAGACCAGCATTACCACATACCAAAACTAGATAAAGAGATTGCAAGAAGATAAAACTACAGACCAATAGTC
Source organism: Myotis myotis (assembly GCF_014108235.1). Lineage (NCBI taxonomy): Eukaryota > Metazoa > Chordata > Mammalia > Chiroptera > Vespertilionidae > Myotis > Myotis myotis. Next base: position 32,708,297 of record NW_023416390.1, on the reverse strand, counting down.
TTCGTGAGCATATATGCAAATATATGAAACAAAATCTTAGCAAATCAAATTCAATAATATAAATATACTAGTGGCCCAATGCATGAAATTCATGCACATTAAAAGGGAATTAATTAGAGGAAATATTTTAATATTGCTATATGCCCTTTCTCTATAATAGAAGTGTCAGAGCTCAAAGAAAATTAGTAAAATTTATATGAAAATCTTCCTCCTGTCAGAGTCTGGGGCACGCCATGGGACCCAGAGTCAAGTCCACGCCCACCCATGTGTAACTCAAAATCACATGAGACCCAGACCAGGCCAGCCCCACCCCCATTGAGCCAGATTCAGACCTGGCCGGCCCCACCCCCATCAACTCCCACCCGGCAGGGAGTACAGGCTCAGGTCCCCTGTCAACCTACCGGGTGGGGGGTGCAGCCTCAGGACCCCAATCAAGTCCCACCAGGTGAGGGCCACAGCCTCAGGTCCCCCATCAAGCCCCACTGGGTGGGGGGTGCAGCCTCAGGTCCCCCGGTGCATCCTTAGGTCCCCTGGCCAGGTGCCGGGGATAGGGGCGCAGCCTCAGGTCCCCTATCAAACCCTGCTGGGTGGGGTGTGCAGCCTCAGATCTCCCAGTACACCCTCAGGTCCCCTGGCCTGGCGCTGGGAATGGGGCCATGGCCTGAGGTCCCCCAGTCCGGCTCTGGAGTGGGGGGTGAGACCTGCGGTTCCCCGTCAAGCCCCGCCAGATTGGAGTCGTGGGCTCAGGTCTCCCGAACCAGCAGTGGGGCGGGGGGTGGGGGGGGCTGAGGTCCCACGTCAAGACCCACCTAGCTGGGGGCGCAGCCTCAGGTCCCCCGCCCAGGCTCAGCGCCACAAAGCCTCAGGTCCCTACTGATTGCTCATTACCGCTCATTACAGGAACCCTGCCTCCACTGTGATGCAACTGACTTGTGATGGCGTGATGGAGTGAGGGTTCATTTGCATATTGCCTCTTTATGATATAGGATAAGCATATACAACATATGTAATATGTAAAGTGAAAAAGGTAATTCCTCATACCAAGTAGAATTCTTTCACAAATGCAAGAAAGGCTATCTTAAAGCTCAGGTACTGTTGGGGGATGTACAGTGGTTTGGTGGTTTCTTAAAAAGGTAAACATGGACCTATCATACACATAGCTATTAGAGACAGCAAAGGACCCAGCACAGTGCATGCCTTTGACATGCAAACTAACCAATCTGAAGCCACTGTGGGACACGTTCCTCAGCCTTAATCATCCCAGGGCCAGGAACCAAGCAAGTAGGAGACACCCCTATAGCTGAAAGCCTGCTAAAATGTTCTAACTAACCAGCCCTAGGCTGTTTGTCCTGCCCTGCCCGGCCTTTCCACAAAACTCCAATCAAGGTCCTGCCCTAGGATCTCGCTGGCTCCTGCACCTTCTGCCTTCTGACCAACCCTGATGCTTCCATTTGTAGCTCTGCATGGCGTGTCATCTCTTGTGTCTTGAGGACCTATGACTGTAATAAACTTTGTTTTCTGGAGCCTCTCCTGTGTCTCCTCCTGTGGCCACACTTAACGGACCACCATATGAACGGATACAGAATACTTCCATATAAAAACTCGTGTATGAACATCCATAGCAACCTTATATGTCATATAAACAACTGGAAACAGCACCAATATCCATCCACAGGTGAATGGATAAACAAGTTGTGGTTTATCCATCCAGTTGAATACTTCTCAGCAATAGAAAAGAGTGAACTTCTGATAAATGAATAACAACGATAAATTTCAATCTAATTTTGATGAATAAAATATGTCACATAAAAAAAAGTCCATACTGTATAATTCCATTTGTATAAAAGTCTAGAAAATGCAAACTAATCTATAGTGACAAAAAGCAGGTCAGTGGTAGGTTGCTGGAAGGTGAGAAAGGGTGGAAAAGGGGATGGTTCAGGGAGGATAGAGCTGGAAGGATTACAAACGGGCACAGGGAAACTTTTGAAGGTTGTTATGAGTTAAGTTGTGTCCTCCCTCAAGAAAGGTATGTTGAAGTCCTAACCCCCAGTACCTCAGGATATGACCTTATTTGGAAATAGGGTCATTGCAGATGTGATTAGTTAAGATGGGACCATACTTGTAGGGTGGACACATATTCCACCATGAGTGGTGCCCTTATAAGAAGACGGCCCCATGAAGGCAGGAGCTCACGAGAGAAGGCCAACTGAGGCCAAGAGACATGGGAAGCAGCTGAAGCCAAGGAAGAGACTAGAACCCAGGAAGACTCTAGAAAAGATTCTCCCTCTCCATTTTCACAGGCAATGAGGCCCTGCCAGCACCTTTATTTAAGACTTCTGGTCTCCAGAACTAGGAGACGACAAAGTTCTGGGTTTTAAAGCCGCCCAGTTTTTCATCTTTTGTTAAAGGAGCACCAGGAAATGAATACAGGGGCAATTGTGATCTGGGTTGCAGTGACAACTTCAGTGGCGTTTTACATATATCAGAACTTACGAACTTCTATGTGTCATGTGTATGCACTTTATCATATGCAATTTACCTCAATAATACTGTTAAACTTCAGTGAAGTGACACATAGCAAAACAAGTTGTACTCTTTCATTCTACTATTCCAAAACATTGTCCTGTCCTCCCCACTTTGGCGACCACTGGCCCACATTATATTCAGAAATGTTTGCAACCCACCACTGACCTGCTTTTTGTCACAATAGATTAGTTTGCATTTTCTAGAATTTTATACAAATGGAATTATACAGTATGGACTTTTTTTATATATGGTTGCTGGCACAAGGTCAATATGGGGTTGAGACAGTGGCTTTCAAACAATTTGGTTCAAACCCACAGCAATACTTTACATATAACATGGAAATGCTGTACACAAGTAAATGTTCCAATAACTATCTTTATCCTCAGAACTGAGATATTTTTTTATCCCATTCAATTTAATTCTATTTCTTTTTCATTTTTCTCTCTTTCTTTTTAAATACTGATTACAATCCCTTTCAACAAATTCGATAACCCACTAATAAGACATGATCTTCACTTTGAAACATTTTTGTTTATAACATTGGGTAAAGATTGTATAACAAGTAGATTAAGTAACAGCATAGATAAGAAAACAAACAAACAAAAAAAAAACAACCACCACATAAAAAGCAAGTTTTTCAGGCAAGGATCATGATTGTTACTTTGATCCAACCATTTGGATCAAAATCCCAATTTTTGCAAAAGTAATCATGAGCTTGGAATTGGCCCCAAATAATTACTGGTTTCTGGAGTGGGGCCCACAGACCTCTGTGGAGCCTCTGTGGAATTTCCAACTTAGGTGGTCCTCTGGGTTGGTGTTGTTCTGTAAGCAGAAGGCAGTGGGCAGCAACTGAGACTAATGTGGACATTAGGAGAGAAACTTCCACCCAGTCCATAATCAGCAATCTTGGGGTAGGGTGTTAAGGTAAACTAACATGGGATTTTTTGTTTGTTTGTTTTGTTCATTGAGTACAAATTCCTCATACCCTAGCATCAAAATCCCTCCCTTTCTCCTTTTTCTCCTCTGTCTAATAATAGCAATTAAGACTCAAACCTATTGCCTGATCAAAAGTGTCCATGAAAAAGCCTGGGCACTACCATCTTTCCCAGTGCTATCCCTGAGAAATAGAATGCAAGCTGCGTTAGTTTAAAGTTTATTAGTAGTCACATTTAAAAATCAAAAGGGGAGTTCCAAGATGGCCTCTGCACAGGAGGATCCTGAACTCACCTTTTCCTAAAAGCACACTGAAATGTGCACCTATATAGAGAGCAATTCCTTTTGAGGAATAATTGAGGATTGATTGAACAGCTTCTGCAGAACAAGTGAGAGACTGACCACATACAGAAGGCTTGGGGAACTGAGGGAGCTCTCCAGAATCTGCAGGAATTCTCTGGGATCTAGAGGGCAGGTGGTAACTCTTTCCAAGCAATCTGTGCTACCTGCATGGTTGCTGCAGTATTTTCCCAGCTGCACAGCTCAAAGCCCCTTTCAGCTTTGAACAGAGGAAGGAAATCAAATCAACAGAGCATCGTCACACACACTAGGCCTCCTTTCTCAAGCCACTCCAGCCTAGCGAGCCAGCGCTCAAGGAGCCACAAGCATCTGCCCAGCCCCAACTCAACTGCTAAAACCATCCAGCACACACAGCCTTCACAGATGTCTTTTCTACATAGACTACTTTTTCAAGACTAGGAGAGATAACAATTTTGTCTACTTCATACAAACAAGCACCAACAAGCAAAGTCAAACAAAATGAAAAGACAGAAGAATATGTCTCAAATGAAGAAACAAGAAAAATTTCCATCAAAGAACTAAACAGAATAAGTAATTTTCCTGATAAAGAATTCAAAGTAATGGTCAAAAGGATGCTCACCAAACAGGAGAGTAGAATAGAGGAATTCAGGAAGAACTTAAACTTCCTGAATTGGAAGTTGGAAAGTATAATAAAGAACCAAGAGTTGGAAAGTATAATAAAGAACCAAGCAGAGCTTAACAATATAATAACAAAAATAAAAAATAAACTAGGAGGAATAAACAGAAGATTAGATAATACAGGAGAATAAATCCATGAACTGGAAGTCAGATAATTGGCAATCAACCAATTACAGCAACACAAAGAAAAACTAATTCTTTTTGAATTCTTTATTGTTGAAAGTATTACATATGTCTCCTTTCCCCCCCTAACTGACCTCTCCCCACCTGCTCCTGCCCCTGCACCCAGCACATGCCCTCACCTCCCTAGAAAAAAATATCTTTTTTAAAAATGAGAATATAAGGGACCTCTGGGACAACAACAAGCACACCAACATTCATGTTATATGGGTCCAAGAAGAAGAGAGAAAAGTGAATAAGAAGTTTATTTCAGGAAATAATTGTGAAAAATTGCCTAACCTGGGAGAGGAAATAGATATCCAGGTCCAAGATGGACAGAGAGTTCCAAACAAGATGAACCCCAAGACCCACACCAAGACATATTGTAATTAAAACAGCAAAAGTTAAAGATAAAGAAACTATCTTGAAGGTAGCAAGAAGAAAACAACTAGGCACATGTCACATACAAGAAGAACCCCCTAAGGGTATCAGCTGATTTTTCAGCGGCAACTTTCTGGCCAGAAGGGATTGGTAAGACATATTTAAAGTGCTGAAAGGAGAATATACAACCTAGAATACTCTACTCAGCAAGGTTATAGTTCAGAATTGAAGGAGAAAAAAAGTGTTTCCTGAATGTGCAAAAACTAAAGAAGTTCATCACCAGTGAGCCAGATTTACAATAAATATTAAAAGGTCTTCTTTAAGCAAAAAAGAAAAACCCATAATCAGAAATAAAAATATGTAAAAGAAAAATATTATATAAAGGCAAATATTTAATAAACAAAACACATCAGCCTTTTAAAAACTACTATGAAGGTCATGAGACAAAAGTAGCAAACTTAACTATCCTATCTAATAAAAGAGAAACATGGTAATTAGCATACCACCGCTACCCTTCCCATTGGCTAATCAGCGAGATATGCAAAGTAACTGCCAGCCAAGATGACGGCCGGCAGCCTGGCAGCTTGAAACTAACATGAGGCTTGCTTGCTTCAGTGACGGAGGACTCCAATGTTCCCCGCCTGCCTTGCCGGCCTCTGAGCCTGCAGTTTAAGAAACATTGTAACAAATATAGAAGCTAAACAAAACCCCAGAAACCTGCTTTCAGCGAGCCCCGGATCTCAGAGCTGGAGTTATACATCGTTTCGATTATAGAACCGAAACAAACCAGATACCTGCTTTCAGGAGCAGAGGCCTAAGAGCTGGAGCCTCAGAGCTAAAGCTGGCCCAGAATAAAAAAATGAAAAAGAAAAAAAGGAGCAGTTGGGAGCTCCTGTCACCCACCAGCCTGAAAATAGCCCTCAGCCCCTCACCCAGACTGGCCAGGCACCCCAGTGGGGACCCCCACCCTGAAGGGTGTGTGACCAGCTGCAAACAGCCATCATCCCCTCATCCAGGCGGGCCAGGCACCCCAGTGGGGACCCCCACCCTGATTCAGGACACCTTTCTGGGAAAACCAGGCAGCCCCCCCCTCCCCCATGTACCAGGTTTCTATCCTATATAGTAAAAGGGTAATATGCCTCCCAGCACCGGGATCAGCGGAGCCGCGAGGCCTCCCAGCACCGGCACCGGGATCAGCGTGACAGGGGGCAGCGCCCAAACCACCTGATCGTCCTGTGGCTCTGTGTGTGACAGGGGGTGGGGCCACAACCTCCCTATCGGCCCTGCTCTGTTCCTGACAGGGGAAGGCGCCGCAACCCCCTGATCCACCATGCTCTGTGCGTGACAGGGGGGAGCTCCCCAACCCCCTGATCGGCCCTGCTCTGTGCGTGACAGGGGGCAGCGCCCCAACCCCCTGATTGGCCCTGCTCTGTGCGTGATAGGGGGTGGCCCCGCAACCTCTCCATCGACCCTACCTTGAGTGTGACAAGGGGCGGTGTCCCAACCCCCCAATCAGCCCTACCCTGAGTGTGACTGAGGGTGGCATCGCAACCTCCCAATCCGCCCTGCTCTGTGCATGACAGAAGGCAGCACCCCAGTTCCCCAATTGGCCCTGCTCTGAGCCCAACCAGGGGCTGCCCCTAGGGAATGGGCCTGCCCTCTGCCACCCGGGAGCAGGCCTAAGCCAGCAGGTTGTTATCTCCTGAGAGGTCCCAGACTGCAAGAGAGCACAGGCCGGGCTGAGGGACCCCCCCTTCCCCCCGAGTGCACAAATTTTTGTGCACCGGGCCTCTAGTCCTATCTAATGAAAGAGAAACATGGTAATGAGCGTACGACTGCTACCCTTCCCATTGGCTAATCAGGGAGATATGCAAATTAACTGCCAGCCAAGATGGCGGCCAGCAGCCAGGCAGTTGACGCAAACAGGGAGGCTTGCTTGCTTCAGTGACGGAGGGAGCCAAGCTTCCCCACCTGCCTTGCTGGCCTCTCAGCTGCACTCTAAACAACATTGTAACAAATATAGAAGCTAAACAAAACCCCGGGCTTCAGCCAGCAGGACCGCAACATTGTTTCAAATACAGAAGGGTAAACAAAGGCCAGAAACCTGCTTTCAGCAGCGGAGGTCTCATAGCTGGAGCCGAGCCTCAGAGCTAAAGCTGGCCCAGAATAAAAAAAAAGGAAAAAAGGATAGGTTGGGAGCCTCAGTCACCCGCCAGCCTGAAAATGGCCCTCAGCCCCTCACCCAGGCTGGCCAGGCACCCCAGTGGGGACCCCCGCCCTAAAGGGTGTGTGACCAGCTGCAAACAGCCATCATCCCCCTCACCCAGGCTGGCCAGGCACCCAAGCGGAACAACACCCTGAAGGGGGTGTGACCAGATGCAAACAGCCATCATCCCCTCACCCAGGCTGGCCAGGCACCCAAGCAGGACCCCCACCCTGATCCAGGACACACTTCAGGACAAACCATCCGGACCCCACCCATGCACCAGGTTTCTATCCTATATAGTAAAAGGGTAATATGCCTCCCAGCACCGGGATCAGCGGAGCCGCCAGGCCTCCCAGCACCGGGATCTGCGTGACAGGGGGCAGCGACCAAACCACCTGATCGCCCTGCGGCTCTGTGTGTGACAGGGGGCGGCGCCCCAACCCTCTGATCGGCCCTGCTCTGTGTGTGACAGGGGGAAGCTCCCCAACCCCCTGATCGTCCTGGGGCTCTGTGTGTGACAGGGGGCGGGGCCACAACCTCCCTATCTGCCCTGCTCTGTTCCTGACAGGGGGGAGCTCCTCAACCCCCTGATCGGCGCTGCTCTGTGCATGACAGGGGGGAGCTCCCCAACCCCCAAATCGCCCTGCGTCTCTGTGTGTGACTGGGTGCGGCGCCCAAACCCCCCCCCCATCAGCCATGCCATGAGTGTGACAGCGGCGGCACCCCAACCCCCTGATCTGCCCTGCTCTGTGTGTGACAGGGGGCGGTGCCCCAACTCCTGTATCGGCCCTGCTCTGTGAGTGACAGGGGGTAGCTCCCCCACCCCCTGATGGGCCCTGCTCTGTGTGTGACAGGGGGGAGCTCCTCAACCCACTGATCGGCCCTGCTGTGTGTGAGAGGGTATGGAGCCCCAACCCCCCTGATGGGCCCTGCTCTGTGCATAATAGGGGGCAGCGCCCCAACCCCCCGATCAGCCCTGCTCTGTGTGTGACGGGGGTGGCGCCGCAACCTCCCTATCGACCCTGCCTTGAGTGTGACAGGGGGCGGTGCCCCAACCCCCCAATCGGCCCTACCCTGAGCGTGACTAGGGGTGGCATCGCAACCTCCCAATCCGCCCTGCTCTGTGCATGACAGGGGTTGGCACTCCAACTCCCCAATCAGCCCTGCTCTGAGCCCGACCAGGGGCTGCCCCTAGGGATTGGGCCTTCCCTCTGCCACCCAGGAGCAGGCCTAAGACAGCAGGTCGTTATCTTCTGAGGGGTCCCAGACTGCAAGAGGGCACAGGCCGGGCTGAGGGACCTCCTCTCCCCCACGAGTGCACAAATTTTTGTGCACCGGGCCTCTAGTCACTATAATAATTGCTAAGCAGATACACAAAACAAAAAGATCTGAAATATACTGTCAAAAACATGAAGCACAAAAGAGATAGTAAAAATATAGTCCTTTTGAGTATTTTCAAACTCTCACACCTATCAGAAAAAAAAGAAAGTGAGTATGAGGCATGTCTTACCAAATTTTAAAACTTACTGCAAAGTTACTCTGATCAAAGTATGAGACTGGCACATGAATAGGTAAATAAATCAGTGGGACAAAACTAGAAGTGCAAGAGCAGATGTAAATAAATATGGAAGTTTTAAATATTATAAAGATGCATTTCAATTCAGTGGATGAAGAATGGATTTTGTATTAAATTATGATAGGACAATGGACTCTCCAATCAGAAAAATAATAAGTTAGTTTCTTATTTTATATCAAAAAAATCTCATTGCAAAAAAATTATTAATATCAGAGGACTTAAAGAAATTAAGACACAGTATGGAAAATATGTTTATATATATCCTGGGCTTGGAAAAACCTAAACAAGTTGAAATCCAGAAACCATTAAAGAAAAAGTTAACCAGATTGACTACTCAAAAATGAAAAACCTGTATGACAAATAAGAAAGAAAAGCCCAGGAAAAAATATTTGCAGCATAAATAAAAAGCCAAGTGTTAATATTCCCAATACGCAAGAGACATAGAAATTAGCTCTACAAAGAAAAATATTCCTACATAATCTCCAAAATTTATAGGGAACTCATACAACTTAACAAAAGGAAGATATACAATCCAATCAAAAAATGGGCAAAGGACCTAAATAGACACCTTTCGAAAGAGGACATTCAGAAAGCCAAGAGACTTATGAAAACATGCTCAAAGTCACTAATCATCCGAGAGATGCAAATAAAAACAACAATGAGGTACCATCTCACACCTGTCAGACTGGCTATCATCAACAAATCAACAAACGACAGGTGCTGGAGAGGATGTGGAGAAAAAGGAACACTTGTGCACTGCTGGTGGGAATGCAGGCTGGTGCAGCCACTATGGAAGACAGTATGGAGTTTCCTCAAAAAACTACAAATGGAACTCCCATTTGACCCTGTGATCCCACTGCTAGGAATATATCCCAAGAAACCAGAAACACCAATCAGAAAGGATATATGCACCCCTATGTTCATAGCAGCACAATTCACCATAGCTAAGATCTGGAAACAGCCTAAGTGCCCATCAGTAGATGAATGGATTAGAAAACTGTGGTACATCTACACGATGGAATACTATGCTGCTCTAAAAAGGAAGGAACTCTTACCGTTTGCAACAGCATGGATGGAACTGGAGAGCATTATGCTAAGTGAAATAAGCCAGTCAATGAAGGAAAAATACCACATGATCTCACTCATTCATGGATAATAGAGAACATTATAAACTTTTGAACAATAATAGATACAGAGGCAGAGCTGCCTCAAACAGATTGTCAAACTGCAGCGGGAAGGCCGGGGAGGGTTGGGGGGCAGGAGGTAGGGGGGTAAGAGATCAACCAAAGGACTTGTATGCATGCATATAAGCATAACCAATGGACATAAGACACTGGGGGATAGGGGAGGCTAGGGGACTGTATAGGGCGGGGGGGGGAAAAATGGACACATATGTAATACCCTTTGTATTACTTTAAGCAATAAAAAAATAAATAAATAATAATAATAAAAATAAATAAATAAATAAATAAATAAATAGAAAAATATTCCTACAAAAGATGATGGAAATATGTGAATACATAATTTACAAAAAATGCAAATGACTAATATATCTATGAAAATTGAAGCAGCCATGTAGAATTTTTTTACCAAACATTTTAAAAGTTGGAACACAGCTGAAGCTGGAGATGATATGGAAAACCTAGAACTCTCATGCACTGTTAACCAAAGTGTAAGGCTGTTCAATATTTTGGAAGCTCGTGGGGCAGGGAAGGTGGGTGGAGGTGGAAGAGGGCAAAGTGGGGATAAATGGTGATGGTCAATTAAATAAATAAATAAATAAATAAACAAATAAATAAAATTTTGAAAGCCATTTGTCAAGTGTGTAATATGTGCATAGCATTAGACCCAGCAACCCTATTCCCCAGCAGTCTGGCCCATTATAATAAGAGCAAGATTATGGAAATGTGTGAATGTAAAGAACTTATTTTAAAATGTTTAGTACAGTCTTACTTATAAATAGAAAAAGTAAGAAAAAAAAGCTTAACTATCAATCAATATTGCTTACTTGAATAAACTACAGTACACACAAAGTAAAGAATCTTATGCAACTCTTAAAAAGAATGTCACACATTCGTATGTAACAGCAGTAAAAAGGTCCATGATTTACAGGCAAGTGTAAAAGGTAAAGAACAATATGTCCAGTCTGATACTAGACTTCGTTTTCATAAAATGAGTGTGAGAATTTACATTAGCTATATGCATATATGTAAAATAACTTCAGAAAAAGATGTACACAAAACTGCTAAGAGCATTTTCCTATTGTGTAGCACTGGATTAACAAAAACAGATGTGGAGGAGAAACCAAGATGATGGCATAGGTAAACACCAGAGTTTGCTGCCTCACACAACAACTTCAAAAATACAACTAAAAGATAGAACAGACATCATCCAGAAGCACAGGAAGGCTGGCTGAGTGGAAATTCTACAACTAGAAGGAAAGGGAAAAGCTTACCGAGACTCAGAGGAGGAGCGGTGCAGAAGTAAAATACTAAAGTACAGAGGCGCATGCGGAGCAGGCTGGCGGCTGAGGGCACGGTTTTCTTTTGCAATTGGGAGGGAGTCTCACGCTCTGAGCTCCAGTTCCGGGCAAGTCTTTGGGAACCCAGACTCACACAGAAGAAGCGGGACTGTCTGGCATCGGTCGGAACTCGAGGGCAGCTTTCTCTGGGAGGTGCTTGCAGTGATAACCGGGACATTGAGAAGCGGAGCCTCTAAAGGCAGGACTGAGAGCAGCCATAACTGCTAGTCCTGCCCTGTTGATCCCACAAGACCCGCCCTGCCCAAGCCCTGCAGGCAGGCTTTTGCTGGATAGCCTCAGGCAAAGGCTAGATTAGCACCTCCCTAGAGAACCAGGAGCGAGTGTGCCCAGTGGTCAGAGTGGGACCATCCAGTTTGCACCTCCTTGGACCCTGAAAGGACACACTCAGGGGGCAGACTCAGTGAGCACCAAAGCCCCATTGAAGCAAGTCTTGCCTTGGTGGGGTGTCTCCAGCAAAGAAGTTCTCCCACTGCAGACATAGCTGATTCTCACAGCCAATCGGCCTGGAGGTCAATTCCTCCCAGTGATACCTACAACCATCAAGGCTTAACTACAACAAGACTGTGCACAAAGACCACAAGGGGGTGCACCAAGAGTGTCCTCCTCAGGTAATTGGGGAGGCTGAACCACTGGGCCCTAGAGGACACTTAGCACAGAAAGCCACTTTATCAACACAGGGAAGCATAAAAAAATGCGGAGAGAAAGAAACAGGACACAAATGACAGAAATGGAGGAAAGCAAACTACTGGATATAGAGTTCAAAACCACACTATTAAGGTTTTTCAAGAACTTTCTAGAAGCCGCCGATAAATTTAGTAAGACCCTCGAAAAGACTGGTGAGACTGCCGATAAATGTAGTGAGATCCTCAAGAAATCTAGTCAGACCCTCGAGGTTATGATAAAGGACCAACTAGATATTAAGCATACACTGACTGAAATAGAGGATATTATACAGACTCCCAACAGCAAACTAGAGGATCGCAAGAATCAAGTCAAAGATTTGAAATATGAAGAAGCAAAAAACACCCCACTGGAAAAGCAAAATGAAAAAAGAATCCAAAAATATGAAGACAGTGTAAGGAGCCTCTGGGACAGCTTCAAGCGCACCAACATCCGAATTATAGGGGTGCCAGAAGAGGAGAGAGAGCAAGATATTGAAAACCTATTTGAAGAAATAATGACAGAAAACTTCCCCCACCTGGTGAAAGAAATAGACTTACAGGTCCAAGAAGCGCGGAGAACCCCAAACAAAAGGAATCCAGAGAGGACCACACCAAGACACATCATAATTAAAATGCCAAGAGCAAAAGACAAAGAGAGAATCTTAAAGCAGCAAGAGAAAGAAAGGCAGTTACCTACAAGGGAGTACCCATACGACTCTCAGCTGATTTCTCAACAGAAACTTTGCAGGCCAGAAGGGAGTGGCAAGAAATATTCAAAGTGATGAATGCCAAGAACCTACAACCAAGATTACTTTATCCAGCAAAGCTATCATTCAGAATTGAAGGTCAGATAAAGAGCTTCACAGATAAGAAAAAGCTAAAGGAGTTTATCAGCACCAAACCAGTATTATATGAAATGCTGAAAGGTATCCTTTAAGAAGAGGAAGAAGAAGAAAAGGTAAAGATACAAATTATGAACAACAAATACACATCTATCAACAAGTGAATCTAAAAATCAAGTGAATAAACAATCTGATGAACAGAATGAACTGGTGATTATAATAGAATCAGGGGCATAGAAAGGGAATGGACTGACTATTCTTCGGGGGGAAAGGGGTGTGGGGGATATGGGAAGAGACTGGACAAAAATCCTGCATCTGTGGATGAGGACAGTGGGTGGGGAGTGAGGGCAGAGGGTGGGGTGGGAACTGGGTGGAGGGGAGTTATGGGGGGGAAAAGAGGAACAACTGTAATAATCTGAACAATAAAGATTTAATTTAAAAAACAAAAACAAAAACAGGTTTTATTTCTTATTGTGTTTTCCAGTATTTTTGTATACAATGTCTTCAATTTTATACAAATAAGTATCAAAGGGGACAACTCTATAAAACTTGCTAACACAGAATTAAATGAATTGACACAAAATAGTTCATTAAACTGGGAAGGAATTCCAAATGCAACTAATGTAAATTACAAATTATGGTTCAGTAAGACATGTTTGTTCTCTTTCCTGTCCAAGCCACACTATTCTGAGCATGGAAAACTAGAGGTAACTCACCTGTGACAATCGCTTTCCCGGGTGGCAGTTGATGCCGCCAATGAAGATCATGTTGGGCATCACAGGTCTTGGATAGTCCAAAACAAAGTCAGTTCGTAACAACCAAATGGATGGTTGGCTGTATAGGTCATATGCTGTGACAGTTGTCTGGAGAATCTCAGAGGCAACTTCTAAACCAGTTTTGAGAAAATAGCCACAAAGTAAATGTTCCTCTAGGTGGAAGATGAGATTCCGCACTTTCTCCCTGAAGGTCATGGCATTAGAGAACCCTAAGAGAAACCTCGGAACATAAGAAAGAGGGCTGGGGCACTGTGCACCTTCTTCAAGATAGTGGCAAAATAGTCCCCTGCTGAAGACCACAGACGGGAGTGAAAAATATTTGGCTACAATTAAGCCACACATGTCAAAAGGGTCTAGAAACACCGCATCAAAAGAACTATCTTCTATGTATTTTACTAATTTTTTGTCATTAAACAAATTCCTACAATTTGAAAAAAAGTATTTAAAAACACTGTTTGATGGATTCATTATCAGGGCAAATATACTTTGATCCCGAGTTTTCCATTGAGAGTCAGCAAAAATCCGGAACTGATCATTCAGATCCTCCAGAGTGTAAGACGTGGAATAAGTCTTTACAGTATAATTGGATGATTGTCCCAGGCGCCAACTCACCTCTGGCCTGACCACGACCACCTCATGCCCTCTGTGGCTGAGTTTCTCCACAACGGATCGCATGGTAAACCAGTGGCTCCCATCCATGGGGATGACCAGCAGCTTGCCTGCCTGGGCAAAGCCAGGTGCCAGCAGGAGACACACACATAGAGGAAGGAGGCCAGTCAACACCGCAGGAGCCATTGGATAGCGGCAGCCTGGAGCAGCCCAGCTGTCAAGCTAGTGTGATACAGTCCACGGAAGAAGTATAGGCACAAAACCTGCCCCAAGAGTAGTCTGAGGATAAAATCCAATATTTCCTTTAGGACAAATTCCAAAAATGCAAGCTTTATTGAAACTTACTTTCTTTTTGACCTTTCTGAGTACGCAGGGTCCAAAAATCATTGCTTAATAGTTCCCTTTGTAAACCAGCATTGAAGTCATGGCACTATCTTTGCCCAGGTAAAGATCAAAACTATTTTTTTGTTGTTGCTGATGTTGTTAATCTTCACCTGAGAATATTTGTTTCCACTCATTTTTAGAGAGTGGAAGGGAGGGGGAGAGACAGAGGGAAACATGGATGTGAAAGAGACACACCGATTGGTTGCCTCCCGCACCCACCCCGAGAGGTGGGGATGAGCCTGTCAACAAGGTACATGCCCTTGACTGGAACTGAACTCTGGACCCTTCAGTGTGTGGGCCAACCCTTTAACCGTTGAGAAAACTATTCTTATCAGGAAAATATATCATTCAATATTTTCTTATGAGTAAATCACTGGCAATGGCTGGTTTTGGGTTTTTTGTTTGTTTTTTTGTTCTGATACTTGAACAGCAAGGATGAATTTCAAAATAATTCTGCAGAATAAACTTAGCCAGACAGAAGAGTCCATGTTGTGTAATTTCACTATTGTATTTCTTTCCCCCTTTTTTCTTCTCTCTCTCTCTCTCTCTCTCTCTCTCTCTCTCTCTCTCTCTCTCTTTCTCTCTCTCTCTCTCTCTCTTTAAATGCTAATCACAATCCTTCTTAATAAATTTGATAATCCACTAATAACACATGACCTTCAGTTTAAAACGTTCCTGTTTATAGCATTTGGGTACAGATTGCATAACAAATAGATTAAGTAACAGCATAGATAAGGAAACAAAAATGCCAATAAAATTGCAAGTTTTTCAGGCCAGGTTCATGGTTTTTTACCTTTGCCAACCACTTGGGTCAAAATCCTAATTTTTGTAAGAGTAATCATGAACCTTAAAAGAGTTGGCCCCAAATTATTACTGCTTGCAGGGGTGGGGCCCACAGGCATCTGGGGGTCACTGTAGATGTGGTGTGCTTCTCTTTAATGCAGGAGGCCTTATGACTAAAGTTTTAGTGAAAAACATTTTTAGAAGGCTATTTAAAATTAAGTACACTTTTGTACCCATCCATTGCCTGGATCTCCTCTCCTGTCAACATGGCCATTCTTTCCTCAAAAAAAATTTTTTTTAAAATTGATTTCAGAGAGGAAGGGAGAGGGAGAGAGAGATAGAAACATCAACGATGAGAGAGAATCATTGATCAGCTGCCTCCTGCACGTCCCGCACTATGGATTGAGCCCGCAACCCAGGCACATGTCCTTGACCAGAATCGAACCCGGGACCCTTCAGTCAACAGACCAATGCTCTATCCACTGAGCCAAACTGGCAAGGGCCACATGGCCATTCTTTAGCCCATCTCTGAAGTAAGCTATTTTATCTGTAGACATCCCAGACTTTGGGGAAGCTCTTCCTTATAATAACAATTCAAAAATTGCCCCCCCCATCCTAATTTATTTGTTCTGGCCATACAAATTACATTGTAATAGCATTCCAATTTTACCTCACTAGCTTCTAAGAGTTAATATATCCAAAACACCACTTTTGAGTTCCCTACCAGAGCTTTCCTCCTCTCCCAGTTTGGCTCAGTAAACGCTATTTTCATCTACCTGGTGTTTTAAGTAAAATAATGTACAAGGCATCACTCTCCCACAGCCCCTCCATTCAAGCTGTGTCAGTCAAGGTTCAATCAGAGAAGCAGAACCACCAACACTACCAATAGTCAGGGATTTGTCATAGGGATTTGACTCATGTGGGAGCTGGTTGAATGTATCTCTGTAAACAATCTTTGCCTATGATGCTAGAGTTTAAGGACACCAGGGTGGGTCTTCTGGAAGGAATCAATAAGCTTGGATCCCCAGGAATGAACTTGGATCTACAAGAAGGGACTAGAATCTTGAAGTGTTCTTATTACCTCCAACCTTGATGATGTGGGGGTCCTGCAGGACAAGCTGGTGCTCTTCCTCACCGAGCTAAACACACACCTAGCCCAGGTGTGGGAGAAGCTGAAGGAGGAGTCAGGGCAAGGAAGGGCAGGTGCAGGTCCAATTGCTGCTTCATGCCAATGAGGTGAGTCTGCAGAGAGGTGACAACATGTATGAGCTACAGAAGTGCCTGTCCCATACTTCTGCATGTAAGAAAACAAAAATTGCTCCTGCAATTTCAGGTAAAAATGTCTCTGTGACTAACCCTAATCAGAAATAGGAAGGGAATTCTGGGAAACAAAATTCAGCTTAGCCCAGGTGATACATTACAAAGCCACCACATGACCATGTCTCGTCCTACCTCCAAAGTAGATCTCACATCTACCCCGCTATCTAGTGCCTGACATCATTCCACCATCGTCTCTTACTTGAACTCCAAGAACTGCCTCATAAATTAGTTTTTCTGCTTTCCTTTTTGCCCTGAAGACAGAAGTCAGCGGGGTTTGTTCAAACATCAATCACTATGCTATCTTTTGCGTAACACCATCGAATGGCTTCCCACTGCAATTAGAAAACATCCTTGCCTTGGCCAAATGGTGGGTGAGTCCACCTCTTTAACCAGTTGCCATTTGCTTTCTCCACTTATTCAAGGCCTCCTTTCTATGTCTGGAACAGGACAGTTTCCCACCTCAGGACCTATGTATTTGCTGTTCTCTCAGCCTGGAGGGGTCTTTCCTGAGCTCTTCCTGTGCCTCCTCATTGGGAAGTTCTCCTTTAAGAAGTCTGCTCTGAGGCCAGTATCAGAAACAGCCCCCATCCTTGCCATTTACTGTCACATTCCTCTGTTATTTCCCCCAAGTTACTTATCACTACAGCTATCATGTAGCTTTTTCTTAGTTTCGTTCACTATAAAGTGAGCTCTATGAATTTAGGGGCCTATATCAGTCAGATAAACATTAAATCTCAAACTTCTAGCCCTTTGCCTGCCACTTAGTAGATGCTCATTAAATAAATAAAGATGTTTACTAAATATTTATTAAAGAATGGATGAACGAATAAATGAATGAATGAAAACATAAAAAAGCAACTCATTATGGCTCCTTGCCAGGGAACCGCTGAACCTCAGCCTGAGTGATTGATCCAAACTTCTCTGCTGGGACTGGCCAGCAGACCCTGAGGGATGGATGAATGGATTACTCTAACACACATTTCTGTGAAAGAGAGGCTAAGGGGCTGCTTGGCAGGAGGCACCAAAACAGCTCTGAGTGCCTGCCTCCTTAGACTTTTATTGTAATAACAGCTTGAACTAAAATTAACCTCTAGATACAATCAGCAGGGTAAGTATCCTTGAGAAAGCACATGCTTCTACAAGGTCGGGTTTAAAGACTAAACATAGAGATTCTGCCGGGAGCCGGTCCATCCTTGCTGTTTCAAGGGACCTGGCATATATGGCATACTGTTCTTAATATGTTTGCTCACCTTCTTGGCACTATGTGTTTTAACCAAAGTCACCTCTCTGAGAAAGGTTGTTTCCCCAGGTAGGGATTTTCCCCTGAAGTTAGGGAGGGAATAAAACCCCTTAACTAAGTGCCAGGCGGGTAATTAATCACTTTAACTACGAACAATCATGCTTAAGCTACATAATCTTTACTCCCTGGCATGGCAATCACAAATGCCCTAACCTTTGGAATAGAGATTGATAGGATTGGAATCAAATGGTATAAATACAGATGTAACAAGACAACAGAACACAGAAACTGGAGACAGAACCTACACACAGAACCTAGACACAGAGCCTACACAGAACCTAGAGACAGAAGAACTTTGCTGGAGAGAACATGGCAAAAGATCCTGGACAGAAACTGGAGACAGAACCTAGAGACAGAACCTAGCGAGAGAACATGGCAAAAGATCCTGGACAGAAACTGGCTACAGAACTTAGTTGGAGAACCTAGACAGAACCTGGCTGAAGAACCTGGCTACAGAATCTGGCGACTGAACCTGGCTGGAGAACCTGGAGAACCTTGCTGGAGAACCTAGTGAGAGAACTGAACCATAACTTGGCTACAGATCCTAACCAGAACTTGGCTAGAGATCCTGGCTAGGCTGCTGATCAACTGAACGTTGTCTCCATGTCATTCCTTCTTCGCCGACTCCGTCCACACCTTTGGGGACCCCTGGACCTGCTGGGGTCGGACCCCGACAAGATTCCAGCAAAACACCCGGGGGCTCGGACTTGTTTGGAAAAGTCAAGGCAGGGGCTGCCGCCTTCAGCAAGGTTCCCCTAGAGGCCACTGACCTTTCGGAGAATCCTCCTTACAGACTTTCCAACCAAGCCCCGTGTTTCTCCACACTTCTCTGGTCTTTTTCTTTTACAGAGCAGGTTTTTAATCACCTGCTGACCTGTCTGGCTCCTCATAGTCCATCTCATGATCACTTTCTGGAATTGGGCAGATGCACTCATTTCAGAGACATCTCAGTCTCCATGCCAACAATCGTTCTGGTTTTAACAGCCCGTGACCTGATGGAGCTAACCTTCTGGTGCTCATTCTTGATCAGGGAATGGAAGTTTGAGGAATATCTACAATTTGGAAGAGGGGAATGAAGCACAGCCGGTAAAAGAGAAGCAAAGTGCAGAAAGGGAAGCAATAGGATAGTCTGCCATGGGGCCAGGGAGGAGAGTCTTGAAGCCAAGGGGCAGTGTGGCCAAGTGAAGACTAATGAGAACTGAGAACAGACTTTCCCACTGCAGTTTCCTAGACCTTTGACCTCTTAGCTGGTGCGCTGCCTCCAGGCCTTTCCCTACCAATACTTTGGAACACTCCAGCTACAGGAGTCTCCCTCAAGTATTCCTTCTACAAATCCCTTAGTCTGGCATTCACTAGGACTCCTGCCTTGCAGCTATTCTCGATTTCTCCAGCCTTTAGCTGAAGTCCAGAGGATTTTCTCCCTGTCTTCCTCATTCATTCCAGGGTGGAAGCTGGATTGGATTGGGGAGATGCCAGAAGTCAGGCCTACATACATAAGCTGCTGACACAGTCCACTAAAGGTATTCAAGTCAGCAAGAGAGGATACTTTCGAGGTATTTTTAGTGTATTCTTGTGTATTTAGAGTTGGTGCAGACAAAACAAACATTGAGGTTATTATAAAGGTTCAAGGCTACGTGGTACATTTTTTACTAGAGGTACACTGGAGAATGTCTTTGAAAGTGCATAGCCAAGCTGAAGGCTTACACAAATGTTTCCTTTGTTTAGGTAATTTGGGAATTAGCCAATGCAAAAGACAAGTGATCTTTGGGTATTCCACCGCAACTAGTGCGGACTGCCAACAGCAATAAGTATAAATTTTAAGTGTGATTGAATGAGCGACCACCTGACCTATAGGGCCTGCGGACCCGGGAACGGACGAACTGACGAACTGACCGGGGAAAGCAAGCGCTCCCCTCCCACCCCGACTCCCAAACGCCCGGGACAAAAGAACTACATTGCCCATAAGGCCGGAGCTCCCGCGGGGCATCCTGGGTCGCGTAGTCCGGGTTCCACAAGTTGCTCACGCTGGAAGCTGCCGGCGACACGCCTGCGCCAACATGGCGGCGCCTATTCGGGGCGCATCTGTTCGCTACGGGTTTGGGCCGGGGCGGGGGTCTGGGCTTTAGGCAGTAAGTGGAGCTGGCGGCCGGGGTTCTGGGGAGGGATCTGGGGGGCGTAGGGACCGTGTGGGCGGCACGGCCTGAGGAGGGAGAGGCGAGGGACTTCCGGGCCGGCCCGGGGACGCGGAGTTCTGGCGTCGGGTCAGTGGTCCTCGGCAGGAGGACTTCGGCCTCCTCGCGCCCCGGGCACGGGGTGACTGGGAGGGCCCGAGGGCCTGGCCTAGGCCGGGAGTGGGAGAGGCGGGAGTCCCGGCCACGAGCTCGAGGTCGGACTTCTGAGTTCCACTGCTTGTGCTTCTCTTTTGAGGAAAGCGTTGAACAGGAAAATAAGTGCATTTCAGCGTTTCCCGTCACTTAGGCGCTGTGCAGGGAGCTTTGCATTTCTCGTTTCCAGGCGGCCCTCCGCCGCGCCGCACTCACGGGAGGCCCGGAGCGGGTGGCCTGGTCCCTGGGGCCGACGTCAGGACCGCCGGGCACCGACCCCGGCCTTTTGCTCCGTAATTTTCATGGTCGTGAACCTCCTCGCGACTCTCCAGCCTGCGGGCCACGCACTTAGCTGCGGTAAAGGGTAATTAGCTCCGTTGAATTCATTCCAGTGTCATGATCCGGTAGGAGGAGTATGCGAAGCAGAGATTTTAGGGAGGGGTTGACCGCCCCGGGTCCTGGTCGGCTCTCAGGGCCCAGGCTGGCCTCCGCCGCCCGGCAGTAGGTCGGCTGTGGCGACGGGTTTCCTTTGTTTTCCTTCGTGAGGCCAGGATGCCTTTTTAAGAACGGCGGCGGCTCGTGGTGAGCCAGCCCCTGTGCACTCAGCGCCTTTCTTTAACCGTCGCTTGGTTGTTTCAGTGACTCCGCGTGCTAGGTGGGATCCCATGTTACGGGGAAGGAACACAGGTTCAGTCACTGGCCCGGGGAAGACTTGGAAATAGAGACTCCCAGGGATCAGGGAGGGCGACGGGGAGAAAGTCTGTTGTAAAAATAAAAGCATTTTATAACATGTCCTCTTTCTTAAAGGTAATATTTAGTTTCACAATGTTTGGGGACCTATTTGAAGAGGATTATTCCAGTGTATCAACTACTAATCAGTATGGAAAAGGAAAAGAATTAAAGGCCAAACCACTGGAGCCACCTGCTCCTAGAGAGTTTACCAATTTAAGCGGAATCAGAAATCAGGGTGGAACTTGCTACCTCAATTCCCTTCTTCAGACTCTTCATTTTACACCTGAATTCAGAGGTATGCTATATCACGTGCGTTTGCTTAGTAGCCCGTAACCCTCATCTCCAAGCCGTTGTGCAAGATCACAAAGAGACAGAGTATCGTAAAGGTGTATTCTACAGCCTGTGTTTGTTGTTATTGTGACACACAAAGTGGTAATGTGGAGCTTAAGTTATCTTAAGTATATTCTATGTAACCCCTGTAATATTTAGTAACAAAATTTAGAAAGGCAGTATTACTTTTCTAATTCTTATCATTGAAAAGACAACATAAAGACAGTTTTGTCATGAGTACTGGCCTTCATTATTGTTATACTATTTGTATTTTTGAGTGTTAAAATTTCTCCAAAGTAATAAACACATAAGCCAGAGTTACCCAAAGCAATTATATCATTTGGGATGGGGAGGGGTGTCACGTTATTTAAACAGTTCATAATCTGCCGTTCTGCAATTCAGAAAACTCTGACAACCTGATATGATCTAAATTTGTTTGAGTGTTAGAACCTGACCTGATGTGAAGCCTTTTATAGTCTAGTTATAATATTCACTCGGTTGAATATTCATTCATTTGTTACAGGAATATTAATCTTCTTGATTAACAGGTACTGTTTGTCCCAGACCCTGCTGAGGGTGTAAAGTTAACATCATGTTAACCTTTTCTTCATATTATCTTTCTAAAATCTGGAAATAGTGAATTTCAAAAACCCAAGAAAGATGTTAGACAAAGGGATTGTGTGCAAGGAACAGAAACCCACTCAAATTAACTAAATTTCAAAGGGAATTTATTATAAGAATGTAAGGAAATATCCCAGAAATGACCTACAGGAAGCCAGCCCAACCTTTTCGGGCCCTAATTTCTTGCTCCTGTTTCTCTCTGCATGTTTATCCCATTCCCATCTCTGCAGACTAGCTTCCTCCACAGGAGTCTTCACCTCCGCGTTGTCTTGATTTCAGGGTGAACGTTATTTTGCCTTCACATGACCCTGACTGGGGCCCCCAGCTTTGTGTGGTTTTGTAGTTTAGCTCTCCACAGTGTCTCTGTTTTCTGAGGACGGACAACCTGGTTCATTCGGTGTCTACTGCCACATTCCCCTTACCACCACTGCACGTTTATCAAATCTTTGTAACATTCTCTGTTGCTTCTGAGCTTAAGAAAGACTTCCTCCCTCCAGAGATTTAGTAAATATTTACCGTGTCCCCTTCCGAGGGCCATTCTAGTGGATTGGACTGCATATGGGATTTAAGAGTGGGGCCTCTTCTTGACTCCATCCCCACCATAAAAATCTCTCCCTGTTGCATTCAGTAATTCCACCATAAGAATTTTTCTGTCGGAATTTTTCTGTCGGATTTTAGTAGATCCCTTGGGGGTGGGGGGGGGGGGCGGAGATAGAACTTTTCCAAGTTTTAATATTGTTGAAGTTAAAGGGCAACTTAAAGTAGAAAAGTAGCCTTAAAAAGAGACTGAGGCAGGTGTTTGGGGTGGAGCAGGTCATGATGAGTACCCCTAAGCAAGAATAGGGCTGAGAGTCCCAGGACATCTTCTTAGCAAAGGGGATCACCAGCCAAGCATGTGGGTTGATATCTTAGTGGGGATTGTGAACTCCTTGTAAGGCCTGGCATGAATCCCAGTGCTTATTGAAGGGGAAGTATAATTGGGAAAGGGTAAGGACTGGGGGAGGAAAGTGTTGGAGCTTCTTGGAATCATTTTATGGAGTTAGGCTAGATTGGGTTTCACTGTACTCCCAGTTTAGTGTTGCTGAGAGTAGTGGGAGATGATTGTAAAAGTCCTTGTAGTTCATTTTTTCCCAGTTCCCCCCAGGAATTACGGAGGAGTATAACATTCACAATAGTAATCACTAGGCAGGAGTGGTTGCCAGTAAGGGACAACACCCATCCCATCCCTTCTCTCCCTGGAGTATATCAAAGTTCCCAGTAGGAGTTCCTATCTAGGTTTGAATACAGACTTCCCAAAAGATTCATATATTTCCTCATTGGGTGGCATAGCGAGATGCTGTATTTAAAAAATTCCGGGGACTGGCTTGGGTTACCAACTTACTTTTCTAGGTAAGACCACTAACATCTGTTATCACCCTCAACCCAGGAAAAATATTTACATGCCCCAAAAAGGAAGGGTATAATCTCAGAGTTAAAGGTGGTCCTTCTCAGGAAAGGATGGCTTGCTGTTGATCAAATACAGAACTATTATTTGTTGTATTTCCTGATACTCCTTAGGTAGCTCTAGGGACCTACTGCCTATGGCCATCACAGATTTCTGATGTTTCTGCTCTTAGTTTTATATGAATAATTTTCCTTTTCTAGACCTTTCATGCTGAAACCTTAGCATGCCCTTTATAGTCAATGCTTAAAAATAATATTACTAGAAAGTAAAATGTGTAAAGGTATAAACATTGCTGCAATCATATTGCTGAATTGTTAACTGATTTTATTTATTGGTGGCCTTGGTTTTCTAAAATGAAATAATGTCACTTACATCTCTGATTCTACTTTTTATGTCTAGAAGCTTTATTTTCTCTTGGCCCAGAAGAGCTTGGTTCTTTAGAGGAAAAGGATAATCCTGATGCAAAGGTATTAAATCTATGATTTACAGGGGTGGTTGTTGTTTTGGAGTACTGAGGGAGTGTTTTTTAAGGAAGGAATTAAATTTCTTACAGAAATCAATAATTTTATTAATTAATTACCAAATATGATTATTATTTTCAGAAAGTGACTTAGCTTATACCCTACTGACAATGGAACAATTAATTTTTCAAATGTAATGTCTCTGCTGCTGCTGCTACTGTGTTTATTCTTTCTTCTGGTGAAGGAAATATTTGCAAATGGTCCACACTAGCCTAACAAACTCTATTTAATGCACTTATTTGTAATAACAACAAATAACCAGTATTCATTCACTTCGGTATTCTGGAAATAAATTGAATGAGGAATTGGTTTATCATAAGTGCAGATCTAATGATGTTCCTCCCCTGCTTAAACATCATTCAGAAGTTTGTCGCTTTCAGGCTAAAATCAGTACTTCTTACGAGGAGTCTTTCATGATCCAGCCCAGTGCTTCTCAGGCCACCTGTGCAGCAAAGGGCCAGTTTTTGTGTATTTTTAAAAATTCCCAATCTGTTGCAGATTATACTTCTGTGGGATATAATAAAGATGTCATGACAATGTCAGATTGCCATAAAAGTTTCTAAAGGCTGATTCTCACTTTAGATGCTTAAATTTGGTCTGCAAACTAGGCTCTGACCAGCTTCTCTGTCAGCCCAGGCTTCCAGCCCAAATAAGACAGGAACAGGCTTGGAACCTACGGGAAGAAAGTGAGGCAGGTGCAGCCCGTCTATGACTGGAAAATTCCTCATGAGAGTATGTCTGTATCTGAGGCATTTTAGAGAAAGAATGAACTATTAGAGACTTAAATTACTATCCGTCTGTAATCAATGAGGTAGTTTTTTAAGGCTTCTTTGGGTTTTAGTATTGACCTGAACTATGTCTAGGTAGAAAACTCCAGATAGCTAAAACGCTTTGGATTGAGTTTTTTTTTAATTGATTGTTTTTACAGAGAGGAAGGGAGAGGGATAGAGAGTTAGAAACATCGATGAGAGAGACACGTCGATCAGCTGCCTCCTTCACACCTCCTAGTGGGGATGTGCCCGCAACCAAGGTACATGCCCTTGGCCAGAATCGAACCTGGGACCCTTCAGTCCGCAGGCCGACGCTGTATCCACTGAGCCAAACTGGTTAGGGCTGGATTGAATTTTTGAAGAAAAACAATCACCCTTTGTAATAAGATTTGTAAACTTTCTTCTGGGTGAACTGAGTGAATTAGGAGATATAAGAAAATTAGTATGCAGTTCTTTTAAAATCCCCAAACCACATTGAAAAGACTTATTTAGAAATGCATTTGTTCTCATTCAGGTTCGAATCATACCTTTACAGTTACAGCGGTTGTTTGCTCAGCTCCTGCTCTTAGACCAGGAAGCTGCCTCCACAGCAGACCTCACTGACAGCTTTGGGTGGACAAGCAATGAGGTACGGAGGTCAGCTTCTCTAAGAAACATTGCCGGCAGTGACGAGTAAACACTGGTTTAATGTTATCTAACTTCTTTAATTTTGTTTTAGGGTCTCAATATACTATTTAAATATTTACTCTCTTGTTGTTAAATAATTACAAGCCAGAACTATATTTTTGGACACTTGTTTGCAGGGTTTTATGAGCAGTTATGATTTGGGGGTGGGGAGAAGGTTGTGGATACAGAGAGAAGTATAGGAGTTTATTTTTACAATTTATACCCTGAGAATCTTTGTATGGACTAGTTGAGGTAGAACACCTATTACAAAGAGCTTACCATTTATATAGCAAACTGCTTGATCAGCTTAAAAAGCCGCCTAGCAATAATTCTGTCTGCCTCTGTGACGTGCTCTTGGTTTTGAATCCGGGTTTCTGATTTGAACATATGCTTCAAGCAAAACTATAAACTCATCCTTGGCAGGTCTTTTCACTTTCCTTTCCCGGCCTTTCTCCTGTCTCTCTTCATTGTCTTCCTGTGTCCTATTGTAAGACTTTCTTTCCTTGTTCTCTTTGTGTCCCTAAGGGTATGGCACTGTGTACAAACACAGAACATTTGACAGCAACAAGTAAATAAGCTGTTAGTTGTATAAAATAAAACCAAGTATGATTTTTTTTTATGAAATAGATGTGCTGCTCTGCCTGTTCATATTTTTGTTTTGTAATAAAACTGAAAATAGGTGGTGGTCTCTTAACCTGTTCTCAGCCCGTTTAGATTAGTCATCCTTATGTTTGATCGAGGCTTACCTTTGGATTTGATAAATCTTGTGGGTTGTTTTTTTTTTTTTAACATCACTTTAAAAATCTGTTTTTAAAAATGTGAAGCACAAAATCATATATAAAAGTTACCTGTTTTATAGGAAATGAGGCAACATGATGTGCAGGAACTGAATCGAATTCTCTTTAGTGCTTTGGAAACTTCTTTAGTTGGGACCTCCGGCCATGATCTCATCAATCGTCTATATCATGGGACCATTGTTAACCAGATTGTTTGTAAAGAATGTAAGAATGTCAGTGAAAAGCAGGTGAATATGCAAGTGTTTTAGTAATAAGTTATATTGTTAAGAATAATTCATACAGTTAAATTTGTGATGTACCATGTGAGGATTAAACTGTTTATTTCTGGAAATCACTTTATTGGTTTTTTTCTTTTACTCTCACTACACCTAAGTCATAAGTTTATAATCCAGATTTCTTCATGTAAACTGAAAGAAGCAAATATCTTAAAACATAGTTTTAATGTTTTATTCCTTACTCTGATAGTTAGAAAATAGAGTTGGGAGATGTTTGCAAGTAGAGATCTGTGGCCAAATAAAGAAAGTGACTTCATCATGGTTAGTGGTGGAATATTATCAAGTTAATTAGGGAAGTAATAAAAATAGGGTATTGACAAATATTTGTAATTAAATATTGGATTTAGTTTATTAATGTCTTTAAGAAGGTTCATTTGTACATTTATGCTTATATTTACATGTTATATGTTTTAAAATATATGTTTATTACATATAAACATATATAAAGCCATTATAATCATGTTTAATCCAGTATAACCTACAATACTTTGTCATGACACAGATTGTCCATTCAATATAATTGGAAATTTGTTCATGTAAATATAATAATCTCCACTTACTCTACCTATCTTTGACAGCAAATGATTTAATCTGAACAGCTGTCCTTTAATAAAAATCTTTTGTTATGGCAAGAGTTATAGAAAGTTTCTGTATTTGATAGTATGAGTAAAAAATTAAATGCCATTTTCTAAATGTTGCATTAATTGCTTTTTTGGCACAGATATTTTCTTCTCTTTCTATTTTTTTATGAGTACTGGGGATAAAAGATACTTTTTGATTCTTTTTGTCTGTGCTAATAGGTTTGGCCAGCCTAATTTGGAAATATTCAGGTGTTGTGTGTCTTTGAATTACTATATAATGACCTCTATAATAATACATCACAAACAAATTTCAAACCATTTTGTATATTAAGGCACATGATAAATTACAGAAATTAACTTTTCACATTCATATATTACAGACCATATCTAAATGTTACTTGTATTACTTTAGATTTCTATCATGAACTTAGCACTGTTATTTTATAATCCCAATAATGCCTTTAATGCTATTAAAACTAAATATAAACTTGTCAGATTTTCCAGGTTTTTATTACTAAAAACATGTAATTCAAATGAAGTTACAGTATAATTTATAGACTCCCATTTTGCAAAATATCCTCTTAATTTTCATTAAGAATACTTTTGTATCTTGGCTCAAAATTATGTTTTTTTTTTAACTTCTTCAGTATGTGTTAAACCAACCCTGGCAGAATCAGATGAGTAAGCAGAATTTCATTTGAGTATTCAGCCCTCCCCTTGCTGTTCTAGTCTAGGGACTCGACACTAATAAGTCCTACATGTACACACTTCTCAATTCAGATGTATATTTGTCATTTGTCTTAACTCCTGATAAAATAGGTTTTATTGTATCTACAATGAACTCGTTCCTGATATATTTTAAGCTCAGTTACAGTTTGTTTTAGAAAAGATAATTTGGTTATGAATTTCACCATATCGGATCAGGAGATCTATACCTTCATATGTAAAGTATTTTAGAAAAAATATATCTGATTATTTTCATTATGTGTATGATATATATGTGAACTGTGAAAGTGTTTTTTCTGTTTTATGTTTATGTGTATTTTAGGAAGACTTCTTAGATCTAACAGTAGCGGTCAAAAACGTAACAGGTCTGGAAGATGCACTCTGGAACATGTATGTAGAAGAGGAAGTGTTTGATTGTGACAACTTATACCACTGTGGATCTTGTGACCGGCTGGTGAAAGCAGCAAAGGTAAAGACAGACACTCTGCCTTTTCTTAGGTTGCCCACTTAGTACTTTAGCAAGAAGGTCTATCAAGTGAAGTCAGCTTGTTTGAAACTGAAGCTGCTAATTAATACTAAGGATCGAAAACACATTTACATGTTATATATCTATATTTTAATTATTACAGTAAAGGCTTTTTTAAGCTTTCAACTCAATAATTTTCTCCACTTCTTTCTTTCTCAGGAAAAAATTTATTTGTACCTCAGTGTTTCTTAAATACACCTTTTGTTGATAAACTCCTCACCACCACTGCTTTTTGCAAATTACCATTACAAAGAAGGCAATATGTTTTTATTTCTGCCAGCCAAGATGCTTGTTGAGCTTTCCTTTCTTTGTCTACCACTATGAAAATAGATGGCTTTCTTTACTTTCTGTATATGCACTTATTTTACAGTTTCGATATATGTACATATCCCCTTCCCAACTCTAGCAGATCTAATATGCCCTAATAAAAGGGCTTGACAGTACTTCTAGGTTTCTTTTTGTATAGCAAAGCAAAACACAGGATGAAAGGAGGGTAGGATGTAAGCAACGGTTTTTTCTGCAGTGTGGCATCAACTCCGCTGCTGCCATTGTTATCCACAGTGGTCACTATTCCACTGCTGGTGGATGGTATCATAGGCTCTTCCTAGCATGATGAACTGGAGCTCGAGTCACTCGGTGGTTATTGAGTACTCACTGAAAGAACAACCACAAAAGACATATCTTTGCAGTTACTCTGTTACGACAATAAAAACGTATTTACAGCTGATAATGACTGACTTTTCTAACAAAGAAAATGAGGAATGATTTAGATAACACACGATATTGATTTGGATCCTGGTCATTGTAGGTGAAAATGTAATAAAAACAATAAACTCATGCCTGTAGCTTTCACAATAGGATTTGAACCAGGGTAAATATTATACTGTTTAGTCCATACTTCTATCCAGCCTTTATCCCTTTAGGAACCCTAAATAGAGAGGTTTATTGTTTTCTTATTTAGTTTGTATCTCATCTTTGGCATTACGACTACAATCTAATAAAATAAATATAAAATTCAGAGGATAAAAAGTTTTGAAAGATACTTAAATACATTTTTAGTTTTACTTGGGCTTAATTGGCACATTAGTAAAACAAAAACCTTTTGTTAAACAAAAGCAGTTCTTTTATACATCTTGTATATCATTGGTTTAATTCTTTTTCAGTGGAAATATTTTGATCTTGATACTTTTTTAAAATACGTTTTTATTGATTTCAGAGAGGAAGGGAGAGGGAGGAAAGGGATAGAAACATCAGTGTGACAGTCTGTTCGATTCTTCTTTGCCTCTAATTTTTTTCAACAGTTTGTAATATTGTTGAACAATAAAATTTTTTTAAAAAGTAAAAAAAAACCAAGACACCAGTGTGAGAATCATTGATCAGCTGCCTCCTGCACGCCCCCTACCCGGAATTGAACCATGACTTCCTGGTTCATGGATTGACATTCAACTGCTGAGCCACATCAGCTGAGCTTATCTTGATACTTTTAAAATTACATTCAGTTATAGTTGCATTAGATTTATTGCATTCTAAATTTAGGTTGTACTACCTAAATTAATGCATATTTTCTTGTTTTGAGCAGTCTTTCTTTTCTCAGCCACATCGTAGTTTAGTTTCTTAGACTTATTTTTTGAGCTTGTTTGAAAATCTACCATGTGGTTAAATTGCTGTTTTATCATTTAACTTTTTTTAATTATCCACTTGATTTTTAGGATTGTTTTACATACATTTTTAGGAATGTTTAATATTTATGATTTTGGATAATTTTATATGTGGGGAAGGATGTTTTGCCCCCCTTACATGCCATTAGTGTAAGAGGGTTGGGAAAAGCTGATGACTTTTTTAAAAAATTGATTTTAGGGAGAGAGAGAGAAATATCAGTTTGTTGTTCCACATATTTATGCATTCATTGGTTGCCTCTTGTACGTGCCCTGATCTGAGACCAAACCCACAACCATGGCATGTCAGGATGACACGCTAGCCAAATCAGCTACCTGGCCAGGGCTAAAAGCTGATGACTTAAAAAAAAAAAAAAATGCTTAATTATGTGGTTCGTTTTAAAGCAAGAAATTTTTTAAAAACTTCTTACCTGCTTGTAAGAACAATAACTATAAAACCCCAATCAGTAGATCTTAATGTTTGGGGAGTTAGAGCACTTTTGAAAGTCTAATGAAAGCTATGGATCTTCTCCTCAGAAAAATACATGAACATGTACAAATTTGATATTTCAAGGGCCCAGATCCATTGAAAGAGATCTGGAGATCCCAGATTAAGAGCTCCAGTTCTTAGTAAATAAAAGGAAGAAGATGAAAGGCTAGGACTTGGGCAGGAAAGAAACATTGTTAGGGAGGGGACTATCCAGTTATAACATGCTCATCAGATAGCCTTGATTTTAGGGTATGAACACTAAAAACATAAAATTGGGTTGTAAATTTTAGTTGTAAGCATAAATGAGTGATACCACTTTTAGTCCTGTAAAATAGATGAGTTTATATCAAGGGCTATATTCAGTTCATCGTGATGAGTTTGTGATTTAAGGACATATTCCTCTTAAAATTATGTCATAATTTGCTTTTTTATATGTTAAGAAACATGTATTCTTTATGCAACTGCTTTTTAAAAACTTAAAAAATTTTTCTTTTAACAGTCGGCCAAATTACGTAAGCTGCCTCCCTTTCTTACTGTTTCGTTATTAAGATTTAATTTTGATTTTGTGAAGTGTGAACGATACAAGGAAACTAGCTGTTACACATTCCCTCTTCGGATCAATCTCAAGCCTTTTTGTGAACAGGTTTGAACTCTTTTATTTTTAAATTCTTTTTTTTCTCCCTCTCAATATTGAATTCTTAACTGACCTGGTTTTCAGTTGGCTTATTGCAGAATCTCAGCCATGGCACTATGCTGTCCCATGCATTGTAGGATGTGAGGCAACATTCCTGGTTGCTACCTGATGATAGCAGCAACCTCCCCCTCCTCTCCACTAGTGACAAAAATGTATTCAGACCTTGTCAGATCTCCATGTCTCCTGCAGGAAGGGGAATTGGTAAAATCACTTCTAGCTGAGAACTCCTGATTTATTACAGTCCTTTTGAATTTCCAAAGTATGGATTTGTTCTCACTTCTTTTTATTAAACTCTCTTGAAAAAGCTTTGATATGAAATTTAAGAGCAAAATTAGAAGTCACCTCACATTAAAAGAAGTTACCTTAAATTGGCACTTTGCTATTTGGATTTAGTTTACTTTAAATGTAGTAATGAATTACACATCTAGAAAGTGAACAGGTAGCTGCAACTTCACTAGCCTGGGATTTGTAGTACTTAAGACTTGGGCAAGAGAAAGTTTGAAAACAAATTAATTGCATAATCAACCTACTTTATAAGCCATTTAAAAATATTTTCTATGTAATTGTTATACATGTCAAGATCACAATGACAAGACTGATGTATTTCTTGTTACAAATCATTCTTTATATGTTTATTAAAACCAGAACATTTATTAGCTTGCTATTGAATTTCTATGCATGAAAGTAATTTTTAAAAATATTCTTAAATTTAGATGGGTCTTCCTCTACTTCAAGCGTAATTACTGAGCTTTTTGGTTGTTTTATTATATGAATTAACATTCAAAGGTTGTAATTTGTGTTGGCCCTGAGTTTGTTATTGGACACACAGAATAAATAGTTTTTCCAGTGTTGGTGGACTTTTCCCTCCATTTACTGCCTGAAAAAAACACACACACACATAAAAACTGTTTTTCAGGATAATTGAGTTAATTATTTTTTCCAGTTTTATTGAGAAATAATTGACATGCATCAGTTTATAAGTTTAAGGTGTACAGCATGATAGCTTGATTTTCATGTAGATGAAATAATTGCCACAACAGGCTTAGTTAACATCCATCATCTCATGCTGGGGTCCAACCCCAGCAGGTCCAGGGGTCCCCAAAGGTGTGGACGGAGTTGGCGAAGAAGGAATGCTAGGGAGACAGCGTTCAGTTGATCAGCAGCCTAGCCAGGATCTCTAGCCAGGATCTTCAGCCAAGTTCTGGTCTGGATCTCCAGCGAAGTTCTGGTTTGGATCTCCAGCCAGGTTCTGTGTCCATGTTCTCTTGCTAGGTTCTCCAGGTTCTCCAGCCAGGTTCTGTAGCCATGTTCCCTCGCTAGGTTCTTCAGCCAGGTTCTGTCCAGGTTCTCCAGCCAGGTTCAGTCACCAGGTTTTAGTCAGGTTCTCTTGCCAATTTCTGTAGTCAGGTTCAGTCCAGGATCTTTTGCCATGTTCTCTCCAGCGAAGTTCTTCTGTCTCTAGAGAACGTTCTGTGTAGGTTCTGTGCCTCCTGGTTCTGTCTTCTGAGTTCTGTGTTGTTACATCTGTATTTATACCAGTTGATTCCAATCCTATCAATCTCTATTACAAAGGTTAGGGCGTTTCTTATCTCCATTCCGGGGAGTAAAGATTATGTAGCTTAAGCATGATTGTTCGTAGTTAAAGTGATTAATTACCCGCCTGGCACTTAGTTAAGAGGTTTTATTCCCTCCCTAACTTCAGGGGAAAATCCCTGCCTGGGGAAACAACCTTTCTCAGAGACTTTGGTTAAAACACATAGTGCCAAAAAGGTGAGCAAACATATTAAGAACAGTATGCCATATATGCCAGGTCCCTTGAAACAGCAAGCATGGACCGGCTCCCGGCAATCTCATATAGGAAAAGTTTTGTCCTTTTATAAACAGCAGTTTGTCAAATGATTTTTAACATACTTTGAAATAACAAAACTGAAATAAGGAGAACATTGAGCACTTATCCAAGGAATTTGCAATATTTCTTTTTGATATCTGTGTTAATGAAAAATAATTACCACTTCTCATCTTTGTTTATATCTCTCTTGTCTTTTGCCTGAACCAGACATTTAAAAAAAGAATGCTGCTTACTTTAATAGTATAATTTTTTAAGCAAATACATTTTCTCAAATAATTGGGATCCCTTCAAATAGCACCCATATGCAAAGTATCTCTTAACCTAAAGTAGATTTTTCTTTTAAATGCCAGTGTAGGTATTCATCTGTTGGGTCAGTCATATTATAGAGCGCATTAATTACAGAAAAGTTTGATCATAGAATTAATAAATTAACAAAAAACTTTTTCATTCCACTAAACTGCCTCACAAGCCCAGCTAGTATTCATAATTGCTAAATTCCTCTTATATTCAGAGGACCAACATGTCAGGAGCGGTGACAGATACGGCTTTGACTTTGAGGCACGTGACAAACCTAGTTGGAACACAGGAAAAATTTACCAGCTCAAGACCACATTTATAAAGTGGCAAAATAGGTATCATAACAAAGATGGGCTTGCCAAGATCACAGACACACTGATAGGCAAGTGTGTTTTGTTATCACATTGGTTTACATGATCTTAGCCAAAGTACATAAAAGTAGCATCTTGTTTGGGTATGTGTTTTCATATTTAAGCAAGACACAGAATGTGATTGGTGTAGTGTGTTTGGTATTGGATCAATGATAGATAATCTTCTAAGAATTAATAATTTTAAAATTTAAAGTCAGTTCAAATTTATCTTAATTTACCCTTAAAGAACAATAATAAACAGTGAAATTTTTATTTCAGTAGTTAAAATTCTTTTGCCCTTTGGTTATGTATCTTCCCACTTTGTGTAAACTATATCCATGTTTATGTTCTTTTGTAGAGTCAACTGGATGACTTGGAATACATGTATGACCTCTTCTCAGTTATTATACACAAAGGTGGTTGCTACGGAGGGCACTATCATGTGTATATTAAAGATGTCGATCATTTGGGAAACTGGCAACTTCAGGTGAGCATGGACATTAGTTTAGAAGTATCTTTGAAATATTTTTCCTTTTTTAGTCCTATTTGATGAAGATAATCTTTTGCCATTTATTATGTATTCACTCTGTGGAATACTTTTATAGGCACCGAAAGTGAGTATAGATAGTTTAAAATTTTTATTTCTAAACATTTTCATACTTACAGAAACATAACCAGCAGAGTACAAACACGTCCTGTATACTCTTCACCTAGATTCTCCAATTAACATTTTGCCACATTTGTGCAAGCACACACTCTTTGTACACACACATGCACACGTGTGCGTGCACATACACACAGTGTTAACATTATGATTATTAGTGCTGAACCATTTGAAGTTAAGTTTATCCCTAAATACGTCAGTGCTTATCTCGTGAAAATGAAGACATTCCCTTACATAAGCAGAGATCAAAATAAGGAACTTCAGCACTGATACCATCTTTTTAGCTAACATTTAATTTATATTTAGATTTCACCATTTGTCTGATCCAAATCCTTTGTAGCATTTTCTTTCCCACTCTAGTATCAAGTCCAGGATCACGAACTACATTTAGTTAGCATATTGCTTAAGTCCTTTATTTTTTTTTTATTTTATTTTTTTTAAATATATTTTATTGATTTTTCACAGAGAGGAAGGGAGAGAGATAGAGAGTCAGAAACATCGATGAGAGAGAAACATCGACCAGCTGCCTCCTGCACATCTCCTACTGGAGATGTGCCCGCAACCCAGGTACATGCCCTTGACCGGAATCGAACCCGGGACCCTTCAGTCCGCAGGCCGACGCTCTATCCACTGAGCCAAACCGGTTTCGGCAAGTCCTTTAATCAGTAATTCCTTAGCTTTTCTTCTGTCTTTCATGGCACCAACCAAAGATGATGAAGATTTTCTTCCTATGTTGTCTTCTAAAAGTTTGTGGGATTTTTTTTAGGTTTGGGGTTTTTGGATTTTTATTTACTTTTAAAAACCTTTATTTTACATTTATTGGGCTGACATTGGTTGATAAAATTATATAGGTTTCATGTGTACAGTTCTATAATGCATCATCTGTATATTGTATTGTATGTTCTTATCCCAGTTAAAAGTTTGTTTTTCATTTACATTTAAAATTTCCTTCTTCCTGGAATGATCTGTGAATGTTGTGGTATTGTTTTTTTTTTTCATTTGGGTACCCAACTGCCCATTACCATTTATTCAATAATCAATTTTACCCACCAATCTAGAATGCCAATCCTGTTATATCAATTGTTTATGTATGTGTGACTCCATTTTGGGACATGCTTTTCTGCTCCATACTTCTTTTCCATTCCTAGGCAAACACCACATTGTTAATTTCTGAGCTTTAAAAGCAGGCATGCCATGTGGTAGGGCGAGGTCTCCCTCTGTGTTATTCTTCAGGAGGGTTGTGCCTATCCCTGCTCTTTATGCTTCTTTGAGCATTTCTAGAATCAGCTATTCTCTTAGATGCTTAGTGGGGTTTTTAATCTACATATGAAAACAATATATCTTTTCATTTTTTAGTGCTTCTTTAACATTTTATGAAAAAGTTTTGAATAGTCTCAAGAAAAGAACTTCCAGATGTTCTGAGGAAAAGCCTGAACTGAGATTCT
Organism: Myotis myotis; assembly: GCF_014108235.1. Lineage (NCBI taxonomy): Eukaryota > Metazoa > Chordata > Mammalia > Chiroptera > Vespertilionidae > Myotis > Myotis myotis. The sequence continues at coordinate 32,672,542 of NW_023416390.1, read as the reverse complement.
AGTTCCAATTATTTCCAATGGGCAAAATTATGATGCATTACTCATCAACCCCAAACTCTCCACCAATTTTTTAAATGTAACTAAAACACAATAAAATGTCAAAATGTAAGATACAAATCATTATGTTAATTAGGATGTAGAATACTTAAAAACATATCTTCTTGATTATCAAATAATTAATTATGTTATTAATGAATAGTTGCTCCACATGTAGTAATGTGGCTTCTGTTAGTGCTGAGTGAGAAAATGTTGTAACACTGTATTGTGCTAGAAGCTTTACTTATCTCACAATCCTAATTTATAGATGAGGTCAGAGAGATGAAAATAACTTGTCCAGGATTATTCAAGCAAAGCTGGAATTCAAAACCATATACAAATTATATTGTTCTTATTGTCATTTCTCCATCTTGAAACCTCCATAACATAAACATTCCTATTTTGTTAGTTACCTTTTAAGGAATTGGAGATTTTTTATATTTAAAAAATTTTTTTTTCATTTTATATTAATATTACTTTGTATTAGTTCCAGATGTACATCATAGTGGTTAGACAATCATGTACTTTACAAAGTGTTTCTCCTGTGATAGAAACTTTTTTATTGTTTTCTTTTCTAGGAGGAAAAAAGTAAACCAGATGTGAATTTGAAAGATCTTCAGAATGAAGAAGAGATTGATGATCCACTGATGATTCTAAAAACAATCTTATCACAGGTAGAGTGTGTGCTTATATTTGTGTGTATCTGTATTAGATATATGTAAATGAGGTTGATTAGGTAGATTTGATACTATTTTTTTCCTTTGGACATTATATCTCTTTTTGAACTTTTATTTTTATTGGAAACTTTCTGCTTTTAAAAGAAATACATATCCATAGTAGAAAACTTGAGAGAGAAAAAACACCTAGAAAAAATATAAAAAAATAATAAGTGTAAATAAACCAAATGCTCAGTCATTGTTAACACTTTGACTATATTCTTTACATTCTGTTTTCTTTGTGTTTACACACTTATCTTGGGATTGGTTTATGGGTTTCTTTGGTATTACTATTGTCATTTTAAATAGAATTGGGATTCACTTTACATACTGTTTTAGAATTTACTGTTTCCTATATTGTCTTTTAGTATTTGTAGGATCTGAAGTTATGTCTCCTTTTTCATTCCTAATATTGGTAATACCTCATACAGATGACTTTTAATGTTTGCTTAGTACCCTTGTTATGCCCAGAGTTCGGGGTCCCCAATAATCCACCACCAGGGAGCCTCTTCTGATGCAAAAGCAGAGAGTCTTTAATACAAGCTCGCTTGGTTCCCACCCCCCCCCCCCCCCCCCGCCGCCTCCATTACTGGATGCAAGAGAGAGCCCCGAGTTCCAAGATAACAAAGTTTATATAGGGCTAGTTATTTGGGTGGGCTTAGGGGGTGACGTGGGTTACAGAGATTGGTCATTTAGGTCAGGGTTTTTCATCAGGGTCTTACAGCACAAATGTCAGGAAGTGACCAGCACATTCTGAGGCTTGGGCCGTCCCCCACTATAGCCTTATCAGGACCTTAGCTGCATTCTTGGAGCTTTATTGGTCCACTCAGGTGGTGGTTGGGGGAGTTAGGTCAATACCGGCATTCTTGTGGTCACTCAGAAAAAGAGGGGGCTTGGGCTGAGGGCCCAGCCCTACAAGGCAAGATAGGGGAGAGGGAGGGGAGTATGTTTCTGCTTTGTCCTTTCACCCTGTTGTAATAAATGGTATGTCTCCTTTCATTTATTCATTCATTTGTAAACAGTTTTTTATAATTGTTTACTGAGGACTTAGGCTCAGTCCTTGATGGTCACCATATTAGTCTACTAGGGTTGTCATAACAAAATACCACAGACTGGGTGGCTTAAATCAATAGAAATTTATTTTCTCATAGTTCTGGAAGCTGGGAGTCCAAGATCAATCAAAGTTTGGTTTCTCTTGCAGCTTCTCTCCTTGTCTGTTGTAGATTCTGCCTCCTCTTTGTGTCCCATATGCTGGGGTCTTTCCCTGAATCTGCTAGGGTTCAGGAATCTGGAGAAGGGGCTGCGATATAAATTAATAAAGAGACTAGACATGAAATATAAATTTGGGAGGCATTTTGGGGGAGCCAGGGGAGGCTTAGCTTCAGTAACTAAACTCCCTGAATCTCCTCACCCAGGGCTTTTTATTCACACATTTGCCCTATAGCAAAGCGGATATACATATCAAAGGTAAGGTTTGGTAAACAATAAAGTACCATCAAGTTGGGGGAATTGCCTTCAGCTGTTCCAGCAGCAGGTAATAACATGCAGATTTTCAGCTCTGCTCAAAGAGTCCATTCAACCTTTTGAGGACTTCTCGCATTTATTACATTTATTACGACCTGCTGGACTTAGCCTCCAGCACCCATAGGCCTTTCCTGTACATGTGCATCCCTGGTGTCTCTGTGTGTGCCTAGATTTCCACGTAGGGACACCAGTCAGATTGCATTAGGACCCACCCTAATGGCCTTGTTTTAACTTCTTTAAAGGCCCTATCCAAAAATAGCCACAGTTGAAATTTTGAAGGTTAGGAATTCAACATGGAATTTTGGTGTAGGTGCAGGTCACGTTGCATCCTGTAATGGTCACTTCTTACCATTGGTAGGTAATTGGAACAGATATTCTTAAATGACTTTGTGTTTCTTTCATAAGGAGGAGAGTAATCTGATTCTTGTTGATCTTCTGGGCCAGAAATTTTTGAAAAAGATAGGAATATCTTGGAACAAGAAGTACAGAAAACAGTATGGACCACTGCGAAAGGTAATATATGACATTCTTATAGAAAGTCCTTTTTTCATGAAATCTTATTATGATCCCACAATAAGAATTATTTGAAGAAAATTTAAGTTAGGTGAAAATAAAATCAATATTTTTGTTTAATGGTTAAAATTCCATTAAGTTACTTATTATTAAGTTAAATAATTTATCATAGAAGTAAGCAAAGAAAAGGGGAGGGGGTTTCAACCACAACAGCCAAATAATGTCACAAAGTTCATACCCTAAAACTTATCATTTTACTTATAGAAGTGTCTTCAGATATTCACCCAAATTTCACTTTACCTTTCTTTTACACACACTTCTAGTAAACTTGGTGATCTGGTTTCCTAGGCTGTACAATCAGATGTAAAAACTGTACTGCCAGAAATGAGATAACTCAACAGGAAACAAGCAGAGCAACAGAACACACAGTAAATATTTGGGAGCTATTTCTTACAGAAGCAAAGAGCTTACTTCAATAAGTGTTTAAGTGCATCCTTTAATTAGATCACAGTTGATAAATAAATGTTTAATGGCCCTGAGTTCATAGAAGGTTAAAATGGTTGGATCAATGTTTCAGTATTCATTTTTAAGTATGTTAGCTATTCAGGTTTTAAAAACATATATACTAGTAAATAACCTTTATAAGTTTGAGGAAGTTAGCTTTCATTCAGACTTGATTGATAGTTTCATCTCGGGGTTGGATTTTTATCAAATGCTGTTTGTTTTTCATCTATTGATATGATCACATAGTTTTACTCTTTTATTCTGTTATCTAGAGGCCTGGTGCATGACATTTATGCATGGGGAGGGGGATCCCTCAGCCCAGCCTGCACCCTCTCCAATCCGGGAACCCTCGGGGGATTTCCGACTGCCGATCCCAGGGATCAGGCCTAAACCAGCAGTCTGACATTTCTCTCTCACAATCCGGGACTGCTGGCTCCTAACTGCTCACCTGCCTGCCTGCCTGATTGCCCCTAACTGCCCCCCCGCCAGCCTGACCACCCCTAACCACCTCTGCCTGCCGGCCTCATCGCCCCTAACTGCCCCCACTTCCAGCCTGGTCCCCCCAACTCCCCCCCCCCCCCCCCCGCCAGCCTGGTTGCCTCTTACTGCCCCACCTGCCAGCTTGGTTGCCCCCAACTGCCTCTCTCTGCCAGCCTGATCGCCCCTAACTGCCCCCTCACTGGCCTGGTCGCCCCTTATTGCCCCCCTTCCAGCCTGGTTGCCCCCAACTGCCTCCTCCCCTCCTCTCCCCCCCTGCCGGCCTTGTTGCCCCACAAAGCCTGCTATTTGGTTGTTACTGTTACTGTGACTGTGTCCTGAACAATTTGCATATTCCTCTATTATTAGTATAGATATGGTCTATTGACTGATCTTTTTAATGTTTATAAAATCTTACATTTCTGGGTTAAATCACTTGGTCATAATATATTTTTATGTGTGGCTATATTCGTTTGAGTCATATGAATTAAGGACTTTTGTGTCTATGTTTATGAGAAATACCCATCTTTAATATTATTTTTTTTGTAAAGTCTGTCAGATTTAGTATCAGGGTTATGTAGGATTTATAAAGCAAGTTGGGAAATACTCCCTTTTTTATATTCTGGAAAAGAATTTACATAAGATTGATTATTTCTAACTGTTTAGTGAAGCTATTTAGACCTGGGACTTGTTTGTAGTATGGTTTTTAAATTATATTTTTAATTTCCTTGATTGTAGTCATTTAAGTTTTCTATTTTCTCATTTGGGAAAATTATATTTTTAAAGGAATTTGTCCTTTTATCTGTGGTTTCAAATTTATTGGCATAAAATTGTTCAAAATTCTTTTTTAGTGTATTTTTTCATTCCCAATATTAATAATTTGTGTCTTCTTTTTTTTTTTTATCAGTCTTGCTAGGGGCCTATCAAATGTATTAAACTTTTTCAAAAACAAACTTTTGCCTTTGATTTTTCTCTACTGCTCATCTCTTCTGTGTTTCATTGATTTCTGCTCTTTAATTATTTCCTTTCAACTCTGCGATTTAACTCGAACATCTTTTTTATAGGTTCTTGAGTTGGTGTCTCAGTTGTTTTTAAACCTTTTAATATATGCTTTTGTGTGTGTGTGTGTGAAGAAATGTTTATTGACTTACTCAAAATAATACATAATAATGAATATTCAAAATACAAGGAAAAACCAAGATGGCAGCATAGGTAAACACTGGAAATTACTGCCTTGCACAACTACTTCAAAAATACAACTAAAAGACAAAACGGACATCATCCAGAACCACAGGCTGGTCGAGTGGAAATTCTACAACTAGAAGGAAAGAGAAAAGCACACTGAGACTCAGAGGAGGTGCAGTGTGGAAGTAAAGTGCAGAGGTACGGAGGCGCACGTGGAAAGGGCTGGCAACTGAGGACGCGGCTGTCTTTTTCAATCGGGAGGGAGACACAAGCTCCCGACTGCTCTGAACTCCAGTTCCGGGTGCGTCTCTGGGGACCCAGACTCATACGGGGAGAAACTGGACTGTCTGGCATCGGGCAGAACTTGAGAGCGGCTTTCTCTCAGAGGTGCTTGCAGTGATTACCAAGGAACAGTGAGACCTAGGGCCTCTTAGGGCAGGGCTGAGGATCAGCTATAGCTGTTTGCTCCACCCTGTTGATTCCCTGAGACCCTGTCCCACCCAAGCTGTGCGCAGAGGCTTTTGCATATGAATGCCCCGGCCCTTTGCAATCTGAAATTACCTAACAAACTGCAGCTGGGTCAGAGAGACCCAGAACATCCAAAGAAGGCCCAAGGCCCCATAGCAGCTTGCATTGCTTCACAGCTGGGCCTCATCTGGGTACCTCTAAACCCCAAACAAAGAAGAGGAATCTGCAGATCTCTCTAGCTCCTGCTGGGTAGCCTCAGGCAGAGGCTAAATTAGCACCTCCTTAGAGATCCAAGAGCAGGATACCCAGTGGTCAGAGTGGGACCATCCAGATTACAACTCCTCAGATCCATAAGGGACACACTCAGGGGGCAGACTCAGTGAGCACCAAAGCCCCACTGAAGCAAGTCTTGCCCCAGAAGGGTGTCTCCAGCACAGAAGTTCTCCCACCATAACCACAGCTGATTCTCACAGACAATTGGCCTGGAGGTCAATTCCTTTCAGTGACACAACAATCAAGGCTTAACTACAAGAAGACTGTGCACAAAGCCCACAAAGGGGTGTACCAAGAATGTCAACCTCGGTAATTCGGGAGGCTGAGCTACTGGGTCCTATAGGACACCTAGCACACAAAGCCACTCTACCAACATAAAAAATGCGGAGACAAAGAAACAGGTCACAAATGACAGAAATGGAGGAAAGCCAACTACTGGATACAGAGTTTAAAACCACGCTTATAAGGTTTTTCAAGAATTTTCTAGAAACCACCGATAAATTTATTGAGACCCTCGAGGATATGAAAAAGGACCAACTAGAAATTAAGCATACACTGACTGAAATAAAAAATATTATACAGAGACCCAACAGCAGACTAGAGGATCCCAAAATCAAGTCAAAAATTTGAAATACGAAGAAGCAAAAAACGCCCACCCCGAAAAACAAAAAAAAGAATCCAAAAATATTAAGATAGTGTAAGGAGCCTCTGAGACAGCTTCAAGCGTACTAACATCGAATTATAGGGGTGCCAGAAGAAGAGAGAGAGCAAGATATTGAAAACCTATTTGAAGAAATAATGACAGAAAACTTCCCCTACCTGGTAGAAGAAATAGACTTACAAGTCCAGGATGCTCAGAGAGCCCCAAACAAAAAGAATCCAAAGGGGACCACACCAAGACACATCATAATTAAAATGCCAAGAGGAAAAGACAAAGAATCTTAAAAGCAGCAAGAGAAAGAAAGGCAGTTACCTACAAGGGAGTACCCATACGACTGTCAGCTGATTTCTCAACAGAAACTATGCAGGCCAGAAGGGAGTGGCAAGAAATATTCAAAGTGATGAATAGCAAGAACCTACAACCAAGATTACTTTATCCAGCAAAGCTTTCATTCAAAATTGAAGGTCAGATAAAGAGCTTCACAGATAAGGAAAAGCTAAAGGAGTTCACCACCACCAAACCAGTATTATATGAAATGCTGAAACGTATTCTTTAAGAAGAGGAAGAAGAAGAAAAAGGTAAAGATAAAAATTATGAACAACAAATACATATCTATCAACAAATGAATCTAAAAATCAAGTGAATAAATAATCTGATGAACAGAATAAATGTGAATATAATAGAATCAGGGGCATAGAAAGGGAGTGGACTGACAATTCTCAGGGTGGAAAGGGTGTGGGGGGTGCCGGAAGAGACTGGACAAAAATCATACACCTATGGATGAGGACAGTGGGTGGGGAGTGAGGGTGGAGGGTGAGGTGGGAACCGGGTGGAGGAGAGCTATGGGGGGAAAAAAGAGGAACAACTGTAATAATCTGAACAATAAAGATTTAATTAAAAAAAATAAAAAAATAAAGGTAATTACGACATTTCCAAATAAAACATTTCAAAATTAAAAAAAAAAATACAATGTGATATAAATGTCACTACTGCAGTTATCATAATAATTCTTGTTTTCATTAAAGTTTGTTGATAAAACTTTTGTGAAGTCTATATTCTTGATCAGTTCTTCGGAAGAGTAAGTGATACTAATTGGGGATGGATGGAGATAATACTATGAGAACCCAGTAAGTTGGGTCTACATATCTGGCACTTAATTAGTTACTTCCTTTACATAACACAATATACAGTATAATACTCTATATAGGTACTGAGAAAGCTGAATGAATGTATAGACTCCCTAGTCATCCATCAAGTGCAGTAGGCTAAAGCCCATCTTCATTTCTGGGTTTTATTCATAAAGTAAATTGAGGTTTCTGGTGTCGGGGAATTCACCTTCCTTGAAGAACAAAGTGGTAAGTTCTTATGGAAAGTAGGCTCTGCTGCTACTGGGAGCTGACTTCAGTGAAGTTTGAATCTTTTTAAAAGAGTTAATCTCAACTATCAAGCAAAGAAAAAATTAACTTTTCAAAAAGTTCATTACTCAGAGGTTTCAAATGTTTGATATTTTATTGTACCTAAAACAAGTTAGCTACAAACCTATTTTATCAACAGTTACACGCAGTGTTAACAATATTTTGTCATATACCATATGCCCTTCTATTTGTAATAAAATAATACTTCAGATTTGAGAGTTGGCATTATCATAGATTATTTCTTTGCAAGAGAAGCTTTTCACCTTTCCATAATGATTGATGAGCTCAGTGAATGTTACATATACCTGCCAAGCGATTTCCTATATAAGATAACTTTGTACTGAGAAAAGGATATGCAAGGCAGCACAGAGATTAGGGAATGAGAGAAGAGGAGTAGGGGAGGAAGCAGTGGGATAGGCAGTGGAGAGAGAACAGTGTTCTTCCTAATCCTTTAGCTAGAACAGTGGTTCTCAACCTGTGGGTCGCGACCCCTTTGGGGATCGAACGACCCTTTCTTTCACCGGATTCGCCTAAGACCATCGGAAAACACGTATATAATTACATATTGTTTTTGTGATTGATCACTATGCTTTAATTATGTTCAATTCGTAACAATGAAAATACATCCTGCATATCAGATATTTACATTATGATTCATAACAGTAGCAAAATTACAGTTATGAAGTAGCAACAAAAATAATTTTATGGTTGGGGGTCACCACAACATGAGGAACTGTAGTAAAGGGTTGCGGCATTAGGAAGGTTGAGAACCACTGAGCTAGAAGAACCTGAGAAATGGTCTTTGGGATTATGACAAGCCTTTTTATGTTTTGATTTCCTGAGCTAGCCTAGCCTGTCAGCTTCCTGGACAGAAAACATTCAATTTAGTTAATGTGAAGCAATAATTTAGGCTTGCAATTTCTAATTTATCCCAGCAGAATTAGTCTGAGTCACTAGTCTTGAAATTATCTTCTCTGAGGCTTCACCATGTGATTGCCTTTGTTTTGTGCTTTGTTTCCGTTGCTTTAAATACTTTAAAACTGCTTGTTCTTCCTAATCTGTTTCCATAAAGTACGTTTTAAAACAGCATTATTGAGGTATAATGAAAATATTTTTTAGATTGTGGCATGACAACTTTCTTGATACATCTATTAGATTAACAGAGAGAACTTTGATTTTTATTAAATGTTTTTATTATGGCTGAAATGGCTGTTTTTTCCCTCGTAGCTGGTCAGGCCAAAAATAAAAGGGAAGTTAAAATATCTGATATCAGAAAAGAAGATGAAGGTTTTTTAAAAAATCACTTCCAATCTTAAAAAAATTTTTTTGTTAACCTAGTATTTTTGTTTGTTTGTTTCTGTCTAGTTCTTACAGCTTCATTCTCAGATCTTTCTACTCAGTTCAGATCAAAGTAAAGTCAGTCTATTGAAGAACTCTTCTCTGCAGGCTGAGTCTGATTTGCAAAGGAAGGATCAACAAATTTTCAAGACACTTACTTCAGAATCCCCAGGATTAAATGATAGAACCTCCTGTTCCCACTGGTTTGATATAAATGATTCCAAGGTCCAACCCATTGAGGAAAAGGATATTAAACAGCAATTTCAGGGCAAAGAGAGCGCCTATATGTTGTTTTACCGGAAATCCCAGTTGCAGAGACCACCTGAAGGTATGGAAAGAAAAATGTTCCTGTTTGTTTAAGTTGATGAGTTTAAAAAGATAAATATTAAATTCTATTTGTATTGTTACCCTTTTAAAAGGAGGTTTACTCTTGAAACACTTAAAAATATTTTTAAGCTAATAGTAAGAAATATATGTTGCTGAAAGAAATCCAACCATCTGTCACATTTAAGAACCTATATTTCTAATTATTTTTTTCTCTAATATGAGGCCATAGTCAGATTTTCAGAATTGGGTTTTCTTGGATCACATACTGTGAGCAGATTTGAGTGTTGTTGCCCTGTCCTCAGGTGTGACTCTGTCATCTGCCCATGTGTTGCCTTTTAGTTGTTAGTGGCTTTGGTCGCATTTTCATATATTCCCTTTTATTTTCTTTTCCTGTATCTTTCCTTCAAGGTAATATTTTCTGAGCAGTTAAAGTATCTTTGATGTACTCGTTGTTGAACCATCTAAGAGAGCTTGAACCAAGAGGTTAAACATTGAGACACACAATGATAATTTTTTTAATTTAAGGCACTAACGTATTAAATCAGTGTGTAAGACTTGATCACTTCCTAAGATCTACTCAAAAGTAAAACATCCTAACTAGAAAGCTCTTTAGATTAAAGATATGATTAGAGATGAGGATACTGTTGTTAGAAAATGAGAAAGGTGATCATTTTTTATAAAGAATAAGAACAAAGAATAAATAATTTGCATGTCAGTGAAAAGGAATTAACTTTCTGGATCTGAAACAGTTACATAACTATTCTATTGACCAGAAAGGGCTTTGTACTTTTCTAAGGGGAAAAAAGATATGATAATGATTCTCATAAATACATCGTGGAGCAGAAGTCACAGTTATAAAAACATTAACAGAAAAAGACTATCTTCAGATGGAGTGTTGTCTTTGTCACTAAAATGAAGTTTAGTACATAATTGAAATATGTACTAAATGACAGTTTTCTAATTAGCTTGGGAATTGAATAAAGGTCCAGCCAAAATTTTGATGGACTTTTCTGGGGAATGAAGGAATGGAACTTGACAAAGTGCTTCTGAAATTTACGTAGAGATAAATCAATGAAAATTGAAGAATGGACTATTGAAGGAAAATTTGCTCTCAGTAAAAACATAAAGCTATGATTATAGTAATCACTTGAATTAAATTATAGTTCTTTTAATGTTTATGCAAAAAAGTAACTTAAGATGTATAAATAGAAATATATTTCTAATCTTAAGGTAAAGACCTTTTTAAGCTTAAAAGCAAAGAAAGGAAAAAATTTAAGGAAAAGTGATATAAACCTTCAACAATATTAAGCTATGGAAAATAGAGGAAATACATTTGTCAGATATTTTGCTATCTGTAGAGTGCTTTTATATATATTCCATTGTCGTTAATAGTAAATTGGGAAAAGTATATTTATAAATAAGCAATATGCAAAATAAAGAAGTAGAAACAACCAATAAACTGCAAATAAAAAAATTACAAAAACAAGAAAGCCCACTGCATGGGAGAACATATTTGCCAATGTTATCTCCGATAAGGGTTTAATCTCCAAAATTTATAGGGAACTCATACAACTTAACAAAAGGAAGATAAACAATCCAATCAAAAAATGAGCAAAGGACTTAGACACTTTCTGAAAGAGAACATACAGAAGGCCAAGAGACATATAAAAACATGCTCAAAGTCACTAATCATCTGAGAGATGCAAATATAAACGACAATGAGGTACCATCTCACACCTGTCACAGAGTGGCTACCATCAACAAATTAACAAAGGGCAGGTGCTGGCGAGGATGCAGAGAAGGAACACTCGTGCACTGCTGGTGGGAATGCAGACTGGTGCAGCCACTGTGGAAGACAGTATGGAGTTTCCTCAAAATATTAAAAAAGAATTCCCGGTCGGCCCAGTAATCCTACTTCTGGGAATATATCCAAGAAATCAGAAACACCAATCAGAAAGGATATATGCACCTCTGTGTTCATAGCAGTACAATTTACAATAGCTAAGATTTGGAAATAGCCTAAGTGCCCATCAGCAGATGAGTGGATTCAAAAATAGTGGTACATCTATACAGTGGAATACTATGTTGCTGTAAAAAGAAGGAACTTTTACTATTTGCAACAGCATGGATGAACCTGGAGAGCATTAAGCTAAGTGAAATAAGCCAGTCAGAGAAAGATAAGTATCACATGATCTCATTAGTGGAATATAATGAACTGATGAACAAAAATAGATTCAGAGACAGAAATACCAAATGGACTGTCAGACCTTGGAGGGAAGGCAAGGAAGAGCGGGTGGGATATAAGAGATCAACCAAAGGACTTCTGTGCATGCATGTTAGCATAACCAATGGACACGGACACGGGGGCAGTGGGGGCTTGTCCTGGGGGGTGGGAGTGGCCGGGGAGGGGTCAATGGGGGAAAAGGGAGACATATGTAATACTTTAAACAATAAAAAAGAAAATAAAAAGAAAATTTTAAAAAAATCAACCTAACTCATAATAAAAAATGTGAATCCAAACAGCATTGAGTCCTGGCTGTTTTTTTTTTTAAATATATTTTATTGATTTTTTACAGAGAGGAAGGGAGAGAGAGAGTTAGAAACATCAATGAGAGAGAAACATCGATCAGCTGCCTCCTGCACATCTCCCACGGGGGACGTGCTCGCAACCCAGGCACACGCCCTTGACTGGAATCGAACCCGGGACCCCTCAGTCCGCAGGCCAATGCTCCATCCACTGAGCCAAACCGGCTTCGGCCCTGGCTGGGTTTTGCTCAATGGTTAGAGCATCAGCCTGGGAACCAAAGGTAGGGGTGTTTAGGGGAGGCAACCAATCAATGTGTCTCTCATAGATGTTTCTCTCTCTCCCCCATTCCCTCTCCATTGATTCTAGAGAGAAATCAATGGAAAAAATATCCTCAGGTGAGGTTTAAAAAACAACAACACAGCATTGAGATAACGACACTCTTCCTACCAAGTCAAATATTTCTAAGATTCTGATGCTCAACGGTTGGCATTTCCTCTGTAGCTAGTAGGCATATAAAGTAATATAGCCAATTTGGTTGTATGTGTTTAAAACCCTTAAATTAATGCTACTTCTACAAATTTGTCTTGAAATAATCAGAGCTGTGTATAACTGTTTATGTTCAAAGATGTTTGTTAACCCCATTGTTTTGTAATAATGACTAATGGAAATCACCTTAATGTCTAACAGGAAGATTGGTTAGATTAATTATGCTATTTAAAGAATGGACAACTCTGCAGTCATTTAAAGCTTTGGAAAAATACTCAGCAGTATATGCAATGAAAAAGCAAGTTACAAATTTGTTGAAAATAATTCCATTTTGTAACAAATTTAATTGCTTTAAATAAGTGTGTGTGTGTGTGTGTGTGTGTGTGTGTGTGTGTGTGTACAAGACACATTGTGTAGTATAGAAAAAAAGACCAAAAGCATATATTTTAGCGGTATCTTTTGGGAATGAGATTATAGGTAATATCAATTTTTAAATGATTTTCAGAATTTTTACAGTGACAGATTATTACAATTATTATCAAAAAGAAAATAGTTGGTGTTCATTTTAAAAGGTATATTTAAGGAGAGTTGAAAAAGTGGAATTCTTCTAACTTGACCTAAGGAACTGTGTACCTGTCATTTGTTCTAATGTTTTAATTTTTCAGATGGAAAACTGAGATCCAGAGAAAATGGTTGTTCACACAGATAAAGCTTTCTAGTTTTCCTTGCTAATTTTCAGCAACCAGTTTTCATTTAGTCAGCACAAGTTAATGAAAAATTTTGTCCACAGCTCGAGCTAATCCAAGATACAGGGTTCCATGTCATTTGCTGAATGAAATGGATGCAGCCAACATTGAACTGCAAACAAAAAGGTAACTAACTTACTTTTAGAGATTGAATGGTTTTTCTGGAGAATTAATCTAAATTAGGTCTTAAGTATTTAATAATGAAAATTAAGAAAGAAAAAAGTCATCTAGTTAATGCCAATATTTGTTTTCAGCTGAATCTGTATAGTGAGATTATCTTTGACTTTGAAATTATCCTTATCGTGTGAGAGTGAACGAAATAATGACATGTAAATGGCCATTGCTAAGTAAGAATTGAAGCCTAAGACTGCCGGGGTCCAACCCCAGCAGGTCCAGGGGTCCCCAAAGGTGTAGACGGAGTCGGCGAAGAAGGAAGGACACGGAGACAGTGTTCAGTTGCTCAGCAGCCTAGCCAGGATCTCCAGCCAAGTTCTGGTCTGGATCTCCAGCGAAGTTCTGCTGTTTATTGTCTTGTTACATCCGTATTTATCCCAGTTGATTTTAATCCTGTCAGTTTCTATTACAAAGGTTAGGGCGTTTCTTATCTCCATTCCAGGGAGTAAAGATTATGTAGCTTAAGCATGATTGTTTGTAGTGATTAACTACCCGCCTGGCACTTAGTTAAGGAGTTTCATCCCCTCCCTGACTTCAGGGAAAAATTCCTACCTGGGGAAACAACCTTTCTAGGAGAGGCATCCCCTCCCTGACTTCAGGGAAAAATTCCTACCTGGGGAAACAACCTTTCTTGGAGAGGTGACCTTGGTTAAAACACACAGCGCTAAGGGGAGCAAACATATTAAGAACAGTATGCTATATACGCCAAGTCCCTTGAAACATATGCTGTGCAGATGTTTCTTTCCTGCAGCGACTGTGTCAAGCAGCAAGGATGGACCGACTTCCGGCATAAGACTAGAGAAATCTGTGAGCACATAGTTAGCTAAATGAATTGTATCCTAGCCTGTCAGGTTATTCCCTTGGTACAAAGAGAACCTGCTGTGAAAATCACCCCTCATACTTAAGTAGTTGTGGAGAACTGGCAGAACAGAAGTGGGCAAAGGAAGGAAATGTAGATTCTACAAACTATGGGGCTTACTGTCAGTCTTGGTCAAAAACTTGTAATGGATTATTAAGTGGGTGTTTTGTGATAACTTAATGGTCTCAGCATTATTTTCTTTGGATGTCTAATCTTGGCCCCTGAAGAATTGGTTCTTTATTTGCTCTCTGACATAGTCTGTGGGGTATTGGGTTAGAGAAATGGAAGTCCCATGGTCTTTTCGTGGGCCGAGGTGGCTGCTTATGTAGCAGGGGTGTGTGTGTTCAACATTTTTTTTTTTTAAATATATTTTATTGATCCTTTACAGAGAGGAAGGGAGAGAGATAGAGAGTTAGAAACATCGATGAGAGAGAAACATCGATCAGCTGCCTCCTGCACATCTCCTACTGGGGATGTGCCCGCAACCCAGGTACATGCCCTTGACCGGAATCCAACCTGGGACCTCTCAGTCCTCAGGCCGACGCTCTATCCACTGAGCCAAACCGGCTTCAGCGTGTTCAACATTTTTATCATTGCCTTGAACCTGGGGAGAAAATAGCAGGTATATTGAATGGCAAGCCAAGATGAAAGGAAATCTCAAAAATCAAGACACTAAAAATTTAAAAACTTAAAATGAGTAAGATATCTTTTTTTTTTAATTAAATCTTTATTGTTCAGATTATTACACTTGTTCCTCTTTTTTTCCCCCATAACTCCCCTCCTCCCAGTTCCCGCCCCACTCTCCACCCTCACTCCCCACCCCCTGTCCTCATCCATAGGTACACGATTTTTGTCCAGTCTCTTCCCGCATCTCCCACACCCCTTTCCCCCCCAAGAATAGTCAGTCCATTCCCTTTCTATGTCCCTGATTCTATTATAATCACCAGTTCATTCTGTTCATCAGATTATTTATTCACTTGATTCTTAGATTCACTTGTTGATAGATGCATATTTGTTGTTCATAATTTGTATCTTTACCTTTTTCTTCCTCTTCCTCTTCTTAAAGGATACCTTTTAGCATTTCTTATAATCCTGGTTTGGTGGTGATGAACTCCTTTAGCTTTTCCTTATCTGTGAAGCTCTTTACCTGACCTTCAATTTTGAATGATAGCTTTGCTGGATAAAGTAATCTTGGTTGTAGGTTCTTGGTATTCATCACTTTGAATATTTCTTGCCACTCCCTTCTGGCCTGCAAAGTTTCTGTTGAGAAATCAGCTGACAGTCGTATTGGTATTCCCTTGTAGGTAACTGAGTATCTTTCTCTTGCTGTTTTTAAGATTCTCTCTTTGTCTTTTGCTCTTGGCATTTTAATTATGATGTGTCTTGGTGTGGTCCTCTTTGGATTCCTTTTGTTTGGGGTTCTCTGCGCTTCTTGGACCTGTAAGTCCATTTCTTTCACCAGGTGGGGGAAGTTTTCTGCCATTATTTCTTCAAATAGGTTTTCAATATCTTGCTCTCTGTCATCTTCTGGCACCCCTATAATTCTGATGTTGGTACGCTTGAAGCTGTCCCAGAGGCTCCTTACACTATCCTCGCATTTTTGGATTCTTTTTTCATTTTGCTTTTCCGGTTGGGTGTTTTTTGCTTCCTCGCAATTCAAATCATTGACTTGATTCTTGTGCTCCTCTGGTCTGTTGTCAGGAGTCTGTATAATATTCGTTATTTCAGTCCGTGTATGCTTAATTTCTAGTTGGTTCCCCAATATAACATCGAGGATCTCATTAGTTTTCTTGTAGATCTCATTAAGTTTATCGGCGGCTTCTAAACAGTTCTTGAGAGACCTTAAAAGTGTGGTTCTGAACTCTATATCTTCCATTGACAATTTTGTCCTGTTTCTTTGTCTCCGCATTTTGTTATGCTTCCTTGGTGCACCCCCTAGTGGTCTTTGTGCGCAATCTTGTAGTTAAGCCTTGATTGTTGTAGCTAATACCAGGGAGGGTTTGACCTCTAGGCCAAGTGGCTGTGAGAATCAGCTGTGTCTGCAGTGAGAGAACTTCTGTCCTCTAGGGAGGTGCTAATCTAGCCTTTGCCTGAGACTATCTGGCAAATGCCTCTGTGCAGGGCTTGGGCGGGGCGGGTCGCACAGGATCAACAGGGTGGGCCGGAGAGAGCAGTTATGGCGGCTCTCAGTCCTGTCCCCAGGGGCTCTGCCTCTCTGAGTCCCAGCACCCGCTGCAAACCTTGGAGAGAAAGCTGCACTCGCTCTGACCGAAGCCAGACAGTCCCGCTTCTCCCGTTTGAGTCTGGGTCCCTAAAGACTCGCCGGGATCTGGAGCTCAGAGTCTGCGGCTCTCTCCCGATTGAAAACGCCAACCGCGCCCTCCGCCGCCAGCCCGCTCCGCGCACTCCGCACCTCAGAATTTGACTTCAGCACTGCGCCTCCTCTGAGTGTCCGTATGCATTTCTCTTTTCTCCTAGTTGTAGGACTTCCACTCAGCCAGCGTTCCTGTGGTTCTGGGTGATGTCCGTTCCGTTTTTTAGTTTCACTTTTGAAGTAGTTGTTCAAGGCAGCAAACTCCAGCGTTAACCTATGCCACCATCTTGGTTCTTTCTCCCCAAAAGAGTAAGGTATCTTAAGGATGAAAAATAACCTGCATGAGTGGTGTGGCTTAGCAGATGGTATTAAACAAACAAACAAAAGAACACCAAGAGATTTTAGTCATGTGGTCATCAAAAAAGCTGATGCTGTCTTTGACCACATTAATAGACTGTGTCAGAAGTATCTGGACGGTGGCAAAAGTCTCCTCCACTCTCCATTGGCCCAACTGCCTGGAGTAGAGTGTTGGGCACCATGCTTCAAGGCTGCTGCTGAGGACATTGGGCCTGGCGGGAGTAGACTCAGGAGGATTATTAGTTCAACCTCAGATATTCCAAGGGAAACTCTATGGAGCTAGTGGAAGTCAGGATGAATTAAAAGTTTGTAAATCTGACACTTCACAGTTATTAGGAGCAAGTTTCTAGCATTTTGTTTATAATCTCAGGATTGGAAGAGTTTGAGTGTCAGTATTCAGAGTAACATTGTACAATGTACGTTAAAATACATTTTCCTTGGAATGCATGGTGGCAGAGCTGAAATTTTGCTATTGAGAAGCTGAAATGAGTCATTTTGGAGCATTGAAAAATGATGTTAATTATAATTAACTTAGGTGGAATGGAGAACTTATTTATATTGTAAATCAAATATTTTTGGTTTGAAATGACCCTGTTTGTTGTAAAAACATAGCATTTATGTACTTTTTATGCCTCTTTAAAGGACAGAATATGATTCTACAAACAATATCTTTGAATTGCATCTCCACCTGGGACCTCATTATCATTTCTTCAATGGAGCCCTGCACCCAGTAGTCTCTCAAACAGAAAGCGTGTGGGATTTAACCTTTGATAAAAGAAAAACTTTGGGAGATCTTCGACAATCAATATTTCAGGTAATTTAGCTGCACTTCCTCTTAATTTAGACATTAAGGTCCATCTCAAGCTGGATTTCTTTTCAAAAATCCTATTTAAGACTAGAGGCCCGGTGCACAAAAATTTGTGCACTTGGGGGGAGGGGGGTCCCTCAGCCCGGCCTGTGCCCTCTCGCAGTCTGGGACCCCTCGGGAGATAACGACCTGTTGGCTTAGGCCTGCTCCCGGGTGGCAGAAGGCAGGCCCAATCCCTAGGTTTAGCCCCTGGTCGGGCTCAGAGCAGGGCCGATTGGGGAGTTGGGGCGCCGCCCCCTGTCATACACAGAGCAGGGCGATCCGGAGGTTGTGATTCCACCCTCAGTTAGGCTCAGGGTAGGGCCAATTGGGGGGTTGGGGCACCATCCCCTGTCACACTCAAGGCAGGGTCGATGGGGAGGTTGCGGCACCACCTGCTGTCATGCACAGAGCAGGGCCAATCAGGGGGTTGGGGCATTTCCCCCTGTCACTCACAGAGCAGGGCCCATCAGGGGGGTTGGGGCTCTGTACCCTGTCACGCACAGAGCAGGGCCGATCAGGGGGTTAGGTGCCGCCACTCTCACACGCAGGGCAGGGCCGATGGGGAGGTTATGGCTCTACCCCGTCACACACAGAGCAGGGCCCGTGTGTGGGGGGGGGGTGTTTGGGGCGCCGCACCCTGTCACACACAGAGCAGGGCCGATCAGGGGGTTGGGGCGCCACACCCTGTCACACACAGAGCCGCAGGGCGATCAGGGGGTTTGGGCGCTGCCCCCTGTCACGCTGATCCCGGTACCGGGATGCCTCGCGGCTCCGCTGATCCCGATGCTGGGAGGCATATTACCCTTTTACTATATAGGGTAGAGGCCTGGTGCACGGGTGGGGGCCGGCTGGTTTGCCCTGAAGGGTGTCCTGGATCAGGGTGGGGGTCCCCACTGGGGTGCCTGGCTAGTCTGGGTGAGGAGCTGAGGGCTGTTTTCAGTCTGGGGGTGACTGAAGCTCCCAACTGCTCCTTTTTTTCTTTCTTTTTTTTTTATTCTGGACCAGCTTTAGCTTTGAGGCTTGGCTCCAGCTCTTAGGCCTCCGCTGCTGAAAGTAGGTTTCTGGCCTTTGCTTACAATGTTGCGATCCTGCTGGCTGAAGCCCGGCAGGTTTCTGGGGTTTTGTTTAGCTTCTATGTTTGTTACATAGTTGCTTGCAGCTCAGAGGCCTGCAGCGGCAGGCGGGGAATGTTGGAGTCCTCCATCACTGAAGCAAGCAAGCCTCATGTTAGTTCCAAGCTGCCTGGCTGATGGCCACCATCTTGGCTAGCAGTTAATTTGCATATTGCCCTGATTAGCCAATGGGAAGGGTAGCAGTCGTACGCCAATTACCATGTTTCTCTTTTATTAGATAGGATATGACTATTTATTTTTCAAAGCTGCTTAGGAAAATCAGCCAGTTCCATAGAGGGATGGCTCGGTGTTCTCCCCTCACTGGTCAGTCTTTTAGAGAGAGGCTTCTATGCCAGTCAAGGCATAGTCCTGCAGGAACTTTGCAGGGGCAGAATCAAACTGGCATATTTTATTTTGGGGTGAGAGTACCAAGTTGTCTCTTTTTTGAAAAATTAATGTAAAAAGTGTGTTTAGCCCTGACCGGTTTGGCTCAGTGGATAGAGCGTTGGCCTGCGGACTCAAGGGTCCCAGGTTCGATTCCGGTCAAGGTCATGTACCTTGGTTGCGGGCACATCCCCAGTGGGGTATGTGCAGGAGGCAGCTAATCAATGTTTCTCTCTCATCGATGTTTCTAACTCTCTATCCCTCTCCCTTCCTCTCTGTAAAAAAATCAATAAAATATATATATATTTTTTAAAAAGTGTGTTTAAATGTAATGAAGAGATAAAGATAAGCAAGTTGTCTAAAACTAAGAACTACTGAACAAATAAAAGCAGCTCACTTCTACCTTTCAGTACAGAATAGCATCCCATATAATAAAAGGCTAATATGCAAATTGTCCCCTTGGGAGTTGACCGCCCGCTATGATGTGCAGTGATCACCAGGGGGCGGTGCGGAATGAAGGAAGGCCCTGGCCAGCCCTGATCACTGGCCTGGCTTAGGGACCCTACCTGTGCACAAATTTTGTGCACTGGGCCTCTAGTTTATTAATAGGATTGCTAAGTGAAGGAAAATACCTACTGGTTTATAGTCAAACATTGTCGTAATCATTTTTTCCAAATAATTTATCCAGTTGTATTTTAATGACAATAAAAAGACTGCTCTTTATTTTACCCCCAGGGCTTTCATATTAATTATGTCATTTGGTTCTTTTACCTCCTGGGACAAGCTAACCCTAAGATGAAGAGATTGTGATTTATTTGTGATTGTCTGAGGTCAGACATCTAGTTAGTGGTGGAACTAGGATTCCTGTCCTGGTCTTCCTACTCTTTCTTCTCCCCACTGTACTTCCTGATCTAGGAAAAGAGAAACAGAAAATGTAAGCTTTTTTTTTCTTTTCCGGAAATAATTGAATTTTCTGAAACACTATCAATTACTAAAATTATTAGCCTTTTTTTTGACTTTCCTATTGTACAAAGAAAAGCAGGCCAGTTTTTTTTAACTTTAGTTGATTTGAATTATATTTAAATGTTGGATCAGCATCAGGATTTCTAAAATTGTCTAATATTTCTGAACTTTTGCATTAAAAGTTTATTTCGGAGCCAGTCCTGGCAGTGTTGATGAAGTGGAGTTGGGGATCTGACCCTAAGATGACATTAGGTGATAAATGAAAAGGACCTTTAAGTGCAGGTCTGTTATCTTAGAAGCCAGCCACTGGCAAGAGGCTGTGAGATTGACAGTTAACTAATCGCTTATAAATATGAAATTTCTTCTCAAGAGAACTGTTTTGTGGTATTGTGGAGAGAGACTAAATAGAACTAATCTTTATGGGTGATGTTATTTTGTAGAGGTTACCACAGTCCCCAGAGTCTTGGATCTACAAATTTATAAAACAAACCCCCGATAATCTGTTACACGGTTTAAATTTATAGTGGGAAGCATTCCTTTCAGGTGTTAGAGTCAGTGCCGCTTTTTCTGAACAGCACTGATTAAATCATTTTGCTCTTTTGGACAGATTCCTGGGCTGGCACGTTGGTTAGTTTGCCTCTGATAAAAGTGTCTTCCCATAAGTTACATAGAATTGTTTAGATGGTTGTTGTGCCCTTTGTGTAAGCCAAGATTTTTCCATCACTAATGGGGGAGATTAACATCTCTGATGTAACAATGAGTGATACCTTCTTTCCTTACTTTCCCTTTTGGGTGGGATGGGGGTATTCATTTGTTTGCTCTCTGTATCTTCCACATATGTATATTGGCACATTACCTGTCTTATTTAATCTGGAAATGTGATATATGTTTTTTTCTTGTTCTCTTTTTCTTTTACAAATATTCTGTAGCTGTTAGAATTTTGGGAAGGAGACATGGTCCTTAGTGTTGCAAAGTTTGTACCAGCAGGACTTCACATCTATCAGACACTTGATGGTAAGATAAATATTAAGACACAGCAGTTCATTTTATATATTTATATTTTTGTGGGGCTCATCTATGATTTTCTACTCCTGGCCAGTCTTCCCCGCTACCTACTACTTTCTTTTTTTTTTTTTCAATTTACTTATAAATTTTTTTTATTGTTGATAGTATTACAGTATCTCCCATTTCCTCCCCTTTCCCCCCTTTCTCTAAGCCCCTCCCCCTCCCCCTTCTTCACTACCCTAATGCCCATGTCAATGGGCTATGCATATAAGTATGTAAGTTCTTTGGTTTATCTCTTCTCATCCCCCCACCCCCTCATCGAGGTTAACTATGTAATTTATCCAGTTTATAATGTGTCCAATTTATGTAACATGTAAAATTTTGCTAACATGGAAACATTTTATATTTTCTGAAATTTAAGGCTGCCTCTGTACCAAATTAATTTGTTAATTAATTGAACCTGTAACCTTTGGTGTACAGGACAGTTCTCCAATCAACTGAATCACCCAACCAGGGCTATGTAGCATGATTTTTTAACCCAACTCTTAGCTTCACATTTTGTAGCAAAACAAACAAATGTACTTTGAGAGCTTGAAAGTATTTACTTCCTTTAAATAACAACAAAACAGTAATAATCGCAGTCACAGTGGTAACAGTTATTTTGGGCTTCACTCTGCCAAATACTAAGATAAGTGTTTTATATAAATTATCTCATTTGATTGTTACAAAGTTCCTTTATCTCCATTTTATACATGAGAAAATTGAAGTGTAGAACTTGAAGTACACAAGGACATAACAGCTAATTAGTAGTGGAGCTGGGACCATTTGATGCCTAATTCTTCTGTTCACAGGGTTAAGTACAGTTGACTTTATATTAAACTCTTTTCCTGCTGTCATGCTCACAAAACTTATGCAGCAACATGGGGAAATGCTTACATAAGGAAAAAAACTAAAGGGTGTGATGGGAGAAATAAAGATAAAAGTGATATACTAAATATGGTTACTACCTTCTTAATTTTTCTTAATGGGAAAGATTTTTCAAAAAAAAATATTTAAGTGTCTCAGCTCTTTCTTTAGATGAATGGTCTCACTGACTACCTCCTCGTCCTAGGAGATGATCTGACATTGTGTGACATTGAAATTGCTGATGAGGAAGACATCTTTGTATGGAATGGAGTGGAGGTAAGAAAATATTGAAGAAATATTCATGATAGTTTTGGATTTTTTAAGTCGTAATGAAATTTTATTCAGCATATGTGAAGGCAATTAGGTATTAGAAAACTACTGAAATATTTAATAAATTTTAGGTACAGTTAGTAGTAGTTATGTGTTAAAGAGATATTTATTGAGCACCTCCTCTCTGCCAGGCTAGGTGTCAGAAGCTAAATACAAAGATTCAGGTTTTATGGTATAACTGCACTAAGTGCTGGGGAGAGGAGGTGTCTGTGCATATTCCCTGTGGGAACTCAGAAGGGGACTTATAGCTCTATTGAATTAGGGAGTAGAGGTGACTTGTAAGAGCAGAGTGAACTTTCTTTTTTTTTTTAATTAAATCTTTATTGTTCAGATTATTACATTTGTTCCTCTTTTTTCCCCCCCATAACTCCCCTCCTCCCAGTTCCCGCCCCACCCTCCGCCCTCACTCCCCACCCACTGTCCTCATCCATATGTGCACGATTTTTGTCCAGTCTCTTCCCGCATCTCCCACACCCCTTTCCCCCCCAAGAATAGTCAGTCCATTCCCTTTCTATGTCCCTGATTCTGTTATAATCACCAGTTCATTCTGTTCATCAGATTATTTATTCACTTGATTCTTAGATTCACTTGTTGATAGATGCATATTTGTTGTTCATAATTTGTATCTTTACCTTTTTCTTCCTCTTCCTCTTCTTAAAGGATACCTTTCAGCATTTCATATAATCCTGGTTTGGTGGTGATGAACTCCTTTAACTTTTCCTTATCTGTGAAGCTCTTTATCTGACCTTCAATTCTGAATGATACCTTTGCTGGATAAAGTAATCTTGGTTGTAGGTTCTTGGCATTCATCACTTTGAATATTTCTTGCCACTCCCTTCTGGCCTGCAAAGTTTCTGTTGAGAAATCAGCTGACAGTCATATGGGTATTCCCTTGTAGGTAACTGAGTTTCTTTCTCTTGCTGTTTTTAAGATTCTTTGTCTTTTGCTCTTGGCATTTTAATTATGATGTGTCTTGGTGTGGTCCTCTTTGGATTCCTTTTGTTTGGGGTTCTCCGCGCTTCTTGGACCTGTAAGTCCATTTCTTTCACCAGGTGGGGGAAGTTTTCTGTCATTATGTCTTCAAATAGGTTTTCAATATCTTGCTCTCTGTCATCTTCTGGCACCCCTATAATTCTGATGTTGGTACGCTTGAAGCTGTCCCAGAGGCTCCTTACACTATCCTCGCATTTTTGGATTCTTTTTTCATTCCGCCTCTCCGGTTGGGTGTTTTTTGCTTCCTCGCATTTCAAATCATTGACTTGAGTCTTGCACTCCTCTGGTCTGCTGTCAGGAGTCTGTATAATATTCGTTATTTCAGTCCGTGTATGCTTAATTTCTAGTTGGTTCCCCAACATAACATCGAGGGTCTCATTAGTTTTCTTGTAGATCTCATTAAGTTTATCGGCGGCTTCTAAACAGTTCTTGAGAGACCTTAAAAGTGTGGTTCTGAACTCTATATCTTCCATTGACAATTTTGTCCTGTTTCTTTGTCTCCGCATTTTGTTATGCTTTCTTGGTGCACCCCCTAGTGGTCTTTGTGCGCAGTCTTGTAGTTAAGCCTTGATTGTTGTAGCTAATACCAGGGAGGGTTTGACCTCTAGGCCAAGTGGCTGTGAGAATCAGCTGTGTCTGCAGTGAGAGAACTTCTGTCCTCTAGGGAGGTGCTAATCTAGCCTTTGCCTGAGACTATCTGGCAAATGCCTCTGTGCAGGGCTTGGGCGGGGCGGGTCGCACAGGATCAACAGGGTGGGCCGGAGAGAGCAGTTATGGCGGCTCTCAGTCCTGTCCCCAGGGGCTCTGCCTCTCTGAGTCCCAGCACCCGCTGCAAACCTTGGAGAGAAAGCTGCACTCGCTCTGACCGAAGCCAGACAGTCCCGCTTCTCCCGTTTGAGTCTGGGTCCCTAAAGACTCGCCGGGATCTGGAGCTCAGAGTCTGCGACTCCCTCCCGATTGAAAACGCCAACCGCGCCCTCCGCCGCCAGCCCGCTCCGCGCACTCCGCACCTCAGAATTTGACTTCAGCACTGCGCCTCCTCTGAGTGTCCGTATGCGTTTCTCTTTCCTCCTAGTTGTAGGACTTCCACTCAGCCAGCGTTCCTGTGGTTCTAGGTAATGTCCATTCCGTCTTTTAGTTTCACTTTTGAAGTAGTTGTTCAAGGCAGCAAACTCCGGCGTTAACCTATGCCACCATCTTGGTTTTCAGAGTGAACTTTCTAAGTCAGGAAAAGGGCGAGGAACATCTCAGCCACTCAGTGAAGTCTCCCTTGCACTTATTCCCGAGGCTTCAGTACCACCACCGAGGACTCATACATCTTTGTCCCCACTCCAGATTTCTCTCCTAAAAAATAAAAGACGGCTAAGAGAAAGTTTCAAATGAAATATCTAAAGTTATTTTTCTGATACTTTAAAGACATTTGTGAGAACTTCACTTGAAAAGAAAAAACATGAGAATTATTCTGCAAGAGGAGTCTTTTGTTACTGTGTTGACTTCATGTTGGCAAATGTAAACTATACTAATGGTTGTCTTGGCATTATTGTAGGTTGGCGGAATCCAGATTCCCACTGGTATTGACTGTGAACCTCTGCTTTTAAATGTTCTTCATCCGGCAACAGGCAGTGAAGAGTGTCGGCAGTTGGTAGAATCTCCACTGGTCTTCCCAGCTAATGCAGAAGTGGGCACAGTATTCACAGCCTTAGCAATTCCAGGAGGTGTCATCTTCACCAGCAATACTGCATCTGTAGGTGGAGAGAGCTGGACTGCCATTCCCAAGGAGGACTTGAAGAAGACATTCAGAGAACAAGGCCTCAGAAATGGAAGCTCGATTCTGATTCAGGATTCCAGTAATGATAATAACAGGTAACTCGAAAAAAAATTTTAAGTTATTTAAATTAGAGCACTATCTTTTAGAACTCTAAAGCTTTATTTTACTAAGAGTTAAACGTTTCTTTTTATTTCTAGACATTGTGTTCTGTGTTTTGTAAGTAGGAATGTTCTAGGTTAGGCAAGTTGGAGAAAAATGATACTGTAATGTGATAACTACATAATATAGATGTAAACAAGATACAGTCAAGATTAGATGGCTATAAAGCAGAATCCTATCTGAGGAATTCTGATTAGCGCTCCTTATAAAATTGAAGACATAGTCTCACAAAGTTCCTGAAATTTTTTATGAGAATTATATTAAGATCATAGCTAAATTTACCTGACTATTTTGTCACAAAAATCTCGTACGGCAATTCAGTTTTTCATCCTTTTTATGACTCTTGAGCTCCTCCCAGCTGCCCACATAGGGCAGTTATATGGGGAACTATGCCCGTGTTTCCATAAGTTGCATTTGGAACCCAGAAACACTGCCTCTCTTCATTTTTGTTATCCATGTCTTGACACTGTAGAGCAGCGGTTCTCAACCTGTGGGTCGCGACCCCTTTGGGGGTCGAATGACCCTTTCACAGGGGTCGCCTAAGACCATCCTGCATATCAGATACTTACATTACGATTCATAACAGTAGCAAAATTACAGTTATGAAGTAGCAACGAAAATAATTTTATGGTTGGGTCACAACATGAGGAACTGTATTTAAAGGGCCAGAAGGTTGAGAACCACTGCTGTAGAGTGTCAGTTTCTGTAGTCATTGTGTCACATACTGTAACACCTCCCTCCCCCCATTCCACATATAGGAGACTTTAGGTTACAAACCTAGTCAGTTCCCTGCTTCATCAGTGCTGTGAATATACTTAGATTACAGAGCCTTTGTATTATTTAGTGCCTGCGACACAGAGGAGCATTTATGATTATGCTAATTTTGTGTAACATTTATCATTATTATTCTTTTGGGTAAGTGTTTCCCAGACATTTACTTCCCCACCATGTGTATCTAATTAAAAAGTTTATTATATATTTCTTTTTTTAAAGTAATACACTTATTAGGACTTGGGAAATACAGAACTGAAGACTGGAGACTGGCAACAAACAGTGTCACTGCACCTCCCAAGCATGTCAGTCATTGTTAGCTTTCCTGTTTGTCTGAGTTCAGATCATTGGTTTTTTGTTTTGAAAATGTTTCTTTTTGAACCTGCCAGTTATTTTGCAGATAGCAATATTTTGCTTTCCCCATGTTTGTAGACTCTTCATAAAACTCATTCTACATAAGAATCAGTGTTGATGTTACAGTATACTCAGCTGCTCCTGTGGGAGGCAGTACAGGTAGTGGGTAAGGACAAGGGCTCTGGAACCAGCTGCCTGGATCTGTTTCCAGCTTTATCACCTCCTAACAGTGTGACCATGGGCAAGTTACTTCATCTCTCTCTGCCTACTTAAAGAAGTTAAATAATAATTAGTACCAACTTCATAAAGGTGTAAGAATTGAAAGAGTTAAGTGCTTACAGAGTGTGCACATAGTGAGTGCTGAATATTTTAGCATCATCATCATTGTCATCATCAGCTTTTCACTATTTTAACGGTTTCTTCAGGGAACATCTTTGTGCTTAAAACTTTGCTGTATTTAGGATTGCTAACTTCACGTGGGGTCCAAATAGGAATAATTGAAATAAAGAGTAGGATTGTATTTCAGGGCTCTGATACGCACTCCCAAAGAGGACTTCCACTAGCCATTCAGTGCCTCCATGTGAATTAGAAAGAAGTCACTTCTTTCTTAAGATCCTTTACTACTACCTGTAGGAAAGGCTTGTTAGAACAAGACACTCTACTGCTATCTGCTATCATAAAATAGCACTCTATAATAAAAATATAAGTATTCAGTGTGTATGATATAAGTGATACCCCTTAGCTGTGGCACTTTGATGCAGTGTCGGTCTGCACAACTGTACATGGCTGTCCTGTTATTAAATCGGAGTCCTGTGGGTGGGCCTTGCGCAAGCTGCTCTTAAAGCCCTCCTACTGTTATAAGTGTGCAGGCAGAAGTCAACAGCTGATTGTTCAATTACAACAGTTCTCTTTGAAAAGTGTAGCAACAAATTAGTTGTCTAAGTCAAAGAATATCTGAGTCATTAATACAGATTCCTTAGAATATAAACTCCATAGAGTACTGCCTGACACTGTCCTAAAAAGATAGTCAACTTTCATAAAGCCAGCTCAGTAGAAGTTGGTCACCTTCAGTGAGTCACATTAAGGGACAGAGGCAGATTTTAGAAGTGGTGCCAGAGAAACAGTATTGATTTTCTGATTCTTCCTGATCCATAAAAATGCTTTGTAAAGACACTTTTTTTTTTAAACATCTTTTATCTACAGTTTGTTGACCAAACAAGGGAAATGGATCACTACTGTGAATGAGGTTGACTGGGTCCAAGTTAATAATTTATGTCAATTAGAATCTGAAGAGGAGCAAGTTAAAATATCAGCAACTGTTAACGCAGTGAGTAGATTATAATTAAAGTTTAGTTGACAGTGTTTTAGTTAACAATTTTATTTAGAAAGCAATACCTTACTCTTTAGAAAAGTTTCAGACTTCTAAATCCTAAGAAATCAATATTTTATTTTTAATACTTGATTATTGCTTGTTTACTTATTATTAGTCCTTGGCATATCTCAAGAAAATATGTGCCTTTTTCCCCCCTCCAAAGCCTAGAATTAGAAAGGGGAGTTAGCTATGTAACTGGAATGGAATCCTCTGGCTTTGTTGTCAAATATATAATGCTATATCAAAATATGAACGTATATTTATCTTTATCAAAATGTGAAATGCTGTTTTCAAGGGTCATTTTGGTAATTTTTAAAACAGGTATATATGTTTTGTGTTGTGTTGTTTTTTAAGTTTAACTGAAATTGCTCTACATTATACTCTGTGCTCTATATCAGCGGTCGCCAACCAGTGGTCTGTGAGGTCTGAAAGGTTGGTGACTGCTGGTTTAAGGAAACCTTTGGAGCAGTGGTCAACAACCAGTGGTCCGTCAGGTCTGAAAGGTTGGCGACCACTGCTCTATATAAAGCCATCCTCTCTTTAAAAGGGTGTCCTCCAGTCTTTCATTTGAAGACTGTGATACTAGTTTCCTTAAACATTATTTCAGAAAACATCTTTTTTTATTTATGTAGTCTCAGTTCATTGCTTTTTTTCTATAACATTAAAAGAACCATTAGAATGGTTTCTTTTCTGTGAGTATTATGATTTCTTAAGGTGCATTAATATTTGTTGGTATAGTAAAGGGAAAGTTTAAGACGTACCACCCTGACCCACTTGGGAGACTTTGGTGAAATCCCTGAACCTTCTTAGCACAGTGTGTGAGGGTAGAGTGGATCTCTGACATCAGTTTTACCCCTAAATTTTCACAATTTTATGCCCTAGAACAGCAGTTGCCAACCGGTGGTCCGTGGACCACTGGTGGTCTGTGAGGTCCAAATGGTTGGCGACCGCTGCCCTAGAGGCAGTTAGCCTAAACTAAAATGAAAACAGTTCTAAAATAAAGTAATTTAAACATTTTAAATAGTGCCCTTGGGTTAGTATTATATATTTTTATATAATTTATGCTTATTGGCACTGAATATTCATTCTTAACATAAAGGAAGGTGATGACCTGAAATTTCTTTTTTTTCCTCTCATCAAAAAGGTTACTGGTTTGTCAGTTTTTGTTCTTTCTAGCTAGAATTGTTTCTCTGATTCTCTATAGGAGTTCTGTTCCAGTTAACATCAGTTTGGTAAAAATTTGACCATTAAAATCTAAGTTTTTTATTTTGACTTTGTAGAAGAGAGAACAGGAATTTCAGGGATGAAAAAAATCTTTTTTTAAGTAGGCAAAAACTACCAAATATCAGGTAATTAATAATTCAATCTGTACATGCACTCACTGACAATCTCCATTTTCTTCTCCTCCCACTGTTTTCAACTTATACACAGTCATTAGTTTATTTCTCTATTTTAGGTGGTGTTTGATATTCGAATTAAAGCCATAAAGGAATTAAAATTAATGAAGGAACTAGGTAATCGTTTATGTTTGCTTTTGGCTTTGGGGTTTAATTTAGTTTTGATTTTTAATTGAAAAAATTATGGGAGAGTAAACAAAATAATTTAGGGAAAACTCATGCACGTACCACCCAAAATGGACAGATGTTAACATTTTGGCATGTGTTTGTTTTTGTTTGAAACATTACAAAGCCCTCTGTGTCCTCCTCAGACCTACTCTCTCTCCCTCCCCAGTTGCAACCACTATATCTGATTTAGGTGTGTGTCTAGTCTGTGGACTCGTATTGTATATATTATGTTCCCTTATATATGTGTATGTGTATATTGTGTTTTTACACTTACATAAATTAAGATACTGAGTATAGCATTCTATAAATTCACTATTCACTCAGCATTGGGTTTTCTTTAACAGTCTTTTATTGAGGTACAGTTTATATACCACAGTTTATATATCAAATACCTGTTGGAAGCCTAATTAAGTGATTATTAGTTGAGGTATATAGTTTTACTGTAATTGAGTTTTAGAACATTTCCATCACTCCAAAACAATCCCTCATTCCTTTTCACTTTCTGAGCCCCTGATGACCACTCACCTAACTTTCTATCTGTCTAGATTTGCTTTTCTGGACATTTCATGTAAATGGAACCATATAATAAGTTGTTTTTTTATGTTTGGCTTCTTTCACTTAGCACTCCATTTTTTGATTCATCCATGATTTTCTGTGTATCAGTAATTTGTTCCTTTTCCTAGTATCCCATTCTATGATATGTTACATTTTGTTTATTCATTTACCAGTTGATTGATTCACTCACTTTTTGGCTTTTATGAATAGTGTGCTATAAACCAGCAGTTGCCAACCTTTCGGACCTCATGGACCACCAGTGGTCCGAGGATCACTGGTTGGCGACCGCTGCTATAAACACTGTCTTTGTGTGGACATCCTGTTTTATGCAGGATTAGAATTGCTGGGTCAAATGGCAAATTTATGTTTAGCTTTATAAGAAGCTGCCATACTATTTTCCAAAGTGGCTGAACCAGTAATATGTCAGGGCACTAGTTGCACTGTATTTTTTATTATAGCCATTCTAGTGAATATGAATTGGTAGATCATGGTGTGTTCTATTGTATTTTCCTTATGCAGTGATGGTGAGCACTGTTGATGTGCTATGGTCCATTTGTATATCCTAAGAATTCTATTAAAAAGCTACTAGAAATAATAAGTGAGTTTATTAGGAATTCAAATCATATACAAAAGTCCATTGTATGCTTACCTACTGGTAACAAAAACAAATGGAAGATGAAATTAAGAAAACACTTAGAATAAGATATCCTAAAATACTTGGGGATAAATTTAACAAAATGTGTGCAAGACCTGTACACTGAAAACTAGAGAACATTGCTGTGAAAAATAAAAACAACCTGAATAAATGGAGAGATGTCCCATGTTCTTGGGTCGGAAGACACAATATTGCTGAGGCTAATTCTCTCAAAATTAATTTGTGGATCCGATGCAATCTCACTCAAAATCCTAGAAGGTGGTTTTTTTGGGGGGACGGGGGAGAATAAATTGAAAATTATCCTTGGGTGAGGATTAACAATAAAAAAATTTGTATTAGAATTATATGCTAGTTTCATATGACTATAGTGTAGGATACAGAACTCAAGAATCTCAGAAAGGAGATTCTGCCAACATCTAATAAAATTAGGACTTCTAAGACCCATGCCATACTTTCCCTCTCAGAAGGCTCCACCCTCCCCACCTCCCCACTTCATGTCCAACTTTGTAAGAATTCTGATTGGACCAAACCTGGTGTACTCCTTCCCACAAAACAGGAATTTGCATCCTCAAAAATAGGGCACACCTGCCCTAATCCATTTAATGGGCATAAAAAAATCACCTAACATTTTAAAGAGACAGTCTCTGCAAAGTTCCTATGTGCACAAGTTTCAGTTATCACAGTTTATTATGTAACAGTGACCTAGAAACACAGTTCAAATTCCAGCTACCACTGGATTTAACTGCGTAATTGCGTAAAGCGCAAACGTGGCTCCCAGCTTCAGTCCACAGATCACTACAGAAATAACAAACGTACATCACTGCATGTCTGATCATTAATTTCACCACACAGACAGTAGAGTGTGTATAGTTCATTGCCTCCTTTTCTCCCAGTGGTAAACACATGTGACATTTTATAAGGACAGGTCATCAAACTGGCTAACCAAGAGAAAAGTGCTGCAAAGAAACAAAGCACGTGGAGTGATAGAAGTAGTAGCTGACATGGAGGTGTTGACATGCAGTCATTCAAGAGACTAGCCACGCAGGTGGAGGAACTTATGAATGGGCACTTACCCACAGAAGTGAGGACCGTGGTTGTGACAGAAAGAATGAAGCTGTCCCAGGAGAAGTGACGCTAGCAAAAAAAAAACAGTTCACATTAAAGGGGCTCTTGGGCATATTTCATGAGTGAAAGCACAAAATGTAAAATATTGGAAGCTGATCCAAACTTAGAAATCTGAGTATGACAGTTTGCTGTGAAATGAAAAGATGCTCACTGTGTAGCATAAGTCATATGAGGAGCTGAAAAAAGCAAGCCCTGTTTACACTATTGACATGTTTTATTCAAAGAAATAGGACAGTATCTTCTAAAGGGCAAGAAAATTGTAGTTTTTCTCACTGTTAAGATTGCTTTGCACCGTTTCAGCTTGCAAGGCATTCTTACAGTCCTGTGCTACTGCAGTACAAGGTGAAGACTGCCTGTACTTGTTCTCTGGTTGTTGGGGGAAGGAGGGATTGTTTTTGTTTTAGCTTATCATAGCTTCCTGCTAATTAACACAGTAGAGGCTCTTGAGTTTCCTTTCTTTGGTGCACTGACCAGCTTCTTCTTACTTGTAGCTGAGAACAGCTGTTTGAGACCTATTGATAGAAATGGGAAGCTTCTTTGTCCAGGTAAATCTTTGTGGTAGCTTTCAAAAGCTGACACATATTCATGCTAACTTTCTTAACACTTTTACTTTAAATGATGGCTTCCAATACCTAATATTCTTTAATTACCTTTTAGAAATTTATTTATAGGACATACTTTCATCCAGGTGCCTTACTCATATGTTACAGAATATCTTAACCAAAATTCAGACACTTCTGTTTTGAAACAGCTGTCTTTCCGATTAGCTGATCCTCATTTTAGTCATGGGTTTTTGATCTACTTTTATCCTTATAGATTTATTGTCAGTTTTTTAATTTGCTAACTTTATTGAGATATCTATTGTGGAATAGAGTCTTTCTTCTAACCTCTGTAACACTTGTCATTAGATGTAATTGAGTCTAATTATTGACAGTAGACTCTAGAATATTCATAGTCACCTCATATCTTAGCATTGTTGTACAGATAACAGGAATAATATATTCTAGCATTTGGAAATAGAAAATCAAACATAACAATAATATATATAACCCTTTTTCATGGAGTGCAACTTTCTCTTTCTTGACATTCTTGATTTTCAAAAGAAAAATTGATTTAAGTATAGTATTTTGCCCAGAAAGGTAGGAATGAATAATAGTCATTCTGTTATAAAAATTTTTTGTAGTGCCAGACAGTTATACGTTGAAGGAAGCAGAACTGAAGATGGGGAGTTCACTGGGACTCTGTCCTGGAAGAGCACCAACTTCCTCTCAGGTAACATGAGATCGCCTGGCCACCACACCCACCTGCCCACAGTCAGTTCTTCACTTTATAATTCACTAGAGGCCCAGTGCACCAATTCGTGCACCAGTGGGGTCTCTCGTCCTGGCCTGCGTGATCAGGCCGAAACTGGCTCTCTGAGGGGTCCTGGATTGTGAGAGGGTGCAGGCCAGGCCGAGGGACCCCACCAGTGCACAATCGGGGCCAGGGAAGGACGCAGGAGGTTGGCCAACGGGGAGGGACCATGAGAGGGCTCCAGGGCATATCTGGCCGTCTCGCTCAGTCCCGATCAGCTGGACCCCAGCGGCAAGCTAACCTGGTCAGAGCGTCTGCCCCCTGGTGGTCAGTGCACATCCTAGCAACTGGTTGACCTTTTGAGTGTCTGCCCCCTGGTGGTCAGTGCACATCCTAGGGAGCGGTTGAGTGGCCTTAGCATATTATTAGCATATTACACTTTGATGGGTTGAAGGGATGACCAGACACTTAGCATATTAGGCTTTTATTATATAGGACTAGAGGCCCGGTGCACAAAAATTTGTGCATTCGTAGGGGAGAGGGGGTCCTTCAGCCCGGCCTGTGCCCTCTCACAGTCTGGGACCCCTCAGGAGATAACGACCTGCTCCCGGGTGGCAGAGGGCAGGCCTAATCCCTAGGTGCAGCCCCTGGTCGGGCTCAGAGCAGGGCCAATTGGGGAGTTGGGGCGCCGCCCCCTGTCATGCACAGAGCAGGGCAGATCTGGGGGTTGCGATGCCACCCCTAGTCACGCTCAGGGTACGGCCGATTGGGGGATTGGGGCACCGCCCCCTGTCACACTCAAGGCAGGGTCAATAGGGAAGTTGCGGCGCCACCCCCTGTCACGCACAGAGCAGGGCCCATCGGGGGTTGGGGCTCCGTATCGTCACACACAGAGCAGGGTCGATCAGGGGGTTGGGGAGCTCCCCCCTGTCACGCACAGAGCAGGGCTGATCAGGGGGTTAGGGCACTACACCCTGTCACACACAGAGCCGCAGGGCGATCAGGGGATTTGGGCGCTGCCCCCTGTCACGCTGATCCCAGTGCCGGGAGGCCTCGCGGCTCCGCTGATCCCGGTGCCGGGAGGCATATTACCCTTTTACTATATAGAATAGAGGCCTGGTGCACGGGTGGGGGCTGGCTGGTTTGCCCTGAAGGGTGTCCTGGATCAGGGTGGGAGTCCCCACTGGGGTGCCTGGCCAGTCTGGCTGAGGGGCTGAGGGCCGTTTTCAGGCTGACGGGTGACTGAAGCTCCCAACCGCTCCTTTTTTTCTTTTTATTCTGGGCCAGCTTTAGTTCTGAGGCCTCGGATGCTGAAAACAGGTTTCTGGCCTTTGTTTACTGTCTGTATTTGATACAATGTTGCGGTCCGGCTGGCTGAAGCCCGGCTGAGTAAAGCAGGTTTCTGGGGTTTTGTTTAGCTTCTATATTTGCAACATAGTTGCTTAGAGTTGCAGCTGAGAGGCTGGCAAGTCAGGCGGGGAAAGTTGGAGT
Source organism: Myotis myotis (assembly GCF_014108235.1). Taxonomy (NCBI): domain Eukaryota; kingdom Metazoa; phylum Chordata; class Mammalia; order Chiroptera; family Vespertilionidae; genus Myotis; species Myotis myotis. The sequence goes on along the minus strand of NW_023416390.1, from coordinate 32,637,991 downwards.
CCTCCGTCACTGAAGCAAGCAAGCCTCATGTTAGTTTCAAGCTGCCTGGCTGCCGGCCGCCATCTTGGCTGGCAGTTAATTTGCATATTGCCCTGATTAGCCAATGGGAAGGGTAGCGGTCGTACGCCAATTACCATGTTTCTCTTTTATTAGATAGGATACCTTAACTATTCCAGTAAAACTGTAATTCTTAAACATTTTATTTTCCTTAAATGATAACCTTTTATTTTAGGAATACTGTGTTTAAATAAAAAATACTAGCCCGGCCAGTGTTGCTCAGTTGGTTGAGTGTCGTCTAGTGCACCAAAAGGTCGCCAGTTAGATTCCCTGTGAGGGCATATAGCTGGGTTCGATTTCCAGGTCAGGGCACATGTGGAAGATCAATATTTCTCTCACACATCCATGTTTCTCTCTTCCTTCCTCTCTCTAAGTATGTCCTCGAGTGAGAATAAAAGATTGTAAATAAAAAATACTATGTCAAAGCATAGTCATAAGGTTCTTTTTCTGTGAAAACTGGTTAAGGGGAATGTTATGGCTACCAGTTTCAACCATATTTCAGAAATTCTGAAATGTGCCCTTTCCCCCCCAACTTTTAACATCTGTGAGATTAGGCTGCATCTTTTGTCCATGGCATCCTATAGTTATAGCCAGCACTGTGTTTTCTTTTTTCGTGGTACATAAAGCAATGAGTAATAGCTAATTAAATTTTAGATTTAATGCAATACAGAATATTAATTCTGGTTGTAATTTCTCCACAATAATATCTCACAACAGCTTGGTCTTTATCAGTATTCATTTCCTGTATAAATACCATCTGTTTGACTTTGCCAGAAGCCCTACCTACTTAGTAAACTTTCATTACAGTCCCAAAGTCATATTTATGTCCTTATTGTTAAGACTGTGTCGAGGTTAGCTGGTTCATATCAGGAACCCTCTGTCTGGATCCACTTCATTCGTTTTCCAGCCACCTCTCTTTAATTTCTTCTTCCCTGAACAAGCTGGAGAAGGAAAACGTGGCATGTGAAGTTGAGTTACAAAGAAAAGTAGGCCCGGCCAGTGTTGCTCAGTGGTTGAGCGTCCACCTATAAATCAGGAGGTCATGGTTCGATTCCCTGTCAGGGCACATGCCTGGGTTTCGGGCCCGATCCAGCATAGGGGGCATGCAGGAGACAGCCGATCGATGATTCTCTCACCATTGACATTTCTCTCTCTCTCTCGCTCTCTTTCATTCTGAAATCAATAAAGACATATTTTTTAAAAGGGTAAGGAAAATAGGGCTCTAAGCAGCTGAGTTGACAAGAGATCAGACTCACATTTTTCCTGTAGAGTCTTGGGAATCATAGTATATGGACAGAAACCAAATGATTCAGAGAAAAACACAGTTACGCTTATAGTGTATAGTAATTGCAAGTCCTTTTGAGGAATGACCAAGAAAGATGGAGATCATGGAAGAATAAAGAATATCTATGAGGGAGGTTTTTAGGAGTAAAAACATTAGTGATGAAGCATCTTACATTTCTAGGTAGTTGAGATTATTATTTAAATTGTAACATTATATTACCCAACATAGTTTTGTTTTACATAATTTGATATTTTTATTAAAGCTTCATGGGTTACATGAAACTTTTCTTTTTTGGGAGTAAATAATAAATTTGTAGAATTTTAAAATTTAGACTGAGTTGCATTCACACTATGTCTCAATCTTAGCTGTTCCTGTTTTTCGCTATGGGAAGTGATATCCAGCCTGGGTCAGAGATGGAAATCATAGTAGAAGAAACAATCTCTGTGAGAGAAGTAAGTTATTTTACTTGGGGGAGGAGGGGAGTCTGTGGGTGTCTGATATGGGGAACAGGAATAACCTGTATTAGGATTTTGAGGTCCTAAGGCTAGGGGTTTACATAATATACTTTAAATAATTCTATGTATCCACTAAAGGAGTAGTTTTGGGAGCTTGAAAATTGGTGAGCAAACTGGAATTTTACATTAGATTATTTTTTATTATTATCAATAATGTTGATCATAGAACTTTGGGATATGTAGAAATAGATTTTTAAAAAACATTAAAACCCCTCATCATATCTTATCCCATAATATGAACATTGTGGCATATTTCCTTTGTTTTTACTTTATATACACACACAGTTACATACACAGAGGTAGAAATGTGAGTGTGTGTGTGTGTGTGTGTGTGTGTGTGAGAGAGAGAGAGAGAGAGAGAGAGAGAGAGAGAGAGAGCGCATCTTGTCAGAACAGAAAGCAGAGAGAGAGAGAGAGAGAGAGAGAGAGAGAGAGAGAGAGAGAGCGCATCTTGTCAGAACAGAAAGCAGAGAAGCCAGCAAAGATGACTGGCATCGGCAAAGAAACACAGAAGCCAACTTGAAGAGGCTGCCTCTGGTCAAAGATGAGACAGCTTGGACCTCAGTGGGAATGGTCATGAAAGTTGACTGGTATATATAGTCTGAGCTCATATGACCCTAAAAATGCCATCTTCATTAATACCGATGGGTAACCAAGTGGATGCTTGGGAACCATGAAGGAAAGTATCGAGCATTTGTCCTGTTTTTGTTTTACAGACTATACTGCAGGGCAACTAGAATGATAACAGGTTTTTAAATAAACAATCCCAACCAATAAAAAGAAAGAATTTTAAACTCTCAGTTTTTCAACTCCGAATGACGCCTGAAGGCAGTGATCCTGAAAGCCTGCACACAACCCAAAAAGGACAACACTCAGGCATTATAGAAGTTTAACACTACCCATCCTTTTTTTGCCCCCCAAGACCCCTGAACAGCCTGAGTCTGATCAAACCTAGAAGTACAGTCAGCACAGTCCAAAAGTGGAAAACTCTTCAAGAAATCGGCTACAGGGGAGAGGGCCTGTAGGTTAAAAGATCTTGTCTTAGGAGAAACAGCAAGCAGGGCAGGGTGTGGACTTCATTTGGCCCTTAATTCAAATCAGAAGAACTAATAATAGTTTGGAAGAAAGTAGGGAAATTTGAACACTGACTAGATAATTGTTATTAAAGAATTCTTTTTTTTTTTAAATGTCATTGTTTTAGGGTTATTTTTTAAAGGATGTTTATCTTTATGTAAATATTAATAAATGATGTTATATGATAGCTGACATTTGCTTCAAAAGAATCTGGGTTAGGAGAAACCAAGATGGCGGCATAGGTAAACACCAGAAATTGCTGCCTCACATAACCACTTCAAAAATACAACTAAAATACAAAACGGACATCATCCAGAACCACAGGAAGGCTGGCTGAGTGGAAATTCTACAACTAGAAGGAAAGAGAAAAGCACACCGAGACTCAGAGGAGGTGCGGAAGTAAAGTGCAGGTACGGAGGCGCACGTGGAAAGGGCTGGCAACTGAGGACGCGGTTGTTTTTTTCAATTGGGAGGGAGACACAAGCTCCCGACTGCTCTGAACGCCAGTTCCGGGCAGGTCTCTGGGGACCCAGACTCATATGGGGAGAAACTGGACTGTCTGGTATCGGTAGGAACTCGAAGGCGGCTTTCTCTCAGAGGTGCTTGCAGCGATTACCGGGACACTGAGACCCGGGGCCTCTTAGGGCAGAGCTGAGGATCAGCTATAGCTGTTTGCTCCACCCTGTTGATTCCCTGAGACCCCGCCCCACTCAAGCTGTTCGTAGAGGCTTTTGCATATGAATGGCCTGGCCCTTTGCAATCTGAAATTACCTAACAAACTGCAGCTGGGTCAGAGAGACCCAGAACATCCAAAAGAAGGCCCAAGGCCCCATAGCATCTTGCATTGCTTCACAGCTGGGCCTCATCTGGGCACCTCTAAACCCCAAACAAAGAAGAGGAATCTGCAGATCTCTCTGTAGCTCCTGCTGGGTAGCCTCAGGCAGAGGCTAAATTAGCACCTCCTTAGAGATCCAAGAGCAGGATACCCAGTGGTCAGAGTGGGACCATCCAGATTACAACTCCTCAGATCCATAAAGGACACACTCAGGGGGCAGACTCAGTGAGCACCAAAGCCCCACTGAAGCAAGTCTTGCCCCAGAAGGGTGTCTCCAGCACAGAAGTTCTCCCACCATAACCACAGCTGATTCTCACAGACAATTGGCCTGGAGTTCAGTTCCTCCCAGTGATACCAACTACAATCAAGGCTTAACTACAACAAGACTGAGCACACAGCCCACAAAGGGGTGCACCAAGAGTGTCCACCTCAGGTAATGAGGTGGCTGAGCCACTGGGCCCTATAGGACACCTAGCACAGAAAGCCACTCTATCAACACAGGGAAGCATAAAAAATGCGGAGACAAAGAAACAGGTCACAAATGACAGAAATGGAGGAAAGCCAACTACTGGATACAGAGTTCAAAACCACGGTTATAAGGTTTTTCAAGAATTTTCTAGAAACCACTGATAGATTTAGTAAGACCTTTAATAAATCTAGTGAGACCCTCAAGGTTATGAAAAATGATCACCTAGAAATTAAGCATACACTGACTGAAATAAAGAACATTATACAGAGTTCCAACAGCAGACTAGAGCAGCCGTGAGCAAACTACAGCCCGCGGGCCGGATCTGGCCCGTTTGAAATGAATAAAACTAAAAAAAAAAAAAAAAAGACCGTACCCTTTTATGTAATGATGTTTACTTTGAATTTATATTAGTTCACACACACACTCCATCCATGTTTTTGTTCCGGCCCTCCGGTCCAGTTTAAGAACCCATTGTGGCCCTCGAGTCAAAAAATTTGCCCACCCCTGGACTAGAGGATCACAAGAATCAAGTCAAAGATTTGAAATAAGAAGCAAAAAACACCCAACCGGAAAAACAAAAAGAAAAAAGAATCCAAAAATATGAAGATAGTGTAAGGAGCCTCTGGGACAGCTTCAAGCGTACCAACATCCGAATTATGGGGGTGCCAGAAGAAGAGAGAGAGCAAGATATTGAAAACCTATTAGAAGAAATCACGACAGAAAACTTCCCCTACCTGGTGAAAGAAATAGACTTACAAGTCCAGGAAGCGCAGAGAACCCCAAACAAAAGGAATCCAAAGAGGACCACACCAAGACACATCATAATTAAAATGCCAAGAGCAAAAGACAAAGAGAGAATCTTAAAAGCAGCAAGAGAAAGAAAGGCAGTTACCTACAAGGGAGTACCCATACGACTGTCGGCTGATTTCTCAACAGAAACTCTGCAGGCCAGAAGGGAGTGGCAAGAAATATTCAGTCATGAATGCCAAGAATCTACAACCAAGATTACTTTATCCAGCAAAGCTTTCATTCAGAATTGAAGGTCAGATAAAGAGCTTCACAGATAAGGAAAAGCTAAAGGAGTTCATCACCACCAAACCAGTATTATATGAAATGCTGAAAGATATCCTTTAAGAAGAGGAAGAAGGCCGAAACCGGTTTGGCTCAGTGGATAGAGCGTCAGCGTGCGGACTGAAAGGCCCCAGGTTCGATTCCAGTCAAGGGCATGTACCTGGGTTGCGGGCACATCCCTAGTAGGAGATGTGCAGGAGGCGGCTGATCAATGTTTCTCTCCCATCGATGTTTCTAACTCTCTATCTCTCTCCCTTCCTCTGTGTAAAAAATCAATAAAATATATTTTTTTAAAAAAAAAGAAGAGGAAGAAGAAGAAAAGGTAAAGATACAAATTATGAACAACAAATACACATCTATCAACAAGTGAATCTAAAAATCAAGTAAATAAATAATCTGATGAACTGAATAAATTGATGATTATAATAGAATCAGGGGCATAGAAAGGGAGTGCACTGACTATTCTTGGGGGGGGAAGGGTATGGGGTGTGCAGGAAGAGACTGGACAAAAATCGTACACCAATGGGTAAGGACAGGTGGGGTGGGTAAGTGCAGACGGGGGGGGGGGGGTGGGATCCGGGTGAAGGGGAGCTATGGGGGGAAGAAAGAACAACTGTAATAATATGAACAATAAAGATTTAATTAAAAAAAAAAAAGAACCTGGGATACAAGACGAGAAGTGGGTTGGGGTACTGACAAACACGAATGGCTGCAGGAGTGATTGAGACTTGAGGGTCATTTTACGATCCTCTGCATGTGGTTAAAGAGTTCCATGAGAAAACACCTTTTTAGTAAGTTCCTTTACTCTTGTTACATGCTGAAAATATTTTTGGAGTTTTTCATTTTGAGTTTTTCATTTTCACTTGTGGATTCTCTCTTGAATTTGAGTGTTGTGTTTGTTTTTAATTTTAAAGAAAGAAAATCACAAATCTTTACAAAGGAGCGATGTGTGTATCTTTCTGTTCTCATCGCAGGCAAACTTGTTCCCACCACACCACCGAAACAGCTCTTACCAAGTGCAGCGGGCAGTTCTCAGTCTTCATCTCTCTCCCTCTCTCTCGGCAGCATGGTATATACGTGATGACTGTTCCTTGCAGCTCTTCAGATTTCCCTTCCTACCCCTTCTCAGTTTGCTACTTCCTCTTCTCTCCAGCTATGAGCACCTTAGGGTTCAATTAGACTGGATCTCACCTCAAAATTCCAGGCTTACATAACCAGCTGCTACATGGTTGTTTGATTGTCATCCCAAATTACAACACACCCACAACAGCATTCCTGTTCTTCTCTCAAAGCATAACTGGGGTTTTTCCCTCCAGCTCTTAGGAAGGAGAGCTTATTCGGTCATCTTCTTAACTATGTGTATTATCTATTTGATCAGACTTAAATAGGCCCCAGGATCCAAAGAGGTTGTTTCTTTCAATACTGTAACTCTGAAACAGGAAACTAATGAACATACTTTTTTTTTTTTTTTTTACAGTGTTTGAAGATAATGCTGGAGAAATTTGGCCTACCAGGTAAGTTACAGGCCATGATGATCTAGAATCTTATCCACATCCTTGACTTATAAGAAAGTACTTACAAGCCTAATGAAAATGTTTCAGCCCTTTTTTTCTCAGGGTTATCTGTTACACTTTATATCTGTGTGTACATAATAAGTTCTCCTGATTCTGTTTGCAAGCTGGAAGAACACTAGTTGTAAATTAGCTGACCACTGAGGATCCAACAAAAACATAAAAGAGATGAAGTTAAGATTACCTTGTGGAATCACTCCAATCTTTCGCTGGTTTTGTTTAAACCTCATTGATTCAGAATGTTGGTGATTGTGCTTCATACCTGTGTGTTTTAGTATAGATTAGGGAATGTCATATGAATGAACACACAAATGCAGGATGTCTGAAGTAGCTACCAGGGGAACCCAGCCAGCGAGCATCACACTACTTTCATTGGAGTGCTTTGCCACTCTCTGACTGCATTCGTTGTCTGGAAGGGAAGGTAATGTGCTCTGGAGCTTCTATGCATTGTCCCATTTCATCTTGACAACAGTGTTCCCAGCAGGGATCATCCTCGTTCCCATTTTACAGAGGACGGGACAGAGGCTGAGAATGGTTAAATGGCTTGCCCAGAGTCACACAGCAAGTGTAATTTACACAGCCTCTCTGATTTCAGAACCCGAGTTCTTTCCATCTTGCTGTGCTATGAAGTAATGGTGTTCACTTTTAACTTACTGGTGTGTTTGCAAAAAATATACATACTTAGATTAAGTTAAATATTCTTGTAAATCTTAACTGTATTTTTTTTTAAATATATTTTATTGATTTTTTACAGAGAGGAAGGGAGAGAGATAGAGAGTTAGAAACATCGATGAGAGAGAGAAACATCAATCAGCTGCCTCCTGCACATCTCCTACTGGGGATGTGCCCGCAACCAAGGTACATGCCCTTGACTGGAATCGAACCTGGTACCCTTCAGTCCGCAGGCTGATGCTCTATCTACTGAGCCAAACTGGTTTCGGCCTTAACTGTATTTAAAACTAGAATTAATGACAAAAAGGGTCTGCAAAGAAGAGTATTGGGATTCAAAACCTATGGCCTATGCAGGATGAATATGAGATATAGGTTTATTCCTCTGGCTGTAGTTTCTTTCAGTGGGTGGGGGAATTGACTATTTTTAAGATGTTGCTGTTTAACTTAATAACCAGGATTTTCAATTTCCACTCGACTCGGCTCCCTTCAAAAAATTTTCTTCCCATTTCCTCAGTGCAGCAAGCATGTGAAAAACAGAAATTTAATTAGACTGTTTACATTTATAAGTGTTGTTATACCAACTTTATTAAATGTATTCCAAAAGTACTATTTTTCGTTAGATTAACCGCTAATTGGATAGCACCAGTTTTGCTGAACACATTATCAGTTGCTGAGCAATGTTAGCATATACTTTCAGCCAAGACAGTGAAATGAAACTTAACTTCTGTACTTATATGTATATGTACATATATTTATACTCATGTGTGATATGTGTATACATGTAAACAAAGGCATAACATAGCTATCATGTAATAGTAGCAAGTGTTTTCATTTGCAAATATATAATTACTAGAGGCCCGGTGTGAAATTTGTGCACTGGAGGGGATGTCCGACTGCCAGTTTAGGCCCGATCACAATCCGGGACTGCTGGCTCTTAACCGTTCACCTGCCTGCCTGCCTGATAATCCCTAACCACTTCTGCCTACCAGCCTGATCACCCCCTAACCACTCTGCCAGCCTGATCGACGCCTAACTGCTCCCCTGCCAGCCCAATTGCCCCCAACTGCCCTCCCCTGCCGGCCATCTTGTGATGACATGGGCATGGCCATCTTGTGACCACATAGGGGCGGCCATCTTGTGTGCAAGGGTGTGATAGTCAATTTGCATATTACCTCCTTATTATATAGGATACACAGTTATACATCTATTCTTGGTGGAATAGGAGATTAACCAAATTGGGGAAACAACTTATTTTTCATGCTCTGGAAGAGAGAATGTTATTTTAAATATATATTTTTATTGATTTCATTTTTTAAAATATATTTTTATTGATTTCAGAGAGGAAAGGAGAGGGAGAGATAGAAACATCATGATGAGAGAGAATCATTGATCAGCTGCTTCCTGTCCTACACTGGGATCAAGCCCACAACCCAGGCATGTGCCCTGACTGGGAATCAAACTGTGACCTCCTGGTTCATAGGTTGACATTCAACCACTGAGGCACACCAGCCAGACGAGGGAATTTTTTAAAAAAAATTAGTTAATTATTAGATCAAATCCCATTCAATTTTCATTTACCCAGAAGGGTCATTCCTGACAAACTCTTAAAACACATTCTTGTGAATTTTTTTTCATTCTGATTCTGCTTCTTTCACAGGTGATACGTGGCACTTAAGGAAAATGGATTGGTGCTATGAAGCTGGGGAGCCTTTGTGTGAAGAAGTAAGGTTATTTTTATATATTTCACTCTTTAAAATGATTGTGTTTATATGGTATTTTCATTCAGGATACTCATCCTAACTCATGAATAAATTCTAGAGAAAGATTTAATTTGTTTAGGATTCAAAAATGTATACATGCATCTACCTTTACTCTTCCCTCCCTGTAGTTATTTGAGAGCATTCAGAGAGAAGGTCTCAGCCAAGTGGGACTATTTCTGACATCTGTGTTAAGTCCTCTTTTGGTAAGAGAGTGTGTTCCTGGGAATGGTGGTTCTTCATTAGAAAGCAGAGAACTTTAGCGAACAGAAGACATTTGAACTAATGAAAGAATTTGGAGATACACTCTGAATTTTGAAACCTGAATATTTTAATCTCTGAGTTGATGGCAGAATTCATCTTACCAACCAATCACTTAGGCTCTGTTCTTAACTACATCTCTAGATCCAGCCAAACTCTTAGGGTAGCCTTAGGAACGGTTGTATCACAGGATAGGTGGGGTCTGGTTAATCTTACCCAAATAGCATCCAACCTCACAGCATTAGAAGTAGACCCAAAATGAAGCTTTGTGAGAACGTTTAGACAGTGAAACGTGGTCAGCTACCCCTCCCCTATCTGCCTGCTTCTGTTCAGTAATATACAGTGGCAGTGAACATCAACAGAGGTTGATTGAAGCAGGTGTACTGGGGTCATCCCTCAAACACTCTGTGCTGTGTCGTGGTCAATAACAGTATGGAGAGAGGACCCTCTTGAATCTTGGACAGGAATTTGACTGCCCAGAGTAAGAAGTGGACCTAAAGAATCTTTAGGCCCTACCCGATGTGGCTCAGTGGATAGAGTGTCAGCCTGTGGACTAAAAGGTCCTGAGTTCTATTCCGGTCAAAGGCACATGCCTGGTTGCAGGCTCAATCCCCAGTAGGGGACGTGCAGGAGGCAGTCGATCAATGAGTCTGTCTCATCGTTGATGTTTCTATCTCTCTCTTCCTCTCCCTTCTTCTCTGAGATCAATAAAAATATATTATAAAAAAAAAAAAAGAATCTTCAGGACATACTAGTATAGTTTGGATGTCGAGAGTAATATGTAGTCACATAGTTTCCAGATTTTCTTCTCTATTAAGTCCCAAATTGGTATCAAACAGTTCTAAAACTGTCTAGAGCAAACTCATTACCCTCAAAATTGCTTTCTCTTCCCGATGTGCTGCCTGTCTTTCCCATCCTGATCTTTTTCAGCCTGAAATGTGGCCAATCCAACTTACCTGCCGCCTTCTTGTTTGGGCTCGGCCTTCAAAGGCCTGTCAGTTTTTCCACTCCTTCCTGAGTCCACTGCTGGCCTCCTGGTTCAAGCCATTTATTTTTCCTTTTACCTAAATTATTGCAACTGGCCTCCCTGAGCCCAGGTGTTTCCCACTTCAGTGTGTTATGCATGTAGCAGCCAGATTGATTTTCAAAAACTCCTCCTCAGAAGTCTTGAGTGGCTGTTTACAAAGGAACTAAAAGCTCCCTTTTTTCTATTCCACATCCCTTTGATCTGTGACCACCCTACCCATCCTTCCCCGCCCCGCCCCCCCCCCCCGTTACTCTGATACTGTCCACTCTAATCAGTCTAGTCTAAGCTCTTCCCTAACCAAGCCATACTTATTCTTTTTTAAAAAAAATATATTTATTGATTGATTTCAGAGAGGAAGGGAGAATGAGAGAGATAGAAACGTCAATGATGAGAGAGAATCATTGATCGGCTGCTTCCTGCATGCCCCGCACTGGGGATTGAGCCCGCAACCCAAGCTTGTGCCCTTGGCCGGAATCGAACCTGGGACCTTTCAGTCCGCAGGCTGACAGTCTATCCACTGAGCCAAGCCGGCTAAGGCCCATACTTATTCTTGACATGACCTTGACTTTGTTCGCTTTTTCATGAGAAATTCCTTCTCTTGTTTCATTCACCTTTCTAAATCCAACGAATCTTTTTAGGTTGGACTAAACCGTCATTTTCTGTAAATCAGTCTCATTATTTAACTAAAATGTCATCTTCTGTAAATCAGTCTCATTATTTCTCACCTCTCCCTTTCCTCTAATCTTCTATGATACTTACAGTTCCTACTCATAATTTGATATATAATAATAGACTGTTTTATAAGCCTATTTTCTATTCAACATCTGCTTTATCATTTATTCATTTATTTATTTCAAGGGTAATAGAGGCATAGGGTTCACAAACAAAAGTCCAGTGGTCTGTTTGTTCCTTGCAGAAGTCACAAGTAACAAAAAAGAATTTCCATATTCCCAGGATGCAACACTGAAAGAGCTTATGCTATGTTCTGGAGACACTCTGCTTTTAACGGAAGGAAAACTTCCTTCTCCGGTAAGACTTTGCTTCCAATAGACACTGTGAATAATGGTTATTGTTGTCTCTGTCAACAGTCAGAAAGAGAACAAAGAACTTACCCCAAAGTCTACCAGACACAGCCATCATATTTTACATGTTAGGTATTTCCTTCCTATAAAATCAGTTGTATATACAGTTTTATTTTCTACCTTTTCTATTTAATTTGTGAACCTGAAACAGTTATAATGTATGACTTATCACAGTTTAATTCACTTTTTATCTTCATTGTTGGAAATTTATCTTATTTTAAATTTTTTCTTATAATAGTACTTAAAAACGAAATCGTCTTCAGATAGTTCTAAAGATGGAATTAACAAGTCAAAGGGCATGAACTTTTTAAAGACTTGAGAATGTATGTTGCCAAATTGTTTTCCCAGAGAGTTGTACTAGATTTACAGTCCTACCAGCAGATATGAGGGCTCTTTTCCCTCCTCTTTCATAAACACTGCATGTTCCCATTTTCTAAACCCATTAATTACTTATTTGTATTTTTAATGTGTACACATGTAAAGATTTTTTTTTTAAAAGTTGACCCCAAACTCCAGTACTCTGATATCCATTAGCTTATGATTAGAAGATTCACACAGCCTAGAAGGCTATATAAAATGAAAAACAAAAGTTTCTTCTATGTCTTTCTCCCCAGAAAGAGCCACAATTAACTTACTTGTCCTTTCAAGAAGAAAAGTGATACCTGTTTGTATGCTGAGTGTAAATATATGCATATATATTTAAAGTTTCCATACAGGGGATCATATTCCATACAGTGTTTTATATCTGTTGGTTTTTTCAGCACATACAGACCTACCTTATTCTTTTCCATGACTTCATGAAATTCTGTGGTATTTTACATACATGTTCTTTAAAGTTAATATTTGAATTGGTAATACTCATTATACAAAATTCAAAGTGTATAAAAAGCTGAGCCAGGAAAAATAACTATCCTCCCTGCCCCCCAGCCACTCAGTGTGTCCCTCCAGAGGTAGCCAGATGCCTCTGTGTCAACACACAAGTAAGTCTGTGTGTGTACATAGCGCATATATACATATTTGTTATCCATATATAGGAGTGGATAAAAGGTTTACAATTATGAGTACATGAAATACAAAATTATTCTTGTATTATTATTTACTAATTTATTGTTTGCATTGCAACTGTAAACCCACCTTTGCCCACCCACCTTGATGTGTAGCAATACACATCAACTCATCTCATTCTATAGGTGGTATCTATATCTCCCATTGTATGGAGGTACTATAATTTAACCAATCTCTTTCAAAGAAGATTTCGGTTGCTTACAGTCTTTTGTTAATATAAATGACACTGCAAAAAATATTATAAATGTCCATTTATCTACAGAATTCCTAGACCTACCACTCTATTCTGCTGCCATCAACAATTGGCAGTGACTGTCTTTGAACCTGTGACTTTGTCTCAGGGCTCGTCCATCAGAAGGCAAATTCTCACCATGGATGGCAGGTCTAGGGCGTGGCATTTAAATTATGACAATTTCAAATTACTCTCCAAAAACTCTGCTGCAAGTTTATACTTCTGCCACCAATTTACCCATATTTTCAACAACATACAGAATATTATTAAACTTTCTGGTTTTTGACAGTCTGATACGTAAAAAAATAGAATTTTGTTTTTCTGATTTATACTTACTTATTTCATTGAATGGAGGTTGAGTGTTTATTAATCTTCACCTACTTAATAAACAAGTTATTTTAATATGCATTTCTTGAAATATATATTTAAAATATTTTACATGGTTTTTTCACATTCTCATCTTCTGTAACATCTTTAATCCCTAATAAAACTATTAAAGTTCTTTACTAACAGACAAAAAAGGTTAGTGAAGAACCAGTTACATTAGTAAAACTAAAATTACAAGACAGGTTTAAGGAAATGTGCTTATTTCCTGTAGTGTGTGTACAGGAATCCAGCTTAGACCATTAGGCTGTTGATTCTCTCAAGTTCCCCTGGGAACTCGAATGAATGAAAACAGCCGGACCTGGGGCCTTGCTGCTCTCACGGGGCCTGAATATATTTATATAGTTGGTTCTGTCAAACATTTTCTATTTTGTTTATACTGTTCATGTCTGTAACTAGTGAGCTACTTCTAAACAATGAACATTTAGTCTTATTTTTATCACTTAAACTTTTTGATTGTAAAAACAAAAGTGTAATATATAGCAGTTATACATCTGAAAGGAAAAACAATAAGTTTGGGAACACTTTTTGTCAAGATGTTCCTCTTTATGGAAGTAGCAATGGAAGTTCACTTAATCTGTGTACCTCACAGCAGTGAGAAATGCTCCCTTCTCCAGGGTCTCCTGAACGTGCCCATCTGGTGGTACCAGCCTCCGGGGCCCAAGAGTCAGGGGAAGAGACACCTGGACCAGACGAACTGTACTCCTTCTCAAGGCGGGGTCTGGAGAGCTACTTCCACCCCAGGTGAGACCAACAGAATCGCAGTGGCCTACGTGTCCTAAAGAAAATAGAACGACTGCTTCTGCTCTGAGGGCAAATGACATTTATTTCTTTTTTTAAATGTACGGTTGAAAATCAACCTATTTATTCCACAAGTCACTCCAAAGCAGTAACACCATCCTTTTATGCAGTGCTTTAAAACCAACCATTCGCTATAAGGTACAATTTGTTAAAGTCTTTATGTCAGTATATTTTTTCAAGGAATTTTTATGCCCTCTCTCAGGGTTCTCCTGGTAGACTAGGATATGGAGGCAGCTGGGACAGAGGCAGGGCTGGAGTCTGTCCCCTGCACCCTGTACCCTGCACCCTTCACCGCTCCCTCCCCACCCCCGCCCCCCCCCCCCCTGAACTGCCTGCAGGGCATTCCACACCCTCACTGCCTTCTGAACAGTATATATGCTCTGCTTTACTTGTAAGTGGTTTCTCCACAGACAAAATTCAGCACATGTCACGATGAGCAAGAAATCACAGGCAGCGAGTTTGATTTTCCATTGTCAACAGTGGGTTTCCATTTCGTTATAAAGAAAACACCAATCAGTCTCCTTTGTAACTGTAGATATATTATTAGGATCAACTCTTTATATATTGTTAATCATGCTTTATTTAGTTATTTAGCTTTGTTTTGGGGGGGGGGTAAAGTATTATATACTTATATTTCTTTTTTATCCTTAAACCTCAGTATTGAAACTACTAAAAATGAATCAATCAAGTTCTTCTCTCCTTACTCTTTGAAGTTAAGAATACATGTTTAGACCAATAAAATAATTTCATGTTGAATTAGCTATGAAATTAGCATTAAGTTATTTTTTGGTTGGGTCATATTAGATGTGTTAACTAATTCTAAAAATGCTATGGTAATAGAATAATAGTTACATATAGAGTTGGCTACAAACATAAAAAGTGTGTTTAATTAGTGAGTTTTTCCATGAAAGTGAAGAAACAGGATCATTGTTTGATAGTCCTTCTTTATATAACAATACATGAGAAACATTTTTAAATCCGGAGTTTCCAAAAAGTATCTGTTAGCATTTGGTGTCCTTGAGATACAAGAAAAACCATTCATGAAGCTTTTTGTTTTAACTTATTTACAATCTAATTTTGTTGTATATTAGCAGTGTGCCCAACAATAAACTAAGAGATTTAATTAAAGCAAAATGAGTTAAATTATTCTGAATTTTAAATTTAGTTGCCAAACTTTTATACCCAGGATTTTAGATGAGATAGCGTTTTATTTCCCCCTTTTTATAACAAATGTAGAAGGCCTTCTTACTCTCAAGGACTCTGTCAGTAAACATCAACCACATGACACCCACCCTGCCACATACTTGACAGACAATGAGCATGCAGGTCTGCCCTCCCCTGACTGTCGTAGTCTTTATACACGCGCAAGAAAACAGACAGAGAAACAGGTGGGATAGGTGTGATATGAGAAAGAAACAGGATGGTGATACAAAGAATAAGGGCAAAGTACTCTTTGCGGAAGGAGTATCAAAAAGAACGTTCTAGTAGACACATGTGTGAAATTCCTCAAACCCCCACCAGTGAGAAAGCCATGGTCCTGTGCCAATAGCTTCCTCCCCTCCAAAGGCAGGAGGCCTGAATTGGAGGAACCGATTCTGAGTTACATGAATGGAATTGTATTAAAAGTATTTACAACATCAAAACATGGCATATATTTTAAAAATATGAAATAAATGCATTTAAGCTCCTTTCTAACATCTGGCTCTGTCCTCTGCAGGTGCTGCTGGTGATGTGCATGCGGATGTTCCCCTCCGCTACCTGGGAGACGTCAAAATCTCAGAAGATGCCACCCTAGGGGAGCTGAAGGCTCAGGTCAGACTTCTTCCTGCAGCGTACCTGAGTGGGGGTCTGGCTGCTTCCAGTGAGATATTAATCTATTCTTCTATCTCCTCTTCCCTCACTTACAGTCTGTTCTGATATGGCATGTGTTACATGCCATGTTTAGTGGTAAGTAGCCAGCAGGCGACACGCACACGGCTCAGCTCCCTGGTCTTCTTTTCCACCAGCTGCCCTTGCGGCTCTCATTCCTCCTCCTCTGACAGGCATGCTGTGCTTTCATTCAAATATACCCTCAGTGACTTGCGGCTTATGTTTATTTTTACCTTTTAGGTAAACATGATTTATTGAAACATTTGTAAAACATTCAGTTTAACCTTTACATTGTTTTTGTATCATTGTGATCCATGTGTTATATGTTGTTAAAGAGACAGTATCCATTTCCCAGGTCAGAATATCAGCTTTATGTCAGATTATAGTGTCTTCTTGTGTGTTAATATTCATAGAGAAAGAGTGTTTTGTCCAAATGGAAAGACTAAATTGAATACAACACTAAATGTTTCAGAAGCATCTTACTACTGTTGGACTGAAGTGAGCATCCCTTCTTCCTCTGGGAAAAATGTGGGGGCAGACAATAAGAGTATCAGTCACTAACGTTTGACCTGTGTCCTCAAAAAAAAGCAGATGGTTTAATTATCATGAGACCAAGTAGGAAGAGACCTGTTTTCCTCATACTGGATTGAAAGATACAAAGTTGCTGTTTTTAGGTTAAAATGGATGAATATTGGCCATTTTATATACTGCAACCTAAATAATATAAATAATTGCCTACTCCTCTAGAATTAGTGCATCAGTTTGGGGCTAGCAGTAGGATCCAAAGATACTGAAATATTTCAGAATCAAAAGATACTTCTTGGGCCATGCAGACCCTGCTGGAGAATCACAGGATGGATGTAGACGAGGCCCTTGCTTCCTCTACAGTGACCTCTTCTCTTGTGAGTTAGACTCATCTAAAAATTAATTTTAAAGTTTCATTTTCTAAAACATTCTGATCAAAAAAGAGTTTTGGGCTCAGATTTAGAAATCGAAAACTCACTTCTCTCTCAGCTGATTAGTTTGAGTTAGTTCTGGGAATGTTTCAGTAGATAGTACCATTACTCAAGATACTCTTTCCCTCAGATGTTCTTGTATAGTGCTTCATTTCTTCCTAAAGCAGTATCTTTTTAAGAGTGCCTTTCCAAACCCTCAGGCAAATTTCTACAAATGCCTGTTTCTTTTCTAGGCTATGACCTTGCCCTCCTTGTCGGAGTTTTTCATCCCGTCCCCTGCCTTCCTCAGAGCCTGGACAGTGGACAGTAAGCGCCCTGGGAGGCTTTTACGAAAAAACCAGCAGCAGCTCAGGTGGGTTCCTTGTTGAATTCAGTAACAAAGCCCGACCCTGGCAATTCCACATGTCAACTGGGTGACGCTTCTTACCATAAATCAAACTCTGGAACAGCTTCAGTTTCCATATTAAGTACAAAATGTAGCTTCATGTAAGTTTACTATGTTCCAGAGACTGTGAACAGAATTCTGAGTGTTTTTTTTCTAGCTTTATTAAGCTGTAACTGATATAACATTGTGTAAGTTAAGGCATACAGTGTGTTGATTTGATACACATACATTGTAAAACTAGCACCACCATAGCATTAGCTGACACCTGTATCACATCACATAATTTCTTTTTCATGGTGAGAACATTTAATATCTATTCTCTCAGCCCCTGGTAACTACCGTTCTGGTGCCTATTGCTATGGGTTTGGCTTTTTCAGATTCTACAATAAATAAATATTATACAGTATTTGTCTTTCTCTGTCTGACTTAATCTTATTATAGTGCCCTGAGGGTCCATCCATGTTGTCACAAACAACAGCATGTCTTTCTTTCTTGTGGCTGAAAATAGCTGTGTGTGTTTGTGTGTACACACTTCATCTTTATCCATTCGTTTGTTTGTTGGTGGACATTTAGGTTGCTTCCATATCTTAGCTGTTGTGAATAATGCTGCAATGAACATGGGAGTGCAGGTATTTCTTTGATAGCCTGTTTTCATTTCCTTTCTCATTGATATCCTGAAAAAGTAGGATTGCTGGATCATTTGGTATGGTAGTTCTATTTTTAATTTTTTGAGGAACCTTCATACTGTTTTTTCACAATGGATGTATCAGTTTACATTCCCACCAATAGTACACAAAGGTTCCCTGTCTTCCACATCCTCACCAGTACTTATCTCTTGGGTTTTTTTTATTATTTGTTTACTAGAGGCCCAGTGCATGAAATTCGTGCATGGGGTCGGGGTGGGGGGAGGCGGGGGGAGGTAGTGGGAAGGGTGTCCCTCAGCCCAATCTGCATCCTCTCCAATCTGGGACATCCCTCTCACAATCTGGCACTGCTGGCTCCTAACTGTTCACCTGCCTGCCTGCCTCATTGCCCCTAACCGCTCCCCTGCCGGCGATCGCCCCCAGCTGCCCTCCCCTGCTGGCCATCTTGTGGTGACATCGCGTGAGGGCATGATGCCACCTAGGCTTTTATTATATAGGATAATAACCATTCTAATAGGTGTGAGGTGAAAACTAGTGGTTTTGATTTGCATTTTCCTGATGACTAGTGTAGGATGTTGAGCGCCTTTTCATGTACCTATTGGCTGTTAGTTTATATTCTTTAGAAAAATGTCTATTCATTTCCTCTATTTTTTTTAATCAAATTGGGGGTTTTGCTATTGAGTTGTATGGATTTTTTATATATTTTGGGTATTAACCCCTTATCAGGTATATGATTTGCAAATACTTTCTCCCAGTTCATAGGTTGCCTTTTTATTTTGTTGGTTTCCTTTGCTGTGCAGAAGCTTTTTAGTTTAATATAGTCCCACTTGTTTATTTTCACTTTTGTTGCCTTTGCTCTTAGTGAAATCCAAAGAATCATTGCCAAGACCAATGTCAAGGAACTTAGGAGCTCTGTTATTTTTCTAGGAGTTTTATAGTTTCCAGTCTTAGGTTCAAGTTTTTAATCTATTTTGAGTAGATTTTGTGTATGGTGTAGTAAGATAGTGGTCCACTTTTCCCAGCACCATTTATAGAAGAGAGTATTCTTTCCCCATTGTATTTTCTTGGTGCCTTTGTTGTAAGTTAATTAAGCATATATGTGGATTTATTTCTGGGGTCTCTATTGTATTCCATAATAGATCTATGTGTCTGTTTTTATGCCAGTACCATAATGTTTTGATTATTATAGCTTCATAATATAATTTCATACAAATTCCATACAAATTTTAGGATTGATTTTTCTATTTCTGTGAAAAATGCCATTGACATTTTAATAGGGTTTGTATTTTACTTGTGGAACTCTTTGGGTAGTATGAACATTTTATCAGTATTCTTCTAGTGCATGAATACGGGATATCTTTCCATTTGTGTTTTGATCAATTTCCTTCATCGATGTCTTACAGTTTTCAGTCGACAGGCCTTTCACCTCCTTGGTTAAATGTATTCCTAAGCATTTTATTCTTTTGGATGCTGTTGTAAAATGGAACCTTCTCTTTCTGATAGCTGAGAGTGTATGAAATGTAGCTAGCTGACTTTTGTATGTTGATTTTGTATCCTGCAAGTTTATTTATTAGTTTTAATAGGTTTTTTTGGTATAGGGTTTAAGGTTTTCTAAATATAACCATGTCATCTGCAAATAGAAAGTTTAACTTCTTCCTCTTACATAATTGCTCTGACTAGAACTTCCAGTACTACAGAATAACAGTGGCAAGAGCAAGCATCTTGATCATAGGAGAAAATCTTTCAGCTTTTCACCACTGAGTATGTTAACTGTGGGCTTGTCATATATGATCTTTCTCATGTAATTTCCTCTATATCCAGTTTGTTGAGTTTTTAACATGAAAAGATGTTGAATTTAGTCAAATGTATTTTCCTGCATCTATTGAGGTGATCAGATTTTATCCTTCATTCTGTTAATGTGGTATGTCACACTAGTTGATTTGCAGATATTTGACACAACCTAGCCATCTCTAGCATAACTCCCATTTGATCATGGTATATGATCCTTGTAATGTATTATTGAATTCAGTTTGCTAATTTGAGGATTTTTGTATCTATGCTCCTCAGGGATATTAGCCTGTAATTTTCTTTTCTTAAAGTGTCCTTGTCTGGCTTTGATATCAGTGTAGTGCTGCCCTCATAAAATAAGTTTGAAAGAGTTTGAGAAGGATTACTATTCTTTTTTAAACATCTGGTAGACTTCATCAGTGAAAACCATCTGGTCCTAGACTTTTCTTGGTTGGGAGATTTGTGATTTTTTATTCAATTTCCTTAGTAATAATTTGTATTTTCTATTTCTTCATGATTCATCCTTGTAGGTTACATGTTCCTAGGAATTTACCCATTTCTCCTAAGTTTTCCATTTTGTTGGAGTATAATTGTTCATAGTAGTATTAAAGTTATATATATATATATACATATATATATATGTATGTATGTATATATATATATATATATATATATATATATATATATATTATTGATTTCAGAGAGGAAGGGAGAGGGAGAGATAGAAAAATCAATGATGAGAGAGAATCATTGATCGTCTGCCTCTTGCACGCCCCCTACTTGGGATTGAGCCTGCAACCTGGGCATGTGCCCTTGGCCAGAATCGAACCCAGAACCCTTCAGTCCACACACCGACACTATCCACTGAGCCAAACCAGCTAGGGCCATAGTCGTCTTAAATGTATAATACTTTGCTTATTAAGACAGCTTAAAATTGACAAAAGAATGTTTTAAAAAATTAAATGTCACTATTATTTTATTATCAGGGAATATAAGTTGGGGAGGAGAACTGAGATCTGCTTAGAACCCCTTCAGAAAGAAGAACACTTAGGGTAAGAATTCCATGTCTTATCACAGTGGGTGGCTTCTCAGTAGTATGGCAGATTAAAACAGATTTTGTTCTGTGTAACATGGAACCCATTTTCCATAGAAATTAGACTTGTTCAGTAAGTCCAAGTGCACACTAAGGCCACTCAGTCTTGAAAGACAAGCAGGATGCTGTGTTCCGCTCTGTTGATGCAGGTGGAGAGTCTGAAGTCAAACTGCCTTATAGCACCTCTCACTCTGGCCCTTCATTCTACTTTTTTCATCCTAATATCAAACCTGACATATTATGTCTCCCACTACTAGGATGTAATCTTTGCGAGAGCAAGTACTTTGTTTTTTGGTCATGGCTGTATCCCCAATATCTAGAACAGTGTCTTTGTCATAGTCAAAGTATTTATTTATTTATTTATTTATTTTATATTTTATTGATTTTTTACAGAGAGGAAGGGAGAGAGATAGAGTTAGAAACATCGATGAGAGAGAAACATCGATCAGCCGCCTCCTGCACATCTCCTACTGGGGATGTGCCCGCAACCCAGGCACATGCCCTTGACCGGAATCGAACCTGGGATCTTTCAGTCCACAGGCCGACGCTCCATCCACCGAGCCAAACCGGTTTCGGCGTCAAAGTATTTTTTGAATAAAGAAGCACCCCAAAGTTTCTTTCTATTATTTTTTCACTATAGAAGAATCTTTTAATTTTTATTTTTTTAATATTTTACTGATTTTTTACAGAGAGGAAGGGAGAGAGATAGAGAGTTAGAAACATCAATGAGAGGGAAACATCGATCAGCTGCCTCCTGCACACCCTCTACTGGGGATGTGCCTGCAACCAAGGTACATGCCCTTGACCGGAATCGAACCTGGGACTCTTCAGTCCGCAGGCCGACGCTCCATCCGCTGAGCCAAACTGGGTAGGGCTAGAAGAATCTTTTATATTGTACGCCATAAGTGCATGTAGACGCAAGTGGCAGACCTTCCCCACATGTGTCTGTTAAAAAAAAATGTCTTCCCTAAGTGGCAGCCCTGACCAACTTTAAAATCATTTTTCATGAGAATTTTCAGCTGAGAATATTCAAGAACACGTGAATTGTAATATATTTATAATATTCATTGCAAATTGATTTTTTAAATTAAATTCAAAATGTCATGGCGTGTGGGGATGGTTTCCATTTTGGACGCGTGGCAGTTAACTGAATAAGCCGTCTTTGTTAGCATCACCGAGTGTTAAGATTCCTTCACCTGACATCCAGTAACTTTGATCGCACTCTTTCAGCCACACTGACCTTCATGTGATGTGACTGTCTTAATACAAATTGTGTTACCAGTAGCTTCTCGGGGGGATTTCTGGATCACATGATATGGACATTTTAAACCTTTTAAAATAAATTATTCCTTTCCAGATAAGTGATATCAATTTATGTTCACACAGTGTTTCTGAGTATTTACTTCACCTCATCCTCAAATCAACATTGAATATTGTCATTGTTTAAAGGTTTGCTTCATTGCTTTGATTGCTACTAAGATTGGGCATTTTTTTCAAAGGCTTGTGAGCCATTTGTAGTTTGTGAATTCTTTCATACATTTTGCCTGTTCTAATGGGGTCTAACGTGTGTGAGCTCTTTCTGCATGTCTGTTTTAAGCAGGATCTTTTGTTTTCAATAAGCAGTATCCCTTTGAAGCCTGTGCTCTCCACTTACTTAGACCCCCAACCAGCTTCTGGTTCCTCATCGTCCTCTTCACCCCAGCATCTATGCTGACCCTCCACTCCCTCATGGAGAAGGTTCGGTCTCCTCCAATTACTCCTTTTCTCCCATTGCATCACTCTTTCCTTTGGTGAAATCACCAATATAACAGAAGTAATCTTTAAAATCACTCATTGTCACACCATCCTAAAAACAAGTGAAAGAGTAGTTTTCATTTCTCCCCTCCAGCTTCCAGTCTTGCCTGCAGTTTTTTTTGTTTTGTTTTGTTTTAAATATATTTTATTGATTTTTTACAGAGAGGAAGGGAGAGAGATAGAGAGTTAGAAACATCGATCAGCTGCCTCCTGCACATCTCCCACTGGGGATGTGCCTGCAACCCAGGTACATGCCCTTGACTGGAATCGAACCCGGGACCCTTCAGTCCGCAGGCCGACGCTCTATCCACTGAGCCAAACCGGTTCGGCTTACCTGCAGTTTTTATTTACTTCATGTACATAACAGCTTCCATAGATCTTTTACTCCCATCTTTCTGACTGTTCTTTCCCTCCTCCCTGGCTACCCCACAGCAGTCAGATGTTTAGTGCCGCCCAGGCAGCCACTGTGGCTGGGAACCTCTCATCTGGGAGGAGCTTCACTCCATCCTGGGTCGGGATGAAAGGAAATGAGGGTTTAGTGGCAACCTCTTAAAAAATGAGAAGAGCTGGAGGGGAAGCTTCACACATCACCCCCCTCGTATCTATCGTGTGTTCCTCATTTTACTTCAAAGCTGATGTTTTACTGTTTTCTGGTGCAGCCCTCAGGACATGTTGCTGAGGACACAGATGCGCCTCCCTGGCGAACGGGCATATGCCCTGCCCATGGACATGGTGTGGGACGCTGCCCGGGGCACTGCCAGCTCCCTGCGGCAGCGAGTGGCTGACTTCTATTCCCTTCCTGTAGAGAAGATTGAAATTGCCAAATACTTTCCTGACAAGTTTGAGTGGCTTCCAGTGTCCAGCTGGGTAAAGTGTGGGGATTCCTGCATAACACCTTCCCTGCAAGTTTTCACAGAGGGAATTTAGTAAGAATGCGAGGTTGTTTCTTTATTCAAGATGCTTGATTTTTCTATAGAACCAGCAAATTACCAAGAGGAAAAAGAAGAAAAAGCAAGATAATTTGCAGGGTGCACCTTATTACTTGAAAGATGGAGATATTATTGGTATTAAGGTAAGTTTTTTAACAGCAACTTTCCCACTTTGACAAAACACCAGGATTAGATGGTTTCGTAGAAATGATTTATGAAATCTTCAAGGCACAGAGTCTTTTGTATGTAAATTGTTCAGAGCACAGAACACGAAGAGGGAGAGCAGACAGCTCCTCGTGTGGCCAGTGGGGCCTCAGCACCAAAACCCTAACTGTGGGTCTGACCTGAGTAAAATGCTGCTGTAGGTCTGAGGAGGTCCCTGCATTAGGTTACATTTCCTTCCATTCCTAGTTGGCTGAGTTCTTTGTTGTAAATCATTAAAATCGGTGTCACTGAGAAACACGTCCTTGACATGGGCCATTCTTACATTCCTCCGACAAACGTGGTTTGTTGTCAATACTTTTTAATTCTTTAATTCTTAAGTGAACTATTTACTGATAATAGATTGATTTAATCCCTTAATCATCACTTCTAGTCAACACTGTATTAGACAATTGACCCTCTTCCCTAAAAAGTAAATAAGGCTGTTTACCTGCCATGTTTCTGCATAGGACATTCAAGAGACCACAAGATCAACATCCATAAAATTCTAAGGTAACTAGGAATACATCCAACAAGAAGCCTTCTGAGGCCTCTCTGGAGAGGATCACAGACATTTTGAGTGGCGTTAAAGCTTCAGTTTTTACCATGTTCTTAGAAAGGAAGCCTCTCAGTAACGGTGTCGTCCCAGGGAAAACCCAGACGGGTTACATTAAAGAGGATAAACGTGGAAGAGCTCGGCCAGGGTCCTTGCCTGGTCAGCATTAGGACTGACGCTACAGCCCCCAAACCGACCCCCGCAGACAGGGAACTGACAGGTATTTCAGATCCACATTAAAAATGATTATTCAGTAAGTGGTTCTGGGGAAATTGGTTCCATGTAGAAAAAAATGCAGTCATTTTGGTTTTCATAAAGAGGGCCCTCAAGCTTACCTTAGCCCCAGGTCCCATAACATCTATGCACCTCGGCGCACACCAAGCACAGCAGCCAGTGTAAAGGCTTACATGTGAAAAGCAGTGCTTTCCAATCTTCAGAAGAATAGATGGAAAAAAAATTTGACTTGGGATTTCTTAAAATAAGAAACAAAATGCACAACTCAAAGTATTGATTAAATTGACTACATTAAAAGGAAAAACATATATCAAAAGAAACCGTCATCAGAAGCCAAGCCACAAATAGGAAAAGATATATGCAACAATAGAATTAATAAGGATCATTATCCAAATGTAAAATACTTCTACCAATCAGTTTCAAAAAAATACAATCGGGGAGAAATAGGCAAAGATGAATAATACCTGGCAATTCTCAGAAAACTAAAGGGCCAACAAGCAGATGAAAAGGTGGGCATCTTCCGGTAGCCAGGGAGCTGCGAGTCAGCAGTGATTTGTGGCCAGACCCCCAGCACTGCGTCTAGCCCAGCCGTGGGCAAACTATGGCCCGCGGGCCGGATCCGGCCCGTTTGAAATGAATAAAACTAAAAAAAAAAAAAGACCGTACCCTTTTATGTAATGATGTTTACTTTGAATTTATATTAGTTCACACACACACTCCATCCATGCTTTTGTTCCGGCCCTCCAGTCCAGTTTAAGAACCCATTGTGGCCCTCGAGTCACAAAGTTTGCCCACCCCTGGGCTAGCCGCTCTGGAAGCGGTGGGCAGCACTCAGGAAAGGTAATTCCACTCAGTCATCACCCCAGAAAAACTCACACTGGGAGCGAGGAGACACAAAAATGTCCACTGTGTGACAGCGTAGACTGGGAAGAACTTAAATGACCCTCAGAAAGGGGATACAATGAGGAAAAATACTGAAACAGGTGTAGAACACAGCAGTTAAAACTTATAAACCAGAGCTGTGTGCATCCAGGTGAGCATTCTGACATAGAAAATGATGTCCCAGGATGGTTTTTTTTACAGAAAGTCTAAGCCATGTACATGCTGAGTCCGCCTCCTGTGCTGCCATCGAATGGCAATGCAGACAGAACACTAGCACCCAGTTGATGGTGGGCTTACCTGGAGCAGGGGTGGGCATCAACCGAGTCTGTCTTTTCCTTGGAAAATACTAAAATGAAGCAAATATGGTAAAAGTTTAGCACTAATTGCTAACTTTCACTGATAATTCTATTATAGGCCATGCACACATTTACTCAGGTTTCCTCATGGCAGCCAGGGGAAGGAGGGAGCTAACTGCAGGGCCATGCCCAGCCCTCACTACCCTGGGGACATGGTGTCTGTCCCATTATCTCTGTATTTTCATGATTTCACAAAAGCACATCATGTACAAGTTACTGGACTGGAGGTGACAGTATTTGTTGGGATAGTTTCTCCCGAGAGCAGAAGCAGGCAGCCCTGCAGTTGTGTAGGTCCCAGCCTAGGTGACCCAGTCAGCTCCCCCAGAGCCGTCTGGTCCTCTGACCTGTGCTGTCCTTCGGGGTTATCTTCCTTCAGGTTAACATTTTGATTGGTTCACACTGAGGGTGGCCAGTATTTATGGTAAATAAATTCAGATGGTAAATAAATTCAGATGTAAAACTGACGGCAAGCACTAGGAGAGCGCTCGTCCCTCAGGAGGCCATGCTGAGCGTCCTGCGTCTATAACGCACTGCCAGACACTTCCAGGAGGTTCCCAGGAAGTCAGACGGGTGCGCCTTTCGGCAGCTCCACTGGAGCTGGAGGTGCCAGGTGGACATGGCTGCCCCCAGACCACAGTGTGTTTCTGCCTCTCCCTGTCGTTCTGATGGGGCCTGTGCGGGGCTCACTCCAGGGGCAGCGTTTTTAGTCACAAGCAAAGGTTGGGTGGCTCCAGAGTCACTTCTGCTCTGCCTGCCACTCAGTCTGTCATCAGGCACTAGAGTGTTTCCTGTCAGTTATTAATCCAGTTTACGTAAAGGTGGATATATCCTTATGTTGGTTTAGGTAATTTTCACATAAATTTACATTCTTTATTCAAATGTAGGCTAAAACGATGTCTGAATACGTGGCTCCTTCCTTATTTTGAAATGCAGAATCTCCTGGTGGAAGAGGACGATGACTTCAGCACAGTCCGAGATGACATTGGGAGGGAGGACCCTGCTCTGGGAAAAAGGAAAAGGTAACGTGAGGTTTCTCACTGTCTCATGGGTGCCGAGGCCTCTGGACGGCTCGCTCTTACTCAGAGCTCTGGCCAAAGCCTCAGGTCTCATTACAGGGCTGAGTGCTTTGGAGAAACTTCGTGTCCTTTAGAACATGAACCAGGCCTGTGAGCTTGGGACAGAGATGCTCACAGCCTCACCTCGAGGACACAGCCACACAGTTTCATCTCCGCCCTCCTCCCCCCCAACTTTCTGGGTCTTTCCTTCAGACACAGAGGGCTCAGTCACCTGAAAACGGGCATTCCCCATCACAGGTCCACCAGCTGTCACCTGCCCCCGGTGGCTGCTCCAGAGCTGCCTCACCTCACTGGCCTCTTCCTGCCAGGCCCCTCCGGGGTTAAGCGCCCTGCTCTCCCCGTTTCCTCTTCTGTGTACAGTGGGCTTGCTCCCCTGGCCTCTGGGCCACCTGTACCTCCCAGGACCTCCAAATATCCTCTGAAACCCACACTTCAAACCCCAGTGCCCAGACCCAGCTCACCACTGCATCGTCACCTCCATGCAGGCCACACCGGGGGTGCCCGTCCTCCTTACTCACTCCCCACTTTGGTCTCCTGAAGTCATTCCACACCCGACCTGGGTGGACCCCGTGTCTGTGACTGTGAGTTGGTGACAGCCTCTGTCTCCCGCAGCCTGGAAGCACTTCGCGTGCAGAGCAACAGCCTTCTCTCCAGTGCAGAGACACCTGGCCGGCCCCACAGACCAGAAGCTTCTCTGTCCATCCACGTGGGGAGTTTCAGATAGCGCCGGCACCGCTGAGGTCCCTGTGGGCTCAGGTTCAGTCGGAACTGGTACCAGGGCCTGGCCAGCAGGGGACTCCGCCCCTGCCAACTTTGCTTGTGGTTCCGTGAGAGCAGGCTTGTAGGCTGCTTCCACTTTATTAGAGGGACGTTTGGTCTCAGGCCAGGCAAGTGCACTTTCTCACCGGCCTGCACAGCATGGCCACCGAGGGACTCCCAGCTGGGCTGTCTCACAGGTGCCAGTGAGACTGCACTGGACCCAGCCACCACAGTTACAAGAACATTCCTAGTTCTGCATCGACTCCAGGCTCGCATAGCATGTTGGCCAGTGAAGTGCACACAGTCATCTCTCCTCCCTTCACTGACCAGACAGCGTAGTGTCTGCACTCAGAGCTTCTGAGAGCTCAGCACACGGATGGGCTGGCCAGGCTGGTGCAGGACACACAGGGAGTCTGTTCTAGTTCAAAGTGTGTCGTCCATGATCAGAACGTTCCGGAAGCCTGTGCGCTGTGCTAATGGTCCGAGAAACCTCTCCTGAAACAAACAAAGGAAGCGTGCACAAGCTCCTTTTCCTTTCCCTTCAGCATGGCCAGCTATGGATTTAAAAGGTGTCACTGGCATTTATGACAAATGCTGCATCTGTGTTACGAGCCGACTGACACTTAGGACACAGACGATTCACTTAACTCAGTCAAAAGTGGGATTCCTGAAAAGAAAGTAAATTCTTCACTTTTATGCCTCCAACAAGGCGAAGTACGGTTACAACGTCACACAAATCTCTCATCAGCCCTTCATCACCGACATTAAGATAGCACTTCCATGTTCAGAGGTGGACGGACGAGGTCTCCTGTCCCGCTCGCTGAGAGAGGAAGTGGATATTGGGTTGGATGAGCCCGCTTTTGCCTCCTGTCCCCCTTCCAGCCTCATCAGAACCAGCTGGAACCCTCAGTCTCCTCCCTATTTGTCTGAGATTGTTGGGTCTAAACTGCTAATTTGTAAGAAGTTGGACTTTCACTAGCAAGCTGCCCCCATGTTCTCAACACTCAGCCCGTCTCAGGATGCGCACTTGGGGTGGCGGCGTGTTTGTGAAGATCCCGGACTGTGAGCTCAGGGTGGCTGGGAGCCCAGCCCTCCGTGCAAACTCTCCTGTTCCTTTTACTGTGACTGACATGTCTCCTGCTGCACCCTTCGTGTCATTTTAAGGTAATGAAGTAATGTAGTAACTGAAAGCTTTGCTGTTGAGAAGCCAGACACCTCACTGGATGTGACTCACCAAGACAGAGGGGGATGGGTGTGTGTGCCTTAGCGTCCGCAATGAGCCACTGGGGCCTCCAGCTCCCTTTTTTCTTAAAGTTGCGATGCACTGGGGCTGCAGAGAGAGCTGTACAATTTAATAAAGAACAAATAAAGTGTCTTCACGTTCCATTTTAAGCTGACTGCTTCATGTTCCACTTGGACTTTTTTCCCGAGTGCATGTCAGATGCTAAATAAGCATGGTTTATATTTGGAAATACTGTATCGGGACCACAGTAGAAACAACAGAAGCATGTTTTGGTTTTAAATAAGTTCACATTCCTGGGAAAAACTGTGAAGAAACTGCAGTGGCCTTTTCCTTCTAGGGAACAGAACTGGCATAAGGTGCAGAAGACAGTTACTCGCCCTGACATTTTTCTGCCAAAAGGGGTTACAAGAATTCCAGTAATCCATAACTATGGCTTCACAGGCCGTTCACCCCATCGGGGAGGGGCACGGCAGCTCATCTGATTCTGTTCTTGATTGTGTCACATCTAAAGCAGGGCAGTAATGCGAGTCAGTCAAGTACACAACAAACTCATTTTGTGTTCTGGGGACTCACTACCTTTCAAAGAGGAAAGTGAAGCAGTGAAATTCACACAGGTCGGGAGGGAGAAATGTCTCCATTCCCTCCAGTGCTCACCCCTCCCACCCAGGCACCCTGTGGCGCTGACCCAGCCCTCAGCGCGGCTGGCCTGAGGACTCCTGGCTCATGAACCTCGGAGCTCACAGCAGAGCTGCGGCAGCTGTCCCAGGCGCTGGTGCCTTTCTCTGCTGGTTTCCACCTCCCAGAGGTTCCCCAGGTGGCGAGACGCCACCAGCAGCGCTACACTGGCATCCTCTCAGGCTCTGCCTCACTCTAGGGCCTGTAAAAGTCCTGGGCCTGACACCCATGGGCTCAAAGTGGGTGCCCTGCCCACCTTGCTGTCACTCCATTCAAATAAAAGCGGAGGGAGAGCAAGGCAGGTGGGGTTGCCCACAAGAGACCCCAAACAGAAACATCAAATGTGACAGCACCCAACTTGATGTTAACAGCTAGTCCACCTACCAGCAGACCACACGTCCCCCTCCACAGGCAGCTCCTGCTCCCCACCGTCTCGGGGGAGGACAACAAGGTCCTCTGGGATGTAACACCTCAAGGTTCAATCTACAGCTAAATGAGATGTTAAGCCCAGCCTGGAACCAAGTACACAACGAGTGGTATGACCACAATGAAACCTCTCTTCCGAGAAACAGAAGACGCCCAGTGCAGCAGTCACAGCCCAAGCTGCTACACGATGGCACGAACTCCCCGCCCACTTGTGAGGTGAGCCCCTGCCCTCTGCGCTGGCCACCCTGTTCTTCAGAAAGGCTCGCACATCCATGTTCCCTGTGGGTACACCTTCCATGGGTGTTGGGAGAACCTCACACTTAGGCACTGCCTTCCCGAGGCGGCTCATCCTGGAGGCCTAGGGGCTGAGGTGCCTGGGGACCAAGTGAGCACAGGCTTTCGTCTGCCAGCTTGGAGTTTGGCTGGCAACACCATTTCCTTAATGGCTCAGAGACTTATGGTTGAATCTGCCTCTGAACAACGTGAGCCAGGGAGCCTTTACCTCCCCGCCAGTGCTCACCTTCCATGTGTCTACAACCCGTTCATGCTTTTGTGATCCAAACTGAGGAGGCTGAGCACTCGCTTCTGCCTGATACAGACAGATTCTAAGGCCAGCACCCTGGCGGGGCTGATACAGTCAGAGCTGCCCCTCCACCCACCGCCCCCCCCCCCCCCAGCAGCTCCCCTGTGCAGCCCACCTCAGTGCTCAGACCACGCCTCCATTGAGGCCTCCACACCACAACCATCTGCTCAGATGTGCCCAGTCTGCTCAGCTTTCTCTGCACCAGTTCACCCATCTCTTGTAGGGGCCCTGGCCCCACACCTGCAAAATCACTGTAACTCATGTCTCTAAAAAAAGCTTTTGCTTTTCCCAAACAGAATCATCAACCTCAATACTCGCTTCCATTCTCAAGCCATCCATGGCCCAAGCTAGCTGCTGGAGGACCAGCCATCAAGCCCACCCTCCAGGCCTGCAGCAGGAGGAAAGAAAGGCATGCTCCCAGGTTTTTAAGGAAACTTTCTGGAAATCCCAGTAAATACTGAATCTTTTTGACCAAAATTAAGTCACGTCAGTCAAGCTGCAGAGGATACATGGTCACAGCAGCAGGGCATATTTGGGCACAGCCCTCTCCCCACTACGGTGCAGGAAGGAAAGGAGACCTGGTGTTTGCAGGCATCAAGCAGTGGCTTCCACAAAAGCTAAGAATCTTAGAAATGCTCAAAATTAGATTAGACAGCACGGGGCCAGCACTAGGGTACGGTGAGACCTTGGGCACAAAATGTAAAGGCACCCAAAAACTCAGTAAGCAAGCTAAATCATTTTCAATACAATACTTTTGGAAATCAAAGTTAATGCAGAAAAGCCTATGATGAACAAATTCAACTTGTTTTTAGAGCAGCTGAAAAATGTCATTCTGATGGAGTTTGGAAGGATTTTGGCAACCGACATTTTATGTCAAAGTACAAGGAATGAGGACAAGAAATCAGACAATGAGAGATCCAAAACAGGCTTCTTTTATTTACACACACAACCACTTATTTACAACCCCTGACGTGGACTATGTACATAGCAACACAGCAGGCATATGCTCCACGGTGAGTGCTGTATAAATTAAGATCATAAATATGAGGGTGAGTCCACCCAAGAACACAAAACCTTTTCTCCAAGACACTCCAGGTATCCTTCCTGCCTCCACACTGACAGACACCCCACCCTAGGACACAGCAGGGGTGCTGGAGCGGGCAGAGGTACAGCCCCACGTGCAACCACAAAGACACCACAAGGCACGGATGCCCGCCCTTCACTGACGCACCTTCATGCAAAACGGACGTTCATTCCTTTGCTTCTGACGAGATTTTTAAAAATGGCTTTTATGTAAACAGTGCTGCTTTCATCACTGACAAAGTGTTAACTTTAAATACCACACATGACCCAAACCTAACTCCCCCTGCAACTCCCCGAGCTCCAGCCTGTCCCGTCCCATCCAGACGCCCTGGGAACCTTAGAATCCAGGTGCCCACCTCAAACAGGGCAGTGCCTTTCTTCACCTTCAGCTGTTCTGATGGGGAAGAGAATCACGAGGCAGGGAAGGCAGACACAGCTACCTGGCCTCACCTCCAATGAAGGTATGTGTAGAACACGGGGCTCTCCAAACCCCGCCACAATGCCACACGTGAGCACAGGATTGGGCACCCAGAAGAACCACCAGTGCGAGCACCCCCAAACCAGAGACGGGTGCCTGGCCAGGCCCAGGGAGGACCCACTGGGCACGCTGGTCAGAGGGGTCTGCAAAGTGAGTGGCAGGTAAATGCTGTTCAGCTGTGAGTCCCCAAGGGGCCCCTATGGGTGACTCTGGACAGCGCCCTGAGGCCTCCTGCCCAGTCCCCTCACAAGGTCAGCCCCCCCCCTTTGGGATGCGGGATCCTGGCACCCAGGGGTGGGGGTCGTAGAACCCCCTTTCCAGGGTGGAAGAGAGCCCTGTAAGGTGTGACTGTCTCTGGAAGGGCAGCAAGGGGCAAAGTCAAAGGCAGTGACGGCTTGCAGAGCTACACAGGCACCGACACCTCCAGGAACCTGGGGCCTGGCAGCACCAGACGAGAAGCCACCCACGGGTCAGAGGCTCTCAGGACAGCCCGGGCAGCAGCCTGTTGTCCCACAGAATGGACATGCTGTCTCCAGAGAAATACTGACCCCGTGCAACACACAGCCTCCGTTGCAGGGAGGCCACTGGCCATCGGGTGCTCCCGGCCCCGGACAGCACCGAGGCTACTGCATCCTGGACACACAGGACCAAGTCCCCCGCCGCAGCTCAGGAGGGACCCGAGACATAGGGGAAGGGCTTCATCAGCCCTAGAACGTGGCTACCTGTTTACCAGCTCCAGGAGGAGCAAGTGTTCCTTTCTTTTCACGTCACATTTGAATGAACAGGACTGGAAACGCATCCACAGTGCCTACGAACCAGGGAAGGCAGGACCTCATAATGAGCAGGGACATTTGCAGTGGGTGGCGGCCTCGTAGGGCTCTGTGGAGAACCATGAGTGGCTGGCGGGAGACGGTGCCTGACAACGCGCTATGAAAGGGCAGAGAGGAGCCCTGGGACACTTGTGTGCAGCCCAGCCAGGCTGTTTCTGCTGGGATGCCAGGGGCCAGGGAGGCCAGACCTGGCCCAGGACGTAGGTCAGCGAGCAGAGAGGTGGTGGCACGGTCACCACGTACACCACTGGGTTAGAATGGTGCGTGTCCAAAGGTAGCCATGTTGGTGTGCCCGAGGCCCTGGAGCTGGCCAGGAACAGTGTCCGAGAGGCTTCCTGTCACGAGCACAGGGCGTAGAAATAGCACCATGAGAAGGGCCCAGGACGGGCCCCGCCTCAGTCGCAGGAGGAACGGAGGACGCAGGCCGAGAGGGCGGAGGCTAGGCCTCGGTGGCAGGGGGGCTGCGGCTCAGCTCCTTGATGCCACACAGGATCCTCTTCATGTGGCCCACCTTGGTCACGCCGAGGTCCTGCAACGAGAGCACAGCACCCTGATGCCAGGCAGCAAGCCAGGCCCCGGGCGCCACCATGGGCTGCCCAGCAACTCTGCACACAAATGAGGGAAGTGATGGTGACACCAGATGGACAGGAACGGCATAAGAAGTGACAAGTGTGCAGCTGCCTCCACACCCCTCCTGTGATCCAGTCACCAACACTGCTGAGGGACCACCACCCAAGACAAAGACCACACACAACCGGCAGCAAGTAAAACCCTCCCTCCCCAAGCACCACTGCCCAGGACGTGGCGCCGAGACCACACCCCTGAGCTGGGCCAGGCGCCCCTCCCTGTCCCCCGAGATGAGGCGAGGCGCCCAGCCTGCAATGTAAGCCCGTGCGCATGGACACAGGTGAGAAGGGCTGCACTGGGGAAGCTGCCAGGCCCCCAGCAGCCACAGGGTCTCCCTGACTCTAATCGACTGTGTCACCGACAGAGGAACCTCTTGTGTTCCGAGTCCTCCACCACAGGGAGCTCTTCAGTGACAACAGTTCCCATCCAACCAGGCTCAGCAGAGCAAAGTCCCCCCCGCCCCCTCGCCTGTCTGCTCTGGCTCCTTCTGGGTATGGTGGGTAGAGACATCACTGCCCAGAGCCCCGCACACGTCACCCCGAGTCGCATGCGTCACCCCGCGTTGTACACAAAGGGCCGAGAAGAAACGTAAAGAGAATCCTGATCTGGGACATGGCCAGGTCAGAGGGAGGGGACAGACGGAGCCGCGGGCAAGCCCAGGTGTGGAAGTACCTTGAGGTCTCTCCGCTCCAGGTGCAGGAGCTCGGAGCCCCGGATGTCGTGCCGAGTGAAGATGTCCTTATACTCACAGAGACTGAGGTGCTCCAGCCAAGCAGCAACCTCCTCTGTCCCCCAGAGGTGAACTGTCAGAGACGGAAAAGCAGGAGAGCAGTGAGTGCCAGCGCCCAGCACCAGGCAGGCAGCAGCAGGCACCGAGGTGCCCCAGACACCCCAGCGGCAGGCACCCTGAAACACCACAGTAGCCAGCACCCACGACACCCCAACAACAGGCACCCCAGAACACCACAGCAGCCAGCACCCACAATGCCCCAGCAACTGGCACTGCCCTGAGCTGTGCAGAAAGGGGTGCAGCTGCGGCAGGAGCTGGTGTCTGTCCCTGCAGCCCTGTCCCCGTGTCCCCAGAGGAGTCATAGGCACCAAATGGAGGGAAAGTGGGTCTGGCTGTGCAGCTAAAGCCAGCTTTCCCTCCACCTCGAGCAGTTTCAGCCGTTCACCTCCTGGCACATAAACTTCTGCGTCACACCAAAAAGTATATTTTTTGCCGATCTGACAAAAAATATAGGCATAATTTTGATTTATTCATTTCGGATGGCTATTGTTTTGCTGGCTGCTATGATTATTTTTTAATTGGACAATCTAAGGGAAAGAGGTCAGTGACCCTGACTGAACAGTCAGGCACTGCGTTTTTTAAACATTCCGCAGCACACTGGTTGAAAATCGCTGTTGTAAGAGGGTTCATTTCAGTTTGAGCCACGGCAGGAAGGGAGACACGCAGAAAGTTCATGTAGTCAGAGCCACGATCATTAAAAGAAACCCAATTTCTGGACAAACATGCGAAAAAGAATAATCAAAGGGCACTGCCCCAGCGGGCACCAATGCCACCCAAGCCCAGGCTGGGCCCTGGCACCCGAGGGCGCTGGGGAAAGCAGTGCTCAGGGCCAACTCTTCAGACGGAGACTTTAAGCACCAATTTGCTGACCCAAAAGAAAAATTTCCTTTAGTATCATTTTCTATTGATTTCACCGCCCACAAGAGCTGGTGGCCCAGGTCCCGAGGGGCAGGGGCCTTGATCAGTGAACCAACTGAAAGGTAATCAGCAGCCCCACAGAGGAAGCAGGTCTGAGTGGGAGCTCTGTGTCTCTGTCTCGTCACCTCTGCTGTCCTCCCACCCCAAACCCCCAATCCAGGCAGGCAGGTGGCGCAGTGGCCAGTCACCTTGTCTACATGGGGAACAAGTTCAGGGCAGGAAATGACAACGGTCAGCACCCAACACAGAGGGGAAAGCAAGGCACAGTTCTGTAGCTGCAGACAGAAGACTCCTGCAGGCCACTGGGGGGGGGGGGGGGGGTTGGGGGGGGGCGGCCTGGGAAATCGGGGAAGAGCCACAGGACCAGGGGAGGAAGGGGAGGCTGGGAGGCACACACAGCGGCGCACACAGCCAGAGGAAGGAGGCAGGTACCCGGGGCTCCCAGGCTGCTGTGGGCATCTCTGTTCTTGCTGTTCTTCTCCTTCTTAAACTTAGTCACCAGGCGGAATTTTCCACTGCGGCTGCGTTTGGAAAGATCCATCACATTCTGTGTGGAAAGCAAGAAACACTGAGAATCAGACACCAGGGCACCAAGCCCCAAGTCACACCTGGATCAGAGAGGCAGCAGGGCCTAAAGATGCTTTGTTCCAAATTTACTTATTCTTGTGTTTTTCCTTTATTTTTAGTCTAGTGTTTGTTAATTTCTAATGCCTTTTAGAAGTGGTTTCACAGTGATCGCTGTGTGTATTTTCATATTTCACTTTTCATTTTACACCATGCATTTCCCATGTGATTAAAAAGCTTTGTAAATATTATTTAAACTAGAGGCCCGGTGCATGAAATTCATGCACGGGGGGGGGGGGGGGGCGTAGAGGTGTCCCTCAGCCTGGCCTGCACCCTCTCCAATCTGGGACCCCTCGGACATCCCTCCTGCAATCCAGGACCACTGGCTCCTAACCACTCACCTGCCTGCCTGTCTAATGCCCCCAACTGCTCTCCCCTGCTGACGTGGTAGCCCCCAACGGCCCTCCCCTGCCGGCCTGGTTGCCCCCAATTGCCCTCCCCTGCAGGCCAATTCACCCTCAACTGCCCTCCCCTGCTGGCCTGATAGCCCCTAACCCCCTGCCAGCCTGATCTCGCCCCTAAATTCTCTCCCCTGCCAGCCTGATCTCAGCCCTAAATGCTCTTCCCTGCCAGCCTGATCTCGGCCCTAACTGCCTCTGCCTCGGCCCCACCATCATGGTTTTGTCCAGAAGGATGTTCGGTTGACCTGGTCTAATTAGCATATTACCCTTTTATTAGTATAGACATCAGTACCATTATAGGGAGATTATTAAATAGGTTATTTAGCCAATCTTCTAGTGCTTTCCCAGGCTGATGCCCCCCCTCTACCCTCCATACCTCCCACCCACACCCCCCGCCACTGTGGCCTGCAGGAGTCATCTGTCTGCAGCTACAGAACTGCCTTGCTTTCCCAACTGTGTCATGCACAACTTCCTAAATAAAGCTTTTCCTGCACTTTGCACTCTTCCCTTGGATTTTACTCCTGGAGGCAGACTGTCAAGGAGGGGAGCAAGCGTGACCCTGACCCCCACTGGACAGCCACAGCTCCACAGCGCACTCCAGGGGCCAGGCAGAGCCAACTCTGCCCAGCATCCCTCACTCGACTTTCCTTCCGCCCTGGTAGCCTGTATTCCGTGCACACAGATACCGTGTTTCAAGCTGAGCGTGTGTCACTGGCTGCACTTGCAAATAAAGCCACGTTCCCTATTCCCCAGCTGTGCCCCTTTTTTCCTGCCCTCGCCGGCTTGGAATCCACGCCAGGACCCAGCCCCCTACATCCCCACACTGACCCTCACGGTTAGACTTCGCAGCTTATGATAGGGACATTGGGTCACACTGAAAAAACTGCACAGGGATGTTCACTGGCACTGCACCAAACCCAAGAGTTTGGAAATGACAAGTGCCTCATAGTGGGAATGTGCTGTGGAGCCGCTCGCTCTAACTCCCTGCACGCCCTTCAGAGTCGCCTTCATGGACTTCCTATCATAGGCATTCTAAGTTTTAAGTCCTCTACTATGAAAGAGATCTCACCAAGATATTTTCTCACCGACCACTCAAGAAACTTACAGTTACAAATTCCTTATACTCAGCAAAACTGTCCATCATTGATTCTAACAGCTGCTCTGCTAGACCTTCAGCTCCCAGGCGATCAGCCCAGCTCATGGGTCCCCCACACAGGCTGGCACCCACCTTGCACTTCGCAGCGCTTCCTGCAGGAGCCAAACAAAATCCTGTTCCTGAGTTTATATAATTTTTATTAATGTAAATGAGCATTACATTTATTTCTAACTTTTAATATGGATATGTTCATCCATTCATGACAGGAGACCAGTAGAATGAGGCTGATTATCAACATGTTATAGTACTTTGTCTCCCCAACCTTTTATTTTTTATTAAAAAAAAAAAAATATATATATATATATATATATATATATATATATATATATATATATATATATATGGAAGGCTTCACAAATTTGCATGTCATCCTTGCGCAGGGGTCATGCTAATCTTCTCTGTATGGTTCCAATTTTAGTATATGTGCTGCCAAAGGGAGCACTCCCCAGCCTTTTAAAATACACACATTTCAGATAAATTATTCCACCAAGACTACTTCATAAGCAACTCTAAGAGACAATCCTCTTTTTTAAACACAATCACAGCACCATTATCACGCAAAACCACCACCAACAATCCATGTATAGCTAATGAATTCTTCTTGTGCCCGATCTCCCCAACTGCTTCAAGGTCAGTCTGTCCTCAGTGCGCTGATCTGAACCAGGGCCCTGACCAGGTCCCCAAGCAACCTCAGTCTCTCCCCCTACACCCCCCACCCCGCTTCACCCACCAACAAACCAGCTGTCTGTCCTGTAAGAACTGATGGCTCCCTGCTCCTCCCTGCAGCGCAAGGCTGCTCAGGACATGGACACTTTTGGGCAAGAGGAGGTCACTGGCTAAGCCCACCCCTCCCTTCCCCACCAATGACCTGCCTATGCCAGTATTTCACAGGGGACACAAAATGATCTTTTAATCCCGCTGCACTTTCCAGCTAGAGTTCTTCTAAAAATCAGCTCTTTCATCAATTATTTGATTTAAAAAATGACTTGTACGGATCTACTGATAATACTGAATTTTGGAATCAATGTGCTAATTTTAAAAAGTAAACTGAAAGTTCTGGACATTTGTTTCACAATATTGTGAATACACTTAACACTAAAGTTAGACAGGACAGAGACTGGTACCTTTTATGTTTCTCCCCACAATTTAAAAAAATGAACTGGGACAATGTCTGTCTTTTTCCAGCTTAATGCTGCTGCTTACATTTGGAAGTACACATTCCTTGGCAGTTTGCCTTTGGAAGCTGTATTTACTTAGATTATTTTGCAAGTTGTTCTGTGGCTATTCTTTTTTAAATGTCTTCAGATTTCAATTTGTATAGTTTAAATTTTTCCTGAAAAATCAACAGTTTCATCAAGATTTTAAAATTTATT
Source organism: Myotis myotis (assembly GCF_014108235.1). Taxonomy (NCBI): domain Eukaryota; kingdom Metazoa; phylum Chordata; class Mammalia; order Chiroptera; family Vespertilionidae; genus Myotis; species Myotis myotis. The sequence continues at coordinate 32,599,104 of NW_023416390.1, read as the reverse complement.
ATCATTTCTTTTACTATAACTTGCTTTATTTTCTTGTGTTTTGTTACATTCCCTTCAACACTGCATTCTGTTCATTTTTTCTTTGATTATATTTGCCAGAGAGTAGTTTGACTTATTTTACTTTCCCAAAAACCCAGCTCATAGATTTGCCTTATTTTTTTTCTTTCAAGTAAATGACTTTCCTATTTTTTTAGTAGAAATGCCATCATCCCCTCCAGGGTTCCTTGGGGCCTCTGCACTTCACCCCCATCTCCTCCCTCGCAAGGGAGACTGACCGGAGCCCGGTGGAGGGAGCACTGAGTGGTCAGGCGGCCAGCAGGGGAGCCACAGGAAGCCCCAGGGCCCAGTGCTGTTCCGAGGACATCTGGCTGCAATTTCTGGCCTCAGGTTCCATCGGATGAAGGCAATGCCCCAGCCCCTCCCTGCGTTGCATGCTGCCCTCCCTGAGTGCAGAGCGTTTCTGGTTTGTAACGAAACCTGCCCTTAGGCTCCACCTACCTGTACTATTTCCCACCGACTCCTGCAAGAACTAACACCTGCACTATCCCTTGAGCCCATGTCCGGGAACCTAGAAACCAGTGGCTCTAGACATGCTTATAGGGTCATCACAGGGACGACCTGTGGTGGTTTGTGTTTGTTTCTGTGGCGGCTGCACAGCACTTGGTGATATTTGTTTTGAAAACATTCTTAGGTTTGAAGCATTGGAGCTATAATCCCTGTGACATGGGCTTTTAGTACCAAGACCAGACAGTCCCAAACAAACAGGGTGGGTCGGTGACCCTGCAGCCATGCACCAGGCTGCGAGCCCGCCATGGCTGCAGCTGCTCCTCTGCCCATGAACTGAAGACAAGCCTAGCCCTCCATTCTCCATCTTCAGAGGACATCTGTGTGGAGGGAGGAGCCCCGACGTGCTCAGGGCCGGACGTAGGAGCACAATCTCCACTCTGAGTTAGCATCTGAGGCTTCCTTGTGCCGAGGACTGGGCTGCTCAATGTTGGTGCCCAGCAGTTACCTTGTGGGATGTGTCACCCAGGGTGAACTTCCTCCTGGCCCACTCTGCTCGCTATCCCTGAGAGGAAGGCAGCCTAGGGTTTGCCTTTATCCAGACGCTGCCCACAAAAACGACCCTTTGGCAAGCACCTGTCTGGGCTCTTCTGCCTGCTCTCCGCGGCAGGAGGCGATTGCATCCCAGGGCGCAATGTGCCTGGGGTCCTGTCTGTCCAACTCTAGAACCTGTGCCAAGTGGGGGGTCTCTAATGCGTGAAGAAGAAAAGTGTGAGTAAGTGTCAAACACACCAACTCTGTCCCTGTCACAAACAAACTTCCAAAAAGCTGCCATTTAACCGACCAATGTTTGTCCACAGGAGGGGAAGCAGTGCGTTGGGCTCAGCCTTCTTTCTGCCCACTCCTGGGTCAGCAAGGAGTTCTGCTTCCAAGGGCAACACATGCCCAGCTACCAACGGTCCTTCTCGATACCACCCCCCAACTCCTTCCTCCCGCCAGCCTCTCTCCACAGCATCTGACTAAAGAAGACTCAAGAAGCCATATCAGGGGCTACAAGACTGACATCATTTTAACCCAGCCGTGGGCAAACTACGGCCCGCTTGAAATGAATAAAACTAAAAAAAAAAAAAAAGACCGTACCCTTTTATGTAATGATGTTTACTTTGAATTTATATTAGTTCACACAAACACTCCATGCATGCTTTTGTTCCGGCCCTCCGGTCCAGTTTAAGAACCCATTGTGGCCCTCGAGTCAAAAAGTTTGCCCACCCCTGTCTTAACCCCAAAGCTGTACAGAGCACACTCAATACCTGCACTGAGGGTGCCCACGCTGAAGGCCTGTGCCCACATACCTCTTCATCACTGGGCTCCATGGGCTGGCACAGCCAGGGGGTGTCCACTAGCTTCCTGAGCTGTCGGTCCATCTCGGCAAGAGCAGCCCCCAGCCGCTCCTTCTGAGGGGGGTCCAACTGCTGCTCCCGCGTGGGGAAGAGAGACGCGCTGGTTATTAGCAGTGGAGCTGGGGCCACGCAGTCCCCAGGGCTGAGCTCACTCAGAGGTCCTCTAAACCTCCCCTTCTGAGGAGGGCTGGGGGAGAGAACTAAGCTCTCCTCCATAAACAGTGCAGGAAACCACGCCTGCCGGACAGTCACACTCAAGGGCTGACGCTTCACCTGCCTCCCTGTGCCGTGGGCCCTCTGTCAAAAGGGACAGACCAGCCCGCCGGCACCAGCTGCAGGAAATGCCGTTCCATTCCAGGACAGCGCGGCACATTGGAGGGAAGAGCAGAGGGTATTAAAACTAGACTTTTGGGGCCATTCTCCGGCTGTGTGACTTTTAGCAAGTTGTTTCGCCTGCACGGCCTTTCAAGTCCTCATTTTTTAAAACAAGAAGGTTGGTCAGGCCATCTCTCGGCCTTTCCCTATTTTAGCTCCTGTGACCCAGTAACCTCCCCACCCTGAGTGCTTCCCCAGAGCCGCCGCTTCAGCCAGGTCTGCAGGGCTGAGTGAGGATGGGCAGTGACCTCGTGTGCCTACCAGGGCCCAGGAGGATGGTTGCCGACCTACAGACGTCTAAGGGAGAATTCTGTCTACGATGACAAAGGCGGTCACGTCTGCAGGAATCTGACATGCTAGGGATGGCGTGGGGAGGTATGGCCAGAAGTGGACGCTCCAACCACACAGTCAGGTCACAGGAGCTCTGAGGCCCCTCCCAGCAATGAGTCTAGATTCTTAAAGCCAGAAAATCTGGACTGAAATGTGCGACAATGGCCACGTCCCACAAGAGCCCGGCTCCTCAGCTCACCAGGGCCATCTTCCCGGACAGCAGCAGCTCTGTCTCGCTGCGCAGGGCCTTCATGTTGTTCACCAGCTCCAGGACAAAGCTGCAGCTCAGCCCCTGAGAACAACCAGGAAAGACACCATGGAGGAGGCCCGAGGGCTACACATGCCCAGAGGAGCAAGACCGGAAAAGGGCAGGTACCTCCGTGGTTCTGGGCTTGCTGTACACACGGTCCATGGACTTGGAGCTGGCGTTGACGGCGTGGGCAAGTTCTTGCTCCATGTCTCGATGGGACTGAGCTATCTCTCGGATGCTAGAGAAAACGAGAAACACCACACATCAGAGCAGATGAAGGGTGGTCTAAAGTGGAAGCTGTAAGTGCACCGTTCCTAGGAATCCAGGACAGGTGTGCAGATCTGTGAGCTGGCTCTGAAAACACGCGTAGATTTTAAACTTCCATCTACGTAAACTGAGTAGCTCTCAAAGAGGATCGGTGGAAATAAATCAAAGCCAAGGGCAAGCAGAAACCCTGCTGGGTTGCGTGAAGGAGGCCAACCAGCACCAAGGGTTTGGGAGGAGGAACTCAACCCATGCATGCCAGTGATGGGCGTGGAGCCCTGGCGCTCCAGTGAGCGGAAACTGACCTGTGGATAAGGGCTCCCGCCGCCTGCCCAAACTGGTCCATCTGGGTGGCCTCTTCCTCGGACAGGATCCCCAGGTGCAGGGAGAAAGACGGCGGGCGAGGCAGTTCGCACTTCTGCTTGTCTTCCCAGGACTTTAGCGTGTTCTCAAATGCCTAGGGCACGAGAACCCAGAGTTACACTTTCTACTGCCCTCTAGGTGAGCATGTCTCTACCAATGACAAGCACACCTGACATGCTAGGCTCCCAGAGAGGGAGAGGCAGACTCTTCTACACTGGGGAAGAGAAACGGTCCTAGGAATTCCTACACCATTGGCTTAATACTGGCGTCTAAAAAAGAATAATTTCCCAGAACTAAACATTAAAAACCCCCGAGGCTTCTTATAGAAGCAGCACAGATGTGCCTGCAGGTGCGCCCTGGCCCCAAAGGCAGCCTCTTACCCTGTCTCGGGTGAGCATCTGGGCCCGGTTCTTGTGGATAATCCGAATGTATCCCGGAGGTTGGACCCAGGCCTCTCCGTCCACCTGCACAGGCACGCCCTCCTCACCCAGGATGGAAATCTTCACCGTGCGACACTGAGCAAACATCACAGCATTACTCGTGCACAGAGCTCACCAAGGAGCCTCACAGCCGCTGGGCACTACAGGAACCTTCCTGCCCTGCACCCTGCATAGGCAGCTGCCCTCCGGAGCAGCAGGCACCACACCCACAGCCAACCCTGCAGTCAGAGCATCCCTGTCCAGGTCGAAGCTCAGGGAGCCTTAGGGTCTGTGCCCTAGCCCCACTGTCCCCTCGCCCAGAACTGCCTCTGTGATCGCAGAGGAAATCTCAGTGATCAGGCACAAACACCAGGCCCAGGGTCGGGGCACATGGCTTCCAAGAGCCACTGGGTCCCTGAGCACATGCGACACTGAACAGAGCCAACAGCCCACAAGTGGGAAAGAATGCACTGCTCCTCTCTGCAACAAAAAATGCAGTCAAAGACCTGAAACAGTGAAATCCCAGCAGCCTCCTTTGGGAACAGGTGGGACAACACAGGCTGCAGCTCAAGTCAGCTGGTGTGTCAGCTCCCACCCAGGTTTCTGGGCATAAAGCACCACCCTCCCCCACCCCACAGATTGACAGACCCTTCCCAACCCATCACCAGAAATAAGCAACGGGGAGGGGCGGGGGGCGGGGCGCAGGCACTACATCCCCTCCCGCACTGGGTCTCAGAGTAGCTAGGCGAGGCCACACTTTCTCCACCGGACATATATGCTCAGCCTCTGTTCCTAAGCACAAGTTGCCACTTCTGAAAGCTGCAGGCATGGTCCAAATCCAGGCCAGGCCTGTCTCATCTCATCCCACCTCAGCAAGAGGGGTAGACAGGGGGCACCCCCAGAAAAAGTCAGGGCAGGGAGCTCAGGCTGGGTGCTAATTGGTCCCAATTTTGAGCACCCACTCTTCTGGGCTCTGCACCAGGACGCATTTATTAGGGAGAGTGCAATGTCAAGACTGTGGTTCTGGGCCAGGTCCTGCTCTCCCAGAGACGGCCTCCCAGGCCCTCCCTGCCTCCAGGACCACAGCCAGTACCTGGGCAATCCGGTGATGCTGCAACTTAATGACCCGAGAGACAGCCATCTGCATACTGCCAAACACAGCGACCACCTCCAGGATCTTATCATCAAAGGACGGAGCTGCGAAGGTCTGAAAGGTGGAGGCAGAGCTGACCTGGGCTCCCACTTCCCTGAACACACGCCACATACTTCTCCCTGTTAGGGCTGTTGCTCTGGTGAAAGCAGACAGGCCCCTACAAGGAGGTGATGCGTCCTAACTGAAGCAGCAGCTACAGTATGAACCTGTTACTAAGATCCTGAAACCAAGCTGCCTAGGATCAAATCCCGGATCTGCCACTTACTAGCCTTGTAACCCTGGCAAGTCACTTCATTACCCTGTTCCTCAGTTTCCTCATCTGTAAAGTAGGATAATACTGGTACATGCCTCAAGGGGTTGTTATGAGGACTATGTGCACAGTCTCAGAAGAGTGACCAGCACATATTAATGTCCAATTAGTGTTAACGATTTTTATTAGCTCTTATGTACAAAGGAAGCCATGCCCCTGGTTAAAACCTACCACTGCCTCCCAGAGTTCTCAGCATAAATTCCGAAGTTCTCCCCTGGCTTATACAACCCCATGTGAATTCTAACTTCTCTGCACCCTCCCCCACCCCCCCGGCACAGTGCCATCAGACAACTTCTGCCCCATGTCACTGTTTAGCCACTAACCCTCTGCCCGGAACAGCCTCCTCTTCTTCCCTCCCCCAACACTCCACCTGACCTGGCTGACCCCAAATCATCCTTCAGGACTCAACATAGATGTCCCCTCCTCCTAGAAGCCTTCCCAGATCGCCACCAGTCAGGGTTGGGCCTGGCTTCTGCGTCACACCTGTGCCTTGAGCACATCTGTTCTAGTCAGCCTCCCTTCTCATGAGCAGGGGACACCACCTGTCTTGCTCTTCACTGTACCCCCACTGCCAGTACAAGAAAGGTGGTGTGCATCCATCCCTCTGCATCACTGACAGAGCACCCCAAGTGCTGATGCTCTATCAGGGCCCCAAGTAGCCTATGCTCCTTGAAGGGGCTGCCTCTCTGGTCACCGCCTCCCTGACCCCAAGCTCAGGCCCATGCTAACCAGAACCCCTGTACGTACATCATCTTCCTTGGTGCCCCCCCAGAAGTTGGTCCCTCCGGCATAACTGGGAATATTGAGGACAGCAATTCCTTGGAGACTGGGAAGCGGGATGGGCCGCCCATCACACTGCGTGGTGGAGAAGCAGGACAAGGAAAGGAGAGATTCGGGCATCAACCAGTCCTTCCTCACAGGCAACCCGCCCCAGGGCCGAGGAGGCTCCGCTGTGGGGGGCTCCCACCGAGGGGTCCACAGTGAGCAGTGCTCACAGGAAGCCCTCCAGCTCACCTCCAGCAGGACCTTTTGCTCCAGGTTCTTATAGGTCCTGTGCAGCAGCTCTTTGGTCCCCAGCACCCCATACCACATCATGTTCTTGGTTCGGCTCCTAGAGAAGGAATGACAGAACGGGCGTAGGTCATGGCTTTCTTTCTAGTTAACTACAGTCATTGCTAAAAAGTGTGGGGGTGGCATCTGATCACAAAAGGGTGCGACTCAGCGACTACCTGTGGCAGTGACCCCTCAGGAAGGACATGTTCCTATTAGTATCTATGAAGGGAAGGCACAGAGGCATGTTTATGGACTGGAAAAGTAGTATTTCTCAAGAAAGTAATCATACCCTGAAAGGTAAAACTTCACAAAAATTTTATAACCATGAGCTTTTCTGACTATAAAATTATGTGTACCACCCGACAATTGGAAAGCACATCTGTAAGTGCTGGTGATCAATGCTGCTGGGGGTTTCTGTCTTTTCTGGGTGTGCGATTTACAGGTGGAATAACCAGCCTGCCATCTCCTGACGCACTGTGCACTTCTTAGCACACTTTGTGCTGCCTGCCCCTGGCTAGGAACCTCACAGACTTAGGAGTCTCCTAAGAGACTCAGTCCTCTTCCCATTGACTGGGGTCCCTCGCTTTCTTATGCTGAATCTGCCCAAACCTGGATAACCCTCGGGGAAGCCTCCTCTGAGCTGGCCTCTTGGACTTTCACCTGCTTCCACCCACCTTTGAAAGCACCTCCATTTGCAGACACAAGGCATTCAGGTAGCACACTGCACATCCTTTTATCTGCTGACTCCAAAAATTACCTTACTGACCAGGAGAAATGAGGAAGACTCGAGGACAGGTGTGCACACAGGTGTCACCCACCTGCACTTCTCCGGGTGCTCATCACGCTTGTTGTTGAAGTCCAGGGATATCTTCGCATCCAGGCCAATGCCAAAATAATTGTTCATGACACATTTCTCTGTGTAATACTCTCTGCAAAAGGGGTTTCAGAGCAATTAAAACAACCCTGTTTAGCAGCTTCCTAACCTCTAGCAGTTCTTCCTGAAGGCAAAACTCTTTTTTTTCTTTTGTAACAGTGTTGAGAAATAATGCATATACCATATAGTTTACTCACTTAAAATGTACAATGAAATTTTGGGGGGCTGTTTTTCATTTTGTTTTCTTAATCCTCACCCAAGGATATTTTTCCATTGATATTTAGAGAGTGGAAGGGAGAGGGGGAAAGAGAGAGAAACATCAATGTAAGAGACACACATCGATTAGTTGCCTCCCACACAAACCCCGACCAGGACCGCAGATAGAGCCTGCAACTGAGGTACATGCCCTTGACCAGAATGGAACCTGAGACCCTTCAGTCCATGGGTCCGACCATCTGAAAACTGAGCCAAACCAGCTAGGACTACAACGCAATTTTGATGCAATCACAGAGTCATGTAACCATCACCACAATCCATTTCAGAATTACCGGATCACCCCAAAAAGAAAGCTCACACCGTTAGCCAGCACTCTCAACCCCTCCCCAGCCCCTGACAACCACTAATCTACTTCTTATATCTATGGATCTGCCTCCTCTGAACATTTCATAGAAATGGGGTCCCCAAACATGGGGCTCTTGCGTCTGGCTCCCTTCACGGAACAGTGTTCCCAGGGCTCAGGGCCTGGAGGAAGCAGGGCTTCGGGGGCCTGGGAAGTGGACAGGCAGGCCACAGAAGGCCATGGCAGCACAGACAGAATGACCAGGTCCTGGGGTGACGGGTGGCGGCCTGGTGCCTCAGCCTGGGTGGAGGAGGAAAGAAGCTTTGGTCTCCCTAGATGAAGGGTAAGTCTCCTCAGTCTGAAGCGGAGAGATCAAAGATAGACCAATGGCTGTGGCGGCCAGACTTGGAACCTCAGAGATCTCAGATTAAGAAAACAAACAAAATATGGAGTTGTGGGGGTAGGGGGGGGCCAGGACACTGCTCACAGGACAGTAGCTCTGGCCTTTTCAAGGAAACAATGTCAGGAAGGGTCCAAACAAGAGCCCAGGCAACCCCGGGAGGGGCCTGGAGTGAGGAGCAGACAGGCCTGTAGGTGGCAGTGGCAGGTCCTAGACGGGATGCCCAAGCACTGGGCAGGCCAGCACATGGCAACAGGTGTCTGAACAGAGGCGGCTCCCTGGCAACTGGCCTGGCAAGACTGCCACTCTGCGTACTTCCAGCTTCACCTTCCCAAAACCCAGAGTCTCTGTAACCGCACATTTCTCATCGGCTCTCCCCAACCACACCAAACACATGGTTGGCAACTTCTAACCAATCACTACCACCTGTCGCTAACTGCCCAGAATTTGCTATCAGCCAGCAGAAAGGAAAACCTAGAAGAATGGGTTTTCAAACACCATCTGTGTCTGCAATGGCGTGTACACACAGGAACAGATGCAACTGAACTGCTGTACACACTGCTCACTGCCTCAGGCCAGGGGCAGAGGACACAGTGTGGGAGCACCAAGCAGCTCTGGAACTCTCCTCCCCACACATCTCAGCCCAGGACAGTGTCTCCCTGGGGATCACCAGGAGCTTCCAGCCCAGGGATCTGTGACTGCAGCTCTAACGGGAGCAGACCCCATAGGAGAAAGCAGCAGAACAGCAGGGGGGGGTGGGGAGGAAGTAGCCAGGAAGAGGCGCCAACACAGGGTCAGCCGAAGTTACCAAACAGTGATAATGAAGAACAAGTGGATAGTTAGTTCCCAACTGGAGTTTCTGAACCTGCCAAAAACTCAGAACATTACATATATTCAGAAGACGCTGCCTCATGACCATAGGAAATGAGCCAGGACAGGCTACATCCCATCGTCCCATCGTCCCATTTCTGGGGTTTCCTTACCAGCTGACACCAGCTGGAAGGGGGTCTCCTAGTCAACTGCTCACAAATTACTCCAGTTAATGCCAAATCACTTTTCTAGGCTCCAGCATTCTTTTACAAACATGCCCCCTTGGTTCATGCCACACTCACAGGTTTTCTGGTTCGGAGTTGAAGGGATCAGCATTAATTAATAAGCGACTGATAACTGAACCGCCAGGCAAGGAACCAGACATCCCCGCGCGAACATCTGTGAGGGAGACAACCCATATTCATGAAACAAAAGCAAACATACTGGTGATAGAAATCAACACCTGTGCGACACGTACAAAAATGGCTTGTGAAGACAGTCCTCATTAAATGTACAAAGCTCCGCCAGAATGAGCTCTTCGTACGACTCATCTTAGAGCCCAGTCATCCAGCTTTGGAAGGCTACAGTCATGAGAAATAAACACCTTCGAGCCACCTGCATCAATTTAAAATCTTTAAATCACACATTAAGGCAGAGATGAAACCTATTTTTGAACATTCTGCCCATCCATGCCTCCAGTAATATCTTTATCACTGGCTACCCAAATGCTCCTCATTTCTGAGGGCTCACTTCCCAAGGGTTTCTGGAATTTTCTTTTTATTTAGTGGAGATTCACTAGAAATTGACAAATCACTTATAGGAGTACATGGTGTGGCTAGGAGGCCTCCAGACTCTACCTGAAGCTGGTTAAGGGAGCCTTGCTGGCAATTTCAACCCCTTGTGGCATTCCTTCCTATGAAGATAAGGTCTGTCACCACTGCCCCGGAGTTGCCTGCACTTCATCCCAGCAAATGAGTGCAAGGGCAGGGAAGAGGACTGGGCCAGCCCTCCCGGCGGCTACCTGCTCCTGCTGCAGTCATGCTAGAAACAGAGGCACGACTCCACAGTCCCACCCACAGCCTGCCACCCTCCTTGTTCACTCAGAACAACTATTTTGCCTGCTTCACATGCCTTCCTGGAGCCCCACCCCCATATCCCCAGCCCCAAGGTGATCTAGGTGCCATCTGCCCTTTGTAATGAATAAGAGCACTGTCATACCGTGACCTAACTCTGAATTCTATCTACTTTCCCAAGGACCTATAGACTCTTCGAGGACAGAGACCCGGTCTCGTTTATTCCCACAGACCCAGTGCCGGGCAAAGCGACAGGCGTGACACCCTCCCACAGACAGGCTCCCCACTGTGCCCACCTGGTGGTGGGAACACTCACTCGGGAAGAGGATCTTCGTGTTCAGTGCTGGCAGGCCATCCCGGCTTCCTGGCTGGGGAGGAAGAGAGGCAGAACTCCCTTTGCTGATCAGCTTCTCACATGGGGACTTGGACACTATAAAAACAGGACACAAAGCCACAAGACTGTTCAAAACAAACCATGACTGACTACTGTGAAAGTTCACTAGGGAAATGCCAGGTGGAGGGGCCGGGGGAAGTGAGGAGCTTCCAAGCCACTGGTCAGCCCATGTGGAGCTGGTGAGATAAAGAAAGAGGCCCAGAGAGAGAGGCAAAGAGGGGACAAGAGGCAAGTGGGTCTGAATGCCTTCAAGGTGAGGCTGGGGCGGGGCACGGAGGGGCTGGACCCTACTCACACTGGGGGCGCATGCCAAGTGTTCTAAGTGGTCACAACCATGGAGTGAACTCCGAGACAGATACCTCTTATTGGCTTGTCTGGATACAAGGGAGGGGCCATAACAGCCAGGGGGCAGGGACATTCTCCACACCTGGAGCCTAAGCTGTTCCAGGACAGATAAGGGGCGCAGGAAGAGGACCCGTGGGGCTGGGCAATGCCTTGACCTAAATGCCAGGCCAGGCTGGCTCTGGCTGGAACAAATTTCCTATGTTCATGGCATGTGGCTGGCTGCAACCAGGAGGTTCTGAGATCTACTGGGTCTGGGGCACAGGGAGCCTCAGCAGCAAGGCTCCCCCCTCCCCAGAACCCCCTCCCACCTGCCCCCAGACAAACGACGCACAGCAGGTAGTACAGGGAAAGGCCATGTGTTAAGCTTTCTGAGTGTCACAGGCCGATGGCAGGACTGAGGGTCACCCAGGCTGGCGGCTATACCTTTGCGGAGACTTCTATGCTTGGCAACCCCGCAGCTCTCACTGTGGCACACGGTGTCCTCTGACTTCAGGTCCTTTTTCTCCTCTGACTCAGAGAGACCTAAGACAATCATCTCCTGTTCTTGGGTCTGGGCATTCTGCTCATCAACAGCTGCATGGAAAGAATGTCCACAGCTCAGCCCAAGGACATTACTGTAGGCAAGGCCAGGCTGATGGAGGTCTGCTGAACAGACTCCCCTCTTCATCTACCAGTTTGATTTTCCTTCAAGTGTCCTCTTGGCTACAGCTTAGACCTGAAGCTCCCACCTCATCCCCACTGTCCCGCTGGGCCTAGCACACTGCAAGTACCATGGGCACCGGGAATCCGTGCCAGCTGGCTGGGAAGAGGGCCCAGAGGCTGAAGATGTGGAAAGAAGGTGAGTGAAAGATTGAGAGCCTAAAGCAGCCCTGGGAGATGTGGTGAGGGCTCCACCTCGTGCATCCACCAGTATGTAGGTAGGAGGTCACGACTTATTCTTCTCACGAAGCAAGAAGCAGGCTGATCTGCTCAGAGTGAAAAGGTGAGGGCTAGGAAAGCATCTGAGGGGTGTGGATGTGTGAAATCGTTTCCGAGGGTAATGACAGACAAGACAGACCCAAGACAAGAAAAAACTTGCCGAGGAGGGATCTGGGGGTCCCGGCAAGGTTGGAGGCAATGAAGTTCACAGGTCAGTGTGGTTTTTCAGCATTCTCATCTAAGCTTAGCAAACCGAGTCTGGAGAAAGGGAGTGACTAGCCAGGCGAATCTTTATCCTATGTGGTCTATCTACCTCTCCCAGGCCCCAGGCTGATGGTGGGCAGTCAGCACGCCAGGCCAATGACCTGCCCAGGCCCTGGGCACCCTCCACCACTGCAGCAGTCCTGACTCAGACACCATGGTGCACATGGTCCCCCCACTTCTCTGACTACCTCCCTGGGCTCCCCCAACCTCCAAACTCTCTCTGTCCACTGACTTGATGGATGGGGCCCACCTCTCCAGGTGTCCTAAGAGCACCTCAGTTCTAAGCACCACGGCTCTCTCAGAACACACTCCCCCAGGGCAGCCCCTCCTCCAACTGGAGGACACACATCCTGCAGGGCTGCACCCGAGGTTGGTTGGGCAGAGTTCCCACAGGTTAGCTCCATTCTAGGGAGTGGGCCCCCTATTCAGGGATCAGTTTCTCCAAGGAGCCCCCTGCGTATGCCCATGAGGCACCTTTTCACCAGCCAGGGGCGCCCTCCAGCTCTGCCTTCCACTTTCTGGATTCCTGGGTGCTCTTTCCACAGTCTTTACATCAGACCAAGTAGGTGAGCAGGGAGAAACGCTGCGGGCATGTGCTCAGGTAGGAGGTGCTGCCTCCTGTCAGGCAGCCTAGGGATAAACCGCTAGGCCGGAAGTGACCTCGGGCTATCAGGCTTTGGCCTGCGTGGTGGATGCCTTTCCAGCACCATGTTCGGAGGAAACTGGGAGTGCCCAGCACTTGCCTGAAGAAAGCTCCCTTTGTCATTAAGAGACCAGCTACCTTTTTCTGTGTGTTCTATGATCTGACGAATCGCCTTCTTCAGGCTGTTGGCTCTCAGCATGAGCTGTTCCCGAGGCCTGAATATCTGCGGCCGGGCTGGGCACGCTGACCCCATCGAGCGGTCCACAGCTGAGCCACAGCTGCTGCCCATTCCGTCTCCATCTTCTGCCTCCTCAGCAATGGTGGGCGGTGGGGTGGGCAAAGAGGATGAGGCCTGGGACTCGTCGTCCAAGGTCTTGAGGAGAGAATCCAGCTTCTCTTTCAGGACAGAGCACTGGACGGGAACAAATGGAGTGGAATGGAGTGCCTCTCATCCTGACACCCTCCCAGTCAGGGGCTCAGGGAACAGACCTTCTTGGCCATGACCTCAGACTCCTCCGAGCTCTCGGTCGTCTTCTCGTAGGCCTTTCCCACTCGAGCCACAAAGTCCTTCACCGTCTCGCAAAGCACTCTGGGAGAAAGCGCAGAGAAAGCGCAGAAAATCGCTTCTAGACACAGTCCTGGCTGCGGACTGGCCCCGTATGGGCACCCCTGCCCCCCCCACTCCCCCCACCCCCCTGAGGCAGCTGGCACTCACTTCGCTGATGAGATCACCACCGAGTGCTGGTCGGAAGTCAGGATTTTGGAAAGATGGGCCGCGACCGAATCTTCATAGAAGAGAATTTGCTGCACCTACAATTACCCCAAAACAGGGTGGGATCATTGTAGGAAGTTCACCCAGTGAACTCCTCACCCACTGTGCCCACTAGTCGGGCCTCAGCTCACTTCCTTCAACAATCTGAGACCTGCCAGTGTTATCTGAAAGACGTCAAAGGCTTCATCCAGATGTGGACAGAAGGGCCTTAACAAAAAAGAGCATATTGATAAAGACTTACAAGTATCTCATGCTTCTTTGTCCTTTAGCCTGAGATTCACCACCAGCAGCCTGTGCTAGGAACTAGGATCTTCTATCCTGTTCCCATAGGCAACACTCCTTAACTCAGGTTCCATTCACAGCAGACAACACATCTGTCTACCTGGTTGGGAATGTGGCCTGGCCCACTTCCTTCTCTCAATGTAAGTTCCCCCTTCCTCACTCATCTTTGCCTGCTGAAATGGGAGATCTGATGCTGTGTAATCCCTAGTCCCTAGCCCAGGGCCAACTCTAGTCCCTAGCCCAGGGCCAACAAACTTTACTATCAGCTAGACCGTACACATAGTCTTCCTCTCTTGAAAGGTACAGACCATTCTCTGCTCACAGGCCATGTCAAAGCAGGCCCAGGAAGATGTGGCCTGGGGGCCAGTTTGCCGACCGCTGATCTAGCCCACTGTCGACCCTGCTGGCGAGCAGACGGCCCCTGGCAGAGTTCTCTCTCCTGCTCAGCCAGCAGCAGCTTGCCCAGTGGGGATGAGCACAGCTGTGTGCCAGGACTGCACTACTGCAGGATATAAAATAAGGAAGGCAAAGTTTAGGCCCTTATGAACTATTAAGACATAATAGCCCTAAAACAAAAAGAAGAGTGAATGGTTGAACTGGCACAGCTAGCTGCAAAGGGAGGCAACGAAGAGGATGGTGGGGCAGCAGCAGGTGCAGGGAGGGTGGGAAGTCCTAGGGAAGTGTCACCACGAAGGCCCCAAATCCTGATGACAACTGGGAAGCCTCCAGATGACCCAAAGCCTGGGGAGGTCAGAGTCCATGTGGCTCCACCTCAACCTTGAGCTGACCCTGAACTCCTGGTCTAACCTAGGGCTGGGCATGAGAGCACTGGGGTGCCGGGGAGGGGAGGGGACGGGAGGTAACTGGAAAATACCTCGGAACCCTCGCTGAAGTCCTCGGTGACGACGGTAGAAGAGGAGGCCTGCCGGGGCAGTTTAGTCTCGTAGGCCATGACACTCCACCTGCACACAAAGGCAGCTCCCAGGAGGTTGCTCCGCCTCCCAGGCAGGCCCTACAACTCCCTCCTTGTGTCCTGGAGACCTGACCTTACAACAATTCTAACTTCATCTGTAAGTCCTTTATCTTGGCTTGTGTCCCTAACTTGGCTCCTCCCATAGCTAAGAAAAAATGCTACACCACTTAGTCACTATGGCTCCAGTGATGGAAGAGAAAGCCAGCAGCCAGCTCTTCATCAAATGCACAACATGGGAGGGGCAGCTGAGTGGACGCGTGATCAAACCTGCTCATGGCAACCACAGGATCGTGAAGAGCATGAGCATTTTCAATGACATCAATCCACCACAGGCTCTGGTTAGCAGGATTTCAGACATGAGTCAGAACTCAAAGCAGTTCACCCAAGAAGGATGCCAAAGGGTTATTAAACACACAGAGACTATGTATCCAATACTTAGGTTCCTTCTGGGAACAGAACATGAGAAAATGGGGTTGCTCAATTATGGATAATGAGCACTCTACTGATAGGCACCAGATGACGGCTGCAATGGCTCAAGGGGACAGAGCCACCTTCTTTAACAGCCCAGTGGATCAGGCTTGGCCTCAAGAGAAGCCTCAGCACTCAGTTCATAACCTGTCTGTTATCTTTTTCATAACCCTGGTCAAAACTTAACTCCCAGGAAAAACGAATTCCGGCTCAGGTCAAATTTTTACAACTATTTGTCAAAGGCCTATGGTTCGCAGGGACCCCAGGTAAGAACAGCTGGTCGAGGTGACCTGTCTCCAACCAGCTCCTGTGGTGCAGCACGAGAATGCGCCCCACTCACCTGTCCAGCATCTTGGTGCTGGCTCTTTCCAGCTTCTCCAGGATCTGCGGGAGCTGGGTGTCATCGTCACAGGCCGAGCCCCAGCCTAACACGCGAGCCAGGTCATTCCCTGTGCCCAGGGGCAGCACTCCCAGCTGACACTGGCAGAACACAGTGGGAAGATACAGTATTGAGCCCCCTCCTCTTTGCTGACAATGGTGGCTGAACTCAGTGGAAGAGACCTGCTCCAAAAGGGGTGGGGCTTCCATCCCAGGCAGAGCCACAGAGCCCAAGGCCTTTCTAATCCCACAGAAAAGTCCTCCCTCTCCCACAAGCTGCATCTCACATGTTGCTACATTTTGACTACCCTCTAGTACAGTGGTTCTCAACCTTCTGGCCCTTTAAATACAGTTCCTCATGTTGTGACCCAACCATAAAATTATTTTCATTGCTACTTCATAACTGTAATGTTGCTACTGTTATGAATTGTAATGTAAATATCTGATATGCAGGATGGTCTTAGGCGACCCCTGTGAAAGGGTTGTTCGACCACCAAAGGGGTCGCGACCCACAGGTCGAGAACCGCTGCTCTAGTACCTCTCTGATCTACATTTCCCAAATCCCTTCCCCTCCCATTTTATAGCTATGGCCACAGTCCTGTCTCTGACTGTTGAGTGTCTGAACCCCTGAAGAATGATTCTGTAACTCCCGCCGCCTGTCCCTCCATCCACTAAATCTGACTCACTGAAGCCAAGCTCATCTTCTAAAGACACCACTAGTGTCATCTTACTCCTCTAAAAACATCAGCAATGGCTTCTAAGTCCCATCAGAACAGGCACCAGGACATCCAGTCTGGTCACAAAACTCAAGCACACCCAGTGCTCAGCCAACATACCTCTACATGCTCAGGTCTCAACCCTCCCCTTGGAATTCCCACCCCAGAGCTCCCACCACATCCAGTCAGTCCTCAGGAAGCTCCCTAGACATTGGCTGCGGAGACCTCTCCACCTCCATCGTCTACATGCAGTGTGCAGGGTGGGTCACTGGTCCTAATAACTGCACAGCCAATGGTCACCTGCTCCAGCACAAGGGAGGCCCTGCCACCCTGCGGGGGACAGCAAGCTGGAGGGTGAGGACCGGGAGCCCGAGCACTAGGTGAAGAGGTCCTGGCACTGGCTCCCTGGAACCTGAAAGAAAAGGCACGAGCAGTGGCGGTGACAGTAATGGTCCAGCTGGAGAGGTGGCCCCTGCCACGTCAGAGTTCCATCAAGAGGAGGGTAGTGAGGAAAAAGTCAGAGAAGCAGAGAAGAGCCAGCCGGCATGGCTCAATGGTTGAGTGTCAACCTGTGAACCAGAGAAGCAGAAAAGGAAGAGGGAGCCAAACTGGGCCCCTAGCAAGCTGTGTTACGAAGTCTGGACTTTGTCCTAAAGACAAGGGGCCACCAAAGAACACTTAGGGGGGTACACGGGCAGAACTGCCCATGGTGAAAGTCCGGGGAGGGTGGACAGCAGCACACAGGGGCTAGCTTAGACACTCTGGGGTGGCAGGACTGAGTCTAGCAACTAAGTAGAAATGAGGAGGGAGGGCAAGGGAAGAATCAAGAATGACCAACTGCCAAATCTCTGGCTTGGATGTCTGGTGGATGATAATTTTCAGACTCTAAGGAAAGAAAGGGGGGCGGGCAGGGCTGAGTGGTATGCTCAGTGCTGGAAATGTTGGGCTTGAGGTGGGAAGGGGCAGCCAAGAAGACGAGAAACACCGAGGAAAGCTAGGGGAAAGATGGCTGACCAGAGAATCAAGTGCCACAGAGAAGCCAAAGGAGATAGTGTTCACTGAACTCAGCTGAGTGGATGAAACCTGCCTTCCTGATTAGTGACAAACTTGTAGATCATCCTGGAAGTCAACAGAACACAGGACCTAAGTGTAGTGCTCTAACTTTACCACTAGAGGGCAGCATTCTCTTTCCTGAGCAAGTGGCCTTGCTGGAGAGTTCACTGTCCAACTTCCAACAAAATTTTAGTGCACGAGGCTAAAAAATGCCTAAAAACA
The DNA here is from genome assembly GCF_014108235.1 of Myotis myotis. Classification (NCBI taxonomy): domain Eukaryota; kingdom Metazoa; phylum Chordata; class Mammalia; order Chiroptera; family Vespertilionidae; genus Myotis; species Myotis myotis. The sequence goes on along the minus strand of NW_023416390.1, from coordinate 32,581,539 downwards.
GTCCACCCCACCTGAGAGTCAGGTCGAAGATCTGGAAAAAAGTATGTTGAAAGCAAATGACAAACGGAAAAAATGTCACCAACAAAGAGTTTACATCCCTAATGACAATAATCCTTAAAAATTAAAATATTTTTAATTTTTTAAAAGGCAAATACCCCAATTGAAATTAGGCAAGGAACATAAACAGGTAACTCACTTAAAAAGTTATGGTTAGCCCGAATGGCAAGGCTCAGTGGTTGAGCATCGACCTGTGAACCAGGAGGTGATGGTTTGATTCCTAGTCATGGCATATGCCCAGGTTGGGCGCATAGGAGGCAACCAATCAATGATTCTCTCTCATCATTGATGTTTCTATCTCTCTCTCTCCCTCTCTCTTCCTCTCTGAAATCAATAAAAATATATTGAAAAAAGAAAAAGAAAAAAAAATTCACGGTTGAGATGTTTGATTTCACCAGTAGTGAAGAAATAAAAATAAGACATACCCTGGAGAGCAGGAAGGGACAGAAATAGACTTACTGGAACTGCAAGTCACAGTTAGGCTTCCTTGGACCTTGTTCTATCAACAACAGACTCGTATCACCCATGCTGTTCCATGCCTGCACTTTATAAATCAGCATGTTGTGGCATCTTGCACTCGCCCCCTGGCAGTAAGTGGAGATCTGCGGGTGGTTTCCACCTGTCAAAGCTCTGCACTGAGCTAGCTCACTCCCCCCACTGATGATCCCCTACCTGGGCATTCATAACGACTACTGGTGAAAATCATAGAGACCCTTTCCCAACTATGCTCTTTCAAAGAGCGTCCAACCTTTGGACTCTGATCTGTACTGCCACACTGCTGTCCTTCCAGACTGCACCAATCTCATTTCCTGATGCCACAAAAGTGTCCTTTCCCACACCTGTCCATTGTTCATCTTATTCGTTTTTGCCCAACTAAGTAGACAAAAAGGTCATACCTTTACTTCTAACTGTGAAGTTCCTGTTCCCCTGTCACAGCCCAGCCCCAGCCTCAGCCCCCGGCCCCATGATGCTATCGAGCTACCAGCTCTTCCCTTCCAGACCTTAGCTGACCCCTGCCTGAGAACAGTACTCCAAGGGGACATGGAATGTCACCAAGACAGCCCAGCTTCTCTCTAACTGTGACATCACCCCCCACCACCCCATTCCCAGGGCTGGGCTCCTCCACATTCAGGCACCTGTTTGTGAAGATTGAGGCTGTCGATTTCAGAGAGGACCCAGCCAACACTGCCATCCCCACCACAAACCAGAATCCGGAATGTATCAAACTTCTGGAATAAGCGTAAGCTGCAAAGAAAAGAGAATGTAATGAGATGAGATGCATTCTAAATGACAAATGATGGCCAGTTAGTCCTGGGCGAGGGCCCCTTCTGTGGCCCTCAGGCCGACCTTGCACCTTCCCTGTGATTAAGTCTGTCAGAGGCAGAGCCCAGGTGCTCAGACTCAGCCTGCTGGGGCCACTGGGCACCTGAGAGCAAAAGCCACCCACCCGAGGCCTCTGTGCCCATTACCCCCTCGCCTAGTCCCCACGCCCCACTTGCCTAGTCCTCACACGCAGCCAGAACCTGCATGGGCAGCTGAGGAGCCCAAGAAGCACAATTATGTCCACTTTACCTTCCCGCTGGGCCACTGCATCCTCCCAGGTGATGTGACCCATCCCTCCTCCCCACGTAACCCACCTCCATCTGCTTCCTGAGCTCTTCATGGTCACCTGCCCCTCGCATGCAGTGTCCCCCTCTGCTCACTCCTCACCCACTTCCTGAGTGGCCTGATCCAAGTTTTGGCTTCAGAGACCACACATATGCCGATGACCCTGAATGACCCTAAACCATGACCTCCAGGCTTTCCTGAAGGACAATACTTGCACTTGTCTACCAAAAGAGTCACTCAAGTGTCCTAGGTTCCCCTCCTGGGAAAATAGCAGAGCTACCATCAAAACAGTCACCAGACCAGACCCCGCTGTCCCGTCCACCATTGCTTCTCTCATAATCACTACAAGAGCCTTCTTCCTAGCTCACGTCTCCTGCGAATACAATACCTCTGATTGCTACCAGTATGATCTTCCCAAAACAAGTCTTGTCCAGTGTCTCACTTTAACTAGTTGCCACTTGTTTACAGGAAAGGTTCCAACCTCTCGGCCAGCACCCACAACCCTCCCTGGCCAGCAGCTGACATCCCACTGTCTTCTCACCTCTTGGCACACACAGTACCTTCTGCCCAACAGGCTCCAAACCTCCCTCCCCCCATGACACCAATTCTCCTCAAACACTGGCTCAGGGAGAAATTGAGAAACCCCAATTTGATTTATAAACTCCTCCTGTGGGTTCCCACAGAATCTGCATGCCTCCCTGTCATGGTGACAGACACGCTGTCATGTAACCTTGACTATGTGTCCATGTGCTGCACTCCCGGCAGGCAGGGGCCCACCTTAGTAGGCCTTCCATCTAGCTGAATCTGAGCCAGAGGACGTCCTGGAAAGACAAAAGGGAATGAGGGATGCACGTGACTTAGGGAATAAACATAGGTGAGGTTCTGAAGCAGCAAGGCTGCCTCTGACTGTCAGGATGCTTCTCTGAGAACACTGACCTCTCCCAGGCCTCCTGCTCTCCAAGGACAGGTGACACATCAAGGGCAGGAATCAAGAAAATGAAACAGTGTGCCTAAGTTTATTTATAAAGTGTGAGATCGAAGCTGCTTCCCAGAAATAAGAGTTTACTAAACCAACTGCCCCTGTGCCTTTGTGGGGCCCCGTCTCCTACACAACACCACCCCAAACACGGGTCTGCATGCAGCCAAGGAATATTTGGTTCTTCTCAAGTTCCCTGTCCAAAGCCATTCCACAGCATTCATCCAACACTCTCAGTGCCTCGCTGAGTGAACCTGTTTAGTATATCAGGACAAGGGCTATCTGATCCCTTCACTGGCCCCCCCCCCCCATTTTTTAATCCTCACCTGAGGATATGTCTATTGCTTTCAGAGAGAGAGAGAAAAACATCAATAGATTGCCTCCCATATGCACCCCAACCAGGGATCAAACCCAAAACCTAGGTATGTTCCCTGACCGGGGATTGAACCCACAACCTTTTTTGGTGTATGGGACAATGCTCCAATTGACTGAGCCACCCGGCCAGAGCACTGGCCCCATTTTTTAACTAAAAAGATTCCTTTCTAAACCCAGCGGTGAATATGCTCCTGCGTCATTCAGTTAACTGAGTCCACCTATCTACATCTCGGGAGTGCTGCCTGGAGGGAGCAGGCTAGAAAGTTGCCATGGGACTTTTCTCCAGCAGCAGCTGCCATGGGAACACCCCCACATCAGGCCCTGGGGGTATGTGCACATCCTCTCCCCTCCCCGAAGCTCCTGTTACATCAGCCCCTGCTCCAAACACAGCACCCTCCCAGAAAACACAAACCAGAGAACAGGCCCCCAAGCACTTCCCACTATAAATACTCTGGATGATCCATCCCCTCACAAGCTAGGAGGCTTAGAGCGCCGACCTTGAACTGTTGCTTCCAAATGAGGAAGGAGTTAGTTCAAACGACAAAATTCACAGAAGCAAATGTTTTTACAAACCTATAGTATGCACAAAACTAGGAAGAAGACACATCAGCTCTCCAGCTACTTGGGCCCTCGCACGTCTGCATGTGTCACTGCACCTGCAAGGTGAGCATCTTCTTGTGCCTCCAAAATGAAAACTCTCTTGTTTGGCCTCCTTGGAGGAAAGCCTCCCCAATACTAAGCAGCCACTGAAAGCTACAAAGCAAGTCTGTAACCACTGACATCAGAAAACACCCACACTATTGCATGCTGACACCCTTAAACAGTATACTGCACAATGCCAGGCAACAGTGCACCACATTCAGTTCAAAAGTGTGTGTGCACGCCTGAAATACACATTTGAAAATTGGAAGGACACCCAACTCTATTAACTATTGAGTGGGTACCTCTGCGAGTAGAATTTGGGGAACGAGGGGGTGATTCAAGAAACATGGCCTTTATTTCTTATTTAAAAATGTATGTTTGAATCTCTTAATAATAAACATGCATTATCTTCAAAAAATGTTTAAACTCCAAGAAAGATCTATTTCACAAGCTTACCCAAGGTGTGGCCCTCCGTTCATGAGGTCAAAAACCTGGGCAGGGTTCAGCAGCTGTTTGAATCTTCTGAGGAACTTCACGCCCTGGTTGTCCCCACTTTTTGAATTGACGAAGACTAACAAGGGGCTTGTGCAGGACGGAGGACATGTGGCCTTCCAGAAGCCTGGATTGAGAACGGAAAAGGGCAGAGGAAGACTAAAAGCCATGAAAGACAGATGGGCATGCCTGATCCTGTAAGAAGTAATCACCCGAGGGCCCTGTAACTTACACAGAACCAGCAAGAGTTAATCAGCATATGTCCACATCGCCACTATCCCTACAGAAGAGAGTGAGTGCCCATCCAGTCTGACTTCATATTTACAAGGATTCTAAATTTCAGAAAGAAGGGGCACCGCACTGCTCTTTCACTCTTGCTCTTATTCTGAAGAGCTGATTTCCTCCCGGATATAGGCTCCAGTTTCCCACCTTTCCAACAAACACTACTACAAGCATGTCAAACTCGTGGCCAGAGGGTTTGCCATGCTTGACTTACTAATATGCATCATCAAACATGCTCTGGACAAGTGCCAACAGCATGGAATCACGTGCTACTTAATACCAGCTGCTAGATGGAGACCAGCTGACGTAGCACATGATTTCAATGGCTCACAGCAGAGACAGACACAAGTCTTTGACTTGGTGTCTACTCACAGCCTACTGGATCCATCACCTTTAACCAAGGTACCAGCCTTGAGTTCTAAGCCTGCCCAGTGGCCATCAGGACACCATTTACCACCTTTGTACATAAGTCCTCTCCCCTGATGGCTGGGTCTGACCTCTTCCCCACCACATCTCAAAATCACCAACAGAGCCTTTTAGAGTGAGGAAGGAGAATGCACGAGGGAGAGCATGAGGAACGGGATAGGCCAGGAGAGAGCCTTGTACCCACCATCGGAATCAATGCTGTTGAGAGCTGTGGGAGGGATGACCGACACTTTACATAGGCCCAGCGGGCACTTGGTCACTAAGGATTCCTTACACGCCGTGTGTACCTGGAACAAGAATCCATGCATCACAAGGGGTCACAGCCTCCTTCAAATACGGCCTACAGTTGCAGGAGGAATGGGCTGTTCCCATCGAGGAACTGACAGGGTTCAGGAGGGCTGCGCTCACTCACCATGGCCTTGCACCACAGGCAGCGCCAGTCCTGCAGACGCAGCACGCTGCCACAGGTCTTGTCACACACCGTGCACTTGGCACTCACAGGTAGATTTCCTTCCAGCCACTGGTGAGGCATGGCAATCTGCAGACCAAGCAGAGACATGCACTAGGGACATGTCCCAGCACCCCACACAGGGGCACAGAAGACCGTGGGCAAAGATGCTCCAAAATGACTTCAACCAAGACACTTTTCTCACCACAAGCAGAGGGAGAACAGGGTTGTCCCACCCACACTCCTATCCCGGGCACAGCATGACTCACAGGGACTGGACAGAACTCGGCAGCACAAAAGCCCACAGTGAGCCCCCAAATGCAGAGTGGGAGCAACTCAAAACCTCAAGGAAGAGAATTGAGGGAGAGGAGAGCCACAATAGTTTGACCAGTGCCCCTTTGCGTACCCCGTCCTCATCCTCAATGATGTCCTTCCCGATGGAGGCCAGTGTGGTCCACTTGCAGTTATTGGTTGCACGCACAGCACACCGTTTGTGGGCCTTGAACTTGCACACTGTGAGAGAAAGAATACATGAACCTTCAAGCCTCATTCATGGCAGCTGCTTCCTGTGCTTGAGGAGTTGGTCCAGTGGAACTGCCCAAGCCTCCTGCACAGTTGGAACAGACAGACAGCACTCCCTGTGTTATTAACTAACTACTGGGACATAGGTAGGGACTGATCTCGGTGAGACTAGACACCCAGTATAGCCAGGAGTTGGCAGACCTTTTGGAAAGGGCCAGAGAGTAACCAGTTCAGTCTCTATCCCAACTGCTCACCCTGCCCCTGCAGCCCAAGGACCGCCATGAACCATGCTTCACATATGGACACTGAAATGTCCATTCCATGACTTTCTGCGTCACAAAACAGTCATCTTCTTTTGACTTTTTCCAACCATTCAAAAATGTAAAACCAGCCCTAACCGGTTTGGCTCAGTGGATAGAGCGTCGGCCTGCGGACTGAAAGGTCCCAGGTTCGATTCCGGTCAAGGGCATGTACCTTGGTTGCGGGCACATCCCCAGTGGGAGGTGTGCAGGAGGCCGCTGATCGATGTTTCTCTCTCATTGATGTTTCTAACTCTCTATCCCTCTCCCTTCCTCTCTGTAAAATATCAATAAAATATATATTTAAAAAAAAATAATAAAAAATATAAAAATGTAAAACCAGCCCATTCAGTGGTGGCTCAGTTGGTTGAATGTCGACCCACAAACCAAGAGACTGTGGGTTCGATTCCTAGTCAGGGAAGATGCCCGAGTTGCCGGCTGGATTCCTAGTGGGGGGCATGTGAGAGGTGGACAAATTATGTTTCTCTCTCATCAATGTTTCTATTTCTCTATCCCTCTCCCTTCCTCTCTAAAATCAGTAAAAACATTCTTTTTTAAATGTAAAACCCTTTTTAATCTCACAAGCTGCATAGAAACAGGGGACAGGTGGGATCTGGCCCGAGGAAGACAGTTTGCCTTTCTCTGATCCTGCCCAAACACTGGAACCCTGCCCTCTAGATCTAGAAGACAACTTTCAATCCATTTATCCACAGCCCAATTCACCCCAAGAGGGGGTTTAACTACACTGGGGCTGACAGTTTCAACTCTTTCCCTCCGTGGCCTCTACTTTCTTCTCCATGTCTCCTTATTACTGCCTCCCTTCTTTCCTTTGATCCATTACTATAAAAAAGAACTTATCAAAGACTCCTCAGTAGGCACAATAAATAAGCATGGGGTCACAGCAATCGCTTCACTCCTGACGATGTGGGGTGACTACATTTGGACCTCAGGGTCAGACCACCTTTCCCAGCAGATAACACATCGTCCACACCTTCACAGGACAGTCCATGGGACGTGACCCCAGATAGAGCCTCGCGGCACACGTTGCAATAGGTCGGCCTCGCGTGGGAACAGGCGTACCAATTGTGCATCCCTGAGAAGTGGTCCATGCTGTACTGGGTTGGCTGGAAGAAGAAAATAAAGGCAGCAAAGAGAAGGTGAACCTCTGACATTCTTAAATGTGGTAACTTAAACAGGAATCAATAAAGTATCCAGAGGAGGAGAGGAGGAAGGTTATAAAAGACAGGGTCGCAGTACGATGGGGCGACCTTGGTTTACAAGGACCATGCTGAGAACGCAAGTCCAGAGCTGTACGACCCACACATGAGAGACACCCAGACGGCAGCAACTAAGGAAAGGGCAACAAGAAGAGTTTCTTTCTACCTCAAAATGCTCCCTGTTCTGGACAGTCTTCAGCGCTGCGATCCAATCTTCCATTTCTTTCCTGTTGTCAGCACACAGGATGAGTTTCCTACATGGAGTGATAACCTAAAGAAAGGAACATATCCAACAAATCTATGAACAAAATACAAATGCTAACAACTATAAAAACATCTTAAAAACCTGCTTTCACCATATATATTTTAGTGAAAAATAACTGCTTCATTCAAATACTCAATTGAACAGAGGATAAAAATGGTTATCATGAATCACTGAAAAACAAGAACAATCTCAAACCAAAAGACTATCATATTTAGGTTATACATTCACTAAAAATCAACTTAAGTGGACACTTACAATCTACTTACTACTCAGGCACAGTAATAAGGCATAGGAAAAAATTTTTAAAGGAATAGAAACAGCTGTTATTGTTCTAAATCGCTCATGGGGTGACATCCTGCACTGACAGAGCTCAGGGACAGTCTGGTCCAAGTTACTCAAAGAACAGGGTGGGCATTTCACATGTACCACATGTAAGTGTTCTCACACAAAACCTTTTAATACATGACAATGGAATAACAGCCAGCTACTGAATGCAGGGCCTGAGCAACATAACTGAACCTGGTAATAATCAACAACTAGAAATTATATCCACAACATATAAAAAAGTCTTTATATACCAACAGAATAAATCTTTCTTACAGAAAAAAGGCTATAAATTTACATTTCACAGAAGAAATACAAAATGGCTAATAAACAAATAAAAAGATGCTTAATTAACCACTCTAGCCATCAGGGGATGCAAATGAAAATAACAAATTATTTTCACCTAATAGATTGGCAAAGTTTTAAAAGATGATAATCCAGTGTTTTCAAAGATATGGGGGGTGTGCGGGGGGAGAAAGAGTTCTCCTGAAGCACTGACAGGAGGTAAACAGCATATAAACTTTATAGAGAAAAACTGGCCCTAGCTGGTTTGGCCGATAGTTGTCAGCTTATGGACTGAAGGGTCCCAGGTTCAATTCCGATCAAGGGCGCATGCCCAGTTTGTGGGCTCGATCCCCAGTATGGGGCATGGAGGAGGCAGCCAATCAATGATTCTCTCTTATCATTGATGTTTTTCTCTCTCCCCTCCTTCTCCCTTCCTCTCTGAAATAAATAAAAATATAGTTTTAAAAAATTATTTTTAAAAAAGGGTGGGAAAAGAAAAACTGGCCATGTCTATTAAAACTTTTTAAAGTTACAGCCTTTCACTTAATTTTGTTTTATAATGATGTAAAGTATCTACATGGTTCCAAAGTCAAATCTACAAAATACAGTACATTCAGAAGTCTAGCTTTGTATCTGTTCCTTCCATCCTGGTTCCCTCCCTATGCCAAAGGAGCCCTAAAAATAAATAAACGAAACTACGGTTTATCATTCCATGTGTAAGGTATGTGCTAATACATGTGTCAGCACAATTCTCTTTAGAAGCAGTAGCACGCCACAGACGCTCTTCTCCTCCTCTGCTTTTCCCTCTGAGTATAAGACCCCGCCCTCACTCCTTAGCAGCATGCAGTGTTTCCTTGGTCTTTCTTGTAGCTTTACCCAGTCTGTTCAACCCGTTCCCTATTAATGGGTATTACGTTGTTGAAAAGCCTTTGGCATGTCAAAAGTGCCGAAATGCACAGCCTTTACACAGATCTTTTCATATGTACCAGTGTACTGCAGTGACAGAGTAAATGCATATGTAATTTTGTAGCTATTGCCAAATTCCCCTCTGCAGGGGCTGTGCCATTCTGCATTCCCATCTGCAGTATTAGAGAAATGGCAGCTTTCCCAGGGACTCACCAATGAAGTATGTTATTTAACTTCTGGATTTCTGCTGTTTTGTAGATTATCTCTTCTGTGATTTCCATAAACTACCCACAAAGCTTAACCAGAGAAGAGGATAATCAGAAGTGAGTCACAGATGCAGGGTACTGTTCATTCTTTTAGGTAACCAGGGTAACTGGGATAACTACACGAAGGGGGCCAGGCTGGGTGTAGAAAGAGGCGAAGCTAGAGGAAGGTGAAAGGAGCCTGAAAGACAGAAAACAGAAGACTGGAGAAGTGAGTGCCCTCCAGAGTGAGGGGGGGGCCGGGGGGGAGCCACTGTCTCTGAAGCTTCAAAAGCACCACATATAGCCTATATCCCAGCACTGAACCTACCCATCCACCCAGCAAACACCTGCTGAGTGTCTCAAAGACCATGACAAGCCAAGGTTCCTGCTCACAAAGAACTCACCCCAGGCAAAAAGGACATTTCAGAAACTGACATGTGCCATGAGGACAAAGCAGATCATGGGAATGGGGCTGATGGGTGCTTTGGAGGGTGGTCAGAAAAGGCCATAAGACAGCTGGGCAATAGACAAGGCCTTGGGTCAGTGCTTAAGGACTTTTCATCAGTAACTATAAAATCTCAGCAAACACTTCTTTTTATTCACTCCGGGGTGAGTTTTAATATTTGAACATTTTTATCAGTATAATAAATACAATTTCAAAAAGATAATACAATTTATTTTGCATAACTTGGGGATTTTATTGGGGGTTATGCAATAAGGTATTTACAGAAGAGAACAATGAGATTTTTCATGTCCTGTTCTATTTTAAGCCTTGTTTCCACTACTCCCGTGACAACCTGTACAAGATCAAGTGTGCATGTTATTCCAGAGCTCAGCTCTGTGGTCGGAGCAGGTGGACCTTTGGGCCCTCCCTCGCCCACATGCTGAAGGAAGGAGGGGGGTTACTGGAATAGCTTCGTGGGCACTAGCACCACTGGACAGCAAGTTACAGACAAACTGTTATGTTTAAAGATGGTGACTTAATGGAACAAATGATAAATGATGTCATTTCCTCAATCTGTGCAGTTATTTACAGGGAGTAAACACTGACCAACAGATAAATGTCTAAGAACCTGGTTTTCAGCTATTTCAAGAAACACTTGTGCCTGTTGGAAGCCTCAGACCTGGCCACTGACTGGCTAGGAAACGTGGGAAGAATGTCTTATTTTCTCTTCTGGAAATGGGGGGGTGATAAAAGCTAACTGACAGGGCTGTTATGAGATTAAATGGAACCAAATGTGGACAGAACCAAGCATGGGACCCAACACACAGTGTTCAGGACACATCCTGGGTCCAAAGCCCTCACAAGCTGTGCTACTTGGAACAGGTGCTTCCCTTCCCTGTGCCTCCATCTGCTCATCTGAAAACTGGGGCTACTAATGGTGAGGACACATACCAGGCTGTTGTGAGGTTCTAGGCGGGAACCCGGAAGTGCTGAGAACAGTACTCACGTGTAAGCGCGTCCCACTGTCACTCTCAGTGCAATTTCAGGCTCTTCCCTGTGGACCCACCTTTCTGAGGCCATTCTGGGGCCAAGAGTCCACCTCCCAGATTATGAGAATCATCAGAGAAGACTCCCACCCACTAAATAAAAATCAGTCTTAGCAGGGTGTGTGTGGAAGGCAACCAGTCGATGTGTCTCTCACATTGATGTTTCTCTGTTTCTCTCTCTCTCCCTCCCCCCCTCCCCGTCCCCCTCCTCCTCTACACTCTCTGAAAAGCAATGGAAAAAATATCCTCAGGAGAGGATTCACACACACACACAAAAATCAGTCTCTGCCTCTGTCTGGTCATACTCTGCCACCTGAGACAGAATTCATAGTTCTTAGCCACCCACGGACCAGGCATGACTCCTCTCCTTATCCCCAATCGCCTTCCAGCCCATGAGAAGCCTCCCAGACACCAGGGAGCAGTCTGCACACCTCAGATACCCAGGACTGAGAGTGAGACAGGTGAGACTGGGAGGGCCTCCTCGGAAGGAAAGGGAAGTGAGAGGCTTTCTAAGAGAGATGTCTTGGGCAGGGCTCCCTATTCAGTCCCTTGATTTGGGAACAGAGCAGCCAGGACAGGACCCAGGAGAGAAGCAGGTGCTGGAAGAGACCTTCAGGTGATTCCCTCCTGGCTGCTCACCACATCACCAAAAGAAGGCAGGATTTAGAGGAGACACTCTAAGGAATAATAAGAGTATCCCTTCGTTTGGACTGCAGCCAATACCATAACTCCTAGAAACTAAAGATAGTACGAGAAAGCTAGGACTATCCCTAAAATCGAGCTTTCACACATGAAAAGCTTTGCAGACCAAAGAATGTTTTTGGTCTATATTTTTCAAGCAAAGTTGTAACGTAAAAAAATGGCTCACATAACTAAATCAACTTAAAATTTAAATGCAAATTAAAACCAGGGTAATACCGTGAATGTGACAGGACAAGTCAGTGACATCCCAGACTCAGCGGGCCAGGGTCCATGGCTGGAATAAGCAGACTTGATACCAAGGGAAGGAGCAGAGTAGTACCACAGAGCAAGACAGCTACATGGAAACCCACAAGCTTGAGAGAAAGCACACCCCAGGCCTTGAAGCTGGAAGGACAAGAGACAGAGGGAAACAGAAAGGAAGGGGAAAGAGAGAAATGGTAAAAAGCATTTCTCACATAATTCCCTGAGGCAAGCTAGAAGAGCAGTTAGTGGACTTTAATTCTTACTCCTGCTGGAATCCTGATGTAAAAGCATTTAAAAATCAGTAAGAAAAAAAGCAGACCAACTAAGAAAAAAATGAACAAAAACTTGAACCATTATTTCATCACAGTTGTTTCACAAATGGCCAGAAAGGCACATGGAAAGGTGCTCCACTTCACAAGTCATCTGGAAAATGAAAATTAAAACCCCGGCATGTTCACAAGATGGCAACACTAACAAGACAGATATCCAGGATTGGTGAGGATGCAAACACCCTGAACTCTCACATGCTGGTGGGAAGGCGCTTTGTTGCAATTACTGTGGAAAACAGTAAAGCTGACTTTATATTCACCCCATGGCTCGGGAACTCCATCCACATGCACAACAGCAATGCCAATGTGCCATCCTCATCAAGACACAGCAGCACTGCTCTTCACAGGCCTGCACTGCACACGCCCAAACACCCAGCACTGTGAAGTGGACACACTGAAACGCAGTGATATCAGATTCGTACAGGACGAGAACGACCCACCACGGCTACCGCAGTAACATGATGAATTCTACTATGCTGAAGCAAAAGAAGACAGAAGTATAAATGAATATGAGAGACTGGCAGAGCTATTTTTTTAATGTTAGAAATTAAATATTAAAGTTTTAGAAATGGATCTTGAATACATGAGAAATGCTCAATCTTACAAAATAAATGCAAATTAAAATTATGAGACACTTTTTTTTCTTCTTTAAATATATGTTTATTGATTTCAGAGAGGAAGAGAGGAGAGAGAGATAGAAACATCAATGATAACAGAGAACCATTGACCGGCCGCTTCCTGCACACCCGCTACTGGTGATCAAGCCTGCAAGCCAGGCATGTACTCTTGACCAGAATGGAACCCGGGACCCTTCAGTCCACAGGCAGACGCTCTCTATTCACTGAGCCAAACCAGCTGGGGCAAGACACCTTTTTTTTTAATCTCCCAGAGAGAGACTAGTCTGGTAACCTGCTATATTGGGGGCATGAATTAATACACCTCCTATGGAGAACACAGGGTGAAATCTAGCGAACTTTAAAATACAAATCTTTGTCTTATCAACAGTGCTTCTATAAATTTACCCTACAGCCGGAACCGGTTTGGCTCAGTGGATAGAGCGTCGGCCTGCGGACTGAAAGGTCCCAGGTTCGATTCCGGTCAAGGGCATGTACCTGGGTTGCGGGCACATCTCCAGTAGGAGATGTGCAGGAGGCAGCTGATCGATGTTTCTCTCTTATCGATGTTTCTAACTCTCTATCTCTCTCCCTTCCTCTCTGTAAAAAATCAATAAAATATGTTTAAAAAAAAAAAAAAATTTACCCTACAAATATGCCTCATGCGAAGTGACATACAATATATATACACAGTTTTTCATGGCAATATTCATAGTAAAAATAAAAGATTGAAAATGACTCAAATATTGATCAAGATAAAACCGGTATGCCCTGGCCAGTGTAGTTCAATTGGTTGGAGCATCGTCCTATACACCGAACGGTTATGGGTTTCATTTCCAATCAGGGCACATACCCAAATTTCAGGTTTGGTCCCTGGTCAGGGTGTGTACAGGAGGCCACCAAACGGTGTTTCTCTCTCCCTCTCCCTTCCTCTCTCTCTACAATCAAGGAAAGCATATCATTGAGGGTGAGAATTAAAAAAAAAAAAAAAAAAAAGATCTGTAGGCAACTGGTGCATAAATTATGGAGCATTCCTATAGTGCAGTGGTTCTCAACCTTCCTAATGCCAAGACCCTTTAATACAGTTCCAATCCCTGACCGGTTTGGCTCAGTGGGTAGAGTGTCAGCCTGCAGACTGAAAGGTCCCGGGTTCGATTCGGGTCAAGGGCATGTACCTTGGTTGCGGGCACATCCCCAGTGGGAGGTGTGCAGGAGGCAGCTGATCGATGTTTCTCTCTCATCGATGTTTCCAACTCTCTATCCCTCTCCTTTCCTCTCTGTAAAAAATGAATAAAATATATATTTTTTAAAAATACAGTTCCTCATGTTGTGGTGACCCCCAATTTCATTGTTACAAATTGAACATAATTAAAGCATAGTGATTAATCACAAAAACAATATGTAATTATATATGTGTTTTCCAATGGTCTTAGGCGACCCCTGTGAAAGGATCGTTCGACCCCCCAAAGGGGTCACAACCCACAGGTTGAGAACCGCTGCTATAGTGGAATACTATACAGCCATATCATATTCTTATATTCTTAAGTTTAGAATTACATGCTAAATACCAAAAAAAGAACTTTAAAAGTTCTATTGGAAACAAGAACTTCTGCTTCCAAAAAATGAACTTCCAGGAAATATAAAATATCTGGAGACTCCAAATGAGTCTATGATACTAAAGCCAGACAAATATCTTCCAAGGTCCTGGGAAGAATTAGCCAAGATTATTAAGCCTTGATTTCTTCGAGAAATCAAGGAGAAAAAGGAGACATGCTGGAAGAATACAGATGGGATGTTTAATTGGATGAGAAGGTGGACTCCTGAATGATAAAGACACTAGCTGGTATGACAAAGAAGGTGCCAAATGACAGTGCAGCTACCATGGTGGGCACTTAGTAGTCCAGGGAATGTCTGGGTGTTTATAGGTATTTGCTTGTTTCATTTCTCTGCAACCTAATGAAGTAGCTATCGAGAGAACACTGAGGCCCACCGAGTCACCTGCCCAGAGTCCCACAGCTAATGAAGTAGGGGGCCAGACACCAAGCAGGTTGGCTCCATGCCTGACTGCTGACTCCCTACCCCCACCCACCCACAGCAGCTTCCCTGAGTGAAAAGTGCGGGTCCCTAAAGGTTACATACTGTGGGACCCCATGAACACTTTTGAGATGACAAAAGTACAGAAATGACAGATTAGTGGTTGCGGAGGGTTAAGGGGGTGTGGCTATTAAAAGACACCAGAGGATCCCGGTGGAGATGAAGATGTTCTGGATCTTAACTGTGTCTATGTCAACATCCTGGTTGTGAAGTTTGCTATAGCTTTGCAAGACCTTACTCCTGGGGAAACTGGGTGAAGGACACAAAGGATCTCTGTATTATTTCAATTCCGTGTAAATCTACATTGCTCTCCAAATAAAAGGTTTAATTAAAAATAAGCAACCACGCCCTGGCCAGGTGGCTCGGTTGGAGCATCATCCTCTACACCAAAAATAAGTAACCCCAATCAACAACATTTTCTAACATCTAACATGTTTAAGGTGGGAAAACTGGGAGTAACTCCAGAACAATGCCATCTTTCTTAAGGACAAGGACATCTGTGTTCTCAGCACAAATTAAAAGTGTAATCTTATCTTATTAAAGTCCCTATTTGTAGGCAGTGCAAGCTCATGAAACATCTGACTTGCCAAGGAAACATTATGCGACACACCTTTGGCACACATTCCCAAAGAAAACCACATCCTCTGCATATGCCTGTGCCCGAGTACACAGGAGGGCCATGGTGCTGCCGCCGGCTGCGACACGTGGCCTGTGAAGGGCAGAGCCCCGGAAATAGCAGGCCTCGTTTCTACACCAGCAGTGCCTGAGAAATCAGTCAGGCTGTGCTTCACACCAGTCGTGAACCACAGGTCCTGCCTCACACAGCACTGTGCTTCCTTGGTGGGTGAACCCCATCGACAGCAGGTGCACTCTGGAAACTACCAGAAATGCCACCAAGACAAGCTGCCTCCCCAGCTCCAGACCCATAGATCCCACTGCCCAACAGACAGAACCATCAGGGGCCCCTCTCACATACCTAGACATGTCCTCAGGCTGACTACTCTCCACCCCAACCCAGCTGGGAGGCCTCAAGCTCCAAATTCTTCCTTTTTTCTAAGAAATAAATTCATTTAAACAAACAGACAAGATCCCTGCTCAAATGCAGACAGGGAATAAATAACATAATAAAGAAATAAACTATAGCCCTAGACAGTCTGGCTCAGTGGATAGAGCACCAGCCTGTGAACTGAAGTGTTCTGGGTTTGATTCCGGCCAAGGGCACATATCTTTGTTGCAGGCTCCCAGCCCTGGTCGGGATGCGTGCAGGAGGCAACCAATCGATGTGTCTCTCTCACATCGATGTTTCTCTCTGTCTCTCCCTCCCTCTCCCTTCCTCTCTCTCTAAAAACCAATGGAAAAATATCCTTAGATGAGGGTTAACAAAAAAACAAACAGAAATTATACAGTATGGAATAGTAGCTGGTGATAAGTCTACAGAAAAAAGATCAGAAAAACGAGGTTGGAGCCAAGGTAGGCCTCACTGGAAAAGGCTGAAAGGGCAAGGCAGGAAGAGGTGAGCAAAGGCCTGGAGCAGGAGAGAGCCTGGAGAAATAACGGGACACAGAGAGCCATGCTGGTACCTGTAGGAACTTGGGCTTTTACTCCGGAGTGGAATGGGAACCACAGAGCTTTTGAGCAAAAGTCTGGCATCTGACTTAGGTTTAAAAACATCCATTCTGCTGCTTTATTGAAAACTGAGTGTAAGAGCCAGGATAGAAGTCAGGAAACCCTTTGGAAGGAGCTCAGAGATCCCATCAAGAGATAAAGGGAAGGTGCATTCTGAAGTATGCTGAGGGCAACAGGATCTCCTGACAGACTGACTGGATGGATGGATGGATGGATGGATGGATGGATGGACGGACAGACGGCTGGCAGGCTGGCTGTGAGGCAGAGGAGCCAACAGCAACACCTGAACAGCTGGAAAAGGAGCCACTATCTGGGACAGTAAGCTGTGAACAGGCTCTGCAGTTGTGGGGTGGGGACCAGTAGTCCCATTTCGGATATGCTGAGGTGTCTTACCAGAATGTCATCTCACCCATGAGCTCTTCACCTTGCCAGCAGCTTGGCTACATTAAAACAAGAAAGGAGATCCCTCATAAATTACCACTGCTGCCAGTAGTTTAAAAAGTGACGTTTAGAAGAGCAATCTGACAACATTTAGTCAAGCAGAAGACGTACACACCTGGCAATTCTACCCTCAGAAACACACTCCAGAGAAACTTGTGCCCAAGTGCCCAGGAAGACAAGTATGACTTCACAGTAGTGCTGTTTATAGTGTGAAACTAGGGAACCCCAAGTCAACAGTAGGACACTGTATACATAAGCCATAAACACTAACAATTAAGCGTTGTGGTCCTCAACGTGGGCTACGCTTGTAACTGTGAGATTCACATCCCACTCCCCACTCCCCAGGAATCAGTTGTTTTAAACTTTGAACTACTTAATTAGAGATGGATGTGGCTACATGAATAAATCTCAGAAACAATGCTGGGTGGAAAAAGCAGGTTGCACCATTTACTCAAAAATTTGAAACTGGTGAAAAATGCTACATATTGTTTGTACCTACATATATGAGTAGAGCAAGTATTAAAAACATGCAAACAAGTGATAGACACCAAACTCAGCATGGGGTGAACTCTGGGGAGGAAGGGCAGGAGGGCAGGAAAGGGATGACAAAGGACTGCAAGGTGGATCGATGATTCCCTTTCATCATACATGTTGAGCACATCCATAATGCTTCTTTCTCAGGCCAGTAAATGTACACAGTTGTTCAGTATGTTACTTTCTTTTTTTTTTTTTTTTAATCCTCACCAGAGGACATACTTAGAGAGAGGAAGGGGGAGAGGGAGAGAGAGGAAGAGGGAGGGAGGGAGGGGGGGAGGGAGGGGGGGAGGGAGGGAGGGAGGGAGGGAGGGGGAGAGAGAGAGAGAGAGAGAGAACCACCAATGTGAGAGAGAATGATCGATTGGTTGCCTTCCTTATAGGCCCTCAACGGAGATCAAACCCGCAACCCAGGTATGTGCTCTGACCCGGAACCAAATCAGCAACCTTTTGGTGCACAGGACGATGCTCAACCACCTGAGCCACTCTGGCCAGGCCATTATATTACTTTTTGAATGTCTAAAATATTTAATGATTTTTAAAATGTTAAACGTTTTGGCACAAAAATAAGCTAAAATACCCAAGCCAGAGCTGGTGACACATACAGCATGTCTTGTATTTGTAGTTTACAGTATTTATGTTTATGTATATATACACACATATACAGTTCACACAGTTTATCCTATATAATAAAAGCCTAGGTGGCATAGCACGATGCCCTTGCACAACATCGTCACAAGATGGCCAGCAGGGGAGGGCAGTTGGGGGCAACCAGGCTGGCAGAGGAGGGCAGTTGGGGGTGACCAGGCCTGCAGGGGAGGGTAGTGCCGGCCTAAACCGGCAGCTGGACATCCCCCAAGTGGTCCCAGATTGGAAAGGGTACAGGCCGGTTGAGAGACACCTCCCTCCCATGCACGAATTTCATGCACCAGGCCTCTAGTTATACTATATAAGCGTATAGAGTTTAACATTACAAAAGGGAATGGGTCAGCCTGAAGCCATGCCTGCAGACAGATTCTGCTGGTGAAACTGGGGAACTCTCCAGCGCTGGAACTTGGTTTCCATACCTGCATTCTCACCATAGTTAATACCGTCACCAGGCACTCTCTGGCAGTTTCACACCAGACAGGCACCACTGGCTGCCATACATTTCATGGCAGACACTACTATGCCTAACTTGCCTCTCAAATATCTCATCCTGGAGTAGAATCCTTAATCTTATAGAGCTGGCTGAGTGTGTGAAAGTAAGGGGCATGCTTTATAAAAGGAGGAAGAGGGAGGTACTGGTGGGACCCCTCAGAAGGAAGCTTTTAGAGACCAATAAAAAGCCTTCTCTCCCCACATAACCCATCTTCCATGAATCGTTAGGGTGGCAGCCATTGGAAGCTAACATTGAACCCTGGAAACTCCTTTTTCAGGATCCTCAAAGCACAAAGATATGTGTCCTGCAGCTTAAAGGACAAGTCAGCTCAATAAGCTTCGGTGAGGGTTACTGGTGTGTGGCACAGGAGCAATACTGCAAAAGTTACATAGACTAAAATGTCAGAGTCACTGGTGCAAATGACTTGTCTCTCTAGTTCTCAACTTCTTAACCTGCAAAATGAGTACCGGTGCCTGGCCCTCAGATCACTCCAAAGGGAAGGAGATAGAACATTATTGCTGCTAGCAACAGGAGCAATAATCAGGCCCAGCACAGGTCAGGGCATATAAGACGATGCTTAAGAGCAAATGGTTGGCTCCCCAGCTACTCCTGCAGCGAGGACAGCCACAGCAGACACCTGGGCTTAGGGGACACCGAGTAACCCATGTGGGCATCTGGTCAGCACCTGCCTAAAGCACCGTCCAACACCACTGGGCAAAGATCGCCCACATCTACAGCAGTACGAGTAAGGAGTGGGCGCTCCACCTTGGCAGGTGACTTCCAGGGCTCCACCGTGCTTGTTTTGAAGATCAGGGGTGAAATTTCTCCTGTGACAAAGCTCAGACAACAGGAATTCATCACAGAAAAGCTTACCTGTCCTGCAGGCTTTCTGTCTGGTCAGATAGGGACTAAAGGCTGTTTCTAACATATAGGTGAAGTCATATACCAAGCCAATGGCTTTAAAAATCCCAGCCTTCCTCTTATAAGAAATACAAAAGTCAACCCTCCAGAGACCCAATAATCTATTAATTCTTTCCACTCACTTCATTTTATTTTTTTAAATATATTTTTATTGATTTTCAAGAGGGAGAGATAGAAACATCTATGATGAAAGGGAATCATTGATCCACCTCTCACCAGGGATCGAGCCCACAACTCACTTCATTTAAATCCTTACAGTGTAACTTCTTTCCCACACAGCTTCCCATGTTGCCCACCATCATCTGGAACTCTTACCTGCTGCTCTCCTCTCTTTCAGAACATTATCCAACTGCTCAAAATGGATCAGAATTAGAGTGGTCCAGCAAAACCAAAAACTGAGTTTTAACATCAATGGACAAGAAGAACCCGTGGACCACCAAAGAGGAGAAGAGACGCCAGAGTAACAAAGCAGCCCCACGCAGGTCAGCACTGACCAGAAGAGGGGAAAAGCGACAGTACTGGGACAGGACCAGAAGCCTGGAAACGCTCTCCTAAATATAGCTCCCCGGTCTGCAGGGCTTGAAAAAGTGGCTGAGAATAAGCATCTGACACACTCGGTAATTTCTGTCACTTCCTGTTACTCACATCCTGATGTTCAGATGCTGCCCAAAATCCTGGAATGGTGCACACAAATCCTACCTTAAAGCCCCCTGAGACACAGACTATTCAAAACAGTTGGATGTGCGTAGACAACGCACTTCCTCACGGAGAGCCGTACGAAACACAAAAATAGACACACGCAAACAAGTTCCTGAAGGTCCCTGTGCAAAAGAAGCCCCAGAAGGCAGGTCCAGACCTCCAGGCATTCAGCTCTGCCTGCTGCCTGAGCCCCAGAGAGGAGCCAGGCATGAACTACTGATGGAACACTTTCCTCCCTGAATCCGCACCTCACTTCCAATCTCTGGGGGCAAAGTGGTGATGGGGTCACCACCACCACAGCAACTGACCTGCCCAGGGGCCCAGAGCAGACAGTCAAGGCCAAGCACCCTCCTCCTGGCTCTGCCCCACCTCACAGCCTTCCTGAGGACACCAGCACCCAGGAATGCAGGACGCCCAGGCAGGCAGCACAGCCAATTGGGCCAGAGGTTAAAAATCACATGTAATCTATCAGAAGACAGATTTTTAAAAAGGAACAAAAAGTAAAATGAAGCAAGAAGTAATACCTAAAACTGAAACATGAAAAACCTATTTGGGGTTATTCATCTATTCAATATTTCAACAGTGCTTCATGAAGCCTTGCAACGTGTTTGATGTGTGGGAAACCTCAGAGATAGAGCAGAGCCCACCTTGAGCATGGGTGGTGGAGGCAGAGAGCCCCTGGGGCACCACCACAGGAAGGGCACCAGGTATGGAGGTGGTGCCCCACAAGGCACTTCCCCAATAGCAGGTAGGAAACAGGAAACAGGCACAAAGAAGGCAAAATACAAACCAAAAAAATCTAGCATGTTTCCAACAGCAAAACACTAGAAATAACCTAAATCTCCAAAACTAGGGAGTGGTGAAATAAATGATGACTCGATCATACAACAGAAAACCTTATAGCCAATTGTTAAAAGGATGATGAGGCACAGAAATTTAAAAAGTGAGTTATAAATTAGTATGTGTATCACTGATCCCACTGTTTGTGAAACTAATGCATATGTATTGATATTCATAGGAAACACCTAAAAAACTATATGTCTATGTTAGGGTTTTTAAATCTCTGTACTACTGACATTTGAGGCCAATTAATTCTCTGTTGTCCCCCACAACATTGTATGATGCTGAGCAGCAATCCTGGACATACTCCCCACCCCAAAGTTATCACAACCCAAAATGTCTCTGACTACTAAAGTCCTCTGTGGGCTGATCACACTCCCTCACCCCCTATCCCACCCATGTTTGAGAACCATGGTCTGTATAATAGTGTTTAAATCTAGAATCTCAGTGATAAGACCTGGGAGTCCTTTTGTTTGTTTGGGTTATGGCACTTACTTACTCATCTATATATATAAGAGCCCAGCAACCGAATGGCAGAACAACTGGTTAACCAGTTGCTATGACGCACACTGACCACCAGGGGGCAGACGCTCAACACAGGAGCTGCCCCCTAGTGGTCAGTGTGATCCCACAGTGGGAACAGCTGCCAGCAGGCCCAGGGTGAGGCTGAGTCTCTGCACCTATCAAGTACCTGAGACAATCCAGACTCTGGCCTGACCCCACCAGCTAATGCAGCCCCTCTAAGGTGTGTTCTAGAAAGAGCGTGGGGAGCTGGCATAGCGGATGGCAAGAGGGCGCGTGACTGTGGACTCCCCGGGGAGGCTGTCCTGATGGCTGAGGATCTTGGAGCACATCTGCCTTGAACATCCCCAATGGTGTAACCAACCTGGCATCACATATCAAGGACATTCACCGAGTGACTTTGGGGTGCAAAGCTCTCCGCCAAGTACCTCCAGGACACAGAACACACCTTTACCCAAGACGTTAGTCCGAAATATCAGCTCAGACTAATTTCCTCATCGAGCAGCCACTCAGAGGGCAGGTCCACAGCCTCTCAGCTGACCAGGATGAGCAGTGCTCCCACAGCAGGCAGATCCCCGCAGGGCCATGCCCCCTCCCGACCAGTGCACAAATCCGTGCACTAGGCCTCTAGTATCCTATATAATAAAAGGGCAATATGCAAATCAGCCAAATAGCAGAACGACCTGTCACTATGATGCACACTGACCACCAGGGGGCAGAGGCTCAATGCAGGAGCTGCCCCCTGGTGGTCAGTGTGCTCCCATAGGGGGAGCGCCACTCAGCCACAAGCCAGGCTGATGGCTGGCGAGCGCAGCAGTGGTGGTGGGAGCCTCTCTTGCCTCCGCAGCAGCACTAAGGATGTCCGAATGACAGCTCCCCACGGGGAGCAGGCCTAAGCCATCAGTTGGACATCCCCCAAGGGCTCCTGGACTGCTAAAGGGTGCAGGCCAGACTGAGGGACACCCCCCCCAAAGTGTATGAATGTTGTGCACCAGGCCTCTAGTTTGTATATAAAGGTGAATAAAACACAATCCTAGCATTGGGAAAACATTACAAGTGTTTTTGCTATAGTGCAGATATTTTCAACCTTTTCATCTTATGACACACAAATTACTAAAATTCTGTGACACACCAAAAAATATATTATTTTGCCAATCTGACCAAAAAAAAAATTGGTATAATTATACTTCATTCACACCAAGCAGATATTGTTTTGTTGGCCACTGTCATTTTTTTATTTGACAATCTATGGGAAAAGAGTTCAGTGCCCCTGATGAAATAGTCAGTATTGCACGTTTTAAAAATTCTCTCTCACAGGTTGAAAATCACTGTTATAAGGCAATGCGATAAACCCTCACACTCTATAAAAAGGCACAATAAAAACAAGTCTCATGGGAAAGGATGAGATGGGGCAGAGCACTCAAAACCTGTGCAATTTTGTAACCAAGCATTAACAAATAACAGCAATCCTAATAAAAATACTAGTGCATAAGAAAATGCTACAGTAAATATAGAACTTTACCTTTTTAAAAAGAAGTGAGAGTTGCTGCAGCTGAGTTGTGGAGTTATGAGCAAAATGCACAAAGATCTAAGACACAATAAGCAATTCCAAGGCAGGGCCTGAAGGCGGGGAGCCCCAGCACTGTGCTCCCCTTTGGCCGGCCTCCTCCTGCATCTAATGATCACAACTGGGCCAGTGCACTTTTTGTTAGAGAAACACACCCAGCAAAAAGGACTAAGTGCATCTCCCTCTTGGCTACTGCACAGAGGGAGCAATGAGCTCCAAGTCATTAGCTCAAACTAATATTGATCCAGTGGTCATGAAATCTAATTCAAAGTACCCTAACAGTGGATCATGGGGATGGAGGGAGGAGGGCAGAAAGGCTTTGGCAATTTTAAATCTTGACACCACCATGCTGTCATAATGTATCTGTTTTTCTCTGGGATGGTTTGATGGTAGATCTGCTTACACCCAAGTAATGTTACAGTAACTGGTAGGAGGGGAAGAGAGGGGAGGGCAGGGGAGGGGAGAGGAGGGCAGGGGAGGGAATGGGAGGGGAGGGGTTCATAAGCAACCTCTGCAGTCCAAGGTCAGCCAAGCACTTTACTGACCACCAAAGGTCAATCTGATTAGGCAGTAAGATATCCCAGGCCCAAGGAAAAAATGCTGCAAGTGCTGACTCACCAGGAGGCCACCCTTGGAACAATCTTATGCATGCCTTTATTGATGAGCTAAGTAAATCAGGCAACATGCTATGCAGCCAGAAAACAAACAAACTGCCAAAGGGGAAAGCCAGGTTTACAAGGAATGTATGAGAAGGCATCTTTACGTTATAGTACTGCCTAACAAAGGATGGAGGGAGGGAGGCTGATTAAAGGGCAAGACACACAGCCTGGAAAACTGGAAACTGACCTTTCAGGTACTGGGGTTAAGGGATTATTTTTTCTTTTCCTTCTGGTTTTCTGTATTTTCTACATTTTCTACAGTAAAAAAGTGTTTTAAAATATACCTATCTTTTTCTTTTTTCCTACAAAATCAACATCTGGGACAAAAACTACAAGCATTTTCCTCTTCTTCGTTCCAAACTGACCCTGCTGTGCCTGGTGGCCTCTGTTGGCCTAGCTAACAGCACATTTCCCACCACTCTGCAGCTAGGGCCATCACTGGGGGAAGCAGCGGCAGCCATTCCTGTCCCGGGCCACCTCCTCCCTGTCTCCCTGTGGCATCTCCTGTGGCATCTGCCATGAGGGAACCAAGAGGGAAAAAGCCTGGTCTCTGGCCCTGGTTTTTTCAAAAATAGAAAAACAAGCCTCTACCTTACTCAAACCACTATTACCTGTGTTTTCTGTTAAACATCCAAAACCTCATCTGAATTGAGGCACCATGCCCCTCACCTCACAGAAGAGAAAGCTGAGGCACAGAACTTGAGTTTTCCTTATCTTCCAGGTAAATAGCTTAATTTACTTCATAAGAACTCAAAACTCTCACCTCAGCCCTAACCAGTTTGGCTCAGTGGACAGAGAGCATCAGCCTGCAGACTGAAGGGTCCCAGGTTCGATTCCGGTCAAGGGCATGTACCTTGGTTGTGGGCACATCCCCAGTAGGGGGTGTGCAGGAGGCAGCTGATCGATGTTTCTCTCTCGATGTTTCTAACTCTCTATCCCTCTCCCTTCCTCTCTGTAAAAAATCAATAAACTATATTTTTTAAAAAAAACAAAACTCTCAACTCAAATGGGCAGCAACACTAAGGAAGCCTGATTTAACAGAGAATACCAGTAAGGCTGAAATAACAACCCCACAGACCAAATCTGAGGACTCAAGTCAGGGCTGGGCAAATTCCAGCCTGTCCCCTCTTCTTTAAACAAAGTTACTGAAACGAAGCCACCACCCACTTATTGACATTGTTTTGGCTGCTACATATAGCCCGAGACCCTACAGCCCTCAAAGCCTGAAAATACATGGCTCTCTATAAAAGTTTATCACTAACCTCTGATGTAAATTATTGGTCCCATAATGAAGTATGGTAGCAATCATCTCGGGTAGAAACTATAGTTTAACTTTAACCCTGCTGTTTGGTTTCTGTACTTATTTGTTTGCTAAAATAACAGAAAAGTTATTTTGATTTTCTGAATTATAAAAATCACCTCATTCGATTGAATACCCTATTGATTGTACTGTGAATATCTCATTGGTTGTGGTCATAATGGTCTTAGAAAGCACATTTTCCTTTACCTGGGAAGGACAGCACAATTATCTCAAGGTCAGAGGGCTCCAGTTAACGTGTCCCTGTTGACTCAGTGTTCCAGAGACCCAAAATTTTAATTTAGATAACATGCTTAAGTCTGACCAGGTTCCTCATTCCAGAGCCGAGGGCTCTAGATAATGTGTTTCTGTCAATTCAGTGATCCTGAGACCCCAAGCTATAATTTAGATAACATGCTGATCTGCTTCTGTAAACTGCTTTTTTGTGAACCAGGTTCCTCATTCCAAACACTGGGATGTAATCAATACCTTTGTGATCTTTGCCTATGTAAGTCTGGTTTTGCGACCATCTTATTACTATGAGATTTGGGAGAGTAATATGCCACCTCATAGTCCTTGATTGCAATAAATGTGACTCTTTAATTCGACTTCTTGAGGCGTCCTTCTGTGATTCGCGGGGTATATTACAACAATATACCTTAGGAAGGGCATAAAGATAATTAGAAGTGAAGGTGTAAAATGCAATCTGCTGCATAAAAATGGAACTTGTACCTTGTCCCTTCTGCCTCTGGCTCCACAAAGGAGGGGGTCTCAGTGCCGTTCCCAGAGGAATCCCTGAGTGCCCGGCAGGTAATACGTGCTCAATAAAAACTCATAGAATTGAACACTTCCCACTTACAGAGTCACCTATGAAAACTGTGTATGTGTACTTACATTTAGTAAGCAATTTAAAGTGAAAGGCCTCACAAAGTGAAAAACACTACACTGATAAATACTTCAGCATAACTCCCCTAACACACCGGTTTCACAGGAACATTTCTATGTAGTTTTAGCCTGTGGACTTGACTGCGATTCAGCCTGGAAGCTTAACTGTCTGGGACGAAGGCCACACCCCATGCTGAGGCCACTCTGCTACCTGTGTGAGGATGCTCTCAAGCTTTGCTCTAGGTAAAGAACAAGGCCAGCAGGAGCAGAATCCTCAAGTGGGAACCTGGCCATGAAATGGCCTCACCCCTCCCAGGTGATCCACCATGCAAGACAAAGGGGGCAGTCATCTCCTCTCCCCCAGAACTAAGTCTAAGAAAAATGTCTACAGACATGTTACTTTCACATAAGAAAACAAAAAAAAACACCACAACATGGTATTCAAATGTGATGCTTGTGAAACAAAGCTGTAGGAGGAGACAAGCAAGGATGGCTGGATCTGAGCCAGTTCTCTTCACAGCTGATGACTGTCACATGGTCAGGTTTAGCTGGAAGGTGAGGTCACAGACTAGTGCATATGCCTGTTAACTGGATGACCATTTATTCTAACCCCTTTTCTCACATTGGAAAATAAAAGCCCAGAGAGGACAGGGGACTCCTCAAGGCCACACTGCTTGTAGGACATATCTAGGGCCAGAAGAGATTTGGCCAAATCATCACATCCAGGGAACATAGTGGCCCATGGAGCTCCCTCCTCAAGGGATGGAGTGCCCACCCAATGACACACATGGCCTGGGGAGCCATGAGTGCCAGCACATGCACACAGCACTCTAATTAGCATGGGGGCCTGTGTCCTTCGAATCTCGACCCAGAAAGGAGACAGGACCATGAGGAGCATGGTTGTCCTCTTGTCCTTTGCCCCAAGCCCTGATGAGGGAGCCCTGGCTCCCACACCCAACCTCTGGAGCTATTGCAGGTGCACAAAGAACCAGCCCCTGAGATGCAATGAGGGAGTGGGCACTAGACCCCCTCCAGATGTTGGGGGCCTAAATGGAGGACACAGCCACAGCAGTCATGTCCTCTCAGAGATGTCCAGTCCAAATCAGCCTGCCTTGAACTCCCCAAGTGACTAATATACTCAGTCGGGGGCTTTTATTTGTAAGTGATCCAGGAAAGAGTATCTCAGAGCACATTCCCAGCAGGCAGGTAGATCACATGCAAAGTCACCACCTTTCGGGATAACCCTTCTCATCTATAACCCCCTTCCCAAGCTTCAGCCAGTTTACCCCTTTCCTCTGACCAAATTTCCTGTATTCCCTCTGGTATTTCAAATATATTTCAAAAACTTCACTCCAACCAGAGGATTTAACATTTTAAAAAACTAAAACTGAAAAATGTTGTAATTTTTTCCCTTCAGCAAGCTCTGACCCAGATGATCTGTCTCCCAGGCCTGTGGACAAATCACAGATATCTGAACAGCCACAGGGGGAGCCATGGCATGCGGGTCAGCCGAGGCCAGCTGGCCTGACTTAGTAGGCACCTCCCTTTGTCATGGCACAGCTGTGACAGTCCCATGTGGATGGAGCAGACACAAAAGCTTCCCAGACAGAAAAGCCAAGGGATAGACACACAGCAACAACAAACCAATTAACCCAAGACTATTCCCAGGACATTCTTTCTCTCAGGAAGTTTATTATCTCTTCCTCCAACAAACAGAAATCGATACATAAAATGTCTATATAGACATTAGAAACAAAAAACCTGACGGGCCTACATCCATTAAAAATTTTAATTCATTATCAAAAAATTTCAAAGGTACTATCAAAAACTTTACCCCAAAACACTCCACACTCAGTCAGTTCCACTGGTAAATTATAGCCAAAATTTAAGAAAGGAATAACACCATACTTTATCAGAATAATGATCCTCATTTTATGATGCTAGTTTATGTTTTATAAAGCCAGCTTAACCTAAGTACCAAAACCTAATAAAGGCAACGAAAAGAAAGAAAAATTTGAAGATCAGTATCTTTCATGGATATAGATGCAAAAATCTTTAACAGTCCTGGCTGGTTGGTTAGAGCACTGGCCAGCGGACTTAAGAGTCATGGGTTCAACTCAGGTCAAGGGCACGTACGCTGGTTGCAGGCTCAATCCCCAGTGCCCGTTGGGCACGTACAGGAGGCAACCAGTTGGTGTCTCTCTCTCACGTATTTCTCTATCTCTCCCTCTCCCTTCCACTCTCTCTAAAAATCAATGGAAAAAATATTCTCAGGTGAGGATTAATAAAACAAACAAACAAAAAACAATCCTTAACAAAATAACAGCAAACTGAAGCCAATAATAAATAAAAGAATAATACAACATGAAGAAATAGGGTTTATCTCAGGAATGCAAGGTTGGTCTAACATTCGAAAATCAATCAATTTAATTTGCCCTTTTAAAAAGATAAAGGAGGGAAAAAACATGATTACGTTTATATTTCCAAAAAAGTATTTGACAAAATTCAACATACACCATAATTAAAATTATAAGCAAACAAGAAAATCCTCAAACTGATAAACAGTGCCTATAAAAAAACCTACAAGTGGCTCAGTTGGTTGAGTATTTTCCCATGTACGGAAAGGTTTCCAGCTCAATTCCTGGGCAGGGCACATACCTGGGTTCTGGTTTTGATCCCCAGCTGGGGAGGATATACAAAGCAACCAATCGATGTTTCTCTTTCTTCTTCTTCTTCTTCTTCTTCATATACAAAGCAACCAATCGATGTTTCTCTTTCTTCTTCTTCTTCTTCTTCTTCTTCTTCTTCTTCTTCTTCTTCTTCTTCTTCTCTCTCTCTCTCCTCTCTCTCTCCTCTCTCTCTCTCTCTCTCTCTCTCTCTCTCTCTCTCTCTCTCTCTCTCTCTCTCGGCATGTCCTCAGGTGAGGATTAAAAAAAAAAGCCTACAACTAACATGATACTTAACACTGAAAAGCTGAATTCTTTCCTGTTAAGATTGGAAGAAAGGAAAGGACTACTGCTTCACTACTTCAACATTGTACTGGCAGCCTTGGCAATGAGGCAAGAGAATGAAATAAAAGGCATCTGGGTCAGAGGAAGTAAGACTGTCCCTACTTGCACATGCTGACTGTCTACATAGAAATATCTAGGAGATCTACAAAACAACTACTAGAGCTGATAAGTTATTTTCCAAGGTCACAAAATCCATTATATTCTTATATTTTTGCAGTAAACACCTGGAAAATAATTTTTTAAATTTCATTTAATAGAAACAAAAATAAACTACATAGAAATGAATCTAACAAAAGATGTTAAAGATATCTACATGACAACTATAACTTTCTGAGAGAAATTTTTCTCACATTCAAGAGAAACCTCACTGTTATTAAGATACCATTCTCCACAAACTGATTTATAGAGTCAATGCAATCTCAATCAAGATTCCAGGAGAACTTATTTTTTAGAAATTGACAAATTAATATTAAAAGTCACATGAAAATGCAAAGGACTTAAAATAACAAAAGCAAGTTTAAGAAAGAACAAAGTTAAAAAAGAGAGAGATAAAGTAAAAAAGAAAGAACAAACTTAGAGAAATTGCCCTGTGTTATTTCAACATATATTGTAAATTTACAGTAATCAATAAAATGTGGCATTAGGGTAAGTGTAGACATATAGATCAATGGAACAGAAGAGAAAATCTGGAAATACACTCACAAATACATGGTCAACTGTCCTGTATCAAAGGTATCAAGGTAATTCAATGGGGAAAGGAAAGTCGCTTCAACAAATGCTGCTGGAAAAATTGATCATATGAAAAAAATGAATATTAACTCTTAGCTCACATTACACAAAAATTAACTGTACAGCTGTAACCGGTCTTGCTCAGTGGATAGAGCGTAAGCCTACGGACTGAAAGGTCCCAGGTTCGATTCCGGTCAAGGGCATGTACCTTGGTTGCAGGCACATCCCCAGTAGGGGGTGTACAGGAGGCAGCTGGTCAATGTTTCTCTCTCATCGATGTTTCTGACTCTCTATCCCTCTCCCTTCCTCTCTGTAAAAAATCAATAAAATATATTTTTTTAAAAATTAACTGTACATCAACCATAATCCTAACTGTAAAACCTAAAACTGCAAAACTTCTAGAAAAAGCTCAGGTACAAAAAGGTTTCTTGAACAGACCACAAGAAGCATGAACCATAAAGAAAAAAAAACCTGATAAATTCAATGTTACCAAAAAAAAAAGACACTATTCATCTGCAGATATCATTTTAAAAAAGGCAAGCCACAGATTTGGAAAACCACTGGCAAAACATATATCCAACAAAACACTTATATCTAGAATGTGTGAAGGACTCTTACAACTCAATAATAAGATAAACAGTTCAACAGAAAAACAGGCAAGTGATTCTACCATACACTTCACAAAAGACAGACAAATGGCCAATAAACACATGAAAAGATGTTGATGTAATGTCACCATGGAAATGCAAATGAAAATTAAAACCACAATGAGATACCACTACATACATATTAGAACATCCTATCTAATAATAGACAAACATGGTAATTAACCGTAACTTCGTTACCCTTCCCATTGCCAAATCAGGGAAATATGCAAATTAACTGCCAACCAAGATGGCGGCCGGCAGCCAGGCAGCTGAAGCGAACAGGAGGCTTGCTTGCTCCAGTGATGGAGGAAGCCAAGGTTCCCCGCCTGCCGCTGCCAGCCTCTGAGCTGCACTCTAAGAAACAATGTTGCAATTATAGAAGCTAAACAATCCCCAGAAACCTGCTTTCAGCCAACCGGCCTCCAGCTGGAGCTGCAACAGTGTTTCAATTACAGAAGCTAAACAAAGCCCAGAAACCTGCTTTCAGCAGCCGAGGTCTCAGAGCTTAGAGCGGCAGTGATGGCAACAATGTTTCAATTATAGAAGCTAAACAAACGCAGATACCTGCTTTCAGCCAGCTGCAGCCTCAGAGCTGGAGCCGGGCCTCAGAGCTAAAGCTGGCTCTCAGCTCCAGTGGCAGCCATAGAAGGTAAATAAATCACAGAATTAAAAAAAAGAAAAAAAGGAGAGGTAGGGAGCTTCAGTCGCCCGCCAGCCTGAAAACGGCCCTCAGCCCCTCACCCAGACTGGCCAGGCACACCAGTGGGGACCCCCACCCAGAAGGGGGTGTGACCAGCTGCAAACAGCCATCATCCCCTCATCCAGGCTGGCCAGGCACCCAAGCGGGACCCCCACCCTGATCCAGATCACCCTTCAGGGCAAACCAGCCGGCCCCCACCCGTGCACCAGGCCTCTATCCTATATAGTAACAGGATAATATGCAAACTGACCCTAACAGCATAAGGACTGGGAATGACTGGTCACTATGACATACACTGACCACCAGGGGGCAGACGCTCAATGCAGGAGCTGCCCTCTGGTGGTCAGGGCGCTCTCACATGGGAGGAGCTCTGCTCAGCCACAAGCCAGGCTGATGGCTGCCAGTAGAGCGGTGGTGGTGGGAGCCTCTCCCGCCTCCTCAGCAGCGCTAAGGATGTCCGACTGCAGTTTAGGACTGCTCCCCGCTGGCAAGTGGACATCCCCCGAGGGCTGCCGGGCTGCCAGAGGGATGTCTGATTGCCATCTTAGGCCCAATCCCCCCAGGGAGCGGGCCTAAGCCAACAGGTGGTCATCTCCTGAGGGGTCCCAGACTGCGAGAGGGCATAGGCCGGGCTGAGGGACCCTCCCTCCCCGTCGAGTGCACAAATATTTGTGCACACTGGGCCTCTAGTCTATACTAATAAAAGGGTAATATGCTAATTAGATCAGATAGACCGGACGTCTTCCAGACAAAGCCGCAGCAACTGCGAGGGCCAAGGGCTGGTGCCACGGGAGAGGTGTCAGCGCAGGCCGGTCCAGCACCACGGCCCCTTCCACAGAGGCAGTGGGAGTGGAGGTTACGTGGTCCCAGTCCCCGTGCTGCCCCTTCCACAGAGACAGCCACAGAGGCAGCAGCTCGGGCCCGGTCCTGGCACCATGCCTCCACAGAGGCTGGACAGGGTGCAACCTGCTGTGCTTCAACCTACCACAGCCCCCTCCCCAGCCGGCCTGGCCCCAGATCACCCCTCACCCCCCAGTGGGCAGAGGGGCAGGGCCAGCGCTAAGAAGCGAGGGCAGAGGGCCGGCAGCAGCGGTGGCAGCGGCGGCAGCGGCTGCAGCAGCAGCAGGGTAGTGATGGGGGCGGCCCCTTTCCCTGATCGGCCCTGTTGCCTCCCACAGAGGGAGGCCAGACTGCAGCTTAGGCCTGCTCCCCAAGGGATTGGGCCTAAGCCGTCGGTAGGACATCCCCTGAGGGCTCCCAAACTGTGAGAGGGGGCAGGTCGGGCTGGGGACCGCCCCCCCCCCCCCGCCGCCAGTGCACAAATTTTCATGCACCAGGCCTCTAGTGTGAAATAAAAAGACCGACCACACCAAGAGTTGGTGTGGAGCCACTGGAACTACAGGTGGGAATGTTATGTTCCAAGCATTTTGGGAAACAGTTGAGCAGTTTCTTAAAAAGTTAAACATACACCTACTATATGACCCAGCAATTCTGCTACTAAGTATTTACCCAAGGGAAATGAAAAGATACCTCCACACACAGGCATATACTATTATATGAATGTTCACGAACAGCTTTATTTGCAATAGCTCTAAACTAGAAACAGCTCAAACACCCACCAACAGGTAAATGGATCAACAAATTATGGAAAAGGAACATATTATTGATATGCCTGATAAGGAAAATTTCAAAATCATTATACTGAGCCAAAGCAACCAGACATTTTTTAAAAAGAACATACTACCATTATTCAACTTACACAGAACTCTAAAAAATACAAACTGATCTGCAAAAACAGAAATGTTTGCTTGTGGATCGAGGGGTAGAGAGGGAAAGATTATAAGGAAATTTGGGGGACTGAATGCTTGTTATCCTTACTGCGATTACAGTTTCAATAGGTGGTGTGTTTGTGTGTGGACTCATCAAGCTGTACATTTCAAATGGTGCAGGTCACTGTACAGCAATTATGCCTCAACCAAGTTATAAAATATTTTTAATGTTTACATATCTTAGTGTACTGGAATATTCTTTAAAAGACAGGGTGAACCTTTTTCTGAATGACTAAAGTGACCACATAATTTATCACTCAAGCCAGGAAACTTCTGCAAGTCAAAGTGGGTGCTAAGAATCATTAACAGGTGCTAACTCATCTACAACAGGGTGTGTGAACAGGCAGTGCCCTGGACAAACCAGCACTATGACTCTGGGAACAACAAATACCCACTCTATTCCTTGGTGTGATTAGATACTGCTTGATAAAGCGAACCATAAAGTTCATTTCTCAGAAGACAGAACCAGAGCTGGCAACAGCCTCTAGGCTCAGCTATGCCTGGGCCCTTATTTTCCAGGCAAGGAAGTGGTCCTGCTTTCCAGTGTCAGGGACAGAACAGACACCACGGCTCCTGCCTCAAGGTCAGTGTCCCTACAGCCATTCCACTGATGAGGTGGGGACCACCCCCATGCCCATTTTCCAAATGTCTAATTACTCTGACCCACTGTCTTTAGACCTTTGCAGCCAGTGAAGGCTATAGAGAAGAAGGCACCCTGACACTAACCAGCTTTTCTAATACACGTCCAGGGATGGAGGTGAGCCTGGGAGTAGCCATGGAGTCGCCCTGAGTAGGGCACCTTATCTGAGCACCTCCACACTGGGCGGAGGTCTTAAGGTTTAGCTAAATATCCTGTACAGAACTAGTACAGCTCCTACAGTCCTCCACCATCTGGAGGGGGGAAAAGGCAGGGGGTGGGGGAAAAATCCCATGTTTTATTTTTGATTTTACATTTCAAACCAGGTGCTTTAGCTTTGGAGGGGAGGAATTACTGAGTCAATAAATAATAGTACAGCCTCCCCACCACAGAGCAGGGAATTATCTTAATTTAATAAACTGTTTCAAGGAAATAAAAAGATCTCACCACTCAACATGCTCTGAAATACCAGCTCATTCTGGTACAGAATGATATCATTTTCCCAACTTTCAAGGAAAAAAACAGCCAAACAGGACTTGGCCCAGTCAAATCCCTGGCGTATTTATCAAAGAATACTGGGTAAAGAAAGACTAAAATTATTAATTTCCTAGAAACACAAAGAAAAAACTTTAATCAAATCCATGTACTTTCTCCATTTTTTTTTTCCTCAAAGAACTCTTTGCTTTACAAAAGTACAATAGTCAAATTATGGTCTGTCAACTATCTATTTTTTGAGGTTTGGGTTTCCTGTCATTAGTAAATAAAGACAATTAGAAGTATTAATAATTAACACACATACATACATATACACACACATATATAACACATACATGCGCACACACACAAACAGTATTGTGAAAATAGCTTGGACTTCACAAATTTCCCTACTTGCTAATAACACACAACCCAGACAACTCCTCTTCTCCCACCCCCAACTCTGAATCCACATAATAGACACCACAATTGGTTCCACTGCTCACCAGCCAGGCTGTCAGCAGAAGACGGTGTCTTCTCTCTCTGCCTGCTTGGAACAACTGTAAGAACTGAATCCCAAGTGCTCACGTGGAGTCCCTGGCTCTTCAGGCCATCTGTGCCACAGAGCAGGTGCTGCTTCAGCAAAACCCCACACTTAGCAAACACATAGCCACCAACTGGGCTCGATGCCTGCTTCTTCCTGCTTCTTGAAACTGAGAACACAGTAGATTATAAAGCATAGAATTTGCTGGATTAACTTCCTTCTGCAGTTGCCCTTTCAGTCCTGCTCTACTGTCCAAGATGTGTTTTAACAATCACAGCATTTAATTCACTAAGCACCTACTATGTGCCTGGTGCTTGCCCCACCACCATGGGCAAGGTAGTACTGCCCCCACTGTGCTAATGGGAGGATGAAGCAACAGGTGTTAAGAACTGAGATCCCACAGCTGACAGCTGGCACAGCAAGGACGTGAGGTCAGGCTCTTCTGGAGCCCTCCACGTGACCAGGAACCGGGTGGGCTCACTCATGGCAGGGAGCCTAGGCGGCAGGTGCTGCTTCCCTAACGTAGAGCTTCCCATCTGGCAGGGCTTCTGGCCTCAGAGGACTTATGAGACAGTCCAACCCACAAGTCCAACTCTCCCATCCCAGATCCTGGCCGGCAGTCAAAAAAATTAGGAAGAGTTTTTCCATGCAAGGAAATTTGCCAATTATATATATAGCATTTCCTCTCTCCAAGCCAAAATGACCAGCCCAGGGGTTTTGCCCAGGAAGTACCTGAGCTCCAAACAAGCTGAGAGGGAAAATTGATGTTGAAATCTGGGTAAAGGTCATGGATCCTCACCAAAGGAGCAGCCCTGACCACCCCACAGACTGACATCTGCTGGAAACAGTGTGAGAAACAGGTCTGCAGTTTCACCCTATGCAGGCTTAATAAGGAACTTTCATTCATTCAACAAACATGATTGCCAAGCAGGCAAGATTTTAAAAACTAGAAATATTACTTAAACTATCACATAGCTTCCTTTTTATTTAGAGTAATAAAAAACAGGGAAAATTGCCGAAACCGGTTTGGCTCAGTGGATAGAGCATCGGCTTGCGGACTGAAAGGTCCCAGGTTCGATTCCAGTCAAGGGCACGTACCTGGGTTGCGGGCACATCCCCAGTAGGAGATGTGCAGGAGGCAGCTGATCGATGTTTCTCTCTCATCGATGTTTCTAACTCTCTATCTCTCTCCCTTCCTCTCTGTAAAAAATCAATAAAATATATTTTAAAAAAAAAAAAAAACAGGGAAAATACAAGGAAAACCAAATGCAATTAAAATGTAAGGTAATTAAACAAAGGCGTCTTATATTTTTAATCACACTTGGTTTTCTCTATATTTCATTTTTCCTGTTTACAGTAGTGCAGCCTACGAACTCTTAAGGATAACAATTCTTTCCGGATATCTACTCTGCAACTGCAGATGCTGTTTTTTTAGAAGTCTAGAAAACTGACTTCATCTGAAATCCTTTGGAATCCCTTTAAATCAGAATAACTGCTGTGTTAGCAAGTTGAACTTATCACATTCCTATTAGTAGTGATGAGTGGTGGTGGAGATAAAAGCCGGAAATATTTAGAGTGCACTTTTTGCAAACCTAATAAAATGACCTGTGAGATGGATCAGTATTATCCCCAGTTCACAGATGAGAAAACGAAGCCTTAAAAGATGAAGCGTCTTACCCTAAGTCACACAGTTAACAAAGAACACGTTTATCTCACGAAACTTCTGGGTACCATAAAATACTTCAACAATATCACTTGGGGAAAAGGAAGTTATAACACAGGCATGAAAGACCAGTCCTCTCTTTGTACGATATGGTCATTCTGACATGGTCATTGCAGGGCAATCACTAGGATGATGCTAGGAGTGAAGCCTGCTAGATCCCCATCCCAACAGCCTTATGAAGTCATGCAAGATTTCAACCTGGTATTTTGCAGAAGCCAGCCTTCTAAACCTGTATATCCTACATGAGAATATAACTCTCATTCAATTTACATTGAAACATATGTTATACTTGTGTGTGTGCATATATAAAAAAACATATTTTTGTGCCATGACCCCTTTTGGCAGTCTGATAAAGCCTATACAAACCTTCTCAGAATGTCTCTAAATATAGAAAATAAAATACTTAGGACTGCAATGGAAACTAATTTTAATAAAATATAGTCATATCCACAGACTCTTTAGAAATTGGGGAAACCCATGAACCTAAGCTACAAACCCCTGCTAGGCTACAGTCTTCTCTCCTCCCTGTCTCCCATCTCCCAAAAGGGGACATGGGGGTGACTGGCACTCTGCAGCATCTTGAACCAGGAGAATCAAATTCTGGGAGGACCCAGATGCCCTGGAGGACTGCCATAGTGAACAAGAACTACCTTCTTTTTGCATGGAAGAATGAACTTCGCATGTTTACACCATTCTTACCTTGGCATTTTTTCCTATAAGCAGATGCAGTGGGTTGAATGATGGCCTCCCAAAAGATATGTCCATGATGCTGTAATTCCCAGAACCTGTGCCTATGAGCTTATTTGGAAGAGTCTTTGCAAATGTAATTAAGGATCTTGGGATAAAATCATCCTGGATTATCTGGGTGGGCCCTAAATCAATGACTAGTGTCAATGATAAGAGAAGACACAGGGGAAAGAGGAGACAGCCATGTGAAGATGGAGGAGAGACTAGGCAGCAGTTCTCAACCTGTGGGTCGCGAACCATGAAAATACATCCTGCATATCAGATATTTACATTACGATTCATAACAGTAGCAAAATTACAGTTATGAAGTAGCAACGAAAATAATTTTATGGTTGGGGGTCACCACAACATGAGGAACTGTATTAAAGGGTCGCGGCATTAGGAAGGTTGAGGACCACTGGTAGAGTGATGTGGCCACAAGTCAAGGAACACCTGGAGCCACCAGACGCTGGAGGAGGCGAGCAACAGGATCTCCCCTAGGACGTCAGGAGGGAGTGCAGCCTTGCTGACACCTGGGTTTCAGACTTCTAGCCTCCAGAGGTGTGAGGGAATACACTTCTGTTGCATAAGCCATATGGCAACTTGTTATGGCAGCCCTAGGAAATTAACAGGGCAGCAGGACCTATTTCTAATAAACACATTTTTATGATTTTCTAAACATTAACTGCTAAGAATTAAACATAAATTCCCTTTTGTGTATGCAGTGTTAAATAAAGTTATGCAGAAGCAACCTTCTAACATGTAGATGTTAGACTTAATTCTCATTCAGTTTATACTGAAAACCCTCTTTATTTTCAATCTCCTTTATTTGACCAATCCATTTTCCTGAAATTTAAAAATAAAACTGGGGCATGTATTTCTCTCCAGTTTGTTCTCCTATGACACCAACAAGTATTCAGTCCTCACTTTCCGCCCTCTGCCCAGGCTCCTTCCGTCCCCTTCAACCACCCCCTCACCCTTCACCCCAGCACATTCCAACTCCTCCACCACCATTCTCTGGGCCATACTGCCTGGACAGCAGATGTTCATCCAGCTTCTGTTCACGTTTCTTCCTCCACCAGCTCGGTCACTTAATGCCAGGGTCCCTTGATCTGTCCACTTTCTCATCATCAAACCCAGCCCGGTCTCCTTTATTCCTTTATCACAGGTGACATACTCACCAGAGATTCTGGGGGGTTAGAATACACAAAAGATCCAATCATGATCCATCTAAAGCAATGTAAGTAGAAGCAGGAATACAAAAGTACTCATGCCCAAAAGTGAAGCTATAAGCCACAACCAAACCCAAATCAAATAGAGCAAAAAAAGTTTTATCTTCTCAACTTCAAGGGCAGGTGACAGAGGTGAAAAGATGGAGCACAGGCCGTCCTCTCAGGGAAAACTGCCACCTTCCTGGGAAGGGGGCTCAGCATCAGAGCTGCTCTGCTGGGGAGACTACATGCATTTTCCCAAATGTCCTTCCTGGGACATACTAGTAAGATGCTCACTCTAGGAAGAGTTTCAACAGGAAAAATGAAAACCATACCTAGTCCCTAAATACTTTGAGAAGTAAAGTTTGATCATTTATGACACATCTATCTACACAATGAATTATCTGCAACTATAAAAACGATCATTACAGACTCCTGAGGTAGAAACATTTATGATGAAATAATAAAGCAAAAATATACATTATACAGGTACATACATGACGTGTGCATTACAATATGTATCACTTAGTGTTTGCCTATAAAATAAAAAGTCTGAAGGGAACTTGGAAAAAAGAAGCAGCTGCTGAGCTACTGTAGGATCTTTTTTTTTCTCCCTATTTAAATCTCCTCTAAAATCATTACTTATTATTTGAACACTTCAGGAAATAAATTAGCGGCCTCGGGTACCCGGGACACACTGCTAGTCTGTCGGATCTCTGAATTCGAGGCACCTGCTGGCTCTTCCCACGCTGTTCTGCAAGAGACAGTCTCCTCTCAGGTCCAGCTCACATGTCCCCTTCTGGGAAGCTTCCATTCCCCAGCCCCACCTCCCCATCCCCTCTCTATTTTGAAACTTCTTCTTGTCACAGGGACTATAATTATTTCTTTTCATGTCCAACAGGCTGTGAAGTCCCTAATCACACCCTTTATCCACCTCTGTCCACCCTCAGGCACCCAGGGTTTGCCACAACACAGTATTGTTAAAAGAAGGAACAACTAGTCTTTCTACATCATGCATTTTTTCCAGTTGGTTTCTGTTTGATTTTAGCAATTAGGTTGCCAGGGTAGAGCCATAATTGCTGTCCCATATTCCTATATTCTCCAGGGGTAAAGAAGTTTTCAATCCCCAGTCAGAGAAGCTCCTGGGTCCTGCTCACTCCGGCACTCAAGGTGTGGGTAAGTGGGTACAGCTAATCTATGGGGCTGGTCCACAGGATCTGCCACAATAATGAACATTTATCCCGCAGGGCTTTGCAAAGAAGAAACGACTCAACATCCTCTCTGAACAGAAATGAGCAAGGAAGTGACTTCGAGCTCCCACTGACTGGCACAGCAGGGTGTATCTTGCACAGGGGACAGCAAGTGTGAAAGGCAAGATGTGAGTAGGTGTGTGTGACCAAGTGCACAGATCACTTGGAGCCTGTGCTCATGCAGTGTCACCTAAGTGACCCAAAGGTGGCTACACTTCAAAATCATGGAAGTGATCCTGGCCAGTTAGTTGAGCGCCATCTCATATACCAAAGGGTGTCAGGCACATGCCTGAGTTGTGGGTTCAATCCCCAGTCAAGGTGCATACAGGAGGCAGCCAATTGATGGTTCTCTCTCACATCATGTTTCTCTCTCTCTCCACCCCCCCCCCTTCTCCAAAATCAGTAAAAATATATTTTTAAAATCATGGAAAACTTAAATAAATCATCCATGTGTAAAACAGCACCAGAATCTCTGGGGATAGTGCCAGGAACCATTTTTAAGTACCATAGAGTGCTCAGGCACAGCCAAGTTTGGGAACCACTGCCCCAAAGGAGCAGAAGCCACGGTGTGAACAGGGAGATCTTACCAGAGAAAATTTTTGCCCTACCTTTGAAGAATGGACAGATCTATAGAGAGAACTGGGGAGAGGGCTCCAGATGGAGGGGCCCCATGAAGACCAGGTGACTTGTACACAGGGCAGTCATTCTCTACAAAGGGCAGGCTTGGCTAGAGCAGGTCCGTGTTGGGCAGGAGGGTAGGAGGATGGGAGCACAGATCCCTGGACTGCATTAGGTAAGAAATGAGGAGGCACTGGATGAGTTAGTGCTTTTAACAATGAGCAGAATGATTCTTTTTAATGGTTTTGTATTTTAGATATATTCCAATAAAACTTGTCTTTTCTCTTTAAGGTCCAACTCAACTGCAGTTGCTGCCATGACCCAAAGGGTAAAAGTGAACATCAGCTGCACTAGGCCCAGTGAAATCTGGAGTAATCCACAGTGACTTGTTTAATTAAAAGTTATTATTCAACAAACAGAAAAAGTATATTTCATTTAAGTAATATAAGTAAACCAAACTAAAATAAAAATTTCCAATTAAGTACCAAATGACATAATAAATTATTTGGTAATTGCTTTCAATTAACTCATTGAATAAATAGAGTGCCTATAATCATGCTGCTCAGACAACTGTGACTGTGATGGATCTAGAGGCCCCTGTGGGAGGGTGTCCAATCCCCAACCAATGTGTGCCTCAGCCAAACCCAGGGCCAATGTGTCGCCCAACGCCAGCACCACAACCTGAGGGGTCTGAGGCAGAAGGCTCAGGCAAGTCCCCCACGGCATAGAGCAACAAGTGGGTGGTGGTATGACAGCAAGTGGCGAGGGCCACACTGAATGAAGTGAAGAGCTCCAAGGAATGAAACTTCCATCAAGAGCCACAATCTTCACCTAGCCAGTGTGGCTCAGAGGTTGAGCATTGAACCAGGAACCAAGAGGTCACTGGTTTAATTCCTGGTCAGGGCACATGCCAAGTTGTGGGCTCAATCCCCAGTAGAGGGTGTGCAGAAGGCAGTTGATCCATGTTTCTATCACTCTATCCCTCTCCCTTCCTCTCTCTCTAAAAATAAATGAAGGAGAAAAAAAAAGCCACTGTCCTCTGTCAGGCAATGTGGGCCATCCTCTGCCCACATTGTGGGCATGAATGTCTGACAATCCCCACATGCTCCAGGCTCCTTGCCCTTCAAGGGACACAGGCCAGGCTGCAGCCTACACCTGCCTGCCCTCAGCCTTTGACCTGCTTCCTGCAATCCCTCAGGAGCACCTCTCTACCTAAGATGACGAGCTCCTTGTCCTACTAAGTTTAGAAAAACTTCACGAAACTGAATTCCACTAATTCTGCCTCCTCAAAAAGAACGGAGCCTTGGACACCAGCCGCCATG
The DNA here is from genome assembly GCF_014108235.1 of Myotis myotis. Taxonomy (NCBI): domain Eukaryota; kingdom Metazoa; phylum Chordata; class Mammalia; order Chiroptera; family Vespertilionidae; genus Myotis; species Myotis myotis. The sequence goes on along the minus strand of NW_023416390.1, from coordinate 32,540,144 downwards.
AAGTCAGTCTCTGAGGTGAAGAGGTCTAGTTTCTGAAACTGGAAGGGGCCAGCAATAGGTTCCTGGTAAAGGGAGAGTACAGAGCCGCCTGAGTCTCGCCATGTGCAATGTGACCAGATGCTTTCTAGGAAGCCATCTACCATGGATTGCTCAATTCCCCAGTGTGCTTCAATACGGTTATTGAATTCCCAAGTCATGCAAAACAAAGAATGGCACTGGTAACAAGGAGAACAGTTTAACTGTTTGCACTGCCCTGCTCTGCACCCAGTCCTTGTGTCCCACCTCATGGCTCCAGCCAAACTTCCACATCCCTTGCCTGGCCACAGTAAAGGACCCGGCTGACCTCCTCACACGCATTCTGGCTACCTCTTCTCTGCAGATCTAGTCTCCAGCAGCAGCCAGAATCAGAACAAATACCACTCCTAGCTTTAAAAATCTTAATGGCTTCCCAATACATTTAGAAAAAAAAAGTCTTAATCCCCCCCAAAGCCAGGAAAGTACTACACCCCTGACTTCTGCCTACCTCACACACCTGTTCCCTCTGACAGGAACCACTTGCACCTAAGACACTTGGCATCACTAGCCATAATCCTCCTTAGCCCAGAAGGCCTTCCCTGACCCCGCCCCCCCCCACTGCAGCCAAGCTCTCCTTGATGGCCTGCTGTTCCTGCATTGGCACTACTTGCCGCCCCTGTGACACTGTATGCTGCATCAAGGAAAGCCTGGGCCACTGAAAGCATTCTGCTGAGTGACATCAGTGACAAGAACAGGGCCCAAATCATCCTGAAATTAGTGCTGACGAAGTCACTCTTCAACAAGTACTTATAAGCACCTACTTTGTGCTGGCACTTGGGGAAAGCTGTGAAAAAAAAACAGACAAAAATCCTTGCTCTCATGCAGCATCCATGACAGCATTATAACAAAACAAAATAAGCCAAATGGACTCAGTGATGACTCTCGGAGAGATGCCGGGGGTGGGGGGGCACTGTGAGAACAGAGGTATGGTGTACCCCACCACTTTTGTTTTTGCTGCATTTTGAAACTTTAAGTAATAGTAAAGGAGGTGATGACATTTCATCAAGTCTTTATTAAAATAGGACTTAGGATCCAGTTTGCAGCTTCGTAGAACCATAAAGGACACACTCAGGGGGCAGACTCAGTGAGCACCAAAGCCCAATTGAAGCAAGTCTTGCTCTGGAGGGGTGTCTCCAGCAAAGAAGTTCTCCCACTGCAGACACAGCTGATTCTCACAGCCAATCGGCCTGGAGGTCAATTCCTCCCAGTGATACCTACAACAATCAAGGCTTAACTACAACAAGACTGTGCACAAAGACCACAAGGGGGTGCACCAAGAGTGTCTACCTCAGGTAATTGGGGAGGCTGAAGCACTGGGCCCTAGAGGACACTTAGCACAGAAAACCACTTTATCAACACAGGGAAGCATAAAAAAATGCGGAGAGAAAGAAACAGGACACAAATGACAGAAATGGAGGAAAGCAAACTACTGGATATAGAGTTCAAAACCACACTTTTAAGGTTTTTCAAGAATTTTCTAGAAACTGCCGATAAACTTAATGAGACCTACAAGAAATCTAATGAGACCCTCGAGGTTGTGATAAAGGACCAACTAGAAATTAAGCATACACTGACGGAAATAAAGAATATTATACAGACTCCCAACAGCAGACTAGAGGATCACAAGAATCAAGTCAAAGATTTGAAATACGAAGAAGCAAAAAACACCCAACCGGAAAAGCAAAATGAAAAAAGAATCCAAAAATACGAAGATAGTGTAAGGAGCCTCTGGGACAGCTTCAAGCGTACCAACATCCGAATTATAGGGGTGCCAGAAGAAGAGAGCAAGATATTGAAAACTTATTTGAAGAAATCATGACAGAAAACTTCCCCTACCTGGTGAAAGAAATAGACTTACAAGTCCAGGAAGCGTAGAGAACCCCAAACAAAAGGAATCCAAAGAGGACCACACCAAGACACATCATAATTAAAATGCCAAGAGCAAAAAACAAAGAGAGAATCTTAAAAGCAGCAAGAGAAAGAAAGTCAGTTACCTACAAGGGAATACCCATAGGACTGTCAGCTGATTTCTCAACAGAAACTTTGCAGGCCAGAAGGGAGTGGCAAGAAATATTCAAAGTGATGAATACCAAGAACCTACAACCAAGATTACTTTATCCAGCAAAGCTATCATTCAGAATTGAAGGTCAGATAAAGAGCTTCACAGATAAGGAAAAGCTAAAGGAGTTCATCACCACCAAACCAGGATTATATGAAATGCTGAAAGGTATCCTTTAAGAAGAGGAAGAAGAAAAAGGTAAAGATACAAATTATGAACAACAAATACACATCTATCAACAAGTGAATCTGAAAATCAAGTGAATAATCTGATGAACAGAATGAACTGGTGATTATAATAGAATCAGGGGCACAGAAAGGGAGTGGACTGACTATTCTTGGGGGGGAAAGGGGTGAGGGGGATGCGGGAAGAGACTGGACAAAAATCGTGCACCTATGGAATGAGGACAGTGGGTGGGGAGTGAGGGAGGAGGGTGGGGTGGGAACTGGGTAGAGGGGAGTTATGGGGGGAAAAAAGAGGAACAAATGTAATAATCTGAACAATAAAGATTTAATTAATCAAAAATAAATAAATAAATAAAAATAAAATAGGACTTAGGTTAAAAGTGATGAAAGCACTGCTTTTGGTGGTATCACAGTGGTTAGAGCACCTGCCCAAGCACTGAAGGGTCTCAGGCTCGATTCCCAGTCAAGGGCACGTGGGTGTGGGAGACAACCAATAGATGTGTCCCTCTCTCATCGATATTTCTCTCTTTTTCTTTCTCTCTCTCTCTCTCCTCCCCCCTCATCCCTCCCTCCCTTATACTCTCTCTAAAAAAAAGAAGAAAAAAATCAATGGAAAAAATATCCTCAGGTGAGGATTAAAAAAATAAAGGTGTGAAAAAAAAAATGTGAGACATAGAGAAAACAAGTAATAATATGTGTTAAATTTATACCCAAGTACAAGAGTATCTAAATTAAGTATAGATTAAACATAATCCAGTTGAAGACATAATCAAATTAAATATACAATAATATTAAAATCACAAAACTATATGCTGCTTACAAGAATCACACATTAAATAAGAACAAAGATGTTGAAAGTAAAAGGATGGAAAATTATATACCATTACTTGTAATGCAATTACTAGCCAAAATAAAGCTATTGTAGCTATAATAACATCAAAGTAAACTTTAAGGCAAAAAACATTAAGATTGATAACAATGGTTATTTCATAATAAAAGGGTCAATCTAGTAAGAATATAAAATAATTCTAAATCTGTATGGACTCAGTAATAACCCTCCAAATATATAAAGCAAAAATTAACAGAAAGAAAACAAAAAGAGATAAGTCTACAATCACAATAGGATATTTTAATATATCTCACTCGATAACTAATAGGACAAGCAGAAAATAAATCAGTAGATTATAAAAGATTTGAGAAAAATGTCTAAACTTGTGTCCTAATCAACAAAATAAAGAATTACTGCCGGGCCGTTGTGGCTCAATGGTTGAGCATTGAACCATGCACCAAGAGATCACTGGTTCAATCCCCGTCAGAGCACATACCTGGATTGTGGGCTGGATCCCCAATAGGGGGCGCACAGGAGGCAGGCAATCAATGAAGATGTTTCTCATTTTTGTTTCTATTTCTCTCTCCCTCTCCCTTCCTTTCTCTCTCTAAAAACATTTGATTTTTTAAATGCTATTTTTAAAAAATATATTTTATTGATTTTTTTACAGAGAGGAAGGGAGAAGGAGAAGGTTAGAGAACTAGGAATATCGATGAGAGAAACATCGATTCAGCTGCTTCCTGCACACTCCCTACTGGGGATGTGCCCGCAATCAAGGTACATACCCTTGACTGGAATCGAACCTGGGACCCTTCAGTCCGCAGGCCGACGCTCTATCCACTGAGCCAAACCAGTCAGGGCTAAATGCTATTTTTTAAAAAAAGATAAAGAACTACTATCCAAGTTCTGCTCAAATGCACATGGAACATTTATAAAAACCAACAGGTATTAAAGTCTCGATAATTTCAAAAGATTAGAATCACAGACTCTGTTCTCTGATCACAGTAAAATTAAGCTACAAATCAGTAATAATACAACTAGAAAAATTCCCCACATGCCATTAAATCAGGAATTACATCAGAAACAGACACAAAAGAATATACATTATGAGTCAATTTACATCAAATACCTAAAACAATCAAAACTCACCTACAGTATCAGAAGTCAAGACAATTGTTACATGTGGGAAGGGGAGCTTCCGGGGAACTGGATACATTCCATCACCTGATCTGCATAGTGGTTACACAACAAACTCTACTCATATTTATGCACTTTTTGGTATGGAAGTCAATTTGGTTTTTTTAAATTTTTTAAATTGATTTTTAGAAAGAGAGGAAGGAAGGGGGTTAGAAAGATAGAAACATCGATGAGAGAGGAACAGGCTGCCTTCTGCACCCAACCTCAGTAAGGATTCAGACCACAACCTGGGCATGTGCCCTGACCAGGAATCGAACTGGAGACCTCTTGGTTCCTGGGTCAATGTTCAACTGCTGAGCCACCCCAGCCAGGCTGGAAGTCACATTTCAATATAAAAATTTATTTAAAATATATAGTTTCAATAAAACAGAAATGCTGCTTTAACAAACTCCTTTGAAAAATTATGGTAGTAAAAATATACCTTCAGCACAAATCTGTAAATTTTGTGATCCTAAAGCTGAAAATAATTTTAAAATGTGTTAGGCCCTGGCCGGGTGGCTCAGTTGGTAGGAGTGTCATCCGGTGCAACAAAAGGCTACAGACTCCATTCCTGGTCTGGACACATATCTAAGGTTACAGGTTCAATTCCCTGGTTGGATCAATGTTCCTCTCTCTCTTCCCCTCCCTCTCTCTCTAAAAATCAATAAAAACATATCCTCAGATGAAAATTGAGAAAAAAATAACAGAATTAATTAATCAATTAAAAATAATAAATAAAATAAATAAATAGATGTTAGATAATGAAAAACATTTTACCTGGTAACGTCAGCACACTGTTAGTGTATGAAATCTAGTTAAAAAAAAAAAAAAAAAAAAAAAAAAAGCACTAAAACTATTATAGCCCATGAGGGCAAAGAGTGAGAGAAAAAGGTAACTTTGAACCCTACAAATACACTACTATCTAAAAGCACATGAAAAAAAATCATTTCATAAAGAGAAATACAGATGGCCAATGGACAGCAAGGAATGTTTGAGCTCAACTCACTTTAATCATTGAAGAAGAAAATTACCATTTTTAAACTATCAAAGTGGCAAAGATATTCTAAAATGTGAACACATGGTATTTGTAAAAGGATAGAAAAATAAGCATTTTCATAAAGTCTTATTGATATTTCTAAGGGAATTTGGCAATAATATATACCAAGTCTTTTAGTCTTCATAGAAAAGCATTAACATGTTTAATCATCAAAAGCATAGAATTTCATGTTATTGCAGAGGCTGAGACATGAAGCTGGTAAATCCCCTTTTCTTTCTCGTCATGTTGCTGTGTTTTTGGCCTTGTAAGGGGCTGGTCCCACTGTCTGCTCTACTCCCCACCTTCTGAAAGCACCCAGTGCCACCGCTCTGCCTATCAGAAATCTAAAGGCAAGCTCTATGTTTTTAGCTTCATCCCGACTCACTGTCCTTAAAGAACAAGAGGCAGACCCTTGTCCAATTACATGAAGCTCATTCATGCCATTTCTTCCATCAAGCCTGTCTCAAAACCTCTCCTCTCCTACAAGTACCTCCGCCCATCTCCCTTAGACGTTTCTATCTGTTGGTTGATTCATGGTAACAGTAGTTCTTGTTGACTGGTAGTTTGTACCAGGCATCAAATTTTAGTAGCAGTTGTAGAGCTTGGAAATCACTACTGGAATAGCTGGAAAACCAAATGAGATATTCCAGAAAGTGCAGTAGCTTCTGGGTGAATTCACTGATTCATTCTGCACTCACTCCCTGAGCACGTGTGCTGCCTTCCAGATGGGCACAGCCAATGGAAGAGACAACTGCACACGACTCCTGCATTCATTGCATGGTAAGTGACAGGTTCAGAGGTCAGACAGTAAATTTCGCAGGGGGTGAGAACTGGGCCAGATCATTAAAAGTGAATTTTAAGCAAAGAAAATATTTGTATCACCTAAAGCCCCAGTGCCCAGAAGTTACTGACTCTATGGAAGCGTGACTAGGGGACTGGGCACCAAACATTCCCCATTTATCTCCATATTCCATGCACCATCACAGATTATTCAAGGGATGAGCTTCCTTATATTGGAATGTTTCTGGAGAACTCAGTATGAATCTTTCTTTCTCTTGTCCTTCCACACATCCTCAGATGAAAAGGCAGTGTTAGAGCAGTAACAAAATAGGAAATAAATGTGAAAGAATAGGTGCCTCTTCCCTGAGGGCTGGGAATCACCCATGACTACCAGCCAGAAATGGAGTTCCAAAGGCTCCAACATAGAACAAGCTCTACATCTGGAAGCTGAGCATTTGGTCCTCTGCACAAATTTTCCCACAGAGATGAAATATAAGTCAGGCTTCATTCGCAGATCAGACTGACAGCTCCATAGTAACAAGTATAGTCCCAAAATGCATACTATTTCCATCATATTTTTATTGAGATAAAATTTCCATACAATTCGCCCTTTAAAAGTATTCAATTTAGTGGTTTCCAGCATATTCACAAAGTTGTGAACCATTTCCCATATCTAATTTTAGAAGTTTGTCACCCTCAAAAAAAAAAAAAATCCTGCACACTTTAGCAGGCAATTCTTCCTCTTCAGCCCCTTCAAAGCCACTAATCTACTTCCTGTCTCTACAGATTTGCCTATTGTGGACATTTCATATAAATGGAATCATAAAATATGTGGCCATTTGTGTCTGGCTTCTTTCACTTAGTTATTTTCAAGGCTCATTCAAGTTGTAACAAGCATCAGTACCGCATTTATTTTTCAAAAGCTTTTTAAAAGTTTATGTTTTCTACTTCAAATGTAATTCCATTTCCAATAATTTATACTATGGAAATAATCAGAAATGCACAAAAGGATTTGTGTGCAAATGTACATCACAATATTGAAATGTTTAATATAGACTGAATACATAAACTTATACATTTATATGATGGAATACTAAAAATATCAATAAGATTTTAAAGGATATTACAAGAGAAAAAGCTCACTGTTACGTGAAGAAAGTTAAAAATTGCATTTTATAAAATGTATTTGGTGGGACATAAATCAAAATATATTACTGGGTATATTTGGGTAATAGCAATATGGATGGTTTCAAATTTCCTATTTATAGTTATATACTTCAAAGTTTTCTTCAATAACTTCAATGATCAACAAAAAATAATTTGTCTTTAATAACATTTTTCTACTGGGAAAAAAACAACTTTGGGCATGTGAACAAAACGGCACTCAGTTAAATTCAGTCCCTCATGTTTTCATTTTATATATATATATGATATTATGTATATGAAAATAAGCCAATCAACAAGTTGTTTTAAATAAAGTTGTGAAAAACAAGAAAGGACAATAAATATTCGCAGAAATTGAATTAGGTAATGAGTAAACAGGATTGATCAATAATCAAATAACTGGTTCTCTTAAAAATTAAAAAAGACAGGGTTTAAAAAATCAGACAAGAAAAACAAAGCTAGTTCTACAACTAGAGAAATAAAGAAGAAAACACATCAAGACTGGTAGAAGGGGCGGAGGTGCTGAACAGGCTGGTCTGACACCTACTTGTGGCATGTTTTTTAATCAGAAGGGATATCTAGGCTGCAGAAAGCTCCTGTGAGGAGCAAAGGGCCCCAGACCAGACCCCTCAGCCCAGGGTACCAGTGCTAGGAAGAGAAGTCCCAGTAATTTCGGGCTGTAAAAACCAGCAGGGATTGTGACTGAGTAACCCGGAGGCAGCTGGAGTCCCAGGCGGTTCCTCTTAAAGGGCCGGCACATGAACTTACTCGGACACTCCCTCTGAACTCCAGCACTGGGGCAAAGGCTGGGGGAGAAGGGGGATCCAGGGACATATGGGGAAGAACTGAATTGTCTGACATTGGAGCAAGAACTCAGGGGCAGCTTTCTCCCTGACAGAGGTGCTTGCAGGGGTCATTTTTCCTATGCTGAGACCTTTCCCATCGCAGAGCTGACTGGAAGCCATATCTGAGTTTTCATCAGCCTGGCTCACACTGTTTGCTCCACCCTGGTGATTCGTTGAGCCCCTACCCAAGCTTTTTACAGCAGCTTCTCCTTATGAATGGCCTGTCCTAGTTTAGGCTTCAGTCTTTCCTAAAATCTCTCAAACAAGCAGCAGCTGGAGTCAGCATGCCACATACCTATCACTAAGAGGCCCAAGAGAGCTTGGCCTCTCCTGGGCACTTCCAAGCCCAATACAAGTAGCAGCCATCTACAGATCTCTCTGTAGCTCTTGGCAGGTGGACCTAGGCAGTGACTGACTTTGCACCTCCCAAGAGGCCCCAGAGCCAGTGCACCAGGTGGACAGCTTCAGATCATACCAACTTACAACTTTACACATCCATGAGCAACACACTCAAGGGGCAGACTTTGTGAGCACCTTAAGCCCTACTGAAGCAAGTCCTGCTCCATATTGGTGTCTCCTGCACAGCAGCTCTTCCACTGTGGTGGCAGCTGGTCCTCACAGCCAATTGGCCTGAAGGTCAATTCCTCCCAGTGATGCCAACATCAACCAAGGCTCAACTACAAGACAGTGCACACAATATACACAGTGGTGCACCTAAAGTGCCAGCTCAGGTGACTGGGGAGTCTGAGCCACTGGACCCTATAGGACACCTACTACACAAGGTCATTCTACCAATTCCAGGAGACATAGCAGCTCTACCTAATACATAGAAACAAACACAGGGAAGCAACCAAAATGCAGACAGAAAAACATTCACAAATGAAAGAACAGAAGAAATCTCCAGAAAAAGAACTAAATGAAATGGATAAAAGCAAACTACTACATACAGAGTTCAAAACAATGGTTATAAAACTGCTCAAGGAACTTAATAAGAGCTTCAAGGGTCTTAGTGAGAATTTTAAGGATCTTAGTGAGAATTACAAGAACCTTAGTGAGAACATCAAAAACATGAAAAAGGACCAGTCAGAAATTAAGCATACACTAACTGAAATAAAGAATAATTTACAGGGATTCAACAGTAGAGTAGAGGATTCTGAGAATCAAATCAACGATTTGGAATATGAGGAAGCAAAAAACACCCAATCAGAAGAGCAAAAAGAAAAAAGAATAAAAAAATATGAAGACAGCTTGGCCAGTGTGGCTTGGTGGTTGAGCATTGCCCTATGAACCAGGAGATCATGGTTAGGTTCCAGTTAAGGCACATGTCCAGATTGCAGACTCGATCCCCCATGTGGAGCATGCAGGAGTCAGCCAATCAATGATTCTCTCATCTTTGATGTTTTGATACTCTCATCTTTAATGTTTCTATCTCTCTCTCCCTCTCTTCCTCTCTGAAATTAATATATATTTATATACATCTTATCTAAGAAAAGAGAAACATGCAAATTGACCATACCTTCGCTACACTTACAAGCCATGCCCACCAGCCAACCAGAGCGATTATATGCAAATTAACCTAACCAAGATGGTGGCCAGCAGCTACGGAGCTGGAGCAAGCAGGAGGCTTGGTTGCCCCAGCGATGGAGGAAGCCAAGCTTCCCGCCTGCCCTGGCCGGCTGTGGGCTCCGCTCAAAGCATCAAAGTTTCAATTACAGAAGACAAATAAATCCGATACCTGCTTCCAGCCAGCCTCCACTGGGAGCTTGGGTGGCTGGGGGCTGTGGCCAGCCTGCAAACAGCCATCAGCCCCTCACCCAGGATGGCCACACCCTCGTGGGGTGAGGGTCCCCACTGGGGGGCTTGGCCAGCCTGCAAACAGCCATCAGCCCCTCACCCAGGGTGGCCAGGAACCCCAGTGGGGACTCCCACCCTGAAGGGGCTGTGGCCAGCCTGCAAACAACCATCAGCCACTCACCCAGGCTGGCCAGGCACTGCAGCAGGACCCCCCTCCCTGAAGGGGGTGTGGCCAGCCTGAAAATGGCCCTCAGTCCCTCACCCAGGCTGGCCAGGCACCCCAGCGGGGACCCCCACCCTGAAGGGGGTGTGGGGAGCCTGAAAACGGCCCTCAGCCCCTCACCCACGCTGGCCAGGCACCCCAGCAGGAACCCCACCCTGATCCGGGACACCCATCAGGACAAACCAGCCGGCCCCCACCTATGCACCAGGCCTCTATCCTATATAATAAAAGGGTAATATGCAAATTGACCCTAACAGCAGAACGACTGGGAATAACTGGTCACTATGACACACACTGACCACCAGGGGGCAGACACTCAATACAGGATCTGCCCCCTGGTGGTCAGTGAGCTCCCACAGGGGGAGCTCTGCTCAGCCACAAGCTAGGCTGACGGCTGCCAGTACAGCGGTGGTGGCAGGAGCCTCTCCCGCCTCCTCAGCAGCGCTAAGGATGTCCAACTGCAGCTTAGGCCTGCTCCCCGCTGGCAAGTGGACATCCCCCGAGGGCTCCCGGGCTGCCAGAGGGATGTCTGGCTGCGAGCTTAGGCCCAATCCCCCCAGGGAGCGGGCCTAAGCCAGCAGGTGGACATTCCCCAAGGGGTCCCAGACTGCGAGAGGGCACAGGCCAGGGTAAGGGACCCCCCGAGTGCACAAATTTTTGTGCACTGGGCCTCTAGTATGTATGTATGTGTATATATATGTATGTGTATGTATTTATGTGTGTGTGTGTGTGTGTGTGTGTGTGTATTTTTAATATGAACATATTATAAGGAACATCTGGGACAACTTCAACCACACCAACATTTGCATTATGGAGGTGTCAGAAGGAGAAGGGAGCAAGATATTGAAAACCTATTTGAAGACAAAAATGACAGAAAACTTTCCCTATCTGAACTTATAAGTCCAGGAAGCACAGAGAGTCCCAAACAAGAGGAACCCAAAGAGGCCCCTACCAAGACACATCATAATTAAAATGCCAAGGATTAAAGACAAAGAGAATATTAAAAGCAGCAAAAGAAAAGCAATTAGTAAGAAGAAAACAAAAGATAAAAAATATGAACAATAAAATGGCTATAAATACAATCTATCAACAATTGAATCTAAAAATCAAAATAGACAAACAAGGAATCTAATGAACAAAGTAAACTGATGAATAAAATAGAACCAGAGGCATAGAAACATGGAACAGACTGACAAATCTCTGAGGGAAGGAGGGAGTGGGTGAGGGGGGAAGAGATTAACCAAAGAATTTATATGCATATATGCATTACCTATGGACACAGACAACAGGGTGGTGAAGGCCTGGGGCAGGGCAGAAACCAGTTGGAAGGGGCAATGGGGGAGAGGGGGAAGGGAGGTATCTGTAACACTTTCAACAATAAAAATTTTTTTAAGTGTTCCAGAACACATAAAATCAAAAAAAGTTACTAAATGAATTTTATGCAGCTATTTTAACTCTGAAATCAAAACACAACAAAGGCTACCTTCCCACACTAAAGAAAGCACACACATAGACAGAAAATTCTAAATCCAAAATTTGGTTGTAAAGTTCAACATTACCAAGAAAAATTTATTGCTAGGAAATGTACAAATACTAAAACCAAATTGGTCACCTAAATTAATGCTCAAAGCACTCCAATGAGAATACCTATTCTTATTAAATTAAAAACTCTAAAAGCAACATATCAAAGAACAATCATTTACATAGTTTTAGATGTCTCTCCCAGACACTAACCATAAAATTCATGGAGAAAAGGCTAAAAATATTCCAAGTAAAATAAAGCATAAGATAAGAGAAACTATCAGAAAAGGCTAATTCGATAAGCCATGAAGCAAAACCAGGAACAGTTAGTTACATCATCACAAAGTGGAAATTTAAATGAAGAAAGGAAAATCCCATTTGTATCAGCAACATCAATAATCAATCAAATCAATAATTAAATAAGATAAAAACAAAACCTGGAAGTATCTGAAACTAACACTAATCCAAAATATCGGATCCTAAACATGACGAAAATTACCCACCTTGACTGTTATCAAAGAATTGAAAAAAAAATAGGAAGCATACTTTATGTCTAAATGAGATAGCTTAGTAATACTAAGAAAACTATTTTTAAATACTCCATTCCTAATATTGGAGTCATAACTTATAGGTTCTAAAGTCAACTCCTGAAGCCAAAATTAGAAAGTCATACAAGAAATGCCACATAGCCATTAAAAAATATGATGAACATTCAGATCAATTAACACAGAGAAATAATCACCATAAATTGTCAAGAGAAAAAAAAGTGTAAATACAAAAGGATCACTATGATCTTATGGTGGATGTGGGTGAAGACACAGATATCCTATATAATAGAGCTAATATGCTAATTAGACCGACGGCAGAACAACCTTCTGGAATGACCAGTGGGCAGGGGGTGGGGTCGCGGGGCAGCCGGGGCTGCAAAGGCCTACTCTTGCATGAATTTCATGCATCAGGCCTCTAGTTTAGAAATAAAGATAAACACTCCAGAGTGCACAGTTGCTACCTTTGTCTTGGGGGGGGGGGGGGGTCATATGATTTTATGCACTTAGAACTTTTGCAGAAAGCACAAAACTTTTATAAATGGGAGGGAGGGGGGTAGTTTAAAACGAAAAAAAGAAAAATACACCAAAATATCAACATTCTGTTTTGAGGTGGCCTAATTATGGCTATTTTTACATTGCTTCAACATACTTGCCTGTATTTTCCAAATTTTCTACAATAATGAAAAACAAACTTCTATGTAAAACTGTTAGAGAAATATAAACTACAACATGTTAAAAATTTTCATTTGTACCAAGCTTTTGTGCTTACAAGTGCCAAATTCTCCGTTATTCACCAACCACAGTATTATTTTAAGCCTTAAATTCAATATTTACCAGGAATCGTTCCCATCAGAGTGAAAAGGATGAAAAAGTCTGAACTGCTCACACATTTGTTCAAATTAAAAAGGGAAACCAGATATGGTGAAGAATCAGGAAAGATGTGTATCCAGAGTCTTACCGTAAAACTGTTGTTGACATTTTTGGTGCTGGATTCAGCCACACTGGCATCTGTCAGGTCTACTTCATCAAATATGATCGACTGGAGAGACACAGGGACCACAGTCAGCATGAAGCTAAGGCACCCCTGAGGTGGGCACATCCCTAAACCCTGGCCCAATGCTGCCCACCACTCTCCTCAATCCAGGTCAAGCATCCATAGATGCCAAGGACCCTGAAATTGGAGGCTTGCTGCCTAACTAAGCGCTGACAACATCCCCCCATCTAGCCACAGGCATGGCTCCGTGATTTTTTTTTTTAAAGAGGGAGTTCACTAGTGATTGCATTAGTAGAAAAAATAATGGTAATAATATAATTCTGTTATTTATTTTCTGTAATATCAGCATTTCATTTTAAATGGGAAATATGTCCTCAGACAAGATCTACCTGAGAGAGCAGGGGTCTGGACTGAGGATCCTCTGTCCTCCTGGCTCTAGCTTCTCCAGTAAGCACATTTGGAAGAAAGGTCCCCACTAAAATAAATTATTCTAGTGAAGAGAGACTGACCCAAAGAGAAGACATTGGGCTGTGAAAGAAAACGAGGGAGCAAAGTGGAAAGTATCTAGTCCTGGAGAGAGAAAGGCTCCAGAAAAAGGTATGGAATCTAGGCCTGGGAACAGGCCCCATTTTCCTCTCCTCTACCCCCAAACCTACCATCACAGTCCCCACCTCCTGTTAACCTTACTGGCCCCTCTACGAGGACTCCATAGGGAACCCCTGGAGGAAATAATAATAACCCAGAAAAGAGGCTTGGCCTTTTAAATAACCTCTCCCCAACCCCTAATGCCCATAGAACTAAAATAACTGTAAGGTTGTTTTTTTTAAAATGAGGGACATGGTCAGAACCCTTTATAACAAGGTGCTCTGTTCAATTTCAAATTTTAATGTACTAACTCTCTAAGGATACACCTCAAAATGCAAATGATTCAGATTTCGGATTTTTCTTAACACCAAAATATCAGTATTGACAGCAACATGATACAAAAATACTAGTGTTCAGAATACCAAAAACTAGTTTTACAAACACACAAATATCTGAAAAGTATAAGACCACATTTGTTTAAACATGGCGGTAACTTAGTGACTCCCACTGTCTCCTCCTCTTTCCCAGCATCTGCCGGGCGATTCTAGCTTTCAGTCTTACGTGCAACATGACACCCAGCAGGAAGTACCCTGGCTAGAGAGCCCAGGGATAAGGAACTGCTGTTCACACACCAAGAATCCCGGTACATTTCAAAAATACTTTGTGCTGGTTTCATCGGTGTATACTTATCTCCAAACTCATCAAAATGTAGACATTAAAAAATATCTATAGCTTTCTGTATGCCAATTATACCTCAAAGTACTTTTTAAAAATACACTCTAATCCATAAAAGATATATAAGTCTGTGACCCCTAATCTTCCTGCAGGAAAGATATCCAGCTGTAATATGGTTATTTCTGTGACATTTCTCCTTCCCCGTTGGTGACATACAACATAAAATAAATAAAACTCAATGTTTATAAGCACCTAGATCTCCATGGAAATAAAATCTAGAACCCTAGAGTATTTTCTCTAGAAAACACAGCTCTAAAAATCGAAGATTTCTTCCCAGATGAAGACCCAGCACCCTGCAGGTCCCCGGATATTTCCTCCCATGAAGTTTCTGGTACTTCTCCTTACCTTTGCAGTCTTTGCATAGTACAGTGTTCGACCTCGCAGCTTGAAGTACCTCCTTTTGGATCGTTGGAATGAATTGTTCTGTTTGGTGAGCATTCCCTCTTTGATGACAGTCTGAAAGCACAGAAACGAACTCATGAGCACACGTTTTCACAGCACCACTGCACTCATCCACCCAAGCTGCACACTGACGGTCTGGTACATGCGCGTCTCTAACTGCTGACAGCCTAACAGAAATATTTCTCACACTCTCCCCAGACCTTGACCTATGGACAGGCCGAGCGCACTGCTGGGGGAGGGCTAACACAATTCTCTGTGGGGCGATGGCATGCCTAAGTAGTGGGGGTTTCAGAGGCCCAAGGTGTGCCCTGGACATGCCTGGGGTGCAGCAAAAATGGACAGAAGGTTAGAAGGACCACAGCAAGCGGCCTGGGCCAGTGCCTTCTCCAACTTCAGCATTTGGTATTTTTTTAGTTATTCTTGGCCTCGTCTCCATGCTCTTTGGACTCCTGCCATTTCTCAGGATCCTGTTGCCAAAACTGTCGACGTAGGTTGCTGTGGGGTTCAGTGCGGCTCCAGACCTGCGCCCCATTCAGCCCTCACCCATATTCACAGGCCAGGCACATGTGTCTGTCCACACGGTAAGAGATAAGTGGATAGCCAAAGTCATTCAAATTTATCTCATCCTGTAAATCTGAGGAGACCACAACAAAACAGGAGTTTTGTTAAGAGAATCAAGAGGTGGACAGCAGTCTACTCACCTCGTCTCAATGAAAGCTAAGATCGGGCATGGCTTATCCTGGAGCTGTTCCCTCACATTGCATCCCATGGGCTGGACACCTAGTGGGCTGAGAGAGCCCAGCGGATCACTCAGAAGTTAAATGCTCCAGAGTCTACCCGGTCATTGACACATGGAACCACTAGGAGCCACTAACACAGGTCAAAACTAATAAACAAGATGCATGAACAAGAGCCTGGCTCTCAGAGTCTGCAGGGTATGGTTTACCCCACCTAACAGAAATGTCCATTCTACATAGAGTCTCATCACGGAATGGAAGCAGAATGTACAAAAATTCTGTTAAAGGACAAGAATATTGGTTCAAATAAGCTTTTGTTTAATCACCTAATCCCATAGTAATTTTAAGTAACTTTTTAAAAAGTATTTGTAAGAAGCATCTGGGTATCTGGGGCCACCTCAGATGACATAAGAAAAAACCAGACATAGAAACTTCCTGTCCCCCAAATACATCAGAAGGTAAGAGCAGAGCACTAGTCATCTGTTCCCTCCATCGGCCTACTCCTAACCAGGGAGGGAGCAGAACTCAGGATGCAATGTTACCTGCCCCCAGATGATGACAATGAAGAAAGCCCCTGTCCCAAACACACACCACACACACCTAGCTGTGCAGCAGAACCCCCACCTAAGCAGCACAGCAGTCCAGGGTGTCCTGGGAATGCAGACAGCATGCTCTTCTCCTACCCCGCTACAGGATGTCCCTTCTGTGAACTTCCTAGGCACATGCCAGCTCACAACCACAAGCCAGGTATGATGGAAGCTGCTCTCAACTCCCAAGAGAACCAACCCAGGAGAAAATCTACTGAGGAATCTACCTACTCACTCTGTGATGTATACCTGCACCTTTACTTGTAAGAAGGTCGCCCACCTGCTCTCCCAGGTAATTGCTCCAGAGAGAGGAACACAACATCACCCAGTGATCAAAAGGAGAGACACACCAACTACAGTCAGAATCTGAAACCTCCATCCTTAACTGAATAAAGGCCTGGCTTTTTGGAAGCGCGGGAACATATGCTAAACCAGAACCAGACAGAACCCAGGCTGCGAGACAGCCCAACCTCCAATCCCAGGGAGTTTCCTGACCTTCTTTGCAGACCCCTTCTTTACATGGTGATGTTCATTTCAATGTGCTCTTCAAAGACACAGGCCAGCTAGTGTGCACAGTAGCTCAGAACCTCAGACGCCTGCACCCCACAGCAGGAGAGCCTTTCCTCTTGACCCCACAGGACTTGCTCACAGGTGCAAGCACCTCTCCTCGCCCACGAGTTTTCCTTACCTCTGCAGGGGAAGGACTCTCTTCCATCTCTTTCTTAAATGCAAATTTAAAAAAACAAAACAAAAAAAACAAGCACAGACCCAGAAAAGTTCTGAGTTATTTTTAAAGGATAAACACTCGAATAATTTTTCTTGCATCTCCGGCTACACATATCACACATAAGAAAAGCAAAATTAAAACACAATCCAACACACACACACACACATCTTTCAGAGACCGAATGAGAACTGATCGTGGGCTACCCAAGGAGAGCTGCTGTTCTATTTATAGAACAAGAATGCTCAGAAAAAGACTGGTGGGTTTCAGCGGAAAAGGCTGGGGAAGAGATAAAGTCGGTATTTCTTTGAAGCTTTCTCAGAAACTACATTTCTTCTCCTGATTCACTGCTTGTGAATACTATAGATGTGTTGCAGAGTATTTTTAAACACTCGGTCAAAAGCAATGAACCAAAAGTGGTCAAGAAAATAACACCTCTGAATAATCCGCTATGTTTTGCATCAGGCAGCCTGTAACGAGCACCCACAGGAAACTGCAGGGCTGGCAGGGCTCCTCCTTACACCCCACAGAGCAAAGAGCCAGATTCAAACATCCAGATCTCAACTGCAGCTGGCTCAGGGCATGTTGGGCAGCCAGGCTCTCAGAATCATCCCGTCACGTTCTTTGCACAAACAAGAGGGCTGACTCTGTCCTACAAGCAATCCAGGACACTTTCGTTACCACCAGAGACGAGAAGAGTACACACACAGGCACTGAAAATCAGATGGAGTAGCAAGTGAGAATGTGAGCACTAGCCCACATCCAGACAGAGAGGAAGCAAATCCCCAGCTGGACTCCAGAGGTGAAACCCAGCAGAGCACTCAGCCTGAGCCTAAGCCACCCACTGCCCAGACAGACATGTGCCTGGCCACAGCGAGACTGCTTAGTCACCTGCTGCAGGGGAAGCTCAGAAACAAAGAAAGAACTGAGGAAGGCAACTCTGGAAGTGTCCTTAAAAGAGGCTTCAACCAGGAGGCAGAGAAATGCAAAAACAGACCCGGTGAGCCCTGGTCAAACCCACCTGCCCACCAGATTTCCTCTGTCTCTGAGGGAACGCATGTTCCCAGTCACAGGGTGAGGATGCCCCTCTCTAGTAAGGAAGTGGGAGCCCCTCCCTCATCAGTCCTTCACTCCCACCACAGTCACAGCACTGGTTGCACAGAGCCTGAGAGGGTCAGGAAGGCAGGGACAATGGCCAGGAAGGTGAGGAACAGGCCTAGATCACTGACAGCCAGGCCTGTGAGCCACAGGTCAAGGGGTATATATACACTTTTGAATGATGATTCTGGCCACAGTGTGGAGCAAAGAGAGAAGGCATAAAACCTAGAGGCAGGAAGAATACTCCAGAAACTCTTGTAAAAGAGCAGCCAGCAACAAGCGTCTGGGAGGAAGAGACATGACATAGTCATGCATGTTAGGGAAGAAGACCCACCACAGACAGAGGCAAGGAGGCAGGACAGAAAACCAGAATGATTCCAAGGGTCCTCATGGGGAGGATGTGGGCTTCCCTCTGGACATCCTGGCTCTAGGAGTCTTGAGAATGCTGGGCCAGCTGAGTGATATATGGTGGGGGGTATAAGAGAAAGTTTATGGGAGAGAAGCCTAAAGGCAGTCCCTTATGGATAAGGAATGGAATGAGAGGAAGTCCAGGGACCCAACCAGGAACCCCAGGACACCAACACTGGTGCAGAGAGGAGGCGGGAATCCAAAACAGGATGAGAAGAGTGAGCAAAAAACCAGGGAGCAGATGAAAAAGCACTGGGAAGACCTCGTGGATGTCAAATACGGTGGCAATGGGAGAAGTCAGAGGAGGACCTGCCAGGGGGAAGCCAGATCAAAGTGCACTGAAAGGGTTGTTTTATTAACATGCACGTTAACTATTTATAAGCATGGAATCAGACTGTACATACCGTACTTGAACTTCCTATTTTTTCTGTCGTGCTATAATGTCAGCACCCTTTCATATTAGTAAACATATTTTTAACAGCTACAGAGTATATATTTCACTGTGCAGATGTGTCTCACTCCACTGCTAGAACATTTAGAATACTTCCTGCTCAGCACCATCAACAATACTTCAAAGAGTACTGCTATAACGAAATGCATACACTGTCTTGGGCTATTCCTCAGAGCAAATTACTAGAAGTAGAATTGGGGGATCAAAGATAGCCCAGAAATAGGCCTGAAACTGACAGCAGCAGCATCACAGGTTAGAGGAGCAGAGAGACAAGTCAGTGAATGGGGCTGAAACATGGGCTGTTGAAGGACAAAACACAATGGTCCCTTCCCTCACAAACCACAGACAAGTCACTTCCAGACAGACTACAGATCCAATGCAAAAGGCAAAACTTTAAAAGTTTCAGCAAATGATATCGGAGAATTTCTTTATGACTTTGGGACTAGAAAAAGCTTCTTAAACAGGATTTTTAAAAATACTATACTATAAGACTACTAAAGCCAACTATATTTCAAATGAGAAATTCTGCTCATCAGAACCTTAACAAAAAAAAGAGGAGAAGCCACTTTCTGGGAGAAGATACGTGAGAGCCAGCATCCAGAATATTCTAATAACTTCTGCAAAAACAACAGTAACAAAGAAAAAGAAACTATTACAAGGAAAACTGGCAAAAGGCATGACCTGGAGTCAGCAGAATGGTGACTAAAAGATGTTGAATCATGGGCCTGACAAAAAGGAGCCCTGAGGGTGACATCCTAGTGCTCTGTTGGGTGCGTGGGTGCATGTGTGTACAACTTATTTACATACATTACAATTTATGTTGTCTGTTGTTAAAAAAAAAAAAAAAAAAGGAAAAACAAAGTTAATCAATAAAAGGATAGAAGTACAGCTCCAGGCAGAGCTTTGCTGATGCTATCAGTGTCTCATGCATGCAAGTGTGAAATTTCCCCATTTTCCTGACCACTACCTGCCTGAGGGAGGAGACAGGCTGCAGGCAAGCCAGGTAATAGAAGGGGGAATAGAGACAAAATAAAAGGAGTGAAAATTTAAGCAAATGTTCACTTCAGTCATCTACTTGTCCTTAAACGTTTTTAGTCCTTCAACAAAAAAATGGTATGGAACTAACTATGTTAGACAATACCATCCAAATTCACCAAGTCCAAAAAAAGTAGGAATGTTAGCATAAAACATTAATATACAAAAGGACTATTAAAATATTTCAATGGAAAGAAGCTAGAAAAATTTATTACCTTAAATGTGCAGAGCACTTTTCATGAGCATCTTCATATCTATTTGCCTTCTTAATACAACACTTATGGTCTACAAAACGGACACTAATATTCCAATTCACAAATAAGAGAACTGGTTACCAAGAGACTGAGTAATATGTTCAAGGTTAAACAGCTCATAACAGACCACAAAAGAAATGTCAGGCCTCCTTACTCTTATTTCGAACCTTCTTCTATGGTTTATAGTTTATGAACACCATAATTCATAAACAGGAAACAATAAAAAATAATCTGTTCAAAAAGCATAAAGCATGTACAACATATTCAAAGAATTACAGGTTATTTTAAACATTAAGTACTCATCACATTTACTACATACAGATGAGCCATTTTTACCTTTTAACCTTCATACCAGCTCTGGAGATTTGTTCTCATTTTACATATTAGGAAACAGAAGAATTAACTCATGCAAGGCCACACACAGTAAATGGAAGACCTGCACAACCAGACCAAAACTATTTGTTGGCAAAATGAAACCAGCATAAAAGTCTACTGATAAATCTGATTTAATTCAATTAGGCAAAGGTAAATTCCTTTACCTATTCAAAACACCACCCACTAGTTCATCCTGATTCCGAACTATCTGCAACTTATTGACAACCTACCTACCATCTGGTCTTATCACAGCCTATCAGAAGCTGAGGATGTTTGCACACAAAGGGGCACACCAAATGCTGCACATATTTGTGTCTGCGTGGCACCAACAACCAGCAGGAGAGACACGTAGGTAACTGCTCTGCTGGAGAATTCCTCTCAACTTTCAGAGCCAGGTTCTACATCGGATGCTGCCAATCTGATTCAAAAGCACCCCGCATTAGGTTTTTCCTAAAGACCCAAAATAATAACTTAGAGAAAAAGGACTGCCTTGCCCTGGCCAGGTAGCTTAGTTGATTGAAACGTCATCCGGATGGGTTTGATGCCCAGTCAGGGTACAAAAGGGGATCATCTAGTGAATGCATGAATGGGTGGAACAACAAATTGATGTTTGTTTCTCTCTCAAATCAATAAATAAAAATTAAAACAAAACCCAAAAAAAGGACTGCCTTTCTTTTCTTACTAATCAAGAGAACATAATTTCCCTTTTCCCAATGGTTTGCCTCCTTCAATGCAGTGCCACCAAGATTAAAGCTACCACATCCCAAAGCCCCTATGTCATTAGAGCAGGGGTTCTCAAACTTTTTAAACAGGGGGCCAGTTCACTGTCCCTCAGACCGTTGGAAGGCCAGACTATAGATTAAAAAAAAAACTATGAACAAATTCCTATGCACACTGCACATATCTTATTTTGAAGTAAAAAAACAAAATGGGAACAAATACAATATTTGTATTTGCATGTGGCCCACGGGCCGTAGTTTGAGGACCCCTGCATTAGAGGTTCCACTGAGAGGAAGGGAAAGGCCTCATTCCTGTCCCCACTATATGACGAAGGACAAGCAGAAGAGCCTAAAAGTAGCCCAAAATGTAATCCCCAACTCCCCAAAAGGGCTGCTCACAGATCTGCCCTTCATTTGGAGTCCACAGCCTCTTTCCCTACATCTGAGGGCACATCTTTTACTGTCTCCCTCCCCTCTTTGCTAACACGTTCTCAATTCTAAGTGGACTGGTTGTACCAAATGTTGCCCATCATCACAGTCCTAATCCCACTTCCTCAGTTCTGGCCACATAGCTCAGTCTTGGTCAAACAGACCTACACAGAAATCCTGCATAGGAGTTGCTTCATTAATATCTGGGAACACACGTGGCTTCAACTCCCCCTTCTTTCTTGCCTTGAATGTAGTCACTGTGTATAGAGCTATAGCAGCCATGTTGAGATCAAGAGGTGGCAAGCAACAGTCTAATGCTGGTAGTAAAGCAGAAATAATCTGGATCCTACCGGTGTCATCGATCTGCTAAATGCATTCCTGTCTAATAAAGGTGGTAGGCTGAGCTAGCTCAGTTGGGTCACCATCAGTGGCCACTATGATCACTAATGCTGGTATTCCAGGGTTTAAGAGCTTTCCACAGGTGATCCCACTTTATCTACACACCATCCTAAGGGAGGTATGGTAAACATCCAATTTCACAGAAACATGGGCAGGGAGATGCGAGACAGGGTCAGTATTTGTAGAGTGTCTACTCTATACCAGGAACTTAGTTATCATCAGCATTTTATTTAATCTTCACCACCCTGCGAACAGTTACCACCCCATTTCACTTATGAAGAAACTGAGGGTCAGAGAGAACCTGTATCAATAGAGAAGGGACAGAGGTCGGGCTCAAACCCAGGTCTGTCTGATTTCAATTCTAAGATTCATTATCAAGTGAAAAAAATATGTGCTTGAGCAAAGATTTTTTTTGTGTTTTTTTGTTTTGTTTTGTTTTTACAAGTTACCAGTAAGCAAGACTAACTATAGTCATAACTCCTCCCATTTTTCTGGGGTAAACATATGGATAAGTGTGCATGTATCAAGGCACAACCCAAGTTCTCTACACAGGAAGTGGGCCAACCTGAGTCACCAGTAGCAGGTGCAACATCCCAAATACACACAACACACGCAGTGGGGTTCAGTTAAGGCACCAAAGATTCACCGGAATCTTTGAGCCTACAAAGGAAAATCTGCCTCCTTATGGATAGTAGAATGAAATGCACTCTTTGTTTCAACAAATATTTATTGAACACTTAAATGCTAGCACTGCTGGGAATATGATGAAAGAGACGGGGACCCTTGACCTTTAAGGAAATTGCATGCTGATAGAGAGATACTTTTACAAAGTAAAAAGTACCATAAGAATTTGCTTTAAATAACAGAAAAAAGTAGGGTTGGAAGGTGGGGACAGATGAAACAAGACACAACGCACTGACGACTGTTTAGACTGGGTGATTAATCCAACTTCTCTCCCTACTTTTGTGTAAGTTAGGAAATTTCCATTACAGAGGTACAGACAGGATGCTCTGGTAACTCAGAAGTGAATGAAACACACCAAGGCTGGAATTCAAGGCATGAAACTGGAACTACTTGAGCTGAAAGCAGCCACTCTCCTACACTCCAGTTTCCCGATCTGCCCCTCCCACCTCAGGGGGTGCTGTATAGAGCAGGAAACACTCATATCCAACCAAACACTGCACAAATAAATGCACAGCAAGATCATAACTATCACTATCCTCCTCCCTGGGCACACGCTCGGTCCACTATTTCCTGCTGTTTTCTAACATCAGGTGGAAATAAAGTCCCTTGTTAAACAGCTCGAGGCCAGGCCACTGTGCATACTGGATGGCGATTACTTTACTTGAGAACACTCAAGAGTCCAGCCACTGCTAACACCCACCACTACAACCTGAAATAAGATCCTTCCAGTATGTTTTCAGTGTATTAAAAAAGTGGGTTACAGAACACACAAATTACTTAATAAGCTGCTTTCCCAAACCATATATTGTTCTGCTTTTATTTTGTTTTGTTCTCTACAGCCTATTTCTACTTAATTTATTCAAATGTACCCTGGCATAATTATGAACATATCTAAGAAACTGATGTTTCGTACATCAAATACTTTCAGTGTTGACTGGCCAGGTGGCTCAGTTGGTTGAGCATTGTCCTTTGCACAGAAATGTTGCCGGTTCGATTCCCTGTCAGGGCACATATCTAGGTTTCAGGTTCGATCCCCAGTCATGTACAGGGGGCACGTGATGGATGTTTCTCTCTCACATCAATGCCCCCTCCCCTTCCTCTCTCTAAGGATATACTCGGTGAGGATTTCTTAAAAAATCGTTTCAGTGTCAGGCTAATTTATATCAAGTCCTTGAACTCCCTGTTTAGATTTATTTTCAACATAGGAGTTAAAAATTGAGGCAAAGGAAAACATAGCTAAGATGTTCCATAAACTGTATACGTTTATTAGGATGCTATGAAATTTAAATCCTGTTTTTACAAGTCATGCCATTTTGTATATCTGGTTCCTTAAATTTAATCTGTTTTGATCCAACATTTGTAACCGTTCCAACTGTGTTTTAGGACATTCGAGAGAGGAGACTGAGGGCAGACTCTTCTCTATCTTCTGCTACAAGAGCACAGCATTCTAAACCATCATGTCACCATGCCACCATCAGGAATCTTCACTTCAAGGGTAGCATGCCATGCTTGTGTTTTATATAAAATAATAATGCTCATTTTAGAAAATGAAGGAAAATAGAAATAAAAGAAATCTCAATTGCACCACCCAGCACAATCCCTGAGATCAGTTTGCACACTTCCTTTGTCTTCCTTTCCCTGCACGTGCTTTGTACACAGCTGAATGGTATCCTGTGACACAATGCCTCTCTGTTTCCCCAACATCTCCAAGTACTGTCCACCCTACTGCCTTCCTCAATCACCTGCATGGCTTCATTAGGCACAGGAACAGCACCACACTCCACCATTCCCCAGTTATGTGACCTGGGGTTGCTGGGAGCCTCAGCCACCTCATGGCAATCGATGGTCAAGCAGTCATGAAGGTGAAATCAGACCACTCTGCATGGTGCACAGTGCAGGACCAGCACACAACAGGTGTCACCCTATTGTCATTAACTCACTGAGTCTTAAACTGGAGTGTTTCTGGATTTTCACCTTTTTATATTTAAAGGTGCAGTAAATTTGTCTGGCCAGTGTGGCCCAGTGGTTGAGTGTCAAACTATGAACCAGGAGATCACAGTTCAATTCCTGGTTCACATGCCTGGATTGCATGCTCAATTCTCCATGGGGGGCATGCAGGAGGCAGCCGATCCGTGATTCTCTCTCATTATAGATGTTTCTATTTCCTTCTCCCTCTCTGAAATCAATAAAAATATATTTTAAAATAAATGGGCAAAGCACTGGAATAGACATTTCTTCAAAGAAAATATACAAATGACCAACTAGCACATGAAAAGATGCTCAGCATCATTAGTCATTAAGGAAGTGAAAATTAATAAATACCATGAGATACCACTTTATACCCATCAGGATGGCCATAATTCAAAAACACAAAAAACAGACAAGTGTTGTTAGCAAAGTGCAGAGAAACTGGAACACTTTAACATTGCTGTAAAATGGTGCAGCTATTGTGGAAGACAGTTTGAAGCTTCCTCAATAAAGTAAGCACAGAATTACCCAGCAATTCCACTCTCTGAGCATATACCCAAAAGAACGGAAAGCAAACATCCAAATAATAACTTGTTCATAGCAGCTCTATTCACAATAGCCAAAGGGTAAAAGCATTTCTAAGATAGATCAACAGGTGAACAGAAAAATAAAATGTGGCCTATCTATACAATGGAATATTATTCGGCCATAAAAGGAATTAAGTACTGCCCATCGGCGTGTTTCAATGGACTGAGCACTGACCCATGAACCAAGCATTCACTGGTTCGATTCCCAGTTGGGGCACATGCCCAAGTTGTAGGCTCAATCCCCAGTAGGGGGTGTGCAGGAGGCAGCCAATCAATGATTCTCTCTCATCATTGATGTTTCTATCTCTCTCTTCCTTTCTGAAATCAATAAAAATGTATTTTTGTTAAAAAAGGAATGAAGCACTGACACATGCTACTATGCTAAGGGAAAGATGCAGACACAAAAGGACACATATTGGATAACTCCATTTTTATTAAATGTCCAGAACACACAAATCCATAGAGATGGAGAGCAGATTGGTGGTGGCCTGGGACAGAGGGGAGAATGGGGACTGACTACTTAATGGGGAAAGGGTTCCTATGTAGGGAACTAAATAGCAGTGATAGCTGCACACATTGTTAATATACTTAATGCCGCTGAACTATAAATTTGCAATGGTTGAAATTGTAAATTTTAAAAAAAGAAAAAGAGAGTGGCCCTCTTCTTGCCACAGGACAAATCACTGTTCATCCTGGAGCCTGCGCTGTGCCTCACCCTAATGGGGCCAGAGGAAGTAGGTTTAGGAAAACCACCAACATAGGCACCCTTCACCTTCTATGCAGAAACGCAGAGCCAGCCAGAAGGAGGTGGCAGGTGACCCAAAACAACCCACTACTCAGACCAAAGGGGCAGAGAAGCCTGCTCAGAGCAATAGTGGTCAGCACTGTGGCCAGTCTCAGATGGGACAGCCAAGCAAACAGCTAATGGCAGTTCAAACCCACAGATTAGCAAACACCATTCAAGGATAATAAATCAGAACAAAAAAGTGGAAGGGTGGATGGTTGGAGATATACCATAAAGCACATACAGAAATCTGAAATGAATTATTATAGAAAATGGAAGACTTTAAAAAATATGTGCTTTTATATATATACTAGAGGCCCGGTGCACAAAAATTTGTGCACTCGGGGAGGGGGGGGGGATCCTCAGCCCGGCCTGTGCCCTCTCGCAGTCTGGGACCCCTCGGGAGATAATGACCTGCTGGCTTAGGCCTGCTCCCGGGTGGCAGAGGGCAGGCCCAATCCCTAGGTGCAGCCCCTGGTCGGGCTCAGAGCAGGGCCGATTGGGGAGTTGGGCGCCGGCCCCTGTCATGCACAGAGCAGGGCAAATCAGGGGGTTGGGGCACTTCCCCCTGTCACTCACAGAGCAGGGCCCATCAGGGGGGTGGGGCTCTGTACCCTGTCATGCACAGAGCAGGGCCATTCAGGGGGTTGGGGCGCTGCCCCCTGTCACGCACAGAGCAGGGCCCATCAGGGGGTTGGGGCGCCGCCACTCTCACACTCAGGGCAGGGCCGATGGGGAGGTTATGGCTCTACCCCGTCACACACAGAGCCACAGGGCGATCAGGGGGTTGGGGAGCTCCCCCCTATCAGGCACAGAGCAGGGCTGATCAGGGGGTTGGTGCGCCCTTCCCTGTCACGAACAGAGCAGGGTGGATAGGGAGGTTGTGGCCCCGCCCTCTGTCACACACAGAGCCGCTGGGCGATCAGGGGTTTTGGGTGCTGCCCCCTGTCACGCTGATCCCCGTGCCGGGAGGCCTCGCGGCTCCGCTGATCCCGGTGCTGGGAGGCATATTACCCTTTTACTATATAGGGTACAGGCCTGGTGCACGGGTGGGTGCCGGCTGGTTTGCCCTGAAGGGTGTCCTGGATCACAGTGGGGGTCCCCACTGGGGTGCCTGGCCAGTCTGGGTGAGGGGCTGAGGGCTGTTTTCAGGCTGGGGGTGACTGAAGCTCCCAACCGCTCCTTTTTTTCTTATTCTTTTTTTTATTCTGGGCCAGCTTTAGCTTTGAGGCTTGACTCCAGCTCTTAGGCCTCCACTGCTGAAAGTAGGTTTCTGGCCTTTGCTTACAATGTTGTGATCCTGCTGGCTGAAGCCCGGCAGACTAAAGCAGGTTTCTGGGGTTTTGTTTAGTTTCTATATTTGTTACATAGTTGCTTAGAGTTGCAGCTCAGAGGCCTGCAGCGGCAGGCGGGGAACATTGGAGTCCTCTGTCACTGAAGCAAGCAAGCCTCGTGTTAGTTTCAAGCTGCCTGACTGCCGGCCGCCATCTTGGCTGGCAGTTAATTTGCATATTGCCCTGATTAGCCAATGGGAAGGGTAGCGGTTGTACGCCAATTACCATGTTTCTCTTTTATTAGATAGGATATATACTAGTAGCCCGGTGCACGAAATTCTTGCACATTAAAAGAGAATTAATTAGCGGAGATATTTTAATATTGCTATTTGCCCTTTCTCTATAATAGAAGTGTGAGAGATGAAAGGAAATTAGTAAAATGTATATGAAAATAATATATAAATTTATTAATAAATAAACAGTAACAAAAGGATATAACAGAGGCATGATATAAAAATGACAAAAACATGATATGAAAACAACAAAAACATGATATAAAAACAACAGTGATGCAAACAATGACTGATAAAGTGATTAAACTTATTCTACTATCTCCCTGTACACCACATTAAGAGTGAAAACACTTTCAAAGTGCTTGACTAATTTCCCTTGTGATGAAGTATTTAGAACTTTAACTGTAACATCACATGCTCTTCAAACTAGAGAGGAAGCAACATATATATAAATGACCATGTGCAAAAACGGGTTCAGGTAGGAATATGCCTACTCTGTCTAGAGTTTGTCCTTGTGATTTATTAACAGTCATCACAAATGCTGGCATCACGGGAAACCGTCATCGAATCAATTTAAATGGGAGGCCAGTGTCAGATGGGGACAAATTAATTCTTGGAATCAGAACAACCTCTTCCTCTGCAGATCCTGTTAATACTTCAGCTTCAATAATGTTAGGTCGTAACCTTTTGATAATAAATCTGGTACCATTACAAAGACCCCACTTACTATTGAGATTTCTCAATAGCATGATGATTGCACCCACTTTCTTTTTTTTTTTTTTTTTTTTTTTTAAATATATTTTATTGATTTTTTGCAGAGAGGAAGGGAGAGAGATAGAGAGTCAGAAACATCGATGAGAGAGAAACATCAATCAGCTGCCTCCTGCACATCTCCCACTGGGGATTGTGCCTGCAACCCAGGTACATGCCCCCGACCGGAATCGAACCTGGGACCCTTCAGTCCGCAGGCCGACGCTCTATCCACTGAGCCAAACCGGTTTCGGCTGCACCCACTTTCAATTTTAATTTATTACACGGCATTCCCGAGGAGTAATACTATTAAGAAATTTGATGGGAAAATTTTCCTTTTCAGCATCATCTGTGGAATCAATGGAACCATCACTCAAATATGTGTGAAAATCTCCATCAAGTATATCCAAAATGTCTTCATTTAATTTTTGAACATGCTCATTTTTTGAACAAAGAATTACACATTTAGATATATTTTTAATATTACCTATAGATATAGTATTTCCAAAGGTAGCTTCAATAATAGATCCATTACAGGGGATTTCAATAATATCCACTATAAGCAGAATCCTCTTTGATCTCATATTTTTTGTAAGAGACAACTTTCTGAAACATCCCCAAACATTGCAGTACTTTAAACTCGTTTGTACTATGACCGATTCCATAGCATGCAGTTCAATACTGAGACATTGTCAAAAATCCCCTCCAAGAAGGAGAACTTTCCCACCAAATACAACATTCAAACTCATAATTTCTCCTAGAAATCTGTCTATGGCGTTTATAGCATGACTGGATCCCATAGTGCATTCATCAATAATGAGTTGGGCCTTTTTAATGGTTTTAGCAACTTCACTCTTTATATTGAGTCTAGAAATTGAAGTTTCATTTAATGGAATCAGTAATTTAAATTGGGAATGAAAGGTGCTTCCACCGAGAAGTAAATTTGCAACAATTCCTATAGACACTGTGGGTAAAACAGAACCACCACGACCTCTAATATAATGTATTAAAACTTTATACAGATATGCAGGTGAACAGGATTCCTAGCTGGCAGGCCCCTGACCGCAAGCTGGCCACCTGCCAATTCTGTGAGGAATGGGGCTCCCTCCTCCCTCCTGTCAGGGTCCGGGGTGCAGGTGAATGGGGTTCCTGGCTGGCAGGCCACTGACAGCAAGTTATCCAACAGCAGATTCTGTGAGGAATGGGCTGCCTCCTCCCTACTGTCAAGGTCTGGTTTGAAGGCCAGACTAAGTACTTCCACGCTCCGCTCCGAGGGCGGGTTCCTGCCTGAAACCTCGCTGGGGGAAGGCGCAGCCATTTTCAAGACGACCCCTGCAGGCTAACTTCCTTCCGGTTGGTCGAGCTTCGGGACATGATGTTACACCCAGGGTTTTTATATAAGTAGATTTTCTAATTGACTTCAGAGAGGAAGGAAGAGGAAGAGAAATAGAAACATCAATGAGAATCACTGATTGGCTGCCTCCTCCACACCCTTTACTGGGGATCAAGCCCGAAAACCCCAGCATAACCCCTGACCAGGAATTGAACCATGACTTCCTGGTTCATAGGTCAACACTCAACCATTAGGCCACACCAGCTGGGCAATATGTTCTTGTAAGATTACATGAAGATTAGTGCCTCTATTAACAAATTTAAGTTAATTCTTTTTAAATATAGAGACAAACAAAATAAGAACAGGATGAATTTAAAGGAAACAACCTAAGATAAAGGCCATGATTAGAAAAGGAAGCAAATCATCACATCTCAGCAGAATTAAAATCCACATGGAAGGGGCAAAAGGGAAAAGTGTACACTGAAAAAAATGTCACTGGTGGTGTACAAAGCAAAATGGAGATGCTCACAGAATGTTGTAGGACAGAGCAGAGATGAGAAAAGCTCCTGGTGAAGGGACAGACTGCCTAACCAACAGTAATAAAGAACCAACTAAAAGAAATACAAAATAAATAAAGATTCAAAAATCAGAGATAGAGAAGACAAAAACTCTCCAATTCATTTTAATACAACCAAAAAATGAAAAGCAAAGAGCTGATGTGCTGAAATCACAGGGCACTGTCTATCCCAGGCATAGGGGAGAGACGGGCAGTGACACAAGTGGCTCCTGGGCCAGCCACCTCAACCACAGGACAAAAGCTGTCCACTCTGCCCCGCAACCCCACCTCTGGTTTACATCCAGAAAATTAAAAGACAGGTTGTGTCACAGTAAGCAAACATTCAAAGACCAAAGAGCCAGCCTGAGGAGGCTCTCTTGGGAAAACGGGGATAATGTTGTGAGCATCAGAAAGAATGACTGACAGTCAAACACTGAATAAAAACAGCCATGAATCCACAGTGGCACACATACACACCCTAGAGAGGAGAGGGGGGAGAGTGAGAGAGAGAGGAGGAGAGGGAAATTGACATTTGCCTCCATTGGGGATGACTATTGTACCAAATCCTTGCTTTGAAAATTGGTAATTATATATCAAACTAGAGGCCCGGTGCACAAAAATTTGTGCACTCGGGGGGGAGGGGGGTCCCTCAGCCCAGCCTGTGCCCTCTCGCAGTCTGGGACCCCTCGGGAGATAACGACCTGCTGGCTTAGGCCTGCTCCCGGGTGGCAGAGGGCAGGCCCAATCCCTAGGTGCAGCCCCTGGTTGGGCTCAGAGCAGGGCCGATTGGGGAGTTGGGGTGCCGCCCCATCATGCACAGAGCAGGGCGGATCGGGAGGTTGCGATGCCACCCTCAGTCACGCTCAGGGTAGGGCCGATTGGGGGGTTGGGGCACTGCCCTCTGTCATACTCAAGGCAGGGTCAATGGGGAGGTTGCGGCGCCACCCGCTGTCACGCACAGAGCAGGGCCAATCAGGGGGTTGGGGCGCTGCCCCCTGTCACTCACAGAGCAGGGCCCATCAGGGGGGTTGGGGCTCCGTACC
Organism: Myotis myotis; assembly: GCF_014108235.1. NCBI lineage: Eukaryota > Metazoa > Chordata > Mammalia > Chiroptera > Vespertilionidae > Myotis > Myotis myotis. The sequence continues at coordinate 32,508,705 of NW_023416390.1, read as the reverse complement.
CTGTCACGCACAGAGCAGGGTCGATCACGGGGTTGGGGCGCTGCCCGCTGTCATGCACAGAGCAGGGCCCATCAGGGGTTGAGGAGCTCCCCCGTCACTCACAGAGTAGGGCCGATAGGGGAGTTGGGGCACCACCCCCTGTCACACACAGAGCAGGGCGGATCAGGAGGTTGGGGCACCGCCACTGTCACACTCAGGGCAGGGCCAATGGGGAGGTTATGGCTCTACCCCGTCACACACAGAGCAGGGCCCGTGGGGGGCAGTTGGGGCGCCACGCTCTATCACCCACAGAGCAGGGCCGATCAGGGGGTTGGGGCACCGCCACTCTCACACTCAGGGCAGGGCCGATGGGAAGGTTACAGCTCTACCCCATCACACACAGAGCAGGGCCTGTGGGGGGGTGGGGGTTGGGGCGCCGCACCCTGTCACACATAGAGCCGCAGGGCGTTCAGGGGGTTGGGGAGCCCCCTCCATCAGGCACAGAGCAGGGCTGATCAGGGGGTTGGGGCGCCTTCCCCTGTCACGAACAGAGCAGGGCGGATAGGGAGGTTGTGGCCCCGCCCCTTGTCACACACAGAGCTGCAGGGCGATCAGGGGGTTTGGGCACTGCTCCCTGTCACACTGATCCCGGTGCCGGGAGGCATATTACCCTTTTACTATATAGGATAGAGGCCTGGTGCACAGGTGGGGGCTGGCTCGTTTGCCCTGAAGGGTGTCCTGGATGGGTGGGGCTCCCCACTGGGGTGCCTGGCCAGTCTGGGTGAGGGGCTGAGGGCTGTTTTCAGGCTGGCGGGTGACTGAAGCTCCCAACTGCTCCTTTTTTTCTTTTTTTTTTCTTTATTCTGGGCCAGCTTTAGCTCTGGCTCCAGCTCTGAGGCCTCTGCTGCTGGAAGCAGGTATCTGGTTTGTTTGCGTTCTATAATCGAAACACTGTATCAACTCCAGCTCTGTGATCCCGGCTGGCTGAAAGCCCGGCTGGGGTTTTGTTTAGCTTCTATATTTGTAACTATGTTTCAAACTGCAAGCTTAGAGGCCGGCAAGGCAGGCGGGGAACGCTGGAGTCCTCCGTCACTAAAGCAAGCAAGCCTCATGTTAGCTTCAAGCTGCCTGGCTTCCGGCTGCCATCTTGGCTGGCAGTTAATTTGCATATCGCCCTGATTAGCCAATGGGAAGGGTAGCGGTCGTACGCTAATTACCAAGTTTCTCTTTTATTAGATAGGATTGACAATTATCCTGCCTTTTTAGCTTCTCCAGTTAAGTGGAAGAATTTCCAGAAGAAAACCAACAGATAAATGTGGAAGCAATGGAAGAAAGGGCATGGTGGGGATCTCCATTTTGCCGACTCTCTCAATAAAACTGACTCAGGCAAGTATCATGTATGAATGCTGAAAAACATTTGGTTATCAGTTGTTGGACAAAAGGATATTTTCACAGTGTCCAGTTATCACCTCATAGATTACTTCCTAACTGCCAAGAGGGAGATCCACATGTCCAAAGGAAATGTCTAGCATCTGCACATAAACCCAATGAACACACATCAACCTGAATATAACCAGTCTTCAAACCTCTTACTTTCGGTTTACAGCAAACACAGAGGATGAAAGAACAATGAAAAAGAAACCACAAGGAAGCAATCAGACAAATCCAGAAACAGATTTTACAAGATAACTGCCCTCCTCTCTTCAAAGTCAGTGTCATAGAGGGGAGGGCAGGGAGAAGGTTTGTGGGGAGAGCTGTTCTTAGTTAAAAGACTAAGAGATACAAGTAAATACAATGCATGAATTTTGACAGGTATCAGGTTCCCAAAAGTCAGGCTATGAAAGACATTTTTGGTTCAGTTGGGGAAATCTAAAAACTATGTGGATATTAGAAAATTACAATTAACTGTCTAGGTATAATACTATATAGAAAAATTCCTTATTTTTAAGTGTCCTTATTTTTATTATTTCTAATTGATTTCAGAGAGAAAGAAATATCATTGTGAAACATCAATCGGTTACTTCCCACATGCACCGCTACTGGGAATCGAACCTGCAACCTGGGTATGTGCCCTGATCGGAAATCAAGCCTGCCACCTTTTGGTGCAGCGATTCTCAACCTGTGGGTCGCAACCCCTTTGGCGGTCGAACGACCCTTTCACAGGGGTCGCCTAAGACCATCCTGCATATCAGATATTTACATTACGATTCATAACAGTAGCAAAATTACAGTTATGAAGCAGCAACGAAAATAATTTTATGGTTGGGGTCACAACATGAGGAACTGTATTTAAAGGGCCAGAAGGTTGAGAACCACTGTTCTGGTGCATAGGATGATGCTCAAACCAACCGAGCCATACCAGTCAAGGCAAAAGTCCTTATTTTTAGGAGTGTAGTTGTAATAACGGTGTATAGGAATATGTCATTTTTAAGATATGCATGCTGAGCTGTTTAAGGGTATATTGTCCTGATGTCTACAAATCACCTTCAAAAGGTTTAGCAAATTTTTATTATAACCACTGAATTTGTTATTATTATATTCAATACCTATGGGTAACATTATTTGGAAACATTAATTATTAAATCTTGGTAGTAGGTATATTGGGTGTATACTACTATTATTATTTTTACATTTTTCATAATAAAAAATTTTTTAAAGGGCTTTCTTTGTAAAGACAGTCTTCACAGACTGGTGCAACTATTACAAAGGATAAGAATAAAGAGATTTTAATAACATGGAGAAATGCTTACAACATTTAAGTAAAAACTTACACAGTTTCATTTCAATTAAATTATACATATCCAGAAAAGAGTGGAGAAGGAAATACAAAAGTCATGATAACGATAGTGCTGGTGGAGCTCTGGGTGCTGAGATCAGCGGCTTACCTTCTTACCCATCACTCCATCTCCCCACTCCTACTCTGACTGGTCCTCTTCCCCTGCCCACTTCCTAAACGCCAACAACCAGAGCCTGACCAGGCCCTCTGCCACTGGCCCACTGTTCTCACTCAGGCTCAGAGGAACTGGAAAAAACTGTGAGGGGCTGGAGGGTACCGTAGGAAGAGGTACAACCTGGAATCTATGAGACTTGGCATACTGGCAAGTCACCTAACTGCTCCAAGTCTATATCCCTCACCTGTGAAATTAGGGTAGTTGAGCATAACAGGACCCAGGATACCAGGCAGCAGAGCTCAGAGAGAACAAAATCCAAGATGGTCCTAAATAGTCCTCAACTACAGTTCCTTATCTTAGAAAAGAGCTCCATTACCCAGCTAGTTATGTAAACCACAAGCCTTCTCTTCCCCAACATCCACACCAAAACCATCACCAAGTTCTGACCATGTCAAATCCAACCAATTCTCTCCACCACCACAACCCTGGTCCAAGCTACCATCATCTCTTACCACATGGTCAGCCACCATCACTCAAGCAGCCACAACACAGCCGGAGCAATCTTTTCAACCTGGATCGGGTTATGTCTGTGTATTAAAATCTTAAAGCAATAGTAGCCCACTACTACTAACATGGTTCTCCTACCCAGCTCCCAGCCTCACAGCACAACCAAGGTCTCCTTGACGCTTGCTAACTCTATCCACACCAGCTTTCTTTTAGTCCCTAGATTTCCCGAAGCTCTTTCTGGCCACAGGGCCTTTGCATGACTCTGACCAGCTACCACCTTTTCATTCATTTATTAATCCTTTAAAACAAAATTTTCTCATTATAAAATAGCACATATAAACATAAGTCCACAAAACAAAAATGTATAATTATCACAAATTGATAGCCCAACTAAACACCACCTAGGACTAGGTCAAGAAACAGAACGGGGGGGGGGGGGGGGGGAGGTTAGGGGTTAATGGGGGGGGGGGGATGAGGACACATTTGTAATACCTTAACTAATAAAAAAAAAGAAAGAAAGAAACAGAACACTACCAGCACTCCACAAGCTCCTTCTCCCATGGACCATCCAATCGCTACCCGTCTTTCCCACCATCAGGAATTCTCTGGTAATCATTTCCTTGCACATAAGCTTAAATACACAAGCAAGCAAGCCTAAACCCCTTAGTATCCTCTCTGTTCTGACCTGGATATAAATGAAATCATACAGAACATATTCTTTCATGTCTAGCTTTTTTGGCCAGACAACTTTAATGCAGTGATTAATCCTTAAATCAGCAAGTAGCAATTTATTTCCATTGATGTGTAGTGTTCTCTTATAAGGACATGCCATCATTTATCTGTTCTACTATAGGTAGACATTTGAGTTGCTTCCACTTTTGAGCTATTACAACTACTAACACTAATTATATTCTTGTGCATGCCCCTTGGAGTACACTTGCTTATATAAGCTGTTAGATATATACTTGCAAGTAAAATTGCCAGAATGTCTTCTAAAGTGGTGTTACCAATTTAATAGATGAGTGGTCCCTTGCTCCATTCAGCCACAGGGCCACATTTAAATAAACGAGGCATGTGGTCTGCCGACCGCAAGTTTGACATGCTTTGCTCCACAATCAGTGATGGCGAACCTATGACATGTGTGTCAGAAGTGACATGCGAACTCTTTTTTTGGTTGATTTTTCTTTGTTAAATGGCATTTAAATATAGAAAATAAATATCAAAACTATAAATCTTTGTTTTACTATGGTTGCAAATATCAAAAAATTTCTATATGTGACACAGCACCAGAGTTAAGTTAGGGTTTTTCAAAATGCTGACACGCAGAGCTCAAAAGGTTCGCCATCACTGCTCCACATCCTTACCAATACCTGGAAGAGACACCAAACGGAAGAGATGCATAGGGAAAGGTATAGGCATAGACCGAGCTTCCATGCCCTCTTTGCATATGCCACCCTCCCAGCACATTAATGTGTTCACCAACCCTCAATCTCTCCGGTTTGAGAGTTTTTACAACTCAATCTCCAACCCGCCTCTGCTACGGGGAAGATGAGGAGGTAAAGCTGAAAGTTCATACCTCTAATCACTTGTTTGGTCTTTCTGGTGACCAGCTCCCATCCTGAAGGGGTCCCTACGCTGAGTCAATTCATTAGCATAAAGTCAAGTATAGTCAAAAGGGGCTCGTTATGAATAGGGAAAGACACTCCTATCACCAAGGAGCTCTGTGTCAGGAACCAGGGACAAAGAGCAAATATATTTATTATACCACACAGAAATACAGATTTTTGTACACTGTCCTTGAATCCAGCACCCCTGCTATATTCATTTATTTATTATAACTTATCTGTATACTTGTAGATCTAAGGCAATGTTTCTATCATCTGCAAATAATGATGCTATTTTCTTCCTTTCCAATCCTCATACCTTTATTTCTTTTTCTTGCATTACTGCAAATGTTGAATTGCAATAGTGATGGTGGACATCCATTTCTTGTTCCCATCTCATGAGGAAAGCTATCAACATTTATCACTAGGCTTGAGGTTTGCTGCTTTTGTAGACACTCCTGATTAGATTATGGGGGTTTCCCTATTCCAGGAGAGGGCAAAGCAGTCCATGAGCAAACCCAGCACATCGTCCTTTTTTGTAAAAAACACAGCCATGCCCATATTGTCTATGGTTGCTTTACACTACAAAGCAGAGCTAAATAGTTGCCACAGGAAATGTATATAGTCCACAACGCTTTAAATATTTACTCTCTGACCCTTTACAGACACTCTCCCTATTCCAATTTGAATATGAATGTTGAATTTTCTCAAAATGTTTGTGGTTTTTTGCATCTATTGAGATGATCATACATTCTGTTTAGGAAATTTTCACCTATGTTCATTGTTATATTGGTCTGAATTCTTCCTTTCTTGTAATGACCATATCAAGTTTTATACTGTGGATGAAAGGGGCCACATACTAACCTGACTAACTCAGGAAAGGCCTACGCGGAGGCCTTACAAACTCAGAGACCTAAAGTAACCACAAAGGATGGTCTGAAATTTAAACTGTTTTAATTAAAAAGCAGTTTGTAGTGGGTAGTCAATCATATCTTAGGCCAGTATCTTCCCTGACGAAAATCAACTTTCTCCCACCTCCCTAATCTATCACCAATGGATTTCATGTAACCCACTTACGTCTCCTCCTTTGATGATAATTTATACAACCACCACCCTCTGGTTTCCCGGGGATTGTCGACAGTTTGGCTCAAATAAACTCACAAAAATTCTTTACAAGTTTGAATGTTTCTTACGTTAACATTACTATTCAAGTTTTGTTGGTCTCATAAAAAGATATAGAGTGTTCCCTCTTTTACCATTTCCTGGAAGTGTTTACTATGTAACACTGTTGTTATTTCTTTCTTACATACTTAGAATTCACTGGAAAAGTCATCTGGATCTACTGGAAGATTTTAAATTATGGATTCAATATCTTTAATAGTTATAAAACAATATGCAATTTCTATTGCTTGTGTCAGTTTTAAGTTGTGTTTTTCTAGGAATCTGTCCACTTTTTCTAAATTTTCATTTTAGTTGTAAAAGTACTTGTAATACATTTTAATTCTTTCTAATTGTCTGTAGGACCTTCTATGATGTCCCTTTTCATTTCTAACATTATTCCTGCTGGAGTTTGTCAATTTTATCAGATTTTTCTAATCAATTTTTGCCTTTGTTGATCCTCTCTAATGTTTTCCATTTCATTAAATACTGTTGGCTATTTCCTCCATGCTATTTTCTCTGAATTTAATGTGTTGTTATTCTTCTAACTACCTGATACATATATACCTAGTTCATGGATTTTCAGCATGTCTTATTTTCCAATATAAATGCATTTAAAGGCATAAACTTCCCTCTAAAGATGACTTCAGCTGTATTCCATTAGTTATATATGATACTAGCTGCTCCCGCTCATCCGGGCCCCACTACGCCTGCTGCCGCCACTCAGCTGCGGTCTCTGGTGCGCCCCGTCCTAGGGTGATACTGCCACGCCCATGACCAAGAAGGGGCCGCTGGTCCTGATGCTGGTCCCAGTCTGGATGGGGGAGGGGCGCGCAGGGGGAGGCCCAGGCCACTACAGCTGCACTTGCCAGCCATGAGCCCTGTGTCTGGCACCTGTTGGTCAGCTGAATGGCGCTGAGTGTCTGCCCCCTGGTGGTCAGTGTGCATCATAGCTACCGGCTGAACGGTTGCTTAGGCTTTTAGATAGATAGATAGAAAGATAGATAGATAGATAGATATTTTGCTATTATTCAACTCAAAATATTTTCTAGCTTTCTTTGACTCATAAGTTAATTAAAAATAGATTTCTAAATTTCTAAATACATGGGAATTTTCATTTTATTGGTTTCTAGCTTAATTCCATTTAGAGAACAGTCTATATAATTTCAATCACTTCATATTTGTTGAGAATTGCCTTGTGGCCAGCATAATGTGCCTTTTATACTGCATAAATGCACTTTTATGTGCATTTGAAAATAATTTTATTCTGCCCAGCCAGTATGGCTTGATGGTTAAGGGTCAACCTATGAACCAGGAGGTCATGGTCAGGGCACATGCCCAGGTTGCAGGCTCAATTCCCAGTAGGGGGCATACAGGATACAGTAGACAGCCAGTCACTGATTCTCTCTCATCACTGATGTTTCTATCTCTCTTTCCCTCTCCCTTCTCTGAAAAAAAAAATATATATATATATATATATATACACACACACACACACACACACACACACATATATATATATACACACACTTACCACTGATTTTCAGGGAGAGTGGAAGAGAAAGAGAAAGACAGAGAGAAATATCAATGTGAGAGAAACATCATTGGTTGCCTCCTGCATGCACCCACCAGGGCCTGGGCCAGGAGGAGCCTGCAACCAAGGTATGTGCCCTTGACCAGAATCGAACCTGGGACCCTTTGGTCCACAGGTGGAAACTCTACCCACTGAGCCAAACCAGCTAGGGCAAAATATATATATTTTTTAAGAAAATAATTTGAGCCGAAACCAGTTTGGCTCAGTGGATAGAGCGTCGGCCTGCGGACTGAAAGGTCCCAGGTTCGATTCCGGTCAAGGGCATGTACCTGGGTTTCGGGCATATCCCCAGTAGGAGATGTGCAGGAGGCAGCTGATCGATGTTTCTCTCTCATCGATGTTTCTAACTCTCTATCTCTCTCCCTTCCTCTCTGTAAAAAATCAATAAAATATATTTAAAAAAAAAAAAAAAGAAAGAAAAAAGAAAATAATTTGATTCTGCAATTGCTAGGTGCAGTGCTCTATATATGTCCACTAGGTAAGTTTAATACTTATGCTGCTCAGTTCTTCTACATTTTTACAAACGTTTTATCTGCTTATCATAACAGCAGCTGAGACAGTTATGTTATAATATCCCACTATGGCCCTGGCCAGCGTTGCTCAGTGGTTGGAGTGTCAGCCCGAGAACCAAAGGGCCATGGGTTTGAGTCCAGTGAAGGGCATTCACCTGGGTTGCAGGTTCCCTGTCCCATTTGGGGGAGTGCGGGAGACAACCAATTGATGTGGCTGTCTCTCCCCCTCCTCCCTCCCTTCTACTCTAAAATCAATGGAAAAAATATTCTCCCAGTGAGGATTAACCAAAAAAACCCCACTGACTGCGGATTTATTTCTATTACAGTTGTATTGATTTTTGAAGTGCATGAGGATTTTAATTATACCTGAAATAAACCATTTAACATTTATCAGTATATCTTTATCTCTAATATATTTTGCCTTCAAAGCCTATTTTGTCTGATATTAAAATAGCTACATCAACTTTCTTTTGGTTAGTGTGTGCGTAGTATTTTTTTCCATTCTTTTACTTTCAATCTTTTTTTTTTTTTTTAAATATATTTTTATTGATTTTTTACAGAGAGGAAGGAAGAGAGACAGAGAGCAGGAAACATCGATGAGAGAGAAACATCGACCAGCTGCCTCCTGCACACCCCCCACCGGGGATGTGCCGCAACCAAGGCACATGCCCCTGACCGGAATCGAACCCGGGACCCTTCAGTCCGCAGGCCGACGCCCCATCCACTGAGCCAAGCCAGTCCTGGCTACTTTCAATCTTTTGATGTGCTTTTATTTTAAATGTCTCTTTTAAATAGCCCTAGTCAGGTTTTGTTTTCTTACCTAACAATCTGTCTTTTCATTGGAGCATTAGAGTCCATTTACATTGAATGTGATGACTGATACATAAAGATTTAAGTCTATCAATTCACTGTTTGCTTTCTATTTGTTCTGCTTGCTCAATGTTCCCTTTTCTCGCCTTTCCTGCCTTCTTTCAAATTTAGAAATTATTCAATTTTTTACTTGCCTTTTAGCTTTAATATAATATAGTCTTTCACAATTTAGTGGCTGCCACACAGATTACATGTATCTGAGACTTGTCTAACATTAATGGTTCTTTTTCCTGGAAATGCAAGGACTTTAAAATAGTTTTATTCCATTTATCTCCTTTCTGACTTATACTCCATTGTTGTACATTTTAATCTATAGATATTTTAAACCCAAAGACATAATTAATTTTTACAGTCAATAATCACTTGGTCTTTTCCACATAAATACACTTTTTGTTGCTCTTCATTTCTTCCTGCAACTCTAACCTTTCACCAGAGATCATTTTCCTTCAGCCAAAAACAAAGAAAAAAATACCTTAGTGTTTCCTTTAACGTGGGTCTGCTCACCAAAAAATTGTTTTTATTTATTTGAAATGTCTCTATGAAGGATTTCTTTGGTGAGTAAAGAATTCCGTGTTCACAGTTTCTTTCACTTAAATTTCAGTCGACTTGTTTTCCATGGTTTCTGTTCAGAACACAGCTGTTGCTCTTGTGAAGGTAATCTGTCTCCAGATGCTTGCAAGACTCCTTCTCATCTATGGTTTTCAGCAGTTATATCATGAAGTGACTGGCTGTGGTTTTCTTTGTGTTCATGGGGTTATCGTTTCTGTGGACGTAAGTACCTTAAACAGTTGTGGGAAATTCTCAAGCATTATCTTTTCAAATATTGTTTCAGCCCAATTTTGTCTCTCCTCTCTTTCTGAGATGACAACTGAACACACGTTAGACTTCTCATATTATCTCTATCTCCTACCCTGTTCACCTAAATTTTCCATGTCTCCAGGCTTTCTTGTGGGTATGTTGAGCTATCTGTTGGCCATTAAATTCTTTCTTCAGCTGTGTCTAATTTACCCTTCCTTTGAGAATTTAGCTTTATTACATTTTTCAGTTTTAAATTTTTCATTTGGTTCTTTTTTAGTTTCTAAGTCTCTGCCAAAATTCTCAATCTGGTCTTTATCTCCTCTTTATTTGGAAATGGGGTCTTTGCAACATAATCAGTCAAGGATTTTGAGATGCATAGTTGTTTGAAAGTCTGCATCTGATATCTGGAGCCCCTATTAAACCGTCTTCATAGTCTATTGTTTGTATTTGTTTTAACTCATGTAGCCTTGCCTCCCTGTTTGTCTATTTTTTATTGTAGCCAGACACTGAATTTACAACAGGGCTTGTGAAAATGACTGGAGGACTGTATGGTATTATCGCTTCTACAAAAGATTAATTTCAGAGACAGGACACAATGTGAAGCAGGACTGCGGTCCTTAGGAAGTCCTACTTCTGGTTCATCCTCATATCTTGGAAGTGGCTTTTGGGATCCCAACCCAAATTAAGGGAGTTCACCCAGAACTGCTGCCCTTTGGCAGACCTTGCTACCTCAGCTTCCTTCTTCCCCCAAAGCATTTGACAGCCTCGCAGAGCTCCGCCTCTCAGTTTCCCCTTCAGAGTCAGTATATGGCCCTATTTTAATTTCCTGTGGCTGCCCAGTAACCAAGTACCACAGACTGGGAGGCCTAACCAACAGAAATGTGTAGCCTTGTGATACAGATGGCTAGAAGTCTAAAATCAAGGTGTCAGCATGCATAAGCCATGGACACAGACATTAGGGTGCTGAAGGCCTGGGGCAGGGAGGGGGTAGTGGGGGCGGACTGGAGGGGGTCAATGGGGGAAAGGGGGACATATGTAATACTTTCAACAATAAAGAATTATTTTTTAAAAAATAAAATAAAATAAAATAAAGGTGTCAACAAGGCCTAAAGGATCCAGGGAGATTCCATTCATTACCTCCTTCCAGTAGCCCCATCAGGCCTCAGTTTGTGGTAACAGAACTCCAATCTGTTTTCTTTCACATGCTCTTTTCTTCTGTGTTTCCTGTGTCCAACTCCCCCTCCCCTTTCTCTTATAAAGACACCAGACACTACATTTAGAGTCCACCCTAAATCCAAGATGATTCATCTCAAGATTCTTAACTAATTATATCTGCAAAGCCTCTATTTCCAAACAAGGTTACATTCTGAGGTTCCGGGTGAATTTTGAGGGAACACTATTCCCACTATAGACCCCACTATTGATCCCATGGTAAAAAGCAGCCCCAAATGTCATGTTCACTTCCTCAAATTACATCCTCCCCAAATCCCAACCTCGTAATTCTACATTATCTTAGCTCTCTCCTCAGTGATGGCGAACCTTTTGAGCTCGGCGTGTCAGCATTTTGAAAAACCCTAACTTAACTCTGGTGCCGTGTCACATATAGAAATTTTTTAATATTTGCAACCATAGTGAAACAAAGACTTACATTTTTGATATTTATTTTCTATATTTAAATGCCATTTAACAAAGAAAAATCAACCAAAAAAATGAGTTCGCGTGTCACCTCTGACACGCGTGTCATAGGTTCGCCATCACTGTAGCTGACGGTGCCGGAAGAATGGCTTAGTCAGCTGCTTGGCCCACCATTACCAGAAGTCACCTTCTCCTACCCACCTTTCAGATTAAACTAAACAGTCCCTTCCTCAAGGAGCCCTTTCCATACCTCCCTTAGTATCAAGTCAAATTCATCTACTGTAGTCTCCCAGAGCATTCCAGCCCTCTCCTGTTTAGCACTCACTGCTGTCCACAACAGCACATTAAATGTGATTATCTTACTAATGTCTGTCTTGTTTTCAGACTATTAGCTCTAGGAGTGTTTTTGGGAAAAGTTTTCAATTAGCAATAATCGCGCCTCGGATAAACCTCATTGGCTACGATACTGCCACTAGGAGTGTTTTTGTTGTTGTTCAGTAAGGTACCCCAAGTGCCTAGCACACTTAATAATTTTAAGATCTCCAATTTTTTTAAAATTTATTTAAGAGAGAGAGAGAGAGAGAGAGAGAGAGAGAGAGAGAGAGAAGGAGGAAGGGAGGGGAGAGAGAAAGAGAGGGAGAGATGGAGGGAGAGCGGGAGGGAAGGTGAGAGGACGAGATGGGGAAAGAGGGGGAAAGGGTGGGGGGAGAGGGAGAGGAAGGTGGGGGGGGGAGAGAGAGAGAGAGATCAATTTGTTGTTCCACTTATTTATGCATTCATTGGTTGATTCTTGTATGTGCCCTGACCAAAGGTTGAACCCACAACCTTGGCATAGCCAAGCAATGCTCTAACCAACTGAGCTACCCGACCAGGGCCTAAGATCTCCAATGTTTGCTGAGTTAAATTGAATCTGTGAAAAAAGGAAAATAATGCCTGGCCCATGTATTTCCACTAGTATTCAAGAAATTAGCAATTTTTTTAAAAGATCTTCAATGCTAATTGTCTGCCAGACTCATTTTTATTTGCTCTTCCAGCTGACAGAAATGGAGACTCACCCAGATCAGCCTGAGCTAGGGAAGGACAGGTTTAGGGAGATGGCTACTATATGAGATACAAAAAGTGAATAATTAGAAAGACAGAAATAATCATAAAAGCAACCATTTACTGCATGCTTACAATGTGTGACGCACTATGCTAAGTGTTATACATGGATTATTCCATTTAACTCTGAGTTATCATCCTTTCTATTTTACAGATCTGAAAACTATGATTATCATTCCATTTTGCAGATATGGAAATTGAGACTCAGAAATAAACAGCTAATATTTATTGTCACTGCTGCCAACCCAAGAACTAATATTCACCCTATTTACAGATAAGGAAACCAAGTCTTAAGAGAAATTTAGAAACTTGTCTGTGATCACGTCTTATAAGCAGGATGTGAATCAACTTGATTTGACACCAAAGTTCAGGATATTAAATGCTACTGAACACTAGCTTTGAAAACCTTTTATACCGCTTCACACCCACTAGGATGGCTATCATCAAAAAGACAGTAACTGAGGACATGAAGAAACTGGAACCTTCATACATTGCTGGTAGGAATGTAAAATAGTACAGCTACTGTGGAAAAGTCTGGCAGTTTCTCAAAAGTTAAGCAGAGTTACCATATGACCCAGCAAATCTACTCCTAGGTAGATGCCCAAGAGAAACAAAACATATATCCACAAAAACCGTGTACAACAATTGTTCATAGCAGCATTATCCAGAACAGCCAAAAAATGGAAATAACCCCAATCCCCATCAATTGATAAATGTAAAATGTAGTATAGCCATACAATGGAATATTATTCAAGAATAAAAAGGGGCTGAAACCGGTTTGGCTCAGTGGATAGAGCGTCGGCCTGCGGACTGAAAGGTCCCAGGTTCGATTCCGGTCAGGGGCATGTACCAGGGTTGCGGGCACATCCCCAGTAGATGTGCAGGAGGCAGCTGATCGATGTCTCTCTCATCGATGTTTCTAGCTCTCTATCTCTCTCCCTTCCTCCCTGTAAAAAATCAATAAAATATATTTAAAAAAAAAAAGAATAAAAAGGGGAAGAGTACTGGCACATGCTACAACATGGATGAACTTCAAACACATTATTCTAAATGAAGAAGCCAGCCCTAGCCAGTTTGGCTCAGTGGATAGAGCGTCAGCCCCCAAACTGAAGGGTCCCAGGTTTGATTCAGTCAAGGACACATACCTGAGTTCCCCACCAGAGACACACAGGGGTCAACCAATCGATGTGTCTCTCACATCAATGTTTCCCTCTCTCTGTCTCTCCCCTCCCTTCCACTGTCTCTAAAAAAAAAAAAAATCAATGGAAAAATATCCTTAGGTGAGGACTTATTTAAATTTTTCAAAAAATTATTTATAAATAAATAAGAGAAGCCAAAGCCAGGCACTAAAGGTATGTACTGCATGTTTCTACTTACTAGTATATGAAATGTCCAGAATCGGCAAACCCAAAAAACAGAAAGTAGGTTAGCAGTAGCCTAAGGTTGAGAGAGTTGGGAGGAAATGGGGAGTTAATGGTTGTGGGGTTTCTTTTTGGGGTGATGAAATGTTCTAAAATTGACTGTGGTGATGGTTACACTACTGTGAAGATACTAAAAACTACTGAACTATACACTTTAAATGAGTGAACTGTGTGGTGTGTGAATTATATCTTAATAAAGATGTCATTGTTAAGACTTCTATAACTTTAAGCTTTTACCTAATTTCTAGTAGTCTTCATTTCAATGGAAAAGTGCTTTGTTTAAATTTGAAATCATGAATTTAAGCACTTTTATGCACAAAGCCAAAAATGTTAACTTTTAAAAAGCTTTTAAATAAATTAAACTCTACCTTAACTGATATGCTCCACAGATCACACTACTTTTACTCAAATTTCATCACACCCTATAATGTACTGGTGAATTAATTTACCAGTGTATTAGCTCCATTTTCTTTTTTCCACTCTAGCTATGCAGTCCTATAGAATCATTATTGTGTATTATGGTTAGGAAATACAAATGAATTGTTTGCTGGGGAAACTGGAACATATAAAAATATCAGACATGAATGAAATGCTAAATTAACAAATAACCATCCCCAATCTACACACATCAAATTTTCAGTATGCTGAAGACTTGGGGAAGTCTTAAAAGAAACTCATAAACTAAAGATCTGGAGTTTGGTACGACCTCTCCTTACACATGTCATAAGGTCCCTGAACCAGCAGCAGCAGCATCTCCTGGGAGCTGATTAGAAATGCAGAATCTCAGACCCCACCCCAGACCTACTCAGCCAGATTCTGCATTTCAACAAGATCCCCAAGGGATGTGTCTGCTGCACATTCAAATTTGAGAAGCACTGTCCTAAGACACTTCCTTTTCTTTTTCCATTAAGATAGCTCTAGCTTGCTGGACTAATATTTCAAAACTTGACATACATACAGCTCTGGTCCTGGGCCAGCTTGTCCTCAGTTCCATTCCTCATCTGCTGTATTCCAAGTGGTGGAGGGGTTGATCTTTGCAGGCTGAGTTTCCCATGCAGGAACGGGGATGGGTGAGTCCCCAGCAGCAGCTGTGTCTTCCCCAAGGCTCCAGCCCCATCCAGACAACTTAGGGTGGTCCCAGCCTCGGGGGAGTCAGCTATGCCACCTCCTGGAGTCAGCCAAGCCACCTCCTCCCTTTGTCCTCCAGCTTAGGGGTAGCAGTAGTTTCCTGTTTGTTGCCTCATCTCAGGGTTGCCTCACTGCCCACTGTCTGCATTCTCAATTCTTCATCACCTATGCAAGCATGCCCTACATTAAATTCCCTCTGTTCTAAATACTTAAAGTGGATTCTGTTTTCCTTTTTGGGCCCAGAATGATACTCCATACATTTTAAATAGTTCTCTTAAGCACCACTTAAGAATTCTCAGCAGAGAATTTTCTTTAAGCTTACTGGCTTAAAAGGGGGAGGAGGGGCTATTGCACACACAGTAAACCTCAGATTTCCCACATTCTGACAATCACTAACTACCAAAAAGAAAAATCAGTCTTAAGCTATTTGTACAGCAGATGTAACTGTATTCAGAAACTCAAAGCCTCAGAGTGTATTTTTAACACTCTCCCCATCACTCCTCAATCAGAACAGCTGGTATAGCAGCTACTACTGTTTTGTTGTTGTTGTTTTGGGGAGGAGGAGACCCATCTCCAAAGAACAGAATTCTGGTCAAACACTGGAATCTCTGAGAGATCAAATCTTAATCACACTTGTAAATCACATGATCTACCCTACACTAGGAACATAACATGCTGGAGGACCAATCAACAGGAGAGAGCAACTCCTATCAGTACCGATTAAGGTCGCTTGGAGATCTTCCTAAAAACACATCTGACCTGGTCACTCCCATACTCTGAATAACCCTCTGGGGCTCACTCTTGCCCAAGGCCAAAAACCCAAGCCCAGGCTAGCCCTTTGAAATCTACCCTTCCCATCTCCTCTCCCTAATTCCTCTCAACCTGATGCATTCACCTTCTCACCATTCCCAGGTGTGCTTAAACCTTAAGCTACGACAGTAAACTATGTGGAAAGCCCTCCCTTCCCACTTAGCCTGGCAAATCCTTTCCCTCAAGATCCTGTCTTAAAGGGGACCTCTCTATCCCTGCCTCCCAGGATAATTGGATTCTCAGTCCTATGAGCTTCCACAGCACTTACTATGCCACACAGTCAAGTACACCGGTGTCCATTTCCTACAGACTGGGAACCCCTGGGTGGAGAAACGGCCTTCCACCTTGGTATTCTGACCACGGCTCACATCCAGGTCCACACTTACTACCTGTGATACCCTGTGCACGTCCCTTAAGTTCTCTACCTGGATTTCCAATTCCATAAGATGGGGATGATAGGTAACACCCAACTCCACCAGCTATCACCAGTACTAAATGAGCTAACCCACGTCACGTGCTGTAAAGTTAACCCAAGAAAAGTGCCTGGCACACATAGCAAGCACTGAAGATTTGCTATCATTAGTTATCACTGTTCCACATGGAACAGGTGTTCAATACCTATTTGCTGGATAACAGGAGCGCATCACAATAAACCCGCTTCGTAGCATGTCGGGGCTAAGGGCTAACCCACCACGGGTATCAAAAGCCAGCAGAAGATAATGAGAGAAATGGCTCCCACGGTAAAAGTAACAGCTGAACTTAACTGGCCCGAGGACAAGCGCACTGCAGCAGGATGAGAAAGTCGGTGCCAGCTGGATCTGCCGAGGCTGCCCACAGACCGGCCTGCCCTCGGCCACCTGTCCGGCCACCTGTCCGGCCACCTGCCTGAGGAAGCCGAATTCTAACAGGGAGGGCTCACCTACTGCAAAAACCGTAATCAGTTTTCCACGGGAACCGCAATGGGAAAACAAAAGGTGCAACTTTCCTCGTGCAGAAAGGAAATGCGTCTTTCTGCAGCTAATAGTTGGCGTCTAGAGTTCTCCACGGAGCTCTAGGTGCCAAGCAGGTGCACAGGCAGGGAAAACCCCGTCTCCGCTTCCCCGAGGAGAGGGGGAGAGACGGTCACCAAACGGGCATCCTTTCCCTTTCGGGCACGAAAACGCACTCGAGTGAAGGGACGAGCCTCCACACCGGTATCCACTGGATTTATAAGGAGACCACAGGTAAGTGTCTGCAGAGCAGGCAGCGGGAAATGACCTGACCAGTTATCAGAAATGGGCAGAACCCCAGGCTCCGGGAGTGCACGCCTGCGGCGCAACCAAGCGCCCCCATTTCTGGTGCGCTCGACCCCCCGACCCCGCCTCTAGGCCTCAGTTTCCTCCCTCCCAGACCTTGCGACGCGGGGCTTCCTCTCCGCCCACCGCCCCGCGCGGAGCCCACCTGCGCCTCGGCTCGGGGTCCCCGCCGCCGCCCCGCCGGGAGGCGCGCTCAGCCCGGGAGCCCAGCCCGTTACCCCGCGGAGCGCGCTCCGCCCCGGCAGCTGGACCCTGGGCCGGGCCTGGGCGGCCGCTCCGGCCGAGCTGCGGGCCTCACGGGGCTGCCTCGGCGTGAGGGGCGCGCTCCCGGGCCGCTGCCGCGTCTCACCTTCTGGCGGATCTGGCCCGACGTGGACACCTTGCGGATGAGTTTCTGCGGAGAGCCGGGCTCCGCCTCGGGCTCGCTGTCCGACGACTCCTCGGGCGGCGGCGGCGGAGGCTGCTGCGGCGAACCCGGCGAAGGGGCGCCCGCCGCCGCCGCCATGCTGCCCGGCCAGCGCGCGCACGGCGGCTGGGGGCGGGCGGGGGCGGGGCCTGGAGGGCGGGGCCTGTCCTGGCGGGGGGCGGGGCCGGGCCTAGGCGGACCTCCCGCTCCGTCCCTCTGTGTCCCTTGCAAGTAGTGCTTTGGACCGTACCCCCACCATTGGTGTCCGGGGCCCTGATCTTAGCATTTGTTTGTCTTCCTAGGACACAATTTCTGTTTTGTTTTGTTTTTTGTATCTATGCTCACTTTTTCTTAATCTTTAACCTTCCCCTTCAAGAATGTAAGTGACCGGGTGGGTAGGGGCTGGGAGGAGGGTGGTAAAGGGGAAGGGGGAGACATCTGTAATATTACCAACAATAATATATATTTTTTTTTTTAATTTTTTTAAAGAATGTAAGTGACCTTAAGGAGACCCCGGACCTGCATTGTGCCGCCAGCATCTAAAGCAGAGTCTGGTTTTTGTAGTTACTTGCACGATAAACAGTTGGGCAGTGGATGAATGCAGGAGAGAAAGAAGTTACTTGGACGGACCTCTGGGATGCCAGAACACGATGCCATCTGAGAAAGCTCCTGGAGAAAATGATGTTTAAGGGAAATGCCAGCAGGAGTTATCTCTAACTAATGGTAAGAGAACCCCAGGATCTGTGCTCTAGGCAGAGAGACCAGATTGTGCAAAGGCCTGGAGACAAGAAAGAACAAGTCTTCAAAAAAAAAGAAGAAAAAAAAATGAAGAAGAAGCAGCTGTAGCCTAACGGAAGGAAAATAACAGGAGGAGATAAGCCTAGGTCAGGCAGGTCAGACAAGACTCTGTGAACCTGATAATGGGATGAGTCTTTTCTGCTGAGTCCTGAGGGCAACTGGAAGCTGGGAGGGGCTGGGTCACAAAACTGGGACTTGTGATCAGGCTATGAGGTAATCAGGGCAGGTAGCTACCCTGGATTATTGGGAGTGGCTGCCAAAATAGAGAAGTGGACTCAGGATGGGAGGGATCTGTAGGCAGAAGCAGAGGCCCTGGGCTGAGCTACAGGGTAGGTTGTTGGAGCCCTTCACTTGGGGGCCTACAGTTGCAGATGAAATCAGTTGAGCTTCTGCTGCCCTTTGGGACATCCAGTTGACAGGAGCGTGGTGCCATCCAAGAGGAGAAGATCTTTAGGGGACTGCACAAATAAGTGTCCCCATACTCTTTCAAAGGACTGCTGGAAACTCAGCTGACCCTGGCCTGCCCACCTGACAGCCTTCTCTGGCCCCTACTGCACTTGGCAATGCTTTCTAGAGCAAAACAAATGAAGACCCCAAGAGGCCACAGAGTAGCATCCAGCATGGGGACATGGCCAGGGGAATGGACTCATATCCATGGCAGAGCATGTAAGGGTCTAATTCAGAAACACTCTGGGACAAGCCAAGGGCCCCTGGTACACTGAGCTGCAATGCCCAATACTATAATCACTAACTACAGGTGGCTACTTCAATTTCAATTAATTAAAATTAAATTTTCAGTTCCTCAGTGATACTAGCCACATTTCAAGTGCTCAGTAGCCACATGTGGCTTAGAAGCTACCACATAGACAGCACAGATATAGAACATTTCTTTGTCGCACACAGTGCCCTTGTGCTGACCACCGGGGATATGCCAAACACTTGACCAGCAAGTCTAGTCTTCACACAAGCCCCACAGATAAGCTCGATGGTCTTATTCTAGAGCAGTGGTTCTCAACCTTCTGGCCCTTTAAATACAGTTCCTCATGTTGTGACCCAACCATAAAATTATTTTCATTGCTACTTCATAACTGTAATGTTGCTACTGTTATGAATCGTAATGTAAATATCTGATATGCAGGATGGTCTTAGGCGACCCCTGTGAAAGGGTCGTTCGACCGCCAAAGGGATCGCGACCCACAGGTTGAGAACCGCTGTTCTAGAGGCTTAGATACCACTCCAAAGGAGTGCGAGAGGACGTATAACCTGGACCAACTGCTTCTTATTAGGAGACGAGGGAGCAGGACTACTTGTGATGCTCCAGGGGATGAAGCCCCACTGAACATGAGCAGCCCTAGAGAAGATGAAAGAGATGAACTTGCTTTTGAACAAACTGAGTTTGCAGTCCCTGGGTGTGCTGTTGCCTGCACATGTCAGAAGCTCAGGGGACATCTGGGCCCTAGAAACCATCATTTTAGAGGTGAAAAAGCCATGGGCATGAATGTGAGTGCAAGTCAGAGTTGGCAGGTAGATACTGTGGCTAGATGGAAGTAGATTTGCAATTATGAAAAAGAACTAGAAATTGTTACAGCCAAGAGGAACCTAAGGAGATATGACAACTAAATGTCATGTGAGATCCTGGAACAGAAAAAAAAAGACATTGGGTAAAAAACTAAGAAAATCTGTGTAAAGAATGGGCTTTAGCTTAATAATAAAATGTCAGTGTTGAGTCATTAAGTGTGGCAAACGTAGCCTCCAATGTTAATAATAGAGAAAACGGTATGGGGGGATTCTCTGTACTATTTGTCAACTTTTCTGGAAATCTAAAACTATTTGAAAATAAAATGTGTAATCTTTAAAAGCTTATAAGGATGTTTCCCCGATGAGCAAAGAAGCCTTTATGTTCACTGTAATGGCTGTTCCCTTGGAGATCTCCCCGGAGTGGCAGGCCTGTAAGGGCACATTCTCCCCAGTGCCGCTTTATGGTCTGAGTCATGCTGTGAATCATCTCTGACAACACGCTGCTCCCTATGTTTACCCCACCTTAAGGGCATATCAAGGTGGCAGTAATAAAACACTTCACATCCAACCTAATCTTTCTTCTCGACCTGTCAATGTAGAAGCACACCTCCTGTCAAAAAGAACCGCTTCCCATTAGAGGAGAAAAACAATGCACTTGAAAACAGGGGGATGGTCTCATTCTCCCCTGTACTAGGGTTATGATTGACATGTGGAGCGGGACATTTATTCACTGGGTGTGGTATACAGTTCCCCTGGCCCCCAGGCATGGTGGCAACCTGAACCACCCCCATACATTTCCAAATGTGTCCAACTCCCCATCTATCCCACCCACAAGATTCAGTAAACTAACCCATTAGGGATGTGACAATAGATTGGGAGGGAAGTGATGAAACATGTTGAAGGAGTAGGAAAACAGACATTCTAAAAAGAAATTAACTGCACATGTGATAAAATGGTAGTGGACTAAATACACACACACACACACACACACACACACACACACACGTATAAGTCAAACTGGGGAAATCTGAGTAAGATGGGTGGATTGTACCAATGTCAATATCCTGGTTGGGATAGGACTATTGTTCTGCAGAATGTAACCCCTTGGGGGACAGATAATCTACAATTATCTCAATAAATAAAATTTGCAATTTAAGAAAAGAACTTAAGGGCAGCCATTGTAAAGTCACAAATGCTAATCTCCCCCTCTGACCCTCCAAACTCTCATCCACTTCAGCATCAGAAGGTGAACGAAGGTCTGGTTATACAGTCAGGGAATCCAGAGTTCAAATCTTGACTCTGACTCTCACTAGCTGTATGACCTTGGGTAAGGTACATGATCTCTCTGAACTGCAATTTCCTCATCCAACAAATGGAATGACAGTACCAATTTGCAAGCATTTGTGGAATGATTAGATGTAATATGGAAAATGGCCAGCACGAGGTAGGTGCTCAATACATAGCAGGGAACCCTACTTCTCTAGCCCTTTGGTTGTGGTTGCAGAACATTGTCCCAAGTTCCCACCCACCACTTGCTCCATGCAGCACCCTCAACTCCTTTGTACCCTATTTCTTGCACTGCGCTCACCTGGAAAACCCTGGGTCACACATCCGACCTACACACGGACATCCTGTCAGCAGGGAGTACGCCAGCAGACACAACACCATGCGTGTGCAGGCCCAGCCAAGTTCCACATCCCTTTTGGGCTGGCCAGCCATTCACTTCCTGCTCCGGCCCCCACGCCCTCCCCAGTGACCAACTGCAGGCCATAAACTAACCAGCACCTGGAAATCCGAAAGTCAGCCATTTTGGTACCAGAATAACCTGGGGGGCAAGGGCTGTTCTGACCTCTGGTCTCCAGGAACTGGCCTGCTCACTCTTCTCTCCGTCTCTCCCACCCACACAGTTGCAAAGGTCAGGCCTAATAACATCCACCCTGACTTAGGATGTCCTGGGGTCAAGCAATGCAGGAACCAGCAAGCTAGTTCTCTCAGCAGGCACTCCAGGGAAGAATCCCAGGTCCCTGGCTTACCCAAGATCTCAGTGTGAGCCAACTACGCTGGCTTCTGGGCTTTGGGGGAGTGGTGGCAGCAGGGGAAGGGCTCAGATCCCCAGAGGAGTCTGCCACCCTGATCATCCCTTTCCTGAGTATACAAGGAGAGAGGCCCAGGCTGGAGGGGGTCACATGCTGTGTTCTTAGGATGGGAAAAATAAGGAAGAAGAAATTGTGTCTGACCTTGCAAACCCACAGGTCAAAGGCCCAATCTTCTTCCTGTTATCATTATTATTATTATTATTATTATTCCTCTAGAAATGAATGAATATTCATCCCTGTCAATATGAGTACCTCAAACTCAACACAAGAATTAAAACCTCGCTTTGTGTATGTGGACCCCTGTCCAAAGTCCCAGGTGGAGCCTCTGATCTAAATCCCAGTTCCCAAGACACAGACCAGCCTGGAATCTGGCAGAACCACCCCAGCTCTGGGCACCTTCGTGTGCATGGACCCCACACTGCTATCCAGCCCTCTGCCACTGCTCTTGGTGCTGGAGACCTGACCCCAAGTGTCACTCCTTACACGACCCCCTCCCATTCACCCTCCAACCTCCTGTGAGTGGGTTGAACTGTGCAGAACTCTCTAAACCCCTTTTATCCTGCTCCTTGGAGCATGGACTAGAGCTACCCATCCCTCAAGTCCCTCCAGGCCACCAAGAGAGCTCTCTCTGCATCATTAGCAGGCCCCCAGGCTGGGTACCACAGGCCAGGAGGGTACTCCATGAAGGACAGGGCCCTGGCATCACCTTGGTTTTCCCTCCTCCCCCTGCAGTTCCTCCTTTTTCCCTGACACAAAGCACTCTCTCTGCCCCACCCCTTCTAAGCCGGATCTCCATGAAGATACTCTAACCAAGAAGCCTGTCAGGCTTGCAATGAATCCCCTCTTCTAGGGCAACACGGTCTTAGGGTTGGCTCTGCCATAGTGGGCCACAGGGCACTGATCCACCTGACCGAGACCAGGAGCTTCTGGTGCTGAGCCACAGCTCTGGGTAAATGGCAGGACCCCTGGAGCCTCTCCAATTTCTGCCCAACCCAGAAATGGCAGCTCAGGTTCTTCCTTTAATTCAGTTCTCTGAGCCACTCCAAGGTCCTTCGATGCATTCCTTTCCCACCTTACACCAGCCAAATCTGAGTTTATTGCTTGCATTCAATAGAAACTTAGCCAACAACCCTGAGCTCAAACAGGGACTTGGCCCCCAGAGTTGAATCAGTGAAGTGTGTTTGGCCCACATTTGTCCTCTGTCCAGTTGATCTCAGGAGGTTCTTTTGTGGTCCTGGAGCTAGAATTGGTCAAAGGGATCAGAAACACTGCCCCTCCCCTATATATTTCCAGGGAAATGGCTTACACAGGACCCTAGGAGAAAGCCCAGGACACACTGGGCCCCACAGGTGAGCACATCCATTTCAGCTGCCTTCTCACCTTGAAGAGCCAGAGATGAGCCGCTGCAGGGAAGGTTGTCCTCTTTTTTAGATGCTGCCCTCCCCATCCCAGACTCAGGTACCCTAAAGGCTGCAGCTTCTGTTGGTGACATCACTCAGCCTCCACAGCAAGCCAGCCTGACTCAGGACCCAACAGAACAGACAAACTTTATTTCTGTGAAGAGACTCACACTTTGGTATTTAGCATAACTAAAGGGCTAACTGTGGAGCTTTGCTCATAGACTGCTAATATCCCATTTCCGGTCCTCAGTCACAATCTTCACTCATCCGCAGCTGTCTCCTGGTCTTTCTTCCCTTCCTCAGGATCTCCTGAGTCTTTCAGATTTTGACGAGCAAAATCCTCAAAAACCAAATTTTCATCCTGAAAACTAAAATTAAACAAAGAACATTTTGATCATGGCACACTATGAGGCTTACAACGAAATCTTCGAGCAAAACAGATCTTTTTGCAACAAAGGAACCGATGGAGAGTTTCCTGCATGATGAACACAGGACCCCACCCTTCTCATAGCTGTTCATGGAAAATCTCTTTAACAGGCAAAAAAAGAGTGAAAACCCAAGAGCAGACTACACACCCACTATATCCGTGCATGCATGTGTCATGTGTGTGCATGTGTTTGTTTGTGTGTCTTAGTACTAGGAAACAAAAGGAAAACCAGGGTCCAAACCTGTGTCAAGAGTATGAGGTGTGTACAAAATGACCCTAAAAATGGTTGTGCCAGATGAGAAAGTCACAGAAAGAACACAGGGCAACAGAGGGCAGTGGCTCACCTTTCCTTTGCCATAGCTGCGGCATGGAATGAAAAAGAGAGAGAGTAGCATAAATTCTGTATACTGGCTGCACCTGGAAAATGTCTTCCTTGTTTAGTGATTTATAGTTGGGGGAATAAAAGGTCTAGATACATACATTTCATTATAATGGCATGTAATTCCTTCTTCTTTGCCTCTTCCTGCTCGGAGAGCCTTCTCCCTGCATTTTTAGCCATCGCTTCTTTTTAAAGTGCCACAACCCTCACCTGCTCAAGGGGATCAAGCCACAATCTCATCTCCAGAACCCTGTCCTTGGTTGGCCTCACTCTCTCTGATGTCACACTTCTCTTTGAAAGCGTCTCTCCCTCCGTGTCCCTAGGACCATTCCAGATCAGAGTCCCCAGGTGCTGTCAGGATCCAAGCCTACCCACTTCAAACCATCCACACGTTCAGCTCTTGAGGGGTGAGTCCTAGGCCTCATGCTTACCCAGCATCCCCAGCGGTTGGGGTGGGCATTAGACCTTGAGAACTACCTCTGGCCCCTCTCTATTTCTCTGTTAGCATATTGATCTTCATTTTGTTGGGTTATATTCTAATGTATGTTTTGCAGCCCCAGTTAATTGCTATTCATTTGGGGTGTTTTTTTGTTCTTTTTTAGCTTTCTGCCTCCCTAGTAAAGCACTGGTGCAACCCTCAGTGGTGAGCCAGGAAGAGGGAAGTGATGCTAAACAACTCCAGATGGTTTCTCGGGAACCCCATGCTGATGGCAAGCCACTGCTCTTGTGCCTCGTGCCCACCTGGAAGCCAGCCCTGAGAGGGAAGTGCCTGTGTGGGCTGCTAACCACAGGAAGCCTACGGAGAGACTGACTCATCAAAACATCCCCTGGGCAAGAAGCCTCCAGGACCCCCTCAGTGCTGAGCATAAAATTATACTAAGTGGGACCATCAGCCCAGAAGAGAATCCAATCAACACCCTGCGTTCCACGTGGATGCTCTTGACAGGGGACAATAAAAGCTTGGTAGCATTTCTACAGCACTTACTACATGCAAATTACTTGGCCCCTGGCCCTGGCAGAGTTTCCCAGCCGCAACCTAACGCTTCCTCTGCTTGGAGTCTGCCATCCAGGCCAGGAAGCAGGGACTTAGGCAGGTGAGACGTGAGCATGCATCCATGAATAAAACTGAGTGACTCATAAATCTCTGGAAATCAGAATTTCAAGGCCATAGGGTGACTTGTCCTTTTTCCCTGAAATCTCATAGTATAAAAAAAGATCATTGGTGAGTCCAGATGTGTGATATGTTCAATGTAAGGACCAGAATGACTGGAACATGGAAATGTCATACCCAGAAAAGGAATAATGTCACTTCCCCCCAGCTCAGCCATAACGTCTGTTCACAGCTGCAGAAAACAATTTCACATAAACTGTGACATCTCCTCAGGCCACAGTTTAAAAATAGCTTTGAAAATGTCCTTGAAAGAGACCAGAATGCATCTCAATCTCACATAGTTCAAAATAGTATTTTAATGACACAAGCATAAGTGAATAAAATAAACATGGCTACACTGTATGTTTCCCCCGGGGGAAGGTTTTGGCAAAGCACACTGAGCATTTGAATCCAAACTATTTGGAAAAGATGCTTGGAGACAAAATATTTTTGAGACAAACCCAAATGACTCTGGGGCCCCTTCTACTGTTCAGATGTCATTTCATTATCCATTTCATAAAAGCTAGATATAAAGTATAAGGAAAAAAGAAATCCTGCTTGCTTACACCACTTTTACTCCCAATGTTCCTTACTGCTGTAACTGCGAGATTCCCTTTCGGGCAGGCCCATTCCTCTGTCCTGACAACTAAGCCACTGAACACTCAGTGGAGAATTTTTCTCAGAATTTCCCAGATGGCACCTGTATTATTTTTGCTGCTTCATCCATCTTTTTTAAGAGAGCTCTGTTGAGATCCAATTCACATAGCATACAATTCACCATTCACGTGTATAGGCCAACAGTTTTTAGAACATTCAGAGTCCTATAGGCATTGCTTCATTTACTTTTAACACCTGTACGAGAGCCAATAGAGTTACAATTCACAGGAGCCACGGTGTCAGGACCCTCTTTCCTGGTATTTTCTATCTTCTCATCACAATCTCCATTGTCAAAACACTCATCTTCCAAAGGCCTGCTAATGTTTCCAAATGAAATGCAAAAGCCTCAGGCTCTCAAAATTATTTTTCACCTTAAACTTTCTTTACATCTAAACCTAGGTCTGTTCAACAGGAGAACCTATGCTTTTAAATTATTCCTGACATACCGCGCCCGGCTAGCTCAGTCGGTAGAGCATGAGACTCTTAAATTATTCCTGACAAAACCTAACAAGATTGCCCATGTCTGAGCCCAGGGCTGCTACGTCCTCCACGTGCTCAAGGAGGGTGGACAAGCACCTGACTCAGGACTGAGCATGTGAGCATGCCTTTCCGGGGCCGGGAACCTTGAAGATGACATGGCCATGCCCGTCCGTGCTGACAGGTGTGGTCAGGAAAGACTAGCAGTGAATTTGTAATCAATCTGAAAGTTGTGAATGACAGAGAAAGTCAGGGCACTGCGGACTGACCTGGGTCCTCAGGCTGCGGGTGCATGAGGCGGAACGGCACTTCAGTGGCCACTTCACTACAAAAGAGAAGAAAGCAGATTGTTCTCACATACACAGTTATAAATTGCACAGGATCCAGTGAGATTCAGAGCAAAATAAACCAGATGTCAAGAAGTGATCAAGTAAGAATTTTAAATGTATTCCCTGGCAGTGGTCCAGAAACTTCACATACTCATGGCCAAGCCGTCTAGGATTTTCAGATTCCTTTCCTCCTGGTTATTATTTTCAGTGTACAGGAGCTCAGTGGCGGTGACAATCACACAACAACTGTAAACACACCCAACACCACTGAATCGTATAGTTTCAAGGATTAAAATGGTAAACCTCATGTTATGTACATTTTATCAAACACACAGCCAAACCAAGGCAGCTGCATGGAGTGTGCCGGTTTCCTGAGTGTGTGTGTTTGTGTCCTTGCCCAGGTGTAGGCTCAGCTGTGGTCTCAAAGAAACATCCCCAGCTCTTGGCCAAGTTTTGCATGATGCACCCGAAAGGCAGAGGGCATGGTTTCATAATGGCTCTGAGCACAGCTGCCAGGAAACCAGGCTCCACTGTGACTGTTTTGAACCCCAGGTTTGTTCCTTTGATACCCTGGAATCAAGCGAGAAGGAAGGTGACAAGGCTTACCTGGAGGTGAACTCTCCCAGAAAGCTAGGAAACAAAAGCAGACAGGGCTGTGGTGACTGCCCACCATGGTAGCATGGCCTCATTTCCCATTACTTAAAGGAGGGACGTGTCCCAGTCCTGTCCTTCACTCACAACTTTTAGGACCTTTGTGTCCCTGAATATTCCACTATTCCTCTCCATTTGTGATTTCTCAAGTGGATTAGTTCAAATGAGGAGGCACTTAGGTTCAAGCCATACTGTTTAAGAGTAAACCGCAGATCAGAATTTCTCTCTTGGCCACAAAGATTATTGTAAGAGAAACTCTACTCTGCTTTACATCCTCTTTGAGAAAATGAAAGAAAACACTGTACATCTTGAAAAACACACAACGAACACAAACACTGTTAACAAAATTTGCAAAATCAACCTATGTTCTACTTTGTTGTCCCAACCAAAATTTGGGCAACTCTTTATCTATTCAGAATTACGGAATCTATGCCTGGACTTGTCTTTGATGTTTGAACTAACCAAGGCTCATATAGGTTAGAGGCCAGAGCCATTGGCAATGGAATTTGAAAAGGAAAATGAGAATTCAAAGTTTTCCCTTCGTTAAAATGTGTTCTTAAAATTAATTTTAGAGAGATCAGAAGGAAGAGGGAGGAGCTGCCTCCTGCATGCCTCCTACTGGGGCTCAAGGCCATAACCCCGGCATGTGCCCTGACCAGGAATTTGAACCAGCAACCTTTTGTGCATGGGACAATGCTCCAACCAACTGAGTCACATCGGCCAGGGCTCAAGTTTTTCTCTTTTGGAAAAGGTTTTTAAAATGGATGAAATTCATTTTACTAAAAAAGATAAAACCATTTCCTCGGAATTCTGAGATATCTGTGCTCTTGAATAACAAGGAAACTCCCAAATCCTGTGATTATACATTAGGAAGGGAAGGAAAGATCTCTTCCTTATGGACGGATGCCTCCCTGAGATCTAAGAGAGCTCCCTTGATAGCCACCATTCCTTCCTGAGGTTCAGCACCACACTGAACTCATCATCCTTTTTTGCATGTCAACTTCCACCACATGAGCATAGGCACACCCCTCTTGTCATGTGGTACTAACAGTACACATATTTCATCATCCACTTTTCTACCCTTTTCCATGTGCTGTTCTATCAGACAGAAATATGAAACTAAATCAACAGAGTCTTTCCAAAACTCTACTCGGTAATCGGTAGAATTTGTGGCCCTTCCTGTGCTTTCTGTCTCATCATTCAGGAAGGAAACAATTTAATCAAAGGCCAAGACAGGGCCAACAGAGTGGTGGGACTTGGACACTCACCCTGACACTGTGAGCTTCACCTTGATCTGGTAAGACACCAGAATCCCCAGGACGGTCCGGTCTATGCCCTCCTTGATGCTGCACAAACAGGAAGGAAAAGTAAAAGAATGCGGGGGAGCAATAGAAAGCAAGGACTGGGAAACCAACCCCTCATCTCCACCATCATGGGGGCGTTTTCTCAAGGAACTGGTGAACTCAACCAAGCTGTCAAAGTCCTAGAACTTTCTATACTTGGGGCAGAGGGATTCCTCTCCTGCTTGTAGCTTGGTGTTTCCCCTCTGGAAGTTCAAGGACAGGGTGTGCTTCCTGGTTCTCCCTGCTCTGCCTTACACTGAGTCATCTCCTGAGCTGTGAGGACTCACATTGTGCTGGAGGCAAGATTCGTGTCCTCGTGCTTGATTTTCCCATCCAGGGCGATGCCCCTCCGTTCTCGGTTGTTGGCCAGCAAGGGCACCAGCGTCAGCGTTGTGGTCAGAGTACTGTTTGGCAGCACTTTTTCTCTGCAGGAAGATAATCAGAGAGGCGATTTGGCTAATTGCTCTCACAGCCATAAAGCCACCATCCATCCCAGGAGCCCCTGTGTGCCATCAAGCATGTTCCAGATCTTAGCTCCCTGCGATTCATTGAAAATGTAGTTCAGGTACCTGTGATTTGCCTTACGAGAGGCAGAGGAGTATTACTGACAAGTCAAAATAGGCTGCCAGCAACAGTACGACATTTCCTCGAGTCCCCTGGTCTGCTCTAATCACTGAATTCTAGAATGTTCTGTGGGGTTAAATGATACCGACTGGCCCAAGGGTCAAGGACCACACCAATCTCCTCTTGAGACTGTGAACCACACAGTTGGCTGCAAGGCCACCTGTTGCCAAAAACTGTCACTCTGGGGGGTCAGCATGTCCCATGGTGGTGGGTGATCGAAAAGGGGAAGGCAAGGTTCTCCATTTGTGAACCAGAGACTGCACTGGTTTGGGTTCAGAGCAGCACATGCTCCCAGATCTTTTCCATGGTCAGTCGGACGGAGGTGTGCCCACCATCTGACAGGCACAGGGGACTGGTATCAAAGCGTAGATTTGAAATGGAACTTGGAACACAGCAGCATGTTTCTCCAGGCCAGCAGGACCCAGCTCACTGATCCCAGTGGCTCTGCCACACATCTGCACACTGACACCAGGCCACACTGAGCCATCAGAGTGGCCTTGTACCACTTCCCTGCCAACCTTATGAATGAGTAAGCACTCGCAGGATCTCCACTTTGCAACCAGGGAAGCATGCCGGGCACCCCCACCCCCTACCCCTGTATCTGGCCAGGGGTAGGCGGGGCTGGGCCCTAAAAACAGTGCCCAGGAGTGGGCCTCAACTCTTTCCTTAGCCTGCCCTGAGACAGGCTGGGAGTCTGAACTACCACACGCAGAATGGTTTCCCTATTTGAGCCCCCTGTGGAGTTTCAAGCAGCTGTGGCTTCTCTCACCTGCAGTGTGTACAGGAAGCTCCTGGGCATGCTCATTACAGAATTCTGCTGGAGCACGAGATGGCCCCCACCCTCCCATCTGGGCCCTGTGGGAACCTCTCTCTCTCTCTCTCTCTCTCTCTATATATATATATATATATATATATATTTTTTTTTTTTTTTTAATTGATCTTAGAGAAGTAGGGAGACAGAGAGAGAGATAGAAACATCAATGATGAGAGAGAATTATTGATTGGCTACTCCTGCATGCCCCACTGGGGGTCAAGACCGCAACCCAGGCATGTGCCCTGACCGGGAATTGAACTGTGACCTGCTGGTTCATAGGTTGACACAAACACTGAGCCATGCTGGCCGGGCAGGAACCTCTCTTAACTTGTTTGGTTTGAGCCACAAATGACAAAAGCAGAAATTATATCCTAAGGGGAAGGTAACAGGAAGAGGGATGGCCAGCAAGGCCACTTCTCAGGCCCTTAGGACCTGGGGTTGAATGGTGGGCAGTACTCCTGAATGAGTGATGGAGGACCACCCACTAGAGCCCAGGGAGCCCCAGGGTTCAAGGACGAGGGCCATGCTCTGCTGCCCTTGCCTTCTGAGTGGCTTCTGGTCTGAGACCCATTAGCACATTCCCACCTAGCTTTCAGTCTCCCTGCCACTTCTAGGGGGCCCTAGATTGGTTCCTAGTTTCCTGAGAATCATTTGGTCCAAAAATGTACCTAGAGCTGAAAAGAGAACCAGATTATAGGGTATATTAGTGGAAACTCAGCTGAGGACCGTTCCCTCCTATCACTGTTGAGCATATGCCCAAAGGTGAGCCATGAAGACTCCTAGGTCACAGTGTGCAAAGATGCTCCTAAAAGAGACCTTAGGCTTGGTTGGTGAGTTATGCTTCTTTCCTGCATAACTGGATCTGCTTTGGGTAATAGTTTATCCCAAAGTTACCTTTTAAATATTGGGTAATATTATCTTGCCAATCAGTTTGTCTTTCCTCACCACCCCTTCCTCTAACCGTGGTAATACTGTTTGCATACATCAGTACTTAGAACATGCCAGCTAGACAAAGACCTTCCCAAGGGATCCTCCCTGGGGCATGTGTGTTTAATGACTCTATCTGCCTGCCTAGCACAAAGCAAGAATAGGCAGGTCTCTCCCTCCACCAAGAAGCTATCACAGTGTTGATTCTTGGTTTTGGTTCTAATAAAGGGAGAAAAGTCGTTCGTGATAAGGGGCTGAGACTTGATCCAGCATGCTAATCCAATTGGTATGAGATTTTCAAATTGAGGAGAAGATCAAAAGATAGAGAGCCCTTCCTGGGCTGACAGACTGTTTGAATATCTGCTGCGGGGAGGGAGGTAAGGAATAGTATCAAGTCTCTAGCAATGTCTTCCAAGGATACATACAAGGTCCAGCTGTTCCCATTGTGACATTTCTCTCCTCTCCGTCAAGTCTTAGCTTGACCGATCTCTCAGGACTCTTGGGAGTGAGAACGGAATGGAGACGCTAACCTTCTTTGCAGCCCTTGAAGTGAGAAAAGGGAAGGAAGTGAAGAGCTGGCAAGCTAGCTGAGCATTCACTTCCCTTGTCAAGATGGACAAAAGGGGAACTTGACAAAGACGCCTGGGCCGCCCAGGAAATAGAAACCCAACAGTTACTCACTGTGCTTCCTCCTGGGCCACCGGCTTGACGTAATAGTCGCTCGAGTAGAGAACCACATTGGCCACTTGTTCCACTGCAGAGGGAGGACAGGGGTGGGCGATTCATGTGGGGTCCTTCATGCAGGTGCCTGGCCTTCTGGGGATGCGGTTGGTCTTCCTTCTCTCATGCTTCTCAGGCTTAGCTTTCTCAGCTCAAAGCTTAAAGGCTGAGATTTCTGAAGCCACTTCTGTTCACCAATATAACTTGCTTTGTCACAACTCCTACCCATGAGCCAGTCTCCTAAAACTGCACTTCCTGGGAGGCCCCTCCTCTCTGCTGAGCCTCTGATGTGCCTCTGGGTGTCCTCCCAAGGCACACAATCTTCCAGCATCAAATAACTCACCACTTGCTCTTCTCCTCCAAGCCCACCCCTTCCAGCATTCTCTGTCTTACTGAAGGAGCATCTCCTTCCAGGTGTCCAAGCCAGAAACCATCTGGAGGCCCCTCAGGATGGGCTTGTGGGTACACATGGTAGACAGGAGGGTGGGCTCTGGAACCAGACTACTTGAGTTCAAATCCCAGCTTAGCTGTCAGCTGTGTGTTACTTAGCACCTCTAAGCCTCAATTTGCCCATCAGCAAAATGGGAGTGATAACTGCATCTAACTCATATGGGTGTTGTGATGATTAAAAAGATGAATTTTAATCTCCACTAAAATAAAAATTGAGCCCAGTTGGTGTGACTCAGTGGTTGAGCGTTGACCTATGAGCCAGGAGGTCAGGGTTTGATTCCCGGTCAGGGCACATGCCCGGGTTGCAGGCTTGATTCCCAATCTGGGGTGTGCAGGAAATAGCTGATCAATCATTCTCTCTCATCATTGATATATATATATCTCTCTCCCTCTCCATTCCTCTCTGAAATCAATAATATATATATTACATATATAATTACATATATATTACATATAATACATATATATATTATTGATTTCAGAGAGGAAGGGAGAGGGTGATATATATATATATATATATATATATATATATATATTATTGATTTCAGAGAGGAAGGGAGAGGGAGATATATATATAAAATAATAATAAAAATTAAAAATTGAGGATTAAAAGAAATAATTTGTTTGAAGCACTCAGCACAGAGCCGAAAATTTAATAGCTTCTTTAAAAAATTAATGGTGTTAATGTTAGCATTTATAAAACTTTGAGAAATAATTTGAAATCAAAGTATCAAATGATACTTTCACAATCATGTTACTTTGTATTGAACACTATATAAATAAGTCAGGTTCTATAAGGAATTAAAGGCATATGAACTAAACCAATATAAAACAAGCCGTAAATTAAACATTCATATTAGCATCAGGAAATACCTAGAATTCTTTAGTATGCATGCAGCAAAATTCCTGAACCTTATCAATGACACATAGGGTGACCCATCTTGGTCTGCCTGGGGCTGGCCTCGTTTTAGCCTGAAAGTCCTGGAATGGTAAATCACCCTAACACACAAAGTCTACCTTTGTCTTAGTCATCAAATGTTTGAGTTGGAAGCGAATTTGGAGGTGTCCCACCTATGTTATTCTGTCGTGTCTTTTTTTATGTAGCCCATATAAGACCATTATATAAGACCATCTCCTGCATGTGGACGCCCTTTGAGCTGAGGAAGTGTCGGAACAACAAGTGGGCGGCGCCTCTCCTGTAGTATTGGTGGGGCTTAGCCATCACCTTGTGGGGATTCAACATGACCA
Source organism: Myotis myotis (assembly GCF_014108235.1). NCBI lineage: Eukaryota > Metazoa > Chordata > Mammalia > Chiroptera > Vespertilionidae > Myotis > Myotis myotis. Next base: position 32,474,988 of record NW_023416390.1, on the reverse strand, counting down.
GCAACAGTAGCACTTTACCATTTACAAAGGCCCTCACAAAACCCAGGGAGGTAGACCAGGAGCCCCTGCCATGAATGCCAGTGGGACTTGGAGAGGATGCACATAGCAGAGCCCACAGGAAGCCAGTGTCCTCAGGCCAGTGTCTTCCCACCATGCTGTGCTGATCTGTCAACACAACTCATCATTGATCCCAGGAGGAAAACTCCTGTCCAGGCTGTCCTGAGACCTGGCCCTGGGCCCCTCCAGGAAAATCACCTGTCAGGAAGTTGTCCCCAGACCAAAGTCAGCCTGAAGCTGAGATGACATCAAAGGGCTTTCCTCCCTGTGAGGCCCTACTGTCCATGACAACAGAGGCAAACAGGTAGTTCCAAGGACCCAGGAGGGCCTTATCTGACCAGAGGAGAGACCCTCGGGAATAGGACTAGGTTGAGAAATTCCAGAAGACTCCACCCTCCAGCTTTGAGCAGTAGGTCCTACCTAATGCTTTAATCTTCTTTACTGTCTTCTCTGTGTTGTTGGTCACAGTCACGGTCACAGAAATGGGTTCCCCATGGAAGTAGACCTGAAAAGGTTAACAGATAAATCAGAAAAGTAGAACAGAGTGTGGTGGTATCTTTAATCTCGTGGCTTTCTAAATTCATCTCAATTCTTTAACTAGAATGAGTGGCTGGATCCCCATACTTTCAAGGAAGATAAAGTGACAGCCATGTGTCTACTCTAGAGGAGGGTCTGGAACACGCTCTGCCCATCTGTGGGTGCTGAGACGGAAAATGTGACTAATGTGGAGCAGAGTGAATTGCCCAGAATATCCAAGTCCTGAGACTCACTGCAGAGTTAGCCCTGGGATTCTGGGTGGAACCATAAGGTTATTTGGGGCAGAACGATGAAATGGAATGAAATCAGTGGGGTAGAGCTCTCCTCAGTGGAGGTGCCTGTGTAACCTGGGTCCAGGCAGGCAAGCCCTTGCACATGTGTGAATGCACATGCTTGCACGTGCACACATGCACATGCAGGCACACACCCATGTGCACACAGAGTATTTAGGCTCTTGCCAACATGTGTGTGTGACTCTTGGTGACCAGAAGGGCCAGAGACAGCCTCAGCCAGTAGTTCTTCACCTTTTTTGTCTATGACACACCTCATAGATGACATTAACCTATGTCATGGCCGCCCCCCCATGGTTGAATTTTCCAGGGAAGTAAACAGTTTGCAATACCACACACATTGATGCCACACTAATAAATGAGGGCAGAGAGGGGTAAAGATAGCCTGGAGTCAGGGTGTGACATTCTGCCCCTCCCATGGCCAGTTGGTCAGGACTGACAATGAGTGGAGTGCAAGTCAGTGTGGCCTTATTCTAATGGTCACCTTTACTAGCTCCAAATGAAGAAAAAGAGCCAATCATTCTCAAAGGTTGGTACTTAAACTGTCCCTAGAAACACGCCCACAGCCGTTAGGGCACTGGGCGGAGCCCACCCCCAGACCTGCTCCCACAGGGAGCACAGTAGTGCCTATGAATTACCTCTTTGTTCAGGGAGACTGCGAGGTGCAGGGGCTTGTCGGACATGAAGAACTGCCAGGCGGCCTCAGCCCGGGGCTGGGGACCCATCTTGGACGGTGCGTGCTGTACCTTACGGATCAGTAAACGCACAGAGCTCCTGTGGACGGGAAGTCACAGACAGTCCTGCATTTAGTGCTCGGGCCTCTTCAGGACGGCCCCCAGGTCTCTCTCCCATAGTCATCCTGGGAACCAACAAACAGCTGAACCCAATGAGGGATGGAGAAGGGGCCCGGGGACCTGGTTTCCAGGCTGAAGTTTCTCTGTGATTTCACCAGCTGGGTGGTGTGGGGCCCATCCGCTCTCCCGGGGGTCACTCTCACATCCTGGGTTAGGGCTCTGGGCCGCCTCCTCTGGGGGAGGCTGATGTGGGAATTCATGTCATGTGCTTTACATGACATGCTTCAAATGTGTGCTCCATCACTGCTACTCATTACTATGGCAGCAATAGGTGTGTGCTGAGTATGAGGAGAAAGTGTTGGTGACAGAGTTGGAAACTGTGTTCAGGTATAAGAAGAAAACAGGAGAAAAAGAAGAAGAAGAAGAAAACAAGTCCGGCTGGAGTGGCTCAGTGTCAACCTAAGAACCAAGAGGTCACTGGTTTGATTCCCAGTCAGGGCACAAGCCTGGGTTGTGGGCTCAACGCCCAGTAGGGGGCGTGCAGGAAGCAGCCAATTAATGATGTTTCTCTCTCATTGATGTTTCTATCTCTCTATCCCTCTCCCTTCCTCTCTCTCTCTCAAAACAAACACAATATATATATATATATATATATTTTTAAAGAAAACGGGAGACCAGGCCTGGGAAGATAGGAGAGATTTGAGGTATTGCTCAATGAGCAGAGTTTCTGCTTGGAGTAATGAGACATTTTGTGTGTAACTATGGTTACACAACATAGTGAATATACTTAATGCCACTGAATTGTACATTTGAAAATGGTTAAAATGGTAAACTTCATGATATATATGTTTTACCACATGAAAAAAATGGCAAAAGAAGAAGAAAACGAAAGAAGGAATCTGGAGGCTTTCAGGGCCTTACAGGAGCCCTTGAGGTTGCTAACTCCCGTCATTCTCTTTTGGTTTTTCCCCCAAATGATCAGTCACTGATCCTTCGGAGCCTGGGTAGAGGTTGTCCCAACTGCCCTGGGCTAGGGAGGCTCCATTATCCTCAACGTGCAGGCCCCCTGGGAAGAGTTCTGCCATAGACACAAATTGAAGGGTGGTCTCTTACCACCTCCCACCCTGGCCCCTCACCAACTCCCACAACTTACTTCTTGGGAATTTTGTCCTCTTCATCATTGGTGCTGTCTGTAGCGAATGCTTTGACCTCGAAGTCGACCCCACAGCACTGCAGGGACAGAGAGCAGACAAGATCAAGGTCAGGACCACCCTTCTTGGATAGGTTATATGGCACTTGGGAGTGTCACTTGCACCTTCTGTTTTGGTCTCAGCCTTATCCTTTTCAGGGTTCGCCATAAAAATGTCATTACCTACCATCACCCCGGCATTCTTAGCCATGCAACACCTCGCTTCTGGCCCCCCTGCCCTCCCACCGTGTCCATTTCCTGCACAAGCCACGTCTTTCACCAGTCTACGGCGGGCACACACGATTCCTTCTTCTGAAATGCTTAACGCTCCTCTTTCTCTCTTGTTCATATTTGACAAACTCCTGTGTATTCTCTAAGCCCCAGAGCAAAGGTCTCCTCAGCTGTACGGCCCTGGGACCCCCAGGCATGCAGACGCCCCCTCTCCCGGGCCTTGCTGGCCTCAGTTCACACTGAGCTCTGAAACTTCCTCTCCCAGGATGGACTGAATGGTGGCACTTTGGCTGGCACAGTGTCCCCCAGTCTGATTTAGTGACCTCGTCTTCCTCCATCTGGGCTGCCCACACCCGGTTTTCTAGACCAGTGGCTTTCAAATGTCTCACCACCATGGTAAGAAGTCAAGTTTATAGTGTGGCCCAGCAAACAGACACGTGCATGTGAAACAACTCCCATAAAATATCCCTGAGCTTTGCTGCATGTGAGACACTGAGATTTCCCGCTCTCTTCTGTTTCATTCCGTTCCACTTTTCTTAAATGCCACTGTGGGCCCATGGCACTGATTTCACAACCTCTAACATGGAGGCAGGACACCCACATTGGAGAGCGTTGCCCTGTACCCCTCACTGCCTGTCACTGCACCCTCCATCCAGGTGTAGACCTGCCACTCTGCCCTCACCTGGCATGTGTCTAGCTCCCTCCCCCAGGTACCCCAGATGCCAATGACTCTTCCACCAGTAACCCTGGGTCCCAGCACCTTCCATTCCCTCCTCCTGTCCCCTGTCCTCCTTCCTTGCCTGGAGTCCCTGGTCCACCATGGCCACTGCTCCCCTGCACAGATTCAGCCCCTTTGCTTCTCTGTCGGTTCGCAGCTCAGGTTTGGCCACTCCAACCCCATTCTCACTGAGTGGCCAGAGCGATCCTTTGGAAACCTAAGTCCAGAGCCCACCAGGGGCTCCCATCTCATTCAGAAAAAGTCTGAGTCTACACCATGGTTCCTGAGGCCTTTCACGATCTGGCCAGACCTCCCACACCTCTCTGACCTGGTCCCACATTTCACCCCTGCTCCTCCCGCTCCAGCACACACCACGCAGCATCTCCTCTGCCTGGAAGGCTGTCCCCTAGGAGGGAATGGCGTCTCCTTTACCCCATTAGAGAGGCCGTCCTTAAACATCCTGAACAAGCACCCTCTAGGCTCCCTTTGCTTCTCACAGTCTCCTGCTCTCCAGAGCGCCCGGCATCCTCAAATGCACCATAGGTACTTGTTACTTGCTTCTTGCCTGTTTCTCTCCATCAACCTGTGAGACCTACGAGGGGAGGGACTCTACCATTTTGTTCACAGGATTACTCATGGTTAATACTTGCTGAAGACAAGCTACAGGCTCATTAGACTGTTTCTCTGTGTATTTTTGAAATTTTCCATTAAAAAAAAAAAGCCATTTTTGAAAGTCTTTTGAAGGAACGAATCCATGGCATTTCTTCTTGAACCCACCTTGCCCGTATCCTGCGGAGCTGGCTGCAACATCACCGAACAAGGCAAGTAGTCAGGAAACTGGAAAGAAACAACAGATCACTTCTTTCAGAGGTGATTCCATGGGGAAAGTATGCACATCGCACAAAACCTAGAAAACAAGGGTGAGGAGCAGGGAAAAGGAAACACATGTTCATGTACGACCCCAATTCCCAGAAGGACGCCGTGAACAAAACCACCCGAGAGTCTTGTGTACACCGGACACACAAATATGCATGGGGTGGGGGGATTTCAGACATGGGACCATGTGATGCGGGTGTCCTGCCATCTGGCTTGCTCATGTCACTGACCCTGATCCTACTCCTCAGGATGGGCTTGTGCTAGGACAATGTTCCCGCCACGAGTCATGGCTCTGCGCCACCTCTGCTAGGGCTCCCGAGACACCTTCGTTGGCTGGTCTTGACTTTTTTGCCATGACCAGCAATGTCGCAATAAGTACCCTTCCTCATCCCCCTCAGCACAGTGTCAATCAATTCCAGAGACTACTCTGCTGGGAAGGGAACTGTCAGGTCAAAATCACACTTTTCAGGTTCTGATACACGTTGACATGTTATCTCCAAAAGGTAATGTCACTTCAGGCTCCCAGCACCAGTGCATGGGACCACCCAGGACCAGGAAACATTGTTAAAGTGACTTCCTTAAAAAGCGCTGTGATAAAATATACACAACATGAAACTTACCATTTTATGGGCGCAGTCCAGTGGCATTCAGTATATTCACACTGTTCTGCACAATCCTCACCATCACCTCCAGAACCTTTGCATCATCCCACACTGAAGCTCTGTCCCCATTATCACTCACTCCCCATTCCCTCTCCCCTGCCCCTGGCAACCTCTATTCTGCTTTCGGAATCTATGGGTCTGACCACTCTAGGGACCTCCTATGAGAACCATCACATAGTATTTGTCTGGCTTCTTTCACTTTGCATAATGTTGTAGCGTGTATCAGAATTTCCTTCCTTTTTTTAGGCTGAACCATGTAACTTTGGAGGAGCATATAATCATAAGACACACTAGCAGAGTTCACGCCAAGTCTCAGAGGGCAGGCAGACTGGCCCTTGGGGAGCCAGGTGCTCCCAGGGGAGATGTAGCCTCGAGAGGTGAGGCGATTTCTCTGACATGACTCACAGAGCTACAGACAAGGCTTCTTATTTCACTGAGATCTCCTGTCCCATAAGGAACTCTTCCGTTTAGAATTCCTCGGGACCAGTGGAGGGGCACATCTTTCTTTTTATAGCTGGGCAAGTTAAGGAATAACATGCGCATGTAATTAGGTAGTCGGATGAAGGGAAATATTTAAGCCGTTGGTTCAAACGGTGCCTTCAAAGGCTGCCAGGCTATTTTCAAGGGCTTAAAAAAAGACAACCACAGCCCGTGCAATCTAGAATTTCCTCCAAGGGTGCAATTTGAAGGCCCACAAATGTGAAGTCACTCCTGTCCCCTTTCCTTTGCTCTGGGTCACATTACAAGGTGCTGCGGGTGAAGGAACCAGGGCAGGGGTGTGCACATAGTAGGGGTCACCCACCGTGAGTACAAAGGGGTACGTGTTGGCCCCCAGCTTCTTGATCAGGCTCTCCTGCAGTTTTGTGGGGGCACTCACAGCCCCCACAGGAGGGAACACCTGGACCCGAGAGAAGTACAGGTCCCTGCGGAAGCTCAGGCCCATCACGTCGATGTCTTCCTGGCCGTAGCGGAAGGCGCACGTCACGGAGACATACACTGGAAGGCAGGCAAGAGAAGCGTGGGCTTGCCCGTCGGCTGAGTGAGCATGGGCGACCACTGACACCATCAGTAACGGCGTCCAACCTTTAGCTTCTGGAGGGGATGGGGTTTGAGAACCACACCACCCAGCTGGCCCACACACCTTTCCCAGGGTGTGTGTTAATTACTGTACAGGGGCATGCCAGGGGACTGGGGGCACCTCCCAAGAACCCTGTTACTTTGTCACCTGACCGCACCGTTTCCTCCATCTCTCACCACCCCCTCCTCTTGACCCCCAGCTCAGTGACCTCAGGAGGCTTTTAAATGGTGCAGGTCGCTTGGGTTCTGAGAGGAGGATGTCTAGATGGAGCTGAGGGCAAAGGTAAGAAGCAGAGGGAAGCTGTGCCAGGGAACAAACAGGTCTGTGCCAGAGCTGGATGTGGGTATGCGAGAGGAACTAGAGAGGCTTTTGGACCAAGTGAAGAGATGGAGTCGAATGCAGGAAGAAACCCCTCTTCCCACACTGCTGGGAAACCAGCATGCTCTACTAGTAAGTCAAGCATGTCAAACTCGCAGCCCACGGGCCGCATGCCTTGTTTATTTGGTCTGTGTTAGCCTTTGAGTTTGACATGCTTGCAGTGGCCACTGCGGGAGACTCAATCTAATTGAAAGATGTAAATTGTGCCCAGTGGACCAAAGAATTACACGAACCTACACATGTTGCCACTGTCTTTAATGTGGTAAGTAAAACCACACATTGTTCTAGAACATAAAGCATACAAAAGTGGTCCCCCATGGGCCTAGGGAGTTAGTTGAGGATTTTGTCTGTGTCTGTCCCAAGGATAAGAGACACGGATCGCTTGAGGTGACGTGGTATTACCTCGGAGCAGGAGCCCTTCCCTGGCGAGGGCACCATGAGGAGGGAGCAGACAGCAGGGGTGGCGATGTTCAGCCCCATTTCTGCCGGGCCCCCTCACTGCTGATGGCCCCACATCTGACATAGTTCCCGGGGCACATCCAGGGTTAGGAACAATGCCTCATGGTTGCCAGTAGCAACTAGTTAAAAAGGCATCTTCAGAATGGAACTGAGTCTGTGACATTGTCACAAGGATAATTCAAATCTGTTCTAATTTAGTTTCCGAACTGTTATTTGTGCCAAATTACCTGCCACACTTCCTAACTGCCAGAATCTTCAAGGCAGCTGTGATGCTGTGGTTCAGAACCACCACCTTGAGCAGCAGGCCAACCCTGCCTTCCTGCAGGCTCCAGCTCCCCCTTTTGGAGAAACCCACCAAGGAGCCTGCCTGCGGTTGGCTGTGGCATAGAACTACGTGACATGGGGACACGTGCAGAGTTGATGGAGCTGACAGACCTGGGCTCCGGCCCTGTCACCATTTACTTCTCCTGCCGCCTCAGTCACCTGGCTTCCCTGAGTCCTCAGCTTCATCTGAGAAATGGGGACAGTGAGCTCTGCTGTGAGCAGGACCGGCTCCTGAGGATGATACCAGGGAGGGCAGCACGGTGTGCAGGAGAGCCCCAGTGGTGCCCAGCCCTCCTGCCACACAAACACCCCTTCCCAGCGCCAGCCCAGCCCAGACCACTGTTCCCAGAGGAAGAGAGCTTCTCACCTCTCTTTCCCTTCACAAGCTCAGGATCCACCAGCACAACACCATCTGCAGCAAAGAGAGAGAACAGTGAGGCTGGGGGAGACAAGAGAGACCAGCGGCCTTCTCTATAGACAGAGATCTTTACTTGCATTTGTAAACTATGTTCATCATAGGAAAATTAGGCAAAGAGAAAAAAGTCACCTAAATTTCCACTCCACAGAGATATCCATGGTCAAGACATTGGTACAGAATTTTTTCCCAGATGTATATGCACTTACATGGATATTTTCCCAGATGTATATGCACTTACATGGATGTTTTAAAGAAAAAGAGATCCTACTACACATACTATTCAGTAACTGCTTTCCTCACTCAACAATATTGCAAACATCTATACCCATGCGCACGCGCGCGCACACACACACACACACACACACTGTATACTCATCATTTCAATGGCTACACATTGCTCCAAAGACTAAATGTAGCATAAATTTTTAATTACCCCCCTCTTGTTAGGGGAGTTAGGCTGCTTCCAATGTTCTCCATTGTAATGAATATTGCAATGAGCATCCTCATAGACACCTTCGTCGGCACCCATGGTAGACCTGGGTTGGCCTTCGATAACACACTGCCAAACCACCTTCCAGAGACGTTTTGCTGAGAGACGGCTCATCCTCAGTGCCTAAAAATGCCTGTTTTGTACACTCCTTTTTTCTCTTTCAATAACTATTTGAGTTAAAATAATTATAGAATCACAGAAAGTAGCAAAGATAGTTCAGAGAAGTCCCTGTGCATCCGCCATCCAGTTTCTCCCAGTGGTTACATCTTAGATAATTATAGCATAATATCACCACCAAGAAGCTGACATGGGTACAATGTGTGCACAGTTCTGTCATTTCATCACCCGTGCAGAGCTGTGTGTCCACCACTCCAGCCTGGGGACAGCACTGCTCCCTCGCGCCAGGCTCTTCCTCAGGTGCTTCCTTTACAGCAGTGGTTCTCAACCTTCTGGCTTTTTAAATACAGTTCCTCATGCTGTGACCCAACCATAAAATTATTTTCGTTGCTACTTCATTACTGTAATGTTGCTACTGTTATGAATCATAATGTAAATATCTGATATGCAGGATGGTCTTAGACGACCCCTGTGAAAGGGTCTTTTGACCGCCAAAGGGGTCGCGACCCACAGGTTGAGAACTGCTGCTTTAGAGCCACACCCCTACCCCTCTAGCCCCTGGTAACTGCTGGTCAGTTTCCCATTTCTATAATTTTTCTCATCTCCAGAATGCTATATAAATGGAATCTACAGTACATGGCCTTTTGAGACTGGCTTTTTCTACTCAGCATAACACCCTGGAGATCCTTAAGCGGTTGTATGAGTCAGCCATTCCTTCTTTCCTTTAAACATATATTTTATTGATTTTTTTACAGAGAGGAAGGGAGAGGGATAGAGAGTTAGAAACATCAATGAGAGAGAAACATCGATCAGCTGCCTCCTGCACACTCCCCACTGGGGATGTGCCCGCAACCAAGGTACATGCCCTTGACCAGAATCGAACCTGGGACCCTTCAGTCCGCAGGCCAACGATCTATCCACTGAGCCAAACTGGCTAGGGCCATTCCTTATTTTTTTATCGCTGAGCAGAATCTCATGCTAGGATACGCCACAGATTGCTTAACCGTCTTCATCCATGGAGAAACATTTGGTTCTTTCCAGTTTGGGGCTATTACGGACAAAGCTGCTGTGAACAAATGTGTACAGGTCTCGGCGTGGACATAGTTTTCACTTCTCTGGGGAAAATCAATGCCCAGGGATACAATTGCTGGGTCATCGGTGAGTGTATGTTTAATTTCTTAAGAAACTGCCAAGCTATTTTCTAGAGTGACTTCCATTTTGCATTCCCACCAGCCATGCATGAATGAACCAGTGTCTCTGCATCCTCACCAACATTTGGTGGTGTCAGTATTTTTAATTGTAGCCATTCTGACAGGCATATAATGATATTTCATTGTGGTTTCAATTGGCATTTTTCTATTGACTAATGATGTCAAACATTTTCCCATGTGCTAATTTGATATCCATGTCTTCTTTGGTGAAATGCCTCATGTCTTTTATCTATTTTCTAATTAGATTTTATTTTCCTTTTACTGTTGAGTTTTGAGTGTTCTTTGTATAGTCTAGAGATGAGTCTTTTGTCTCCTCCATAATCTTTTTATTTATTTATTTTATTTTTTAAAAATAATTAAATCTTTATTGTTCAGATTATTACAGTTGTTTCTCTTTTTCCCCCCCATCACCCGGTTCCCACCCCGCCCTCGGCCCTCACTCAAGATTTCTTGAGGATCTCACTACATTTATCAGCGGTCTCACTCGTCTTTTTGAGGGTCTTACTAAATTTGTTGGTGGTTTCTAGAAAGTTCTTGAAAAACCTTAAAAGTGTGGGTTTTGAACTCTATATCCAATAGTTTGCTTTCCTCCATTTCTGTCATTTGTGTCCTGTTTCTTTGTCTCCGCATTTTGGCTGCTTCCCTGTGTTGATAGAGTGGCTTTCTGTGCTAGATGTCCTATAGGGCCCAGTGGCTCAGTCTCCCCAATTAGCTGAGGTGGACACTCTTGGTGCACCCCCTTGTGGGCTTTGTGCACAGTCTTGTTGTAGTTAAGCCTTAATTGTTGTAGGTATCGCTGGGAGGAATTGACCTCCAGGCCAATTGGCTGTGAGAATCAGCTGTGTCTGCAGTGGGACAACTTCTGTGCTGAAGACACCCTTATGGGGCAAGACTTGCTTCAGTGGGGCTTTGGTGCTCACTGAGTCTGCCCCCTGAGTGTGACCCTTATGGATCTGAGGAGTTGCAATCTGGATGGTCCCACTCTGACCACTGGGCACACTAGCTCTTGGATCTAAGGAGGCACTAATTTAGCCTCTGCCTGAGGCTACCCAGCAGGAGCTACGAAGAGATCTGCAGATTCCCCTTCTTTTTTGGGGGGGTTTGGAAGTGCCCAGATGAGGCCCAGCTGTGAAGCAATGCAAGCTGCCGTGGGGCCCCAGGCCTTCTCTTGGAAGTTCTGGGTCTGTCTGGCCCAGTTGCAATCCATTAGGTAATTTTCAGATTGCAAAGGGCCAGGCCTTTCATATGCAAAAGGCTCTGCCACAGCCTGGGTGGGGTGGGTTTCAGGGAATCAACAGGGTGGAGCAAGCAGCTATGGCTGATCCTCAGCCCTGCCCTAAGGGGCCTCGTGTCTCAGTGTCCCGGTAATCGCTGCAAGCACCTCTGAGGGAAAGCCGCCCTCAAGTTCTGAGTTCTGCCCACTGCCAGACAGTCCAGTTTCTCCCCGTATGAGTCCTGGGTCCCCATAGACTTCCCGGAACTGGAGTTCAGAGCAGTCAGGAGCTTGTGATTCCCTCCTGATTCAAAAAGAAAGCCGCGTCCTCAGGTACCAGCCTCTGCACTTTACTTCCGCAGCTCCTCTGAGTCTCAGTGTGCTTTTCTCCTTCCTTCTAGTTGTAGAATTTCCACTCAGCCAGCCTTCCTGTAGTTCTGGATGATGTCTGTTTTGTCTTTTCGTTGTATTTTTGAAGTTGTTGTGGGAGGCAGCAATTTCCAGTGTTTACCTATGCCGCCATCTTGGTTTCCTCCTCCTCCATGTTCTTTAAAATTATTTCCAATCAGGCAGTGGCACCTCACTGATGCTTTAATCTGCATTTCTTTGGTTAGATTATTAGCAAGCTGATTTTTATAAATACAAAACAAGTAGTTGTCTGATAACTTAAAGGAACATCAGCATGGAAATTTTACTCTAAACTCAACTTACCCACAGGCTCTACTTGGTCAACATGGTCTATATAGTCCCTCTTCCCCAGGTAGATGGTCACCTGTGGGAAGAACAGGTATGGATTCTAAATGGCCAAAGTACAGTAACCTAAGGCATTCATCTTAATAATCAGCAAGAACCAAACCTTTTAATGAGTTTTGAGAAGAGGAGCCACTTGGGTTCTCAGCCCACTCTCCCCCTGTGTGGCCGTGGACAGAAATGATGGACTGATGGACTTGCCTCCGCCTCATAAATCTGCTCCGAGGAATCCTTCCCACCCGTTTGGGTGCACGCTGTTCTCTCGACCTTTACCCATCAAGCCCAGGTCTGATATCGACCAGTTCAACTGGTTGAATTAACTGATAATACTTTAGTAGAAAATTACATCTATGCAAATGAGGCTTCTCCCACACATTTGCATGTTAATCCTTTAATGTCTAGCTGTGAGCGAAAAGATTCTCCTCCTTGTTAAAAGAAATTCTGAGCAAAGAGCTGGGAATTCGGAGAAGGCTCTGAAATCCTACCAGGTGAGCTTCCTTACAGGTAAACCTGAACCTGTGCTCTGAGGGATAGGGGAGGGTGGAGCTGGGTGCAAGGGAGAGGATCATTGCCTCAGCCCTCATCCTGTCCACCTCCACGCCCCTGGCAGCAAAGGTCTCTTTACCATCACCCCCTGTGGGAGAGCACAGGTTGGTTCACCACCAGTCACCACTTTAACTTGAGGTACTGAGTGCCTCGATGGCAAGAATTCTGTCCTTCAGCCATCACAGTACCTACAACAGTACCTGCTACGTAACAGGAATTCAATCAACATTTGCTAAGTGCACCAGTGAATGGCTAACCCCCTTCTTCCCTAAGCCTCTTAAATTCATATTTTTATTTCCATAAACTCCTAAATCATTTTTGTTGACTTTAAATCATCTCCTAGATCTACCCTCTCCCATCAGATGTCCTGGAGCGAATTCCCAAGTCTTAGGTTATTTGTGTGATTGATGTTAAAGCACCTGAGAATAGCATGGGCAGGTGACCAGATGGGGGATGAGAGGTTGGGTGGTGGGGGATGCTTTTTGGGCAAAACAATTGTGTGTACGAAGCCCACAGGCAAAAGGATGCTTTCATCTGCAGGTGAATGGTCACCGAATGGGGATGCAGACTGATGCCAGAAAGGGTCTTAGGGGAACTGACCCTAAAGAATCTAGGAAGGAAGATAGTGAAGCATTCGTAGCTGGATGAAAAATCTGCAATTAAATAGCATTTAGAGTGTTTATCTTGTACCAGGCACCAAGCTAAGCCTTGTGGCTACATTATTTCATTTAATCCTCACAACAACTCTCTGAGATGGGAATTAACCCCATTTTACAGAGGAGAATACAGATTGTGATCACGTCAACAGCAAAATGGAGAATGAACTGGCAGGTTTGGAAAGAGGGCCAGTTAGGCAGCTGAGATAGTCAGGAAGGGGAGGACTGAAGAGTGAGTGGGAGGGGAGAGGGCTGGTGACAGGAGTGGGAGTTATCTCCATTTTCATGCTTTGGCTGTGAAGGTCAGCGAGCTAGAAAGGGAACAAGCGTCAAGGGGAGTGGGTGGTGTTTTTAAGGTGCATACGGTCAATACTTGTTTTGCTGCTCAGGCAAAGCCCTGGTAGAGAAGGAGAGGCTGCAGATATAGCCCAGGAGGGAGGCTGATGATGGAGGACTCTAAGGAGGTGGTGGACCATGAGACTCAGGGTATGAGAGATGTGAACCTCAGATGGGAGCAAAGGCACCTCTTCCGTGGGAATAGAAGGGGAAGGGAAAGGACAGGGACAGGTAGAGAAGTGGAACTGAATGTGGGACTGTAGCCAACCTGCTGCTTGCCTATCCAATAGCCACATGCTCCTTCTTCCTGGATGAAAGTCACCAACTATGGCAGGGTCCACCATCCCCAATGTGGTCCTGTGCTAAGAGGAGACCAGCCCCAGAGGATGATTTTTGACTGGCTGGATCCAATTATGATCATCCAATTCCTACGGCTCAGGATTGGCTTAGGGAGGGAATGTGGCCCAGTTTTGACCAACGATATAGGACAGAATTCTGCTGGGAAAATATTGCCTCACTTTTTTCTTCTTTTTCTAAAGAATAGTTCATTGATTTTTAAGAGAGAGAGAGAGAAACATGATATGAGAACATAACATCAATTGGCTGCCTCCTGCATGTCCCTTACTGGGGATCAAGCCTGCATCCCATGCCCTGACCTGGAATGGAACCAGCAACCTCTGGGTGCAGGGGACCATGCCCAACCAACTGAGCCACACAGGCCCAGGGCCTATTTCCTCACTCTTAAAAAGAGACCCCAGGAAGCAACAGCCTCTTCCTTTTCTTGGAAGAAAGGGAGGGAGAGACACATAGACCTGGGGCAGCCACCAGCTGGAGGGTGAAGATGACGAAAGAGGGCCGAGTGGACAGAATCACAGAGAAGTGACCCTGAGCCCTGGCACTCCATGCTGGGACCCATACAGGGGTTGCAGTTGGAGTGATCCTAATCTGTGAGACATTAATTGGCGAATTATTTTTTACATTTACAAAAAATTCGAAATGTCTTGGTTCAAAGGATGCATATTTAGGTGTGAGGAACAAAAGAATAGATAAATGATATGGCCCAGCAGGAGTGGTTTCTCTCTACTTCTGCCAGAAGCCAAGATAAAGCATGCTGGAAAGACACAAGTTGGAAAAGAGTTTGAAGAGTGAAAGGTTGAGGAGCACCCAACGTATCACCCCAAAGAATCAGAGCCCTTGATGAAAATGATGGAGTTCCTCAGCAAGGAGAGGAGGGTAGAGAGAGACTGTGCAAAGCCCGATTCCCTCCTGTAATACCGTAAAGATCAGAGAGTTTTTTGGATGGCCCCGTATAGGCTTCAGAAGTCAACTGGAAGAAGGACCTAGAGCTACACTGTCCAATACGGTAGGTACTATTTACAGGTGATGACTTATAGGTATAATACAGCCATTCCAAATGGACGTGTGCTATAAATGTAGACTGCACACCAGAAAGTGCATGTCATATGTTTTCAATAATATTTATGTCATTTACATGCTAAAATGACAGTTTGTTGATATATTGGGTTAATTAAATTTAATATTACAATGAATTCCACCTGTTTCTTCTTACTTTTTCAATGCAGCTATTAGAAAATTTAAAATTGATGGTGCTGAGTGAGATCGTTAGCCCCTAAGAAGCCATTGAATGGAGCAAGGAGACCCCATCCACAGAGGCTTTGGGGTGGACCTTCCCCGGTCTCCCCTGCCAGGAGGTTCATAGGCACAACTAGACCAGCTAATGTGCCTCTGAGGGAGCCAACAGTGGCGTTAACTGTGTCTAGTATGCTGTTTGCCGGGATATTGGTGGCTACGCAGCCACAGGGCAGCATGGTGGAAAGGGAGTGGCCCGTCATGTTCCCTTACCCCGTAGCCCTGAAGGCCCAGCGAGGTTGAGAGCATTGCAGGTACACAGGAATAGAGAGTTGTGTCAAAGCAGCATTAGGGCTTTCCCTGGGCAGGTGATAGACAAAAGGCCAAATACAGTGATTGGCAAAACAGTGTTTGAAATGGTAAGTCATGGGATCAAGGCTGGCTACGAAGAGAAATAAAATTGGGGGTTGGGTTAGGAAAAGAAGTAAAACTGGAGGTTGGCTGGAGAATGAGTGATTAGAAAAAAATTAAGGGTCTCAGGACTAAAGTCTTGCTGCAACTGAAGAGAAGTTGAGTTTCTGCAATTCACTTATTCACTTATATCTCACTTATCGTCCATCTCAGGCAGAGATAGAAAATAGACAGAGCTTCCTTTGGCCTCACAGGGTCTTGATGTTCATCATATCTATTCTTTTTTTTTTTAATATATTTTATTGATTTTTTACAGAGAGGAAGGGAGAGATATAGAGAGTTAGAAACATCGATGAGAGAGAAACATCGATCAGCTGCCTCCTGCACATCTCCTAGTGGGGATATGCCCGCAACCCAGGTACATGCCCTTGACCAGAATCGAACCTGGGACCCCTCAGTCCGCAGGCCGACGCTCTATCCACTGAGCCAAACCGGTTTCGGCAGATCATATCTATTCTTGAAAAGGCTCCTTTAAAAAACAAATAAGCAAACAAACAAACATTTTCACAAGCCACTCACTTCTGTGTCACTTACCGATTTGTCCCGGGAGATCTTCTTGAAGATAACATGGTGTGGTGTAGACTTACTGGTCTTGACGTTGGCAGCCATATTATCTGTCTCTGGCAGCTTCTTCCACCTTGGGATGTACGTTGGGTATTAGAGGGCTGGAGAAAGGTAAAATCAATCCTGAATATAAAGTCAAGAGCATTCTGGGTAGAAAACCTACTTGTGAGATGCTGTACATCCATCAGACATTTCCTGCTACTGCCTCAATCTCCATGTTTGATTTATAAATAGGGTCTTTGTCTAATTTGTGTTGCCTGGCAGTGTGCTACTTTTTAAAGCTGTGTTTTTATTTTTATTGCTAAGCCTCAAACGTTTCTTTTTTAAAAAAAAATATTTTTATTGATTTCAGAGAGGAAAGGAGAGAGAGATAGAAACATCAATGATGAGAGAGAATCATTGATCGGCTGCCCCTTGCACACCCCACACTAGGATGGAGCTTGAAACCTGGGCATGTGTCCTTGACTGGAATCAATCCCAGGACCCTTTAGTCATTGAGCAAAACTGGCTAGGGCCAGCAGACCTTAGTAGACCTCTCCAGGAAGTCTAGCTGGCTTCCAATGAGAAGGTTTTCTGTCCTAAGGTTTTCTGTCTTATGGCAATTAAAATAGAAAAGTTTCCGGAAAAGCACAACAGAGCCCCTTCACAAATACCCTTTTCAAATGCACTGAATCCCCCCAAAAGTTCTGTGCAGCCGTTTGTAGCCGGTGCTGCTTTCCTGTTCCTCCTCCCTCCTGCCCAGCTGCACCATGAAGAGGCCGTCTTAGCTTCTGGAGCTCACTGCCTTCCAAGTCTCCCCAACAAGCCAAGTCCATGGAAGCTACACGGAACAGGCGAAATGGGGACAGGCTGACTCCATGAAAACCTGACTCCTGTCATCCTGGCCCTGGCTCTTCCCTGTGCCTGCCCCAAATGTCTGAGAAGGCTTGTGCAAGGGCAGTCACATACCTTGTGCAACCAATGGCTGGGCCCAGGGGAGGAGGTCTCTGTGCCCTCGGGATGGCAGGCAGCCCTCGCTGTCTAACCAGATGACCCCAGAGAGGCCCCTGGCTGATGTGTATGGGGAATTTGTAGGGGATCTGGAGTGGGGCCCAGCACCCAGGTCTCAGTGTCTCAAAGCCAAATCCCATGTAAGGATCAGGGTGAAAATTGGATTAGTGTCCAGATGGGTGAACTGGCCGTTTCAGCAGTTCTAGGCATTAGGCCAGGGTCTCTGTCCAGAGGGGCTCAGATGCAGGAGGCCCCCCCGCCCCCCACTTGAGTGGGGAGCGCCTGGAGGGAGGCACAGTGGCTCAAAGAAAGCGGCTTTTTATCCTAACCCTCTTTGGGATCTGGAAATAGACTGATTATCCCTGCAAAGGACAGGGGATTTTCAAGTGCTCAACATACTTGATTAAACTCAGTAGGCAGCTAACACAACCTTGGGGGCAGGGATATAAACAAAAAGGTCAAGGAGAAATGTCAACCTCAAGATGAACCCCTGTGCTAGGCAAGCCAAACTAGACAGGTCCCTCTCTTCCAGCCTGTTGTCCTATGGACTAGTTCCTGAGTCCCCAGTGTCTCTGGAATCTGTCCACAGCTCTCCAGGCCCAGAGCCTCCCCCAGAGTCCACAGCAGCCACCTTGCTTCCCTGCGGTGTCTGACTGCACCATCTACCTCCACCCTCCAGGCCCTTCCAAGCCCTGCTCTGCACCCCCCTGCTTACCATGTCCCATTGCTCTCAGGACACAGGCACACATCTTTAAAACTCTCCCACCTCTCTGCATGGTCCTGAACCCCAGTCCTACTGTTTTCTGTGCCGGAACAATTCTCTCCTCTCTTCACCTCCCTGACTCAGTCCCTCTTCAGATTCCAGCTCAAGAGCCCTTCCTCAGGGGAGCCTTCCCCATCCTCCAGGACTAGGTTAGAGGCACAGTGCACGTGACACTTGCTCTAGGCTTTACCAGGGCAAGCACTCAAGCCGCTGCATTTCCACCTTTGGATCCCAGTTCCCAGAACAGCTGCTCCCAAGAACACCCAGGGAGCGAATGGATGGCACGACATGGCCACTAACCCATTTACTCACATGCTGGACTTTACCTGGTGTCTGGGAATGAAGGGAGTATATGCAGAAAGCTTGTTTGGGGTGTGAGCATCTATCAAAACATGCCAGTGGCTTCCCGCCTAAGGTGGTAATTTCTGCGAGGTCCTGCAGGACCTGGCTTTCCTGCTGTCAGACATTATTTCTCACCGTCTCACCCACTCAGCTCATCCACTGGCCTCTTTGCTTTTCTTCAAACCTGCCTCAGGGCCTTTGAACTCACTGTTCCCTCTTCTGGAACACTCACTCTTCCCACCGATAGCCCTTCATTCCTTTGGGTCTTCACTTTAATGTCACCCTATTCATTTACATCCTATTTTATACCCTTTCCCAAATCTTTTATCCTCTCCATATCAATCATTGTCATCTAACATACAAGAGAATTTACTTTCTTAATCTTGTTTATTGTCTGCCCCCCTACACTTCATTATTAGAATATAAGTTCCAAGAGTTTAGAGCTTTTAAAAAATGTTTTTACTTATCCTATCTCCAGCATTTAGAATAGGGACCTTAATATTCTTTGAGTGAATCAATGAGCCATTGGATTGCAACAGTGTAATAGCTGGCAATAAACTTGGGGGAACTTTTTTTTTTTTTTTAAAAATATTTTATTGATTTTTTTACAGAGAGGAAGGGAGAGGGATAGAGGGTTAGAAACATTGATGAGAGAGAGACATTGATCAGCTGCCTGCTGCACACCTCCTACTGGGGATGTGCCTGCAACCAAGGTACATGCCCCTGACCGGGATAGAACCTGGGACCCTTCAGTCCGCAGGCCGACGCTCCATCCACTGAGCCAAACCGGTTAGGGTGGAACCTTTTTTTTTTAATTTCTAAGGGAGAAAACTTCTTTTTAAATAGAGGAATGCCAGCTAATAAGTGGAAAACAAATGGTAAAATTAGAAAAACATTATTTGACCAACTGATTATATTAATTATGACTTTTAAAAAAATATGTATTTTTATTGATTTGAGAGAGAGGGAGAGGGAGAGAAATATCAATGTGAGAGAGAAACATCAATCGGTTGCCTTCTGTGTGCACCCCTGACTGATAACCAAACCTGAAACCTGGGCATATGCCCCGAGTGGAATCAAACTGGCAAACCTTCCTTGCAAGCTTATCAACTTTTTTTTTTCTGTTAATCCTCACCTGAGAATACTTTTCCATTGATTTTTAGAGTAAAAGGGAGAGGGATAAGAGACACATTGCACATCAATTGCTT
This sequence comes from Myotis myotis, assembly GCF_014108235.1. NCBI lineage: Eukaryota > Metazoa > Chordata > Mammalia > Chiroptera > Vespertilionidae > Myotis > Myotis myotis. The sequence continues at coordinate 32,455,730 of NW_023416390.1, read as the reverse complement.
GCCTCCCAAACATGCAACCTAGGTACATGCCCTTGACCAGGAATCAAACCCGTGACCCTTCAGTGTGTGGACCGACACTCTAACCACTGAGCACATTGGCCAGGGCAGGTTCTAATTTTTGTTATTAAAATATTGTGTTTCTTCCCCCTTCTTTATTGAGGTATACTTGACATACAACAAAATTTACTCATTTTCAATATACAGTCTGACGAGTTCACCACTATGATCGAGACACAGAACACTTCCATCACCCCAAAGTTCCCTGGCCCCCATTTTAGTCAACTCCTCCACCAACCTCCTCTGCCACCCCCTCCCCACAACCCAGGAAAACACTGATTTGCCTCTGTCATTAGTTTTGCATTTCCTATTATTTATGAACTTTAAAATAGTAGAGAAGAGTTGCCAACCTGCCCTGGCAGGTGGTTCAGTTGGATGAAGCACTGTCCAGTACACCAAAAGGTTTTGGGTTTGATTTCTGCCCAGGGCACATACCTAGGTTGCAGGTTTGATCCCTGATCAGGGTGAGTACGGGAGGCAACTGATTGTCTCTCTCTTTCTCAAATCAATAAACAGCCTCAGGTGAGGATAAAAAATTTTTAAAGTTGCTATCCTTCTCCTACAGTTCTTTTGGAAATTTACTGGACTGTGAATTCTCAAAGTCTGGCCACCATGGGCTCTAGCAATACTTGTTTCTCTGGAGTTGGCCGTCCTGTGAGATGAAGCTAACATGCCCTGTGTTTCCTCTCCTGCCACCAACCCCAGCTCTGGCTTGTGGGGGTGGGGATGTTCAGCTAAGAAGCTTACGGGCTTTGGGGCAAGGTTATCATCCAGGGGTTCATTAGGGCACATGCATGAGGAAAGCTGGTACACTCTGCTGACCATCAGCTACAGAATGAAAGCCTTGTTCTTCAGGGCCTTCGTTTTACTGAGCAGAGTGCTTGAGAAGTTCGAGGCAACTCTATTTATGAAAAGTGCCAGAGAATGGGAGCTTTTAAAAGCCACCTTAATTTCAAGATGATCTTAGTCAATGGACCTGGGGAATAGAGGGCTGTTATGGGTTGGGCTGCTTATACCTGAAATCAGTGAGCCTCAGAACCCAGGACTCCAGTCTGGGGCTGTTTGTACAACATGCTCCTGCTGCAAGAAGAACAGGAGCATCATGTACATTCTCGGCAAGTTGCCTCAAGATGGACATTTGAAATCTGTCTTGCGGTAGGACCCCAGGGTGGCAAAAGGGTTTCAGTGCCCATGAAAAATAAGCACCTGTGCTCTAATTATAATAGTCACTTCTGGAGGAGATTAGATTAACTTGGAGCAACGGAGAGAAGTAGAGTGGAGGCTGGTTTGGTTTTCTCACACTTCATGCTTTTTCAAAGAAAGGTGGTAGTGATTTCCCCATCCCTGAAAGCATTCAACTTCTTGTGGCTATTGTAGAAGAGATCCAAGCAAGGAATGGGGTGTAGACTAAATGCTTTTCAAGGGGCTCTGCCCACTTGAGATACCATTTATAATTTCATTTTTTAAAATACATTTTTATTGATTTGAGGGGAGAGAAACATCAATGATGAGAATCATTCATGGGCTGCCTCTTGCATGTACCTGACTGGGGATTGAGGTGCAACCTGGGCATGTGCCCTGAGCGGAATTGAACCATGACCTCCTGGTTCATAGGTCAATGCTCAACCACTGAGCTATACTGGCCAGACCAGAAACACTTGGTTTCTGCAGCCCAGCAGTCTTGCATGGGGTGCTTTATCATGGCCACTCTCCTCTCTGGATGCCCCATAGTGATGAGTTTCAAGTCTACATTTTAAAATGTCCAGTTCCCTAAGAACACAGTTGTGAAGACACAGGCAGCTCTGCGCACCTTGGCACACTCCGTGATCTGGAACTTCCCCACCCACCCACTCTGGGCCCCTCCGTTTCCCCATGTCCACACAAAATGTCCCGTGTGCCATCATGTGAAGATCAGAGGGGCTTTACAAAAGACTCTTAGGATAAAGGCAAGTATGCGTAGTCTGTGCTTTAGTAAGACATCACATTTGATTTACTACACTATTGTGGGCAACGACTTAGTAAATAGTTAAGATGTTTTAAAATTCTCAACTTCTGACATGTTAATGCATGCATCAACACTGATAAAGAGCTCACTAGCTATAACCACCCAGGAGTCCTTTGCCCACCTCCCACCCTCCAACGAAACCAGTAGCACAGGTAGGGTCCCTGATAACCTCAAAGGTGGCAGGGTGAAGACCATGAGTTGGATGGAAGCCATACTCCACTGCAGTGAGTCTACACCATCAACTCAATCTTGGTGGCCAGGTGACTTGAAAAGCTTCAGTGTGGATGAACCTCAAATTGAAACTTTTTTAAAAAGCAGAGACAGCAGGAATGCTCCCCTCCAAGTTCAAAGAAAATAGGATAATCAAAGGCTACTGCAATGCTTACTTTGGGTCTCCTTTAAAAATGACTCCCTTGCCTGATTGGTGTGGCTTGGTGGGTGAGCATTGATCCATGAACCAGGAGGTCATGGTCCAATTCCCAGCCAAGGCACATGCCCGGGTTTTGGGCTTGATCTCCAACAGGGGGCGGGCAGAAGGCAACCAATTGAAGATTCTCACTCATCCTCTCTGAAATCAGTAAAAACATTAAAAAAAAAAAAAAAAGACTCCCACTTGCAAAGGGTTTCTTCAGCTTTCTGGAGAGTGCTGCCTGAGACGTCAGATCTTGATGTTATCTTGACTCAAGCTGCTGGGCTGAGCAGATGTTTGGCCAACTCCTTGGTAAACAGTGTTGTAATGCAACTGGCTTACAGGGGGATTCCAGGGAGATGCTAATTGTTAATGCAGAAGGATGCTTGCTAGGTATCTGAGCTGCCATTTAAAAGTCACTCCTCAATGAGGTAATTCATGCCCCTTCAACAAAGAGGAGCCTGGAGACACGGAGAGTTCATGATCAATCCTGTGGACAAAGTCTCCCGTGCAGGGCCCAGGAGCGTGTCCTGCTGCCTGTGGAGCCAACTGCAGGGGTGACAGAAGTGCATGGGGCTCTCAGAACACAACTCCCCAAGTTTTGAAGACACCCTTTTCCTGTTTAAGAATTGCAAATGACAGGAAGCTGGGACGTTCATATTTATAGGCAGTGACAACCTGGACTTAAATGAACAAGGAGAAAAAGATACCAGGAAAGTATTTCCATTACTTACAAATGAATAAAAGCCAGGAAAATAAATAAAAGAGTCCCCCCCCCCCCCCCCCCCCCCGCCCAGGATAAAGGAGAATAAAAGAACCACCAAGAGACATGGAGTTTGAAAAGTATATAACAGATTTCTTTTTTATTTACAATCAAGTTCTGTTGGGCAACACAGTTAAATAAATAAAAGATGTGCCCTGGCCTGTGAATTTCAACTCCCCTCAACTCGAGCTCTCTGAACAGAAAAGAGAAGATGAAGGTGGGCAAGAGGGAAGGGGAGTTCTGCCCTGTAGGAGGAAAGGCACTCCTCATCCCCCACCCCTCACCAGGCTCCAGCACTCACACCAACATCTGTCCAGAGAGCAAGTATGGGAGGAAACAAATAAAGTGCAAATTAGAAAGTGATAAAAATATTGGTGTTTCAGTCACTCGAGGAACCAAAATTTTATACACAAGGAAAATGGGAAAGAAATGTTTAAAAAAAAAAATGCCCCAGGCCAGTTTCCCTGACCTCAATCACAGCTCCTGAAACGGAAGGTGATATTCATTTCCCGCCTCCTGGAATGGGCTTCCTGTGCTCCAGCACTGAGGGCACTGCACATGGGCTTGGCACAGTGGCAGTGACCTGGAGCTGCTGGCTCCAGAGATACACCCGAGTCCCAGCAGCTGTACCCAAAGACCGTGGCATGCACCCACTTTCTTGGAAGGGACAGATGGGTCTAGGAAGACACCTACTCCTGCAGCACACACACACTTCTCTGGAAAAAAAGGTTTTTGCACTTCCTCTCAAAAAAATATTTTGTAACCAAGTTGCGGTTTATGTTTTGACCAATAAATAGATATGTAGAATCAGGAGCTTTGAAGAACAGTTACTTCCCAAGATTTGTTTAGGAGACCTAAGAAAATGCCAACCGTAATCAGGAGATCACACTAAGAGCTTCGGAATAATGATACGAACCAGCAGGGAGGGCGGCAGTCCCATGTCTCCTTGGAAACCAGGGCAGTCCCTGTGGGCTACCTGAGGACAGGGGTAATCCTGTTTGGGTATCTGTTAATCCAATGATTAAAGCAAGTTCACCAGGAAAATGATCCAAGGCGACAGGACATGCGTTGGCCAGAACTGACTCTGAAGGAAGAAATAAGCGGGAGGACCCCCCACCCCCCACACACATGTGGGGTGCTGTTGGCACTGCCTGTGCTGCCTGCCCCGCTGAGGTATGGACGGTCAGAGCTAGTAGTGTTTCCCACAGAATGGAGGCAGCGACCCACCTCTGCTAAGTGGCTGCAGAGGCAGCGTCATTCCTCCAGGTCATTAGAGACTGCAGCCCAAATCCTCAGAAGTCCTGCTCAAAGGAAAGTCGCCTGGCTGGCTCTTCTCTGGAGGTCAAAGCTACACCCCACACGCCACCTGCCAGGACAGAGCTGCGGCCTGAGTGCTTCTCCGGCTTCGGATCCGCTCTCTCCTGAGGAGACACCGTCAGTATTCTGACCACAGCACAGCTTTGCTTCCCTTGTCCACACTGACGATGTGGGAGCCGGAGGGGGACCATGCCACCGCATTGATGGACGAGCTTCAAAGGGAGAGGTCAGAACATCTGTGAGGCCTCAGTGAGCTCGGCACCAGGCTCCCTCGCTCCTGGGGGTTGTGCCTTCTCCACAGCTGTTTTACTCACCCGGCTGCTCCCGCTCACAGGCAGGCACTTAGTAAAGAGCAGAAGAATGCAGAAGGAACCCTGCACTGTGCTTTGGGAAGCAGTTTGGGAATGAAAGGAGCAGGCCCAATCAAGTCTACCCTAAGCGAACAGCTCTGGGTGAATGAAGCAGAGAGAGACAGGACGACTGACGGAGGAGTAGAAATTGTCACTGCTTTTGAGGCACAGAGAGAGGTGGTTGTGGAGGAACCCTGGGACTGTGTTCTAACTAGCAGTTGGGCCTGGGTGGATGGAGCAAAGCTAAGAAAAAAAGGAGCCTAGGGGAAGACAAGAGAATGTTTCTCTACTCTTTTCTCCAACAGCCACTATTCTGATTGCTCAAACCGGAAGATTCTGTATAAATATACCAGCAGAGCATTGCAGCAGGCTGCACTGGGGGGACTGGCTGCTTCTCTCCACTAACCTAGCTCACAGCAGAGCACATGAGTGCACACTGCCCTCGTGGGGCAGACTCAGGTCCATGACTGAAGAGAGCATGACTCCTGGGATGAAGTCACAGGACCTGCTCACAACCTCAGAGGGGCTCCCAGGGGTCATCTTACCCATGATGCTTTGAAAGGACCTTCTCCACTTTCCCAGAGAGCACACTCCAGACGTAGAGAGAGCCCTCCGCGGAGCCTGCTGCCACATAACTGCCATCAGGGCTGGAGAACACAGAAGACAGGAAATGGTGTCACCCCCCCCCCCCCCGCCCCCCCAGCATCCTCATGGACCTCCCGGCAAGAAGCAATGTTTAGTCTTCATTTATGAGACAAACACAGGGCTGGGCCTGTATACCCAAAAAATCAGAACTTGACACTCACGACTGTTACACCAAAGCTATTTCACCCTGTTATCTTGGCCTCACCCACCCAATGAAGAACAGTGCCACTATGTTACTTCTTGAGGCCACAGTCCCTCACTACCTCAGACTCCAGCTCAGCACACACAGGGAGATCAAGTCAACCCCTGAATGGCAAAGGGTTTCTTTTGTCTGGCAGATTGCCTGGTCACATGGCTCAGTGAAAGTAGGAAAGAGGGAAGAGGAAAGAGAGAAGCATTAACTGTGGAGAAGTTTCTCTGCGATGCTGGAACTTTTCACTAGACTTTCCCACACTTGCCTAAAAGCTCTCAAACAGCTCTTCTCTAAATGCATGGAGAGATGCGAACCTGCCGTGCCCAGCAAGAACCAAGTGGGCAACCAGTTCATTTTGGTGCAATCACGAAGGAACAGGAGGGAGGAAGGACATGATAGTGACCTCTAGCACTGAATCTACAGGTTCACTCCTGGATGCTTGGCTGAGACACTGTATAAATCTGGCTCACTTTCTCAGCGGGAAAATGCCCATGCCTAACCTTTGCGGTGAACCAAGCTTGGGGGTGAGGTGGGGCAGAAGGAGAATCACCACTAACCTGAACACGACTCTCGTCCAGTCAGAGCCACACTTGAACCCAGGAGCACTGAAACAAACAAGAGGGCACCGTCACCCCGAGAGCTCAGAGTACTCAGGGTCTGAGAGCAAACCGGGGCCTCTGGTCTTCATGCAACCCTCAGGAGCCCCAAACCAGCGTGGCTTTAGTTACCTAAATGTCTGTCTGACAGCATTTATTCGGAGATCGATAATTTTTAGCAGGTCATCACGGGAGCAGCTTAGGAGTTCAGTTCTTTCTGGGTTTAAGTCCAGGGCAGTAATCTTCCCCAACAGCTCCATCTCTCGGATGATAGTCTCTGACCTACCAAAGAGATGGAAAGTCTGAGAAAATGTACCACAGAAATGTCAGACTTCCCCATCTGAATCAGGATGGCATGCCATGGAGCAGAGAAGGGGAAAAGGCAAGTCAACCAGAATGCAAAGCTCTTCCAGGCAGTGAATGTGTTTCCAGCCTTATAAAAATAACCAGTGTTGCTTTTATTATCTTTCCATCAACAGACTCTATGGTAATAATTTTGAGAACTAGAACTCTAAATCTGGTAAGGATTCATTTCCCTGCCCACTTTTGGAACCATACGATAAATGCCAATCGGAGCTTCTGATCAGCATGTACCAACCAGGGCTCCTATCCAAATATGGAGAAAGCTGTGCTTTCTCACAGTCTCCCTGCCACACTAAGTTCAGCTCAGGGGCCCCCAACTTCTTGGTGATGCTAGATGTGAAACTGGGACTCCGGGGCAGTCACCACACTCTGCAAGGCCCTCTCTCTTTCACTCTCTAGATTCTCATCTGGGCCCGTCCATAGCCAGGCCTGTGAACAGAAATCCTGGGCAGGACCCTGTTGCTGATGCAGGTGAAGGAGGTGCAGACCCTTCTGCAGGCATTTTGGTGTACTAGCAAGCGATTAAGGAGATGATTTCCTACCACAAACCATAACTAAGTAAGAGTGTTTTATCTTAGTGTTGGTAAGTATGTGGCTGGAGGCAAGACACTTCACTGCCTTGGAACTCGGGGTCTTCATCTCTTAAATTAGGCGCTACACCAGTAAAACTTGAAGTGATATCTAGGAGTCAGGAGCATCATCCCAGGCCTTTCAAAGCCTCATCTATAGCCAAGGCTCTTCACTCCCCATTCTGTCCACAACTGCTCAACAACTGGGCTTCTGCCCCAGTTGCCCTCCCTTCACTCAATCGGATCACCAACCACCTCCTATCAAACCAGCCTCATCCAACTGGACCCCTCCTGCCACCTGACCCCGTTACTCCCTTAGCCGTGGCCCATCCACAGGACTCTGGTTCTCTTGCCCTTTCTAGTTCCTCCTCCTCAGACGGACCCCTAAGTGCTATCTTCTTACTGCTTTACGTGTGTCTGAGTAATCTGTTCTCATGCCTCCAAAGTCCTCTCCTGAGGACTTCCAACCTCTTTCAAAAATTCTGCTTTTGTTTTCCCAAATGCCTATTAGAAACCACAAACTAATGTCCTTAGCTGAACACATTCTCTGCACCCTCTTCCTAAACTTGTCATTTATTGTCCTGCTTTAGTTTTCTCCTTCCTACCTTCACATTCAACTTGTCACCAAATCCTGCCAGAATTCTCACTCAAGTGGATGCCCACCTTCTTCCTCCACTGCTTGGAGTTCAGATCCTCATCAACTCTGCTGATTTCCCTCTAAAAGTGCCACCCACACAATCTACTAGACTCCTGGGAAGCAATCCTTTGCTGAACATCCAATGGCTTCTAAGATCAAGTCTTTTACAAAATGGCCTATAAAGGCCCTGGCCATCTGGTCCCAACACACAGTATCAGTCTCCCCTGCCCAGAATGTCTCTCGGGGGCTTTTCTGCAATAAGAAGCCTGCTCTCCTCTCAAGATGAGTCTAACATCGCTGAACAAAGGGGCTGGCTCTGAATGCCTCAGCACTCAGGGCAGACCTGTGTGTCTGTCCCGCCTACTACATTTAATTACCCACCCACCCAGGTGTTCATCTCTGCTGATCATGCACCGGTAAGTACACAGTGCAAATCCATGGTTGTTGACCACAACTGTCGACTTCATGGTAAAGAATATCAAACTGTTAAAGTAAATGTGGACTGGAGCTTATCTCTGCATTTCCAGGGATTTAAAAAAACAACCGATATACAAATATTCACAGTTCTACCACGTACAGACCCTCTCACATGCCTCCCCACCGAGGGAGCTCTTGGGTATCATACCGGATGTCCCAGAAACGAATTTTCTTGTCAAAATGTCCACTCATTACACACTGCTCTGTGCAGACAATATCGTTGCAGCTGGATCCCGCAAACACTGTCTTTATGCCTGAAAGAAAGCCGAACATCAGTCATCAAGCAGAGCTCCTCTGTGGCTGTCCACATAACCTCACTCCCTCAGACCCCAAGCCAACAGAACTCCTCATTCACATGAAGCTTCAAACATGGAAAACTGCCACCACCTCAGCACCATTCTCACTTGCATTCAAACTGTATCACACTAAATGCAGGCTTTGATGTAGAAACAAACACCTCCGCAGTTAATGTCTAATCCCACATATAAACAGAGAGACTGAATTTCCTCACAGACTTTGCTGCGCAGATCCCAGAGTTTGAGGGTCCGGTCATGACTTCCAGAAACAATACGCGCATTGTCCAGCAGGAACTTGGCAGAGAGCACTTTGCCACTGTGTCCCGTGAGTGTGTGCTAGAAGAGAGAAAATACAGCGGGATAAGCCTGCGGGCAGCACACTGCGAGAGCCAGCTTCTCCAAACACCCAACGGTTGGTCAGGAACATCAGAGGCAGAAGGACCAGTAGCTGGGGAAACACCCAAAAAGCCTATCTATCTACGGGTACTGCCCAGAGGTGAGGTATATTAGAGGAATAGGATAAATCTCTGACCACAATAACATAAAAAAAAACAAAAACCCAAAACCAAAAAACAAAAACATCACCAGTACAAAGTTCACGTGTCCCATCCTCAAAACCAGCAAGGGCAACCAGAGGACTTTTTTGAAACACTGCACTATTCTTGCACCTTTTTTATAAGACTGTATTATATCAAATCACAACATTTTAAAAGCTTTGGGTTTAGCCAGTGCCTCTAAAAGTCAGAATAGACACAATTTACAAAAGGAAACATCAGGCCTCATTAAATAAACAATTAAAAGCCCTGGGGGTTTTTTCAAAGAGAGGTCTCAGCTTGAAAGTCAGATCAGAACCACAGGTACCACACTCCCAGTAATCACATCCCTTCAAGACTGGCTGTGGGATGTCAACCACGTGTCCTCCCTGGGCTCGCCAAGGAACACAGACCTGGGACATCACAGAGTGTCAGCTGCCCCTTTACTCATCAAAGCACTACTGGAGCCTGATGGGAGCAAGGCGGCTGGGGATGGTGAGGATGCAGGGAGGGGACCTGGGGAGTCAGCCCTTTTACTAGTCATCATTGACCTCTTTTATATTTGCAAAACCTCCAAGGCTCAAAAGGTATTCACTGATGTTTTCTTTCTAATAAAAACAAGCCTTTTTAAAAGACCCTAGTATACTTACTCCACTGGTAATGATGGCTTTCAACCTCACTCCCAAAGATGAGACCTCAGAGTTTCGTGTAAAGTTTTCAGTGTTGAAATTTAAGAGTCCCGTCTTTCTGCTATACTGAGTGGAGCAACTGCATTTAGTACAGGAACAGAAACTTAGGACACGCGTACTTCTCCCTTTCTAAGAAGTCTGTTCGCTTCTCACTCACATCCCTCACCCGACACCTCTCTGAAAGTGGGACTGATCTTACAAGTGTGCCAGCAGGTGGTGGCTGGGCTGTAGCAGTGTGAAAGCTGCCACCAATCCTGCTGGTGAAAGCAACTCCAGCACCAAAGCTGACATTCCACACAGTACAGGAACGTGAGTCCACTCAGTACAACTCAACCAATCTGTACAAGTCAGAGGAGACAGGAATCTGGGTAGGTACTTCTCATGCAATGTTAATTAAGTCCTTAGTTCTGTGTATATGCACTGTCTGTAATCACATTTCATCAACATAGGGAGAAAATGACATCGCTCATGAATGGGCTATGCGAATGCACTCACTCTTGCACACTTTCACATTTCTGTATATTTCTTGTTATTTTTAACATTATAGTATAAGCAGGTTTTCATGTGAGAGCTGAAAACACATGGGCTTGGGGTCACACTGATGTGGCTCTACACAGCCTGGGCCTCTAAGTTAAACTGAGGAAGACAAATCTCTTTCTCGCGCTGGTTTAGCAGTATGAAATAGGCACATGTGGACAGCACTAACTCTTTTCCTGTTTGCACCCTCACACTTGAGTCTTCATAAATACTTCAATAGCTGAATAATCTGTATGTGGTGAGGTGACAATTTAGCTGAAATTTCCTTGGCCAGCAGACACGTAAGTTGCTTTAAAAGTTTCATGATGACAAATAATGCTGCAATGAACACTATGAGCACACAGCTTTTTTTCTTGACTTATTTCCTGGAATGAACTATTGGACTAATGCAGTGGTTCTCAATCTCTGGCCCTGTAAAACAGTTCCTCATGTTGTGACTCCCAACCATAAAATTATTTCATTGCTACTTCATAACTGTAATGTTGCTAATGTTATGAATCGTAATGTAAATATCTGATATGCAGGATGGTCTTAGGTGACCCCTGTGAAAGGGTCTTTCGACCGCCAAAGGGGTTGCGACCCACAGGTTGAGAACCGCTGGACTAATGGACTAAAGAAAAGGAATGTTTTTATTGGTTGGCCCTTCATATGTATTGTTAGCTTGCTTTTTAAAGTCTGGACTTCTGCAAATCTTGCTCTTGGTGGAAACCCAGATGGATCTGCCTGAGGCTGACAAGCTCTATCTCCATGTTCTCAACGGCAAGGAATTGAGCCTCCTACAAGCACTCACTTTTACCATTTAAAAAGTGCTTATTCTAAGTGGATCAGATTAAAAATTATATCATTCACTCAGTTTTTTGTATTCACTTATAATACTTAATTTTAATACTACTTTTAAGTTTTACCTTAGTCTTTTCAACAAGGACTCATTAGACATGCCACAGTGGGTTCGGCTGTTGCAGCAGCTCGAGCCCCACATGGGAGGGAGGTTTGGCATTCTTCTCTAGCGCTCTGCCCAGACTCGCGTGTTCCGGGGCAGACCCTGAGGGCTGCCCACCATGCAGGCAGCTACTGTTAATATCAACCGAAGACCACTGATGCCAGAGAAATGCAGAACTTGATGAGGAAGTTTCTGAAATAATAACCACCACCTGAAAGCCAGTCCTGCCTCTGGCCACCTCTCCACGTCACTGTCAGAGAACTGAACAGGGTGGGTTCTTCAATCCAGTTTCTCAAGTCACAGCTCAGAGAGTGGCCGGGCCAGTTGGCACTGACTTTAGATTTTTAAGGGAGTTTAACACACCTGGTATTGAAGGAGTCCTGTCATGGGCCCCTTTCAATGCCAGGCTGTTTCTAGGGGCCCTTTACTGAAAGGGTTTTAAAGCAAGCACTCACCCAGTTGCTTCTTGCTCTAGTCTCTCCCAACACTATTCACTTATCATCAAAGTTAAAGAGAGACTGACCAGAGCTTGGATCTGAGTTTTAGACCATAGGTGTCCATTCATCCTCTGTAAAGAGGGTCTAAGTGGGAGCCACAGCCCCTACAACAGGAAGCCCACTTAGTTCCAGGCCTTGGTAAGGGTGTGATGTATGAAAAAGGCCTCCTGGATCTCTTCCCACATTTACTGAGGGACAGGACATGGCTGTGAGCAGACCTGAGGCCACAGAGCCAGCTAGTCCAGCAAAGGAGACGACGGCCCCAAAACGAGCCCAGCTTGCAGAACCCTGCAGAACCCTCTCTGATAAAACTCTGCAAACTAGCGCACTTGAGAAAAGTTTCCCAACAGTATGACCTCTGTCTTCCAGAGCTACCTCACCTCCAGATCCTCTTCCTCTTATGTCAGACCCAAAGGTGATGCCCACCTGTAAAGAACTCTACCAACGAAAAACACATCCTGCACAACTGACTGAATCAACTGCCTGCCTGGGTCCTCCCTCCAAGGGCCGCAAATGTAAGGAAAGCTGTACGTCCCTCAATTAAACACTTCAGCTGTTTCCCAGTCTAGAATAATCCAGGCCAATCCAACACAGGAAAGAGCACAGGCCTCAATTCCAGTTCTCACCTGTTTGTTAACTATGTGACCTCGGGCAAATCGGAGCCTCCCTGGGGACGACAGCAGTAATGCACATAACACCCTCGGTACTGGGTCTAATACAGAGGCCACTCAAGAAAAGCCACCTTCCTTTAGGTAAGTTAATGATTGTAGACGCATACAACTGTCTTACACGGCAGTTACACAGAACATGGCAGACCACAGAACGAATTAAAAAACTGCTATGGAACAGGCTAGGCATCTTTCCATGTTTAGCGTGAACTCTCACGCTTTAAGCTGAAAACTCGCTCAAATATTTGAACAGACGTGAACTGTTGCTTGAGGCAAGCCTAGCGCTGCCTGTGGGTGCCAGCAGTCCACTTCCACTCCTTCACTCAGACAAGAACCCAGGCAGGCTCTTCAGCTTTCAGAGAACATAATCTGTCATCTTCAAGCCTTAGACTTTATATGTGCAGCCCTGGATCTTCTTTCAACTAAGAGTCAAGAATTACCACTGTGATCATTTTTCACAGCACCTTCAAGAAAATGGAAAGTCTAAGGGATCCATTCACTGTGTTTTTAATGAATCTTCTAGCTGCACTCTTGCGTCACCAAAACAGACCACCGTACACCACCCAGCACAGCTCCCACCTCCCTGCATCTACCTTTAATAAGTTCATCTTGACATCATGCCGTTTTCTGTGTGGGCTGACACACAGAGCTGCTGTCAAAGTCTTTTGGTAAAATGCCTACCAATGTCAAGTTCGCCCTCCATCTTAGCTTTCAGTAGCCCTTATTTAACGAGCTCATGTGAAGACTCCTTCAAGCTTAAGGAGAAAAGCCAGTCTCCAAATCAAATGATGTGTTTTTCATTAGAACAAAGGCAATATAACCCTCACGTTTTGGTCTTTGTCTTGGAATCCACAGGACTTTTCGGCAAGTCTGGGTTCAGATACAGGCTTCCTCCACATCTGATCCCATTACACTCCCCCCCCCCCCCCCCGCCCCTTCCATCTGACTCCTAGCACCAGTTGTTTTCTCTCAATCACAGTGCATCCATATGTATGTCTATATATCCTACTTTCCAGCTATACTCTGGGAGGTAATTACTAAGTCAGTTTATATGCTGTCATCAAGATCACGGAAATTAAGCTAAGACTGGTATCTATGGAAGTACCTCCTCTTATGAATAGGAATGTTCTGAGTCTTTCATGGAAAAGTGAAGGTTTCCTATTGCAGATTAAATGGACCTGCTATTGCCTACCATTGTTGTGCCTTTGATAACCATGAGAAGTTAGGAGATTATACTAATTTTCCTAACTGGGTCTTACCCGTAACCGATAATCATCCACGGTCCAGATTCGGCTTGCAAAATCGTTTGAAGCTGCTAAGAGGTAAGATCCCTATTGAAATAAAGGGAGAGGGAGGGTGAGACACAGATTTCAGCCAAAATAGAGGAATTCAGTTCACACAATACAAACTCCCCAATAATCAAGTCCAAGAAGGTCTAGATGTCTAAAACTATATACCTGATCCAAATACCAACTATTACCACCAGTGTCTGTCAACTCACCCACCCCGTTACGTTCAGACCTTTCTATTAAGCTCGCTCAATCTTGCCTGAAGGTTGAAGACCCTCCAGCTCAAAATGGAACTTGGCCTCCTGCATTCACTTCCCTCCGCTGCCCGCCTTCAGTAATAGCAAATACTAATTCTCTACACGCTGCTCCAGCCAGAAAGCCCACAGGAACTGACTCTCCCCTTGTCTCACCTCCCAGCTACCCCCTCGGAGATCTGCTCATCTCTGGTGCAGGTCTAGCTGGATGCCCTCCTCTCCACCCACAACACCTCAGCCCAAACTGGGACTTTTATCAAGTCTGCAGAGATCAGCTGGGTTAATGCAGACCTGCCTCCCCAACCCAGTCATGATCAGCACAGAATTTGTAATCTACCTGCATCTTTCTTTAATACTGATTTTACTCAAGATAAGTAGCAAACCAGGTGAGTTATTTTTAAATTTTGAAAACCAGATGTCTTGTTTCTAAACACCTCTGAACGCACCTATTTCCCTGGGTGTTAGATACTTACAGCACTATCAAATTCAATGCTTGTAATTCCTGCGTTACTGCCAGAGAGGGAACCCTTGAACTCACACTTGTCTGGATAAAAAGAAAGATGGAGGAAAGACAAGAAGGTAAAGCCATTATGTAAGTTAAAATGGGGCACCCGAAACACTGGAAGCCAACTATATTGTCAAAACAGCATTCCTGCACCATCACAGAATCAACCAGCAGGACAGACAGAATATGAGACATTTCTAAGAGCAACGAAGGTATATGTGGATGCAGAGCCTAGCATTTTGCATGTGTGTTAAGCTGTCCTTTTAGAGAAATTTAGTGTATATAGGCCATGTCAATCGACTTAGAGACTGAGTTTCATTTAGTTGTTATTTCTCAGTAAAATTTTCTAACTTACATCATAAACACATCTTTGGGTTTGATCCGTGTTTGGACCAACTTAACTCTGAACCATCAACTTTTCAAAATCCAGGTGTGATCACTTCAGGAATGTCTGAAAAGAGCTTCTGCTTAGTTAGATGTAAATGACTAGTCATTAGAATTCCAGTTAGCTAGTTTGAAATTTCTGGAGTTTGTCCTTGCACTTACTCTTTCCATGAACCCCAAGACTCTGGCAACCCAACTGCCTGCCAGTGTTCCCTCCCTCACCAACAGACTCAGCTACCGCTCCTGGGTCCCGCTTTCACAGAGCTGGCCCCACACACGGAAACTTCAATTATGCAGACATAAGCTTACAGGATTACAAGTCTCGATGATGAAGTGATTATATTCCTTTTTTATAGGGTGGCTTAAGGGTGACCTATATAGACAAGCTAGGAAAACAATTAGGGACCCATTCTAAATCAAGTTCATAAAAGGGGAGCACAGGACGAGAAACATTCCAATGTTATCTTTCTCAGCACTTCTAAATAATAGCAATATGAACACTGGTTTGGAGCTGTCAAACAGATTTAGGACTGGGATTACTAACCTGGTCTATGAACTCCACCTCTATACTTAACTGAAAAATATAGCACATTATATGCCTCTTCCTGGATCTTAGCTTTCATTAGCTTTTCTAAAGTAAAAAAGGGCCAACATCCACTAATTAAGGTCTTTATTTAGATTACACCTTTACAGACCAAATTATTACTGCAAATTCTAAGAAACAGCTCTCTGACTTATGCCCAAAATAGTCGTCTACTTGTTTGGCAGCCAAAATGCAAGAAGTGATTGATAAATGCTATTCCACACAAGAGATTGATCTCAAAGACCAAACACCTTGTTAAAAGTCAAAAGCTCTTTTATCTAGAAGGCACCAAGGGAGGTTATGTTAACGCTGTTTATAGAAGTAATTACCAATGGAGCCTCTGCTTTGATAGAAAGAGCAAGGATGGGTGTTCCTACTGGGTGGAGAGTGCCATTCTTCTGATATTTTAAAAGAGTAAAAACAGGACACCCCAAACTATTTCATAAACAGTCTCTTGGACTTTGTACCT
This sequence comes from Myotis myotis, assembly GCF_014108235.1. Taxonomy (NCBI): domain Eukaryota; kingdom Metazoa; phylum Chordata; class Mammalia; order Chiroptera; family Vespertilionidae; genus Myotis; species Myotis myotis. Next base: position 32,439,705 of record NW_023416390.1, on the reverse strand, counting down.
TCCAAGGTTCAGTAAATATTAGCCAAGAGGAACAAAACTGCAGACTGAACAGGCTGTTGTGGACTAATTCTAATGGGCTTCAACTAGTTGTAACTGCCAGGGATTTAACTAATGAGGCACTTTCCTGAAAATCAAATGCCAGGGCAGACACACTTGGGGCTTTACTGACCACCTGTTCTAACAGACAGACTGCTCTTCTGTAACCACAGTGATCTACAGTGTTCTTCAGCAACTCTACAGCTTAGGGGAGGCTGTCATGGAGGAAACAAGGGACTCGAAACTTGACAAAGTGGTTCCTACAAAAACCTTCAGCCTATTCTTTGACCTTGCTTTATTAAAGGTATATGTATATTTAACTGAATCTCAAAATGTTGAAAGTGGGCTATGTTGTAGCTTCAGCATTTTAAGAGATGGGTTCATTAACTCCCATCTTTCAAAATGCCATCCCATTTCTGAGAGCTCTGAGATCAATTCTGAAACAAGGTCTAATCAAAGACCGTGTCTTGATCTTAGGGTCCTTGTCTGATAAGCTGCTTTTAATTTTCCTTTAAAAACCTGCACTTTCTTGGAAGGTGTTCTGATTAGTATATATTTGTAAGACACAAACATATCCATAACTTTACAGTATTTTCCAGTCACTGCTTGGAAACGCAGAGAAAACATCATCAGCTATAAAGTGCAACTGAGACAGTAATGATGCTCTGGTCAGGCTCCTTACACAAACTGTGCTTTGAGAAGATGAACAATTCAAAGGTTGCCTGAAACCAAGTCAATCAGATGTCACAGCTTCCTTTTGTACACTCTGAGATCTCACCTCCGGACACTTCCCAAAGCTTAACCCTCCGATCCATGCCACCCGTGGCCAACAGCCGGGATCCGGGACTGAACTGCACAGCGTTGACTTCCCCGTCATGAGCATCCTGCAAGACAAGCACCCTTTCAGACCCAATCACTGCCATTCCCAGGAAGAGACAGCCCAATACAAGTGAGCCCTCTGAATGTCTCACGAGGTTGAACATTCATCCCTAATGAGAAGAATCTCATCATAAACTACATCGGGTTCCTAGCACAGGCTTTCCTAAGATTCTATCATTTTATTCTTATAGCTAACAGTTCCACTTATTTAAATACAGTGCAACCTTTCAGGATTCAAACTCTGTGTAAACTGCTTCAAGTTTGTTGTCACATTAATCTTATTTCTTTTAAGAATAAGAAATTTCAATTTATATTCTTGTATGATCTCAATAGCTTTAGAGTAAGAGTGTGATTACCTGCTTTCCTTTTGGTCCAGATTGCATGAATACACATCACATTTATGTATCTAATTAACATACAGCATGACTTCTCATGATAAAGAAAGCTTTTATGGGTTTCCTAACAAGGATATTCTAACATGGAGTCCCAATATGAGCAGATGCCAGTGCTACTGAGGCACAGCAGTGTTAGAGTGAGATTCTATGCGGGCACTAACATGTATGAGCAGTGTGACTTCTGGCAAGTTCCTTACCTTCCTGAAGCCTCAGTTTGCTCATCTATAAAAAAGGACTTCCAGAAGTCTTGTGACCTAGGACTGTGCCTGACTACAAGACCTTCAACAAAAGTTAACAGGTGTTAGTTGGGAGAATTTAAGTTCATCATAGGGAAATTACTAAGACTGGCTTCCACACTGGAACACATGATATGACAAAATGGCATCTGTGGTCAGGATAATAAAGGAAACCAAGCAAAAAGCATCCCATCCTAGATTGAGAGGAGAAAATGCCAGAAGTTGTTGCTATAATCTCTTCTCTTTAAGACCCTGGATACGGAATAAAATTATTATTGGATATCAGCTGTAATTAAAACATAAAATAAAATAAAATAAATTATTTTAAAGACCGTGGCCAGGCTGGTGTGGCTTAGTTGGTTGAACATCAACCCATGCACCAAGAGGTCGCTTGATCTGCAGTAGGGGTTGTGCAGCGGGCAGCCGACTCATGTTTCTCTCTTTCCCTCTCCCTCTCTCTCTCTAAAAGTATCAATAAAAACATATTTTTTTAAAAAGACCATGGATACTAAAATATCTATGGATAAAACAATGTCTGGGACTCTGCTCCAACAAGAATGTGCAGGGGAGAGACAGTAAGATGGAGAAACGTGGCTAAATGAAGCTGCCAGACTGGATGATGGTACCCCAACGTTCTTTTTACTCTCCACTCTGATGATTGAAAATTTCCACAATAAAATGGAAAAAAACCCAAGACCATGAAAAAATGGATTATAAACATTAGATCATTAGGTCATCAATCATTTGCCCAAAAGGTTATTTGGGGAAGACAAAATCTGATCTTCACATTTGCCTGGGACTGAAAAAGATGCTTACTTAACATACTATTTCGAGCATAACTGAATATAAACATCACTTTATTATTTCCTTGCTTGGTGATCTGATTTCCCGTCCCTCCTGTATCCACTGCTAAAAAGCTGTATGACAGGAGACCAAACTTTTTAGCTCCTGTAATTCCCTTCCTTGTCTTTTAAAAAGACTATGTCTTTCTATTGAAGAGGTCTCAGATTGAAAACTTGAGATCATGCACCATCACACCCATGCTGCCCTCGTCACGCTCCTGAAGGCTGGTTCTGTTGGATAGTTGTCAGCTGTGAACTGACCACTCTCAGAAACACACACTGACAGAATCCCAATTATCAGCTGCTCCATTATCCCATGCACATGACTTAAATGTGATAGGAGGAAAAAATGGGCTGCTGGGAGCTGAGGGCAAGGAAGGGACTGTGACACTAAGTGCAATCAGACCTTTTACCAATCATCATTGACCTCTGTGAGGTGCCAGGCCTGCCAGGGAACCACAGGAGTACAGTGGGACTTTCTTTACATCTAAGGTAGTTCACTGTGTGCAAATATCCAATTACTAAAGTTTCTCCTGATGCCTAGAACGGAAAGCTCCCCCTTATAAATCCCATCTCATTTTTATAACAAGTCTTTCTCTCCCTGAAAGCTGGCTCCTCTACCTCACTGCAAGTGTCAGCCCAACTGACTGGGATCTGCTCTTCCTGTCTGCCCCCCCCCCCACGCCCCCCTTCACTTGAGCCCTGAGCCAGGCACTCTCCTGTTTCCACGCTGGTTCAATGTCTGCTCAGCCTCCCCAGCAGGGACCACACTATCCTTTGGTACTAGGACCCAGCTCTGAACTCCAGCTGACAGTACTTGATACCACAATGGCTTCTGCCAAGAACTGCTTCCAACCATGTGCTCCTAACGGTCAGAAGTCCCACAGATAGAGGTGGGAATCATGAAGCCTATAGTCACCCTATTGACCCTTCCAAACAGACCATGGACTAGACTCTTACTCTAAATTGGAGCCAACTGGTGATAGCGATCGCATGAATTACTAATTTCTCACATCTCTAATTATTTGCCCATGCCCCATCCCTCATGCTTCCAATCCTCTCTTAGCCAGTCCTGTATTACGGAGGGTGGCTGTAATAAATTCTATCCTCTGAAGCTAAGCAAAATGTATTAATCCCTTTCATCACACAGAGACAGGGGCAAAGGCCTGATATAAATAAAGCAAGAGTTTATTAGCTGCAGCAGGAGAAAGGACCCTTTAATTGTCACACTGTTACCATACTAGGCTTGGTGTGGGTTTGGGGAGAAACCATACTTACAAAGACACACACTGCAGTTGTTGGGACTCTCACTTCTTTACTAGAACCAGGATGAGTATCCGCATTGTCATGAGGTACCGGAAAGGAAGAGACAGAGCGCCTCCTAAGAAGTAACATAAAGGAGAACGTTAGAAAAGACAGCACAAGGCTACTTGTCCATCAACCTCAGAAGGGAGTCAAAGACCTTTTTATCAATAACTTCTTTTCCCTTTTAGACCCTTCAAACTAGAAAATGACTGGCCAAATCAGAAACACCCTCACTCAAGGATAACTGGGAAAATAGACAGCACATACATGTACTCCCCTGTTTGCTAACTCATGGATTCCAAAACTCAACATTGAGAAGAGTCCTGAACTACTGCTTCCCAGTCCATAAACTACTGAAGACTTTCTGAACATAATCTAAGTGCGAGCTCAGAAAGAGCTCGGTATTTTTGTAAAACAATTTAAAGACGTTTCTATGCCTAGTCAGTCATCCTCAGCATACACTGTGGTCAAGGCAAGTTGAAAACATGCCAAGAAAGAGCGGCGAGAGCGTGGCTGCTGTACAGAGCTCAACCTAACCGCCCCCACTCAGAGGGCTGCCGGCATTCCTAGGAACATGCAAAGCATCTTGGTTAGAACATGGACATAGATGATGGAGGGCAGTGAAGCGTTGATCAGCTCAATTATCAATGACCCACACCCACATGCTGGGATAAGAGTAGATAATATTTTCACCTGGCAGCATCAGAAGAAGAGTGATGTCCCAAAATGGGAGAGTCGGACAGACTAAAGGATAAGGCCAGAGATCAGCACGCAGCAAGATTAAGAGAAAGGAAGTTGAGGAAAAAGAAAGAAGCTAAATGAAAAGCTGAAATTAAGGCATCTGTATATTCTGTACCACTGACATTCTGGTGTACATTAAAAAAAAAAAAGATAATAAATCATGTACATATATACTTAGGTATATTTACATACATATGAACAAGGAAAGGTGAAGGTTTCTAACCTACCCAAAGATATTAGTGATAGAATCCAGAAGGCCTCCAGCAGGCTGCGAGAGTCGCTTACTAAAGAGGAGGGGAGGATAGGTTTAAACCTTAGGAACATTTTGCCCAAATAATCAATCAATAAAAACAGTCCACAAAAATAGGTTACCTGGGAGTATGTTTCCCACAAGTTCCCAAACCCCAGCTGAGAAACCCATCGCAGTACAAACCACCAGACAACAGTGGGAAGGTTGGAGGGAAACCCAGCCTCAAAGTTTTAAAAGAAACAAGGCTCTCTAGAATTAAATTAACTTCCTTGGCAATAATGCTTTTGACAATGAAACTGTCTAACTGACCTAATAATTTCTGGCTATTAATATCCAATCCCCATTCTTTCAGTCCTGCTTAACCAAATAAAAAGAATCCTGGATCCCAATAAGAATTAAACAGTATGATCTAAGCCAGCAGTCACCAACCTTTCCGACCTCACGGACCACTGGTTGGCGACCGCTGCTCCAAAGGTTTCCTTAAACAGGCGGTCGCCAACCTCTCGGACCTCACGGACCACCAGTGGTCTGAGGACCACCGGTTGGCGACCGTTGATCTAAACAATCACCCTGCCTAATAAGGTTGAACTGTCATTTTTTAGGAACCATTGAACTTTTTCTGCTTCCCCTCACAGCAGGTGGCAACATTAGGGGATGGCTTGCCTCCGTTAAGTAGACTGCAAGATGGGGTCACCGAGGAGCCTACTGATCTCTGTGGTTGTGCAAGAGGACCAGTGCCCCAGCACAGAGGCTTGGGTGCATCAGATTGCTGTCGTGGCCACAAATGTGCTCTGTGAAACTGCACCTGCATTCTCCTTTCCTGGCCAAACCCATCTACTTACGTGGCTGCTCTGCTGATGGCTCGCATGGGAGAGGTCTCTTCAGTGTGATCAGAGGTCTCATCCACAATGACTTCAATGTCATCATCCCTGGAAAGAAGGGCAAGAAGTAGAGTCTTTGATTCTGCTCAATCTGGACCAACAGGATTTTTCTTTTTTTTTTTTAATGTTTTTACTGACTTCAGAGAGAGGAAGGGGGAGAGAGAGAGAGAGAGGAATAGAAACATTGATGAGAGAGAATCTTTGATTGCTGCCTCCTGCATGCCCCCTACGGGGAATCGAGCCAGAAATCAGGGCATGTGCCCTGACCAAGAATCATACTGTGACCTCCTGGTTCATGGGTTGACACTCAACCACTGAGCCACACCGGCTGGGCTCAACAGGATTTTTATGATGAGTCTGTTGTGCAAATGCCAACAACATTTCCCAGTAACATACCACTTATGTGACTTTGCTACGACATCAATGTTTAAGGGTTCTCTGGAGAAAAAGGAGCTGTCATGCTCTGAACAATACTAAAAGAAACATTTAACCTGCCTAAATCATATCCAGAAGTCAGCTGAAGACAACCTTAAAAGTGAGCTTTTGATCTTTTCAGATCCCACTTAGAAAGCAAATAATGGTTTATTAAGCCCAGAACCACATAACCAGCACATAACTTCTTGCCATCAGAAGTCTGGCGAGCAGCTGAAGGCCTCCTGCCCTTGAACAACTGGACCGTACTCACCAATAAATAGTTCCCTGGGACAGGGAAGGGACACAGATAGGGGCAGCTACAAAGTATAAGAAAACAAGTAAAGGGAGAAGGTCCTGTTGAATAAGCAAAGGGACCCATAAAAGGGCAATGAAATCAATAGTTGCCTTAACAACTGTTTTAAATATTACTTTAATAATATAAAAAACAGGAAAGCAAAATTTAAACATAATTCACTTACACTCTGGGTAGTTCATGTTTAAACTACTCAGTGCTCCTGCCCCGGCTGGGTGTCAGTTGGTTGGAGTGTCATCCAGTACACCAAAAGGTTTCAGGTTCAATTCCTGATTTCTCTTTCACATGGATGTCCCCCCCAGCCCCCCACTCAAATCAATCAAAATATTCTCTGGTGAGGATTAAGAAGAAGAAGAAAAAATTAAGTCCTTGGTGCTCTTGACATTTGGAGAGTCCAACGCATTTCACACAAAGCCATCAAGTCACAGGAACACACTCCTTTGCTATTGCTCATCCTATGGATGCAAGAGCGCCTCTGGAATCCACCGCCCTCCCCCCCATTTTCCTGGTAGGGGGAAGTCAAGTAATTATTTTGGTCTTAATGAACTCCTACCGAGTTTCAATCTTCATGGAGAAGTAAAATGATAAAATGTAATAACCCAAGACTGTATCAACTAATTTTTGGATTCATAGAAGCTTGAAAGCAAGATTTTTTCCATGATTATCTGGATTAGGTAAGTATATACGTAAGGACCTGTTATCAAGCAAGTTAAACCAAGTCAAAGAAAACTTATTTTCCTTGGCTATTGCATCTAGGGTTCTGTGTAACTGAACCCAGCCTGGGCCAGGATGTACAGGGAAACAAAGGTAGGTCTGAAGAAGAGAACAAGGCTGGGCTTTCTTTTCTTCTAGGTTGTGGTTCTGGAAGTCACTTGTGTTCACACAAGGGTGACAACAGACCAGCAGAGATGGCAAGAGTAGCAAAAATGAGTTGAGATCATGTAAATGCTTTAAAGTAGAATTTTAAAGCCATAAAGGTACTCTGAACTCTGATGGCCCAGGGCCATCAGAAAATACAAGGGTTTGGCAATTGGTTATCAAAACCCTTCAAAGATGTAAATGTCCTTCCTCCAGAAACTCCTCTCTTAGGGAAGCACAGAGACTAAGAACAGGCCTTGACAGACACCCCTGGCTTTGCATCCCAGCTCAGCCCCTTTCTGGGTGATCTTGGGCAGGATGCTCCATCTGTCTACATCATGTCACACCTAGTCACCCACTTATGCTGGCAAATAGATGGACAATCAATGCTTTGGTGGACAAAAATAACAAAGCTGTAATTTTTAAGAAATCAAACCTCATTTCCAGGTCAATTAATTTATTTACATTGCAGTTTTGTCAGGTTCATTTTCCACCTCTACAATTACAGAAGAAATGTCCATTCTGCATCTACAGCAAAGGCTTGGTATGAGAACCTTCTTGTTTCCCTATAAAATAAGACCTTTGTCTGCTAGGTGACTCCTAAATGAATTTCAACCACCCCCCCTTCATTTATATGCAAGTAACTTTTTAAAAACCAGATAATTCTAATGCCATATTCCAGAATATAATTCAACAGGAAAAGAACACATTCTGAATTAGAGACAAAAGGAATTCAGTCATGAAAGCTCCCACCACCTCAAAACAAAGCTTTGGGTCTCAGGGAAGATTCTCCACCCTGTCTCCAGATTAGGAAAAGCTCCAACTGATTCAATTCCTTTTGTTCCAACAGATCCTAGTCTTCACTTATGCTTCAAGGATTTGCCCAAACATCCATTTAAAGCCACAAACCAAGAGCAAAAGAACCCTGCCCAGCATAACACTGCCCCAAGCAGGGGGAGAAAGTGGGTCAGTAGCAACAGGAAAACAGGGAGGTTGTCATGAGTTAGGGGTGCAGGGAGTTAGAACTCATAGCACATGAGGGGTGTAAAGAGGAACAATTTTCTGGAAGGTAATGAGGGTTCTTTTCTTCCTTAAATCTTTTACATTTCTTTCAGCAATCCATAAAATGGTTTTATAGAAATTAAAAATATATTAAAAAGAGAGAATCAAATTATTCAGAGCAGTTTTGATTGCATAGCTCTACTTACTGTTCAACTGGTAGAGGTTCTTTCGCTGCTTCTGCAAGCTCTTTTTGCAGTCGGGCTTGCCGCCGCCTATTAAAAAAGAAAAGAAAGCCCACTACTTATGTTTGCTTAAAAAATGCATGGGGCTTTGGCTCTCAATAAACTAGCTCTAATAATGTATCTAAATATTCAGTGCATTCAAAATAACAACTGCCCTGAGCAAAGACTCCAAAGTCCCAAATCCATACTGGTAACATTGGTAAAGATGCTGTTATAAAGGATGTCAGAGCAAAGCCTGGAGGGAGGATTATCCTATCTAATAATAGACAAACATGGTAATTGACCGTACCTTCGCTATGCCCCCCCCATTGGCTAATCAGCACGATATGCAAATTAACCACTAAGAAAGATGGTGGTTACCTTGCATACACCGGCTGGGAGCGAAGCAAGCCAGGCGGCTGAAAACAAGCCGGGAGGTGGAGGCAGGAGCAAAAGAAGCCGGGCGACAGAGATGGGAGCGAAGCCTGCCTCAGCGGGTTTCGCTCCCTTCTCTGCTTCACTCCAGCCGTAGGAAGCCCTATTCTTGCAGGAATCTTCCTGCAACGGGCCTCTAGTGTTATTAGAAAAAGCAGTGAACCAGCAAGGGAGAAGCCTGTTGGGACCCAGGGCCTCTCAGGACAGAAAAGTGTATTCAGGGTTAGTCATGGCTGCAACTTAGTTTCTACAGCAAACAGCCTCACACCGACATACCAAGAGCATGAATAATAATAGTTAAGCTTCACTTACAATTTACTTGTTCTTAGCTGAGTTTTATTACTTTACAGTTTTTAACTCATTTAATCCTCATAACAATGCTTTGAGGTTAAGTGCCATTATTCCCATTTTACAAATGAGATTAGGGCTGAACACAGAAGCCTCGCCTGTGGCAAAATCTTAATGCTGTCAACAGTTGCATCCACTCTCAAAATTACTTTTATTAATGTTTTCTGGTTTTCCCCCACCCTGTGGTAGGAGCTGCCAGGTTTGTTTCCTTCTTTTCAAAGACCTAGGTTCCACTTTAGCAAAAAAGAAACCTATTAACTATGGATACATCTCCTACCTTGAATCCTTTTCATTCTCTGCATTGAGGCGATTGGCTTCCTGCGCTTTCTCGGCCATCCACCTGGTGACCAGCTCCTGGTTCTCCTCCGAAGTTTTCCTCAGTTTCTCCTCCAAGGCAGTAAAAGTGATCTGCAGGGCATCATATTCATCCTTCAGGGTCTGGTTGGCTCTCTCCAGGTCCTGCAGTTTACTGCGTAGTTCTTGGCACTCTGTCTCCAGATCAGAGATAGTCTGCAAGCATTCTGCAATTCTGAAAGCACAACACAGGGAAGAAATGGCACTTTGCAGGAGCCCTGCTGGGGGCCAGAGGACCTGGCCAGGTGCTGGAGCTGTATGAGCTCGGGCACCAGCAGTGACCTCAGCCATCACATCAGGCACCATGCAGGAGACTTCATTGTTATTACACCTCACTTAGAGTCCAGTCCCAATGGTTTACAGGACAACCCCATTAGGAGAGGAAGCATCTGGGGTCAAATTCATCCAGATAATGAATGACTATTACAGCATTTTTCAGAAAAGCAAAATTTGAAGAGAGGAAGCTTCTGGTGCTTAATGTGAGCGGTCAACAGGGGCTTAAGAGGCTGGAAATCCTGTGTATTCCATCAGCTCTATCATTCACTGACTGAGAATGCCTGAGGAAGTCCCTTATTTTTCTAAGCCTCTAGTTATCCCTCTCTGCACGTTAAGGAAAAAGGCACAATGACTCAGGCTTGAGTCTCTGTTTATCTTATCTGCCAGGCTTCTCTCCAATCAAGAATAATCCTGCCCACAAACTCATCCCTGCTCTCAAGGACCACACACTCTTTATCTTGGGCCATTTCCACCACAGAAGACACCAGCTCCCATACCCAGCGGCCATGGGGAGAACTGTGAATGCCCCAAGGACATTTCCAAGGGCCAAAGGTACTTCCCAGGAGTATGCTGGGAACCTGGAAGACTGAGGGCACTGTCCTGGCCTTTTCCATCCTTAGAGCAGGAAAAAAGATCCCAAGCTATACATGCACAAAAATGAAACTCTTGCTGAGTCCAACGTGGCTACCATTTGCCACTGATCACCACTGGCCCTACTCACAAGAGTACAGTAGATAAAACAGGGGCATGATCCCACAACCAGTCCCAAAGTAGGTGTTGTCTCTACTCACTTTGCTTCATTCATCTGCATCTCCCTGTCCTTCTGCTGCATTTGGTTATTCAGGTCAATCACCAACTGAGCTAACTGGGGGGTAAAGAAGAATACTTTAATAAATAAGAGATTTTAGAGCCTCGTTGAAAACTAAATAACAGTGGGTTAAATTATTTTTAAGAAAGAAAAGGTGCCTGTGGGTTGAGCTAAGGCAGGATGAAATGAGCTGGGTGGTGGAGAGGAGCTGAAGGGCCCATAAGGATGCTCATGGGAATGGTGGGTGCTGGTCCCTGTTGAAGGCAGGCTCGGATGGGTGAGAAGCGCTCTAGGTGACTGACAGGTTTCTGCTGAGGACTCTGTCTACCCCTGCACCCCAGCTATCTTTTCAGACTCTTCAGCTGATAAAACGATCAATTCAGCTGATTTGTAAATTTTATTGTACTTTTTCATAATGTGTCATCACAATACCATTGAGAGTTAACATAGCTCAGGATTTAATTCTAACGATTCTTTCTGAAATTTCAGGATTCACTCTCAAAAGATTTTTTAAAAAATTATTTTCTTTATTGACATAACACTGGTTTATAACATTATAGAAGTTTTAGGTGTGCAACATTATATATCAATGATGGCGAACCTATGACACGCGTGTCAGAGGTGACATGCGAACTCATTTTTTTGGTTGATTTTTCTTTGTTAAATGGCATTTAACACACTGTTTGCAGGTAGTTTTTATCACGTGCTAACAGGTGGCACGGGCCATTTTTGCAGTTGAATAGATTGATAACCGTTATATCTGGAAGTACATACATAATTCCCCATTGTATGTGTTAGAGACCCAAATTTTGTCCTTTGGAATTCGTGTATCTGCATGTTAGTAACCCTTTAGAGCAATAAAAAAGTATAAAAACAAACGTATTTATACGTTACCCGCATTCTACCGCTAGTCTATAAAAAAACGTATTAATACGTGTCCCGCGCTCTACTACCAGTCAACGTAAAATGTATAAATACGTTCCCGCATACAATGTGTTAAATATATAAAATAAATATAAAAAATATAAATCTTTGTTTTACTATGGTTGCAAATATCAAAAAATTTTTATATGTGACACGGCACCAGAGTTAAGTTAGGGTTTTTCAAAATGCTGACACACCGAGCTCAAAAGGTTTGCCATCACTGTTATATATAATTCGACCGAAAGTCTAGTTTCCATCCATCACCATATAAGTGACCTCTTTACCTGTTTCACCCTTACCCCCCACCTTTTGTCTCTGGTAACCATCCATCGGCTATCTGCTTCTAAAAAGCTTTAGATCTTCAGTGGACCAAGCAGAAAACTTCTTTCCTTTCAAATTTCTCCACTTGTACCTTCCATGCTATCTTAGAGCATGACAACTGGGCAGTTATCTCAATGGCTTGCCCTCTTGCTGATGGAAACAAGGCCCTCACACCTTTCCCGTTGTTTCATTCCCCCAGATAGAGCTGGTGATGCCACACGAAGCCAGCCTGCCCATCCTCCCACTAAAAGACCCACAGAGAGCAGAAAACAGACAAGGAGAGCAGCTATCTTTACCTCCCCACGTTTCTTGTGCAACTCAGTCAGTTCTTCCTGGTGTTTCATCTTCAGGTGGGCCATTTCCTGTAGCTGGCCATCATTCCATGCACCATCATGTCCGGGACTGAATTCCCAAACCAGGCAGATGAAGAGAATGTGCAAAAAAAAAAAAAGGGGGGGGGGAATCAGACCCCTTTCAATCAGGTAGTGGAACAATAACTCCAGAATTTCAACCATGAACATGACAACAAAGCCAATAAAGCAGGCCAGTCTCTCCAGGCCAGTGTAGTTATACACCACATAAACCTGATGGAGAAAGTAGGAGACCAACCACTACCCAAACCACCACGTGCTTTCAGGAATAAAGGGTAGGTTCCAGAATAAAGATTAGGTAACTATGGAAGAGACAAGCAGGCTGCTCACCAGGCAAGTATGTGAGCACCAACTCTGTGCCAGGCACTGCTCCTGCAGCTTGACGAAAGCAGTGCACAGAGCTCTGCTCTCATGCGACTGACAAGAAGTTAAGAGCAGACAGACAATAAGTAACTAGATAAAGGCAGGTGGTCCGATGCACTGAGAAAAACTTAGTCGGGTACAGAGTGACAGGGGTCCTGTTCTATGCAGGGTGATTAAAGAAGGCTTCTCTGAAAGGTCATACAAGAATGGAGACGGGAAAGAGGTGAGGTACAAGCTTTGTGGTCCGTGGGGGCCCTTCTAAGCAGAGGGAACAGCAAGTGTTGGAAAGGCCTGGAGGAGGGACACAGATGGCGTTCTCCAGGGATAGTGTGACTAGAGCCAGTTGGGGAGGAGTGGGGAGGTCAGGCAGAGCCTCACAGGCCGGAGGACTGTGGCTTTTACTGGGTATGACTGCAAGCCATTGGAGGGTTTTGAGCAGAGGAGAGACTTTGGTTTTAAAAGGATCACTATGGTTGCTGGGTGGATAGCAGAATGCAGGGGACAAGGGTAAAAACAGAGTGACCAGTTAGAGCTATACAGCTGTTATACAGCCCACAGTCTGGGTTAAGATAGTGCAGCTCAGATGAAGGTGGTAGCAGTGAGGGGGTGAGATGTGGTCAGATCCCAGCTAGATCCATTCTGAAGAGAGACGACAGTATGTGCCCTTAAATTGAATGTGGGGTATCAGAGATAGGAGTAAAGAATGACTCCAAGGGTTTTGGACTGAGCAACTGATAGAATGTAGGCATCACCTACTAAGATGGGAGGGACAATGGGAGAAGCAGGTTTGGGGGAGGGCTGAAGAGTTCAGTGGGGATAACCAAGTAGGTATGTCCACCAACCAAGTGGAAATTGGAGTCTGAACTTCAAGTAAAGAGGTTCTAGCTGGAGGCTGACATGTAGCAACTGAGTTCAGACTGCTTCAAGGACCAATGGGGTTCTGGGAACTCTGCAGGTGTTTGCACAGTATCTCAGAAACAGCAGCAGGCAAGGGGTCTCAGCTGGAGCTACAGATGTGAATTATCAGACCATCGCCCAGGGTATGTACATGAATGGAGGAAAGGAAGAAAGCTGGGATACCACCACCTGAAAGGAGGGGAGAACTGCCTCCTCCACCACGGATAAGGAAATACAGAGGGGAAAGTGGGAGGGGGGAGAGCACGATGCTCCCTCCAATTCCCATCTCCATCTCTAAAGTTTTATCACAAGTTCAAGCACACAATGCCTCATCTTCTGAGGCGACCTAGTGCTTCCCCAATCTTAGGAGAAATCATCAACAGGCCTGGGTGATTAACTGCATATGTGGATTAGAAATTATCTTTATCAAATCTCCTTATGTTAATGCAGAGCAATGGGGAATATGCAAAATGTAAAAGCCCTCTTAAAAGGAGTTGGCATTCTAAAGAAGAGCTGGAGACTAGGGCAAGGATACAGGTCACTCATGCCACTTCAAAGCCTCCTACTACTTCCAATTTTACTCAAAATAAAAGTCAAACTCCTAACAATAGTCCATCAACAGTGCTTCACTAGGTAGGTAAGAGTCACCTAGAAGGCATGTTTAAACACTCCCAAGCCCCACCCCAGACTGATACAGGTCTGAGATAGAGCTGATAATCCGTACGTCCACTGGCTGATTCACAAGGACTCCTGAGTAGCCATGGACTAACACAGTGGTTCTCAACAGTTGGAGGTTATCAGAATCACCTAAAGGGCTTCTTAAAACAGATTAATGGGGCCCCACTCTCAGAGTTTCTGAAAGAATAGGTTTGGGGAAGGACCCAAGGCTTTCCATTTCTAACAATTTCCCAGATGCTGCTGTTCAGGAAGCATACTTGGAAAATTACTGGAATCCACGATATTCAGGCTGAAGAGTTTAATTTTAATCTATTTAGTAAGCAAGGGGATTAAAACACTGACGAGGGAAGTCAGATAATTGATAGTATTTTTTAATTTTATTAAATTTATTGGAGTGACCCAGGTTAATAAAATTAAATAGGTTTCAATTGTACAATTCTTTTAAGATTAATAAGGACAAGATGCACAGGACTTAAGGAGACAGGAGGGAGAAAGGAAACTTAAAAAACAAAAGGCCCAAAATGGGATCACTTGTGCTAAAAGCCTATAATCCCAAACCTACATTTAATATCTGATCTAACTGCAGTTTCAATCTCTCTCATGTGAGTCAGCCAGTTTAAAAGTTTCTGATCAACAACTAGAGGTAACCTGTCAGGTGGACCCTTTCCATTTCCTCCCTCCTCAAAGAAAGAGGCTATCTGCATGATAAAAATCCTTGGGATTATAATTCTTTCTTTTCTTTTGTTTGTAATCCCTTGCCCCACCCTTCCTATAAAAACTTCCTATTTTATACAACTTCCAGTTGCTAGATGGGATGTTGCCAGATTCACAAATTGTTTAATAAATCCCATTAGTTCTCCAAATTTACTATTGAATTTTTTTAAAAACATAATCACCCAGGTAGCCATATTCTGTGCATAACTTATCTCACTAGCAAACACCCCTTGAACTGGTGACCCCCATTAGACCCACTTCCTTAAAAATGGGCACTGACTTATTCGCCTCCATATCCCTAATACCTGGCTCACACTACAGTCACAGAATGTCTGAGTGCAGAAGGTGTCACAGTGCAGGAATGGAAGGGCAGGTAACAAATGAAGGGGAGAGGGGCACAGCAAAAAAATAAAAAATAAAAATAAAAAAAATAAAGGACAGATGCACTCGAGACTGTGGGAGGAACCAACAGGCCCAGGGAACTGACTATATGTGGAGGGGCAGGTCAGTGAAGGAAAAAGGAACCATAGATGACTCATGGAAAATAAAGAATCAGGCAGTCAGGAGAGGCCTGATTATGGACACACGTTTGTGGGGAAGGAAAGACCCCCAATCAAATTACCACCCCTGTGATATTCAACCAAAATAATTGTTTTTACATTTACTTATAGTACCTTTCCAAGCAAATGAGTTTGTCAGAAAAAAAAATATATACAGAAATATAGTCACCAAGAGTCTAGCCTGGTAGAAATAAAATGCTTCAAGTTTTCAATCGATTGATTTTAGATGAAAAGGTGAAATGGTATTCTCTATACCTGAAATTGACTAGAAGACTGAACCGAGTATTTTCAATGCTACAGAAGACTCCCAACAGGGTCCAGCCAGGCACACTCTGCTGAACTGTTGTTAGCAAGGATGGAACCTGGGCCAGCCCATTTGTT
The DNA here is from genome assembly GCF_014108235.1 of Myotis myotis. Classification (NCBI taxonomy): domain Eukaryota; kingdom Metazoa; phylum Chordata; class Mammalia; order Chiroptera; family Vespertilionidae; genus Myotis; species Myotis myotis. The sequence continues at coordinate 32,423,902 of NW_023416390.1, read as the reverse complement.
CCTCTTTCCCATCTGGCCAGATGTGGAAACATGCACGGCAGTTACACAGCCCATTCAGCTACAGCAGTAAAGATATGTCTTAAGCTACATCTAGCATTTGTGGGATTTTTAAAAACCCCAAATTACCATTAACCTTGTTCTTAAAACTGTTAACTAATATGCAAATAAGAATGGAATTTTAGAGCAATAATGGCTACCGTTCTCATACAAACCATCAAATTTAATATGGCAACATGAGCATATGGAAAAAGACAGTAAGACTCTAGAATGATTCCAATTACCCTGCTTTGAAGACTGGCTTTCAGGTTTTTGGACCGTCACCCTCAGAAAGAAATATAGTTTACATAAATGACCCAAGTAAACACATCAGATCCTCATCATGAACTCATATATGCATATTTAACAAGACAATACTCATCCTTCCTATAGAAACGCAGACCTTTCCCCTAATCTTTCTTAAAAGAAAAAGACTTGTTGCAACCTGTTAGTTTATTTCACAATCTACTAAAATATGTTGAAAAAACAATGAATAAAAAGGATCAAATAGACCTGTTTTGTAGAAAAAGCAACTTATGGCAATCTGTATTAAACAAGAACTATGTAAATCTGCTCAGGAATGCTTACTTGTCTGATTATTTAGAAAATGTGAACCCTGACTGGCTGGAGAAGGAACTGGCCAAGTACCGCCTTAAGCAATTTCTCTAGCTAACATCTTACCAATAACCCTTCAAGGTGGGTAGGTGGGAGAACCTCTAAAAAATATTTTAGTTATCTGGCTTCAGAATCTTATCTAAAAAGAGCTGACAAAAACTAGAGCGCAGAAACAGTACTTGGTTTGCTTCTAAATTAGAGAAATGAACTGAGACTAATTTCAATTCATGAGAGGTACAAATTATACAGGATAGTTTCAAAATACCTTATCTCATGCCTGTTGGGTATGTCCGGCTTTTCTGCTTGTAGCTTCTGGGCCAGCACTGAGTGAAGATCTGACTTTTCCAGCAACCTGTTATCTACCCCCCAAAAGAGAGAAAATCAAGTTATTTATTATAACCTACATACGTGTGTTTACTACTTAATGTCATATAAAGACTTGGACCACACACACACACACAAAGACTTGGACCTAAATAAATGGTTTCACTTTTATTAAGTATCAAAGTACTAGGTACTGTACTTTGTCACCAATTAGAGCAATTATCCAAAATTCAGGAACATACACTCCTTAGATGCTGCTTGGCCTAAGCAAGGGCAACCCAGTCAAGGGACCCATGTTCACCCTATTAAAGGCAATGGAAAATTCTTTCTACTCCCACAGTTACCCATTTCTACCCTGGAGTAAAAACTAAGAAGTCAAATATCATTTTGAGATTTCTTGCTCAGGAAACTGCGTGGAAGATGCTATTGTATCAGAGAACACATGAGTGGAGAGCTTAAGGGAGAAAATGAGTTCCCTTTCTGAACTTTGCAAATGTGACAAGCAACACAGTGCAGGAATTCAAAACAAAGGTCTGAGCTAGAAATGGACTTGTAGTTAGTAATGACAGGCACATGGGGCCCAGCAAGATCATATTTGGGGTGGGGGGTAGGGGTGTTTAACCAGAACAAGAGAGTGACCATGGGGAATTTGCAGAATAGCTACATTTGATGGGGGTTGTTGCATATCCTAAAAGTCCAAGATTATAACTGCTTAAGAACAAAATTTTGATAGGGTTTATGCTAGTGACCATTCCTGTTAGAAGAGCTTTTTTATTTTCTTAAAGGTTCTCAAGCCCTTGAGTTCAGCTCTTGCTGGTGTGGCTCAGTTGGTTGGAGCATCGAACCCTGCATCTGAAAGGTCCCAGGTCTGATTCCTGGTCAGGGCACATACCTAGGTTGTGGGTTCTATCCCCAGGATGCATACGATTGATGTTTCTCTCTCTCTTCCTTCCTCTCACTCCAAAATCAATAAGCACATCCTCCAATGAGGATAAGTAAATAAGAGTCTTGAGTTCTATTTCTTCTTAATATCTGAAAATGGAATTACTGGCAGAAAAAGAAACACTCTCTTCATCTACATTAATTTAATGAACTAGTCAGAACAGGGAAGTGGCTCCAACTTCGGATATTCACCAGTGTCAAAGGGCTCTAAGAAGATCTTTCAAATGTTACAGGAGAGCTGGGTGCCCTGTGATAATAATAGGTCTTTCAAAGGACATGCGGTATTGAGGCATCCTTCCTAAAGTTCCTCTCACTAAAGAGAAGGAAGGCCCAGCCTGAGTGGCTCAGTAGTTGAGCATCAACCTATGAACCAGGAGGTCACGGTTTGATTCCCAGTCAGGGCACATGCCCAGGTTGTGGACTTGCTCTCCAGTGCAGGGCCTGCAGGAGGCAGCCAATCAATGACTCTCATCACTGATGTTTCTATCTCTCTCCCTCTCCATTCCTCTCTGAAATCAATAAAAAACCCCATACCAACTATTAAAAAAATAGAAAGAGAGAGAAGGATGAAGATGCCCACTGCTCCCACAGCCTCTTTTCATCTTTCTCTTCAGGCTCAGAGGCAGGAACTGAACATGAGATTCTGGGCTGATAGACAGTCAGAACTTGACTGGGAAGGCTGGAAGGAGGACTGGGGCCGTTTCAAGGTCAAACTAGAAGTGATCTCCCCAATGTCAATCCTCAGCGTAAAGAAAGGTGGTCTTGCTCTCCTACCCGCTTCTAGCCCCTCAGATATTCTCTGCCCACCACAGCTCATTAAAAGATATGTTCCCTTTCCAGGACTGATCTCTCCTGACTTTTCTACATCCTCACACCCCATCAAGATGCCCATTTTTAAAGTGCAGAAAAACATTCAAATTGTGCCAATGTGATTACAAGCATCTTTCATTTATAGACTTACGGACATGGCTTCCAAAGCACTTACATGCACAGCCTTGTTTTTATGAAGCAGGCAGAGCAAGCGTCACCCCCATTTTATAGATGCAGCAAACCAGACTCAGAAAGGCAAGTGTAAAAAATGGTTAGTAAGGAGTGGAGTCCGATCTCCAACCCAATTTGACTTACAATGTGCATTAGCTCTTGAAGAACAAGCATTAAATAAATACCTGATGACCTGCTAAGGAATCACATTTGAGTAAGAGGGTTGCCTGTGCCTCTGGCTTTTTGAAATGATACTGGTCTGCCAGGGCCTTTGAGTACAAGCCATAACAGGGCTCCACCATCTCCCTTTCTTTCCCATCTAAGGGCCATTTCTTGGGGGACCAAGGGAGAACAGCAAATCCAAGTTGGGAGCCATCAAGTCTACCTTCAATTCTAGGCCCCCACTGTTAACCTGCTGTACCTTTCCAGACAGATTACTTAACCTCTCTCCGCCTCGTGTAAAATGGACACCAGGACCTGCTTCGTAGGATTTTCAGGAAGATTAAGTGAAATAATAAATGCCAAATGTTGACTACAGTACTCAAACTTGTCGGCACACTTTATAAGATTCCCCAGGTGATTCTGACGTACAGGTAGGTTTGGGAACCACTGATTTAGTGCAATCAGAACTCAACACAGGTCAACTACTAGTATTACAAATCTCATCAATCAATATAAATGGAGAGACTTGTCAGGCTTACTTCAAGGGGGTAGATGAAACCACAGGACTGAACACTGCCCATTTCTTACCCTAAATGTGTCATCAGTTATGGTAACATTGAAGAAGGGGGGAGCTAGGAAGTGCTCATTAGAACGCATTTAAGGGTACATTTTTCTACTCATATTGCACCGGTGGTGGAAGGAAACTACCTTTCTTTTTTTTAAAAAAATATATCTTTATTGATTTTAGAAAGGAAGGGAGAGGGATAGAGAGAAAGAAACATCAATGATGAGAGAGAATCATTGACCGGCTGCCTCCTACATGTCCCCCATTGGGGATCCAGCCCGCAACCCAGGCATGTGCCCTTGGCCAGAATCGAACCTGGGACCCTTCAGCCCGCAGGCCAACGCTATCCACTGAGTCAAACCGGCTAAGGCGAAACTAACTACCTTTCTTATATTGAAGTTTTCAGTAATAGCAAAAACTATGTTGCCCCAAATTTAAAGTATATTAAGCCTCAAAATATTCAATGGTCAAAGAATATCAAGTTGGAATAAGGAAGGTCTAAAGGATGAAATGCTAAACATTTCATGACACTCAGAAGATGTTCATTGCGCGAGTTAATGCTTAAAGTCAGTGCCCGTTTCAAAAACACGGATGCCCGAGAAACAGGACGTTTCTGGAGCAAGCGCTGCGTGAGCTGCGGGGATTTACAAACGCCAGCGTGCACGGCGCCAGCCTCCGAAGAGCGCACGATTTAGTAAAGGAACCCCTCCACAGTCACACCCAAGGGTAAAATGAAAGAGAAGGTCTAAAAAAAAAAAATGGTCTGGGGCGTCCGAGGCACTCTGGTCCCCGCCGGCGCCCCACGTGCCTCTGCAGGCCCGTCCGTCCGCCCGCTCCCGGGGCCCGCCCGCCGCTCACACTGCAGGATGATCTCCTCGAACGCCTGCCTCTGCAGCCGGTCCCGGCGCCTCAGCTCCTCCGAGATGTGGCGCTTCCAGCGGGGGAAGTCGGCCGCGCGGAGACCCGACGACATGGTGCACTCGGCCCGGGCGCCTCAGCGCCGCCGATCCGAGCGGGGACTGGCGGCCGCGGCCCGCAGCATGAGGCGACCCGCGGGCGCGGGAAGGCGGGCGGCCCCACGCTCACCTCCACCAGCAGGCCACCCCCGGCGCCATCCGGGATGGTCTTCCGGCTCCTGTCGGAAATAGTTTGGGCCAGGACCGGAAGACCCGCCTCCTCGCCGACGTCTTACGCCACACGCACGCACGTGGTCTGCGCCGACGCAGTCGCGCTCGTCAATGACACCCTCCCGTGGCCGGAAGCACTGCGGGGAGAGAGGCGGCCGCTGGGAGGCGTTGGGGCATCGTGCTGGCTCAGCCCTGGCTGGAGAGGAGACCGGAAAGAGGCTGCACCCGATCGCCTGCCTACGTTTCCTCTGCTTCTTACTCCGTTTTATATTTTACTTCTTGGCCTGCCTCCCTTTTCTTCATCGCCTTAGTTTACAAGCAGAAGTGGGGTCCGCATAGTAGCTGTGAACTGTGGATGAATGACAACCTCCCTAAGCCTCGAATCTGTAAAATGGGGATCGTAATGATATCTACCTCACAGAGTTGTCTTGAGGTTTAAAGGAACCTATATTATAGGTTCTTTCTTTTATATAGGCCCTATATAATGCAGTTAGCACTGTGCCGGGCCCACGGTAAGCCTAACTTTCCCTAGACACCCAGCATCCTTCCAAGGCCTGCCCAAAGTCCGGCTGCTTTAGAGAGAGCATCCCCCTGATCTTGTAAACAGGTTTGTTTGTTTTTTACAAAGAAGAAAAATGCAAAGAATAGTTAAAGGTGTGAATAGATTGGCTACGTTAATCATTAGAAACCTAGCAATTATGGCCTAACCGTAAATGGGTCCTTGGGTTGGAAGGTAATCTGAGGGTCAAGATGAGACAGGCCAGTAAGCCAGGACAAGTGGAATAGGGAAGCTGAGACAGACGGGTAAACGTCCAAGCAGTGTTCAGCCATCAGTAAGTGGTGAAGTCCTATCTTCCCTACCAAGGGCACTTAAGAGTAAGTGGTTTACACTTCTCCTCAATCAGAGGGTAAATAGCTTAAATACTCTACTTGGGGAAATAGGTAGCAGAAATCCAACTAGTGCCATTTGCCAACCACACCCAAGGACAGATGGAGTTAAGGGAATAAATCTCATTTGGCACATCAGCATAAAACTGATGAATATTCTATTTAGATCCTTTTCTAAGACCTCCCCCAAAGCCCAGTCTTTAAATTCCTCCTGGGAGCAGTGTCAGTCCTTTCCTTCCCCTTTTCATCCCCCCGGCGTGCATCTCCTAAACTCTAAGGATCCCCATGAGATTTGCAGGCAGCTCTGCCTGGGCTAACCTCCTGAACCTGTCTGTCTTCAAGGCCCCCTTGTCTCTGACTTCTCAGTGAGCCAAAGCAGCCCCGCCTAGGCTTTCTCTCATTGCTTCTTCTGTCCTTATTTCACTTTACCCAGCTTTAATTTTTTGTTTTGTTTTGTTAATCCTCACCTTAAGATATTTTTTCCATTAATTTTTTTTAGAGAGGGTGGGAAGGAGGGAAGGACAGAGAGAGAAACATCATATAAGAAAGGCACATTGATTGGTTGCCTCCAGCATGCGCCCTGACTGGTGCCAGGGATCAAACCTGCAACCCAGTTACATGCCCTTGACTGGGAATCAAACCTCAGATCCTTTGGTGGGCAGGCTGATGCTCTAACCACTTAGCCACATTGACCAGGGCCCTGTCCCCAGGTTTCATAAACGTGCTCTCAAAATCATCTGGACTCGTGTTGTAAAATCTTTCCTGCATGAAGGTAAGAACCCCCACACTACAGGCCTGCTTGAGGCAGACCCGCTCCGGGCCTGGTCCCTTTCTGGTAACAAAAGATATAAACAGGACTTTGAAAGAGAAAAAGGACCATTTGCTAGATATTGAAAGGGGAGGTGGGAGAGACAGACTCAGGAGGAAATGGCATCTATCAACTCTGTAGAATAGAAAACCTCAGTCTGGAATCAAATCATCTGAACTTCACCTGCCTTTCACAAGTTGGTGAATTTAGTACATGAACATGGAACTGGACAAAGTAAGGGACCAGAGGAGAAGAAAGGAATATCAGAAACTGGCTTATCTTCCAGTGTATCTTAGTCCAGAGAAAGATCCTTCAGCAGCAGATATGGAAGCCCTTCCTCTTCTATGGAGCCCAGGACTAGGACAGTCATGCTTCCAGAGCTGTCGAAAAGGATATTTTGTTGACCGCCAGTACGGAGTGATCTGAACTTGAAGGAAGGACCCATGGAGATCAGAAACAGAAGGGACTTCCTCACACACTGAAGAAAATTAAGAAGCAGGTTCTGAAAGTCTCCAAGAATGCCTTCAAATGTAACAGCCATACCAACCTCAAAAGATCATAGCATAACATAGCATCAGATCTTGACAGCTGAATATACTAATTTTCCAGACAATGTTATGATGAAAATATGTTAACAAATTTGCAGAACCAGTGATTCTACTTGTAGAAATTGATGCCAAGAAATATTTGGACTAATGTCCATATATAGAGAACCTTGGGGGAAAAAAAATGGAGATGTTGAAAACTATATTTTCAACAATAAGAGGTAAATGACTATTATATATTGTTAAAAATGTTTATAATAAAAGCAGTATGTGGTATAAATCCAATTTATGTAAAATAAATGTGTCCCTGGCTCCTCATCAGGAACATTTTTTGAATGAATAGAGAATATAATTTCTAAACCAAGCAAATGACAGTTGGGAGTGGGCAAAGGTACCCTGTGCCCTTGCCTCTGCAGGGGACACTCTCTGTTATGTAGAGTATGTCTGGAGGTCCCCACAGGGCAGGCTGAGGTGAGATTTCTCCTAAAACTACAGTTCTGCCTAACTTCCTCCCCTGGCCTATCCTGCCTCCTCTGGCTTAGCCTGATGCCCAGATTGAGAGTATTTCTCCAACAAATCTCTTGTACAAGGACCCCAGTCTCAGGCTCAGCTTTTAGGGAACCCAGCCTAAGGCAGCCCTAAGGCCAGAGCTTACCTGATTTGCCCAAAACCCAGCAGGGAAGCCATTGACTAAAGCATGCCTGCCAGGAAGTGTTCACCTATGGATTGATTTGCATATAATTCTGTTTAAGACATTGGGGAGCCAGAGTCAGCAGCCACAGCATCTTCTGGGGTGCCCACATAAGGACTGGTAATGCCACACGTTGACTTCTTGATCCACCGGCCATTTCGCCATAAAAGTGTTGAAAGGCTACTTTCTCAGACAGAACTTTCTGTCTTTGGTAGGAAAGCTGTCCATTTGCATCTTTCCTGGAAAATTACTGACTCCATCTGCTACGGCCTGTATTGTGTCACACCCCTCTCCCCCTGCCCCCACTGTCCCCAAATCCATGTGTTGAATCCCTAAACCCCAATGTGACTGTATTTGGAAATAGGGCTTTTAGGAGATAAAGTTCAATGAGGTCATAAGGGTGGGGCCCTAATCCGGTAGGATGCTTGGTATCCCTTCCTAAGAGGAGTAAGAGAGACCCTCTTTCCCTGCCTTGTGAAGACCCCCAGAAAATGGTCATCTGTGAACCAGGAAGTGGGCTCTCATCAGAAACTGAGCTCTGAGCAGACCATCAAGACTACAAAACCACCCAAACTACAAATGTCAGTTTAGAAAGTTCTACAAAGTTAGGTTTGTGAAATCATGTTTCTGATCCCATGTGGGAAACAGTTCCTGAAATGCCCAGCTCAGCTCCAGGGAGCCAAGTCAGCATGTCCTTGGGCAGTGCCAAAGGACTAGAAAACCAAGGGCAAATCAGGATTCAACTTATTTTTCTATTTCATACCTACCCGTAATAGGTATGAAAGCATTGTAAAAGGTCTGAAAATAGAGACTGAGGGAGACTTCTCTTAGAGTTTTAATCATTTTCTTTGCAGAAGAATACATAAGTAATTTTCTCTTATATGTAAATTAATTCCAAGAAGTAATTCCCCCCTCCCCCATTGTTAATGTAAAATGCTTAACCCACCTTTAAATATCCTGGCAATGTAACCAAACTCTTTTTTTTTTTAAATTTTGTTTTTGTTAATCCTCACTTGAGGATATTTTTCCCATTGATGTTTAGATAGAGTGGAAGGAAGTGGGGAGGGCAATGGAGAGAGTGTGAGGAGAGAGAGAAACATCAGTATGAGAGAGACATATCAATTGGTTGCTTCCTGCACGTGCCCCAACAGTGGCTGAGGATCAAAGTGGCTGCAACCCAGTCATGTGCCTTTGACCGGAAATTGAACCCTTGACCCTTTGGTGTGCGGGCCGACACTCTAACCACTTAGCAACACCAGCCAGGGCTGTAACCAAACTCATAACATGCTGTTAGAAAGAGTAGCTTTGGAGATTGGAGGCACGGTTAGGAGACGTGGTTCTCCACCTTTCTTGTGTGGCTTTTGCCAAGTGCCTCAACCTCCCTGCCCTTAGTTTCTTCCTCTATAAAATACACTTAAGGCCCGGCCTATGGAGCAGTGAGGATCGAGCACAGAACACATATGACAATGAACTTTCATTTGGCACAAAAGCATTCGGTACTAGTCCTTCTCTGAACAATCCCTGAGATAGGTAACCTGCTGGATTTTCAAGAATTTACCTTGTTTGTGATTAATTGTCATGATCAGGTCAAGAGAAGTTGAAAAGCTCAAAGAATATTCCTTAATCTTAGATATATACCTGCTTCCCGGCCAGTGCTGAAGAGGTTGCCTGGGTCGGGAATCTGCTCACAGGTAAGGGGATGGGCAGGTACATATAAGAGAGAAGGAACACCTCCGGGAAATATGGACTCGTTGGTCCCCAGCTAGCTACATCAGCATCACCTGCATAGTTCTTTAACACGCTTGTTCCAAGTTTCACCTCACTCCGCCCTCAGAACTACGAAATCAGAAACCCTGTGAGTGGCCCCAGAACCTGCATTGCCAAGGGGGCCCCTTGGGTGAGTCTGTGGATACCCAAGTTTGAGAAGCATGGATCTAGAGCTTGTTCAGATTTTGTAGTCACTAACAGGCTACTAGACTTTGTACCTAAGTTTTAAGTAAATGTTTTGAACGGCTTGCTTGGAACAGCTTGCAGTTCAAATTTATTTCCCATAACAAGCAGAATTCGTAGGCTATTTATTGGCAGAAAAAATGGAAGCTTATTATGTATCATCTAGGATTAGTAATTATATTATGTAAAATATTCCTCAAGTCACATATTATCACCTACTCATGTCCAATTAGGGTGATTTAAGATGAACAATTAGAAACTCTTTGTACATGTATTCACTGAAGGTCAGTTAAGTAGATTAGGAAAGACCCACAGTGGTAGTTAGATTCTGGGCGTAATCAAGGCTGTTGCATTATGAGGTCTGATTTTTGCTTTGCTGATGCTAAGATGCACAGACAATGAAATGTAACAAATGCCTTTTGCAATGAACAGAGAGCAAAGGTTCACTTACATTTAGCATTCTGGCTTCATTAAAAATCTGTATTCCAGCACACAGAACACACTGTGAAAAAGAAATCACAGAATGACATAAAACAGTCCCTCTGTCTTGGGAGTCTATATTTAGAATAATTTCTTAACATTTCTGCACCACTAGGGCTGTGCAAAAGATTTTCCTTCTCATCATGCTACAAGATGAACCAGAACCAAAAATTTAACACGGCTAGTTTTAATATTTTTTGTTAACACCATATTGTTGAATGATATGATGCCAACAGCAAGAGAGAATGGGTAGGAAACCTGTTATCCATATGCTGTAGGATGAACAGTAATTTTCTGAGTGTAACAAGGAAAGAGTGAGCCTCAAAAACTCTGAAATGTATGAAATACAGCAGTGATGGCGAACCTTTTGAGCTCGGTGTGTCAGTATTTGAAAAACCCTAACTTAACTCTGGTGCTGTGTCACATACAAAAATTTTTTGATCTTTGCAACCATAGTAAAACAAAGATTTATATTTTTGTTATTTTATATATTTAAATGCCATTTAACAAAGAAAAATCAACCAAAAAAAATGCGTTCGCGTGTCACCTCTGACACGCGTGTCTTAGGTTCGCCATCACTGGAATACAGTATCTCAGGATGGTTCTCATGGGTCTTCAAGGTAGGACTCCCAGAACCGTATCATCCTGAGAAAGGCTTGCTCAAGAAGCTTCTGGGTACAAACAGTGAGTGCCACTGTGTATTAATCATTGTTTTCGATCTTCAGTTATTACCTCCAAGTGTACATGCATTATGCCCTTCTTGCAGATGACAAAGAAGGTAAGTGGCCTCAACTCACCAGTGGTGAAATTGGCATTTGAACCCAGCTCTGACCCCAAATCATTTCCCCACTCCATCTATCACACCACTTTGCCTCCTCTGTGTATGAATCGTGTGGCCAGCCTTTGAACAGCATTCCCCCAAATGTAATGCACTAACCTCCAGCAGAATGAGCTGGAATGCTTGTTGAAATTCAGATTCCTGGGCCCTGCCCAGACCAAGGGAATCCACCACACTGGTGGGCCTGGGAACCTGCACTCCCACAAGTTCTGTGGGAGATACTCACACACGGTAAAGTCTGAGTGTTATTATTTTAGAGGGATCCAGAAGAAGCATGAGATACAGCAGTGGCCCTTGATGCCTTCACAAACTAGTTGCAGAGAGCAGGCCCCATGAAGCCAAAGCAAAAACTTCCATTTACTTTTGCACGGTGTGCAGCGAAGGGCAAACCCCAGTCTGGCTTCCACCTGGTGCTCAGTGTACTTTCAAGCCATCTTGCTTTGTGGTATTTATTCGAGGAATCAAAGCCTCATATTAACATAAGTGAAACATAATTAGAGAAAAATCTGTTATAAAAACCATTTGCTTTCTAAGCCAATTATAAATTACTCTGGAGTAAGTCATGCCAGGGATCCCACTTCATTAGCTCATGCCATTAAGAATGGCTGTCATGCCAATTGCTATCAATGTCTGTTTTTCTTAATTGTTTAGACATGTGGTCCTCCCAACATCTTTTCCTCCCAATGTATGTGTAGTTTGAAAGTGTTGCCATCAAAAGGTGATCTTACTCATTTCTGCAATGAGCTGCCTTGGGTTTTCTCCTTTTGCACTGTCCTCCCCATCCATTCTCTGCCCTTCTCAGTCTGGAGGCTAACCCCTATGACAGTACCACCACCAGGGCTCCCTTGCCCTCTGGCCTCTGGTTGGGTTTGGCCAATAGGAATGAAAGGTCAGGAGAAGAGGGAGGTCAAGGTATCTTTAACTCACACCTTTTCTGTCTCCCTACTATTCTTGGTTTTTTTTTATGGCGCCAGCTCTTCACTGCCTTTGGTAATACCACCCTTGGACCCTTCAGATCTAAGGGAGATGATGGCTCCCTTCTATTGCTAGTCCCTGGATGCCTCAGCATCCTTGGGTAATTCTCACGTGTCTGCCAGCATCTCTGTAAATAACCTTCTAATTAAGGTCTCCCTTGAATGTGCCCTGTTTCCTATACATTCAGGCGCATCTATTTATATTCATGGGTTATGTGCATACAAAGATCTCTAGTCTATCTCAAGTACTGGATTAATACTAGTATGAAACTATATACATACACAAATGCATACACATATACATACATGAAAATATTAAAGAACAACAACCTATCCCTCCTATCTTCCTTAGAAGGAAAGACTTATTGCAGGTTCCATTGAGGAAATTGATGAAGATGAACCATGGGGAAAGGGAAAACGTGAAAGTCTAAATTTAACGTTAAAAAAGCAGGTGTGGAGATTGCATGAGCTAAGATAGAGAGAGGACAGTAGAGCTGGATGGAGAGGGGAGGGAGGGAGACTGAGAAAGTAGAGGAGCTGAGGGCTGCCACACAGTGTGGACGCATGGTTCCTTGGGAGAGAGATGATAAAGAGAATTTTTAAAAAAATATATTTTATTGATTTTTTACAGAGAGGAAGGAAGAGGAATAGAGAGTTAGGAACATCTATGAGAGAGAAACATCGATCAGCTGCCTCCTGCACACCCCCTACTGGGGATGTGCCCACAACCAAGGTACATGCCCTTGACCGGAATCGAACCTGGGACCCTTGAGTCCGCAGGCCGATGCTCTATCCACTGAACCAAACCGGTTACAGCGATTAGGAGAATTTTAAAGAAGTTTCCTGTGTATCATATAGTGTGACTCCTCTCCTGGCTACCCATCAGTTATGATCAGCATTTCTCTTCAAGGATGTGGGGTTTAAAACATGTCTTCAGGTTCTTTGACCCATTTCCCATTGAAAGGTGAACTCTACTTCTCTTTCCCTGGAATGTGGGCTTTCTTTAAGTAAGAGACAGCAGAAGTGATTCTGCGTGACTTCAGTGGTGAGGCCACAGGTGTTCCCGTTGGCAGCCAGCATCCACCATCAGACCTGTGAATGAATGAACCTTCAGATGGTTTGAGCCCACGCAGTGATCGTGAGTGGAGCTGGGCCAAGCCTTGCCCAAATTGCAGATTTGTGAGCAAAGAAAGTGTCACTGTTGTTTTAAGCCACCAAGTTTTGGGGTGGTTTGTTATGTAACAATAGATGACAGCAAAAATGCTTTAAATTCAGACTTGGGTTTCTTTTCTTTCATTTTTTTTTTCTTTTAGTTATTATAATATTCTTGACTACATTCTCTATGCTGTACTTTACAACCCCATGATTATTTTGTAACTACCAATTTGTACTTCTTAATCTTTTTACCTTTTTTACCCATGCCCCAGTCCCTTTCTCATCTGGCAACCATCAGTTTTTTGTTTTTGTTTTTTTAATATTTTTATTGATTTTTTACAGAAAGGAAGGGAGAGGGATAGAGAGTTAGAAACATCGATGAGAGAGAAACATCGATTAGCTGCCTCCTGCATACCTCCTACTGGGGATGTGCCCGCAACCAAGGTACATGCCCTTGACCGGAATCGAACCTGGGACCCTTCAGTCCGCAGGCTGACCCTCTATCCACTGAGCCAAACCGGTTAGGGCATGGCAACCATCAGTTTTCCTCTGTATCTAAGAGTTTGTTTCTGTTTTGTTTATTCATTTATTTTTATTTTTAAATTCAACACGTAAGTGAAATCATATGATATTTGCCTTTCTCTGTCTGACTTATTTCACTTAGCACAATACCCTCTAGGTCCATTCATGTTGTTGCAAATGGTAAAATTTCATTCCTTTTTATGACTGAGTAATAGTCCATTGTATATATGTACCACATTTTCTTTATCTAGTTGTCTATCAGGGGACACTTAGAATGCTTCCATATCTTGGCTATTGTAAACAATGCTGCAATGAACATAGGGGAGCATATATTCTTTCAAATTAGTGTTTGGGGTTTCCAGAAGTGGAATTACTGGGTCATAAGGCAGTTCCATTTTTAATTTTTTGAGGAAACTCCATAGTGCTTTCCACAGTGGCTGCACCAATCTGCATTCCCACCAATAGTACAGGAGGGGTCCCTTTTCTCCACATGCTCATGAGCACTTGTTTGTTGTTTTATCGATGATAGCCATCTGACACGGCTGAGGTGATATCTCATTGTGGTTTTAATTTGCATTTCTCTAATTAGTGACATTTAACATCTTTTCATATCAGAAAATACGGGTTTCTTAAACCGGCCTTAGGGTGGGCCAGTGTTTATTAGTAATAAGATGATCTGGAGAGAATACTTTTTATTGTCTGAAAAAAACCTTGTCAGGGTGTTATATATATAATATTATGACAAGCACACAGAAGGGCTTAATATATTTATATTTTGGATGAGCAAATAATAAGCCACACTGGGGGGTGGGGGTGGGGAGACACCAGGTGGGTGCGGCAGTATAATAGCCACTGGTGTGGCTCAGTGGTTGATCGTCCACCCATGCACCAGGAGATTGTGGTTCAATTCCTAGTCAGGGCACATGCCCAGATTACAGGCTCCAGAGTCTGGGCTGTTGGTCACTACCTAACCTGAAGGCTCTTTTAAAATAACTGAAGCAAGACAATTTCTGGGGATATGCTCAAAATTGGGCATGAAAATTCAGTTTCTATCCGATGCACAAAAACAGGATTCTACATAATGCAAAGGAAGGCTCTCCCATATGCCCCTTTGCCCCTCCCCCTCCTTCCCGGGGCCCTGCCAGTGCTGCAGAGCCTTCGCCCTGTCATTTCACAGGAATTCAGCTCCTCCAGGAATCCAGTGCTCCCTCCTCCCACCTTCTCTGCAGGCCAGGGCTGGGGTGAAGCAAGTGAGGCATCGGGCACTACATTTAAGACAGTGCAAGCTCAGGTGGGCGCCTGAGAGTGAGTGCCACTTACCTTTTGCATCTGGCACCTCACTCACCTCCTGTCACTGCTCCAGTCCCTGCAGGATGAAGCATGGGCCAGGAGTCACTTATGTGGTAAGGGAAGGAGGAAGAAGCCCGAGGAGGGAGAAACAGGAGTGCTGGAGCTGAGTCTCACAGGAATAGGCTGATCCAGAACTGCCAAGGGCACAGAACTGCTGTGTGGTGACTGGAACTGCCAACACATCCAAACGGCAAGGAGCACTGGCCAGCTCTGCCCCGAGAAGCATGGCTGGGCACCTGCACAAGGACTTCCTATGCGTCCCCAAGGTGCACTCCCTTTGGCTCAGGCAATCTGAGCAGCTCTGATATGTGTAGCTATCCAACTGGCCCCTCACCCCTGCCCTACCTCAGCTATCCCCTACTCAAGCCTAACCTAGTCCCCCTGGTCTTAGCCAGTCTCCCTGTCCTAAACTAGTTCATCTGGCCTCAATTAACTAGCATCTTCTTGGCTTCAAGTAGTCCACCTGGCCTCAATTAACTCCTCCTTGGCCTCAATTAGCCTCTCATTGCCCTTTGTCTTCAAGGCTTTCCCAGTCTCAACCCTCCCCTTGATTTCTTGCCTGACTTGTTTCATGCTCTTGCCTACACCTACCTCTCACCTTTACCTACCTCTTCCAGGACATTCCTACAGTGCCTGCTCAGCTGCCTCCCTCCTGGCTGCCTGGATCTTTTCCCTCCCAATCTTGTCTTCAGGGAGAGGGAGGGGCTAGAGTTAATGTGTGTCAATGAATGTCTAAAAAGGCAGGGTGAGTTTCCCCAGAGCTCAGGAATCCACACAACCACACCATGCACTAGGCACCCTTCTCCCCATTTTAAAGAGGAGGAGACTGAGACTCAGAAGACCTAAGTGCCCAGTATGAGATCATACTTTTAGGAAATGAAAAATAAGATATTTAAACTCCATTATGTCTGACCCCACAGCCCAGGATGTACCACCCTTTCCCCCACCACTCGTGGTCCCCTTAATAAATGTGTTGACTCCCAAGGCCAATCACATTCCATCAACATGTATGTGGTTGAGGGAATGAAGAAGATTGCCAGCTGTACATGGCGGGAATAAAAGTGCTCACAGAGAAGCCCAGACTATGACCTGAGAGAGAACTGACCAGTGAAGATTAGTTACTCAAACAGAAAATAAGAGGCATGAAAATCTGTTCATATAATAATGTGTGTGTTGGAGGGGGCCCCAATAGATGGTGGCAACCAGAACTCAGGGACAAAGGTGATCAGGGACCTTGAGGAGTGGTTAAAAGGACAAGGATGAAAGTTCTTCAACTGTCCTGGACTTTACCTGCCAGTGTTGTTCCGACATAGTGCAGGTTTCCCAGAAAGGGACCTTGGAGTGCGTGTGTGTGTGTGTGTGTGTGTGTGTGTGTGTGTGTGTGTGCGCGCGCGCATTGGGGGGTGGGGGAGTGTCTGTGCGGGTGAGACCAGGCATTTGTATTACTAAGGGTCTCTTTCTGTTGGAGTGAAGGCTGAGAGCTGGGTTTGCTGCCTTGCAGAAAGCTTCTAGGCCCCCAGATAGCTGGATCTCCATGGAAATTAGCTTGCGTAGAGAAGGCAGCTATTTTAAGGACAAGAGAAGAGAGAACCTATAGGCTAGAGTTAGGGGAGGTAGCTGTGGGAGAGAGCTTTTCTGAAAGACTAATTTCCCTCCTATCAGGATGGAAGAGAACCAAAACCCAGGAAGGAGGAGGAGTCCGAAGGTTGTCAGTCCCTAGGAAACGGGGCAGCTGCTGGCCTCCAGGCCGAGCAGGGTGCCCAGTGCCCATCCAGGGGCTATTAGAGAATATCCACTGTATAACAGCACCTTTCTGTTGGCACAAAAATCTGCTGATTTCAACCAGCATTCATATAATCATGCAAAGAAAGAAAAATTTGCTTCTTTAAAAAAAAAGTGACTGTAGCAGCCTCCGCAATCTCAAAAGACTGCAGAATTTATCTGGGTGTGGGGCACTTTGGTGAGGAAGCTTTCTCATGAGCCCGCCTGCTTGGTTTGGGGACTTGGTGAAGAAAAGCTTACATAAAATACAGATTCTCTTCCACCTATGACGGGGTTACAACCCCATAAGCCCTTTGCAAATGGGAAATATCGTAATTTGAAAATGCATTTAATACCCCTCACCTACTAAACATCATAGCTTCACCCAACCTACCTTAAAGGTGCTCAGAAAACTATATCCAAAAACCATTAACAACACAATATTGACTGCTTACCCTGGAGATGGAGTGCCTGGCTGGGAGCTATGGCTAGCAGCCACATCACGAGAGAGTATGGTACTGCATATCACTGGCCTGGGAAAAGATCAAAATTCAGAATTCGAAGTCCAATTTCTACTGAGTGTGTATCATTTCCACACCTTTGTAAAGTCAAAAAATCGTAAGTCGAACCACCGAACCACCCCAAATCAGGGACTGTCAATAAATTACTTAGGTGATTAAGTGGTAGGAATTTATGGGGTCCCTTCTCATCCTGCTGTAGGAGTGTTTGGGAGGCCTAGGATTGGGAGCAAGGCAGAGATGACAGAGAAATCTGGCTATAGGGGCCCGCAATAGATGGTGATGACCAGAACTCAGGGACATAGGTGGTGAGGGATCTCGAGGATTGGGTGTGGGGCTGAGCGGTTAAAGGCACAAGGATAAAAGTTTTTCAATTTCACGGTGTTTCGGCTCCAGTCATTGTAGTGGGCTCTGCTGTCCACCAGCTTATAGACAAAGCCTGGTTGGTGCTCACACAGCCTGTGTTACCCAAAAGAAAGGGTCTGTTTGCCTGCACGCATCAATGCCCAATAAGGTATGAACAGGAGTTTGCAGCCAAGAAAGTAAGGACTTGTTAAGGAAATGACACTATGCCCGGAGTCGCAGATAGCTCATGCTCAAAGACTGGGGCATGGATTATAGAGGGGAAAAAAATCATTAATCATGGCAACTAAAGGAGTTAGGGTCCTGGTCTCTACTAATTGGTTGGCGCTAGGGTAGGGGGTAATGGATCATTGCATCTGTCCTGATTTCAGCCTTGGAGTTGGTCTGTCCAGCTTCACAAGGATTTGTTCTGTGAGATTGTTCTGCTTTCCTGGGTCAAAAGCTAAAACACAACTGAGGCCAAGATATTGTCTTCAATTTGATTGAAAACTCTGTCTCTACAATCAACAGATCCAGGACCTTGTTCCTAAGACCACTGGATGCTGACCAGAACCAGTTGTCCTGAGGGTTTAATGATTAAGCAAGGGAGAGGGAGGTAGGTAAGTCAAGGTGCTGGGTAAAGCCAATTTGAGTCAAAGGCAAAAGAAAATCAAAATAAAGGCTAAAGAAAATAAGGTTCCTGCACAGTTACGTCTGTGTCGGAGCTTTGGCGAGAGGCATAACGGGCCCTGGGCTTGCTCAGGCCACCAGAACTCAGAGCAAAAGATGACCAGGAGTCCAAGGTGCACCCCACACTGCTGCTCAACTTGCTTCTCCTGGGAACCTTCAAAAATGGTGGTGAGGCCAAAACCGGTTTGGCTCAGTGGATAGAGCGTCGGCCTGCGGACTGAAAGGTCCCAGGTTCGATTCCGGTCAAGGGCATGTACCTGGGTTGCGGGCATATCCCCAGCGGGGGATGTGCAGGAGGCAGCTGATCGATGTTTCTCTCTCATCGATGTTTCTACTCTCTATCTCTCTCCCTTCCTCTCTGTAAAAAATCAATAAAATATATTAAAAAAAAATTAAAAAAAAAATGGTGGTGAGGCACCTGTCAGACTGGCTATCATCAACAAATCAACAAACGACAAATGCTGGAGAGGATGTGGAAAAAAGGAACACTTGTGCACTGCTGGTGGGAATGCAGACTGGTGCAGCCACTATGGAAGACAGTATGGAGTTTCCTCAAAAAACTACAAATGGAACTCCCATTTGACCCTGTGATCCCACTTCTAGGAATATATCCCAAGAAACCAGAAACACCAGTCAGAAAGGATATATGCACCTCTATGTTCATAGCAGCACAATTCACCATAGCTAAGATCTGGAAACAGCCTAAGTGCCCATCTGTAGATGAATGGATTAGAAAACTGTGGTACATCTACACGATGGAATACTATGCTGCTCTAAAAAGGAAGGAACTCTTACTATTTGCAACAGCATGGATGGAACTGGAGAGCATTATGCTAAGTGAAATAAGCCAGTCAGTGAAGGAAAAATACCACATGATCTCACTCATTTCTGGATAATAAAGACCATTATAAACTTATGAAAAAAAATAGATACAGAGGCAGAGCTGCCTCGAACAGACTGTCAAACTACAGCAGGAAGGCCGGGGAGGGTGGGAGGGCAGGAGGGGGGTGGGTAAGAGATCAACCAAAGGACTTGTATGCATGCATATAAGCATAACCAATGGACATAAGACACTGGGGGGTAGGGGAGGCCAGGGGATTGTCAAGGGCGGGGGTGGGGGGGAAGAGACATATGTAATACTCTTTGTAATACTTTAAGCAATAAAAAAAAAAAATGGTGGTGAGGGCCTGGATGTTCATTCTCAGTGAAGGTGGGAGCTCAAGCTCTTTGTTGTCACTCCCAGCATGCCAGTGCATCCTGGCAGCCTCCACAGGCCATTGCTGAAGACCAGTGAATGGTTTGCTCCGTGGCTGCCAAGAACACCACTCCCTTACGGTCTGAAACAGAGCAGAGGCTGAGTAGCCAGAGGTGATGGGAACAGCAGCCCAGGCCAAAGTACCCTGGAGGTGAGGCCAAGCAGCACCCATTCTGGCTCTCTGCACGGGGGCCACTCCCTGACCTGTGGGCAGTGCACGCTGTTCCCAAATGCAGGGAGCTGAAGGCCCACGACCTGGGGAGTGTCTATTGTCTCTGCAGCTTAGCAATGAACACTTACAAAAACCAGGAGGAACTTGTGAGATCAGGATAGCAGGTGGTGGTTGTGGGGATGACTCTGGTGGAAGTTGGGCGGTTGCAGGTGCCTGGAATTCCTCGAAGATGTGTGACATCTACTGCTGTTCCTGGTCCAGGCCCAACTTCAAACTGGTTCTAACCAGATTGCCCATCGCCACTGTTAACCTCAACATCCTCCCCTTCCTTCGCTGCTGCTCTACATCCCCAACAGCCTAGAAGCATTGTTTGTGGCTGAATGTTAGGAAAAAAGGCCACACGGATGAGAGCTGAGCGAGAGAGACACAATTTATTGATCACACAGACTGCACACAAGGGGATGTGGGTGCTTATCCAGTCTCAGGCACTCACACACTTTTCTGGATTTGGTTTCTTGCATTAATTCTGTTATGTGAAAAAGCAAAACAAGGAAAGACGTCACCGATCTATGCTAGTAACCAAGGAAGCAGGGCCAAAAGCCATGAGAGTTCAAAGAAAAGGCTGCACAGTTTTGAGAGCTGGGCACCAAGAGGCTCACCCTCCAGGCAGCCAGGTATTAGCATGATGGGAAGAGTGTTGGGGGCTGGCCTGGTGGTGGCTGCCCACATTAGGGAGGGCATGGGGGACCTGGCTCAGGCCTGGGCATCTCTAGCCCAGGCTGAAGCTGCACTTCCCACGGAGAGGAAGAGATGATTGTCCTTTTTCAGAATAAAGAACTGAGAGGACCCAGAGAGACCCCTGATCTCGGCACCAGCTCTGCCCGAATTCCTGGGGGCTTTAGCTAATGCAGCTTGTGTCCAGGTCAGGTTTCTTGTACCCTAAATTAATACTGACTCTCCAGCTCCCTGCAGGCCGAGCCCTGTCTCACTCCAGGAAGGCACTGGCCTTAATGCTTAATGCTTTGTCCAAACCACTCAGAACATACTGTGTTGAACTGGGGGATCTGGGAACGTGGTTTTGGTGGGCTGAAGAAGACTCAACTCATAATGTTTGTAAATCACTTAGCAGGTACCTGGCACGTGGTACATGCAGCCATTATTATTATTGATATTATTATTATTTATATTTCCACCTGGAAATCAGTGCTTTAGTTCCTTTCTTCAAAATGATAATCGGAACAAGGTTCTTGGGTCCCAAGTACCAAGATCAAGCTGGGGGCCCAGGTGCCCGAGTTGTTTGTTGCCCTTCGGGTGTGCTTTTCCTTCCAACCTCAGCACTTGGGGCCAAGTTTCGAAGCCAACACACTCTGCCGACCATGCAGAAGCTGGCCTCTCCTGAAAAGTCCGAAGCCCTGCACAGGAAGCTGGGTAGGAGAGGCCAACAGGAAGTCCCAGGAGAGGGTCCAAGTGGCTTTGTGCTGCTCCTCTGGGCTCACATCTCACCGAAGCTCACCAGGGCCTTCACTGTGGGCCAAGGACAGAAGACTGTCAGCATTGCATTCTCACCAGGCCACATTTAACCAAAGGTCCCCATGTCCCCGCACGCTGTGGTCTAGGTCAGGATTCCTTTAACAGAGTGCTGAAAAGAGCCAACACTTAGTAAAGGCCTAAGTACCTTAAATATATGTTATATAGTTCTATGCATATGTTATAGGACTATATAGCATGTAAATACATAATTTAGATGTACACGATAACATATAGCCATAATCTATATATATAAAAGCCTAAGTGACTGGCCGACCAGCCAGTAGCGATGATGTGCACTGACCACCAGGGGTCAGATGCTCAGTGCGGGAGCAGAAACCACAGGCATGGAACAGATTGATGAATCTCAGAGGGAAGGGGGGAGGGGGGAGGGCAGGAAAAGATTAACCAGAGATCTTATATGCATACCAGAGGCCCAGTGCACTGATTCATGCACCGGTGGAGTCCCTTGGCCTGGCCTGTGGGGATCGGGCCAAAACCAGCTCTCAGACATCCCCTGAGGGGTCCCGGATTGTGAGAGGGAGCAGGCCAGGCTAAGGGACTCCACCAGTGCATGAATCCATGCTCCAGGCCTCTAGTATATAATAAAATTTAAGCCTCCTTATAAGCCTATGAGGCAGGTTCCACTAATAGCCCCCTTTTTACAGATGAGTCAACTGAGGCTCAAGGCACAGAGCCAGGAAGCTGGAGAACAGGGATTCAAATCTAAGACACTCTGGCCCCACAATCTGTTCTAAGCATTATTAGTTCTGCTAAAAAAGAAATCTATTTTATGAAAAGGAAGGGCACTGGGAAATTTTTAAGTACTAATACTAATGATGATAAGAATGAAATGTACATGATCTGGGCTCTTTGTTTTTGTTTGTTTGTTTTTAATTATTTTCTTAATCAGAGAGGAAGGGAGAGGGAGTGAGAGATAGAAACATCAATGATGAGAGAATCATTGATCAGCTGCCTCCTGCACGTCCCCTGCTGGGAATCAAGCCCACAACCTGGGCATGTGCCCTTGACCGGAATCAAACCTGGGACTTTTCAGTCTGCAGGCCGGTGCTCTATCCACTGAGCCAATCCAGCTAGGGCTGGGCTCTTTGTATGTCTAGAACCTTATTCCTATGACACAGGAGGCCTGGGTTCAAATCCCGTCTCCACCCCTTCCTCACAGAACAGCTCCCAGAGCCACTGTTTATTAGAACCCACTCCTAGGTTGGATGGTCAGATCATGCACATTCATACTCACATGCACACATGCCAGCCCATGTGCACCTGAGCACACTCCTGGGCATGGCAGGGTATATCATACACACGCAGGTACATGCACATGAGCTCACAGGCACACTACTCCTAGGCACAGTAGTTGTATCATGTGCACGTGCACACCCACTCGCTTGTGCATCTGAACACACTCCTGGGCATGGTGGTTGTGCCACATATGTGCACATGGCTCATGTGCATGCACTCCTTAGCATGGCGATTGTGTCACGCACACGCACACACACATGAACCCCCACAGGGCACCTGCATGGCAGTCCTGCTGAGCGGTGTGTCGTCGGGCCGGTGCTTGCCGTGGTGGGGGAGCTCGGCATTCTCACGGTAGTCTCGGCCTTTGGAGTGCTGCAGGTGTAGGACAGCTGGGCTCTTGAGTGGGAGGGGAGGACGCTGGGCCGGGGTTGGCGGGGCCTGCTGGCTCAGCTCTGACCTGGAAGGCTTGATGGGCCTCTTGGCTGGCACTGGGACTGGGGAGCTGGCAGGGGCCTTGGGCTTCCCCTGGCTCTTGTCCCCTGCAGCTGGCCGGCCCTCGGCAGGAGACGAGCAAGTGAAGGAGCGGAGCCGAGGCGTGGGACTGATGAAGGGTGTGGGTGCAGGTGTAGGCACCGGCTTGCCTGTCCCCTTGTTGCCCTCGGCCTCCTGGGCTTTGGAGAGCAGGATATTGGGAGACAAGCTTCCTGGGTCTGGGCAGGGTGGGAGCTCCTTCTTCAGCATTTTGGGAGACTCCTGCTCTTTCCTGGGAACCAGCTTAGAGAAAGAACACACAGATCCATAGAGTGGGTTCTCAAACATCTCAGGCTTGGTCAGCTTGGGGTCCTCCTGAGGCAAAGGCTCCACCGCGTTCTTCCCCAAGTCACTGGGCCTGGAACGTGAGAAGAGGACACACGGGGAAAACACATGGGGAATGACTGCCTGAAGCCTATGGGTTTTCCTTGGGGAGTGATAAAAATGTTTGGAACTAGATGGAGGCGATGGTGGCACAACATTGTGAAATACTGAATGCCACTGAATTGTTCACTTTCGATCGGGTAATTTATGCTACGTGAGTTTCACCTCAATTAAAAACAAAATTAAAAATGAAAGGAACCTGGCCGGTGTGGTTCAGTGGTTGAGCATCGACCTATGAACCAGGAGGTCATGGTGTGATTCCCTGTCAGGGCACATGCCTGGGTTGCAGGCTCGATCCCCAGTAGGGGGCATGCAGGAGGCAGTCAATCAATGATTCTCTGTCATCATTGATGTTTCCATTCCTCTCTCCTTCTATCTTCCTCTCTCTGAAATAAATTAAAAATATTAAAAATGAAAGGAAAAGGAACTGTGTTAGTCATATGTTGATGCTCACATAGGTAATCTCAGTTATAGCCTGGACATTTGCCACCAGAGCCTTGGTGAGCAAGGGGAGTTTGCTGAAGGATTTGTAGGAAGAGGAAGAGGGCTTACATGGCACTGCCAATATCAAAACCGGCCCCTCAGTCCTCATCAGAGAGGCCTGCCTTCCACAGCCTGCCCCTCACTACTGATAACAGATCCATCTTCCTGGCTCCCCGCAAGGATCCCACAGCCTTTCTGCTGTCTCTAGCAAATTCTGCTCTGACCCTCCGGGGAATGAAAGCCTTGCAGGTGACTAGACACCCTCAGCCACCATCTATGCTACCTGAGAGTCCCAGGTCAAGGAGTGCCATTTAACAGATATGTATGAGCCACTGTGTGCCCCAGGCCCAGGAGTCAGCAGTGAACAGGACAAAATCTGGGCTCAGGGGCTGATGTTTCCAATTAACACAGTTCTCTTCCTAAGGCACAGACTCTCCCTGGAGAGCTCCTAGTGACCACAGTTTCCTTCATGGCCTCGTGTAGGGTGGGAAGGAAAGCACAGTGGTCATGCTGGAAATCAGAGGGAACCTGGAGAGATGGGGAAACAGGCCAGCAGCAAGCAAGTGGGCCTGCTGACTTGTGGCCAGAGAGGGAGCACCTATCATAGGCCAAAGCAGGTAAGCACTGCCTCCGTCTGTTTCCTGGCTTCTATGGCTCTTACTTGAGGCGATTTCCTGCAGAGCAAATTATGAGAACCAGGAATGGGACCACATGTTACTTTCTGGCCAATGGCATAATCTCCTGGAGAGTCTTTGGTATCTACTTTCTGCAAAAAGGAGGCTGTCGTGAAGAAAATGTGGGTCCCTGGGAACCCACGGACTGTTCAGCCATGGCACTTCTCACTGATGGGATGGGCTGAAACACTGCTCAGAAGCCATGGCGAACAGGCTCTTTGGGGAGTAAGGTGTGGGCTCAGGGGGCGGGGCGAGATGTCATCCTTGCCCAGGTGCCAATGAGACAAGATGACAGGGGGTGTCAGGGAGACTAGCCTCGGGGACATGCCAATGGGGGCTTGACTGTCAACTCAGTTTTTGGCTCATTCCTCTTTGGAAAGACCTGGAAACAGTTGTATAACTAGGAATGTTGAAGCATTAAAGGAAGTCTTTGGAAAGCTGCCTCTCCACCACAGGCCAACCTCTGTCCCCGTCTGGAACCTCAAAGACCTTTGCTATGAGTTAGCCCCAGGAAGGAAGGTGTGGGAAGGTACAAGCGGCACTGACCATCAGCTTCTAATAAAGAGGCAAAGAGAAGAGAAAAACTCAACATCTGACACCTTACAGCCCACTCTCTGTGGCTGAGCAGGAGGAGAGACTTGCCTCTGAGAATCAGGGGCAGGACCCTGGATGTGAGCCTTTTTTTAATTCCAAAGCTCACTCCCCAACGACAAGAGCAGAGACGATGCAACTCAACTTCTGCCTCTGGGAGGGGCTGCTGTCATTCTTGCAGAGGGGAAAGCTTGGTTGGGGCAGGGGAGACTGGGAAAATCACAACAAAAATGTAAAAGTCTTATTTCCATGACCAAAGGTGATAGGAAACCAATTCCCATAGTGGGCCACGGTTGTGGAGTAAGCAAACCAACCAATATCCATGGCACAGAGTTAACTCCTGTGGCAAAAGGACTCCACTTCACAGATCCATTCTGGAGTCGATTCTTTTCTAAAGCAGTGAAGCACCGAGCAGGGGCTGAGAAGAGCCATCTTTCTAACCACATGACTTCGGTGGGTGACCAGCTGTTCAGGTTTTCCCAGGATTCAAGGGGCTCCCAGGATGTGGGATTCTTAGTGCAAAAAAGGGACAGTCTTGGGCAAACTGGGATGGCTGGTCATCCTACTTTGGGTGTAGAGCAATGGTGAGGCAACATGGAGGATGCTGGTGACACCCCCTTTTCCACAGCCTTTGCTCAGGCTGAGCCAGGGATTGAGAGCAGTTAAGAGGGCTGTAGGCAGGGGTGGGAGCTGCTGGCTTCTTGCCTCTAATCACCTCCTTGGTGAGCAGTGAGCTTGGACTGCCACCCTGGGGGCCCCTTGCCTACAGATGTCCCTGTTCCGAAGCTGTCACTGTCCATGAAACTGGAGGGAACACATTTCCCACACACTTATCCTGTCCTGTCCTCTCCTGTCCCACCTGCCACATCCTCTATTCCTTCCTTCCTTCCAATCATTTATCCACTAAAAAATTTTTTTTTTAGCCCTAACAGGTTTGGCTCAGTGGATAGAGTGTCGGCCTGTGGACTAAAAGGTCCCAGGTTCGATTCCGGTCAAGGGCATGTACCTTGGTTGTGGGCACATCCCCAGTGGGAGGTGTGCAGGAGGCAGCTGATCGATGTTTCTCTCTCATCGATTTTTCTAACTCTCTATCCCTCTCCCTTCCTCTCTGTAAAAAATCAATAAAATATATAAAATTTTTTTTTTTAGATAAAAAGCTTAAAGAATAAAACTGTAAACTGCCCCTCAAAAAGGTGGGAAAGTGGTGAGATGAGGGAGAATACTGTTTGACAGCACTCCCTTCCCTGGCTACTAGGAAGTGACAGAAAACGCCACTGAGAAACGTAAGCGCTCACAAAAGAGAGCAGCGCCCAGAAGTCATTATAAACAAGAAAGACAGCCACCAAGGAAAGATGATGTTAATGATAATCTGTGTATCTTTGATCATTGTTAATTGGGCTCTGCACTTTCCATTTCCATCTGTCATCCATGGTTACTAGAAACTTGCATGACTCCCTATCTTATGTTTCCATGAGATGCTTATGAATGGTTTGCTTGGTTACGGTGGCACGTATAAGAGGTGGCTGTGGCTTTGGCTACCTGGCCTGGGCTTGTCCCTGGCTCCCTCCTCCTGACACATGCTGTCTGAGTCATCTTTCTCTAACCTCCTGGCCTTTGCTGAAGTTTTGCTGAAGTTTCACGGCCAAAGCCCCTCCCTCTGCAGGCTAGCTGCTCTCTCCCTTTGGCATTCCCAGGCTCAGCTGTGGCTTTTGCTGACTATCCTTAACAGGAGAGATGGGAAAGCTGCACCTGGGGACAGGCACCTCGTGGCTAAGAAGAGAGAAGGGAACTTGGTGTTGGAGAGGGACTTTTACATGGAAATTCCCAGCTCTGTGCCCCAGGGGCCTTGAGGGAATGAGAGATTGCCTAAAGGGTTCACTGGTTATAGAAATGTATTTTTCAACAAATGTAGTTTTTATAGGAGGGTATTTTTCTTGACCATATCTTTAAAATTTTCTATTTAAAAAAATCAAGTTTACACTAATAGAGTAGGACTAGAGATTCCACAAGTATTTCTTGAATGTCTACTGTGGTCCAGGTCCCAAGGATGAGTCAGAGACTAAAGTGGACCCACACCCCTGCCCTCAGGGGTTCTAGGGCTGCATTTCCCAGCAGTGAAAACGTAGGGAAGGGAGAGGTCTTGGTGAAGAGAACACTCACCTTGACTCCTGCGTCCTGGGGCAGGGGACCCGGGTTGCTGTGGAGGATGAAAATTTCTTGGGTGATATGGGCGGTTGGGAGGGTGGTGTTGGAGGGGTCTCTCCCCTTCCAGATGCCAGGGAGGAGTCCTTGAGTGGCTGGTCATAGCTCCAGGCTGTGGGCTGCTGGTCAGGGGACAGGGTCTGTTTTATGTACCCAAAGGATCCCACCCCCATGTAATTGGGGTTGATGATTTCTGTGATGCTGGAGCCACTGCAGAGAGGGACCCTGTGGGGGAGACATACAAAGTCACAAGTCAGTCCCAGCCTGAGGATGGTGCCTTCTGCTCTTCTGCAGGACCCTTCAGGATCTCCTCAACTCCTTCACTGTTTGGGCAGTGGATTTGTTCGTTCGCTCGTTCATTCATTCATTCATTCATTCAACAAATAGTTTCTGAGTGCCTAGTGTGCACTAGGCCCTGGGCTAGGCAGAGGGAATATGGCTGTGAGTAAGGCAGCCGTAGTCTCTGTTCTCATGGATCTCATCTGGTCGGGGAGACAAACAAAACTCAGTGACTGAGACGCATGGGGTTTATACAGTGCAGAAGTCTGAATGAGAGCCACAAAAGGGGCAGGGATAGACTGCAGGAGCGTTGGGACCCACTGGGCATAGGGTAGCCAGGGAAGGCCTATCTGAGGAGGCAGGTAAGAAGGAAGCGGGGGAGACAGTGGTAAGAGCAATTGCAATGGCCCTTAACTGTTCCAGGAACCATCGGAGGGCCTATGAGCAAGTGGGGAGAACAGAATGAGAAGCTGTTGAGGCTGGTGGGGCGAGTGACCGTGGGGGAGGGCAGGCTGGGGAGGGGGAAATGGAGAGCTCCACCTGAGACACATCAGCGTTTGTGTGCGAGGCGTGAGAATGGAAGTGGCCATGTGGGCATTTGAAGATAAGAGGACAAAGGTCAAGGCTGGAGTCTCAAACATGGGAAGTCAGCTGAAAGCTGCCAAGGGGATGGCCCAGACCCGGGTGAGGAGACCTGAGACACCAACACTGTGCTGCCTCTTGGTGACAGAAGTGCTATCCTTGTAAGACAGGGCTGTCATGAGAACAAACAGGCAGAGTTCTGAGTATTCAGTTTATAACGAAGCCTCCCAGCTCCCTTCTGCTCAGCCAGCCGGGTTCTGTGCACAGCTCACTCTCAGCCGCCAGTGCCTGCTTAACAAATATTAATTCTAATACTAGTCAAAAGGAAAATAATTTGTAGACCTACACTGACCCTGACTCTGGAGCAGAGCAGACATGTGAGAGCTGTGATGCTTTCATTGATGGGTAACAGTGGGAGAAAAAGATGGAGAGGGAATACTTTAGCATCCATGGCTACAGCCCTCAGAGGTTGGACATAGACAAAGGAACGGGCTGGAGATGTGAGCTCCCGTGTTCTGAGTGGGTGGGTGGCGTGTGCGAGGCCTGGCTGGGAGGACAGGCAGCATGGGGACCAGCAGGGGCAGAGTGCACGGGGCTTTGCAGAGGCTTTGGATTTTCGCTCAGCCAACAGCACAACTTTGCTCCCTCAGGAGGTAAGAGACCATGACAGCCTTCATGGGCTTCTTTCTGGGACTTGAGACCACGTCAGAGCTGGGGTGACTCTGTTACTGGGAACTCTTCTAAATTCCAGTTTATTGCCAGCCCAGTCTCTGCCAAGAGCAGCCTGCGTTCATTTCCCCCAGTGGCCTCTCCCCTTAGGAACAGGATGGGGTTTGTGGCCACGGAGCCAAGACTGCTGTCCCCAGGACCCACGGCAACCATTCCACGTAGCCATCTCTGCAGGTGCTTTCTCCTGGGTGGGGCTATGAGTCCCTAAGGCAGGGATGGCACCTAATCTGCCTTGGTTTCTCTAGAGCCTTCACATAGTAGGTGCTCAGCCCATGTTTGTTGAACGGAATGAAGTTTCCAACACAGAGTAGTTTCCAGACCTGTCCCAGTCACATTAACCCCCCGAGACATGGGTTTGTGGTCAGGACAGCGCCTCTCCTGGCTGAGCTTTCTTTCCTCCTGGGTCCTCAGTTTCTCTGTGCTCCACTTACCCTCTCTGGTGCTGGGTCTGCGAGGGTAGCTAGTCTGTGAAGCCCTGGCAACCCCCCTGCCCTACCTGGAGGCAGGTTCCCACTGCTTCAGGGGGTCGTGGCTGGTGAGGCTCTTCAGACACTTGGGCCCGCTGGACTCATCCCGCTCAGTCTTCACAAAGTCTGCAAGGAAAGGGCCAGGAAGAAGCATGTGAGGGCCCAGCGTGCAGGTCTGGGCCAGGATGGCAGAGGTTTCCATTGACATGCCAGAGCCAGATGGTGAGTACTGCTGCCTGGGGAGGCGGGCTAAGCAAGATTCTGACACCTCCTGCGAGTTCAGAGATTGATTAGTTATGCCTGTCAGCTTCAGAGGGAGGAGAATTGACATGTGTGACCCAGAGGGGTCATTTAATGTGACATTTCCCACCTGTTGGTGTTGGCAAAGGACAAAACAAGCCAGTTGTTCTGGGCAGATCCAAATAAAACAAATAGAAGAAGGCGGCTCCAGCAGAGCTTCCAGTACCAAAGCCAACCTCTTTGTGGGCAGCTGGGACCCTGTCTTCATTTCTGACTGACGTGTGGTTGCAGAGGTGCCGACACCTCCTCATTCCAACCCACAGTCCTGCTAGAGAAAGGAGCTCCCACAGGGCAGAAGGGGGGCCACATCCATGGGAGGCAGCACCCCTGATGGCCCAGCACCCTCTGAGGAGCCGAGGGTGCCAGAAGGTCCACATGTAGTGAGCCCTGCTGTCTCACTGTCCATGTGAGGCAGAACCCCATCTCATTTACAATCTCAGCTTAGCACTGGGTGAACCTGCACTTCACCTTGGGCTGGCTGCTTTCTTGGTATATGACCTTCAGTCAATTACTTAAACTCTCTGTGCCTCAGTTTCCCCATCTACCAAACAAGGATGATGCCCGGCTCTCAGAGAGGGTATTCAACAGCTTTGCTGAGAGAACCCTCACTCCTGTCTAACTCCGCAGCACTGACGAGGGTTGGGGGTGGGGGGTTATGGCCACTTACCATACAGCTTCTCCCTCATCTTGCCCTGGGAGGTTTGCAGCTTGATCTCCCCCCGGAAGTGTCCTGTCATCTCTCCGTGGTGGGTGAGAGGCGTGTAGATGGGGAGCTGTGTTTCCGTGGCTTCTAACCGCAGAGCAATGCAGCCCTCGCCTGGGGACATGGAGGGGACAACAGTAATGTCAAGACCCTGCCATTTTGCAGGAGAAACACCATGAATTTGGCCTGGAGAGTTAGTTCTACCACCAAAGACAGTCATTCAAGATGATGGCTAAGGCAGGGATCATCAAATAAACATTTTAGAACAACCCCTCAGCAATCTGGGAAAACATCTCAAAATTTATAGCAAATGAACTCCAAGTAGATGAGTTGCTGTGAAAAAAAGTTAAATCATAGGTAATCCAGCAGAAAAACAGAATTAAACACTAATCTCCTAGCTGGAGGAATGACAACTTTCTAAGGCTTGAAGCTATGTCAGAAATGACAAAATAAGACTGACAGGTAAGAGAATATAAAAGTTTAAAACTTCTACACAGAGGGGAAAAAAACCACAGGAAATTGAGATGATTGACTGGGACCATTCTCTGCAGTCAGCTTCACAAAGCAGGGATTTTATCTGAACTCAGGAGGAACTCCTCAAAATTAAATCCCCAGCAGATAAATAGGCAGATCACCCAAACAGTCATTTCACACAAGAGAACTGTAGCTGGTTAATTTCAATAAATGGAAATTCATTCAGCCTCGAAAGCCATCACAAATGCAAATGAAGCAGCACAAAGAGACTCTCTCACAGACATGAACTTAGCACAAAACAGAAGGAAGAAAAATACCCAGCGCTAGCGAGGCTCAGGGAAGCCTGGACCTTGGGACGTGGCAAGGTCCACATGGCAAGACAGCCTTTCCGGCAACCGGTTTGATAACAAGGGCCAAGAATCACGGGCATATGTATACCCTTTGACCAGCAAATATGGAACTCATCCTAAGATGATAATCCAAAAGAATAAAAAAATGTAGCTTCAGGAGAACAAAAAATATCCCCCAAAGAGATCCATCTCAGCATTATTGCTAACACTAATAAAAGTAACTGGCAGAGCCTCAATAACAGTAATAAAGATGACTGTGAAAAATGAGGCTACAGCAAATCCAGGGAATACTACGAAGCCATGAAAAGCCACAATCACAAAGACCATGTAGGAGGGTTGTGGAAAATGGGTCTTATCTAATACGAGGCGAGGAAAGCAGAATATAAATGGTATCTTTGTGATGATTAGAAATCTAGAAATCTAGGACCTATGCCTATGGATGAGGATAGAAGTGTGAAACCAAAATAAAAAGGATTTCTGTAGAGGGGAATGAGACTGCTGGTCGATTTTTTCCCTTGTTATTCTCCTGATTTGCTGTTTGTGAGTAGGAATATCAAAAAGAGCAAACAAAGGAAGAATACAGTATTTGATCAAGGAAATGGAACCATCGGACCCGAGTTCCTGTTTCCTGCCACTGAACCTTCAAACATTCCGGCATCCACATGGATCCTTTTTCTCTTTGCCCCATTGAGAAGGACAGGAGATTCAGATCTGGAGCCAGAACACTCCCCAGGCTCTGCCCGCCCCTGCTTTGGCTCAGGGACCCTCTTTCTAGTGCTACACTAGGAAGGGGTAAAAGGAATGATTCTGGAGCTGGGCTGCCTAGGTTCAAGTCCAAGGTCACACAGTAGCTTGTCAAAGTCACGCAGTAGCTACATGACCTTGAACAAGTCACTTCATGTCCTCACCTCTGCAAACAAGGGCAGTGACTGTACCTAAGTCCCAGGGCTTTGGCAGAGCCTGAACAGTGGGCGACCAACACCCACAGGCACACTTCGTGTCTCTGCCTATTTCTGTTTCCTGACTTCCACCATCAGCACTGAGCACCTTCAAATTCCTCCACTGAAAACAAACCCCCTTCCTGGACCAGGTTCACTTTCTTGCCTGCCTCACACCCTCTGCTTCCTCGCCACCATTCTCACCTAACTGCCTGTGAACACTGCTTCTCCAAGTATGCGGATGGTCCCTGAGTCACTCTGTCTAAGGACCGCTGTTTGGTTTTTATTTCGTTGGGTCTCTCGGCACATCTGCTATTATAACCTTGCCTTCTTCGCAAACCAACTCTGACAGTGTCCCCAGCGCCACAGCCTGTCCTCCCACTTCTCTGGCTGTGCCTTGTCAACCTCCTGTGCCTGTTCCAAACCACAGCTGACCCGGATCAGGAAATGAGACATTAACCCAGCTGCTCAAACCAGAGGTGTGGGGATGTCATTCTCAACAACCCACTTGCCTCAGTTCCCAAGGCCAAGCCATTTCCCTTCTTTTCTTTATTTAAAAAAATTTTTTTAAAATTGATTTCAGAGAGGAAAGGAGAGGGAGAGAGAGATAGAAACATCAATGATGAGAGAGAATCATTGATCAGCTGCCTCCTGCATGCCCCACACTGGGGATGGAGCCCATAGCCAGGGCAGGAATTGAACCGTGACCTCCTAGTTCATAGGTTAATGTTTAAGCATTGAGCCATGCCAGTTGGGCAACCATTTCCCTTCTTAACACCTCTCAAATTTATCCTGTCTCTTCATTTTTACTGTCACTGCTTTCACTCTGGCCCCCTCATCTCTCATCTTTTTGTGACTTTGTTGTTGCTAATACGCACTGGAGGATGTTTTCCCCATTGCTTTCAGAGTGGAAAGCAGGGCGGTATCAGGAGAGAGAGAGAGGGAAGGAGGGAAGGAGGGAAGGAGGGAGGGAGGGAGTGAGGGAGTGAGAGAGGGAGAGGGAGAGAGAGAGAGAGAGAGAGAGAGAGAGAGAGAGAGAGAGAGAAACATCGATGTGAGAGAGACATTGATTGGTTGCCTCCTGCACGTTCCCTGATTAGGGCCAGTGATCGAACCTGCAACCCAGGTATGTGCCCTTGACCAGGAATCGAACCCATGACCCTTCGGTGCATGGGCCGACACTCTCACCCAGGGGTCCTCAAACTTTTTAAACAGGGGGCCAGTTCACTGTCCCTCAGACCGCTGGAGGGCCAGACTACAGTTTTAAAAAAAAACTATGAACAAATTCCTATGCACACTGCACATATCTTATTTTGAAGTAAAAAAACAAAACGGGAACAAATACAATATTTGTATTTGCATGTGGCCCGTGGGCCGTAGTTTGAGGACCCCTGCTCTAACTGCTGAGTCACATCGGCCAGGGCTCATCTCTCATCTTGATCACTGCAAACACATACTTGTAAGATGGAAAGCTGATCACATTATGAGTTGTTTGACTCTGATGGCTTCCTACTGCTCCCAGGATAAAGTGTTTGCCCTTAGCTTGGCTTGTAGGGAGCTGCTTGATCTGGCTCCTACCTTCCTCCCTCTGGCCATTACCCCTCTCACTCCATGCTGTAGCCACCCTGAATGTACCAAGTGTAAGGGCGAACCTGACATTGGGCAGGAGCCATGGGCAGGCTGAAGACGTTACAGAAGACAGAGTCTCTCCAGTAGGACAGTTGGCGGGGCCACCAGCCTGAGCACTGAGCAATGCTGGGCAGACCTGGGTTCCAATAAGGGCTCAGCCAGTTCCTACCTGTGTGATGTGGGCAAGTCACTTAACCTCTCTGAGCCTCAGTTTTCTCATCGACTAATTGGGAGAATAGTGTCTGCTTCATAAGGTCTTGTCAGAATTAAATTTTAAAATTCCTGCAAAGCCATGGGCATAGACTCTGACACAGGAAAGTCTCAGTAAATGGGAGGGGCTGTGGCTACTAGTCGTTACTCCCAGAAGCCCAAGGGGGCAAGAAGGATGACTTAGGAGTTATTGTCTGCCTGCGGCCCTGAGATGGAAAAAGAATCAGCAGGAGAGTAGGATGGGGAAAGGTGGGTGGGCTTTCTGTGATGGAGATGCCCCGTTACATCAGAGGCCACCAGCCAACAGCAGGTGTGGCACCTATGGCACCTGTGAGACCCTTACCATAGGATTCGTCGCTGTCGGAGGATTTAATGCTAATCAGGATGTGCTGGTCCAGCAGGTACTCAGGGTCAGAGATAATGGGCTTCAGCTGCAAAGAGAAGGTCATGGGATTAGAGGTGACAAGTTGGAGACAGGCGGGTGAGGGTTGCCAGCCCAGAGAAGGGGATGCTGGAGAAAACAGGCCTGTAGATGTTGTCATTAAACAAATTTGAATCTCTGCTTTTCATGCCCAGAGGGCAGGAAGGAGCCCTACATAGCCAGGCAGGATTAGCTTCCTTTCCTATCCCCTTCCATCACACTGCACTCCGGGCCCCAGGGACAGGGCCTAACCCCAAGAATGCCCCACCTTCTGTCTCCCTTCCCTCCTTTGCAGTCCCCAGGATCCTGGGAGTGGGGCCAGGCTGATGAGAAAATGGGACAGGACCAGAAACCAAGTCTGAACGCACCCACTCCCACTGCAGGCTCCCCAGCAGGGCGCAATTCTCCCTCAGCCCCTCCCAGGATGGAGGCTGCAGGGAAGGTGGCACCACAAGGCTGTGCCCATCTGGGCAGAAGGGGCCTCTGTGTCCACCCACGCAGAGCCCCCGGTCGGGTCTGGAGTGTCCTGTAGCTAGTTGAAGGATGACAGGCACAGGTCCCCAGTCCCCGAATATCTTGCTCCAGGCTGTCCCCTTCCTTCCCACCCACAGATACACAGAGACCCCTGGTGCAGGCCTGGTGCCATGTTGATGACAGAAAGTTCCAGAACAAATGTCACAGTGGGGCTCTGAGGCATTCTGGGGTTCCAGAGCCACACCAACCACTCCGTTCACTGACTTGTCATGATGGCCAGCTCAAAGTTTGACCCTGGGCCAGTGCAGCAGATGCAGGAAGACCCTGCCCTCTCAGGCAGCAGTGGGAGCAAGGGGCTGGTGTCTGAGGAATGTCTGTGGGTGCACACTCACCATGGTGGGAGCAGGAAGGGAGGCAAGAGGGAGTGTCAAGGTGTCCTGAGGGGTTTTAGAGGATGAAGAGAGAGGAGGTGAGAGAGGTGGGTGGCAGGGTTCAGGGAGCAGGAGGGAGTGAGGCCCCAAGGTGCTGGGGGAGCAGATGAGGCTGGAGATGGTGGAGGGGCTGGGAGCCACGCCGAGGACCTTGGGCTCATCCCATGTGACAGCAGGGAATGGACAGGATAAAGAAGGGTATGCCAGGCTGAGGTGGGCATTCCAGAAAGATTCATCAGGAATCAGGATGCTTTAGCAAGAAGAAAGGAGGGATGAAGACCCTGGGGAGGTGGCGGTGGTAGAGAAGAAGGGATAAAGACAGGAGGAGCATCAGGTCTCGGAATTGGACAGTGTGCTGCAGGGACTGGGATGCTGATATCCTTCCCGACAAACAAAGGCGAAAAGAAGCCATTTGGGTGCTGCATGGGAGCAGCTGGGAGAAGACACAGGAGGGTGGGGAGGGTAGATAAGGCAGGATGTCACCGTGGGGCCAAGAGCACCAGGACTCAGTACCTGAAAACAGCCCAGGACCTTGACAGTTCACTCCCGCCTCATGGAGGACCCCGATCAGAGTGTACCTGAATTAGGAGACTGTGATTCAGGCATTGGCCTCTGCTCCTGAGATGATATGGCCTTTGTGTGTGTGGCCCAAAAGTTGGTTCCAATCAACAGTTAATGTCAGTGTGGGCAGCCCAGCCCAGCCCTTGAAACCTGAGCCTTGGGAGAGAATGGCTCCTTCTACCTGTTAAAGGCCATCCTTCAAACCTCATCTCCAGTGGCACCTCTGAGGAACTTCCAGGGGAAGCCTGAGACTCCCACCCACGTGATTTTCCCAGCCTTGTACCTTCCCTCGATGTACCCCTCCCTGGTTATGGGACAAAGAAGTAGGTCCTTCTCCATTGTGCACCCAGCATGAACATCCAGATGTGTCCACCATAAATTTTGCATCAGAAAAACAGTCCTAGGTTTCAGGTAGAAAACCATTTTTTTTTCTGCAATAAATATGAATGTGTTCCCACTAAATTTTCCCTACATGTTTTTAATTATAACCCTCCGCTCACACGGGTCATGGTCGTAGCAAGTTCTCTCTGCATTCAGTGTTTGCGTAGGAGCCAATGGACTCCTTTCTACACCTTCACTTGACCCTCTGAGCTGGTGCTGACCAGGCCAAGAAGTATTGCAGGGGAGTTTGGGCCTCAGGGGTCTGTCGCTGAAATCATGTGACCGTGAACAAACCTCTCTGGGATCTGCTTCACTTTCCTTCTTTGTAAAGCCAAGGTGACCTCTAGATCTCTTCCACAATCCATTATGGAAATTGAAATCCATTCAGAAATATTGGGGCCACTAGACACAGGCTCGTGTTTAACCATCGCTGAAAGCGAGCCACAGACCACTTTAAAAGGGAGCTGGCCCAGAGGTGGGTAGGTCTGTGGAGCCTCTTCCACATTTGTCCCCTGGGATGCCCATTTCCTGTGGTCATATCCCCCAGAGCAATACCCAGCAAATACCCTGCTGGCTGGGTAATTGCAAAATCCTCCCTGGGAATGTGCTCTCCTTGAGTTACCTTTGGAAGGGTCTCACCAAACTTCACCACCAACTCCCCTTCGCTTCCTTCTTCATTTTCTCCTTCCTGACTCTTGACGAAACCTGTTGGAGGACAAGACGGCTGGTTCTCAGAGGACAAAATAAGAACCAGACAGAACAGACTCCCAGGGCCGGCCCACTGGATCAATGCAGATACTGTCTGCCTCTTATCTCTACAGGGGCCACAGCATCGTTTAGGAGTCGGGCTTGTTGGGGATTCTGTTTTGGTGTAGAGGATGGTCATTTGCCAACGGGCTCTAGTTATTTTTAGGAAAATCAGATTTCCCTCCGTTTTGGCTCCTCTGTGCAAAAAACCAGGCAACTAGAAATCATCACTTCTCAGACAAGGAGGTTAGGAAACATGACAGCTCTCCCACGCCACTCAAGATAGCAGCCTTTTAAAAAGCTAATTTAAGCTTCCATAGAATATGCTGTTTCCATAGAAATGCATGCAAATGTCTCGATAGTTTATTAAAAACACCCACATGAAAATCCTCATAATTTTTGGAAGAGCTTTGGCCCTGCTTGGTGAACTGGGACCTAGAGAGTTTGTGGAGAAGGTGGGCCTTTCACCAGGACTGGGCCCAGGTGAGTCGGGGGTGGAACAGCCTGCAGCTTGGGGCTCAGGTCTTCTTCCCGATTTCTGGAAGCTTCCATCATCCTGTCACCTCTTCTGATGGAGTTGATTCTACCCCTGCTACCACCACCACTACCCGGACCATCTCAGCGAGGAGAGCTAGACACCACATGGGTCTTTTCACACAGAACAGCTTTAGATAACATGCCTAGAAGTGCCACCTGGAAAGAGTGTTTTGTGCTAACTGCTGGCAGAGAGGAGGCTGGTCATGTCCAGCTTGCTCTCAGATGCTGCAGATCACCTGGGAAAGTGCCCGTGGTATAGGACAGAGAATAGGCAGCTCGGGGCCGGTGCTGGCCTCCAGTACCTCTGGACCTTCACTCAGGACCCTCTGGTTGAGTCAGAACCTGGATTGGGGGGACCCTCAAGTGGGCTATACTTTGCCCTGAGGGGCAAGGGAAGAATCCAGCTGCCCAGTTGCCTACAAGGCTGAGGGATCAGTGTATCAGTGACTGCCCTGTCCCTGGAGCAGCAGTGGTCTGCTTCAGTTTCCTTCTTTGTAAAGCCAAGGTGACCTCTAGATCTCTTCCACGATCCATTATGGGAACTGAAATCCATTCAGAAATATTGGGGCCACTAGACACAGGCTACATAATAGGGGTCCCTTTGTATCCTCCATCTACAGCCTTGCTTCTCGGATTCCCCTTGAGTCCATCCCAGAGGGAAGAAATGGGGCAAAGTATCATTATGACTCAGAGTCATGCCTGCCACAACCAAAGGAAGCCCAATGACCCCTTACTCTCTAAACAGCTCGAGTGGAACTCCAGGTAGAATTTGGTCTGGGACTTGGTCTTCAGGGTGGCGAAGCATCTGAGAAACTCGATCTGCCCTTGGCTGTCGACAGTCCCGGGGCCTAGAACAGGTGAGAACAGAGATTGGGTTCCACAGTGTGCCTGGAGATGGAGCATTTCAAATCAGCCCCAAACCCCCAACATGTTTTCTTGAGGTCCAGGAAGGTGAGAGTCCAGGGGGAAGAGAGGTTTTCCGCGAAGTCCCACCACCCACACTGAGTATCCCCGTGGTGGTAACAGCCTCTGTGATGAATCACAGACTGGTGGGGACGGAGTGAGAACCGCCAAGAATTCCAGGATCAGAGCTGCTCTCAGCTTTGCTACTAGAGCTGCATGGCCTCAGGCAATGCCCTGGAGCTCATTGCCTCAGTCTCCCTATTTGTTCCAACAAAGAGAGCTTGTCTGATGGCTCAGCGGCTGAATACCCAAATCCAGCTCGTTTCTAAGTTCAGGTTGTGAGGGATCCCTGCTCTTCCTTCCTCAGGCACGGTGACCTCTGAGCTCTTCCACTCACTCATGCTGAGAACTTGCTCTCAAAGCTATTCATTTAGAAGATGCATTTGCAAACATCCTTAGGCTGGTTTTGAACATTTGTTCTCTCCTTCCATATAAATTCTGAGCCACCTGAGAGCAAGGACAGACATTCCCTTCCTCTGTCTTTCCCATCCTTCCTTCTTTTCTGTTTTTTTTTTTTCTTTTCCTCAGTTTTATTGAGGAGTTATTGACAAACATAATTGTGCATATTTAAAACGTATGACATGATGATTTTATACACATACACATTGTGAAATGATTGCCAAGACCAAGATAATGAACACCTCCATCACCACATACAGTTACCTGTTTTGTGGGGGTTTCTGGTGTGGCGAGAACACTCAAGATCTTCTCTCAGTAAATTTCAAGTATACAATACTGTCATACTGTATTATTACCTATAGTCACCAGGCTGAATAGGGCCCCAGAACTTCTTTATCTTATAACTGGAAGTTTGTACCCTTTGACCTACATCTCTCTATTTCCCTCACCCCCCCCCCAACCCCCCAGCAACCACCATCCTGTTCTGTTTCCATGATCTATGAAATCTGCTTTCTAAAAAAGTTTCCACACATAAGTGATTCCATGCAGTACTTGTGCTTTTGTCTGGCTTATTTTGCTTAGCTTTCCTTTCTTTTTTTAAGCCCACAGCATCTAGGCCAGGCTCTGCTTAGGTAGATGTTCAACCAACACTCAATGCAGGTCATGGGGGCTTATGAGCATGTATAGTGGCTGAGTCCCAGTGGAAGGCAAGCCTGACACTGAGGATGCGATGAGGGTCCTCATTGAGGGTGCAATGGCAGAGGCCACCCATCAATGCTGCAGGAACTCAGAGAAAGGGGAGATGGGTGGGAGGTGGGGAAGAGGTGGAAGGTTCTGGAAAGCCACAGTGGCCAGAGCTAGGAGGGAGACAGGATGGTGGGTCATGGTTGCATGGAGAGGGGAGGCCACATCGCTGGGGCCAGGAATGTGAGACCCAACAGCATGGAGAAGCGTCCCAGGAAGACTGCTGCAGCCTCATCTACATCCATCACAGTGCAAAGGACACAGTGATACAGGCTTTTCCAACATGTGTTGAGCCCCCTGCTCAGCCTTCATAAATGAGTCTGGATTGTCTGCTGCCCACAGAAGTGGGGGTTGGCAGAGAACGTGATAACATGGCTCCCTAGTCACCTAGGCCCAGGGCTTGACATGCCAGAGAGAACACTAGCCCCTGTTAGGATGAGGTTGGCCCGGTGACCAGGGCTGAGCTGGTTTTTTGAAAACTTACCTGTAAATCTAAGTATTATTTATTCAGTCATTGCATCCCACTTTAACATTTTTATTATCTCTGCCTACCATTAAGCTGCACTAATATCGACTTAAATTTTCTTTAGCCTCACTTTTTAAAATTTCATAAATGTATTTAAGAATATCCATCACAAGACTACATGGAAAATCAGAGTTGCTTGCCTTACACAGAAGAGATAAACTTAAACCGTATTAAGATAGATGCATTACTAATAAATTGAGTCAAGGACCCATATAGGATTGTCTTTGATGGTAGACATGCCACAACTTAGAAAACACTCATTTACCCAAGTTTAAAGACTGTGTTAGATCCAAGACTTAAAAGGCTGATGTATTTGCCACAGAGAGCAAGAAAATGCTTT
The DNA here is from genome assembly GCF_014108235.1 of Myotis myotis. NCBI lineage: Eukaryota > Metazoa > Chordata > Mammalia > Chiroptera > Vespertilionidae > Myotis > Myotis myotis. Next base: position 32,383,374 of record NW_023416390.1, on the reverse strand, counting down.
GGGCTGAAATCATGATGTGGCTTGGACATGAAGAAACCATATAAACAGACCATGGATTTGCTGGAAGAAGGGGCCTTCATCTAATGCAGACAATTGACTCTTGCTACCAGAAGACGAGTGCCCAAGGCCTCTGTCTTTGTGGAATATGAAGGGATGGACACTGCCCACCACTTACCGTTTTTGGAGACAAACTGGGAGGTGACTCCTGCCTCAAATGTGGCAAAAACAGGGCTGTGGTCACTTGTCATGATGTCACTGGTGCTGCCTACAGGGGAGGGAAGGCATTTCTGAGCAGGGAAAGAGAAACCCTTCTGGTCAAACCAAGGATGGCAAACCCATAGCAGAAATCAACTCACACTGATGGAAGCCTCCAGAAGTTTTGCACCTGTCATTTCACTGACCTTGCACAACTACACTCAAAAGTCTCAGTAACTGTGTGACACTGTCTCCTCCATAGCTAAAATGTGCCTATGCTACATTTTCATGGTCTAAGCCAGCCGTGGGCAAACTACAGCCCACGGGCCGGATCCGGCCCGTTTGAAATGAATAAAACTATTGAAAAAAAAGACCGTACCCTTTTATGTAATGATGTTTACTTTGAATTTATATTAGTTCACACAAACACTCCATCCATGCTTTTGTTCCGGCCCTCCGGTCCAGTTTAAGAACCCACTGTGGCCCTCGAGTCAAAAAGTTTGCCCACCCCTGGTCTAAACACTCTGTTGTATTGGTGAGAAGCTCATGGCCCAGAATGGGCTGGGGGTTTAAGGTCACTGAGCTCATTGGTAAAAGAGATGACACTTCCCCCCATCCCATAATGACTGGCAGCATCAGGAGAGGGTGGAGGTGATGAAGTGTAGACACAGAGGGTAGACAACTCTTTTAAGGAGCCAGGGGAAAGGCAGTAGAGCAGTTTGGAGTGGGCAAGAGAGAAAACACAGTTCTAGAAATACTGAGGATACACCCACTTCTTCAGGTGACCAACCTGACTAGGGCTGCAGGGAGCTCTCCCATTTTACAGATGGACAGATCCCAGCATGCCACTCACCATAGGATTGACACACCACGTGCACCAGGGGGTACGACTTCCAGAGGACTCGGTCACACCAGGAGGGCAAGTTGTATTTCATCTGCAAATCAAAGTCACAAGCTATGTAAAATGCCTGCAACTTTAAAAGAACTTGTGGCCTTCATAACCCTTGGCTTCATCTGCTGTTGGTTCTTTATGGAATTACCCGTAGGTGGCTTTAAACCCTTTTTTGCTTGCTGCAAGTCCCAATTCCACTGCCATGCCCCACACTCTCAGACTCCGTGGACTCCAGCTTTAGAACAAAGAATGATTCACCTGGCTGTGCTCCCTTACTTATTCTCCTCATTATTTCGGAATCTCATGTATTTTTATATTTTCTTATTTTTTTCTAACTCAGATAAACCTCTCTGCCAGTATTTTCAACCTAGTCTCTGCTTATCTTCTCCAGCTACTTCCTTTAATAACATACTCCGGCCAGTACACCTGATCCACCCATTCACACATCCATCCACCTATCTACTTATTCATCCATCCACCCACCCACCCACCCACACATCCAGCTACCCATCCAATCATTCACACAATGTGTACAAGCCCTCTTAAGACTATACTGGTGAGCAAGACTACTATTGGATATGGTAAACAAGGCAACCTGGCAATGATAATAATCCTCTTTAATCAATATTCTTATCTCCTTAAGTTCCAGCTCTTTCTCCTCTGCCTAAGAATGTAAAGGTACTCATCCTAAAAGAACCTACCCTTGCCACATCCTTCAATATTTTTCTTTTCTTATTTTACCAATTTTCTTTCAAGAATGTTCTATTTTTGCCTCTACTTTTGGACTGACCATTTATGGGTGTTTTTTTTAAAACTTGAGGTACAACTTACATACAGTAAAGTGTACTAATCTTAAATGTATATCTTGAGGAATTTTTACATTAGTATACATCCATTTTATCACTACCCAGATCAAGGTTTAGAAAATTTCCGTCACCACAAAAGGTTCCCTGTCCCTTCCTTGTCAATACTATCACCTCCTCGAGGTGAACACTATTATGAATAATGTCTCCACTGATTAATTTTGCCTACTCTTGAACTTATACATGGACTCATCCAATATACAGTCAACCCTCAAAGAATACAGATTGACTGCGCAGGTCCCTTATACGTGGATTTTTTTCAATAAATACACACAGTACTATAAATCTATTTTCTTGATAACATTTTCTTTTCTCCAGTTTACTTTATTGTAAGAATATAATAGATAACACATATAACATACAAAATATGTGTTAATCGATTGTTTATGTTATGGTTAAGGATTCTGTCAATAGTAGGCTATGAGTAGTTAGGTTTTTGGGGAGTTAAAAGTTATATATGGATTTCCTATTGAATGGGGGTCAGCGCCCTAACCCCTGTGTTGTTCAAGGGGCAATTACATACTCTTTTTGTCTGGCTTCTTTCACTCGTGTTGTTGCATATAGATGTTCTTTCACATAATTACTGTGGTTGTATTGCATTGTATGTGTACACCACATTTGTCCATTCTACTGTTAATGGAAGTAGGATTGTTTTCAGTTTTCGGGCATTGTAAACAAAGTTGTTATAATCATTCTTGTATTTGTCTTTCAGTGAACAAAGGTACTGATCTCTCTTGTGTATAAACCAAAGTGGAACAACCGAATCATGGGGTAGATGCATATGTAGTTTCATAGATTCTGCCGAACTGTCATTTCTTTAACCTTACAGTTCTCAGCATTGGCTACCCAGCGAATTACTGGCGGAGCTTCACAAAGACATGGAAAGTGGGGCTCCACTCCAGATCTGCTGCATCACAATCTGTGGGGATGAGTCCCAGACAACTGCATTTCTGAAAAACTCCACCAGTGACTCATCTGCACAGCCTTGGTGAAGAGCTACCCTGTCCTCCTGCAGCCTGGATTTCATCTCTAAGACTCTGTGCACACTGTTCTTTTAACGTCTACCGAAAACTCTGAACCACAAGGCCTGCTCTTCAGGCAGGGTCATGTGAATGGCACACATTCTCGACTCACATTTCATACTGGTTACCACTAAGTCCGTGAGGCTGAGCTGTGTGGTCGGTCTTCCCACCACCTACCAAGCATACTTTTTCCATCTCCTTTGTTGTCTGCTTCTCTCTCTCATTTCTGAAGATAGATGGCCCTCAGATCTGTCCCTAGCTCTTCTGTACTAATTTCTGCTCACTCCTTGTCTTCTCTGCCAACAACTCTCAAATCTATGACCCAGCCCTGGCATCTCTCTTTAGCACCAATCTAGTATTTTAACTGCCTTCTGGATGTTTTCTGAGATTTTCCACAAATATTGTATAATAAGTCTAAAAAATAAGCTCTATTTTATCCCTCTAAGCCAGCTCTGCCTTCTGATTTTCTGGTTTTTAATCCATGGCAATCTGATCTGCATCCATCATTGTCACAGTCATATAGTATATTTATCTTGTTTTGTCTTTCTCACTCTAAACTCTTAGGGGACAGACACCCCACTCCTCTTTGATCTCCCATCACCTAGCAGAGTACCCAGTCCATTACAGGTCATCAGTAAATATCTGTCAAACAAAAATAAATAAATGCTTTATTGTAGCTTTCCCCAAACACAGTTATTTGGAACACAAGTCGTCTCATATGATGTTAATTGGTATTCCATAACCAATCAAGTTTGGCACTGAATTTCCACATGGAGAAATACACTGTTCATAAGTCCACAAAGGCTCCAATAAGTCCCACAGCAAGAAGTTTGTTTAATGATGAATCACTTGGCAGATTAGCATATATATTTGCTAAGTGAGCTTCAGAACCCAGTTAAAGAAATAACACTTTAAGTCCTTTCAGAATCTTCAAGTACCTGGATAAAAGGTAAATACTGTAGGATTTATGAGTCTAACTTCACAGTGTCTAAATCTGGCTGCCCAGCCTCTCCTTAGAGGTTTTTGCTCTGTGACATAATCTACATGAGATTTCCAATTTTCTTCTCTTTCTTGTTGCCTAATGGAAAAGGACATTCATCCATCTGTTCACCTTTACAGGAACAGAGCGGTGAGATGTACAAGGAGTGTGGAGGTGGAGGGCAGGGGAGGGGTCTATGAGGACTCACCCCCGTGGCTTTCTGCTTAATGTAGGCATATTTGTCCCGAGTCAGTCTTTCAAAACGGTAGGTGGGCGCGAATGTGATTTCTTCCTCCTCTGAAACCAAACAAAACCCTGGTTTCATTCCCACGTTTCACATCTGGCCAAGTTTCCTTCTCCTCCAGGCATAATCCTCCCCTTCCCTTCCCCGCCCTGTGAGGATATTTGGGGAGAAGGGGAGACAGAACGATGGCTGAGGGGGTCCTGGGGAGGATGGCAGTTCTTACCGAAGTGCAGGAAAACCTTCTGCTCCTTCCTCTCCATGAGCAGCTGGTCGTGGCATAGGAGGTCTGCGTACTGCTGTTGCTTGATCTTCTGGATCATGGGTTCTGCCTCCTGGAGCAAGGACATGGCCACTGTGAGACACCCCTCTTCACCAACATGCTCAGGAGGCACGCCATTGCCCGCTGCCCACTGCACCAGACCCCAGAGCCCTGGTGCTACACCAGACCCTAGCCCCCACCTGGGGTTGCTAGGTTGGTGCTGCTTAGCTCAACCATTTTTACAGGGAAAATCCTGTAATAGTGAAATGTCAACCTGATAACGTAAGTTCCTGGCTATTCCAAGTTTGCTGAGGGGCATTTTATTTTTTCATACTGTCTTTTAATATCATCTTATTAACACTTCATTAGGTAGGTAGGTATGTCTCTATTGCTCTCTCTTTGGGAACTGAGCCAGCCTATTCTAAGGCCATGAAAGGATGTGAAATCCCACTGGGCCTCTGTGATCTGGGCTGGGACCCCAGGGAGTCGGTGTGACATCCAGGGGATGTGCTGGCCTTGGAAACCAGCAGTCCTCTCTCCCAAGACTTGTTACCTCTGCTCTGGCCAATGCACTTGGTCCTCTCCTGGGGTGTGAATGGCTGTGACAGCCACTTAGACTGAGATATCCACCCCTCTCCCATCTGCCTGCTCAGTAGGAGGAAAGGGGCCATGGGAAGCACCTTGAGAGGGGAGAGGAAGTGGTCAGGGAATCACGATGGACCCCAAGCTGCTCAGTCTCTGCAGAGCCGCTGTGGCAGTGGGAGGCGGAGGCGGCTGAGGGATGTGGGACAGTGGGAAGGTCCAGGTTCAATTCCAGCTTTGTCAGTGATTGGTAACAGGCCCAAGGCCATTTCATTGGCCTGTCTGTGCCCCAGGGCTCTCTCTGCTCTGTAAAAGTAGGTCACTTTTGGCCACCACTGCCACCCCTCAAAGGATGGCAGCTAGACACGGATACAACAGGCAGTTAACCAAGGTCTCTGGGCAGATGGGCTCGGTTCTGCTCCTAGGTCTGGTTCCTGCTCCATCTTCCTTCCAGGAACACGGAAACAACCTCATCTGGTTCTAGATGCAGCCAGTGGCCATGCCTGTCCACCCCCTTCCCTCCCCGAGGGTGCAAGGCTGCATCTGTGCCACGTGGCCCTCTGACCACTGCTCACTGGACCAGGGGTGGGCATCCAACTTAGAGAATGGCTTCCCTAGGCTGGACAGTGACCTGTGATTTGCGGAGAAAATTAAGCTGACCGAGTCAGACTTCAGCCTCTCCTGGAAACCTAGGACTTGCAGGCTGAGGGGTGTGCCCCGCCAGTGGGAGGACAGAGTGGCAGAGAGGGAGTGAAGAGAGGCAGCAGGGACAGGCATGTGGGAACTAGGCATGAGCACAGGCAACCCATAAGAAAGGCGGACACTCCGCAATGGGAACAGCTTTGAGTCCCAGAGGTGGTGTAGCTGCCTTGGCCCAGCTCAGTCTGTGTGTCTCCATAGTCCTCTGCCCTGAGACAATGCAAGGGAGCCTCTGTCCCATGCAGGCCAGCCCGTCAGACACTGGTCATCCAGGCGGAAGCCCCTCACCCAGATGGAAAGCTCCCCGCCCAGGTGGGCAGCCCCAGACCCAGGCAGACAGCTCCTCACCCAGATGCGCAGCCCCAGCCCCAGTGGGTAAGGAGCTCCTTACCCAGGTGGGTAGCTCCACACGGTAGTTGAGGTCCCCGAGCCAGAAGAGGTGGGTGAAGCGGTGAGTAATGTTAAAGGGACTCAGTTTCTTGTCTCCCAGAGTCAGAAACCGGAGAATGTTCGTATAGTTTTGGTTTCGCCTGATTAAATGACAAAACAGCCATCTTAGCACAGGGCTCCCTACTCCACCATGGTGGGACATCAGAGGGGCATGGGGGGGAAGGAGGGTGGCAGGACCGAGACTTGAATTTCTGGCCCTGTTGCAGGAGACCACAGCCTGGGCCCTGGGAGCATGTGCTCAATGGGAATGTTCTAGATGGCTATCTTCACGACCCACTGGCATCTGTCAGTGTGCCCCAGGTGAGGTTCTCCCCTTTAGAAAGAAGTGGTATTCAGGTGTCTATTCGGTTAATGACACAAGAAATGTCTGCTCTGCCCTCATCCACACGGGGGGTCACTACTGAGCTGCAGTTGCCTCTGAAGAGACCACAGGGGAAGCCATTATCAGAGGCGTGAGGTCTGTCTGGGCAGGAAACCTGACACAGGCTCTCGGGAACAAATGCTATTTATTACCTGAGTTTCTTCTCGCTTCCGGAAGTCAAGTGGCTGTTGACAAACCCCAAGGAGGTTCCATTGAACATGAACGACACCCCCACGGCTCCCTTGTTCCCTGAAGAGAGGGAGAAAGAAGTCAGAATGTCAAACAGGCAAACCTGCCGCTTACCAGGACATCAAGATGAAGAAAGAGGGGCAGAAGCAGGTGTGGGAAAGTGGAAGAGAAGGAAGCAAAACAGCTTCCTGTGTGTGTGTGTGGGGGGGGGGGGGGGGCGCGCGGGAGGGCGGGGGATGCGACAGGTGACAGCCTAGAGGATGAGACTCTGCCAGGGGAGTAAGAAAGCAAGGGGATGGTCAGCAGCCTTGGGTTCTCTGAAGGGCCGAGGGAGGAGGTTGCCAGTGTAACCCATCCTGGCATCTCCCCAGTAGGGGCTCTCAGTTACCACACAGGCCATGTAGGCAGGATGCGAAAAGCAGACAGAAGCCGTGGGAAGAAGACTCAGGAGGAGGAGGAGCCAGGGGTGCGGGTGTGGCAGGGTGGGGAGTGACCTTCTACCCAGCTAACTCCAGGTTCCTGTGAGACCAAAACCTGCACCTAAACCACCTCTTTTTCTATCAGCTTTACTCTCTTCTAGACCAGCGGTTCTCAAAGTGTGTTCCCGGGCCCCGCAGCATCAGCATCACCCGGAAATGTGTGGGAAGTACACATTCTCAGGCCCTGCCCTGGACCGGCTGGATCTGGGGTGGGGTGCAGTGCTCTGGGTTTGCCGAGTCCTCTAGGTCAGGGGTAGATAAACACTGGTCCACTGCCAGCTAAAAATGGTTTTTACATTTTTAGAGAGTTGGAAGAAATCAAAAGAAGAATATTTTGTGACACATTAAAATGATGTAAAATTTAAATTTCAGAATCCATAAACAACATTTTATTGGAACATGGCCACACCCATAGACAGAGCTGAGTGGGTGCAACAGAGACCTGCAGAGCCTAAAATATTCATGATCTGACCTTTTAGAGAAAGTCTGCCAACCTCTGTTCTAGGTGATTTTGATACATGAAGTCTGAGAACCTGGTCTGCCCAATACAGCAGCTATGAGCCTACGTACAGAGCCCTTGAAACGTGGCTGATCCAAACTGAGATGAGCCCTGAGTGTCAATGACATATCGGAATTATCAGCCTTGGTAAGAAAAACAGAGTGGAAACTCTAATAATTTTCTTTATTGAATGCCTATTGAAATGGCAATCTTTTGAATGTATGAGGCTTGATAAACTTTATTATTAAAACTGACTTTGACCCTAGCTGGTTTGGCTCAGTGGATAGAGCGTCGGCCTGTGGACTGAAGGGTCTGGGTTCGATTCTGGTCAAGGGCACATGCCCAGGGTGTGGGCTTGATCCCCAGTAAGGGGCATGCAGGAGGCAGCCGATCAATGATTTTCTCTCATCATTGAAGTGATATGAAATTTAAGTTTCGGAATCAATAAACAACATTTCATTGGAACATGGCCACACCCATAAACAGAGCTGAGTGGGTGCAACAGACACTGCATGACCTGCAGAGCCTAAAATATCTCTTTCTATCTCTCTCTCCCATTTCCTTTCTCTCTGAAATGAATAAAAATATATACCTTTAAAAAATTGATTTTGCCTGTTTTCTTTAATGTAGCTAAGAGAAAATTTAAACCCCCCACTTGGCTCCCCTTCTGTCTGGGCTGGACAGCCCTGGCAGAGCATGAGCTTTGAAAGGGCCTTGGGGATAAGCCGGGACCATCTCTTTGGGAAGGGGCAGGTGGGGGAGGGGAGTGGCCCAGTAGAGACGGAGCAAGCACTAGGAAGAGGTTCCTGGGCAGTGGAAGGGCGTGGGCTTCACGAAAGGGCAGCTACTGAGACAGGAAGGAAGGAGGCACGAGGGGGTGTGGACCCAGGCAGGTGTGGTTTGTCAGCAGAAAACTTGAGAGAGCTTGTCAAGATGGATTGCAACAATTCTTCTATTTCCTGTTCTTTCTGAGACTGTCCTGTCCCTGACTCCAACCCCAGAAACCACTGGCCTCGCCCTCACCTCTGCCCTCACCCATGTGGGGCACCTGCCACACACACTCACAGACAGAATCACACAGAAAGATTCATGTGTACACTCACTTATACACCCACAGACTCACACTCATGGGGTCCTCTGCTCTTATTTCGATTCTCTGAAGCACCCCAATGAGTCCTACCAGCTCAGAGTCACATCCCACCCGAGTCAGTCTAGATCAGGGGTGGGCAAACTTTTTGACTCGAGGGCCACAATGGGTTCTTAAACTGGACTGGAGGGCCAGAACAAAAGCACGGATGGAGTGTTTGTGTGAACTAATATAAATTCAAAGTAAACATCATTACATAAAAGGGTACGGTCTTTTTTTTTTTTAGTTTTATTCATTTCAAACGGGCCGGATCCGGCCGCCCGCGGGCCGTAGTTTGCCCACGGCTGGTCTAGATCCAGATTGGGGTCGGCAACCTACACCTGTGGCCAACTCCAGCCCACAGCTTGTGTTATGAATAAAGTTTATAGAACAGCTCCTCCCATTAATTTCATGCATCTGTGTTTGTTTTTGTGTGACAGCAGTGGGGACGAGGAGTGACATATGGCCCACAAATCCTCAATTATTTACTCTCTGGTCCTTCACAGTAAATGTGCTGACCCCCTTCTAGGTCCCTGACACTCAAGGTGGGGCCTATGGATCAGCACTGACACTACCTGGTTGGAAACGCAGGAAGTCAGGCCCCACCTGACCTGCTAAGTCAGAACCTGCATGTCAGCCAGATCCCTGGAGTGCTGGTGTCGACCCAGATGAGTTTGCCCAGGACCAGGGGGTCTCAGGATCTGAGACTCTGTTTTTAATCTGGGGACATCCCAGTGGGGCCAGACAGGATGGATGGGCATGTTGGCAGGAGCCTGCTATGAATAAGATGGCCCTCTCTGCTCACCCAGAGTGTTGGCGATGCCCGTCTTCACGTTGTCGGTGCAGATGTGGCTGATCCGGTTCTCGTGCTCGGGCTTGGCCAGCACCACAATGCGAATGTTCCAGAGGGTGTGGATGGCGATCTGATGGGGAGGACAATGGTGTGACTCTCGGCCAGGGCCCAGGGCGTACTGCTTGACCCCGGAGCAAGAGATTCACACCTAGTCCTCACCTCCCAGGTGTGGAGTTCCCTGCCTGTAAGCCCTAAACTTTGGGAGACTCCTAAGGATGTCCCACAGGTGACACAAAGTATCTTAAAGATGAGAGCCGGGACTGACGAAGTTTCAATGAAGTAAAGCACAGGTAAGGCAGAGAGAGGAACCTGTCACTTTCAGCAACACCCATGGGCCCCATCAATTTCTGAATACAGGTTCCCTTCTCTGGCCCTGGAAGGTAGGGGAGAACCACTGAGCACCGGGGCAACTTTGTAAGTTGACAGTTGACATGCTGAGCCCACCATTGCCTCTAAGATGTCCTGGCTGGCCTTGCAAAGCCCACTCCCCTGGAGTCCCAGCTGGGGCCGTGGCCAGCTGCTCACCATTTTAAAAGTAATGCTGGTGATTTCTTGCAGGGAGTTTTTGAGTATCTCTAGCCACTCCTTCTCCCCCAGGGGGTCCTCCTGGGTGCCAATCACGTAGATGTCGTGGGGGATGTAATCAGCAGAGTCATCCCGCGTCTTCCCCTGCCCCTTGGAGAGAAACCAGGACGTGATCTTCTTGGGAGGGGGGGCGTTACCTTCAACAGCAAAACCCAACACCAAGTGAGTCACAGGCACATCAGAAGAATTCAAACAGAGGTGGGGGAAGGATTGGGGTGGGGGAGTCACACAGACATGAAAACCATTCAGGCCACCCAACAAAATACCTTAGATGGAGAACTAGTCACTATCATCCCCAGATACATTTCTTTTTAAAGATAATGTGAAGTTTCAAGGACTAGAAACATAGAAGATTCCACATGGTGTCTTGAACTAGTTGCACATGAAATCAAACACCAGCTGGTCTTTGAAGCCACATTGGGAACTGAGAAACAGTACTTGAGGAATATACATTCTGTTGTCAAGATGACCCCGAAAGCTGACAGGTTTGGGGGTTGGAGACAACAATGGCTTCCTCTAGCCCACGGTTGGGAGACAACAATGGCTTCCTTGCAAAAGAGAGATCTCAGCCAAGGTCTGATGTGAGGGTGTTAGCCAGAGAATCAGGATGAGTGTGTAGACGCCCCTTCACTCCCTCCTTTCCCGATGCTGCTGGGAGACTATCCACTGCTTCAGGCCGGGGTGGGCCTGACTCTGTTCCAGACCAGGTTGGGGAGATAGACACCCAGTTAAGTTAGAATTTCAGATAAACAACAGATAATCTTCAGAATAAGTATATCCCATGCAATATCTGTTTGTCTGAAATTCAAATTTAATTTGGCATCCTATATCTACTTAATTTTCATTTTGAGCTGAATACTCACATTAAATATATAATTTACGGTTAGTATATAAATATATATTAGTATATAAGTATATAGTACATAGCTAGTATACATCTAGAACTTATTTCTAGCTGCAGAGTTATACTAAATATTTAGTAAAATTTACATTCAGCATATAATATTTATATATTTGGTATATAATATATATTTATGTATAAATATATACATTTAGTGAAATATATAGTTAGTATTCATAGGGTGTCCCAAAAAATGTATACATACTAGGTCTGTAGATTCTACTACATTTTGAAAATGAAATACGTTTTAATAAATACTGCCTTTATAATTATTCAAAGTGTGTATACATTTTTTCTGGGACACCCTGTACTAGTATGTATGCATTTCTAGGTAAACACCTATACCAAAAAATTATTTGTTATTTACATGAAATTCAAATTTAATTGGGCATCTTCTCTCTCTTCTCTCGCTGTCTCTCTCTCTCTCTCTGGCAATGCTACTCAAGGAAGTTCTTTCTTTCTTTAGGTCTGGGGCCCCTTGGTGGGCTGCCTAAGACTGGCAGGTGTCCAAAAGCCCCTTCACCTACACATGAAGATTCTTTACCTAATATTCTCCAACTTAGATACACAATGTAACCCACTGCAGTGGCTCTTGGGGTATAAGTCCCAGGACTCGCCCCCTTACCCATTGTCTCAGGAAAATGCTAGAAGGGAGGCTGTGCAGGTGGGCTGGGGTCGGCGAGACGGGTTCCCCACCCCCCCTTTTGAGGATGCTGGATGCAGGAAGCAGAACCCAAGGGGAGGCGACAGGAGGGAGGGGAGGCAGCTGGACCTACCCATGTTCCAGGTGCCGATGAAGATGGTGATCATGTCGGGCTCCGGCTGCTCCGAGTGCTTGTTTTTCATCTGCTGCAGGAGCTGGCAGAAGCCTTCTCTCTTCTAGGGATTGAAGGGCAGACAGACTCAGAAAGGCCTCTGCACCCGCACATTACACTCTCACAGTGCTTGGCCAGCTTCAGGAAAACTGGGAGGCACACAAATCAATCCGCACTTCCAGGCGGGCAATGGGGAAATGGATCCCAAGACTAAGAAAGTGGCTGTTCTGTGACCAGCCGTGCCGCGGCAGGGACCAGACTCCAGGAGAATATTCAGGAACTGGACAAGGGCCCCACCATGTCGAGGAACTATAGCATGTGTTTCAATATGGAAAAAATGAGAAACAGCCTTAATGTCCAATCTTAGGAAATGAATTCATAATGGTATTCTGGGTTATCCACACACTAGAATACTATAGGGTTCAAAAATTGTGGTGCAGAAATACTTTGTCAAGAAGGATAGATGGGCAAATATATTGTTAAGTATAAAAAGCCTGTTGACAAAACAATATGAATAGCATCATTAAAAAATATATTTTATTGATTTCAGAGAAGAAGGGAGAGGGAGAGAGAGAGATAGAAACATCAATGATGAAAGAGAACCATTGCCTCCTGCCTGCTCCCTACCGGGGGTTGAGCCTGCAACTCGGGCATGTGCCCTTGACCAGAATCAAACCCGGGACCCTTCAGTCCACAGGCGGATGCTCTATCCATTGAGCTAAACCAGCTAGGGCAGCATCATTACATTTTTATAAAAAAACACAAAACCTACCCTGAAATATATTGTCCAAGGTTTACTAGTGGTAGACAGGCATTTCTATTTTAAATGTCTTGCTTATTTGTAACTTTTCCACTAATGAGACTAGATGACTTATATAACGAAAGATAATTTAAAGTGAAGAAACTAATTGAATAGAATATAGGAAGGCTGTCAGAGCCTCCTTAGTAGTCTTTATTTTGTTATCCCGGAAACCTGCCTTTAGTTTGGGATACTCAAAATTTAGAGCCTCAGTTTACTGCTATGTCTCAACCCTTCTGAGCTTGCAGCATTGGGTAGCACTGGTTTTAGGACCTATGTCCCTGTGCCCAGAAGGATGCCCAGCCAGGCCTTCCATCATCTGTCTGGCCCCACTTTTTTGTTTCTCCCAGCCCCTTCCCTATCATTCCTCATAGTCCTCCCCATCCTCTTGGCCAGTTTTGGGCACCCTCAGATCCCGCCCCCCACTGGCTTCCCACCAGCTCAACCCTGCCATGTCACCCAGAGGGCACTGTGAACCTATACTGGGAGCCCTTGTCCCTGAGCCTTACCACAGTGCCAACGTGTGACCAGCTGACACCGGATGCCCTGGGAGCCCTTTGTGTCCTGCCTCATAGGCTACAATGGTGGGTTTCAGCACCTGGTTGGTATGTCAGAGGTGAGATCAGGTCACAGAGAACCCTGCCCATGCGATGTCCAAAGTCCCCGAGTATCCCCATTGGCCTGCATTACCTCTCACTCCAAGAGCCAGTCCTAACAGGCACCTTACTTCTGGAAAACTGAGAGGCACACAAATCAATTCGCACTTCCAGGAGGCCATGTGTAGAAATGGAAAGAGCAAGGGTTGGGACTCAGGTTTAAGTATGAGGTGCCCCAGAACACTTCCTAGTACAGCTCAGGGAAGCTAACGGCCTCCCAATGGGGCTGGGTAAACACAGTAATAAAAGATGCATCCTCTTGGGCAGACAGTGTGAAGGAGGGGAAAGACGATGGGGCTGTGACTGCTCAAATCCCAGCTGGGCTCAGCTTTCCTAGGTGGAAAATGGGTTGTGAGAACTGAGTGAGCTCTCGGTACGAACTTCTAGGCACAGAGCCGGTCTTGGAAAACATGCATCCCTCATTCCCCTCTCGGCTATCTTAGTAATCACCACTTACTTTGGAGTCAGCAAAAACATATTCCTTCCGCACGGTCTTCTCCTTCTCTGTTTCCACCAAAATCACCAACTTGTTCAGAAACTTCTGAGACTTGATGAGCTGCAGGACTTAAGAGAAATGCAAGTTCACTTATTCATTCACCTACTCATCACCCGCTATGTACAGAGTGTCCACTACATTCTGGCATCTGACCATCCACAACCCTGACTCTCCCATCCTCAGGCAGAGCACCAAATGTGTGCCTAGTTTCCCAGGTCCCTTTGTCCCTGGCTGCTCTTCCAGGGAGAAACTCATGCTTAGAATGAGTGGCAAGAGGTGGCCTGGTCGGAGCAGAGAGAGCGTGACTATCGTCTTCTCGTCTTCCTCCCTTTTCCCCCTTTCTTTATTTCTTTATCCTCCTCCCTATCTCCTTTCCTACTTTTGCTTTGCTTTTAATTTATAACTAAATTAACATGTTTTATTTCTATCAATGATTAAAAGACTCAAGTTGTTCTATAAGATTTGTACATATAATAGTAACCCTCCATCTCACCTCCCTTTAATGTTCTGCTTCCTAGAAACAACCACTTTCAATTCTCTTAATGGGTTCTTTTGGAATTTTACTCCATCTCTAAATAACATGTCTATATTGATATTTCCTGGTGTTTCAGATTAAAATATTTCAATATTTCCTTTGCATATTGACTTCACACTATGGAAGATGACGGTTTAGCTCTCTTTCACACATACAGCCTGTCCCCCCCCCCCCCCCCACCATCCCCCTGCCCCCACCAATTCATAATGCCGGTCCCCCCATCATCTTTCCAATAATTATATCATAATTATGGCTGGGTAACTAGTCAGTGTTTTGTATTGTGACTATAAAAATGCTACCGACAGAGAGGTCCTGATTGTTTCTCTACACAGATTTTTGTTTTTTCCTGGAATTAATGATCGCCATGTTTTTTCATTGGTCCTAACTTTGTAACTCTCTTTTCCACATGATCAAGCACTTTTTATCAATTTTATCATCCTGGGGGAGCCTCTCCCAGAGCCTCTGGGCCTTCTCTTCCCTAGACAGGTGATCTCTGGACACATAGCCATTACCTTAGGCCTTCCTTATTCATCATCTAAGAACCCATTCACCTGTCTCTCTTGTATTACGTCCCATTTTTTTGGATCTCGTGTCTTCCTCTTTCTTGGTTTATGCCCTCATTTTGGTAGAGCAACATCTCTAGTAGCTTCCCAAGAAAGAGGGAATAGGTGATAAACGTTTGGAGGCCTCGCATGTCTGAAAACTTTACCCTCACGCTTCACTAACAGAACCCTAAGCCTGAAATAATTTTCCTCAGACCCTGGAGGCCTTGTCTCATCATCTCTAGCTTATAGCGTTGCTACTGAGCAACTCAGTGTTGTTCTGATCTGCCTGCGTGCGTGAGTTCACACAGTAGGCCTGACTGGTATCCTTGGAAAGCCTGCTTTCTAGGTGGCCCTGGGCTGGCATCTGGAACTTGGATTTGGGGAGGGGTCCCAGCATTTGCTGAGCTGCTAAGAGCAGCTCACGGTGCCTACGTGGTACGAAGAACATAGTTTAGCCTGAACCCCTGCTCTCCTCCTAGGAGTCTGAAATTTGGGTAAGTGCCAGGCAAGAGAGTGTCTACATGACCAGCTCCAGTAAAAGTCCTGGACCTGAATCTCTTATGACTTTCCCTGGTAGACAGCTCTTCACATGTGTGTTCACACCTCATTGCTGGAGCAACTGTGTGTCCCATGGGACTGCACCAGGAGCAGACCCCTGAGAATCACTGAACCTGGAGGTGACCTTGGGGACCCCAAACACAGTCTGTAATTCTATCTTCTGCGTTTAAGTTTTCAGGATCTTTTCTTTTAATGCAGTGCTGTAAGCATTCCCAATGTTGTGTGTGTATCAGGGTAGAACAATTTCCTTTGTTGTGCTGGGCACTTGATGGACCGTTCCCATCTGGAAACTGGTGTTGTTCAGTACTGAGATTTTTCTTAAATTATTTCTTTAATAAATTTTCTCACTCTCCATTTTCTCTTATTGACACGTTATTTTGATAATGAACCTACTAAGTGGTCTTCTAATTTTAAAAAATCTCTTCTATTATTCCCTCACTTTGTCCATTTGTTCTACTTTCTGGGAGCTTTCCTCAACTTTATCTTACCACCTTCAAGTTTTTTTTAAAAATATGCTTTTATTGATTTTAGAGAGAGGGAGGGAGAGAGAGAGAAAAAAACATCAATGAGATTGGCTGTCTCCCGCATGCCCCATACTGGGGATCGAGCCCGAAATCTGGGCCTGTGTTTTGATCAGGAATCGCACAGTGCTCAACCAACTGAGCCAACCACACTGCCAGTTACAAAAGCCACCTAAACACACAGCCACATGAACTGTGGCATTTCACTGGTCTAGAGCTCACTCATTCATTCACTCAGTATATATCTATTGATCACTTACTCTGTGCTAAACACTGTTCTAAACTGGTGGTAAATAGGTCAGTGCCCACAAGACAACATCTCCAGCCCTGACTTTGGCATTTAAGGCCCTGCCCCACATCTGGGACCCCATTTCTTTCTGCTCCTCTCTTTAGGGCCACAAGTAACATGTAATTCCCCTAATAGCCTGCTCTATTCCTTGCACATGCCAATGTCTTAGTCCAAGTGCCCTCCCTGCCTCATGCTTGGTGAACTAATTCTTCAAAGCCCAGACAGAGCTATCTCTGTGGTATGAAGCCGCCTTGCACCACCCAACAGCTGAGCTAATCAATCCTCCTGCTAGGCCAACCCTGCCTCTGACATACATTCTAAAACAAGCTCACATGTCAGCTTCCACCTTGAAATTGCTAATTCTTTGAAGGAAAGTCTATAAGTCAGATCTGGCCTTTGGAAGATGTTCAGAAAAAAAAGTCTTTGAATTAAGCTGACAAGACTTCACAGTGCTTTTCAGAATCCTGGGAGGTATTTCTTTCAACCCAGAAACCTCAAGGGTTTTTTTTTTTAGAACAATCAGGCACTCTTTGATAATCTCTTCACTCATGGTAGGTTTCTCCTTCCTCTTCTCAGAGTTGGGACCGCCCTTTCAGTTTTAACTCACTTTCTGTGACAGGTAAGAGGAAAGTATGGCTTTAAGCTGATCACTTTCAACACAGTCCTCTCCTGCTCAAACGCTCAATAAATCCCCATCTCTCCTGCCCAACTCGGCAGTGGACAGAGTGGTCCTGCCAAACTCTGTGGTCTCAACTCTGCGTGAGTATGACGGCCTGTCACGGTCATGTCTAAGGACTTCATTCCTGATCCATCTTCGCTGCTCTATTCTGCCTTCCTCACAACTACCCTGGATGTTTTCCTTCACAGCACTTAGTCAATAGCTGACATCATTGTGTTGAGAGACAGGATGGGCAAAAGTAGGTTTACACTTGTGAGTATGCAAAATAGAGTTTAATCTTGTATTATTATTGTTCATTAATTATTGTATTGTATTTAATATGAACAACTGTAAACCTACTTTGCCCCACCCTGTATTTTGAGTATTTATGGTCACTCAACACTCTGGAATGTAAATTCCGTGTGGGTAGAGGCCTTGGATCCCCAGTGCTTGGCCCACAGTAACTTGCCTATAATCATCTGGTATGTGAACATTTCCCATTGTACTGATGAGTTTACTTGATGGTATAAAGCCTCGGGTGTTGTGAGTGGCTCCTATATGCTAGACTCCTAAGGAGCCTTACATGCAGATAATTCAGTTAATCCTTATCAACCTATTTCACAGATGAGGAAACTGAAGTCCAGTGCAGTTAAATTGTCTAAGGTCACACAGCTGCTAAGAGGCAGCGCTGGGATGTGAATTTGAACAGTTTGGTTTCAGAGCCCATGCACTTGAAACTGTCTCTCAGTCTCTGTTACACTAACGATGCCGCCTGATTCAGGCCAGAGCCCTTACGCATGCAGGGCTCTGGACCAGGCCCTGGGAGATGACTGTATGCATCAACCTGGCCCCCACTGGGGAGGAATGCATCACAGAGCTGCCACATGTCCCCAGGATTCAGAGGAAGGAGGCGGAATGGACAGGGAAGGCCTCAGGAAGGAGGGGCCCTGAGAGGTGGGTCCTAGAGCTGGGTGGGGGGTTCCACAGGCAGGATGGGGCAGAGGGTATCCTAGCATAGGGGTGGCATGTGCCTGGCAGGACGTGCATCCCCAGCCGCCTGTTGCTGACCAGTCGTCAGTAAGAGCACTAACAGATGAGCATTATGGGTGTGAGGGTCTTACTTTTCTTGTGGCTGTAGAACTTGTCCTCAGAACCATCCTTGGACTTCTTAATGATCAGTTTCCCAGTCTCAACATCAACTTTGAGCTGCAATTTCTGAGGAAGCGCCAGAGACTCTGACTTCACCTATGAAGAGGAGGAGAAGAGAAAGGAAGGATTAGGGGAGGGGAAGAAGAGTGGGGAGAGATGTAGGTTATCACTTCTCTGTCCAGGCTTTCATGAGCTCCTCATCCATATGGCTGGGCAGCCCTTGGCCAGTTCAGCCTCGGTGTCCCATATTGGGCCACCTGGTTTCTATTTCTAAGCCTCCCTTGCCCAGGGTCATGCACCCAGGTTTCCACTGGCAGCTCCCAAGAATTGCTAAAATGTGGCCAGTCTGCTGTGTGCACATTAGTTCTTCTACCAACAGGTTTGGTGGAGGAAATAGATGAACTACTGGAAAATTATTCATTCACTGCCTAGTCTGACAACACTCATTAATTTGATGTTGTCTACTTTCAGGAAGGATTTTACTAATAGAATTAAGCTCCTGAGCCTTGTTACAACTAATAATTGAACATTGATTGATAACAATTAAGAAAAATACAATTGCCATGCTCAGAAGATAGAATTATCATCAGGATTAGAAAGGATGTTGTGGGGAGGACATCTTGGGACCTCTCGTTCTGTGCTTCTGAATATGGGACCAGGGCTGCAATGGATGCATCAGAATCTCTGGGGATAATTAAGAAAAACAAATTTCTGGGCTGGAGCCTGTGGCTTTTAACTCACTCACTCCTGGGGAAATCATGGGTTATGCATTTCCCCCCTAATCCTCCCTTAAGGCACTATGCAGCCAGTTTGAAGGTCCCACTTGATGTCACTCACTACCCCTGTTGAGGACAAAGTTTAAGTCATCTTGGGCCAAGAGAATCTTTCCTGAGGAGCCTCCCCATGAAGGAGATTCCACAGATTCATATGGCACCCATTCTAAAGCTGAAACATCTTCACAGGTGGCTCCACTGATGGCTAATCTCAGTTGCTGGGCTCCTTGACCTTGTACAGGTGAGCCCAAAGCCCTCCTTCCACAGGGAAGAGAATGTCCCTCAGCCTCCAACTGCAAAGCACAAGGACACAGCCACTTACCTCAAAGGTGACTGGAGGGATGAGGGAACGCCGGTGGGAAGACTCAGGTCCCTCATGCAGCAAGGCCTTGACCTGTGGGCATAAATGTACAAAGCCATTGAGGCTGGGAGGCGAAGGGAAGGCAGCATCTTTGAGGCAGTCAAAGGGAGCACAGTCTGCATTTTCTGAGCAAAGAGGGGACCAACGAGATGCCAAGAGAAGCTGTAGGAACCCCTCTCCCCTCCCCAAGTACCTTATCTTCAATAGAGGACAGTAGACTTGTCAGTTGGCTGAGCTTGGTCACCATGTTGATCGGATTAGCCTCACCAGGCACCTGGGAGATGAGGAAACAAGCAAAGAAGGACACAGTCACAGAGGACCTGTCACTGAGAGGTGTAACACTCAGCGCTTTCCAGGCCTCATCTCATTTCATCCCCTAACAACCCCAGGAGTACTGTTATTATCCCCCTTTGCAGATGAAGAAATCAAGGATATTTCCAATCACCTACATGTATCATGGCCAAAAAATAAGTCATTTTTCCTTCCCTCTAAATCTGCTTCTCCCCAGAGTTTCACACCTCATCCACTAATTTGCTTAAACAAAACTCTAGGATTGGCCTTGACTATTACCTTCCTCTTCCTACGTCTACTGCATCGCTGCTCCTGCTCTACTCACAAAATAGAGCCACCCTATTGCTGAAAGCCCTAGACTAGTTGCTTCCCACCACAGGGAAACTGCTTACCCTGCCCTCAGAGACCATATAATCTAATCCTCCATGCCCAGACACTGTCAGCCTCACTTCTGACCTTCCCATGGCCTTAAGCTACACTTTCTGAGGAATCCCCAGAGACATGAATTTCATCTGGGAAGGCCATCCCCTATCACTCAGGTCCCAGGTCCACAAAGAGGTCTTCCCTGACCACGCTAAAGTAGCCAGCCACAGTCATCTCTACCAAATCACCCTGCTTTGTTGCATATCAATCACCACAATCATTTATTTGTTCACTGTTTCCCCTGCTAGGAAGCAAGCTCCATGAGAATTGGGACTAGAGTGCTCTGTTCAGTGCTGCAACCTTGGGGCTTGGAACAGTGCCTGCCCAGGGAAGATGCTCAGTACAATTGTTCAAGGTGTACTTGAGGCCCAGAGAGCTGAAGTTACTTGTTGGAAGTCGCACAGCTAGTGAATGGCACAGCAGGACTTGAATCCTGTTGACCTGGCACCAAATCCACAGTCTCAAGCATTTATTCCCAGAACAAACTTTTCTAAAGCATCTATTCTGTGCCAGACACACTGCCAGTGCTGCAGGTATAGAGTTAATAAGACACCCTGCCTCCCCACTCCGCCCCCCGGAAGTAGAATGAGAGTCAAACATATGCATGATTAATTGAATACCAAGCAGAACAGAACCAGGGTTATCTCCAACCAAGTGCTGCCTTTTGACCCCACCCTTTGCTTTTGACCTCAATTTCCGACCCAGCCACGTTATATACTACTTCTGCCATCAGTAATCAACCATCACTCCATCACCACCATCTGCAGCATCACCATCACTCCCCTCCCCACCATGACCACTGTCATCTCCATCAGCACCATCACAACCACCTCCAACCAGTAGCCACACCCCCACCACAACTATCACCATCATCATCACACCTACCAACACTTTCTCTGACTGCTTTGGTCAATAGATGAGACAGTTTAGGATCCCCTTGTTTTAAGGGTTTTCCCATAAAGGATTGAAAAGATAACAGATTTTAACCCCCTTATCCTCCCTCTTGGACACTTGGAATTACCTGCTTGCTACCTGGGATAGTCACCTGGCTGTCATTTTTTCTTCCCTCTAAGTAGCAGTTTTAGGCTGGTGTTTTTCACTCTCTTGCTGAATCTGTGTCTTTTGGAGCAGGTTTGGCAAAAACTCACAGACTATAAATGAAGTTCCTGACAAACCGGGGGTGAGTTCTTGGACTGGAAGGTGTGAGAATGATGCTGGAGCTTTGTCCATAGGTCTGAGTCTTATTCAGTGGAACGCACAGGAGGATCCAATGAGTTCTTACAACACTGTTCAAATCCATCTTAATTTGAACATATTCACTCATCTAATCTGCATGTATATTTATTCTTATAATCCTTATTCTGCAGGTGGGGAAGTTGAGTCAAAGTGATGAGTCACCTTGTCCAAGGTCACACAGCTAGTGTCCCCCGGAGATTTGAATGCAGATCTAACCCAGTGGTGGCAATTTTGCCCCCCAGGGGACATTTGACAAGTCTGGAGACACTGGGGTTGTTGCAACTAGGGTATGCTAATGGTGTCTAGTGGGTAGGATGTGTGAACAACCAATAATGCCACAGCATAGTCCCCCACAATAAAGAATGATCCAGCCAAAATGTCACTAGCCTGGGTGTTGAGGACATAATTCACAGCTCTGCCTAGAAGTGGGTGAATTGGTCTGAGTGCCACCTGTGGGTTTACATAAATTGACGAGTTATTTCACTTTGCTTTTCAGTTGACTTTTTAAAGGAGGGTGTGGGCTCCAAAGTCAATGACTCTTCTTTCTCACATAGGGCAGACTCGGGTCTTTCCTCAACCTTCAGGCCAGCAGTCATTTTAATAATGTTACATTTTGTACCCCCCAGGCAGTCTCAAATAAATTCTACACAGGGGTCCAGGAGTCTTGCCCACCTAAAAGCAAGGGTCTAATGTTGGTAAGAGTCCAGCACACTCAGATGGCTCACATGTGCAATTTCACTTAGCGCTTTGTGGGTGTAAATCTTTCTGGTCCAATTTCCACAACATACTGTACATACTGTTCCACCATTTACTTGAAGGAGTCCTATTCTCCTCTGTGCCCCCAAAAGTAGGAGATAACTCTCCCTGGAGAGACAGGTGCCCTCCCTGCTCCTGAAGGCTGAGACAAACCTTATGATATCTGGGAATCCGGAATGAGAGAGCTGTGTCAACAAGCCTATCTCACCTGAGCCCAAGCCCTGCTTACATTCATTTTATTTTATTTTATTTTATTTTATTGCTTAAAGTATTACAAAGAGTAGTATATATGTCTCCTTTTTTTCCCCCTTGACTTTCCCCCAGCCTCCCCTACCCCGCAGTGTTTTGTGTCCATTGGTTATGCTTATATGCATGCATATATTCCTTTTAATAAGCAGTGACTTTCTCTGTCTTGTCAATTTCTCACAAATGTGTTTTTCTAAAAACTATAAAAAGGTGCCTAGTTTGATCATTTCTTTGAGCCTCATTTTATAATCTGAGCATCTCACTGTGGCTTTCCCATATGC
Source organism: Myotis myotis (assembly GCF_014108235.1). Taxonomy (NCBI): domain Eukaryota; kingdom Metazoa; phylum Chordata; class Mammalia; order Chiroptera; family Vespertilionidae; genus Myotis; species Myotis myotis. The sequence goes on along the minus strand of NW_023416390.1, from coordinate 32,360,808 downwards.
ATGTATCAAATTGTTTTTTTCTCCTGTTAATCTAGTCTTGTGTCAATTGTATTATTTTATTACTAGTCCAGCAGTTAAAAACTAAAGAAGGGTAGAAGGGAGTGAATGCTCTCCCTTCCCTAATAATGCAAATGGCCAAATAGTCTTTCAGAAAATCCATTTCCATTCCAGCGGTGTGGACAGGTGAGCCCTTGTGAGTTCCTGGTCCCCACACAGCCAAACCCTGACTTCACCAATCAGCTCTTTGTGTATCTGATATGCAAGAACACACATTCCTCGTTTTGAATGTCATTTTCTGGTTACTAACGAGGTACGGTCGAACATCTTTTCATGTGTATGTTGGCCATTCCAAGTTCTTCAGTAAAACAGTCTTCCTTATATCCTTTCTCCATTTTAAAAAGTGGGTTGTTTTGACTGAATTATTTATAGACTTGAAAAAAAATACATGTTAATCCTTTGTCTTTTATCTTGGCTGCAAGTACTTTCTCTGAGATACTAGTTTCCTTGTTTTTAATTCTGCAGATGGCACTTCTTGTCACACAGATCTTTGCTCAAAGGACACCTGGTCTTGGCCCCCAGCTAGGCCGGGAGCAGGTGACTGTGGTGGGAGGGAGGTGCATGTACTCCTTGCTCTTCCTGGGGCAAAGGCAGGATCAAGAATTTAGGCACCTCATGTGTTTCTTTAGGTTTCTGAAGAAAATGTTGGGAAGAGGCCCTGCCACCTTATTTAGTACTAATAAGTCCTTTTGCTGATGGGTGCATAATTTAAAATCTTTATTTCTCAAATCAAAATCAGGCAGTGGGAAATGCCTTAGGGGGGTGGTGTGTGTGGGGGGATGGGCAGAGTTCTGTGGCTCTCACCCTTCACCCACAGCATACTCTGACAGTCCAGCCATCTGGACTCTGGCAACCTCGATAACCCACCCCCAACCCCAGTTTATCAAACTCATCTTTCCAACCCACAAAGCCTTACCTGAGGCCGTGGACGGAGGCCCGGGGAGAGCTGCTGGTCAAACAACCTCTGCAGAGACTCCAGGGAGGGAAGGGTCCGGGTGACTTCTCTGGGGGCAGGGGACAAGGTGAAGGTCAAGGATTAGTGAGGACTCCAGTGTAGGAGACTCTGGCTCCATCTGAGCCCTGTCTGGCAAAGGCAAGAATCCAACCCAGAAGAACAAGCCCCTGCAAAGATGCAGGCCTGCCCATCCCCCAGACCTCCACTCCTTCCCATCCCACACCCGGCGGCGGACCAAACTGGAGTTGTGATTTGTAGACCTGATTTACCTCTGCTTAGTCATACAAGGCCTGTAGAAAATTTTGATCTAGAATCTCAAAACTACTTTGAAATCATTTAGTAACCCATGGTTCCAACATTTACTGTTACTAAGAATCACATACACACACACACACACACACACACACACACACACACAGTCACACACATATACCTGTGTTAAAAATGCAAATTTCTGGGTCCCAACCTGATTTGGTCTGGAATCTGCATTTTAAATATGTGCCCCAGGCCTCCCTGTGCTGGAAATCTGTGCTTCCTGGTTCAAGTCCCGTCCTCCAAGCTCAGATGGACACCCAGAGAGACTTTCCTTGGCCTGATCCTTGATGAGCCAATACTAGAGCTTTATGGATTCTTCCTTCCTTTCTCATCTTTTTCAATTGTTGTCAGCATGGTGGGCAGACAATTTTGAGTTCTACTTTTCACTTACTTCACCAAAAACTGTTAATGTTTTTACAAATTTGACATTCTAGTGGTTTCCAAATAATCTATGGGCTAAATGTGCCCAAATTATTGTAGATATTTAGATTATTTTAAGATCTTGGGGATCATAAATAAAGGCTTCTCTGAACAGCTTTGTTCATATAGCTTTTCCTTTCTTATTCTCAATTGCAATTTAAGGATAACCAGAGATTACAGCGCTTGATCAATATTTCTAAGCCTTTGAGTCATAGTATCAACTATAAGGTCATCAGCACTGTCCAAGCCAGATGTGCTGTCCGAATTCCTTCAATTAATTTTCTTTTCTCTCTCTCAACGCTGCATTTCAATGCTGGTGAATTGATTTACATATCTTTAATTTCTAATGTCATTAAGTATTTTTTTTACAAGGTTGGTTGCAACTGTACTTCTCTTTGTACAAACTGTTGATGTCCTTTGTTAGTTTTCTATTGGGAATTTTGGTATAAACTTCATATATTGCTTTGCTTTTTATTTAATCTAGATGTTGTTTTTTCCATTCTGCTATTTTCATCCTCAGTGGGCTGGATTTCATTATAAAGTGATCTGTAATTTCTTACTGTTCCATTTTTCATCTTTTTCTTGGTAAAATGTTTTTGCTTACCTTAGTCAACACTTTATCATCAGTATTTACTAGTGAGCAATTACTTGCTCATTTTAAATTGGTCTCTCACTCTTTTATTTTTTAAAATATGTCTTTATTGATTTTTAGAGAGAGCTAGAATGAGAGAGAGAAACATCTATGTGATAGAGAAATACTGATCAGCCGCCCCCAACTGAGTATTGAGCCCGTAACCCAGGCATGTGTCCCCACTAGGATTCAAACTGGTGAACTTTGGGTGCATGGGATGACACTCAACCAATTAAGCCACACCAGCCAGGGTGATCTCTCACCTTTTTAAAAGTTATGTTTTTTATGGGTCTTTTGTGGACCTGCTGCACTCAATCTCCCTCACCTACACCAGGTAGCCTATCACTGTGTCAGTTTCTTCCTGAACTCAGCTGTGATTTAGGAAACCATCTAAAAAGGTTTAGATGGTTGAGTGGTTATGGCTAGCTCTGTTAGTTATTTCTGTTTTCATCATATTGTGTTCTGGGAGTATAGGATGAACACTTTTGCTTTGAGTGTATTCATATCTAGCTGCTCAGTAAACTGCTGGGTTCTTAGTTTTAGGATCACCGGCACTCAAAAATTTGGGGGAAAACAAAGTCTTGGATCCTTTTTGAAGTAGAGGCATGTGATTAATTCTATGATCTTGAATGACCCAGATCCAGGTAGCAATCAGCTGCCGGGGAACATTGCCCATGTTCTGAAGATACTGGAGAAGCTTAGTGGAGAGACTTAAAGGTATATTTTCTTCTGGACAAGGAAGGAGCAAAGAGTGGGATTTCCATTAGAGCAGAAATAAAAGCTTGTTACCAGTCATCATGAAATTGTTTGTTAAAAAGAGAGTATCATGTGTATATGTTTTCCTTGGTGATAAATGAATGATAACAACAGCATCAAATGGAAAAATATCTCCAATGGAGAACCTCCTGCCCACCACTTCCCATAGCAACTGGCCTCCAAGGAACTTCAGTAAAAAAAAAAAAAGGCACTACAATTCAAATACCATACAAACAAACCTGAAACGACCATGAAGATTTCTAAGCCCCGCCAATTGTCTGATTATTCCTAGTACAGTAGAGGTATTTGAGCAGCCAGGGGGAGCCCTGGGTCACCCTAATAGCTGACTCTCTTGCCCAGGACCCCGCCCTCTGCCCCACCGGCTTGTTACCCATAGAGTTCCTTGCACAGCAGCACGGTCAGTTTCCTCAGATGAGGGAGACTGCTGGAGCCCGTCTTCACAAAATCAGCGTCCAGGGTGAGCTGAGTGCTTAAATAATCCTGGATGGCTTTCAGATGCTCTTCTGGAAGGCTGAGGGGAAAAACACACACAAATAAAAACATGCTTGTCCTGTTCCCCTGGCCACAGACACCAGCAAAAAGGAGAAGAAATCTGCATTCTGAGTCTCCTGCTGAGACAAGGTCCTTCAGGGGATCATCTCCATCTGTTTGGTTTCCTGGGTCTCACCAGGGGCTAGAAAAACAGGCTGTAGCAAGATTAAAGGGTTGGGCAAGGGAGGGGGCCTGGTAACCTACCCATAAAGGCTTTTGCCCAAGCCAGTACTTGGAAGGTAGTGATGCTCAGAAATGTTTATCCTCTAAAAAGAAGATAAAACAGTTTGGAGAATGTCCCGTGGAGTTGTTTCACTACTTCATCTACTCCTAAACATGGAATCTGAGGGCTGAGTGATGGCAAATGGTTCCAGCTCACATGCCAACTGCAAATTCACAGCCAACGGCCACCTGGAGCCCCGTGTCGGGAAGTCCCAAGTCATTCTAGGCTCCGTGGGGAATGAAGTCTCTGTGATGAGAGATGGGGCTGGGAATGTGGTAGTGACAGCCCAGGTGCCCTGCCCTGGGCCTCCCTCCCAGTTCTGGTCCAGCCCCTTCATGGACTGCAGGTCAGACTTGCTCATTGAACACCACGGCCCAGCAGAGGAGAGCCCAGGCCATATCTGATCACACCTTTACTCTATGTCCCAGCACCTTTTTTTCCCAGATAACTTTTTTGTTGTTGTTAAATTATCCTCACCCAAGGATATTTTTTTCTATTGATTTTTTTAGAGAGAGTGGAAGGGAGGGAGCTGGAGGAGGGAGAGAGGGAGAGAGAGAGAGAGAGAGAGAGAGAGAGAGAGAGAGAGAGAGAGAGAAAAACATCGATGTGACAGAGACACATTGATTGGTTGCCTCCCACACGTGCCCTGACTAGGGCTGGGGATTGAATCTGCAATGTGTTCTTGACTGGGCATCAAACCCGGGACCCTGCAATGCATGGGCCGATGCTCTAACCACTTAGCTACACCAGACAGGGCTCTAGATAACTTTTGAATCTTGGCTCCTATAATTAAAAATTAATAACAGCAAATATTTCCTGAGTATAACACCCCAGTCACTCTGCTAAGCACTTTATGCTCATTTTGTCCTTTAATCCCCAAATCAATGTTATGAGGCAGGTATTATTATTCCTGTTTCACAAACGAGGAAGCTGAGATTCAAGGATGGTGATATACCCGTGTGAAAAGAAAATTATTGCAAGCCTTAAAAGTCTTTGTTCCAGCCTTGACAGGTAATCAAATTCCAACTGGAGGTCACAGGTTTTTGGGGCTTCTTTTGAGGATCCTTGAAAGAATGAAAAGTTGTTGCTCTTAAGATTAGAGAGAAGTGAACTAGCCACTTCTCTAGTTTGAGAAATCAGCAACTATTTACGTACCAGTTGTCAGAACATTTAAGTTTAATCTATACTTGTTCTGAGTCTTGACATCATAAAAATCTCCATATATATTAAGATATGTATTTTTAGTCATTCTAATGACTACTGATTTACAACTTGGAGACCAAGAAGCCTTGCTATAGGAAGCGGTATTTGTTCAAATGTTTGTCGTTAGAAACGTGTTGACGTAAGATGGAAACTGCTGTTCAGAGGTTAATTTTACTCAGCGGTCTTCTGTTAACCAACACCTAACTGATTAGATCTAATTCACTTGCACATAAGACTGTGCAGGTCGTCTTATAATTAACAATAACCTAAAGGCAGTCCTCTGTGCACAGAGCTATTTTACAAGCAAAATTGATTAACTTCCAAACACAAGGAAGAATCTCAGCTTTTCATGACCCAGAAGAGAACAGAGGGCCAGCACTGTGTCACCAAGGTCCCTCCACCATGCGCCATGTACTCATCCCCAGCTCCACGCAGAAGTTTTAGGAAGGTTCTACTGCCGCATGTTAACTGAGAAGCAAAACCAGAGAGAGCATGCCTCCCCCTGCTCACAAGCCCTTGGCCGCCCCCAGGCTCCTCAGGAGGCTGCCCAGAGGCTCCGCTGCATACACTGTCCTGCTCCACTGGGCCCTAGAGAACACCTGTCCCTAGAGAGGAGGCACTGGAGAGGAGATGGAGTCAGTAGATGTGGGAGAGGCGGGAAGATTGGGGAGATGGTGGCACCACTGGGCTCCTTGCCTATTTCCTCAAGGAAGTCACTGCATTTGGCATCTAAACCTGGAGAGAAATGCAAACTCAAGGAAACCAACAATGGGCTCTGCATGAAATATTTTAATAAGCATTTGTTATTTAGATGCATATATCAGGATAATCAGGATAATGTATGAACATATTCAAAGCATTGGATGTGTAGCCAGTTGATAAAAAGTACAGGTAACTCAGAGTGTGCAGAGCATGGTGGGCCTGGAGAAGAATCAGGGGATGTGTCGGGGTGGAAACAGGAAACACCAGGTATCTCAGCAACCGGGTGCTTGTATGTACCTGCAGGCATTTCCTTTGTATTTTGTCAGATTGGGTGGTAGGTGAGCAGCCTCGGCAGCCCAAGTTGATCTTTCAAGTTGGAGATGTTGCAGCAGCCTGCCTCTGGGATATTCTTTGGGGGCCCCTTTTCTCACAAAGAAACAAAAATGTTTCTAAATTATTAATGCAGGGAAGTTACTGGTACGAACTAATTCATACACGAGGCAACATGCTGGGCACTGGGGACAAGATTCTCATGGAGCTTCCTTCCTACTGAAGCCGTTCCCAGGGCCTGGAAGTCAGGGCCTCTGATTTGCAAGTGCTGGGCCTGCTAAGAGAGGGACCACAGGGCAAAGGAGCCCCGCACCTCATCAGTGTGGACCAGCCAGTATGCTGAGAACCCTGGATCAGAGCAAGTAAGACTTAGAGTATTGGAATGAAAGCATCTCACACCCTCCATCACAAAGGAAGGAGCTCCATGCTGTGCAGACCTCACAGTTGGTACCACACATGGAACTATTGCTCTGACCCATTTTCCGGTGACAAGGAAGGGGGCCCCCTTTGAGCGGGGCCCGGAGCAGGAAAGGCTGTGTGGCTGGTCCAGGCTGCAGGGCAGGCAGCTCCTTCTCTTGGGCCATCTCACTCAGTAGATGGGGTGGTTCTAGACCCGTGGTCGGCAAACTGCGGCTCGCGAGCCACATGCGGCTCATTGGCCTCTTGAGTGTGGCTCTTCCTAAGCCTTAGGAGTACCCTAATTAAGTTAATAACAATGTACCTACCTATGAAGTTTAAGTTTAAAAAATTTGGCTCTCAAAAGAAATTTCAATCGTTGTACTGTTGATATTTGGCTCTGTTGACTAAAGAGTTTGCCGACCACTGTTCTAGGGCAGTGATGGCGAACCTTTTGAGCTCGGCGTGTCAGCATTTTGAAAAACCCTAACTTAACTCTGGTGCCGTGTCACATATAGAAATTTTTTGACATTTGCAACCATAGTAAAACAAAGACTTATATTTTTGATATTTATTTTGTATATTTAAATGACATTTAACAAAGAAAAATCAACCAAAAAAATGAGTTCACATGTCACCTCTGACATGCGTGTCATAGATTCGCCATCACTGTTCTAGAGGCAGTGTGATGGAAAGATGCTGGGTGTAGTTTATGGCAAGTCCCAGTAAGGGAGTCTCAGCACAGGTCCCTAAAGTCTGGACCACACCGACGTTAGCAGATGTATGTCATTCCAGAGCCAGCTCCCGCCACACTGCTGGGCTGTGAGACGAAGCCTCTGAGTAAGGCCACCCAGTGCCCATGCAGTGGAGCCACCAGGTGAGCTGGGCTCCCTCAGACACACCATGCCCTCTGGCGGGCCAGTGGGCTCCACAACCACCTGTCCTGGGGTGGAAGGGGTACCTCCAGAAGTGAGTTCTGATGGGGCTGCCTGGGGGCTGTGGCTCTGAGGCTGGCCTCTGAGGGGACCCACCAGGAGGAGACTCACCCACTGGTGTCCATGCTCTGTAGTCGTTGAAACAAGGTCTCAGAGAGGCATGGCCGGCTGACCTCGGTGGCTCTCAGATTCTCACTCAAGAGGGGCACCTCCTTGGCCTCACATGGCCCGGCAGATAAAGGGATGTTTCTTGGTGGCAGTTCAGGTGGAGATGGAACACCTTCTACCCAAGAGAAGAGCAGAAATGTCATTCGGATTAAGCTTTAGCTTCTCTCTGGATCACTCGCCTACAGAGAGGGCCGCGTAGCTGATGCACTATGTCCTCTGAGCAGTGACCTCGCAGGCCACTGCACCCAAATGCAAAACCCATCTGTGCCCACACTGCCCCTGTCATCCCCATCCCCTCACTGCCTCCCTGACTGGACGGGGAGCCCACTGAGGCCAGGGGCCTAGTCTTAGTGGTCTTTGCCTTGGGGGGCCTAGCATGGTTTGTCCCATTGAGGCACCCAGCAAACACTTGACATTTGGAGTCCAATGGCCATGCCAGGCAGAGCGCCTGGCTTTGGGCAGGTGGAGCCCGCAGCCCTAGGCAGCTCAGCAGAACGGCCAGCTTTCCAGGCGGAAGCAGGCCCTGAACCAGGCAGAGAGAGGCCCCATTCCCAGAACAGGAGGAGCAGGGTGGGGAGCAGGCAGGCCGACACCAGCTCATCCCTCTCCTACCTTGCCCCCTTTCTCTGCTTTCTCTCCAGCCTCTGCCCTCCTTCTCCCCTGAACCCCAGGCCCTCAGAGACAGATAAATAAATAAATAAATAAATAAATAAATAAATAAATAAATAAATAAATCAAAGCAACTGAGGGGCCTTCCTTCACAAGGGAACTGAAATACGACACAAATGACTTGAACTGGCCTGGGAAGTGAAACTCCTGCCCATTCACCTTTAGGAGGACTTCCACCCTCCACACCGCACATGGGCGAGGGTCCTGAGCCCCTGTATCCAGGACCTCTGCCTGAGCCTCTCCTCACACCAAATGGCCGCCCCACGGCCTTGGCCACAGAGCCACCTCTTGGAAGGATCAGCCCTCACTTCCTCTCCCGCGGGGCTCTCTGGCTGTTTAGATGGTTGAATCTGTTATGAGCCCCACGGGGACTGCAGCGCCTTGAGACCTGGGCTTCATTTGGGGAAGTAAAGCCTGCAGTTGGCAGACACTGGTTCTCCTTCTGGCTCTTACAGGTCTCGGGACTTTCCCAGATGGCCATCCCCAGAGGGGCAGAAAAGCTGGGCTGGGGCTGCAAGGCACGTGAGGACACTCGTGTGGAGGGCATTTCTGCAGGATGGTCGCTCAGTGCCAAGGCCAAGGGCAAGCACATCTGGGGGACGTCTGGGGGACATTCGCTGTGGCACAGCCCTGGTGAGTGACCCTGGACTCACACATGGACAGGTCGACTCTGACTACTTCACAACTGAGGGCACCTCTTACTGGGCTGAGGGAGGGAGAAGAGACGTGGCCTGCCCGGATCCCCCTCAGCCTCCACGGCTGTGGTCTTTTGGAAACCCTTTGCCTGGCCCTGCCCTCTCCACTGAGCTGATAAGGCCGCCTTGAGAGTTCACCCTCAGAGACAGTGGGTGAGCTGTGTAGCCACTCAAAGTGGGTCGCCAGGAAGCAGGGAAGAAGGTGGGTGGGGACCCACAAGCCAGCCCATGGCAGTGGGATGAGAAGGGTGTCTAGTACATGGCTGGCAGCAGCCTGCCAGGGACAGGAGGGGAGACAGCCAGGGACCTCAGCATCTCTGCTCTAATCTGCCCTCCCTTGGGGGCTACCCTGGGGGGCCTGGTTGTTTCCAGGCCCTGGAATTTAGAAAGAGCCCTGACCTTCTAAATTGAAGGGTTCAATTCAGTATCTCAGGGTTTTCTTTTAGGAAGTAAACTTTTAGGGGGGACAGAAGAGAAGGATGCCACCCAGATGTGCTGCCAACTGCAGGGCCTTCTCTGCCAGGTCTTGTTCTGTTCTGTCTGTCCCTCTGTGGCTTACAGGGCAGGGCAGATTCACACATGCTTTTAAGGGTCTGTACGTTTTATTTTATTTTATTTTATTTTAATGATGACAAAAAGAAACACCTTTCTTTCCTTTCCAGTTAGCAGCAAGGATTTCCCCTCCTTCACTTTTTTCCCAGTGAAATGCAGCTAATTATTTTGATGATGATGGCACCTGCATTTATTGAGCACTTACTATGTACTAGGCTCTGGGCTCTATGTTTAGTGACTCATTTGATGACACCCTGAGAGGTAGATATTATTTTTACTGTCTCTTTAAGAGAAGTCTGTGGTTCAGAGAGGTTAGTAATTCACCCAAGGTCACACTGCTAAGAGGCTGAAGAGTAGGAAGCCCAACCCAGGACTATCTTGCTCCAGAGCCTATGTCCTTACTTGTCCTTAACCACTGTGTCACACTCTCTCCCCCCTGATAATCAGACCCACCTAATCTATGAACACTTGTAGTGAGAGAAACACGCCACCTCTGCCCGGTGTTCCTTCCTACCTATCTCCTCCTCTGGCTCATCACCGGTGTCCTCTTCCTCCAGTGGCACAGGATACTGCAGGTGGGTGACCAGACCCATGTTTTCCTTCTTGTAGAACTCGATGAGCTGGTCCAGCTTGGTGAAGAACCTCATGGGGACACCTTCAGATGCCTGAGCACAGAACCCCAAACAAAAGCATGGTTGACTGGCTGGGACATCACCCAACCACAAAGGCCACCTGCAGCAGAGACCAGGGGGCTGAGGCCACCTGCAGCAGAGACCAGGGGGCGACCACGATCCAGAAAAAGCCCTGGGCATGCCTGCCTGCCACGCCCACACCCTCACATCCTGTGACCAGCAGCCCCCAAGAGCCAGTCTGCAAAAGGCACAAATAGGACAGTTGGAAAGATTTTTTTCTTTTAGTTTAAAAAAAACCTTTTATTTAAAAAAGTGTTTTATTATACAAGTAATATATTTTCATTATGGCAAAATTAGAAAATACAGAATTTTTAAAAATAATTTTTTATTGTTGAAAGTATTACATATGTCCCCGTCCCCCCCCCTCCCCCATTGACCCCCTCCAGCTTATCCCCTCCTCCTCCACCCCAGGCCTTCAGCACCCTCTTGTCTGTGTAAGATACAGATTTTTTTTTGGTAAAAATAGAAATCACCTGTAATCCCACAACCTTGAGAGAACTTTTCAATAGTTTAGAATGTTTTTTTAGACTCTCTCTCTCTCTCTCTCTCTCTCTCTCAATCTCTCACTCTCTCTGTGTGTGTGTGTGTGTGTGTGTGTGTGTGTTTGGCGGAGAAGTTATCCCTCCACCCCTCTGAAAAAAATCACTTATTTTTAAACTCAGGCAAAATCTATTCTAGCAATTATTTGGCTTTTATTCCTATATTGTTTCATTTACCATACTTCTGTTTTATCAAAGCCCAGAAGATGAGTTAGCACAAAAATCTTCCCTGATTTGTATCTCTGTTGCTGATGACAGAGGAGCCAGGTGACAATTCCCCAGGGCTGTTCAAATGCCCTGGGGCCAGTTCTTCCTCCAGTTCTGTGACTTCAGCAGGAAATTCCAGGAGGTTCAGGGGCAGTCAGCTCCTCTTGCTGAGGCTCTGCTTAGCTGAGACCCCACCCCAGGCCCCACCCCTATTGGTTCCCCCTGAGGGGTTATCAGGCAGCAGGGTGGATGGGACAACTCCCAGCAGAAGACTTACATTCTCATCAATGCTGTACCCTATAGCTCCTTACCCAACAGGTCCCAGTGTCCTATCGAGCCTCCCTGTCCAGTTCCTTGCCTGGCATCCCCTGTCTCGAAGAGTGGCACTGTCATCTCCCCATTGGCCTAGCCAGAAATCCAGAGGCATCTTGGACTTCCCCTCCCTCTGGCACAAAGGGCAAAGGTAGACAGTGAGGCAGGGTGTCCCTGGTCCAGCCAGGGAGATGCTGAGCAGGGCTGCAGCCTTGGGTAGGGGAGGAAGATGCAGCTGGGCTCCAGAGAGGGGCCTGGACACAGGGATGAGTACCAAGGAGGTACCCCTCTCTAGTGGGGCTTCCTTGGCCTCGAAGGGGCACAGCACCCTTGGTCCTAACACTGAGTGCCTGTGATTCACCCTTGTTATCATAACCACCATCAGGTCAAAGACAGTCACGCGATTTTAAAATGAGTTGAGAAGGTGCCATCTTTGGAGTTGGAGGTCAGGGGTCCAACTCTCCCCTAGGGACTGCCAGCTGCCTTCTTACTGAAGGGACTGGGTCCCATCGCTGGTGGGAAAGGAGGCCAATAGGCAGAAAGGGAGGGGGTGGAAAGTCCACCCTGGTGAACCAGCAGGGTCTAGGGCTGTGTGTGGCTGGGTCGTCGTGACTCATTCACCTTTAAGCCGGGTACCTCCTGCCCTAGCATGACTGGGCCCAGCAGGGAGGATGGGGCGGTGCTCTGGTGTGAGGGTCTTCAGGGCTACAGGTAAGAGGCATTGGGAGAGAAGACTAGGATGGATGACCCAGACCCAGACCTCGGGGAATGGACCAGGACTCAAACCTGTCCCCAGCCCTTCCTTATTCCTGGTGGTTAACCCCACGTTGCAGTGAGGGTACATTTGCCTTCAACGAACCCACCTCAACCTCTCAGCTTAACCCAGGGCTTTCCCTTTGGCATCTCTTTCTCTCTCCAAGTGTGTTTGTATGTGCATATACACAGCACGCGTGTCTAAGTCTGTGCAGGAAAGGTGTGTGTGTGCTTGAGTGTGCGTGCTTGAGTGTGCAGCTCAAGTTATTCAGTACATTTGTAGAAAGTTTAACAAAAGGGTTTTAAAAAGTTCTTTTTAATAAATTCTCTTGTTTTCACACAGCCCCCTGCTAAGCAATCTCCTTCAGGCATTATTGAACCAGAAATATCTGAGTAGGGGCAGCCAGGCCTTCTAGAAAGTAACTTAAATAGGTTCGGCACCAAAAATGAGCAGAATAACAAAAATAATTTGCCATGACGCAAGATCAATGAGCTTGACTTCATTAAAGCAGTCGTGATAAAAGCATCATCCTGCCAAAGAATGGGCAGCTAGTGATGACAGGCCTTTAGGCGTGTGGGGAAAGGATTTGAAAATATCAGAGAAAGTCAAAGTGAAAAGAAGGGTATGTGAGTCTGAAAGAGGGTTCTCAGCCGGGGAATAGGTGTTTGAGAGAGCACGTAGGATGTGGGAATTTAAGGTGCTGGTGCTAAGACATTGTTTTACATACTGCTAAAACGCTAACATGCAAACTACCATACACAGTCAATTGTGGCCACATTTTATTTCAGAGACATGAAAAGATAAAGGTTCTAGAACTGATGAAATATGCAGTGTACTAAGCATGCAGAATAATAGAACACTCTAAAGTTAACCAAACCCCCCAAATAAATAAAATTAATCTAACCCCTACAAATACAATGGGGTACGAGGACCCGGAGGCCCAGACTGGGGGTGGGTGGGTGAGGAGAGCAGTCTAGACCGGTGATGGGGGCTCCACAGGCCCTGCACAGACAGGAGCAGCCAGTCAAGGAATTCTTATTCCTAAGCGGGGCCTAGAAAGACCCTCTGTCAAGGCAGGATGGCCAAGAGGGCAGGGAGGGGGCCAGTGAGACTCTGGGTCTGCAGAAAGGGCAGCTTCACCTGGGCGTGGCCTAACAAACCGGCCAGTCAAAGCGAGAGGAGGGAGTTGGGCCTTCTGGTGAATAGTGCATTGACCATGGGCTGGTGGGAGCATGGGGCTCCGTGGGGATGATCCAGTGCATGTCCACCTGACTGTGCACCTGTCGCCTGATGTACCCCAGATGGTGCTGCAGCACCCGGCAGTTGGAGGTGCTCAGCAATCAATGGTTGGATGGACTTGCTGCATTTGGAGCCAGGAGAGATGGCGTGATTGTACCCCAGGCAGGTCAGGGACTGGGCATGCAGAGAAAGGGCACAGGGGAAGGTAGATAGCAGGGAGCACCCCTCCCCTCACCACTGTCTTTTCAATCATTTAAAATGCAAAATGTCCAAAAGAAGTATCATGTATATCAGTCAAGTCCTGGCAGGAAGCAGATGTCACATGAAACTGGGGAGTTTGGGGAGAATTTAGTGGACAGGGTGTAGGGATACCAATAAGAGGGGTGCCACACCCCAGAGCTAGCACCAGGGAGCAGTTACCACCCTGGGACAGGCCACAGGGGAGGGGGAGGCATGGGAACTGGAGAGGGTGGCCTTGCAGGTGCTGCACCCCCCTGGAGCTGGAGCTGGGCAGGATGGCCTCCACCTTCTCAGCACCTGACTGTGCCCCGCCCCCGGCCAAGCCCAGCTGGAAAGGAGGGGCCCGGACAAACAGCCGCCACTCAGCACGGCAAGTCCATGGGAGAAGAGCCTGTTTGTCCTGCAAGCACAGTCAGTGCTCACACCAGGAGGGGAACCACATTTGCTGCCAGGGAGGGGGTGGCCCTTGATCCTTAACGGTCAAGGCCTCCAGACTTTGTTCCTCATTCCATAGCCACTGGCTTCCTGAAGAGATTTATCAAGTCATTTTGAAACAGAGAAGGAAACCCTGACACCCTAGCCGTTCGCTGTGAACGTGAGCCCAGCACAGGGACAGACACTCCCAGGGCAGTGCCTACGGGTGACTGCATTTCTGCTCTGCGACAACTCTCCCGGCACCGGAACGAACTCCTTGTCTTCGGCAGGTACCTGGAGCACATAACCAAGGCGCCATTTTGAACAGCAAAGAGCAGCATTTCCTAGTTCAGTCGGCTTGTTAACAACTTGCGATGTGCAAGGCACAGAGCAGACGTCCCTTTGGGGTTTATGAGTCAACAGAATGGACATGAATTTATTTATGTTCATCACCAAAGTCACACAGAACACAATGTGATAGGGGTTAGCTCAGATGGTGAAACAAAATACCCATCTCTTCTCCTGCCTCCCATTAAAATCTTTCCAGCACGGTCATTTCCACGAAGGCCCTGCAGACAGCGCCCCACCAAGCCTGCATCCCCACAAGCTTAGAAATCCTGGAAGGAATGAGACCCTGCTCAGCCCAGCCTCATCTAGTCCCCCAGACCCCTTGCAGCAGGGGTACGGACAGGCCCTGTGGCTGTCTGGGGAGATGGGCACGTTGCATAAAACGGACCTGATGGTTGAAAAGTTGCAGGAGACAGAGACGTGGATTCCAAGTGGGGTCCTGTAGGGAGGGGCCCCTTTTCCTGATGGCTTCACACCTGAGCCAATACTCCTGGGGAAGGTACAGGGGAAGGGGAGAGGGCCACCTCCAGCCCTGGGTTGGAGAAGAGACCACCTCTGGGGTCTTCAGAACAAAGGACAGCTAACATCCAGTCTGTTGGAGGCTCTGGGCTGTGAATTCTGAAAAATGATGTTTCTAGAGACAGCTGTTGGCCTGTGACTTTCAGACACCCTGCAAAGGTGGGGGAGGGGCAGGGAGGCTGGAAGGCTGAGCTCTCCCAGGGGGTAATTTTACTTCCAGCACTGTCCGCTGTCCTAAATGGGAACCGAAAGAGGCACCTCGCAGGGGGAAGCCCGCACAGGAGCGGGTGGGAGCCGAGGGGCACTGCACAACACCCTCCTCAAGGTTCTGCCAGCCTTTGCTTTAAATTAACAAGCATATACAAGCACTGTGGAAATTTTACAAATGATTGAAAACTATTAAGTATCATTATCCCACTGTGGCAAAGCATTTTTCCACATTCAATAAGAAAGCCACTAGAAAGGTCTTAAGCAGGGTGACAATACCATTTGGCTGCTGTGGAGAGAATGGCAAGGGTGGTTGTGGGTAGCAGATGCCATTCTTTTCTATTTTTCTGTGGAGGTGGGAAAGGTGTTGGAGGCCTCGGGGGCAATGGGGAGGGCAGAGCTGGTTTCAGGCTCAGAGCCCCCAGACCCGGGGCTCCCACCCATCCAGGGAGGCACCGCACGGATGGGGCAGAGAGGCGCCCAGCCTGTGCCCTGAGCATCACTCCTGCCCCCGAGGCTCTCAGCCGAGGCCCGGCAGTGTGTCCTCCACTCAGAGATCAGCTCAGTGGGGGCTGGGCACCACCTTCCCGTCCACCTCTCACTGTCAGAGGTTGGAAATTATCTATATCTTAACCTGGACAGTGATTACATGTCAGCTAGAGGCCCCCAGTCTCCTAGAGGCCCCCATTCTTCAATCTCCTCCTCTGTGTAGGCCTTCAGACCTCTCTGGCTGGGCCAATGGGGACACCTTTCTGAGCTATACGCTGTAATAAAAACAGGATGGCTCCAGAGAATGCGGGGTGGATGGAGGTCAAGTAGGAACAGGCCGAGGAGGAGGCCGGCCCTCTCAGAAGTGTGCACCCAGAGGTGAAGAGTTGAGTGGGTGAGACGAGAACCAGGAGCGCCCTCTGAAGATGGAAGATGAGTCCGCACGTTAACTGTCTGCAAGTGCTGCAGGACACAAAGAGCTGTTCTCACACCCCTAAGGGAGACTGACTGCAAGATGAGAGTTTAACTCTAAGATTGTCTTTAGGACCTGATCAACCCACAGTTCCAGCTGCCACAGTGAAGCCGGCTTGGGCAGAAGCAGCCGAGGCCCCTGCAGGAGAGTGAGCATGGAGGGCAGAGGGCAAGGGCGAACCTCTGTGGGCGCTCTGGTTGAAAAGACAACCCACTGAATGGGAGAACATATCTGCCAATGATGCATGTGACAAGGGGTTAATATCCAAAATTTACAAAGAACTTATGTAACTCAACACACACACACACACACACACACACACACACATCAAACAATCCAATTAAAAAAATGGCCAAAGGACCTGAATAGACACTTCTCCAAAGAGGACATACAGATGGCCAATAGATATATGAAAAGATGCTCAATGTCAGTAATCATCAGAGAAGTGCAAATTAAGGCCACAATGAGATATCACCTCACACCTGTCAGAATGGCTATCATCAATAAATCAACAAACAACAACTGTTGGTGAGGATGTGGAAAAAAGGGAACCCTTGTGCACTATTGGTGGGAATGCAGACTGGTGTAGTTACTATTGAGAACAGTATAAAGTTACCTCAAAAAATTAAAAACAGAGCTACCATATGAACAAAATAAACTAACAAACACAATAGAAGCAAACTTATAGATAGAGAACAGATTGACAGCTGTCAGTGGGGATGGGAGTTTCAGGTCTGGATGAAAAAGGTGGATTAAAAAACACACGTAAAAAACACTCATAGACACAGACAACAGTATGGTGATTACCAGAGGGGAAGGGGGTGGGGAGGTAGAAGAGGGTACAGGGAAATAAATGGTGATGGAAGGAGACTTGACTTGGGGTGATGAACACACAATACAATATACAGATGATGTATATAGAATTGTACACCTGAAATCTATATAATTTTATTAACCAATGTCACCCCAATAAGTTCAATAAACATGTAGCTCCTGTAACCTAGCTCATTTAATTATGTGTGAACATACACTCGCGCGCGCGCCCAAAGGTTAGACGGGTTTAAAAGGCATTTTGTCTAAAAGCATCAGGTTGTTTTTTGTTGTTGTTGTTGTTTAATATATTTTTATTGATTTCAGAGAGGAAGGGAGAGATAGAAACATCAATGATGAGAGAGAATCATTGATCAGTTGCCTCCTGCATGCCCCCTACTGGGGATCGAGCCCACAACCCAGGCATATGCCCTTGACCGGAATTGAACCCAGGACCCTTCAGTCACCAGGCCTACGCTCTATCCACTGAGCCAAACCAGTTAGGGCTGTTTTTGTTTGTTTGTTTTAAATTTTATTCCTGGTCCATATCCTTCCAGAGGTTTCTGTACAAAAATAATATCTTGGAAACATCTTTGAGGCTCAGATAACCATAATAACATTCACATACCAAAAACAGAAAGACAATCACAGAATCTCCCGGTACGTGTGGACAGAGGTGAAGTAGTAGCCACAGCCCCACAACCAACCACATGGTGGGTGCAGACTCTGGGTGGATGTGAGAGCTCTTGACACTGACCAGAGGGGAGGGGCAGCACCTGCTTTGATCACACAGGTTTTGCGGGCTGGGGCGGAAATCAGGTGCCCTGGGCACTGTGTGGCTGAGCTGGGCTCCTGCAACGGTCCCATTCGCGGACAAGCAGGTCAGGTTCTGTTTTATAACTAGGAAAAGCGAGAGACTGAGAGGGTGGGGGTAGGCAGAGGACTGGGCCAGGTGTGCTAGATATGGACTTCTGGGGAGCCAAAGCTGGCAGACTGGTGGACAGAGCTTTAGGCACCTGGCACAGAGCCCCAGGCAGGGACAGGGACCCTGGGGTTCTCATGGTGCACAGGGGCTGTGTGGAGTTTCTTCAAGTGTCTTGCCACACAAGCAGCAGCTGATGAAGGAGAGAGGGACAACGCCACGTGGCTCCTGCAGCTGGCCGGCCAGTGGAAGGCACATGAGGGGTCTTCCAGGATGGCCTAGAGCTATTCTTGGAACCTTCTGAGGGGGCCGCTTTTTGGCAGTCAGACCGCAGAGCGCTGGAGCTGCCACGTTTTGGAAATGGCCTGGTGTAGGCCCGTGGGCTGGAAGGCTGTGGGCTGGAATGGCATTGATGGGCAGAGGAGGTGGGTGGGGAATGAGGACTTTCCAGGTCTAGGGGAGTGGGGTCTCCACCTTTCCTCAGGTCTTGTTTTGAAACAGTGACGGGTCCCCTGAATCAGTCACTTAGGACACAATGTAGGTCATGGTGGCAAGCACACAGTTCTTGTCGTGTCCTGTGTTGGGGCAGGGGAAGGTCCATCTGAAGGGTCTCCTCTTTGGCTCTTCTCTGTTGAGGACCCCCCCCCCCCAATGGAAGGAACTGGAACTGGGCCAGGTGTGCTAGGTATGTTATCTAATTTATATTCTGTCTAATATTACAGGTGGCTACCATAGCTCCAGTGTATAGATGAGGAAACTGAGGCTCAGAGACATCTACAACTTGCCTGGGTGGTCAGAGACATTGTCAAAAGAGCAGAAACTCAGGGGACATTTCAAGATAAAAAAAAAAAAGAGGCTGTGGGTGGGCATCCACGACTTGCTAGTTAGATAGGAGGGGGTGTAGGAGCTGCCAGCTCGGGTAGAACCAGGCAGTTAGAGATTCTCCCAAAGACTCAAGCCTCCAGCTCAGGGGTGGGTTGGGTGGTGTGAAACCCGGCATGTGGGAGAAGCTTGTATCTTGGGAGGCAGCAGGCCTGCCCTCCAGGCGGTGATGGCTGGTGGAGATGGTGCAGAGGCTGGCATTTGCTGTCTGTGCACAATCCTGTCTCCACTGGCCTGCCCCATGGCAGGGTCCCCAAAACCACATGTCTAGGGCTTGGAGAGGGTGACAGATGACACCAGGCTCATTCGAAGTCCTTTTTGTGCACAAGGGAGCGATTCGAAGGCTCTGGGAGGAGGCATGAAGCTTAAAGGAAGAAAGTGGAAACTGCCAAGCCTGCCAAGCCCCACCCACCAGCTGTCGCCAGTGGAACATCACTGCTCTCTGCTCCTAGCAGGCTGCCCACAGGACCCTTTCCACCAGGATTGGTGGGCTTGGAACTCGGGTGGGTTCTGTCTTACACTCAGCTGGCAGGCGCGTCTCCCACCTACCACGTTGCCTCCAGCCCCCACTTTCAGAAGCTGGGCTCTTCAGCTTCTCTCTTGCTTTGTTTTGGGCAGACTTCCCAGAACAACTTGGCATAGGCTTTGTACTCACTTTGAAATTCATATCCCTCCCAGATTCTCAGAGCTAACCCCTTCCTTGGACTTGTAATCCCTCACGAGGCCCCAACAGAACCGGCAGCCACAGCAGCCCTGCCCAGTGCACTCTCCCAATGGGGAAACCTCAATGCTAGGTCAGCTCCCATAGGCTGTTCGCTTTGTCGCCTGTCAGCTGGGATCCCCATGGGAGCCCCAAATCTCTGCCTTTCACTCCCAGATACCTGTGCATGGGAGTAAGTGCTGAGCTTTCCTCAAAGACCTGTGTGTCTTACAAAGTGCTTTGAACCTCTGACATCAAAGGAGCTACAGGCTGGGAAATTCACACCTCAGCTGGTACTGAAATGACAGCGCTGAGATGTGTCCTCTGAGGTTGGTGGTGTCACCACAGTCCTTGTAAGGGGGTAGGGCACGACAGTGCTCTCTGCCAGCACTGTGGTCTAGGTGTGTAGACAGTGGAACTCTCATCTGGGGACCTTGAGCCCACAGTGAAGATGCAGGGAGAGGATGAACTCTCTGTCAGTAGAATCACAATCGAATGTATGCCTCACACCTAGCATCACAGTCAGGTTGACAGCTAACTATGGAAAAGGTTGCTGTGCTTTCTCCAAGAGCTCACATAAACAGAAGCCCGGAGAGGAGGAAGGAGGCAGTGGCAGAGTGCGTCTTTCCTGCTATAGAACTTTGCAGCCACATCCTCATCATGGCACCTTGCGACATCTTGCACTCAAGAATTCATGTCTTTGTTCCACTGAGGTTGGGCTTGGCTATGTGGCTTGATTTGGCCAAGGCAATGTGGGCAAAAGTGCCAGTTCTAAACTTTGGGCTTCACCGGTATTGTGGGTTTCTGCTTGCCCCTCCTGGGCCCTGGTGATCTGTCACCGAGACCCTCCGGCCCTTCAGTGTGGGCCAAGAATAAAGACATGAGGAGCAGACCTGGACCTGACTGGAAACCTGGAGTCCAGCTGAGTCCAGGAGAGCCCAGCTCAGATCAGCCAGCCACAGCTGACCTGCAGACCCAGGAGAGGAAAATAAATGTTTATTAACTACTGAGATTTTGAGTGTTTGTTACAAAGCAAACACTGATAAATACAAATTTGAAGGGAAGAATGGACTTTTCCTGAGTCTTCCTCTTATTGAAACTTTATGACATAATTATCTCCATTTATCCACAAAGAAGCTGAAACTTCAAGAGATTTGGTAACTTGTTTAGTGTCATACAACTTGTTTCATTAGCAGGACTTCACCCCCACAAGGGACAAATCTTCAAGTTCTGTGTCCTCATTCCCAGCGTGTAGTCTCCTAGAGGCCCCCATTCTTCAATCTCCTCTTCTGTGTAGGCCTTCAGACCTCTCAGGGCCCCATCATCTTTCTGACAAGCCTGAACCCCATTGTGGCCACCAGAGACCTGCCCCATGTCACCCTCCACTCCCTGTGTAGGCCTTCTCTGTGACTTAGGATCAGGTCCCCAGTCCACCTCCTGCACCTGAGCAGGGCTGGAATAAACCAGAGCCTGGCGGCTCATCTAGCCACAGGCAGCCCACACCTAGTTATTAACCTCTTACCATCTGCCCCACCTGGGGCTCGGCCATGGGCATTCAGCAGGGATCCACACAGACCCAGAAAAAAGACATGAGACAATAAACAACGAAGTAAATAATTACAAGGTGCAGAGGCTGTGTGGGCAAGCCAACATTTTGGGAGGTTATTATTACAAGGGGACTTAGCCGAGTGGGTCAGGAAATTATTTGTTAAAGAGGCAACACTTACGCTGAGATGCAAAGGATGGTAGCAGTTGTCTAGACAAAGAGCAAGGGAGCAGCTTGTGCCAAGTCTGGGTGTTCATATAAATCTGTGGCTATAGTTAGGTCCTTCAGCGAATGCTTTTGGTGTCCTACACTGTTCCTCTAGATCCCTTACTGCTCTGTGCTCCCAACCTCCCTCTTCTGGGAGCTCTGTGCTTCACTCCTAAAGGCTTCAACCTGTAACCTGAAATGATTATCCTTGGGCACTGGGGCAACCTCATTCCTAGGGACATTGAGAAGAAACTGGGGAGCTCTATGTTCCCTGGGCCCACCCCAGGTAGCCAACATGTGCCTGGAGTGTATGTGCAAAAGCCCAGCTCTTTGCCTCAATGCAGGACAAATCCTAAGGTACATTCACACTTCAGAGCTCCTTGTGGGATTAGGCAGGTCTGAGGCTTCACCTGAAAATGCACCTTTGCTTGGCCTCTCTCCACTGTCCTGAATCCTTCTCGCTCTTACTGGTTCTCCTGGAAGCCATTCTTTAGTGAATTACTGGTACCCAAGCTCGGGGTCAGCTTCTGGGAGAACTTGACCTATGATGGTCAACTCTCAAATCAGTCCTTTTACTTGCCTATTTCAAGCCCTCCCTCAACAGCTGATCCAAGGATTTATCCTCAGGCCTTTCTCCAAGAGCAAAGAATCGGGAACTCCTCCCCACTTTATGGAGGAATTGATCAGATTTGTACTCCTTAGCTTCCTTCCCAAACATGGCTACCTGTGAGGACCAATACTCCCACCTCCCCCGGTCCCACCCCTGCCCCGGGGTTAACACACATGCTGCCTTAACTTCTGCACAGACCAGTTCCAAGCCCACCATGTAGCTGGGCCTCTGGCCCTGTGAATCCTTTAGCCAGTGACAAAGGAAAAAAGATGCCCTAGATGAGACTGGGCACACACAAAACCCAGCATCTACAAAATGCCTCATGTATTTACCTGCATGTTGAGAATGAACGAATGAAAAGATGAATATTTTTTGAGTATCCAAACAACCTGACTTAAGTTTCTGTTGGTCTTCCCATTTTACAGATAAAGACTCTGAGGCTCAGAAGGGCCCAGTGGCTTTCCCTGTAGGTGACAGCACCAGGACTTTGGATCCTTCACTGTAAGTTCTGTGCTCCTGGACTCCGAAAGGTTGCCATTCTCCCATTTCTCTGCCTGTGTTCTGGCACCCGGGTATGAGGCAAGCAAGCTATTTTGAACTAATGGATGTTATATATTTTAAAGTCCTCTCTCCTGTCATTCCTCCCTTAAAGTCTGTGTTTATAGAGAATCCCAGGAGTGCAGACCAGTGCAGCCATTCTGCTGAGCCATCAGACACAACGTAGACAAATTAAATATGTGTATACCCTATGACGCAGTGATCTCACCCCTGGCTCACGTTGGGCCATCTATATGGAGGGTCATCACAAATTTGCAGTGGCAGAGACCTGGAGGGAAACTGGGTGCCCACGATTGGGATAGCAGACAGGTAAGATGTGCTCAAGGAGGACATGGGTGCTAGGCAGCAGCCAGAAACAAAGATTAAATGTATACGCAGCCACATGGAAGCTCTTTAAAAGATCCTTAAATGAAGAAAGTAGAAATCAGAATAAAAGCTATGAAATCACCTCAGTGAATTAAAAATGCATGTACACAAAACAGCAATAAACACTTTAAAAGAACACATTCAAATAAAGACACCCACTCAAACAGTTGCCTGTTAAAGGAAGGGTTATGTAAGTGCACTATGGGGATAGAAGGATCAAACCAGTGGTAAAGACCTTGCTTTACAGTGAGATTGCACTGCTGCACAGCAGTTTTGCTCATGAGGCCCGGTTGCGAAAGATGGGTTCTTCACTTGGGTTCTTCACTTTGTTGTGACCTTTCTGATTGGACTTGAATTACCAAAATCTTCTGTGTCTGTTTCTACCTTGGTCAAGTATGGAGGAAGGACTTGGCAAGGGGAAGTAACATTTAGTTAGAAAGCAGTGTGGTCCATAAGTAGGAGCACAAAATCTGAAGCCTGACACGAGTGAAGCAGGCAGGGTGTAAGACAGTAGGGAGAGCTGGGGACTGTGGCACATTGAAGAAATGTCCTTTTAAGGGATTGGCTTCCACTTAGCTCCAGTTTTATCCCCATGGGGTAACATAGGCCTAGAGTTGTTAGAATTTCAGAATATTCAAGCGAAGGTAAAAATCCAGATTCTTAGATAAAATCTCAGATTTTTAAATGCTTGCACCTAACTTTTTAAAAACACCATGTGAGCTACAAATTCAAATCCTAACCTCACCACTAACAAGCTGTGTGACCTGGAATATGATATTTAACTCTCTAAGGCTCAGCCAATTTCCTCATCCATGAATGAAGATTCTAAGTCCTACTCAACCATATGTTTAATTGAGCTCATATATCCCTGGCCAGTGTGGCTCAGTTGGTTTGAGTGTCATCCTGTACACCAAAAGGTTGTGGGTTCCATTCCCAGTCAGGGCATACACCCAGGTTGTGGGTTTGATTTCTGTTCGGGGTATGGACGGGAGGTAACTGATCAATGTTTCCCTCTCACATTGATGTTTCTCTCTCTCTCTCCCTCTCCCTTCCACTCTCCCTAAAATCAGTAAAAGCATAACTTGGGTGAGGATTTAAAAAGCTCATATAAATCCAGGGCAAGGCTCTCAGTCAGGAAGTCATTATCACCATGGAGCACCTGCTGTGTCCCTGCTGTGTGTTGAATATGCTAATATATGATCAACTCTTATTTTTCAGATAAAAAAAAACCACTGATGCTCAGAGGAGTGGAAAATTAAGTAGAAGAGTCAGGTATAAAAAATATATCCTCGCCCTAACTGGTTTGGCTCAGTGGATAGAGCGTCGGCCTGTGGACACAAGGGTCCCAGGTTCGATTCCGGTCAAGGGCATGTACCTCAGTTGCGGGCACATCCCCAGTAGGGAGTGTGCAGGAGGCAGCTGATCAATGTTTCTAACTCTCTATATCTCTCCCTTCCTATCTGTAAAAAAATCAATAAAATATATTATATATATATATATCTCCTCCCCAAATGTGATTAAAAAAAGGATGGGAAAAATGGAAGAAAATAACTTATAAGCAAGGGTTTGGGGATTTAATGGGCTCCAAGTGAGGCAGAAGTGATTATTAACCTGCTAATGAGACACCAGAGTCTCTAATAAAGACACCTACAGTCCCAGCAGCATGCAGACTTCACCAGGACAGCAGCAGGTATGCGTTTACAATACCCAGGCTGGTGTGAGCTGCTGCTGGCTTATGCCAGCTTGTGCCAACCTGTGCTGGCTCAAAACCCAATTTTTCCAGAACACCAAGAGCTGGTTGTTAAATGTGGCCACCATGGTGAGAGTATTTACACCGCAGAAATTGGCAACCACTGCAAATCAGGCTTTGTTTTCTTCCCTGAGGAACTGGTTGTCAAATGTTTGCCACTGCAGGTAGCCCAGCGACATGGACTACTTAGGCAAAATCATCCCTTCAATTCTTACAGGCCCTAGCCTGACCTTTCTGCACATGGACCTTTCTGTCGGCATGGCCCCTAGAAGAAATACTGGGTCAGGAAAAAACATCGTTGACACAAGATGGGTAATAACTCGTCGGGGGAAATGTGGAGGGGGTTATTGTTCAGTTAGGAAAAATACTTTTTCACTTAAAGATGGCAAAAGCCTAGAAAATGGGAAGCTTCCAGTCTGCCTTCATGGGTAGGTAGGATTATCTGAGACTGGGAGAAACTGGAAAGGGATAATAGCAAAGTGTTGGTAAGATGGAGTGACAAATGTGAATCCTCCAGCTTCCCAGCAGGGCTCACTCTAGACCTTTGGAGAGGGAGGCTCTGTGTAGGTGATCAGGAGTAGACAGGCCGATTCTGGTAAACATGTGCCCGGCAGAGGAACTGAAAGTCACCGTTTGCAGGCTCCTGCTGCTCTGAGGAAGTGATAAGGCACTCCTGTCATGGGACCGAAGCCCCAGACAGAAAAGGGGAATGCCACTATACCTGCTCTACAAAATCCAAGCCTCATCCCAGGGGAGGACGAGAAGTCTGGGTGAGAGAGCTCAACCACGGGTGCTTGCAACTGGCAGAGAGTGAAGAGGAGGGGACCAGCTGGCTGAAGGCAGGCCAGCAAAGCTGTGGTTTTCACAATAGGTAAGACGGCTCTTCTGCAGTTTATAACTGAGTGAGCATTATGTCCACCCCAGGCATGAATCTAGATCAGGTTACTATGAGTAGGGTTTGTAAGATGTGCCAAAGCAAGCAGTGATCCTAAGAACCAGCAGGAGTTCACTGGGAACAGAACAAGTCAAGTGAACTTGTTTTTCTTATTTTATTTACATAATAGCAGGTCAATGTATGTTTGCTAGCCTAATGAATTGGATCATTTGTTGCATCTGATAGAGATTACAGTTCAATTGCCGACAGAGGCCAGGCAGATTACGCAAACCAGTGGAACAGTATGGAAGTGAGGCAGTAGGGAGAGGTGGGGACTGTGGCACATTGAAGAGAAATACCTCATTGAAAAGGGGATGCTTCCACTATACTCTGTTACATCCCCGAGGGGGTAATATAGGTCTAAGGTTACCAGATGTTCAAATTTTTCAAGGGAGGCTGAAAATTCAGACTATTATATAAAATCATTGAACTCTAAGAAATGCTTTTAACTAGCTCACAATTTCTAAAAACATGTCAGGCAAATAACACCAAACCCAACAGAAGTTGGGCTATGAATTTGTGCTCTTTGACATAATATATATAGATTTCCATAGAGCATTTTGTGATATTCATCTGTGATTTTTGAAGGAATGTGGGCTAGGATGAGACTACACCAGGGGTGGGCAAACTTTTTGACTCGAGGGCCACAATGGGTTCTTAAACTGGACCGGAGGGCCGGAACAAAAGCATGGATGGAGTGTTTGTGTGAACTAATATAAATTCAAAGCAAACATCATTACATAAAAGAGTACGGTCTTTTTTTTTTTTTTTAGTTTTATTCATTTCAAATGGGCCGGTTCCGGCCCGAGGGCCGTAGTTTGCCCACGGCTGGACTATACCAATGTCAGACTGGATATAGGTTTCTGGTACTGTCAGGTTCTCTCTCTCATTTCCATCAGTGATTCAGATTAGGATCTAGGAGGTGGGCTTACCAATGTGTGGCCATCACCAAGCTAGGGGCCATCTCAAATATGCTGGGTGACAGGCAGAACCAAGATGGAACAGAGCTCAGTGGTCTGGAGCAATGGGCTAGGTCAGAGACAAGGTCCCGTTGGGCACCGACCACTGGGAAGTACTTAGCAGCTTCCCATCCTTCCTCCATCCCAAGGTGGGCATGGTTTGGTGGATGCCCTCCTCTTGGCACTCATTTTACTCCTTGTCTTTGATTGGCATCCTCCTTCCAGAGCAGAAACATCTCGGCCATCAGAAACAAGACAATGATGAATGCCATTGCCACTGACCTGCCTCACAGCACTGCAGGTCCAGCCAGAGTGAAACAAACCCAAACGACTCTCCTTTCCCCAAATTAACCATATTGAAAAGAAGAAACAAATCGATCATTATTTGCAGATCACAAGATCATGTACCCAGAGAAGCCAAAAAAAATACATTAAAAAAAAAAAGATTAAGCCCCACCAGCATGGCTCAGTGGTTGAGTGTCGACCTGAATCAGGAGGTTATGGTTCGATTCCTGGCCAGGGCACATGCCCACATTTCAGGCTTAATCTCCAGTGCAGGGCGTGCAGGAGGCAGCTGATCAATGATTCTCTCTTCTCATTGATGTTTCTATCTCTCTCTCCCTCTCCCTTCCTCTCTAAAATCAATAACAACATATTTAAAAAACAACAACAAAAATGATTAAAACTGGTGAGCTAATTCAGAAATACAGGTAAGAACACCCACCGAAAACCATAACTTTCCTAGACATCAATAAAACCCAATCAGAAAACGTCGTGTTTTCTGTTTGCCAAAGTCACTAAAAATTTACACCCAATAACAGGGAAGATGTAAGAACAATATAGAGCCCTGGCCGGTATGGCTCAGTTGGTTGGGCATTGTCCCTATGCACTGAAAAGTTGCTGGTTCAATTCCTGGTCAGGGCACATGCCCAGGTTGTGGGCTCCATCCCTGGTAGGGAGTGTGTAGGAGGCAGGGGATCTATGTAGTGCTCTCACATTGATGTTTCTCTCTCTCCCCCTCTCCCTTCCTCTCTCTGTAAAAATCAATAAAAAATCTTTACAAATAAAAAAGGAACTATATGTAGCAAACATAAACCAAATACAAAAGAACATCTGCATAAATGGAGAGACATGCCATGTTCGCTAATAGGAGAGCTCAGTGCTACAAGGATCTGAGTGACCTTCCAATTAACCCATACATTCAATGCAATTACATAAAAATCCCAACTGTAATTTTTAGGGAACTTTGCAAGCTGATTATAAAATTCCCCTGGAAAAGGACATACATGGGGACCACCAAGGAGTAAAGAGAACAATAAATAAGCATTTGGTTGGATGGTTGGGCACACACACAGTAAAGCCACAGGAATGAAACTGTAGGAACTGGGGCAGGGAAGGTTTACCAGCCAGTGAAACAGAATGAGACCAAAGTCAGATTAGGACTATGGGGGAATATAGCATGTGGTATGACAGCATTTTGAATCAATGGAAAAGGATGGACTGTTTAATATATGGTATGGCTATCCATTTTGGAGGACAGTGTTATAGTCCCTATCTCAGGTTAAACGTAAAAATAAATAAAGAGCTAGACATAAAAGCATGTTACCAAAGTGCTAGGAAAAATGACATTTTACCTGGATAAATAATATTGAAATGAGTGACTCATGAAACCCAGAGTCAATAAATGAAAACATTTGACTATAGAAAAGTTGTAAACTTCCGTATCACAAATGAACTATAAGGAAATATTTTTAGAAGTGACAGACTGGGAGAAATTATTGACAGCATACGTAACCAAAACTTATTATGCAAAACATATGAAGAGCTTTTTAAAGTCAGGTTTTTAAAAAAGGGAAAGACTGGCAAAGAATATAAATAGGCAGTTCACGAGTAAAGAAATATAAAACGGCCAATCCAGGTATGAAAATGTGCTTCTCCTCATTTCTAATGAGGGAAATACAAAATAAAATATTGAGGTTGCATGTTTCACCCACTGTTTGGTGAAAATAGCAGAGACTGTTAATATCCGGGAATGAGAGGAGGTGGGGACATGGTAGACATCACGTGACACCAGACGGGTGCTGGCTCGTTGGAAGAAGCTCTGGCAGGGTGACGTTGCTGTATCTACAGTAAAAATATGCATTCCTACAACCCAGTAATATTTCATCTTGAAGGAAACAGAGGCACACACAAGCCTTGCTTATTGTAGTAATAACCAGAGGAAAAAAGAGGAAATTGTCTAAATGTCTACCCGTGGGAGGATGGTGAACCGTACTGCATGACAGTTAAGCATAAAGTTAAAACACAATAGTTAAAAAATTATAGTTAACAATACTGTGTTGTTTATTTGGAAGTTGCTACAAGAGCAGATCTTAAAAGTTCTCATCACAAGAAAAAAATTCAGAACTCTGTGTAGTGATGGATGTTAACTAAACCTATTGTGGTGATCATTTCACAGCATATACAAATATCAAGTCATTAGGTTATATACCCAAAATGAATACAATGTTATGTGTTGATTACATCTCATGAAAAAAGAAAATAAAATACCCTCCCCTGCCCCACCCCCAAAAGCACAGAGGTATGTGAACTGCCTTGGGGAGATCTGAAAGGCATATTGTTATGGGAAGAAAGAAAATTTCGGGCAATATGTACAACTCATCCTATTTATATTTATATGTATATTTATATGTATATGTATATTTATTTGTATAGGCTCATATCTCTATTTAAATGCACAAAACTGGAAATGCCATACCCCCTTGGAGGAGAGAAGGGTGGGGTTGGAGAAGGCCTGCTTTCACTTTCTGCTCTCTGTGCTTGTTTTGTTTGAACCCATTGCCCTGCCCTAGAGCATCTCTTGGGTTCTGCCTGTAGCCACCATGGGACTGACAGTGGAGGGAGCTGTGTCTGGCATAAGGACTCCAAGCCATGATGTTATTATTAATATGATTACTACTATCTGTTCCTAGGCAATGTTCCCAATAACTGTTTCTTACATTTTAAAAAGTGGAGATATAATTGACATATAACATTCTATTAGCTTCGGTCGAACAACATAATGATTTGCTATTTATATATATAGTGAAATAATCACCACAGCAAGTCTAGTTGACCTCCATCACCACCCAGTGACTTTTATTCCTTGGGATGAGAACTTTTAAGATCTACTCTCTCCACAACTTTCAAATACCATATTTGAACAATACCATATTATTCACTAGAGTCGCCATGCTGTGCGTCACACCCCCAGGACACTTTATTTTATAACTTGAAGCTTGTATCTTTTGACTACCTTCTCCCAGTGATTTTTATTTTATTTTATTAAACATGTTTTTATTGATTTTAGAGAGAGAGAAAGGGAGGTGGAGAGAAACATCAATCGGCTGCCTCCTGCAGGCCTCTACTGGGGATTGAGCCTGCAACCTGGGAACGTGCCCTGACCAGGAATGGAACGGGTGATGCACTGATGACGCCCACCGACTGAGCCACATTGGCCGGGCCATCCACTAATTTTGAAAGGGAATCATAGCATACTTGAAATTTTGCAAAGTTTGTTCTAGTTGACTAGGTATGATGCTATTATTGCCAAATTATTGCAAATCTTCTCTCCCCCAAATATCAGAGGACTGTCAACATTTAAAGAATGCCTCGGTGAGCATCCAAGTGCTTTACATAAAGTATTTGTGACCATTTTTCAAGATGCCAAAAACATTACTGGGTCTGGTAAAATTAAATTTTAGAGAAATGTATTTACATTGACAGGGTCCCAAGAAGCAAGGCCTGTTTCAGCATTGGGGGATTTTAGCTCTATTTTGTATTTTTGGTTTGAACTTCCGCACCCTCACAGGCTACCTTCCTAAGAGACAAAGCAGAGATAACACATGTTGATCTGCAGTAACCCTTCTTCATATAAAAAGAAAAGAAAAGTTAGCCTGAGAGTAACTCCAAGGTCCACGGCAGGCTGTATAGAGAGCAAGACGTGGGCAGCACACAGATCGGAAGTCGGCTACTTCCCCATTTCTCTCAGGACTTGCTATTTGATCTTTCTGCTTCTTCCTGTGCAACCATTTTCACCACGGGGTCAAAATGTGTTTACCCACATCAGCAGGTCAAAGCACGGGGTGGGGCCGAGGGGCACAGAGGGCTGGGCGCAAGGTGGAGATGAGGGACCGGAGGAGTTATCCTTGGGCACCTGGGGGCCAGAGACAGTCATGGGCCTCGACTCCGAGGCCTGGCAATCCGTCTCAAGACTGAAGAGAGTGTGGGAAATGGGGGGAGGAAGGGGTGCGGTTGGGAGTCTCTAAGTCCTCCTCCCCCTCCAATATTCAACATTTGCCTTTAAGAGAGCCATTTCCCTCTGACACATGTGAGGAAGGAAGCTCATCTTCTTCACTGTTTCCATTTCCCCTTTTCTCTTAAATAATGACCCGAAGCAAAGGGCCATTATTTAAGATGCTGCATGGTTGAAGCACCTTTCCTTCAAGACTGACCCTCACACCGACAGGCCTGTGGGATGTAGATGGTGTTTATCATTGCACAGGCTCACCGATACTAAAGGCCCGGACAGGTCATCTTTCGGAAGCCGCCCTGATCCCAATGGTCCCAGAATAGGAGCATTCTCCATTTCCCTGCTGCAGGAGCCTAGAGGAATATTTTCATCCTTAGCTACATATCCCCAAGATGCTTGCTTCTTTTCTTTTTGTGAAACTCTCTAGGTACTCTGGCAGACAGAAGTGACAGCTGGCAGACAAGCTGAGTCCTCTCCTGGGAGTCAGCCTGGGGAGGAGCTGCCTCGGGGGAGCTGAAGCCTGGCGCGGCCCCTCAATGAACTCTGCAGCTCACCCCCACACTCTCCTGCTGTCCTCACTTCACCCCAGACCCTAGCCCTATGACAGTCACTGTGCCCGAAGCCGCAGAGCAGATTATGAAACAGGCACCCTCGTAAGTCTTTGTTGATGTCATTGTTACAGGAGGAATCACAGCCGTTCAGAGCATGAGGCCTTTGAGGTCTCCAGTCCACTGCCTTCCTTTTAGAAGTGAAGAAATGGAGACCTTTCCTCCCTTGCTCACATTACAAATTTACCCCTTCATTCAACCACTTAACCAATATTTATTGAGCACCTACTATGTGCCAGATGCTCTTGCAGGAGCTGCAGAACCAGGGAGATGGCCTGGCTTGGAAGGTGGAGAAAGGGGTCACGAGCCAAAGAGTGCAGGTGGCCCCTAGAAACTGGAAAAGGCAAGAAAACAAATCTGCCCCTGAGCCTCCAGAAAGGCTCAGTCTTGCCAACACCTGATTTAGCCCAGTACGACCCATTTCCAACTTTCAGTCCCCAGAACTAAGATAATACACTTGTGCTGTTTTTAAACCACTACCTGTGTGGTAATTTGCTACAGTGGCAACAGGAAACTAATACTGATGCAGACAGTGTTAAGGACTAGGAAGAAAAATAAATAGGCGTATAATGGAGAATGATATTCGGGGCAGGGCATGACTTTATATGGGGAGACCTGGGAGTAACATCAGGGCAGTCAGGCACATGGTGATCTGGAGGTCACAGTTCTAGGCAGAGGTCAGAGCAAATGCTAAGATCCCTGGGCAGGGAGGAATTTCTCTTCATGGGGGTAACTATCTCCTCGATGTCTTCCCCGGAGGAGAGAACCATTCTATTGTCTGGTTTCCTGAGCAACAAGTGGTCTTTCCTGCAGATTTCTGAGTAACCTTTAATCTACTTGTTTGATGTCTGTTTTCCCTCTTTAAAGCCCAGGACTATGTCCTCATGTCCTGTCCTTGTCCCAATATCAGGTGCTAAGGCCTCTTCTTAGAGACTTAAGAGTGTACATTTGCTAGAGACATTGGATTTTAGAAAGCACATTTCTTCATTTCAAGATTTCAGAACCCTTTCTCCCAAGTCATGAGGGAGCCAAATTATGGTGGACAGACAGGCAGACACTCAGATGGGCTGTCAGCCTCCCAGGGAACAGCCGAAAATGAAGGGACTTTGGGAACTTCCTAGTCTCTTATGGTGAATCTCTTTGTAAAAATGACTAACTGATCACCTCTATTTCAAGCTATATAGATCTGGGGTTCCGGGGATAATCTTTTTTTTTTTAATCCTCTCCCGAGGATATTTTTCTATTGATTTTTAGAAAGAGTGGAAGAGAGAGGGAAAGACAGAGAGAAATATCAATGTGAGAGAAACACATCAATTGATTGCCTCCTGCATGCGTCTGTGGAGGGGCCTGTAACCAAGGTACGTGCCCTTGACCTGAATCGAACCCAGGACCCTTTGGTTCACAGGCCAACGCTCTATCCACTGAGTAAAACTGGCTAGGGCTTAGGGGATGATCTTGATTAATTACTTGTCTTCAGTTTCTCAGCTGAATGTCCCTTGAGGGCAAGAACTGTGTCTGTAAGGTTATCGTATCACCAGTGCCCAACTAATATTTTCTGAATGAATGAACAGATGACAGGTAGCTCCGGGGAATCTCTGAGCTAAGTCATGCTAACCCTCAAGGAATATGGTCAGGAGATGCAGCTATACCCTGACTGGACTCAGCTTAAGAGTAGGGCCATCTTGAGCCTCATTCAAGAAGGCTAATGGCTCAAATACCATACAGCTCACAGCTGCTTCCACAGCTGGCCCCAACCTTCTGTGGCTCGGGTACCAAAGGCCAGCAGCAAAACGTGAGAGCAGCACCAGACCCAATCTGGCATTCACCTTCTAGCTGTGGCATCTCAATGATCAAGGGCCAAGCCAAGGAGGAGGACAATGGTCTGACCCTCGGCCATAACATGGCAGGTCACTGGCTTGTTTTATGAACCAAGCAAACAGTGTTCGCCCATCTGAGCCTGATCCCTTGTATTTAAAATGAGAATAATGATAATACCTCCTTCACAGTATTCAATTAAAGAGTGTATATTAGGAGCAAGTGTCTGGCTCCTAATAAAGAGGGCTCAATAAGTGAGAGTAATGATGAAAAGGGATAATGAGGTGGGCCCCCCCTGAGAGCTTTGGGATCCTACCTCTGAACCCCTGGGTATCCTCAAGGGTCTCTCTTACTGCTGCCTACTGAGACCCCTGGCACCAACCCCTACCCTGTCCCCTGCCTCTGTCTTCCCCAGTCCTTTAAAGATGGGGTGACATAGGCCCAATGAGCAGGCATATTCATTGATTACTCAACAATGATTCATTGAGTCATGTGTCAGGCACTGCACTATGTGCTTCACGTAAACCCTGGATTTGGTCCTGGGAACCCCCCTACGTGAGAAGCACTACCGTTACCCCAATATTTCAGAGGAGGAAACGGGGGCCAGGGAGAATGAGACCCGGAGAAAGCCTTCTCTGAAAATGCTGCGCAGGAACTAGTAAAACACGCTGGGAAGCAGCTGCATCCTCGTGTGGATGTGAAAAGGCAAAGCCTTTAATACCCAGGACTAAAAACCCACAAGAAAGACGACAGACAGCAGGGCCAGTTACAGAGGGCGTTGGCCACATAAGGCAGGCTGGCCCAAAATGAAAAGCTCAGCGTCAAAATCAAAACCCACGTCGGAGGGAGTGAGAGCACAAGCGAGACTTCGGACCAGAGCACTGAGCCCAGAATGCAGAGGAAACTGACCAAGGCACGAGAAACAAGAGCAGCAAGGCGACAGATGCGGCGGACACTGTGGTGACTGGTTTGGCTCAATGGGTAGAGTGCCAGCCCATGGACTGGAGGGTCATGGGTTCGATTCCAGTCAAGGGCAGGTACCTCAGTTGCAGGCTCAATCCCCAGACCTGGCCAGGGGCAACCAATTGATGTATCTTTCTCACATGGATGTTTCTCTCTCTCTGTCTCTCCCCTTCCCTTCTACTCTCTCAAATAAATAAATGGAAAACTATCCTCCAGTGAGAATTAACAACAACAAAAGAATGATAAACGAAACAAGGGAAAACAAGTCATAACTTTGAATGAAACATGCAGATTTTTCTAAATTCTTAAGGGGGCAGCAGAATTAATTCATTCAGTAAATATTTACAGAGTGCCACCGTATACCAGGAGCAGTTCTAGGGCAGACAATAAACACATCAAGTACTAAGTATATAAATTAGGTAGTTACAAGTGCCATGAAGAAGAGAGAGCAGGTGAGGGGTTAGGGAGGGACAGGGAAGGCCTCTCGGGTGAGGTCTTTTCTTAGAGGAAAGATTCTCTTCTGTTGGGCAACTTTAAGCAGCCTCTTGCATATCCGAAGTTTAGACCCAGAACCTGATTTTTTAAAAATTGATTTTAGAAAGAGAGAGGAAGGAAGAGAGAGAAAGAGCGTGGGGGAGAGAAACATTGGTTTGTTGTTCCACTTATTTATGCATTCATCGGTTGCTTCTTGTATGCGCCCTGACCAGGGATCAAACCCACAACCTTGGTGTATTGGGATGATACTCTAACCAATTAAGCTACCTGGCCAAGGCCCAGAACCTGATCTTTTTTTTTAATTTAAAAAATATATATATTTTTATTGATTTCAGAGAGGAAGGGAGAGAGAGAGAGAAAAAAAAAAAACATCAATGATGAGAGAGAATCATTAATTGGCTGCTTCCTGCACGTCCCCTACTGGGGATCGAGCCCGCAACCCAGGACCCTTGAGTCCACAGGCCAATGCTCTACCCACTGAGAAAAACTGGCTAGGGCCCCAGAACCTGATCTTGAAGGGTGACCTTGACAGGAGATGTTAAACCATTCTGCAATAAGCAAGTAATCGCTAAAATATTTATTGTTTTTTGAGCTTTTTCTGGCTAGAGTTGGAGAAAGGAATATTAACCCCCTCCCCCCTCACCCCCCCAGAATGTTTGGCCTAGAGACACATCAGACACGTCATAGGGAATGTCCAGGAGGTGGCAATGGTCCTGGCAGCATGGTGCAGGCCACAGCCTCGGAGAGAAGAAAGTCAGGAACTATGGGTGCCAGACCATGACTTGTGGTGCAGTGACACTTGATGTCCAATATAAATTTTCATTCTCTGCTCTTGAAATTCCCATAGGATAATCCAAGCCTTTGTGCCTTAGGATACTTTTAGCAGCAGGTAACAGAAAACCCTAATTCGGCTACTTGAACAAAAAAGGAATCCATTATCTCACAAACAGGAAGTCTGGAGGCAGGGCAGCGGCCAGGCTGGCGAATTCTGTTCTGTTCATTCAGTGGCATCATTGAGGACTCAGGCTCATTTCATCTTTCTGCTCTGCCCTCTGCTTATTGCCTCACTCTCCAAGCCCCTGCCCTTGTGCTTGCAAGACAGCAGCGGCAGCCCCAGCCATCACCTCCTGTGACGGCTTCCAGAGGGAGAAAAGGGACCGTTTCACCTGAGACAAATCAACCTTTGCCAGAAGCCCCGCAGAACTTTCCCTTCACATCTCATTGGTTACAATTGCATCCTAATCCTGTTCCTAACCCACCAACCACAGCTGGCGTGGGTGCCGGGTGAGATCTGTTTTGGGCAACAAAGAGGAAATGGGTCCAGGTCCTGGGGGTGAGGTGAGCCAGAGGCTCGGAGCCCGAGAAGCAGGGACAAGATGGCGGGGGGTGGGGACGGGGGAGTAAAGACCGTCGTTTGTAGGTAGGATGGCAAATGGAAAGCAGAAGGACTGGAATAGAAATGTACACAAAGACCAGACAGAAGGAAAGTCCTCTGAGCCAAAGCCAGACCCAAGTTTGCAAAGCAAACAGGCTCAACACATTCCAGGAACTAGCAATGACAGGGAAAATGACAGGGATGGAAAGGAACCCCCACCAGCTTCAGGGCAGGAAAAAACCTGGCTCCCTGCGATGCATTGGATTTTGCCTTTGCGGCTATTTATGTTACTACATTTCTCAAGGCAGTGGAGCACCAGGATGGCATTTTGAGGGATAACTTGGTTCCCAAGGATTTTCTGTCCACCAAATTCCCCTTTTGCATGGGAAGGCAACTGGAAGATGCTTTGAGATATCATATCCAGAAGCTTGGAAAACAGAACCTGACAAAATAATAGAATAAAATCAAATAAAAATGCAGGCTTCCAGAAATGGCAGTCAAGGCATAAAGGGACTGCTTGGCCACTGGGGACCCCCGCTGGGCCACCCGCCTCCTCGGAGGCCTGCCTGCCTGGCGCAGTTGCCGGCATCTTTTCTGCCCCCTCTTGTGCAATGTCAGGAAGTGTGCGTTAGAGCCACATCCTTCACCGGGGGCTCGTACGGAATCTTTACTTCACTCGGTGACCACGCAGAACAATAACAGCTGCCACCCTCTTCCTGAGTTTAATAACAATGGCTAAACCGTTTACCCACCCGGACACTTGTGATGGAACGGCTTTTAGAAAGTTGTTTTGTTGTCTCTTTCCGAAAGCCACACTGCCCAGAGCAACATGACGCCCCCCCCCCCCCCCCCCGGGCCATCAGGGACCGGGAGCTGAGTCATGAGTCTCACGCAGGGCTCCAGCCACTGGCTTTTCTTCTATATTGGGAGAGAATACCGAAAGCGTCTGATAGTTTCAAATTCCTTCTTCACCTACACTTGCATTACAAGCTGTGCGTGTTCGCGTCTTGACTTAGTATCCTGGATAAGATCTCAAATGAGAAACGACAGGAAGTTCACAGCAAATACTGACGTGACTGGGGACTAGGGCTGGTTTTTATTTTCTGCTGTTTCTTCTTCTTGGTAGGAAAGGTGTCAGAAAAAAAAGCCTGGGGGGCAGGGTTGTAGGAATAGAGCCTCCGTTATTTTGAGGCCTCATTTCTCAAGGGGCCCCATGAACTTTGTGGCTTTGGGTTTGGGGTAGCCAGTTAGGTGACAAGCCTGAAGGCCACTTCATGAACCCTGTGGCCGCCCCTCACTCACGCTCCAGCTGGCCCATCAGGACGCTGTACTGCCTCAAACTCATTTGTCCTCGGTCTCCCAGGGAGGAAGTCATTTTATTTTATTTATTTTATTTTATTTATTTTTATTGATTTCAGAGAGGAAGGGAGAGGGAGAGAAAGAAATATCAATGATGAGTGAGTATCATTGATGGCTGCCTCCTGCACACCCCCTCCTGGGGGTTGAGCCTGCAACCCAGGCATGTGCCCTTTACCAGAATCGAACCCAGGACCACAAGCTACACTCTATCCACTGAGCCAAACCGGCTAGGGCAGGAAGTCATTTTAAAAGGCAGTGGGAGCCTAGCAGCTTGTACTGGACCCAGACTCCAAGAGCAGGTCACTTCCCTTTCCAGTCAGGGAAGGAGTTTGGGTTTTACAAGAAACCCAGTCTTGGTGCAGGGAACCTGGGCCTAAGGGGCTGAGCTGCCCTGCCTTCCTCTGGCCTCCCCTGCCCTCAGCTATGCCCACCCCTGAGGACCAGTGACTCAGGCTCTAGTCCAGAAGGTTCTCTGGGTCTGAGGGTCACAGGGGTTGTTGAATAACTACTTAACACAGACCTCCAAGGTGCAGAGCTGCTGGCCACAGAATCTGCCACCCAGGTGCTGCCTAGAATCTTCTAGAATACCACCTGTCTCCCTTCCCCTCCACCTCCCCCTTCTCTGCCAGCTCTTTGCCCCACACCTATTTCCATCTCTTCTGTCAAAACTGCCCCTAACCCTCATGCACTCCACTCCTCCCTCTTTCTTCCTTCACCTTTTCTTCCTTTCTCTTCCTTTTCTCTTTCCCTCTCCTATTTTCTTTTCATTTGTTCTTTACTTCTCTCCTCTCCCCATTCTCTTTCTCCCTCTCTCTCCTCATTTCCCTTCCTCTCTTCACCTGAACAGGAGACAGACCTGACTTATGCTGGTTAGCAGACGAGATCGTTTGTTGGATGTCGGCTCCCTCTCACAACAAATAGGGACAGTCACGGTGGCAGCGGCAGCTCCCCATGCCAACCCACCTGGGCTGGGTGTTTTACACATGCTCAGAGAGGCACGTGTGTGTGACTTCCACTTTCCAGTGGATTACATCCTCACCCACGGCCACATGACTGGCAAAATCTGGAATTGAACCAGCTGGGAACAGAGGGGCCGATCTTGGCTCCAGGTCCCTCTCCGATTCACCACAAGACCAAACGCCACTTGTGATCAAAGGTTACCTCCACCGTGGGAAGGGAAAGAGGCCTTGCTCCTTGAGAAGCTACATCACCTGCCTCCCTGTCCTCCTGGGGCCAAGTCCATCCTTCCCCAGGGCATCCCACGCCCAGCCAGGTTTGGATACACTTGCTGCTGTGACCTCCACCTCCTGCCCTCTCAGCTCTGAACGTACTTAAACAAGGGTGCCAGCGAAGTTACTAGTAGCTTAATCTTTTCCACCCAGCTCTGATTTTCCATAAGTCTGCAAAGGTGGAGTGAGACTAAAGTCACCAAGTGTCAGGTTCTTCTTCTTCCTGTCTGAAATGGGGCTGTCATGGGCCACAGTGCGTGGTCCCACTTCTCCAGGTCGCCCTGCAGAGAATGAAGATGCAGGGGCGCTGGCTTTCACAGAAAGAGGGCAGCCCCTTGAGAAGAGCTAAGGTAATTAACATAAGAAAGTGATGGGAGCCTTTGGTGCCACATTTGGCAATGTTTCAGGCCAG
The DNA here is from genome assembly GCF_014108235.1 of Myotis myotis. Lineage (NCBI taxonomy): Eukaryota > Metazoa > Chordata > Mammalia > Chiroptera > Vespertilionidae > Myotis > Myotis myotis. Next base: position 32,322,026 of record NW_023416390.1, on the reverse strand, counting down.
ATTCATACCTTGGGAGCCTTGTTTTATTTGGTGGCCCATGCAGACTCAGGTGTAAGGAATGAGTTGTTTAGAAACTGTGGCTAAGCTCAGAAAAGAGTATGAGGTTTTGCCTCCACATGAAAAGAGGAACTCGAGTTAAAATAAGCAGTGATCCTGCTGAAGCGCCACCAGAGCTGGGTGTGGATGAAAGGGGCCGCATGCGAACCTGACAAGCTCAGGGAAGGCCTGCAGGTGGGCTTGCAAACTCAGAGACCTAAAGTAACCACAAAGGATGGCCTGAAATAAACTTTAACAGCAGTTATGGTGGGTAGTTACGTCCTAGGCTGGTATCTTCACTGACAAGGTCAACCTTTACCTTAACTGAGCCTATCTGTCTTTTTACATCTATGATAACATATCCTTGAAATGTCTGGGTAACTTGTAACTTTCCTTTTTCCAGACCCCTTGGGGCACAACCTAAGGTGCTTGGGTGCCAGGACAGATAACACAAATTCCTTCATTGTTATTGTTATCATGTTAATTGTTGACTGTTAACTATCCTGCACCCACCTAAGTATGTGTCTATCATTTTACTTTTTATTCAATCCCAAGGGTTTCCCCCTGTTTTGCTTTCTCCCGCCTCTCTCATCTATCACCAGTGGATTTCATGTAACCCACCTATGTCATGTAACCCACCCTCCTTTGATTGCAATGTATAAAAAATATATGAAAAAACACCATTCTCTGGAGCATTATCCCAATCTGTTGAGATACTGCTTCCCGGCAATTGTCGACAATTTGGCTCAAATAAACTCACAAATATTCTTTACAGGTTTGAGTGTTTTTACGTTAACATGGGACTCTGCCTAATTGCATGCCTGCCTTAATTCGCTCCCAGGAGGCATATACTCCTATTATTTTAGTAAGGTGTTGTCTTTTTATAGGAAGGTGTATCTTAGGGGTGGGCACTTCCTTGGGCCATCTAGGCCCCACAGCTCGCTGTCCCCTGGTTAGTCAGTGTTGGCCACCAAGGAGGTCACAGTCCCAGTGCTGGGGCCAGGAGCAGACATGTCCAGCAGGGCCACAGCTCTCCTAGGAAACCTGCCTGCCCATCACCCTGACCGAGTGTGGGCCTCAGGTAACCACACTCTGCCCCCACAACTCTACCCCCATCTCAGAGTGGTGGGTGGGCACCTGCTTCAAGACAACTGATTTTTGCACAGACCTGTGGCCTCTGAGTGGCCCACATAGAAAATCGAACCATAGTCCCTCTTGGGACTGGGAACTGAGAAGTGAGCCTATTAGTGGGAGAAGAGCAGACCCACAGAGAAGGGCTGAGTTGCGGCAGGTAGCACGTGCGGTGTGGGGCCCCAAACCCTTCTGGTCCCAGGCCTTCTCCCTCCTTGCTCTGTGCATCCCCCGCAAAGGCCGCCCACCCCTTACATGAGTTAACCAAACCGAATCTTTGTTCTTTGCAACCCCCAAAACCTAGTGAGGCCCCCCGATCCTGAAGCTGCTGCAGGACTGGCAGCAATTCACAGGAACACACGATGCGTGGAGATGAGAGGAAACAGATGCTAGACAGAGTCTAACATTTACAAGCCCTGGGTGCAAAGTCACGTCTTTTCCAGCTTAAGGCCTAGTCATAATTAAAGTCTTCTTTACTTTGAAGGAATAGAACAAACCACAAGGGGAAAAAGATCAAACACATCAACCAACTTTTAACTTAAGAGAGTTTAGACTCCTTTCATCAAAGCACCTATCAAGGATGCCACCCAGCCAAGAGGCCATCGAGGCACACTGCCTGCCCCATGCAGCCCTCCCCTCGCTGGCCACATCCCTGGAAGGTGAAGCCCATATGGGAGATGACTGTTTTAACGCCAGCAAGTACTTGAAAGGATGGTCGTGTACCAGGTGTGCCAACATTTGTTTCTGGGGAGCAGGCCAAGACATATGGGTGTCCCAGACTAGCTAAGACATTGAAATGGATACTCTTTAGATACTGGTGCAGATGCACAGATACGAGGGAGGCAGAAGCCAGAAGCAATGCTCAGCCTGACCTCGATCAGGTGGAGCAATTCCGCTTGAGCCCAAACTTGCATCTCCCATGGAAGCTGTGCAGCAAACAGCTCCTGACTACTGAGAAGACAGCTTCATGACTACCTGTGTGGCTCAAGCATGACTCTCCAGGTCTCACTCTCAGTCCCAAATGGCTCATTGATCCAAGCGATTCCTTTGATCCACAGAACTAGCCTCCCTAGAGGCATTCTATTCAACAGTGACAGGGTCCTGCCCTTGAGGCCAGCTCTGTTTGTATTACTGCATCTTAGTCCTGCACAAAATGCACCATCCCCTTACCATTCTGGAATCAGGGATTGTTTCCCTTCCACTTCCATTTTCTTTTTAACTAAACCCCGCAGACCCTGTCACTGCTCCTCCATGACAGTGTCCCAACTCTTGTCTATCCTGGCTGCTCTGGCTGCCATGTGGGTGCACTTGGCCTTAGTCCAATGAGCCAGGAGTGACTCCTCTTCCCCCACTGAGGACACTGAGAGTGTCACCACCTTCATTCTGCCCACCCCCTGCTCTCTTCATGCAGCCAGATAAAAATAGCTCCCCTGGCCTCCACATCATTCAGTTGTCATGCACTGTGGTCACACAAAGCCCTGCTGTTTGTCACACAAACTGAGAGTAGGGTGGTCCTCCCGACTTGGACTGGCGCCCACTGGTTTTTCTCTGACATCTCATAGCCAGTTTTACACACTCGGACTTTACATGGTGCATCTGATGCCACGAGCATCCGTCAACCTTTGACAAGACAGACCTCTACAAATGGAAAGTACTTTTTCAGGTGCTGTTTCGTGCTAATCCTCTGGGCAACCTTCTAGCCCCTTGGAAAGGGCGGTCAATTCTCCTGCAAGTTCCCCTCCTTTTCTCCTTCCTGGTCCACTGACTCTCACTCCTTTCAGCCACAGAAGAAAATAACGCAGGAGCCACAGAAGCTAACTTTCCTTCACTTCTGGGTCCTTCTTTACCATTGTTTCCCCTTCACACCCATGAATGCAAATAATGTCTATTATGCTTGCTCCGTCATGTCACAGAGCAGGGTCACAGTTCCCCTGCTAAGCCACTCCCACCCATGGAGTTCTAGGAGGAAGACAGGCTCAGCCAGGTCCTCCTGTCTAGGCTACCTGGCGCCACTTCTCTTCTTCCTCTTTTTCACTCTTTCTCCACCAACATAGGCTCTAATCAGCTCAGATTTCTAGGTTTATTACGGGCTTACCTGAACAGTGAATTTATCATCTTCGTTGGGCAGAATCCTGTAAGTGTAAACGCAATTCCGATACCTGAAATAGACCAAAGACCTTATTAGAACCCATGCAGGAACATTTTTCTGGTACCTGAAATGACAAGAATTCCTGACATGGCTCGAGGAGTCTGAGTGTGAAGTCTCTGAACTTTGGAGCTGACTGTTCTGAGGGGTGATCAGCCCTGACATCCAGTGGAGCGTGAGGAAAAGGCAGGGGGGTCGTTGGGGCATGATTTACGTTGGTGCTTGACAGCTCCGTGGTCTGAGCTAAAGCCATCCACCAGCTGGAAGGGTTTCCACAACCTTGGAGCTGTCATGTTGGCCAAAGAACAGAGCCAGATGGGATGTTTCAAATGTAAATAAGACTCCATGGGGCTAAACAAGGTGGGGACATGCTGAATGGTGTCAGACACAGCCACAGAGAGGACCACAATGGCCAAGGAGAGGCTCTGGGTGGAGCACCTCCCTCCTCCTGAGCTACCCTCCCACCCTGTGGCCTGTCCCTGGACAGTTGGCCCCATAAGTTCATACTCCCAAAGGTCAGCCACCATCCCATCAGCGACCTGGGTTTTCCTCAACAGCTGGTGAGTGAGCCTTAGGATTGCTTCTAATGCGGAGGAGTCAGGGGCCCTGTATTCTCTTCTCTTCCTAGAAGCTCCACTTTCCTTTTGTTCAGGAGTCCCCAATGTGAGGGAAAGGATGAGGAGGAGAGGAGGAGAAGGAAGAGGAGGAGGAGATACTTTTTACTTTCCTAATACCTTTGAGAGTAAGATAAGTTGTCAAGTCTGAGCACCTTGGGAGAACACATTGGGGGTGGTCCAGCTGGGCCAGAGGTGTAGGGAGTTTCAGGGAACACTTAGTTGAAACTGCTGGTCTGTTCTCATCCACCATAATCTCTCCCCATTTCCTCCACTTGAGATTCTCAGGAACCTTGAACCACTCACTCCTGCTGAACCTCTAGGTGGGGACCACTCTCCAACTCACAGAAACTCATTTTATTTCTGGGATCAAGACAATGAATAAATACCTCATTACAAAAATTTCACTTATTTAGCCTTGCTTGTGCACCTGGATTTTCACTTATTTAGCCTTGCTTGTGTGCCTGGCACTTCACTAAGCATTCATATGTGTTACTGTCTAGCTAGATTTTTAAAATTATACTTGTCTTAAAATTTTAAGACCATATAGAAAGATAAAAAATAAAAAACAAATGTCTCCTACCCCTTCTCCTGTAAGTCCAGCTTCTTAGATTTACCGCCCCCTTTTGTAAATCATTCCAGAACTTTTAAACATGCACACAAACTTTTTATTTTTTTATTTTTAAATATGTTTTTATTTATTTCAGAGAGGAAGAGAGAGGGAGAGAGAGAGACAGAAACATCAATGATGAGAGAAAATCATTGATCGGCTGCCTCCTGCATGCCCCACACTGGGACTGAGCCCGCAACCTGGGCATATGCCCTGACTGGGATTCGAACCATGATGATCTGGTTCATAGGTCAAAGCTCAATCACTGAGCCATGCCAGCTGGGGTAGATGCATGTCTTTTTAAATGCAAATAATACTATACAATATTTGTTGTTCAGAAGTGTGCTTTTTTCTTTTTAATCTTCAGCAGAGAATATGTTTTACTTATTTTAGAGAGAAGAGAATAGAGAGAGAGAGAAAGACAAAGAGAGAGAGAGATCAATGTATGAGAGAAACAGTGATTGGCCTCTTCCCATGTGTGCCCTGACCAGGAATTGAACCTTAACCTTTCCGTGCACGGGTCGACACACCAACCAACTGAGCCACACTGACCAGTGCCAAAAACGTACTTTATTTCACCAAAAAAAAAAAAAAATCTTAGAAGTCTTCCCAAGTTATGTTCCACCTTTAGGCTATACAATCATTTACTTGACTAGACCATGCTTTTTATTATTGTAAATAATGCTGCCGTGAACATCTCTGTTCCTATACCTTGTGTATATTGGTGAGTTCAAAGCTCAGTTTCCCCATCAGTAAACCCAGGGTCAACAATGGGGTCTACTGTTGTCATGCAGACTAGTGAATTGATATAAGAAAAACATTTAGAATAGCACTCCCACCTCCTTCCTGACCACACTAAATACTCCACGGTGAGATTCCTGGTGATCCTGGACTAATCACTGGGAAGAACAGCTGAGCTAAAGGACAGGGCTCTATTCTGATAGAAACTAGCAATCGCCTCCCAATGAGGTGGTGTCACTCTTTGTTCTGCTAACCGGATATGAAAGTGTCTATTTCCCCACACCCTGCCAACTGACTGTTATCAGACATTTCAATCTTTGCAAATCTGAGAGGTGATAGCTTGCTTTATGAGAAAGGTTGAACATGTTCTCATATGTTTTGCTATCGGTATTTCTTTTTTTCATATGTTTTGCTATTGGTATGTCTGCCCCAGCCCCATCACCTCCAGCCTCCACTCCTCCTCAGAGCCTGCCAGACTAATGCCAAATAGCTGAAACCCTACTGTGCTTTTATCTTTCACCTCTAGTTCTAATGACACTTCTTCCTGGGAACACGCAAATGAGGGCAGGACAAGAACCGCCTCTTAAGCGGCTGAGGGCAGCTAATTTGTGGAAGAGGTTGAGCAGGGCCAAAACATTAGCTTGTAGGCAGAAAGGAAGAACATAGTCACAAGGAGAGGGACAGAGACAGCTGCACAGAACAGGAAGGCCCTTTATGACTTTTTCAAAGATGTTCCAGAAACACTGAAACAATGAAGCAGCTCCACATGACGTAAATAGATCAAAAGCAAGTACAAGAGGAAGAGGGACACTTTGCCCTGGACAGTCACATCTCAGCCGCCCCAGTGCCTGGGGCAGATACCGTGTTCCTGGGGCCAAATCAGTTTAGATCTTCAAGGGAAACTGACGCACACGTGCACGCACACAACCACAGGGGAGCAGTCATTCCAGACTGCATACCATGGGGTGCTGGGGGCTCACAGGGAAGTGGAGGGGGCACTCCCCAGCTTCTCCCACCAGCAGCTGCATTTCAGTCTGGTCCTATATGCATACACATGTACATGCCTATACACAGAATGCATATATATATATATATATATATATATATATATATATACACACACACACACACACACACACACACACACACACAGATACTATATATATCCTATATAATAAAAGCCTAATATGCAAATCGACCAAATGGCAGAATGACTGGTGGAACAACCGGTCACTATGATGTCACTCACTATCAGGGGGCAGATGCTCAATGCAGGAGCTGCTCCCAGCCCACAGGCCCCAGGCCAGCCAAGGCAGGTGCCAGTGCCCCCCCCCCCCCACATTGCCCCACTGGTCGCCCCACAGATCGGCCCTGATCACTGGTCAGGCCTAAGGACCCTACCTGTGCACACATTTTGTGCACCAGGCCTCTAGTGTGTGTGTGTGTGTGTGTGTGTGTGCGTGTGTGTGTGTGTGTATTCACACACAGAGAGACTCTTACATGGAAAATATTTAGAGTTAAATCATCTTTTATAACTACTACTCTAAAACATAATCCAGACAACATACCCATTGCTGTCTGGAAAAATCAACTGTGAAGACTGAGCAACGTGAGAGGAGGAAATCTAATTAGAAGGGTAACCTGGAGTCCCAGAGTCAGCATTAAACACCAGAAGAGGTGTTATTTGTAATACATAATTGAACCTAAACCATTTGGGTCCCGGTACATGGGAATACAATGTTTTTCTAATTAACGGGCAGGGGAATGTACAATGAGCAGGCCAGGGAGGAGGGACCTGGTCTGCTGACGCTTGTTCTCGCCACCTCCCATGGGGCCCAGGCCCGCTGTGGCCACTAGCACTGACCTCACCTCCCACGCACAGGCCACTTTCTCCCTCAGGTTTCCAGGCACTGAACCCTGGTCCCAGCAGCCACCGCCACAGTGTGTCACTCAAGTCCTCTTCCTGCGTCATCTCTTTGAGCACTTCCTCTGAGGAGGCCCCACAAGACAGCTCGGTGTCTCCCGGAGGCTCCTCGGGCCTCCAGGAAGTTACAGAAGTGACACACTGCCTCCGCTCTGCTCCTTCTTTCTGAATTCTCTTCACAGATGGGCCCTGTACTCCTGAGATGTCACCATTCACATTATAGCTTGTAAACAAGAGCGGCCGCGTTCAGTAGGTGCTTACCATGTGCTGGCCTTGGGTTATACGTGTTACTACATTCCCCCATTCTATCCTCTGAGTAATCCAATGACCACCACAGAAAGACACATAGCCCAATTTTTGAAATGGGCAAAGGATATGAATAGACATTTCTTCAAAGAAGAGATAAGATACAAATGACTAAGAAGCACGTGAAAAGCCGCTCGACATGGTTAATCATCAGGGAAATGCAAATCAAAGTCACAATGAGATGCCACTTCACACCCACGAGGATGGTTATTATCAAAAAGATAATATTAAGTGTTGGTGAGGATGTGGAGAGATTGGAACCCTCCTCCACTGCTGGTGGGGATGTAAAACAGTGCAGTTGCTGTGGAAACAGCATGGCAGGTCCTCAGGAAGTTAAACAGAGAATTCCCATAACCCAGCAGTTCACCCAAGACAATAAAAATCATATATCCACACAAAAACTTGTATGTCAATGTTCACTGCAGCATTATTCACAGTATCCACGAAGTAGAAATACCTAACGTCCGTCAGCTTATGAACAGATAAGTCTCCACACAACAGGCTATTATTTAGCTATGAAAAGGAAGGATTTGTGCTGCAACATGGATGGACCTTAAAAATATTATGCTAAGTGAAAAAAACCAGACGCAAAAGGCCACATATTGTCTGATTCCATTTCTATGAAATACCCAGAAGAGGCAAATGGTTAGAGACAGAAATTAGACTAGTGGTTGCCAGTGGCTGGGAGGAGGGGGCACAGGGAATGACTGCTAAGGGTACAGGGTTTCTTTGGGGGATGATATGATGAAAATATTCTGGAATTAGAAAGTGGTGATGGTTCACAACATTATGAATGACTAAACACCACGAAATTGTACACTGTACAAAGGGTGATCTTCTGGGATGTGAATTCTATCCCAGTAGAAAAATTAACCCCATGAGTGGGCATATCACCAATGAGGATGCTGGGAGAGCATAGGGAGGCTAGCATCTCACAAAGGCTAGAATTCACATCAGAGCAACCACAGAGGGCTCCCTCATAAGGACTGTGCCACATGGCATGAATTAGGGAGAGAGCAGACCTCCATCTCTGGGTGGGGAGGAAGCCCTGGCTGGGAGGAGCACATCTCATCACCATGCGTGGGTTCACGCTCCAGGAGATGGGACCATTCAATGCAGAAGAGCTGATGTCTGTGCACAGATGTCTGTGCACAGAGTTTAACCTGTTAGGAAGGCAAACTTGCAAAATGCACCAAACCCAGAGTCCACACTGGATGGAAGGATTGCTCTCGGATGCTGGGCATGGGCACAGACACTCGACTTGCCCACAGTTGTTCCAAGTCACTGCCCATAGAAGATCCCAGGCCTTTGTGGCCTCCCCTCCCTCCTGGGCTTGCACACAGAGAGAAAACTCAGTGGAGTTGTCCTTGGAAAGACTCTTATGCAAACCAGACTTCAGGAGCCTGTGGTCCTCCAGCTCTGCTACTGGCCACTGTCTGTGCCAGCATTTCCCCCGCTTTCTGCCAATATCAGGTACAAAAAAAACAGCATTTTTCTTTGCATTTGCACAAAAGTAATTAATGAGCAGTGTCAGCTTTACCGGGTCTTTGAAAGGGGATTGAAGGAAAGAGGATTCTATCACAACCATTCACACCAGGGGAAACGCCTTCATACCTCTCCTGGACCTTTCTGCCCTCCCAAGCCCCTCTCTGTGGTTCTTTCACCAGGGGTCTCTCCTCCAGGCCTCCCTCCCACAACCCCACCCATAACCAGGCTTGCTGGCTCCTCCCCAAGAACAGCATGAGTTCAAGTCCTGGCCCTTCCATTTATTAATCCTGTAAACATGGCTTGTCACCTAACCTCCCTCAGTTTCTGCATCTGTCAAGTGGGAATAATAATAGCACTTTGTCCAAAAGCCATTGTGGACAGTAAGTGAGGTGATACACAGAAGGAGCCCAGAATAGAGCCTGGCACACATTACACCCTTTATGAGTCTTTTGCTGTCATTTCTAGGCAGAACGGGTTAGTAAACACTTTTGTTAGTGGAGCAAGGTTTGGAGCCTGCTCTTTCTCAAGGGGCTGTCACACTCTTCTTCCCAAAACAAGTAGAATGCCTTCTCTGAGGTACTTTGATGGCTGTGTCCTTCTTGTGCTTTTTCATCTTTCTGGCTCTGCCAATAAGGCCACCAAGTCCAGGCTGCCTGGTACAGTGTCTCTGGGAAGGAGACTGGGCAGGCCGTGTGCTGAGGAAAACCGAGGCTGCCTCCCTGCCACAGCTGCTGGACCAGGCTGCAGCTTTTGAGCCAAAGACAGCAGTGCATGCCCCTCCCCCAGCAGGGGAGCCAACTCTCACCAGTGTGGTTTGGTGGGAACACCACCCAACTAGGCAGCTCCATATTGGAGGATGAACCCAGTCCTAGCAGACGCTCTGGGGTCCCAGGATGCTCTTATAGGGCGGGCAGGTTGTAATTCCAACAACCCTGGACCATTGTTCTCATTCTGCCTGTGCAGCCCGGGCAAGAGGAGGCCGTCCCTGGCTGGCCCTTACATTGATGGACCCTGCCCCCCACCTCCGTTCCCAAAGGCTTATTTCTTCTCTGCAGCACAACACAACTGACAGGTGCACTGGGTCCTGCATGGAAATACAATCCTGGCAGGAGAGGAGGGCACGACCTTGACGGCCTCTTGGCATCCTTCATCCAGGACAGGCTGGGCAGCCCCCAAGTGCCCTGTAGACTCCCTGCAGTGGGACCAACTCTGCTGGCAGCTTTGAGTGAGGCCAAGTAACGCTGACATAGACCTTACCCAGGAAAGCCCACTGTCACTCATGTTCTCAATACCCTCATCATAGACGACAGAGCTAGACCCAAACCATGTGGTCAGCAGCCTGGGATCTTCCCCCTCCAGCTCTCTGTACCCAAAGATGGGTTCCCCAGGGTCTCCCTAAACCAGAGCTTTCTGAGTTGCTAAGGAGAGAGCTGGGCTTTCCTGCCACTGGCAGGTGGCAGCTGGCAGGGCTGACCTCCCCAGAGGAAGTGCAGGTTCGCTAGGCCTGGGGTGAATGTGACTCTCAGGTCACACGGGCAGCACTGAATTACAGCCTTATCTTTGGTGCCCCCCGCCCTCTGCCCCCAGTTCCATTTAAATAGTCAAATCCTGTCCTCTTTTCTGAGCATGAAGGCCACTTCTGGGGAGCTACACTCAGTTCCTGGAGCTCGAACACACTGCCTAAATCAGCAGTTGGACCCCCACTGTCCCCTCACAAGGGGGCACCAGGAAGAAGCTCTGGCCACATGGCAGGGCACAGGAGGATGAGGTGAGGGCACCCTAGCCTGTAAGGTCTTTTCTATGTGGGTATTTCTAGAGCAGGAGATGTGGCTTCCTCCAGCCGCCCTGGCTCACTTCTAGAGCAGGGTTACTACGAGGCCCTGACCTCACAGCTGCACCACGCAGGGCCCTGCACCCTCGCTGACTTCCTGACAGCAGAGGGGTGAGCGTCACTTCTGAGACTGAGAAAAGCCCAGCTGCTCTTCCCCCAGCAGGGTCCCCAACACCAGGCCAGGGACCAGGATGGCGTGGGACCAGCTTTTCACCGTACGTGGGGAACAGAGAAAACTGAAGATGGTGGGTTATTTTTTCAGGAAATTAAACCTATTTGATTTAAAGGATTGGCTTTTTAAATTTTTATCTTAAAGAGTGTGTTCTTCCTGCTTCTTTGGTGTTAAAGGACGCTTTCTTTCATGAAATGAGCTGTTGGGAGGTGGCAGCTGTCCTTCATTTAGTTAGTTTTTAAATCTCTTTAATTGGCAAAATTAAGGGTAACAGCAAAATGAGGTCTCCCAGCTTTGGGGGAAATTTGGAGTCCATGGTATCCCCCAGCCCCCAGTGGCTCCTGACCCCGCAGGAAGGTGGCTTTCCCCACAAAAAGAGGAGAAAGGAGACCCCTGGGCCTGGGGGTGAAACCTGGCCAAGGGGCGGGGCTCCCAGGGAGGCCTCCAGCCCTGGTGTCTGGGGTTTGGGGATGGGAGGCAGACAAGTCCAGACTTGGGCTAAGAGGGAGGTGGACATCTGTGGGCAGGGCACCATGGGCCCCTTCCCTAAGGTGCAGACCCTGAACATCTGCTGTGGGTCTGAGAGGAACTCGATCCGTGCGAGGGGAGTGGAGGGAGGAGAGGTGGAAGAATGAACACGGGAAACCAGGCCTGGACCCTAGTTTGCCACCAGCTAGCAGGGCAGCCTAGGCAAAGGCCTCAAGCCCTCCGAGCTCCATCTGCTCACCTGCAAAGTCAGGGGCCTTCGGACCAGAGGTTCCCGAGGCGTCTGGCCCCAGCTCTGGCTGGCATGACACTCCCAGTCTGGAGTGAGAGATACCGGTGTTCCACATGTGCAGCCTGAGCACAAGTGCAGCCCGTCAAGGGAGTGGAAGCCATCTCCCTGCAGAAGGCTGGCACACAGGGACACCTAAGGAATCAGCCCTGACCACGATCCTGCTGGGACAGAAGACAAATCCACACGGGCCAGTGGAGTCCCATAAGAATTATCTTACCGGTTCCAAGGCCCCATTGGTGGGTCCCCACAGGAGCAGTGTCTGCGGGGAAGTCTGGGCCTGAGACTCTTGCCCGGAGTATGAGAGGAGGCGGAGGGGGTGGGGCTCAGGAAGCTGGCCTTGGTAGGTCAGGCCGCTGTGAGCCTGGGTTATTTTCTAAGTACTCCCAGCTGGCCCTTGTAAACACTCTGACCTCCCTGGCTGTTACCTGGGACCTATCCTCACACCTGGCTTGACAGGGACAGAAGTCTGATTGTCTGGGGCAGCCACTGGGGGCAGATGGCCTTGGCTTTGACAATGGTCGTGCATTTAACCTGTCTGAGCCTCAGTTTCTTCATCTGCAAAGTGGGTGAGAACAGGACCCGTACTTCAGGTTGTCGTGAGGATGAAATGGGATAATGCACAAATGCTTAGACACGATGCTCGAAACAGGTCCATGTTCAGTGACCCACTTTCGCTCCTGCCTGGAGAAGGGCAGGGCCCTGCCAGCTCAGAACGGCCTTTCTGCAAGCCCAGGGCCACTGCTGAGAGGTGCCTGTGGACACACCCTTCACCCACCGGGCCCTGATGCTGCCCGAGGCCCCAGCTGGATGGTTGGACCACAGGGCTGCGGGGGCGAGGGCCTCATTTAGATAGGGGTCAAAAAGGGTATTTTAAAAAGGAACCTTCAGCAAGTGTCTGCTTCCTCAGTTGTTAGGACAACTGGCCCATTCAGCAACATCTAGAGTGGAGGAGCAGGGAAGTTCACGCAGCAGAGAGGCCCCAAGCACCGAGACAAGGAGGAAAGAGGCTGTAGCTGCTGTGTCGGTGACTTCCTCTGTGCGCAGGGCCCCAAATGCCACTTCTGGGTGAACTGAAAGTCCTTTCTGGAGTGAACCCACCCCATTCTCGTGGTTCCCCTGATAACGGTTTTCTCCAGGGGCCTGGAGCCTGGGCATGGGAGGGCCGCCTTGCCACATCTGTTCTCCATGACGTTTCCACACCGGGCATCTGCGAGCAGCCCCTCAGCTGACCGAGCTCTGACACACCCACCCCCATGGAGCCCTGAGCTTCCGCCAACCTCACGGAGCCCGCACCCCTTCTCCTGCCCCTGGAGCCCCGAGGAGCCGCCTGGCCGCCCGCCCGTCCGCCGGCCCGGGCAGCTGCGGTGTGTGACCAGGCCTCGGGGTGGCTCTGGAGGGGTCCAGCGCTGCCAAGCCTGAACTCCGGGGACAGCGGTGCACCTCAGGCCTCGGCGGCCCGACAAACCTGGGCAGTGTGCACGCAGGACCACTCCAGGCCATGACCTAGAGACCCCGACTCAGTGCCGGGCCCTGGCTGAGGCCCCAGCTGGTTTCCCCTCTCTGAGCAGCACCTCCGCCTCTCTGTGCCCAGGGCACGGGAGGCCAGGCCGGGCGGAGGGAGGGCACAGGCGGGGACGAGCGTTGTACTCACAGCACACAGAGCGCGTAGGCCCGGGAGATGGACTCGCTGGCGCGCACGAGGAAGCTGCCGTCCTTGCCGGTCCTGGAGAGCAGCTCCTCCGCCTTGGAGCGGGTGATGTTGCCATGGTTCCAGCAGGGGACCATGGCGGGGCGTGGGCCTCCTCGGCCAGGCCGGGCGGGGCCGGCAGCCTCCCCCACGACCAACACACCACCAAGGGGAGCGGAGGCCCCTGTGCTGCCACCCCCTCTTGTCCCCTCTCTGTTGCCCCGGCTGCTGCCACCAGCTCACTGACCGACGACTTCCTGTTTCAGGCGCTTTGCGAGGGAAAGGAAACGAGCTGCAGAGAACTTCCTCATTGCAGAGACCAAGCAGGAGCCCGGTCCTCCACCTTCCCACCCCACCCGCCCGCCCTTTTTCTCCTGGATGGGACTCCGTCCTCAGAGGGTCAAAGGCCAGCTGATGTCCTGGGGGAACTGGCAGCTCCTTTGGTGTCAGGAGGCTCAGCTGGCTTCTGCAGAAGCAGGACCTGACAGGCGTGGACATGCCAAAGCAGTGGCCATTCAGAAGCCTGTCCCTCTGTCCGCGTGGGGTGGCCACACCCTGGACAGATCTCTCAGCCTTCTTCCCTTCCCCAGGGCTTTTCGACTCACTGACCCTCTAACCTGCAACATACCCAAAGGAAAGGAGGCTCCCAGGGCAGGGCTCCTCAGCTGGGTCTCAGCCGCGAGGGGCTGAATTAAATTGAGTGGAGGGATACCGTCAAGCCCTCCTCCCCTTATCGGGGGCTCCCGGTCATTCAGACACCATACAGCCCTGGGTACTGGAGGGACCTTGGGTGACACCACGTGATGGCTCCAAGGGCCCAGGTGGCCGCTCTGTGACACATTTACACTCATCCTCAGGGGCTGGTGAGTGTGAAGGACCTGGGTCAACCTGTTCTCCATGGCAACATAAATGCAGGCTGGGTTTTCACCTATGGTTCTTTCCAGAACACCCAGGAAACCCACACATCCCCAGGGGTAAGCTGGTCACCTGGCCAACAATGATGCTCCTTCCTGCATTCTATATCAGGGGTGGCCAGGCATGGCTGTCTTTGCCCACAGCTCCAAGGGAAGCTGCCTCCACGGGGCCACCATCCAGGACCAGCAGATTGAGGACTCCAAAGTGGCATCCACTCCTTGGTCCCCAGACGGTTGCCCTCAATCCTTGGGTCAGACCCACCAGGATGAAGGGGCAAGTGCTGACCTATTGCACAAGGGAGCCCCCCAACTCCAAACTTAGGCCTTCCCCCATAGGACATGACAAGAGAACCCCCTCCAGGGCCTGAGCCAGGCCTCTACCTTGAGGAAAGTAGCCCCTAAAGGAGCTCATGTGTGCCACAGAGTCCCTGCAACCCACAGCAGCACACACAGCAGGAGATTTCAAGTGAGCAAAGTGTTCTCATCCAGGTGGACTGACCCCATTCTGATTCTGAGGCCCAGAGCAAGTGTGTTCCACCCGCTGCCCACTTCTGGGCTCCAGGCAAAGTTCCTTTTGGAAACTCAAGTCCAGAGAACTCCCATCCTCACCCCCGCCTCCCCAAGCCAGTTTTCCCCAAACCCCCTCCCTAGCTCCTCCCACTGAACCTTCAGCATGCCCGTATCAGGGGCCCTCTGGGCAGGCCCTGAGTGGGCGTGGAGACTCAGTGGAGATGAGAGTTGGCCTTCATGCTCTGGCCTTTCTGAAGACAGCTGGGCCCTGGGTCTGCCAACTCTCCAGCAGCCACTGGTGGAGGCCTCTCCTTCCCTCATCCCCACCTCAGCTCTACCCCACCTTGATGCTCCCACCATGTTCTCCCTTCCCTGCTGAACTGCACCACCTTCCACCCTGCTCTCAGACTCAAAGCCCCTGGGTCACTCTAGGGTCCATCAAAAGAAGGCTCCATCCAAAATCCTGGTTCCTTGGTGCCTTGACCAATGCTTCCCTAGAGTCCCTCCATCACTCTTTACCTATAACCATCACCACCACCCCCCCCCCCGCCCACTTTCCAGCTTCCCACCCTCCCTCTCTCATGCCTCTGTTCCCACTGAGTCCTACATCTCAACAGACTTGTTGGCCAGTGGGCCCATCCTTGCCATTTGACTCATGTCATTTTCCTTTGACACACACATGACACCTGCTTGACACATATATGACACACATGTTTCCCTAATTTGTAAGGCCCGTCCCATCTTCACTTCCTTCCCAACCCAATTGCCTAAGCCATCTGATATGGTCAGCTTCCTTGTCCCTCTGTTTTTATCTCTCCCTTCCTCCCCGCTCAGAAAATCCCAGCATCTAGATCAGGGCTGCCCTTAGAGGTGGGTGAGGCCTGGGTAAACATTTTTTGCAGGGCCTCATCTACATAAACAACGTACTAAAAACCTGTATTATGAAATTAATGGACCCACTGAGGTACAGTGATTTATCAAAGAAGATCTAGAATAGTGGACAGAGAGGAGGTAAGTTGTGTATATTTGATGTCTAATCAGTGTACATGAAGCGTCTTCATGATGTTAGGTCCTCTTTTCTAGTTCAGGTTTAGTTTCCTACTGACAAACATCATTCCTGGCTGTTTGTGTATCTCCTACAGTGAGATGAAGGTAGCAGTGTGAGCCTGTCCATTTTGAGATGACAACGATCTTGCCTCTGCGTTTCCCAGCACCATTTATCTATTGCTGGGTGCTTCATTACCCATGATGCTGCTTCACCCATGGTGCTGCTTCACCCATGGTGCCAGTGTGAATACCAGCTTCCAGTAATTCCTTCTGAGGTTGTTTTTTGCTTCATAGATAAACACAGATGCATGTCTTGCCCAGAGCATGCAAGAAATTATTAACAATAATTTATTTTCTGGTCATGTTAAAGCTCCTTAACATGAGCTTTATAGCATAAACATAGAACAACACATCTTCTAACCAGCTTCTCTTGAATTTGGAGGCCATAATCAACATGGTGATCTCTTTCACTGATGACAACATCCCTGCCTTGCACACAGGAGAGCAGTCCCATTCTCAAGGAATGTCCATGCCCACCGGGCATGATTAAGATCAACCTGGAGAGCTCAATGTCAGCTGATTAGAGGAGCCCACAGGCAGAGAAGAGCAATGGTTTCAAAAGCCATTAGAGGAGATGCTGCTGCCTGACACCTGGACAGGGACCTCTAGAGCGGGCAGAGTGACTGCCCAAGTGCTGTTGGCAGGTGTGCAGAGGGCAAGAAATACCTGCCACTCTCCCTGCCATCCTCGTTGCTATTGGATGGAGGAAGCGCCATGGGTGGAACGCTGCAGGTGAGTGGTGACCTGTGAGCACATATGCAATTCAAGGCCTATGAACCATTAGTTGCCCAGAACCCTAAACATGTCTTATGTCTGATGTAAGAGTCACCCCAAATCAGTGTCTCAGCACCATTCTAAGTCACCCAATCTTGTGCCATCACACACAGGAAATACTACCCTGCGCCCAAGGCTGTCCTCTTGAGTCACACCTAGCCATGGGGGTCCAGAAAGATCCCATAGGCTTGAGTCTCAGAGCTCCTTGGAGCATCTGGTCAATCCTACATGTAGGGGAGAGAGTTGAAAAGCACCTGACAGGGAAAAAGTAGGATCAGGGGTCATGTGGGCCCAGATTCAGACCAGAGCACTTGACCCAGCTGCACTGCCTGCCCTGGCCAGTCCCAGGTGCTGGAAGGGGACTTGGAACATCTCTAGGAAGTCAGGGAAGTGAGCAGCATCAGGGTGGTCTGGCAGGCACCAGGGCACGGGCACTTGGTCTAGATTCGAAGCTCTAGGAAGAAGAGATGAAACCTCAGTGTTGAAGAAGTGAGCTTATGTGGCGGTGTCCCCTGCCTTCCTTCTCCTCACAAGGAGTCTCAATTTCACTTCTGCTACTGGCATCTTCAAGTAGGCCTTTCCAGATCCTCTCCTGGACCCCTGCAAGACACAAATTTGGTGCCAATTTGGTTCAACAGTGCCTGAGCTTGGGGCCTCTTGGGGCCTGGAGCATCCTGAAGAGTAGGCAGGTGAGGTCTCAGTCCACAGCCCTGTCAACCCTCTGCTCCCCATGGCTCTGGTAACTGTTTCTGAGCTGTAAATCAGACCCTGGAATCATACACAGGTGAGGCCAGGGTCTGAATCCTGGCTCTGCTACAAATATCTAGCATCTGAATCTCAGTTTGCGCCTCTGTGCAATTATGGAAAGTGCCTGGTGCAAAGTAGGTGCTCACAACAAGGCAGGTCTTGAGGTGGCCCTCCTGATCGATGCCTGGAAGGCAGAGCCTGGGTTGGCTCCAACCTGCAACCAGTATCAGTGACACGCACCATTGGCTTACCAACCCAGGTTTGAAAGAGGATGGGATCCTATCAAGTGCTCTTTATCTGCAACTAAAAATAACCTAATTCGGTCAGGTTCTGAGCCTAGTGATTTCCGCCATCTGGGGGAAACTCTAGCCCCATCCAAGAGTTCAGGTGTGATGTTCTGTAGAGCCCCAACTCTCATGTTCCCATAGGAACAATGTCAACAGGGATGGAGGTGATTTCTCAAGAGGTTCAAAGGCCAATAGAGTCCTAATTGTGCTCAAGGACATCCATGAATACCAAAGGCCTGGCAGTGAGCTGCTCTGTCCTTTCACTGAACATACCGGAAAATCAAACTGGTGAACAGCAATAAGGAGTTTGACTCTGGGAAAAATCACATCCACAAAAATCACTTGGGTCTTCTGCCAAGGTTGTTAAGGACATGGGGAAGTATTCAAAATAGTACAATGGTAAGTTAAAAAAAAAATCAGGAAACCAATGAAAGAGATTGATTCTAATGATGGAAAAACTTTATTTCAGGAAATCACTGATTTTGAAGAGTGCTCAGGTGACAACTCTACAAGCACTTTTTTTTTTCTTCCTTCTACGTTTCCAGGTTTCCTTCACGACCACACACTACTTTTTGTAATAATACAATTAAATGAATAAAGACAACTCTGGTACCTGAAGTGTGTGTGAAATCCTCCGGGAGAGCTTGGCTTCATGTGAACTACTGGTGGAGTCCCCAGAGACACACATCCCGCAGGATTCATAAAGAGACTGACCTTTTTCTTTAATCTTTTTAAAATTAAAAAGTAACACATGCTCACACTAAAAATTCAACTAGCACAGTGAAAAGTAAGTTCTCCTGCTTGCCCAGAGGCACCTTGCTCTTTTCACTTAACAATATTCTGAACATTTCATGGAGGTTTTTGTGTTGGTCACACTTTTTTTTTAAAGCCAGCATACCATTCTGTGCCATAGCATAATTCATGGTACCAATCTGCTGTTGGACACGCAGAGGGTTTCCGACGTTTGCTATCACGAACCACGCCACAGTGCACACCTGTGGCCAGATCTCTGCATACTGTGCAGTCAGGGTGCCTGCTAGGTAACTCCCCAGAAGAGCAACCCAGGTTCAAAGGCAGAGCATACTTTCAGTTTTGATGGATTATGCTGTATTGTCTTCATTTTTAAAAAATATATTTTTATTGATTTCAGAGAGAAAGGGAGAGGGAGAGGAGATACAAACATCAATGATGAGAATCATTGATTGGCTGCCTCCTGCTCACCCCCTACTGGGGATCGAGCCCACAACCAGGTATATGCCCTTGACCAGAAGCAAACCCGGATGCTTCAGTCCGCAGGCCAACACTTTATCCACTGAGCCAAACCAGCTAGGGCTATACAGTATTATATTCTAAAATGGTTGCACCTCCTGGCTGGCGTGACTCAATGGTTGAGTGTTGACTTATGAACCAGGAGTCATGGTTTGATTCCCGGTCAAGGCATATGCCTGGATTGTGGGCTCGATCCCCATTGTGGGGAGTGCAGGAGACAGCTGATCAATGATTCTTTCTCATCATTGATGTTTCTATCTCTCCCTCCCTCCCTCTTCCTGCCTCTCTCTGAAATCAATAAAAATATATTTAAAAAAATAAAATAAAGTGGTTGCACCAGCTGCCATACCCACCATCTATGAGAATCAGCCCAGAGGGGCAATTCTGGAGCACCCACTTTAAGTAAGTGACTTGCATGAAAATCCTACTTAGGAAACAGATTTTAAGAAACAGGCCCTGGTGACTTTTTTCAAAAAGGATTCTTGACTTTCATCACAGTCTTCATTTAAAAATGAGCTGTCCCCTGTATCTATGATATGATTTGAATTTTTACAAAAAATGTATAAATTTCCTTTCCAAGAAAGCTGCCTGGATGTTTCCTGGGCTGAACGTGGAAAATATGAAGGTACTAGCTCAATAAACTTGAAGGCCCTGGTAACTTTGCATCTTTGTGGCCAAGGCCCACACCTGGGTGTAAAGCAAAACACCCCAGTGATCTCCCCAATGTGCCATGTTGCCATAGCAACTGTCCTCTCCTGGTTCTCTGCCCCCAGGTCAGATTTGCCAAACTGTGGAGATAGCAACTCTCTGGTCCTGAGCCAAGCCATTGCCTGCACTGGTCAGCCTGCCTGGCTGCCGCTGTCCCATGCTGGGCGGCCACTGCCCAGGCCCCTGTGCAGCCTCCAACCTCTGTTCCGGTCCTGAGCACTTCCCAAGCCTGAATCATGACAACCCTCCTTGGCAGGGCCTATGACTGCATTTCCTAAACGCATTTTCTGCCAATAGCCACTCACTTTCCGCAGTGATTACGTATCAGCTCCTTTCCAGCTTCATATTCTGCTTCTTCTTCTGTGCTGTCAGCAATGCCTCTGACCAATGCACCAAAATAAGAAACATACCTCCCTGCTGGTTCCAGCCTCATTCCCATCAGAACCTCTGCCCAGTGTTGTCTCCTGATCTGTTCCTCTTGTGTGGCCACCCTGGGTCTCAGGAAGCCTGGGGTTTTCCTAACTGCATCTGTACCCATTGATCTGCTCTCAAAGCCACATGAAAGTCACCTCTGTGGTGCCCTGCACTACCCTTCCTGCCGCCTCCCCCCGCCCCCCCCCCCCCCCCCCCCACCGCCCGCTCCCTGCATCACCTCTTCCCTGGGCTGTTCCTGCCTTTTAGTTTTTTCTTTTCTTTTTTTCCCCCTTTCTTTTCTTTTTAATCTTTATTGTTGAAAGTATTACATATGTCCTCCTTTTTCCCCATTGCCCCCCCCCCCCGCGTACCCCCACCCCCCGCCGCAGGCCTTCACCACCCTATTGTCTGTGTCCATCTGTCTTGTAGTCTTTTCTGACTACACTTCTGCTGAGCACCACCTCCTCTGCAAGCCCCCAGCCTGTCCAGCTTTGCCTGCTCTCCGCTCAGAGCACTTCACTATCACAACTTGCATTATTTTGTATGCATCTCTCTGAGTCCACCTGTGTCTGGTTCATCCCTTGAGGCTGCAGCTTCCACCCGCATTGCCATGCAGTAGGTATCTCAGTCAGCTTGGGCTGCCATAACAAAACAGCACAGACTGGGGGGCTTCAACAGCACACATTGATTTCTCACAGCTCTGGAGCTGGAAGCCCAAGCTCAGTGTGCCAGAGTGGTCAGGTTCTAGTGAGGACCCTCTTCCTGGCTTGCAGATGGCCTTCTCACTGTGTCCTCATGTGGCCTTTCTTCACTCCCTGTATGAGGGGAGAGAGAGAGAGAGAGAGAGAGAGAGAGAGAGAGAGAGAGAGAGAGAGAGAGAGAGAGAGAGAGAGAGAGATCTTCCTCTCCTATAAGGATTAGGACCCCATCCTTATGAACTCATTTAACCTTGATTACCTCCTAGACACCCTATTTCCAAATCCAGTCACATTGAGGGTTAGGGCTTCAACATGTGCATTAGGAAGGGAATCATTTCAGTCCAGTAAATATCTGCTAAAGTGTCACAACAGCTCGTCTCTATCAGCTACTATGTGCGAAACACTGTGCTAACCACTAAGCATGCGTTGCCTCACTCAATCCTCGTGATACTTCAAAGGTGATCTTATTGTTATCTCCATTTTACTGGCAGAAAAACTGAGAACCATTGAGGTTAAATAATTCATTAGCAAGTTAGTGGCAGATATGAGATTCTCGCTCATGTCTGTTTGATCTCATAGCCACCATGCATAGTACACATTTTGAGCTATATAAGCTTGAGATTCTGTGCTGAACTCCGAAATTCTTAGGCCAGACCCTTTGCCCCATTCACCTAAATTCTTACCAGCATCCCCTTGGGCACCCATGTGACACCTAGACCATTGTTGGAGTAGCACAGATGAAGGAGTAGCTGAGTTCCAGGCATGGAGTGCTGGTCCCCTGCATACAAGAGTTTTGGATGATCATTTTAAGGGTCACTGGAGATGTGTGTGGACTGTAGAACTAGAATAGGTTCCTGGTGGGAAAGAAGTATGGGTCTCACCCTATTCTAGTTATTGCTGTTTTTATTGTAAACTCAAATATATATTCTTTAAAATACATTTTTATTGATTTCAGAGAGGAAGGGAGAGGGAGAGAGATAGAAACATCAATGATGAGAGAGAATCATTGATTGGCTGCCTCCTGCATGCCCCACACTGGGGAGTAAGCCCGCAATCTGGGCATGAACCCTGACCGGGAATCAAACCATGACCTTTTTATAGGTCGATGCTCAACCACTGAGCCACACTGGCTGGGCTCAAGCATGTCTTGATGACCACCTGGTTGAGGTGTAGTAGAGAGGACAGGGCCTTGGCTGGTTGTCGAACCTGTCAAACTACAAATCCCTTCCCACCTGGAGGACCTTATTCTCAATGCAGCCGTGACCTATTTAATCTCGTAGATCTACAGTTTCTGGTTTGTAGCCACACTGCAAAGAATGTCCAGATTCATCTTCCCAGGACTTGCCACTCCTGTACTGAAAATCTTTGAGTGGCTTCTTACTGCCCATAGGACAAAGCCCCAAATTATTTACTTGCAAAGACTCTCTAACTTTGTCACCACCTGCCTTCTCTTCTTATATCCCAAGTCCTGGGGACTTGGCAGGAGTCCTCCTTACTTTGTGTCTGGATCGGCATCTACTTCCATTTCTGCCCATTGTAGCCACAGCCCTTGGAACATGTGCAATTTGAACCCTGACCTCAGGCTCTCACTCCACCCCCTCAGACCAGTCTTCTTCCCTCCACCTCTCACAAGCCCCAGTTCTCGAACCACCCCGTCCTGCTCCATCCCCACTTACAACACTCAGCCTCTCTCACACAAAGCATTCACACCCTGGACTCCTCTCTCAGGACCTTCAGCCCCACTCTTCCCACCACATCTCCCTGGAAACCTCCAGCCAGACTCCTCCCTCTTGACAGGGCGACTGACCTTGCCAGAGAAATCCCCTGCCGGGCAGCCTAGGACCAGGACAAACCACAGTTCCCAGCCAGCGAAGTGGCCAAGGTCTTCTAAACATTCATCTGCCTTCTTCAATGGTTCCCACTCTCAAGCCTGTGTTTTCCTAGTCGATCTTGTTTCCCTACCTCACCTCCTCTTTCTCTGCAGAGCAGCTCACTTCTAGAAGCCATCAAAAAAGAAATCCCTCCCTTTTGTGCCCACAAATAGATGTGCCAAGGCCACCTTCAAATGCATCCACAGTCCTAGCCTGTTTGGCTCAGTGGATAGAGCGTCAGCCTGCAGACTGAAGGGTCCCAGGTTCGATTCTGGTCAAGCGAACATGCCTGGTTTGTGGGCTCAATCCCCAGTAGGGGACGTGCAGGAGGCAGCCGATCAATGATTCTCTCTCATCATTGATGTTTCTATCTCTCTCCCCCTCTCCCTTCCTCTCTGAAATCAATAAAAATATATTTTTTTAAAAAATGCATCCACATCTGCCTGTCATTCCCCTACTTCTGCAGGTTCACTCACAACACTGGACAGCACCTAGAGCACCCAGGCCCTCCCGGACTGTCTCCCTCTCTGTCCCCTCACCTATAAGCAAACTTATGATTTTTCTACCTTAAAAACAACCAACACAACAACAACAATGACAAAGACACTCCCTGCCAAAGGCTTTCTGCCCCGGCTGTGCATCTGAAAGGTCTCAGGACAGGTCAATTAAACAGAAGTCTCTTGGGTGGGGCCTGCCATACCTTGGTTTGTCCAGAGGGTGGCCAAGACTAAGAACCAGCTCCCACTTGCTTCCTTCTTGCTCGAGGATTGTCCCATATCTTCATCCTAAACCAGGGGCAGGGAACCTTTTTTCTGCCAAGGGACATTTGGATATTTATAACATCATTTGCTTAATATCATTCACTTAGTATAAATTTATGTTGCTATGAAAAAAGCTCCTAGATTTATTAAATTTTTAGTCCAACTTGCAGTTGCCTTGGCAGGGCCAGACCAAATGATTTCCCCAGGCCTTATATGGCCCGAAGGCCGGATGTTTCCCCACCCTTGCCCTAAACTGATGACCTTTGGATAAACTGTCCTCTCTCACCGTCACAGTGTCATCTCCTCCCACTACAGCCTGTCTTCACCTTCCCCCTGTCCCACTGAAATCTCATCAAGATCTCTAATGAGCCTGGCTGTTGTGACTCAGTGGTTGAGGGTCTACAAGGTTTGATTCCCAGTCAGTGCACATGCCCGATTTCTATCCCCAGTAGAGAGCGTGCATGAGGCAGTCAATCAATGATTACCTCTCATCATTGATGTTTCTATCTCTCTCCCTCTCCATTCCTCTCTCTGAAATCAGTCATATATAAATATATTAAAGATCTCCAACTATTTCCTTCTCCCAACATCTTTCTACCTTCTGTGGCCTCCCCACATTCTTCTGACTGCTCCCTCCAGTTCCCCATCTTCTCCCGACTGACCATCCAGTCTCAGCCCCACCCTCTGCCCTATTGGTGTTTCCCTGGCTTTTCTTCTTGGCTTCTCTTTGATCTAACCTTCGCTCTCCCCATGGCACTTTCCCCCTATGACTCCTAAATCTCATTTCTAGCCTTGACCTTCCAGAGCTCCAACCCACAGTTCCTGCTGTCTCCATGAATACCCAATGAACACTTAAGCCCCACCTCATCTGTACATCCCACCTTTACACCAAAAACCTGTTCTACGTGCTCTGCCCATCTAGATTCCTGCCACTGATCCACCCAGTCTCCCAAGCCAGAACTCAGATGACATCTTTATCCCCGCCCACATCTGATTGATCTCGGATCTATAGGAACCTCTAGAATCCACTCCCTTTGATGCATTGGCCCTGGTTGTGTTCCACCCTTGCATCGTTCATCCCCCAGACTTTTCAAGGGGACTTTCATGAGCTTGTCCTCTGTCAGGCGTCACCCCACCCACATCTCTCTGTCCTCCCATTTGTACCAGGGCTCTCTTTCTAAAATGCAAATCTGAGTCTGCCACTCCTTCCCTCTATGGTAGGATGAAATGCAAGCTCCCTGGCAGGTCACACCAAGCCCTTCACTTTGCCCATCTTTCCTGATCTTCTCCCACACTCACTCTGGGTTCCAATACCACTAAATCAGTACCTTGCCTGTGTCCATTCATTCATTCATTCATTCATTCAACAAATGTTGCCTAAGAGCCTACCATGTGCCCAGCCACTGTCCTAGACTCCAGGGAGATAGCAGGGAACAAACCGCTCTGCCCTCCGGAGCTTACACCTTATGTGGGAACTTCTGTCCTGTGCTGCGGCAATTGTCTTCAGTCTAACTCCTCCATAGCCAGGTGGGAAAGGGCAGGC
This sequence comes from Myotis myotis, assembly GCF_014108235.1. Lineage (NCBI taxonomy): Eukaryota > Metazoa > Chordata > Mammalia > Chiroptera > Vespertilionidae > Myotis > Myotis myotis. Next base: position 32,296,959 of record NW_023416390.1, on the reverse strand, counting down.
TTGGGAACCTGACTGCCTGGCTTGGTCATTTACCAGCTTGTAAAATCATGGTCAAGTGGCTTAATCTTTCTGTGTCTCAGTTTCTCCCTCTGTACAGTGGGAATGATAATAGTAGCCTGTCTCATAGGGTTGTTGTGAGGATTAAGAGTAAACACACACAAAGGGCTTAGAATTATGCCTGACAGTTCACAGTCAGGTCCTGAAAGACTTTTTTTTTATACCCTCAGTTCAGTACTTAACACATAATGAGTATTCAATAAATGTTTTCTGGTTGGATCAAAGAATAAAAAAGTGTAAGTAGCCCTGGCCAGTTTTCTCAGTGGTGAGAGCATTGGCCTGAGGAATGAAGGGCCGCAGGTTTGATTCTGGTCCAGGGCACCTACCTCGGTTGCTGTCTCGATCCCCTGCCTCAGTTGGGCAAGTGCGGGAGGAACCAATCAATGTGTCTCTCTCACATTGATGTTTCTCTCTCTGTCTCTCCCCCTGCCTTCCACTCTCTCTAAAAATCAATGGAAAAAATATCCTTGGGTGAGGATTAACAACAGCAACAACAAAAGTGTAAGTGGTTAGCACATTAGAAATTATGTTCTCACTGAATTCCAAGTGGCCCTGATGTTATAAAACCACACTGGGAATGCCATTGAAAGATCTAAAAAGAAAGAATATGCTCCATGCATGGAAGTAACATGTTCAGATGACAATGGCCAGCTGAGTACCCTCTGACCCAGAGGCTCCTTGTGCAGAAGGGAGGAGGGCCTGACAACTCAACCAATGACATTTCAGGTGTGAAGGAAAAGAAAAGGAGGTGACAATGGTTGGGATTCCATCTGTGTTTGCTGGGAATCTTGATCTTCTGGTCTAGGGCAGAGGTGGAGAAGCGGGGGTGCCTGCAGGGACCTGATACCATGTAGGCCAGGACTGTATGACTTTGAGCAAGCCACTCACCTCCCTAGGCCTGAGTTAAACTCTGATCAAATGAACAAAGTTAGACCAAAGAATATTCAGGGCCCTTCTGACCTCTACAGATTCTAGAACTTTCTATATTATATTCCTAGATTATAGATGACATCAGGGAGAAGCAAGGACCATGACATGAACTAAAGAACAAACGCTCAGAGCTCAGAGCTCAGGTGTCTAAAAGTACAAAAGAAGAAAGCCATTTCAGGACAGGAGAATTTAACTCACAATGAGAGTTATACTTTACATCTACAAGCAACACATTTCAGGAGATTTCAAATGTTCATCTCTGACTCGATAATTCCTTTTAGAGGATTCAATGTACAGAAATAATCACAGATGAGCACCAAGACTTGCTCACAAAGATGTTCATCTCAGTGTACTTATAATAGAAAAAAATTAAAGTAACTTCAATTTCTAATACTCAAGGAATGGTTAAATTATCCATGGTATGTGTCTTTTGCAAGAAAATAACATGGAGGAAATATTTATGATATATAATATCAAGTGGGGGAGAAAAAGTACCATCCTGCATTGTCTCTGCTTCATAATCTCAGTTCCAGAGGGAAAAAAGTTCATAGATGAAAGACCAGAAGAAAATGTGCCTCTGGTTAGTGGGATTTGTGGGAAATTTTTTCTGCTTCTTTGCACTTCCAAATGTTCAGCATCTAGTACTTTGAAACCCTCCCCTAAAAACAGTACAAAAATGGAATTTGAAGAAGTAACACTTTGCCAAAAGTACAGTCAGCTTTCTCACCTCTTTGAGCAGTGTGATGCAAGTATCGCATTTAAATACTGGATCCCTTCCTTTCTTCTTCACATGGTGGGGGTGGGGGGCAATCTGGCTCCAGCATGGAAACCTCACGACGTTGAATAGGGCCTTGGAGCGCTGGGCTCTTCACTCTTCCTGGCTGGGCATGAATCGCTGCCCTTTTAGATACCCTGCACTGGCAAGTCCTCAGACCAGGGCGGCTATCCAAGCTGCCATCTCCTTGCCCATTCTGGCAAAGCCATGAAAGAATGCCAGGGAAGGTGGCACTGTGCCCAGGAGCTGAGGGCACAGGCTCTGGAGACAGACAAAGCAGAACTCTGCATCCCAGAACCTGGACACACGGACCCTGCACTTCTTGAATGTTCAGGCACAGACAATAGAGACAACTTTGAAGAGAAGCAGGAACATTGGTCTGGGCTCAGAAAACCCAATTGCTCTCCTGACCCTGCTTCTACCTGGCTATATGGTTTTGAGGAAGTCACCAAACTTCGGATGGACTTGATTCAAGGTCACTTTCATCTCTAAAGGTCTAATCTGTGTCTTGTTGCTATGTGTGGCCTTACTTCTAAGAATGGACACGATTCAGGTAGTCTATTTGGCCACATGTTGTCCCAATTAATCTCAGCTGTGCAGAGAGAGGGTCTGTCCTGAGAGAGGCAGACCCTTCCTATCAGCACCACTGGGTTTAGCAGAGCACCCCCCTACCCCCACCCCACCAGTCTCTCCACAGGGGCAGGCTCTGGGCCTTCTAAGGTGAGCACCCTGAACAAGGCCCCAGCCCTCTCTCTCCTCTCCTAAGCCTCGCACGCACTTCTGGCAGGGGCCTTCTTGACCTCCACCATCACCCTATCCTAGGTGTCCAATGCAGAGGAGGGTGTCTCCTGGGAGGAATTGCAGGCCATCTTGGCGTCCATCCAGGGCATCTGTTTAGGAGGCACAGTCTTTTGCAGCATAAATCAACATGACAAGCTGGTCCCTGGAGGAGGAGAGGAGAGGGGCAGAAACTCTATGTGAGTATATGCATACATGTGCATGTGTGTGCACATGTGTATGTGCACATGTGTGTGTGGCTTTGGCATGTTTACAATTCTTAGGGGAGGAGACAGGATCTGATATGGCTATAGTGGACCTAGTCCAGTGATCGGCAACCTGCGGCTAGCAAGCCACATGCGGCTCTTTGGCCCCTTGAGTGTGGCTCTTCCACAAAATACTGACTTCTGCACATGGGCCACAAAGTTTCAATCGCACTGTATGTGCGCGCCCATACGTGGTATTTTGTGGAAGAACCACACTCAAGGGGCCAAAGAGCCACATGTGGCTCGCGAGCCACAGTTTGCCGACCACAGATAAAGATGACTCTTCAAATTTGTCAATTGAAAATGACTTTTTCATTATCAATTGGCAAACTTCAGACAGTTTCCACTGTCATGGGACAGCCTGTCCAATGGCTGATTTTGTGTATGCTCATGTCCCGTGGTCATCACACACCTGGCACATGCATCTGTCAGTGGAACAAAGGCAGGTGGTGGACTTTCCAAGAACAAACAGGGGTGGCCCCAGCTGAGGGCCCTGAACACACAAAGGCTGCAGAAGTTCTTTGTGTAGCTTTACAACTTTGGAATCGTGTAAAAAGTCGTTACCAGACTTCCTATTGAGTTATGTCAATTAGAAACATATATTTGTTACAGAATGGCCAACAAGGGGCCAGATATACCTTCCAAGAGCCCACTGATGTTGTAGTTCATTGCATAGATGTATGACAGAGAAAGGGCCAGGTCAGGGGTAGATCACATCTTACCGAGGATGGGGGTACAGCAAGGCAGTAAAAGACCAGCGGAAAATGAGAGGTATGCACACCCGCTGTTACCAAGGGAAGTTCCCAAGGATCTTTATTCCAGGCCCAGAGCACATCCTCTTCTAATGCTTTTGACCAAATTAGAAGGATGTCCCCAGCAGTACATTCTTCCTGCTCCATCCACATGTGCTGCTGGCAGAGAGAGAGAGAGAGAGAGCTTTGTTAGCCTCTTACTCCTAGCCCAGTCATCAACCACCTTCATCTGAGGTCCCCGGATATTCTAGGCCTTGAGCCCCACAGGCAGCCATTGTATCAGTAAGACCACCAGGGTGGTCAAGGTGGTCTTACAGACCTGGGAGGAGCGTACTGCATCTTGAACAAAGTCCTGGCCAGGTTGGGGTTTACCCCAGGGTTTCTCCAGGTTCTCAAATCTTGCACACACCAGAATCACCTGGAAGGCTTGTTAAGACAGATTGCTGGGCCCTGAGTTTCAGATTCAAAGGGTCTGTAGGACTCAGGATGACCCAAGGACTTGCATTTCTCACAACTTCCCCAGTGATGCTGTGCTCCAGGGGCCACTCTAAGTACAGGTAGAAACCCAGTGAGTGGGCTCCAAGGGCAACCCTAGGGAAAGGTAGAAGAATATGTCCGTGGGCCCATATCCAGCTAGACCCTGCCCAGGTCCTCGGTCCATGGTGATGGCTCCTTGAGGAGAACAATCAAGTGTATTGTCTCTCCTGGGCCTCTGTTAAGATGTTACTTCCTCAGAGATGTGGTCTCTGATGATCTAGGTACAGCAGCCACTGCTCTTGGTCATATTGTTCCCTTCTATATTCTTTTTAATCACTAATTAGTAGAGTTGCATTTCCTACTTAGTTGTTTATGTGTTTATTGTCCACTTTATTCCATGAGAGAGGGTTTCTTGAGGGTGTCTTGTCACTGTTGAATCCTCATCTCCTAGAACAACATCTGGTCTCTTACTGACACTCAATGCACAAACGTTGTGGAATGGCCACCCCGGGGGAACAAACTGAACTCTTGGTGTCTGCAGTGGGTGGTGTAGACCCTGATCTATTCCCAGGGTCCTTAGTGGACTAGCTCGGCAAAGTCTTTATAATACTTGAGGCAATAGATGAGACCTCAGCGTGAAGCTCTTAATACTCCACTATCATTTAATGAGCCATTAGATGCCTTGACTGAACACAGAGGAGAAATGAATGGGGACATGGTAGAAATGTTGAACCTGGCCCTGGGGTTTCCTAATGGTGATAAGAGCTCCAACTCCTCCATGCTGATAGCAGCCCTGAGTCAAATATCTGCAAGGACCAGGACCAAGGGGGGCTCTCCAAACCTGGAGCTCTGCTCTAAGGGGAGTACACTGGTGAGATCAGGCTCCCTGCTGAGTCTGTGCCCTGCTTGTGAGGTCACCAGGCAGAATATTAACCACAGCTGCTCTACCAGACTCCCTCTCACTTGGGCAGTGCAAGAACAATGACCATGTACCACACACACACACACACACACACACACACACACACACACACACACTTTCCAAACCAGTCCTCTATGTCCCAGGCAATGGCATAAAGGAAAATGTTTAGTTAGCTTTGGGCTCAAAACTGACAAGTCCCCCTGACAATGTGCCACAGCCTAGACCTGGAGCTCTGGTGTAACTGACCTGGGGGTTACCTTTTTGAGTCTTTAGAGCAGTGGTTCTCAACCTTCTGGACCTTTAAATACAGTTCCTCATGTTGTGACCCAACCATAAAATTATTTTCGTTGCTACTTCATAACTGTAATGTTGCTACTGTTATGAATCATAATGTAAATATCTGATATGCAGGATGGTCTTAGGCGACCCCTGTGAAAGGGTCGTTCGACCGCCAAAGGGGTAGCGACCCACAGGTTGAGAACCGCTGCTTTAGAGGCTGAACTTCTGACATTTGCAGTCCAGCAGTCCAGGTCTGAAGCACATGTTCTTGGCATTTGCTTGCTTATTTATTTGTTCAACAAGTAGTTTTTAGGGGAAGGTGGGTGAAGGGGAGGGGCCTGTTGTAGCTGAGCACCAATCTCTGGGTATGTGTGTATCTCTATGGACACAAATTATAGTAAAAATTCAGTTTTACTCAATGCACTAAATATATCCTGGATTGGATCCTAGGACAGAAAAAGGACATTAGTGGAAAAACTGGTGAAATCTGAATAAACTCTGGAGCTCAGTTAATAGTAATGGAGCAATGTTAATCTCTTAGTTTTGACTAATACACCAGTTATGTAAGATGCTAACATTGGGAGAAACTCGGTGTGGGATGTATGGCAACACTCCATACTATTTTTGCAAGTTTTCTGTAAATCTATCATTATTCCTCCAAAAAAGTTTATTTAAAAAATTCTGTTCCAAAGTTTTACAATCCAATGTAACATATTGATTTGGAGGTTTAATTGGCAAATCCACTATTCAGTTCAACTTTTATATTTTATTGAGGTATAACATGCATACAGTAAGTTATACAAATCATGTGTGTACAACTCATTGAATTTTTACATACAGATGCACCCTCCTGATCAGCACCAGGTCAAACATTAGAATGTTCCCAGGACCCTTCACAGTATTCCTCCACCAGTGTCTTGCTGTATATACCATAGACTGGGTTTTGCCTGTTCTTGAACTTCATGTACATAGAATTATAAAGAATGTATTCTTTTGAGTCTGGCTTTTTTCACTCAACATACCATCTGAAAAGTCAACCATACTATTATGTATAACAGTAGTTGATTCTCTTATTATTGGGTAATATTCCATTGCATCAATAGTCCCCAGTTTAGTTACCCATTCTGTTTTCAATTGACATTTGGGTTGTTTCCAGTTTAGGACTCTTATGAATGAAGCTGCTGTAAATATGCTCATCCATGTATTTGGCAGCTATATGCGTGCATTTCTCTTGGATGTATACTTCCGAGTGGAATTGCTGGGTCATAGGGTATTTGCATGAGCAGGGGGACAAGAATAGGGGGTAGCACATGGCCAGCTCACTGAGCCGGAAATTCAGTTGGGAAGACTTGTTTCAGGGTGAACATGAGGAAGATGACCTCCTCGTAGTTATCATGTTCGTACAGACACCCAAACTGGGGTGAGCCATCGGGACCAACACCCAGGCTCTGAAGGTCTGAGTAGGCGCAGCTGCCCTCAGCCAGCAGGGCCGGGTGGGACCAGGCGTTAGAGGCTGGGGGCCGTGTATTGAGGTAGGCACCTAGGTTGGTTCTCTGCCGGGGGTCAGTAGGGTGAGTGTAGAGCAGCCACTTGTCTGAGGAGCCAGGCCCCGCTCTGGGGCTGGGGAAGGCAATCACACTCCCATGGCAGCCATGGGGAGGCTCCACAAGCTTCTGGACCAGTTGGGCCCCCCTGAAATCAAGCCCGTCGTTGACACTCTCGGCCTGAATCCTGGCCCCACGGGGGCTTCTAGCATTGAGATATATCATCCTCTGTTTTGCACCCCCGACCTCAGCCACTTGGCACTCCACGGTTTCCGGGGCCACAAAGTTGCCTCTTTCCCATGTGAGCCCGTGGTTGTGGCTGATGAAGCAGAAAGCAGAGGGGCTGGGCCGCACGTGGGCACGGAGTTTCCGGTAGGCGTAGGCTGGCACCACCAGGCTCTGTGCCTCATTGTGCAGCTGCAGACAGTGCCCCGGGCCCACCGCAAAGGTGGCCCATTCCCCGTGGGCCGAGCCAATGGCAGAGTCAGTGAGGTCTCTGGTGGGGCTCCAGGACTTGCCGTGGTCAGTGCTGGTGACTTGGCACAGCCGTGTCACATTGATCTTGGTGTGGAGTTGGTGTTGCTCAGAGACCTGCCTGGGGATGGCAATGAAGAAGAGGAAGAGGGTCCCCGTTTTCTCGTCATACAAGGGACTTGGATTCATGGACCGGTGGCCCTCCAACTGGGCTTGGGCCACCTCTTTCTGAGAGTGCCACTGAATGTGAGGAGAGGAAGAAAGACAAGCACTGCCTTGAAATGACCAGTGACAGAGCTGTACTCTCGGTGGGGCGGGGTGTGGGAGTGGGGGGCGTCTCATGGGGTTAGGTCAAAGGTCATGGAGAAAGTGTTCATCCACCACTCGCTCAACTCACATCACCTCCCAGAGCTGTGGGAGCCAGACTTCACCTCACCCCCTGCACAGCAGCCCACTCCTCCTGAATGTCTGCTGCCTCCATTCCCACCAACATGTATCAGAGCACCTATGGTGGGTTAGACCTCAGATGCAGAGGTCCTTTGGGCACGAGCCATTTCCAGCTTCATTCTGGTCCCCTCAACCTACCAGCCCAGTCCAACTTTCCATTCTTGAAAAGTAAAGCCCTAGTAGTAACACAATAGTCTGACCTGTGTGGGACAGAATATGACAATCACTTCCCATCTTCTATTAATCATACTCTATTAATGCAGCCTGGGAGGGGCTGCTACATGACACTAGAACTTGCATGGAGTTTCCATAATCCCAAAGTCTATGCAACAGTTCTGCCATCTACCCCCATTCATTAACGCCTGTCCCCCAGTGAGCCTTCTAAAGGCAGACACTGTGCCAAGAGCCTAACCCCTAAACTCCTGGGGAACAGGTGTCATTATCTCCAACTTATGTCTGGAGAATGGAAGGCTTAGATAAGAAAGGTGAGTTGCCCAAGGCCATACCTCTAATTGATAGAGCCAGGACTTGAACCCAGGTCCATCTGCTTCAAACCCCATGTTCTGAACAGCTGCTATGTAATAATTACCACAAAGTAATGATAATACTAATAGTAATATGTGATACGCCAGCCTTGGATGTCTTTGTCAAAATCAATTACTTGATCTACATGCTGGGACTTTAGAACACAGCAATCACTCCAACCAGGTCCCACTCCCCAGGTTAATTTTACTCAAAGGCTACAACCCCAGTTATGGAATTCTAAACTAGTCCTCCCTCAGGTTCTCAATCACACAGGACCACCTTTCTGAGCATTAGTTTCCCTGGACTTGTCCCATCATGCACTGAAGCTGATACCGCCAGGCCAACTGGACTTGGTCCCAGGGAACCCACATTTTCTGGGTGACCACTTTGGGGCACTTTCTCTGCCCCATCCATGGTAGGGCCCTGAATCCCTCCTGGGTTTCGATGTCTCCTTTCCCTCTGTCCCCCAGACCCCAGCCATCTAAGAATGGCATGGTCCCCGTATTCCTGGCAGAGCTAGTGTAGCCTCATCTTGCCTTACCTGGACCCGGTGGGTGGACTCATCATAGCTTCCCCTGCGCAGGACAATCAGCTCTGCATCCTCATCCTTCTTGCTCTTGCGCCTTTCTGCGAAGGCTAGCAGAGTCTTCTGCTGCGGCAGGTAGAGCAGAGCAGGGATTCTGTAGGCCTGTGCTCCTGACTTGAACACTCTCTCCTTCTGCAGGACGGGGAGGGATGCCATGGGGCCTGGGGGAGGCACAGAAAGAGAAGATGAGTTCCCTGAAGTCACATCCTGAGATGGGGCTGAGCTATCCTCCCAGGCAGGGGGTGCCCACTCCAAGGGCGAGGAGGCTGAGATTGGTGACCTGTCCTCCTTCCCCATGGGGTTCGACCCCCTTATTACCTCCCAAGAGCCTGTGTATGATGCTACACATGCCTGCCATGGAGCTATGCAGCGCTCTGTCCATGACACTTCAGGGAAAGGGTATTTGGAAAAGCACATTTTGTGTTGAATTTTAAACCTTGCTAGGACAAATCTGTGATAACCTTCAGCTGCTTTTCCCACCAAATGCCAAGCCTTGGGTTGGATAAGAGTGTTTGCCAAGTGGCATTCTGCAGCTGTCCAACTGCTAGAAAAGGACACATAAGAACTTTTTATAACTGCAGGCCTGGAAGTCACCTTAGAAAAAAGGAAAAAAGTGTGTGTGGGGGGGCGGGCGGATGGAGCCTTGATTTTGCAGGCTTGCTCTCCAGGCTGCCTGAGGCTGACTTCCTAGCCGCCTCCAGTGTGGGGACTCCACCCCTGGGGGAGGGAGAAGCATCTGGAAGGGAAGAGAGAAGCTCCCAACAGCTCACTCGGGCTGGGAGGGTCCTCCAGAGGCACAAAAAAATAAAATAAAAATTAAAAATAAGCTTCCAAAGTGTTGAGTTCAGTTTAGAGCAACTTCCCTGTTCTGTTAATCAAACTTGGGGACATTGAAACACAGTCTAGGGGGGATGACCAGATAGAAAGCATTTCTCTATTCACTTACCTCGCAGCCTAGAAAAATGCTTGGTCAGATGGAAATATATCAGCAGGTTAAAGATGTCCAAGAGAGAAGTGATTCTGAAGGGACTGAAGACTGAGCTTGGACTAGCAGATGACTCAATTCCTTCAGCTTTTGGAAGTTTGGCAATCTGTTGGGCTGTTGGAGATATAATGACAATGAATAATTTTTATACATAACTGCTTTTCAAAAGAAAATAAAAGCATTTGATCAAAGAGGGTAGGGAGGCCCGAGGTAACTTGGTGACTGTGTGTGACAGTGGTCTCCATGTTAAGCCACCTGGGGTCCCCTTCAGGGGGATGAACCCCCAGCTGCAGGGAGTGCTGGCTGCAGAGCAGATGGCTCTCAGCTGAGCAGCAGGGATGAGATTGTCATCGAATAACCTCCTCCTGCTCATCCCCAGGAAAGGCTGCATCTGATGACCAGCCTGCCCAGAACCTGAAGACCTGGCCCCATGACCTATCTGGATCTCTGAGGGCCAGCACAGGTCCAGGGCAACTGCAGCTGCCCTAGGAGGCACACCACCTCTCCTCTGTATACCTGTTCCCATTGCCTGCATTTCCCCCCCACTGTGTACATTATTATCTACTTAAAACTTATTTAACATGTTTGAGAAATCTATGCTTTTACTCTGTGCCCTGCATTGTTTCGGAACTTGGGATACTTTATGAATAAGACAACTAACCCCAGTCCCCACAGGCTGCTAATATAAGTATTTGTCTCTAAAGATTTAGAGCCACAGCTGATGCAGGAGGGGATGGGGCAGAGGAAAAGGGGGTGGGTCTTGGGGTCCATTCTAGAGAGCTCTTCTCTATTCTCAGTAACTCAGCACCAGTCCAAACTCACACACTTACCGGCAATACCAATCCCCAAATGTCTTTAGAATAATAATAGCAAACACAAAAGTGACCCTTACCAAATGCTGGGCACTCTTTAAGTGCTCTATAATATTAAAAAAAAGTTTTTTTGGAAGTTATATTTACAAATTATATTATTTTACAATATGATTCACAAATATATACTCATTTCATCCCCACAACACCCCCATGAAGTTGATGCTATCATTGCCCATTGTACAGATGAGGAAATTAAGCCCACCCAGCCCTTCAGTGTCAGAGCTGGGACTACAGACTCTTCTGACCCACACAGCCTGCCTCTCAGGGCAGTTCTGGAAGGCACCATTTTCCTGCACCTTGTCACACGATGCCTTAGCACCGCATGCAGGTAGCTAGCTGGCCCACTTGGCCCCAGCCCTAGCTCCAAATGTGGTAGCACCTTCAGGCCAGGGTAGTGGAAAGAAAACTGAATTAGGAATCAGATTCTGGGCCTAAGTTCATGTCCAGCAAGTTGTATATCTTTGGGCAAGAACCTTCCTCTTGGAGGTCCATCTCCCCACCGGGCAAGAAAGGGGCTGAAGAAGGTGATTGCATAGGCCCCTTCATCTCCAGAGCAGGCACCGAGTTAGGTCCTGACTCCTTCTGGGAGGCTGGGCAGGGGCCCTGGCACAACCCAGTCCCACACAGCAGCACAAAGGCAACCAGAGAGATGATAATGTCAGTTTGCACCATGAAAAACTGCCATTTGGTAGGTCAAAAATGATTGAATAGTGATGATTCCAGATGGTCCCACCTAAGGCTACCAGCAGCTGACATGGCTTGTAGTCTGTGGGCACCAAATCTGGAGCAACGCATCTTACTTCTCCTCACTCTGCCTACAAGGCCAGCTCTCATGCTCCCATCTCAGATATGGGGAAACCGAGAAGTGAGTCAGGGAGGCGGTGGATGACTTCCTTAAGTCGGTGAAGGTGGGTGGATTTGAGCCTGGATCTGCCTTATTTCAGAACACATGCCCCTAACCACTGGATTCTCCTGCCACAAACCCACAACTGGGACCCTGAGGTCTGAAAGCTTCCTAACCAAAGGCGAGCGGTGGAGGGCCCCTGCCCACTTCCTCTCTCTCTCCTGTTGGGAGCACACTGGCTGCTGGCATTCCCTCACCTGCTTCAGGAGGCGTCTTTGCCAACTCAGATCTGTATGGAACACCTTCCATGAACCTGGAAACAGGTAAACACACCAGCCTGGTCCCTGCCCTTTCAAAGTCCACAATAAGTGACAGCCAGTGCTTCTGGGAGTAAGAAAGAGGTGCACTTTGCAGCTTTCCCCAGAGGAATAGCCCTTGTTCTTGGGGCCAACTTTGGATGGAATGTTGGCCTGTTGGCTACCATGTTGAAATAATGCCATCTCTCCAAAGAGCAGACAGGGGCCCGCATGTGGTCTGCCCTCAGTTCCAGCAAAGCAAGCGTGTGGGGCAGCAAGCCCAAAGTGCTCTCCTCCAAGAAAACCCCATCCATGGGCTCAATGCAGCTTGGGCCCGGGGCTGGGATTCACACCCCAAGCTGAGAGGAGCTCTCCCAACTCCCACGCCAGGACAGGAGCCTGAGCAGCCTTCTGGAAGCTCAGACCAGCAATAACTTGGGGGCAGAATAAAGAGTTTTCCTGGACTGGCTGATCTGAGCCTTCTTCCACATTTCCCATCCAACATGTCCCCTGGATACCCCCAAAACAGAGTGAGCACCATATCGGGGGTTGAGGGGCCATGAGTACACTTAAAAAAATGGCCACTGTCTGAGGCATTCCCAAGTGTGGCACCATCACCCCGTAATTACCTGATACCGGATAACTCTTGTTTATATCAACAAAGGAACAGGTGGGTCAATTCCAAGAGAAGCCTTACCTCAGGGAGTGTTCCAGGTTGGATCCCGGGGCCTGGATTGGACGTCAGAGCGTGCGAGAAGAGGCAGTGGGAACCAGCTTTGAGAAGGTCAGCGCAGCTCCTGTGTTCACCTGGCTTCACCCCGAGTCTCACGGCTCCACTACTGGGCCTGTGCCTATAAACACCTGAGGGAGGCCCAAGGCAGTGTCAGTGTACAAGCCCAGCCCTGGAGGGCACTGCCTCTCATCATCCAGGGAAGGACTTATCTATAAGTCATGCTGAATCAGGGTGAACCTCAGGCCACTTGAGTCAGGCTTGCCTCTTAAACGGATGCAGTGGGCAAAGTGTGTGCATTTCAGGGAACAGACCTCCAGGGCCTGGGAGGGTGTGGACGTGCAGGAGGACCTGGAGCCACCCAGGATGCAACTCCTCTTTGGGATCTGCCTGGGCCAGCTAGGTGAGCAGGGCAACCTTCTTGATCTCTTGAGACCTCAGTTTCCTCTGCTGAAAAATGAGAACAAAAACCTCACAGTAGACCAAGCTGCCTGGAGCAGACTATATGACTCACCTGTTACTATAACCCAGTACCTATGGCGTTTCAGACAATCATCAGTGCTCTATCCATACTCATCAATTCAGTGAATGAATGGATGAGGCTGCCTTTCCAGGCAGGGCTGATATTTGTGAGGATTTAGATAACCTGTCTAAATCTCTTAACCCAGCATCAGCTCATGGTAAGGACTGCCATGGCAACAAGCCTTTTTCTTCTGGATCCATCACAACATGTCTAAACAGCACCATCCATGGGCCCCAAGTTCATTCTCAGGAGGAGGAGTCAGGAGCTGGCACACTGTCAGAAAATATAACCCAGCTCACCCAGTCCACCGCCAGTGTGGGTGAGGCCTCCGGAGCTGGAAAAACCTGAAGGCAGTCCATTCACTTCAAAGTGCACTTCTTGGCTTAGTCTAGAACTGAGGGATGTGGGAGGCCTCCCTAACTTATTTCCCTTCCCTCCACTGGACATAGTTCTCCCATGATTATCTTCAGCTCTAGGTGGCTCCTGTGGCTCAGAGCCAAGTTCAGCTCTCCTTGGCTGCCCCCCAGGTCGGAGTGACCCCTGGATGGCCAGTTCTGGGTCCCCTTGTTCCTGCTCTGGTCTAACCCTCTTATCAGTTTGCAGAGAAAGGGTCATGGTCTGACCTTGGAATTTATGTTTGAAAGTCCATGTGAACACCCTAGTAAACCCAGACCCCAGCTCTGACTCACATCCCCTGGAGGTCCAGGAATCACCTTGAAGTTGATGCTTTTATATTCAATGGGCCATAGAAGGGGTATTTTAAAAGTGAGGTAAGTGTAGGGTGGTGACTCATTAAAGAAATCATAACACATCCATAAAATGGAGTATTAGGCAGCTGATTAATTAAAACCATGTTTTAAAGATAATGCATGAAAATGTTGGGATACAAGATAACATATAAACTAGGATCCCACTTTTGTAAATCTGCATATTATATATTAAAAATAAACAAAAATTATACCAAATATGTATTGCTGTATCCCCTGAAACTTAGCACAGTGCCTGGAACAAAATAGATACTTAGCAAATATCTAGTGAATATAGAATGAATAAATAAATACTATCGGTAGTCAGTTTTAACTAGTGGGATTACAAATGATATTTATTTACTTCTTGTACTCTTCCAGGCACATATGATTTAATTATTAGTTTAAAAAGACATTTTTTGATTCAGGAAGATGGCGGCGGTATAGGCAGACGTGTCCCAGGTCGTGTCCCTGAGCAAATGGAGTGAGCAGCTGAAACTAGTAACATCCACCCCGAATTGGCGAAATTCCTCAGCTGGCGAGACAGTTTACAGCCGGGAAGAGCAGAACTCCCCTGGAAAGGTCTAAGGCGAGCCACACTGAAGAATAGAAGAACCGAAGGACCTTCACTACTGCAATATTTTTTTTTTCTTTTTTCACCTTTTAACTAAGAAACCAATTTTTTTTCTTTTTTTTTCTTTTTTTTCTTTTCCTCTTCTTCTTTTTTTTTTTTCTTCTTTTTTCCATCACCTGATTTTACCCTTTTAATTACTACCTTCTTATTTTTAACCAGTATTATTACTGCTACCATTTTACCATTTTTTTTTAAAGTGCCATTTTATTTTCTCTTTATTTTATTTTGGGATTAGTGTTCTCCATTCTATTTTCATCGTTATATTATTGGTTGTTCCTAGTTTGCATTTATCTCCAGGGAGCTGTTGCTGGAATTTGTTGGGATTAATGGCTGTTCTATAGGAGTATTCTCCTCATATAAAAAGTCTCTTCCCCTCTTCCACTTCATTCTCTCTTTTCGCTCTTTTTTTTCTTTTCCTTTCTTTTCTCGCTTTTACTTTCCCCCCTCCTTTTTCCCAATTTCATTTTTGCACTCCTTTTTTTGGTCCCTAATTTTCTTTTCTTTTTTCTTTTTTCTCTTTTCTCTTTTTCTCTTCCTTCTTCCTTATCCCCCAATTCTCTTAATTCAGGTGGTCACCTTTATTTGGGGTTATTAATATCGTGAATATATTTGTGTATAGTGCCTGGTACGTGGTGCCTTGTTGTGTTGTATTTTGTGCCTTTAAATCAACACAGCAGATCCAAGCAACAGCAACATCCTGAGCACCACACCCTCTGCTGAGGAACAGCAGCTGTACGTGAAACCTCGCCCCACCAGCCAGAAGAGCCACCACAGCTGTGAACAGCACCCACCAGAGGAGTTGCTGCCAACTGAAGAGCAGCTGCTACCGCAACCGCCCGAAGAGGAACCGCAGACCAAGGAGTCACTGCCACCAAGGGAGCAGCCACTGAACGACTCAACGTCTAGATATGTCAGTGAGATCAAACATGGGTAGACAAAGAAACCCCCAAAGGAAAGAGAAGGAGGACTCTCCAGAAAAGCAGCTAAGTAATACAGAGGCATGCAACATGACAGAAAAAGAATTCAGAATAAGGGTCCTAGAGTGCATAAACCGGATGGAGGAAAAAATCGACAACCTCAGCAAGAAGCAAGAAGAAACAGATGAAAAAATCGATAACATATGGAAGAAGCTAGAAGAAACAGATGAAAAAATCGATAACATATGGAAGAAGCTAGAAGAAACAGATGAAAAAATCAACAACTTAAGTAAGACCCAAGAAGATATGAAGAGCGATATAGCTGCAATGAAAAACTCCATTGAAAGTATCAACAGTAGACTAGGAGAAGCGGAGGACCGAATTAGTGATTTAGAAGACAAGGAAGCAAAACACACCCAAAATGTACTGCAATTGGAGAAAAAAATGAAAAGACAGGAGGAAAGCCTAAGGGAGCTTTGGGACAACATGAAACGAAACAACATACGAATAATAGGGGTACCAGAACAACAGAAGGATGAACAAGGATTAGAAAACCTATTAGAAGAAATAATATCAGAAAACTTCCCTGAGGTGGGGAAGAAAAAAGTCACACAAGCCCAGAGAGTCCCAAACAAGGTGAACCCAAAAAGACCCACACCAAGACACATCATAATTACCATGGCAAATGTTCAGGACAAAGAGAGAATCTTACAGGCTGCAAGAGAGAGACGGAAAGTTACATACAAGGGATCTCCCATTAGATTGTCAAATGATTTCTCAACAGAAACACATCAGGCCAGAAAAGAATGGACGGAAATTTACAAAGTGATGCAAAGCAAAGGACTGAATCCAAGAATACTCTATCCAGCAAGGCTATCATTCAAACTTGAAGGGGAAATAAGAAGCTTCACAGACAAAAAAAGGCTAAGGGAGTTTATCACCACCAAGCCAGCAATGCAAGGAATGCTAAAGGGACTGGTATAAAAATAAGAAATAAAAAGCTCAGAAAGAAAACAGCCACACAAAAACAGAAATGCCTACAAACAACTACCTTTCAATAATAACTTTAAACGTAAACGGACTAAATGCTCCAAACAAAAGACATCGAGTGGCTGAATGGATAAAAAAACATGACCCATACATCTGCTGTCTACAAGAAACCCACCTCATTAGAAGGGACTCACACAGACTGAAAGTGAAAGGATGGAAAAATATCTTTCAGGCAAATGGAAAGGAAAAGAAAGCTGGGGTAGCAATACTTATATCGGACAAAATAGACCTCAAAGTGAAGGCCATAACAAGAGATAAGGAAGGCCACTTCATAATACTAAAGGGATCAATACAACAAGAAGATATAATCCTGGTAAACATATATGCACCCAATGCAGGAGCACCCAAATTCATAAAAAAACTCCTGGAAGATATCAAAGGAGACATCGACAACAATACAATCATAGTAGGGGACTTTAATACACCACTGACAGCACTGGATAAGTCCTCTAGACAAATAATCAGCAAAGATACAGCAATCCTAAATGACTCACTAGATCAGATGGACTTAATAGACATCTTCAGAACACTTCACCCGAAAGCCAGGGAATATACATTCTACTCAAATGCTCATAGGACATATTCAAAAATAGACCATATATTGGGTCACAAGCAAAGTATCCCCAAATTCAAGAAAATTGAAATCATAAAAAGCGTCTTCGCAGACCACGATGGCATAATATTAGAAATAAACTACAATAAAAACAACCCAAAATACTCAAACACCTGGAAGCTGAATAGCATGCTATTAAATATTGATTGGGTTACCAATGAAATCAAAGAAGAAATTCGAAACATCCTGGAAACTAATGACAATGAAAACACAACAATCCAAAACCTATGGGACACAATGAAAGCAGTCCTGAGAGGGAAGTTTATAGCTCTACAGGCCTATCTCAAAAAACAAGAAAAAATGGTAGTAAATCATCTAACTCTACAACTCAAAGAATTAGAAAGAGAGCAACAAGAAAACCCCAGAGTGAGCAGAAGGAAGGAGATAATAAAGATTAGAGCAGAAATAAATGACATAGAGACCAAAAAAACAATACAGAAAATCAATGAAACCAAGAGCTGGTTCTTTGAAAGGATAAACAAGATAGACAAACCTCTAGCCAGACTCACCAAGAAGCAAAGAGAGAGGACCCAAATAAACAAAATCAGAAACGATAGAGGCGAAATAACAACAGACCCCACAGAAATACAAATGATTGTTAAAAAATACTATGGACAGCTCTACTCCAACAAACTAGACAACCTGGAGGAAATGGACAAATTCCTAGAAAAATACAACATTCCAAAACTCAATCAGGAAGAATCTAAAAATCTCAACAGGCCAATAACTATGGAAGAAATTGAAGCAGTCATCAAAAAGCTTCCAGCAAACAAAAGCCCAGGACCAGACGGCTTCACAGGGGAGTTTTACCAAACATTCAAGGAAGAACTAAAACCTATCCTCCTCAGACTACTACAAAAAATTCAAGAGGAAGGAACACTTCCAAGCTCATTCTATGAAGCCAGCATCACCCTAATACCAAAACCAGGTAAAGACAACACAATGAAAGAGAATTACAGGCCAATATCCCTCATGAACATAGATGCCAAAATCCTCAACAAAATCTTAGCAAATCGGATCCAGCAGTACATCAGAAAGATCATACACCATGACCAAGTAGGATTTATCCCAGGGATGCAAGGATGGTACAATATCCGCAAATCAATAAACGTGATACATCACATAAACAAATTGAAAGAAAAAAACCACATGGTCATATCAATTGATGCAGAAAAAGCATTTGACAAAATTCAACACCCATTTTTGATAAAAGCTCTCAGCAAGGTGGGAGTAGAAGGATCATACCTCAACATAATAAAAGCCATATATGACAGGCCCACAGCCAACATCATACTCAATGGACAAAAACTAACACCATTTCCCCTAAGAACAGGAACAAGACAGGGATGCCCCCTCTCACCACTCCTGTTCAACATAGTACTGGAAGTGTTAGCCATTGCAATTCGGCAAGAAGAAGAAATAAAAGGCATCCAAATTGGAAAAGAGGAAGTAAAACTGTCCTTATTTGCAGACGACATGATATTATACATACAAAACCCTAGAGACTCCATCAAAAAGCTACTGGACTTAATACATGAATTTGGCAATGTAGCAGGATACAAAATTAACCCCAAGAAATCCGAGGCATTTCTATACACCAATAGTGAACTTTCAGAAAGAGAGATTATAAAAACAATCCCGTTTACCATCGCACCAAAAAAATTAAGCTACCTAGGAATAAACTTAACTAAAGAGGTAAAAGACCTCTACTCAGAAAACTACAGGACGTTGAAAAAAGATATAGAGGAAGACATAAACAGATGGAAGAACATACCGTGTTCATGGATTGGTAGAATCAACATCATTAAAATGTCCATACTACCCAAAGCAATCTATAAATTCAACGCACTTCCCATTAAAATACCAACGGCATACTTCAGAGATCTAGAACGAACTCTCCAAAAATTCATCTGGAATAAAAAAAGACCTCGAATAGCTGCAGCAATCCTGAAAAAGACCAAAGTAGGTGGGATCTCAATACCAGATATCAAGATGTATTACAAAGCCACTGTTCTCAAAACTGCCTGGTACTGGCACAAGAATAGGCATATAGATCAATGGAATAGAATAGAGAGCCCAGAAATCGGCCCGAACCAATATGCTCAATTAATATTTGACAAAGGAGGCAAGAACATACAATGGAGCCAAGATAGTCTCTTCAATAAATGGTGCTGGGAAAATTGGACAGATATATGCAAGAAAATGAAACTAGACCACCAACTTACACCATACACAAAAATAAACTCAAAATGGATAAAGGACTTAAATGTACGACAGGAAACCATAAAAATTCTAGAAGAATCCAAAGGCAACAAAATCTCAGACATATGCCGAAGCAATTTCTTCACGGATACAGCTCCTAGGGCACTTGAAACGAAAGAGAAAATGAACAAATGGGACTACATCAAAATAAAAAGCTTCTGCACAGCAAAAGAAACCATCAACAAAACAACGAGAAAACCCACTGTGTGGGAAAACATATTTGCCAATGTCATATCCGATAAGGGCCTAATCTCCAAAATTTATAGGGAACTCATACAACTTAACAAAAGGAAGATAAACAATCCAATCAAAAAATGGGCAAAGGACCTAAATAGACACCTTTCAAAAGAGGACATTCAGAAAGCCAAGAGACATATGAAAACATGCTCAAAGTCACTAATCATCCGAGAGATGCAAATCAAAACAACAATGAGGTACCATCTCACACCTGTCAGACTGGCTATCATCAACAAATCAACAAACGACAAGTGCTGGAGAGGATGTGGAGAAAAAGGAACACTTGTGCACTGCTGGTGGGAATGCAGACTGGTGCAGCCACTATGGAAGACAGTATGGAGTTTCCTTAAAAAACTGAAAATGGAACTCCCATTTGACCCTGTGATCCCACTTCTAGGAATATATCCCAAGAAACCAGAAACACCAATCAGAAAGGATATATGCACCCCTATGTTCATAGCAGCACAATTCACCATAGCTAAGATCTGGAAACAGCCTAAGTGCCCATCAGTAGATGAATGGATTAGAAAACTGTGGTACATCTACACGATGGAATACTATGCTGCTGTAAAAAGGAAGGAACTCTTACCATTTGCAACGTCATGGATGGAACTGGAGAGCATTATGCTAAGTGAAATAAGCCAGTCAATGAAGGAAAAATACCACATGATCTCACTCATTCATGGATAATAGAGACCATTATAAACTTTTGAACAATAATAGATACAGAGGCAGAGCTGCCTCAAACAGATTGTCAAACTGCAGCAGGAAGGCCGGGGAGGGTTGCGGGGCAGGAGGTAGGGGGGTAAGAGATCAACTAAAGGACTTGTATGCATGCATAGAAGCATAACCAGTGGACATAAGACATTGGGGGATAGGGGAGGCTAGGGGACTGTCTAGGGCGGGGGGATAAAATGGACACATATGTAATACCCTTTGTAATACTTTAAGCAATAAAAAAAAAAAAAAAAAAAAAAAAAAAAAAAAAAAAAAAAAAAAAAAGAAAAAAAAAAAAAAAAAAAAAAAAAAAAAAAAAAAAAAAAAAAAAAAAAAAAAAAAAAAAAAATAAAAAAAAATTTTTAAAAAATATTTTTTTATTGATTTCAGAGAGGAAGATATAAACATCAATGATGAGAATCATTGATCAGCTGCCTCCTGCATGCCCCCTACTGGGAATTGAGCTCACAACCAGGGCATGTGCCCTGACCAGGGCTCAAACTGTGACCTCCTGGTTCATAGGTTGATACACAACTGCTGAGCCACACCAGCCAGGCAACAAAAGAAAACAAAACAAAACATTATTTTTAAAATGATGATAAGTAATAATATGTGGCCTAAGAATGCCTACTCACTTTATCCTGGCCAGACCATCAAAAGGGCTTTCAAAAGGCCCCAACGAGCTTATAAAAATGACCTTGACTCAGCATGAAAATTTAACTTATATTTGACTCCAAAGGATAATAAATTTATTGTGTTCAAAAATGTTCACTGAGCTCTGCCTGGTATGGCTCAGTTGGTTGACCAGAAGGTCACCGGTTTAATTCCCCATCAGGGAACATGTCCAGGTTTCAGGCTCAATAACCAGTAGGAAGCATGCGGGAGGCAGCCGATCGATGTTTCTCTCTCTCCTTCTCCTTTCCTCTCTCTCTAAAACCAATAAGAACATATTAAAATATATATGTATTCACAGAACACATACATGTAGCCAACACCATACTAACTTGGAAGGAGGAGAGAAAGATCCTGGATAAGGTCCCAGAGCTTCCCGTGTTTATTATTTTTGTGTGTGTGTGTGGGGAAAGACAAACATCCAAGAAACAGAAGCCGATCACCCAGGAGTTGGGGGCGGACTGTAATGGTGACAGTGATTAAGAACAAGGGGAAGTGGGAACAGGGATAGTCAGGAAGACGTCCTGGACGAAGGTTTATGACCTGAGCTAGACCAGCAAGAAAAGTAAAATTTACAGAAACAGAGGTAGAACATTTCAGCAGCATGTAGTGGGTGCAAAGTTTGAGTCTGAGGAAGCAAGGAAGCAGGATAGTGCTGGCTGGTTAGGATCATCATTATTTTGATAGTAATCTATTTTCTCTCCTTACCTTTATGATTTTTCCTTACCTTTTATGCTCTGCAGTCCCACTATGGGTTGTCCGGGTGTGCGTTCATTTTTATTTACCTTGTGGACTCAGCATGCTTTTCCAAACTCAGAGGGCAAGTCTTTCTTCAATTGTGAAAATTGCTCAGTCATTAATGCTTGAACATTGCCTCTCCTCCCCTCTCTCCTTTAGAACAGCCTCTCCAATGTATACTTGGTTTGTTCTTCAGATGTCTTTTGACTTATTTTTCATGTTTCCCATCTCTTTGCCTCCTGGTGCTTCATTCTGGGCCCTTTACCCGCTATATCTTCCAAATCACTAAATCTAGAGTTGTGTCTACCTAAGAAGTGTTGTGTGTTTTTTCTAATGCAATGTTGCTGTTTTTTATTTCTACAATTTCTACTTAGTTCCTCTTTGAATTTACTTTTTTAAAAAAAACTAAATTCCTCAGCATTAAAAAGCAATGCACTATTAAGCCATGAAAAGACATGGAGAAACCTTAAAAGCATACTAAAAGTGAAAGAAGCCAACTGCTAAGGCTGCACACTGCAGGATTCCAACTCTATGACATTCTGCTGAGAGAGTGAAAAGTCAGTGATTTCTAGGGGTTGAGGTGGGAGGGTGAATAGGAGAAATATAGATAAATTTTAGGGCAGTGAAAATACTCTCTGTATAATATCCTATGGATACATATCATTATACATCTGTCCAAACATACAACACTGCCTGAACCCTAATGTAAACTATGGATTTGGGTGATAATGATGTATCAATGTAGGTTCATAAATTATAACAAACTAGAGGCCCAATGCACAAAATTTGTGCAAGAGTAGGCCTTCCTTCTCCCAGCTGCCGGCACTGGCTTCCCTCTGGCACCCAGGACCCAGGCTTCCTTCTGACCCTGGCTTTGTCCAGAATGATGTCCGGAAGGATGTCTGGTCTAATTAGCATATTACCCTTTTATTATTATAGGTTTACTGCTCTGGTGGGAATGTTGATAATGGGGGAGGCTATACATATGTGGGGGCAGGGTACATATGGGAAGTTGCTGTACCTTCTCCTCAATCTGGCTATGAACCTAAAACTACTCTAAAAAAGTGGTTTTAAATTCTAAAAAAATGATTTCCTATTTTTGTTTTTACAGATTTTTACTCCTTTATCTTTTTATACACCTCAAATATACTTATTTTTAAGTCTCTTTTTATATTACTCCATTGTTTCTATTTCCCCATTTTTGTGGGATGCTTTTCTTCAATTGGATTTCCTCAAATACTGTATAACTTGTTATAATCTATTTTAATAATTCATAATTGTTTATATTCTTCATATTGGTCTTCCTCAAATGTTTTACAATTTCTGTGTGTGAGCTCATCCTCTATGGGAATTATTTCTCAGAGGTTCCCACGAGTGCCCCAGATTGTGGAAACCTCCCCAAAGTTGCCTCTACCTCAGTGTTAAGGGCTCACAATTTCTCAAATTTCTTCCTCTGTTTCTATCTTAGAGTCTCTGTACTTCATGAGTGGTGAAGGTTTAAACCTCATGTGCAAACCCAGCTTTTCTATTTTCTTGTAAGTAATTCTATTTCTACTCATAGAAATTGCCTAGGACAATTTTTAACCTCTGCGCTGTAATTTCTCTCCCAATTTCCTGTTATGTTCAAGTTCAAAGGCTTTGATTTTTGTTCCCCCACAACTGTTAACTTAAGACAAATATATCCCTGGCCATGTGGGTAATAGTTCCTGAGGCATTAACTCACCAGGGTAGATATAGAATTACCTATTAACTTATGGCATCTAGAGATTTATCTTCCTTGCTCTTGAAATCAAATATATATTTATAATACATACATATGACATATATATACATATATGTCTACATTCAGCATTTCTGTATGATCAGGAAATTTCATGTGATGCTGGGCAAGCTGTTTAATCTCTGTATGTCTGGCTGCTTCATCATAAGACTGTAGTGATGATTAAACAAGTTAATTCATGTAAAGTGCTTAGAATACAGCCTGGCCCAAAGGTTGTCAATAGATGTATGGCAACTATCAGTTCTTTTTCTTGACCAGACCTGGTCCCTTGTCTTTATGTTTTTCAAACGTATTTTTAAAAATAAAAATGCAATTTTTAAAACATTTACATTTAAAACATTTACATTTCTCTCCTCTTCCCACTCCCAACAGCAAACTTTACATGGAAGTTAGTAGAAAATCTTTTTTTAAATCTCTTATAATGAATTAAGCTTATTATACCTGACCACTCAATTCCCGCCAATGTGCAATTGGAATAATCACCTTAAAATAGCTGGTTTATGATTATTAAGTCCATTAATGATCTATCAGAAATTATCACCCAGAAAACATCACAAAAGCTTCTGGTCAAGGGCATCTCAGGTCTTGAAATGATTTCTCATGTCTTGTCCATTCAGGCTGCTGTAATAAAATACCTCAGACTGGGGGGCTTATAAACAACAAAAATTTATTCCTCACAGTTCTGGAGGCTGGGAAGTCCAAGATCAAGGCACTGGCAGATTCAGTATCTGGTGAGAGCCTGCTTCCTTGTTCATAGGTGGCCGTCTTCCCTCTAATGGAAGGGCAAGGGAGCTCTCTGGGGTCTCCCTTATAAGGCACTAACCTATTCATGAGGAGTCCGCCTTCATGCCCTAATCACCTCCCACAGGCCCCACTTCCTAATACATCACCTTGGGAGTTAGGTCTCAACATTAAATTCTGAGGGAACACTAACACTCAGTCTACTGCACTCAGTATCACCCCAG
This sequence comes from Myotis myotis, assembly GCF_014108235.1. Taxonomy (NCBI): domain Eukaryota; kingdom Metazoa; phylum Chordata; class Mammalia; order Chiroptera; family Vespertilionidae; genus Myotis; species Myotis myotis. The sequence continues at coordinate 32,272,567 of NW_023416390.1, read as the reverse complement.
AATATTCCAATAGCAGAACTATCGACCATTATTAAAGAGGGAAGGACTTTAAGGTGTGCTGAATTGGAAAAGTACCAAGACAATAGATACAGAATAGTACATACATGCTGTGGTTCTGCCTAAATAAAACAAAAGGATGTAGGTGTATAAGAGGGGGGTGCAGGGGGTGAGAGAGAGGATGTAGAGAGAACATTTCTAGAATACTCAGGAAACTGTTAACAGAGGTTACATAAGATGTTTTTGAGAAGAAAGTGACAGGTTCAGGACTGTGTCAGCATGTTCACATGGCATACTGAGTGGGATGGGGTGGGAAGGACTGGAAGCAATTGGGAGAGAATGAACCCAGGAGACCATTAAAGGACATTGCAATGGTCCAGGTCCATGGTCAGCAAACTGCGGCTCGGCAAACTGTGGCTCGCGAGCCACATGCGGCTCTTTGACCCCTTGAGTGTGGCTCTTCCTAAGCCTTAGGAGTACCTTAATTAAGTTAATAACAATGTCCCTACCTATATAGTTTAAGTTTAAAAAATTTGGCTCTCAAAAGAAATTTCAATCGTTGTACTCTTGATATTTGGCTCTGTTGACTAATGAGTTTGCCGACCACTGGTCCAGGTAGAGCTGAGGGGGCCTGTTCTGAAGCAGAGATGGAGTGGAGGAGAAAAAAAGAAATGAGATTCACTTTCAAGGTGCTCCCAGTGGTACCCTCAGGGCCTAGCACAATATCTACACCTTCTAGGTGCTCAACAAACGCATGAAATGAATGGTCTCCCATATAAAGACTTACAGTTCCAGTTCCCAAAGACATCCCGCTGCACATCTTAAGAGCCAAATTCCACAGACCTTGTCACCTTCTTCTCAGAGTTCACTCACCCAGCCCAGGACCTGTGCAGAGTCAGCAAATGGGATCCACAGGAGGGTGAGGCTGGAGTGAGAGAACTGCAGGCACAACTCTGAGCTGGTCCTGTTTGCACATGGCAAGATGGGTGTCTCCAAAAAGCTGTGGCCCTGCTTCCCTCAGGAGCTAAAGGGAGACAGGAAAATTACTAATGAGAAAGGGAGAAAATCAACCCAAAAAATCAGATCTAACCCTACAAACATGCACACACCTTGCACTTAGGAGGTGCTTAAAATAGGTTTTTGCAGCAGTCGCCAACCGGTGGTCCGTGAAGTCCGAAAGGTTGGCGACCGCTGTTTTAAAAAATTAGACAAAGACAGGGGAGTGAGCAGGAGGAAAAGGAATTTCAGGAGTGTGACATATGAAGACTGGTTGGAAGAAAGAGAACTAATGCCCCTGAAGAACAGAGCATTCAGTGGCCACCACCTCAAACCTTCATATGTGAAGGCTCAACTGGAAGTCTTTGGGGATAGGGAGAGTAGAGTTAATGGTATCTTCAGAGCCTAATGTGGGGTCTGGCTGATAACGTCCTGCTCAAATGTTTATTGGATGGATGGATGGATGGATGGATGGATGGATGGATGGATGAATGGACAGATGGATGGATCAATGAATGGATGAACTAATGGATGGATGGGTGGATAAAAGACTACCTCTATCTGGCTTTCAGAGGCAAAATTGAAACCATTGTTTTATCAATCAGGTGGCTGTGATGGACAGCTTTCAAAGATGGCCCTCAGCAATCCTACCTCCTGGTGTTCACATCTGTGTGTAATCCTCTACCTCTGAGTGTTGGCTGTACCTGATGATTTCCTCCTAATGAGTAGAAGACAGCAAAAGTGATGGGATGTAACTTCTGCGAGAAGATTACAAAAGACACTGGTTTCTGTCTTCCTGGACTCTCTCTCTGTTGCTCACCTTGGTGACAGGCTGCATAGTGGAGAGGCCTCTGTGGCAGCCTTAGGCCAACAGTCAGTGAGGAGCTAAGTCCTATGGCACACAAGGAACTGAATGTTGCCAACAACCTTGTATGGAAGGAGATCCTTCCCCAGTGAAGCTCTGAGACTCGGCCCCAGCCCTCCCGGGACCTTGACTTTGGCCTGTGTGGGACCCTGAGCAGAGAACCCAGTTAGCTGTGCCAGATTCCTGATCACAGGAACTGTGGGAAACAAATGTGTGTTGTTTGAAGCCACTGTGTTTGTGTTAATTTGTTGCCAGCAATCAGTGGCTAATACAGTGGCTGATTTGAGTTTGACATAAAAATGGACATTCTGGCCATTAAACTCGGCAAATGACGGTAGTGGTTAAGAGCCTAGGGTTTGGTACCAATTGGCCTGAGTTTGAATTTTGAACCCCCAACTTCCTAGCGGTGCGGCTTTGGCAAGATCATCAACTTCTGAGCCTGTTTCTGCATCTTTAAAATGGGCATAATTCTCTTCTCATAGAGATTACGAAAGGATTACATGAAGTGATTATATAAAATACTAAGCCCAGTACCTGTCACTGAATAGAAGGTAGATATTAGAAAATAATAATAATAATAATAATAATAATAATAATAATGGAGCATGTTCCCTCCCAAAGCAGCAAGTGTCCCATTCCTGGAAGTAACCAAGCTGAGGCATGATGGCCACCTGCAGGAAGTGAAAGGAGCCCTAGAGGACCCCAAGCCCTTTCCCAAGCCTCGGATTCAAGAGCTGTGTGTCTGCCTGGCCAAGGCCAAGGGGCGGGGCGGTCAGGTGTGCTGAGGGACCACCAGAGTTACCTTGCACCAGGGAATAGTACCAGCTGTCGCCAGCCTCCAGCAAGGGTGAGGCCTTCCCTCCCGCACAGCCTCTGGGTCAGGTATGTGGCCACCACCCTAGCTGGGCCCATGGGGCCCAGGAAGGTAAACACCCAGCCAGGAAGTGATTGTCACGGGCATGGGGCCAGCTCTGGGCCGAGGCAGGTCTGAAGGTCAGGAATGCTTCCCAGGGAGCCTTTGCAGGAGAGGACAAAGTGTTTGTTGCGGGCTCTCCGCGACAGAGCGGAGGGCGTGTGGATCTTGCTGGGGACAGGCCAGTGGACAGGACAGAGGACAGGAAGGAAGGGCCATCGGGGAGGCCCAGCCCCAGGAGCTCCTCACTGGCAGGTGAGTAAATAGTTTCTGTACTTTTAAAATGGAATGAGATGAAATGAGAGATGGAATGGAGGTTGCGGCCAGGACAGGATTGGAAAGACCCCAGGCGGGTGTGTGAGGGAGAGGAGACCATCCCACCCCTGCTCATTGAGAGGCAACTCCAAGAGAGAACAGCCCAGACTTCCCTCCCCAGGTCCAGTCTCCTCTTGGCTTCATGCACCCCGCTTCCTGCCAGCACTCAATTTCACCATCTTTGAACTGGGGTAGTGTTTCCCTCCGGCTCCTCTTCTGTGATGGCTGTGGGGGCAAGTGAGACAATAAGCAGGACTGGCTACATAATTTGCAGCGCCCTGAGCAAAGGGAATATGTGGGGCCCCTTGTTCAAAAGTTATTCTGAATTTCAAGAATTAAGAATTTTAAAATTAAGAATGGCAACATCAGAGCCTTAAATCAAATGATTGGCTCTTCTAAGAGCAGGGCCCTGTGCAACCGTGCAGGCCGCAAACCATGTCGCCAGCCCTAATTATAAACCTCCTGCATGTAAACTGTGAAGTGACAAACAAACTGTGATTGCTACGAGCGCCCGCTCCATTCTCGGGGTCGGGAAGCACACCTGCGGAACTTGGCTCTGAAGGTGCGCAGAGGGATGTCTTTGGGAGCCATGAGGTGACAGCTCCCTGCAAGGCCACCCTACTACATTGGCCCCTGCCGCTCAGGGTCCCACCTCAAGAGAACAAAAGGCTCCGCCCCTCTGAACCTTCTGGACTGTGCACCTGTCTGGCATCAAGCCAAAGCCTGGTGTGACTCCACGTCTGGGGACACGGCTTTCTTGGATGTGGTGGGGTAGTCTCCTCTTTTCTGTGTTGATGTAAAGTCTGGGATGCTCACAGTCACTGGCTGAACAGACCCGGGCTGTGGCTCCTGTCCTTCGGACAGTTCTGCCCTGTTCTGATGACCAACACAGGTTTGGCTTTTGGAAAGTGCTTCTGTTAATGTCGTAAGACCACTGGTGGGAATGTGCCAGTCTCCCTGTCCCCTTTGTCCCCCTTCCCTTCTCCCTCTCCACTTTCTGCCCAGGTTTTCCCTTTCCTCTTCTCTCCCACCACACCTCCAGCTGCCCCGGCATCGCTTGGCCTTAGTAGAGACCAGTGTTTCTATGGGTGTCTTAAACTTTCCGGTCCTTGAAAGCTGACAATAACCATTTCCCTTGACTCCTTACTGGAGTCCAAATTGTCTTGAAAACCCACCATTGGAGGGGCTCCCCACAGGAGAGACGAGGTGACCCCAGCAGCCAGAGGCGGAGGGAGATAAGTGTTTGCCTATGGAACTGGCCCAGGCAGGGGCAGCCCAGGAAACCTGCATCAGTGGTCAAAACAGCGCGGAGACTCAGCAGAGGAGGCCAAATCTAACCGCCCACTGCTGGCTCTGCCCACCTGCTGGCTCCACCGGGGACACCGGAGTCATTATTGGTCTCAACAGCCCTAGATCAGACACCCCATCTCCCAGGAAGGGGTCCTTTCCCCTCTCCATGAACCCAGTGCCTCCCCAGTAAAGGGTCAGCTCTGACTCTCTGAAGTTACCATCAGCACCACCCTAAAATGGCATAGATTCCTTCCTTTACTACTTTATGAAATCATTGCCCCCATCCCCCACCCCCCCAAAAAAAATCATTGCTGAGCACCCTGGCAGGTGAGGCTTTGAAGAGGGGCTGGGACACAGGTAGGAGAGGCAGAAGCCAGAGGCCAGGCTTCATGAAGGGGCCCAGGACACCTTCCTCATCCAAAGAAGGTTATGGTGCTGAGAGGCATTTTGACTGACTGAGCAGGAGGTACATCTCTGAGACTCTGGGCTGTCTTATTCAGAACTCCCCTTGGCATCTTTGGGGGTTGTTGGGCCAGGGTAGCCTGGGCCTCGGAAGGAATTTTCTTTCTGGTCACCTTGGGCTCACCTTTCGCCACTTCCTCAGTGGGCAGAGCTCTGCTTCTGGACCTTGAGGAAATGCCCAGAGAAGCCAAAGAACTGGCATTGCTTTCCTTGGTTGACAGCAGTCCTTGAGGCCCCGCTCTGGGGAAGTCTGCACTGGGTCTGGGCAAAGATTTTGAGCACTAAAAAGGGGGCTTTTTCTGAGAATACCCTTCGTTAAGGACCTGGGTATCTGGGAACCTGGTTCAGCCATCTCTCAATCTTTCTACTTCTACTCACCTTACTTTTGGAATGGAAAAATAAAATCACATGTTCAAATGAGTGGGGGATCATCAAAGAAATAGCAGGGAGGCCAGCATGGAGGAGGTGACCTTTGAGCTAGATGTTATTAAATGATCTTACATCACTTATTAATTCTTTTGCAAGAGAAGGCTGAGGGATATGGCTTTATGTAAAGTAAGGCTCTGTAACTTGAAAATGAGATAGTAATTTTTCACACCCTAATTGGATGTTGAAAGTTCTTTAAATAGCACACTTGCACAGGAAAGGGGCAGCAGGGTTTTAACAAGGTGGAAAGTGCATGGGACCCCAAAGGCTCCCAGAGATCACACTGTATGGCCAACGTGTCTCATGGGGCACACTGCCCTTCACTTCTGTGCTCCAGTGCCGGCTGGCTTTGCCTCAGATTCTCCCTTCCCTTTTCACTCCTGGCTGAGGTTCAAGCTCCAGCATGGGTGTCTGCCACAGCTCTGACCATCAAGTATCTAGGTCTTTGATGAGTTGTAAAATGGGGTGCTGATTCGTTATTAATTAACGACTATGTTTTCTACCAGAGACAGACCCTTCAAAACATAGGTTCTCAGGGGATGAGCCGCTTAAAAGGCTTGGAGGAGCTTGGGAGCCACTGGGGCAGGGACAAGGAAGAAAGACAAGCTGGGCCGGAAGACCTTGGCCCCCAGGCTCTGCCTGGAAGTGGCAAGAGTCAGTCCTGAGTGGCTGGTGGGAGGATTGCTCAGTTCACATACAATATGACCTGCTGTCTCAGTAGTTCAACCCACCATGACCATGGGCTCCTTGCAGACTGGCTGCTTAGAGAACACCTCATTCAGCCAGTCAGTATTCGCTGCACACTTGCTCTGAGCCAGCAGTGATAAGATGTGACAAGATGGATGATCTCGCTGTCCCCCTCCCAAGCCCCCCACCTTCATTCCAGCCCCTGAGCTCCCTTGCCCTCTTTGCTGCTGCCCAGATAAGTAGAGTAAGAAAACCTAGTTTCTCACATAGATACTTCTCTCTCTTCCACTCTCTCTAAAAATCAATAGAAAAATATCCTTGGGTGAGGATTAAAAACAAACAAAAAAACACACAACAACATATCCTCGGGTGAAGATTTAAAAAAAAAACAACTTCCAAGTTTTTTAAGATGACAAAACGCTGGCATAATGGGCCCTTCCATGATGCTCTATAGACATAAATCCACTTGAGAAAGGGAATACATCTATAAACAGTTTCTGCTCTCATCTGATAAAAACCTTCCTTGGTGAGTCCTTGAACGCTGGAGGAAAGACTTATTTCCTGTTGAGTACCTTTGTAAAGAAGTTAGCTGTGAACTTTGAAATGATATTAAGGTTCTTTGTTTCTGGATTAAAAAGGCATCTGGCACATGGACAATTTTCCCTAGTGCCTCAGATATCAGAGCCTGGGACTTTCTTTCTACAGTTTTCTGGCCTCTTTGGAACCAGTTCAGTGTCAAAATCAAAGCCACTTGCTGTCGGCTAACTTGGGTTCCAAGTCAGGGTTAAGACATGGAGAGATTCTAACTTGGGGTTAGAATGAAGCCATCTGATGTTCAGCCTAGGATAAACAGACCGGCTAATGTTTGGAGAAACATTATCATCACCGATGTGTGTATTCACTGGAGAAATATCACAGAAATTGCCAAAATAAAGGAACATCTTTTAACCACGGGCACAGCCTGTGGAGGCTAAGGTGGCCCCCCTGTTACTGCTTAGACCCAAGCTGTTTCTGTCTACTTGTATTCCTCCCTGAATCTCCGTGATCTTACAAGACTGTGTTCTCAGGAAAGGCTGTTTACCGTGGGTCAGGATGTTCTGAATTAAAGGGGGTGCGAAATAGCTTAGCAGTCATGCTCTTAACCGCTCGGCCACAGCCAGGCTGCCTCCGCCACTGGCTGGCTGTGTGACCCTGGCTGAGTCAGTTAACCTCTCTGAATCTCCGTGTCCTCCTCTGTAAAAATGGGGGAAACGGGACAGGACCGTAACCATTCATATAGGATCGCCCGAGTATTCCATGAGGTGACGATTCTAAGGTGCTCACACTCAGCTTCAGCTATTGTTATCCCAGTAGGCCTTGAGAAATAAAACAGATCCTTCTTTTCAACATAAACGTTGACTTTGAGCAGCAGGGAGTGAATTTATCATTTTACATCAATTATTTAGCACCTACAGGAGTGTATTAGTATGCAGAGAACTCTCTTAAAAAATATGTATTTCTTGATTGATTTCAGAGAGTAAGGGAGAGGGAGAGAAAGAGATAGAAACACCAATGATTAGAGAGAATCATTGATCGGCTGCCTCCTGCACACCCCCAACGGGATTGAGCCTGCAACCTGAGCCCGAAACCTGGGTATGTGCCCTGACCGGGAATCGAACCATGACCTCCTGGTTCATAAGTCGATGTTCAACCACTGAGCCATGCTGGCAGGGCCAGAGAACTCTATTGAAGCATTCACCTGTCCTAAGTGCTCTGAGCAGCCAACTCTGAGAAACTCCTCTTGATGGGCCTTTCAGGCCTGATGTCCACCAGCAAGATTGTCCACCGTCTAGGTGTTGCCTCAGGGGACCTGATGATCACTTCCCTCCAATCTATAATAATAAAAGCATAATATACTAATTAGACCGGATGTCTAATGCTAATATGCTAATGACCATAATATGCTAATGACCTTCCAGATGTCCTTCCAGATAACCTTCCGGACGAAGCCGTGGCTGCGAGGGCCGAGCCCTTTGCACGAATTTTGTGCATCAGTCCTCTAGTGAATAATATTTCGAGTTAAGTGAAGGCATTTTTTTTTTTTTTTGGAAAATTTAGCTGGTGCTTCAAATTTTTTAAAAAAATCGAATTTGGCAAATGCTAGTGTGGAAACAATTTGAGGAAATTAATGGTGGACCAACCACACAGATTTCGGGCCCCATCTGTGGAAGAGTAAGTTAGCTTTCTGTGGCTGTTACGACAAATGACCAGGCCCCTAGTAGCTTAAAACAACACAAATTGTCATCTTACAGTTCTGGAAGACAGAAGTTCCACACAGGTCTTGTTGGGCCAACACCCAGGTGTCGGCAGGACTGACTTCCTCTGGAGCCTCTGGAGGAGAGTGCTTCTTTGCTTTCAGCTTCCAGGGGCTGTTGATAGTCCTAGCCTTGTGGCCTATTCCCTCATCGTCACAGCTGGCAGCATAGCCAGAGAGAGAAAGGGGTCGATGGATGGACAGAAGTCCATGCACCTGGGTGGGTGGGCTGTGCGTGGACGGGCTTCTAGAACCCAGGAACAAGTGGGCCCTTAGAAGATAGGCCTGGAGAAACAGGGGACTGGGCAGGGTGGCACCAGGCAGGGCCATGGGCAGGAGCTCAAGGGCTGGTGTAAGCTGAAAGCCCTGGCCAGAGCCCGGTCAGTGGGGACAGAAGGAGAAGCCTAGAGGGGAGCCTGCTCAGGTCAGAAAGGGTCAGAGGCAGGGATCCAGCACTGGGGAGAGAACACCCCGTGCTGCTGTCTTTGGGTTCGGCAGCCTCGTGGGGAAGGCCCAGCTGCCTCCTGGAGGTTGTCCTTGGTGGGGCAGGCCTCAAACACCCGCCACTGAGGTTTCATACCTGTTGAATATGCCCTGCCAACCACCTGGCAAGGTTTGGGTTAATTTATAATTAAAAGCACATGGATTTGTGAACACAAGAAAAGGGATGGCAGGCACCTCAGCGAGCAGTGGCCTTGACCCTCTTCGGCTGTGGTGAAAGCAAGCACGCACCCTGCACACAATTTCAGAAGATTTTCAGACTCGCTGAGGTCAGTTCCAGAAAGCTGAGTGGAGCAGTGAGTCATCAAAACCCCTGCTGGCCTTGTGACAAGGGGTCACCGCCGCCCCCTCCCCAGGGCACCTGGTTGAGCAGGTCGGGTGTAGGGCCCAAGGGCACAGCTGGCACAGAGCGGGAGAAAGCCTTAGTTCAGGAGAGAACGGGACTCAGTGGGTCTGGCTCATCCAGGTAATTTCCCGGCAGTGTTTCTGGACTGTCAATTACTTTCCCCATTTGCCATTTTTAAGGTATGCACGTGCCACCTGTGCTGTCAATACTGCCCACAGGTTGGCTTCAAATTAAATTCTCTATTTATTTTCATCCTAAGCATTGACATCTGTGAAGTCGCAGGTTCCATGTGCTAATTGGATTTTTCTAAAATAAATAATATTAATTTTTTGAATGTTTGATGTACCTCCTATAATACACTCCCATTCCAAGCTCACATCCCACGCTGGAGAGGAACAGGGGACTCTCTGGGTTCTTCTAAACCACTGGTTCTCAACCTTCTGGCCCTTTAAATACAGTTCCTCATGTGACCCAACCATAAAATTATTTTCGTTGCTACTTCATAACTGTAATGTTGCTACTGTTATGAATCGTAATGTAAATATCTGATATGCAGGATGGTCTTAGGCGACCCCTGTGAAAGGGTTGTTCGACCGCCAAAGGGGTCGCGACCCACAGGTTGAGAACCGCTGGCCTAAACCCTATGGATAGTTTAAGAAATCACAGCCCCTCAACGTCTCTGCCACTGTTGTTCGTTTATTAAAAAGTATCGTATCTCCCTCTTGCATAACTTGTTCACCCAAACCAAATCCAAAATCCTGGCCTTCCCCCGCTGCCCCTGACCCGCCCCAGCTCCCCATGACTCTGTCACCTTCCACCATTCTCTCTGGTTGCTCCCACTCCCCTCTCTGCCCACTGTCATGGCCCAGGGCACACTCCACGAGTCTTGACCCGCACAGCCCGTGCCTCTGTATGCCTCGGTTTACCGTGTGCCTTGGTAAACCCTCCCCAGGGCCAGAGTCACCTCCCTCCCACCTGTAGGGAGAGCACAAGATCACACCAGGAGAGGCACAAAGGCACTTGGAATGCTTCCAGCACCGCACAGATGACAGAAAGTTCCAGAAGGGAAAGAAAGGCCGGAGGAGGGGCGGTCACGTTTAGGATGATGGGGAATGTCACCAAATTCCCTCCCGCCTGCTCTCTGGGGCCTGAGCGAGGGGGCCACCTCTGTCTCATGACCCGGGGCCTACAGAGGGCGAACACAGCTGGGCTCAGCGTGTGAGTGGACAGAACCCACCAAGGACACAAGGACACAACTGACCAGGTCAACCTCATGTCCTGAATCAGAGTGTTGAAAACCTAGATATACCACTAACTGGGAAGTCCAGCTCCAGACCACTGGGAAGTAATGCATAGGAGTCCCTTCAAACCGTAAGAAGGATTTTTACGAGATTCTATTGGAAGAAAACACAGGGAACTAAAGGGCACTGTGAACACCCTGGCCTGCTGAGGGTGAAAACCAAGGACAGGAAATGGTAATGCTATACATCTCTCTCTTCCTCTCATTCTTCTGCTCTGTTCTCTCCCCGGCCTCCACCCCTCATCCCTCCCTACCTCCCCCCACCCTCCCTGCCATACACAGAGCTTCCCTACTACACTTATATCTGGTCCATCCTGGCCATTTCAAAATACCTCCCCGACCCCATGGCCATTCAACCCAGAGCCCCTGCTCACTGGTCTCAAACCTCATCTGAGAGAGAGAATCTGATTGGCTCAGCCCAGCCTCTGGGTTGACTCCTCCTGGGTCAAAGGTCCACTCTGTTCTGGTCAGTTATGACCAGGAGGCTGGGGGTCATGGCTCTCAGGGTCCTCCTCTTCCAGGGCTAAGGGTGGAGCAAACCCTCTAGGAAGGTTCTGGAGCAGGAGGGAAGGATGCTGCCTTCCAGTACAAGTGCTGGCTGCCCAGAGCCATTCTGAAAAATCAGGTTGGGATTCAGATTTCCCATCCAGAAACCCAAGTACTCCTCCATTCCTTTGCCAATTGTTATGAACTGGAAGCTCATGTCACACCCCCCACACTCCCGCATTCACATGTTAAAGCCCAAAGCCCCAATGTAATGGCATTTGGAGATGGGGCCTTGGGAGGTAATTAGGGTTAGTCAAGGTCAAGAGGGCGGGGTCCTTATGATGGGATTAGTGGCCTTATGCGAAGAAGAGTATATCCTCTCTCCCTTTCTTTTTCTTCCTCTCCCTCGTCCACCCTCCGTCTTCCCCTCTCTCCCTCCCCTTGTCTCCCTCCCTCCTTCTCTCCTCACACACACACCCAGGAAAGGCCATGTGAGGGCATAGCCAGGCAGCCGTCTACAGGGCAGAAAGAGGGCCCTCACCAGAACCTGACCATGCTCCACCCTGACCTCAGACTTCCAGTCTCCAGAACTGTGTGAAAACAAATGTCTTGTTCAAGCCACCCTATCTATGGCATTTTGTTAGGGCAGCCTGAGCTAAGGCACCAGTATTGGCCCTGTCCTTTTAGCAGGCCTTTTATACCCGCTCGGCTAGGGGTTGAGTGATGAGCTCACAGCAACTCCGACATGCAAACGGTCCCACCACTGGAACCCAACAAAGACTCAGTGTTGGTGGCAGCTTCCTGCCCTTAACGAACCCTGGTTGGCTGTGGAAATGACATTGCCTGCTTTTGTGTAGTGTCTGCTCTGCCCGGTGACTCGGAGCTCCGCAGCCCTGCCCAGCCTCCCTCAGGTTGGGACCTTGGACCACAGGAGGGTGGGAGCTTGCCAAGGGCGGTGGCTGGTGGAGGCTCACCCAGAAGGAGTGGTCCTTGTCCCCAGCTCACTCCCTGCTGTTGCTCACCGCCTGGACATGATGGCCAGGGCACGAAAGAGGCTCAGCTTCCATTCATTAGGTAAACTTTCTCTTAAGGGGAAGACGGCACAGCCAGCTCTGGCTTCACTTTGAGAAAGTAGGTTGAGCCCTCTCTTCCCCGGCCATGCTGAGAGTGGCTGCTGTCACTGATACGATCAGAGGGGATGGGACTCTCGGGGGTGCCACCAGCCAGTCCCTGGAGATGAGGCATAGATTCCCTCACTGGGACCGAGCCGAGGCTCTGATGGACCCTCAGTTTGTTTTCAAACTTTTATACCTACTTTTTATATTGAACATCATCTGGCATCTTGGTTTCTTTTTACACCAAAAAGGAAAAACAATTTAAACAAGTGGTCACTCATTTAGTTGCAAAGAGTAAAAACAGCAGCAGCGGGAGTATCGTTTATGGCGTGTTGATGGGATGCCAGGCACGTAAGCTCATCTAATCCTTGCTCCAGCCCTGCACATGTGAGAGCCCCTTCCAGAAGGAAAGGGGAGCTATAGGAAGGGCACTCACGTTTGGGATGATGGGGGATATTAGGCAATTCCCTCCTGTCTGCTCTCCGGGATCCTGCACTGGGGACCACATCTGTCTCAGGACCCTGTGCCTAACACAGGGTGGACTCAGCCTTACTTCAGCGTGTAACCGCAACCCACTGTGGACACAGCAGACCGGTGCCACTCCATGTGAGCTAAGTGGGCATCACCCTCCAGATGGGAAGCTGAGGATCAAGTTGTGTCAAGGACTGGGGGAGACGCATCCCCAGAGTCCTGTCAGGACATGCTGAGGTGCACACCATGTCTTCCCCTCTGCTCCAGGGGCCCCACAGTTTCAGCCTGACTTAGAATAAGAGGAAGGGAGCTGGTAAGAGGCCGCACCCCACCACCCCACCCACCCCCTCACTAAGAAACCTGGGTGTGGCCACCGTTCTCACGTGGGCAACCCTGGGCCACAGCCACTTTGGGGAGGACACTTCTGCACCTGGCTTGAACCCCTGCCCCCAAACTACCCAGGACTCCCCATAAAGAAGCCTCCACACAATGTGGAGGGAGGTTTGCTGAACAATGAATCCCCGGGGAGCCTGGTGGCTGGGCCCCCAGAGAGGACAGGGCTGGGCTGTCCTGGCTCAGGCTTTGTCCCCCATGTGTTCAGATCCTGATCGCTGCTCTTTGATAAGGGCTGCATTGCTTCGTAAGCCATCTCCACCACCACAGGCAGTCTCTCCACCTCCCTCCGACACTGGCCGTTCTTGTCCTCCCTGCAGCAAGGAGGGCTCTGGGACCGCAAGACCCAGGTTTGAATTCTGCCCCAGCCACTTCCCAGCTGCATGTCCAGCAAGTGACAAAGTTTCTCTAAAATGTGACTAACAATAGTCCCTTTCTTCCCTCCTCCCCCAAGGGCTGTATGAGGATCAAATGACTTAACTGGAACGTGCCTGACACAAACCCCGTTGATTCCCCCCAGGAGCAAGAACTGTGTCTGCAGCTCAGCGCAGTTCCTCTCTGGGCAGGGTGGTCGCCGCCACCAGCTCTGGCCCAAGGCACTGCTGTCATCCTCAGCACCTCAAGCTGACCCGCCCTCGTCCTGTCCTCTTCAGAAACCACTGGGAGGGTGGCTGTGGGTGGCCAGGAGCCTCTGTCTATCCGCTCAGGACACCCTGTCTCGACACAGTGGAGGACTTGTGGCCTGTGGGCAGCTGCCCAATGGTGTCAGGCAGAGACTGGACCGTCAGCCACAGCTCAGAGGGAGAGCAAGGCCATCTGGAAAGAACAGCCAGTTAAAGCCCTGGCAACAGATGAGACCCGGGTGAAGGGGGTGGAGGGGGAGGACAGAGACTGAGGGAGGAGAGGACATGACACATTAGCAGGGACGCAGGAGGCAATGGAGAGGCTGGTGGCTCACATGCATCTGAAGCCTGGGAAACAGATATTGGAAAGAGGAGGAGAGAGTGAGAAGTTCCCACTTCTTCCCTGATTTGTAGATACATTTACAGAGAACAAGAGGCCTCATTCAGTTGCTTTGGTGGATATTACAGAGAGTTTATCTTGGAGGGGACACCAGGAAGTAACATTGCACAAGACAACACTGTGGATGTTTTACTCTGCTGGTGGTGGCAGGGGGTGAGTTGGAAGCCAAAAGAAGAATCTCGCCTCACCTGCCAAGGAATTTTCCAGGCTAGACGGTTCAGGGCCTTGACATCCTAGAACTGAGCTCCGTGGCTCCATCCCCTATCCACAGTCAAAACAATGTTCTTAGTGAGATCATCTTGGTCTCCTGGAGGGTCTCCTTAGGGTTGTTCACCCTCCCAACCCCCTAGTCTACTCCAAGCAGGTAGTTAGCAGGCAACACAGATGAGCCCTATCTATCTGAGCCATCTAGGAGCTCAATCTCAAGACGGTCCTAACCAAACATCTGTCAAACCCTCCACTGAGAGGAAGATGCAGAGTCCACGTCCCCTCTGAAGTCCCCGCCACCAGGCAGAAGCCTGCATGGGGTCACCTGTAGAGTGACTTCTGCTGGCTGTGTCTTGTGTGAAGCCATCAGTCTACACTGAAGGGCACAGAGGAAGGGTCTTCAGGAACCTGTTTGCATGAGTGTGTACGAGCCTTGTGTTCAGGAGACAGACCACCTAATAGAACGAGTAGACAGGTCTGTGCATCACCTGGGAGAGACACTCTCTAAAATGCATGTTGCTGGGACCCACTTCAGCCTTAGTCCAAATTCCAGGCATGGGGTCCAGGAATCCATATATTTAAAAAGCTCTTAAAAGTTTGAAAATCACTGCACTGCACTTCAACAAAACCCCTGAAGAGAAATCCTTTAGTCAACCTTAGCACTAACTACTAACATATTTTCTCCTGAACGACTGGTGATTTTTATCCCTGAATACAATAGAATGGGTCAGTGACACATTTCCCTTTCACACTGGCTGCTAGGAAGCTCAGGGGCGATTTGGGCCCATCCATAGCAAGTCTTTGTAATAGGTATTTTTAAACTTTATCCCCCATTGAGTTTGTTTTTGTTTTACTTTTTAAATGTTTATAATTATTTATTAGAAAAAAACAAAAACATCTGAGTGCTTTCTCTAACCCATTGAGTTTTATGGCCCCACCTTTTTATTCTTCTTTCTTTTGTCCTCTTTTTAATTGATGCTGTGTTGAATAAGTGAAATATAAGAATAAATATGCATTATATTTATAGATGGAAATATTATCACTGTGCATTAATTTGCACAGTAATGCACAAACAGCTACCATGAATCGAGTACTTAGGTAATGCTCGTGCACCCTACATGACAGTTGAGAAGCACGGGGTCCCAAGAGAAAGCCACATGCCCAGCTTATGTAATCAGTGAGGAGGGTGCAGGGTTGACAACCCATGCTTGCTTAACTCTGCTCTCCAGCTCTACACACCTGTACCGCTACCCCCAGGGTCCTCTGGAAAGATTTGGAACCCTTTAATTCCTTCTCAAAATGTTCTATTTTTAACCCCAACAGAGGTGGAGGGGCTGGCCCCCAGAGTGCCTTGGCCTCGTCTAGACCTCCTGTCTTTTTTTCAGGCTCCTTTCCCGGAAGTAACTTGAATGACTGTCTCTTCCTACAACCAAAAAGAACCTAACTTAGATGCACATTAAAAGAGACAATGGAAACAAATTAAATAAAATAATGGAACTCTAAATGACATATTATAGAATATTATGCAAATATTAAAAGTGAATCTATACATCCTACTTCACTGAAATAGAACATCCCACAAAACATTGTTTAATGGGAGGAAAAAGTAATAAAATCGTAGGAAAAACATTCTTTAGAATGCTCTGTAGTCTGAATAAAATATTTAATGGTTTAATTCCTTTGGAGTTTATTTGGGGAATTTACTTTGAGGATCTAAACTGAGATTTTTCCCAAACTGTTAACCAATATTCCAAAGTGTTATTGCTACCCCTCCTTTTTCATAATAACAACTTTATTGAGATATAATTCACATTCTAACAATTCACCCTTTTAGAGTATACACCCAATGGTTTTTAGTATGTTCACAGAGTAGTGCAACCATCACCACTACCAGTTTTAGAATACTGTCAACATCTCACCAAAAGAAAATCCTGTCCCCATTAGCAGACACTCACTCCCCATAACCCTTCCAGCCCTAGTCAACTGCTAATCTACTTCCTGCCTCTATGGATTTGCCTATTCTGGGCAGTTCATACAAATGAAATCATACACTATGTGGTCCTTTGGGACTGGCTTTTTTTTACTTAGCAAAGTGCTTTAGGGGCTCCCTTATGTTGTAGCACCTGACAAAACTTAATTCCTTTTTAGAACTGAATAATATCCCATTGTATGGATACACCCCAGTTTACTTACCCATTCATCAGTTATTAGACATTTGGGTTGTTTCCTCTTTTTGCCTATTATGAATAACTAGAGGCCCGGTGCACAAAATTTGTGCACTCAGGGGTGGAGAAGGTCCCTTAGCCCAGCCTGCACCCTCTTGCAGCCCAGGAGCCCTCGGGGAAAGTCTGACTGACAACTTAGGCTTGCTCCCCGCTTAAGCTGTCAGTTGGACATCATAGCGCTGTCGCAGAGGCGGGAGGGGCTCCTGCCACCACCGCTGTGCTCACCAGCTGTGAGCCTGGCTTCTGGCCGAGCAGTGCTCCCCCTGTGGGAGCACACTGACACCTGCGTTGAGCATCTGCCCCCTGGTGGTCAGTGTGCATCATAGTAACCGGTTGCTCTGCCGTTTGGTCTATTTGCATATTAGCCTTTTATTATATAGGATGTGACTATGAACATTCATGTACAACTTTTTGTGTGGACATATAGTTTCATTTCTCTTGGGAATATACTTAAGAATGGAACTGCTAAGTCATTCTATGGTTAGCCTTTTGAGGAACTGCCAGACTATTTTCCAAAGTGCCTGCAAATGAACTTCAAAATCATTTTATCAAAACATTCCAGCGAGTTTTTTCATTGCAATTTTTAAACTGAAATAGCACTAAAACTATATATTAACTTGGGGAGAATTAATATATATTTAATTTTCACCATCCAAGAAAAACCCACGCCTCTCTAAACATGCAAGTCTCCTTCCGTCTCTCAAGTTTTTCCTTTATTTAAGGTGTTTTTGTTTATTCACATGGTTACCCTGTGTTTTCTGGGTCTGTTACTACTACTTTCTACTTTCTTGTTATTGTTGACATGTAGTAAACCTATCCTCTTCTGGGCCTGGGCTGAATTCTTTGTATTCCGATAGTCTCAATTGGTTCTTTTGGATTTTCTAGGCATTCAAATCATATCAGCTGCATATTGTGATGAGTTCATCTTTCTTTCTGATAACGCTTGCTTTATGTCTCATTGTGTTGGCTGAAGCCTGAGAAACACGTTAATAATCATGAGAGCAGGATCTCGTTTGAATATTCATGCATCCCTGTTTTTGTGATGTGCACAGTTTTCTTCTAGTCTCACTTTTAAAGGTCTTTCCTGAAGATTGGTATTTAGTTTTGTCACTAACCCACTGATGTGTTATATTGTATTAAGACTGCCTCATGATTATAAAGTTGCCTCTGTTTTATTTAAAGAACTCAGAGAACATTTTAATCAGGGAATTAAAACACCTCATTTAACAGCTCATTCTTATTCTCTATCTGATTTGGTGGGGGAGGGAATCTTGATCATTGAAGATATAAACATAACATAGCTTTCTTTTTCCCCTTCATGGCTATCGGTTTCCCTGGCTAACCTCACTTCACTGATGCACAGTAGGGCCCTTGGGGCTTCTTGGTCATTTCACATAACTTTCTTCCAGTTTTTAGAAGTGATTCATTTCCTTATTGAAGATTCTGTCCTAATCAAGTTTTTTCAAGAGATTTACCTATTTATTTTTGAATAGCTTAATACATTGCATGACTTTTAAAAAATAAAAGTATAATAAAAAGTATGTTAATTTAAAGTCTCTTTCCCTCCCAATCTTACTTTCCATTTGCTTAGGTTTTACACAATAATTTTTTAAAAATATGTGTGTATATATGTAACTAATTCCTTTTAACTTCTTTCACAATTTTTTAGGCACATCCAAATAAATTTGAATACATTTTCTCCTTGTTCCCCGGTGGAAACATAATACATACTCTTCTATCCTTGCTTTTCTTTTAAATCTTGAGATAGCCTAGAACCTTTCCTTAAGCAGTATATCGAGCTTCCTCTTTCTTGCTTTTCCATTTGCATTTTATTCCATTTGTGGAAACGTTTAGAATGGTCTCATCGGTGTTACCAGTTCTGGCAGAGAGGCATTCTGTTGTCTTCAGTTACTTGCGTCACCTGCCCACAGACCACTCCCCACGTGTGCAAGCAGATCCGTGGACCCACGTCCTGCCAATGACATTGCTGGGCTAAGGTATAATTGTTTTCCCTTTGATAGACGTTGATGGGGGGCTGCCTGTTGCCCGTCAGCTTCACCAATCACTTTTCAAGCTTCTGGTTTTTTTGCCAATGTATTAAGTGAAAAAAGGAGCTCAGTATGTTTTGGATTTTCATTCCTCTTATGAGATGTGAGGTTCCTGGGAAAGTCCTGTTATTACAGTTTCTCTGCCCTCCCTGTGCCTGCCATCACCTGGAGTGCCCTCAGGTGACCTCTCCTTCCTCCATCCCCGGCGATGACATGCCTCCAGCGTGCTTTGCCTTCTGAGATTTAGGCTCCGCTCATGGTCCCTCCTCTCCCTGTGCTTGGCACTGACCATTTTGCCAACAGGAATATCTAGTTTGGTCCTTGAGCATCTGATTTCTTCCTTCCCCACAGGCTTTCTTCCTATTGCAAATTATATGTATAAATAGATCAATGTAGTGTGCATGCCGCCACTCTCTGGCATCGGAATATTTTCCTGAAAAAAAGAAATGTGCTCAGCCCCGCTCTACCACTGTCTAGTTCCCTGGTTTAAAATTAATTTCACCGATTTCTGTTGCATCGTCAGGAAAGGGGGCTGTTCACACTTGATCGATCACAGTCTATTTCGTCTGGTGGATGAATTTTGTCACTGTCTGACCCAGCCTGCCAGGATGTATAACTGCTGGCGGCACCATGTGTCGGGGAGAGGGGGGCTCCAGCGTCTGTAGGCCTGGACTCCTCCAGCTGGATCTCAGCAGCTGCGTGGCCCTATCTCATAGTGTCAGAGCGCTCTCACCTCTAAAGAGATGTTGTTGGGATTAGAAACTATTATCAAGTCCGTGCTCCTTGGGCTGTTACTGTGATTAGTAGTCAGCCTTCCAGGTTGCATGCTGGCTAGCTCAGACCTTGTCACAATGGGCCATTTTCAAGTCCAGCTTCCTGCCAAATGCCGCTCCCCCTCTGATCTCAGGCCCAACTTCTCCCTCAGATCCCACTTCCTTTCTCTGTATCAACAGCCTGAAGGAAAACCGTCTGAGCTCATGTTTACTTCTCTCCCTCTTGAACAGAAGCCAACAGACAAATCAGTTTGGAACTTTGCCTCCTGGGCTGGCTCTCTGGCCTCCTTCAGGCCTCGTTGGCTCAGACTTCCTCTCTGTAGGCTCCCTGCTGAACCTAGAAACCCCACCCCTTTTACTCACTCCACCTCCTCCCCTCCCCACTCAGTTATTTCTATACAGTCCTCTTTCCTGCTCACTGGGAAGAGAATCTCCATCCAGCCCTTTAGGCACCAAGCAGGTCACTTTCTGCAATCGGCCACAGTCTTGGTTCTACAAGAACCCCCACCCCTTCCCTCAGCCTGGGAACCCCCTCTTCCTCTTTCCTGAAGCCAATGCTGTCCCCACATGGCCATGATGCAGGTGGGGTTTCACCCCAATGTTGAGAGCCAGCGGAGGTCTGGTTGCCCTGAATTCCCCTTCTGCTGCCATTTTTATCCTGTCCCTCTCCACCCTTGCTCCCCAATTTTCGAATTTCCACTTCAGGTTCTTTTGAGATTCTCTCCCTGTCTTTGGGTATCCCATTTCTTTCCTCTTTTGTTCATGCTGACAACACCAAAATGTTCCCAGGGCATTTCTGGGCCAGCAGCACCAGCTATCATCCTTTTGCCCAGTGGTCACATGATTCTCACAACACAGGTCGTCCCCACAGCAGAGCACCTTCCGGGGCAGCTCTCCGAGCTCCAGTCCTCGCTGGGGCTTTTCTCCCAAACCAGAAACTTCATCTCTTTTCCCCTCTGCTACCTAAATGTCTCCTCTACAGCTCCTCCCCCCACCCTTTTTTTTAAAGCCTTTGTTGTTTATAGCCCTCGGTAAACACTGCTATTTACCTGGGAGGAGTCTCAGGTACCAATGCTAGGAGCAGGAATGAAAGCTGAAATGATGCAGGTGACTTGGAATCATCCAGGCCTGCCTCCCTCTTAGGGGACCCATCTTGCTATGGAGGTATGCAAGCCCTTCCTGTTGTCACAGCCACAGCTAGGGTGACTTTCAGGCCACATTTCTGGACCATGCTCCCATCCCCCACCTGGATGGCTAATATACCCCACAGTCGCATTGCCCTGGACCTCCTACCTAAAGACACGTACCACCCTGTGCCCACCACGCCACTGTCCCCCCACCCCAAGCAGCTGGCTTGGATTGCCAGAACTGGGTTTGTGGCAGCTTCCCTCCCCTCCCTACCACCTTCTCTCATGTGTCCTGACCTCCCAGACTGCCACTGACTCATGCAGGGAGGTCCATGGACCTCAGCCCAGCCCCAGGAGGTTTAATAGTCACTCCTGGCTCGTATGCCCAAAGCCACATGGCTAGGCCTGAGAAAGCAGCCTGGAACCCCTGCTTCTGCCTGATGCACCCAGGCAGTCTTCAGCCAGTTTTTATAACAGCATCTCCTGACCACATCCTATGGGTCTCAATTTCCCCCAATAAACAAGTCAGACCAATGAGGTGCGATTCTGGCTGTACCCTTTGCCAGCTGCGTGATCCTGGGCAAGTTACCAGAGCTCCTGGTCCCGCCACTTCCTCATCTGTAAGATGGGGGTGATTGTCACACCTGCTCTGGGAGTGAATCCGTTTACAGAGTGCTGTGTGTGCCTGGCACCAGGGATGCAGGGAACAAAACAGACGAAGCCCTGCCCTTTCAGAGTGTCCTAACGAGGGAATGTGGGCAGACGTGGGACACAGACATGGACAACAAGCCAGCCAAGCTTGTTGTGTGAGTAGCCAATGAATGAATGGTATGCCGAGGCCACTTTGCCATCAGTCCTCTCCCCCTTCCAATCACAAGGCTGACTCTATGGACTTCCACCCTGAAGCACCTGGAACAGAAACACGTGGGCTTAAAGCTCCCAAGGAGTTTCAGAAAAACATCAGGAGATTTGGGGTAGGGTTGTCTGGCTTCCAGCAGTTAATGGATATAGAAGAAATGGAGCAATTACAAAAAATATCTCAGATTTAGAACACATTTGCCTGAAATAGGCAATAATTGAGGTGGAATTAGAGTTGTTTTTCAGAGAGTTTTACAAATTCTGTGTGTGTGTGTGTGTGTGTGTGTGTGTGTGTGTGAGAGAGAGAGAGACGGCCTTTAAAATGGTATGATTTGGAATACATTTTCTCAAGGTTTCAGAGCCCACTCATTTAAAGAAAATGATAGAGAAGGTTTGAGGGCAGTCCCCAGGGCTCTCTCTAGACAGTCCCTCTGTGGGCTCTCTGAGCTGCCTTTGATCACAGAATTTGAGAGCGAGCTATGGAGCCCAGAGACACCACCCCTCCCTCCCCCCCTCCCCCTCCCACCCCCGCATGTTTCCTGGGCTGAAAATGAGGCCCTGACTTCAAGTTAAATAAGTGATTACAGGCAGAAGAATATGGGGATTCAAACCCAGTCCCTTGACTCCCAGCCCAGTGCCCTTCACAATATATTGCATAGGCCTCCATAAGTTCATAGCACCGCACAGTCAACACTGGCCATCAGCACGACACACTGGGCTGAATCTGAAAGACATCACGCCAACCAAAGGGATGGGGGAAAGGCTGCCTACAGCAGGGCACTGAGGAACTTAGGGGAGAAGGAATGTCCTGTATTTAGACTGTGGTCCTGGTTCCATGAACTGTATGTGTTTGTCATATTTCAAAGACCTGGACACTAATGAGGGCAAGTTCTACTGGGTGTAAATTATACCTAATTTTTTGTTTTTGTTTTTATACCTGAATTTTTGTTAAAAAGCAGCCTAAAATCAAAATGGTGATGATAATGGTAATGATAACCTTAAATGCCAAAAGGCAGCCATGTTTGTGGCTACTTCAGGGAGGTTTTCGAGATGCTGAGGTCAGAGCAGGAAGTTGCCCTGTTTGTAACAGTCAGTCAGCTTCAGCCTAGGACTTCCCACTGCAGACTCTGCTGGGAGGCTTTCCACCTGCACGCCCCCACGCTCCAACCCCAAGCCAGCTTTGCTCCCACTTCCCTGACTGGCAGTGAGTGGCAGTGGCCTGCCCAGTAATCCTGGCCACCGCCCGACGTTGGGACAGCCCCCTCCGTGCTCCTCCACAAACCACTGTGACTCACCAATCCTGTCTTTCCTCTGGCACAAGGTCCCCAGCCCCACCTCCACCCTGGCTTAGGCACTCACCTGCCACACCTGGATGATACTCGTGTGATACCTGCCTTCTGGCCTCAGCCCCTCAGCCCAGCCTGCCCAGAGTTCCAGGATCCTGCCACCTCCTCACTCATGGTCATCAAAGATGTGGCAGGAACTCCCTGACCCAGTTCAGGGACCTCCACAGACCAGCCCCAACCGACAATTAACTCCTACATTGCCCGCCCCGC
This sequence comes from Myotis myotis, assembly GCF_014108235.1. Classification (NCBI taxonomy): domain Eukaryota; kingdom Metazoa; phylum Chordata; class Mammalia; order Chiroptera; family Vespertilionidae; genus Myotis; species Myotis myotis. The sequence continues at coordinate 32,249,894 of NW_023416390.1, read as the reverse complement.
CCCCCACCCCAGCACAGGACCCCTGTCCACTTGCTGCCCCCAGACCAGCTCTCAGCTGAAAACAGCCTCAGTATCAGAATCAGAGGCAACCCTGGTGGGAGGCATAGAGAGCAAGGGAAAGGAGAGAGAAGGAGATGTCATAATCATTAAATCCTAAACTCCCCATGACCCTGTCTGGACACCTCTGGTGATGGGACATTCACTGACCCCCAAAGCAGCCACTGCGCCTTTGGACAGCTCTGAATTCTCTCCCGTGGTCCACAGCCAATCCTCTCCCCAGGCTCCAGAGAGCAGATATGTGATGACCTTGACCTCCTCCCTCCTGGGTGCTCTCTGCCTGTTCGCTCAGCCACTATCTGAACTCAGGGCAAGGGGTCCCTCAGTCATTTGGCCAGAAGAGAAACCTCTCATTCTCATTCTACTGTGTGGCCCAAGAACAATTTTGCTTTTACGGTAACCACATCCTCTTGCCCACTGGGGTGGCAGACCTGCCCCTCACCGACAGCCCTTTCTGTTCTTCCCAGAACTCTTTCCTTTCATGTCTGCACATCTTCCTTTCCCTGGCATTGGCTTCCTGGAGTTCCCCTCCTTGTTTTTTGCTACTCCTTTTCTCTTGAATTATTCAGAAAATGTTTACTTGAAAATTAGTTTTACAAGCCACTCTAAGCATTTTCCCCCACAGTGCATCCTATGAATAGAATAAACAAGCCTCAATTATAAAATGATACATGAATGCATCCAAATTGCAGTGGTTTAAACTGTAATTTTCATTGACAAAGACGCAGCCCCCAGGATGTGCAGATTATCCCAAATTTCATCAAATTTGAATCGGAGTGGAAAACATGCCCTGAATGGAGTGGTTAACCTGATGATCCTAACTGAAAATAACTGTTCTCTTTCCATTCTAAAGGACTCGAAACTGGTGAAGTTTGGGGAGCTTATTGATCTCCCGTCGTTCTATTGAGAAACAACCAGCTCTATTTCCATGGAGACCAAGGACTCTGACCACTTGGAAAAGCCCCAGAAAAAATCAGCGGATGGCCTCTGGGAACTTGCTAATGAACCAGCCAAGGTGAGACCTGAGTTACTCTCAGAAGAAGAGAAAATGCCCCAGGCCGACCTGATCCAAGACAAAGAACCCCGTTACTACAACCGAATTCAGAGAAACTCCATCTTCAATCGCACTGTGAGACGCAGAAGCAAAGGCAAAGCCAGAGACACTCCCGAGTCAAACGCTGGGCACCTGGAAGGTCAGTACCAGAGACAGCTGTCACAGCTGTTCCTTGGCATCCAGCTGGAATCGTTAGGGTTGAAGGGCCCTAATTGAAGGAAAGGAGCCTAAGAGGCAATGAAAAGGATCAAGGATAGGGCCACCATTTTGAAACCATTATCTAAAGAATTTGAATACCCCCAATATGATGATGGGAATCTTTCAGGAGAAAGTGTTGACCCAAATGATACAATAAATTTGCAAAAGGCGTTTGGTTTTAGGACTCAACAAAACACCCCCGGAGGGAGGCTTGGAGCTATCCATGTTTAGGGGCATCTGGGAACACAAGGCTCTGTCCTGTCTTTTCACTGTCACCAGAGTTTCTGCTGTTCTGAAAATACATGAGATTAATACCTTGAGATGAGTTTGCAGCAGGAACCCTTAATCTTTTAATCCAGTTTTCACACAGTTGTATCTGCTCAAAGTCTGTTCATTGAGCAGAATAAAGTTCAGAAACATTTACAAATGGGAGTATGAGAGCTATGGACTCCTTTCCTTGTGACTGGTTCACATGGCTGAGTGGGCAGCATGCTGGTGTCATCCCTGGCGGGTGGCAGCTGCCACTGGACGGACAGTATGGCAACCCCTGTTTTAAATCCAGGGGCTTCATTAACTCGATCAATAACTCCTTACTTAAACTCTATCCGGTAGCCTTCTGCTATATGAGAAACCACCCTCAAATCACAGGGACAAAACAATGTTTTATTGTTTCTCATGATTCTGGGGGTTGGTAGGGTGGCTCCTCTGTCTGGGCCACTTTGACCTTTGCCGTCAGCTAGTGGCTTTGGCTTATCTGGGTTTGGAAGATTAAGGAAAGCCTTGCAGGCCTCTTTGGTGGCCAGTGAGCTGGTTGGCCCAAGAGGGAGCTCAGCTGGGACTGCCTGTCTCTGCTCCATATGGTCCCTCATCCTCCAACAGACTAGCTTGAGCTTGTTCACATAGCAACAGGCTTCCCAGAGAGCAAGAGCGGAAGCTACCAGGCCTTGAGACCTGGCCTGAGGTCCTACACGGTCACTTCTACCACATTCTTTGGGTCCAAGCAGCTCACAGGACCAGCCCAGATAAAAGCAAATGGAGAAACTGACTCTACTGCTTGATGGGAGGAATAGCATAGAATTTGTGGTTATTTGCCATCTGCCAAAAACACTAACAAAGTCACAGGTCAAGTACCGTGCCAGCAAGAGAAATACAATGACTGAAACACGACAGTCGTGGAGGTACATTATATTACTCTCCCAACTTTTGTTGGAAATTTTTCATAAGTTAAAAACTTACACACAAAGAATTCCTGCCCTGGAGGAATTCACAAGATTGGAATGATGTCGCTTTATGGCAAGCAATGTGTCCAAGTTACAAGAGAGGTAAAGGCAAAGAATTAGACCCTTCTGGTGGGATTAGGAAAGATCCCCCAAAGAAGATGAAATTTTAGGTGAGTCTTAAAGGATGAGTAAGGACATGGCCGGAGAGACAATGGGAGCCAACTTGGCGAAGCACTTACAGGTACAGTTACTATGTCAGGCCGGCATTTCAAGGGTATCCTTACCATACCCATTTTACAGATTTTTAAAAAAGAGCAACTGAGGCCCAGAGAGATTGAAACACTTACCCCAAAGCACACAGCTAGTGAGCTGCAGCTTGAACTGGAGTTCAGATTCTTCTAGTCCCAAAGCCTGTGCAGATGGAGAAACAGGTAAAGCAGCTCTGTCTAACAGAAATATAATGTGAGCCACATGTCATTTTAAATTTTCCAGTGACAACATTAACAAAGTAAAAAGAAATGGGTTAAATTCATTTTAACAATGCATTTTACTTAATGCAATACATCCAAAATATTATCATTTTATCACATAGTCAATAATCAATATAAAAATTAGTAGTGAGGTGTTTTGCACTCTTTTTTGCACTATGCCTTTGAAATCCGTTCAGTAGTTTATACTTACCACCCCTCTCATTTTCATTGGAAAGGCTTGATGGGGATTTAGATTTCATAAAATGTACAGTCGGAAAAGTGATTTACATACCCAGAATGTTCCAAATATCCTTAAAAGTTTTCCAATAACTGACTGGAGTACCAGTTTTTATATTTAAATTTAAGTTAATTTAAGTTTTAAAAGTGAAGAATCTACTTCCTCAGTCACACTAGCCTCGTTTCAAGTGTGTAATAGCTAGCGGCCGCCCCATTGGACAGCACGGGTTACAGCATGAAATCAGAGGGAGGAGCTATACAGCTGCCTCGGGTCAGGGGTGGGCCTTTCTGAGCAGGAGAAAAGGTGGGTGTGGGGCTGAGTGTGAGATGAGGCTGGAGAAGGAAACAGAGTCACTGGGGAAAGAGCCTCGGACTTGTGGCCTCCAAGCCGAATGGAGAATGCTGACGCCTGGGTAGACGGCAACAGCCCCAAAGATGCCGTTTATGTCCAGACCAGAAATTTTCAGCAGACTCACAGTTTTATTTTTAAAGTGACTCCCTCCATTCACCCTCGCCCCCGCCCCTTCCCCCCCTCCGCCCTCCCGGGGAGTTAACTCCCCAAGACAGCTCAGCAATGCCTGACCCAGAGTCCAAGGGAAGAAATGGTGTCCTACACTCCGCCCACAGGAAGCGGACGAACAGCCTCCTGGCATCAGCCTGCTGTGGGAATGCTGTGCTTTGGGAGTAAAACATATGTCTTTGTCTTAAATAATTTTAGGAATATGAGTTAGTCATGAGACTTACTCATCTTCCTGGGACATATGGATTGGTCTATTTTTCTACAAAACTGGAGAAATGAACCCAGTTCTAAATGAACTCATGACAAAAGAAAACATGTGAAGCAGTTTTGATTTTGATTTACAAAAAAAATAAAGTCGCCGAAACCGGTTTGGCTCAGTGGATAGAGCGTCGGCCTGCGGACTGAAAGGTCCCAGGTTCGATTCCGGTCAAGGGCATGTACTTGGGTTGCAGGCACATCCCCAGTGGGAGATGTGCAGGAGGCAGCTGATCGATGTTTCTCTCTCATCGATGTTTCTAACTCTCTATCTCTCTCCCTTCCTCTTTGTAAAAAATCAATAAAATATATTTTTTTAAAAAAGTTTTAAAAAAATAAATAAAATAAAGTCACTTCCTAATTCCCTAAAAATAAAAGCAGACTCACTTTCGCTCTGGGTTCATGGTTTGTGATTTGGGTCTAAGAGGTGAGGAGATTCCCCGTTTCATCTGCTAAATGGGCACCCTTTGAAATCACACTAGAGCACTGACAAACAACCCCCTATGGGTGATCAGGCACTCTGCAGGAATATTGACTAGGATGTGGACATTGTAAAGTCCAAAAAGATTAACTGGCAAATGAGTTTGTCCTGTAGGAAAAATAACACCATAGGTTATGGTTTCATTGCCATCTAAGACACTAACTAGATTTCTAAGTTTGCAATCTCATCTCCAATAGTCTTTCTTCCATGTATGTATGTATGTATGCACTTCTATATATCCATGTGTGTACGTATATGTGCATGGATCCATGAACTTTCTAATTTTCAGAGAGATGAGCACCAAATACAGCACAAGGTGTGCCAAATCCCTTCTCCTTCCCCCCCAGGGGTATGAGAGGAAGGACACCCCTCTCCACCTCCCCTCCCTCCCCTCCTAGGGTGATAGTTGTTACTGACCTCGTCAGAGACTGTTGCCTGAAAAGGGGAAACACACACTTGCTAACTTGCCACATTTCTTAAATGTCACAGATTCACCGGAAAATGGAAAATCTGTAAAAGAGCTCCCGGCCTTGAATTTCTCGCAGAGCAGAACGCCCCTTTGGCCAATAGAAACTCAGAGGGACCCAGGAGCCAAGAGAACGAGGTGAGAGACAGGGCGTCATGAGGAGCTGGTTCATGACAAGCTGGAGCAGGGACATTGTGCAAAGTCTTGGTGGGAGACAAGGGTGTCTTGTGTTGTTTTTTTTAAAAAAGGTAATTTTTAGTTGTTCATGTTTTAAAAATCCACAATTTTCTTTTAAAAAATAACGCCATTGTTACTCTTCTGTCAAAAAGACTAGGAAATTGTAGATATTACATACATTGAGAAGCAGGGAAAAAAAAGAAAAATCACTATATCACCACCACTGAGAGAGGTTTTAATCTATTGTACTGGCTTCAAGTCTTGTTTTCTATATTCCTTATACATATTTTATCCTCATAAGACAGGATCTTACTATACAGCCAGTCTTGCAAATTACTTAATGGTATGTCACAAACACCTCTCCATGTTACTACATATTTTTCTACATAATAGTGTAGTGGCTATAAAATAATCTACAGTATGATTGGATTGTGATTTATTAACCATGCTCCTGTTGTTGGACATTTGGGTATTGTATTGGTTAGGAATGAATTTAGCTGCTTGTAACAACAACAACAACAACAACAGACCCAATAACACAAGACACAGGCCTATTTGGCTCTTGGGTGAAGAAGTCTGGAGGGTTGTGACAGCTCTTTCATGCCTTCAGGGACCGAGGCTCCTTCTAGTTCAGTGATGGCGAACCTATGACACTCATTTTTTTGGTTGATTTTTCTTTGTTAAATGGCATTTAAATATATAAAATAAATATCAAAAATATTAAGTCTTTGTTTTACTATGGTTGCAAATATCAAAAAATTTCTATATGTGATACGGCACCAGAGTTAAGGTTTTTCAAAATGCTGACACGCCGAGCTCAAAAGGTTCACCATCACTGTTCTAGCTTCTACTCGGAAATCTGACAAGATGGCTGCCAGAGTTCCAGCCATCACAGCCACAGTTCAGGTGGAGGAGCAAAGGAAAGCCAGGGAGGTGGGGGGAGAAGGAGAGAGGACATTTGCCAGCCTAGTCTGACCTTTCAAGGAGCTTCCCTGAAGTCCACCCAGCAATTGGTGCTTATATCTCATTGGCCAAAAGTGGGTCACATGGTGGCCACCTACACCTGCAAGGGAAGCTAGGAAATGTATGCATTGTGTAAACCAGGTCTGTTTCTGTCCCCCTAATACATTGGTTCCATAGTAAGAAAGAAAGAAGACTACAGGGGAGGCGGCAGCAATCAGGGTGTTACCATGGTAGTGTTTGGGAGGGCTCTCTTTTTGGCTTGCAGATGGCCGTCTTCTCACTATGTCTTCACATAGCAGACAGAGAAAGAAAAAAGCTCTTTTTTTCTTTATGTGGGTCCCACCCTCATGACCTCATCTAAACCTAATTATCGTCGCACTGAGGGTTTGAATTTGAGAGGGGCGGGGCACAATTTGTCTCTAGCAATTAATTTTTAGATACATATACACCCACTGACTATCAACCAGACCAAGACATAGAACACTTCTATTGTACCCTGAGGCTCCCTAACGCCTTTTTCCAGGCAATATCCTACCCTCTCAGACATAACCATCTCCTGACTTTTATCACCATTAAATTAATCTTGCTAGGTCTTGAATTTCATATAAATGGGACCATACAGTATGAACTCTATTGTGTCTGACTTATTTACTCAACACAATATTTTTGAGATTCATTAATGGATGTGTGTTCTTTTTATTGCTGAGAAGTATTATCATAATGTGCTTATCCACCCTTCTGTTGATACATATTTGGGTGGTCTTCAGTTTTTGACTATTATAAATAAAGTTGCCATGAACGTATTTAGATGAGTCTTTCTATGAATATATGCACTCATTTCTCTGGGTTTGTACACAGGAGTGGAAGCTCTGGGTCTTACAACAGGTGTATATTTAACTTTACTAGAGACAGGCAAATAATTTCTCAAAATAGTTGTACTATTTCACACTCCTACCAGCAAGGTATCAAGGTTCCAGTTGCTACAGATCCTGACCAGTGTTTGGGATTATTAGTGTTTGTACCTATATCCATTCTAGGATATTGTGTGTCACGGTGGCTTTAATTTGTGTTTCCTTGATGACTAGTGATTTTGAGCACCATTTCATATGTTTATTGGCCATTCATCTTCTTTTGTGAAGTTCCCATTTAAGTCTTTTGCCTATTGTTTCTTTATTTTAATTTGCAATATTTCTTATATATCTTGAATATAAGTTCTTGGTCAGATATATATATAGCAAATGCCTCTATCAATCTGTAGATTATTTCTTAACTTTTGTATCTTTTAATGAGCAGAATTTTTAAAATTTTGTTGAAGACTAATTTATCAATGTTTTCCTTTTATTATTTGTTCTTTTCCAACCTATCTAAGAAATATATGGCCCTAGCTGGTTTGGCTCAGTGGATAGAGTGTCAGCTTGCGGACTGTAGGGTCCCGGGTTCGATTCCGGTCAAGGCCACATGCCTGGATTGCAGGCTCGATCCCCAGTAGGGGGCATGTAGGAGGCAGCCGATCAATGATTCTCTCTCATCATTGCTGTTTCTAGCTCACTCTCCCTCTCCCTTACTCTCTGAAATCAATAAAAATATATATTTAAAAATTTTTATTTTAAAAAGAAATATATGATTATTTCAAGGTTATAAAAATATTCTCCTATGCTTTTCTCATAGAAGTTTATACTTTAGCTTTCCCTTTTAGGTCTGTGGTTCACATGCATAAGATTTGCTCTAATGTCATTTATTAAAAAGAGTTCCCATGCCTCCCAATAAATTGCATTGGTACTATTTTTCAAAAATCCACTGATGCAGACATGTGGGTCTTTCAGACTTCTATTCTGTTTCATTGATCTAATTGTTTTTACTTATGCCTATTTCACACTGCCTTGAATAACTGTAGCTTTATGCTAACTCTTAAAATCTGCTAGTGAAACCCTCCTACTTTGTTCTTTTTTAAGATTGTGTTGGCTATTTGAAGTCTTTTGCATTTCTATATAAATTTTAGAATCAGCTCGTCAATGTCCAAAGAAAGTCTGTTAGGATTTTGGTTAAGATTACATTGTCACTAGAGATAAATTTGGAGATCAACGACATCTGAATATTGGCACCTTAAATTGTTCAATCTATGAACATATCCTAGCTTTCCATTTAAATTAATCCAGCAATGATTTGTTGTTTTTAGTATAGAGGATTTACACATATTCTAATTACATTTGTTCATAAGTATCTAATGCTTTTGTTCCTATTTTAAAGTCGATGTTTATTCATTTCATTTTCAACTGTTTATAAGTAGGATGCTTAAAAACAATTACTTTTAGCATGGCCACCTAGTATCCTTTGATCTTGATGTTCATTTATTAGTTCTAATTGTTTGTTTATTCCTTTAGATTTACTAAGCACACAAACAATCCTGCCATCTGTGAATAAAGACAGTTTTAGTCCTTTCTAATCTTCATGCCTTGTAATTTTTTTTTCTTGTTTTATTAAACTGGTGAGGACTTCTATTACAATGTTGGATAGAAGTGACGAGAGTAGATATCCTTGTCTCAATCACTGGTCAATTGCTTTTGATAACAGAGATCAGAAACTTACTCAAATTTGTTCAAGTGAAGGATGCTGAAATCCCACAGAACCCAAGTATAAAAGAAGCCCAGCTTTACAGGAACCAGAGCCACTTTCTCCTATTCTCAAGGCCATGGGGCCCTCTTTATGGATCGCTCTGTTCTCCTGCTCTCCCCAGACCAGCATTTCTCTCTGTCTGTGCACTTGCACATGACCTAGATTGGCAGCCATAGCCAGAGTGACCATTCAGCATGGCTCACCACAGCCAATTGGGACTTCTTTCTGTATCTTTTAGAGAAAGAAAAATTCTAAGGAAAAGAATCTGGTTGGCCATCCTTTGGTCAAGTGTTTATCTCTGGTCCAATCAGCTAAAAGAAAAGGAGGCAAGATTAATGGGGCCATTCCAACTTCATCAGTGAGAGCTGTATTTGGGAGAGTCTTTGAGAAGTATGTGAAGAAGAGCCAGGCACCCAAAACATATCTCATGTAGTGTCCAGGTCTCCCATATAAGAGAATGACAAAGGGGACTTGGTGGGAACATTAAAAATGGCAGCAGAGTAGGTAGATGATGCACGTCATGCTCCCGGGAACCAGCTGGAATTACAACTGAAATATGGAAAGGCTTCCTGAATAATCAATGGAAAACTCACAGGAGAGGATCCTGATATCCAAAGACCGAAGGTGGAGATGCATAGAGACTGGCAGGAGGGGCAGAGGCTCAAAAGGGCTGGCTGGGCAACCACAGACAGCAACTGAAGTCCGGAGAGATATCTCAGCTGGGGGGAGGGGTGCCACTGAGAACTCTGGGATCTAATCCCCAAGCTGGGCTCCCCAGCAGAGAGCACCAAATCTGAGGAGTGTACCAACATAACATCTAGCTGTGAAAAGCAGTGGGGTGCTGTCTGCCAGGGTGTGGCAGCTGAAAGTTCAGGCACCCTCTTGAAGGGCCAACACACAAAAATTCCCTGTGGAGCCACCCACCTTGTGCTCTGGCAGAGGGAAGGTGAAGTGGACTAAAGCTGTGAGAGCAGAATCCAGGACTGGGGACTCAGAGTGATAAAGCTCAGAAGGCAGGCACCACAAGTTGCCTGGGCTGAGTCATTCCCTCACACAGTGGAGGACATCTTTCCCGCATAGACAGTAGACACAGCCTGTCGGAAAACACCTTGCCCTGAGGCCACTTAAGAGATTAAAAGTAACAATTAGCCTCCAGGCAGAAGCAACCACCCTACTCTGTTGAAAAAACTCTTGATACACCTGAGGATGATTGCCTGCGGGCAATTCAAGTCGAACCCTATTAGTCTGTAGACAGAGGTGGTCTCTGGAGGCTTTGAGTCTCTGCCTGATCCTATTTGTCAGAAACAGTTTTTAATACTGTCCTGCACTAGAGATTGAGAGGTGTAGAGGATCTACATAAAACATAGTCACAAACCCAAACAGACAATTAAAATGAGGAGACAAAGAAATAACCCCTAAGTGAAAGAACTAGAGAATTCTCCAGAAGAAAAGATAAATGAAGCAGAGATAAGAAATTTATCTGAAACAGAGTTCAGAGGAATGATGGCAAAAATTCTCAACAGTATGAAAAAAGATATAGTAACTATGAAAAAAGAACAGTCTGAGATAAAGAATGACATAACACAAATAAAGAACACATTGGAAGGAATAGACAGCAGAGTAGGGGAAGCTCAGGATCGAATCAGTGAATTAAAAGACAGAGTTGAAAATATCACTCAGTCAGAGAACCAAAAAGAAAAAACAATTAAAAAACAGGAGGACAGTTTAAGGGAGCTGTGGGACAACGTGAAACATAACAGTATTAGAATAGTAGGTGTACCAGAAGAGGCAGACAGGGAGAAAGGAATAGAGAAGATGTTTGAAGAAAAATGGCAGAAAACTTCCCTAACCTGGTAAATGAAAAAGTCACACAAATTCAGGAGGCACAGAGAATCCCAAACAAGAAGAACCCAAACAGACCCATACCCAGACACATCATAATTAAAATGCCAAAAATTAAAGACAAAGAGAAAGTCTTAAAGGCAGCAAGAGGGGGAGAAAAATGTTACCTACAAAGAGTTCCCATAAGGCTGATACCTGATTTCTCATCAGAAACTATACAGGCCAGAAGGGAATGGCATGAAGTACTCAAGGTAAGAAGAGTACAGGGAGGAAATTAACATTTGTGGAGTGCCTTTATGTACACTATCTCTTTAAATTCTCTTATCATTATGCCTATTTCACAGATAAGAAAACTAAGACCCAACAAACGTTAGTAACTAGCCTGAGGTTGCACAACTAGTGAGACAGTAGACCATGAACCCTGAGGCTTCAACTCCCCATCCCATGATCTCCTACACCCCAGGCAGCCCCAGAGGAGGATATTGTCAGAGTAAACATGTCTGTGAGAAGGAGATGTTCCTGTTAACCTGTTGACTGAGGGCAAAGCCCAGAGGCACAGGGGGCCCCACCCCTAGTCCATTGCCACACTGGTCCCTTACAGGTCCTCTCAAGTCAAGGTTTCTAAATTGGGTCTCTACTATAGATGCAATTTCACAAATCAGGGTGCTAGTCCCAGAAATTATTTCATATCACAAAAATACCAAATTGAACCCGGCCAGCGTGGCTCAGTGGTTGATCATCGACCTATATGAATCAGGAAGTCATGGTTCAATTCCCAGTCAGGGCATATGCTCAGGTTGGGGACTCAATCCCAGTGTGGGGCATGCAGGAAGCAGCCAATCAATGATTCTCTCTCATCATTGATGTTTCTGTCTCTCTCTCCCTCTCCCTTCCTCTCTGAACTTAATAAAATTATAAAATAAGTAAATAAACAAAAATACCAAATTGATTATATATATTCTAGAGGCCCAGTGCATGAAATTTGTGCATGGGAGGGAGGGTCCCTCAGCCTAGCCTGCACCCTCTTGAAATCCAGGACCCCTCGGGGGATGTCCGACTGCCGGTTTAGGCCCGATCCTGCAGCCTGGATAGGGCCTAAACTGGCAGCTGGATACTCCTCTCATAATCCAGGACCGCTGGCCCCTAACTGCTCGCCTGCCTGCCTGCCCAATCGCCCCTAACCACTCACCTGCCTGTCTGATCGCCCCTAACCACTCTGCCTGCCCGATGACCCCTAACTGACTCTGCCTCAGCCCCTGTCGCCATGGCTTCATCTGGAAGGACATCCAGAATGATGTCCAGAAGGTTGTTCGGCTGTCTGGTCTAATTAGCATATTATGCTTTTACTAGTATTATTATAGATATATATGAATAAAGAATAGAACTTTAACATGTGCTGTTAAAAATTTGCATTTCTATATAAAATTAAACTGCATTATAAAATTTCACAAGGGGCAATTTTCTGCATAAAGTAAGCAGGCTGATGCTTTTAAAAATATTTTCCCACTGACCTTCAGACTGAAAATACCTTTGTGTTTTCCTGGTGATGCCCTAAAGGAGTTGCAGTTCTTCACTCTTCCAGGCATGGCAGGCCTGCTTTCGGCATGAGAGTCACCCAGGGCTCATACTCAGTGGGGCAGCCAGGTCACAGCTCTGCTCCAGCTGGTCCAGCCAGACCTTCCTGGTTATTAAATATTGTACCTATTATCCGTGGATCCATCTCCAAAATGGTCATTGCCACCAAAGACTCATTCATGTGTGCACTGCATCTTTGAATACTGACTCAGGGCAAGAACCAGTTTCTGTATTGGAAACTATATGTTTTCCCATGGAGATATGCCAGTTCCATGTACCATAACCTCAGGGGCAGCTTATCAGTTGTTCATAAATGTTGGTTTGAATTGTTACTAGGAGAATCTTAGTCTTTACAGTCTGGAAATGCAAGATTGGTTGGGGGCTGCCTCTTTTACTCAAGAAAGCTGTTTTTTTGGTCCTGCCATCACTCAGTCATTTGAGGCAATATGGGAGCTGAAGAAATGCAGTCCGGCTCTAATCAGCCTCTAGATCTACTGATTCACAGGAAACCACAGGGGAGAGAGGAACGGGTAAGCTGTGCAGATGCCATCAGCAAAATCCAAACAGGATGAATGACTCAATTTCTCATCAAAGTGCAAGGAGAAAACAAGAAAGGGAGGGGGCAATTCAACGAGACTAAAGCAATATCAAGGGCTACATGCAGACCTTACTTGAATCCTATTTCAGGGAAATTTGAACACGGATCAGTTATTTGATGATGTTAAGAAATTATTCATTTTAAGAGTATTAATGGTATTGTGGCTATTTTTAAGTCCACATCTTTTAAAGATACATTCTAAAATATTTTGTATAAAATGGTATGATGTCTGGGACTTACTTAAAAGAATTCTGGCCCAGGAAGGAGTATGTGGGGAAAGAGATGAAAGAAGACAGGTGGGAGCCTTTAATTGTTGAAGTCAGTGAAAAGTATTCGGTGAGTTCATTATACTTTTCTGTCTACTTTATTGTATGTTTGAAATTTTCCATAATAAAAGTTTAATTTTCATGTTTGTTTGCTTGTTTGTTTTTAATCATTATTTTAAAAATGAAAAGGCAGGCCCTGGCTGGTGTGGCTCAGTTGCTTAAGTGTTGTCCCATACACCAAAAGGTTACTGGTTTGATTCCCGGACCTGTCCTGAGTTTCTCTCTTCCTCTCCCTCTCTCTCTAAAATCAATAAAAAAACATTTTTTTAAAATGAAAAGGCAGGAGCTGAAGTAAAGAGACCCTCAGCCCCTACCTGCACCCCCCCACCCCCACCCCGTGTCTCCTATTCCAGGAGTTGGGCAGAATGATCAGTTCCCATCATGGTGGCTCCTCAATGGCAGGATCATACCAAGTTTTGTTTTCTCTTGAGCACTTAGCACATAGCTGATACACTAGAAGCATTCAATATTTACAAATGATTGATTGATGAATGAATGGGCAGGTGGGTGGGTGGATGGATGGATGGGCAGAATGAATGAATACAAATTCCCTGGGCGGAGGTTGCAACCTGGGAAGTTGAAAACCTCCTGAAGGCACCTGTGCCAACTGGCCAATGGTGGCTCAGGACTGTGCAGAACAGGCTTTTGCAAAGCCAGGACACAGTGTCGCAGGGGTAGGTAAACCTCTCTACAGCCCTGGCAGGAATGCAGCGTCTCTAACTGGGAGGGGTTTGCCTGCCTAGCTGCCTTTTGGTGATAACTCACTTCCCCACCTCCCCGAGTCAGACAGGAGGCCCAGTGCTCTCAGCAATAAAAAAGCAAAGGGAGCATCATCAATCAGTTTCCTCTCTGGCATTCCTCCACCTGGGCACGGGCAGACGCTCTAGCAAGGCCTAGCTAGTCTGCGGACCATAAGCAAAGGACACTAGGATGTGGTTCCAGGGCCCAACTCTAGAGGGCACCACTCACATATCCTCTATGTAAAAGGTGCCCCTGGAGTTGGGCTGTGCACACAGCCTGAGCTGCTGTACTTGATTGGCTGTTATTTATACACTGATAGGAAGAATTAATCATTTGTGTGGTTAGCTGTTCTAAAACAAAAATCACTACTCTTGGCTGGTGCTTCACCCCTGCAAACTGGGGGAATACGTTCATTTATGTGTTTATTCATTTAACGAATATTAATTGAGCACTTCCACTGTTCTGAGAGCTGATTTCTATCAGAAAACTCCTTATTTGGTCACTCAGAGACATTTAGCAACCACGTCCCCGGGAAGCTTCCCAGAAAGCCACAATGTCCTTTAGCCCACTGTTGGCCTTAGTTGTGTGGCTTGAATGCACTACTGGTTGGTCTCCGTCACCCCAGTCATGGTCCATGACCTTGACTGCACATGTCCTAGAGTAAACCCAGAACTGCTCCTCTAGGGAAGACTCTGTCAATGGGCAGATCACCCCTATGCAGGGGACATGGATACTGAGAATCTTATCCTACTTATTAATTTTTATAAAACGATATAAGTCAACCATTCTCTGGCACTATTTATTTCTTATGTAATTTCTCATTCACTTATTCATTCACTCAAGTACATGGGTTGTAGGAGCAGCTGTCTCAGACAATCTGTCAATGTCAAGAGGTAGATACACTAACCCCTTTTCAAAGGTAGATTGATCAAGGCAATCGGTCATGTTTCTAAGACTTTCCAGCAAAAAGATGGCAAAGCAAGAAAATACAAACACTTAAAATGTTGTTTGGCAAAAAAAAAAAAAAAAAAAAATGTTGTTTGGCAATCTGTATTAATAAAAGGGTAATATGCTAATTAGACTGGGAGACCTTCTGGGAGACCTTCCGGATGTCCTTCCGGACAAAGCCATGGTGGCGGGGCCGAGGCAGAGACGGTTAGGGGAGATCAGGCCAGCAGGGGAGGGCAGTTGGGGGTGAGCAGCCGGCTGGGGGGGCAGGGCAGTTGGGGGTAAGCAGGCCAGCAGGCAGAGTGGTTAGGAGCCAGCAGTCCCAGATTGCGAGAGGGATGTCCGGCTGCCAGTTTAGGCCCGATCCCGTAGGGATCGGCAGTAGGACATCCCCGAGGGGTCCCAGATTGGAGAGGGTGCAGGCTGGGCTGAGGGACTAGTGCACTGGGCCACTAGTGTTAACATAAGAAACATTCAAACCTGTAAAAATTGTTGTGAGTTTATTTGAGCCAAACTATCAACAATTGCCAGGGAGCTGAATCCCAACGAATTAAGATAATGCTCCAGAGAATGGTGGTTTTTCACCTATTTTTATAAATTACCATAAAAAGAGGAGACATAAGTGGGTTCATGAATCCATTGGTTATAGATTAGGGAGGTGGGAGAAAGTAAAGCAAGGAAACCTCTGGGATTGGAAAAAAAGTAAAATGATGCTTCCTTTACTTAAGCGGGCATAGGATCGTTAACAGTCAACAATAAACACAATAACAATGAGGGAATGTGTGGTCTCCACCCTGTGCATTGGTTGTGCCCTGAGGCTTGTGCCCAGAAAAAGGAAAGTTACAAGTTACCCTGACATTCCAAAGGTATGTTACCTTAGATGCAAAAGACAAGGGACGGGCTTAGTTAAAGTAAAGATTGACTTTTGTCAGGGAAGAATCTAATCTACGACCTGACTAGCTGCCATGAACTGGTTTTAGTTCAAAACTTTTGATTTCAGGCCATCCTTTGTGCTTTCTTTAGGTCTCTGAGTTTGCAAGGCCTCCCTCCACGCAGCCTTCCCTGAGCTAGTCAGGGTAACATGTGGCCCCTTCTCTTCCACAACAAATAACACTGTTTCCTCATAGTAACTGACCCATGAAGTTAACTAATCCACCATTAGAAAAGCATGGCAATCTCAGTGTGACTAATCAATAAAAAGGTACCAGATACACTTATATGAAGGTGAGAGAAAGCAAAGCAGGGACTGGATTACGGGACAGTTAACAAGATTAAGTGCTCCATTGAGGGCAGTTATTTCAAAGGTGTGTTAACCTGGATGCATGGAAACAATGGTCAGGACTTGCTTAGGGCAAATAAACATTTTACTAAAGAAATTATAGACTTGGCTCATGACTGCCCACCAGGACCTGCCCAGTAAGGAATTTAAGTTCCAAACACCCTGTGAGGTTACTTTCCAGCACTGGACTTGTCTCTCTCTTTTTTAAAAAACATATTTTTATTGATTTTACAGAGGAAGGGAGAGGGAGAAAGAGACAGAAACATCAATGATGAGAGGGACTCATTGATCGGCTGCCTCCTGCACACCCCACACTGGGGATCAAGCCCGCAGCCTGGGCATGTGACCTTGACTGGAATTGAACCCTTCAGTCCTCAGGCTGACGCTCTATCCACTGAGCCATCCCGGCTAGGGCTGGACTTGTCTCTTTTTTCCAGAAACCCCTTTTTCATCCACGTGGAGAAAGCATGTTCAAGAAAATAAAGTGAATGCCAAGCAGCAAAAACGCTCCTGGAACTTATAAGTATTACCCTACTCTGCACACTTGTGAGAAACCAATGGATTTCTTACAATTCTTTATTAAAAAACATTTTTATTGATTTTTACTGAGGAAGGAAGAGAGCGAAACATCCGCTTGGATGCCTCCTGCACATCTCCTACCGGGGATTGATCCTGCAACTCAGGCATGTGCCCTGACTGGGAATCAAACCAGCAACCTTTTGGTGCACAGAACAATGCCCAGTCAACTGAGCCACATCAGCCAGGGCTTTCTATATTAGCAATTCTTATACTACATGATTCATATATATTGTGCTTAGAGTTTGTATTCATGTTTCAATTCCATTAGCATTCCTCTGGCCTTCTTTTTTTTTTTTTTTTTTTTTTTTGCTTAAAATTATTTTTATTTTCAATTAATATTTTATTCAAATTTAAAATGTTAGGTTTTCCTTAACCTTTTAGATCGAACTTAAACTGCTTTAGTCTACTTATAACTTTATTTGATAAAAACAGTAACATATAAAACTGTTAAGAAACCTTGAAAAGTGGTCCCATTCAAAAATTTAGTTATTTAAAATGCCTTAACAATTTTAAACCACATTTATGAAGTTAACACTTTATCATTTAGAATACTTGTTTGCTCACAAGCCTTCCCAAGTTCTTAACCAACTACATATGGTGAATCCTAAGTTGCCTTAAATGTTCTCATACTGCTTACAACCTTAATAGAATTTTTTGCACCTTTTAATTTAAATGACAAATCTATACCAAGCATGTCAAACTAGCGCCTCTGGCCTTCTTTTAAAAATATATATTTTTTATTGATTTTAGAGGTGAAGGGAGAGAGAGATAGAAACATCAATGAGGAGAGAGAATCATTGATTGGATGCCTCCTACACGCCCCACACTGGGGATCAAGCTCACAACCTGGGCATGCGCCATGACCGGGATGGAACCATGACCTCCTGGGTCGTAGGTCGACGTTCTACCACTGAGCTATGGAGCTCTGGCGTTCGTATTAAGGACCTGCCTCAATCACTGTGGGAAGCATGCACCTTCCAGGTCCCTGCTTGAGGTGAGCCCTCTGAAGGGCAGCTGAAGGCTTGAAACCCATTCATCCTTCTATCCTCCCAGTAGTCTGGGTGTTTATCTCTGGACTGCCCCAGGCTCCCACAGGGCTCTGTGCTTGGTCTTTATCATGTTGTGCTTTTGTCCAACTTGCACTCACTGAGCTTCATCTCCCTATCCCATCTCTGGCTTATGTTAAGAGCTGCCATAAAAAACTCCCACCCAAATGTTCCTGTTACACTGACTATAGTCATGCTCAATACCGTTGAGGATGTCACCCATGGGAGAAATGACTTGTTTCTCATACTGGGTTTCTATTGCATATAGGAAACAAGGGAGGGGAGACACAGGCTACAGAGAAGAAAAGGGGGAGATGTGGCCCTGTGGCAGCGCACCAAAGCAGCCAAGCACACAGTACCCTGAGAGGGAGCGTCAGACCTCCCCAGTTCCTTCTTTCTTCCTGGCGTGGGGAGTTAGTGCTGTCAACCTCGAAACCCAACACTACCAATCATGCATCTATAAAACCTCCAAATTCAGATGGACTCCGCGCTGTAGAATAATAGCATGCTCTATTTTGGTCAAGTTTAATTACTGCGGCAGGAGTCAGGCCTTCGCAGGTTGCCAAGAGAAGGCTGGCATGCCTGGACTAGGGAGACAGAGCCAAGAACCTGTATTTGAGCCAAAGAAATGAGCCGGCTGGATTTGGGACAGGACGGAACATCAGATCCCAGGTGCCTTGTTTCACAGAAAGAGTCTGCGGTGTCTAAAGACGGTGCCCAGACGTGCCCGGGTGATGAGCCCACTGCAGACAGCTAAAGGGACAGCAGAAGGACCCAGCGAGGGCCCAGTGTCTTTGTCCATGTTGGAGTCTTTGCTTTGGCGGGTGTCAAATTTAACAAATGAGACAGGAGCCCTTATTGCCCTCAGCAATTTGCAAGCAAGAAAGCTGAAGGAACGTGTGCTAGTCCGCCTCCCAGATGGCTCCCAGGGACCCCGCCGCCAGAACTCACGTCCTCCCGTGGAGTGTGGGCTGGTTTTCATGACCACTTCTAACTGACAATAGATGTGACAGTGTGTGCACAGGAGGCAAGGTCACAAAAGGCAGTGGGCTCCTGCCTCCCATGGATCCCTTGCTCTGGGGAAGCCGTCATCCACGTATGAGGACACTTGGCAGGCAGCCAAGGAAAGGCCCAGGTGGCGAGAAACTGCGCTTCTTGAGCTGGGCTGCAGCCTCGTCTGAGACCCTGAGCCCGAGCCACAGGACTCCTGACCCGAGTTCGCCACTGAGAGGACAAATGCGGCTATAAGCTGTGAAGTCTCAGGGCCATTTGTTGCACAGTAATAGATAACTAAAACATTGGGAACCTTCTATAAATGTATACACATCAGAGGCTGGACAGAATGCTTGGCATCAGGCCCCTCTCATCCCACCTGCCTTTCCCCTGTTCCCATGCCTGCGAGTTTACCTGCCCCCACCAGCCCTCCCCCCCCAACCCCCGCTACACACACACACATTCCACACAGCCCTTAGGCAGTGACCCACCGCTGCCAAAGTATACAATTCTAGCTTCCTTGTCACAGGGCATCAATACCAAGAGGTTGTTTCCGTTCGAGAGCCCCTAGCAGGTGCAGCTGAGGCTAGGGCTCTGCCTGACACCACTCCCTTGTGTTACAGAAATGTCCCCTTAAAGTTATCAGATTCTTAAAGAAAGTCTTCCATTCATTACGATAACTTTTAAACAAAGAACATATAGGTTTACAACTTTAAATATGTAATTTTTCAAAAATTATTTGCTAGGCCTCTATTATGGAAAAGAATAAAATAAATCCTTCAGAGACTATAATGGTGAAATAATGTCCCCTCAAAGAGCACAGTCCTTTTAGAGACTTTATCAGCATTTCATTGTCGGACATTTTGGGATTCCCATGTCACGATCATTTTAAGTTAGTAGCAGCCGCCACAAGCCGGAGGCTACGGCAGGCGCCGAGGCCTGATCATCTATGGGGGCTCTGTTGATAGTGGATGTTCAATAGTCACTCTTGGAATAAAGTAATTGAACAGTTGGCAGTTGCTATAACTTTGTTAGCTGTTCTTCCTTCCACGTTTTCCTGCTGCACATGATGAAGTCAATCATATGTTAGTGAAAAGAGACTAAGCCAGCAGACAAGGCAAGTCTGCTTTTAATGATGAGTTTCAGGTCAAACTGTCTACAGAGGGAGGGGACCTCCTGAAAGTGCCCTGAGATCACAGTAACTGTCAGGACTGAGGAACCGCCCCCAGCTCCCACCGCCCACGTGGACCTGGAACAGGGCGGGTCCAAGGAGAGAGGCCTGCCCCTGCTTGTCCTTTCTATAAACTTGCAGTTCATCTGTCTTGGAGCTGGACCAAAGGACCCTGAGAGGCTCCTCTCTGACCACCAGGTCCCCGTCTCCGGTGGGTCCAGGGGCCAGTGGCTGCAGAGCCAACCACTGCCCTCACTGAGCACCTGTCAGCCCTCACTGGTACTTTGATTCATATACCCTTTAGAAATAAGTTAAAATAACTTATTTTAGGGTTCCTATTTTGGTAGGAAAACCTACAAAGTGAGCCATGTTCTAAAAATATACTCCTACAAACACCATTGCATACCATATTTGCAAATCAGTTAGAAGAACATATACATTCTAAAATTAAAACAAGCAAAAGACATGAAAAGATGATTCATGAAAGAATACAAAACTTTCATAAAATAAACAAAAAATCAAGGCCACTAGTAAAGAAATGCAAAATAGAGCAACATATCATTTTTTGTGTATCAAACTGGCAAATTGCTTACAATTCTAATCTGAGTACTGGAAAGAGTGCAGAGATAGATACTGGTTTGGTGTAAACCACTATAAACTTTGGTAATTTTAAAATATATTTTTATTGATTTCAGAGAGGAAGGGAGAGGGAAAGATAGATAGAAACATCAATGATGACAGAGAATCATAGATGGGCTGCTTCCTGTACACCTTACACTGGGGATCAAGCCCACAACCCAGGCATGTGCCCTGACCAGGAATTGAACCATGACCTCCTGGTTAATAGGTCAATGCTCAACCACACCGGCTGGGCACCTTTTGTAATTTTATAAAATATGTGAAAAGCAATAAAAATGCTCTTAATCTCTGACCAAGAGTCTATCCTAAAAAAAAAAATTAAAAATCGGACAAAAATATTTAACACTAAGCTATTTACATGCCACTGCTTTGCTCTGGGGCTGGGGATGCAGCAGTGAACACAGGGGAACAAAAGCTTTGCCTAACTGGGCTCACATTCCCGAGGGTGCTGGCACCCCAGGGCTCCCAGCTTGGCAAGGATCCCACACTCAATACTCTATACCTTACATCTGACTGCATTTCAATTTGTTGTTTATACCTTTCTCTTTTTTGTTTGCCATTGTAAAATATAATTTTATTAGGATAATTATTTAGATACATAAGTCACTGAGAAAATTCTAAATCATAATGTCCTTTCCCAGTTGTTTGTTTTTTATTGTTAATTTTTTCATTTCTTTAAACCAAATGAGGTATTTCTCTAAATATTATTTTCCCTTTCCCCAAATTTTTATTTTAAAAATTTTAAACATATAGAAAAATGAAAAGAATAGTACAATGAACTCCCAGGTACCCTGTACCTAGATTCAATAAATTATTAAAACACCCTGCAGCTTCAGGTCAAGAGGTCACGCAGGTAAATTCAGTACTCGGAATCTCCCACAGCCACATTAAAATTACAACCAAACTACAGAACAACCGTCATTCAGAACCGACTGAAATCTGGCTGAACGGAAGTCCTACAACTAATGATTTAAAGAAGAAGCCACTGACGGTTAGGAGGGGTGGACACCTGGAACTGGCTGGCCCATACCCACATGTGGCTGATAAAAATCAGGAGGGATATCTCACCTGTGGAGGTCCTAGGGGTCCCAGCCCCACACTGTTGGGGTCCAACCCCAGCCACACCAGGCGCCCCAGCCCAGGGTTCCAGTGCCAGAAGAGAAGTCCCCATAACTTCTGGCTATAAAACCAGTGAGGACTGAGGCTGAGGGAGATGTGGCTGCTAAGATTCCGTGTTCCTCTTAAAGGGCACACACACAGACTTACTCGGACTCATCCCTCTGAGCTCCAGCACTGGGCAGCAACTCAAAAGGGACCGGGGACATACTGGGAGGAAGTGAATTGTCTGGCTTCAGGGTGAGAGCTGGGGGTGGGGAGCAGCTTTCCCCCACACAGAAGTGCTGGCAGAGACCAAGGTTCCTTTGCTGAGCCCCTCCCGACTCAGAGCTCTTGGCTTCACCGTGGTGATTCCCTGAGGCCCACCCCACCCAGCTGGCAGGCCCACCCACACCATTGCCAGTGGTTTCTCCATACAAACGACCTCTTTTAGTTCATGCTTTGGACTTACCTAAAATCTTTCAAACACGCAGCATCTGGCCCCTGCTACCCCGTTACTCTCACTAAGTGGCCCCAGGCCTGGCACTACCAGCAACCAGCCTCAGTTCACAGCTTAGCCTCTCCTGGGCACCTCCGACCCCAGCACAAGTAGCAGCCATCTGTAGATCGCTCCATGGGGTCAGCCCCTGCGCAGCAGCTCCTCCTCTGTCATCACAGCCAGGTCTCGCAGCTGATCAGCCTGAGCCAATCCCTCCCAGTAATGTGCCAACAGCAATCAAGGTCGGCCTCCAACAGAACAGTGCACACCTGGAGCACCCAGCTCAGGTGACTGGGAGGCTGTGCCACATGGCCCTACAGGACACCTGCTACATAAGGCCACTCTACCAAGCCTGGGAGACACAGCAGCTCTACCGAATACATAGAAACAAACACAGGGAGGGAGCCAAAATGAGGAGACTAAGAAACAGGTCCCAAATGAAAGAACGGGAGAAGTCTCCAGTAAAAGAACGAAACAAAATGGAGGCAAGCAAACTACCAGACACAGAATTCAAAACAATGGTTATAGCATGCTCAAGAAACACAGTGAGAACAGCATAAAAAGGAAACCGTTCTAAAAAACCAGTCAGAAATGAAGCATACACTAACTGAAGTGAAGAATACATTACAGGGAATCAACAGTAGAGTAGATGAAGTAGAGGATCAAATCAGAGATTTAGAAGATAAGGAAGCATAAAACTCCTAATCAGAACAGCAAAAAGGGAAGAAAAAAAAAATCCAAAGAAATAAGGATAGTATAAGGAGACTCTGGAACAACTTCAAGCGTACCAACATTTGCATCATGGGGGTGCCAAAAGGAGAGGAGAGAGCAAGAAATTGAAAACCTATTTGAAAAACTAATGACAGAAAACTTCCCTAAATTGATGAAGAAAATAGACATACAAGTCCAGGAAGTGCAGAGAGTACCAGACAAGAAGAACCAAAATAGGCCTATACCAAGACACATTATAATTAAAATGTCAAAGATTAAAAACAATGAGAGAATCTTAAAAGCAGCAAGAAAAAAAGCCGTTATTTACCTACAGGAGAGCTTCCATAGGTTATCAGCTGATTTCTCAACAGAAACTTTGCAGGCCCAAAAGGATTGGCACAAAATATTGAAAGTGATAAAAAGTAAGGGCCTACAACCAAGATTACCCTACCCAACAAAGCTATCATTTAGAATTGAAGGACTGATAAAGAGCTTCCCAGATAAGAAAAAGCTAAGAGTTTATCACCACCAACCAGTATTATAAGAAATGTAAAAGGGTCTTCTTTAAGAAGAAGAAATAAGCACGGCCAGCATGGCTCAGTGGTTGACCATCAACCTATGAACCAGGAGGTCATGGTTCGATTCCAGGTCAGGGCATATGCCTGGATTTCGGGCTTGATCCCCAGTAGGGGGCGTGCAGGAGGCAGCCAGTCAGTTATTCTCTCTCACCATTGATGTTTCTATTTCTCTCTCCCTCTCCCTTCCTTTCTTAAATCAATTAAAAAATATTTTTAAAAGATTAACATTTAAAAAAAGAAATAAAAAGGGTCAAAAATATGAATAATAAATGGTAATAAGTGCATTATCTATCAACAATTACTTTGAATGCAAATGGATTCAATATTCCAATCAAAAGGCTGAATAGATAAACATTTCTAACAAGGATGCATCCAGGTGATGTGTACTTCAAACTGTATCCCCATCAGGAGGCATTCATATCAGCCGGCCCACTGTTCCTGATGCTAAGTTTCAGCGTTTGGTTAATTTAGAAACTGCCAGGTTGCTCTGAAGTAAGGGTACAATTTTCCTTTTTTGCAACTAACAAGTGATAGTTTGAGATCATATAAACATCCTCTTTCTATTCACTTTTCTTTTAGGGCTTTTAACATCCATTGGTGATCCTTCCTGAAACAACCATTACATTGGGAATTGCAAAATGGGAGAGTTGTAATATCCCTCCTTCTTTTATTTATTGGTTTTCTCCTGTGAAGATGACCCTCATTGATTTTTTATTTGTTTTGTTGTGATTATCACTATGGATTCATGGTGGTGGTTTGTGGTTGTCTAGTTCAATGTGTTTTAGTCCATTACTGTCATATTCCTTTTGATACCCAAATTGTCACAAATTTGGCCAGTAGATGTCCCTTTTAAGCTGCTTCCTATGTCCCTTTGATATATCCCTTCCTGCCTTTGAGCACTTTTTTTTGCCTTTGACACAGAAAAATACTTTTTCTTATACTTTCTATATCCGAGATCTGGAGTCAGCCATTTCTCCCAGGAGCTCTAGTTCCTTTGAGTGCAGAATAGTATTTAGAATCCAAGATCTGGGGGTTATACGTGCTCATTAATACTGGAAGGTCATTGCTTCCAAGACTTTCCAGTGGACAGAGCTAAGAAACCTGTGGGTGAGTTCATACAAATACCTTTGATTCCAACCCAACACACAGCAGTCCCCCTCACTCTCCTCATTCCATGTTTCCATCTCCGTTTCCTAACAGTGAGGACCCTCAACATCAATATACAGTATTGTAGTCTATTTCTCTATTCTACAATGAATCTGGCGTATTAGTTTCCCAGGGCTGCTGTAACAAAGTACCACAAACTGTACAGCTTAAAAAGAGTAGGGATTTGTTCTCTCACAAACCTGAAGACGAGAAGTCCAAAATCCAGCATTGGCAGGTCTCCCTGAAGACTGTAGGAGCAGATTTGCCCCATGCCTCTCTCCTAGGTTCTGGTGGTTTCTGGCAACACTTGGCATTCCTTAGCTAGTAGATGCATCACTCCAGCCTCTGCCAACGTCTTCACGTAGCATTTTCCTGTTTGTTAGTTTCTGAGTCTCTAGGGCCAAATTCCCCCTCTTCTTATAAAGACACCAGTTATTGGGTTAGGCCCCCACCCAAATTTTTTTTCTGTGTGGTTATGTTATCAATTTGATAATTAGGTTCACTTGTTTCAGGTTTTTTTTTTTTAACTCTAGAGTTTGATTCCCCTCCCCGCATTCTTTTAGATTTTTAAAAATCATTTGAATATGTAAAACACCTACATGGTTTGCAAGTCAAAACTATATTAAGAGGTACATTTAGAAAGGGCTTACCTTCTACCCTAACTCGGGAAATAATCATCTTTACTAGTTTCTCTTTTTTCCTTCTTCTGTTTCTTGTCAGGAAGGAAAGTGTGTGTATAATTGTATAACTTCACCTCCTTTAGTTCACGTACTGCACAGGCTCTTTTGTCCCAACACTGGACCACTCAGTGTCAATTCAGGCATTGCCCTCATCCTCATCCTCCAGCTACAAAGGACTCCATTATGTGGCTATCTTATAGTCTAGTCAACCAATCTTTGATGGGTATGGAGTTTGCTCCCAATATTTTGCTATCAATGCCCACCCGGCATTGCTATCAATGCCCTCCCAATATTTTGCTATCAATGACATTCAGTGGTTGAGCGTCAGCCTATGAACCAGGAGGTCATGGTTCAATTCTCAGTCAGAGCACATGCCCAGGTTGTGGGCTCGATACCCAATAGGGGGCATGCAGGAGACAGGCAATCAATGATTCTCATCATTGATGTTTCTGTCTCTCTCTTCCTCTCCCTTTCTCTCTCTGAAATAAATAATAAAAAATATTTATTTTTTTCCCTAGCTGGTTTGGCTCAGTAGGTAGTGTCAGCCCGAGGACTGAAGGATCTCGGATTCAATTCCAGTCAAGGGCATTTATAGGCTCAATCCCTGGCCCTGGGCTGGTCATGTGCAGGAGGCAACCAATCAATGTGTCTCTCTCACATCGATGTTCCTTTCTATCTCTCCTCCCTTCCACTCTCTAAAAACCAATGGAAAAATAACCTCAGGTGAGGATTAACAAAAGTAAATAAAATAAAAATATATTAAAAAATAATAATGTCATAATTAATGTCCTTGCACATATCTTGTTTCATGTTTCAGGATGTCTTTGGAGTAAATTCTTAAAAATGGAATCGCTAGGTCAAAGGGTAAATGCATGTTGTCTTAGTCAGATTGGGCTGCTCTAACAGAATATGGTAGACTAGGGGGCTTATGAACAGCAAATGTATTTCCCACAATTCTGGAGGCTGTGAAATCCAAGACCAAAGTGAAGGCTTTCTCTGGGGTCTCCTTAATAAGGGCACTAATCCCATTCATGGGGGCTTTGCCCTCTTGACCTAATCACCTCCCAAGGCCCAAGGCCCAAGGATTTTAGCATAGAATTTGGGGAGACACAAACATTCAGTCCATTGCATACATGCTGTTCTGTTATAGTCAAATCCCCGCCCTCCCCCGCCCCCGGAGATCTGAAGCTGGACAACTTTGCTCTCCCATCGGCAATGTATATGAGTGCCTGTATCCCCAGAAGATTTTCAATTTGGTTAATAACAGTGTATTTCAATGCAGAAAATGCAAAGCACTCCATCCTAAAGACAGGCACACAATCGATGGCGATGCACAGCGTGTGAAGTGCTGAAACTGAGGGCCGTGGGTTAAGGAAGGTGTATTCTAAGGGGCTCTCAACAGGAAGGAAATTTTCCACTCGGTTCTGTCATTTCTCTGACTCATTCTGTCGAGAAGAGTTTCCTCCTCCCGGTAAGAATCCATCACTTAGAGAAAACACTCAGTTGGTGACAGGTTAGAGCCTCTTTTCTCTTTCTTCCTTTCGTTTTTTTTTTTTTTCTTTTTTGAGAACAAATGCTATTTTCAAATGGAAGAATGTATTTCTGTGAGCTTTGGACTCTCCTCTGAGACCCTTATGAAATCCCCCCGTGGCAGAAAAGAGAGACCTATTAAGGACCATTGTTTTACCCTGAGCCTGAGAAAAAACCAGCCTAGAGATCCCGCTGACTGTGACAAATAAAAGCCACTCCAAAGGCTGAGCAACGTGTTAGAAATAGCAATCACTTAGCATGCAATCTTCGCTGCATGGAAAAAATGAGACACAAGTTTAAAATTAGGGAAAGAGACATCCACTGGTCAGCTCGGGGGAGGGCTGAACAGTCAAGAGGTACAGAAATTACACTTCTTTGCTGGCAGCCTGACTCTTTTTCCCCAGCTAATAATGGTACTTCAGCTGAAGGTGCACTCACCTTTTAAAAGAGTAGCAAGGAGGGGAGGTTTGTATTTAGTGAATAAAAGGAAAGGGCTTGTGAGATGTTTCTGGGCTGTAATTGACCCAGAGGCACCAGGATGATACCAAAGGAATGTCTGTGCTTTCAAGCCTCTTTCAACTCCGCCTCCACGTGGCAAATATGTCCTGAGCCTCGGGATGTGCAAGCTCTCTGTCCGCACAGGCAGAGGGGCAACATCAATCGAACTCCTCCTCCTCCAAGAAGTGATCAAGTCCCAAGAGAAGTCCTGGGGAAGGCTATGGAGATCCCAAGAGGGAGGGAATGCAGCCAGCTATGGGTTGGAACAGGAGGTGGGCTTCACAGAGGAGGTGGTATTTGAGCCAGCATAGGTGGGATGTCTTCATGCTACTGGAGGGGGATGGGGTATGAGAAGGGCTTGTGGTATGAGAGAGACCTGCCTCTAATGGGAGGCAGTGAATTCTGTGATGACTCCTTCAACAGGACCTTGACTTCAATAGAAAAGGAAGAAGCATTCTGGTTAGCAATTGTATGTGTCAATTTATAAAAGGAAAGGGGGAATTTCTGGAAAAGAACTATTTTTATCACTGGGCAAATTAGAAAAGCAGGTAAATGCTTTAATTTTAGAGATGACAGGAAGTCATTCTATATAATAAAAGGCTAATGTGCAAATTGACCAAACGGTGGAATGACTGGTTGCTATGATGCACACTGACCACAAGGAGGCAGACACTCAATGCAGGAGCTGCCCCCTGGTGGTCAGTGTGCCCCCACAGGGGGAGCAAGCAGCAGGGGTGAGAGCCTTGCCCGCCTCCACAGCAGCGCTAAGGATGTCCGACTGACGGCATCCCCCGAGGGCTCCCGGACTGCAAGAGGGTGCAGGCCAGGCTGAGGGACCCCCCTCCAAGTGCACAAATTTCATGCATCCAGCCTCTAGCCTACTATAAAATTTGAATTCGTGATTCTTTGGAAACTGAAGAGCTTTTGAAAAGATAGATTTATGTAACGAATTGAGGTGTTTTTCCTTGCAAGTAAATCTAGAGAATACAAAACAGCTCAGCCCAATTCGTCAATTTCCTTAGGGCTCCCTCCTGTTACGTGAATGCTTTCAACTCAGTTCTAAATTTATGCACATTAAGGGACTGATGTTGTTTTTTGAAGTAACTTCCCCCTTATTACATAAGTGACACATTGATTGTAGAAAAAATTTTTAACACATATGAGTAAAAAGAAGAAAATTCCCTCAGATTCCAACTAATCAACTGCAAGTACAGAGAGATGTTTTTGCTGATCATTCTTCCAGTCTTTGTTCAAATGTGTGTGCTTAAACTTCCATCTCGATAAATCTATTTATAAACAAAATTAGATCATTCCTAAATGAAATAAGATCATACTACCATTTAGTTTGGGAATCTGCTTATCTATTCAATACATTATGGACATCTTTCCAGATTATTAAATATGTTAAAAGTCACTTTAGTGATATTCCATTTTAGATATATGTTATAATTTAAATAATCAATCTTCTATTATTGGGCATTCAGGTTGCTCCTAATATGTCACTATTATAAATAACGCTGTAATAAACAATCTTGTAGCTAGTTTTCCCCCATGGATTCTTATATTTCTAGAAGTAGCATCTCTTCACTAAAGGTATGAACATTTATGGTACGGGTGGTCCAGACTACCCTCCAGAAAGGTCCTATCGATTCACACGCGCATCCCGGAGGCCAATGACTGTTTCCAAGCCTTGCTAACTGCCTGTTCATTTTTAAACCTCTTTGATGGCTGTGCACTTGGTATGTTTTTGAAATGATTGTGCTTTCTCTTTAGGATAATATTCATTTGTTTGGTGCTAATTTCTACACTGCGGTCCCCAGTTTCCTTGTTAGAGTCTTTAAAATAGAAGTAGCAATAGTGGTTAAAAGCTTTGAATTCCTGGGAAGACAGGTCTTGTCGTCAACATGATGAGCAGTCAAGGACCCAGAACGGGCCCCTCTTTCTCAGATGGCCCTCGTGAAGCGATCGGTCTCTACCAAAGACATACTGCTCTTTTTACGGGACCCTACATCCTTGAATGCTTTGTTCTACTGACTCAACAAAGAATATTCTTCCTACTGGATGTTAAGGGTGAGGGATTTGTTTCAATATTGTCCTATTACTTATTTCTTGTTATGAAAAATACTTCTCTAAAATCCAGGTATTTGCAATTTTCAAGGAACAACACGTGAATAATAGCTAGTTATTAATTTTAACTATGTGCTGTTTCTTCAAGTCTACTTTGTTTATGAATGGACATCCTTTTCTTTCTCATTCCATACCATAAGCAGTTTTGCTACATTTGTATGTTTTGCTAATGGTTAAGGCAATACATTCTCCATTATAATAGTGAATGTATTTTAGTGCTCAATGCAGGCTTCCTAAATAATAATTAATAATAATATCATTTTCTACTTGTGTGCTACATTATAGGACTCCCTATACATAGGACTAAATTAGATCTAACTGTATAGTTTACAAGGTGATTTAAAATGAATAAGCTAAGTGGAAGGAAGTGGGCTATTGGTTCCTTTACAGTTTGAATTCCAACTAAGAGTATAGGAACTCCCATAGCCACAACCTAAAATGTCAAGAATGTGTGCCCTGACAACTCTTCATCTAATTTTCTCCACATTTTATCCTCAATAGTATATTTCCTTAGATCCCCCCTTGTTTCAGAATGCTTCTGTTGGTCAAAATTCATAATCCTTGAACCCTGTGTGTCTCAGACTCTGTGGTTAGGGATATTCCAAAGAAACCCACAGTCCCAGGCTCTTGTCTCATTTCCCACAGTTTCAGATAAGCACACCAGCATTATAGCATCTTATCCATGAGTTATTTGGGGGAACCTGTTTTGAGAATATATTTCTATCAAGGCCATACAATTGTCTGCATCTCATAATTGAAGATATGGCTACCCTTTGTCCCAGTATGTGCCCTGATGGGGTAACCCAAAACCTAGGTATGTGCCCTGACAGGGAATCAAACCTGTGACCTTCAGTGTACGAGACAATGCTCCAATCAACTGAGCCACATCAGCCAAGGCTGAAAGGCTGCACATTTATATCAGCCAAGGGCAGAGCTGCATAGAGGTCTACTCAGAGCTTCTGGTTATCTTGTCCCTGTGGTACTGTGGCCAGTGCTAACATTCTCCTGCAACCATGTGTGACGATATTGCCAACCAGGGAAACTCACTTGAGCCTTAGAGTCCAGAGTTTTTATTGGAGCCTGATCAGCTAGAACTGGTTGGTCACCCAGGTGGCTGACCTCAGTCTTCAGCTCCTCTGGAGATTAACCTATTACCATATGGCCCCAAATCCCTACCTTTTCTGGTATGGCCCCAGGATCCCAGGTAAGCAAAGATGCTCTTACCAGACATAACATTCTGACGGCTTAGAAAGCACCTCCCAGGAGTCCAGGGCAAAGCCCAGGCCTCTCTTTGGGCACAAATAATGCTCTATACTACACGGGGCTAAACCAATTGTGCTTAACTTATTTCCACAGAATGTTACAATCCCACATTTACAAATTATCCTTATGATCAAAACTAAGGAAAGACATCCACCTCCCCCTCTCCAGTAAAATACTTCCAACCACACAACAGGACAAGTCTACCTGGGACCACTCTCCTTATGGAGAAACCTTTTAAACATCAAATATGTGTTTCCAGATGGAGCTTCGGTGAGAGAGGCTACATCTTGTCCTTTCCCTAACTTTCTCCCTAGATTTTGGGGGTTCATTTCTCTCTTCTAGCTTTCCATGGATTTACTGCTGGGGCTGCCTATGTGGTTTGAGTTTGTTGATTTTTCAAAGCAACTGAAAAAAGTCTTTTGAGAGGGATAAAAATAAACTGTGTTTATAGATGTGAAAGATGCAATTAATTAAAAGTTATCAAGCACCTGTTTCTAGATGTTTCCAATATATATTTGAGGATTATCTCCTCACTACAAAAAACAATTCCATGTCATTTTTCCTACTAGACTGAAGACAAATGTATTTTAACATTTGATTGTCTGTTGCCAGATCATGTAACCCTAAAAATCTTTAGAATAATTAAATAGAAATGTGCAGTTCCTTATCCCATACAACACAGTCTTGACTTACTAGCATATTCTTCCAAAATCTGCCATTAGCCAGCTGTGTGACCTTGCCATTTTAACTTTCTGGTTCTGTCCCTTTTTTTCTGTCAAATAAATGTGTTGGACCAGGTCATTTTTAAACTTCCTTCTGCTTCTAGCAATTCTCCCTCAGAATAAGGTAACATTTTATAAATGAGGATTCCTGAAGCCTGAGAGGGCTATATAAATAAGAATCTACTTTTCCCCAACATTTACTCTTTGTAATTCAAAGGGAAAAATAAACAATCTTTAGATAAAATAACTAATGTTCAAAAACTTGAAGATCTAATTGGCTTTACTAAGTGATTCATGAGTCAGGCAACATCCCATCCAGCAACTGGAAGCGTGTTCCGTTGAGTCCCTCCAAATGGAAGATTCTTTATAGGCAGAAAGAGGGTGGGACTAAGAAGCTAAAGGAATTGAATTATTTCAGACAAGAACCCTTCCCTTAGGGAAGGCGGGGGTCTTATCAAGCAGATGACCCCCACTAGTGAGGGCCAGGAAACTCAATACTGATTGGCTTAAAATTCCACGCCTGGCAAAGTCTGAGACTGCATTAGGTTAGTTATTAAATTTTGTTTTGGCAAAAGCGACTCCCTTTTGGTCCATTGATTCTTCTTTCTTTAAAAAAAAAAATCTTTATTGTTGAAAGTATTATATATGCCTCCTTTTCTCTCCCATCCACTGATCCTTTTTTTAACACTAAATATTTTTTAAAGCGTACCATTACTACCTGGCTGGCATGGCTCAGTGGTTGAGCATCGACCTATGAACCCAGGTTGCTGGCTCTATCCCCAATAAGGGGCGTGCAGGAGCCAGCCGATCAATGATTCTCTCTCATCATTGATGTTTCTATCTCTCTCCCTTCCTCTCTGAAACCAATAAAAATATATTTTAAAAAACAAATGAACAAAAATACCATTACTTCCTTAACAAATACTTATAGAGCACCGACCATCTGCTAATGAGGCATATTTGAAAAATTTATCTACATTTTGTGAATAAAGTATATTGTGAGTAAAATGTCAGTTAAATGGAGATGTTATAATTTCCTGCCTAATAAGCACTAAATGTGATAGAAAATAGAACATGGGGAATTTAGCTTAAGGTTATATGCCTTCAGAACTCAGTGACTTTCTAAACTGATTTTATAATTAGGAAGATATTTTTAGCTTATTTTTCAACTGGAAGGTTTTATTATGCTCACCTTAACGCTCACAGCTGGCTAACAGTTGTGAGTATGTAAAACACAGTTTATTCTTGTATTTTTATTTATTAATAATTGTACAAACAACTATAAATCTACTCTTGCCCACTCTGAATGTAATTTCACTTGAATATTTTCTGATTTTAAAAAAATTTAATCTTTTCCCCTTGGTGCAGCAAAGTGCGAAAGTAACAGCTTCACTGAGTGCTGCACCCAGACTGAGAGGTGGTGAAACCGTGCAAAGCAGGAGGTTCTAGTGATTGCCACACATGCTCTTCCTTGGACCCTGATGAAAGATGAGTAGGATATCATAGTGCCCAGCCTGGAGGAGCCCGTGGCTTCGTGTAAGAACGTCCTATTGGCAGAAGTGACGTACAGTGTGCCAATGTTGCTGGTTACACAAAGGAAAGGGCCTGGGGAGGGGTGTCCCAGTGCGCCTACACCCCCCAGAGGAACTACTTGGCCCCAGGAGCACAGAGCCCAGAGCCTGGAAAAGTGTGTGAAACCAAAGCCTCAGAGGAGTCAGCAAGGACAGTGGCTCTAGGAAGCTGGCAAGGAACTGAAGAGCCCATTCATTACAGAGGCAGGAGGCTGCCCCCCCCCCCCCCCTGCAGGCGATGGTACTCCAAGGCAGGTTGTTAAGCAGGGGAGGGACCAAAGCAGCCCCATATTTTATTTTATTTTTTTAAAATATATTTTATTGATTTTTTACAGAGAGGAAGGGAGAGAGAGAGAGAGATAGAAACATCGATCAGCTGCCTCCTGCACATCTCCTACTGGGGATATGCCCGCAACCCAGGTACATGCCCTTGACCGGAATCGAACCCGGGACCTTTCAGTCCGCAGGCCGAAGCTCTATCCACTGAGCCAAACCGGTTTTGGCAAAGCCCCATATTTTAGAAAGGAGACAGAGAGAGAATGAGCTGGGTGGGGGCAGGTCCAAGGATTGGGGTCGTGCTTTAAAGGTCTGGGGACCAAGGGGGCTCAGTGAGGCACTGACATGTAGGTGACAGGAGGTGCAGGAGAAGTGGAGGCCGGCTCTCACCTTCTGCTGGCCTCCCGGTGGCATGGGGAGATGTGAGTGCCCTGGTGGAGTGTTAGGGCACGTCAGAAAGCGATGGCCAGAGAGCAAATGGAAATGCAGAGCTCAACAGGAGGCTGTTTGTCTGGAGACATGTGGAAAGAGTCAAGGAAGGGAGGAGCTTGGCTTGGAAACAGAGACCAGATGGCTGTCACGAAGATATTCTGAGGCCTGAAGGGCACGAGGAGATGGGAACTGTCCATTCTGGCCCCTAGAGGGAACTAACTTTTACACAACTGCCATGTTCTAGATGGCTGGCCAAGGAACCTAGTAAAGCTAACTGAAACCCTCCCACCAGTGTCTGCATCCCCCAACCAAGGAATGTGTTCGTTTAAACACATTTAGAGCCCCCTGCGCTCTGCACGCCTCATCCCTGCCCACAGGTACCCTCTCGCAGGGGCCCTGGCCCGCAGCCTCAGAAAGGACACCGGGCAGTGTGCCAATCGGATGAAATCCCTCCAGATTTCCGCGGGCCACGGGATCACTCACACTCCACTGGGCTCCGATTTTATTTGCTTTCTGTATCCAGAAGCGGACTCAACTAGCTAACACGTAGGCGCAGATTCCAAGAGTCAGTGTGACGGAGCAGGGACGCCGGGCGGAGGTTTGGGGCACTTTGTCTCTCCCCCTCTAGCTCCACCATACCCACCCCGGGCCGCCAGGGCCTGCGGGGCGCGGGGCGCGGCCAGACCCGCCGGAAGAAGCCTCTGCGCCAGCCCCCTCTCCGTAGCCAAGGTGCCGGGGCGCCCTAAGACCCTAGTCTCGGCCTCGGACTCCCTCGGAGCGACAGAGGCAGGTTCCCGGCCGGTCCCTGCGGGGGACCGCAGAGGATGTGCGGCCTCGCCGGGCGGAAGTTCGAGGGCGCGAAGGGCAGAGGGTCACCTCGCCCGGACCTTCCAAGTTCTCCTCCCGAGCCGGTGGGGTCCGGCCAGGCGGCGAGGAGGGGGCGGTAGGCGGAGGGCGCAGTTCGCCGGCCCCCACGCATCCTGCCCTCCCCCTCACCCCCGAGCCCGGTGCCGTGGCGGCAGAAGAGCGAGGCGCGAACCCCGCGGGAGGTCCGCGTCCGCCGCCAGGGTCGCGCCCAGCCCCGCTCCCCGCTTCGCGCCGCCTGGACTCGCCCCCGCCGAGCGCGCCCCTCCCGCCTCCCCCGTTGCCGTGGCAACCCCGGGATCCTCCAGGCGCGCGTCCGCCCGCCCGCCCGCCCGCCCGCCCGCCCGCGGGAGCGCTCGGCAGCGGCGGCTGCAGCTCCGACTCGAGCAGAGCGCCGTGCGCCCCGGATCCTGAGCCCGCTCCTCGCCCCTGGCCGGGCTGCGGGCCCCAGCGCGCCCCTGGACCCGGCCCCCGCGCCGGCCGGCCGCTGGCCACATGGAGCTGCTGGCCGCAGCTTTCAGCGCCGCCTGCGCTGTGGACCACGACAGCTCCACCTCGGAGAGCGACACGCGCGACTCGGCGGCGGGACACCTGCCCGGCAGGTGAGGACTAGCCGGCGCCCGGACCCGCGCGTCGCCCCCGCGTTCCTCTGGCCCCAGCTCGCGCCCCCCTACCACCCGTGGCCTTTGCCCCGTGGGCCCCGTCGTCCCTCACTCCACCCCGGCCCCTGTCGTGCGCGCACCCGACTGGGGTTAGTGATGAGTCCCAGCCCGGCCGCTGACGCCCCTGTCCCTGCCCCGGGCCGCCTCCCGCGCCCTCTCAGGGGCGCCCTGGGCGCGCACATCTTGCTCGGCATCCCCTTCTCCACGTCGAGGGACCCTGGGGCTGGAGGACCCAAGCCCGAAAGGGACTGGGGGCCGGTGACAGCGGGCGGCGCGGGGTGCGCAGCGCGGGCTGGACTCTTGGCCGCGGGACCCGTTCGGGCGTCCGGGCGGCGCCGCCGTGGAGAGAGCTGGGAGCGCCAAGTTTCCGACGCCTGCCCGCGAGCTCCGAAAACCTGAAGGTTTTGGACGGGCTGGTGTGGGAATGAATCACTCGGTCGCGCCCTGGTGCTGTGACAAAAAGGGCCTGTGGGGCCCGCCTGGACGGTCCCGGGCGGGTCCAGCTGGCCACGGCCACGTCTCTCGCCAGCTAGCTGAGGTGTGTCGTTGCTTAAAAATAACTGGTCCTGCCCCTGCTTCTTTCTGCAGTGAGTCACCCTCCACCCCGGGAAATGGGGCCACGCCCGAGGAGTGCCCAGCGCTGGCCGACAGCCCCACCACACTCACGGAGGCCCTGCAGATGATCCACCCCATTCCCGCCGACTCCTGGAGGAACCTCATCGAACAAATAGGTGGGTACTCGAGCGGTGGCTGCGCTTCACGGGGCAAACGTGGGCTCCTGGTGGACTCTAAGGGTCCCCCTGCTACTGAGATACCCTTGCATTTCTGTGAGGAGGCTAGGGGATGTTTTTGTTGTTGTTTGTTTTTAATATATTTTTATTGATTTCAGAGATGAAGGGAGAGAGAGAGAGATCGATGATGAGAGAGAATCATTGATTGGCTGCCCCCTGCTCGCCCCACACTAGGGACCGAGCTCGCCACCCAGGCATGTGCCCTGATGGGGAATTGAACCGTGACCTCCTGGTTCTTGGGTCGATGCTCAACCACTGAGCCACGCCGGCTGGGCCTAGTGAACGTTTTGACATGTTTGATTCTACCTGGTTCTAGAGGCAAAACTGCCCCATTTTAATCGTGCTGCATAATTGGGCTTTAGCAAATGCATTTCTGTCCTGCTTTCTCTGGAGAGGTCTACCCGCCCAGCCCCTTGTCACTTCTGTGGGAAAGACCAGGGTGAGGTGCTGCTAGGCCAGGCAGGAGGGAGCCCAGGACGAGGTCTGGGGAAGACCTGGAAAGAGAGAGAATCTGCAAAAAAAAAAAAAAGGGGGGGGCGCCTCTGGGGAGAGCCAGGCTCATGGGTGCAATCCAGGAAGAGGAGGCAGTGGCAGACTTTGCACAGGGGACAGGTAAAGTAGAGAGAAAGTGGGGGCCCCCCTCCAGCCCCTGGGTTAAGGAAGCCTAGTTCCACCTGCCTGTCCAGCACCATCGCCAAGAGGTAGGGGGTGCAGCCATTTATGTCCAGCTCAGCACAGCTGCAGCTGAAGCCCTGTGAATGCAGAAAGTGGATTGAGGAGTCCCACGTACGTGAGCACTTGCATTTCAAAGTCAAAAATTGCTAATAATATCAAACTAGTTCTCATCATGTGGGTTCCCTTATTCAGAAAATGGTACCGGCTGCTTAGAAAATCTTCTGTTTTTCAGTGTCGTCAGAGCAGCAGTCTATTTGTTCAATTGAAATTCTAGGTTTGGAAAATTTGCTCCCTAGATATCATCATTGCCCTTCATCCCAAATGCTCAGACAGACAGGGGGTGTCTCGAGTGGAAGTGGAGCATCCGTGGCCCCAGAAGACCCTGCGTTTGGGAGACTTCGGGGGCGGCCCACTCTTCCCTGGCAGGGGTTTTCCAAACTGAGCCCTGAGAGGAGCTGAGCCCTTGCAAAGCTGAGGGGGTGGAGTGCACACTGCATGCTGTGAAGCTGCTGACTCCAGAAATTTTGTTTCCAGCAGGCCCCCTGAGTGTCAGGCCGGGTGGGATGGTGGCGGCTTTTCCCTTTGTTTGCAGGGGGAATGGAGAGGGGCTGATCTGAGAACAGACTCCTGAAAACGCCTTCTCCCACCTCCCTGCCACAGTGTCCTTCCTAATGAGGAGGGCCACCTCTGCCGTGGCAAATGCTGGAAGCCTAGACTTCTACCCTCTTGAAAGGGACCCTCTTTGACTAAGATTGATGCCATGACTAGGAAGGAACTCGGGGTGAGGCTGGGAGAGGCTCCTGTCTGTGCCCTGGGCATGTGGAGACTCCTCTCCTGGAGACAGCTGGACCTGTTGAGCCAATGCATAAACCTGACGCTGGAAGTCAGGGGCCCTGAGCTGTGGTGCCTGCCCATCTCTGCCCTCAGTTTCCTCGTGTGCCAAACAGTAGAGACTGACATGGTAACTATCTTTTTCTGGCTCCTGAGCTAGATCCATAGTAGGTGCTCAGCAGATGTGGTGAGTGACAGCACAGAGCTGTTGCTGCCTTCTTCTCACATTCTCCCTTACAGATTCCTACACCAGCCCTACCTGCTGTTAGCTCTGTGAATGAAGTGAATTCTTTGCCAGGGAGCAGGAAAGGACAACAGGTTCCTAAACACACTGTGTAACTGAGTGGGGAAGAAGGTGGAGTGACCATGTGGGCACTGTGTTGGACTTTGCAGTGGATCCCACAGAGGCCAGAACAGAATCATGACAGGATTATGCATGATATGGTATACAACCATCATTATAGATGGTGGACCCTGCGACTCTGGGCTTGTGTGTGTGTGTGTGTGTGTGTACATGTATGTGCATGTATTACTGTTGTTTATGACACCTAATAAATGCTTGGCACATAGAAGGTGCTCAGTAAAAAAATAAGACTCTCTGTCCCTTAGAAGTTTCCATTTGAAGGATTCAAGGAACAAAATTATTCTGTTCAGAAAGTGAGGTTTTGAATGACTGAAGACGTTGAAGAAGAACTGGGAACTTACTCTCATGTGCAGGGCAGCACAGCCAGTCAGGTATAGATCATTTTAATAAGGAGAGATGGGAACTGAGCCTTCTAATTCTGCATGGATATAATATCAGGTGCAGGGTTTTATAGGTAAAATTAATTTCCATGTAAAGTTGTGCTTGCTAAATGTACAAAATATAAAGTAGGAAAACATCATATAGTAACAGTACATTGAGCACAGAAATTTAATAACAGAGTTTCTCAGGTAAAAGTACTCTCTATTGTAGCCGAAACCGGTTTGGCTCAGTGGATAGAGCGTCAGCCTGCGGACTGAGGGGTCCCGGGTTCGATTCCGGTCAAGGGCATGTACCTGGGTTGCGGGCATATCCCCAGTGGGAGATGTGCAGGAGGCAGCTGATCGATGTTTCTCTCTCATCGATGTTTCTGGCTCTCTATCTCTCTCCCTTCCTCTCTGTAAAAAATCAATAAAATATAAAAAAAAAGTACTCTCTATTGTAAATCTGAATTTTAAAGCTAAAAAAAAATAAACAGGATATGAAAAATGGGGACACAGTGTGTCAGATAACTCTGTGTAATCACAGTAACTCTAGGAAAATTGATTTTTAAATACGTACTTTAAATACCACAAAAAGAAATATGAACTTTTAAGAATATTCTAAAAGCACGTGTATTGGAAGTCTTTGTTTGAAAGTAATAGAATAGCCAGCAATAATAATAATAATAATAACCTTAAACAATGTAAGTATTCTGTCTCAGTGAATGAGTCCAGGGGTAGGATGTTCAGCAGTTGGTTAATTCAGCCAAACAATTACCCAGCTCCTTTTCCCTCACCATTCTCAGCATTTAGGCTTCATGTCACAAGATAGCTGCCACAGCTCCAGACATCACATCCTCAAGCAGCCATGTATAAAAGCAAAAAAGGGCAGTCTGTCTTCAAGTGTCTGCTGGGGAGGGACATCTTTTTAAGAAGCTATCCCCCTTACCCGCCTCAGCCAGATTGTGTCATTTGCTATGTCTAAACCCACCACTGGCAAGGGGAAGGGAACTATCACAGGAAGTTTTGATCAGTCAACATTCACCTACTTCCCTGAGCACAGAATGGGTCAGCACTCAAACAAACCCCTCCCCTGTCAGCTGGGAAGAAGGGTTGTGAGGGGTAGAGGAGAGGCAGCCAATGGTGTCTGCAACGATGTGATTTCAGAAATATTATTTTCAATCCAACTACTCACACTGCTAATATTGCTGTTTTTTTTTTTTAGCATATGATATTGGATATAGGTGGGGTGTTTTTTGTTTTTGTTTTTATTGATTTCAGAGAGGAA
Organism: Myotis myotis; assembly: GCF_014108235.1. Taxonomy (NCBI): domain Eukaryota; kingdom Metazoa; phylum Chordata; class Mammalia; order Chiroptera; family Vespertilionidae; genus Myotis; species Myotis myotis. Next base: position 32,210,484 of record NW_023416390.1, on the reverse strand, counting down.
AAGAGATGGAGATAGAAACATCAATGATGAGAGAGAATCACTAATCTGATGCCTCCTGCACGCCCACCCCCCCCCAACTGGGGGGTTGAGCCCGCAACCCAGGCATGTGCCCTGACTGGGAATTGAACTGTGACCTCTTTGTTCTTAGGTCAACACTCAACTGCCGAGCCACGCCAGCTGGGCTGGAGATAGTTTTTTTTTTTTTTTTTTTTAATATATTTTATTGATTTTTTACAGAGAGGAAGGGAGAGAGATAGAGAGTCAGAAACATCGATGAGAGAGAAACATCGATCAGCTGCCTCCTGCACATCCCCCACTGGGGATATGCCTGCAACCCAGGTACATGCCCTTGACCGGAATCGAACCCGGTACCCCTCAGTCCGCAGGCCGACACTCCATCCACTGAGCCAAACCGGTTTCGGCAATGGAGATAGTTTTTAACCCATGATTTTTTACCCATTACTTTTTTTACCCATGACTGTAGCGTACATGAGATGTATTTTTGAACCTTCAAAAAGATGCCAAATTAGAAATTGTTGTGAAGCTTGGAAACTGCATTTTTAAAAGGTGTTCAATTCAACAAATAAGTATGTACCTACCATGTGGGGGAGGCACTGTGCTAAGCATCGAAAAGTGACTCCAAGTCAACTGTGGGAACCTAGTTTCTTTAAACCTCCCTAAACTCAGTATCAGAATCACAGAATAATTGGTTTACTGTTGACAACAATAGAGATCTTGTGCTCATGACTGATCCGGTTTACGTGGTGACATTAAACCTCTGTCTTTGTAGATCTTCAGCCCAGATTGCATTTAGTGTAGACTAGGTTTTCTTTTTCATTCCCTTGTCAGATTAACTCCATGTTGTATTCTGCTGGAATGTAACCTTGTACAATCACAGGATCTTAATTTTTTAAACAAGTTCTACACTTTCCATAAAGGCTTTATCATTTAGTGTTATGCAACATAGGAAGCCAACTAGCTTAATCCAAAGGATGGATTTAGCTCGGCTGGTGTGGCTCAGTGGTTGAATGTTGACCTGTGATCCTGGAGGTCAGGGTTTGATTCCCAGTCAAGGCACATGCCCAGGTTGTGGGCTCGATCCCCAGTGTGAGGCATGCAGGAGGCAGCCAACCAATGAGTCTCTCTCATCAATGATGTTTCTCTCTCTCCCTTCCTCTCTCAAATCAATAAAAATATTTTTTTAAGAAAAGAAGGATAATCGGCAACGTGCTTGTACTGCATTATAAGAGACAGTGCTAGACAAGTGGTGCATTTATCCATATCAGAACTTTCCTGGGAGAATCATCTTTGTTTTGTGAGTAGACATATCAAAGGTCTGTCCACTCTCTGGACCAGTATGTCCAGCTGCTCACTGGACCTCTCCACCTATGTGCCCCTCAGCTGCCCACGGGAGCCCTCCACCATCCCCTTCCCCAATCAGATCCTCCTGTTTTCCTCACCTCCTTGAATGGGGCCAACCGACCTTGTTGCCAGTCTGAAAACCTGGACATCATTCGTGCCCCAGCAGCACCAGGACATGTCTTCCACTTTTTCACTGTGCCCTGACAGGTGCGGCCCCATCCCGCCACCCACTGCAGCTCAGGCCTGCCTCCATCATCACTCCTGCAGAACTGTCACAGCCTCTTCCCATCCGGGGCCTCCAAAAACAGACCAGAGCTGCTCGCCCGCCCGAGGATTCTTGGGGCCTCTCTCTTGCCCAGAGGATAGGCTGCCGCCTCTGTGGCCTGGCAGGCAGACAAGACCCTTGGAGTCCGATGCCCCTCCGCCCGCCTCACATGCCCGCCCCCCCCCCCCCCCCCCGCCCCCACCCAGCTTCCCCTCTCCCTAGGCTGCTTCCTGCTGCTCCTGTGCGGAGACAGCCCCGCCCCTAAGCCAGGATGTCTGAAATGGGTTTTTCCCTGTGGAGGAGGTGCCACCTCTGTGCTGATTCATAGGCACCCTCAAATCTCCTTGGAGACTTAGAATACATTTACTTCAAGTACAGTTGGTCAGGGAAGTAAGTCTGAAACTGCAAAAGCAAAAAAGGAATGTTTCCCTTTTGAATCCTAAGGATGGTGCAGTGTTTTTTCCTTCAAAATGAGAATTGACAAGTACTCCCAGTTCACAAATGAACATACTCGAGTTTTAATATGGAAGCATTTAAGGCCTTGAAAGCATCCTGGGGGATACTGGAGCGTAATTGGGACATTTCCATCCACTCTGCACACGTTGGTTATTAACACATCAAGTTGTGGGTTCTTGTTTGCCAAGCAGGGTTCCCAGCAGGGTTCATGTGGGGAAAGCATTTATTTGTGTGATTGGATTTTAAATCAGTTCAGGGGTTTCTTTATCCTTCTTTGAAAAAAACTTACAAGGGCTGATCCTTCCCAGAGAGGGAAGGCCTGGCAGTAGTTGGCTGAGGGTCTGTCTTGGTGTATTCCTGGGGCCCTGGCCCTTATGAGAGGACAAAGCCTCGCCTTAGTGATTCAGAAAGATCTTCACCTGAAATATTTTTCTGCTCTTCATTCCAATTCTATCGATTTCAGGGCTCCTATATCAGGAATACCGAGATAAATCAACTCTCCAGGAAATTGAAACCAGAAGGCAACAGGATGCAGAAATACAAGCTGATGACCTCCGCTCCCCATCCAGCGAGGAGACACCTGAGGAGGAGGAAGAGGAGGAGCAGGAGGAGCTGGCAAGCCCACCTGAGAGGAGGGCTCTGCCCCAGATCTGCCTGCTCAGCAACCCGCACTCCAGGTTTAACCTCTGGCAAGACCTCCCGGAGATTCAGAGCAGCGGGGTGCTGGACATCCTCCAGCCGGAAGAGATTAAACTGCAGGAGGTGAGGGCGCCTGGGGTGGGATGCGGGGATAGGGGGGTGTTTAACCAATGTGCCTTGAGGCTGCCCAGCAGGCTCATCCTGAGAAGCCTTGGCAGGGTTCATCCACCCAGAACATGCAGGAAAATTCCCTTATTTCACGGGCAACAAAAAACAGCTCGTTACCTTGCAGGATAGCTCAATCCCAACACTGAGTGTTCTCAGCATAGTGGTTTCATTACTTAGCAAGATTGCATTCTTTAAATCCGCCGTTATTGTTGGGAATTTCCTGGCACCGGTGACCACGAATGCTCTAGGTGGTGCGGAGCAAACTGTGACTGTGAAATCACTTCCGTTGGCGCTTGGCTTCTCACTCAGTAGCCCACAACTTTATTGTGCTGTCGCTTGAACCTCGGGTGAGGGGAGGCTCTGAAAGAAAGCCCTAGCATGCCCACCCCCTCTCGAACTGGCACTTGCTTCTCTGCCCTCTCATTGACTGGTCCAGGCAGACTGCCCATCTGTCCATCAGGCTGAGGTATCGCTGAGGTGCCTCCTGGTTTGTGGCCACCAGGCAGAAATAATCAATTACAAATGAGCAGTGACAGTAATGAGTAACTAAGAAATTTAAGTGTTCACTTTAGTTGCACAAAGATTATTTGGCATAAAGGGGAAAAATCTGTGGAATAGGGAGACTAGAGTATGGGGTATGGTCAGTAGTAAGGAGAGAGACTGGGTGAGAGAAATGGTGAGTGTGCAAGTGTGTGTTCGTTGTGAAATTTAAAAAGTGGGTACAGAGGGGAAAATGAAATGAAGAGATTGGGTTTTTCCACTGGTTCAATCCAAATCCCATCATATCTATTCTCTCTGCGTCCCTCTTGGGCCACCCTGCCCCTCCCCACCTCCCCACCTCAACCCTCCCCTACCCCTTGCACTCACCTACTCCTTAAAGCTGCACTTGAACCTGTTTGTGTTCGTTGCTGGTTGCGGTCCTGACACCACATCTTCTGCCTTCTCTGACCCGTTGCTTACTCTCGCGCCAGATTCTGTAGACACACTTGCCCTTCTCCTTTATTTAAAAGGCGAGCTACAAACTAGGCACACAGTTAGGGACCCGGCCTGAGAGTCTTCCTGCCCAGGGCTGCCTAACTCAGACCGGTTGCTCCACGCGTCCGCTCCCTGGGAAAGCTTGATGAAGCTGATGGATGAAGGGCCGCCCACGGTTCACCTGCATCCTGTACAGCGCAATCAGGAGGAATTGGTTCAAACTGCGACATCCCCGGGGCGTGAACAGGGGTTTGTAAGTGGCTGCATCGAGAGTTTCATATGCACCTTCGGATGTACATGATGTCTCGTCATCAGAGACCTTCCACTGAGGCAGGGGGAGCCGGACAGAGGAGAGCCCACCACACTTTGCCCACGGAAGCAGCCAGGTGGAAGGTGCCGGGGGAGACGGAGGAACCTCTCCGCGTGACTGTCCCTCCGCCCCCGGAGACCCCAGGGCTACGTCAGCCACAGGCAGGCCACTGTCCCCGACTTCCTTGTTGAAGGAATTGTACAACACGATTTTGCTTTTGGTTTCTTTCACTCCACGTTACCAACCTGGGGCCATTTTCTCCCCCTTCTAATCCTCAGGGCAAGGAAAAGAGACCGGCTGTGTGTTGGGGAGGGGAGATCATTCTTTTTTACCTTGATCATTTGAGAAATGAAGATTTTTAATATTTTGGAAAACTTAGAGATAAATCCTAGTAGAACTTAAAATAGGATATAAACCGCCTACCACATGCGCAAAGCTAAATGTAGAGAAAGCAGGGCCCTTGCAATGAAGGAAAGCAAACGGGAGCAGCACAAAACCAAGCAGCACAAGAGAAGGTGGCAGAGTCCATGGCGAAGGTGTGAGGGACAGCAGTACATGTGGGTTGCCTGACTCCTCCACTGGAGGACAGAGGCTCTCCAATTGGTTGGAAAACTGAACCCGCTGTATCATCAGACAGCGTAGGATTCAGGGCAAGGAAAGTCACCACAAGGGACGATGAATCCTTTTATATTGTCAAACGTATCACTTCATTTATTTTTAATTATTTAATTTAATTTTTTTGTTAATCCTCACCCAAGGACATTTTTCCATTGGTTTTTAGAGAGACTGGAAGGGAGAGGGAGAGACAGAGAGAGGCTTCTCGGTTGTGCTTAGAATGTGCTCCCTCCTGTATTCTGCTCTGAAAAAACGAAGCATCTTTTTCTCCCTTGGGGTCCTAGCCCCCGACCGACACGGGTGGGTATAACATACACAGAGTTCTGAATACCTGCTCGTATAAGCGGCCTGTCCTGTGCAATTGGATCAGGGAGGACCCAGCTCAGGTTGATGTCCTGGGAACCAGCGAGGCTCTCACTTAAATTTGTGGGTTGAACGTGGCTTTTTGTTGTTGTAGCTCGTATCATAGGTTGTTTCAAGGTAGTGACCAAACAGGGAGGCAAGGGCTCAAGCTGCACGGTATCCCTTAGGTCAGTGGTCGGCAAACTGCGGCTCGCGAGCCACATGCGGCTCTTTGGCCCCTTGAGTGCGGCTCTTCCACAAAATACCATGTGCGGGCACGCCCTTACAGTGCAATTGAAACTTCGTGGCCCATGTGCAGAAGTCAGTATTTTGTGGAAGAGCCACACTCAAGGGGCCAAAGAGCCGCGTGTGGCTCGCGAGCCGCAGTTTGCCGACCACTGCCTTAGGTCACATCTTTCCTGGTCCCAGTTGCCCGTCGGGTTCAGTTCCAACCCAACAGGCATTCTCATTTGAGGTGCATCTTCACCCCCACTGGACAGCTTGCCACAGTCCCTGAGCTTGGGGAGCTGGGTGTGCAGAGTTTGAAAAATGAGCAGGGAATATTTTGAGTGTCTCCAAGGAAACACGGACACACATACACTCATGCGGGGCGTCCTGCCCAGCTTGCACTGTGGCAGCACAGCCCCAACATGCCCAGACTTCCAGCTTCACCCTGTTAGGAACCGGAAGGGAGGAGACCCAGTGGTGCCCTGTGCGGGTCTCCCCAGGGGAGCTAGCCAGTGAGGGTACAATTCACAGTCAGTCCCAGGGGCCTCTGACATCAGGGCTGCGTTTTCATTGTTTGTCAACTTATTTTCACAGCGTAGAACTTAAATGTATTTTTTTTTTTCAAAAGAAAACTATCCATTATAGAAGGAAGTTACTGAGGGTTTTCATCAAAAAATTAAATTGTGATTGTTATTTTATTTAGCAACCCTCACTGAATCATATACTTGTCTCTTTGGGACAATTCAGCAAATTGATCCCACACTGGGAGGGAACAGGGGTGTTTGCACCTTAAGGTGGACAGTAGCCATCACCCCGAACCCCAGTGAGCTCCTGTGCTGTTTGACTAGGAAGCAAGCACCTATGACTTTCCCAGGCAGAGAAAATTTAACAAAGTGACAGTGTTAGCATTTATCGTTTTTAAGGTGAATCCTTTGGGTAAGTAATTTATGCACCTGATATAAAGTTCAAAAAGAGCAAACAGATTTATAGTGAAGAGGAGTCTCCCCCGCCCCCACCCTGGTCAGGGCCTGAGCGCGTGCACACAAATGGTAAATACTATGTGCAGTGTTCAAACTCTTTCCATATCAGCCCAAGTAGAGAACCCACTCTTTTTTCTCTCCTCTTCTCCTCCCCGTCTTCCTCCTCCTCCTCCGTCTTCTCTGTCTCTCTTGGTTGCTTTATGAGGCTCCACGGTTTATGATGTTGCTGGACAATTGCAGTTAGTGTTCGTTGCAGCATTATTTATAGTAATAAAATGCTGAGATTCATACAATGGGAATTGGTAAGTGGAATTGTTGGTTTAAAAATTACATGTTTTTCAATTTTTGAGAAGATACCGCCAAATTATCTTCACACTTTAGCCGTGTATGAGGGTGCGGGTTCCCTATACTACTATCTAAGGAGTTTGTCATGGCCAAGGTGTTAGTCGTGGATGGTATCTTGTGCTTTTAACTCGCACTTCTACTGTGCAAACCTGTGTCTTTTAAAACTTAAACTTTTCACTATGTACTTTTTTGTAACTTATTAACTGGATCACCTTGAGCAAACATAACAGTTGGCGCTCAGTTGTGGGAGCTTGCTAAGGCTTGGGTTTGGGCTGCTGGTGGTGTGCGGTGTGCCCCGGGCACCCCAATGCTTTCATGTGTGGCTTACCTTTAACATATGATCCCTAGTCCCACAGCAATGCCAGCAGTTAGTTGTCACCCATGTGACAGCCGGGGCCCCATGGGCTCATTCAGCCTTGACCTCCTTACATTTCCTTTGAGGATTAGAGCTCGCTGTGGAGGGTCGGGCACAAGCCGGGAGTCATCTCTGCCCATCTCTGCCTGTAGGGTGTGAATGACTATTGGCCACATATGTGAGGAAAGCACCACGTGGGGGTCCCCAGAGAATCCTGAGCTATGGAGGTGAGCATTGTCCAGCTTTGAGTGTGCGATGCTGGCGGGAGGAGGGACCGGGCAGTACCAATAGGGATGTTGGAGCAGCTGTGAAGGATCGGGAAGGTGAGCTTGCCTGGCCCAACATGAGGACCTAGGGCACACGGAGAAATACAACACTGCTGAACTGTGTCAGATCACAGGCAGTTCTGGGTCAGTCAGCTGAGTTCCTAAGGACCAGTGCTGTGCTTTGGGGCTGGTGGTCGGCCCTCCTGGATCAGAAGCAGGTTATTTTTCTCTAGGCCAGGGGTGGGCAAACTTTTTGACTCGAGGGCCACAATGGGTTCTTAAACTGGACTGGAGGGCCGGAACAAAAGCATGGATGGAGTGTTTGTGTGAACTAATATAAATTCAAAGTAAACATCATTACGGTCTTTTTTTTTTTTTAGTTTTATTCATTTCAAACGGGCCGGATCCGGCCCGCGGGCCGTAGTTTGCCCACAACTGCTCTAGGCCGTCTCACCATCCCCGCTTCCTCTTTCATCCCCCTTGCTGGTAGGCGGAGGTCTCCTTTGCTTCTTTTTTTAAAATATATTTTTATTGATCTCAGAGAGGAAGGGAGAGGGAGAGAGATAGAAACATCATTGATGAGAGAGAATCATGGATCGGCCGCCTCCTGCATGCCCCCTAGTGGGGACTGAGCCTGCGACCCAGGCATGTGCCCTTGACTGGAATCGAACCCGGGACCCTTCGGTCCGCAGGCCGACGCTCTATTCACTGAGCCAAACCGGCCAGGGCTCCTTTGCTTCTTTAAATGCTTTGCTCCGAGGGGTCGCCCAGGTTGACTAGCTCTGGGCCACTCCAGTCCTGAGGCTGCCTGAGGTCTCTGAACCCCAAGCGGACCCCAGAACTGTGCTCCTTGTGTGTGTGTCAGGGGGAGGGGTCCTGGCTCTGCACACCTGTGGTGTCTCCGGGCAGCTGCTGTGGTGCCAGCCAGGTCTGCAGTCCCCGACGAGGGGGACACTCCCTGCCTGAGCTCACCCTGCAGCTCCTCTGAGACTGCGGTGAGGGTCCCAGCTGAGTGCCAGTGATTTCTCTGATGTGCTGTTTCCTTCCTTTGGAGGGAAATCTAAATTTACTGAGAAAACTGTGTTCTAGTGCCTCCCGAACGTGGCAGGGGAGGCCTATGGAGGGACAGTCATGGCCTCAGAGCTCATGGCAGCAGCCCCCGCGGCCTTGTGGACACAAGGCTGTGTTTCTGGCCCATGCCACTGACCGTGAGAGGGCATGGGCTCAACATGTTACTCAACATGTTACCAGCAACCTGTTGTTCCCCACTTGACACCTTCCAGTGGCCTGGGGCCAGCCCTCCCCCCACCCCCCTGCCTCACTCGCCACCTCCTCCTGGAGCTCTCATGCCTTCCCTGCACGGGCCCCCCTGGAACGGGCCTTCCTGTCCAAGTTTGGGACGCAGCCCCCATGTCACGTCCTGGGCCAGGCCCTCCCTGACTCCTCTGGCTGGAGCACCATCCATGAAGCATGGTCCTGTGAAGGCAACACCCAGAGGTGGGGTCGATGGTGACCCTGCAGGTCTGCAGGTGCTTTGAGATGGGCCTGCTCCAGGCTGAGCACTTCCTGCTGAGAACTGCGGCTTAGCGGGTGAAGCGATTCCCACTCACAGCAGATGTCTGGCCAACTCCAAGGCCAAGGCCTTGGACTCTGCTGCTCTGAGGCCCATGGTGGACACCAGGCCTGCCACGGTGCTCACTGACTACAGATGAGCTGGACTGACCCCTCTGAAGAAATGGCCGAGTTGACCTGTGACCACTAACACTGCAGACCCTACCCTTCTCAAAGACGCCACACGGGAGTGGGCTCTGAGGTCGCAGGGGTGGAACATGCCAGGAGCAGTGTGACTTCTGGCAGACATCCAAAGGAATAGTCGGGTGCTAAGAGCGCCCCCGGGAGACCCAGCCGTGATTAGTAAAATTCAGGTCAGCCTAATTGAGTGTTCCCTGGGGACAGCAATCCTGTGAGCCTAGCAGAGAGGTGTGAGCCTGATGGTGGGGAAAGAGGGGCTGGGACATAGGTGCTGGTTTCATCAAGGAGGACTTCCCTGTAGCAGGCGACACACGTCACACTCACTCACACACATCTCTTCCTGCTGCTCCACAGCGGCTCTCCCCCTGCCCTGCATGATCCTCCTGTCTGCTCTGCCCCCTCCCCTGGGGTGTCAGCTTCGGTGGCCACAGGAAGTTCTCTGTGTTCACCACTGAATGTCAGTACCTACCCCAGTAAATGTTCAGTAAATGTTTGTGCAACAAATGGGTGAATGAGTGAGTGAGTGAGTGAGTGAGTGAATGAATGAAGAAAGAACAGGGCCTGGATCCCTGTCAGCTCCATGCTGCCAGGGAAAGTCTTGAATGACTGAGAATAAAAATAATACTGATAAGGAAAAAACAACTTTATTGATGTGGCAAATAATTTGACATATAAAATGAAGACAAACACCCTGGAAAACAAATTCCAGATGACTAACCGCCTAAAAACAGAGAAAGAGGGGGTGAGTGTTGTGGGAAATGGGCTCAGCCAATACCAGTTAGCAGTGATTCAGGTCCAGCCCCTCTGTGTGTCTGCGGCTGAAAGGCCGCTTGCCTCCGTCCAGCTGTCCCTGATCCTTTGTCCTCAGGACAAAGATGCCCTCGGCCCCGGGACCTGGGGGAAGTTGAGCCGGGGCCGCGTCTCCATGCCCAGCCCCGCAGGTGTGCATCTGAGACCGGGTGATTTTTCGGCTCCTGGTATTGGTAGCTCTCATCCAGATCAGTGGCTGGGTTTGTTTGTTTGTTTGTTTTTAAATTATATTTGCTTAGAACTTCTGAACTGTGCTGCCTTGACATTTTCTTAAGAAACTTAAATGCAGCAGCAGGAAAGTGACTTGATTTCAGCATCAGTGACAGAGAAGCTTCAAGGAACTTCCTGCCAATCTAGCCTCAGTCTTGCCAGGCAGTGCTTGAGGGAGTGAGACGTGGGGTGGGCAGGGCCTGGGTGGATGCTGGCAGAGTGAAGGGTGGGTGGGTCCTCGCTCAGTCCTGGGCTCGTAGTTCCTCGGTCAGTGCAGCCAGCGTGCTGTGCGCTCTGTGCCCAGGGCCCCCTTCAGCGCCTCCTCTTACTGTCACTGTCTCAGGTCAGTAGGAGATGCCATGGACCTGGGGCGGGGGGCGGGGGGTGGCTCCCACCGCTGCTGGTGGCCCAGGGTCTGTGATTGGTGGCCGCCCCTCGATGATGGCAGAGGCTGACTTCCCCACCTCCCTCCACACGCCCTGGGCATCAGCACTGGTTTTCCCTTTGGAGACCCTGGCCAAGCCCCTTTGGGTCTCTGTCTGAAAACCAGGTGGGCACTCTCCTGAGGGCGAGTCTGCAGTGGTAACCACTGTCTCCTCTTTTTTAAAAGTTGAATTTATTGGGGAGGCATTGGTTCACAAAACCATGCAGGTGTCAAGTGTACAACTCAGTAAACTGCTCTTTACACTGCATTGTGCACCCATTGCCCAAAGCAGTCTCTTTCCTGCCCCATTTTCCCCTCCTTTGCCCACCTCCACCTACCCCTCACCCCCTCTCCCTCTGGCTATCTGTGTCTATGTATTTTAAATAGATACTAGAAGCCCGGTGCTCGAATTCGTGCACATTGAAAGGAAATTAATTAAAAGAAATATTTTAATATCGCTGTTCACCCTTGCTCTATAATAGAAGGGTCAACCAAATTCAAGATCGACAATGACGGATGGAAACACATGCATGCGATTGGCACCAGCGAGAGCGCTCTCTCTCTCTCTCTCTCTCTCTCTCTCTCTCTCTAAACTTGCTTAATTAGAACTGCTTTCTGATTTAGCTAAACTTTTCCAGCCCAGTGAAGCACCCCAACTTCTCTTCCAGGTGATTGTGAGCAACACAGCCGTAAATATCAACATGAAGCAGATTATTATTGTAGATCATGCAGGGAGAATAAAGGGTAAAATATTTAACTGCAGCAGTGTTTGACTATATTCTGCACAGTGAGAAAACCTGAAGTCATTTTCAAGGTCCACCATTTCTTCTTTTCAGTGGGGTCAAGTTTCTAAGCTTTCTAAATCTCCATTTTCTGGCTAATGAAAAGAAAATAGGATTCCACTGAGTCTCCTGAATACCTACTCCAGGACTTCTGTGAGGATCAAATGAGATGAGGCACGGGAAAACGCTTCACAGACATTTGGTTAAAGTGTAAAATATTTCCACCTGGCTATAAAGCAAGTTGTGTTCCTGGGCTGAAGAAACTCCAAGGAGGCTAGTTGCTAGGGAGAGGAAGCCAGGCATTGCTATGTGACATCATTACCCGGTGCCCACAGAGACCATTTTCGGGCTGGGCTGGGTTGGGCTGGGCTGGGGCTGCATTTTGTGCCATGGGTTCTCAGCAGCATTGGCTGTGATTTGGTGGGGTGTGGCTCCGGGATGGTGGCGGGGCCTGTGTCCCACTTGGGGGAAGCAGAGTGTTGCTTTGTGGGCACTAGGTCCGTGGTGCCATTTCTCTGTAAATGGCCAGTGTGCATCACGGCAGCTCCTGCGTTGACCGTCTGCCCCCTGGTGGTCAGTGTGCGTCATAGCGACTGGTTGGACAGTCGGACACTTATATTAGCCTTTTATATGTATAGATGTTCGTTGGTTTGTTGATTAGTTTGTTGGTGTTTTTTCTTTGCTGAATCCCACCACTGTCTCCTCTTGTCTGCTCCTCCCTGTGTCCCTGACGAAGGCCATGTTCGAGCTGGTCACCTCTGAAGCCTCCTACTACAAAAGCCTGAACCTGCTCGTGTCCCACTTCATGGAGAACGAGCGGCTGAAGAAGATCCTGCACCCGTCTGAGGCACACATCCTCTTCTCCAACGTCCTGGATGTCATGGCCGTCAGCCAACGGTGAGCATCCCGCCTTCTCGCCTGGGGCGGCTGGAGCAAGTGGCCAGTGCTCCTTATGTGGGCTTCTCTACTTCTGTAGGTTTGGAATTTTCTATGATAAGATAGGAATAAATATGTTCATCCAAAGATCCACCTTCCTCCTAGCAGGGCAGTTAATCACGTCCCCCTGGACTGTGGCTGTAGGTCCTTCCGTGAGCACAAGTGTCTGTGCATCCCACAGTCAGGAGGGTGTGCGGCTGGTGTCATGGCAGGTCAGGGTGTCCGTGTAAGCTATTCTTTATCCTGATAGTCACAAAGCCCTGGCCTGGTGCCTGCGGGGTTAGACCCTTGGAGCCAGTGTGGAGCGCAGCCCTTGGTTAGTGCCTCCACCTCACCAGTGGGAGGGTGTTTGCCCATGTGGCAGTGTTTCCCAGAACTGTGGTTATAGCTCAGCCCCTAGGAAGGATGGGATATGCTTAGTGGGGAGGAGCAGACATCTACCAACTGATTTCTGCAAAGAAGAACGAACTCCGATCCTATTGTTAGGGTAAAAGAGCCACTTACCATTTTCACTGTAGGCCATGGATTTTTACCAAGAAAAGTGCAGAACTCAGCTTTTGATCATGTGGTCCAACTGGAGTGTCCAGGTGTGAAATCAGGTGTGGCAGAGCTGCTGGCTCTCAGTGGACCCCGAATGGGTCCTTGCCCAACACTGACGCCTCGCCTTTCTGCTTGCATTGGGCTTGGGAGGGCGAGAGCCCCAGGCCCGAGCAGCTGTGAGACGCCCTCAGCCTCAGCTGCTTCACCCTCGCTGGAAGGAGAAGGGTCTTTTTATTTATGTATGTATTATATTTTATTAGGGAAAATTCCAAACATGCGGAATAGAGACACCAGTATAGCGAGCCCACGCTTCAGCATCTAAGTTCAGCACGTCCCCACCCCTGCATCATGACACCCATGGGATCTCTCTGATACAAAGCCTTAAGAAAAATGTTTTTTTATTGATTTCAGAGAGGAAGGGAGGGGGAGAGAGAGATAGAAACATCAATGATGAGAGAGAATCATTGATTGGCTGCTTCATGCACACCCCACACAACCCAGGCATGTGCCCTGACCGGGAATTGAACTATGACCTCCTGGTTCATAGGTCGACGCTCAACCACTGAGTGATGCCAGCTGGGCGGTTACAAATCCTTGTCATCATTTCATTTCATCTGTAAATCTATCAGTATACATCTAAAAGATAAGGCGCCTCTCTCTCTTTCTTAAAAATACTGTAGTCCTAATGCTATTTCCACCTAAAAAACTGGACAGTAATTCCTTGATGTGACCAGCTATACCATCGGCATTGGCATCTCATCTCGTAGTGTTTGTTGGTTTGTCCAGGCGAGACCCATTGGCGAAGGTGTGTTTTGAGTCTCCACCCAGACGCCCTTACCCACAGCCGCTGCCTTCTGCAGGTTCCTCCTGGAGCTGGAGCGCCGGATGGAGGAGAACATTGTCATCTCGGACGTGTGTGACATCGTGTACCATTATGCGGCCAACCACTTCTCGGTCTACATCACCTACGTCAGCAACCAGACCTACCAGGAGAGGACCTACAAGCAGCTGCTGTGAGTGTGCCGGGCTGCGGGCCACGCTTCCCGGGGACACGGAGCCCTGGCCTTGGACCTTGGCTTTCCCGGGGTAGTATCCACGCCTGGTGTGTTCCGGGGGGGTTCCATGTCACTAGAGAAATATTGATCCTGAGACGGTCAGCTGTGGTGCCCATTGGACCTCTGTCCAGCTGTGCAGAGCTCTGTGAGGTGTAGAAAAGAGAGTTTGAGGCCAAGAGGACAGCTTGAGGCCAGGATGGCAGGAAAGTGATTTGAACCAGAGACAAAACAAGGATGGGCAGGAGGAAGTCTCTTTGGTGGCTACCCAGCAACGCCCTTGAATTTCTTGCGAATCTACCCATTTAGGAAATTTTCTTGGCATTTCAGTTGACAAAATACTTTTTCAGTCAACTTGCCTCTTTTTAAAAATACATATTTTTTTATTGATTTCAGAGAGGGAGGGAGAGGGAGAAAGAGATGGAAACATCAATGATGACAATCATTGGTCGGCTGCACATCCCCCACTGGGGATCAAGCCCGCAATCCAGGCATGTGCCCTAAACCGGAACTGAACCCACGACTCTTCAGTCCGCAGGCCAACGCTCTATCCACTGAGCCAAACCAGCCAGGGCTCAACTTGCCTCTTTTGAATCCTTTGCATTCCTATGCCGGGCATCATGGCAGTGTAACCAGGGATGTGTTCTTAGATGGGGCATGCAAGAATTTGCTGGGTAGTGACGTGATTGCCACACTTACTTCCCCGGGCCTGTCTGCCAAACCCTGTCATCCCCACTGTGGATGTTTTAAAGCTGGAGTATTGGGGGGGGGGGGGTTATGTTTGGGATTTGAAATTGGGATTGGAGGAAATCGGAAGCCAGCTTTGAGCACCGACATGAGAAGACAGGCTTCCAGGAGGACAGGAATCCAGGTATCACAATGCCCACGGGTACACTGGTGTGGCTGCAAGTGCAGACTGTTTGGGCTCGAGCCCCAGGCAGAGGGTCCATGTCCCTCCAGAGGGCTTGAGTCTAACTCCAGCGGCAGTTTCCTGGTGCCCTCGTCAGCTGCAGGCCAGCTGTGGACCTGGCCCAGGGCCGAGCCCATCTGCAGACGAGGTGCCTCCACCTGCAGGAGGAGCGCAGGTTCCTGGCAGTGGCCTCCAGCTGCTGCCTGTTCCTGTCACTACGTGGGTTCACCTCGCCACGGGTTCCTGCTGGGTAAACCACCCGGCTGTGCATCTGATTCATAGACTTGCCCTCCCACATGCAGCATATTCGGCCAAGTCTTCGTGGGCCAGGCATGTGAAGCCGCTATTTTACATTAAAATAAATAAACAAATCAAGCAATGGGCGTTTGGTGCCCGTGGGCTCTCTGGTTCCCATGAGGCTGTGGGTGGGGAGCCAGAGACTTACTCCCGTGTCCGTGTCCCCAGCCAGGAGAAGGCGGCCTTTCGGGAACTGATCGCGCAGCTGGAGCTCGACCCCAAGTGCAGGGGACTGCCTCTCTCCTCCTTCCTCATCCTGCCTTTCCAGAGGATCACACGCCTCAAGCTTCTGGTGCAGGTACTGCCTCTCCCGCCCGACCGGCAGGTGGGGCTTGTGTATACTTCTGCCGCACACCTGTTTCCTTCGGGCATTCAGTCTGTTCCACAGCCCTAATTAAACTCCTACTGTGTGCCAAGGAGCTTGGGTAGGAGAGATCAACAAACACACAACCAGGAAGTGGTCATGGCGATGAGGACAGTGAAACTGGGTAACATAATTGGGTGCCTTCCTGGCCACTGCCAATTGGAGGGTCAGGAAAGAGTCTCGAATGAGTGACATTTAAGCTGAGAGATGGCTGACAGGCAGGAGCCATTCAAGTGATAGAACAGCTTATGCAAAGGCCCTGGGGCAGCCAGGTGCACAGACAGGAAGGCCAGTGAAAAGCTGGGGGAGTAGGAGGGGAGTGCGTGTGGAGATGTAGGCAGAGACCAATCACAGGGGGTCTAAGAGGCCAGGTAAAACATTGGGCTCTGTCCTCAGTGTGACAGGGATTCACCTGATCACACAGAGGCCACCATGAGGAGGGTGATGAGCAGGAGGGCAAGAGTGAACATGGGAGAAGGGGCTAGGAAGCAATTAAAAAAAGGAGGATGGCATGGCTGGCATGGAGGGTGGAGAGTGGAAGGGTCCTGGAGGGAAGCGAGTGAATTGAGCCTGGGACTTGCTTCTGTGGAGTAGGAAGGAAGAGGAGAACCTTCTAGTTTGAGCAGCTTCCGGAGGTGGGGAGGACAGTCTGGGGAGCAGCCCAGGTTCATGTTGAAATAGCTGAGCTTGAGATGACTTTGAGCAGTTGAATGTTCAGGTTTAGAGTCAAAGGGAGAAGTAGGGGCTGGAGTTCTCAGCACGGAGATGGCATGTAAGAGTGAGACCATTGAGGAAGGACAGAAAGGAACCCGGAGACCCAGCGCTGGGACACACCGTGCCCAGAAGGAACGGAGAGGAAGCTAGCGTGAAGGTCCCGTGCACCTGGCTGAGAAGCCGCACCACCCTCAGCATGAGGCCCCGCGCAGGGTGGGAGTGTTATTCCCGAGGAAAAGGTGGGGCCTGAACCATGCTGACTTGGGCACGGGGAACCATTAATAGCAAGGTTTGGTGGCCCCATGTTGGTGAGGGTGCAAGGAAGCGCTTGGGATGACTGCAGGCTCTGGCTTGGCTGCGGACAGAGCTGGGCAGGTGACCACACAGGAGGCTGTGGCGGTGTGGCTGAGAGATGCCAGAGGCAGCAAGGATCTGGATCTGGTCTGGTCTCAGAGGGAGGCTGAGCATCGTGTGAAGGGCGAAAAGGCATGCCACCGTCCAGGTGTCTGAAGGAACGGAGTGGTCAATAGCGCTGTTCGGACAGCCATTGCACGGGGCAGCTGGCAGAGGACTGTGCGCCGACACACCCAAACCTCCCCAGGGGACCGAGCGGGTCCAAAACCATAGACACAGGACTGCGAGGCAGAAACCATGCAAAGTTTGGAGAGCAAAGCAAAGACTGTCATCTATAGGTAAAGGCAACGTGAGCATCATTTTTTGATAGTTCAAGAGAATTTAACAATTAGAAAACAGACATTTTGATCAATAAGACCAAAGTCAAGAAAGCTTTGGGGTTATTGCGACTTGGCTTCAAATCCCAGCGGAGGGGGAGGGAAGCCCCTGGCGCCTGCCATGAGCATGGAGCTCCCCTCAGGTCTGCATCACCTCCGGTCCCTCCCTGCTGGACCTGTCCTCCCCACCAGCACCTGGTCGCCTCCTTTGCTTTGATGTTTGCTGTGCAGTGAGGTGCCAGGCTCTGGATTGGCCCTCAGGGTTAGTCCTCATAGGAGACTGACCTGTGGTTACCAGTTTAGAGCCAGGCAGGGCATTGAGTCAGGATGCTCGGCCCCCGGCCCAGCTGAGGGTTCTGCCCTCTGTTGTCACCTGGTAGGGTTGCTTGTACGTGGGTGTGGGTGTCGCAGCAACAAGAGGCTGTTTGGACTGGTGCAGCAATGAGGCCACCACTGCAAAGGGAGGGCGGGAGCGGAGAGGGGAGGAATGGCCGTTATGGAAACTCATGCCGACTCTCCTGTGCTCAGAACATCCTGAAGAGGGTGGAGGAGAGGTCTGAGCCTGAATGCACTGCCTTGGGCGCCCACAAGGAACTGGAACTGGTGAGCATGCGTTCTCTCTGTTTTTCCCAGTAAATTGCTTCCTCGTCCACTCCTGCCTTCCTGCTCCTGCTCCCTCGCGTGCCAGTGTGTCTTTGGGGAATGCATACTAATTTAGTGTTGGGTTTTGGAATCCAGAAGAGTCCCTGGGTCAGGTGTGTCCTGCGCAGAGAGCACACTGTCTTCCTTCTCCACCCCGACTGTTGATGATGTGCGGGGTAGACTCGGCAGCAGCCCAGCGCTCTCCCCATGCTGACCTCGGCACCACCCACAGGCCCGGTGCGCCTCGTCAGCTCCCTCATGCAGGCATCTGGGGCCCTGGGAGGCCCCACGCTTGTCCTTGCCTGTTTCCCGTGTCTTCCCTCCTGTGACTCTCAGGGGCTGGGCTGGCTCTCCCGAGCCTGGTGGATGGAGCTCAGCCTGAGCCCCTGCCTCCACAGCTTCCCTGTCCCCCAGGCTGCAGCTGCCCTCGCTCTATGAGAGGACTCAGGGGCCTGCCAAGCCCGGGAGTGGAGACACCATCTCTGCTCCTGACCCTGGAGAGAGCACTTCCTCCTGGCAGTTGCCCGCAGAGTAGAGCTTGTGCGGGAAGGGCCGATGAACATGCCGGTCTCGCGTGCTGGGCTCACGCGGCTCCTTCTTGTCTAAAGTGCTGTCTCCAGTGTGTCAGCTGGAGCTGCGGGCCGGTCCTTGGCAGCTGTGTGGGGCTGGGGTGGCCACTCTGTCATGCTGGTGACCCCGCAGAGGATAAGCATGGGTGCTGGGAAGCCCTTTCCACTCCTTGTACCAGAGACAGCAGCTCCGTAAAAGGAAGAGCCTCAGTGAGCGTCTGATGGTGGTTCCAAGCCACACTGAGCCACCAGGACTTTGGAACTTAATGCAGTGGTTTCTCTGGACTCGCCTCATGTCCTTCTGGCAGTTGCACCCTTTGCACATTAGAAAACAGTCCCTCTTCGCAGGCCAGTGGGGGAAAGCGGGAGCCTTGGGCAGGCTGGTTGGGGAGGGCAGTGACCTCGGGGTCAGGCAGCATCTTCCAGGCCCTGTGCTCACCTCTGAACGTACATACCCGATCAGATGGGAGTTTATTACAGCCCCACGGGGCAGCTGACCACACTGGGTCACAGAAGATGAGTCCAGTGACCACCGAGGCCTGTGAGAGGCCCAGGTGCCTGCTTAAGTTCTTTTCTACTGTCCTCTCCCTTTCCTGTCCTTTAACGGAAGTTATACTCCTATTTCTCATAAGTTGCTCTTTTTGCAAAGGTTTTTGTCTAATGTGTAAAAGCAGTTGATGCTCGATACAAAACATTTCAGATGGTGCTCTACCAAAACACTGCTGACATGCTGGTGTTGCCCTCCAGACCTTCCAAACAGGCACATGCACACACGATTGTATTCTTTGCAAAAAGGAGATTGTGTCCTATAAGCCAGCATTGCTCTCCATTTTAGCGCATTTGTAAAGTTTCTGCAATTTTTAATGATTTTAGAGAACTTGGTAATACGGCTATATTAGCAGTAATCAATTCCAGTTGGTGGACATTTAGGTCGATGACGGTTTTTCTTATTCACCTGCAGGGAACGTCCTAGTCCACACATCTTTGGGCACCATCCTCATTCACAAATCCTGAGTGCCTGCTGGGCGCCGGGCTCTGTTCTAGATACCAGCGACCCAGTGCAGAAGGTTTCTCCATAATGAGTCCCCAGAAGTCCCAGGAACTGCATTTTTTAGACCTCTTGGTACCTAGAATGCCTCCCGGGAAGGAGGGGGATCCTCACTCCCCCACAGTGTGCGACAGGTCTCAGTCCCCACACCTCGCCGGCCTGGAGCCTTGCCTTTTCCAGTCTGACAAATGACTAAGGACATCTTATTGTTTAAATTTGCTTTCTAACAGCCTGACAAGTTTTCCCACTTTGCCTTTGTCCCAGAAGGTGCTAGAGAAGGAGAGCTCCAGCCTGATTCAGACTGGCCGCTCAGTCTCAGCTGTGGGCGCACTGTCTGACCACAGCAATTGTTCAGCCCTCTGGCGCCTGAGTGGCCAGCAGGAAGTGACCAGGAGCAGTGGGCTGCAGGGGACCTGATGTGTCCTGCTTTACATCCCAGGTGGTAAAAGCATGCAACGAGGGCGTCAGGAAAATGAGCCGCACGGAGCAGATGATCAGCATTCAGAAGAAGATGGAGTTTAAGATCAAGGTGAGCCCTCACCCATCTGCGTGTCCCCATCCAGCCCAGTTGGTCTGGAGCCTGGGTCTCTGGCCAGGATCCTCAATTGGCCACCGCTAGTCTCAGTGCAGTGTCACCTCCCAGAAGCCATCCCTGAGCCCCTAACTGGAAGGCACCCTCCGGTCCCCTAGTCGCAGGCCATCACATGGGCCTAGACCAGTGATGGCGAACCTATGACATGCGTGTCAGAGGTGACACACGAACTCATTTTTTGGGTTGATTTTTCTTTGTTAAATAGCATTTAAATATATAAAATAAATATCAAAAATATAAGTCTTTGTTTTACTATGGTTGCAAAAATCAAAAAATTTCTATATGTGACATGGTACCAGAGTTAAGTTAGGGTTTTTCAAAATGCTGACACGCCGAGCTCAAAAGGTTCGCCATCACTGGCCTAGACTGTCTTCTGAGAGATGGTGGGCAAGGAGCTTGCAGCCACCTGCTCTCATATACTGGCTGTGTATTTACACCAAGTACCTAAAAGGGAGCAGCCCAGGGATTCTTAAAGCTGGAAGGTTTGAAATTCTCAGGAAAGTTACCAACCTTCTCCCCAACTTTGCGTAAAGATTCAGGCATCAGTGAACCTCAGGGCCTGCATTTTTGGTGCTGTGGACACATGAACATGCAGTGCCCACCAAGGGTCCTTGAGGTCGTGCTGGGTTTGGGGGCTGAGCCCCAGTCGAGGATGCAGACATGGCCTTGCGAACCCCTACATACCTTCACCTGCCAGGCTGAGCCGGGTGCCAGGAGGCTGCCCCTGAGCCACGAAGTGGGGACCTCACACAACCCAGTTCTCTCCTCTCCCTCCGAACTTGGCCCCTGCTCTGGTTCTGCATCGCACTGGCTGAGGCTGGTGAGAGGATCACACACACACACACACACACACACACACACACACACAGGTGTTCATGTGGGCACCTCTGTGTGTGTGTGATCCCCTCACCAGCCTCAGCCAGTAGTTACACGTAGATACACTTAGACACAAACACACATATATAGAAGCATGCACAGATACGTATGCAACAGATAACTCACAATTGCACACACAGGCACAAACACATACACAGCTGTGCATATGTACACAGACCCACACACACACCCTGCCCTCCCGCGTTTGCCTAGGACTCGCCCCTCCCTCCCACTGGCACTGCGTGTGCTCTGGGCCCAGCACAGCCCTTGCACGCTGTTCCTCGTGCTCATACTCCTCTGAAGGCCCTGGGGGAGCCTCGGGCAGGCGTGGGCACAGCCGTCTGACACCGCCCCCCCTCGCCCAGTCGGTGCCCATCATCTCCCACTCCCGCTGGCTGCTGAAGCAGGGAGAGCTGCAGCAGATGTCAGGCCCCAAGACCTCCCGAACCCTGCGGACTAAGAAACTCTTCCAGGAAATTTACCTCTTCCTCTTCAACGACCTGCTGGTGATCTGCCGGCAGATCCCTGGGTGAGCTCCGGGCACTGCTGGCGCTCGGGGGTGGGGAGGGTGAGCATGCTCTGGGGGGCAGCCCAGGGAGGGCACACGGGGAGATGGTTCCCTATGGCCTGGGGAGGCCGGCAGGATGTGCATGGAGCTCAGGCTTTCAGTTAGATTGAAGGTCAGCTCTGTTCTTGTTGAGCCTTGGGCCTTTGGGCAAGTTAATTTAAAACTCCCGGGCTCAGATGCCCCTCCTGCTGAATGAGGCTTTTACAGGGATATGGAGAGGCCAGCCCAGCGCCTGACACACAGTGAGTGCTCAACAGAGCAGCTGCTGTGGTGTTGTCCGCTCCCCCAGCCACACCATGGGAGGGGTGGTTTGAGGCAGGAGGCCGGGGCGGGGGGGGGGCGGTCGGAGGGGGGGAGCAGGAGTTCAGGTGGGGCCTCCTGGAGATGGGGGTGAGGAGTGGCAGTGGTGGGGCTGGTCCGTCCTCCTGGGGGCCAGGGTGAGGTGTCCCCTGGGACCCCTAGGCTTCTCCAGGACCTACATGCCCGCCTGCCACCCTTGGTCCCCAGAGACAAGTACCAGGTGTTTGACTCGGCCCCTCGAGGCCTGCTCCGCGTGGAGGAGCTCGAGGACCAGGGCCAGACGCTGGCCAACGTGTTCATTCTGCGGCTGCTCGAGAACGCAGACGACCGGGAGGCCACCTACATGCTGAAGGCGTCCTCTCAGTGAGTGCCCACTCGTGTCACCAGCCCAGGTGGAGCAAGGCTCCAGGGCTCAGCACTTGGCCCGCCCAGTTCCTGTTCCTCCCGCCCCCAGACCTGTGGTGAGCGTTTCTGTCCGGGGTTAGTCAGGTGTAGCATATTGCTGTGTGAGTGTGTGTGTGTGTGTGTGTGTGTGTACACACGTGTGTTCCCTCAGGGCCTCAGATGGGGGGCGTGCCCTCTTTTCCAATGAGATGTTGTAGAACCCTTGGGCCAGGCTGACCAGCAAACCATCCTTGTGTGGCCTAGGGCCCATTTCATCACCTCTCTGAGCAGCCAGGCTACTTGCCCTGCAGCCCAGGGCTCTGAGAGGTACAGCCAAGATCAATGTGGGGAGACACCCTCTCACCCCCACAGTCACAGGTGCCACCCTGTCCATCTAGGTCCAGTCCCCACTGCATGACATTGGCCTTCCCCAGCTGACAGGTTTTTAAAAATTTATTGGGATGACATTGGTTTGCAAAACCATACAGGTCTCAAGTGTTACAATTCAACAAAACGTCATCTGCACACTGCATCGTGCTCCCACCGCCCCAGCGCAGTCTCCTTCCGTCCCCACCCCCTTGGCCCACCTCCACCTACCCCCACCCCCCTTTTGGCAAATCCCTTCACCTTCTTTGTTCCAGTCCCCGTCCCCGTCCCCCCCCCCCCCCCCCCCCCGCACAACTGACACTGCTGACAGGTCATGGCTTCTGGGCTGCCGACCCCTGCCGAGCACGCTTTCATGGGTTAACTTTGGGGTTTGCACAAGGCTCACCTTCACCAACTGACTTTGTAAAGTACATGGGGGGGATTCTGTCAGGCTCCCCAGCCGCTCGCTGATTTCTGGGCGCCTGTCCTGCTGGAGCCCTGAGCCAGCTCAGGACTGAGTAGCGGGCTTGTTGGGCACTTGACGCCACGCCTCTGCGGGGGCCCTTGCTCTGCGGTTGGGGCCCTTGCTCTGCGGTTGGGGCATGTGTCCTCTCCCCGTCCCAGGAGTGAGATGAAGCGCTGGATGACCTCTCTGGCCCCCAACCGGAGAACGAAGTTTGTTTCCTTCACGTCCCGGCTGCTGGGTAAGTGGCCCTCTGGGACCAGGACACCTCTGGGCAGGACAGGGGAGGCCTCCCTGGCATCAGCCCCAGATGCTTCCCGAGCCCATCTTCCCAGAGGCCTGTGTGGCCTCTAGGATGCCCACTTTGACTGCCAGCTGCTAGCTTCGTGCCCAATGGGGGCTATCAGTGTGCCCATCCCTGCAGACACTGGAGGTGACTGAAGGAGTGTCACTTGGAAACCAGGAGGAGTCTGGGCCCAGAAGGCAGACGCCCGTGTTCTTTGGGGTTGCCAGTTGTCTGAAAACCATACAAAATGCAAAAGGGCCCCAGTCCAGCTGCCTGCTAGCAGCTGCCCTGTGTGTCAGTGTCCGCCGTGTCCTGAGCATCCCACACTTGCTCCCAGGGCCTCGTCCAAGCTCAAGAAGGTCTTTCTGAAGCCTCAAATAGGAGCCCTCACCACCTGTCAACCCTTTATGGGTGGAATGTTTTATCCGAGTCCCAGCTATTTTCCTCTCATTTTCTTTGGAGCCAAACCCCCTCCCTCAAGTGACTTCTCTTCAGTTGCTGCAAGACAGGCAGCACATCCCTACTAACTGCAGGGCAGTGTGTCCCTACTAACTGCAGGGCCGTGTCCAGGGTGTGCTGGGTGGGGGCAGGGCGGTGATGGATGAGGGGGATGTGCCACCTCCCTCCCTCCCTTCAGACTGCCCCCAGGTCCAGTGCGTGCACCCGTACGTGGCCCAGCAGCCAGACGAGCTGACACTGGAGCTGGCAGACATCCTTAACATCCTGGACAAGACGGAAGACGGTAAGGCAGGGGCTGGGCCGTGTTGCTCACTCGTGCACCCAGGACTCTGCACCCAACTGGCACCAGCCCCAGGTGGAGAAGCTGGTGGATGGGTAGCCGAGCCCAGGACCTGGCACGTCTCTGCTCCCCTAGACCTCTCTGCCCATCTTGGCTTCCCCAGTTTTTCCTCAGCCCAGAGAAGGTGCTTCTCCCAGGGCCTCTGCTCTCCTTCCCCCAACCCATGAGGTCCACCTCCCCTTCACACCAGGCCCAGCCTGAGAACCTGTTCTGCACCTTCCCCTCGATGGCCCTGGGCTTGGCCCACCACCCTCACCCTACCTGTGACCCTAACTCTAAACTCCGTATTTGCCACAAGCTTCCAGGTGAGCCCTAACCACCAGGCTCAGAGCCCTGTGTGGGCCAAGAAGCCACCCACCCAGCTCCCACCCAGCCCTGTCGACGGTGTCAGCACCAAATGAGGTTCCCTCCCCTCCCCTGAAACACTGGTCCCTTATTGCTACATCAGTTGTTCTTCATCAGAATCCCCAAAACAGCACGGAGCATCTCCCCTCCCCTAACTCCTCTTCCCCTTGGAGGTCCTGGCTAGAAGGCCTCGGGCTGGTGACCTCCAGGGGATTGCTGCTGGTCCCAAACTCCAGGGCCTCACCTGGCATTGAAAGAGCAGTGTTTCCCTCCACCCCTCCCCCAGAATAAAACAGCCCAACAGCCTTCCCACATGGCCAGGTCCTTGTCCTGCTCTGGGACCTGCCAGGAACCCCGTACTGCAGGTGATCTCTGGGGGAGGGGGACAGCCAGGGCCCTGTGCTGGGGTTGGCCAGTTCATGACGGCCACCCTCAGCTGACCACCGGACCCTCGGGAGGCTCAGAGAGGGATGCCCAGCAAGAGGGTGATGTGACATTCCAGGCCCGGGAACCACCAATGAGTCATCACCCCCACCAGCCACTGGGATGCCTCTTGCTTTGGGGAAAGCCCTTGGGGACCCCTGCCTCATGTGGGACAGCTTAGGATGACTGAGTGCTTGAGAATGGGTTCCAAAGGCAATACATTTGGGACACACTGTGGCACAGAGCTAGCTGGTTCCGTCACAGCAATGCCCACATATTGTGCTCCCTAGGAGGGTGTCAGGGCAGTGCCTCCCCAGAATATGGAGGCAAACCCAATCTGAGGGTCTCTGGCAGGGGCTCTCTGAGCAGGCTCCTCTGGGAAGGCCCACTGGGCTCCTGTGCCAGCAGGAGGGCTCAGACAGACCCCTGTAGGAGCTCCTGACCCTCCCCTCCCTGTGCAGGGTGGATCTTTGGTGAGCGTCTGCACGACCAGGAGAGAGGCTGGTTCCCCAGCAACATGACTGAGGAGATCTTGAATCCCAAGATTCGGTCCCAAAACCTCAAGGAATGTTTCCGTGTGCACAAGATGGATGACCCTCAGCGCAGTCAGAATAAGGACCGCAGGAAGCTGGGCAGCCGGAATCGGCAGTGACACCCCTCCCCCAGCCCCCAGTCCAGCAGGGGGATGTGGGTAGGCAGGTGGGAGCTGGGCCTGGCAGGCAAACGCACTGACCGTGGAGGGCGCTGGGGGAAGGTGACCTTGTGCAGGAGTCACCCTGGCCCCTCAGCCCGGCCACGTGGTGAATGCTCACATGTCTTGGCCCCCTGCTTGTAAACTGGAAAAAAGGGTGCCCACATCTTTCCTCTGATGCATTTATAAATGAGAAATGTATTTTAAACAGTATTATACCACCTCTCCCTCTTGTCTCTTAGAGGGGGTGGAAGGGGACTGGCATGCTCCAGGGGCCTCCCCCCAGCACTGGAAGAACCCCAGACCCAGGGTGTCCCTGGCCCAGGGCAGGTGCAAAGGTGATGATTGTCACGAACCCCTGCACGTGTCCTTCTCTACCCTGGAAGCCATTAGAATCCACCAGGCATGCAGATGGACTGCCCTTGCCTGATGAGCTTGATGAGCGGCCCTGGGTCTCCAATTTACAAGACTAAGAGACCAACTGCCTCTGTCTGCCTCTTCCAGCCTCTGGCTGCACGGCCAGACCCTGCCTCGTGGCAGGCCTACCAGAGCTTGGCAGAGGGCCCGTGCCGCCTCCGGCTCCCTGATGGGCTGGATGTAACATGTCTTCTGGCCCCTTAAGGAGCCCAGGTATTGTAAGGAATGAACTAGTCACTGCATCCTGATCAGTTGTGGTTCCAAGAAAAGCAAATACCATGTTTTGGCTGCATTAAAAGAAGCATCATGTATAAAATAAAGAAGGTGAAGTTCTTTTTTATTTCCCTGCTGCACACAGGAATGAGGTGTTCGGTTTGGGGCAGGGAGAGAGGAGCCTCCTTCAAGGTCAGTGGAGGAGGTATATCCTGAAGGAGGGGGTTGAGGAGGCCTCTAGTGGAGAAGGGAGCAGCCAGGATAAGGGCCTCTACTTGTTCAAGGACTCCAGAAACAGAAACGGATGTTTGAGGGAGTTGGAGACGCCCTTCTGCCGCAGTGAAAGTGAGAACCTGGGTTTGGAAGACCACAGTGGGACTGAGGTGTCAGTGTGTGGCAGTCCCACAGGGAATCTGACCACCAGGCACGGGGCTGGGGCTTCCTACCTGGCCAGTCCCTGGCCTTGGGCACGTCTTCCCACCTGTGGAGGCAGTAGCCAGTTAGCCAGAGGCTGCAGCTCCTCCACCAGCCAAGCTGGCCCTCAGCCACCCCACCATCACCCCTGGTTCTGTCCTGGAGTGTGGACGGGCCTGAATCTGACCACCCAGCCCCTGGCCTAGGACCATGCTCTTTCTGCCAGGACACACCGTCCTCTGCACCAGAACTGGCCCTTGATTAGAAGCCCGAGGTTTAGATCCAATGGGGCTTTGTGGCTTCTCACGGGCCACAGCATGACTCGGGGCTCTTGAGACCTCAGATCCTTTGAGAATTGCATGAATCCTGCAAGATGCACACGCTTGCAACCCACTTGTTCAGCTGGGGAGGGATTGATGCTCTGTGCTGCACCCCTGGTCCAGGAGCCACACCTGAGGCCCCAAGACTGAGGGAAGGGTAAGAGGGGCCGTTTCTGAGCCCCATGCTGCTGGGGGGAGCGGAGGGGATAAAGAGTGGCGGGAGTCGTCCAGTGGTCCTGGCCCTTGTCCAGCTCTCTTTTTGAAGCTGGGAAACCACATGCTGACTTGGATCCTCTGCTCCGAGGAGGGCTTTGGCCACTGGAGGTTATGTGATTTAAACAGTTTCATGAAAACTGGTCAGTTTCATAACAGTCCTTTATAAGCAGAAACTTGTAACCCGTTAAGTGTTTTGGGGAGAGTGTGTGGGGGGACCACGTGTGCTCATCTGGAGTATCCAGGAGATCAGGGAAACCAAAGAGGCCAAGTACCTGAAGAGAAAATGGTGGGGAGGAGGAGGCACCGCTCCCTGCCACGAGCACCACGCTAGGGACCTCCCAGGCCGGGTGATAGCAATCTCTCTCCGGGGCTTCCCACTCCCAAAGGCCCCTGGGAGGCGGGGGCAGGGGCAGGTCGCAGTTCTGGCTTCCCTGCTGCGCCCAGGGCTGGTCAGCCGCTATTTATAATCTCTCTCCGAATTATAAACGCTGGGCTCCTTGGGGAGCGTGGAGACAGAGCATGAGCAGGGTCAGAGGGCCAGGGCCAAGCTGGGGAGGAGGGGGAGGAGGGGGAGGAGGCGGCGGGGTCGGGGTGGGGCGCCTGGAAGCCCTGGCTGCCTGAAGCCCGGCCTGGGGGCCGCCTGGGACTGTGGGTGGGGGACCAGGCCAGGCTGACAGCGCCTCACTCTTCGGCTCTTCCAGCTCCTGGGGCTCCCTGGGGTAGAGGGGTCCCCGCGATGGCCTGGCCGCCCTACCCCCGCCCCCTCCCGGCCTGGTCTCCCACTTGTCGGTGCTCGAAGGCTGGGGGCCAAGGCGGAGGGGCAGGAAGGGAGGGTGTTCTGCTCCGAGGGCCGGCAGCACCCCGCTCCGCACCCCGCGGCTCCTGCGGGCGCCGGCCACGTGCACACAGGCGCCCGTGTCGCGAGTTGCCGCCCGCCCCGCCCGCCCGCCCGCCACACACTCACGCTGGACACACGGAAGACACGGGCGCGCCCGGCGGATCGCGGCCCCTTTATTCGCTTCAGGAGGCGGAAAACTTTCTCAGCGCGACCACCACGAGCGCCAGCACCACGCAGGTGGCCAGCAGGGCGGCGATGACGATGGCCGCGATGGCGCCGGGCCCCAGCGAGCCTGCAGGACAGGAGGAGGGCTGGTCAGCCCGGCCGGCCTCGCTCCCCGCCTTCCCTCCCTCCCTGTCCCCCTCCACGGCCTAGGCTGCCTCGTACCGCTGCCGGGGTCCAGTCGCTCCCGCGCGGTGCTGTCCTCGGGGCTGGGTGGGGCGGTGGGGGCCGGGGCGCCGGTGGCTGCGGGCTCCCGGGCAGGGCTGGTGCTCTCCACGGGGCCTTCTCCCGAGGGCAGGTCGGCCGGCTCGTTCCACAGGGTGGGCACGGGCTCCTGCGGGTCCTCCGCTGCAAGGCCAAGCACAGGCGCTGGGCCCAGGCTGCCTCCAGGAATGGCTCCCCGCGGGGAGATGGCCCTGTCCTCGGGGCCCTGGGGCTCACCAGCACGACTCCAGCCTTCCGTGTCACAGGTGAGGCAACTGAGAGCCCTGCTTCTCCTTGGCCCTCACCTGGGTGAAGCCATGCAGTACACAGGACATGGGGTCCAGCACCCACACACGCCCATGTGTGTCTGCTTCTCAAAGCCCAAGGGGCCTCTCTACCCCAAGGAACTAAGCCCAGCACATACTGTCTCCAGACAGAACAGACCCAGAGGGGTGTCGGTGGTCCCCCTGCCCCCATACAAGCTGAGACTCAATAGCCATCAGAGTCTGCAGGAGCCTTTCTTTGCTCATGGGTGGGGGTTAGCAAGGATTTCGGGTACCCAGGGCCCCAAAGAACTGAAGGGACAAGGCTGAGAGGCCTGTGTGATAACCCCAGCCTTATACCCTAGCTCGGCCCCAGGCAGCTCATGCCAATACCCAACCCCCACCCCAAGGATCTTGGCCCCGAGCAGCCCCACAGCACCACCCCCTCCCTGGGCCCATCCATCCTTCCTCAACAGGCGTCCCAGCCACCCAGGAAAGTTCAAGACCAGGGTGGCAGGCAGGCTCCAGGCTCCCGCCATACCTGATCCTGACTGACCCAGGGATGCTCTGGAAAGATGCAAGGATAGTTCTCGGCCTTTCCTGCCAACAGTGCCCACCTGGGGCAAACCGTAGGGCAACATCAACCGAGCCCAAATTCGGAGTCAGTTATAACATAACTGGGTTTTCAAAAATGTCAAGGTCATGAAAGACAAAGGAAGATTGAGGAATTGTTCCAGATTAGAGACCAAGGACGGTGACAGCTAAATGCAGCGTATGTTCCTGGATGGGGCAGAGGGGCTGCTATAAAAGACAGTTCGGGTCCATTGGCGAAAGCTGAGTAAGGCTGTGGTTTACATAGCAGTGCTGCATCCGTGTTCATTTCCCAGTGTGGACATGTGAGAGAACCCCCTTGTTCTTGGGCATATTTAGGCACAAAGGGGCATTCTACAACTTACTCTCAAATAGTTCAGCATCCAGACAGATAGGAAGGTGGGTAGAGAGAGACAGGAAGACAGCAAATATGGCAAAATGTTGGAAACTGGTGAATCCAAGTGCAGAATATACTGGTCATTGGATTATTCTTGCAACTTTTCTGTAAACTTAAAATCTTTTCCCAATGAAATTGTATAAGGCCCCCTAGCCCTGCCCCTGCAGCCTCTCCCAGGCCCGGGCTGGCTCAGTTTCAAGGCTTGGTTTGCAGGCAGGAACCAACTGTCCCACTCCCCAAGGCTTGACCAAGCTGGTGTCCCTTTTCAGAAAACTCCCCTGGCAGGGAGGCCTCCAGGGACAAAAGGCCCCAGCACCCAATGGTATGGCGGCAAGCAGGGCCCAAGGCTCACCTACAGCACTGTGTCTGGGGCCCCCCGGCCCCCCCAGTTGTGAAGTTGTCCCTGTGAGGGGGACAAAGTGACCCTATCAGGCCTCCTTTGTCACTGTCTGGAAGGTCAGGGGCCTATAGCCTTGAAGCTGCCACGTAAGGCACCAGGCCCCAGGTGGCTCCAGGCTCCAGGCATACTGACCTCAGAAAAGGCCTGAGAGTGCCCACTGCTTGGCAGACCCTGAGGTCTAGGGCTTGAAGAATGTCTGTCTCCCAAGATAAATGGAGAAACCACTGACTCCCACTAGCTCCCCACACACCCAAGACAGGGCGGCAGGCAGGCACCGCCCTGTCCCACCACTGCTAGCCGAAGCTCACCTCCGGCTGCTGGGCACCTGGCCAGGGAGGCCGCCAAAGGGCTCCTGGATACCTAGCCCAGCCGACCTGGGTGGCATCTGGGGAATCAACTCTGAGCTCAGGAGGAGGAGTGCCAGACACTATGGCCCTTGGGAGAACAGGGGCTTACTCCCTGGAGCTAGCCACCCCTGTCCTTTGCCAGACCCTGGGAGCCATCTCTGGGGAGAGTGGGCTCCTGAGGAGGGCGGCTGGGCTGTGCACCCAGAACCTCTCTTCCTTTGTCTCCCCAGTGACCAGCCTCACTCTGCTGCTCCCCACAGAGGCCTGACTCCTCCCTGTCAGACACACTGGCCCAGGTTGCCTCGTCCCTGCTAAGTGTACCCTCCTCCAGCCTCTTCTCCAAGACCAACCAGTCCCTGAGGCTCCAGGAGCTAAGCCCTTGGGCTTGCAAATCCTGCTCCTTCATGCTCTCACCCAGGGACCAGGCAGACTGACTTCACCGTCCACTTCACTTTACCGACCTGAGAACCAGGGCTGGACCATGCCTCTCACAGCCGCACAGTTAGTAACTATGCTGTCATTGTCATCATCGGGAAGCCTCCCTCTGGCATGAGCTGCACGGCTGGACACAGGCCAGGTCGCTCCGTGTGCTGTGCCTGCTGCAGCGGACTCTCTCAGGAGACCCCCAAAGGCTGCTCCAGGGCTCATCTGTGCCAAAGCAGTGGATCCCCAGGGGCCAGCCAGCTCCCTGCCCACCCAGGCATATGCCCCAGGGGCAGCCTAGATTCAGCCCCCAGCCCCCAGCAAAGGAGGTGCAGTGGCCAGGGAAGGGCCAGCTCACTTTCTTATCCTCATTTATACGCCTCTGTATTTTTTCAGTTTGCTGTCGTATTCGGGGAAAACAAGGTTTAAAGGCAATAACCCACCCAGCACCCCCAAGCAGTCATCAGGAGGGTGCCAGCAACAGCCACGTTTGGGCAGAGGTGAAGGAATGCCAGGCAGGGGACCAGCATGGCAAAGGCACAGAGATGGAACCCATGGGCCTGTAAGGAGAGCTGTGAGTCAGCCACAGTGATGTTAAGGCCCAAACTGCAAGGACCAGAGTAAACAAGGCTCTGCGACTTCGTGCTCTGACCGAGGAAACCAGGAGGCATGGGGCCTCGTGACACAGGCCTGGGCACTGTGGGCTCGCCCCCAGCCCCACCGCCCCAGTCGCCCTGCCTTTCAGTAAATAAGTTTGTTTAGTGCTCACTCTGACCACAGGGCCCCGAGGCCAGGCGCCCGTGCTCACAGACGGCCTTTGTACGGCCATGAAGGGCCTTTTCATCCCTGTCCTGGCCTCCCGCCCGCTCAACCTGGCCTGCTCCCCTTGCCCCTGTAGCTGTGGCCACAGGCGACCAGTGGGGAGGGCAGCAGGCTGCTCCTTCCAGGGCCCCCCACCCACCGAGCAGCGGGCAGGGGGCTGCCAGGCGTGGTACACACCTCCCAGAATGGCAGGAAGAAGGACAGCCAGCCAGAACCCTGAGAAGGTTGGCCTGCCCCTCTTGGTAGGATATGTGGAAGGAGGTGAGGCCACGTGAGATCCCGGTGACGCTAAACACGAGGCTGTCCCCTCAAGCATTCCTGTGGTGGAGGGCGAAGCCCACCCACCCAGGCTGTGTACGCACAGTGTGACCCAGCGTCTCTGGCCGGCGGCCTGGGCCGGGAGAATTGGCTGTGCGAAGCGCAGGAAACTGGACAAGAGTGTCCCAGGCAGCCCTGGACCCACCAGTGGGAGAAGCATTTCATGGGGGTGGGGTAGAGGGTCTGCAAGAAGAACCAGACCATGGGAGGTGCCACTTGACACTTTAGGTCACTTCCCCAATTCCTGGGCACCTCTCCCACCAAAAGGGATCGAGGTGCTCTCTCAGCCTGTGCGAAGGGGTGCTTCTGCCCCGAGACCACCCTGCACCCAGTGGAGGGGCTGGGGACGTTTACATGTGGTCGGTGACAGGAACTGAGCATTGCCTGATGCCTGGCCCATCCTGGTGTCTGAACGTGGTAGGCCTGCCATCCCGTGAGGGAGGCAGAGGCACCATGGCTGTCACCCTGTACAGATAAGGAGGGACCGAGGCTGAGGAACAGCCTGGAGAGGCTCGAAGCAAAGCCAGGCTGCTAGCTTCTTCCTAGGGCATCTGAAGCTCCTCACCATCACCCGGGACTCCCCCGTGTGCCTGAGCGTGTGGCTGACCCACAGGCGGCTCTCCCCGGGGCCCTGCTTACTCACCTGCTCTCCAGTTGCCTCCCCCACAGACCCATGGACCTTCCCCCAGAGCCCATGCTGCAGGGAGGGTCTCGCTCCAGGACCCCTGCCCGGGCTCTGAAACACTGCTCTCTGGCTACGTCAGAGATCACTTTCTTCCAGGAGAAAGCCCACCCGTAACCCAGGTGTGCCTTTCCTTTCAGGCTTTGAAGCCAGCCTGGGCCAGCCCCAGCTCGGGGCCCCACAGCCATGCCCAGGTGGGGCTGAGGTCTGGGAGCTGCCACCCAAGCCTGTCGTGACTCTCCTTCTCGCTGGACACCAGACCCAGACATTTTGGCCTCCGTGCAGAGCCTGAGTCCCACATCCTCAGTTTTCTGAGGAGTCTCCAGCCCTGCACTCCCCCTGATACAGGACTATTTCCTGATACAGAACTAGCCCCTGGGGCTTCGCTCTTGAAAGACTTCTCAGAAAATCAGCAGAGAGGCATGCAGGCTTTGAAAAGTAAACGGCAGGGTCCGGGTCTTCTGTCCAGGGGCCCAGGGTCTCTTGCTTCTCAGCCACTTACCCTGGGCCTGGTGCCCCCTCCTCACTCCTAGACCTGGGAGCTTTCAGATTTTAGGTACAGGAGTAATCCCCTTGTCCCCCAAGCAGCTAACGTTCCTGGCCCTGCTTCAGGGCCACTGTCCCGTGGTTGCCAGTTCCCAACTGCGGCCATCTGTCTCATGGGAGCCTCCGCTGACTCGCCCCAGAGGCCGCCCCATCTGCTGTGCAGGACCTCTGCCCCCTGGGCCCAAGGGAGCACCTTACCTGTGAGCACCGCAGGGGCTAGGACCCCGAAGAGGAGCAGTAGCGCCATGCGCAGGGTCAGACAGAATGCCATCCTGGGCCGAGTGAGTGTGGCCAGCGAGCGGGATGCACCGAGGACTGAGCTGGTTAACTTCAGGGCGGCGGGAAAGAGGTATCAAAGGGCTGGGAAGGGTTTTCATCAATGCAAACTCTGTCCTCCTGGGACACCGTGCCCGCCCCCCATGCATGCCAACACACACACGCATACACACACACACACACACACACACACACACACACACACACACAGCAGAGCTAACAGAACAGACTGCTTTCCTGAATTCTGGAGCAGCCCCACCCTCGGAGAGGAAAGAGGAAATTGCACCCTTTCTCTCTCTCTCTCTCTCTCTCTCTCTCTCTCTCTCACCTCCATGTGCAAAGACTCACCCAGGGAACTGGAAAATGCAGACACCTTGGGCACTCTGTTTCAGTGGGTTGTATTTGGGCCCAGGAATCTATGCCCAGTGCCCAGGGCCGGGCGAGGAGACTCGCCCTGGGCTGTCCGCACTGAGCAGCAGGTTCTGCTCACTTTCGGGCCCTGGATGCCTGGCCAGGAGCGGGCTGGTTAAGGAAGCACAGCACTTTTAGGCAGTTTCAATCCAAACCCTCTGGCTGTGCTCATCTCCTTCCAGAAAAGCCCATGTCATTAAATGCCCTTGTCTTGCTCTCTGCTCTCCCAGGTGCCTAAGACTTGAAATGCCACCTATATGCTCATAATGTGTTGGGGCCAGGTCTGGCCCCATGGCCCACTGCCTTGCTGACAGCTTCCCGGGTGTCTAATAAGCATCTCTAACTTAACATGTCCGACACACGCCTTCGCTGCCCTGCCTTCCCAGCCCTGCTCAGCAGGGAGCAGCCCCCACCTTTCAGATATCCTAGCCACACAATGAAAAGTCATCAAAAGTCCCTCTCTTTTTATCTTACTACCCTTGTCTTCCCCCGCACCCCACAATAGCTCAGAAAATACTGCCACCACCCTCCTACCTCACACCCTTCATGGTTTCCCACTGCTCTTAGAACAAAAAGTCAACCTAAGGGCTTGCCTTGGCCCTGCTCCTCTCCCCCACCTGCTCAAGCTTGAGCCTGCCTCCCCTCTCCCAGAGAGCAGCCCCTCAGGTGGTTCCCTTTTCATCATCACTCGGGTCTCAGTCCTGATCAGTTAGCCCCCCATCCACTCATCACATTAATTTCTTAATACTTATATTTACATGAAACTCTCTTGGCTTTGGTTTTGTTTTTCTCAGTTTTTGTGAGGACTAACATACTGTGAAGTAGACAAATGTTATGTTTACAACTGATAAACTTTTATACAGATAGATACACCTATGTAAACACTACCCCTCCCCATCACCAGTCAGTAACCCCAAAATGCCATTCTACCTTCTATCACCATAGATTCGTTTTGTCTACACTTGAACTTCAAATAAATGGAACCATATGACTCTTTTGTTCAACATTCTGTGAAATTCATCCACATTGTTGCATGTGGCAATAGCTCACTCATTCTTGTTGCTGAATGTGCCACAACTTATCCATTCCTTTATCCATTTATCTATGTCCATTGGGTTATTTCTGGGTGTGAACTTTTAGGAATACAGCTCCTATGACTATTCTTGCACATGTCTTTTGGTGAACATGTGCACTAACTCTAAGAGTCACATTGCTGGGTCAGAGGGTAACCAGTGTTTAGGTTCTGTAGATGCTGCCCAGCAGTTTGCCAGTGTTTGTTCCCATTTACACTCTCATCAGCAGTTGCCCTACATCCTCACCACACCCTGGTGTCGCCTGTCTTTTCGTTACTAGTCGCCTGCTGGGTATGTAGTGGTGTCTCATTGCGGTTGTATTTCCATGACTAATAAAGTTGAGCAGTTTTCCTTATTGAGCACAGGATTATCCTCTTTTGTGGAGGGTCTGTTCAATTATTTTTGCCTCCATACTATGGGGTGGTCAGTCTTTTTAGGGTTTTTTGTGTGTCCCAGATAAAAAACATTTGTCACGATACCTGTAATAGCATCTTCAGATAAAGTGTTCATTAGTTGTCTGTCCCCACCCTGTAAGTCCCAATACAGCAGGGACTGCTGTGTTCACCAGTGCATTTCCCAGACCTAGCCCCATCCCAGCACATAGCAGGGACTTAATATGTGAATTTAGTCAGCTGGGATTTGGGGGACAGATTTAACTGTGAACTTCTTCTAACTGTTCACTCATTTGTGCTGCTTGATTGCTGTGTCCCATCTTCATCTTTCTGTACCCTGCAATGTAATGTAGCAACATACTGATAAGTACAGTCAGACCCCCAAATCACACTCCTGAGGCCTTCCTGCCAGCATTTGCCAATGGACAGCACTGCAGGGAGATAGAGGTGGAAGGGGAGAAGTAGCTTCCTGCTGCTTCAGATTTCTGACAGCATCCCTGGCGGCAGCGGCAGCAGCAGCAGGAGCATTGGCTACAGTAACAGTGACGGGTCAGGTGGAGGTGGCTGGAAGTGCAGGCTCCTGGATCCCAACCTTAGCAGCCTCACTGGACAGTGCTCCAGCCTCTGAGCTATCTTGCTGCTCCTCCAGCCCAGGCTGGTGTCAACTTCCAAGTTGCAGTTACCATTAGAGGAGGAACCTTGCCTTCTGTCTCTTGCTCCATTACCCCTTCAAGCATCCTTATAACAAATCCCCATATTAAATCTCTTCTGCTTGAAATACCTGCAGGGGACTGTTTCCTGGTGAGAGCTGGGAACACATGGCCCACCGTGTGTTAGGGCTCGGCTGTTGAGCATCAAGTGCCTATTGAAAACAAGGCTTACAGGACCAGGTAGATGCTGCACTTGATAGTTACAGAAGTGATGATGACAGTGAAGTAAACTGGCTACTTTTTACTGTGCTGGGTGTTCACAGAAAGGATAATTTCAAGGATTTGAATTCTAAGGTCAGGGCATGATCAGAGAACTAGAGCATTTATGTATCAGTCGTTTAAAAGAATCTCTCATTCTTATAGATATGGGCGGGGCATAAGGTCAGGCCCAAAATATGCATGTCTTGCAGAATTATAATCTTAAATTGAATTCATAGCCATGCCAATTCTCTTAAGTGACATTCATGGCACTGACTGGGAAGGAGTGAGACCTTGAGGTCTTACTGAGGATCCCTGGGTAGACTCAGACAAATCCCCAGGCAGCGGGCTCTTCTCCAGTGTGAAGACAGAGCCTTTTCTTGTCTGAGTAATAAATAACCTCACCTGTTAAGTACCCTTTCAAGAGGATGCCCATTCTCAACACCCACCCTGACAACACCCTTATTGTCCCCATACGCATAACTAGAACTAAGGAAAACAGGTACAGAGTCTGAGCCAGGAGGAAATCAGTACACACTAAACCAATTGCTAATTATTCTAGCAATAAATTAATAACTAAATACTAAGTAAGATTTTGCTAATTTATAATAATAAAAGCCTGGAGAATATGTGTGGGATAAATTCTAAGGTATTAGACTAAATGGATAGGAGGGATCTTAGATCAGGTCACATGTAGTGGTGTGTTTAGCAGAGATTCTGAACTCAATGTTTAGCTCAAACATCTAGAAGTAGCTCTAACAGCTTGACTAAAACCATACTCAATAGTAGCCTGGATTCAATGAGATTGAGAAGCCTGATGTCTGAAGAGGGGGGAAGCCAAAGGCTTAGGAAGGAAGGGATGTTGGAGTGGATTTATGGTGACTTCCTCACTGAGGTGCTGAGAGGTGTGTAGGGAAGGCGACCAGCATCTTTAAAAAGTTGTGTGGTGTGTGTTCCCCGAAGGCCAAGGCTGACAATGATGGGATGACTGACTTCAATGGGAGTCAGATGGATATAAACACTACAATGAGTGTCCACAAGAATGTTTTGACTCCCAGGAATAAAACAGATGGGCGACCTGCTGATGTGTTACTTGCTGTACAAACATGGACAGGGGAGTGGAAGCCTGCACTTACTGCAGTGAGCGGAGCACCAACCTCTTGCCTAGTTCCCAGACCCAGACTCTCTGGACAGGAAGGCAGGCAGCTTCTCAGTGCACGGTGGCCACAAATATAAACAGCCAGTCTTTCCCCAAAAGTGTTGGCAGCCACAGACCAGGGCCACTGTGCCCTGGAGAAGGAAGATCTTCAGGGATCGCTGGACACCGACTATGTGGACACTAATCTCTGGGACCCAAATGCCACTGTTCACCAGAGTGAGAGTTTATGAGAGTCAAGTGGTAGACAAGAGTTTTGGCCTGAATCAATCTCAGTGGATGAGAAGGGAGGGAGACGGAGGCTGCCCAAGGGCAAGAGGGGGCAGCTGAGACAGCATCCTGGGGAGGTGGAGCCATGTGTGAGCCAAGGTGCCAGGCCCAGTGCATGTTTCATCATTCCATCAGATTTTGTTTTTATTATAAAGACAAATTTGAGACAAAATTAAGAATTTCAAGATAGTGAATTGTATTTTAAATAATTAATAAACCAAAGAGCAAAAATAAGCAATGTACTCTAAGATTAGACAAAAAGTCTAAATTAAAGAAATTACTACATGATTAACCTTGTACATACAGGGTGGGCAAAAGTAGGTCTACAGTTATTCATATGGAAGATAATACAATAATCAGTAAATAATAACACAAGAATAAACTTTCATATACTGACAACTGTAAACCTACTTTGCCTACCCTGTATTTTTGTAATGTTGGAAGTGAATCAGTAAACAAATACTGAATTCTAGCTAGAAAGACTTTTTCACAGTAGTATGGGTTAGTAATTATGAGACCACATTGGCATATTCTAGGATTGAAAAATAAGGAAATACACTGAAGATAACAGGAGTCAGTGTCTAATTGTTGGAGGAATTATTAATATGGAATGGAGAAAGATTAGAATGGATCCTGTGTGTTGGAACTGAAGATATTACTAAGAACTCATGGAATGTAGAGATAAAGTTATGACATGTAGATACACAAGTGTATGCATGTACACACACACACACACACACACACACTGCCTCTCTGTGGAGACACCCCAGTAGCAATAAACATGACCAGTGCCCAGATTTTGGTCTGGATACCATTCCCCATGAAAAGGAACCACAGCTCCTCGGAGAAATGGTTTGCAAATCTGGAAAAGTAGATGATGAACCTAGCATATCTTGTCAATGTAAGGAAGTGCTCAGAGAATGACAGGGACATAGCAAAAGAACATAGAAGCCAATCGAAGAGGCTCAAAAATGGATAATGTGTGCATGAAAAAGAGAATCAGACTGTAACCTACACACAGTGTGTTCATGAGTGTGCATGTGTGTGTATGTATGGGAAGTTCATTCTTACAGAATGCTGACTAATAAATGTAAAAGGAAAGCTTGGCAAACATCTTAGCAATTTTTCAACAATCACCAATGGCTGCTAAACCAGTGGATGAAAGACTGATGAGGATCTTATCTGGTATTCCATAAAGAGGAAAATCAGTACAGCACAGAAACCTGGCTGACAGCACCTTAACCAAGGGATTAAAGTGACCATCGCCAGTAATGGTCCAACCCACCCACACGTGCACCTGATACGCACTGAGGACATCACATCAGTTTTGGAGTATTCCTGCCCAACTACGTAACCTCAATCAGATCATGAGAAAACACCAGGCAAACTACAAAGTAATTGTCCTGCCCCCTTAAAACATGTCAAGATATGAAAGGCAAAACCAGAGGAACTGTTCCAGATCAGAGGAGACCCAAGAAACATGACAACTAAATGCAGCAAGTGATTGTGGACAGCCATCCTGCTCCTGGTGGTTTTCCTCATAAAAGACGTTAGCAGGACAATTGGTGAAATACGAAAGCCTGGA
Source organism: Myotis myotis (assembly GCF_014108235.1). Lineage (NCBI taxonomy): Eukaryota > Metazoa > Chordata > Mammalia > Chiroptera > Vespertilionidae > Myotis > Myotis myotis. The sequence goes on along the minus strand of NW_023416390.1, from coordinate 32,171,600 downwards.
TATTAACTAAGAGTATGAACATCGATTTCCTAATTTTAATCACTGTCTGTGGTTATGTAAAAATGTCCTTGTTTCAAGGTTCACACTCTGAAATAGTTAGGGATAAGGTATATAACGTCTGCAGCTACTAAGAGGCATCCATGTTAGCAATTGGAGCAGCAGTTCTCAACCTGTGGGTCGCGACCCCTTTGGCGGTCGAACGACCTTTTCACAGGGGTTGCCTAAGACCATCCTGCATATCAGATATTTACATTACGATTCATAACAGGAGCAACATTACAGTTATGAAGTAGCAACGAAAACAATTTTATGGTTGGGTCACAACATGAGGAACTGTATTTAAAGGGCCAGAAGGTTGAGAACCACTGAATTGGAGGCTCTGGATGAACGTTATGTGGGAGTGCTTGCTATCGTTCTGGCAATTTTTCTTTTAAAAAAGGCTGAAATTACTCAAAATAAGAGTCTTCTACCCCTCCCCCTCCCCCCCAATGACAGAGTCACAACTTTTCAATGACTAAGTAATAGACCTAGGTGACAATCATCAATGAATGTTAAAAAAAAGTTGCATGCAAGACTGACAGGACTTTCCTAATGGGGTAAATCAATTAACAACATAACTGATGATGAATTTAATGTAAGTAAAAATGGGACAATCAGACAATACTGCCAGCTAGTGTGACCATTGTGTGCAGCAGGGTGTACACCACACCACCGATTAGTATTCTTGGAGAGGGAGGGGAGAACCTGAATTTAGTCAAGTCTTTAGATCTGACCAAGTACAGAAAATGTGGGAAGGTGAACAAAGCAATACCATAAAGATGCTCCCTGCTGAATGCAGAATATGGGATGTTCTGTGGACAAATGATTGTTTTATCAACTTTTCCTCTTTCTAAGGGGGAACTGGTGGTGTCTATTTCATGATGGACTGACCTACCTAAAGCTTAATTTCATGCTACCAGAGAAAGTCAGGAAATCCATGTGAGTGTCTGTCCCCTACATGAGCTTACCATGCTTGCATTTTGACTGGGATCTGCTTACGGAGAACTTCCAAGGGTACTTGACAAGCATCAGCAAGGACCACATTGAAAAACCGAGTGTCAGCAGGATCTCACCAGGGTGGGCAAGTGCTCACAGAGAGCACACCAGCACTCAGGTGGCAGAGGCTAAAGGAAACCTCAGAGGTCGGCTAGGCCTCTGGTTCCCCATTCTGGCTCTCCATTTAGAATTACTTGGGCCACTTAAAAATAATCTCATGCTGGAGCTCGGGGTTGATTTTGTTTCAAGTTCCTCAGATGATCTGGGCCAATCCACTCACCTGACAGGCAAGCAAACTGAGGCCAAGACAGGACAGGAAAGACTGGTGAATATCGAGGTTGGCATATTATCCCAGCTCCTGGAACCCTGAGGGATACGTCTTTGCACAAATTTTAAGAGGAAGGGCACCCCTATTTAATGTGCTTTACTGTACCTATGCTTGCTCCCACAAGCTCTCTTCTCCCTTGTAAAACAGTCTGCAAATGGAATTTACCAAGCTTTTTTGGGCTGAGCATGGCACAATGCAATTACATTTTAAGTTACTGATCACAACTACCTGGTAATTCCCATTTCACAGATGGGGAAACAAGTACTTGCCTAAAGTAGGTGGGACCAACATTCAAATCTGACAGCTGAACTCCAGGACCTCCACTCATACCACCACTCACAGGGTTACTCCACAGGGAACCTTAAAAACACACCAAAAGCCTAGATCAGTGGTTCTCAACCTTCCTAATGCCGCGACCCTTTAATATAGTTCCTCATGTTGTGGTGACCCCCAACCATAAAATTATTTTCGTTGCTACTTCATAACTGTAATTTTGCTAGTTATGAATCGTAATGTAAATATCTGATATGCAGGATGTATTTTCATTGTTACAAATTGAACATAATTAAAGCATAGTGATTAATCACAAAAACAATATGCAATCATATATGTGTTTTCCGATGGTCTTATGCGACCCCTGTGAAAGGGTCATTCGACCTCCAAAAGGGTCTCGACCCACAGGTTGAGAACCACTGGCCTAGATTCTGTGTAGAATTGGGAGATGCTAGACACGACAAGGCTAGCCCCTTGGAAATGACTCTGGGTTCCTGGCTCTGTGCAAGAATGGAAACCAGAGCCTGTTCTGAGCCTCTCATGGAAAAGCCAGGGGTCCTCAGTCCACAGGCCAAATCGGGGTGTCTGCTAGGATTCCTTTCCCATGGTCACTGTGCACAAATTTACCTCTCCCAAACTTCTCCCATCTCAAAACAAGACTAGAGAGTGTGACTGCAGAATCAGGATCACAGTGAAATTTGGGGTGGCAAAGCACTCAAGCAACCCCCACACCCCACCCTGACTTCCAGCCTTTCCTACAACTAATTGTAGCTGTATCTCTCTCTACAGCTGGCTAACAAGAATTAAGAGTTCGGTAAGTTCCCAAAAAAGCTTCTTAAAGGGGGCTGACTGAAAAGAGGTGTGCTCCCTTTGCCTCGGCCCACTCCTTTCTCCTGTCTGGAATATGCGCGTGATCACTGGTGCCCTTGCAGCCACCTCGGACCATGAGTGACCTTGAGGATGGAAGCCACAAGAGGATGGTGAACAGAAAGAAGCTGGGTCCCTAACTGACCTCCGGATTTCACTTGAGAAATAAACTATTTTGGTTAAGTCATTGCTACTTTGTCTTTTATTATATGCAACCAAACCTACTACTGACTCATAGACCATTTTCAGGACCGCTTCTCATGCTAAAAGAGGAAGTCACAGGAAAAAGGAATGTACTGTCAGGGGAAACTAATCCATTGCACCTGCATTTGGGGGACAAGTAAACAATCTTTCGGACACGATGTCTCTGCGTCGGAAGACTGACTGGACTGAACTGAGTATTGAGGTGATCCTGAGTCCCACCCCTAATGTCATCACCTTGCCAGCAATGAAGGAAGGCAAAGCCAGCTCTTAGGCCACAGGGCAGCCATCAGGGAACAAGCCCAATTCTCTCATTCCCCTTCATCAATGTGCCGCTTCTCCCATGCAGTGAACCATGGCTACAGTGGTTTCTTTAGTTGCAAACATTCCCACTGATAACCCCTGGAGGGAAATTCTCCTCTAGGCTAGGGTTCCCAGTTCGGAAGTGATGCTACCAAAAGCTACATAGGTTCCTCACACTCAAGGAATCCAGCGACATCAGTAAGCTGAACATCACACATCTATCTAGCTGCTTCCAGGTGCCCGGCTTCCCGCGTCACAGCAGCCACTGCAGGACCAAAGCCATCATCCAGAGATGAGCCCTTACCTTTTTGTTCCAAGAAACTCATCAATGATGAAGCCAACTTCCATCTGTGCTAGTGGTGGTTGTGCCTTTTTGTTTAGAATGTGTGTGGCTCAGTTGGTTAGAGCATTATCCTGATTCACCAAGGTTGTGGGTTTGGTGCCCAGTCAGGGCATATATAAGAAGCAACCAATGAATGATGCATAAATAAGTGGAACAAATCAATGTTTCTATCAAAAATCAATAAAAATTATAGAACGTGCATGCCTGCTGCTCTTTTGGGGAAGTTCTATTTCCCATAGTGGACGCACAGGAGGAGGTGGTTCATTTCACAGTAGCACATCTGTGTAATCAGTCATACACAGTCTTTCTATTTTTATTAATAGTGTAGAAAGGAGCATTTTGTAAAAAATAAATTTTAATTCCTCTACCTGATCAACTTTAATGTATTTAAAATAATACCCACTATATTATATATTTATAAAATGGTTCCCCTAAGAGAAATTCATTACATATAATGAATTTCGTAAAAGCGTAATATGCTAATTAGACCAGACATCCCCCCCGGACGACCATCTGGATGAAGCTGGGGCTTCGAGGGAAGCCCGGGTCCCAGGTGCGAGAGGGAAGCCGGTGCCAGCAGCCAGGGGAAGGAAGGCCTACTTTTGCACAAATTTCGTGCATCGGGCCTCTAGTATAAAATAAAGCCAGAGGTACTAATACCTAACCCCACTAAAAAATAAAAAATCCCTCAACTTAGAGCCAATGGAGAAAGTTCCAGTTCCTTGATGTATATGTATAAACTCATTTTATACAGCTGTTTCCCCCAATGGTCACAACGGTCTCTCCATTCCACTCGCACATCTCTAATATGACCTTAGCACTCCTTCCATGGAGGGGGTGGGGTGTACCCAATCCCCGACACCTGAGTGGGCTGTGTCACAGAAGTGAACTGTGGCTTCTTCCTGGTTCTCTGGGGGAAGTCACACAAGGAGCCTGCTTGCCCTGAAGCTACCCTGCTGGTGAGAACACAAAGTTCCTTCAGCCATAACTCAGTCAAGTTCCCACCCACCAGCCAGCACCAACTGCCAGTCACACAAGTGAGCCATGTTGACTGCCAACCTAACCGGGCCTTCCTATGCCTCAGCTCAGCAGACACCTGAGCATGCAAGAGGAGATGACACACAGCTGAGCCCTCCCCAAGTCCCGTCTCACAAAACTACAACAAAGCGAAGGGGCTACTGTAAGCCAGTCTGGGGTAATTTGTTATGCAGCAACAGTAACGAGAGCCCCGACTATCTTGGGGAAAGTCTCCATAATTAAAACTATTTTATCTGGGTATGTTTTTAAAATCTCTTAAGTTAAAATAACTAAAAGCAAACAGTGTACAAAACAAATACTTCAACTCTCAGAAAGAGTTCAGAAATTTACAGAAAAGAGTTCAGATAATTTACAAATACTTTTATAGAAAGGAATAAGAACATGGCAGCTGGAAGTGAGAGTGAGCAAATCAGAATGTTAGAGAGAGAGAACTGAAAGAAACTCCTAGGGAAGAGCAGTTTCTTCCACTAAGTGGGAAATTCCACAGGTAGGAGCTAGGCTCCTGGTTAAGCACATGGAATGTTCCATGACTAAAATGACTTTGTACCTTCTAATCTGCCTCCCCGACCCCTTATTTATTCCCTGAGCAAGCACACAGCAGAGTCTGGTTTGGAACGTGTGGACAGGGCTGAGGAGCAGATATTCATGGGGCATCAGAAGGGGCAAACAAAGGAAGCCTTTTGGTCAAACTTACCCATGTTTATCCTGACCCTACATTTTCAAGTCAAGAACCAGCCAGTGTTTCACAGCCTGGCAGAGAAAGCTCCGGATGCCTCGTCTTTGGTGCTCACATGAGCACCGAAGCTTTTCCATGGCACCAAGAGAACGACTTTGTGCAAAGCGCAGCCTCGACAAGGCGAGAGAATACTACCAGCTTTTATTTAAGTTTTTTTTATTTTCCTCCACACTGGCAAAAGTTCCGAGGGAGCTTAAAGTTTTGTAAACATTTTAACTATTCTTCTTCCCCACCCCCACCCCACCCCCACTTTTGAATTTACAAAGCAAAGGAGAGCAGGAGTCTCAAATTTTAAATGGTTCCCCATCTCCTCATGCTATTTGATCCAAAAACTATATACAAGTTTATAGCAGTCTCTGTATAGTTATTGTACATGTTTAGGAGGGAGAGAGGCAAGAAGGGGTTGGGAGATTAGTGATCCAAAATAATAAAATAGAAACCAAATATAATCATTCAAAACCAAACCACTCTCAGAGCAACTCCAGCCTCTTCAGGCAATGACAGGAAGAAAAGGTGCTCTACCAGGAGCCACCCAAACAGCACTTCTTGCACAGGGAGGGATGGTCCAATGGCTCCCGACCAAATGTGATTGGCAATTCCAGATGGTGTTTGCGGCGGGGGGGGGGGGGCAGGAAGAGTATTGGTTTATAAATAGGGCTTGAATACATTTATATCTGAAGGAAAGGGTATGAGGAGACCATGACCAGAAGCCAGCACCAGGCTTCTCTCCCATCCTCTCCCGTCCCTCCATCCCACTGCATTCTCTTGTATAGTGGTTTCCATGGATGAAGGTCTTACAGATGGTCAGGTTTTGTATATTCTTTTTTCAGAAAAGGCAACCGACTTGCCATTCCAGAATCTTTAAACAAAACCTTTTCAGGGCCACAGCAAGACACACACGCAATGTTCTGAGGAACCAGATGAATTTCCGAGCTTTTATCTGATGCAAAAGTTTATCCCTATTCAAAATGAAATTATACAAATTCATACATATGGTAAAGATCCTAGCTGCCTCTTAAACGAGACAAATTTTCAGCAGAAAGGCCCAAAAACAAACTGGTCCTAGTCCTCTGAAGTAAAAATATTTATGGGAAAAATCAGTTTTTGTAAGAAAGAAAAATTAAGAATAAGTCCCTCTCCCAGGCCACAGGGTCTCCTTTGTCCAATCAGGTTGGAGTATGCCAGGGGAGAAGTCAGCTTGAGTGGAAGTCACTATCTAATGAAGAAAACATGAATCCTTCCTCCGAAAGGATGCTCAGAAAGAACAGGCGAGGGGTGTGTAACATCAAACTAATCCAATCTAAACTCCACCCGACTCAGGGCCTCTTTGATGCAATCCCAAAGTTAGCAATGTGACCTTCAGACTGCAGAGCGCTGACTGTCTCTGTCGGACACTCAGTCATGGTCCATGGGCGTTTTGTAGCTGGCCAATGTCTGTTACCATTAACTCTCTTCATGATTGCACCAGTAGACCCCTTGCCCTTATTGGGGGAATAAAATGAAGAAGAAAAACAAAAGGAAAAAAAATGACAAGAGAAAGTAAAATTGCTATTGGCAGATCCCAACACACTTTCTGGGAGACAGTAGATGAAATCACGGCACAGTAAACACGTGCTGCCCAAAATCAGCCTTGTTGGAGAGTAATCCCAACTGCCACCCCCGAGACACAGGGTCTGGTCACTTATCTACAGTCTGAGATGCTCACCAACAGAAATGGTTTAAAGGATCTTGGACACAAAAGGCTAGAAGAGAAAGCCTGAGATGATGGATTCTGTGATTTGTTGCAGAGTGATAAGAGTAAATGGTAAGTGTTGTGTCCAAAGGTGAAGAATCCATGGTCAGCAGAGAGGAGAGGGAAGGCCAGTCCACTGGCAGGTGCTCAGTAGTCATCCAAAGTTTCGATTTCACCCATATTGAGTCGCTCTGATGAAGCATTGACTGAAAACCCTGCAGGAAAAAATTGACAATGAGTGACCAAGACCCAGACAACTATGTGTCTCAAAGGCAATGGGCTACAATTCTGGGCAGTAGGCTGGAATGTAAGTCTCTTGTTTTTGAGCACACCATAAGGATGGAATAATCAAGGGAAGAAGAAGAAAGAAGGATAAAGGTCAGAGCAGTGGTTTTGTTTTCTGCCCTTCGAATGAGAGATTCTTTTTGTTTTATTTCTTACGGTTCTAACATAATTTAATTAGGGAGGAAAAACAAACAAACACCAGCATTACTGCTTAAACAGAATTACAAACCATTGCCTTAGAGCAGCGGTTCTCAACCTGTGGGTCGCGACCCCTTTGGGGGTCGAACGACCCTTTCACAGGGATCGTCTAAGACCATCGGAAAACACATATATAATTACATACTGTTTTTGTGATTAATCATTATGCTTTAATTATGTTCAATTTGTAACAATGAAATTGGGGGTCACCACAACATGAACTGTATTAAAGGGTTGCAGCATTAGGAAGGTTGAGAACCACTGCCTTAGAGAATCCTGAGAGTAACCTGGGGTATAAGTGTGTGTTTAGGCCAGGCCAGGCTGGACCCCGGGGGAGAGGGGAAATTCATTCAGGATAGGTACCTTAAAAGAAATGGGACCTTAGCTGCATTTGGGGCTCTAGCCTGTTTGGCTCAGTGGACAGAGTGTTGACCTGTGGACTGAAGGGTCCCAGGTTTGATTCTGGTCAAGGGCACGTACCTTGGTTGCAGGCTCAATCCCTGGCCCAAGTTGGGGCGTGTGCAGGAGGCAATCAATCAATGTGTCTCTCATATCAATGTTTCTATCTCTCCCCCTCCCTTCCACTCTCTCTAAAAATCAATGGAAAAAAATATCCTCGGGTAAAGATTAACAAAAAATAAGAAATGGGGGCAGGAAAGCAGGAACAACACATTCTGAGTGAGAGTAATACTACTTCAGCCCCACTCACTACTGGGAACACCACCACCCTTAATTCAAAAACTCTATCAAATTCTGGCCAAGAGCTTTTGCTATTTGGAGGTAGGAGGCTTCAGGAAAGATCCACTACAAAATCCCTAGGGCCCTCAGAAATCATTTCTATCACATAATAGACAGTACAAAAATATTCAAGTACTGTATTCAACTCAACCTATTAAAAATAGACCTGCAAAGAAAAGGATTTCAGTTAGCAATACTGAATAAGCAAAATGGAATTTGTTTTAGAATATCAAAACTGCCCTGGACAGTGTTTCTCAATGGTTAGAGCATCAGCCCACTCACTAAAGGATCTCAAGTTCGATTCCTGATCAAGGGCATATACCTGGTTGCAGGTCAGGGTATGGGAGACAACCAATTGATGTGTCTCTCTCACATTGATGTTTTTCTCCCTCCTCCCCTTCTACTCTCTCTAAAAAATGGAAAAATATTCTTGGGTGAGGATTAACAACAATAATAACAACAAAAATAGAATAACAGTACTAGCACTGAAGGCAGCAAGCAGTACTCACAAACACTACTGACATTCGAAAACCTAATGCCACCAGCCACATGTATGTAATTTTCCCACAAACTCCATAACCAGAGATTGATAAATAGAATTATTTACAGGGCCTCTTTGGAAGGAGTGACTCCCAAAAAGCTTTCAGTTTATCCACCCTAAATGAAATCCCAAACTGTTTCAGCTGCTATTTGAGTATCAAAAAGTAAACAAGCCATGCTCTCCAGTCTAAAAGCAGTTCTGTTAATATTATTTGAGTTTTCTGCCTCCTCCTTTTTGTTCCTAATGTTCAAGTTTTCAAATAAATACATTTTTTAAATGTACCAATAATAAACAAAAAATACTCTACATAATAAAAACAGCTTAATTATATTACATTCTTGACTCAAAAATATCATGAATTGAAAACATAAGCATGTCTGTTTATTAACCAGGGAGGCTGTGGTACAAGCTGCTTACAGGGCTGAGTCTGGGAGAGTTAAGGACTCCAAACCCCAACCTGAGTTCTATCCATCAACTGTGTTCCCAAAGCCCACAAGACTTTCTCCCTTAAAAATAATGAAAGGCTTAGTGTTTGTATTTTTAAATAACGGTTTAATTAGGTAACTATAAACACCTAAACACGCAACAAGTCTAAGAAATGAGCTATTAATCTATTCTGAAGCAGGTTTTTCTTTGATGTCACATATATCTCAAGAACAGATGAAATGTGATAAAAACAATAATTAACTACAGGCAATGAAAGTGAAAATTTAATAACACAAACTAAATTACCTTTTAACCATAAAAAGACAGGAAGGGAGAATAAGCCTGTCGCAAAAAAAAGTTATTTATTTATTGCCATAGTATGCCGATTACAAGGCTATTCTCAGACATGGTCTATGGTCTCATTTACTTGCCATAGAAAACCAGTAAGGTGGGTACTTTCCCCATTTGATAAAAAGGAAAGCTCTGGGACACCAGGACACCCAAAGCAATGCAAACGAGGATTTAAGCCCAGGATGCCTAGCTCTAAAGACACATTCCCTTAGGTTCAGAACAGGCTGCCTCTCACTCACACAATTTCTTTAAGGTTTGAGAGCCTGTTTTTATTTTATTTTTTTAAATATATTTTTATTGATTCCAGAGAGGAAGGGAGAGGGAGAGATAGATAGAAACATCAATGATGAGAGAGAATCACTGGCTGCCTCCTGCACACCCCCACACAGGGGATCGCGCCCACAACCCAGGCATATGCCCTGGCCACAAATCGAACCATGACCTCTGGTTCATAAGTTGAACATTCAACCACTGAGCCACATTGGCTGAGTTGAGACCCTGTTTTTATAAGGAGAGGTAACTGGGTAACTGTGTGTGTTTAAATTGCACGGGTTCACTTACTTATTTATAGGTGGATTTCTCCCCCGCCCCCATTAAGTATGCAGTTGGCCCTTCGTATCCCAGGATTTCACATCTATGAATTCAGACAACCTCGGTGGAAAACAGTATTTTTGACTGGAAATTGGGAATCAGTGGATGCGGAGGGCAGACTGTATACACCAGCCGTGGGCAAACTACCGCCTGCGGGCCGAATCCGGCCCGTTTGAAATGAATAAAACTAAAAAAAAAAAAAGACCGTACCCTTTTATGTAATGATGTTTACTTTGAATTTATATTAGTTCACACAAACACTCCATCCATGCTTTTGTTCCGGCCCTCCGGTCCAGTTTAAGAACCCATTGTGGCCCTCGAGTCAGCCCACCCCTGGTATACACTGTTCTACAGCATTTTATATAAGGAACTTGAGAATCCTCAGATTTTGGTATCCGCACCAGTCCTGGAACCAATCCTCCACAGATGCAAGGGACGACTGAAAGTTTTGGGGAAGTAAAAAATTATACTCAGACTTGTGATTGTGCAGGAGGTCTATGCCCCTAACCCATGTTATTCAAGGGTCAACTGTATTTGTCATATCTAAGCACAGGATGCTGGCTCACAATGGCAGCTGGTAGGCAATGGAAGATATTAAAATGAGACTGGGCCCCCTTCTGATGGTTTGTTTTAGAAGCATGGCTCTCTTTTGATCTATTTTTTCAATAGATACTTTTGGATCAAATTAACGCCTGTTTCCTACTCTGTGCATGGGAAACCTGTAACTGGCAGATATTTATTAATGTTCTTAATCTGTAAATCAATAAGGCATATATAAATTAAAACAATAATATGTGAAAGTGAGTAGGTAAAGGACAGAAATTAGTAATTATCAAAAGAATTTCCAGAAGGAGGTTCAGCTGAACAGGAATTTTCATAAAATGGCCTAAGAAACTACCCAAGTGAGTTTCCTTAATACTTGGATTTTTTTTCTTCCCCTTTAACATATACAGATTCCTTAAACTCTATTTTAAAATGACCTCTCATTCCCCTAAAGGGAGATTTTAAGTCCCATTTTTTTCTTACATCTGTAATAGGAGATGGGGTCAGATCAAATACTTAACCCAATACTTAAGCCTCATTTTCAAAGGAATCTTTTTCCTGACAGCCTAGCCTTTAAATAGTATGGGATTCTGAGCTAGAACCCACAACCAGACTTTTAGAAACACTTTTAAATTTATATTCATCTATTTCTGTCAAAACTAGATAAAATTTTGGTCTATTCTACCCAGCCTTAATATAAACTTTCAAGACAGGCAGAAAGAATAGAATTTCACCAGCTCTCCATGCTCCCAAAGCCAGCGTTCAGGTATTAGCTCCAAATGGCAATGCTCAAAGTTAAGTTTTTGTTCCTAACATTTGCTTTCTCGAGGGCAGGAAACCTCTGGAGGAAAGTGGATTCTGTAAAAGGCAGAGTGGGGTTGTGTAACTTCCCTCTTGCTGTGCTATTAGCTCTCTCATGCGGGTCTCTCCATTGGAGTCTCACAGCCATTTCCCACTCAACTCATCCAACACTTAAATGCCCTATCATTTCCCCTAAAGCTCACTCCACTTCACTGTGCTTGCTTATCATTTTAGCAAAAGCCAACACTATCCTTCCTGCTGCTGCCAAACCTTCCCAGTCTTTTTGGCCAGCCAATTCTATCCCCTAGGATTCCTAGCTCTAAAGCCCACATTCTCTTAGGTTCAGAACAATAGGCTACCTCTCGCTCATATAATTTCTTTAAAGTTTGAGATCCTTAAAATTCCTCAAATCCATCTTTCATTCCAAAATCCTACTCACCTGGTCTATACTGCAGCCTCCTAACCAAGCCAACATCCCAAACCATTCTATTAGACAGCGTGATTTATAATAGCCTATTTTACATTCATAAATGAATAATAATTTTATCATTGTATGTAGGTTGTTAGGCCAATTTAAGGAACACTAGCAGCCCATCAGCTTTGCCTATACTTTTTACTACCCCAGAAACACCATTCCCCATCCTTCCTGCTAGTCTTTCAAAGCCCCAATTCAAGTGTCCCCTTTTCCATGAAGCTGCCTTGTGTGAAGACACTGGTCCTCATTGCAGGACAAGAACAGCTGTTGGTAACACAGAAGAGTGGAAAGAAAACAGGTCTGCTCTGCAATCCCAGCCCATGCTGACAGCTGGGTGACTGGGATATGTTCTGAATCCTCTAGGCTGGGGTTTACTCATTGGGAAAACCGGAACATCACCTCACAAAGCAATCATTCTGAGAATCACATGATACACATGATCAACAAACACTGGCTCTTTTCTCTGAACACCTGATTGGATTTATCGTCAGTTTCCACACATATCAGCATTTAAGTTTGTAAATAACTTTTACTATTCTCCATTATCATTATTTCCAAATAAATGAAAGGGCCTTCTAGGGAAATTAATATTAAATATGAAACAGGCTTTAAAGTATAAAGCACCATAGAATCTAGTCCCTATGGCACATGAGGCACAGCTCTTGCATTGAGACACCCAGTAAATACTTACTACTTACTTTGAACTGGCTAAAATAATTAATTTGGTAGAAGAATTATTTCCCTTCATGAAAAACATCCTACCACAGAACTGCTCAGCCTGCTATTCCCCCAATACTCAGCAGAGACTTAAGACCTGTGCTCACCTAATAAACTGGGATCTGCTCGGACCATCTTCTGTTTTTTCTTCTTCTTGCCACTCTGTACGGCCTCAAAATTGGATTGTTGGTTGTTGCTTTGATTGGTCTGAAATACTGAATGGAGTGCACTGTGGTTCATCCCCCACACGGAGTCCTGTGAAACAAGATGGCACAAGCGAAGTTACACAGTGCACGTAGGCTTGGCCCACCCTCAGAGAATGGTTGATTTGCCCTACCTCACCTTGTCAACTACAAGTTTCAAACAAAAAGTCTACCACAGATTCTGATAATTATGAACCGGAGTAATCCACTGAGCCACCCTTCTCCTTCATTTAGATTTGGACACCATTTAAGTGCTATGCCTCCACAAAGCCTATTGTGGTAACTCCAGGTGTCACCCTGCTATGACAGCACAGCATTCAAAACCTCTCAGGTCTACATGGAGTCTGTACAATCCACTAGGAAATTCAATATATAGCAAATGAAATCACCAACAGACCTCTGACTTTGGCAATTTACACCCCTAACATACCCAAAGTGGAAGGTTCCTTTGTTCTCTGGGCCCCTAGACAGAGAGAACAGGCTGCAAACCAACTGGTACCATCATATCAAATAAAGTAAATGCCCTGTACTTTATTCCTATTGACAATCCTAGAAAGGGTCTAGTCTTAAAACATTATCCATACTTCTACCAACTGGTTCAACTATGAAATGATCTACCAGATAATTCACACTTACTTGTTGCACTTATTAGAGCAATTTATTCAAAACTGGGATCAAGCCCTGGCTGGTGTGGCTTAGTGCTTAGAGCATCGGCCTGCACACCGAAGGATCTCGAGTTTGATTTCCGGTTAAGGGCACACACTTGGGTTGTAGGTTCAATCCAGGCTCCATGGGGGAGTGTACATGAGGCAGCCAATCAATGTCTCTCTCTCATCTCAACCAATCTCTCTCTCTTTCTTCCTCTCTCCCTCTCTCACTAAAACTCAATGGAAAAAATGTCCTTAGGTGAGAATTAACAAAACAAACAAACAAAAAACACTGAGATAAAGATTTAGTGAGCTAGCTGAAGGCAGGGTGGGTGGAGAAAGTCCTGTGGAAGGATGAGCCTGGGTGCACATGCCCTGGACCTTTGCCTTCCTATTTCAGCAGAGTCAGCCACTTTACAAATGCAAAGGACCATCTGCATTGCTACAGAATGTCTTCTCTTCTGATTCCTCAAAATATTTTTCCTAGTGCTGTTCCTATTTACAGCTTTTCACTTTTCCTTCAGTTGATCCCTATCAGCCCTCTACTCAAATGGATTTCAAATGCCCTGTACTTCACTATATCGTACATGTTCCCAGAAGTGACCTATAAAACAAACATTATCTCTAGTAAAAGAATTATGTGAGGAGAACCAAGATGGCGGCATAGGTTAACGCCGGAGTTTGCTGCTTTGAACAACTGCTTCAAAAGTGAAACCAAAAAACGGAAGGGACAGCACCCAGAACCACAGGAACGCCGGCTGAGTGGAAGTCCTACAACTAGGAGGAAAGAGAAACGCATACGGACACTCAGAGGAGGCGCAGTGCTGAGGTCAAATTCTGAGGTGCGGAGTGCACGGAGCGGGCTGGCGGCGGAGGGCACGGTTGGCGTTTTCAATCGGGAGGGAGTCGCAGACTCTGAGCTCCAGATCCGGGCGAGTCTTTAGGGACCCAGACTCAAACGGGAGAAACGGGACTGTCTGGCTTCGGTCAGAGCGAGTGCAGCTTTCTCTCCGAGCTTTGCAGTGGGTGCTGGGACTCAGAGAGGCAGAGCCCCTGGGGACAGGACTGAGAGCCGCCATAACTGCTCTCTCCGGCCCACCCTGTTGATCCTGTGCGACCTGCCCCGCCCAAGCCCTGCACACAGGCATTTGCCGGATAGCCTCAGGCAAACGCCAGATTAGCACCTCCCTAGAGGACAGAAGTTCTCTCACTGCTGACACAGCTGATTCTCATAGCCACTTGGCCTGGAGGTCAAACCCTCCCTGGAATTAGCTACAACAATCAAGATTTAACTATAAGACTGCGAACAAAGACCACTAGGGGGTGCACCAAGGAAGCATAACAAAATGCGGAGACAAAGAAACAGGACAAAATTGTCAATGGAAGATATAGAGTTCAGAACCACACTTTTAAGGTCTCTCAAGAACTGTTTAGAAGCCGCCGATAAACTTAATGAGATCTACAAGAAAACTAATAAGACCCTCGATCTTATATTGGGGAACCAACTAGAAATTAAGCATACACGGACTGAAATAACGAATATTATACAGACTCCCGACAGCAGACCAGAGGAGCGCAAGAATCAAGTCAATGATTTGAAATGCGAGGAAGCAAAAAACACCCAACCGGAAAAGCAAAATGAAAAAAGAATCCAAAAATGCGAGGATAGTGTAAGGAGCCTCTGGGACAGCTTCAAGCGTACCAACATCAGAATTATAGGGGTGCCAGAAGATGAGAGAGAGCAAGATATTGAAAACCTATTTGAAGAAATAATGACAGAAAACTTCCCCCACCTGGTGAAAGAAATGGACTTACAGGTCCAAGAAGCGCGGAGAACCCCAAACAAAAGGAATCCAAAGAGGACCACACCAAGACACATCATCATTAAAATGCCAAGAGCAAAAGATAAAGAGAGAATCTTAAAAACAGCAAGAGAAAGAAACTCAGTTACCTACAAGGGAATATCCATACGACTGTCAGCTGATTTCTCAACAGAAACTTTGCAGGCCAGAAGGGAGTGGCAAGAAATATTCAAAGTGATGAATACCAAGAACCTACAACCAAGATTACTTTATCCAGCAAAGCTATCATTCAGAATTGAAGGTCAGATAAAGAGCTTCACAGATAAGGAAAAGCTAAAGGAGTTCATCACCACCAAACCAGGATTATATGAAATGCTGAAAGGTATCCTTTAAGACGAGGAAGAGGAAGAAAAAGGTAAAGATACAAATTATGAACAACAAATATGCATCTATCAACAAGTGAATCTAAGAATCAAGTGAATAAATAATCTGATGAACAGAATGAACTGTTGATTATAATAGAATCAGGGACATAGAAAGGGAATGGACTGACTATTCCTGGGGGTGAAAGGGGTGTGGGAGATTCGGGAAGAGACTGGACAAAAATTGTGCACCTATGGATGAGGACAGTGGGTGGGGAGTGAGGGCGGAGGGTGGGGCGGGAACTGGGAGGAGGGGAGTTATGGGGGGGAAAAAAAGAGGAACAAATGTAATAATCTGAACAATAAAGATTTAATTAAAAAAAAAAAAAAAAAAAAAAAAAAAAAAAAAGAATTATGTGAGTAAAGAATATGAATATTCTTAAGCCTCTCCCTTAATTATGCCAGTTAGTCTTTCAAAAAACTTGTATCCTCATTATTTATGGATTCCACATTTATAAATTCACTACAATAGTCCGCCCTTATCCATGGTTTTGTCTTCCTTGGTTTCAGCAATCACAGTCCAAAAATATGAAATGGAAAATTCCAAAAATAAACAATTCATGAGTTTTAAATTGTGCACTGTTCTGAGTAGCATGATGAAATTTTGCACCACCCCACTCAGTGCTTCCCTGGACATGAATCATCCCTTTGTCCAGCATCTCCATGCTGTCTGTGTACTTGCTACCTGCCCATTAGACATTAGTAGCTACCTTGGTATCAGATCTGTTAACAAAGAGCCAAAGACACCACATTCACATAACTTTTATCCTATCTAATAATAGACAAACATGGTAATTGACCGTACCTTTGCTACACCTCCCATTGGCTAATCAGCACGATACGCAAATTAGCCGCCAACAAAGATGGCGGATAATTTGCATACTGCAGGCAGGGCAGGCCAGCGCGAGCTGCCATCCGGGCCCCCGTGTGCCACCTAAGCCCTGCCCCGAGCTGGGACTCCCCTGTGTGGCCCTGGGCGGCGGGGCTTGGCAGCGCAAACTCGCCGCCTAAGCCCCGCCCCCAGCCAGGACCCCTGTGTGCGGCCCTGGGCGGCGGGACCCTGGGGCCGTGATCGTGATCGTAAACTGGGCCGCAGGCAAGGCGGCCCCCCGGGACCCAGGAAGCCGTTGGCGAGGTCTGCAGGCGAAGCGGAGATCAAGCTATGAGGGGGAGGGTGGGGGGCAGAAGGAGCTACAGGAGCAGCTCTGGCCGGAGACTGAAGACTCCCGCCAGAGCGAGGAGCAAAGACTGAAGGCTCCAGCCACAACGAAGACTGTGTCCAGAGCGAAGATGGAAGGCGGTGGCCAGAGTGAAGGTTTGGGTCCTGGGTGCCAGAGGAAAACTGGTGCTGGCAGCCAGGGGAAAGAAGGCCTATTGCACGAATCTTCGTGCAACGGGCCTTTAGTTATAGTATATTGTTATAATTGTTCTATTTTATTACTGTTGTTAATTATTTATTTGTCTATTTTATAAATTAAACTTCATCATAGGTATGTATGTACAGGAAAAAACATAGTATATATAGGGTTCAGTACTACCTACAATTTCAGGCATCTACTGAGGGTCTTACAACATATCCCCCGTGGATAAGGGGGGGACTACTGTCCTTATTGTAATTTATTTGTAACCCTCAAATCAGTATCAGCAGTGCTTTTGTGGTCATTCTGGACATGTACATGTCAGAGCAGTGAAAAGTCTGAGTTGCTCGAGGCACACATTCGCAGTTGAGGTAGATCAGAGCAATACTCTGCCTTCTTATCTCAGCTCTCATACTGTAAACAAGCATCTTTTTCAGCCTATTTAGTGTCATGTTTTCCACATTTTTGTCCTTTTTTGTTGGTGATTTCATTGTTTAAAATAGCCCCCAAGTGTTAAGTGTTGTCTAGTGTTCCTAAGCACAAGGAGGCTGTTACCTGCCTTATGGAAAAAATGTATTAGATAAGCTTCATTCAGGCATGAGTTAAGAGTGTGCTGGCTGTGAGTTCAATATTCAGGAATCAACAATAGAGGGGTAGGAAAAAGTTGTACAAATAAGTAATACAATAATAAGAATATAAGAATAACCTTTTCACATCCACAACTGTAAAACTACTTTTGCCCACCCCTTTATATTAAATAAAGCATCTTGAAACAGAAACTCACATAAAATAAGGTTACATACTGATCAGCTGACAAAAATGTTGTGACCACAGGTTCACAAAAAGCTAACCCTCTATTTCCCCTAGGAACAATGATTCAGTATTCACTAATTCAGTATTGGCAGCAACTTCACAGAACACACTACTATCAATAACAAGAACTGATTGTACCTTTAACATCCCCACCAAAAACATAGGAAATTGTCAGTAGTGGGTTAAGTGGTTCCTGAGCACTGGAGATTTAACATTTGTAGATTTTAACTGTTCTAAACCAAATTTATGGGACTGTGACAAGTTGAAATTTGCAATTTGACTGAGGCACGTATATGAACCAATAATAATGGTGCTGGTAGTGTCCCTAACAGCGAATGAATGGTTATATTTGCTATCTGAGAAATTCATCAAGATCTCTGGATATGTAATTTAAAAATATCAAATCTACCACAGCTTTGATCATTTGACATACAAAAATGGTATCCCTGTTTTACTTTTCATCTCTCTGGCTGCTCAGAATTTCAAGGTATGAATAAATGCTCAGGCACAGGCCTGCACTCCCTGCCACCTCCTACCTGCTGTGGCGGCTGCTGCTGCTGCTGTGGCTGCTGCTGCTGCTGCTGCTGTTGTTGCTGCTGCCGCTGGCTGGCTTTCTGTTTGGCACGACGCTCGAGGAACTGCTTGGCAAACTCCTTGGCCTCAGAGGTGTCTCCTAAATAGGCCCTAATATAATCATGGACCTCATAAGGAGATTCTACTTCTTTCAGGAAAGAAACAAATGTGGGAACTGCAACATGAAAGGGGAAAAGATGTAAAGAGTAATAATGAAATATCACATAACAAAAAATCAGCTTCAGTTTTTAATATACTGTCAACTCAACCCAGACACTGATGACGGAAACTTAAAAGGTACATAGCTATTGTATTAAATAGTCCTTAATCTACTTTAGAAATTAAAAAACAACAACATCATTGCAGTACCTCAAATTATCTAAAATGGACTAGAGTCAAATAAAGACATATCACACATGCTTAGTTTTACTAAACATTATGTCAATTGAAACAACTGCTTGCCTAAGACTGAAGTCATCTGGGTATTCATTTTTTAAAAATTCAAATAATACTTATTAAGTGCCATGATATGTACCAGACACCTGGACAGATACTAAAGACACAGCCATCCCCTCCTTTCATGTAACTGAGATGTCATATGTTTAGAGAGAAATCAGGCATTGTAGTGTAGGAGAAAAGCACAAGTGTGAGAGTTACACAGACATGGGTTTAAAACCTGCTGGCTGTGTGACCTTGATGAGCGTCTTAACCATTCTGAGCCTCTGTTTCCTAATTTATAAAATGTAGGTAACATCATCTACATTGTAAAGGGAGCTTATAAAATTGCTGCAAAAATTAAATAATTGAGACAACGTACGTTAACCCCGAGAGAGTGCCTAGCACATCGTAGGTGCTTAATGGATGGTAGCCATTACTATTATTTACTACTTTTTTTTTCTGGCTCTTTTAGAACATTAGATATTATTACAATGTTGCAAAGACCCATTCAGTCCCTTTAATGCTATGTTTTTAAAGATCCTTGGTTTTAGATAAGACACATCAGAGGTGGACTGGTTTAACGTGGTCTAGTAACTATGGGAATTCCCAACACCAAGCTGACCAGTCTGTGTTCAAACATTTGTGGGTGAGGGAGAGACTCACTTCTACATAAGGCAGAAAATTCTCTTTGTGAACAGCTAACAATTAGCAAGTTTTTCTTCAAATTGTCCTGAAACCTTTTCACTTCCACATACTGGTCCTAGTTTTATGCTATACAAAATTAAGTCTACTTTCTCTGTCACACAATTCCCATCCCACCCCCAAGGCAGGAAGGGAAGAGCTCAAACATCACCTCAACCTCTTCTTGCCCAGGTTGACCTTTGTCCTCACCACAACAGTTACCTTCCTTCATACTTGCCCAGTTGGCACTGTCCTTCATAAAATGATCAGTAAGGAACTATGACCACTTCTGTCATATACACCATAAGACAGCCAGAGATAGCATTTACTTTTTGGCAACCTCTGATAATCTATTTGAGCACAGTATTATAGGGCTTCTGTCACAAGTTATATACGATTAAAGAGCCACGTTTTTATGGCAGGTGCAGGACTTGACCTCCCTTAGAACATTCCAGTTTGCCAACCTCTTTGTGGGTCCTGCTCTGCCATCCCACATGCTAGGTTTCCCTCCCCAATTCTTACCATCCAAGTTATTTGCCGTATTAAGGGCATGAAGCATCTGTTCACACCATTGGGTAAATCCATCTTGGGCTTTATTTACTCCCTGAAAGAGCTTCAGCAACTTTTCTTCTTCTTCTACTTTCTTATTCTGCCGGTTAGACACACCTACAGATTTACTAAAGCAAAACAATAGGGCAATATTATATTCCCAGAAACTGTTACTATATGATTATACTACAACACCATAAATAATGTTTTGGCAACACTGGATGGTTATCCAATAATCCAATGCTTGGCTCCAAAAATTCAAATATTTGGATTTGGGGTAGGATAGGGTTTACTCAATACCCCTTTAAAATCTAGTCTCAGCAAATACATTCTAGTTTGTGAATACAGGGCTTCTTTTCAGAGAAATGATTCAATTCTTCCTATGTGTGCTATGTTAATTCTTTAAATTTTGCTAAGCCTCAGTTTTCTCATCTGTAAAATGATACTAATATTTCTTTGGGTTATCAAAGGGAATAAAGATATTACACACAAAGGTCTAAAAGCACAGTCCTCTATGAGTTGGCAGATATTTAGCATCCTATTCGTAATTTATTAGGCCCTCAATTGAGAAGAAACAATCTGACAACACTACCATTTATTAAGTAGCTGCTATGTGCCAGGCACCTTACTAACTACTTCACATGTATTCATTTAATCTTTACAACTATACACATGAAGTTATTCTTATCTTCATTTTACAGATGAGGGAACTGAGGCTCAAGGTCACACAGCTAAGTGCTAGTGCTGGGATTTCAGTTCATGTTTCACTTAACACTAAAACCCATGCTCATTCAACAACATTATATATTGAGGAAAGAAAGATGAAGGTGAGAGATAACTAACATCATAAAAATAAACAGGTTTAAGGCCATTACAGAAGTGCTTATTATACTTATTTTAGTATAAGTAACTTAAAATATATATATATTTAGAAAAAAACATTAAGATCTAGAGAATATCTTGGAAAAATGTTCAACAACAACAAAAATATAATATACCTAATATTTACTAAGTGGTTACCATGTGACAGGCAATGGACTAAGTGCCCAGCAGTGGGAGCCCCTAGGTCACCAAACTAGAACCTCATGTGCTTAGACACAGATGAAAATAAGCAGAAACTAAGTAACTAGCTTTCTCTGCCCACCCAATATCCCAATTCCCAAGCGTCCCTTCCCCCAGCCCATCAAGGAGTATAGGTTTGATCATTTTGAGCCCTACCTGAGACTGGCGTTATTTTTGTTTTTATTTGTTGAGTTCCTAGGTCCCACCTCTTTCACTGCATCATCCCAGAATCCCATGTTGGAGTTTTTAGTGTCAGCATTACTCCAGATGCTACTAACTAGGTCAGATGACCACTGGTTGGAAGGACCGGTATTTATAGAGCCCCAAACAGAATTCCCAATGCTGGTGTGCAGGTTGGAATGCTGTTAAAGAAAAAGAAACAAATGATTACAGTTAACAATATGAAAAAAGATAAAAAGAGTACACAAAAGCCAGAAAAGAGAAACTCACAACACCCATCCTCAGAATGACAGCTCGGGAAAATGAACCCACCGTACTATTCCGGGCTCTGTTTGGTTGCTGGTGTTGCTGCTGCTGCTGCTGCTTCTGCATTTGCCTGGCTTCCTCCTGTTGTATCTCCAGGAGCGACTTGGTGGTGCCTGCGGGTTTGCTGACATTCCCCCAGCCTGAGAGTTTCTGCTGCTGCTGCTGTTGCTGCTGCTGCTGTTGCTGCAGAGCCTTCATCAGCTCCCTCTGCTGGCGCCTCTGTTGCTGCACAGAAATGGAAGCCAGCTTAAGATTCCAGTTTCAAAAATAATTGTTACACATACCCAGTATACTAACTGGAGTGCAAATATATAGTAGCGATACCAAATTAAACATCTGACTGCTAAAGCTACTAAGAGGAAATAAGAAGATCAAATGCAGAATTGCTTCTTAAAAATTAAGTAGGGCTTCTGGTTAAGCATAGAAATGAAACACATGCTTATTTCCTAAAGCCCTACCAAAATGACAGAAAAAAAAATTTTTAAGTACAAACCATAAGGACAAAGAGAACAAAGCTGGAAAGCAGATAAACAATGATAGCCAATGTAAAAGACCCAATAAGTTGAAAATTAAGTAAAGGAAGCTCAGAAATGAGTTAATTCATATAGAAAGCTTGGGATAGAGGCATGGATATCTCAAACAGAGGAAGACTGGCTGAAGGTCTATAAAAAGCAGTAATGAGACTCCAGACTACCTGCCCCACCCCACCCAATACAACTGGGCAGCTCTCTCTCCTTCTCCCTTCTTCTCTAAAATCAATTTAAAAAAAGAAAGAAAAGAAAAACAGAATAGCTGCACATCAAGCCCTGAGCATCCAGATTTGAATAGACTGGAGGGTCCTGAAAAGGCTACCTCCCAGGAAAGAATAAAATAAAATTATCTTAGGCCTCCCTACATGAGAAATATCTATTGAGGAGCATTTCATACCTTTAAAAAAGTAAACGAAGATTTATGGTTCAAAGAAAATATAAATGAAGCAATGCCTAACTTGTGATAAAAAGATGACCAAGACCTGTGATTCTCTGATAACTACTATTATTTTTCACTCAGCAGAGACCAAAATTATGGAACAATTTCTAGCCTTAAAAGTTGATGATATACTCTGCTATGTATCCATTTGTTGATAAGCTTTCTAAAATTTTATTTATTTTTTATTGATTTCAGGGAGGAAGGG
Organism: Myotis myotis; assembly: GCF_014108235.1. NCBI lineage: Eukaryota > Metazoa > Chordata > Mammalia > Chiroptera > Vespertilionidae > Myotis > Myotis myotis. The sequence goes on along the minus strand of NW_023416390.1, from coordinate 32,148,870 downwards.
AAAGGAAGAGATAGAAACATTGATAAGGGAGAATCATTGACTGGCTGCCTCCTGCACACCCCACACTGGGGATTGAGCCTGCAACCCAGGCATGTGCCCTTGGCCGGAATCGAACCTGGCACCCTTCAATCCACAGGCCGACACTCTCTCCACTGAGCCAAACGGGCTAGGGCTGTTGATGAGCTTTTTTAAAAAAGAAATGATTTCAGGTTAAGTTCAGTCTTTATCTGAAGAGGGTGGGAAATAAGGTAATTTTAAAGATGAAATATTTTAACCCATTTGATGAGGTTAAGCACACTACATGGTGAATATGTAAAGACAACTCCCACTTCTCTTTGTGCACCCATGGCCTTCAGTAAATGATACTACTCAGCTCTAAAATGACAGCTTGCATTGTAACAAACTGACTACTCTGCCTTCAATCATATCCACATACACACTTTTTTTAAGACTCTGTACTTTATGCTACCTTTTCAGAGGCCTTTCCAGATTGCACTAGCTAAAATTAGACAACCAATCACTACCATTAACAACTTTTATTGTCATCTCCTCTCAATTAGAGGGTAAGCTTTATAAAAAGCGGAGAATTTTGGCCCTACCCAGTTTGGCTCAGTGGATAGAGCATCAGCTTCGATTCCAGTCAAGGGCACATGCCTGAGTTGTGGCTTGATCCCCAGTAGAGGGCATGCGGAGGCAGCCGGTCAATGATTTTCTCTCATCATTGATGTTTCTCTCTCTCTCTCCCTCTCCCTCCCTCTCTGAAATCAGTAAAAATATATTTAAAATAAAAGAAAAGAGAATTTTGCCTGTTTTGGATTCAGCTATAATCTTAGACTCTAACTGTAACTGAGTAGGTACTCAGCAAATATGGGAGGGATGGATGAATATATGGCATATTGAACCAAACCATTTTACTTACTCATTTTCTCATATAAAGAACTGTATCCCTCCCCTCCATTTCTTCTTTCATTCTTTTATATCCTTACTATCCTAAAGATATCAACTTACAACTACTACGGGATACAGACTGACAAGCAGAGACTTAATTTCTCATATTGGCATATTTTACGGTTTTCTAGGAAAGTCAAAAACCCAACACCCTACAGAAGAATGTATTCTGCATTCTAAAATTCAAATTTACAATTGGATATCTGCATAGAACTCACAATGCTGAAACACCATGAGTTATTCTCTTAAGAACTACATTAAAATAATTAAGATAACTGGATATTTGTTATCCAATCTTAGTTATTCTTATTAGATCCTTATTTGCTAGAATGACCAAATTGTAAGCTAAGGAGTTTAATAATCAACACGCAATTCAGACACACAGCAATCTGACAATAATAATTATCTTCACTAACCCAGAATCACACTAGCTAATCTGTAACACTGTTGGACTGGACCACATTTACTTTTGAAATTTACCTCTTCCCGAAGTTGCCGTTCTCGTTCCTCTTCCAGTTTTTGGATTTCAGCCAATGACAACGTTGCCTGGGACTGACATGCTGTTGTATTGGACTGCTGACCCCACGTTGAAGAAGAAGGAAGCTAACAGAAAAAGAAAGCAGAATACTGCATGAGGAAATGTGGACAGGAAACAGGCACTAATGTATCGTGTACAAACAGAACATTCAGACTCCCCGTGCAATACTTTTACACACTATTCTCCAACTTGGTTTCTTTTAAATTTTCTGTCACTACTCCAAACGTAAGGTTATTTCAAAACAACTTAAAATATATACGATACACTTTTATTTGCTCTACCATTTGGGGATTGCCAATTTGTTATGTCTAGCATTGACATATACAGCAATATACAGACATAAAGGGAAACAAATAAACAAAGGTAACACTAAATTTTTAATCCAAGGAGGCAATTAGAGCATGATGTGCGACTTTCCAGTGAAAGGGGTAAGGACAGATTTCTGCAGGGAGAGCTGAAGTGGACAGCTAATGGAAGACACCAGGCATAGTTTTCAGTCTTTTATGAAAGTCATTATTAACCAAACTGTAGCTTCTAGTCCTGAGCACCAAGCAGCTTTTAATCAATAACTCTATTTTCCTATCCCTTAAAATTATGGACTAAAGTAGAGTGTAAATATATGGGTTCTAAATACCTTAGCATTCTCAAAAGCATGATTATTGACCAGCCAGAGTGGTTCAATTGGTTGAGTGTTGTCCCATGCACTGAAAGATTTCCAGTTTGATTCCCGTCAGGGCACATACCTGGGTAGCAGGTTTGATCCCCACTCAGGGAGTGTACAGAAGGCAACCAGTCAATGTTTCTCTCTCACATCAATGTCTGTCTCTGTCTCTCTGTCTCCCCCTTCCTCTCTCTAAGCATGTCCTCAAATGAAGATTAAAAAAGAAAAAAAGTCTGATTATTCTAAGAGAATCCCTTGGTCTCCTAGGCAATAAAATTATGCATCCAAATTGTGAGACATCTTATGGTTCTTAAAAATAAAATACAAACCAGACTTAAAACATTTAATAAAAATAATACGTGAACATGGATGAAAACAAACAAAATGCCCCAAAGCCGCCGCCGCCGCCGCCACCACCACCACCACCACCACCACCCCCACCCCTACCCCCCCCACCCCAAAACAATGGCTTCTTAGCAGAAATCTCTACAATTGGAGCTTATAGGATAAGGGTATAAACAGTTACAATTGCCATTGATATTACCAAACAGCTAGCCAAATGAATAGCCTTAACACTACTGAACAGCATGAATCAATTCGTAACAATTTTTGGCCAATGTGATAGGTAGTAGGGGCATTTCTCTCAAAATGCGCCAGTCCTGAGGTGTGGGAGGAGTGCAGAGGGAAACTAAGAGAGAAAGATGGTGGACCAGATAACCAAAATTGAGCACAAACAAATGCTTTTTCTCCATAAGAAATGATCTACTTGGAAGGTGCTATCAAGATCAAATAAGGCATTAGATCTCAAACCTGGTAGCATCACATGGGAGATCCTGTAAAAATGTAGATGCCCTGGCCCCACATTTGATGAACCAGAAGAGCCAAAGGTCAGGCCAGAGAATCTGCATACTTTTGCAATTAGATAATAGCCAGTAACCACAGATGTCTGAAATCCTACCCTGCACTGAAAGGTCACACATTAGATTCCCGATCAGGGCACATGCCTGGGCTGTGGGTTCAATCCCTGGCCAGGGTGCATATGGGAGGCAACTGATTGATGTTTCTCTTTTTCTCCCTCTCCCTTCCTCTCTCCCTAAAATCAGTAATAACATATTTTTAAAAACTAAAATCCCAGTGTATGTGTCACCCCATAGTACCCTGGAACCAGCCCCACACCCCCTTCCCCTCCTCTTACGAAGAACCTAGGCCAGTGATGGTGAATCTATGACATGCGTGTCAGAGGTGACACACGAACTCATTTTTTTGGTTGATTTTTCTGTTAAATGGCATTTAAATATATAAAATAAATATCAAAAATATAAACCTTTGTTTTACTATGGTTGCAAATATCAAAAAATGTCTATATGTGACATGACACCAGAGTTAAGTTAGGGTTTTTCAAAATGCTGACACGCCAAGCTCAAAAGGTTCGCCATCACTGACCTAGGCCCACACCAGGAAGAGATACACAACCTCCTGAAATGACCTATTTCCCTTTCAGGCACCTCTGAGATCCTTCCCACTGCTGTGCCAAAATATACTTCAGTGTACTTTTTGCTCGTGATTCACAGGTCTGCTCTCTGGAGTAAAGCAGAACAAATCTAAATTTTCACATGACAGACAAATGTCTGCAGATAACTAGCATTTTCCTTAAATCTTATCTGTACATAGGAAATAATATCCCATCACTCCATCAACATTGCCTTAGGACATTTTCCAGTTCAACCAACATCCTGTACAGCCCACTCAGAACTGCATTTTACTAATCATGCTTTTCAGAACAATTCTCTTCCAAATCAGCAGCAAATAGTAGGGAATTGGGCATACCCCTGAATGCCTACTATCCTTTGTCAATTTGTTTTATTTACTTTTTTCTGCCCTGACATTGCTATCTTATTTTCAACACTATTTTTTATTTTAAAAAAGATTGTGTTCACATCCAGTATGATAGCACGAGGAGCTCTGTAGACCCAATTCTTTAGCAAAACCGGTGGAAAGTATTTTTTTCAAAATAACTTAAAGATTTTGGGAATGCTCCCAAGGGAATACAGCAAATGAAACATTTCAAGAAAAGCTGCTAAAACTTGGTTAAGAACAGTCTGTGGTACTTATACCAATACCCCTCTCTCCCAACTCCCAGCTCCATCAGACAGAAACTCCATTCCAATGAGTGGAGCCAGGGACACAGGCCTCCCTCTGCCCCTCAGCTGCCAGTCCATTGGCTGGCTTCCTGGAAAGCACATCAGCAATTCTCATCCTAACTCCAGCTACCTGATGCAAAGGCGGTTATAGGCCAATACAGCTGAGAGGTGGGGTCTCCCTCCTCATGCTTATCCCTCCTCATAAAATGGAAACTACTAAGACTACTAGGGCTCTGATTGCCACTGCCCTTACTGGAAAGGCCACCATGCCACCAGGAAAGGCAAGCTAAAAAGACCTAAAGCAGTGGTGTCACTCAGAGAAAAGCACCCCATTGTTCCCAGCCCCAGAGCTGTGACTCAGAGATTTTGCTTGGGAGTGAAGGTGGGAGGAACAGACTGGAATATGGAGAGCTCCAGGCCTCTTCCCAAAGGAACTGACTTCATTTGCAACAGCGTGGAGAATGAGGAGTTTGAGCCAGGAACACTTTCAAAAAAACAGTGAAGGACGAGGAGAAAGGCAACTGGGAGGAAATGGGCAGATTTACTGGAGATAGAGACTGACCTGTCTACCACTACTTGGTCTCAGAGAACCAATGAAAGAGTTGAAGGAAGTTATCCTGGGGTCAGAACTAACTTCAAATATTGACCTCAGGAAACAGCTCTTCAAAGAAGCCAGAATTTGATCGGATCAGTATGGATCAACAAGAAGCAACTTGTGCCCCAGGGCACTTTTGAGAACAATAGAGCAATCCAGCTGGCAACTAGTAGAGCTGAACAGCTGGATGTGGAAAAAGAAAATCAAAGAAAGGCCTGTTGAAATCAGTATTATCCCAGAGTGATTCTGGGCACACCCAGGGCTGTGCCCCAGAAGAGCATCAGCAGAGGCTTCACACAGTTGGGGAGAGTGGGACTTTACTAACTATTCTAGCCAGTCACAAAACAGTAATGCCTAAGGCCACTTGTCTCTCACCATACTGTATTCTAATTTCCTGTTTGTATATCCTGTAAGCCCCTTGAAGACAGGGGACATTGAGCCTTATTACTAACTACAGACTCCAGGTGAAGTTGTGCAGACCCTGCCATAAATCTGCTTGCCCCCTCCCAATCACTCCAGCTTCATCAACAGTTCCACTGCTTTCCCAGTCACTGAAGCTTACTAACTAGCAGCCACCCCAGCTTTGTCCCTCAGACCTAGACAGTCACTAAGTTTTGCTGAATGCTATTAATACAAGTCTGTCCTGCCAGCCCTTTCTATTCATTCTCACTACCACCATCATATTCTCTTTACTGGTCTCTCAGTTTTCTCTTTCTACAACTTCAAATAATGCTTTGAATACTCATAAAATAACACTTTGTATACATAACTTCAAGTCAGCTGCCTTTCAAGCTCTGTATGACAGTTCCTATTTACACATCCAAATGTTTTTATCTTGAGGGGAGGTATCTTCTCTTATTCACCTTTACCTCAGAAGTGCTTTACTGCTACAGTAGACACTCCAATGAGCTGCATTAAATTTATGAAACACATGCCCTGGCCAGGTGGCTCAGTTGATCGGAGGGAGCATCACCTGGAGCACCAAAAGGTGGCGGGTTCAATTCCCTGTCTGGGTATGTATTGGAGGCAACTGATTGATGTCTCTCTCCCCCTCTCTAAAATCAATTTTTAAAAATTAAAAAATTATGAACCAGAGATTTACTTCATTTTGCCTGTATCACTGCTAATGTCCTATCCTCTTTTATTTACTCTTCTCTTGTTTAAAGGCCTACACAAAGTACATGCATCATATTATGTTTTATTGATCAAACAACCATTGCAGTAAATTTAACATTGAAGAAAGCACACTATTTTACTGCCAGCATCTACCTAAGATGTTAGCAAGTAACACCTCGGGACTGGTGCCCAGGCTTTACCTTCATCTGTGCCAGCTGCTGCTGTTGCTGCTGCTGCTGCAGCCTCCGCAGAGCCTCCTGCTGCTGCTGCCGCTGGCGCATCAACTCCTTGTGCCGCTGGAGCTCCAGCTCCTTCCTCTTCCGCTCTTCCTCCTCCTGCCGCAGTCTGGCTGCCTCCTCTTCCATTCGCAGCCGGTTCTCCTCTAATCGACGCTGGGCTTCTTCTTCTTCTCGGGCCCATTTTGCAGCCTCCTCTTCCTTCCCAGGAAAAAGAAAAGAAAATTTAATTGTGTGGTGTGGTTTTTTAAAATCTGAATCACTTCTGAAGTGACAGAGAAAGTGATGATATAAGGTAGAGTTAAATACTCTTTTAAAATATATTTAAAGCAGCCACAAAGGCCTAGCATGCTTACAGGGTACATTTTCATTGGCTTGCCAGTTCTACATAAAAGGAATGTCACTTTGAATATTTGTGATAAGTACTGATCTCTAAGTGATCACCGCCAGCTGCAGGGAAGTCTCCTGGAAATTGTTCCAACATTGAGGCGAACTGCTGCCAGGACCTTGCAGGGATGTTGATGACCAAGAAAGTCTCAGCCAGGGCTGGAACCAGAGCAACTTTACAAGAGCACTTCATTCAGTCCCTGGCTCTCACCCATTGTGGCCCACAGGTTCCTTGGAAGAACTCTCCTCAACCCACCCTCCACCCCTCTGGCTGCTGGTAATGGCAGAATAACATGGTTGGACTAGAATTAGATAGTGCTAATTGTTGCAGAATCTTGGGACTTTATTAAGCAGCACTGAATTGTACACTTTCAAAGAATGAATTGAGGCACACCCTCAGGCAAAAGTTGTCAACTTGCAGATCTCACTTTTAGTTTTTAAAGAGTATGTCTTTGGATTTCTTCACTGGTGGTCTATTTTTCTGTTTGTTTTGCTTCTCTGATATTTAGCTCAGCTTTTATAATTACATGTGGGACGGTTATTACAAAAATAGGAAGAGCCAGTTAGGTCTCTTTTGGCAATTTTCAGCAACCTGAAGAAAACAGGCTATCTGAACACTTTCTTCATCACTAATTCCCAGCTTCAAGTAGCAATGAGAAGAGTAAACCATCTGGTTACCTGCTTGCGTAACAATTCTTCCTGCTTCCGCCTTTCTTCCTCTTCTCTTCTCCTCTCCTCCAGCCTCCTAAGAGCTTCTTCCTGCTGCTGCCTTTCTTCCTCTTCTCGCTGTCGCCTTAATGCAATCTCTTGCTCCCTCTGGCGTCGCAGGGCCTCTTCCTATAGTAACAAAGAAGTGTGTGTGTGTGTATGTGTGAGAGAGAGAGAGAGGGGGGGGGGGGGGGGGGGACTATGGGTCTCAATTAATATATGGCACATCATAATTTGAAAAGGAATAGGCTATGTGCCGCAAAGACTCTGTTAATAGCAAACATAAAAAGTACACAGAGTAGTCCAGGCATAGTGGCTCAGTGGTTGAATGTCGACCTATGGACTAGGAGGTCACGGTTCGATTACCACTCAGGGCACATATCTGGGGCATGCAGGAGGCAGCTAATCAATAATTCTCTGTCATCATTGATGTTTCTCTCTCTCCTTCTCCCTTCCTCTCTGAAATAAAATATATATGTTTTTTAAAAGTATGCAGAGTAAACAGTATATATGTAAGTTCAGAAGAAGATACATTAAGAGTTAAAATAATTTGTGCCCTGACCTGGTGGTTCAGTTGATTGGAGCATTGTCCCATGCACCAAAAGGGTTGTTGGTTCAATTCCCAGTTAAAGGGACATACCTAAGTTGCAGGTTCAATCCCCATTCGGGGTGCGTATGGGGAGGCAACTAATCATTGTTTCTCTCTTGTCTTCTCTTGTCCTCTTTTGTCTTCTCTTCTCTCCCCCCCCCCCAGCCCTCCCCTTTTTATCTCTCTCAAATCATTAAAAACATCCTCGGGAGAGGATTAAAAAATTAAAATAATTTGTATTTAGAATATAAATAGCATTACACTGTGAAGTCTACCTTGGTTTCCACATTAGCTATATTTACCGATTACCCCTAGAAAGAAAGGGCCCATTAGGACATGGCCTTAGTTTTCTCCATTGGGACCATCAGCTCCAATTTTTTAATCAGCTCAGAACCTAAGGTATAGACAGATCAAATCAACACAGCTACCAAAAATGCTTGGTGAGGTAGGAATAAGTTCTCCAGTCAGCAGTACTGAGTAAAGTTATGTGTCCCAGAACAAAATAAGTATACAGAAAAGGGTCCCGTTGTTAAGTAATTTAGGAAATACTGAGCATCACAGAATTAAACAGATTTCCTTACTGCAATATTTCTTAGAGCCCTTACATGCTAATGTAGTAGTTCTAATCTAATCTCAGCATAGACTCTTTTGTTTTTCACAGAGTACCTCCTTGTGGCCAACAAGAAGTAGGAAATGTGAGGTAAAATCTAGACTTTGGGGCTATTACAAAGAAGATTCTTTCCATTGGGATCTTTAAAAATCCCAGTAGAAAATAGGCCAAGCACATGAATAGAAAATTCTGCAACTCCTCTCTCCCAAATACAAATGACCAAAAATCATGAAAAATATTCAATGTCACTGGTTATAAATACTTAGGCAAAGACTTGGTTACTTCTGATATCTAACTGGTTTATAAAACCCCAGGAAATATGCAAAAGAAATAAATTCTAATGTTTTACTTGGACTGAGGACTATCCCTCCAGTGGGTATTAGTGGACAAGACACTCTAAAAGGAAGTGAGTCTTCTAAGCTTCCAGTCCTGTTGTTGACCTTGGATAAACCATCTCTGTGAACTACAGCCTGTGAAATGATAGGAGTGAGCGAGCTACCCTGAAGGCCCTCCTTCAGCACTAGTTCTGTGGTCACAGTTCTCCGAGAAAGGGTTACCTGCTTCCTTCGGGCAAGTTCTTCTTCTTCCCGCCTTTTTCTTTCTTCCTCCTGCTGCCTTCGGAGAATTTCCTCCTGCTGTCTCCGGAGTTCTTCTTGCCTCTTTCGCTCTTCCTCTTCCCGTTTTGCCCTCATTTCTGCCTCTCTTCTCTCCTGCTCTAGCTGTGATTACACAAGAGTAGTCTTAGACAGTTGACTCATGCAAAGGAACACCTGAACATCACTGACCAGTACAATTGGGAGAAGCTGAAATGCGCAGGCACCACCAGTCACTCAGTTACTTCCACTGCAACGGGGTGATGAAGGCAGTTCTGTAAGAGCTCTAAGTTCTGATTTGTCTCAGTAATCAGAACAGTTTTAAGCTCTTCTAAATTGAGTGCACTCTTGGCCCACTTTCCCCTACCTCCTTGCTCCATACCACCTCTGCACCACATTTTCTGCATGTGGAAGAGAAGTAGCCAAGAGGAGAGTAACACAATTTTCTTGGGGAGTGGCCATTTCTTTGCTCATTCCACAAAAAGATTTTCTGATTGAAGATCTAACAAGGTAGCTCCAAAATTTCAAAAGCAATTTTGTAAAGCTACTAATGTAAAAATTATATAATTTTTTAAGATCTGAAGACAAACCACTTGACAAATTCTATCCTTCATAGTCCCTAAATACTAGTCAAATCTAGCAACCAGTTTCCAGTTCCATTGCCACAAGTATAGTTCTGGCTTTCATTTTCTCACCCACATTCCTAAGAGTCTCCTTATCTGGTTTCCCAGAATCCAGTTGTGCCCACATTCCCCAGCTCAACATCTAACCCCCCCCCTCCCCCCAAAAAATCACTCCCATTTAAACTAGTGGTTCCCAACATGAGGCACACGCCCCACAGGGGAGCAATTTGATTTTATCTGGGGGCACTAAGAAATATATACTCAACTCGAGAGTGAGTTATTAAGTGAATTTTTTGCATTTCTTATGGTTCTGGGATCTCATATACAGTATATAAATACATATTGTGACATATTTATGCATTTCAGTTCTCTGTTTTGAAACTTTATTTGCTATTTTTTCATATCACTTTGTATTATTTTTTTTTAACAGTTTCTTAGTGATTTCTTCCTCAGTACTTCAACTCTCCTTTTGTTCTTTTTCTCTTTGATGGATGTCATGTTCTTTGGAAGCTTCTTTAGACCAAGCTAATGGCTTTTTAGGCTTCCTCCACATGAATAGGAGTTCGCTTTCTGAATAAGAATTGTATGTCAGGGGCGGGGAGGGGGGGGGGCGCGCGCATTTAGAGATGCTTATGTGGGGCATGGCCAAAAAATGGTTGGGAACAACTGATTTAAACTATCCTTCACCCAGAAAAGAAATCCTGACTAACAGCATGTACAAGGATGCTCACGACTGGCCTGCCTCTTCTTTAGTTTCCTCTCTCATCATTCATTCCTCAGACGCATCAAGGGTCCAGGCCAGACCAAAGTACTTAGCTGTTTCCTTAGCCAGTATGTTTTCCTGCATTTCTGAGCCTTTACAGGGTTGTTTCCTTCAATTCCAATTTAAATGTTTCCCCCTCCTACTCTGTCAACCCAAAACCCTTTAACAGGGTTAAATCCTACCATCCTTCAAGTGAAAATTAACTCAGGTATTAGTGTCCATTGAAAATGTTGCCCAATTTCTGATTCCCCACCTCTCCAACTAGGTAGCCGGCCCATAATGTTTTCTTGAACCGCTTGTCTGTGTGTCATCACCACCCCCCGCCCCCCCCCCACACACACACGACTGCAAGTTCCTGTATTTCATTACCTCAGGGGACAAGACTGCATTAAGTATAAAATAGGAACAAGTCTCTCAGAGGCATGAAAACCTGGAAATCATGACAGTGATACTAAGTGTTGATAGATCAAGCAAGCTACAGCTCAAGGGTCTAATAGCCAAGTAGTGGATATTTTCTTAAGGTCTTAGTATTTGTAACAAGTGTATCTAACATGAATCATGAAATTAAAATATACAGATGACCATAATCATTAATGTGTCAACCAACCAATAATTTTTAATTGAATTGATTTTAACTTATAATTTTAATTCTGTTTAAGGTCTTTGGGAGTATATATATTCAAAGAATATGAATGTGCTTATACCAGCTAAGTAGCAGTAAACTAGAAGGGAAAAAATATATAGCTAGCTAAAGATACAGACATCAGTAAACAAATGCCTGTGTCCCACAACTGGAAAGGATGCACAATTGTGGAAGAATGAGTTCAGACCTTTGCAGCTTTGGCCTTCTCCATCTGTTGAAGCTGTTCAAGGGCAGGTCCTGGAGTCGTTGTATCAAGGGGAAGATCCCATACACTACTACCTTCCCAAACTATAAGACAACAAGGAAAAAAAGCGAGGATGTCAGGGCTTACATGCACAGTCACATATCCAGGAGCATAACAAAAAAAGCTACCCCCTGTCCCTGAATGCATGCACTAAGTGGAGAATGGGGTTAAGAAGGGCATAGCTGTGGAACTAGAGAAAACTAAGTGGTTGTACAATATTGTGAATGCATTATTCATTCATTTAAAAACAGTTAATTTTATGTTATATGATTTCAGTTCAATAAAAGAGAGAAAAAAAGAGAAAGGTATAGCTGGAGCTGGGCAAGCCTCTGGAAAGGCTAGGCAAGTCTCACAAACAACACTGGGTCCTGCTGACTGACTGAGAGAGTCAGATGTGGAAGTAAATAAACAGGAGAAGGTTCCTGAGTCTGTTTTCCTATTGTCAGCAACGTTTGCTGGCACCACTTTTCAGCATTCTCTATTCCCTACATTCCTTATTATAGTCTATTTATGGACTATAAATTATTGTCTATATAAAACGGAGTATTTGTAAAGAACCTTGACTGCATCATACTCAAAGAAAGAAGTTGTTTAATAAGGTACTTACAACAGTTTCCCCAAAACTGGAAAGTATTTTAACATCCTAACTATAAATGGCTTCCAAGAAAAAATAAAGTACATATAGCATGGGAAGGTGATGAAGAAGAGGGAGGATAATCAGTCCTTCTGCCACAATCCTCAGGGTCAATGTTTGTGAGAGAACTATGGCCTGAATAGCTCAATGGCTCTAAGAAAAATCCATCAATGCCCATGTTCCTGAGAATTTTCAACATAGACTATAACCTCTTGTAAGGACTACCCACTTCTGCAGAAATCAGAGCTTAAGAAACAGAAGTACTCCACCAATGGCAACTTTTAAAAAATCCCAGCCCCCAAAATGTTCTAATTTACTGCAAAGGGGAAAAAAAAAGAGAGAATGAGGTTAAGATGTTCACTTCAAAGCAGGCTTTTCTCTTCTCCAAATTTCTGGGTACCTGTAGGCTGTGAAGCTGTTGGCTGAAGCTCCCAGATAGAGCCAGTGTCTGGCACTGACACAGATCTAGTTACTGAGGAAATGACACTCTGATCAGATATTCTGCAAAAGGGAAATAAAAAGAACTTGTTCTTGTCATTTTGCCAAAATAAGGAGGGACGTCTATATTACTTATAGATTTTCCAGGTTATTTGGCCAGAAAACTCCATTGTTTTAACTAAATGGTAACACTACCACAGCATCTGGGACACAGGGAAGAATAATCACTCTCTGGACTACTAAGGTCTTAGCAAACACTGATTTCCAAATAATGGATATACCTACTATCTTCAAAATCCACAACATCTCAATAAACAGAGGCATGTTATAATGGAAAAACACACACTAAAAAACCCCATAGACTCTAAATCAAAAGATCTGTATTTTTGTTCTGTCTCTGAAGTTTTCTGTGTATTATGTCAACCAAGACCTCTAGCCTCTCAGAGTCCCAGTTTGCCCATCTGTAAAATGGACACCTTAGCACTTAACAGGATGGGTTACGGCTCAAAAGAGAAGTGTAAAAGGTTCTAATTAAACTGGACAGTAAGGTTTTAAAGAGCAGTGACAGCTCTTTGCAGAAGAAAAAATAAATATTACCCTAAATGATAATCAGAAATTAAACATAATTTCCTTTTCCTTTGACCGACCTTAATAACATTTGGGTTCTGGAAAATGATAACCCTGTGTGACATTGTTAATATCTTGAGATAGCTAGCACAGGTAAAAATGAGATTAAGCTTTTAGACTACAACTTTTTTGGTTGCTGGTTCCATAAGACTACATTGCTTCTCAAGTGTTATCCTCTGGTTATCATTTCCAATTTATTCTCTGGATAGACCAAGTAAATGCTTTACCTCCAGCCTAATTATTTTTAAAAACTATGTTCTATTTAACACACAACACCACACACTTTTCTGTGGCGTGTACATTTTTGATACCTAAGTTCACACATACCCATATTTCCTTTCTTCTCTTTATCTGATACACATACACACACACACACACACACACACACACACACACCCAGGGACACGTCATGGAATGACCACCAACCTCATCTTCAGAGCCTGGAACTGTTGGAGAAGAAGTGCCAACTGTTGCTGCTGCTGGGAAGAGAGGGCTGCTTTCTGATGTTGAGCCAAAACCTGTGCATACTGTTGTCTTTAAAAAGTAGAAAAAGTGTAACCTGTCTATCCATATTTAGTTCACTTTACTGAGACAATGAAAGACATGGTTCAATCTACCCCTCCCCAAAACCATCAGAAACAGCTAACAAATATCTATAATAATAAAAGCGTAATATGCTAATGCTAATTAGACCGGACGATCTTCTGGAGGGAAGCCCGGGTCCCGGGTGCCTGCCAGCGGCTGGAGGGAAGCCTGGCTCCTGGGTGCCAGAGGGAAGCTGGTGCCGGCAGCCAGGGGAAGGAAGGCCTACTCTTGCACGAATTTCATGCATCGGGCCTGTAAGTATTTTATAATTCTTCATGAGAACAATAGTCACACAGAAAACTCTATACTTCATTCTCGAAAGAACTGAACTTATAGATAACATGCTTTTGAAGGGGGGGAGGGGGGATAATGAATATAAAAAAACTGACAAATTCCTCAAGATGAAGAAATTTGCCAGTTTTTTAATACTTTAATAGTCTTATACCAGAAAACAAGTTAAAAACAAAACAAAATCAAATAGCTATTTCCACATGAAACACCCTTTGCAAAAATAAAATCACTTGTATAAAAATTCTCAAATTTGTTTTAACTGGGAAAATTTTAGGTAAAATTATTTTCCACTAGATCAGAGGTAGACAAGTTTTTCAGTAAAGCGTCAGACAGTAAATATTTCTGGCTTTGCAGACCATACGCAATTACTCAATGCTGCCATCTTTGTTCAAAAGCAGCCATAGGACAATATACACACAAATTGGTGTGGCCGTGTGTCCATAGAACTCTGCTTATAAAACAGGTAGCAGGCTGCCAACCTCTGCACAGATGACAGGCAATCTTAGCTCTTCTACAAAAGCAACACACAAGCTAAGTGATTCTGCCATCAGTCCACACCACATCTAACAGTATAAACTTTTACTTCTTTTCTGTCCTCTGGTCTATGTTTTTTCTCTGTAGCATTCAAAGTCGAGCTATTTAACAGGCACTTAGTTCTTAAATGCTTGTTGATTATTGCTTTTGGAGCTAATGAGCTTACAAAATTACAATACTGTGTTATCTTCTACAAACTTCTGGTATTTAAGAAAACAAAACTTAGTGGTAACATGCCACTAGGTGGGTGACTGAAATATCCTAAAACTTTTAGTTTTATGCTGTAAAAGGTGGAACTTGTGAGCAGATGATATCAAAGGCCTTTTTGGTGCTACAGTACACCCTCTCTAGTACTGCTCTTACTGTAGTACGAATTGCTGGTACTGAAGGTGCTGCATCTGATATAAGGCTGTGAGTTCCTGCTGCCTGGTCAGTCGCTCCTGGTCCAACTCTCCCTGAGAGTAAAGAAATGGGAGAAGAAATGCCATTGAATAAATTGCAAAGAACCTAAAAGCCATTTAACACATATATCTAAAAGCAAAATGAATCCCAGGTCTTCACTTCCCACTCCACCTTTACACCCAAAATACATAACTATAAAAACCTCAGGCATTTGTAAAAACTAAACAGTTCCATCTAGTGGAAGAAAGTGGTGTCTGCACTATAAGAGACTAGAAGCCTGGTGCACAAATTCGTGCACACTAAAGGAAATATTTTAGAGGAGGGCTCCAGGGCGTGTCCGGCCCATCTTGCCCAGTCCGTGGGAGCGTCTGCCCCTGGTGGTCAGTAGGTGTCAGAGTGACTGGTCAAACGATCCGACACTTAGCATATTGGACTTTTATTAGATAGGATTCCCTAAGGTGTGGGAAAGGATCCTTATTTCAGATGCTGTTTGCCCTCCCCTCCTGCCCTTGAAGCTGAATGTTGTACTGTACTCCAGTTATTACTATAACTAAAAAATGTATAATTCTTCTAATATTAAAAGTGATTTATAAATTTGTTAGATCAGGAATTATAGAAATGGGAGTAACAGAAAAGTGAAGTTATCTAAAGGATAAAGGAAATGGCACATAATACTGGGAGCCAATATGTAAGTATGTCTTAAGATAATAAGAAATATTTTTTTTACTATTTTTTATTGACTTTAGAGAGGAAGGGAGAGGGAGAGAGAGAGAGATAGAAACATCAATGATGAGAGAGAATCACTGATCAGCTGCCTCCTGCATGACCCCTACTGGGGATCAAGCCAGCAACCCAGGCATGTGCCCTGACTGGGAATTGAACCAAGACCTCCTGGTTCATAGGCTGATGCTCAACCATCAGAGCCACACCAGCTGGGAGATAATGAGAAATTTTAAGTTAAACACAGTATAAAAGAGCTCTGAAAAGTAAAACTCCTTAAACCCAAATTAGGTTTTTCTACTGCTATTACTACATCCTAAGTTTTACAAAAACAAGCTGTAGTAAAACCCTGGTTTTTTAGCTTATATTTCAAATAACATGGTCTGAAATTTAAATTTGAAAAGCTCAAAGTGAGAAAAATAAGGAAAGTATAAGATAACAGAAATACAGTAGTCCCCCTTATCCATAGTTTCACTTCCTGCAGTTTCAGTTACCTGTGGTCAACCATGGACCAAAAAATAGTAAATAAAAAATTCCAGAAATAACTTATAAGTTTTAAACTGTGTGCTACTTAAAGTAGCTACTTAAGTAGTATGCTGAAATCTCGAGCCATCCCCCTCTATCCCCCACAGGACATAACTCATCCCTCTGTCCAGCATGCCCACAAGGCAGATGCTACCCTCCAAGTTAAGTCACTTAGTAGCTGTCATGCTTATCAGATCGGTTGGGAGGTGGGGGGAGAGGGGTGCCACATTCACATCACTTTTATTACAGTATTCCTATATAATAAAAGGCTAATATGCAAACAGACCAAATGGTGGAACCGGAACCAAACAACCAGTTGCTATGATGTGCACTGACCACCAGGGGGCATGTGCAGAACATGGCGGGCATTGGCCATGGCCGGATGGTGGAACAGTTGAGCAGGGGCGCCAGACCAAGGCAGGAAGCCAGTCACTGTCATCAGGGTGAGCCTCTGGTGGTTACTGAAAATTCTTTGCTCCTGCACGCCATGGTCCCACCCAGTGCTCACACCTACTTCCAGCACCAGAGCCACCACTCGAACCCGCTGCCCATGCCTGGCGCCAGTCCCCATCACTTGGCTCCATCAGTGGATGTGAGCAGCAGGTGCCAGCCCTGATAGCCCTTGAGGGCTTCTCCACCTCCCCCTGCTCCTGAGGGGTGATCGGGCAGCAGCTGCCGCTAGCACCCACTGATGGTGCCGGCCTCACTCACACTGGTGCTGGAGCCGGCCCCAATCGCTCTGCACCGTCAGTGCATGGGAGCAGTGGGAGCGGGGCTGCCGGTGGACAGGGGACAGAAGGCCAAGGTGCGAGGGGCCAGGCAGGGGCACAGAGGATGGGCGGAAACCCACCCCTTGCCTATGGCAGCCTCGCGACCCACAGTTCCTTTCAAGATGCACAGATTCGTGCACTGAGCCCCTGGTATTATTATAACTGATCTGTTTGATTACTGTTGTTAATCTCTTACTGTGCCCAATTTATATATTAAGATTTATCATTGATATGTATGTATAGGAAAAATAAACATAGTATACACAGGGTTTGGTATTTTCTGTGGTTTCAGGTATCCACTGGGCGTCTTGGAATGTTTCCCCTACAGATAAGGGGGGGAATACTATAAAAGTATAAGGGTGACACAGACTAAACTTAAGCAAATCATTAGTGAATAGTTTATATCTTTATAGTTTGCAGTAAAACATCTGATAATTTCTTGGGCTAGGGATCATCTAAAATTAAAGCTAAATAAAAACTATGCTAAGATCATCTAAAATTTTTATATGAAATATAGGTTTCAAGGTACATTCATCATAAAAGTGAACTCTCTTATCAGTGCAAAGGCAAGAGCTGACAGGAAGCAGAGCTTCCCATGATTTTTCCCTTTAAGTGAGTCTGACTGAGGCTCAGCCCTATCACTGGAAGTCAGGAAATGGACTACAGAAAGTTTGCTAAGCTCCAAGTAATGATCTTTCAGCTCTGAAACACGCAAGATAAAAAACTCATCCCAATTCAGAGAAGGAAAATAAAGCTCAAACATGGTACATAAGTTAAATTTATACACAACAATACACTATAATTTTTCTTTGAATTTATAACAGAAATAATTTCCCTCACCCAGGAATATTTACTGCTCTTCAAACTATAGGTCTCAACCCATCAGTGGATTGTAAAATCAATGACTGGGTCAAGACTAACATTTGTATAAGAAGAAAAGAAATAGAACAGAAGATATGTGCATGACAAAAAATTTTTGTGAAATGCACAGAGAAGAGATTTAACTTTTTTTTAACTACAGGCCATGGTAAAAAATGTTTGACAGCCACTATTCTCACCTATGAATGCCCTTGGTAAGAAGTTGTATCTTACCCCAAGAAATCTAAGGCATTTCTATACATAAATAGTAAACTTTCAGAAAGAGAGACTAAAAAAACAATCCCATTTACCATCGCACCAAAAAAATTAAGCTACCTAGGAATAAACTTAACTAAAGAGGTAAAAGACCTCTACTCAGAAAACTACAGGATGTTGAAAAAAGAGATAGAGGAAGACATAAACAGATGGAAGAACATACCGTGTTCATGGATTGGTAGAATCAACATCATTAAAATGTCCATACTACCCAAAGCAATCTATAAATTCAACGCACTTCCCATTAAAATACCAACGGCATATTTCACAGATCTAGAACGAACTCTCCAAAAATTCATCTGGAATAAAAAAAGACCCCGAATAGCTGCAGCAATCCTGAGAAAGAACAAAGTAGGTGGGATCTCAATACCAGATATCATGCTGTATTACAAAGCCACTGTTCTCAAAACTGCCTGGTACTGGCCCAAGAACAGACATATAGATCAATGGAATAGAATAGAGAGCCCAGAAGTCGGCCCGAACCAATATGCTCAATTAATATTTGACAAAGGAGGCAAGAACATACAATGGAGTCAAGATAGTCTCTTCAATAAATGGTGTTGGGAAAATTGGACAGATACAGGCAAGAAAATGAAACTAGACCACCAACTTACACCATACACAAAAATAAACTCAAAATGGATAAAGGACTTAAAATGTACGACGAGAAACCATAACAATTCTAGAAGAATCCAAAGGCAACAAAATCTCAGACATATGCCGAAGCAATTTCTTCACTGATACAGCTCCTAGGGCACTTGAAACTAAAGAGAAAATGAACAAATGGGACTACATCAAAATAAAAAGCTTCTGCACAGCAAAAGAAACCATCAACAAAACAACAACAAAGCCCACTGCATGGGAGAACATATTTGCCAATGGTATCACCGATAAGGGTTTAATCTCCAACATTTACAGGGATCTCATGAAACTTAACAAAAGGAAGATAAACAATCCAATCAAAAAATGGGCAAAGGACCTATATAGACACTTTTCAAAAGAGGACATTCAGAAAGCCAAGAGACATGAAAACATGCTCAAAGTCACTAATCATCCAAGAGATACAAATCAAAATAACAATGAGGTACCATTTCACACCTGTCAGACTGGCTATCATCAACAAATCAACAAACGACAAGTGCTGGAGAGGATGTGGAAAAAAAGGAACACTCGTGCACTGCTGGTGGGAATGCAGACTGGTGCAGCCACTATGGAAGACAGTATGGAGTTTCCTCAAAAAACTAAAAATGGAACTACCATTTGACCCTGTGATCCCACTTCTAGGAATATATCCAAGAACCCAGAAACACCAATCAGAAAGGATATATGCACCCATATGCTCATAGCAGCACAATTCACTATACCTAAGATCTGGAAACAGCCTAAGTGCCCATCAGTAGATGAATGGATTAGAAAACTGTGGTACATCTACACGATGGAATACTATGCTGCTGTAAAAAAGAAGGAACTCTTACCATTTGCAACGGCATGGATGGAACTGGAGAGCATTATGCTAAGTGAAATAAACCAGTGAATGAAGGAAAAATACCACATGATCTCACTCATTCATGGATAATAAAGACCATTATAAACTTACTAGAGGCCCAGTGCACAAAAATTTGTGCACTCGGGGGGGGGGGGGTCCCCTCAGACCGGCCTGTGCCCTCTCGCAATCTGGGACCCCTCGGGAGATAACGACCTGCTGGCTTAGGCCTGCTCCCGGGTGGCAGAGGGCAGGCCCAATCCCTAGATGCAGCCCCTGGTCGGGCTCAGAGCAGGGCCAATTGGGGAGTTGGGGCACCGCCCCCTGTCATGCACAGAGCAGGGCGGATCGGGAGGTTGTGATGCCACCCTCAGTCACGCTCAGGGTAGGGCCGATTGGGGGGTTGGGGCACCACCCCCTGTCACACTCAAGGCAGGGTCGATGGGAGGTTGCGGCGCTACCCACTGTCACGAGAGAGCAGGGCCAATCAGGGGGTTGGGGCGCTGCCCCCTGTCACTCACAGAGCAGGGCCCATCAGGGGGGTTGGGGCTCCGTACCCTGTCACGCACAGAGCAGGGTCGATCAGGGGGTTGGGGAGCTCCCCCCCGTCACGCACAGAGCAGGGCTGATCAGGGGGTTGAGGAACTCCCCCCTGTCACAGAGTAGGGCTGATAGGGGAGTTGGGGCACCGCCCCCTGTCACACACAGAGCAGAGCGGATCAGGTGGTTGGGGCGCCGCCACTATCACACTCAGGGCAGGGCCGATGGGGAGGTTATAGCTCGACCCCGTCACACACAGAGCAGGGCCCATGGGGGGCGGTTGGGGCACCGCCCTCTATCACCCACAGAGCAGGGCCGATAAGGGGGTTGGGGCGCCGCCACTGTCACACTCAGGGCAGGGCCGATGGGGAGGTTATGGCTCTACCCTGTCACACACAGAGCAGGGCCCGTGGGGGGTGGGGGGGGTTGGGGTGCCGCACCCTGTCACACACACACAGAGCAGGGCTGATCAGGGGGTTGGGGCACCTTCCCCTTTCACGAAAAGAGCAGGGCGGATAGGGAGGTGTGGCCCCGCCCCCTGTCACACATAGAGCTGCAGGGCAATAAGGGGGTTTGGGCGCTGCCCCGTCACGCTAATCCCGGTGCCGGGAGGCATATTACCCTTTTACTATATAGGATAGAGGCCTGGTGCACGAGTGGGGGCCGGCTGGTTTGCCCTGAAGGGTGTCCTGGATCAGGGTGGGGGTCCCCACTGGGGTGCCTGGCCAGTCTGGGTGAGGGGCTGAGGGCTGTTTTCAGGCTGGTGGGTGACTGAAGCTCCCAACCACTCCTTTTTTTTCTTTATTCTGGGCCAGTTTTAGCTCTGAGGCTTGGCTCCAGTTCTTAGGCCTCAGCTGCTGAAAGCAGGTATCTGGTTTGTTGGGGTTCTATAATTGAAACACTGCTTCAACTCCAGCTCTGAGATCCCGGCTGGCTGAAAGCAGGTTTCTGGGGTTTTGTTTAGCTTCTATATTTGTAACAATGTTTCAAACTGCAAGCTCAGAGGCTGGCAGCGGCAGGCGGGGAATGTTGGAGTCCTCTGTCACTGAAGCAAGCAAGCCTCATGTTCGCTTCAAGCTGCGTGGCTGCCGGCCGCCATCTTGGCTGGCAGTTAATTTGCATATCACCCTGATTAGCCAATGGGAAGGGTAGCGGAGGTACGGCTAATTACCATGTTTCTCTTTTATTAGATAGGATGAACAAAAATAGATACAGAGGCATAGCTGCCTCAAACAGACTGTCAAACTGCAGCAGGAAGGCCAGGGAGGGTAGGGGGGCAGAAGGGGGGGGGGGCGGGTAAGAGATCAACCGAAGGACTTATATGCATGCATATAAGCATAACCAATGGACATAAGACACTGGGGGTTAGGGGAGGCCAGGGGATTGTCAAGGGCGGGGGAAAAAAGGAGACATATGTAATACCCTTTGAAATACTTGAAGCAATAAAAAAATAAATAAAATAAAGAAGTTGTGATAGGTTAACGCCGGAGATCGCTGCCTCGAACAACCAATTCAAAAATACACCTAAAAGACGGAACGGACATCATCCAGAACCACAGGAAGGCTGGCTGAGTGGAAATTCTACAACTAGGAGGAAAGAGAATATCATACCCAGACTCAGAGGAGGCGCAGTGCTGAAGTGAAATACTCAGGTGCGGAGTGCGTGCGGAGCGGGCTGGCGGCAGAGGGTGTGGTTATTGTTTTCAATTGGGAGGGAGTTTCAGACTCTGAGCTCCAGATCCGGGCGAGCCTCTAGGGACCCAGACTCAAACAGGAGAAGCAGGACTGTCTGGCTTCGGTCGGAACTCGAAGGCAGCTTTCTCTCCGAGGTTTGCAGCGGTTGCTGGGACTCCGAGAGGCAGAGCCCATAGGGACGGAACTGAGAGCAGCCATAACTGTTCGCTCCGCTCGCCCTGTAGATCCCCTGGGACCCGCCCCGCCCAAGCCCTGCACAGAGGCATTTTCGGGATAGCCTCAGGCAAGCGCGAGATTAGCACCGCCCTAGAGGTCCAGCACAGAAGCTCTCCCACTACAGACACAGCGGACTCTCATAGCCAGTTAGCCTGGAGGTCAAATCACCCCCGATATTGCCGACAACAATCAAGGCTTAACTACAACAAGACCGCGCACAAAGACCAGTAGGGGTTGAACCAAGAAAGCATAAAAAATGCGGAGACAAAGAAACAGGACGCGGAGAAACTAAGATGGCGGCATAGATAAACATCGGGAAATTGCTGCCTCCCACAACAACTTCAAAAATACAACAAAAAGACAAAACAGACATCATCCAGAACTACAGGAAGGCTGGCTGAGTGGAAATTCTACAACTAGAAGGAAAGAAAAACACAGTGAGAGCCAGAGGAGCTGCGGAAGTAAAGTGCAGAGGTACGGAGGCTCGCGCGCGCAGAAAGGGGCTGGAACCTGAGGACGCGGCTGTCTTTTTGAATTGGGAGGGAGTCACAAGCTCCCGACTGCTCTGAACTCCAGTTCCGGGAAGTCTCTGGGGACCCAGGACTCATATGGGGAGAAACTGGACTGTCTGGCAGCGGGCAGAACTCAGAACTTGAGGTCGGCTTTCCCTCAGAGGTGCTTGCAGCAATTACCGGGGCACTGAGATGCATGGCCCCTTAGGGCAGGGCTGAGAATCCACCATAGCTGCTTGCTCCGCCCTTTGATTCCCTGAGGCCCCGCCCCACCCAGGCTGCAGCAGAGGCTTTTGCATATGAATGCCCCGGCCCTTTGCAACCTGAAAATTACCTAACTGCAGCTGGGCCAGACAAACCCAGAACTTCCAAGAGAAGGCTCAAGGCCCCACAGCGGCTTGCATTGCTTCACAGCTGGGCCTCATCAGGGTACCTCCAAACTCCAAAAAAGGAAGGGGAATCTGCAGTTCTCTTCGTAGCTCCTGCTGTGTAACCTCAGGCAGAGGCTAAATTAGCACCTCCTTAGATACAAGAGCCAGTGTACCCAGTGGTCAGAGGGGGACCATCCAGATTACAACTCCTCAGATCCATAAGGGACACACTCAGGGTGCAGACTCAGTGAGCACCAAAACCCCACTGAAGCAAGTCTTGCCCAGAAGGGTGTCTTCAGCACAGAAGTTCCCCCACTGCAGACACAGCTGATTCTCACTGCCAATTGGCTTGGAGGTCAATTCCTCCCAGTGATCCTACAACAATCAAGGCATAACTACAATAAGACTGTGCAAAAAGCCCACAAGGGGGTACACCAAGAGTGTCCACCTCAGGTAACTGGGGAGGCTGAGACACTGGGCCCTACAGGACACCTCGCACACAAAACCATTCTACCAACACAGGGAAGCATAAAAAATGCGGAGACAAAGAAACAGGTCACAAATGACAGAAATGGAGGAAAGCAAACGACTGGATATAGAGTTCAAGGCCATGTTTATAAGGTTTTTCAAGAATTTTATGGAAACCACCGATAAATTTAGTGAGACCCTCGCTAAATCTAGTGAGACTCTCGAGGATATGAAAAAGGACCAACTAGAAATTAAGCATACACTGACTGAAATAAAGAATAATATACAGAGATCCAACAGCAGACAACAGGATCCCAAGAATCAAGTCAAAGATTTGAAATACAAAGAAACAAAAAATACCCAACCGAAAAAGAAAAAAGAAAAAAGACTCCAAAAATATGAAGATAGTGTAAGGAGCCTCTGGGACAACTTCAAGTGTACCAACATCAGAATTATAGGGGTACCAGAAGAAGAGAGGGGGAAAGATATTGAAAACCTATTTGAAGAAATAATGACAGAAAACTTCCCCTACCTGGTCAAAGAAATAGACTTACAAGTCCAGGAAGCGCAGAGAACCCCAAACAAAAGGAACCCAAAGAGGACCACACCAAGACACATCATAATTAAAATGCCAAGAGCAAAAGACAAAGAGAGAATCTTAAAAGCAGCAAGAGAAAGACAGTCAGTTACCTACAAGGGAGTACCCATACGACTGTCAGCTGATTTCTCAACAGAAACCATGCAAGCCAGAAGAGAGTGGCAAGAAATATTCAAAGTGATGAATGCCAAGAACCTACAACCAAGATTACTTTATCCAGCAAAGCTATCATTCAGAATAGAAGGTCAGAGAAAGAGCTTCACGGATAAGAAAACGCTAAAGGAGTTCATCACCACCAAACCAGCATTATATGAAATGCTGAAAGGTATTCTTTAAGAAGAGGAAGAAGAAAAAGGAACGCTTACCATTTGCCACAGCATGGATGGAACTGGAGAGCGGATAAATACCACATGATCTCACTCATTTGTGGAATATAATGAACAACATAAACTGATGAACAAGGACTGATCCAGAGATGGAGAGGCATTGATTGGACTGTCGGGCCTTGGAGGGAAGGTAGGGGAGGGTGGGGGTATGGGGGAAAGATCAACCAAAGGACTTATATGCAAGCATATAGGCCTAACCAATGGACACGGACAACGGGGGGGGGGGGGGGGGGGGGTGAGGGCATGAGGGGGGGGTAGAGGGTAACGTGGGCATAAGGACACATATGTAATATCTTAATCAATAAAAAATATATTTAAAAAAAAAAAGAAACAGGACGCAAATGTCAGAATTGGAGGATATAGAGCTTAAAACCACACTTTTAAGGTCTTTCAATAATTTTCTAGAAACTACCGATAAACTTAATGAGATCTACAAGAAATCTAATGAGACCCTCGATGTTGTGATAAAGAACCAACTAGAAATTAAGCATACACTGACTGAAATAAAGAATATTATACAGATACCCAACAGCAGACCAGAGGAGCGCAAGAATCAAGTCAAAGATTCGAAATGCAAAGAAGCAAAAAACACCCAACTGGAAAAGCAAAATGAGAAAAGAATCCAAAAATACGAAGATAGTGTAAGGAGCCTCTGGGACAGCTTCAAGCGTACCAACATCAGAATTATAGGGGTGCCAGAAGATGAGAGAGAGCAAGATATTGAAAACCTATTTGAAGAAATAATGACAGAAAACTTCCCCCACCTGGTGAAAGAAATAGACTTACAGGTCAAGGAAGCACAGAGAACCCCAAACAAAAGGAATCCAAAGAGGACCACACCAAGACACATCATCATTAAAATGCCAAGAAGTTGTATCTTATTCATCCTTAGATCTTCAGAACCTACCACAAGGCCTGGTACAGGCCCTCAACCTAGAGATAATGAATAAGTCAATTGTGTTTTCATTGTCGAAATCTGGTGTTCACAATGAGGTTTCTAACTATAGCTACTTTTGACTATGGCCAAGAACCAGACACTCCTATACTTGGAGAAGGAAAAGTACGGCACAGATCCAAAGCTCTCCAAGAGGAACTCTTTGGGGAAAGGGTCGGGAGCAGCTGAAAAGGAGTATTATTTCCCATTCAAAGGTTCTCCAGGACCACTATACAAGAGGGCTACCTTATGATCCAGTTTTTAGTTATAATACCAGTAGCTAATTTTTTTTTTTTTAATTCTCACCCAAAGATATATTTTCCATAGAGAAGCAAGTGCACCTGTATCTAATACATGTTCTGGGTGAGCTGTAAGGTACTTACCATATGAGAAGGGGGTGCAGGACCGGAAGAGAAGGGAACCCTTCCCCACATTTTCATGATATCACCAAGAGGTTGGAAGCTTTCATCACATGCTCTCTTCACCAATAAAGACATAGTAAAATAGCCAGCCTGAAACCATTCTGTCATCTCCTGATTATTGAAGGGACCTACAACACCAATTTAAAACAGAAGGGCAATAAGAATCCTTTCAGGCTAAAGAGGAAAAAAAAATTTTCTGTGTTTGATCCTCATCCAGAGGTAACAACTTGTTTCAGGTGGTACCTATCAAATAATTTTTAAGATAAACTTAATTCCTCTCCAAAGGTGGTGGAGAGGCTTTTAATAAAATACAACAAAAAAGATTTCAAAATAAGCCTTATGTCTACACATCCCAAATTCTCAGAAGTGCTGAGATTTTAACGAGCATATAGTCTCCATCTCACTCAATCTCTATAATTCATTTGTCAAAGAAGTATTTAATTAAACTGGAAAGAGTACTTATTAGACTCTATGTCACTTAGTAATACAGAATACAGATATGCAGGGCAGAATACATGCTTTTCTAAATTTTCATTTTCTGCCAGAGATTTAACCATTAGGGAAATGCAAATTAAAAACTATGAGATATCATGACACACTTGTCAGAATGGCTATAGTTAAAAATAGTCACATCATGCGCTGGCTGGTATGGCTGAGGTGGTTGGACGTCATACTGTATACCAAAAAGTTGCTGATTCGATTCCCAGTCAGGGCACATGCCCAGGTTTCAGGCTCGATCCCTACTAGGGGGCATGCAGGAGGCAGCCAATCGATGTTTTGCTCTCACATAGATGTCTCTCTCTTTCTCCCTAGAAATCAATAAAAATATTTTAAAGTAAGTAAATGAAAATATTTTCTGTAAAGAAAATATGGGTCACTCATAGATTGCTGGTGGGAATATAAAATGGTACAGCCCTTCTGGAAACCAGTTTGGCAATTTCTTAAAAAAAAAGAACTAAACATATAATCACCATATAACCCAGCAATTGCACTAGTGAACATATTTTATCTCACAGGACTAAAACTTACATTCACATAAAAATCTATCATGAATGTTTTAATAGCTTTATTATAATAGCCAAAATGAGGAACAACCCAGATGCCATTCATGTTAAACTATGATACATGCAGGTCATAGAATACTAAATTAAAAGAAACAAACTACTGATATATGCAACAAACTGAATGAATCTCGAGAAAATTATATTAAGTGAGAAATGACATCGACAAAAGGTTAAATACTGTATGATTCCATTTATATAACGTTCTTGAAATGACAAAATATAGAAATGGCGAACTGATCAGTGGTTGCTAGGGGTTAAGGAGGAGGAGAAGGGGGTGTGGATGGGAGGGGGATGGGTATGGCTATAAAAGGGCAAAGAAGGGATCCTATTGTTGAGACAGAAACACTGAATCTTGACTATGTCACTGTCTTGGTTGTGACACTGTACTACAGTTTTGCAAGAGGTTACCCTGGGGAAATCGAGTAAAAGGTATGTGGAATCTCCATTTTATTTCTTTTTAAAAAAAAATGTATATTTTATTGATTTTTTACAGAGAGGAAGGGAGAGGGAAAGAGAGTTAGAAACATTGATCAGCTGCCTCTTGCACACCTCCTACTGGGGATGTGCCCGCAAACAAGGTACATGCCCTTGACCGGAATCAAACTTGCGACCTTTCAGTCCACAGGTCAACGCTCTATCCACTGAGCCAAACCAGTTAGGGCTCCATTTTATTTCTTACAAGTGCATGTGAAGCAACAATTATCTCTAAGTAAATTTTATTAAAACACACATCCATATGTATTTTAATTAAAACCCTGCTCTTACATATTTTACATTTTATAGATCATGAACAAATATATACAGTGCCAGGTAGTGATAGATGCTATGAAGAAGAATGAAGCAGGTTAAGGGTCCTGAGAGTGGGAAGGAGTTATTACATTGGTCACTTGGTTAAACACTATCATGAAACTGACACTAATACAGTCAATAACCAATTTCAAGTTATTAGCAAAGATTTCAAAAGCAGAAATGAAGAATCAACAAATGTCCTTTACAGCATTCTCTCTGCATTCTAATTTTTATTTTTTTTAATATATTTTCATTAATTTCAGAGAAGAAGGGAGAGGGAGAGAGACACAGAAACCTACAACAGAGGTTCACTGATCGGCTGCTCCTGCATCATCCCTACTGGGGATCCAGCCCACAACCTGGTGTGTGTCCTAACTGCGATTCGAACAGTGATCTCCTGATTCATAGGTCGACACTCAAACATTGAATCACACTGGCCAAGCTCTCCCCATTCTAATTTAATTTATGCATCATACAAATCTTTTAAGGAATTAGTTTATAACATGGCACTACTTCTCAGACATTTTTTAATAGTTTTTTATCATTTATATCAACTTCACTTCAGTGAAATATTAAAGCAGTCTTCCAAAATTGCTCCAATTACCTTTTTATGGAAAGAAGACTGGAATATAGAGAAGGTAAGTAATTCACCTGCCTAATAAATCAGCTGGGATGCCAGAAATGAGGGGGGGTCTTACGCATTTTTTTACATCCCTATCAAATTAGCATGACATTCTGCCCTGTATTCAAATTATTTTCATTGGACTTCCCTTCCCCTCACTGAAATAGTAAAGCACTATGGGAGGAGCCTATAAAAATGCTTTCTATACATAGAAAGCAAGCCTATAGCATGAAAATTAACATTAATCACCACCATCTTACAAAATCTGGAGGTAATGGCAGGCACTTCTGAATTAAAGTAGAACAAAACCACCTACCCTGAATTTCTCCCTGAGGATCTTTGTAATACCACTTCTGCATTGCTTCGTGCATTGATGGACCCGAGACACCCTTAGCTCTGTGCTCTTGCAGTTTTGATGCCAGTCTCTCATCATCTAGTGCACTGTCTTGGAGATAAGCCACCATCTTCTCAGCTTGCTAACAGAAAAACAAAAAAATGGAAAGGAAAGGTCCTAAATTAATACTTGTGCACATAAAAAATGCCTACCTTTTTTGGAGTACTTGATCTGTGAAAGACATTATGCAAGGAACACAGCAGGCAATGATTTAATTTTTACAACAATGCCATGAAAACAGGTACTATCCCCCATTTCACAAAGGGCAAGTCTTATTCAGGGTCTCAAAATTATTAAGCAAGCCAAAGATTAGGAGCAGTTGATCAATGATTCTCTCTCATCCACAAACTGATAGGGATCAAAGCCAAGGCTTCTAATCAACACAATAATAATAATACTTTTTAAAATTTATAAGCTACTGTTAAATGCTATATTGTATAAACTAAACCTGTAAATACGTGCATGTTAACAGAACAAAAGGCTCCATTAGTACAATTACCAATAAAATCTTTTGCAGGTTTTACTAAGACACTGCCCCCTTTCTTATTTTCTTCAACATTGCTTGTCACTAACCACCCCACCCTGGAGGAAAGAAAAATTCTTCTGCAGAAAGCAGGCTATTATTTACTTTGCATGTAAACAATGGTATTTACAATCTTGGGAAAATCTAGAAACATGATTAAGATAATATCCTGCGAGTTTTACTATTTTCCCTGTTATACTTTAGGCAAAATATACAGAAGACACAGTACCTATCCACAGCTGCTTGTATTCACCATTTTTGGCATTCCATTAATTTCCATTAAAGAAAAAAGAAAAGCAAACAGCTAAAGGCAACCTCAGAAGAGCAAAAAATAACCTGACATAATGACTACTACATAGCAGAAACTTATAAGCATGAAATGATTTGAAAGAAATTTTTCATACAAATAAATACTAGAAATACAAACAACTTTTCCAGTACATAAAATCTGGTGCACAAAAGTCCCATTTTTGATTATTCATTAATGCTTTCTAATATTTACAGCAGTTGGAGAAAAAAAGAATTACATGATTTTTACCTGTTCCAAATGCTTGAGACCCTCTTCATCATCTGGCTCTGTGGAAACACTGCCCATACCAGGAGCACCTACGACCTGCGTTTCACCTGGCCGGAGGGCAGCACTAGGATTAGGAAGAGGTGGTGGAAGTATGAGGAGAGGAGAGGCTGTGTCTGAAGGAATCTGAGGGAGGGGCTGCTGGACATCAGGAATCATTTCTAGAGGGAAAAAGATGTAGACAGATGAAAACCCTTTAAAATATAGAGAATCTTATGAAGAATAAGTCTATATCAAGTTGAGCAGTTTGCTAAATGGGCTCAGCTACTTCTGAAGAAGTACAGCATTTCTCCCCAGAAAGACAGAAGTACCTCCCCAGAATGACAAAATATAAGGATTAAAAGGTATCCAGAAGGGCCTTCTACAGTGCCTACCTGTGTCACTAGACGCAGTGATGGTGAACCTTTTGAGCTCGGCATGTCAGCATTTTGAAAAACCCTAACTTAACTCTGGTGTCGTGTCACATATAGAAATTTTTTGATAGTTGCAACCATAGTAAAACAAAGATTTATATTTTTGATATTTTATATATTTAAATGCCATTTAACAAAGAAAAATCAACCAAAAAAATGAGTTCGCGTGTCACCTCTGACACGCGTGTCATAGGTTTGCCATCACTGCACTAGAACATCTACACCCACCCAATGGTTGGTTATGAGTTTACCTCTTGAAAACAAACGGAGTCAGTCTAATCCCTTCTTAATATCATGTCTCAGAATGGTAGAGACAGTTAACAAAGCACTGCAAATCTTCTCAAAGATGGCTTATCTCATCACTAAAACCTTTATTAAAAATCTCTGCAATTATCTTGAATAAGTATCTTTCCAAGTCATAATTAATGTAACTCAATACATTGCATTTTGTAGGATACTGAAAAACACTTGGAGTCTACCTGTACAATGCAGGAAGTTCTTCTCAGTAAGTATAAAGACTGCAAAAGAGGTTCTATGTTGGGTCCTGTTTCTAACCTATTAGTATGCAGGCTCTTAAGAAGGAAAAGGGGGATGGAACTAATTAGAAACAATTTCAGTTTCCCCTCTGAAACCTTGTTTGTTCAATTACAGATAGCTTCTCTAAATTCCTGTTTTTCTCACTCCTTCCTTCCTTTGCCAATTTTTTTCCAAAGGACAGTCCATACAAGTTGTATCCACTTCACAACCACCTACACCTGCTACACTGTGACTTGCACTCCCACCCCTCCAGTAAAGCTTCTCTTCCAAAGATAGGCAGTGACATAAAGTCCCCAAATCCAGTATTTTCCTCATCCTCATCACCCAATCTCTTAGTAGTGTCTGACATTATCTACCCTATTCTAAGCTGAAAACTTTCTCCTTCCTTCATTTTCCTGCACTCTACACTTGCCTCTGAAGACTTTTCTCTGGCTCCTCTTTATCCTCTAAAAATCGGAATTACAGCTGGGAAAAAAAACACAAACTGAAATTACCCAAAGTTCTGTTCTCTGTCTACTTTTCTTTTCACCCCTAACAAGTATATGTAATGTTTATATTTTAATTCTCTGGCCCTAAATTCTTCCTATCTTTGCAGTCCCTTACTCAACTGCTCTCTGGCCATCTCTACCCTTTTCTCATTAACACCTCAGAATCAATATTCAAAATTAATTTATCCTCTCCCCTTCCAAATGTGCTCCTCAACTTCTACTCTTTTTCTATTAATGGTAGCATAATTCTCTCAGACACCTCTCTCATCTTCGACTCTTCCCTTTCCCTTGCCCTGATATACAAGCAATGACTATGTCCTGCCAAATTCTACTTTGAAATCTTACCTGCCACTACCTCCCTTTACAGGTGCACTGCCTCCATCATACTGACTACTTGGGAGCCCAACAGGTCACTCTGAACCCACCTATCAAAACAATCTACCCTACGTACATCTGTCAAATCCATGTTTCCCACCATTCTCCTTTCACACCTCATGCTTCACCTAAATAAAAACAGGAGCTGGTTCCTGCCCATGCCTGGACCAGCCCTGCTTCCTCGCTTTAGCTTTCACTGATTCTGAGGTGTTAATGGGAAATTAGGTACAGCTTTCACTGTACCAGAATGCCCTTTCCCAATTCATCTAGCTACATCTACCTCCAAATTCTACTTATTATTTCAAGACACTTGCTTCCTGAAGCACTGCAGGAGTTTACCAGTCATGAACTCATACAATTCTTTTTGCCCTAGATTATTAATAGTACACATAGTTTATCTCCCCTAAATCCAGAATTTCAATCTTTAATGCCTATCTATGAAGCTTTCTCAAAATACACATTTTGACCCCATCCTAAAATTTCAAAATGTACAAGTCCCACAGTGCCTGATATATATTGCAGAAATTCAAATATGTGCTGAATTCATTCATTCAGCTTTGTTCTAGACCAGCCGTGGGCAAACTACGGCCTGCGGGCCAGAGCCGGCCCGTTTGAAATAAAACTAAAAAAAAAAAAAAAGACCGTACCCTTTTATGTAATGATGTTTACTTTGAATTTATATTAGTTCACACAAACACTCCATCCATGCTTTTGTTCCGGCCCTCTGGTCCAGTTTAAGAACCCATTGTGGCCCTCGAGTCAAAAAGTTTGCCCACCCCTGTTCTAGACACTAAAAGGAAATCGTTGGTTCAAGCCCTCAAAATATTAGTTTATTGAGCAAAAAAAAGACAAACAGATCTTTATAATAATGTATTGCTATTTTGGAAATGTTGTTTAAGAAACAAGGCACCTAACCTAGCTTGGAAAGATGAGGTGGGAGAGTGTGTCAGATTCAGAGAACAGCACGTGCTAAGGCACAAAGCAAGAGAACACAGCACATTTCAGAACCTAACAGGCTGTGAAGCTGGTGAATAGAGTACAAAGGAGACACAGACTGGTGCTAAAACTGCATGAAGGGAAGCAGAAGCCCAATCGTGCAAGATATCATAGGCCACATTGAAAGGTGTGAATTTTTTGCCCAGCTGGTGTTGCCCAGTGGTTAAGCGTTGACCCATGAACCAAGAGTTCTCCAGTCTGATTCCCAGTCAGGGCACATGCCCAGGTTTCAGGCTCAATCCCCAGCAGGGGGCAATCAGAAGACAGCTAATAAATGATGTTTCTCTCACCAATGTTTCTATCCCTCCCCCATACTCTCTCCTTAAAAA
Organism: Myotis myotis; assembly: GCF_014108235.1. NCBI lineage: Eukaryota > Metazoa > Chordata > Mammalia > Chiroptera > Vespertilionidae > Myotis > Myotis myotis. The sequence continues at coordinate 32,116,086 of NW_023416390.1, read as the reverse complement.
TCAATAAAAACCTATTTAAAATTTAAAAAAAGGTGTGCATCTTTATGATGAATGAATCAATCAACCCTTCAACACCAGGCCTTACAATGTCATTTTTTAATATGTACAAGAAACATGGAAATATTAATATTGCTTACTAAGGTATATGAGCAACTTAAAATCAATATAATAACACTGGAGGAGATATACTTTAAGCTTATTCTATAGCAAAATTGATGGGAATCCCACAGATTCATGAATGTTCTTTCTGGCCTCTTTTGGAACAATGGCAATTTGGTATGTCAACTAGAAACACACATAGCCTTTACATGAAAGGAAGGTACCTGTCTGATATCAGAATCAAACTACTGCAGAGGACCACAAACCCAGTTTGCTCAACTGATGCCAGGGTGGCTATGTCATAACATCCTAGGAAGTGAGACTCTGGAGCTCCACCCTTGCTTCCTCTAACTGCGTTTTGATAAATTCTGGGATGGACACGTGGGAAGCAGAGTTCTACTAGGTTCACCAGTAAAATAATGTGTTCTAATTATCTACCATTGGAAGCAGTTCTAGGAGGCATAAGCAGTAACCTATCTTACCAGTCAGTGATAAAGTCCCTACTTTAAAGCAAAATCTTACTTTAGCTTAATGACTCTCACAAATACATACCATCCCCTCTGCTGGGCATTTTGGTTGGCAGACTATTTTCCGTCCGACTCTCTTCTTCAGTTTTTTCCGTCTGCTCAGTTTTGGGTTCCTCTTTTTTCTCAAACTGTGATGCTTCCTGAGGTGGATGATCTGAAGGAGTACCTGGTCTAGCAGATGATGTTAAGATTTGAGGTGTTTCCTCACTAGCTTCTGTAACATGAAGTAATCTTAAATTAACAATTTAGGAAACTTCTGGTTTGACAGATAAAAAGGTAAAGACAAAACTGCACCTTACCAACTCCTATTCTCTCTGTCTTCTCTCCCTCTTTCTTATTTGCCTTATCAGGTTCTTTGGCTTCTTCATTATGGCTACCCTCAGAGTCAGAGCACTCCTCCCCTTCCTCTACAGGCCGGAAGTCCATCTCCTGCTCTTCTGGAATAGGCTCTTTCTGTACTTTCTGTAGCAAAAAATAAAGCCAAAGGTTAACAGCATATTTGGATTTGGTAGAAGGTCAGTGCCTGTCATGACATTTAAACCAACTTCTTACCTTTAGAGAGAGGAATGCTCCAGAGGAGTCAAATGTGCCCATTTCTTCCTCGGCGTCCTCTAAGCACCACTCAGGCAAGCTGTCCCTGTCATCGTCAATGCTGCCACTGCCAGTGCGCACCCTTCGGTAACCCCGTTCTTCATCCCGATCTCGAAAATCAAACTCAAACCTTCGCCGTCGTTCCATGTGTTCCCGCCAGCCTGCAGAACGAGGGCCATCTGGGATCAGGAGGAGGACACAAACCTTAGAAAAGTTTTGTGACAGTATTGGAAAAAGAAAATAATAGATAGGAAATAAAGGAGAAAACTACAACTAAAAGCAAATTCAAATACATCAACCTACTAAACAGAAAACTAGGCAAACTACATGAAGTTCAGAGCTCAGCACATGTAGTTATCTTCATTAAGTACCAAGCCACAACAGACTCTAAAGCTTTTAAAGATACATTTAAAACAAATAACTTTTAAAGGACACTTTATTCAAAGTATAAACTTTTAATGAGCTTTAGGTATCTGACTGAAATGTTGATTAACCTACTCCTTGGTCAGACTTAGCACTGCATATTTTTCCATACTGAAGTCCATGCCTTCCTTCTGGCAAGTCTGTGAAGCATTTTCTTTATTTTCCTGAAAGTATCGTTCTTTATGAATAAGACCAGCTCCCTATGACAATTCGCATCAAAATCATCATGCCTACCTACTAGTGCCAACATCCCATTTGTAATTCTGATTCCCAACAAAAAGTCATGAAATTACAGCACTGGCAGCTTTCATAGAGATTTGATATAGCCCACTATCATAATTTTATAATTTAAAAAAACTTCTGACAGAAGTAACTTGCAAATGGAAAAGCAGAACTAGAATCCAATTCTGCATCCTCTACTGCTTTTCCACAATAACATGCTTACTTTCCTTTCCCTTCTCTCATCTCTTCACTCTCCCTAGGGAGTTATTTCCGTATAATATCCCCAGGGACATTCCTAAATCCACCCTAGCATACTGTTTATTACATCCACTGTCCTGCAGAAAAAGAATGCCTAAAAATAAAATATCCTAGTTGAAATATATTTTTCTAAAAAAGAATGGGAAACCTTGGTAAAGTCTGACAAACCTGAGTCTAAGAGAGTTAAAGAAAAGGGGGGGGGGGGCAGTTTTTAAAATATTAGAATTTTCTATCCTTGACTGCTTTCTCCGTGGGAAATACACACAAAAATGAGGCCAAAGCAAAATGTTCTTACCACTGAGGTTCAATTTGCTAAACCTAGCAATCTAAAACTCAAATTGAAAACCAAAGGGCAAAATGTTAACATGCCAAATACGGGTAGCATTCTGTAAGCCACTCACAAAATGGTATGACGATATTATTCCACATTCCCCACCCTTTACTTACAACAAAACACTATTTACGACCTCCTATGAAAATGAAGGAATTTTATACCCAGATCACTTAAATGTAAACCTAGAGTCATTGCTCAGAAAATGTGTTCATGATCAAATGCTGGTTTTCAGAGTGCACTGTCTACTGCTGTCATTTCTAAACTGTCTGTAAATATGCACTATGATAGGAATAAATCCTTCTAGGCCTCTGGCTCACATTTTCCTCTTACTGTGTTTCCTAAGTTCAGCTCTCAGAGTGAATGCTTAGCTGGCCTAATGCCCCATCCAGTTGTGCATATCCAGTTGTGCACCCTAATTTAATAAAACTAGATTCCATAACATGGTGGTCTTATCAACAGTAAAAAAAAATAACATTTTATTCATGAAAGTTAATATAGCAGATAAGGTACAGCTATGGCTTAAGACTAACCACTGCTTTAAAGACCTTACGTTAGAACTAATTTATAGTATTTTCACAAGATAAAATAAATCAAAATCATTATATTTAAAATTTTAATCAAATCTTAATGAAAGATTAACTAAAATCCAAGAAATGTTAAGAGTAACTTACAATTGATATAATCAGATTTAATATGCTGGTTTGAAAAAGTGATACTATTCATTTTTTAAAATGCATATTTAGAGTGGTTGTTTTGTTTGTTTGCCCCAAATCTTTATCTTCCCCAAACTATATTTAAAAAATATTAAACAAATAATAATAATAAAAATTTAAAAATAAAAAAATATTTAAAAATTTGGAAAACTGTCAAGTTAATTACAAATAAAACTAATGTGAAAGTCAAATATTGAGAAAGATTTAGAAAAAGAATATATATTCAAAATCTAAGTTACTGGTTGAGGAGGTTTGACGGTAGAATATAACACTAAAATTTTACTTTGTTCAACTCCCTTTAATAGAATCAACATCATTCTTTTGAGCTCAGAATCACTGTTCATCTTCCAAAACATTCACCTTGTTTGTTTTTGATCAGCTGGAATTTTTCTTCTCGCTCAGCCCAGATCCTGTTCATTCTCACTGAATGCTTGTTGGGAACATAGTCTACAAACCCTCTGCTAACAGGCAAGCTCAGCATGAAATGCAGATATGCCCTGAAGAGAACAGTAACATTTGGTTGCCCAGGACACAGACTGGTGAGAAGTGCCTAGAAAACTATGATGTAAACAATGCCCACTGATGACAGAAAACGCACCCAAGAGGCAGTGATGAAGAGCTGGGGTATAGCATCCCAACTTTATCCAAAGATTGACTTCATCAAGTTTCTACCTACCCACACAAGTCCATAAAGCATTCTAAATGCCTGTTAGAATATTTACTTAGACCAAGATTAGTGATTTTGCTACTTGATTTTAAAAAGTAAATGGAAACAGTTTACATTATTATAATGTCCTCTATTAAAGGTAAACTCTCTTGGCATGTGGTTGATAGATAAAAATACTAATAGAATATTATGCACGTGAAATTCAAAAGACAAGTACACGGTCTTTGTATGCTTCAGTTCTGCATGACCCCACGATTCAAGCTACAGTGGCATCTGATTATCATGAGGTGTGGAATCAGCACTTTGGCAGGGGATGAACTCTGACACAAAGCACCAGTGTCTTCAGTTACCAGCATATCTAATGTCAGGGAAGAACAGTTGGAAGCATTCTTAGGAGTCAAACAGAAGAACTTATAAAACCACTAATCACTACTATTCTCTCTCCTTTTTTTAAAATTAGAGGGACAAAAGAATGAACTTTTATGTTTTTGACCTGGGTTTAAAGTTTATTCTTCAAATAAGCACAAACACATTTTCAGGACAAAAAAATTTGAAAGAATAAATCCTTTCTTGCACAGGGAGAAAAAAAAAATTGTGGGGGAGCACATGTCCCTAATTATACATTTATTAAGTTTTAAAGCATGATGAAAAAGGTCTGAGAGATTTAGAGTTAGACAGAACCAAATGAAACCATCTCTCAGTTGTGCAGTTAAGGGCAATGCTTCCTGTGAAACCACATTATTTGCCCCAGAAAAATAAGAGTGATTTTAATCAAATAAATAGATCTGGAGTATTTTTATGTTGAAATCTTTTGTAATACTAAGACTGAGTGTGATGACATAAATAATGACTCCATTTTTTTTTTTAACCAGTTTATCTTTTCCACTTATTACCTAACAATTTCCACCAAATACTCAACAGAATTCTTACCAGGACTATGAGGCCGCCACCTCTCTCCATCCCTTCTTGATCCAGCTAATCGCCAACCTCCATCTTCATCTTCTCCATTTTGTTCTTCTCTAAAAATACGCCAATTGTCACTTTCTGATCGTATAAATTCATGCTTCCTCCCCACTGATGTTGGTCCACCTTCCTCAAAGTTTGGTCTCCCTGTAAAGAAAATAAACATGAGCCTTAACCAGTGAGAATTTTGAAAACAGACTTGACTGCTCAAATAAAGCTTTTCTGCAAATGTGTCCATTTCAATGTTTAGGCAGTGTAAATAAAATAACTGATATATGCATAGATTATTAGACACATTTCTTAAAGCTGAATGTTCATAGACAGTGCAAGTATTTTTTTTAAATATATTTTTATTGATTTGAGAGAGGAAGGAAGAGGGAGAGAGAGATAGAAACATCCATGATAGGAGAGAATCATGGACTGGTTGCCTCTTGCAAGTCCCCCACGGGGGATCGAGCCCACAACCGAGGCATGTGCCCTTGACCGGAATTGAGCCTGGGACCTTTCAGTTCGCAGGCCGACACTCTAGCCACTGAACCAAACTGGCTAGGGCATTTCTTAAACAAAAATAGATACATTAAAAAGAAGGGTATGCAATGAAAAGTAAATCAACCTTCCCCTACATGAGACCCGCCCCCCTCAAGTTTCTTATAAAGTGTTCCCCAAACTGTCCACAGCTATACTTATGCACATATATACAGATCCCTCATTCACACTACATACCACCACCCTCAGAATGTTATGCATGTAACCAATGGACATAAGACACTGGGGGGTAGGGGAGGCCAGGGAATTGTCAAGGGCGGGGGGAAAAAAAAGGAGACATATGTAATACTCTTTGTAATACTTTAAGCAAAAATAAATAAATAAATAAAATAAAATAAAAATAAAAAAAGAATGTTATGCATGTTGTCTTATACCCTTGCTGTTTGCACTTAATCATGTATCTGGGCAATCCTTCCTTAACCAGCACATAGGTGCTCTTTTTAAGTCATATAATATTTTAAATTATATGCTATAACTTAATCTAATCAACTTCTACTCGTGATTCTGCCCAAACAAGATAACTGTAAATGTCCAAAACAGATTGTAAACTCAAAAAAGTAGAGACTATGAGCTATATATAATATTTCATTTATTCTAGCACCTAGTACATTACAGACATACAACAAATTGCTTTTGAACAGAGTTCAAAGCTAAGTTATGTCTAACCTGATGCAACTCAAGAGCTACATTAAGGATAAAAGACAATACTAAGTAAACTATTTGTTCATTTTCTCTTTAGTTTCCAGTGCCCTAGGAGCAGTATCAGTGAAGAAATTGCTTCGGCATATGTCTGAGATATTGCTGCCTGTGGATTCCTCTAGTATTTTTATGGTTTCCCATTTTATGTTTAAGTCCTTTATCCATTCTGAGTTTATTTTTATGTATGGTGTAAGTTGGTGGTCTAGTTTCATTTTTTTGCATGTGTCTGTCCAATTTTCCCAACACCATTTATTGAAGAGGCTGTCTTGACTCCATTGTATGTTCATGACTCCTTTGTCGAATATTAATTGAGTATAGTGGTTTGGGTCTATTTCTGGGTTCTCTATTCTATTCCAATGATCTATATCTGTTCTTGTGCCAGTGCCAGGTTGTTTTAAGAACAGTGGCTTTGTAATACAGCTTGATATCTGGTATTGAGATCCCACCTACTTTGTTCTTCTTTCTCAGGATTGCTGCAGCTATTCGGGGTCTTTTTTAATTCCAGATGAATTTTTGGAAAGTCTGTTCTAGGTCTGTGAAATATGCCATTGGTATTTTAATGGGGAGTGCATTGAACCTATAGATTGCTTTGGTTAGTATGGATATCTTAATGATGTTGATTCTACCAATCCATGAACACGGTATGTTCTTCCATCTGTTTATGTCTTCCTCCTGATCTCACTCATTTATGGAATATAATGAACAACATAAACTGAAGAACAAAGATCCAGAGACAGAGAAGCATCAATCAGACTGTCAAACCTCAGAGGGAAGGTAGGGGAGGGTGGGGGTAAGAAAGAGAGATCAACCAAAGGACTTATATGCAAGCATATAGGCCTAACCAATGGACACAGACAACAGGGGGGTGAGGGCATGAGTGAGAGGGGATGGGGGGAATGTGGGGATAAGGGCACATATGTAATAACTTAATCAATAAAAAAAAAATACTAAATAAACTAAATTGGTACTTTCAAAGGACAAGACAATTCTAAATCGTGCAAATTCTTTAGCACCATCCCACGTGCACTAACATATATAATTCACAACAGATTACATAAAATCTGAAATTTAGTTGAAAATCCAGAACATACACAGATGTCCTCAGTTTACAACAATAAGAGTTACATATTCTCTCAGTGACAACCTCAATTCTTTTCACTGAACCATACTAAAAGGGGGGGTGGGGGACTGTACAGTGGCCTGTGAAAATGAAGAAATTTCATTTTTTGGTCATCCTCTTATAGTTCATTCACATTAAGATTCAACATCCTATTTGCCCAAATGGTTGTTAGGTTTTTATCGGATATTATTCTTAAAGACTTAAGATTATTTTAAAGGATAAAATAACTTGGAATGGGGGTACAATTATTTGCTGAGCAAAACCTTACCAACTGAGCCACATAGCCAGGGCTTGTGTATATATGTGTTTTACTTTTTTAAAACTATTTCTTTTCCAAAACAGCTGTAAAATGGTATGCTAATTTGGCTCGAATATGAATTTTTTGTATTATTTACTGACTTTATTTCCTTTTATGTGAATTGTTTGCACTTTTTTCTAAACTAACAGCTTCTTTACCTTTGTAACTGTCAAGTCCTACATATACTTTTCATACTAGTATCTAGGAATAAGAAAAATATAAAGACAGAATATGTTAAAAAAAAAAGTAGGGAAACAACAGAAAGAAAAAAATTCTAGCTTTTCTACTTACTGTAGACTATCTTGTAGTTCTCAACCTGTAGGGAAACCTGTATCACATAAAGTTTAATGATTACTTATGCCATTTCTTGTACCAAATGGATTGAGAGGGAAATTTTGAAGCATGCTACCAAAAAAAAAAAGGAGATCTTGGAGTCACTAGACCTGATTTTATTTTAATTTTTAATCAGAGGAAGGGAGAGGGAGAGAAAGATAGAAACATCAATGATGAGAGAATCATTGATCGGCTGCCTCCTGCACGTCCCCCTCTATCCCCACTGGGGATCGAGCCTGCAACCTGGGCATGTGCCCTTGACTAGAATCGAACCCGGGACCTTTCAGTCCGCAGGCCGATGCTCTACCCACTGAACCAAACCAGCTAGCTAGACCTGATTTTAAATTCTGACTCTAATTCTGATCTCTGCACCTTGAGTAAAGAAGACCCAACTCCTAATTTGAAAGAGGGTCTGTATGCTCAAGTGTCTCAGTGAAACCACCTGATTTTATATAAACACTAGCCCAATCTGGTTAGAAAAATTCTATAACAAAGGAATTCAGATTTTGTTATAGAGTGCCTGTTTCCACAAAGTAATTCCTAAAAACTGTATTACACTTTTTGGTATATCAAATATTACATAAGGACTAAAAGCAATAGAAAGATATACGTGACAACTTTTCTGGTAAACAAAGGAAAACCAGAATAATATAATTCTGACATGCCAAACCAACCCCATATGTAAGTGCAAGGTAGGTGGATTTCCACCTTCAGGGATCACTGTCATTTTCAAAAGAGAAGGGTGAAAAAGATTCAAGAATTTTTAAATGGACTCCACTTATCTCCTCCCCCTACCTTTTTATTAAAAAAAAAAAACTTATTGAATTATAACATTCTTATCAAAAAGTACACTCATCATAAATGTACAACTGAAAGAGTTTTAATAAAGCAAATATATCCACATAACTGCCACCTAAGATTTAAAAAAGCAAAAGAATACCAGGATCTCTCAAAAGTCTTCATGTCCTCCCAATCATCCCAGTCAGCTCTTCCCAAATTAAGTACTAGCTTGATTTCTATACCCAAAGATTAATTTGCCTGTTTTTAAACATTTTTATAAAAATAGAATACTCGTTAATGTCTAGCTTCTTTCATTGGACATTAAGAGAGATTCATCCACATTGTTACAGACAACAGAAGCTTATTCTTTTGTACTGTTGTATAGGATCTCACTGTATAAATAGACCACAATATATTATTCTTCTGAACTGCTGGTTTAGGTTGTTTCTAGTTTTTTGCTATTATGAATTGTGCTGTTATGAACATTTGTGGATATGAAATTTGATGAGCATATGTTTGCATTCTGTTGGTATTTACCTAGTAGTGAAATTGCCATGTCATAGGTATATTCAACTTTAGTAAGTAGTACCAAATATTTTCCCAGAGAAATAGTATACTTTACCATTTTTTTGTGTTTTACTTAAACCTCCATAAACATTAATATGAGTACCTTCTCTGTGGACAAACACAACTGAAGACATAGGACTGAAAATAAAGAGACTTAGACATAGCACCTAGCCTATAGGTCTACAGTTCAAGAACACATAGTAAATAAATGACTTGATACATTACAGTTTACAAAATACATTGATGTGTCTTATATGATCCTTATAAGTAAACATGAGAGTTAAGTCAAACACTGTCATCTCTATTATTCCTATAAGGAAAGGATACCTATAGGGAAGTTTCCCAAAGTCACATAGCTGAGTAGTGACCAAATCAGAAATAGAACATAGGTGTCAAAATCCTAACCCAGGGTTTACTCACAAGTTAAATCCATCAGAAGCAGTCAGAAATTCTAGAAAAACTAAAGTAGAAAGAGAAATATCTTGGATCTAAATCTAATAAACTCTACAAGGGCAATAAACATACCATGCATGGAACAACATGGGGACAGACAACATCTCTAAAAGGGGGAAGATGAAACTAAACTTATTAAATGTTCTAGCAGAAATAATATATACCTCTGAAAAAAGTATTAAGACCAATTTACTCAATGTAAAAACTTCACTCTAGAAATTAATTTGAAGGAAAAATTAATTTCAAGCACTATCTAATAAAATACACTTTCCAGTCTGGCTGGTGTGGCTCAAGCAGTTGAGCGTCAACCCAGGAACAAAGAGGACACCAGTTCGATTCCTAATCAGGACACATGCCCGGGTTTGCGGGCTCGATACCCAGTAGGGGACATGCAGGAGGCAGTTGATCGATGATATTTCTCTCTCATTGATATTTCTATCTCTCTCTAACTTCTTTCATTGGACATTAAGAGAGATTCCTTCTCCCTTCCTATCTCTCTAAAAATCAATAAAAACATATTTTAAGAAATTAAAATATACTTTCCAATTATTGCTAATGCAACTAAAAATTACACTGTATACAAAAATTGATCTAAAACATTAAAATAAATCCTTTATAACCTAAATGATTACAACAGACTTGTACTTGTATAAATCTGGGTGGAGAGTAGAGGTGTCTGAGAGAACATCTGTATAATTTGAGTTAAAAAAATATTTGTACACAGGTGGGCAAAAGTAAGGATGGAAAAAAACATGCAGGTTATGATTATTACAATAGCTTTGTTAACTCTGTTTTGTGTACTCACAATGATAAACCTACTTTTGCCCACCCTGCATATTACCGATATAATTTTAAATTAAGGATAAATATTAAAGTCATTCATGGGCAACTTAGAAGATTAATATCTAAAGTTCCTTTCATGTCTAAATTATTCTAGGATTCCATACTGACCATGGCTAAAATGAGTGAGGGGCACCAACATGGCCTTTCTTAGCATTTAAAATCAAAGTCTTCCTCCTTTTATAACATCAGCATTATGACAAAATTGAGTAACCAAATATTTTAGTTGACTTCTTTTAAAAATCTTAACAGATTAACTTGTAAACAAGATGATTTTAAAGTAAACGCAATTGAATAATTTGAAAATTAATGCCAGCACCAAATATTTCTAAGCTAGTCAATAAATGAGCTCGGGGGCTATGAATCCTTGAACTGAAAGCACATATGCACTGGCATGTTTTTTCTTTTTTTCAGGGAAAAGGGTCTAAGGCAGCGGTTCTCAATCTGTGGGTCGCGACCCCTTTGGGGTCAAACGACCCTTTCACAGGGGTCACCTGAGACCATCGGAAAACACATATATAATTACATATTGTTTTTGTGATTAATCACTATGCTTTAATGATGTTCAATTTGTAACAATGAAATTGGGGGTCACCACAACATGAGGAACTGATTAAAGGGTCGCGGCATTAGGAAGGTTGAGAACCACTGGTCTAAGGTTTTTGTCAGAGTCATAAGGGTATCTGTGACTTCCAAAAGGTAAACACAAATTTAAAATGTACATTTTTCTATTCAACATAACAAACACGACCATTTTTGTGAGCAAACTATATTGTGTAACACGTTTGTTCTTACATCACAGTAATTCAAGATGTATAAAAGGTGCTAAAATACAAAGGTACTTCATTTCTAAATAGTTTCCTCAATGGCAATGAATACTTGTTTCTGTCTTAAAGTATTACTTCTCAACAGGATTCTTCTAAAAATAAAATTAAATTAAAACACACTATTGGTTTTAGACTGGTCTAATTGAGTGGACTTCCTAAGGAGAAAGAGCAGTAAAAGGGCACCTGTGTGCATGTTTGACACACAGCCAAACATGGTGTTTATGGAAAACTTCAGATGGAGCAAGGAGGCTCCCAGCCAACAAAATCTACAGCTGTGAGACTTGGAACTTACAAGTGCCCAAACTCCAAAAGCAAAAGTGGAATTATGGGACAGACTTTGAAGCTTGTTTATGTGCAAATTTTTCTAGCGAGTATTGTATTCCTTTATTCAGATATATATTCTCTGATCAACACTAAAAATATTTTCTAATGCTAGAGAAACAGTAAAAGGGAATCCCATCCAGTTATTAGTATCTACTTTTTTTCCGCAATTACTTGCAAACAAAACTCATGGTGGCTAGAATGGAGTAGGTTAAATTCTATATCCAGAGATTTGCAACTTTTTTCCCATCTTAACCCCCGAAAGGAAACAATCTGCTTCTCTGGTTAGCATGAGTCCTGAAAACACAGCAGCTCCTGGCTAGAAGGAAGAAACAAGAGGGGCTGCAGCATATCAGAATCTCTTTGAAAAGGCATCTCATGTGATTTGATTATGCTCCATATCCCTAAAATCTTCTTGCTCAGTCCCCTGCTGGTATACACGCAGACACTGCCTGAAATATCTGGGGAAGATGATCAGAAGGTGAGCGCGAATGCAGAACTGGAAAGACAAGAGGCACCTTTTAAAGAAAGCTAAGTGCACTACGTAAGAAAGAACATTGGAGCCAGGGCTAAAGTTTTGAAGTTGGGAGATTATCTGCATATAGGCAGGACACTGCACTCCACTAAAGTTTTTGTTGTTTTCAAGTACAAGGCGGCACAGTTTGGGATTATATACTGAATTACTGCAGGCAAAAAGAAAAAAATCCAACACCTTCAGGGACAGAGAACTGAATTTAATAAAGAATAACCTACCTGGTCTTGGCACCTTGCTTAATCATTAAAATTTGAATAAAAAATAAATAAATAAACAGATATCTAGCATATATATTCATTCACAGATGTTTTAGAGCTATCTCCAATCAAAATCACTAATTCTGTTTAGATAGGAGGGCCCTGTGTATTAGAATGAAACTGGCATATCATCTGTTCCAAAATCAGTTTCATCTCAGCTAATCGGGCAACTCAACCAGAAATGAATTTAACTGCTCAGGCTATTATAATGGGAGTGCTGTGCTCCTGAGAAGAACTCCAAAGCTGATTTGATCTACATTATCCACACAGTTAGCAATTAGGAATTACCGTGTAGAGACCCTACCAAACTTTCAAATTATAGAAATCCAGAAACTATTACACTTTTTCACTTGAGACAGTTCTTGATGATCATTTTGCCAAATCATTTTTGCCTCAATACAGGGGCGGGCAAAAGTAGATTTATATTTGTGAGTATACCCAAGTTTGTTCTTGTGTTATTAGCTATTAATTGTTTTATCATTCTCCATACAAACAACTGTAAACCTACTTTTGCTCACCCCTTTATTATGGAAAGAGGCTTCTAAGTTTGGTAAAATCCTTAACTATCTTGCTTGCTGTAATGTCTATTCAAGACACATGGCAGATACACTCCAATACTTCTGCTTTTTGAAAGGCAATGTTACACTGTATTTACTCTGGCTTAACTCCACCCCTCCCCCCAAAAAACAAAACAAAACAAAACAAAAAGTTAACTGTCAATTGATATAAAGTATAATTCCTACCAGCACAGGCAGGAAACCAACATCACATCACAAGTCATTCCTTTATGCTTTTACCTTCTCTAGTTCTGAAGGTCATAGTTTCCAATGCTGTGTCTGAACTTGTATTGAAATGTTTGGCATTAATAAAACAAAGAAGGAATTAATATATTTTTTTAATTGTGAGGAGCGGGGAAGGAATCTACAAAGGCGGATTTCACTTTCTAAGTAGCATTATATTGGTCTACATTAATAATTTTCCCAGCAGGCCTTCCATGATTTTACTTTGAATAATCGCAGCCTTTGTTTCTAAGATCCTCTTACATGTGACATTTGATCAAAGTTTTAAAATCAGCAGCTAATGGAAGTGGAGAAAAGTATTGCTCAGTAAGGCATTATATTATACAAAGCCATCCCACAGCTTATTTTAAGGTTTAAATATCACAGATGTTTCCAGCTAAACATTATATTGATGTTAAGTTAAATTTTCTGAACCCTGAATACTATGATTTACTGCATATCATCATATTTCTCAGGGAAACTTCTCCTAAACACCACTAAAGCATGCCTTAAGACAACTTTTCAGTTTTCACACAGATGTGTTTTTTAAACATAAGTACAATGTACCAAAAAAGTTTATTCTTATTCAAGGTCTCTGTACATAGTCTTTAAAAAAAAAGTCTGCCTCCTTGCCACCCCCCAAAAAATATTTCAGGTAACTAAATTACCTATATTACTAGTTCTAGAGTTAGTGACAGCCATTCTGATGAGATGGTATATGAAAACTGGTAAAAATAAATTCACTAATTCATATCTAAAAGTCCCTATCCAAGGATATCTTCCCCAAAGAAATGGAGGAAAAAAACGATTAGTAAAGGAAATACCTCACACTTCAACATGCTATATAAGGAAAGACGTCTGAAAAGAAATCTTGCAGGGAATTTTATCCCTTTGAACTTTTAAATAAATTCTTAAGTAAGATTATGCAAACTTACTAAAAACCGGTCCAGATTAGAGGGAAAAAATGCACCCCTTCTCCAAGTCAGTTCTGGAGGCTTTAACCAGAGTTGTTAAGGTTTGTGTTGGGTAAAGAAAGACCTCCTAATAAACCAGCATTCTTTTCCACATGATCAGAGCTAATTGGCCCCCCTGCAGACTAAGTGACCAATCACATCAGCTTCAGCTGAAACCAACCCCCAAGACATTATAAACAGAGGAATGTGAACTGTAAACCCAGTCCAAGAAGAGAACCTACAAACTAGACTTGCAGAGTAAATTACCTCATCAAAAAGGCTGACTTTCAAAGTTTCCTCAAGACCTACCTGTGCATATAGTCTGACCCAGCAAAAAACTGGTGAGTACATCAAATAATATTCATTCTTATTTCTTTCTTTAAAGGGGAACAGAGAAAGAAAATGCTGGTAAATAGGGATTGAGCTAGATATTGCCAATAGAATTTTAAAACATACATTAAGGTTCTTTATTCTTTTTCCTTAAATTTTTGAAATGGAATAATGGATCCTACTGAAAGCATTACTGAAAATTTTCTTCTTAATTGTTTTATTAAATGTATAATAATTCTCCCTTATAATATAGAAACGAGTAGAAGAGAAAAACCCTAAAAAATTTTTCAACAACTTATAACAAAATGTATCTTTTTCTTTTGAAAGGGATTAAAGAACCCCAAATGAGCATATAAAAACAAATGACAAAAAGAAAAACTTTTTTAATTTTTTAATCCATGAAAAAGTGATGAGTATCCTAATTTTAAATTCTGTTTTAAGCATGGATTAGTGAAAGTAGATGTTTCTGCAAATAAGAATTTAAAAGACTCTCTGAGCTTATATAATAGAGTTAGAACTCACACTGTTTGCCCTAATTATGGAGGAACAGGAAAGACAATTTTAAGACTCCCTAGAAGGTCTTAAAGTGTTTATACCAGATGTGAACAAATACATAGTAATACTGTAATCATTTAACATTTGTTGTTATAGTCTGTATCTACACTGTTTAATAGGAACTATACTAACTATATTACATGTTAATAAAAGACAGTTTTTAAGCTACAATCTAATGAGTAGAATAAATCAATTATTTTGATGACCAATGAAGCAGCCAAACTATCATTTGTATAAAGCACTATTTTTTCCACCAAAGAGTTTATAAGTGGACAAAATTTTTATAGCCCACAGAGAGTGATACAAGCAAACCTTCCCAATCTTCAATTCTACTTTCTATTGGGATGATTTTATGAAAATCACATGAATACAAACCAAGATAAATACAATAAAAACAAACAAATTCATAGATATAGAGAACAAACTGATGGTTACCAGGTGGGAGGCATGTGGAGGAAATGGGCAAAAAAGGTGAAGAGACTAACAAGTACAAACTGCCAATTACAAAACTAGTCATGGGGATATAATGCACAGCATAGGGAATACAGTCAATAATACTGTAATAACGATGTATGGTGGGTGACAGATGGTTACTAACCTTATTGTGGTCATCACTTCATAAGATATATAAACATCTAATCACTATGTTGTACACCTAAAACTAATATAATATTGTATGTCAACTATAATTTAAAAATAAAAATTTCAAAACACATTTGTGTGCCTACAGGGATATGAAAATTACTTGGAATTTAATAGCATAAACATAACATCTATTCATGAGACACTAACAGAGAAAACCTATCAGCTGAGGGAAATGGTAATAAGTTTACAAACCTGTAGGGTTTTAAAGTATCATGTCATTTAATTCCCTCTTCTCTTTCCTTTTTTAATATAAAGAAGCCTGACCAAGGGGATTGGGTGGCTTTCCCACACTGACACAGCTATGGAATCAACACAGCTAGAACCTGGCCAGCTTGATTCCCCACCTGGTCTTCCTAGTACTACATACAGTGAATACACGAGTCCAAAGAATGGAGTCATACAGGGTAATCTGTTAGGCGAGAATGAAAATCTTACTTCTCTCAACTATTCCACTCCGCAACACGATCTGAACAAGATCTAGCAAGAGATTGCTTTGCTGCTTTGATATTAGCTTTTTGACTTTCCTGTTCAAAGATTTTTCAATGTATATATAGTTATTTAGCTGCAAGAGAGAAAAAATAAAATTATAAAAGCCTAGAGCAGGGGTGGGAAACTTCTTTTCTGCCAAGGGCCATTTGGATATTTATAACATCATTCATGGGCCATACAAAATTATCAACTTGAAAATTAGCCTGCTATATTTGGTTAAACATTTAATTAACTCACCCCTAATGCCTTGGCAGGGCCAGACCAAATGACTTCGTGGGGCTTTTATGGCCCACAGACGGGGCGTTCCCCACCACTGGCCTAGAGCATGAGTGCTATAAGTAACAATCCTGCAAAGGCCCAAATGAGAATAATTGTTAGCTATAGTATGTATATAAAGACTATCTCCCAGGTAATGCATTTTATAACTTAACAAAGCAGGTTGAAAATCAAGAAGAATTGCTTGGCCTGCGTGGCTTAGTGGTTGAGTGTCGACATATGAACTAGGAGGCCACAGTTCGATTCCCAGTCAGGGCACATGCCCAGGTTGCAGGCTCGATCCTCAGTGTAGGGTGTGCAGGAGGCAGCTGATCAGTGATTCTCTCTATCATTGATGTTTCTATCACTCTCACCCTCTCCTTTCCTCTCTGAATTTAAAAAAAAAAAGTAAAAAAAAATGTAAGAAAATCAAGAAGAATCATGTAGATTTCTCCCTACCCAGAAATTACTGTGAAATAAAAAGCAATCAGTGGTTCCCAAAGTGGAATAAGCACTAGTGTAAAGTTCTGTGATGAGCATTTTCACACAGGCAGGAAGTAAGAAACAGTTAAGGACAATGCCATGGACAATATAGAACCATGCAGTGGTTCTGACATTCTTCAAGTGTCAAAATGTCTTTCACAAAATTATGATAATATTATCATAATATTTTTTAAAGTATTTTCTCTTCTGGCAAAATACAAATTTGGCAATGCCGTATAAAAACTCTCCTCTCCACGTTTTGTTTTAATTCTCTAGTCTGCAGAATCCTAAATTGACTATGTAATAATTCTGATTCTACTAATCTTCAAATCTTGCAAGCTGTCTTCCTTAAGTGAAAATATATTTTTGCCTGCAAATCACAGGTCTGAACCTAAGCAAGCATTCCTGAAAAAACAAATATTCTGTAGTGGCTCTTGAACAAAATTTGTCAAATAAAACTTTGTGTTTCTTTATGAAGGCTAACCAGGGCCAAAGAGACAATATAGCACTAACTCTGAACTATGGACTTGGTATGGGATTCACCATTACTTGCTACCTTTGTGATCTTAGGAAACTCACTGTGCCTTAGTTTCATTATCTGTAAAATGAGCATACTAATTGTACTTTTACTGCAAAAGTTAAAAAATTTATTAATTACAGTAAAGCGAATACTTATTGAGAAGGTACTCTCTCTCGCCAGGCATTGGCTATTGACTTCATATAAGTTAATATATGTGAAGTGTTTGGTATGATTCCTGGCACACAACAAACCATATATATATTAGCTAATATTATTAATCATTACTGTCATAAAATCATGTAAAAAGTTAACAATGGTTTAAAATAGATACCTGAGACAGTTAAGGGGACAAAAAGAGCATCTACTAAAGATGCTAAAACATCTGCTGTCAGACTTTTTGTGACTGTAATACCAATTAACTTGGGAAAGACTTTTATTTCACCAAACTCTCTAAATAGACATCTTCTTGTAGTAAAAAATAAAAATAAATTAACCAGCTGTGAAGTTAGACAGATTTGGTTAATAATTCAAATAATCCATGGCCCCCATCTGCCTGTGTACATTTCTTTTATCTGCCTGATCCTTGGTGACTTCATCTGAAAAATGGGATAATAATGTCTATCTTGCTGAGATACCAAAGAATTAGAGATAATGCAATACAAAAGCATGGAGCACAGTGCCTGTTTACAGTTGTTGTTATTTCCAAAAAGGCAGAGAGCAGGTCTCCTAAAACATTTAAAGAATCTAGCAAAATGAGTCATTAAATAGCTGTGGCAAGAAAAAAATATATACTAAGTAAAATGATAATAACAACTTGTTAGGAATAAAAAGTTATAAAACATTAATGCCCTAAGTTTTTTAAAAGTTTATAATATGAAACTGAAATGGCTATCTAATCTAAATAAGTTTATCAATCATTTTAGTGTTCCATCAGTAACTAAAATCTGGAAAAAAATACAAGACACTGTCTAATATCACCAATAAACAATAAATTAGCCTCAGGACAAAAGAGAAAGCATATACTCAGCTGGGCAATGTTCAATTCCAACAACACAGGATAGGAAGAATCCAGTAAACCTAAGCAACAGGCTAAGTCTATATATGCCTCTAGTCCAATTAAGCAGCACTGTCCTTCAAAAGACAGGAAGGACAGTGCCTTGCAATACTTCCAAGGGCATCTACTTCTAAAGGAAAAAGCAAAGAAAAAGTCAAATATAACACCTACTATTGAACTGTAGCAAAGAAGAGTATTCCAGGGGCAAAGCAGCATTTCCCATTCAGTACCTGGTAGCCTCTACACAAGTCTCAAGATGCAAAGATGGTCACATAGAAAACACACAGTATATTTCTACTCACCACACAGAGAAAAGAGAACCACTGATAAATACTGTTTACAGCTAAAAACTAATTATAGTATCTTTTTTAAATTGCCATTTGATGTACTAATGATTATTTTAGCTCATTAAACTTGAAGCGTTATTTTCTGGTTTATTTACTTTCAAAATTAATATTATCTAGGAATCTCTACCTAGAATTCCTTATTTTTCCAAGAAAATAATTCTCTATCCTATAATCTAATCAGCATTGAGAATATTTTAAGAGGGCATCAATTCATCAGCCAGGAAGGAAAAGAGTCCATGAAGATGGCCACAAAGTGGCAAACACAAATAAAAATTTAAATAACTAACTAAAAAGCATATATTAGAACTATGACTCTCTAAAAGTTTAGTCTTGTCCTAGCACTAAGTTTGGTGTCGAAACATTTATAGACAGTTTAACTTTCAAATGATTTCTATTTATTTATACTTCTAAATGATTTCTATTTATTTACACAGAGAAACATATTTTTAACAATTCTTATAATTATGGGTCCTCCATAATTATAAATCATTAAATAATTATGTAAAGTTTTTATTTACACATATGTTTAGTCAAGTCAATAAATGCTCAATGACTGGACTTGTGCAAGAAAGATAAGGGGTGTTAATAAGCCATAAACCATAATCCCAACCTTTAGAAATTTTAAAATATACTTGAAAATGTTAAAATGCCAAACAATATTTTAACAGTCATTCTAGGAAACAATAAGAGCTATCCTAAGTCAAACCAGGATTAGCCACTTTATGTAAAGAGAAAAGAGACAGTGTCAGACTGGAAAAGCCTGTGCAACAGTCAAGAAAGCATTCCAAAGAAATTACATAGTGAATGAGGTCTCAGAATGTATTAACATTAACTGTAAATCTCTTGATTTCAAAGATTTACCGCCTGAGATGGATGGCAGCAATTGCAAGGTTAATGCTCCTCTCCTAACTCAGAGATACCGAAGGATGGTCACCAAGGATGGCCACAGCACACTTCAAATGGATGGCGCTCAAAGAGGTCTTGTCTATCTTCGAGATGCCTGGGGAATCCTAATGGACATGCGCTGGCGCTGGATGATGTTGGTCTTTTCTGCTTCTTTTGTTGTCCACTGGCTTGTCTTTGCAGTGCTCTGGTATGTGCTAGCTGAGATGAATGGTGATCTGGAACTAGATCATGATGCCCCACCTGAAAACCACACTATCTGTGTCAAGTACATCACCAGTTTCACAGCTGCATTCTCCTTCTCCCTGGAGACACAACTCACAATTGGTTATGGTACCATGTTCCCCAGTGGTGACTGTCCAAGTGCAATCGCCCTCCTTGCCATACAAATGCTCCTAGGCCTCATGCTAGAGGCTTTTATCACAGGTAATTGTTTTTGTTCTTAAAAAAATGTATGAAAGTTCTAGAAAGGGTATAGTCAGTAATTAGCAACTGTGCTATAGAATCATTTCTTTGCATTATTAGCAGGTAATGTCTGAGATTGAAAAGAGAGTCTAGGGACAAATGATAGGGGAGATTATAAGAAACATGACTCTATACTTAAATTTTACCTATTGGAACTTCTTAAGAAAAAAGGAACCATTATGACACTAACTTGCAGCAACCTCTTATGCAAAAACAAAACAAAACAAAAAAAAAACTATGAAAAAATTTTCAGAGAAGCTAAATATTTCATTAAATAAGTGAATAAATATCAGCACATATTTTGACATTTTACCTAATGAAAGAATTTGATATTTTAAACTTGGCTAGAATTTTCTCCTCTGAGTTCATCTTTTCAACATTTATTCAACGCTAGTGAGTCCAGAGCACCAAAGTCAACATTGTATGTATATAAATACAAGTATATACATTCTTAACGAAATGCACTAGAAATATAGCCACAGAGATTATAAAATTTTGCTTAGAACGCAGCAACAAGTAGGGCTAATGTACTTTTTATAAGTGATATGTACAAGTAAAAACAATTTTAAGAAAAAGGAAGAAACCCTGGTCTTAACACACTACCAGTAATAATCTGAGAAGGTAAGCAATGGCCATATGCAGAGTGATCTAGAATGAAGTCCCAGTGTGCCAACAAGTGGCTTCACAACCTGTAACAAATCACTTAACCTTTACAATAAGAGTTCTTAAACTGGATTAGCCATTAGATAAAATTTAGAGGATCTGTGAACTTACTTAAGAAAAACTTGCATCTTTTTTCACTAACTCCTAACTGAAATTTGATATTTCCTTTGATTATAAATATAGGCAAAAAACAGTAACATCAATAACACTTTGATGCAAACAGAAATCACAGATATTTTCATATTCACACTATACTTCAACATTACAGTACTAAATCCACCACTATATTTTGTTATTTAATGTACTAGTAAATCACACATAGCACTATAATACATTTTTAAACATAATTCAACCAGATTTCAATATATTTGGTTTTCTTTGTACATATCTTATTTGTATGCATGTAAAGCATAATTCCATAGATCTACCTGCCAAGAAGACCTGTGGCACAAAAGCAGTTAAGAAACTTTAATCTAATCTATAGCTCTGGGGAACAAGAAGGATGTACCTGAAAGATGCACTGAAATCACCTTAGAGCCAGAGTCTTCTTTAAAAAAAAAAAAAAGTGTGTATGGGGATAAATTTCAAAGTTAAAATATTCTTTAGTGTATCTATGGTCCCTTCCCCACCCCAAATCATTCTACTTTGAATGTAATCTTTATGTAGGCTTGAAGTAATCTGCACTTAAACTGAATTTATTTTGTCACTTCTTTTTTTTTTTCTTAAAGGGCAGGAATATAGGAAATAACTATTCTTTGACTTTAAAACATACTAGAGGATAAAGTTTTAAATTTCTATGTAACAAAATGAATTTTGCTTATCCATTTTGAAATCATAATTTTTTTAAAAAGAGTATGTACACTTTCAAAATTTCTTCAGGCAAATAAGACTATTCAAATTAATGAGTTCAATTCCTGACTTATTTGGAACGCATGGCACCAAGAAATGTATTACCCATTTGATATACCCTTCTCATGCAGAAAACGTATTGTCATGTACAGTACTCATTCTAAAAACAAAACTTAATGGTTTCTAATTTAGGTGCCTTTGTGGCGAAGATTGCCCGCCCAAAAAATCGAGCGTTCTCAATTCGCTTCACTGACATGGCAGTAGTGACTCATTTAGATGGCAAACCTAACCTTATTTTCCAAGTGGCCAACACTCGACCTAGCCCTCTAACCAGTGTTCGGGTCTCAGCTATACTCTATCAGGAAAGAGAAAATGGAGAACTCTACCAAACTAGTGTGGACTTCCACCTTGATGGCATCAGTTCTGAGGAATGTCCATTCTTTATCTTTCCATTAACCTACTATCACTCCATTATACCTTCGAGTCCTCTGGCTACTCTGCTCCAGCATGAAAATCCTCCCCACTTTGAATTGGTTGTGTTCCTCTCAGCAATGCAAGAAGGCACTGGAGAAATATGCCAAAGGAGGACATCCTACCTACCCTCTGAGATCATGTTACATCACTGTTTTGCATCTCTGTTGACCCGAGGTTCCAAAGGTGAGTATCAAATCAAGATGGAGAATTTTGACAAGACTGTTCCTGAACTTCCAACTCCTCTGGTCTCTAAGAGCCCAAACAGGACTGACCTGGATATCCGTATCAATGGACAAAGCATTGACAATTTTCAGATCTCTGAAACAGGACTAACAGAATAAGATGTATTCATAGCACCCTATTTTTTAATGTATTAAATATATCCAGCCAGTTATGCAGCTACTTTTCCTTCATCATATCTCATGTTCTTTTTTTCCAAAGATGATTACATCTCTCTGATTACATCGAGCCTAAGCCCATAAAAAATGGCTGAGCTAACAATACACATTCTGGAAATATAACATTCTACTTTACAAAGTTTGTATCTGTGGTTATCTCCTAAAATCAGTGTATCTCACATGACAGATACTTATACAGAAATGTTGGTGAATTTATAAAGATGTGGTATAATAGCAATGGTGAAGGTAAAATGGACAGTGAAGTTTAACACATCTAAACTCTAAGAAAATCAACCATAAATCTCTCATTTTCATCTGCAAGTTGAAGCAACAGTCTAGTTTCAAACCTAGCTTCCTAGGTAGATAGATGATTTCACAGTATTTAGTGAACATCCTTTTAAAACTTATTTTTTCAAGACAACAAAGATCATTTCTTTGGTTCTTTACACTACAAAACTGGGTAAGTAATACCACCTTAGTTTTTAACAACTAACAACAAAACTCCACAAGAAAAACAGCAA
Organism: Myotis myotis; assembly: GCF_014108235.1. Lineage (NCBI taxonomy): Eukaryota > Metazoa > Chordata > Mammalia > Chiroptera > Vespertilionidae > Myotis > Myotis myotis. Next base: position 32,093,030 of record NW_023416390.1, on the reverse strand, counting down.
AATATAGACTTATGCATAACTCCATAGACCAGTGATGGCGAACCTATGACACGTGTGTCAGAGGTGACACGCGAACTCATTTTTTTGGTTGATTTTTCTTTGTTAAATGGCATTCAAATATATAAAGTAAATATCAAAAATATAAGTCTTTGTTTTACTATGGTTGCAAATATCAAAAAATTTCTATAAGTGACACGGCACCAGAGTTAAGTTAGGGTTTTTCAAAATGCTGACACGCCGAGCTCAAAAGGTTCGCCATCACTGCCATAGACATCTGAGCATGACACCCAATCACATGTTCATACATTTGCGGCAGAATGTGATTAGAGAAAATAAGATCAGCTCTAACCCAAATGGAACCTGTGGGGGTACTTTTGATAAGGATATTCAAAATTGTATCTACATTAAAGCTACCGGCATAACAATCAAATAGAATTATAATAAACTGCTCATTAAGTGGCTTGCAACCTAAGTAAAAATATTCCCTTCCTACCTATGATCCATTCAATTGTATAAAAAAATGACAGCTCTAAGTAACTCATAAATGTACTCATAAGTACTCATAAATGTACATATATATTTTGTTTTTATAGACATAAAGGTTTAGTTAGATGTAATTCAACTAGGAAAAAGTCTCCAATAGATAAAGCAAAAAATAATTAGGCAATGAGGTATTTTCAACCTCAAATTCCTGTTTCCAACTTGAAATAGTTTTTTCTATAAACAAAAAATGAGTGTTTATTCACCAGTAGGAGGTTGGACTAGATAAATCTATTACTTATTTCCAAATCTAATACCCCCTGAGAATTATGCTTTTTCTGCTTCAATTTTTACTTTATATATACTAAAATGAGCCCTTTCCCTTACACATCCAGTTTAAGACTATCCTTTGTATACTTTTCATTTCAATAAAAAATCAAACTGTCCTCAAACAAATTAAGAACCAAATAAGTCACCCTATCAAATTTCAAATAGATTTGTGGTTGCTCTTCTTTTCTAAAATTTCCCTTATTCAGGTTTATGTGGGAAAAGTGAAAGATTAACCCTCCCTCCTGGTGATGATCCACACAGGAATAATCTCTTGAAATAAATACTAGCTGAGTAAAAGCAAGCAGTTGTGAAGAGCAGGGCACAGCAACAAGTCACATTTTTCTCTTTGACCAAAAGGAAAAGAAATTAAGAAGAATTTTGGAGTATCTAAGACTGGTAATAGCAAAAGAATATCAAGGACACAGAAACTTAAGTATTGTGAACTTCGGCTGTTTGAAAATCTTGGGCATTCTTAATTTAAGTACTAGCCAGACTAGATTTTTTTCGACCCAAAATTATTGTAACAATTAGCAGTAATTCCTCTTTCTATAATAAAGTAATAAGATTCACCTAACCTGTGAAAATAAAAGTTATATCAAGATTTACATGGTATGTTTTTTCCTAAGAGCTCTATGTCACTTTCATACATCACAATTCCAACAGTTAAGCAAAACTTCCCAAAATGACAAAACAAAGGGAATGAGAAAGATCTGGGATCTAAGCCGCCCTTATAGATGCAGTAAATTCTCCATTGAAGTACACTATTTACACATTAACTTTGTATCTGAAAACTAGAATGACTTACCCCTAAACCCATCCCGACCAAAAAAAACCCCCTCTAGTTGGTATACTAACGCTATTTTTTAAATGTTTAAAAAATAGACAACTAAGAAATGCAATCAAAAACTTTTATCTAGGGCAGCGATTTTCAACCTTTTTAATTTTCATGGCATACATAAACTAATTACTAAAATTCTATGGCACACCAGAAGAAGTATATTTTTTGCCAATCTGACAAAAGAAAAAGGTGTAACTTTGATTCATTCACACTGGTGGCTATTGTTGTGTTGGCTGTTATCATTTCTGTGTGTCTTGTTGTGTCTCTTCTTTCTGCTTTTTTTAAAAAGCCTTCACCTAAGGATATGTTTATACTGATTTTTTTTTTTTTTTGAGAGCGAGAGAGAGAAAGAGAGAGAAACATCGATGTAGGAGAGAAACATCAAGCAGTTGTCTCGCATTCGAACCCCAAATGGGGATCAAACCTGCAACCTAGGTATGTACCCTGACTGGGAATCGAACCCACAACCTTTTGGTGTACGGGATAACGATCCAACTAGCCAAGCCACCTGGCTAGGGAAGTTGTCTTTTTTATTTTTTACAACCTAAGTAAGCAAAAAGAGGTCACCACTGCTGACTAAAGTAGTTAGGTATTGCATGTTTCAAAAATTCTTGCAGCACACCAGTATGGCATAGCACACCAGTTGAAAATCGCTGGTCTAGTGGGTTGAAAGCTTCCAAAAGCACTGTTCATAATTCTTTCACTTCAAAGAATCACAGTTTTTACATTAAGGATTAAGTTTTCTGAGAGCATTGGCCTGGGGACCAAAGGGTCCTGGGTTCAATTCCAGTCAAGGGCACGTACCTCGGTTGCAGGCTTCTCCCTGGCCCGGGCCCTGGTCAGGGCTCATGCAGGAGGCAACCACTCAATGTGTTTCTCTCACATCAATGTTTCTTTCTGTCTTTCCCTCTCTCTTCCACTCTCCCTAAAAATCAATGGAAAAATATCCTTGCGTGAGGATTAACCAAAAAACAACAACAACAAAAAGAATTAAGTTTTCTGCAAAGATGCCGTTATCATTTCAGGAGAATGGAGTGCAAATAGAAAGAGGGGGAAATGACTGGGAGGTGGAAATGGCAGCTCTTACTTGCTGGCTGCACAGCTCTCTAATCTGGACCACCTGGGAGCTCAGTGATGTATCTCGGATACATTATCAGGAAGACCACGTTAGATCAACTTAAATGCAGATACCATGATAGTGCCAACAAACTGAGGACAAGAAGATACTAAAAATCATAAGGCCTAGTTTTATTTATATACAAGCCCACATTACTAACTGCCAGCAGAGACCTAATAACCAAAAACTGCTTTTGGTCTACTTCAACGTATTTCACACCAAATGCACTAATGGTGTCACACTGGGCTATGAACCTATTGGTATCATTTGGACCATTTCTTATTTTTTAATCATCTTTTCATTTCATCCTCACAGAATCATACTACAAGATGATCACTGGAACTGATCTCCCCCTATGGAGCAATCAATTCCCACTAAATAGGAATCCATTATCATAGGCCTCTTTCTACATTCTCCCATGGGTGTTCACAAGGGTTATGACTGATTCTTACCCAGATATCTCTAATTACACCCATTTCTCTCCACATAAGAAGCAAATACATGATAAAGACCAACTCCAATTTAAAAAAAAATCATTCTGGAATCTTCAGTACTCAAATTATCTTAATTTAATGTCATAGGACACCTCACAATTGATCAATAGTATATCAGTGTCCCAACAAACTAGTTTAGTACTGTTGTTCCTGAACAGTATAAGATACAATTATGAGCAAATATTTTCAACAAAAGTGGCTTACAAAAAGAGCTCAGAATAATTAACACAGTTAATATCTTGAAAGTGAGCATCTTATCAAAAAGCCACTATTATATATTTGAATATGTATTTGCAGAAGATGCCCTGATATTTTAGTAGGAAACACTTTCTTAATATTCTTAAACACTTCACATCAATTTAGTTTTATGGAACCTGCCGTTTAAAAAATATACGTTTTCTTTGCGTTGGCAAAGAAAAGAGGCTATATTCTTAACAGTGGATGATTGGGAAAATTACCCTATTGAATTAAAGAGTTAAAATGTGAGAAAGGCAAATAATGATAAAAGGATCTTTATACTCATCTAGTCCAAACCATCAAAGTGTGACTCTCACTCAAGCAGTTAAAATCAAGCTATTCCCATGACAGGGAACTCACTACTAGGCAATCCAATTCATTTTCAGACAACTCTATTAGATCTTTTTAAGACTGTCAAATATCTGCCTCCTTAAATCTGCCCATTAGACTCATACAAAGCAAGTCAAATTCCTCTCTTACACAAATATTTGCAGACAGTGATCCTATAAACTCTCCTCTACTCTGTCCTGTCCACAATCTTGCCTCCCATGTAAACAGACCCATTTCCTTCATGCATTCCCCACCATGGGACTTCAAATGTCCAATCATCCTATTCCAATCTATGGATCCTTTCAAGGTGTGGCTCCAGTATCGAACACAATACTTAAGTTCTCCTGCGACAACATAAAATACAGTGGATCTCTCTATCACCTGATTCATTGAGGACACTTTTCTAGTAAATGCTGTACTTGGACACACTGGCACTACTGATTAACATTAAGCAGTTAGCTAAAAGGGCTGTGCCTTTCCCCAGAAGGCTGCTGTTACACAACTGCTCCCTATATTAAGCTGTGGAGTTTATTTATGCAAAACTGCATTTTCTGCTGTTAAACTTCCATCTGATTAAATCTGTTCCACCTTAATTCTGACCCTAAGTTCCAACTATTCCTCTCTAAAGCTATCCCTCTGCTAGACATAAATGACTTGAAAATCTGATCACACACCAACACTGTCATCCAGTGAAAAGAAATAATTATTTATCACCTAGCACAAGGACTATGAGTAGGAACTCAATAATCATTAAATGAATAAATTAGTTCACACACTCTGATTTAATCCCAATAATTATGTAAAACATTACCAGCTCCATTTATTATGATACTACTGAATATCTGTGAGCTTAGATTACTCGTGATCTTCTGACTCCAAACCCTGTACTTTTTAAACTGTTCTTCATTACCTCTCTGAATTCACTAGGAAAAGTACTGAATCAAATAAGGATGGGAGCAGAGGTCCTGACAAATCCCCCAAAGATAGTACCTACCCAATAGTCGACAACAGACTGGGGAACCTTTTTTCTGTAAAGGGCCATTTGGATATTTATAACATCATTCGCGGGCCATACAAAATTATCAACTTAAAAACTAGCCTGCTATATTTGGCCAAACATTTGATTAACTCACCCCTAATGCCTTGGCAGGGCCAGACCAAATGATTTCATGGGCACTGGACATTGCCCAACCCTGGTCTACAATATGAGTAAAGCCATTCAGCTAGCAATAAGTTATCTATCCAGTCTGTTCCAAATTTCTTCATGCTACACTCATTTAATGGCTTCTTATTTATATTCCTAATGCGATAATGAGAAACTTAAATAACTGATGTTAAAATGAGTTTTGATATGGAAACAGTGATGCAAAAATGGTATTGTAATTACTTTTTGTTTTAAAAAAAACAATCTGTAAATCAGTCTGTGAATGATATTTGCCTATCTACCATATATTTTTGAGAAATGTTTACTACTGTCAGAATCATGCCCTGGAGAACTTGCCTGGTACTTCTAGGAATTTGGAATTTGGATAGTAATTTTCATAACTGTAATGTTACTATGAATTGGAACTTGTCTCTGATATTAATAATACCTACTGGTAGTTTTTAAGGCAGTACCTTTAATCAGTCAGAAAGCCCATCTTAACATTATAGAGCTTTAATATAAACTGATTCACTCACCATAAACAATGAAATTCTGTTCTCTTACTATGTTTGTCTTAATTCAGTGGATACCTTAAATATACAATTATTTTGACTGCTCTCATTTCAAAACAAGAAAAAAAGACTACACATCAAAAAGACCAAATAAGTGACTAAAGAACATTCATAATTTTAGCCTTTGCTCTCTTATACGAAAGCCAACATTCTAGCATTTTCTCTCTTTCTTTGCACCTTTGAGATGCTAGAATTTAATAGACTGATTTCCTCACTTGAAATTTCAGTTCACAACATACCCTTAATAAAAAATATATGCCTTCCAGAGAACACACAGACCTAAAAGGTAAAATCAAATAAATCCTAATGATTGTATGCCACAGCATGGTTCCATATAACAGAGCTCGTAAGTGACCATGAAATTCCAATGCAACAATGCTACAACCCCATCTACTGGAGAGGTGCAGGTAACTGAGTCCATTTTTAATAAATGTATCCTATTTCGGAACCTTGTTAAAAACCCGTATCATGGCCCAGCCAGTGTGGCTCAGTGGTTGAGCATCAACCTATGAACCAGTAGGTCACAGTTTGATTCCCAGTCAAGGCACATGCCCAGGTTGTAGGCTTGATCCCCAGTGGGGGTCGTGCAGGAGGCAGCTGATCAAGGATTCTCTCTTATCATCATCTTACAATGTTTCTATTTCTCTCTCCCTCTCTCCTCCTCTCTAAAATCAATCAATAAAAATAATAATAGTAAAATAAAATAATAAATAAAAACTAGTATCATGGAAATCCAGACAAAAATACTTCAAAACAGTAAGAAAGCCTTACCTACATCTTTTCGTCCTGGTTTTTCAAAACGCCTATCACCCCTAGAAAAGACAAGTTTCAAACAAGATTTGAGAATAATATACAGATTTTCCATCCACAACACACACTTTCCTATGTTTCTTTAATAACATTTTTTTTCTCTTTCAAATTATAAAACAAATAAATGGCTATTGCCTAATATTTGGAAACTACAGAAAAGCAAGTATGAAAATAAAAATATCCATCATCTCACATATAATAGCTTCTGACACAGAAATGTTATTTTTTAATTAGACATATTTTTAAATTAGGTATATGCTTAAATACATGCTGCACAGTTTTTAGATATGTTTAACAATGTGTTTTCCCACATCATGAAATATTTTCAAAATCAACCTAACTTTAGTGGTTATAAAGAATTGTGTTGATACACCATTATATTAGAAACCATGCTGGTATTGCTGTTTGACTTGTTTCCAGTTATTTCATATTATAAATATCATCACAGTGGACATCTATGCACATACATCTTTCTCACAAACAATATAGAGAAGATGCTTTGATTAACTGCAACAAACGAGAAAATGTCAATGCTTCCCACTGAACGCTCATCAAATAGCAAATCTAACTATTAAATATCTAAGCAGATAAATAACCTATTTATCTAAAATGCTCCTTTTAAATAAAGATCATTTAAATTTTTTTTACATATAGCTTGACATTCAATAATTAACAGCACTTTTAAAAAATGAAAACTGCCGAAACCGGTTTGGCTCAGTGGATAGAGCGTCGGCCTGCGGACTGAAGGGTCCCAGGTTCTATTCCAGTCAAGGGCATGTACCTGGGTTGCAGGCACATCCCCAGTGGGAGATGTGCAGGAGGCGGCTGATCGATGTTTCTCTCTCATCGATGTTTCTAACTCTATCTTTCTCCCTTCCTCTCTGTAAAAAATCAATAAAATATATTTTAAATAAATAAATAAATAAATAAATAAATAAATAAATAAATAAATAAATAAATAAATAAAAAATGAAAACTTATGCCCTGGCAGGTAGCTCGGTTGGAGCACTGTCCCATACACTAAAAGGTTTTAGGTTCAATACCCAGTCAGGGCACATACCTAGGCTGTGTTTACAGGAGGCAACAGATCAATGTTTTTCTCTCTCTCTCTCTCTCTCTCTCTCTCTCTCTCTCTCAAATCAATGGACATATCCTCAGTTGAGAATTAAAAAAAAAAAAAGAAAACTTGTAACTGTATAAAGTGGCTTCTCCTCTACAAAAAGCATAACATAAGTTTTTTACACCAAGTAACCTTTATACCAAGATGTGGAACCTTTAGTTACCTTTCCTCCCAGCTCTGCGACCTATGCATTTCCCTGCTACCTCCTCGACCAAACACACCCTCTACTTCATCAAAGCTTCTTTGGTAAAAACCACATTCACCTCTGCCTCTGCCTGAAAATAAGAAAATAGAAAAAAATGATAATCAAATGTCAACATTTGGCACGTGTTTAACACCAAAGATTAATCTTTGAAGTTCTGTCTCTATACAAAACAGAATGTCTACATTTAAATATTTAGCGAGGCCCAATGGATCTTTACCTGTGAGACCAACGATGGCACTGAAGTAGCTAGACCACAGGAGGTTGAAAGAAACAAGTTAGTAAACTGGTGTAAGTGTCCCAGTCCCAGTCCTGAACAAAAAACAGTGTCAATATTAAGCTCTTTAATAAAAAGTCCAATAGTGAAATTCTAAGGTGATTACTAAACAATTACTACAAGTTAAAACTTGTATTATTTTCAACAAAAATGGAAGATTTGGAGAGTTTACAAAGACAGCAGATAAAGTACAAAAGCCAAGTACAAATATAAAAATAATTTAACTCCAGAGGAAGAATAATTTAATAGGGTCAACTTTAAACCATCAATTTTATGAACTAACTCCTTAAAGGACATTCCACAAAAACCAAAGGCACTTTCCTCTTTGCTCAAACCTTGAAGAAAAGTATCACAAAGAATTTCAAAGCACAGAGCTAATAAGAATGTGTGCATGTAGGGATTTAGGAGCTCTAGTGGTTTAAGTGTAAACTGGCCTTTACTAAAGGCAATTGGTTAGATCTACAAAAATTTGACTCAACAATTCTAACTTAGAATTTATCCTAATAGAAATAATCTCACAAATATGCAAATGCATACATATAAAAAATGTTCACTGTAATTAAAAAACACAATATATAATCAATAAGGACTGGCTAAATAAATTCTCACAAAATGCAGGAGAACACTATGAAGCCACAAAAGATAAAGTACTACCACTTAAAAAAAATCTACATTATTGCCCTAGACCAGTGGTTGGCAAACTCATTAGTCAACAGAGCCAAATATCAACAGTACAAAGATTGAAATTTCTTTTGAGAGCCAAATTTTTAAACTTAAACTATATAGGTAGGTACACTGTTATTAACTTAATCAGGGTACTCCTAATGCTTAGGAAGAGCCACGCTCAAGGGGCAAAAGAGCCGCATGTGGCTCGCGAGCCGCAGCTTGCCGACCACGGCCCTAGCCGGTTTGGCTCAGCGGATAGAGTGCTGGCCTGTGGATTGAAGGATCCCAGGTTCGATTACGGTCAAGGGCACATGCCTGGGTTGTGGGCTAGATCCCCAGTAGGGGTGTGCAGGAGGCAGCTGATCAATGATTCTATCTCATCATTGATGTTTCTATCTCTCTCCCCTTCTCTCTGAAATCAATAAAAATATATATATATATATATTTTTTTAAACTACATTATTCTGTTGAAAGACAAAAGCATGCCAAAGAACAATGCACATAAAAGTGATTCCAGCCCTAGCCGGTTTGGCTCAGTGGATATAGTGTCGGCCTGCAGACTGAGGGGTCCTGGGTTCGATTCCAGTCAAGGGCATGTACCTTGGTTGTGGGCACAGGGGGTGTGTAGGAGGCAGCTGATGGATGTTTCTCTCTCATCGATGTTTCTAACTTTCTATCCCCCTCCCTTCCTCTCTGTAAAAAAATCAATAAAATATATTTTTAAAAAATAAATTAATAAAAATAATAAAAATAAAAAGAATGAGCTCAGCCCTAGCTGGTAAAAAAAAAAAAAAAAAAGTGATTCCACTTATATAAATGATACTAGAGGCCCGGTGCACAAAAATTTGTGCACTCGGGGGGGGAGGGGGGTCCCTCAGCCCGGCCTGTGCCCTCTCGCAGTCTGGGATCCCTCGGGAGATGCCGGGAGCCGGTCCATCCTTGCTGTTTCAAAGGATCTGGCATAGATGGCATACTGTTCTTAATATGTTTTCTCACCTTCTTGGCACTATGTGTTTTAACCAAGGTCTCTGAGAAAGGTTGTTTCCCCAGGTAGGGATTTTCCCCTGAAGTTAGGGAGGGAATAAAACCTCTTAACTAGTGCCAGGTGGGTAATTAATCACTTTAACTACGAACAATCATGCTTAAGCTACATAATCTTTACTCCCTGGAATGGAGATAAGAAACGCCCTAACCTTTGTAATAGAGATTGATAGGATTGAATCAACTGGTATAAATACAGTTGTAATAAGACAGCAAGACAGAACTTAGAATACGGAACCAAGAGAGACAGAACCTAGGCACAGAACCTACACAGAACGTTCTCTAGAGACAGAAGAACTTCGCTGGAGAGAACATGGCAAAAGATCCTGGACAGAAACTGGCCTCAGAACCTAGAGACAGAACCTAGCAAGAGAACATGGACACAGAACCTAGCTGGAGATCCAGACCAGAACTTGGCTGGAGATCCTGGCTGGAGATCCTGGCTAGGCTGCTGATCAACTGAACACTGTCTCCATGTCCTTCCTTCTTCGCCAACTCCGTCTACACCTTTGGGGACCCCTGGACCCGCTGGGGTTGGACCCCAGCAGGGAGATAACGACCTGCTGGCTTAGGCCTGCTCCCGGGTGGCAGAGGGCAGGCCCAATCCCTAGGTGCAGCCCCTGGTCGGGCTCAGAGCAGGGCCGATTGGGGAGTTGGGGTGCCACCCCCTGTCATGCACAGAGCAGGGCGATCAGGAGGTTGTGATGCCACCCTCAGTCACGCTCAGGGTAGGGCCGATTGGGGGGTTGGGGCACCGCCCCCTGTCACTCACAGAGCAGGGCCCATCAGGGGGGTTGGGGCTCTATACCCTGTCACGCACAGAGCAGGGCCCATCAGGGGGTTGGGGCGCCGCCACTCTCACACTCAGGGCAGGGCCGATGGGGAGGTTATGGCTCTACCCCGTCACACACAGAGCAGGGCATGGGGGCGGGGGGGGGCGGGGCGGGAGGCGGGGGGGGCACCGCACCCTGTCACACACAGAGCAGGGCCGATCAGGGGGTTGGGGCGCCACACCCTGTCACACACAGAGCTGCAGGGCCATCAGGGGGTTGGGGAGCTCCCCCCTATCAGGCACAGAGCAGGGCTGATCAGGGGGTTGGGGCGCCTTCCCCTGTCACGAACAGAGCAGGGCGGATAGGGAGGTTGTGGCCCCGCCCCCTGTCACACACAGAGCCACAGAGCCATCAGGGGGTTTGGGCGCTGCCCCCTGTCACGCTGATCCCGGTGCCAGGAGGCCTCGCGGCTCCGCTGATCCCGGTGCTGGGAGGCACATTACCCTTTTACTATATAGGGTAGAGGCCTGGTGCACAGGTGGGTGCTGGCTGGTTTGCCCTGAAGGGTGTCTTGGATCAGGGTAGGGTCCCCACTGGGATGCCTGGCCTGCCTGGGTGAGGGGATGATGGCTGTTTGCAGCTGGTCACACATCCTTCAGGGTGGGGGTCCCCACTGGGGTGCCTGGCCAGCCTGGGTGAGGGGATGATGGCTGTTTGCAGCTGGTCACACACCCTTCAGGGTGGGGGTCCCCACTGGGGTGCCTGGCCAGCCTGGGTGAGGGGCTGAGGGCTGTTTTCATGCTGGGGGTGACTGAAGCTCCCAACCGCTCCTTTTTTTCTTTTTTTTTCTTTTTTATTCTGGGCCAGCTTTAGCTTTGAGGCTTGGCTCCAGCTCTTAGGCCTCCGCAGCTAAAAGTAGGCTTCTGGCCTTTGCTTACAATGTTGCGATCCTGCTGGCTGAAGCCCGGCGGACTAAAGCAGGTTTCTGGGGTTTTGTTTAGCTTCTATATTTGTTACATAGTTGCTTAGAGTTGCAGCTCAGAGGCCTGCAGCGGCAGGCGGGGAACGTTGGAGTCCTCCATCACTGAAGCAAGCAAGCCTCATGTTAGTTTCAAGCTGCCTGGCTGCCAGCCACCATCTTGGCTGGCAGTTAATTTGCATATTGCCCTGATTAGCCAATGGGAAGGGTAGCGGTCGTACGCTAATTACCATGTTTCTCTTTTATTAGATAGGATAGCTGCATAGTTTGGGTCAGGAAAGTTATATAAACAATTGCTGGGTTTAGAGGCAAAAGACAGTATGAATTGTGAGCTTTATACTTTCTATACAGCGTGAGGATTCCCCAACTAATATGCACCATACATTTCCAACACACAGGCTTGAAAATTGAAGGAGGGTGGGGGGTCTAGGGATGTATTTATACCTAGACAAAATCTAAGCCATCATCCCTAGCTCAACTTCTCCAACAAGGTAAAACCACCCAAAGAAAAGTGATGTTGAATCTTGAATAAAAGCATGGATGCATTCCAGGGCTAAATACAACTGAGTTAAATAATTATTTCAAATATCCATGCAGTATTTCTACATCTTGGTTATAATTTCTCAAGAATTGATTCAGAATACAGTTGTACTTTAACATCTTACTATGAAATACAAAAATAATGGACAGGATTGTATGTGGGTAATCTTAGCAACAATGTGTACCTTCTTAAGAGTCCAAGTATCCATGTCTTCATTTGTAAAACATAGGTGAGGACTAGGGCTGAACTGTAATTATCTCACACTTAGTTGTGTCAACTTTAAGTCAACTGAAAGTCAACTCCCAATTTCAGTAACTCTCTCCTTAGGAAATGTATACATTTTATTTAAGGTCATCCTAAACAGTCTAATACAAACTGTTATGCAATACTGGGATGATCCCTACAATAATGTTGAGGTTGAAAGAAAAACAGTATCCTGTCCTTTTAGAGAACGATTTTCTCTGGAAAGCCATTAAGTATGTGTCATCTTGAAAAAATGTTTTATAAACATACCAGTACGAATAGGAAAAATAGCCTCCAGGTTGCCCAAAAAACAAGCAAACCACAGATAAAAGATTTTCTGCCAGTTATGATTAGGGTGAGCACTAGGCCTCCTTATGAGACTAAAGCTTTATAAGTGGGCACATAAAAATAATCGGTTCTAGAGCTTCCCAGCTTGTAGAATGTAGAAATAACCTTCAAAGTGCACAAAGTCCATAATCATTCATAAGTGTACTTCCCAGATAAGGAGCAAGTAAATATAACATGAATCTTTCATAAAGCTCAATTTAAAGGACTCACCTATTACCTGAGATTTCACACTATTCTTTTGGGGGATTAAAATATATTTCCTTTTAATGAAGACGGTGGCTGACAGTTGTGTGAATCTGCTTTTTTATTAAACATCTTAACCAGATAAAATAGAAAGATGACAATTATGTTGTTTTCCCCTCCACTTATTTGTGTAAATTTTACTAGTTTGTGATCTTTAGAAGTTGGGAGATCAGTCAATTTTCAAATCAACATTCCCTCAAGTTGGAAAGAGGCAGGATTATCATCTAATATTAGCTCTGCCCATGCAAATGAATGAATAAATAAATAAATAAATAAATAAGGAAGAAAGCCAAAATAATCATTATTTAACCAACAAGTTAAAATTAAGTAATGAGTGAAGATGATAAAACCATATCGATTAAAAAGAATCACAACTCGAACAATGGTGTTAGAAGTATTTTTCACAAAGTCAGTTCATTCATTTGACTAAGTTTCAAGCCATTCTTTCACACTGATGTTAAGTCACAGCGTTCATCACAGTATCTATCTTTTGTGCATGCCCTGTTTAAATTGTGAATATAAGACTTCTATTCTGTGTGATAACCCTACACTTCAAAGAAACCAGAAAGCAGGGAGAAATTTATCAATCCCTCATTTGTTCCTCGATATGGAATTTTGTTTAAGCCTATTTAGAGAGACTGGCTGGTATTTGCAGCACACACAGTTGATAGTCACTTGAGGCACATAAAACAGCTGGCTTGTGGGCCACACTTTTTGATTAATAAGATCTCTCTATGTCTTGCCCTGAAAAGCACTGGAGACAAAGCTGAGTACATGCAACCACTCCTTGCTGCCAGCCCACTGCAGAGAAATAAAGGAAACACCCAATAGCAGATTGGGGCTGTCTCCAAAACACTATCGCACCACCAAGATAGATGCACACATCTCAAGTCGAATTCTAGATCAATGGAACCTAAATACACTTGGAAATCTCGATGGTGTGTGTGGAGCTTTTGAAGCACACACATACCTTAATCTCATCATCCAAGTAGTCTCTCACAGAGGTATTTCTTGTAAGTTTTACAGATGATTCTAACAACTCCCCAGGTTAAAAACCACCGTTCTAGACATTGACAAATAATTCAGAAGAAAAAAACATGTACAACAAATATAACTCAGTAATAGTAACAAGCCTACAAGTTGAGTTTTCATTAACCTTTACATTATTCATAAAGGTTACAAATTCGTAAAGGTTACCTACATTCCATATTTTGAATGGACTACTAAAAGAAACCTCTTCACAGGAATGCACAATTAAATACGGTCTCTATAAAGACTGAGTATAAATTACTCTATTCATAAGACACAACTTTAAGAAAAAAGAATTTAGCCCTAGCTGGTTTGGTTCAGTGGACAGAGCATCAGCCTTCGGACTGAAGGTTCCCAGGCTCGATTCCAGTCAAGGGCACATGCCTGGGTTGCGGGCTCGATCCCCATTAGGGGGCATGCATGAGGCAGCTGATCGATGACTCTCTCTCATGATTGATGTTTCTCTCTCTCCCTCTCTGAAATCAATAAAAATATATTTTTAAAAAGAAAGAAAAAATAATTTAGATGCTCCACACTCATAATCACAACAATCTGGGTGGTACAATATGCAGACACAATGGCCTCTGCCGTTGCAGATACCCAATTCTTGCATTTCTAAAGCACCTCTTAAATAAAATGACAAGGGATATTTAGACTACTACTATGATTTAGCCAATTTAGAGGTAAGTGCTCAAGTAAATATTTATATTATAAACATCAAGAATGCCCTTAAATAGCAGAAAATCAACAAACCCAAAACAGAGAGCAGATATCAAAAAAACAAGTAATATTGAAATAGGAATTGTTCTAAGACAAGACACAAATCTGTAAAATGTAGGTTAAATGACTGCTACATAACTATTTTTTATTCTACCCCCTAAAACAGCCCTAATTTTGATGAGACAACTTTTACTAAAGTCTCTCTGGGGCTGGGACACCCTTGACACGTGGCCTTATATAGAAACCCTGCGTCACAGAAGCCTGCAGGGACTTTGGTGCTGCTCCAGCAGCCAAGGCACTTCATGGAACTCTGGCTCTCCAAGTGCAAAACTCCCTGGGGACAAAGATTTGCAAAAGTTAACTAGGACCATTTAGAATGCTTCACACTCAAATCTCTAAGCTAGAATTAACCTCATCTGTTCCACATCAGGGATTGTGAAGCAGATACATCAAGACATGTCTCAGGCCCGGCTGATGTGGCTCAGTGGTTGAGTGTCAACCTTTGAACCAGGAGATCACGGTTCGATTCCCAATTGGGGCACATGCACAGATTGCAGGTCAATCCTCAGTAGGGAGTGTATAGGAGGCAGCCGATCAATGATTCTCTCTCATTATTGATGTTTCTATCTCTCTCACCCTCTCCCTTCCTCTCTGAAATCAATAAAAAATACATTTTAAAAAATGGTTCAGGAAGCAAATGTTCAGGATATTTAGTATACAGTTAATGTCAAAGAGCAGTTTTTTTAAAAAATCAAGTATTAAAATATTTTAAAAGTGATTTCCTATCCTCCACCTCCTCCTCCATTATTACTTTTTCAGATAAAAGCTCACCTCGCCCTCTTGAAGAACTTCGACCTCTAGGAGCCCCCACCACTGTTCCTCCTCCTCGTCCTGTCAATCGCAGGACAGCGGCACTATTTACAGACATGGAAAAGTTTCTCTGCCAAAAAAAAAAATTAAAAAGAAAGAAAAAAATGGATAAAACAGATAAAACTACATGGTGCTTCTCCCCGTCTCCCGTTGCATCTATAAAATGCATATAATTATTAATAACAATGGGAAACCCTAACTACACAACATACTAAGATGATCCAAATCCTGATTTTAGCTAAAAATTTCAAATAAACATTTCAGATCAACAAACATTGACAACCAAAGCCTTACACTATGCTAGATTCTGTGAAGAAATATTAAACTCTAAATCTGTATATATCCAAAGCAGGCATGGTAAATATGCATCATTACAGAGAAAATTTGGTAAGAGATCTGATTTGAAAGGGTCCTTCAATTAGTGAAAAGCAGAAATGAGAGGGAGTCACAAAAAGGTCTGAGTCAAGAATAGTGTGATAAAGAGCAAAATGAATGATTATTTTTGCCTCATTCTGCTCACCAAAGTGAATCAGCAACTCCAAGTAGTAGTTAATAGAATGACATGAATCGGAAGTAGATGGGGACGGGCCAAAAAGAATTTACTTAAGACCAACTACCTTAACGGAGAAAGGGAGGAAATGCTTGAAAAAAATAAACAAAACCCCAATCAGTCTTCACCTACACTTGCACCCCACAGCCAATCTGGAATAGGGTCCAGTACATTAAGACAGTAATGGGTGGGCATCCTTCACAAATAAGAGAAAGACAGGAGGCCTGGGAATCAAAAATATGTTTATAGGACTGAGGAAAAGGTGAAGCAAGAGTATAAAAACCTTGAAAAAATGGTCTATAAAATACAGCAGTTATAAGCAGATTTTCAAGTACATGGGAAGTCGGCACCCTTATCATCTACATTGTTCAAGAATCAACTTTAATTTAATTTGAAGGAGATTTCACAACAGTTTTAAGCACAGAAAATGCTGGAATATATCTCTACATGAATACTTCCTATATACTTAGAACCTAACAGACATTTGTGCACAAGTACAGACATGTGGTGCACTGAGGAAAATACAACTTGGGCATGGCTATTGCCAAGGACACTCCTGGAGAAGGGCAAGAAGTGAGACTTAAGAAAAGGGTTGAAATGTGGGGTGTTTTTTTTCCCAACTAATATTTTTCACCCAAATTGTTTTCCACTGTGAAGTTCTAATTTGTTATTTTGATTCAAACTCAACTATGTGATAGCTATACCTCTTTTAAAGAAATTGACATGTAGCTGGTGGAAAACTTCTACTTTCATTACTGAATTTCTTATTTTAATATATGGGTCACTTTCTCACTACCTGTCTTTCATTATTGAATTTCTTATTTTAATAGATGGGTCACTTTCTCATTACTTGTCTCTTTCAGGTAAATTTTATAAACTTATTAATGTAATTAAATTTTTTTCTTTTCATTTGAGAGATATATAATCTATAATCATGTAATTTCAAAACTGAAGATTTAAGATGTAACCAATAACTAAAAATTACAGTAAGACACCCAACCCAACTGTATTTTTTTAAAAAGCTGGTTGAAACAATGCATTAGCTTATCTTTCACCACAGAGTAACCAGTGAAATTATTGAATAGTGCCTCTGAGATCACAATTAAGCTATACTATGAAGTCTCAAAATCTAAATTAATATATTCTAATACTGGAAAAACAGAAATCAGGGCTAACTGCATTATGTATGCTGGGATTCCATGCAGCTGAACCCCTTACTATCACATGTATAAAACTCAAATGCACCCATCCATAGGATGTGGGGGAAACTCTCATATGCTTACACACATCCTCACACATTGCCCCCGAAAGTGCAAAATGGTATAATCTCTGCAAGGCAATTTCTCAAAGTATATTTAAATGTCCATAACCTTTGACACAATTGCTCTTTTTACATTTGTGAAACATTATATAAGCAGAAAGATCTTTAACTGCAGCACTGTATTTTTGTAAAAGCAAAATATAGAAACCAGCTTAGTATCAACCAATAAACCTAATGAAAAATCATGGTCATCTATATATGGAATTCTATGCAGTTGTTTTAAAAAATGAGACAACTTTATTAGGTTGGATCATATGAAATTGCTAAAATTCAGCCATTTCTGATCCATAAAACTGCAATTTCATATGGTCAACTTAGTTTATGAAGATATAAAGCACAGTTGTACTTGGGAGCATGGAGAGGCCAGATTGCCTGAACCTGAATTTTGATTCCTTTACTCAGCTTCACTGTACCTCACTTTCCTCATCTATATAATGTGAATAGGAATGATATTTTTATCTACTTCCTGGGTTGTTGCAAACACTTAAACGCATTAAACTGCAAGTGCTTAGAACATTATCTGACACTTACTAAATGCTAAATAAATATTTGCCATTATCTCCTAAAAAGACGCTTAGGTGAAATAGGTCAAGTGTAGAACTGTGTGCAGAACATTTATGTGTATGTGTGTTTAAAGGAATTGATATACAGCTGATCCTTGAACAACATGGTGTGAATTGCACAGGTTCATTTATAGGTGGATTATTTCCAATAAATGTAATAAATGTATTTTCTCTTTCTTATGATTTAACATTTTTTCTCTAGCTCACTTTATTGTGAGATACAGTATATAATACATACATATACAAAATATGTGTTGATCAGCTACTTATGTTATCGATAAGGATTCTATTCATAGTTAAGTGTTTGAAGAGTTAAAAGTTATATGTGGATTTTTGACTTGCAGAGGAGGTAAGTACTCCTAACTCCCACATTGTTCAAGGGTCAACTGTATGAACAGTTGTAGATGTACGTGTTGTTCCTGGAAGGTAACAAGAAAATAGAAACAGTGGTTATGCCTGAGGAAGAATAATTGGCAGAGTTTAGGTGACTCACAGACTTGCTTTCCACTACACATGCTTTAAAAAAAATTTTATGTATGTATTATCTATTCAAAAACACATACATGAAATAATTAATTATTCAAAAACACATAAATAAGGCCCTGGCCTGGTAGCTCAGTTGGTTAGAGCATCATCCCAATACATCAAGGTTGAGGGTTCAATCCTGGGTCAGGGCACATATAAGAATTAACCAACAGTGCTCGCTTCGGCAGCACATATACTAAGAATTAACCAACAAATGCATAAATAAGTGGAACAACAAATCAACCTCTCTCTCTTTCTCTCTCCCCCCATTACTCCCTCTCTCTAAAATCACTAAATAAAAAATTTTAAACACACACACACACACACACACACACACACACACACACACACGGCCCTAACCAGTTTGGCTCAGTGGATAGGGCGTCGGCCTACAGACTGAAAGGTACTGGGCACATGCTGGTCAAGGGCACGTGCCTGGGTCGTGGGCTCAATCCCCAGTAGGGAGCGTGCAGGAGGCAGCCAATCAATGATTCTCATCACTAATGTTTCTATCTCTCTCTCTCCCTCCCTTCCTCTCTGAAATCAATAAAAAACATATAGATTTAAACACACACACACACACACACACACACACACACACACACACACACACGAAGTAATTTTCTTTGATGGCAAATAAATAAAATACACCAATCTGGTAACAGGTACCTAAATTTTAGGTGTAAAGTGCAGAGTCATGCTTCTCAAACTGAAATATATATTTAAGGACAATGCCCAAAAAACAACTAGAAGATCATTTTTGAGCATCAATTTTGTTCTAAAAAAAAGTTTTTCCCTAGTTATATTTTATAGGTACATACATGCACACACACAGGGAGAGGGAGAGGGAGAGAAGGAAGCAGAAAGGGAGGAAACAAAATTAACTTTCATTTTAAAGATAAAATACTTATTTCAGATAACTGCAGCAAACT
Source organism: Myotis myotis (assembly GCF_014108235.1). Classification (NCBI taxonomy): domain Eukaryota; kingdom Metazoa; phylum Chordata; class Mammalia; order Chiroptera; family Vespertilionidae; genus Myotis; species Myotis myotis. The sequence goes on along the minus strand of NW_023416390.1, from coordinate 32,073,735 downwards.
TAAAGAGAGGCAGCATAGGGATAATAAGTAAAAAAGTATGCAAAACTCTAGTCTGCAAAGATCTAAATAATTCCTGATCTGAAATCAATAAAAAAAAATAAATGAAAATGAAGGCTTGCTCCTTTAGTCATTCTAGAACAAGTTTCGATGTGTAAGCATACTGCCTACCTAACTTTGTTTTTCAAATTGTTAACCGCTCCTAATAGTATCTGTTAAATAATCTTCTTTAATTTTCCAAATGATTTGTGTAGCCACTTACTAAATACTATTTTCTTACAAATGTTAGGGATGTTTCTAAATTACTCAATTACTCATTCTGTTGATTAAGTCTATCATGTTTCGGTTACCAATAGCAAGTGCTCCTCCCTTGAGAGGTGTCAATTTTACATCGTTTTATTTAAGACCACATTTTCCACTTTACAATACAGAACTTATAAAGTGCAGTTATTTCCTTTCCCTGTGCACATATTCCATGTTCAAGTATCAAGAATATCCAGTTACTTACTCTACAGCAGCTCAACTTTTAGAACTGCCATAGAATTTGCTACAAATTTGTGTAGAATAATGCTAAATCTATGCTCAAGGTTGGCTTAATCAACCTCTTCCATGGTGGGCCCAGGAGGCACCACCACAGGGATGCCACCAGGCATTCCTCCTGCACGATGGTACAGCTTGCTAATGATAGGGTTGCAGTCGTTCGTTTTCCAGCACTTTCTGCTGATGTTCACATTCTTCCTTCTGTGCAGTTTGGTTACTGAGCCAGTCAATTTCCTTATACTTGTGAAGAATCTTCTGTTTGTCCTCATCATTGATCTTGCCTTGAAGTTTTTCATCTTCAATGGTTGAACCACGTTGAAAGCATAAGATTCAAGTGAATTCTTGGAAGACACTTAGTCCTGCTGCTTCTAATCTTCAGCTTTATCCTTCTCAGCTTCCTGGACCTGCACTCAATGTCTTCCTTGTTCAAATGACCCTTGTTGTTAGTGAAGGTAATCTGTTCTCTTTTCCTGTATGCTAAGCCATATCAGAGACATTGTGGATGCCACTGGCATCAATATCAAAAGTAACTTCAATCTAAGAAGCACCACGCGGTACAGGGGCTATTCCTGTGAGTTCAAACTTGCCAAGCACATTATCCTTGGTCATGGCACGTTCACGTTCCTAAACCTGAATGAGCACAGCAGGCTGGTTGTCAGAGTAGATCATGAAGGTCTGTGTCTATTTGGGAGAAATGGTAGTATTGTACTTGATGAGAACAGCTATGACTCCATCAGCCATTTTAATGCCAAGGGAAAGAGAAATGACATCAATAACAGCAAATATTGAACATTTTTTAATGTCTCCAGATAGGACAGCTGCACCATAAGCAACAGCCTCATCAGGGATCAGCTCTTATTCAATTCTTTTCCATTGAAGACATCCAGTAGGAGTTTCTGAATCTTAGAGATGTGGTTAGGACTACACCATCAGGACTCCACCATGGATCTGGGACTTGTCAAGCTTGGCATCCCAAAGGGCTTTCTCTACAGGGGCCAGGATACCACAAAAAAGGTCAGTATTCAATTCTTCAAATGGGGCACCAATGACACAAGTATAGAAGTCAATTCCTTCATTGAGCAAATCAATCAATCTCAATATTGGCCTGGATGCTGGAAGAGTACACTAAGCATGTTTACAAGCAATACGAAAGCGACAAGATAGCCCTCTTCTTCTTACTGATGTCCTTCTTATGCTTGCTTGAACTCTGTAATAAAATGGTTGACCATCAGGTTGTCTTCTCCACCTCAGTAAGCATCCCCAACTGCTGACTTGACCTCAAAAATTCCATCATGAACTGTAAGAAGTGACACATCAAAAGTGCCACCTCTCAAGTCAAATATTAGCCCATTTTTTCAGTTCTAGCCTTTTTGTCTAAGATGTAAGCAATAGCAGCAGCAGTTGGCTCATTGGTAACACAAAAACACACTGAGACCAGCAACAGTTCCAGCATCCTTAGTAGCCTAACACTGAATCACTGAAGTAAGCTGGTACCATAACAATAACATTTTAGAAGCAGCCTTCCCAAGGTAGACAGGCTTCTGTCATTTCCTTCATTTTTGTCAAAACCATAGATGATGCCTCTTCTGGATAGAAACTTTTCATCTCTCCGTTGTATTCTACTTGGACATTGGGCATTCACCGCCATGAAAGGCCAATCCTTCATATCAAATTAGATGTGGTTCTCAACCTTCCTAATGCCGTGACCCTTTAATACAGTTCCTCATATTGTGGTGACCCCAACCATAAAATTATTTTTGTTGCTACTTCTTAACTGTAATTTTGCTACTGTTATGAATCATAACGTAAATATCTGATATGCAGGATGTATTTTCATTGTTACAAATTGAACATAATTAAAGCATAGTGATTAATCACAAAAACAATGTGTAATTATATATGTGTTTTCTGATGGTCTTAGGCGACCCCTGTGAAAGGGTCGTTCGACCCCCAAAGAGGTCACGACCCACAGGTTGAGAACCGCTGGATTAGATAATAGCATCATGAAAACTATGTCCAATCAAGTGTTTGGCATCAAACCATGTTGGTAGAGTCACTGCAATTTGACTCTGCAGCAGCACCAATAAACCATTCAGTATCAATAAAGGCGACATAACTTGGTGTGGTTCCGTTTTCCTGATCACTGCCAATTATTTTCACTTTTTCGCGCTTGAAGACACCCACATAAGAGTTGGGGGTACCAAGATCAATGCCAATTGCAGGTGCCTTAGACAATGTTGCTTGAGTATACATATGGCTTGGGAAGACCAGGATCCAGAAAGCTGCCCACTTTCAATAAGCCTCCCTATGTTAAAATTAGCTTCTGTATTTAAAAAAAGAATCATAAATGAAATTTAAAACTTAGAAAACAGGTTAGGATTAGCTCATATAAACAGTATAAATCAACAAGAAAAAAATTAATATCCAAAAGAAAAATTGGCAAAGAACAAAAAACTAAGAAATATAAATACAAACATTTGAATAATTCTGCAACGGGGGGGAAAAATATTAACTAAAGTAATAGAAGAACGTTTTTCCCAAATATACAGAAAATTTTTGCAATAAAAATACTCAGGGTTGGTAATACAGAAAAATGCTTAGTGTACACCATCACTTGTACAAAAGGGGGTGGGGAGGGTATGTAATATTTACTTGGAAAAATACACAAGAAACTGCTAACACTGGCTGCCTTTGGGAAAGGAAAACTCATGACTGAAGAACAAAATGGGAGAGATTTTCCATTATTTACTACTAGAGGCCCAGTGCACGAAATTCGTGCATGGGAGGGGGGGTCCCTCAGCCCGGCCTGCACCCTCTCCAATCCAGGACCCCTCAGGGGATGTCCGACTGCCTCTCGCAATCCGGGACTGCTGGCTCCTAACCGCTCGCCTGCCTGCCTGCCTGATCACCCCTAACCACCTCTGCCTTCCTGCCTGATCACCCCTAACTGCTCCCCTGCTGGCCTGATCACCCCTAACCGCCTCTGCCTCGCCCCACACCCAGCTGCAGGCACCCAGGACCCAGGCCAGCTTCGCCCGGGTTGGCCACAGCCACAGGGAACCACAGGGCGGGGAGCTTGTCCCTCTCCCGGGCTGCAGCCTGGCTGGTCCCCATTCCTGTCTCCCCAGTGTTGAGTGTCTAAGCCGTTATGGTGTGACGGCATGATGACCATTTGCATATTAGCTCTTTATTATATAGGGTACTTTAAATTTTTATTTTTAAATCATGTGAATTATTTATTTTAAAAAATAATTGAAGAAAAAAACTGAACATGAGCCCTGGCCAGGTGGCTCAGTTACTTGGAGCATCATCCTGTGCACTGAAAGGTTGCAGGTTAGATTCCAGGTCAGGATACATACCTAGGTTTTGGTTTCCATCCCTGGTCAGAGCATATACATGAGGCAACCAATCTCTCTCCCCCCACTCCACCATTTATCTCTCTTTAAAAATCAACAAAAACATATCTTTGGGTAAGGATTTTTAAAAAAATACTCATCATGGCAAAAAAGTAATGGTAAAATGTTACAGTTTTGGCAGCAGGGAAACAAAAACACTACTGTCCTTATACAAAGCTTCTTAAAAGCAATTTAGCCGTATGGAGCAATTGGGTTTTCTTTCTGGACTTTCAATTCTATTCCACCGACCTGTATGTCTATCCTTATGTTACAGTTTGTACTACTGTGGCTTTATGAGAAGGTTTGAAATCAGGAAGTATGGAACCCTCCCACTTTGTTCTTTTTCAAAACTGTTTTTTACTGTTTCAGGTCCCTTGCAATTCCATATGAATTTTAGAATCAGCTTTTCAATTTCAACCCAAAAACCCAATGGAATTTTGATGGGGATTGCAAAAGATAAACTATTAAATCTTCCAAGGTTTAATGAATACTGGTGCCTTCCCATTTACTTAGGTCTTCTTTAATTTCTTTCAAATGTTTTATAGTTTTTAGTATAAAAGTCTTATACCTCCTTAGTTAAATCTAAGTATTTTATTGGTTTTGATGCTATTATAACTGGAATTGTTTTCTTAATTGCCTTTGCAAATTGTCCATTGCTTGTATGTATAAGAATACAACTGATTCTTGTGTGTTGATCCTGTACTCTACAACAGTACTAAATTCATTTATTAATGCTAATAGTTTTCTTGTGGTTTCTTTAGGATTTTCTATATCTGGGATCATGTCATCTACAAATAGATATAGTTTTACTTCTTACCTTCCAATATGAAGGTCTTTTATTTCTTCTTCTCACCTAACTGCTCTGGCTAGAATTTCCAAGATAATGTTGGACAGCAGTAGTGAAAGTGGGCATCCATGTCTTGTTTCCAATCTTTCGGTCTTTCACTGAATAAGTGCAGTCATATACCACATAACAACATTTCAGTCAAAAATAGAATATTCTTATGGTAGTCCCATCAGATGTTAGAGCTGAAAAATCCCTATCGCCTAGGTGATGTCCTAGCTGTTGTAATGCTGTAGTGTAAAGCATTACTCATGTGTTTATGGTGATGCTGGTGTCAACAAACCTACTGTGCTGCCGGCCATATAAAAGTATACCACATACAATTATGGACAGTACAAAATACTTGATAATAATAAATGACTATGGTACTGGTTTATGTATTTTTACTGTAACGTTTCTATGTTTAGATATAAAACACCATTGTGTTACAATTGCTTGCAGTATTTAGTACAGTAAAATGCTGTACAGGTTTGTGTAACCTATGAGCAATAGGCTAGACCCCGTCGGCAAACCATGGCTCGTGAGCCACATGCGGCTCTTTGGCCCCTTGAGTATGGCTCTTCCACAAAATACCATGTGCGGGCGCGCACATACAGTGCAACTGAAACTTCCTGGCCCATGCACAGAAGTCGGTATTTTGTGGAAGAGCCACACTCAAGGGGCCAAAGAGTCGCATGTGGCTCGCGAGCCGCAGTTTGCCAACCACTGGGCTAGACCTAGATCACTGAGTGTTTCATCATGAAAGGGTGTTGAATTTTGTCATATGTTTTTCTGCATCAATTACAATGATCAAATGGGTTTTTCTCCTTCATTCTATTAATGTGATGCTTTACGTTGATATTCTTATGTTGCACCACCCTTCCACTCGAGGGATAAATCCTACTTGGTCATAGTATAACCCTTGAAATATGCTGTTGGATCCTGACTGTTGGTATATTTTGACAACTAAAGATATACAAAGAACACAGATGGCAATAAAACAAATTAAATGTTAACAATTATCTCTACATTGCAAGTTTATAGATGAGATTTTCTTCTTTATAACTTTCAGCATTTTTTGTAATTAATTTGAGTACCTTTTATAATAAAGTATTTTATTGGTTTTAATGAATATATAAAGAAATCATAAAATCAGTAAGAAAAACAATCTAATGTTCTTTGGGCAAAGGACACAGACAAATAAAAAATGATAATGGCCCATAAGCATATGAAAAGATGCTCAACCTCACTAATAATTAGTGAAATACAAATTAAAGACAACTATCACAGCCATCATTTAGGCCAAAATTTAAAAACCAACAACCGAGGGGTTGCATAAAAATGACCTCTTGCCTTGACTGGTGTTTCTAAGTAGTTAGAGCATTGGCCCAAGCACCAAAGAGTCTCAGGTTCGATTCCCAGTCAAGGGCATGTACTTGGATTGAAGGTTCGATCCCCAGCCCCAGTCAGAGCGTGTACAGGAGGCAATCAATAGGTATGTCTCTCTCTCTCTCTCTCTCTCTCTCTCAATCTCTTTTTCTCTCTCTCTTTCTCTAGCTCTCCTCCCTACCTCCTCCCTCCTACTCTCTCTTAAAAAAAAAAAAAAAAAGAAACACTGGGAAAAATATCCTCAGGTGAGGATTAACAAAAAAATAAAATACAATAAATAAGACCTCACCTTCACTGCTGGTGGGAGTGCAAATTGGCTTAAATCCCTATAGAAAGTAATGTGGTAACACCCAGTAACATTTTAAAAAATGTGAACAACCAAAGCCCAAAGATTTCATTTTTGTAACACATTATAAGAATTTTTACAGCAACATAATTTATAATAGCAAATACTCAAAACAACCTAAATACTCAACCAGAGATTTTAAAAACTGGATTTTCTTGCAGACAGAATACTATGCAGCAGAGATGAATGAACTAAAGCTATGTGTATTAACATAAATTTAAAGTCATTATTGAATGAAAATCAAGTTGAAGACCCTTGCTGGTTTTGCTCAATGGTTAAAGCATCCAGGATTCGAGTCCTGGTCAAGGGCACATACCTTGGTTACAAGTTCCCCAGCTCCAGTACGGGGCGAATCCGGGACGCAACCAATCGATATGTGACTCTCATGTCGCTGTTTCTCTGTCTCTCTCTCTCTGCCCCCCTCCTCCCTCTCTTCCACTCTATCCAGAAATCAAAAGAAAAAAACATCCTTGGGTGAGGATTTAAAAAAAAAACAAGCTGAAAAATAAACACTACAGTATCCTATCTTCAAAATAAAATTTATAACCCTATAAAATATAACATTTAAAGACTATGGATATACAAATATGTAATGAGAAGATTAAAACATGAATGAGAAAAGTAACTCAATTCATAGTAATCTCTGTGAAGGAAGGGGTATACCCCAGACATCTCAACTACATGAGAAATTGTATTTCTTAAAACAAAGACACAAATATGTCATAATTTTAAGATTTGGTATATCTGAATTTTAATACATTGGTGTTTGTAATATTATGCTCTATACTTACCTATTTGAAATACTTCATAATAAAATATTTTGAAGAAAAATAAAAACCAAAATACAGGGTGGGGCAAAAGTAGGTTTACAGTTGTTCCTATGGGAAATAATACAATAATAAATATTACAAGAATAAACTGTGTTTTATGTACTCATAATTGTAAACCTACTTTTGCCCCACCCTGTAGAGCCAAATGTCAATTTTTTTTACAAGGAACTTTTCAGCAATCACTCAAGACAGGACCCTTTCTTTCCTGTGTAATCTTTACAGTAATAAATACCATTTGGTCAATGAAAATATCTGCCGATGACCCTATGGTAAATACTGGGTTTCAAAAATAAACACAAAACTAATCTGAGTTAGAAGAAACCATGAACAAAACAAAAATTGCTTATGAATCCTAGCCAGTTTGGTTCAGTGAATAGAGCATCAGCCCAAGAACTGAAGGGCTTGGGTTCGATTCCTGTCAGGGGTGCGTGCCTAGGTTGCAGGCTTGATCCCCAGCCGCAGTTGGAGCAACTGCGGCAGGCAACAGACGTATTTCTCGCACATCAATGTTTCTCTCTCTTTTCCCTCCTCCTCCCTTCCACTCTCTCTAAAAGAAAAAAAAAAATCAATGGAAAAAATATCCTTGGGTGAGGATTAACACACAGATACACACACACACATACACACACAAGTTTTTTTTAATTGCTTATGAAGTATGGTGCTGGAAATAACTAAAGATGAACATCACACCTTTCTTAGAATTTAACACAGTTGGAATAGAGTTCTTTTAATAAGCTTTTCTTTTTTAATAGAGTGACTTCCTCATATACAATATGGCAAACGTGTAGGCAAGCATGTCAAACTTGTGGCCGGCAGGCTCCATGCCACAAGGGGCCCTCCGTCCGCAAGTTTGACATGCTTGGTGTAGAAGAAACATTCAGGGTTGTCACAAAAGTAATTATAAAAATATTCTGGAATTAGAGAGTGGTGATGGTTATACATCTCTGTGAAAATGCCAAAACCATTGAATGGTATACTTTAAAGGGTAAATTTTATGGCATCTGAATTATGCCTCAATAAAGCTGTGTTTTTTTAAAGTAATGATTCTTCATTAAACTGGCATTCCAACATTCCAACAAAGCTCTTATTTATCCGTTTTACTACAATCACCATAGTCCTTGAAACAGTGGTTCACAACCTTCCTAATGCCGCGACACTTTAATACAGTTCCTCATGTTGTGGTGACCCCCAACCATAAAATTATTTTTGTTGCTACTTCATAACTGTAATTTTGCTACTGTTATGAATCGTAATGTAAATATCTGATATGCAGGATGTATTTTCAGGGGTCGCAACCCACAGGTTGAGAACCGCTGCATCAGAAACTCTTTTATTTATCTTTGGACTATAATAGGACAACACCAAATCTGTTATTCTACAGCCTGAAAATCAAATTTTCTCACAATATCATTTAAAATGTTGCTAGAAGGCCTGTGTGGCTCAGTGGCTGAGCGTCGACCTAAGAACCAGGAAGTCACGTTTGGATTCCCAGTCAGGGCACATGCCCAGGTTGCAGGCTCAAACCCCGGTGGGGAGGCATGCAGGAAGCAGCCAACACATGTTTCTCTCTATCAATGTTTCTATCGCTCTCTCCCTCTCCCTTCATCTCTCTCTAAAATCAACAAAAACTTTTTTTGTTTTTAATGATGGCGACAGTAGAGTATTTTTAAGCACATTTTAAGCTAAAAATCTACATTTTTCTGTAATGGTAGAATTTACTTGTGAAAATTCAGGTTGCCAATTACTTCTCAAAAGCTGTATTTTTCTGAAAAGCAAGACCTCCCCCCAAAAAATTTTTTCTCTACTCGAATAAATTCTAAAGGATGGTTCCCAATGTCCTTAAGGATCTAGAAACCTTTCCTTATCTCTACATAATACTCACCAATTTCAGATCTAAGCAGAATCTAGTCAAGTAAGACAAGCATCCACATGCCAAGAAAACATAAAAAGGAAGCAGGCCTGTGGGGACGAAGTATACTCCATAGAGTCTAAGTAGTAACCACCTATTTTTATGCCTCACTGGAAAGAAACAAGGGTTTGACTTGAGGCTCAAAGCTAGGCACAAACCTGTTCTTCTTCTGTAAAGGGTACAAGAGCCAACGGTGGCAGAGGCTCCTCCTGTAGGATAGGCAGAAATTCTTTATCCAGAAGGTCTGAAGGTATCTGTTTGACCAAACACATGACCATGAGATTAATGCTATCCCTCCAAGTCAAGAAGATAAAACAAGAAAGAACTCTACTGTTTTTATCTGTTGGTAATTATTATAAACTAGAGGCCCGGTGCACAAATTCATGCACCAGTGAGGTCCCTCGGCCTGACCTGCGGGATCAGGCCAAAACTGGCTCTCCAATATCCCCCAGGGGGTCACGGATTGCAAGAGGGCACAGGCCAGGCTGAGGGAGCTCACTGGTACATAATCAAGGCCGGGGAGAGACTCGGGAGGTTGGCTAGCCGGGGAGGGACCGCGGGAGGGCTCCAGGGCATGTCCGGCCCGTCTTGCTCAGTCCCAATTGGCTGGAACCCAGCAGCAAACTAACCTACCAGTCGGAGCATCTGCCCCCTGATGGCCAGTGCACGTCATAGTGAGCAGCTAAGCAGCCTTAGCATATCATCAGCATATTACGCTTTAATTGAATGGCCGACTGGTTGACCGGACACTTAGCATATTAAGCTTTTCTTATATAGGATATGAATAAAAAGCTTACTCAGCCACAATTAACTTTAGTGGTACTTACACATTCTCAGGGATCAAATATAAAAACTCCACTTACGCTCCCAGCCCTCCCATAGAGCCACCACTTTCAGATTTGATACAGCAATAACTCTGTTAACTCAGAGTACACAGTGGGAGAGTGAAAATCCCTACATTGAACTCAAGGCACAAGGTGGTAAGAAGAGTTTTACAAGCAACTGTGTCTGTCCGTAGCAACCATTAACATTTGAGATTCAATCTTTTAATTAAAAACAAAGTATGCTTTGAAACAGAAAATATTATTTCTTATTAGTCAAATAATAAAAGCGTATTTAATACTTTGAGTTTTGATCATTTTTAAGTGACACAAATGTGGCATTACATTTTAAGATTTTCTCTCCACTAAAAATTTTGCATTTAGCTCAAAAGGGAAAGAAAAAGAGAAACAATTGCTCTTCTCCCTAACTGGAAAGAAGAATAAAAGGTGCAATAAAAAGAAGGGAGAAATTCTTCCTTTCTCAGCCATCACACTGGAGTAGAAATAGACATGAATAAAAGGTTAAAAGGAAACTAGTTAGACAAAACATTAAGTGTTGACTATTCTTCCTGTTTGCATGAAGCTGTCGATCTTATACTGAAATCATAGGCATTCTCTTTAAAAAAAAGAATACATTATACTTAGAAGAGCCTCTGTTGCCCTGGCCAGTGTTGCTCAGTGGTTAGAGGGTCAGCTTGCGCAATGAAGGGTCTCGGGTTTGATTCTGATCAAGGGCATGTACCTAGGTTACAGGTTCAATCCCAGGACCCGGTCAGGGGGCATTTGCAGGAGGCAACCAATTGATCTCTCCCCCTGTTAACTATTATAGTTTCAAAAGCAGAAAAAAAGAGGTAAGGTAGAAAGGGAAAACCATGAGTCTTTCATATTATCAATACATCACTGCACATAACCCAACAACTCATTCAGAATAATTCTTAATTCTTTCCTTACTTACCTTGTTGTCTTTAAGAAAAAGTGCTAACATTTCTTCTCTGCCATAACGATAGTCTGCTAATTTATACTTTGGCAAAGCGGGAGAAAGAGGAGGGGATGTAATACTCCCACCACTGGACAGAGCTCGGAGCCTAGAAAAGGAGACACACAGAATACAATAATGAAGTGTCAAACATTCTGGCAGTATAAACTTTTTACTTTTATATAATACTAGAAGCCCAGTGCATGGATTCATGCACCGGTGGGGTCCCTTAGGATGGCCTATGCCATCTCGCAATCTGGGACCCCTTGGGGGATGTCGGACTGCCGGTTTCAGCCCCATCCCCGGCAGTCCAATATTACCCAAGGGTTGTAGTAGTGCACGAAGCGGCAGGTGGCTGGGGAAGAGCCCAAGCCCGGGCCAGGCGCTGTGCCACTCCCCCTCACCCCGGCCACGCTGAGCCTGCCGTTGCTGTACTTGGTAGTGCTGCCATGGAAGTGGGGGAGGCTCCCGCCACCACAGCTGCGCTCGCCAGCTGTGAGCCCACAGTCTGGCTCACATTGGTCAGCTGAGCAGCACTCCCGCTGTGGGAGCACACCGACCACCAGGGGGCAGCCCCTGCATTGAGCGTCTGCCCCTGGTGGTCAGTGAACATCATAGCAACCAGTCGACTGGTCGTAATGGTCGCTTAGGCTTTTATAGAAAGAGAGATATAGATACTATAAACATTTTCATTTTAGTTCTTTAAAAGAACAGAAAGAAATCCCATTATCTCAAGGTATCCAAGATTTTAGCTTCAATAAAACCCGCTGTCATAGCACACTAGGAGAATAGTTCATTGAGAAATAAGTAGACAACCATGTGGCAATTACATAACCTAAAAGGTATCATGGCACATCCTCAAGAAGCTTTTCTCCAAATTATAAAATAAACATACGATTAAAACAAAAGTTTTAATAAAAATGAATAAATCTGGTAATACCAGTTGTTGGTAAGAATGTAAAACAATTCTCATGCAGTATTTGTGGGATTATAAATTAGAACAACCATTTCAAAGAATATGATGTGCTAATATTTAATAAAACATGTAACAAAGTATGCTACACAAAAGAAAAAAATACGAAGCTTATAAAGAAAGTTATATAATTCATATAAACTTGCTATTTAAGAACACATACAAAACATAGCCAAAGCATAGACACAAAATGAATTGACAAATATAAAATTTGGGATAAGGTTCTACCTGCAAAAGAATGTAGGGTGTAAAGGGTGCTTTAGCCCTATCCAGGTGGGTCAGTTGGTTGGAGCATCGTCCCGTACACCAAAAGGTCAAGGGTTTGATTCCCAGTCAGGGCACATACCCAGGCTGCGGGTTTGATACCCAGTCAGGGCGTGTACTGGAGGCAACCAATGTTTCTCTCTCTTCTCTCTTCCTTCCCTCTTTCTAAAAGCAACAAACATATCCTAAGGCAGTGGTTCTCAACCTCCTGGCCCTTTAAATACAGCTCCTCATGTTGTGACCCAACCATAAAATATTTTCATTGCTACTTCATAACTGTAATGTTGCTACTGTTATGAATCGTAATGTAAATATATGATATGCAGGATGATCTTAGGCGACCCCTGTGAAAGGGTCATTCAACTGTCAAAGGGATCGCAACCCACAGGTTGAGAACCGCTGTCCTAAGGTGAGGAAAATAAATAAATAAATAGTGCTTTACTAATTATATCTGCAGTGTTTTATTTTTTCAACTTGACGCTGAGTACATGGGGGTTTGTTACAATTTACACTTTCATATGCCTACAATATTTCATAATTCATTTTATTTATTTTCCTTCCATTTTTAATTTTTTTAATATATTTTTATTGATTTCAGAGAGGAAAGGGGAGAGAGATAGAAATATCAATGATGAGAGAGAATTATTGATCAGCTACCTCCTGCATGCCCCCTACTGGGGATCAAGCCCACATCACGGTCATGTGCCCTTGACCAGATTGAACCTGGGACCCTTCAGTCCACAGGCTGAGCCAAACCAGCTAGGGCTATTTTCCATCCATTTTTGGAAGAGAGTGAGGGGATAGAGGGAGGGAGGGAGGGAGGGAGGGAGGGAGGGAGGGAGGGAGGGAGGGAGGGAGGGAAGGGAAGGGAAGGAGGGAAGGAGGAAGAGGGGAAGAGAGAAACATCAACGTGAGAAAGACATCAATTGGCTGCCTCCCTCTAACACCTGATGGTGGCCAGGGATTGAACCTGCAACTGAGGTACATGCCCTTGACCAGGAATCGAACCCGTGGGCCAATGCTCTCCATTGAGTAAAATTGGCCAGGATTCAAAAGTCATTTTTAATAAAATCAATTAATGTAGAGAATTTGAAAATGCAATGACTAGTACAAGGAGAAAAAATATAAAAGCCATATTCACCACGAAGAAGAAGAAAAAATGTACTCTGAGGTGGTAATAGCGGTTGCCTCTAAAGAATGAAACTGGGAAATAATATTTTGTTTAATTTTGAGATGTTTTTAATTTTTTTTTTAAAGATTTTTTTTTAAATATATTTTATTGATTTTTTACAGAGAGGAAGGGAGAAAGATAGAGTTAGAAACATCGATGGGAGAGAAACATCGATCGGCCGCCTCCTGCACATCTCCCACTGGGGATGTACCCGCAACCCAGGTACATGCCCTTGACCGGAATCGAACCTGGGACCTTTCAGTCCACAGGCCGACGCTCTATCCACTGAGCCAAACCGGTTTCGGCGAGATGTTTTTATTTTAAAAAATAAAAAGAAGGGAAGGAACCTTAGCAAAGAATGACAGCGCTGTGTCAAACAGCAAGTGGGAACTATCAGGAGTAGCTGATGATCAGGGGGCTGCCCAAAGTTCTACAAAGTAATAGATACCAAGGGTAAATGGGACCTTAATTCAACAATTTAATTCAATAACTTCAGCCTCAAGAAAAATTCAACAGAAGCATTAAAAAAAAAATCCCCCAAACGCTAAGCTTTATTCACAAAAGTAAAAAAGTGGGGAATAATCTACTAATTACACATTAAAAATATTAAGACCAAGCATAGTAAAATACTTACATATTATTCAAAAATGGCAGGGAAAAAAACAGTATATGCATAGTAAATACAATTTTTCCCACCAATGTTTCTATCTCTTCTTTTTACTTTTTTTGTTTTAAACATTTGATTATGGACAATTTTGAACATAATATAAAAGCAGCAAGAGCATAAGGAACTCCCATAAGAAAATCCCATGTAGCAACCACCCAAAGTTGCAACTACTTTAAAATAGGTATAAACAAAGTGCTTTGGAAGAAAACAGAAGTGCCTCACTCTTTTTGCAAGACCTGGGATAACTTTCTTAATGCCATGGACAGGAGACATTGACCCCAAAGAGGTCAATGGCTCCTTCCCCATAAAGCCAAGGAACTATCAGTAATTATTTCCCCTATAATAAATCTCTTTATTAGCTGAGTAGACTTTTCATCCTCAAAAAAAAAATTTCCCAAATAAGACAAGTATAATGAATTTGTTGGGGTTTTATTGTTTTTGTTTTTTAAATGTCTTAAAGTACACCTACAAATATTTGCAAGAAAAAAAGAATAGAAAGAAACAAACCAAAATGTTAGCAATGGTTCTTTGAGTAGTAGAATTAAGGATACTTAGATTTTTTTTCCCCCTTTTGTACTATTGTTTCCTCCAAGGTTTTCTAGAATGAGCATGTATTATTTTGTTACTAGGACTAAAAACAAAAAATTCTATAAAACCTGTACCTACCAGATTTAGAACTAAAAAAAGTTTTCTTAAAATAGTACTGAGCATTTTGTCAAGGATGAAGTAAACAAGTAAGGGATGAGAATTAAATTCAGTCCTAGCTAGTTTGGCTCAATGAACAGAGAGCCAAATGGACTGAAGGGTTCTAGGTTCGAACCCAGTTAAGGGCCCGTACAAGCTGCAGCTTGATCCCCATCTCTGGTCAGGGCGCATGCGGCAGGCAACCAGTAGATGTTTCTCTACACATGAATGTTTCTGTCTCTCCCCATCCTTTCCACTCTCTCTAAAAATCAATAGAAAAATATCCTTGGTTAAGGATTAAAAAAAATAAATAAATTCATACAATCTTACTGATGGTTAATCTGTTCAGATATCGTCCAAAGCTTTAAAAATGAAAACTTTTGATTTAATAATTTTATTTTCAAGAAATTAATCCAAAGTAAACAATCAACAAATAAAACTGTTCAAGGATGTATATACATATTTACAATAGCAAAACTTAAAAATGACCTTACTTTCTAACAATTCACTCACTTAACAGATATTTATTGAGTACCAATTATTTGCTAGGTACTGGAGATACAGCACTGGACAAATTATACAATCATCAAGTCCAAAGTACCTTCCAATGGAGCACATAGTCTAGTGGAGGCTGAAGGATGGAATACAAATAATAAAGGAAGTAAGTGATTTCAATATTTGGTACGTTGTATTTGATATAGACCATTCAAGAAAAATTAAGCAGGGAAGGGAGATAGAGAGTAAGGGTAAGGTGTTATATAGATGGTCAGGAAAGATCAAAGGTAGTAACTAACATTTGTGGAAAGACTTATAGTGACTATTGTTTTAAACTTAGAAATTATTTACTTCTCCATTAAATCTACCATACCCTTTAATTTGCTTTGGAAATTATGTAATATATTTCTTTATTCTAAATAAAAAGATAAGCTAAAACCTAATGATTCCACAGATCTACCTTAAAAAATAATCAACTCCAAGCTTACGGTCATTCACAACTAAACCTACCACAATTTGCAATATTCTCCCATCTTCACTTCTGTCCCAGGTACAAATAACTTTTTTCATTTTATCCACCTCTTATTGAATATAGTTTTACATCATTATAAAAATTATGATCTTAGTAAATAGAATATAGTATCACTAAATATTTCTGAATGATTCAGAGTTTTACACTGATTCAGTGTGAAATGTTGATTCTCAAGTATTCTGGATACAGCTCCTTACCTCAAGCTTCACAATGAATGTAATCCAGCATGCAGAAAAACACAGCACCTTTTTAGCTCAGGGTTACTTGAGTTATTTAAGGATCTTATATATTCCCTTTGCCAGAAGGAATTTTGATAAATGGTACAAAGAAGGCAGCTGCCTATTTAAACTTCCACCCCTCAGTTTATCAGCATTACAGATGACTAAGGCTCCTAAACTCTCACGCCTGCGGGATAACAGAAGTAGCAATTAGGTAAAGCTACTGCTTAAGCATGGAACTATTATTACCTGTCCTCTGCTAAAGTTACCTCAATTCAAATTTTATATGAAACCATTGGGCTCATCAAATAAAACTTGAGTGTACCAATGAAAAGGATGTGAAAGACTATCCATAGACTGGATCGATGATACACTGAAATGCCTTTAGGAATCCATCCATGATTTATGCCAAGAGGCAACAAACATTTTTCTCTAAAGAGCCAGAGAGTAAATATTTAAGATTTTTGAACCAGATGATCTCTGTTTTAACTACTCAAACCTGTCACTGCAGTGTGAAAACAGGCAGGTAATATAGAAACAAATATGTGACTGTGTTCCAATAAAACTTTACTTACAAAAACTCTATTTACAGTCTCACAGGCCAACCTGTGGTGTAGGGCATCAAACGAAATGTGTAAGGACTCTAGAATATCACTAGTTTTTTTCTTTTGTTTTAGCTAAATTCCCAGTGTTCTCTCTCTTTGTTACTCCTTAATAGAGGGATCCAGGAAAAAAAAAAGTTTCCTTAAGTTTACTGATGATTTTAATCATGTTTTTACACAGAGATATGAGAATGTAAATACAAAAGAACATTTACAAAGAGATTAAAAATGGCGGCAGAGTATGAGGATGCTGCACGGACATGCTCCCAGGAACAAGCTGGAATTACAACTGAAATATGGAAAAGCTTCCTGAATAATCAATGGAAAACTCACAGGAGAGAAACCTGATACCCAAGAAACAAAGCATAGAAACTGGTAGAGGGGCGGAGGCGCAAAAGGGCTGGCTGGGCACCCATAGACGGCAACTGAAGTCCCGGAGAGATATCTCGGCTGTAAGGGGGGTGCCACTGAGAACTCTGGCATCTAATCCCCAAGCTGGGCTCCCCAGCAGAGAGCACCAAATCTGAGAGGGTACCCACATAACATCTAGCTGTGAAAAGCAGTGGGGTGCTGTCTGCCAAGGAGTGGCAGCTGAAACTTCGAGCACCCTCTTAAAGGGCCAACACACAAGTATTCCCTGTGGAGCCACCCATCTTGTGCTCTGGCAGAGGGAGGGTGAAGTGGACTCAGGGGATAAAGCTCAGAAGGCAGACACTCCAAGTTTCCTGGGCTCGGTATTTCCCTCACATAGTGGAGGACATCTTTCCCACACAGACATTTGCCTTGCCTGGGGGGAAGACAGTCGACATGCCCTATTGGAAAACACCTTGCCCTGAGGCCACTTAAGAGATTAAAAGTAACATTAGCCTGCAGGCAAAAGCAACTGCCCCACCTTGTTGAAAAAAAACTCTTGCCACACCTGATGATTGCCTGGGTGCAATTCAGGTCGGAATCCTGTTAGTCTGTAGACAGAGGAGGTCTCTGGAGGCTTTGAGTCTTAGCCTGATCCAATTAGTCAGAAACAGCCTTTAACACTGTCCTGCACTAGAGATTGAGAGGTATAGAGCAGTGGTCACCAACCTTTCGGACCTCACAGATCACTGGTATAGAGGATCTACCTAAAACAGAGTCACAAACCCAAACAGACAAAACAACCCCCAAATGAAAGAATTAGCAAATTCTCCAGAAGAGATAAATAAAGCAGAGATAAGAAATTTATCTGAAACAGAGTTCAGAGTAATGATGATAAAAATGCTCAACAGTATGAAAAAAGATATAGTAACTATGAAAAAAGAACAGTCTGAGATAAAGAATGACATAACACAAATAAAGAACACACTGGAAAGAATACACAGTAGATTAGGTGAAGCTGAGGATCGAATTAGTGAATTAGAAGACAGAGTTGAAAATATCACTCAATTAGAGAACCAAAAAGAAAAAAACAATTAAAAAACAGGAGGACAGCTTAAGGGAGCTGTGGGACAACGTGAAACGTAACAATATTAGAATAGTAGATGTGCCAGGAGAGGCAGAAAGGGAGAAAGGAATAGAGGTGTTTGAAGAAATAATGGTATAAAACTTCCCTAACCTGGTAAAGGAAAAAGTCACACAAATTCAGGAGGCACAGAGAACCCCAAACAAAAAGAATCAAAACAGACCCACGCCCAGGCACATAATTAAAATGCCAAAAATTAAAGACAAAGAGAGAACCTTAAAAGCAGCAAGAGAAAACTGTTACCTACAAAGGAGTTCACATAAGGCTGACACCTATTTCTCCTCAGAAACTATACAGGCCAGAAGGGAATGGCATATTCAAGGTAATGGAAAGCAAGGATCTGAGCCCAAGATTACTCTATCCAGCAAGGTTATCATTCAAAATAGATGGTCAAAAAAAGAGCTTCCCAGACAAAAAAAAAGGCTAAAGGAGTTCATCACCACCAAGCCAGCATTACAAGAAATGCTAAAGGGATTGCTGTAAGGTATTGCTGAGAAGAAACACAGAGAGAAACCTAGCCACACAGAATTTAAATGGCTATAAATAAGTACCTCTCAATGATACCCTAAATGTAAATGGATTAAATGTTCTAATCAAAAGGTGTAGGGTCGCTGAATGGATACAAAAACATGATCCAACTATATGCTGTCTACAAGAGACCCACCTCAAAACAAAAGACACACACAGGATGAAAGTGAAGGGATGAAAAAAAAACTTTCCATGCAAATGGAAAATAAAATAAAAGCTGGAGTAGCAATACTCACATCCGACAAAACAGACTTTAAAAGCATCATGCTAAGCAAAATAACGCAGTCAGAGAAAGATAAATATCATATGATCTCACTAATTTGTGGAATATAATGAACAACATAAACTGATGAACAAAAATAGAGCCAGAGAGGGAAACAATATATCCTAGAATATAATAGAAGTAATCCTGTTATTTGCAAATTTTTAATATTTCCAACAACTTTTGTGAATCATACTATGTTAGTACAGTTTTGGTATTATTATACTTAAAATCCTTTTATTCTTGAAATATTAATGTTTACTGCATGTAATATTATATGTAAGATAATTTTTCTTGAATAATTGGTGTTTATTGCATGTAACATTATCATATTTAAAATCATTTTTTTGAGATATTAATGTTTACTGCATGTAACATTATTATATTTAAGATTGTTTTTCTTGAAATATTAAAGCTTATTGGATGTAACATTAAAATATATTTATCTTTAAAAAATAAAAATAAAAGAGCATTTGTAAACTCTAGATAAAAGCAGAAGATGGCACAAAGAGTGAAACAACAACAAAAAATAAATTAAATTTTAAAAAAAATAAGAGGGCACAGAAAATAGCTTACAAGGTAAGCAATATAAATTAAATCCACCTGGTAAAGAAAGTTTCTAAGATGTGAATAAAAAGAGTTACCTATTAAGAATGTTCGTCAATGATATTTTTATAATGAAAAACTGAGAACAGCCTATATATGCTACTTCTAAAAGATTAAATGATACATCCATACAATGCAATCATTTAAGGTAACAGAAAATATTTATTGATAAAAAGGTATTTTTGGCATAGTTATTTTTTTAAAGCAGGTTACAAAATTGAATGTACAGTATGATCCCACCTTTTGTGAAAAATAAACATATATATATATATACACACAAATAAGCATACATAAAACTAGCTGGAAAGATATACCAACCTATTAACAGTGGTTATCACGGCTGGTGAAATTACGGTGATTATATCTTCTTCTGGCTTACTACTAATTTCTCATTTTTCTAAAAACATACAGATATCCCCCACTTTTCAAAGTTCATTTTACACCACTTCGCTTTTGCAAAAGACCTATTTTCGATAACCAAAAGAAATCCAAAGAGGATTTTCACTTTTACGAGAAAAGTCAAAAAGTGAAATAGCATTCAGCATGTGTCTTGCAATAAGCAATTATTATTGAGCAGTTAATATTGAACAGTGAGAATGGCCCCAACCTCCTTCCCCAGGACTGTACTCAGCATCTCAGCATTAGCCACCATGGCTTTGAACTGTGTCTATGAGCATCTGTGCTTTATCTCCATTTATTTTGTGCATCTGCTAGCAAGTCCCTAAAGTAACTGCTTCTTCACTTTATACCACTTTATACTTATGAAAGGTTTCATAGGAACACTCCAATTTCAGATTGTCGGGAAACTCGTATTAATTTGAAAATAAGAAAAATTATTTTTTTAATATAAACAAGAACTAAAACAGGTGCAGCACTACTTGTATCAACATTTCCAAAATAAATTCTCAAAGTCAGCGGTTCTCAACCTTTGGGTCGCGACCCCTTTGGGAGTCAAATGACCCTTTCACAGGGGTCACCTAAGACCATTGGAAAACACATATATAATTACATAATGTTTTTGTGATTAATCACTATGCTTTAATTATGTTCAATTTGTAACAATGAAATTGGGGGTCACCACAACATGAGGAACTGTATTAAAGGGTCGCGGCATTAGGAAGGTTGAGAACCACTGCTCAAAGTACATAAGATGCATCAGTTCTTAGAACTTCAAATTTGGAGACTTTCTCCTCAGTCTCCAAATGCTAAGCGATTAGAGACAAGAAAATTTAGAAATTATATATATAAAGAAATGCATATACAAAGGAAGTTAATAAGAATCCTCAGACAGGGAGTTACTACAAGAAGTCTGCATCATTTATCAAACCACCACCACCCAAACAACCAACAATGTTTAAGACACTATTCCAATGTATTCCAAATGCCTCTGGTTGAAAGTTTGAAAAGCAACTACATTTTTCACGCACTGAGGAGAAGATCTTCAATCACCAACTTTGAGGGGAAAGGAAGAAAGGGGTAAAAGTCACACTACAATGTGATGGATCTCAAAATTCCATGAGAATTCCATATTCGGGGTCCAAACACATCTGTAAGAGACTCAAAGGTCAGTTATAATTATGGCAAATGCTAACCCAATCCTAGATGGGCTTCTGTTAACAACCAATATAATTCTGGACCACCTGTCTAGCCCATCAATAATATAAAATTCAAATAATAATTCAACAAAAACTACTTTTAAATGAGTCTATGAACAGCACTCACAATCAACAGTATAGCAGAAAACATACACATATAAATGTTTCAACTATATAAAATTGTACATACACCTAGACAAGGGCTGAAATAAAAAATAAATAATTTTATAGGATTTTGGGACTGTGAGATATTTTAATTCCACTACTGTAACATAACCAAACCAAGAAATGTTTTAAAATAAAGTTTATAATATAGTCATTAACCAAATATAATTTATTCCTAGGCTAAATACATTGTTTTCAACTAAGCACATAAAGCAGTCTCAAAAATATACACATTCATATAAACCATCTAACACCTATAAAAATACCTTACTACTGTACTAGTCATCCAATATCAAAAAGATGAGATTTTGAAAACTCACCATTCAGGCCCAAAGTTCAGTGTCTGTGTTTCTGCTGCCATTCTTTTCAGTATGTTTACAAGACTTTTATATGTGGAGAAACCTGTTAAAGAGAAAAATATCTCCATACAGTTAGTCAAGATTAAATGCAGAATTCCAGCCAAGAAAGTATAGCTAGGGAGTGTGTTTTGTTTATGCTCCTCTCAACCATAGTCACCAGATGAGGTTTTTAAATCCCTGTTTATAACAATATAGCAGGCAAAGTAAAATTAATATAATCACCCTTACATTACAATTCACTATCTTTTTATGTCTATCTAAACAAAGGAGGCATGGTATAAGATGAAGCTAGTGAGATAGATGGGAACAGACCATGCAGAGCACTGGAAACCAAAGTAAGGATTTTCTACTTTCACCTTAGAGCAGCGGTTCTCAACCTGTGGGTCGCGACCCCTTTCGGGGTCGAACAACCCTTTCACAGGGGTCGCCTAAGACCATCAGAAAACACATATATAATTACATACTGTTTTTGTGATTAATCACTATGCTTTAATTATGTTCAATTTGTAACAATGAAATTGGGGGTCACCACAACATGAGGAACTGTATTAAAAGGTCGCGGCATTAGGAAGGTTGAGAACCACTGCCTTAGAGCAATGGGGAGTGAATGAAGGATAAGAGATTTCCATTTTAATTTATATTACTCGCTTGTTAAGGGCTCTCCCATTACCATGAGATATATCAAACATTCTTAAAATAAGGACCGCCCCCCTTACCTATCTCACAGCTTCTGCCACAACTCTCCCCAATTTCTGCTTAGCACTTTACACTCTAGTGATTCTTTAAAAAATTATCTTGGACCATCAAGTTAAAGCAATAAGTTAATGAATTTCATAAGTAGTCTTCCAAAAGCAATTTTAAGGTATCAGAGCTTAAAATGAAATAAGTCGGGTAGGCAAAGACAAATACTGTATGATATTCCGTATATGTGGAATCTAAAAAGCCAAACTCAGTGAGGAAAGTAGTGGTTACTAGCGGCTGGGGGAGTGAGGGAAATGGGGAGATATTGGTCAAAGGATATAAACTTTCGGTTATAAGATTAACAACTCTGGGGATCTAATGTACAGCATGGTGACTACAGCTAATAATATTGTAAATTGCTGAGAGAGTAGATCTTAAAGGTTCTCACCACAAAAAAGAAAAAAAGAAAATCCTGTTTCAGTCCTCTTTATCACTCTACCTAAAAACCTTTAGGTAATGCCAAACTACCATACAGTACCAATATTAAAAGCTCAGAAGTTTTTTTAATACCTTGATCTGGGACCCTAGCTACCATTTACAACAGGGTCTTCATAAGAAGATGTAAGGATTTCCCTAGAACTCTTAAGAACCTCAGAATAATAATCCAAACAATTTAATTATCAACTAAAGCAGTGATGGCGAACCTATGACACGCGTGTCAGAGGTGACACGCAAACTCATTTTTTTGGTTGATTTTTCTTTGTTAAGTGGCATTTAAATATATAAAATAAATATCAAAAATATAAGTCTTTGTTTTACTATGGTTGCAAATATCAAAAAATTTCTATATGTGACATGGCACCAGAGTTAAGTTAGGGTTTTTCAAAATGCTGACACACCGAGCTCAAAAGGTTCGCCATCACTGAACTAAAGAGACCAACATTACTCAGAATGGAGTTCTGCTCATTCTTCTTTATGAACTAAAGCAAAAGAGTTATGACTCCTGAAGAAATCTCATTTAAATTCTTGAAGTACTGTAATCACTAATTCCAAATTCTACACCTCAGATTGCTCCTTCTAAATCAATTTAAATGAGCCCAGTTCTAATGTATTTATATGTACTGGAGGGATTGTCTTACATTATGCCTCTGAATTATAAATTAGTCAGAATGGAAACTAGGCTTTTTTTCCTCAATTGTCCTTTCTAAGGATGCAGTGAGGTATTAAAATGAGTATAGGCTTCACCACCATTTAAACCCCACTATACTAAATGTTAACTCAAACCCCCATGAGACTTGTGACCATGAGAAAACAGCTCTGCATTCTGACAGGAGTATTTGAACCAGACTCTAGATCAGCTGTGGGCAAACTACGGCCCGCCGGCAGGCCCATTTGAAATGAATAAAACTAAAAAAAAAAAAAAAGACCGTACCCTTTTATGTAATGATGTTTACTTTGAATTTATATTAGTTCACACAAACACTCCATCCATGCTTTTGTTCCGGCCCTCCGGTCCAGTTTAAGAACCCATTGTGGCCCTCGAGTCAAAAAGTTTGCCCACCCCTGCTCTAGATGCTATGCTCCCACCATGTGCTTTTTCTTGAAACCATTTCCTCCTTTATCCACCAAGATCAGAACAATATTGTTACTTTTTCCTTCATTTCCTTCCTATGTAGTCAGCATTCCCCAAAAGTTTCTCCGTTTCGAACTTTCATCAGTATACCCATGTTTTATTTAACTATAATTCTGTTTAGACATTATCTTGAACCTTTTGTTATTTCTCCACTAACACTCTGGGTAGAACTCTGCCTATTAAATCACAGGGAATACCATGCAGGGAGTGGGGGTGTCGTTACAACAGCAGCAATGAAAAATTCTCCCACAAATCTCTAAATTGCCCAGCTTCCTGAGGAGAAACCTCGCCCCTATTGTAAATTACAGATTTCTTTTCTGCCATGACCTGTGTGGCATTTCCAGATGTTTGTTCATCCTGGATACCTATCTCAGCAACAACTGATCAAGGTACCACTGTTTTTTACAATTCACCGATAAGCCAGGCTCAAAACCCCAGAGTTATCTGAAACTCCTTTTGCTTCTCTCTATCATGTCCAATCATTTTGTCTCAAATTTGGTCAATTTCTCCTTCAAAATTCCTCTTGCATTTTTTTTCATTATAATGAAACTTTTAAGTCATATCTAGATTATTAGAATAAAACTTCTAATTGGCTTTCTTGACTCAGTCTCTAACTATTCACATCCCAAAAGATCAACCTTCCTAAAGCACTGCTCTGGTCATGCCTACCCCTCTTTAAAATAAACCTGCTGTGCATCATCAAAACTCCTAGTAAAGACATCTAAAAGACCATAATAGACCTTGAACTTCAGTGTAGAGTAGGGCTGGGGAGACACAGATTTTGAAGTAAATCTACAGAACTATAACCAAAAATTGAAAGAAGAGAAAAAGCATATAGCTAGATATCTCTGGCCCTAACCTTTCTCCTAAACTCAAATTCACTGATTCTAGCTTTGTCTACATTCACTGTATCAAAAAAATAGAAAGGGGAAGAGCTAGATTCTTTTGGGAGATTTCCATTTCATCAATAAGACTAAAAACTACTAAAGTGAAGCTTGATGAAGCAGTGGCCATATCACTGAAGTCATTGTATTTTATACCCCAATGGCAATGAAAAGCTATATAGAAAGATTCAGGCAAGGAAGTGTCCAGGATGAAATCTGCACTTCAGAAAGATCATTCAGGATGCCAGGAGGAGAATGAATTAGCAAGAGCTAAAGTGAAAAGAGGGTATTAGAAATCCAGCATGTACTGTGGAAGCCAGATATACAGAGCAGTAGAGGAGAGAGATGATAACTGTACTCACTGACATGAAAAGATGTCAACAATATATTGTGTCCAAGGCAGATTATGGAATACAAAGAATATAATCATATTCAACACATTTTAAAATACATACAGGGTGGGGCAAAAGTAGGTTTACAGTTGTTCATATGGAAAATAATACAATAATAAATACTCATATAAGAATAAATCGTGTTTCACATACAACTGTAAACCTACTTTTGCTCCACCCTGTATATATACTGAAACCTACATAATTTTATTAATCAACTAGTAGCCCATTGCACAGATTCGTGCACAATGAAAGGAAATTAATTAGAAGAAATATTTTAATATCGCTATTCGCCCTTTCTCTATAACAGAAGTGTCAGAGATGAAAGAAAATTAGTAAAATGTATATGAAAATAATATATAAGTTGATTAATAAACAATAACAACATGATATAACAGCAAAGACATGATATAAAAACAACAAAAACATGACATAAAGGCAGCAAAAACATGATATAAAACAACAAAAAAATGATATAAAAACATTGATAAAAACAATGACTGATAAATTGATTAAACTTATTCTAATATCTCCTTGTATACCACGTTAAGAGTAAAAACACTTTCAGAGTGCTTGACTAATTTCCCTTGTGATGAAGTATTTACAACTTTAACGTCACATGCTCTTTGAACTCGAGAGAAAGCAACATATAACTGACCATGTCCGAAAACAGGTTCAGATAGAAATAGTCCTACTTGGTCTAGAGTTTGTCCTTGTGATGTATTAATAGTCATCGCAAATGCTGACATCACAGGAAACTGTCTTCGAATTAATTTAAATGGGAGGCCAGTGTCAGATGGGGACAAATCAATTCTTGGAATCAGAACCACCTCTCCTTCTGCAGATCCTATTAATATTTCAGTTTTGATTACGTTAGGTCACAATCTTTTATCGAAACACACGCATGCACTGGTGCCAGCAAGAAGCTTTATATGTATCGCACATGCACGAGTCAACATTTATTTTTAAATTTCCAGTGCACATCATAGGTCCAGGCCGGGTGGTCAGTCACTTAGCCTTTTATATATATACTAGGGGCCCAATGCATGAATTTATGCACCTAGAAAGGAACTGTGGGCCATGAGGCTTCGGTAGGCACAGGGCTGGGTCTTGGCCCATCCTCCGTGCCCCTGCCTAGCCCCTCCCACCACGGCCCCTGGTTCTCTGTATGCCAGCAGCTCCACTCCTGCTGCTGCTGCTCCTACACACGGAAGGTGCTGGTCCTGCTCGCACCCGCTGGCTGCGCAGAGCAATTGGGGCTGGCGCCATCAGTGGGTGTGAGCGGCAGCTGCTGCCCTGATCGCCCCTCAGGGGCAAGGGGAGGTGGAGAAGCCCTTAGGGGCTATGAGGGCCGGCAGCCACCGCTCACACCCTCTGACGGCACAGAGCAATTAGGGTCGGCGCCAGCACTGGGTGTGAGCAGTGTTGGTGTGGGCAGTGGGTGTGAGCAGCGGCTCTGGCGCCAGCAGTGGGTGCGAGCGGGGCCGGCGCCAGTAGCAGGTGCAAGCGCCAGGCAGGACCAAGGTGCACAGGAGCAAGGAATTTTCAGTAACCACCAGAGCCTTGCCCCAATGACAGCGACTGGTGCCCCGCCTTGGTCTGGCATCCCTGCTCACCTGCTCCACCATCCTACAGCGGCCAATGCCCACCATGTTCCACACTCTGCTGCCTGCTGCTGACGCCTGCCATGTTCCACGTGCGCCCCCTGGTGGCCAGCACATGTCATAGCAACCGGTTGTTCAATTGTTCCACCCTTTGGTCTATTTGCATATTAGTCTTTTATTACATAGGATAGACGTCACCCCAATAAATTCAATAAAAATTTTTAAAAATAAAATACATATATATATAAACACTAGAGGCCAGGCCAGGTGCACAAAATTCATGCATGGGGGGGAGGTGGTTCCCTCATCCCGGCCTGCACCCTTTCGCAGTCTGAGAGCCCACGGGGAGCAGGCCTAAGCTGGCACTCAGACATCCCTAGTACTGCCGCAGAGGTACGAGAGGCTTCGCCTCTGCCACTGCGCTCACCAGCCGTGAGCCCGGCTCAGGGCTTCTGGCTGAGCGGTGCTCCCCCTGTGGGAGCGCACTGACCACGAGGGGGCAGCTCCTGCGTTGAGCGTCTGTCCCCTAGTGGTCAGTACACATCATAGCAACTGGTCGTTCTGCCATTCGGTTGATTTGCATATTAGCCTTTTATTATATAGGAAGGATGCCACAAGATGTTAATGTTTTTACTTCTGAATGGTGGAATTATGGGTAATCCTTTCCTAGTAAGTTTCTAATTTGTGTATACAACAAAGATAGTTCTGGTACAGTTGTTGTTTTTAATGGAAGAATTCAAAAGTCTCAAATGTTTAAATCAAAAAGAGAAAGACTAAAAAGTCTTCATTGGCTTCCACAATGAAATCATTGGTGATTTGAAGAGCACAGTATAGAACTGTGGGTGGGGACAGAGCCAGATTTCTGTGGGATGAGTAATGGCAGGGAAGTGAGAAAGGAAATGCTACAAATGCAGTCAATTCTTTATAGAATCTTAGCTGTGAAAAGGTGAAGAGAAATGGCATCCAGTAGAAAGAAATTTTCCATTTTTTATTCTAGATAAATATATCCTAATGGCCCTCCCCCTCCCTC
The DNA here is from genome assembly GCF_014108235.1 of Myotis myotis. Taxonomy (NCBI): domain Eukaryota; kingdom Metazoa; phylum Chordata; class Mammalia; order Chiroptera; family Vespertilionidae; genus Myotis; species Myotis myotis. The sequence continues at coordinate 32,045,869 of NW_023416390.1, read as the reverse complement.
CGAGAATGTGTCAGTGACCCAGAGGCAGTGTGAGGTGGAGGGACTGTCAGGTAAAAAAAAAAATAATAATAAATTAATTAAAAATATCCTAATGGAAAAGTATTAGTAGAATAAAAAAGAGAAGAAACAATTTAGCAAATATATCATGGAAGAGAAGTCTCTGAGAAGGCAGCAGGTATGGGGTTTCAGAGAACAAATAAGGAGAAAAAAAAAGACTCCACTCCTACACTCCTATGGACTAGTGACAAGAGGAAAGTAGAACCAGATGACTAGGATGCCTCCAAACATTCTGTGGATTGTTGTGTTTTTTTGTGATTTTGGGTTAGTTTTTTTTGGGGGGGGGGCGGGGGGTGGCGGCTAGGAGGATGAGGATAAGTCACATTTGATGGCCTCAATTCTCTCAGGTAAGTAGGCAAATGACAGAGGAAATGACAACGGGTTTGTCAGCAATGAATGGAAGAGTAAGAGGGCAAAGTGGAAGGTTCTGGCTAAAGTGTGATTTAGGCACAATGGGGAAGGAAGAGAGTTTACAAATTGGAGATGTTGGCAATATCCAAAAACTGGTGTAGTAGGGATAAAATTGAAAACACTAGAATAATTAGAGTGCAGGTAAGTTAAGGAACCAGGAGCCTGGGAGAACTCTGAAGTCACCTCAGGATAATAGTAGAAAGGAGAGAGCAGAAAAGACAGTGAACCAAAGGGTGAGACCAGAGTCTCTATCTGATGATAATAATGGGAATCATGGTTGTATTGTCAGCATGAACTTCAAAGGAAAAGGGATTTTGCACAAAAGATGGAGGAATAATGACTAAGGTGACTATATATAATCTATCGTCTAAACCAGAAAATGTTTGTGTGAAAGGGTATTAATTATATAGAGACAATAGGAGCAAGCAAGGTGAATGGTCACCCTAGTAAAGAAATAGAACAGGCATCTGAATGAAACAGGATGAAGATCCTGATTCTGTCTGCTATTGCACCTACCACTGTGCAACAAAATGTACTGGCAGCCTGAGGGTGAAAGAGAAGGTAAAATTATCAGGGCAAGATGGGCTTCAGCTACCTTAAAGTACTGGAAAACATCCTATGAACAGTTTAGCACATGGAACGGTTTAACACAAAAGTGACATATCAGAGTCCTCAGAAAAAATATCTTGGAAAGAAATGAAACAGAGATTGGGTATAAAGAAAAAATTCAGGGTGGTATGAAGATGGAACTACAAAAAGGACGAATTAACAGATGAACTTTCATTCAGTTCCCAACAGATGATGACAATAGTATATGGCACAGTGAAATTAGCAGCCCTCAAGAATTCTGAGAGAACTAGTCCTAGTCCTAGAACCTCTTAAACATAGGAACACTCAAACCTTTGAGGAAGAAGTCAGAAAAGGGCATAAAGTGGACATAATGGCATAAAGTGCGTCTGAGGGAATGTGAGCAAAATATTCTAAGTTCCAAGGCCACCCTATTAGCATTTCTTTCTCATGCTGAAAGCAACTGTGACAGAGCAGATGATAAGGCTCTCACCTTCCTCCTCTGATCTTTTCTCTCCTTTGGCAGGGATAAGGGCCTCAGACAAAGATCTACCCTAACTAAATGTAATGTGGTATCCTGGATGGGATCCTGGAACAGAAAAACACACTAGACAAAACTAAGGAAAACCAAATAAACTATGGACTTTAGTTAGTAACAATGTACAGTGGGGCCTTAACTTATAAGTTTAATTCGTTCCGTGACGGAGCTCGTAACTCAAATTACTCGTATGTCAAATCAAAAAGTGAACGAGTGAGACACGTGACGCTGGGCTGATGTGGTGTTTCACTGTGACGTTCGCTGCGCCAACTAGCGGTGGGGTATCTGAAGCTGGCTCGTAACCCGAATTTTAGCTCGCAACTCAAATCAAAAAATCGGCCGAGAGACGGCTCATATCTCAAAAAACTCGTTAGTCGGGACACTCGTAAGTCAAGGCCCCACTGTATCAATATTGGTTCATTAACTGTAGTAAGTGTACCTTAATAATATGTTAATAGGGAAAACTGGTTGTAATATATATAGGAACTCTCTGAACCACTTTCTCAATTTCTCTGTAAATCTAAAACTGTTTTTAAAAATAAAGCCTACTGCTCTAGCTGGGTGGCTCAAAAGGTTGGAGCATCATCCTGTATCCTGAAGGGTTTCGGGTTCGATCCCGTTAGGACATGTGCAGGAAGAAAGGGTATGAGAGGCGACCCACTACTGTTTATCTTTCACATAGATGATCAATGTTTCTCTCTTTCTCCCTCTCCTTTCTCTCTCTAAAACTCAATGACATATCCTCGGGTGAAGATTAAATAAATAAATAAAGCCTACTACATATAAAAATAAGGAAATATGACTTGTAATAAAAAAGGTTTTGTAAATTTAAAAAAATGCAGTTCCTCAGTCACATTAACATTTCAAGTGCTAAATGGTCACATGTGGCTAGTGGCTCCAGTCTTTGATAGTGCAGATTTATTGATCATTTCTATCACAGCAGAAAGTTCTGTCAAATAGTGCTGGTGAAGACTATTATATAACTAATCACAACTTATGAACACATATATATCTACCCAGCACTAACCCTTCACTGAATCTAAAAATCTTCAATGATGTGTTTATTATTCCAGTTTCTATTTCAAACAATTAATGCTTTAAAAAAAAAAAATCAATGTAGCTTATATAAACCTAACAATGAAAACTGCTCCACTCCCCAGAGCAACAATCCTCAAAGTCTTCCAGCAGAACTCCTTTAAGGTATCCATGATGCCAAAACAATTTTTATAATAATATTAAGGTATTATTTGCATTTTTTCACTGTGTTAGCACTGCACTGATCATGCAAAGCTGTGATGAGGAAAGCTGCTGGCTCCTTAGCATCATTCAAATTAATGGCACCAAAATGTACTGGCAATCATTGTATTCTTGACTACCACTGTTATATACTCACAGGAGAGAAAAAAGCCAGTTTTACTTAAGAATGCCCTAGATAAAGCAGTAAAAATGATTGATTTTATTCATCTTGATCCCTCTGTATACATCTTTTTAACGTTCTCTATAATGAAATGGGAAATATTCATAAAGCACTTCTGCTGCACACCGTGGTCTCAAAGAAAAGACACTTAGGAGATTGTTTTGAGCTGTGAACTCATTTTTTTCATAGAACATTATTTTAACTTGAAAGAAGAGCTGACACACAAACATGATTATCCAGACCTACATACTTAGCAAACATATTTTTCAAAAATGAACGAAGTGATGCCTGGCCAGAATGGCCCAATGGTTGAGCATCAACCCATGAACAAGGAGGTTATGCATGGTTCAATTCCTCATCAGGGCACACGCCAGAGTTTGGGGCTCGATTCCCAGTAGGGGGGCGTGCAGGAGGCAGCTGATCAATGATTCTTTCATCATTGCTGTTTCTATCCCTTTCTCCCTTCCTCTCACTGAAATCAATGAAAAAAAAATTTTTAAATGAACAAAGTGAAACTGTCACTTCACGGAAAACAACTGACAGTACAGTTGTTGCCAATTATAAAATTTGAGCTTTCAAGCAAAAATTAAAATTTTGGAAAACTCCTATTCACCACCATAAGCTTGACAGGTTTTCAAGTACTTAGACTTTCTCAATACTTGAAGGGCTTTTTTTGATGGGTGTTCACATTAACAAATGTGATTTTTTTTTATATAATGTGTAATATAAAATATCCATTAAATGTGCGAGACCAATATATTTTAATGTAACAGTACAAAAGGTGCATTGATAAATTCAGATTTCACATTGCAACTAATCTTTAATAATGAATACTTGCTGAATTTTAGTTTATCAAAAAATGCCTGCAACTATCTGAAAAGGTTCTTAAAATACTCCTCCCTTTTCCAACTACATACATATCCTTCATATACTTCAAACAAAGTAATAAACAACGAATTGAATACAGAAGCAGATAAGAGAATCCAGCTGCCTTCTATAAAGCAAAAGTAATTTGCAAAAAGGTAAAACAATGCCACTCTTCTCACCAAACTTCTTAGAAATGTTTTAGAAAATAGGTATTTTTCCCAAAAATATATTTATGTCAACATGTAATGAGATTATTTTAAAATAAATTAATAAATTATTTTAAATTTCTCAATATGATAACTATATGTAGATGTAACTAAAAAGCCAAAAGCTCTTTGGGGTTCTCTAACTTTTAAGAAGATAAAGGAGTCCTAAGATCAAAAAGGTGAGAATGTCCATCTCAGAGAAAGAAAAATGACAAAAGAAATACACCTATTAACGCAGAACAAACAAATATACCCTGGAAAGTATATCAAGGAGCATAAAATACCAATGACATGAACACCATGATCCAAAATGTGACACTTATATTAAAAAAGTATGTAAGGTTTTAAAAATGTATCTTTTCCAAGGACAGAGAGACTTTTCACATTTTGAAATTTAATTCTATGATTTTTTAACTGCCTCGGCCACAAGACAGACCCTTTCATGTTTAGCTCACCATTATGGCTAGCCCAGCACCTGGCTGGCACGAAAAAGGTATTCAAATATTTGTTAGATTGAAAATAAAACAAAGACAAAAGACTTACAAACAGAACCCACTGATGTCTCTATTCAAATTATAAATATGAAATTTTATAATCAAAATTACCAATTTACATAGTAGTAACAATCAGACAAGCTACCACTCACTGAGAGCCTATTTACTATGTGTCAGGCATTGTACTGGGCATTTTAGATTTTTAATTCCCACAACCACCATGGGATATACTTTATACAGGTAAGGAAAACACAACTTCAAGTGGTTAACTTATCTACCTAAAGTGGCAGGTAATAAGTGACAGAAGCCCAATTGGTGTGGCTCAGTGGCTGAGCATCCACCAGGAGGTCACTGTTCGATTCCCAGTCAGGGCACATGCCTGGGTTGTGGGTTGGGTCCCAGTAGGAGGCATGCAGGAGACAGCTTATCAATCAATAATTCTCATCGTTTCTATCTCTTCCTCTCTTTTCCTCTCCGAAATCAATAAAAATATATATATTTAAGAAGTTACAGAAAATTAAACCCACATTTCTCTGCTTAAAAGGCCACAAGCGCCCTAGCCGATTTGGCTCAGTGGATAGAGCATCAGCCCACGGACTGAATGGTCCCGGGTTCGATTCCAGTTAAAGGCACGTACCTCGGTTATACCAATAGGTACACAATCCCAGGGGCATGTGGGAAGCAACCAATCGATGTGTCCCTCTCACATCGATGTTTCTCTCTGTCTCTCCCCTTCCCTCCACTCTCTAAAAATCAATGGAAAAACATTTTTGGGTAAAGATTAACAACAAAAAAAATTGTAAAGGCCACAAGCTTTTCACTACATACTGATATAGTGCTCAGTTTTCCTTGATTCCCTTTTCTCCCCCATCCTATATAATAAAACCCTAATATGCAAATTGACTGAATGGTGGAATGACTGGTCGCTATGAAAAGTGGAATGACAGCTCAACGTAGGAGCTGCCCCCTGGCGGTCAGTGCGCTCCCACAGGGGGAGCGCCGCTCAGCCAGAAGCCAGGCTTACAGCTGGCGAGTGCAGGGGAGGTGGCGGAAACCTTCGCTGCAGCACTAAGGAGCAGCGAGCAGAGCGATAGGGAGCAGTAAGCAGGCAGGCGGTAAGGAGCGAGGGGTCCCAGACTGTGAGAGGGCACAGGCTGGGTTGAGGGACCCCCCCCCCTCACCCCCAGTGCATGAATTTCATGCACCAGGCCTCTTGTTTCCTTATAATTTTCAGAGGAATTCATTTTGTGAAAGTCCCTTTTTCTCCTTTCCCAATCTATCACTCTATTCCACTCTCCACCAACTTCTACCCCGTCTTTGCATCACTTGATTAAGCAAGCAATATAGGGAAGTGTATGTAGTATTCTCATAACACACTATTACAAACTTCATTAACTATGGTGGAGCAGTATAAAAGATTAAAGGAGATGATCAGATTCCAGAACATGAATTAAGGCTCTGTCCCACTGAGCTTTCAGGATGGTTTTACTCAACTGGCCATGGTTTGGGCAGCACCACTTCAACTCCCAATGGTCTAATCATGAGAGCCTTGGATGTGGACATGTCTTCACAGCCTTAGCCATGATTTACTATTTAGAAAGTACCAAGACAGTACCTCTGCCAATTCCTTGCCAGTCTCTATAACCATGGGACCAATACTGAAGAGACCAGAGCTCTTGAGACTTCCTCCAGACCCACAACAACTTGAATAAAAGGAGCTTTGTTCCCAAAGAACATACTGACCACAATATCACTATAAGAAAAGCTATTACTATCATTCTCCCACTATTTCTGAACATTATGTAAATGTTTCTCTTTTCTCTCCCCTTTTTGATAAAAGAACAAGAACAAAATTAGCAACTGTGAACTATTCTATGGAAAATTACAATGTCATAAATATTACCATGTCATTTGATAATCTCACTACAAGTCAATGTTTTCCAGAGAGGATTCCCCAAACCCTTGACACCTTTATAGAGGTTATGTGGAAATCTTTTTAAACTTCACAAAATCTTGAATAACCCTTACCTCAACATCCAGATTAAAGAAAATATACAATATGAGAATGGACTCTTCTACCTTAAAAATGAATTCAGCTGCAACCAATTTACTAAAGAAACCTTGGCTGAAAAAGAAGTACCATAGGAAGTCACATCTGTGACCTGTCATTCAATACATCACTTTATAATAAATCACTTTTATTAATAATCCCTAGGCTTTGCATCAAAAATCTCAATATGCTGCCCTAGCCGGTGTGGCTCAGTTGATTTGGTGTCATCCCGTACACCAAAAGGTGGTGGGTTCGATTCCCAGTCAAAATATATACCCAGGTTTTGGGGTCCATCCCTGGTTGGGGTGCTTTCGGGAGGCAACCAATTGGTGTGTGTCTCTCTCTTTTGCTTCCTCTCTAAAATCAATTTTAAAAAATCTTGATACACTAATATACTAACATAAGATTTAAGTAATAAAAAATTATTTAAACAATTTTGCTTCTGAATTAACTAATAATTAAAGACTACAAAAACATGTTAATATACAAGTTTATACTGTCTCACTGATCCTTTACCAACAGTAACAAGTCCCTTCTACCACCCAAATAATGTGACTGTAGATTCGCTTACAGAAGTCCCACCCTTCAAATTCTCTATTGCTTCCTAATAGTTAAGTGCTGTTCAATAATGTAAAAGGTACCCAGAGATTAAAATTTATAAAAGCAATCAATGAAAAATAAATAAGTAACCACTAAATTTCCACTAAGCCTCTCATTTGCTTATGTCCTTTTGTTAAACCTTTATCGCACTCTGGCCAATGTGGCTCAGCTGGTTGGGGGCCATCTATGCCCAGAAAGGTTTCAGTTCAATTCTAGGTCAGGGCACATGCCTGGAGTTGCGGACTCTAACCCCGATAGGGGGTGTGCAGGAGGCAGCTGATCAATGTTTCACTCTCACATTAATGCTTCTCTCTCTCTCTCTCTCTCTCTCTCTCTCTCTCTCTCTCTCTCTCTCTCTCTCTCTCTCTCTCTCTCCCTTTCTCTCCCTCCCTCTCCTTTCCTCTCTCTGAAAATTAAAAAAACTAACAAACAAAAAAACCTTTATCCCATGTGTTCATTTGAACCCCACCCACATTCCTTCCCCACTCCAATCAAACATTTTAGTTAAGCCCTAGCCAGTTTGGCTCAATGGATAGAGCATTGTCTGAAGGATGGTGGGTTCCATTCCCATCAAGGGCACATGCCTGGGCTGCGGCTCAATCCCCAGTGGGGGCATGCGGGAGGCAGCCAATCAATGATTCTCTCTCATCATTGATGTTTCTCTCTCTTCCTCTCCTTACCTCTCTGAGATCAATAAAAAAATATATATATATACATATATTCATATATATTATATATATATTTATATATCTATATATATGTATATGTATATATAGATATAGATATAATTTTTTTTTAAAGAACTTTAGTTAGAACTCTGCACTAGGGTCCTGGCCAGTGTGGCTCAGTTGGTTGGGCATCCTCCAGTGCACCAAAAGGTTGCCATTTTGATTCCTGGTTCGATTCCAGGTCAGGAAACATGCCAGGATTGTGGGCTCGATCCCCGATAGGGGGCATGCAGGAAGCAGCTGATGGCTTACATAGATGTTTCTCTCTCTAAAAACCAATTTTAAAAATCTTTTTAAAAAACTCTGCACTAGGAAGTTCCAACAAAGATGCTTGGTGAGACCTACTGGCCCTCATTCACCAAAAGATATGCATATATATGGGGTCCCCCCAAAAATGTATACACACTTTAACAGCTGATAGCTCAATTAATGTTTCTTTCTTTTCAGATTTAACCCATTGGAATTAATAATGGTATTCAAAGAGTATATGCCCTATATTTTAACTCTTCAGGGCACATAAACTGAAACTGATGAGCTATATATAAAGAAAATTTTTCTAGGAAAGGAAAAATATCTAGAAACTTCTGTGGGTCTCTGATTAGAATAGCCAACACACCACCTTCTCTAAGGCCTTCCCCCACTCTTAGGAATCTTCCAACTAACTAGGTTGCACTTTGGACCCCAAACCCATGGCTATACTAAATGAACCAATGATGGAGAACTGGACCAAGCTAAACTAATCAAATTTTCCCTCAAAGGAACCTGAAATGTGGACACAATTTAAACCAGTGGCACAAGAGCCTGAGTTCATTTGTGGCTCTAGAAAGTAAGTGGAATTTTCTTTCATGTGTTTGTAAAGCATAAAAGACCAGACTGTGGAAAGACAACTGAAACAGGATGACAAGAGACAAGAGAGGACACTGACTAGCCAAAGGGGAGAAAAGTGCTAGCTGGACAACCTTGCTCCTGAATGCTTCCGTTTCTAGATTGTGTCCTTCATGAAGCCAACTGCTCTTGGGTTCTTTAAGATACTTCCTTACCCCTGCCCCCAAAGCATTCCTCTTCCTGTTTCATGCCATCAAAAAAATCATTATGACAGTTTAAGACATAAATTTATACCAGGATCAATGCAGAAAGGGTATTATTATTCTTATGGTTCATAAAGGATCTGAGCAGTACTAGAGAAGTTTACTCACTGTCTATAACCTCAGGAGAAATAATAGGACAAAAATAACCAAAACAAAATAACCAAAGCAAAAACCATCTGTTTACATAAACCCACCTCAGCTTTGTATTCCCTTCAACACTCACCTGTTCAAAAGTTCTGCTGGTTCACAGCAGGTGGTTTGCGCAGACTTTGTTCGGGCCCTTTTAACACTGTAAATAATAAAAGTATTACAGTAAATCACCTAGCAATCTCTTAAGAAACTTCAAAAAGATAATTTATTATGAATGTTTCTAGGAAATGAATTCCAAACCTGGTTAAAATATTAAAATCATATGGTGTGCTCATAAATGAGATTCTCTTTCCTGACAGATATAGTCTCTCTCACTACTTCTGGATTGGAACTGAAAAATACGTTTTAGTCCTCACCTGAGGATATGCTTTTTTCATTGATTCTAGAGAGGAAGAGTTAGGGAAAGAGATGTGAAAGAGAAACATCAATTGGTTGCCCACCCCCAGGTACCCGGACCAGGAATCCAACCCACAACGTGGATATGTGCCCTGACCAGGAATCAAACCCAAGACACTTCAGGGAACTGGTCGACACTCTAACCGCTAAGCAAACTGGCTAAGGAGAAAAATACATATAGAACTTTTTAACAAAAGTTCTGATTCTGATGAAGATAACACATGCACACCACTATAAGGTTTCAGGAGAGTGATTATTTAGAATTTTCATTCAAAACCACATTGTGCCCTGACTAGGTGGCTCAGGTGGTCAGAGTGACATCCTATACACCAAAAGGTTATGGGTCTGATTCCAGGTCAGGGCACATACCTATGTTTTGGGTTCAATCCCCGGTCTAGGAGTATACAGGAAGCGATGATGTTTTGCTCTCTCTTTCTCTAGCTCTCTCTCTTCCTCTCTCTCTCTAAAATCAATAAACATATCCTTGAATGAGGATTAAAAACAAAAAAACAAGGATCACTGCTCATATTTGGTATTAACTTTTTAAACATATCTGATAAAAAAACAACAGCCAGCAACAAAGCAATATAATATGTACCCTATGCAAATAATCAGTGAGTCCTAAGAAGTATACCACTGCCAAAATGACCAAGGAGCAAAGCTCCAGGTATGCTTTCAGTTATAAAATCACAACCTCCTTTTAATGCTCTGTTGAGACAGTATCTTAAAAATCCACCAGATGGTGATATTTCAAGTGACAAGGAGTGGACTGAACCACAATAGTTTCTCAGCTAACATCAAATGATGTTTTGGACACTGCTCCTGAAGAGTCAAAAACAATAATTAAGTCGACAATTTTACTAACAAAAAGAAAGCAATTTGAGAAAGCCACTTCCACCTTTAATTTTGCAAGAAAAAGTAGCTGTGTTCTAATGTCCAAAAGGCCATCCAACTTTGCCCAATGCACTCTACTTTTTATAAAAGCAGGCAGAAGAAGAGGGGAGAACTAGATAATAAAACAAACTTTCCTCTGGGCTCAAGAGAACAAGCTCTAGAATATCTTCTTTTATAAATTAAGTTCAAGTTCAGTGAAACTCCATAATTAATATAAAATTGTGGTCCTCACTTAATTTCTTCAAGTAGGGAAGCATGTAATACTTTGAAAATATTTTTATAAAATTAATCTTGGCCATTTAAGTGAATTCCCTTTTGTTTTTCAAACCTCTCCCCTCTTCTCCCTCAACCTCCCACAAAATTATGGGCAATTCAGCAAAGGTATCATTTTGTATTCCTGCATAATTAATCTAGCATATTTTTCAGTCATCTAGAGAGCATAAAAAATAAAAAACAAATGCTAATCTGGACAAAAAATATTAAAATTCTAAATACAAATAAGCTTGCCTATGGATTAAAAAATCTACTGATATTTTTAAAGCTATGTACTTCTTGCCCTGGCTGGGTGGCTCAGCTAGTTAGAGCAACATCCCATACATGAAAAGGTTTTGGATTCAATTCCCAGTTGGAGCACATATCTAGGTTTCGAGTTTGATCCCTGGTGGGGTACATGCAGAAACAACCAATCAATGTTTCTTTCTAACATCGATGTTTCTCTCTCTCCCTCTCCCTTCCTCTCTTGCTAAAAAAAATCAAAATAAAAAAAAAAATCAATAAAAACATATCCTCTGGTGAGGATAAAAAAAAAAATCCGTTAAAGATATGTACTTCTTCAGGGCATTAAACATGAATGTAAATCCTAGGATATTATCATCATAAAATCCAAGTGGGGGTCAAGAGGGAGAACAAAAGCTTGAATTCAAAGTTTTACAACAATGACCAAATAATGCTAGGCAATTTAAATTGCTAAAGAAAAATGGACATTTAACCTGCTTCTAAAATACCTGGATTAACACCAACATAGGCTGTAGTAGATTCAATCTCATGAGACTGGTCCCACTATAATCTATAAGAAACAGAACAAAACAAAGTACTGAAAATTTACTCAGCTGGGGCTAATGGAAAACTGCAAATGAAGTCAGTCTTTGAAAATGGTACAAATCAAAGATCCTTTAGGAGGGAAGGGACAGTAATAATCTTTTCACCCAAAAAGGTTCTCCTAGATAGTAATTGCTATCAATATTCCAGTGTGAAGGTCAACAAAAAGAGGACATATGGAGTATTAAAATGCAAAGTCATGAGAACAAATGAACTGGTATGACATCAAAGACATTATAATTTGGAAATGTCACTTCAAAATTCAATGAAGAAAAAGGAGAAAGATAATTGATTCACTTAAAACACTACCTAACAAAAAAAGAAAAAGAAAACACTACCATTGTCACTATCATCACTATGTCTCCTTTGAGCCAAGGAGCTGCACTCACATCCTGAAGTTGTAATTCTTATCTTCTCATGATTTTCAGGCAAGCCTAGGACAAATTATCTTTCATATATGCAACTCACAAGCAAAAGCATTTCAAAACCAAAATATTAAATTCCTAAGGTGAATTAAAGTAAAAGAGGACAGCCTAGCTGGTGTGGCTCAGGGTTGAGCGTCGACTTATGAACCAGTCAGAGCACATGCCCAGGTTGAGTTACATTGCGGGCTTGATCCCCAGTGGAGGGCATGCAGCAGGCAGCCAATCAATGATGTTTCTATCTCTCCCTCTCCCTCTCCCTTCTCTCTGAAATCAATAAAAATATTTTTTTAAACAAAAGAGGACATTTATGAAAGCTCAGTAATAAGAATATGGAGATAAGCTAGAAGGAAATCAGAAAAATTTTCCAATGAAAATCGAAGACCTATTCTAAAAGGTAAAAGTGGAGGAATAAAAAACTCAGCATATAAAGTTCTGCACATGTAAAATGCTATAAAATATATACAAACAAATTAGTGGAAGAGTCCCTGAGTAATTTTAAACTAGGCTAGACAACACAGAAATAATTAAGAATTCTTTGCTAACCATATTAAGGACAACATGCGTTAATACAGATTTCACCTTTCTTTTAGGTCATATCCCATATCTTTCCTCAGTTTATCTGTATCTAAACTTCAAAGAACATTATATCTCTACATTTTCAAATATTCTGAATTATCCCAAAGATCCCCTTCTTAAAAAGCAATTCCTTTCGAAAAATCACTTCAGGTAATTTATCATCAACCTTCTTTAAAAACTTACTTTTGCCCTGACTGGTTTGGCCCAGTGGATTGAGCGTCGGCCTGCGGACTCAAGGGTCCCAGGTTCGATTCCGGTCAAGGGCATGTGCCTTGGTTGCGGGCATATCCCCAGTGGGGGGTGTGCAGGAGGCAGCTGATCGATGTTTCTCTCTCATCGATGTTTCTAACTCTCTATCCCTCTCCCTTCATCTCTGTAGAAAATCAATAAAATATATTTTTTTTAAAAAACTTACTTTTGAGAAAGATATTTCATGACAACTTCCTGAAATATGTTCTGTGAGCATCCTGAATTTTTCTAAATGGGGTAGGAGAGGAAGGGGTTTGAGCACAGGCGCCCACATTTCCAGAATCTGATTTCCCTTTCCAAGAGTCAGAGATGTGGAAAAAGAGTCCAGGACAGTGAATAACTCCTCTCATCTGTGCACACACTTCCTACTAGCCCATCTCTCACTTGCACCTCCCTGGCTAGACTACCCTCCATTTTCCCCAGCCACCAGGATCTATCGGCTCCCTTCAGTTTCTGCCTCGGGGTGTTTGCCTGGCTTCCCTAGCCTGGAGCACTCCTCCTCCACATAGCTACAGGAGTAGCTCCTCTCCCTGTGTCAGGTCTTTTCTCAAATATTAGCTTTTCCATGAGGCCTTCCCAGGGCACTCAAAATTAATCCCTCCCCAATTCTTTATTATCCTATTTCACTGTCTCATTTTTTTCCCACATCATTTACCACTGCACTATATATTTTACCTAAGTATTTATCTGTCTAGAAATGAGCTCCTAGAAGATAGGAATTTGGGGTCTGTTTTGCTCCCAGCACCCAACAGTTGTAACAAGGTCTCAATATTTGTCAAATAAATGAATGCATGAATGAATGAATGAATGAATGAAGACACATGATCCTTACTCCCTCCTCATTCTCAAAATTGTAAAATGCTTTGTCAAGTATAGAAAAGCTGTGAAGCCCTTTCTTTTCTTGTGAATCACTACCAACATCAGTGTATTCCTCGGTGTTAAATGTCAAAGGAAGAAGGGTTATGTGACATTTTCCCAGATACAGGCCACTTGAAAATTTTTTCCTAGTGTCCTCTACTGATGTCAACATCTGATGTAACAGGAAAGCACACATTCCAGTTTGAGTACTCGAAAAGGTGCTCCTCTAACTACTATAATACATAAAAACACCAATGAATGACAAAACACATTTACATTCTAACCAAAATGGACAGACTCTGTAAGGCCAGAGCTGCAAATATTAGAAGAATGAATTAATGTATAGAAACAATGACAAGAAAATTCTTTTTTAATCTGAAAGTCTAAAAAGGCAATACTACATAAGAATATATATTCCCCGCACGCAACACTGGCAATCAAAACTGCCTATAATCCAAGGTATGTAATACCGGATCAGAAGCTGATTACAGGTCCTGGCCCCTTCCTCAATTTCTTGCAGGTTACACTGGGGTACTTACCTTTCTAACAGAGACACTAGGAGTGCTTAAGTGCTTTGACTTTCAGAAAAAGAAGAATGTAAAATTAAAACAACAACAACAACAACACAGTGGTAGGTAAATGCAAAGCAACGTTACAGCTTCCCAAACACCAGTCATACAACCTGCTTCTTTCGTACTCACCCCTCCCCACCCCCGTCCCCTGGTCGCTCCACTTGTTTCAGCCACCAAACTGAAGCATTCAAACGCCTGGTGGGAAACTGCTGACACTTAAAGGCTAAGGCCCATTTTCGCCTGAAGTAACGTTCGGACCCCAAGCCACCAAGGACTCTCCTTTCCCAGCCTCTGTCCCAGGTTCCGACCATGGCTCCACTTGGCCTCGGGCCTGGTCCAGACCCCGTCCTCTCTCCACGGAATGAGCCTCCCAGCGCAGACGCTCAGTGAGCACGACAAGGGCGCACCTCCCAGAGGCCAGGTGTGGGGCGGGGGGCCGGCCGGAGCAGCTGTCTCGCTGCAGCAGCTGTTGCCCTGGGCACCCCGAGGCCGGGCGGGGGGCTGGCCCCGAGGAGCAGGTAGCGGATGGCGAGCCCTCTGGCCCGGAGAGAGCCGACCTGACACTGCCCATCCCATCACCCTTCCTCGGCTCCCACGGCGATGCCAACGGGCCCCGGGGGAGGGGGCTCCCCGGCTCCGAGGACAAGACGCGCCCGGGGCCGGCGTGCCCCCCGCCGGGGAGGAAGCTCCCTCCGGCCCCGCGCCTGACCTGTCCCCTAGCCTGACGCCCGAGCCAGCCGCGGCCGCTGCCAGGGCGGCCTATGGCTATCCATGCGGCTGGACCAGGGCTGCCGGAGTGGCGGGGACGCGAGCGCGGGCGGAGGGCCCGGACGGCCCGGAGGAACAGCGGAGACGGGGCGCGGAGCGGTGCCGGGCAGGGGAGCGAGACGGAGTCGCTGGTTACCTGCGGTCCGGGACAGGGAGTCTCTCAGAACCCAAGTCAGTCCTCAGCCTCAACAACACAAGATGGCCGACACGTCGCCACGCACGTCACGTGACAGCGCGCTCGCTCCGCCCCGCCCCCTGCTCCGCCCCGCCCAGCCCCGCCCCGCCTTAACTCCCTCCCGGCTCCTCCAGCCTCCCACGACATCTTCCTTTCCGCGGCCTCCCGCCCCTCTTCCCGGACACGCTGCCGCCCGAGCCCCGGATGTCGGGCCGGAGGGGGCGGGGCGGAGCGGCGGCAGGGCGCAGGCGCCGGCGGTCCCGGCGCGGCTTCCGCCTGCCCTTGAGGTGAGAGGAGGTGGTGTCCAGAGGTGGACCCGGGCCGGGTGCCCTGTGACTCAACGTCCTGCGCGCCCAGTCCTGAGCGCGTTCGCAGTTCAGAAAGCTCCGCATCCTGTACGAGCTGATGTTCCAACTAGAACTTTTCCACAGGTTTTCGTCCAGCCTTTTTCTGACCGCTTCCCGTCCTAGAGAAAGTGGGGAAGCGGCAAAAGCTGAAATTCAGCCCTGGCCGGTTTTGCTCAGTGGGTAGAGCGTTGACCTACGGAATCAAGGGTCCCGGTTCGACTCGTTGTGGGCTCGGTCCCCAGTGCGGGGCATGTAGGAGGCAGCCGACCAATGATTCATCATTGATGTTTCTATCTTTCCCTCTCCCTTCCTCTCTGAAATCAATAAAAATGTTTTTTAAAAAAGCTGAAATTCAAAGCAGCGTCTCCACTTACTAACGGTCCTGGTAGAACCGGGAATTCAGTCTGGAGTCTCGGAGTGTGACAGCGGGCAAGGACTTCAGAGCCCCCACCCCTCCTACGGTATTGGAGCTAAAGCCCTTTTGCCCCCAAATCTTCCGTTT
The DNA here is from genome assembly GCF_014108235.1 of Myotis myotis. NCBI lineage: Eukaryota > Metazoa > Chordata > Mammalia > Chiroptera > Vespertilionidae > Myotis > Myotis myotis. The sequence continues at coordinate 32,029,836 of NW_023416390.1, read as the reverse complement.
GGGGTTTGGCAGGTAACATGCAGGACGCCCAGCAATATGGGGGACATGCACTAAAAAGGTATGTGTTGTTTTTCTGAAATTCAAATGTTGGTTGGCTAAATCTGGCTACTCTACCCTTCTCGGGTCATTCCATTCTTTCCTTATGGCTCCAACCTCTCCCTCTGAAACGGGATTCTTCCCATCAGGGATTATTATTATTTTTTAATCCTCGCCTGAGGATATGTTTATTGATTTTTTTTTCTTTTTTAACAAAGAGGAAGGGAGAGAGAGAAACATGGGTTGGTTGCACCCTCTTAAGCTCCCCCACCGGGACCAAACCACAGGGTATGTGCCAGGAACCCATGACTTTTCCGTGTTTGGAAGGAACAACCCTCCAACCAAGGGAGCCACACCAGCCCGGGCTGCCAGCTCTTAAAAATACTCAAATGTTCTTCCATCTTAAAAGTGAATGTTCACACTCCAATTCCTCTTCCAACCACCTCCTACCTCTGTGTTCCCTTTCAAAGCCAACTACACACACACACAAAAAGTTAAAAGCACTTTCTCAACTCCCATACCTGGCAAGCCATCATGAACACGTCATCGTGGCTTCTGTCCTGACACGTCCACCTATTGCCTCTAAGGACTGCCTGGCTCAGGATGACTGATGGCAGAGCTTGTGTTTCTAGCCCAGGGGTGGGCAAACTTTTTGACTCGAGGGCCACAATGGGTTCTTAAACTCGACCGGAGGGCCGGAACAAAAGCATGGATGGAGTGTTTGTGTGAACTAATATAAATTCAAAGTAAACATCCTATCTAATAAAAGAGAAACATGGTAATTAGCGTACGACCGCTACCCTTCCCATTGGCTAATCAGGGCGATATGCAAATTAACTGCCAGCCAAGATGGCGGCCGGCAGCCAGGCAGCTTGAAGCGAACATGAGGCTTGCTTGCTTCAGTGACGGAGGACTCCAACGTTCCCCGCCTGCCTTGCCAGCCTCTGAGCCTGCAGTTTGAAACATTGTAACAAATATAGAAGCTAAACAAAACCCCAGAAACCTGCTTTCAGCCAGCCAGGATCTCAGAGCTGGAGTTATACATTGTTTCGATTATAGAACCCAAACAAACCAGATACCTGCTTTCAGCAGCGGAGGCCTAAGAGCTGGAGCCAAGCCTCAGAGCTAAAGCTGTCCCAGAATAAAAAAAAGAAAAAAAGGAGCGGTTGGGAGCTTCCGTCACCCGCCAACCTGAAAACAGCCCTCAGCCCCTCACCCAGACTGGCCAGGCACCCCAGTGGGGACCCCCACCCTGAAGGGTGTGTGACCAGCTGCAAACAGCCATCATCCCCTCACCCAGGCTGGCCAGGCACCCCAGTGAGGACCCCCACCCTGATCCAGGACACCCTTCAGGGCAAACCAGCCGGCCCCCACACGTGCACCAGGCCTCTATCCTATATAGTAAAAGGGTAATATGCCCCCCAGCACCAGGATCAGTGGAGCCGGGAGGCCTTCCGGTACCGGGATCAGCATGACAGGGGGCAGTGCCCAAACCCCCTGATTGCCCTGCGGCTCTGTGTGTGACAGGGGGTGGGGCCACAACCTCCCTATCGGCCCTGCTCTGTTCGAGACAGGGGAAGGCGCTCCAACCCCTGATCAGCCCTGCTCTGTGCCTGATGGGGGGAGCTCCCAAACCCCCTGATCACCCTGGCTCTGTGTGTGACAGGGTGCGGCACCCCAACCCCCTGATCGGCCCTGCTCTGTGGGTGATAGAGGGCGACACCCCAACCGCCCCCCACGGGCCCTGCTCTGTGTGTGACGGGGTAGAGCCATAACCTCCCCATCGGCCCTGCCCTGAGTGTGACAGGGGGGAGCTCCCCAACCCCCTGATCGGCCCTGCTCTGTGCGTGACAGGGAGCTCCCCAACCTCCTGATGGGCCCTGCTCTGTGCGTGACAGGGGGGAGCTCCCCAACCCCCTGATTGACCCTGCTCTGTGCGTGACAGGGGGTGGCGCCGCAACCTCCCCATCGATCCTGCCTTGAGTGTGACAGGGGGCGGTGCCCCAACCCCCCAATCGGCCCTACCCTGAGCATGACTGAGGGTGGCATCGCAACCTCCTGATCCGCCCTGCTCTGTGCATGACAGGGGCGGCGCCCCAACTCCCCAATAAGCCCTGCTCTGAGCCCGACCAGGGGCTGCACCTAGGGATTGGGCCTGCCCTCTGCCACCCGGGAGCAGGCCTAAGCCAGCATGTCGTTATCTCCCGAGGGGTCCCAGGCTGCAAGAGGGCACAGGCCGGGCTGAGGGACCCCCCCCCCCCTTCCCCCGAGTGCACAAATTTTTGTGCACCGGGCCTCTAGTCATTACATAAAAGGGTACGGTCTTTTTTTTTTAGTTTTATTCATTTCAAACAAGCTGGATCCGGCCCGAGGGCCGTAGTTTGCCCACGGTTGTTAACCTGTGCCTGTAATTGCATTGCATACAGTAAGATTTAACATTTGTATGTGCAGGTCTGCAACTTTTGACCAATGTATATGTGTGTGTAACTACCACTAAAAGCAAGGTACAGAATAGTCCTGTCACCCACCAAAGCTCCCCCAATGACCTTTTGTAAGTAGCCCTAAACCCCCCTCCCAAACTCCCAGCCCCTGAAGCCACTGTTCTGTTTCCATCTTTATAGTTTTGCCTTATGTCATATAAATAAATCCATACACTATATGGCCTTTTGAGACTGGCTTCTTTTACTCAGATAATGCATCTGAGAGTCAGCCATACTGTTCATGTCTCAGTACTTCAGTACTTTCTTCTTCCTTCTTCTTCCTTCTTCCTTCTTCCTTCTTCCTTCTTCTTCCTCCTCCTCCTCCTCCTCCTCCTCCTCCTCCTCCCTCCCTCCCTCCCTCCTCCTCCACCTCCTTCTTCTTCCCTCATCCAAGGATATGTTTCCATTGATTTTAGAGAGGCAGAGGAGGGAGAGAGAGAGAGAGACATCCATCAATTTGTTGCAGTCTGTACACACCCTGACCAGGGATCGAACTGGCATGTGCCGTGACTGGGAATTGAACTCAAGGCCCTTCAGTACATGGGACAATGCTCCAACCAACCAAGCCCACCAGTCAGGGCACTTTTTTCTTTTTTATTGCTGAGTAGTATTTCACTGGATATATGCACTACATTTGTTTATCCATGCCCAGTTGAGGGACATTTTGAGCTGTTTATAGTTTGGGGATTATTAATAAAATTGCTATAAATATCCATATATAGGTATTTGTATGAGCATAGGTTTTCTGTGGGGGTTTTTTAATATATTTTTATTAATTTCAGAGAGTATGGGAGAGGGAGAGATAGAAACATAGAAACATCAATGTTGAGAGAGAACCATTGATTGGCTGCCTTCTGCATATCCCCTACTGGGGACTGAGCCTGCAACCCGGGCATGTGCCCGTGACCAATCGAACCCGGGATCCTTTCGTCTGCAGGCCGACACTTTATCCATTGAGGCAAACTAGCCAGGGCTGAACATAGGTTTTTATTTCACTTGGGTAAATGCCTAGAAACAGGATTGGTGGTTATGTGATGTTTGCTTAACTTTATCAGAAACTGCCAAGTTGTTTTTCAGAGTACCTTAGCCATATTTTTAGCCCTAAACTATAAATCAGAGAGCAAGAACTGAATCTAAGATGATGATGATATGGTGGTGGTGGTGGTGAAAGCCAACAACATCCCTTGCTTTTAACCATTACACATACTGCATTATTTGACTTTGTTTCCTCAGCAGCTGGCATTGTCCTGGCACACAGTAGACATTCAATAAATACCTATAGAATCAATAAATTTTTTATTATACTCCTCAGGAAGGGTGCTGTTCTCTTCTCGTTTAATTTACTGTCTCTCCAATATTTTGTTAAATAGTGGTTTTTAAAGTTAACAGTAGATGATGCCTGCCCTAGTCAGAGATAATAAGTTTCAGATTTGTTGTATCGGTGATAGAAACAGAGAAATTGAGACTAGCAGATTAGGAGGAGAGGGGAGTAGGGAGTTTAGTCCAAAACAAGTTTAATTTGTAGCAAACACAGGTTGATCAACTGTGGCAGATTGTGTTTTCCTAAAGATGGCAGCAACAATATCTTCCATGCTTTGCACTCCTCTAAAGCCTTGTAATTACCCTTTCTAGACATAGAGTATAATTCCCCTCCCCTCGGGCCCTTGTTTCAATGTGCTAGAAGAAAAACAAGGTGACTTCCAATGTTAGATCATAAAGGTGGTAGAGCTTCCACCTTGTTTACTCAGTCTATTTTATTTTTTGTTAATCCTCACCTGAGGATATTTTTCCATTGATTTTTTTTTTTTTTTTTTTTTTTTTTTTGTAGAGTGGAAGGGAAGGATAGGGAGGGAGGGAGGGAGGGAGGGAGGGATAAACATCAATGTAAGAGAGACATATCAATTGGTTGTCTCCTGCACACATCCCGACTAGAGCTGGGGATCAAACCTGCAACCTAGGTACATGCCCAAGACATCATGAAGCAAGGACAAACATTCTCATTGTGCCGTGTCTGAATTCCTGATTCACCAAATCTATGAGCATAATGAAATGGTTGCTTTAAGCCACTACATTTTGGGGTAATTTGTTACACAGCAATTTGAACATCCTCTCTGTGGATCAGATTGCATCCCTCCAAAAGACATGTTGGCATCCTCACCTCAGAATGTACTTCAGAATGTCACATTATTTGGAGATAGGGTCTTTAAGAGGTAACTGAGCTAAAATGAGGTCATTGGGGTGGGCTCTAATTCAGTGACTAGAGTCCTTATGAAAAAGGGAAATATAGCCCTCGTGGGTATGACTTGGTTGGAGCATCATTCTGTGCACCAAAAAGTTGAGGGTTTCATTCCTGGTCAGGGCACATATGGGAGGCAACTGATTGATGTTTCTCTCTCGCTCTCTCTCCCCCTTCCTCCCTCTCTAAGAAAAAAAAATCAATAAAAATTTAAAAAGGGAAATTTGGACACAGACACACATAGAGGGAGAACTCCATGTGAAGAGGAAGGTAGAATCAAGAGGTATTAGAAACAGTTTGCAGCTTATAAGTATTATTCTAGCTGTAGTGTGGACAATCAGGGCAACATGAGGGCAGGGCAACCAATGAAGGCCATGGCCATGGAGGTGAAGGATGGGAACTGCAGGTGACAGGCATGAAAGGAACATCTGCAGGACTTCATGACCAAGATGGGGCCAAGAAGTCCTGTCTCTGGCCTGTTACATGGCCCAATATTGGTCCCTTTTTGTCTTAAATCCTCCTGTGTTACATTTTCTGTTATTGCACTCAAGGGTTTTTAACTCTCACTTGGGCCTAGTTATAAGAGAAACAAATGAATGTTTGAAAGTAATTACAATGTTGCCTCCAACCCTTCCTTCTTTTTTTTTAATTGTAGACTTTATTTTTTTTAGAGCAGTTTTAGGTTTACAGAAAAACTTAGCAGGAAGTACCCAATTTTCATAAACCTCTCTTCCTTCTCCTCCTCCAGTTTTCCATATTATTAACACCTTGCGTTAGTGTTGTACACTTGTTACAGTTGATGTGCCCATATTGATGCATTATTATTAACTAAAGTCCATAGTTTACATAAGGGTTCACTCTTGTTCTTGTACATTCTATGGGTGTTGACAGCTGTACAATGAACGTATCTACTATTACAGTATCATACATAGTTTGACTACCTAAAAGTCCTCTGTGTGCCATGTATTCATCCTGCCCCTCACCCTACAACCACTGATCTTTTTACTGTCTTCATAGTTTTGCTTTTTCCAGAATCTCAAGCAGCTGGAATCACGTAGATGCAACCTTTCCAGGTTGGCTTCTTTCAGTCAGCAATATGCATTTAAGTTTTCTTCATATCTTTTTGTGGCTTGATAGCTCATTTCTTTTTATTATTGAGTATTTCTTTTCATCACTAAATTAATATTCCACTGTGATGACACTGTTATCCATTCACCGACCGAAGAATATCTTGGTTGCTTCCAACTTTTGGCAATTATAGATAAAGCTGCTTATAAACATTTTTGTGCAGGTTTTTGTGTGGACAAAGGTTCTTGGCTCATTTGGATAAATACCAACAAGCATAATCATACAATAAGTCTCTTCATTCCTTTTTCATGTTCACCGCAACCCAGGTGGGGAGGTTGGAGGATGACTTGACCTAGAAAAATGCCTGAGGATTGTATAGGTCTTGGGCATGTGCAGAAACAGAAATGATCTTCGCTGGGGAGCTAAGGGTATTCTCTTAGGACAGAAGTCCTTACCAGGTCCCCCAAATACCCTGGAATTATACATGGGAAGGTGAGCTCTCCTCAGAGTTTCAAGAGTCTAGTAAGCAAGAGAGAGATTAAGCCACAGGTTTTACCTGCAGCTGAAAAAATTCTCAGTGATGGGATGGGAAAGAGCAGCTGGCAGACAACCTCAGTGCTCAGATTCCCTGGAGTGAAGACTCACCCTCTAGTTACCACTTCTAACTGGACTTCTGAGACTCAGTGACCATCAGAAGCCTGGGCTGGAAGTGCCCCCAAGGAAAACACTTCCTCTCTCCCCCAATTCAAAGAAGTCTAGAAGCACAATGATGTGACGGCAAAGTCTAATTGCACAGTTTATTTAAAAAGAAACAGCTGTAAGGTAGAAATGCAGATGCTTTCTTTATTGTAAAGACAGCAGTTACAAAAGGGAATAAATATGACATTAGGAATTATTTTTTTAAAAATACAACAAACCCCTGGCATTTGTACACAATCCCAAGAACTCACAAGATATAAAAACGTGTGCAGGAGGTTTAGAACAGCTTCACCACCTTGGAGCAGATGTCGGAAACTTTCTACATGATGAGGGTGGACATGACCTTTGGGATTTTGCAAGACTCTAGATTTGTCACTTGTGAATGTCAGGGGTCTACTGTAATATAATTTGCATAGAGTCAGAGTTAGCAGGAATTCTACTCATTAATAGAACTTCTAAATTATTCTTTTATTATTATAGGTATGTAGCACAGTATTTAAGAGTGGGGGAAAAAGGCTGGAATGGGGAGACATGAATGAAGGGGGGTCTGGGGGAAATGCTAGGGGACAGGAGAACCATGATGGGAGGAATAGAACTTATCTTTTCACTATTTTGTGTCACCTTGGCAGCATCCCACGCCCCCTGTTGGAGAGGGGACAGGCAGTGGTCCAGCTTGACCTGCCTCAAAAGACAAGCAAAGATGCAAAGGCCACTGGCAGGCTCGGGCTAAGAATGAGAACAGGGTAGCCGATGGGAAACAAAGGGGAGGAGGGCGGGGCAGAGAATTACCCAAGAAAATGGGCAACATGAACATCACAGCCCCCAAGGGTCATCTCCTCTAAGGACCACCAAGGGGAAGAAGTGCCTGTACAATTTGTTTCCACTATTTGATGTGGAAGAGTAAAAGGAACAAGGAAAAGTCACAGGTGGCCAGAGGCACATTCTGGCTACAGGAAAGGGCAGAGAACCGTGGGAGGAAAAGCGAGGCAAGGAACAGCTGGTCTCTCTCACCTGGGGGTGAGGACGCTCCCTGCTGCCCTGAGGCTAAGGCGTTTGCTTGACGGGGTGTGGAGGCCGGTTGGGGCGAGGAATCAGTTGGGGGTGTGGATGCCTGCCCAGCTCTCCCAGGGGCACCTGTGAGGCACAGCTGTAGACAGAGGTCAAGGTCACCCGACTATGTGCTAAAAGTGGCCTTGAGCTCCCGGAAGGCTGCCTGGCGGATCCTCCTCTTCTCCTCCTCCCGCTTCCGCTCATCTCGCTCAGCTTTCAGCTCAGCTTCAAACTTACTGGCAGAGGCCAAGGCTTGGACCTGCAGAGAAACAGCAGAAACAGACCAACAGAGTGAGAGAGGGGAAGAGAACCTAGGAGATGGAGCACCCAGTGAACAGAACTTGGTTGTCTAGGGCAGCGGTTCTCAACCTGTGGGTCGCGGCCCCTTTGGGGGTCGAACGACCCTTTCACAGGGGTCGCCTAAGACCATCGGAAAACACATATATAATTACAGATTGTTTTTGTGATTAACCACTATGCTTTAATTATGTTCAATTTGTAACAATGAAATTGGGGGTCACCACAACATGAGGAACTGTATTAAAGGGTCGCGGCATTAGGAAGGTTGAGAACCACTGGCCTAGAGCCATGTGACATGAGGCTCCTTCCCCGTGGTCTTCCCAGGTGTGCCTGGTAGTAGCAAGGACACAGTCACTTTGCTGTTGTGGGTCGGTCTTCCCGCTTCTCTGCTTTTCCAGGACACTGTTTAATATCCCACCTATTACCCACTTCTACTTTTTTTAAAAATATATTTTTATTGATTTCAGAGAGGAAGGGAGAGGAAGAGATAGAAACATCAATGATGACAGAGAATCATTGATCAGTTGCCTCCTGCTGCCCCACACTGGGGATTGAGCCCACAACCCAGGCATGTGCCCTAACCGGGAATTGGACCGTGACCTCCTGGTTCATAGGTCTATACTCAACCACTGAGCAATAACAGCTGGGCTGCTTTCCAGTTTTTATTTCACAACAAAATAACCTCCCTGCTGGGATTTTGATTGGGGCAGTATCACTCTCCTGTGGCAAAGGGATTTCTTTACAATATAGGTTTTCCCTGAAAGCCTCTATTTTTATTCACTACGGTCTTTTAGGTTACCCACTAGAATTTTTGGTTTTCTCTAAATAAATCATTCTAAACTTATTTCCATATATTACATGTTTTTTTGTTTGTATTTGTGAATGGGATTCAATGCCATTTTTAAAAAATCAAATTTATCTCCAATGATACAATATCAGGTAAACTCATCTTAAAATTCTCTATCTTAGAACTGATTTTCTCTCTGTGTCTCATCAATTAGGTAAACTTTGCAAACACAGTGGGCATGCACATTATTTAATAAAGATGGTGAACTTGCTCTCCAAAGCAACCGTTCCCATTTATACCCCACCATCATAGAACACAGGTTCTCACTTCACCACAGCCTTGCCACGGCTTATAATTAACCTTCTCCCTACTTGCCAATCTGATAGGTAAACTGGCACCTTTTATTTCCTCTTTGGTGAAGTACCCATTTGTATCCTTTGCTCCTTTTTCTATTCAGCTATTTTTTTATTTTTTTTTACTTTCCATAATGTAGGTGTTAATTTCTTCTTAATATTTTTCAGTTACTATTTCTAAGTTCTTTGTCTTTTTTAAAATATGTTTTTATTGATTTTAGAGAGAGTGGAAAGGAGAGGGAGAGAGAGATAGGAACATCGATGAGAGAGGACCATCGATTGGCTGCCTCCTGCATACACCCCACCAGGGATCAAGCCTGCAACCTGGGCATGTGCTCTGACCAGGAATCGAACTGGTGACCTCTCTTGGTTCATGGATTGATGCTCAAGTCACTGAGCAACATCGGCTGGGCTTATTTGTCTTTTAACTTCAAGGTAGCTTAAGCCATACAAATATTCTTAAATTTGATGTAATCAATGCTTTCCAGCCATTTCCTTTCTGACTCTGGAATTTCATGTCATGTTTAAGAAGTTTCTAAACCTACTTTCCTGTATTTCCTTCCAATATTTTTATGGGGTTTTTTTGTGTGTGTGTGTTTTTTTTTTTACTTTTATGGTTTTATTTTCACATTCAGCTTGTTGTTGTTGTTGTTGTTAATCCTCATACAAGGATATTTTTTTCATTGATTTTTAGAGAGAGTGTAAGCGAGGGAGGGAGAAAGACAGACAAATGTGAGAGAGACAAATCGGTTAGTTGCCTTCCACAGGCACTCCAACTGGGGCCGGGGAGCAAGCCTGCAACTGAGGTATGTGCCCTGGACCAGAATCGAATACGGGACCCTTCAGTTCATGGACTGATTCTCCAACCTCTGAGCCAAACCAGGTAGGGCAAAAATGATATTTTTCATATACTAAACTAGAGGTCCCGTGCATGAATTCATGCACCAGTGGGGTTCCTCGGCCTGGCCTGCAGGATCGGGCCAAAACTGGCTCTCCGACATCCCCGGAGGGGTCCTGGATTGCGAGAGGGCACAGGCCAGGTGAGGGACCCCACCAGTGCACGATCGGGGCCGGGGAGGGATGCGGGAGGTTGGCCAGCCAGGGAAGGACCGTGGGAGGGCTCAAGTCCCGATTAGCCAGACCCCAGCAGCAAGCTAACTTACCAGTTGGAGCATCTGCCCCTGGTGGTCAGTGCATGTCATAGCGAGCAGTTGAGCAGCTTTAGCATTAGCATATTACACTTTGATTGGTTGGAGGCCAACTGGACAACCCAACACTTAGCATATTAGGCTTTTATTATATAGGATTCCCACATGAAGGAGATCTGTTTTTATTATTGTCTATCCTGTTCTACTAACTGTTTTGTTTATTCCTGTACCCATACTACATTACTTAATATTACCATTTTATTGAATGTTTTTATACTTATAAAAAAGTAAATATTCTTTTATCACATTGAAGAATATTGTTTTATTGCTGGGCCGGCATGGCTCAGTGGTTGAGCATTGACCTGTGAACCAGGAGGTCATGGTTCAATTCCCAGTCAGGGCACATGCCTGGGTTGCTGGCTCGATCCCCAGGGTGGGGCGTGCAGTAGGCAGTTGATCAATGTTTCTCTCTCATCATTGATGTTTCTATCTCTCTCTCCCCCTCACTTCCTCTGAAACCTATAAAAATATTTTTTGTAAAAAAAGAAGATGGTTTTATTTTAAAATGTGTTATTATTAAAGTTAAACTTCACCAATGTCTCTGAGATGTCTAACTGACCACATTGTTCTAATTTGCTCTACCTATGATATCAATATTTTAAACATTATCCCAGTCCTTTTATTATTATTATTAATCCTCACCCAAGGCTATTTTTACCATTGATTTTTAGAGAGGGGAGGGAGGCAAGAAAGGGGAGAGAGAAAGAGAAAGAGAGAGAGAGAGAGAGAGAGAGAGAGAGAGAGAGAAACATTGATGTGAGAGAGACACATTGACTGGTTGCCTCCCGACATGCCCCAACTGGGGACAGGGAGTGAACCTGCAACCCAGGTACATGCCCTTGACAGGGAATTGAACCCACAACCCTTTGGCACACGGGCCAACACTCCACCACTGAGCCACACTGGCCAGGTCCCTTTCTGATTTTCATTCTGTTACCTCCTTTGGAGCCCAATGAAGATTCTCACAACTCAGTGAAAAGTTATTATATCCTTTTTCTGAATTCTGTCTATACTTCACAGGGGTTTGTTTCTGGAGACAGATACTTCTGAAACTATTACCAGGAATGTTGTTTTTGTTTTTTCTGAATCAGAAGCCCTATCATGCAAATGTGTGGGTGTAACACGGTCTAGGAAATGATATTTTCCAAATTTCCCAGGTATTTCTTAGAACATGAACAGAAACCATTTGCAACCAACATTGTGCCCTTCAAATGAAGGGGCATGCCTTCCTTTTACCTTAAGTCACCTTAGATTTAACTCTAAAACCCAGCTTATAACTTTTCCTCCTTAAATTATTCCCATGGCTGGGGGGATGTCCTGCCTTGATGGAAAAAAAATATCACCAACAAGCCTTGTAGCATTTTACATTGAGTGGCCAGATTATTATGATCACCTGACATTTGTAGGCAAATTAGCTATAATTTCACGCTGAAGTTGCTAGAGGGCCAGACAATTATAAATAGGGAAGCAGGTTGTTTACCACAACAGTAGAAGTGATTTTTTTCTGAAGATATGGGTAAACAACGTGAACACACACACACACACACACACACACACACATATGTTTGTAGGTAAATTAGCCGTACACTGCTTCGTATGGATATGGAAGCCAAAGGCCTGTTCAAACACCTTTACTGTCTGCAGTTACCAAGATAAAACGTCTCCAATTCGCACAGGAACACAAAGATTGGACAGTCGAGCATTGGAAAAAAGTCATGTGGTCCGATGAATCATGTTTCCAGTTGCATCATGCAGATGGCAGAGTGAGAATTTGGCAGAAACAGCATGAAAGCATGCACCCCACATGCATGAGTACAACCCCTCAAGCTGGTGGGGGCAGTGTTATGGTTTGGGGCATGTTTTCCTGGCATGATTTGGGCCCTTTAATTCGTGTGGAACAACCTCTGAATAGCACAACATACTTATGTATCATTGCTGATCAAGTTCATCCTGTCATGTTGATGGCGTATCTCAATGGAGATGGCTTCTTCCAACAAGACAATGCGCCATGCCACGGTGCTCGTATTGTGCAGGAGTGGTTTCAAGAACATGAGGGAGACTTTACCTTGCTTAGGTGGCCCCCACAATCACCAGATCTCAATCCAATTGAGCATTTGTGGGACAAAGTTAAAAGAGCCATCAGGCAGCTGGTTCCACAACCATCAATCTCACAAAACTGGACAGTGCTATTCATCAGGCCTGGTGTCAGATTCCTCGCATCACCTTTCAACATCTCGTGGAGTCAATACCAAGAAGAATCACCGCAGTATTGAAGGCAAAAGGTGGTTCAACGAAGTACTGGGGTGGTCATAATAATCTGGCCACTCAGTCTCACTCTCTCTCTCTCTCTCTCTCTCTCTCTCTCTCTCTCTCTCTCTCTCTCTCTCTCTCTCTCTCTCTCTCTCTCTCTCTCTCTCTCTCTCTCTCTCTCTCTCTCTCTCTCTCTCTCTCTCTCTATATATATATATATATCCCACGTTCAAAGGCTGTTAAATCACGTTGTTTACCCATATCTTCAGAAAAAAATCACTTCTGTCGTGGTAAACAACCTGCTTCCCTATTTATAATGGTCTGGCCCTCTAGCAACTTCAGCGTGAAATTATAGCTAATTTGCCTACAAATGTCAGGTGGTCATAATAATCTGGCCACTCAGTGTACATCCCACCTCCAATCAAGTGGTCATAAGTACTGAGAGTCCCCCATTGTCACTACCTTCATTGGACCTACGATTCTCCAGAATCTATGAAAGCTTCCCAAGTCCAGCCTCGCCCCAGGCAAGTCGATCCCTATAGTGTCCACCACTGATCATGTCAGGCTCCTGCTCAAGCTCCTCTGAGGGCCACCCCCCACCACCACACACACACCCAAGTGTGCAGCTATGCTTTCCAAGCCTGGCTCTGCCCTGAACCACCTGCAGAGCTGATTCAAGTCCACGTTTCCTGGGCCCCACCCTGGAGAACCAGGTAGATCTGGGTGGGACTGGGAAGCTGGCCTGCAGATGGTTCTGGTGCTCAGTAGGCTGAGGAAGGCCTGGTCTCTAGGGGAGCCCAGACTCCCTGTCTAAGTGTGTCCAGTGTGGACAAGGGCCAGCCTCCAGACACTCCTCACCCTCCATGCCTTGGAGCCTTTGCTCCTGCCATTCCCACGGCAGGAACGCCTTCCCTTCCTTGATTACAAGGTGAGTTTCCATTCATCTTTGAACATCTGTCACAAACGTCAGCTCCTTTATGGCCCTCTCCTAAATTCAAGGGGTGATTCCCTGCATTTGTCACTCAAGCAAATGTTTATTGAGGGCCATTATATGCCCAGCACTGTAATTATAAAGATAATATACCTACCCTGCCTTTGAGTCTGGGTGGGGAGGCAGATGCGTACACATAACACACTCAAAAAATTTTATTTTATTGTTATTCTTTTCATCTTTTCTCCTGGTTATAAAAATAATGCAGCTGTAATTATAAAACATTACAAAAATATTTAAAAAGCCCCTCAGACAACAAGTGTTACTAATGCTTTGGAAGTAATTATCCAGGGTGTATTTAATACTTACAAAATGGGGTTTCAAACAAACTGTTTTGCTTAATTCATTTTCGGCATCTGTCCATACATACCCATGGCTGGAGGGTGTGCACATTGTGGGTGTAATTTCTGATAATGGAAGTTTCAGTCATTTCCAATTTTTGTTTATTACTAACAGTGCTGTAGGAAAAAAAAACCCTTGTCTGTATTTATATTTATATACAGACAAGGTTGGACACACAATGCTGGTGCTGAAGGTGTATTTACATGAGTGTCTCTGAGGCCAAACTCCTATAGGCAGAATTCTAGAGGTGAAGAATATCAAAAGTTAATAGCTAGATCCAAACTGCTCTCAAAAAATTGGGTTGATTTATGTCCTTGCCCAAAGTGTCCAAAATAAATTATAATACCTCGAATAAATAAATTATGATAGCACTTCCACTCATAATACAGGCACGCAGAAGAGGACAGACTTTCTCAACTGGGATAATCAGGGAAAACAGCCAAGAAGAGGCAACTCTTTAACATGGGTCTTAAAGAATGAGTAGAGTTTTCTAGGAAGAGGCATTTGGATGGGGCCTTCCGGGCAGAGGACACAGCAGTATTGAGGCCCAGTCATGAAAAGCATGCAGCGTTTGAAACATGTAAGGGGTGGACGAGGCTAGAGTGGGGACCAGATCTAGGTTATAAAAGGTCTGAATGCCCAGATAAGACGTTCCCAGAGACTTCATACAGACTTGGACAAAAGCACTCGGCACACTACACTGCAGCCGTGGAGGGAAAAGAGCATCCTGCTAAGGTGAGTCTCAGTCCTCGACCCCAGCCCAAGGTATCACGAGAGATCTGCATACATTGACTCAGTCAATGAATGGGGAGGACCCGTCCCACCAGAATTAGCCCTTGCCTCCTCTCTATCCAGACTGACAGTTTGCTTTCCTCACTAGACTGAGTGCGTGTCCTGGGCAGGGCACATGTGTCATCTACTACACCCTTGTATCTCCTGAGCTGAATGTGGGGCCAGGCATTGCCAGGGGGACTGGGTTGAATCAATGTTACGTCATGAAGGAAGGGCCAAACCACTTTCAGGGTTGGACACACAATGCTGGTGTTGAAGGCACAATGAGTGGTCGGCCTGCCCCTGACTATCAGATGATGGCAGTAGGGATTCAGGCACCGAGTCCACCATGATTCAGTTTACATGTTGGCACAAAAATGATGGACTGTTTCTCCAAGCAGCATCACAGAGAAGTGAGAAGATAATCAAGCTTAAGGGCCCAAGCAGGCTGAAATGTGTGGCCAAGGACAATTTGTCTCTGGGCAGACTAGTAGAGTAAGCCAAAACCACACAAGAGGCAGACTCCGGCCTGGGGTGGTGAGGAGTCCAACAGCTCGTATCACATATGGAATACTCACAGTGAGCCAGGTACTTGCTTAACACTTTACGTATATGTGAACTCTTGTAATCCTCACAGCAATCCCATTATCTCTGACCACCCCCCCACCCGCCCCCCACTGCACAGATGAGGAAACTGAGGCACAGACGGGTAACAGGAGGAGGCAGCCTTACCAACTGTCCACACACCTCCTGTGTGGACAGGGGGCTTGGAGGGCTCTCCTGATCTCTCTTTCTGCAGGTGTGCTCTGCAGAGGTGAAAATGACAGTGCCCAGCAAGGGGTGGGCTCTCCATAAATGTTCAATGACCGGATGAACATGTGAATGAATGGCAGCACCCAGAGGAGATTCAAGACCGTGCACTGCAGATTCCTTCCCCACTCCCAGACACTGTCAATGGAGCAAATTTGGGGCAAGTCACCAAGGCTCCCTCCTCTGGCCCCATTATTCACTTGTTTACACACAAGTGTGTAAGATGCAAATATGGAGGTAGCTGTCCAAGTAGCCCAATCTGAAACCAGAGTCTGATGCATGTGCCATTCAGTTGTGTTTTGAATTTGTAGATTGCATGCAGACACATTCATTCTCCTGCAATCACGCATGATCTATTTAAGCTTGTCCCGATGGAGTTAATGAGAGAGTCACTAACCGGGATCTCCTGTTGGGCAGGGTGCAGGGAGGGGGCGATTGTCCCACACAGGAAGAAGCCACCTACCTTGGCTTCAAAGAAGTTCTTGGCACCTTTGACGCCCTCCAGGGCAACATCGATCTCAGACAGCTTGGCCAGGGACATCAGCCCACTTTCCTCCTGCAGCTCCCCTGCGGCGGCCTTGTGGAAGATGAGCAGGAACTGTGGGGAAAGGTCAACATCGCTGAGAGATCGACACCATCCCCTTCGGCCCCACTAGATTGCTTACCTTTCTTAGTATTTTCTAAGAAATCCTTATAGCTCTGTCTCTCCACTTTTGTTCATGGTCATTTTTGACTTTCAAAAATTTTACATAAAATCTATCAAACTTTTTCTTGTTTCTCACCAGTGTTGTGCTTAGAAAAACCTTCCTCGCCACCAGGGTTATAGAAACAATCACCCATGTTTTTTGTCTACTGCTTTAATGACTCCCCCTTTTTTTTTAACATGTAAATATTTAATCTCTGAAATTTATTCTGATCTATCATGCGACGTTGATCATTAACCTTATTTTCCTCCAAATGGTTAGTTAGTAATCCCCACATCATTTATTGAATAATCCATCTTCTTCTTCCAGATTCAAAATGTGACCTGAATGAGTTAATCTTTAAAGCCAGCCTGTGCCAAAGCCTCCGTAGAATGCATTTAAAAATAAATAAATAGGCTAAGCTGAAAAGGTTGGTCCCCCAGCTTTCCGTCTTTCTCCCCCAAGTCAATTTTATGGCTTTCAACTTCTCTTCTTTAAAGAATTTTTCTGAATGTATTTGTCAATAATGGCTACCCAACTTCTACCATTTATTTTTCATTGGAAAGAATATGAGTTATGCATTCCACATCAAAGAGGCTCCTCCAGGTTTTCATGTGCTACCTACAATATAGGGAAATTCCAGGTTCTTTTTCATGACCTTCTTCTCCAGAGAATGGCTTCCCAAGGGAAAAGAACATTATCTAAAGTATAGTGAGAGGTAAAACACCTACAACAGGCTCTCCAAATTCCACCTGGGGTGTCTTTTACTGCCAAGACTCTTAATTCCTAGAGAGAAGTGTCTTTCATTAAGTCAAAGTTTCAACCTCCTCACCCTGGCCAGTGTGGCTCAGTTGGTTGAGCATTCCCCCATGCAGGGATGGGTGACAGGTTCGATTCCCAGTCAGGGCACATGCCTGGGCTGCAGGCTTGATCCCCAGTAGGGGGTGTCAGGAAGCAGCCAATCAACCTCTATGTTGTTGTTGTTTTTCCCCTCTCTATCTAAAATCAATAAAAACATATTAAAAAGAAAAAGTTTTAACCTCTACCACCACCACCCCAAAAACCTTGCTAATAAAACTTTCTTTGTAATTCTTGCTTTGGGGGTCTTGACTCCACTATGGTCATTGCTGAAAGCAAAGCTATGGATGAAGCAAGATGTGCAGGGACACGCAGCTTTGCAGCGGCTCAGTAGCAACACGATGTTCATCCACCCGCAACCTCAAACTCTCTCACTAGAGGCCGGCAAAGACTCCGTTTGCTGCAGACTATCAGAGCCCAAACACTGGCTCCAGAGGCTTGGAAAATACTAAGTATACTTATATGAAAGCTATATATGATATCAGCTCTATCACTGAATATAAAGACACTTCGGTGTTTCATTTTATATGTCTGAGAGTCAAATTCAGGTACTATAAAAGAATTAATACATACATATTGGCTGTAAAACGAAAAAGAAAAAAAGCCTGTTGAAGGAAGTGAGGTCCGCAAGAGTAGAAGGGAGGGCAAGGGGGTTTGGGGACGGTTGTGGCCGGGCTCTCATAGAAGAGACAGAAGCAGCAAAGACTTCAATGCTGCAAATGTGAGCCGCTCCAGGAGGGAAGGAGGGAAGTATCTGTCCCTTGTCCCTCGGTACCCTGCCTGTCTTTAAAGCATTTAGTTACAGAAGCCGCCCGCCCCCCCCCCCCCCCCCACACACACACATTGCTCTGTAAAGCACACACAAAAGCAGGTAGCTTCTCCACACCAGCCATTCCCTTGGGCCCAGGGAGGCAACCCAGGAAAGACAGAACCTAGCAACAACCCAGGTGACCCTGGGGCGGCCTCTCACATCCGCAGTGGAGATGACAATGTTCCTCTGTGTTTACAAAATGGCTTAAAGTATTCCTCGTGGGTCTTTTCCCAGAGCAGACCCCAGCCTGGCCTCGTATGCTCACTCTGCCAGCTCAGCAGATGACCAAGAGGAGCCCTGTCATTGCTTAGGGGCCCCCATCCCCGCCAGTTAAAGAAGATTAAAAGTCCAGCTCAACCTGAAAATGTGCAGCCTTCCGAAAGCAAGCCAGACATTCTCATTTAATTTTATTACAATCACCAACTCCTGAATGGTAATTTCTCTAACTGCCCAGCCTTGTTTGTCTTCCTATTTATAGTCCACAAAGACTGGTATGTTGTGGGGAATTGGAAAGTGTCCTAGCTATGAGCAAAGAGCGGGGGAGGGAAGGAGAAACAGAAAACAAAGAAACAGAGAACTGTCAAAGCTAAAAGCAATTTCAGATTCAAGCTATAAAATGCTCCTGATAAGTTTAGGAAATTTTAAATTTCATGGCTCTAGCTTGATATACAAACATATTTTCATATTAGTTAGTTAGAGCTCAAAGTTTGCAAGTAACAGAAACAAACTTGGCTTAATCAAAAAGGGGGTAGTCATTGTATAAAATGATATCTCAAAAAAGTCAAGGGTAGCCCCCGCCAGGTGGCTCAGTTGATTGGAGCATCATCCCTCTCACTAAAAGGCTGAGGTTCAATCCCCCTTGAGGGCACATACCTAGGTTGCAGGTTTGATCCCCAGTTGGGGTTACTGGAGGCAACCGGTTGATGTTTCTCTTGCATATCAATGTTCCTCTCTCTCTCTTTCTCCCCCTTCCTTCCTCTCTCTCTAAAATCAATAAAAATATATCCTCAGGTGAGGATAGAGATAGAACTGCTAACTTTGTTCCATCCTTACGCTTCTTATGTGTGTCTGCACGCACACACAAACCTCAAATGCAAATAATATTTTACAGACAGTTTAGTAATCTGCTTTTGTCCTTACTTTTTTAAATATTGGTTTGTTTGTTAATCCTCACCTGAGGATATTTTCAGTGGAAGGGAGGAGGAGAGACAGAGAGAGAGAAACATCAATGTCCCATTGATTGGTCAGGCCCGTGCGGGGATCAAGCCTATACCTAGGTATGTGCCCTTGATCAGAATCGAACTGGGACCCTTCAGTCTGCATGCCAATGCTTTATCCACTGAGCCACACTGGGTAGGGCTTGTCCCTACTTTTTACATTGTCAACAATTGTTCTCTGGTCATGAAACACTGTGTTGCATCATCATTTTTAATGGTTCCTTGTATGCCATTTTCTAAAATGCCCTTAATGTACATGCATTATTTTCATAACTGGAAATGAAAAGGTGTAAGAGGAAGACAAATTTCCTTGTATGTTTGGGAAAAGCAGCAAAATAATACTTAACAGAGACCTACCTTTTGTATCAAAGAGCTTTACTTGGGTGTGACTTGCTTGGGAGAGTTAAAGAAAGGTAAGCACCTACTAAGTGCCAGGTTTTGAGAAAGGAACTGAAGATGTGAGCAATTTTGTTTCCTGGCAACCCCTGTCCCATGTGATGATGGTAAGTCTGTTGACCATGGTGCCCTGTGGCATATGACCTGGCCTTAGCCAATAACAGTCCCCAATCATTGAATGCAATGATTGGTCTAGGACAGTGATGGCGAACCTATGACACGCGTGTCAGAGGTGACACACGAACTCATTTTTTTGGTTGATTTTTCTTTGTTAAATGGCATTTAAATATATAAAATAAATATCAAAAATATAAATCTTTGTTTTACTATGGTTGCAAATATCAAAAAATTTCCATATGTGACACGGCACCAGAGTTAAGTTAGGGTTTTTCAAAATGCTGACACGCCGAGCTCAAAAGGTTCGCCATCACTGGTCTAGGACGTGGGCGTGCATTCCTAGTAGGGCCAATCGGAGGCCTTCCTCTAGGGCTGGTATGAAAAGAAGCCCTCTGTTCACTGGGGTTGCTAAACCGGGGCACGGAGCCTTGGAGCTGCTGTCCGCCATCTTGCAGGTGCTGGGACGATGCCCTGTGTAGAAGTAGAAGATGAGGTGGACATGGAAGAAAGCACAGTCAAGATGTCGAGATATGGCAAGAGAATGACCCTGGATTACTTGTATCTAATGCATGTCTACTTCTTCATCTCCCAGGCATGCAAACCAATAGTTATTTGATTTTTCTCATTTACATTAGTTGGCATTCTCTTCCTGTCACTTACAACTAAGAGTTCTGATACAGGCAAAGGAAGAGAACTTGGTTCTCCCAACGGTCCTGAAGAAAAGCTATCAACACTCCCCTATTAAGACAGAAAAACTGAGGCACAGAAGGAAAATAACATGCTGAAGTTCTGCAGCTTGTGTGAGACTGAGGTCTGACAGCAAACCTCCCTCCATAAGCTCAGCGTGGTAACAGCAAGTGAGCCTATACCTCTGGAGGTATAACTGCTAGAGGTGGGACCATATAGGGCTCCGAACTGACAAAGGAATGGATGCAAAGGTCACTGAGCTCTGTAGGCAGGTTGAAAACCCACCATGAAACCCTTGGAGATGTCCAGTTCTCTACTGTCCACCGTCTGTGGTAAATGGCCAAACCAGCATCTCCACAGCTAACCAAGCATCCTGGACTCCAGGAAGAGCAAATTTGGGGGGCCCTTTGGTAAAACTCAGGGCAGGGATTGTGTTAGCGCAGTTGGTGACTTGCACCGACCTCTCAACACCCTTCAACACCCTCTCGATTTCTGTTCCCCAGAGATCCCAACTTTGCCACAGAAGCTCTTTCCCCAGCATTGCCTCCAAAGCTTCACCAAGCAAAAGCTTTTACCTTCTACACCCCAGGGGCACCCGGGTAGGAAAGAGTCAGTGCCCAGTACCACACATGCATGACATAAATGAACCAAAGGCAGGTGAGGGAGCAGGAGGGACAGGTGGAAAGGCGACCATGTCGAGTGACACATGTGACATACAGGCTGCAGCTCAGGTCCAGCCATGGGCTGGGGCCTGATTTCAGGCAACTGCTGACCTTTTCAGCCCTCTAGCTCCCAGCTCTGTGATGAAGGCTGGACCGGATTATCCTAGTTGTGGCGGGGGGTTATGCCCAACACAGGTTTTCTGTGATCTTCCATCTCCACATCTACCAGTTCAGAAAGGAAGCGATGGAAGAACCTGGAGTTGATTTGTGGGCAGTGAGAGGCAAGGCCAGTTTCATCACAGCTGGGCAGGGACTTGTGGATGCCAGTCAACTGCAAAGACCCTAGGAAGAGCCTCCAAGGCCCTATCTAGCCTGGACAGAAGACCAGTATTCGGTCAAAGTCACCATTGGAAAGCAGGATGCTGGCGCTCCACTGTTTCTGGAATAACCAAGGGTAAACACCAGGAAGGACAGTCTCTCTATGTCTGGCCCCTGAGGGATCAGCTGAGTCACTCACGCCTGAGAACAGACTGCAGTAGGTGGGCTAATGGCCCGAGCCTTCAGCCCGGATGTTGTCCCCAGGTTATTCTAATTCCAGGCCACTCTGACACACCTAGAGGCCTTTCAGTAAAACTCAAACATGTAAGACATGGAATTCCCTTTCTTCTGGGGTTGCATCCTTACCCCAGGAGGAACCCAATGGCCTTGAGCCTCCTCCCCACCTGCCAAACAGAAATGGCCGTATCACCCACAGGGGGCAGCCTGTGAAGCTGTGTGCACTCTATCAGGAAAACATCTGCACATACAAAATTTTGCCTGCAGTTTCAGGGTTCAAAGGCCAAAAGGACCATTCCTTTTAGAGAGAGAGTGGAAGAGAGAGAGAGAAAGAGAGAGAGAGAGAGAGAGAGGGAGAGAGAGAGAGAGGGAGAGAGAATGAATGAAAGAGAAGAGAGATTGATTTTTTGTTCCACTTATTTATGCATTCATTGGTTGCTTCTTATATGTGCCCTGACTGGGGATAGAACCCACAATCTTAGGGATGTGTTCCATCCAACTGAGCTAACCGGACAGAGCAGCCTTTTTTTTTTTTTTTTTTTTTTTTTTTTTTTTTACTATTTTTAAATGCTTACTATAACAATGAAAAGTTTTTAATATATATTTTAAAAAGTATAAACTTATATAACCACCAAAACTTTGTACCCAGAAATACCTACTATGAACATTTTGGTGAACATCCTTTCAGATTTCTCGATACTTATACCACTTTACCCAAATGAGGTTAACCTACCCACACTTTCTTTTTTTTTCCCCAATTGATTTTAAAGAGAGGAAGGGAGAGAAAGAGAGAGCATTGATGAGAGAGAGAAACATGGATAGGTTGCCTCCCACATATGCCCTGATAGGGGATTGAACCCGCAACCTCAGTATGTGCCCTGATGGGGAATCGAACCTGTCACCTTTTTAAAAAATATATTTTTTTTATTGATTTCAGAGAGAAAAAGAGATGGAGAGCAAGATAGAAACATCAATACTGATAGAGAATCATCCTGCACACCTCCTACGGGGGATTGAGCCCACAACCTGAACATGTGCCCTGACATGGAATCAAACTGCAACCTCCTAGTTCATAGGTTGGTGTTCAACCACTGAGCCACACTGGCTGGGCCGAACCCACCACCTTCTCGTGTACAGGACAATGTTCCACACAACTGAGCTCCCTGGCCAGGGCCACACTGACTTTCAGTCTCCTTACTGAGCATCTCCCCATGGCAGAGCTGAGATTCACTAACGCCTTAAACTGTTTTTACAAGCAGAACTGTGGATTAAAGACCCAAACACTGCTCTAGAGAGGCCCAAGCCATTTGGACTCCAGGAGACGGTAAATCTGAGGGTGCCCTCAGGGACACCCCCCTCCAGGGGCTCAGGACCGCAGGACACAGGTACCTCACGGAAGCTGAGCTTGCCGTCCAAGTCCTCGTCCACCTCCTTGATCATGCTTTTCAGGCCCAGGTGGGTCTGGGGGGCCCCCAGCTTCTCCATCATCAGCTTCAGCTCCATCAGGTCGATGAAGCCGTCCCGGCCGGCATCGTACCTGCAGGGCCAAAGGAAGTACACTGATGAGGCATGCCACAGCCAGGGCGAAAGATCACCGTCACTCTCCCGATGTGTGAGTCTTTTTTGGCCTCACTTGTTGAAAAGCAACTCAAATACCTCCTGCTTCGCAGCACCTGGATCACCGCATCAGAAGGGACCACCTTCCTCAAAACACCTTTGGGCCGGAACCGGTTTGGCTCAGCGGATAGAGCGTCGGCCTATGGACTGAAAGGTCCCAGGTTCGATTCCGGTCAAGGGCATGTACCTGGGTTGCGGGCACATCCCCAGTAGGAGATGTGCAGGAGGCAGCTGATCGATGTTTCTCTCTCATCGATGTTTCTAACTCTCTATCTCTCTCCCTTCCTCTCTGTAAGAAATCAATAAAATATATTTAAAAAAAAAAAAAACACCTTTGGGAACTGCTATGATTCACAGTGGATCTTGTATGACATGTTTGTTTTAATGACTTATCTCGATAAGTGGGCCATCATTTTTTGAGGATGAAAATGTGCCTCGTTACCTTTATTCCCCCCATTTCTGTCAATAAACATCAACTGAATCTCCTGATACTGGACAACCGACGAGCTGCAGGAATGCGCCCCATGGACCCACTATATTCACAGGGAGCAACCAGAGATTCCAGTAGCCTCCCCTCGGGTTTCTCTACCCCCATTTCCACCAACCCCTCCTCTCATCCTTCTGTCTCCTGCTTATGCTTCCTGCCCTTGCACGAGGCCGTGAATCAGGCTTGGTCACTGCACTCTGGCTTTATGCTTTGCCCTCTAGCTCACTCATCTAGTCTCCAGTTCTGAATGGTCACTTTTGTGTGAGGGACAGCTGAGAGAGGTCCCAGCTCTGCCCTCTTGTCTGAGTTTTAACCACAGAGCCAGCACCTCTGCTGGTTGTCCCTCGAGCCCCCCATCCCTCTGCCTGGAAACAAACCCAGCCACCCCACGTGGGGATCCAGCCCTGCCCTCTACTCCAGAATGCCTCGGTCAGCCAGTAGGGCCTTCTTTAGCCTCTGGCCTCTGCTTTCTCCTGACACTCCACCTGCCTGCTCTACACACTTGGACTATTACAGCATTTTCTCACAGACTCCCTGGCCTCCTTCCTTCAAGTCCATCTTATTTTCTGCTGCCCAGAGTTCTCTCTTTGCTCTCTTACTTTAAAAAACATTATTCATGCATAATCGCCAAAGGGTGGAAACAACCCACATATCCATTGACAAATGAGTGAATAAATAAAATGTGGTATATCCATACAATGGGATATGGCATATTTATACAATAGAATATTATTTACAATAAAAAGGAATGAAATTATGATACATGCTGCGACATGAATGAACCTTGACAACATTATGCTAGGGTTGAAATAAGCCAGACACAAAAGACAAATACTGCACAATTACATTTAGATGAGGTATCTAGAATTCATAGCAATAGAAAGTAGAACAGTGGTTGGCAGGGAGTGGGGGAATGAGGAGTTACTGTTTAATGGACTAGAGCCACTATTTTCAACCAGTGTTCAGCGGCACACTGGTGTGTCATAAGAGTTTTTAAAACATGCAATACCTGACATATCATCAGGGGCACTGACCTCTTTTCCCTTAAATTGTCTAAGAAAAAAATGACAACAACCAACACAACAATAACTGTCTGGTGTAAATGACAGTTATACCTAATTTTGTTGTTGTTGTTGTTGTTAGATTGGCAAAAAAAAATTTTTTTTTTTTTGGTGTGCCATAGAATTTTAGTAATGAGTTTATGTGTGCCATGAGATGAAAAAGGTTGAAAATCTCTGGGCTAGAGTTTCAGTTTGGGATATGAAAAAGTTTCTGGAGACGGATGGTGGTAATAGTTACAGGAGAATGTGAATGTACACTTAATGGTTAAGATGGTAAATTTTATGTGTATTTTAGCACTTTAAAAAATTAAATTAAAAAAAATCTGGTTTCTTCACTATCTCGCCCTTCCCCCAACCTAACAACAAAAGCCCACCATTGTTGGGAACCACACCACCACCCACCAGGAATTACAGCCTGTAGGCAACCAGAAATCCATCTCTGTGGGCTGGAGGTATTCTGAGGCCCACGGGGTCGGGCTGGAGACGAGGCCCGTACTCCTCAACATGATCTGTTCCAGCCACAGTGGCTGACTCATGCCAATCCTCCCACCCAGAACACACCACCCACCCACCCCTGACTCTCTACAGTGGCCTTTCTATACCCCAGAACTCTGGAAGCTGCCCCCTTCTCTCCTCTGATCTCCAACAACACCCACTGCCTGTCCCCCTCTGGAACTCGCTGATGCGACCTCCTTCTGCATGGCATCTTCTAACTCAAGCAGCTCTGTGCTCTCACTAAGCACTGCCTCCTTGCCTAGAAGAATCACAGTACAAGTGCTACTGGGTGCAGGCGAGACCCTTCGGTCTGCTGGTGACTCCAAGGGACACTTAAGGACAAGATAGGTGTTCCAGGTCTGGAATGAGCAAGGTTCTTCCGGGTTTCCAGGAAGGGGGCAGAGTATATGAATCACAGATGGACCAGTCCAGGATCTAGTATTACCAAAGGATGGTTTCTGAGCCCTTTACAAAGGAAGCAATGATTGCCATCAGTTCAATAAATATAATTCAGGGCCTTATTTACTTGGTTTTAACTTCTTTTTAAAGTAACGGCTTTATTGAGATATAATGTATATCATAAAATTCATTTTTAAAATTTGAATTCACAAGATTGTGTAGCCACCATCACTATTTAATTCCAGAACATTTTCGTCACCCAAAAATAAATCTGTATGGTTATTCCCATTCTCCTCTCCCCCACACCACCCCCTAGCAACTGCTAGTTTGCTTTCTGTCTTTATGTATTTGCCTATCTGGACAGTTCAGATAAATGAAATCATACCATATGTGACCTTTTGTATCTGGTTTCTTTCATTTAGCATAATGTTTTCAAGGTTCATCCATGTTGTGGCATATGTGAATCGGTATTTTATTCCTTTTTATTTATTGCCAAATAATGTGCTATTGTATAAATACACTATACTTTATTTATCCAGTCATCAATTGATAGACATTTGAGTTGTTTCCACTTTTGGTTGTTATAAACAATGCTGCTATCACACTCACGGACAAGTTTTTGTGTACACATACATTTTCATTTCCCTTAGGTATATATCCAAGAGTGGAATTGCTGAGTCACATGTTCATTTGCTTTTGAAACAAGATTGTCAAGCTAGTCCAACAGAAAGCCATGGCTAACCTGTTATCTCTGCCAGGGTGAGCAAGGCCCCTCTGATAGGCTGCTGGGGGAAAGATAAACAGGTCATAGATGCCTATACAATTAGGTGGGTTTGCTATTGGGTGTAGAGCAACCTAGAAAGGGTGCCAACTATCACATTTGCTGGTGACACAAAGCTGGGGCAGAAGCAAGGCCCAAAGATCTCAGCAAACTGGTGATGTCCAGGGATATATCAGAGCAAGGAAGAGCTCATATTACCTAGCAATTCCACTTCTGGGTATACACCCAACAGTATTGAAAGCAGGGACTTGGCCCAGCCAGCATGGCTCAGTGGTTGAACGTCAACCTATGAACCAGGAGGTCACGGTTTGATTCCTGGTCAGGGCACATCCCCAGGTTGCAGGTTCAGTTCCCAGTGTAGAGCATGCAGGAGGCAGCTGATCAATGATTTTCTCTCGTCATTAATGTTTCTCTCTCTTTCTCCCTTTCCCCTCCTCTCTGAAATCAATAAAAAAATATTTTTTTAAAAAAAAGAAAGCAGGGACTCAAACCTGTTTATAGCAGCATTATTCATAATAGTCAAAGGTGAAAACAATTCAAATGCCCATTGATGGATGACTAAATAAACAAAATGTGGTGTGTACTTACAGTGGGATATTATTCAGTTTTAAAAAGGAAAGAGCCCGGCCAGTGTGGCTCAGTTGGTTGACCGTCAACCCATGAACCAGGAGGTCATTGGTTCGATTCCTGGTCAGAGCACATGCCTGGGTTGCGGGCTCAATCCTCAATAGGGGGCAAGCAGGAGGCAGTCAATTGATGTATCTCTCTCATTGATGTTTCTTTCTCTCTATCCCTCTCCTTTCCTCTCTAAAAATCAATAAAAACATATTTAAAAAAAAGAAAATGAAAGGAAATTCTGGCACATGCTACAACATGGACAAATACTGTATGATTCCACTTATATGAGGTACCTAAAATAGACTCACAGAGACAGAAAGTAGAATGGTGGTGGGAATGGAATGGGGCACTATTATTTCATTGTTACTGTTAACAGAGTTTCAGTTTTACAAGATGAAAAGAATTGTGGAGATGGATGGTGGTGATGGTTGCACAACAACGTGAATACACATAATGCCACTGAAACTGTGCACTTAATAATGGGTGAAATAGTAAAATTTATACCTTATCACAATTTTTTTTAAAGGCAAGCTCACAAAACTAAGTCCTCCTCGCCCACTTCTCAGGTGCAGGTTTCGGAGGAAAGGGCTCAGTGGCCTGTGCAATGACATTTGGAGATTTGCCAGACGTCAGTGAGTTTGAGGGCTGCCCAAAACCCATGGGTAAAATTGTGATGGTGAGAAGGAAAAGTTCCCAATCCTGGATAAAGGGGGCGCAGTACTCCCCAGCCCACAATAGTCAGCTCCACTCCAGGCTGATCCCAACACCAGGGGACATGGGCCTGGTCAGTGGGGAGCACCCGGGAAGGGGGATGGTGTTTAAGACCCCACACCAGGATTAGGGTAGAAGGAACCTGGAGCACCTGGTGCCGGGAAGCAGAGAGCTGTCCTCAGATTGTGCGTTTACTACCCAGGAACCTTTCCGAAGGACGGCGAGGACTGGGCTCTGTGCGTGGCCAGGACAGAAGCGGCCTTAGCCAACACAAGGAAGAGCTCTCTGGCAAAAACAGGCGACTAGGAGGAGACCTGAGAAAGGAGAGCTCTTACAAACAGGCCACGGGGACAGTCTCCGTTACAGGGAGTCCTAGTCAAAGTAAACAGGCTTCTTTAGGTGGAACTTTCCAGAGCCTTCCATACGGTCATGTGTCTGAGACTTAGCAGAGGAAAACAGCACACAGACTCGTCTGATCACTGGTCTCTGCCTCTGGGAATTTCCACCGGAGGAGGCACAACGGGCAACCTGGGGTACCAAAGAGAATACTTTGGGAAACACTTCCTTGGGCAATTCCAGAAGGGCAACCAGTGAAACGACCAGGACAACTGCTTCCATGCTGAGATTTTGAATGAAATGGCCTCCACCCACTGCTCAGCCCACAGCGTGCATTCCACCAAAGTTTGCGGAGGAAACTAAAGTGATGAAGGGGGAGGGGTGCATTCAAGATGTGAACCGTTGGGGGCTGAAGCCAAGAGGGTTAGGATCTGGACACTAAGGAAGGAAAAGAGAAGGCAGGAAAGTAACAGCTCCAAAACTTAGGTGAAAAGACTGAGGAGGGCCAGAATGAAGAGGTAAGCAGGGGTGAGGATGGAGATAAGAAAAGATCAGGGAACAAAGTGGGAATTTGTCCTGGGGTGGGGGGCGGGGAGGGGCATGAGGAGGACCAGGGTCTCCCTGCTCCCCTAGCCTGGAGCGACATGCCTTCCCCTCCTCCTCCCCTGTCCCCCCTCCCCCACCCCCAGCACAGAGGGGCTGTGGATAGGAGGCCATGCGTGGGGAGGGGCTTGGAGACTTTCTTCTTGTTTTTCTCATCTGGATTCTGGTTGTGAGGAGTTCAGAAGGTTTAGAAAACCTTTATTTTAGGCCCGGAGGCTTCAAACATTCTCCAGGCCTAAGAAAAAGGGCAAATATGTCAGAAAGGGACTCAGCACAGACTGGAAACAGGCTAAGGAATTCCACTTGCTGTGACTGGGCTGGAAGTTTGGTTTGACCACTTTTTCCTGCCTGGAAGCAGAGCCCACCACCCAGGGGCAGATCCCAGACAGAAGAAAGAGCCGGAGCTGCAGCCGAGCAGCCCCGCAGCCACGCTGCCCCGCTGGGTCCCGCCGTGAGCCACCAGCTTGGCACAGGAATAGACAGTGTGTAGACAAAGAGGGGACATCTCCAAGGCCAAGAAAGACAGGGAAGTAAGGGGTCACGAGCCAGCCACCACCTCACTCCCAGGGACGCAGCAAAGGCTGCTTTCGTTGTTCCTGCTGGAAGCCCCAGCCAAGTGCCATCTCTGCAAGTCCTGGCAGGACTATAAAGTGATCCCAGGAGTGGCATCTTCACTCCTCCCCGTGGAGCTGGGATTGATCATTCAGACCGTCTAGGAGGGTTTGTCCACAGTCCCTTCCTTCAGGGCCTGCATTTGCAAGAGAGGCAAAAATCTTCCCAGGGCACCTTACTGTGTTATCTGCTCCTCTCCAAGGATCTAAGACTACCTACGTGTGCAGCACACACAATGGGATTCAAAGTGCCTAATAACTAAAACCGGCCTGCTTTGCAGTTCACGACGCATTGTCTCAGATTCTAATCCTTTTCATCTTTACAAGTCCTATGAAGAATTACTAATAGCCACCTGTTTCGTGTTTTATTGAGAGCTTACTAAGTGCCAGGCACTGTGCTAAATCACCTCGCTGCACTCCACAGTTCTGTAAAGTGGTGATTAGTCACCCACTTGACAGATGGTGACAGCTGAGGTAGGCAGCGAAGCCAAGTCCTGTGTGGATCACAATGAACCTGGGACTTCCAAACAGGAGCTTGGCTTTACATGGGCGTGGGGAACGCAAAAATGATCATTAACTGAGTTTATGCCATGTGGCCCTCCACTCGAAGGGAGGCCAGGGGGCACGGTGCCTACTCAATGTCCCAATGAACAGACCACTACTGCAACTGTGAGGTTTATATCTCTTACAGTTTATATATGAAGCCTGTGGCAGAAGTGACAGGAGCCACGTTGCTGCGTCCTGAATGTGGGTGGATTCTGATTTTGGTCTTAAAGCATGATGCTTTGGACTGCCCGAATCTGCAAAGTCATTCATTTTTGGCCAAGAGAATACTGATGTTGCCATCTTACAAACATCTGGAGAAAGTCTCACCAGCCAAGCCCTTCAAATAAATTTAAACTGATTTAAACCCCCAACACATCCTCTGAGGGATGTAGTACTGTTTGGCTGATGAAGAAACTAGGCCCATCAAGGTCAACCAGCCCAAGGTCACTAGACCTAGTGAGGTTAGCCAGGAGGACATCCATCCGGATGCCCAAGCCTGCAGCCCAACCCTGGGGCTGGGAGGCATGGCCACCGGAGGTAGGTTCTAGGGAAGGAAGATTTGATATCAGGCCAGTCCTTACACAATGCCAAGGTTGCCCCTCCAAGGACGGTTTGCAGAGACAGGTTAGCCAAAGCTAAGGTAGAGAGGAGTTTCTGGGGGAAGTCAAGTGTGAAAAAGGTAAGAGCCTTTCTGAAGGTTGTAAGATTCTCTACATTACTACCACATCCCATGGTGGGTGTGGCTACAGGTG
This sequence comes from Myotis myotis, assembly GCF_014108235.1. Lineage (NCBI taxonomy): Eukaryota > Metazoa > Chordata > Mammalia > Chiroptera > Vespertilionidae > Myotis > Myotis myotis. Next base: position 31,999,452 of record NW_023416390.1, on the reverse strand, counting down.
CTGGAGGTGCAGACCCTGAGGGGAGGTGCCCAGGCTGGCCCAGAGGGTCCAACTACCTTCCTTAATGTGCTCAGAGGCCCTCTTCTCAAGCAACTGCAGTGTGGAAGCCCCTTTAGACAAGGCCGCTGAAAATCGCTCATCTTCCATCACACCTTTGGGGCCTGTGGGAAGGCGAATGAAGTTGGATATGTCCTCCTTATTCTAGAAAACTCTTTTGCTGCCTGCCCCATGAAAATGCTATCACGTTCCTTGCCATTGGAATCCGGCCTTGAGAAAAGGAAACGGCACCTAGAACAACCTGCCGGAGTCGGGCCCACCCGCACTGCCCAATCGGCAGGGCCACCTGCCAGGCATTGCCCCTGGAGACAGATGTCACTTCCCAGCACTGGGATGTGGGACCAGGTCACAGGGAAACCTGGAAGGGGAGGGCCTGGAGAGGGAGGGCCACCATGGCCCGGTGAGGCCCCGCAGGCAGAGTCCCAGCCCAGCCTAGCTGAGGCTTTCTCTCTCTCTACAAGCCTGGCCTAAACCTGCATTCACACCCCCACCATTTCAAACCATCAAAACATGTTCTTTTCCTCCCCACAGTTTACATCTTTCAAATGCTTGCAGGATTCTTAGAATTCCCTTAAGCCCTTGGCTCCCCCCTACTAATACCTTACCTCCTTTCTTTCTATAATTTAAATTTTAACCCAGCTTTTTCTTATTAAAGACAATCCAGGGTATTAAAGAAAAACCACATGTAATCCCAAAACCTAGCAAGCACCCTTTTGTGTTTCCTGGGGCTTCCCTCTAGCCCTCCTCGGGATTGGTGACCTTTCCCCACGTTTTTGCTTTAAAATGTCTTCAGTCCTGCCCTGGCCAGCGTGGTTCAGTGGGTTGGGCATGGTCCCGTGCACCAAAAGGTTGACAGTGGACTCCCAGTCAGGGCACTTGCTGGGCTTGCAGGTTCAATCGGGTAGGGGGCCTGCAGGAGGCAGTGGATGGATGATTCTCTCTCATCGTTGATGTTTCTATCTCTCTCTCCCTCTCCCTTCCTCTCTCTGAGATCAATAAAAAAAACACACATATAAATAAATATATTTTTAAATCTTTAAAATGTCCTCAGTCCCTGTCATCTGCATACTCTCCAGGTTTTGTTAGGGAGAGTCTCTGGTCCGAGCAGCACGGAGGATGGCCCTGCTGACACAGGCCGGGTTCAAGCCCAGCCCTGCCACTCACTTGGGAGAGGCCTGGGCTGGGGGCCCTCTGCAGACTGGGTGTGAGAGCCATCTGTGCCGTGCAGGGTGGGAGAGGGGCCAAACGGAGATAAGACGCCTGCACTGGCCCCTGCACCTGGGAAGCAGCCAGCACGAGGGAGCTATTTCTAAAAGCAGTGCCTGTCTGCAGCCACGAAGAGGAAGCCGACAGCTTCCAGGGCTTCTGCTCTGCATTGCTGCCCACACCCAACCAGGCCTCAAACAGGTTCCACCATCTTAGCATTCGGCAGGGAACGCAAATCCACAGCCCACGGGGCTCCCTGCGCTCAATCTCCACCAGCCCTTAGTGAGGGACCCCGCCTAGCCATCCTATGTCAGGGGATTAGGTCTGCTCCCAAGGGCCCACTCTTTACTGACTGGGGTAGGTCAGCAAGGCCAGGCTGAGATCTCTGAACACACAGCTGTGTGTGCCTATGACCTAGAAAAGCCCCCAGCCTGGCCAGAGGGGCCAGTGATGCCTAGTCCTCACCCCACCAAAGGCCCTAGCAAGGGAGCGAGGGCCAGCTTCCAATGTGGGCCCAGAGCTGGCAGCTCCTCTTTCCACGAATCACTGGGCTCCCACTGTGCGGAGCCCCTGGGTTTTCTTGGTTTTCAGCACACAAATAATCTTGCCTTAATGGAAGAAAGAAGCCGCCAGCTTTTGTCTGAAGGCTCAGCCATCAGAAACTCCCCAGGGACCCCTCAGAAGGGGGCTCTCAGGGGGGTGGCAGTGCCCCAGAAAATGCCTTAGTGTTGGGGGATCATGCCTCAGACCCCACCAGGACATCGGAACACCCCCACTTTTCTTTCAAAAGGCCTTGTATGGAAATTATGTATTTCAAACAGGCAGGGGCTGGCTACTCAAAGTGTGGTCCCTGGACCAGGTCACCCAGGATCATTAGAAATGTAATATCAGGCCCCGCCCCAGACCTGCTGGATCAGAACCTGCGTTTCTATGACTCCTGCTGGTGCCCAGGCTCTTTCAAGTAGGAGAAAGGCACTGTGCCAGACTATCCCCAAGGTGAGTGGCCTTTCCTGGGCCGCCCCCCCGACCCCCCACCTTCTCACTGTGTGGATCCCTAACTGGGCCTATCCACATGAGCCTCCGGACTCCCCAAGTCACAGGACGGTCCCTCCTCCTCCAGACTCCCCTGGTTGCCCATCCTCTTAGTCTCTGGTTTCCTAGTCTTTGTGTGGGTCCCCCTCCACCTCCCAGCTGTCAAGTCATCTGCTGCTCCTTCCTTCCTTCTTTCCTTCCTGCTTGCTGCAGGGAAACCAGATCTCCAAGTGTGTTACCACTGCTTGCAAAGTAAGAGTAAGCAGGCTCTGAGCAAGGGCCCGGGGGACTCGCAGGAGTTAAGTACAAAAGCTTGAGCCCAAAGTCTTTGATTTCCAATCAGGCTGCTCCCAGCCAGCTTTGTCGAATGAGCTCCCAGCTTTGTCAAGTTCTATTCACCCTCTCACTCACCACCAGGCTCCTAGCTACCTGGGGCCACTCCCAAGCAGGAGGAAAGCACAAAGACCAGTCCCAGCGGGAAGCAGAGGTACAAAGAGACAGTTGAGCTGTGATAAGGCCGGAACTTGGGCAGAGCTGGAGTGGAAGGAGGTGGCTGGGACAGGGGAGCAAATGTGCTGAGAGGGAGCCACCATCACCCGTCTAGTCCAGCGGGGCCAGGATGTCCCAGAAGGGGGCAGAGGGCCAGCTCTCACAAAGCATTCTGGGAGCGTTGTGTCTGTCAAAGGGCAACAGGGGACGACCCTCAAAGAGTTTGAGGCAGAGACGCAACATCAGATAGCTGTTTCAGAAAGACCTCTCAGCTCTGTGTGCAGAATGGATTTTTGGGAGGTGGGGATGAGCAGACTAAGGCAGGGGGCCTAGTTGGGGAATGCCACGTAGTAGTCCTAGCCATGGAGGGATGCAGGGGGGGCAATGGTGAGGTGGGAGTGGTACCGGGTACAGGTGAACACAAGCTTCACCTGTTCTGTGCACAGGGTTCTCATTGTGGCCAATTCCTTCCTTTTCTGGCACAAGGCCAACCTCTTGGCAGGCTGCAGGAGACCAGTGGAGGCTGGGTCTTGTCCCCACCGTCAGCCACAGCACCCTGTAGTTCCACACATCATACGCGGTGTCTGAAAGCTCTTAAAGAAAAGTGGGGGCAGCCCTGGCCGGATAGCTTACTTTATTGGAGCATTGTCCCGATACACCAAGGTTGTGGGTTCAATCCCTGGTCAGGGCACATATAAGAATCAACCAATGAATGCATAAATAAGTAGAACAACAAATCTCTCTCTCTCTCTCTCTCTCTCTCTCTCTCTCTCTCTCTCTCTCTCTCCCTTCCTCTAAAATCAATTAAAAAAAATTTTTTTTAAAGTGGGGCAGAGCTGAGCTCCCCTGCTACAGAACACCCACTGTGTGCTCAGCTCCTCACCGGACAGCAGAGGGGAGGCAGAGCCAGGCGGTGCTACTCAGGCTTCAGTGCAGTCAGGGAAATCTACTTAGTCCCAAATGCATGCCTGGGAGTGGCCCTACCGGGGACTGCCACATGGATTCAGGAAGGGAGATGGCAAGGGGTGATGGCACAGGACAGCAGCTCGCTGCACCAAGCCCCCTAACCCCAGCCTCATGCTCTTAAACTGGATGCCATAACTCAATAGTGGGAAGACCTCAATGCAAACCCTCCTGCTGATGAGAGCAACCCAGAATGGAAACAAAGCAAACCAGTCCCCACAGCCATCCCCAAAGGAACATGCCAGAGACAATGCCATAACAGGTCAGTGGTGCAGTATTTCAGCCACACTGAAGGCACAAATACCCTCTGACCACAAAGGAACTGAAAGGTGGGGTGCAGCGGGAAGAGCCCTGGAAAGCTTCTGACTCAGCAACGCACGTGTAACAGTAACAATTCCTCCTCCTGGAGACTGGAGGGGCTCCCCCGGAGGAAGGTGGAAGGCAGCAGTGGCTGGGAGTGTGCTCCTGGGGTCAGACTCCCCTGACTCAAACCCCTGGTGACCTCATGTGCTGTGTGTCCCTGGGCAAGTTACTCGAACTCTCTGAGCTTCCATTTCCTCCTTTGTCTAGTTGTTGCCAAAATGAAAGGAAGTCAGATAAACTCTCAGCTTATCAATGAGAGCTCACTTTTCTAGTTTTGGTTGCTATTATCTCTTTAAGAGAAAGACCCTCATCCTGGGGCCTCCCCCTTAGTCCTTTGGAAATTGGGGCACTCTTGCTCGGTTTGGGAAAATATGGGCTGGAGACTGTTTGGGGACAGGGGAATGGGGTGAGTGGATCTGGGAATCTTGAGTTCCAAGCAATCCATCCAGAAAGGAGGTGAGACGAAAGGACCAAGGTTGTGAGGACTCCACAGTCGGGTCCCAAGGGAAGCCTCTCTGGACAAAGACTGATAGGGGGGAGGGGAGAGTAAAGGCTCTTCTGATCAGGGATGTCGAGCCGGTTGATGGTGGGTTCTTTGCTGTGAGTGTGCAGTAAGGGGGTGCCTCCCCTTAGCTCCCAACTTTCCCCGTAAAAGTCCTGAGGGGCCAGACAATCAGGCAGAGGAGCCGCTGGAAACCCAGCTCTGGGAATTCCCAGGAGCCCTGTGAGTCTCGGGGGACAGGTGCCCCCAAACAGCCAGGGGTTTTCATACCCAGACTTGGTCAGGCCTGGGGCAGCCCCTGCAGTGCCTCGCCCCTCTTGGCCCCCAAGACCAGGAGGAGTCTGGGAGGAAAATAGCCAGGGGGAGGCACAAGTCTCGGGGGAGGCCGGGGCCGCAGGCCCAGCTGAAGTGGGCAGTGGAGGACGAGGCTATGGCTCCAAACGGGGAGGAAGAGCACCTGGCTGCCGCCCTCAGAGTCTGGCTCTCTACCCACTGCTTCCCTGCCGGCCAGTCCTTCTCCTGTGTCCCTGCTCTGGGCTGGCACCACCTTAAATCCAGCAGCCCTGCCGGGGCCAGAGGGACCTGCAGCTCCCTTAGTGGAAAGAACATGGGGCTGGAACTGGAGTGACCTAATTAAGGCTGTGACCGCACACCAAGTAGTCACGCGATCTTGGGGACAACCTGAGAAGGTGGTCACTTACCTTTTTCCACATCTCACTTACAGGCGTGTGCCCGTGTGGCATGCGGTCCGTGTCACTGCTAGAAGGAACTGTACTACCTCATTGAGAGCTCCCATTCCTCTGACAGCCCTGTGAGCTGCCCAGCTCCCCTGGGGCACTAATTAGGGCCTCAGTGCAGCTCCAGAGGAGACCCTCTGCTGGGGTCAAGGCACCCCTGCCCTCCAATGGCCCTGGGATGACCGGGGGCCTGGAGGAAGAAGTTAGCCACACAACCACAAAGACCCACCCCTGCCTTCCCAGGGCAAACCCTATGGAGAGGGAGGGGAACCTCACAAAATCAACAATAACAGACAGTTCTATAATAATAACTAAGTGTAACCAATTAGACAATGCGGGGTGTGGGAGAGAGGCTGTGGGGGGCCATCAGGCCAGCAAGAGGAGGGCCAGGCTAGGGGAACCGGCGGGAGAGGAATGCAATAGCCAGCGGGGCCTGGCCTTGAGGTGCTCATGAGGAGTCTGGACTTTGTTCCGTGGGCAATAGGGAGCTACCAAATGTTGTATGTTGTCCCCAAAGGTTCTGAAACAGAAAACAAGGTAATGAGGTCTGGGCTCTGGCAAGAGGATGGATGGGAGGAGGACAGTCTAGGGCAGTGATGGCGAACCTTTTGAGCTCGGCGTGTCAGCATTTTGAAAAACCCTAACTTAACTCTGGTGCCGTGTCACATATAGAAATTTTTTCATATTTGCAACCATAGTAAAACAAAGATTTATATTTTTGATATTTATTTTATATATTTAAATGCCATTTAACAAAGAAAAATCAACCAAAAAAATGAGTTCGCGTGTCGCCTCTGACACACGTGTCATAGGTTCGCCATCACTGGTCTAGGAGGAAGCTGCCCCGGCCTAGGGCAGGTGGTCCAGTGAGGTCTGGAGGGCAGGAAGCCGGCAGAAGCTGTGCCACGCGTGGCCCCACCTCTCTATGGAGGTGGGGTTGCCAGGACAGCTGAGATTTGGAGCCTAAGAAGCTGGAGATGGAATGATATTAATTAACGAGAGAAGCTCATTGGCACAGGGGAAAGAGTGCAGGCTGCCTGGGTTCCAATCACACCACTTACACCATGTGTGACATTGGGCAAGTTACTTAGCTTCTCTGTGTCTCAGTTTCCTCACCTGTAAACGGGGGATGATAATAGTACCCATCTCAGTGATTCTGATGTGTAAATGCTAAAAACAGTGCCTGCACACAGTAGGTGCTCTGTAAGCAATGGTTGTTAGGTGGTGTTGGGGAGCCCAGTACTCAGTAAAATTGGCCTTTGTAGGTAGGGCAGGGTGGGGAGGGGCAAGCATGAGGCATTTAGGGAGGGGCAGAGACCCTGTCACCAGGGCAGAGTGGGCAGAATCGGGGACAGCACCTCTCCAAGGCCAGGACAGAGTTCACCAGGTCCCTTGAGCACAGAGCTAGGGTGGTCAGCAGCCAGATCTTCTTGTTGGAGAGGTAATGGCTGGGGCCACTGTCCCAGGCACAATGGGTGTTCAGTGAGCAGTGCTGGGTGGGGCTGCGGGTCCACAGAGTGTCTAACCCCAGAGCTGGGACCAGCTGCAGCCCTCGGTTCCTCCTGCCATTCCCACCAGGATGGGGTAGAGGGGCCAGCCCTGGGCACATGACAGTATGAAAGCCCCAAGTATGTCCTCCTATTTTCACAAACCAGGTCCACGCTGGAAAAGGGCTAAACGGCCTGTCGGTGACCCAGGGGCGGCCTTGCGTGGTGAGAGACCGTGCAGCCACACCAGCCACCAGAGGTGGGGTCAGCCCTTCAGAATCAGGCCCTAGCGAGGCTGGAAGGAATCACTGCTCTGTCCTGTCCCTACTTCCCCAAGGCTCCCGCTGGCCTGAAACCAGGAACTGTTCAAGGAGACTGCTGCTGGCACTGGCAACCCGGTCCTCACCTCCAAAAGCAAAGAATGTACCTTCATTCAGCCAACACGGGGGGTGCCCAGGCTGACATGAAAAGAAGATAAAACCAGGCCAGACACCCCCACACCCATTCACCCACGCCTGTACAAAGGCCTCCATGCCGAGAAGGGGCCCTGGCAACAGAACCCCAGGCAGCGCTGAAAGGAATGAGGGCCCTCCATGCACTCGACTCGCAGCCAAAGATGGTGGCTGGCCCCACGCACTCACCAACTCTTCCTCTGCAGCCCCTTCCAAAGGGAGGAACTCAGAGACTGGTGATGACGGAGAGTAAAGGCGGTTTGGGAAGAGAAGAGAGAGAAGCAGGGGAGGCATCAGCAAAGAGTTTTCAAAGACAAAGCAGGTGAGCAGTGTCACTGATCAATTTGCCCCAGGAAGCCAGTTGGCTCCAGATGCAGAGGCCGGGTGGCGGGTCCAGCAACGCCAGGCTCTCGGTAAGGTAAAAGGATTACTTCGGGCAAAAGCAGTTTTGCTGAGAGTTGGCCAAGGGAATGTTGACACAGAAACACATCCTCCACCCCCCAAACATACACACAGTGCTCCCAGCTGCCAGGGATCCACAACCACAGGCAGAGAGAAACCATAAGGGTCTCCACTAAAACAGCAGGAGTGAGTGTCCCAGAGAAATGACCTCTACACTCAGACACTCAGGAGCCCCTGGGAATGGGCTGCTTGCTACCTGGTCTCTGGAATCCAAGCCTGTGTCTAAGCCCCTCTCATGTACACAAAATCACAGAGGGACAGAAGAGAGCCACAGCACCCTGCTCAGGAAAAGACCCCAAAGGACACAGGGGGCCCCTTCCCTTCCTCAATGACAGAGCTACCATTGTGGATGGGGACTGGCCCCGCAGGGAAGGGAGCCCTGTTGTGGTCCCATCATGGTCATCACCTTCCTCTGGGTAGTCACTTGGCTGGGTGGGCCCATGACCCAGTGCTGGCCATGGGATGCCAGAGGCTGGCTGAGGGGAAGACTTGGGAAAGATTTCCTCATTGTTTAGAAGAACCCCAGGTCTTTCCTGCCTAGATGTGACTTGGGGAGCCTTGTCATCTTGCTATCAGCACACAGATAAAGCCAACAGAGAAAGTGGCAGGCGGCAGAGAAGGACCGGACCCTAGTCCTTGATGGAAGCAGCCAACAGGCCCAAGCGCCTCCTTGTCCTCTGGATCCCTGTCACGTGAGCTGAGGCATTTCTTTACTGATCAGTGAGCTTGGGGCAGGGTTTTCTGCCACTTGAGCCAAAGGCCTCCCTCCTACCACATGACAGGACGGCAGAGTCGGGCTCAGCATTCCTGTTTAGGAACAGACACCTAAACTGTTGGCGGTGATCCCTCGGGAACAGAACAGCATGAGGCTTCCGTTCTTGAAGTCGTACATAAATATCTCCACTATTTTACAAGGAAATTTAAACAGGAAACATACTTTTATAATGGAAAAAATGTGTTTTCTTTAAGCTGTGAGATTCTAATCTCCTCTTTCTCTTCAAACCAATGGGTCTCAACTATGTCTGGGGAAACGGGTCCTAAACCCCTTGGAGGAGATGTTTCAGAGGAACTGAAGGCTTGAGGGGAGGGACCCCTGCTCTAACCAAGGGGCTCAAGGAGGCAGACACCCAAGGCCAAGGTTGCTGTGCCACCAAGTCTTCCTTTCCATCTGGAGTTTTTAAGCCCCTTCAGAGCTTGACCGTAGCCTGGCTCAAGCACATCTTGGACCCCCTCTCAGGGGAAGTAACACCAAGGCAACCCTTCTGAGGGTGCAGTACGTCACACTGGGGACCCCAGCTTCTGCCTCTTTTCCCCCTCAGGAACTGAGGTCAGCCCCAGCGAGGGAAACCCCAGGCCAATGACCAGAAGAGAGGAAGGAGGAGTGAGACCACATGGAATCATGTGGCCCACCTTCTGCCCTCTGAGATCACACAGGTCCTCCCCAGTGCTTCAAAGCTCTCAGCCCCCATCCTCTGGCTCCAGAAGCCTCAGTTTGAATTCCTTCCCAATACTGTCTGGCTGCTCTTCTCTGACTGTGTCCAGAAATACCAGGACCTCCTGCCATGAAGGCAGCAGAATGCATCCTCACAGGGTTTGCTAGGCTTCCTGGGGTGTCTTGTACATGGGTGGTAGGTGACTTTTCCAGGACTTGCTTTCCTCCCTGTCAAGCAGCATCATGTTAAATCTGAGTTGCTGTTAAGTTTGTTGAGCTCTGACTGGTGTGGCTCAGTTGGTGGGCATCGTACCGTCCTACTGGGCACCGAAGGTTGCTGGTTAGATTCCGGGTCAGGCTCTAACAACTCAGATGTCCCTGTACATAAGCCTCCCAAGGAGCATCTAGGATTTAGGACCAGGGGTGCCCTCGATCATCAACACTCAAGGGAAACAGAAGCAGGAGGCTATAGAGGCTTTTTCCAGGAGGACCGCAAAATGCGGTGGAGGCCAAGCATTGTGAGTGCGTGAGAGGGTATGTGAGAAAGAGCATGGATGTCAGCATGCATACAGGCATGTGTCAGTGTGCAAGGGTGATGGAGGCAAAGACCAACAAGTAGTTAACATATAAATGCGAGAATTCCATCAGAAGGTTGATGGACTCTGATATTCAGCAAGGGCTGAGAATCAGCATTGTATTACCCCAGGGGTCCTCAAACTATGGTCCGCGGGCCACATGCAAACACAAATATTGTATTTGTTCCCGTTTTGTTTTTTAACTTCAAAATAAGATATGTGCAGTGTGCACAGGAATTTGTTCATAGTTTTTTTTAAACTATAGTCCGGTCCTCCAACGGTCTGAGGGACAGTGAACTGGCCCCCTGTTTAAAAAGTTTGAGGACCCCTGTATTACCCTGCTGCTGACCAAACGGCTGAAGGCAATCCCCTAACCCTGTGGTTGGCAAACCGCAGCTTTCGAGCCACATGTGGCTCTTTGGCCCCTTGAGTGTGGCTCTTCCACAAAATACCACGTGCGGGCACGCATGTACAGTGCGATTGAAACTTCGTGGCCCATGTGCAGAAGTTGGTATTTTGTGGAAGAGCCACACTCAAGGGGCAAAGGAGCTGCATGTGGCTCGCGAGCAGTGGTTTGCGAGCCGCAGTTTGCCAACCACTGCCCTAACCTGATAATCCTTTATTGTTTACCAAACCTTACCACTGATATGTCTGTCTGGTTTGCTAAAGGGCAAATGTGTGAATAAAAAGCTATGGGTCCTAAGATTTGGGGAGCCACTCCACTAAAGAGTAGGTCTCCACCTGGTTCCCCCATGCCTTCTAAATTTATATTTCTTGTCTAGTATATCCATTTGTGCATGGCCCCTTCTCCAGATCCTGAATCCTCACTGCTAAAGGTTGTGGCCCAAGGGTACCTGAGTTGCACATTCATGAAACAACAAGCTAAAAGCAAACATTCACAAAACCTAGAGGGTGCGCTGGGCTCCTAACCTCAGCACGTCTTCCCTGAGGCAGACCAGCCTGGCAGTCCCCAGCTCCCGAGACCCACTGGCTCAGCCATGCTGCAAAACCAAGCATGATGTAGCCCTGTGTAAACCAGACACCCCAAACTCAGTGGAGAAGGTATTTCTATTTCCTAGTTAGACTGAGGTAGGGGAAACCACAGGGCTGAGAGTATAAATCAAGTTTGAGTCTGTTAACTATTTTTTTTTTTTTACATAATGTAAGGCTTTAATAACTCACTCAATTTCAAATTCTCATAAAATGAGATGGCTCTGTAATAAGGAGGGTGGAGGGCACTTCTGAGAGAGAGGAGGGAAGAAACTCCAGCAAAGAAAGAACTGCCAGGCGCTGTGGACCTCAGGAGCCCCTCCCACATCACGCTCCTCAAGCACGCTGGCAAATAAAAACAAGCAGGCTCACTGAGCGAAGGAACAGCTCCAAGTCACGCTGTCTTTCTGCCAGAGACCAAGGGCCTGAAACAGAAGCCAGCCTGGGTTCTGGCTGAACACCCCCCAGGAATTCAAACAAGCCCTGGGTTCCCTCACCCCACCTTCATCCAGAACAGTTCAACGTGCAAATCCAGTGCAGGTGAGAGAATTTCAAATCCACGGGCATCCCTGTGACCGCAGCTACAGGCAGGTCAGAAGTCCTCCTTCCCTAAGGAGGGAAAAGCACTCAACTTCCATTTATTTGCATCTCCTTTCCAATCTTTAAGGTCAATTCACTCAAAAGATGCGGATGAGTTTGGGTGAAGCACATCGCCTCTAGCCCCCGGTACAAACCTCCTTAAGAAGGCTCCTCGACCTCTTTGGCAAAATCCCTCTGCTCCCACACTCCCTTTCTCCCGCCCTCAGAGAGGGAGGAGAAACGAAAGCTAGGGGTGGGGGGAAGACAAGGTATGAAGGGTTCCAAGACAACCTCATCTTTTCGGGGTTCAATGGTGGCCCGGGAATTGGTTGTTGGCAGGGTGTCCATGACATCATCATTTCGGATTCTTAATAAAAAGACAACTTTCCCATAGCCAAATGCTCCTCTTCCCACCCTCTCTTCGGGGAATTGAAACACAAGCTTTAAAAATGCTGCAAACACATCACAGCTGCATTTTCAGATGTTGCATTTGGGTCCTGCCCTTAAGTGGCTGCCCTCATTACCTCCCCCTTTGAAAGAGGCCCCTGGCTAAGTTCCAGGGTAATTGAAATTTCCTGTCTAACCTTGACCACTCCGCCAGCTCCTATTACAGTCCTGGACACACACTGTAGAGTCAGTTTCTTCTGGGCCTTCTCACTCTTCGTTTAAAATCAGGCCACTATTCTGTAGGCTCAGGCTATCTAGTAACACACTTGGAAATGGAGAGGGAACTTTCTCTGGCCTGGCCGATGACGCCTCTGGCTTCCCACACTCATTAGAAAATTCTCTTTATTCTACAACTCACTATTGAGGAGCCAGGATACAAAGACAAATGACCCCATGCCAAGAACCCAACATACTCACAAGCCGTGAAGGAAGAATCCAGTTGTTTGGTGTGTGCGTGTGTTTTTTTAATCTTGAAAAATGTAAGAAATCCCCAGGCAAAATACTTTTAAATACAAGAAATCACCTTTAAAAGTTCAAAGCATGTTTTGCAGTATCTGCTTGAATCTCTCTAGGTCCGAACGAAAGAATGAGCATCCTCTGTACCGGTCAAGTCAGGTTCTGAGCAAACTCCAAAGTGACATCGGAATCTGGATCTAGAAACTCTGATTAAAAGTAAAATTCCTACTGAAAGTAATTGCACTTCTGGCACCAGTGGGGGTTCGATTGGTTTGGCTTTGTTTTCGTAGTTAGATGGCAACTCCGTTTGAATTAGGATTGAGCTATGGGAAGACTGAGTCTCTTCTGTTGGGGGTGGGATCATCCTGGCTTCGGTTAGGTCTCTGACCTTCCTAGTTCACTCAGATAACCTAAATTGGTTAAGAGTCTGACGTTCCTAAATCTGAGGGCATCCTTGAACGGACTTTCCTCATTCCCCCCAGAAGGTGGGGAGGAGGCAATCATCGTGCCCCATGGTCTGGGTATCTCTGCTCACGCACAGTAATGGGTTGAATAGGGTCCCCCCAAAATTCATGGTCATCCAGAACCTCAGAATGTGACTTTATTTGGAAACAGAGTTTGCAGATGTAATAAATTAAAATGAAATCACACTGGATTAGGGTGGGCCATAAATCCAATGACTAGTGTCCTTATAAGAAGGCCACGTGAAGACACAGACAGGGAGAGCACCATGTGACCATCAAGGCAGAGCAGCCAGCACCCACTGCCACCCTCTGGTCTTCCGGCTTTCCTACCACCTTGAGCTCCCTCTGGATGGCCAGCTGGCTCTGGGACCTTCTCCGCTAGAGCCTGTCAGCACAGGGGGGTGGGAGGCCTGCACCCTGCTGCCCTTGCCCATATTGGGGCAGGCAGGCTATGGGCCCCTCCCATCTGGGAAGGCGACAGTGGGGCTTGGCATTTGGGGATTTGTTGCCTGCCTGGGTTGGTGTAGTCAAGGCCCTTTCATAAGATGAGGGGGGTGTCGGATTCTCACAGCCAGTTGGCCTGGAGGTCAAATCACCCCCAGTATTAACTACAACAATCAAGGCTTAACTACAACAAGACTGCGCACAAAGACCACTAGGGGGTGCACCAAGAAAGCATAAAAAATGCGGAGACAAAGAAACAGGACACAAATGTCGATGGAGGATATAGAATTCAGAACCACACTTTTAAGGTCTTTCAATAATCTTCTAGAAACTGCCGATAAACTTAATGAGATCTGCAAGAAATCTAATGAGACCCTCGATGTTGTGATAAAGAACCAACTAGAAATTAAGCATACACTGACTGAAATAAAGAATATTATACAGACTCCCAACAGCAGACCAGAGGAGCACAAGAATCAAGTCAAAGATTTGAAATGCGAAGAAGCAAAAAACATCCAACCAGAAAAGCAAAATGAAAAAAGAATCCGAAAATACGAAGATAGTGTAAGGAGCCTCTGGGACAGCTTCAAGCGTACCAACATCAGAATTATAGGGGTGCCAGAAGATGAGAGAGACCAAGATATTGAAAACCTATTTGAAGAAATAATGACAGAAAACTTCCCCTACCTGGTGAAAGAAATAGACTTACAAGTCCAGGAAGCGCAGCGAACCCCAAAAGAAAGGAATCCAAAGAGGACCACACCAAGACACAGCATAATTAAAATGCCAAGAGCAAAAGACAAAGAGAGAATCTTAAAAGCAGCAAGAGAAAGAAACACAGTTACCTACAAGGGAATACCCATACGACTGTCAGCTGATTTCTCAACAGAAACTTTGCAGGCCAGAAGGGAGTGGCAAGAAATATTCAAAGTGATGAATGCCAAGAACCTACAACCAAGATTACTTTATCCAGCAAAGCTATCATTCAGAATTGAAGGTCAGATAAAGAGCTTCACAGATAAGGAAAAGCTAAAGGAGTTCATCACCACCAAACCAGTATTATATGAAATGCTGAAAGGTATCCTTTAAGAAGAGGAAGAGGAAGAAAAAGGTAAAGATACAAATTATGAACAACAAATATGCATCTATCAACAAGTGAATCTAAGAATCAAGTGAATAAATAATCTGATGAACAGAATGAACTGGTGATTATAATAGAATCAGGGACATAGAAAGGGAATGGACTGACTATTCTTGGGGCGGAAAGGGGTGTGGGAGATGCGGGAAGAGACTGGACAAAAATCGTGCACCTATGGATGAGGACAGTGGGTGGGGAGTGAGGGCGGAGGGTGGGGTGGGAACTGGGAGGAGGGGAGTTATGGGGGGAAAAAAAGAGGAACAAATGTAATAATCTGAACAATAAAGATTTAATTAAAAAAAAAGATGAGGGGGGTGTCTATCAACTACAGTCTCTGCATGTTCTAGGCACCGAGGGTGGATGAACACTTAAGTGATAAAATCTCCCAGCCAGAGGAGCCCCTGACCTTGGTGAGGTAGGGAGAGCGAAGTTTCAGCTGCTCCCAGATGTGGGAAACTGAGAGAAGCACCTGCAGGGTGCTCATTAGCTCAGGTGGAGGTGTTTAAGTTTGTGGAAGCTCAGGGGGTGGGCCAAGGAATCCTTGTTTGTGTAGGGTCTGGGTTGCCTGAGAGTGGGGCAGGGGAGGGAGGACCTGGACATGCACAAAAGAGAGGTAGCTGGCTTAAGAAACAGAACCAAAGCACTGCCAGCATCATCTGAGCACCTGGATCCAGCCATACCTGACCCCACTCACTGCCTTGTTACTATGGGGACTCTCTCTGTTACTCTTAGGCAGCCAACTCACAAACTTGTCCTCTCAAGGACTTTTCTGCAGGAAAAAAATTATAGTAATAAAAATAAATAAATGAAACCCAAATCACTGCAAAGCAACTGGAAGAAGGTCCCCAAGATGCCCTCCCTGAATCCAACTGGACTGGGGGAACTACTGGTCTTCCCACGAAAGGCATAATCCCAAACAAATCAAAGGGACTCTGACAAACCACTCACTGATTGTTCTTCCACCTCTGCCCCAGTTGCAGGCATTTCTTTTGCCCCAACTCAGCTTTCCTTAATTGCCCCATCAGGTGTGAACACCAGAGAACAGTGCCTGGAAGCCAGGGATTCAGAAATTGGGGTGTCAGGCAAACGGAAAAGGCCCGGTGGCCTCCGGGTGCCTGCCTCTGCTGACCTCCCCACAGGGGCTGGCGCTGGACTACAGCCCAGCCTCAGGCTCGGGCCACACGGCGCCGGCCACACGGCGCCCTTAAATAGAACCTCCACGGGAGGACAAACATTCCAAGAGCTTTAAAAACGCCCCAAGCATGACCTGGCCGGAGGCCTCGCTCCCCCAGACATTTTTCTGGTCTCGGCCCTATTCTGGAAATAATATTAATAGCTCGGCTAGGAGCTTACGGTGTGCAAAATAATTCATGGCCTTGAAGGGCAGGAACGATTGCTGCTCCCATTCTCCAGTTGAGAGAATTGAGGCCCCAGGAGATCCCAAGCGACAAGGCCGTCTAGTGGGGGCTCTCTACTCTGCCTTCCCCGCCGGCTGGGGCTTACACAGCAGGACAAGAACGAGCCCCCCGCGGGACGGCTGCCAGCTGCCGGGTGGGTTCCGACAGGCGCCTGGAGACAAGGCGACGCCCCCAGGAGGCTCCCGGACCCGCTCGCTCCAGGAACGCCCTGATCTTCTGCGAAGAGTTTAACCAACTCCCAGTTCTCAGCCTCTGTTGGTACATCAGACCCCGCGCGGCAGCCAAGGATAACTTTCCTCTTTTATTTTAAAAGATAAAGGACAACAGGGCTAATTTCTCCCTGGGGAGATAAAAGCTGGCAGGTGAGGTGCGGCGCGTCTCTGTTTCCTAGAAGTTGTGCTTCGGTGCAAATCGCAGAACGAGGCGGCGGAGGGGGCGGGACCCGCGGTCGCCGCTGGGGGGCCCAGGACCCGGGAGCTGGGCTCCGCTGCCCCAGGGGGGGGGGGGGCACTTCTGAGCTGGGTGTGCGGGCCCTGCTTTCGGTGCCCCCGGCCCGGGCGGGTTCCCCACCGCGCCGGCATAGACTCGGGACGCGCGGGACCTGGGGCGCTGAGTAAAATGTGGCGGGCACCCCAGGGATTCCTGCACTGTCCACCCTCCCATCAGAGCGGAGCCTGGGACTCCCGGCCAGAAGGGCCGTCCCACCACCACTTCCCTCCTCTCCCTCCCAGGTCCCCAGGCTCAGGGTCCTCTGGGGCGCACGGCGAGGGCAGCGCTCACTGTTTGAACTTGCTCTCCAGGTCCTTTATGAGGCGGCGGCTGAACTCCGGGAACTCGGTGTAGGGGTTGAAGACCTTGCAGCGGCGGGGCCGCGCCGCGCCCTCGTTGATGTGCAGCCGTCGGCTCAGCTGCGCGCTCAGCTCGGCGTCGGCGCTGGCAGCGGGCGTCCCGGCGGGCGGCTCGCGCTCGGGCTCCGGGGCTGCGGCGGCGAGGGATGCGGGCTCCGGGCAGCCCTCCTGAGCTTCCCCGCGCTGCAGTCTCCGCTGCAGCTTGCGCGCCAACTCCTCGCTGGACATAGCGGCGGATCCGGGACGCGGGGACTCGGGACCTGGCTCGGGGACTCGGGACCTGGCTCGGGGACTGGGCGGGCGTCGCGCTTTTCACGGGCTCGCGGCTCGGCAGCTCTCAGCCAAGGCTGCGGGACCGGCGTTTGGGTGGAACTGCTGGCGAGCGACGGGGAGGGCAGGGCGGAGCCGAGACTTTAAGGAGGCGCCAGGGCTGGGGGACCGCCCGCCTCGCCAGAGGCCGCAGGTGTCTGCGTGTCCCGGGATCTCGGCCCGCTCCCCGCTCCCTGAGGCTTCGGACCTTTGACCATCTGTGACCTGGCTGCCCACGCCCGCCCCTGGGGAGCCCGGGGACCCTGAGGTCCGGGAGGAACGGCAACCGGAAAGTTCCACGACCGTTCGGGCGGCTCCTTTCTCTTCCCCAGAAGTGCCCCGACTGGAGGCGCTCGCGGCCCTGGACAGGCTGGGGGTCGGGGGAGCCCAGCGCCCCCGGGTGTCACCCACATGCCCCCAGGACTCAGGGTGACACCCACCGGTTCGGAGGTTTGAGGGTGGGAGGCGCCCGGAGGGAGCGCGGGGCGGGGGAGCTGCTTTTCAAACACGCATTGAACAGAAATGTTTGCAAAACACAAATAAACATACTAAAAACAAACAAACAGACAGAAAAGAGGACCAAGGAGCAAGAGGAAACTCGTGGCTGCCCTGGAGGTAAGAGACCAGCGCAGCTTCAGGGCTCCGGCTTTTTCTGCGATACGCGCAGAAGGAAAAGAAAGACACTTGAAAATAAAGAAATAATTCCGCATTTTTAACAAGAGGGCAAAACCAAGAACAGTCGTCATTCTCCCCAAGGAAGGCTGATGCGGGTGGCAGTTACATCAGCCAAGCCTTGAGAAATGTCTGGTAAACACAGATCTGCCCCAGCCCAGTCCGACTCTGATCTAACCGCCCCTGGGGCTGTGCAAGCAGGAGTGTCTGCGACCCCGCCCGGCTGGGGGCGCCAGAGACCCCGGGTGGGCCTTTGGCATGGCTGCAGGGCACGCAGAGGTCCTGCAGGGATTGTGTGCCTCGGTAAGGATCTCATGAGGAGGGAGAGGAAGGGTATCTTTTTTTTTAAAGGTATTAGGGAAAATACTACGTTTGAACTAAAGGTATCAAACAAAATGTTTTAACATCCCTATTAACAATTTGATTTGATGGGTTAAATGGCCAGGAAAAGCCTCATGGGAGAGGTGTCATTAAAATAATGACCAGCAGGAAGTGAGGGTGCCAAACAGTGAGCCAGGCCCAGAGCACGACCCACACAGGAGCTGGAGAAATCCCTCCCTTTATCAGCAGCCACCTTACTTTTCCAACTCTTCCCCTACAGATGTTTCCAGAAGGCTCTCAATTATTTCTTTCTTTTCTCCAGGGATGTCAAGGTCTTTTTAAGATTTCTGTTTGGAAAATCCTTAAAGTGATCCACGTAGCTTTCCCCAGGATGGCTCAGGTCCTAATAGGATTTTCTCACCTTTCTCTTTCAGCCTGGCAGGTGGAGGGGAGGCAAGCCAGACCCTCCCACTGCTCAGGAGGTCCCCTGGCCCGGCCATAAGAACATAATCCTATTCCATTTGCTCCCCACCCTCAGGAGCCCTTCCCCCCAATGCCAAGTCAGTCAACTCTGGGTCCCACTCCCTGGAGTGCTTCCAGTCCCTCCCATCCTTCCTGCGTGAGACTAGCACAGGTCTCCCGCCGGGAAGGGCAATATAGTTGACCCTTGAACAACACAAGTGTGAACTCCTCAATCCACTTACACGGGGATTTTCTCCAATAAATGAAGTAAATGTATTTTCTCTTCCTTATGATTTTCTTTTCTCTAGCTTACTTTATTGCAAGCAACACACAAACTATGTGTAAATCGACTGTTATCATAAAGCTTCTGATCAACAGTAATTAAGTTTTGGGGGAGCCAAAAGTTATACACAGATTTTCAACTGCAAGGGGGGTTGGCACTCCTAAGCCCCCCCCCCCCCTTGTTCAAGGGTCAACTGTAGCTGGCAATCAATGCCTTTCTCTTTAGGGGCCTTTCACCCTCCGTCATTCTGTCCCCCATTCACTCACCCAGGCAGGAGGAATTGGCCCAAAATAGTGCTATCCATAAAAATAGAAAGCATAATTTTATTTGTAATTTTGTATTTTAAATACCCCATTTTTTTAAAAACGAAAAGAAAAAAAATAGGTGGACTTCATTTTAATATATTTTCTTTACCCTGATACATGCCAAATATTGTCATCTTGACATGTAGCCAATATAAAAATATTAATGCGATATTTTACATTATTTTATTTCATACCAAAGCTTCAAAATTTGGGGTGTATTTTACACTTACAGCTCATCTCAGTTCAGATGAGCCATGTTTGCAGCGCTCAATACCCACAGTTGGTTGCTGGCTGCCCTCTTGGATAACTCAGGACTAAGGGGCAGATCAGAGCAGTCACTCCCTCACTCTGACCCTCAACCAGTTCTGCTGCTGAGAAGTTCCTGTCTGGCCTCATCTCTGGCCTCCACTCCTGCTGTGAATCATCCTCCTACCCAGCTCTCCTCCCCCACTGCCCCACAAGGCATATCCATCTGCCCACATCTGACCCCGTGTTCCATAGATGCTAGACCTGGGGATAAAATCCTAAAATAAAGGCCAAACTACGACACTGGTTCCAGTTCCCACGTGTCCTTCCTTGTTCCAATCTGGGGCCCTGCTGTAGGGAGTGGGTGGGGTTCCCTCCCCCTGCAGAGGCGACATCTTCAAAATTCAAAGGTTTGCTTGGTTGCCAGGCACCTGCTGATGAGAGCATGTCTTAAGTTTGGAAATATTACACTTCATTGCATCCCCCACATTCTCTGACAGTTTTTATATACTAGTAAAGCACAAGATAAGATAACCTTTGGGGTTCTATAATAATACCTATTCTGGTTCTTCTCTTCAGAGAGAACCAAGAGCCCTGTCACAGGGACAGAGGCAAGAGGGAAAGAGGAGTGGTATAAATTCACAGCTGTGTGACTGTGAATAAATTACTTAACCTCTCTGAACTCCTGTTTCCTTACATATACAACAGAGGCGATACTCCCTATAGGATGACAAGGATGTGATGATCACTGGTGGCATGTAACGCACCTCGGACATGTTGCTATAGGCACAGCACAGGCCTGGCTGAGACTGGGGGTGCTGGATTGGGCATGCTCTGTACCCTCCAGCTTTCACCTTGGCACTGACTAAGCCAGTGTTTTGGGGGGAGGGAGCGTCTTGCAGCCCTCACCCACATTTCTGCTATGCAGACTAGCAGCTCAGCCCTTCAGGATTTCAAAAGCCTGGAGACACCAGGGAATCATAGTGCTGTCACATCAATGAATTCTACATTGATTTTTAGGAAACCTGTCTCCTTTACCCACTCCAAATTGGCCCAGTGGCCCAGGGCTTCCTCCCTCTCTCCTTCTCTCCATCTTCACCCCTCCCTCTCAGAGACCACCCCCCACCACAGATTCCTCCGGTATTCTCATGCAGATCACTCCCTCCCTTCAGCCAGCCCTCAAACTTGGGTCTAGATCTCTGCATTTCTAAGGATTTGGCTGGTGCTTGAATTAGGGTTTAGGGACCAAGGCCCAGTGGGTCTTGAGATGAGCAGGGATAGTCTGGTTCTTCCAGAATCATTGGTATAACAAACCCATTTACACTTTCAATTTAAGAGTGGCCCATGCCAAGAAAAAATATTCAAAGATTTAATGTGTTGCTGAAACCGGTTTGGCTCAGTGGATAGAGCGTCAGCCTGCGGACTGAAGGGTCCCACGTTCGATTCCGGTCAAGGGCATGTGCCTGGGTTGCGGGCACATCCCCAGTGGGAGATGTGCAGGAGGCAGCTGATCGATGTTTCTCTCTCATTGATGTTTCTAACTCTCTATTTCTCTCCCTTCCTCTCTGTAAAAGTTCAATAAAATATATTTAAAAAAAAAGATTTAATGTGTTAACTGGAAGAAGATATATTCAACAAATGCAAAAAGAAAAAGTATCTAGAATTTTATGGGGAGCTCCTACAAAGTAATAATAAAAAGAAAAACAAATAGATTAAAAACCAGGCACCAGGGCCCTAGCTGGGTTGGCTAAGTGGCTAGAGCGTCAGCCTGTGGACTTAAAGGTCCCGGGTTTAATTCTGGTCAAGGGCACATGCCCAGGTTGCAGGCTCAATTCCCAGTAGGAGGCAAGCAGGAGGCAGCCGATCAATGATTCTCTCTCATCATTGATGTTTCTCTCTCTCTCTCTCCCTCCCTCTCTGAAATCAATAAAAATATATTAAAACAACAACAACAAAACAGGCAACAGGTATGAGCATCATTTTGAACTTACCTAAGCCAGTCAGATCCAGCACAGCTTTCAGAGTCTCTGAGGTTTGGGAAGACAAACAGAATTGTTCTGCCCACAGGAGGGAGATTTGGGTGCAGGTGTAGCTCAGCCTGGCGGGTGAGTAGCTGGGAACATCACTGGCCCCTCAGTCACCCTGAGCCTCTGCCACTATCCAAGCCGACTGCCACCTGGTGCCCTCTTCTGGGGCTGGGCTTTGTTGATGATTTTCTCATTCTCAAGGTGACCAGTGCCCTCTAGCAATGGAAGGTCTTATCATGAAGGTGTTGTGTGTGATTTGGGGGGTGGACAGCCCCCCCCCCCCCCAAGATGTTGCTGAGGATGGGGGTGTAGAGCTCGAAAACTCATCTTAGGGCTTTAGACTGAATCACAAGGGCTGCCTTCATCTCAGAATAGATCCCCTGCCCAGGATGCTTATGGGGTCCAGAGGCCCCCAAAGACACAATGGGTGAGGGGAGGGGCGATCTGGGCGGCAGGTGGTCACCTAGTTCCCTCTGACAGCTGGGACCTGGAGCCTCTGCCTTCTGGGTCTGACAGGCTTGTTGGCTGGGCCCTGCAAGCTGCAGGTAGACTCACCTGGACATGAAAATAACAAAAGGAGATGGACTTCAGGGGCACCTGACCTTCCTCCTGCCTGGACCCTGCTGGCCTCTTCACCCATGGACTCATCCAGAATGTTTTTCAGTGTAAAAAACAGAACACATAGGAGTACAAAGGACACCAATTATAGTGAAATACAAGGATCAAACTTGTTTAGAAATGTATGCTACTAATATATGGGCTTCTTGGTTAAAGTCCTAATAGCAGCCCTCATGATGTCAGTCGTTTGAAAATAGAATAATGGAAGCAGCATTTCAAGACGCCTGCCACAACTGAGCGCTACAAAGTCCTGTGAGGTTGCCGGCTCCATGCTGAAAAAAAATGCTAGATTTCAGTGGGGTTAGTAAAGATAAAGATGGAATTCTTTCTCTGTTCTAGTTTATAGACCCAGTTGAGCCTGTCCACAGTCACTTTGGGGGTCCACGGACCCAGGTCGAGACCCTGGCACAAAGGAACAGGAGATTGCAGCCCTCACTCGGGGAGCCATGCAGCATGAGGGTTTCACTGTGAGTCTGCCCAGCACCCGGCTCATTCCGCAGGAAAAGGGGCATTTGGGCACACCACAGGCCTCAGGGTCCACAGGTCAAGACAGGCCAGCTGGTCAAGAAGTCCCCTTCCCCCACATCCCTGGCCTTCCCACAAATGGCACCTGCTGTGAGGGGAGTCCAGGACAGACCGAGCTCCCCAGGAGTTGGGGAAAGCACCCTCCTCCCTTAGTCTAGTCCAGTGATGGCGAACCTATGACACGCGAACTCATTTTTTTGGGTTGATTTTTCTTTGTTAAATGGCATTTAAATATATAAAATAAATATCAAAAACATAAGTCTTTGTTTTACTATGGTTGCAAATATCAAAAAATTTCTATATGTGACACGGCACCAGAGTTAAGTTAAGGTTTTTCAAAATGTTGACACACCGAGCTCAAAAGGTTCGCCATCACTGGCTCTAGTCACTGTGATCCCTGGTCACCAGGTCAGTGACTGGCACACTTAGGCATTAGAAATGATGATGAAGGAAGGAAGGAATTCATGAATAATTGAAGAGAAGTTTTCTATTTCACCTAACCTTGCCTTCCCTGGTCAGAATGTTTACATTTAACACGCTTACATGCATTTTCATTTAAGAAAATGAAATTTCACTTATGCTTCTCATGTTTAAACAAAAATCTCTGTTCTGTAATAGAAGAGTTGAACTTATTCAAATGAATTATGATAACAAATGTTTGAAATCACTTCATCATTGACTTTAGGCATTTTCTTTCTTTTTAAACATTTAATGTTTTTTATTGATTTTTAGAGAGAGAGGAAGGGAGAGGGATAGAGAGACAAAAACATCGATGATAGAGAAACATCGATCAGCTGCCTCCTGCACACCCTCCACTGGAGATTGAGCCCGCAACCTGGGCATGTGCCCTGACAGGGAACTGAACCGGAGACCTCCTGGTTGATGGGTCGACGCTAAAGCACTGAGCAGCACCAGCCGGGCTTGGAGTTTTCTTTTGGATGCTACCTTACAATTCCCTGGCTTTTTCTCTCCTGTCTATTCGTATACAAGTCAAGTGTTTTTTTTCTCTTTCCCCCAAGTAACTGCAATGTTATTGTTTTGGTGGTTACCTTCCATTAAAAAAGAAAGAAAAAAAGAAAATATATATCTAAACTTATATATATTTTAAAAATTGATTTTAGAGAGAAACGTTGATTTATTGTTCTACTTATTTATGCATTCATTGGTTGATTCTTTTTTTAATGAGGTTTATTCTTTTTTTAATAAACATTTTTTAAAATATTTTTATTGATTTCAGAGAGGAAGGGAGAGGGAGAGGGAGAGAGAGATGGAAACATCAATGATAAGAGAATCATTGAATGGCTGCATCCTGCATGCCCCATACTGGGGACCAAGCCCGGAATGGAACCCGGGACCCTTCAGTCCGCAGGCTGACGCTCTATCCACTGAGCCAAACCAGCTAGGGCCATTGGTTGATTCTTGTATGAGCCCTGATTGGGGATTAAACGGACAAGGGTGATGCTCTAACCAACTGAGCTACCAGGCCAGGGCTGAACCTACATTTTCTTAATTAACAGTTTCTGTGACTACCTCCTGGAAAAGTGAGAGATCAGGCACTCTGTGTTCTCTTCCAATTTGCTCCCAGAAATTCAACAGCATTTTCTTGGCATCTATGTACAAGCATTTGGGCTGCTAACTGCTAACAGTGAAAATAATAAAAGCTCTCGTTAAGCAGCACTTACTATGCGCTGCACACAGTACTAGGAGCTTTCCAGATATGGCCTCACTTAATTTTCCATAAATCCTGCAAGCTAGGTTTGTCTCCCTTAACCTTTTCAGCAACCTGGGAGGTAACCTCATCCAGGCCTGATGAGCATCTTTGGAGGAGGAGCCTGGGAATCTATTTTAGAAACAAGATGTCCAGGCTGGAGTACACCACTGAAGCGGATCCTGTGCACCCTACCTTTAAAGACGAGGGTCAGTGTGGATGCAGAACTTGCTCGTGGCCTCTCCAGCCCTGACCCGTCTCCCCATGGGCGAGTGCACAGCCGCAGAGAGAAGGCAGGTGAGTAGGGAGAGGAGAAGGAAGAGTGTGGGCAGTATTTCACCGACGTTCCAGGTGAATCTGGCGGTGGATTCCTCAAACACCTCCCCACTCCCTCGATTGCTGGAGGTTGTGGGATCTTACAAGTTTTTAGTTACCGATTCTCCCTTCTACAATGATAAATCCGAGTACAGGTAAATTGAAGAGGTTTTTAAACCTCCCGCCTGGTAGGGAATTTAAAACTGGAAGTTCCACCTAGTGGCGGCCGTGAGAAGTTACCGCGTCCCCACACTGAACTAGAACCAAGCTGGATGGTTAAGAAATTGAAATTGAAATATTTGCCTAGGGAGCAGAACTTAAATGATATGATGATGATGATGATAACAACAACAATAATAATAATAATGTGATATATGTGTTAATTAATTAGACTGGGGGACTCCTTTCACAATGTATACATATATCGAATCACCACAGGTATATTTGAAGTATTTTATAATTTTAAATGTCAATTATACCTCAATAATGCTTACATTTAAAAAGAAAGAAAAAAATGGACTCATTAACGTCAAAAATCATAGACTTTCAAGGTTGAAAGGGGTTTTAAAGAGCACCTACTGCAACCGTCCCACTTTATGTCTAGGGATGGTCTCTCTCGCCTATGAGGACAGTGCTCTCAATGTCATTTATTCATTCGTTTATATCAGTATAAACTCCTGGATTCTTATTTTATTTAATGGACTACAATCTGTTACTATTATTAATTCTCTGATGCTCAAATTGTTCCAGGTTTGGCTGCTGGTAGCCCCTTTAAACTAGCTTTTCTTTTACTAAGCGCCCTGACATTTTGGGGGCACTTCCTGATTCTCTGGCACGAAGAATATTCCAGGTTCATCCGTATTCCCTTTTCTCCATCTGTCCAAGGAGCCTCGTTCCCTTTAGTGGAGGTGGTGTTCCGTAACCAAGACCTAGATGGTGGGTGTGGTCATTGCCACAGGTGTGGTGTGTTCCCAGGCCTTTACTGTGGACATAGCTAGGTAATATGTGTATATACAAACACAGAAATACACAGACACACACTCAGATTTACATCTATATTTATTTCTATATCAATATATGCAAATCGTGATTTCAGACCAATACTTCCCATTCCAACCCAACACCACAGGGTCATTCTCACTCTCCCCTTTCCAGGTTGTACCTCCTTTCCAACAGTGAGAAACCTGGTTCCCATTGCCCTCAACATGTTTGCTTATGTTCTCGTTGTTCCCTCTACAACCACTTTCCCAACCCCTTCTCCCATGAGCCCCTGATACTAGGGCACCTTACCCCATTCAAAACCCCTAACCCCAGGCCAACGACCTCAAGTGCACCTGCCTGTGGCTTTTTGACCATAGAAGGAAGAATGGCAATAATTAATATTTAATAAAAGAAAAGAAGATGTTATTTTATTCTTAATAGTTAATTAAATTAATCATCCTAGCCTCTTTATTAATACTTCTTCAGTGATTTGAAACGCCACCATGTCTTATACTAAAGTGTGATATATACTGGTACATTAAGGTCTGTTTCAGAGGTTTGCTACTTCAAGAATCATTTAAAAGTGAAAGGTATTATTGTTCAGTTAGTCAATTAATTTCTTTTCTGTTTAAAAGTAGTGGGAAATGAGTGGGAGGTCCAGGGCAAGCTGAAGACCATGAGCTCCTTTTCAGACCTATTGAATTTGGGGTGACAGTGGAATCTTGCAAGAGGGTGAGAAGACCAGAACCTGTACCCCCAGGTAACACCCATATAGCCCAAGCCCTGCCTGTCCCCTCAAATCAGCCCTGAGTCTGGGGCGGCTGGGTAAAGGGTCCTTGGGGTCTCTGGCCCTCAACTTACTCTCCTGTTCCTTAGCCTAGTGGGCCGAGATGTAGCAAAGCAGAGCTACCACCAGATGGCAGCTCACCAGATGGTGCTGCCACCCACATTACATTGGGCCTAGACACCCAATATTTGCCTAGGGAGCAGAACTTGTCCTAGGCTCCCGGGAAGATCGTCTCCTTTGGCATGAACATTTATTAGTTATTATGATTGTTCATTGATCCCCACCACGTGTCAGATCCTTGCTGGTCTCTTCCAGACTTCAGTTCACTTGAGGATACGGGAACCTCCTGGGGTAGGGAGTCATTACCTTCCCAGATGAGGACCTGAGGCTCAGAGCTGTCTAGTGACCTGCCTGAGGTCACACAGCTAGCAGGCCATAAATCTGGTCTAATCCCAAAGCCTGTGCCCTCTTCACTCACCCTGCACTGCTTGCTCCTGGGAATTAAACTTCCACATTGAAGGTGTTTTTCTAGATACTGGGGAGTCATGGACAGAAAAGCCACATCCCTATGGTGAAGGAGGGTGGGGGACTTTGGAGTCTTAATGACTGGGTTCCTAATTCTTTAACACCCTGCCAAGATTGGGGGGTTGCAACTTAGTGTTTGGGTGCCTGACTCCATCACCAGCTGAGGATGAAAATGGAGCAGGAGACAAAGGGGGACAGTGAGATCTTGGGAAGCTGGCACAGACCCTGGAGGAAGGGGTCTGCTGAAGATGGGGTGCCTGGTGCACCACTTCCTAGACACTGCAATTACCAGATGCCCAATCTGATAAATTGCTTCCTTTCCCAGATCCTCAGCTTTCTTATCTATAAAATGGGATGACAATTATGTGGCTATCGCAGTTTGGAAGGACAGAAGATTATGTATTAAAAGTACAACTACGAATTGGCGTCAGTGCTGGGAAGAGAGTGTCATGGGCATGAAGGGAAAGGGCAGCTATGAGAAGCATGTCCAAGAAAACCAGCTCATCCTAAAGAGGTGCTGAGGTTTCTTCCACTTAGTAATGTGCATTCAAGTGTTCTCCATATCTTTTTATGGCTTGATAGCTCATTTCTTTTTATTGTTGAACTAGAGGCCAGGTACTCGACATTTGTGCACTGGGAGGGGGAGGGGGGGGGAGGTGTCCCTCAGCCCAGGCTGCGCCCTTTCGCAGTCCAGGAGCCCTTGGGGAATGTCTGATGGCTTAGCGCTGCTGTGGAGGCAGGCCACTGTGCTCGCCAGCCTTCAGCCCAACTTGTGGCTGAGCAGTGCTCCCCGTGGAAGTGCACTGACCACCAGGGGCAGCTCCTGCGTTGTGTCTGCCCCCTGGTGGTCAGTGCACATCATAGCAACTGTTCATTCTGCTGTTTGGTCAATTTGCATATTACCCTTTTATTATATAGGATAATATCTCATTGTATGGATGTACCAACCACAGTTTATCTAATGAGCACGTTTAAAATCAGGAAAGAAACCCTCCTTTAGAAAGGGGGACAAATGTATTTGGGGGAGAAGAGGCAGAAGGAAGATGTGTAGATGGTATGGAGGGAGGGGGGGACTTGAACAGAACGTGGCATTGCCAAAGGGAGAGGGAGGCAGCAGTGGAAGGGAGAGGGGCTGCAGAAGGCAGGGCAGCAGCAGTAGGTACTTATTTAGAGCCCTGGGCCTCTAGGTCCTGGGAGAGAAAGTGGAGGCATAACAGGTGCAGAGTGGTCAACATCTTATGTCATTTCATGTTGACCTGTGTCTTGAGGAATTTCCTGTCTGGCTCATGGTGGGTTTCAAAGCACCCACTACCCCTTCCTGGCAGCTGCAGTCTGGAAAAGCTCACCACCAAGCATTTCCTAGGAGGCCAGTGGCTCAAAGCCTGGACATTTAGCACCTTCGTGGCCAAGCTGGTAGACTGCCGGTTGCCATGGGTGCAAGGCAAACTCACAAGCTGAGAGCCTGACACCACTGTATCCCCAGG
Organism: Myotis myotis; assembly: GCF_014108235.1. Taxonomy (NCBI): domain Eukaryota; kingdom Metazoa; phylum Chordata; class Mammalia; order Chiroptera; family Vespertilionidae; genus Myotis; species Myotis myotis. The sequence continues at coordinate 31,971,343 of NW_023416390.1, read as the reverse complement.
GCCAGGGTAGCTGTGGAAGGAGGGGGAGGTTATTTCCCTCACCCTCACTTCTGAAACTCTTAGATCCCAGGATTGAAGAGGGCCTGAAATGCCATCTGCTCTACCCTTAGTGTGCCACCGGGATCTCCTTGGTCAATCCCCCAACAGGTGGCCTTCCGGCCTCTGCTTGCTCACCTGCACCATCTGAGCCAGTCACTTCAGTTTTAGGCAGCTCAAATGATCAAGAAGCTTTTCTTAAACCTAAAGCTGAGGCACATATTCAGCAGAATTAGCGACAGCAAGGGAGCCTGGCAATGAGTGGGCCGGGACCTCAGCCAGGGTGCCTGGAACTGGGGCGTGGAGGGCACTGCAAATGGGGAAGCAAGGAGAACAGACCTGAGAAAACAGAGCCAGCCCCTGGAGACCCCCAGAAAGCCCGGGCAGGGCCAGGCCAGCCCAGTGACAGATGGAGGCAGCCTTTGCAGGACTCTCAGGACCTTCCAGGAACCATCCTGAGTGGGGTGAGGGGGAACAAGATGAGGCCAAGGCTGAGCCGGGCCTCTGGCTCTTAGAGCATCAGCATGAGTAGTCATCTTGTCAGTGACAGGAAGAAGATCTACTGGCCAAGGGACAGCTGATGGATTAGGTCTCCTGCCCTTGGGTAAATCATGCAAGTAGCCACAGATCCCGGATGTGGACTTGCATTCCCTCCACAGTGCTTCTCCCAGCACGGCCAGCTGTGGGCTGATAAAATGCCTTGTTCACCAGCATGGTGTTCCACATATTACTTTTAATCAAGAAACTAATTTCACAGCAAATGAAGTGAAGCAATGGACTTGCAACCCTGTAATTCTCAGGGTTTAGCACAGGTCCCACTACACAGAGCAGCTGGTAAAAGACTGGACTGGCCCATTGAAGACCGTCTCCTGAAAGGGCAGGTTCTGCCTTAAAGGTTGCAGTGTCCATTTTGCATGAGTCTCTCTCCTCAACCACAATTCCTGGCCCAGGAACCAGGTGTAAAATGGAGTTCTGCTCTCGAGCAGGTCTTGGTTTTTAAAGGAGGAATGCTTCTGCCAGGGGAGAGTAATGGCTTGCGAATTAAGTCTCACCAGGCCATTTGGGGCTCTTCAGGACACTGATTGGGGAGCATTAGGAGGGGAAACCTGGGCACAAGTTCCCCCACAATAAGGGTAGGAAGGACCATTGCTGAAATGCAGAGAATCCTATAGAAACAGCAAATATGAATGAAAAAACTGCAACGAATAAAGGCTGCACAATTCAGACTCTTTAGGAGTAAAGGTGTGAATCAACCATGGCAAATAAAGAATGCTGACCAGCTGAGGTCCTGGCTGAGGGCCCAGCAAATACAGCGAGGAAGTGGACAAAGAAGTTATAAGACACCAGCTCTAGCCTCATGAGTAGGACCGCATATCCCCCCTCCGTGTACACGGCAGCTCCTCCTGGAGGTGCTACACGCACACCATTTTCTTTCCTCAGTATTTCATGCAAGTTTTACTGGAAGCACATTTACCCTTTACTCTTTAGGTGTCATTATTATTCTACATTCTGTTCAGATGAGACTGTGACTGAATTAGAGGAATCAACACAGCCCAGAGGTCCAGATTGTTGAGCTTTGCACTTCCTGTTTGGGAGAGGATAAGAACATACTGCAATTGCCCTAGCCGGTTTGGCTCGGTGGGTAGAGCGTGGGCCTGTGGACTGAAAGGTCCCACGTTCGATTCCGGCCAAGGGCATGTACCTTGGTTGCGGGCACATCCCCAGTAGGAGGTGTGCAGGAGGCAGCTGATCGATGTTCCTCTCTCATTGATATTTCTAAATCTCTATCCCTCTCCCTTCTGCTCTGTGAAAAATCAATAAAATATATTTTTTTTAAAAAAAGAGAACATACTGCAATTAATTCTATCTTAGGCAGAAACAGAGTTGCTTTTGTGGTATTATTAAAGTTCAAATGTGTGTAGAAGTGTACGTGTAGATGCTGAGTGGCTAAAGGGGGGGACTATACCAATTACTAAGCCCTTTCCTCTCAGCCTCACCTGTTTTTGGGATACGGGGCATAGAACTGGGCAAATATCCTGCTTTGCCAGCTGGCATACCTTAGGTTTCTCCAGCAGGGTGCCCACGAGGGAAGCCTCAATGCTGGAGGGAGAGAAGGGCCGTGCTCCTGCTCCCATCAGCAGGATTCCAGCCCCGTTTCTTTGCCCCTGCAGCAGCAATGTGTTCCCACAGCCAAGCCCAACTGCCATGTCTGAGCTCAGAACCAGCTGCATTCGCACCCAGACACCAGCAGCAGGTGGGCAGCATCCACCCTCAGAGGCAGCACTTCTGGAGTTGCTACCTCCTTCATTTTTTAGTGTTTTCTTTTTGCCCTTTTAGTTACTGAGTAAACAATTCTATCATACTATAAACATAACTGGCAAGGTTTCTGCCTCCTATTTGGACCCTGACTGATACACATGGCAAGGAAATTTCTATCTACTGAAACAGAGCCTCAAGGCTGTATTGTTTTAAATCCTTTAGACACAATAACTGAGGCTCTGCAAGTTTCATTTTCTCTTGGTGTTTCCCATGGGCACTGGGCATCCATACACCCCACATGTCCATCTTTGGGCTAAGATACTGAATCTAAATCAACATTCCAAGCCTAGGCCGGGAGTGATTTCTCACTTCAAAATCTAATTCCTCCAGGTTTGATTCTGGTTGGGGCGCATGCCTGGGTTGCGGGCTCAATCCCCAGTGGGGGGAGTGCAGGAGGTAGCCAATCAATGCTTCTCTCTCATCATTGATGTTTCTATATCTCTCTCCCTCTCCCTTCCTCTCTGAAATCAATAAAAATATATTTAAAAAAAATCTAATTCCTTGAACTTCCTTCCATTCCAATATTCCTTACGAAAAGTTGAGAATTAAAATTAACCACATTTTGGTATTACAAATGTAAATTGAGTTTTGCCAGTGATTAATACCAATTAGAGAATATTTTAATAACATAGTTATGATATTGACACTGTCTGGATCATCCACATACTCTGTTCTGGAATGCACTTAAAACAAAGACCTGTGCACAGATCACCCATTTCCCTTGTATTGAAGAGGCCACACCCAGTTCTTGCTGATACTTTCCATTTATTACTGCAGTAGACAATGGCTCTGAAAGTGCAACACTAGATCCCTCCTGCCACGGCCTCTGCTCCTCCGCTGGCAGATCCTTAGAAATTCATTCCTAGAGCATTGCGGACCATTAGCTTCTCTCTGGGTAGAAACTTATTGCCGCTGCCAATGTCACAAGGAAAACACAAACACACACAGGAATAAAAAGACAAAATGAGAAGAGAACAGGAGAGGAGTAGGGGCCAGTTTCAAATGGCAAACTCAGCAGAGGGGTCTTGGGAAAACAGCCCGCCTGTTCAAAGTGGAAAGAGACTCCCCATATCCCAGCAGCAGCGTCTACATTTGTTAGGTGCACCCTTCCCCGTGTCTCTAGAACAGACAAAACCGTAACCACGCATGTGTCATGTCTCAGCACAGCAGAGGCGTATGGAGTCAGAAAGTGAAAAGACCACTCAAGCCAGGCCGGAGAATGGGTGATGTGGATAAAATGACTCCTCAAGCTCTCATTCAAAGCTGTTAGGCAGAGTATCTGGAGCGTTCTGAGGGTATGATGCTGCCTAACAAATAACTGGTTTGACCTAATATAGGGTCAGCCTATTTTTGGTGGAAAAAAATAACTTTCAAAAGTGGAAGGGAGACATGAGCAGATCTGGAAAATACAAGAGAGTAAAAGATCTGAACAAATGAGATTAAAAAAAAAAAAGCAACATGAACATGGACAATACACCTCAGCACTGGGCGTGACAAATCCCTCACTCGAGAACACTTTGCGTACACGCACCCACACAATAGTCAGGTAGATGCCCAGAGGAGGGCACATCCAAGTGTCTGCTCTCTTTGGAATATCCATGGCAATTCTGAGTTTAGGCAGAAGTACAGACCTCCCTGGGGCTACACAGACCTCAGGAGGCAGCCTCTGCTCCCCATTTCAGCCATGTTGCTCCTATGTTTGTTTGCCTGAGCCCTTCACAATGGTCCGGGCACTAGAATTTATTCTTCACATTCCTGGAGTTTAAATCATTGCTAGATCTTATCCGATCTAACTTCACCTATAACGGAAGCACCTCCCTTTGGCCCCTGTACTCCTCTGTTTTTAGGGAAAAACATCCCAAAACAGTGGCAATTAGAGGGTGTTTAGGAGTTGGAAAGTAGGAGAGTAATATAAATACAATAAGGAAATGCCTGCTACTCTCCTACGACTTCTCTGAGACCAGGTGGCTAAGGACCCCTGGTCTGCAAGGATAGGTTTTAGGAGAGACCTTAATTTAAGGTACTTCGATCTCTGCTCACAAGAGCCTAGTAAGACAGTGCTCCTTGGAGGTTGCTGTACGATTGGTACTCAGTACTTATTTCAATCCTAGGTGCTTCTCGGCCTCTCTGACTGCAGTCCTTCTGAGTCAGATGACCCAGCTTCTCTGATGCATGCCCCGTCATTTCTAAAGCATGCCTGCAGTAGCCTAAAATATACCAGGTGACGAGGACTGAAAGCAGGTCTCCAACCACTGCAGACAGGCACAGCCTTGCAAAGAAAGCCATCTATCATGGTCACCTTTTCTTCAGTTGTCCCAGTTTCAGGATCACAGAACTTACCATACTAAGTATTAATACCTGGCAAAAACCAGCTTTTGCTTCCCTTCCTCAATGAGGGGTGTGCAAGAACCCACAGAAACAGGCTGCACACACAGGCCCTGATCATCTGGGGAAATGGTTTCAACACTGTCTTCAGCTCCAAATCCCACACTCAGAACCTCTGCTAGAATCCTGCTCCCAACAAACCAGATGCCGCTCCAGTTTAATTTTCAGTCACCTTCTGAGCTGCCTCAGGGGACGTAGAGTAGCCACCTGGATTATAGTTCTAAGTGCAGCAGTGCCTAAGAGGAAAGAGTCCCACACGAGGGAAGACAGAGGGCATAAGGCAGGAAACCATGCAAAATCAGTAACACATTTTAAGAAGGTGGTGGGCTTGGGGGAAGAGGGGAGCAAAATAAACAAAACGTCCCAATAATTTAATGGCAAAGCTAGAAGAGCATTTACAGCTATCCCGGGACCTCCAACAAAACGTTTTCCTGGATGCACAGACATTCGTAATACTGACAAGTCTCAGTGGACAGCTCTGGCTGGTACACGTGGTTGCGACACCCTTTGTACAGTAGAGAGGAGCATGACAGAGGGCCTGCGAGGCATCTGGACAGCACACAGCAAAATGAAAGGCTAGACTTCCCCCCACAGAAACCCATTAAAAAAAAAAGTGTGTCTATTACAAAGTCACGTTTGCCATCTTTCCACTTTATAAAGTCAGCGATGCTGGAGGGTGTCTAGCAGAATCCATCCTCCAGGAATGAGTGCAAAAGGGACGTCCCTTCAGTAAGCAGATGGAAGGACCAGCTGGAGACCTCCCATCCATTTCGGACAAACACACACATACTTAAGGAAAAGGATTATTGCCAGCTTGTGTACGTTCACAATGTGATTTTTGTATTTCGAAAGCTTGAATTGTCCCTGAAAGAAAAAATGGAGAAAATAGAGCATTCAATACACTGATCATCTATAGGCAACACACACACACACACACACACACACACACGAAACCTGAACTAAGCAGCTCTGGGGCCCTCATGACTGTGGCATAGTCCAGGACCCTCCTTCCTACTAATCTATTGCCGGCACAGCAACTGGCCTCCCAAGTGCCTTCATACCCTCCAACTCAACTGTGCAATGGCAAATGATTAGAAACCACCCAAATGCATATCAACAGGGGGACTAGTTAATATTAATGTAATGGCACATTCATACAATGGGACACTGGGTAGCTTAGAAAACACAAGGAAGCTCCCTACTAATATGGAAAGATCTTCAAGAGAAGTGGATAAGTTAGGATGCAGAACAGTGTGTGCACAAAGTATGCTACCTTTTATACAAGCAGGGCTGGGGGAACTAAGGCCATAGTTCATATTCGCCTGTATATAAAGAAACTCTGTAAGGCTCCATAAGAAACCAACAGCAGTGGTGACCTGGGGCAGGGGAAGGGACACAGTGAAAACTGGGCAGACTGAGTCAGAGTGGGAGGGAGACCTCTCTTTCTTTTTTAGACACACACATACTTTAAAAAAAAAAAAAAATTGAACATGATTGTATTATGTATTAAAAAAAACAAAACAACAACAACCAACCCTCGAACCAAACAACCCCCGCCCCCCAGGTTCAAAACTTATAGCAACTTAAAAGGGATTCCAAGAGGTGAAACTTAGCTATAATTCTTGAAAGAGAAGCATGTGTGTGTGTGACAGACTGTAAGATGTGTCCTGTTAGTTGCCTTCGATTGGCTGCAGACCGGTTTGGCCATCCACTAGTACCCACCCTGTTCCCACTAGAAATCCAATGACATCTCAGCAGTTCACATTGCCATTTGAATGTGGAAACCTAAGGGCTGGAAGGGGCACTCAAGATCACCTTACCTTACCTACTGCTGTGGCCAGTGTTTAAGACTTAAATTTGTATGAAATTTTGAAACATTAACCTGGTTTTAAAGTCATTATTTCCCTTTAATTTTAATGACACATTCTAGAAACTTTGGCTTTAACAGGCCTATCTTAAAATGATTACAACTGATTGGGCATAGGGCAAGGGTTCAGATGAAAGAATATGCTCGGCCCAACCAGGCAGCAGTTTTCTCCTGCTATCAGTGGATGGGTTCTCCCCCGTGCTGGGGCAGGCTGACTGTGACTAATAGGCCTCACTACACAAAGAGCGTGACCGCAGAGAGTACACAGATGGACGGGAAACTGGAACTGTTGTGGGCCAACTCTGCCTAGGAAGAGACTGATGTTACCTCAAAAACCCACTGGTGTTTTTATAACTGACATGCATGACCATGTAGCTCATTTATCAATGGCTACTGAGTACTTCAATGATTTCCGTCTAAGGAGTTGAAGGTTTAACACAAAGAGAACTTAGTGGGGTGAGCATCTTTTTTAAAAGGCCTTTTAAAAGGACAGACCCTGTCCTAGCTGGTTTGGCTCAGTGGATAGAGCGTCGGCCTGTGGACTGAAGGGTCCTGGGTTCGATTCTGGTCAAGGGCACATAGCCAGGTTGCAGGCTTGATCCCCAGTAGGGGCCATGCAGAAGGCAGCCGATCAATGATTCTTTCTCATCATTGATGTTTCTATCTCTCTTCCCCTCTCCCTTCCTCTCTGAAATCAATAAAAAATAAATAAAAGGACCGACCCCACTGAGGTGCCAGAAATAGCTAGCAAATGACAAGGAAGGTACCTGATCCTAAGACAGAAAAGCAAGTATAACTAATGTGTGTGTACTACTTCTGAGCCCTCTTGGGATGATGTGCTGTAACAATGAGTCTACACGACAGAGGACATCTCTAACAAAGGAGTAGTTAGGAAGGAATGGTTTGTTCTGTTTCATCTCTTCCTTTTTTTTTTTAATCTTCACCCAAAGACATTTTTTTCTGTTGATTTTTTTTTTTTTTAGAGAGGAGGGAGAGAGAGGGAGGGAGCAAGGAAGGGAGGAAGGGAGGGAGGGAGGGAGGGAGGGAGGGAGAGGGGGGGAGAGAGAGAGAGAGAGATTGAGAGAGGGAGAGAGAGAGAAACATCGATGTGAGAGACAGATCAATTGGTTGCCTCCTGCACAAGCCCTGGGGATCAAGCCTGTAACTGAGGTATGTGTCCTTGACTGGAAATCGAACCTGAGACAATTCCGGTCCGTTAGCCAACACTTTAACCACTGAGTAAACTAGCCAGGGCCCATCTCTTCCTTTTGATGCCACCTCTATTCCCATTAAGCAACTGGATGACAGAAGTCAATGAGCAGGGAGAAATAAGATGAGTGACTAGAAAGGCGGCGGGTGTGGGAGTAGATTCAGAGAATTTTCTGACTATGGGAGAATGATCTATCTTGGCGTAAGAGAGATGGCAGACAAGGATTTGGATGAACCCTTTCAGCTGGTTAGTGATGTAAAGAAGAGCATTTTCAAGATGTCACCACCATAAGTAGGTGACCATCTTTTGGAAGAATTCCTGTACTGTGCTGGGATTGGGCCAGAAACAAATTCTTCTTTCTGTGGCAGGTAAACTGAAGAGCTCTATAACAATTTCCCATTTAGATATTTAATATTTATTCTAATTATTTATATTGTCTAGATCTCTTCAGAGTCAGAAAACCTAAGACATTATAATCATGCTAAGGTCTGTAAAATGGAAAAGGGGAGGAGAGGAGTAAAGAAGCCAGGAGAATCAACTGTTTTTCCAGTTTGATATAAAGGATCAGAAAGAGCAACAGGATGGGTGACAGGCTCCTGACAATGACAGGCTGGTGGCAGTTGGCATTGGTCCAGCCTTTCTAAAACAAGTAGGCTGAGAACAGCCTGGTACCAAATTTAGTCTGAGGAATTTGTTCACCTCAAACCAGCTGAGAACTGATCCTCCGTTCTGTCCTTCACCCCAGCTGCAATGCACAGAGAGATTAAGAGAGGGAAAGGGAGAATGGAGACAGGAAATGGCAAAGGCCACAGGCGACTTTTGTTTTCTTATAAAAAGATGGGCTTTTGTTCTTTTAAAAGCAGACTAAAATTTAGAAAACCCAGCATGAACTCCTGCTAGCTAGCCCCTCCAGCCACCTAGCAATGCTGAGAAGGTGCATGGACTCTCAGAAGTTTTATTGTTTTTGATATGAAAGGTATTTTTAAAAAAGAAAAAATTTACATTCTCATCTGTGAATTTAGTAAAGGGGCTTTCAGACATCAAGATGTCCACTGTAGCCCAACCAGCGTGGCTCAGTGGTTGAGTGTCGACCTATGAACTAGAGGTCACGGCTTGATTCCTGGTCAGGATACATGCCTGGGTTGCGGGATCGATCCCCGGGGTGTGTGTGTGTGTGTGTGTGTGTGTGTGTGTGTGTGTGCAGGAGGCAGCTGATCAATTATGCTCTCTCATCATTGATGTTTCTATCTCTCTCTTCCTCTCTAAAATCAATAAAATCTATATATTTTAAAAAATATGTCTACATTATCCTAACTCATTCCAGAAGATTTTTACACGCCAGGGCACAGGACACGGTAGGCAAAAGACCCACAGTGCCAGAGGGACTTTCTCTACTGGCTGACCCTCTATCCTGATGACAGGGCCTCAGAAATAGCAGAACTCCATCGAAATTGGCTTCTAACTTCACATTTGAAACAGCTTTCTAATCTACTCTGCCTCAAAATAATCACCTTCTTGTACTTCTAGAGAAATGGACAAGTACAAACTCTGGAAAGAATGAGCTAATAAGGTAGTTAATTCCTGAGGAGAGAGCCACGGGGGAGCAGGGTGGTCGGTTCCTCAGAAAAATGCCTCCTGCTCTTACAGAAACCTGCCCCAATGTTGATGCCCATTGGGGGCATCAAAATGATTCTGGTCCTTTAGGAAGGGCTGGGAGCCACCTAGGAGAAGCCCTCCCTGAGTGTCTGCTCTGATGGGGGCTCTGAGAGCGCAGTTACAAATTGGCCCATGGGCTTAAGTATCCATGCACTTCAGGGGAACATTTCCTGACTATGTCCACCCCAGGCCAGCTCGGGCTCCCTCCTGCATATTAAGTAAAACTGCTAAGGTCCTAGGTGCAGTGGGACCAATTTCAATGTCTAATCTCTCACTGAGTGACCACACCAACTTCATTCCCCAAAGATACAGATCACTTGTTCTGTGCCTGCCAGTCCAGACAAAAGTAACCAGAATCCTCTCCCAGCAGCTGACTGGGACTTCAGGGAAGGCATGGTTGGGAGGGCAATACTGATTTGTAATGGGGGTATCAAATGAAATAGTCCTAAAATATTAGCAGCCATATAGAATGGCATAAAACATCAGATAGAGGAGAAGTACTGTAGTTCAATAAGAATTTATTTAAATAGCAGTTTTTATTCCTTCACAGATCATGATCTACTTGGAAGGGGAAAATGCAAAGAGAGGATGAGAGGCTAAATGTCAGAGGCGCCTGAAATGGCAGCTCCAACAACACGAGCTGGGTGTGTGCATCTTCTGGGAGCACTTCCTTCAAGGTTAAATCAATAGAGATAAAATATGAAGAAGACCTTCTCAAGTCTGTTAAGACAATGGAGTAAGCTGGGCATTTTTTTGTTAGATTCTAATACTCCTCTCAGACTTCCAAGTCCGTGCCTCAAAGAACAGAAGTACCTCCTTCATCTTCCCATAAAAAAGACAGGGAATGGGGAGGAGGGAGAACATAGACTGTAAAATGGCAATCATGCACAGATAGGACTTTTCAAAGCAACTCTGAAATTTTTTCTGGGAGATTTAGTGTTAGCTAAAGGGAGAGGGAATAATTTTAAATTTTCTTCCATTCTGATTATTCCAATTTCATTTTAAAGCTTTTTTTTTTTTTCATGGACCTAAGATGCTATTGACTTTTAAAGGTATCATCATTTTATGTACTTTAAGAAGTAAACGTTGCCAATTAAACTATGACAAAAATCTTTATTACGTTCACTGTAAGCATTCCAATTTTAGGGATAAAAAAAGGGAATCTTAGAAATAATTAAATATGGATGGTAATATTATTAAACAATTCCATATAGCACCAGGCCTCTGGAAATTAAACTTTATTTTAAGTATCTATTCTGCAGCCTGCAAATCAATGTATCTAATTGTACAGCTGATGCTTTTCATCCCTCCTGCATATTAGCAGTCATCTCAGATTCCATGCTGACCACACTTTACAGAGAAACCTTTTAAACTTCAATTTAAAAAATCTAATATTATCCAAAATTGAATTTATAATATGGGAATTAAACCATTTTAAAAAAAGGTGTGGTATCATGATTGTGTGCAAAAGTTCTGGGACTGTTGTCTATCCCGAGTCCTCAGACCCCTGGCCACCAGCTTCTGTCCCTCACAGTGTCACCCTCTCTCTTCTAGCCTATCTGTGGAATGCAGGTCTCCTCTTCTTGAAAAGCCTCACTTCCTCCCTGGGAAGGTGGAATTCTGAAGCAGCTACTACTGTTGATGTGATCTGTTCCATACTTAGAAATCCTTTCTTAGGAATGGTGGTGGTGGTGGTGGTGGTGGTGGTGGTGGTGGTATGGGGGGTGATGTCCAGGAAAACAATCTCAGGTCAGGCCTATACAGATCCCATCCTTCCATCTACCCCTCTCATCCTGAATAAATGCACTCAACTTCCCTGCTGCAGCAGCAGACATGTTGAGTGGTGCTCAACAAAGAGACACTCTCCTAACCGATATACAGATGTTCTCCCAGTGAATGCTTCATCTGGCCTGGCCTCCAACATCCCAAGGCCTCTCCCTACTGGGAAACGTGCGATGGTTATTACAGTACACACAGGAGCTGTCTCCTATGGAGCCCGGCATCTGCCCCGCCCTCTCACTGCAAAAACATCAAAGTTCTACCACTGGCTCCTCACAACTGACAAACACCGCCAGCAAGCAAGAGACATACCTCTCACCTACTCCATGTAAGTACAGGACACTGTCAGATCGTTTAAAATGGCCACATCTGAGCAAAAGAAAAAGGACTTGTGGCACATTTATAATCATGAAATGCTGTCATCCGAAGAGATCTGAGATGTCAGTCAGTGAAACCTCACTTTCCAAGTGAGAAACGGAGGTACAGTGAGGTTAAGTGGCCTGCCCAGGGTTCACCCCAAGACATGTCTGGACCCAGTGTTTTCTGAGACTGACAATCAGTCAGAGAGGCTGGAGCTGATTTGGAGCTGACCCCATGCTGGCAGAACAAGGCTGGGGCAAGTGAGGAGGGCACAACCCCTGGGAAAGAGGGGTCCTATGGCTGAGAGGTATGACAAAAGGTTACAGAGAAGATTGACAAGGCCCTACCCTGAGTATGAGAGACAGAGGGGAGCGTCCGATCAGCGGCCGCTGCTGTTCACCAGGCCATGAAACTCCTCCCAGGCCCTGGCAAACCAGAGACAAAAAACATAATAGCACATTCAGATCAAAAGCTTTTTAACAGAGAGAACACATAACCCCACATCCCATTCCAGATACCCTCAAGGTCAAGTGCAGCCCACAGTACCTGGAAGCATAGCAATGAGCGTTCCCACCTGGACTTTCCCTCAGATTCACAGTAATGCCAGTGCCTTTAGGGACAGCTGGCACTTGTCCTGGAGGCTCCACTGGTGAAGACTGGCCCTCACTATTCCCGCGAGACTTTGTATCCACTCCTTCAACAAGTCTACCAGGGAGGCCAATGAGGTCAGAGATAAGCTCAACCATCAGAGAGAAGACACCCCCGATTCTCTGGAGCAAGGGCAGCCAGTGGGAGGTGAGGACAGCTGGCAGGAACTTTCTTATCGGGCCTCACCTTGAGGTTAATGGCAGGGACCCGACAGCATTATGGTGTCTAAAGATGCAATGGGGAAACTACCTCTCAGTTTTTACATTTCCAACCTTCTGACCCTTCTAACTTCAGACCCCAAATTTGTACCAGGTTGTTTCAGAATATACCCATGTAAGTCTCTTAAAATTTAAGCTGTGTAAGAAAGAAAAATTTAAGCTGTGCAGGTCACAGGTCAACATTTTCAGGAACAATGCTCATGACTTCCACGCTGATTAACTCAGAAACAGGGGTTAGGAGGACTAAGAATGTGACCGAGGGGTACACAGTCTCTCAGAGTGTGCTCAACAAAGAGCCCTTGGCGACTGCTGGCTGAAAAACAGGAGAAACTGAGTCCCTATGCATCCGAAAGCCCTACCACCTCATTTTCTGAGGAAGTGATGTCCTAACTTTAGCCCCAGCCACTTCTCAGCCCCACTAGGACAGAATGTCTGGTAAGTCCCCTGGGAATTGTATATATGGAGTTATTTGAGGCTTCTAAACCTAAAATTCCTTTTTGCCAATTATTCATCCTTGGTTTAAAGGGATGACAATACCCCGGATGACAACATATTGTGTCACTTACTACAGGCTTAGATTATGGCCACTAAAATACAATTTTTACCAGACTTTCTAAAGGTAGCTTTTCTTCTTTTTTAAATAGGGAGAGATTAAATACAGAGACTTGGCACAACAAATTCACTCTTCTAGGTGATACTTATACGTGTTTCATCAGTATTTCTCTTTTGAACAGGAGCATTTATAAATTCATTATCTACCTCTTAGAATAAGAAGTTGATGTACAGTTAATGGTTTCTTCAAAGAATATTACCAAAATTACAAATATATGATAACTGAAGAAAGTATAAAACCACCAAACAAGTGTGCCAGTCTCTGTTAGTTCAAACAATTTCCACATCAAGAAATCTGTTTCACAGCCCATTCTGGTGACGGGAACGCGATGACGAGCTCTGTGAGTCCAGGAGTGACATCAGAAGGCCCTTTCACTTCATTCCAAATTAAGACACGGGCAAAGCAAAATCTGATGCTTGGGCAATGACCCAGGAAACCCCCCTCTCATTTTAACATTGAGATTTAAATTCTATCTTAAGCGACTTAAATGTCCAGAGAAATTACATGGTTTTGTTGAAGCTTCATCCCTTGTATCCTTTTGTTTCCAGAAAGGCCTACGCTAGTCCAAACAGAGCAGTTCTCTGTCAAAAACCTACACTAACCCATTCTGGTATTAAACTGGCCTCCCATTTTCTTCAGAAGTATCTTCCTCACATATTAAACCTCAACATGAGGAATCTGGGTGAAGAATTTTCCTCACATGGATACAGTGGAAATAAATTAGTTGTTCATAATCACTGGTACAATGTAGGTCAACAAATCACTTGCCTAAAGCTAGGTGCGAACATTCTAGCTCTTTTCCATATGACATCCCACTCATACTGGTAATATTAAAACTTGCTTCTTTTAAAGGTAAAAAAAAAAGAAGTTACTAGTAAATGTTAAAAGTGTCATATGAATGAAGCTTCTAAAAGAATAACTGAGATTAATATAGCCTACAGAGAATTTTGAACAATTTCAAATGACAGAATCAAAAGAGTCCTTTAAAGACCACTCGTTTCAGCTCACTTACCAGAAAGCAAACTGAGAGCAGAGGTCCATTTCTGTGTAACTCCGAATGTGTCCCACCCTCCCACCCCCTAAAGCCTGTTCATAGTCTTGCACTCAGCTGGCCCGCAATACTCATGGACAAGTTCTGCCTCCTGCTAGTCTGGGCTTTCTTTACTTTGAACATCAGTAAGGAGTACCTTTCATAAGGCGGGCCAGCAGTTAACACTGGTGTGATCCAGTGCCATCGGGTTGATTTAGCCACCACACAAGGGATATTTAGTTGGTGCCTACAAAGTTCCATGTGTAAGTATAATGAAATCAAAAAAGGTTAAAGAAATTCCCCATGATTTGACCCGTTTCTCCTCTAGAATAAAGAAATAAAGTCACCTACCCTCAACTTTCTCTGCAGAGAGGTCTGGTCACTTTTCCCAACACTGTGGCCTACTGAGTGAAGCTGAGTGAAGCTGGCCCTGTCTTCCCCTCTTCCATCCGGGCCAGATGCACAAAGGGATTCAATGGCACTATTCCAAAAGTTATTTCCTCACAAAAACTGTGCCCAGTTTTATCCTGGGGGTCCCACGATTCTGGGTTGCAAGTCTGTCTTAGATTTCTTCTCAAAATGGAGGACACAGTGAGGACCCAAACCTATAAAACCTTAACTGCGATTGGCCTCATTAGGAGCCATGCACCTGAAGCGAACACTCCAACAAGTTTCCCGTTTCTCAGTGGGACCTGCTATTGACAACACAAGGGTAGGAGGCAGCAGGCAGGCGTCCCCTCTGTAGCAAGGAAGCTCTGGTGATGTGAGCAGCAGTGTGTGCCTCTCAGCTCACCTAGGAGCGCAGCAGGAAAAGGCCACAAGCAGTTTGATTAGGGGCAGGCTGGAAAACCAAACAGTTGAAAAAGGACATTGGAAACACAGCAAGGTGGAGGTATATTTGACTGAGAAATCTAGGCCACTCCTACAAAAAGTCCCACCAGAACACTTGGGAGTATTCTCCAGAATACCTTTTTCCTTCATATTCCCTTAAATTCTCAAGTCCCAGGAGCTGCTGTTCCTTGGCTCAAGCAAAGCCATACCTGTGAGAGGCACAGGAAGGGAGTAAAGCAGACCAGTTCTGACTTCTGTTCACATGTGACAAGGATCGGAGGGGGCTCAAGGTCAATTTGGTGCTTTCTGATCAACTTAGGAAGGTGATGTCAAGCTCATCCTCTGGACCAATTATATTAGGTGAAATTAAGGTCAATACATGTAACATAATAGCAGAAGGCAAGAGGGAAAAGGCCATAAGAGGTAACTCTTTGACAAATGCTGGAAACAGAGAATAGGCATTTCCACATACCATTTTCTAGAGACTTCAACCAATTTTGTATGTGCAATAAACAAAGAAGCAATGACACAAACACCTCCAGAAAGTTGAGCCCAGGGTGCTGTCCCAATGTGTGTTTTGTGGGATCACAGGCCACGTGGAGACTGGTGGTCAGTCAGGATGGTACAAGCATAGGGTGTCGCTGCCAGAATGGAACAGCCACTTTGGAAACTTCCACATTACGCCCATAGCCCCCTTCACAGATACTATCAGGCAACCTGACCCAGTGTCTGCAAAAATGTTTATTTTTGGTTTTGGTGTAGCTCCCAAGGAAGCCTGAAGTAACATGAGGCCTGCTGCAATTGTACATGCAGGTTAGGGCCTGCAGGCCAAGCTGCAGGTTACACAAGCCAAGCCACAAAGCATGTGAGAGGCTGGCACGTGCTGCAGTCAGATACTTAAGGAGCAAACTCACCGAGGATGAAGATGCTTCCCCTCCTCAGATTCTAAGGCACAATTACCCTGGGAGAATGGGAAGGGCTAGAACACTGAGACCTTGCAAGCAGAGTTAGCCCAAAGAGGAGGATGACCTGGCCCTGAAGGGAAAGCGGAAGGGAGAGACTGGCAAAGAGCTTGTGGCTTGGGCAGCCCTGGCAGTGAGAAAACCCCATTAACACCAAGCAAGGAAGCTATATATGTACAGCCACACACAGATGGAAGCAGGAATTTACCTCCAAGCAAGAGATTTCTTTGAAGTAAAGGCAAATGACGTCAGCAAAGCAAAGGCCGAGGATCCCCCCCCTTTCCAACCTTAAGGATTTTCAAGCCGAATTCTACATCAGAAATCACTGTTCTTGTTAATCAGCGTGACTAGATGGAGACTGAAATTCAAGTACCAGAAAATGGGTCTCATGTTGAGAGCTAGATGTCTCCTCATTATGTCAGACCTCAGCAGAAGTAGAATACCACATGACACTGTACAATGGGCTTATGGAAATGAGGCTGCATTCCCCCAATGGCCCTCCATGGAGAAGTCTGTGCCGTTCCTTAATATGGTGACAGTCAGTTTGAAAAGCCACTTCTTTGATGCACCATAAAGAGCAAGAGCATGAGACAAGCTAGTTTAGCACCATTTATTAAGTGATCTCAGCTGTTGTAGTAGCTGCTGTGTGTCAGCCTGTTCTTAAAACATAAAATGCTCTTCCAATTCCTCTTGTCCAGGACAGAAGAATCTTCCAGGTAGCACGCCAACAGAACAAGAGACTCCGATGATGCCAGCTTCAATGATGGTGCCATCCAGAGAGGGAGAAGGTCACGGCACATTCAACCGCGGCTTCCAGAGGTTTTGAAAAAGGAGCCTTTGGGGGCCCAGCCTGCCTGGCATTCTAGTGGAAGTGCAAAAGGTTGGCACATTGGGAGAGGAAAGAGAGGGAGACGCAGGGAAAGTAGCATCTGGGTGTCAAGGAGGGTTTTCTGGTCCCTGTAGCTGCAGGCTGGAGTACTAGGCAGACCTCTGGATAAAGCAGTGAGCAGCAGTCTACGGCAAAAGCCCACAGGCTCTCCTAGACTCTAAGGACTTGAATACAGCTCTACAAGTCAGGAAAAACCACCTCAGGGCATTAGCAAGGTAGAACAGTGGAGAGGGGAAAGTTGAAAAATACCTCTTTCCCTTTCCTATCCAGGTGAAAACCTTGCTTTTGGAGGGAATGGGGGGTGTTTTAGAAATCTTGAATGTAAGAGTCCTAGAAAAAGTAGGTGTGGACCTCTCCAGCCTCCACTGAGTCTAGCTGGAGGGCAGAAACTGCTTCTACCCCAGAACAAAGAACAGGGAAAATGTGCTTAGAGAAAAACAATGCTACACAGGACTGCTAAGTCAAGCAACCAGGGCAATGGCCAGCTAATAACTCCTGGCTGCTTCAATGAGTCATAAGCAGCCATTCCATTATGAACAAACTCCTATGGCAGTATTCCCAGTTAAAAACTGGCCCTTAGCTAGTTTTAGCTAACTCCACCCACAACATTATCTGTGACTGCATGGGAAAAAGACTCCCAAAGTGGTCTGTCTGCTGAACACCATCACTGGGCTCATTATGGTCTTTAATAAGAATAACATTATGATGATATCATTTCTAATGATGATGATGATGACAGCAACAATAATACTTGGCCCTGTAAGAGCCGTCTCCATCTGAGGACCTTCCATTACCAAGATTCAATCAGCCTCCCAACAACCCCGTTAGGTAAAGTTATCATTATCCCCCATTTTACAGACGGGGGAACTGAAGCAGAGTGGCAGAGACTTGCCAAAGGCACACAATGATGCTGGAGTCAAAGGAGAGAACTAACCCTAAAAGTCCCGACTCCTAGTTGGCTAGCTCTCCGTCCAGTTTTGAGAAAATCTAACAGCCACTCCCCACAACTTCGTCACAGTAACCTGAACTTATTCCTGACACTCAATCACTGAAGGAGCAACTGTAACCAGTGATTCGGTGAGGATGTCTGGCTCCATTCCCCTAAGTCCTAGGAAGAGGGCAAAGCAAAGCTTATTTCCTATTGGCATTCATGCTTCTCTTAGATCCTACTCTCACAAACACTCCGTCTGCTTCCTCTAGGATTTCAGCTCTACACACAAGGAAATGGGAGTCACATTCCTGATAAGAAGTTAATTTCCCAGGACAAAGAAACAGACTGAAGCTAACAGGTTAAAAAGACATGCAAAAGTAGGGGTTGGAGTGGACAGGGAGGACCTTCTTGTTCAGTGAAATTATCTTTAAAAACAGCAAGAAAAAGGAGAGCACTTTGTCTTTCATTTTAAGACAGTGGTTAGCCAATGAAAGACAAGACAGCCCATGGAAATAAAGCAAGCCCAGGCACTGCAACTGGGATTCTGCAGAGGGGCTCTCTCTGATACAGTGAGGTAAGCAGGGAGCCTCACCAGCAAAGAGCTGCTACAAGTGGCCAGAAGCATTAGAGGGGAAGACTGCTCTGTACTTTCTCCACAAGTCAGTCTCCTGTACGACCGTATTCCTCCGGACCCAACTAAGAACCTACTTCTGCTAAGGTTAGGGATATGCACCCCCAAAGCCCCCCAACACGTACTTGATGCTGTCGGTGTGGGTTTTGTATTCCATAATGGTGTTGGGAGGTAGATTAAGCACTCGCCGAAGCGTATCCCGGATTCGGGCTGTGGTTGCTTGGTCGCTGGCAGTCTTATTCCATATTGAAATAATGTCCTCCTACAGGAGGAACAGAGGGACTCATCAAAGCAAACCAGAGGCAGTGAGGAGAGCAAAGGCAACACATGAAACCAGACCTGCCCGCAGGAAGCTTACCTGAAACCGGACAGAGACTACAGCCCCACAGATCTCCTCCCCAACCATGAACTGTTCCCCCAACATGGCCAGGATGAGATTCTCCCAGCAACGCGATGCCAAGCCCTTCCGCAGCCGAATAATCCACTTGCCACCATTTTTATTTGCATCATCCTATAAAAAGACAGAAAGCATTAAAATTAAAATATGGTTTCACAGCTCCTTTTTCTTTTGCATGAACACTAAAAAGTTGTCACTTTCCAATTATTCAACTTTATAGGAAAAATGGTAGGAAGAGACAGAAAACAAAGAAAAACAAGGTGGGGATCCTTATACAAGCCATTACAAAAAGTGTCTGAACATAAGATTTAAAAAGAATTCTGCCCTAGAATTTCAAAAAAAAAAAAAAAAAAAAAAGAAGAAGAATTCTGCCCTGGCCAGGTGCTCAGTTGGTTGGAGCATCGCCCCGTACACCAAAAGATTGCAGGTTCAATTCCCAGGCAGGACACATACCTAGGTTAGGTTTGATCCCTGGTTGGGGCATGCACAGGAGGCAACCAATCAATGTTACTTTTTCACATCGATGTTTCTCTCTCTCCCGCCCTTCCTCTCTAAAATCAATAAACATGTTCTCAGGTGAGGATTAAAAAAAAAAGAAAAATCCTTTTTTGAAACTACTTTAGTAATCAAAATAAAATGTCAGATCTCAAACACAGATCATGCCTCACTTTGTTAAGAGTTTACCAGGTGTCCTCATGTCCCAAATACACAAATAGGAACCCACAGTCTCTCCCAGACCCAGTCTAGTTGAGGAGACAGACAAGAACATTAATTACAGCAGGATAGTCTGTTGAGAGCTGCTGTTTCAGAGGTATGCACAGTAAATTAAAGAATGAGACCTCCAAAAAGATTAAAAAAAAAAAAGAATGAGACCTCCAGAAAATACTCAAGAAGAGGGAAAATTTAAGCTGGGTCTTGAGGGACACAGGAGTCAGCCAGGTAGAGCAGGTGAAGAGGCTGAAGGCACTGGGAAGAGCATGAATCTGCGCAGACTTGAGTGTGAGATGGGGAGAGTCAAAGGAAGGTCCAGCAGCACCAAAGGGAAGATGTGGAGATGATGGGAGATGAGGCCTGAAAAATAAGCTAGCTGCAAGATCATGTGAGCAACGAAGAGCTGCATAACATTTGTAATTTTGTGGGTGGGTGGGTGGGAGGGAAGGTGTGATCATATCTGTCTTCTAGAAAAATGCCATGGTATCAGAATAAAAGATGGATTTCAGCAAAGCAAAGAGATCAGCTCTGGGTCTCCAATTAGTGCCTGTAAGCTTATTTTTTACCCACTTTAATCATAAGTATATTATGGTAATATACTACACACACAGCCAATTCTAAGGGAATAAGGAAAAAAAACAGCCCAGCCATTGTGGCCCAGTTGTTGAGCGTTGACCTATGAACCAGGAGGTCATGGTTTTATTCCCAGTTGGGGCACATGCCTGGGTTGCAGGCTTGATTCCCAGTGTGGGGTATGCAGGAGGCAGCCAATCAATGATTCTCTCATCGTAGATATTTCTATCTCTCTCCCTCTTCCTTCCTCTCTGAAATCAATAAAAATATATACTTAAAAAATTTTAAGATCAACCGAAGGACTTGTAAACACGTATATAAGCCAAACCAATGGACATGGACAACAGGGGGATGGGAGCATGAGTGTGCGGGGGGGGAGATTGGGGGTTAATGGGGGGGGATGAGGACACATTTGTAATACCTTAACTAATAAAAAAAATGTTTTTTTTAATGAAATCTATCCTTTAATGTTGTTACATACCATTTTAGTGATGAAACAATCTTTCAAAACCACCCAGCACCAACCCACCCAGACAAGCAATGGCACTAGTGTCTTTTCCTGGAGGTCCCCAGCTCTTAAGGATGTACCAAACAGTAATGCAGTTTTGAAAGAAGGCTTTAAAGTACTCTTTAACCTTAGTCCTCACCTCCCACATGGGTTTAATTCCTTCTTTGAAGAGATGGAAGTCACTGTGGCCTGTCAGGTCCCCAGGACGTACCATGTGGCTGTAAAACCTCCAGAATTGCTCCACCTGTGAAGAGAGGGCCCCAGAGTACAGAAGGTGTGACTTTTCTTTTTCTTTGACTGAATGCAAGACTTATCTAAGAGAAAAGCATAAACAGGGAAGACACACTGTTACAGGCTATACTTTGGAAGGATACATTTTCATTTGGAGGACTGTGTGGGAGGAAAGGCATGTTAGATGAAAGCATATGGTATAGCTGGATAAAAGAAAAATGTAATATTGTTGATACAAGAAAAACTCTAAGGCCTCAGCCAGGAACCTTGGCTGGTGAAGTCACATCAGTCAATATGCATCCTCCTGCAGAGGCCACAGATAACCACGGCATGCTGTCAGGAGGACCTTGTTTTACATAATGGAAACCCTTTGGTTCTAAGGTATATTAAGTGCCACATAACCTCAGTCTGAATGCATTTTTTAGAACCAAATATCCTCTTTTTAAAAAAAAGATTTTTTTTTAATTAATTTCAGAGAGGAAGGGAGAAAGAGAAAGAGAAACGTCGATGATGAGAGAGAATTATGGATCAGCTGCCTCCTGCACGCCCCACACTGGGGATCAAGCCCGCAACCCGGGCATGTGCCGTGACCAGGAATCAAACCATGACCTCCTGGTTCATAGGTTGATGCTCGACCACTGGGCCACACCAGCCGGCCCTAAACACCCTCTTGATCAGAGACTGTTTACTCAAATACAGCATTAGCTACAGTGAAATACATTTTAGTTCTATTTAGTTACTGAGCACAGTGATAAAATCAACCACATGCACTATGCTGTATCATGGTGCCTTGCTTAGGCCAGGACAGTCCAAAACCAAGCAGGACTTAGCCTCTAATACTTAGGGTTTAAGTCCCTCTTCTTCTTATATATATATATGTATATTTCAATTACAGTTTACATTCGATATTATTTTGTATTAGTTTAAGGTATACAGCATAGTGATTAGATAATCACATAATTTACCAAGTATTCTCCCAATATTTCCTGTACCCACCTGGCATCTTACACAGTTATTACAATATTATTAACTATATTCCCTATGCCGTACTTTACATTGCCATGACTATTTTGTAACTACCAATTAGTACCTCTTAATCCCTTCAACTTTTTCACCCAATCCCCCAACCCCTTGCTCCTCTGACAACCTTCAGTCTGTTCTCTTTAAGTCCCTCTTCTTACTAGAACATCTATGTTTCTCTTTGCCTCTCCTTCAAAGTCCTGTTAGAAAAGCAGGCACCCTTCTCTAGCAATTGCAGACTTATTTATACTCATCATGCTAGTCCTTCCTGTTCCTCTCAGTGGTGCCTTATGACATTACTTCCCTACCTCTCTGTCTCACAGAGGACACCTACAAAGTACTGGCCAGTGAAGAGGCACACTTTAGGAGGAAAGAGAAGATGTAGAATAGTCTGGAGAGAAACACTTGGTATTTGCCAACACACTGCCCAGGAGGCTCTAAACAGACACACAGCAAGACATCAGAATTGTGTAGCTGAAAATGGATACTGAGTACACAGAGATTCAGGTCATATTTCTAGATCTGGTTAGAAACTAAGAGACCTTACACTGTGTGCAACAGCTGTCCCTTCAGTCCTCTAAGAACAGGAACATAGGCAGTGTCTCATGTTACAAAGAAGTCAGGAATGAGTGCCATTTGTAGGACTTTCGTGCAGTCTCTCATTTCAGCAACTGCTATGCTTAACTGTATAAGGGATAGTAAATGGTCAAATGTATACAATGAGCAATTATCTTTTCAACCTGAACACAGTGGGAAGAAATAAAGTATACCAAGTAGAAACTGTGGCTCACTGTAAATTAGGAATTAGAGAGGGGCTGTGGGGTAGAAAGGTACACAAACCACCCCCAATTCCTCAATCAAGCATTGCTTCATTAATGGTTTGGCCTTCTCCAATCTTATAGCCAGACTATACAATTGTACAGTCACAATCTTTTTTTCTTTTTTTTAAAAAATAAATCTTTATTGTTCAGATTATTACAGATGTTCCTCTTTTTTCCCCCCATAGCTCCCCTCTACCTGGTTCCCACCCCACCCCATGCCCTTATCCCCCGCCACTGTCCTCATCCATAGGTGTAAGATTTTTGTCCAATCTCTTCCCGGACTCTTCACACCCCTTTTCCCCCGAGAACTGTCAGTCCACTCCCTTTCCATGCCCCTGCTTCTATTATATTCACCAGTTTATTCTGTTCATCAGATTTTTTAATTGACTTTTTAGATTCACTTGTTGATAGATATGTATTTGTAGTCACTTTGTTGTTCATAATTTTTATCTTTACCTTTTTCTTCTTCTTCCTCTTCTTAAAGAATACCCTTCAGCATTTCATATAATCCTGGTTTGGTGGTGATGAACTCCTTTAGCTTTTTCTTGTCTGTGAAGCTCTTTATCTGACCTTCAATTCTAAATGATAGCTTTGCTGGGTAGAGTAATCTTGGTTGTAGGTTCTTGCTATTCATCACTTTGAATATTTCTTGCCACTCCCTTCTGGCCTGCATAGTTTCTGTTGAGAAATCAGCTGACAGTCGTATGGGTACTCCCTTGTAGGTAACTAACTGTTTTTCTCTTGCTGCTTTTAAGATTCTCTTTGTCTTTTGCCCTTGGCACTTTAATTATGATGTGTCTTGGTGTGGTCCTCTTTGGATTCCTCTTGTTTGGGGTTCTCTGTGCTTCCTGGACTTGTAAGTCTATTTATTTCACCAGGTAGGGGAAGTTTTCTGTCATTATTTCTTCAAATAGGTTTTCAACATCTTGCTCTCTCTCTTCTTCTGGCAACCCCATAATTCAGATGTTGGTACATTTGAAGTTATCCCAGAGGATCCTTACACTATCTTTATATTTTTGGATTCTTTTTTCTTTTTGCTTTTCCGGATGGGTGTTTTTTGCTTCCTCATATTTCAAATCTTTGATTTGATTCTTGGGATCCTCTAGTCTACTGTTGAATTTCTGTATATTATTCTTTATTTCAGACAGTGTATGCTTAATTTCTGACTGTTCCTTTTCCATTTTCTTGGCATTCTCATTAAGATCCTTGAAGGTCTCACTAAGTTCCTCAGAGGTTTCTAGAAGTTTCTTGAGTAACCTTATAACTGTGGTTTTGAACTCTATATCCAGTAGTTTGCTTTCCTCCATTTCTTTCATTTGTGACATGTTTCTTTGTCTCCGCATTTTGGCTGCTTCCCTGTGTTGATAGAGTAGCTTTGTGTGGTAGGTGTCCTATTTGGCCCAGAGGCTCAGCCTCCCCAATCACCTGAGGTGGACACTCTTGGTGCACCCCTTTGTGGGCTGGGTGCATAGTCTTGTTGTAGTTAAGCCTTGATTGCTGTTGGTATCACTGGGAGGAATTGACCTCCAGGCCAATTGGCTGTGAGGAACCGCTGTGTCTATAGTGGAAGAACTGCTGTGCTGGAGACACCCTTATGGGGCAGGACTTGCTTCAGTGGGGCTTTGGTGCTCACTGAGTCTGCCTCTTGAGTGTGTCACTTATGGATGTGAGGAGTTGAAATCTGGTATCTGACCACTGGGCACACTGGCTCCTGGATCTCCAAGGAGGTGCAAAGAGGCCACCCAGCAGTAGCTACAGCGAGATCTGCAGATTTCTCCTCTTTGTTTGGGGTTTGAAAGTTTTGGAGCTCTCTGACCCAGCTGCAGTTTGTTAGGTTAGGCTGTGAAAGGACAGGACATTCATATGCAAAAGCCTCAGCGCAGAGCTTGGGTGGGTTGTAAATTGGGTGGAGCGGGGTCTCAGGGAATCACCAGGGCGGAGCAAACAGCGATGGCTGCCAGTCACACATCTTCATGTCTCTGGGTCTCTGTGTCCCGTGCCCCCACGAAGTAACAATGATCCCTGCGAGCACCTCTGCGAGAAAGCCACCCTCGCTTTCTGACCCGATGCCAGACAGTCCAGTTTCTCCCCTTAGGAGGTCTGGGTCCCCAGAGTCTCACCGGAAACTGGAGTTCAGAGCAGTCGGGAGCTTGTATCTCCCTTCTAATTGAAAAAAACAGTGCACCCAGTTGCCAGCCTGTTTCGCACGCCTCCGTACCTCTGCTCTTGGTGCCTCCGCACCTCCTACCCAGTCTCAATGCGCTTTTTTCTTTCCTTCTAGTTGTAGAACTTCCACTCAGCCAGCTTTCCCGTGGTTCTGGATGATAACCGTTTTGTCTTTTAGTTGTAGTTTTGGTGTGGTTGTGGGAGGCAGCACGTATAGGTGTATACCTTATGCCGCCATCTTGGTTCTCTACAATCTACAGTCACAATTTTATGTCTAAACCATGAGAAATGAAGTAGACAGCTCAAGAAATAGTATTAAACTTTAAAAGACGTTTTTCCTTCTCTTTAGGCAATTTTGATTTCTGAAACTCTTCATTGAAACAAAAAAATAAAAGAAGTGTTCAGACTCAGAATATGAGGTGCAGAAAAGACCTCAGAACTACCTTACTTTACTCATTTTATAGTTGAGAAAATGGCTTCAGAACTTGCCCCAGCCCACAGAGTCAAGCACCAGATAAATGAGCCTTGCCACTCCCAAGTCCAATGCTCTTCCCATTTTAAAACACTGCCTTCTTAGTCACCTGATTTCAAGAACTTTTACTAGTTCAATACTAGGATTAAAGACAAATGGGAAATACTGCTTTGGATTTAATAAAAGATTTCACAATGCAATTATTTCTCTGTGAGGATTTAATATCGTGAGGCTTTTCTTAATGCCTTGAATTACATGACAGCTGACTTCAAACACTGTCACACATCCAGTGAGTACTAAAGAAGCATGAACCCCAGATGATGCTCATGACCAACTCTATTCAACTTAACATATATGCGAAAAGAGGAAACAAAACCCTCCTTTCACAAGCTGGATAACTCCACATATGCTTTCTTTAAGAGGGAAACAAAAGTGCTACATATATTTGTAAATACTACAAAATAACTGAACAGAATCCTGAATGAAAACTTACTCCCCAGTTCAGTGTCTTCTCTGATCCTCCAAATGCTCAACCAGATGTTCATAAATAAAGGCTGCTATTTTACCTGTAAGGTCATTCCATTCCCATATAGGAGGTAATAAAAACTTATGTGATAGATTCAGAAATGATAGGACTACAATTAGGACCCCTGAACAACATGGGTTTGAACTGCCCGGGTCATTTGAAAAAACAGTGTAAATGGACACTCCTTGTGCTTCCCAACAGCACTTCTGTCTCCCTGTATTAGAATTCCTAGCTATGTCTTATTTCCCTAATGGCAAAGGAATTAATTCATTTTAGAACCCTACTAATCCCTTAAATTCATTCAACAAACATTTCTTGAACCAAATATGTGCACAAGCTATTTTTAATATTTCAAAAGAGCCTAAATTTACCAGTGTTAAGGGAGCATATATCAATTCAGTATAGTAATGGGATGACCTAATTACCAGTTATATGTGTAGTATATCTGATCAATAATAAATGGATCAATAAATGTAGCTTGTCTAGTACGACGCAAACATTTAAAAAACTGGAGCCTCATATCATGCATTCTGGTATATTGGAAAGGTGAAAGAATATGGGCTTTGGAATGGGGCTTTTATAACCTGCCAAACCTGAGTTTCAACACTGGTTCCTCCACTTAGTCAAGTAAATTACAACTGACTTGACTTTAGATCAGATACTTAACCCAAGTTTCACTTTTCTCATTTGTAAAATATGGATAACATCACTGACCTCAAAAGGCTATCATAAGGATCAAAGGAAGTTACATAAAGTTGCTATTACTGTGTCTTCCCTCCTTATTACTTTACTGTAACATTTACTGCCTATTAAAGTTTCCTTTTCCAGTGTCTGCATTTTAAACAGGGCAGATACCCCAATAATTTCAAGAAAATAACAAACCCTGCATTTGACTCTGCCCAGAGATAGAATGTATAGCATATAGGAAGTACATAATCTGTGTTGAACAAGACAGCTTCTTAGGGAACACAAACCTAGCTACCTATGAGGGTGATAAGACAGTGCCTGGGCTCCCTGTTCTGACAACATCCACAAAAACATTAGATACTTCCTTTTCTTTCTGAAGACAGGAAAAATATGTTATTTTATACATAATCACAAACAGACCCAAAACCCTAATGAAAGGTTCTTAAATACAAAGGAAACTTTTGAACTTTACTCTTGACTTAACCATCAAGCTTCTTGAGAATAGATACCATGTACTATAAAATTTTCGCCCTGGCTGGCATGGCTCAATTGGTTGGAGCATTCTCCCATGCACCAAAGGGTCTTGGGTTTGATTCCTGGTGAGGGTGTGTATGGGAGGCAGCCAATTGATGTTTCTCTCCCCCTCTCCCTTCCTCTCTAAAATAAATTTTTAAAAAATTATATCTCCACCCACCCCTGGACACTTTGCACACAGTAAGGACTCACTAAATATCTACTTAAATAAACCTGTATTTTTGTATTGTCCCTTTCTGATCAATTCCACAATTACACACTAATTACCTATGGATATCTAATGAGAAACCTAAGAATGAACAAATCTGACCTCAGACACTCAGGTCAGCTGACTAAGGAAACCAGAATCGTAGAGATTACCAGGAGGATAAATAAACATGATGATACAAATACAGGCATGAATTTACTACTGAGGCTCACTAAGTACTCACAGAAGCAAAGGTGCCAATCTGTTTGATATTCTGTTCATAGCTCTGTGAGCTGGTGGGTCGGCCGGGGGTTCTCCTGGAGTACCAGAAAGTGTAGTTGTACTGCAAGGGATGCTCTGCTGGTCCCGGGACAACAGCCTGTATATTAAAGGTGTGTTAGTCCTGGCCATTTATCACATGCTCTGAGACTGAGAAAACATTTTATAGCATCACCCCTTACTACCTCCCCAATTTAAAAAGGATGCATGCTCGCCCTAGCTGGTTTGGCTCAGTGGCTAGAGTGTTGGCCTGAGGACTGAAGGGTCACGGGTTTGATTCCCGGTCAGGGTACATGCCTAGGTTGTGGGCTTGGTCCCCAGTGGGGGGCGTGCAGAACTTGCCCCAGCCCATAGAGTCAAGCACCAGATAAATGAGCCTTGCCAGGAGGCAGCCAATCGATGATTCTCTCTCATTGATGTTTCTATCTCTCTCCCTCTCTATTCCTGTATGAACTCAATAAAAATATTTTTTTAAAAATTAAAAAAAAAAGATACATGCTCAATTACCTGCAATGTGCTCAAGATTCTGCTTGCACAGTAAATTTCTATAGTAGTTAATGGATTCTAAATTCCTGTAACATTTTACCTATGTTCTTATAGCTTTTGTAACTTTCTACTTCATAAGTATTTATGTTTGTATATTATCTCTACATATTCCCAGGTCCAGCACCACTTCCTCTAGGACACTATCACTTATTGGCTAGTCATCTAGGACAAGTTGTTTAACCTGTTTGTGCCTCAGCTACTCAGCTGAAAAATGGGTAATCATCATCTCATATGGGTGATGAAAGGATAAAATAATTTAATAGATGTAAAGTGCTTAGCACAGTGCTTGACACATAAGCAGTACTCAACAGCCCGGCCAGCCTGGCTCAGTGGTTGAGCGTCGACCTATGAACCAAGATCAGGGTTCGAGTTCCAGTCAGGGTACATGCCTGGGTTGCGGGCTTGATTCCCACTGTGTCAGCTGACTAAGGAAACCAGAAACCAGAATCCAGGAGGCAGCTGATCAATGATTCTCTCACTGATGTTTCCATCTCTCTTCCTCTCCCTTCCCTCTGCCTGAAATCAATAAAAACATATTTTAAAAAGTACTCAATAAATATCAGCTACTATTATTATCACCACTATTAAATGTTAGCTCCTTGATCCATAGTTTCATTGACCTTTGTGTCCTCTTAGCCCTGAAATGCTTGTATTTGGAGGGTACTCAATATTGCAGAATAAAGCAATTAATGATTGCTTTATTTAGTTGATCCACGTATTTCTATTCTCTAAATTTTCTCTTTTCCAAGTCATTTTAGTTTAGACTATTACTGACTAAAGAGTCTAAAATTTCAAGGGATGGACAGGATTTTAAATACTCAGCAGCGGATTATGAAGCAAATAATGCCTTGTTAACGGCAGGGTTATTCTCCCCTACCTCAGGCTAGCAGAATGCTGGAAAGCAAGGCGGCATCTCAAGGTCCTGTGGTAAGGGAACAGTTCTGACTGCCAAAATGAACTCCAATGATTCAATAATTTTTTCTTAAGAACAAAATCAGGTATTACAAAATAGTGTACAATTGTTAACCTGGTATCTTCCAGATAAACAGATTCCATGAGATAACCAAGTTTCTAGTCCTAACTCACCTTCCTCTTGCTGCTGCTCTGACTTTTGTCCCGTTCCATTTTTTCCTTCTCACCATCTTTCTGTGTGCTGTTTTCTTCATTCTGATCATGGTCACCACTGTCATCATCTTTCAATCTAAGTAGAAAGGCAAAACAATGTTATCCCATGACTGAACTGATTCTTGCTTACCCAACAAAGCCACCAGGTCAAATGAACTACCATGGAAAAAGCCCAAAGTCACTCAAAATACTAGCAATGAGATGAGAGAAGGGCAAGGAAATGTAGAATGTCAATTAGGAAGATAAAACAAAAATGAAGTGCCCATTAGCTAATGTGTGAATTCCAGAAAGCATCATCTTCCAGTTTCATAACAGGCTGCACAAAGAAGCAAGAGGTAAACAGTTTAAGGAACTGTTTTCTTGACCAAAAATAAAGAGTTAATAATCAGAAGAGTTTCTGGATTAAGTAACTGCGTTGGCATTTCGAATGACATTTTAAAATTTACCTCTCCTGTCTAAGCCCGTTTTGCTTCGTGTTTGGAGCATCGGACCTTGGACTGAAGGGCCAAGGGTTCAATACCTTGTGTTGAAGGCTCGATTCCTTGGCCTCCTGGGAGATGCGTGCGGGAGGCAACCAATTGATGTGTCTCTCCCCCTCTCTCTTAAAAAAATCAATGGAAAAAATATCCTCAGGTGAGGATTAACAAAACAAAAACAAACAAAAAACTTACCTACCTATTCTTCTTGTTCTGACCATCTCTCCTATCCTTCCCAACTGCTACTGCTTTAGTCCAGGCCCTCTTCTTATCATCTCAATTATTACAATAAGTTCCTAAATGGTTTCCCAACACAAATTATATCCTCCCTCTATCCATCCTCCACATAGCCATCAGCATGATCTTTCTAAATGCAAACAGTCCATTTAATTTCCATGCTTAAAACACTCAACTGTCCCTTGCCCTTTGCTGCCCACCCTGAAGGATAAAGTACAATGAAATGCAAGACCCTTTAAAATCTGACTCCTGCCTGCTAGCACCGCCCCCCCAAAGCATCTATATTCCCACATCTGTGCTCTTTGCAAGTACTCCCCCTCAGCCTAAAGTGCCATTCCTCCCACATCTGTTTTTCCTACTAGATGGAGGGATTCCTTAGAACAGTGTCTTATTAATCTTTGAATATCCAGCACCAAGGGAAGGAAGATGCTGAATAAATGATAAATGAAAAAAAAAATATGACTGAAAGAAGAAATAAATGACTTCATGCCTATAAGTATGATTAAATATATTTTAGGAGCTACCGTTTTAAGAGCAGTGAAACTACCCTAATGCTTTCAGGTCCAGCTAATGTTCACTGGATTCAGACAAAAAAATAAACAGAAAGTGAGTTCACAAAGATAATTAGAATGCTGTTTAGTCTGGAGCTGGACCACTTACTTATCATGGATCTTCTCTGAATTCACCTTTCTGTCCCTAATGACTATCTAGTCAAATGGAATTAGGTAACTCTCACGAAAGGTACTAGAAATGCTCAAATTATAACTCAGATATTACCCTACACAGACACAAAAACCTTTTGTAAAGCACCCCTTTTATTTCTGCCCATGAATCTTCACTGCCTAGCACATAAAAAGCATTCATTAAATATTAGAATTCATGAGCTAGCCATGTGTTGGGGTCCCTGCTTTGCCCAGTTCACAGTCCTAGTTGTAGAATATACTCAGGTGGCCATGCACTGTACCATAAATGGCCCCATCCCCATCCTGGACACGACGTGACTATGAAGGGCACCTGACCAAAGGGCAGTCTAGCCTGATCAATAACCCATGCCTCAGGGCCTTGCTCAAAATTATGAGCAGATTCCTTTCTCAGCTTTTCATACAAAAGATGAACGATCACAGAGTCAGAGGTGGGGCAGGCATATAGGTCCCACACAAGAAAAGCCACAAAAAAATAAAGACTATGAGCAAAGGCAGAGAAAGCCAGTTAGTAAAAGGGAATGGAGCAGAGGAGCTGAGAGAGTAGAGATTGGCTTTGATTGTAATGCTATCATTCCACTGGCTTCGTTTGGCCTTCCTGGACTTCTGGGAAATCATTATCTATGCTATGATACCCTTCCCCTTATGAAATTTGAGTTGGTTTGGTTTCCTTTCCGAAAGGAGCCTGTATAGCACACAAGTCCCACAACATTTACCGAGTACCTATTGTTGGTATCAGACACTAAAGAGTTTCTGTCCCCAAGGACCTGACTGAGGACACACACACATACTCAGGTCTCAGCATGGTACAAAGGACCCTCTCTACCTACATGTGCCAATATCATCTCCTGCCTGGTCCCAACAAACTCCCTTCACTGTAGTAGTGATCAACCTATTTGCAGTTCCCTGACCTCACCCGTTATGCTCATTATGTGGTCTCTTCTTAGAGAACCCTCTTCCCCTACCTACACTGTCCCTCAGGACTAAGAGTGAGGACCACTTTCTCTTAGGAATCTTTCCTAATCTCTCCTGAGGCTGAGCCTAGGCACCCCTCTTCTGGACTTCCCCTAATAACTGTTTGTACTTGTCCCAGCTATATTGTCATGGCCAGTTTTTTGTCTCCTGATTGAGAACATGGGTTTTTCTATTGCTTAGGCCCAAGACAGTTCCTAACTCTCTTCCTTAGGGCAGACTCCAGGAACTCAAACCATTTCCCTCCCTTCTCAGTTTCCAAACCTCCACGCTATCCTCTGGGTTCCCTATCCTCTGGGTTCCCGTGCCTTAAGTCTTGGTTGAAGAGGGACACAGTCACCCAGCATCTCTCATTTTGCTATTCCAAGCAAAACATGTAAGTTCCTTTCTCTGTAGCAGTTTTGCTGCTAATCACTACTAGAAAACAGCAAAATAACAAAATAATTATGTCGAGATAAAACAACACTACTGTGATTCCTGAACCATACTTTCAGACTCCCTTCTAAGACAGGCATTGGAAACCCTATTGGACCTTCATCCTGTGTAGTTATCTCTTGAGGGTGGAGCTAACCTACACTTAAGGCAAGTTATTTGCATCCTATCTTCCAGAGGTTACTCTTCCTAGTGTGAAGCTAGATTTGGGCCAAAATATAATCCAAACAGAAAAATCAGTGCTCCCTCGACTCAGGTGGGCAATTAGCATGTCTGAAGCTGTCCAGACCGAGTTGCATCTAAATAGCTCACCAAGCTCTTGCTCAGATAAGTCCTCATACTTTCTGACTAGACAGATTCCTTGTGGGGAAGGACTTGTCTAATTAATTTCATATGTACAGGTCTAATTAATTTTTATATGTATAGCATCAGAAAAGAAACATGATTAGTGAATGGATTTCTAAAATCAAAACAATACAAGTCAGAATACGATGAATGCCAAATAAGTAGTTCAGACAATAGTTAAGAATGGGCCAAAAGCTAACAAAGACTGAGGGACAAAATCAAGTTTGGCATCTAGATCTGAAAACCAAGTTATCACTGTTGGGACTGCAGTACAGTGAAAGCATCTTAGGGTTTTGCATATGAATTGGATCAATGGCAATGGTAACTAATGACTTGATAGATGTGTGTGTGGGGGGGTTGGGGGGGAGCAATTATAGTCTTCAATTACATTCCTAGAAGTGGAGCCCACACAGTAAAGGAGGCTCCAATTCTTCACTGATCTGAGCCCATCAGATTAGACTACAGTACTCAACTCCAGGCACTGGATTTTTAGGATTCTGGCAAATTGAACCAAGTCCTTAGGAACTGCTGGTGAAGAGTGCAGAGGCCAAGTATGTAAGGTCTAAAAACTGTAATTTTTGTAAAAAAAAACACACAACAAAAACAACTAAAGCAAAACTAGGGGGAGGAGTGCTGTTTTCAATCGCTAATTTCAAATGAAAGAAAGCTTTGGTTTTTTCCTTTGTAGCTAGAAGACAGACGTTAAAATATTCTGGGTCAGTGTAAGGAATAGTTAATAATTAGAACAAATTAAAAATGACCCAGGTTAATTTTTGTCAAGAGGTGCTTGAACCAAGGTTAAAGAAATCTGGGTTTGAAAGTCATCATATGGCCCTTTCTGTTGTTGTGTGCAAGTTACTTAACCTCAAAGCACCTCATTTTCTTTATCTGTAGAAGGAGGTAACAAGATCCCCTTTGCAGGGTTGTTAGGAGTAGAAATATTATATGAAAAGTATCTAGCAAGCTGCCCTGAGAAGCCATTATTAACATTCTTTAATTAACTTACTGCAGACCTCCAATGGGTAGGATGATGCCAAATGATCCTTAAAGTATCTAAGGATAAACTTTTGATTTGTTCAATTCAGTGGAGGAAGGGGTACAGGATTGGCAGACAGCTCCACTGAGGCAGGTCTTGGATCTGGCAGTAGGTGTGGCAGGGTTTATGATAGAGAAGAGGTTAGTATAGGGATGGATTCAGCTAAGCAGCTGGCTGCAGAAGTGCTCTGCCAAAGACTACTAGAAGAGTCCTCTCCTGCCTGGCCACGGTGACTCAGTGGTTGAGCATCAACCCATGAACCAGACTCCTCGTCAGGGTATCTGCCCAGGTTGCAGGCTTGATCCCTGATCGTGCAGGAGGCAGTCAATCAGTGATTCTCTCTTGTCATTGATGTTTCTCTCTCTCTTCCTCTCTGAAATCAATAAAAATCCTATATAATATCCTATATAATAAAAGGC
Organism: Myotis myotis; assembly: GCF_014108235.1. NCBI lineage: Eukaryota > Metazoa > Chordata > Mammalia > Chiroptera > Vespertilionidae > Myotis > Myotis myotis. Next base: position 31,937,577 of record NW_023416390.1, on the reverse strand, counting down.
TAATATGCAAATCAACCAAACAGTGGAACCACCGGTCACTATGGTGTGCACTGACCACCAGGGGGCAAACCCTCAACATAGGGGCTGCCCCCTGGTGGTCAGTGCACTACCACAGGGGGATCACAGCTCAGCCAGAAGCCAGGCTCTGCAGGACTTCTGCGAGCCTTTCCTGCTTCTGTGGCAGTCGGACATTTCCCCCCCACCCCCCACCCCCCCCACTCCAGGGCTCCGGGACTGCAAGAGGGCCTGGGCTGAGGGATCCTTCTCCCCCCCCACTCCCCCCCCCTACACACACATGAATTTCGTGCATGGGGCCTCTAGTATTTTATAAAATGAGTCCTCTCCCCACAACCAAGAAATGTTCTTGAGGAGCTGTCTGGAGTGCTGGAATCCATGACCTCTGAATATGCACATCAGCACTCACTGTACTGGGGGGAAAAACAGCTCCCCATCAGCAGCGGCAGGTCACAATCTAAACGAATAGTAATTTCACTTTGCATTTATACATCACCATGTAGCAATTTACAAAACACCCTTAAGCAGAGCTGAATCTGATTTGACCCTTCTAACACCCCTGTGCGGCAGCAGGGCACTGAAGTGGCTTGGGTAACCCTGGCTCGGAGACTGGGAAACTTTCCTGCTGTCAAAGTAACTGGTAACTGGTGGGTCTGGGACTGGAAATCTAGGTCTTCCGGAGAGCATCGGATTCACTAGACTACTTAAAGGAGAGCTAAGAACAAAATCTCCCTAAAGGTACAATCGCTGTCGGGAAATATGGAAAATTACTTTGCATTTCCTTTCTGCATCTCCAGTTTGTGGCTGGAACTAGGAATCGGATGGGGTACAAACAGAAGTCCGGAAGGGGCCGGGGCAAATACACCCGCTGGGCAAGAAACCGAGAGTGTGGGGAGGGGAAAGGAGGGGGAGGAGAAAGGAAGCAGGAAGGAGTCCCAGGAAGGCGACGAGAACTCCGTTTAACTGAGCAGCCACGGTGCCGAGCGCAGCAGCCACGTTACCTCAGCGCATCTGCACAACTCGAGGCACGGCTGTGACCTTCCCACTGTGCAGAGGAGAAGCCGACTCGGGAGAGGCGACCTGCCCAGGCCAGAGGAGGAAAGCTGGATTCGGAAATTCAGAGCAGCCGGCTGAGGAAGCACCCCTACCCCTCCACGCCGCTGGCAACCCGCACCCGCCGGGGCGCGGCGTCCGAAAACCTCCTTCCGGGCGGCACAACCACCCCCCTCCCGTCCCCAGCGCCTCGCCCCCGGTCCGGACTGCCTTGGGGTCCCCGGAACCCTTGCACCCCGCCTTCCCGCCGGCCGCCTGGGCGGACTCCACCCGCAGCCCGCTCCCGGGAGGGAGCCCGGCGCCGTGGAGCGGGCGCCGCCGCCAGGCGCGGCGGGGACGGGTGCGGGGAACGGTTGGGGGAAGGGGCCCCGGGAGGCGGCCGCACGCCACTCACGCGTCGAACTTGTTGTTCATCCTCTCGCTGTCGCCACTGCCTCACGGAGTGACTTCCGCTCCGCCCGGTCCCTCCGCCTAGGGCCCGGCCACTTCCGGTTGCGCGGGGAGCCGCGGAACGTAGGCTCGCGGGCCCGGTGGGGGGCGGATATCCCGGGACGCCAGCCCAGGGCGGCTGCGCGGACGTGCTCGGGCTCGGGGACGGCACCGGCTGCGGAGGTCTGACGGGTCCCTGGCGCCCGCCCGCCCCGTGGCTCCGAGGAATCGCTCCCCGCCCAAGGCGGCGCGCGCTGACCCCTCCCGAGGCTCCGGGAGGGAGATCGCGCCGCAGCGCGACGGCGCGAGCTCTGCACTCGGTTGGGCACAGATCCCGACCCAACCCCCAGAGCGGGCTGAGCGATCCCGCACTCAACCTCCCCTTTTCCCTCTTTGTTACCGGCGATGCTATAGTACCCGCCTCTTCAGGTTGCCGTGTGGATTGAACACGATAATCAATTCAGGCGCTAGGCAAAGTGACCTTAAATAAGTGGCAGTTATTGTTAACCATTGCTTACTGGGGCCAGGAGCTACAGAGCTCACCTCCGCCCCTGAAGCCCCTTCACTGAGCTGTCAGTGAAGTTGGGAGACTCATCCCAGGTGACGAGTCTAGCAAGGCTTACAGGGACCAGAGCTGGTTCCACCATCATCAAATTGCCTCCTGGATTTAGTCTCTGCTCCAAACACAGCGGGTGCACACACGCACACACTGGAGTAAAGGAAATGGTGATTGAGCCCCAAAGCCAGCAACCCTGTAGTTGGGAGAGGGGATTATTTCCGGGATACTCTTCCCACCCCCAACAATGTTGCGTTGTCAGGGCTTTATGTGGCACTTACACATTTTTTAATCACCTTCACCCGCACCTTTGATCCTGTAATGATCCTAAACTCATACCTGAGCCCACAGTTAGAGATGAGGCAACAGAGGCTCAGAAAGCACAAATGACTTGCTTAAGTGTACCCTCTTATCACCGACAGAACTCGCGCCCCATCTGTACTCTCAAAGCGTGGCCTTGCCTCTCCCAGGAAGATGTCAGCTAGTCCTCTTGTTTCCTAAGTGGGGTCAAGGGAGGCTGGTCAGGGTCTCCTCCCTGAAGGCAGAGCCCAGCAATTCCCTGTTACCTCCCAGCCTCCCTACCTAGCTCTTCCTTAACCATTCTTTCGGGACCAGTGCAAATTCCCTGCCCTTTGAGAAGAGAAGCGGGGAGGGGTCTGTTTTCCAGGCTGTGGGATCTTTCTCAGTGTCTAAGATTGGGTCAGAGTTGGGAATGCTGGACTCCAAACCATAAAGCAACCAGTGTTCTGGGAAGCCACTCTTACTCGGCTCCAATTTGCCCATCTGAAACATTAGGGATATAGTGACTTGCTTTTTCATGAAGCTGTGAGGAGCTCTTAACAATGGGAAAAGATAATAAAACTCATGAAATATGTTGTGATCAATGGCAAAAAAAATGCATATGAATAGAAAAATCACTGGTGCAGATGAGTACTGGGTGCAGTAAGGCAGTGGAAGGAGATGGCAGCTGGGGTGAGCTGCCATCTTCTTTTGAGAGATCATCGGCTTCGATTCTTCACATTTCTCTTGACTTCCCTCTTTTAAGAGCTTGTAGGGAACTCATCAAAAGAAAGGGAGGCCCAGGCTTGGAGAGATAGGACCTTACTTAGTTGGGGGCATCATGCAAAATGGAGTCGTTAGGACTTCAAAAATTCTGAGAGTTGATAATGCTTTGCCACTGGCCCCCCACAGCACACCCTGCCCACAGCCCATCCTCAACCACTCCACGACTCCAGCTCTGTCTCTTTATTTCTCCAGCTTTTCTCAGGGCTGTTTGGCTTCCACGGCCCTGAAGGATGCTTCCATGACCTCAGCAGAAGGACACAGCTGGTAATTCTCTGAATGGTTAACAGCAATTGGTTGACTCAGTCAGGAGAGGGCAGGTAGGGGTGAGGGTCTCCAGGGAATGGCAGGGCGGGCACCCGGTTGTAGTGCGCCACGAGGAAGATGCCGGCAGTGCCACAGACAAAGAGGGAGAGCATGGCCAGGAAGCAGACACGGTCCAGCACACGGCCCACTAAGAACCACTCCTTGTTCCCCTGAGGGTGGAGGCAGAGTGTGGGATGACCAGCGGGGGCACAAAGCCTGCCCTGGGTCCTGAACCGTCCTTGGCCTTCCAGCAGGCCTCCATTCTCCATTTCCTTGGGCCCTTCTAACCTACTTCCAAGTTCCCACCTGGCTTCTTCCATGGTCCCCTCGCCCTGATGCCCCCCCTCCTCCCCAATCCCAACTCTACGTTTTCCATCCCATTGCCCTACCATGGTCACCCCATTCATCCTGTCCCCATGTCAGGTCCCAGCCCCTCACCAGGTACTCACAGCAACCTCCCACTCCCAGACTGGCTTACACTGTCAAAGTGATTCCGCTGGTGGTGTGCACGGGCAATGAAATTGCAGGCTTCCACACAGGCCTGGATGGCTGGGGCCGCCTGCTTCAGGCTGCCACACAGCACCTGGCTCTGCCCTGGTTCCGGGCCTTTCTCTGATGAGATGAGAGGGTCAGGTTTGTGAGTAGAATGGAGGAAAAACAGGCAGAGAAGGTGGCCTCTCCTTAGGGACCCCAGCCCCTCCCTGCCCCGTCGGTACACTCGCCCAGCACGCATCTGCAGTGCCTGGTGCTTTGGCCAGCAGACAGCCTCCCATGGCTGGAGTCCATGGGGAGGACTGTGCCCAGAGTCACACCCTCTGCCTCACCTAGTTTCTCCAGCGCCGCCCTCACCAGCCCATTGCGCCGCCGCTGCCGGAAGAGGAGTTCACTGCGAGGCAGGCAGAGGGCCGCCTCCTCCCCACCTGAGGTTGACCACTCTGAGGAGGAGCCATTCTGGAGCCTGGACTGGGCATCCTGCACCGCGGCTGTGGCCAGCGGGCGCACGTGCATCCGCAGCAGCTGGGGCAAGAGCCGCAGGAACACCTGCGGGGGGGGGGAGGGGGGGGATGTTCTGGGCATTAGCGTGGCAGCCGCGCTGGGCTTTGCAGCAGAAAATGCAGGTTGGCACAAAGGGCTCATGCTGCTGGAGGCCAGGAGGCAGCACATGAGGGGCAGTGGCTTGGCCCTGATACAGCTCGGCTCTTCTGTCCTGGGCATTTTGAGGCCGGGTCCCCGCATCTTGTGCACATCAGAATCACCAGGGCACTTGTCCCAAACACAGGTTCCTGGGCCCCACCCCTACTATTCTGGCCCAGGATGTGGCAGGGGCCCTGGGAATCTACATTTGTGACAAGGGCCCCAGCTGATGGCTGCGGGTGGGCTGCAGGTCACACAAGCTCTGGAGCCAGACTGCCTGGTCAGAATCCTGTCTCCTCCACTGTCTACCTGTGTGACCTTAGGTAAGTACTTAACCTCTCTGTGCCTCATTTCCTCATCTGGAAAATGGAGATGACACTAATACCCACTGCACAGAGGTTTCACCAGAGTTAAGTCAGTATGTGTGATATGCCTGCCACTAGGTAAGCACTCGATAGTCAATATTGTTATTAACTCATTTGGGCACGTGCTTCCAAATACACACAGACCAGATTTGCTGCTGAGTATGGCACGTGAGGAACATGCACAGGGACAGGGGTGCCAAGGAAGGTGCATGTCAGTGGACGGAGCAGGAAGGTGCTAGAAGGGGCAGGGAGGGACCTTGCCTTTCGGACCCCTCGGGCCATGGAGTGTGTGTGGGGGGACCGCAAGGACACGTTGAGCACGACCACAGCATTCACAACAATGAGGATGGTCACCACCAGGAGGAAGGTCAGGTACCTGCCGGGATGGGGTGGGGTGGGCAGGAGGCTGGGCTGGCCCTTCAGCACTACATACCCAGATGCCAACCCCACCCATAGCGGCTGCCCCCCCAGATCCCTTGGGTGAGGGGCTGGCATTGGGAGGGTGGCAGGAGGGCCGTGCCCAAGAAGGGAGGGGGAGGAGGTGGGCGGCAGGCGGGAGGACCAGCCTTACTTGCTGATGAGTGGCACTGCCTGGGAGGTCTCCGGCACCTTCTTAGCCACGAGGAAGAGGAAGACAGTCTGGGCCAGGAGCACGTTGATGGCAACGGTACACTTCTGGCCACCCGCTGGGGGTGACCAAGAGGCTCTCAGAGCAGGTCTCTGTCTCCCTGCTGTGGGGCACTCCCCCCGCCCCACAAGGAGCGCACTGCCCTAGTCCTGGGTCGTGGTGCCACTCTTTGCCCTGCCAGCTGTCCCCTCTGGCCCGGGCCAATGCCACCCGCCCCCCCAGCCCCCAAAGGCTCCAGGTACCCTTGGCAGGAAGGAAGTAGATGAGGATGGCGACGGAGGAGATGAGTACACAGGGTGCGATGATGTTGATGACATAGAAGAGGGGCTTGCGCTGGATGAGCAGGTAGAAGACCACCTTCTGGTGGCCTGCCTCCTCTGCCGGGGCCGCAGCATCCAGGAACATCTTGGCCGGCCGATGCCGGATGGCCCACTCTCCGTTCTCTGTGGGTGGCAGGCCGGGTGGGCACAGCCATGGGCTGGGCGGACCCCTGCAGCCCTCTCGTGCCCGTAGAATTGCCATCAAGGGGCAGAAACAGTGAGGGAAATCGGACACTTAATCCCCCTCCCTCCAAAATGGGAGTCATTATCATGAGGAAAATCAGAACTTTGTAGGCCTTTAAAAACCCATTTTATGGTTCGCTTAGTTTCATCTTGAGCTGCATGGGAGGGACTTGATCCTGGCCCAGCCTTATCCCCACAGCCAGGTCCAGCAAAGGCCCTGGTGGAGTCACCTGTGAAGGCCTCGGGGTCGATGAAAATCCACTCGATGGTCTGACCATCTTCCTGGCTCAGCTGCAAATTGATCTCATTGGTGCTGTAGGTCTGGGACCTGGGGGGCGGGGAGGGAGGCAAGGTGAAGCTGGGTGTGTACAGACCCAGCTGTGAGGTATACGGTATAGTCATCTGTGGGCAGTTTTGCCTCAAAAAGTGCAGCCAGCCCTGGCTGGTGTGGCTCAGTTGGTTGGAGCATCATCTCATATACGGAAAAGTTGTGTGTTCGATTCCTGATTGGAGTACATACCTGGGTTGCGGGTTCGATCCCTGATCTGGGCACATACAGAAGGCAACTGATCAATGTCCTCTCTCACATCAGTGCTTCCCTCCCTCCCGCCTTCCCTCTCTCGCTCCCTCCCTTCCTCTCTAAAGGTCAATAAGCATATCCTTGGGTGAGGATAAAAAAGAAAAAGTGCAGTCAATAATCTCTGAGTTCTCCACAAAACCCTGGCAACAGGACGAGGGGCCCTGGGGCTCTTTAGGGCCCTGGAGAAACCTGAGTGGAAGGGACAGGAGGCTGCGGCTTAGTGTGGTCACCTGGTGTCCAAGGGCCCTGGGTTACTGTGTTCTGCTCCTCCACTGCCTCCTGGGCAGAAGTTGCCAAAGGGCAGAACAGAGAAAACCCCGTCCATACCTGTCTGGTCTGTTTACTGAGGAGGGTCTCCCTGCAGGGTCTTCCTGTGGAAAGACTGCTCCTCTAAACTACAGGAGACCGTCCCCCAGACCCCCTCCCACATGTACAGATGAGAAAATTGAGGCAGCCCCACCTCTCCCCTGGGCTGTCGGGTGTAATGGTCTTGCAGGTGGTGGCACATGTGTGTGCATCATGTATGTTGTAGCATGTGTAATGCCTTCTGATCCACCCATGCCAGATATTCATTTCTCCCCTTGGGGCACAAGAGGGGAAACTGAGGCAGTGAAGGAGGATGAACGAGGAGCCTGGGGCTTAGGAGGGAAGGACATAGGTGTCTGGATCTTAATGTGCACAGAGCCCCAGAGAGATGGAGCCAGACCCCAGGCCAGAAGCCTCATGTCCCCGACCTGGCCAGGGCCCCTCTTAGGGCAGCTCCCTAAGGCCCCCCCTCGCCCCAATAAATGGCCTCACTGGAAGATGAGGGAGCAGTTCTGCCAGTCGAAGGGAAAGTAGGTGACAGAGACGGGGCAGGAGGAGCGGAAGATGGCAGGCGGCAGCCAGTAGACGCAGCCGTCAGGCGACACGAGCACGTTGCAGTAGAGGGCCACCTCGAACACGCCGTCCACGCTGTGGGCAGGTCAGGCCACGAGGCTGCTGAGACCCTCACCCGGCGCCATCCCTCTGCCTGGGGACACCAACCCCTCCTGTGGGCCACGCCCTGCCTGGTCCCCACCTGGCCACAGGAACCACCACCTTCCCTAGCACCTCCCTGCCACCCCCACCCACCCAGGCTCCCCAGGCCCCCCATCCCATCACTGCCACTTCTCCCGCTCTCTTCCAAAGTGGTCATGATAGCCACTAACATCTGTTCATCTCCTGCAAAGAGCCAGGATTGAGTACAGCGCTTTTCCCGTCTGGTTGGCGCTCGACAGCTTCCATAGGAGCCGTCCTTGTCCCCACGTTAGAGGGAAGGGAGTGGCCCAGCAGTGATGGAGCCAGTTCTGCAAGCAGCTCTGGCTGGACTGGGCTCCAGCACCCGCTCTGCCTAGTGGTCTGTGCCTCTGCAGGCCCCTAGTCTGCATCCTCTGTCACCTCTTTCTTCCCAGACACCCCTTGTCCTGCTAGGCCGGTTCTTGTGTCCTTTGTCCCCCAACCCTAGCCCACGTCCCCTCCTCACTTGTTCTCCAGCACGACATCTGGCCGCCACACCATGGTGGACGGCACCCTCAGCACCCACAGGCCTTCGTAGTCCTGCGGGTCCCAGCGAAGGCGATAGTCGCACCACTGCTGCAGGGAGAGGGGGGGTTTGCCAGGCCCTGCTATCTGTTGTGCCACACCCCAGGAACAGGAGCCCAGCCCAGCGTGCACAGAAGAGGCAGGGAGGGGAGGAGGGCAGCTCTGAGGGCCTTGGGGCCCCATAGTGGGGGGCCCTGTGAGAGGAAAGAGGGTGAGAGGTGATCTCTTACCATCTCTATCCAGACATTGGTGGTGAGGGCCTCCTCTCGCTCATTCTGGGGGTACAGACCGAGATATAAGCCCCCAACAATTGTCCTCCCCAGATACTTGTCCCTACAGGCCATTGTTGGGTCCCCCAAGGACCCCAGCCTCTTGGGCAGTCTCCATGGGAGTGTTCTAGCACCTTCTTCTCCCTAGCAGGTCCCTGGTCCCTCCTCCCTGTCACCCTACAAGCCCGTAACTCACCAGGGAGATGAGGTTGGTGAGGGTGAGCTTCAGGCTTACGTTGACCACGTCCGCATCCCGCTCAGCAGGCCGCAGGTGGGGGTTGTAGCTGTGCATCAGGTCGGCCAGCAGACGCTCCTCCTGGTTCCGGCCCTGGGCTCCTGAAACAGACAGCGGTAAGCCTGGGCGCAGGAACTTCGGGGCAGAAAGAGGGGAAGGCCATGAGAGGATGTGACATGGAAAGGCAGAGAGCTGGGTTGGGGGCAGGCGCCAATAGCCCTCCAGTCCCTCTGTCTCCTGAGGCCTTGGTCCCCTGCTCCGGTCTTCCCCGGGCCCCAAGCCCCTGTGTCCACACCCAGGCAGATAGCCAGCAGCAGCAGCAGGAGGAACAGCTGCCCCTGACCCCCGTGCATGGTGTCACAGCTCTCCAAGGGGACAGGAGTGGGACGGCAGCTCCCAGGTCTGAGGCCGAGAGATGCAGACTCTGGTCTCATGTAACAGCCCACACTCCCACCCCAGTCAGCCCGGCCAGGCTGGCCCAGCCCCACAGCTGTCTGACCACAGCACTGTCAGCTGTTCTAGGATGGACAAAATGCCAGGCTCGGGTTACCTGGGTTGGGGAGGGGACAGAGGGGCCCGTCAGTCCCAACAGAGATGGTCCAGCCTCCATCCCCCCTCAGGCTCAGTTGTCCCAGATTCATGTCCAGCGGGGAAGCTGAGGATGCAGCCAGGGCCTCGTGGGTGTGGGAGAGAAGGCAGAGTGCTTAGGAAGAGTCCCTGCTCCTGCTGCCTCCAGCATGTCAGGATTTGGGGAAGTGTGAAGACTTTTGGTTAGGCAAGCTTTGTACCCGACTTTCTCTATGACATGGCTGAGGACCCCAAACCTCTCCCACCAGCCTGACATCTTAATGGATCACTCCACTGGGCCAAGACACCAGAAGGCACAACGCCTACAAGAAAGATGCATGATGTGCCCCAGGCTCTGACACCTTAACACAAATCAGGGTGTCAGGTCAGGATCCTTCCTGTCTCTGAGGCATGGGTCCCAGCCTGGTAAGCTTTGTAGGAAGGAGGGCTGAGAAAGATCTGAAACTTGGGGCTCTTGTGAATAGTACAGGCCTTCAATAGGGGTTCCTCAGTATTTATTAAATCATCTGTAGGCTTATGGTAGGCACAGCTCTAGGCTTGGGGGACTCGGGATACATGGGAGCTGCTCGCAGAAGCTCACAGTCCATGGGACAAGAAGTTGTGCTCCCTGAGAGTCGGATAAGGGAACCTAGAAGGGCTGGAAAAGAAGCTCCATCCACTTCATGGTTTGTGGTCACAGGAAGGGTGGGGCGAAGCTGATCTGGAAGCCGATGGCTGTAACACAGGCTCAGGCCACCTGTCTTCTGACCATCTATTCCAAGCAGACAGGTCAGCCTGTCCCAGTTCATGGGCAAGGCAGAAAATTCAGTTTCCCGTTCATGCCACCCACCCATCAGCACCTCAGGGGGCAGGGTGGCAGATGCCTCTGAGGTCTGGAGGAAAGCACCATTTGAGAACATGTCCCCACCCCACAAATGAATGATGTCTGTGGCTTTTCTTTTTTAAAAAATATTTTTTATTGGTTTCAGAGAGTAAGGGAGAGGGAGAGATAGAAACATCAATGATGAGAGAGAACCATCAATTGGCTGCCCCATTCTGGGGATTGAGCCCACAACCCAGGCATGTGCCCTTGACTGGAATTGAACCCAGGACCTTTCAGTCCGCAGGCCGGCGCTCTATCCGCTGAGCCAAACCAGGTAGGGCAGTCTGTGGCTTTTCAATGTGTGTCAGTAAACCGGAAGTCATCTGACATGCCCTGTCCTTGGCGATCCAAATGAGAGGCTGGCTCAGATCCCAGCCGCCGTAGCAGGGCCACAGCTCCTCCTGCCCTCACAAGGACTTAGAGGAGGGGAGGCGGTAGTGGTAGCAGCTGCCTCCCTGGACATCTGCTTGTTCTGTGTTATGTGGGTGGCTCGGCTGCCCTCCTTGCATTCAGTCCTGCTCTGGGCCCCACACGTGATTTTCCTTGACAGCACCCCCACCCCAAGCTTTGATCTCCCCATGCACCTAGGGCTACTTTCTCTGGAGTTTACAAAACCAATGCCTCCTCTTCCTACTCTGCCCTCTGGTGCCCCCAGACTCAATTGCCTGACCCATTTTGCAGAGCAATAGCTCTTCCCTCTAAAACCACACTTTGCCAAAGATCATTCATGGCTTCTGCTCATGGCCTGGCTTCATGGACAGCTGGCCACCTATCTCTCTTCCTTTCCCGATACCACCCTCCCAGGCATAGGTCCAGGCACAAGTGGTTCAACTGATGCTTCAGCATTTTTCACTTTGCCTTCTTCTATCCCCACAGTGTTTGGGAGGGAGGGAAAAGGGAGAAGATGGAGACTGGGTTCCCTCTGCTTTGAATTATGCCACCTCCCTATGTATGAAGCTTTAAACTCCTGTTTTCTCCTCTCTGCTCTGAGAGAGTGGCTGAGAAGTCTCCTTGGTTCTAGGGAGGGTACATTGCCTTTGAGGAGTGGCAGTTTCTGGCCTGGAGGGGTTAAAGGGAAGGTCTGGGACCCATCAAGAGAAAATCTTCTGTAGGCGTCATTTATTGTCTAACAACTACTCCATCACCACCTTCTACTCTAGAGGCCGGCAAAGTGAAATGTTCATTTCCCAGGCTCCTTTGTAGCTAAGAGTGGCCATGTGATAACTAATGGTATGTCTGCAGAAGTTGGCTGAGGGGCTTCAGGGAAGCTTTTGCTTCCTGATAAAAGGGGTCAGAAATGGCTGGCCCCTTTCCTGCCTTGAACACAGATGGGCAGTGCGGAGCTGTGGCAGTCAGCTTGCAACCTGGGGCAACAAGCCTGGGTCCCTGAGAGCTTTGTGGGACAGCTGAAGCAACGATGCAACCACGGCCCTGCGATTCTTATTATGTGAGAAAGAGGAAACCTTACTTCTTTAAGCCATGACTCTTGGGGTTTTCTGTTCCTTGTATTCCTAATGGAGTCATCACCCTTTGAAAGAGGGGGGGTAGCCCAGCTGGCCTGGGGAGATGTGTAGGGACAGCTCTGGCTTCATGGACAGCTGGCCCCTGTGGGTGTGACTTCCTATGGGGGGAAGATGATAGAGTTCCATGCCACCCAGAGAGTGGACCAGTCCTGACAGCACCTGGAGCTGGAGTGCTGGGGGAGTGGGTGCTGTTGGGGGACCCTCTGTGGTTCTGGGAACCTGTACAACAGGCAGTTTGGATTGGGTGTGGCATTTGGAGTTGTCTTTTCTGGAAGGCTCACAGCTACCTGAGCTAGGCCTGACACCACTGGTTCACCTGTTGATTGGGATGTGTAAGACCCGCTGCCAACAGCACCATCGTGTGGCAGAGAGAAGCAACGACTGGCCGAGGAATCTAATCCAGGCCCCTTCTCTGTGTTAGAAATAGGGACCCTCTGGGAGTTGGTGGACCGAAGTGGTGGACTATTCCAGGGACTGGTCTCCTGCTCATCGACAGGTGTAAGTCCAAGCTAGTTTCCCTATTCAAAGGGAATTAAAAATGTGTACCTTGAATTTGTAGATGATTTATATTGGAAGGCAGAAGTAGGGTCAGTTTTGGTATTTTCCCTCAGTTCCATTGAAAAACTAAACATGTCACCTTCTATACAGCTGAGCTCACGAGGCTATAGACACCTTCTGAGGGAAATGGGGTGAGCTGTGAAGACCTGAAGCCTGGACCTCAGGAGGTGAGTAATAGGGCCATCGGCACCTGCTCCAGTTCTCAGCCACCACACCAGGCTTGGATGTAGAAGACCTCACAAGAGGGGCCCATCCTCGGTGACTGAGGCCCCCCAATGAGAAACGAGATAAACAACCACCTCTTAATTTGTGGGACACATGTAGCAATTCTCATTTTCACAACATCCCGTGAACGGGTCTTATTTTATGCGTATTTTGCAGATGAGAAAACTAAAGCTGAGACACAAAGAGTAGCTCGTCCAAGGTCCCACAGCTCCAAACTACGCAAAGCTTTGTCTCTTAAAGCAACAAACTTTTATTGTCTCCCACAGCTTCTGGGGGTCAGGAACCAGGAGCACCTCCGCTGGGTGGCTCTGGCTCAGGGGTTGTCGTGGGGCGTGTGATCTTGTCCAAGGTCCTACTGGGGCTGGAGGACCCACTTCCAAGTTCACCCAGTGGCCGGCCGTTGGCAGGAGGCCTCAGTTCCTTGCCGTGTGCCTCTCCATAGGGTGCTCATCATGCCTCCTGGTTTCCCCATGTGAGAGTGAGAGTGAGAGTGAGAGTGAAGGAGCGGGACAAGAGCAGGGCGAGGTGGGGGCACTTTGATGTCTTCCATAACCTAACCTCGGAAGTGACATGCCATCACTCCTGCCTCATTCTATGGGTCACCCAGACCAACCCTGGTATGGCGCTACATGGGGGTATGAGGACAGGAGGTGGGGATCACTGGGGCCGTCCTGGAGGTGGGGTACCTCACAGAACCTCCTCCAGCTCTTCCAGTTTCAGCCTTTGGCCCTTAGGATAAGATTGATGGAAGTTCCCTTTGGGGTAAAGTTGCCAGATTTAGCAAATCTATACTAATAAAAGCCTAGGTGGTCCTCGTGCCCTCACACGACACCCTCATGTCATCACAAGATGGCCAGCAGGGGAGGGCAGTTGGGGGCGAACAGGCCTGCAGGGGAGGGCAGTTGGGGGCGACCAGGTTGGCAGGGGAGGGCAGTCGGGGGCGATCAGGCTGGCAGGCAGAAGAGGTTAGGGGCAATCAGACAGGCAGGCAGGCGAATGGTTAGGAGCCAGCAGTCCCGGATTGTGAGGGGGAATGTTCCAGATTGGAGAGGGTGCAGGCCGGGCTGAGAGACACCCCTTGCCCCATGCATGAATTTCGTGCACCGGGCCTCTAGTAAATATATAAAATGTACAGTTAAATTTGAATTTCAGATAAATATGAATAATTTTTTAGTTTTGCCAGGCAACCCTACTTTGGAGGAGAGGAATAGGTGACCATAAGGGGATACTCTGGGGGAGGGCTGAGATCTGGGGCCCTAGGGTAGCTCATGTGAGCTGAGGTTGATGGGCTGACCTCTGGCCTCTGTAGCTGCTGGGTCCAATTCTCCTACCCGAGTCCTCAGCTCCCCACAGGGACCCAGACAGAATGGCCAAAGCAGAAAGAACTGGGAAGGACATTCTGAAACATTGGTGCTCCCACCTCTGCCCAAAACCTCCTTCCCTAACGGGTCTGGAAAAGGAGGCTCTGGGGGGCCTCAGAAGCCAAGGATGAGGGGTTGACAGCTGCAGGAACCAGGAAGTGAGGGCACAGGAGCCCACCTGCTCTACCCCCACCTAGAGGAAGGGGAGGCAAGAAGAGGCCACTGTCTTTCTCACAGAAGGGTCCCAAAAGGCCAGCCTGAATGACATTTTCCCTGGCCCTTGAGTCAGGCCCCTATCTCCCCAAAAGTCGTCCTGACCCACCCACCAGTCAGTGTCCACTCTCAGACCTTCTCAGTGGCTCCTGTCTTTATTGAGGAGTGGGGCTTCGCCTTTCCTTGTCTCAGGAGGCACAGCTCATTTCCACCTCAGCCGTGCAGAACCAACTTGGCTCAAGTCTCAGGGCCAGGAGTCGCCTCCCTAAGAGGAGCTTGTCCTTTCTCAGGCGCCCCTGTCCACACAGCTACTGCCACCCCTGAAGGCCCATCCCTTTCAGGCACAAAGCCCCACCGAAGCTGCCTGGGGAGCTGGGCCAACCCAGGCAGGGAAGCCCTTTAGATGAAACGCTTGTCTTGCTCCAGGTAGGAGAAGGGGTCCCCGGGGAAAGGCTTGGATGGGGGCTGGTTGTAGGCGCCCTGCAGGAAGATCCAGGCCGTGCCCACCACCATGATGGGCGTCACCACAAACAGGCAGAGTTGGTCTACTGTGCGGGCTATCCGGTTCCAGCAGTCCTTCTCCTGGGGACAGGGAGGGGTGCAGAGACAGTAGGATGAGGAGGGCCCGCAGACCACAGGCCCATGCCCCAAGCAGGCGCCCAGTGACAGACGGGTGTCAGTGGGAGCCACCTCGGGTTCACAGCAGAGGGGGGGCCTTCTGCATGTCCCCAAGGCCCAGGCCCTACTCTGGCCACAGGCAGGTTGGTCATTCTGTCAGTCCAGGAGACTAAGAGTGGGGCCACAGTCTTCATCCCAGCCACTCAGTGCTGCTGGTAGCCCCCATGGGAACTGGAACATGGCACCCTTTTCTCAAGAGAAAATTTTAGAAAGTTGTGTTATATGGAACAACCATAGAAGGCTGCCTTTTAAATGTCTGGCTGTGTCTGTAGTATCAGGCTTGGGAATTGAGCAGGGAGAGAAAATGAGTGTGTGCCAGAAATTGGCAGCTGGGAGAAAGAAGGGACCCTAAAGGATGTCCAGAATGTGAAGACATGTGCCTGTGCATACACCTGAGTGTGTGCCTGGCCCAATGAGCTGTGATGGGGTTCTAGGCAGGGGCCTCCCATCTCTGGGGGGCCTGGGTTTTGCATCCATTGTCAACTTCTTCATCTAAGTGGGCATGTGTCTCTGAGGGGAACTGTGGCCCCTTGAGATAGGCTACCCTTGACCAGCACACAATGTGAACACCTGTGCATGCGGCCCTGCGGCCACTCACCTCATTGTAGTTGTTCTGATCCCTCATATGGTTGACGATGAAGTTGGCCCCCTCCACAGCTGGCTTCAGCTCACTGAAGAGGTCATGCTGGGCCTGCTCAGAGCCTGCAGGGGGCTGGCCTGAGGGGACAGATCCGAGGCAGGCATGAAGCCCACCCCCCACTCCCCCACCTCCCACGTTGGGGCCCAACCCCGAGCCACCGGGACCCACGTGCTGTGGTGAGGCGCCGGGCCAGCCCGTGCCGCTCTGACTGCTTCTCGAACATGAGGTCACTTCGGGACTTGAGCGAGAAGTACTCCTCGGCCTTGGAGATGTAACCCAGGGAGCTGCTCCTCCGGACCAGGGCCCCAGGGCCGGGGCTGTCCTCCTCTGGGACGGACATGTGTAGGAACTTGGGCAGGGTCTCTAGGAAAAGCTGTGGCAGATCAGGGGGACACAGGAAGGCCATTTAACCAACACGGGTTACCTTCACACATCCAAACACCCGTGACTCCATTTCTGACTGCCACGAAGTACCAGGTGGAATTTTATAGATGCACTCAATTGTGTCAAACACCACCCAGATAAGCTATCAAACATTATCCCCAAAAGGTTCCCTCTGCCTCCCCACATCAATTCCTTCTCACCCCCAGAGGGAACCACCATCCTGACTTCTACCTCTAGCATTTGGTTTTGCCTGCCCTTGAACTTCATGCAAAATAAATTGTGCAGTCTGTGCTCTTTTGTGCCTGGCTTCCTACAGGTAACAGTACACCTGGGAGAGTTGTCCACGCCGGCTGGCGTGCGTAGCAGCAGTTGGTGCATTTGTACTGCAGGGAGCACTCTCCCGCATGAAATAGCTCAGTGTTTTTGCCCAGACACCTGTAGGGGGACCGGTGGGCTATTGGCAGCCCTCACCTTCTTGACCCCCTCGGACAGCACGTGGGTGCTGGGCGTGCGGAAGTGGATGTTGAGCACGATGACACAGATCACCACGACCATGGCCACCAGTATCATGCCAAAGAGCAGGAACCTGTGGGCACACACTCAGCCTGGAGCATCCAGGGTGTGGCAGGACATGGCATGGCATGTCAGGGTGATGTGGGGCATGGCGTGGCGTGGTGGGGTGAGGCGAGGTGGGGTGTGGTGGGGAGGAAGGGGGTTACATACTTGCCGATGAGGGGGATGGCTATGGATGTGGCCGGCAGCCGCTTGGAGATGAGGAGCAGGAAGACAGACTGTGCCAGCAACACTGAGATTGCCATTGACGTCTTCTCTCCACCTGAGGGAGCCTGGACTTAGCCGTGACCGCTGGTCCCAGAGGATCCCACTGTGGACCTCGCACCATTGTTCACAATACCATGGTGGCCTAATTAGCATAATAGGCTTTGGAGCTAAAGTGACTGGAATCAAATTCCGGCTCTGACACTTACTGGCTGGGTGACCCTGGGTTTGTAGCCTAACCTCTCTGTGCCTCAGTTTTCTCAACTGTTAGATGTTGAGAGGACCAAGTGGGAGAGTATATTAAATGCTGGTCACTCCTCCTGGAACTGAGTAAGACCTCAAACACCAGCTGTCACCATTGGCCAATGCCCTGCCACTCAGCCCTCCTAAATAGCAGATCTGTGTCCCTCCTGCACAGACAGTACCAGAGTAATACCCCAACTCCTAGCCAGGCCCTGAGCAAACCATGTGGTGGCCACTGTGGTCACGGGTCCAGGGCCCTGCCCTAGCACCCTTTTTCTACGTGCAATGCACCGCTCACCCTGTCTCAAACAGGGGCAGGGCTGGGTGGCATTTGTCTCTGGGACTCGCTGTGCCTGTTCATAGTAAATAGTCCAGAGCTGAGTAAGTGTAGGTGACACGTGCCCTTCTAGAACTGGTAAGAGGGGGGTGCGTATCTCCATACCCTGGTTCTCTAGAGCTCCTATGACCCCCACCCCCATTGACTCAACTACTGATGGCCTCCTGTGTGCCAGACCCACAGCCACACATGGTGACCACGACTGACCTGACTCCTGCTCTGGCTGAGAGGCAGTCTAGGTCCTTGGAAAGTGAGAGGGAGAAGGGGGGTACAGGAGGGACCCTGTTCATTTGGGGGATGTAGGACAGGGTCAAAGAGCCCCCCCCCTCTGGCTGGCAACAAGCCCCTCATGCTGGACCCTGGGCAGTGGTGACCCCCAGGGAGCTCCCAGGAGGAAGTGAGAGGCTGGGCTAGGTGGTCATTGCTCTGGTGACCTTGGGGGTGGGAAGAGGCTGCCTAGGCAGCCTGGGAGCTGGGCCAGCACTGAGGCCAGGTGAGAGGCTCACAGTCGGCTGGCAGGTAGAAGACCAGGTTGATCATGAAGGAGATGAGCACGCAGGGCACCAGGATGTTGATGATGTAGAAGAGTGGCTTTCGGCGAATGATGAGGTAGAAGGTAATGTCCTGGTGGTTGGGACTGTCCAGCGGGGCACTGGGGTCCATGTTGATCCTGGCTGGCCGGTGCACTATCTCCCACTCCCCGTTCTCTGAGGGCAGCACACGGACACCGTGGAGTCAGTCTGGGCAAGGGAGCTAAGGGGGGCCTCGGGGCAGGATGAGGGACTGGTGGAGTGAGCCATCCCCAGGGGCAGCCAGGCCTGTCTGCAGGGCTCTGAGGGGGGCATTCAGAGGAGGGCTCAGGTTTTGTTTGTGGGTCTTTCCCTGGGGATTGGGATGGAGGTTTCCATCTGCAAGGGAGAAATTTTCCTCTGGGATCAGTTTTTTTGTTTTGTTTGTTTTTTCTCTTTGGAAAACATGAAAGCTAAGGCCATATGTGGCTCAAATATGGAGTCTTGGGGATAACAAGGCAGTGAGAGTAAGAACCCCCTCCCCCAAAGTGTGATGGATCAGCAGGACGTGGGTCTCCTCTGATGGACAGGGGTGACCCCATAAAAGATCTGAGCCTGGCCCTAGCTGGTTTGGCTGTATGGATAGAGCATTGGCCTGTGGACTGAAAGGTCCCAGGTTTGATTCTGGTCAAGGGCACATGCCTGGGTTGCGCGGACTTGATCCCCGGTAGGGGGCATGCAGGAGGCAGCCAATCAGTGATTCTCTATCATCATTGATGTTTCTATTTCTCTCTCCCTCTCCCTTCCTCTCTGAAATCAATAATTAATATATAATTAATATATGATAATTAATATATATATAATTAATATATATATACATAAAAAAATCTGAGGGACAGAAAGACTAAGCACCCCCTCACCTGTCAGCCACATCCATCCCCAGGGACCTGCTCAGACGCAGAGGGTCTTCTGGCCTGGGCAGAGGCGGGGGTGGGGCACGGTGCTCCTCTGACTCTGCCTTGGGAACACAGTCCCCCAGCCACACTTCGTTTCCTCTCAGCGTGCTGGATTAGTGTCATGTGAGTGTGTGTGTCAGGTGTGGGTGCACAGACGTGCGTCTTGGGGGTGTCGGTGTGACTGTATGTGTGTCTGTGGGGGAGGTCCTGAGAGGCCTGCCCATCTGCCCACCCACCAGCTGCTGCTCCCAGCACCTGTGAAGCCCTCAGGGTCGATGATGATCCACTCCACCGGGTATGAGCGGCCATCTTCTTCTTCCTGCTTCAGGCTCAGGGTGATCTCCTTGGCCGTGTACTTGAGCGAACTGGAGAGGGCAGTGGTAGAGGGTAGTTCTCAGCCACTGGCTGGAGAAATGCCGCATGGTCAGAGAGGCCACTGGGGGGGAGGGGAGCTCTAATCTGGACAGACCAGAAGCCTCTGTCTGAAGGTGGCCCCTGGCAGGGTGTCCTGGGGGGAGGGGTGGTTGGAGCAGTGGGTGCACCTGAACTTGAGGGAGCAGTTCTGCCAGTCAAAGGGGAAGTAAGTGACGGAGATGGGACAGGAAGAGCGGAAGATGGCAGGTGGCAGCCAGTACACATAGCCTGATGGATAGATCAGCACGTTGCAGGAGTAGGAAATCTTGAAGGAGCCGTCATTGCTGGGGGACAGGGACAAGGGCCACAGTGAGCATGGGCCAGCTTCCAAAGGGCAGGGTTGGGGGAAGCAGAGGAGGGGGGGCAGGTTGGGGCTGGAGGGGGAGGCTCAGGATATTTAAGGAAGGGGGTCGAGTGATGAGGGGAGGCCAGGGAGGGCTGCGGCTCAACTTGTTCTCCAGCACAATCTCTGGGAGCCACAGCATGTCAGGGGGCAGGCGCAGGACGCTGATGTTCCCAAAATCCTTGACATCCCACTGCAGCCGGCTGTCCGTCCAGCCCTGAAGGTGGACAGGAATGTCAGAGGTGGGTTCTGCTATTGTCCTGGCCCCTTCACTCCCCCCAACTTCCCTGAGGGAAGACAGGGCAGGGTCTAGGGCTGTGACAAAAGAGGTTTGGGGAGGTGGGTATGGAGTGGGGACTCGGGTCTGTCATGCAGGGCTGTGTAGGATGCACACTACACAACTAAAGGAACAGTATTTCCATTGTGGATGTAGAAGGTGTATGTCAATGTTATGAACTTCTGGCAGGTGGCAGAGGGTGTTTTCTA
Organism: Myotis myotis; assembly: GCF_014108235.1. NCBI lineage: Eukaryota > Metazoa > Chordata > Mammalia > Chiroptera > Vespertilionidae > Myotis > Myotis myotis. The sequence goes on along the minus strand of NW_023416390.1, from coordinate 31,917,782 downwards.
ATAAAATCAGGATACTGTGACAATTTCCCACAGATGAAGAATCCCAATCCGCCCAAAGGCCCTGTCTGGGCTGGTGGCTGCACTAGGTGGGCAAGGGCAGCTGGCTGGGGTTTCTCTGCAGGCAGAAGCCAGTGTCTCCCGCAGGAAAATGTCTGAGGCAGGCTGGGGATTCCCGAGCAGAAGCGGGCACAGGGGAGCCTAGGCCCTTCACCTCACCGAGCCCTGCTCTGCGTGGGGTGTTCTTACGTGCTCCATCCACACGTTAGTGGTGAGAGTCTCCTCGACTTCTTTCTGTAAGAAAACAGGAGGGCTGTCCCCAGGGTCCTGCACCATTCTTTCAGCTGTGCGCATTCACCAGGCATCTCCTCCTGGCTGCCACCCAGGGGAATCCATGGCAATTGGCCTGACCAAACTCCTACCCCAAACACTCAGGAGTGGGTGGGCAGGCCAGGGAGCAGGGAGGACACAAAGCTTCTGAAGTGTGTCTCGGGTGTGATATGGGGGACATCCCAGAATGACAGCTGGAAGGGAGCGTATTAGCCTGAGGGTCTGGGCGCAGCACAGGGCACAGAGAGAGGAGCTGCTACAGGCCGGCCCTCGGCCTTGAGCTTCCCTCGTGGCCATCCCAGTCCGGGAGAGAGCCAGACCTCAAGGAAACTGTCCCTGCCCTCCAGTCCCCAGCCAAGCCATGGGGAGGCCACTCACCAGAGAAATGAGGTTGGAGAGGGTGAGGGCCAGTGAGACGTCCACGCTGTCCTCTTTGTGAGCCACAGGCCGGAGCTCCTTGTTGTAGCCCTTCTCCTTAAACAGGTACCGGATCAGCCGCTCCTCCTCATTTAGACCCCAGCAGCCTGGGGATAGTTGGGGACAGGACGGGTGCTGGGCAGGGGCCCAGGAGCAGGGCCCTGGTGGTCGGTCCTCCAGGGAGAAATGGCAGTGGGAGTGGGGAGGGGGCCGTGAGGCTGGGGGAGGGACAGGAGGGCCCTGTGCTGTGGGGGAGCTGGGTGGGTGGGATGATGTCCAATCTTACCACACACAACCAGGGTGGCCAGCAGTCCCAGCGTTAACACAGGCCCCTCCATCCTGTCTCACCAAGTAGGTCTTGCATCTGCTCCTCCTGTCCACTGGGCTGGGGAATGTGGGTGAGTGGCAGAGGGGACAGGTGCAGAGTAGGGGTGGAGGAGCTGAGGAAAAAGGCAGCCGGAAATGCAATCTGATACCTCTGTGCTCTGCTGTAGGGCCGAGAACCCGGGGCAGGTGATGAGGGGGTGAGGATAGGAACTGGCTAACAGGGCAGAAGCCCAAGGACATGAGGCAAAGATCCCAGGCTAGGAGTCTCCACAGCTAGCCATGGGGGTGAGGGCTGGGTGGAGGCAATGGACACCGTGGACAATGCTGGTCAGCCACGGATCAGGGAGTGGTGATAAGCAGATCAGCTGCCATTTCTTGAGTGGCAGACAGGTCTGCTCAGATGGGGGCTTAGCAGCCCTGTCCCCTGTCTTTGTGACTTCTGCCAACTGCTTCTGGAGGCTGGGCCTGCCCTGCACGGGCCCCACTCCCAGAGAGCTGATGTCCCCCATCCAGTTTCCATCCCACAGAAGCTCCAGCATTGTCTCCGTACATCATAAATAACATTTATTAAAGCAACTGTGATTTTCTGATGACACATCTGGGAAGACACGTGGGGCCCAGGGCCCAGGACCCCCACACATCTGGGCAACTGCAGCAGTGACAGTTTGTCATTGTGCTCCCTGAACCCTCCCAGGCCCTGGGAGCAGTAGGTCCTAACCAGAGGCTGGGGGTCTAGACATGGCTCATGGCTGTCTGGCTGGAGGAACCTGAGGGCCCAGTGGGTGGTGCCCCTTCCCCCCCAGCTCCTGGCTCTGCCTTGCGCCCATCCAGGCTCCCTGGGGCTCTGCCTTGGCCTGAGCAGCCAAGCGGAAGGCCTGCAGGGCCTGCGCCAGCAACCGTGGAAGGCTTCGAGCCAGTGTGGCTGGCTCCAGGCCCACCAGGCCCCCGAAGACCACATGCTGGTCCCCCAAGCCAGCTCGAACCCAGGCTCGGAAGAGCCCTGTTATCGTCTTGGAGCTCAGATCAGCCAGGACCTGCAGAGGGAGGAGGGTGCTCAGGGGTTCCAATGCTACTCTTGGTCCCCTCCTCCTGGCCCCCCAAACTCTCACCCAAACCCACCCCCTTCCTTTCAACCCCACAATCCTGCACACTTTCTGCTCACATGGACACCCCTAAGCCCCTCTACTTACATCTTCCCTCTCCGCACCACACCTTCATACCCACCCAGTACCCTAGCTCACACACAGCTGCCCTCCCCCCACCTTCCTCTTGTATTCCGACCCCCCAGGCTGTGGGGGTGAAGATCCTCCCTGCTGCTGGGGAGGATCCCGTTCTGTCCCCCTACCAGAGCTGACCCAGGTCTGCCTTCAGAGGCCACTGTGGAGGAGTCTGGGAAGCCTAGAGAACTACCTCCTGGAAGTCCATGGCCAGGCGCTCTGGGGGGACCTGAAGGATCCAGGCATGGGTGTCCTGGAGGGTGGCCAACTTCTGCCGCAGGGGCTCCAGGCCAGGGCAGTCTGCAGGAGAGACACCAGCATGGAGCTGGCATGGGTTCCCACCAGTACCTCAGGACCACCTCCATGCTACAGATGGGGAAACTGAGGCTTAGAGAGGTTAAGTGATAACAAAGTCGATTTTCTGACACTGATGAGGGCACAAAGCCACAAGTAGCCCCAAAGGGTCAGTCCCCTGTTTCAGGGGAGGAGTAGAGCGGGTCTGCTGGTTGCCGCGGGGGAACTGCTTCCCGGTGCAGATTCCAGGAGAATCCCCTCCCGGCCTCCGCCAGCTCTCGGCCTACTCCCCGGGCGACTGTCGGCAGGGGGCGTAATTACCGCGCGTGTCTCCGCGCTGCTCTGGCCTCCGCTTCGGGAATCCGGTCCCTGCAGCCGGGGATCCTGGGAAGACGCAGGATTAGGCGAAAGCCTCTGCCGCCCAGGGGTGGGGCCGGGGCTGGGCTGCCAGGGCTCGGGGTACCTGGGTGCAGCCGCTGCTCGCGGGCGCGGTGCCTGGGAGTCTCCCGGAGCGACGGAGCGGGGCGAGCCGGGGCCGGGGCCTGGCGCCGCATCCCCGGGCTCGGGCCGAACAGCTCCTGGGCGCCCCGCAGCAGCTCCAGCAGCGTGTGCGCCAGCAAGCGCAGCTCTGCGGCCGGGACAAGGGTGCGGTTGGTGATCAGACGTGGGCGAGGCTCCCTGCTCCCCGGCCCAGCACGGGGAACCGGACTGACCGCATCGCCGTCGGCGCTGCAGGCATTGCTGATGCGCTAGGGACACACAGGCGCCCTTGGGTCCTGGGCACAGGCGGGCATAGAAGGCGCAGGGCGGGGTGGCGTCCGCCGGTGGCTCCTCGGGCGGCTCCCAGGCCAGAAGCTCCCTGCAGCTGGGCTCGCGGCTGGAGGGGGCCGCTGTGGAGCGCCGCGGGGGCTTGTTCACCCCCCGCCCCTCTCCCCCCGTATTGGGCCCCCGTCCCGAAGTCCTGCCTCAGAGAGGGGCTTTCCCGACGCCGAAGGGGGCTGGGGGCACGTGGGGAGGACGTGAGCTCGGGCTCGTCCCAGAGCTGTGGGCGGGACTCTGCAGAGGGGACAATAGGAATCCAGCACTCACCGCTCATCTGCTGCTGCAGCCAGTCCCTGAACACGGCCACGCGGGTGTAGACCCCTGGCTTCCCTGGCTCCCCGCATCCGTCCCCCCAGGAGGTGATTCCATACAGGACCTCTCTGGGGCGGGGGTCAGGCTCAGGACAGGTGAGGGGGCCTCCAGAGTCTCCCTGTGGGGACCCGAGCCAAGAGAGAGGGCACTGCATCAACCCCTCGCTCCGACCCCACTTGGCAGCCTTACACCCGCAGGATTAGGCAGCTCTGACTCAACTGGGGTTACCACTCTTGTACCCATTTCAGCCACGAGGACATAGAAGCTCAGAGAAATTAGTGACAGCCTGACCGCAGAAGGAAAGTAGAGAGCGGCCCACCGGCGCCCTCCCATCAACTGGGGCTCGTACCTGGCATGAGTCGATGCCCCCCGCCAGGTAACCGGCACAGAGCATGGTGCTGGGGCGAAGCCCGGGGCCCAGGGCCCTTCGGCAAGTGTCTGCGCTGAGCAGGGGCACACGGGCCTCCCTCAGCGCCTCAGCCTCAGGCCCATCTACAGGAAAGCGGAGGAGTGGGCTCAAGCCTGGAGGGCAGGGGCTCCGTTTTGAGGGTCCCCCCTCCCATGGCACCCCCTTGATTCCTCCCCTTTTGCAAGATCGGGCAGTGTTTTGCGAAGACAGCTAGGGTAGGTCTGATTCGGTACACACTCCCCAGACTTCATCACCCCAGACCCTATTCTCCCAGGGCAAACCCTCGCGGGTCCAGCCCTGCCGGTACCTTCGAAAAGGGCCCCCCAGCCTGCGATGGCGCAGGCGGTGCCAGCAGCGGGCTCCCGGGGTCCCTGGGGCAGACACACGGGGCGCGCCGCCCCTCCCGGGCTCACGGGCGTCCACAGTTGCACCAGGGCAAGGTCGTTGTGAAAGGTCCGCAGGTCAAACTAGGGGGAGAGGGGCGACGCGGGGTCAACGAGGTGTGCGATGGAGATGCTGTTCCAGCTCCGAGGGCCTGGGGGCTGCCCTCTCACCTGGGGGTGGCACAAGATGCGGTTCACCAGCACCTCCTTCACTTGCTCCCCCCGGGGCCCCTCCGCGAGCGTCACCGTCCACAGAAGCTCGTTCGGGGCGCTGCGTGGCGAGCCGCAGGTTCCCTGGAGGCCCTGCTCCCGGCCCACGGGCACCACCCAGCAAGCCCGCAAGCCCAGCTGTTTCCCGTCGGGGGGGCAGGGAGGGCGAGCCTGGGTGAGGCCGCTGCCGCCAGCGGGCTGAAGGCGCGCCCTGGCGGGGAGTCGCGGGCGCCTTGAGGCCGGGAGCTGGGGAGCAGGGCCGCCGCCGCCAGGGAGCAGCAGAGACCGGCCCTCGCGCGTGTCGCCCACCCAACGATCCGGGGTGACCCGGGCTGGTCAGAGGCTTGGGGGCCGGACGTACCCTGCGAAGCAGTGAGCCGCCGTGAGCACCCAGGACGCCGCCACCAGGACGCCGCCACACAGAGGCTGCCCGCTGCGTCGCAGCCGCACCAGCCAGGGCCAGGCCCCGGGCTGCGCTGCGCTGCCCCCTACAATGCGGCCAGCGGCCTGCGTCACATTGACCTTCCCCGGGCGCCTCTCGCCACATGGCCCTGCAAAGATGGACCGACAAGTCCTGGCGTTCTCACCATCGAGGCCGACCTGCTCTCAGCCCTGTCCCCTTGGAACTTTTTTCAGCCTCACCTGGCTCAGGTGGGTCTTGGAGCAGGGGGGCTTGAGGCCTGAGGTGCCCAGGTCCTGCTGAGAAACAGACCATTTGAGCTTTCCTGCCATCCTCCTGGTCTTCCCTCTACCCCAAGCTGTGCCCAGCCCTCTCTCTCCCCTGGGCTCCCTTTCTTTTGTGGCCCCTCCCCCCCCCCCCAATAGCAGTCAGTGCCTGTCTCAGCAGCCACAAACTCACTCTTCACCAAATGAGCTCACACTGTGCCTTCCCTCCTGCCCTTGCACAAGGGGTGCCCCAAGCCTGGCATGCATGCGCTTTCCTCTTAGACCTTCATAAGCCTTGTCCTGTTGCAGCCCCACTCAGTCTCCTCTCCAAGAGGCGTCAAGTCAAGGGAGGGGGTGGGGTGGACAGGAGAACAGTCCCAGGTAGTTGGTGCAAGCTCACCTGTGCAGGGGATGGTGCGGTTGGCACAACTTTGGCACTCACGCAATCTATGCTGGATCTCCATCGCCACTAGATTTACGGCCCACCGGGCGCTCCTCCGGGCGGCCTGCAATGCCTTTGTCCCCTGGGCCGACAAGGCTGCTGGGACATGGGGCACAGTCATGCTTGGTTGGGGAGGAGCTGTGGGCTTGTCCTCCTTGCCCCAGCTCCAAGCCCTGCCTTGGGAGACCCACAGGGAAGCAGGCTGGGCTCCCGGAGCGCTGGGGTGGAATAGGAGGAGACAGAGCCCCAAGGGCCCAGGGCCCAGCACTCAGAGCCAATGGTTCTGGATTCTCAGCCCAATATATCTCTGTAATTCAACTGGGCTGGAATCTTTTTTTTTTTTTTAATCCTCACCTGAGCATATTTTTCCATTGATTTTTCGAGAGAGTGGAACAGAGAGGGAAAGACAGAAATATCGATGTGAGAGAAACACATCGATTGGTTACCTTCTGCATGAGCCCCGACCAGGGCCCGGGCAAGGGAAGAGCCTGCAACCAAGGTACCTGCCCTTGACCACCATCGAATCTGGGACCCTTTGGTCCACAGGCCAACGCTCCATCCACTGAGCCAAACTGGCTAGGGCTGGGCTGGAATCTTTGAAAAGGGCATTTCCTTAAAAACCTTGAAGGAAAAACAGTATCCTGAAGATTCAGATATCACAGAACTCAGATGTATTGACACAAAATGACTATGGTTGAATTGCCCACCTTTAGGCCCAGAGAGCCAAGGGGATGCTCTAGGCTCTGTCCTCCCTGCTAAACTTCCCTGATGCACACCCTCGTTGGCTCCCCTTCCCTTTCCATCCTCATCTTCCCCCTCCCTCTCCTACCTGGGTTCCTCGCCCCTTCTCCCTGCACAGTGGGCAGAAGAAGCCAAAGGTCCTTGTGAATTCAGGTAGCAGGCTCATGTTCCTCTGCCCGGGACCCACTTCCTCTCTGCTCCTCCCTCCTTGGCCGCTCCCTCAGACCACCCCGGGCTCACCTTGCAGGGTGCTGGGGGGCAGGTGCATGTACAGCGGGTGCCCATGGGCAGACCATGGGTCTGGGAGGGGCAGCAGCAGCAGCAGCATAGCCAGCAGCATGGTGATCAGGAGCCGGGGCACTGACCCTGTTCTATTCCCCCCCCCCCCCCCCCGGGGTCCACCCTCCAGGCGCTTATCCTGTGGTGCCTGCCTTTCTGTCCCTGAGCACTGAATTCAAGTCATCTGACCCTATTCTTTTACATCAAAGTTACCATTTCCCTGGTCATCCCTCACCTGGTCCTTAACTCCCGGAGCCCACAGAGGAATGGGGCTTAGGGGGGTATATAGAGGACAGATGGGGGAGGTGCATAGGGGGGGCTAGGGCTGAGGGAGGGCACAGGGTAGTGGGCTCAACCCTCACCTTTGAAGTTTCGTCATCCGGCTCTGAGGCTCTGAGGCCCCTTCCCTCAAAGGAGCCCTTGTTTCTAGGCTCCATCAAAGGGGCCTGGACAGCCCAGAAGAGCTGACGGTTAGGCTGGGGGCCAGGCAGAGGGGGGCTGATGGGCAGTGGCTGGCGCTGTCTCCAAGGCTCAGATGGAGGGTTTCCCATCTGCCTCGATTCCCTGAGGAGTTCACAGCAATGCTGGGGACAGATAATCTTGGGGGAGGTGGGCAGGGGTTGTCTGAGGGTCCTGGGCAGCCCCAGCCCCTGTGGAGGTGCCTGAGCTCCCAGCTCCTCTGCCCCTAATTGCTTGGCAGCATCCCTCCCCAATGTGGCCATTTCTAAAGATGATCAAAGCGCCCTAATTAGTGCCGTGATTGCCTGACTGGGGGTAGTGGGGTGGGAAGAGGCAGAGGCAGGCGGACACTGGAGTAGCCCAGAGAGGAAGGCGGGAGATGAAAGGCCCCACCAGTGGCCCAGTTTGGGGAGGACAGGCCCCAGCAGCTTCTGACGCTCTCCCAGACCTCCCACCCCTGTGCAGGGCCTGCTGGGCCTGTCCAGCATTGTTCTCAGTGGCTATGACCCTGAGCTGGCAGAGGGAGTCTTCTGGAGTCTCACGGGAAGGGCTACAACTAGGCAGCTCTCCTGGGACAGAGTCCCCACCTGATGCCCTTCTGTCCCCCAAAATGTCCTGGGGCCCCCAAAATAATCCTGTCACCCCAGTTCATGCTGGTGACTGCAGGGTGGCTTGGCAGGCCTGGTCCTTTTCCAGAGTGGATTCTGTCCTGACATCTCTCCAGCCCTTGTTCCTTCTGCACAGGTGAACGAGACTCTAATGGGAACCTGCCCCACTTGGTGAGACAGAGGCTCAGACCTGCCGTGATAGGGCTATGGCTGAGGTTCTGGGGTTCCCTGGCCCAGGCAAGCCAGGGGCAGGTGCCCTTCCTCTCTCCCTGCCAAAGAATGGAGGTTTAGGAGAGACCCATACACACTCCCACCCTCACTGCAGCTTCTGAAACTCGACCTGGCCCCAGGGTAGGAAGAAGAGCTTTGCATCAAGCCAGAGAGGGGAGTTTCAATGGACAATTTGCCAGGAGAAGATTCGAACCTGGCGGGTGTTGAAGGCTCAGAATTTGGCTTCATGTTGGGAAGGAAGCTGCCCCTTCCAGTGGGAAAGGAGCCTCGCCCAGCACAGAGAAGTGAAATCGTTTTAAATCTCTATCCCGATGAGATGAGAGTCCCCTATAAGCTGGCGAGAGCCCTTGGCAGTGTGAGCTTGGTCACTTGTCTGCTGTAGGGGAGCAGGGCTTTCTGTCTCCTCCCTGTGGTGTCAGCATCTGGGACAGCCTGACACACTATTTGCTAAACAAATGAAGGCATGAGTGATCAGTACTGGTCACTCATGCTCCAGGGCTGAATTCCCTGCCTCCTGCATGACAACCTCCACCTGCCTAATTTGAGCAGGGGGGGGTGGTGGGGGGGTGGGGGTGGTGGGGGGGTGGGGGGGTAGGGGGGACGCTCCCCTCCCCCATCAGCTCCCTTTCCACACAGCGGTGGCCCTTCTCATCCATGTCCACATCCAGTCTGCTGGGTCCCTTCCTCTCCCTTAGAGTGTGGGTAGGGGGAGAGAGGCGACATTGTCTGGGAAGGCCTGTAAGCACCAACACTTTATTTATTTTAAATACATTTTTTATTGATTTCAGAGAGGAAGAGAGAGATAGAAACATCAATGATGAGAGAGAATCGTTGATTGGCTGCCTCCTGCAAGTCCTTGAGGTTGTGGGATCAAGCCCACAACCCAGGCATGTGCCCTGACCTGGAATCCTGGAACCGAACCACCTGGTTCATAGGTTGATGCTCAACCACTGAGCCCCCTGGTTGGGCGGTACCAGCACTTTACATGGTTATCTCTGAACTTGGGGTAGGAATGTGGCCCCCCAGCCCCAGGTGCAGAGCTGGGGTCTCCTCTCTTCTGCTGTTCCCATGTTATTTCCTTTTTGCCTCCCAGTTTCTTGGACGGAGTGGACAGAAGGACTGTCAGGGTGCAGGAGGGAAGCAGAAGGGACTCCAGAGACTGTTGGTGACATTTGCAGCTTCTGTATTCTTGGCTTCCCCTCCAGGCTCCAGGCTCCTGCCTGGGAGGCGAGCTGCCTTGTCTGCCATATGTTGACCTTCCTGCCCTGGCCCTGCGAGGCCACAAGCTGTCCCACCTCGATCCCTCTCACAGGTGGAGGCAGTCTCCACCTCCACCTCCCACTTCAAGAGGAGGGTGAGAAAGGAGCTTGGACCTTTTCGTTGATGCCTCTGGAAAACCCCAGCAGACTGTGTCAGGAGGCTCCTGTGGGTGAGCCAGCCCCCGGCCTCCCTCTGGCACAGAGCCCGCCCTTGTACTCAGAGGAGGGTGGTGCAGGGACCCTGAGCCTCTGGAAATGGGAAGGAGACCCAGGCACTTGCCATCTAGAGACAGAAGCTGTCTCTCCAGGTCACTACACTTGTCCTCTGGGCGAGGACCTTCCCCTTCCTTCCTCCTCAGAACCCTCCCTCCATCCCAAACCACCCTGACCACACCCAGCCCCACCGGGAATGGGCAAAAGCCAGTGGGTGGGAGATTCACCCAAGAGCTGCGAGGTTGAGCACCACCATGGGCTGGCTCCAGGCTGGGTGTTTTATTTCTTAGGTTGAACCATCTGAAATTACCATTCTTTCTATCAAAATGATCAGATACAGTCAAAATAGCACTGAAACAGTCCTGGCCAGTGGCTCAGTGGTTAGAACATTGGCCCACCACACACCGAGGAGTCTTGGGTTGACTCCTGATCAAGGTGGTTCGGGTTCACTTCCTGCCCTCCGGGTTGGGGTGCAGTGGGAGGCAACCAGCCGATGTATCTCTCTCTCTATCTATCTATCTATCTCTCTCTCTCTCTCTATCTTTCTCTATCTCTATCTCCCCTCCCTCCCTTCCACTCCCACTGATAAGCAATAGAAAAAATATCATATGAGGATTAACGACAACAACAAAGAGCAATGAAACAACTTTATTTAAACATGTCAATATTTATACATTCCAGGAATTACATCTTTTTTCCCATTTAAATACTATAGAAACCTTAGATAAGGAGGGCATATCTAGGCAAATTCTTTCAAATTGAATATGTACAAAATTTTGAATATCACTGTTCAGCCTTGTGATTAAAAGAATCAAACCATCACACAATTCTGCTTGTTGCTTCTCCTTTTTGGTATCTTTTGTCTTTCTTTCTTGTGATCTCTCACCAGTTTTCTATCCTTTTTCTCAATCTTGCTTTCAGCTGGGTTTTTCTGAAACTTGCTAATTTAACGCCTTCAATCTCTACTATAATATTCAAATTTCTCCTTTTCCTACACTATATAGTCTCCCCAATCAATATTTTTATTCTTATTGCTTTCAGACCTTTCTGTCAACATGAGATGATCTTTTTAGGAAACACTGTGTCTTTAATGAAGAGACACTCTCTGGAGTCTCGGTTTCCTTTGGTGTTACTTCCATTTATTTTCTTTTGTTAAAATAAAATTAGATTGAATAAATTATAGCTAAAATATCTATCAGATCCCTATAAGTCTTACAGCAATATTTCTATCAATTTGTCTCTCTGAACTTCTATCTGCATCAACGCAAAAAGAAATTTCTGAAAATGGTGGTAATTCATTAATCATGGCTATTTCTGGCAGGGAGATGTATTTTTATGCTGTTTCACTTTACTGTCTTCTTTGTGCTTTCCCACAATGCTCGAATTATTAACAACCTGCCTGGCTGGTGTGGCTCAATGGTTGAGCACTGATCCATGCACCAAGAGGGTGCTGATTGGATTCTTGGTCAGGGCACATCTGGGTTGTGGATTCCATCCCCAATAGGGGACATGCAGGAGGCAGCAAATGGATGTTTTTCATCAAGTTTCTCTTTCAACAATGTTTCTATCTCTCTCTTCATTTCCCTTCCTCTCTCTAAAAATAATAAACAAACAAACAATCAAATAAATAAAACCAGCAGGGAGTATTTGTACAAATGCAAAACCTGAAGAGAATGAAGGAAATGCAGGGCCTCAAGTAGAAACAGTACAAAGCCTGTTGATGCAATATGTTTCCCAATAAATATTGATGTCAAAGACTGGTTAAATATAGGCAATTTTGTGTGGTTCCATGTACTACAATTTCATATATTATAAAGCTTTATAATAACTGTTTGAGACAGGTGTTATCAGACCCATTTTACAGGTAAGGCCATTGAGGCTCATGGAAGTTGAGTGATATGGCCAAGACCACATCACTAGAAACTAGAGGAGTCAAAAACAATTCTGCCTGTGGCTGAAGGTTGTACCCTTGACCTCCACCCAGACCTGCCTCCTGAGTCCCAGATGCTCCTAAACTGTGCCAACCTGTTGGGTTTTTGAGGGCTCAACACAAAGGTCAAATGTTCTTCTTAAAGGGGTGCCTTGTCCTTAAAGGGGGTGGGGAGAATGGCTGTGCCAAGGCAGGAGAGGGCGAGGTGGAGCAGCTGTGATAGCACCTGGGGCTGGAGGTGGGGGTCTGCAAATGTGAGACAAAGCAGATGGTGAGAGACCAGGGGCCCAGAGGGGTTGAAGCGAGGAGGAAGAGGAGAAACCAGGACCACAGATACCACTAAAGTTCCTCCAGCATCTATGTTGCATTTCAGTTGGCTGTACTTCCCAAGAACCCTGAGGTCTGGGGGGTCAAGTGGGGTGGGGGGTTCAGCCACTCTTTCTGAGTCCAGCTGCCAGGCATGGAGTAGGGGGGAGTGCACACACACTAGGGACTGCTCAGCAAGGCCTCACCACCCTTCAGCTGGGCATATCGGTCTCTGTCCAGAGCTCCAGGTTTCATCACCCGGGGGTCAGCAGAGGCCAGTGGCCAGGGCAGGTGGGGACCAGAGGCAAGGAGTGGAGGATGGAGCCAATATATCCCCTGAGTCAATCATGGCAGTGAGCGAGGCATAAACAAGGTGATTTGCCTGCCTGTAGCCACCCCCTCCTTTACACACACACACACACACACACACACACACACACAGCCCATTTGCAGGGTAATGGCTTTGCGACAGCAGGAATTATCTGCAGCATTAGAGGCAGCCAAGCTGGTTGGGGAGGGGCGGGAGCACAGGCTGGGTCTGGGGGCACTAAAAGAGGAAGCAGGTGCCCATGGGCTAGGACCTGGGCCCCTGGGGATGCCGCAGGGATGAGAGGTGTGGTAGGGACTGCAAAGAGCTTGGTGAGCGCCAGGGCCACATGGACAGCCTCTGTGCCCTGGTTCCCATAGCCCTTTCCTTCCTGCTTCCAAGGCCCAGAAGTAGACAGAGAACCAGGAGCCCTGACTCAGGACCTGAAATCACGGCTGAGCAGCTCCCTCTCCTGTCCTGGCCTTGGGGCTGTATCCTGCTGACAGCCTAGAGGGGCTCAGGGTGACAAAAGCACCAAAGGGAACCCCAGGAGGAGGATGCGTGTTGTGGGTTTGGTGATGGGGGTGGCAGAGTTGGAATTAGTTGATTGTTTCCATCCGTGACTGTTGTGGGAATGAGGGCCGGGTTCCCCAGCAATGCCAGGGAGAAGGGGGTTTGAGAGGGAGCACTCCCCCTTTCCCCAGAACAGGTAACTGAAAAGAGCCACCTGGTGTTCACAAAAGGCCTCTGAAGGCCTGCTTCAGGCCAAAGACCTTCCTTGTCCTTCCTCAGTCAGCTAGCCTTGATAGGGGCAGCAAAGACCCACTAAAGAAAGTGGGGTAAACTGGATCTTCCAGGCTGCTTGGGACCCCGAGGTCGTGGTGATGTGGGGATGGGGCTGATCCCTGGGGCCCCTAGTGTCCCAGCCCAGGGCTCAGCCAGGCCTGGTGTCTGCCGTGGGGGTGCTGGCAAGTCATGCCTGTCAGCCTGACAATACAGCCAGGCTCCGTGACTCTGGCAGCAGCAGAGCATCCTGCCCACCTGCAGGCACACCCAGATTGCATTTGCTGAAATAAATTGCTGGAGAAAATAAATCCTGCACACATGATTAATGGGAGACAGGGAGGCAGGCAGCCACCACAAAGCCGCTGGGGACGCTGGAGAACAGAGTGACAGTCGGGCACAAAGCCAGCACAGCCGTGGGCTTCTAGGAAGGGGCTCTTGCCACTTCACAGCTGCTGGAGCCACTGTGGCCCTGGTGTTGCTTATAGGGACCTGAGCGTATAAGCCAACAAGGCCCCCAGCTTGGCTCCCTAGTATGGCAGGTGGTGCGGAGGGGGCCAATCTTGAGCCTGGGGTGCCCCTGAACTGGGCCTGACTGCTCCTGGTGATTGGGGATGGGGAAGCCATGGGCCAGACAGGGAAGTGAAGCCAGGGATTCAGGAGGAGCAACAAGGGCTGAGGAGAAAGGATTTCCCTACTGGCCAGCGGTGAGTCCTTGAGCAAATCACTTCCCATCTCTGAGCCTTAGTCTCCTCATTTGTTCAGTGGAGCTAGTTCCAGTGCCTCCCTCAAAAGGAGGTTGACAGGCATAGCTGGCAAAGCTCCTGTAAGGGTGCAGGGCACACAGGGGGCTATCCTAGCCAACAAAGGGGCATTCATTATCTCTGATGTGCCCATGCTGTGCCAGGAGCTTATAGCTGGAGTAGGCAAATGCTGAGAAAATAATGACATACTATAAATCATTGCTATTTCTGGGGTGATACAGGGAGAGGGGTTATAGTCTGGGGGTCAAGGTAGGCCTCCTGAGGGCACAGAATACAACTGGATGTGTGGGAAAATCCAAAAGTTAGGCAGTACACTCAGTTGGCAAGGTGCTGAGAAAGAATCTCATCACTGCTGGGGGAGTGCCCAGTGGCTCAAGCGCCATGCAGGGAAATTTGCATACCTGCTGAATGCCTACCTGGATTATAAACACTCTCATTCTCTAACTAGTACTCCCATTCAGGGCATTTTATTCTACTGTGCTGTATAAAAGCATGCTTGTGAAATGATGGATATACAAAGATGTTCACTGCAACATTGTTAGTAAGAGTGAAAAAGGAGCAGCCACCCAGTTACTCATCAAGAAAGAACTGAGCCCTAGCTGGGTAGCTCAGCTGGTTAGAGCATCATTCCAATACACCAAGGCTTTGGGTTTGATTCCTGGTCAGGGCACATGCAAGAATCAACCAATGAATGCATAAACAAGTGGGACAACAAATCGATGTCTCTCTCAAATTAATAAAAATAAATAAATAAAAAGAGAGAACTGAATTAAGTGAACTGTATACAGACAGACAATGGAATACTATGCAGCTGTAAAAAAGGAACAAGGACTTTGCTTATGAAATGGGTGTCAAGATAGATTTAGTGAAAACAAAATGCAGAGCAGTGTACACAGTCTACTACCTTTTCAGGAAGAAAGGAGAAAAAGCAGAAGCATAGATTCTTATTTTCTTTAGAAAACGACACCAGAAATGAATAAAAGTGGCCTCTTGGAGATATGTGGAAGGATGGGGGTAGGAAATCAAGTGAATGGGGACAGGGTGGCAAGAAGATTTTTTATTTTGGATGTATTTTCTACTAAATTGAAAAAAAATATGTATTGATTTTACACAGAGAGAGAAACATCAATTTGTTGTTCCACTTATTTATGCGTTCATTGGTTGCTTCTTGTATGCGCCCTGACGGGGACTGAACCCACAACCTTGGTGTATGGGGATGATGCTCTAACCAAATTAGCTACATGGTCAGGGCCTAAATTAAAATATATATATATATATATATATATATATATATATATATATATATATATATATATATATAATTTTGTTTCTTCCTGGGGGGGCAAGGGCTCCATGAAGGAGCCAGAAGCACAGGGTTGGGGAGTTGGTTAAAGTTACTAATTGATTCCAGGCCTGCCCTCAAGCTGGGTGGCCCGGGAATACTTATTTAAGCGCTGACCCATTCTGAAGGAACCAGATTCGGGAACAGTAGTTCATGAACTTTCAGGGATCAGAGGGTCAGGAGAAGTGACTTCCTCCAGGTGTGGTCCCAATCAACCTCAGACTCAGGGCTAGGTGCTTGCAGGAAGGCCGAGGGCTCCACAAGGGGCCTGAGGGAGGGACCCAGCAGAGGATCTCAGACGCTGCTAGAGCAGCAGCTGGGAGAGAGTATCTGGTGGGACACCCGCCACGCGGTGGTGGTGGGAACGGGGTGGGGGGTGGGGGGGTGAGGGGGCGGGGGCGGGGGGGGTGGGTCAGGAGAGAGAGAGGTGCACGTTCTGGGGCTGCACAGCACACCCTCCCCTTCTGACCCGAGGAGGCCCCTCCTCCCCACGGAGCAGGCCTAGCGGGGCTGGGGCCATGAGGATCAAGCAGGCGTGGGGCGCCTCCTGGTGGCGCTCAGTGAGACGCAGGCCTTGAAGGTCCGGGAAGGCACGGGTTTAGTCTTCAGGGAGGCATGGGGGACTAAGTAAAATATAGGGTTGCCCAGTTGGGACAAGGGATTCGAACCGGGCGATTCAGAGGGAGATCTTAGGACCGTTGAAGGAAGATCTTGGTGACTGGCTCCCCCCAGTTACCGGCCTCCCCACCAATCCCCACACCCACCCACAATGGGCTTTGAGAGTCTGTTTCAGAAGCACCGCCCCATGGCGACCCTCCCTGTCCCCAGCAGGACACAGCCTATTCCGTGTGTCCTTCTGGGCTTCTGGGCTTCTGGGAGTGAGTCTCCTGCGTTTTCTGCCCCACCATGATCTCCCACCCTGCCCCCTCTTTCCCAAGGCAGCCCCTTTGTTTTCTGAATGGCCCTCACCCTGTTCAAGCCACAACAGGGGGCAGCTTTGGCACTTGTGTGACCCTGCCTGAGAAAAGTGGAACCAACTACATAATCTGCAGGGTCCCTTGTTCAACAATTATTAAGAATGTCAAGATGGCAACGACAGGGAGATAAACCAAGCAGGTGTCTGAGCTGGGCATCCAAGAACCTGAGAGGGACCCGAGGCCAGGGCAGCAGGCCAAGGAGGTGCTGGAGGGAGGGGGTGCTGAGGGTCTGGGTCACTGGGCTGCTGGCCTTTACTCCTGACAAGAGACTCT
This sequence comes from Myotis myotis, assembly GCF_014108235.1. Taxonomy (NCBI): domain Eukaryota; kingdom Metazoa; phylum Chordata; class Mammalia; order Chiroptera; family Vespertilionidae; genus Myotis; species Myotis myotis. The sequence continues at coordinate 31,901,484 of NW_023416390.1, read as the reverse complement.
GGGCCTGGGATTTGCCCCCCGCCCCATCTTTGTGTCTGAGTATTTCTACTCTGGGAGGCTCCCAGGCCTTTCCCGTTCCAGACCTTTCCTATTCCTGCCGCCTGTGCATGAATGCACACACACGTGGTCGGGGAGGTCCTTAGAACAGCGGCTGGGGCATTGGAGCAGGCCACTGTGGGCTTTATTAAGTGACTGCATGTATCAGCTTCACTAAGCCTACGGGTGTGTCCATTTTGCAGAAGAGGATCCTGAGGCATGGAGAGGTTGACGGCTAACCGAGGTGAGCCAGGATTCCAGATCTGGGCAAGAGCCACTGGGGAGATTTGCAAATCCCCGGGACAGAGATTTGCTCTAGGTCATCTTGCTTACAGGTCGTGGCTGAGACCGAGAGGAAATAATACAACAGTAATTTGTGAAGTTCACGCAACCATTAGCATGTGCCAGGCCTGTTCTAGGCATCCTATAGGTACTGACCCAGGGATCCCTCATAGAAGCTTCATGCAGTAGGGACCACAGTCACCCCACTTTACAGACTGGGACAGCGTGAGGCCCAGGGAGGTCACACAACCTGCTCGGGGTCACACAGCAGAAAGGTGAAACTAGCAGTTGAATCCCAGCAGGCAAGGTCTGCTGTCTGAGCCAATACATGGTGTACCTCTGAGTGTGCCAGAGGAGGCTGAATGTGGTGACAGAGGAGCAGGCTGTCCCACAGTCTGCTTGGGGTTCATCTCCACCCCATTGTGCTCTCTCTTGGCCCATCACCTCTGAGCCACACGGTCTCTAAGTCCTGCCCTGGGCCTGGCCCCATCTGTTTCTCCTCCAGAGCCCCCCACCACAAGCAGCGGTGCAGGAGCTTGCAGCTGGCACTTGCCTTCTGTGATGGTCCCTGTCCTCATTCCCCCTGAGAGGCCTGGCCCCTCTCCTCCTGCCTAGGGAAGGGTGCTGTCCATGTGGCTGGAGGCCCTGCCAGTTGGCCTAAGCCAGTTTCGACAGGGCCACCATCTCCACCCAGTGTCCTCCCCACCCAAGAGGCTCAGGATCAAGTAGAGGAACATCCAAGACCAAAGCCAGCCTTGAAGCCAGGCCTCCAGCCTGGCCCTCCCTGGAGACGGAATCCCCCTTGGTGACCCTACCCTGTGTGAGTAGAGGCATCTTCCCTCTCTCCATCCTCTCCCAGAGTCCTTGTTTGTTTCTCTGCCCCAACTCTCTCTCACTTTGTCCTCTCTCCCTGACACCCCTGTCCCCTCTGTGTCTCTCAGTGAGTCTGTGTCTCTGTCTCTCTGACACCCTCATCCCCTGTGTCTCTCTCCCGCCCTCTGTGCATCTGTGTCTCTTGTTCTCTCTGTGTGTGCCCTCCACCCTGCTTCCCAAGCCCCAGCTCAAATCCCTCCTCCTCTCTCCAGAGGGGGAGCCCGAGCACAATTCTTGTTGTCCAGGCCTAATATCTTAATGCAAGGCCATTACTCACCCAGAGTCCAGGCAGGGCAGGCCTCTCTCCCTCTCGTTTGTCATCCAGAGTGAAGCTTCTGTATTGTTCCTTGGGGATCAGATTAAGGGACTGGCAAGCGGGTGAACAAATCTAGCTGCCAGGGCCAACCCCCTCTTCACTACCTCCCTCCCACCCTAACCTCCCAGGCTCCGGGTCCTTGAACTTTGAGTAGGGAGGTCTGAGGCCTTTGAGTCCTGTTTCTGCTTCTGCTCCTCCTCAAAGTGCCCAGCAAGGGGGAAGGGGTAGCAGGAGTGTTTTTCCTATGAGAGTGAGAGAGAGCAAAGGAGCTGGGTCCAGAGTGACCTGGACCCCTGGGGGCTGTGGAGGGTTACTATAAAAGTAGAACAGCCAACAGTATACCTAGTCCTTTGTGTCTGCCAGGCCCTGTTTGAAGCCTTTAACCTGTATTCACTCATTTAATCCTTACAGCAACCCTATGAGATAGGCACTATTTTTGTTGTTGTTGTGAATCCTCACCCAAGGATATTTTTTTCCATTTTTTTTCTTTTTAGAGAGAGAATGGAAGGAAGGGGAAGAGACAGAGAGAAACATCGATGTAAGAAAGATACATTGATTGGTTGCCTACTGCGCATGCCTTGACCAAACTCGAACCTGGGACCCTTCAGTCTGTAGGCCAACACTCCAACCACTGAGAAAACTAGTTAGGGCAGCAAGCACTATTTTTATCCTCATTTTAGAGGGGTTCAGAGAGGCTAAGTGACTTGTCTAAAGTCACACAACTAGTGAAATCTGTGTTAGGCATAGTGCTTTGCATCTTTGTTAATTTTCTCAATACAATATCTGTGGGAGAGGGGCTAGTATCAGCCTTTTCTTACAGATGAGAAAACTGAGGTTTTGCCCAGATCCAGAGCTTTCCCTTTCTCTTGTTTCCCAGGAAGAGGCTCAGCTCTGCTGTCTGCAGAGCAGGCATGGTTGCAACCAATTTGGGGGAAGCAGGAGTGTGAGGCTCCCTGGCCTGACCTATCTGCCCCTCAGCCCCATCTTTGGGGTCACATCCTCCACCAGGGCTCTTGGTTTGCAGAGGCAGTGTCCAGGATAACCCACCATCATCACACTTCTTTCAGGTCTTGTCACTGAGCAGCTGCCACCTGGAACCCAGGATCTGGAACCCAGACCCCAGAGCTGAAAGCTGAATGCTACTCCATGGGAGGGGCAGAGAAGAGGCTGTGAGCTCACCTGGAGCCTTCTCACTGCTGCCTGGACACCAACTCTTTCCACATCAGCCCAGTTCCCATAGTAACCACTGGCTTGTTGTCTCCTAGCAACTGAGTGGTCCTCAGAGGGGGAGGCAGAGCACTGGAGAGTGGCTGACATTTGAGGCCAGAGAACTTGGGTTCAAATCCCAGCTATGCTATGTCATAGCTGTGAAATCTTTGGCAAGTCACTTAACCTCTCTGAACCTCTGCATTTCCATCAGTGTAATGGGGATGATAATGTTCAAAGATTAAGCATTTTGGGTTATGTTGTCAATCTGTGTAACATGAAGGACTATGCAAAGGTGTGGAATTAATGTGAGTGGGGCATCGTTGGGCCTGGGTAGGAGCAGAGGAAGGTAAACCCTGGGTTCCAGGTGGGCACCCTGGTATGAGTGGGCCTCCTCATTATGAGGGACCCCAGCCTTGTCCACCTGGCAGCCCCATCCAGATTCCTTGGCCCTTCAAATTTCCCAGTCCTCAATGTGGTGCCTTCTGTCATCCAATACCCATGGATCCTTCCAGAGAAACCACACCCCATAGCAGCTCTGCCTCCCCTTCTAAAACTGCAATGAATTGGCTACCAGAATCCATAAATCCTAAGCCCTTTACATACACCATTTAATGGTACCCCATGCGATAGGTTCCTCTTATCATTTCCCAGTGTCAGGTGAGGAAACGGGCGCAGAGAGGTTACATGCTAAGGCCTCAGCGCACAGAGGAAGAGCTGTGGGTGGAACCTGAGTCTGCCTGACAGCTTGACATCGTCCCGTGCTGTGTCTGATGAGTTAGAGGGAAAGAGTGGCGAGGGAGGGGTGACCCAAGGATGGAGGTGGGGGAGAGGGAGAGACTCAGATCCGAGGACCGACCCTGCAGGGCAGGCCCAGGAGCGCCCGAAAGGGACACAGGGCCAGAGACAGGATGGAGAGCCAGCCAAAGCGCGGGGCGGGAGGGAACCTCCAGGGCGGGCTAACTCCTCCTGAGTGGCGGCTCCTCATCCTGGGCCCCCCAGGGATGCGCTCCGGGGGGGGGGGGGCGGCGAGGGGCCGCCGCGGGGTGGGTTCGGGAATTAGCCGCTTTCCTCAGCACCGTCGGGCGGAGGCGAGGATAGAGGGAACCGGGCAGGTGCAAGGAGAGGGGGAGCCGGCGGCCCGAGGGCTCTGGGGCAGGGGCGGGCCGTGTCCGCAGGGGGCTGGGCTGCAGTCAGCCGCTCAGTTCCCCCGGCGGGCGCCAGGCGCTCGGTCTCTGTCCTCGCGGGGTTGGGGGTTGGGGGAGCTGAGCGGGACACAGACCAGTATTCCCGAGAAAGCTCGGTCCCCCGCCCCATTCTCGGTGAGCCCCGCCCCACGCCGCCCTCCAGGCTGAGCACCCATCCCGGGCCGGGCCGAGGTCGCTGCCGCAGCCTGAGCGGCTGATTCAATTAACTAATTCCCGACAAGACAGACTTGCAATTCCGCAGCGCCTGCGGGTGGGGGAGAGGGAGCGCCCGCGGCGGGGGCAGGGCGGTGACGTCACAGCGAGGCCACTGACGTCCTGGGCGTCGGGCCAGGAGTCCCGCAGCCACCAGGCCCGCCCCGCCCTCTGCAGTGAGTGTGGGCTTAAGAGTGTGTGCGCCCCCGCCCGTGTGTGCGTGTGCACACCTGTGTGTCCGTGCGCGGCCCCTGTGGGGACCTTCTGGGTCTCGAAAGTCTCCACTGGGTCCGGATTTGGCCCAATTAGGGTGAGTCCTAAAAGTGACCTCCCCCTCTTCTCGTCCCAGCCCTCCTCTCTCCTCCGGGCCCTCTGAATTTGCCCCCCCCCCCCCCCCCCCCGCCCTGGCCCGGTGTCTCTTGCCTTGGTGGGGCTTTCTGGGTGTGCGTGCACAGCGAGGCACATGCGTGTGCACACACACCCAGGCATGCACACACAGTGTGCACACAGACCTACCTGGGCACTCAGATATATGTCCACAGGATGCATACTTCCAGATGCACACGGCAGTGCCAGGTGCACACAGAGCAGTGCCTCCCAGCCTCACACTCACACACATGCATCCACAGTGCACGTACATGCAGCTCTTCCACCTCCATACCCCCCTCCCTGGCTTCAGCCCCTCCTCTGCTCCCAGGCCTCCTGAGGGGGCCGGGGAAGGGGCAGCAGAGGGGGAAGGGAGGCCTTGTCAAGGACACCAGCAAGGAAAGGGAAAAAAATGAAGTGGAAGAAATAAAATCAAAAGGCTTTTAAGGCTGCTCTCCCCAAGTAGTTGATGTCTTGGCTGCGACTGCCAGCAATGAAATATTGTGCTCTCTGATCGCTTAATGCACGGAGTTCTGCAGCCCCTCCCCCAGCCCAGAGGTAGTCCCCTCCCGTGCCCCTCCCTTCCCTGTTTTCCCTGGCAGATCTGCCTCCTTGCTCCCAGAGGGCCCAGCATATATGGTGGAGGGCACAGCTGATATCCACTCCCAGCCTGGTACTGATGCCAGGAAAGGGTGCCCCACAGCTGGCATGGGATCCCCAGCCCACAGCCTGGGCAGGAGGGGAGAGCTCAGCCTGGCAGTTGTGCTGCTCTGGGCTTTCCCTGCAGAGATGCTGGGACTGGGGTCTCCAAGCTGAGACACCTTCAAGCAGGAGGGGAAGGACATGTGTGCTGGACAGGGGTCCCCCGGTGCTGGAGAGGCCCAGGCTCTGGGAGATGATGGGGGGGACAGGGAGGTAGATGGGGGTGATCCTGGCCTAATTCTCAGTCTTTAATTAAAAACTGAGCTCAGCTATGGTTAAAAGGCCTGGCTTTCTGCCTCGGCCCACATTCCAGCTCCATCACTTCCTAGCTGTGACCTTGGGCCAGCTCCCAGCTCCGTGCCTGAGTTCCACACCAGGAAGGATCAAGCAAATAATAGAACTGGTATCATAGGGTTATTGGAGGATTAAAATGGAAAATATATGCAAAGTGCTTAGCGCAGGGCCTGTGCGCGGTGAGGGTGGGCATAAGTGGGGCTAATTATCTCTGTAATCTCCCCACTGTTCCACCCCCCTTGCCCAGGACTTGGAGGGGCAGCTGGGAGCAGCCTAGGAGACGGGCTGCCTGCTGACCCCTTCTCTTTCTCCTCCTCTTCCTCCTCCTCTCTCATCCTTGCTTACAGACCTCTCCCTGCCCCCAGGCAACTGTTCGCTGTGCCTTTCTGTCAGGGTGGCCAAATTGGCTAAATCTCCGTAATGCTAAAAAATTGGCCCATTAGTTGGCAGGGAACATTGAAGGGGGGAGAGGGGGGCGGGGAGAACTGTGTGCATTTCTGCCACAGATGTGCAAGGAAGGGGGGCCAGAGGGAGGGGCTGCAGGGTGCATGCCTGTGTGCGTGTGCGTGTGTGTGTGTGTGTGTGTGTGTTTGCACGCGCTCATGCGGGAGCCCTAAGGCCCCACTACATGCAGACCTGCTGCTGGGGGCTTTCACAGCATCACCTCATATGAACCCCACAATGGCCCTGAGGGGTTGGCCCTGTGATTATTTCCATGATACAGACGAGGAAACGGAGGCTCAGGGACAAGAAGGGCTTGGGATCCCACTGGCCTCCCTGGAGCCTCCTTCCCAGGTGTGCCAGGACCCCCAAATACCCCAGGAGCCATGTTCCTGAAGTCTCTTCCCTCTGTCCTGCCACTGGTCTGCCCCCTGGGGGTTTCTCACTGCACTGGGGCACCTGGTCAGGGAGTTCATTTTGTTGGGATCAGCCATGCCCAGTTACTCCTCCGTGGAGACAAATGAGGTGTGGGAAGGAGGTCAGTAGGTGCCTGGAGGAGGATGGGGAGGGAGCTCAGGGCTTCAGGCTGGCCCCAGCCTTCCCTCCTGGGGGTGTTGAGATGAGGATTGCCCACCTGGGTCATTCCCCAGCTAAGGCCTGGTCATGGGACCAGGTGCTCTCCTGCCCTCCTTGTGCATGCTCTCAGATAGACCTCATTGTCTTCCATTTTTGGATGAGGAAACTGAGGCTTAAAGAGGCCAGTGACCTGTTCACAGCTAGGAAAGCGTGCTGAGATTTAATCCAGGTTACAGAGACCAAGGTTTTAATCCTTTAGCTCCACTGTTGGCATTCTGTTAGGGGACAATTTAAATCCTGAAAATCTTTTCATTCATTCTTTTATTCCATAAATATTAATTACGTCCTAATGCCAGCACCATGCACTGGGGATACACAATGAATAAGACCCTTCTCTGCCCCCAGTCACAGCTGCTGCAGGCAGCTGAGACTGTCTCTATGCCATTCCTGCAGACCCAGAGAGTCCCTGGCCACCTCTTCCTCCCCCGTTGGCTGGATCTACTTACATATGGACACCAGTGCACAGCGCTACATGGACCCAGGGGTCACCTTTCTGCTCTTGAGAGGCCGAGGCACCTGCTAGTGGACCTCAGGACCCTTCTGGCCCTTCCTCTACGGTCCCCAGCCTCCCATCTCCCATCCCCATCAGACCTCAGGAGGAGTGGCAGGCTACCTGGCTGATCCCTGAGTTTATGACTGCCCTCTTGGCCCCTGTGTGAGCAAGACATCAAAGCCAATGCACTGGCCTGAAGGGAGGGAGGCCGGTGGGCAGGGATTCTTCTCTCTTGGTCACGATCTAGTCCTGTGTCCTGAGACATCACCAAGGGCCCCATGGGGCTGCTGTATGTCTTGCACTCCAGGGCTGCCACCTCCCTGCCCTGCGCCCCCAACCTGACTACCCATCCTCAGCTTGGCTACTATTCACAAGAGGTGAACGAGCCCCCAGAGCCAGCCATTGCCCAGAAAATGAGGGAACACTGGGGGAGATGGGGCAGCCTGGCCTTTGTCAGGCTAGAGACATAAAGGCTCCTGTTGACCATTTTCCCACTGCAACCCTGGCAAAGTTCATCCAGAGGGGAGACTTGGGATAAGACAGCCATCAGCAGGGCAGCAAGATGGCCAGCTGCTGCTGCTGGGTTCTCAGGAAGCTGGGCCTGGAGGACGGGTACCTCAGATTGGTAAATCCTGAGTAGATCCAGTGTCTCTTTTTTTCCCATGTCCTCTGGCTTGATTCCTCAGGCTCCTTGACTGAGAGGTAGTGAAGTGTAGTGGTTATGACTTAGGCTCTGGTATCAGGCAGTTTAGGTTTAAGTACTCCCTTTGCTACTTCCTGGCTCTGTGGCTTTGGGCAAGCTCCTTCACTATAAGCCGTGGTTTCCCCATCTGTAAAATGGAAGGATAATTCTGGCACCTGCTTCCTGGGCATTGTGAGGGTTCAATGAGATAAAATTCCTGTTGTCTTAGAACAGTGCCTGGTACAGTGTGAATCCTGATGGCAATGATGGTGATGACAATGGTGGTTTTGGTGAAAATGATGATGATATGATCATTGCAAAAGTGATGGTCATAATTTGATGATAGCAATGATGGTAGATGGAGATGATGTTGAATTTGACTAAAATGACTGTAGAGAAGGTGGTGATGATGATCTTAATTGTGATGGTGATGATCATGGTGATAAAGGTGGTGGTGGTGCTAATGACTTTCATGAAAATTAATATAATGATGATGATGATGATGATGATGGCAAATTTGGAGAAAATAATAATGACAACAGAGAAAGTGATGGTGATGATGCTGATGGTGATATGGTGGATGTTGGTAGTGGGGATAAGGATGATGAAAAGAATGGGGTGATGCAACTCCTGGCTCAAATGAGGGGAGAGAACAGAGAGAAAGGGGTGCAAAGCACAGAGGTGCTTTTACCTGCTCCAGCCAGCAAGACCCAGCTTCTGGTAGCCCCCTTCCCCGGCCAGCCCAGGAAAAGGTCGGGGTCTTGCTCCTTTCCAGCCCGACTCTGGCTAGGATTAGTCCAGGCTCTGGTCTGGCCATGGTCTCTCTCTTTAAAAATTTTTTTAAAAAATTGATTTCAGAGAAGAAGGGAAAGGTAGAGAGAGATAGAAACATCAATGATGAGGGAGAATCATTGATCGGCTGCCTCCTGCACGTCCCACACTAGGGATTGAGTCCACAACCAGGCATGTGTCCTGACTGGGAATCAAACCATGACCTCCTGGTTCATAGGTTGTCGCTCAACCACTGAGCCACGCTGGCTGGGCTGGCCATGGTCTCTTGGTCCCACCCAGGCCTCTAGGGAACATCCACAGTTCCTGATGGACAGGGGCAACTCTAGGTCTCCTGGTCCATTGAACCCATCAGCAGCTGACCGTGGGGACCAGAGCGTGAGGGTAGGGCTGTGGAACTCTGGCAGGCTCTGCAGTGGGGGACAGTTATGTGGGCTGGAGTGGGCAGGTTGACACAGTGCTTCTGAGTTTGGGGTCACCAGTTCCAATCCAGTTCCACCATTGACAAGCTGGGGCTCTTGGCTATTTCTTCCTCTCTGATTCTCAGCTTCATCACTGTCCTGACACATGGGATGATAATGGCATCTCCCTGGTGGTAGTTATTTTTGAAACAATCATAAGTTGGGAGCTCAGGAAAACACCTGGGATGTGGAAGGCACTTGGAGATGTTAGTGACTCCATTCTTATGACTTTTGTTGGCTCTGATGGACTGCACTTATCCTGGCCAGGGCCACACTATGTACTCATGGGCTGGGCTGGGGACCCTTGCCACTGGGCCTTCTGGCAGGCAGACCAGGTTGGCAGGCTGGGCTCAGCTGCTCCACCTCCCCATCCTTCCCTGTGCCAGGCTGTGTGGCCCTGCAATGCCCCCACCTCCCAGCCTCCCCCTGTGCCCTCTCCACAGGCTGGTGAGGGCTCTGACGTGTGAAATAAAAAGGGATTTTAATTACCTCTCAGCAAAACAGCAATTAGAGAGAATCACAGCAAAACAGCGGTCCCCTCCTCCATTCCCCCCTCCAGGTCTGCCTCTCCCCTTCATCTCCAGCCTCCACCCAGATCTGAGGGAGTCCTCCAATTCAGCTCAGGCTCCCTGCACCCCACGTCTGGACATGAGGTGGTCTGTGTTAGGGACAGGGCACGGGGTGCAAAGGGCAGTGCAGGGAACACCCCCTGGTCGCTCAGATGGAGCCTCCCTGTGTGTCCATACCTTGGAGACAGCCAGTAACCATCTCTGTGTGTGCCCTGGAATTCGCCCATCCTGTGTGGGTGTGTGGCTAGCATGTGTGAACACCGTGTGTGCATGCAAGCATGCCTGTTACCTGGGGCAGTGCAACCCTCCGGATGAGCCTGCTGTGCTGGGAAAGCTGCACTGTTTCCAACAGGCTTTTACGATAATTGCCTGTGACCCTGAGTGGTAGCTCTATGTCCACTGGCTGCCCCGCCCGGGGCCCCCGCTGCCATTGGTCACTTCTCTGTCCATGCACTCAGCCTGGGGCACCTGTGCTGTACTTGGGGAGGGGGCCAGGGAGGGCAGGGTGGAGGTGTCCCCACAGGTGGCCTGAGGCTGGGGGTGGCAGGTGGTGGGTGGCTGATTGAAGTGGTAATTGCAGACAGCAGGCTCTCACTAATGCATGTTATGATTAAGCCCCATTACTGAGGGAGGCAGCTCAAGCATGGGGGTGGGGGGGATAGGGGAGGCTGACTGTGAACTGTGGGCGGGGGCTGCACAGGGGCTGACTGACAGCCTTTTTCATGGCGGGAGGCGGGGCGCGGGGGGAGGTGGGGAGGGGAGCAGGTGGCCATTGCCAGCTCTGTGGTCCCCTCCCCCTCCAGAGCAGTAGCCAACAGGAGCCTGCCCAGCTGAATGGAGAGCCAGAGCTTAGCAGTAAGAGCGGCACCACCCCTAACATACACACCCACCTCTGGACAAAGGCCTGAAAGCCCCTATTGGATTCTCTAAGGGGCCCAGCCCGCTGGGTGAGCAGAAGTTTCCTGACCATTAATCTTGGGATCAGAGGCACCAACCTGATAACTCTAAGCCTCCCAGCCTCAGTGCCAGGGAACATCATGTCCTTGGGTTGCAGAAGCCAGACTGGCTGCAACTAGACAGCTGACATCAGGGACCCCAGTCCCACCTCATCTCATTGGGTATCATGGGTGCCAATCAGATACCCCCAAGGCTCATTGGCTGTGGATGGGCTAGGCCAGAGTCTCCTGGTCCTCTGACATGGGTTCTGGAGTCTGGCCCACCTGTCTATGGGGAACAGACCTCAGCACCCTTCCTTTTGCAGAGGCCCAGAGTGGTTACACAATTTCCCCAAAAACAGTATTTCCCAAATACTGGATCAGAACTTGTGCTAACAGTGATTTTAACTGCTGTGCTGCAAGAATTTTTAAAACATGCAATACTATTTAGTCAGGGCATCGACCTCTTTTCCCTTAGAGTCTAAGGCGTAGACTGTCAAATAAAAAAATGGCAACAGACAACACAACAATAGCCATCCAGTGTGAATGAATCAAAATTATACCTTTTTTTTAGGATCAGCAAAAATATATTTTTAGGTGTGCTGCAGAATTTTAGTAATTAGTTTCTATGTGCCATGAGGTGAAAAATATGGAAAATTGCTGCCCTAGAATGCAAGCCAGTTACTGTGTATGACTTTGTGAAACCTCTCAGGGCCTCAGTTGCTGCCTCTGTAAAATGCGGATAATAGTAGGACTGACTCATAGAATTGTTGTGAGGATTAAATAAGACAACTTAGCACTTAAAGCCCAGGACCTGACCCAGAAGTCAGGTACCAGTATTCTTAGCATGGTCTTTGCTCTTCGACCCAGGTCCTCTGGGCAGAAATCTGATAGGCAGAAATGTGATAGGCAGAAATCTAAGGTGCCTCCAAGCTTCCTGGCCCCTGTGTGCACACATACTCTCCCTGTTACCTAATCAACATAAAATCTAGGGATTTCAAGAATGTAATTACTTAGGCCCTTTAAAAGCTGAGTTGTTGTTCGGCTGGTGTGGCTCAGTGGTTGAGCATCAGCCTATGAACCAGGAGGTCACTGTCCAATTCCCGGTCAGGGCACATCCCTGGTTGCGGGCTCATCCCCAGTGTGGGGCATGCAGGAGGCAACCGATCAATGATTCTCTCTCATCATTGATGTTTCTCTCTCTCCTCCTCCCTTCCTCTCTGAAATCAATAAAAATATCTTTAAAAAAAATAAGTAAAATAAAAGGTGACTTGCTTTGGCTGATTGGTGAGAGGAAGACGGACTCCAAGCCGGACCAGGATTTGATTTCAGGGGAAATTTCCCATTGATAACTTTGGAGATGGAGGGACCACAAGGCCAGGGATGTGGTCGGCCTCTACAAGCTGAGAGGTTGACAGCCAGCAAAGAATGGACACGCTGATTCTACAACCAAAGGAGCTGAATTCTGCTACCAACAGTGAGCTTGGAAGAGGAGCCTGAGCCCCAGGAGAGAGCCCAGCCTGAGCCGACCCTGACTTCAGCCCAGTGAGACCCTGAGCAGAGACTCCAAACCCACTGCGCCTGGACTTCTGACCTATAGAAGCTGAGATAATAAATGTGTGCTGCCGAAAGTTGCTAAGTTTGTGGTGATTGGATACACAGCCCTGGAAAAGTAATAATCCTCTTTGGTAGTTCTGTTGGAAGGCCCAGAGACATCCTGCCAGGAGGGGAGCTTGGTGCCAGGCTGAGGGCAGCCCCAGGTGAGGCTGGCACTCAGAAGAGTGGCTGTGCACCAGCTGCTGGTTCCTCTTCAAGGGGCAGAGGGGAGTGCAGAGACTTGGCAGCCATGCTTCCTGCTCAGGGCCAGCCAGGAGCTGGGCCCCTGGCATCCTTGTGCCTGTCTCAAACCTGACCCATCAGTGCCTCCACAGGATGTCTGTGGGAACCTACCACCCCAGCCCCCCAAACCTGGGGCAGGCTGGCAGTAGGCAGAGGTGGGCATGGAGATTCACAGTGACACATAGCGTTGGATGGGACCTCTAAATGGGGTGTTCTTGTCCTCTCTCCCACAGTTCCACCTTGAGGACTCTCTGACAACGCTCCCCTCTAAAACAAAGTGTAGAAGAAGGCTCCACCCAGGGCCAGGCCCCCCCCCCCCCCCCCCCCGCGTCCCTCTGAATTCTTCTGTCCCCTCCCCTCTGCAGCCCTGCTCTCTCTTTTACAAGGGACAATTAGTGGCCTCAGCTTTAATTAGCTAACGATCCCCTTCAGCTCCAATCACTTGAAATGATGATGGAGTGCTGGGGGAGGGGACCTCCCAGTGACCCTGGGAGGCCAGGAAGAGGCCCACCCTTTAGATCCCAAGCCTCCCCCCTCCCTTGTAGTCCCAGGCAGAGGCCAGTGGTGACCCTGATAGGAAGGGGTCCACCTTCCTATATCTGGCCAGCCCCTGTGGCTTTATTTGCATCTTGCATTAGGAGCTGCGCAGCCTGTCATGGCCTGTCCATCAAACAGTGAGCCCAAGGGGCCTGGCTGTCAGAGCTAGAGGCCCTCAGGCCTCAGACTCTCCGCCCCTTGACCTCCCTACCCCCTGTGGCCACCACCCTGCATTGGCTCTGTCAATCTGGCCCCATCCTCAACTGCTTTGTGTTTGAGGCCTGGTCACTCTGGTTGGACAAGAAGAACAGGGCAATGGAAAAATCTGGGTCCCAAAGGAGCTGAGAAAGAGCGAGACCATGAAAATACCAAGTTACAAGCTAACGTTAGGTGGGGATGAATGCAGTATAGGATGTACCCTGAGTAACAGAGAGAAAACAACTGGGCATTTCAGACAGAGGATCCAGGCAGGGTCCTTGGAGGCGGAGACATCTGGAATGGAGGTCAAGGCCCAAGTGTAGGCCCTGGGATTCCCTCTGAGGTCTCTGGGCAAAGCCAGCCTTGGCACCTGCGTGCCTTCCCTCCCCCCAGATTCATAATCCCCAATACAACTCCTGGGCTGAGGTCATAGCCGGCCTCCTGGCTCAGTGTTGCTTTCACTTGGGTTCCGAGTGCCTTGCCTGTCCCCCTGCAGGCCTGTCCTTTCAGCTCCCAGCTCATAGTGTGCATGTCCCTGAGACCCTAAGTGCAACAGACATGGGCTCAAATCTCAGCTTCAGTGCTAGTGAGCAGGGTGAACTTGGGCAACTTTCTTTCCTTCTCTGGACCTCAGTTTCCTCCTGTGTAAATTGGGCAACAAGGCCCCCTCGGGGGGAAGATGTTACTGGGAGACTCAGTGTGGCGAAACAGGTAGAGAGCTTGGCACAGAACATGGCACTGAGGAGGTGCCCCACGCATGTCATTGTGGGGGTTCTGCCCATGCTGTGGGAAGCCGGTTCACATGGGAGTGGGGCCTGCTCCATCCAGCCCATAGGGGTGCACATGTCTCCCTGAAGGGAGAGGCCCTCAAACAGGCTCCTTGGATGGGACCTGTGCAGCCGTAGGACTATCAGGGCATTCTGGAAGCTTGACGGACCTAAGGAGGGCAGGAAGGATGGGAATGAGGCATTTAGGCAAAAGGGGCTGAGGGCTTGAACAAAGGCACAGAGGCAAGGATACAATCCCTGTGAAGAGGAGGGACATTCAGGAGAGTAAGTCAGGTGGCTGGAAAAGGGTCTACAGCCAGACAGAGGAGACCTCGGAAGCCATGAGGAGGGGTCACAGAGGGTGTGGGGCAGGAATGGGCAGGATGCAGCAATACCCAGGGGGCAAGAGGAAGAGACCTCCTTCCTCCAGTAAGGATGAGAGGACTAAGGGCTAGAACTGAAAGAGGATGGAGGGAGGAAGGGGATGAAGCGAGAAGCCTTTCTAAGTCTGAGAGGTCAGGACTTGGTCCTCATATACTGAAGGAGAAAGAGGAGAGTAAGTGAAAGATGAGCTGGAGTGCAGCGAGCTTCTGGTGCAGGTGGGCACAGGTGGAGGGAGCTTCTGGTGCAGGTGGGCACAGGTGGAGGGAGCTTCTGGTGCAGGTGGGCACAGGTGGAGGGAACTTCTGGTGCAGGTGGGCACAGGTGGAGAGCTTCTGGTGCAGGTGGATACAGGTGCAATCTGGGGTCAGAGGGCAGACTCAGGAGTCATGGCCCTCACCTGGGCACAGCCTCCAGGGAATGGAGAGGTGGCCAGAGGGAGGTGAGAGACAGAATACTAGCTAAGGCCTCAGGATTTGGAGACCAGACAGGTGTGATCAAGACCTGTGTCCCTTAGTTAGGGACAGTGATGCTGAGGACTTCTGTGTGGGAAATGCTGGTTTAAGCCTGTGGGCACAAGGCACTAAACTGTATGTATGTATGTATTTATGTATGTATTTATGTATGTATTTATGTATGTATGTATGTATGTATGTATGTATTTATTTATAAAAAAGAGATACCTGCAAGGCCCCAGATGCTCACCTGAAGTGGTCACAGAGTTTATCTCAACTAACCTTGGGAAGGTCTGGAGGGGGACATGTGTGGAGGGCCTTCGCATCTGCCCTCTACATACCTTTGTAGTTTAAATCTTTTTGAATAAGATTGTGTTTATGTATTTCTTGTATGAAATAAAAACCTGATCTAGAGGTTAGTGGGTGACTTCAGAGGAATGTGTACTCAAAGGGATGGAATCTACCATAGGGTAGGAGAGTGAAACTGTCGGGGAGCAGGAGAGGGGAGGCATGACCCCCTCTTGTCCTCTGATGGACCCCAGGGCCAAGAGGAAGTGTGTGTAGGTGGGGTTGCTGCACCTGGTGCAAGGCCTGGCCCTGGGGGATACTTCACACAGGAACTCCATAAGCCGACCCCTGCTGTGTGAGATTAATCCATGTCTATCAGATACTTTGCCTGTGCCAGGCTCTGGGCTACACAGCTCATTAAGATGCAGGAAGTGTGGTAGGGGTCCAGGAAGGGCAAGTTTGCAGCCTACGGAGGCTTCATCGGACTGTACAGTGAGGCTGACATCCCAAGAAGGATGAGTGGCAATTGGCCAACAGAAGAGATGATGGGATAAGAGTGTTCCAGGTAGTTGGAACAGCAAGTGCTAGGCCACTGAGCTATGTGAGAGCCAGCTACATTCTGGGAAATGAAATTAGATAACGGTGACCAGAAGGAGATGACCAGAGGAGAGAGAGGTAGGGAGTGGACAGAGAAGGATGGGGAAGAGGCCACTGCCTTATGGGCCATGTTAGATATGTGAATTCTATCATGAGAGCTGAGGAGGAGGCATGGGATCCAGAGCCCAGTGGGGAGGTAGGAGCTGTTGTCCAGTATGGAGTAGGCATCCTAATGCACTGAGACCTAGCACAGTGGCTCAGCTAGGGGTCTGTACAGGGAAGACTCTTAAATCCAGCACAGTGAGGTCCAAGAAGTTTGGGGAGAAAAGGACCCAGATCTCCCTCCAGGGCCAAGCTCCAGGTTGGAAGTCCGAGCCCCGGATGTTGGTCTGGGTCCTGGGATGCAATTCTGGGCTCTGGATGAATGGCTGTGTCCTGGAGGGAGGTCTGGGTCATAGGCTGGACCTCAGTGTCATGGAATGGAGGTTTGGACCGTGGATGGAGGTCTGGACCCCTGATATAGGACTAGATTCTGGGTTCAAGGTCTGGCTCCAGGATGGACTTCTGGGCCCTGGCATGAAGGTCTGAGCCCCAGATGGAGGTCTGGGCCCCTGATATAGGACTGGATTGTGGGTTCCAGGTCTGGGCCCCAAGATGGACTTCTGGGCCCTGGCATGAAAGTCTCAGACCGGATATAGGTCTGAACCCCATTGGGGATCTGGGCCCCGGATGGAGTTCCGGGCACCCAATATAGGAATGGATTCTGGGTTTGAGGTTAGGGTCCTGGGATTGAGTTCTGGGCCTGGGATGGAAGGCTGTGTCCTGGAGGGAGGGCTGGGTAGTGGGATGGATATCTGTGCTCCGGGTGGAGGTCTGGGTCGTAGGCTGGACCTCTGCATCGTGGAATGGAGGTCTGGACCATGGATGGAGGTCTAGGCCCCCGATACAGGATTGGATTCTGGGTTCTAGGTCAGGGTCCTGGGATGGAGTTGTGGGCCCTGGCATGAATGTCTGGGACCCGGATGTAGGTCTGGGTCCTGAGATGGAGGTCTGGGCTCTGGATGGAAGGCTGTGTCTTGGAGGGAGGTCTGGGTCGTGGGCTAAACCTCACGGTAATGGAATGGATGTCTAGACCATGGATGGTGGTCTGGGTCCCCGATACAGGACTGGATGATGGGTTCAACTTCTGGAACCCAAGATGGACTTCAGGGCCCTGGCATGAAGGTCTGGGACCCTGATGTAGGTCTAAGCCAGGGGTGGGCAAACTTTTTGACTCGAGGGCCACAATGGGTTCTTAAACTGGACCGGAGGGCCGGAACAAAAGCATGGATGGTGTTTGTGTGAACTAATATAAATTCAAAGTAAACATCATTACATAAAAGGGTACGGTCTTTTTTTTTTTTTTTTTTAGTTTTATTCATTTCAAACGGGCCGTAGTTTGCCCACGGCTGGTCTAAGCCCTGGATGGAGGTCTGGCAAACGGGATAGAAATCTGGGCCCAGATTGGAGGGCTGGGCCCTGGAGGGAGGTCTGGGTCTTGGGATGGAGGTCTGGGCCCCAGATGGAGGTCTGGGACTGGATTGGAGGTCTGGGCCCCCGATACAGGATTGGATTATGGGTTTGAGGTCTGGGTCCCGGGATGTATTTCTCTGCCCGGCCTGAAGGTCAGGGACTCGGACGTAGGCCTGAGCCCCTGATGGAGTTATGGACCCTGGATGGAGGTCTGGGCCCCCGATAGAGGATTGGATTCTGGTTTTGAGCATAAGGTCCCAGATCGAGTTCTTGGCCCTTGCATAAAGGTCTAAGCCCCGGATGTAGGTCTGATCCCTGGATGGAGGTCTGGGCTCAGGCTGGATGGTTTTGCCTGGAGGGAGGTCTCGTTTTTGGGATGGACCTCTGGGTCATGGAATGGAGGTCTTGACCATGGATAGAGGTCTAGGCCCCCAATACAGGACTGGATTCAGGATCCGAAGTCAGGGCTCCAGGTTTGACTTCTGGGACTTCACATGAAGGTCTGGGACCTGGTTGTAGGTCTGAGCCTGGGATGGAGGTGTGGGCCCCTGATACAGGACTGCATGATGGGTTTGAGATCTGGGCCCCAGGATGGACTTCAGAGCCCTGGCATGAAGGTCTGTGACCCGGATGTAGGTCTAAACCCCAGATGGAGATTTGGGCACTGGATGGAGGTCTGGCAACTGGGATGGAAGTCTCGGCCACGGTTGGAGGGCTTGGCCCTGGAGGGAGGTCTGGGTCCTGGGATAGAGGTCTGGGCCCCAGATGAAGGTCTGGAACTGGATTGGAGATCTGGCCCCCCGATATAGGATTGGATTATGGTTTGAGATCTGGGTCCCAGGATGTACTTTTGTGCCCGGCTTGAAGGTCTGGGACCTGGATGTAGTCTGGAACCCCTGATGGAGTTATGGGCCCCGGATGGAAGTCTGGGGACCCGATACAGGACTGTATTCTGGTATGAGGTTAGCGTCCCCAGATTGATTTCTGGGCCCTTGCATGAAGGTCTAAGCCCCGGATGTAGGCCAGGGAGCCCAAGGCTGCTCTCCAGGTCCAAGAATCTGAAGTGTAGCACCAGCCCTCCTTAGCCCCTTGCCTGGCCAGGGGCAGAGCCCTCTGACGGGTACCCACTCACTTGCGTTGGTCATAGCAACAGAGCACATAGCAATAGGGTGGAATGAAGGCACAGGCTGGGCAGTGGGGTATGTGGACCTTTGGAGTCCCCAGGTCTGCTGTGGGCACCCAGATTTCCAATAACAGCCTGAGTCAGCACCATGGTGGCTGCCTGTGGCTCCAACCTTCCCCGCCCCCTCCCTACCACCCCAGCCACCTGGGAGAGTCATTTCATTTCTCAAATTAAAAATCCATTTTGTGCTGTGAATAATAGATGGGATGAGCCCTGGGAGGCTGGGCAGAGGACAGGAAGCTGGTTGGAGGTGTTTTCCAGGGCACAGAAGATACCGCAGAACTGTCAGTGGTGAGAGCAAGGGCTGGTTGGGCAGGGTGGAGGCTGGGGGCATCTCCCAGAGCAGAGGCAGGGCTAGGGGTTCAGCTCCTGAGGGACTCAAGCAGCAGGCAGATGGGGGCCCAGTCTGTCCCCCAACATGTGCATGCCAGAGGGGCACAAAAATGTGTCTGATCATCACAGGGCCTGGCTTCAGGTTGGCAGCCCCCCTTTGGAGTGAAGCATTTAGCATCTCACTTAGTGGAAGCTCAATAGATGGGAGTCATCAGCGTGAGGATGCTATTCCCAGTGAGCTGGTGCTCCTCTGCACCCCTGCCCTGGAACCCAGGTCCTAGAAGGGGTGGGCTGGGATCTGGGCCACAATCAGATCAGGGAAGGGGTAGAGGTGAGAGGCTCGGGGAACTGACCAAATCCCTAACCTCGGTCCTTTGTATCCCTCAGGCCTTCTCCCTCCAAGGCAGCTCTGGCCCATGCTCCCTCATTCCTGTTCTCCCCACCCTGCAAGCTGGGGCATCCATTGACCTCATTCAGGGTTTGGCTGGAAGCTGCTGTAGCTAGTCATTCTCTTGCTCCTTAGGGGGTCACCTTGACAATGGGAGGGGCGGGGTGGGGGGGGTGGGGAGGAGGCATTGGAAGAGTTCTGGAAGTCTCAAAAAGAAAGTGAGGGAGCCCCACTCATCTTTGCTTGGCTTCACTTCCTGAAAGGGGTGGAGGAGCAAAGGAGGCAAGGCCTGGTTGCTTTTATTGGTGAGCGTTTAGGGCCACTAGGACTGAGTGGTCATGGGCCCAATTCTGGGGAGGGGTGCTGGCTGCTGAGCTCAGGGCTGGGTGTGGGGGATGAGGTGTTATACAGAGCAGGTAAGTTGGAGCCTGCTAGCAGGGTGGCCTGGCCAGGACTGGGGAGGTGATGAACAGAACCATGGCAGCTGAGTCTAGGAGAGGGTTGGCCAGGAGGCAGCTGAGTCTAGGAGAGGGTTGGCCAGGAGGCTCAGACAGCTGAGCAGGGAGGAGGGAGGGGCACAGGAGGGGCTGAGGGCCAGCCTCCCCCCCCCCCCCCCCCCCCGCAACTGGGAGGGTCCCTGGGAAGCAAGTTTGCCTTTTGGGTCTTTCTGCCTTTCTGTGGGAAGAGAGTCAGCTCCCTGAGACAATATCCATTTTTATATTTCTTGGAAATTTCACGGCATTCATTTCAGGGAAAATAAAAACTGTCATTGCTGGAGAAATGATACCAATCAGGGCCTGAAAAGGCTGGAAAATTATCCTCCTGGAGACAAAACGTTGAGGGAAAATGCAGATTAAAAGCACAAAGAGCCACTTTGCCACCGCCCTGCCCTCCCCTCCCCCTTTATGGACTCACCACATTTTACATAATTCCACTTCTCTTCCGGAGAATTAAACGCACCCAAGAAGAACATAAGGGGCGGAGGAGGGCCCTAGAATGGCCAGAGTGGAGGCAGAGAGCATCCAGAGAATTGCTTAGAGATGGACAGGTGGACAGACATGGGACAGGCAGAATGGGGACAGAGGAGGCCACTCGGGGCCAGGACCCAGTGGCTGTGCTTATGAGAAGCCCCAGGGAGGGAGCAGGGCAATGGGTCCTTTGGGTCCTTGCTTTATCAAGATTATCGGATGGGGCTCATGGCAGTCTTGAGCTCTCCAATATTGTTTAGGCCAGTCCTGCAGGCCTGGGAGTGCTGGTCCTCTGCTAAGGACACCGAAAGCAGAGGGGGTAGCTAAGGGAGGGCAGAGAAAGCAGAGATTCCAGAAAGGATAGCCTTCGTCCAAGAAGCTCCGAGTTCCCCGTGCCCCACCTGGACCAGGCCCTGTGGGTACTGTGGCAAGCCAGGCAGAAGTGGGCTCCGCCTCCGAGCTGAGAGTGTGGTAAGAGGTCCCACATTAAAAAGCAAGTTGTAGGGGAAGAAGGAGTGGGGGGATAAATTCAGACTCCCTCTACACCTACCCATTCCTCCCGCCAGCCCACATACCAGGGTCCCGAGGCCCGGGGCCTGTCTGAGGAGAGGCTGCAGGGCAGACCCTCAGGTCCTTTTCTTCCTCTCTGGTCAGGGTCTTCCTGAGCAGTGGGTGCCAAGGCCAGTCAAGGTTTGGGAGGGATGCAGTCTCATCCCGGAGGCCCCTTCCTGCAGCAGCCTCCATGGAGGCTCTCCCTCCGCCAGGGGCTTGGTGAGGGAGGGTTATACCCGCACCCAAACCCCAGATGTCCTGGGGGAGGAGGGAGAGCTGGGATGGGCCAGGCAGTCCCTTACTGAAGTCCGCTCTGCGCCTGGCGCTGTAAAGGCACAAGCAGCAGCTTTCCGAGGAGTCCTCTTTGGGCGGGCTGTGCTCCAGGCCTGTGGACGCTGATGGGACGGCCCACGCGCCGTCTGCAACCTGAACCCTTTATCGACGGGCTGGTGGAAACCCCCGAGTGGGGACACGGGATCGGAGGGACCCCATCCCGAGATTAGCAGGCGCCCTCACTCTTCCCCGGACGCGGTTGGAACTGGAATCCCCGAGCCCGGAGTCAGAGCAAGACCCTCGGGAGCGTGTTCCCACAGCTGTCGTCCCCGCCCCCGAGCTGCCAGAGCTGCCAGGTAGCCGGGATGGAGACAGGAAGGAGGGGGAAGAAGAGGGCGGGAGGAGGAGGGTGGAGCCGCCGGCGCGCCCCCTCCCTCGGGGCCGGCGGGCGGCGCGGAGCCGTGCGGCGGCAGAGGAGGCGGCGGGCGCACGGAGAGAACGATCGCCCCCGTTCCAGCTCTGGTCGGGCTGCGGCTCGGGCTCGGGCTCGGGCTCCGGCTCGGGCACGGGCTCAACCCGTTCTGTTCCCGCTCGGCCCGGGTGCGCACCTGATGGGTAAGTGGCACTCGGTCTTCTGCTGCCGCGGCCACCAACGCAGCCACCTCCGCGCCGCGGCGAGCCTCTAGCCTAGGCTTTGTCTGCGTCCTCGCAGCTCTCTCTCCGGCTGCGGCTGCGACTCCGGGCTCTGCTCTCTGGCTCCGCGGACTGTGCGGCGCGGTGCGGTAGGCTCAGCGTCCAGACCTCGGGGCGCGCGGAGCCGGCTCCCTCCACGCTAGGGGTGAAACTTCGCCCAAGTTTGGGTTCCAAGGAGAACCTGTTGAAGCCGGGAGTAGCCCAGGCGGGACGGGGAGCTGCAGACTGTACTGGGTCCAGGTTCGTAGGGCCGTCGGGGGTTCCGACTCTTTCTGGGCCAGACGGCAGGCGACGCTTGAGAAAGGGGCATTCTAGCTATTGAACAGGGCTGGGGGTCTCCCTGTTGACATCCGCGAGGACCGTTTGTTTTTTCAACCGCTTTCTCGAACGTCTAATTTCGGGGAGCTGAAGGCGGCTTCAGTGCCCGCATAGACGCTCTCCAGACCGCACCTCCTTTCTCCAGTTTCCGCTTTCCCCCTCCCCCACCGGCCTTGGCCGTAGCAGGTCTTGGACAAGAAAGGCTAAGGCAAGAGAAACAGTCTTTCATTGAAGGCCTACTACGTACCAGGTCCAGTGCCTGGTGCTCCCAGCTTTCCACCTGGGGCCTCCTAAATCTGCGACGGGCATAGGTGTTCAGGGAAAGAGGAGGCAGGTCAAAGGGTGCATCGGTGGGAAGTGGTGGCCACTCTGAGCCTTCCCCTTCCCTCATTCTCCTTTTGGCGCAGGGAGGCCAGGCGCCAGGGCTGCTCGCTGTTGGGGAGGCAGATGACCTCCAGCCTCGGGACCCAGGCCTGCACCCCCCTCCGTCGGGCCCCAGTGCCTCTCTAAGCCTGCATCTACCCTTCCTGTAGCTGCGGCCTGGGGGGCCATGCGGAGGCCAGACAGAAGGCCGGCGGCCGGGTGCATCCTGTAGCGGAGATCGCCAAGGGCTGCAGGGTGGCGCCGACAGCGCCATGGAGGCCCCATTTTCAATGACTGCGCACTACGACGAGTTCCAGGAGGTCAAGTATGTGAGCCGGTGCGGCACGGGGGGTGCGCGCAGGACCTCGCTGCCCCCTGGCTTCCCGCTGGGCGCTGGGCGCAGCGCCACCGGGACCCGGG
Source organism: Myotis myotis (assembly GCF_014108235.1). Taxonomy (NCBI): domain Eukaryota; kingdom Metazoa; phylum Chordata; class Mammalia; order Chiroptera; family Vespertilionidae; genus Myotis; species Myotis myotis. The sequence goes on along the minus strand of NW_023416390.1, from coordinate 31,878,938 downwards.
CTGGGCTGCCACGTTGGAACCGGCGCGAGGTGTGCCTGCTGTCGGGGCTGGTGTTCGCCGCCGGCCTTTGCGCCATCCTGGCCGCCATGCTGGCGCTCAAGTACCTGGGCCCGGGCGCGGCGGGCAGCGGAGCCTGCTCGGAGGGCTGCCCCGAACGCAAGGCCTTCGCGCGCGCCGCCCGCTTCCTGGCCGCCAACCTGGACACCAGCATAGACCCGTGCCAGGATTTCTATTCCTTCGCGTGTGGTGGCTGGCTACGGCGCCACGCCATCCCCGACGACAAGCTCACCTACGGCACCATCGCGGCCATCGGCGAGCAGAACGAGGAGCGCCTGCAGCGCCTGCTGGCGCGGCCCGGGGGTGGGCCGGGTGGCGCGGCCCAGCGCAAGGTGCGTGCCTTCTTCCGCTCGTGCCTCGACATGCGCGAGATAGAGAGGCTCGGCCCCAGGCCCATGCTTGAGGTCATCGAGGACTGCGGAGGCTGGGACCTGGGTGGCGCCGCCGAGCGCCCGGGGTCCTCCGGACACTGGGACCTCAACCGGCTGCTGTACAAGGCGCAGGGCGTGTACAGCGCCGCCGCGCTCTTTTCACTCACCGTTAACCTGGACGACAGGAACTCCTCACGCTATGTCATCCGCGTGAGTGTCCCCCGCTCCTCAGGTACCCGCCAGCGGCCAGGAACCCGGGGTGCTGGCCCCGCTTCCCATAGACCCATCCCAGAGGGGAGGAGAGGAAAGAGGAAGGGAGCGTGCGCTGGCAGAGCTCGGGAGGAGGGCGCAAGTAATTTCCCTGGAGTAATTGCGGTGTTTAGCGGAGCCGCAGGAGCTGCAATTTCCCAGCCCTCTTGCAGGCTCCGTGAGCACGGAAGGAGGTGTGTGCCCTTGAGCCCTGAGGGGCTGGGGCAGGCCAGATGCTGGGCCCTAAATGTCAATACCTCCTTGCGAATGCTCCTCACAGGTGGAGAAAGGGAAGGCTTTACAGGAAGTAGGATTGGGAGTGGGAATGGGGAGGTGGGGCCCTCCCCTCTATCATCCCCAGGCTACTCAGGCTAGACCGGTAGAGGTAGGGGCTTCTACAGCCTCTTCTCTGGATAGTGGGAGGGGCTAGTGTCTTTGTGTTCCTGGGGTTGTGACAATGGATGTCTTGCTATTTAGACATTTGAGTGGGAATTCAGTTCTTTTGCTTGAACCTGGCTTGTTGAACTCTGACCTCTGACCCCCACCTCTCTCTCCAGATTGACCAGGATGGGCTCACCCTACCAGAGAGGACCCTGTACTTAGCTCAGGATGAGGACAGTGAGAAGGTGTGGGGGCAATGGGGTGGGGTTGCAGGGAAGGCCTGGGGCTCGGGGAGGAATGGACCAGGACCTAGCAATGATCCTCACCCTTGACATGCCCCATCCTGGTGCAGATCCTGGCAGCTTACCGAGTGTTCATGGAGCGCCTGCTCAGCCTACTGGGTGCCGATGCTGTGGAGCAGAAGGCCCAGGAGATCCTGCAACTGGAGCAGCGGCTGGCCAATGTGAGCAGGGGCACTGCTGTGGGCTGGGGGGAGGGGACCATGGGGCAGGGCTGGGTCAACCTGATCTCCATCCATCCCAGATCACAGTGTCAGAGTATGATGACCTCCGTCGAGACGTCAGCTCCATGTACAACAAGGTCACGCTGGGACAGCTGCAGAAGATCACTCCCCATGTGAGTGTAGTCTGGCCCTGGTGGGTGGGTGGGAGGGGGTGCTGATCCTGAAACTGTTGGGCCATCCCCTCCACAGGACTCCAGTATCTCTCGTGTCTCCCTAACCCAGTGGTTCTCAACCTGCTGGCCTTTTAAATACAGTTCCTCATGTTGTGACCCAACCATGAAATTATTTTCGTTGCTACTTCATAACTGTGATGTTGCTACTGTTATGTATCATAATGTAAATATCTGATATGCAGGATGGTCTTAGGCGACCCCTGTGAAAGGGTTGTTCGACCGCCAAAGGGGTCACGACCCACAGGTTGAGAACTGCTGCAACCCCTTCCCTATGCTCTGTGGTCCCTGCCACCCCCACCCCCACCCCCACCCATGGCCCGCAGCTGCAGTGGAAGTGGCTGCTGGACCAGATCTTCCAGGAGGACTTCTCAGAGGATGAGGAGGTGGTGCTGCTGGCCACGGACTACATGCAGCAGGTGTCCCAGCTCATCCGCTCCACACCCCGAAGGTACAACTGCCAAATACCCATCCCAGGCCCTTCCCCCATACCCCAGACCCATCTTCTTGGGGAGCTATGAATTCCCACCCCTGTGCAGGAGCCACATGGGGAGGCATGTGAGGAGCACTGGAGTGGGAGTCCTGATCCCTAGGTTCAGACGTGGTTCTCTCACCTACTCTGTGGAACCCTGAGTAGGGCTGTGAGTTTCCCGAGTTGCAGTTTCCTCATCTGGGGATAGTGAGGCTTGAGTGGGTCTGGACGTCAGAAAGGGCAAGTGTGGCCACAGCTCTACCACCCCAGGGACACCCTGGAGAGAGCCTCCCTGCTCTCTGCCCACCTTGGGGAGGAGCGGAGGTCTCTCAAGGCCAGCTCTGGGGCACACAGTCACCAGAAGTGCCAACTCTCCCACCCATAGCAAGTCAGAAAATGATGCTGGCCTGTGACCTGTCAGCATCAGGTGCTCTGCTCCACGGCCAGAATGTGTCCTGCTGTGTGTGTGGACCCAGTCCTTTTTCCTGACCAGGCCACTCTAGGTTCTGCCTCCGTGTGCTTGGAATGACCCTCACTACTGGGGGTGCTAGGTCCGACCCCAGGCTCAGGAGTATGGGCGGTAGGATGGTAGGATGGTGCATTCAGGTGGCCCAAGCATGTGAGCCTACCTGGACACCCAGCTCCTTCCCCTGGCCCTCAGGATCCTGCACAACTACCTGGTGTGGCGCGTGGTGGTGGTCCTGAGTGAGCATCTGTCCCCACCGTTTCGAGAGGCTCTGCATGAGTTGGCACGTGAGATGGAGGGCAGTGACAAGCCCCAGGAGCTGGCCCGTGTCTGCCTGGGCCAGGCCAACCGCCACTTTGGCATGGCTCTTGGCGCCCTCTTTGTACATGAACACTTCTCAGCTGCCAGTAAAGCCAAGGTCAGGCTGCCCTGGTCTTGGGGGTGGGGTTATAAGTGTGGAACTGGGCATGGAGTCCTTGTATGGCCTTGGTCTGAGGATGGGGAGCCCCACATATCCCCATGCAGCTAGGGGCAGCGGGCTAAGTTTAGGGCTCTGCCCTTTCTGAGGCTACAGGTTGGTTTCACCAGGTCTCCTCCCCCAGGAAGCCCACCTGGTCTGTCAGCCAGTGGAGGCCCTCCCCACTAAGCTCCTGCCCATCCTTCTCTGCCATGCTCAGTTGGCTTGGTCTTAGGAATGCATGCGATCATTGCTGGGGCAGTTCGCCCCCTTCCAGACTGGGAGCTTTTTGTCTGAGGTGCAGGGCCTGGATCCCCACCTCCAAGGTCACCCCTTGGTGCTCAGTACCAGCCCTGAACTTAGAAAGTGGTGCTGAACGATTAGGTGACCCCTCGTACCAGGTGCCGGGGGCCCAGCTCTAAGCCCTCCTGGGTTGATCCTTGAATCCTGAGCCCTGACCCTGCAGGTGCAGCAGCTGGTGGAAGACATCAAGTACATCTTGGGCCAGCGCCTGGAGGAGCTGGACTGGATGGATGCTGAGACCAAGGCGGCTGCTCGGGCCAAGGTGAAGTGCGATCCTGCAGGTGATGGGGTGATCAGCTTGAGGCCCCCCAAGGGATGCGCTGATTTGTTTGTTCTATATTATTGAACACCTATGAGCGCCTAGGGCTGGGATAACAAAGGAGACAAAGGTGCCTTTTATGGAGTTGGCATGACCCGGTCTGCTCTTCTCCATCCTTGAACTCCCCTCTAAGCTGGAGCTAGAGCTTTCTCTTTGGTGGGTAAAGGGCTATCACCTGAGGCTCTGGCCCACTCTCACTGCCCTTTTGACTATAGCTCCAGTACATGATGGTGATGGTCGGCTACCCAGACTTCCTGCTCAAACCCGAGGCCGTGGACAAGGAGTATGAGGTGGGCTTGCCCCCTGGCCTGTACCTGTCCAGCCTGACCAGCTGGGTTTCTCCAGGCCCCTGTCCAAGACCTCCAGGGAGCCCACTACCACTGCAGAGGAGCCACAGCCAGCCCTCAGCTGATGGACCTTGGGAGGGCATGTGGCCTGCCTGGCGCTCGTCTGGCCCTGCCCCTGGCCTGCCGCTGAGTGCTGCCTGTCCCCTGTGCAGTTTGAAGTCCACGAGAAGACCTACTTCAAGAACATCTTAAACAGCATCCGCTTTAGCATCCAGCTCTCAGTCAAGAAGATCCGGCAGGAGGTGGACAAGTCCACGTGGGTGCCTGGCCCAGAGCTGGGGGGGCCAGGGAAGTGCCATGGAGAGAGGGCACCTTACTAAAGCCAGGAGGCTGGTGGGACAAACTGCCTCACACCATGCTGGTGCGAGGGGCACAAGGCCTGCACAGGTTGTGGGTGGGGCTGTCAGCTTTGGAGATCATTGGGGAGCAGCTTGAGGGAGGCCTGGACATGGCTGTAGGCTGGACCACCAGAACAGCCTTCAAGAAGTTGGCTAGGAGGGTTGTGGAGGAGCGTGGACCCCCCGCAGCTGACCTCAGCCTTCCTCCACAGGTGGCTGCTTCCTCCACAAGCACTCAATGCCTACTATCTACCCAACAAGAACCAGATGGGTAAGGGGCATGTCCTGAAAGGGGCAGGGCTTGGAGGTGGGCGGGTCTCCTGCTTACCGCACCCTCCCTGTAGTGTTCCCTGCTGGTATCCTGCAGCCCACCCTGTATGACCCCGATTTTCCACAGTGAGTACGGAACCTGGCCTTGTCTGCGAGGTGGGTGGGGGCTGCTCACACTGCTCCAAACCTGGGCTGGGTCCAGGAGCCATGATATCTGTAGACCCTGGGTCTTCCTAGTCCTACTTCATCCTTGGTTATTTAGGACATAAATAGTTTTTTTTCCCTTTCTCTTTAACGCCCTTAGTCCCCCCTTACCTAGTTTGAGATTTCATCAGGTGTTTCAAAGATGGAGCAACCCTAGTGATGAGGAAAAAGGCATATCCCATGTGTGCCTCCATTTCCCTCCTGCCTCCCTCCAATCCTGTCCCCTCCCCCCACCCCAGTTCTGTGAGGTGTTATTTCCTAAAAGGCAGGTGCGCAGGTATAAATGGCCCCTTTTACATATCCCACAAGGAAGCTGAGGCAGGAGTGCCCTGGCACCATGCAGACACCACGGGGTCACCTCCTAGCCTGGCCAGGGCCTCCCGGGGCCTGGGCAGCAGGGAGGCACTTTCAGAACACAGGTGGGGCCTGACGCTGCTGCTGTGGGCCCAGGTCTCTGAACTACGGGGGCATTGGCACCATCATCGGGCACGAGCTGACCCATGGCTACGACGACTGGGGTGAGGCCTGTGGATTGAGGGGATGGTGGCAGTAGGGGGTAGGGTGGTGATGGGCTGATTAAAACTCTACAGGGCCCCTCTGTCCTCAAGCCTGGGCTCTGGGAGTGAGAGTTAGTCTCAGCCCATCCTGCCCGTTCCCCATAGGGGGGCAATATGACCGCGCGGGCAACCTGCTGCACTGGTGGACAGAGGCCTCCTACCGCCGCTTCCTGCGCAAGGCCGAGTGCATCGTCCACCTCTACGACAACTTCACTGTCTACAATCAGCGGGTGAGACCCCCTGACCTCCCTCAGCCCCTGGGACCCAGCTCAGCACATAACAGGAGCGTGTGCACACACACGTGTACACACACATGTGCCCAAACAAACCTTGTGGAGGTCCCTGCACATACATCCAAGGATGCATGCACACTCTCACAGACATATGAATGAGCTCACACAGACTCACCAGAGCCACAGGGCACAAAGGGATTGGAGTCCCTCCTAAATCCTCTTGGAAAGGGGAGGACAGGGCAGGGGTAGGGGTGGGCGGGGGCCGAGGGTGCAAGGCCTGAGGAAGGTCAGTGGGCCCCATGCAGCCTCCGGCCTTTTCCTTTCTGAGCAGGTGAATGGGAAGCACACACTTGGCGAGAACATCGCAGATATGGGGGGCCTCAAGCTGGCCTACCATGTGAGCTGCTGGGGCTTGGCCCTCCATCCCTTCAGGGGAGGGGTGGGGGCTGATGGGGACTCAACCAGAGATGTAGCACCTCTTTCTCCCTGTTTTACTGTCCTCTGGCCTAGGGGGTGCCAGACAGGGGTCCTCAACAAAAGGAAGGACTCCCAGGCCCTGCATTCCAAGAGGAGGGAGGGCTGCCTGGAGGGGTGGCACCTACCTGGGGCTAGCCTTCCTGGGAGGAAGCTCAGCTTGGAGAGCGTGGAAGGAGGGAGCTGGGCCCTCAATGTGCAGAGCTGGGGCTGACTGGGTGGAGGGTAAGTCAGGTTGCCCCGCTGTGGGCACTGCAGCTCCATGCACTTGAACCTCCTGAACCCCCAGGCTTATCAGAAGTGGGTGCGGGAGCATGGCCCAGAGCACCCACTGCACCGGCTCAAGTACACACACAACCAGCTCTTCTTCATTGCCTTTGCCCAGGTGGGCCATGGGGCTGGTAGGTGGTTGGGGGTGGGGACAATGCCTCTGTGGGTTCTGAGGGGAGTTAAAGGCCTAGTGTGCTGGGGGTTGTGGGAAGGGTGTTGCAGGGCTTGGGCAGTGAACTCCTGGCCTCATCTCCCACTCTCCTCCCCTGCACCCCCACCCCGGGCCCAGAATTGGTGCATCAAACGGCGGTCACAGTCCATCTACCTGCAGGTGCTGACCGACAAGCACGCACCTGAGCACTACAGGTATGCTGCTGGGCCACACCCTTTCCTTGTATCTGGGATGGAAGCAGGTTCTTATGGGAAGGGACAGCTGGGGTATGCTGGGACCCACACTTTATGGATCTCTTCCACCCCAGGGTGCTGGGCAGTGTGTCCCAATTTGAGGAGTTTGGCCGGGCCTTCCATTGCCCCAAAGATTCGCCCATGAACCCTGTTCACAAGTGCTCTGTGTGGTGAGCCGGCCGCTCCACACCCACCCGCACGCCCCCACTGTCCTGCACGAATTGCCTGCTGCTGGCCCCTGGCCCTGGCCCTGGCCCCAATCTGGGTGCCACCTGCCTTCCCAGGCCCTTCAGGACCTCAGTCCCTGCTGTCCATCACTTTAGGGATGACTCAGAGCAGGGATGAGGTTGGGCTCTAGGAAGGCATGGGAGAGATGCAGGGGTCTCCAGATTTGACTCTAGTCAGCCAGAGCCCGTGGCCAGGCCGGACTCTCGAGGCCCCACCTTTGCTGTGTTCTTGCTGCTATGTCTGGTCAATAAAGCTGCTGTACTGTCAATTCTGCCTCTGGGAAGGTGGGGCTGGAGGAAGGGTCTCCTCTGGGAGGAGGTTCAGGCTTTTAGCACCATCGGGACTCTAGGCGCCTTCTTGTCCCCTCCTAGTGACTTGGTTGAGCTGCCTCTGTCCTGCCTCCCCAAGCTTTTCTGTCTTTGTCACCAATGACCCATTTCCCCCTTCCCCAAGTCCTGCCTAGGCTCCTGCCCAGTTCTGGGGGTGCCCCAGACCAGCCTCGTGGGTACCGGACACCCAGCCCAGTGGTGCCCCATGCTCCACGCGCCACCCAACCCTCTGGCCTAGGATCCTGGCTGGAATTGGAATCCTTAGGCCTAGCCCTCTTGCCTGGGCTCCCCAAATTCCCCACATCCGCTCAAAACCATTTCTCCTGTCTCCCTGCTGGCTTAGAGGAAGCCTCGGGTCGGGGGCCTGTGGGGTGAGCTTCCAGGGTCACTTCTGCTGTGTGGTGAGAAGTGCGGCAAAGCCTGGATATCTTTCCCCTTCCATCTTTGCCCAGCTGGGGGGCCCATTGGGGAATGGGCATGTGAGGGAAGGTGGGCCCAGGAGCCCTGGGAGAGGAATAAGGTTCCTGACCTGGAGGCTGGTCCAGAGCTGGTGCCCAGGATGCCCCGTGAGCCTCAGCTGCCAGCTGCTGCCTGGGAGTCTGATGCCCAGTGTGTAACCCACCTGGGGAGTGCCCACCCTGCTGGTGAGATTGTGTCCGGCAGGCATGAGGCTACCTGAGACCCCTCTGCCTGATGGGTCCCCGCTGGGCTCACTCAGTGTCGATGTTGCTGTTACCTAGAGCTTGGGACTCCTCACGCTCCTTTGGGGAGAACAGGGAGATCAGCGGGTCAGAGGGGTGCAAGCCAAGGACATCTGGAGGACAGAACCCGCTGTTTCCAAACTGCTTTTCCAGACAGAGCCCAGAGCATCCTCACTGCCACTCAGTGAGGCGGATAGTGGCAGGGACAGCCCCTTTCACAGATGGGGAAACTGAGGGGTCACGTGCCCTCTCTGAGGCCACACTGCTTTTGTCAGCTGATGGGCATGTCTTGGCTGCCAAGTCCTCAATCTCTGGGTGTCCTAACATATTCAGCATCAGCTCTCAGTGTGTCTTAGAAACCATGCACACAGCACAGACACCGGCCACTGTGTTGTCTGCCAGGCCCTGTCTCAGCCACACTGGGGATTAGATTACTCTGCTGGGGTGGAGGGCGCGAGCAAACAGCCCGCCGGCCCACTGGGCCTCAGTTTCCCTTTTAAGTGAGGAGCAGGAACAAGTGGTGATGCGGTGAGTGTAGATATGGCCTGGGGTGGCTACTGAAGGGCTGGCTGCATCCATCCCCGGAGGGCAGGCTCCCCGCGCAGCAGGCCTCAGAGCCCGGCTCACCAATGTCAGAAAGCAATCTTTGGCTAAGCTTTTAATAGCTGGGGAATAAAGGAGGCAGGATGGCTTACAACTGCACTTAAGCTTCCGGGCAGCATCTGTGTCCTGTGTGCGGGGGGCCTCGAGGTTCCCAACCTCTGCATCAGACCTTGCTTCAGCCATCCACAGCCATGAGACCAGGGTCACTGCTGAGTTGCCTTGACAGATGATTCCATGTCTCTGTACCCCAGGAGATCATCAACAAACCTGGGGGTGCGGGTGAGGGGTGCACTTACCTGTGGTAGAGCCTCCCACCCCCTCACCCCTGCCCAACTCTGAGTCCTCAAGGCCAAGGATGCTGGGGTCACCCTCAGCCCTGTGAGTACCAGCTCTGTGTGTACCAGCCAGGCCTCTGGATTTGGGAAGGACTTGACGTCAAATGAAGAGGCGAACTTGCGCCCCAGTTTCCCTGCCTTGCGTCTCAGAGGAGACATGGGTGTCGGCAACCTGGGATTTCTGGTCACCCACTGGTTTCCAAACTGCTTTTCCAGACAGAGCCCAAGAGCATCCTCACTGCCCCTTGGTGAGGCAGATGGTGGCAGGGACAGCCCCTTTCACAGATGGGGAAACTGGGGGGGGGGGGGGGGTAACGTGCCCTTTCTGTGGCCACACAGCTGATGGGCGTGCCGGGAAGGGGCTCAGGGATTATGGTGCCACTGAGCAGCCCTGGGCCCCAGGCCTTTCCAACCCATTCTGTGGAGCTTGGATTCAAGTTTCTGCCACCCAGATGGTTGCATCTATGCTGACCAGATGTCCAGCACCCTGGGGGTCCCAAGTGCCCCAGCTTGTGAGGTGCCCCCATGCACTATTTTTAAATGGCTTGGGCCTCTATTCCAAATATGCTGGGACCTCTCTATGCAAATGCCTCCAGGTCTGGTTTATCGGAGGCTGGCTTGGCTTTCTCCTCATGCCCCATTGGGTGGGTTGGCCCTTTCCCACCCCATGCCCCCCACACTGGGCTGCACCCCAGCTGACTCCCCTTTCCCAGGAACTACTGCAAAGACTGGGTGAAGTCACAGGCTTTGCCAGAGGTTTGGGGTGCTGGATGGGGCAAAGCCCTTTCACTACCTCTTCTCCTTTCTCCCCCTTTCTGGGCTCCTCACCCCTCCCAAAACAGGCTCGAGAAGCCCCCTTTATTAAAAAGAGCACTTGCTAACTCTGGCTAGTGTGGTTCAGTTGGTTGAGTGTCGTCCCATGCACGGTTCCGATTCCCGTTCAGGGCACATGCCCAGGTTTTGGGCTCCATCCCCAGTGGGGGGCGTGCAGGAGGCAGCCCGTCGATGATTCTCTCTCATCAATGTTTTTGTCTCTCCCTCTTTCTTCCTCTGAAATCAATAAAAACATTTTAAAAAATAAAAGGAGCAATTTCCCTTTTCCCCCGCTGGCTCCAGCCTGGCCCAGAGCCTGAGCACTGTGTGTCCCTGAGGCTGTCCTGGCGGCCCCCTGCAGCAGGACAGGGCAGCGGGCAGGGCTTGAGAGTGCGGCGTCCCTTTGTGCCACGCCTCGGTAGGAGCAGAGCTGGCTGGGAGCGGTTGGTCATTACAGATGTAATCTTGCCACCTCGCTCCCCTTACAAAGCAGAAGAGGCTACAACCCATTTTTGTTTAAATGGCATTTCCCCTTCCTGCACCCTTTTCATCACCACCCCAGCCAGCAAGGGTAGAAGGGGGCTTCTGGAGAAACCCAGACCCATCAGGCTTTGGACCCAGGCAGCCCTCCTGGGTCTCAGTAACTGCAGTTGACCACGCTAAGCAGTCCTAGGGAGCATTTTATCGAGAAAAATGCAGGCCATTGAGCCTGAGCCACCATTTTTAAACCCTTCACGCTCTCATTGAGGATTTGAGGGCAATACGAAACTCAGCTTGTCCTCCCAAAGGGAGCCCTTGCCCTCTAACCTCCCTTTTTAGTGTGGAGGCCACACATTTGACGGCATCCCTGAGTGGGACCTAGGCATGTACGTCACCTGTGTCCAAGGAGCAGGGCTCCTCTGCAGCTGCTCCCGGGCCACCTGGTGGCACCCCTCCCTTTGGGGGACACTAGTTGCGCCTTGGCCTGGCCTTTCCTGCAGTCTTCGGAATGAACCCTTGGTGTCCTGGAAGGGGCCCTGCCCCCTGATCCCTCTTCCGTGGCCTGAGGAGGATTCCCTCCAGGCCCAGCACCTGCCTTTGTCCCAGCTGCGGTTGGTTCACGTGACATGGGTTGTAGCTCATTTTGGGGCCTCCTCATCTGCCCGAGTTGGGGATTCCCAGCCCTCACTTGTTTATAGCCCATCTTTTTTTTTAAAAAAAATATATTTTTATTGATTTCATAGAGGAAGAGAGAGAGAGAAACATCAGTGATGAGAGAGAATCATTGATTGGTTGCCTCCTGCATGCCCTCCACTGAGGATTGAGCCTGCAACCCAGGCATGTACCCTTGACCGGAATAGAACCCGGGACCCTTCAGTCTGCAGGCTGATGTTCTATCCACTGAGCCAAACCAGCTAGCATCTTTGAGGCTCCGCCCACATGTTCCCCTGGCCATGGTCCCCCCACTGCTATCTGGGTGTGCCCTGCTGTACAGAAATATGTTGGCCCCATGGATTCCCCCCACCCCGTGCTGCTTCCTCCTAGCCCTCCTTGCCTCCCCATGTTGAATAGAAGGTGCCCAGAGGGCTGCACAGCACACTGTTCATTCGGTGGCCCAGGTCCCTTTGAGCGGCTCCTGTGAGCGGGCTGGTGTCCAGTATGAGCTCATCAGTGCGAGGGGATGAGGCAGTACCTGGCTCCAACCTCAGTTGCTACCCAGCACCCGGGAGCCTCTGGCAGTGGCTCAGGTTGGTTCACTGGGCCAGCACGCAGCTCAAATTCCCCAGCTGCTGTCACGTGATGCTGTTAAGCCGCATCTCTCCTTGCCTGTACTTTGCATAAATAATAAAACTCTCCCACCTTCCTGTAGGACCAAACCGTTGCAGGGGCGCTGGCAGGGATCTGTGTGGAGGGGTCTGCAGCTATTTTCCCTCCCACTGAGGAGCCCAGGCCAGCAGGGAGGGGAGGGGTGCTGTGCTGGCTGATGACCAGTAACTTGCAAATCCAGTGAGCAAAGAAAGGGACAGAACGGGGCATCAAGGCCTGGAAGCCTCCCGCTGAGGGTGGACGGTGGCCTCACACTTTAGGACAGGGAACAGCTGTTTCCTCCCTAAGGGGCACATCAGGAGACGCAGCCTGGTTCCTGGGCCCCCAAGCCAAGTGCATCACGTGGCAGACTGGGCATCCCCAGTGGCAACGTCATATCAAGGGGAACTCCGGATGCCTTTGACAGGGCTACTGCCTGGTTTGTGCTCTGGTAGCAAATGCTGAAGCTCTGCTCTGTGGAGTACCCAGACCTGGCTATGCCTGGGATCCAGGGGTGCAATGGAAGATGCTGCGCAGCTTCACGAGGGAGCCAGGGACTCCAGGAGGCATCCTCCAAGGGGCAATGGCCTGTCACACAGATGCCAACCCGGGGACACCTGATTCTGGAACTAGGGAGGATGATGGAGTCAGGTGGTAATGTCAGCCCCAAGGTGAGGACAAGACACAGCCAGCAGGCCCCTGCTCCTCAAGTCCCTGAGGCAGTGGGCCTGTTCTTACCTATCAGGACACTTCGGGTGTCAGCCACCAGAGCCATGCTGGCTGGTGCGGGAGCAAGGGCTCACAGGGGCTGCATAAGCAGGGGCTCCCGGTCTAGCTGGGCCAATGGCGCCCCCTAGAGCCCAGTTTAAGCTCTGCAGGGATTTACTGGGCTTGAGAGTCTGGTGGGGCCCAAACACCTGTGGGTTCCCCTCTGGATGTCAGGGGTTTGGGTGAAAGGGACGAAAAGTTCTCCCCCACTCCCCGAGTGCCTAGTCCCGGGATCTCTATGCTTCACCTCATTCGCAGCTTCACTTCAACCCTTGGGGTGGAGGGGCACTGAGATGGAAGGGAATCATCTAAAATCTAGCTCCATTGGCACCTTCGCCTGTCAGCCTGGCACCCACCCAACATGGTTCTTGGGTGTCCTGGGGGAAGAGGATGTAGGTGCTGCAACCCCTCCCAATTTGCTCATTTTCCATAGACTTCGATGTGTTAGACTTCAGTGTGTCTCTTTATATGGATTTATGGATTATATGATCTAATTTTAAACAAACTAATCCTTCCAAACAATCAAGGGGCTTACAAAATAGTACCGAAAAGAAACTTGCAAATAACACCAGTAATTCATGCAGGTGAACAACCACAGAAGCAGCAGCTGAGACCCTTCCTCCCTCCTGATACATGCTTGTCATCACCCCTGGAACAGACCCAAGGAGAAGTTAGCCTCCAATATCTATAATAATAAAAGCATGATATGCAAATAGACTAAACGGCCGAACAGCAGAACAACCGTCTGGATGACCACGCTGTGACATGCACTGGCACCAGGCCAGCCAAGGCGGGTGCAATGCGATTGGTCGCCCCTCCCCCCAACCCCTCCCCGCCATCACCTCATGATCTCCCTGCAGAGGGAGGCCCAGGCAGACTGCGAGAGGGTGCAGGCCGGGCTGAGGGACCCCCTGCCCCCCACAAACCCCGAGTGCACAAATTCTGTGCACTGGGCCTCTAGTGTATATATTAAACTAAACTGCTTCCGTACCCCACCCCTATCATCACTGAAAGCTTGCCCCGAATGCCTTGTGCCTTGAGATATTAGTCAATGACAACACAGAATCCTTGTGGTGAGCAAGGCATTTAAAAAGTAAGCTTCCAGAACACAGAGATGAACTCCCAATGATGTTGAGAGTTACATGCTGTCCAACCAGTACTTCTGGATATTTCCCTAAGCAATGATAAATATTTGGAAAGCCCTTTAAAGTTCCTTACATAATAACAGAAGACAAAAAACAACTACCACCAGGCACTTATTCTTCCTACTGCAGTAAAAATGGCAGAGACAATGAACAGAAAATGATCTGTCGACAAACCGAAAAGCATTTCTTTGTCAGCAAATACTGTTGGAAGATGTAGAGAAAACACTGCCGTAGATTAGAAGGAAATGTAAGAGCAAATTACCCAGTGTGGGAGGTTTGCTATACAGTTGGCTGAAAGTACAGATGTTTCTAACACATCTCAGCTTAACGTATTTGCTGAATTCTGTTCCAATAATGAAATCCACAAACCACTTTTTTTTTCATGAACCACTAAAGGGGAGATACAGCAGGGAATATATATTCTCAACAGTAAATGTCTTGTTTAATAAAAACAATGTCATATGGGGAAAACAGTGTTAGCGCACCCGTCGATGGAACCGTTACCCAGAAAGGATTTTTTTATTTTAAAGGATTTTGATGGCCCAGGCACAGTCAGAGCATTGCAGGAAAGGGCTAGCGGCCCCAACAGCACATAAAATGCTGTAGAGCCAGCTGTGACCTTAACTTTATAAACAAAACTTGTCCTAGTAGTGTTGGAGCCTAATGATACTTGATAACGTGGGGGAGGGAAACTTTTCCTTCTAGACTCTTCTGATGGGGTGGGAGGGCACTTGAAACAGTTTTGTTTTGTGTGTGTGTGTGTGTATATATATATATATATATATATATATATATATATATATATATAATTATTGTTCATTCTCTCCTGAGGGTATTTTTTCCATTGATTTTTAGAGAGAGTGGAAGGGGGTAGGGGGTGGGGGGAGAAGGGGAGAGAGAAAGAGAGAAAGAAACATACTAGTAGATGTGAGAGACACATCAACTGGTTAACAGATTAACAAGGGAAAATGACCAAATTTAACTACATGCACGCAGATGGGAACCCCACATACACGAGTCAGAGACCCCACAGACATGGGAGTTCAGGGACGGAAAGGAAAATGGAGTACGTATGACATTCTGAGCTAGGGGTGAGGTAAGGCACCTGGGCTGCAGGGGAGGAAGGTCATTGCAGGACGATAAGAAGGGCGGATGCTCAGTAATTAGAAATTTGCCTTGCCCTGTAGATAGGTCATAAAACATTCTTTCTGATGATAACTCTTATTACGGGCAAGGCCCCTAATTCAAATTCTTTAAGGGAGAGGGAAAAGATTATGATGAACTGCAAGGTCTCGGTTGCCTTCAGCTCAAAATAATTCCCACGTCAAAGTGGCATAGCGAGGGGAGGCCTGTTCTGAGCCCCTCATCCTGCCTTTAAGACTTCCTGAAGCTCTCACGTTCCAGAAGCTGGGTTGAGAGGTTGTTCCATGTCTCATTAAACCAGTCTGTCTTGAGAACAGGTCAGTTCAGTTCAACAGTTTTGCCCCCAAAGTTCGGCTATGGTACAAGCAATCAGGTACATAATAAGAGGCATCTCTATGGAAACAAAAGAAAAATGGTTAGTGACTGGAGCAAACTATAAGCCCGGTTTCTGAGTTCTGAAGGCAGGCAGGCAAGGGGATTTCTAGACATCTGGCTGGAATCATCTTCAGGAGGAGTGAAGGCAGGCAGTGAGGGTCGGACAGATTCTCCTCGTTTGCATTTTGAACGTCTCTGATAGTTTTTCTGCCACAGGCACAAAGATTGTCCATATCTGAGCTGTTGTGATTCCTCTGAAGGTTATACTGGTATCAAGTTGTCCCATTTCAGCTCGCACGACTTTGGAGAGGGTGGTTTGGGTTCTCAATGATTCCCAGTCAAAAGATGCAAGAAACATTGGCAATGTGAGTTTGGAGAGTCATAGCCAGACACTGGAAGAATCCAGGATCCAGTTTAGTTTACACAAAACCTTGAAAGACAATGACCAGCACTAGAATCTAATATCCACAAAAGTGCTTTACTGAAACATAAGTTTTCTCTCTAAAGTCATCCCGTTTTTACCAAAGATAGCCAAATTAAGATTAATTTGTTTGAAATTGTATAGTTTTAATAAACTTGGTGTATTATGTGTATATATACAACAAGAATAGCAATTGATTATATAGGCCCTTTTAAATCTGCTTTGCTGGGACTTTTCCATAAGGAACCTCCTGACTGAACTTTGAAGGCCTTTGATGTAAAGGAGTGGCCTCAGACTTCACCTGCGACACCTGCAGATTTGGGTGAGTTCCTCTTTTCTTGATGTCCTCAAATCGCTTGAGATTCCTGTACTGGCCAAGAAGTGACTTCTTTACTCACCTGGTAGGGCTGCTAAGTTCCCTGCAAGCTAGGTACCAGGCCAACATTTCCAAGGATTTTATTGGCTTCCCCAACTCAAATTTAATTCCTTAAAACTGTCTGGTCATATCTAAGTCTATATGTGACTCTCTCAAATATGACATTCCAGTCAAAGCCTTCGTAACATAACGAGTTTCCAATTGTGCACCATTACAAGAACAAAATTCTTTATTTAAATATCTATATTTTGCCCTAGCCCAGTGGTCGGCAAACTCATTAGTCAACAGAGCCAAATATCAACAGTACAACGATTGAAATTTCTTTTGAGAGCCAAATTTTTTAAACTTAAACTATATAGGTAGGTACATTGTTATTAACTTAATTAGGGTACTCCTAAGCTGGCCTTTGCTAAAAAACGTCCTCAGTCTGATTGAGGTACATTCGATGAGGTCGACCCCTTCCAACTCTCCCATCCACACTCGTCTTGTATACGTGTTTCAGATAGACGAGTGTGGAAGGGAGAATTGGAAGGGGTCGACCTCAGCGAAAGTACCTCAAAACAACGTACCTCCCCCACGCTGTGTATCCTGTGGCCCGCCTGCGCCCTGTCTCCCGTCGCCTGACCGACCGATACCCCCCACTTCTTCAAAATAGACTTGCCCAGGCCGAAAACTGACTTCTGCGCATGGGCCATGAAGTTTCAATCGCACTGTACGTGCGCGCCCACATGTGGTGTTTTGTGGAAGAGCCACACTCAAGAGGCCAAAGAGCCGCATGTGGCTCATGAGCCATGGTTTGCCGACCACTGCCCTAGCCGGTTTGGCTCAGTGGATAGAGTGTCGACCTGCGGACTAAAGGGTCCCAGGTTCGATTCTGGTCAAGGGCACATGTCCAGGTTGCGGGCTCGATTCCCAGTGGGGAGCATGCAGGAGGTAGCTAATCAATGATTCTCTCTCATCATTGATGTTTATCTCTCCCTCTTCCTTCCTCTCTGAAATTAATTAAAAATATATTTAAAAAAGTAAATATCTATATTTTATTGATTTCAGAGAGTAAGGGAGAGGGAGAGAGAGATAATTACAGTCCCATGTAATTAATCCTTCTTTTTGAATCAAGTTTTTCCATTAGTTCTCTTGACCTTGCCCGATAACTGAGGGTGACAGGGTGTGTGACAATCCCAATAACTCTGCACGGCTGACCCTCAAGGCTCATATGAGCTCCTCCGTGAAGTGGGTGCCTCGGTCACTAGAGACTGGGGAAGGCATATCCCAGTGGGAAACACATTTTCTGACAGTTTCTTTGTCACTGTGAGGGCATCAGCCTTGTGGCAGGGGAAGCTTCAACCCATCTGGAAAACATACATGCAACAATGAGAACATATTGATAGCCCATACTGAGTGGCATTGAATGCATTCCAGCTTAAATGCACTATGGTGGATGAAGGAACCCAAAAACCTAAAAATGGGGTTTGCTAGGGAATGGGGAAGATGCGAGTGGCTCTCCTGGGTTTCCCATAACCCTCTTTGTTTAATTTACAGTAATTGTTTAACCGGCTTAGTTTCTCCCAAGGGATAATAAAAGCAGTGAGACGAGGACACACCCAATGCATCTGACCTTTGATTCAAAGAAAGCCTTTGCAGCAGCAGCCTCGGAGGCCTCAGCAGGGCATCACCACACAGGAGGAACCCTCTGGGATGTCATTCCACTCTGGTTGGATGCCTCCTACCCCTCCACCCCCAGGATAGGATGAAAGTCAAGATCAACCTCAAGTGAGGGCCACAGGGGGTGGTTGGAGGCCTCACCCAGAACTCACCATTCATTGGTTCCCCAGAAATACACAAAGAGTAACTGTTTTGGTTGACACTGATGCTAAATGAACTCTAATACATGGTCATCCTAAACAAGTTGTCTGTTCTCCTCAGTGCTATAAACAGCTATGGAAGCCAGACTATTATGATTAGTAGGACCCCGGTTCTGCAAATTGGATGCTCTCCCCTTTGGGAATATGATGTCTTTATCTCCCCTGTCCAGTGTGTAACCCACCCGGGGAGTGCCTGGGGCCCAGGTCTCAGTCAAGAATGCCGGAGGGCATTCTGGGTATTGACATTTAGCAAGGCCAGACCCTACAAACCTCTATTGGAAAATCCACCTCTGAGTACACATAACCACAGAGAGCGGCAAGTAACCACAGAATACCAGTTACCATGAGGAAACAAAGGAACAGGAGAAACTATTCAAGAGCCCATTGTATGGATATTGAGTGTCCTGAACACAATGTCTTTAACAGTCCAGTGCGGCTGGTAGAAAAGCCAGATGGCCTTGGAGAATGACAGTGGCCTCAGAGAACTGACTAGGCAGTGCCTCCTATTCACGCAGCTGTACGGAACACTGCCCCTCTATCCAGGGTTTGGCTGTGGAATGGTCCATGCTGTACTGGACCCGGCCAATGCTTCTTTAGCATACACCTGGCTATCGAGTCCCCAGATCAATTTGCCTTTTCCTAGGAAGGGCAACAGGTGGATCTTCCAGATACTCCCCCAAGGTTATTTACATAGCCCCACCGCAGTTTTCCTTCCCGACCTCTGTGAAATTATATGGATGACATGATGCCGACCTGTGAAGATTTACCTCTGCTACAGAAAACACTATAAGCTTTGCCAGACCACCTACAACAGAGAGAGTGGGCAGTGAATCCACAGACAGTTCAAGGTCCAGGCACCATAGTAAAGTTTTGGGGAATCATGTGGTTGGGTAAGGACCACGTTGTTCCTGACACTGTCATAGATAAAGTACATTCTTATCCCATATAAATAAGTAAGAGGTCCAGGTTTATGTGGGAATTATTGGCAAACTATTTTTTTAATGTTTTTATTGATTTCAGAGAGAGGAAGGGGAGGGAGAGAGATAGAAACATCAATGATGAGAGAGAATCATTGACCGGCTGCCTCCTGCACACTCCCTACCTATGGACACAGACAGTAGGGTGGTGAAGGCCTGGGGTGGGGCAGGAACCAGGTGGAGGGCATGGGGGGGGGGGGAGAGGGACATTTTTAATACTTTCAACAATAAAGATTTTTAAAAAAATTTTTGTACAAGCCCTTGTTGGTTTAATAAGTTCATGAAAGAAACTGCTTTAATGTAGCATAAAATCTTCCCTAGTAATCTAAATATGATTGTTAAGAACTAATAAATAGATGTCAATAGAATAAAAAGTGTTTAGGTGAAACATTTTAGTAATAAATTTATATTTTTAATAGTTTCCCAAAATCTTTTGGTAACTTAAACCTTAGAGTTTTGCTAAGTTGTGTATGATGAAAATTATTCAATATCCAAATCATTTTCTTTTTAAAAATATATTTTTATTGATTTCAGAGATAAAGGGAGAGGGAAAGAAAACTAGAAACATCAATGATGAGAGAGAATCATTGATCGGCTACCTCCAGCACACCCCCAGTGCTGGGGGATCGAGCCCGCAACCTGGGCATATGCCCTTGACTGGAATCAAACCCGGGACCCTTCAGTCTGCAGGCTGACACTCTATCCACTGAGCCAAACCGGCTAGGGCTTCTAGATCATTTTCAAATAAGATAAAATACTAAAGCATTAATTACTAAGTAAACATAAATTTACCCACTTCTGGTTTCTTATTATAGAGAAACTGAAAGATAAAATCAGATTTGTTAATAAATATGGCTTGTGTTTTGTTGAGGAAGCATATATCTCTAAAAATTATGAGATATATTTATTTGTCAGTAAAATGAACTATGTTTGTTGAGGTTATGAAATGTATTCATAACTTTGCCCATCTAAAGAAAGCTAATTGCTTGTTTTTTAGTTTTTACTAAGAATTAAAATTTTTAAGGAATAAAATTTCAATATATAGGGTGTCCCAAAAAATGTATACACACGCTTTTAATAATTATAAAGGTAGTGTTTATTAAAATACATTTCATTTTCAAAATTGAGCTATCAGCTGTTATAGTGTATATACATTTTGGGAGAGGGGGGCACCCTATATATAATTAAGAGTACTAGGAATAGCCCAGTTGGTGTGGTTCAGTGGTTGAGCATCAATCTATGAACAGGAGGTCATGGTTCAATTCCCAGTCAGGGCACATGCCCCAGTTGTGGGCTCGATCCACAGTAGTGGGTGTGCAGGAGCCAGACAATCAATGATTCTCTCTCATCATTGATGTTTCTCTCTCTCTTTCCCTGTCCTTTCCTCTCTCTGAAATAAATAAAAACATGTTTTTTCCTCCAATCTTAGAAATTGAGAATATTAAAGACAAGTGTGCTTTGAACTTCTTCTAGAGCTACATTTATGGTTTTACAAAAATATGTAAGATAAGGGCAATAGCTCAATTCCTCCACAAAACTGGGTAACTTAAGTGGCATCATAGGTTGATCTACCTGTCCAACTACATCACCTCTAACTTGCTTCTTTCCTTCCAGTTACCTAGTTTTTATGTAACGAATAGGAGGAGGTCCCTATCAGGCTTTGAATCTCAGCTTCCAATTTGGCCAAATTTCTGATCATCATCACAAAATCCTTTCATGTGTCTTGTCAGACTTCAGCCAGGACGAACGGTAAATATTTCTGGCAGTATTATACAAGTTGAGGTGCAGAGGTTGCTACTTCCCAGAGTCATTCCCTCTGATAGCTCAAAGAAAGAACGGATGGCAGCTTATCTCCGGCCGGCAGTCAGCCACACCAAGCCCTGAGGACCCAAGCAGCAGCCATCCCCAGGAGGAAAGTGCAAATAAAAACCAAGAGCACTCAGACCAAATAATGAACAGTCACTGTGCCCAAAGAACTAGGTCCACAAATATTTCTCCTTATCTAAATGTAGAAAAGGGCCCTAACCGGTTTGGCTCAGTGGATAGAGCGTCAGCCTGCGGACTCAAGGGTCCAGGTTCGATTCCGGTCAAGGGCATGTACCTTGGTTGAGGGCACATACCCAGTGGGGAGTGTGCAGGAGGCAGCTGATCAATGTTTCTCTCTCATCAATGTTTCTAACTCTCTATCCCTCTCCCTTTCTCTCTGTAAAAAATCAATAAAATATATTTAAAAAATAAAATAAAATAAAATAAATGTAGAAAAGGAGCCTCGCCTCTCGGCCTCCCCTGCACTCCGCAGGTAGACACCCAAGAGTCTGACGTGGCAAGAATTCTTATGGTTTTTTTGCCAACTCATGCTAGTGGTCCCTGGACCTTCCTACTGCAGCTTCAGGGTGAGCAGTGCCCAGTGGGTGAGGTGTCCTGCTCACAGGAAGAAGGTGTGACCCGGATACTCTCCCGACGAGCAAGAACGAGTCATCATTTTTTTTTTTTTAAATATATATTTTATTGATTTCTTACAGAGAGGAAGGGAGAGGGATAGAGAGTTAGAAACATCGATCAGCTGCCTCCTGCACGTCCCCTACTGGGGATGTGCCCGCAACCAAGGTACATGCCCTTGACCGGAATCGAACCTGGGGCCCTTCAGTCCGCAGGCCGACGCTCTATCCACTGAGCCAAACCAGTTAGGGCAAGAACGAGTCATCTTGATGGCAATGTATTGAAAAGGGCTCTCGTGAGTTTTCCTTCTTCTCTTTCTAACTTCCCTCCTAATTCAAGACCAAGCTGCTGACATGTCTTGAGTGACAAGAGCTGTCAGTCTGAGGCCCCCAATAAAAACCTTAAAAAACACACTTTCAATGTGTCTGTCCCTTCAAGATAAAGACAATCAAACAGATATTAGGAATATTCCCATGGACACCTGACTTGGCGGCCAACAATGTGTTTGACAATACACCCCCTCATACCTACACATTGAAAAAACTTGGGAGCAGAAACTGTTGTAAAATTTAGATATAATTTTTATACCATAAAAATTCACCCTTTTAAAGTGCACAGTTCAATGTTCTTTAGAATGTTTGAAGTTGTGTGGCCATCAACACTAATTCTAGAATAATCTATTTCTGAAACCTTAGAGTTTTAAAATGTAGGCCTACCTTGGGTTTTGAGTCCATTTATGAAACAAACATGTGGCACCTTCCCACTGGTGAGTGAGATCAACTGACTGACAAAGGGAAGACAAATAGTAGCTGGATTCTAACACAACCCTTTGCACAACCCATGGATGGAGTTCCCAGTGAGTGAGGCGCTTCAGTGAGCCCAGCTAATGATGCCCCTCTTCCATTGCGCTCCCATTCTGAGACAGCCACTGACATCCAGGATTGGACTAAACTGCCCTGAGACCCAGGCCTTCAAGGTGATGTTAGTGTTAATCAAGATGTTAGTAAATGAGGACGCATGCTCTACCATCTTAGTATTTCCAGTGAGAGCCTAGTGGTTTTCTGCACCTTTGTCAATGGACAAATAAATCAGTAATTCTGTTCAAATGCATTGAAAAATATGGTTGATTTCACCTTTCTGGGATTCTTTTAAATGTTCCCTTTGGGTGGGTTAGGTACTCGTAAGTGTAGCTCTACTGGAGTGGGTACCCCAGAATGTTGGCCCTGGGATGGAGGTCAGACAGGCTTGTGTCCACATCTCCCCTGGGGTTTCCCATCTCCTGCTTCTGCCCCACTCCCTCCAACAAAACAGAATATAGTCTTCTCCCCACAGGAGCCAGGGCGATATTTCCTAGAGTCAGGTCTGTTATGCCCGTGCTCAAAGCCTTGTGATCACATACGAGTCTGTGGGTCAGTTCTGAGCTCCTCCCCCAGGCGCACCCCTCCCTTCAGGGGTTCTCTCCTTTGATCCAGCTGTTGACCTCCAGCAGCACGTGACTGCTGCCTCAGGATCTGTGCAGGCTGTTCTTTCAGCATTGCTCAAGCCCTCCTGCCTCCAGTCCGGGCACACCTGTCTGCTCCTCAGGGAGCCCCTCCCTGCCCCCTGCCCTCCTGCTCTGCGTCACCTTTCCCCTCCCCGGACTCACACACACATTCTGTGGCCCCACATGCTAATGATATTTCTTTCTAGAACATATCAGCATTGGCATATGTTGTATAACAGTTTTGTTGATTATTCCTGTGTCCATCCCAGAAAGAGGCCCCTGGAGGGCAGGGCATCTCCTGGTCACCAATCTATGCCCAGTACCCACACGGCTCAGGGTGGGGCCAAGGCTGCTCTGGGGTTGCCCAAAGCTTCTTGGGTCTCCTAGTCTGAAAGGGCATTGGGAGTGGCTTGGGACGCTTTTCTGTGTCTCTATCTACTCCTCTGTGTAATGGTACCAGGCCCAGGCCCAGTGATTCTGTCGAAGCGCACCCCCTCCCCCATGGGGCCCCTTCCCCTGTGTGACTCCTCCATCAACAAGGTGCTCTCAGGGCCAATTGCAGGGTGACAGGAAGCCACTGTTATCAGGGCGCCTGGACATTGCTCAAGTCTCAGTCCACCCAGTTTGGGGCGGGGTGGAGGGGAAAGCCACTGCCTCAGCCTCTAGGGCGCCCCACCATCAGGCCCGCAGGGTGGGGCGGGGGCAGCGCTGCACCAGCTGAGGCTCATTTATTGCCAACAGGTAAAGGTCAGAAGGCAGAGGCCTGAGGTGGGTCCTGGGTTTGGAGGCTTTGGGCAGGGGTTCCGCTGACAGCGGATGGGGGCCTAAGGGAGTGGGGTGGTCAGGGCACCACTCTGCCAAGCAGTATCAGCCACAGTGCCCCAATCACCAAAGCCAGCGAGGGGCCTGTGGACAGTCCTGGGTGCGCAGCGTCGGTGGGGATGCTGGTACTGGTGGGGGGCTCCAGGCCGCAGGCGGCGTAGGGCTCCAGGCAGGCGGCGAAGGCCATGACGTGCGCCACCACGCTCTGCTCCTGCACACCGTGCATCAGGTGCGCCTGCGGGCCACGCGCGAACACCGCCACGTCCTCACCACCGTGGGTCTCAGACGACAGGGGCACGGCCGCCTGCTGCCTGTAGTTGGGGTCACCTGGCCAAAGATGGGGGGTCAGGGTGGGGGTTCAGGGTCCTTGGGCAATTCCCCCCTCCAGGGAGTTCCCCACGGAGGTCACCCTGCCCGCCCACCGGGATGCGCACTCACCACTCTGGCTGTCACTGACGTTGGGACGGGAGCCCCCATTGATTGCGAAGCCGGGGCCATTGCCATAAAGGATGGAGGTGTAGGTCTTGCCATCGGAGGCTGCCTCAGGAGCCAGCCCTGTGGGGAGAAGGGGACCTGTGATGGCACCACCACAGCTCTGCAGCGCCCCCTGTGTGCTAAACCCAGGCACTGCTTGCCTATTGAGTACTTAATCCGCACAAGACCCTTTAAAGTTATGGCTAGTATGACCCCATTTGACAGATGAGCAAACGGAGGCTCAGAGCATTTTCTGCCTCCTAATCGAGGAACAGGCACCTGCCACTCTCCCCAGACCTACCGAAAATGGAGCTGCCACGCAGAGTGTAGCCACCAAAAGTGAAGACATGAGAGTGGTCAGCAGTGACAAGGGTCAGGGTGTCCTTCTCGCTTGTGAGCTGGCTGGCCCTGTCAATGGCGTCATCAAAAGCGACAGCATCTGTCAGTGCGTAGTAAGCTCTTCCCGCATGATGACCTTGATCAATGCGGCCGCCTGCAGAAAGACCACGGGTGGGTGGTGGGGAATCTGTCCTGAATCCTGATCTCCCTCTGCTCAGTGAGGGGGTGCCACTCACTCACCCTCCACGAACAGGTAGAAGCCCCGGGGGTTCCTGCGCAGCAGACGCAAGGCGGCCTCTGTCATCTCCTTCAGGCTTGGGTCCTGCTGGGTGTCTCGGTTGGCCTCATAGTTCATGTCCCCTGGCTCAAAGAGGCCTGTGGGAAAGGGGGCGGGGGTGACTGACAGCCGTGGAGTGGGGTCTGTGCACACATGAGTGTCCAGGGACCCGGAGGACAGGGCAGGAAGGTGGGGGAGGGGTGGGTCATTACCCATGAGGTGTGATACGGAGGGGTCCTGGGACGCCTGAATGAGCGCTGTTCGGTTCCACACATACCGGGCACCCTGGGAGGGACAGAACCAGGCCTCAGCCCACGGCTCTACAACCAGCAGCCCTGCCCTTGGCCCTGCTCTATCCCCTGCCCCAGGAGCCCCCATCACCTCGTGCTTGGCCTGCCACTCCTGGACCAGGTTCCGCATGTCCAACCTGACTCCGCTCTTTGAGGCATCACCAGGGTACTCAGGGTCTGGGGTCCCCTTGGGAAACATGTACTTGCGGCCTCCACCCAGGATCACCTGGAGCCAGAGGAGTAGGGCAGGTGAGCTTGGGGCCTGCCTGGCCCTTTGCCCCTTGAACAAACCATCTCTAGGTCCCCCCCACAAGGTCTGTGGCAAGGCCTGGCTTGCCTGTACCTTCTACACCACCATCCCAAGTGCCCAGAGACACTGCCAGGCCCCAGGCCCCGGGGCTCAGGCTGTGGGTTGCCTGGGACTGTGGCCAGCATGGGGCCCACCCCCTCTGCTCAGGTCCCCATTGCCCTCATGACCCACATCAATGTCCATGTTGGTGATGAGCTGCGTGGCGATGTCCCGACAACCGTCCTTCAGCGCCTGGGCAGGCATGTCTGCATCCGAGTACCAGTTGCGGTTCACCGTGTGCGCGTAGGTGCCGCTTGGCGAGGCATGCTGCACCCTCGTTGAGGTCACCACCCCCACTGACTTCCCTGAGGGTGATGGAAGTCAGGTCAGGGTGAGCCACCGTGCCCTCTGGGCCCGACCCCTGCCCACTAGGCTGGCCCCAAGCCCACCTGCTTTCTTGGCCCGGTTCATCACGGAGATGACCTCGTTGCCATGTGTTGTGTTGCACTGGTTGTACCTGGCTGCTGCACTCACACCAATGGTCCGGTAGTTGGTCTTGACACCACACAGGTAGGCTGTGGCCGTGCCTGCACTGTCTGGCACTTGTCTGTCCACGTTGTATGTCTGGGGACAGAGACACCCTCAGCTCCTCTCTGGGCAGACACCCAGATCATGACACCCAGACACCCTGGGCCCTTAACTCAGACCCCAACCCTCCTGGGGACTTCCCTCCTACCAGGCTCCCTAGGCCCACCCCACCCCTGTGGTGTGGAGCACTCTGAGGCCACCCAGCCCTTACCTTGGCCAGAGCCACGAATGGGAATTTGTCCATGGCCAGGGGGGTCTCAGGTCCCAGCTTGCCATTCTTCTGAGCCTTTAGAATCCGAGCTGCTGACACTGTGGGCACCCCCATCCCTGAGAAGTAGAACCCTGTCAGGTCTGAGTCCGCAGGCATGGCTGTGCCCATAGGTATCCCTGGGTACCAGGACTGTGGGGCTGTGGGAATGAACATGCCATGACCACTCACCATCCCCCAGGAAGAGAATGAGGTTCTTGGCAGCTGTTTGGATGGGCTGCAGCTTCTTGGCGGTGTCCAGAGCCTGGGCTGCCTGGTGGTTCCAGAAGGCTGGGTCTTCCTCCTCAGCTGGCCAAGGGGAGAGGGAGGTCAGGTCAGCCTTGGGGGAGCACCCCATGTGTGGGGCCAGCTGGAAGGGGCCCCTTACCTGGGATGAATCCGAGGGAGAGCTGTATCCTGAGGCTCAGCAGCAGCAGCAGCAGCACGTGGGCTCCCTGCATGCCTGTGGGATGGTGGGCCGGCATTGGAGCCGGGACTGCAGAGGGGCCCGGACCTGGTGAGGTGAGGCTGGAAGTTGGACAAGGCTGAGCCACCAGGGCACCAGCTCTTTGGGGTTAATCAGGGGAGGACTTTATCCCTGGCTATAAAAGTCTCCATGTCCCTCCAATGACGCAGGCAGCTCCCTGACCCCGCCCCTGCCTGCCTGCAGAAGGAAGGTAGTAGGGTGTGGCACAGTGTTGAGGCCTGAACAAGGTGGAGCCTGCTGTCTACCAAGGTAGAGTGGGGTCAGGGCATAGGTGCCCTCAGGGTGAGGAGCATTTGCAGGGTCCTGATGGGGCCACCCTAACTCTCTGCTCCCACAGTCCTGGGAACCCATCACTCCTTCATTCACCTGATTTTATTCTGTGTTCCCCTTGAGAACCGGGCCCAGGCTCAGTTCTGGGTTTGGAGGGAGGTGGGGAATATGGACAAAATGGACAGTAACCTCACAGGGTGAGCTGGTAAGTTCCTAACCTGGCAGTTAATGGGTGAGGATATATCACCTGTAGTTAAAAGGGTTAATTTTGCCTCACATTGTCTCTGTGCACCTAGGTTAACACATCTTTGAAAGTCCTTTTAGACCCCTCAGAAGAAAAACCACCCTCAAGAGTGTACATAATCTTGTTAACTATCCTGTAATCCAATCTTGCCTTGCTTTCTCTTACCCACATGTAATCTTCCTTATGTTCCCTCCTTAATTCCTAATGTATAAAAGAAGCTGCAGATTAAAAGAAGGAAAGAAAGAAACTGCAAACTGACATTCTAAGAATCATTTTTTTCTCAGTCTGTTTCGATCTTACCTCCAGGTATATGCTTTGTTTAGCTCAAATACTTTTTAATAAAAATCTTCTACAGGTTTGGACATTCTTCCATGGGCATTAGTTGGCTCAGCTGGCAGGATTCTAAATAAGCCTGCCCAGGGCCACCTGCACACCCAGGCCAGGTGTTAGGCATCGGTGTGCCCACTGTGCTCCATGGGCTCTTTGACCCTCCATAGGTAAACTTGGGTGAGTCTCCTCTTGAAATCCTTACCCTACCTGCATTAGGTAGTGGTTCCTGGCTTTATTTGAGTTGTTCTTTCTATTTATTTTTATTTGTTCATTGATTTTATTATTATTATTATTTTTTAAAATATATTTTATTGACTTTTTACAGAGAGGAAGGGAGAGAGATAGAGAGTTAGAAACATTGATGAGAGAGAAACACCGATCAGCTGCCTCCTGCACATCTCCCACTGGGGATGTGCCCGCAACCCAGGTACATGCCCTTGACCGGAATCGAACCCGGGACCCTTCAGTCCGCAGGCCGATGCTCTATCCACTGAGCCAAACCGGTTCCGGCTTGCTCATTGATTTTAGAGAGAGGAAGGCAGAGAGAAACATCAATGTGATAAACATCATTTGGTTGCCTCTTGCACATGCCCTGACTAGGGATCGAACACCTTTCAGCAAACAGGACAACTCTCCAAGCAACTGAGCCACACCGGCCAGGGCTATTTGAGTTGTTCTGAATTGGCTCAAAAGAAAACTTAAAAGTGACATGGAAAATTGTACATCCAAGGCTGACAAGCCCCATGACAGCCAGCCTCCCTTCTGTAGTCGGGCAAGTTTCATGTGCAATTTGTAGGGAGCCTCAACTTGAGAGTGTTTACAGAAATGGGGAAATTAGGTAAAGTGATAGCAGCTTAAGATGGGCAAAACAGGTATCTTTAGACACCTCTACGCCATTTTTTGTGTGCTCAATTGGAAAAATCAGACTCTAAAATGGAATTGAACGAATGGGATACTAACTTTGATTAGAAAATAGAAGTCTGTAAAAGGAACACAGGTAAATTTTCCTGTTTAAGAATTTAAGAGAATTTTAAAGACTTTCTGAACTCTCCGATAAATTTTTTTCTCTTCAAGGACATTAATAAGAAACTTTTAGAAACTGTCTTTGAACTAAAGAAGGCTTCTGAGGCTGCCCAGGGCCAGCACCCCACTTCACCTTTCCTCTATCTGCCCTCTCCTTTCTGACCTCCCTTTTCTGGACTTGCCTCCCCTTTCTTCACCTCCTCTTCTCTCCTCATCACCATCACCCTCTACTGACTTAGGGCAAAGTAAGAATTAAAAAACAGCCCAGCCCTAACCGATTTGGCTCAGTGGATAGAGCGTCGGCCTGCGGACTGAAGGCTCCCAGGTTTGATTCCGGTCAAGGGCATGTACCTTGGTTTCAGGCACAACCCCAGTGGGGAGTGTGCAGGAGGCAGCTGATTGATGCTTCTCTCTCATCGATGTTTCTAACTCTCTATCCCTCTCCCTTCCTCTCTGTAAAAAAAAAATCAATAAAAAAATATATTAAAAAAAAAAAGACAGCCCAGAATAGGGCTAGAAAAACAAACAAACAAACTAAAAAAAAACAAAAAAAGCAACCCACACAAATTATTGTAGCTCTGCTTAGAGAAAAGCCAGTCTCAGGATGAGGGGAACCAGCAATAATTTGCTCTCATGGACTAAAGCAGAATTAAGGAATCTAACTATAGATTTTCCTGATCCTCTCTAAGACCCTTTTGGGTTTGCAAAAGAATTTTATTTAATTGTTAGAATATATGATCCTGGATATTCTAACCTGTTTCAACTAATACAGCTACCAGTTTTCTGAGAGCAAAGCAGCAGAATAGCTAAGTAAGGTCTGCTGGAAACTCCTATAGCAGATTTCTAAACAAAATAGAACAGAGAAACAGGCCAAGAAAAATGCAGGGAATTAAGCCCACTGGCTTCACCAAGCTACCCCTGAGATTCCCCCCACCCCCAGAAAATAGATTGGATGAAAATCCAACCATATCAATGAAAACATACTTGATTTCTTTGAATGTTTTGAAAAAAAGTTTCAAACAACATTCAGGATTGTCTCCAGACAGTTTTAAGCAGGGGTCCTCAAACTTTTTAAACAGGGGGCCAGTTCACTGTCCCTCAGACCGTTGGAGGGCCGGACTATAGTTTTAAAAAAAAACTAGTCCGCTGCTAAGCAACAGGCAGAGGAGGCAAAAACACCCGGCGGGCTGTATAAATGTTTTCGGCGGGCCGCCGGCGTAGTTTGAGGACCCCTGGTTTTAAGGAACATCATAAGGATCCAATGCTTAATTCAGCATTTCTAGAAGGATTAGATGAGGCGCTTGTAACTCTGATTGAACAACATGAATTAAACTGGTCAACTACATATGTTAGCAATTCTGATAAACTAGCAATTCTGGCCCATCACTTATTTCAGTGGTTCTCCTTGGCTGCACATTAGAATCACCTGGGAATCTTTTTAAAATCCTGATTTCTGGGCCTCATCCTCTGGAAATTCTGTTTCTTTGTTACTAATGTTGTGGCCCCACCCCATAACAAAGAAACAGAATTTTAGGAGGATGAGGCCCAGAAATCAGGATTTTAAAAAGATTCCCAGGTGATTCTAATGTGCAGCCAAGGTTGAGAACCACTGGCTTATTTGAAACGATTCAAAGGCAGAAAAGGATAAAGCTACTAAAATTATGAATGCATAGCTCCAGCAGCTAAGCCAGTGATGGCGAACCTATGACATGCGTGTCAGAGGTGACACACGAACTCATTTTTTTGGTTGATTTTTCTTTGTTAAATGGCCTTTAAATATATAACATAAACATCAAAAATATAAATCTTTGTTTTACTATGGTTGCAAATATAAAAAGATTTCTATATGTGACACGGCACCAGAGTTAAGTTAGGGTTTTTCAAAAGCTGACACGCCGAGCTCAAAAGGTTCGCCATCATTGCTAAGCCATCAGGTCAGATCTCCCTGAAGGACTTCCCAATGAGGTCAAAAGAGAGTCTCTTTTTACTGTAAAAAGCCACATTGTCTTAAGGAAAATTGTCAAAAACTGAAATGGAATTTAGGAAAAAAAAGGGGGGGGGAGGGGGAGAGAGAGAGAGATAGGAGCAAGCATGGAGCTTCTCTAAGGGTTGTGAGAGGGTGTTTCCCTTCTTCTTACCAATGCTTTATGAGAAATTGAAATTACCCCAGGCCAGTGTTGCTCAGTGGTTGAGCATCAACCCATGAACCAGGAGGTCATGGTTCGATTCTTAGTCAGGGCACATACCTAGGTTGCAGGTTTAATCCCCAGTTTAGGTGGGAAGCAACTGATCAGTTTCTCTCTCACACTGATGTTTCTCTCTCTCTCTCTCTCTCTCTCTCTCTCTCTCTCTCTCTCTCTCCCCCCCCACCTCCCCTTTCCTCTCTCTCTAAAAGGCAATAAAAACATATTCTCAGGTGAGGATTTAAAAAATAAAAAGAGGTATTCCCAGACATCCTGTGGTTCTAAATCCATGTATCCTATTATCAGCCATTCCTGTGGATTGCCAATATTTTTCATAAGATCTCTGTAGTGCCTTCTTCAGCATTCCTGTAGGAAAGACAGTCAATAGCTCTTTACTATCACCTGGAGGAGATCTCTAATTTACTTGGACTGTAATGCGAAGAGATATACGGAAACCCACCCATTTTTCTCAGATACTAAAGGCTGATTTAAATGATGTTGATTTTCCCGGAGACTGAACCCTATCCAATAGGTGGATGATTTAGTTTTATTCTCTAGGACATAACTAGACTCCCTAAAGGACACCATTTACTTATGACAGCAGCTGGCTATAAAATAACACCGTGTCTCAAAAGACAAGCTCCAATTCTGTGTGCCTCAAGTGACGTACCGTGGCAGTCCTATATCTAAAGATGGGATACTAGATGGGTGGCTACCGGGTTTGGGGGCATGTCTTGGGTAGCTGGTGGCAGGGGCTAAGGGTCCGCTCAGCTCGCAGGTTTTAGCACCGAGGCCTGGCATCAGCTGCAACCTCCAGGCTCCAGCAAACGATTGGGGGCCCTGGGAAATCAGTCCTTCCCAGGGCTGCTGCAGCCAGAGAACCTCAGGAGGGAGGAGCTGGTCGGTGTGCTGAGGCCATTTGTGATGGACCAGAAAGGACCACCAGAGACGAACACCAGGGGTCTTCCTGTGACAGGAAAACCAGGGGAGCTGACATTGCTCTCAGTACTGCCAGAGCTGAGCCAGTCCCTGGGGCTCAGGGAGCAGGAGCCCCAGGTTGTCCGAGCATCTGGGAAGGAGA
The DNA here is from genome assembly GCF_014108235.1 of Myotis myotis. Lineage (NCBI taxonomy): Eukaryota > Metazoa > Chordata > Mammalia > Chiroptera > Vespertilionidae > Myotis > Myotis myotis. The sequence continues at coordinate 31,847,345 of NW_023416390.1, read as the reverse complement.
CCTGGGCTTGTACTCCTCTCCGGTTGTCCCCAGACAGCAAGCCGCCTCCAGAAGTCTTCGCCCACTCACGAAGAGCCACCTACTGGGCTGTCACTGTTGGGATCTCTGCTACTTCTGAGGGGAAGACCCAAGCAGCTCTGAAACCGGAACACGCTGATGGTGTTGGCTTTGTAGTTTCAGTGAAGCCCCGTCCCGAAAGGACATCCTGGAAGGTGTCAAGAGGACCCTAAGCCACTTCCGCGTGGTGGCCACAGGCTCTGGCTGTGCTCTGGTCCAGCTGCAACCACTAACCGTGTTCCCTGATCACTACAGGTTCACATGGTACTACAGCTCTGCCCTGTGCTCGGGGGCCACAGGTGTTCAGCCCGCATGGGCACTGTCATGGGCCAACACTTTCTACTGCCGGCAGAGAGCACCAAACCCCAAAGACAGGTCCTGGATGAAGCCTTCCGCAGGCGCCTCCACCTGATGCCTGCCCAGGCTGCCCAGATGCCCTTGCACTTCCACCTGCACTGTCTCCACCTCCCGGGCACCAGGCCCAGGGATGCCCCCATAGAGCTTTTGGCACCTTTGTCCTCTTATTTCTTCAGGACACTACAGTGCCTGGGGCTCCACCAACAATAGCCCTCCTTCTGTTCCTGCTGTTCCTCCTGGAAAGTGGTGGGTGTCGGGGGACTGCAGGCTGGAGGAAAATGAGCTCAGTGGGCAACAGGCGGGAAGGTCTTGGTCTAGGGCTCTGTGGTTGGACTAACCTAAGATCACATCCTGGCTAGGCACTTGCTGTATGGTGTTGGACAAACAACTTCACCTCTCTGGACTTGAGATAATAAATGTACCTAACTCATAGTATCATAGTATGGTTTTGAGGATTTGCTGAGAAAGTAAAAAAAAAAAAAAAAATGGGATACTAATTAACCCTGAACAGCTCAGATGACTCTTTGCCTTTCCTCTTCCAAGAACTAGGGAATAGCTCCGGGGCTTGGGAGAGATAGCTGGACACTGTCACAACTGGGTTTCAACCTGTTCATTAATGCCTCCACCTCTATATGCCATATTGAAATCAGATGGACTTGATCTCATTCAAGTAGAAGGGAAACGAAGTGTAGGAGCTCTGAAGGAAGAACCATCTGAAGCTCCAATTTTGGGACACCTAATCATAAACGTACCTTCTTCCCTCTTACACAGGAAAATAAAGAAAATGCTTTAGGAATTCTAACTCAGAAACACGGTGCGCATCATAGCTCTATAGAGTATTACAGTCAGCAGTTAGACCAGCCGTGGGCAAACTACGGCCCGCGGGCCGGATCCGGCCCATTTGAAATGAATAAAACTAAAAAAAAAAAGACCGTACCCTTTTATGTAATGATGTTACTTTGAATTTATATTAGTTCACACAAACACTCCATCCATGCTTTTGTTCCGGCCCTCCAGTCCAGTTTAAGAACCCATTGTGGCCCTCGAGTCAAAAAGTTTGCCCACCCCTGAGTTAGACTCAGTACCAAACGGGCTCCCTCGCTGCATGAGGGCCACCCCTGCTGCAACCATGTTATGCAAACAAACATTTAACCTTTTAGGTTCCTCCTTATTCTGTCAAATCTTTGCTAAACTCTCACCTTTACTCGACTGGCTTCTTATGAAATACTCCTGCTTTCTACACCTACTATTACTTTTGCTCAATGTAACAGTCATAACCCAGCAACTTCACTACCTTCTTTACAGGATAGAAACACTGACCACCTCCTTGCTCCTGGGAAGATTTACAGGAAATTCCTAGTCATAATGCAGGCTTATTTTTGTTTACAGATGGATCTTATCTCAAAGACAAACAGGAACATAACTCAGCTGAACATGCAATAACTTTCAGGTGGATATAATGGAACGTTCTCATGTAGCCAAATTAAGATCTGACCAACAAGACAAGAAAATTGCTCTAACTCACCCAGCTGGCGTGGCTCAGTGATTGAGCATCAACCTATGAACCGGGAGTTCACGGTTCATTTCCCAGTCAGGGCACATGCCTGAATTGTGGGCTCAATCCCCGGTGGGGGACATGCAGGAGGCAGCTGATCAATGACTCTCTCTCATCATTGATGTTTCTATCTCTCCCTTCCTCTCTGAAATCAATAAAAAATACAAATAAATTAAATTGCTTTAACTCAAGCTTGTCAGTTAGCCAAAGACCAAGTAGTCAGTATTTACACTGACAGTCACTGGGCCTTTGGTGTAGCTCATGACTTCAGAATGTTATGGAAGCAACAAGGCTTCTTAACTTCCGTGGGGGTAGTCTATAAAGAATGGAAAACAGGTTGCAGAATTATTAGATCACATATAGCAATCAAGACAACTGGAAATAATCAAGGTTCCTGGACATTCTAAAGCTACCAGCAAACAAACAGAGATCACTTAGCTGATGCAGCAGCTAAACAAACAGCAGTAAGCAATCAAATTATCTGGGACCAAGAATGTTCTTTGCTCCCTGCTAATAAAAGATTCTGTTTAAAAAAATCAATAAATTAGTAGATGATTCATTTCACAGAGCGCTTCCAGGAAACGAAGACTTCAAAGACCATGGCTTACAATCAGCAGATTTTGTCTATTGGGAGAGACATCAAATAAAAGACTCTCTCCAATCTCATTAGAAAAGACCAGATCAGGTGTTACTAATGAATCCATGTGCAACTAACTAAACCTTTTTTTTTTTTTTTTTTTTTTTTTAGTTTTGTTGTGTGCAACTCAACTTAAAGGAGTTAACTCATGGGTTCGCATTTCTCATCTAAAAACGATTCTGCCCCTGTCAGATGTCCGCTTGCCTGCATCTAAAACAGACATCAGACTCCTCTAGGATGAGAAGCTGTTGACAACAGAGGCAGACAGCGATCCCAAGACATTGACAAGGCCTGTGAATCTCCAGATTGATATTGAACTCAAAATCCATTTTCTTTGATTGTCTTTACCTGTCTACTACTAATATTATAATAGTTATACAGTGGAACCTCGTTTCTCGAATTTAATTCGTTCTGGAAGGCTGTTCGAAAACCGAATTCTTTTTCCCCGTTAGGAATAATGTAAATTGAATTGATCTGTTCCAGACCCCCCAAATGATTCCCTGTTTTAACCTTTCTTATATTCAATACCTATCTATTATACTGTTTAATCTATAAATAAGCACTTTAAAAACAAAAAGGGCATGAACTGTAAATGAAAATTTAACAAAAAGCAAAGGAAATGTACAGTAAAAAATGAAAATGTAACAAAAATTATAAGCAGCAACAAAAGAAAAAAAACACACAGAAATATTCACAGCATACTGTCCTGAGATCTTAACAGTGGTAAACTGACTCATATTCATGCATTTTCTCCTGTTTGTCACCTGAGAGATGCGTGACTGATCATACAGGTATCAGCTTGAAAGGGCTGTGAGGTTGAGAAGCGAATTGTTCAAGAAACAAGGTTCCACTGTACTTAATTCTTTTTTTCCCTATATAGTCCAACTGTTTATGATTACTGAAGAAGTACTAGTATAAGATAACTGTTAATACTCTTTATGGCTTATGTAAATTTACACTAGATGCAAAATACAGAAAAATGAGACAGACCACAAACCTAGGACCATGATAGGTCACAAGATGGAAATGATCCAGAGTGTCCTTCACAATGAAGGCCATACAACCTGACTGCCTTCCATTTACCTGCCCATTCCTTTTGGGAAAATTTGGCCTCAATTTACATCCCATAGTTACAGTATTGCCCCATCTTCAATGGCTCACCATTTCTACAAGAGGGTGATACTGAGACTTCCTAGGAATGAGTCTTCTGAGCCCTGTAAGACCCACTATCCAACCAAAGTGTTAATCATCAATGCATTCTTCAGATTGATTTATGGACACAAGGGGTAAGTGCAGGCTCACGTTAGAAGTCCCTGGATGTTTCTATGCAGCAGCTTGAGCCCAGCCAGTGAGGTATCCTGCTCACAGTTTCAAGATTGGGTGTGACCGTGAAAACTCTCCAGACAACCAAGAATGAGTCATCTTGATGGCAATGTATTGAAAAGGGCTCTCGTGAGTTTTCCTTCTTCTCTTTCTAACTTCCCTCCTAATTTAAGACCAAGCTGCTGGCATGTCTTGAGTGACAAGAGCTTTCAGTCTGAGGCCCCCAATAAAAACCTTAAAAAAACACACTTCCATGTGTCTACCCCTTCAAGGTAAAGACAATCAAACAGATGTTAGGAATGTTTCCAGGGACACCTGACTTTGTGGCCAACAATGTGTTTGACAATAAACCCCCTCATACCTACACATTGAAAAAACTTGGGAGCAGAAACTGTTATAAAATTTAGATAGCCCTAGTCAGGTAGTTCAGTTAGAGCATTGTCCCAATATACCAAGGTTGCAGGCTTGATCTGTCAGGGCACATACAAGAATCATTCAATGAATGCATAAATAAGTGGGACAACAAACTGACATCTCTCTCTCTTTCTCTCTCTCTCTCTCTCTCTCCTTTCCTTTCTCTAAAAAAATAAATACTATTAAATTCACACTTTTAAAGTGCACAGTTCAATGTTCTTTAGAATGTTTGAAGTTGTGTGGCCATCAACACTAATTCTAGAATAATATATTTCTGAAACCTTAGAGTTTTAAAATGTAGGCCTACCTTGTTGGTTTTTTAAAAATATATTTTTATTGATTTCTGAGTGGAAGGAAGAGGGAGAGATAGAAACATCAATGATAGAAACATCAATGAAGAGATAGAAGAATCATTGATTGGCTGCCTCCTGGACTGGGGATCAAGCCCCCAATCCGGGCATTTGCCCTTGACCGAAATCAAACCCGGGACTCGCTGAGGCTCTATCCACTCAGCCAAACCGTTTAGGGTGGGTTACCTTGGATTTTGAGTCCATTTATGAAACAAACAAGTGGCACCTTCCCACTGGTGGGTAAGATCAAGGGAAGACAAATAGTAGTTGGATTCTAACACAACCCTTTGCACAACCCATGGATGGAGTTCCCAGTGAGTGAGGTGCTTCAGTGAGCCCAGCTAATGATGTTCTTCTTCCATTATGCTCCCATTCTGAGACAGCCACTGAAATCCAGGATTGGACTAAACTGCCCTGAGACCCAGGCCTTCAAGGTGATGTTAGTGTTAATCAAGATGTTAGTAAATGAGGACGCATGCTCTACCATCTTAGTATTTCCAGTGAGAGCCTAGTGGTTTTCTGCACCTTTGTCAATGGACAAATAAATCAGTAATTCTGTTCAAATGCATTGAAAAATATGGTTGATTTCACCTTTCTGGGATTCTTTTAAATGTTCCCTTTGGGTGGGTTAGGTACTCGTAAGTGTAGCTCTACTGGAGTGGGTACCCCAGAATGTTGGCCCTGGGATGGAGGTCAGACAGGTTTGTGTCCACATCTCTCCTGGGGTTTCCCATCTCCTGCTTCTGCCCCACTCCCTCCAACAAAACAGAATATAGTCTTCTCCCCACAGGAGCCAGGATTCCATATACATATATATAATCTTTATTGTTGAGAGTATTACAGATCAAAGATGTCCCCCTTACCCCATTGACCCCCCTCACCCAGTTCCCACCCCAACCCATACCTTCACCACCCTATTGTCTGTTTCCATGCGTTATCTATATATGCCTATAAGTTCTTTGGTTAATCTCTTCCCACCCCTTCTCATACCTTCCCTCTGAGATTTGTCAGTCTGTCTCATATTTCCATGCCTCTGGTTCTATTTTATTCATCAGTTTATTTTGTTTGTTAGATTCCTTGTTCATTTATTTTGATTTTTAGATTCAACTGTTGATAGATTTGCATTTTTATTGCTATTTATTGTTTATATTTTCATTTTTTATTTCTCCTCCTCCTCCTCCTCCTCCTCCTCCTCCTCCTCCTCCTTCTTCTTCTTCTTCTTCTTCTTCTTCTTCTTCTTCTTCTTCTTCTTCTTCTTCTCCTTCTCCTTCTTCTTCTTCTTGAAAACCCTTTAATATTCATGTAATACTGGTTTGGCGGTAATGAACTCCTTTAGCTTGTCCTTGCCCGGGAAGCTCTTAATCTGACCTTCCATTCTAAATTATAGCTTTGCTGGGTAGAGTAATCTTGGTTGTAGGTCCTTGCTTTTCATAACTTTGAATATTTCTTGCCATGCCCTTCTGGCCTGCAAAGTTTCTGCTGAGCAATCAGCTGACAGTCATATGGGCACTCCCTTGTAGGTAACTAACTGCTTTTATCTTGCTGCTTTTAAGATTCTCTCTTTGTCTTTAACCTTTGGCATTTTAATTATGATGTGTCTTGGTGTGGGCATCTTTGGGTTCCTCTTGTTTGAGACTCTCTGTGCTACCTAGACTAGTAAATCTATTTCTTTCGCCAGGTAGGGGAAGTTTCCTGTCTTTATTTCTTCAAATAGGTTTTCAATATCTTGCTCTCTCTCTTCTCCTTCTGGCACCCCCCCCCCCCAACATGAATGTTAGTATGCTTGAAGTTGTCCCAGAAGCTCCTTACACTATTTTCATATTTTCGGATTCTTTTTTCTTTTTGCTCTTTTTACTGTGTGTTTTTGCTTCCTCATATTCAAATCATTGATTTGATTTTCAGCATACTCTACTCTACTGTTGATTTCCTGTAAATTATTTTTCATTTCAATTAGTGTGTCCTTCATTTCTGACTGGACCTTTTTCAAGTCTTTGAAATTCTCACTAAGATCCTTAAAAGTCTCACTAAGTCCCTTGAAGCTCTCATTATAACCATTGTTTTGAACTCTGTATCCAGTAGTTTGCTTGCTTTCATTTCATTTAGGTCTTTTTCTCCAGATTTTTTCTGGTCTTTCATCTGTGACATTTTTCTTTGGCTCCGCATTTTGGCTGCTTCCCTGTGTTTGCTTCTATGTATTAGGTAGAGCTGCTATGTCTCCTGGAATTGGTAGAGTGGTCTTGTGTAGTAGGTGTCCTGTAGGGCCCAGTGGCTCAGCCTCCCCAGTCACCTGAGCTGGACATAGGTGCACACCTGGGTGGGCTGTGTGCACTGTCTTGTTGTAGTTGAACCTTGATTGCTGTTGGCATAACTGGGAGGAATTGACTCCAGGCCAATTGGCTTTGAGGACCAATAGCGGAGGAGCTGTTGTGCAGAAGACACCCCTGTGGAATAGGACTTGCTTTAGTGGGGCTTTGGTGCTCAAGTCTGCCCCTTGAGTGTGTCACTCGTGGATGTGTAGAGTTGTAATCTGGCATGATCTGAAGCTGTCCACCAGTTGCACTGACTCTGGGGCCTCCTGGGAGGTGCAAAGTCAATCACTGCCTGTGCCCTGCCTGGGACTACCCACACAAGCAACCGAGTGATCTGCAGATGGCTCCAGGTGCCCAGGAGAGGCCAAACTGTGACCCAACACAGGCTACTGCTAATGTCAGGCCCCGGCCACTTATCAAGAGGTATGGGACGTGCTGAGTCCAGCTGCTACTTGTTGAGAGATTTTAGGAAAGTCTGAAGCCTGAGCCAGGACAGGCAATTCAAATAGAAAAGCTGCTGCAAATGGCTTGAGTGATGCTGCAAAGTGGGTAAGGTGGAATCTCAGGGAATCACCAAGGCAGGGCAAAGGGTGAGCCAGGTTGATGGAGGCTCAGATATGGCACCTGCCAGTCAGCTCTATGTCAGGGAGAGGTTTCAGCATAGGAACAATGACCTCTGTGAGCACTTTTGTCTGGGAGAAAGCTGCCCCCTAGTTCAGTGATGGCGAACCTATGACACGCGTGTCAGAGGTGACACGTGAACTCATTTTTTTGGTTGATTTTTCTTTGTTAAATGGCATTTAAATATATAAAATAAATATCAAAAATATAAGTCTTTGTTTTACTATGGTTGCAAATATCAAAAAATTTCTGTATGTGACACGGCACCAGAGTTAAGTTAGGGTTTTTCAAAATGCTGACATGCCGAGCTCAAAAGGTTCGCCATTACTGCCCTAGTCCTTGCCTTGAAGCCAGACAATTTAGTTCCTCCCTGTATGTCGCTGGATCCTTTCAAGCTGCTGCCCCAGCCAGCGCCGGAGCTCAGAGGGACTGAGTCTGAGTAAGTCTGTGTGCTGGCCCTTTAAGAGAAACTGTCTGGTCTCCAGAAGCCTTTGTGTCCCTCAGCCACAATCCCTGCTGGTTCTTAAAGCCCCAAGTTATGGGGACTTCTCTTTCCCGTACTGGAAGCCTGGGCTGAGGGTCTGCCATGGGGATGGGACCCCATGCTCCTCATAGGAGGCCTCCACAGCCAAGATATCCCTCTGAATTAAAAAATAAAACAAAAACAAAAAACGCCACATGAGGGTCTCAGACTAGCCCATTCTGCGCTTCTGCCCCTCCTTCCTGTCTCCATATGTTTTCTTCTTTAATTCCCTAGTTGCATGACTTTATTCAGTCAGATTTCAGGCATTTCTGAATGATGGTTGTTCTGTTACTTTAGTTGTATTTTTTTAATCCTCACCCGAGGATATTTCCCATTGATTTTTAGAGAGCGAAAGGCAGAAATATCTATGTGAGAGAAACACGATTGGTTGCCTTCTGCATGAGCCCAGGCCGGAGAGGAGCCTGCAACCGAGGTATGTGCCCTTGACCAGAATCGAACCCGGAACCCTTTGGTCTGCAGGCTGATGCTCTATCCACTGAGCCAAACCGGCTAGGGCTTAGTTGTATTTTGATGTGGTTGTGGGAAGAAGCAAGTACCATATTTACCTATGCCACCATCTTGGTCCCTCCCCACATATGCCCAGGTTGATATTTTCAAAAATCATGTTATATCCCTGCTCAAAGCCACACTCTGGATGAAGTTCGAGCTCTTTCCCCATTTCTCCTTATCCCTCATTTCCCCCCATCTTTGACCCAGCTCTTGGCTTCAAAGTCACTTGCTGCCTCAGGACCCAGGCTAGCATTGCAGAAGCCCTCTTGCCTCCAATCTTGGGCACCTGTCTGCTCCTCAGGGAGCTCCTTCCTGCTCCCTGACCTCCTCCGAGTTACCTTCCCCTCCTCTGACTCACACATGCTGTATCCCCAAATACTAATGATTTTTCTTTCAAGAACATATCAGAACTGGCATTACATTGTAAAGCAGTTTATTTTAGTTTTATATGTGTCCCTCCCAGAATAGAGGCCCCTGGATGCAGGGAATCCCCTGTTTATAAATATATGCCTAGTGCCCACATGGCCTCAGGGTGGGGGCAAGGGCTGCTCTGGGGCTGCCCCCTGCACCAGCAGCTTCCGCGATGTTCCTTGGAGCTCTCAGCCTGGATGGGCATTGGGAGGTGACCACCTCAGCAGCCTAGTGACGGGGACAAGCCTCCTCTCTTCTCTGTGTCCCCATCTCCTCTGTGAAATGGTACCACTGGGCCCCTAGATGATGAAGCCCAGGGCTTTATGTCAAAGGCACCAGGTGTACTGGCCACAGCGGCCTATGGGCCAGGAGGTATCCATTAGGACAGGTTGTAGGGTGACAGGAAGCTGTCCCTCTCCAGGACACCCCCCTGAGCCCCCCATGTGCCAGAGTCCTCAGCTCCCCATGGTGCTACAAAACTTCCTCGGCAGTCAAGGTTGGGGGCTGGGAGTCCTGAGCAGCTGGGAGAACCTGGGGAGCTGCAGGAAGCCACCACCTCAGCTCCAGGGTGCCCAGTCCCAAGGTGGCCGAGTGGCGGCAGTGTGCACCGCGGGGTAAAGGTCAGGCCCTGGGAAGCTTGGGGGCAGTGCGGGGCCCCAGTTATTGGCAGTAAGTGGCCCAGAATTGGTGCAGGGCCCCTGGGGGAGGTGGGCCCTCGGGTGAGGGGTGGGGCAGTCAGGGCTTAATGGTCCCCAGCAGCAGCAGCAGCAGCGCCCCAGTCAGCAAAACCAGTGAAGGGCCAGCCGAGGGGCCTGCTGAGGGCTCCGCGTGCTCGGCAGGCGGGGCCAGGCCGCAGGCGGCGTAGGGCTCCAGGCAGGCGGCGAAGGCCATGACGTGCGCCACCACGCTCTGCTCCTGCACACCGTGCATCAGGTGCGCCTGCGGGCCACGCGCGAACACCGCCACGTCCTCACCAGCGTGGGTCTCCGACGACAGGGGCACGGCCGCCTGCTGCCTGTAGTTGGGGTCCCCTGAACAGACAATGGGGAATCAGGTATGGTGGGCACCCTCCGGCGAGTTCCCCCTGCCCGCCCACCCACCGGCGCACTCACTGCTCTGGCTGTCACGGACATCTGACCGGGAGCCCCCGCTGACTGCGAAGCCGGGGCCATTGCCATAAAGGATGGAGGTGTAGGCCTTGCCATCTTTTGCCTTCTCAGGAGCCAGCCCTGCAGGGAGAAGAGGACCTGTGATGGCACCACCACAGCTCTGCAGCGCCCCCTGTGTGCTAAGCCCCAGCACTGCTTGCCTATTCAGTGACTTAATCCACACAAGACCCTGCAAGGCTATGGCTATTATGACTCCATTTAAGAGATGAGCAAACGGAGGCTCAGAGCATTTTCTGCCTCCTAATCGAGGAGCAGGCACCTGCCACTCTCCCCAGACCTACCGAAAATGGAGCTGCCACGCAGAGGGTAGCCACCAAAAGTGAAGACATGAGAGTGGTCAGCAGTGACAAGGGTCAGGGTGTCCTTCTCGCTTGTGAGCTGGCTGGCCTTGTCAATGGCGTCATCAAAAGCGACAGCATCTGTCAGTGCGTAGTAAGCTCTGCTTTCATGATGACCATGGTCAATGCGGCCGCCTGCAGAAAGACCACGGGTGGATGGTGGGGAACCTGTCCTAAATCCTGATCTCCCTCTGTTCAGTGAGGGGGTGCCACTCACTCACCCTCCACGAACAGGTAGAAGCCCCGGGGGTTCCTGCGCAGCAGACGCAAGGCGGCCTCTGTCATCTCCTTCAGGCTTGGGTCCTGCTGGGTGTCTCGGTTGGCCTCATAGTTCATGTCCCCTGGCTCAAAGAGGCCTGTGGGAAAGGGGGCGGGGGTGACTGACAGCCGTGGAGTGGGGTCTGTGCACACATGAGTGTCCAGGGACCCGGAGGACAGGGCAGGAAGGTGGGGGAGGGGTGGGTCATTACCCATGAGGTGTGATACGGAGGGGTCCTGGGACGCCTGAATGAGCGCTGTTCGGTTCCACACATACCGGGCACCCTGGGAGGGACAGAACCAGGCCTCAGCCCACGGCTCTACAACCAGCAGCCCTGCCCTTGGCCCTGCTCTATCCCCTGCCCCAGGAGCCCCCATCACCTCGTGCTTGGCCTGCCACTCCTGGACCAGGTTCCGCATGTCCAACCTGACTCCGCTCTTTGAGGCATCACCAGGGTACTCAGGGTCTGGGGTCCCCTTGGGAAACATGTACTTGCGGCCTCCACCCAGGATCACCTGGAGCCAGAGGAGTAGGGCAGGTGAGCTTGGGGCCTGCCTGGCCCTTTGCCCCCTGAACAAACCATCTCTAGGTCCCCCCCACCAGGTCTGTGGCAAGGCCTGGCTTGCCTGTACCTTCTACACCACCATCCCAAGTGCCCAGAGACACTGCCAGGCCCCAGGCCCCGGGGCTCAGGCTGTGGGTTGCCTGGGACTGTGGCCAGCATGGGGCCCACCCCCTCTGCTCAGGTCCCCATTGCCCTCATGACCCACATCAATGTCCATGTTGGTGATGAGCTGCGTGGCAATGTCCCGACAGCCGTCCTTCAGCGCCTGGGCAGGCATGTCTGCATCCGAGTACCAGTTGCGGTTCACCGTGTGCGCGTAGGTGCCAGCTGGCGAGGCATGCTGCACCCTCGTTGAGGTCACCACCCCCACTGACTTCCCTGAGGGTGATGGAAGTCAGGTCAGGGTGAGCCACCATGCCCTCTGGGCCCGACCCCTGCCCACTAGGCTGGCCCCCAGCCCACCTGCTTTCTTGGCCCGGTTCATCACGGAGATGACCTCGTTGCCATGTGTTGTGTTGCACTGGTTGTACCTGGCTGCTGCACTCACACCAATGATCAGGAAGTTGGTCTTGACACCACACAGGTAGGCTGTGGCTGTGCCTGCACTGTCTGGCACTTGTCTGTCCACGTTGTATGTCTGGGAACAGAGACATCATCAGCTCCTCTCTGGGCAGACACCCAGATCATGACCAGGCCCTGGGCCCCTAACTCAGACCCCAACCCTCCTGGGGCCTTCCCTCCTACCAGGCTCCCTAGGCCCACCCTACCCCTGTGGTGTGGAGCACCCTGAGGCCACCCAGCCCTTACCTTGGCCAGAGCCACGAATGGGAATTTGTCCATGGCCAGGGGGGTCTCAGGTCCCAGCTTGCCATTCATCTGCCCCTTTAGGATCCGAGTTGCTGTCACCGTGGACACCCCCATCCCTGAAGGAGTGGAACCCAGTCAGGTCTGAGTCTGCAGGCATGGCTGTGCCCATAGGTAGCCCTGGGTACCAGGACTGTGGGGCTGTGGGAATGAACATGCCATGACCACTCACCATCCCCCAGGAAGAGAATGAGGTTCTTGGCAGCTGTTTGGATGGGCTGCAGCTTCTTGGCGGTGTCCAGAGCCTGGGCTGCCTGGTGGTTCCAGAAGGCTGGGTCTTTCTCCTCAGCTGGCCAAGGGGAGAGGGAGGTCAGGTCAGCCTTGGGGGAGCACCCCATGTGTGGGGCTAGCTGGAAGGGGCCCCTTACCTGGGATGAATCCGAGGGAGAGCTGTATCCTGAGGCCCAGCAGCAGCAGCAGCAGCAGCACGTGGGCTCCCTGCATGCCTGTGGGATGGTGGGCCGGCATTGGAGCTGGAACTGCAGAGGGGCCCGGACCTGGTGAGGCTGGAACTTGGATGAGGCTGAGACTCTAGGGCACCAGCTGCAGGTAAGATCTTTGGGCTTAATCTGGTGAGGCCTTCATCCCTGGCTATAAAAACCTTTGGGTCCCTCCCAGGGCCCCAGGCAGCCACCCTGAGACAGCCCCTCCTGTTGGTTGGGTGTGACAGCCTTGGGGCAGGGGTCCTGAAAAAGGCGGAGCCCTTAGCAAGGAGAAGCCCTGGTATCCCCCCAGGGTAGGGTGGGCCTAAGAGGCAGGTGCCCTCAGGGTGAGGACGATTCACAGGGTCCTTATTGGGCTCCCCCTACCCTCTGCTCCTGAAGTCCTGGGCACCTGTCACTCCTTTATCTACCTCATCTGTTCAGTATTTCCTTGAGCCAGTTGGGCCCAGGCTCGGTTCTGAGTGCTGAGGGAGGTGGGGTGCAAGGACAGGGCCTGCAAGCGGCCTGGTTTGGCTTCCTGATGTCATCCTGCCATCCAGGTGGCTTTTCACCAGGCTTGGCCTGGGCAGGTGGACAGGTATAGTGCACTAGGCTTAAAGCAAACTTAAAGTAGCAGTGGGAAATTTTAGACTTAGCAAAGGTTGAGGTGACCTGTTCGGAGTTCTGAGAATTTGACAAGACCAAGGATATGGCTAAGGATGGGTGGCCATGCATGGCCCTAGAAGTTCCTGGTCAGCACACCTGTGCGTGAGAACCCTGAATAGAGTATTGTAAAAGGATGTTTGTGGTTTGTAGAGCATTGTAACAGTTATGGAGGATATTTATGGTTTGTGCAAATAAAAGCTTGCTTGACCCCAAGGCTGGGGCTGCTGTTTGGGCATGCTCCCTGCGTGGAGAAGTCCGAGGCAGTCACTGGCCAGTTCAATAAATCCTCGCTTGCTGTTTTAGACCTAATTGGAGTCAGTGGTCTTACTCTCGCGAACGCTGGTCCACAACACAGGCACTGGACTACTGGGTGTGTCCCGGAGCTGGGGCTCGGAGTCTTGTTTGGTGGAAAAGGGTGGGGTGGTGGTGACAACAGAGTGGGGACCTGGTCTGTGTGCCCAAATACCCTGGGCTGGGCCAGCCTTGCAGTGTGTGTGAGAGAGACAGGCCTGTAAGCCAGGTAAAAGGGAATAGGCAAAGGGAGACAGAGTGTTAAGCAGCAGTTGTAGCCATCTAGTAAATCCTATCTTCCCTAAACCAGGGACACTTAGGAGTTTGCACTTCTCCTCCCCAGCCAGAGGGTAAATAGCTTAAATCATCCTGCTCTGGGAGACAGATAGCAGAAATCCAATTAGTGCCATTTGCCAACCACACCCTGGGATCATCTGGGTGAAGGGGATCAATCTCATTTTGACCCATTGACTTAAAGCTCTCGAATATTCTATTCAGGTCCTCCCCTAAGCCCTCTCCTAAAGGCAAAGCCTTTACAATCCCCTCAAAACAAAGGTCCCGCCTGGCTAGGAGCACACGTGGCCTCCCCGCCTCTTTCTCCACAGGCATGCAGCTCCTAAACTCTTAGGGACCCCGGAAGGCTTACAACCAGTGGGCAGTGGCAGTTCGTCCCAGAAAAATCTCCAAGGCCCCCTTTTCTCTGACTTCTTAGGGAGCCAAAGCAGCCCAGCCCAGGCTCATGTCCCCAACCTTTCCTTGTTTCATTGTCCCCAGCTTTAATAAACGTCCTCTAAAATTCACCTGGACTTGTGTTGTGAAAGTTTTCTTGCACGAATTCAAGAACCCACACACTACCCATGGCCCTAGGCAGACCCGCTTGGGCCAGGTACCCAGTCCGGTAACAGGTGCCTTCAGAGGGCAGGCGGGGTGGGGCCCTGTGCCCTGGCATGATGTTGTCTGCTCCCTTGGATGGGTTTGGAGCACAGGCATGAGTCTGCTCTCCTCTGATCAGGAGCGTTCAGAAGTTTTCCTCCCACCCAACAATCCTACCTCTGGGTGTGAACCCTAAAGAACTGAAAGCAGGCTCTTCAAGACATAATCGCACCCCCATATTCATAACAGCACTATCCATAACAGCCATAGGCGTGTCGGGGCCCAGGACAGGCCACCCCGCAATATTCCACAGTGACCTAGTGATTATTTCCAACTGCAGTCACCTGGGAGGCAGCAGGAGCAGGATGGGGCCTGACTCTCCTCTGTGTCCCTGAAAGCAGGAGGGAACATCCCAAGGGTAGAGACACAACCTTATCACAGCTGGGAATCCGGAATGAGAGCTGTGTCAACAAGCCTGTCCCGCCCCAGCCCAAGCCCTGCTTACATTCCTTTTAATGAGCAGTGACTTTCTCTGTCTTGTCAGTTTCTCACATATGTGTTTGTACAAAAAACATAAAAAGGTGCCTGGTTTGAACATTCCTTGAGCCTCATTTTCTGACCTGAGCATCACACTGTGGTTGTCCTGCGCGCATGTTTTAAACTGGTTTTTCTCCTTGAGGACTTATCCGAGCCTAAACATCCTCATTTGGGTTTTTGCAGGGTGACCCCCGAGGCTGTTTAAAGAGCAAGGCTCTGCTCCCAGGCCTGGAATTGGCCCACAGAACTGTGACAGACAGACATGAGCAGAGCCAGGGTGATGGGCCAGGTACAGAAGGTCACCAGGGCAGAAAGCTACAGGTGCCCAGCAGCGGAGAACTGTAGGGTGTGACCTCGCCACCAGCGTGGCCTCTCGTCCCCTAGTGTATCCATGGTCAGGTGGTTTCAACCTCTTGACCTTTTCTCCCTAGAGATAACATTTACACCTCAGTTGTGTTTCAGCTATGGGTCCAAAAAAGCAACAAAACCAGACCAGGAACCCCATGGCCGACCTCAGGATCAGCTGCATTGAATAATGACCCCCTGCCCTGGTGCTGGCCAATCCGTGGAGACCACAACCCCAAAGGACACGCCTAGAAAACTGCCGAATATTCTATTAAGATCTTCCTCTGGGACCTCCTCTAAAATCTTAAAACCTTTAGGATGGAGGACCCAGTGCAGGGGTGGGCAAACTTTTTGACTCGAGGGCCACAATGGGTTCTTAAACTGGACCGGAGGGCCGGAACAAAAGCATGGATGGAGTGTTTGTGTGAACTAATATAAATTCAAAGTAAACATCATTACATAAAAGGGTGCGGTCTTTTTTTTTTTTTTTAGTTTTATTCATTTCAAACGGGCCGTAGTTTGCCCACGGCTGGCCCAGTGCTTTCTCCCAGTGCCTCTCCTTATCCTACTCTCCACCCCCACCCTCAGGCACATTACCATTACCTTCCTCACTCCCAAGCTCCTAGGGCCCTTCTTTTGCCTCCACAACTCATTTCCTCAGCCCATCTCTTCTACGTATTACTTCTTCTACCTCTGTAATTTTATAAAGAAATGTTCTCTTATAGTTTGAGTCTTGGCTCTGAATTCTTTCCTAGCTAGAACTCAAGTACCGAGGTTGCTGAACCCAGGTCCAGTCTGACCCCACCATTCAAACACCTGGTGCCATTCCTGCCACCTGCAACCGAATGCTCTCTCTGCGCTGATTTCTGCTGATAAATAAATTAGAGGCCCAGTGCATGAAATTCATATACTAGGGGGAGGGGGGAGGGGGAAGGGTCCCTCAGCCCGGCCTGCACCTTCTCGCAGTCCGGGACCCCTCTCTCCTTACTGCCCACCTGCTTGCTGCTCCTTAGCGCTGCCGCAGAGGCGGGAGAGGCTCCCACCACCACTGCTGCGCTCGCCAGCCATGAGCCTGGCTTCTGGCTGAGCGGTGCTCCTCCTGTGAGAGTGCACTGACCACCAAGGGGCAGCTCCTGCGTTGAGCGTCTGCCCCCTGGTAGTCAGTGCGCATCATAGTGACCGGTTGTTCTGGTCATTCCGCTGTAACGGTCACTTAGGCTTTTATTATATAGATAACCCAGAACTTGTGCTCTACGGCCTGAACCAGAACTAGGACCTGACAAATGCCTCATCATGTTACCCATTGTTCTTGCATCACAGCCCTACTTTTGGATCCCCGAGTCTGCAGATCCTTGAATTTTGCAGTTGCCCTCACCTCTCAGAGAACCAGTGATGGAAGTTTGTGGTCTTCCCCACAGCCACTCGCCTCTTTGATCAGCAGCCCCTGCACTTTGCCTTTGGAAACCATGCTTTATCCCCTCCACATTGGAATATGTCTCTGGTTCACACCAAGGGCTATGTCCCTGATTTGCAAATCATATCTGAATAAAACACTCTTTTAATTCACCTTGGAATTTTTGTTAACATCCTATTAATTTAGTCTTGTGTCAATTTTTATTATTTATTACTAGTTCAGAATTAAAAACTAAAGAGTAGAAGGGGGAGAATTATCCCTTCTCCAACAGGTACAAACAATTCACATGTCTGTCAACAGATGAATGAATAAACGAAAGGTGGTGTCCATACTGTGGATGAAAATGGGGGTCTGTGGAAAGTAACCTCACAGGGAGATCTGACCATAAACGCCAACTGGGCAGGTCATGCTGGGTAGTCACGTCCCAGGCCTATCACTTCTTCAGTGAAAGGTTTGAAGCCAGCCCTGTCCTTTGCTCTTTGCATCTAGGACAGTGGTGGTGAACCTTTTGAGTTCGGCGTGTCAGCGTTTTGAAAAACCCTAACTTAACTCTGGTGCCATGTCACATATAGAAATTTTTTGATATTTGCAACCATAGTAAAACAAAGACTTATATTTTTGATATTTATTTTATATATTTAAATGCCATTTAACAAAGAAAAATCAACAAAAAAAATGAGTTCGTGTGTCACCTCTGACACGTGTGTCATAGGTTCGCCATCACCTTTGAAATATCAGAAGTGATATCCCTCGAAGGGGTATTAACCCTCAAGAGAGCACATAATCTTCTTTTTCTCACTCCCCACACCCAACATCTTTTTTTGTCTTTAGCTGAAGATGGATGTAAGGTGTGGCTTCCACTATTTTGGAGAGTTCCTCAGTTGCTCTGGGTCTCTCCCACGTCTGTAAGAGGAATACATGTTATTAAATGTTAATTTGTTTTCTGCTGCTAACCTGTCTCATGTGAATTTGACTATTAGACCAGCCAGAACCTAGAAGTTAAAGAGAAAACCACAGTCCCAAAATGACATCGCTGTGACAGAACCCCTGAGCTAGTCACACCAACTGTGCTTCTGTGGCAGGCGGACTGTTCTGAGGGCAATTTTAGCTCCAGGCTCTAAGGGCAATGTTAGCTTCAGGCTCAAGAGAAATTTCTGCCCCTCCCTTTGCCTAGAAGCACTTGAATTAAGAGAGATGATCAGCTATAATCTCTTTTTGACCCACCTATAAGGCAGGGCATGCTTCTATTTACTAAGATCTGCTCTTCTAATCCTGCAGCAACCCAGGGAAGCCCCCGAGCTGCCTTACCTCATCCCTCGGCCAGAATGTCAAGTTCCCCGTCTGTCTGAACCTCTGGTGCGTGTGGGGCCTCTGACTCTCACGGATGTGGGGTTCCCATACGTATGTATGTATGAAGTTCGGTCGGATTCTCTTGCTAATCTGTCTCATGTCTATTTGATGATTAGACCAGCTGGAAGAACCTTAGGGTAAAGTTTTCCCCTCCCCAGTCTCTATGTCATATATATATATATATCCCCCATCATAAAACCCATACAGAGAAGGCTCAGAGAAATTATATTGTAAAAGGTTTTAAATTCATAACCTAACTCAGTTATGTGCAAATTTAAACTCTTCATTCCAAGTGTCAAATACACCCTCTCCCATCTCCAGACTCGTTTGTGGTCATCAAAGGCATCAGCCCTCCTCTTCCCACTTGCCAGCGCTCCAATCTTCAGTTTGCTTCAGCACCCCTCCACCTCTAGTCCCCCTGAAATCTGGGACCTGATCCTGGAAGGTGGCCTCAGTGGTGCTTGCCTGGCAGGGCATGTGGCACAGCTCCCAGCGGGGCCAGGAGCCTCGTCTGCAGTCCTGCCCTTCCCGGCCAGGCTGCTGCCTCCAGGCTGGCAGCTGCCCAGGAGCTAGCCCTGCACCCTGCACTCCCTGGTCTTGGCTCAGACACAATAGACACAGTCCCTGGGGCTCCACCGAGGCAACCAGGACTCCTCAGGGCCAAGACTACCACCTGAGTGTTTAAGCTAAAAACCTTAGGCAGCATTTTAACTGAGTGGGACTATCAGGCCGCTTGTAGGCAAAAACTTTATCTTATTTACTGGAATAATGGAGTTTGATGTACCCGTTGCTGAATGTACAGGAAGCCTTTCAAACCCATTGTAGATCCATTCTCGCTAAGGAAATAAATTTTTAAGTTTTTTTTTTATCCGAGTTATACATGTGTGTAAAGTATAAACTAGATCAGAGGTCCTCAAACTTTTTAAACAGGGGGCCAGTTCACTGTCCCTCAGACCGTTGGAGGGCCGGACTATAGTTTAAAAAAAAACTATAAACAAATTCCTATGCACACTGCACATATCTTATTTTGAAGTAAAAAAACAAAACGGGAACAAATACAATATTTGTATTTGCATGTGGCCCACGGGCCGTAGTTTGAGGACCCCTGAACTAGATCATCCATGTTTGTTACAACAAAACAAAAACAGCAGCCCCCTCTACCTGCATTTTCCCATCTCAGAGGCAGTCATCTTTCCCTCTCTTGGCTTTTTAATTCGATATTTACCAGTTTCCAAATCACAAACTTGTTCATTTTTTTTTCTCATTTAATAGATTGTCCTCAGATAGAGAACGTATCAGATATTAAACTGATAAGAACAGGTACTACACTTAATCTTAGCCAAAAGACCGAGAAGCAATTACTTGTTTATTATTTATTTTAATTACTTTATTTTAATGCCTTTAACATTTTTATTTTAGAGAGAGAGTGAAAGAGAGATGTGTTGTTATACTTATTTATGCATTCATTGGTTGTTTCTTGTATGTGCCCTGACCCAGGATCAAACCCACAACCTTAGTGTATCTGCAAGGCCTCAGCTGCGGGGCTGGATAGGAGCTGGGGATCCACTCCCCGAGGCGGCTGTCACATGGATGATAACCGGCTCCTCTCCCTGTGGGCTGGCTTCTCCACAGGCTGCTTTAGCTTCCAAACAACATGGCAGCTGGGTTCTGGGAGATGGGAAGAAGCTACCAGTTTCTTTTTCTTTTTCTTTTTCTTTCTTTCTTTCTTTCTTTCTTTCTTTCTTTCTTTCTTTCTTTCTTTCTTTCTTTCTTTCTTTCTTTTTCTTTCTCTTTCTTTCTTTCTTTCTTTCTTTCTTTCTTTCTTTCTTTCTTTCTTTCTTTTTAATATATCTTATTGATTTCAGAGAGAAAGGGAGAGGGAGAAATAGAAACATCAATGATGAGAATCATTGATTAGCTGCCTCTTGCACAACCCCTACTGGGGATTGAGCCCGCAACCCAGGCATGTGCCCTTGACCGGAATCGAACCTAGGACCCTTCAGTTCACAGGCCAACACTCTATCCACTGAGCCAAACCAGCTAGGGCAGCCGGTTTCTTATGGGCTTAGAAACTAGCCCATTGTCACTTTGCACATTTCTGCCTGTTAGCAGCTACAGGGCCTGTTCAGATTCAAGAGAGGGGACATAGATTCCATTTCTAATTAAATTAATGAATTTAGCAGCTCCACTGAGGTATAATTGACAAATAGGAATTGTATATATTTAAGGTGTATAATTTGATGTTTTGATACACGTATACACTGTGAAATGATCACCATAATCAAGCTAATCAACATTCCATCACTTACCTCATAGTCATCATTTTCTCTTTGTGGTAAGAACATTTATGATCCACCCTCTTTGCCATGGCTGGGTAGCTCAGTTGGTTAAAGCATCTTCCTAATATGCCAAGGTTGCAGGTTTGATCCCTGGTCAAGGCACATACAAGAATCAACCAATGGCCCAGCCAGTGTCATTCAATGGATTGAGTGTCACCCCATCTACCAGGAGGTCACCAAGTGGATTCTGTCAGGGCACATGCCCGGGTTGTGGGCTCAGTCCCCAGGAGGAGGTGTACAGGAGGCAGGAGAAACATCTTTCATCGATGTTTCTATTTCTCCCTCTCCCTTCCTCTCTCTCTCTAAAAGCACACTGAAAAAGAATCAACCAATGAATGCATAAATACCAGTAAGTGGAAAAAATCGATTTCTCTCTCTCCCGCTCTCTAAAAGTCAATCTATAAAATTTTTTTAAAAATTATTTTTAAAAAAGATCTACCCTCTTAGCAAATTTCAAGTGTACAACATAGTATTGTTACCTCTATCCCATGCTGTACATTAGGTCTCCAGAATTCATTCATTTTCTAACCGAAACCTTCTACCCTTTGACCTGCATCTCCTAATTCTTTCCCTCCCTGCCCTGGGAACCACCATTCTATTCTCTGCTTGTATTTTAGATTAGACTCCACATATGAGAACACACAGTATTTGTCTTTCTGTGCTTGGCTTATATCACTTAGTATAATATCCTCCAGTTCATCCATGCTGTCATAAATGGCAGGATGTCTTTTATATTTACTTATTTTTAAAGTATGTTATTTCAAAGAGTGAGGAAAGGAGAGGGAAACATGGAAGTGAGAGAGAAACATCCATTGGCTGCCTCCTGCATGCCCCCTACTGGGGATTGAGCCTGCAACCTGGGCACGTGCCCTGACTGGGAATCCAACAGACGACCAATTGGGCACAATGCCCAACCAACTGAGCCACACTGGCCAGGGCAGATATCCTTTTGAAGCCTGAATAATATTCCATTTTATATACACTGAGTGGCCAGATTATTATGACTACCCCCATCAGTACTTCGTTGGGCCACCTTTTGCCTTCAATACTGCGGCGATTCTTCTTGGCATTGACTCCACGAGATGGTGAAAGGTGATGCGAGGAATGTGACACCAGGCCTGATGAATAGCACTGTCCAGTTCTGTGAGATTTGATGGTTGTGGAACCAGCTGCCTGATGGCTCTTTTAACTCCGTCCCACAAATGCTCAATTGGATTGAGATCTGGTGATTGTGGGGCCACCTAAGCAAGGCAAAGTCTCCCTCGTGTTCTTGAAACCACTCCTGCACAATACGAGCACCGGGAGTGGTGCATGTTAGCATTTTGAAAAACCCTAACTTAACTCTGGTGTTAGGGTTAAGGCCACACTGGGCCTGCCTCACGGGCAACAGCTCGGAGATCAGTCCTTTCACTGGGAGTTGGCCGGCCTGGACAGACTGTTTCCAGCTGTCTGACGCAAGGCACCTCTGCACCCACCCTAGACCAGTGACAGCGTAGCATGGCGCATTGTCTTGTTGGAAGAAGCCATCTCCATTGGGATACGCCATCAACATGACAGGATGAACTTGATCAGCAATGATACTTAGGTATGTTGTGCTATCCAGATGTTTATAATGGTCTGGCCCTCTAGCAACTTCAGCGGCTAATTATAGCTAATTTGCCTACAAACGTCAGGTGGTCATAATAATCTGGCCACTCAGTGTATGTACTACATCTTTTTTACCCATTTATCTGCAGATAGACACGTAGGTGTGTCCTTATCTTGGCTTGATCATGAGGACCTGCTTGCTCACCTGCTGAGCTGTCAGCACTCTCCTAACCCCTCTCCGCCATCTCTGAGAACTCCCAGCAACAGCATAGGAGGCTCCCTATCCCCAGGAGTCCAGCCTCTGCCCTTCACTCTGTCCTATCGCTTCTCTGCCCGTCCTTTTTGCACCTACTCCCTGGCCAGAGCACAGGTGCCCCCCTGCACTTTAGACCTCTGCTGTCATTTCCACATCTATTCCTTCGTAAATGCTGTCACTGTTGCCCCCAGCTTCTCAACCTCACTCCTCCTCCTCTCCATCCCTGCAGGGATCTTGGCCGCAGCCTCCATACAGAACCCCAGGTTCTGTCCTCAGCACGCAGCTTGGAGAGCGGGGAGGCGCTGGCTTGTGCCCCTCCTTTGCTCAAATCCTAGGAAAATCCTCCCGACATCTGAAAAGGCTAGGTGAGTCTGCCTCAGCCCCCGGGCTCTCCCAGCTCATTCCAGCCCAGGGCTCTGCCCTCGCGCCCCTCCACTGACCACCACGCTCCTGCCCCAGGGTCTGTGCCTGCAAATAGCCACCAGGCTGCTCCAAGGCCTCTGTCCACACGGGGCCTCCCTTCCCTGCTTTCCCTCTCGTGCCATCACTGCCACCTGCCACACTAGAAACGGGACACCCCCCTCCTGACCGTCAGCTCTGACAACACTGGCACATCGTGGACACTCACTGTGGTTGCATAAATGAGGGAAGGAACAGAGGTCACACCCTGATGGAAACCTTCCAGGGCTCTGCACTGTCCAGAGGAGTGCAAACGCTGGCGGCAGAGGTTCGAGGTGACCCACCTGCTCCTGCCTCCCCAGCATCGCCTTGCACACCCCTGGGCACTCTGGTCCTGGTGACCTCAGACCTTCACGGCTCCTATCAAGTACCTTCAAGCCTCAGTTCCTTTGCCATCTTTTTCTGGGTGCCATTCCATTATGGTTGGGAATACGCCACCCAGACTTGGAACTTGCTAGAACCTCACTATGTGGTGACTTTTTTTGCATCTGCCTCCCTCGCCCACGGCGACTTGGAAAAGAGCCTTGCTCTGTGCCCTGGGCTTCGGCCTGCATGGGCACGCAGGTGCTCCGGGACAGCTTAAGAAGCAAACGAGTCTTCCTTGTTATCTTTTTTTTAATTTGTATTTTATTTTGTGAGTCTTCCTTTTTGATGAGGTTTTTGTGTTTCATCACCCCCTTTGTCAACAGTCCCCTGAGCATGGGGCAACAGAAGGGGTTGTCTTCCTTTTTGGACCCATGGACATGGTCCCACCCATCCCCTGCATGTGTGGGTGCAGACGGTGGGCCCAGGCAGTGGGTGTGGTGGAGGGCAGGTGCCTGAGCCTTGGTCCTGGCGGGGCAGTCTTGCTATGTCACGTTGACCAGAGACCAGAATCCTTTCTGGGGGCGGTTTCCACTCATACCAAATGTGGTGATGGTGGATGAGGCTGCTATGGCCCTTGTGGCTCTATGGACATCAAGGCCAGCCTCTGCCTCCCAAGCAAGTCTAGGCAGCAAAGATCTTCCTTGCTGACCAACCTCATGGGCCTGGAAGGGCTGGGGTTTATGGAGGGATGTCTGGCCTGGGCCCAAGCTGCCCTCGAGGGAGCCCCAGCTCTCTAACCCACTGTTTCCCGGAGGGGCACTGGGGGACAAGAGCAGAAAGGAGGGCTGCTCCTCCTCAGAGGGTGGGGCAGTTGAGGGGCTGGGGACAGGGCCTCACCCTGGGCTCTCACTGTTAGGCCACCCAGGCCAGGGAAGCACCCAGAAACCTCCTCATCCAAATACCAAACCACCAGACGCCCACCTCTTCTTTTCCACATACTTGGTCCTAGAAGCCTCTGGGGACAGGAGCAGAAAGGGGATGGTGGCCCTTGGGACAGCTTTGAATGGCAGGATGGACAGACTGAAGGCTGACTGAGGTGTTAGAGGAGAGAAAGGAACAGGGGGCAGGGACAGACACGTGTCCTTTGTCCCCTCTAGCACCAAGCCCAGTGCTGGGTGGACAATGCACCACAGCCCGCTGGTGACAGACTAAAGCAGCCATGCCCAGTCCCTGCGAGGCCCTCCTAAAGGTACTGCATTGAGTTCTCCTTTGAAGAAAATTCACTATAACTAGACCAAACGAGCTTGTTAATACTACCCTCAAGGAAACGGCACGGTGAAGTCGAGTCCTTGGTCACCATGGTCCTCACTGTAGTTTTTGGCAGCTCCTGGGGAAGCCAACCTGTGGTTCCCTAGTTTGGTGGGGAAGGAGCAGGGGCTGTGGCCAGGCTGCTGGGGACAGAGTGCTGCCCAGGGGCCTGCCATCTCTGTCCCCGCGTCCCTGAAGATGGTGGGTGGCATCTGTGGATGCCAGGTGACTAGGCCAGGCTGGGCCACCAGGAGCCCATTTCCGCTCCCTGGTTGGGAAGGCCAGTTTGAGGGCCCCTCCTCTCATGTCCCACAGGCCCAGCCTCACTTTGTTCCCAGGCTCCCTCGGTGCTGCCAGGGTGCAAGATCGGGACTGAAGGTGCTGAGGTACTGGCTTGAACCAAGGGATAGAAACAGGGCCAGAGCTCTAGCCTGGGAGGGGGAGGGGTTGTTACAGAACCGATGCCCCATCTGGGGTCTGGCAGGCAGAGTGGATGTGGTGGGGGCAGGGATGGACACAGCCATCAGCAGCAGGGATGGGTGAGCTTGCGCCTTGCATACTAATGACATTTCTAATCAGCCAGAACGAGGCGCTGGCATCAATCTGCCAAGTGGCCAGCTCTGTGAATCATCCTGGAACTGACAGGAAGGTTCCAGATCCAGAGGGTGGTGACCCAGCTTAGCTGTGAGGGGTGGAGCCTGAGCCAGATCCCTGGTCCTGGGCCCAAGGGGCACCTTGCTGTCCCGGCCTCCCAGCCATGCCCCATACATCAGGCTGCTCTTCACACCTGATTTTATTCCATGACACTGATTGCTGAAAACCCCGTTTCCTGGGAAGGGGAAGGCAGTGGGTGGCCTGGCAGAAGGGGGGATGGCCTCCCAGGAGGACGGTACCACTCGGCTCTGATAAGCACTGGCCCATCCAGCCCCACCCTCTCCCCTCCAGTTCATTTAAAAACTGAGCTGCAAAAATAAAATAGAATGAAAAAATAAAAACAAAACCCTGAGATGTTAAAAACCAAATTAAAAATCCCCTTTGGTGTCAAAAGGTCCTATTCCTAAAAGCCAGTGGGTGGGGTAGGCCGGTGGGGTGGTGCCAGGGTGTGGCTTCAGTCCTCCTGCTCATGGTCATGGTCACTGTCACACTCCTCCTTGTCCTGCAGGCCCAAGAGGTCCTCGGTGCCCGGCCGCTTCAGGATGGCGCTGTACTTGAGGGCGGCAGCCTCTGCCCGCAGCACCACCTCCACCAGGCTGAAGATGGTGATGACCTGCAGCACAGCAGAGCCCGGCGGTGACTCAGGTGGGTCTCGAGGGGCTGCCCACGGGATAGGGGGGTCAGGGACCCATGGACCAAGCCTAGCTCTGCCACCATCTGTCAGCGGGGTGCCTGAGACCACTTGTTCTGCCTCTTTAGGCCTCTGTTGCCAGTCTGAGAGCCGAGCCCACTCAAATACCGAGGCCCTGGGGCCCTGGCACACAGTGAGCACTAGGGTAGGGAAACGGTGGGGTCTGGGCTGGCCTAGGGAGCATGTTTAGGTAAAGACTGTTTGTTATACAGAATTTCTTGGGCAGGAGGTCCATAGCTTTCATCAGATTCTCAAAAGTTAAAGGCCCTGTTCTAAAGAGACAGGCGGAACCTCCCCCTATCTCTGCCTCTCCTCACAGTGGGTGTCCCCAAGGGAGGAAGGTGGTACCAGAAAGCTAGGAGGGGATGTGGGTGAACTGGTGCCCACCACCAGGAGCCTGGGTGCGGGGGAGGGGGTGGGGTCCGGGCCACAGTGGTGCTTTGGGAAAGCGGCGCCAGACCGGGGTTCTGACCTGCTGCACTGGCTCCCGCTCCGTGTCCTCAGGATCCCAGACAAGTGTCAGCACCGGCTTCTTGCCCACCCTCCGGAAGTGGTGGGACCGCAGGGGCAGGGCCTGGGGGTGCACACAGCTGGGTCTCAGGACCTGGGCCTGGATGCAGCCTCCTAACCATTGACCCTGCAAAGTCCTGACTGACCTCAAGGGAGCTCCCTGCCCTGACACCCACCCAGCAGCTGGCTGCTTGACTTTCTGGGGGTACCACCCTCATCCTCACTCTGGCCATCTTCGGCTGGGGCAGGACAAGGCCAGTACCTAGGCTCTGTGTGTTATTCGGGGAAAGTGGTGTGTTTGTCCAGGCACATCAGGACCTGGGCCCAAGGTGGACCAAGCACTGGAGGCTGGAGGGCTGCTGCCCCCTGCTGGCGCTGGGTGTTAGCACAGACTGAGGGCTGGGTTGTCTGCAGAGATGATCTAGATCTGAACTTCTGTCCTGCTCAACGTCAGGACTTAAGGACGAGAACGCTGATTGGTTCCAGCTGGCCTCTGTTCTGTCTCTTCTGTTTTACTCCATGTTAATATCATGTTTATTCTACACTATGTGCTGGGCTCTGCACACCCCAAAGTGTTCTGGATGTTAACCACAAGGTAGGCTGAAACAGCTCCGTCAGGTGGCCTTAGACAGGCACCAAGAGCCTGGAATAAATAGCCACCAGAGCAAAGGCTGGTCTCTTCCTTTTGTTTAGGGCATCCCTTTCAGAGTGGCAATGGATATTCGTTCTGGTCTTTTCTTCTCCCATGTTCCTATAAGAAATCTCGCAAAGGCTGTATACCTGCCATCCTGTACTGGTTATGGAGGGACCTGTTTTCTGGGACCTTGAAGAAGAAGCCTGACCCCTGGCCTGGATCCCCCATCCCAGACAGGCTCAGTTGGGTATTTGGCAAGGCCCATGAGTGGGCTTGGTGCTGGGTCTTGGAGGGGGACCAAGGTCAGGGGCTCCATACCCTCTACCTCCATGTGCCAGCATAGCCCACATCTGAGCGAGGGTGCAATGCAGAGTCACCACCACAGCTTGGATCCCCAGTGAGGACAGGGACAGCAGGGTCCTCGCCTGTGCTCCCATCCTCCATGCTTATGTGTCCACTAAGGGCTGTCCCTGGTCCATGACCCCCCAGATGCTAGGAAAATATGAAGGAGACCCCAGCGAAGGGAATGGGACAGGCAGGGGAAAACAAAGTGTGCTTAGTGGATGCGGCTCGGTGTCTGAGGGGGGAACTGCACAGCCCCCACACTCATTTCACAGTTGATGGGCGTCTGCACCCTGTAGTTGGCCTCTGCCTCCCCAGAAGGTCCCTAACTGTGGCCTGGATGCCCCCATATACTCACATTGCAGTAGATGCGCTTGTGCACCCCGTAGCGTAGTACCAGCACGTCGAAGGCCTGGTTCAGGACACCCAGCACCATGGCTTCCGACTCTAAGGG
Organism: Myotis myotis; assembly: GCF_014108235.1. Lineage (NCBI taxonomy): Eukaryota > Metazoa > Chordata > Mammalia > Chiroptera > Vespertilionidae > Myotis > Myotis myotis. Next base: position 31,819,645 of record NW_023416390.1, on the reverse strand, counting down.
GCCACTCTCCTGCAGGGCAGGACAGGGCTCCAGCCAAGGCTTGGCCACGGGACGTGGCATCCCCCCAGGGCCCACCCTGGCTGCTGAAGGCCCCTGGGCTCCTCCAGGACCCTTGTGAGCAGCTGCCAGGAGGGGAGGTGGGGCAGACGGAAGGGGAGGGGGTGTCAGGAGGGTGGCCTCACCTTGACCAGGATGGCAAAAAAGAGGCTGGTGCTGAGCTCATGCACGCGCTTCGATGCCATGCGGCGGTCATTGCAGTGGTCGGCCTGCTTCTGCAGGACACTGGGCTCCACATCTGGCAGCTCCCTGTAGCCTGGAGAGAGGGTGGTTGGGGGCCTGCTATTGGGGAGGGGGGTGCGGTACTCTATGTGCACGGCATGGCTGGGTGATGGGGAGTGTGGTACCCTGGGACCAGGCAAGGTAGGGCCTGGGAGGCCCATGCAGAGTGAAGGCCTCCTGCTGCCCAGCTCCAGAGACTGAGAATGATGGGCGGCCTTTGTTTGGGTTTCTAATGAGCCCTAATGTGGCTTCCCCTATAGGGACTCACAGAGGGAGAGTTTCAGGTCCAGAGTCCCTGCTGCTGGAGCTTCCATAGTCATAGCAGTGTGGCCTCTGGGCACTCACTTTAGGGGGTGGGCAGCTGCTAGTTGGGCACAGGCCTGCATTCCGAACTGCGCCTCTTACCGAGTGTAGCGGCCAGGAGACGGTGCACCATGACGTCTGCAAAGCGGCGGATAGGCGAGGTAAAGTGTGTGTAGAGTGGCACGTTGAGGGCGTAGTGCCGGAACTGCTCTTGGTCCCGCAGCATCCCCGAGCAGAAGTACAGCGCCATCTGGGGGAGTGGGGAGGTGGGAGGGGGCCGTCTGAGAGCCTGGCCAAGCTGGGCAGGGCTGGGTCAGGGGCTCCATACCCTTTGCCCCCAACGCTCCACCGTGTACCAGCCAAGGGCGGCAACAGTTCGCCAGCCTCAGCCCTTCTCGTCCCTGATAATCTGGCCTGGGGCCAAGACCCAGGTCTGAGTTCAAAAGGCCCTTGGGCAGGGCAGGGATTATGACAGGGGTACAGGAACGTACAGGCATTGCTCTGGGGCCCTGCAAATAGTCTCAGGCTGGAACAGTCCTGCGGTCCTGGGAGCCCTGGCCACAGGCCTGAAGCTGCTGGCCCCGCGTCCCTGAGCTCTCAGGGCTGGGAAACAAGGACGTGCTGCTGCCTGGGAACCAATGAGCGGGTTCCTCATTGGAGCCAAAGTCACACCCCGTGTGTTCACTTGCTCGCTCACGGGCTGCTTGCCATGCTCTCTCACCCTCACACCCTTCCGTGCGCTTACTCAGCCAAATGGTCAGCCAGCCCCAGTTCCTGTGTACAAGGAAGGCCCTGGAACCCAGGGAGCAGCTGGTGGTGACCTGCTCAGCTCCCCAATTCGGCTTCTTTTCCAGCTCCTGCTGCCTCCTGGGTTATGTCTGGGGCAAGTCACAGGGGGAGGTGGGAGCTGCCTCCACTCTGAGCCAGTTTGTTCTCCGAGGTGGCCCAGTTCCCCAGATGAGCTGGGGTGAAGAGGACAGAAGGCCGTGGCTCCCTTCCTGGCTGGCAAAGGTGTCTCTTGGCAGGGTGGGATGGGTGGGGACCGTAGCTTTCCCACAGTGACCAGCCCTCCCTGGAACAGCCCTCGTGTCCTGTTTCAGCAGTTCGCTCAGGACTTTCATGCTCACTGTTGCTCCCCTGCCTGGTCCCCCGTCCCGCCACAGTTTTTAGGTTGGGAGAAAGGGACTCTAGACTGCCTGGTCACTCCCTGCCATCAGATCCCAAGGCAGAGGCAGGCCTCTGAGGAAAGGCCAGGGGAAGTCCAGCCTTTTTCAGACTCTGGGTGACTCAGGAAAGAGCTCCTTCCCATGGAGCTCCAGGGCTGGTTTGACTTTGGATGTGGATGCCGTCTAGGGTCAGGGAAAGGGGGCCTCACTGGCCCTGCATGGCACAGCCAGGGGGCGGGGGAGTTCTTGTGACCTGTGGGCAATTAGAGGGCAGAGTAGTGTTGAGTCCAGTGGCCATAGGTACACTGCCCTCCCCGCCTACCCGCCCCATGTGGGCTTTAAGGTGCTTGGTGTGGGGCAGGGTAAGGACAGCTAGACCTAAACAGGCCCTGACAGCTCCGTCCCTGGCAGCCCTATAAGATGCCAGAAAGTAAATCACCTGTGGCCAGATGGGGCAATCTGGTTCTTGTGAAAAGAACGAATAGTGCTGAGCAACTGAGCCCCTGAAAAATGGTTTGTCACTGCCCCCAAGAAGAGCTGCAGCCCAGAGCTAGCCCCATCAGCATCCACAGCTCCTGATGGCCTGACAGTCCAGTGGGCTGGCTCCTTCCCAAGATGCTCGGGCTTCCAGGGTTTGAAGCTCAGCCTCAGAGGACTGAGAGGCTGCCAGCCTATCATCCTGTCTGCAGACACAGGCCCCCGGTCTGACCCCTCTTCTCCGGGCTGGTGAGAGGAGACTTATCTCCCTGGAGTCCACAAGTTGCAGTGGGGGCTGACCACTCCTCTGTTCAGGCTGCTCTGGGAAACACTTTCTTCCCTCCAGGGTCCCCATCTGGCCACGAGGGCTGACCACCCCCATTCCTTTCCCCAACCTGGTCTGGTCTCTAGGGATTGGCACTGAAGGCTTGGTGCAGGCCCTGTGGTGACTCCCTGTCCTGTGCCAGGGAACAGAGCCCCAGAGGCCACACAAAGGGTCAGCAGGGCTCAAACTGGGCCCTCGAGCAGGTCCAGTCAATCTGTCCTTGAGCAGGTGAAGCATGTAAGACCAAGCTGGAGGCAGCAGATCAGGCTCAGCTCTGGGCTCACCTGTCCCAGGTGTTGCCTAGGGACCTCTTCGCCACCCTTCTACCCAGTCCTCTGCATGTGCAGAAGTCATGGATGCTCCTGGGAGAAGGGGAGGATGGGGGACAGGCCGCTCCTTACCTGCATGGGCCGGGAGCACATGCTGGTGAGCACCTCCTTCCGGGCCAGTGAGTACTTGTCATCTCCAAATATTTCGGTCAGACTTTTCTATAAGCAAACCCATGTGATATGCAGTCAGGCTTGGGAGAGGGTCTGAGACCCCTGTCACCCGCAGAGCATCTGAGAGCTGGCTCCAGGGAGGGAGGGTTAGCTGAGGGGCCCAACCCTGCTCAGATGGCCATGGGTGGGGCACAGGGGCCAGCAGCCCCCAGCCTGTGACCCACACTGGGCCTGCCTCACGGGCAACAGCTCGGAGATCAGTCCTTTCACTGGGAGTTGGCTGGCCTGGACAGACTGTTTCCAGCTGTCTGACCCAAGGCACCTCTGCACCCACCCTAGCCTTGGGCACAGGTGGAAATAGTCTCCCTCCAGTGGGATCAGAGCTGGGCACTGGAGTTCTGAGCTCCATGAGACTTAGCTCGAGGCAGGGAACACCTGACACCACTTACCATAAAAGGCATGCTATGGCTTCCAATGACCCAGCCCCCACTGAAGGCCTCTGGGCCAAGCCAAGCCCATGCCTGGCTACAGGACCCCTGCCATGGCTGAACCTCAAGTGACTTCCCTTGCCCGGTCCTGGTGGGAAGCACAGCCCAGGGCCAGGGCCTTGCAGGGGAAGTCCTGGCTGAAGAGGAACAGACCCTGGTGGGATGCAGAGGCTGCTGCACCACCAACACCCTCTTCCCCACAAACAGGGCCTCTACCTGCCTCCCCCCACTTCCCAGGCCCCAGCACTCACATTGAGGGCCCCAGAGGAGGTGAAGTCCATGGGCAGCCCCATCTGGTCACAGAATTCCACCAGGTCATTGAGCATCTTGGTTTGGGGTGGGGGGTGCCGGCGCAGCAGCGCCCTCTCCGGGAAGGCGCGATAGATTTTGTGGGCCACTGCCATGTTGGCCAAGAGCATGAACTCCTCCACGAGCCTGCAGAGGGAGGAACCGGTCAGGGGCCATTCCCATTCTTTCTGTCCCAGGCTCTCTGCTAGCTGGCCCTCCTGCACCCTCAGTCTCAGCCTAGAGATGCCCTCCCCAATCCAATCTACTTGTTCCTCGAGTTGCTTTCTCTCTCAACCCTGTTCACACCCTTCACTGCACTAATCAATCCACAAGACCCTTTTTGCAGTGTCAGCTTGGGCACTGTCTGCCCTACTAGATGGGGCTCCTGGAGTGCAGGCATGGGGTCTGTCCCATTCTCTGCTTTGCCCCGGGGCTTGGCACCCCGTCTAACCCACAGAAAGTGCTCAGAGAAGATCTCTGTAAGAAAACAATGAGCCCCAAGAACCCAGAGGGCTCCCTCTCTCCCTGGGGAGATGAGGGTTTCTGAGGATGAACGGGAGCGTCCTCAAGACAGCAAGAGTGACCTCACACATCCTGGGACAAGGCAAAGGTGCTATTGGGGTGTTCAAACCCCGGACAGTCAACCTCTTAGGAGTTAACACTCTAGTTCTGCTTTACTTTAGTGTAATTAGGATCAACAATAAGTACGAATAGATATGGCTCACCAATGGCCCAAGTGGAGGAAGGGGACCGATGGAGGAGGAGGAAGTGTGCCAGAATTGAAGAGTCAGGCAAAGTGGGAAGCTGGATCACAGAGGCCTGAGGTCAGCACCCCCATCCCTAATCTGAAGCAGCCTACATGGTGCTCCCCCACCTGGGGCTCCCACAGATCATAGGATGGTGCACAAGAGCTGAGGTCTCTGAGAAGGGGGCTCAGGCATGTCCTGGTGCCATGGTGGCCAGGGTGCCCTGAGTGGGGAAAGTCTTGCTTAGAATAGGAAAGACTCTCCCCTGCCTTTAATCTGAACTCCAGGTTGCATGTCAAACCTGTGCTTCTCCCACCAAGGCAGAGAGCTCAGGGAGGAAGCTCCAGCAAGCCAGGTAGTAGCTGGCAGCCCAGCATGAACTTCCCCTTTCTGGGTAGTGCTGCAGAGTTAGTTAGCCCTGTCACCTGACCAAGCTCTTGGAAAGAAAGTAGCCAGGTGTGCCATCCTTCCTGGGAGCATACCCGTGCCTTTCTTCCCTCTCAGGCGTGCATCTCCTAAATCCTAAGGATCCCCGCAAGACTTGGAACTAAGGGAGCAATGAGCAGCGGCACAGCTCATTCCAGGCTAATTCCCTGAACCTGTCTCCAAGGCCCCCATTTCTCTGACTTTCCAGTGAGCTGACAGCAGCCCCACCTTGGCTCATCTCTTTCCTATAACATTTCTAGAGAGCCAGAGCAGCCCACCTAAGCTTTCTTCTGTTGCTTCTTTTATCCTAAGCTCTTCCTGTTTCACTGTCCCCAGCTTTAACAAAAGTATTCTCACAATAAAAATTAAAAAAAGATCCCTGGCTGGGGTTGCTCAGTGGTTAGAGTGCCAGCCAGTGGAACCCCGAAGGTCTGCAGGTTCAATTCTCGGTCAAGGGCACATACCTCATACTTCGGTTGCAAGTTCGAGCCCTGGCCCTGGTTGGGGCGCACGAGAGTCAACCAGTCAGTGTGTCTCTTTCACATCAATGTGTTTTTTTTTCTCTCTCTCCCCTCCTTCCCTTCCATTCTCTCTAAAAATCAATGGGAAAAGTATCCTTTGGTAAGGAAAGGAAGTAAGGAGGGAAGGAAGGAGGCAGGGAAGGAGGGAGGGAGGGAGGGAGGGAAAGAAGGAAGGAAGGAAGGAAAGGTGGGAAGGAAGGAAGGAAGGAAGGAAGGAAGGAAGGAAGGAAGGAAGGAAGGAAGAGGAAGGAAGGAAGGAGGAGGGAGGGAGGAGGAAGGAAGGAAGGAGGGAGAGAGGGAAGGAGGGAAGGAGGGAGGAAAGGAAGGAAAGAGGGAAGAAAGGAAGGAGGGAGGGAAGGAAGAAAGGAAGGAGGGAAGGAGGGAAGGAGGGAAGGAAGGAAGGAAGGAAGGAAGGAAGGAAGGAAGGGAGGAAGGAGGGAAGGAAAGTAGCCAATGACAGGAGCAGGTCAGGCAGAGGGGGAGCCTGAGTGTGTGAAGCCCCTCCTCCCCCGAGACTGAGTCTGCCTCAGCAGAAGTTTGGCTCTAGTCTACCAAGCTGTCCCAGCAGCACATCTCTCTCCCAGAAGCCCTCTCTATAAGTCCTACACTCATAGCCCCTCCACTACAGGCACTGCTTTGGGCCAGTGCACCGTGGGGGCAGGGTTACAACTTGGGTATAGGACACAGGCTTGGACCTCTGCTGGCCCATGTACCATACAGGAAGCCAGTGCGGGGAACGAGGAGTTTCTTCATTACCACTGAGATGCCCCAACAGCCTTTAAAGTGGCCATCCTGATCCTTCCCTCCCCACATCTGTCCTTGAGCACATTACTCCTTGTGGAAAAATCCTTGAGTTCAAGCACCTGAACTCAACCACCAAAAATCTCAGGTGAAATTTTGACCTGGTTCCACATGCTCTTTTCTTTTCTTTTTTTTGAGAAAGAGACATCAATTTGTTGTTTCACTTTTTATTCGTTCATTGGTTGATTCTTGTATGTGTCCTGACTGGGGATTGACCCACAACCTTGGCATATTGGGACGATGCTCTAACCAAATGAGCTACCCTGCCAGGGCTCACATGCTCTTGCTGTAGGACCCTGAACAAGTCACGGGCCTTTTCTGATCCTCCTTTTTCTCAAATGTAGAAAAGGAATAATAATAAACAGCACCTCTTCACGCCGGAATAATACATATTTTAGGGCCAATCCTGTGCCTCAAGACATGAGGGGTGCTTTCCTCTCTCCCTGCCTTCCATGCCAAGTGGCAAGCGTGGGTGTCTCCGAGTGCCCTGTGATTTTCATCCCTGCCATCTATCCCCCTTCCTCACCCTTGCCATGCCTTCCCTACAGGCCCAGTCTGCTCTACGGTCACCTGTGTAATAGTCTAGCATCACCTAACTCTTCATATTTAGTTTTCTTATTGGATTTTGTCAACCCAAGAGGAGTCTCAATTCCTGCTCAATAAATGTCTGATTTATTGTCTCCTCTTGATCAGACACTGCAGGCCATCACCTCCTAAATTCTTCAGATACATATATTCATTCATTCGTTTGTTCACTCAACAAACATTGCTGTGTGCTAGGCAGGTCTAGGCTTGCCTTCCCATGCAGTCAGAGAATAGTTGTGGGTTAGGAACCCTTCTCCAGCCTAGCAGCAGGCTAGGGTGAAGACACTGGGCTGCATTTTGCCAGCATGGCCAGCAGGGGGCAGCATGTCCCCACAGCAGGGCTATAGGGCAAAGTAGCAGGGCTGAGCTGAGGCGCCTTCAGCCTGTCCCCTCACTTGGCTCTCCCCTCCAGGGTCAAAATGTTGGGCAGCCTCCCCAGGCAGAGCCAAGCTCCTGTTCCCAGTTCCTGCCTTACTTCTCTTCTTCTTTTTTTAAAAAATATATTTTTATTGATTTCAGAGAGGAAGGGAGAGGGAGAGAGATAGAAACATCAAAGATGAGAGAGAATCATTGATTGGCTGCCTCCTGCACGCCCCCTACTGGAGATTGAGCCGGGCATGTGCCCTTGACAAGAATCTAACCCGGGGCATCAGTCTGCAGGATGATGCTCTATCCACTGAGCCAAACCAGCTAGGGCCCTGCCTTACTTCTCAAGGTTGTAGGTAAGGAGAATAGGAGGGAAAGGAAGGGGAAGGGAGGGCCAATGTCCAAAGCCCCAGACAGTGACAACAGACCCCAGTCAAGCTGCTTCTCCAGTGACCCCACTCCTTGTCCTCCCTGGACCCCCAGTACAGTGCTGAGTCACCTGAGGCTGGTGAGAGAAAAACAAGTGTGCTCTTATTGACCTTGAGAGCAAAGTTAGGTGAAGCTTTGGATGCAGAGGCCGACCTTGGGCAGGGCCGTGGTGCCTTTGGGGGGCTCCAATTCTCTTTGAGTGTCTCAGCCCCTCCCTTGCAACAGAGAGGCAGGAGTTAGGAGGGCAGCCTGTGGAATTCTCTCCAAATTAGTTCACTGATATCAAGCATTCATCCCAGAAAAATGTCAATGTCACCAAACTGGGAGGCTGTGCAGTAATAAGCCCAGTTCTCTTAGTGCCACCATGGCTCATTACTGTTTTAGCACAGCTGCACGGATCGTTTTCCCACAACCTGTCCTTAAAATTCTTCTTATAGCAGCAGGTGGGAGAGGGAGGATAAGGAGAACCTGCCAATGAGTGAGCATGAGAAAGCAGGAGTGGGGCCTGGAGAGCCCTGGTGATCAAGCCCTGGGATGGCTGGAGGGGTGCAGCACAGACGGAACTGGGTCCCCAAGGAGTGCAGGAACAGAAAAGCCAAGGAAAAGCCAAGCGGCCAGCAAACAGATTCCAGAGTTCAGGATTCACTGTCAAAACTTGGCAGGCACCACAGGAGGGAGAACTGGGCTAGCCAGGGCGAGTGTCATAGGTCCCCCACGGGTCAGTTCCCCAGAAGGACCGGCAGGGGGCCCCCAACATCTCCCTCCCACAGGACCTGGGACGTGGCAGGAGCATCTTAGAACCCAGGAAATTCTGAGCAGGAAAGAGCGTCCCTTTATAAGTTGCCCAAGGTCCAGGGTCTCTGGGCTCCCATTCAGCGTTTTTCCTTCACCAAAGCCAGCTCTGGGGCTGAGGGCTGCACTCAGCCAGGGAAAGCGAACAGCAGGGTGATCACAAGAGGAGCTCTGACAGCTGACCCCATCAGCAACACTCCTTCTCTTTCCTCTTTTGGGGATGGCAGTGCTGTATGCACAGGCCCACAGCCAGGCCTTAGATGATGTCCGGAGCTGTTCTGGATGGTTAGGACACACCTCTGAGAGCAAACTGCACACACTGGGGTCTGGGAACCCAAGTGGAGATGGAGCCTTGCACGCTGCTCTGATCATAACCCCTCCCCCTCCCATCCCACCTCCCAGCATGGCACAGGCATGAGATCACTCAGTCCTGCTGGGGGGCGGTGGGGGGGGGGGGAGGGTGGGAGGGGGGTGAAGGGTAAGCTGGAACTCAGCAACTGCCTGACAACTGCTCTAAATAGGGGCTCAGGAATGGCTGCCAGCCAGGATCACCTTCCAGAACAGCAAGCCAAGCTCTCGGAGATGAGGCCTTAGTCCCAGGCCTGGCATCTGCTGAGCATCTGGAGCCAGTACCACTGGGGGTCCACCACTCTGGAGGTCTGGGGTGGGCTCTGCTGTGATAGACAACTGCATGGCCAACTGAGGGACCAGGCAAGCACTTGCAGCATCCCACCTACCTGTGCTCTGGGCCTCCAGGTGCTGGAGGGCGAGGCAGAGGACAGGTGAGAGGCTACTCATTCCAGGGAGGAGCTGAGCAAGCCCAGAGGTGTCAGAGTCCCTCACCTGCTATGGCAGATGGCAGGTTAGACTGCAAGCAACCTACACACAAGTACACACACTCCTCCCACAGCAAAGACGACTCTGGTCTAGAATGGTGTTTCCCAAAAGGTGTTACTGTCACTTAAAGAATAAAGTATAGCCTGGCCAGGTAGTTCAGTTGCTTGGGCATTGTCCCATGCACCAAAAAGTTGCCGGTTCGATTACCAGTCAGGGCACATGCCTGGTCAGGGCATGTACGGGAGGCAACCGATCAATGTTTCTCTCTCACATTGACCTCTCTCTGTCTCTGTCTCTCCCTTCCTCTCTCTCTAAAACCAATAAGAACACACCCTCAGGTGAGGATTAAAGAATAAACACATATGAAGTGCTGGAGGTTATTCTGTTTGACATAATTATAGGACATCCCTTCGCCTTTAGGATGCTAATGTGAATTGTGGCTTTTATTGGATGCAGCATTTGCTGCTCAGTGATGACTGAGCGTGCTTGGTCGCATCTTAAAGGGCAATGTTTGGGAAAGGCCACACAACCTGGCAGGGATCAGGCAGCGGCTACTAGTAAATGAGAACTGGGCTAAAACACTACCCTTTCAGAAGAAGGTTGTCCATCCTTGACTGTCAAGGAACTGGACTGAGTGTCCCTCTGCTCATCTGGAAGGCAGTGGCTCTGCTTTGTGTTTGTGGCCACAGAAGACCCTCTGGTTGGGGGGTGTCCTATGGTGAGGCTCCTGCTCATGACCTCTCCTGGTGCTACTTTCTTCCTTGCTCAGGCCAAGCCACCTGGAGGGGTGGAGAGGCTACTGGTTATCAGCTCAGCAGCTTGCCTTCAATCCCAGCTCTGCTGCTCAATAGTTGTGATTTCAGATAAGTTTCTTAACCTCTCTGAATCTCAATTTATTTATCTGAAAAATGGGGATGCAATATACAAGTGCCTAGCCTTAATTATTACATTATTGTTATGCATACTGTGGATATAACTGACCCCAGTGGCCCCAACCCCAGGATTTGGCTGACCATGGCAAGATGCCTAGAGGCGTCTGCTGTGCTCTCACCACAATGTCACCCCAAATCCAGGCCTCCATCTCTTACCAACTGGCCTCTCTGTTATTTTTTTCTTTTTCTTTGTTTAAAAAAATATATTTTTATTGATTTCAGGGAGGAAGGGAGAGGGAGAGAGAGATACATAGAAACATCAATGATGAGAGAGACACATTGATTGAATGCCTCTTGCATGCACCCCAACGAGGGCCAGGGATGAAGCCTACAACTGAGATATGTGCCCTTGACCGGAATCAAACCTGGAACCCTTCAGTCCGAGGGCCGACACTCTATCCACTGAGCCAAACCTGCCAGGGCTGATCTCCCTACTTTCCTTTTTCACGTCCAAAGTGGTGTATTCTTTCTCCAGGGCAAATCTGGTTACTTTCCTCGCTTGCCTGCAGCCCTTCAGCAGCTACTACTACCCTCCAGACAGTTCCACCTCCTCCTAAAATGAACTTTACAAAGCTTTGTGTCATGTGCCCAGATCACTTCTTCCCCCTCCCCTCCTCCTCCCCTCCCCACACACACTTCAACCATACTGAATTCTGGGCTGTTTCTTTCTTCTGTCCCTTTGCACTGCTGTTCCCTTAGCCTAGAATCCTAGACTCCTCTTCTCCCATCTCTTTGTCTTAGATGTCCCTTCCTGTGGAGAGGCAGCATGAGGTGTCCACTCTATGCGCTCCCTGGGCACCCATTTCTATCCCATCTCGGCACTTAGCCCACATCACTGACCACGGGCTGTATCTCCCCCAATCCCTTCACTCCCACTCCAATGCTGCCTCCCCTGGTCCCAGTACAAGGCCTGGCATAGTGTAGCCACTCAATAAACCTGCGGAGAATGAAGGATTCACAGGACGGGGCATGTTCAGGAGTTGAGGGTTAGGTCCCTGCCGCCATGCCCCTTTCTGTTCGGGCATACAATCCTCATATGTTTACTTTTGACTCCTTACACTGCTGCCAGAGGTTGTCATTAATTTAAAGCTCTGCCTAAGAGCTTGACTGAGATCATCCCTAAACCAGGCCAGAAAGCACAGCCTGTTCCTGTTCTTTCCCTGTCCCAGTCTACAGAGCACCATGTGCACTTATGACAAGCCAGAGTACTATACCTCCCAACTAGAGCCATTCATTTGTTCCTGTTCGTACTCTTATTCATCCTCAAATCTTTCTGAGCTGCTGCTGTGGGTTGGGTCAGCGAGAGAGGAACGAGACACCAGTAAGCACCACATGTGAGTGCAGCCCATGAAACCTTCCTGTGGCCCGGGGAGGCATTTTTAATTCCTCTCTGTGTGGATACAAAAAAGGAAGGAGATGGCCCCACATCCCCCTACTCCCTGAGAACAGCTGGGATTCATGAACAGGGCTGTGTGACCTTGAGGCCCTGCTGCCACCAGAGATCCTTGGCCTGCCCTCCTGAAAAGAAGATATGTCTAGAAATGCAAGATCAATTCCAAGAGATGGCAGGGAGGGAAATACTTTACACAAAGGGATGAAGGTGTAAAGATGTGAAGAAAAAAAAAAAGGCATGTTTGGTGAATAAGGCATCAAGGAGGAGGGCTGTGCAGTGGGGGGCTGGGACTTCATCTGAGAGGTCTGGGGAGCTGCAGGACGAGGGATGGACATGAAGGAGAAGAACCAGCAATGGTGGGACACGGGGACCAGAGGCCATATGCCATTAGGATGGAAGCGGAAGAGTCTGAGGGCTGGCAAGAAGCCAGAGGCAGCAAGAAAGGGCAGGTTGTGCCGGAGTCTAAGATACATACAAGGTGAGGCTTCAGAGTGGACACAACTGTCACCGTGTCACAGGGCACAGAAGGGTAAGACAGGAGGGGGCTTGGAGGGTGACGAGGTGGCCGAGAAGGAAAGTGGCATGAGAGCAAGGAGGGCATAAGGTGGAGCTGGGCAGTTTGCCCACAGTGCTGGCGCTGTGGTGAAGAGGGAGGTCTGGAGAGGCCACTGGATTTGGCAAGTAGGAGCTTGGGGTCTCAGTAGCGGTGGGGTAGGGAAGTTGATTCAGAAAACCAGAGACTGAAGAGTGAGGGAGGCCGTTAAGGGTGGACAACTCTCAATACATTTATTGGTGAAAGAAACTAGAGTTAAAGGGTTTTCTCTGTAATGTTTTCTGATTGCTGTTTTAAGTATTTAAAAGATCTGAATATGCTTTCAGAGGCAAAGGAGCTACTGTGAGAAAGACCTGAGGTTGAGCATGTGACCAGCCAGCGTTTGAGGAGGAAGAGGCTGTCCAAGGAAGGGCAGTCTCTCCGGGCAGACCCGGGTAGGGGGCACTGGTCCCTGTATGTGGCATTGGAGGCATGGTCCAGATCGAGGTCAACGCTGAGCTGACCATAGCCCAGCAGGCTGCTGTCCTCTCCCTTAGCACTCGGCCCATCTAGACAGCAGAGGAAGCTGGTGCATGCCGGTAGCAGGACTCTCCCCACCCCTTGCTTGGTGTTGGCAGGCAGGCTGAGCTCCCCAGCCTGCTGGTTAAGGGCTTTCGAACTTGGGCTCGCTGCTCCTCTGCACTTACCCTCTCCACACTGCCTGGCAAGAGAGGCAGGGCCTCTGAGGATGTTATGTTTCCAGATCCATTTTACCAGCTAAACCAGATGAGAAACTCGCCCCACCTCTTCCACACTCAGAACACTCAGAAAGTGGCTTTGGAAACAACCAGGAGCCAGGCAGCCAGGGCAGTGGCATGGCTGTTGCCCAAACCTGAAAATGCATCAATTTTTCAAAGACCAAAACCAAGTGAGAGGCTAGAAGAGCTTCTTCTGCCCTCAGCCACCAGGGCACTTGTCACAACTCCATGGGATTCTCATGCAAATGGAATCAGGCCACTCACAGAGATTGTTCAATTAACTTTTGGTGAAAATTGATAACTGGGACATCTGATAAGAATTGCTTCTAGCCTGTCTCCAATTCATTTCTTCTGAAGAGTAGATCTTCCCCACTTGGGCACATCCTCAAAGTGGGCCTGGGAGCCCCTAGGCTCTGCAGCAGACAGCCCTGAAGGTAGCTGTGCCTCTCACAAGAGCTTTGTACCTGAGCAATGCCCCTTCTCCATGATTGAGCAGCCCGCAGGGGCAGAGGCAGCGGCCACCCTCATGGGGGACCTGCTGCTCTCCTGCAGCCCTAAATTGAGTGTAGTGCGGAAGGGCCCTGGTGCCGGGGTCTGATGGGAGGCAGTGGCCAAGGAGCACTGGAGTGAGAGTGCTGGGCTGGGAAACTGAAGCTCTCTGCTGCAGTTCTCTCCTAGGCCAGGCCAGGGTGGAGCTGGTGGCCAGGGAGCTGGAAAGCGGAGGCCTGGAGAGAGGGAGCTGCAAGCAGAGTAGGCCAGGGTGGGTGGGGAGCCCACCAGAGGAAATTTAGCAGACTGACTGATGGGCGCCCACCCACAGCCGACTGGGCACCCCACTTCAAGCTACTGAGTGGAGGGTGCTGCAGCCCCAGGGCTGCCCACACGTCAGAGCTTGGGCCTCTCGCTGACCCCTCTCCTCCTGGGCTCGCTGCAACCTGCTGAGCGTTTTGGACATTCCCATGAAACCACAGGGAAATGAATGGGGCCTAGTTCACAGGCATGGAAAACCCCAGAGGAGAAGGCCTCTGGAGCCAGACATAACAGGCCCTGTGGGTGAGGCTGGAGCCAGGTTTCCTCTTCTGTGAGGCTGAACCCACTCCAGGCCTTCCTATAGGTTCGGCAGGCGGGGCCCAGCTACAGCAAGGCATGGTTCAGCTGCTTGTTTTTCTAGCTCAAAAGGAAGTCTCCAGAGGCTAGGCCTCCGGAGCACGGGCCCTTGGGCTCTGCCAAAGGGAGGCCCAGTGGCTGCGGTAGGCAGGGGGTGGGGGCTTGCTGGGGAGCTGGTTGACAGGCAGAAAGCCCTTTGTCAGCGTAAAGAGAAGCCTCGCTCCCTTCCCAAGGTTCAGCACTCTGCTCGGGAGGCACAGGGCAAGCCTGAACGCGGCTGTGCCGGACTTCCTCATGGCAGAAAACTCCCCCTAAGCAGAACCAGGTGGCAGTTTCGCAGCCTTGCAGAGCTGGGCAATTAGGGCTTGCTGGCTCTACCACGGTGTTGACACACATGCCTTTCTCCACTTCTAGCTGCTATCCAACTGGAATTGGAACCGCTGACCAGAGGAGGTGTGGCCAAGATGCACAGAGGCCCAGCCACCTTGGGGAACCACCGCAGGGCCCCCAACGGCTTTGCTGCTCTGCTTAGACTCGCAGGCCTGGGGTCTCTTTCATGCCCCAGCCCAACAATAGGGCTGGCTCTGTAGCCTAGGACAAGTTCCGTGGGGCCAGCGAAGTCACCACTGACATTGGGAGGGATCAATTTTGATTTTTATTTTAAAGTTAGGCTTTGGGCATGAAGCTCTTCAAAAGACAAGGGTGTGCTGGAATACACAGTTGTTTGTACACACACACACAGATAAGGGAAGATGAGACACATGTTCTGGGAACCCAAGCTGCTTTGGTTTTGCAAGTTGGAGCATGCTTTGCTCACCTTTCCAGATGCTCTTGGCCCCACTGCCGCTGGGTGCAGCTCCCATTGAGCAGGGCCACCATCCCAGGCACACGGCCATTAACAGCTACAGAAAAAGAGCAACTGCTGGTTGGTCTCAGGCATCTCATCGAATCCGCAGAGAAGCCTTGCACAGGGAGCAGTGTGAATGCCCTAATCTGCACAGAGAGACAATGGGTGTCTGAGAGGCCAAGTACGGTGAGCGCATAGGTCACACAACCAGAGTGTGACAGGGCTGTGATCTGGAGACTGGTCTTGTTTACTCCAAAGCCTATTCTCCACCACCAACCTGCAGGTGGGAAGGGCCTGCCAGAGTAGCTGAGGTCCAGGCCTACCTGGTGCAAGTGGAGGAAAGGGTAATGTGTCCAGGAGAAAAGGGTGTTCTGGACTGGACAAAACAGGAATCTGAGTTCTTTAGCTAAATAGAGATTCCTCAGCAATAAAGAGGAAATCTGTTTCCGCATCTCCCTGAGCCCAGTGACTGAGACCTACAGAGGCTGGGGGGCTACCTGAGTGGGCTGGCCAGGGCAGCAAGGCCCGTGGAGGCTCTCAGCACCAGGAACGTGGCTTCTTGCATCTAAGGCTGCAGCTCCCTTGGCTCCTACAGGCCTCTTTCTGACTGGCTCCTGGCCTCAGCCCAGCTCCCCCACCAAGTCACGAGGAAATGGGCACCTCCACACCTTGCCTTTGGGCCTCCTCTTGGCTTATGGGCACCCGACTCTCTGGGATTCCCCCTGGGGCTTCTACACTGCTTTCTCTGCCTGCCAGGCCCTAACCCACCTTCTCCACATTGTCATGTTGAGTTTTCAAGGCTCAACTCACTAGCTCAGCAGTTTTCTTTTCTGGGGAGCAGGACTCACTCATCTCTGCATCCCAGGGCCAAGGGCATGTGTAGGTGCTGATGAAATATTTACAGAACAAATAAACACTTCAGAGACATGATCTGCTTAATGATCCACAGAAAATTCTGAGGGGAAAACAAGGCCTTTTTGGGGAGTGGGAGTGGAGCATCCAGGAGAAGGCCCTACCCTAGAAGTGGTAGTTCAGTTCCTGCGGCTTCCCTTCAGCTTACCCCTGCTGGAAGGTGGGCACGTGAACTTCGCAGACAAAACTAAGACAGCTTCTGCCAGTCTAGTGGGACTCACTGAATCTGCTCCTGTGAGATTCCTATTTGCTGTAGGTGGTTATCACTTAGGCCCAACACGAGGTGATGGTATGCTGGGTGCATTTGTTGGCCACCTGATCAATGAATACTCTTGTCCAAGGGCAGCCCACCTCACTGTAAATATGAAACCCAGTTGATTATTAAAAAAATCTCGTTCTGGGCTATTTCCATTGAACTAACACTTGTCATTATCACCCACTGGGGTGCAGTGTGTTGAGTCTGGCACAGCTCTTCATTAGTTACATGACTTTTAAAATATTGACCCACAGTTTTATGAACTAGGTTCACAGTGATTTAAATGAGCTGAGTGGCCCTAGCCGGTTTGGCTCAGTGGATAGAGTGTCAGTCTGTGGACTGAAGGGTCCTGGGTTCGATTCCAGTGAAGGGCACATGCCCAGATTTCGGCCTTGATCCCCAGTAGGGGGTGTGCAGGAAGCAGCCAATCAATGATTCCCTCTCATCATTGATGTTTCTCTCTCTCTCTCTCCCTCTCCCTTCTCTCTGAAATCAATAAAAAAATATTTTTAAAAAATGAACTGAGTGGATGGTAAGTCAGATGTGAGGCCAGTGTGTCAATACCTGACTGGACCCCATGGTTCCACTTCCCTGACCAGTCGCTCCAAGTTCAGCTATTAGGGAAGCCTAGGATGCAGAGGGGGGACCCTGTTTACCCAGGACTTAGAGACACTCTAAGAAAGTTGGGCACCTGGAAAAATGGACTTCTTCACAGGCAGCTCAGGCCAGGCCTGGGCAGCCATTCATGACTGGGAGGACCAGTCGGTTCCATCCAGGTCTCCTTTAGGTGCACACTGCTCTCCTTGGCAAAGGCCACTGCACCCAGGGCTCTCTGGCCTCAGCCTGGCTGCCCCCACCAGGGTGGAGGCCCTGCCTGATGCCCTGCAGGGCCCTGTGTGGTTCCCTGGCTGCAGCTGTCCTCCCACAATCAGGCCTCTTGTCTCTCCCAACAACCACCGCAAGGGGAGAGTGACTACACTCCCTGGTTAATGGTGTCTATGCCAGTCCACTTACACCAGTCAATCTTTGTGAAACTCAAGCCCAGCTCCTTATATGCCACATTTGGTGTTGGTGGAATCACTGCCAAATGGTTATTTGCAATAATGGGAAGACCTGGCCACCAGTTTCGCCAGGACATCCTTACAGGCAGCGTGCAGCTCAGCAGTGTCCACAGCCAACCTCCAGAGGCTGGTGCTGCTCCTCTGCTCGCTCTACGCTGTCTGCCCAGGAATGGCCACGGCAGCTGTGCCAGCAGCAATGACACCCACCCTGCTGAGCATGGAGGCAAGCTGGGCCAGTGCCCCAGCACAGATTTCCAAGAAACAAGTGGCCGTGCATACAGGTGTGTGAACGCAAGTGACAACCCATGCTCTCTGTTGGGGAATGCTCATGGAGTTTTTGGGAGAGATGGCCAGGGGTGGGGTGGGGAGAACCATTCTCCTCCCGTGCATGATCCTTAGTGGGTCCCTCTCTCCAGCAAAGCCTGATAAGATAGAACGCAGAGCTTTATGAGCTAGTTCTCAACTTTGAGCTTGGCTCGCCAAGGCCTGGCCAGCCTCTTTACTCCTAGCTTCTGTCCCCTGCCCCCACGCTGCCGCCTGCCACTGAACACTTGCCTCCCTTGGATGGGCTGGGCCTCCCACACTGACTTCCCAGGCTCCCAGCTGCGTGGGCTTCCCCACATGGAGTGGGCATGTCACTGGGAGCCTGCTCCCGCACCCTCTGCATACCTTCGCCATGGCCCTTGTTAGCACTCATGGATGTTGTTTTACACATGTCTTCCCCAGTGGGCTGTCTGCCTCAGGGAGGAGGGCCCTTTTGGTTGCACACACTTGGGCAGTAGTGGCACTAGCAGGTGTCCAAAAAAATTTGCTGAACAAGCAAAGAAATGGTGTCTAGGTCTGGGCTGAAAACACTGGCAACTGGTCCTCCGACCATGAGGCCCATGGGCAGCCTCCTGAAGGCCCTTCCTCAGGCGCTGAGGAATGTCTTAGGAGTCACTTTCTAAGTTGGCAGGGGGAAATGACCCCTTTGGTATGTAATGCAATTCTGAATATGTTTCCTGAAGTTTCCTGTGTTTCCCTTGCTCCAGCCCAGCTTTATTGGGGCTCTGACCAGCACTGGCCTCAGGTCTCCAGGGAGGCCTGGCCTGGATGGGAAGGATGAGTAAGGCGGGCAGGGTTCTCCCTTGGGGACAAGCAGCTTCCCTTTATACCTGAGCTTAGCGCAGCAGCGGCCTCCTATGTTCTTGCTTACTAGGGAAAACTGGGGAGTCGTCTACTGGCTGCCTGGTAACCGAGGCAGGTTCACCTCCCCACCTCCATGACCCACCCCACAGGTTCTTCCATGAAGATGGAGTGAGATAAATGTGTAAAATTCTTAACCAGCACCTGGCATATTGTTACGTATTTCATACATATTCGTTATTATTATTTAAGGTGAGAAGAGTCTGCTGTTACTAATAGAAAAATGTTAGGAACATAGAACATGAGGGGTAAGAGCAGAGGCAGCCTGCGCCCAGAGCTGGTCAGTCAGCATTTGTTGGGCATCCACAGTGCCCCAGGCATCGTGCTGGGGCTGGGGCAGAGATACCGCCCTTGCCCTTGGGCACAAGAATTAGAAGATGGACATGCACTCACCCCATGGACCTCCCATCAGAATTTTCTTAGAGTCATAAGCGGGCTCTTTCCTGGAGCATTTATTTTCTGAGCTTCCACAAAGTGTTCTTAGCACTTTGGGCAATGGATCCCTCAGATGATCTGAGCAAAGTGGTTTTACGCTCACCCCTGACCCACAAAACCGTTTCCACAAAGCCAAAGGCAGGAGCCTGCCTCCCAGCACGCAGGCTAGTGCTGTGGGTCTAAAGTACACGAACAACATAAGAGTAACGTCTGATGACACTGACAGTTGGAAAAGCCTAAGAGAGTTAAGAATTTCTTCAGCTTCAAGAACAGAACACTGAAGAATCTGATAGTTTTTTAGAATATTTACAACACAAAAGATGGTAACCAGCTAATTGGTCTTTGATCTACGCTGAAGACTACTGAGAATAGATTTAGATTAAACTGGAGGGCTGGTAGAACTAAGGAACTTTCTAGCATGAAAAATACACTAAACAATTCAGTTAAAAGTTGATTTAAAAGGCATAGCCTCATCTTGTTTGTCTGGAACTCAATCACACATAATCTTGAATATTTGAAACATGGGGAGAAACAGGAAAACCAGCCACAAAGACTGTGAGCAGCCAACACAGGTGTGGGAGCCAGGCGTCGAGTGTGACTCACGGGGAAATCACTCAGAGCCTCTTTTCTTCATGAATAATTCTAACCCTCCACTTGGCTTCCTAACTAATCTCACACCCCCATGGAGCCACACACTCACATCAGGCTGGAGAGTGGGAAGGACTTCTTCTGAGGTGACTATAAAGGTGGCCACAAGACATATGCGGCAGGGCCTCAGTAAAGTCAAATGGAAACACCTGCACTGTGGGGCATTCAGTGTAGATGGAGGCAAAGGGCATGGTGCAGCACAGCAGACCACAAGGAAAACTCTCTAACATCACAATCTAAACACTGAGAATAACCCTAAATCTTAGAAGGGCCACATTATGTCCAGTTGACACTATCAAACAATAGGTGTATAAATTAAAACTTTTGGTGCTTAAAATAATCCCTTACCAGGCGACAACATGGTTCTATTGAACAATTTCCTCCCTAGGGTTCCAGAAGACTCAGACGTCCTGGTATTTATCTAATGACCATGCTAGCCTGCCCCTGTGTGAGACACAGAAGAGGAGATACCCAGAAGGGCACGTGAGGAAGCTGCAGAAGAGTGAGGCTGCCGGCATCCCGAGAGGGAGGTGCTGAAGGGTGAGTTGGCACCCCTGCCTCTGCAGGCCTCAGTCCTGAGTGCTCCCCACAGCCCTTAAGTTCCATGGTGGTGACAGTGGGGTCCTCAATAGCAGGAAATGAGCCATGTCCTCTAACATCCCCGGCCACTCTCACGTTTTCAGAGTAGCTGTGTAAGTCTGCCACTGCTTTCACCTGACTCAATGGCCATGAGTTGGGCACCTCCTGAGTCCCTCAGTGAGATCTTTGCTCACCTGGGTGCCGACACTGGGGAAGTGCACTAAGAAGAAAGAGTAATCATGTTCAATTCCTCTTCAATAAACGAAGCAACCTCTCAGTAATTTATATCAATTTATGGCCTTTGTCATCAAGCACAGCAATTCCTTTAGGCTCTGGAGGCTTCCTGCCCAACCACCAAGAAAAAGCCACAATGCCCCAGAGAGCTGGGGAGTGGCCATGAAGACAGATCTGAAACATTTCCATACAGAGAGCATAGCCAAGAGCTGAGAGAGCCAAGCATGTCTGGTTACCTGCCAGGCAGCTGCAGGAGGTCACAACCATGGGCACCTTCTTCAGGCTCAAAGCCAACACGCAGTCATGTGGCCCGTTTCCTAACTAACCTTTGTGAGAGTCTTCTCAGGCCTCTGTGGCCTGGGCCAGGGCTCTGGACTTCCAGGTACCCAAGAGAGGGTGTCTATGCAGATTTGCTGCTCTAAGTATCTGCACATGCCCTGGAGTCTGGCGCAGCACACCGGCACGGAGGGTCTTGAGGGACATGTCCACTTGCCAGGAACTGTGGGCCTATTCATCAACCGGGGAGTAGCCTGGATATCACCAGCCTCTTCTAGAACTCCTCCAAGTCTTGAAAAGGGGCAGGCCTCCTTGGGTTTCAAAACTGCCCAGCTTAGCCATCTGCTCAAAAAGCTGGCCTTAGGAGCTGAAGAGCAGGCTCTTCTCGCGGGCCCCCGTCCCCGCACCCACCCCCTCCACCTGGGATACAAATCTGTGGATGGACAAACACCCAGAGAGGCAGAGTAAGAGGCATGAGTCATGCCAAGAAACTCTGAAAAAAAGGTATAGATGTGGCAGGTAGAGGTATAGAGAAATCAAATATGCCAATTGTACCCATCCTCTCTCATGGGTCAAAGCATGTCAACATATGCTAAAAAGCAACTGGAAAAACAAATAAACAACTGAAGGGCTCTAAGTCACACTGGCTTGCTGCAGCCCCAGGAGGCTCCCCAGAATGGTGAGAACTGCAGTCAGCGCAAAAAAGATGAGTGAAGAGAAAGGCCAACTTGTACAAAAGAAATTTAACTCAAGGAGGAAAAAACGTTGTTTCTTTAATACAACCCAGTGTTAAATCAACCAAGAAAACATTTACTCTCTTTAATAAGGTCTTTGAGAATTTCTAAAGTGTTAGTTTCGAGAGATCCTGGTGTCCTAGAATTTTCTGCCTTGCAGGGAAATCTCTTGGGTCATCCTTGGGTAGTTATTGGAGCTGCAAAAGGAGGGCTGTGAGAATAACAAGGACATCCTCATCTTGCCAGCTCAGGGTTGGTTTGAGTCTCTACTCTCCCTGTACTCTTCCTTCTTCTCTCCAAATCTCAGCAGAGAAAGAGTCTTTGTAACTGCACAGGATTCATAATCCTCAAACTGGGACAGCTGAGGCTATAAAGAGCTTAAAAATACACAGTTCTATGCCATGACCCAAGCAGCCTGACGGAGAGGAAAGCTCTCAGTCGCCACCTTCATCCTCTGACATTAGGCAAGAGCACACATGGCAGCAGAGATGAGGGAAGTCCCGTACCTGGCCTGGTGGGTGGCTCAGCCAGGTGGCTGAGGAGAGCTGCAGGTGCAGCCCTTCAAGGTTCCAGGGAGGTAGGAAGGTTTCCTTTCCTGGGAGACTCAACAGAAGCTAACATTTGCTTCCATGGCAACAGAAATCAGAGAAAGTGGGATGGGACAGATGACAGCGATTGATTTAAAGAGATGTGGAGGAGGGAAAAGGAAAAGATATTAAATATACCTATGAAGCAGTTTAACAACTTTTCTCTTAGAGATCTAAGACAAAAGTGATACTTTGATGACCTTGGGATTAGACATTCAATATTCTTCCAGGGAACTGGGAATAGTAAGAACAGTCTGAGCTTTTGGTCCAACACATTTTTTTGAATTCCTGCTCACCTGTACCAGCCACAAGAACCTTCTGTAAAATGGAAAAGGCAAGATCTTCTCCACAAGGTTAAAATGAAGAGCCACGGTCTTGTGATAAACATCAGCTCCTTTTCTTTAAAATATAAAACTGATTCTATTAATCTAGCTCCTAGTACACAAACCATCACTGCCATGTCAAACTGAAAAATATTCCCAAATTGAAAGTTCATCTTGGGGACAAGTAAAATCAAGTATATACTAAAGAAAATTCCAGGGTAATTTTTCATAATCTAAAAGTAAGTGTGTGGAAAAAACCCTTCTCACTGAGATCAGAAACAAGACATGGATGCTTGCTGTCATCACTTCCATTAAATACTGCACAGTACAATATGGCAAGAAAAAGAAATAACATGGTGTGAGAATTGTAAAATAAAAGTAAAACTGTCACTACTTGCAGATGATATGCCTGGGTAGCCTATATAATAAAAGCCTAATATGCCAAGTGTCTGGTCATCCAGTCAGCTGTTCAACCAAAGTGTAATATGCTAATGATATATATGCTAAGGCTGCTCAACCACTTGCTATGATGTGCACTGACTACCAGGGGGCAAACTCTCCAACCGGTAGGCTAGCTTGCTGCTGGGGTCCAGCTGATCAGGACTGCGCAAGACGGGCTGGACATGCCCTGGAGCCCTCCTGCGATCCCTCCCCGGCCCCAATCATCCACTGGTGGGGTCCCTCAGCCTGGCCTGCGCCCTCTCGCAATCCAGAACCCCTCAGGGGATGTCGGAGAGCCAGTTTCGGCCCAATGGTGGAACGACTGGTCGCTATGATGTGCACTGACCACCAGGGGGCAGACAC
Organism: Myotis myotis; assembly: GCF_014108235.1. Lineage (NCBI taxonomy): Eukaryota > Metazoa > Chordata > Mammalia > Chiroptera > Vespertilionidae > Myotis > Myotis myotis. Next base: position 31,796,773 of record NW_023416390.1, on the reverse strand, counting down.
TCAATGCAGGAGCTGCCCCACAGTGGTCAGTGCGCTCCCACAGAGGGAGCACCGCTCAGCCAGAAGCCGGGCTCATGGCTGGCGAGCGCAGCAGCGGTGGCAGGAGCCTCTCCTGCCTCCATGGCAGTCGGACATCCCCCGAGAGGTCCTGGACTGTGAGAGGGTGCAGGCCAGGCTGAGGGACCCCCTCCCCCAAATTTCGTGCACCGGGCCTCTAGAATAGAAAATAAAAAAGAATCTATAAACAAATTATTTAAATTAAAAAAAATAAATTTAACAAGGTCACTGGATATAGGTCAATAAAAATAAACTATATTTTCATATATCAGCAATAAAGATAAAAGGAGATTTATAAATACAATTTAAAATAGTATCACAAATATCAAATACCTAGGAGTAATCTAAGGAAAGATGAGGAAGACCTCTACATAGAAAATTACAAAGCATTACTGAGAAAAATTAAAGAGGATCTAAGCAGGGGTCCTCAAATTTTTTAAACAGGGTGACAATTCACTGTCCCTCAGACCGTTGGAGGGCTGGACTATAGTTTAAAAAAAAAACTATGAACAAATTCCTATGCACACTGCACATATCTTATTTTGAAGTAATAAAACAAAACGGGAACAAATACAATATTTGTATTTGCATGTGGCCCGCGGGCTGTAGTTTGAGGACCCCTGATCTAAAGACTGAGATATACCATGGTTCCTGAAAGAAAAAGGTCAGACACAAAAGAGAATATTCTGAATGATTCCATTTACATAAAGCTCAAAGCCATGCAAAACTAATCTACATGTTTGGAATTAAGATGATGGATTCCTTTGGGATGAGAGAGAGGGCATAAAGGAAGTTGTTGGGAGAGTTGCTGGCACCCCTATAATTCTGATGTTGGTACGCTTGAAGCTGTCCCAGAGGCTCCTTACACTATCCTCGCATTTTTGGATTCTTTTTTCATTCCGCCCCTCCGGTTGGGTGTTTTTTGCTTCCTCGCATTTCAAATGAAATGTTCTATTTCTTGATTTGGGTAATAGTTAAGTGGGTGTGTTCATTCTAATACTCTTCTGAAGTAGATGCATAAGATTCTTGTACTTTCTTTTTTTTTTTTTTTAAATATATCTTATTGATTTTTTTACAGAGAGGAAGGGAGAGGAATAGAGAGTTAGAAACATCAATGAGAGAGAAACATCGATCAGCTGCCTCCTGCACACTCCCCACTGGGGATGTGCCTGTAACCAAGGTACACGCCCTTGACTGGAATCGAACCCGGGACCTTTCAGTCCATAGGCCGACGCTCTATCCACTGAGCCAAACCGGTGCTGGCTCTTGTACTTTCTTTTTTTTTTTTTTTTTTCCTTTTATTTTGTTTATTCTAGTATCACACACAATAAATAAATGCTTACGAATCCCCCCCCACCCAACTGGAGAACACAATATTGCTAGCAAGTCTCTTCCTCTCTGGGCCCCTCCCACCCTGTGCCCTGCCTCCCTCCACAGGGGGGAAACACTAGCTAGAGTTTTATGTTAATCACTCCCCATCCTATTTTTTTTTTAATTAAATCTTTATTGTTCAGATTATTACATTTGTTCCTCTTTTTCCCCCCCATAACTCCCCTCCTCCCAGTTCCCGCCCCACCCTCCACCCTCACTCCCCACCCACTGTCCTCATCCATAGGTGCACGATTTTTGTCCAGTCTCTTCCCGCATCTCCCACACCCCTTTCCCCCCAAGAATAGTCAGTCCATTCCCTTTCTATGTCCGTGATTCTATTATAATCACCAGTTCATTCTGTTCATCAGATTATTTATTCACTTGATTCTTAGATTCACTTGTTGACAGATGCATGTTTGTTGTTCATAATTTGTATCTTTACCTTTTTCTTCTTCTTCCTCTTCTTAAAGGATACCTTTCAGCATTTCATATAATCCTGGTTTGGTGGTGATGAACTCCTTCAGCTTTTCCTTATCTGTGAAGCTCTTTATCTGACCTTCAGTTCTGAATGATAGCTTTGCTGGATAAAGTAATCTTCGTTGTAGGTTCTTGGTATTCATCACTTTGAATATTTCTTGCCACTCCCTTCTGGCCTGCAAAGTTTCTGTTGAGAAATCAGCTGACAGTCGTATGGGTATTCCCTTGTAGGCAACTGAGTTTCTTTCTCTTGCTGCTTTTAAGATTCTCTCTTTGTCTTTTGCTCTTGGCATTTTAATTATGATGTGTCTTGGTGTGGTCCTCTTTGGATTCCTTTTGTTTGGGGTTCTCTGCACTTCCTGGACTTGTAAGTCTATTTCTTTCACCAGGTGGGGGAAGTTTTCTGTCATTATTTCTTCAAATAGGTTTTCAATATCTTGCTCTCTCTCATCTTCTGGCACCCCTATAATTCTGATGTTGGTACGCTTGAAGCTGTCCCACAGGCTCCTTACACTATCCTCGCATTTTTGGATTCTTTTTTCATTCCGCCCCTCCGGTTGGGTGTTTTTTGCTTCCTCGCATTTCAAATCATTGACTTGATTCTTGTGCTCCTCTGGTCTGCTGTTGGGAGTCTGTATAATATTCGTTATTTCAGTCCGTGTATGCTTAATTTCTAGTTGGTTCCCCATCATAACATCGAGGGTCTCATTAGTTTTCTTGCAGATCTCATTAAGTTTATCGGCGGCTTCTAAACAGTTCTTGAGAGACCTTAAAAGTGTGGTTCTGAACTCTATATCTTCCATTGACAATTTTGTCCTGTTTCTTTGTCTCCGCATTTTGTTATGCTTTCTTGGTGCACCCCCTAGTGGTCTTTGTGCACAGTCTTGTAGATAAGCCTTGATTGTTGTAGCTAATACCAGGGAGGGTTTGACCTCCAGGCCAAGTGGCTATGAGAATCAGCTATGTCTGCAGTGAGAGAACTTCTGTCCTCTAGGGAGGTGCTTATCTAGCCTTTGCCTGAGGCTATCCGGCAAATGCCTCTGTGCAGGGCTTGGGCGGGGCGGGTCGCACAGGATCAACAGGGCGGGCCGGAGAGAGCAGTTATGGCGGCTCTCAGTCCTGTCCCCAGGGGCTCTGCCTTCCTGAGTCCCAGCAACCGCTGCCAACCACGCCCTCTGCCTCCAGCCCGCTCCGCACACTCCGCACCTCAGAATTTGACTTCAGCACTGTGCCTCCTCTGAGTGTCCGTATGCGTTTTTCTTTGCTCCTAGTTGTAGGACTTCCACTCAGCCAGCGTTCCTGTGGTTCTGGGTGATGTCCGTTCTGTCTTTTAGTTTCACTTTTGAAGTAGTTGTTCAAGGCAGCAAACTCCGGCGTTAACCTATGCCGCCATCTTGGTTCTCCTGTTCCCCATCCTATTTTTAAAAAATAGCCTTTTCATCTTCCAGTTCATGTCTGAACAGCATATTATGTTTCAGTTGGCGTCAAGCTTCGTAAGGCCTCAAGCTTTGTGGGACTTGCTTCCTTCACCCAATCCAGTGGCTGTGTGTCTCTTGTACTTTCTTAATGTCATAATTTAAAAATACATTTTACAGAAGTGAGTTCATTGTAAAAATGTTTCCCAGTGCGCACTATGGAGGGAAAGAGTGGGGTGGACATTAACACACACTGAGACATGGATCAGGGCGTCTCTGCATGTGCACTGATATGTCTGCATGGCCTCTGTCCAGCACAATCTCCCCCTGTGGCTCCCACGTGTTCTCACTCTCATCAGTCCAGCCTTAGAAAGCAGCAGGAGCTGAGGAGCTATTGATTGCCACCAACAGCTCAGCATCCTGACCTGCAGCATGGGAATCCTTTGCTGAGGCAATTTAGTGCTTTAAAATGTGACTACAGGCTATGTCCCTCCCCCATTTCCCAGCAGCAGGAAAGGGTGTTGCTGCACACAATTCATTAAGAGCTTCTCCCTGCCCTGGCCACATTACATTTGTGGGAGACTGGGTTACTGTAACCCCAAGGTAATGTAAGCAACACAGGAGGCAGCCATGCTGACCTAGGCCTTGCTGCCCTCCCTGCGGGGCCCATAGCAGTGCAGCACCACTCTGCGGAGCTGTCCCAGGTTCGCTCCATGTTTCATGGGGTGGAGGCAGTGTCCCAGGGAGAAGCCTGCCGGCTCCATCTCCGGTTTACAGCTTGACCTTGGGTAGGGCACCTCTCAGGGAACTGGCTGCCCTCTCTATAAGATGGGAGTGTTCATATCCCCTTCTCTTCCTGTAGGAAAAACTGAGGTCAAATGAACACTACATTTTGTCATCCAAAATATCATTACTGTCGCTGTATGGAGTGAGGTGATGGGAGGAAACAAAGAGCCACCCCCCATTTCTCTGTGTGGTGGGAAGGTGAAGCACATCCTTCACCAATCACCACCTTGACAGTACAGCAACTTAACATGATGATGCCCAGCAGTAAAGGCTGTGATGGAAACAGTGAACTCACACTCCAGCCAACTCCAGCATGCCCATCACAGCTGCAGGCTCGCTCCCATGAGGTCACCTCTGGCACCTCTCTCCAGCTGCACTGCTTCCAATTTCCCCCAAAGCTCCCCCCTGCCTGACTTCCAGCTCCCCTTTCTCCTAAGCAAGGGCTTCCCCAGGACAAGAAAGGCATTCTTCCTTCTAACTTGGTGGTTTCAGCGGGAGGTCTGGAGGCTCTCAGGTCACATCACTGCTTAGCCTGAGGAACTGGCCTCAGGTCCAAAGCACAGACACAAAGTGTCCTTTCCAAATACTGACAAGTGTTGGGGTTGGTCTGAAGTTGTCGGAGCTTATTTAGGTGAAGGAAGGAGACAAGAACCAAGTGGAGAAGGAAACAAATTAAACTCAGGGCTTTATCCAAGAGCCTTGCTCCCTCTCCTCAAGTTGACGGCCATGAAAAGGTGCCCCTTGGAGCTCCTGCCATGGGAGCATCAATTGCCCAACAGCCCAGCTGCAGTCCCTGGGACCCACCACTGCACTTGCATTGAGGCCACACGTCCCATGGGATGCTCCTGGCCAGGGACCGAGCACTCTGGGGAGGCCTGCAAGATGTGAGACTCCTCCAACAGGTAACTTTGGCTTGAGGACTTCCCATCAGCCTGGGGAACCTTTTTGAAAACTAGACAGCAACCTAAGACTCTTCCTACCATCCTCCTCCCTGCTCCTCCCCAGGGGTCAGACTTGAAAGCTCTCTCCCTGCTTTCTTCTCTGCCCTTCTGTTCCTCACAGGCCTTCCTTCAATAAATCTGGTGCACATCTAATCCTGACCTGGCACCTGCTCCTCGGAAGACCTGAGCTAACACAAATGGTACTGGAGCGGATCCGAGAAAAACAGGCAGAAAGATGGAATCTGGAGACTGGCTCACTCACTACCTGGCGGGCAAAGGGGACACTCTTCTGAGCAGTATGTGGGACATGGAGAGTCCTTGGCACAGAGAAGTGGCACAACTGCTCAGAGATTCACCAGTGACGACCTGGGAAAGACCCTTTGATCACTGTGTGACGACTGAAGCATCTGAAAGCCTGGGAGGCCCAGGACTGGGGAGCTGGCTGGTTACTGTGAGGTGTGCCGATGTTCAGCAGGGGACAGCGACAGACTTAGCAAGTGGTCAAAGGCTAGGTGGGAGAGCCAGAGGGCCTCTGGCAACCTACAAAACAACAGCCCCCACTTCCCTCGGAAGGCTGGCAATGCCCCTGTACCTCTCCTCGGGAGCCTCCCACCGCCTTTCCTGGTTGCCTGGCCCAGAATTCGGGTTAAATGCCAGTATAATCCAGTGGGGGATGTGCTGGGCCTGACAAGGGAGGAAAGAGATTTTGTACCAAGAGTGAGAAGAATTAGTTGCTAATTGTGGGGCTTGATAAGGGGGGCAGGAAATAAGACCAGATGAGCAACAATTCATTGATTTGTGGGTAATTTCTTGAGATGTGGGATTTAGCACCCTGGCAAAGACCCTAAGGCATGGGGCAGACTACTGCCCGGGAGCCTGGAGAAAGTGACAGCTAAGGCTGAGCAAAGTGAAAAGGCATGAACTGCCCTGGCAAACAGCTGAGTAGGAATAGAGGCTGAGGGGAGGGGCTAGGCTGGAATAGATGTATTACTGAGCGCAGAAGGCCCGCCAGAGAGAGAGGCCTATGTTCTGTGGGAGGATCTGCAGGACACCCCATTCACCAGGGTCATCAGAAATGTACCAGTGAGTCTTGCTGGTGTGACACAGTGGTTGAGCATCGTCCCATGCACCAGGAGATCACGGTTAGATGCCTGGTTAGGGCACATGCCTGGGTTTTTAGCTCAATCCTGGTGGAAGGCATGCAGGAGGCAGCCAACCAATGTTTCTCTCTCATTATTGATGTTTCTATCTCCCCCTCCCCCTCCCCCTCCCTCTCCCTTCCTCTCTCTGGAAAAAAAAATTAAAAAAAAGAAAGAAAAAGGAAATGCACCAGTGAGACACCAGCATCACTAAGGAGTTTGGTGGTAGCATTCCTCTGCAGGCCAGAGAGGACCACAGAGAGGTAGTCATGGAGCTGGGCTCACTAACATCCATGGGGATGAAGGAGCTGAGATACTAGAGGTCAGAGGTCTGAACTACCAGTGATGGTTACTGCCAAGATTCTTTGGCTGCATGTATCAGTGGATAAGAGGAAGAATCACCATGGAGAGATGGGGCGGGGGGCAATAATCAACCCAGATCAGAGGAGGGGCAAAGAGAGATGTGTTGAACCCATGGGAACCTGCTGACACTCCTTTGCCCAACTGTGAACAGTCATATGTGTCAATCCTGAGAGGGATATGACAGCCAAGGGGGCAGAAATCTTGCAATGCAAGGTCTGGGTTACACCCAACAGCTACGCTGCCAAGACCTGCTAGGTGCTAGCTGAGGGTGAGGACCAGTTGGGGTTCCGAGTTCCACTACGATAACGGAGGTGGTAGTTTGTCCCACTCACTTCTCCTTTCTAAGCTCCTTATAGGGAAGTGGCCCAGGGTGACTGAACATAGCAGGTGTGGGGAGCCGCTATAGGGTTAAACCTCGGACTGACCTGTTGGCAAAGTCACAAACAAGTCCCAGCTTAGAGGGCACAGTCTTGACCTTATGACGCTCCCTAGATCTTACCTGGGAAGCTAATGGGCTGAGGGAAGTGCAACAAGAACAAAAACAAGTGAAACTCATAAGAACAGTGTAACTTTGGTAACCACTACCTTGTTTACCTCTGACTATAAAAATAAAGGCTCAGCTTGCCTCGGGATCTTTCTCTGTGGCCCCAGCCAGGCACAGGAAGATCCACGGAGACTAGAGAGAGCTAGAGAGTTCTGAATGCTGTCTCCGTGTAAAACATTCTTCGCCGACTCCATCCACACCTTTGGGAACCCCTGGACCCCCGGGGCTGGACCCCGGCAAGCAGGGGTCTCGAGGCAGGACTGTTCCCCCACATGGGATGTGAGATTCCTCCAACCAGCAACTCTGGCTGGAGGATGAGCCACGGGCCTGACCAAAGCTTTCTTAGAGCCTGGTTACAGGCTGAGGCCCTGCCCACAAGCTCCCCTTTCCCCGCCCCTCTCTTTCACAGGGGCAGGCTGGTGCCACTGTCTGCAGACTCCCACCATTCCTGTGTGCTCCCTTCATCCCCCATACGTCTCTTGCGCATTAATCCAGTCTGGGAGTCTACTTGTCAGTGAACCTGACCTGACCCAGCACAGCCTCCATGATGAGAACAAAACAACAGAAGGAGACTCTCAGTGTGACACTGAGCTTTGTCCTCTGGGTCTGCCCTGCCTGCACGAACAGTGTCCTCAGACTGAGGGGAGGCTGAGCAGGCCAGGCCCCCCAAAGCAGGCCAGCACACCGGGAATCCCTCAGGTCCAGAAAGGGCTGACTATGTGATCAGGGGCTGGAGGAATCGAGGTGGGTTTGCAAGGGCCCAGAGCCCTGCCTCAGCCCTGGCTGCTGCCAGAAAGGCCAGTGACCTGAGCTACGAGGTGCCCTCGGGCTGGGGAGAGGAGAGGACAGAGGTGAGAGCAGAACTGCCCTGTGCTCTGGAAGGCTGCAGGGACACTGTCCTTCAGTGTGGGTTTAGGAAGGTGGAGGCACCTCAGCTAAGGACAATCAGTCCCACAGGAAGCTCTCTCTCTGATACTTCTAGATGTGGGCTATTAGCTCTGATGATACAGGTTTCAAGGTACCAAGATGAGTCATCTGGTGAGGCAAACACAATATTTAGTTTCATTTGTTTAGCAAACTCACCGACCCAAGAAGAACGAGGTGGGAAAGCAGGCTGTGGGTGTCAGGGAGTCTCTGGACCAGGGCGAGGCACAGTGCATGGGCCATTCAGGCAGGTGCAAGGGCCAGCACCACAGTTTCCACAGTCACGTCGCACATCACATTGTTGCATTCTCCCTCAACCTTGAGATGTATTGTCACCTTCATGTTTCTAATAGGCTCCATCACAGAGTGGACAATGACCTACCACAGAGAGTGACTGGCCAGACTCAGGTTTACAATGACAAATCAAAAGCTCATTCCACCCACCCAGAGGTCTGCAGGGATTAGAAATCCCAGAGTTCCAGACAAGAAGCTTCTAGGGAAGGTCAGCTTAGCAGAGGCTAGAATCAGAGCTCCCTCGATCTTTAAGCTGTGAAAAGAAAGGCAGGTGACATGGGCTTTAATCTGCTAGAGCCGGGATAAAGTTCAGGCTCTGCTCTCGACCACAGTATGACCTTGGGCAGGTTAACCTCTCCGACTTTCAGTTGTAATGTGTTTTTGGTTTGTAATCTGTAAAACTGTGACAGTAAGTCTGTCTTGAGTGGTTTTGAAACTAGAGATAATGGGGGAAGCCCATAGCCCAGTGCTGGTGAGCTGTGGGCAGTTGGGAGGCAGGAGCTCCTATCATTGTTCTTCTCCTTTCTCCTTTCTCCTTTCTTTCTCCTTTTTCTCCTCCCCTCCTTCCCTCCTCCCCTCCTCTCCTCCCCCTTCCTCCTCCTTCCTCTTCTTCTTTTTCTTCTTTTTTTTTTTTTCAAATCCTCACCCGAGGATATTTTTCCATTGATTTTTAGGGAGAGCGGAAGAGAGAGGGAAAGACAGAGAAACATCAATGTGAGAGAAACACTTTGACTGACTGCCTCCTGCATGCACCCTGACCAGGGCCCTGGCCCGGGAGGAGCCTGCAACCGAGGTACATGCCCTTGACCAGAATCGAATCCAGGACTCTCGAGTCCACAGGCTGATGCCCTATCCACTGAGCCAAACCAGCCAGGGCACTCCTATCATTCTTAGGCTCCATGGGTCAGAAACTCGAGAGGCTGTGAACAAAGTGTAACCTTGCAAACAAATTCGGCTCCTGCAATTTTGTCTGGTGTATTCAATGCACCACACAAAATGACAGTGATAGCATTATTACTATGCTTCACTATCAGGCTAAAAATGGTAGGCAGTTGATGTATATACTGGTAACTATAATTACTTCTATATTCACAGAGTTAAACCAAATTTTTATAGCTTCTTTCTTCTACATGTTAGTTCTTTAGAATCCATAAACTATCCAAGGAGATAATTTCCCCTCATGTCATGAGTAATTTAATCCTCATCATAATCCTACAATAAACAAAAAGACAAAGAACCTAACTGCCCAATAGTTAGGTTCTCTCTAAAAGGATTAAACTGGGTCTTCTCATCCCTTTTTCAAGAATGATTTGCCAGCCATAGCTGGTTTGGCTCAATGGATAGAGCGTTGGCCTGTGGACTGAAGGGTCCCAGGTTCGATTCCAGTCAAGGGCATGTACCTCGGTTGCAGGGTCCTGGCCCTGGTTTGGGGCATGCAGGAAGCAACCAACTGATGTGTCTCTCTCACATAGGTGTTTCTCTTTAACTCTCCCTCTCCCTTCCACTCTCTCTAAAAAATCAATGGAAAAAAATATCCTCGGAGGAGGATAAAAAAGAAAAGAAAAGAGTATCACAATAAAGCTAGTCTTAATCTTTTTTTTTTAAAGTATTATTTGTCAGGTCCTGGGCTAGTCACTAGGAGTACTGAAATGAACAAAACACATAGTGGTTTTAATAATTAATTATTACAAACTAATACTGAGATATCAAGCTAACTTCTTTCACATGTAGACCCGCATCTCCCTGCTGCTGCCCTTCATGTCATTTGGTTCCTTAGGGAATATCCTCATTTCCCAAACATCACTATTACACCAATATTGGGATTCAGGCACTCCTGGGGAAATGACCCTGACCATGAACAGAGGAACACAGGGCAGAGCCTGGGGGAAAAGAGAAAATCATGGTCAAGCTCATGGGGTTCTCCGTGCTTCACTTCACAATTTCCAAGTGAGAAAAGGAGTTTGCCTTTGGACAGAGTGTATGGCACACAGTTTGGGGGGGAGGGGGCGGCACCAGCCTTCTCCTGAATCAAGAGATGAGGTTAGCTGCATCCAGCGCTCATGGACACAACCCTGCTGGCAGGGGAAAACAGAACAAAGTACATGAGGTGACCTCTCTGTTTGGGAAGGAGAGGCAATCAACACTTACTTTGGGCCTTCTATATGCTAAGTCAGTGATGATGTTTTGTGTTTTTTTTTTCTTTTTTGTTTTTTTAACATATTTTATTGATTTTTTACAGAGAGGAAGGGAGAGAGATAGTCAGAAACATCGATGAGAGAGAAACATCAATCAGCTGCTTCCTGCATATCCCCTACTGGGGATATGCCCGCAACCCAGACACATGCCCTTGACCGGAATCGAACCCGGGACCTTTCAGTCCACAGGCCGACGCTCTATCCACTGAGCCAAACCGGTTTCGGCTAGTGATGATGTTTTTAACATGTTTTCCTACTCAGTCCCATGACAATCATGCCAGGTAGGTATCATTGGAAATTGTGAAGTGAAGCACGGAGAACCCCATGAACTTGACCATGATTTTCTTTCCCCCCCCAGGCTCTGCCCTGTGTTCCTCTGTTCATGGTCAGGGTCATTTCCCCAGGAGTGCCTGAATCCCAATATTGGTGTAATAGTAATGTTTGGGAAACCATAACGGATGAAGAAACCTGAGGCTCAGAGAGGTTAGGAAATTTGTCCACATTTTGAGAATGAACCCCAACGTTGCCTCTAAGACAAGCAAGACAGAACCATAGGGAGGGGCCATTGAGGAACTGGATCATATACTTTCCTATCCAGCTTCCTACACAAATGTTTTCTTTTACAGGTCTTTGGGGGCCAAAGCAAACTTATATTTAGAACCCTGAAATTCTCCTCCTAAACATCGCTTACTCTGATACATATGAATACTAGCAGCTAGGGGTTGGGCCAAGAAAGAGAGCTAGGCTATTTTCTTCTCTCAGCTTCAAAGACAACCTAAAGCTGTTGTCACTGGACCACATGAATTTATAGGAAAGAGGGCCAATGCCCTTCTCCCACTGAACCAAAACCCTGCCAACCTTTGTTTCAGGGAGTGAAGAGTCAGGCAGGAAATGGAGTCTGTAAACACTCCTGCGCATAAAGATCTGTTTCTGCTGCCACGATCTCCATGCATGGGGCTGCCATCCAGCAAGCAGCAGGGAGTATGGGGTGGCACTGACAAGCAGGGTAACAGATGGCATGCCAAGCAGCTTGAGGCTTATGTTTCTCCTATTCCCGAGTGATGCTTGCCCTTACCACCCAGAGACTTGCTCAATTGTCCCTGCTAGTCCCTGGACTCCAAAGAAGTCCAGTCCTACTTCTCTGCTGAAATAAGTACTACAAAAAGCTGAGGTGGTAATTCCAACACCATGGCTTACATAGCTTGGAACAGTGCTGTCCAAGAGGAGGAAGGATGGTGTTAAAGGATGCGTGGCCAGCCTTTCCTAAACAATTACCTTGGTGGGAACCAAGGGTACACAACAGCTCAATCATGACATCCTCCTAAATGTAAATTACAAAGGGTAATGATGCCTTGAAAGCAACCTGAGTGGAGATTTGTCATGAAGCACCCAGGAACCATCTCAAACCATATCAAAGCAAGAGCTTTGAGGAAGACATGGGTTTCCCTTTGGAAGGTAACGTACAATCCCACTGGAGTATGACTATTTGATTCCTTTCACTGCATAAAATTAACAGCTTAGATATTTAAACATTCAGACCAGGGCATGTTGTCCTCAAGTCCATATTGAGACTGTTCTTGTCACTGATGGAGTTTCCAAGGTAGCAACTTGGGACAACAGGTTGTCTATTCTCTCCCCAGAGTAAACATGATAATGTGACTCTGCCTCAAACAGCTGTGGCCAGTGACCGTGAGCAAGTGCCCTTGACCCCAGCTTCTGAAAATACAACAATAACAAAAGGAAACTCAAGTGCTCGCTTTGGCAGCACCTATGGTAAAAGAGAAGTCTTCAGGTTGTTATGAGGATTAAACTGGATAGCAAGTGTAATGTTCCAGTACTGTCCTAACCCCCAGCAGAGTTTCTCAATGGTGGCTGACGTCTTATTTACCGTCATCGTCATTGTCATCATCAGGGCATATTCCCTTTGCCTTGCTCACCACCACTTTTACTGTCTCACAGACAGAAACACATAGTCACAGATCAGTCTGCTGGGAAGAAAGGCGGGGCTATGGAAGCATGCACCTCTTCTGATAAGGCCACCAGGTTAAATCTCTAGAAGTTCTCAGAAATCCCCCAACTACAAAATTCACAAGGTAGACAATTACAACAAAACCTGCAAACATAAGTGTAATCAGACAACGTCAACGAGAGCCGAGGTCACACAGTGAACCAAATCAGCAGGCACATGGCTGGAGACAAAGCAGGGCGGGTCTGGAGAACAGCTGGAGCCTGGAAAGGAAGGTCTGCTTGGGGACACACAAGTCAAACATCACAGCTGCTCTTATACAAGCACTTCAAGTTCTCTGTTTACGGGCAAAAGGAGAAATATTTTCCTGCCACTTATTTTCAAGTATAGTCATGAAAAGTGTGATTGTCTCCCTGACAATCTCTTTGTAGGAGAAGCCCAGTATAAGAAAGCTCACAGGTGCTACCCCTGCAGGACACAGGGAGGTGACTCCCTTTCCACTGAGTGGCTTACTTGTTGCTGTCGCGGTACTCGTAGATGTGACATCCTTGAGGCAATCCAGTCTCATGGTCCAGAGTGAAAGCAAGCTTCAGCTGAATAAAGAGAGAAGAGAAAAACAAGTAAGATTTAGGCAGCATGCTCTATTCATTCTGATAGGTGAAATTTAAAAAAAAAAAAAGAAAGCAAAATCAACTCCCTTTAGCTGATGTATTGTGGAGAACCTGGGCCTGCCACTTCTGGGAACAGCCCATGCCTCACAGGGACCCTGTTGTTACCAGGACTCTACTATTCATTTGGCATGCAACCAATTATTTATTAAGCACCTACTTTGTGACACTGATCTGACTGATGGGGAAAGAACAGTGAACAGCGGCAGAAAGCGGCCTCATTCACGGATCCAGTGCAGAAGATGGACATCAATCACATAAACTAGTGACTATAGATATAAAAAACTTCAAATTAAAATAGGTCCTCTGAAGCAGGAAAAAACTCCCATGTTTCTATAAAAGTAAATAACTGGACCTAGACTAGGACTGAGGAAAGGAGAGGGTTCCCTGGACCATGGGGAGGAAGAATGGGGGGAGCAGACGGTTCTCCTTGGCACAGAGCACAGAGACCATGGTGCAGGAGTTCCAGGACCTGAAGGATGGCTGGGAAGCCAGAACTCGCTTATAGGGGACACAGTGCACAGTGATGCAGCAGAGGAAGGCCAGGGCAGAAAATGCAGGACCCTCTTGGCTACATTAGAAATTTTGGCCTTTACCTTAATAGCAAAGGAAGGACTATGACAGTGATGGCGAACCTATGGCACGCGTGTCAGAGGTGACACGCGAACTCATTTTTTTTGGTTGATTTTTCTTTGTTAAATGGCATTTAAATATATAAAATAAATATCAAAAATATAAATCTTTGTTTTACTATGGTTGCAAATATCAAAAAATTTCTATATGTGACACGGCACCAGAGTTAAGTTAGGGTTTTTCAAAATGCTGACATGCCGAGCTCAAAAGGTTCACCGTCACTGGGCTATGACATGTTTTAAGGAAGGGATGGATATGATCAAAGTTATGTTTTACCAAGATCCCTCTGGATACCATGTAGGAACCAGACTGTAGGGGAGAGAGCCAAGCAGGAGCCCTGTAGAAGGCTGTTGAGAAGAGCAGGTGAGCGGTGATGGGGGCTGGGCATAGAGGGCGGGCAGGCAAGATGGACAGAAATGAACAATTTGAGATCTATCTTTGAAGTGAACTTTTAGAAGTAGAATTGACAGGATATACTGATGGACTTGATGTTCGGTAGTAGTGAAGACGTTGATTTCAACAACCAGGCAGGTGGTTAGGGACGATCAGGAATAAGAACTCTGGTAATGAAGTCTCCCTTTCTGGATCCCAGAGGGGCTGGGGTGGGTGGTGCTCAGGTGAGTGTAGAACTTCGTCTGTGTCGTTGAGGAGCCAGAGCTCCAGGAGGTTCTGTGTGTCCTGCTAGAGCCCGGGTGACTGTGGCAGCTTTAACATTTCCAAATGCAGAGCCAGTTACAAGGTTTACAAATTCACTGGGTTTTTAAATTGCTAGGGAAATTTTCACTAAAATCAACTGCACATTAGAAGGATATAATATTATAACTTTTTTTCTAACTGCAAGGCTGTTAACATAGCTAATGATCTGCATCATTAGATACTGGATGAGTTTTCTCTTCCTTAGAGGGAAACAAGCTGGTAGGAATGGTTTGTCCTCTTACTGACGCACATGAAAATACAAAAACAGAAACAAGCCCATCACAAAGCCAGAAACGTCAAGTTAAAGGTGTGTTTTCCCTACAGAGCACTGCTGGTTCTTCCCAGACGTCCTTCAGTAGAACAGAAAATAATTATTTCAAAAATCTATTAAACCCTTTTCTCTTTATCTCCCCCTCTGCAGCTAAGGTCAGGTCTATAACCATCTGGTCTGCTTCAAAGACTGTACTGCTTAGAAATTTTTAAATTATTTGACTCAATGACTCAAGTTATGAATTTATGTCTTAGAAAAATTATTATAAATGTAGGAGGAAAAGTTGTTTTGTTTTGTTTTTTCAAAACTGTTCACCTCAGTATTATTTGCTGGAAAGATTGTGAAAGACCAGCAACAGCAGAAAGGTTAAATAAACTTTACCAGAGTCACATGCAGAATAGTATGTAGCCGTTACACTGTTTATGAAGAATTTTTATTAACCTGGGAAAATATCTAGATTAGATGAAAAAAAACACACACAAAAAAAACAACAACAGATGCATACTTGATTATATACAAGAAGACTATGTAAATATCAAAGACTGCATAGAAGAAAGATGGGAAGGTACAATATCAAAATGGCAGTAGGCCTTGTCATGGCTCAGTTGATTGGAGCATTGTCCTGTACACCAAGGTGTTGCAGTCATTGATTTACAGACACAGAGCCATGCCCCCTGCAGGCTGCTGTGCCCCTTGGCACATTTTGATCTGGTCCAACAGACCTTTAATCATCCAATTTCACCCGAGTTTGTTATTTCTCCTTTTGCTTCAGTAAGAAAATTTTGCCTCACATCTACCCCCACTCAGTAACTGTGCCATTAGACGACAAGCAGTGGCTCAAATTCTCTCAACGGCCAAGTGCTCCCCTCTCACCAGTGCTTTTGAAGAGGCACACACAGGCCTTCACTCAACAGTAGTTACTGACTGTGTCCTATGAGCCAGGCTGCCATCTGTATCCTTGCGGCTCTAGCTAGGGCCTGCAGGGACCCATCGATGGAGAGCTGCAGCCTGGAAAGTCTTATGAGATGTCCTGAGGTCTGTCTTTCCCTTTCCAGAGGCAGCTGCCACGTCAAGCAGGAGAAGAGTCCGCCCCAATCAACCAGACCATTCTGACTGCACAGCATTCCTGGTACTGAGTGAGGAGGGAAGGCAGTGAAGGAACCGAAGGGCAGTCACAGGCCACTCCTCCAGGGGAGGAAGGAGGCCTTTAGATGGGTCTAGTTGACAAAGGTTTTCCTCTGGACAAAGGACAGCCCACCTCCCTTGGGCAGGAAATGGAAGAGTCTTCTACTTTCAGGGGTTCATGCAAAATCACCAAGGAGGGCAGGTTCAGGACAGCGAGAGTATGAGACTCCTGCTGGGACCCCTTCTGACTAGCTCTTGTGCTATGACATGGGCCCCCAAGAAACTGGCAGTATGGGTGAGCAGAGGCTCTCGGGTGAGTGGAAGGGGTGAGGACCCTCGGGAGAGCAGAGGGCTGGTGGGGCCATCCTCCCAGCAGGTGGCAATAGGTGAGGAACAAGAATGGCTGATTCAGGACTAAATATTCCTCAGGGTTCTCAGACATTGCTTGAGGAAAACCCTTCAGGGAAACCTAAGGGGAAGAACAAATACCCTGGGCTAAGCAGGAGAGGGGTGCACAGAGTCACTGAATGTAACCATTAAAGGAAATGTGACCTTACTTTGGAGGCCAACCCAGTGAAACCAACGGCCAGATCACATTCATGAGGCTAACCAGGAAAGGGTGGCTAGGCATGGCGTGCCCTGGGCTCATAAACAAGTCAGTCTTCAATCTGTTCAGGTCATAGTTGGCTTTCCCAAACAGCCACGTTCCTGAAGAACATTATACTCAGGCCACTTGGCACTAAACTCCATCAGCTAAGGAAGGTATAAGCTCAGAACTTCCGCTGCTTTTGAAAACACCTGGCTTGACCTTGGATGGGCAAAACATGCACTAAGAAGTCTAGGAGTTGCCTGTCTTGTCCACAACAGCCCCAAGATGAACTCTGGTGGACAACCAGTTCTCTCTCTGACCTTGGCCTGGATGGTACTTGCAGGCTGCTCCATCATTGAGCAGGGTGACCTTGGAGTCCAGCTCTGAGTTCCTCTGACAGGGGTACATTGAGAGAGGTAGCTGGTAAAAAAAAAAAAAGTGCTATTCTGTGGCCAAGCTTGCTCGAGTTCAAACCAACATGGGTTCTCTGGGAGGCCTGTGAGCTTGCTTCAATCTGCTAGCTATTAGGACCAAGGTTCAAACGCAGGTCAAGGACCAGCCTGGGAAGCCTCCAGCCACTACATGGTTGACTCTTCCCCACACAGTCCACTAGTCTTGCAGAGTGTCCAACTCTCTCTCAAGCTGAAAGTGGCAAACCCCGTCCTAGTTCAAACATTTCAGGTATGCCATTTATGGCACTTAGAAAGAACAGAAAAGTAACTTCTACCTGAGCCTGGTTTTGTAATTGAAAAATCTTATTAGAAGGAAATCTTCACATTCTCTGAGGTGATCTTTAGTTTTTCTTCTTTAGTTTTCCTTGTTTGGTTTGGATTTCCTAAGCATTATTTCTTTTTTTCCATCTCCTCTTTGCTTTCTTTTATAAGACAAAGATGCTGTGGACTTGGCTTTTACTTGGTTCACAACGATTCTATGGCAATGTATTAAGTTTCTTTCTCCTAAGTCCACTGAAGTCTTTTTGGACTTGGAGAGAGCTTTTTAAGAAAGAACTTGCTCATTCAGCAGGATTTTCCTCCCCACCCCAGGCTCTGGTTCTGACCTGGAAAAAATAAGAGTGAGAAAGAGCAAGAGAATCCTGCAGTCCTGACGCTCAACTTCACAAACCACAAAAAAGAGCCTTGCTCCAGTAACGTAATCATGGAGATTGCTGGCACCTTGGTCTTTCAAGAAAAATACATCCATCTGCTGGCACAGGGACCCATCAACTCAATCCTGTTCAGCATGGAGTTCCCGATTCATTAGTGTTGGAAAGTCTATAGTGAGGCTGGCCGCTCCCACTGGATGACGCCTCCCCGCGCACCGTCTGTAAACCCCACAGCTGTGTTTTCACTTAAGGCCACTTCTCCTGACTCCATTGCACCTTGTTCCAGAGGCTCGTTCTATTCTCATTACGGTTAAAAATGACAGGACAAGGATTCTTCAATGCTGAGGTTTTATTTGCTCAGAAGAAAAACCGCCTGTCTCCAGAGCTATAGTCAACCCATACGAAAGGCTGCTCTTCAGTTAGGAGCCTCAGAGGCCAAGCATGTAAGTTTATTCTGTTTGCTTCCGTCAACAAGCTAGTCCCAGGAGAGAAGCCTGGCTTCTCTTGCCCACCTCTCAGGCTGCCTCCTCTTCTGAGGGTCACTTCATCGCTCACCAGCAAGGCCAGGGTGGTAGGGCTCTGCTGACCACTGCCCCACATTACTTCTGCTTCTATTACTGGAAATAGCCCAGAAGAGCTCATTCCCCATCCCAGGGTCTCCTTTAGCAGAACAGCCTAGCTTTCCTGATGAGGCCTTACCTGGTTACTGAGCTACACTGTTGCCCCTCACATGTCTGGCCGACATGACTACAAAGCATGGTGAGCAAGTCTGCATGTGTCACACATGAAGGCAGAGACGTGCAACTTATCTGCTCATCCTACCCACAGCTGAAGCATTTTTTATGATTTTCATGGCCAACGAGGGTGACTGTGCTGGGACATTGCCAGCTCAGAGCTCTGGGATCATTTCATATCAACCACTCTTCAGGGACTGGAGTTGCCCAAAACTGCTTCTACGGGGAAGTGCCAGTGCTAACTGTGAGGACGGCCCCTGGCCCCTCCACTGAGGGGAGATGTCATCTGGGTCCCTTTGCATTTAGAAGATATCAGTTCTGCCAGCTAGCTATCTGCTTTCTAAAGCTTGAGGCCCTGCCCACACAGTGGAAAATCTCCCCACTGCAGACCTTGCAGAGCCTCCAGCATCAGAGTCTGCTCGCTGCTTCTACTCCACACCCAGCAGGGAGGAGGCAGCCTGGTGAGAGGCCACCAGCCACACAAGGAGCTGCTCTAAGCTTCCCTTGGAGGCAAGTGAGGCTATAGGCAAGTTATGTATGTAGACATGAGCTTGCTCACAGCTCACTTGCCTTCCTTAAGTTTTTTGTTTGTTTGTTTTAATATACTTTTATTTATTTCAGTGATTAAGGCAAAGGGAGAGATAGAAACATCAATGATGAGAGAATCCTCGATCCGCTGCCTCCTGCACACCCCCTACTGAGGATCAAGACTGCAACCCAGGCAGGTACCCTGACCGGGAACTGATCTGTGATCTCCTAGTTCATAGGTCGATGTCCAACCACCAAGCAACACCAGCCAGGCCATGGAGCTGTTTTAATCATCCTTCAATTTTCACCAAAGTTTGTTTTAAGAAATAGCCTTATAAAACCTCCTTCTTCATTTGCCATAAATGTAAAAATTTGTCCACTATGACATTTAATGTCCCCAATATCAAGCCTTACATGAGAAAGTGCTTTGAGAGCTAGGAATGAGGCTTGTTATAAGATGTAACCTTATGAAAATTTCCCTCCCCCACAAAACAGGATCCTTCTGCCTCCTTTCCTGATTGTCTTTCTTTCTATTGCATTCATTTCATGGGTCATTTTCTTTGTTCTAAGTGTTCTGGAATCATTTTTGGAGATGGATGAGGATGTATATAAATAAAATAAGGTTCTTCAAAATATAAGCCAAAGTTAAAACTGAGATCCAGGCAAACTTGAATACAATCTGATGAAACAATGAGCATGATGGTAGGCATTTCAGTTTATGGAAGAGAGAAAACAGGATGGTCTTGTACAATCCTCAGAACCGTAATCAGGCTGGCTCTACTCTTGAAAAAAGAGGCGAGAACAAAATGATCTTCCAGGGAATTGGCCTCAGTTTCTAGGGACTTGAGGATTCGGGAGTTATGTAACTCCAAGCTGGGAGCCAGCAGTGCTGGGCCTGTCTCTGTTCTCTCCCAGACTCCAGGGTGGTGGTGGGGTTCTGCTGGCCTTAGCCTTCCTACCTGTAACATGGAACTGAGTTCCTCTTTGGCCATTTTTAAGGTCTGTTTTATGGACAAATGTGAGATATTTTCTAGGTTTATTGGAAGAAAGCACTTGTGATATGCCCCTGCTAAGTCTGTGAGAATAGAAGCTCTGAGAATTCAGACGGACCAGTGCTCCCATCTTTGGATGTTTTAATGAGAAATAAGTGACAGTTGAGAATTTTACTATTTAATGCTGTCTTATGTGGCCAAGAGTAACTGACAAAGTTCGTGACATGATTCATGATAATTCTACTTCCTTCCTCCCAGACAAGGTCAAATGTCTGGACAATACATACCAGGACAATATTCTAAGGGCTTTTCTGGTCCTAGGGCAGCCAGTCTGCCCCTCTCCCCTGCTCCTGCAATCTGACTTCAGCTTATCAACCTGAGGCAGCAGGCTCAGCAGCACCTCCTGGCATAATAGCTGTCCACTGCCATCCAGGCACAAAATGCCTGTTGATCTGAATTGCTCAGAACAATCTGGAAGGGACACCTAGGAGGCCCATACCTGGAAGCCCATACCTCAGGTTCTGATTCTCATCCAAAATAATTTAAACAGCCCTTTTCTTTATAGAACAACCTATAAACCTAATAGATACCATTCTAATTATGGTAAAAACAAAAAAAAAATTATGGTATTGTGAAGTTTAAAGGAAGTACAAAATAAGTTTACAGCTAAGTTGAGATGCATAACTAAAAAAATTTAAAGAGTTTAGTTGAGGGTGTTAGAAAATGCCAGGATCCAGTAAGAAGGAAAATGAACGGCATTTCTATTTGCCTTACTACTAGAAAAATTAGCTTTGGTAAATAGAGAATCATTGGATAATCAAACATAATTGAAAATCATTTAAGAAACTAGATATAATGTTAAATGTTAAAAAAAACATTTTTTAGTAACTTTAGGGGAACATTTTTATTAAGCAGAAACTTGTTTTCCTTTCGACCTTTGTATAGTCTCTTTAGGGGTCTGGGCTGGACTCAGGGCCAGGCAGAGGTGCTTATGCTCTGCAGAGATTTGGGGACCCTCTGGTCTAATTTTCTGCCCATTAGACTTCCAAAATTCCCTTCCTATGAGTTCCTACTTTTGCTGTGACCCCCCTGCCTGGGACACTGGCCTACTGTATAAGGAAGGAAATGCAAGCAGGTGTACTTATACACAATATCAATGCAGGGAGGCCACACAGATTAGAAGTAAAGGTGCAGCCTCTTTGGGCAGTATAATTTTGAATTCTGTCTTCACTTCCTATTAGCTGTCTACTAGTAAGCCCAGGCAAGTGACTGCACCTCAGTTTTCTCATCTGGAAAATGGGGATAATAGTACCTACTTCATAGGGTTGTTATGAAAATTAAATGAGGAAAACCATATTAGAATAGTACCTGGCTATGGCAAACATTCTGTAAATGTTCCTGATGTAATAAGCCTGGGTTTATCCTATCTAATAAAAGAGAAACATGGTAATTGGCGTACGACCGCTACCCTTCCCATTGGCTAATCAGCGGATATGCAAATTAACTGCCAGCCAAGATGGCGGCCTGCAGCCAGGCAGCTTGAAACTAACATGAGGCTTGCTTGCTTCAGTGACGGAGGACTCCAACGTTCCCCGCCTGCCGCTGCAGGCCTCTGAGCTGGCAGTTTGAAACATAGTTACAAAAATAGAAGCTAAACAAAACCCCAGAAACCAGCTTTCAGCTAGCCGGGATCTCAGAGCTGGAGTTGATACAGAGTTTCGATTGTAGAACCTAAACAAACCAGATACCTGCTTTCAGGAGCAGAGGCTTAAGAGCTGGAGCCTCAGAGCTAAAGCTGGCTCAGAATAAAAAAAAAAGGAAAAAAAAGAAAAAAAAAGAAAAAAAGGAGCAGTTGAGAGCTTCAGTCCCAGCCTGAAAATAGCCCTCAGCCCCTCTCCCAGACTGGCCAGGCACCCCAGTGGGGACCCCCACCCTAAAGGGTGTATGACCAGCTGCTAACAGCCATCATCCCCTCATCCAGGCTGGCCAGGCACCCAAGTGGGGACCCCCACCCTGATCCAGGACACCCTTCAGGGCAAACCAGCCGGCCCCTACCCGTGCACCAGGTCTCTATTCTATATAGTAAAAGGGTAATATGCCTCCCAGCACTGGGATCAGCGGAGCCGCGAGGTCTCCTGGCACTGGGATCAGCATGACGGGGGAGGGGCAGCGCCCACACCCCCTGATCGCCCTGTGGCTCTGTGTGTGACAGGGGGTGGAGCCACAACCTTCCTATCGGCCCTGCTCTGTTCCTGACAGGGGAAGGCGCCCCAACCCCCTGATCGGCCCTGCTCTGTGCCTGATAGGGGGGAGCTCCCCAACCTCCTGATCGCCCTGCGGCTCTGTGTGTGACAGGTTGCGGCGCCCCAACCGCCCCACCCCACGGGCCCTGCTCTGTGTGTGACGGGGTAGAGCCATAACCTCCCCATCGGCCCTGCCCTGAGTGTGAGAGTGGTGGCGCCCCAACCCCCTGATCGGCCCTGCTCTGTGGGTGATAGAGGGCGGCGCCCCAACCCCCCCACCCCACGGGCCCTGCTCTGTGTGTAATGGGGTAGAGCCATAACCTCCCCATTGGCCCTGCCCTGAGTGTGACAGTGGCAGTGCCCCAACCCCCTGATCGGCCCTGCTCTGTGGGTGATAGAGGGCGGCGCCCTAACCCCCTGATCCACCCTGCTCTGTGCGTGACAGGGGGAAGTGCCCCAACCCCCTGATTGGCCCTGCTCTGTGCGTGACAGGGGGTGGCGCCGCAACCTCCCCATCGACCCTGCCTTGAGTGTGACAGGGGGCAGTGCCCCAACCCCCCAATTGGCCCTACCCTGAGCGTGACTGAGGGTGGCATCGCAACCTCCTGATCCGCCCTGCTCTGTGCATGACAGGGGGCAGCGCCCCAACTCCCCAATCGGCCCTGCTCTGAGCCCAACCAGGGGCTGCACCTAGGGATTAGGCCTGCCCTCTGCCACCCGGGAGCAGGCCTAAGCCAGCAGTTCGTTATCTCCCGAGGGGTCCCAGACTGCGAGAGGGCACAGGCCGGGCTGAGGGACTCCCCCTTCCCCCCCGAGTGCACAAATTTTTGTGCACCAGGCCTCTAGTTTCTTATAATGAGTTGAGATCACAATTTAGAAGATGACACACTGGCACACGCTGACTGGGACTCCACAGTTCCAAGTATGATCACCACGAAACCTGAGCTGGAGCAGTGCTTTGGAAGCCACTTCTCCATGTGCAGGAGCACTGTGGCACTCAGCAGGAGGACATGATGCTTCAAAGCATCACCTGTCTTGGACAGCCCCACTGGCATTTACAGTGCTGTGGGCTGTGCTGATACGGACTCCTATCACAGGGCAGCCCCGCTGTATTTTCTGGTGACCAGGTCTCCTGCAGCAGCAGGTAGGGGGGGCTGCTGTGCCCTACACGAGGCTCACTACTCAAAAGAAAAGCTTTGAAGAGCCTGCAAGGTTGGCAGATGCCTCAACGTGGAGGCTGCCCAGTACCTCTGCACCGACACCAACTTGTCAGTAAATCTCTCCTTGGGAAAGGAAGAGACCACAACGACCTACTAGAGCAGCGGTTCTCAACCTGTGGGTCGTGACCCCTTTGGGGTCGAATGACCCTTTCACAGGGGTCACCTAAGACCATCAGAAAACACATATATAATTACATATTGCTTTTGTGATTAATCACTATGCTTTAATTATGTTCAATTTGTAACAATGAAAATACATCCTGCATATCAGATATTTACATTACAATTCATAACAGTAGCAAAATTACAGTTATGAAGTAGCAATGAAAATAATTTTATGGTTGGGGGTCACCACAACATGAGGAACTGTATTAAAGGGTCGCGGCATTAGGAAGGTTGAGAATCACCGTGCTAGAGCAAGGCAGGGGGCTGGCTCTGACAGTCTGATATAAAAACATTGCTTCTTTCGTGGTCTGATTCTTTTCATTTATCCTCAAGTTGGAACATGTCTATAGCTGTATATTAAACTATTACAGATTATAAGCTCCCAATTGGTTACTCTTGGTGATCCCCCACAAACCTTCGTTAAATACAGTGGGGCCTTGACTTACAAGTTTAATTCGTTTCGTGACGGAGCTCATAATTCAAATTACTCGTATGTCAAATCTTAAAGTGAACGAGTGAGACACGTGATGCTGGGCTGATGTTGTGGCGTTCACTGTGACCTTCGCTGCACCAACTAGCGGGGTATCTGAAGATGGCTCGTAACCCGAATTTTAGCTCACAACTCAAAGCAAAAAATCGGCCGAGAGACAGCTCGTATCTTGAAAAACTCGTTAGTCGGGACACTCGTAAGTCAAGGCCCCACTGTAAAGGATTTCCAGGTGATATAGGGCTCTGCAATAAGTAGTAGGAATAACAGGTTCCATACTCAACCAGACACGGTGCTGAGGACTTCATGTGTACAGGTACCCCTACTTCTGTTTTAAAGATGAGGAACTGAGGCTCAGAGAGGGGAAGTAACTTGCCTACCCAAGATCAGGCAACACTTGGCAGACCCAGAAATGGAACCTAAATCCATGTAACACTTCCCATCGGGCAACACCTGCAATTTCTTTTTATTTATTTATTCATTTTTTAAAAATTTTTTTTCTTTATTGTTCAGATTATTACATTTGTTCCTCTTTTTCCCCCCCATAACTCCCCTCCTCCCAGTTCCCGCCCCACCCTCCACCCTCACTCCCCACCCACTGTCCTCATCCATAGGTGCACGATTTTTGTCCAGTCTCTTCCCGCATCTCCCACACCCCTTTCCCCCCCAAGAATAGTCAGTCCATTCCCTTTCTATGTCCGTGATTCTATTATGATCACCAGATTATTTATTCACTTGATTCTTAGATTCACTTGTTGACAGATGCATGTTTGTTGTTCATAATTTGTATCTTTACCTTTTTCTTCTTCTTCCTCTTCTTAAAGGATACCTTTCAGCATTTCATATAATACTGGTTTGGTGGTGATGAACTCCTTTAGCTTTTCCTTATCTGTGAAGCTCTTTATCTGACCTTTAGTTCTGAATGATAGCTTTGCTGGATAAAGTAATCTTCGTTGTAGGTTCTTGGTATTCATCACTTTGAATATTTCTTGTCATTTCCTTCTGGCCTGCAAAGTTTCTGTTGAGAAATCAGCTGACAGTCGTATGGGTATTCCCTTGTAGGTAACTGAGTTTCTTTCTCTTGCTGCTTTTAAGAGTCTCTCTTTGTCTTTTGCTCTTGGCATTTTAATTATGATGTGTCTTGGTGTGGTCCTCTTTGGATTCCTTTTGTTTGGGGTTCTCTGCGCTTCCTGGACCTGTAAGTCTATTTCTTTCACCAGGTGGGGGAAGTTTTCTGTCATTATTTCTTCAAATAGGTTTTCAATATCTTGCTCTCTCTCATCTTCTTGCACCCCTATAATTCTGATGTTGGTACGCTTGAAGCTGTCCCAGAGGCTCCTTACACTATCTTCATATTTTCGGATTCTTTTTTCATTTTGCTTTTCCGGTTGGGTGTTTTTTGCTTCTTCGTATTTCAAATCTTTGCCTTGATTCTTGCGCTCCTCTGCTCTGCTGTTGGGAGTCTGTATAATATTCGTTATTTCAGTCCGTGTATGCTTAATTTCTAGTTGGTTCTTTATCATAACATCGAGGGTCTCATTAGATTTCTTGAGGATCTCACTACATTTATCGGCGGCTTCTAGACAGTTCTTAAGAGACCTTAAAAGTGTGATTCTGAACTCAATATCCTCCACTGACAGTTTTGCCCTGTTTCTTTGTCTCCGCATTTTTTATGCTTTCTTGGTGCACCCCCTAGTGGTCTTTGTGCGCAGTCTTGTTGTAGTTAAGCCTTGATTGTTGTCGGCAATACTGGGGGTGATTTGACCTCCAGGCTAACTGGCTATGAGAGTCCGCTGTGTCTGCAGTGGGAGAGCTTCTGTGCTGGATCTCTAGGGCGGTGCTAATCTAGCATTTGCCTGAGGCTAACCGGCAAATGGCTCTGCGCAGGGCTTGGGCGGGGCGGGTCCCCGGGGATCTACAGGGCGGGCCGGAGCGAGCAGTTATGGCTGCTCTCTGTTCCGTCCCTAGGGGCTCTGCCTCACAGAGTCCCAACAACCTCTGCAAACCTCGGAGAGAAAGCTGCCTTGGAGTTCCCACCGAAGCCAGACAGTCCCGCTTTTCCTATTTGAGTCTGGGTCCCTAGAGACTCGCCTGGATCTGGAGCTCAGAGTCTGAAACTCCCTCCTGATTGAAAACAACAACCGCGCCCTCCGCCGCCAGCCCACTCCGCGTGCACTCCGCACCTTAGTATTTCACATCAGCACTGCGCCTCCTCTGAGTCTGGGTATGATATTCTCTTTCCTCCTAGTTGTAGAATTTCCACTCAGCCAGCCTTCCTGTGGTTCTGGATGATGTCCGTTCCGTCTTTTAGTTGTTTTTTGAAGTGGTTGTTCGAGGCAGCAATCTCCGGCGTTAACCTATGCCACCATCTTGGTTTCCCCCACCTGCAATTTCTTATCCCACAAACAGGGGGCTCCAAAATTTACTTCTCTCATCTAGAATCAGATCGATGAAGGACAGCAAAGGGCGTTCAGCCTCCCTAGGCTCACTGGCAAAGGCACTATTGAAGAACAAGGTGGGGACTCTTTCTGTCCAGCGGGGAGGCTGGGCAGACCGACCTGCCCAGTTTCAGGTGGAGAAGCTGGACTGGAGGAAGTGAATGCTGGGTGGGCCTTCCTCCTTTAGTGTCCTCCCAGGTAAGCCCACTCAAGTGACAGCAAGTGAGAAAGAGAGAGATGGGTTGGTTCTACTTTTCCAGTTCAATGAACTACCCTCTGGTTGACGCGCCTCTGTCACACAGGTAGTTAGTAATAAAACCAGAACCAGAGCCAAGGGCTTCACAGGGTATGCAAACGGCTAAGAGAAGAAATACCAGTCAGCTAGTAAAAATAATGGATGGCAGGAAGAAAAAAAAAATTAAAGAAGCAATAACAACAAAAACTACAATTAATATAGGATCTATTATTATCCTACTGAAAAAAAGGGTTGGGGTTCATAGAGCTAATTTCTTTTTATTTTTTTTTTTAAAATATGGAGCGCTTCACAAATTTGTGCATCACCCTTGCGCAGGGGCCATGCTAATCTTATCTGTATCGTTCCAATTTTAGTATATGTGCTGCCGAAGAGAGCACCATAGAGCCAATTTCTATTACTGAAGTCATGGGCCCCTATCTATTGGTGCAATGTGTGTCTAGTCCTATGTCATTTCATCTGTAAAATGAAAGCGTCAGAAGAGATGTTCCTTTGGTTCCATGTCACAATTCAGCAAGCAAGCCCTTGTTGAGCACAGTTCTGATTAAGGACTGTTCTATCCTAGTTCTGCCACTTCTAGCGATGTGACTTTTGACAAGTTACTTAACCCTAGTCAGTTTCCTCATCTGTAAAAATGGGTATAAGGTTTAGGATTGAATAAGGTAACACATGAAAGCACTTGGCAAGAGGCAGGTGCTCCATACATTCTAACTGTTTGTTATTATTAATAATAAGCCAAGGAAGTCTGCTGTGTCTCTTTATAGAAAACCAGGCTCTTAACAGTCCCAGACGATTAAGGAAATGACCACTCCAGCCCTTAAATGACCTCAGGTTATTCTTTCCTTTGTTCCACCGTGGAAACAAGTGGGGACTTTTAAAAGGCCCTTCCAACAGGCATCTCCATGGGCACACCCTCATGAGAATAAGCAGCCACTCCCCATGCCAATGTCACCAGGGGGCCGAGAATTCTGAAAGTGGGAAAAAATGGCCCCAGGCTCTCAGTTTAGCACCAATGCCTCCAGAGGACAGCCAGGGTTTGTGCGGAGGCCCCAGCAGCACACTGAGCACAGAGAGTGGGACAGTGCCAAAGAGAGGCAAGGGTCAGATGTGTGATTGAATTAGGTGCTGCATGGATACCCCACAAAGCTCAACATCACTCAAAGGCTGCATGTGTGAAGGATGACAATGGCACGCACTGCCCACGATGTCACCTTTACCATGACTAGCTACAGAAATCTGAAGAAATCTCCCCCCAAATCACATATGCAAAGACTCCATTACATAGTCGAGAGAGCACTTTGAGTAGCTGGGAACCCAGCACAAATGGCTGACTATATCTTAAGCAATATGCCCAAGGCCCATTGAAAACGGACAAAAATGGGTATTCAGGATCCTTCGTGATTTATTAAAAGTGGCATTGTCTGTGCCTTTGCATGGCACCAGCAGGGGTGGGATTGAGGGCACTCCTCCTGACGGTGGGGTCACCCCATGTGTCTCCTGTTCCCTTGGACTTTTCAACTCCCGTGGCCCACATTCACTCACTCACTCTTTCTCCTTTGAAGTTAATGAATACCGCCTCATCTATCACTGACATGTTGGGTTTCAAAAGGACTGGGAGTAAATTCACTCCTTTTATTTTATTTTTTTTTTTAACCAGTGAGAGGGCTCAGCTGGGAAGAGGGAAGGAGGGAAGGTGGAGGGCAGCAGCAGGACCGAGCTAATGGTGCTGCTTTCCTCAGCTCCATGCAGCCCCCAGTGCTCCTCTGGCATCCTCGCTCGCAGTGGGGGGACAGAGATGTGCCACGTGCTGTTCTCCAGTCCCTGTGTGTGCTCACCACAGCCTCTTGCACTGGTCTTTATATTGTTTCTAGTCCTACTCACTGTACTTTGGAAGGTATGTATGTTCCTAGTGCTTCCAGAAATGCTCACTTAACTGGAACAGAGGAGAAACCTATGGCAGAGGCAGAGGCACACCAGACTTCCATGGCCAGCTGCCTCATGGGTTCTTTAAGCAAATGACCCCAATGTACCTCAAGCCCACAGGGTTCCCACCTCATGCCTGCTCTTCCTCTCAGGGTGTGGGGAGACTCTCCTGGGTAACACCATAACCAGCCAGCTGCCCAGTCAGAGAAACCCGGGAGTATCCAAATGCCCCATCTCCACTTCCTGGATTCTGATTCCACCTCCTCAGTACCTCTCATCTGGGCTTTCCTGTCAGCTGTATGATCTCAAGGCAGGGCTGTCCTGGATTACTGCTACAGCTACCCAACTCGCTTCCTTGATGTTCACCTTGACCCCTTTCAATTCTTTCTCTCTAGAGCTTCCAGAGAAAACTTTCGAAAATGCAAGTCCATCCATCACTCCCATATGTAAAATCCGTCAATGGTAGCAAGTTGAATTAAAAACACTTATATTTCAGTGCAAAGCAAACAAGATCCATAGGTTGGCCCTGGTTACTTACATCTCTAATGACATTTCCCGGCCACCCCATAAGCCCTTCCTATGACACAGCCACGTCAATAGCCTGCACATTCCAGACATACCAAACCTCTGCACTGTCCTGCCTGGAACATCCTTGGAAAAGCCATTCCCAACCTGCTCTCAACTGCTCTCTTTTACTAAGATAGGAATCTCCTCTGGCTCCTCGGATCCAGCAAGGATCACAATCAGGACCAGGCATTTCTGGGAGATGGGGTGGCTAATCTGTTGTGCAATGACCGACACAAGCCGACAATCGATGTTTTCTGAGTGTTTTTGCTGCAGAGCCTATTCCCATGGATGAAAGATGGCAGGCCTCTACTTTGCTTGGCTGAGGTTGGTCCTTTCACAGATTTCTATCAAACGTTAGCTGCACGTCCTTCCCAGGCAAGCAATCCTTGGCCTCGCATCCACATCAGGCTCTCTTCCCACCTCATCATACTCCAGCTGTTCTGAGGAAAACCCGATTTCAATGGCAGTCATAACTAGCAAGCTGCCTTGTTGACTATAATTTTTAAAAGCCTCTCGGTTATAAGATTAAAGTGTGATTGAGTGAGTCACCGACATGGGTGTTTGCATGTAATCGGCAAAGCCCTGTGCTTGGCACCACTCACTGTCCTGATTTTGTGCAGCAGTCAGAGGAATTATCTAGAAAGTTTAGAGGGTTTTCTCTTATCATCAGCACCTTCTTTGGGAAGATATAATCTTCACTTTTATGCCAAGTCTTAAGCCAGGAAAGCCTCATATGTGTTTAAAAGCCACTCCTGGGGCAGCTTCTGACGCTGATACCTGCTCTTCAGATGGTTCCTGGGGGGCACCATGCCTGGAAAGGCTCCCAGGACAAACTCCATCCCAAACCTTCTCAGGTAGGTCTGTCTGTTACTGGAATTGTTTTCCAAAAGGAAGTTCTGGGCCCAAGAAAATAGTGTTTGAAAAGGAAGGGGAACCTAAATATAAATCCTAAAACTATAAAACTTCTGGAAAAAAACAGAGTAGAAAATCTTTGTGACCTTGGGTTAGTCTAAGCTTTCTTAAGCAAAAGCACAATAAAAAAAATTTTTTTATAAACTAAACTTCATCGAATTTTAAAATTTTACTCTTCAAAAGAGGATAAAAAGACAAGCCAGAGAGAGAGAGAGAATGAAGAACCAAGACAAAGACGAAAAGAAAATATTTGCAAATCACGTATCTGAGAGGATTTGTAACCAAAATATAAAAAGAACTTTCAAAACTTACTAATGAGAAATGAAACAATCCAATTAAAAAATGGGCAAAGATCTGACAGACACTTCATCAAAAAAGATATACAGACCGCAAATATGCACATGAAAAGATCAACATTTTTAGCCACCAGGGAAATGCAAATGAAAACCACAATGAAATAACACTACACCTGTTAGTATGGCTCAAAAACAAAACAAACAAACAAACAAACAAACAAACAAGAAACTGACAATACCAAGTGTTGGTGAGTATATAAAGAAACCAGAACTCTCACATTGCTGGTGAGTGGTAGAGCCACTTTGGAAAACAGTTTGACAGTCTTTCATAAAGTTAAAGATACACTTAGCATATGACCCAGCAATTTCCCCTCTAGGTATTTACCCAAGTGAAACGAAAACTTAATGGTTACACAAAAGCTTGTAGGCAAATGTTTATAGCATCATTATTTATAATCACCGAAAACTGGAAACAACCCAAGTATCCTTCAGCTGGTAAATGGATAAACAAATTGGTACATCTGTACCATGGAATATTACTGTGCAGTAAAAGGGAGCAAACACATACACACAACCACAAGGATGAACCTCTGAGGCGTGATGCTAAGTGAAAGAAGTTAGATTCCAAAGGCTGCCAACTGAACGAGTCCACTTGTGCATCATTCTGCAAAAGGCACCACACAGGCATAGAAACCAGACTAGCAGTCACCAGGGGCTGAAGCTAGAGAGGGGCTGACTACTAAGGAGCATGCAAGAATTTTCTGGTACAATTATATTTTTATTGTGGCATGTGTAACCTGCAGACCAGTACACTAAAAAGAGTGAATTTTACTGTGTATAAACTATACCTTACTAGGAAAAAAATGTAATTCTGGCTAAAAATGCGGCCAGTGGGGCTAATATTTAAGATGTAGAAGATGATGGTGTATAAAATCTGCCTTTTCATAGGGGACTGAAGAGTTGATTGAGCCCACAAACAAATGCAAGTCAAAACACTAATAAAACACTATTTCCAACCTATCATACTAACAAAGAATAAAAAACCCCACAAACTCTCAATTCGGTGAGAGGCAGTGACAATGTACTATTGTTCCCTGCTGGGGAAAGCCTAAAACAATCCAGCCTTTCTGGAAAATTATCTAACAGTTTGTACCAAAAGCTCTTTAGGATACACAGAAAAATGTTATTGCTAGGTGATGGGTGACTGAGCAATGGCTCTTCTGGCTTACTTATTAATTTCTAAGTTCTTATAAAGTAAACATGTATTAATTTTATGATGAAATAATGGAAGTTAATAAAAAAGAGAAACATATTACAGAAAAAAATCAATTCCCTTCAATCCAATAATTCTTAGAATGTACTCCTAAGGAGATAATCCAATTTTATGCATAAGAATATTAATTGCCATCTACACTAATAAAAGAGAAACATGGTAATTGGCGTACAACCGTTACCCTTTTCATTGGCTAGTCAGCGAGATATGCAAATTAACTGTCAGCCAAGATGGTGGCTGGCAGCCAGGCAGCTTGAAACTAACATGAGGCTTGCTTGCCTCAGTGACGGAGGAAACCAACGTTCCCCGCCTGCGGCTGCAGGCCTCTGAGCAGGCACTTTAAGAAACTCTGTAACAAATACCACCGGGCTTCAGCCAGCAGGATGGCAACATTGTAAGCAAAGGCCAGAAACCTAAGAGCTGGAGCCAAGCCTCAAAGCTAAAGCTGGCCCAGAATAAAAAAAGAAAAAAGAAAAAAAGGAGCAGTTGGGAGCTTCAGTCACCCCCAGCCTGAAAACAGCCCTCAGCCCCTCACCCAGACTGGCCAGGCACCCCAGTGGGGACCCGCACCCTGAAGGGTGTGTGACCAGCTGCAAACAGCCATCATCCCCTCACCCAGGCTGGCCAGGCACCCCAGTGGGGACCCCTACCCTGAAGGATGTGTGACCAGCTGCAAACAGCCATCATCCCCTCACCCAGGCTGGCCAGGCACCCCAGTGAGGACCCCCACCCTGACCCAGGACACCCTTCAGGGCAAACCAGCTGGCCCCCACCCATGCACCAGGCCTCTACCCTATATAGTAAAAGGGTAATATGCCTCCCAGCACTGGGATCAGCGTGACAGGGGGCAGCGCCCAAACCCCCTGATCGCCCTGTGGCTCTGTGTGTGACAGGGGGTGGGGCCACAACCTCCCTATCCACCCTGCTCTGTTCATGACAGGGGAAGGCGCCCCAACCCCCTGATCAGCCCTGCTCTGTGCCTGATAGGGGAGAGCTCCCCAACCCCCCCTCCCCCACGGGCCCTGCTCTGTGTGTGACAGGGTAGAGCCATAACCTCCCCATCGGCCCTGCCCTGAGTGTGAGAGTGGCGGTGCCCCAACCCCCTGATCGGCCCTGCTCTGTGGGTGATAGAGGGCGGTGCCCCACCCCCTGATTGGCCCTGCTCTGTACGTGACAGGGTACAGAGCCCCAACCCCCCTGATGGGCCCTGCTCTGTGAGTGACAGGGGGCAGCGCCCCAACCCCCCTGATGGGCCCTGCTCTGTGAGTGACAGGGGGTGGCACCGCAACCTCCCCATCGACCCTGCCTTGAGTGTGACAGGGGATGGTGCCCCAACCCCCCAATCGGCCCTACCCTGATCATGACAGGGTGGCATCACAACCTCCCAATCTCCCTGCTCTGTGTATGACAGGGGGCGGCGCCCCAACTCCCCAATCAGCCCTGCTCTGAGCCCGACCAGGGGCTGTACCTAGGGATTGGGCCTGCCCTCTGCCACCCGGGAGCAGGCCTAAGCCAGCAGGTCGTTATCTCCCGAGGGGTCCCAGACTGCGAGAGGGCACAGGCTGGGCTGAGGGACCCCCCCCCTTCCCCCCGAGTGCACAAATTTTTGTGCACCGGGCCTCTAGTGTTATTTATAATATAAAAACTAAAATCGACCTATGACAACAATATTAGGGAAGAGTTATATAAAGCATAGCATATTTATACAAATGGAGTATTTTGCAGTTCCTCTTTGAGGAACTGGAAGCATGATGTGCAGAACTCCCTCTCCTTCCCTCCCTTGCTCACAAATCTTGTGTGGTATCCCCTGTGAATGAACCCAATGCCAACTCCTGATGCTCTATGGCACAGCCCAGTGTGAGCTCTGGCTGCCACGCACTCCCTGCATACGCCCAACAACCTGGCTTGCTCCCTATGGAGCAGGGGAGGACCCTTCCTTGCCCTTGCACCTGCATGTCAAATCTTCCCCCTCCATCTAGAGACCATCTGAAATATCACAAACAAGGATAATTTTTTCTTCTGGTGGCCACCACCCCTGTACTATAGCTCTTGCTGGGTTCTTCTCTCATAGAGGTGGCTCTTCTGTGAGGACAAAAACGGGGCCTTTCTCACCATCTGAACATTCAGCTAACTTCTGCAGGGTGCTATGTGTCAGGCACTGTCCTAAGTATTGTTATGGGTACAACTCATGACCTAACAACAAACCTATGACATAGGTGAGGTGAAATCTCAATGTTACCAAATGTTATCTCAGAACATGGTATCTCATTTCACTCATTATCATCTTAGGAAACTGAGGCATGGAATGGTTCAAGTTGCACAGCAAAGTGAAAAGGATCTGAACCCCGGTGGTCTGAGGCAGAGGCTGTGCTCCTGAGCTCTCCGCTCTGTAACTAGTCACTGACTTGAAGCTGGTGGCCACAGGAGAGTTGGCGCTGGGCCTGGGGCAGTCTGGAGCAGAAGCATGTGCCAAGGAGGAGTTCAGAGCTAGGCTTCTGGGCACACAGGACAGATCTCCACAGGGACCAAGAAGTCCTCAGCAACAAAGAGTCAGGAATCCAGGCCAGAAAGCTGGACAGCCAGGGAGGCGGAGGAAAGGGCGAAAGCTCAGGCAGCGCTCTGCTCCCCCTCCACTTGAATTCATAAGTGTGTTCTGCAGGCCAACCAGGAAGGCAGGCAAACCTGCGGGCTTGGCTGGCCGGAAGCTTGCAGGAAGGGCTAAGTCTCAGTACTTGGCTGGGGTAGAGGGCAGGAGAATGAAGGGGAGAACTCCTTATTATTTACAGAAGGAAACTGATTGTAGCAAATCAGTTTCAACCTGTTTGATGGCCAAGCCCAAGTTTTCAGAGCTCAGGAACAGCTCCCTGGTCAAGTGCTCTTCAAACCCAGTAGACCGCGAACCATTAGCAAATGTTCTTATTTAGGAGACTGCCAATTTAATGCTGACAAGCTGGTAAGAGACCTGCTGGGATTCCCTCCTGGGTGTTGCCCTTTGGGTCTGCACTCATTCCTTCCACAAGGCAGATTTCCTTGACCCTGGGAGGTCACAATTCAAGGGGTGCTTAAATAATTTCTAATTTATTTTCAGAATTTCTAGCATCTTTATACAGCAAATTGCTAATTTCTACTTTGTAGAAATTTTTAAATCAAAATGACCTTATTCCTAATCAAAATTTGAAGGTGGCTCCTTCCTACCATAGCTAGTGTCCTATAAACCACCAAAGCAGCCCCTTCCACACAGCCCAAACTCAGCATGTCCAGGCCTCGATGTGTCTGTTTCCTCCATGAGGCATTAAGCCACGCTGAGAATGGGACCGGGATCCAATTTTCTCTTTTGTCCCCAACACCTAGCATACTACTTTGTGCTAGTAGGAAGTCAAAAAACATGTGGGGGTCCTAAAAAGGTAGGCAAAAGGGATATTTGGAAGTTACAAAATAATTTTAAGGTGCTTCCAATCTCCTTAAAAAATGCCTGTCATATGTCATTTAAAATGGGAATGGTATAAGTGTTATAAAACAAAACAAACTTGTTGCAACACTACCATTCGTTAAAAATATGGACATTTCTCTCTGTTATTCTCACTGAGGATATTTTTCCATTGATTTTTAGCAAGAGTAGAAGGGAGGGGTAGAGACAGAGAAAGAGAAACATTGATGTGACAGAAATACATCTATTGTTTGGCTCCCGCATGCTCCCCAACCGGGGCTAGGGATTGAGCCTGCAACTGAGGTATGTGCCCTTGACCGGGATTGAACCTGAGACCCTTCAGTCCACAGGCCGATACTCTATCCACCGAGCCAAACTGGCTAGGGCTAAAAATGTGGAAATTTCTTGAGAAATAACAGGACCACATCTCCAAGCTCTAGACTGGAGATGGGCAGTGTGTCCTCAAGCACCCCCTGACCTCAGGTGACCTGGAGTGCTGGGAACAGCTTTTAGCATGCCTCTGGTGTGCCAGTGCATAAATTTATGGGTGAGAAAGAAGTGACAGAGAGGTATCTGCCTTTTACACAGCTGATGATCCAGAATGCAGGCGGGAGGAAGCAGGAAGAGAATAAAGCGCAAAACTACAAAATGAAGCGAACGCAAACCTACCAAGTGCTCCACCCAGCACCTGGGAAGAAGAGTGGGAGGCAGCCTCTGTGGAGGAAGGAGGTCTGTGGACCCGGGGGCAGCAAGTGGAGGCCAGGGCCACGTGAGGCAGGGAAGGACGGGAAGGACGAGGGAGGAAGGTATAGATGTGGCTGGGAAACAGGGAGTACCAAACACAGGGCACATCACAGAGGTGTTTGGATCTGATGGAATGAGTCAGTAGTTTTCAAAGGCTGGCTGGAGATCAACAAAAAGAGAAAAAGGTTTTCTGAAAAGCTCAATCAGTGTAAAAGACAACCCCGTATTATGAAATTCTATATTTCCTTCATTTTGGTGCTAAAATGTTTTCATTTGTAAAATCGTGGAGATAAGAGATGGTAACTGACTTTTTAGGAAAATGTCCTTGTTCAGCAAAATTAAAACCTAGCCACTGTATCTTGTCCCAGAATATTTATGGAAATCTTACTGGTCCATGAAAGTTGTTGCGGGAGACTGTAGTTTCTTGAGTGAAGGTGAAAGCACATATGGGGAATCTCTGGCATCAGGGTTTAGGACAGAGCAGGAGCAGAGCCCCAGTTCACTGAACCATAAAAGTAGAACTCAACTGGGCCTGCCCCAAGAAGCAGTCGTGGTGGAAATCTAAGGATCAGCTGCAAGGATGCCTTTCCCAGTGCAGGTTTTACTAACGTCAAAGGATTCCACATCTCTTACGTAGCTGTTTGGCTCACATTTGAGTGACGTGGGTGTGACATGGGGTAGGGAGGGGACATGCAGGGTGTCCCGTGAATAGAAAGGGAGAGTCCAAGTGCTTCCTAATCCTAAGTACAATTACCTGAAAGACAGGCCTGGAGGAGCCAAATCTACATCTTGAAGAGGGAATGGGGCACTTGCCGCTGCCCTGCTCGACCCCCAGAAGTGTCTTATACATCATCTTGTCAGTGTGAGAGCCCTCTGTGTCACTTCACTGCCCTCTGGAAATGCAGCAGTGAGTCATCCGGCACACTCTCAACTCCAACTGTGATGTGAGTTATCTTCTCAGACAGCCCCGCAACAACTAACACAGAACCTATCTTGTGGAAATCATTCCCATTAGAAGCAACACCAGGCTCTGATCAAATTCTAAGAGGAACTATTAGACCAGGGATCCCACTGGGGTAGACAAATAATTTTCATGTTGTCATGGGGGTGGGGATAGCAGCTCAGATGAGCTCACCCCAGAGGGAATCTTTTTGAGAGGCATGTGGGGGAATTTGGTGCCTCCCCCACCTTTCTGTGCTGGCAAGCCAGGTCTCTGACAAGCCTGAGCTTCTCCATTTCCAGGGAGGCACCTGGGGTCTCAATGCCTTCTTCCAGAGAGCGTCCTCTGCCAGGCTCGCTGAGGGGCACAGCTTGGTCTGAGGATATCGAGGTGAACACAGACTGCTCAGGACCCCTCAGAAGCACTGCCAGCCCCCTGGGGTGCTGAAGCTTCCTGGCTCCTCGCACCTGTCCAGGCAACTCCACCTTGAGAAAGTCCTCATTACACCTTGTTCTAAACCCTGTATGCCCTGGCAAGCAATCAAACACCCAACCCTTTTATTCAAACGGGGAGGAAGCCTCTCTGATTCATAATGTGCATTTAATTCTCTTACATAAACACACCTCTCTCCTCTAGCCATTGTACCTCTCTCAGGTCACATCCATCCACTTCTTTAAAAAGACCAATATATACAGAGATGTGTACAGACCTTGAAATGCCTGGTTAAAAATGAGCACTGTGTGGGAGCTGGAGATTACAAAGATGAAAAGACGCTGTTCGTACCCTGAAGGAACTCAGTCTAGAGGAGACAGGGAAGTAAATGGAAAATAACAAGGAAATGTGACAATGTGATCAAAAAGGGTGACAGCTGTAGCCCGGCTGCTGTGGCTCAATGGTTGAGTACTGATCCATGAACCAGGAGGTTCACTACCCAGTGAGGGGTGTGCAGGAGGCAGCCGATCGATGATTCTCTCTCATTATTGATGTTTCTATCTCTCTCTCCCTTTCCCTTTCCTCTCTTTAAAATCAGTAGAAAAACAATTTTTAAAGAGGGGTAACAGGTATAAATAAAGAGCTAGGGAGCCCCAAGTGGGAAGAAATGGATGGAGGGCGGCAATGCAAACCTCTCTGTAGCAGGATGTGGAGTACACAGAGTTCTTCTCAAATTCACTGTGAAATTTTAGGACAGAAAGTCTGTCTCCCACTGCCTAAGGCTCCTTCATAGAACTATGAGCAGAATTTGTAACACAATAGGAACTCAAGAAATATCTGTCTAGTGAGGGTTGGAGATCGTGTCTGAGTCTGTATTTTTAATAACTTCCAGAATAATACTACCCATAGCCCTTCTAATTTTTTAAAATTATGAGTAAATGACTCTGTGATGTGCCTAAAGGAAGAGTGAGTACATGAAGAGTTTAGGTTTATAATAACAAGCTGCTCAGCAGAGTTACTCTGAAATTTAATGATATATGTTAGTTTTTATGCATATGTTAACAAGCCACAAATAGTGATCAGCTCACACAGTAGCTGTAATTAGTGGTACTTACATACAACTAGGTCAAGTTTTCAAGTCTGTCTTGTTCATGCCGCGGGATGCATACATATGGCTTGTTTTCCCTGACTCCACATGAAATTAAAGTATGACAACTGAATCAAACTCTCTCTTCCCCTCATAGGAGAGATCTATGCCTCTGACTGGGAATCCTCCGTGGAGCCAGAGGCTGCAGTGTGTCCCCTCTCCAGCCGCTCCGCTCTCCTCCAGAGGCCATCCTCAAACACCTGGGGACTGAGGAGCTCAAAAGAGCACAGTCTTGGCTATAGAGTTATTTATAAATAAAATGGATAAATCTAAACAAAAATTTTGCTAATATGATTATTATGAAACTGGTAACTGGGAAAAATATGACAGGGTGATAAATATTCGTTAAGCCTCACTGATTCTAGATCTATCTCTACAGCTGAAGTAATGCACAGTCAACATTTAAACAGAAGTCCTGAATTTCTAGAAGTCTTCTTATACTGTTTATCACCACCTTGAAAAGAGTGGCACCATTTTTACAGTGGCATAGGTTACATGAGCAATTTTATCCTCCTCAGTCTTAAGTCAATTAGATTTCCTTATGGTTATTCATGTGCAGCCAACCCAAACAATGCCTGAGAGCTGTTACAGACAGGAAGTTAGGGCAACAAAATAGGCTAGTGAAATTACAAATGTTCTCTGAGGATCTAAAAATACAAGAGTTCTCAGCACCATTACAAATACAGTGGGTTTCTGTACTAATTCTAATGAGAGTGGGAAGAACTGTAGTTTGGGGCGGGAGATCTCTCTCCAGTCTCAATGTTAGCAAGAGCTAGCGAGATGCTTTCAATCACTTCTCCCAGACATTTAAAATATTAGGGCCCTTAGGAGTTTTATGCATGTTTTATTTATAATGGCTAATGGAAATATGAACACATAGGACAAAGATGAAGGAATAATGTAAGACCACAGTCACTGGGACATTTCAGACCTAGACATGTGGGGAGAGAGAGAGAGAGAGAGAGAGAGAGAGAGAGAGAGAGAGAGGAAGAGGAAGAGGAAGAGGAAGAGGAAGAGGAAGAGGAAGAGGAAGAGGAAGAGGAAGAGGAAGAGGAAGAGGAAGAGGAAGAGGAAGAGGAAGAGGAAGAGGAAGAGGAAGAGGAAGAGGAAGAGGAAGAGGAAGAGGAAGAGGAAGAGGAAGAGGAAGAGGAAGAGGAAGAGGAAGAGGAAGAGGAAGAGGAAGAGGAAGAGGAAGAGGAAGAGGAAGAGGAAGAGGAAGAAAAAAAGAAGGAGGGAGGGAGGGAGGGAGAGAGAGAGAGAGAGAGAGAGAGAGAGAGAGAGAGAGAAATGAACAGACACAAACACCCCCATGTAGGCAAAGAACGCTTGCCAGCATTTCTCCCCTCCTGCCCTTATTCACAGGTTACTGAAAGGGGCATAGACTGGTATGACATTTCTAGAAGGGTATGTGACAATATTTCAAGATTTTTAAATATGTCTGTATCTCTGACCCTATCATCACTGTTCCAGGAATGTCCAAAGGACATAACTAGAGATTAGGGTAAAGTTTCATAAGTCTAGTTGGTTAAGGCTCACCGATTTTCCTTCCTCCCTTAGATCTGTAAATTTCTCTCCCCTACAGTCTCTATGTCAGGCCCTCGTTGCTTCTCTCTTGGAATATAAGCATTCTTTATTTTGTTCTCCTTCAGTCTACTTTTCATACTATAGCCAGTGAACTTTCTAAAACACAATTCTGATCATGTCACCTCCATATTTAAAATAATTCCATGGCTCCCCTAGATGGTTCCCTCAGATTTCAAGGCTCAGGCTCTGCCTTCTTCCCTAGCTGTTTTCTCTCTTCGCTATATACCTCATGATCTGGAGCAATTGGCCATTGCCCGAATGTGCCACCTGTTGCTCCTCCCATGCCTGTACCAGTAGTTTATTCAAATGCACTCCCCAGCCGCCCAGTGCCTTCAGAGCCTGGTGAGTCTCTCAAGTCTTTTTAAAGCCCTCATGGGCACACTGCCCTGCTGGGAAACCTCCCGATGTCTGAAACCGGGCCGGTCCCCTCTGGTACGGTCTCACTGCACTCTGTGAGAGCTCTGTTGTGGCACTTTTCATTTTCTGGGTGGTCTGCTGGCTCCTCCACTATACCAAGTCTTATTCCTCCATCCTTCATTTCCAGCACCCAAAGAATGCCTTCTGAAGACATGTTGCATGAAGGACTCCGTGACTAAGAGAACAGAGATTGATTCTACAAACATATCCAAGCACCTGATTAACAGCTTATTCTTGTGCAAAAATGATGACATAAATAATAAGACCAAAGGAGAGCCAAATAGAATGATTAGGCCCATCCTTCTATCTTGTACCAAATACCATACTGTATAAAATTAAACACCAGAGAGCTAAAATGCTCATTTCTTGAAAATAACTGTATTGGAGAGAAGGAATAGAAATATTAACTATAATTTGTAAATGCATGACTCAACAAAACTTACTGCTACATATTAGCAACAGAGGTGGGGGGAGAATGCCATACCATGGCATCAGAGCCACGTTTTGCCATGAGCAATCCCTGACCTCAGTGTACCCAACAAGATGGTAGAGCCAGCATCTCTGCAAGTGGGCCCAGGGACATGGGCTGGTGGGAGGAGACTGACTGTGAAGAGGCTGCAGAGCTTACAGAGTTGGGAAATTAAAACTACTGCTCTTTTTGCTTCAGGCTAATTAAAGCTACTCGACTGTAAATAGGGTAAGGGAACTGGTGCTAAACTGATTTATTCCTCTACTTCCGGCCACCAATTGGACCTGCTAAGCATGGTAGTAATCAAATGAATACTTTACTTAATTGCATGAAACCATCCTGAGAGCTAACTTAGCACAACTGTTCCCATTACCCAGTCCAATTCTCAGTGCAGCAATGATGAGCTGCTAAGAGCTGACTGGGTCTGCAAACCATAGACCACAGGCCAACTCCAGCCTTCCACCTGCTTCTGTATGGCCCTTGAGCTAAGAATGTTTTTTACATTTTTTAATAAATGAAAGATAATTAAAGGAAGAATACTATTTTGTGATATGAAAATTATATGAACTCTGAATTTCAGTGTCCTTAAATTTTATTGGAACAGCCCCACTCACTTGTTTGTCTATCTCTGGCTGCTTTCACATTACGATAGCAGAGCTGAGTACTGGAGACAGACCTTATGGCCCACAAAGCCTAAAATATTTACGATCTGCCCTTTAGAGGAAGCCTGCAGACCCCTGACTTAAAAGCTGGCTAGGCAAGGCCATCCATAATAGCATTCCACAGCAGCCTGGATCCCAAGGTACTTAAAAATTATTTCCATTGCCGAAACCGGTTTGGCTCAGTGGAT
This sequence comes from Myotis myotis, assembly GCF_014108235.1. Lineage (NCBI taxonomy): Eukaryota > Metazoa > Chordata > Mammalia > Chiroptera > Vespertilionidae > Myotis > Myotis myotis. Next base: position 31,755,176 of record NW_023416390.1, on the reverse strand, counting down.
AGAGCGTCGGCCTGCGGACTGAAGGGTCCCAGGTTCGATTCCGGTCAAGGGCATGTACCTGGGTTGCGGGCACATCCCCAGTAGGAGATGTGCAGGAGGCAGCTGATCGATGTTTCTCTCTCATCGATGTTTCTAACTCTCTATCCCTTTACCTTCCTCTCTGTAAAAAATCAATAAAATATATTTTAAAAAAAATTATTTCCATTAATGAGTTTATCTTGCTCACAGAAATGGCCACTAGTTTGAGCTTCAAAATTGTGCCAGGCAGGATTCATGTAAGATACCTGAGAATTTAATAAAGGCCCCTTTAGTTTAGAGAAATTTGACTAAGAAGATGAAAATAAATTTTCTTCACTACAACTTTCTCTAATTCAGAAAGTCAAAGGCTCATCAGGAGCCAGTCATATCCACCCTCTCACATGCTGAGGATCCTGAAGTGGCCCAGTTTCCTTCAGGCAGTGGGGCTCCTTTCTTCAGAAGCCTCCTACCGAGGGCCTCCCTCTGAGTGCTGTCACCACACTGAGGGTGTCAGCCTGGAAAGAAAGCCCCGGAAAGCTGTAGGTGTAGCTTCCTGATTTTTGTTTGGGGGGTTCTTTTTAGCACCCTGCTACCCATCCTTGTTATCCTTTCTGAAGGCAATGGCTAAGACACAGAACAACAACACATCAGAGTCAACTAATGTCATCTTCCTCCCTGGAAGGGAGGCTCCTGGGAAGATGGGGGTCAGGGAGCTCTGTGCACTCCCAAGGCCCGTAGGTGCAGGCCTGAGTCGTCCAGGAAGAACCTGAACAGGGCGTAAGGGCTTCCCATAGCCCCCCACCCCACAAAGCTCAGATTTGCATATGATTATAATCCATTATGATTACTTTGACTACAAACACATAAAAGTCCCTTTAATGAGAGTCTTTTTAAGAAACAGAGGGACATATGTATAATAAAGAAAATAAAACAAGCATGTGTTAAACTCTAGATTTAACATGGCAGCAGAAAACATGGAGGTGGGAAGAAACCACCTGGAAGGTATGTTACTCAACTCATTCAACCACAAGCACAAAGAATGCATTCAGCACCTACACTTGCTTTTGGGCAATGGCATAAAGGAGCGTCATTTCACTGAGCTAGAATCTCTTTAGAACTCGGTTTAAGCTCCAGGTAAGAGACATTTGGAGCAGGTAATCCGACCTCAAAGGCAGTGCTTCCCATCTGCTTCACATCACAGTACATACAGAACTTGCTAGTACCTGACAGCAAGCTAGGATAAGCAGACAGGATTGCTAGCAGGTGGTCCCCAGGGACTGAGGCCAGCCCAGGTAGCCCTGAGGGCTGAGGGTGCACCATTTCAGAAGTAAGTGTGGCAGCTCTGGTCTAAGGTGTGGACTGCAATCACCAGTGGTAAAGTTGCTCTGTACTTTTGAAGTTATTATGACCTCCAAACCATTGAGTCCTTACCTGACAAACAGGTACCATGCTAGTGTCTTCCACCTCACCCATTCTGAAAGTCATCACGGTAAACTGACTTCTCGGAAAGCTGACTTCTGGGTTAGAAGATCTATTCTGCATTCAAGGGCAGGCTGTGTGACAAGGATGGTGTCCCCTCTTACAAAGGCCTCTCATAGCACCTTCCTAATTGAGGCGAGTGTAAAAACGCATATATATCCTTTAGGACTGCCACCAAAAACGTGGACATCGTGAACTGAGGCAAACACAGCATCAGAGAGCAGCTCAAACAGCAGGCTATGCCAAAGGTCCGAAGAAAAATGGATTTTAGTGAAGGCAAATGCAGGCAGTCGGCACATGAGAACAAATGCAGTGACTGCCAAATGGGCCACTGAGCTGATTTATAGAGGATCTCACGGTGTCTCTGTCGCAGGAGACTGATGTGCTCCTCCTAAAGTCCTGGTCCACACACTCATCTAGAGAACCAAGGAATCAACTCCAAGGATGCAAATCCCTTATTTTCAAACCTTCATTAACTGGAACCTAAATAGGACTTTTGAGGGCTTGTTTTTCTCACTTGAAAGGAAAATTTTTCTCTTAAGTCAGCATGGTGTAAAAGGAGGAAAGGTGAACAAAGTGCTAGCTATCTGGATTTCTTGCATATAAGCAACTTATTTAACCTTTGGGGGCTTTGGCTTTCTAATTTATAAAATGAGAGGGCCAATGAGATACAAATAACTGAGTTACCAGACATGGCAACTCAACCAGGTTTGAATGACAGCTGCCTAAGTCCCAGTGAACCACTGGCATGGCTGTGCTACTCCAGAGCCATCAATACCATTCTGGGTCATTGTTTTCTTCAATAGCCAGCATTCTATAGTCTCCCCAGTTCTGTGCTTCCTCAGATATTAATCTGGAATTTGTAAACATAATTCTTTTAGGAAGACAAGGGATAAGAAGAAACACTTATTTCTTTAAGCCCCATAATCAGATACTGGTTAACTCCTACATGTCCATGTTTCCTGTTACCAGCTCAGTTAAGAGGGATTAGCAGTAGAAACTGAGGTGAGGACCAAATACTGGACATACCTTCCCAGGTTAGGCCAGCTGGGAGCTTTGGCCTCACAGCCACCCAGACACCACCCTTTTCCTGGGCTCACAGTGTTAGGCCTCAGGTGCCTGTGGAGCTAGGGAGAGTGGGAGTTAGTTCCCGCCTACCTTGGGGAACACTGCTTCAGTGCAGTGACTGAGGAAATAAGGAAGGAAAAGTGCAAGACTGCCATCCTGAGCTGCAGACATGCTGGGTTCAGGCACAAAGCAAATCTGTTGGTAGCACTAAAAAAAGGAAGTGACTGACCTGATCCAAACGCAGTGCACCGTCCAAAAACCGCTGTTTGCGTAACTCCTTTGCAATCCGGTGGAGATTCAAGACAGCCTGGTGTACCTCCTCACTGGTGTGCTCAGGGGAGATGGGGGGCAGCTCCTGCTCAGGGATTGTCTTAGTCGGGCTCTCAATCATGCTCTGGGCGTGCTCATAGCTCAGTTTGGTGCAGGAGCAGATGATGGTCCGGCCAAACCACTCACTAAGGATCTGCAGGAGGACAGATTGTGAGAAATTGGTTTTCAGGTTTTTCTTACATGTGACCATTCACCCACATGCATTCTCCAGAGATTCCCTGAGCATTGGCTTTTTGATCAGAATGGTGTTAGGTCAGCCGCGGGCAAACTACGGCCCGCGGGCCGGATCCGGCACCTTTGAAATGAATAAAACTATTGAAAAAAAAAGACCGTACCCTTTTATGTAATGATGTTTACTTTGAATTTATATTAGTTCACACAAACACTCCATCCATGCTTTTGTTTCGGCCCTCCGGTCCAGTTTAAGAACCCATTGTGGCCCTCGAGTCAAAAAGTTTGCCCACCCCTGTGTTAGGTTCTGGCTGGGTACAAAGACTGATCCAATGTGGAAGCTGCTGCCCTCAGCGAGCTCAGCCTCTACCAGGCTTGGACTGGGCAGGCATGGAGTCTCTAGATGTCTCCCAGCACAGGGGCTCAGGCAAGGCCAAGCAGGATACTGAGGTGAAGGGCCTGTAGGAGGCCTTTTCATTAGTTTGGGTAGGTGGTCATCAATGTCAAAACTGGGAAAGAGAAGAAGGGATAGATGCCAAAGATGTGCAGATGGGGATTCTGTGGGTTTGGTAATGGATGTGATGTGGGATGAGGGAAAAGGTGGGGCTCCTGATAGAAACAGAGAGCAAGATGCAGGAGAAAGAAAAAGCCAATTCCAACTTGTTCTCTTTGGGGCACTGATGTAGAGACAAAGGCCCAGAACAGTATTTCTCATCCTCAGCACTATTGGGCTAATTCTTTGTTGTGGGGTTGTACTGTACACTGTGAAATGTTTAGCAGCATCCTTCAACTGTACCCGTTAGCACCTCTCCCCAGCCCTGAGTTGACAACCAAACCATCTCTAGACGTTGCCAAATGTTCCCTGGGGTTATCGGAGCAGGTTGAGACCCACTGGGCTCAAAGCAGACACACAGCTGAGGGATGGGTTACCACTGATCTGTATTTTATCCTTTCAGTTTGTCTCTATTTTCTATAATGAGCATTTATTACTTTTAAAACAAAAATAAAATAAACCTTAAACTATTCGGGGACTCCTGAGCCTGAGGTACAGGGAGGAGACCTGGATGGTGCCATGTTGCTGGCAGCAGGGTGTAGCCCTGGGGCAATGACTGGTCTGGAGGTGGGGAGATGGCCTCCTGGATCTGAAAGAAAGAGAAGGCCGTATTCTCTACAAACTCCTTCATATTAGGGAACAAAAAGAAAAGCTGGATGATGAAAAAAAAACAAAAACAAGAGAACTCAAAGAAACAGGAGAAAATTCAAGAGTGTCCGCTGTTAGAAAAAGCAGGAGACAGGGCAGAAGACAGGGGTGCTCAGGAGCAGCAGCAGACACACTTCATGGCCCCTGGATGAGACAGACGCTGTTTCTATACTTTCCATACAACTACTTCCTCACACAGCAATGTATGAGGCAGGTGTTCTATTATCCTCACTCTGAAAACAAGGAAACTAAGGCACAGACCCATTGAGTGACCTGCTAGAGAACGAATAGCAAAGCCAGGAACTGAGCCCAGGCAGTCCAGCCCCAGAGCTTGAGCTCCTAACCCTTAGGCTATGTCAGATGCCACCTGGCCATTGAGGAGGATGAAAACAAAGGAAAAGACCTTGCATTGAGCATTTGCTTATTAGTGAGCTTTATGAAGGCTATTTTAGGGGAGAATATGGTACAGGCTGGGTAGATTTCAGGCATGTGCAGAGACACTGTCATCCGGCAGCCAGAGCTCTGCCTTCCACCGGCCTCTCACACCCCGTGTGCCATTCAAAGAGCAGCATCTTCTATGTGAGGCATATGTGGGAAAGTTTGGGAAGTTTGGGGTTAAGGACAGGTGGACAGCTAGCAAGCAGTGGTGGCAACGTGTGGATGGCTGATTCCACAAGGATGGAAGGACAGGATGTAGCTGTTTGTAGGGTGAGGGGAGAAGCCAGTACAAAAGAAGGACCGACGGTGCCAGAGAACGAATGGGTCCTGGGCCAAAGGACTCCAGTAGGTGACCCATCCACGAGAGAGGAGCAGGGACCTGGAAGGGAGGTGAGAAGGATAGGGGAGGCAAGCAAGGTGATCTTGAAGGGAAGAAGAGGCAAGCCAAGAGCACTCGGATCCGATATTCCCAATCTATGGAGCCAAGTAGAAGGCAAAGAATGAGGGGGCCTGAGTGGGATTCAAAGGCATGAGGAAAGCGGAAGAGCCCTGTGATCAATGCCAATTCTTAAAATTTATCATCTGTAACCTGGCAGAATCGAAAGTCTACACTCCTTATCAGAGCTCCCTAACAATGCAGGCTGCCTGCACTATCTCAGTTTGAGCCCCTTCTTCCTAACGGGCACCTTGGCTCCTTCATCTGTGTCCTTATCCACCTACACCCATCTCAACAGCACACACGAACACCACCAGATCTGCGACTATAGGGCTAATGAGAACTTTCCTATAATGCCTGCATCCCAAAAAAACCTGTACTGCCCTTCTTTTTGAACCCACAATGGGTTGAAGTGAAAGTTCTGAAGAGCCATTGAGAACTATCTGGCCGTGTGACAGTGGCCTCAGGCAGCAGAACCTATCCTGCTTTAACACAATCCAGCGATTCTGGAATCACCCGGACAAACGGACTAAAAATATTCTGAGGCCAGGAAAACTAGCCTGAAACCACCTTGTGGGGAGGCAGCAGAGAAGCAAGGATGTCCCCCACAGCCTCACAGAGAGGGCAGTAGGGATAGAAGGACTATGGGGGCTCCCAGGGACAGCATGCCTAACAGCAAGGGAGGAAGGCCTTTCTGGAAGGAACACCTCATTAATTTGCAGTTTGGAAGCTGTATTCACATCAACACCCCGTCCATAACCAGGGCCAGTGGCAGAAGACAAAAGGACATTTTTTTTTTAACAGAAAAAGTGAAAAAGCCATAAGGAGCTTCATAAATAAAACCCTTCAGAGAGATCATGTCCTTCCTCTGTCCTTTTGCTTAATCGCAGGATTTGGGTCACTGGTTGTCTGCAGGTGGCAAGCTTCCTGCATTCACTCGAGGACTTCATTGTTTAGAATGTCAGACTGAATTCTGTGCCAACACCTACTGAAGGTATATGATGAGGAGGAAAACCTGGTCAGAATGGAGCAAACACTCTAGCTCATGACCTACTTTCTGGCCCCAGGTAGGACAGGAAATAACAACACTGCTGTGGACAGCACTTCGGAGTATCTGGCCCTGGCCCCTACTGAACAACCTTTCACAGTTTCTTGAACACATTTGGGAGGACTGCATTATTCAGCCCATTTCATAGTTGAGTAAATAGGCTGGGGATTTACAAAAGCTTCTAAGTGGCAGCCACAAGCAGATCAATGTCTAAAGACTTAAGGCTCAAAATCTAGTGTTACTTGTGTTATATTTTAGCTAAAGGTCACATAACAGACAAAGATGGTGGATAAAGGAAAGGAAGTATGCCTCACATAACAGCCTTGCATATAATACAGATACCACGTTGTGAGGACACCATATCCTTGGAAAACTTAAATTCTATTTAAATACATTATAAAGTCTATCTTCTAAAAAATGTCAGTGCTTCATTAGAAATTTCTGGTTCAAAAACCACTAATGGATAAATTTGTAATTTTAAGTAAGTAGGTGCAAAATTACTTCTATAGCAGTTCTGGTTTTCTGTATGTAAAGTATTTTTTTAAAGTATTAGGAAGAGCCCTAGCTGGTTTGGCTCAGTGGATAGAGCGTCGGCCTGTGAACCAAAGGGTCCCGGGTTCAATTCCGGTGAAGGGCACCTACCTTGGTTGCAGGCTCCTCCCCAGCCCAGGCCCTGGTCGGGGCTCCTGCAGGAGGCAACCAATCGATGTGTTTCTCTCACATCAATATTCTCTCTGCCTTTCCCCCTCTCTTTCACTTACTCTTAAAATCAATGGAAAAATATCCTCATTTGAGGATTAAAAAAAAAAGTATTAGGAAGAAACATTTTCCTGACTGGAATAAAACCAGTTTGAGGTGGCCAGGGGTGGGGATGGGGAATTTATGCTGCTTGGAACACAAGGCAATCGTCGTGTGTGTGTGTGTGTGTGTGTGTGTGTCGGGGGGCGGGGGTGTACAGCGGTGAGAAAAGTCCAAGGGGCCAAGAAGAACATGCCTGAAAAGGGACTGGGCAGAAAAAGGAGGGGCTTGAAGGCAGCGAGGAGAGACCAACATGTCTGTGATGGGGGCCTTGGGACTGCAGTGGGGAGAGGCAGTGGGGTGGTGGCTGGCTGAGGAGCAAGCAAGGATCCCCTCGGCCTACTCCTCACACTAGGCCCACAGTGATTAAGTAAGGTGCAGGTCACTTTTTAAAGAAAAGAGAAGACTTTGGTGAGATTAGAGAGTAAATAACAAGATGGAAGAACCGTCAGCAACTCACTGTATTTAGAACCAGCTGTGTCCTTTCCTACTGTGTGGAGAGGCCCTGAGGCACACTCGTCCCACCAGAATGCACTGAGGAGGGGCCTGTGCTTGGGCCATGCATTTGCCAGCCTGTTTTAGTTTATAAGGCGGTTTATTTATGTGCTAGAATTTTCTGGAAGGTCTGCATAGAAAAAAAGCCTAACTGAGTAAACAGTGAGCTCTTCTGTCTCACGTCACCTGCCATCAGCCTAGTTTGCCAATCCCCAGAATAATCGGGCCCCTTTCCATCTTGACCTGTCTAAAGGTCGACTGTCTAAACTTCCAAGCCTAAGAGGAAGGAAATGAGGGAATTTCCTTAAGTGTTTGCCTTGCAACTGTAGAAAATGGCAGGAATGTGAGAGGAACCTCAGGTCCCGGATGTGGTTAGGAGACAAGAATTCCATTTCTATGAAAGTGGGTGAGGCCCCAAGCCTGAGCAGCCCTTGAAAAGTGTTCCCTTTACCATGACAGTTGCATGAGGGTAGGGAGGGGCAGTGGGACTCTCAGGTCGGTAGGCAGGCTGGGAGGCCTGAGGAACTAGGGAAGGAAGTTGAAGGTGGGGGAGAGGGTGGGAAATGTTGGAGAGCCACGGAGAAAGCCTTCTGAGGACTGGCTTCAGACAGACCCAGGAAACACAAAAGCAGATTTTTAAGACCAGTGAGGTTAGCTCAGCCCCAGCCTTTCTTTCTTTTTAAAAATAAATAAATTATATATATATATACATATATATATAAATATATAATTGATTTCAGAGAGGGAGAGAAAAACAGAAACATCAATGATGAGAATCATCGATTAACTGCCCTCTGCCTGCCCCCCCCCCCACCATCCCCCACCAGAGATGGAGCCCACAACCCAGACATATGCCCTGACTGGGAATCGAACCGTGACCTCCTGGTTGATAGGCTGATGCTCAACCACTGAGAGACACTGGCAGGGCAGACCCAGCCTTTCAACAAGACCAACCTAAACCAGCTCTCAGGAACAGAGGTCCAGCTTTTCTTAAAGACACCCAGCAAAGTGACCTGTTATGTTGTTAACTAACTTCAGGGCTCAAGTCCTTAAGATTTAAGTCAAGTTCACTATTAATAACTATTAAAATGCAGGAGAAAGGTGATTTAAAAGAATTTTTATCAGGACAGTCATAAATAAATGATAAATGTCTTTTTTTCCTTGAAAATATTTTATGTTGAATCTCAAGGATTTATAGCAAAATCAATGTCCATGGTTTAGCCTGCTGTTACCTTGAAGTGACCTTTGGGAAGCCTCTAATTGACTGGGGCCTTAATTAGCAAACTGGGACACAGGGGACCAAGAACACAGCAGTTTTCCAAAGACTCCTCTGGTCCTCAGTGGTCTTTATAGGCCTGAGATAAAGCAATTCTGTCCTGCTTCTGCTAAGGACTAGAGATGGGCATTCTGGTAACTTTTCTATTACTCTCAGAAGCAACTGACTCTCACTGGAGCTGCTTGGGCAAGACTCCCACTGTAGTGCCCGAGGATGTCACAAAACAGTGTATTTCTTTACTACTAACTGAAGCCCCACGTCACACAATGGTGCGAATGAACCTTGGCTCTATGAGCAGGCTGCAGACACCACGGTGGCCCTGGAAAGCACATTTATTTTATTTTTTACATTTCATAGGATTTCCATGGGTGGCAGCAGGGGTGGCAGTGGCAGGGACAGCATGGGAGACAATGGGGTGAACCTCTGTGGAGGGGTCATGAGGGGGAAGCAGGTAGTGTACCTTCCTGGCGTGAGCTGTGGAAGGTCCTCAACTCCCAGGATAGGGCTCAAGAGGGCTGAGAAAGCTGCTGTGGATAAAAATGCCTTACCAAGGGGAACGCCGTTCTAACTAAGCAGACTAACTCAACCAAGAACTGCGAAAACAGATATGCAATTCACTTTATGAAATCATTTCTGAGCATTTTAGGGAGTTACATGGCATTGTGGTGTGGAGGGGGAAGAGATTAATTAACAATGGGCTCTGCTTATAAGGATGTTAAAATCTAATAGGACAATAGATTTGTGTATGGCTCCCAAGTGCAGATGACAGGTGCTGTAGGGATGCAGAGGTGGGAAAATGGGTTTTGACAGGCAGAATGGGGCCCTCCTATCGGAGCACCTTTGTAGGCTGTCTACCCTGCACCATCTCCAGACTACAGCAGGGGCCCCCAACCTTCACTCCCTCGAGGCTTGCGAGTTAGTGGTGTGGTTCTTATAGTCCTATTGGGAGTAACTCCCTCACCTGGGGTTTGGGTTTTGAGTCTCCCACTTCCTTCATGACCTGACACTAAAAATCTGTTCCTCTTTCCTTGTCTTCAATATCTCCTTTTCTGTTCGCCTTCCCATACAGCCTACAAACAAACTCCAATCTCTCTCATCTATTTATTAAAAAAAAAAGGGAAAAAAACCCTCAAAACAATTCTTACTACAATGGTGATATGCATGCATTGCAGAAAACTTAAATACAGGTGGGAAAAGGAGAAGAAAAAGAATCTTCTATAAATCCACCATCAGGAGAAAATTATGACCTGTTTCTATTTTAGTACATATGTACTTGTATGACCAGAGCAAATATTCAATGACTATTCACTAAATGAATGAATGAAGAACTAACAACAGTTTCATGGAAGAAGTGGTATTTTAGCTGGATCTCAAAGAATAAGTAGGATTCATACTGGTAGAGATGAGGGAAGAACAGCCTAAGAAGAGAGAAAAGCATATGCAAAGTCTCAGAAGTGTTGAGGACAAATAAACCCTTCGGTGGCAAGAGTAGGGGTTTAGGGGACTGGAGAATGGTGGCAGATGGTCATGTAGTAGTGGAGGCGTTGGCAAGGTCTTTGCATAGCATGTTCTGGAAACTGTCATGCTGCAGAAGGATGTTGAGCAATAGTGTAGTAAGACCAGATTCAGCTTCAGAAAGTCATCTAACACCACTGGAGAGAGGACTTGAACCGTGTCTCTCAGCCATCCCAGAGGAGGATGGCAAGGACTTGAGTAGGACAGCGACTGTGGTGACAGAAAAGAGAGGAGTGACTAGAGATACTTTGCAAAGGTAGAGCTGTTAGCACTTAGAACTGCTGGGATGTGGCAGATGTGAAGCAGGCTAGAGGCTGAGAGTCTAAGTGGTTTGGAAGATGCTGATGCCGTTAACAGATCTAGAGAAGGGCTTGAACTCAGGCTGCAGCAGGAGATATTTTACTGAATGAAGAGAGGTGAAGGGATGAGGAAAGGCAGAGGGGAATTTTGACTCACTGAAGTGGGGATTTCAGCAGATCAAGCTGGCTGGTTTCCCTGATTTCCAAGAAGAACAGAAAGTCTCCTGGGGGAATAGTGGATCTTGAAGGAAAGAGGAGTGAAAGGCAAGTTGAAGGCTGGAGTCAAGAATAAAAATTTGAAACAGCTACACTGGCAATAAAAGGATTCTTAAGTAGCACACTGAAGGTCCAGCTGAAGAAGGACATTGTAGTTCCACTATAGTGTCCAATATTCAATATGGTGGGTGTTAGGCAGGGACTGGAAAGATTTTCCTAGACTTCCAAGGAATGGACAGAGACTTGAAGGATGTTCTAAAGTGGCAGTTAGGAAAGTGTAACCTTGAGTGGAGTCAGGTCATGGAAGCTGGGGTGGGGAGCTGCTACATGGTGGAGAACTCAGTTATGCAATAAAAACCAGCTGTTCCCGAAGCAGAGATGCTCTAGGAAGCGAGAAGAGACTCTAGTCCCAAGCAGAGTCTAATTCATGCATTTCTAGTTGCGAAGACGGGGAGAAAAGAAAAGGAAAAAAAAAATTCCATGTGAAGACTTTTTAGATTTTTTTCTGAATAAGCGACTAGAACAGTGGTTTTCAACCTTCTGGCCCTTTAAATACAGTTCCTCATGTTGTGACCCAACCATAAAATTATTTTTGTTGCTACTTCATAACTGTAATGTTGTTACTGTTATGAATCGTAATGTAAATATCTAATATGCAGGAGAGTCTTAGGTGACCCCCGTGAAAGGGTCGTTCGACCGCCAAAGGGGTCGCAACCCACAGGTTGAGAACCGCTGGACTAGAGAGTTTTTTGTGTGTGTTTTTTAAGAGAGACAATAACTAATTTCTGACTTAGAAGGATCATCCTGACTGCTGAATAGAGAGAAGATGATTGGGGCAGAAGTGGAAGCTAGGAGAACAGTTAGGAAGCCAGTGTAGTCCAGGTGGGGGATGGCAGCTTGGACCCAGGTGACAATGCTGGTAGTGGCAAGGAAGGGAACAGATTCTAGAGGTAGTTAAGATGATAAAACTGAGGACATTCACTGGTGGATTGTAAGAGGTGAGAGAAAGATCAAAGTCAATAATGACGTGATTTTTGGCTACATAAACGGCTGAAATGGGGTTGTTACTGATTGAAGTTGAAATGGGCAACTTCTGGAGTACACCCTCACATTCTAACTTAGAAGGAGCAATGGTAGGGATATTGCTGGAAAGGCAAGCTGTGAAGAGCTACTATAATTGTGGGATACTTCCTTCAGTATTCCCAACTCTGACTTTGAGATATTACGATTTTAAGATCTAAGAACTTAGTTATCAAGTCAGATTCATTGCTTCTGACCTCCTTTAAAATGTAAGATAGGTGTTTTTACAAAAGTTACTTAAAATTAAGATGCCTCTGATGAGTAGGGAGGGCACTTAGGTATGGTCTCTGTTTTGTAGGACCTGAGTGCCAAGTGAGACAGGAGTGCCAGAGGTGTTCAGAATATAACAAGGGCACTGGACTAACATGGTCAAAGTGGATTTCATGGTACCCACGTTGGATCTTACAAAACACAAGGTCCAGTTGGGCTTGTTTTCCATATGACAATATATAGTCACAAATATCTAGATCAGAGAACAATGCCCTCACCACCAATATGTGAGAAAAATGCCAAAAATAGATCCTTCAGAATTTACTGATCTAAAAATCTGGGCACTGGATTAATGAAAGCATGTGTGACCAAGATTTTCTGCTGGATGTTTAAAAAAACTTGGTGGGTATTTAAATAAAAATATCCTTTCTATAGCTGACCATGCCTACTCCAGAAAATAAGACTTTCCCGCAGGCTAAGGAAAACTACAAAACATTCTCCACTTCGTCTCCGGGTGAGATTGGCCCATGTAGCAGTGGTACGATGCTGTTGGCCCTGCTCGGGCTCCTAAGTTCCAGGGCTTAGAAACCATCATTACACACAAACCATCACTACACACAAACCCAGCATCAAGCTTTGGCCACCCTCCTCCTCATTCATTCAGGGTCCCTACTGGCCTGCTCTGGCTCCCTGACCCTCCCACTTGCCCCCCACCCTCACCCCATTTCATGCATCTTGACTATAAGACGGGTGGGGAATGTCCAGCCCTTGGGCTGTATAAGGCCCGAGAAATCATTTGGTCTGCCCTGCCAAGACATTAGGAGTTAACTAAATGTTTGACCAAATATAACTTTTAAAAATATATATTTTTATTGATTTCAGAGAGGAAGGGAGAGGGAGAGAGAGAGATAGAAACATCAATGATGAGAGAGAATCACTGATTGACTAGCAGGCTAATTTTTTTTAAAAAATAATTATTTTCTTTTTTTAATTTTCTTTATTAAGGTATTACATATGTGTCCTTACTCCCCCACTACTCATGCCCTCACCCCCCTGGTGTCTGTGTTCATGGGTTATGCTTATATGCATGCATACAAGTTCTTTGGTTGATCTCTCTCCCTTACCCCATCCTCCCCTACCTTCCCTCTGAGGTTTGACGATTTTTATTGATTTCAGAGAGAAGGGAGAGGGAGAGAGAGATACAAACATTAATGATGAGAATCATTGATTGGCTGCCTCCTGCATGTCCCCTACCGGGGACTGAGCCCGCAACGTGGGCATGTGCCCTTGACCAGAATCGAAACTGGTACCCTTTAGTCCACAGGCCGACGCTCTATCCACTGAGCCAAACCAGCTAGGGCCAGGCTAATTTTTAAGTTGATAATTTTGTATAGCTCGAAAATGATGTTACAAATATCCAAATGGCCCTTGGCAGAAAAAAGGCTCCCCACCCCTGCTGTAAGAGCTACTCATTGGTCACTACACCCCTGTACTAACGAACCAGGTTAACTCCCCATGTACTATTTGGTCTGGTAGGGTGCTTGGATGACCACAGTACAATAAGTGTGGTTAGTGGTTCCACAACTATTCCCAGTCCAAATCCCTTCACTTCCTACTTGGCTTGTTTGACAGAGGACCAGCATCCCCTCCTGGACCCTGTGCCTACTTCACACCTGCTCTATAGGCCCCTCATGCCAGAAGGCTTGGTTACCAGACACTACCTCCAACAGAAACCCTAAAGACCAATTGAGCCTTCAGAGTGCCTCTTTCTAGTGCTTCTTTTATGACCCTCATATTTTAGAAGCTCATTAGATCAGGCAGCTTTTTATTCCTTGGGTCTGACCCTGGCAGGCATAATTCAGATTCATCGTTCTTTTCTGTTGATTCAAGTTACTTTTCTTCTATGGGCTTTTATTTTCTATTTAGTTAAATTTTTGCAAAAACAAGCACTTATTAAAATATAAAAGTAATATGTGTTTTCAAAAAACATTAGAAAACACAAAAAAAGTAGAAAAAATTACTCATAGTCTTACTACCCAAATACAACCACTATTGGCATTCTATTTTATTTCCTTCTGGTCTTTTTCCATTCATTTTTTCCCCCATGCATGTTCCCACCCCCACCAAAATATGATTACTGGCATACTGTCTTCACAATTCTTTCTTTGTATTTCAGATCGGGTTTGCTTCTTGACTCTCACAAAGGAATCTATTATCAGATATATAGGAGCTGTAAAACCAAATGTAATGTGTGTAGCTTGTTTTGATTCCAGTCCGGACAAATCATTTGGAGGCAATCCAGGAAATGTAATTATGGACTGGATTCTGGACATGACACCAAGGCACTAGCATATTGTTAGGTGTGCTAACAGCATTGTGCTTATATAAGAAAGTGTCCACGTTTTTTAGAATCACATATCAAAATATGTTATGAGAGTAATGACATGATGCCTGTGTTTGTTTTAAAGTACTTTAGCAAAGAAAAAAATGTTGATATAGTTGAATCTGGGAGCAGGGATGGTGGGGTTATTATATGCTTGAAATTTTATAAAATAAAAATGAGAAGATTGAAGTATCCATAGTTCACACAGTCAAATAGTTTTATTTTTATTTTTTTTCTTAATTAAATCTTTATTGTTCAGATTATTACATTTGTTTCAAATAGTTTTAAAGGCTTGTTATGAAGATAGTAGCCCTCTGTCCCTCTCTCTTCTGCCCCGCCCACAGGGTAATCACTTTCACCTTATTCAGCAGATCAGATTATTTTGGCATTACTTTCATTATTTTTGTATAGCCTGCTTGATTTCTGCTTCTTGATTTTTCAGTTTTAGACATTATTCACAAACTTTTCAATATAGAAGAAGAGAATTTATTTTTCTTTCCACATACACTCTTCCCTTAATCAAACCCACATAATCGTTCCAGGCCCTCATCCTCCCAATAAAGTTACATAATAAACTATCAGCATTAACTATTATGATTATGTAGATACAAAGTGTTACTTTTTTTTCCTACACAACTTTTATTTTCACTGAATTTAATAACTGTCTTGTTTTAATTTGCTGGTTTTTCTGTATACTATGTACATTGATCCACTCCAAATTACCAACTGTATAGAACAATGGTTCTCATGGTCTGGGGACTCCTGGTGGTCTCTGAGACCCTTTCAGGGACCCATAAGGTCAAAACTATTTTCATAATAGTACTAAGGCATTATTTGCCCCTTTCCGTGTGTTGACATTTACACCAATGGTACAAAAGCACTGGAAGGGAAAACTGCTGTTGCCCTGGCATGAATCCAGCCATTGCAACAAAGGGTACCAGTGGTCAAAAAACTCATCACACTTCACACTCTCAGGGAAAAACAGCTAGTTCACTTAAGAATGTTTTTGATTAAGCAGTAGAAGTTATTAACTATATTATGTCTCAACCCTTTAGTGCTTGTTTTATCACTTAACTGCATGCCAAAGTATGATGATTATCTTGAGGAAAAGCATTTATATAACTTCGAGTTGTGAGATAAACTGATTGCTTTTTTTTATGGAATATCACTTTTACTTGAAGGAACAACTGACACACAAACTATGATTATTTGGCACTTCAAGGAAAACAACTGACATTATTTATTGCCAATGATAAAATTTGAACTTTTACAAAAATTTGAATTTTGGAAACCTTGTATCTGACACATAATACACACATTTCCTAAAAGACTTGTCTAAGATCAGTAGTAATATTAACAAATGTGATTTCTTGATACCATATAATGAAATGTGTCCATATTTAGAAGATCAGTATAACAAATGATCTAAATTTCTAAATACATGATAAAAAATCATGCATAAAAGACCATTCAGAGTGTAAGACAGACCAATAGATTATACTATAACCCAGTAAAAAAAAATCAATTGATATTATATTAGTCTGCTAGAGCTATCATAACAACATACCACAGACTAGGTGGCTTAAGCACAGATATTTCTCTCATTTCTAAAGTCTAGAAGTCCAAGATAAGGTGCTAGTGAGTCAGCTTCTGGTGAGAACTCTCTTCCTAGCTTTCAGAAGGTCATCTTCTCACTATGTTCTCACATGGCAGGGAGAGAGAGTAAGCCCTCTGGTTTCTTCTTATAAGGGTACTAATCCTATCATTTTTATCAGGGCTCCACCCTCATGACCTAATTTAGCTTTAATTATCTCCTTAAAAGCCCTACCTCCAAATACAGTCACATCCACAGTTAGGGTTTCAACGTATGAATTTGGGGAGGAGGGAGGCACAATTCAGTCTATAGCAGATATGGTTTCAGATTCTAGATTGCATTTGACATTTAAGAGATTACTGTCAAATTCTTGTGTAGTATAAACAAATATCCACAATTATTTGAATAAAGCTCTTAAGACACTCCTTTCTTTTTTAACTACATATCTGTCTGAAGCCAGATTTTCTTCACATACTTCAACTAAAAGAACTTATCCCAATAGATTGAATACAGAAGTACACGTGAGAACCCAGTACAATGTCATCTAAGACAGACATGAAATTTCCAAAAATGTAAAAAAAACACTTTTCTCCTAATTTTGTTTTAGAAAATAGTTATTTTTCACAAAATGTTCTTCATATCAACATATAATGAATTGAATTAATTTTAGTTAAAAATAAGTGAATGTCTAAAATTTAATCAGTTTTTATTTCTAATAGGGTAAGCTACATAAAAGATCTTTGAGGTCTTCAATCATTTTTTAGTGCAACAGGTCCTGAGATAACTGCCTGAGATAAAAGCTTGATAACTGCCAGACTAAATCATTTGTCAAGAAATTCAGATACACAAATATTTTAACTATTTCATTTTCTCAAAGATATCTCTCCTAGAGCCTTCTACACCATGTAGAGCTATATCTTAGTAACTTTCTTCACCATCACCTTGGTTAGGTGTCAACAAGTTATGGCGTGTGGGCCAAATCCAGCCTGCCACCTGTTTTTTAAGTAAAGTTTTACTGGAACACAGCCATGCTCACTCATTTATGTATTGGTTTTTGTTGTTTTTTACTGCTACAAGGGCAAAGTTGAGTAGTTGTGACAGACACCAAATGGCCTTAAAGCTAACAATATTTACTGTTTGGTCCTCTATGGGAAAAGTTTGTCGACTTGTGATCTAGGTGATTTTTTTACTTCTTTCCTGTGTTGGTTTATTTGTTTCTTAAATCCCATGTCTTCCTCCTTCCTGATTTACTCCTTCATTTTGGTGAAGCACATCTTCTGGTAGCTTCTTGAGAAAGGGTATATAAGAGGTACTTTTTTTTGAGACCTTGCGTATCTGAAAATGTCCTTTTCTACTCTCACATTTTATTGATAGCTTAGCTAGGAACAAAATTTTAGCATAGAAATCACAGTCTTTCAGAAATTAGAAAGCTTTGCTTCACTGTCATCTAGTTTCTAGGGTTATAATAAAAAAGCCTTAAGTTAGTCTGAGTTCTGATCCACTCTGTGTGACTTTTTTTTCTTTTAACTCTTAGAAGCCTAAAGGACCTTTCTGCGTTCTCAGTGTTCTGAGATTGTAGGACAATGTGGCTTGGTGATGATGCGCCTCCACCACTGTGCTGGACAGTGGGCTCTTTCAGTCTAAACAGTCAACCCTCTAGTCGGGCACTTCCTTGAATTATTTCTTTCCCTTCTGTTTTTTTGTTTGTTTGTTTTGTTCTCTATTTCTGAAACATTTATTGAACAGATATTGGACATCTTGGACTGGTCCTATAATTTTCTTACCTTTTCTCTCTCTTTCTGGGACAATTCCTCAATTTTATCTTTTAACCATAAGTTTGAATCTTTATATCTTCTAATATGTTTCTAATTTCCAAGAGCTTTCCCTCCATCCCCCAAATGTTTATTTTTAAAAGTATTTAGATCTTGTGATATAAATGTTTTCTTTTAAACAATTATTTTAGGATATAAACAATAGTTTTGTTTCCCTGTATAGTCTGTTTTGTTTAAGTTGCTATTTTTCTGTTTGCTTGCTTTGGTTTTTCTGTATCATGTTAGAGGCTTTCCTCTTGGTTGTCTCTTCATACATGAAAGCAAAATACTACAAGGCTGATTTTTTGTGAAATCCTAAAATGTTCTGCTTGTGTGAGTGGAGCTGATTGTCTACAAGCTTTACTACAGAGCAGCGGTTCTCAATCTGTGGGTCGCGACCCCTTTGGGGGTCGAACGACCCTTTCACAGGGGTCGCCTAAGACCATCCTGCATATCAGATATTTACATTATGATTCATAACAGTAGCAACATTACAGTTATGAAGTAGCAACAAAAATAATTTTATGGTTGGGTCACAACATGAAGAAATGTATTTAAAGGGCCAGAAGGTTGAGAACCACTGCTATAGAGAGATACACCTGAGCTGTTGGTTCAGCAATCCTGAGGTTATTATCTTTAAATCTGTTTCACTACTCAGATTCCTCAGAGAAAAAATTTTCCCACCTCCTGACTCAGGATATAGACTGAGCTACCAGAATTCTGGGGATGACTGGGGAAAGAAAGCTGGGACTCTTAACATTCAGTGTGCCAAAGTTCACTCAATCTCTGCTAAGGGACCATGCCATCAAGTGTCCCCTAGTTCAAACAACCTTTACTTTATCCTTCCCAGGGAGTAAATTTCTGGTCTTCTTCGAAATTATGGGAGGGGCAATCTTTTAAATAAACTTTCAATCAATAGAGCTAGTCTTCTCTTTACACACCTCTTTCCCACTTTAGAGATTTACCTGGTGCTATCAGTTTTTGAATTTCTTTAGGGTTCTGCTGTGTAAATTGGGTTTTCTTGGCTTTCTCTATTGCTGGCACAGGATTCAGCTTTCTCAGGACTGCTAAGTCAGTTACCACTCATCCATCTGCTTCCCAGCTTCCAAAATTTTGTTGCCGTTGTCTCCTCTCCCATTCTCTTTGTCCTTGTGGGTTTATGTCTTAAAAAAAATCTCTTCACTGTTGTTTTAAGTGAGGTTTTGGGAGGGAATGAAAGCAAATGTGGGTACTTGATCCTCCATCTTTATTTGGAACCTCTTTATAATTAAATATCTTTTTTTCTTTCATTTAATTTTACAGCATACACATTTCCCATGTTCTTACATGGTCTTTGTAACAACTTTAGTAATTGCATAACATTCCACTGAGTTGGAACCATGGCTTACTTAATCATTACTCCATTTTTGAGAGTTTACTGTTGTTTCTGTTTGGGGGAGGGAACTAGTTTTTCCTAGAGTCACCTTTCATTTATCTGTCTCATTTATTCCCTCTATTTAGGGAATGCTTGCTGACATTCTTCACTTCTCTGTTCTCAGTCTGTGGTTTCATCACCTTTGCCTTGCTTATGGAACTACCTTGTGCAAATCTAATTCATCTTTAAATTGCTAGGCATCCCACACAATGATGCAGCACTAATCTTTCTAAAAGTCACCTTTCTCATGACACTTCAGAGGAACCCTACACCTACAATTCACTAGTGACTGACACTTGTGGCTCCCCATAGTTTGATTCCAAAGTCACCACCTTTCCCCTGAATCTCATCCTTCAAACAAAGACCTGCTGCTCCTCCTGCCACTGCCAATCCACATTCACCTTCACTTATACCCTATCTACTGCACTAAGCTTCCCCAAGTGACTTTGCTTACACAATTGCTTCCTTCACCTAATAGATAAGAAACAAGTACTTGTTTCTGAAAGCTTAGGGTCTGTCTTGCCTTTTAAATGGATAGCAGAGGCTAATAACAAAAACACAACGGCAGGAAATTAAAAATGGTGGTGGAGTAAATGGATGCTGCACAGACATGCTCATAGATCCAAACTGGAATTACAACTAAAATACAGAAAAACTTACTGAATAATCAATGGAGACACGCTGGAGAACCCTGATAACCGAGAACGAAAAGTGGAGACCGCAGAGAGGCTGGTAGGAGGGGCAGAAAGGGCTGACCAAGCCCCCATAGACAGCAGCTGAAGTTCTGGAGAGAAATCTCAGCTGTGGGGGTTGCCACTGAAAACTCTGGGGTCTAATTCCCGAGGTGTGCCCCACGGCAGAAAACACCAGAACTGAGAAGGGTATCCACATAAGATCTGGCTGTGAAAAACAGTGGGGTAGCTGTCTGCCAGAGAGAGATGGCTGGAAATTCAGGCACCCTCTTAAAGGGCCAATGCATAAAAGTCCATGTGGAGCCACCCATCTTGTGCTCCAACAGAGGAACAGCAGAGTGGATGGAGCTGGGTGAGCAGACACCAGGATCAAAGGCTCTGGATCAGAAGGCAGACACCCCAGTTTCTTGTGCTGAGCCATTCCCTCACACAGCGGAGGAAATCCTTCTCAAGCAGGTGATCGCATACAGCGTTGCCTGGGGGGAAGACAGCTGACCCACTCTATTGGAAAGAACATTGCCCCTTACAAGACTGAGAATAACAATTAGCCTTCAGGCAGAAACAATTACCCCATCCTGCTGAAAAAAAATTTGCCACACCTGTGGATGATTGCCTGAGGGCACATCAAGAGGAATCCTATCAGTCTGCAGCCAGAGGCAGTCTCTGGAGACTTTGAGTCTTTGCCTGATCTAATTAGTCAGAAACAATATTCGACACTGTCCTGCACTAGAGATTGAGAGGTGTAGCAGATCTACCTAGTACATAGTCACAAACCCAAACAGGTACCAAAATGAGGAAACAAAGAGACAACCCACAAATGAAAGAACAAGAGAATTCTCCAGAAGAAGAGATAAAAATGAAATGGAGATAAGAAATTTATCTGAAACAGACTTCAGAATAATGATGGTAAAGATACTGAACAGCATGAGAAAAGATATAGCAACTATGAAAAAAGAACAGTTAGCAAAAAAAGAATGAGATAGCACAAATAAAGAACACATTGGAAGGAATACACAGCAGATTAGGGGAAGCTGAGGACTGAATCAGTGAATTAGAAGACAGGATTGAAAAAATCACTCAGAGTACCAAAAAGAATAAACAATTAAAAAACAGGACAGCTTAAGGGAGCTGTGGTACAATGTGAAATGTAACAATATTAGAATAGCAGGTGTGCCGGAAGAGGCAGAAAGGGAGAAAGGGATAGAGAATGTGTTTGAAGAAATAATGGCAGAAAAATTCCCTAACCTGGTAAAGGAAAAAGTCACACAAATACAGGAGGCACAGAGGACCCCAAGCAAGAAGAACCCCAACAGGCCCACACCCAGACACATCATAATTAAAATGTCAAAAATCGTGCTCACTTCGGCAGCACATATACTAAAATTGGAACGAAACAGAGAAGATTAGCATGGCCCCTGCGCAAGGATGACACACAAATTCGTGAAGCGTTCCATATTTTAAAAAAATTAAATAAATAAATAAATAAAATGCCAAAAATTAAAGACAAAGAGAGGATCTTAAAGGCAGCAAGAGAAAAGAAAACTGTTACCTACAAAGGAGTTCCCTTAAAGCTGATACCTGATTTCTCATCAGAAACTCTACAGGCCAGAAGGGAATGACATGAACTACTCAAGGTAATGGAAAGCAAGGATCTGAAACCAAGATTATTATATCCAGCAAGGATATCATTCAAAATAGATGGTCAAATAAAGAGCTTCCTGGACAAAAAAAAAAGGGGGGGGGGGCTAAAGGAGTTCTTCATACTAAGCCAGCATTACAAGAAATGTTAAAGGGACTGCTGTAATGAGAAGAAGAAATAGAGAGAGAAAACTAGACATACAGAATTAAAATGGCAATAAACAAATACCTACCAATAATAACCTTAAGTGTAAATGGATTAAATGTTCCAATCAAAAGATATAGGGTAGGTGAATGGACACAAAAACATGATGCTATATATATATATATATATATATATATATATATATATATACGCTGTCTGCAAGAGACCCACCTCAGAACAAAAGACACACACAGGATGAGAGTGAAAAAAATTTCCATGCAAATGGAAAAGAAAAAATAGCTGAAGTAGCAATACTCATATCCAACAGACTTCAAAATGAAGGCCATTAGAGAACCAAGATGGCGGCATAGGTAAATGCCTATACTTGCTGCCTTCCACAACCACATCAAAATTACAACCAAAATGCAGAACAACTATCATCCAGAACCACAGGAAAGCTGGCTGAGTGGAAGTACTACAACTAGAGAGGTAAAGAAGAAAGCACATTGAGACTGGTAGGAGGTGCGGAGGGCCAGAACGGGCTGGTCCGGCACCCGGGTGTGCCGCTTTTTTAATCAGGAGGGAGATTGCCTCTGCAGAGGCCGCCTGGAGGAGCAAGGGATCCCAGTCCCATACCAGACCCCCAACCCAGGGTCGCAGAGCTGGGGAAAGAAGTCCCTATGGGCTGTAAGAACTATGGGCTGTAAGAACTATGGGCTGCAAAAACCAGTGCGGATTGGGGCTGAGTGACACACAGGCCATTGGAGACCCAGATGCTCCTCTTAAAAGGCCAGCACCATGAACTGAATTTACAGGCTCCCACTTCCTCTGAGCTCCAGTGCCAGGCGAGGCTCTGGGGGACCCAGATACATACGGGGAGAAACTGTACTGTCTGGCATCAGGGCAGGAACTTGGGGGTGGCTTTCTTCCGGACGGAGGTGCTCCCAGCGGTCACTGTTCCCATGCTGGGACCTCTCTGGTGCAGGACTCACTGGTAGCCATATCTGTTTGCTCCTCCCTGGTGATTACCCAAGACCCTGCCTCATCCAATTTACAACCCCACCCAAGCTGTGCCCAGCGGCTTTTGCATATGAATGGTCTTTCCTTTCTCAGGCTAAAAACCAGTCAAACAAGCTGCAGCTGGGTCGGGGAGCCTCAAACCTATCAATAAAAGGCCCAAGACCCGGCACCAGCACCAGCCTGCCTTGCTTCACAGCTGGGCCTCCTCTGGTCACTGCCAAACCCAATACAAAGAGGAGGAATCTGCAGATCTCTCTGTAGTTCCTGCTGGATTGCCCCAGGCAATGGCTGACTTTGCACCTCCCTGGAGACCCAAGAGGCAGTGTACCCAATGGTCAGTGTGAGACCATACCAGATTACAACTAATCACATCCATAAGCGACACACTCAAGGGGCAGACTCAGTGAGCACCAAAGCACCACTGAAGCAAGTCCTGCTCCATAAGGGTGTCTCCTGCACAGCAGCTCTGCCACTGTAGTTGCAGCTGGTCTCCACAACCAATTGGCCTGGAGGTCAATTCCTCCTAGAGACACCAACAGCAATCAAGCTCAACTACAACAAAACTGTGCACACAGCCCACAAAGGGGTGTACCAAGAGTGTCCATCTCAGGTGAGTGGGGAGGCTGAGCCACTGGGCCCTATAGGACACTTACTACACAAGGTCACTCTATCAACTCTAGTAGACTTAGCAGCTACCCAATACATAAAAACAAACACAGGGAAGCAGCAAAAATGTGGAGACAAAGAAATATGTCACAAATGAAATAAATGGAAGAAAGCAAACTACTGAATATAGAGTTCAAAACCATGGTTATAAGGTTACTCAAGAATCTTCTAGAAACCTCTGAGGAACTTAGTGAGTATGCCAAAAAAAAAAAAAAAAAAATGGAAAAGGTCCAGTCAGAAATTAAGCATACACTGACTGAAATAAAGAATAATATACAGAGATTCAACAGTAGATTAGAGGATCTCAAGAATCAAATCAATGATTTGAAATACGAGGAAGCAAAAAACATCCAAGCAGAAGACAAAAAGAAAAAAGAATCCAAAAATATGAAGATAGTGTAAGTAGCCTCTGGGACAACTTCAAGTGTACCGACATATGAATTATGGGGGTGCCAGAAGAAGAGAGAGAACAAGATAATGAAAATCTATTTGAAGAAATAATGACAGAAAACTTCCCCCACCTGATGAAAGAAATAAACTTACAAGTCCAGGAAGTATAGCGAACCCCAAACAAGAGGAATCCAAAGAGGACCACACCAAGACACATCATAATTAAATTGCCAAGAGCAAAAGACAAAGAGAAAATCCTAAAAGTAGCAAGAGAAAAGCAGTTAGTTACCTACAAGGGAGTGCCCATATGACTGTCAGCTGATTTCTCAACAGAAACTATGCAGGCCTAAAGGGAGTGGCAAGAAATGTTCAAAGTGATGAATAGCAAGAACCTACAACCAAAAATACTCTACTCAGCAAAGCTATCATTTAGAAATGAAGGTCAGATAAAGAGCTTCACAGATAAGGAAAAGCTAAAGGAGCTCATAACCACTAAACCAGTATTATATGAAATGCTGAAGGGTATTCTTTAAGAAGCGAAGGAAGAAGAAAAAGGTAAAGATAAAAAATATGAACAACAAAGTGACAACCAATAAATATCTATCAACAAGTGAATCTAAAAATCAAATGAATAGACAATCTGATGGACAGAATAAACTGGTGAATGGAATAGAATCAGGGGCATGGAAATGGAACAGACTGATGATTCTCATAGGGAAAGGGGTGTGGGGGTGGGAAGATATTAGACAAAGATCTTATATGCATGTATGCATTACCTATGGACACAGACAATAGGGTGGCGAGGGCCTGGGGTGGGGTGGAACTGGGTGGAGGGGTGCTATGGGAGAAAAAAGAGGGACATCTGTAATAATCTCAACAATAAAGATTAATTTAAAAAAATGAAGGCCATCACAAGAGACAACAAAGGTTATTACATAATATTAAAAGGATCAATCCAACAAGAGGATATAATCCTGGTAAACATATATGCACCCAATATAGGAGCACCTAAATATATAAAAACACTGCTAGAGGATTTTAAAGGAGAGAGTGACAACAGTACAATCATAGTAGGGAACTTTAACAACCCACTGACTTCACTGGATAGATCTTCCAGACCAAAAATTAACAAGGGAACAGTGACTCTAAAGGAAACATTGGATCAGATGGATTTAATTGACATTTATAAAACATTTCACCCCAATGCAGCAGAATATGCATACTTCTCAAGTGCACATGGATCACTCACAAAGAAAGATCACATGTTAGGACACAAAACAAGTCTCTATAAGTTCAAGAAGACTGAAATCATATCATGCATCTTCTCAGATCACAGTGGAATGAAATTAGAAATCAACTACAGTAAAAATGCCCCAAAACATTCAAACACATGGAGGCTAAATAGCATGTTATTAAACAATGAATGTGTTACCAACGAGATCAAAAAAGAAATAAAAAACTTCCTGGAAACAAATTAAAATAAACACACAAAAACCCAAAATCTCTGGGACACAGCAAAAGCACTCCTAAGAGGTAAGTTCACAGCACTACAGGTCTACCTCAAAAATCAATAATAAACTATTTAATCCTACAACTTAAAGAACTACAAAGAGAACAACAAGAAAAGCCCAGAGTCAGTAGAAGGAAGGAAATAATAAAGATTAGAGCAGAAATAAATGACATAGAGACTAAAAAAACAATACAAAAATTCAATGAAATCAAGAGCTAGTTCTTTGAAAGGATAAACAAGATTGATGAACCATTAGCCAGGTTGGTACAATATTCGCAAATCAATAAACATGATACATCACATGAACAAATTGAAAGACAAAAATCACATGATTTTATCAATAGATGCAGAAAAAGCATTTGACAAAATCCAACACCCATTTAAATATATTCTATCTAATAAAAGAGAAACATGCAAATTGACCATAACCCTGACACCCTTCCCATTGGCTAATCAGCAAGATACATGCAAATTAACTGCCAACCAAGATGGCGGCTGGCAGCCAGGCAGCTGAAGTGAATAGGAGGCTTGCTTGCTCCAGTGAAGGAGGAAGCCAAAGTTCCCCGCCTGCCGCTGCCAGCCTCTGAGCTGCAACTCTAAGAAACAATGTTGCAAATATAGAAGCTAAACATTCCCCAGAAACCTGCTTTCAGCCAGCCAGGCTTCAGCCAGCAGGATCGCAGCAGTGTTACAATTATAGAACCCAAACAAACCCAGATCCCTGCTTTCAGCAGCTGAGGTCTCAGAGCTGGGGCCAAGCCTCAGAGCTAAAGCCGGCTCTCAGCTCCAGTGACAGCCATAGCAGGTAAATAAATCACAGAATACAAAAGAAAAAAGAAAAAAGAGAAAAAGGAGAGGTTGGGAGCCTCAGTTGCCCGCCAGCCTGAAAACAGCCATCATCCCCTCACCCAGACTGGCCAGGCACCCCAGTGGGGACCCCCAACCTGAAGGGGGTGCGATCAGCTGCAAACAGCCATCATCCCCTCTTCCAGGCTGGCGAGGCACCCCAGTGGGGACCCCCACCCTGAAGTAACAAGATGGCGGCTAATTTGCATACTGAAGGCAGGCGGCAGCAGGCAAGGTTGTCCGCGGTCCGGGACCCAGATCTGTGACCCTGCCGGGCGGGGGGCAGTGCTTGAGGCTGTCCGCAGTCCGGGACTGGATCTGTGACCCTGCTGGGCGGGGGGCAGTGCTTGAGGCTGTCCGCGGTCCGGGACCACATCTGTGACCCTGCTGGGTGGGGGGCAGTGCTTGAGGCTGTCCGCGGTCCGGGACTGGATCTGTGACCCTTCCCGGTGGGGCGACAGCTCGCACAGGGGTGGATCGGCCAGGGTTGGGCAGGGCAGGATGCCTGGCTTCCGCCCAGCCTCAGTCACTCTGGGCAGGTGAGCAGCGCAGAAAGCCTCTGGATAGGGGAGGCAGGCCGGCAGAGGGCAGCCTGTACTCCCCACATGGCGGTGGTAACAGCTGTGAGCACGCCAAGTGGAGCCTGAAGGATGAGCTGAAGTAGCGCCTGCAGGCCATCAGTGCCCAGGAGTGGCTGCGCAAGATCCGCCTCCTGGCCCAGAAGGTGCAGGATTGCAGGGACAGCCACCGTGGCGGGCCAGACTGAGGTCCTCCTGGCCACACCACAGGGGTTTGCGGATCTTCAAAGCCAGAGGCCTCCGGTGTGCACATCCCCCCCTGGCATGCGAACATCCCCCAGCACACTGTCACCCTCCCGCGCCTGCAACAGTTGCAAACCAAGGCGTGCACAAGTTCCCCCCGCCTCTCCACCGCACTTCCATCAACCCAGGATGCCTAACACCCCCACAGGATATGCACACATCCCCTCTGATGCGCTCATGTCCTTTGGAGAGTGTCTGGGTGTTCTGGGTGCTGAAGGTGGGTGCCTGTGAGATGACAGTGAGAGGGCGGAGTGGTGATGCCCTGTTCCCACGGAGGCCAGTGCAGCTACGAGATCACCTCTGGGGGGTTAATGCAGGTGCTGAGGCAGGAGCAGGTGCAGACAGACACACCTGGTGGGCGCGGGCGGCCCTCACTGAGGTGCCTTCGGTCAGCGTTCAAGATCAAGAACCCAGAGGCGGAGAGGAATTCCATCCTCTCAGTGAAACAGTGGGATAGTAGGGGCGACTGTAGAGGAGGAATGTGCATTTTGGGTGCCAGCACCCATGAGCGAAGGCTGCCCTGACTGAGCCTCGCTTGCTTGGGGCCTAGCGCACTCCTGCCAGGCAGCGGATGACAGGACGTGCTTTTCTGAATTAATGAGAGAAAACGTTGATTCTCCTGCTGCCCACGAAGGTGGAAAGTGAAGTGGGGAGGCATGTGGGGAGTGAGTGAGGTTCCCTGTCTTGGGGTTCCAAATCTGCTGTTGGTTTCTTTCACCGCTGACTAGAGATATACAGGGTGTCCCCACAAAATGTATACACACTTTGAATACCTACTAATTCCAATGGTTTTAAGCATAAGAAAGAAACAACAATGGAGCTGTTATCTGTTAAAAGTGTGGGCACAAACAGGTAGTTGGACATTCCCAGAGGGGTCTCAGATTGGAGAGGGTGAAGGCCAGACTGAGGGGCCCCGTCCCCCCACCCCCCCCCACCCCAGTGCACGAATTTCGTGCACCGAGCTACTAGTATATATAGTTGATTTCAGAGTGGAAGAGAGAGGGAGTGAGAGATAGAAACATCAATGATGAGAGAGAATCATTGGTTGGCTCCTCCTGTACACCCCTTACTGGGGATCAAGCCCACAAACCCGGGTATGTGCCCTTGACCAGAATCAAACCCAGGACCCTTCAGTCCGCAGGCCTACGCTTTATCCACTGAGCCAAACTGGCTAGAGCCCAACACCCATTTTGGAAAAACCCTCAGCAAAGTGTGAATAGAGGGAGCTTATCTCACATGATAAAGGTCATAAATGACAAACCTATAGTGAACAGCATACTCAACAGGCAAAAACTAAAACCATTTCCCCTAAGAAAAGGAACAAGACAGGGATGTCCGCTTTTACCACGCTTATTCAACATAGTACTGGAAGTCCTAGCCATGGTGATCAAACAAGAAGAAGAAATAAAAGACATCCAAATTGGAAAGGAGGAAGTAAAATTCTCATTATTTGCAAGTGATATGATATTGAACATAGAAAACCCTAAAAAAAATCCACCAAAAAACTACTATATTTAATAAGTGGATTTGGCAATGTAGGAGGATACAAAATCAACACCCCAAGATTGATAGCTTTTTTATACACCAATAATGAATTCTTAGAGAAACTAAAAAAAAAAAATCCCATTTTCCACTGCAACAAAAAAATTAAGGTACTTAGGAATAAACTTAACCAAGGAGGTAAAAGACCTGTTCTCAGAAAACAAAAGGATGTTGAAAAAAAAGATAGAAGATATAAACAAGTGGAAGAATATACTGCATACATGGATTGGTAGCATCAACATCATTAAAATGTCCATACTACCCAAGACAATCTACAGATTCAATGCAATCTCTATTAAAATACCAACAGCATACTTCACAGAGCTAGAACAAATACTCCAAAAATTAAATGGAATAAAAAAGCCTCCAAATAACTGCAGCAATCTTGAGAAAGAAAAACAAAGTTGGAAGAATCACAATACCAGATTTCAAGTTATACTACACAGCCACCATAATCAAAACAGCCTGGTACTGGCACAAGAGTGGGCATATAGACCAATGGAACAGAACAGAGACCCCAGAAATCGACCCAAGCCATTATACTCAATTAATATTTGACAAAGGAGGCAAGAGCATACAATGGAGTCAAGACCGTCTCTTCTGCACAGCAAAAGAAACCAAAAACAAAACGCAAGGGGAGCCCACTGTATGAGAGAACATATTTGGCAAAGATACATCAGAGACCTCCAACCACATAGGACTTTGGTGAAGGAGTTTCACTAGAATTTTTAAACCGACTTCTGTGGGCAATCTCTTTGCTCCCTTTCCCCCTCACAAAGCCCAGTGAGTGGGATAGAAGTTCTTGTAGATAAAGAAATCCTGGAAGTGGCAGGGCAGGTATTGGGCAACATTTCCCAGGAACAGCCCCAAACCTCTGAGAACTGCCAAGGTCTCAACCACCTGTTTTCCAGTAACCTGGAGAGATAGGGAGAGCCTCCATCAAATCAGATGATGGCAGACAGGGCTCTCAGCATCTCCCTGCACATCCTGTCCAACTGATCTTCCAATGGCCTTGGCTTGAGGACACACCTCCCTGTGCTTCTGGCCTTGGGCTCTGGACTCGATGTTGTGTTTTGTTTTGTAATCTGCAGAGAGGGTGGGGGACTCCTTGCTCTGCTGGGTGGGATTGCTGTGGCCACTGCTGTCTGATGAAAATGAGTCAACAGGAGTGGGAGGTCCTGGAGGCCTTGCAATGGGAAAGAATGGGAAGCCACAGGAGGATTCTAAACAAGGCACAACTCAGTCAGATTCATCTTCAAATCTCATTCCGGCTATTATGTGGGAAGCAGCCATTATTCTTGTGTGTTCATTTGCAGGTGAGGAAGGAAAGTAAGTAAGTAAATAAACAAACAGACTGACAGCTTTCCAGAGGCAGCAGCTCTTATATGTTCTTCTCTATAGTGGCTGTTCCTATATCATCATCATCTACCACCATGGGACTCCAGCCCAGTGCAAGGCATACAGTAGGGACTTACGAGGGACTCACTGAGTGGAATGGACACAAGTCTAAGTTGTTACCTTGCCCTCCGAAGTCAGCGTCCAGATCACAGAGAAGGTCAGTTTGTCAGTCATGGGATTGAGGCTGCACAGTTCCTCACACAATGCCCTGGGAAGCATGGGGATCACCTGCAAATAGAGAACAGACCTGTGAGCACCTTTCTCCAACCCACAGGAGTTTACACAGCTTTAGAAACATCCCAGACAGCAGAGTTTTGATGAACAGCTTGAGCTTCCAAGGAGAGCTGAAGATGGAGGCAGCTCTTTCCCCCAAAGACTATCAGAAAGACCACACTATCTGATACTTTTCCATGAGCTTCTAAAGTTAAATAGGAATGTGAAATGAAAGGTAAGAATTGGTAGCAGGGAAAAAAAATACATTAGAGCAATGAAAAACAACTACATTTTACTATATACTAAAACTGAAGCTTTTAGACTCTAAAGTTTAGAGTCAAGGATGACTTGTACTTTAGGATATAACTATTTCAGTTGAACTATATACTTAAAAACCCAAGGTCTTACTCTTTAAGTCTTTAATTCATTTTGAGTTTGTTTTTATGCGTAGTGTAAGTCAGGGGTCTTTTGCACGAGGCTATACAATTTGCCCAACTTTTATTGAAAGAGACTATCCTCCCCATTGTGTGTTCTTGGCACCCTTGTCAAAAATTAGTCTTACAGTTTTCAGTGTATAGGTCTTTCATCTCCTTAAATTTATTCCTAAGTATTTTATTGTTTTTGATGTTAAGGTAAGTGGGATTGCTTTCTTTATTTCTATATCACCTCACATCTGTTATGGTGGCTATTATAAAAAAGACAACAGATAGCAAATGTTGGCAAAGATGTAGAGGGAAGGAAACCCTTGTACATTGTTGGTGGGAATGTAAATTGATACAGCTGCTATGGAAAACAGTATGAAGGTTCCTCAAAAAATTAAAAATAGAACTACCATATGATCCAGCAATCCCACTTTTAGGTATATATTAGAAGGAAATGGAACCCGTACTTCTAAGAGATACCTGCATTCCTATGTTTGTGGAGAAGCACGGGACTTGGTTGGAATGTCTGTAAGGAGGATTCTCCGAAAGGTCGGGGGCCTCTGGGGGGACCTTGCCAAAGGCAGTAGCCCCTACCTTGACTTTTCCAAACAAGTCAGATCCCCCAGGTATTTTACTAAGGGATCTGTTTAGTCTTTTAGACTCAACCTTGTAGAAGCATGTGCCTTCTCAAGGATGCTTACCTTGTTGATTGTATCTAGAGGTTAATTTTAGTTCAAGCTGTTATGACAATAAAAGCCAAAGAAGGCAGGCGAACAGGGCTATTTGGTGGTGATAGCCAAGTAGTGCCTTAGCCCTCTCTTTCACAGAAAAGTGTGTCAGAGCAATCCGCTCACCCATCGCTCAGGGTCTGCCGGTCAGCCCCAGCACATGTTCATTACAATATTATTCATAATAGCCAAGACATGGAAACAACCCAAGTGTCCACTGGTGAATGAATAGATTAAAATATGTGATATACGTGTGTGTGTGTGTGTGTGTGTGTCACAAATGAATGGCTAAAAAATGTAAACTACACACACACACACACATACTCAGGAATATTATTTGGCTGTTGGAAGGAAATCCTGCCATTTGTGACAACATGGATGAACTTGGAGGGCATAATGCTAAATGAAATAAGCCAGACAGAGAAATAAAATACTGTATGGTATCATATATATGTTAAATCTTAAAAAAAAAAAAAGCCCATTTCATAGAAACAGAAGCAGAGAGTAGAATGGTGGTTGCCAGGGGCTGGAGATGGGGGGTTGGTGGGTAAGATGGGAATAGAGAGATGCTGGTCAAAGGTTACATACTTTTAGTTATAAGATGAATACATTCTGAGGATCTAAGGTACAGCATGGTGACTACAGTAACTAATAAGATACTGTATACTTGAAATTTGCTGAAAGCAGATCTTTTTTTTTTGAGAGATCTTAAGTGTCCTCTCACCATATACACAAAAAAGAGTTAATTACATGAGGTGATAGATGTCTTAATTATCTTGACTTGGGCAATCATTTCATAATGTATATGTATATGAAATCATAACACTGTACACTTTAAATACATACAATTACATTTGTCAATGATTCTTCAATAAAGCTGGGGACAATACAAAGAATCTAAGGACTGAGTATAACAGAATTTCATCCAAGTAAAATTGCTGAATCAATGCTTTAGTAATTGAAAATAACACAACTGATCAAATCACAGGTTGGAACATTAATAGATATTCCAATGAAATATCCCTGAAAGGTTCTTTTTTTTCTTTTTCTGTTTTGTTCATCAGTGTATTTTGTTCATTGGATTCCACGTATAAGTAAGATCATGTGATACTTGTCTTTCTTTGACTGGCTTATCCTGAAAGATTCTTAAGTACAGGTTCTCTAGATGAACATTGTAGTCTACTAGTCACTCATTTTGCAGTGTGGTAAGCCCAAATTATTTCTTCCCTTTACTGATCTTTCTATCCCTTAACTGATACAATGGTATACCCTCTTTAATTAAAAAATCGATCTCTTCAACTGACTTACAGCTATTCTAGAATATTACTTATTTTCTCTAAAATTCCAGAGATGATTTGAATATCTCTACCCGGATTTCCTAGAGATATTTCAAACTCTCTCCCTCCTTCCTTTGAATCTATTCCTTTTCCCAGTTTTCTGGAACAATGGCATTACCATGCACCCCATCACCCAAACTAAAAACAGAGCATCAATGACCATTTGTTCAACACACTGCAGACCTACTTGATTTGCAGCGAAGTACAGGTAACATGCTACCCTGTGTGAAGTAACTGGAGTGACAGTAAGAGGGGCAACTATGCACTAGTTGATGTAAAGTTAGCTAGTTAAGTTTCTATGTCAGCAAAGGCAAAACAAACCCCAGGGTTTTCTTATTCTGTGTAAAGTGTCTGTACTTGTACCATTTCAGTACAGTAAATAACCTTGATATGGAAAAGTACATTCTAGAACTCACAGCCCACACCAGTAACAACTACTTATTCTAAAGGATGCCATATCTTCTTAATGCCTATGTACAATCTAATGACCACCTGCAAATGTCTGGTAACCGCTTTTATAAGATAACCACTTTTGAAATTTTTTCTCATCATTACTTTTATACCATCTGTTCAGATAACACTATATTTTCTTTAACTTACTAGTATTTAATGAATATTAAAATGTAATCTAAATTTTTTTCTTGTATGTATCAAGTGTTTTACAAAGTAATACATTTTACTTGCATAAACATATTGAACAAAATGGAGAAAGTTTCAGTACTATATTGTGCCATGATTGAATTGTAAAGATTTTACATAATTTCAGCCTTTGGATTATGCTATGGACTGAATTGTGTCTCCCATCCCCAATTTCATGTTGAAGCCCTAACCCTCAATTTGACTGTATTTGGAGGTGAGGTCTTTAGGAGGTAACCAAGGTTAAATAAGGTCTTAAGGGTGGGTCCCTGATCCTGTAGAAAGAGATAAACTCCCCCCCTGCCCTGCACATACACAAAAGGCCAAGTAGGACACTGAGCATGGACCCCCTCTGTAATGTCATTGCAACTTCGTTGTAAATCTAAAATTATTTCAAAATAAAAGAGTTTATTAAAAAGAAAGCCAGGAAGAGTCCACAGTAGGAACCAAATTGGCTGACACCTTCTTCTGGGACTTCTAGCATCTGGAGCTATGAAAAAATAAATGTGAGTTGTTTAAGTCCCCTCTTTGATATTTTGTATGACAGGCCAAATCGAGTTTGTTGGGGTGGATTCTTCTTTGGGCTGCATTATCAGATAATTATACCAACTGTATTTGGTAGCAGGCTGCTCACCCTACTAGTTAGGATTTCTTCTAAGTGTACAAGGCAGTATCTGATTGTGTGAGGCGAACGTGATAACCACTACACTACGGAAACGCAGCAGTATCTGATTGTGAATCACAAAACTGAGTATCTGAGAATGTAGCACAACTCCTGACTTCATGTATTAGTGCTTGTCAACAGAAAGTTATTGCAACTAAATGCAATGTGGTACTCTGGACTGGACCTTGGAACAGAAAGAAGGCAATAGTGCAAAAACTGGTGAAATCCAAATACAGTATGTGTTTTCATTAATAGTAATGTTCTGATGTCAGCTTTTTACTTATAGCAAACGTACATGGTACTGTGAAGATATTAACCAGATGTTAGGTAACACTATATATCGGAGTTTGGGGTTAAGATTGTATTTGCAAATTGTCTGAAAATCATTAACCAATAGCGTGATGTCCAGGTTCATCATCGGCACAATGCAGGAAAAAAGAGCAAAGATAGACTTGAGGTTTAATCCTGTACAAGTTGGGCAAGCTAGTCTAGTTCTCTGAGTCTCAGTTTTCTTATTAGTAAAACAATATTGAAGGTGCCCAATAAAAGTCAACTCCCTGGCCATCCCACGGTCTTCTGGGTCTTTGGTCACATAGCTCAGCCTTCCTCCAGTCTTTGCCCCAGTAAGGTCTTTAGGAGGTAACCAAGGTTAAATAAGGTCTTAAGGGTGGGTCCCTCACACCCCAATCAGAGCCACACTGACTTGCTCACTGTACACCCCTTCACCTGCCAGGCCTACTCACTGCTCTAGTTCTTGTTCCCTCTTTCTGGAATACCTGTATGGATATTTGGCATCTGGCCAACTTTTGCATATCCTTTAAGATTCAACTCATCACCATTTCTAAAAAGATTATACAGATTCCCCCAGGTGGAGTGTGGACTATGTTCTGTGTACTCCCCCACCCCACCCCCATTCTTTCAAAAAGGACTAGAGGCAGTCCTGAATGTCTGTCACTTACTCCATCCTTCCTGCTCTTCCACAGTGCTTCTGTAGCCCTTAACACACTCATCCTAATTGCTTCTTTATGTGCCTCTCCCCTCTACTAGAACATGCAATCTTTAGAAATGAAGACCAGCTCCAGCTCCTGTTCCCATCTCTCTTTCCAGCACCCGGCACACAGCAGGCACTTCTGGTTGAATGAATGAATGACTTTTGCTCGGGAAATGAATCACCTGTTTTTTTCTATGTTTACTGTTTACTGCATCAGAGAAGAATCTTATGAAATACATGGCAGACTTCTACTTAAACATCTTTACAAAAGATTTTCACAGGCAGGTAGTAGTTTAAGTATAAGATAAGCTGTTTTGGCTACTCTCCCCTAAAAACAATGGGCACGCACAGGGGCTGCCCTGGTTATAGACAAGCACTGCTTGGTCTCCTGTATCTTATACAGAAGATGACATTTTAACATTCACACTGCAATGTGCTGCCAAAGAACCTAAGTGCTCAGGAAGAAGTTAAACATCAAAACTTTTCATGTAGTATAATTATCTTTAAATTTTAAAGAGTATTCCTTTTAATAAAATTTCTTAGGGCAGAATTCAGATGGAATTCAGAGAAAACAGTCTTTATGTTCACATAGTTTTGTAAATAAATGGTTATTTCTATGTCTTTGAAAGGAAAATGAGTAAACCACAATCACATCTGTGGTTTGGCATGTCATGCTTTTCATAAATTGGGCCTGACTTCTGCTGAGGTCACTGGGAATGTGCTCTATGACATGAGGCACATGTATCAAGAACAGAGCACAGCAGGGATCCCCCTGGGAGATGGGGCTGGGGAGACTGGCAGCTGCTCCTGATGAGCTGCTTTAAATACAATCCTGTTATTTCAGGGAAGACCTGCCCGGACAACAGCACAGTGCCCCATGCACATTCATCGGCTGCGTGAAATCTGCCCTGGTACCTGGAAAGACTCCAAGGCAGGGGTGGTACATGCAGAACACGATGTGTAACTAGAAAGAGAAGAAAGGTCTCTGCAGGAGTTGAGAAACTGCTAGTTGTCATTAGCATCGTGCAGATGCTTATGCATCCCTGAGATTGTCCGCAGTTGAGTCCTGCCTGTCCTCATTAGCTTCACTACTCAGTATGGACCACGTGGCTATTTCTTTCAAAGTTCTCAAACTTGCTCACTTTCACTGTCCCAAGTCTACAGACCCACAGTTAAGCTTATAATCTGCCTTTCCTGCTTCTGCCATTCACAGCTGAGTGGTGAGGGAGGAAATCACTGGACCGTGTCAGGTGCACACCACTGAACCAGCCTTAGCTCCCACCCAGTGGAGGCTGGCAGTCTTTCACTTACATTGCTTAGTTCCTTCCTCTATGCCCCTCAGGCTCTATCCCAAAACTTCATTACGCACCTCAAACCTCCTGCCCAACTGCCTTCTGCCTCATTCTCAGCAGAAAACCTCAACTCTTCTTCACAGAGAAGGTGAGCACGTCAGACTCACCTGTTCCCAAGCATCCTTCCAGCTCTTTCCTTCACCAGTTTCTCCAGACTCCACCCCCTCTAACTTCACCTAAGTGCCTCAGTTCCCTGACACCTCACAAGCGTCCTCCTTGTCTAAAACCTGGCCTCTGTCTGGGCGTTTGATCCACCCCTCCCACCAACGCTCTTCTCAATCAGGTACCTGCTCTGCTGGTGTCATATCTTTCCTACAGACCATATACAAGGCCAATTTTAGCAACAATAGACAACACTGACCTCCTCCGTCTAGCTCTCCCCCTCCCTGAGTCCTCCCTTCACTTCTCAAAACAGTTTCGCTTCCTGTTTTCATTTCCAGCTTCCTTTCACATCTCAAGGCAATATGACATTTTAAAATTGCAAAAATTATATGTTCATTGTAGAAATTTTAGGTGACAACAAACCAAAACATGAGAACACAAAAATTCTGAGGCCCCATGCCTTAGAGAGTAAACAATGGTTACATGTTGGTACAGAACTTTTGTCTTTTTTCAGTGCACACATAAACAACTATATGTCAGGTAAAATATCACATATTATAGGTCTATGTATATTTTGAAACACAGAACTAGTGAACACTCAGACGCTCCTCTGTATTGGTCTTTATGGGTCTCTTCTCCTTCCCAGGCTCCCTCAACCCTGGTGCTCCTCTCCCTCTCGGGGCTTTGCTTTCCATTCTCTCTCTGCACATTCTCCCCAAGGAGCCCCTTCACCCCTGGGTGTGCATGACCACTGATACGTGAGTCCCACCTATATCCCCATCTCTAGCCCTGCCTTCCTCTCCTGGTAGCTCCAAACCCCTCTATTACACTGCCCTTTGCACACCCTGATTTGGACATTCCATGCCCACTTCAACTTTACATTTAGAAGGCAAAGGTCAGCATTTTCATCCCTTCACTTGTTCCTGTGTCTATATTTTCTTTCTCAGTTTAGAGCAGCACCTTATCCCAGTTAAATAAGCAAGCAAACAACACACACACACACACACACACACACACACACACACACACCCCACAACTAGGTATTACCTCGTGATTCCTCCACTCTCCTCTTCCCGCTATATCCCACCAGTATTCAGGTCTGGTAGGTCTGACCTTCTAAATCTCTCTCAAATGAGTCTTTCCCTCTCCATCTCCACTGGTAAAGTGTTGACACCTTTGTCTCTCTTGGGATATTTTCCAACAGTCTCCTAACCGAGCGGCAGAGTTCTGGAGTAGAAATTATTCTGGATAAGATTTCTTTATTAGTCTCCAGATTTCTACATCTTCTTAATAAACTCCACCCAATGATAATCTGCAATCCCACTTCTATTAGGGTACATTGCTTTTACCTTCCCCGACAGTTGATGAGCTAAATTCAGTAATTTGATTTTTTTTATTCATCCTGTTAATAAAGGAGGGCTCTGAGAAGTCTGCGAGCAAGCCTGGTCATGGCCCAGGTCACGTGTGGCCTAGGGCTCTCCAAGAGCAATGGGTACAACACTGGTATCCCTCCTCTAAGGAGCCAGCAAAGTCAGTGGAAGCTGAACTTTCCCATCTGCCTCACCCCACTCTTAGTTGTGTGAGATGGATTGCTAGATTGGGAGGGGAGGCAATTTGGAGGCAAATGTGAAACATTCTGTGCTCAGGATGTCCATTTTAGCCACAGGCTGCAGACATCTATTGCTCTACTTTTCCTGGGCTCCAGCTGGACGCCAGCACATCAGTAGACTCTATGATTCTGTGGAGGGTCACTCAAAGTCTCCAGGGGTCACAACTGAGGGAAAGGGATCTGGTACTGATAACTGTAGCCTCACTGTTCTTCAACCACATGGTTGCTAAGGGGATTGCCTATCTTAATCAAAAAAGATCATGTCACTTCCCTGCTTGCCCTCAAAATGAAGCCCAAGCTCTTTAGCCCACCATTCCAGGCTTCATCTCTTGGCACCCCCTGCAACATACACCCCAGCAATTCTAAACTACATACTGTTCCCTGAAAAGTTCCATGCTTTTCCTAGCCTCGGTCTAGAATGCCCTCTCTATACACTTTTGTCTACCTAGAAATTTTCTACTCATAATTTGAAGCACTGCTCAAAAAATCAATAGCTTTATAATACCTTCTTGGCTGTTATGGAAGCTCCTCTTACC
The DNA here is from genome assembly GCF_014108235.1 of Myotis myotis. Taxonomy (NCBI): domain Eukaryota; kingdom Metazoa; phylum Chordata; class Mammalia; order Chiroptera; family Vespertilionidae; genus Myotis; species Myotis myotis. Next base: position 31,716,638 of record NW_023416390.1, on the reverse strand, counting down.
ACTAACCAGGGCAAATAAAACCTCTCTTCTCTATAGTACTTCCTCACCTTGGGAGTACAGGTAGCCCAGTGCATTGTAACTGTTTGTTACATGCCCGCCTCCTCGGACTTCCCAGGGTAAGATCAGCATCTCTGCCATTTTCATAAGCCTGGCACCTGGCACACACTGGAACTTGATAAATGCTAACTGGATAAAGACTAGTAGCACCTCAGGCAGCAGGAAAGGAAAGGGGATTAAAGGGTGCTAAATCTTCTTAAGCATGTTTCAGAGTCAGGATCAAAGTTGGGTCAGGGCAGAGCTTAAAAGCTGGTCATGGATAAAAAGGGACAGTGAAGATAGGATACCGACTTTCTAAGCATTCTGGACTAGAGCTTAAGAGAGCTGAGAGAAATTGATCATTTAGGTAAATACACCACTGCCCAAGGCAGCTGGGTGGGGGTACCAACAAGACTATAAAATCTTATATTAGCCTCAGAGAGCAGAAACATCTGCGAAAGCCACAGCGGGTAGGCTGGCCAAGTTCAGCAACGGGTTAGCCAGGACAGCCCTGTGACCAACAGAAAGGGCCACAGAGGGGAAGAATCAATCAGCTAGGCAAGGAGGAACAGGAGGTGACTAGCAGTGACAAGGGGCTACAATAGCTGAAGGAAGCCAGCTGTCAACAACTGGGTTGCCCAGAACTGGGAGGAGCTGTAGAGGCCTCTTCTGTCCCCCTCGGCTCAGGCCACTGCTGGCTCCCAAACTTCCCTCACACCTTCAGTGCCCACTGGCTGTCTGAGCCTGAGAACGTGGTGAATTTTCTCCTGAGGACTTCGAGGTTTTAACAATGAGGTGCACTCAGCTAGCTCCCAACTCGCACACATAAACAACTTAAAGGACAGAGATAATTCACTTGCCAACCAACATCTCTGTTTAAAGAATTTTCTTTTTCACATCAACACTTCCTTGAATTTCGAATTTGATCAACTCTGTGTTGCACAGTTTGACATTAACAAAACATCAACATTCTGACAACCTGCTGGGGTCAGAAAGGAACATCTTAAAACTCTTTGGACTCCACATTAAGACATGCTTCCAATCCCAATCTTTGATCTCTATTATAAAGCAGTACCAATAAAATATCGTAGAGATTTATGGGCGAACTTTCATTTGAGCTGTTTCACACCTAAAATAACACAAGTGCTTGGGCCAATAGGCAGAAATTTTTGGTTTAGGTTTCAACTGTTTAGGTTTTCTTTTACTTTTAAAACTCAATTCACTTATTTAAAAGAATTACCTTAAATTTTACAATTACATTATATTTCTCTCTCAGAGAAGACAGTGGGAAACATTAACTGGGTAGATGGCATGTCCTTCTGAGAAGGACAGTCCCAAGTTAGGGCAAATAGTCCCTAGCCTAACAGATATCTTTTGTTTAAAAAAAAAAAAAAGGTGTTATATCTTTTGTTAAAAAAGAAAAAAAGGTGTTTTTTCAAGGGATTTAAATGGACGATATTTAAATTTATCTTTCCTCCTGAGTAAACCCTAGTGTTAACAAGAATAACTTATTTCTGTGAATAACGTCCCAACAAAAAGAATTTAATTTAGAAGGCAGTAGGACAGTATTTGGACCCAGATCTGCTGCCCTGCATGCTGCACCCTCAAGCTTAGATTGCTCACTCACAGGTCAGTAGCATTGAATGAACACAATTAGTGCCACATTCCCTCTAGGTGGGAAAATAACTGGCACCCCCGCCCCCACCACACATATTTCCTCCCCCATCTGATGGAGTTGGGACAATGATTCTTCCAAGTGAGAGAGCAGAGGATCTGAGGAGGAGGAACGCAGCTCATCCAGCTTTTAAGACGACCTTTATAGGCAAAGTAAAGTGAAAACAGCAGAAGAGTTCCTGGACACAGTCCTTTAAGAAACAAAAACGAGTAGGAAGAAAGGTCAGAGTTGTGGTTCCAAGGAATCCGGAGGCACAGCTGCTGCTGTCCAAGGTTGTAGGCCGGCGCCACTGGCTCCTGCCAAGCTGGGGCAGTGCCGGCAGGCGGCAGGAGCCCGCAGCCATTCAGAGGCATGATGGCCCTTCCTCCACCCAGCTCCTGCTTTCAGAGCTTAGGAGCAGAGTCCCAACAATAAATTCTAGAACTGTGACAATCAGGAAATAAAAGAGAACAGAAAACATGCTTAGTTATTTGACCCAATTTTGTTTCATCATTTTCTAATTTTGAAACAAAATTCCTGGTTACAAAAAGAGAATGTAACAGTTAGATAAGAGAAAGACACCTGCTTAGAAGAACCTCACATTGTGACAAAAATTCCTAAATATTTGAATTTGAAGATCACAGTTAAACTTTTCTATGTGGGGAGAACATTTCTTTTATGCACTTTTATGTGGTGTGTAAAGAGATTGCTACTTTTATTTCTCTTTCCATCATAACATTATAGTTTTGTAGATAAAAGTGATTTTGAAGTCTCATCTCCCTTCCCTAAGAGGTCCTGCATTTTCGGGCAGGGGATGTGGATGAGACGTCTCCAACCTGAGGCTATAGTAAATGTCCATGCATTGCTAGCACGCGGCTGGGGCACTCAAAGTCAAATGACATTAGGTTTATTGAACGTGGCAGAGGTATGTTTGAAAGTCCATCTTCCACTTGTCACAGATGATGCCCATTAGGGCTGAGGTGGGGATGGCCCAATCCTGTGCACCAGAGCAGAGCTACATGAGGTCTTGGGTCTGAGGAAATCATGGGAACTTTCCATGATGGTTGAATTGAAGCAACAGAAGTCCTGGCAGAAGTGGGCTCCACAGCAAAGACAGAGAGGCTGAGAAACCCCTGATACAGTTGACGTCTCCATTTGTAGGAAGCCTTGGTTTCAGACTTGAAAGGAAGTACAGTCATCCCTTAGAATCCATGGAGGACAGGTTTCAGGACAATCCCCACAGATACTAAAATCCGAAAATGCTCAAATCCCTTATATAAAATGGTGTATGTAGCATTTGCATAGAACCCATGCACAACCTTTAACTCGTTTCTAGATTACTTATAATCCCTAATACAATGTAAATGCTATGTAAATAGTTGTTATACTGTATTGTTTGGGGAATAACAAGAAAAAAAGTCTGTACATGTTTAGTACAGATGTAACCATCACATGGCTAACTACATAGTACATGTCAGCAACAACATAACTGTTTTTCCCCCTGAATGTTTTAAATATGTAGTTGGTTGGATCCAAGGATACAAAATCAGTGGATACAGAGGGCTGACTGTATACTATAATAGCTGGGTAGTCTTACAAGCCTTGGGTTCCAGGGTAATTATACATTTGGGATATGGGCACAGATGGTATATCCTTGGCAATAGTGTGATGGGGAGGGGTGGGTATGGAGGTGGTGCCACAGGGCCATCTACAAGCACGGACATGAAGTAATCAGGAACAATTTCCAGAACCCAGGAGAACACTGGCTTCTAAAAAGATGCACTACCACAGTTAGCAGTGTCAGGATGATACTCATACTTTCTTATGGCCAGGGACCAGGCATAACAAGAGCAGGTGGTCTGATTCCTAGGACCCTAGGAGTGGGACATCTCTAGGATTAGCAGCACATGGATCTCTGGTGGCCTGCTCTGCCTGGGTCTAGACAGCATGTCCATAAAAGGCCACCCCATTCTGGGGAACAGCAGGAAAAATGTATAGGAATACACATTTTTCAAGCCATAGTTTTAAAGGGGTGATAATAAAGAGAGAGGTCAGCAATAACTAAGAGAAGGGGAATGCTGTCCTACAGACATGTCTTAATGCTTGTGCCAAGATGTTCATAAAGATCAGAGCTTTCTAGGGCCTCTTCGGAACCCCTATGTAGGTGGTTTTCTCAAACCTATAGTTACCCATCTAAATACTTCTATCTGGGGTAGGCAGCACAGTGAATTTCCCCAGAAGTTAGAGAGGTGGTAGCCAGAACACAGTGGCCTACCAGGATACGCTGCTTTTGGGGGCAGTGCTTATAGCCTGGCTTTTCCTTTTGCCAGCTGTGTAGGCACACAGGTGTGCTGGCAATGGGAGCTGAAAATCAGATTAGGCAGTGGAGGGAGACTGGGCTGTTGTATCCTCTCCCTAGGTAAAAGGTTCCCAACTCCCATGTACATGTGAGTGGGTGGATGGTGGGGATATACCTCTCACCTTAGTGTATTCATAGAGCAAACACACCAGAAGTCATGTCCTGAGGGCATGGGAGGAGGGAAAGGTCAAGCTAGTATTGGTACCAATCTAAAACTGGACCATAGCATTTAAGGAAGCTAAGAAAGTGAAAGTCGTGATATAACCAAATAAGCGGATGAATGGAGAAAAGAACCTGGAAGAATTCATGAGCTTTAGTAAGGGGGTAGAAATAACTCACATATGGTCTTTTATTCATCACCGTCCCCAGGACCAAGAGCAGTGCCGGGAAGACACTGGTGCCCATTGAATACTTGTTAAAGGAGGCCTATAGACTCAGTGCCTCATCAGGAATGGCAGAATCAAGACTAGGCAGATGGTATGTATATCCTTGGCTCCCTTTGCTTTTCCATCTCTGAGAATCCAGGGTATCTTGTAAAGGGCAGGGCAGGAGCAGATGAGCTCCACCCTTTAGAACAGGAGTCAAAACACCCTGGGAGGTGTGGCTCAGTTGGTTGAGTCCAGTGCAACAAAGGTTGCCAGTTTAAATCCCAGTCAAGGCACATGCCCGGGTTGCAGGCTCAATCCTGGTAGGATGCCTTCCTCTCTCTCTAAAAATCAATTTTAAAATCTATTTAAAAAATACGAAAAACTTTTTCTTAAAAGGCTAGTAGTAAACTTTCATTCCATTCTTCTATAGTATAACCATTTAATAGATATTACATAAGTGAATGGGTGTGACTGTTTTACAATAAAAGTTTATAAAAATGGTGGCTGCTGTGGCTGAGTTTGCTGAGCCCTGCTTTGTTTGGAATGATAGTTTGCAAGCAGTTATTTTTCCTCATTTCTTGCTGAAGCTGACTATTTGTCTGCATTACTTACGTGGCAGCGCCTGTATGAAGGCTGGAGATGAATACCTGTGTTTTGCCTTCCTATCTCTTTAATTTAGTTCCTCTTGAACATATAAGGGCCTAACAGGAAAACATGCAATAATAGAGGACAAGTATTTTTCAGGGAAAACTTTTCTTTTTAGACCTTATTAGATGTGAGAAAAGATGTTCAGACAAGGTTGCTGTTCCTCAGGAATTTTTTGTTTAAAAAGAAATAAAAAAAAATTTAAAGAAGGGAAGAAGACTAAATAGAAGCACATTTTTCAATCCAAGAAACTAGAGACTGATTTTTACCTTCTGAACCAAGTAGACACTCGTAGCTCTCTGAGCAGCCACTTGATCCAATTCGGAGCCCTCAGAGACAAAGTAACTGACGTCGGCGATGTGAACTCCCACTTCATAGGTGTTGCCTGTAAAGGCACAAGAAGGTCCATCAGCCTGGTCTGGAAGGCAAGAGCAATCCCTCCCGGAAACTCTTCCCAAGAACACATGTCACTCTCAGAGGCCACTGGGGACCCTTTCCAGTGTCGATGGGCACTTCACCTACTCCCATAACTTCACTGTTGTTGCTTGATGAGATTTTTATCCTGAACAAACATTAACCATTTTCACAATATGTTTCCCACTTCTTTCTTTTTTTAAAAAACATTTTTACTAATTTCAGAGAGGAAAGGGGATGGAGAGAGAGATGGAAACATCAATGATGAGAGAATCATTGATCAGCTGCCTCCTGCATGTCCCATACTGGGAATCAAGTCCGCAACCCAGGCATATGCTCTGACCAGGAACTGAACTGTGACCTCCTGGTTCATAGTTAAACACTCAACCACTGAGCCATGACAGCTGGGTGTGTTTCCCATTTCTAAAGGCTTCTTGTCTTTGACAAAACATCAGTAGACTTGCAAAGGAAGATTCATTTTAAATGATAAACAAGTCCTTTCAGGTCAGTAGACGCAAGTTGGTCCCCAAATCCTACAGACGTTGCCTCTGAAAGCTCTGCCGTCCTGTCCATCTGACAAGAGCCTGCTTTCAGTCCCACAGCTGGCCTTCCTCCCTTGACGCAGGCAGCCTCTTACCCAACCTTCCATACTGTTTCTAGTCATCTTCATAACCATGGATCTGGTGATGCCACTCCCTAGCCTGCTACTCTTGTTCTTGCATGGTCTCACCCAATCTACCACACCAGCCTTATGACCTTAACCTCCACCCGCTCTATACGCAGCTGTCACGGCAAATTTCTTCCCACTCCCAGAACTTGTCTTACTCCATCCCACTCAGATGCTGGCTTGGCTTGTGCTTTTTCTTACACTTGAGATAACTCAACAGGACTTGCCTATCAAGATCCTTCTTACCTTATAAGGGCTAACTGAAGAGTATCCCAGAACAAGAGATTCTCTGCCCTGTTTCCTCCAGCTGCACTGTTAAAACACCCAACCCATAACCGAAGATGCTTGCCATGACCGTTCTTCAGAGGTCTCATCTCTACCAGATATCACAGCATATCTGCACTGGTTTACTCCAATGTCTGTCTCTCTCCCTATAGTGTAAGCTCCGGAAAGGAAGGGCATTTGGTGTAAAGTTCACTGTTGTAGGCCCAGTGCCTAGAAGAATGCCTGACACACAGTAGGCACTCAGCAATACCTGTTGAGTGAATAAATCAATAATTGGTTTGCTAGTTGCTTTTTCCCTCTGGCAAAAGACCCTACTTGTTTTCCTTTTAGAACTGCCCTTTTCCTTACTGGTGGAGCTGTTTTCAACAGGCACTGCCTTCCCAATCAGTTCCACCAGAGATGGTCAGATGATTCAGGCCAATGGAATTGCATCTAAAGCTGCGCTGGGGACCAGTGAGGTTATGCATTTAAGATTTACTCTTGAAAATCCTATAAATCATCTATCAAATGTAGTATATGTAATTACACATACACACACACTTCCATATATATATGAAAATGCACAAAATGAACAGAATATGAAAAAGAGCACACATGTAAAATAAATGTGTAGAAGTGTGCAGACAGAAGTATACTAATGATATGAGCACAAAAGTGAATGTTTAAATTTAAACATATACTTGATGTAATTCTATTATACCTCATCCCTGTTCACAGTTGCTGGTTTAGGCATAGGTATATGACTCAAGTAGATCTATTCTGAGTCTGTTTTCAGGGACTGAATTTGGACTTCAGGAAAAAGTGTCTCTCTCAGAATCCAGAGACAGTAAGGTCCATTGTTAAGTCCGGAATTGCCAAGGAAATTTCTTTGTCACATAATCATGCCAATATAGTAAATAAGAGGTCTAAGAAATAAAGGGAGAAATCATGATGACCTCATTTGAACTCCAGGATCCAGCTGAACTAGCAACTAGACTACCTGTGGACTTGGCAATTCATGAGTACTTCAGTCATGGCGACCTCACTGACATAATCCTGACTTGAGTTCTCTACTGTGTGAGGTCACAGTGAGAAGACCACTATCTATGAAATAGGAAGCAGACCCTCATAGACACTAAATGTGTTGGCACTTGGATCTTGGACTTCCCAGCCTCCAGAACTGTAAGAAATAAATGTTTGTTGTTTAAAAGCCCCCAAAAAGAAAGAATCCTGATTGATACCCAAGTTGACTTAGAAGAGTTTGCTAACATATCACAAACTTGCTTCTCTGTTACCTGGATAAGGTCTCACACAAGTATCTGAAAATCTTATAGCTATTTATTGTCCTCCTGTTCCTTCTTCACTGGGGGATGATTCTTCCCTCAGTTTTTAAAATGGAAAAACATTTAAACATGGGGTAGTTAAGGGGTTTAGGGGAGGAAAAGCATTCTTCACTCAGAGACCATCCTCCTACTGAACATTCACTGGGTTTTCCTGCCCAGTCCTTTAACATTAATGCATTAGAGAAAACCTAAGTCCACCTAAGAGATCCTGGCTGCTATGGGATAACAGACCAATTTCCCACAGAGGAGAAAGGACTGTCTGGAAAGCTGAGAGAAACCAGTGTGGCTCAAAGTTCAGCTGCCTCATTCTGAGAGCCATGCAGCTGTGTTGTTGGGTCATGGGGAACAGCGAAACCTGCCCTGCGATGATCGAGGAACTCAACCCCAAGAGAATGTGGCCAAGAGTCTCAGACAGCTCAACTTCCAATTTTGATATTACAAGTATCTAAAACCAACACTTGAAGAAGGTAAAACAAAGTGTCTTCTTTTGAAGTGAGAATGATAATATATTGGCCTAACAGGTAAATATTGACTAAAGGAAAACAGAGAGGATTATTACATCATGATATAAACCATAATCTTCAATTCAGTCTGTGTGTTGTTACTACACATGAACTTTCTGTCCTTAGTCAAAATTGACAAACTGACAAAGAGTTCATTACAGGAGATAAAATATGAAGGAGGCCAATCAAAACATATTTGAGAGGCTTAAATTTCACTCAGAATTCCCAGCAGAGCCTCTAAAACCAGTAAAGAGAAGCTCTTGTATTCTCTCCTTTGGACATTTTTAATGGAAACCCTAAGTAAATATTTTATTACATATATTTACATAATGTGAACTTGCAGAACTCTTGAGGTAGTTGTACTGTAGTTTTTATTCTATGAAAGAGAAAATATAAATGCAAACGATTATATGCTGCTAAAACACTTAGGACAAATTTTGATGTTTTAAAAAATACTGTCTTCCATATAAAAGTATTCTTTAAATTTTTTCTTTACATTAAAACATTTTCATCTCCTGGGGCTAAGATGAGTACTGTGAATTCTGAAGAGCTGTGGAAGGAGAGGGAGGAAGAGTCCCCAGGTCAGCCATGCCTGGCAAACTCTGCACAGGGCCCATAGACTTAAGTGAATACAAATGCTCCTCTGAGTGAACCTGAGAAGATATCATAACTGCTTCATCTAATTAAAACACTAATAAAACCTAAAGCAGGGGCTTAAGAACCATCTTCTATACCAGTCTTTCAGCCATTCAGCTGTTCCCCCCGTGTGCCTGCCAGGTGGCCCCTGACACAGTCTCAAGCGGGTGGAGCTCACATTTTGAAGCCACTGCTCCATTTCTGAAGAGCTTTGGTCATGAGAAACCACTTCCTTACACAGATGCATGACACTCAGAAATAGAGCCCTAGTTTATTTCAGCACTGGACCTCTGTAAGAGGTAATCCCTCCATTAGAGGAGCTCACAACCTAAGGTGGTTGGCAGATATACCAATGTGGTGACAATATAATGTTACTAATGCTATGAAAGAGGGCAGTTACAAAACCTTACTGCATGGGAGCAAGTTGAGCTGAAATCTGTTTTTACTTCAATGAGAACATGTCTAGTGTTTTATAATTTATAACAACATAAATGAAATGCTGACACTGATGATCACAAAAATGATAACAAGGACAGCAGCAGTGACCATTTGTTTAATGTCTCCTTTGTGCCAGGGTCTCGACACACATTAATGTAGCTTTGGCAATAGCCATGTAAACCATATTTCACAGATGGATCATCTGAGGCTGAGAGAGGTCCCAAGTCACTTGTCCAGGTTTACCTGGCTGGTAAGTAATAAAGCTGAATTCAAATTTAGAGCCTTTCCTCCTTTTATTACCACCCCTCAACCCCGCCAATGTCACCATAACTTTAGGACATGATTCAACCCAATTTTTCGTCTCAGTGGACCACAGTTAGAAATGCCTCTCTACGTCTTCTGATTCCATAGAAGCCACATTCTTGCTATGGGTTCATAAGTTCTGTCAGGAATTTTCTCAGCCTTGTACACAGTCACATCTCTGACCCTGCAGATGCTTTTTTGGTTCCCAATGCCAATCTCCTTGGCCACTTGTAGCAGGGCCTGCCTGATTCTAGAGTAACCACTAAGCTGTCAACTCTAGTTCTACTTAACTAAAGCCCTTGAGATCCAACAATCCCTTTCTAAATTTCTAGCTTACAGTCATCTTTAGCTGGTGGCAGGGTGACTGTCTTATTACAGTGGGAATATCATGCTTCTCCTGCCTTGCCAAGGTTGAGACCAGGGCCTTTCAGACCTGGGCCACTTGATCTCACCTTTACCCACTGCTAAGATTGGACTGTGGTGACAGAGGCTCTTCTTGACCCAGTAAAACACTCCTTTTAATCCAGAGTATAGGGGAACAATGCTGTTAAGTGTATTTCACTAGCAAAAATAATTGCATTTGTCCAGGTCACTAATGGCCTTTGTGTCACTAAATTCAAACCTTTTTAGGCCTGACTTGGCCTGATCTTCTAGGGCATCTGAGACTATGGTGATTTCTCCCTTGCTGAGACCCACTTCCTTTGGCTATGGGCCCCACTCTGGATGTCCAACACTGTGGCTGCTCCTTCTCAGGTTCCTCTTCCTCTCCTATCCCTTCCATGTACATATGCCTCTAATCTCTGCCTGGGCCACCTTCTTTTCCCATTCTGCTCTCTCTTCCTGGACTGTCTCATCCACTCCCATGAGTTCAAGCATCATCTCTGTGCTTCCGTCTCCTCATTCTGTTCCACCAGTTCCAGAATGACACATACAAGAGTCTACTAGGAACTGCCACTTAGCTGTTTTACAGGTACCTCACACTTACACCCCCAGCACAACCTTTTCTTTTCCTCCACTAAAGCAGCACTGCCCAAACCTAGAGGAAACCCGGGCCTGCCTCCACCTGCATCCACCAAGTACTCTGAAATCTACCTCCCAATGCCTCTCCAGACTGCCCATCTTTCCTCTGCCCACCATCCCCATCTTGGCCAGGGCCTCCATCATTTCTCTGAAGGAAAATCTAACAACCTCCTTGTGGATCTCCCTGCCATTTCTCAAACCCATTCTCCACACTGTACTCTTTCCAAAACACAAATCTCCACCACCTATGGTATAAGCCTGCAGTCCCCACACCTGGTCCTCCCACAGGGTGTCCAACCTATTCTTGCATGCCTCAGGCAACTTAGAAATCACTACTTCCCAGCACAGTCTACTTCTTCCTCAGATAGCAACAAGAAAAAAGCTCCTCCTTTGGAAAAAAGGGGACATATATTATACTTTCAACAATAAAGAATTATTTTTTAAAAATTCCCCCCTTTGAAGACAAAATACATCTCCCTAAATTTCCACTTGTTGGTGCAGTTCTACCTCATTGGGCTCCCCAGAACAAGGCCATCTCCTCAGAGGACAGCAACCTGGCTAAGAGAAACAGTGACAGGGCAAACCTCTTCCAGTAGGGCTGAGCTCTGCTTTTGGGATAGCACCAGCTTTGAATATTTAGATAGCACAAGGCTCCCTAGATCTTCTCTCCTTCAGGCTAAATACCCACATGGCTAGCTCTGAGTCACCTCAAAATCCTCACCATCTACTTCAAACGTGTTTCTAATGACCATCTTCATTCATTCAATTAGCCACCAACAAATACGTAGTAAGCTCATACTATGTGGCAGGTACTTTTCTAGGCTCTGGGTATATACAAGTCAACAAGATTGACAAGATCCCTTCCCTTGTGGAGTTCACATTATAGTGGGGGAGAGAGGACAGTAAGCAAATAAGTGATAAGATTACTTAACATAGTAAAAAGGACTTTAAAGTAAATAAAATTAGGGTGAGGTGATAAAAATGTCTAGGTCCATCTCAGATTTAGTTAGGGAGGTTTCTTTAAATAAATTGAGACATATGTCTAAAAAGGACCACGTCACATAATGGCATGAGGGAGAGCATCGCAGGCAGGAGAATAACCAGAGCAAATGGTAAAAGATGGGAGCAAGCATGGTATATATACGAAATAGAAGACTGGAAATAAGGAAGAATTGGAAGCCAGGAGGCTACTGAGGTAGATGGGGCCACAATGGGAGATGTCCTGTGGGGCAGGAAGAAGCATGTAGATTTTATTTCAAGTGCAATGGGAAACCACTGGTGAATTTTAAGCAGTAAAGCAACATTAATTGAATATGCCATATTCACTTCTCATTCTGTCACCTCCTTCACTCTGCACACCATGATTCTACTAATGTATTTCCCACCTGTAATAAGAAAGTCACCCTGCCACCACGGTTCTAAGGCCATATTGAACTGAAAACAATGAGCCTGAAGAAGACCACAATCTCTTGGGAATGGTGCTAACAGGCAAAAAAATTAAATCGATCCATCAGTGAATTAATACATTTGGTGAACAAAGGTAGATGATGAAAAGAAGCAAAACCTAAAAGACACACTAAAAGATACGATGAAAGTGGGATTTCCCATCCCGCAGACAGGTTTCCATCCAGCCAACACGACGGGAACATGATGATCTTGCTTGGATCACCCTCTTGACCATGTGGACAGTCTTCTCAGCAACATGAGCCTTAGAGAGATAGAAAACAGTACTCTGGGAGCTCAGAAAGGGTAATCCAATGTAGAGACCTGAGAGAATGGGACTTTCTGCTGTCCAGATGTCCCCAGCTGTGATGGGCCTCACTTTTGGCAGCACAGCCAGCCAGGATGCGGGCCCTAGCCTTAGTTTGGTCCCACTGAATTTTAGAGACAGACTCCATAGCTGAGAAATAACTTGGCTTAGATCAACTTGTGGCCACACAACAAACTCCATCTTTTAGTTGGGGTAAGCAAATTCCCTGACTTTGGTGAAAACACTGATTGAGTTGCTAGGTAAGAGGGACAACTCAAACTCTGACGTCTTCTAATTGTGTGGTATTTGGTTATGCAATCAAACACAAAAGTTGACCACTGATACAGCAAGCCATGGCAGCACTCCCTAGCCATGACGTGGTGATGGTTTGAGGATATTTCATAAACTTAAAAGAAGTCAAAAGAGAAAAATTTTTGGGACAAATAAATCTAAATGCAATCCAAGGTATCCATGTATGAGAAGGGGGCTATACAAGATGACTTCTCAGGTTCTTCTGAAAGCCAGGATGTGAAGAGTCTGCAGATTGCCTTTCAAAATTTTTCTATGCCATCCACAAAGGATTGATGAGGACCTTTAGTTGCAAACTCCATAACTGGTGAGCTCACCTTCTGGAACTAAACAGCTTAGAGAACCTTTCCCTTCATTATTATAAAGGGCTCTATCAATCTGCAAGTACTCAAACTATCCACACATAAATTTTTGTCATGTTCAATCTAATTCTCAGGAATCTAAGTTTAAATTTATATGAACAGCATGAAGAGGAACACCCAGGTAGTAAGTTCCACATTTCCCTTTCCAAGTGATTTGAGCAATGGCCCTCCTTCATTAACAGGAAAGAGGATGAGGAGCTGCACATGTGCAGCTGGCACACCTTGTGTCTGGGAGTTTCCAGGCATTTCACAGTGAGCAGGGAAAGCCCCGGTCACCCTGTCAGGCCTGGAACAGAGAGCTGAGTATGGCTCATGAGGAGGAAGGCGGGCATTTGATCCTCTCTCATTTCTAAAAGAGAGTGAAGTCAGAGGGGCCAAGAAGGACCCTTAAAGGTAGTTACAAAGTTAGCAAGTCCAAATAATAAGTGCTGGGAGAGGGGGTAGGTGTGAATGGGGTAGATTGGCCATGGTTTCAGGGTTCCCGAGGCTGGATGATGGGAATAAGAGGTTTCATTATACCATTCTGTCTACTTTTGTGTTCAAAATTCTCTATCCAAAAATTGAAAATAAGAATGTTTGCAGAGGTTGAAGCCAACGAAAGGAAAAAAAGTTTAAAAAGGAAAAATCCAGTTAAGTAAAACTAGTTACAAGTATTAAAAGAAAGACAAGCCAATAGAGGCAGGGGAGGGTTACTGCTTAAGAAGAGCAGAATTAAAATGTCCCCAGTGATGATCTCTGGAAGTTGAGGTTATGGGGACCATTCCTTTCTGCATTATATACATTTGTAACGTTGCCAGCTTTAAAAGACTGGAAAAGCAATAATGATAAAAAGTATAAAATAAAAAATGTAAACCTGGCTTGAAAATGTCTGAGTGCTATTTTTATGAAATTTTTTTCCTGCTTATATGTAAACTAGAGGCCTGGTGCATGAAATTCGTGCACAGGTAGGGTCCCTAGGCCTGGCAGGCAATCAGGGCCCATTGGGGCCTTCCTTCTCCCGGCTGCCAGCTGCCAGCCAGGGCCTTCCTTCATTCCGCGTCACCCCCTGGTCGTCAGCGCACGTCATAGCGCGCATTCGAACTCCCAAGGGGACAATTTGCATATAAGCCTTTTATTACATAGGATTCTCAATTTTCTGTCATAAATAGGTTTTTTGTTTTACATTTTTGTTTTAATAAAAACACAACAACAAAAGGCTGTTTGCTCCCCTCCCCAACTCCTGCTTCCTGGTGATTCCCCACCGCATAGGAGAAAGCCCCACTGGCCAGCCTGGGCAGAAGGCAGTGAAAGGGTGGCAGCTCATTGACAACTTTCCTGGTGGATAACAGCAGCTAAGCCCTTTGTGACTAAGTTCTGTTAGAGCCAACTCAGTAAATGAAGTAGCAGGAACTGGACATACCCCTTCTATTTTCATGCCAGAAATGTGACTCCAGTTTGTGGCAGCCTGTTTTTTGTTGTCATTGCATAGGTTCAGTGTTTGTGGCTAGCATGAGGACCTGTTCTTTCTCATGTCTGTGGGGTGCAAGGAATGCTTGTACAATCCCAGTAGACTGGTTTCCCAGTTGGGCTTGAAAACTGAATTTCAGCATATTTCACTCACTTGTAGGTTTTCTACTTTTAAAAAGCCCCCTTCTACTAGCAAAACATAATTACAAGTCTATAATAGCCAAATTGAAAAGAGAAAAATTTCAACAAGTTTTACAGAAATATAAACGTGTGTATTTAGATGCTGATTCACTAAATGTTAACTATTATCAACAACTGCTTAGTCCAGCCGTGGGCAAACTACGGCCCGTTTGAAATGAATAAAACTATTGAAAAAAAAGACCGTACCCTTTTATGTAATGATGTTTACTTTGAACTTATATTAGTTCACACAAACACTCCATCCATGCTTTTGTTCCGGCCCTCCAGTACAGTCTAAGAACCCATTGTGGCCCTCGAGTCAAAAAGTTTGCCCACCCCTGGCTTAGTCCAATCCCAGCCTTCGTTTCAGCTGAAATTAAACCAACTTTCACACTCACCTTGAATTCTGAGAGGCAAAAGCTTTTAAACGGTTTATATCCTGGTGATAAAACCTCTTAGTAGCTTTTATCTCATTCTGGGGAAGCCTTTGTGGGTTCCTGTTACTTTTTCACCATACCCAATTAGTTCTTTTTAGATCTAGGTTCTCAGTTTCATTAATCTTCTTGTATGAAGAATAAACTCTTTTCTGATTCCCCAAGGCTTTCCAAAAGTTAACAAAAAAATGATATCCACAATTTATGCATGCTTGCAATATGAATCCACTATATTGGCTATCCCATAACAATAGCATATTGGCTGTTTGATTTTTTAGAGCATTTTGTATTAATTCATTTAATCCTTCCAATGCTATGAGATCTCTTTCCACAGATGAGAAAAGGAAGCCCAGGGAGATCAGATACCTTGCCTCAAAGTCTGGCTCCTGAGACTAATCTCTTAACTATTACTCTATGGGATTTGCCCTTAGTTTCAGGAACTTGACTAACTTATAATTGCTTTTTTCTCAACTCCTGTAGGCTACAAGCACTGTCAATGTAACATTTAAAAGGGTTATACATTTACATTGCAGAATATCCATTTTAAGATAACTAAGTAGACCACAGTATGATTTTGAACATAACCAGAAGGAACTCCATTATGAGGACAATATACACTGACTGAAATAAAAGCCTGTAATCTAAAGTTACTTTCTATTTTTGAACTATCCATATATCAATTACAGTTATAACTCAGTTTTCCAGTTTTTTTCATAAACCCAGTTTTCATATAATGTATAATGAATTGCCAAATTTTCTAGGTAACTGAATGCCAATACCTTAATCATCAACATTTATGGTTTTAATGCTTCCAGATGAAAATCCTTTATAAATGTACTAGAGGCCCAATGCACGAAATTCGTGCAAGAGTAGGCCTTCACAGTCACAGCTGCCTGGATCCCTTCGTCCCGGAAGGATGTCCAGAAGGACATCCGGTCTAATTAGCATATTTATTTATTTATTATAATTTATTATTATAGATTATGTACTTCCTTTTCTTAATAGCAGAATATAATTCAATATTAATAACTTAGAGTCACTAATATAAACATTTCTTTTGTATTTTGCAATAGATGTTGATGTGGTATAGCAGGGCAAGGCTGTCTTATCTTCAGGACATACTCTCAAATTTACTTATCACTGTCACTAAAGTGGAGTAAAGACTTCAGATGCAAACCCCCCTGTCTATATATAACAACAGTTATCACTGACTCAACCTGGCACATAAAAGATACCCAAATATTTCTTTTTTTTTTCTTTAAATTAAATCTTTGTTGTTCAGATTATTACATTTGTTCCTCTTTTTCCCCCCCATAACTCCCCTCCTCCCAGTTCCCGCCCCACCCTCCACCCTCACTCCCCACCCACTGTCCTCATCCATAGGTGCACGATTTTTGTCCAGTCTCTTCCCGCATCTCCCACACCCCTTTCCCCCCCAGGAATAGTCAGTCCATTCCCTTTCTATGTCCCTGATTCTATTATAATCAACAGTTCATTCTGTTCATCAGATTATTTATTCACTTGATTCTTAGATTCACTTGTTGATAGATGCATATTTGTTGTTCATAATTTGTATCTTTACCTTTTTCTTCCTCTTCCTCTTCTTAAAGGATACCTTTCAGCATTTCATATAATACTGGTTTGGTGGTGATGAACTCCTTTAGCTTTTCCTTATCTGTGAAGCTCTTTATCTGACCTTCAATTCTGAATGATAGCTTTGCTGGATAAAGTAATCTTGGTTGTAGGTTCTTGGTATTCATCACTTTGAATATTTCTTGCCACTCCCTTCTGGCCTGCAAAGTTTCTGTTGAGAAATCAGCTGACAGTCGTATGGGTATTCCCTTGTAGGCAACTGAGTTTCTTTCTCTTGCTGCTTTTAAGATTCTCTCTTTGTCTTTTGCTCTTGGCATTTTAATTATGATGTGTCTTGGTGTGGTCCTCTTTGGATTCCTTTTGTTTGGGGTTCTCTGCACTTCCTGGACTTGTAAGTCTATTTCTTTCACCAGGTGGGGGAAGTTTTCTGTCATTATTTCTTCAAATAGGTTTTCAATATCTTGCTCTCTCTCATCTTCTGGCACCCCTATAATTCTGATGTTGGTACGCTTGAAGCTGTCCCAGAGGCTCCTTACACTATCCTCGCATTTTTGGATTCTTTTTTCATTCCGCCCCTCCGGTTGGGTGTTTTTTGCTTCCTCGCATTTCAAATCATTGACTTGATTCTTGCGCTCCTCTGGTCTGCTGTCGGGAGTCTGTATGATATTCGTTATTTCAGTCCATGTATGCTTAATTTCTAGTTGGTTCCCCAATATAAGATCGAGGGTCTTATTAGTTTTCTTGTAGATCTCATTAAGTTTATCGGCGGCTTCTTTTTTTTTTTTTTTAATTAAATCTTTATTGTTCAGATTATTACATTTGTTCCTCTTTTTTTTCCCCCCATAACTCCCCTCCTCCCAGTTCCCGCCCCACCCTCCACCCTCACTCCCCACCCACTGTCCTCATCCATAGGTGCACGATTTTTGTCCAGTCTCTTCCCGCATCTCCCACACCCCTTTCCCCCCCAAGAATAGTCAGTCCATTCCCTTTCTATGTCCCTGATTCTATTATAATCAACAGTTCATTCTGTTCATCAGATTATTTATTCACTTGATTCTTAGATTCACTTGTTGATAGATGCATATTTGTTGTTAATAATTTGTATCTTTACCTTTTTCTTCCTCTTCCTCTTCTTAAAGGATACCTTTCAGCATTTCATATAATCCTGGTTTGGTGGTGATGAACTCCTTTAGCTTTTCCTTATCTGTGAAGCTCTTTATCTGACCTTCAATTCTGAATGATAGCTTTGCTGGGTAAAGTAATCTTGGTTGTAGGTTCTTGGTATTCATCACTTTGAATATTTCTTGCCACTCCCTTCTGGCCTGCAAAGTTTCTGTTGAGAAATCAGCTGACAGTCGTATGGGTATTCCCTTGTAGGTAACTGAGTTTCTTTCTCTTGCTGCTTTTAAGATTCTCTCTTTATCTTTTGCTCTTGGCATTTTAATTATGATGTGTCTTGGTGTGGTCCTCTTTGGATTCCTTTTGTTGGGGGTTCTCCGCGCTTCTTGGACCTGTAAGTCCATTTCTTTCACCAGGTGGGGGAAGTTTTCTGTCATTATTTCTTCAAATAGGTTTTCAATATCTTGCTCTCTCTCATCTTCTGGCACCCCTATAATTCTGATGTTGGTACGCTTGAAGCTGTCCCAGAGGCTCCTTACACTATCCTCGCATTTTTGGATTCTTTTTTCATTTTGCTTTTCCGGTTGGGTGTTTTTTGCTTCCTCGCATTTCAAATCATTGACTTGATTCTTGCGCTCCTCTGGTCTGCTGTCGGGAGTCTGTATAATATTCTTTATTTCAGTCCGTGTATGCTTAATTTCTAGTTGGTTCCCCAATATAACATCGAGGGTCTCATTAGTTTTCTTGTAGATCTCATTAAGTTTATCGGCGGCTTCTAAACAGTTCTTGAGAGACCTTAAAAGTGTGGTTCTGAACTCTATATCTTCCATTGACAATTTTGTCCTGTTTCTTTGTCTCCGCATTTTGTTATGCTTCCTTGGTGCACCCCCTAGTGGTCTTTGTGCGCAGTCTTATAGTTAAATCTTGATTGTTGTAGCTAATTCCAGGGAGGGTTTGACCTCCAGGCCAAGTGGCTATGAGAATCAGCTGTGTCAGCAGTGAGAGAACTTCTGTCCTCTAGGGAGGTGCTAATCTAGCCTTTGCCTGAGGCTATCCGGCAAATGCCTCTGTGCAGGGCTTGGGCGGGGCGGGTCGCACAGGATCAACAGGGTGGGCCGGAGAGAGCAGTTATGGCGGCTCTCAGTCCTGTCCCCAGGGGCTCTGCCTCTCTGAGTCCCAGCACCCGCTGCACACCTCGGAGAGAAAGCTGCACTCCTCTGACCAAAGCCAGACAGTCCCGCTTCTCCCGTTTGAGTCTGGGTCCCTAAAGACTCGCCCGGATCTGGAGCTCAGAGTCTGCGACTCCCTCCCGATTGAAAACGCCAACCGCGCCCTCCGCCGCCAGCCCGCTCCTCGCACTCCGCACCTCAGAATTTGACTTCAGCACTGCGCCTCCTCTGAGTCTCCGTATGCGTTTCTCTTTCCTCCTAGTTGTAGGACTTCCACTCAGCCAGCGTTCCTGTGGTTCTGGGTGATGTCCCTTCCGTTTTTTGGTTTCACTTTTGAAGTAGTTGTTCAAAGCAGCAAACTCCGGCGTTAACCTATGCCGCCATCTTGGTTCTGTCTCCCAAATATTTCTTAATTAAATGAATCATCTTCACAAAAGTTCTATGGGATAGGTACTTTTTTTTTTTATATTTCAGAGAGGCAGGGAGAGGGAGAGAGAGATAGAAACATCAGTGATGAGAGAGAATAATTGATTGGTTGCCTCCTACATGCCCCCCGACTGGGGATCGAGTCTGCAACCTGGGCATGTGCCCTGACCGGGAATCAAACCTTGACCCCCTAGTTCAGCAGTTGCCAACCAGTGGTCTGTGAGGTCCGAAGGGTTGGCGACCACTGCCCTAGTTCATAGGTCGATGCTCAACCACTGAGCCATGCTGGCTGGGCAGGGTAGAGACTAATAATATTAATATTTTACAGATGAAGACATTTGGCTCAGAGAGCTTAGATGTTTTACCCGATGTCACACGTAGTAAACAGTAGAGCCAGGATTAGAATACTGTTGGACTCCAGTATCAGCATTCTTTTTTTAAAAAAAATATTTTTTATTGATTTTTTATGGAGAGGAAGGGAGAGGGATAGAGAGTTAGAAACACCGATGAGAGAGAAACATTGATCAGCTGCCTCCTGCACACCTCCTACTGGGGATGTGCCTGCAACCAAGGTGCATGTCCTTGACCAGAATCGAACCTGGGACCTTTCAGTCTGCAGGCCCACGCTCTATCCACTGAGCCAAACCGGTTAGGGCAGTATCAGCATTCTTAACTATCATGCCACAGGGCCACATGGGACAGTCTTTTCCTAAGGGGCTTTAATCATTCCACAGTTAGTAACTTAACTGAGATTTCATTCACTCATTTAAAGGGTATAATTCAATGGTTTTTAGTATACATAGAGTTGTGTAAACATCACCACAATCAATTTTAGAACATTTCAACATCCCTAAAAGAAACCCAAATCTGTTTTCAGGCACTATTTCCTATTTCTCCCAACCTTCCCAGGCCTAGGCAACCATTAACCTACCATCTGTTACTATAGATGTGCCTATTCTGGACATCTCATAGAAACTGAATCATTCACTATGTGCCTTCTCTCACTCTTCTCTCATTCTTGTACATTTTCCAGGGCCATCCATGTTGTAGCATGTATCAGTACTTCACTTCTTTAATGGTTGAATACTATTCTACTGTGAAGCTATACCACATTTAACTATTATTCATCAGCTGATAGACATTTGGGTTGATTCCACTTTTTCTATGCTCCTTCACTTTCTAAAATAAACTTTTTATTGAGACAGAAAATTAAAAAAGTATACAAACCTTAAGCATACAGCTCAGTGAATTTTTACAACATGAATACACTTAAGTAAACACACCCCAGTTCAAGAAACAGACCATAACCAGAATTCCAGAAGTTTCTCTTGTCTTCCTTTAAGTTGTTATACCTACCAAAGATAACCACTTTTCTAACCTCTGCCACCTATAATCATAGATCAGTGTTGCCTATCTTTGCACTGTACATAAATGGATTCACACACACTGTGTGTGTGTATGTGTGTGTGGCTTCTTTTATTCAAAATATTTTTGCTACTCATCTATGTTGTGTTTTGAATTTGCTCTGTACATTACAATATAGTACTCCATTGTAAAACTATCTGACAATGTAACATTTTATTGATGATACTTGGTTTGTGTTTAGTTTTTTGCTATTGTGAATAATGTTGCTATGAGCATTCTTGTACATATGTACTCATTTCTGTTGGGTATATATATCTAAAAATACAACCACTGGGTTATGGAATAGGAACCTTTTCAGCTCCATTATGTATCATACAACAATTTTCCAAAATGATTGTACCAACTTATACTCCTACTTAGGGTATGAGAGTTCTAATTGCTCCACATCTCCACTAATATTTGGTATTGTCAGCTTTCAAAAAAAAAAATAGCTATTTTGGTAGATTCTAAATGCCAAGGATACTACATAGTAGTATCTCATTGTGGTTTTAATTTCCATTTTGCCATGGACTAATAATATTAAGCACTTTAGTGCGAAATAGGAGTCAAAGTTCATTTCTTTCCACATGGATAGCCAGTACCATTTACTGATAAAAACATCTTTCCCTCACTATACTGCAGTGACATCTCTACTGAAAACCAGGTGATCATATATGTGCAGGTCTGTTTCTTGATTCTCTATTCTGTACCTACTATTAGTAACCTTTCAGCATAACCTTACTAAAATTCCATGTCAGTTTAATCTTTCACATTTATATTAATAATAATTTCCACTGAGCACTTACTTTTTGTCTGGCACAGTTCTAAATGCCAAGGGTTATCTCACTTAGTCTTCTCCACAATTTTAAATTAGGTGTTATTATCTCCATTTTATAGATTGGAAAATGTGAGGTATGGGGAGGTTAATTTTTTCTTCTGAAATATAGACTGTGCCTCTTCTTATTTTGTTGTCATCCTATCTACTTTTATGGAAAAGCATCAGTAGCATATGCAACTTTTGGCAGTCACTGCTAATATCTTTAAAGCTAGATTGTGTTTTTGCAAAAACAGGCATAAATGGAGCTTTGTTCCTTTAGCTTTTCATATACTCAGTATTTTGGAACTGGAGGACATTTGAGAAACTGTCTAGTCCAAACACCCATATAGCCTAGGAAAGACAATTTCAGAGAAACCACAGACATGTCCAAACTTACATGATGCAGTAGAGGCAAAGATGAGACAAGAACCCAGCTCTCCTGCTCCTACCCCAGTGCTCTTTCTGGTATACCACAACTGCCTCTCCTCATGCAATGAGCATGTTGGATCACTGAGACTTCTTAACTGGCTTCCAAGATTACCTTGGTGCCAGATACATGAGGATGCCTGACTGGTGGGTGCCAGATTATCTTGGCTATAATGAGGAAGGAAACTGGAACCAATCAGCAGAGCTGGAAGGAGATGAACAGGCCATAGTCCAAATTTGGTTTAACAAGGTGCACTGAGACATCCATGAAAAAAGAGAATTTCCGAAGTCCAGACCCCACAGAAATTAGGCTAGAAGATTCAAATGGAACATAGGAATAAGACTTAGAGGGGTGGAGCTGTCTCTCCACTTAATCTTTCCACTTAGATTCTGTGTCCTCAAAACAGGAACTCATTGGCAAGCATCCCAGAAGCCCACTTCCATGCCAAAGGACTCGCATGACTATTCAGTTACTTGGATTTTTCGAGTCAAGGTACGATTCAGTAAAAAAATTATCTTACTACAAGGACAGTTAAAATTGTTCCCTTACCAATGCCCCAGATGAATGAAGAAGACATGCACTTCCTTATGAGCTGACGGCTCTACAGAATTTTCCATTTCTCTTCCCAGGTTCATTATCAAGGGCCATACTACAAAAATAAGGTTTGTCTCAGATGAAGTACTTGGGTTGCCTTGCATTTGCCTGAGGTCAGAATGCCCTCTGACATAGAGACTGCAAGAGAAAAAAATCAGCGCTTCAAAACCTGGATTAGAAATGACTTCACAAAGTAGAGGAGAATAGGAGGACTAGCATTTGAAGCACTGGGCATCATGAAGGTGTCAGAGACAAAACCCAGAAATGGATCCAGGTATAAAATTGACCTGACATGGAAGGTTTTTTTTCCAAAAATCTATGGAAGATTTATCAAGGATTCTCTTCTAGAACACAAGGAACAGATTTTAAACATAGTTTCTTTTAGTTAAATTAAATGTTGCACATAGACCTTATTTTTAAGCTACATATTGCATGTTTCCAACATCTAATAGATTACACTTTCCAAATGAAGTTTAAGTTGCCTCTTGCAGTACAGTGTCAATATTCAGAAAGGGCATCCCTTGGAACATGGCATATCAGGGTCCAGCTTGCTGAAGTGGATGAACCAAGGAGAAGTCACTCCCCAGTGCCTGAAGGCTCTGATTGTGGAGCCTATTTCCTACCCAATGACCTAATTGACAAGAGCATAGGGTTATGATTCTGTCTTTCTATTCCTTGTCAACAGGGTTATGTGAGGTCCTGGGGTGTAAGGCAGGGTTCAGCTAGAGCTAAGGACATGGCAAAATACACTGTGCAAGGTCAGCAGTGGTGCAGAGTACAATGTAATGCAATGTTGTCTTTAAGTCATCTCACTGCAGATGCAACAGGAGAAGTAGCAGACCATGTCTCCCATTAGATGTAGAACCAATGGCCTTCAGCTTCTGTTAATGTGCAGCAATCCCACTGCCACTGCAGTACACTGACAGCAGAAACAAGGCATGGGCACATCCTTCCCTAGAGGGAATGAACCTCCCCAACCTCCTGGAAGGGGCAAGTCCTCAGATGGGAAATGCAGGAAGTAGGCCCAAGGCCTCTTTCTAGCACCTCTTAGGTCTAGACGTTTGAAGGGCAGGTGTTGAGGTATGGTACCTGGGTGATGCCTTGGCAGTGTGGGGACAGGTCTAAACCTAGGTGGGCCTGGTTTACATTTAATCTTTGTATCTTCACATTTTTATATTTCATCTTAATGCCATGTTCCAAGGGATGCCCTTCATGTCTTCATGTTTTAAGTGTGTCTGATAAAAGAAAAAAAAAAAAAGCATATAGCTAGATTTATCTGGTTTAACAGTCTTTGGTTTTTTTACTGCAGAGTTAAATTTAATGTGCTTATATTTTTTGGCACCTTAATATGTGCTTTTTATTTGTCCTGCTTCTTTCTATACATTTTTTTCCTCCTGTTACTCTTTCTTTTACACTGAGGTGTTTTTATGTGTTTTCCGCATTCCTTTTGCCTCTCTTTCCAAGTTTGGAAGTTATTTACTGTATTTCTATTATTATTCAAAAGACATCTGAAATGTTATGGAACATGAACACTATACATATATATGTATAATATAAAATCTAAAAATAATGCAGAAACTGAATATTAAAAAAGCATATGTACATGTTCACATGTTTCAAATTCTGTTCCAAAATTAAATCTTAACATGCCAAATTTTTTTCAAACATTAATGGTTTTTGGCAAAATACCCTTAGCTTGACAATTAAATAGCACTCTAATACTAGAAAAACAAAAATGAGACCTAATAGCTATGTTTGACATATTGTATCTACTTATTAAGATTTCCCTTTTGGCAGGGCCAAAAATGCAAGCAGAATTTTTGTCATTCGAGTAAATAAATTGTTTTTTCCTATGACATGCATGAAAAGTACAATAGAGTTTGGTTATTTGTCTTATGTATTTTGGGGGAAGTAGAGGGAGCTTCTAGTGGTTCAGTTATAATAGATAAAGGGGAAGGAGTTAGGCTCAAATATGCCAGTCACAAAGCTGGAGGAACAGATGTCAGGAACATAAGTTATAACTCAGTGATCTCATAGTATTGCAGAGGCATGATGAAATGGACTAAAAGATTTGATTGTGATGACAGAAAGGTATACCAAATTCCAAAAAAGCAGACTTTTTTAGGAGAGCATGTAGAGTAGGCTTATATATCAGCATATAAGCACATTCACACTTACAGATTTAAGGGTCGAAATAAAAAAGGCAAGGTAAGAAACAAAAAGGAGTGAACTCTGAAGGTATACACCAGTTTGCTTGGTTAGATTGACTAGACCAACGCTTTTTAAACACAGGTTTTGATACTCAGGATATAGAGATATTGAAGGCACTCCCTCCCCATAGGAAACAAGCAAAAAGGGGAATTAAATCCAGAAGCAATGGTGTTTACTAGTACTGCTGCATTAGTGACATGAAGAAAGTGTGCTGATAGGAACAATCTTGGTTATCAATGGGAGTTCAGCCAACACAGAAGTAGGAAGGCCAGGCATTCTAAGCAGAGGGCAAAGGGCAAGCAGAGGCAGGATAGCGTACAGTGGAAAATGCAGAGCCCGGAGTGGCCAGACATCATTAGGGGTGTGTGTGTGTGTATGTTGGGGGAAGTGGCATTGGGAGGTGGGGAGGTGGGAGAGAAGGTTAATCTTAAAGGACTTTTATAATGAAGCTCTGCTAAAATATGTGGACTGCACTCAGGTACAACAGATTTTCAAGCAGAAAAGCAACATGATCTGGTTCTTGTGCATAGATAATAGAAGAGACAACTAGGTGGCAAGGTGAAGGGTAGACAGGAAGAATGAGGGAAACACTGGAATGGCTGCCACAGTGCTTAGGAAGAGGAATCAAATGTGATTCCAGGATTCCTTTTCTAAAAAACCTTTGGCTGACTAGGTGGCAGGTGACGCCGTTATAAAAGTAGGGAATAGAGAAGAAACAGGGGAGAAGCAAGGTCCCAGCACCCTTGTCTTAGTGCTGGCCATGCCTTCCCTCCCAGCAAACGCCCAAATTTGGATCACTGCAACTTCTGCTTCCAAACTCAGGAGGCTGAGGGGTTTTGAAGAAAATCCCCCAAACTTGCTAGTAATTCCACCTCAGCACAGCTAGACAGTGTAGCTACTAATGTGTGTTTGGTGGGTTTCTGGTCAGCTTCTTTCCCTGCTCCTTTCGATAGTGCCCCTCCCCCTCCACTTCTGCCCTCAGCAGGTGTGAAGACTCAGCAGCAGCAGCAGCCGCAGCCATTCCCTAAGACCTCTCATCTCAAAGGAAGAGGTATTCATCCTCCAAGTCTTGGGCTCATTTTCTATTTACACTCTGAATTCACTCCCAGCTTCTTCTTCAAGACCTTACAAAAATAACCAACTCCTTTCATTCCTATTATTTCAATGTCTCCTTCTCCAGTGTCTCCAATCTCTTAATATAGAAACAGGTCAAAATCACTTCCATCTTAAAAAACAAAGGAAAAGCCTCTCCAGCTTCAACTTCCCCTCTGCCTCCAGAGGGGATCAGTCGTGACAAGAAACTCTCATCAGGTGACAAATATAAACATGTGGAGAAGTGACAGAGTTTGGGAATTCTTACAGGCTTTGCTTCTAATCTCTCATTCATGTTCCCTTACCAAAGGGCCCCCTGAGACAGAGTTCCCTAGTCCATGCTCCTCAGGGAAGGGGAAAGCTAGAGAGGCAACAGAAAAAAACAAAAACAAAAAACAAACAAAAAAAACAGACTGACGCCCCTAGAGAACAGTAGGTATGTTGCATTTCTCAGGTCCCTTGGGCTAGATAATGTCCTTTTACCTGGACAGTAGGACAGATCCTTCTTTCTTCTGAGTAGGATGGCTGCACTCTGAAGGTAAGCGAAATATGAGCAGGTGGCTGAACAGAGGGGTGTGCTCATTGATCCAGAGATTAAAGCAGCAAGGAGGAGAGACAGAGAACAGGGATGTGACTACGGCTGGCTAGCCCGGGCATTCCATCAAGACTTCTGCTAAACTGTGGCTAAGGTGTAAATTCCAATTTCCAGAAAGCCTCAAGGATGAGTGGATTTGTTTGTTTATTCTTATTCATTCATCCATACATTCCTTTCTCCCCCTCTCCAGTGGTTTTCAGTATATTTACAAAGTTGTGCAACCATCAACACCCTACTTCCAGAACATTTCATCACCTCCAAAAGAAACCCTAAACCCATTAGCAGTCATTCCTCATTTCCCCCTCTCCTCAGCTCCAGTCCTTCGTATCGAAGGCCTGGCTAGGATAATCCTGACATGCTTAGTGGCAGAGCATTAGAGAAGAAAGCATTAGAGAAACAAGATGATAGAGAAATGGTGAACATCAATTTTTTGTGGGGTCTACTGGAAGCCTGAACAGCTAAAAGCTGAATAAAGGTCCTTGCCTGTCTGGCTAACAACTTCCTCGCTCAGAGATTAGAACACAGCAATAATGCTTATTTAATTGAACAGAATGGGTGGCTATTACACCAGACTCAGATCTCATCCAGTAACAAGAGAGTCACCATGCCCTGGCCACCAGGGAGGAGAAGTCTGGATATAGACAGCTATGTACCTCAGGCCCCATATAGGCAGAAGAAACTATGACACAGGAAATGGGCTCAAACTGCAAAAGCTACAGGACATGGAAGAATATGTAGGTTACCTAGTATCTCAAGGGTTGTCACATGACAGACAAAACTTGTGTAGGCTGCAAGGGGCATAAATGGGACTAGTGGGTGGAAAGTTACAGGGAGATAGCATTATTTCAGGTCATTACGGGGAAGGAGTTCCTAATAGTCATGTAATCTTCAGGCCAAAGGGCTGCCTATAAGGTAGAGTGTTAAATGCAATCTGTAATTCAGAAGTGATACTGTAGAGGGCTGAAAACCAGAAGATGGTGTGACAACTGGTGAGGTCAACTGTGAGGTGTGTTGCAAGTGATCTGTTACAGCAATAAAACTGAAGTGTGTGATTTACTGTCTTTAGATTCGGAGTTCTCAATATAACACCACTCTTATTCACTTGCATTATTAAGTATTTTCTTGAGCAAAAGTGAAAGACTCTGTGTTCAAGGTAGCAGCCTGGGTACTGTCATGGGAATGTCCCACTCGTGTGCTTATAGGCTGCACGCGGTGGAGCATTATCAGCTAGATGTAGGATCCCTTCCAAAGCTGAGATTCAAGGGTAGGGGCACCTCCCTCAGCCTTCCAACCTAATCAGGACCTACTAGAGAACAGGTGTCACTGTGTTTCTGCAGAACTTATCTTCAGACTGTATAGTCTCAGTCTCCTACCTATAGGAGATATTGGTAACAAGTCCTGGGGTTATATCTGAATTCTGTAGAAAGGGAGAATAAGAACTAAATAAGCTATATCTGTCTGCATGTTTTATTTTCACAGAACAGTCATTCAGATGATTTCAATGGGAACAAAGAAAAGTTTGACCTTTCTATTTTCTTTAAATAAAATGATTATATATAGAATTATATCCCAATATATATGAAGCCTGTATATTTTTATTAACCAATGTCACCCCAATAAATTCAATAAAAAATGAATTAAAATGGTTATAGATGATGTAAATATGGCCAGAAAACATTATTTGCTCTTTGAAACATTAAACATTTTTTCCTCTAAGCAAGAATTGACTGAATTGTTAACTAACGGAACCTGAACCTAGCCAAACTCACCCCCATCCAAACTGGAACTGACTTTTACTTTTCAGTTCCCTGGATAAATGGCTTTGGCAGAAACTGCTGTCACAAAGGCCAACTGTAGAAGTGCCACCATAAAAACACTTGACTGACCAACTGAGGCCTTTTCAGATTCTTCCCTGACTCCTTTTCCATGTCCTTTTTCTGCTGCTCTGCCAAATGACCAGATGTTAATTACCCCTCTGGAATGCAAGAATAACTAAGCAGATGGAAGGTATCTAGTCACCTGGTGCAGTGCGCTACTCGGCAGCCCTGTGATTTCTGGCACCTCATAATATTTTTTTATTACAAAATTTTTTTCATTATAAAACTATTATTACCACATTATAAAAATTTGGAAACTAGAGAAAAGAGAAAAATCACTTATGATCCCATCATCCCAATAAAATCACTGTTTGCATTTGGTGCACTGTCTACTTTTCTTCAGGGCTCTCCGGATGTAGTTAATGGACCACATGTATGCAGCTTATTTGCACCCCACCTCCTTTGAAAAGGATTTGCAGCAGCTTATACAAATGCATATCATCAGACAGACAACTCCATGTGGACATACTCTCTCCAAAACCAGCCTGACCTCCTGTCTTCCCAGTTTCTAACTTAGGGATTTCATCCCCCCATCATCCATGTTGAAATTTTTGCCCCCTCTGGAACTACTCTCCCTGAATTCTAACATCCATTTCCACTGATTCTTCTGCTGTTGCCCCTTTCTCACATCTGTCCTCCCCACCCCCATAAATATTGTCACCATCTCTAATCCAGTTCCTTATTACCTACTTATATTCCTAAATTACCATGTTTTTCCAACTCATTTCTCTGCCTCTACTTCCTCTCCTCTCCTTTATCTTGTGCTGCTAAATTGTTTCTCTCACTTTCACTGCTCTCCCTGACCCACAGATTGAAAACAATTTTTTTGACTGTCTGACAAAACATATTCTCTAGTTGAAAATTTTAAAAAATGTACAATCTGTCCCCAATCTACCTTTCTTGCCTATCTATTACCATCACCCTACGTGAAACCTCTGCAGTGACCCTGTACACACAAAACTAGGGTGGAGTGAGTGGGGCAGGACACGTGCCAGCTCCCTGGTGTCTGTCCCTGCAAGGCAAATTCATTGGGGCCAGCCGAGATGGAGTAACAGATATCAGACCTATCCTCCTGCCATTAACACTATAAAAGTGGACAAAATAAATGAAGCAGCTGTTTTCAAGCATTTGATTACAAACAGAGCAGGGCTGTGAACCTGGGGAGAAGGGCAATACAGGAAGTGTGGTCCACTGTCACCTGGCTTTCTGCCCAGGGGCACTTTTCACACTGGGGTTCAGGGGAGTAGAGCTCATGCTGAGGGCGATCTATGCCCAAGCTTTTATATGCACAGATGGCTCAGGATATAAGAAACCAACCCAGTATTTGCTTTTTTAAGTAGGCTGTTCAAATTTTGGATTTTAAAAATACATAATTCCTCAAAAATTTCCATGGGGACTACCCCTCTCTTTATGCTTTATCTTCCTTTCAAATTTCTCTAGTTTAAAATACTGAGCTATTTTGCCCACAGTTTCAAGGAGGACGCCCATTAAAAGAAGATAAAAGCACTTTTAGGCAATGATGCTTTCTGTCTCTCTGGGTTCTCTCTACTATGCTTCACTGCCTAGTATAGTAGAGTTTAGACGTTGAACCTATGCAGTTTTGCCCCAGTGGAATATGTGAATACCTTTGCAATGTTTTATAGGACTAAGCCACTGGGCCATCAACACTTTGCTGCAGATTGAAACCCAGGGTGGACATCCATCATATGCAAGCCGTCCCAGGCCATGTTACTACCAATACCATATCCAAGAACGACTGAAGTCAAAGCAGTCACCCAGACACTATCCTAGAGAGGGGCAAGAAGTAGCTAAGACTTAAGCAGTACATCCTGGGGAGACATTAAAATGGGGATTGGTAGAGTTTGCTCTTCTCACCACCACCCCCACTTTCCCTTTCCCCCTATTGTAGTTTTCAAAGGTTGCTGCCTCAAATCCCACCTTTTCCTGCTTAGCTTCATCCCAAAAGATTGTTGAAAGAGTCCCTAACAGCTGCCTTTTGCAATTTTCTGAACAGATGAAGACCTACTGGGAACAGTGCAGGCTCCTCCAGTTCACTTGAGGGCCATTCCTCAGGGCAGATGTTCCTAACAACCATTGCTGAGCATGCCTTTGGAGAGCACCCCTTGACTCACCCCATCCGTTGTTCAATTCAAGAAAAGAGGCCTATGCTTCTCCCAAGCAGAGCCTTCAGGGATTTCTTTTTTTAACACATCCCACCCAAACTGGAACTTCCTGAAGGCCAAGGCCTGGAATTAGCTATTCTGCCCTCTCTGCTGCCTCTTCTGAGGCCCAAGAAGGATCCCGTAGAAAGGACATTTCTTATTCTCACCCTCACCAAAGTCACCACAGGAACACAATTCTTAAGTCACATATTTGTGTAGCCTCAGAAGCCTATGGCAAGTTCAGGAACAAGACAAACGTCAGCCTGAACATTGCACTGCCTGGTGAATACACAGCAGCCAGGCTGACCACAAAGGTATGCACCCTGTCTGCTACCCAGAATGGTAGAGACATTTCTATCCTACCGTCAGCAAGTAGCTTGCAGGAGAGGGCATCATCAAGGTCTCGGGCAGTTGATGGGTCAATGGTGAAGATACAGTCTTTTCTAGGAAAGATTGAAGATATAATTAGTGATGCCGCAAATAACAGAAACTTTACCCCACTGTAGTATAGCTTTAAAGAACAGTTATTTTGAAAATGTACAAATGGTAGGCATAGTGAAGAGTAACTCCTATAATGTCTCTTTGAAGAGGAGTCTTCAGTAAAATGTGAGACTGGGGAGAGACAATGCGGGGAGACAGCAAGGCTCCATATGGTCTCTGTGTCTTTTTCTTCCTCTCTATAAACTGGATTTCATCCCCTCATCATCCATGTTGAAACTTTTTCCCCCTCTGGAACTACTCTCCCTGAATTCTAACATCCATTTCCATTGATTCTTCTGTTACCCCTTTCTCACATCTGTCCTCCCCATCTCCCAAAATCCTCTCTACTTCTTCTTGACCCTGAACAGGAATAGGTGTGAGAAGGTGGAAGTGAGGCAGCATCCATGAATGAGGCTGCCCAAGAAGAGCTGTCTGACAACAGGGACAAGTCTCTGGTAAACAACTCTCCAATCATCAGTTCTTACTTTTGCTTCCCTCTTCCTCAGTGGTTCATGGGAACCTATCCTTCAAGGATCTATGTGAGGAAAATTTAGTGCTTCTATCTTCCAAAAAAAGGGGTGTGTTAAAAAATAAGTCACCTAACTTGTTATGATATGGGGCAGGGGACCCAAGAATAAGTTTTGTAAAAAAAACTTTAGGCCATACAGTTAGCTGTAATACAATTCTACTTGAAAATGTCCCTAATCACAGTTTGTTTCCATGAACAATTGTATACCTCACCCAAGCTCATATCATCAAGTATACCCTCTGTCCATTTATCTTCACAAACTATCCCTATGCAATTCCACTCTTACTCTGTGAAGCCCGCAGCCACTCTCTTTTTGCTTTAGAGTTTCTCAAATAACATGCCTCACCCAACCCAGCCATTCCTACCAAACGGCTAAAGATCTGGGCAGAGTCTGGCCTCAATTTTCCATAACTTCTGCCCTTTCCTCCCCAGGCACTGGGCTGGAGATTGGGTGTTTAGCAGGTCACTAAAGGCTGTGTTTCAGTACTATGAACATAGGCTGCAACTCACAAGTGTGTGTTGAATGAATGAATGAATGAATGCTGACAGGAAGGGTGAAATTAATCCCGACACAACAGTAATGGGCTCTAAATTGGTTAGAATCTTGAACTTGATTCACAAGGCAAAGGAGGAAATGTCTGCTTCGTGGTTCTTTTTGTATGCCCCATAAAAATAAGCAATATGCTTTATATGTACTGAGTATCAATAAATAGTTGTTGAACTAAAATTGAAATGTCAGACTTGGTGGTGAGAATATTTTAGTCCTTTCATTATAAGAAGCTGGAAGAACATCCCTCTAGTCAAAATAAAAAAGAATACTCTTAGCTTGGTAGGGGACACAGTTCATTGGTTTACTTGGAGCGTTGACTAGGAAGCTATGTTTTCTTAAAATTAAATGTTTCTGGGTGACTTGAGACTTTTATTTCTATGAATGAATGATAATTCCCACTAAAACATTTCCAGCCTCAAATTGACCCAGCCATATGTAACAGAGCAAAACTATAAGTCTTCAATTTTTAGTCTGTCAATGTCTTCTTTGAGAGGATCCACAAATTGTTTCTGAGGAAAATCTTAGACTAACCTGCAAGCTCTCAAACCAATTCTTTTCTACTTTAAAAAAAATCTGCTCTTAAACCAGAAACATAAAAGTCTAAATTAAGACAACTCTGAGGAATAGTGTCCTCAGGAAAGTTTGCTGGAAAAGCATACCATCCAATTCTTGATCAAGGGTCGGCAAACTACAGTTCACAAGCCAAATGGGGCCTCACCTGTTTTGAATGGCCTGAAAGCTAAGAATGGTTTTTGCATTTTTAAGTAGTTGAAAAAATCAAATAGAAGAATATTATTGCATGACATGTGAAAATTACATGAAATTCAAATTTCCGTATTCATAAATGAAGCTCTATTGAAACAGAAGCACCGTTTTTTCAGTACAATGGCAGAGTTGAGTAGTTATGACAGGACTATATGCTTAAACTATATCTATCTGGCTCTCAGCAGAAAGTTTGCTGCCCCCTGTGTGTGTGTGTGCGTGTGTGTGTGTTTTATATCAAAAGTTTATTAAGGGAACTTCCAGATGAGATGCATCTTGGGCAGTGGCAAGATGAGGTAGATATCCTGTGTCTGCTGGCCCATTTTAGATCAATGTTTCCCAATGTGTCAAGTCAGTTTTCTAATTTTTAAAAAATGTCCTGTGATTAAATCTGTTTGGTAAATGCTGGGCCAGTTTCTTAATTTTAGGACTTTTTTGTTGAATTTATTGGGGTGAGATTGGTTAATAAAATTACACAGGTTTCAGGGGTACAATTCTACAATACATCATTTGTATATTGTATAGTGTGTTCACCAACCCAAGTCAAGTATCCTTCCATCACCATTTTGTAGGACTTTGCAGAGCCTTCAATATGCTGGGATTGTACAGTTCTTGCCTAACTCTTTTGATCTTGGCACTTTTTATGGCAGAGCATCACCCAGAGGCAAGGTCCTCAGGACAGCACTCTTTGAGCAATGATGGACTGCACAGGCCTCCAGTGGAGGCCTTGTCCCACAAGTCTACCCTAAGAGACACTGCAAGAAGTCAACAAAATGGCTTCACTGTGGGGAAGCTGATGAGAGCCCTGTCCTTTTCATCACTCAGTGTATCTTTTATGAGGGAAGTCCATACAGTGCAAGGACTCACTCTTCTCCTGAGTTGATGGTTGGTTTGTACCTTACAGACATGTGAGTTTCATCCTTTTAGATTTCCCTCTCTGCTTTGGCTGTCAGGACGCTCAGAAAAACATTTGTGACTTGCCTCTAGAGCAGTGGTTCTCAACCTTGGCTGCACATTAAAATCACCTGGGAATCTTCTTAAAAATCCTGATTTCTGGGTCTCATCCTCCAGAAATTCTGTTTCTTTGTTACTAATGTTGTGGCCCCACCCCATAACAAAGAAACAGAATTTCCGGAGGATGAAGCCCAGAAATCAGGATTTTAAAAGGATTCCCAGGTGAGGAGAGAAACTAAGATGGCGGCATAGGTAAACACCGGGAAATTGCTGCCTCCCACAACAACTTCAAAAATACAAAACGGACATCATCCAGAACTACAGGAAGGCTGGCTGAGTGTAAATTCTACAACTAGAAGAAAAGAGAAAAGCACACTGAGACTCAGAGGAGCTGCAGAAGTAAAGTGCAAAGGTACGGAGGCTCGAGCACGCGCACGCGCTCGTGGAAAGGGGATGGTACCTGAGGACACGGCTGTCTTTTTGAATCAGGAGGGAGTCACAAGCTCCCGACTGCTCTGAACTCCAGTTCCGGGAAGTCTCTGGGACCCAGGACTCATACGGGGAGAAACTGGACTGTTTGGCAGCAGGCAGAACTCTGAACTTGAGGACGGCTTTCCCTCAGAGGTGCTTGCAGCAATTATTGGGACACTGAGACACGCGGCCCCTTAGGGCACGGCTGAGGACCAGCCATAGCTGCTTGCTCCGCCCTTTGATTCCCTGAGACCCCGCCCCACCCAGGCTGCGGCAGAGGCTTTTGCATATGAATGCCCTGGCCCTTTGCAACCTGAAAATTACCTAACAAATTGCAGCTGGGCCAGAGAGACCCAGAACTTCCAAGGGAAGGCCCAAGGCCCCACAGCAGCTTGCATTGCTTCACAGCTCGGCCTCATCAGGGCACCTCCAAACTCCAAAAAGGAAGGGGAATCTGAAGTTTTCGTAGCTCCTGCTGGGTAACCTCAGGCAGAGGCTAAATTAGCACCTCCTTAGATCCAAGAGCCAGGGTATCCAGTGGTCAGAGGGGAACCATCCAGACTACAACTCCTCAGATCCATAAGGGACACACTCAGGGCACAGACTCAGTGAGCACCAAAGCCCCACTGAAGCAAGTCTTGCCCCAGAAGGGTGTCTTCAGCACAGAAGTTCTCCCACTGCAGACACAGCTGATTCTCACTGCCAATTGGCCTGGAGGTCAATTCCTCCCAGTGATCCTACAACAATCAAGGCATAACTACAACAAGACTGTGCACAAAGCCCACAAGGGGGTGCACCAAGAGTGTCCACCTCAGGTAACTGGGGAGGCTGAGCCACTGGGCCCTACAGGACACCTAGCACACAAAACCACTCTACCAACACAGGGAAGCATAAAAAATGCGGAGACAAAGAAACAGGTCACAAATGACAGAAGTGGAGGAAAGCAAACTACTGGATATAGAGTTCAAAACCACGTTTATAAGGTTTTTCAAGAATTTTATGGAAACCGCCAATAAATTTAGTGAGACCCTGGAGGATGTGAAAAAAGACCAACTAGAAATTAAGCATACACTGACTGAAATAAAGAATAATATACAGAGATCCAACAGCAGACAAGAGGATCCCAAGAATCAAGTCAAAGATTTGAAATACAAAGAAACAAAAAATACCCAACTGAAAAAGAAAAAAGATTCCAAAAATATGAAGATAGTGTAAGGAGCCTCTGGGACAACTTCAAGCGTACCAACATCAGAATTATAGGGGTACCAGAAGAAGAGAGAGGGCAAGATATTGAAAACCTATTTGAAGAAATAATGACAGAAAACTTCCCCTACCTGGTCAAAGAAATAGACTTACAAGTCCAGGAAGCGCAGAGAACCCCAAACAAAAGGAACCCAAAGAGGACCACACCAAGACACATCATAATTAAAATGCCAAGAGCAAAAGACAAAGAGAGAATCTTAAAAGCAGCAAGAGAAAGACAGTCAGTTACCTACAAGGGCGTACCCATATGACTGTCAGCTGATTTCTCAACAGAAACCATGCAGGCCAGAAGAGTGGCAAGAAATATTCAAAGTGATGAATAGCAAGAACCTACAGCCAAGATTACTTTATCCAGCAAAGCTATCATTCAGAATAGAAGATCAGATAAAGAGCTTCACAGATAAGAAAAAGCTAAAGGAGTTCATCACCACCAAACCAGCATTATATGAAATGCTGAAAGGTATTCTTTAAGAAGAGGAAGAAGAAAAAGGAACTCTTACCATTTGCCACAGCATGGATGGAACTGGAGAGCGGATAAATACCACATGATCTCACTCATTTGTGGAATATAATGAACAACATAAACTGATGAACAAGGACTGATCCAGAGACGGAGAGGAATTGATTGGACTGTCGGGCCTTGGAGGGAAGGTAGGGGAGGGTGGGGGTAAGGGGGAAAGATCAACCAAAGTACTTATATGCAAGCATATAGGCCTAACCAATGGACACGGACAACGGGGAGATGAGGGCATGAGCGGGGGAGGGGGGGGAGGGGGGGAGGAGGTAGGGGGCAACATGGGGATAAGGACACATATGTAATATCTTAATCAATAAAAAATATATTTTTTTAAAAAAGAATTGAATACAAAATGGATTTTTAAATGTGCCAAAGTCATATTCGGCACATATTAAGAAAAGAGAATGATGCTTGCTATTTTGTTTTTCTACGAATACAGCCAATTATGTTAAGGCTTTAAAAAAAAAAAAAGATTCCCAGGTGATTCTAACGTGCAGCCAAGGTTGAGAACCACTGCTCTAGAGGATCTTGTTTGTAGTTTAAACTTTGTGAACTAATCTTTATTCTAGCTGTGCCTAATTTTTCTATGCATATATTCCTTTTGCTCCATGTCTTAATTTTTAAGTATATCGGCAAGCTGCCTTAAACCATTTTTTAAAACCACAGGGTATAAATAAATAAATACATACATACATACATGCTGAGAGGATGCGAGAAGAAAAAGAGACATTCAGTATGGGCTATTAAGAAAACCAACTTCTAGTCCTGGCTGGTGTGGCTCAGTGGATAGAGCATCAGCCAGTAGAATGCGGGGTCCCGGGTTCGATTCTGGTCAAGGGCACATTCCCCAGCAGGCTCAATCCCCAGTAGGGGGCATGCAGGAGGCAGCCAATCAATGATTCTCATCCTTGATGTTTCTATCTCTCTCTCCCTCTCCCTTCCTCTCTGAAATCAATAAAAATAAATTTTTTAAAGAAAACCAACTTGTAGACAAAGCTACAGAGCTCCCGACAAGTATTTGTGCTGTATCAGTGGACTCCAATTTGTTCTCTCACTATGGAAAATTGAGAGAAGCAAGGGAACAGTGAGTGACCCTGACAAACCCCAGGCCTCAGTGCTGAGAGCCAGTGATTTAATCTGTTGTCATCGCCACAATTACGAATTAGCCATGATGTGGTGCATGAGGGCTCCTTCTGGTTGTGGGCCACAGTAGCTGGGAGCTGCTGGCCTCAGCATTTGGAAGCCCAGCACCATGGGGCATTGTACTGTGCAGCTGCTACACTCTGTTAACATGCTTTGGATTTTACTGGCTCCTTTTCTGGAAGGCTTTGGTCTCACAACCTGCAGGGAGCGGCCTGGCCTGCCAGCTTCTAGAACCTGCGAGACCAAATATTTAAGGAGTTCCGCAACAATGGTTAGAAAGAAGCTAACTCTGACCCACAGAAAATAAAGTGCCAGGTGGGGGAGGGAAAGAATGAGACTCCAGTTCATGAGGCTGCAGAATTCCAATTCAGAGCAATGTTATGTAACCAAACTTCTGAAGGCACATGACTGAAGGGCTCCATATAACTTTTTAAAGTGACAGAAAAACTTCTAATATTATTTTATACGAAGCCATTGACCCGGGAAAAGAACACATGAAGAATAAATAAAAGCCTTCTATAAGCCCTTAAGACCTGGCCAAGAATCCCAGGATATCACAATAGCATAGAAAGAACTTCTGTTCCTCTGTCACTCACACACTCTTCCTCTGACCTTGCGTCCTCTTCCTCCTCAAGGTGCCAACATCTCCATCCACCTCCTTGCAGCTGGAACAGCTGTCTAGTCTCCACAGCAACTTTTACTCACCACTTACTTTGTCACTATTGACCTCGCTGTATTTTGGCCATGGCCTGTATCACAGCACATAAATTGTTCTCCCCAAGGCAACAGTGCTGCCAGATTCATCATCTTTTTGTTGTTTTTGTTGTTGTTAATCCTCCCCCAAGGAAATTTTTTTCCATTGATTTTTAGAGAGAGTAGAAGGGAAGGGGAGAGACAGAGAGAGAGAAACATCAATGCGAGACACATCGATTGGTTGCCTCCTGTACACACCCCACCTGGGACTGAGTATCTAGCCTGAAACCAAGGTATGTGCCTTTGATTGGAATTGAACCTCTGACCCTTCAATCTGTAGGCCAACACTCTAACCCAGGAGTGGGGAATGTACAGCCCGCGGGCCTTATAAGGTCCAAAAAATCATTTGGTCTGGTTCTGCCAAGGCATTAACGCTGAGTTAATTAAATTTTGACCAAGTACAGCAGGTTAATTTTAAGTTGGTAATTTTGTATGGCCCGAGAATGATGTTATAAATATCCAAATGGCCCTTGGCAGAAAAAAGGTTCCCCAACCCCCCTGCTCTAACCACTGAGCAACCAGCTAGGGCCAGATTCATCATTTTAAAGCATGCATCTGGTAAAAAACCTTCAGCAACTCCTTACTGAGTAAAATAGAAATTTGGCTTAGAATTCGAAGCCTTTCAGATAGGGCCCCAACTATATTTTTCCAGTTAGACTGCACACTCCCAACATGTGTATTTTGTGCCAAACTTTTCTCTATGCCCTCTGGTCTCTGAGACATTGTTCGTTCTGTCTCTAACACGGGGACATTTCCTCACCAATCTCCAATGTCTAAGAACTACAAGGCTTTTAAAGGCCTTGCAATGCCATGTTTTTTTCTAGGGAACCTTTGTGGCTCCAGAGTGAAAGCTGCCTCTTCCTGCCTGCCCTGACCAAACCTGTGACCTGTCTCTCTCCAATAACACTGGTCACGGTCCCAGCATGCTGGTGGGTACTTATGGATATGTCTTATTGCAGTGACAAGGCTAGAAAATCTTTCAAGGTCTGCTGTGATATTGGCCGGTCTCTGTACCTCTTGCAGCATACTGAAGACACACATGTAATGAATAGTTGATGGATAAGTGAATGAAAAAATGACAAAAGGGCTCTCTTTAGCATTTTTCCATTCAATTTTGCCACTATGTCTTGGGAAATACATTTAGGATTAGAACTCATGACCTCTTGGCATCCAAACCTGTGGTCACACCACAGTGTTATTGTTTCCAAGGGTGTCCTTTTCTGTATTTATCCCATATTCTTTTCTCATAAAACAGGGTTTTATACACTGTGGTTCAGGAACCATTTGTAGACTAACAAAATTTATAGAGGCCCTCCTACGTCCGTGACTCTGGGTTTGTCTCCTTGCTAGCAAGCAATTCTGAGAGGATTTGGGTCAGTGGTGGTGAATGGGTGAAAAGGAATGGAAAATTTTAAGAAATAACCTTAAGAAAATAAAGAATAATTTTTTACTCGAACACTTTCTTTTTTTTCAAACACTTTCTTAGATTAGATAGTATTGGAGTTTATAAAGAAACCAGAAATTTTTATGTAAACTGCAGCAGAAAAAAATAGCTAATGAGCTAGAGCAGTGGTCGGCAAACTGCGGCTCGCAAGCCACATGTGGCTCTTTGGCCCCTTGAGTGTGGCTCTTCCACAAAATACCGACTTCTGCGCATGGGCCACGAAGTTTCAGTCGCACTGTATGTGCGCGCCCGCACGTGGTATTTTGTGGAAGAGCCACACTCAAGGGGCCAAAGAGCCGCATGTGGCTCGTGAGCCGCAGTTTGCCGACCACAGATAGAGGACTCCATCCATGGTAACATGTCCCTAAAGAGTGCCAAGTGGAGAGCACAGTCAAGTCAGATGTTGAATTCACCTGCACTTCCATTTCACCTTGACTTTCCTCAGGACTGGGCTGGCCTCTCCTCTTACAGGCAGATTGAGTTGGGATCATCATTCAAATCTCAGTCTGCCCCCTTGGTGTGGTGGGGCTGGACCGTTTATTTTTTCTGATGGCAGCTGTGGATATGGTAACACTCTTTCACTTAGTTCTATTGCCACAACAGATGTTAACAAGTCTGACACAAATCACAGAATTTTCAGAATAGAAAAAGACTTAGTCTATGTAAAGCAGAAACAAACCTTGGTTTATCTGTCCTCTCTTTCCCCAAAGTGATAGCCAGACACATATGAGGCCATGGAGTGAGCAGAGAGAAATGATGCAATGCTCTGGGCAGGCTCTTTTCATCTGAGCAGGGGTTTTCATCTAGGGTCCACAGAAGGTCTATCTTAAGCATTAGCAAAATTCTAGACCAAATCGTTACTTTCGAAATGACAGTGATAAGACTGAATCAGAACTGACCTCCCCTGTTACATTCATTTACTCATCTCCACTGAACCTCTTTTATACTTAAAAAAAAAAAAAAAAAAAAAAAGACACTCTAGAGCAGAGGCCACAGGACAAGGGTGGTCTGGTACTGTGGGAGCCCAAGACTATGGCCCAGTCCAGGAAAGCCATGGTTTAAATTCAGAGACTATGCTACTTTCTTCCTCTCAATTTTCATTTTGAAAAATGTCAAACTTTCAGGAAAGTTGAAAGAATAACAAAATGAACATCCATATACTTCTCATCAAGATTCATCAAATGTCAATACTTTGCCATATTTGCTTTATCTTCTTCTCCTCTCTGGGTCTCTCCCTTCATTTAGCAAGCTTTTAAAAAACATCTTGAGTATTTAAAATTACACTGCAGAGATCATGATACTTTACTCCTCCATACTTTATCATGCGTTTTCTAAGAATAAGAGCATTCTTCTACAGAACCATGATACTGTTTAGTGAGTAGAATTAGAAAATACTGGGTTAAATCATATGAAATTGCTAATAGTTGACTACTTGTGGCTTAAAAATTGGCAATTTCATGGGGTTCAACTTAACATACTGCTAAAAAATCATGAGTTCATATTGACATCTCCAACTGAAATATAACAAAACTACAGAGTTCTTCTTCATCTTTTCCAATTCTATATATCTTCAGTCTCCCAGTAAGAACCTCAGCTACCAATAACCTCATATTCAAAGTAGTTTCAGAATTTCAATACCACTAGCATCAAAGAACTTATTAAATATAAGATGTCTTTGGAGTTTTATCCTTAGAAAACAGTCCCTAAGGGTATACAGTCAAAGTGGTCAACTATACAGTACCCCAAAGTTACTTGATTTAATTATTATTTCGGAATGTGGTGATGCTACATACTTGCTAAACATTAGAACCATTTGTTTTTGTTTGATGTCAATTTTAAAGATTATGTTTTTACCTCCTTTTAGATTTAATTTTATTATTTAATATTTAAAACATTTAAATTGTTCAAAGTTAAAATGAGTTTTATTCTTGTCTCTGTTCTTTTACTTTGATCCTACCCATCCCCTATAAATAACTATTTTTATCATTTTCTGGTTTATCTTTTCTTTTTTTATATGCATTATTTCTTATTTTCTCTTCTGTCCCACACAAACAGTTGAATACTATAAATTCTCTTTTGCAACTTGCTTTATTGTTATTTTCTTAAGAATAAATCCTGGGAATTACTCTATCAGTTCAGGGAACAGAATCATAGAATCATCAGAGCTGAAAGTTCCTTAGAGGTCACCCTCATCCGAATCTTATGCCCAAAATGCCTACAAACCAAAGTCCATCAGGAAGGTCAGCTCATCTCTTGAATACCTGGGACAGGGCTGGTAGAATTCATTGCCACATTAGGCTGGCCATTTAATTTTAGAGAACTCTAACTATTAGAAAGTACCTTCACACTCTGAATTGAAATCCGATTCTGAGACACTTCATAATTCAGCCCTTTGTAACCACAAAGAATTGGTTGGCTCCCTCTTTCACCATGCAGTCCTTCAAACATGGCTTTCCCCCTTCCTTGTTTTAAATTGTTTATACCTGTGTGTAATAATTGTCACTCTTTTCATACATTTTTACTTATTTTGTATCCAGATCAAATTGAAGTTGTAGGGACCAGTGAAGCATCAGTATGAAGAAGGTATCAGAGGTCAAGAGGAAGAAGGCTAGAATTCCTTCACTAAGTATTTACTGAGCATCTACTGCTTGCTCTAGGGACACATTTGATGATTATTATCCACTTACATTCTAGTGGGAGAGGAGATAGAAAATAAACACTGAGTGCTGTGGAGGGAAAGAAAGAAACATTACAACAGAGCAAGAAGGGTTCGAAGTACTGATTACAATCACAAATAGGACAGTAAGGGCAGGCCAATGACATCTGAAGATGACTTGAAGGATTTGAGGAAGTGATCCATGGCTATATGGGGGAAGAAAGACTTGGGCAAAAAGAAGAGTTGGCCTGGATGGTTTGGCTCAGTGGATAGAGCATCAGCCTGCAGACTGAAGGCTCCCAAGTTCGATTCTGGTCAAGGGCACATGCCCAGATTGCGGGCTCAATCCCCAGTAGGGGGCAGGCGTGCAGGAGGCAGCCGATCAGTGATTCTCTCTCATCATTGATGTTTCTCTCTCTCTCTCCCTCTCCCTTCCTCTCTGAAATCAATACAAACATATTTTTGAAAAATGAAAAAAAAGAAGAAGAAGAGCTGGTGCAAAGGTCTAGAACCCATTAAGTTAGTTTCCCTGAAGGCACTGAACTATACTGGGCACAGTTGAACCAAGAGTGTTTGTATGTGGAGCAGAGATGGCTTGGCCTCTGCACACTTTTACTTCCTGTTTTAACCTAGGCTTGCCCAAGAGAGCAAGAGCAGCTGAGTCCCAATGCTTACACAAAGTCTTTCTATCTTTTCTCAGCTCTCACTGAACATCTCTCTTTCTTTTAACCTCTGGTAGTAGGGTTTTCCTATAACCCAGATTTAAAATATCAGATTGGGGTTACTTTAAAACAGGCTATGAGAATACTAATATAAATTAAATTTTAAAATTGGACAAAATGAGGTAGCAGTAAACTTCCAGAAAATACTCCCACAGAGGGATCAAATTTCTAAGCCCCTAAATATCTATATAGTGTTAAGAGTTTAAGCATGAAAAGTTCTATACAATGTACAAAATCTTCACAGAGAATAAACACATTAGAGGTCTTCAATATACGGGAAATACTTTAAAATACTTTTTTTTAATACCTCCTACAAATCACTTCTTGAGAAAATAAAATTATAATAGTTGGTGGGTATTATTTTTTACTCTCATTTTGTGGATGGGGAAACTGAGGCTCAGGGAGATTAAGTAACATGCCTAAGATCACAGAACTATAGAGCTCTGATTTAATGGGACAGGAATTCAAAAGAGTAGGTGTTAAAAGAAGTGGATTAGACCAAGAAGTTTTATTTCAATGGAAGTTGACAACTTTTCTAATTACCTGTAGTTCCAAACGTTATATTAAGATTTAAACATCCCAGAAACATTTTGGCAAAAAATAATAATAATAATAATTGCCAAAAATTTCTTTCAGGACAAATTTCTCTATGGTTAAGTTGGCAATGACTTAATTTTAAGGTACCAAACCCAAATTTGACAACCTTTTACCTTCAACATGAAAATCCACATACAGAGTTTTGATATAAAATTTATTCAAAGTAGATATTCCTTAGTTTGTCAGAAAAAGTTAGGTCCCAAGTACTTTCTTTTGGAATGAATATACAAAAATAGGAAAAAGTAGTTTAAAAAAAGAATATGCATAGAAATATTTTCACTTAGATATACTACACTTTTAAATTTGCTATGCAATTTCCAGAAGCGACATAGTTAATATGTAAAAATAAAACAGAAATTGTAACCAAAGTTTAAGGACTTTACCAAAGACTTAAACACAATGGGGTAAAGGCCAGTATGTAACAGATTTAAATTCTAGTAGGCAGAATTAAGAACAGTTACAAAGTCAAGGAATTAACTATGTCTAGACATGGCTCCTAGATTTCTATTTGAGGAACAGTATTTTTTTTCTCATCCTTTGAATTCCCAAACTAGGAATTCAGAACCTGCTGTTGAAAGGATCATCATCCTTAATTCTCAATCCATTTATCAGGCTAAAATGCAAATGTAAGAGACGAATACATTTCAACAGCCCTGGAGCTCCAAAGAGCCTTCCAGGAACATGCTGAGCTAACTGGGGAAGGGTTAAGCCACCCCTATTTTTCAGATCTGAAAACAGTTGTTCTGATATGAGAAGAATCATTACAATGGTGCCAGCTCCCTTCTATAAAAGCTATACACGTATTTTGCACAACTGTATGATTGTTATGGCAACCATAAAAATGGAACTATCATTCTTCAAATTACACACTTCCCATACTGGATTACCTACATACATTTGTTCTTCTACATTACCCAGAATTGCTTTTCAGAAAGTGCTATGTTTGTCCTATAGATGTTTAGGAGCAAGATAAAGTGGTCTCTTTCAAAGGGAGATTCCACAACAATGAATCTTTCAAAAGCCTAACTCTTCAAGAATTCTAGGGCTTCCTTGTCAAGGCTTTTAATCCTGTGGTCACTGGGAGGCCTCAAAATATTCCCTCTGGGAGGTAGAGGAACTGTCTGGAAAATGTATTCCCAAATGATTGTTTCTTATTAAAAGGATGATTAAAGCACCATGAATGGGCCTTAATAGACATTGCACAGTTCTGTAAAATACTGAGAACATTTTAGAGTCTCAGTTTAGTGAGGTGAGAGACTTATTTAAGAGATGCATACAAGCATTTTAGCATTTTAAT
Organism: Myotis myotis; assembly: GCF_014108235.1. NCBI lineage: Eukaryota > Metazoa > Chordata > Mammalia > Chiroptera > Vespertilionidae > Myotis > Myotis myotis. Next base: position 31,671,883 of record NW_023416390.1, on the reverse strand, counting down.
TAAAATTACTGCTGAAAATAACAACTTGACTATATCAAACAATTAATCCCTAAATAAATGTAAGCTGTATTTCAGAATGACCAGGGACTCATTATTATTACTTTGGCTAACATTAGAACTCTGTAGCTCTTAATAGAAAAAAAGGTGAATTCTTTCTTCTTATTAATGGGGAAAGCCACGTCTAGTCTTGTATGTCTTTTAAATATTCACTTTGGAGCCAAAATTCTGTTTTCACTATTCACAGAGTTGACTGTATAGTTTTAAAAACAACAACAACAACAAAAATCCAACCAGGCCAGTAGTGACTTCCTGACTGATTTTAATATTAAATACTTAGATTTTGAGATGAAAATGTGTTCATAATTACTGCTCCCAATAAGGCACTGAAATTCATCTAGGTTTCCTTTCTCAAAAACACAAACAACAAAAACCCCCCACAGAGTCTCCCTTTGAGGCTGGCAGGGCAAGTCAAGCTCTAATAGCAGCACCCTGGTTACCTTAAGCACTCCCTTGGCTGCAGAATGCATTGAGTGAAACACAGAGAACTACTTCTCCACTCCCATCCCATCTTCAGGAGTGACCTGGATGGCCCCATGTACAGTTTGCACCTTTTCCTGTATTTCCGGGGTCAAGTCTCCCAACATACTCCCTCTATCTCAGTCCAATCAACATCACCCAGTCCTTACCAAGCCTTGGACTGGTCCTGAACTCATAACCCCACCCTCTTTTCCTACAGAAGCTCTTGCCAACTGAACTCCCGTCTTCTCTCCTTCTCGCCTGCCTTTCAGATTCATCAGCATTTGGCTACCAGGATGAAGTTCCTAAAACATAGCATTAATTATGCTTCTTTCTCTAAAACCTTCACTAGTTTCCAGGTATCTTGACACAACAGTCATCAGCTTGGCATTCAGAATCCTCCATGCTCTGACTATTCTTCCCTTCTTATGATACCTTCATTAACATGGGCCCCTAACAAATCAGTTCTGCTAAATGTCCTGATTTAGTGATTCATGTAGACTCACCATCTCTTCTAGACTTTATTTTCTTTGAAGGACAAAATGAGGCTCAGAGGAGTTAACTCGCCTAAGAATGTATACCTAGTGAGTGGCAGAGGGAGTGGGGATTCAAACCAAATTTGTCTCTAAAACCTACTTCTTATATTTCAGCCCTGTGATATCAGGGTAATTTAAAATTTTCAAACTCCTGGAATAGAAAAAGAACCCAGTGAACACAGCTGTTGTAGACTGTTCCTGTCTTGACAATCCCTCTCCCAAACCAGCATGGAACCCAAACCAGGACAAACAGACCATGGGCCCAGAATTTTGAATTGGACTAAGAATGGGAGAGGGAGATAAGGAGGAAGGCATGTGAGGAGACCAGAGGGAAAGAGAAATCAGGCTCCCTCTGAGGGGCTGTGGTAGCTGTTAGGTAGCAGCCATCCCAATGAGGAGTAGGAAGGAAAAGAGGCTAGTCTGAGCGAAGGGAAGAAGGGATCAGATGTGGAGAGCAGAAGAGGTGGAGATGAAGACAGAAGCCCTTCAGGGTTTCCTGCCTTACTTCGGTCCTTGGTTCCCTGCCCTTGGGTTCTGGCAGTCACCCCAGGATCCTTTCTGCTTTGGTGAAATCAAGTGGTTTCTGTTATTTGGGACCAAAAAAGTCTTAATTAATACAACAGCTGTGAAAGTTTCCTAGAATAGCTAACTTGTGCTCTCGATGCTTTCTCATTAACAAGCCACAACAGGAGGTTAGATCGATGCTTCCACACAGCCCACTCCTGGCGGCACGGTGAGTGTCTAAGGCAGTGGTTCTCAACCTTCTGGCCCTTTAAATACATTTCCTCATGTTGTGACCCAACCATAAAATTATTTTCGTTGCTACTTCATAACTGTAATGTTGCTACTGTTATGAATCGTAATGTAAATATCTGATATGCAGGATGGTCTTAGGCAACCCCTGTGAAAGGGTCGTTCGACCGCCAAAGGGGTCACGACCCACAGGTTGAGAACCGCTGGTCTAAGGTGTGGGGAGGTAGAGGGAAGGCATGGCAGAATAGCAATATTAAGTTTCTATTTAAAAAATCAACTTATAAAAGATTGCTTTAATCATTCAAATTACACAAAGTACAGTGCTATACACCATTTTTTGGCCAGTAGTGATTTGAAGAAGGCTCTAACTTCTCTTTCCTTAATATCAAGAGGGCAGTGTATAGTGTTTTTTATTGACTTGGTGTTTTGGATTGATTATCTTAAAATGTTTATTAAGGGTGTGGGTTTAAGAGGGTGAAGACAAGGAGGATGGTAGTTAAGAGCTTCCTGACTGCAGACCTGAATTCAAGACCCAGCTGTGTCCCTCTCAACATGAGACGTGGGGCAAGTGACTACATAGCCTGAGCCACAGTTTCATCTGTAAAATAAAGAGTTATTGCACAGAGTTGTTTCAATGATTAAATAAAGTATTACATAAGTATAAAATAATTGAGATAATCTATATAAAAAGATATAAAAGAAGCATTAGGTAAATGACCCATTTTGATATGTGTATATTTGTCCCATTAATAACAAAGCTAAATTTCTTTATCTTGGATATTTTGGGCTGAGCATTAATGGAGATGATCTGCTACTAGCGAACTACTTTCTCTTGGTATGTTCTCTGGTATATGTCAAGCCCCAAAGCAGAGAAGACAAGAGAGGGACGTTCAGTGAGTACCTACTACGTGCCCAGCGTCGGCACAGGTCTCCCAGATAGTCAAGATTATGCTAGTGATTTAATGTTTTTAAAGTAACTCTATTTCAAAAAGAAACGATTAAATATGACTATAGAAAAGGATAATTGAACACACATTTAAAGTATTATTATGCTTGTGGGAACACTCCTATCCTAGGAATTCTAATTACATCTGTAAGACCACAGGAGAACTGTTTAAACAATCACAATTTGAAACTCCTGATTCTCCCATATACAAACTTTGGTGGAATTCCACTAAGTCACCTCTCAGTCAAAAAGATTATAGGGCAACTTTACATTTGCACATTTAGAATAAATATGGAATAACAAGGCCAATTTCCGCACAAATATAAGAGAACTTCTATGCACTTCAGTGTCTTCCTGAGTTATAAACAAACTCTGGACACTTATTCACATAATGCCACAACTGCTCAAAAGGTTTTTGGAGTTCTCTAAGAACTACTTTCTAAGCCAATTCATGAGCTCCACAAGAAAATCAGTTTTACTACTTTATAATTATACTTTTTTTTGAACTTGTATTATCCAGCTTGATCACCACCTGATTTACCACTCTTGGCTCTAAACTGACTTGGCTGTTTCCAAAAATCAAAGCCACTCTTAAAAGATGAAGATTTGCCATTGTTGAAAATGTGCCTTAGGCTCTGAAGGCAATTTCCGAAAAGGAGTCCAAAAATGTGTATGTCCTCCCCTGGCTCATTCCCCACTGCCTGCCAGCAAGCTCAAAGCCTCTTCATTCTCAAAAACATCCTCAGGACCTTGCTTCTGTCAAGTCCCCTCTCACCTCCTCTGCATTGAAAAGCTCCTTAAAAGAGAAGTTGATACTTAGTGTCTCCACTTTCCCACCTCCCTTCTACTCCTCAACTGACTCCAATCTGCTTTGGCTCCCATCACTTGACTGAAACAACTGATCAGAATTCAAAAGAAAGAAAAGGACTTGATGGCTAAATGCAGTGGCTTCTGTCCTCACTGACCTCGATACAGCAGAGCACAGGAAAGCTCACCCTTGCTTGGAACTTGGCACCAGTTTTTCCTGTTCCTATTCTTTCACTCTTCTAATATCCTCCTTTCTGCGCCCCCACTCCACTTTTCCTAAGAAGCTTCCACCCTTTAAATGTTGGAGCTCTTCAGAGTCCACCATGGTTCTCACACCACATGCTCATTAGGTATATTCATTCACTTTGGTGGCTCTGACTCCTACTTGTATGCACCTAAATAGCTATCTGCAGCCCAGACTTCTTTCCTGAGTGCAGGTCTATTTTTCTTACTGCCACTTGGACATCTCCTTTTGGTATTCTAGGCACTAAATACCCAGATTTTACTCACATTTCCCCATCCAACTTGCAGTCTCAGATTCTCCTGAATTTCACCTTGACCTAAGGTTACTGACATAGTTCAAGAGCTGTACAGGCATATCCCCCTACTGAGAGGTCTTTTCAGAGGATATCAGTAACAGTGTTAGTTGCTTTTTCTTCTTTTTTAATAATAATAATAAGGTAAAAGCCTATGGAAATCCTATTCATCCTTCAAGGCCAAGTTCAAAGATTGCCTGGCTTTAAAGCTTCTTCATGCAAAATTAATTGCTACTTTTTCATCTATGTTCACCTGGTTCCTTTTTAAAAAGTTTTGAACCTTTTAATTTTGAGATAATTGTCAATTAACATGTAGTGGTAAAAAATAATAGATGCTATCTACCTTTTACCCAATTTTCAATGGTAAAACCTAACAAAATTATATAATATAGTACAGCATCAAAACCAGGATATTGCCATTGATACAATGCATGATCTTAATTTCCCATTCTTACTTGTACTCATTAAGTTCTATACAATGTCATGTGTAGGTTCAATAAGCACTAACTCAATCAGGACACTGAAAACAGCCATCATCTCAAGGATCCTCTAGTTGTCTTTTAATAATAATCATATCCAACTCTTTCCTGCCTTGCCTCCCTCAATCCCTGGCAACTACAGATCTATTCTCCATTTCTAAAATGTGTCTTTTTAAAATATCATATAAGTAGAATCATATCGATGTAACCTTTCTGATTGGCCTTTTATCATTCAGCATAATATCCTGAAGATTCGTGCAAGTTGCTACGTGTATCAATAGTTCATTCCCTTTTACTGTGCTTTTTAAAAAATATATTTTTATTGATTTCAGAGAGAGGAAGGGAGAGGGAGAGAGAGATTGAAACATCAATGATGAGAGAGAGTCACTGATTGGCTGCCTCCTGCACACCTCCTACCGGGGAACAAGCCCACAACCCAGGCATGTACCCTTGACTGGAATCGAACCCAGGACTCTTCAGTCCGCAGGCTGACACTCCATCCATTGAGCCAAACCGGATAGGGCCCTTTTTACTGTTGAGTATCAATCATGATATGGATGTACCACAGTTTGTTTAACCATTCACCCGTGGAAGGACATTTGAGTTGTTTCCAGTTGGGGCTGTTATGAATAAACCTGCTATGAAAATTTGTGTAGTTTTTATGTGAACTATAAGTGTTCATTTCTCTGGGATAAATGCCCAGGAATGCAATTACCAGGCTGTATAATGGTTATGTTTAGTTTTTTGGGAAACTGCCAAAGGGTTTCCAAAGTGGCTGAGCCATTTTACATTTCCACCAGCAGTGTGTGAATGACCCACTTTCCTTGCATTCTCACCAGCATTTTGTGTTGCTTGGAAACTTCTCACCAACTTAGCCTTTTTCTTTTAGTTTTTGGCCATTCTGATAGGTGTGTACTGATATTTCATTGCGAACTTAATTTGCTTCTGCTGTGCAGGGATTGAAATATTAGCTCCCTACACAGACCTGCTGACACCTCCCAAAGGGGGAATTGGAGTGTGGCAGACAGGATGGAAGATTAAGTCACTGCATGGCTCCACAGACATCACCAGGTAGGGGGAATTAGAGCATTGCTGCTTGATTTCATGGGATAGGATGGGGGCGTGTGGAATAATGACATCTTGTTCAGCCCCACTGAACTATAGGGAGTGTGAGTGTGTATGTGTGTGTGTGTGTGTATGTGTGTGCCTTTTCTATTACTATTTGTGTCTTTTCTATTACAATTTGGTTGGAGTATGGCAGATATTGCCAAAAGGGTTTCCTGTTGTTAGACCACCCTTCGCCTAGTCTTTTGGATAGATGAGAAAGGTTTCTTTTGGAGATTATTTTTCCTGTGTCTTCTGGCCATTCCAGGTTGGCAACTTCTAAAGCACCCTGTCTAAGCTATATGGGAGGCAATAAGGAAATTCAGGGGAACCGCTGGCATGTTGTTTCTCAAGTCCTGAGACCCCTAAGCAGTCCTGTCTTCTTTTTTGAGAGAATCTTACCATGCTTGTTTATTGTGTTATCTCCATGTTTTCAGCTGGAAGGTCCAGGAGGAATGGGTATCCTCTAGCTTTGTCAGAAGAAGTAGTACCTCATTTTATTAATTTTAATATGTTATTCTTTAAGAAGTTTTCCTACCTAATTTTTATATTACACAGCAACCACTTTAAAGGCACTGGAGTGCATTTTATCAATATTCATTTTCCTGGGAATATCACAAAGAAACAAAAATTAATCCCAGCACTTGCTTAAAAATACTTTATATTGAATAAATTAATACATATCTTGCAAATTTCTAAACATAACCTTCTTTGTCTTTTTCCTTTTTCTCCCTTCTTTTATCCTATACACATTTATTTGCATATAGTCCTTTCTTATCCACATTTTCATTTTGCATGGTTCCAGTCACCCATGGTCCAGTCACCTGAAGCCCAAAAATATTAAATGAAATTTTCCAGAAACAAAAATTCATACGTTTTCAGAATGGCTATCATCAACAAATCAACAAACAACAAGTGTTGGAGAGGATGTGGAGAAAAAGGAACCCTTCTGCACTGCTGGTGGGAATGCAGACTGGTGCAGCCACTGTGGAGAACAGTATGGAGCTACCTCAGAAGACTAAAAATGGAACTCCCATTTGACCCAGTGATCCCACTACTAGGAATATATCCCAAGAAACAGAAACGCCAATCAGAAAGGATATATGCACCCCTATGTTCATAGCAGCACAATTCACCATAGCTAAGATTTGGAAACAGCCTAAGTGCCCATCAGCAGATGAGTGGATTAGAAAACTGTGGTATATATACACAATGGAATACTATGCTGCGGTAAAAAAAAAGGAACTCTTGCCTTTTGCAACAGCATGGATGGAACTGGAGAGCATTATGCTAAGTGAAATAAGCCAGTCAGAGAAAGATAAATACCACATGATCTCACTCATTTGTGGATTATAGAGAACAACATAGACTGATGAAAAGGGACAGACTCAAAGACTGAGAAACAGCAATCAGGCTATCAATCCCCAGAAGGAAAGTAGGGGAGGGCGGGGGTAAGGGGAAGAGATCAACCGAAGGACTTGTATACATGTATATAAGCCATACCAATGGACATGGACAACAGGGGGATGGTAGCATGAGTGTGTGTGGGGGGGAGGTCGGGGGTTAATGGGGGGGATGAGGACACATTTGTAATACCTTAACTAATAATAAAAAAAAAAAAATTCATACGTTTTAAATTGCCCACTGTTCTGAGTAGCAGTAGCTTCTTGCTACCCTGCTCTGTCCCATCTGGACAAGAAACATTCATTTGTCCAATCCAATACAAACACAGTGTATACGCTACCCATTAGTCACTTAGTAGCCATCTAGATTATCAGATTGGTTATCAGAGAAAAACCACATCCATATAACTTATATTATTACTAGAGGCCCAGTGCACAAAATTTGTGCACAAGTGGAGTGCCTAGGCCTGGCCGGTGATCAGGGTCAATCTGTGGGGCGACCCTCAGGGCAATCAGGGGGGCCCCCACTGGCACCTGCCTTGGCCAGTATGGGGCCTACAGGCTGGGGGCAGCTCCTGTGTTGAGTGTCTGCCCCCTGGTGGTCAGTGCGCATCATAGCGACTGGTCGTTCCACCATTCGGTTGATTTGCATATTAGGCTCTTATTATATAGGATAATAGATTGCTATAATAGTTCTATTATTAGTTATTATTGTTAATCTTTTACTGTTCCTAATTTATAAATTAAAGCCCATCATAGATATGTATATATGTCTGAATAGAAAAAACACAGTATATATAGGATTTGGTATTATCCATAGTTTCAGGCATCCACTGGGGGTCTTGGAGTGTATCTCCCACAGGTGAAGAGGAACTACTGTATAAAATTTATTATACACCAAGTATTGAGTTAGCTTCTAGAAATGGAAAGATAAGTAAGACCTAGCCCTTGTTCTTGAGAATTTTGCTATCCATCAGGAAAACAGAATTGCATTCAGGTAGAGGACAGTATGGCAAGTACTGTAATATAGGTATGAACAAAGATCAAGGGACAAGAGAGTGGGGCATGACTAATTCTTCCAGAGCCAGATAGTGAAGACATCTTAAGTTAAGATGGGCCCTGGAAAATGAATGAAGTGCAGAGCAAAGCATGGGCAAGATGCAGAACTCTGATGGAGTAAAATGGCTTGGGGAAAGATGAAGGGTTGAATGCAGAACAAGATATTGCATAGGAGCAAGAAATTTATTTCCATCTTTTCCTATTACCAATAAATTTTATAATTTCATTTTTTCACTTTTATTTATATACTAGGGGCCCAGTGCACAAAATTCCTACACTCATCGAGGGGTGAGGTGAGGGGAGGGGGGAAAGGATCCCTCAGCCCGGCCTGTGCCCTCTCGCAGACCAGGAGCCCTCAGGGAATGTCCAACTGCCGGCTTAGGCTAGCCGTGAGCCCAGCTTCTGACTGAGCAGCACTTCCCCTGTGGGAGTACACTGACCACCAGGGGGCAGCTCCTGCGCTGAGTGGGACTGGCCGAAACCGGATTGCGAGAGGGGTCCCGGATTGTGAGAGGGCACAGGCCAGGCCGAGGGACCCCACTGGTGCACGATCGAGAACGTGGGAGGTTGGCCAGCCGGGGAGGGACCTCAGGAGGGCTCCAGGTCATGTCCAACCCCTCTCACTCAGTCCCAATCGGCCAGACCCCAGCAAGCTAACCTACGGATCGAAGTGTCTGCCCCCTGGTGGTCAGTGCACATCATAGCAATTGGTCGACCGGTCAACTGTCTGCCACCTGGTGGTCAGTGAACGTCATAGCAAGCAGTTGAGTGGCCTTAGCATATCATTAGCATATTACGCTTTGATTGGTTGAACAGACGACCGGACGACCAGACACTTAGCATATTAGGCTTTTATTATATAGGATTATATAGGATGAGAGCCAAGGTATCCAACATTTCTTATCTTAAGAAAAATTTGCCTGTACAATTATTTACTTCTCCTGGCTTTTATTTTCAAATTATATCTTCCTTTCCCTCTTTATTATCTTCAACAAGAGGCTTATTTCTTTCTCAAAACTTTCTGCTGCAAGTTGTCTTATTTTATCTCCAACATAATTATTAAAAGGTGAAGAGACTTGAGAGTTACATCAGTGGGACTGGCAGAGAGAGAGTATGGATCTCTGAAAAGCCACTACTCCACATAAGCATTGATTACACATAGAATTGTCAAAATCAACCTTTTCATAACTCTGGACATTAACTAAAGGCTTGTAACAATCTGATGTACATTTATTCAAGAGAAATGGCTTAATCTCAATAAGAACAGAGAGCTTTGTAAGGTTTTTATTGCTTTATGTCTCTCTCCCAAGCTCTGTAATAGCCTTGAAAACAAACAGCCTTCTAATATGGTGAAAACCAGCAGCTTAGCAGCCACTGGATGGGGCAGAACAGATTTAGAAACTCACCAAAAACAGCAATCCAGAGGAATTGACATTATTTGACCTGCTTGGCACTTCCCTGAAAACCCCCATTCACATTAATTTGACATGACTCACACCTTGCTCAGTGCAAACAGCCTTATAGACCTAGGGGTGTTTGTAAAAAAAACAAAACAAAACAAACAAACAAAAAAAACAACCAGTAATTATTTAACATCACAGATTTTTGAGGTTGTGATACAGTTGAGCAAACAAAAAGCTAACCAAAACAGTTAAAAGTTAAAGTTGGAGATTAAGATGTCATAGAGAGCTTTGAAAAGGCCTGATATATTCCTGGGGATGGAGACAGCCACACACATCCACAGGGCTGTGCACATGCCCCTCATCCCCCATCCTACCCTCCCCCTAAAAATCAGGTAAGAGTGAAGTGTTCACCACTGGCTGACATTAAAACTCTGACCAGGCATGAAGCAAAGAATAAGGCAGAGTTAGGAAGTGCATGTCTGAGCATTGAAGGTATACCCCAACACATGCACACAGGCCTTCAGCAAAGGCTGAGAGACTATTGATCCTAAGCATTTAAGAAAATCTCTGTCCATTCATTAGGTGATCACAAAGCTGGTCAAGCAGAAACTTCACACAACGAAGAATACAGACTACAGAATTCATTCATGAAAGTCACAAACAGCAGCAAAAACAAACTGTGACAACAAACTTTGAGAAAGTGATCTGATTTTTCAGAGTTTCCATGTTATATTATTTACAATGAATAGATACATCTTTATAATATAGATATATCATGCAAATAGTAATAAAAAAAGCTATAGACGCTAAATAGAAAAATAGATTTCAAGATTAAAAGTGTTATAAAGACAAAGAAGGATAATTTATAATGATAATAGGATCAATCCACCTAGAAGACATTATAAACATATTTGCACCTAAAAACAGAGCCACCAAATAAAGCAAAAGCTTGTTGATTTAAAAGGAGAAACAGACAATGAAAACATAATAGTTGAAGACTTCAATACCCAACTTTCAACACAGAAAAAAACAACTAGAAGATCAACAAGGAAACTAAAGACTTGAAAAATATATCAACCAAGTCATTCTAACAGATATCTACAGAACATCCCATCTAACGACAGTAGAACACATATTTTTTCAAGTGCACATGGTACATTCTCTAGGCCATAAAACAAGTTTCAATAAATCTCAAAAGACTGAAATCATACAAAGTATGCTCTCCAAATGGAATTAAAATAGAAAATAATAATAAAAGGGAACTTGGGAGATTCATAAATATATGGAAATTAAGACACTTCTAAATAATCAATGAGTCAAAGAAGAAATCACAGGAAAATTATAAAATATTTTAAATGAATGAAAACAAAAACACAACCTACCAAAACATTTGGGATGCAACCAAAGCAGTGCTTGGAGGTAAATTTATAGTTGTAAATACCTATACAAAAAAGTAGAAAGATCTGAACTCAGTAACATAACCTTCCAAATTAAGAAACTAGCAAAAAAAGAGCAAAACTGAACTCAAGCAAGCATAAAAAGGAAATAAAAAAGTTTGAAACAAAAATAAATGAAAGAGATAATAGAAAAACAGGAGATAAAATAAATCCAAAATTTGGCTATGTGAAAAGATCAACAACATTGACAAACCTTTAGTTAAACTGACCAAGAGAAAAGAGAGAAGACTAAAATTACAGCCATAGCCCTTTATCCACAGAGGATACAGTCTAAGACCCACAGTGGATGCCTGAAAGTGTGAATATTACTGAACCCTAAATATATACCTTTTTCTATACATACATACTTATGATAAAGTTTAATATATAAATTGGGCATCATATGAGGTTAATGACAATAATAATAAAATAGAACAAGTACAACATACTATAATAATAAAAGGGTAATATGCAAATTGACCCTAATGGCAGAACGACCAGAACAACCACTGGACCAGTCACTATGAGGTGCACTGACCACCTCTTGGTCCCTTCCCCCAGCCGTCAGGCACCAATCACCCGATGGCAAATGGGGAACTGGGGGTGGATTGCGGCGGGGTGCAGGGCCACTGCGGGCAGCTGGGGAAGATGGCCCTGATTGCAGGCCAGGCCTAGGGACTGTATCTGTGCATGAATTTCGTGTGCCGGGCCTCTAGTACTATAATAAAAGCTTTGTGAATATGGATATCTCTTTCTTTGCAAAATAGCACAAATTTTTTCCTTCTTTACAATTTCTCAAATAGAAGAATCGTTCTTACTGTGGATCTTAGCAACCTCAGCAAACATTTATTTTCTTCCCTTATTAAGTTGAGAACTTTGATTTTCATTTAAAGGAAGCACTTTATGTCTTCTCTTTGGCATATCCGTATTGTGTATTTGGCACATCCAAATGGTGTATTTCGCACATCTAACTCACTACTCCTATGATCAGGGCCATTAAGTAAAATAAGGGTTACTTGAACACAAGCACTGTGATACCACAGCATTTGATCTGATAACTGAGATGGCTACTAAGGGACTAACAGGCAGGTAGCATATACAGCATGGGCATGCTGGACAAAGGGATGATTCACATCTCTGGTTGGATGGCCTGAGATTTCATCACACTACTCAGAATGGTGTGCAATTTAAAACTTTTTAATTATTTATTTCTGGAATTATCCATTTAATATTTTCAGGCCACAGTTGACAATGGGTAACTGAAACCACAGAAAGAAAAACCATGAATTAGTTAACCAATAAAAAGAACAAATTTATAGAAAGATTACAAACTTCTGAAACTGATTTAAGAAGAAACAGAAAATTTCAATAGACCTATAACATGTAAAAAAATTAAGTTCATAATTAAAAATTTTTCCATAAAGAAAAGCACAGGGCCAGATGACTACACTGGTAAATTCTACCCAACATTTAAAGAAGAATTAACACCAATTCTTCACAAACTCTTCTAAAACTCACTCTATGGGTCCAGCATAATCCTCAAATAAAAACCAAACAAAGCTATCAAAAGAAAATTACAGACATGACCCCTTAGAAATACAGATGCAAAAATCCCCAACAGAACACTAGCAAGCCAAATCTAGTGACATAAAAAGGATTACACATCATAATCAAGTAAGATTTAACACAGGAATGCAAGGCTGGTTCAACATATAAAAGCCAATCAATGAAATATATTATATTAATCGAGAACAAAAATCACATAAACCACTTCACAAAATCTAGTAATATTCATGAGAAAAACACTCAAAAAGCTAGAAATATAAGGAATTGCCTTCACTTGATAGAAAGCATTCTCAAAAATCCCCACGGCTCACATTATAATTAATGTTGTAAGACTGAATAGTTTCCCCCCAATATTAAGAACAACACAAGGAGGTCCACCGCTGCTACTCCTATTCAACACTGTACTAGAGGTTCTAACCAGAGCAATTGGATAAGAAAAGGAAATAAACAGGCATTCAGATTGAAAAGAGGAATAACACTGTCTCTATTTGCAAATGATAATCTAAATATAAAAAATCCTAAGGCATCCACAAAGAACTATTAGAACTAGTACATTTTGAAATATTTAGTTTAGCAATTTCAAAGTGTATTCTAAGGAACACTACACTTTCATGAGATTACCTATGAGAAAAAGTTCTAAGAAATCTACTAACCCACTGATTTCTAAAAATACTTGGCTATAGACCCCCTTTTCTCCCTAATACCTATTACCTTAATACCAAAAGAACCTGTGGTCTATCAACACTTTTTGGGAATCCTAACCTGGTCAACTAATCCATTTTACAAAAGATGAAATTGTTCTCTCTGTCTTTCCCAGTTTAACTGATTTGCCCAGAGTTACTCAAGTAGTCCCTGGGAGAGGGAGGACTAACTTCTAGTGCCCCTTCTATGCTGCCACACTACTTACCAGGAGAACCTTTTCTAATAGCAATTTAATCACATTGGACTTCCTGATAAACAGCAAGATTATTAGTCACTTAATGTTAGTTGTGTTTGAAAGTTTTCCCACAAAAAGGGTTGACCTGAAAGGGTTGCTTTCAAGTTGCTATTTCAAGGTTGGTTTTACCTGGAGTGAGAGGAAATTTCTGTCTATTGGGAACAGTTCCATCTTGAAGATATTTCAATATTTCTTACCACACACCCTTTCTGTGCTCAGTATTTTTAGCTCATTGTTTTCTATTTTGGCAGCTGAGAAGCTACAGTTTGTAATTTTACCTCCAGCTTCATATTTCTTCTTAAAAGTGAATACAATGTCCTGTTTATAATAATAAAATCACTAGTTGGCAGAACGACATTAAATGGAAAAAAAAGAAAGCAATTGGAAAATTTAGAGCAAGCAATTTTAAGTGCCAAGTTTCACATTTGTAATGGTCCAGTGGAGGTCACTGGGCTTCCTTTTTATTGAGGAAATAGTAAAGAAATAGATATCCACAAGTTCTCCTGTGAAATACTATAGAAACCACCTCCACTTCAATGAAACTCATAGTTTTACTAAAAAGTGATGTGACCCAAGCTTCTGCAATATTACTAACTATAGGAAAAACATAAAAATCAGTTTAGCGTGGTATTTTCCCCTCCAATATTTAGGTTTTCATTTTCCACTTCAATTGAGCTTTTAAGCTTTGGTTTCCTATTCGTTTAGCAACAAAGGAAACAAAACAATATCAATGAAATTGGAAATAACTGGAGCCAGTCTCAGAAATAACCTTGGGGTTTCTTGGGCTTCTGGTGCAACCCCCTTTAAGCAGTTTCCTTGGATACATTCTCCTCCAGATCTCCAAAGGCTTGCAGTATTGGTGTTGCTTTTTTTTTTTTAACCTCAGATGCCCTGCTAAAGAGAGCTGCAGGTCTAGGCCAGGTAAACAGGGATTCTGCAGGTCTGAAAAAAACGGTGCTCCCAATCAGAAGGGCCAGATCGCCCCTAGCAGTTCACACCAGCCTTACTTCTTGAAAATTGCTAACCAACCATTTTTCTTTTCAAAATAAACACTATTTCTCTCAACTTCAGTTTGCAAAATATTACCCCAATTCCATTGGACTAAAAAACTGGAATTTTACTGACATAATTGGATTATGAGGTTTAAAGATTGATGGAACTTTTCTGTTCCAAATATAATTGTTCAAATACCAAACCTAAACGGGTATGTTGAAGTCCTTACATAGTTAGAGCCAGAGTAACACTGCCGGCTCCATGGCAGGGTGGCCCAGCAGAGGGGGTCAAGAAGCTATCAAAACCATAGGAGTTGTGAACCCTGTTACAGAAGGACCTGGGAATCTTGGGGAACATGTCACCTTTTCTGCAGCCATAGCTTATCAAGAAAATGAAGGCTACTTTAGTCCCTCTAGTTCTCTCTGTGCCTGCTCATTTCTCAGGTCTCAGCTCAAGTACCAATGAGTGACCTTAGCAGCTTGCTCACACAGACATTATAGCACTTGACATACTCTGCTGTAATTTATCTGAGTATAAATCTGTATCCTTGAGAAACAGTACAGTCTTGAAGAATAAAGGCTGGGCCTTACTTGTCTATGTACTTCCAGTGACTAATTTACTACTTGGCATATATGATATATACACATATATAATAATATATGTAAATAAATGTATACAGGAGAGAAGAAAGAAGAAAAGGGAAGACACAGAAGGTTTTATTTAGGAATTTATGGACTATGTATTAATTTATTCATAGCACATGTTTTTTAGCATGCACTATAACTCATTCCTAGTTCTCTTGACATTCCTGGGGAAATTAATATTCATAAAAACTTTGTGAAGGTTCTGAACCTCTGAGCAAAAGAAATCATAGTACTATAAATCCTTGTATCAAGTACCTCTCTCCTCCATTATAAATCTATATTTGACTACTGTTTAAGACACTTATTTACTTTTTTTTTTGGTTGATCCTCACCTGAGTATAATTTTTCCATTGATTTTTAGAGAGAGTAGAAGGGAGGGAGAGATACAGAGAGAGAAACATCAATGGAGAGATACGCATCGACTGGTTGCCTCCTGTGGGCGCGGATTGAGCCTGCAACAATCTCCGGGCCAACACTCTAACCAGGGGTCCTCAAACTATGGCCCGCCAAAAACATTTATCCGGCCCGCTGGGTGTTTTTGCCGCCGCTGCCTGTCCTGCTTAGCAACCGACTCGTCCCGGGCCCGCAGTGCGCATGTGTGGAATGCCTGAGGGACAGTGAAATGGCCCTCTGTTTAAAAAGTTTGAGGACCTCTGCCACTGAGCCAAACTGGCTAGGGCCTGTTTAACACATTTGACTCATGCTCTTCTGCTATGACTGAGAGTTCCATGAGAACAGAGACCAGACCTGTATTTGTTCACTGTTGATTCCCTGCTCTACTGTAAATATTTGTTAGTTTAAAAACTGAATAAATCTATTACAAAACCAGTCAAAGAAAAGGGAAAGGTAATCAGATCCAAATACTTCAGCATACTATGGACTGCTCTTTGTTTTTTCTCTCTCTTTGTTTTTTATTGTAAAAAAATAAAAACTTAACCATGACAACATAACCACCTGGCGTCCTCACAAGGTGTGTGGGTGAGGTGATGAGGTGTACAGATGAAAGTCAGCACTCCAGAACACCAAGGCGATGACATTGGCAATCCCATTAGATTCTATGCTTTCAGCCATACGTAGGTATTTACAGAAATTATCTAATTTTAGCTAAACTAATCTTCACAAAATAGAAAAGTGGCTAAAAATGATTATTGCAAAGATCCACAGATTAAAGATAACACTAAACTAATAATAACTCTAATACTACCAACACCAGGAAAATAGCAGAGTTGACATATCTTCTCCTAATAGGAATTCATAATCAGTCACATTATGATTTCAAAACAATGACTGTCAATCACATGCTACCAAGCAGATACTTAGACAAAATTAAACACACTTAATCTGTCCCTTCAAGGTAAAGTTGACATTTTAAAAATGAGGAAAAAAGTTATTTCTTTTTAAACAAAATAAAACAAAAACTCGTTAAAGATAAAATTTTAAAAATGGATATCATTAAATGTTTCTATTGTTATACAGTTTGGGATCCTTAATTGATCTAAGTGTATAAACTATAAAACTACTCGTATCTAGCCCTAGCTGGCATTGCTCAGTGGTTAGAGCATTGCCCCCCCACCCAAGTATTGCAGGTTCGATTCCCAGTCAAGGGCACGTACCTGGGTTACAGGTTTGATCCCCAGCCCTGGCTGAGGTGCATGTGGGAAGCAACCAATCGATGTGTCTCTCTCACATTGCTGTCTCTCTCTCTACCCTCTCATTCTCTCCAAAAATAAATGAAAAAAATATCCTTGGGTGAGAATTAACAAAAACAGAAAGAAAAAAAAACAACTACTTATACCTATACACTTAAATATCCTAGCAGAATTTTCTAACTAGTTTTTAAAGATGCCAACTAAAGAATAATCCAGGATTAAGAACACATTTTTTTTTAATCAAAAAATGCCGCACCTTTCAATTAGTCCACAAGAAATGACAATGAAAGATGGAAATTTATTAGCTGGATTGCAAAATGAATCTGAATATAATCAGTGAATAGGATGAAAAATGAATACTATAATTTAGTAAATTCGGGTATCTTTTTCAGTTATGATAACCATTAAAAGCAAAACTAAGTACCAAAATGTACAGAACCTATAATTAGACCTTTGCATACCCATATCATAAGTTGTTAAAGCAAATTTTTTAAAAAAGAATATTTAATCACATTACTTTCATCAAAAGTAAAATTATTAATATGAAGTTTTTTATACCTTTATAATGAAAATATTTTAAAATTTATTTCATTCTCATTTTTCTACTTTTATGTAAATTTACAATGCACATAATAAATTAGTAAAGTAGTAAGTACATTTGTAATTTTACAATAAAGAGACATACATTATTGGAATGTATGTTCAACAAAGTTTAGAGATTACTACTTTATAACATCAAAAAGCAGTTGAAAGATTTTAGGTCAAAGGAGTAAAAAAAGAAAAAAGATCAGATTTGAATTTTAGAAACATAATCCTAGAGATAATAGGCAGGGAGAAAGTGTTTGGATACTTAGACAAAATTAAACACACTTAATCTGTCCCTTCAAGGTAAAGTTGACATTTTAACAATGAGGAAAAAAAGTTATTTCTTTTTAAACAAAATAAAACAAAAAACTCAAGTGTTAAAGATAAAATTTTTAAAATGGATATCTTTAAATGTTTCTATTGTTATACAGTTTGGGAGCCTTAAATGATCTAAGTGTATAAACTATAAACCTACTCGTATCTAGCCCTAGCTGGCATTGCTCAGTAGTTAGAGCATTGCCCACCCACCCAAGTGTTGCAGGTTCGATTCCCAGTCAAGGGCACATACCTGGGTTACAGGAGGTTAAAGTGATTTAAAAAATAAAATAAAATAATCCCTGTTACTATGCTAACAGCAGACAACATTCTATAAGCCCCTTGTATCTTTAAAGCCCTTTGCAGGACACATTGGTATATTTTAACAGAGGCTTTAGGCAGAGCAAGGCCTCCTATTCTGTGGTCTACCAGAGGCAATGAGTCCAAAGAAAAAGGCAAGTTGGAGACATGAGAGGGAACTGAGAGCAACACTGGGCTCTATGACTATTGAAGTGCCTTATTACTTATCTACTAGAGGCCCAGTGCATGAAATTCATGCAAAGGTAGGGTCCTTAGGTCTGGCCGGGCAATCAGGGCCAATCAGGTTTACCGTCTCCCCGCCTCCCCACCTCCTCCTTCCCTTGCTCCCTCAGCACCCCACCGCCAACGCTGCTGGTCACCCACCATGTTCCGTGCCACCCACTGGTGGTCAGCGCATGTCATAGCAAGCAATGGAACTCCCGGTCTCCCGGTCAAACTCCCAAGGGGACAATTTGCATATTAGCCTTTTATTATATAGGATAGGCTAGGAATAAGACTAGAAATGATTGAGCACTTCTCTTTTCTGATAGTCTAATTTATAATTTTTAATAGTTATAAAAGTTATTTTAAAATAATTTAAATAATAGAAAAATTTATAAAATGAAAAGTAAAATATTGCCTCCCTACCTCCTACTACTCTACTGAGTTTGCACATGCCAATCACTGTCAATAACCATAGAAAAAAGTCTGGATTTCCTTTTAGGAATTTTTACTGTATATACACTTTTATGTGTATACATATATGGAGGCATATACATTTATAGAGTTTTTGTATTATTTAACTATATAAAAAATAGACGCATTCATATTGTTCTGAATTGCTTCTTTTCCTTCACAATCTGTAACAGCCATTGTTTTAGGACAGTGCATATGGATTTAGCGCCTTTTTTACAGCTGTAGAGAATGCTATCTTACTGACATGACATAGGTTATTTAACCATCCTTCATTGATAGTCATTGGCGGCATTACCTTTACAATAATGAACATGTATCCTTCTATACTTCCTGAGTAGGATTCCTAGAAGTGGAGTACTTTTAAAACGTTGATGTTTTGAGTCCCAGCAACAACACAGAGCAGGTAACTATTAAGGAACCAGCTCTGGGCAGTGGACTTCCCCAAACCAGTTTTAAGTGCAATAGAGACGATAAACCCAAGCTACTGGACAGAGAGGCCCTATAGCCTCAGAGGCCAACCCAAAAACACTGCCACCCAAAGGCTGAGCCACAAACTGACTCTTAGCTAAATACAAATTAAGGCAGTCTGGGACACAAATACGGCCTGCTTTAAAATTAGGACTGTGGTTTACAACACGGAGGAACAGTGTATCGCA
The DNA here is from genome assembly GCF_014108235.1 of Myotis myotis. Taxonomy (NCBI): domain Eukaryota; kingdom Metazoa; phylum Chordata; class Mammalia; order Chiroptera; family Vespertilionidae; genus Myotis; species Myotis myotis. The sequence goes on along the minus strand of NW_023416390.1, from coordinate 31,652,564 downwards.
GAGAAATTCAACACTCTCCTGAATACCTGACAGGACTAGGGCGAGCCAGACTGACGAACAGAAGAACCGAAGGACCTTCACTACTGCAAATTTTTTTTCTTCTTTTTTCTTTTTTCTTTTTTCACCTTTTAACTAAGAAACCAATTTTTTTTTCTTCTTTTTCCATCACCTGATTTTACACTTTTAATTACTACATTTTTATTTTTAACCAATATTATTACTGCTACCATTTTACCATTTTTTAAAGTGCCATTTTATTTTCTCTTTATTTTATTTTGGGATTAGTGTTCTCCATTCTATTTTCATCGTTCCTTTAGCATCAATTTTCCCTACCTCAATTTTACCTCTATGCTAAAACCCTCTCCCTCACTTTTCCCCTTTTGTTGTCCTGTTTCTCTTACCCTATTCCTGCTTTAGATTTTCCCTATTCCTCTGTTTACCTCCTGTCAAAATTTCACCCTACTTATATATCCTATTTCCAATCCACTGCTCTAAATCCTAATACACATACTAGAGGCCCGGTGCACAAAAATTTGTGCACTCAGGGGGGGCGGGGGGGTCCCTCAGCCGGGCCTGTGCCCTCTCGCAGTCTGGGACCCCTCGGGAGATAATGCCCTGCCGGCTTAGGCCTGCTCCCGGGTGGCAGAGGGCAGGCCCAATCCCTAGGTGCAGCCCCTGGTCGGGCTCAGAGCAGGGCCAATTGGGGAGTTGGGGCACCGCCCCCTGTCATGCACAGAGCAGGGCGGATTGGGAGGTTGTGATGTCACCCTCAGTCACGCTCAGGGTAGGGCCAATTGGAGGGTTGGGGCACAACCCGTCACACTCAAGGCAGGGTCGATGGGGAGGTTGCGGCGCAACCCCCTGTCACACACAGAGCAGGACCCATCAGGGGGATTGGGGCTCCGTACCCTGTCCTGCACAGAGCAGGGCCAATCAGGGGGTTGGGGAGCTCCCCACTGTCATGCACAGAGCAGGGCCGATCAAAGGGTTGAGGAGCTCCTCCCTGTCACTCACAGAGCAGGGCCGATGGGGGAGTTGGGGCACCGCCCCCTGTCACACTCAGGGCAGGGTGGATCAGGGGGTTGGGGCTCGACCCTCTATCACCCACAGAGCAGGGCCGATCAGGGGGTTGGGGCGCCGCCACTGTCACACTCAGGGCAGGGCCCATGGGGAGGTTATGGCTCTACCCCATCACACACAGAGCAGGGCCTGTTGGGGGGGGGGGAGATTGGGGCGCCGCCCTCTATCACCCACAGAGCAGGGCCGATCAGGGTGTTGGGGCGCCGCCACTCTCACACTCAGGGCAGGGCCGATGGGGAGGTTATGGCTCTACCCTGTCACACACAGAGCAGGGCCCGTAGGGGGGGTGGGGTTGGGGCACCGCACCCTGTCACACACAGAGCCGCAGGGCGATCAGGGGGTTGGGGAGCTCCCCCCTATCAGGCACAGAGCAGGGATGATCAGGGGGTTGGGGCGCCTTCCCCTGTCACAAACAGAGCAGGGCAGATAGGGAGGTTGTGGCCCCGCCCCCTGTCACACACAGAGCCGCAGGGCGATCAGGGGGTTTGGGCACTGCCCCCTGTCACACAGATCCCGGTGCTGGGAGGCCTCTCGGCTCCGCTGATCCCGGTGCTGGGAGGCCTCATGGCTCCGCTGATCCCGGTTCTGGGAGGCATATTACCCTTTTACTATATAGGATTAGAAGCCTGGTGCATGGGTGGGGCTGGCTGGTTTGCCCTGGAGGGTGTCCTGGATCAGGGTGGGGGTTCCCACTTGGGTGCCTGGCCAGCCTGGGTGAGGGGATGATGGCTGTTTGCAACTGGTCACAAACCCTTCAGGGTGGGGGTCCCCACTGGGGTGCCTGGCCAGTCTGGGTGAGGGGCTGAGGGCTGTTTTCAGGCCGACTGAAGCTCCCAACTGCTCTTTTTTTTCTTTTTTTTTTTTTTTATTTATCCTGGGCCAGCTTTAGCTCTGACGCTCCAGCTCTTAGGCCTCCGCTGCTAAAAGAAGGTATCTGGTTTGTTTCGGTTCTATAATCGAAACAATGTACAACTCCAGCTCTGAGATCCCGGGCTCGCTGAAAGCAGGTTTCTGGGGTTTTGTTTAGCTTCTGTATTTGTTACAATGTTTCTTAAACTGCAGGCTCAGAGGCCGGCAAGGCAGGCGGGAAACGTTGGAGTCCTCCGTCACTGAAGCAAGCAAGCCTCATGTTAGTTTCAAGCTGCCTGGCTGCCGGCCGCCATATTGGCTGGCAGTTAATTTGCATATCTAGCTGATTAGCCAATGGGAAGGGTAGCGGTCATACGCCAATTACCGTGTTTCTCTTTTATTAGATAGGATCCCTTATCTTTCTTCACTATCCAAAATTTTTTTTTCTTCTTTTATCTTTCTATTGTTTCGTTGCTGTTTGCTTGATTGTTGAGTATATTGGTTTTTTGTTGTTGTTGTTGTTTGTTTTTTTTGTGTCTGTGTGTGTGTTTTTTAGAACTGGTTGTGAGGCTGCTTTGCTTTTCCTTTTTCTTTTTTTCTGCTGGTTTTTCCCCTCCCTCCACCCCTCCCCCCCCAGTTATTTTTGTGCTTCTGTTTTCCCTTGCCTCTCTTGATATTATTGGTTGTTTCTAGTTTGCTTTCATCTCCAGGGAGCTGTTGCTGGAATTTGTTGGGATTAGTGGCGGTTCTATAGGAATTTTCTCCTCATATACATAGTCTCTTTCCCTCTTCTACTTCATTCTCTCTTTTCGCTCTTTTTTTTTCCTCTTTTCTTTCCCCCTCCTTTTTCCCAATTTCATTTTTGCACTCCTTTTTTTTCTTCCCTACTTTTCTTTCCTTTTCTTTTTCTCTTTTATCTTTTTCTCTTCTTTCTTCCTTATCCCCTAATTCTCTTAATTCAGGTGGTCACCTTTATTTGGGGTTATTAATATCGTGAATATATTTGTGTTTAGTGCCTGGTATGTGGTGCCTTGTTGTGTTGTATTTTGTGCCTTTAAATCAATACAGCAGATCCAAGCAACAGCAGCCTCCTGAGCACCACACCCTCTGTCTGAGGAACAGCAGCTGTACGTGAAGACTCCCCCCACCAGCCAGAAGAGCCACCACAGCTGTGAACAGCACCCACCAGAGGAGCTGCTGCCAACTGAGGAGCAGCTGCTACCGCAACCGCCCGAGGAGCAACCACAGCCCAAGGAGTCACTGCCACCCAGGGAGCAGCCACTGAACGACTCAACGTCTAGATATGTCAGTGAGATCAAACATGGGTAGACAAAGAAACCCCCAAAGGAAATAGAAGGAGGACTCTCTAGAAAAGCAGCTAAGTAATACAGAGGCATGCAACATGAGAGAAAAAGAATTCAGAATAAGGGTCCTAGAGTGCATAAACCGGATGGAGGAAAAAAATCAACTTCTGCAAGAAGCAAGAAGAAACAGATGAAAAAATCAATAACATATGGAAGAAGCTAGAAGAAACAGATGAAAAAATCAACAACTTAAGTAAGACCCAAAAAGAAATGAAGACTGATATAGCTGCAATAAAAAACACCATTGAAAGTATCAACAGTAGACTAGGAGAAGTGGAGGAACGAATTAGTGAATTAGAAGACAAGGAAGCAAAACACACCCAAAATGTACTGCAATTGGAGAAAAAAATTAAAAGACAGGAGGAGAGCCTAAGGGAGCTATGAAACGAAACAACATACGAATAATAGGGGTGCCAGAACAACAGAAAGATGAACAAGGATTAGAAAACCTATTCGAAGAAATAATATCAGAAAACTTCCCTGAGGTGGGGAAGAAAAAAGTCACACAAGCCCAGAGAGTCCCAAACAAGGTGAACCCAAAAAGACCCACACCAAGACACATCATAATTACCATGGCAAATGTTCAGGACAAAGAGAGAATCTTACAGGCTGCAAGAGAGAGACGGAAAGTTACATACAAGGGATCTCCCATTAGATTATCAAATGATTTCTCAACAGAAACACATCAGGCCAGAAAAGAATGGACAGAAATTTACAAAGTGATGCAAAGCAAAGGACTGAATCCAAGAATACTCTATCCAGCAAGGCTATCATTCAAACTTGAAGGGGAAATAAGAAGCTTCACAGACAAAAAAAGGCTAAGGGAGTTTATCACCACCAAGCCAGCAATGCAAGGAATGCTAAAGGGACTGGTGTAAAAAGAAGAAATAAAAAGCTCAGAAAGAAAACAACCACACAAAAAAAATAAATGGCTACAAACAAGTACCTTTCAATAATAACTTCAAACGTAAACAGTCTAAATGCTCCAACCAAAAGACATCGAGTGGCTGAATGGATAAAAAAACATGACCCATACATCTGCTGTCTACAAGAGACCCACCTCATTAGAAGGGACTCACACAGACTGAAAGTGAAAGGATGGAAAAATATCTTTCAGGCAAATGGAAAGGAAAAGAAAGCTGGGGTAGCAATACTTATATCGGACAAAATAGACCTCAAAGTGAAGGCCATAACAAGAGAAAAGGAAGGTCACTTCATAACACTAAAGGGATCAATACAACAAGAAGATATAACCCTGGTAAACATATATGCACCCAATGCAGGAGCACCCAAATTCATAAAAAAACTCCTGGAAGATATCAAAGGAGAGATCGACAACAATACAATCATAGTAGGGGACTTTAATACACCACTGACAGCACTGGATAAGTCCTCTAGACAAACAATCAGCAAAGAAACAGCAATCCTAAATGACTCACTAGATCAGATGGACTTAATTGACATCTTCAGAACACTTCACCCCAAAGCCGCAGAATATACATTCTACTCAAGTGCTCATAAGACATATTCAAAAATAGACCACATATTGGGTCACAAGCAAAGTATCCCCAAATTCAAGAAGATTGAAATCATAAAAAGCATCTTCGCAGACCACGATGGCATAATATTAGAAATAAACTACAATAAAAACAACCCAAAATACTCAAACACCTGGAAGCTGAATAGCATGTTATTAAATATTGATTGGGTTACCAATGAGATCAAAGAAGAAATTAAAAACATCCTGGAAACTAATGACAATGAAAACACAACAATCCAAAACCTATGGGACACAATGAAAGCAGTCCTGAGAGGGAAGTTTATAGCTCTACAGGCCTATCTCAAAAAACAAGAAAAAATGGTAGTAAATCATCTAACTCTACAACTCAAAGAATTAGAAAGAGAGCAACAAGAAAACCCCAGAGTGAGCAGAAGGAAGGAGATAATAAAGATTAGAGCAGAAATAAATGACATAGAGACCAAAAAAACAATACAGAAAATCAATGAAACCAAGAGCTGATTCTTTGAAAGGATAAACAAGATTGACAAACCTCTAGCCAGACTCACCAAGAAGCAAAGAGAGAGGACCAAAATAAACAAAATCAGAAACGATAGAGGTGAAATAACAACAGACCCCACAGAAATACAAATGATTGTTAAAAAATACTATGGACAGCTCTACTCCAACAAACTAGACAACCTGGAGGAAATGCACAAATTCCTAGAAAAATACAACATTCCAAAACTCAATCAGGAAGAATCTAAAAATCTCAACAGGCCAATAACTATGGAAGAAATTGAAGCAGTCATCAAGAAGCTTCCATCAAACAAAAGCCCAGGACCAGACGGCTTCACACAGGGGAGTTTTACCAAACATTCAAGGAAGAACTAAAACCTATCCTCCTCAGACTACTACAAAAAATTCAAAAGGAAGGAACACTTCCAAGCTCATTCTATGAAGCCAGCATCACCCTAATACCAAAACCAGGTAAAGACAACACAATGAAAGAGAATTACAGGCCAATATCCCTCATGAACATAGATGCCAAAATCCTCAACAAAATCTTAGCAAATTGGATCCAGCAGTACATCAGAAAGATCATACACCATGACCAAGTAGGATTTATCCCAGGGATTCAAGGATGGTACAATATCCGCAAATCAATAAACGTGATACATCACATAAACAAATTGAAAGAAAAAAACCACATGGTCATATCAATTGATGCAGAAAAAGCATTTGACAAAATTCAACACCCATTTTTGATAAAAACTCTCAGTAAGGCGGGAGTAGAAGGATCATACCTCAACATAATAAAAGCCATATATGACAGGCCCACAGCCAACATCATACTCAATGGACAAAAACTAACACCATTTCCCCTAAGAACAGGAACAAGACAAGGATGCCCACTCTCACCACTCCTGTTCAACATAGTACTGGAAGTGTTAGCCACTGCAATTCGGCAAGAAGAAGAATTAAAAGGCATACAAATTAGAAAAGAGGAAGTAAAAGTGTCCTTATTTGCAGACGACATGAAATTATACATACAAAACCCTAGAGAATCCATCAAAAAGCTACTAGACTTAATACATGAATTTGGCAATGTAGCAGGTAACAAAATTAACCCCAAGAAATCTGAGGCATTTCTATACACCAATAGTGAACTTTCAGAAAGTGAGATTATAAAAACAATCCCATTTACCATCACACCAAAAAAATTAAGCTACCTAGGAATAAACTTAACTAAAGAGGTAAAAGACCTCTACTCAGAAAACTACAGAACGTTGAAAAAAGAGATAGAGGAAGACATAAACAGATGGAAGAACATACCGTGTTCATGGATTGGTAGAATCAACATCATTAAAATGTCCATACTACCCAAAGCAATCTATAAATTCAACGCACTTCCCATTAAAATACCAAAGGCATACTTCACAGATCTAGAACGAACTCTCCAAAAATTCATCTGGAATTAAAAAAAGACCCCGAATAGCTGCAGCAATCCTGAAAAAGAACAAAGTAGGTGGGATCTCAATACCAGATATCAAGATGTATTACAAAGCCACTGTTCTCAAAACTGCCTGGTACTGGCACAAGAACAGGCATATAGATCAATGGAATAGAATTGAGAGCCCAGAAATCGGCCCGAACCAATATGCTCAATTAATATTTGACAACGGAAGCAAGAACATACAATGGAGCCAAGATAGTCTCTTCAATAAATGGTGTTGGGAAAACTGGACAGATATATGCAAGAAAATGAAACTAGACCACCAACTTACACCATACACAAAAATAAACTCAAAATGGATAAAGGACTTAAATGTACGACAGGAAACCATAAAAATTCTAGAAGAATCCAAAGGCAAAAAAATCTCAGACATATGCTGAAGCAATTTCTTCACTGATACAGCTCCTAGGGCACTTGAAACTAAAGAGAAAATGAACAAATGGGACTACATCAAAATAAAAAGCTTCTGCACAGCAAAAGAAACCATCAACAAAACAATGAGAAAACCCACTGTGTGGGAAAACATATTGGCCAATGTCATATCTGATAAGGGCCTAATCTCCAAAATTTATAGGAACTCATACAACTTAACAAAAGGAAGATAAATAATCCAATCAAAAAATGGGCAAAAGACCTAAATAGACACCTTTCAAAAGAGGACATTCAGAAAGCCAAGAGACATATGAAAACATGCTCAAAGTCACTAATCATCGGAGAGATGCAAACCAAAACAACAATGAGGTACCATCTCACACCTGTCAGACTGGCTATCATCAACAAGTCAACAAACGACAAGTGCTGAAGAGGATGTGGAGAAAAAGGAACACTCGTGCACTGCTGGTGGGAATGCAGACTGGTGCAGCCACTATGGAAGACAGTCTGGAGTTTCCTCAAAAAACTGAAAATGGAACTCCCATTTGACCCTGTGATCCCTCTTCTAGGACTATATCCCAAGAAACCAGAAACACCAATCAGAAAGGATATATGCACCCCTATGTTCCTAGCAGCACAATTCACCATAGCTAAGATCTGGAAACAGCCTAAGTGCCCATCAGTAGATGAATGGATTAGAAAACTGTGGTACATCTACACGATGGAATACTATGCTGCTCTAAAAAGGAAGGAACTCTTACCATTTGCAATGGCATGGATGGAACTGGAGAGCATTATGCTAAGTGAAATAAGCCAGTCAATGAAGGAAAAATACCACATGATCTCACTCATTCATGGATAATAGAGACCATTATAAACTTTTGAACAATAATAGATACAGAGGCAGAGCTGCCTCAAACAGATTGTCAAACTGCAGCGGGAAGGCCGGGGAGGGTTGGGGGGCAGGAGGGAGGGGGGTAAGAGATCAACCGAAGGACTTGCATGCATGCATATAAGCATAACCAATGGACATAAGACACTGGGGGGTAAGGGAGGCTAGGGGACTGTCAGGGGGGGGGGGGACACATATGTAATGCCCTTTGTAATACTTTAAGCAATAAAAAAATAAAATAAAATAAAAAATAAAAATAAATAAATAAATAAATAAAACGTTGATGTTTTAAATGGCTACAGAATGGCTATATTAATTTATATTTCAAACAATAAAGTTCAGCCATTCATTCTGACCTATCTATTAAAAAAATCTATTAAAATTTTTTATAGATTCCTAGGTTTTAAAAAAATCTCAGAAAATAATCCCCTCAATTTGTAGCTGAGTAAGTAAACAAAGGTTCAGAGAGAGCAAGGCTATGGGCCCAAGATCTCAAAGCTCCTGAGATGAGATAACAGGACAGCAGGAGTTCCACGAATAGCGGTTACTGCTGAAAGCCAGGACAGTAACTTCAGTTAACGGACTTCAAAAATAATGTGTTCCACCAGAGCTACTAACAAGTAGGAAAAGGGACATACTGTCATCTTTTCCTTGCCTAATTTCAGCAAGAAAAGGAAAAAAGGTAGTAAATTCCTAAAAGGTACAATAGCAAAAGGGGGCACAGAAGAAGGATTCTCAAAGTAGGTGGAAGAATGGGCACCAAGAGCTAAAGGTATCATAAGTTCAGCTGCATGAAGTGAGCAAGTGTGGTGGAAAAGACTCTGACATGGGATGACCTTAGCAAAAAACCTTCCACAGCCTCAGTGGGTTGTATGAAAAGTTTCTTGGTTCTAACTATCTCCATGTGGCATCCAAAATGAATGCCAGTACTGAAACCAAATTCTAAAGAGAAATATCAGAAAAGAACTAACATCCCACAATGAAGAAACATCTTCAAAGAAGATGTTGTTATAAAAATACCACAAAAGTACTTTCCAACAAATTCCAGACCTAAAAGTAAAGCTTTAAAATGAAGCTCCAAGCACAGAGTCTTGAATCCTTTGCTCTGTGCCTGAAGAGGCCCATTTAAAGGAAGGCACTTCTAACCAGATAACACTGTCTTTATTCGACCAGACTTATGGGGCAGAGCAATGAGAAAGCAAGGTGGCAACTGGACCCTTTGAAATCTGGATGATCTAGAGCAGGGGACAGCACACTTTTTCTATAAAGGGCCAGAGAACAAATCTATTAGGCTTTGCAGGCCATAGGTCTCTATTATAGTTATTCAACTCTGCTATTGTAGTGTAAAAATACACCCAGAGACAATGCGTAACTGAACAAACATGGTTGTGTTCCAATCCAACTTTATGGATGCTGAAATTTGAATTTCACATAATAATCATAAAAGATTATTCTTGTTTTGATTTTTCTAATGATTTAAAAATATAAAATCATTCTTAGCTCATGGGCTGTACATAAACAGGCAGTGGGCTAGATTTAGCTGGTGGGCCACAATCTGACAACCTCTGGTACAGAGCATTTAATTGTCAACTGAACTGAACTTGAATGTGGATGGAAGATGGAAACATCTGAGCCCAGCTCCTAGGAAAGTTAAGTTAGAAAGCGAAAAGGTAGAAACATGTTTTTCTTAAAGAGCTTCAGGTATTTACCTTAAATCTCTTCTCTTGCTGAATTCCTCTGGTGGTATTGTCCAGGGCAGGTCTTGAGGAAGACATTCTAAAACTTCTGAAGAGAAATCAGAGAAATCCACACCATACTCTGTTAGTATTCCTTCTGTTTCAGGCTCAATTTCACCAGCCTGCCCAAGACTCTTAGCCAGCTGCCTGTGGACAAGACAGAGAGAAACAAGTGCGTTAGTGAGTAAAGGGAAGACAGGTACCCATTTCCTCTCTAAAACTGACCCGAGTAGGAAAGTCTTCAAAATCCCCTGCCCTTCCCCTAGTAGGAACACCCTCACCAGTGAATGAGGGGCCAAGCAGAAGAAACAATGATATACGTGGCCTGTTAAAGCCATGACTACTGTGTAATGTTAACTTTCTTCAGGAATTCTGTCCTAGGGAGTAGAGCCAGACAGCTTTCCTTTGGACTCCAGCAATTGTTTTTAATGGAGAAGTCAAACTGATATTGTTAAAAGCTTTTGTCAATTTTTTCTCTTGTTTACCTTCAGAGACAATTCTGATCAACCCAGTTTGTTGTTAAATCATTAGTTTCACAGTCCCTATACCTTAAGTCATGCTCACTAGATTAGATTCAATGTTTATATTTCACAATTCTACAAATTTTACCTTAATATTTTAAAGTATTTTATCTCAGCACAAAAGTAATATATGTTCAGAGAATTTAGAAAATACAGAAATGCACTGAGATGAAATTTATCTGTAATCCAGTCACCAGGCAAAATGCTATTCACATTTGAGGGTACTGGTCTATTAAAAGTAAGATTGCATTTAATGGGATAGTTCTGACATTATGAGTAGGGCTCCACCTTCAGGGAGCCAATCTCACTCTTTATCTGTGGGTCACCTATACATATGTCAAAACTGAAAGCTCCCATTCTCATATATATTGGCATACCACAAATAGACCACAAGTTACATGTTAAATACAGACATCCAACAGGAAATGCAAGATATGAAGCAGCTGCCTTTGTAAAGGGTTCTGGAGAGACCAAAGATGGCTACTTCTGTTTTGCAGGTCTACCAGAGTGATCTAGGAATCCGCTCTCAGCTCTTCCTACAAGGAATTTAGATCTGCCATTAGAGTCTTTTCTGGGATAATTCAATTTCTTAGAAGAAGATACCATTTCTGATGTAAGTAAGGGTAGATGCCTGGCTGCCAGAGCCCTTAGGTGCACAGTGGTGGAAGGGGTGGAGGATGTGACTGCCTCATATATAGACTTCCAACAAATTCCCATTTTCAGCCTTGCTACTGGAACACGGCAGTGGTGGCAGCAAGGCTGGCCTCATTTCTCACACGCCAGCCAAGAGAGAGAAGCCCACAATGGACACATGCACCTGCCCACCAGCATAGGCTCCAGGTAGCCTATGAATTCCTTACGTACAATGTAGGTTCAGATCAGTGTCTTTTCCTCACATCTAGATGGTGATCTCCCAGAAAGCACATCAAAAAGCCAACGATAGCAAAAATACAAAGTAAAAAAATAACAGCAAGCTAACTGGAAGATCCACAAATATTTGGAAATTTAAAAACTATGGGTTAAAGGGGGGGGGGGGAGAGAATTTTAACTGACTAGAACGCAACATCAATATTTATGAAAAACAGCTAAAACAGTGCTTTCAGGAAATTTTACAGCATTAAGTGCTCATTTTAAAAAAGAAGAAATGTGTCAAATCAATTTCTAAGCTTCTACCTTAAAAACATGAAAAAAAGAAAAGCAAATTAGATCCCAGGTAAACAGAAAGAAATAAGAAAGAAGAATCAATGGATAGAAAATCGGTAAAGAAAAACAATAAACTAAAATCTGATTCTTTGAAAAGAGAATGAAATAGATAAGTTTCTGGTGAGGCTGACCAAGAAAAATAAAGAAAGACACAAATTGCCAATATCAGGAATGAGAGAGGGAACATCATTACAGATCCTACAAGCATTAAAAGTATAGGAAAAAAATTATGAATGATTTTAACCCAATAAATTCAACATCTTGGATGAAATGGATCAACTCCATGAAAGACACAAACTGTAAGATTATTCAAGCAGAAACCCATATCTAAATATCTAAATACCTATTTAAAACCTTCTTACAAAGAAAACTCCAGGCCCAAGTGGCTTTACTGATGAATGCTACCAAGTATTTAAGAAAAAATTAATACCAATTCCATACAAGCTTTCAAATATAGAACAAAACAAAATACTTTCCAACTAGTTTCATGAAGTTAGCATTACCTCGATGCCAAAATCAGACAAAGAATACATTAGATCAATATCCGTCATGAATAACTTTTTAAATTTTGAGCAAGCTTTTAAATTTTAAATCCCACAGACTTAAAATTCTGATAAAATATTAGCAAACAGAGTTCAGTAATATATAAAAAGCATAATACATCATGACCACATAATTCAAGATTTGTCCAACATTAAAAGTCAATCAACATAATTAGTCATATTAGCAAATAATGAGGAAAACATAGACAATCCTCTCAAAAGATGCAGAAACAGCATTTGACGAAATCTATCCATGATCAAAACTCTCAGCAAATGAGTAATGAAGAAGAACATCCTCAATTACAGCTAATGCCAAACTCAGTGGGGAAAGACTAAATTAACTTTCCTCTGGATTAGGAAGAAGACAAGGGTGTTCACTCTCACCAGCACTATTAAACATGGTATTGGACATCCTAGTGAATGCCATTAAGAAAAAAGAAAGAAAAGGCATACAAATTGAAAAGAATGACTTCCACATTGCATGTAAATGGGTCAAAGGACTATCACTCCCATTATAGAAATGGCCAGCCCCCTACATAATGCCTGGACTCTCTTTATAGAAGACCTCTCTCATTCTATGAAAGTCCAGTAGCCAGCACACTGTATGACTTAGACTCTGCTTCTACTCAAGACTCTGATTGTGAAGAGAATGACACAAAGACAAAGAAGTGCTTAGCATTCATTCATGGCAGCTAGAATGGTTTCTAGTGACAGTAGTGGCATATCAGTGTCTGGTGGCAATGCTGTCCTGAAAGGTAGCAGTAAGAATTGTTGGCATTATGACCAAACTTATCCTGATAAATAGATGATGGCTGGACTTCTTGCTCTTGCCTCTCCAGATTTGCCTTGGTTCCTACCCATGACTTCCTCAGGACAACCAAGACTCTTAATTGTTTCTGTGAGTCCCTCAATACCCTTCTAATAAATTCCTTTTCCAACCCAAGCTGGTTTCTCTTTCTTTCTTTCTTTCTTTCTTTCTTTCTTTCTTTCTTTCTTTCTTTCTTTCTTTCTTTCTTCTTTCTTTCTTTAAATTGATTTCAGAGAGGAAAGGAGAGGGAGAGAGAGATAGAAACATCAATGTTTAGAGAGAATCACTGATCAGCTGCCTCCTGCATGCCCCACACTGGGGATGGAGCCTGCAACCCCGGCATGTGCCCTGACCAGGAATTGAACCTTGAGCTCCTGGTTCATAGATCCACGCTCAACCACTGAGCCACGCTGGCCAGGTGAGCTGGTTTCTTTTGTTTGTACCAAAAATGAAAACAGTTGAAGACTCAGGTCTCACTAATTTTCAAAATGCTAATTCATTTTCAAAATCACTACATTATTACCTATGTTCACTAGAACAAAGTTCTCACTGAGTATGTGGAGAATCTATTGTCACTATCTTTAAAGTTTGAAGAACATTTTGAAAATTCATTAGTATTTTGAAAATTAATGAAACCTGAGTTACCTCCAACTCACCTAAAACCATTTATTATTTTCACAAGTTCATGTGGTTCTGTTTTCTACATCCATCTCTTAATACTAATGTCTTTAACTGACTAAATTCTTAGTTGCAAGCACAAGAAACTAACTCTGGTTAGAAAAGGAATTTATTGGAAAGATATCAAAGAGCTCACAGAAATAGTAAGAGACTTGTAGAACCTGAAAAGGGGATAGAAACAAAGAATTACACGCTCAACTTCTAAATTCTTGATTCCAGACTAATGGGAAACTTAGGGTTTTTCTATGTATATCAAAAAGATACTTTGAGCCGAAACCGGTTTGGCTCAGTAGATAGAGCGTCAGCCTGCGGACTGAGAGGTCCCGGGTTCGATTCCGGTCAAGGGCATGTACCTGGGTTGCGGGCACATCCCGGTGGGGGATGTGCAAGAGGCAGCTGATCGATGTTTCTCTCTCATCGATGTTTCTAACTCTATCTCTCTCCCTTCCTCTCTGTGAAAAATCAATAAAATATATTTAAAAAAAAAAAGATACTTTGAGTCACTTACAGGATAAGATGGGGGGAAATTCAAAGGGTAATAAATGATCCTATATAATAAAAGAGAAACATGTAAATTGACCATCCCTCTGCTACACTCACCAGCCAATCAGGTGTGAGTATGCAAATTAACCCAACAAAGATGGCAGGTTAATTTGCATACACAGGCACCAGGCGGAGAGCAGAGCAGGAGAGCCGGAGGCTTGGGGGGACATGGCTCCCTCAGTTGCTCCCAGTGACCAAGGGAGCCACGTCCCCCCAAGCCACTGGGCGGAGAGCAGAGAGGGAGAGCTGGCAGCTTGGAGGACTTGGCAGAGTGAAAGGCCATGGGATGGAGACAGAGCAGGAGGGAAAACCAAGAGCGCAGGGAGCACCAGGAATTCTGGGAATAGTAGTTCTGGTGGCAGCCCCAGGACCGGAAGTGGAAGCCCAGAGCGCAGGGAGCACCAGGAATGCTGGGAATCGTAGTTCTGGTGGCAGACAGATCTCCTAGACACTAGAGCAAAGTGAGCCTAGAGCAAATTACTGTTGCGGTGGGGGATGAAGGGAAAGCAAAGGTGAGAGACCTAAGTAAAATCAGAGTGTCTAGAAAAAATTAAAGGGACAATATCCTAAAACTTCCAGGACATCTCCACCAATGAAGCAAAGAAAAAAAAAAAAAGCCTCTATTATTCTGTGAGCAAAAAAACAAACTGAGTTGGGATCTCAGACAACTCACTCATATGATTGCAAAGACAGACAGAAACTCCTGGATTGGAGAGGGCTCCACTGAGGGCTCCCAGATTGGAGAGGGTGCAGGTTGGACTGAGGGACCCCCACACCCCTAGTGCACGAATGTCGTGCACCGGGCCTCTAGTTATATCATAAAAGTCATGGTCTCACTAAGCTTTTTATGTGAGAAGTTAGGGGTACTAATCAGAAAGGTGAAATTCAGAGAACCAGATTTACACACACACACACACACACACACACACACACACACACACACGATATTACATAGGACGATGGCTGATTCCAAATGACCTTCCATTCTTACAAGTCATAAGTGGACTATGATAGTATTATATCCATTCTAAGGATGTTTCTAAAAAGACAGTAGAGCAGCAACTTCCTCCCTGCAACAGAACTTCAAGCAATATGTCCCTGGTCTACTCTGGCGGAGGAAAGGTGGTCTGATGGATAAGGACCTGAAAGAGGCAAGTTTGGAGGACTGGTGACCAGGACACCTGGTGAAGACATGTGGATGAAATGGATCTACTGAAATGAGCCCAGAATATGATTATTTGTGTTCCATGAGAATGCTCAGCAAAATACTTCCACTGTGGAGGCAGAACAACCTAAGAATGTCAACCAACCTCATTCCCTAGCCACTACAGTGCTTTTCAATGGGCATAAGTACAAAGTACATGTTAGCAGGAAATTAGCTCCACAGTATGAACTTCCTCTTACTAAAGATGACCTGACTACCACCCCTGCAGGACACCAGTTTGTCAGCACCAGCTACCAACTCTGAGCCTCTGACACAAAAGCACAGCAGAAGGACCCACCAACTATTTGATGGCGGGTTAAGCTCACCGAGCTCTTCTGTGATGGAGAGCTAATTCTAGGTTTAGATTTGCTATCTTCATTTGTTCTACCTACTTGGCTTGTATAAATACCATAATCCATAGATTTACCAAATATCAGCCATTATGTTATCACATTCAACATTATAATCCACAATTTATCCTTATAGAAGTAGCAAAGCCTATTGAAATCACTGATTAAATGGTGTACTGACAGACTACATTGAGAGGCAACACCTTCTCAGGACAAAGTACTATTCTCCAGATAGAACACTGCTCTTAGTACCCTAGAGCCATGTACATGATCTGGGTGGGGTGGAGTTGAATCTTTCAATATCATGCTTAAAACCTAACCATAATAATCATAGCAATACTCACCTCTACAGCTGGAAGGTTTTTAGTATCTCTGGGGACACTACAGTAATTCCTCTGAATTGGAAGCTAAGACTCTAAGAAACCTGACTGATATAAATAAGGCATAAAATATACTGCCCACTTCCTTCCTGGAAAAATACTTGCAATTCAAGCCAGCTGAGAGATGACTCTGAGGTAAGGATTCAAGAATGGCAAGTCATAAGTCACACAAGTTCAAGAGGCACACAGAATTCCAAGAAAGAAGAACCCAAAGAGGCCCACACCAAAGGATATCATAATTAAAATGCCAAAAATTAAAGACAAAGAGAGAATCTTAAAGGCAGCAGAGAAAAGCAACTTGTTACCTACTAAGAAGCTCACATAAAGCTGTCAGTTATTTTCTTCAGAAACACTATAGGCCAGAAGAAAATGGCATGAAGTATTCAAGGTAATGAAAAACAAGGATCTGAAATCAAAACTACTATATCCAGCAAGGCTATCCTTCAAAAATAGATGGCAAAACAAAGAGCTTCCCAGACCAAAAAAAAAAAAAGGCTAAAGGAGTTTATCACCATCAAACCAACATTGCAAGAAATGTTAAAGGGACTGCTGTAATAATAAGAAGAAACAGAGATATAGGCATAAAGAATTAAAATGGCAATAAATAAGTACCTATCAATAATCACCTTAACTGTAAATAGATTAAATGCTCCATTCAAAAGACAGAGGGTAGCTGAATGGATAATAAAGCATGACCCAAATATATGCTGTCTACAAGAGATCCACCTCAGAACAAAAGACTCACACGAGATGAGAGTGAAGGGATGGAAAAAATTTCCATGCAAATTTAAAAAATAAAGCTGGGATAGCAATACTCGTATCTGACAAAATAGACTTCAAAATGAAGGCCGTAACAAGAGACAATAAAAATCATTACACATACTAAAGGGGCTGATCCAACAAGAGGATATAAACCTGTTAAAAATATATGCACCCAATGTAAGAACACCTAAATATAAAAAAAAACTTCTGGAGGATATTAAGGAAGAGATCAACAGCAATACAGTCATATGGGGGGGGGGGGGAGGGGGGGGACAGGGGGACTTTAACTCCCTAATGACTTCACTGGATAGATCTTCCAGTTAAAAAAATATCAACAAAAAACAGTGACTCTAAATGATACACAAAATCAGATGGATTTGACATTTATAGAACATTTCACCCTGAAGCTGCAGAATATACATTCTTCTCAAATGCACATGGGTCATTCTCAAAGATAGACCACATATTAGGACACAAAACAAGTCTCTACAAGTCCAAGAACATTGAAACTATATTGATCATCTTCTTAGATCACAATGGAATGAAATTAGAAATCAATTACGGTAAAAACACTCAAACACATGGAGGCTAAAGAGCATGTTATTAAACAACAAATGAGTTACCAATGAGATCAAGAAAAAAAGAAAAGACTTCCTGGAAACTAATGAAAATGAACACACATAACCTAAAATCTCTGGGACACAGCAAAAGCAGAACTGAGAAGGAAGTTCATAGCACTACAGGCCTTCAATAAAATTTTTAAATAAACTATCTAACCCTACAACTTAAAGAATTAGAAAGAGCACAACAAGAAAAGCCCAGAGTAAGTAGAAGGAAGGAAATAAAAAAGATTAGAGCAGAAATAAATGACATAGAGACTAAAAGAAAAATACAAAAGATCAATGAAACCAAGAGCTGGTTCTTTGAAAAGATAAACAAGATTGATGAACCTTTAGCCAGACTCATCAAGAAAGAAAGAGGACCCAAATAATTAAAATCAGAAATGAAAGTGGTGAAGTAACAACTGACATCACAAAAATACAAAGGATTGTAAGAAAATACTATGAACAACTATATACCAACAAGCTGGACAATATGGACAAAATGGAAAAATTCCTAGAAAAAAAACACAATCTTCCAAAACTGAATTAGGAAGAACCAGAAAACCTGAATAGGTTGATGAAACTGAAGCAGTAATAATAATAATAATAAATACCAGCAAACAAAAGCCCTGGTCTGATGGCTTCACAGGGGAGTTTTACCAAACATTCAAACACCTATACTCCTCAAACTATTCAAAAAAAATCTAAGAGGAAGGAACACTTCCACACTCTTTTTGGAATTATCCTAATTCCAAAGACAGATAAAGACACAGAGAAAGAGAATTATAGGCCAATATTCCTGATGAACATAGATGCTAAAATCCTCAACAAAATGTTAGCAAATCAGATCCAGCAATACATTAAAAATATCAGACACCAATACCAAGTGGGATTTATTCCAGGGATGCAAGGCTGGTGCAATATTTGCAAATCAATAAATGTGATACATCACATAAATAAAGTGAAAGACAAAAATCACACAATCATATCAATAGACCCAGAAAAAGCATTAGACAAAATCCAACACCCATTTTTGATTAAAAAACACACACACAACTTTCAGCAATGTGAGAATAGAGCAGTGGTTCTCAACCTTCCAAATGCCGCGACCCTTTAATACAGTTCCTCATGTTGTGGTGACCCCCACCCATAAAATTATTTTCGTTGCTACTCATAACTGTAATTTTGCTACTGTTATGAATCGTAATGTAAATATCTGATATGCAGGATGTATTTTCATTGTTACAAATTGAACATAATTAAAGCATAGTGATTAATCACAAAAACAATATGTAATTATATATGTGTTTTCCGATGGTCTTAAGCAACCCCTGTGAAAGGGTTGTTCGACCCCCAAAGGGGTCGCCACCCACAGGTTGAGAACCGCTGGAATAGAGGGATCAAACCTCAACATAATAAAGGCTATACATGATAAACCTAGAGCCAACACTATTACTCAATGGGCAAAAACTAAAAGCATTCCCCCTAAGAAAAGGAATAAGACAGGGATATCTGCTTTCATCACTCTTATTCAACATAGTATTGGAAGTCTTAGCCACAGTGATCAGAGAAGAAAATATGAAAGGCAACCAAATTTGAAAGGAGACAGTAAAACTGTCATTATTCACAGATAACATGATATTGTACATATAAAACCCTAAAGACTATCTACTAGATCTTCCATATAAAAAATCAACAAGGAAACAGTGACTCTAAATGATACACTAGATCAGATGGATTTAATTGACATTTACTGGATTTAATAAATGAATTCGACAATGTAGCAGGATACAAAATTAACACCCAGAAATTGATGGCATTTTTATACACCAAAAATAAATTCTCAGAAAGAGAAACTAAAAGAAACAATCCTATTTACCATTACAACAAAAAAATTAAGATACTTAGGAATAAGCTAAGGAGGTAAAAGACTTGTACTTGGAAAACTACAGGATGTTGAAAAATGAGATAGAGGAATATATAAACAAGTGGAAGAATATACTACCATGTTCATGGATTGGTAGAATTAACATCATTTAAATGTCCATATTACCCAAATCAATCTATAGATTCAATGCAATTCCCTATTAAAATATCAATGGCATATTTCACAGATCTAGAACAAATACTCCAAAAATTTATATGGGGCCAAAAAAGACTCTGAACAGCCACAGCAATCTTGAGAAAGAAGAACAAAGTTGGAGGGATTAATATCAAATATCAAGTTATATTACAAAGCGACTGTAATCAAAACAACCTGATACTGTAAACAAGAACAGGCATATAGATCAATGGAACAGAACAGAGATCCCAGAAATCGACCCAAGCCATTATGCTCAATTAGTATTTGACAAAGGAGGCAAGAGCATACAATGGAGTCAAGACAGTCGCTTCAAAAAATGTTGTTGGGGAAATTGGACAGGTACATGCAAAAAAATGAAACTAGACCATCAACTTAGACCATACATAAGAATAAACTCAAAAAGGATAAAAGACTTAAATGTAAGTTGTGAAACCATAAAAATCCTAGAAGAAACCTTAGGAAGCAAAATCTCAGACATCTCTCATAGCAATATGTTTGTGGATGCATCTCTAAGGGCAAGGGAAACATAGGAGAAAATAAACAAATGGGACTACATCAAAATAAAAGCTTTTGCACAGCAAAAGAAACCATCACAAAATGAAAAGGGAGCCCACTGTATGGGAGAACATATTTGCCAATGATACATCTGGTAAGAGGTATCAAATATATAAGAACTCATATACCAAATATATAAGAACCTCCAAATATATAAGAACTCATATACCTTAACAAAGGGAAGATAAACAATCCAATTAAAAAATGGGCAAAGAAAAAAAAAAAAAAGAGCCAAGGACCTAAATAGACACTTCTCCAAAGAAGACATACAGATGGCCAAAAGACATATGAAAAAAAGGTCAAAGTTACTAATCATCAAAGGGATGCAAATTGAAATGACAATAAAGTATTACTTCACACCTGTCAGAATGGCTACCATCAACAAATCAACAAATGACAAGTGCTGGTGAGGATGTGGAGAAAAGGTAACCCCAGTATACTGCTGGTGCAGCCACTATGGAAAACAGTACGGAGTTTCCTTAAAAAATTAAAAATGAAACTATCATTTGACACAGTGATCCCACTTCTAGAAATATATCCTAAAAAAACCAAAACACCAATCAGAAAGAATATATGCACTGCTATGTTCATAGCAGTGTATTTACAAAGGCTAAGATCTGGAAACAGCCCAAGTGCCCATCAGTAGATGACTAGATTTAAAAAGTTGTGGTACATTTACACCATGGAATACTATGCAGCTGTAAAAAAGGAGGATCTCTTACCCTTTGAGATAGCAAGGAGGGACCGGGAGAGTATTATGCTAAGTGAAATAGGCCATTCAGAGAAAGATAAGTATCACATGATCTCACTCATATGTGGAATCTAAAGAACAAAATAAGCTGATGAACAAAATAGATCCAGAGACATACTAGCACAGAACAGACTGTCGAATCTCAGAGGAAAAGTGGGGGTGGGTAGGTTGATGGGTGGGAAAAGATTAGATAAAGAAGTTATATGCAAACTAGAGGCCCAGTGCATGAAATTCGTATACGGGAGGCAGGGGTCCGCTCAGCCCAGCCTGCACCCTCTCTAATCCAAGACCCCTTAGAGGATGTCTGACTGCCAGTTTAGGCCCGATCCCAGGGACATCCCTCTCACAATCCTGGACTGCTGGCTCCTAATTGCTCACCTGCCTGTCTGCCTAGTCGCCCCTAACTGCCCCCCCCCCCGACCTGACTGCCCCATACTGCCTCTGCATGCCAGCCTGGTTGCCCATAACTGCCCCCCCACTGCCGGCCAGGTCACCCCCAACTGCCTCCTCCCTGCCGGCCTGGTCGCTCCTAACTCCCCCCTGACCCGCCAGCCTGGTCACCCCTTACGTCCCCCCCTGCTGGCCTGGTCACCCCCAACTGCCCCCCTCTGCCAGCCTAATCACCTCCAACTGCCCTCCCCCGATGGCCTGTTCACCCCTCACCCCCCCCCCCCCCACTGGCCTGGTCACCCCATGCAGCCTGTTGTTCAGTTGTTTGGTCATCCGTCACTAACCCCCCTGCCAGCCTGGTCGCCCCCACACAGCCTGCTTGTTCAGTCATTTGGTCGTCCCTCACTAACGCCCCTGCTGGCCTGGTTACCCCACACAGCCTGCTTGTTCAGTCATTTGATCGTCCCTCACTAACCCCCCCTGCCGGCCTGGTCGCCCCACACAGCCTGCTTGTTCAGTCGTTTGGTCATCCCTCACTAACCCCCCTGCCAACCTGGTGGTAGGCAGCCATCTGTGAGAACGTGATGGTCAATTTGCATATTACCTCTTTATTATATAGGATATGCATAACCCATGGACACAGACAATAGTGTGGTGAAGGCATGGGGTGGGGGTGGGTGTGGACCAGAAGCAGTCAATAGGAGGGAAAGGGGGACATCTGTAATACTTTCAACAATAAAGACAAGTTAAAAAAAAGAATGGCAAGTCATATTATATAAAAGTAACTCATATTGAGACATATGAAATTGCCAATGTATTTGACCATTTTTATCTGTAAAACACAACTTCACATGATTCTACCCTATAGTATCAAAAATCACATAAAATAATTAACTATATATATAATCAGACAGCATAGATAGTTTCTTGGAGAAGTATGAACAATGAGGTACATCATATAGAGGTTATTAGAGAATTAGACTAATGTTAAAAGAAATACATTCTTACATGGAGTGGAAGTCTCAGTAACAATCTTTGTGAGGCACACTTAAAACACAATGGCCATTCTTACCTGATGAGGCTGGAGTGGCCAAAAATTATTATCATATATCTGAAGTAGAAAAGGGCCTAAACACTTAAACAGAAGGCATTTTATAATGTCTAACTTTTAAAGAATAATAAAACATCCATGAAGAATTCATTATTCAAGGATGAGGGAAAGAGAAGCCATCCCAGGTATTCTATTAAAAAGAAGTACTGCATTAAAAAGGAAGAAAGGAACAAGCAAAAGAAATAGCAGAAGGATAAAACATAGTCTACAAATATGTGGTCATAGAAATGATTGTCTTGACCAAAGATATTTGCAAGACTCGAAAACTAATGAGAATATTGCCATTATAAGGAAAGAGTTCAAACCAATAAATAGATTTCACAAAAGGAAATAAAAACTAGTGTTTTAGACCTAGGAAATAAGTAAAAAAGAAAAAGAAAACCATTACAGACATGCAGGTAATACTGGAGGTAACTAATGAAGAACTGATACTATTTGAAAAAAATAAGGATCCCAAAGGAGAAGCTTGAGAGAAGTGAGGAAAATGAAAATGAAAAATATAAAGAGTTAAAGAAAAAGATTACAGAGAAAACAGATACGAAAGGCAGATGGAGATCCAACATTGGCATAACTGGTATTCCTGAAGGAAGGAAATAGGTATATGGAATAGAAAACATTTTACAAGGTACCATTTAAGACAACTTTCCTGAAATAAAAGAAATTTTACAGATGGAAAGAGTATACCATGTTTCAGGAAAAACTAATACAGAAAATCATCACCGAAATATATTCTAGTGAAGTTACTGGATTTTGAAGATGAAAATTTTTAATGCAAAAACTCAGGGAATATAGTTCTCACAAACCTTTTCTGAAAAACTACTGGATGAAGAACTATGGCCTACCAAGATATGGAGAAATCTCTCCAAGAAGACTGGTGCCAAGTATCGGATCACTTCTGTGGGGTAGAGAGGCGAACATAAAGGAAAACAAAAGGAAACAGGTGAAAACAGATCTAACATTAATTGTCAGAACAAATCATACCAGTCATTGGACCTTTACTGAAATTAAAAGAAAAAGAAATTGGTCTTTTGTTTAATTTTATTGGCACTTGTGTTCTGGCAAAAATTTTCAGCAGGTTATATTCTGAATCCAAAAAAGCTTGATTTGTTTACTAAAAGTACAACATGGCTTATAAAGACCAAATTATATGTCAGTTATGGCTTCCAAATATGATCAATGACTCCAAGTTTCTATTAGTAGTAATTAGCATTTATTTTTCTAAGTTCCAGAGAACATTTCTCAGGTACGCTATTTAAATAAATTTACTATAGATTTTCATTGGAGATCTATTTGATAGCAGCACAGACTAGGCTGCTTGCAGGAGATAAAAATCCAACAGGTCAGCATGCTGACAAAGCTCATGATTTGGGCCTTAGATGCCCCAGAAAGAATCCTATGCTGTCTACTTATTCATAAATTCTGCTGTCACCCTAAAAATCAGAATATTTAGGGGTCTAAACAAAAGCAGAATCTACTAGGGCATGACTCCCCTAGGGACTGTAATCAATATCATGACTGGCATGTGGTCAAAAAGCACCTATAGCTGACCCTACTTGCATGTACCAGCTGTATACGTGGCCTTAGAGAATCTACTACTAGATCACTGAAGAGCACAAAGGCATCCTGATAACACCAAGAAGTTACTGACTACCAGGCCTGGAGCCTGCACAACTTCTGGATTCCCACATATGTGAGATAATAAATTCCCTTACTATTGCAGTTGATTTGGGTCACGGTGCTCTATCACTTGGTGCTACAAGCATCCTAACAAATATAAAATATTTAAAAATATCTTCCATGAGAAGCAAACTTCCCTTTACCTCCCTTCACTCTACAACAGAAAATATAAAGCTCTTACTACCAAAAATAGAATCTCAGGGCTGTTTACATCATATATCTTATAGGTATTCACTACACATTGACACAGTATTGCTAGTTCTAGAGCATAAAAACACTATAAAAGTTCCTTCCTAAAGCAATATATTACTATCTTAAAGACACTTCCTTTAAGATTTCTGTTGAACTCAACCCACAAAACATAAATCAAGTTCATTTCACCTCATGGGATATAGGAGGAAGGAGATCTGAGCCCCAATGCAGATCTCTCTCCTCAGTACTATCACTCTCTTCTGGTTATGTCTCCTTTCTCACACATGCCACTTTCTAGTCATAGTGCTTTTAAGTACATCTCTTCTTTACTAATAGATGAGGAGGATCATCCTAAAGGGAATAAACATTTATTTCTGTATCCTACAATGAAATTTGTTCATCACATGATGGGTGAGTAAATCCTATCTAATAAGAGAGTAATATGCAAATTGACCATCACTCCAACACACAAGATGGCCACTCCCATGTGGACACAAGATGGCCTGCAGGGGAGGACAGTTGGGGGGGACCAGGCCTGCAGGGGATGGCAGTTGGGGGAAACCAGGTCTGCAGCGAAGAGCAGTTAGGGACAACCAGGTGGGCGGGGAAGGGCAGTTAGGGGCATCCAGGCCTGCAGGGGATGGCAGTTGAGGGCAACCAGGCTTGCAGTGGAGGACAGTTAGGGGCGACCAGGCTGGCAGGGAAGGGCAGTTAGGGGCGACCAGGCTCGCAAGGGAGGGTAGTTAGGGGTGACCGGGCCAGCAGGGGAAGGCAGTTGGGGGTGACCAGGCCAGCAGGCAGAGTGGTTAGAAGCAATCAGTCAGGCAGGCAGGTGAGTGGTTAGGAGCTAGCGGTACCGGATTGCAAGAGGGATGTCCGACTGTCGGTTTAGGCCCAATTCCTGTGGGATCAGGCCTAAACAGACAGTCAGACATCCCTCAAGGAGTCCCAGATTGGAGAGGGTGCAGGCTGGGCTGAGGGACACACACACACACACACCCCTCCCACCAGGTCTGTAGTTAATGAATAAACATACTAATGCTTTTGAGCCTGGAAAAAGGCATCCTAGTCCTCCTTGAAACTCTAAAGGAAAACTAAGAAAACTGAAGATAATAAAACAAACAAAACCCAAAGATATGTACTTAGGTAAACTTTTGAGCCCTTTAATAACCAGCTGCCATATTATCAAAATTATTAAATTAATATATCAAAAAAATCAAATAAGGAAAAAATGCCTGCTACTATTGCTTTAATTTGAAATTATTGAACTTTCATCATTTATTGGTGTAGAAAATACCAATTTTGAATTGCCAGTTCAGTAAGATGAGAGAAAAAAAGTTAGAGAGATTAGAATGAAGAAACAAATCTGTCATTACATGCTGATGATGTGATTATCTACATAGAAAATACAAAGCAAATTATGGTATATCCAAAGTATTAAAATTAATAAGGGGATATAGCAAGATGGCTGGATTAATATACAAAAATTAATTATAATTCTATACACAAACACTAAAAAATTAGAAAATGCAGCTTAAAATCCTATTTTTCAGAAGTTAACATTAATAACATAAAAGACAACTCATGAACTGGAGAGAAGATATCTTCCATATAGTGACTGTTAAAAGGACTACTTTCTAGAATATTTTTTAACTCCAAAAAATCAAACGACAAACAGCTCAATTAAAAATGAATGCTAAAATTAGTTGGTGAAAGTTTAACCAAAAACAAAATAATTGCATAGTCTCAAAAAATATCTTCCCCAAAATATAGTATAGTAATTACAAGGAAAAAACAAGAAGTCAGAAATCCTAGCAGATACTAGCTTAGCCAAGTGATCAACATAATGTATCCCCTGATACGATGCACATCACTTCTGTAGTATCCTTCCCAATAATGGGTAATCTTATATAATAAAAGGCTAGTATGCAAATTGACTGAACGGCAGGATGACCAGTCGCTATGTGCGCATTGACCACCAGGGGACAGATGCTCAATGCAGGAGCTACCCCCTGGTGGTTAGTGCACTCCCATGGGCTCACAGCTAGCAAGTACAGTGGCAGTGGCGGGAGCCTCTCGCACCTCCGTGGCAGTGCTAAGGATGTCTGACTGACGGCTTAGGCCCGTTCCCCACAGGGAGCGGGCCTAAGCCGTCAGTCGGAAATCCCCTGAGGGCTCCCGACTGCGAGAGGGCACAGCCGGGGCTGAGGAAACCCCCCCTCTCCCCAAGTGCATGAATTTCGTGCACCGGGCCTCTAGTCTCAATATAATCATGAGAACTCATTCGACAAACCCAGATACAAAATCATATATAAATAAGGCATTATATGAACCCAAAGAGGCCCACACCAAGACACATCATAACACCCACTCTTCAGAAGTATCAAGGTCAGGAAAGACAAGGCTGAGGAATAGTCACAACTGAAGAAACTACAGCAATACAACAAGTAACAGCACTATAGGATCCTGGACCAGATTCTCAAACAGAAAAAAGACAGTAGTGAAAAAGCTGGTAAGATCTGAATAAATTTTATACTTTATTTAATAGTATTGTACCAAGGTTAATTTCTTAGTTTTGGTAAGTATTCAATGGTAATGTAAGATGTTAACATTTTTGCAACTTCTATAAATCTAAATTATCTAAACAAAAAAATTAACTGTGAAAAATAAAGACACAAAGACATTTTCTAGAAGAGAAACATAATAACCATGTAGGAAAAGATGCTCAATTTAATTAGTAATTAGGAAAATGTAAATTAAAATCACAATGAGATGCCATTTTATACCCACTTGACTGGCAAAAAATGAAGAGTCTAACAATATCAAGTGTTGATAAAAATGTGAAGCAATGGAAACTTATACACTGCTAGTAGGACTAAAAGTAGGTGCAGCCACTTTGGAAAATGGATTGGCTATAAAATTGTAAAGTTAAACATGCATATATGTGTAATGCAATAATATACTCTTAGCTTCTAGAGAAACTTGAGTTCATAAGAACTGGAATATTTATAAAAACATTGTTTATAGTAGCAAAACCATGGTTCAACCCAAATATCCACTGTGAGATAAATAATGTTATATGTCAAAAAATTAAAATATTATGAATTAAGATGAATGATATATATATATAAATATATCTTAGAAACATAATGTTAAATAAAAAAGCAAGTCATAGAAGAATATATGTAGCATGGTATTTTAATTATTTTTATTGATTTCTTTTTAGGGAGAGAGAGAGAGAGAGAGAGAGAGAGAGAAACATTGATTTGTTGTTCCACTTATTTATGCATTCATTGGTTGCTTTTTGTATGTGCCCTGACCAGAAATTAAACCCACAACCTTGGTGTATCAGGATGACACTCTTACCAACTATTCTATCTGATCAGGGATAGAATGGTATTTTTTATAAGGTTCAAAAACAAGCAAAACTAACATTTTTAGGAATATTAAACATGGGTAAATTAAGAAGAAAAGCATATTTCAATTAGCATGTTTGAGAAAATGGTTACTACTCAAAAAAAATTAGGGATTATGACAGAAAGGAACACACAGGGATCTTCAACAGTATTGTGATATACTTTTTAATCTGGGTGGTGAGTTAATGGGTTGGTTTTAATATCAGAATTCAAAAATTACATAAGTATTACATATATTATTTTATCTGTGAAATGTATTTTGCAATATTAATCTTTTTAAAACAATATTTTAGATAAATATATACCAAATTTTTAAGAATGATTATTTCACAGAGGTGAAATTATGGAGTTTTTCACTTACTATAGCATATATTTGAAATAATTTTAATAATAAATATAGTATAATATATATGTACTTGAAAAAATTAAAAATTTTTCCTAATTTTGATATTGTAATAATAAATAGCTGTGAGTAATTTATAATGATCACCACCTCAAATTTTTTCACTCACCAGAACTCCTCCAAAAATACTGTTCCCATTCATAATCAATGACATTACAATTGTGTCCTACTGTAAATTAATTGGGACAGTGCTGAAACAATATTCCCAACTTCCTATAGTTAGGTGGTATGTGTGTAAAAAATCCATATAAATAAGCATTAGGTCCACTGTTCTGGGTGATGTGCAAGTACAAAACTTCTTGAAAGAAGGGACCAGCTATAGATGTAAAAAATTAAGACAAGAAATCCTTCAAATTGGTCTCTTTGATTAAAGGAAATAGAAGCACTTAAAAGTAAACATTGGTGTTCTAAGTCATTTATCCTCCTTTCTCTATGACATATTCCTAGAAAGTTTCAGCCTTAAAACGAGGCTATACCTAGTCATACATCCTTGTGGTGATTATTCCTATCATTAACACTCTTAAATAAATGTTTTCATGAATATTAGTCCATGTTGAAAACTCCATGCAAACAGATACAATGAGAACCTGCAAATGGAGAGCAATCGAACATCAGCACATGGAGGGCCCGGAACATCAGTAGCAACACACAGTGAACACAAAGTGTGGCAAATACACAATGTCTTTGGCTGCACATATTTACATACTATTTTCTATCATCAGGAGGAAAGAACACGCTATTTTCCCTTTTTTTTGGCTCAATACTATGACAGAGCAGAAGGCAGCAAGTAAGGAAGGGGGACTTTAGGAAAAGTGTGTGCAGATCAATGAAAACAGATTGCAAAATGTGGGAAAGAAGCAAGGCTCAACAATTCTGAATTTTAGAAAAGGCCCTAAAATTTGAGAGTGAAGAGCTTGATGTCAATGTGATGGGAGGCCAAAAGCATTTAGGATGTAAGAGAAGGCTAATGGTAGCAAAGTTCCCTTATACTTTATACTAATACTTTCAAGAGGATGCACTAGAAATTGTGGGTGAAGCTGACAAATCACAAAAGATGTGTTAACGATTGTACACAGTGTGAAGAAACAATCTGTTCATCAAAGCCCATTCTCTTCCATTCCTTTTACATTTGCTCTTTGATCAGGAAGCTCTCTCTCGTTGTTGAAGGAGCTGTCTCCAAATCTGATCCTTATAAGCCACCAGGTGGAGCCCAAAAGTCACAAAAGAGAGCCCCCTCCTCAGCCTGATTTGCTTTTTGCCCACCAGCCAGCTAGAGCCATACACCCTGGAAAGAACTTACAAAGTCTAAGTTTGGTAATGTAAGTTCATAGGATTACATAACTCAGCCTCTTCCTCAGATAAGGAAAGCATACTCTTAAAAAGGTGAAATAGTCCTTTTGCTCAAGAAGACTGGATGGCGCCACTTTTCAATTTGCTAATCTTGTCAGCTATGCCTCGATGAAACAAACTAATTTTTCCTGTTTGTTTTTTTTCAGCAACCTAGTTACACTTTCATTTTCCTACTAAATAAAATTTAATGACCAGCTCCCCAACCCTTATAAGAAATTCAGTCTATCAAAACTGGATGGAAGAGTAAAAGTATTTGATTTCATTAGTCATCAAATGTTTCTGATTGTCTAATAACTGACACCTTATGGGCACAAAACTGGGAGATGAAGAAAATACCAGAACAGATCTCCTTTCCTCCCCCAACCAGGTCCTTCTCCACCACTTCCTCCTCGATTAGAACTTCCCTTCCTCTCCTTTCACCTTGTCCAGTCACTCTGCAACGGAAACTATTGTCCTTCACTCTCATTAAAATGAGCAGTACTGTCACCCATTCTCTATTTCTCATTTTTCAACAGGCTCCCATTAAGCCTTAAACAATCCCATGTTCAACCAAAACTTTCTCAACCCTACTATACCTACACTAACCTATTCATTTTTCCTCCTCTCCATCCTTTAAAGCTACCAAAGTTTGCTAGAGAAAAAATTATAAATATGTCAATTTGCTCTAGGTCAATTCGTGTGATACATCTTTAGTTAGTCTGCAATGTTGCCAAGAAATACTAGTATGTTCCCCACAGTAGCTGCTGTAAAATTTTTCCATTTTCTTCAAGATTTATCCTTAAATATTTAAGAAAAAGAAATTATGACAAATCTGGGAGAAAGAGACCATAATGATATTTCCTTGCTTATAACATCCTGGGAGGGAAATTTGGGACTGTAAACTCTAGACTTTAGGAAAAGAGGTATCACAAAGGTCTGAGAAAATATGGACATGAATTCTACTGCAAGAGTTTCTAAAGCAGCGGTTCTTAACCTGTGGGTCGCAACCATCGGAAAACACATGTAGCATATCAGATATTTACATTACGATTCATAACAGTAGCAAAATTACAGTTATGAAGTAGCAACGAAAATAATTTTATGGTTGGGGGTCACCACAACATGAGGAACTGTATTAAAGGGTCGCGGCATTAGGAAGGCTGAGAACCACTGTAAGGGAAAGATGATTTAAGAGGGTTGGGAAGCTCTAAGAACTGTAAATTGGATTATATAATTACAAATTACCTCAATGAGGAAGTCAATGTGGCTTTTTAAATATTCTGGACTATGCAGCAGTAAATATGAAAAGTACTAAATATGTTGTGATCCCTAAAAGCCAGCAAGGGTTCCCTAAGAATGACTATCATTTTTATAGATAATCTTTAAGAATGATTAGGTTTTTGGTTTGTTTGTTTGTTTTTAAATATATTTTACTGATTTTTCACAGAGAGGAAGGGAGAGGGATAGAGAGCTAGAAACATCTATGAGAGAGAAACATCGATCAGCTGCCTCCTGCACACCCCCCACTGGGGATATACCTGCAACCAAGGTACATGCCCTTGACCAGAATCAAACCTGGGACCCTTCAGTCTGCAGGTCGATGCTCTATCCACTGAGCCAAACCAGTTAGGGCAAGAATGATTAGGTTTTTTATATTACAGGACTAAGATTCATGAAAATGTGGTAGATGCCATGTATAGAGGTAAACAAGGCTCAACTGAGATCTCTCATGACAATTATAAGAACAAGATGAAAAATAACTTTTCTAATAAATAGAGGTTTCTAGTACTGTAATAACCTTGGGACTTCCCTCAATTAGAAACAACAAAGGGCCAATGGGGATGCCAGAGAAGCAATGCTTACACCAACGGGGGCACCAAGATTGATGGCCTCCTTAAGGCCCCTTCTAAAGCTGCTGAAATTATATATTCAATTAATGTGTATGTTTTATTTAAACTTCTTATTAAAGATACTAAATTAGAAGGAGCCAAGATGGCAGCATAGGTAAATGCTGGTTCTCACATCTTCCCACAACCACATCAAAATTACAATTAAAATACAGAACAGCCATCATTCAGAACCGCCTGAAATCTGGCTGAATGGAAGTCCTACAACTAGAAAATTAAAGAAGAAAGCACAATGAGACTGGTAGGAGGGATGGAGGTGCTGAATGGGCTGATCCAATACCCACATGGGGCGTGTTTTTAATCAGTAGGGATATCTTGGCTGAGGAGGCATCCCATGAAGAGCAAGGGGTCCCAGTCGCACACCAGGCCCCAGCCCAGGGTTCCAGAGCCGGGAAGAGAAGTCCCCATAACTTTGGGCTGTAAAAACCAGCTCGGACTGTAGCTGAGTGACACAGAGGCTGCTGGAGTCCCAGACAGTTCCTCTTAAAGGGCCAGCACATAGACTTACCCAGAGTCACTCCCTCTGAGCTCCAGCACTGGGGCAGCAACTTGAAAGGATCCAGGGACATACCGGAGGAACTAAATTGTCTGGCATCAGGGCAAGAACTAGGGGGCAGCTTTCTCCCAGACAAAAGAGCTGGGACATCCCACCTCCAACCCCCTACACACACACACACACACACACACACACACACACACACACACAGCTGACTAACAGTCACTATATCTGAGTGTCCATCAACCTGGCCCACTCTGTTTGCCCTGCCCTGGTGATTCCCTGAGATCCCAATCCACCCAATTTGCAGCCCCACCTAAGTTATTTGCAGTGTCTTTATCATATGAATGGCTGTTTGGCTCAGGCTTCAGACTTTCCTAAAATCTCTCAAACAAATAGCAGCTGGATTCAGTGTGCCCCATACCTCTCAATAAGTGGCCCCAAGCCCTAGCCAGTTCGGCTCAGTGGATAGATCATTCGCCTGCAGACTGAAGGGTCCCAGGTTCAATTCTAGTCAAGGGTACATGCTGGGGTTGCGGGCTTGATCCCCAGTATGGGGCATACAGGAGGCAGCTGATCAATGGGTCTCTCTCATCATTGATGTTTCTATCTCTCTCTCCTCTCCCTTCCTCTCTGTAATAAGTAAATATATATATATAATTTATTTTTTTTAATAAGTGGCCCCAGGCCCTGCACTAGCAGGAGAACTTCAAGCATACCAATATTTGCATCATGGGGATGCCAGCAGAGAAGAGAGGGAGCAACAAATTGAAAACCTACTTGAAGAAATAATGACAGAAAGCTTTTCCTCCCTGAAAGAAATAGATATACACATCCAGGAAGTGTAGAGAGTCCCAAACAAGATGAACCCAAAGAGGCCCACACCAATACACATCATAATTAAAATGGTAAAGGTTAAAGATAAAGAGAATCCTAAAAGCAACAAGAGAAAAGCAGTTAGTTAGCTACAAGGGAGCGCCATACAACTGTCAGCTGATTTCTCAACAAAAACTTTGCAGGCCAGAAGGGAGTGGCAAGAAACATTTAAAGTGATGAAAAGCAAGGACCTACAACCAAGATTATTCTGCCCAGCAAAGCTATAATTTAGAATTGAAGGTCAGATAAAGAACTTCACAGACAAGAAAAAGCTAAAGAAGTTCCTTACCACCAAACCAGTATTATATGAAACTAGAGGCCCGGTGCATGAAATTCGTGCACGAGAAGGGTCCCTAGGTCTGGCCAACAATCAGGGCCGATTGGGGCCTTCCTTCCGGCTGCCGGCTGGGGTCTCCTTTCCCTGGCTGCCAGCTGCCGGCTGGGGCCTTGCTTCATTCCACACTGCCCTCCGGTGGTCAGCACATGTCATAGTGAGCAATGGAACTCCCAGTCTCTGAGTCGAACTCCCGAGAGGACACTTTGCATATTAGCCTTTTATATATGTCAATGTTGAATAGTCTTCTTTAAGAAGAAGAAAAAAATGATAAAAATGTGAACAATAAAGTAGCAATAAATATAATTCTATCAACAATTGAATTTAAAGTCAAAATAAACAAACAAGGAATCTAATGAACAAAATAAACTGATGAATAAAATAGAACTAGAGGCATGGAAGCATGGAA
This sequence comes from Myotis myotis, assembly GCF_014108235.1. Lineage (NCBI taxonomy): Eukaryota > Metazoa > Chordata > Mammalia > Chiroptera > Vespertilionidae > Myotis > Myotis myotis. Next base: position 31,619,234 of record NW_023416390.1, on the reverse strand, counting down.
CAGACTAACAAATCTCAGAGGGAAGGGAAGAGGGGGGGCGGGAAGAGATTAACCAAAGAACTTATATGCATATATGCAAAACCCATGGACACAAATTATAGGGTGGTGGAGGCCTGAGGCAGGGCAGCATCCAGGTGGAGGAGTGCAATAGGGGCAAGAAAATAGGAGGACATATGTAATACTCTCAACAATAAAGGTTTATTTAAAAAACAAACACTCTAAGTTAGGAGTTCTCCACCTATGTTTATATACTGACTGTATGTTGTTAACAAGTGTTGATTTTTAAATCATATAACCTTAGTTCTCATTATTTTCTGTTCCAAACACCCTCTCTTACGTATTCTAGCATGATTTATGGTACAACATTTTCCTAATTAATGTCAGGGGTCATCAAATCATTTTCATCTACCCATCTGATCAGCCAGAAAATGCTCACTCAGTATCCTGTCCTAAAGGAGCTCATGGTCAGGTAAATAATTTGCATAAGCAATTACAATACAAACAGATGAGAGATACAATAAAGGTATTATTAGAAACTATTAGAGCACCCAAGAGGGAGGACTTAGAGTCAGGAAACATTTTTCGACTAGACAACTGATAAAAGATTAAAAATTGAGTATTTTACTAAATAAACTCTGGAGAGAGGAGAAAGCCACTGTTGGGAATGGGAGTGCAGTGTGCAAAATTTTGGAGCTATGAACAAACACAGTCAGGTTGGGAAACGAAACAGCAAGCAATGAGGCATAAGTGAAGGGAATGGTGGGAGCTGAGGTTGCTCTCAGAGAACCGTGGTTACATGCCATCATCACCTACCCAATCACACAAGTTGGAAGTCTGAAAGTTCATCCAAGATTCTGTCCTTTTCCTTCATGCCCCATTTGTAATCGGTCATCATGCCTGGGAGAACTGACCTTCTTCATTTCCCCTGAATCTTTTCTTTCTCTTGTTTCCTTCATTGCAACTCCTCTCCTGCAGGTTCTCCCCTCTCATCTTACTGCAAAAGCCTATTATGACTGCTTGCTTCCAGTCATGTCCCTTCCCATCCACTCTAGGCTCTCAGTGACTGATCTTTTAGCAAGGAGGCTTCCATTTTCCAGGAAACAATCCTGGATTTCTCCCTTCATCCACCTCCTCTAAACTTCCAGGAAATTATTTTGTTCCTATGGAAGAACTTAGAACATTCTCTTTCATACTATAATTAGAGCTCAAAAGACATAAGCATTCAATCTATCTGCTATATCCACACTCCTGCACGGAGAGCCATGCTAACTGGGCAGTAGGTCATGGGATCTTGGACTTCTGCCTCTAGTTAAAACTACTGACCAGGGCAAATAATTGTCTCAAGCTAGATCAATAAAATTTTCTACCGCAGAAATTCTGTATTGTGATCTAGACTTTGGTATGTGACCTGCAGAGGCCCAGCAGTACCATTTAGGGCCATGCGTGGAAGTGAGTAGGTAGATGGAAACTGTTAAGAAAGAAGCAGAATAATACTGCTTCTGTGTAGAAAGGGCTAGAGAAATGATACCACGTGGTGGCTGGACTGGTCAGGGTGGTTGAGAGAGAAGCTGTGATTCCTTTGCCGCCTTGTTAGTTCTGAGTTCCTCATGAGACCTGCCTACATTTCTGGCCCTGGATTTGAGGAAGACCACCAGTTTCTTATAATAATCACCATTTTTATTTAAACCAGTTTAATTAGGATTCTATTTCTTGGAATCAAATTAATCCTGTGACATTTATGTACAAGTCCTTCCACATTAGGCTATAACCGTGGTCAGCAAGCTGCGGCTCGCAAGCCACATGCAGCTCTTTGGCCCCTTGAGTGTGGCTCTTCCACAAAATACCACGTACGCCCGCACGTACAGTGCGATTGAAACCTCATAGCCCATGTGCTGAAGTCGGTTTTCAGCCTGGGCAAGTCTATTTTGAAGAAGTACTGTTGATACTTGGCTCTGTTGACTAATGAGTTTGCCGACCACTGGGCTATAATTTCTTTGAATAAAGAAACCATAGCGCGGAGAAGGAAGATGGCGGCGATATAGGCAGACGTGTCCCAGGTCGTGTCCCAGAGCAAATGGAGAGAGCAGCTGAAACTAATAGCACCCACACCGAATTGGCGAAATTGCTCAGCTGGTAAGACGGTTTGCAGCCGGGAAGAGCAGAACTCCCCTAGAAAGCAGATCCAAACTACAGCAACCTCCTGAGAACCACACCCCCTGCTGAGGAACAGCAGCTGTACATGAAACCTCGCCCCACCAGCCAGAAGAGCCACCACAGCTGTGAACAGCACCCACCAGAGGAGCTGCTGCCAACTGAAGAGCAGCTGCTACCGCAACCGCCCGAAGAGCAACCACAGACCAAGGAGTCACTGCCACCAAGGGAGCAACCACTGAACGACTCAATGTCTAGATATGTCAGTGAGATCAAACATGGGTAGACAAAGAAACCCCCAAAGGAAAGAGAAGGAGGACTCTCCAGAAAAGCAGCTAAGTAATACAGAGGCATGCAACATGAGAGAAAAAGAATTCAGAATAAGGGTCCTAGAGTGCATAAACCGGATGGAAGAAAAAATCGACAACCTCTGCAAGAAGCAAGAAGAAACAGATGAAAAAATCAATGACATATGGAAGAAGCTAGAAGAAACAGATGAAAAAATCAACAACTTAAGTAAGACACAAGAAGAAATGAAGACTGATATAGCTGCATTGAAAAACTCCATTGAAAGTATCAACAGTAGACTAGGAGAAGCGGAGGACCGAATTAGTGAATTAGAAGACAAGGAAGCAAAACACACCCAAAATGTACTGCAATTGGAGAAAAAAATTAAAAGACCGGAGGAGAGCCTAAGGGAGCTTTGGGACAACATGAAACGAAACAACATACGAATAATAGGGGTACCAGAACATCATAAGGATGAACAAGGATTAGAAAACCTATTAGAAGAAATAATATCAGAAAACTTCCCTGAGGTGGGGAAGAAAAAAGTCACACAAGCCCAGAGAGTCCCAAACAAGGTGAACCTGAAAAGACCCACACCAAGACACATCATAATTACCATGGCAAATGTTCAGGACAAAGAGAGAATCTTACAGGCTGCAAGAGAGAGACGGAAAGTTACATACAAGGGATCTCCCATTAGATTGTCAAATGATTTCTCAACAGAAACACATCAGGCCAGAAAAGAATGGACAGAAATTTACAAAGTGATGCAAAGCAAAGGACTGAATCCAAGAATACTCTATCCAGCAAGGCTATCATTCAAACTTGAAGGGGAAATAAGAAGCTTCACAGACAAAAAAAGGCTAAGGGAGTTTATCACCACCAAGCCAGCAATGCAAGGAATGCTAAAGGGACTGGTATAAAAATAATAAAAAGCTCAGAAAGAAAACAGCCACACACAAAAAGTAAGGGCTACAAACAAGTACCTTTCAATAATAACTTTAAACGTAAACGGACTAAATGCTCCAACCAAAAGACATCGAGTGGCTGAATGGATAAAAAAACATGACCCATACATCTGCTGTCTACAAGAAACCCACCTCATTAGAAGGGACTCACACAGACTGAAAGTGAAAGGATGGAAAAATATCTTTCAGGCAAATGGAAAGGAAAAGAAAGCTGGGGTAGCAATACTTATATCGGACAAAATAGACCTCCAAGTGAAGGCCATAACAAGAGATAAGGAAGGCCACTTCATAATACTAAAGGGATCAATACAACAAGAAGATATAACCCTGGTAAACATATATGCACCCAATGCAGGAGCACCCAAATTCATAAAAAAAACTCCTGGAAGATATCAAAGGAGAGATCGACAACAATACAATCATAGTAGGGGACTTTAATACACCACTGACAGCACTGGATAAGTCCTCTAGACAAACAATCAGCAAAGATACAGCAATCCTAAATGACTCACTAGATCAGATGGACTTAATAGACATCTTCAGAATACTTCACCCCAGTGCCACGGAATATACATTCTACTCAAATGCTCATGAGACATATTCAAAAAGAGACCATATATTGGGTCACAAGCAAAGTATCCCCAAATTCAAGAAGATTGAAATCATAAAAAGTGTCTTCGCAGACCACGATGGCATAATATTAGAAATAAACTACAATAAAAACAACCCAAAATACACAAACACCTGGAAGCTGAATACCATGCTATTAAATATTGATTGGGTTACCAATGAAATCAAAGAAGAAATTCAAAACATCCTGGAAACTAATGACAATGAAAACACAACAATCCAAAACCTATGGGACACAATGAAAGCAGTCCTGAAAGGGAAGTTTATAGCTCTACAGGCCTATCTCAAAAAACAAGAAAAAATGGTAGTAAATCATCTAACTCTACAACTCAAAGAATTAGAAAGAGAGCAACAAGAAAACCCCAGAGTGAGCAGAAGGAAGGAGATAATGAAGATTAGAGCAGAAATAAATGACATAGAGACCAAAAAAACAATACAGAAAATCAATGAAACCAAGAGCTGGTTCTTTGAAAGGATAAACAAGATTGACAAACCTCTAGCCAGACTCACCAAGAAGCAAAGAGAGAGGACCCAAATAAACAAAATCAGAAACGATAGAGGTGAAATAACAACAGACCGCACAGAAATACAAATGATTGTTAAAAAATACTATGGACAGCTCTACTCCAACAAACTAGACAACCTGGGGGAAATGGACAAATTCCTAGAAAAATACAACATTCCAAAACTCAATCAGGAAGAATCTAAAAATCTCAACAGGCCAATAACCATGGAAGAAATTGAAGCAGTCATCAAAAAGCGTCCAGCAAACAAAAGCCCAGGACCAGACGGCTTCACAGGGGAGTTTTACCAAACATTCAAGGAAGAACTAAAACCTATCCTCCTCAGACTACTACAAAAAATTCAAGAGGAAGGAACACTTCCAAGCTCATTCTATGAAGCCAGCATCACCCTAATACCAAAACCAGGTAAAGACAACACAATGAAAGAGAATTACAGGCCAATATCCCTCATGAACATAGATGCCAAAATCCTCAACAAAATCTTAGCAAATCAGATCCAGCAGTACATCAGAAAGATCATACACCATGACCAAGTAGGATTTATCCCAGGGATGCAAGGATGGTACAATATCCGCAAATCAATAAACGTGATACATCACATAAACAAATTGAAAGAAAAAAACCACATGGTCATATCAATTGATGCAGAAAAAGCATTTGACAAAATTCAACACCCATTTTTGATAAAAACTCTCAGCAAGGTGGGAGTAGAAGGATCATACCTCAACATAATAAAAGCCATATATGACAGGCCCACAGCCAACATCATACTCAATGGACAAAAACTAACACCATTTCCCCTAAGAACAGGAACAAGACAGGGATGCCCCCTCTCACCACTCCTGTTCAACATAGTATTGGAAGTGTTAGCCATTGCAATTCGGCAAGAAGAAGAAATAAAAGGCATCCAAATTGGAAAAGAGGAAGTAAAACTGTCCTTATTTGCAGACGACATGATATTATACATACAAAACCCTAGAGAATCCATCAAAAAACTACTAGACTTAATACATGAATTTGGCAATGTAGCAGGATACAAAATTAACCCCAAGAAATCTGAGGCATTTCTATACACCAATAGTTAACTTTCAGAAAGATAGATTATAAAAACAATCCCGTTTACCATCGCACCAAAAAAATTAAGCTACCTAGGAATAAACTTAACTAAAGAGGTAAAAGACCTCTACTAAGAAAACTACAGGACGTTGAAAAAAGAGATAGAGGAAGACATAAACAGATGGAAGAACATACCGTGTTCATGGATTGGTAGAATCAACATCATTAAAATGTCCATACTACCCAAAGCAATCTATAAATTCAACGCACTTCCCATTAATATACCAACGGCATACTTCACAGATCTAGAACGAACTCTCCAAAAAGTCATCTGGAATAAAAAAAGACCCCGAATAGCTGCAGCAATTCTGAAAAAGAACAAAGTAGGTTGGATCTCAATACCAGATATCAAGTTGTATTACAAAGCCACTGTTCTCAAAACTGCCTGGTACTGGCACAAGAATAGGCATATAGATCAATGGAATAGAATAGAGAGCCCAGAAATCGGCCCGAACCAATATGCTCAATTAATATTTGACAAAGGAGGCAAGAACATACAATGGAGCCAAGATAGTCTCTTCAATAAATGGAGTTGGGAAAATTGGACAGATATATGCAAGAAAATGAAACTAGACCACCAACTTACACCATACACAAAAATAAACTCAAAATGGATAAAGGACTTAAATGTACGACAGGAAACCATAAAAATTCTAGAAGAATCCAAAGGCAACAAAATCTCAGACATATGCCGAAGCAATTTCTTCACTGATACAGCTCCTAGGGCACTTGAAACTAAAGAGAAAATGAACAAATGGGATTACATCAAAATAAAAAGCTTCTGCACAGCAATAGAAACCATCCAAAAAACAACGAGAAAACCCACTGTGTGGGAAAACATATTTGCCAATGTCATATCTGATAAGGGCCTAATCTCCAAAATTTATAGGGAACTCATACAATTTAACAAAAGGAAGATAAACAATCCAATCAAAAAATGGGCAAAGGACCTAAATAGACACCTTTCAAAAGAGGACATTCAGAAAGCCAAGAGACATATGAAAACATGCTCAAAGTCACTAATCATCGGAGAGATGCAAATCAAAACAACAATGAGGTACCATCTCACACCTGTCAGACTGGCTATCATCAACAAATCAGCAAACGACAAGTGCTGGAGAGGATGTGGTGAAAAAGGAACACTCGTGCACTGCTGGTGGAAATGCAGACTGGTGCAGCCACTATGGAAGACAGTCTGGAGTTTCCTCAAAAAACTGAAAATGGAACTCCCATTTGACCCTGTGATCCCACTTCTAGGAATATATCCCAAGAAACCAGAAACACCAATCAGAAAGGATATATGCACCCCTATGTTCCTAGCAGCACAATTCACCATAGCTAAGATCTGGAAACAGCCTAAGTGCCCATCAGTAGATGAATGGATTAGAAAACTGTGGTACATCTACACGATGGAATACTATGCTGCTCTAAAAAGGAAGGAACTCTTACCATTTGCAACGTCATGGATGGAACTGGAGAGCATTATGCTAAGTGAAATAAGCCAGTCAATGAAGGAAAAATACCACATGATCTCACTCATTCATGGATAATAGAGACCACTATAAACTTTTGAACAATAATAGATACAGAGGCAGAGCTGCCTGAAACAGATTGTCAAACTGCAGCGGGAAGGCCGGGGAGGGTTGGGGGGCAGGAGGTAGGGGGGTAAGAGATCAACTAAAGGACTTGTATGCATGCATATAAGCATAACCAATGGACATAAGACACTGGGGGATAGGGGAGGCTAGGGGACTGTCTAGGGCGGGGGGATCAAATCGACACATATGTAATACCCTTTGTAATACTTTAAGCAAAATAAATAAATAAATAAATAAATAAATAAATAAATAAATAAATAAAATAAAATAAAAATTCCTTTTCCAAGTTCAATTTTTTTTTAATGCAAAAAAAAAAAAAAACCATAGCTTTCTACCTTTCTATTTCTCACACAATATAGCACAGTGACTTACACACAGCTGATCAACACTTGCCCATGAACTGAATTTAACTACAGAAGAAGTAAACGACTTTGGACTTGAATAAATAGTAGCAATTAAACAGGCAGAAGTTGTTTGATATTTCTAAGGGTAGAGTGTAGGGGCAGGGAGAAAATTCAAAAGAAAGCCTCTTTGGCTAACCTCAGTTTTTAGGCACAGTTTTTGCAGAAGCTAACCACAAACATTTACACCCATAACAAGTACTACCTTCACACTCCTGATAAAAACCTGGCCAGGATGATAGAGAAAACCTAGGCCAGTGATGGTGAACCTTTTGAGCCGGCGTGTCAGCATTTTGAAAAATCCTAACTTAACTCTGGTGCCGTGTCACATATAGAAATTTTTTTATATTTTCAACCATAGTAAAACAAAGACTTATATTTGTGATATTTATTTTATATAAATGCCATTTAACAAAGGAAAATCAACCAAAAAAATGAGTTCGCGTGTCACCTCTGACACGCGTGTCATAGGTTCGCCATCACTGATATAGGCAGTCCTAGCACAGCATGTTCTAATTAGGAAACAGTGACCTCAGCTCCTAAAGATCAGTAACTGATAGCCAGAACCAATGGTAAGGCAACCACCAACATGCTCAGCAGCTGCAGCCCACACCCCTTAGAAGACAGACGTCATCTGCGAACTGCATCATGAAAACCTGCCATATTTTATTTCAGATACATTTTCTCTTTTTCACAAAGATTTTAAAAGGCGTATTTCCACAAAAGATCATTCTTAATGTCTTTATAGTAAGAAAATAGAGGAAAAGTTAGCAGAGTTTTCCATCTAAGTATGAGAATCTTCCTTTTTTTATTTTGAAAAGAATATAATTAACATATGGTTATTATTTTTAAATATTCTTTCTTAATATTCAGCAAATGTCCTTGCTGCTTTAAAGGGCTGATTCCTTTTCCAATTATGAGTGTACTTTACCCACAAGAAAAAGAAATCTTGATGAAATAATGGCTCAAATTTAAAAAAAAAAAAAAAAAAAGGAACCTGCAAGGCCATTCGAGCAATAAGAGAAACTCACACCCAAAGATTTCCTGACTACACCCTTACAACTTGAAAACTAAGGAAGAAGTCCAATCAAGTATACAGAATGGGATGTGACAGAAAGGCAGATAAAAGACAAGGCTGGATTTCCTGCTGTGATGTGAAAGGCTTCCCTTTTCACTGCCAAGCAGAGTGTGGCAGCCACAATCAACAGAAGCCAGGTGGCACAGCTACTATCAGGCCTTTGGAGTTAATGGTGAGAAACTGGCAAGCCTCTGAGAAGGACTATTTAGAGCTCAAGGGATTGACGTCACTTTTGGATAATGATTTAGGCTTAAAAAAATGATGACATTGCAATCACACTACTTGAGAGTAAAAAAGAAAGTACAACTGTTCCTGAGTGGTTCTGAGATCATATAAATCATGATGATCTTCATATCACTGAAAGAGTGGCATAGGATAGTGCTTCTTAAATTGCATCGGTATGATATACAGATTTGATCTGACTTACTTCACTGGGCATAAGAGGTTAAGTATAGAATAAACTTGATCAAAGCAGCACAGTATGGCCATCCATTCCATGTTGGCACTCATAACCATAGAACATTCCTAGGAGGCTCCATCCTGTACAAGTTAGATGATCAACAAGCAAATCACCAAAATGGACAAAAAGTGTCAGAACAAACTCTGTTCTAACTTGTATGCTTTTATTTTCATGTCCTGTGAAGCATAAACCAGACATCATCTATAATAATAAAAGCATAATATGCTAATTAGACCAGACAGCCGAACAACCTTCCAGACGAAGCCAGAGCTGCAAGGGCTGAGACAAGCCGCCATGGCTGCAAGGGCTGAGCCCCTTGCATGAATTTCATGCATTGGGCCTCTAGTCAATAATAAAGAGCTAAAGATTTAACTAAAACTTAAGACTGCTTTTCTTTCAAACTGAATACCAATTATAAGAAGACAGGCACAGCATTTGATCAAACAGCTGGTTCAGCAGTTTCTTCAGATCAAAATAAAGTGGCTATCCATGATGCTCTGCAACCACATAATCTATATTTAAGTTAGATTGGTTTCTGATAGCTTCCATTAAAAAATGGTACCATTTTCCTGCTTACAGTAAGGTAATTTTGTTTTTAATGCCATAAGTGAAAACTCTGAAGATTAGTGTCAAAAAAGCACATCATTCAAACATCCCTTCATATTCAGATTTAAAACATAGGAGACCGGGATCCCTTGAATATGCCTTGACTTGCATATATTAACACTAGTGTCTGAAAGGATGGGTCTGATTGTTTGATGTCATGAATTCTTTGCAATTCACAAACACAAACAGGATACATGACAGGAAATATGTATGTATAGGTTCAGAATGTGCTTATATTTTATGTCAAAAAAACAAAAACAAACTGAAAAGGTGACTGCCTCGCAATTCAAGGAACCTATAGGTGAACACTTGAGGTGGTAGCTAAGGTCAATTTCTTAAGAACCAGGACCAAAATATGTAAAGTACCCATCTACACTAATAAAAGAGAAACATGGTAATTGGCGTACGACTGCTACCCTTTTCATTGGCTAATCAGCGAGATATGCAAATTAACTGTCAGCCAAGATGGCGGCCGGCAGCCAGGAAGCTTGAAACTAACATGAGGCTTGGTTGCCTCAGTGACGGAGGAAACCAACGTTCCCCGCCTGTGGCTGCAGGCCTCTGAGCCTGCAGTTTCAAACATTGTAACAAATACCGCCGGACTTCAGCCAGCAGATTCGCAACATTGTATGCAAAGGCCAGAAACCTACTTTCAGGAGCGGAGGCCTAAGAGCTGGAGCCAAGCCTCTAGCTAAAGCTGGCCCAGAATAAAAAAAGAAAAAAGAAAAAAAGGAGCGTTTTGGAATTCAGTCACCCCCAGCCTGAAAACAGCCCTCAGCCCCTCACCCAGACTGGCCAGGCACCCCAGTGGGGACCCCCACCCTGAAGGATGTGTGACCAGCTGCAAACAGCCATCATCCCCTCATCCAGGCTGGCCAGGCACCCCAGTGGGGACCCCCACCCTGATCCAGGACACCCTTCAGGGCAAACCAGCTGGCCCCACCCATGCACCAGCCCTCTACCCTATATAGTAAAAGGGTAATATGCCTCCCAGCACCGGGATCAGCGGAGCCATGAGGCCTCCCGGCACCGGGATCAGCGTGACAGGGGGCACCGCCCAAACCCCCTGATCGCCCTGCGGCTCTGTGTGTGACAGGGGACGGGGCCACAACCTCCCTATCCACCCTGCTCTGTTCATGACAGGGGAAGGCACCCCAACCCCCTGATCATCCCTGCTCTGTGCCTGATAGGGGGGAGCTCCCCAACCCCCCCCCCCCCGTGGGCCCTGCTCTGTGTGTGACAGGGTAGAGCCATAACCTCCCCATCGGCCCTGCCCTGAGTGTGAGTGGCGGCGCCCCAACCCCCTGATCGGCCCTGCTCTCTGCGTGATAGAGGGCGGTGCCCCAACCCCCTGATGGGCCCTGCTCTGTGAGTGACAGGGGGCAGTGCCCCAACCCCCTGATTGGCCCTGTTCTGTGCGTGACCAAGGGTGGCGCCACAACCTCCCCATCGACCCTGCCTTGAGTGTGACAGGGGACAGTGCCCCAACCCCCCAATCGGCCCTACCCTGATCATGATCGAGGGTGGCATCACAACCTCCCAATCTCCCTGCTCTGTGCATGACAGGGGGCGGCACCCCAACTCCCCAATCGGCCCTGCTCTGAGCCCGACCAGGGGCTGTACCTAGGGATTGGGCCTGCCCTCTGCCACCCGGGAGCAGGCCTAAGCCAGCAGGTTGTTATCTCCCAAGGGGTCCCAGACTGCGAGAGGGCGCAGGCCGGGGTGAGGGACCCCCTCTCCCCCCGAGTGCACAAATTTTTGTGCACCGGGCCTCTAGTGTTTTAATAAGAAATAATAATTAAAATATAACAAAAAAGTTTACCTAAAGGCCCCCTAAACCAAGTTCTGTGTGGGATCTGTGGTTTTCTTGCCAGAGCTCACCTACCCCAAGGCAAAATTGCTGTCCTCCTTCCAGTCCACAATGCGGCAAATGAACAGTGTATTGGCATAATCTTTAGGCCGGGTCACAAAGTCTTGGGGACAGTCCTTGAGAGGCACGTATATTCTGGGCACTCGGTGGTCTGAGGGAGAAAACAGGGCATATTTCCTGAACAGTTCGCTGTTCTTATCAGCCAGGAGTTTGAGGAAGCCAGTTGCTGCTCGGGAATGCTTTTTCTCCACGATGTAAACCACCTGCAAACACCAAAGACATACTCAATGCTGCTTAGCTACAGGACTGGGGAACAGTTGGGAGAGGTCAGCAGGAAATTATTTGGTCAACCAGCTGGGTCCAGCAGTTTTTCCAGGTCTATATGAAGTGTCTCTCAGGGAAGCTGTGTGACTAAGTAGTTGCTATTTCTGTTGGTGGGGGACCGTGAAGTCTGCTGCTATGTTGTTCCCCTAGACTGGAGCCCCTAACTAGTTGCCTTCCTCTTTTCCCCTTTCAGAATTCTTCCTTGGTTGTCTCTTGTTATATTCCAGGGTTTGTAGTTGTACTTAGTAAAGAAGAGCAAGGAGAAATGAATTTATGGCATCTTGTCTGAACCAGAAGTCCTTGCTTCTAGTTTTAATATTTGACAGCATGAGAAGTGTATAAAGCAGCTGGACATTACTTATGATTCATACATTAGTTGTCATAGAAATGACTTGACCACAGTATAGGTTTCCCATACAAGTGTTGTTTGGGCTTGTAATTTTAGTTTGAATTTAATAAGAAACTATCCTTCCATCTCCCCACCCCCCATCAAAAAACAAACAAAAAACAAACAAAACAAAAAAACAGCCAGAGAGAGAGTACCATTGGAGGGCAGTAGCAAATTACAGAACACAAGTTCCATCACCAGCTGCCTCTATTCAGCTCTGACTAAAGTCATTTCAGAATGTGGCCCAGTGCTGCCGATGTTTTGTTTTGTCAGGAGAAGCCAGAAGTCTAATTTTTTTTATGTGACCACTCCAATTTTCTTTTTTTAATGTAAGCTACCAAGTAAAAATCTTTAAATACTGCTCAGGTCAAACAAAACACAAGTTTGTGAGCCAGATCTAGCCCACAGGATTTCCATTCATTATAATCTTCCACACCTCGCATACTGCCTGTCACATGGTTAGATTTGAAAATGCTTATTAAAATAAAGATCTAGATAACTGGATGGGGAATTGTGGGTAACATGTATGCGATATGATTTAGAAATTCCTCATGTCACTATGCAGGAGACATTCTTGACACTCTCCTAACTAACTCCCTAGACTGAGCAGCAAAACTGCATTCCCCAGTTAAACGTGCTGTCTATGCTTCGGGCAGAGGAAGCCTCACACCATTATGCCACCTCATTCTTTGCCTGTGTACCGCTTCCTCCACCATGAGCTACTTAGCTGGGGTCAGCTGTGTTTGATCCCATATCTGATTATGCCACTGCATACATAATTAAACAATAAAATCGAATTATGCAAAACAACAAAATCAATTCTTTTCATTTCTATGGTAACTAAATTAAACATTTTGGAAAAATTAAAAGAGACTTCTTAAAAGCTTACTTCTGAATTACATATGAGCATGACAACAACTAAACAACAATGGAGCTCTGGCTGGTGTTCTCTGTTGATTAGAGCACCATCCCATACACCAAAAGGTTGAGAGCTGGATTCCTGGTCAGAGCTCATACCTAGGTGATGGGTTTAATCTCAGGTCGGTATGTGTAGGGAAGGCAACCAATCGATGTTTCTCTCACATCAAAGTTTCTCACTCTCTCTTCCCTCACCTCTCTCTAAAAATCAATGAACATGTCCTCGGGTGAGGGTTAATTAATTTTAAAAATAATGAAGAATAAAAACTATAAAAATCTAGAACATTAATATTGATTCCTTCACCAGTGCCTAAATTCTCACTCCACTTTAAATAACCCAAACTGGAAATCACAGATGCCACATTATGAGTGTGGTTTAAGCAAAAATAATAATAATAATAATAATAATAATAATAATAATGCAGAACTTCAATAAACTTACCCACATACAAAGAAAAGGCCTTGGCCCTTTATCCAAAGGCAGGCAAATGAACTTATTACATGTTTACAGTTATAAAAAAAGATTTACTTTTTATAATACCCTGCTTCCACTGACTGTTCTGATTAATTGACTAAAACTACAGCCCTAAGTGTCCCATGAGAGACCTTTGACAGGTAGCTCAGGTGACAGCCATTTGGACAAATAGGGAAATCTGTAGGCAATGACCTTTGCTGATCTTTGCAGTGACCTCTCTGGTAAAGCGCTTGTGTCCTGTGCCATGGAGGTGCTCTCATCTTTTGTACTTGGTGCACCAGCATCCTCTTCACCTTAATTAAAAACAGAAAGAAAAAGAAGAGGAGGAATAAAACACATATGTATTTGGCATAATGTATTAGTCATACAGACTCATGGGATTTTTAAATTCAGAGCTTTAGGATTCTTGGATACCATTTACCCCAAACCACTCATTTTATGGCAATGGAAACTCAGGCCCTCACTGGTTATGTGACTTGGCTAAGGTCAATCAAATCACCTACTTGCATTAATGCTCACACTCAGCAGGCCACATTTTACCCATTTAATACTATTCATATGCTAAACATCATACATATGGAGAGCATCAAACTATGTTGAATTAAACTTAATCACCTATGTGTCAAAATGCCAAAAACACTACATGTTAAATACTGTCCCTGCCTACAATGAAGAATAGAGATAGGTTATTTTATTATGTACATCTGCTGAAAAAAAACAAAATCAAAATAAATGTTAACTTTCAAAAGTAGTTTGGTATCAGCCATAACAAACAAAATGGTGGAAAATAAATTATACTTATCCTATATAATAAAAGCCTAATATGCTAAGTGTCTGGTCGTCTGGTGGGCCATTCAACCAGACAAAGTGTAATATGCTAATGATATGCTAAGGCCACTCCACGGCTCTCTATGACGTGCACTGACCACCAGGGGGCAGACAGTCAACCAGTCAACTAATCACTGTGATGTGCACTGACCACCATGGGGCAGATGCTCCTACCGGTGGTAGGTTAGCTTGCTGCTGGGGTTTGGCTGATCAGGACTGAGTGAGATGGGCCAGATACACCGTGGAGCCCTCCTGCGGTCCTTCCCCAGCTGGCCAACCTCCCGTGTCCCTTCCCAGCCCCTATCGTGCACCAGTGGGGTCCCTCAGCCTGGCCTGCACCCTCTCGCAATCCACCCCTCAGGGGATGTCAGAGAGCTGATTTTGGCCCGATCATGCAGGCCAGGCCAAGGGACCCTACTGGTGCATGCATTTATGCACCGGGCCTCTAGTTAAATAAATAAATAAAAATACCAACCCTGATTTTCCTCGCTTTCTTAGTGACATCATATAAAGAGTAAATCACTTAAAGTCTTTTAATGTTTAATTTCCTTTCTTAAAAAACTTATAAAATGCACATTCACCCAAGAAACTGAAACCACATCTCCCCAGTAAAGAGAATTAGGCTCTGTACCAGAAGTATTAAAACCTCTCATGAACAAAAGCAGCAAATTACACACTTCTGAACATTTAATATTTTGTATTTTCATGCGTTACATTAGATTTCCCCCATGCCACAAAATAGTCTTAGCCAACTATACTAGAGTTTTTGAATTTTGGGGGCCACAACCAATTCATGTGCGACCCACTCCATTGAGCCAAGAGAGACTTGTATTTATCATCAATTGGATATTACCAAGGCCAAAATAAATAAATAATTTCTTTTAAGGACCAGCTGCCTCTTAGAAAGCCTCAGCTTAAAGCCAATTTTTACCACTGTGAGCATACTCTGGAAACACTGACATGATCTGACCTACTGGGCTAAAAATGATCAACCGTTTGCTTTTCCATCTATGTTGAAATATACCTACCATAGTGCCCACTGAAAGCAAAATTTTCATTGTTTACCAAAAGGAAAAAACAAACAATAACTTTCCCATTCTTGGTCATGCTGTCCACCAGTAAAAGAGGGGATTCAGCCTGACCGGTGGGGCTCAGTGTTTGAGCGTCAACCTATGAACCAGGAGATCGCAATTCGATAACCGGTCAGAGCACATGCTCAGGTTGCGGGCTCGAACCCCAGTGGGAGGTGTGCAGGAGTAGCCGATCAATGATTCTCTCTTATCATTGATATTTCTATCTCTCTCTCCCTCTCCCTTTCTCTCTGAAATCAATAAAAATACGTTATTTTTTTTTCTTAAAGAGGAGCATCATCCAAGTTCATCTTTTATTTTAGACCATAGTTCAGGATTCCAAAAAATCATTGGATGCTTATTCTCTTAGGAAGAAAAACCCACACAAGTTTTTTATCTGTTCCATACATATTTTGCCAATATGTTCTGCAGAACAAGGTAATTCAGGAAAGATAATGAGCCTGGAATTACCATGAACAAGTACACTGTACCTACATTATCTAATATTTGAGAACAAGAGTTGGTAAATACAGGGTAGTGAGGGTTTTTCCAATGTACCCCATATCCTAGGCATAAAGCCTTCTGATGGCTCTATCTTATGACTGTTGGTTTAAATTCCATTCCAACAACAAGCAAGTCTTCAGTTCCAAAGGTTATGCCAGCCTGTATCCAAAGAAAGAGGGCAAGCCACGGCAGTGGGCCCAATCATGACTTTCAGACATCATACCTGAACATGACCTTTTCAGGTTCTATGTTCATAAGAATATCCTGGCAGAAATAAGGCTTTGTTCAGACAAAGATGCATTTTGGAGTTGAACTAATAAATTAACCTAAGTTTACAGCCCTGAAGTAAACATCATAGATGTACTCAATAAATATGAAGAAGCACAATGCCAGTTTAGAAAGGTGAATCACCTTAATAGGTTTCCCACAATTATACTTCACCACACTGAATAGCAAAGTTGCCAATTTAATGCATTGTTTAATCTCAAGATCACTTATTTATTCATTTATTCCATGTGTATTTATTGAGCACTGGGCATTGAGGATTCAGTGGTGAATAAAAGAAATATAGTCCAAGCCCATACAGAACATACACCTTAATGTGGGAGTGATAGTCAATAAATAATGACTCAATAAATATAAAGTTGTAAGTTGTGATGAATGGTAGAAAGGAAAGAATAGTCCCTTAGGAATAAGAGGAAAGGACATATGATTTACATTAAGAGGTGAGGAAAAGGCTCTGTGTGGAAGTGACATTTAAGCTAAGACAATGAGGATGGTATGTTTAGAAGTGAAGAAGGGAACATAAGGGTTGGGAATGTCACTAGGGAAGAGCCAGAGGTGGGAAGTTCTTGGCACAATCAAGGGAAGAGAAAGAAGGCCATGTGGCTAGAGCACAGTGAGCAGGAATATGCATGACAAAAGATGAGAATAAGAGGCAAACAGGAGCCAATTCAGGTGGGGCTTTCTAGGATTTAAGAGTTCTGGAGTTAAACCTAAACACAATGAGAAGCTCACTAACCATTTTAGGCAAGAAAATGACACTGCCAAGGTTAGATTACAGCAGGCTTATACCTATAGTAGTCCAGACATGGAGGATAGTGCTTAGATGCAAGCATTGGAAATGGATTTAAAATGATCAGTTTAAGTCCAGCCGGTGTGGCTCTATGGTTGAGCGTCAACCTATGAACCAGGAAGTCACAGTTGGATTCTGGGTCAGGGCACATGCCTGGGTTTCAGGCTCAGTCCTCAGTTAGGGGTGTGCAGGAGGCAGCCAATCAATGATTCTCTCTCATCATTGACGTTTCTCTTTCTCCCTCTCTCTTCCTCTCTGAAATATACATATACATATTAAAGGATCAGTTTAAGACCTATTTTGGAGTTGACCTAATAGACTGGTGGTAGATATCAGAGTTTAGGGTTATTTCCAGGTTTCCAGCATCTGCAGCTAGGTTGGCAGAGGAGGCATCATTATTGGCACAAGAAAGACTAGAGAATAATGTGAAAATCAAGAGTTCTATTTGAGAGATGGTTCTATTTGAGAGGTTACCTGTGAAACCCTTAAGTCATAATGTTGAGAGACAGTTCAACATGAAGGTCTGAAACTTTCAAAAAGGGAAATCTGGGCTGTGGCTTTAAATACAATTTTTGTGCTAAGAATTTCCATATTTATTCTTTCCAGCTCAAGCTGCAAGAAGAAATTCAAACCCAAGTCTGTTACTACTATTAGTAAGTTCATGAAGCTCTTCCACTGCTACATGCTCAAGTAAGAAGTAATGTGCTGTCACTGTTTAGGGAAAAAAATTCTCTGAGGAAGTGACTTGGAGCTTGAAGGATGTATAGATAATTGAAAGAGAGATAAGAAAGGTGAAGGGCATTTCAGGTAAAGGCCCAGAGCTGTGAAAGGGCCTATTGAAGCTACTAACATGTTGAGAACACAAGTGTTGGGTGGGCAGGGCCTGGGATGGAGAGAAGAACAAGGCTGACAGAGGTGGGATGGGTCCTATGGCAGGGACTCTAGTTACAACTCAATTATCTATTCTCTTCTTTCCTAATAATAAGAACTACAATTTTTAGCTGGGTATACTAGTTAAAAGACTATGTTCCTCAGCCTTACTGCAAACTAAGCATGGCCTATATGTCTAAGTTTCAGCCAGTAAGATGCAGGTTAAAGTGTTGTGACTTATCAGAAGTATTCTTAAAGGATACACCTTCCCTCTTTCTTTTTTCCTTCTTGCTGGCTGGAATGTAGATGTGATTGCTGGACCTCAGGCACTCATCTTGGTCCTGGAGGTCACAAGACAAGGGTGCTCCCTACTGTGCAGAACAGCACAACAGAATGAGCTGAAGACTGTGGATCTATCCTACAAGCTCTGACCTGCCTATCTCTGGCCTTTTTTTATGTTATCCTATATAATAAAAGCCTAATATGCTAAGTGTCCGGTCGTCCGGTCAGCCATTGAACCAATCAAAGCGTAATATGCTAAGGCTGCTTAACCACTTGCTATGACATGCACTGACCACCAGGGGGCAGACAGCTGACCGGTCAACCAGTCACTATGGCATGCACTGACCACCAGGGGGCAGACAGTTGACCAGTTGCTATGGCCTGCACTGACCACAAGGGAGCTGACAGTCGACCGGTTGACCAGTCGCCATGACGTGCACTTAAGTTCATTGAAATTTTAAGATTTAATGCCACTCTCAGCAGAACAAACTTTCTAACATACAGGTCCAGATGATGAAACTGACAAGTTGAGAATGCATACATTTTAAGGATATGAATTTGGTAGCACTCTGGAGTAGAAAGGCAATAGTACAGAGATCTCAGAAAGCTGGGGCTGCTGTCTAGGTGAGACACTATCAGAATCTGAATTAAGATGGTAGCAGTGAGAGTGAAGAGAGGCAAGACTTGAGAGATCTCTGAGAAGGATGCTACTAAGTGTGTCTTCATCACTATGAATGACTTAGTATATAAAAAATGGGCTTAAATTAGAAGAGCTTTTGATTGAATATCAGGAAGACTACCTTGACAGAACAATAAAACTCCAAAATGAAACTACCAGAACAGGGCAGAGGTGCCAGCAGTCCTCAAGTTTGTGGGTCCCCATAGCCTTCGGGTTTGCCATACCAAAGGCAGAGCTGGCCTATGCATTCTGTGGTCCTTGTAGTTTAAAAAAAAACTTTAGAAACTATTGACTATCAATATTCTTCATTAAACAAAAGGATTTCCTAAAAAATAGTTAACAACTGATATAAACAACTGTTCCTCAGTGTATCGCAGGGAAACTCAACACTCTCCTGAATACCTGGCAGGTCTAAGGCGAGCCACACTGAAGAATAGAAGAACCAAAGGACCTTCACTACTGCAATTTTTTTTTTTCTTTTTTCACCTTTTAACTAAGAAACCAATTTTTTTTTTCCTTCTTCTTTTTTTTTCTTTCTTTTTTTATTTCTTCTTTTTCCATCACCTGATTTTACCCTTTTAATTACTACCTTCTTATTTTTAACCAGTATTATTACTGCTACCATTTTACCATTTTTTAAAGTGCCATTTTATTTTCTCTTTATTTTATTTTAGGATTAGTGTTCTCCATTCTATTTTCATCATTATATTATTGGTTGTTTCTAGTTTGCATTCATTTCCAGGGAGCTGTTGCTGGAATTTGTTGGGATTAGTGGCTATTCTATAGGAGTATTCTCCTCATATAAAAAGTCTCTTCCCCTCTTCCACTTCATTCTCTCTTTTAGCTCTTTTTTTTCCTCTTTTCTTTTCTTTTCTTTTCTCGCTTTTATTTTCCCCCCTCCTTTTTCCCAATTTCATTTTTGCACTCCTTTTTTTGGTCCCTACTTTTCTTTTCTTTTTTCTCTTTTATCTTTTTCTCTTCCTTCTTCCTTATCCCCTAATTCTCTTAATTCGGGTGGTCACCTTTATTTGGGGTTATTAATATCGTGAGTATATTTGTGTATAGTGCCTGGTACGTGGTGGCTTGTTGTGTTGTATTTTGTGCCTTTAAATCAACGCAGCAGATCCAAGCAACAGCAACCTCCTGAGCACCACACCCTCTGCTGAGGAACAGCAGCTGTACATGAAACCTCGCCCCACCAGCCAGAAGAGCCACCAAAGCTGTGAACAGCACCCACCAGAGGAGCTGCTGCCAACTGAAGAGCAGCTGCTACCGCAACCGCCCGAAGAGCAACCACAGACCAAGGAGTCACTGCCACCAAGGGAGCAACCACTGAACGACTCAATGTCTAGATATGTCAGTGAGATCAAACATGGGTAGACAAAGAAACCCCCAAAGGAAAGAGAAGGAGGACTCTCCAGAAA
Source organism: Myotis myotis (assembly GCF_014108235.1). Lineage (NCBI taxonomy): Eukaryota > Metazoa > Chordata > Mammalia > Chiroptera > Vespertilionidae > Myotis > Myotis myotis. The sequence goes on along the minus strand of NW_023416390.1, from coordinate 31,598,707 downwards.
AGCAGCTAAGTAATACAGAGGCATGCAACATGAGAGAAAAAGAATTCAGAATAAGGGTCCTAGAGTGCATAAACCGGATGGAGGAAAAAATCGACAACCTCTGCAAGAAGCAAGAAGAAACAGATGAAAAAATCGATAACATATGGAAGAAGCTAGAAGAAACAGATGAAAAAATCAACAACTTAAGTAAGACACAAGAAGAAATGAAGACTGATATAGCTGCATTGAAAAACTCCATTGAAAGTATCAACAGTAGACTAGGAGAAGCGGAGGACCGAATTAGTGAATTAGAAGACAAGGAAGCAAAACACACCCAAAATGTACTGCAATTGGAGAAAAAAATTAAAAGACAGGAGGAGAGCCTAAGGGAGCTTTGGGACAACATGAAACGAAACAACATACGAATAATAGGGGTACCAGAACAACAGAAGGATGAACAAGGATTAGAAAACCTATTAGAAGAAATAATATCAGAAAACTTCCCTGAGGTGGGGAAGAAAAAGTCACACAAGCCCAGAGAGTCCCAAACAAGGTGAACCCAAAAAGACCCACACCAAGACACATCATAATTACCATGGCAAATGTTCAGGACAAAGAGAGAATCTTACAGGCTGCAAGAGAGAGACGGAAAGTTACATACAAGGGATCTCCCATTAGATTGTCAAATGATTTCTCAACAGAAACACATCAGGCCAGAAAAGAATGGACAGAAATTTACAAAGTGATGCAAAGCAAAGGACTGAATCCAAGAATACTCTATCCAGCAAGGCTATCATTCAAACTTGAAGGGGAAATAAGAAGCTTCACAGACAAAAAAAGGCTAAGGGAGTTTATCACCACCAAGCCAGCAATGCAAGGAATGCTAAAGAGACTGGTATAAAAAGAAGAAATAAAAAGCTCAGAAAGAAAACAGCCACACACAAAAAGTAAGGGCTACAAACAAGTACCTTTCAATAATAACTTTAAACGTAAACGGACTAAATGCTCCAACCAAAAGACATCGAGTGGCTGAATGGATAAAAAAACATGACCCATACATCTGCTGTCTACAAGAAACCCACCTCATTAGAAGGGACTCACACAGACTGAAAGTGAAAGGATGGAAAAATATCTTTCAGGCAAATGGAAAGGAAAAGAAAGCTGGGGTAGCAATACTTATATCGGACAAAATAGACCTCCAAGTGAAGGCCATAACAAGAGATAAGGAAGGCCACTTCATAATACTAAAGGGATCAATACAACAAGAAGATATAACCCTGGTAAACATATATGCACCCAATGCAGGAGCACCCAAATTCATAAAAAAAACTCCTGGAAGATATCAAAGGAGAGATCGACAACAATACAATCATAGTAGGGGACTTTAATACACAACTGACAGCACTGGATAAGTCCTCTAGACAAACAATCAGCAAAGAAACAGCAATCCTAAATGACTCACTAGATCAGATGGACTTAATAGACATCTTCAGAACACTTCACCCCAAAGCCAGGGAATTTACATTCTACTCAAATGCTCATAAGACATATTCAAAAAGAGACCATATATTGGGTCACAAGCAAAGTATCCCCAAATTCAAGAAGATTGAAATCATAAAAAGCGTCTTCGCAGACCACGATGGCATAATATTAGAAATAAACTACAATAAAAACAACCAAAAATACTCAAACACCTGGAAGCTGAATAGCATGCTATTAAATATTGATTGGGTTACCAATGAAATCAAAGAAGAAATTCAAAACATCCTGGAAACTAATGACAATGAAAACACAACAATCCAAAACCTATGGGACACAATGAAAGCAGTCCTGAAAGGGAAGTTTATAGCTCTACAGGCCTATCTCAAAAAACAAGAAAAAATGGTAGTAAATCATCTAACTCTACAACTCAAAGAATTAGAAAGAGAGCAACAAGAAAACCCCAGAGTGAGCAGAAGGAAGGAGATAATGAAGATTAGAGCAGAAATAAATGACATAGAGACCAAAAAAACAATACAGAAAATCAATGAAACCAAGAGCTGGTTCTTTGAAAGGATAAACAAGATTGACAAACCTCTAGCCAGACTCACCAAGAAGCAAAGAGAGAGGACCCAAATAAACAAAATCAGAAACGATAGAGGTGAAATAACAACAGACTGCACAGAAATACAAATGATTGTTAAAAAATACTATGGACAGCTCTACTCCAACAAACTAGACAACCTGGGGGAAATGGACAAATTCCTAGAAAAATACAACATTCCAAAACTCAATCAGGAAGAATCTAAAAATCTCAACAGGCCAATAACCATGGAAGAAATTGAAGCAGTCATCAAAAAGCGTCCAGCAAACAAAAGCCCAGGACCAGACGGCTTCACAGGGGAGTTTTACCAAACATTCAAGGAAGAACTAAAACCTATCCTCCTCAGACTACTACAAAAAATTCAAGAGGAAGGAACACTTCCAAGCTCATTCTATGAAGCCAGCATCACCCTAATACCAAAACCAGGTAAAGACAACACAATGAAAGAGAATTACAGGCCAATATCCCTCATGAACATAGATGCCAAAATCCTCAACAAAATCTTAGCAAATCAGATCCAGCAGTACATCAGAAAGATCATACACCATGACCAAGTAGGATTTATCCCAGGGATGCAAGGATGGTACAATATCCGCAAATCAATAAACGTGATACATCACATAAACAAATTGAAAGAAAAAAACCACATGGTCATATCAATTGATGCAGAAAAAGCATTTGACAAAATTCAACACCCATTTTTGATAAAAACTCTCAGCAAGGTGGGAGTAGAAGGATCATACCTCAATATAATAAAAGCCATATATGACAGGCCCACAGCCAACATCATACTCAATGGACAAAAACTAACACCATTTCCCCTAAGAACAGGAACAAGACAGGGATGCCCCCTCTCACCACTCCTGTTCAACATAGTATTGGAAGTGTTAGCCATTGCAATTCGGCAAGAAGAAGAAATAAAAGGCATCCAAATTGGAAAAGAGGAAGTAAAACTGTCCTTATTTGCAGACGACATGATATTATACATACAAAACCCTAGAGAATCCATCAAAAAGCTACTAGACTTAATACATGAATTTGGCAATGTAGCAGGATACAAAATTAACCCCAAGAAATCTGAGGCATTTCTATACACCAATAGTGAACTTTCAGAAAGAGAGATTATAAAACAACCCCGTTTACCATCGCACCAAAAAAATTAAGCTACCTAGGAATAAACTTAACTAAAGAGGTAAAAGACCTCTACTAAGAAAACTACAGGACGTTGAAAAAAGAGATAGAGGAAGACATAAACAGATGGAAGAACATACCGTGTTCATGGATTGGTAGAATCAACATCATTAAAATGTCCATACTACCCAAAGCAATCTATAAATTCAACGCACTTCCCATTAATATACCAACGGCATACTTCACAGATCTAGAACGAACTCTCCAAAAAGTCATCTGGAATAAAAAAAGACCCCGAATAGCTGCAGCAATCCTGAAAAAGACCAAAGTAGGTGGGATCTCAATACCAGATATCAAGTTGTATTACAAAGCCACTGTTCTCAAAACTGCCTGGTACTGGCACAAGAATAGGCATATAGATCAATGGAATAGAATAGAGAGCCCAGAAATCGGCCCGAACCAATATGCTCAATTAATATTTGACAAAGGAGGCAAGAACATACAATGGAGCCAAGATAGTCTCTTCAATAAATGGTGTTGGGAAAATTGGACAGATATATGCAAGAAAATGAAACTAGACCACCAACTTACACCATACACAAAAATAAACTCAAAATGGATAAAGGACTTAAATGTACGACAGGAAACCATAAAAATTCTAGAAGAATCCAAAGGCAACAAAATCTCAGACATATGCCGAAGCAATTTCTTCACTGATACAGCTCCTAGGGCACTTGAAACTAAAGAAAAAATGAACAAATGGGACTACATCAAAATAAAAAGCTTCTGCACAGCAATAGAAACCATCCAAAAAACAACGAGAAAACCCACTGTGTGGGAAAACATATTTGCCAATGTCATATCTGATAAGGGCCTAATCTCCAAAATTTATAGGAAACTCATACAACTTAACAAAAGGAAGATAAACAATCCAATCAAAAAATGGGCAAAGGACCTAAATAGACACCTTTCAAAAGAGGACATTCAGAAAGCCAAGAGACATATGAAAACATGCTCAAAGTCACTAATCATCGGAGAGATGCAAATCAAAACAACAATGAGGTACCATCTCACACCTGTCAGACTGGCTATCATCAACAAATCAGCAAACGACAAGTGCTGGAGAGGATGTGGAGAAAAAGGAACACTCGTACACTGCTGGTGGAAATGCAGACTGGTGCAGCCACTATGGAAGACAGTCTGGAGTTTCCTCAAAAAACTGAAAATGGAACTCCCATTTGACCCTGTGATCCCACTTCTAGGAATATATCCCAAGAAACCAGAAACACCAATCAGAAAGGATATATGCACCCCTATGTTCATAGCAGCACAATTCACCATAGCTAAGATCTGGAAACAGCCTAAGTGCCCATCAGTAGATGAATGGATTAGAAAACTGTGGTACATCTACACGATGGAATACTATGCTGCTCTAAAAAGGAAGGAACTCTTACCATTTGCAACGTCATGGATGGAACTGGAGAGCATTATGCTAAGTGAAATAAGCCAGTCAATGAAGGAAAAATACCACATGATCTCACTCATTCATGGATAATAGAGACCACTATAAACTTTTGAACAATAATAGATACAGAGGCAGAGCTGCCTGAAACAGATTGTCAAACTGCAGCGGGAAGGCCGGGGAGGGTTGGGGGGCATGAGGTAGGGGGGTAAGAGATCAACTAAAGGACTTGTATGCATGCATATAAGCATAACCAATGGACATAAGACACTGGGGGCTAGGGGAGGCTAGGGGACTGTCTAGGGCAGGGGGATAAAATGGACACATATGTAATACCCTTTGTAATACTTTAAGCAATAAATTAAAAAAATAAATAAATAAATAAATAAAATGTGAACAAAAAAAAACAAAAAACTGTTCCTTATATTCCCTCAAGAAACACTCTAGGAAGAAAAATCCAGTGAAATCTTAATCTCTCTCTACAGATTATCTGAAACTTCTATTTTAATCATTTAAAAAATAAAATGTCATGGTTTGCTGGGGTTGGCATGGCCATTTACATAATCATGTGCAAACCCAACATCTACTTTCGTAAGAAAAATTGTTCTGATTTGGCCTTCTCATAAATAAACAGTCAACCGAGAAGAGAAGTCTGATGATTCTTAAAACTTTACAAACACATCAGAAGGTTTCAGATTACTCGACTACTATGCTAAGTGGGGACAATATGAAGAGAAAAGCAAGAAAATGGGCAAAAAGGTATTTCAATTCATCCAATTAAAAGTGTGACAAACTCTGACAAGTCTAAACTTTTTCCATCTCTGAATGAAAGGCCACAGAAATTTACAATCCTATAAAAGCCTAGTATGCTAAATGTCTGGTTGATCAGTTAGCTGTTCAACAAATCAAAGTGTAATATGCTAATGATATGCTAAGGCTGTTCAACCACTCACTATGACATGTACTGATCATCAGGGGGCAGACAGCCAGTCGCTACTAGGGGGCAGACGCTCTGACCAGTAGATTAGCTTGCTGCTGGGTCTAGCCAATTGGAACTGAGCAAGATGGGCCGGACACGCCCTGGAGCCCTCCTTTGGTCGCTCCCCCACGGGCCAACCTCCCGCATCTCTCCCCAGCACCAATTATATACCGGTGAGGTCCTTCGGCCTGGCCTACACCCTCTCGCAATTTGGGACCCCTCAGGGGATGTCGGAGAGCCGGTTTTGGGACGATCCCACAGGGGGAGCGCTGCTCAGCCGAAAGCCAGGCTCATGGCTGGCGGTGGCAGGGGCCTCTCCCACCTACGCAGCAGTGCTAAGGATGTTTGACCGCCGGCTTAGGTCCAACTGCCGGAAAGCGGCCTAAGCCAACAGTTGGACATCCTCAAGGACTCCCAGACTGCAAGAGTGTGCAGGCCAGGCTGAGGGACCCTCCCCCAAGTGCACGAATTTCATGCACCAGGCCTCTAGTTTACAATAAAAACTCAATGAAAACTGCAGTTGTTTTTTGTAAATGAAAACATTTCCCTTTAGATCTCTCAAAATCAACCAACCAGGAAAACTTATTTTATGGGTCCCTCTCCCCAATGAAATGGAGAAATAACAACACAAGTCTTCACAGAGGCAGTTAACATTCATGTTATAGTCACTTGCTATGCTGCAAGTGTTGATGATTGTTCTAGGACCCCACATCTAGCCTTTGCCAAGGGCAAGGCTTGGAGCACCAATGAGTTTTTTTTTCTTCATAAAATCCCCAGCCCAAACAAGTCACTGACTGAAATAAAGCTAATGAAATTGTATGGTGTCAAGAGAGTTTTCACAGTGGGTTCACAAACGTTATCTCATTTGATTCACACTACAACTTCATACTATGGGTAGAGTGGATATTGTCATTACAGTTTCACCAAGGAAATGAGAGTAATGAACAGACAGAGTCAGTCTATGTCAGTATGCAGACCATGGTGACCAGTTTTCCACACAAGCAAGAATCAGTGCATGATGGGAAGAGCCATGAAAACGCACATTAAGATTTTGTGTAAGTGGTGATGGGATCCCCTGAAAAGCTGGCAATAACCCAGTAAAAGTCCTGAATATCTATGGAATGTCAGGCACTGCAAATGACCCTGTCTCTATCCTCAGAGAGCTCATGTGCTAGAAATGAGACAAAGGTGACAACAAATATTGAAAGTGGTGTTTACGACAGCTAGCAAATAGTGCACTCAAAGGCAGTAGGAAGGACGACAGTCAGTTTGACAGTGAACCCCTGAGCTAAGAATGGGAAGGCTGAGGAAGAGCTGACTAGATAAATGGGCATGCAGAGCATTCCAGAAAGGGAGAAGAGCAAGTGCAAAGGCACACCATCAAGAATAAACTGAGAAGGAAGAAGGTTGTGTCTAGACAAGCTGCAGGACCAGCCTATGAAAAGCCTCATATGCTGAAAAGTATGTCTTTTATATTTTAAGGATGGAAAGCCATTGGAAATTTTGAGAATAGCATAACCAGAATTATATTTGATGAAAAGTGAATAGTCAGTCCATTGCTACTTTGAAGATAATCTTTTTCTCTAGCCGCTTTTAAGATTTTCTCTTGACCTTTGGTTTTCTATACTTTCATCTTGATATGTCTAAGCTTAGATTTTTTTTAAAGCAATTATACTTGCAATCACTAGTCTTCTTACATCTTTAGTTCAGTATCTTAACTACCATGGAAAATCTCGGCCATTAACTTAAAATTTCATCTTTACTCATTTTCTTTCTCAATTCCTTCTATGACTCTAATTAAATGTATACTTTCTCTCCCCCTGTGGTCTCTGTCTATTTGTCTGTAGATAATTTTTTCTCATTGTCTTCCAGTTTGTTAGATTTCTCTTCAGCTTTATCCAATTTTCTGTTCAATCCATCAATTGAGATTTTTTTCTTTGAACTTGAATACATATTTTTCCTCATTCATTAAGTTCTTTTTTTAATAAATCTTTATTGTTCAGATTATTACATTTGTTCCCCTTTTTTCCCCCATAGCTCCCCTCCACCCAGTTCCCACCCCACCCTCTGCCCTTACCCCCCTCCCCACTGTCCTCATCCATAGGTGTATGATTTTTGTCCAGTGTCTCCCACACCCCCCACCCCCCTCCCCCCCCCCCGAGAATTGTCAGTCCACTCCCTTTCTATGCCCCTGATTCTATTATATTCACCAGTTTACTCTGTTCATCAGATTTTTTATTCACTTGATTTTTAGATTCACTTGTTGATAGATATGTATTTGTTGTTCATAACTTTTATCTTTATTTTTTTCTTCTTCTTCCTCTTCTTAAAGAATACCTTTCAGCATTTCATATAATACTGGTTTGGTGGTGGTGAACTCCTTTAGTTTTTTCTTATCTGTGAAGCTCTTTATCTGACCTTCAATTCTGAATGATAGCTTTGCAGGATAAAGTAATTTGGTTGTAGGTTCTTGCTATTCATCACTTTGAATATTTCTTGCCACTCCCTTCTGGCCTGCATAGTTTCTGTTGAGAAATCAGCTGACAATCGTATGGGTGCTCCCTTGTAGGTAACTGACTTTCTTTCTCTTGCTGCTTTTAAGATTCTCTCTTTATCTTTTGCTCTTGGCATTTTAATTATGATGTGTCTTGGTGTGGTCCTCTTTGGATTCCTTTTGTTTGGGGTTCTCTGCGCTTCCTGGACTTGTAAATCTATTTCTTTCACCAGGTAGGGGAAGTTTTCTGTCATTATTTCTTCAAATAGGTTTTTAATATCTTGCTCTTTCTCTTCTTCTGGCACCCCCATAATTTGGATGTTGGTATGCTTGAAGTTGTCCCAGAGGCTCCTTACACTATCTTGATATTTTTGGATTCTTTTTTTCTTTTTGCTTTTCCAGTTGGGTATTTTTTGCTTCTTCATATTTCAAATCTTTGACTTGATTTTTGCGATCCTCTTGTCTGCTATTGGATCTCTGTATAATATTCTTTATTTCAGTCAGTATATGCTTAATTTCTAGTTGGTCCTTTTTCATATCCTCGAGGGTCTCACTAAATTTATTGGCGGTTTCTAGAAAATTCTTGAAAAACCTTATAACCGTGGTTTTGAACTCTATATCCAGTAGTTTGCTTTCCTCCATTTCTGTCATTTGTGTCCTGTTTCTTTGTCTCCGCATTTTTTATGCTTTCCTGTGTTGGTATAGTGGCTTTGTGTGCTAGGTGTCCTATTGGGCCCAGTGGCTCAGCCTCCCCAATTACCTGAGGTGGACACTCTTGGTGCACCCCTTTGTGGACTGTGTGCACATTCTTGTTGTAGTTAAGCCTTGATTGCTGTTGGTATCACTGGGAGGAACTGACCTCCAGGCCAATTGTCTGTTGAGAATCAGCTGTGTTTACAATGGGAGAACTTCTGTGCTGAAGACACCGTTATGGGGCAAGACTTGTCTCAGTGGGGCTTTGGTGCTCACTGAGTCTGCCCCCTGAGTGTGTCCCTTATGGATCTGAGGAGCTGTAATCTAGATGGTCCCAATCTGACCACTGGGTACACAGGCTCTTGGATCTCTAAGGAGGTGCTAATTTAGCCTCTGCCTGAGGCTACCCAGCAGGAGCTACGGAGAGATCTGCAGATTCCTCTTCCTTGTTTGGGGTTTGGAGGTGCCCAGATGAGGCCCAGCTGTGAAGCAATGCAAGCTGCTGTGGGGCCTTGAGCCTTCTTTTGGATGTTCTGGGTCTCTCTGACCCAGCTGCAGTTTGTTAGGTAATTTTAGATCTCAAAGGGCCAGCCCATTCATATGCAAAAGCCTTTGCGCACAGCTTGGGTGGGGCGGGGTCTCAGGGAATCAACAGGGTGGAGCAAACAGCTATGGCTGATCCTCAGTCCTATGCTAAGAGGCCCCCAGGTCTCAGCGTCCCTTGGTAATCGCTGCAAGCACCTCTGAGAGAAAGCCGCCCTTGAGTTCTGCCCGATGCCAGACAGTCCAGTTTCTCCCCGTATGAGTCTGGGTTCCCAGAGACTCGCCTGGAACTGGAGTTCAGAGCAGTTGGGAGCTATGACTCCCTCCCGATTGAAAAAGACACCGGTGCTCTCCGTTGCCAGCCCTTTCCGCGCACGAGCCTCCGTACCTCTGCACTTTACTTCCGCACCTCCTCTGAGTCTCAGTGTGCTTTTCTCTTTGCTTCTAGTTGTAGAATTTCCACTCAGCCAGCCTTCCTGTGGTTCTGGATGATGTTCGTTTTGTCTTTTAGTTGTATTTTTGAAGTAGTTGTGCGAGGCAGCAATTTCCGGTGTTTACCTATGCCCCATTAAGTTCTTAATTTCATCACAGTTATGTTACTTCTGGAAATTTTATTTCATTCCTTTTCCAATTTGCTATGTCACATTTCAGTTTCCTATTCTTTGCAGATATCTTTAAGCTTATCTCTTATTTCTTACAACAGTTTTTTTACAGATGGCAATGATTCCAGTATTTCATGTTTATGAAAGGCTGTTTCTGTGTTTGTGGTTGCTGAGGCTTCTCCCCTTGGCTTCCTGGGGTGCTAAGATTAAGTAGGCAGGGGTGCTGGTCACTGAATAATTTTATGCCTAGATTGAGGAAATCTTCCTTTTGAAAGAACTTCCACTTGATTTTGCCAGATACCTGGAAGCAATACCAGCCTTTAAACCCATTCAGTACTTGAGATTCCTTAGTTGACCCAGTTAGCTTGAATCTTGGCTACAATTCCATGTAAGAGCAGGGTTTCAGCTCTACCCTCACCCTGATGGTGTATAGGCACCTTGGACATCACTTTATTTATGTTCCCCATAACTGCTGGTCAAATCTGTAATGTCGCCTGGGTTCTCCACTCCAATTTTAACCTTGTAATGCCTGTCAGCTTTTTGATGCTTTAAAAATAAAGGGTTTTTTATATTTATTTTATCCAAATATTGTTGGTTTGTTTCAGTGGGAAGTTGTGTATCTGAATAACAGTCTACCATTTCTGTTACAATTAACAGAAAGTCCTTAGGATTTTGTTTTTAATTTGATATGTTTTTCAGGTGGCAGTGTTGAGCATAGTTAGGGAGCAGTGACAGGAGTGAGGTCAGGGGAGGGAGCAATAGTGATCTGTGCAGGAAACACAACATGAAAATAATAAGGAAGCTACTATGATAGTGCCCAATATTACATTAAGGAAGAAGCACAAGGGATGAAGAGAAGAGGCAGGAAAGTAATACTTTCCTCAGCAACCCCATGAGGACAGTATTACTATTCTGATTTTTCAAGAAGAGCAATCAGTAGATCAAAGAGGTAAAGTAACTAATCCCAGGGTTCATCCAAGGAGATAGTTAGCAGAGGGGGAGTCATAACCCAGTATGAATCCAAATCCAAAATTTTAGAAGATGCCAAATGACAAACAGCTCTCTAAGTAATTTCACTGTTTTTACCTATAGAGACAATAGAGTAAGTTAAAAGCATGAGCTCTGGAGTCACAAGACCTAAATGCAAAACTATGTGGCTTTGAACAAGTTATTTCTCCCCTCTGAATGTCCTACTCTGTAAATCAGGAATAGTCTACATGAGTTCTGTTTACATGTAGTGCTCTGGCACAAAGTGCATTCACAAAAATGGTTTGGTTACTATTAATGTTGATATTGTTATTAGCTCTCGCAGTAAGTTTTGAGTGACTCCAACCCTGTTACCCTGGTCACAACTGAACAGGACTGGTGTACAGAACAATGTCTAAATTATAAAATGGGTCACATTCATCATCTGTGAAATGTAATCCATCCTACAGGGTTAATGGGAAGATTAAAATTACTGTGTATAAAAGTGCTAAAGAACACAGTAAGCACTCAATAACTGTCACATAATACGTATATTTAAATTGCACATACCTTTTGTATGGCTGGTGCATTCTGTGCAAAGTAAGGAGAGGCAAGAGATATTAGGCAGAGGCCAGGTCAACATTAAGAAATTTGGATTTATCCCAAAGGCAATGGAGAGCTATAGAAGAAAGCAGACAGGAGACTACTGTGATTTATGCTTTAAGAAGCTCACATTGGTGGCTGTATGGGGAACAAATTTAGAAGATGTGAGACTGAAGGCAGAAAGAACAGTTAGCAGGTTGCAATAAATCAGACCAGTGGCAGAGGGGATGGAGGGTTCTGGATAGAGAGGTATTTAGAAGGCAATACTGGCAAGACTGTTTAGATGCTAGTGGGGAACTGGAGGTGGTAGAGGTCATATTGAGAAAAATCACTCTAAGGTGGGGTCAGAAAAGCAAGTGTTTCAATAGGAAAAGCACTGTCAGCAATGTGGCCTTAGTGACAAAGTAACAGGTGGCCCTAATGAGACTAATTTTAAAGAAAGAAACTAAGTGCCAGGTATGGGAAATGAAGTGGGATCGGGACTGTGGAGATGAGGGTGATGACTATGCTCCGGAAGTCTGGCTGACAAGGAGTGGAATAATACAGGGTGGTAGCTCTAGAGGGAGAGAGACAAGGTTTTTATTATTTTACTTTTTTAAGATAAGGGAGGCTTGGACATGATTCATTGCTGATATGAAGGAACTGTTAAAGAAGGTGTGGTCAAAGAGTGCACATTTAGGAAAGGGAGAGGTCCCTGGGCAGCAAGGGATGGGGTCCGGAACCCAGAGGAAAGGATTAATTTCAAGCAGAAGGACAGAAAGATGCCAACTTCGTTGTATCAAAGTAAATGGAGGAGGGAAAGAATCCAGACACAAGCTATTTGTAAGTCTGACAGCTGAAAGCTGAGGGGGCACATGGAGGCAGTTTTGTTTTCTCTGAAACATAGAAGCCAAACTCATCTGTGGGAAAGTACTAGGGGAGGTGGAGGACATGCACTACATTCAGAATTGGGTTTCACAATTCCAGATGAGAATCAAATGCAAATGGCATCTCAAAACAATGGCCCTGAACATGCCAGGCACAATCAGGGGATTTACATACACTACCATATTTCATATTCTCCAATAATCCAAAGAGGTAGGCAGATATTATCGTGCCAATTTTAGAGATAAGGGAAATGAGGCTCATAAAGTCAAATAACATGCTTGTCCATGGTTACCAGCTAGGAAATGACAAGGACAGGATTCAAACCTAAGTCTCATGAATGCCAACACCTCATCCTCTTCCCATCATGCCACTCAACCTTCCAAGATCTGAACAGGATTGATAGATGTGAGAATGGAAAAAGAACACATGGTTTTGGAGAGACCTGACTGAGTGATAAGACACTGGGAGAAGTCAATCAATTCTGGGGCACATTTTGAGTTTGGGGTGACAATGAAATATAACTATGATGATGTCGTCTAACCAAGCTGGGGTAGAAGTTGGAAATATCAATTAGATGATAACATTGTCTGAGTAGACAAATATGTAGAGGCTGGAGGGGAAAGGACTTAACATACTAAGAGCGACAGGATGAATAAATGAATGAAAATAAAACTAAGATTCAAGTATTAAGAGGGGAAAAAATCCCTTCGCTACCCTATTTTCATGCGTTTCTAACTTACAGACTGGTAAGGGAGTAAGAAAGAAAATACTCTTTGTTGCAAGATTTAGTCACCCTTCTCATCAGGCTGAGCATGCAGATTCCTCCAGGTTCCTGAGTTGGAGTTGAGACCCAGATGGTGTGGCTTTCAGGCCCAAGTCTGAGTCCCTCACAGGATCATCTTCTTAAATGGAGCTTTGCACTGATTCCCATTCCAAGCTGTTAAATGTATTAATTACATCATCAATACCCTCCTGCTTTTCTCCAAGTACTCTCTGCTCCAAATCTTTCTCTTGCCCAGGAGAAACCACTGAAATTTCTCTCTACTAAAGCTTTAATTGCCTTTTAGCTTCATGGCTCCCAAAAGACCCAAAATGTAGGCACACACACTAATGTGCTCCCATCTATAGCTGGCTTTAACTTACTAATTCTGCATCTTTCCAACAGGAAAGATGAATGATTCCTCCAAATTTAAGTTAACTCCCATGAGTTTTCTTAAAGAGGCCAAGCTTCACATCTTACTGTGATATGGCATTTCAACAGCAGGAAGTGTTTACTCAAATCAAACTGGTATTTCTTTATCTGCCTTCTAAGGACTAGCTATCCATCAAAACTTCAAAAAAAATTATAAAGGTGCTAAGCTATCTTAAAGAGTTAAGTAGAGAATGTATCAAAGCTTGGGAAGCTAGAATAGATGGGTTTTGCTGTGTTTTAAGTCTGTGATCTCACATATATCAAACATGTATTATAGCACTCCTATGTTCCAAGACTCTTAAAGCACATGCAATATTTCGTACTACTGAACATCTCCAACAGGGATAGTAAGATCTGGCCCATTGCTTGGGTAAAAAGGAAAAAAATGAAAACACTGCTTCTTCAAAAGCTGGTCTTCTTTATCAATTTATTTACTGTGACCTAATAATAGCAGGACTACAAAGTGATCGTGACTGACAAAAAAGAAAAAGACTTTAAAGAAGAAGACTGAATCACTTCTGAGATCCATCAGGTCCCCTAGGAAACAGAAAAATGTACCACTCAAAAAAAGCTAATATCTGAAGCATCTTTGATGGAAAATTGCTTCACCTTAATAAGATAACAAGTCTAGCTCTAAATGCAAATCATATTAAGGCAAATCATTCCAGCCAGGTTATATAGACATAGATGAGTCACTGCTTTTGATGCCAAATTGGTAAATCTGAAGGTTTTATAGTGGATCTTATGTGACTGCTGCGGAGAAAAAGGACTCATGTATTACTCAGGAGAGTGACTAGCTTGGTCCTTCTTTAGTTTCAAATGAGGGAAGGAAGGAGTCTTCTGCAGAACATTTGCAAATACAAGACTCTATTCTGGGAGTTGCAGGTGGATGAAAGATAAGCAAAAAGTTACATGAGAGAAATGCTAAAAAAAAAACATTCAACTGTAATATCAGCCATGGAATATAAACTGGAAAAAAAGTAACTATAAAGAAGATCCACAGAAAGGACAGATCACACATTTCGTTGGAAGAAATTAGTAAAGGCTTGTGGAGAAACCATCTTGTAGCAGACTAGACTCTAAAATGGCCCCAAATGATTCCCACACCTCCTAGTCTTCACAGCCTTGTATAATTCCCTCCCTTCAAGTGTGAAAAGGACCTGTGTCTTGCTTCCAAGCAATAGAATTTGGAAAAGACGACAGGATGTCATTTCCATGATTAGGTTACATAAGACTATAACTTCAGCCTTGATAGCAGGCTCTCTCCCTTGCTGGATCAGATGAAGCCAGCTGCCATATAGATAGGTCCTTGCAGCAAAGAGCTGAGGGTGGCCTCTGGCCAGCAGCCAGCAAGGAACTGAGGTCCTCAGTCCAAAAGCCCACAAGGAATTAAATCTGGCCTACAATTACATAAGCTTAGAAGCAGATTCTTCCCAAGTCAGGCCTTCAGATGAACAACACCATGATCACAGCCTTATGGGAAAGCAGAGGACAGAGTTGAGCCATGTCCAGATTCCTGACTAAAGGTAAAACGTGTTTCCTTCCTCTACTCACAACACTTTGGATACCAAATGTATGGTTTTCTACACCAAGTAATTCCCCCATTCTCTTCAGACACAACCTGGGTGTTCTACAATTTAACTGAATTCTGACACTAAATACTCAGTTAGTACAGCCCCACAAAGGGCTCAGACCCAAAAGACTTCCCCTCTCCCCTGCTTTTCAGATACCAAATGCAAGTAATGGGTCTCTAGGTTATCCAGACTTCTAAGTTCACTACAAATTGGTGTGGAGGTTCCCATGACCCCTTCCTTAGGTTCAATAACCACTTACAGAACTCAGGACAACACATACCTTACATTTACTGATTTAGTACAAAGAATATAATAAAAAGCCGATGGACAGCTAGATGAAGATATGCATAGGTCTTCAAGGCTCCTGAGTACAGGAGTGTCTGTTCCTGTGGAGCAGAAGTCTATCAACCCTCCCAGCACATAGATGAATTCACCAACCTAAAAGCTCTCCA
Organism: Myotis myotis; assembly: GCF_014108235.1. Taxonomy (NCBI): domain Eukaryota; kingdom Metazoa; phylum Chordata; class Mammalia; order Chiroptera; family Vespertilionidae; genus Myotis; species Myotis myotis. The sequence goes on along the minus strand of NW_023416390.1, from coordinate 31,583,087 downwards.
AATCCCATAGTTCAGAAATGTTTATGAAATCCCATAGGCATGATCAATTTCATCAGGTAGGTATGATCAATTGTTAACTCAAACTCCAGCCCTCCTTCCGTCCCTGGGGGCTGGAGGGTGGAGCAACAAATTTCAAGCTTCTAATCATAGCTTGGTCTTTCAGGTGACCCAGCATCCATCCTGAAGCTATCTAGGAGTCCACCAAGAGACTAGAACAATAGATGTGCCTATCACTCAGGAAATTACGAGAGTTTTAGGAGTTCTGTGTCAGGAACCAGGGTCAAAGACCAAATATTAGAACAAAAGATGTTCCTAGCATTGCTATCACTCAGGAAATTACAAGGGTTTTAGAAGCTCTGTGTCAGGAACCAGAGGCAGAGGCCAAATAAATATTTCTTATAAAGTTACACTGACTCACAGAAAATGCAGGATAATAAAGTGTTGTTTTAAGCCACTACATTTGTGGCACAGCCATAGGTAATTAATACACACATAAAAGGGCAGTTGATATTTGAAAATTGGAGGAATTTTTACAGGAAGAGATGAGGAATTAGGCAGCATACATGGCAGGAAGGAGGAAGCACAAATGTAGAAGAGGGAAGGGACTGCTTAGGAACAATACAAAGCCTGGTCTGACTGGAACCAAGGTCTGAATGGGCAGGAGCAAGAGGCAACAAGTGTCAAAAAATGATTTGGAAACTGCCCATAATGGAATGCTATGCTTTCTCCTTTTTAAGACACTTTCCCTTCCATTAGCTCATTGACTCAGGCAAGAACCTATGAAGAAGCCAAGGCAAGTATTTATTATGCAGGTGTGTTTTTGCTTTATTGCTGTTTTGGGGGGTGTTTTTGGTTGTTGTTTTTTTGGTTTTTGTTTTTTTTTACAAATAAGGAATATGAAGCACTAATCGTCAAGAATTAATGGCAAAAACTCTTGTTCAGTACCTTTTTTTCGCTCTAAGAGTGTTGCCACATTTTGTTGGATTCCCCTTTCCTGGTATAGATTCAAAGAGGGCTAGCCAGACAGGTTGTATCCTGGCCCCTAAGCACCAGGGTGGAGGGTTCAAGGATCATTTGTACCTGGAATAGTAGGTACAATGAGGCCTGGATGTACTCCAGAGCCAAGAGTGTAGCAGTCTCAACTGCAGAAGCTGGTATCAAACAGGCTTTGAAATAAGAAGGGTCAAAATGAGTGTCAGAGCCAAAGTCAAGCCTATCAAGTTCATACTTGATTGCTGCTTCTGGCTCAAACGAGTCAGAGCTAGGGGGGGCTGGCCAAATGGGGGTCAGCCAACTGGGAGCAGAGATGAGAGACTTTAGCATGAAGCTGAGCTTTCACTCAGGGGACTAATGAAAGGTGTGCGAGGTGGGTAGGGAGGAGACTGGTTCCACATAAAGGGGTATGGATAACTCAGTCATTTCTTAGGGTTTTTTAAAAAACTAATATCAGAAAACCTGGGACAATTTTCTACTGTAAAATGTTAAATAAGATCTGTCCTTAATAATGGACATTTTATACCCAGTGTAGGACAGCTGTCAGTTCCCTCTTCCCATCCAGAGTCTCATGACCCAGTTTTATTTTTTCTTTCCCCAACAGGCTTCATTGAAATCTCAACATTATTCTAATTACCAGGCAAAGATTTCCCCTGGCATGTTTCTGCACAACTTGAAAAACTTAGTAGTTCTTAAGAGAGAATGGGCATTATTTAGAGTGATCTAAAGGGGAAATCAATGTCATTAAGATGGATCTGTAGGCATATAATTCTGCACAGTGGCAATGAAAGGGTCTCTAACCAAAAACAAAACAAAAGATAATAAAGAAAAATACATAAACCCTTAAGGAAGCAGGTTAAACACTTAAAATTATTTTTTTAAAGGCTTCATTACTGAACTGAATAAACCTGGGATATATGCTGACCAAAGGAATAAATTGGGAAGATCTACTTGATAGGGCCTTCCCTTCTGAAGACCTGAAAACTAACCTCACAGGAAGTAGTGCTCAGAATCCCAGGAGAGGGAAGTGGGATGAGTACATTAACTGTCCCCATATAGAGTTGATTCTGTTTCCCAGTTCAATAAAAACCAAACTGAACTTTTTTCTTTAAATCTATTCTTCCAAAATAATGTTTAAATGCAAAAGAGAGGCCCTCCCTGAATAAAGTTGATCTGAAATAATTGTGAGAATTAGACTTTTTAAATGAAAATGATCTTTAGTCATTTGATATCCTTGAAAGAGAGGCATTCTTTCATTTATTGAAAATACTCAACACTTCTTAGCTCTACACACTTTTCTGTTATGTCTTTTTTTGTTGTTGTTAATCCTCATCTGAGGATATTTTTTCCATTGATTTTTAGAGAGTGTGGAAGGGAGAGAAAGAGACACAGAGAGAGAACTATTGATGTGAGAGAAACACAGTGATTGGTTGCCTTCCACATGCACCCCTACCAGAGCCTGGGGATCGAGCCTGCAACTGAGGTATGTGCCTTGACCAGAATTGAACCTGGGGACCCTTCAGTCCATAGGCCAATGCTCTAACCACTGAGAAAAAACAGCTAGGGATCTTTAGGTCTTGTATAGCGCTCTCAAAATTTTTATCAGAGTTACTTCCCAACCCCTACCCTTGTCCCTAAGTATTCCATATCTACCAGCTTTTGCCTTGGTTTAATGAGACAATGTCTACTTCATGTAAATCCAACTTTGAGTCATGTATTGGATAATCTCATCGATTTCCCATAGCTTTCATTGATAATGTTCAAATTTATAACTCTCGCCATCCCTCTTCTGGGTTTACGTTTCTATTTCCAATTACCTATTGGATGTCACGACTTCAATGTCCCCCATGTAGCTCAAATTCAACATATGATCAGAACATGAATTCACAGTCTTTCTTACCCCTGGTCATCTTTTTCTCATTTAAGAATGTCAGTACCTATGCAGTTGCTAAACTAGATATCAAGTTCATCTCATTCTTGAATGTTCCTCTGCCTTAAGTCCCATATTTGATCTGCCATTGAACTCTGTCAATTATAGTTCTGAAATAGTATGTGACTCTATCCCTTCTACATTCCACTGCTCTCAGTCGGGTCTTCAACATCACTAGTCTTAACTGGTTCATGCTGTGTGCCAATTTCTCCCTTCTTTCTAATAATCAGTCTCCTTTCCTTAAAAACCTTGGATGATTTGGGGATCCAAACTCTTGGATGACCCAGATCTCTTAGCAACCATATAACTGGGAAAAATGTCACCAGAGCCTACCTTTCTAGCCTCCTCTCCAGACTCCCCCACTGTGCATCCTGCACTATTTCAACTGTAGATATTACTCTACTTACCATCCACCTCTGTGCCCCTATTCATACTGAAACTATTTTTCACCCTTCTTCACCAGGCAAACCTTCAAGGCCCAGAGAACAAGTCTTTTTTTCTCTCTCCATTTTCTTCCCTCTCCTTTCACCTTCTCCCCCTTCCTCTCTATATGGCCCTTCCCTCCCTCTGCTCATCAGTTCCTCTTCTCTATGTGCAGCCTCAGTTCCCTAAAGACTGTCTCCAGCCCTCACTCTATCTGAGATTTTAGCTTCTGAGTCCTCAAGCTATGGAAGAAAAAATCTAATGAGTCACTGATGACCCTTGGGTCAGGAATCTACTCATGGTCCAAGACCCGGGGGCAAGGTTAGATTGTACATACTGCTTCAGTGAAAGCAATTCCCAATGAAGGGAACAAATGCAGGCAAGACCCAGAATATGCCTTTACTGAAGCTCTTCTTACAGACTAATTTCACCTTGAGGACAAGCATCTAGATTTTACTCTTCATTCACCTTTCTTTTTCCAGCAAATAACAAAATGCCTAACATGTCATTCCCTCTGTATTCTCTTGCATACTCATTGAGATGACAGAACATTCAAACAAACTTGGCTTATCTATCAAAGGTGACTCATGCAACTAGAAATCCAGAGGTTAGGCAGACTTCAGGGTCAGATGATCCAGGGCCCATTTAGGGGCCCAGATTTTTTCCTGGTCTCCTGTCCCCAATACTTAGCAAGATGTAGAACAGCTGCCAGTAGCAATTAGGGATAAATGTTTCCTGTTTATATCCATCAGGAAACTACTTACATCCCAGAACTCCTAGCAGGAATCACCCTGATTAAACGGCTTATATCATGTGCCTATGGGAAGAGGAATGGTATGAAGCTACAATATTTAATATAGTACCACAAACCATATATAGCTATTTAAAATAAAATTAACTAAAATTAGAAACAATTAAAAATTCAATTTCTCAGTCACACTAGCTACATTCAAGTGCTCCACAGTCACATGCAGCTACTAGCTGCAGTATTAAACAGTATAAATTAGAACATTTCCATTGCTGCAAAAAGTTCTATTGCCATAAGGTAACCAAGTATATCAAGCAACTTATATAAGACAACCAAGACTCAGCTCAGCAGTTGGGGTCAACTTGCCTAAACTTCAAGAAATTAGGAAAGAAACATGTCCAGATGAAAGTCTGGGAACATATGGGAAAGGAAAGGGGAAAATAGACAGAAGGTGGGCAATGAACAATTTCTAATATATCCTTATAAAAAGATATTAATCTGATCTGGCATGATTTGCTCTTCAAAAAATAAGACCACATGTAGAAATTGTCTGTTGTTATTATAAGTATAAGGTATTTTTCTTTTATGAACTCACTAACTTCCTGTAGGACACTGGACAAGCCAAGTAACTTCTCTGAGCCTCAGTTTCCTCATCTGTAAAACAAAAGGGATGAACTACATCAGTTGTTTCTGACCTTTTAATCACAGCAGATTTTTTATAAGTACATTTTAAAAGTGAATTTTTGTCCAAAATCTCACACCTTGAAGTATTTTTTTATTAACTTAACTGCTTTGAAAATTAATTTGCTATCCTGTTGTTGTTGGGTTTCTGTTTTGTTTTGTTTTGTTTTGTTTTGCTTTGCTTTTACCAGCTTTGTTTTTAGAGCTTCTGATCAGCAAGAAATGTCACAATGGGGGTCAGGTATCATTTGTATCAAAATGAAGTAAGTTTACCTTGCGGTCTTACTGAAAGCAATTTTAGTACTTTCATTTACTGTTATAAAATATTTATAAATAATGTCAAATGCTCCATTGAAAGCCCTAGGGGTAGACTATCACCACATGTCAAGTACATGATCAAGTAGGACCTATGCAGGTCCAAATTCTATGATTTCTATGACCATGAAACTATAAACAGTTATGACCCTTGTCACTAGCACAAAGTTGCCCAATCTGGAAAGTACCAGAGAGAGGAATGAGTGAATAGACTGGGAAGAAAGAGTTCAAGGGTGACTGAAATCTAGTGAACAAGGGACAAAAAATAAGAAGAAAATGATATCATCACATAAAGATGTTGATCTCCCCTTTTTGATCGTAAACCCAAGAAAAGTAGATTATTAAATAATCCAGGAACCAAGTATAAAGCTGAAAGTGAACAAGATAATCAAGTGCGCTATATTGAAAAGGGTGCTAGAAGGGCCCCAGAGAGGATGATTCCAGATTTCAAGTCTTCATTCACCTCCACTGAAGAGAAGGGCAGGCACAAATAATGACTGACATGCTAGAGTCCGGAGAACTCAAATTTCCAGATAATAGCATAAACAATGTTTATTATTATTTCCTTTTATTTAAATTTCTATTCCAAAAAAATTTATGTTAAAGCTGCTACCAAGAAGGCTGACAGACATGTCTATTCCTAGGTACTTTATTTATTCTATAAAATAAACTACTTGTAATGTTAGGAAAATGTTTTGAAACCCAAGCCCCCTATGTCTGCTGATGTGTCAAAGAAAAACTAGGCAAGTAGGTAGAAGTGACTCCATGATTTAAAAATTTTAAAAGAGCAAAGGAGGAAGTGAAAAGGATAAGCTGGAGAAAGAACTGGGCAAGCTTCAGTTATATTTCAGTAATGAACAGAATTAACTACCATTATTTCAAGATTTCTTATAGTTCATCATGATTTTATATTTATGTTAACCCTTCTAATAAATACAATTTTAATAACAAAAATCCACCTCCCTCAAGTAGCTAAATATGGAATTACCATATGACCCAATAATTCTACTCCTAGTTATGTGCACAAATAACTTGAAAACAAGGTACTCAGATACTTACATACCAATGTTCATTACAGCACTATTCACTATTCAATACCAAAAGGTGGAAGCAATTCAAATGTCCATCAACATGGATGGATAAACAAAATGCAGTATATACAGTATAAGGAATATTATTCAATCATAAAAAAGCACTGACAAAGAAAGGTTCCCCAATTCTACCAAAATCACAATAGAAATAAACCACAGAGCCCTGGCCAGCTTGGCTCAGTGGATAGAGCATCGGTCTGTGGACTGAAGGGTCCTGGATTCGAATCCAGCCAAGGGCACATGCCTGGGTTGCGGGCTCAATTCCCAGTAGGGGACGTGCAGGAGGCAGCCTATCAATGATTCTCTCTTATCACTCATGTTTCTATCTCTCTCCTTCCCCCTTCCTCTCTGAAATAAATATATTTTTTAAAAAAGAAAAAAGAAATAAACCACAGACCAATCTCACATTTTATATTATAAATACAAAAATCAATAATAATGATTATACTAAATTAAAGCCAAACACAAAAGGAGACATATTATATGATCCCGCTTATTATGAAATATTGAGAACAGACAACTTTACAGAGAGAAAGTAGATTAGTGGTTATCAGGGGTTAGGGTAGGTGAAATAATAAGTTACTACTTAATGGTTACAGAGTTTTGTTTAGGATGAGAAAGTGTTGAAATAGTAGTAACAGTGTAACAGTTGCACAGCATGAATGTAATTAATGCAATTGAATTGAATACATAAAAATGGCAAAATTTGTAGTATATATATATTTTAACACACACACACACAAATTGAACCCATATGAGTTTCTGTTTGTTACAGAGCCTGTAGGGCAGGGAACAGTTTGATAAGCAATAGTTATTGCTTTCACAGAGGGGAACCCAGGGGCAGAAGAGAATAGGTAGGCCCCTGGACTCTCACAGTCCCTTAAAGAAACTCTTAGAATACAGAGGTTTCTTCGAGGAACTAACTAGATGCCAATGACTCTATACTAGTAAACTACATTCCCAGTCAAACTCCTGTCATGAACTTCAACTTGCATTTTCAACTACATATGATCACCTCAGACTTAATGTATCTGAAAGTTATTAGTAATAAAAAAATAAAAGTAGAAATTAGTTATTTACAATAACTATATAGTAAAAATAAAGTTCTTTAAAAAATTAGGCAGATCACTAGCTAGCATTATAAAAATGAGGGGAAAATTGAAAGGAGTTATACTCATAGATGCACAGGAAATTAAACAACTGAAAAATGTCTACAACTCTAATATATTAGAATATGCGGTTCAAATATATGATTCCCTATAAAATATAAATTATCAAAATTAATGCAAGAAGAGAAAAAAAATCCTACAGAAACCAATAATCATTAGAGATGGAGAAAGTTGCCAGCTAAAGAAAGCCCTAGCCCATGTTTCAAGCACAAGTTCTATAAATGCTTCAATCACTGAGAATAGTTGGTCATTCTTGATGCTATTTTAACTGTTTCAAAGCATTGAGAAAGGCTCCCCAATTCTTCCTCCAAAGTTAATAGAGCTTGATACCAAAATCACAATAGAAATAAACCACAGACCAATCTCACATTTTGTATTATAAATACAAAAAATCATTAATAATTAGCAAACAGAACTGTTACAAAATATGTTACATACCAAGACCGAATGAGGGTCATGGTCATATGAAGGATGCAAGAATTATTCAATGTTACATGTCATCATGTAAACAAGCCAAAGGGAATAACAGCATTTTGAAAGAAGATCAAAACGCACTTGAAAAAAATTTCAATATCCAGTTATAATAGGAACTTTTAGTAAAAAAGAAAGAGGAAACTAGGTTAACTTGATCTCAAGCCAACAACCAGCGTTGTTCTTGAGGGTTTAATAGTAGAAGCATTTCCATTAAAGTCCAGAAGAAAACAATTACCACTATTATGTAATACAGTTCTTAAAGCAATGGCCAATGGAGCGATGTAATACGCACACAATTAGAAAGGAAGGGGCAAAATCAATGTTTGCAGATCAAATTATTTTATAACTAGGAAATCAAAATAACCAACTGAAAAATTATTAGAAATACTAAGAGCACTCATTAAGTTAAACAGATTCACAAGAACAACCACAATAGCTTTTTTTATATCTCAACAAAAACCTGTGAGAAATGCTAGAAAAAATATCCTTTTAAATTAATAGCAAAAAAACCCCACAAAATACTCGTTTTTTCCTAATAAGAAATGTGTAAGACAATGCTATAGATAAACTACTAAACATATTAAGAAGTTCTAATAGTTTATAATTCACAGTGTGACTAGTTTTGATAAATGAAGATGTACATAGACCAGGCTATAGCCAAAACAGCAAAATAGGGCACAAGAGTCGCCAAAAAAGATCCCACAATTGAGTAAAAGAATTGAGGCAAGAGATTTTAGTCTGTAATTTAGCATTCCTAAACAAGGGGGGAAGTACCAATCCAGTAACCACTTAAAACTAAGGAAATGACCCTCGCCAGTTTTGCTCAGTGGATAGAGTGTCAGCCTGTGGACTGAAGGGTCCTGGGTTTGATTCCGGTCAAGGGCATGTACCTTGGTTGTGGGCACAATCCCAGTTGGGGGGGAGGGGGGGTGCAGGAGGCAGCTGATCAATGTTTCTCTCTCACTGATGTTTAACTCTGTATTCCTCTCCCTTCCACTCTGTAAAAAATCAAAAAAATATATTTAAAAAAAAAAAACTAAGGAAATGAAGTGTTGAATATCCTAACAGTAAAGAATAATTAAAACATATACTAAAGTCCTGTTCAGCATGAACTATCACTTTCAATAGCTTAAACCAGTGGTTGTCCAAGTGTGGTTTGAGACCCTATCAGAGGGTTGGTCCACAGGTCAAAACTCTTTTCATAATAATAGTAAGACATTATTTCTTCATTTCCCTCTCATTCACGCATGAGTGTAAAGTAGAGATCAGCAAACTAAACTGGCCAGCAGAGCAAATCTAGCCAAGTCCACTCAATTACATATTTCCTACAGTGGCTTTTAAACTACAGCAACAGAGTTGAGTGGTTGTGACAGAGAAGCCTGTCTCTGGCCCACAATGCTGGAAATACTTATTACCTGGCCCTTTACAGAACACCTTTGCTAATCCTTACTTGAATGACTAATAGAATGTGCAGTTATATATTCTTGTGTTTTCTAGAGTGGTCTAAGATATTAGATTTAAAGTATAAACAAGAACATTTTGGAGGTTAATTCCATTGTTTTTTGCCTCAGTATTCCAACTGTGATTACATCTACTATCATCTCATTAACCTGAGTAGGGCATGGTCACCAAGATTCAGAGGCCAAAACTGTTCTTAAAATTCTGATGATGAAATACACAGAGCACTAACATGATATGACCAAGCTGTATCACTTGGACATGATGATTTTTATCTTTGGAGTTTGCAAACCACGTAGCCATTACCCGCTCATTTAATACCAAAGAAAATTTATCAGGATTGCCCCCAGTCTCTAAACAGATGGCATATTTCTGTGCTGACAAAAACATGACTGCCTGGAAAGTGGTAAAAGCTCAGCAACGGGAGGCTGTGGGACTAGCCCTACAAAAGGGACCCAGGTGTTTGGCCCACTGTCTCTCAGGAGCTAAGGACAATGCAGATCATGTCTTCCTAGAAGAAATTATTGTGTAAGTCTGAGATGTCCAGAGAATTTTTTCTCTTCATGCAACAACAGGAACTTGTTGCAGACAGCTAGAGCAATTACTCACTTACCAGAGAAACTGGTAGTTATCTTAAAAATATGAATGTTTCCTGGGCAAACAGGGATATATAATTCATATGCATGCACTATGTAACATTTGCTTTGAGAAAAGAAAACAAAAGTAAGCAAATAAAAAACACTCTTTTGAACATAAGTGTAACAAGATAATCCATTTGTAATCACAACACAAAGCAAAGAACCTTTCTAGAAGTCTAAGGAAATGTTCTTAAGGTTATGGTTTGTTTCAATAACAAATTTCAAAACCTTAAATGGTGCAAAAAGTACTAACATCTTAACTATAACCAGATTTTATATTATCCAGACAAGAGAATCTGGTTAAAATATCCTAAAAAAATCATGATTTTTAAAAGAGCAAATTGCAATTTTCCTAAATATCAAGAGGGCAAGAAATGAGAAACAGCCATGTGGTTTCACAAACTCTCTATTTAGAGGCTAGCAAGAAGGAGAAATTTGTACCAGATACTGAGGGAAGGATTAAAGCTGTTCCCTCAGTCAGGGCTAGTAAGGAAGCAATATAAATAACAGTAGGATAGGAAGACCATAAAAAGAGTAAAGAAAAAACATGCATGCAGTGGACTTGTAAAGCATTCAATGATATTTATTTGTAAGAGAGAAGGAGGGGATTTACAACAGAGGACAAATCAAGAGCACATTTACACAAACAAAGGGCAAAGTGAATTATTAGTATCTACTACCCCAGGCACCAATTTGCCATCACTTCCACCATCAATATCTCCTTGCCCTTATATTGGTACCAATCACTAATGAGAAATTAAGGCATCTTATCCCTTCACCTCATAGCCCAGGAGAAAAAAGGCTACTAAGGTCTGCCAAGTCCAATCATCAGAACTCCATTTCTACAAAGTAGTTTGGGGCCAAATAGTTAAGTTTTAAAGTGCTCCTTTGCCTGACTTCAGACTATAAGTATCTCTCTCCCTTGGTGATCTTAATGATGAAGGATTTGGCTAGTTAGGGTCCTAGTTATTTCCCTCTCTTCTCATAGAAAAGACATAACTCACAGTACTGACGCCATTACGATAATATACATGCACTCTCAAGTGGGTCACAGTATCCAACTGTTTTTGAAGGAAGAAAAAAAGAAACAACAGAAGGAAATTGGCTGGGCCCTGAACAGTGAAACCACTAGTTATCTAAGGAAGCCATAAGACAAACGAACCTGGGTGCCCTCAGGTCACCACACCTGATAGGGCAGTGAGAAAGTAGCAGCCTCTTCATTCAAAAAGAATTTCAAAATTAGAAAGTTAAGAGATACATGCTTTCAGAAAATGTTCGATGTCCCAGGTCACTACCTAGTCAGCAGTGGAGAACCAGCCTGATTCTTAAGCAGACACCTCCTGAAATCACCCCCAGCTTTATTCCAGAACTCAATGAGCTGTGCTCACCAGTCCCTATCACAGGGTGTCTGCTGAATATCCTCCTTTAGTAATCTTCTGGCATTTCTTCTAGCCTTTAATGGGGAATGTGCCAGAAACTTCTTCCTGATAAAAAAAAAAACTAATAATCTAGGCAGCCTAGCCAAGTCAATCTTTTCCATTTCATAATATACATAAAACTCAATTTGGCTGGAAAATATCCACCCTGCATTTAAAATCTCTTAGAAATCTATACATTGAAATATTCCAATTTTCATTACTACTTTCCCTTACACTTCCCAGTGTGTGGTCAGGTAGAGCCCTTGGTCACAGCTCCTTGCCATGTGTTTGCAATTGCTGTCCTCTGCATTCAGAGGACCCATGGCTTAAGTTTTGATCAGAGAAAATAAGACTGGCTTTTTTAAAAGGTTTAAAATCAAAAGACACTTTGCAAATGTGATTTAAAAACGAGTCACATACTAAACTTGACAAGCATGAAGGCCTTACAACCTGAGAGCCTAAAGTAACCACACAAAGTGGTCTGAGCATAACACTTCCTAACTAAAAGTGGGTCATGATGGGTAGTGATGTCCTAGGCTGATGTCTCCTTGACAAAGACCAATCTTTAACTTTAAAATTGTCTATTGACTTTGTACATCTATATAATAAAGAACTAATATACAAATGATTGTGACACCCTCACACGTTAAAGACCGATCAGCAGGAGGCTGTGTGCACAGCAGGCATGGGTGGGCGGGGACTTGCAGCGTCAGGGACTTGTGGGAGGCTCGAGTCCCTACCCCAGGTGCTGGGCCCAGGGATATGAGGCTCGCGTCCCCGCCCCCAGCACCAGGCCCAGGGACGTGGGGCTCGCGGAGGCCTAACTCTTTGGGGCGATGGATCGCGGGGCTCCCGCACTATGACAGGGGACAGGACAGGTTGGGGGATCCCCACCTCACTGAGTACACAAATTTCGTGCACCAGGCCACTAGTCTAAAATAAAATACCTTTTAAATGTCAGAGTAATCTTCTTTTCCAGACCCAGAATCCTTCATTGTTACCTTGTTCCTCCACATACATCTCTCTGTGCTATAAATGTCAACTATCCTGTACAACACCAAAGTAAAAGAAGTATATGAATCTTTACTTGCTTTTTATCCAATCTCAGAGGTTCCCCAGCTTTGCTTTCTTCCTCCCCCTTAATCTACCACCAATGAATTTCATGTAACCCTCCTAATGTCTCCTCCTTTGATTCTCATGTATGAAATAAGCTGCAAAACTGCCATTCTCCAGAGAATACACTTTTTTTATTATTATTGATTTCAGAGAGGAAAGGAAAGGGAGAGAGAGAGAGATAGAAACACCAATGATGAGAGAATCATCCATCGGCTGCCTCCTGCACGCCCCCCACTTGGGACCAGGTCGCAACCCAGGCATGTGCCCTTGACCGGAATCGAACCCGGGACCTTCCAGTCCACAGGCTGACACTCTATCCACTGAGCCAAAGTTGCTAGGGCTGGAGCATTTTCTCAATTGTTTCCCAGAGATTATCATCCATTTGGCTTAAAAAAGACTTTTTTTTTGGCTGGATGTTCTTTCGTCTACATAAAAATAACCTACCTATAAAATTTAAAGTGATCCATTCCCACCACCAATTACAAAAATAATTATAATAAATTATTTTCAAATATATAAATAATTTTCAAATGTATTGAGTTAAAGAAAAATACAGGATAAAATGAAGTGCTTTAGTAAGGATTTTAAAGATCAGTTTAATTCTGTTTATATCAACCATAAGTTGAGGCTGACCTCATCACAGGAAATTTCAGGTTAGCTATCAACACAACTCAAAACCTATTAGGAAATGACAACAGCCATCCATCACTGACCACACAAATCACCAGTGGCACTGCTATCCCTCCTCATAACCAGCAGCTAAAAGCTGATACAGGTCAGAAATTGGGAAGATACCAAATGTGTTGTGTGATTAATTCTGGAGCACAGAGAGAATTCTAATACCTAACATGATTAATTTACTAAAATAAAATGTCAGCTAGCAGTCCAGTACTCACCTTTTTCATGAACACAAACTGAGAGTTTCTTAACACCATCAACCAGAACATGTTGTGTGTTGCCATGTCCATCTTCTGAGTCGCTGTCTTCAAACTGAGCCTCTATAATGACATCAGGACTGTCATTATGGCCTTTCAGGGACTGTTGCAGGAGATGGCTTCCACAGATTTCCTCAGGGAGATCTGATTCATAGGCACCTTCTGTTTCTTTGTCACTGCTCTCTGGTTTAATTACCTGAAGAAAATAGAAAAGTTCTGCTAAATGAAAGAAAGAAAGGGAAAGAGCAGATTTTTCTTTTTTCTTTCCTAAGGAAAAACTGCATATTCAGAGACTCCAACATTGGACACTCACCGTGTAGTTTGAAAAAGGTTCTTTATTTTCTGAACCTTATTGGAAATGATCAATCCAGCAGTGCCAGGTTGGCACTTCAGCTCTGCACGATGCCCAACGCCACATTCACTTCTCATTTTTCTAATGTACATTTTCATCCCCTCTATCTAAAGACCCCAAATACGAGAAGTACTATGCTGCTTCATAAGGATTCATCACATGGATCAAAAAGTAGGTTGGATAATGATAAAAGAACTCAAAATAGCATATCACTGAACTCCCAGTGAAGCCACAAGAATATAACATGAAAAAAAACAAAAGTGTGAACAAGAGCTTACAAAATGTACTCATATAAAACATAAACCCTTAATTCACCATTTTGAGGCCTGAAATCAATAGAAAGTACACAACTGATGGTCATTTCCATTAGCAATAAAAATGAAGCATTACACAAAAATAGCAGGAATTACTGAATAAATCAAGTCACCTGAAACTGTGTAATTAAAATTAGTATGCTGCATTTTAAAGGTATTTTCATTCTATTCTGTTATCTCAGCACACACAAGAATAGAACAGTCTAGTGGTTGAGCGTCGACCTATGAAACAGGAGGTCACAGTTCAATTCCCGGTGAAGGCATATGCCCAGATTAAAGGCTTGATCCCTAGTGCGGGGTGTGCAGGAGGCAACCGATCAATGATTCTCTCTCATCATTGACGTCTGTTTCTCTCTCTCTCTCTCTCTCTCTCTCTCTCTCTCTCTCTCTCTCTCCCTCTCTCTCTCTCTCTCTCTTTCTTTCCTCCTTCCTCTCTGAAATCAATAAAAATATCTATTTTTTAAAAAGAATAGAACAAATGTTGGGGGGCAGAAATCATCATAAGATCACGGGATACAAAAGGTATTCTAAAATTATTCCATATTGGTTGAGTAAGGCTTGTGGGATTCCTTCAGCAGTTCTCAACCTGTGGGTTGCGAACAATGAAAATACATCCTGCATATCAGATATTTACATTACAATTCATAACAGTAGCAAAATTACAGTTATGAAGTAACAACGAAAATAATTTTATGGTTGGGGGTCACCACAACATGAGGAACTGTATTAAAGGGTCACAGCATTAGGAAGGTTGAGAACCACTGCGGAGAAATGGCTAATTCAAGTCTGGAATAGAAAATAAACAAGATTATTCTGGACCGTCATGTCATAATAGGAAAATAAGGAAGTTATCAAAGGCTCTCTGTGGTCATTCTTAGAAAATTCTAAGCATTATCCTACATTTCCTGTGTCTCATGTTAACCAAATAGTTGATGAGGTAAAGTGGTTATTCACAGAGAGTTTGAGCTAATTATCTGTAATACCTTCAACAATAAAGATAAAATTTAAAAAAAGAAAGACATTCAGCCCTAGCCGGTTTGGCTCAGTGTATAGAGCGTCAGTCTGAAGACTCAAGGGTCCCAGGATCAATTCTGGTCAAGGGTGCATGCCCAAGTTGCAGGCTCAATCCCCAGTAGGGATAGTGCAGGAGGCAGCCAATCAATGATTCCCTCTCATCATTGATGTTTCTATCTCTCTCTTCCTCTCCCTTCCTCTCTGAAATCAATAAAAATATTTTTTAAAAAAAGACATCCAATACCACCATTTTACCTATTGAAATAATGGATTCAGGATATGATCATCAATGGTTATTGAAACCAATAAGTCATAACCTGATGGGGATGGAGTTTTATAACAGACTAGAAGCCTGGTGCACAAAATTCATGCACTGGAGGGGCAGGGGGGGGGAGTCCCCCAGCCTGGCCTGCACCCTCTCGCAGTCCCGGAGCTCTCAGGGGATGTCCCACTGAAGGCTTAGCCCCGCTCCCTGCGGACCTAAGCCAATAGTCGGACATCCTTAGCGCTGCCATGGAGGCAGGAGAGGCTCCCGCCACTGCCGCTGCACTCGCCAGCTGTGAGCCTAGCTCCGGGCTTCTGGATGAGCGGCACTCCCCTGTGGGAGTGCACTGACCACCAGGGGGCAACTCCTGCGTTAAGCACCTGCCCCCTGGTGGTCAGTGTGCATCATAGCAGCAAGTCATTCTGCCGTTCGATCTATTTGCATATTAGCCTTTTATTACATAGGATGGACCAGAGTGGCAATACCTGAACACATTAATCAATATAAATATTTTAAAAAGAAAAATAACCAAAGTGCTTCCTCATGCACCATAATAGGAAGTACATACAACTAACTGTGAAGTACTTTTTCCCCATAAGTTGAACTTGAATCTGATTTGATAAAGGGAACAAGTAACACATTAAACAACACCAGGGCGAAGATCCTTTTATACTTAACCCCTAGGTCCGTGGTCGGCAAACTGCGGCTCGCGAGCCACATGCAGCTCTTTAGCCCCTTGAGTGTGGCTCTTCCTAAGCCTTAGGAGTACCCTAATTAAGTTAATAACAATGTACCTACCTATATAGTTTAAGTTTAAAAAATTTGGCTCTCAAAAGAAATTTCAATCGTTGTACTGTTGATATTTGGCTCTGTTGACTAATGAGTTTGCCGACCACTGCCTTAGGTGATTTCATCCAGTTTTATGGCTTTACATCTCCATATGCCATTAATTCCCTAAATTAAATGCCTATCCTCGACCTTTTCCTTCAATTCCAGACTTATATTCAATTCCCTACTAAATCTTCATTTGGATGCCAGTTGGAACCTCAAACAAGAGAACCCACTCCTCTCCCAGCATTCCGTCTCTCCGCCAATGGCACCAAACTGTGGCATTACCCTTTGCTCTCTCTCTCTCATGCCCCACATCCAATCCATCAGAAAAGCCCATTGGTCCTTCCTTTATAATGTATCTTCTTGACCTTTCCACTGTTACTACACAAATCCATGCAACCTTTAGCTCCTTACTGAACTAC
This sequence comes from Myotis myotis, assembly GCF_014108235.1. Lineage (NCBI taxonomy): Eukaryota > Metazoa > Chordata > Mammalia > Chiroptera > Vespertilionidae > Myotis > Myotis myotis. Next base: position 31,566,500 of record NW_023416390.1, on the reverse strand, counting down.
TGCAATAACTAGCCTCCTGGTTTCCATTTTGGGCTAAAGCAGCTAGAGCAGGGGTTCTCAACCTGTGGGTCGCGACCCCTTTGGTGGTCGAACGACCCTTTCACAGGGGTCACCTAAGACCACCCTGCATATCAGATATTTACATTATGATTCATAACAGTAGCAACATTACAGTTATGAAGTAGCAACGAAAATAATTTTATGGTTGGGTCACAACATGAGGAACTGTATTTAAAGGGCCAGAAGGTTGAGAACCACTGAGCTAGAGTGATCCTTTTAAAAAATAAATCAGATCATGCTCTTCTCTCAACAGCTTCCCAACATCCTTCTATCACCATACTACAAAGCCTTGTCAAATCTGGCCCATATCTATTTTTCATTTTCATTTTCTACTTCTTCCTTTGCAAAATATATTCCAATCCTAGAAATCTTTTTGATAATCCTAGAATACTGAAACTTCCATCTTGAGGTTTTCACATTTGCAACTCCCTCTTTCTGGAAAACTCTTTGCCCAGTTATTCTAGGGCTCACTCTCTTCATTTTGTTCAGGTCTTTGTTCAAGTATCCTCCTCTCAGAAAGGCCTTCCCTGATCACATTAATTGAAATAGCATCATCTTGCTGTCATTATTCTACCCTCTCTCCCTGCTCTATTTTCCATCACTGTACTTATCACTACTTGCAAATACATTACATACTTATTTACTTTCTGTCTCCCAAATAGAATTTAGATTTTATGAGTACAGAGGCTATCTATTTTACTCACTGACTGCTGAATTTCAAGAATTGATAACAGCATTTAGTAACCACTCAAATATATACTGATTGAATGAATGTACTAATTAATTAGGAAATGACTTATTCAGAGTCCATCTTCCCTGATAAACTGTAAACTCCATGAAGTAACCATGGTTAGGCCTGACACAGTGTGTACTCAAGTCTCATTGAATAAATAAAGAACCAGAGATGGCACACTGCATCTAACATTTCCACATATCGATCTATCCATCTCATAAGACCTATCCAATGCCTTGGATTTTCTATAACCCAGAATCCACCACATAGTCTCCCCAGTTCCTCACATCCCATTACCCTCACTGTCCAAGGTAAATAAATTCTCCCTTTTTTAAAGTCTCAAAGCAAAGTATTTATATCTCTTCTATGGCACTTCTCAATTTCTTCACTATATTAGTATTATCTATGGATATGATTTCCCTCATCTGTTAAGACTATATGCTCACCAATTATATCTTATACATCGTTGTATATTTTCTACAGCAACTTGCATAATCAATCTAGGTACTCAATATCTGATGAATAAACAGATGAATAAATGGGTAGAACAATGAAGAAAGAAATATAAAAGATCATCAGGATGCAAGAGAGCTTTCAGAACAGTTTCCAGATATAAGAGTATGTGGGTTAGAAACTAGGAGCCAAATTTTCCTGGGATATGTAAAGAAGCCTTCTCCTGTGGGACTAACCTCAAAAAAGTTGAAAAGTCTAGTTCAGTGGTCCCCTACTTTGGAGTTTAGCAGATCCCTAAATCTGAGAATCAGATGAAAGCTATAAGCTTTCCTCCACAGCAAAATGCACATCTACAAATAGAGAGAAAATACTCTGTAAGAATGTACAAATAAGGAGAGTAAAGGGTCTGGGTGCTGAAAGCTACCAGTTCAAATTGATCAATATTTTAGAGAGCTCTGGGCTCAGAGTAAGAGGAGTGGGGCCTGTGGAGAATGGATACATTACTGACCTGGTTAACTGAGGATTAAAATTCCTCTGGTTTCCTCCACAACCCTGATACAGTGTGGCAGCTGACTGCACTTATTATTCCAAGTGAATGCTACAGCTGGGATTATAGTTCTCCCTTAGAAAGTTAGTCTAGTCTCTGGAGGACAGGACAGAAATGAGTTGGTGAAGGAATCAAATTGCCGGGTCATATAAAACATTTTCACTCACAGTCCTGTTCCATGAACAGGGTAGGATGAGCATCACATAAACCCTGCTAATAAAAATAAACTGAAAATATAGGCAGAGATCAACTGGGGAGTACTGATCTGAAATTAAAGTGTCACTTGCAGCTACTAAAAATGCTCAAAATAGCGCATACAATACTAAATTTAATTTCCTTGAACTTCCCTTCCCCAAACACAAATGCACATGCACAAACACTCTCCTCTTGGAAGGGAAAATAGGATGATAGAGTGGTGTGACAGTGTGATGAGGAAAAGGTGATCCCCTTTCGCCATCAGGCTGCAATCCTTATGCTCTGGGCGATGGAGAGCAATAATCTTGCCTTTTCAGTAGCACTGGGAGAAACCCTGAAAACCATTAGGGATGAAATTAAGGGGAGGCTATGAGAAGCTTACCATTAAAAGAAATAGAGAAGCCAGGCCAGTGTTGCTCAGTGGTTGAGCATCAACCTATGAACCAGGAGGTCAAGGTTTAATTCCCTGTCAGAGCATATGCTTGGGTTGTGGGCTCAATCCCCATCCCCAGTGTGGGGCATGCAGGAGGCAGCCAATCAATGATTCTCTCTCACCACTGATGTTTCTTTCTCTCTCTCTCTCTCTCTCTCTCTCTCTCTCTCTCTCTCTCTCTTTCTCCCTCCCTCCCTTCTTCCCTCTCTCTTTCTCTCCCCCTTTCTCTTTGAAATCTATAAAAATATTTAAAAAAAAAAAAAAGTTATAGGGAAGAGGCCTAAGCTCAAAATCTTGAGTTGAGAGACCCAAGAGAGGAGACACCTTGTATTAGTAACAGAATGGCAAAATGCCTCGTAGAATCCACCTCCTTCAAAGATAAGAACATTTGCTGAGTCAGAGACACTATGCAATCATGTGAGTGGAAAATGGCTAAGGAAGATGCTAATCTAAAAGGCTGGCAGAATTTTAGAAAATAATATATGAGAAAATATATAGGGAAATATGTTTTAAACATATATAAAAAAAGCACTGCTATAAAAGAAAATAATGATAAATTCAACTCAATAAAAATTTAAGTTTTCCCTTCATTCTAAGATAATGTAAAAGAAAATTTAAAAGATAAGTCACAGAAGTGCTCATGTCTAGAATGTATTAAGAGCACCTACAGTTCAATGAAAGACAAACAATCTAATAGAGAAATGAGGAAAAGACTTAAAGACATTTCACAAAATGGGAATGTGAAATAGCCAATAAAGATGGAAAGGTGCTCAGCCTCATTAGTCATGAGAGAAATACAAATTGAAACCACAATGAGATATCATTACTAACTCACACTTGAGCAAAAAAACTAAAATCCTGACAATAGCAAATGTTAGCAAAAAAGTATAGCAACACACTGCTGGTAATGTAACTGATCCAGCCCTTTCTAGAACAGATCAGGACTGTGAAATAAAGCAGAAAACAGACCCACTTGACTCCTGCCCTGGCTTATTCCACCACACTGCCCTGCCTTCCTCTGGATTTTGATAGGTGAATACATGAAAAGGAGAAGACTGAACTGGGAAAGGACAAACATGCAAAAGCAAGAAGATAAAATGCAGACTTTCCTTTAGGAAAGGCAAGTAATATCAAAATGTACAGTAAGAGTGAGAAGGGAGGATGAAGCAGCAGACATGAAGAGTCCAGAATGCCAACTTAATGAGTCTGGTCTTTACTGTAAAGCAAGTGAAGTGAAGAAGCAGAAAAAAAGTGCTTAAGAGCAGGAATTCTAGTCAACAAACTGGGTTCGCATCATGGCTCTGCTGCTTACTAGCTATATCACTTCGGGGAAGCTATTAATCTCTTTGAATCTCGGTTTCATTCTCTTTAAAATAGGGACAGAAGTATCCAATATCATAAGGTTATTGTGGAAACTGAGATAACATATAAAAAGCTATTAGCCTAGGTTCCTAGAACATGGGAGGGAGCTTAATAAGTGAATTTGTATAGGGGAAACAAATTCAGTCTTTAGACTCAGGAAGTCCAAGGTGATAAAGGACCATCCAGGTGGCAGCTGGAAATGTAGGTCTGAAGATGGAAAAGTATACTGGGGGACTGAAATCCAGATTAGGAAATTAACCACAATGGGTTGACAGTAAAGTAAAGGTGAGGTGTACCAGGGCCAAGAGTCAACTGAAAAGATAAGCTAAGACTAGAGCCCTGAGAAGAGACTCAAATAAAGGGGGTTCAACAAGGGAGAAGAGTTAGTGAAGTAGAGAACATCTACACTAATAAAAGAGAAAAATGGTAATTGGCGTACGGCGCTACCCTTTTCATTGGCTAATCAGGGCTATATGCAAATTAACTGCCAACTAAGATGGCCATTAACTGCCAACAAAGATGGTGGCTAATTTGCATATGTAGGCACAATGCAGGGAGGCGAAAGGGAAAGCAGGAAGAAGCCCCCTGCCACTGACAGTGATCGGAAACCCAGGGGGGAGCTAAGAGGTGAGGGGCAGGGCATGATCGGAGAATGCCCTGCCCCCCAGCCATGATCGGAGAATCAGGCACCTTTGCTGCCCTGGCCAGTGATAGCAGGAAGTAGGGGTGGAGCCAGCGATGGGAGCTGGGCACGGTCAAAGCTGGCAGTCCCGGGAGCTAGGGGTCCCTTGCCTGGGCCTAAAGCGGAGCCCACGATTGCGGGGCCACTGCAGCTGCGGGTCCCCGCTGCCTGAGCCGGACACCTCAGCCAGAGGTGTTCTGCAGGGGCAGGAGCGGAGCCCGCGCGATCGCGGCGCCCCCCCCCCCGCCCCCCCCCCCCCCCCCCGCTGCCCCTGCGGGTCCCTGCTGCCCCAGCCGGATGCCTAGGCCAGAGGCGTTAGGCCTGGGCAGGGGCGGAGCCTGCAACCACGGGGAGCTGGGGGTCCCCTGCCCAGGCCTAATGCTTCGGCCAGAGGTGTTAGGCCTGGGCAGGGGCAAAGCAGGAGATCGCGGCACTGCTGCCGCTGTGGGTCCCCGCTGCCCGGGCTGGACGCCTCGGCCAGAGGTGTTAGGCCTGGGCAGGGGCAGAGCGGGAGATCGCGGGGAGCTGGGAGTCCCCTGCCCAGGCCTAATGCCTTGGCCAGAGGCATTAAGCCTGGGCAGGGGCAGAGCAGGAGATCGCGGGGAGCTGGGAGTCCCCTGCCCAGGCCTAATGCCTTGGCCAGAGGTGTTAGGCCTGGGCAGGGGCGGAGCCTGCAACCGCGGAGAGCTGGGGATCCCCTGCCCAGGCCTGACACCTCTGCCGGAGGCCTCAGGCCTGGTCAAGGGGCCGATCCGGGGATTGGTGATCGGAGGGTGATGAGGGTCAACTCCTCTGGCCGAGGCATCAGGCCTGGGCGGGGGGCTGGGGGTCCCCTGCCCAGGCCTGATGCCTGGTCCAGAGGCATCAGGCCTGGGTGGGGGGCGGAGCCGGGGACTGGAGGGATATGATGGTCCCCTTGCCCAGGCCTGAAGCCTGGGTCAGAGGCGTCAGGCTTGGGCGGGGGGTGGAGCAAGCGATCAGAGGGAGATGGGGGTTCCCTGCCCAGGCATGATTCCTGGGCCAGAGGCCTCAGGCCTGGGCGGGAGTCAGAGCCAGTGATCGGGGGGAGATGGGGGTCCCCTGTCCAAGCCTGACACCTCTGGCGGAGGCGTCAGGCCTGGGCAAGGGGCCGATCAGGCGATCGGAGGGTGATGGGGGTCTACGCCTCTGGCCGAGGCATCAGGCCTGGGCAAGGGCCAGAGCCAGCAATTGGAGGGGTCTGGGGGTCCCCTGCCCAGGCCTGATGCCTGGGCCAGAGGCATCAGGCCTGGGCTGGGGGCAGAACCAGTGATGGGGGGAAATGAGGGTCCCCTGCCCAGGCCTGACGCCTCTGTCAGAGGCGTCAGGCCTGGGCAAGGGGCCGATCCTGCGATTGGAGGGTGATGGGGGTCAACGCCTGAGGGCTCCCAGTATGTGAGAGGGGGCAGGCTGGGCTGAGGGACGCTCCCCCCCACACACACCCAGTGCACGAATTTCATGCACCGGGCCCCTAGTCTACACTAATAATAGACAAATTTGTAAGTTGACCATACCTCCGTGACACCCCACAGCCAATCAGGAGGGAATATGCAAATTAGCGGGACAAAGATGGTGCGGCCACGGAGCCAGCTGAAGTAGGTGGGAGGCTTGGGTTGTCCCCGGCGATGGAGGAAGCCAAGCTTCCCTCTCGCCTGGGCTGACGCCAAAAGAGGGGCCTTTGGGCGGTAGTCACAGAGCCGGCCTGAGCGCAAGGGAGGCTTGGGTCTCCCAGGCTAGCCGCCGAGGCAGGGGACTGCAAATGGCCCTCAGTCCCTCACCCGGGCTGGCCATGCCACCATCGGGGTGAGGGTCCCCACTGGGGGTGTGTGGCCAGCCTGCAAACAGCCATCAGCCCCTCACCCAGGCTGGCCAGGCACTCCAGTGGCAACCCCCACCCTGAAGGGGGTGTGGCCAGCCTGAAAATGGTCCTCAGCCCCTTACCTAGGCTGGCCAGGCCCCCACGGGGTGAAGGTCCCCACTGGGGGGGTAGCCAGCCTGCAAACAGCCATCAGCCCCTCACTAAGACTTGCCAGGCACCCCCATCAGAGACCCTCACCCCATGGGGGCGTGGCTGGCCTGCAAACTGCCCCAGCCCCTCATCCAGGACAGCACCATCCCCAGTGGGGACCCCCCGCCATGGGAATGTAGCTGGCCTGCAAACCACCACAGGCCCCTCAGGCTGCCCTGCCCCCCAAGGGGAACCCCACCCTGATCCGGGACACCCTTCAGGGCAAACCAGCCAGCCCCCACCCATGCACCAGGCCTCTATCTATACTAATAAAAGGGTAATATGCTAATTAGACTGGGAGACCTTCCAGGAGACCTTCCGGACGTTCTTCTGGACAAAGCCATGGTGGCGGGGCCGAGGTAGAGGCGGCTAGGGGCCAAGAGGGGAGGGCAGTTGTGGATGATTAGGCCAGGCTGGGATGGCAGCTATGGGTGATCAGGCCGGTGGGGGGGGCCAGTGGAGGTGATCAGGCCAGCGAGGGGGAGGGAGGTTGGGGGCGAGCAGGCCGGCAGGGGGGGCCAGTTGGGAGCGAGCAGGCTGGCGGGGGGGGGGGCAGTTGGGGGTGATCAGGCTGGCAGGGAGGGCAGTTGGGGGCAAGCAGGCCGGTGGGGGTGGGGGCAGTTGGGGGCGAGCAGGCTGGCAGGCAGGTGAGTGGTTAGGAGCCAGCAGTCCCGGATTGCGAGAGGTTTGTCCAACTGCTGGTTTAGGCCCAATCCCTAAAGTGGCAGTTGGACATCCCCCAAGGGGTCCCAGACTGGAGAGGGTGCAGGCCGGGCTGAGGGACACCCCCTGCCCTGTGCACGAATTTCATGCACCGGCCACTAGTTTAAATATAACTATGAATGTTAACCATAATAAACACTAAGGCTTTTATTATCACTCTTCATATTTACACACACTAACTGATTTGACCCACACAATGACCCCAGGTGATATAGAGGAGAATAATTATATTCAGCTCACGGAGGAAAGAACAGGTTCAGACATGTCACAACCCCACAGCAACTAAACAGCAGAGCTGTGACAAGCACACAGGTCTAGGGCACTAGGTCCAGTGCTCACAGTCCTGGACATGCCTATGGGAGATTTTCTGCAAAGAGATTCAGAGTGAGCTTTGCACAAACAGCTCCCACCACGAACATACACTGCATACAATGTCTCTGCATTGTTTGTCTGCCTGGCAAATAATCAACATTCAGGACCTCGCTCTTCTGTGAATGATTCTAACTACTTTCCCTCTCTTAAGAAATGTTCTTTTTCCTTCCTTTGTTCCATTGCTATTCCTTAACTATTCTTTCATTACAAGGTTCCTTGACCAAGCTATATTCCATTTATTTGTTGCATGTTTCTTGCTCCAACCAGGCAGCAAACCATGTCACATTCATTTTTTTATATTCCTCCGAGGTTCCCAAAATGTTTGGCACATAAAAATGCTCAATAAATATTGGTTTCCTTTTCTCTTATGAAGAGAATGAGAAAGACTTAAATCAGCTGTAAAAGAAATATTCTTTAAAAATTGCAAGAAATGAATAAAGTAACTACCAAGAAGCAAGAGCCAGCTAAACTGAGATGCTTGTCAACATGATACTGCATTCTTCCCCATTAACCACTATGTCTGGAGACCAGGAGTCATCAGTTAATCATCGCAGTTGAAACTTAGCACCATAAGAAGCAACTATAAATACAAATGCAACTGAGTAAAACTGGAAGCCATTTAAATAAATGCATTTTTCTAAAATAACTATAGAGCTTCATACCTAAATTATAATGCCATGTTTCAATATAAACTCAAAATAACCATAAAGTTCACCATTACCCAATTTGAAAACAACAGTTTTAGAAAAAAAAAAATCACAAATGCCTAGATAAAGAAGAGAAAGTAGAGAACGGAGCATAACTGGCAGGGACATTTCTGATTTCTACAAAATCATAAAGTAGCAATCTATCCCTTAGAAAGGGGGGAAAAGAGGAGGAGAAACGTCTACACTGAGCTATAAATTAAATCAACTGCAGTTACTGGAACTTACCAGAATCAAGAATCTGGCCGTTCAAAACTATTTGATATTAGATTTTCTCCCCCTTCCTTTTAAAATTAATATATTAATGCATTGAAAAACTAGACATCCACAGAAAGGGTCCTTGTAACCAAACAATTCCAATGAAATCCTAAATAAAAATGCTAAGTAACATTTCCATCACATATGGCTTACCCAAGTTCCAAGCACGAAACATTTCATAGTTTCCCCACTTACTGACATAGAAAAGCCCTTCCTTGAACATAAAAGCTATCTTTAAAGAGTGCTATTTTAAACCTTATAAAAAAGAGCAAGTCTATATTAGCACGGAAAATTCTGTTCCAGCAAATAAATTATATTACATTCCCCAGTGCTATCAACTGGATATAATGGAGGTTTTCCAGAAGATTTACATATACCTGTCCACACACACTTTCTGCTGACAGGACTGTTTAGTTGAGCAGAGTTGGCTGAAGACTTTGTACACAGGAGATACTGCCCATCCCATTCTACTACCTGAGCATCTGGTTCAGTCCTAATGCATGTTAAAGTCCACCTAGGAGCTGCTTTTCGTTTCTTGGCTCCTCTGGACAGGCTTAAGTGACAGCACTCACATGCCACACATGTTTGAACAAACTTTCAAATCTCTTAATGGCACACTTGGGACAAAGTATAATACACTGTTCAGGAAATACTTTGGAGCCAAGAAAAGCAATTGATATTTCCACAGGGAGTTCCTGACAAGACTTGCCAATAGCTTCTTTCATTATAAAATATGACCATAAACACTATCATTTTTAAAGACATATTACAGAGGTTCTTAACGGCATATCTGTTATTGGGAACTTTGCTTAAGGTAGTTCATCCAAAAGTACCTTTTATTTAGTTAATAGGAACAGAACAAACTATCGCCATTCTTCCAGTTACTTAAAAAATCCCATTATCCTTCTAGGTCAATTAGTGTCTCTCTCTCTCTCTCTCTCTCTCTCTCTCTCTCTCTCTCTCTCTCTCTCACACACACACACACACACACACACACACACACACACACACTATCACATGTGTCAGCTCATCCTGTCAACTCTATATCACTGCCACCATGGCCACCACCTTGGTGCATCATATCTCTCACCTGGATATAGATAATAGCCTTGTAAAGGATCTTCTACTCTGGCCCCCTTCAGTCTATTCCCAATAGAGCAGCCAGAGTGAGCCTATGAAATTAAGTCATATCACGTCAATACTCTAAGTCCTCCAAGGCTTTCCACCTCCATCAGAGCTAAAACTCCTAATTGATGCACAGGCCCTACCTAACCTATACAGTCCAACCCCACAAGCTCTCTGACCTCCCTTCCAACTGTTCTACAGCTCAGCCTCTTTACTGTCCCTTGAACACATTAAGGCACATATTTGCTGTTCCCCAAGATCTCCACAAGGATAACTCCCTCACTTCCTTCAATTCTTACACAAAGTCACCTTCTCAATGAAGCCTTCTTTGGTCATCCTATTAAAAATCTCAATCACATCCCCAAAATTCTTATCTGTGTTCCTTATTTATTTTTTTTACTTTAGTACTTATCACTCACTATTGAGCATGCTAATCATGATATTTTATTTATATTATTATAGAGGCCTGGTGCATGAAATTCATGCGGGGGGGGGGGGGGGTGTCCCTCAGCCCAGCCTGCACCCTCTCCAATATGGGACCCCTCAGGGGATGTGGGATCGGGCCTAAACCAGCAGTCAGACATCCCTCTCACAATCTAGGACTGCTGGCTCCCAACCACTCACCTGCCTGCCTGCCTGCCTGCCTGCCTGCCTGATCAACCCCCTAATCACTTCTGCCTGCCAGCCTGATCACCCCCTAACCACTCCCCTGCCAGCCTGATCAATGCCTAACCGCTCTCCTGTCAGGCTAGTCACCCCCAACTGCCCTCCTCTGCTGACCCAATTGCCCCCAACTGCCCCCCACTGCTGGCCCGGTGGCCCCTAACTACGCTCCCCTGCTGGCCTGATTACCCACAACTGCCCTCCTCTGCCGGCCATCTTGTGGTGGTGAGTGCCGCCATCTTTGAGGGTGTGGCAGTCAATTAGCATATTCCCTCCTTATTGGCTGTGGACACCACCATCTTTGAGAACAGGGCACTCAATTGCATATTCCCTCCTTATTGGCTGTGGGTGCCACCACCTTTGAGGGCAGGGCAGCAATTAGCATATTCCCTCCTTATTGGCTGTGGGCGCTGCCATCTTTGAGGGCGGGGAAGTCAATTAGCATATCCCCTCCTTATTGGCTGTCACCATCTTTGAGGGTGGGGCAGTCAATTAGCATATTCCCTCCTTATTGGGTGTGGGCATCGCCATCTTTGTGACAGTGTGAGGGTCAATTAGCATATTCCCTCTTTATTAGATAAGATGTCATTCTCAGTGATATGCAAGCTCCATGAAGACAGGGACCTTTTTTTGACTATTTTTTCACTGTTCTATCCCAACACTGAATATAGTACCTAACACAATGTCTTCTAAACAATTCCATCTTAATGTGCTACTATCCCCTTAAACTCAAAGCATCAAAAACCACCCTAGTCCTTCCCCTCAAAGCAGTTCCCTTTCTGTTTCCTTCTGCCACAGGAAAGGGGAATACTCCTGTTAGCAGCTGTTCCATTCACCCTGGAACTCTGGAATGAAGATAATACAAAACAAACTCTAAAAGGTCTTGATGGGCAAAGAGCATGAGTAAGAAATAAGCCATGTCATTCCACAGTATGACTTGCCTACCACACAATTGTCCAGCAATTTAGACACTTTAAAGGAATGCTTATTAAATCACAAACATTTTATGTCAACATTTTACATCATTATTTTATGTCTGCTGTGAGTATATGTCGTCAGTGGTAAATTCAAGAGAAGAAAATAATAAAATTGAATTATTATGTGATCTTGGCCAAACTATGACTCTCAATCCTCATTTCAAAGAAGAGTAACAGTAATATTTGACATTTCTCGAGTACTTACAATGTGCAAACATTGTTATCATTACTTTATCTACATTGACTCATTCCTTACAATGAGCATGAATTTCATCAAACTATCTCCATGGAGTTAAGAAGGAATTAATTAGTTTTCTAGCAAATAATTCTGAAATGTTAATTGGGAGTTTCCCAGCATAAATAATCTACTCTAACCTTAAATGATACATTCCTTATTTCAGACATTTCAATTTGAATTAGAGAGATCTTAAAGCATGTTTAAAGCAACAGAGAACCTGAAGTATTTGATCCCAGAGCTGGCAATAATAAAGAAGAAAAGATGATTGTTAAAAATAGATTTGTGTATATAACAATTTGGGAAAAATCTGGTCATCATAGTAGATACACCTTACCAACCATACTGCTGTGGGTGGAGGCTCCAAAGACCTTGCTCTCCATCATTAAGTACCTTCCAAGTCTTTTTTGGGCCTGCCACCCAGGCCAAGAAACCAAACAGTTCTAAGAAATCCTAATTCCACTGGAATTAAGAATAATCCAAAATGATAGTGTTATATAAGAGATTGGATTAAATATAATCTAATATGATGGGTGCATATTTAAAGAACTTGGAAGACAAAACTTTAAAATAATCATTTGAAGGAAAAGGTAGTTGTCAAAGGAAACAATTTACTGTACTAGACCAATTTCGTGTGACCATAAGAAGGTTTGGAACAGTCACTGAAAACCAGAGATTAAATGTGCACTTTGATTTTTCCTATTGTTTGTTTAATTTAGAATAAGAGTAGTTACTCCTATCAGCACTTCCTGTATTCTTCCAAACTCAAGTTATTTTTTTTCTTTCTGTGCCAAGCTCTTCCAGAATACCCACCCATACTTCTATTATTCCCTTGCTAAAATATTAGTAATCATTAAATAAAAATGTTTTCTTAGTAACTGTATAATAGACATGTTAGAAAATATAGAATAATTGTTCCTGCTTCTATACCCTCCTTAATTCATGTATAGCCTTTGCTCCATTGTAAGTTAAGTGAAAGAATCCTGTCCCAAGAGAAATTTAGACTTAGCTAACAAAATGCCTGATTGATTTATTTCTACTATATCCTGCCAGTACAGTGCAGATATTCAACAAATACCTGGAGGATAAATGAATAGCATTATTTTCCAGTGGGTATCAATTATTAAATCAGTTCTAGGCTATCTAAAAAATATATTTTATTGATTTTTTAACAGAGAAGAAGGGAGAGGGATAGAGAGTTAGAAACATCGATGAGAGAGAAACATCGATCAGCTGCCTCCTGCACACTCCCCACTGGGGATGTGCCCGCAACCAAGGGACATGCCCTTGACCAGAATTGAACCTGGGACCCTTGAGTCCACAGGCCGATGCTCTATCCATTGAGCCAAACCGGTTAGGGCAACTCTAGGCTATCTATAAATATAAAAGGCTAATATGCTAAGTGTCCGACCATCCGACCAGTCACTATGACGCGCAATGACCACCAGGGAGCAGACGCTCAACACAGGAACTGGCCATTTACAGAGAAACGGCACCAAGGACCTGGCACCAACCAAGCAACACTCGGCTTCCCCCAAGTGGCACACAGGCCCTGACACAACCCTGAGAAACAGCCCACCAAATCGCAGCAGATGCTGCCGAGACCCCATGGCGCAAAATGCAGCTCACAGCCGAGCCCAGCCCATCCCAGAAATGGTAGCTGTGGGCACTGGGTAATGACGTCACATAGCAACGCCCGGCTTCCTCTCCCTAGCAATAGGCCATTTAACAATAAAAAGCACTGTGGACCTGGTGCCCACAAAGCAACACTCGGCTTCCCCCAAGTGGGACACAGGCCCCGCCACCACCCTGGAGTGATACCCCACCAAATCGCAGTCGATGCTTCTGAGACTCATGGTGCAAAATGCGGCCCACAGCCCAGCCAGGCCTGGAAATGGTGGCTGTGGGCACCAGGTAATGACATCGCGTAGCAATGCCCGCTTCCTCACCCTAGCAACTAGTCTTCTTAGAGTTTCTTCAGCCCAGGAACATGACTTGCTTATAGCCAGGTGGAAACATTTTACACTTTAACCAAATGTCTGTGAAGCGTTTTCCCATGCCTCATCTCATTTGATCCTCACAGAAGTCCTGAAGTAGGTAGACAGGAGACTCGGTGGAATCCTATTTTCTTTTCATTAGCCGAAAACAGATTTAGAAAGCTTAGAAACTTGACCCAATTGAAAAGAAGAAAGAAATGGTGGACCTTGAAAATCACTTCAGGTTTTCTCACTGCGCAGAATATAGTCAAACACTGCTGCAGTTAAATATTTTACCCTTTGTTCTCCCTACGTGATCTACAATAATAATCTGTTTTGTGTTGATATGTACTGCTATGTTCCTGACAATTACCTGAAAGAGAAGTTGGGGTGCTTTACTGGGCTGGAAAAAGTTTAGCTACATCAGAAAGCAGGTCTAACTAAGCAAGTTTATCTATATATATAAAGCGCTTGCTGGCACCAAACACACGCGTGTGTTTCAATCTGTCATTGTGGATCGTGAATTTGGTTGACACTTCTATTACAGAGAAAGGGCAAACAGTGATATTAAAATATTTATTCTAATTAATTTCCTTTCAATGTGCATGAATTGGTTCACCGGGCCACTAGTCTTACTATATTTTTAAATATTCAGACAAAAGAATATAGAAGCTTGGTTCCAATGAATAGAAATTTCACTTGAAATTCAACCTAACTCTTCAGCTAGTCAGCTTCTCTTTCACACTTCTCTTTTACCTGATTGAGTGTAATTTAACTATGTTCCTGTTGGCCTCCTTCACTCTGATTTTCTCATGGTCACTCACTATGGTTGCATCAACTAAACTGCTCACCCTAGCTCCCAATCAAGCAGAATACGAAATATTTACTAGTAAACAGCTTTGGCTCCTCCTATAGGAGGCCTTAGTTTTTAACCCACCTCCCAGATCTGAGATTCCAGAGCTGAATTTCCAAATTTTCTGTATGTAACTAGAAAAGGCCCAGAATTCTGATCTTAGGGTTTGTCTTCTACTAAGGTTCTTGCTCCTAGTACTGCTCTAGCCAATACTAGTGTAGGGATTAAATCCTACCCTTAACTCCCAGCCCAGTGGCTGCATCTACTAGTCTGTTTGTAATAAGACAGTCCAACATTTCTAAAATTAGAACTCTATCCTATCCCAAAGTCCCAGAAGGACCCACCTCCTACATAACAACTGCCTAACTGCTTTCTGAATATCTGTGCAACACGCCCCATGAATGGGGGATCTGCTGTCAACAAGTCAGGATGGCATCTGGGTCTGCAACCATTTGACTCTGTACCTTGTCCAGCTCTTGATTTTTTTAAATATATTATTTAATTGATTTCAGAGAGGGAGAGAGCGATCAAAACATCAATGATTAAGAATGGATCATTGGGGATTGTGCCAGAATTGAACCTGCAACCCTTCAGTCCGAAGGCCAATGCTCTATCCCAGCCGTGGGCAAACTACAGCCCACGGGCCGGATCCGGCCCGTTTGAAATGAATAAAACTTAAAAAAAAAAAAAAAAACCGTACCCTTTTATGTAATGATGTTTACTTTGAATTTATATTAGTTCACACAAACACTCCATCCATGCTTTTGTTCCGGCCCTCCGGTCCAGTTTAAGAACCCATTGTGGCCCTCGAGTCAAAAAGTTTGCCCACCCCTGCTCTATCCACTGATCCAAACTGGTCAGGACAAGCTCTTAATCTGAAATGGGTCAGTTCTCTCAGTATCTGATCCATCAACCACAGCAGATGTCTGGTAAGGTTGTGACACATTCCCAACATCTGCCTCCATAACACTATGAGAAGCCATCATACCTCTCTAGTCTTAAGATACAAGCACTAGAATTCTAATTATTTTTTTCTAAGCTGTTTATTTCCTAAAATTAATACTAGGCCTTTGGTCATTTGAAATAATAGTCATCTTCTTTACCCCATGATGGCAACTTAAAATATTAGCTAATGCTAAAGCATATATTACTATTTTTTATTTATGCTGATTTTTATGATATCTAACAATATCTATCTACAGATCAAATAACTTTCTTTTTTATATCTCTAGACTAATAAACAGCAATAAGACCATGAAATAAGATGTGAATCTGAATCCCAACTCTATTGCTGCCTACTTCCCTAAATAAGTAAGATCTTTAAGCTAAGTCCCAGGGTTCTCATTCACAAAATTGAAACAGATAATAACAAACTAAAGAATGGTGTGAGGCACTAAATACAGTTCTTGGTACATAGTAAGCACTAAAAAGTTAGCAATCAGCAGCAACACCTACATATTTACAATGCTTATTTGTAATATAAAGTATTAAGAGAAGGCTCCAGCCAGAGTGGCTCAGTTGATTGAGCAATGACCTATGCACTGAAGGGCTGATGGTTTGATTCCCTGTCACAGCATACACCTGGGTTACAGGTTTGATCCCCAGTCTGGAAGCAACCAATAGATATTTCTTTCTCTCTCTCTCTCTCTCTCTCTCTCTCTCTCTCTCTCTCTCTCTCTTTCTCTTTATTGCTTAAAGTATTACAAAGGGTATTACATATGTGTCCTTTTTTTTCCTCCGCCCTTGACAATCTCCTGGCCTCCCCTACCCCCCAGTGTCTTATGTCCATTGGTTATGCTTATATGCATGCATGCAAGTCCTTCAGTTGATCTCTTACCCCCCTCCCTCCTGCCCCCCCAACCCTCCCCGGCCTTCCTGCTGCAGTTTGACAATCTGTTTGAGGCAGCTCTGCCTCTGTATCTATTATTGTTCAAAAGTTTATAGTGGTCTCTATTATCCATGAATGAGTGAGATCATGTGGTATTTTTCCTTCATTGACTGGCTTATTTCACTTAGCATAATGCTCTCCAGTTCCATCCATGACGTTGCAAATGGTAAGAGTTCCTTCCTTTTTAGAGCAGCATAGTATTCCATCGTGTAGATGTACCACAGTTTTCTAATCCATTCATCTACTGATGGGCACTTAGGCTGTTTCCAGATCTTAGCTATGGTGAATTGTGCTGCTAGGAACATAGGGGTGCATATATCCTTTCTGATTGGTGTTTCTGGTTTCTTGGGATATATTCCTAGAAGTGGGATCACAGGGTCAAATGGGAGTTCCATTTGAAGTTTTTTGAGGAAACCCCATGCTGTCTTCCATAGTGGCTGCACCAGTCTGCATTCCCACCAGCAGTGCACGAGTGTTCCTTTTTCTCCACATCCTCTCCAGCACTTGTCGTTTGCTGATTTGTTGATGATAGCCAGTATGACAGGTGTGAGATGGTACCTCATTGTTGTTTTGATTTGCATCTCTCCGATGATTAGTGACTTTGAGCATGTTTTCATATGTCTCTTGGCTTTCTGAATGTCCTCTTTTGAAAGGTGTCTATTTAGGTCCTTTGCCCATTTTTTGATTGGATTGTTTATCTTCCTTTTGTTAAGTTGTATGAGTTCCCTATAAATTTTGGAGATTAGGCCCTTATCAGATATGACATTGGCAAATATGTTTTCCCACGCAGTAGGTTTTCTTGTTGTTTTGTTGATGGTATCTTTTGCTGTGCAGAAGCTTTTTATTTTGATGTAGTCCCATTTGTTCATTTTTTCTTTAGTTTCAAGTGACCTAGGAGCTATATCAGTAAAGAAATTGCTTCGGCATATGTCTGAGATTTTGTTGCCTTTGGATTCTTCTAGAATTTTTATGGTTTCCTGTCGTACATTTAAGTCCTTTATCCATTTTGAGTTTATTTTTGTGTATGGTGTAAGTTGGTGGTCTAGTTTCATTTTCTTGCATATATCTGTCCAATTTTCCCAACACCATTTATTGAAGAGACTATCTTGGCTCCATTGTCTGTTCTTGCCTCCTTTGTCAAATATTAATTGAGCATATTGGTTCGGGCCGATTTCTGGGCTCTCTATTCTATTCCATTGATCTATATGCCTATTCTTGTGCCGGTACCAGGCAGTTTTGAGAACAGTGGCTTTGTAATACATCTTGATAACTGGTATTGAGATCCCACCTACTTTGTTCTTTCTCAGGATTACTGCAGCTATTCGGGGTCTTTTTTTATTCCAGATGACTTTTTGGAGAGTTCGTTCTAGATCTGTGAAGTATGCCGTTGGTATATTAATGGGAAGTGCGTTGAATTTATAGATTGCTTTGGGTAGTATGGACATTTTAATGATGTTGATTCTACCAATCCATGAACACGGTATGTTCTTCCATCTGTTTATTTCTTCCTCTATCTCTTTTTTCAACGTTCTGTAGTTTTCTGAGTGGAGGTCTTTTACCTCTTTAGTTAAGTTTATTCCTAGGTAGCTTAATTTTTTTGGTGTGGTGGTAAATGGGATTGTTTTTATAATCTCTCTTTCTGAAAGGTCACTATTGGTGTATAGAAATGCCTCAGATTTCTTGGGGTTAATTTTGTATCCTGCTACATTGCCAAATTCATGTATTAAGTCTAATAGCTTTTTGATGGAGTCTCTAGGGTTTTGTATGTATAATGTCGTCTGCAAATAAGGACAGTTTTACTTCCTCTTTTCCAATTTGGATGCCTTTTATTTCTTCTTCTTGTCTAATTGCAATGGCTAATACTTCCAGTACTATGTTGAACAGGAGTGGTGAGAGTGGGCATCCCTGTCTTGTTCCTGTTCTTAGGGGAAATGGTGTTAGTTTTTGTCCATTGAGTATGATGTTGGCTGTGGGTCTCTCTCTCTCTCTCTCTCTCTCTCTCTCTCTCTCTCTCTCTCCCCCCTCCCTCCCTCCCTCTCTCTCCCTCTCTCCCTCTCTCCCTCTCTCCCTCTCCCTCTCCCTCTCTCTCTCCCTCTCCCTCTCCCTCTCCCTCTCCCTCTCCCTCTCCCTCTCCCTAAGCATGTCCTCAGGTGAAGATTAAAAAATAAAGTATTAAGATAAAGAAAACAGTAGAATACACTTTTTTTAGTTAACAAAAAAAGATGGAAGACAAGGTTGTTTAACAGTGATGGGAGATTAACTTGATTGGAAAAGGAAAGAATAGAACAAGGAAAAAGAATGGTAGAGACAGGTTGAAGATCAAATAAATGACAAATAGAAGATTTTACAAAGCAAAGTACAGTATTCTGTGAGCTTCTGGCAAAGGGGGCCAAGGATGCTGATTTTCCAGGAGGGCGGGCTCTAGAGAACAGTTAGCAAACTCTGCTCTTGCCAGTGTCTAGGAGACTTGGTTGAGGGGCAGCAGCACTTAGCCAACGGCATGGCAGGAAGAGAGCTTTATTCCATACGTTCCTCCTCAAAGGGGAAACTTTCATAATCATCTCTTGCCAAATCATTCTCAGCCCCACTCTCCTCCTAAAACAAAACAAATCTTCTCTCCTCTCCATTCCCATCCTTCAAATGTAATCTCCTCTATGTGGACCTTCCCCAATTCACTCAGAGTTTCATGCTTCCATAAAAACATGTATTTCTCTTTCTATCTTGCAAACCATAATACAGTTGTTCCCATCCCCTTTCCATACAGCCTAGGAGCTCCTTAAGAGCAAAGCCTATGACCTATTGGAGTTTGTACCTCCAATATCTAGCACAAAGCAAGATGGGTGGAAGATGAGAAGCCCCTGGTACCCTGCACTGCTACAGGCAGAAACATCAGGATCATGGCTCCTAACTATTTGGGCAACATGCACCAACCCTCTGTTTTAAAAACCTGAGGAAAGCCACAGATGCTCAGCCTAGAAAAATACATACACATGCACTCACTCAAAAAAAGTAAGAAAAGAATAGTAAGCTAGGAGTCAAAGGATTTTGGATTCTACTCCCTGGTTCTGTCAAAAACTCCAAGTTCTCAGAGAAGGCAATTTCTCAACTGACAAAATGAAAATAAACTATCATCTGCCCTTCAATTATCCTTCATTAGATGACTGTAACAAAAATATACATAAATACTAAAAATGTGGAATAATTCTGAAATTAAAATTGTTATATACGAGCAAATTGTTTTTTATATTGGCTCACAGCTTGCTACTTTTACAGCTATCTATTTTGCCAAAAAAAAAAAAAAAAAAAAAAAAACCAAAAACAAAAAAACATGCTGTGAAATAAATTGACTGTTTACTACAATAGCTAAAAGAACTGTTGTTTTTTTCCAAAACCCCAAAGGCCCTATAGTTTACATACCCAAGAGGGGTGAGCACAACAAGTATAAAGAAGCAAAGACGAATAATCCAATTAATTCACATTTGTTCACACCATTGACTACAGATTCCTTTGATAACAATATGCTTTTGTACTAACAAACCTGTAATACAACTGACCAGTATGCTTTGAGATGTTGAGCTTCTACATGTCTGGGATTCTTGATGGCAATCTGAATATTCTCTTCTCTCCAGTTTGACCTTATCATCAACAACTGTCACAGGTGGGTTGCAGTCAACAGAGCTCCCCTCTTCAGAATGGGAAGCTATGAAATATTCTAACTAATGAGTTCTAAGAGACAGATCTTCTGGGGCTGACTTTAATATAAAAAGCCACTGTCGTCCTGGCCGGTATGGCTCAGTTGGTTGGAATGTCGTCCAGCACACAGAAAGGTGGCAAGTTCGATTCCCAGTCAGAACACATACCCAGGTTGCAGGTTCGATCTCTGGTTGGGGCACATAGGGGAGGCAACCAATCGATATTTCTCTCTCACATAGATGTTTGTCTGTCTGTCTGTCTGTCTCTCCCCCCGCCTTCTCCCCCTTCCTCTCTCTAAAAATCAATTTAAAAAACAACAACACATGTCCTTGGGTGAGCATTTTTTTTTTAAAGCAACTGTCAGGCAGTCACGTGAAGACCCTTAGGGGCTCCACAGAAACAGTGTAAGTTAGGAATCCCTCTACATTTCAAGTCTGCTGAAAGTGGAAGAGGACCTGTAGACACACCCAGGCTGGCCTTCTGTCATTGCCCCTTCTCTACTCCTACCAGCAACCCAGCAGGGTCCTCCTGGCCAGTCTAGGCTCTTCTTTTTATCCATGCCAATCTTTTACAGATATTAACTGTAAAATAGAAAAGCAACAGGTTGTGTCTACGTACTCTGAATGTTTTGACTGTGGAAATACTATAAGAATTTTTGCAAATTCTTATCTGCTTAACTAGTTTCAGTGAACCAGAAATCCACAAAATTAAGACGTTTTAGGGAAAACCACAACTTTGCTTTGTTGAGTCTTAAAGCGGGTATAGGTTTTTTTCTAGAAGTAAAGGCACCAAGGCAGAAATAAGAATGACCAAGTCCTAAATCTGTCCTTTTAGAACTCAACAACAGCAACAAACACATTCAACTCCAGCCTACCCCCATGTTCTTTTAGGCTTCTTGCCCAAAGCAAGAGTGCTTCTGACTATACCAGGAAAGGATGTGCTTGCTCGTCTTAAATAGAAATGTGTAAAGAACAAGTAACCAATTTATTTATTCATATGCTTGTTTATTTTAGCCAAGGACAATAAAAATGCCAAGCAACTTGGCCTTGTTCCTCTAAGCAACCTCTGCAGAGCTCAACAGGTGTTCTTCACTAATCAACACCTAGTCAGCTCTAGACCTACCCAACTCTTCCGTTTCTTTCAATTCTACCCACTATCACCCCTTAAGTCAAAGAAAGCCATATTTCTTGCCCTTCTTTGGCTCATCTTAATTGTAATGCTGTCTCTTTACTTTACCAAATGACCTCTAAGAATACTTCCTCTGGCTCGACCCCTTTGGCTTGGCCTTAATGCACTCCTCTTATCTTCTTGGACTTGGTCAACACTGTGTTAAATGATGCTTTCAAGAAAAGAGAAAGTAAACTAAATCTATCTATGTCCCTCGGACCTGGAGCCAACACTTAACTGTGCTTTCAAGGAATCAGAGGAGGAGACTATATCCACACTGGGGGAGCGGGGATCTGGATTAGAATAATTCACTTTCATAAAACACTCTATACTTAACTTCACAGCATTAATAAACATTATCCTTAGCACTGGCCGGGTGGCTCAGTTGGTTGTAGTGTCATCTGTACACCAAAAAGGTGAGGGGTTCGATTCCTGGTCAGGGCACATATCTAGGGTTGCAGGTTCGATCCATGGTTGGTGTAGTCAGGGCACGTACAGGAGGCAACTGATCAATGTTCTCTCTCAATCTGTTCCTTTCTCTCTTCTAAATCAATATAAAAAACATATCCTCAGGGGAGGATTTAAGAAAAATGTATCCTTAAATTTGTATAAGTGCAATTAGTATGGGTCTCTTCCTGCCTGTACTCCCCACCAGACTAAAAGCTCTATGAGGGCAAGAACTATGTCATCTTGGATTATGATTAATTTCCCTACACCCTACAAATCCCTGGCACACAGGTCTAACTCAATTATTCTAGCCCAGTCAGATAAAAATGAATTAAACTTATGCCTCAACAAAGCTCTGGTATAAGGTAATACTGCCCACATTTCTGGATCTGTTATTAATAAGAACTGCTACCATTAATCTGGCACCATTCTATGATTTTTACAGGTATTCTCATTTAATCCACATGACAAACCTATGAAGTAGGTACTATGATCATTCCCATTTTATGGGAGAGGTATTTGAGGCATAGAGAGGTTATATCATTTGCAAAGCATGTGACAAGGAAGACAAATCACAGGGGAGAGAGCAAGGAAAACAACTCAAATCATTCCATGTCTGCTCACCAGATGCTTCTATGTCCTAAGCATTACGTGGCCTGTTTCTGAGACAACCACAGGGCCTTAGGGGTCCATAACTACTCACTGATGCACCATGGATGCAAAAGGCCCTGAGAAGTCTATAAATAGAAAATGAAAATTTAACTCACCTTCCACTGCTCCTCTGGAAGCAGCTTCACAACCACCAGATCCCCATTCAAGGCTCTATTACGAGCAACAATCCCATCAATAAAAATGTCTCTATCACCATCCTAGGTTGAAGAAAGAAATAAAATAATTAGCTTACCAAAGCTTGGAACCAAAAATTATTTCCTTGGTTTAAAAACTATGAACTCCACAATCTGTCCACTGATTTAATAGGAACACTAGTGCCTAGCCATAAGCAGACCTAGAGGGAGCTCAGTCCCTTTGGAACTAACAGAAATGGTGACAAACACATAAGAGCAGATTAACAGAATACTAACAAATCACCAAGTAAGAGAAAATCTACTACATGCAGGTCAAAGACAAAAAAAAAAAAACACACGAAGCAAAAAACTAGGATTGCATGCTTTCATAACTGAAATAAGAAAGGAGTAGGTTGTCCTTAGGTTATCCTTTTTACGTTTTAAATAAAATAAAGCATGCTGATATCTTTTCTACATCAGCTAAATTTTTTTTAAATAAGGGTAAGAGTAAAAAAAAATAGAAGGTTTTCAAGAAAACAGAACAACATATAATCCCTCAAGAACATCGAGAGCTAGAGCAGCTCTAGAATGTGGGTTCTCTAAGAGGAAGCCAGCAAAATCCTACTCCCCCAAACCTCCCCCCAGAAAAGTGGCAGAAAGAAAATTGGGATTGTTTTTATGGATGCAAAGTAGATAGAAAGAAAAGGAATGTAAATGAGATTCATAAAGCATTCTCATGTTCCACCTATCTCACTGACCTAGGAGCAGGGTAAGCTGTGAATGCAACAAGGCTTGGGTACTTTCACCCTCAATCACACGCTTATAAACAACCCACTTTCAGCAGTGTAGCCCCAGTGAACTCTGCAGGTACCGACTGCTAAACTTAAATCAGTGCCAGATTACGTTACAAAAATAAGCCAAATTTTACAAAAATACTTAAGTGGAAAACACAGCTAAGAAAAAGCATGCCTTCAACAGTTGAGTGACAAAATTAAGTATTTTCCAAATGTTTCATCAACAAACATGCAAACATGTACTCTTATTCTTTTATCATTCCAAAAGTTTATACTACATGCTTCTTTTCAGAGGATAAGAGAGAAATAAAATGTTAATTTTTCTTAAATAGCAAACAGGCTTGGAAACTCAAAATTTTCTAATATAGATGCTACAGAATGGATTTAACACTCAATAGACGACTACAGGTGATTACTATGACATGTTAGTCAAAGTTAAAATTAGCATTACAAATTTACCACCCCCACGGGATTTTAGACACTCAGCAATTTTTACAGTTTCTGGTTACAAATCATTAGAGATCTTTCTGTTCAAGTTCCACTCTAGCTATGGGCTGGCAGCTATGCCTACATACTCTGCCAAACCTGACCCACCCTAGTCCCTGAGGGACAGCTACCATGTTAGCTACAAAGACAGAATTACCACAGTTGACCTCAAGACAAGCAAGAAAGAGGCAACCAGAGAGTGAACAACTAAAGTGTGACATACCACCATCAATCACTGCCTTCTGCAATTTATAAAGCAATAGGATATCTCTGGCTTCCTAAGAATGAAAAAAGAGCTGTCTGCATGTAGGTCATCCTACCCATTATCATGTGTCAAAACATGCAGTAGATGCCTCTTTCATGAGCAGTTACACCACCCTTAGACAGCTCAGAGATTTAAAATGTAAGATGCTGGTATTGCCATATTTCTATCCCAGGAAACCAAGAGAAGCAGGCTGAGTTGAACTTCAGACAACACACAAATCTATAAATATTGCACCACTACTGAGCTCTTACTTCATTCATTCAGAAGCCTGTATCTATTGCAGAATCTCTTATTTTAAAGACACAAAACATGGGAATACCTCAATGTTAAAAGTTTGCATCATCCCTCTTAACTACTTTTTAAGGCCAAAAGGTTCAGCTCTGGATGTGAAAGGTGAACTGGCTGCAACATCTGTCACCCCATTCTTTTTTATGGCTGAGTAATATTCCATTATATATATGTACCACATCTTCTTTATCCACTCATCTACTGATGGACACTTAGGTTGCTTCCATATCTTGGCAATTGTAAATAATACTGCAAGGAACATAGGGGTGCATATATCTTTTCAAATTAGTGTTTTAGATTGCTTCAGATAAATACCCAGAAGTGGAATTGCTGGGTTATATGGTAGTTCTATTTTTAATTTTTTGAGGGACTTCCATACTGTTTTCTATAGTGGCTGCATCAATTTACAATCCCACCAACAGTGCACAAGGGTTACCTTTACTCCACATCCTCACCAACACTTGCTGTTTGTGTCAGTAATACTTTTTATATAATCCAACGGGTAAGACCTAAACTTGAGATATAAATGTGAATCCTTGGCTTCTGGAGGAGAAGGGAATAAAAGAACTAAACTGAGCTTGAGACCAGGTCTTAAGATTAATATAATAACAACAATATCTATGAAGTGCATGACTACACTTGTATTCTCACTAAACCTGTCCTGTAACATTATGAAATACTAGAGGCCCAGTAATTGGATTCATGCACCAGTGGAGTCCCTCATCCTGGCCTGCGCCCTCTCACAATACGGGACCCCTCGGGAGATGGTGGACTGCAGGTTTCAGGGATTGGACCAAAACAGGCAGCCCGACATCCCCTAAGGGATGTAGTAGTGCGCAAAGCGGCAGGCAGCCAGGGAGGAGCCTGAGCCCGGGCGCCACGCTGCTCCGGTTGTGCCTGCAGTCGCCCAGTAGCGCTGCCACGGACACAGGAGAGGTTCGTGGGAGAGGTTTGCTCGGCTGCAGCTGCGCTCCCACTGTGGGAGCACACTGACCACCAGGGGGAAGCTCCTGCATTGAGCGTCTGCCCCCTGATGGTCAGTGCATGTCATAGCAACCGGTCAAACAGTCAACTGGTTGAACCATCGACCCGTTGGTTAGGGTTTTATATATATAGATGTTAACTGACATCTTATATAATAAAACCCTAATATGTAAATCGACCGAACAGCAGAACGAGTTCCTCATCTATAAGCAAAAGTTTATTCCTATAGTATCTTCTGCCTTGAAAAATATATAATTCTACTGCTATCCTATTTATGGTGTCATAGTTAAGTCAGGAATTTAAGAACATTGCTCTCTTAGCTTTGTATAATCAAGTCTTATTCAGAGGCCTGCTGCTAACTATATGCCAGGGTGGACTTCCTTTAATGGAAAAGAGCCTGTTAAAATGAGTCATGAACATAAGGAAGGGTATAAAGACCCAATGGTAAAAAGCCTTGTACCAAGTCCTATCACCTACATAAAAGTGATGTGAGAAACTGACCAAGAAAAAAAAAGCATTACACATTATTTTTGGACAAATGTGCAGATTAGCTCATGCAGTAGAACGAAAGTAGATAGAATATTTGTTTAGGAAAGATTAACATAAATCAGTGGAAAACCCATAAATCCTTTTAAGCTATAAACCAAGGGCATCCAATTACATGAACTGGTGGGTGTCTGGGTGGGTTCAGCTGCTCTGCAGCCTAGTAACAAATGCCACCCTTTTCATTTGAAGTGTGATTTTAAGACTGGCAGAAAGGGTTGTTAACCAAAAGCAAATTTTGTTTAAATCTGAAACAAATCCTTGCCCGTCCTCAATTTTGTTTTACTACTCTGCTTTTTAGTAAGAATATATTATTTCGGTTCCAGAGCACATCTAAAAATTGAATGTGAAATTAAGTTTATTATAAAATTATTGGACTTACCGGGGAAGGAATGAAGGCTTCATGAAACTTCTTTGGATTAATTCTCAATACACCCTTTAAAATAAAATTAAAAATATATGAAACTTCAACAAGTTATACATGTATGATTTTTTATACTTATTTTATTCTCCAATAAAAAGTTTTAAATTAAACAGTTTGATCTAGAAAACAAGTTAGATTATGAGAATTGCTCATTAAATGCATGAAACATGATTTATATTGGTACTTGTAACATAGGGTTCCATCAAATACTGAAAGCTCACACTGGCTCCTTGCTGCGAACAGGTAGAGGTAAGAAGTAACAGAGCCTGGCGTGGAGTGGGAAAGTGGCAGCTATTGGGATTGTATATGCCCCTATATGTTGGTCTTCAAATTCAAACTTTTATTTTAAGAACAAGGTGATCAGGAAATTACACTTCACTATATAATGGCCTTTTTAATCTCTAAGACCTTTCCACAATTGCTTGTTTCTGTGACAATTTTCAAAGTGATACAGGTTGATTTCCAACCTGGATACTTAGACTCGAGGGATCAGATGCATAATTTTTTACTCTAGCCCCTCTGCAGAGCGGAATGAGTCAATAATTCACAGTGGTCCAGAACCAGCTCTTAATGTAAATGGGGATCCTGGCTCCAATAGCTAGGCCACCCAGTCTGCCTTCAGCTTCATGTTATTCCAGCACCAAATCAGGGTCTGCTTCTATTTATGCACAGGGTGCAGGTGGGGGCTGTGCTCAATACCAGTTCAGTATTTTAGGCTCTTGCAGGAAGTTGTAACCCTCCCCACGTCCCAGCTGCATCTGAAGGCCAATGGAACATATGGGTGGAGGCCATTACTTTGCTAAGGGCCAGATTCAAAGAGTATCTTGAGAAAGCGTTTTAAATAACATTTCCCCCCTAAAATGTCGAAAGACTCAAAGATGCATAATTAACAAAACAGGTAAGGGCAGAAAATAAAGCAGAAAATAATTCTTTCTTTCACTGGCCCACCATGTTTAAATTATAAATTTCCATGCAACCGTTTATACTACCAATAATATCCCAATACGACTACTACAAATGCTCATTCAGTCCTTAGTTAAATCATTATTTCTTGAATTCTGACTATATTCAAAACCCTGAGATAGATAATATGGAAGAGAGAGTAATGACCAAACTCAGCCCAATTTGAAGTAAAGCATTGGTCATGCTCATATGCATGAATACAAGTCCTCTGGTTGATCTCTTACCCCACGCCTCCTCCCCTGCCTTCCCTCTGAGGTTTGAAGGTCTATTTGATGCTTCTATGTCTCTGGACACAGACAATAAGAGGGTGGTGGGGTCATGTGCTGGGGGCCGGGAGGGGGCGGGGAAAGGTCAATAGGGGAAAAAGGAGACATATGTAATACTTTCAACAATAATTTTTAAAAATGAAGTAAAGCATGAATGCTGTGAGGATGCAGCTCACTTTCAGCTGGAGGCACCTCCTTGACTTAATTGAAACCTGGCCATCCCTGTTCTCTTCCAAACCCCACAGATGCTTTGAAGTTCATGCCATTAGCTCCTGCTATAGCTCCTAGGGCTGTCATCTTCAAACCTGATCATATCCCTGATTCACGAAAGCTTTGACTTATAGCTCATTCCCAATCCTATAAACATTTAATGGGACTTCACATCCAAATTGATGACCAGGCAACCCTAACAGTCACTCTAGCCACCTTTTCTTCCACCCAACCCTAGCCACTTTCTCCCATGTTCACACCCCATGTCTTGTCATCATTGCTAATCACACCACCTCTAAACACAAAAAGTCAAATATCATACTTTCTGATTAAAATCTCCTAGCCTTCCAGCTCACTTACGGTAGAAACACCACTTCGAAAATTTTTCATCTTCACTAAGAACTCCAACCCATGAACCTGACCACACTTTGACCATTCATCATCTTCACACACTATGCTTACTCCCTTTCTTGACTACCTAATTGCCATGGCCTGCCATTACCTCCTGCCCTTGCAAACTGGAGCCTTGAGTTCAATCTTCCTCTTATATGTAACTAGTAAAACCCCACTCCCAGTTGATCCCAACTATCTGCCTTCTCCATGACTAAACCCAAGGAGCTGAATGTTACTGTAGAAAAAAACCACACAACTGGACTAAGTAGCCTAACATGGCAATCACAAACATGTTTTCCATGGCTTACAGGATATTTGAGAATATTCAAAACTAAGGAATTTCACATATCCTATATAATAAAAGCCTTGATGGCATTGCACAATGTCGTCACTAGATGGCCACCACAACGTCATCACAAGATGGCCACTTTATGTCATCACAAGATGGCCACCACAAGATGGCCAGCAGGGGAGGGCAGTTGTGGGCAATCAGGCCGGCAGAGGAGGGCAACTGGAGGAGAACAGGCCAGCAGGGGAGGGCAGTTGGGGGTGAGATCAGGCCTGCAGGAGAGGGCAATTGGGGGCCATCAGGCTGGCAGGGGAGGGCAGTTTGGGGTGATCGGACCAGCAGGGGAGGGCAGTTTGGGGTGATCGGGCAGGCAGGGGAGCAGTTAGGTGTCAATTAAGCCGGCAGGGGAGGGCAGTTTGGGGCAATCAGGCCAGATGGGGAGGGCAGTTTGGGGTGATCGGGCAGGCAGGGGATCAGTTAGGTGTCAATTAAGCTGGCAGGGGATCAGTTAGGGGGCGATCAGGCAGGCAGGCAGGCAGGCAAGCGGTTAGGAGCCAGCAGTCCCGGATTGTGAGAGGGATGTCTGACTGCCGGGTGGGATCGGACCTAAATCAGCAGTCGGACACCCCCCAAGGGGTCCCAGATTGGAGAGGGTGCAGGCCAGACTGAGGGACACCCCCCCATGCACAAATTTTGTGCACCAGGCCTCTAGTAAATATATATATTTCTAGATTTTGTTGAAAATCAGCTAATCCCATCCAGCAACAACCACTTGAGTTGAATAGCAGATGCTTCTCTTATAGCAATAAAAACAATCACAAATAACACAACCTTCCTAATGCCGCAACCCTTTAATACAGTTCCTCATGTTGTGGTGACCCCCAACCATAAAATTATTTTCGTTGCTACTTCATAACTGTAATTTTGCTACTGTTATGAATCGTAATGTAAATATCTGATATGCAGGATGTATTTTCATTGTTCACGACCCACAGGTTGAGAACCGCTGAGTCTTATATCAATATACTACATGTCACATACAGTTGTAAGAGCCTTGTATCTATTCAACTAATTTAACCCTCAAAGCAATCCTAGGTGATAGGTACTATTATCCTCTTTTTTATAAACCAGAAAACTGAGACACTGAGAGGTGCCCACTTTCACACTACATTCTAATCCAATCAGTCTGGTTCCAGATACCTTGCTCTTAACTACTACAGACTGTTTCTGTTTGCCATAGTCACGCCCAGGGCCTCTTTACTTATGCCATCTACTCCCTTCCCACAGAAAAACCGAACTATATTCCAACCCTCAGTCTTTCCAATCTTGGTGAATGACAACATCATCCATCCAGTTTCTTGACTCAAACTCTTAAGAACCATCCTTTATTCCTCCTTTTGCCTCACCTTTCACATTTAACCTATTACTATGTCAAGCCAGTTCTAGCTCCACATCCATCCTCTTCTCTCCACCTTCACTGCCACTCGCCTTATCCATGTCTCCATATTTTCTTGCCGGATGTACTCTGATGGCCTTCTACATGGTCTCCAGCTTCCACTCTAGTCTACTTGTCTTACAACTGCCAGAGATGTTTTTAAAGCATAAAACAGATCATGTGCTTCCCCTGCTTAATGCCCTTTAGTGAAACCTCCTTCTCCATCATTCTTTAAATAAAATCCAACTCTCTGACACAGTCCAGAGACCCTACATGATTTGGCAGCTGCCTAACTCTCCAACTTATTCTCACATGGTAATTCCTTTTGCTTGTCATGTCCAACAGGTTCCTTCCTTAGTCCTCAAAAACACCAAGCCTTTTTCTGCTTGCTATTCTTCTACTAACTGCTCTCTCTCTGCCTATAATGTTCTTCTCCTAATTCTTCAAATGGCTGGCTCATTCTCACCCTTCAGATCTCAACTGAGAGATTACCTCCTTAGAGGTAGTTACAGCACTCGTGACAGGTATAATTTCCTCTTCATTTCTTTACTTGCTTTTGCCTATCTCCCCAGTGAATTGCCTCTCTGTTATGTTTGGCACTTAGTAGGCAGTCAAGAAACATTTGTTGAGCTAATTAATTGGCTGCAGAGTTGAAGCTCTCCCACCACCCCTAATAATAATGTTAAGAATGTCATCTGTTTCTTCTAAATGACTGGACAGTCCACTGTAATGTCACTTCTATTCTTCTCTTTAACTCACACCCAAATGTTCTCCAGCTGATTTCACTCCTAACAAATGGTGAAGGTCCTAGAAACTAGGTTATCCTGTCCTGTCTTCCTGAATTAGAATTTCTTTTGAGGTTCAAAAACGCCAATATTTTATTCCAGGGGGAACTCTGACATCATGTCTTGGGCAGCTCTGGGGGCCCAGCTTGAACCACCTTTAGACATAGCAATAGCTAGGATTAGGAAACCAACCAATTCTACCATCTTCCTATCCATCACTTTGGTCATCACCCCAAACCTAAGTCCCTTCCAAGACTGTCTATTCCATACTCTCAATTTCTCCCAACATCCCCTAGAACAACCTCACAACATTGTACCTACAGAGGGAGAAAGGACATATATTCTTTGATATAATGATTTGTTACAAAAAAAAATTTCCAAAATACATGTACATGATCATGAGTTATTGCTGGTCAGTTCAAACACAGGGAAGAGATTTCTTAGTCACTGGGGACAGTAATTTGATACCAATGAAATGTCAAAATATCAAAGTATTGAAAGAAAACAAAAACTATTATCCTATCCTATTTTAAAATATTTCAATATCTCGATTTTCGGAGAACCAAGATGGCGGCATAGGTTAACACCGGAGTTTGCTGCCTTGAACAGCTACTTCAAAAGTGAAACTAAAAAACGGAAGGGACATCACCCAGAACTACTGGAACGCTGGCTGAGTGGAAGTCCTACAACTAGGAGGAAAGAGAAACGCATACGGACACTCAGAGGAGGTGCAGTGAGTGCTAAAGTCAAATTCTGAGGTGCGGAGTGCGAGGAGCGGGCTGGCGGCGGAGGGCGCGGTTGGAGTTTTCAATCGGGAGGAAGTCGCAGACTCTGAGCTCCAGATACAGGCGAGTCTTTAGGGACCCAGACTCAAACGGGAGAGGCGGGACTGTCTGGCTTCGGTCAGAGCGAGTGCAGCTTTCTCTCCGAGCTTTGCAGCGGGTGCTGGGACTCAGAGAGCCAGAGCCCCTGGGGACAGGACTGAGAGCCGCCATAACTGCTCTCTCCGGCCCACCCTGTTGATCCTGTGCGACCCGCCCCGCCCAAGCCCTGCACAGAGGCATTTGCCGGATAGCCTCAGGCAAAGGCTAGATTAGCACCTCCCTAGAGGACAGAAGTTCTCTCACTGCAGACATAGCTGATTCTCATAGCCACTTGGCCTGGAGGTCAAACCCTCCCTGGTATTAGCTACAACAATCAAGGTTTAACTATAAGACTTCGAACAAAGACCACTAGGGGGTGCACCAAGGAAGCATAACAAAATGCGGAGACAAAGAAACAGGACAAAATTGTCAATGGAAGATATAGAGTTCAGAACCACACTTTTAAGGTCTCTCAAGAACTGTTTAGAAGCCGCCGATAAACTTAATGAGATCTACAAGAAAACTAATGAGACTCTCGATGCTATGTTGGGGAACCAACTAGAAATTAAGCATACACGGACTGAAATAACGAATATTATACAGACTCCCGACAGCAGACCAGAGGAGCGCAAGAATCAAGTCAATGATTTGAAATGCGAGGAAGCAAAAAACACCCAACCGGAAAAGCAAAATGAAAAAAGAATCCAAAAATGCGAGGATAGTGTAAGGAGCCTCTGGGACAGCTTCAAGCGTACCAACATCAGAATTATAGGGGTGCCAGAAGATGAGAGAGAGCAAGATATTGAAAACCTATTTGAAGAAATAATGACAGAAAACTTCCCCCACCTGGTGAAAGAAATGGACTTACAGGTCCAAGAAGCGCGGAGAACCCCAAACAAAAGGAATCCAAAGAGGACCACACCAAGACACATCATAATTAAAATGCCAAGAGCAAAAGATAAAGAGAGAATCTTAAGAGCAGCAAGAGAAAGAAACTCAGTTACCTACAAGGGCATACCCATACGACTGTCAGCTGATTTCTCAACAGAAACTTTGCAGGCCAGAAGGGAGTGGCAAGAAATATTCAAAGTGATGAATACCAAGAACCTACAACCAAGATTACTTTATCCAGCAAAGCTATCATTCAGAATTGAAGGTCAGATAAAGAGCTTCACAGATAAGGAAAAGCTAAAGGAGTTCATCACCACCAAACCAGGATTATATGAAATGCTGAAAGGTATCCTTTAAGAAGAGGAAGAGGAAGAAAAAGGTAAAGATACAAATTATGAACAACAAATATGCATCTATCAACAAGTGAATCTAAGAATCAAGTGAATAAATAATCTGATGAACAGAATGAACTGGTGATTATAATAGAATCACGGACATAGAAAGGGAATGGACTGACTATTCTTGGGGGGTAAAGGGGTGTGGGAGATTCGGGAAGAGACTGGACAAAAATCGTGCACCTATGGATGAGGACAGTGGGTGGGCAGTGAGGGCGGAGGGTGGGGCGGGAACTGGGAGGAGGGGAGTTATGGGGGGGGGAAAAAGAGGAACAAATGTAATAAGCTGAACAATAAAGATTTAATTAAAAAAAAAAAAGATTTCAATATCTCTCATTAAAAGTTGCTCCTCTGGGTTGAGGAAAGAAAAAGGATGTAACAGTATGCTTATGTGTGAATACAAAAGTTACATGCTTATAAGTATGTCTAGAAAGTTTATTTTCTCCAACAACACTAAAAAATCTCTTATTGTGTAGCTCTCTACCTTACCCATTAAGGCCTGCACACATGAAGTTCATGTCAGAAAGCAGATGGACTCTGTTTTTTTGCCTATGAAAATATTATTTACAGTTGTATATTTCACACAGTGACCTCATATCTGGAACCCATTCATTTCCCCATCTGCAGAGAACAACTGTTCTCATCTGTCGGGGGGAGGCTCTGGCTAGAGTCTATTGATGTCACAGGCCAGGAGGAATCACTTAAAAATGCCTGGAAATGAGAGTTGTTATACTTATCAGGTTTTTGGTGTTTTATTTTACTATCAGCAAAGAGTTACTGCAAAAGTAAAAATTAATAGGAGGGAGCAAAAATGAATACAATTGCAGAATATTTCCCTCACATTATCTGTGTAAATCCTATAACCAAAATTATAAGCAATTTTTCTTTCAAGTTATAACAACCAAGATTCCCCTCACTCTTCTTCAAAGACAATAAGTACCTGATCCTTTGTTCAGCCAGTAAGTAAATGTTTATTCAATATAAACTTATTAAGTATCAATCAAATGCCAGCTAGGTGGGAATAAGACATGATGATCCTGCACACAAGGAAGTAAACAATCTATATGAGGAAACATAAAATGTAAAGAAATGGTAATAGGATTAAAATAAAGGGTAAACCAAGAAGTCAGCTTCAGGAAAGTAGTAAAGGCTGATTCTGTGGAGATTGTAAGTCAGGCCTCTCAGAGGGGGTGATATTTAAATAGAGACTTAAAGGTCACGCAAGATGACATCAAGATAGTGGGAGAAGGCGTTTCAAGCACCAGGAACAGCATGTACAGAGAAACAGAGGAGTCAAAGAGCAGAGTCTTTACAGGAAAAGTTTGAAGATCAGGGTGAATGGAGCAGAACGCAATTGGAGGAAAGTGCAGGGGATGAGAATGGGAAAGGCACAACAGGTCCTCGTATGTGGAACAAGAAAAAGGCCAAGAAACTGTACATAAAATGGAGTTCAGTGTGGGCCAAATGATAAACAGCATGTGAATGGATTAATGAATGGCCAAATGTCCAACTCTCAAAGAAATTCAAGGGAAGCTTTAAAAATAAAGCCAATAGGACTTCTAAAGTCAGAAATATTAACTCATCTGTTAACTACAGTTTTCAATTCAAGAGTCTATATTAATCACATGTGCACTTAACCACAGTAAAATACAAAAAGGTGACAAAAAAGGAAGAGAAGACAATCGTATTTATTAATTGGCTGGACCTTCAGCCAAAAACACAAATATAGAAGCTGAGCTCTCAGAATGAGGAAAAATCTAACACAGTCAACATTTTCAAGTGAGCCAGATAACACATGGCAATATTTCTATACTAATCCAAGAATTATGAAATGAACTTAATTCAAAGAATATGTGGCTCTGCCTGCCTCTCCATCTCACGACCTACTACTACCTGTCTCCCATTTCATGGCTAAGAAGACCTAAGCTACCCTACTCCATACTGTTTCACAAGTTCATGTTTTTATTAGTGCCACTACTCTTCCCACACACATATCACTCATTTAATAGATCCAAACCAGTCCGGCTGGTGTGGCTCAGTAGTTGAGCACCGACCCATGAACCAAGAGGCCCCCAGTTGATTCCCAGCCAGGACACATGCCTGGGTTGCAGGCTCCATCCCCAGTAGGGACATGCAGAAGGCAGCCAGTCGATGTTTCTCTCTCTCATCTATGTTTCCATCACTCCCTCTTCCTTCCTCTCTCTCTAAAAATCAATAGACATATTTTTTAAAAATAAAAAATAGATCCAAACTAGTCATCCTTCAATATCCACAGCAGATGTCACCGCCCCATTTCCCAATTTCCGCCAACCACTCTCCCATACCCCGGGTAAGTACTGTTCCTGGTGCTTGAAACGCCTTCTCCCACTATCTTGATGTCATCTTGCGTGACCTTTAAGTCTCTATTTAAATATCACCCCCTCTGAGAGGCCTGACTTACAATCTCCACAGAATCAGCCTTTACTACTTTCCTGAAGCTGACTTCTTGGTTTACCCTTTATTTTAATCCTATTACCATTTCTTTACATTTTATGTTTCCTCATATAGATTGTTTACTTCCTTGTGTGCAGGATCATCATGTCTTATTCCCACCTAGCTGGCATTTGATTGATACTTAATAAGTTTATATTGAATAAACATTTACTTACTGGCTGAACAAAGGATCAGGTACTTATTGTCTTTGAAGAAGAGTGAGGGGAATCTTGGTTGTTATAACTTGAAAGAAAAATTGCTTATAATTTTGGTTATAGGATTTACACAGATAATGTGAGGGAAATATTCTGCAAATATTTATCTGAGTACTTACCATCTATCCCCAAATCATCTATTCATATGACTGCCTGCCCCCCATTGGGCTGCCAGTTCAAAGTACACAAAGGCAGTCTCACCCACCTTCATTTCAAGAGCACCCATGTGCATGCTCTTAATTATAAACTGTGCCTGACTAACAGTGGATGCTCAATGAACATTTGCTGAGCCAAACCATTATACTAGCTTGTAAAAGTACTTTGTAAACTATAAAGCACTCAACAAATATTGTTCTGCTGCTGTTTACTGTTTCCTTTCAACCTTGTTCTCCATCACTCAGCTTTCATGTGCTCAAGGCAAACTGAACTATCAATGCTTCTTACAGCCAAAACCTATTTTCCACTTTTGTCTGAGTAGCTTACATTTGTCCCTACATTTATAAAGCTCTTTCTCTTATCTTTACTTATTCAAATAGTACCAATCCATGGCCTGGATCAAAAATATTACTTCCAGACAATACCCCGCGCTCTTTCTTTCTAACTTGTCAGGCACGATGGCTCCTGCAAAGATGGGTGGCAAGAAGAAGAAGGGCCGCTTCGCCCTCAACAAGGTGGTGACCAGGGAGTACACTAGCAACATCCACACGTGCATCCATGGTGTGGGTTTCAAGAAGCATGCCCCTCGGGCACTCAAGGAGATCTGGAAATTTGCCATGAAGGAGATGGGAACTCCAGACATGCGCATGAACACCAGGCTCAACAAAGCTATCTGGGCCAAAGGAATAAGGAATGTCCCATCTCGTATCAGGGTACATTTGTCCAGAAAATGTAATGAGGATGAAGATTCATCAAACCAGCTGTATACATTGGTCACCTATGTGCTTGTCACCACCTTCAAAACTCTACAGACCATTAATATGGACGAGAACTAATTCTAATGGTTGAATAAAGTTATACAACTACCTTGGAAAAAATATACATATATATCACTTCCAATAAAACATTCCTGGACAACCTTAACTGGAAGTAACAGCTCTTGTCTCTAAAACCTCAGAGCACTATGCTGTCTCTGTCTTGTGGCACCTATTACATCTAATTGCACTGTAGTTGTAAGAAGTGGGAAGCCCTATGCCTGTTATGTCATCATTTCTTTCAAAGCACACAGCATAGAAAAATAAACACTTTACTGATTCCACATATTCAAGGAATAGTCATCTAGTATGATTTAAGCACCTGGATAAGTGTTCCTCTCTTCAAGCCTTCTGAAACATCCTCCTTAGACATGTAATTTTCAAAGATGCTCTTTTTCTTCCCTCGTATGGACTTGTTCTTTGACTTTTTGTCACTTGGCGAAGCACCAACACCATGTGGGCCAACCACGGAGGACACACCTAGAAACATGAGGTCACGGTTCAATTACGGCATGTGTTACTGGCTTGATCCCCAGCGTGGGGCATGCAGGAGGCAGCCGATCAATGATCATCTCTCATCATTGATGTTTCTATCTCTCTCTCTCCCTCTCCCTTCTTCTCTGAAATCAATAAAAATATATTTTTCAAAAATATTTAAATAAATTTTTAAAAAGAAAATGTAATTCCCTGATAAAGATTTCAAATAGTCACAAGAAGGTAAGAATAGGTAAGAAAGCATGAATAAAATATATACAGATGAGATTTGAGTTTTAAAACAATACCACATATGCATGGAATATAATCTGAATAATGGATTCAGTATGCTTTCTGTTTACAGACACAAACTTTTTAAAAATAGGAATTACTAAAAGATTGCCATTTTTCAAGAGGAAATTAAATAGCTGTGCTCAATATATCAACAATTTAAGACAACAAGAAATCACAATTCTAGAACAAATAATGCAGGAGCATATTTAACAAGTCATCAAAAGAATTATAGGCCTCCTCAATCCTAAAACCCGCCCTGCACCTCCATTCCATTTGTATTTCAGATGTCTACTTGCTAGAGTAGACTCTATTTTCCTTTTGCTACCTCTGAGGGTCCCCAGGTTCAGCCTGCAGTCAGGATGACTCATTACTGGTTCCAAGGTTGCCTCTTCTCTCCAGATCCAGAGGGGCCTCCACTGCTCAGGCTCAGAGTTCTTCCTGCTTTGAGCAGCTCAGCTGTTACAAGCTGAAACCAAAGAGAAATGGGTGACTGAAGAGCAATTAACCTGTAGCCTCCTCTGTGCTCTTGGAAATTTAGTACTTGGATGGCAAAGGCACTGTGGTGCGCTTCCTGGGTCCTGGCGTCACTTTGTTCTGGGCAGTTAATCAAGCACACCATCTGTCCTGAGTTTCTTTTCAAGGCCTTCACCTCCACCGTTATCACTAGCTTGCTTATTTGGACCACTTCAACTAAGAACTTCCACAAATGGAACAATGAGGTAGAAGTTAAGGAGCTGTGCAGTTCTATCTAGCTTGTGAAATGCACAAGAGCAGGAGGGAAGACAGTTTTGAAAAAGTAAACTTAGTCAAGAGACGTAGCATTGACTAAGTTTAACCTTGGACAAAATGACGTTCCTCTATGAAACCAAGTAATCAATTCCTTAGAATTCATCAACAAAATCTAATTCACTGCCGCAAAACTATGCAGGGAACCCTAGATGGTTCACTAGCTTTCAAAAAAATAGAAATATTGTAGTTAAGCATCTATTTCCCTATTCTGATCTGCCATCACTTCAAACCAGTCATCTGACCAGAAGCTCAGGGAGCTGCTTCTAAGGAATAGAAATCAGCTGCCTGGATCAGCGCACTGGAATATGGGACCCTGCAGCTGGCCCCATGACCTTCCACCTGGATACTGAACATGTCATCACAATTGTCTACTTTCTATTCTCTGCTGGCCACCAGCCCAGGATTTAAGCCTATACTTGCAAATTTCCAAAATCCAGGTAAGCAGCCTTTATGCTTTCCCATAAAATGGATCAAGATGTCATTCTAAACACTAGCTTCCATTTCCTCTAAATTTCCCACTAACATCCTTTATCAAAATTATGGAATTTTTCTTTAAAATGAAATTAATATAACTCAGGAGAAGAGAAGCAACAGAGACAAAAGGTAATAGGCCATTTAGTCATACATGAAGAGATACAGAGATAATGTCAAAAAGTGCAAAAAGGGAGAGAAATAGCTTATCTTAGATAAAAAAATCTTCAAGCTGAAACCATCTCATCTCATGGTACACATAAACTAATTATTAAAATTCTGTGGCACACCAAAAAATACATTTTTGCCTATATGACAAAAATAGGTATAATTTTGATTCATTCACACCAGACAGCTATTGTTATATTGGCTGTTGTCATTTTTTTATTTGACAATTTAAGGGAAAAGGAGTCAGTGCCCCTGACTAAAATAGACAGGAAAATCTCTGTCTTAGATAAACAACAAAGTAGTGGGAAAGGCACATACAGGAGTCCAGACTGTCTAACGGTCTAATTCAGAAATGCATTCATCCAGTCATTCATTCAACAAACACTTCTGCAGGGTACTGTACTAGGAACAATAATGGATACAAACATTAATTTATAAAAATCATATTGAACTAACAATACAAGTTGGGAAGTGGTAGCATTAATTTTTTTTTAAATGTCTAAATGTACTTATGATGAGAGAGAAAGGATATCTGCAGGACAGTAAATCAAAGAGAGCTTCAGAAAATTTTTAAGGAATAACTGAGAATGTGAGAAAATCATACTGCTGGCAAAGGAAACAGGGGTGGGGAGAGAAAGAGAGAGAGGGAGGAATACAGGCAGGTTCTTGCAACATTAATTCCATTTGGATAGAGTCCAGTCTATATGAAGGAAAGCAGTGGTAAGGAAATTAAAACAAGTTGGAAGGTCTAGAAAACCAGCCCAGTTTTTCAGAAGTACTAGGGACTTTCTGAAGCATGAGTGAGCAGGAGAGAAGACAGATCAGAGTTATATTTCAGGAAAAATTAACCTGTGCCGGATTCATCTGCAGTTGAGAAAAACTGGCAGCAGCTGCACCTTAGGAAAGAACTAGAACAGAATGGGGAAAACGAATGCCTGAACTAGAGTTGTACAGGCAGACACTGAAATGAAGAGACTTTTAACATGATGTCACACAGAATAAAGTGGCATCATTTGGCAACCAGGCAGATCTGAATGAGAGCAAGGAAGTGGCACCTATGTGAAATTTCAGACAAGGAAACTGAGGAATGATAACATCACTAAGATAGAGAAGATGATGAATTCTACTTGGAGTATTATATAGCTCCATATGGAAATGCATACTCTATACATGGAAATACATACCTTTACCTATACCTCTACACCAAATACTTAGAAACTAGAGCATAGCTTAGAGAAATGAATTACCCAGCCATTTGCATAAAGATGGTACTCCAAAGTTTTCTAAAATAGATGAAATTGCTAAGAAAGAGTAAACTATACAGAAGAGGGGCTAGGACAAAATCTGGGTTAGAGCAACTTTTAGGAAATGGAAAGAAGAAAAAGTAAAAAATATAACAAAGAAGTTAATAAAGATATACAGGCAGACACTGAAATGAAATAACGAACTAACAAAATCAGATGTTACAAAAAAAAAAAAAAAAAAGGAAGAAAATAACTTCCAAAGAAAGGCTCATGTTTCACATAATCAAAAAAATCAACATAAAATAAAATAAAAATGGAGGAAATAGCTTAAAATACAAGCAAATAAAAACAAACAATCCGAATATATTTAAAATGAAAAACACAACATACTAAAGAGATGGGGAGAGAATTAACCCAAATAACTTTTGAACAGTTAAAAACAAAAAAGAAATAAAAATTAAACTCAAATTAATCGTTTTTTAAAGAGGTATGGCTTAGCAATTCTAAAACTACTTTCTGGATATTCTAAGAGTAAACAAATAAGTAAATATACTGTGGATAATTGGAGTCGGACTTGTGAATGTGAGAAAGAAATTACAAATGTAGGAAGTGTAAAAACTAGAATAAAGGCCTGTGGTTTTGAAATGAAGTTGGAGATATCATTGCCAGGGCTGACCAGCAGCCCCTGAACGACGGATGACCAGATTACTCAGACACAATTTGACTGTGAAAGAAGGGCTAAGGGGCTTGCCACAACACCTGGGCCTAATTTCCCTTTAAATTCCTGCCTACTTCTTCCCAGAGATCAAGGTCTAATGTTCCAGCATCAGGGAACCAAGGATTATCTATAATAATAAAATCGTAATATGCTAATTAGACAAGACAGCTGAACGACCTTCTGGACGTCATTTCCGATGTCCTTCCGGATGAAGCTGCAGCAGCAGGGGCTGAGGCAGAGGCAGTTAGGGGTAATCAGGCAGGCAGGCAGGCAGAGTGGTTAGGAGCCAGCGATCCCAGATTGCAAGAGGGATGTCCGACTGCAAGTTTAGGCCTAAATTAGTAGTCGGACATCCCCCAAGGGGTCCTGGGTTGCGAGAGGGTGCAGGCCAGGCTGAGGGACTCCCCTCCCCTCCTCCATGCACAAATTTTGTGCACCAGGCCACTAGTAAGTTATAATAGTCTGCAAAAGGCCCTTTAATTGTTTCTTGGTAACTGAGGCACCATTCGCCTTTAACAACTGCTTAAGGATTGTGGACAGAAGAGGTCACATGCTGACCTGACAAGCTCAGAGGAGGCCTGCATGGCAGTCTTGCAAACTCAGAAACCTAAATTAACTACAAAGGATGGTCTGAAATTAAACTTTAACTAAAAGCAGTTATGCTGGGCAGTTATGTCCTAGGCTGGTATCTTCACTGACAAGGTCAGCCTTTACCTTAACTGAGCCTATCTGTCTTTTTGCATCTATGATAACATACCCTTGAAGTATCTGGGTAACTTGTAACTTCCCGTTTTCTGGACCCCCTGGGGCACAACCAAATGTGCTGGGCGCCAGGACAGATACCACAAATTCCTTCACTATCATGTTAATTGTTCCTGCACCCACCTAAGCGTGGGGAGCTGATATAGGGTTAAGCCTCGGACTGACCTGTTGGTAAAGTCACAAACAATTCCCAGCTTAGAGGGCACAGTCCTCTTAGCATAATTAGGCTTGACCTTATGAGACTCTCTAGATCTTATCTGGGAGCTAATGGGCTGAGGGAAGTGCAGGAAGTGGCCAAAACAAGTGAAACTCACAAGAACCGTGTAACTATGGAAACCACTACCTTGTTTACCTCTCACTATAAAATAAAGGCTCAGCTTGCCTTGGGATCTTTCTCTGTGGCCTCAGCCAGGCACAGGAAGATCCACGGAGACTAAAGAGAGCTAGAGAGTTCTGAACGCTCCGTGTAAAACATTCTTCGCCGACTCCGTCCACACCTTTGGGAACCCCTGGACCACGGGGGCTGGACCCCAGCACCTAAGTATGTGTCTATCATTTTACTTTTTATCCAATCCCAGGGGTTTCCCTGCTTTGCTTTATCCCACCTTCTTAATCTATCACAATGAATTTCATGTAACCCACCTACGTCCCTCCTTTGATTGCAATGTATAAATACAGATGTAACCTGCCATTCTCCGGAGCATTATCTCAATTTGTTGAGGTTCTGCTTCCTGGCATATGTTGACAGACAGTCTGGCTCAAATAAACTCACAAAAATTCTTTACAGGCTTCAATGGTTTTTTTACATTAACAGCACTATTATATATTGTTGTTGTTCTACGGATAACTTCTGTCCCATTGTGAAACCTGAGCTGAAAAACAATTCCCTCGAACTTGGAAATCCCAAGGGAACCAAGAATTATAAATTATAACGATTTGTAACAGGCTCCTTAATTGTTCTTGTATAACTGAGGCACCATTAGCTTTTAATACTTTTTAAGTAACAGAGACATGTTACTCGGTGGATAGTTGCTGTCCTATTGTGAATCCTTAGCTGAAAAACAATTCCCTCGAACTTGGAAATTCCAAGCAGGCTCCAATGACTTACTGCACAGTTACTTTTGTTTCCTTCCTCTTCGTTTTCGAGGGTTCCGCCACGTCTACTTGCGTTCCTTGGTCCTCACACGGGCACCACCTTGCCGAGGCTGACCAGCAGCCCCTGAATGATGGATGAACAGATTACTCAAACACAGTTTGACTGTGAAAGAGAGGGCTAAGGGGCTTGCCCAGCTCTAGTGGCCAGAGCAGCCTCTAGTGCTTGCCTTGTTAGGCCTTTATTGGAATTTTTTATCTTTAGCTACAATCAATAGGGTGAGTAATCTTGGGAGGACACATGTGTTTACATTGTCCTCAAGGCAAGGGCATCCAGGGATTAAGCAGAAGGATTCCAGTAAACACTCAGGGGTCTGCACATACACAGACTTATTTGGAAAGGTCAAGGAATAATTAGGGGCACTGCCTTTGGCACTCCCCTAAGTAGGAATTCTGATAAACAGGGCAGGCGGGAAGAACCAAGATGGTGCCATAAGGTATAAACCTGTATGTGCTGCCCCCCACAACAACATTAAAACTACAACTATAAGACAAAACAGCTATCATCCAGAACCACGGGAAAGCTGGCCAAGTAGAAGTTCTACAACTAGAAGGAAAGAAAAAAGCGCATTGAGACCGGGTAGGAGGTGCAGAGGCACCAAGAACAGAGGTACGGAGGTGCGCGAACCGGGCTGCACCAGGGTGCGCGGTTTTTTTCAATCGGAAGGGGATACAAGCTCTCAAATGCACTGAACTCATTTACGGTGAGACTCTGGGGTCCCAGACTCCTACGGGGAGAAACTGGACTGTCTTGCAGTGGGTTGGAAAGCGACGGTGACTTTCTTGCAGAGCTGCTCGCAGGGATCATTGTTGCTGAGGGGGCGCGGGACTCAGGACACAGAGGTGTGGAGATGGCTGAAGACAGCCATTGCTGTTTGCTCCGCCCTGGTGATTCTCTGGGACCCCGCCCCACTCAACTTACATCCCCACCCAAGCTGTGCTCAGCAGAGCAAAGGAATCACCTGTGCTTCTGCAGCCTAACCTAACAAACTGCAGCTGAGTCACAGAGCTCCAAAACTTCCAAACCCCAAACAAAGAGGAGAAATCTGCTGATATCGCTGTAGCTCCTGCTGGGTGGACTCACACAGTGGTTGACTTAGAGATCCAGGAGCCAGGGTACCCCTGGTCAGATACCAGATTTCAACTACTCACATCCATAATGGACACACTCGAGAAGCAGACTCAGTGAACACAAAAGCCCCACTAGAGCAAGTTCTACCCCATAAGGGTATCTCCAGCACAGCAGTTCTTCCACTGTAGACACAGCGGGTCCTCGCAGTCAGCCAAAAATGCGGAGACAAAGAAACATGTCACAAATGAAAGAAATGGAGGAAAGCAAACTAATGGAGGACATAGAATTCAAAACCACAGTTATAAGGTTACTCAAGAAGCTTCTACAAACC
The DNA here is from genome assembly GCF_014108235.1 of Myotis myotis. Lineage (NCBI taxonomy): Eukaryota > Metazoa > Chordata > Mammalia > Chiroptera > Vespertilionidae > Myotis > Myotis myotis. Next base: position 31,522,736 of record NW_023416390.1, on the reverse strand, counting down.
TCCGAGGAACTTAGTGAGACCTTCGAGGATCTTAATGAGAATGCCAAAAAATGGAAAAGGACCAGTCAGAAATTAAACATACACTGACTAAAATTAAAAATAATATACAGAGATCCAACAGCAGACTAGAGGATCCCAAGAATCACGTCAAAGATTTGAAATACGAAGAAGCAAAAAACACCCATCCAGAAAAGCAAAACGAAAAAAGAATCCAAAAATATCAAGATCGTGTAAGGAGCCTGTGGGACAACTTCAAACGTACCAACATCCAAATTATCGGGGTGCCAGAAGAAGAGAAAGAGCAAGATACTGAAAGCCTATTAGAAGAAATCATGACAGAAAACTTCCCCTACCTGATGAAAGAAATAGACTTACAAGTCCAGGAAGCGAAGAGAACCCCAAATAAGAGGAATCCAAAGAGGACCACACCAAGACACATCATAATTAAAATGCCAAGGGTTAAAGACAAAGAGAGAATCTTAAAAACAGCAAGAGAAAAACAGTTAGTTACCTACAAGGGAGTACCCATACGACTGTCAGCTGATTTCTCAACAGAAACTTTGCAGGCCAGAAGGGAGTGGCAAGAAATATTCAAAGTGATGAATGCCAAGAACCTACAACCAAGATTACTCTACCCAGCAAAGCTATCATGTAGAATTGAAGGTCAGATAAAGAGCTTCACAGACAAGAAAAAGCTAAAGGAGTTCATCACCACCAAACCAGGATTATATGAAATGCTGAAGGATATTCTTTAAGAAGAGGAAGAAGAAGAAAAAGGTAAAGATAAAAATTATGAACAACAAAGTGACAACAAATAAATATCTATCAACAAGTGAACTAAAAATTAAGTCAGAATAAACTGGTGAATATAATAGAAGCAGGGGCATACATAGAAAGGGAGTGGACTGACAATTCTTGGGGGGAAGGAGGTGTGGGGGGTGCGGGAAGAGACTGGACAAAAATCTTACACCTATGGGTGAGTACAGTGGCAGGGGGTAAGGGCATGGGGTGGGGTGGGAACCAGGTGGAGGGGAGCTATGGGGGGAAAAAAGAAGAACATCTGGAATAATCTGAACTATAAAGATTTATTAATTTAAAAAAAAAAAAGGGCAGGTAGCCTTCCACACACTTCCCTTTTATCAGAATGTCCTCCTTACAACTTTCCAACCAAGACTCTTGTGCTCCCCAACATATCATTATAACTCAATAGTTTATCCTATCTAATAAAAGAGAAACATGGTAATTGGCATACGACCGCTACCCTTCCCATTGACTAATCAGGGTGATATGCAAATTAACTGCCAGCCAAGATGGCGGCTGGCAGCCAGGCAGCTTAAACTGAACATGAGGCTTGCTTGCTTCAGTGACGGAGGACAGCAACGTTCGCCGCCTGCCTTGCCGGCCTCTGAGCTTGCAGTTTAAGAAACATTGTAACATATAGAAGCTAAACAAAACCCCAGAAACCAGCTTTTAGCCGGCTGGGATCTCAGAGCTGGAGTTGATACAGAGTTTCGATTATAGAACTGAAACAAACCAAATACCTGCTTTCAGGAGCAGAGGCCTAAGAGCTGGAGCCTCAGAGCTAAAGCTGGCCCAGAATAAAAAGAAAAAAAAGAAGAAAAGGAGCGGTTGGGAGCTTCAGTCCCAGCCTGAAAAGAGCCCTCAGCCCCTCACCCAGACTGGCCAGGCACCCCAGTGGGGACCCCCACCCTGAAGGGTGTGTGACCAGCTGCAAACAGCCATCATCCCCTCATCCAGGCTGGTCAGGCACCCCAGTGGGGACCCCCACCCTGATCCAGGACACCCTTCAGGGCAAACCAGCCAGCCCCCACCCATGCACCAGCCCTCTATTCTATATAGTAAAAGGGTAATATGCCTCCCAGCACCGGGATCAGCGGAGCCGCGAGGCCTCCCGGCACCAGGATCAGCATGACAGGGGGCAGCGCCCAAACCCCCTGATCACCCTGCAGCTCTGTGTGTGACAGGGGGCAGGGCCACAACCTCCCTATCTGCCCTGCTCTGTTTGTGACAGGGGAAGGCGCCCCAACCCCCTGATCGGCCCTGCTCTGTGCCTGATGGGGGGAGCTCCCCAACCCCCTGATCGCCCTGCGGCTCTGTGTGTGACAGGGTGCGGCGCCCCAACTCCCCTATCGGCCCTACTCTGTGAGTGACGGGGGAGTTCCCCAACCCCCTGATCGGCCCTGCTCTGTGCGTGACAGGGGGGAGCTCCCCAACCCCCTGATCGGCCCTGCTCTGTGCGTGACAGGGGGGAGCTCCCCAACCCCCTGATTGACCCTGCTCTGTGCGTGACAGGGGGGCACTCCCCAACCCCCTGATCGACCCTGCTCTGTGCGTGACAGGAGGGAGTTCCCCAACCCCGATTGACCCTGCTCTGTGCGTGACAGGGGGGAGCTCCCCAACCCCCTGATCAGCCCTGCTCTGTGCATGACAGGGGGCAGCGCCCCAACCCCCTGATTGGCCCTGCTCTGTGCGTGACAGGGGGTGGCGCCCCAACCTCCCCATCGACCCTGCCTTGAGTGTGACAGGGGGCGGTGCCCCAACCCCCCATCGGCCCTACCCTGAGCATGACTGAGGGTGGCATTGCAACCTCCCGATCCGCCCTGCTCTGTGCATGACAGAGGGCGGCGCCCCAACTCCCCAATCGGCCCTGCTCTGAGCCCGACCAGGGGCTGCACCTAGGGATTAGGCCTGCCCTCGCCACCTGGGAGCAGGCCTAAGCCAGCAGGTCGTTATCTCCCAAGAGGTCCCAGACTGCGAGAGGGCACAGGCCGTGCTGAGGGACCCCTCTCCCCACCGAGTGCACAAATTTTTGTGCACCGGGCCTCTAGTCTATATATATAAAAGTATAATATGTAAATCGGCCAGACAGCGGTACAACTTGTCGGCTATGATGCGCACTTACCACCAGGGGGCAGACACTCAATACAGGAGCTGCCTCCAGCCTGCAGGCCCTGATTGCTGGATTGGGGCCTGCCTGCCAACCTCTTGGTCCCTCCCCATGGCCAGCAGGCTCTGATCACCCAATGGAGAACAGGGAACCAGGGGTGGGTATTGGCATGTCCACCAGCCCCGATCATCCTGCCAGTTGCCCCAACACACAGAGGGCGACTGCGGCTGCGGTGGCAGGGGACAGGGCCAGCTGCTGGCAGCCAGAGAAGATAGACCCTGATCGCAGGCCAGGCCTAGGGACCCTAACCGTGCATGAATTTTGTGCACCAGGCCACTAGTAATATATAAAGAGATACAGAGGAAATGTCAAAAAGTGCAAAAAGGGAGAGAAATAGATGGTCCATCCACAGAAATATAGATGTGTCTACACACACACACACACACACACACACACACACACATACACACAAATGTATACAAGTATGTATGTATATATTCTTATATTATCTAGCTCTGTCTAAGATGGTCTAGAATAAACAATATCTCAGTAGCAATGAACATATCTAGTACCCATTATCACTTTTTTAAAAAATATTTTTATTGATTTCAGAGAGGAAGGCAGAGGGAGAGAGAGAGAGAAAATCAATGATGAGAGAGAACCATTGATTGGCTGCCTCCTACATGCCCCACACTGGGGATCGAGCCCACAACCCAGGCATATGTCTTGACCCGGTAATGAACCATGAACTCTTGATCCATAGGTCAACGCTCAACCACTAAGCCACACCAGCCAGCCTACCCAGATCTCACTTTTTAAAAATATTTTTAATATGTTTTTATTGATTTTAAAGAGGAAGGAGGAAGAGATAGAAAATCGTCAGGCTGCCTCCTACAACCCCTCTCCTTCCCCTCTTCCCCCCACCAGGATCAAGCCCACAACCTAGGCATATGCCCTGACCAGGAATCGAACCAGCAACCTTTTGGTTCATGGGACAATACTTAATCCACTAAGCCACACCAGCCAGGCTTGTTCTCACTTTCTAAATACCATTCACTGCAAAAAGGATCCAGGGCTCCTTAGAAATATGGCCAATTCTGAGATTGGCTTGAGGAAAGTACAATATGAGCCTAGAGGGGGGTTGGCAAACTATAGCACACAGGCCAAACAAATCCAGACATTCACCTTTCTTTATAAATAAAGTTTTATTGGAACACAGCCACAGTCATTCATTTACAAATTGTCTATGGCTGCGTTCCTGCTGTGAGGGTGGAGTTAAGTAGTTGCCACAGAGACTATATGGCCCACAAAGCCAACAATATTTACTATCTGGCCACTTACAGAAAAAGTTTTCCAAGCCCTGGCCTAAAGTATCTTGTCATTCCAAAAAGTAAGGAAACACTCAAAAAGTGATGGAGACATGACACAAGTTCACAGGAGCCAGTTGAAAAGATTCCCCTAGCCAAATATATAATCATTTGAGGATTAAATATTTTTAATGATGACATCTTATATGTAAACCATTAAATAAGAACCCATGAGTTCATACTGAAAAAAACAAATAAGTAAATGGAAGGGGGAAGTTCTTCCTTACATCAGAATCCCAACTAATAATTGTAGAAAAAATTATGGAATTAGAATATTACCATTGGCAATCATCATCATAATTAATTCAGATTCATCAGTGGATGATTAAAACTAATGGGTAAAAGTTTTGAGGAGTAACAGAATATTAAATAGTCTCAAAATAGTCTATAAGATACTTATTAAATACAAAGAGGAAAAGCATATCTTGACGGTAGAGCAATCTGGAAGACTACCATAACCAAGTGATTAAAGTAGACACCTGTAATGGGACAAGTCAACATCACATGCCTCCTGATACATAATGAAAAACACGTCATTTGTGAAACATGAATTAAACCTGCTACAAAATAACTGCATAGCTCAGCCGGTATGGCTCAGTGGTTGAGTGTCGACCCATGAACCAGGAGGTCAGGGCACATGCCTGGGTTGAGGGATAGATCCCCAGTAGGGGAAGTGCAAGAGGCAGCCAGTAGATGTTTCTCTCTCATTACTGATGTTTCTAGTTCTCTTTCCCTCTCCCATTCTCTCTCTGAAATCAATATTTAAAAAAACATATTTACAAACTGGCCTATAATCTTCAAAAATGTTAAAACTGTTCCAGATTAAAGGAGACTAAAGACACATGACAACTCTATGCTACTTGTGATGCAGGATTTTTTTTAGAGAGAGAGGAAGGAATAGGGAGAGAGAAATAAACATCAATGTGAGAGAGAAACATCGATTGGTTACCTCCCCAAACGTACCCAGGAACTAAACCCGCAACTTGGGCATGTGCCCTGACCGGGAATCAAACCAGCAACCTTTTGATGCATGGAAAGAGGTTCAACCAACTTAGCCAGGATTTTCTTTGGATATAAAGAGCATGACTGAGGAACTTGAAGACATTTAAATAGAATATATAGATTACATCAATGCCATTACATCAGTGTTAATTTGCTGATTTCAATCATTTCTTTAGGTTTGAAATTATGTTTCCAACAAGAATCCAAATCTTTAATTATAAAATCATATCTGTTTATTGAGTTACATTTTTTTCTCATGCTAAAGAACATTCCCAACAATTGACAATATAACAATGAAAAACACCCCCTTAACAGCGAATACAAATGATGTACTAAATAAAAGTTCAAATAACCAGTTAAACGATATGTGGGCTACAAAATCACTTCATCCTGTTTCATATGGGCCAAAACAGATTTATTAGCTGCAAGCTCAAATAAAGTGATCTCAAATGAGAGTTATGTCAGTAAAAATACTGCCTCTCAACAGGTCAGAAGTGACTTTATTCACATTTTATAAAATATTTTGAGGATTTAAAAGATTAAATGTCCTGAAAGGGACAACAATCCAGCACTTTTTGCAAACACAGCTGTTGGTTAAAGCTCTTGGGATTCAGTTGTAGGGAGAGATAATGATTATAAAATATTAAGAAAATTTGGGAATCTTTTCTTATTAATCTAATAGCTGACTTGTTTCTAAACATGTGCTTCATTGCTACATTCTAGGACCTCTTCAGGCTCTCAGCAAAGAGCAATGAACACAACATGACCTTACAAAGTCCCTACTCCCATGGTATTGACCATCTAGGGGGTGGAGAAGACAAGCAACCACTACGGCAATAAAACAGACAGAAGAGATAGTGACAAATGGAATGGAGAAAGAGAGCACTGCTTCAGCTTTGGTGATTAGAAAAAGCCTCTATTGAGGAAAAAATACTGTAGCCAAGATCCAAATGATGAGAAGTCCACCACGTGAAGGTCTCCGGGTAGAGCCTTCTTAGGAGAGGGCATGACAAGCACAAAAAACAACAAATGAGAAACAACCTCAGCATGTTCAAAGTTTAAATAAATAAATAAACAAACAAGCAAGCCCTGGCCGGTTTGGCTCAGTGGATGGAGTGTCGGCATGTGGACTGAAGGGTCACGGGTTCGATTCTGGTCAGGGGCACATGCCCAGGTTGCAGGCTCAATTCCCAGTGGGGGACATGCGGGAGGCAGCCGATCAATGATTCTCTCTCATCGTTGATGTTTCTATATCTCTCTCTCCCTCTCCCTTCCTCTCTGAAATAAATAAAAATATATTTTTTAAAAAATAAAATAAATAAATAAAAGAGGCCTCAGTAATACTCTCAGTATAGTAGGTTATACCAAAGAACTGTCAATTTTGTATCAGGTATGGTAATGACATTATGACTGTAGATAACAATTTTCAAATTGTAAAGCATGTATATGTGTATGTGAAATTCCAATAAATGATGTCAGGGATTTCTTTAAAATATTTCAGCAAAGGAAAGAGAAATAAAAAGGCAAATATGGAAAAATTCTTGAATTTGGGAAATTATATTGAAACTTTCATAATAATTTTTAAAAACTCCACAGAACAAAAACTTCATGTTAAAACTGGCAATATCTCATAACTTCTTTCTCTTACTTTCACACCCCAGCTCAACTCTTACTATACCAGTCTTCTGATTATCTCATTTGAGGAGATAAAATGAAAGCTTTAAGGATAGGTACACATTGGTCCTGGCCTATGGTTAGAGCATCGACCCAAGGACCAAAGGGTCACAAGTTCGAGTCCAGGTCAAGGGCACATACTTTTGTTGCAGGTTTGATCCCTGGCCCTGGTCAGGATGGATGTGGGAGTCAACCAATAAATGTGTCTCTCTCACATCGATGTTTCTCTCTCTCCCTCTCCCTTTCACTCTCTCTAAAAATCAATGGGAAAAAATATCCTCGAGAGAGGACTAACAAAAAAACAAACAAATAAAAAAAAAGAATAGGTACACACTGGATAGGTCCTACACTCTATGACTGAATCCAGTTTCTATGACAGACAGAGCTAATCTGCCAAAGGCAGGGTTGGAACCCAGAGAGAATTAAAATAAGAGATTATAAAATAAATAGCCACCTATTTATAAAAAGTCATGCTTTCTGACAAAATGGGAATCGCCTGGGTAAGAACTATCTTCCCAGAGATTAAAAAACCCAATACGCTTCTTCCCACTCCATTCCATAGAGACTCTTTTGGTAAAGATCTTCTGATTGTGAAATCCCACTATCAATTTTCAGTCTTGGTCTTACTTGACCTTACTGTAGCCCTTGACACAGCTGAACATTTCCCCTCTCCTGGAGCCTCTCTACTTGCTTGGCAAATGTGATAGCAGAGCAAAATATGACCATACTCCTTTCTTTTAAGGACAAGTGTCACATCTACAGCCTCTTCTGAGAGACAGCAAGCAACTTTTGTCCCAGGTGATCAGTTCTGAAAGATTCTGAAGTAACCAGGAGCAGGTCCCTAACCCAACAATCTGTGATCTCAAGCATGGTGTGGAAGAAAATTCTGTTTCTGATCATTTAGTGGAGTCAATATTCTGAAAAACTTACTGATATCAAATTACTACAACTATTGAACAAAATATTACCAACTTCTTGACAGCATAGTGGAGAGCTCAAAAGAGAAAATAAAATCCCCAATATCATGAGCTAGAACCCAGAATATGTAGAAGCTGAGGTTACAGAGACTGGTGCACATCTTGGTGTCATTGCCAACAGGCTTATAGTCTAAAGCTATGAGGGGGACAGAAAATAAGGCTCTGACTACATGAGACATGATCCCCCTGCAAAAAAACAAGACCCATAAAGGGCAACCAACTCGGTGAAACAGCGGGCTAGGGAAAAAATGCACTGACTGGTGAAGAAAACAATCAAAAAATGTGTTTGTTTTGATCCAGGCTGCTCTTGGGGGCAGCACAGTCATGCAACCCCAAATACATACACTAACTTCAAATGATCCTAGGTTGGTAATGCCCCAGGGTGCTGGCTGAATTTAAAAAATCCTCTCAGAACTATCCAATTCAGAATATTCCTATAGTCAAATGTCTGATAAATATTTACAAAACACATGAGGAAGAGAGCCTTAGGAACAGAGACATCATGATTGAGAGTCAGAAAAAAAAACCCAGCAAAATGTGGTACGAAATAGCTTCAGGTCATAAAACAATAAATAAACTATTTTAAAACCATAATGTGTATAAAGAAAAAAAGCAAGTGAAAAAGCTTCCTAAAAGGCAAAATTTAAAGCATTAAACAGAACTGCTAGAAGTAAAAAGTAACTAATGTTGGTAACTTTACAGGTAAATGTACTGGACTAACTTTCTCCTGAAGTTTTTAAAATTATGTTACATGGTTAAAAGGAAAAGTACTATATTGTCTGATATTGTTCTCAATTTACATAAAGGAGATATTTTAAGACAATTAATTATAAAGTAAGGAGGATACAGGGGCCTAAATGGTGGTAAGGTTCCTACATTTCACCTAAAGTGGTAAGATGTTGATACTGGTAGACTATGACATAGGAAAAATGTCAATTCACCCCAAACGGATCTTTAAATTTAATACTATTCCTATCAGAATCCCCAGATTGCCCTAGCCGGTTTGGCTCAGTGGATAGAGCATCGGCCTGCGGACTGAAGGGTCCCGGGTACGATTCCGGTCAAGGGCACATGCCTGGGTTGTGGGCTCGGCCCCCAGTGGGGGACGTACAGGAGGCAGCCAATCAATAATTCCCTCTCATCATTGATGTTTCTATCTTTCTCTCCCTCTCCTTTCCCTTCTGAAATTAATAAAAAATATTTTTAAAAAGAATTCCCAGATTTCTTATAGTTATAGACAAGCTTATCTTAAAATTTATATGGAAATGTAAAGGAACTAGAATAACTAAAATAATGAAAAAAAATTAAGGAGGAAACGTAGTACCTGATTTTAAGCTACGTATCAATAGAAATCAAGATAATGTGGTACTTTCAGTAGGATAGACACTAGACCAATGAATGGAACAACATAGAGAACCTAGAAATAGATCCATACAAACATGCTCAACTGATTTTTGACAGAGGTGCAAAAGGAGGGAAAATAGTCTTTGAACAAATGGCGCTGGAACAATTGGACATCAAACGACCAAAAAATAAACCTGGACCTAAACCTCTTATCTTATACCAAAATTAATTCAAAATGAAAACTAGGCCAAACACACAACTAAAAAACTTTTAGAAGAAAACATAAGAGAAAAAGTTTTTGACCTAGGATTAGGTAAAAATAGTTCTTGTCATGACACCAAAAGCACCATTCATAAAGAAAAAAAATTGGGTAAATTATTTTTCTTTATATTTCTAGGACCTGGTCATTGACATAGATGAATAAAAATTTAAGAAATTCTTATTCAACTTATTCAACATTAGATCTCTTCTCATAAGACCAAAAAGAGTAGTTAGAATTTAAGTTCTCTGTTTTATCCTTAAGTAGTAAGGACTTATGTATAATTACTTCACTTTAATGACATTGGCTTAACACCATTTACCTACAACCTATCATTTTATTTTATTTAAAACAAACAAAAAACCTTTTTTGCCTGACTGGCATGGCTCAATGGTTGAGCATCAACTTGTGAACCAGGAGATCATGGTTCAATTCCCGGTCAGGACACATGCCTGGATGGCGGGCTCAATCCCAATGGGGGCATGCAAGAGGCAGCCAATCAATGATTCTCTCCCATCACTGATGTTTTTCTCTCTCTCCCTCTCCCGTCCTCTCTGATATCAATAAAAATATATTTTTTAAAATCCTTTATTGCCCCTAATTCCTCTGTTCCCACCTAATTAAATCTCCAACTTCATGAAGACAACCAGCCCAGTCCCATCCATTCCTCCTTTCTCTGAACACATGTCAAGTGGACAGAAAGCTCAGCAATGCTTATTCCCTCTCACACAGTCCCCCTCACCTTGGTGCCCACTCCATCCCTCTGGGTTAGAAGGAATGGCTGGTGCGGCCCTACCTGTTCCTCACCCAGATCCCTTTGACATGTAGTTCTGGCTGCCCTGCATCACCCCCACGCCTGCTCTGGGCACCCTCCCTGGTGCATCCACCTGTGTGATAATTGATATGGAGGGGAAGATGTTGGAAGGCTCGGGAATAAGCCCTTGAAGGAACAACCAAGACAAAGGAAAGAGGCCAGGCTGCCTTGGGGTTGTGACAAGACTGACTAGATGCCCGATGACAGCTTAGAGTTCTTTTTTTTTTTTTAATTAAATCTTTATTGTTCAGATTATTACATTTGTTCCTCTTTTTTCCCCCCATAACTCCCCTCCTCCCAGTTCCTGCCCCACCCTCCGCCCTCACTCCCCACCCACTGTCCTCATCCATAGGTGCACGATTTTTGTCCAGTCTCTTCCCGCATCTCCCACACCCCTTTCCCCCCCAAGAATAGTCAGTCCATTCCCTTTCTATGTCCCTGATTCTATTATGATCACCAGATTTATTCACTTGATTCTTAGATTCACTTGTTGATAGATGCATGTTTGTTGTTCATAATTTGTATCTTTACCTTTTTCTTCTTCCTCCTCTTCTTAAAGGATACCTTTCAGCATTTCATATAATCCTGGTTTGGTGGTGATGAACTCCTTTAGCTTTTCCTTATCTGTGAAGCTCTTTATCTGACCTTCAATTCTGAATGATAGCTTTGCTGGATAAAGTAATCTTGGTTGTAGGTTCTTGGTATTCATCACTTTGAATATTTCTTGCCATTCCCTTCTGGCCTGCAAAGTTTCTGTTGAGAAATCAGCTGACAGTCGTATGGGTATTCCCTTGTAGGTAACTGAGTTTCTTTCTCTTGCTGCTCTTAAGATTCTCTCTTTGTCTTTTGCTCTTGGCATTTTAATGATAATGTGTCTTGGTGTGGTCCTCTTTGGATTCCTTTTGTTTGGGGTTCTCTGCGCTTCCTGGACTTGTAAGTCTATTTCTTTCACCAGGTGGGGGAAGTTTTCTGTCATTATTTCTTCAAATAGGTTTTCAATATCTTGCTCTCTCTCATCTTCTGGCACCCCTATAATTCTGATGTTGGTACGCTTGAAGCTGTCCCAGAGGCTCCTTACACTATCTTCGTATTTTCGGATTCTTTTTTCATTTTGCTTTTCCGGTTGGGTGTTTTTTGCTTCTTCGCTTTTCGAATCTTTGACTTGATTCTTGCGCTCCTCTGGTCTGCTGTTGGGTGTCTGTATAATATTCTTTATTTCAGTCAGTTTATGCTTAATTTCTAGTTGGATCTTTATCACAACATCGAGGGTCTCATTAGATTTCTTGTAGATCTCATTAAGTTTATTGGCAGTTTCTAGAAACTTATTGAAAGACCTTAAAAGTGTGGTTTTTGAGCTCTATATCCTCCATTTCTGTCATGTTTCTTTGTCTCCGCATTTTTTATGCTTTCTTGGTGCACCCCCTTGTGGTCTTTGTGCGCAGTCTTGTTGTAGTTAAGCCTTGGTTGTTGTAGGTAATACTGGCAGGGATTTGACCTCCAGGTCAACTGGCTATGAGAATCAGCTGTGTCTGCAGTGGGAGAACTTCTGTGCTGGATCTCTAGGGCAGTGCTAATCTAGCCTTTGCCTGAGGCTATCCGGCAAATGCCTCAGTGCAGGGATTGGGCGGGGTGGGTCCCAGGGGATCTACAGGGCGGGTGGAGCAAGCAGTTATGGCTGCTCTCAGTTCCGTCCCTAGGGGCTCTGCCTCACAGAGTCCCAGCAACCGCTGCAAACCTCAGAGAGAAAGCTGCCTTCGAGTTCCGACCGAAGCCAGACAGTCCCGCTTCTCCCGTTTGAGTCTGGGTCCCCAGAGACTCGCCCGGATCTGGAGCTCAGAGTCTGAAGCTCCCTCCGGATTGAAAACAACATCTGCGCCCTCTGCCGCCAGCCCGCTCTCCGCACCTGAGTATTTCACTTCAGCACTGCGCCTCCTCTGAGTCTGGGTATGATATTCTCTTTCCTCCTAGTTGTAGAATTTCCACTCAGCCAGCCTTCCTGTGGTTCTGGATGATGTCCGTTCTGTCTTTTAGGTGTAATTTGAATTGGTTGTTCGAGGCAGCAATCTCTGGCATTAACCTATGCCGCCATCTTGGTTTCTCTCGACAGCTTAAGAGTTCTTGAAGGCCCTGGCAGGTGGACATCAAGAAGTCAACACAGCCTGGCTGCGTGGCTCAGTGGCTGAGCGTCGACCTATAAACCAGGAGGTCACCGTTCAATTCAAGGTCAGGGCATATGCCTGGGTTGCGGGTTTGAACCCGTGTGGAAATTGCAAGAGGCAGCCGATCAAGGACTCTCTTTTCTCATTGATGTTTCTATCTCTCTGTTCCTCTCCCTTCCTCTCTGAAATCAATAAAAATATATTTTTTTAAAAAAGTCAACACAGCCCGGCAGTGTGGCTCAGTGGTTGACCAGAGACCCATGAACCAAGAAGTCACCAGTTCAATTCCTGGTTAGGGCACATCCCTGGGTTGTAGCCTCAATCCCCAATAAGGAGCATGCAGGAAGCAGCCAATTGATATTTCTCTCTCATTGATGTTTCTCTCTCTCATTCCTCTCCCTTCCTCTCTCTCTAAAAATCAATAAAAACATATTCTTTAAAAACCTATATTGTTGAGAATATTACAGATGTATCCCTTTTTATTTGCCCATTGCTTCCTTCTACCAGGTTCCCACCATGTCCCAGGCCTTCACCACCCTATTGTCTGTGTACATAGGTAATACATACATACATATAATTTCTTTCATCTCTTCCTACCCTCTCCCCCTTCCCTCTGAGATTTGTCAATCTGTTCCATGTTTCCATGCCTCTGGCTCTATTTTAGTCATAAGTTTATTTCATTAGATTCCTTGTTCATTTATTTTGATTTTTAGATACAATTGTTAATAGATTTGCATTTATTGCCATTTTACTGTTCATATTTTATAACTTTTATTTCTTCTTAAAGAAGACCCTTTAACATTTCATGTAATACTGGTTTGGTGGTGATGAACTCCTTTAGCTTGTCGTTGTGTGGAAAGCTCTTTATCTGATCTTCAATTCTAAATGATAGCTTTTCTGGGTAGAGTAATCTTGGTTGTAGGTCCTTGCTTTTCATCACTTTAAATATTTCTTGCCACCCCCTTCTGGCCTGCAAAATTTCTGTTGAGCAATCAGCTGACAGTCATATAGGTACTTCCTTGTAGGTAACTTGCTGCTTTTAAGATTCTATCTTTGTCTTTAACCTTTAGCATTTTAATTATGATGTGTCTTGGTGGGCCTCTTTGGATTCATCTTGTTTGGGACTCTCTGTACTTCCTGAACTTGTATGTCTATTTCTTTCACCAGGTTTTCAATTTCTTGCTCCCTCTCTTCTGCTTCTGGTAACCCCATGATGCGAATGTCGGTATGCCTGAAGTTGTCCCAGAGGTTCCTTACACTATCTTCACATTTTTCTTTTTACTATTCTGATTGGGTGAGGTTTTTTTCCTTCCTTATATTCCAAATTCTTGATTTGATTCTCTACGTCCTCTATTGTTGATACCCTGTATATTACTCTTTATTTCAGTTAGTGTATACTTCATTTCTGACATCTTTTACCTTGATGTTCTAATTTTCTTAAAATTCTAAGTTTCTTGAAGTTCTCATTAAGTTCCTCGAGCATTTTTATAACCATTGTTTTGAACTCTGTACCCAGTAGTTTTCTTCCTTCCATTTCATTCAGTTCTTTTTCTGGAGATTTCTCCTGTTCTTTCATTTGTAACATGTTTCTTTGGCTCTGCATTTTGGCTGCTTCCCTGTGTTTGTTTCTATGTATTAGGTAGAGCTGCTATGTCTTCCAGACTTGGTAGAGTGGCCTTGTGTAGTAGGTGTCCTGTAGGATCCAGTGGCTCAGCCTCCCCAGTCACCTGAGCTGGACACTTTAGGTGTGCCCCTGTGTGAGCTGTGTGCACTGTCTTATTGTAAGAGCCTTGATTTATGTTGGCGTCACTGGGAGGGATTGACCCCCAGGTCAATCAGTTGCAAGGATCAGCTACAACTATAGCTGAAGAGCTTCTATGTAGGAGTTGACCCTATGGAGCAGGACTTACTTCAGTGGGGCTCTCGTGCTCACCGAGTCCACCCCTTTAATGTGTCACTCATGGAAGTGGTAGGCTTCTAATCCAGCGTGGTCAAAATTGAGCACCAGGTGCACTGGCTCTGAGTCCTCCCAGAAGGTGCAAAGTCAGCCTCTGCCTGTGCCCTGCCCGGGGCCACCCAGCGTGAGCTACAACGCAATATGCAGCTGGCTGAGACTTGTGTTGAGCTTGGAGGTGTCCAGGAGAGGCCAAGCTGTGAACAGGGTGGGCTACCACTAGTGCCAAGTCTGGGGCCACTTATCGAGAGGTATGGGGAAAGCTGATGCCAGCTGTTGCCGATTTGAGAGCTTTTAGAAAAGTTCAAAGCATGAGGCAAGAGAGGCCAGTTGTACGGACAGAAACACTGGAAATGGTTTGGATGAGCCTGCAAGTAGGGAGTGGTGGGGTCTCAAGGAATCAACAGGGGAGAGTGAAAAGTGTGAGACAGGTTGATGGGGATTCAGATATGGCACAGTCTTTCAGCTCCGTGGTAGGGAGGGCTCAGCAACGGGAACAATGGCCTCTGCCAGCACCTCTGTCTGGGAGAAAGCGGCCCTCCCAGCTCTTGCCCTGATTCCAGACAAGTTAGTTCCTCCCCAGATGGTCCAGGTTCCTTTCCAGCTGCTGCCCCAGCACTGGAGCTCAGAGGGATTAAGTCCAAGTCTGTCTGTGCATGGCCCTTTAAGAGGAACTACCTGAGACTCCCACAGCTTCTATGTCACTGAGCCACAATCCCTGCTGGTTTTTACAGCTAGAAGTTGTGGGGGCTTCTCTTCTTGGCACTGGAATACTAGGCTAGGGGCCTGATGTGGGGCAGGGACCCCTTGCTCCTCCATATCCCTCCCACTTTTAAACCACCACATGTGGATGTAGGACCAGCCAGTTCCATGACTCTACCCCACATCTCTGCCCCTCCTGCCAGTCTTGATGTGCTTCTTCTTTAATTCCCTAGTTGTAGGACTTCCATTCAACTACATTTCAGGTGGTTCTGAATGTTGGTTGTTCTGTATTTTAGTTGTAAATTTTGATGTGGTTGTGGGAGTCAGTGAATACCACGTTTATCTATGCCGTCATCTTGACCAGAATGTCCAACCTATCATTTTAGGATCTCTATGAAAATCTCCATTAAATTAAACTTAAGTGTTTCAAACCTCAGGGCTAATTCTGGGACTGCTGATATCAATCCAGGATTACTGATAAGGAAAAAAAGGTCATCTCATGTACTAGAACAAGGCTGACATCATGTCATCTTGAACTCTAGCTCCCAAAAGCTTCTCTAACTTGTAAAGTTTTATAATGCTAAGTAAAATTTAGGTTTATATAGTTTTAATCTAAGTTTTAAAATTATACTACCAAATATACTAGTAATTAAGAGACTTAGATTATGAAATATTTTATTCACTTCTGCAATCCCCAAACCTTGCAAAATGCTTGCTAAATAATAGCTCAATGAAGTTTGTAGAAAATTCCACCACTTCCCAAGGAAAAGTGAAGTGCTGAATTTGAGACTGAAATGATGAAACATTAAAATTTTGTTACCTCAACCCATCTGCCACAATCAATCAGATCCTATCATTTTCACTCTACACTCTAGACAACATGTGACAGTCTCTGTCATTGTAGTATTTGTCCATACTGTCTCTATCCTAAACTAGTAGCTAATAGCTTCTCCTGCTTCAAGCCCATCCTTCTTCATATTTAGCACTTGAGGACTCATAAGAACTTTAATATTATAACTTGTGGCCCAACATTGTACATTTTTCAGTTTAAACTCTAAAGCTAGGTACAAGGTATGGCTTTCCTCTTTTGAGCTCTGAAACTGCCTGTAGATTAAACAGCTCCCCTGGGTTGACTGTGTGCTGTTTGATAAATTGTACCACATACACTGGAATTGCTTGACCAAAACCTTTGTTCTGTGAGTCTGAACAGAAACTAGGACACTAATAAATGCTTAATCATATGTTACCCATTGTTCTGACTATAACCCATCACTCCATTCTTTTAATACTATTTCTGTTAAAAGTGTTTTTTTTATAGCCCAGGCAGTGGTTGAGCATCGACCTATGAACCAGGAGGTCATGGTTCAATTGTGGGTCAAGGCAAATGCCTAGGTTGCAGGCTCAATCCCTAGTGTGAGGGGGTATAGGAGGTAGCTGATCAATGATTCTCTATCATCATTGATGTTTCTGTCTCTCTCGCCTTCTCTCTTCCTCTCTGAAAGCTATATATATATGTGTGTGTTTTTGTAAAACATGAATTTTTAACTAACATGTAATCCGGAGATTAACAGGATATTTGTGTAAGAATCCAGGAACTAACTTCAAAGGAAGCTGATTCCAGAACTGGACATTCTGATACCAGAAGACTTGTTGACTTTCAAGCATAAAAAGCAGACCTCCACTCGACCAGTTTCACGATAATCATCAGAATAGACTGTACTAACACACAGAGAACTTTCAAATGCCCTTCCCCTAATTTCTTTGTTGTGCTTTCCCTCTACCTCCTAATAAAAATCCCTGCCTGCACTGAGATGTTAAGATGGTCTTTAGGATAGGAGTCCACATCTTCTCAGGCTGCCAGCACTTGAATAAACTATCTTTCCTTACATCAACACCTGTCTCTCAAAGCAGCCAGCAGCCAAACCTGAGATTGGTATCATTACCATTGAAAGTTCAGTTGCCCTCACCAATCAGAAAATATATTATGTAAGTTTATTTATTTCCTTAGTGTTGATGTAAGAAATGCCCAAATCTGTAGATAATTTTTATAAGAGTTTATTCAAGTCCCTGTATCACCCCTATCCTCCCAGTACAGAAGTCTGAATGGGTTGGCAATTTGATCAAGACCTTTGAGCTATCAATTGCGTAGTTATACCCTGGTACCCTGCAGTTCCTGATCCCCATACCCTACTGTCCAAAATCCCTCCTGAAACTTGTTTTTTCTCTGTCATATACCTCTCCAGTGCCTTTTTTTCAGTATTCCAGTTGATTCAGAAAGTCAGTATTCATTTGCTTTCACTTGGAAAAATCAACAATATACCTGGACTACCTTACCAGCAGGGGTATACTGAAAACCTTACTTATTTTTCTCAAATTGTTAAGGCATATCTCACAGATATTGTATTTCCCTATAATCTACCTTACTTCAATATATAGATGATCTACTTCTCTGCTTCTCCTCAGAATAGGTCTAACAGTCTCCATTTATTACACATGCTAGTTCTAAAAGGACATAAGGTCATTGAGGAGAAGCTTCAATTCTGCCAGACTTCCATAAAATTTTTAGGGCATTTCCTTACCCCAGGAGCCTAAGCCTTGACCCTTCCCAGATACAGAGTATATTAGCTTTCCCTGAACCCAAAACTAAAAGATAACTTCAAGGATTCTTAGGACTTGCAGGACTAGTATAATTGGCTCCCCAATTTTTCCTTACTCTCCCAACCCTTATATGTGCTTTTGAAAAAATATTTATTTTATTGATTTTTTACAGAGAGGAAGGGTGAGGGATAGAGAGTTAGAAACATCGATGAGAGAGAAAAATCGATCAGCTGTTTCCTGCACACCCCCTACTAAGGATGTGCCTGCAACCAAGGTATATGCCCTTTACCAGAATAGAACCTGGGACCCTTCAGTCCACAGGCCGAAGCTCTATCCACTGAGCCAAACTGGTTAGGGCTATATGTGCTTTTGAAAGCCTCTTCTCCAGACCCCCTACAATGGAACAGGGCTGAACAACATATTACTAATTTAAAGAACTGACACAGGCACCAATCCTAGGACATCCAAATTATAATCTTCTCTTTTCATTAATAAAAGGAAAGGAAATGCATTAGGTGTGCTTACGCAGCCCCACAGGTGGAGGAACCCGTCGTATAGGGTACTATAGCCAATAGTTAGACCCCTGAGCCCAGAGCCTGCCACCTTGTCTTAAGGTAACAGCCGCAACTTTAACTCTTATAATCTTGAATAAGTATATATTCCCTTATGTTTTAACTATCAATTTTGCTTAAAGTCCTCTATCTTCTGCCACTTTTAACTCCTTGCATCCTAGTAATCCAACCTTTACAGACTTCAGCCACCGGGGCTAAAACTTCTATTGAACTTTGGTCTCATTTCCCTCCACCATAGGACAAGAAAAACCCAGAGCAGGAAGCCCAAACCCCTCTGGTAATGACAGTAAGACTCAAAAAAAAAGAGAGAGAGAAACCAGATTCATCAACACCATCTCACTTTGCAAAATTTTATGGAAAGGGGGAAATTATAAGGACTTTACTATCATGATTTGAAAGGACAGAACAGGACTGATAGCTGCATCCCTAACCCCTCTTCCAAGAAAAAGCCGCAGAATGTATCCGTTACTCAGCCTGCCCTTATCTCGGCCAATGGGAAAGTGGGGGAAACTAGCCCAAGGCCAAAAGTATGCTAGCCACCCCCCTGTCTTTGTGTAACCAGACCCTAGCTGCACCCTGCCCTTGCGTCACTAGCCCCCCCCCCAGCCCTCACTCAACCAACTGGATCGGCCAAATCAGTGGTCAGAGTGTGCCCCCCACCCCCACCCCAAGCCCTATAAATTCTTTGTTCTCTTGGAACTCCGGGCGCGCGCGCTCTCTCTCTCTCTCTCTCTCTCTCTCTCTCTCTCTCTCTCTCTCTCTCTCTCTCTCTCTCTCCCTATCTCTGCGTCGGTAGGGGAGGCAGAGGGACCAAGCCCCGGGCTTGAATAAAGACTCTATGCTTTTGCATCGGACTCGGTGCTCCCTAGTGATGTCCTTTGGGGGTTCTTGAAATCTGGGCATAACAGATTTATTGCCCGACATTTGGACATTTTGTATTTTAAACTAAAATATACAAAAGCTATGTACAAGGCACGACTTCACTCTTTTGAGCTCTAAACTGTCTGCATGGTAAATAGCCTCCCTGCATTGATTGTGTGGTTGATAAGCAACACCCCCTATATTGGAACTGCTCTACCAAAGCCTTTGCTCTGTGAGCCACAACCAAAACAAGGACGTTGATAAATGCTTAATCATATGTTACCCATTTTTCTTACCATTGAAAATATAGTTTCCCCCCACTAATCAGAAAATGATATAAGTTTATAAACTAACAATCCTCTTTAATGATCAGCTCTCTGCAACTTATGCCTTTCAAACACCCTGTTCTCCACCCCCCACCTCAGAACATGTCTTCAGTTCATACTAATGGCTACATCCTCTGATTTACAAATCATAAGTGAATAAAACTCTTATTTTCTTCTGGAATTTCTGTTAATACCCTAATCCCACAGCCAGTTTACCCTTCCTAATGTGTGGCTTTGATTATGTCATCACCCTACTTGAATCTCATGCCACTGCCTCAGAAGGGCCTTCAGCATCTGCTAACATTACTTGCTATCTTTGTGTCACTTCACACATCCTTTCATGTCTTATCATTTTTACTGAACCATTCACTTATTCAGTCATTTAACAAAAATGTATTGAGCTCCTACACTGAACCAGGTACTATGCTTGGCCCTAAGGAATACAATGGGGGGGAGGAGGGGGTAAGAAAAAGAAACTCAAGAAGCTTCCTCTCGTGAAGCTTATGGTCTAGGGTAGAAAAAAGAAGTTCATCAAACAATTATACAAATTGATGTGTAATTTCAAACTGAAACTTATACTCTAGAGAGGGAGGGTATATGATACACTCAAGGAATGTAGCTACAGCTTAGAGCAGTGGTTCTCAACCTTCCTAATGCCGCGACCCTTTAATACAGTTCCTCATATTGTGGTGACCCCCAATTTCATTGTTACAAATGGAACATAATTAAAGCATAGTGATTAATCACAAAAACAATATGTAATTATATATGTGTTTTCCAATGGTCTTAGGCGACCCCTGTGAAAGGGTCATTTGACCACCCAAAGGGGTCGCGACCAACTGGTTGAGAACCGCTGGCTTAGAGAACAAAGAGCAAATAGGGTAGGATTTAGACAGGAGGGAAAGCAGGGGTCATACCATGCTGGAACTTGCAGGGAAGACTAAGAATTTGGGGTGTGTTTTTTAATCTTACAAGCAATCGGGAGGTACTGGAGTATTTCAATCAAGAGGGTAACATGACCAGATTTAAATTCTAAGATTTTCTAGCTTCAGGGGAGAAAATGCATAGGAGACAGGGGGACAAGAATGAATGGGGCCCCCAGTCAGGAGAGTATTTGAGCAGTCCATGTAAAAATGACAGTATTACTAAGATCAAGAAATGTTAATCAAGAAATATTTAGGAACCCAAATTAACAAAACCTGGTGAGGAGTTGGACATTAAGGGTGAGGGGAAAAGAATGATCAAGTATAACTTTCTGGCGTATATACTTGGATGGACGATGGTAACATTCACTGGGACAGGATTATTGGATTACAGTAGGATACAGATCATTAGCCCAGTACTGGACATGCTGAGTATGAGGTAATTTTGCAACACCAACAAATTATATCAAGCAGGCAGCTGATATACAATCTAGAGCTCTGAGAACATCTGGGCTAAGGTCAAATTTGAAGTCACAGGAGAACAAACAGTAACTGAAGTCCTGAATACAGATGACATCAGCCTAGGAGAGTGTAGGGAGAGTGAATGGAGAGGGCCTAGGATTGAGACTTGAGGAGCCTCAAAGTTCAGTAGCCAGGAAGAAGAAAATCGAAATTGCAAAGATGAAGAAGGATATAAAAGAGAAAACTTGGGAGTGTGTTGTCAAGAAAATCAAGGTTTCAAGAAGGTAATGGGCAATAAAAAAAAGTGAAATAAAAATTGTGTTCATTAGACTTAGCCGCATGGATGTCTCAGGGAGTTTGGTGAGTGCTGTTTTAGTAAAGCAATGGAAATAATAACCAAAGAAAAATAAACCGAGGAATTAATGGGCAGAGAAGATGAGTATAGTTGGCTCTTTCATGATATTTGGCTATGAAGAGGCATAGGTGAAATCAAGAGTTTCCATTTGTTGTTGTTGCAATTATTTTCATTAAGGAAGAACCCTGAAGTGTTCAAATACTGATAGAAAGGAAGAGTTCAGAAAGTGAGGCCAAGGATAAATTACAGCTTCTATGAGGGAAGGCGGGGATGGGTTCATTATGATTAGTACTCGCCCAACACGTCCTATACCCTCAAGTTCACACAATTCACTCATCCTCCACTCTAACCTCACTCTTAAAATTTACCCATTAAACAACAGCTCACCAGGCCAGTGTGGTTCAGTGGTTGAATGTCAACCTATGAACCAGGAAGTCATGGTTCAATTCCTGGTCAGGGCACATGCCCGGGGTTATGAGCTTAATCCCTAGTGGGGGCCGTGCAGGAGGCAACCAATCAATGATTCTTCCTCATCACTGATGTTTCTATCTATCTCTCCCTTTCCCTTCTTCTCTGAAATCAATAAAAATATTTTTTAAAGAAAAAAGAACAGCTCAAATTCCATATCCTCTCCCCTCTGTGAATCTCACCTAATTTCTCTAGCTCTTGTGATGCCTTCTCAGCAACCCCATAGTATACTATGTTTTCCACATTTATTTGACCACTATCCTTAATAGCAGGTTCCACAGAATATACACGGGGAAATGAACATCCTACTTCCTGTCCAGCTCATGTCCTACCCCCTCAATACAACCTTTCCTAACCATCCCAGAATAAGTAATACCTCCTTTGTAAAGTCCTGGACAATTACAACATTTAGCATTAAATTTTTAAGATCCTAGAATGTAAGTTCCAAGAGTGTGAGGATTTGTCTGTCTGGTTCACCAGTGTATCACCAGTACCTAGTAGGGAGGGTACCCAGGAAATGTTTACTGACTTAAGTAATTAAAATACCCTGTTACTCCTCAACTATAAATTATTGAACAATAGAAACTATGTCTTATTCCTATCCTATCTAATAAAAGAGAAACATGGTAATTAGCGTACGACCGCTACCCTTCCCATTGGCTAATCAGGGCGATATGCAAATTAACTGCCAGCCAAGATGGCAGCCGGCAGCTAGGCAGCTTAAAGCGAACATGAGGCTTGCTTGCTTCAGTGACGGAGGACTCCAACGTTCCCTGCCTGTGGCTGCAGGCCTCTGAGCTGCAACTCTAAGCAACTATGTTACAAATATAGAAGCTAAACAAAACCCCAGAAACCTGCTTTAGTCCGTAGGGCTTCAGCCAGCAGGATCGCAACATTGTTTCAAATACAGAAGGTAAACAAAGGCCAGAAACCTGCTTTCAGCAGAGGAGGCCTAAGAGCTGGAGCCTCAGAACTAAAGCTGGCCCAGAATAAAAAAGAAAAAAAGAAAAAAAGGAGCGGTTGGGAGCTTCAGTCACCTGCCAGCCTGAAAACGCCCTCAGCCCCTCACACAGACTGGCCAGGCACCCCAGTGGGGACCCCCACCCTGAAGGGTGTGTGATCAGCTGCAAACAGCCATCATCCCCTCACCCAGGCTGGTCAGGCACCCCAGTGGGGACCCCCACCCTGATCCAGGACACCCTTCAGGGCAAACCAGCCAGCCCCCACCCATGCACCAGCCCTCTATTCTATATAGTAAAAGGGTAATATGTCTCCCAGCACCGGGATCAGCGGAGCCGCGAGGCCTTCCGGCACCGGGATCAGCATGACAGGGGGGAGCTCCCCAACCCCCTGATCACCCTGCAGCTCTGTGTGTGACAGGGGGCGGGGCCACAACCTCCCTATCTGCCCTGCTCTGTTCCTGACAGGGGAAGGTGCCCCAACCCCCTGATCGGCCCTGCTCTGTGCCTGATAGGGGGGAGCTCCCCAACCCCATGATCGCCCTGCGGCTCTGTGTGTGACAGGGTAGAGCCATAACCTCCCCATTGGCCCTGCCCTGAGTGTGAGAGTGGCGGCGCCCCAACCCCCTGATCGGCCCTGCTCTGTGGGTCATAGAGGGTGACGCCCCAACCCCCCCGCCACGGGCCCTGCTCTGTGTGTGATGGGGTAGAGCCATAACCTCCCCATAGGCCCTGCCCTGAGTGTGACACCCCAACCCCCTGATTCGCCCTGCTCTGTGTGTGACAGGGGGCAGTGCCCCAACTCCCCTATCGGCCCTACTCTGTGAGTGACAGGGGGGAGCTCCCCAACCCCCTGATCGGCCCTGCTCTGTGCGTGACAGGGGGAGCTCCCCAACCCCCTAATGGGCCCTGCTCTGTGCGTGACAGGGTACGGAGCCCCAACCCCCCTGATGGGCCCTGCTCTGTGAGTGACAGGGGGCAGCGCCCCAACCCCCTGATTGGCCCTGCTCTGTGCATGACAGGGGGTGGCGCCACAACCTCCCCATCGACCCTACCTTGAGTGTGCCAGGGAGCAGTGCCCCAACCCCCCAATCGGCCCTACCCTGAGCATGACTGAGGGTGGCATCACAACCTCCCGATCCGCCCTGCTCTGTGCATGACAGGGGGCGGCGCCCCAACTCCCCAATCGGCCCTGCTCTGAGCCCGACCAGGGGCTGCACCTAGGGATTGGGCCTGCCCTCTGCTACCCGGGATCAGGCCTAAGCCAGCAGGTCGTTATCTCCCGAGGGGTCCCAGACTGCGAGAGGGCACAGGCCGGGCTGAGGGGCCCCCCCTTCCCCCCGAGTGCACAAATTTTTGTGCACCAGGCCTCTAGTTTATACATAATGCCCTACAAAAGATATGTTGAATAAGTTTTATAACAATTATAACCTAATATCACAATGGAATTTAAAAGACACAATTTGATAATATACCTTGACATTTATGAAAAAGAATAAAAAACATGTGTTTCTTAAGTCTAATTTTAAAAGATAATTATAGTTGTCCTCAAAATACTAAAACATATCACCATATTCCAAAATTTAAGAAAACCCTTAAAGACAACTGAACTATTTTCCCCCTATTTATATAATCATTTTACAAATTTGTACAATACTCTAAAATCTCAGTGCCTATTATAAAACTTATCTGAATGCTGGAGTTTAATATTTTCACATCCTGATAACATGCAGGAGCACAGCAGTAAAGGCAGGGAGTGTAATAAGGATATTGTTAGGGTGGACCTAAGTATCATCTCCCTGCCTAAAAAGACAGAATGGTCTTAATGTCACTAAAGTATCAGAGTTCTGGTCATAAATAACACAACAAAATACGATTTGTAATGAGACAGCATACAAAATCCAAACCAAAAGAGATCTCTCAAATATAAGCTTTGCTACCAAACAAGGTCCCAAAATGCTGAGGTGAAAATTACTTCATTTTTCAACAAATAGCTTCATTTCTCATATACTTTGTACAGTATTTAGTTTAAATTCAACTTCATGTTTCTCTCCCATATTTTATTGTTTTAATTAAAATTATCTACAGAATTACTAAATTGAAACAAATAAAATTACTTCTTATACTTTAAAGACTCTCATAACAATTGGTACTTTCAACCCACAGAAATTTATTCTATCTTCTCTTTTTAAGAAAACTTTGGAGACAAATTCTAGACAAAGCACCAAAAGGCTCAGGTTAAACACAAGTACCTTTAGAGACAAGAAGAAGTGTCTGTTTATCCAGTAGAGGGAAGGAATGAACAGAGAAACTTGTGCAATATAAAACAATGGAAACTAAATTAAAACTTCAGTTTTTAACAGAAATCAGAGCCTAAAGAAGCACATGAAGATACCCATTAATGTTAGAATTAATGCTCAGCACCCAAATGGCAAAAGAAAGTATCTTAAAAAATATTTTCTTTTTTTCATAACAAGTGAGCAGTCACATTGGAGTATCTGCTATGATCAGTAAACTTGAGCAATAACAGGATAAAAAAAATATTCTCTCTCCTGAAATAATTCAGAGGCAGTACTTCAACAGCACTGAAGAAGCTGCAGTAGGGGGTATTGGAAACCATGACATCTATTTCATTAACTCTTAGTCCTTGCTATCAGATAAAGTCTGTCTGGGATCTTACCACTTTTCTTAATTACTTTCAGGAAGATTTCTTTATCTTTTTATTTTAAAACATGCACAAAGCCCAGCTGGAGTGGCCAGTAGTTGAGCGTCAACCTATGAATCAGGAGGTCATAGTTTGATTCCTGGTCATGGTACATGAGGGGTGTGCAGGAGGCAACCAATCAATGATTCTCTCTCATCACTGCTTTTTCTTGCTCTCTCTATCTCTTGCCCTTCCTCTCTGAAATCAATTTTTAAAATGTAGGGAGCAGCTATAGGGTCAAGCCTCAGATTGACCTGTGGCAGGGCCACAAACAAGTCCCAGTTTGGAGGGCAGAGCCCTCTTAGCATAATTAAGCTTAACCTTAAGCCCTCCCTAGTTCCTTCCTAGCAAGCTAATGGGCTGTGGGAGGTGCAGCAAGTGCTGCCAAAACAAGGTGAAACTCACAAGAACATTGTAAACATGTTGACCACTACCTTTGTTTTGATCTGACTATAAAATAAAGCCTCAGCTTGCAGGCTGGATCTTTGTGTCCTCATCCAGGCATAGGAGATCTGCTGAGCCCCAGCAGTATTCTGTATTCTCTTTGTCTGTCTTCTTTAATCCTTCAGCTCCTCAGGTTCACCCTTGGCCATGCTGGCATGGCACATGTAGTGCCCAACGTGAGGCCTGAGTATGGAGGAACTACAACTGCAAGGTGAAAGGATGCTCTAGTGAAGCATGTGCAGAAAGCAAAAAGTAAGGTAAGGAGCACAGCTTAGTAATAACTAGGCGTAAAACATGGGAAAAAGGGATCTCTAAAACAATGAAAATTCCTAAATTTCTTAAGGTGTCAAAAGGTACTCTCTTAAATCAGGTTCAAGGAAAACGAGTACCCTTGTCATCTTTAACTATGTGGGCTCTTGTTCAAACTGCATTATGCCCACTTTGTATGACGCCTTGGGACAGGCAGGTTTTAGCAAAAATAACTTTAGATGTCAGTCAATGCTGTGGAGAGCAGGATATGACAAGATCTGTGAACAACAGGCTGAGATCTAGGCCGCATTCTGGCTGTCCCAGGCAATATAAAAAACATCTGAAAGATCCATGAAAAGAACTCTGATTTATTAAGTCTTATCTGTGTGTTGTGGACACTGGTCTGTTGATTGTTGTTTTATCTGTCTTTGTTGTTTGGTTTAATTTGTTTATTGTTAGTCTATTAAGCATGCCTTTAATTTAATTTTAAAAAAACAGTAGACGGCCAGGTCATTACTAAATTTCCCCAGAGCAAACAGAATGTGGGATGGAGAGAAAGAATATAAACAATACACATGGCTGATGACACAGGTTCTAGGAAAAACCCCTAGACAAAAGGAAGTAACCAAAAAGGCCCCAGCCCATTAATTACTGGGTCTTTTGGTGATCTTGTAAAATGGACGCCCACTCTCAGGAGTGTTATTAAAAGTCTCATTTTCGCCATGTTTTTATTCCCAGTCCGTCATTTGAAATTTGGATAGATGAGACATTTCTCACAATTTAGGGATACATCTGGGATTTCTATACCCATGAGGAAAAAAGGCTAGCTTAAGAGAAGGTGTTCCCCGCCCAATCTTGGGTGGCTCTTGAACTGAGCCCTGTATCTCTTCATAGATGCTATAGAATAAATCCAAGACAGTTTTTCTTTAAAAGATGGCAAAAATGACACAAGGGAAATACACAGGCTGGGCTTAGGCAACAAGATCAATGTTTCCATAATAATGGCTAGTTCTTGAATAATAATGGACCGCATTCCAAGGTTGCCTCACAGGTCCTGGGGCACTCCTGTTTTTATAAAGGAAAATAAAATAAAACAATACTTTAACATTAAAGTCACTAGTTAGTAAGTTATCTCTGTTACAAAATTTTTCAAAGAAAATGCCTTGGATAATAATAATTAGCTTTAAAATCTCAAAATTGTTAAAACATAAATAAATAGATGTAACTAAAATGAAGAAATTTGTATTAAAGCTTTTTCAGTAATAATTATAAATATATTAATAATGAAAGTCCAGACTGACTGCACTCTCTGTTAGAAGAAAGGGCCAGTCGCCTTTCTCCCTATAAAAGCAGAAAAACCACCGCAGCAACCTTAAATGTTATCTCTAAGGAAAAATGTGGCAGTTTTACATTCAAGCAGCTACGGAGCTGCTCCCTCCTCCCCCTGCCTTTTCACCATGACTCTACATAATTTTCCAAAGTCCTTGGTAACTGAAAGACTTTAGAACATCGCTAAATTAAATAATAAAAATTGTTAAATATCTAGGTATTTTAAAATGACATGGTACTGAAATGTCAGTCTGAGTTTGCCTCGTGAAGAATCTTAGAGGATAGAATTGAATCTATTAATTGAATGTGCCTTGTGTTTTTTTTTGAAATATATCTTTAGAGATGTGGATATGTAGATAGTCTGAGAAATGCTAGGTGTTTGGCTTGCCAGCTAGAATATGAGGCTTTTGGGAGTTTGGAGTTCAGGTTAGGTTGGGAGAAACTGTATGGTTGTGATGGCAGACTGCATGGAGTGTGGAGGTTAGAGGAATGGTTCTTGTGTTTTCTCTGAAGAGATGGGTGGTTCAGAGTGTATTGTGGTCCTTATATTGTGTGTGGTGGAATTTCAACCTAGGATATAGTATTTTGTTGGCGTAATTAGAGGATAAGGATTAATTCTATGGTCTGAACCAAATTTTTAATGTTAAGACCAGTTTGAATTTAACTGATGGCTTTTAAAAATAATTACAAAAAGTGTATAATATAAACTTTGGGTTAAGTATATTTGATAGTCTTTTCAAGTTAAATTTCAAGACTTTAACCGAGAGATAGCTTTGGGACATTTCAAGAGCCCTGGAATGGTTCAAGGATTTATTCTCTCTTCTTAAAAGAAATATTTTTAAACTAAATTAGGCCAATCTAATATACTCGAAATCACGTGGGAAGCTTTATCAAATAAAAATTACTGTGTTCTATTTAAATACATATAAGCAATTGGTTCTACAAAAGTCCACAGAAAAATTTGCAAAAATAATACTGTTAAAAAGTAAATTTAAGCCGAGCTGGTTTGGCTCGGTGGATAGAGCGTTGGCCTGCAGACTCAGGGGTCCCAGGTTCGATTCCAGTCAGGGGGCATGTGCCTTGGTTGCGGGCACATCCCCACTGGGGGGTGTGCGGGAGGCAGCTGATCCATCTCTCTCATCGATGTTTCTGGCTCTCTGTCCCTCTCCCTTCTTCTCTGTGGAAGGTCAAAAAAATATATTTTTTTTAAAAAAAAGTAAATTTAAAAAGGAGAAATTTTAAAATCTCTTCCACTACTATTTACACAGTAAACTAAGAAGTTATTATTCAGACATTAAAGCTCACCATTAATGAGACACCATAAAGAAAAAGAAAGTTACTTTTACTTGAGATACATGCATTGCAGTATTGGCCAGCATGTTTCTCACCTACTAGTTTTTCTGAAAAGCAACCAAGTTGGTTCTGTTTAAAAGAAAGTAAAAGTTTTTAAGAGAAACTCCCTAAATGTGGCTTAGAGATTGCTCTGGGAAAAAAATACAGTGGGAAATGCCCTTCAGATACCTAGGAACTATACTTAAAAATCAATGTATCAGGCCTCAGAAGATAGAAATACAAAAGGATTGCCTCAAGACCTTAAATGACTTTTAGAAATTATTAGAGGACATTAATTAGTTAAGACCTTATCTAAAAATCTTTACAGGAGAAATGACAACTTTATTCAATATACTTAGGAATCCTAAGAAAATTTTTATTAAGTGTATGCAAAGACCTAATTTTGTGGCTCGCTATAACAGCAGTTTGCAACCATCTAAAAAATATAAATGCCAAGTGGTTTGGGGGTATCTAGTAATTCCTATCTTCCCTAAATCAAGGACACTTAAAAGTAAATAATTTTGCCCTAACCGGTTTGGCTCAGTGAATAGAGCGTCGGTCTGCAGACTGAAGGGTCCCAGGTTCAATTCCGGTCAAGGACATGTACCTTGGTTGCAGGCACATCCCCAGTGTGGGATGTGCAGGAGGCAGCTGATTGATGTTTCTAATTCTCTATCCCTCTCCCTTCCTCTCTGTAAAAAATCAATAAAATATATATTTTTTTAAAAAGTAAATAATTTTGCCTCCCTAACCAAAGCTTATGTCTATATACTCAAAAAGACTAATAGCAGCCAATTAGTGTCATTTACTGTCCACACCCTAGGACAAATAAAGTTAGAAAATAAACCTTATTTCAGACTAATTTAAATTGGCAAATTGAAATAAGTGTATGTGGCAGGGGAACTAATAGTAGAAGGTTACCAGAGGCTTACTATTGTCGCAAAGGCTTGTCTCTCACCTTGAGACTACTTATTATGGAAGTATTTTACCCGTGTTTGTGCTGACATTAAACCAGCCTATGTTCAAGGAGTGTATTTAGCTGCCACATTAAAGGAGATGTTACTCTCTGGTCAGCAAAAGGGAGCTGTTTTAACTGTGGTAAACTAGGGCATTTTGCTAAACACTGTAATGTTAGAAGTAGAAGTCAAAAGGCTACAGGGAATAGAAACAAGCAGCCTGGACTATGCCCAAGATGCAGGAGAGGAAAGCATTGGGTAAATGAATGCCACAGGAGTGTATGGTCCCCGTCCCGTGGGCTTGATGGGACTAATTTTAGGGAGAAGCAGTCTAACTTTGAAAGGGTTTCAAGTTCTCCCTGGGGTGATAGATCAGGATGATACTGGATAAATTAAAGTAATGGCACAAACAATTAATACTATAAATCAGGTATTACCAGAAACAAAAATAGCACAAATTCAAGGTCAAGCAATAGCAGAAAAAGCCAATCCTATTCTTAAAAAGCAATTACAAAAACAAAACGGGGGAGAAGGATGTTACGTGTTAAATTTTTTGAATTACAATGTAGAAAGCTGTACAGCGGCCAAAAGGCATCAGACCTCCAGTGCAATAGCGTGGGTGGAAAGGATGCACAAACCAGACAAGAGTTTTACCAGATCCAGTAATGACGTGGGGAAGAGGTTGTGTTTTGTATGTTTCCAGAAGGAGCAGCGCAGCCAGTTTGGGTGCCAGAGAGTTACGTGCATCACCACAATGTACCCAGAAAAACTCCTTGTGCCTTCATTCAAAAGACGGAGAGTTGCCCCGATGACAGCAATGCAGAAGAAGAAAACGAAGGGTACGTAAGGGGCCAAGGGGCCACCATGGGGTCAGCTGAAGAAGTTAATGACTGAGGCCCAGCAGATGGTAGAAAAGCAAGAAGTGGAAGCTACTCAACCATGTTTCTAGCTATGCTAGCATTGGTTAGCTGCCAGTCTTCTGTAAAGTCTTGCGCAGCCAAGTCCGAGGACTCTGAATAAATATGTGGCAGCAGCAAAAGAAACTTTCATTTTGTAGCTAAAAATGTTAACATGTCAGTAGTTTGATTTCTTTCTTATTGCTGTGTTGCATTGGCATTGTTTTGTTATTGTTTTAACAGCCAGAGCTTTGTTCTTGATGTTCAAGTTTTACTTTTACTGTAGTAGCTTAAAAAAAGGGGGGAGATGTAAGAAGCGGCTATAGGGTCAAGCTTCAGACTGACCTGTGGCAGGGCCACAAACAAGTCCCAACTTGGAGGGCAGAGCCCTCTTAGCATAATTAAGCTTAACCTTAAGCCCTCCCTGGTTCCTTCCTAGGTAGCTGATGGGCTGTGGGAGGTGCAGCAAGTACTGCCAAAACAAGGTGAAACTCACAAGAACATTGTAAACATGTTGACCACTACGCTTCTTTTTTAAAAAAAAAATATTTTATTGATATTTTACAGAGAGGAAGGGAGAGGGATAGAGTTAGAAACATTGATGAGAGAGAAACATCAATCAGCTGCCTTCTGCACACCCCCCACTGGGGATGTGCCCGCAACCAAGGCACATGCCCTTGACCAGAATCGAACCTGGGACCCTTCAGATCGCAGGCCGATGCTCCATCCACTGAGCCAAACCGGCCAGGGCCACTACACTTGTTTTGATCTGACTATAAAATAAAGCCTCAGCTTGCAGGCTAGATCTTTCTGTGTCCTCATCCATGCCGGGGTCCTGCCCCAGCAGGTCCAGGGGTCCCCAAAGGTGTGGATGGAGTCGGCGAAGAAGGAATGACACAGAGACAGCGTTCAGTTGATCAGCAGCCTAGCCAGGATCTCCAGCCAGGATCTCCAGCCAGGATCTCCAGCCAAGTTCTGGTCTGGATCTCCAGCGAAGTTCTGCTCTGGATCTCCAGCCAGGTTCTGTGTCCATGTTCTCTTGCTAGGTTCTCCAGGTTCTCCAGCCAGGTTCTGTAGCCATGTTCCCTCGCTAGGTTCTCCAGCCAGGTTCTGTCCAGGTTCTCCAGCCAGGTTCAGTCACCAAGTTCTAGTCAGGTTCTCTTGCCAATTTCTGTAGTCAGGTTCAGTCCAGGATCTTTTGCCATGTTCTCTCGCTAGGTTCTGTCTCTAGGTTCTGAGGCCAGTTTCTGTCCAGGATTTTTTGCCATGTTCTCTCCAGCGAAGTTCTTCTGTCTCTAGAGAACGTTCTGTATAGGTTCTGTGCCTAGGTTCTGTCTCTCCTAGTTCTGTGTTCTAAGCTCTGTATTCTAAGTTCTGACTCTTGCTGTCTTATTACATCTGTATTTATACCAGTTGATTCAATCCTATCAATCTCTATGACAAAGGTTAGGGCGTTTCTTATCTCCATTCCAGGGAGTAAAGATTATGTAGCTTAAGCATGATTGTTCGTAGTTAAAGTGATTAATTACCCACCTGGCACTAGTTAAGAGGTTTTATTCCCTCCCTAACTTCAGGGGAAAATCCCTACCTGGGGAAACAACCTTTCTCAGAGAGGAGACCTTGGTTAAAACACATAGTGCCAAGAAGGTGAGCAAACATATTAAGAACAATATGCCATATATGCCAGGTCCCTTGAAACAGCAAGCATGGACCGGCTCCCGGCACATCCAGGCATAGTAGATCTGCCGAGCCCCCAGCTGTATTCTGTATTCTTTAATCTTTGTCTGTCTTCTTTAATCCTTCACCGCCCCTCCTCGGGTTCACCCTTGGCCATGCTGGCATGGCACAAAAAATATATTTAAAAACATATACAAAAGGAAAAAATGATACGGCTGTATATTCATCTGAAATTCATCAATTGCCAATTAGCCAATATTATTTCATCTTCTACTACTACTACTACTTCTTCTCTCTCTCTCTCTCTCTCTCTCTCACACACACACACACACACCCCATCTCTTCCACGTACATATACACATACTAAATTATACTGAAGCATGTAGGAAGACTTTTAAACCCCCCTTTTAAAAACTAAATTACAGGTCATAAATGGAAAAATATTCTATTCAATAGCAAACAATTCAGCAACTTCTAGCACTCCTTAGGGCTTTTACTTACATAAAGCATAAATTTTTATAGAGCAAGATTATCATACAGGGTAACTCAAATTTCATGTTGTGTTACAGAAGCAGATATTTAATAATAGAGTTGAAAAATAACTCATCTACTAGCAATGTACATAATTTAAATGGTAATCAAAGCCATCATCTACCCACATACACTAATCTCAAAATTAATGAGACAAAGGGAAAAAAGGTGCATGTGGCAATTTGGAAAAATATGTGACTTTCAAAATCGATAATCAACTGAACAATGTGATTAAAATGCACAAGAATTGAAAGTAGTTTTCCCTAAATTTATATTACTTCTAGTAAAATGTCAGTTTTCATGAAAAAGAAAATTTTATTTTACACAAGAGATTAATATCAACCTGGCTTCTGTGTTAGTTCTATTTTTTTTTTTTTTAATCTTTATTGTTGAGAGTATTACAGATATCCCCCTTTTTCCTCCCATTGCCCCTCCACCCAGTTCATACCCCACCCCAGGCCTTTATCACTCTATTGTCTGTGTTCATAGGTAATGCATATAAGCATGTAAGTTCTCTGGTTAATCTCTTCCCACACCTCCCCCGCTTTGTGATTCATCAGTCTGTTCCATGTTTCCATGCCTCTGGCTCTATTTTATGCATCAGTTTATTTTGTTCATTAGATTCCTTGTTCATTTATTTTGATTTTTAGATACAATTGTGGGTAGATTTGCATTTATTATTCATATTTTTATCTTTTATTTCTTCTTCTTCTTAAAGAAAACTCTCTAACATTTCATGCAATACTGGTTTGGTGGTGATGAACTCCTCTAGCTTGTCCTTGTCTGGGAAGCTCTTTATCTGACCTTCAATTCTAAATGATAATTTTGCTGGGTAGAGAAATCTTACTTGTAGGTCCTTGCTTTTCATCACTTTGAATACTTCTCGCCACTCCCTTCTGGCCTGCAAAGTTTCTGTTGAGCAATCAGTTGTCAGTCATATGGGCACTCCCTTATACATAAGTATAGGAACAATGACCCTGCAAGCAACCCTATCTGGGAGAAAGCGTTCCCCAAGTTTTTGCTCTGATGCCAGACAATCCAGTTCTCCACTGTATATCCTCTCCCCCGCACCCAGCCATTGCCCCAGCGCTGGAGCCCAGAGGGATCAAGTTCGAATAAGTCCATGTACCAGCCCTTTAAAGAGGGACTTCCTGGGTCTTCAGCAGCCTCCGTTTCACTCATCACAATCCCACTGGTTTTTATAGGCCGAAGTTAAAGGGACTTCTCTTCCCAGCTCTGGAACCCTGGGCTGGGGGTCTGGTGTGGGGCTGGGACCCCTTGCTTCTCATAGGAAGCCTCTGCAGTGGAGATATCCCTTTCAATTAAAAACACACCACACATGGGTGTCGGACCAGCCCGTTCTGTGCCTCCACCCCTCCTATCAGTCTGGATATATTTCTTCTTTACTTCTCCAGTTGTAGGACATCCATTCAGCTAAATTTCAGGTGGTTCTGAATGAGGGTTATTCTGTATTTTAGTTGTAATTTTGATGTGGTTGTGGGAGGCCATGAGTACCCACATTTATCTACACTTCCATCTTGGTTCTTCGGTTCTATATTTTAAGAATTCTGTCAGGGAGAACCAAGATGGCGGCATAGGTTAACGCCGGAGTTTGCTGCCTTGAACAACTACTTCAAAAGGGAAACTAAAAAACGGAAGGGACATCACCCAGAACCACAGGAACACTGACTGAGTGGAAGTCCTACAACTAGGAGGAAAGAGAAACGCATACGGACACTCAGAGGAGGTGCAGTGCTGAAGTCAAATTCTGAGGTGCGGAGTGCACGGAGCGGGCTGGCAGCGGAGGGCGCGGTTGGCGTTTTCAATGGGAGGGAGTTGCAGACTCTGAGCTCCAGATACAGGCGAGTCTTTAGGGACCCAGACTCAAACGGGAGAAGTGGGACTGTCTGGCTTCGGTCAGAGCGAGTGCAGCTTTCTCTCCGAGCTTTGCAGCGGGTGCTGGGACTCAGAGAGCCAGAGCCCCTGGGGACAGGACTGAGAGCCGCCATAACTGCTCTCTCCGGCCCACCCTGTTGATCCTGTGCGACCTGCCCCGCCCAAGCCCTGCACACAGGCATTTGCCGGATAGCCTCAGGCAAAGGCTAGATTAGCACCTCCCTAGAGGACAGAAGTTCTCTCACTTCAGACACAGCTGATTCTCATAGCCACTTGGCCTGGAGGTCAAACCCTCCCTGGTATTAGCTACAACAATCAAGGTTTAACTATAAGACTGCGAACAAAGACCACTAGGGGGTGCACCAAGGAAGCATAACAAAATGCGGAGACAAAGAAACAGGACAAAATTGTCAATGGAAGATATAGAGTTCAGAACCACACTTTTAAGGTCTCTCAAGAACTGTTTAGAAGCCGCCGATAAACTTAATGAGATCTACAAGAAAACTAATGAGACCCTCGATGTTATATTGGGGAACCAACTAGAAATTAAGCATACACGGACTGAAATAACGAATATTATACAGACTCCCGACAGCAGACCAGAGGAGCGCAAGAATCAAGTCAATGATTTGAAATGCGAGGAAGCAAAAAACACCCAACTGGAAAAGCAAAATGAAAAAAGAATCCAAAAATGCGAGGATAGTGTAAGGAGCCTCTGGGACAGCTTCAAGCGTACCAACATCAGAATTATAGGGGTGCCAGAAGATGAGAGAGAGCAAGATATTAAAAACCTATTTGAAGAAATAATGACAGAAAACTTCCCCCACCTGGTGAAAGAAATAGACTTACAGGTCCAAGAAGCGCGGAGAACCCCAAACAAAAGGAATCCAAAGAGGACCACACCAAGACACATCATAATTAAAATGCCAAGAGCAAAAGATAAAGAGAGAATCTTAAAAACAGCAAGAGAAAGAAACTCAGTTACCTACAAGGGAATACCCATATGACTGTCAGCTGATTTCTCAACAGAAACTTTGCAGGCCAGAAGGGAGTGGCAAGAAATATTCAAAGTGATGAATACCAAGAACCTACAACCAAGATTACTTTATCTAGCAAAGCTATCATTCAGAATTGAAGGTCAGATAAAGAGCTTCACAGATAAGGAAAAGCTAAAGGAGTTCATCACCACCAAACCAGGATTATATGAAATGCTGAAAGGTATCCTTTAAGAAGAGGAAGAGGAAGAAAAAGGTAAAGATACAAATTATGAACAACAAATATGCATCTATCAACAAGTGAATCTAAGAATCAAGTGAATAAATAATCTGATGAACAGAATGAACTGGTGATTATAATAGAATCAGGGACATAGAAAGGGAATGGACTGACTATTCTTGGGGGGGAAAGGGGTGTGGGAGATGCGGGAAGAGACTGGACAAAAATCGTGCACCTATGGATGAGGACAGTGGGTGGGGAGTGAGGGTGGAGGGTGGGGCGGGAACTGGGAGGAGCGGAGTTATGGGGGGGTAAAAAAGAGGAACAAATGTAATAATCTGAACAATAAAGATTTAATTAAAAAAAAAAAAGAATTCTGTCAGTTATATCATTACTTTCTTCTTGGAAAAGTATTGCTATACCCAATGCCTACTCTCAGGGCTATAGCTGAAAATATCTGGAATTTACTTAGTTCAGTCTCATTCAACCCCAAGTGAGTTAAGACCTACTGAGGACCACATTCCTGCTTACAACACAAGGCCCCTATAGGGTCTTGCAGAATGTTCCCAGAGGAACACATGCAAAGTTACAAGCAATTGTCACAGAGAAGAATTCTAGCATTACTCAAGGCATCTGGAGGGATGCAGGACACAAAATCTAGACAGCTAAATAACTAAAAGTAAATGCAGACCACTGATAGAAATATGGGGAAACTTTAATGACCCCCTATGCCAGTGATGGCGAACCTTTTGAGCTCAGCGTGTCAGCATTTTGAAAAACCCCAAGTTAACTCTGGTGCCATGTCACATATAGAAATTTTTTGATCTTTGCAACCATAGTAAAACAAAGATTTAAATGTTTGATATTTATTTTATATATTTAAATGCCATTTAACAAAGGAAAATCAACCAAAAAAATGAATTCGTGTCACCTCTGACACGCGTGTCATAGGTTCACCATCACTGCCCTATGCCAATCTGCCCATTTTGGATCTGGTCTGTCAGCTGAGCGCCCTGTGACAGGGGACCTGAGAAAAGTCCTACAAAGACCAACTGATGGGAGCCCTCCTTTCTGTGGATAAATTATGTTCCATATTCATACCTTTCAACATGAGTGAGTTTGAAAGATGGTAAGTCTAGGGTTTGCAGCTTTTAAAAATTCTACATTTTCCAGATAAAAACCTCTACCACACACAAGGGCATCACCATGGATTTAATAGTTAATAATTTCAGGTAGATAATAGGACAATCAACAATTAACCAAAATAATTCCAAAAATATTGAAATGCAACTAAGACAGACCTGTGGCCTTTCTTCTCCTTGCTGCTTCTGAAAACTCAAAACAGCAACACTGGAATCCCTACTTCTCAGGGAGACAAAACAAAACTGAGACCCACAGGGCCAGGGAAATATGCTAGGCTTCCACACAAGCCTTCTGGGCAGAAGAGCAGAGTGTGGGCATTGGCTCCAAAGCAAAGGTCAGAATCTTAGGATTATTTTAAAACTTCATGCTGCAAGTGTTCAACCTATCATTTACTGGTATGGGAAGCTACATCACTAAGATCTTGCTGCCTATAGATACACATAAAATATAAAACCTATATTCATAGAGTATAATTCCTTAATCCAGATGTGAAGAAATCCAAAATTATGATTCCCACAGCAATTGTACTCTTGGCAAACCCATATATATGTATTTTGTATTACTTCAGATGGTAGTGACCTTAAAAGAAATCTCCATACCTAATTACAAAGAACAACTCCCAGACAGAGCAGAGATTACAAATCTACCTTCTTTCAGGGACAGTGGAGCACTTTCTTTGAAACAATTAACAAAGGCTAGACCAAGCACTGAAGAATGTGCTGGAAGAAACAATCCTGACCTGGCCTGAAGGACAGACAACTTAACAGGGTTTCCTCTAAACTCTCATTTCCAATTTTCAAAGACAACCAGCTGTTTGATGTGTAAAATATTTCATTTCAAATATTACTGAAAAACATTTGCATTGTGATTCCATTTTATAGATTTCAAAAACATGAAAAGTTAAATACCTTAAGGATATAAACTATGTGGTTCAAGTATGAAGAAGATATAAAACTCAGGTTACTTCTGAAGAGGAAGCAGTAGAATCAGGAACAGAATCACAGAGAACTTCAAAGGCAATGATAATCTTTCCTTAAACTAGGCATTTGGGCACGTGAGTATCCATTGCCCTATTATTCTGTATACCTTACACATATTTTACATTTATTATTTTGTAACTTCTCAGTATTTAATAAAAGACCACAATTTTAAAGTAAGACTGTACAGAATTCATGTAAACACATATGTAGTCTTTTAATACTAGATTCAATTTCTGCCACAGAAAACCTGTTTGATTCTATCATGTCCTTCTAGATCAGGGGTGGGCAAACTTTTTGACTCGGGGGCCACAATGGGTTCTTAAACTGGACCGGAGGGCCGGAACAAAAGCATGGATGGAGTGTTTGTGTGAACTAATATAAATTCAAAGTAAACATCATTACATAAAAGGGTACGGTCTTTTTTTTTTTTTAGTTTTATTCATTTCAAACGGGCCGGATCCGGCGGGCCGTAGTTTGCCCACGGCTGTTCTAGATAGTTACTTGCTAGGAGTTTGCAAAATCCTTGATTTTCATCTTTTCTTCTGAAGTTGCATTAACAAGGAGATTCATGGAGGTAGGAAGGGCATACAGCAAAGGGCAAAGCACTCTGATCAAATTCACTGAAAACAATTATCATTCATTTCAGGGAGCTTCAGTAAAGAGGGTACTTGCCAGAACTAAGAGCAAAAAGGTTTGCATAAGATAATTGAGAGCACTGCAGGAGGAATGATGTGATTTGAACAATAATATGTTTTTCCATTATTTTTAACTGATAAAAATTCAATGAAACCCTGGTTGAACCTCAGCTCTCAATTCTTTTGCGATACAAAAATTAGAATGAATCCTGTTGAGCACTTGCCTTGTCAGAGCCAATTCTGCATGTGGCGGGCAGCTGTGAGTTCAAGGACAGTACCAACATACTCCTCCCTACGAGGCAAAAGTTGAAAAGTCCCAGGCTTATCATACTTAATGATGAAAGACTAAATACTTTCTTCCTAAAATCAGGAACAAGACAAAATACATCTGCTTCTACCACTTCTATTTAACACTGTACTGGGAACTATAGCCAGTGCAATAAGAAAAAGAAATAAAAGATTAGAAAGAATAAAATTGTCTGTATTCATAGAAAACAATTTTTATGTGAAAAATCCAATTGAATCTATAAAAGAGCTACTAGAATAAATGAGCATAACCAGGTTGACAAAGAAGATCAATGTATAAAAATCAATCATATTTCTATATACTAGCAACAAATAATCAAAAATATAAAGTTAAGTTGTGGCTGGTTGCTCAGTGGTTAGAGCATTAGCCTGCGAACCCAAGACTCACAGGTTTGATTCCCTGTCAAGGGCACATACCTCGGCTGCAGGTTCGATCCCCAGCCTGGTCAGGGTGCGTGCAGGAGACAGTCAATGTGTCTCTCTCACATTGATGTTTCTTTCTTTCTCTTTCTCTTTTTCTTTCTCTTTCTCTTTGTCTCTCTCACTCTCCCTCATTCTCTCTCTCACTCTCCCTCCCTCTCTCCCTCCCTTCTCCCTCCCTTTCACTCCCTCTCTAAAGATTAATGGGGGGGAAAAAACCTCCAGTAGGGATTTTTTTAAAAGTATAAATTTTAAAAAACATTTCAATAGCATCCAAAAATATAAAATACATGGGCATAACGGTGACAAAAAAATGTACAAGATTTACCCAGTGAAAACCACAAAATATTACTAAGAGAAAGGAAAGAAAACCTAAATAAATGAAGACTATAGTATGTTCATGGGTTGGAAGACGCAAACATTGTTAAGATGACGATTCTCCCCAAATTGATCTATATGTTCAATACAATTCCAATCAAATTCTCAAACAGACTTTTTAGAATAGCTAACAAGCTGATTCTAAAATCAATATAGAGCCCTGGCCAGTGTGCTAGCCAGCAAACAAAAGGGTCACGAGTTCGATTCCCAGTTAAGGGCATGTACCTGGGTTGCAGGTCCAAACCCTAGGCCCCAACAAGGCTCATGCAGGAGGCAACCAATTGATCTTTCAATTAATCTCTCTCTCTCTCTCTGTCTCTCTCTGTCTCTGTCTCTCCACTTCCCCTTCCTCCCCTTCCTTCCACTCTCTAAAAAAGCAATGGAAAAAATGTCCATGGGTAAGGACTAAAAAAATTAAAATTAACATAGAAATGAAAGCACCTCAAACATCCAAATCTGGAAAAAGAATAGCAAAGTTGAAGGACTTATACTATCTGACTTTAAGTCTTCTTATAAAACTATAGTAATCAAGTCAGTCTAATATTGGCATCAAGATAGACCAGTGGTGCCCTAACGGGTTTGGCTCAGTGGATAGAGCATCAGCCTGTGGACTGAAGGGTCCCAGATTCGATTCCGGTCAAGGGCATGTACCTTGGTTGCGGGCACATCCCCAGTAGGAGGTGTGCAGGAGGCAGCTGATCGATGTTTCTCTCTCATTGATGTTTCTAACTCTATCCCTCTCCCTTCCTCTCTTAAAAAATCAATAAAATATACTTAAAAAAAAAAAAGATAGACCAGTGGTCAGCAAACTCATTAGTCAACAGAGCCAAATATCAACAGTACTACGACTGAAATTTCTTTTGAGAGCCAAATTTTTTTAACTTAAACTATATAGGTAGGTACATCGTTATTAACTTAATTAGGGTACTCCTAAGCTGGCCTTTGCTAAAAACGTCCTCAATCTGATTGAGGTACGTTCGCTGAGGTCGACCCCTTCCAACTCTCCCATCCACACTCATCTTGTATACTTGTTTCGTCTATCTCCTTTCGTTCATCCTCTCTATATGTCCACCCCCCACTTCTTCTAACTCCACTTCTTCAAAATAGACTCGCCCAGGCCAAAAACCGACTTCTGCACATGGGCCACGAAGTTTCAATCACACTGTACGTGCGCACCTGCATGTGGTATTTTCATGTGGGCGCGCACGTACAATGCGATTGAAACTTCGTGGCCCATGCACAAAAATCGGTATTTTGTAGAAGAGCCACACTCAAGTGGCCAAAGAGCCGCATGTGGCTCGCGAGCCGCAGTTTGCAGACCACTAAGATAGACAAACAGGTCAATAATGAAACAGAAAAGAGAGTCCAGAAATAAAACCACACATATATAAATAGATTTTCAACCTAGGTATAACCTAGGTACAAGGAAATTTAGTGAAAGAATGGTCTTTTAGCCAAAACCGGTTTGGCTCAGTGGATAGAGCGTTGGCCTGCGGACTGGAGGGTCCCAGGTTCGATTCCGGTCGGGGGCGTGTGTCTAGGTTGCGGGCACATCCCCAGTGGGAGATGTGTAGGAGGCAGCTGATCGATGCTTCTCTCTCATCGGTGTTTCTAGCTCTCTATCTCTCTCCCTTCCTCTCTGTAAAAAATCAATAAAACATATTTAAAAAAAAAAAAAAAAAGAATGGTCTTTTAAACAAATGGTTCTACAACAATTGTAT
This sequence comes from Myotis myotis, assembly GCF_014108235.1. NCBI lineage: Eukaryota > Metazoa > Chordata > Mammalia > Chiroptera > Vespertilionidae > Myotis > Myotis myotis. The sequence goes on along the minus strand of NW_023416390.1, from coordinate 31,481,240 downwards.
TCCATATGTAAAGAAATAAAAGAAATGACATTTGATCAATACTTTGTCTTATACATAAAAATTAACTCAAAGTGGATGATAGATCTACATGTAAAAACTAAGACTTCTAGAATATAGGACAATGTCTTTGTGATATTAACTTAGGCAAAGATTTCTTAGCTAAAGCAACAAAAGCACAACCCATAAAAGAAAAAAATTATAAATTGGACTTTATCAAAATTAAGAATGTCTCTCTTTAAAAGACACCATTAAAGAGAATGGAAAGAGAAGAAGAAAATATCTGCAAATTTTATGCCTTAAAAATGACTTACATCCAGAATATATAAAGAACTTCTTAAACTCAGTAATATGAAAACACAGAACCCAATTAAAAATTGACAGAAAATGTGAAAAGACACTTCACCAAAGCTATATGGATAGCAAATATGCTAAGCATCACTAATTGAAGAAGTGAAAATTAAAAACACAGTGAGATACCACTATGAATTAGAATGTCTAAAATTTAAAAGATTGGCTATACCAAGGATTGATAAGGATGTGGAAGAACTGAGCCTCTTATACACTGTTGGTGGGAATGCAAAATAGTACAGCTGCTTCAAAAAACCGATAGTTTCTTTAAAAGTTAAGCATATACCTACCATATGATCTAGCCATTCTACTCCTAGGTATTTATGTAGCCAAGAGAAATAAAAGTATATGTCCATACAAAGACTTGTATACAAAGTTTCACAGCAGTCTTATTTATTACCAAAACTGGAAATAATATGTCCAACAATGGGTGAATGTATCTTTTAAAGTTATTTAAATAACCCACTAGGAGATATATATATATATATATATTATTGATTTCAGAGAGGAAGAAGAGGGGGAGAGGGATAGGAACATCAACGATGAGAATCATTTATCAGCTGCCTCCTGCACACCCCACACTGAGGATTGAGCCCACAACCCAGGCATGTGCCCTGACTGGGAATCAAACCATGACCTCCTGGTTCATAGGTCGATGCTCAACCACTGAGCCACACCAGCCGGGCAATAGGTGAATGTATTAATAAACTGTGGTATATTCATACAAAGGAATATTACTCAGAATTAAAGGGAAATCAACTGCTAATACATTGAAAACATGAATCTCAAAACAAGAGATCAACTGAAGGACTTGTATGCATGCATATAAGCATAACCAATGGACACAAGACACTGGGGGCGGTGGGGGGGGACGCCTATGCCGGGGCGAGGTAGGGGAGGCCAAGGGGAGGTCAATGGGGAAAAAAAGGAGACATATGTACTACTATTTGTAATACTTTAAACAATAAAATAAAATTTAAAAAATAAAATAGAACAAAAAAATAAAAAATTAAATTTAAAAAAGAAAGCAAAAAAACAATTGATATTGAATGAAATAAGCATAACTATATACTGTATGATTCCATTTATATAAACTTCTAGGAAATGAAAATTAATATGTAATGAGAGAAAGATCAGTGGTTGTCTGGGATGGGGGTCAAGGAGCCAGGATATGAAGAAAGCTTTAGGGGTAAGGGATATGTTCACCCTCTTGTTTGTGATGGTGGGCTCATGAATCTATACATATGTCAAAACTTAACCAATTGTACACCTTAAATATGTACAGTTTATATGTCAACTATATCTCAATAAGTCAGCTTTTAACAAATATGGTTTTAACCCAATAATTAATAATATTTCATAATACAAATTGGGCCCTAATTCATTCATTAAAAAGTATTCCTTGTTAATAATGTGTATTTTGTCATAAAATTCATAGGGCACCCTTATTTCCAAACTATTAAGAATAATTTGAACTGGCAAAATTCGGTAAATCATAAAATAAATTTCTTATAAATCTCTAAACAATATACATTTTTTTCATTAAGAAAACTTAAACTAAAAAGAATAGCAAACCATGTAAACTGTTGATTTTATTTCAAGTAGGATTAAACAACAAAAAGTGCTATTATCTCCTTCCTAGTATAACTGCTGTTAGTTTTATAGTCAATCCTCTAAAACTGATTAAAGCTGACCATGGCAAAGAGAGAAAGAAGCAACTATTTCCCATGAGGAAATGCTCTCTAAATAATGTGAAGTTAAACAGAAATGTCTGGGGCTTCTCTCTGAATCCCTCAGCACCTAGACAATCACCACAAACCTCTCCTCCTCAACAAAGCCTAATGGGAGAAACAATCCAATTTCATTAAAGGAAGCCTACAGAGGACCCTAAAGATTCTGGCCAAGTCTCCCTGACATCACCAATAATGGCTTAGATGGCTGGACCCCAGAGGGATCTTATTCCAGGCCCACAGTTTGATTTTTACTTGTGCTCTGTAGTATTTGAGTTCTTCAATTAGCATTATATAACTTCCTGCTTCCTCATGGTTTAGATACCCAAACTCTCAAGTCTATCAGATACTCCAACAATTACTTTCCTTCATTTGAAAGATTTTTTAAGCCACAGGGAACAGGTAACTTCCTACTCTATCAGCCTACTTCATCACTTGCCCTTTTCTTTATCATCATCATCAATACTTATGTTGATGTTCTGACAACCAGTGTAAATGTTGAAATCAGAACCTGATTTAGGGAAGTGGCATGATGTAGCGTGATGGAAGGAATATGGGCTTTGGCAACAGACAGACATGGGTCCAAACTTTGGTTCTAATATGTATTGCCTTATGACTCAAGTTTCTCAATAAAAGAGTCAAATCATCTTTCTCAATGGACGAATACTGGTATTAAATGACACAATGTATGTGAATTACTTGACAGATAGTAGGTGATCTATTAATTATAATCTCCACAATACATCATAATTTTAAATAGTGGGGGAGAAAGGTAGTGTTTTTGGACTAACAGTTGACTAAACTTGACTAATTCTAGCCTCAACACAAAAGTTAATCACATAATTGCAACTCTGGGGCACCAAGTTCTTGGGCATCAAGTTCCTACTATGGTTCCAAATAAAATGCTATCTGAAAAGTCCTCATTGTCAAATCTGTCTATCTCCTGTCACATGACACAAAGGAGCATTTTGTGCAGTTCCACCACCACCTTCAGACTAATAAAGACAACAAAAATTCTGGCCAAGTCTCCCTGACATCACCAATAATGGCTTAGATGGCTGGACCTCAGAGGGATCTTATTCCAGGCCCACAGTTTGATTTTTACTTGTGCTCTGTAGTATTTGAGTGAAGATGAACTTTATCACAGCAATTCCTCAGATTAAAAAAAAAATTTTTTTGAAGGTTAAAATAGGAGGACACTTTAAAAGTTGAATTTTTACGGAGTGGATCCAGAGACACGGAAGCATGAAACAGATTGCAGAATCTCAGGAAGGCGGAGGAGGGTGGATGGATGCGAGTTAATCAACCAAAGACCTTGTATGCATATATGCATAACTCATGGACACAGAGTGGGGTGTTGGGGGTCTGGGGTGAGGGGGCAAGGGGCGGGGTGAGTTGGAGGGGGTCGATGGGGAAAAAAAGGGGGGAATTTATGTAATACTTTCAACAATAAAGTTTTTTTTAAATAAATAAAAAAATAAAAGTTGGATTCTATAAGGCTGGTCCTATAACATTACAGGAAAGCAAAGTCTGAGGTAAATGGGAAAACTACAAATAAAAGTTTATAAATCTTCCTCACACAAGAAAATGCTTTTTTATACGTTTTTAGCCCTAAAGATACTGAGCCATCTCAAAATCACTTCCAGTCCAAAACCCAAAATCAACTGATTCATAGGCATTCTGAGATGAGCACTATAGAGTGGGGTACACATATGATTCTTTCAAAAACATTTAGCAGCAATAAAGCTCACAAAGAAGCATTAAACCTTTGCCTCAAAATAAAAATCAGCTAATCTAAAAAGTTTAATGCATTAGGTTTTCCACTTCTGATGGTTTTTTTCATTAGATTTTCATCAAAATTTGTAGGGGACCCCAAGTATGTGTGCCATGGACAAAGACATGCAATATAGAGAGCATTAGGAAAAGGTGAGAAAGTCTTAACTCTGATTGCAAAGGTGAAAGAATTACTCAACTGCAGAAGGACTAGTGTAAATTTGATTAATATAACCAAGGATCTAAAAAATCAATGAAGTTCAAAATTTTATGTAGCGCCACCTCTTAGGCAATGAAAGTTCTGAAGACAATCAATTCATTAAAAAATATTTCCTAGGCATCTAATACTCTGCATAATGTTATGGAGATAGGAAAATGTGCCTGTGCCTCAGTGGTACTTCTGATCTAACTACAGAATAGAGCACTAAATCACAACGTTAGCAGGCTGAAGCAGAAAAGGCACCCACCCAAGAGTTGAGATTAGAGCTCTACTCCCAACTTTGCCCGACTCACTAGATGTCTGCCCCTAAGCAAATCACTGAAACTTCTACAGAACTCAATTTTCTCTTTTTTTTTAATCCTCACCTAAGGAGTGAGGATATGTTTTCCACTGATTTTTAGAGATAGTGGAAGGAAGGGGGCGGGGGAGAAATAGAGAAACATCAATGTGATAGAGACACATCCATTGGCTGCCTCTTGGTTGTTCCTGCATGCTCCCCGACCTGGGGCAGGAATCAGACCTGCAACCCAGGTACGTGTCCTTGACAGGAGTCGAGCCTGCGACCCTCTGGTGCACAGGCCGACGCTCTAACCACTGAATCACCCTGGCCAGGGCTCACCTAGAAAATTGCTAAAGGCTCTTCCACTCTGGGTCTATTAAGCCAAGTAAAAGGACAAGGGAGAGGAAATGGGCCTTAGGACTGGAAGGATTTAAATTGAGAAGAAAGGATATTCTAGGGAAGGAGCATAATGGTAAAAATGAACATACCTTGTACAATTTCACTTATATGAGATATCTGGAGTAGTCAAAATCATGGAAACTGAAGGTAAAAGAGTAGGTGCCAGGAGCTGAGGGAAGGAGAAATAGGAAATTGTTCAATAGGTAGAGTTTTCATTTTGCAAGATGACAAAGTCCTAGAGATCTGTTACACAACAATGTAAATATAGTTAACACCACTGAACTGTACACTTCAAAATGATTAAGAAGGTAAATTTAATGTTTCTTTTGCCACAATTAAAAAGAGAGTCACAGAAATTAGTGTCCTAGAAGTCACACACTAATGCAAAAACATTTCAAATCAACTTCTAGTTTCTAATCCTAATCTCTAAAATTTCTTTTTTCCCAATTAGAAAAGTGAACATGTATTGCTAGTGGGACATAGAGGCCTCCCCAACAATAAAGCTGAGGGAGCATGTTGAAAAAAATGAGGAAAGAGAAGACAATACAAATACTAAGCAATAGGAACAATACAAAGCAGGCTATTCAAACACAACCTAACTGTGTCATCTCCACAAGCAATCCAGCCTAAATCCATCAAGTAAAACCATATACATAGAGGATAAAGAAAAACTCCTCAACCTGTTCCCAAGGCCCAGCACCCTCCAGCCCAACTCTCCAGCCCCCTCTCCCACCAGATTCTTCTACACGCTTCTTGCTCCATACATGGAGCTGTACTACAAGTCTCTAGTCCTCTTTTTTTTTAAATATATTTTATTGATTTTTCACAAAGAGGAAGGGAGAGAGATAGAGAGTTAGGAACATCAATGAGAGAGAAACATCAATCAGCCGCCTCCTGCACATCTCCTACTGGGGATGTGCCCGCAACCCAGGTACATGCCCTTGACCGGAATCGAACCTGGGACCTTTCAGTCCGCAGGCCGACGCTCCATCCACTGAGCCAAACCGGTTTCGGCCCTAGTCCTCTTCATGAACTGTGACATCACAGGTCTTTGCCTTTACTGTTTGCTCTGACTGGAACACTGCTCCTTTCCTGTATATCCTTCAGATTTCAGTCCAACTATCACTTCTGTGACTTTCCTAACTCAAATACTTGTCACAGTTTTATATTTGTGTGATTCTGTGATATCATCTGCTGAGGACAGGGACCATGTTTGCACTCAGTCCCCCTCATGTCCAAGCACAGTGCCTAGTACCAAGTAAGCACTCAACTGGTTGACTAAGTGAATAAATGGGCACTAAATCCATAAGGAATGAATAAGTCTCCTTAAGAGTGTGCATCTTCACAAAATGAATCTTTAGAGAATGCCCAAAAAATTGAGCCTAAAGTTCCTATTCAACTCTTTAAAAAGAAAAACAAGCCCTAGCCAGTTTGGCTCAGTGGATAGAGCGTTGGCCTGCAGACCAAAGGGTCCCAGGTTCAATTCTGGTTAAGGCACATACCTCAGTTGCAGGGTCCTCCTCCCTGGCTCAGGCCCTGGTCAGGCCTTGCACAGGAGGCAACCAGTCAATGTGTTTCTCTCACATCAATGTTTCTAACTCTGTCTTTCCCTCTCCCTTCCACTCTCTCTAAAAATCAAAGAAAAAATACCCTCAGGTGAGGATTTAAAAAATAATAATAAAATGAAGTAATTAATTTAAAAAAAAGAAAGAAAATAAGTCAACTCAGATTCATGTACAGGCATACCTCGGAGATGTTGCAGTGTCAATTCCAGACACCATAATAAAATGAGTCACAATCTTTTTGCTGGTGGAGGGTCTTGCCTATCATTAGTAAAAAATGCAAAACCTGTGAAGCACAATAAAACAAAGCAAAACAAAACGAGGTATACCTGTATAAATTTCTCTAGCCCTTCTATGCCTCTAGGCAAGTACTGAGCATCCAAGGCAGATATTTTATTTTTTTTATTTTTTTTAAAATATATTTTATTGATTTTTTTACAGAGAGGGAGAGGGATAGAGAGTTAGAAACATCGATGAGAGAGAAACATCGATCAGCCGCCTCCTGCACACCCCCCACTGGGGATGTGCCCGCAACCGAGGTACATGCCCTCGACCGGAATCGAACCTGGGACCCTTCAGTCCGCAGGCCGATGCTCTATCCACTGAGCCAAACCGGTTTGGCAAGGCAGATATTTTAAACACACAAACATACATACATACACATGCAGATACACACACACATACACATACACATACACATACACATACACCCCATAGGTAAACTATTTCCTGGTCCAGCGCCTGCTACATAGTAAGCATTCTGGAAATATATGTCAAAATGAAGAAAGCAACATTTCACAAGACTAGTTAAGTATGTATGAAACAGTAACTCTACTTAAATTGTGGTGTCTTATCCTATCTAATAATAGACAAACATGGTAATTGACCATACCTTCGCTACACCTCCCATTGGCTAATCAGCACGATATGCAAATTAAACGCCAACAAAGATGGCGGCTAATTTGCATACTGCAGGTAGGGCGGGACAGCGCCATCCCACCTGCCCTGCCACCATCCGGGCCTGCTATCTGTGACCCAGGACAGCGGGCGTCTGTGTGCGACCTGACCCGGGGCGGCTGGGCGGTACAGCAGTGATCAGCCAGCCCGCCTGGCCTCCATCCGGGAGTCCTGTGTGCGACCCGACCCAGGGCAGCTGGGCGGGGCGGTACCGATCCGCTGGCCCGCCCGGCTGCCGTCCAGGCATCCCGTGTGCAACCCAACCCGGCGCAGCCGGGCGGGGCAGCAGTGATCCGCCGGCCCACCCGGGCATCCGGTGTGCAACCCGACCCGGGGCAACACCCCAACCCCCGGATGGACCCTGCCGTGTGCGCAACCTGGGGAAGCGGGGCAGGCACCAAGGGATCGGGCCTGCCATCTGCCACCCGGGGAGTGGGCCTAAGCCAGCAGGTGGTTATCTCCCAAGGGGTCCCAGACTGTGAGAGGGCACAAGTGGGGCTGAGGGACACCCCCCATACCCCCCTCCCCCACCAGTGCACAAATTTTTGCGCACCAGGCCTCTAGTATAAAATAAAAGTAAGACCAACTACGGAAACAGAATAAGGACTCTCTAAGTTTCAAAGTCCCCATTATTAGTCTCATATTAGTCCCTTATAGTTCCACATATATCAAACGCAAAATATGCCAGACAGATTTGTACTAAGAAAGAAATAGATACTGCAATCAAGTGGCCTTAGAAATTTAAATAAGTACTATAAAATGTCATATGAGACTATTCACCAAACCCTTAAGAATATGAAGAAACTATTTAGGATTCCCTATCCCCTCCAATATGAATAGTAGACGTTGTATCTATGTTTTAGAGAGGAAACAAATAGTACCTATACTTTAGAGATATACTCCATAAACATATTCCTGAAAACTCAGACCCATACTAATCTCTCCTCCCGCTGATTTTGCATTTAAATAAATGTTATTTTATAGTTTCCCTAAAATTTAATGTGTGCAATCTCATGTCTTATTATGCATATAACACTGTAGGTGCTTAATAAATAGTTCTTAAATCAAAATGAAATTATACTGTTTTGAATAATGAATTTTGAGATAGAAACTACTGTATTTTATTCCCAAAAAATAAGTCATTCCCAAAAATTGTTCACATGCCTGTTTAGGTTCTATTATCATTGGATTAAATGTAAAGTCGTTATCCAACAATGTTACCACGCCTTCAGACTCAGTTACGGGAGGTGTTCAGTCCCTTGTAGTTCCATATAAATTTCAGTTTGTCTATTTCAAAAATACAGCTGGGATTTTGATATTATGTTGAACCTGTTTTCAAATGTAAATCGGAGATATTAACACCACCTGCCCCTACTTTCTTCAACATAGCAAATTTCACTTGAAACTTCTCCTGAATCTACTCAGTCCCAGGGAGCGTTCCTTCCGTAGAAAAATTGGAAAATACAAAATCTTAACTACACAGTATTAACTGCACACCACTAAAGACTGGAAAGTTAGTTTCCGGGGAAAAGATCAAATAGAGTCCATTACAGGAGTCTCCACGATCAACAGAACAGATCGAGTCCACCCCTGCGGAAAGCAGCTGACAAACATCAAGTAACATCTTTCTAAGAGGCTGCTGTTAGGACTCCTGAAGCGCCCCATCCCCGCCAGCGCCGAACCTCAGTGTCAGGGCCCCTAGCCTCGGGCAGCGTCCTCGCCACCGCGACCAGCCTGTCAGCTGGTTTGCTCCCCGCGCGCCTCGCCGGGCTACCGAGCCGGCCGCGTCTGCCGGGAGCGGGGGCGGGAGATGGGCAGGGGCGACGTCAGGGCCGGGAGGAACGGCAGCGGCGGAGGGCGCTCGCCCGGGGCCGCCACTGGCGCCCCACGCAGGGCCGCAGGGGCCCCGCAGCCCAGGTCAGGTCGGTCCGGGGAGGGGTCGAGGTGGGGCTGGCGGGGAGGGGGCGGGTGGCCTCACCGTAGCTCCCGGGAGGCCGGCGCCGCCAGGATCCCGCAGTTGCTAAGGAGAATGCTCTTCCGGGTCGGGGGCGGGCGCGGCGGGGTCGAGAGCAACGGTGGCCGGAAGGAACCAAGAGCGAAGGGCGGGCTGGTGAGCTGCGCAGGCGGTGGTCTGCGGTGGCTCCGCTGCAGCGGGAGCGAAAGGGCCGGGCGGGGGGCCTCCGCAGCTTCTCCCGTCTCGCCTTGCGGGGGCGACTGGCTGTGTCGGTGGCTCGAGCTGGACGGCCTCAGGGACGCCTTTCTGCCCGGCCCCGACGGGCTCCGGGCCGGCTCTAGCTGCTGGCCGTCGGCGGGCGCCGTCCCGCCCTGCTCCCGACCCCGCAGCCCGCTTCTAGTCCCCGAGCGTGGCTGTGCCGGCCCTTGGCGGTGACAGGGTTTTACTCAGCGACACCTGCTCAGGGCTACGTGCAGGGCTGGCACTGGGGATGCAGAGGGGCCACCAGGCTGGCCCCTGACCTGGGAATGCCAGGCCGGCGGGAGGGCAGGCAGTGCCTGCGTGCAGGGATGGGCCAAATAAAGGAGGCGCTGGAGCCTGCCCGAGGGGGCCTGTCCAGACACAAGTAGGGCAAGCTGATGGAGAGTCGAATAAAAAGGGTGAGGAGGAACGTGTGTCAGGTCGGAGCCGGCTCAGTGGAGGAACTCACGGAAAGGTCCTTGTGGTCTATCCAGGGAAGTGTGTAGAGAAGAGAGGGCTAAGGAGGAACCTAGAGAGCATCGGTATTGTAGGTGTGAACAAAGGAAAAGGAACCCCCAAAGAGCAGCCAGATGTTGGGTTGGAGGACTGCTGAGGATACAGCAGGAGAGGAAAGCATTTCAGTCAGGGAGTGGTCACCCGCGTCCAATGTGGATGTCAGGTGCCCAGTAGGAAAATCAGAATTCAGGAATACGGTGTCAGAGTCTATAGTGGGGGAGTTTGGAGTCCACCGCTATATGCTCCATACCGAAACAAGGAGCAGAGGTGACTTTATTCCTGAATACCTTCGTGTCTTAAAGAGCACTGTCATAGTATTTGCAAATTTCAGGATTCCTCTCCTGATAACTGAGTTCCTTGAAGGCAGGAAATACTTCTTACCCTTGCATCTACAGTGCCTGCCACACACAAAAGCTTTGATCAGTGTTGTTTAAAGAATACATGAACCCATAAAAGTCTTTGGTGTTCAATGTTCACACAAGTCTTCAGAACCCTTAGAGAAACTGCGATGGAGGTCAGATTTGTCTATTCAAGTGTAGAAGATGGGAGAATCCCAGCAGGGGCAGGGGGCAAAGGACGGTGGAGGTCCAGGGGTTTAATGAGTGGGAGAGGGTCCAATGGATACTGGGATGGAAAATCCAGAAGAGAAAAAGAACAAAGGATTGAACATTTAAAAGCTGAGTTTTGGGGGCCAGAACTGGAGATGAAGCCAAAGAAATCAAAAATAGAAGCAGGAATAAAGAGCAAAGGCAAGAACAAAATGATTGTACAGAAGTTCAACAGGGAGATCCAGTTCTAATTGGACATTTGAGAGGAAGTGTGGTGTCAGCCAGTATGAAGGCTCCTTGCAGGGCTGGTAGACATAATATATCCCCGTGTCCTCCAAGTTCAGTGAGCCTAGGGCTTCCTCATATGGGCCAAAGGAAAACCACAACACGCTTTGGAGTGATTGAGGGGCAAAGACTTGTCTCACAAGTCCATGACTCCAGTACATTTCCATTATATAAAATATTACAATAAGCTTCACCAAAATGTAAGTGTTCTTCTCTGAAAGACTATAAATCTGTTCCACCAGCCATCTGTGAAGTAAAACCACAAAATTCTAAGTTGGTTGAAGAATTTTGAAATACCCAAAATATTAGCCAAGGGGGCATAGGTATAACACCAGCAAGACAGGGCCAGAAAATGGTTATAATTTGATAAAGCTAAATCAAATATTGTGTGAACAAAAGGGGCAAAATCAACCTTTAAGGTAGAAAAAGGAAGACCCAAATACCAGGTGTACCGGTTAATAATGCAGATTTTTTTCAATAGATAGAGTTACACATATGTTGATATATATGCAATTTGATATGTATGCTATTTTGTTGTATTGACGGCAAGCTTCAAAACTTCATATGTCAAATTTTCTGAAGGTGTTGATATCACATATTTTTACACTTAAAAATGTCAAATTTCTTGCAAAAAAAAAAGCATTTGCTGGAAGTTTTAATTCATTACTTTCTTTTGAAGAAAAGTGCTGCTGTAAGTTATTGTATACTTCGGGAAGCTTATGGTGAACAGGCTCAATCTCAACATACTTGTGAATGCTGGTTTAAATGCTTTAAAAGTGATGATTTTAATGTGAAAGACAAAGAAAGTCCAGGTCAACTGAAAAAGTTTGAAGACCAACAATTACAAGCATTATTGGATGAAGATGCGTGTCAAACTCAAAAACAACTTGCAGAAAGAGTAAACGTTGCTGAGCAAACAATTTCCAATCGTTTTCAAGCAATGGTAAAGATTTTAAAGGAAGGAAAATGGGTGCCACATCAACCGAATGAAAGACAAATGGAAATCCGAAAAGTCGTCAGTAAAATGTTGCTTCAACAGCATGAAAGAAAGTCTTTTTTGCATCGAATTGTGACTGGCAATGAAAAGCGGATTTATTTTGAGAATCCCAAATGCACAAAATCATGGGTTGATCCAGGTCAACCATCAACATCGGAAAGAAGACAATGCTCTGCGTTTGGTGAGATCAGGAAGGTGTGGTGTATTATGAGCTTCTAAAACCAGGTGAAACCGTTAATACTGATCACTACTGACAACAATCAGTTTGAACCACGCTTTGATCGTGAAACGACCAGAATGGGCCAGAAGACACAGCAAAGTAATTTTGCTTCATGATGATGCACCATCACACACTTCAAAACCAGTTAAAGACATGTTAAAAGATCTTGCCTGGGAAGTATTAACCCACCCGCTGTATCCACCAGACCTTGCTCCTTCTGATTACTACTTGTTCAGATCGATGGCACACGCACTTTCTTTTTGGTTTTTTTTTTATTAAGTTATTACATATGTGTCCTTATCCCCACAATACCCCCTATCCCCCCACTCATGCTCTCACTCCCCTGTTGTCCGTGTCCATTGGTTAGGCCTATATGCTTGCATATAAATCCTTTGGTTGATCTCTCCCCCTTACCCCACCCTCCCCTGGTTTCCCTCCGAGGCCCGATGGTCTGATCGATGCCTCTCCGTCTCTGGATCTGTCCTTGTTCATCAGTTTATGTTGTTCATTATATTCCACAAATGAGTGAGATCATGTGGTATTTATCCTTCTCTGACTGGCTTACACGCACTTTCTGAGCAGCACTTGAAAACGTAGTACAAAGAAGTGGAAAATTGGGTCTCTGAATAGTTTGCCTCAAAACAAGAAAAGTTCTATTGGATGGTATCCACAAATTACCTGAAAGATGGGGGAAATGTTTAGCTACCGATGGACATTACTTTGAATAAAGCACTTTTGATGTTTCTCTTGAAATTACCGTGTTTTCTTTGATTACAAAATCCGCATTATTAACTGGTACACCTGGTACATGAAGTATAATAGGTGAAGTTTATCCCACATTGTCCTAGCAGCCTTGAATATAGCATCTAAAGAACTGTGCTTTGTTAAAGAACCAAGGTGATTCATGAGGCTTAACTTGGCTGGATTCTGGGAGATTTCAATGATGCCTCAAGAGATAGACACTTATCATTGCTATGAAGGGCACATTTTTTTACAGAGTGGTTCCCCCAATATTTCAAGTATCCATCTGGCCCCATACCTTTAGTAATTACAAATTTATCAAATATTCCCCATGCTGTACTTTACATCTCTGTGACTATTCTGTAACTACCAATTTGTACTTCTTAATCCTTTCACCTTTTTTACCAAGCCTCCCAAATCCCCTCCCCTCTGTTAGTTGTCAATATGTTCTCTATATCTATGAGTCTGTTTCTATTTTGTTCATCAGTTTATTTTGTTCTTTCAATTCCATATATGAGTGAGATCATGTGATATTTAACTTTCTCTGACTGGCTTATTTCACTTAGCATATAATACTCTCCAGGTCCCTCCATGCTGTCTCACAGGGGAAGAGACCTTTTTTACAGCTGCATAGTATTCCATGGTGTAAATGTACCACTGCTTTTTTTAATCCACTCATCTACTGATGGGCATTTGGGCTGTTGCCAAATCTCAGCTATTGTAAATTGTGCTGCTATGAACATAGGGGTGTTTCAGGTTTCTTAGGATATATTTCTAGAAGTGGGATTACTGGGTCAAATGGAAGTTCCATTTTTTATTTTTTGAAGAAACTCCATACTGTTTTCTATAGTGGCTGTACCAGTCTACATTCCCACCAGCAGTGTACTAGGGTTCCCTTTTCACCACATCTTTGCCAGCACTTAGTTGATTTGTTGGTCATAGCCATTCTGATAGGTGTGAGGTGATGCCTCATTATCATTTTAATTTGCATCTCTCTGATGATTAGTAACTTTGAGCATTTTTTCAGATGTCTCTTGGACATCTGTATGTCCACTTTGGAAAAGTGTCTATTTAGGTTTAAACTTTTTTTTATCCTCACCCAAGGGTATGATTTTTTTGAGAGAGAGAGAAAAACATGAGAGAGAAACATTGATCAGTTGCCTCCCATACATGCCCCTCCCGGGAATCCAACCCACAACCTTTTGGTGTACAGGACGACACTCCAACCAACTGAGCCACCCAGCCAGGGTAAGTTGTGAGTTCTTTTTAATATTAACCCCTTATTGGAGGTATCATTGGCAAATATCTTCTTCCATTCAGTAGGTTGTCTTTTCATTTTGTTGATGGTTTCCTTTGCTGTGCAAAATACATAGTCCCATTTGTTTATTTTTTCTTTTGTTTCACTTGCCAAAGAGGATATGTCAGAAAAAATATTGCTAAGAGAAATGTCCAAGATTTTATTGCCTGTGTTTTCTTCTAGGAGTTTTATGGTTTCAGGTCTTACATTTAAATCTTTAATCCATTTTGAGTTCATTCTAGTATATGATATAAGCAGGTATAAAGGACATATTTTTTGAGAACTGAAAATAATGGGGGATATAAGACATTTTTGGGGGGCTAGCGATCTGAATCTGTGCCAGTAACTTGCCTTCTAAGGCACACTCTTGCTAGCCGATAATTAACTCCATTGATGCTTGTCTTGTCTTGCAGAACCTGTTTCCCAGAATATTAGTACGCCCATTTTCCAAAGGGCCATAAACAAAGAATGTAACAGCTTGGCTAGAGGGGAGGTCACTAGCAGCACCCAGACCAGGCATTTAGATATGATCTAACTTCACCATTCTAACGGACTCCGGAGGGGCTGTGGAAGCCCACCCCAAAGCCTGGTAGTGAGGAAACAGATAGAAAACAAAGAAACTGAAGGGTATAAAGGGAAAGCTTCCTCCATATTCACTCACTCAGGACTTGGAGAACTGCCCCTGAGTCACTGTACTAGTACATCTGAAAATAAATGGGTTTATCCTGGATCTCTGAGTACTCCCTGTGTATTTCTCGGTCACCTGGTAAATTCTGTAACAAAAAGAGTTGTGGGTGAACTGTGTACTTTCAGGATAGTGAGGGCATGGAAGATTCCAGATGCTATGTTTTGTCTGACTTTGGTCTCTGAATAATGGATGATGGCCAATTAATGGTACAAAGTGCTTTGAAGAATGCCCTCAAAACCCAAGATCTGCGTGGAGGCTCAGAGTTATCACACCCCGTTTGTATATGAAGTGAGCCATCTGAGAATTACATGTTGGCATTTGAGGAACTGTGTCTATTATGAAGTCCAAGCCTTCTGGGGAGTTTAGGGGTTACAGGAAGCTATCGTTGCCCCAGAGCTTTCCAGTCCCAGCCTACCCGTGACATCTAATGACCACCACTTGGCCTTCCCCTATACTGACATCACCCAGTCACAAAGGCAGACACCCAGGAGTCCTTCTTGACATCTCCACTTTCCCTCATCACCTCACCCTCATTCTGACAGCCCAGTCCAAGAACAAGTCCTGTAGATCAAGCATGTCAAACCCAAAGGCTAACACAGGCCAAATAAACAAGGTTTAAGTCTGTGTGGGCCGCAAAAAAATAAAAGCTTCAATTTTCATAGAAGCGTAGGTTTACTTTGATAGAGACATGCTGAATACAAAGGGCTGAAATAAATGAGTAATCATTAACATAAAATAATAGAACATTTTAATAAAATTAATATTTTTTCTTGAACATTAACTTACCAGACACTAACTGCACAAATTAATAAGCGTAACGCAAATAAACCTACTTTTCTTGTTCTCCGACAGTGAAATATTTCCTGTTGCACACACCAAACGAGTCAGTACAAGACTAATGACGTGGCAATCGGCTGCTAAAATATTTGCTGCTAGTATTAGTGGAGAGAAATGGTGTGCCTACGCATAAGGCGTAAGGTGCATAAGGGAAATGAATGCAACATTATTATATTAATCAGTCATTAGCGAATGTTGTAGTTCATTATTAATAATTATGTATAACAGGATATTCTAAAAATTAAGTTATGAAAATTTTATTAAAATGTTTCTTACATAGCATTATATTGGCTGGGCCGCAAAAATATTCGTTGTGGTGTGGGCCGCATGCGACCCGTGGGCCAGGAGTTTGACATGCTTGCTGTGTAGATTGTCTCCTCCTCACCCGATTCCACTGCCACCAATTACAGTGAAAGGAACAAATAACCAAGCAACTCAGGATCAATAGAAGTGTTGCAACCTCAAAGATGAAGCAAGGTGATAATATCAGGCAGTCCCTGTGTGCGCATGTGTGTGTGAGAGAGAAAACAGTGTAGTTACCAAACACCACAAGAACTTCAGAAGATAAAGTGGAATAAAATCATTCAACAACTGTTTTGATTGTCTTCCACATGCCAATTTCACCTTGAAGGAACTAAAAGATAATGAAAGGACTATTAAATAGGTTAAAGAAAAACTAAGGTAGAATGAACGTATTCCAAGAACCAAAAGTGGAGGTGTGTTTGCTGGCCTGAGGCTGCAACTTTGGAAGGCCTCAGCTCAGTGTGGGGTGCATTAAAGTGCCAGGAGCCCCGTCTTTACCTGTGCAGGCTGACAGTGCTGTGGGCTGACAATGCTGTGGGAGAGCAGGAAACATTTCTCATCAAACACCGCATCCATTGTTCTTGGCCGCCTCCACTGCAGCAACTAGACCCACCCAGACCATTATTCCCAACTTACAGTTTTTGTCTGAGTATGGCTTGTTTTTGTTCTTATCTCACTTTAAACTTAGTTTTAAAAACTACATTTTTATTTTCCTTCTACCTTTATAGTATTATTTTTATCTTAACTTTTTAAATATAAACACTTCCAGGACATTCCTATTAATTTTATTATAACAGGATTTTTATCAACATGTTATTCTTAACTTTTTAGGCATTTTTTTCTCCTTTCTAGTTTGGTGCTCTTTTTCTTTCTTTTATTTTCTCTATTTTTTTCTTACCTCTTCTACTCCCCCAACCCCTTCAGACACACCGGTTAATTCTTTTTTATTAAATTTATTGGGGTGACATAGTTAATAAGATTATATAAGTTTCAAATGTACATTTCTGGGATACATGATCAGTATATTGCATTGTGTGCCCACCCCCACAGTCAAATATCATCTTCCATCACCATATATTTGGCCCCCTTTTCCTTTACCACCCTCCCACCCCCTTCCCTTTGGCAACTACAATACTGTTGTCTGTGTCTATGAGTTTCAGTTTTATATCCCACATATGAGTGAAGTCATATGGTTCTTAGCTTTTTCTGACTGACTTATTTCATTTAGCATGATATTCTTCAGGTCCATTCATGTTGTCTCAAATAGCAGTATTTCATCTTTTCTTATGGCTGAGTAGTATTCCATTGTGTATGGCACATATACATCTTCTTTATCCAGGGCACTTTGGTTGTCTCCATTTCTTAGCCACTGTGCCTAATGCTGCAGTGAAGATAGGGGTGCACATGTCTTTGCCAATAAATGTTTTACAGTTTCTCAGGTAGATACCCAGAAGAGGGATTGCTGGGTGGTTCTTTGCTCTTTTTTATTTTTTATTTCACATATGCTACTTTAAGTGTGAAATTTATCTTATTTGCAAGGTTATTCTTTCTAAACTTTCATTCCTACATTGTAAAATTTGTTTTAATTTTTATACTCTCATCCTATTTTAATCTTTTCTTTCTCTGATCTCCCAGCTTGCAGATTTTTTTCTGGTTTCAAACTTTCTGTTTTAATCACAGATGTATCTCAGCAACTGCAAATGGCATCTAACAATTATTACACTTTAAAAGAGAAAGAATGGCATTAAATTCACCAAACCCAGAATGTGTATACCCTTGTTGTGTGGGAGAATTCACTGTAGGGGGAGGTATTTATAGGACAAGATTTTGCTTTTCTCTTGTACCTTGCCCCCGGCCAGATATCAACCTCATATGAAGCTAGAAAGGCAACTCTTTCCAGAGATACAGAAGCACGGAACAGAACTGATGAATCTCAGAGGGAAGGTGGGGGTGGGTGGGGGGGAGATTAACCAAAGAACTTAGATGCATAACCTATGGACACAGACAATAGTGTGGCGAAGGCCCAGGGAGGGGGGACGAGTGCAGGGTGGAGGGCATCAATGGAGAAAAAAGGGAGACATCTGTAATTCTTTCAACAATAAAGATAAATAATTTTTTTTAAAAGAAAGGCATCTCTCATGTTGCAACCCTGATACAGCAGCAATGCAGCATAGCACTTAAGGGGAACCAAACTGCTGGCTTCAAATCCAACTCCATTTACTCACTGTGTGACCTTGGGCAACTGAATCAACCTCTCTGTTTTCCTCACCTATAGAATGTGAATGATTACAGTATCACCTTATAAGGTGGATGTGAGATTTAAGTGAGTCAATATATGTAAAGTATTTAGGACAGTGCCTGACATATAGTAAATATATGTTTTTGCTAATATTATGACTTAATAAGAAGTTATCCTAAACAGTAGTCACTCTCAGGAGTGTAAAATAACCAAATATCTTATAGATGATGGTCCTGATAGAGCAGCTTTTATTCTTCCCCTTGGAACAAATATTGTAGCCTATCAAACTGCGCTTTGGCATTCTCTCTTCCTAACAGAACCTTCTTTTATTTTTCAGATATCAATACTCCGAGGAGTCATGGTGGGGGGTGGCATGCTGTGTGTGCACACGTGTGTGTGTGTGTGTGTGTGTGTGTGTGTGTGTGTGTGGGTGGGGTGGGGAACAATTTCATTGTTCTTTTTCTCTCCAGTGCCCAACGCTGATTGAGTCCATGCATTCTAGAATTCTAGAGAGAAAACATCTGATTGGCCTAGGCTAGCCTATGAATTAGGTTAGGGATCCACTGGAGCTTATCAGCTGAGCCAGGCAAACAGATGCAACAAGTAGAATTATGGCTGCTGAGGTTTATGCCTTCCTGAGGGGCTCTATGTGATAATCTTATGCACTATACAGCCTATCTCCACAGATATGCATATCCTAGTCTTAAAAGCAAGGACATAAAGTATAGTTATCATAAAATGTGATGGTCATATTTTAAAATATTTAACTGGAGAGAAAACTTTTCAGAATACAAAAATAAAACTAAGAGGATTTGACTAAGGAGGGCTTAGAGAATGACAAAAAATTATGAACCTATTTATAAGAAAAACATTTTTTATTAGAAAAGATGTGAAGAAATGAGCACAGTTTATTTTTTGTTGGGTAAGTGAAAACATAGTAAAGCACTAGGAAATTGGATTGTTCAGAAAATGTTACATTTGGTCTCACTTAAAAGAATCAAAAAACACATCCAATAGAAATCCTATATTAAGTTAAAGAGAAACAATGAATTTTACTAATTAAAAGAAATAATAACACAATTATGACAATTATAAGAGTACATATGAATGGACTAAATTCTCTACTATTTAAAAAACAGAATCATAGACTGGATTAAAAAGACAAAATCCACACCTATGAATCTTATTAAAAACACATTTAAAGAAAGGGGAGATTGCCGAAACCGGTTTGGCTCAGTGGATAGAGCGTCGGCCTGCGGACTGAAAGGTCCCAGGTTCGATTCCGGTCAAGGGCATGTACCTGGGTTGCGGGCACATCCCCAGTAGGAGGTGTGCAGGAGGCAGCTAATCGATGTTTCTCTCTCATCGATGTTTCTAACTCTCTATCTCTCTCCCTTCCTCTCTGTAAAAAATCAATAAAATATATTTAAAAAAAAAGAAAAAGAAAGGGGAGATTGAAGAATTTAAAAACCTGGCTCAGATCAATCCTGCTTACATAAAAGCAAGTGTAGCGGGCCCCAGCTTGACTGGTGAAGTTATGTTCCTCCCAGAATTCCGGCATACTTGGGCATACCCAGAACACCACTGGCAGAACCCACTGGAGGTTGGTTTTCATAAGAAGCCAGCATCCTAGCGAAGCATCCCTTTTCCGGGCAAGGCCAAAGAGAAGCCGAGGGACAGCAAGTCAGCGTGATGCTGTGTGCAGCAGGGAAAGGGAGCCCCCCCCAAAACAAGCTGTTTAGACTAAGGGAGCCTGCGTGGAGCTTTCCCCCAGAACTGGGCACCAGCAGGGAAGAGTGCTGTCGGAGCATGTTGGAGTAAGCTCTCCACAATGCTCCATTCATTGGCCCCAGACACAGGCTCTGCCCCAGCCTCACTGAGGGGTCCTTGGCAAGTCCCTACACCTCCATTTCTTCTACAAAATGAGGCTATCGGAGCAATTGCTCCAAAGAGGAAAGATTGGAAAATACAGAGCTTTCTCAAGTGTACATTAAGCTTTCATAAAAATTAACTATTTTCAAGACAAAGATATTCACAGTAAACACACAAAAAGTTTACACATACTTCCATACAATAATATTGGAGAGAAAGTCAATACTGGGCTATATGCACATGACCAGGCAAGAATGGAAAAAAGGCTTTGTGATGGAACAATGAGTTGAAAGGGCAACACCAGATATGAGGATGTTATTTTAAAGACAAATAAGAAAAATAGAGACGGGACATAGTTAAAACTGTATTGGAGGAACTTTTGTATCTTCTATGCCTATGATAATAAGAAAAAGAGAAGAAAAATCAACTAAATCTACACCTATATTTCAAAGAGATAAAAGTAACAAATTTAAAAGGGAAAGTTATAAATATGAAATAAATAAATTAGAAAATATCTGTTTAATATGCAAAAGTGAGATAACTAGTTACATAATTAATGTAATATATACAAACCATAAGTACTGTACAAGAGAAATACGAAATTCAAAAGACTACATTATTAGGAAATACCCTAAGTTTAAAAGATTAAAAGAAAATGAACAATTTTGAATAAAATTAACACAAAAAAGAAAAAAATCTCTGGTAGAACAAGGAAAGAATAGCAAAAGGAAGATGAAGGAACAAATAGGGAAACGTTCAATGAGGATTTGTAGAATGAATGCGTGCATTTTTAGAAAAAAGCATCTAGACTTGATAATGTTGTCATTATCACATGACGGGGTGTTTCTCAGCTTCTAGAAGGGTTCAGGAATCTGGAGAAGGGCTGTGAGTAAATTAATAAAGACACTAGACAAGAAATATGAATTTGGAAGGCATTTTGGGAGGGCCAGAGTAAGCTAGTTCTAGTGACCAAGTCTCTGGACCCCTAGCTTTTTATTAACACAAACTGCCCTAAAGCAAAGCAGATATACATATCAAAGGTAAGGTTTGGTATACAGTAGGCATTGTCAGGTTGGGGGAACTGCCTTCAGCTGTCAGGCAGCAGGCAATAATATATGCAGATGTTCAGCCCTGCTGAAGCCTCAAGATTCATCAACCTTTTGATGAACTTTTTGCATTTTATTATGCCCTGCTGGAATTAGCTTCCAGCAAACACATTCAATATCAAATAAATAAACAAAAAATAAATTCATTTTGTGAGGCAAATATGGTCATTTCCCACCTACTTGTAAAGATAATGATGACAATATAAAAAATGTTTCCAAAAAAAATTTACTTCATACATAATTTTACCACTTTTGCATAATTATTTTTATTTTATTCTGTTCTCCAGTACTATACATTTTTGTTGCACAGTTGCAGAATGTATAACTATTTAACATTTCTTCTTCTTTCTTAAATTGTATCTTAGTATTTTCTATGTTTTCTTATATATGTTTTCTTTTTTTATATAAATGATAAATGTTTATTTCAATAACTTAACGTAATACATTTGATTATTAGGAAACAACTAAAAATTTATGTATAATTCCACCACCCAGAGATGGATGGATGGATGGATAGATAGATAGATAGATAGATAGATAGATAGATAGGAAGATGATAGATAGATAGATAGATATTCACATATACATTTGTAGTTGATTAGATATACTTTTTTGAAATTTTAAAATTGAGATAAAATCTGCATAACATAAAATTCATCTTTTTAAAAATGTGCAATTCAGTAGTTTATAGTATAATCACAATGTGCAATCATCAGGACAATGAATTTTAGAACATCTCATCACACCAAAAAGAAAACCTATATTCATTAACAGTCTTTCTCATTTCCCAGCCCTAGGCAATGATCACTCTTACTTTCTGTTTCTATGGATTTCCCTATTCTGGACATTTCATATCAATGGAATCAGACAATATGTGGTCCCTTGTACCTGGCTTCTTTCACTTAGCATAATGTTTTCACGTTCCATCCATACTGTAGCATGAATCAGTACTTCATTGCTTTCATGGCTAAATAATATTCCATTGTACATACAATCACATTTTGTTTATCCATTCCTCAGTTGATAGACATTTGGATTGTTTCCACTTTATGGCTATTATGACTAATGCTGCTATGAACATTCAAGTACACTTTTTGCATGAAAATACATTTTCAATTCTTTTGGGTATACATATACATAGGAGTGGAATTTCTAGGTCATATGGGTTAAGTCATATGCTAACTGCACCATTTTACATTCCCACTACAACATAAGGGGTTCCAGTTTCTCAACAACCTTGATGACATTATTTTCTCTTTGCAGTTGCATTCCCCTGATCGCTAATGATGGTGAGCATCTTTTCATGTGCTTATTGACCATTTGTGTATCTTCGAAGAAATGTCTATTCAAGTCCTTTTGCCCATTTTTAATTGGCTTATTTTTTTTATTGTTGAATTGTAAGCATTCTCTATATTCTAGATATTTGACTCTTATCAAATAAACTAGAGGCCTGGTGCAGTACAGTCCCTAGGCCCAGCCTGCAATCAAGGCCATCTTTCCCAGCTGCCCGCAGCCAGCGCCACCACCTACCGCCACCCACCCCCGGTTCCCCATTTGCCATTGGGTGATCAGTGCCTGATGGCCAGGGGAAGGGACTGAGAGGTCAGCTGTTCCTGCCCGCTTGCTGGCCCCACCCCTGCAGTGGGTGGCCATCAGGCAATCGGAGCCTGCTGGCTGGGGAAAATGACCAAGAGGTGGTCAGTACGCCGCATAGTGACTGATCCAGTGGTCGTTCTGGTGGTTCTGCCTTTAGGGTCAATTTGCATATTACCCTTTTATTATATAGGATAGAGGCCTGGTGCACGGGTGGGGGCCGGCTGGCCTTCCCTGAAGAGAGGCCCGGATTGAAGTGGGGGTCCCCGCTGGGGGGCAGGGCTGGCCTGGGTGAGGGGCCTTGGGTGGTTTGCAGGCTGGCCACGCCCCTGGCTTTGTCAGGAAGGACATCCAGAAGATGTCCGGTCTAATTAGCATATTACCCTTTTATTAGTATAGATGATTTGCAAATATTTTCTTCCATCTTGTGGGTTGTCTTTTCACTCTCTTAATGATGTCCTTTGATGCCAAAAGAAAAGTTTTAATTTTTATCAAGTCCAAATTATCTAGTTTTTCTTTAGTTACTTGTGCTTTCGGTATTATATCTGGGAAATTGTTGCCTAATTCAAGGTCATGAAGATTTGTACCTAGGTTTCCTTCTAAGAGTTTAATAGTTTTAGCTCTTACATTTACATCTTTGACTCATGTTAGTTTAATTTTTGTATATGGTATGATGTAGGGGTCCAACTTGGAAGGGAGTGCTGCACGTGGCTATTTAGTTGTCCAAGCACCATTTGTTCAAAAGACTATTCTTGCCTGGCTGGTGTGGCTCAATGGTTGAACGTCAACTAGGAGCCAGGAGGTCATGGTTTGATACCTGGTCAGGGCACATGCTCAGATTATGGGCTCGATTCCCAGTAAGGAGTGTGCAGAAGGCAGCTGATCAATGATCCACTCCCATCATTGATATCATTGATGTTTCTATCTCACTCTCCCTGTCCCTCTGAAATATATATATATATATATATATATATATATATATATATATATATATATATATTAAAAACTACTCTGCTCCCATTGAATGATCTTGGCACCCTTGTCTAAATCAATTGGTCATAAATATATGGGTTTATTTCTGGACTCTCAATTCTGTTTCACTGATCTGTCTGTCTTTATGCCAGTATCACACTGTCCTGGTTATTGTAGCTTTCTAGTAAGTTTTAAATTGAAAGTGTGAGTCTTCCAATGGAATAGACTTTAACATTGTTTTGTAATTTTTTCACTTCATAAACTTGAAAATTTTCAGTTAACATGCCAATAGATATAATTCTATAGCATTAATTTAAATAAATATGTAGTATTCCACATTATGAATTTTCTATTAGTTATTTGACCAAAATTACACAATATTGTTAAATATATAGATTATTTCCAATCTTTTGCTATAAACATCCATACAACTAAATCTTTTACACATGTATTAAATTATTTTGTTTGAAAAAATCTGTGTATTAATTTTAAAGACTATATAATATCCCATTAAGTTTATGTACAATTATTTCTTTTAGCATTTAAGTATTATAATAATGATATAATATTTTTGTATATGTATTTGATTAAGCTTCTTTTGGATAATTTCCTTAGACAAAATATACTAACTTGGAATTTCACAATAAACATTATTTTGACAATTGATTTATATCCAGTTCTTATTTCAAGTATATATTGTACCAATTTAATGTTGCCTCCAAACAATGTATACCAATTTCACTGTAACTTTGTCAGAATTGAGTATTTTACTTTTAAAAAACTACTTTAGTGATTGAAAATAGTGCTTCATTTATGTTTTAATACATTTGTATGATTACTGAGATGTTTGGGCTTCTCTTTGATGCTATAAATGTATTTTCTTCTGAGTATATTGTGTTTTTCATGATTTTAAAGATTCCTCTATTAAGGCCTTCAACTAATTTGTCAAGTCTCTTATTAAAGTGTAATGTTAACCATTTTCTGACATTCTTGCTGTAAACAATTTCCTGTTCATTTTGCCTCTTTTATTTTTAATGTACAAGAATGTAACAGCAGTCAGAGCGTCATTCTGGGCTTAGAATATTTATTTGGGGGAAAAATGAAAACTAAAGCTAAGCTAATTTCCAATCCTTCAAAAGTGGCCTCCTATTCTGCTTAGGAGATACTAATCCTTGTCATTTTATATATATATTTTTTAGATGTAACACACTCACTTAGTGCAAAAATCAGAAGGTACCGAAGGATAGCTAGTGAAAAGAGTTCTCCCATCCCTGTCCAGCAGCGCCTAGGTACCCTGTTAGCACTTTCCTCATCCCAATACCCATCATCCATCCATCCATCCATCCATCCATCCATCCATCCCATCAGCATTTTCATGGTACCCGCTCTGTGTGAAGGGAGGCAAGTACAGTGGCTCAGAGGGGTTTGAATCCCACCTCTATCACTGACAGCCCATGGCCTTAGGCAAACCTGGGTCCTAAAGGTACCACTGTGAACAAGCTAGATGTGGCCTGTCCTTAGAGCACTGCTCGAGCATCTCATCTTTCCCCATTTGGATCAGGCTATTTCCCCTTCTGCTGACCTAGAATCTTCCATATTCCTCTCCTCTCACTGCACAGAAGCCCATCTGCAGGCCCTGCAGACAGCCATGAGGCGGACGCTGGGGCTTTCCACTGCCTCATACTAACTGTGAGAATTTTTTTTTTTCATTTTATTATTATTTTTTTATTATTATTAGTTAAGGTATTACAAATGTGTCCTCATCCCCCCCATTAACCCCCAACCTCCCCCCACACACACAAACTCATGCTCCCATCCCCCTGTTGTCCATGTCCATTGGTTTGGCTTATATACATGTATACAAGTCCTTCGGTTGATCTCTTCCCCTTACCCCCGCCCTCCCCTACTTTCCTTCTGGGGATTGATAGCCTGATTGCTGTTTCTCAGTCTTTGGGTCTGTCCCTTTTCATCAGTCTATGTTGTTCTCTATAATCCACAAATGAGTGAGATCATGTGGTATTTATCTTTCTCTGACTGGCTTATTTCACTTAGCATAATGCTCTCCAGTTCCATCCATGCTGTTGCAAAAGGCAAGAGTTCCTTTTTTTTTACCGCAGCATAGTATTCCATTGTGTATATGTACCACAGTTTTCTAATCCACTCATCTGCTGATGGGCACTTAGGCTGTTTCCAAATCTTAGCTATGGTGAATTGTGCTGCTATGAACATAGGGGTGCATATATCCTTTCTGATTGGCGTTTCTGGTTTCTTGGGATATATTCCTAGTAGTGGGATCACTGGGTCAAATGGGAGTTCCATTTTTAGTCTTCTGAGGTAGCTCCATACTGTTCTCCACAGTGGCTGCACCAGTCTGCATTCCCACCAGCAGTGCAGAAGGGTTCCTTTTTCTCCACATCCTCTCCAACACTTGTTGTTTGTTGATTTGTTGATGATAGCCATTCTGACAGGTGTGAGATGATACCGCATTGTCGTTTTGATTTGCATCTCTCATATAAGTAGTGACTTTGAGCAGGTTTTCATATGTCTTTCGGCCTTCTGTATGTCCTCTTTCGAAAAGTGTCTATCTAGGTCCGTTGCCCATTTTTTTATTGGATTGTTTATCTTCCTTTTGTTAAGTTTCATGAGATCCCTGTAAATGTTGGAAATTAAACCCTTATCGGTGGTATCATTGGCAAATATGTTCTCCCATGTAGTGGGTCTTCTTGTTGTTTTGTTGATGGTTTCCTTTGCTGTGCAAAAGCTTTTTATTTTGATGTAGTCCCATTTGTTTATTTTCTCTTTAGTTTCCATTGCCCTAGGAGCATTATCAGAGAAGAAATTTCTTCGGCATATGTTTGCGATTTCGCTGCCTGTGGATTCCTCTAGTATTTTTATGGTTTCCCATCTAACGTTTAAGTCTTTTATCCATTTTGAGTTTATTTTTGTGTGTGGTGTGAGTTGGTGATCTAGTTTCATCCTTTTGCATGTATCTGTCCAATTTTCCCAACACCATTTATTGAAAAGACTGTCTTGACTCCATTGTATGCTCTTGCCTCCTTTGTCGAATATTAATTGGGCATAGTGGTTTGGGTTGATTTCTGGAGTCTCTATTCTATTCCATTGATCTATATGTCTGTTCTTGTGCCAGTACCAAGCTGTTTTAAGAACAGTGGCTTTGTAGTACAGTTTGATATCTGGTATTGAGATCCCACCTACTTTGTTCTTTCTCAGTATTGCTGCAGCTATTCGGGGTCTTTTTTTATTCCAGATGAATTTTTGGAACGTTCGTTCTAGGTCCGTGAAATATGCTGTTGGTAATTTAATGGGGATTGCATTGAATCTATAAATTGCTTTGGGTAGTATGGACATTTTGATGATGTTGATTCTACCAATCCATGAACACGGTATATTCTTCCATCTGTTTATATCTTCCTCTATCTCTTTTTTCAGTGTCCTGTAGTTTTCAGCATATAAGTCTTTTACCTCCTTAGTTAAGTTTATTCCTAGGTATTTTAATTTTTTTGGTGCAATGGTAAATGGGATTGCTTCTGTAGTTTCACTTTCTGTAAGTTCACTATTGGTGTAAAGAAATGCCATGGATTTCTTAGCATTAATTTTGTATCCTGCTACATTGCCGAATTCATTTATTAAGTCTAATAATTTTTTGATGGAGTCTTTAGGGTTCTGTATGTACAGTATCATGTCATCTGCAAATAAGGACAGTTTTACTTCTTCTTTTCCAATCTGGATGCCTTTTATTTCTTCTTCGTGTCTGATCGCAATGGCTAGTACTTCCAGTACTATGTTGAACAGGAGTGGTGAGAGGGGGCATCCCTGTCTTGTTCCTGTTTTTAGGGGGAATGGTTTTAGTTTTTGCCCATTGATTATGATGTTGGCTGTGGGTTTGTCATATATGGCTTTTATTATGTTGAGGTATGATCCCTCAATTCCTATCTTGCTGAGAGTTTTTATCAAGAAAGGGTGTTGGATTTTGTCAAATGCTTTTTCCGCATCAATTGATATGACTATGTGGTTCTTCTCTCTCAATTTGTTTATGTGATGTATCACATTTATTGATTTGCGGATATTGTACCATCCTTGCATCCCTGGGATAAATCCTACTTGGTCATGGTGTATGATCTTTTTGATGTACTGCTGGATCCGATTTGCTAGGATTTTGTTGAGGATTTTGGCATCTATGTTCATGAGGGATATTGGCCTATAATTCTCTTTCATTGTATTGTCTTTATCTGGTTTTGGGATTAGGGTGATGTTGGCTTCATAGAATGAGCTGGGAAGTGCTCCTTCCTCTTGGATCTTTTGACATAGTCTGAGGAGGATAGGTTTTAGGTCTTCCTTGAATGTTTGGTAAAACTCCCCTGTGAAGCCATCTGGCCCCGGGCTTTTGTTTGCTGGAAGCTTTTTGATTACTGCTTCGATTTCCTCCATAGTTATTGGCCTATTGAGATTTTTAGATTCTTCCTGGTTAAGTTCTGGAAGGTTGTATTTTTCTGGGAATGTGTCCATTTCCTCCAGGTTGTCTAGTGTGTTGGAGTAGAGTTGTTCATAGTATTTTCTAACAATCCTTTGTATTTCTATGGGGTCTGTTGTTATTTCTCCTCTTTCATTTCTGATTTTGTTTATTTGGGTCCTCTCTCTTTGTTTCTTGGTGAGCCTGGCTAGAGGTGTATCAATCTTGTTTATCCTTTCAAAGAACCAGCTCTTGGTTTTGTTGATCTTTTGTATTGTTTTTTTGGTCTCTATGTCGTTTATCTCCGCTCTGATCTTTGTTATTTCCTTCCTTCTGCTTACAGTGGGCTTTTTTTGTTGCTCTCTTTCTAATTCTTCGAGTTGTAGAGTTAGGTCATTTATTCTCATTGTTTCTTGTTTCTTGCAGTAGGCTTGTAGAGCTATGAACTTCCCTCTCAAGACTGCTTTTGCTGTGTCCCATAGGTTTTGGATTGTTGTGTTTTCATTGTCATTTGTTGCCATGATGTTTTTTACTTCTTCTTTGATCTCACTGGTGACCCAGTCGTTGTTTAATAGCATGCTATTTAGTCTCCATGTGTTTGATTTTTTTGGATTGTTTTTGTTGTAGTTGATTTCCAGTTTTATGCCTTTGTGGTCTGAGAAGATACTTGATATGATTTCAATTTTCTTGAATTTGAAGAGACTTTGCCTGTGACCCAATATATGGTCTATCTTTGAAGATGACAAATGTGCACCCGAGGAGAATGTATATTCTGTGACTTTGGGGTGAAATGTTCTGAAGATGTCAATTAATTCCATCTGATCTAGTGAGTCATTTAGGATTGATGTTTCTTTGCTGAGTTTCTGTTTAGAGGATTTGTCCAGTGGAGATAACGGGGTGTTAAGATCCCCTAGTATGATTGTATTGCTGTCAATCTCTCCCTTGA
The DNA here is from genome assembly GCF_014108235.1 of Myotis myotis. Taxonomy (NCBI): domain Eukaryota; kingdom Metazoa; phylum Chordata; class Mammalia; order Chiroptera; family Vespertilionidae; genus Myotis; species Myotis myotis. Next base: position 31,452,146 of record NW_023416390.1, on the reverse strand, counting down.
TCTTCTCCAGAAGATTTCTTACGTATTTGGGTGCTCCTATATTGGGTGCATATATATTTACCAGAGTTATTTCTTCTTGTTGGACTGCTCCCTTTAGTATTATGAAGTGGCCTTCTTGATCTCTTTTTATGTCCTTCACTTTGAGATCTAATTTGTCAGATATAAGTATTGCTACCCCGGCTTTTTTTTCACTTCCATTGGCCTGAAAAACCTTTTTCCATCCCTTCACCATCAGTCTGTGTGCGTCTTTTTTTCTGAGGTGGGTTTCCTGTAGACAGCAGATATATGGGTCATGTTTTCTTATCCACTCATTTACCCTATGCCTTTTGACTGGGGAATTTAATCCATTTACATTTAAAGTTATTATTGATAGAAACTTGTTAGTCGCCATTGTTGTTCTTTACCGCTGCGTTCCTTCTTTGTTTCCTGTTTTTTCTATTTACAGCAGGCCCTTTAGCATTTCTTGCATTGCTGGTTTGGTTGTAATAAACTCCCGTAGACCGTTTTTGTCTGTGAAGCTCCTGATTTGACCCTCAATTTTGATTGATAGCCTCGCTGGGTATAGTATTCTTGGATTCAGACCCTTCCTTTGCATGACTTTGTATATTTCATTCCATTCCCTTCTTGCCTGATGTGTTTCTGTTGAGAAATCGGTCGCTAGTCTGATGGGGGATCCTTTGTAGGTAACTTTCTGTCTCTCTCTGGCTGCTTTTAAGATTCTGGCTTTGTCGTTGGTGTTTGCCAATTTAATTATTATGTGCCTTGGTGTCGGTCTTTTCGGGTTCATTTTGTTTAGGACTCTGTGAGCTTCTTGGATTTGTGTGAGTTTTTTCCTCCCTATATCAGGGAAATTTTCTGTTACTATTTTTTCAAACAGGTTTTCTATTCCTTGCTCAGTTTCCTCTCCTTCTGGCACCCCTATTATTCGGATGTTGTTTCGTTTAGCATTGTCCCATAGTTCTCTTAGGCTCTCCTCCTGCTTTTTAATTTTTTTTTCTAGAAGCTGTTCTGTTTGGGTATTTTTTTCTACCTTGTCTTCTAGCTCGCTGATGCGGTCCTCTGCTTCTTCTAGTCTACTGTTGATGCTTTCTATTGAGTTCTTTATGGCAGTGATGTCGTCTTTCATTTCTTCTTGGTTTCTCTTCATTTCCTCTTGGTTCTTCTTCATTTCCTCTTGGTTCCTACACATATTGTTGAATTGGTCTTCCATTCTTTTCATCCACCTTATGGCCATTACTCTGAATTCTTTCTCTGACAGGTTGCTTGCCTCCATTGCCTCCATTTCGTTTACTTCCTTTTCTGATGATGCCTGTTTTTCTTTCATATTTGGGTTGGTTCTTTGTTTCACCATGATTTCTCTTCTCAAGGTGTTTGGTTATGTAGTTCTCTCTCTGCTGCACTGATTCAAAGGCACAAAATACAACACAACAAGGCACAACGTACAAGGCATCAAACTAAATGCATTCACGATATTAATAACCCCAAATAAAGGTGACCCCCCGAGCGAAGAGAATTAGGGGATAAAGAAGAAAAAAGAGAAAAAGATTAAAGAGAAAAATAAAAAACAAAAAAGAGTGCTGAAATGAGATTGGGAAAAGGGAGAGAGGAAAAAAAACAAAAAAAAACAAAACAAAACAAAACAAAAAAAAAAAGTAAGAGAATGAAATAGAGATGGGGAAGAGGCTATTTGTATGGGGAGAGCGGGGGATTGGAAATTAGATATATAAGTAGGGTGAAATTTAGACAGTGGGTAGAAAGAAGGAATAGGTAAAATCCAAAGCAGGAATAGGGTAAGAGAAACAGGACAACAAAAGGGGAAAAGTGAAGAAGAGAGTTTTGGCTTAAGGGTAAATGTGAGCTAGAGAGAAATGATGCTAAAGGAACGATGAAAATAGTGTGTATAACACTAATCCCAAAATAAAATAAAGAAAAATAAAAAAAATAATAAAAAATAAAATGACACTTGAAAAAATGGTAAAAGGATAGCAATAATACTGGTTAAAAAAATGTAGTAATTAAAAAGGTAAAATCAAGTGATGAACAAAATAAAAAATAAAATAAAAAAATAAAATAGGTTCTTAATGAAATGGTGAAAAAAGAATAAAAAATATATATATATATATATATAAAAATATTCGGAAGTGAAGGTGCTTCAGATCTTCCACTCTTCTTTTTGGCATGCCTCAGTCCTGCCAGGCATTCAGAGGAGTGTTGAACTTCCCTGCAATACACTGTCCCTCCGTGCAGTAAACCACAGACCTGATTTTAAGGCAGCTTGTATTTGTTTACCAGACTGCCTTTATTTGTGATCGCAGAAGAGACAGTTCGTGACTCTGCCTCTGGGTGGCAGTGTGTCTGGATTGACCTCCGAGGCTATAAGTCCTCTCTATCAGTAGGGGTTTTTTTTTGTTTGTTTGTTTTTTTTCCTCTATGGTATTTGGAACTGGTTCGGGAAAGACCACTGCCCAGAGCTGTTTCCCAGGCTCCCCAAAAAGAACTTTCCCCTACAGGCTCTGCGAATGACCCCAACTGGGGAATCCCATGCACTGGGTTTAATAATCAAATGCACGGATCTAAGGGGAACTGTAACAAGAGCCTGAGAGTTGTGCGAATTCGCAAGCCTCCACCTTCCAGGTCTGCGCACAGTCTCCGCGCGCAGTCTCCGCGCGCCCACTCGCCCCTGGCACCAAGCAGCCAGCAGATTGGCAAAGTCCAAGGCTACTCCTTTACATCCAGTCCAGCTATGGGCTCATTTTTTGCGTTCCCTTCTGCCAGCAGCCCTGTGGGGCCCCTTCCCCACTCGCGGGTCACGCTGGTCCCAACGGCTGCAGACTCTGTGGGGCGCAGATTCCGCCCCGCGCGCGCGAGCTCGGTCCTCCCTCCAACCCGAACTGCAAACCGCACCTTTAGGGGGTGTCCAACCTTTCCGTGAGAAGAAGCAGTACTCGTCTGAGTTCAGGCAGTCACGCAGCTTGAATCCCTTGTTTCCAGGTTAGTAGCTGGTCTCTCGATGCCGGCAACAACCACCCAAGATGGCGCAGTCTCCGCTGCTTAGCTGGCGCACCAGGAGAGGCTTCAGCCGCAGTCTCCAACCGTCCTTTTTTTTTCCTGGGGGTTCTCGGTCTTTCCTAGCTGCAGACAGTCTCTCAGCTGAAAATCCTCTGCCTATTCGGGCTGCATGTTACCCGTTTCAGCTGCTCACCCTTATCTGCTCCAGGACAAGGCACAGGACACGTCCGTTTATACCGCCGCCATTTTCCCCTCAACTGTGAGAATTTTTAACCAAATTCTCAAGTTTCATATCACCAGATTTATCTTATCAGAAGCAGTAAAAATATTTACAGTTTTGTCTCAACATTATGGATGGCAAGTATTCAGCCATGGGGGGGAAAGTTAACATAAACAATGAACTCATGCACCTAATCCCTGTGTCATCATTTTTGTTCTTCTTAAAGAAAAATAGTCACTGAAATCTGAAAATACTGGCCGGCATCTTTACCATCTCTGCCTTCTATCTGCAGAGAACAGCAAGTTTTCAGTCTAAAAATACCTATATCCAAAAACACATTTATTTTTTTAACAAGGTTCTCATTGTGCTATTGAGCACATTAAGCAAACCTGAGGGAGGGACACCTTCTGAGGGGTGGAAGGATTCTTGGAGAAGGGCAAGGCATGATGCTGGTGCATCTGGGGGAGCAGTAACCTGGGAGCTAGTCACTCCCCCTTCTCTCCCCTTGGTTCTTCCTGCCAGCAGGGAGCTGCCACCTGTGAGACGACAAGGCTGTCCCCAAAGCACTCAGCCTCAGGAGAATGCTGAGAGATTTCCCCTCACCACCCCCAACTGCCTGCTGGCTTCCTGTACCAGCCCAATGTTTGAAGGTGCAGGTAGCAAGCCCCGGGAGGGACCACCCACTTCCCTTCTCTCCAGGCACAATATAGTTGTACTTTAGCCATGTCAGAGGAACTGGACTAGCTGGATCGTGGGGAGCAGCTCCACCAAGAACTGGGGCCTTAATAGAATCTCAGCTGCAAAGCTTGCGGTCTTGTGTACCTAGGACATCCCCAGAATGGCCTCCCAGGGTCTAAGGTTTTTCTCATGGACTGGCTGTGAAGGACCCCCAAAGAGACCATTTTCATAGCCTGGCAATGTGACCATTAAGACTGGCAGGGTGAGCAGGGATGCCCAGTGCAGCAGCAGGAAGTGTCCACTGGTTCACAGAGGCCTTCTTAATATGTCTTATTTATATATGTCCGTATTTACATGTGGACATTTTTAATGATGTGCTATTATTATTTTAAATCTATTTGCTCCAGTTAGTTAAGAGCCTCAATAACCTTGGTCCATCTCTGAACCTCCTGTTCTATTTTTTTCAACCTATCTAGTCCTTTACCAGTAACACATCTTTAATTAACATTTATAACACATTTTTATATCTAAGAGTACAAAATATGCCTTAAGACTTTTCTTTTTAAAAATTTTTTCTTGACCATTTTCATGAACTTATTTATTGTTCCTGAGAATATTTGGAATTATTTTTTCATCAGTCACAAAGCCACCAATATTTTGTTTAGGGTCATATTAAATGTATGCCCTATTTGGGGGGAAATTAGCATATTTTTTAAAAAATATATTTTTATTGCTTTCAGAGAGGAAGGGAGGAGAGAGAGAGAGAAACATCAGTGATGAGAGAGAATCATTGATCTGCTGCCTCCTGCATGTCCCCACCGGGATCAAGCCAGCAACCCAGGCATGTGTCCTTGACCGAAATTGAACCCAAAACCCTTCAGTCCACTGGCCAATGCTCTATCCACTGAGCCAAACCAGCTAGGGTGAAAATTAACATCTTTATAATAGCACATCTTCCCATGGAGACAAATGATACAATTCTCCACTTAGTCAAGTGTTCTTTTATGTCTCATAACATTAAATTATGCTTCATTTTTTTATATGACTATCGTTCATGAGCATTTCAAGTATATTTGCTGATGGGTTTTGTCATACTAGTGGTGCACAGATTCGTGCAGATTGAAAGGAAATTGATTAGAAGGTAGCCGGCAGGGCAACACTGGGTGAGATGGGCCAGACATGCCCTGGAGCCAACCTCCTGCAGCCCCTCCCCAGCGATTGTGGTATCTGTACAGTGAGCAGGGTCCCTCCGGCAGGTGGGCACCCTTGGCCTGTCCTGTGGGGATTGGGCTGAAACCGGCTCTCCGACATCCCCCGAGGGGTCCTGGAGTGCAAGAGGGCACTCTGCAAAGTTGCTATCATACAGGGTGTGGAACACAAACACAAGTGTGCAGTATACCAGATTCAGGGCGACAGTGCCCCAGCAACAACATAACCCACGGCCAGGGTGGAATCACAAGGAATCAGACTCCCTCCTCTCTGGTTTTGAGGTGCATCACCTGAGAACCACCGCTGCCAGGTCACTGCAGCTTGGCAGCTCCTGCATTGAGTGTCTGTCCCCTCGTGGTCAGTGCATGTCATAGCAACCAGTCAGACAGTCGGACACTTAGCATATTAGCCTTTTATATATATACTACAGGCCCGCTGCACAAAAATTTGTGCACTCGGGGGGGCAGGGGGGGTCCCTCAGCCTGGCCTGTGCCCTCTTGCAGTCTGGGACCCCTCGGGAGATAACGACCTGCTGGCTTAGGCCTGATCCCAGGTAGCAGAGGGCAGGCCCAATCCCTAGGTGCAGCCCCTGGTCGGGCTCAGAGCAGGGCCAATTGCGGAGTTGGGGCGCCGCCCTCTGTCACGCTCAGGGTAGGGCTGATTGGGGGGTTGGGGCACCGCCCCCTGTCACACTCAAGGCAGGGTCAATGGGAGGTTGCAGCGCCACCCCCTGTCACGCACAGAGCAGGGCCAATCAGGGTTGGGGCGCCGCCACTCTCACACTCAGGGCAGGGCCAATGGGGAGGTTACGGCTCTACCCCGTCACACACAGAGCAGGGCCCGTGGGGTGGGAGGGTTGGGGCGCCGCACCCTGTCACACACAGAGCCGCAGGGCGATCAGGGGGTTGGGGAGCTCCCCCCATCAGGCACAGAGCCAAGCTGATCAGGGGGTTGGGGCGCCTTCCCCTGTCACGAACAGAGCAGGGTGGATAGGGAGGTTGTGGCCCCGCCCCCTGTCACACACAGAGCCACAGGGTGATCAGGGGGTTGGGGCACCGCACTCTGTCACACACAGAGCCTCAGGGCGATCAGGGGGTTGGGGAGCCTTCCCCTGTCACGAACAGAGCAGGGTGGATAGGGAGGTTGTGGCCCCGCCCCCTGTCACACACAGGGCGATCAGGGGGTTTGGGCGGTGCCCCCTGTCATGCTGATCCCGGTGCTGGGAGGCCTCTCGGCTCCACTGATCCCGGTGGTGGGAGGCCTCACAGCTCCACTGATCCTGGTGCTGGGAGGCATATTACCCTTTTACTATATAGGATAGAGGCCTGATGCACAGGTGGGGGCCAGCTGGTTTGCCCTGAAGGGTGTCCTGGATCAGGGTGGGGGTCCCCACTGGGGTGCCTGGCCAGCCTGGGTGAGGGGATGATGGCTGTTTGCAGCTGGTCACACCCCCTTCGGGGTGGGGGTCCCCACTGGGGTGCCTGGCCAGCCTGGGTGAGGGGCTGAGGGCTGTTTTCAGGCTGGCGGGTGACTGTAGCTCCCAACTGCTCCTTTTTTTCTTTTTCTTTTTTTTTATTCTTGGCCAGCTTTAGCTCTGGCTCCAGCTCTGAGGCCTCTGCTGCTGAAAGCAGGTATCTGGTTTGTTTGCGTTCTATAATCGAAACACTGTATCAACTCCAGCTCTGAGATCCCGGCTGGCTGAAAGCAGGTTTCTGGGGTTTTGTTTAGCTTCTATATTTGTAACAATGTTTCAAACTGCAAGCTCAGAGGCCGTCAAGGCAGGCGGGGAACTTTGGTTTCCTCCGTCACTGAAGCAAGTAAGCCTCATGTTCGCTTCAAGCTGCCTGGCTGCTGGCCGCCATCTTGGCTGGCAGTTAATTTGCATATCTCCCTGATTAGCCAATGGGAAGGGTAGCGGATGTACGGCTAATTACCATGTTTCTCTTTTATTAGATAGGATAGATAAGAAAGTATTTGATTTTGATTTTTTTTAATGTTTTTTGGCCCAGCTCGCATGGCTCAGTGGTTGAGTGTCGACCTATGAACTAGGATGTCACAGTTCGATTCTAGGTCAGGGCACACACCCGGGTTGTGGCTCGATCCCCAGTGAGGGGTGTGCAGGTGTGGCTGATCAATTACTCCCTCTCATCATTGATGTTTCTATCTCTCTCTTCCTCAACCTTACTCTCTGAAATTAATAAAAATATTTTTAAATGTTTTTTGTGTAGGGCCACTTTTACATTTCCTTTAAATGGCTATTTTCTTAAACACAATAATAACAATAAGACTTAGAAAACAGCAAATCGTATGATTATTATTTACCATGACTTGTCTGTGTGCCAAACAAACAATAGAACTGAATTAACAACCATTAATACAATAAAAATATTTAGTTATTGGCCCAAATTTAAAATTAATATGTAGCACTGGCCAGGTGGATCAGTCAGTTGGAGCACTGTCCCATACACCAAAAAGGCTGCAGGTTTGATAACTGGTCAGGGCATGTACAGGAGGAACCAATGGATGTTTCTCTCTCACATCAATATTTCTCTCTCTCTCCTTCTCTCTCTCTCTAAAATCAATTTTAAAAAATATATCCTTGGGTGAGGATTAAAAAAATTAATATGTAAACATTTAATAGCTTTATTTATGTCGGCAATACCAGTGACTTATAAAAATTCTCAGTAAGAAAATAGCATTTTAAAAATTCCATTTATTATAGCCACAAAATCTATAAAAAGCCAGGAATAACTTCATAAAAATGTGTAGGACCAATATGAGGAAACTTTAAAGCTTGGAAAATGGAAAGGCACTCCTTTTCCTTGGATAGGAAAACTCAATATTGCAAATATGTCAAATTCTCTTAAGTTTATGTGTAATTTCAGTAAAATTATAGCATGATATTTGAGGAATTTGGATACAGTATTCTAAAGTTCTGAAAAATAAATATTGAAAAAGAGTACAGAAAATCCTGAAAAAGAAGAGAATCTTGGGAGTGATACACCTTACTAGACGTTAAAACATATTTTAAAACCACACTGAATGAAACAGTATGGTCAGAAATAAGCAGGCAAAGCAGTAAAACAGTCCAAAACTTTACATAATGTAATGAGAATTCAGCATGAGAAAAGTGAAAGTTTAAATAGTTGGGAGGAAAACTCAACAAATGAGCTATAAAACTCCACAAATAATGTAGGGGCAACTGACGGCTCATTTGGGGAAATCATCGTTGTATTCTTCACTTTAAACTCAAATAAATTTCAGAAAAATCAAATATATAAACTTTTAAAAGTAGAATGTTCAGCCCAGCTAGTGTGGCTCAGTGGTTGAGCGTGGACCTATGAACCAGGAGGTCACAGTTTGAATCCTGCTCAGAGCACATGCCCAGGTTTCGGGCTCGATCCCCAGTGGAGGGCATGCAGGAGACAGCTGATCAATGGTTCTCTCTCATCATTAATGTTTCTCTCCCTCTCCCTTACTTCCTGAAATCAATAAAAATATATTATTTTTAAAACAAGAATGTGCAAAAATAAAAAGTACATACATATTTCTTTAATATTATATTAGAGTCACTGAAGAATGAGAAATGTCTTGCCTCTTAGACACTTTTTCAAATGCAGATAGACTAATCTTAACCAATAATTCTTTGCAAACTATTTCAAGCATAATCAGATGGGGCTGAAGGATGATGTATAGAACAAACCTGGGATGAGATGGTACTTTGACAGAATGCTGATTTCCCTCCTATTTCTATCATGGGATGTGCATCCTTGACTTCCTGATGTTTAGGCACTCTTGCTTCCCACCATCCTTAATGACATTCTCCTCCCATCCCTGCTCCTCTTCTCCTCCCCCAAAACACACATCTCCATTTCCTTCCACCATTTAAAAGCTATCCTTGTTACAAACTGCCTTTGGGATGAACTGGTAAGATTACTGCTTTGTAAAGGCTGAGGAGGTCAAGCTACTTTCAAATTCTATTAAAATTCTTCCAGGCATACTTCAAGGGTCATATATCTTCTCTCGCCTCTTACTAACAGATGGTCAGTAAATTAAACACACTTTCATCTGAATGTCTGAGATCGGCAATTAAAGGCTGTCAGGCAGCCCAAAGCAGCAGGCTAGCTAACCCTAGAGAGATGCAGAAGACAGGAAAAAGTCAGAAGCTGTCTCACTCTTGCTCTGAGCCTTGGAGTCTAAGGTTATTATTGCCTCCTCTGTCTTGGAAGAGAACCTCATTGGGACCATTGGGGGTCCATAGTGTGATTTGGGGCAATTTTGCATGATCCTTGGAGGCTGGCTTGTCCCAGTTTTATTAAATGGTTTGGTTTGCCAGGTGGTTTCAATAAACACAGCAGGCACATTGATACACTTTGTCTACCTCCCAAATGTCTATGACAGAAATTTTATTAATGAGCACAAACTCTGGCACTAGACTTTCTGGGTCTGAATCCTGGCTCTGCCATTCTTAGCTATGTGACCTTGGACAAGTTACTCAACCTTGCCATGCCTCATGGTCCTTACCTATGAGATGAGGTGAAAATAGCCACTAGGATTAAATAAGTCAATAACTGGTATCTAGTGAACACTTGGGAAAACACCTACTTTATACAAGCGTTCTTTTAAAAAAATCCAATATGATAAATTGTTCCTTCCAATCCCCGCCCCCCCTTTACTTTTTACCCGCGTCTGTGTTGATACTTCTCACAATGGAGAATGATGTAGGATCTGTAAGGGTATTTTCACTGTGTGAAAGATGATGATCAAAGAGTATCATGAAAGTATACATAGTAAAATCTCTCGTTTAGATTTTACTGTATGTAATTTACAACAGTTTTATTAGACTGGGATAAGTTTACACTTGCACAATCTTAAAAGTTTGCTGATACTGCAAATACAGAAAATAGAATGTATAGACATGTGTAACCTACTAAGGTAAGCTGGCAGTTCCAAGTTAAACATGAAGTTACCACAAGACCCAATAATGCCACTCCTCTGTATATAGTCAAAAAAATGAAAACATGTTGACAGAAAAGTTTGTACATGTATATTCATAGCAGCATTATTCATGATAGTCAAGGAGTGGAAACAACCCAAATGTTCATGAATGGATAAACAAAATGTGGTATATCCATGCAACAGAATATTATTTAGCCATAAAAAGAAATGAAGTACAGTTAGATGCGACAATATGACTGAATCTTAAAACCATTATGTCAAGAAGTCTGACTCACAAGGCCCCATATTTCATAGGTAAGGACATTGAGGCCCAGCAAGGTTGAGTTGTTTCTCTAAGGTCATATAGCGAGGAATGACAGAATTGGGACTCATACCCACGAGGTCTAGTTCAGAGTTTGTACTCATTAATAAAAGTTCTGTTGCATACATTTGGGAGGTTGAAAAGAGTTTATCAGGTGTCTGTTTATCAAAACCACCTGGCAAATCTATAGACACGAAAAATAGATGCGTGGTTGCCTACACCTGAGGGCATGGAAGAATTGGGGGTTGATGGTTAAGGGGTGAGGGGGTCCTTTTCAGGGTACTAATACCTGTTCCACCACCCCTTCTGCCACCATGAAACCAAACTCCGCCCCCCTCTCCCTGGGGATCCCTTAAGTAAGAGGAAAAGGAAAAAGCTGCCTCCCCATACCGTGTTACCAGGGTATCCAGGAAAAGCACCAGCACCCCAAGGCAAAGCAGCTTTTCCAAGTCAAACACAACCTAGCCCGTTAGGCCCACCCCTGGTGCCCGCACTCCTGGGTGATCTCGGGATGGGAGTGAGCTCCTAACTGGGAGGACTCGATTCCCTAGACAAGTAAAGAAATTGATGTTTCTCAGTGTAACCACAGGCTGGGGGTTTCCCTTCAGGACCCCATAAATCCCTATACTGGCTCTTAGAATATGCTGGACTCTAGACAGCAAGCACAGCACAGACAGCAGCCTAATGGCCAGTGCAGGCTGAACCCCAGCCTAGGGTCCTCATGGGAAGCACCTGCTTTCACATAGCCACAGGCAAGCATCACCCTCTCCAGAACTGCCCCAGGCCTCCCCTGAAGGCAAAGCCAGGCCCAACTGGCCATCAGCTCCAAAACAATGATGTCCTTCCAGTACCCTCCCTACTCTTCCCTTCCTGCCCCAGGTCCTTATCTGGCCCTGGAAATACCTGTTGCTGCAGAATCAGGTGCTCCCCCACCAATTGGGATGTGGTCGGAGTCTCTGGCCCTAGTCAGATGCTCACAATATACTGCAAGATCGAAGCTCATCTTGTGGTCATGTCGTTACATTTATAGCAGTAAAACTGTGGAAACAACCTACAAATCCATCAATAAGGAAGTGACTAAATAAATTATGAGGCCTCCATACATTAGAATGCCATGGAAATGATGACATAAACCCATATGTAGTTATATGGAACTACAAAGAATAGCCCTATTTTAAGTGCCCAGGAAATAATATAAAAATAACATATCCAGGTACAAAGAAAATCTCAGTGAAGTTCAAATCCCAGAAATGTTATGAGTTCTATTCTCTGACCACAATGCAATAAAATTAAAAATCCATAAGAAAATAAAATCCATTTTATAAAAGTTTATAAAGTAATAAAAAAACATTTATATGGAAAAGCAACTGTTCAGAAATTTTTTTACTTAAGGCAAAACCAAGAAAATACCTACTTACCAGTCTGTAGAACACATGTGGCCATTGTCAAGACGTTATGGTAGAGCAGATGTGAATACATTTATTTGAGTTTAATACATAACAAATCAAGTGACTATAAAATGAAAGAAAAATGATCATTACATTCACATGAGAAATGGATAATAATATGTGAATAGCTCATCCTTACTCAATCCTTACTCATTTACCACAGAACATTCCAGACAGGTTAAAGTTAAATACACACAGATATACACATACGCACCATTAAAAAAAACAAACCCACAATACAAGAATCTAAAAGTGTATGCTCACTCAACCTGCTGAAAGTCTGGTGTCAGAACAAACTGTGGGTTTCAGACCAGAAAGACCTCTGAGTTTCGGTTCCACCTGAGATGATTACTCAAACACTTAGCATCTCTGAGCTCAGTGTCCTATCTTAGGCAAAAAAAATACCAATTCATAAGAATCGAGCCCACTCCATGATCCACACTTTCAGCCTCTGTCGTGGACGTACCGGGCTGAGTGTGGCAGATGCAGTGAGGTGCCTCTGAGAACAGATGGCCCTGAGGAGAAAGATCAGAGTCAAGACACTGTCCAAGCACGAAATCATAGAAAATTACAGGAAGCCATGAGAATATATTTTAAAGACGTGTAAACATCTGTATGTCAACAATTTGAAAAGCACTGGTGTGAAAGAATACTTCATGGTAAATATGAAAAACAATGTCAAAATACTTAACAAACTGATAAAAAAAAATATGTAAGAAAGTCCTTAGAAATTAGAGGAAGACAACATAAGGCAACTCCGAGGGTCTCCAGCAAATACAGAGAAAGGTGCAGCTTTTGCAGAGTAGCTGGAAAGGAAGTGCGCTAAATATATGCTGATCATCCCGGAGTCGATAAAGAGCTCCTAGCCATGGAGGGCTCACATTAACAAACCTTTCAACCTGCATTCCTCTGTCTGAAGAAGGAGAGGCAGGGAGAGATGGAAGGAAGGAAAGAAGAAAGAAAGAGAGGGAGGGAGGGAGGGAGGGAGGGAGGGAGGGAGGGAGGGAGGGAGGGAGGGAGGGAGGGAGGGAAGAAAAGAGAAAAACTCAGTTTGTGAAGAGATGTTTTTACCTGTGTAATTTGTAAGCACACAACACTAGATATAGCCCAAATCCTGACTGCGAACTATTATGTTGCAGACTATGCAGATCCATGGAAAAGGATACACAAAAAATGTTACTTGAAAAAGCCGATCACAAGATATTATATGCACCTAGATTCCAACCAGGCACAAATTGTTCTGGGAGGATCCGAAAACCTAGGAGAGTGATAGGCAGGCTGTTATATTGATGGAAGCATTGGTACATTTGGCTGCTAGTTTGACATTTCTGGGGGGTTTGCACTGTAACATTGGGTAAATATTATGTACAAAAGAAATAAAAAGGAACTGTTTTTTAAAAACTTTCATCACTCCACCCAAATAAGTCTACCCAGGTCATCTCAAGGCTGGATTCCTAGGGCTCAGGGCAGGGTTTCCAAGCAAATGGGAGCAGGTGTGGAGGGCATTGGCTGGCAGGGCCAGCAGGGGCTCCTCCCTCAGGACACAGCTGCCTGGCCAGGCCTGGGGAGCATTTTATTGAATGAGCTGATGTGAAAGGCTCACACCTCCAGGTCTGCAGTGAGAGGATCTGCCATGCCTTTCCTGTCACCACCCAGCTCAGCGGGTGCCTGTGAGCTCGTACTGCTCCGCAAGTTCTCTTTGGTCAGATTACTGCCAGGGGCAGCTCCTTTCCCCGCTCTTGCCCTGCCCTGTGCCCCCAGGAGACACAGGGCTGCCCTGACTCCCACTCTGTGGTTCCACATTGAACAGATAATTGTTTAGCCAAAGGGCTTAAGCTCAGTTGAAGGCCTGGGGGTTAAACAGGCCCTCCTCCCCACCCAGCCCTGCCCCCACACACCCCACACACCCCACTCACCCCATCCCCCTCATGTCTTGCCCTGATCTGGGGTCTGCTCAGCCACTCTGAGTCCAGAACCCGCGTGGACTCTAGGCCCTGCCCATATCTGAGCCACTGTCTTGTTTCTGTCTCAGCCCCAGACTATGCAGCCACCTCCCAGCTGGGCGTCAGCCAGAGGAGACGGAAGGGAAGGAGAGTCAGGAAGCTGTGAGGATCCCCAAGGCAGAAAGGAGGCTCTGCCCAGCCCAGGTGCTGCCTCTTTTCCCTGGCAGCCTCAGCGCCACCCGCATCCCCTGGCTGCTGTGAGGGAGAGTTTCTCTAATGGATCAGAGCTGGTTCATTCATTCCATCTCACTGCGTGCCAGGCCGCTGCTGCTGGGAAGCCAAGGTGAGTCCCAGTGGTTTTTCTCTCAAGGACAACTGAAGGAAGAGTGCTCATCACCACCCCCTTACCTCTCCCCACCCCTGCAACCCAACCACCCTCACCCTTTCATAACACTGTCCCAACCTGCTCTGGCCTCAGACCACCTAAGGCATGCTGGCCACCTGAGAGGGCTGGTTTCCTGACACAGGGTTACCCCCAACCCTATGACCACTGTGTTCCCAAACCATCTGGCCCTGCCCTTTCCAGGCCTCCTAGAAATTAAAATAGGAAAGAACGGGAAGAGGTGACAATGCAATCCCTGAGAATTGGCCGTTGACAGATATGACAAAGCCCCAGAACTCTAAGCACCCTCCCACCCCGAAAATGCCACGGGTGGCGAAGGAGCTGTGTCCGATCTCTGCCAAGCCACAGACCACATTCCCACGGGAGCCGCTCACTGCAGGGTGGAGACAGCTGTTCCTCTCAGCAGATGTTCTCACATGAAGCAGGAGTGCTCCCCAGCCCGATCCCTATGACTCACTGGAGTTCAGCCAGCTTACCCGTTAGGCCTGAGCAGCCTGCCGAGCCCAGTGTGTGGCTGAGGGCAGATCAGGTGGCCAGTTGGGGCCTCTACGGCCCCATCTGCAAAATGGGGAGTCTGGTCGCTTAGCCAGCACCCTCCTTCTCTGAGGACAGAGGCTGTCTCTGTCCCTGCTACCCCCACAAGGCCCAGTGTGGACTTGTCCCTGTTCATTTTTTAAGCACCTACTGTGTGGCAGGCAGTGTACTAGGAGCTGGGGCATTTTCCCCCAAGAAGCTGGCAGAGGGAGAGAAAGACCCCCGTGGTATTAGGGCTGTGACAGTGACATACTCAGGCGGCTGCGGGCCTTCGAGCTGAGGCTCCCCCACTGTCCCTGCTGAACCAGAAGAGAAGCCTATGGAAACAACGGGCCCAGGAGGAGCCTCAGGACTCAGCTGCAGCATCACACCGAAAGACTCCCAGGCCACCCCACTTCACCCGGGCTCTGGCCAGGCCCTCCAGCCAGAAACCAGCCTGTCCTGAGGGTCTCCTGCCTCGGCAGAGCTCAGAAATTGTCCCGAGGGTCACACGTTTTTTTCATGAGCCTTACCTCCCAAGAGGTTCTCGTGAGCAGCTCTGACCATGCCCCCTAATCTGACCACTGCTCTGCTGCCCTGCAGTCACTTATGGGCGGCACCAGATGGAGATTCAAAGGGAAGGAGAGAAGGCGAGTGTAGCACCTGGAGGTGTGGGGCCAGGATGTCCAGAGTATGATACTTAATCCCTCTGAGTCCAAGATCTCTCGGGGTAAAAGGAAGAGGCAGGACTTCTCTCTGAAGCCAGGCGCCCCACCTCCCAGCCCAGCCTGCAGACTCCCCCCTCCCACCCCCACTTCCCAACTCAGCCACCACCGGGCTTTCTGGATTGTCTCATAACATATCACTCATCACACTATTTCTCTTAGCTCCGTGGAGCCTGTTCTGCTTGAGAAACACATTTGGATCTAATGGAGTAAGAAGGTGCTGAAGTTAGAAATATTTGCTCAATTTTGTAATATGTATGAGCATATGTTACATTCATTTACCCAAGTTAACTCTCCCCCACCAGGCTGTGAGCTAGGGTCAGGAGCTGTCTCATGCTATAGCGTCAGTGTGATATTTTTAACCACCATAGACAATAATTAAAAACATGACTTTTTAAGACGACACGGCCAACATGGTCAACCTGGACCCCATCATCAGATGTTGTCCTGATGATTTGCTTCACTATTTCCGTGGGGGGCCCACCAGTCCTTCCTAATTGTGCTTCTCTACATGTTGTCCCCATTTCCCTTCTAGCCGTCACTGAAGATGCAGGCTGAGGGCCTCACATCCAGGGCTGTCTGGGGGCAGCTGGGCACTGGCAGACTGGTTTATTCAGGAATAAAATGCTGGAGAAGCTGTAAGTGGCTCTGAGGATCGTGCAGGGGAACCAGGCAAGCAAGCATTTTTGCATTTCAGCTTATCCAGTGGACTGAGAAGCCAGGCAGCAAAACAAAACAAACCAACAAAAAAACCATTGGCCACTGTGTCCACTACACACACAGACTGCCTTCCCTCCTCCCCACCTCCATGGAGCCCAGCTCCCCCATCAGCTACTTATCAGAAGTTCTGAAACCTATTGAACTCTAAGCCTCGGACTTCACTCTTAAATTATTTTGCCACAAGGCAAAACAGGTCATCATTTGAGGATTAGGACCCTTCTTCCCAGTCAACACTGGGACACAGGGACCCTCCCAGGCAATCCAGGAAAAAAGAGTTGTTGTATGATGTTGCACATTGGGCCCAGAAACAATCCACACAGGCACAAGGATGGTTTTCAGACAATTTATGGTCTTTTAATTTGGGGTGGCTTGCGGCTTAAAAGTATTTTCCAATTCCCATAGAACCTAGATTGCAAAAAATACGTTCCCTAACCCTCATTAGCATCTGATTGTCTCTCTCACTAGTGTTTTCTGGTCATTCTCATTTTAGCAATTGACTTCTCACCTGAAAATAGTTGGTGATCACACACTCCTAGAGCAGAAATCTACAGGGGAACCTCTGGCTTGGAAAACCCAAAGCTGTGGCTCCTCGAGCTGACTGGTGGCCCTGGACCCTGGCAGATCCATCCCTGATCCCTTTGAGGCCCCTTTTATCCACAGCAGAAGCCCCCTTCCTTGAAGACTGTGATCCCCAACAAATCTGTAACACAGTCTCCAAGACCAGACAATAGACACCCTCCTCTGGGTACACACCAAGAAGCTGGGCTCCCTGCAGGGACCCCCCAGAGCAGCAAGGGGCCACTCCCTATGTGGAAAAGCTCCAAAACTCAGCCAAGGCAAGCCAGGTCCCCAGGCACAGGGCCCAGCAGCAGATCCATTCCTTTTGCAAACATCTGGTGCAAGCTCCACGCTGAGGTCGGGATGCTGCTTCATCCTGGGCGGGGAGGGCCTCTCCCTCACTACCCTGCTCACTTTCTCAGGGTTTAGGCCTCAGCTTCTACTGCCTCGCCTGCCTATTGATAGCCTTATGGGGAGCAGTTTCTCCTCCCCCCCCCCCACCCTGCCCCAGGAAACAGGGCCTGTTTGTTGAGGCTATCTGTGGAGCTTATCTGTCTTTTATTGAAGGGGGGTGGGAAAGGAGGGATAAACTCTGACGTCATGGGCCTGCGTAGGACAGCAGGGTTGGAGGCCATCTGCAGCAGGTGCTGGCAGGGCCCCTGGGAAAGGAAAAAGAGAGCAGCTGGCTCATCAGGTGGGAGTGTCCTGGGGTCAGACAAAGACCTCATGTCATGATGAGGTTAAGCTTTCCTGGAATTTCTGGCCCAGGAAGGATGGATGATGCTTCCTTGGTCTCCAATTCCTCTCCTAATGCCAGACCCTATAGGTGCAGGACTCCTGGAGAGGGTTCCAAGCTCAAGGAGACCCGGCCAGGCCAGGGCCTCTATGTTTTCCATGGGTCCTCACCACCAAACAGTCCCAGGGAGTCCTGGAGGTACAGGGTTCCCCTGTCTGGGAGTGTGTGTGTGTTTGTGCAGTAACATGCAGAGCCCTCTTCTGCCACAGCTGCTTTGTCCTGCCTTCATCCAGGGGTCAGAAGCCTCTCTTCCGGCCTCCTGATTCACTCTGCTTTTTCCCAATTATAGGTGGTGAAACTGAAGGCCCCATGCAGTGATGGGACTTGGCCAGGGTCCTATTGCAATTTCCCTGCCTGGCCTTCATGAGATCTGCTCACCGCCTGCTCAGTGTCCTCTCTGGGAAGTTATGCAGCTGGAAGGAGGCCTCTGGGATAAAATAATTACAGAGAAAACAGATGGGCGGCTGAGCAATCCTCCCCTCCTCAGTGTGCCTGAGAATCCTTCTGTCTGGCCCCAGGGCCAGGAGGAGGTGCTGTTCCAAAGGGAGCTGGTTACCACCTTCTGGGAAAGGGGCGCTGGACAATCCTGCCTTAGCCATCCCTTCTGCATCCTCTCAGGAGCCTTTTTGTGCACCATTCTCACCGGAGGTATCGTCATCAAGGCCCACTCTCGTCTCCCATAGGGTCCTGCTAAAGAACCGAACATCAACTGTCCCAAGGAAGGGCCTGTCCGTGGTAGATGCAAGAGCCTTACCTTGCCCTTGGTGGAGGAGGAGAAAAAGGGAAGAGGGACTCACAAGAATGAAATCTTTTCCCTCCATGTTCCCACCTTTCAGAAGTCCAGGAGGGAGAAGAGGGTCCCAGCTATGCAATTCTCTGATGCCTAGGCCTTGGCACACTTCAGTCTGACTCTGACTTTCCCCATGCCCTGCTCCCTCTCTGTGTCCCCACAACTGACCACTCTCCCTCAGCCTCCTCTTTTATGACCCCCAGGCTTGCTTGCGCTCCGTACCCCCAAGAGCTCAGGAGGCTCCCACTTTTGGAAGGCAAGCCCCTCCCCAACTTTATCACATCTCCTGCCTCCAGAACTGTCCACCACAGACTTGCCTGTCTCTCAAGCCTGCCTCCTCTGGCTACCGCTACCTGAATGCTGCCCCACCCCCTTTTTTCCTTAGGTCTGAGCAGGCTGGGTTCTGCAACATCAGGCCCTCCCGGCTTCCCTCAGTTTCACTGGGTTGCCCTTTAGTGAGAGCAATCTCTCATTTGGTTGTTTTTCTTTCATTGCATCCCTCTCAGCCAGAGTGCATTCCCCCTTAGCCCAATGGGACGCTGCTGTTTTCCATCTAGATTTCCCTTCTCCCCTTCCGCTGGGTCTCCTTTCCTGGCTCCGCACAGGCTTTTCCTTCTCCAGGAAGCTCGCCCTCTAGCCCGGGCTGCGGGAGCTGCCCTCCCTCCCTGCCACGTCCTTTCCAGCCTACAGAGCTGGTGTCTGTTTCCTGGGGGTTCTTCCTAGCCCGGTTGGAGCTTTGCAGGCTGCAGGGATGCTCAGTGGATCCTTGGGGAATCAGTGGGTGGAAAAGTGGCAAATGACAGGATCCCCTGCGGAATTGCCAGGCCTGTTCTCTTTCCTCTACCATCAGGGCTTTTCACACCGAGCATTTAATAAAGTGCCACGAACAGCTCATGTTCAGCTGCTCAGTGGGTCCAACTTTCCCAGGCCTGGCTCCTGGGACCAGAGCAGAAGTAGACCTCATGAAGAAAAAGCAGGAAGGACCTGAGTGCCCTGTCTAGGCCCAGGAGGAACACAGAGTCTCCTCTGCAGCTTCCTGAGCAATGAAACCAAGGGGGAAGAGCAGGGATGTGTGTGTGTGTGTGTGTGTGTGTGTGTGTGTGTGTGTGTGTGTGAAATCTTCTGTTGCAAAGACAGTTATGTGCCGACCACCTCCCTCCCTGAATGTCCCTCTAGCCCAGGCCTAGAACGTCGTCTCACCCCACCTCCCAGGCTCAGCAGGAGCGGCTGTATAGCCTGCCCCAGGGAAGCCTTGCTCCACAGTTCACTTTGATTTATTCTCAAAGACAGGGAGTCCTAGATCTTTGCCCACTGTCACCAAGTACATCCAAGAGACAAAGACAGGAAGAACCAGCCTACAGAAGGAGGTGACTATGGAGCACTGGAAGCTTCCAACCTGTCCTTAATAAGGGATTTCAGAGGCTGTAGCCATTGACCCCAGAAACCAGCCCAGTGCCTGGCTCTAGAGTCAGTCTGCCAGACATAGCCGGCGTAAATAAGGCAAGTCTCAGAGAAGTTCCTTTCTCATAGAAAGAGTGGTCCCACTCTACAAATGTTACCTCGAAGAGACAATCTGGGGGGCCTGTGTAGATGTGGGGAGTCAACTCACCAGTACTCACATAGGATGCTCTGCTCATGTCTGGATCCTCTTCAAAAGCAGGAGATTCTTCTACCCAAACTCAGGCCTCAGGTGTAGGTTATTTCTTAAGCAAAAGGTGCGAGGGGCACAATTGGTTGGTGGGCATTTTCTGACTGGGTGTGCCAGGGTGGGATGTAGAGAGCCGTTGCCTCCTGGCTTTGGGTCCAGGCTCCCCTGCAGAGCCACCTGATTCTTTTACCTCTTGATTCCGGCTGCCTTCCTGCCTCTGGTGCAGTTTCCTTTCCTAAGGTGTGTAGGGGGGGACTCATTCCTGGAATCCGGGTTGTCTTAGCAACTGGAGGCTGCCACTGCACCTTGGCCCATAGAAACTAGCCCAGTGCCTGGCTCTAGAGCAGCAGTTCTCAACCTGTGGGTCGCGCCCCCTTTGGGGGGTCCAACGACCCTTTCACAGGGGTCGCCTAAGACCATCGGAAAACACATATATAATTGCATATTGTTTTGTGATTAATCACTATGCTTTAATGATGTTCAATTTGTAACAATGAAAATACATCCTGCATATCAGATATTTACATTACGATTCATAACAGTTGCAAAATTACAGTTATGAAGTAGCAACAAAAATAATTTTATGGTTGGGGGTCACCACAACATGAGGAACTGTATTGAAGGGTCGCGGCATTAGGAAGGTTGAGAACCACTGCTCTAGAGTCAGTCTGCCCGGCTCCTTAAGCCCCTGTAAACAGCGCAAGTCTCGAGTCTCGAGTCTCGAGTCTCGGGGGAGAAGTTCCAGATGGGCCACATTCTTTGTTCAGGAGGCCAAGAGGAGGACTTCATCGCCCACCTGGAGCTTCCTCCCTCTTCCGGAGTTCTCCGCTCTCCAGCCCAGCCCTGCTGAGAAGCAGCGGAGGCATAGTTTTCCTGCATCTCACTCAATTCTTGGGATACTGGGCTCTCCGCCTGGCGGCCCATCCCCAAGGGACTCCTCAGAGCCCGAGGGATCGGACGCCTTGCCCGAGGGAATCGTGGGCAGCAGGCCATGTCCCACAGACCTCTCTATGGCGAAAACGTGAAGGCGACCACCTGTCACAGCGTGAAGGCGACCACCTGTCACAGCTCACGGAGCCGGACGAGGATCGGGGCTGACTAAAGAAGCCTCTGCAGCTTGTGCAGGTGCACAGGACTCTGGAGCGAACAACCCACCCTGTGGATCCTCGCGTGGGTGCAGACAGGGTCAGGCGTGCCCCTGTCAGTGCAGACGGATGCCAGCCCCGGGTCAGACGCAGGGACTTTATTATGTACCGCGGAGCCGGGCTGAATGCGCACTTGAGAGCCCCAGGGGCTGTCACCCCATGCCACCGCACACACGCAGAAGCACTCGCATTTCGGGTCTGCCTTGGTAGCCCACCTTATTCGCTCTTCGCTCTCAAACACACCGAGGGGCGGGCGAAAAGCTTGCACTCTCCTGTGTAGGACTTGCGCTCCCCGCTGCGACCCCGGGCAAACCACGATACCCTTGCTCCCCCTGCGGCTAAAACTCCGACCGTGTTCTCTTGCCCCGGATTCCAAAGGCATACGTGCGATCTGAACTCCCGGCGAGCAGGTAAAAGGTGGAGCCGCAACCCCAGGCCTGAGCCTGTCAGGCGCCCAGGGAAGAGTTTGACAACAAGGCAGATCTGCGCGGATTTCGGGCTGTGCCAACTTTGTGGCCGTGTGACTTTAGGCAAGTGATTTAATTCCTCTGAGCCTGTCTTTGCACCTGCCCAGCGGGAAAGTGATCCCTTCCAGGGAGAGGGTGTGTATTGAGGTCCAAGCGTGTAGGCAGGGCGCCAGAGCACCGGCGCTAGGCACGCCAGGGCGCGCGCTTACTGCAAATGGAGTTCCCTTGCGCGCGCCGCTTTGCAGCCAGCTCCGAGTGCAATCGGAAGAGAGCCCGCCAAGCCGCGGGATCTCTCCGGGGTGAGATGAGGGTGGGGGCAGAGACGGAGCCCCCGCAGCCCCCTCCCAGCCCTCGGAGCGCGTGCCATTGGCCCGGGCGGCCGGGTGGGCGGGAGGATGACATCAGCGGCAGGTTGGATTTATAAAGGCGCGAGCGGAGCTGCGGACTCAGAGCGCACCCAGTCGGCACCGCGTAGCTCTGGGACCCGCGCTCACACAGCAGCCCCGCCAGCCCGCTCCGCGTTTGCCTGGGCATCTGCTCTTGCTGCCGCCTGCGTGTGCCCCTCCACCTCAAGGGCACCATGCACCTCTCCCAACTGCTGGCCTGCGCCCTGCTACTCACCCTACTCTCGCTCTGGCAATCCGAAGCCAAGCCCGGTGTGCCATCGAAGGTGGGCGCTGTCGCGGGGATGTCGGGACTGTGAGAGGCTGTGTGGGCGGGCTGGGGGTCTAGGAGATGCGGCCCCCAAGAGGGAGCAGAGAGGGCCGTAAGGCGGTCCTCTCCTCTGAGATGAGCTTGGGAGGCAGACTGGGAGCCCTGGAAGCTCGGATTCAGGGGTCTACGTCCCCAGCTTCTGGAAAATGTCGACAGATGCGCAGCACCTACCCAGTGTGGCCTGCCGGGCAAGCGGCAAAAGAAGGGAGGGTAAGGGGCTCCCCGAAGGAGCGGACAACCATGGCCGCGTGGCAGGTGGATGCAGTGCCGAACGGTCGGCATCTCTAGGGGCGCGCTCAGGACTCGGAAGGGACAAATCGCACTGGCGGGCGCCTCCGGCTGGAGCATCAGGGGCCCCAGAAAGTCTCCCTCCAACCTCCCCCTCGCTGCCGACGTGCGTCCCTTCACCTGCCTGCTCTTTTTCTCGGACAGGGCCCGCGAACTCCGCTCGGGGAGGTGGCAGCCGCGTCCCAGGCTGAGAGCGGCGGTCAGAGGAAGCGCGGTGCCGTCAACCTCGGGGGCAACCGACTGCGAGTGTTCCAGGACACCAAGACTCGATGGTCCCGCCTTCGCAGAAAATACCCCAGTTCGGGCAATAACTGCTTCGGCCATAAGCTGGACCGGATCGGCGCCCATAGTGGCATGGGATGTTAGTGCGGCGACCCCTGGCGGAGGTGAGTACCACCAACCTGGCCGCCTGGCGCTCCAGTACACCTAGCTCCCCCTCAGCGCCCGCCAGAATCTAGCCTTAACCCCTCCAACCCACCCCCACCCCCACCCCTCACCGCCCCAGGCCGATTCCTCTGATCCCCTAGCCCTGGAACCCATCCGCCTCCCATGGCCTTTGGAGGGGAACCAGGCTACACGGACATGAGATCATGTGTGTGCTAGTCATTTGCCCCCAAACCTATTTATCATCCCATTTTACAGATGGATAAATGAGGGATGGAGTGAAGGAACTTTGGAAAGGTCAGAAATGGTTCAGGATAGATGGACGCCCCTGGCTTTCTCCAGAGAAGCAGAGACAGTTTGGAGGGCTCCGGCCATCCCTGGACCATAAGTGGACTAGCAGCACTGGCCCCAATTTGCCAAATGGGAGCGTGGAGGGGAGATCTGGGGTTTGTGGGAACAGAGGAGGAAGAGCATACATACAAGCCCAGGGCAAGTCCGTCTGCCAACCATTGTATCATGGTGCCAGGCAGTAGGTTGCTCAGAGGTCAGGATGTTTCCTAGGTCTTTTGTCCCTAAAGTGGGACAGACTTGGAGAAATACCTGCCCCCTTACTGTAGCCAGAGTAGCCCGCTGTTTGCATCACCAGAGAGCTTTTCTGGCCCCAGAGCATTCTGATTCTTGTCCCTTCTCTAAACAGTGGCTGTGGGCAGACTGTCCAGGGTCCTGATGCTGCTGCCCCCCTTGTGACTTCAGGATCCAACCTCAGTGTTTGTGGCACTATTTCAGGGCAAGGGAAAAGACACTAAAATAAATCTTATATTTTGCAAACTCAACCTACGTGTCCCAAACTGAGCTCCTCGTCAGCCTTCCCATGCCGTTGTACCTGGGCTCCCTGTTTCCTGCATGGCGTCCTCACTCTTCACTAGGGCTAGAAACCCCATGCTGCCTTCCGCTCCTGCCAGGTGCCACAGCCTGAAAACGTATTGTGGCAAAGGTCCTCACCTCCTCTCCTTATCTTCTTTGCATTCCTGCTGCCCATCAGTGCCCAAGGAAAAACCATGTCCCCACCTTTGAAATTGACACTCAAATACTTTAGAATCTGACCCCTACTGGTTTCCAGCCATATCCTGCAGCCTGGCTGCTGCCATTCCATGTCCCACAGCCTGTCTGTACCACTCCAGGCCAAGCTACCCTCTCACCTAAGAAGTCTTACAAGTGTCCACACCCTGTCCCCCCAGGGGGTAATGAGAAGACCCTTTTAAAACTCTCCAGCACATTACCTAACCTTTTTTCACAGTTGTCCACATAAGAAATGTCCAAATCTGTAGAGAATTGTTGTAAGAGTTTATTTGAGCTAAACCGACATTGCCAGGAAGCAAGATCTCAAATCTTGCTCTGAAAAAAAAACCACACACACAGTTTAGCAGTTTATTTTATACATTTGAAATTAAGGAACAAGAATGTAAGGAAGATTACAGGAAGATGGGAGAAAGCAAAGCATGGGTTGGATTACAGGATAGTTAAGATTACTGTTCTCTCAAGGGTGGTTATGCCTCTGAGGGGTCTGAAAAAGAGGATCACTGTGGCATTTCCACAGTGTTAACCTCGATACACAAAAATGGGCAGGGCTAGTTTAGGGCAAAGATAAACATTTTACTAGGGAAGGTATAGGCCTGAGGTGTGACTATCCACCATGACCTGCACAATTAGGAATTTATGATCAGACCACACTGTGAGGTTACATTACAGCACCCCTTTTTAAAAAATATATATATATATTTTTTTTTATTGATTTCAGAGAGGAAGGGAGAGAGGTAGAAACATCAATGATGAAAGACAATCATTGACAGGCTGCCTCCTGCATGCCCCCTATTGGGGATCGAGCCTGAAACCCAGGCATGTGCCCTTGCCTGGAACCAAACCTGAGACCCCTCGGTCCATATGCCAACGCTCTATCCACTGAGCCAAACCAGCTAGGGCCAGAACACTTTTTCACCTGAGCTATAGATGCCTCCTCAGATTAACTCATGGGCAACTGAGGGCTGGATGTTAACAGAAGGTGACCTGAAACATCCCTGTGTCAGTGATCAGAGAACCCTGCCCCACCCAGCTGGGCATTCCTCTCCCACCTGTCTAAGGTTTTAGCTGGTGCCCTTCCTCTCTCTGCAGCCAGACTTGGCTCTGTTTGTTGGACTCATCCCTGCCAAGGGATAGGTGACTCTGCCATTTGGGGCCCAGCCTGCGGTGGCTATCACTGTATTGGCTTTGCTCTCTTTTCTCCAGTCTTAACAACAACGAGTTGGGAGACACAGGCCTCAGTTTTTTCATTTGTGACTTAAGCACCAAGCTCAAACTTTAGAATCTAAACAAATGTTATTCTGTGGGTTAGCAGGAGATTAGGTGAGGGCCTGGAAAGGCCCTGGTATGCATGTCCCCAGAGGCTCCTTGTCCTTGGGTGTGCCTGTCCGTGGGTACCAGATGATGACCCAATGGGTGCTGTGCAGGAGGACTCTAGATCACTGAAACTTCTCAACCCTTTTGTCCAGGGAACTTGGTCAACCTCCTGAAACTTGTCTTTTAGCTGAACACCCACCTCCAACACCCTTAACCTTCTGAACCCCACCCTCACCTCCCATCCCCATGACCTTAGCTCTAAGCAGCCACCCTAATGACTGTCGCTGATGATTATAGTCTTGATTATAAAATGGTAATGACAGAGACTGGGTGGGGCCAATGCCTGAATGAACACCTTGCCCATGGGCCCCAGGGACATCACAGACATCTGTCATCTGTTTAAACACAGGAGACAGTCAGAAAAGGGAGCTGCGGGAGAGTTCATCAGGCCACTGAGGCCCGGGGTCCCTCTGCACTGACTGTTCTTTGCGGGGGGCACCACACCTCTCAGGAGGATGCCTTCCTCCACCCAAAGCACCCCTACACTTCATAGCAAAGACGGCACAGCCCGCATCAAATGACTCTGGGGTTATTGCTCTAACCCAGCACACCCCATGTGCTGCTGAGACACCAGCTCCTCTGCTTCAGAAGGAGACCCTTTGAGGTGAAGCCAGCTGGGGAAGCAAGTGCTATTTACTGAGTGGCCGCTGTGACCCAGACGCTCTGCATGGCCCCTTGTACACCGTGGGAGGTGGCTATTATCCCATTTTATGGGAGAGGAAATCCATACTCAAAGCTCTCCAGGGCCATCCAGGAAATAAATACCAGAGCTGGGGTTTGAGCCCAGAATTCCTGATTCCTCAGATATTTCGTTTCCCTCCACTGTCATGCAGACACATACAGCTGAAGCAGGCACCTGATGGAGGGTTTGTGTCATAGTAAGACCAGGAAAGAGGGTATTCTCCATCCCCCTCCCCTCACCATGTTTCCCGGAGCCAAGGGCAAGGCCAGCAGTTGGGGAGGGGGGAGGGCGGGCGCGGGGGCTGGCAGACATTCTGGTTCCACCTGTGCTGGGGCAGGAAGTGCGAGTGTCACAGTGGAGGAGAGATGAGGCTAGGACAGGGTGGCGTGGAAGGGCCCCTCTCCTACCTG
Source organism: Myotis myotis (assembly GCF_014108235.1). Taxonomy (NCBI): domain Eukaryota; kingdom Metazoa; phylum Chordata; class Mammalia; order Chiroptera; family Vespertilionidae; genus Myotis; species Myotis myotis. The sequence continues at coordinate 31,425,682 of NW_023416390.1, read as the reverse complement.
GGGCACAGGTGGAGGGACACTGCTTCCTGCTGCTTTGGGAAAGGGGAGGAAGGCTTCAGAGCGGCCTGGCAGGCCGGGCTCTCTCAGCTGAGGGCCAGCACTGAGTGTCCCGTGTCCCCTCTGTGTTTCAGGCTTGGGAACTTGCTCCGTTTCACTGCGATTACCCTTGGCCATCTGGAAGCAGCTCCGAGGCAGCGTGGCTCTCACATTCTTCTTTCTTCCCTGCGGTACTGGGAATAGGCAACACCAGCTGTTCGATTATTACTGGGGGAGGGGGTATGATTTTATTGTTTGTTTGTTTATGAAAATGAAAAATAAAAAGTTATATATATTACATATATAATATACATGAAACACACACCTACACCGACGTGATGACAAGGGACAGTTTTTTAGAGACTGACAGAACCAGCTGTAAACATTGCTGTGTGTAAATTCATGTCATGCATAAATGTATTTATGTTGTAAAGTTATTTATATTGTTTATAAAGAGATATTTATAAAAAGTTTTATTTATGTAACTAAATGAAAGAAGTCAATCGTTGTAATGTTTTTGTATTAACTAGTTGAAAAATGTAAAAAAAAGAAAGTCCTTCTGTGAACATCTTGAAAACTGTCTTTATTTATTCATTGCATTTATTTTTTTAGGAAGTAGTCTGAGGAAGAGGGAGAAAGTGGAAGACAAGGCTTTCTGCCTCTAACAGATCTCACAGGTGGGCTCCCAGTTGTTGGTTTCTTGTCTCAGACAGAATCCCTAATCTGCTGAATCTGCTGCTCCCGGGATGGGGTTGGCCTGTGGACTCTTCCTAATGGTTCTGACCAGCTTGACCAGGTCAAGAAGCTCTGCCCAGAGCACCTGACAGCTGGGAAGTCAGAATTCATGAATTCAATTAAAAATTTAACTTAGAAAAAAAATATATACAAAGTTAAAATTAAAATTAAAAAGAAATAAAAATTGCATTTAGCCCTGGCTGATGTAGCTCCGTGGTTAGAATGTCAGCCCGCACACCAAAGGGTCACGGGTTCGATTCCCAGCCAAGAGCATGTACCTGAGTTTCCTCCCATCCCGGCCCTGGTCAGGGTACATGCCAGAAGCAATCAATTGCTGTGTCTCTCTCACATCGATGTTTCTTTCTCTCTTCTTTCCTCCCTTCCACTCTCTAAAAATCAATAGAAAAAAATATCCTCAAGTGAGGATTAACTCCGCAACAAAAAATCATTGAATTTAGCTGACTGAGGGTCTTCTAATCCTATTGGACCTTTTCTCTGTTATTAGAGGAAAGAAATAACCGAAAGCTCCCCTTCTGTTTGGGGAAGATTAGAAGGTTCCTGTCTATCTTGTAGAATTGGTCAGGTCATCTTATGAACCTTAGCAATCCCATTTTATAGACTTGCTCACGGAGGCACAGGGTGGGTGGTTTTTATCTCATAGTGAATGCTGTGGTCAGCGTGGCGGGGGGGGGGGGGGGGGGGGAGCCGGAGAGAAAGAGGATGGATCACCAGATGTCACACTTACACGGTGCTGTGTGCTTTTCAAGGGGGTTGTGGTTTTTCTTTCCACTTGAAGCTGCTAACAGTTATGGTTCCTGTGCCCCAGAGAGCCTTGGATGTGAAATGATGAGCAGTTAGAATCTCTTTTCCCAGAACCAGCAGGAAGCTGTTAAGTAATTCCGAGGTAATCTCACTGCATCCTTGGGAAGGTGACACTGATACAGCATCCCCCATATGTCTCTGTCCCCCATTTGGTGAAAGCGGGGACATTAAGAGCCTTCAGGCTCGTTACATCAGGGGGGCCTGACCCCACGGAGGGCATTGGGAGCTGTGTGTCCCGGGTCATGGGGTCACAGGCCCAGCTGAGCAGTTCCAGAGGCAAATCGGCCAGTGACCTGGCCTTTCTGCTGGCATCTGCGTTCCGTGACCTTTGCTCCCAAGTCATCCTCCAGCAGCAGGTCCTCAGGTGGGTGGGTGGCCAACGTAGTATTCAAAGGCTAATTCATGTGAGGAAATCACTTGTAAGATATGTTCCCACTGGGGGAGATTCCAGGCCTTCCCACCTCCGCAGCTTCCACCTCTGCCCCAGTGGACATCTCAGTGCCCACCCTGCTCTGTGGCTCAGAACTCGGTGCTCGTGTAAGTGAGAGGAGAGTTCCAGCACCCAGGCCTCCCCAGTGCATCGGCTCACTGTGTGTGTGCAGGCCTGTGCTGGACGCCGAGGGCCACTGCAGAAGCAGGGAGGGAGTGGGACGAGGCAAGTGGGTGCACTGTGGGCTTTGCTGGTGGTGAGTCAAGCACATCTTCCCAAAGCCCAGAGACATAGGGGTGGCAAATGTGGGGTTCAGGGAGCCACCTCCAGAGGCTAAAGGCTTTCCCTGTGGACAGTTTTCAGGGCTGCTAGGACCCTTGGGCCTAAGCTACACAGGCTATCCTCCCAAGATTCTCTTTGCATGAATTAGCCCTCGAACAACAGAACAATGTGCACAACCCTTTGGTGCCCACTTCAGTCCCGCCAGGGGAGGCCAGCCCTCAGCCTGCTGGCTAGAATGTGGCTGGACCGCCAGTTCCCCTTTGACCTGCAAACCTGAAGTCCTGCGGCTGCTTCCTCGGCAGTGCTGCAGATACGCCATCCCAGCCAGGAATTTCTGGAAAGTCGGAGAACCTGCAGAACCTGCAGTTTCTCTCACACACAGGGGGACCACAGCAGCCCAGATCGCTGGAAGGAAAGGCTCCAGGGAGCCCTCCTGGACAGGGCAGCACCTCCACAGTGTCGCAGAGTTCCCTGCAAAGGGCCAGTTGGGCTGGACAGAGGCAAAGAGAGTTTCAGGTGCTGGAAGGCCTCAGGCCTCGGGGTCCCAGAGGAAGCCATTCCCTTCCCTGAGGTGCTTGGTTATTGGGGATTTAGGGTGGAGAATGGGGAAGAGTTGAGAGCCTGCCAGGCCGAGGCTCGCTGGTGACATGGAGGAGCCCTGGCCCTGCAGAGCTGGACCCAGAAGCCCCACTTCAGGCTCCCAAACACAAGGAGGCCCAGTCTTTCAAGCCCATGACAGGGCGTTCTCCAGAGATGTACCCCAACTCCTATCATGAGGTGGTAGGGAGTTGGGGGAGGCAGGGCCTCCAGGTCCTCTGCCAGGCACACAGTTCCAGGAGCCTGCCTCCCCTCCACTGCCCAAGACATGGGAGGTCCTCCCCTGGCAGCCACGACCCCACAGGGGTGGTGGAAATGGGGCTGCACACAAGCTCCGCAGGTGATCAGAGAGGCCGCCACACATGGACAGACAGTTCAGAGTCCTCCCTTTGGTAGGAGTAACTCTTAGCTCAGGCAGCTGGTGGGGTGTAGATGGAAGGGCCCCACCCTTGGTTAGGAAGCAACAGTCAGAGTCCCTCAGAATGGGAATTGGACTGAGCTGGTTCATGTGAAGACACTTTATGGAGGGCCTCCTTCCAGCGGCATGAGCAGGGGCAACCCAGGATCCCGTGAGAAGCCAGTCTCTCCACTGGAGTGAAGGGAGGAAACGCCCCAAGTTGGAGCTGGGTAGCGGGGTCATCCTGAGAGGGATGGGTCACCAAAGCAGGGCAGAATGAGGGAGAATAACCCAAACCCCACCTCCAGTCTCTTGCTGTTGCTTCCATTTGGCTAAACCCAGCAGACACCAGCCAGAGGGGAGCCCAGGTGATGCCGCCTGCAGCAGTCAGCCTGCTAGGACAGGTAGGTGGGAGGCAAACAGACTCAACAGCCCCAAAGGGCCTTGGTTTCGGCAGGGATGCAGCACGCTCCTCTGGCGGGTAGGGGGCTGAGAGCTCCTTGCCAGAGACAGTCCCTTGTCTTGGTTGCAGAACACAGAGGGTTGCCTGGGTCAGAAATGTGGCCACGGTATGACTGACGGCTCTGATTCTGGGAGTAGGCCCACGTTCATAGCTTCACTGAGCTTGTCTGGAGGGCCACCATGTCCCACCAGGACTGCCAGTCAACCGTGTCCCCTCCCTGCTGGCGATGCCTGATGCTCTCTATCCTATCCTGGTCCAGGCCCTGGACAGATATGGTTTTTACAGGGAAATGATAGGATTAAAGAGGGTACCCGGCGAGTCCCCACCTGTCCCCCCACCCCCACCCCCGGGCAGACCCACATTATGTACCTGCCTGACACCAGCACAGGTAGACTCCCCATCCCAACCCCGGTCTACCCTTTGTCCTCTTCTAGAGTTTGAGTTTGTGTTCACATCCCAGACTTGATCTTCCATGGCACCAATTCTGTTCTTAGCTGCAGTGTGGCCTTTGAGTTCACCGTTTCATTTTCTGCATGTTTTCTTTTCTTTGCAAAAAGTTTTTCCTGTTTCATTCTTTCCCCCTTTCATCTCCTCTTGTTTCCTTTCCCCTTACTCTGTTGCCTTTTCATTCTAGCTCCTCATTCATAGAAACCATGTCCTCCTGCATTCTATGTAGAATGCACTGCAATTTCCTGAAATTGTCTTCTAGATCCTTCTGCAAATACATTCCGGAGGCCTGTCCCCTACAAATTCTAAAGGTATGAGGAAGATGTTGGGAAAGTGGCAAAACATTAGAAATGGCAGGAAAATAGCCTGACACAGAGTTCAGAGAGTCGCTGACCAGCTTCTGGTTGGCTCAGAGCCTGGGGCTGAGTGGAGACAGGACCCTGGGAGCTGGATGCTTGCTCCGTCCTGATGGAGGCATTCAGCCCAGGGCCGTACACCGAGAAACGCCCTGGCACTTTGTTAGTGTCAGTTCTTCCTGATTCCTCCTGGTTCTGGCATCACCTTGCCTGTCCGTCTCACTTTGGAGTACAACATAGTTAAACTTTAGAAAAATGAGGCCAGACTCAAAAAGTCACATACTGTGTGACTCCATCCACATGAAAGGTCCAGCAGAGGCAAATGTATAGAAACAGGAAGTCCTTCCAAGTGGTTGTCTCGGGCTGGAGTGGGAGGGTGAGGGGAAATAGGGAATAATTGCTAATTATCATGGGATTCTAAAATTGATTGTGGTGATGGTTGCCCAACTCTGTGAATATACTAAAACCGCTGAATGATACACTTTAAATGTGTGAACGGTACAGTACGTGAATTATATCTCAATAAATCTGTTACTTTAAAAATAAGGTTATTTCAAAAGGGAGAGTTTGATAAATTTCAAAAGACTCAGAATAAAGTCAGGCTCTCAGAACCCAGCCCTGTTTGAGGCTGGAGCTTTCCCAGGAGTGGTGCTTGCTAAGTTGCAGGCAGAGGTGGGTGGACCAGCCCAGGTGTCAGGTGGCCTGGCCCCCTTTCCTGCCACCACCCCTGCCAGCTGGGAGGTTTGGCAGGTGAAACCTCAGCCTCCTCTTCCATCAAGTGGGAACAATAGTCCTATCTCGAAGGGCTGCTGCAAGGGTAACAGGAGAGGAGCGTGCCAGGACCTTTGCTCTGTGCCTGGCAAATGGGGGGGCTATAATTATAAAACGGGGCGCACGCCTGGTCCCCCATCTGAGAGCCCAGGCTTCCCAAACTACAAACAAAAAAAAAACCCGTGTCCCATTAACAGAGAGAGCCGAGTGACCACAGCTTGTAGGATCGCGCCACCCCCTCCTAGTCACACCCCTGGTCCCAGGGAAACCCGAGGCACCACACAATTTCTTCCTTCTTCCTCTGGTTGACAGTCTGTGGTTCACAGGCCCCTCAAAAGCAGTGGTTCTCAACCTTCTGGCCCTTTAAATACAGTTCCTCATGTTGTGACCCAACCATAAAATTTTTTTCATTGCTACTTCATAACTGTAATGTTGCTACTGTCATGAATCGTAATGTAAATATCTGATATGCAGGATGGTCTTAGGCGACCCCTGTGAAAGGGTCGTTCGACCGCCAAAGGGGTCACGACCCACAGGTTGAGAACCGCTGCTCAAAAGGGACACAGCCACAGCCATGCTGTCAATGTGCTGTTCTGTGGGGCACAGAACTCCTCACTGGGGCCACCCTGAGCTCTGGGGCTGGATGAGGGGAGGTTCTGGGTCTCCAAGCAGCGATTCTGGGCCAGGTCCACAGCCTTGGTGAGCTGCTACTTCAGCTACTGCCACCAGCGCTCAGGCCTTTGGGCCTTGAAGTCAGCCCATGTGGGTGGGGAGGTGAAGAGGACGGAGGAGTGGGGGAGGGTAGCAGATGACCTCAGGCTTTGCCTCCTTCTTCATCACATCCTTATCTCTGTCCTTTGCATTGTCCTTATACCCACCCAACACCTCCTGACACTCCCCCAAACTCTTTCTTCCTCCTAAGTCTAGTGACAAAGGCCTTTGTGCTTTAACACAAAGATGGCCAGAGGGCCATTAGCTCTCAGTCCATAAAAGCAATCCCACCTGGGCAGAGCCACGATGCTCTACTAACCCCAACGTGGCTGCAAGTTCCTCAAGGGCCAGGATGGGTCTGTCTTGGTTTGAAGTTCAGCATCCTGCCTAGGTACTAGCATGTCTTAGACACTCAGCAGTTTGTGGAAGCAAAGGGCAAATTGAAGGCTCCAGCTGATCCCTGCAAATGGAAAGTTTGGTGACTCTCATGGATGATACCCTGGTGTGAACCTGGGGGTAGCACTCACAAAAGGGGCAGGGGACCATGAACAGGCCACATTCTGTTATCAGCAAGTGAAACCAAAGTGGCTGGCCCAGTGGTGAGTGATTTTTCCACCCCGCCTTCCAATACACTGATCCAATCCTCAGCTTTTCCGAATCTGCTGTATATTCCTTCCAATGTGTTCTTTGTTAGTACTGTTGTATCGCAAATCAGTGAGCTGGACAAGATGCCTAATGAGCCAATTAGTTAGGAGTCATCTTTATTGCGCTCAGGTTCAGAGCAGATTACCTCTGTCAAATTCTGAACAAACTGCAGGAGGGAGTATTTCCTTTTTATATCCTTCTAGTTCTTTGTGTAAGACCGCTTGTAACCTTGAGTACATATCGTGTCTAACAAACACCTGTTATATCTATACAGACAACTTGCATCTTTGAGTACATATTATATCTAATCAAACACCTGTCATATCTATACAGACAACTTGTAACTTTGAGTACATATCATATCTATATAGACACCTGTAACCTTGGATGAACAAACACTTGGCAGAATATGTGAATTAATATCAGTATCAGTGTATCAGCCCCTTTAGATGGCTAGCTTGCAAGGTCAGACAGTTAAGTTTATCTTTTCTATTACTCAAGCTAAAAAACAGTTATATTTTATAGAATAAGAGACTATCTAAAAATAACAGAGTAAGGGATTGTCAAGGGCGGGGGGAAAAAAGGACACATATGTAATACCCTTTGTAATACTTTAAGCAATAAAAATAAATAAAAATAGCAGAGTAGTTCAAACAGCAGTTTTAAACAGTAGTTTTCCAAAGGAGGGACCACCATGCTTCAGTACTATGTCAGCCTCTATTTCCGACTGTTCTTTTTCATAGTTACTATATTTTTTATCATGCTGCTGAGCATCTTTACCATCATTATTCTGGACTCTATATCAGGTAAATTCCTTACCTCCATTTCATTTATCTGTTCTTCTGAAGAATCCTCTTGTTCTTTTATTTGGGGGTGTTTTCTTGTCTGCCCATTTTGGCTGCCTGTTTGGGTTTGTGACTATGTATTAGGTAGATCTGCTACGCCTCTCAATCTCTAGTACAGGACATTGTCAAATGCTATTTCTGACTAATGAGGTCAGGCAAATACTCAAAGCCTCCAGAGACCAGTCTCTACATGCAGACTAATTGGATTCACTCTTAACACATTGGGGACCAGTAGTTTTAGTGCTAGCTTTATCCAGTGGCCAGATAAGTTTCTAATGAATGAGTACAAAAAACGTTTTACGCCGAACCAGTTTGGCTCAGTGGATAGAGCGTCGGCCTGCGGATTCAAGGGTCCCGGGTTCGATTCCAGTCAAGGGCATGAACCTTGGTTGCAGGCACGTCCCCACTGTGGGGCGTGCAGGAGGCAGCTGATTGATCTCTCTCATCGATGTTTCTGACTTTCTATCCCTCTCCCTTCTTCTCTGTAAAAAATCAATAAAATATATTAAAAAAAAAACAAAAACGTTTTACATAAATGTTAAAGGCATGCCTTAAAATTAAATACCCATTGCATTTTGAAATTATTACATGTTCTTACAAGCTAATATCTTTTTAAAGTATGATACTTTGTAAAACACCATGTAATATGAAAACACGAGAATTCTCATGATCCATCCGCAATATGTTAAATAGCCCTCAGGCAATCTCCTCAGGTGTGTCGAGAGGTTTTCCAATAGGGTGGGGCAATTGCTTCTGCCTGAAGGCTAATTCTCATTCTCAGTCTCTTAATGGGCCTCAGAAACTCCACACCATGGGACAAGGTGTTTTCAATTGAATGAGACAACTGTCTCCCACTCAGGCAAGAACTGCCTGCATATCAAAGGTCTGCCTGAGAAAGGTGACCACCTCAATGTGAGGGAATGACAGCACAGGAAACCGTGGTGTCTGCTTTCTGAGCTCTAACCTCAGAGGCCTCAACCCTGACTTCTGCTCACAATAGTTCCAGTCCACTCTGCCCTGCCTCCATGGGAGCACAAGGTAAGGGACTATGCACGAAATGTTTTGAGTTGGCCCTTTAAGAGGGTGCCTGCATTTCCAGCCATCTCTCCCTGGCAGACAGCAATCCTGCTGCTTTTCTCAGTTCTGGTGCTCTCTGCTGCAGGGACCAGCTTGGGGACTAGACACCATAATTCTCAGTGACAGACTCCACTGCTAAGACATCTCTCCCAAACGAATTTCGGCTGCTCTCTGACAATCCGGCCAGCCCTTTTGCGCCTCCACCCATCTTACAAGTCTCTATGCAGTCTCCAGTTTCCCTTTTTGGTTATTGGGGTTCTCTCCAGCAAGTTTTCAGTGGATTATTCAGGATGACTTTTTTGTTATTCAGTTGTAATTCCCATTTGGTCCTGGGACAATGTCTGTGTAGCATCCACTTACACTGTGGCCGTTTTTAATCTTCCTTCTTTTGGACATTCTAAAATCAGCACTCTGGTAAGTGATTATGCTCAATAACAGCACCCTCTTGTGGGAATTCAGAGAACAGCACCCTAGTATGTGTTTAGGCCCAATAGCACCCTCTCTGGGGCATTTTTAGAATTGCACCCTAGTAAGGGATTAGGTTCTATAGCGCCCTCTTGTGTGCATTCTTAGAACCGCATCCTAGTAAGGGATTAGGCTCAATGGTGCCCTTTTTGGGACATTCTGAGAACAACATCCTAGTAAAGGATTAGGCTCAGTAGGGTGCTCTTGTGGGCATTCTCAGAAGAGCACCCTAGTAAGTGATTAGGCTCAATAGCAACCACTTGTTGGGCATTCTTGAGACCTGCACCCTAGTAAGGAATTAGGCTCAATAGTGCTCACTTGTGGGAATTCTGAGAACTGCATCCTAGTAAAAAATTAGGCTCAGTAGCGCCCTCTTGTAGATCTGTTATGCCTCTCAATCTCTAGTACAGGACATTGTCAAATGCTATTCTGACTAATGAGGTCAGGCAAATACTCAAAGCCTCCAGAGACCGGCCTCTACCTGCAGATTGATTGGATTCACTCTTCATCTCAGAAACAGGAACTGTTCAGGACAACGCTCATCTAAGGAACAAAATTAAGAAGAGACCCCTGTAGGAAACACTTTTTCCCAACCCAGGACTTCCTCCATGCCCATCTTTATGCTCAAAAACAACAGAAATGGCTCCTCCGTCTCTGTCACTGTCACTATCAAAGTTTTAAGACTTTCTTTATGATTCTGCAAAGTTCATTTCCCTGGATCACTGCTTCCATCTGTCTTCTAGTAATGTGACCTCCCTGTGATCTTTTCCTATGGTGAGAAAGTCTCTCCGACCCCTGAAGACAAACAACTAGGATATGTGTGGTTATCAACTCTCTTGGTCCCTCTGAGCCTCAGTTTTTTATCTGTAAAATGGGGTGATACCTAATTCAGAAGGCTATAGTGAAGATTGGATGCCCCCTTGAGTTTCTTAGCTGTTGGCACAGTTAATACTTAATAAATGGCAAAAACAACAATAAAATGTACAAGGGCTATGTTGGCAAAGTTATTGAATATAAGAATGAATATAGCCCTGACCAGTTTGTCTCAGTGGATAGAGCATCAGCCTGTGGACTGAAGGGTCCCAGGTTCAATTCCAGTCAAGGGCATGTACCTTGGTTGCGGGCACATCCCCAGTAGGGGGTGTGCATGAGGCAGCTGATCGATGTTTCTCTCTCATCAATGTTTCTAACTCTCTATCCCTCTCCCTTCCTCTCTGTAAAAAATCAATAAAATACATATTTAAAAAAGAATGAATATAAAGCGATTATCCTTCCTAGGTTATAATTATTTTAAGTAAAAACATTTTTTTACAGAAACAGAATTTAAGGAGGATACCTGAAACCATTTCTCTGAGTACTGAGGGTTTAACTCAGCTAATGTAGAAGCAAATGCTGTCTCTTGACCCTATCTGCCAAGAACATCCTCAATCGGGCCACATCTTGCCCCTGCTCTGCTCCCACCTTGCTCAAGCCACCTCTGTCTCAGTTTTGACAATCACAAGAGACTCCTAGTAGGTCTCTATGTTTCCTCTCTTCACACAGAAGCTCAAGGGACTATTTTCACCCCAGGGCCTTTGTACTTGCTGTTCTCTCTGCTTGGACAGCCATTTCCCCAGATATCTTCCTGGTGGAATCATTTATTCAGGTGCCAACTTCTCAGACAGGCCTTTCCCAACCATCTTATCTGGATTCCCTTCCTACCTTACCTCCCCTCTCACTGGTTACCTCCTCACCCTGCCTTATTGTTCGTCTGACATTATATTATGTGCTTATTTGTTTATTGCTTGCCTTTCCCTCTAGAATGTAAATTTCATTGGGGCAGGATTTTGTCGTGTTCTCACTGAAAGTCCATTGTCTAAAGTCTACACAATAAATGCTCAATAAATATGTGTCCAATGAATAAATCATGTTTACAGCCAAGTCCTGGGTAACCACTCAGTTACAAGCAAATTAAAAAAAAAAAAAAAAAAAAAAGCAAGGCCTGAGTATGTCAGGGAGGTGTCTGAGGGCTTTTCAAATTACTCAGAGAAATCTCTGAAGTCTGAATTTTTCTCAGAAAAGGGGATGCAGAGCCATGAAAGAGAAAGTTGAAGCCTCCGAAAGGTGGCCGGGGGAAGGATCCACCAAGTCATTCCTGGACCCCTGTCCTCCTATGGGATGGAGGGCCCACAAGGCACCCCAAGAGGGGCTCCCCTGCCTGGAGCCCACTGTCCCACAGGTAAGTTCAAAGGCCCTCAGGTGCTAAAACAGCAGCTAAAGTCTGTTTCTAAAGTGAGGACAAAAGGAGACACAAATAACTGGGCTTATTATAAGTTCCACTTTTTAAAATCTCAATGGAGTGGTGGCTACACTTGTCAAAGTCAATGAACTTCATGGACACGGACAATAGGGTGGTGAAGGTCTGGAGCAGGGGGCAGGGGGGGCTGGAGGGGCTCAATGGGGGATTAGGGGGGCATATGTAAACTTTCAACAATAAAAAATTATTAAAAATTCAATGAACTTAAAACACATTGAACACTTCCAATGGGCACACCTCTTATATGTAAATTATATCTCAGTACAGATGGTTGGAAAATAACAGAGGTAACCAGAGAGAAGAGAGGAAGGTGAGTCACCGATGACAGCCAGGCTCTCAGACCAGGGATGCTGCCCCTGGAGGTAAGAAGTCAGGGACTGCAGGAAAAGACAAAGGAGGAACAGGTCACAGTGGAGCTGTATCCTGCTTTTTATAGAATGTAAACTGTTATTAGGTACTAGGGAATCTTTGTTGCTGACCCTGATATTTTTACATTTCTTTATCTTTCAAACAAAACTAGCACTATCAACCATGTGCCGCCACCACCACCAAAACATACTGCACTGGGTCCACATTTAAGCAAGGACCAGAATGACAGAACAATTTGGCCTGTACATGGTTAAGTTTACAGAGGTCTTTCAGTTAGCTGTCATGGCAAGGGAAACCACAGCCGGGTGGTGCCCTCTGGTGGGCACATGGCAGAACTGCATAGGATTATCAAAGTTTAAGTCCGTGGTACCCAGACTAGCTCATCATGTTTGTTAAGACACAGCAGGCGAGGCCCACCCCCAGTTTCTACCTTAGAAGGTGTGAGGTGGGGCCTGAGAGTGACCATTTATAACAAGTTCCAGGTGATGCTGCTACTGCTGCTGTTCCTGAGGCCACACAGGGAGTCACTGGGTTAGGGTTATCTCCTCCAATACATTGCATCTGTCCTACTAGATGACATGCGAGGAAATTAATTAAAACAAGCATTTTTCTACCTCTCCACAGTACTTATGGGTGACTTTTTTGTTGATTTTTCATCTTCTAGATTTTTTGCAATGGGGTTATAACTTTTTTTAAGCAAAACAATGAGACCCAAAGCATATCACTCTTGTTGGAGAATTATTACCACAATGGCCTTCCAAGAGGCAGGCACAGACCACTTTGCAAAGATGAACTGGGCACTTCAGAGTGTGGGCTCTTCCTTGGCTTTTTACTAACCTTCTGTGAAAAGCCCTGATCTTGCAAAGTCCCAGGAGGATGAGGGTTGGGCCCCCATGCTGTGGGGCTGGCTCCCCAAACACGGGAAGAGACCCCTCTTCTTCCAGGCCGGTGCTCCCTCTGCCTGGGGACTCCAGAGGCCTCTCACTGCTTCCAGGCTGTTGCTGTCAGGTTCTTCCCCTGCTCCTCTAAGAGCTCTTGAGATCTGGGCCCAGCCCCCACCCTACTTGTTTGCTGATGGGTCAGGTTTGAGGCTATAGAGGTAAAGGCAGTCAGCTCCCACTGGCTTTGCAGAAAGGAGGACTCCCAGCCATGTCAGGGACCAGGGAAAATAGCAGTGGGGGTGGGGCAGGTTCCTGGAACCAGCATTTCCAAGACCACAGGGACTTCGCTGCATCAACTCTCTCTGGCTCTCCCTAGGGGTCAGCCAAATTTTTCTCAGACCTGCTAGAAGCCCAAGTTTGGCAGTTCCCACACATCTCTCCTCCAAACTCTACCATGAGAGAGGGACTGCAGTTTAAGGGGGCACTCCGGAGGGGGAAATCCCAGTGATGGACCCCAATTGGCCTAGCTAGGGTCTGGGACTCACCTCGGGTCAAGTGACTGTGGCCAGAGTTCAGGGGTCTGGTGATGAGCACACCACCCCCAGTGAGGACCACTTGCGCTTGATTGGCTTGGGGCAGGATTCACCCTCCCAAAGGGAGCTGGGCAAAGTGTCCCAGCAGCTGGGTGGGACTGGGACATAATCCCCCTGGCTCTCAGGGGCTGGAGCTCGAATCCAGGCCCAAGGCAGTGCCCATGCAGGGGCCTGGGCTGCTTCTGTGGCTGGATCTCCCTCCTGCTGTGGCCAATGAAAGCCTGGGCTCTGCACATGTCTGCTCTGCCCCTTCCTGCAGCAGGTGGGGGCGCGGGAGAAGAGGCAGTGCCTGCTGTTTCATGCTCCATGCCACCTGACCAGAACAGGGGGGCCCCTCCAGATGGGGAAGGACCCAGGACTATCTGGTGGACCCAATGCAATTGCTAGGGTCCTTGACAGAGGAATAGGGAGGCAGATGAGTAAGTCAGAGGGACATGTGGCTACGGAAGAAAGGCACAGAGATGTGACGCTGCTGGTTTGAAGATGGACAGGGACCCTGAGTCAAGGCAAACGTAGGCACCTCCAGAAGCTGGAAAAGTCAGGGAAACAGACTCTCCCTAGAGCCTCCAGAAAGGAATGCCAAAGAACTGTTTAATCTTTTGTAACAGTTTTAGTGAGATATAATTCATCTATCATTCAATTCACCATTTAAAGTGTACAATTCCCCATAGAATTTTAAGGGGTTGTTTTACAACCTCTGGAAACGGTCTCCCCTTTTAACCTCTGAAATATCCATTATTAACAAACTCCAAGCACATCTCCAGAGGCTTATATAAAATATTTTTGCACCTTATCAGTGGTTATTAAATAAATGGCTGATACTAAATAGCTCATCCAGGTCCAGTTGTGCTTCCTGATTCAGAAGTTCAATGTCAGGTGAAAGGAAGTGAACTTATTAGCTTAGCAGCTGACAGCAGAAGCCCTCTCGGGAGAGGAGCTTTTCGTATAGAAACACACCTTGATGCGCTGGGGGAAAGATGACATTTGAGAACGGGGAAGGTGACAGGCATCAGTCATTCGAGCTGGCTGAGTTATTCTCTCTGAGATGGGGGGAACTTGCTTTGCTCCAGCAAGGGGGAGAAAATGAAGAAAGAGGGACAGAGAAGCTTGGACGTGGTGGTAAATACTGGCAGGATGGTGAAAGCTGGATCTACCAAATTCCCACTCAAATTTGGAGTCAGATATGGACCCTGTTCTAGTCCATTGACCAGTCTGTTTATTCCTATGCTGCCACGACACTATTTTGATGACTATAGGCACAATAAATTGTTTTAATATCTGATAGGGGGTGAATTTCACAGACAGCAAGCTGAGTGAAAGCAGCTGGACACAAGCAGAACGTTCAGGAAGATTCCACTTAGAAATTCTAGAACAGGTGGAACTAAGCTATAGTGACAGGAAACAGATCAGTGGTTGCCTGGGTCAGGCCCAGTGTTGGGAGGAAGAGGCTGGGGGAATGTTGACTATAAAGGGGCTTCAGGGAACCTTCCAGAAAGATGGAAATGTTCTATGGGGTTGGTGTTGCCTGGGTTGGTGGTTACAAGAGTGCACACATTTATCAAAACTTCAAATTGTACACTTAAAATGTATTAATTGTATTGTATGTAAATTATACCTCGATTAAAAATAAGTCTCCCCTTAATTCATTGCTGTTTCCAAAAATTGTTTTTCTATGTTTATAAAATTACTCTTCCAGATGAATTTTAAAGTGCTTTATAAAAATGTTTTAAATTACATCCGCTTCTTGATAAAAGTTATATTAGTTTCTTTATTAATTTGGGGTAGAACTGATACTTCTACTATAATAATATACTATTAAGACTTTCCATCCCCAAACAGGATGTGTCTTTTCATTTATTCAAATATTCTTTGGTAAAAGTTTTTTCATTTTGGTAAAAGTTTGTCATGTATGGCATATGTGTGCTATATACATTTCTTATGAAATATTTGAGGATAATTTTATATGTGGTGTTTGCAATTGTTAAAGGAGTCTTTAAAGAATATTTTCTAACTAATTGCTGATATATGAAAAGGCTCTTGATCCCTGGCCAGTGTGGCTCAGTTGGTTGAGCATCATCCCATGCACCGAGAGGTCACTGGTTTAATTCCCAATCAGGCCACATGCCCAGGTTGCAAGCTCTAGGGCAGGAGGCAGCCTGATTGATGTTTTGCTCTTACATCAATGCTTCTCTCTTCCCTCTCACTAAAATTAATTAAAACTTTTTGTTCTGTTTTTTTAAAAAGGCCCTTGATTTTTATTTGACTTGCATCTGGCTACACTGCCTAAGTTTCTTATTGTTTTGATACTCTATTAAACTGATTTTATATTTGAGGTGGATAATCATACTACCTGGAAATCATCATGGTTTGTCTTTCATTTTTCAGTTTATACTGACTTCCTTTTTCTGACTTAATCTCATCTTCTGAAGCATCTAGAGCTTTTGAACAGTTGCAATGATAGTGGGCATTTCTGTTTTGTTGTTGTTTAATGAGGTGACCTCTGTTTTTTCTTGACAAAATACACTGTTTACTGTTGGTTTCTGGTAAGCACTTTGAGGAATCACCCTCCTGTTTGGGGGATTCTGAGTATTTTGGCCAGTAATGGATGTTGAATTATAACTAGTGTCTTTTCAGCATTAGCCTAGGTCAGTGGCTCTCAATACTGGCTTCACGTTAGGATCACCCTAGAACCTTTCTCATGCCAATGTCTCTCTCCTCTCCCTCTCTTTCTAAAATCAATTTTTAAAAAGCATATTAAAAAAATTACTATTGCTTGGGTACCCTCTCATCTGGATTCTGGATTTGGGTCCAGAGTGGAGCCTAGGCATCAGCTCTCCTGGTAACTGTGACGTCTCCCCAGGGTTAAGAACAGCTGAGCTAGAGCTCTGCTTCTGATCCTCTGCTGTGCATAGGAGTCGGGAGCTTGTTAGAAGTGCACACACTCAGTACCATCCCAGGTGATTCCTCCACTCATTACAGTTTGAAAAGCACTAAAAATAATTATGTATCAAGTTTTTTTACTTTTATCCTATTAATATGATAAATTACAAAACTAAATTTCCCAAATTTTTAAACTACTCTTGACTCCTATAATAAAACTGTGGCTTAATACACAGATGAACCCAGTTTGTTAATATTTTATTTAGAATTTTCGTATCAATATTCAGAAGTAAGAAAGATTGATCCACATAATTTTTTTAATGCTGATTTGTCCGATTTTGGTATCAGGACCTGCCTCAGGGGTTGTTTCCCTATACTCACTCCTAATTATATGGACTTTTCTTTGTAAAACTGGCCAGAAGCTCCTGGCTAGTATGGTTCAGTGGCTGAGCGTCAACCAATGAACCAGAAGGTCACAGTTCGAATCCAGGTCAGGATATATGCCCAGATTGCAGGCTCAATCCCCAGCAGGGAGAATCTGGTCTGTGATTCTCTCTCATCATTGATGTTTCAATCTCTCTCTCCCTCTACCTTCTTCTCTGAAATTAATAAAAATGCATTTTTAAAAACCTGGCCAGAAGGTTTCATAGTTTGGTGATCTGTTCAAGGAATGAGCTTCTTTTTTCCTTTTTATTATATGTTGATTTCCTATATATTCTAAAGTCTATTTTTGGGGGGAAAACCTAATACATTGGAATTGTCTCTTTTCAATCACTTCAGGCTGTTTTAATTACTGTTCTAGGAAGCATTTTAGTCCCTTACCAAGAGATTTTGGTAAATCCATTGAGTACTCTAAAACTTCCCTTTTCTCTAACTTCCTTGGTCCCTCCAGGCACCTGGTAGTGAGTCAGGAGATAATGACATCACTTTGGAAAGGTTTCCCGACTGACGTGCCACTCCGTGGCTGACGGCTGCTTGCTGTGGAGGTATGCGGGCTCCGATCTGTCAGGCCTGAAGCACATTTGCCCTAATAAATGTCTTTACCACATGCTGAGAAATCCTGATGAGGAGCCTGGATCCTGGGGCAACCGGGCCAAGAACACTCTGTTCCATCTTCCATTGTAACAATGAAATGCTGAGTGCCTGCTAAAAGATGCACAATTTATTTTAATATAAGAATCGGATGATTGTTTAAAAAGAGCTCCAGCTGGTTAAATTTAGGTTCCTGCAATGAAACTCGGCTCCCACACATTCTCTGGCTTTGGGCCCCGGAGGGCTGCAGGTTCTCCCGACTGAATGGGAGCCTGCGGTCTTGCGTGTCCGGGTTTTCCGGTGGTTTTGATGCTCTGAGTCAGGGCGTCAGGAACTGCGCTGACCTCAAGAGCACTTCCTCTGTTATTTGAGTGACCCGCTTCTAGACCACTGTTGCCAGTTAGGAAAAGTCTTATTCAGTAAATTACTTTCAGGGAACACTTGGGCAGAAAACCAGGTGGCTACTTTCCATTGGCTTGACCAGGCTGGTCCTCTCTGCCCCTGTCCTTTGAATGTGTTGACTTCTTGATGTCCACCTGCCAGGGCCTTCAAGAACTCTAAGCTGCCATTGGGCATCAAGTCAGGGCTCCACCAGGCCTAAGTAGGCTCTCAGGTTCAATTAACAAACTTGGCCTGGCATCCAGTCGGTCTTGTCACAGCCCCAAGGCCGCCTGGCCTCTTTCCTTTGTCTTCGTGGCTCCTTTAAGGGCTTTTTCCCTTGGCTTCCAACATCCTCCCCTCCATACCAAGCATCACACGGGTGGATGCACCAGGGAGAGTGCCCAGAGTCGTGGGTGAGGAACAGGTAGGGCTGCATCAGCCATTCCTTCTAACCCAGCGGGATGGAGGGGGCACCAAGGTGAGGGGGAGTGTGTGAGAGGGAAGAAGCATTACTGAGCTCTCTGTCCACTTGGACATGTGTTCAGAGGAAGGAGGACTGGATGGGACTGGACTGGTTGTCTTCATGAAGTTGGGGACTTAATTAGGTGGAACAGAGGAGTTAGAGATAGGAATGTGCATGTGGTTTAAATGTGGTTGGACTGGAATGGAAGGTTAGTAAAGGGAAGAAGAGCAGCTGAGGCTGAAGAAATGAGTGCCTTCTCTGCAGAGCCAAGGTGGGTAAATGTAATTATACAGCGCCAGGAAATAGGTGAGTTAGGAAGTTGAGTGGGACAGCAGCCTGTCAGGTATCTGGAACTACACACTCTGCTGTTCACACTGAGCTCTTCCCTTGTTTGAGCTCGGGAACATTGTATTAGGCAGAATCGTCCTCAGTCATGCTGGGTAACAAACTCAGCAATCCCAGCGGCTCAGAGCAGCAGCATGTACCTCTTGGTCACAGAGCTGCGAGTTGGCTGGGGCAGCCCCATGACAGGCTCTGGGGTACGTTTAGTTTCCTCCCAGGTGCAGCTCATTTCTGGAGCCAGTGGCCACCTGGGCTATGTTCTTTGGGTGGTGAGTAGCAGAAGGTGCAAGAGTGATGTGTGCGCCCTAGCTGGTTTGTCTCAGCGGACAGAGCATTGGCCTGTGGATTGAAGGGTCCCAGGTGCGATTCCAGTCAAGGGCACATGCCAGGGTTGCGGGCTCAATCCCTAGTGGAGGGCATGCAGGAGGCAGCCAATCAATGATTCTCTCTCATCATTGATGTTTCTATCTCTCTCTCTCCCTTCCTCTCTGAAATTAATAAAAGTATATTTTTTATAAAAAAGACTGGTATGTGGCAACACAGATGCCCTTTGGCAGATCTGTCACTTCTACTCAGATTCCAGTTATCAGAGCAAGTCACATGGCCAAGCCAAACATGCATGGAGCAGGGAATTACCCTCTTCCTACTCTAGTGGGGGGCAACTCAGCACCTTGCAGCAAAGGGATGAATATGAGATTGGAAACAATGATTTGATTATCTACTAACTAACAACTTTAGCTCCTGGTTCATGGGTACCCAGATGTTATGATAAAAGGAGTGCTGAAGAGGGTCTAGAGTCCAGGATTCTGACTCAACCCCTGCAAGTCCACGAGTCTGGAAGACCCTCAATTTCCTGATAGGTCCAGTGATTCCTAGCCCGGATTATGTGACATGTGGAAGGTTCTAGAGAGAGAGCAGGCCTGAGTGATCACCACTAAGCAGATGAACATGAATCAGAATATAAATACAACTTCTGTGAACTTTTCAGTATTTACAACCTTCCATCTGAGTTCTAATTCATGGGTCAGGAACTACCTGAATACCAATAGTGGTCGCCATCTCTTTAACCTGTCAGAACTGTGAAACTGAACAACTCTGAATGGAATTCAACGAATGAATTTCAGTTAAGAGTCTTTGATTGAAGCAAGACAGACTGTGGCTCTGCCTCGCTGGAAGCATACAGGGAAGCTCTCGGGTAGCTCAGAAGGCTAATGGGAAGGCAGGAGAAACAAGCTCAGAAACAGCAGGAACTAGGGTGGCACTGCACCTGCAATGAGCCAACTTTACCCTTTTCTGTCCTATGTCTCTCTACTTGTCCTTGTATCTCAGAGTCCCAGCGAGTCTGATGGATGGAGTGTAGGCTCTATGCCCCTAGAACTCATGGGAAGTTCTGAGTTCTGTGATGGGTTCTGAAGACCCCTTTGGCTTCTTCAGCAATGAGGTTGGGAACTTCCTGACCTACTGCTCCCCAAAGACTGAACTCAATTGGATAGGGGCAAGTCCCCCCAAAAGCATCCAGGGCTGTTTTTAAAAGGGCAATGAATGTCTGATGGCCATAAGACTAGTGCCCATGACAAATGAGTAGACGATCACTAACCTATTGCAGTAGTGGAAAACGACAGCTCATAGACTCACTCTGAGCCATAATGTTTTTTGGAAGGGTCTGAGACCCATGGAGAGATGCCAAGTCCCAGACCAGGCAGCCGTTGTCATTCCTTTCTGCGCCTTTCCCTGGAATGGACAAAATGGCTAAGGTTTGTTAGCTAACAAAATGTCACCCAATTCTTTTCCTATCTCTACTTCATAATTTAAAAAAGCTACATTTAGTAAGCAGTTACTATGTGCCAGGCACCATGACTGCAATAATTAATGTAAATCCTCTCATTGAATCCTCACATTAAGCTTATTGGGTAATTACTATACCTATCCTCATTTTACAGATGAGAATACCAAGGCACAGACCTAGCTCGCTAGGCTGGTGAGAATTAGAGTGAGGATTCGAACCCATTCTTGGTTGGAATCACAGAATGCTTTCACCAACAGTCCTGCTTCAAGGAGGATGCCATGGGTACAAAGCTCACTATCAGAATTCAGGGGTCTTACTCAGGGGAGATGGGGACTATTTTGTAGGTGCCTGGAACAGAAAGTAACCATGAGACCCAGGGAGGAAGAAGAGATTCAGAGAAGACTGTTTCAAAAGTCACAAAATAAAACAAAAGGATAGAAAGCTTTACCAACCCTTGAGGATTTCTCTGAAGTGTTGAGCTGTGGAGAGTTGAAAGAGCTGCTAATATCACTGCATTCCCACTTCAGCTCCTACTTGGCGAGGGACTTGCTTCCTGTGGTTCCCGGGATGATTTATATCCCATTCCTATTTCTCACGCGGAATGGCCTGTGTGCGGGGCCAGGTGTGGCGCCTGAGCACAGCTGGCTCTCACTTGAGGGCCCTCCTGCCATTTTAAGATGACCTCACCCCATTCCCTTGACTTTTTGAATATGCAATTCACGCCTCTTTTCAAACATTCGGATAATGATTTATTGGCTTTTTTTCTTGCATTATCCTGCAGTGAGAGGTTTTTTTTATTTGTTTAGACGCTTGATAACCGTTCTTTATGGGGTGGTTGTAAATGTATCTACTAAAGGAATGCTCGAAAAAGAGCACTTTCTTATTTCTACCATGCTGGTCATATTTTAGTCTTGGCCCAAGGCCTGCTTCCCACCCTCCTGTACCTTCCAAATTTACCTTTGAAAGGTCCATGGAGAATAGGAGGCTAATGACTACGAGGCTTTGGCAGGAACAGACCTGGATTTGCAACTTGCCTCTGACACTAACCACCTGTATGACTTGGGCAAATAGGGGACTGCTGCACAGTCACTCCCAGGAGCAGCCAGGAACTCTGCTGAGGGCAGTGCCCATACCCTGTCCTTTCAGAAAGCAGCAAGTCCCAGGAAGCATGGCCATACCACCCCGGCCACAGCCGATAAGCCAGGTGGGCATCTGGCCTGTGGTGCTGGCATGAAAGGAGAGTGGGAATTAACTAGGCCAGATTCCCTTTCAGAAATCTGAACTGGGAAATATAAGGAGCAAATCAGGCAGCTGGGGGGGGGCGGGGGGGGGGCGGGGCGCGGCCCGGGCCAGGCACTGTGAGGCAGATGAAGCCTGGTGGGGAAGCCAGGATGAAGATGGAATACCTGGTCTGAGAGCCGCCATGAACCCACGGCAGCTCATCTCCAGGGCAGGTACACCGTGGTCCCTGTGCTAGGGGTGCTACTGCAGGACACTTCTCTGTACTGTTATAAAACAGGTGATGCAGTCACTTTTGCCTGTCTGGAGGAGGGGAAAGAAGTCATTGGGGAAAGAAATCTTTTCTCAGACCTCCTCCCCTCATGGGGGCTTCTGAGGGAGGGGGATCAGCATGAAGAGAATGCCTCTGTTTGGCAGAGAACATTATTGGGTTTGGGGTGCTTAGGGAGGCCCAGAACCCAGAGTGGGGATAGTTCAATTGTTTGGCATAACGAAGAGGCTGAGTTTGAAGGGAGGACCCCCAAAATGGAATCAGAGCATGTTGGGGGCATCTCCTCAGACGTTCAGGAGGCTGCAGACTGTCAAGGGAGGACCGCAGGGAAGTTCCTAGTAATGGAGACCTAGAGGTTTTCAACACTGTAAAAATATTCACAGTGAAGCAGCTTACATCACAGAGAGGTAAACCCCTTTCACCATTTAACATCTTCAGTAAAACAGTACAAAGCTGGGGGAGGGGTGAGGGAGGGAAGAGAAAAAAAAAAAAAAAAAAAAAAAACAGTACAAAGCTGCTGTTTAAAAACAGCCCAGGAGACAGGGCCTCGGAGGTTCCTGAGAGATTTGGGAGCTGAGTGCCCCCTTGTGCCTGGAGGAGGAGTCTGCCACTGGACCTCCAGCCGCGGCTGCAGGGCAGGGGAGACATGGTTGTGTGCCCAGCACAGTGCCTGGCAGCATGGTTGCCCACAACTGGTGTCATGCACAAGTCAACCAGCACCAGCCAAGGAGAAGCCACGTGTGCAACATGTGGCAACTTATTGGGAAGAAGGGCCCTATTGACCCAACAGCTAAGAGGGACCTGCAGTTGTCACATCCACAAGACAATGTCCACAAGCTCCTACTGGTATGAAGTTCTGCACTTCCATCTTGAGGCCTCCCCAGCACATACCTATGCCAGGCAAAGAGAGTCAGCTGCCACCTTTGCCTCTGAGGCTGCCACTGAGTGTCACTGCTGAAAATGGGTCCCAAAGTCTGCAGGATGCTGTGGACAACTGCAGTGATGCCTTGCTGGTCCTAACCCAAGGGTACCTCTCATCCATGCTCCAAGGCCTCAGTATCCTTAGGTCATCTTCACGAGGTTGGGATCCTCCCCAAATCTCCACATCAGCAGGTGGCTGAGTCCTGGGGTCCCAGTCTCAGCCCTAACTGTGCTGGGAGCAGGCAACCCTGGCCAGGCAACCCTGGCCACATCCACTAGATGACCCCCCAGGCCTCCCTAACTTCAGATCGCAGGGAGAAGGGGCTGGAGGCTCCATTTTCTCCTCCCCACAGGCTCTTGGTTTGCTTTGCCAGAACTTTGCACAAGGGAGGCCAGCGCCTGCTAGGCCTGTTCTACAGCAGCCCCCGCCTGGAAAATAGGGGCCCACCCTCTTTCCATCTGAAAACACAGGGCCACCTAGTGACTCCCAGCAGACCCAAAGCTATTCCAAGATGTCCTTCTGTCTCCACTTATTCAAAAAAGCAGCTGGGAGCTTTTTCCTCTCTATTAAAAAAAATTGCTGCATATTACATTGCGTTGAGGGGAATAGATGATGAGCCCCTGGGAAGATATGAATTTCCATTTTGTTACAAAAACATACAAGCCAACTGCTGAGAATCCGATCCCCTCATTTTGCTTATAAAGCATACTTTGTATTAGTTCATTCCTTTTTCCAGAGCATATTATTAATTTGCATTTGTTCCTTTTTTAGAACTTAGCTAATGGCTTATTCATTTTTTTTAAGACTGACTGTAAGAGAACTTTCTCTTCAAATAAACATAGTTAAATCCTCTAAATAAATAGCGTTAAAAGAATGTGTGAACCCAGCATAGCCTGTCTCCCCTCTCCATGCCCACACTGGTCACTGTGTCCCACTCCACCCAGCCCTTTTCTCCATCAGGGTGAAGTCTTTCTTTTTTTTTTTTTACTAAAAACAAGCAAGACAACCCTGGCCTGGTGGCTCAGTTGATTGGAGCATCATCCCATATACCAAAAGGTTGCAGGTTCAATTCCTGGTCAGGGTTCAGGTTCGAGCTCCACCTGGTCAGGGTGTATTTGGGAGGCAACTGATCGATGTTTCTTTCTCATATCGATGTTTCTCTCTTTCTCTCCCTTCCTCTCTCTCTAAATATCAATAAACATATCCTCAGGTGAGGATAAAAGGATACATTTTTATAAAATAAAAACAAGAAGACAGGAAAAGGACGATGTTATAAGCAGTTTAAGACTGGATGGATTTACAAACTAGGGGTGTGAAACCAACAATGGGGTGCACTCACTGCTCACCTGGAGCCTTGTGCCTTCCTCTCCCTGGATAGGGGCCTGCTGGTGCTTTCCTGATGTTGAGCATTCTCTACTCATCTCGAGTACTTCCCAGGTACTGGCTGGGGACAGAACTCCAGTCAGGGTCCACGACCATGGGTGGCTTTGGGGTCAACAGAAGCCCCTGCCCCGAGCTCACCTGCCCCCAGGCATCTGATAGGAAGGAAGAGGCGGCTGCCTGGCAGGGCAGGGCAGGACCCCTTCCTCCATCCTGTCCAAATTGCCCTTCTCTGCAGATGGAGCCATTTCTTCCCACGTGCTATTGATTAAGTTTATCAATTCTGTCTCTTCTTCCTCCATTTTGTTTAAATTTATTACTTCCTTTTTCTTGGTTTGTAACTCAAAGGGAACAAAGTTCATCAAGTTATCAACTTGATTTACTGTTTCTCTTTTCTCCCCTCCCTAATATAAGCACTGGGAGCAATAAATCTCCTCTAAGTACTGCATTGGCAGCATCCCAGAAACTGAGATAGGTCACTTTCTTGGTTTTGTTCTTTAAATATTCTGTGGAGTCCTCAACATCTTCCCTCACAAAAGGTTTACTTAAAAAAGAATCCGCTCTGCTGAATGAACGCAGTAAGAAACAGCTGAAAAAGAGGCTTGATCAGAGAAAGGAAGAGGGAGATAAAATGGTCATTTGTCCATAATATGATTTTATTCCTAAAATAATCAAATGGAAAGCTTTTAGGATTAATAAGAGTTGAGCTAAAGTGAATAAATACAAAATAAACATTCACAAATCAATTCCTTTCCTCTATACCAACAATTAGAAAATAAAAGGGTGGGGGAAGCCATACAAGATAGCAACTACAGAAGTAAAATACCTTAAAAATAAGTTTAAAATAAATATGCAGAAACTATGTAAAAGCTGAGAGTTATAAAAGACAAGAAAATAAAGAGACATTGTACTTGTGGTAAGACTCAATGTTGTGACGATACAGTTTCTTTGCAAATGGATGTACAAAGTAATGTCAAGCAAAATCTCAACAGAAATCTTTGGAAAAAGGGGCCCAAATGATTCTGAAGCACATCTGGAAAAAGAAGGTCATAACTTTTCCCACCTCTCCTCCTGGGGAGGGTTGGTCTGGGTGGACCGTAGGTGGGGACAGAGAACTGGCCACCACCAGGTGCCTTTGGTCCCTGGTGGCCCCAGGGCAACTCCCAGACAGGTCTCGGGCATTTCTCCATTGGGGAGGATGACAGTGTATTTCAGTCATTCTACAGATAGTCACTGAGCACCAGGCAGGACTGCAGGGACCAGGATGGAGCAGTGAACCAGACAAAGCACTTGCCCTGGGGCCTGGTATTAGTTGGGGAGGCAGACAATAGGCCAGGAAACTTGTGTTATCACACCAAGGTGCTGTGAGGAGCAAAGCAGACTGCTTTTAGCCAGAGCCAGAAGGCGGGGAAGCACAAGTAGAAGGGATAATTGTTGCAGAATGGTGTGGGGTGAGGGCACCTCCAGAACTGAGTCCAAGGAAAGGAGGTGCCAGGCACAGGAGGGACTGGGCTGAACCCCAGGTGACATCGGCGCCTCCCGCTGCACTTCCTTTTTACAAAAGCCTCCATGCCCTAGAAGGCACGGTCCATGTGGCCACAGCCACACCTGGTGAGATACCTGGCCTGAGGCAGCCAGGCAGTTTCTCTCTCCAAGAATTTGAAATACAACACAGGACTGAGTGGATCCCTGGAGTAAAGGGGCACTGAGTGGCAGGGGTTGGGGAGTGAGGCTTAGAGGGGCATTGGGCAGGCTGGACCCACCTGCCAGCTGAAGAATGGGGAGCTGAAGGCAGGTGCTGGGGTTTAGAGAAGAGCTGGGGCACTGGGGTAGAGAGTAGGGACTTGACTGTCCCCTGGAGAGACAGAGACAAAGATAGAGACAGAGACACAACAGAGATAGAGATACACAGAGACAGAGAGCAGGAAGATGGAGACAGAGAACCACCCGTGACTCTCCAGGGCCCCTGACACGGAGCCGTGGGTCTCACAATAGATTCTACGAGAAGCCATCTTTTATCAATTGGTTCCCAAGTGGCCACTTCACCAAACTGAGCTAGTATACTGATTTTCCATGTACTGTTTTAGGTCATATACTTTTTAAATATTTAATATTCTTCTTTAATGTCTTACCAGTATTTTAAATGTTAAAATTATTGAAACTAGGATTTTAGTCTAGTTTAGTCTTGACTACACTGTTTATGTGACAATACTCCAAATTTATAAAATTTCATGAGAATTTTCAGTTTATACTGATTTCTCTTTAATTCTTTAAAAAGTCATTTTCAGTTTTTCCAACATTTAGCATTTTTAGGAGTCTTTTACCAATTTTTCTGAATGACAATCTGATTAATTCAGCAATGTACTGATGTACCAGACTCACTGCTGCTCACTGTTCATAAAGCTGACAAGCAATCTATATTCCATGGAATAGTTTTAAAAGAATTTGAAAGCAGTTTTGATCATATCTTCAGATAGCATTCTAAGCAATGTTCAGTTTGCCTGTCTCGGAGCTATGAAGAGAGAAAAAAACAGGAGAACCAGTATTCAGCACAGCCTGCTTCCAGGAAGGGAGGCTGGGGCAGAGGCAGGAGAGGAGAGCTGTTAGCAAGGGGCGATGGATGTTAAGTGCCACTTGAAGGCTGTCAGGATCAAGTGGAGGTTAGAGCAAAGAAAGCCCAGTGGCCATGCACAGGACCTGCAGGAAGTCCCCTACCGAGAGGCCCTGCTATAGGGCTAAATTATAGACCAGCACTCCTTGGGCCTTACAATAAGGCTCTTCCAATCGCCCCAGGAATGTGGAACACGGGAGAGAATGACTGCCCTCCAAGATTTATCAGAAAGAGCCCGGAAAGAATATGGCAGAGCACACGAGCCCATCTGAAAGATGGCTCTCAGGTCTTGAAGACTACACTGGGAAGCTCCAAATGGATGAACATATCTCAGAAAAGACTGTGTCCTCCAGAAGGTCACTGACCACACAAAAGGAACCACAGTGGGGCCTGTCCAGTCACTTTGTCTCCTTTTTCCCCGATTGACCCCCCACCACCACCACTTCCACCCCCAAGGGCAAGCTCCCACTGCCCCAGTGTCCGTGTCCATTGGTTATGCTAATATGCATGCATACAAGTCCTTTGGTTGACCTCTAACCCCCTCCCTCCCCTGCCGTTTGTCTCTGGATCTATTTTTGTTCATCAATTTATGTTATTATATCCCACATATGAGTGAGATCATGTGATATTTATCTTTCTCCGGCTGGCTTATTTTGCTTAGCATAATACTCTCCAGTTCCATCCATGCGGTGCAAATGGTAAAAGTTCCTTCTTTTTTACAGCAGTGTAGTATTCCGTTGTGTAGATGTACCACAGTTTCTAATCCACTCATCTGCTGATGGGCACTTAGGCTGTTTCCAAATCTTAGCTATGGTGAATTGTGCTGCTATGAACATAGGGGTGCATATGTCCTTTCTGATTGGTGTTTCTGATTTCTTGGGATATACTCCTAGAAGTGGGATTGCTGGGTCAAATGGGAATTCCATTTTTAACTTTTTGAGGAAACTCCCTACTGTTCTTCACAGTGGCTGCACCAGCCTGCATTCCCACCAGCAGTGCATGAGCATTTCTTTTTCTCCTCATTTTCTCCAGCACTTGTCGTTTGTTGATTTGTTGATGATAGCCATTCTGACAGGTGTAAGATGTTATCTCGTTGTTTTGATTTGCATCTCTCAGATGATTAGTGACTCTGAGCATGTTTTCATATGTCTTTCGGCCTTCTGTATGTCCTCTTTCGAAAAGTGTCTATTTAGGTCCTTGGCCCTTTTCAATTATTAGTATCTTCCTTTTGTTAAGTTGTATGAGATCTTTGTACATTTGGAGTGTTCAAGCAGTCTTGGTGGGCAGTGGCTCTGCCCATAACCTACGGAGTTCTTGACCTATGGACAAGACCACCGCTTAGAGCAGCGGTTCTCAACCTGTGGGTCGCAACCTCTTTGGGGGTCACCTAAGACCATTGGAAAACACATATAATTACATACTGTTTTT
Source organism: Myotis myotis (assembly GCF_014108235.1). Classification (NCBI taxonomy): domain Eukaryota; kingdom Metazoa; phylum Chordata; class Mammalia; order Chiroptera; family Vespertilionidae; genus Myotis; species Myotis myotis. The sequence goes on along the minus strand of NW_023416390.1, from coordinate 31,397,729 downwards.
GTGATTAATCACAGGGTCAGGCCACACTCAAGGGGCCAAAGAGCCGCATGTGGCTCGCGAGGCGTGGTTTGCCGACCACTGGCCTATACCATTAGTTCTTGACCTCATCACGGTTCCTTGTCCGGATTTCATCTGCCTACAACAATCTTCTGCTGAAGGTTTGCTTTTCCAAATGTAGGTCAACCACAGAGGAAATAATTTGTGGATCGTGGCGCCAGGTGTTCTCCAATGCACTTGGCAGCAATACTTTTCACCAAAAAATGAACTAAGTTGGAGTTTTGGGTTGATGTATCATTCTCATCTTTTTTAAAAAAATTTTGTTTTATTGCTTCAAGTATTACAAAGAGTAGTACAAATGTCTCCTTTGCATCATTCTCATCTTGATTAATGTGGATTTGTCCTAGAGAGCAGATGGCCTGGTGGATGGCACCGATCAGAACTCTGCCTGACCCATGCCTGACCACCACCATCCCCAACAGAAAAAACGGCTAACATTTGTATACAGGTTTGTGTGGGCATGTTTTCCATTCTGTTGGATATACTACATCTGGATTTAGAATTGCTAGGTCAAATGGTAACTCTGTGTTTAACTTTTTGAGAAACTGCCCGGCTGTTATCCAAAGTGGCTGCACCAATTTATATGACCACCAGCAGTGTATGAGGCTTCCCATCTCTCCACAAGCTCATCAACACTTGACTTTTCATTTCTGATCTTTTTTTTTTTTTTTAGATAAAATTAACACTGTATACTATCTGTCTTATGGATTATGGCCATTCTAGTGAGTGTGGAGTGGTATCTCATCAGTTTTAATTTGCATTTCCCAGATAAAAGATAAGCATGTTTTCATGTACTTATTAATCATTTGTGTAGCTTCTTTGAAAAAATGTCCATTCAGATCTTGACCCATTTTTTAAATATGCTTTTATTAATTTCAGAGAGGAAGAGACAGAGAGATAAAAACATCAATGATGAGAGAGAATAAATGATCAACTGCTTCCTGCATGCCCCCGACTGGGGATCAAGCCTACAACCCGGGCATGTGCCCTGACCGGAATCAAACTGTGACCTCCTGGTTCATAGGTTGACACTCAACCATTGAGCCACACCTATTGGGCCCTTTGCCCTTTTTTTTTTTTTTTTTCATATTGTTCAGAGGTTTTTGTTTCCCCCTCCTGACACCAAATATATGGTATCTTTTCCAACCTCACTTCTCCAATGTTCCAACACCAGCTGGGTGTCCTACAAGTCGACACCCAACACTAGCTACTGTCAGACTCCACAGGTTTAAGAGCTCAGTCCCAAAAGACTGCTCTCATGTCAAATGCCAGCTGCAAGTATGGGGTCCCTGAGTTACTTACTCTTCTGTCCAACTTGGCTACAAAGTCAGGGTGTCTCCCTCTTATCCTTACACAAGAGCCTCTGTCCTCTCAGGGTTGGAGTGCACTAACCTCCCAGCTAGGGATGTCCCCACCTCAGCTCTCTGAACCCTGTCACTTAAAAAGGTTTTTATGGAAGCTTCATATGTATCCAGGATTGTGCCATTGGTGATTAACTCAACCTCCAGCCCATCTCCCCTCCCTAGAGGTTGGGGGGATGGGGCTGAAAGTTCCCACCTTCTAATTATAGCTGGGTCTTTCTGGAAACCAGCCCCCATCCTGGAGCTACCTAGGGGCACACCAAAGGTCACCTCACTAGAACAAAAGATGCTTCTATTACCCTTTTCACTCAGGGAATTCCCAAGCATTTTAGGAGCTCTGTGCCAGGAACTGAGGACAAGAAGCAAATATCTTTATTATTCTGTAAGTGGGGGTGTCTTTTATTTATTTATTTTTTAAATATATTTTATTGATTTTTTACAGAGAGGAAGGGAGAGAGAGAGTTAGAAACATCGATGAGAGAGAAACATCGATCAGCTGCCTCCTGCACATCTCCCACTGGGGATATGCCCGCAACCCAGGTACATGCCCTTGACCGGAATCAAACCTGGGACCTTCAGTCCGCAGGCCGACGCTCTATCCACTGAGCCAAACCGGTTTCGGCGGGGGGTGTCTTTTATTATTGAGGTGAAAGTGTTCTAGATATTTGAGTTCTACATATTCTAGATACCAGTCCCTTATCAGACATACAACTTGTAGGGCTTTTCTCCCATTCAGTGAGTTGTCTTTTAACTTTCATGTTGGTATCTTTTGAAGCACAAAGCTTTTAATTTTTATGAAGTCCAATTTACCTATTTTTTGTTGGCTTCTTATGCTTTTGACATCATAGCTAAGAAACTGTAACCAAATCCAAGGTGACAAAGTTTTATCCCTGTTTTTTCCTAAGAATTTTATAGTTTTTGCTCTTATATTTAAGTCATTGGGGCTAATTTTGTATCTGGTGTGCAGTGGGTATAGACTTCAATATTTTTGCCTGTGGATATCCAGGAGTCCCAGCACCAGTTGTTGAAAACACTATTCTTTCCCCCGTTGACTGTCTTGGCACCCTTGCCAGTAATAAATTGACTGGAAATGTGAATCTTATTTATAGACTCTGAATTCTATTCCACTCATCTATATATCTATCTTTATGCCACCACTACACTCTCTTAATTATCGTTGCTTTTTGGCAAGTTTTGGAATCAAGAAGTCCTCGTCAAGATGTGTTGGCTGTTCTGGACCTCTTCAGTTTCCATATGAATATTAGGATCAGCCTGTCAATTTCTGCAGAGCCAGATGGGATTTTGATGGTGATTGCATTGAGTCTGCAGTTCAACTTGGGGGGCATTACTATTTTAATAACATTAAGACTTTTGATCTATGAACACCTACCTTTCCATTATTTAGAATTTTTACCTTTCAACAATACTTTTTGTCATTTTAAGAATATTACACTTCTGTTGTCAAAATTATTCCTAAGTATTTAATTCTTTTTGGTGTTATTGCAAATGAAATTGTTTTCTTAATTTCATTTTCAGATTATTCATTGCAAGTGTATAGAAATGCTTCTGATTTTTGTATACTGATCTTATACCCTGCAACCTTGCTGAACTTGTATATTAGTTCTAATATTTTGCCATTAACACTATATGAAAACAAAAGTTAGAAATGCCTCCTCAGCCTCTCATTCCAAAAGTTTAGAAATAATTTCACATAAAAAATGAGGAACACAAAGTGTCAATATCCAATCCCATCCTAAGAGTCTGGAAGAAAAAAAGAGGATAAGGAGCAAAATAACACCCTTACAGTCAATGAGCAAAACTGTACTATTCCAAATCAAAGGCGGGGGAGGGGAAACCATTATAAAAGCCATAATGAGAAAAACTCAGAAATGAGGTGAAAGCACTTAGTACAGATTTAGGAATAAAAGAAAAAATTATTGCAGATATGAAGATTAAATCAGGAGAAACATGAGAAACAGGATGTAAAAAGTAGGAAAAGCTTTATGTCAAAAAGGAAAGAACACATAAAAAGGATTCAAAAGAAAATGACAAATATTGGAAATGGGCAAAGAGTCCCTGAAAATGAAATTCATAGCAAGGGAACAGGATAAATACTAAAAACTAAAATTCACAGACACTTTCCTGAAATTTAAAAAAAGAAAAAAAAAGATTTCATACTATATTGCATTAGTCCAGACCCATTTAGGAAAGAGAAACCACAAAGTGATTTTAAAAGGGGAAGTTTCATATAAATTACTAACCGTAACAGGGAAAGTGGCTAAGAAGGAGTAAAAGGAACTTTAAAGAATATAATGAGTAGCAGAAAAATGGAGAAGCCTCTACATGTAGGGCTGAGACTGAGGAACCAAGGAAAGGCCCCCCCATCCCAGGGTTGAACTCAAGACCTCAGATGCCCGAGCCCTGACTCACTGAAAGGTGGAGAAGTGGGCTGTGGAGCCACCCCACGAGATGCCAAGAGAAGCTCTCTGTTGGGAGGTGGCCTGTGCCCCTGGCTGCCAGCATCTGTTGGAGCTGAGCACTGGGAGGCTGCACAAGCATGCATGAGGCACACTAGAATCCAGAAGAGAAACCCCCTCCTCCTCCAGTGCCCTTCAGCAGTTTAACACTGGGCCAGCTCTCAAAGGAGAAATAGTTACAGGGTCCAGCTCCATTACTATAGAGGTGACGATGAAGATTGGATTCGGGGCCAGCCAGTGTGGTTCAGTGGTTGGGCATCCACCCATGAACGCGGAGATCACGGTTCAATTCCCAGTCCAGGCACATGCCGGGGTTGTGGGCTCAATCCCCAGTGGGGGGGAGTATGGGAGCCTGATCAATCACTGATGATTCTATCACTCTCTCCCTCTCCCTTCCTCTGTGAAATCAATAAAAATATACTTTTTGTTAAAAAAAAAAGGGGGGGGGAGAATATAGTATATAAGAGTGATCAATGTAGACACAGAGCAGCTAGCAGCTATAAAAATTGCAGTGAGAACTTCTAAACTATTTCCAGTTATCATTCTGGTGGTAGGAGCATTAGAATTATTCCCTGTTGTGTGTGTAATGTTGCCTGAAACAAATGAGTAATTATGGGATATTTTAATGATTATCCTGTGTCCTAAAAATGAGGATTCTCAGTGTGGAGAGATAGAGCTGTAATTTTAAAAAGACTAAATAAAAATCGATAGTCCTAAAACTTAATTGGAAATAACAGTATGAACTTATGAGGTACTTTATCATTCTATCAAACTTATGAAGTATTTTATCTATCATTCTATCTATATCAATTAGTCTGCCCACTGAAAAGGCTGAGAAACAATGACCAAACCAGCAGCAATGAGCATTCTTATAGAGTCCATAAAGTCAGGGCAATATTTCCCTGGCCATGTGGCTCAGTTGGTTGGAATGTTGTCCCCTACACCAAAAGGTTGCAGGTTTGATCCCTGGTCAGAGCACATACCTGGGTTGCAGAATTCAATCCCTGGTCCTGGTCGGGGTGCATGCAGGAAGCAACTAATCAATGTGTCTCTCTCACATCAATGTTTCTCTCCCTCTTTCTCTCTCTCTCTGTCTCCCCCCCAACCCCCCACCCCACTCTCTCTAAAAAGCAATGGAAAAATACTTTCAGGTGAGGATTAACAAAAAAAATATTAAAAACATATCCTTGAGTGAGGATAAAATAAAAAAAGTTAGGACAATGTGGAGAAATGACTGATTGCAGATCTGAGGAGAGAATGTTCAAAAGAGTCTATAACATCTTGACATAAACAACTGCATGGGAACCATCAGAGAAAGGCTATGTATGCATAGACTAGGGTAAAACACGGGTTCCCACTAGCACAAGACAGGACAAGCAGAGCTTTGATCACAGTAATAATTCCAATAAATTGAAACTCATCAAAATTTATTTCAATCCATGAGTACATAATGATACTGAAAATAAATTGGTCACCTCCAGAAGATAATAAGGAACCAGTTTATTATTTTACAAACTGGTAAATTTAGGGGAGAAAGGAAGCATATATTATCCTGCCTCTCTTAAATGAGCTCTACCACAGGGTAACCTCATGGTAGATAGAAGGCAGCATCTGTTTATAAAGAATTCCAGCAACTAAATAAAAAAAAAAAATAATGGAACTAAAATACCATCATTTTGTACTGGTGGCAGCTGTGGTTCTTCTCATTACCTTATGCAAAACACTGGAACAGTCTCATCAATGTTGCCATCATATGTTTAACACTCTCCATATATTCTCTCAAAGCCTATTTGCTTATAAATTGTGTGGAATGGTAAAATTAATAAGCAATAAAATGTGAATCACAGCACAATGCAAACAATATATGTCAGCATTTTGGACCCCCAGTGAATTAATGGACCTAAGGACTGAGCATCCATTGTTATAAATGGCACAGAGAACAGGCAGCCTGACACTATGTGGCCAGAGAGAGAGAGAGACAGACAGAAGCTGAGTCTGAATGAGCTACTAGATCTGGCTGACAATAAACAGCAAATACAGAGGGCAGCGGAGCAGACTGTGAGAAACACTACAGTTAAATTGCCTGGATTCTTCAACAGATAAAAGGAAAGGATGAAGGGGGAACCTGTAGATTAAAAGAGAGGGAGAAGATACAATTTTTTAAATGGGCAAGACTAAATTTCTAGGAATGCACCATCGGATGATAAAACTATAAAGAAATATAAGGAAATGATTACTATAAAAGCCAGGCAGTAGTTAATCTTGCAGTGGGGGTGGGGAGCTATGATTAGGACAGGGGACATCGAGTTGCTGTTAGTGGCTGCAACATTCCATCTCTTGGATTACAAGAGCATTTGGGGCGTTTGCCTTATAATAACATATTAAACTCTACCTTTATTTTGTGCATTTTTCTATCTCTATTTTATAGTAAAAAGATTTTTTTAAAGGAATGTTTAAAATTTGATGCATATCTATTAAAATAAGTAACATACCACAATGGTATGGCTAGCACACTTTCGGAAATACTGACCTTTTCCATAAACCTGAGTACCATGGGGCACTAGAAGCAAACTTGCCCTGGTAAAGTCTCTCTCTAAAGACCTCTGGGTGCACTGGAATGGATGGACTTAATAGTGGGGGTGGGGAAGAATAGAGCAGAAAACTGATGTCTCTACTGGGCAGCTTGAGGATACAAGGGGAAGCTGGTAAACGTGGTGTGGATGGGGGCGGAGGCCCTATCTAAATGCATCCCAACTCCTACCTAACATATGCAGCTGAAACCTACAACCCTATTTCAACCACAGCAGCTTCTTGGCAGCCCACGGTCTCCTGCAGATATACCTCAAGCCAGTGGGGATGAATAGAGATGCCATGACTAGCCCAACATCCCGAGGTATGTAGAGACCATACAGGCAGCAGAAGGGTCTTAGAGACATGAACCACTACTGTGCTAGAGACTTCCTGGGCTCTCTGCCCAGCTGTCTCACACACACACACACACACACACACCCCTTATGTAAGAACTGCACCCCCAAGGAGGGACACAAAACCCCTGCTAGAGGTAGTGGACAACTGTGGTTTACTGCCCAGCATCTATTTCCCCTCCCCCTGGAAATAGCACCTCCAATTTCTTTTCAGACACCTCCCCTCTCCATGAGCCTCCGGTGTCAGTTCAGTTATTCCTCTGGATTTTATTACATGAACCAATATTCCTCCCCTTCCTTTTTTTTTTTTAATTAAACCAATTTGCATTATGTTTTCTGCATCCTGCAACTGTATGTATGTTTGGAATGTTATGGCTGCAAGTAACAGAAAACTCTACTAATGATAACTTAAATAAATATGGGTATACTTTTTGCACAAATCAAGAAGTCCAAAAGATGAGAGTTCAGGGCCGCTCACATAGCTCCACAATATCATGAACATGCACAAGTGCATGTAAAACTCATGGTGTCCAAATGAGGCCTGAATTGCACCAATGTCATCATCCTGGTTTAGATCTTATACTAAAATTATAGGAGATGTTACCACTGAGGGGCACTGGGTGAAATGTACAAGAGGCCTCTCTACTCTTTTTCAACGACTTCTGAATGTATAATTGATTGAAAATTAAAATTTTTAAAAATGATTAAAGTGCATAGATGATTCTGCACATGATTTCAGGAGCTTCACATCTCTCTGAGGTTTATCTAGCTTCCAAGGGTGAAAGGAGGTCTGGGCAGCATTCACAGGTCCTCATCCCTCCCCAACCCCACATTTCTGCATCACCACCCAGACCCTTCCTACTCAGCTGCTTCAATTTCCCAATGAGACTGAGAACAATACAGACAGGTTGGTATATATGAAAGCTTATCCAGCTACCTTTCTGGAGAGCGGGGTAGGCCATCTGCACATATACACGTATGTATACACATATACACACACACACACACACACACACACCATATTCTGGTAACAACCTAGTACCCCTGCAGTGGCACCACCACACAAAAAGTGCCTTCTATCCTTGATGTCTCCTATCAGACAGAATTCAGTTATTACTCTGGAACCTATAGTCTTGACCTTTCAAAGTCATCTTCTTGTTTCTACCCCATCCATAGATTTTAAAACAACTCAATTTGGAAAGGAAATTAACCACCTTGTCTGTGTTTGTCCTAAGTTTCTGAGTCCACTGATGTCAATATCTCAGGGCTCAGGCTCTCCTTTGTGCAAAATACATATTTAAGGTTCAGATTCCAGCTCCAGACCCTCAGCACCCTGATGCACTGCTGCCCTCTGATGGCAGTTTCTAGGTAGTACTTACAAATCTGTAAAAAAAAAAATCAACAGCTCCAGTAGCAAAAATACAAAGAAAGAACAAAAGAAAAAATGTGATGGGATAATGAACATATAAAAAACAGTGGTAATTAAATAAATGAACAATATAACGTCAAGGAATTGCTACTCCATCAATCAGATTAGTGATAATGAAAAAGAATGATAATATCTAGGGCTGTACAGGGTTCGGATGCAGGGCTTGCACAACAGGGCACACACAGGTGATCACCTCAGCAGGCCACTTTCTGTAACCCACTCAGGCTCTGGCACCCCATTGTAAAGCTCTGGCTTCCAAAGCTGGGGGGGGGGGGGGGGGTAAGTCGGCAAGGCTTTCTGGGAGTGTTGTTTGGTTCCATTTATCTGTGGCCTTAAAAATTCCAACCACTGGAAATCTCAAACATTCCACTTCTAGTTTTTCCTAAAGAAGTTATCAGACAACTAAATGACAAAATTATAACCAAACCAATCTTTATACAGCCACATTCTCAGGAGAGGTGCCCCCTATCTTCTCCCAGAAGCCAACCAGGCAGGGATTTCAAAATTGAGAACCAAGCTGGTGGTTCCTTTGAACCTGATCCCCAAGAGGCTGTCTTTGTTGCTTGAAATCCTTCCCCCTACCTCCCCTCCACACTCACAGTATTTGGGAACAGGACTTTCAAGAAGTAATTAAGATTCAATGAAGTCATAAAGGTAGAGCCCTAATCCAATATGGCTGGTGTCCTTATAGGAAGAAGAGGAGACACCAGGGATGCATACCAGAGAAAAGGTCCTGGGAAGACACAGAGAAAGGGTAGCCATCAGCAAGCCTAGGAGAGGGGCCTTAAAGGACACCAATTTAATGCCCTCAAGGTAATGTAAAGGAGATGTAAGGTGAAATTTATGCATATTAAAAAGTATATTTCAACCTGTAATCTCAAACATAACTACAAGATTTAATGAAGCAGTCAGATATTCATGGCTGTGCAGATCCCCAGAGAAGACACAGGTGCAATCACAGACCAAGCTGATAGGCTACATTTGAAACTCAGATACCTAAGTAGTATGACAGTACTTCAGGTCCAGTAAAAATCAACTAATGGCCTAGCCAGCATGGCTCAGTGGTTGAGCGTCGACCTATGAACCAGGAGGTCATGGTTCAATTCATTGATGTTTTTTTCTCTCCCTCTCTCCCTCTCTCCCCTCCCCCCTCCCTCCCTCCTTCTCTGAAATCTATAAAAATATAGTTTTTAAAAATCAACTAATGGCTGCATTAAAAAAATGTTTAAAGTTTCAGGCTGTTAGAATAGTGACTCTAGTATAAGAATTGGATAGTTTGATTTCAGGCAACCCAGCACATGAGAGATGAAGAAAATAGCAAATATGTAAAATTATCACAAACTATTTATTATCTTAGATTTTTGGTTTCCACCCTATTTCCTATGACTCAAAAGTGTGCAGAGAGTCCTACTATCAATGGTGGTCATCTCAAACTGGGAACACAAAAGCAGGCCATATTGAGGGCTTTGACTACTTCCCTAACGTTAGCCAAGTAGGAACCATGATGCCTCTCACTTGGACAAACAATAAAGACCATAGAGGACCTCAGGAAGCAGACAGCTTAGGGTCCAAGGTGGCTAGAGTGAGTCCATAGGCACTACTACCAACCTTATATTAAATATTATTTCTTTTTAATCCCTGTTGATGAGGACACATCTTCTGAACATTGTGTTTACATGTAAAACACCTGGGCACGTTTCAAACCTAAAACCTGCTGTCACAGCATACAGGATGGAAAACTGCAGAGCCCAGAGTCCCAACAAAGCAAAGAACATTCCAGCTATTCCCACAACTCCTGGAGCCCCAGCCCGGTACTCTCAGCTTCCTTATAAAGTGGCTGAGTGGGTTTGGGAAGCAGACTGGTGCGTCGGTGTCAGTTAAAAGCAAGTTGAGCCCCCACAGGAGCAAGCAGGGTGCCAAGTGTTAGTTTGGGGAGCAGACTAAATTAGAATGTAACACTGAGAAGGTGGCAATACATACAAGTCAAGAGATCCAGGAGTCTTCATTTTGCAACTTATCATGGGATACTTTGAAACTCTGAGTTTGCACTTGCTCATATGTTAGGATAACTGCAGTAATACCCTTACCAACCTCAGGAGATGGTCTGGATGGAAGGGATTCAATGACTTATTGTCCATGAAGGCACTCTGTAGAGCACTTTACAAAGGTATCCTCATTATTGTCATTACTATTTTGAAGGAAGCAGCAAAACTGTGGAGATGAACCTACAGGCCTCAGGGCCGTGGGACAATCACACATTTTCTACTAGTTAAGCCACACGTCCTCTCTGCTCACTAGTGGGAAAGACAAGGATGAAAGACTTGCTGAAAGCATGTGTGCCTAATCTGGGTCTAGAAAGAATATAGTCATGAACTGCACAACATTTCGGTCAATGACAGATGGCTTACAGGACACTGATCTCCTGAGATTAAAATTCCTATCGCCTGATGACAATGGGGCTGTCATAGCATCTTAGCGCTTTCTGAAGAGTGACACCTCCTCAAGAAGAGGCTCAGGTAGGTCCTTCAGGAGGCGGTCCAGAAGAAAAAATACATCCCAGGAGATGACAGTTCCATGCCCGTTAGTGCCCCTGGAGACCTTCCAGTGGGACAAGATGTAGAGGTGAAGACAGTGATACTGATGATCCTGACCCTGTGTAGGCCTAGGCTGATGTGTGTGTTTGTGTCTTAGCTTTTAATAAAAAAGTTTAAAAAGTGAAAGAAAAATAAAACATTAAAAACAGAAAAAGCTTATGCTGCAGAAGATATAAAGAAAATATTTTAGCACAGTTTATAATGTGTGTTTTAAGCTAAGTGTTATTACGAAAGAGCCAAAAAGTTTTAAAAATGTTAAAAGTTTATAAATAAAGTTACAGTAAACCAAGGTTTATTTATTATTAAATAAAAACAGTTTCTATCACTTCAGTGTAGCCCAAGTGTACAGTGCTTATAAAGTCTGCAGTGGTGTAGTCATGTCCTAGATCTTCAGACTCACTCACCCTTCACTCACTGGCTCATTCAGAGCAACTTCCAGGCCTGCAAGCTCCATTCATGGTAAATGTACCACTGTTTATTTTTATACCTGATTTTTACTGTACCTTTTCAATGTCTGCAATATTCGATACAGTACCATGCTGTATAGGCTTGTAACCTAAGAACAATAGGCTACCATACAGCTTAGGTGTCAGTAGGCTAGGCCATCTAAGGTTTGTTAAAGTGCACCTATGATGTTCAAACAACGATATTGCCTAACAATGCTTTTCTCAGAATATATCCCATCATTAAGCAACACATGACTGTAGTTATAGAAAAACCTATAAAGCTGAAAGGTATTTTGAGAAATATGTTTCTAAAAACTTCCCCAAAATGTGTTCCACAAGGTATCCAAAGGATTTGGTGGTGACATCAGTGTGGGAACCGGCTATCTCACCCAGGCCTTCTCTGAGACCACAAGAATGAATTTCCAATGAGGATATGGGATGCAGGATGTGCCAAATTTATTTAACAACAGAACCCCTTTTCCACAGAGCATCTGTCAAGAGGTTTCATGAAACATACATTGGGAATTAAACTCGCCCTTTGGACATAATGTTATATGGGCACATGGACCAGCTTAAAGGGGAAACGAGAGTAACTGTTAACATCTGATCAGCAGCAGGCAGTTGCTGGACATGTTGGAAAAGGAGATATGGATTTTCTCCATGTACTGACCCAGCAGGACATTTCCATGAAGCACCCTGCTCCCATCTCCTCCAGATGTACCAGCTATGCAACTCCGCACACCAGTCACATAATAACTACACTTTATTTTTTGTTCTAAAATGTGTTTTTCCCCTCCGTGAACTTTTAATATTAGTCCAGACCTCCACTTCCCGTTACACACACACACACACACACACACACACACACACACGCGCCACCCTCCAAGCAAATGAAAAATCCCCGGCGATCTGTAACAAATATTGACACGAGGGGGGAAAAAGGCATGTTGAAATGTATTAGAATCAGAACCTGTACAAAAAAAAAAAATTAAAATATAACCTGAAACTGTTCAAGTTCAGAAAGGCTAGTCAAGTCCTTTTCTCTTGCCAGGAGAATGCCATCATCAGAGGGCTCTGGGTCATCAGCCAAGGAGGGGTGGAAAGAAACAGACAGAAGCAGCAACAGGTCCTTCCCCAGCAGGCTGGGTCTCAGCACCACTGTCCCCACCACAGATGCAGCCAGGAGTAATTAAAGATCTGGGGAGAGCAAGTGTTGGCAGACAGTCCCAGTGGGCAGCTGGGCCTCCACACCGAAAACCAGTCTGAGTAGTCAGGCAGCAGAGAACACCAAGCTGGAAGAAACTTCTGCCACCGAGCAGACCCAGAGCACCCTCCACTGGTGCTCGGATACCAGACATCAGTTAACTCAGTGCTCCCAACTAATGAGAGATTTGAGCTGGGCTTAAGAGGCTGAGTAAACATAGCCCAGCATCACATCCCTCCATGGCCGGATTGGAGCTATCAACGAGGGACAAGGCAGGGGAGGGAAAACAAAGCATTTTGATACCTGGCTAGAGTGCCTGCACCATTGTGGGTACTGTGGTACATGGGGCTGGAGGAGTGCCCCCTCCTCACTCAGAGGAGCCTCCTTTGCAGTCATCCCTGTGGGCCGGTTAAAGCTGCCTCTGGCTATGACCAGCCTGACCAAATGACATGGAGCAAAAGAAAAACTGGGAGAGACAAGCCCTTAAACAGAGATAAGAACCTCCTGGAGGGAAGCTGGGCAGTGTTGACCCTGTTGGGATGGCATCAGTGGAGCCCCTGAGTCTGAAGGGAACAACTGGGGAAGGAGGGTGTGGGCGAGGGAAAGGAGTTAACGGTTCTTCTGGAACAGTACCAACAGGATGGGGAGGCGCTGGTGAGGGGACGGGCAGGTCTGGAACTCACTGAAGGTAGAGAGAGGAGGAAATAGGCCCTAGGTGTCCCCTCCCCACTTGCCCAGGCCTGGTGAGTGCCAGCTGCCCCAGCCGGCCCTAGTGGCGGCTGGAAACCAGACCTTTCACTTTGGACATCTTCTTGGTGGGCTGCCTCTGCTCGGCGTGAGGGGGACATTCCCGTTCGGCCAGTTGTTGCTCCATCTCCTGAGCTGAGGAAGATGCTGTGGCCTTGAGGGTCTTCTTGATGTTGGTAACCTGGAGGGAGACACAAAATTTGTGTGTGCCTTCTGTAAGCACCTGAAACTCATTCTCATTATAATAGGGGCCACCTAAGGAAGCAGCCAGAATCCTCTGCAAGAAAATCTGAAATTACCTTCAGAAACCCAGATGAGGAGAAACAAGCTGGGGCTACTCATGGGAGATATATGGAAATGAGTCAAGCAAAAAAGTGGAACTAATGCCTGCTTCGTTGAAAAGAGGGGGAAAGCCATGTGGAAGTGGACCATTTGGCAAAGAAGTGAAAGAAAGCAGTGGTTAAAATGGCCTTCGAAAAAGAAAGAGTGACAAAGAATTTGATTGCTACTGTTCATGAAACCAAATATTCCCACAAGAACTCTGGGGATTCTGCTCCCTGAGCGCTTCCTGAATAAACAACTAGAGGTTGAACTTCAGCCACCTAACTGATAAATGGCGAAAATGTAGTAAAAAACTAGCAAAATGCTATCACCCTACTGTTTTCAGGATACCTTTCTTCACTTAACGAAGGAGGGGCTCAAATCTATTTAAGCAACTCCTGAACACTTTCCCATGTCAGAATACACATTCTCTGTACCATCCCTGTACTATTCTGCTATGAATGTTCTATCATCAAATTAGCTCCCAGTTTGTTATTCACCAAGTACAGAGCTCCTACAACAGCCTTCTATGTTTACCTTTGCACACTTTTGTGAATATCTGTGGAGGACAGTCTTAGAAATGAGCTTTCAGTTCCTAACCTGCCAGCACAACCAGCAGACTTGGCCCTATAGCACATGCACCCCACTCACCAAGACAGCTCTCCCATCAGCCTCTCAACAGACCCCCAGTTCAACTGACTAAAACACTTTGCTGTTTGCCTCTTTTGCTATATATATTTTTTTCCCCAAAAAAAGTTCAGCACTCTCAGTTTCACATCCTTTAATGTAATCTGATGTCACAGGCTCTCACCCCGCTCCATTCACAGAGGGCCCATTTGTGTTCTCTTCCCATCCCTACCACCACTCCCCACCAGGGTAATGCAGACTCCCCATCTCTTGGTAACTCAATTCCCTGTAAAAGTCTTTGATTCAGGATCCTGTCAAAAGCTTTTCACCAAATAAACAGACAAAAGCACAACCTCCCCCCCCCCTTCGCCCCCCTCATCCTGTCTCCTTTTCATTCAAATGCCTCCTCAAGTACTGCCCTCCCAATAAGCCCTTATTTTGGGTGCTCAGTGACCCTGGTCACATGCAAGGAAAAGAAATGAGACGTATCCCCAAGAGAAAGCTTGGTTCTCTCTCCATATCTGAAACACCACTCATGATCCTGTACCTTCCTTCCCCCAACACACATTCTTCAGTCAAGCCATGCCAGTCCACTGTGTCTCGGCCGGAGCAGTCATTCATCTCGCCTTTGAAGCACCTTGTTATTCTATCCTGGGCAAGCTTTCTCCTTAGCTAGACATCTGACCCTCCCTGTAGTCAAGCACCTTTCCCACAAACCTGCCCTGACCACTCTAGCCCACACAGACCTGCCTCCCATCTATACTTGCCTAGCAGTACCTCTTCCTCTTACATGGTAAAAGAAGAGAGAAGAGCTTCCCGGGTAGAAAAACATCACTCAGTTGTGAGGCAAAGCAAAGGTAGATAACATGAAGCAGAGTCCACAGTGGGAAAGAGCTGGGAGATGGAGAGAACACTCTCCAGGAGGAACCAGGAGGCACCCTTTGGTGAGCTCTAGCAGCCAACAAGCCTCAAGACTGTCACTAAACTAACTCCTGGGGGATTTTCTGCGTCATGGAAAACTGGGCTTACTTTGTCCAATTACACGTTATTACCTACGTGACTCAAACAAACTAATTTATAAATGTAATGTTATATATATTAACATTCCACACAACACCAGACATATGCACATACAAATATGAAGAAAAACATGCTCCAAAGTCAAATACAAATAAGGAGATGCTCTGATGCTTTAGAGACCATGAAACAGATCACAATGTTATTACTTTATCTTCCCCTGCTTTGCTAGAATTGTAACTTATTAATATGTGTTATTTCTGTGAAAGGAAGAGAATATTCTTAGGCAATAAGTGATAGAGCTGACTGCACTAAGAGGGAACATTTTTGAAGCTACAACTCACCAAAGGGAAGCTGCTGTTATAAGAATTTGAGGGGGAAACATCAAGTTTTCCCTCTTAGAAAAAGCAATCTAACTTAAGGACAAATAAGGAAAGATCACCAACTCAGCTGATAGAATGGCTAAAAAAATAGGTCAAGTGTAACAGAAGCATAAATACCAACAGAATATAACAAGAATTATACTTTTGTTCTTTGTAGATTTATTTTCTTTTCTAGTCAACAAATATTTAGTGAACCTTTGCTGGGGAACAATCAACAACCTACACTAAGTACTCCGATCATCATTTACTGAATGAAAAAACTTGCCCTGGCCGGTGTGGCTCAGTTGTTTGAGCATCGTCCTGTGCACCAAAAGGCTGCCAGTTTGAAAAATTGCCAGTTCAATCCCCAGTCAGGGTACAAGCCCAGGTCAGGCTGTGGGCTCAATCTCCAGTTGGGGATATGCAGAAAGAAGGTAGCCTATCAACATTCTGCTCTTACATCCATGTTTCTCTCTCTCTCCCCTCCCTTCCTCTCTAAAAATCGACTTTTAGAAAAACTGGCAAGGCTCTAGGCTTTGATCATGCTCCCTTTCCTCTCATAGTGGTCTGTTCCAGATTTCCTAGAAGTTGATTACTAGTAAATCAGTAGATTGGTATTAAGGGATCTTTAGCCTTTTCTGCAAATTACTTTCTCTTGAACTTCATCTAATTCCTACCGCCACCTGGTGGCAGCATCAGGTTCTGTCAGCAGGGGTCTCCGTAGCCATGTTTTGCATCAGGGAGCCATTGATTACAAACCCATGTGTTCTGGCTCTTTTAAAAAAAATAATAATAATACTAACTTAAGTAGTCACACTCACTTTTACCCCAGCACCCAGCCAGTGCCTGTTTGTTGATGACTGATTACTTCATCTACAACAAGACTCACAAGATAAAGGAACAAACAGGGATCCCCTGGAGCAGGGGAACAAAATTCTCTTCCTTACCTCTGCCTCTACCTGCTGCTGAGTTCGGCTGTGGTTCTCCTTGTACTGGTTGGCTCTCAGAACTTGCTGCTCAATGCCTAGCAGAACTGCTTCACAGCCGTCACACCTGCAAAGGAGATAGCCAATCCTGAGTCACATAAAGGTCTGGGAGCTCTCCTGCAGACTCCAAAATCTCCCTCCCAACTCCTTACAAGGGCTTTCTGTAACACCCCCTCTGCCAGGGTTCTTATCTCCATACTCTTTCCAAAAGACAAGCATTTCTAAACAGGGCATATAACATAGGGCACAAAGAGACAAATATGGAGGAGGATGTGGGGTAGTTTCTTAGAATACAGCCTTAATCTCCAAGTTCTGTATCCCATGGGAAAATTTTACACATCATAAGACAAAAGGAATTAGGAGAGAGTTTACACATGTCTTGAGAGAAAAAATTATTTTCTAAAACCTTGTATTTTGAAGACTTTAAAACTCAGCTAAATCCTCATCTCCAACTAAGCCCATCGGGCTTTATAAACCCCAAATCATTTATATCACTTCATAACAAACCCTTGTAGAACCTGAAATAGTTCTTGCACACATCAAATTCTATTAAAATAGAGTACGTGCAAATATCCCACTTCTTTTTATATACCAGACTATAGTCACATTAATATAGTGTGAATCTGTGTTCCAACTTAGAATAACCCATTCCTTGTCTTCACTACCTCTCACAATGTTTTTATAAACACTAGCCCAATGTTACTGATATTGAACATGGTTTCTCTTACCCAAAGAATCTTACCAACACTAACTTCCTGAGTTTGCAAAGCACAGGGTCCATGTCACATAGCTAGGCTTCAGAGGCTCCACCTGCCAACCCTGGGCATTTTACAGCCCACCATTAAATAGTCCCCAGCTCAACTAGGACAAGAACTATTTTACAACCAAGGCACTAGGAGGCCTGAAATGATTCCTGTTGCCACACAGCTATAGTCACAAATGTAGCCCCTAATTCTCTGCCTTACTATCCTAAGACCCCAGCTCCCACGGAGCTCCAGCTAATACCTGGAGACCATATTTCCCCAAGCAGAGGCTAGCTATCCCCCTCCCTAAAGAGAGGTGACCCCTCCATCTTTCAGCCTCACCACTCATGCAAGGTCTTGACAATATTATTGATGTCCTTCTTTCGGATGTCACGGCCAATGCAGAAGTCCACTTCCAGAAGCTGGTTTCGCTGGTCCAGCTTGCCCTGGATGATGTCAGTGTAGACAGCCTCGATGATGAGGTCTTCCAGTTCCCGGAGATTCCGCATCTCCAGGTCCTTCAGCAGCACGGAGTAGGGGATACACTGCAGATAAGGCCATGTGATATTTACAAAAACCACTGGCAAACATTAAAGAAATGCAAGTATTACCGACATAGCCAACAGCTGCCTCTGGGCTTTGGGAAATGCAGTGTAATGATAATTATTAACATCTATGGCAACAAGAGATGGATAAATGAGCTATAAGACCAATGGGATCCAAACAAATCCCATAGCCCATCTAGAAATGCATTCTCCAAGATTCTCTGCCTCCTGGACTTTGCCCCACCTTCAGCTTTCATGCTCTGAAGCAAACTTTTTGGGATCCTAAAGACTTTCCAGAAGAGAAAGGGAAATACTTGGTATATACTTGGTATATGCCACTCTGCCACCTTCTGAAAGCTTGCAGACTTTGCATAAAATGCCAGCTCATCACAAAACTCCAAACAATCTCAGATGCTGGCGAGGAAAACTGAGGGCACAAGCAAAAACACATGCAGGCTAACACATCCACTACAGGTGGCCAGCAGTACAGCCAGCTCAGTCATCCTCAAGTTTACAGTTGTTTTCTCAGACTCTTGTAACCAATGTCAATTCCCAACAACAGTCCTTTATTCAGCTGTACCAACATTCTGCATGACTCGAAGACAACTGGATATCTAAACATCCAGTTTTCTGCAAATCCTGACACATTACGTCTGGAAATTAACATAGTGATCAAATCTGCAGAAACTGACAGGAGGAAATGGATACAGAGAAGAGAGCACACCTACCTAGAGGGGTTTTTTATGACTAAAGGTCTGAAATCCAGAGGCGATAGGTGAACTTACAATGACAGGTTGCAAAAATAAAGGAAAAAGTTACTACTACTCTTTGGTACACTTAAGAAGTCCATGATCAGGACAAAAATATAAATAAGTAACAGTCAGGTCATCATTTCCTAACAAAATTGGTCTCCCCTCTGAAATGTCAGGCTAAGAATCAGAAGTTTGTGATTAGATAAGGTAAAGTGATTTCAGCAACTGAAATGGCAATACAAGAACAAACATATACCTCTCAAGCTCCATCACAGAGGGGAAATCCAAAAGCAACTTCTTCAAAGCATAGCCCCACAAAAATTTACTCAGGCTGGGATTGGGCAAAGAGCCAAATCAACTATCAGCTAACCTAATCTGGATCTTCTTTGTTAATGACTATGAGCAGCTGGTTGCAAGGCTGCTGCTAAAGTGAGTGGGGGTAAACTCAGATATAATGGAGTGACATCTTATAGAAGGTTCGAGTCTAAAGCTAGCATGTAACGCAAAAACTCCAATTAGTATAATTAATCTTGAAAATCCCCAAAGGGCCCTGGCCGGTTTAGCTCAGTAGATAAAGTGTTGGCCCACAGACTGAAGGGTCCCCGGGTTTGATTCTGATCAAGGGCACATACCTTGGTTACAGCTCGACTCCTAGTCCCAATGTGGGAGGCAACCATTTGTTGTGTTTCTCTCACTCTGTCTTTCCCCTTTCCTTCCACTCTATAAAAATCAATGGAAAAATATCCTCAGGTGAGGATTAACAAAAATAAATAAGAAGAAAATCCCTAGAGGAAGGCAGCATATTAAAAATTACTTCTCAGTAAGTCCAACATAGCAAGTTTGTCCTCCAGCATTAGTACAGTTCACTGTACACTGAGCAACAAATGAAGTGGTTCGCTTGCCCTGAGATGCCCTGCTGTTTGAAAAATACCTATCTTTAGACAGCAGTCTCCCTTTAGGAATGGCAAATATTCACACCACATGAGGCACCACGGCATGCCAGAACTGAGATCTGCTGATTCACTATCACTCCTGGGCATATTTTTCCTAAATGGGAGGGTGAGTAATTGTCAACACTATTTTAATTATCTTTTGTCCTTTGCCGAGCAAATCCTATGACTCTACTGTATGTAGCTGGGAATTCCCACATTTATGCCAATAACAGACCTGCCTTGAGGGGAGGAGACAGGAAAGGGTTCAGAACTGTACCTTCATTCTCGATGCCAAGCTCACGATGGTAAGGTGCTTCAGCTTGTTCTGCTGAGCTGTGCTCAGTTCTGGCAGGCTCTCCTTGTTGGCTGCTCAGTCCCACCCACCACAAAAATCAAGACACAAAATAAAATTAGGATTTCTCTATGGAATAAACACACCATTTCCTCACACCAAATCTACTACTAAGTCACTCATGACTCTGCACTTATTCATTAGGCAAATGTTCCATGAGCACCTCCTGTCTTCTCTGGAAGACCATGTGCTTCCAAAGAAGACAAGACTCACTCTCTACACACAAGGAGCTTAAACTCCTGAAAATCCAGGCATGAATGCACAAAATGACGACAAATTATCCTAATGGAATAGTACTATTTGTACCCTTTGTGACATTCAATCAAGTTCAACACATCTTCACTGAGCATCTGTTATGTGCAAGGCACAATTTTAAATGATTCAGGGGCACAGAGGATAAATAAGATGGGCCTTGTCAGGACTGCTGCACTACACATCTCCAGAGGCACCAACCACCTGGAACTATGCAACTCAGTGGCCCTGGACTTACCCTCAGTGTTACAAGTACATGTTTCAACAGCTACAAATGCAAGGCAGAACTAACAGAAGGTCCAAACTACCACAAGAGAGCAAAAGGGTGAGGAAGAGAGGGGGAAGGGATGTGGGCGAAAGAGAGAGGCAAAGCTAGGAAAGGGGGATAAGAGGTAGGAGAAAGAGCAAGTGAGTCCAATCACATTAGGAGATACAGGAGGGGGGGGGGGAAAGAAACAGAGTTTGAGATGAGCCTTGAAGGATGGGCAAAATTTCAGTAATAGCAATGACACTAACAATAGCCATGGCGGCAGCCACAGGTAACATACAGGACAAGCTTAACTTAGTGTAGATGCACACACAGATCCAGAGGCACATACACACATCCAGTCCTCACAACAACCTCATGAGATAGATTCTAAATGCTCTCAATTCCTTATCCATAATACTGGACTCCAAAAGGGTGAATCCAAACTGCTTTTTTTTCCCCTTGAGCATGGTACTAAAATTGATCTGTTAGCAATTCCTGACCTGAATTAAGGTGGGCTTTTTATCCCACTTGTTGTGAACATTCACTTATTTTGCTACAAACTATGATGGCAGCCCTGGCGGGTGGCTCAGTTGCCTACAATGTGGTTCCATACACCAAAAGGTTGAGATTCCATTACTGCTCAGGGAACATACCTAGCTTGCAGGTGCACTCCCTGATCAGAGCACATAGGGGAGATACTGATGATGTTTCTCTCTTACATCGATGTCTGTCTGTCTATTTGTCTCTCTCTCTCAATTCCTTCCTCTCTCTCTCTAAAAAAATCAATAGAAAACATATTCTTGGGTGAGGATTAAACAAATTATGATTGTGTTTGACTACAGGTGCTGCCCACACCCCTCAAGGGTGTTACATAAAAATGCATATGCATTATATTACCTTTTTTAATTCCCACAAATTCTAAATTCTGAAACATCTCGCCCAAGGAGTACAGGTAGAGGACATGGATTATTACAGAGAAGGAAACTGAGGCAGAGAAGATTATTTAATTTTCCAATGACATGACCAGTGGAAGTGGAGCTAGAATATGCAGGCAGTCTGGTTCCAGAGTCTGTGCAATTCTGCCTCTACAGTGAGGGCAGAAACAGAGGACACACTCATTGGAACAAAGTGAAGGTCAGGGAAAACTGGCAAGTGGGAAACTATACAGTCTGACAGCAGCAAAGAGTAAGCAGAAGTAAGAAGCAAGAAAGAGAGTAAGAAAGAGGGTAAGTCAGGGATATAGTAGGGAATGTTCTGAGTCACACCACTAAAATAAACTGCCAGACCTTTGTCATGCTGCTAAAATAAGCCAGGGAAGCCAGACAAAAATGGCTTGGGTGGGAGGTAAGTTAGCATTTGGACATGCATGCACCTCATTCCTAATATTTATGATTCTAATTTTAAATGACTCAAATTACCTACAGAAGAGAATGGACTAAGTCAATTATGGAGTAGGAGATTGTGAAATACTAAAAATGACTTCACAGACTTAAAACATGAATGCCTATGAAACAAGTGGGGGGGAAAAGCAAGATATAAAATTGTGTACATAATCTAATCACACCTACATAATAGAAAACCCAAGCAGAGGGGGAAAACCGAGCACCATAACACTAACAGCAGTTTAACACTGGTACAACTATGAGTGACTTTTGCCCTCTATTTTCCAAATTTTCTTCAATATAGTTTAGCAATATTATTTTTATAATATTTAAAATGTTTAAATACTTTACAAGTGGGTATTCTGACATTTCACAACACTCCAAGTGTTCTACAAACACCAGTCATCAAGAATCTCACCTGGAAAATAAACAAGGGCTATATTTATGGACAAGCATAAACATAGTCCCCATTTTACTCATTAAGAAATAAAAGGTGAGAAGGAAGAGTCCTCATATAAGATCACCGACAGAGCACAGTAAAATGGGCAACAGCCAGGTCAGGAAGTTCCCACCCCATCCTTGACATCCCAAACCTCGGTGATCCTCTGGGAGGCAACACATCTAAACAGAGGGATATAATTGAGAACAGTCTTTGGAGGATCTTAACCAACTCACCTATGTAATCTGGGTATGTCCCATAGGCAAACAGGTTCAGCAACTGCAAATACGCAGCATTAGCTCCTTCTGCAAGCTGAGTAGGGAAAGAAACAGTTCAGAGACCAAGCTGTCTATCAATCACTGCAGTGTTCAAGCAGAAAGCGGGTGACATGTGCCACAGTTCTGTATTCTATTAGCTGGTCCCTTCCAACTCTTTCTTTGGGAAAAAAGTATTAAGATTAGTAAAGCCCCCAATTTAACTTTTCTCTCTCAGGAATTCCTTTCTTTACACTTCACATAGCATGCCCAAGGAACTGCTTTTGCTTCAACAGATACACAAAGCAGTAAGTATTAGAAGCAGTTCAAGTTTTCTCAAGATTCCCTTGCCATTAAAATGAACACTGGAGAAACCTTGTCCACATACCATCTTGGCAGGTACAGCATGAGCCACTATCAATCCAAATTAAACAAAATGTAGGGTTGGTTCCAAGTTTCAGGACTCTATGTGGACTGTGACGCTGGGAGAGATGAGCACAGCATAAGGTGCGACAGAAGAGCCAGGTTGGGACAAGAAACCAGGATATCAGGCAACCCTAAGTAAAACTTTTCATTAAAATTACTTATTCCTCACTAATGTTGGTGTCAAAGAGCTTTCTTTAGAAGAAGAACAAAAGAGAATGTATTCTTCCTGAAATGTTCTGCTGTCAATTACCTTAACTGGGTGTTTCTTTTACTCACAAATATGGACCTGTTACTCTTCCAATTTACCAAACTCAGTGAAGTTTAAACAGGAAAACCCAAGTTATTCTATGGACACCAATGAAATACTAATCAATTTTAACCACCTTTTAAAAAAGGGTTCCAAGCCTGGCCAGTGTTGCTCAGTTGTTGAGCATCAACCCATGAACTAGGAGGTCATAGTTCGATTCCCAGTCCAGGCACATGCCCAGGATTGCAGGCTCCATCCCCAGTAGGGGGTGTGCAGGAGGCAGCCGATCAATGATTCTCTCATCATTGATGTTTCTATCCCTCTTCCCTCCTTTCTCTGAAATCAATAAAAGCATTTTATTAAGTTTATTAAAGGTTTCCAAGAAACTACATTTGTAATTTCAAACCACTGTAAGTCAACTAGCTTATTCCAGGCTTACATATGGAAAAAACAAATCAAACTACGGGGAGGTAAAGGGGATTTGTTAAACACCCCAAATTAGAGCAAGCATCCTAATATCCCAGTCTACCTTTTCAGGTCTGTTAACAATCTCCTGAGGTCCTGAATCAGAGGTGGAAGAGACCATCTAATCCAATCTCCACTTTTCAAACAGATGATTACAAAACTAGCTGTAACAGACTATTTCCTCTAGAGCAGATGCTCCAAAACTTCTCCCACTGGCCCAAATCAATAAGGTCTTTCCAGTTTTAATTTTCATCCATCTCCTCTTAGCCAATCTTTCACAATTACAAAACAACTAGTCAGCATATTCTTTCAGGCTTTTTATGAACCTGAAGGAACAGATTATCCCTTAGTCATTTCTTCTATTTAAATGATTAGCTATCAAGCCATGAAAAGACACAGAGGAAATTTAAATGCATATTACTAAGTGAAAGAAGCCTATCTGAAAAAGCTACATTTTATATGATTCCCTCTATAGCAACGGTTGCCAACTGGTGGTCCGAGGACCACTGGTGGTTCGTGAGGTCCAAAAGTTTGGCAACCACTGGTTTAAGGAAACCTTTGGAGCAACGGTCGCCAACTGGTGGTCCGTGAAGTCTGAAAGGTTGGCGACCACTGCTCTATAGCATAATAGAAAAGTCAAAATTACAACAACAGTACATAGGTCAGTCAGTGGTTGCCAGGGGTTAGAGGGAAGGGAGTGATGAACAGGAAGAATACAGAGGAGTTCTAGGGCAGTGAAACTACTCTGTATGATACTCTAATAGGGGATACATGGCATTATGCATTTGTTCAAACCCATAGAATGTACAGCACCAAGAATGAACCCAATGTAAATTATGGACTTTGGGTGATAATGATGTGTTAATGCAGGCTCCACACTGGTGAGGGATATTGGTAACGGGGGAGGCTATTCATGTGTGAGGGCAGGGGATATATGGTAAATCTCTACCTTTCTTTCAATTTTGCTGTGAATCTAAAACTGCTCTAGCCTTGCCAGCATGGCTCAGTGGTTGAGCATTGACCTATGAATCAGGAGATAACAGTTCAATTCCCAGTCAGGGCACATGCCCGGGTTGTGGGCTCGACCCCCAGTGTGGGATGTGTAGGAAGCAGCCAATCAGTGATTCTCTATCATTGATGTTTCTCTCTCTCTCTTCCTCTACCTTCCTCTCTAAAATCAATAAAAATATTTTTTTAAAAACTGCTCTAAAATATAAAGTCTATTTTTTTAAAAAGAACCCAGTTCTCCTCCATTTTTCTCATAGCATTCCTTTTCCTTCTCTGATATATTAAATTTGTATTGAAAGCCCAGTGTGTCAGTCTACATATTAAGCTGTAAGGAAACAAGGGTGAGCACAATGGAGCATAGTCTCAACAACACTGATATTAAAAAAACTCACAATTAAAAAAATAAAAGCAGCTCTTTTGGTCTCCAGCTGTTGCAGGGAGAAGAAATGACGCTATGTCCACGTGCCTACAGTGGATGGTCATAGGGAGCTGCTCCAGTATCCTCATTAAGAGGAACAAGCAGATGTACAGCAGCAAGTCCAGTCATCTGAAGGCCTGCAACTCCTACTACAACGGGCTGATTCACCACAAAGCTGTAGGTGTGGAGCCAGCAGCCAACAGCAGAAGTGTCCTAGTGGTCGTGACGTGAAGAACCAGCCAACAAAAGACAACGGCCTCCGCCCTGGCTGGTGGGCCCAGAGGTAAGCGAGTTAGCCCGCATACCCAGGGGTCACAGATTTGGTTCTGGTCAACATTTCTGGGTTGCAAATTCCCTGGCCCCAGTCGGGGCTCCTGCAGGGAGTAACAAATTGATGTGTTTCTCATATTAATGTTTTTTTTCTCTCTCTCCCCGCCTCCACCCCTTCCTCCCTTCCACTCCCTCTAAAAACCAACAGAAAAAAAATATCTTCAAGTGAGGATAAAAAAAAAAAAAAGACAACCACCTCTTATATGTGGACCACCAAAAATGAGAATACCAGGCCACCCTCAGCCTCATCATGCACACAATCCACAAGAACAAGTACTGCCCAGATTTGTGGATGGAAGCCAGCTGCAGAACCAGCACCATCCTGGCAGCCAGAAAGAAGCTGTGATGGAGAAAAGGAAGCCAACCCACCCCACCAAGAGTGCCTGAACACAACACCCAAAGTAATAACGATGCCACCAGACTGCTATCTATCTCAATCAATAAGTATAAAAATATCAATGAATAAATAAATATAGTAATTCTCCATATCCAGAGGTTTCACATTGGCGATTCAACCAACCACAAACCAAAAATATTTCAGGGGGAAAGTCCCAGAAAGTTCCAATAAGGAAGCCTTGAATTTAGCCACACACCAAGCACTATGCTGAATCCCTGTGAATGAAGTGATGTGATAGCATGCCCTGCTATATATGCAAACACTGTGTATTTTATACAAGGGACTTGAGCATCAGAGGGGGGTCCTGGAACCAATCCCCCAAGGATACCGAGGGACAACCATATAAAAGTATCCAAAGTGGGAAGTAAAGTTGAAAAGTAGAGGTTGCTTTACATCCCTTTATTCCACCTGGTCATTCTTCACTGGATCATCTCATTTTTAAGGCACAACAACCAAAACTGGATACCCAAGGTTTTAATAACTACAATCAAACAAAGAAGCAAACAAGCAAAAAGGACTTCACAGCTTGCCAGTCATATCCTTTTTATACATCTACTTTACACAGCTACACAACATTGCCCTTTTCCACAGGAAAAATACATTCCTTATTCATGCCTATCTCAGGTTCAACAGCAAACATTTTCTGCTATTATACACCTGACCAGTCTTCCTTGTCTATATTTGCACTGGAGGTTTTATCCTTAAGAATGCCTGAAATTACCCATTAAACATCAGTCTATGATTAAACTCTATGTTTCTAACTTACGAGGTTTAATTGGATCTTTTCCCTATCTTACAAAATTAGATTAGCAACCCAATCTAATTTTACCTCAAGTTCAGATGAAAATGTTGACTAGAAGGAATCCAAGACATTATCCTTGCTCTCTTCCCCTGTCCCACCAATTCCCATCTCTCCCTCAACAGGGTTCCTCACAGGTGCACAATGCTTTGGCACTGAAATTCCTTGGAAACCTGGAGACTCAAATGAAGGCTTAGAATAAAGAAGATAGAGAAATTGTTCTTACCTCCTGCACATTGGCCAGCTCCAGCAGTTCTCCAAAGACATAGACTCCAGGAGCCTCCAAGACTTGGTTTATGAGAGCAGTGAGGGCTGAGCCACTAGTACCTTTGGCTAGTAAAATAAACTGTTCCAGGAGGTTACTTGAGGGTTTCTGTTCACCTGCCATTCTCTGGTCTTAAGATCTGTCCAAAAGAAAGGTGTTTCCATCATTTTTCCTTCTCCTTTGCAAAGTCTATGCTTATTTAATGCTGGATCAGATATCTGAATAATTTTATAGTATTAAAAAAAAAAACACAACAGTTATAGAGTCCAGATGCTATGACCACTTAGTGAGGTGGGTAGGATTCAACCTGGAGTTAAAGGGATTTTGTCCTTATGCTGAGGTTTGAAACATACTTATTAAAAGCCACTTTGTCCCCATTTGACCCTCTCCCAAAGGCAGCATGTTCTAAACCAGCCGTGGGCAAACTATGGCCCGTGGGCCGGATCCGGCCCATTTGAAATGAATAAAACTAAAAAAAAAAAAAAGACCGTACTCTTTTATGTAATGATGTTTACTTTGAATTTATATTAGTTCGCACAAACACTCCATCCATGCTTTTGTTCCGGCCCTCCGGTCCAGTTTAAGAACCCATTGTGGCCCTCGAGTCAAAAAGTTTGCCCACCCCTGTTCTAAACCCTTAAACCTAACCAGGATTTAAAGAAACACACAGGAGGGAAAAACCAAGATGGCGGCATAGGTAAACACCGGAGATTGCTGCCTCGCACAACCACTTCAAAAATACAACTAAAAGACGGAACGGACATCATTCAGAACCACAGGAAGGCTGACTGAGTGGAAATTCTACAACTAGAAGGAAAGAGAAAAGCATACCGAGACTCAGAGGAGGTGCGGTGTGGAAGTAAAATACAGAGGTACAGAGGCGCACACGGAGCGGGCTGGCGGCTGAGGGCACGGTTGTCTTTTTCAATCGGGAGGGAGTCTCAAGCTCTGAGCTCCAGTTCTGGGCGAGTCTCTGGGGACCCAGACTCATACGGGAGAAACTGGACTGTCTAACATCGGTCAGAACTCCAGGGCAGCTTTCTCTCGGAGGTGCTTGCAGCAATTGCCGAGACACTGAGAAGCAAGCCCTCTGAGGGCAAGACTGAGAGTAGCCATAACTGCTCGCTCAGCGCTGTTGATCCCCTGGGACCCCGCCCCGCCCAAGCCGTGCATGGAGTCTTTTGCATATGAAAGGCCTGGCCCTTTGCAACCTGATAATTACCTAACAAACTGCAGCTGGCCCAAGGCCCCAGGGCAACTTGCATTGCGTCACAGCTGGCTCCTGCTGGGTAGCCACAGGCAAAGGCTAGATTAGCAACTCCTTAGAGATCCAGGAGCCAGTGTGCCCAGTGGTCAGAGTGGGACCATCCAGATTGCAGCTCCTTGGACCCATAAAGGACACACTCAGGGGGCAGACTCAGTGAGCACCAAAGCCCCACTGAAGCAAGTCTTGCCCCGGAGGGGTGTCTCCAGCACAGAACTTCTCTCACCATAGACACAGCTGATTCTCACAGCCAATTGGCCTGGAGGTCAATCCCTCCCAGTGTTACCTACAACAATCAAGGCTTAACTACAACAAGACTGTGCACAAAGCCCACAAGGGGGTGCACCAAGAGTGTCTACCTCAGGTAATTGGCGATGCTGAGCCACTGGGCCCTATAGGACACCTAGCACAGAAAGCCACTCTATCGACACAGCAAAGCATAAAAAAAATGCGGAGACAAAGAAACAAGACACAAATGACAGATATGGAGGAAAGCAAACTACTGGATATAGAGTTCAAAACCACACTTTTAAGGTTTTTCAAGAATTTTCTAGAAACCGCCGATAAACTTAATGAGACCCTCAAGAAATCTAATGAGACCCTCGAGGTTGTGATAAAGGACCAACTAGAAATTAAGCATACACTGACTAAAATAAAGAATATCATACAGACTCCCAACAGCAGACTAGAGGATCGCAAGAATCAAGTCAAAGATTTGAAATATGAAGAAGCAAAAACACCCAACCAACCGGAAAAGCAAAATGAAAAAAGAATCCAAAAATACGAAGATAGTGTAAGGACCCTCTGGGACAGCTTCAAGTGTACCAACATCCAAATTATAGGGTGCCAGAAGAAGAGAGAGAGCAAGATATTGAAAACCTATTTGAAGAAATAATGACAGAAAACTTCCCCTACCTGGTGAAAGAAATAGACTTACAAGTCCAGGAAGCTCGGAGAACCCCAAACAAAAGGAATCCAAAGAGGACCACACTAAGACATATCATAATTAAAATGCCAAGAGCAAAAGACAAAGAGAGAATCTTAAAAGCAGCAAGAGAAAGAAACTCAGTTACCTACAAGGGAGTACCCATATGACTGTCAGCTGATTTCTCAACAGAAACTTTGCAGGCCAGAAGGGAGTGGCAAGAAATATTCAAAGTGATGAATGCCAAGAACCTACAACCAAGATTACTTTATCCAGCAAAGCTATCATTCAGAATTGAAGGTCAGATAAAGAGCTTCACAGATAAGAAAAAGCTAAAGGAGTTCATCACCACTAAACCAGTATTATATGAAATGCTGAAAGGTATCCTTTAAGAAGAGGAAGAAGAAGAAAAAGGTAGAGATACAAACTATGAACAACAAATACACATCTATCAACAAGTAAATCTAAAAACCAAGTGAATAAATATCTGATGAACAGAATAAACTGGTGATTATAATAGAATCAGGGGCATAGAAAGGGAGTGGACTGACTATTCTTGGGGGGGGAAAGGTGTGTGGGGGATGCGGGAAGAGACTGAACAAAAACCGTGCACCTATGGATGAGGGCAGTGGGGGGGAGGGGGAGGTGAGGGCGGAGGGTGGGGGGGAAACGGGTGGAGGGGAGCTATGGGGGGAAAAGAGGAACGACTGTAATAATCTGAACAATAAAGATTTAATTTAAAAAAAAAAAGAAAGAAACACACAGGAGCCCTAGCCGGTTTGGCTCACTGGATGGAGCATCAGCCTGGGGACTGAAGGGTTCCAGGTTCGATTCCCATCAATGGCATGTACCTTGGTTGCAGGCACATCCCTGGTGCGGGGTGTGCAGGAGGCAGCTGATTGATGTTTCCCTCTCATCGATGTTTCTCTCTATCCCTCTCCCTTCCTCTCTGTGGAAAATCAATAAAATATATATTATAAAAAAAAAAAAGAAACACACGGGAGTTCTCCAGTACCTGTTTTATATTCACCTTATTTATAGACTCGTTAAGAAAAAGAAAATCCTGCCCATACACAGAGGTGGCAGATGTAAGCAAAAGCAATCAGTTACAGCTTCCAGTGTGTCATTCGACTCTCACTGACAGCCAGGTACAGATAAGGAAAAGACCCAAAAACAGACCAAGAAAGATGTCTCATTTAATCAGAAAAGCTACTTAAGCATAGAAAAAAGGGGGAAATCATCTTGAAAGATAAGCAGCAACATATTCAAACTAAGAAAATACACGGTGTGTAAGTCCATGAAAAAAAAAAAATCCCTCAATTTGGCCTTCACATATCCAACTTGATATGTGACATTTTACTAAACCTGACTTCAGAATGTGTATGAAACACCCAGAAAACAATGAAGATATTATACTGCCGTCCTGAAGACATTAGGGGCAGGAGAGCCCCTCAACTGCATAGTCTAACCACGTGCTGAGTGTATGTGGGCGCACACACTGCACAGGAATCCTGCGTAAGAAAAGATTACTCCTCCAAGAATGGTACGTATTGGGCCGGATGACAAAATGAAGGAGAAGAATTATAGTAAGCTGAAGCAGAGAACAGTTCAAAGAACGATAATTTGGTGCAAGAGAAACTAAGTTTTCCTGGGGAAGCAGGCACACAGGGCAGCAGCAGTCCCTTTACAGTATTAGAGAAACAAGTCTGTCGCCTCACTTAAGGTCACTAAGGTCTTGTCGGAAACAAAAAAAGTGAAGTGCCAGGAAATAAAGGTTGCTGAGAAGGCAAGTGGGAAGAGGAGAGGAGGAGAGAAGGTGGGAGGAAGAAGAGGGGGAGGTGATGGCTAGGAAAGGATGAACGAAAACCTTTCCAAGTGGAACACGTGTGAAGCGATTGAATGGAAGGGACTGGGGTGGAAACGGATTCGACAAATGGGCAGAAATTTCGGTTCTTCAAAAAAAAATATATATATATCGGCCTGAAAAGCAAAGCCCGTGGGGGCAAAGAGGTAAGGAGGCGGCGCTGGTAATCGCTTTCTTCTGGAGTGGGCGGGCCCGAGGAGGAGGCTAGAGACGCAGGGACGGTGAACTCCGTCGTGGGGGGCACTATTTTGATGGGTAGCAGAGCGCAAAGTGGCAGCCTTTGGGAATGGGGAAGCGAGAGGAGCCGCGGGGCGGCCGCTGAGGGTCTCAGGCCGGGAAGGACTTCAGGGAGGGCGGACCGGCGGTGGCGTGCTCCGGACAGAGCGGCGAGTGAGGAGCCGCGGGGCGCGCTCTCCGGGGCGGGGGCGGGGCAGAGCGGCCGCGGGCTTTCCCGGCAGCGGGCGTGAAGCCGAACAACCCCGACTAACCTGCCTGCTGGGTCCCGCCTTCTCGCTGGCCCCGACCTGTCTTCGCGGTCTCTCCGTCCTCTAGGTCGCTGTCTCGGCCTCCCGGCGCCTGCCCGCAGGTTGTCAAGCGTCCATGATCGACCCGGCGTCCGACGCTTTTCTACCTCCGCCGACCCGTCGCCCTTACCGCTCCCCCGGAAGCCTCCCGCTGCTGCACTCGAGTTCCGCCCACACTAGGTTCTCCTCGCTGGGGAAGGGGTCCTTGTGCGTCTGTAGCCCAGGAATCGGGTGGGCGGTCGCCAACCGGGGGTCCGCGAGGTCCGAACGGTTGGCGACCGCTCAGGCGGTCCTGGAGCCCAAACTATCACCATCACCATTTCCTGGGTCTGAAACCCACCCCTTTGGTGGAGCTTTACCCCCAGGAGCTCCCTATGGCGACTGCGGCTCCCCTGGCATATGGAGACATATTAAGCCTAATAACTGTCTATTAGTCGTTTTTCCATGTGCTAAGTGCTGTACATTGTCTTGTTGAATTTTCATAACTTTATGGCCTACAATAGTATCCCCATTTTTCAGGTGAATTAACTAAGCCTAAAAATCCAAAAGCCAGTTAAGTAGCAAAGTCTGCTTTGGCACCTAGGCTATCTGAAGCCAAAGACCATGTTCTTCACATCTATTCAGAAAAATGTTTTAAATAAGCAAGAGCTGGACTGAGTCAACAATGCCTCTGTGACCAAAATGACATTCATGGCTGCATTTGGGACTTACCAACTCCACTGGAAGATGGCTACATAACTGAATACTTAGGCTGATTCTTTTAAGGTACAGTATACACCACAGGCTTTCAGGTCTTTTTTTTTTTTTTTTTTTTGAGAATATGTTTATTAAAGCTGGGAACAGTGAAACAAGGAAGGGCCTACGATAAAAGAAACAACAGGAGAGAGCCTATGTGGGCCTGCTCTGGCTCTCTAGAAATGTTATGGGAAAGAGGTGAACCAAGCCGGGGCTGCTGTCAGCTCACTGAAAAGTCAGAAAAACATGGGGCCTTGGAGACAGCAATGCTACTGCCCATTGCTCCACTGGTTGCAAATCTTGTGGGGAGCCTTAGAGCTTAGGAGAAAGAAAATTCATTCGAAAAGGAGATTCAAGTAGTGTACCCCAAAGAGGACTCTCCAACTTTCAGGTCTTGAAGATGAAGAAAAGACCTCTATTTGCCCTTTGTGCTTTATAGAGTGCAGAAATCAGGACAGATGTGAAGGAGCCTAACACCAACCCATTCATGTATTCAAAAAATGTCTTTAGCACCTATTATTTTCTAGAATGTTACATGAAGAAAAAACAAGGTTCTTGCCCTCAAAAGCTTCAATGTGTTAAGTGCTATGAGAGACAACACTTTGGAAGCACAGGAGAGTATGTTGAGGAGGAAGAAAAAAAAAAACAGGCATCTTCAAGGCAAAAATGGGAAGAAAAGGGGGCAGTGATCACAGTTACAGGCTTGCACTGTGCAACATATATTGATGCAGAAAAGAAATCCATAATAGCTGGAACCAAGGTTTCAGAAATTAGGAAAACAGAGCTGGAATCAGGTCATCCAGGGTCTTGGAAACCACAGGCCTGGCACCATACCCAGTAAATACCTAAATACAGCAAAGTATCTACCTATGAGAGTTTACTGTCCCCTGGAAGAGACAGGCCTATCTGACTATGATAGATGGTTGCCACAGGCACCTAGGAATACAGGCAAGGCTCTCCTTGGGGAGAAGAGATCTAAGGCACACTTCTGGGGAAGATGAGGCTTGAGTTGAGCCTGGAAGAAAAAGCAAGCAAATCACAAAGGGTGAAAACCATATAAAAGAGGTTTTATATGCTCTTAAGGGCACTTGGAGGGCTAGCTTAGGGTTTTAAGCTGTGGAGCGCTATGAATAATTGCCATTTAGAATGATCACACTAGCTGCTCTAGGAATGGATTGGATGTGGAGAGAACTGGAGCAGGGAAACCCTTGAGTGACTTGATGTATTCCAGATAGGAGACTGTGAGATCTTGAAGAAAGGTAGTGGCAATTGGGCATGTAAAAGAAGGGATGTTGTTAGAGACATTTAGACCATATGCGCTACCATCAATATTCCAGCAGTGCCTCCACTTCCTCCAGAACAATGTGCAGACTCCAAGACTGCAGCTAAAGCCTTTGCACTATGCCTCCTGCCTACCCTCCCATCTTTGTCGTGCCTCACCCTCTTTACAGCCCAAACTCCAGGCCTTGCCTTGCCCACCACAAACTACACCCTCACTCACAGCAGGGCCTCGAGCTATCTCTATCTTCTTTGCAAATCTCTCCCCTCATAATTCCCTGCTAAAATCCCACCAACAATACCCTGAACTCCAAGATGATGTCACTAGTACCACTGAAGGAGGAGAAACTCATGGATGTCAAAATGGGAGCTGCCAAGCTGAATACTGATGCGGGATTTCACCCCTAAAGGCACTGCTGAAGCATTTCAAAGAGGTTTCTACTGGTATTACAACAAGTATACCAATGTCAAGAAAGGGAGCATCGATGGGGTTTCTATGGTGCTGGCAGTTTCTGTGTGTTTTAACTACTGCCATTCGTATAAGGAACTCAAACATGAGCTGTGACTGAAGAGCACCACTGAAGAGGGCCCAATGTGGACTCCACATTCCTGGCCATGATCTTTGTCCAGCACCTGTGAATCCTTTCATATTGTACTTAATAAAAGAAATCCTGGTTAAAAAAAAAAGTTTTTAAAATAAAATCCTACCAACCCTGTACACAAAGATTTCTTAAACTTTATGTAAAAAGCATTAATTGTAAAAGAAAACACAACTATTGCACTAGAATTAAGAATTTCTGTGTATCAAAATACACCAGTAAGGAGAGTGAAAGGACACGCTACAAACTTGGAAAACATATTTGCAAGCATATATAATTCCATATCCAGGCTATAAAAAGAACTATAAATCAATAAGAAGACAAACAATAAAAAAAAGAAGGCAAACAGCCCAGTAAAAATAAATAAATAAATAAATAAAAAGATTTGAACAAGTATTTCACAAAAGACATCCAAATAGCCAATAAGCACATGGAAAGGCCCTCAACACCAGAGACATTGTAAGTAAGAACTATGTTATGAGATGCCACATTTAACCAAAATGGCTAAAAATAAAAGACTGGCAGCACCCAGTATTGACAAGGTTAAAAGTGAACTAGAACTCTTACATTGCCGGTGAAGGTGAAAACTGCTACAAACACTTGCATAACTGGCAATATCTACTACTGCTGACCAACATAGCCAGCAACTCCTCTCCTGTAAATGAATACACGAGTCCACAAAAAGAAACATAAGAATGCTCATTGCAACTCCTGCCCCAGTAGCTCAGTTGGTTAGAGCGTTGACCCGATATGCCAAGGCTTTGGGTTCGATCCCCAGTCAGGGCATATACAAGAATCAACCAATGAATTTGTGAATGGTGGAACAACAAATTAATATTTCTCTCTCTCCCTTCCTCTCTCTCTAAAAATCAATTTTTTAATTGATTTCAGAAAAGAAGAGAGAGATAGAAACATCAATGATGAGAGAGAATCATTGATTGGCTGCTTCCTGCACATTCCCTACTGGGGATCGAGCCTGCAACTTGAGCATGTGCCCTTGACCGGAATTGAACCCGGGACCCTTCAGTCCATAGGCTGATGCTCTATCCACTGAGCCAAACCAGCTAGGGCTAAAATCAATTTTTTTAAAAAAGAATCAACCAATGATTGCATAAATAAGTGGAAGAACAAATCAATTGATCTTTCTCTCTTGCTCTTTCTAAAAAATTCAATCAATTAAAAAATTATAATAAAGATTGCTCATTTCAGCTTTGTTAATAAAAGCCAAAAGTTGATAACTAATAACCTAAATGTCCATCAACAGTGCTATATGCATACAATGGAATACTATTCAGCAATTTTTTTTTAAAAAGCTACTGCTACATACAGATGTCACAAAAATATTGATGAATGAAAGAAGACATTCATATTGTACATACTGTATAATTACATTTAAATGAAACTCAAGAACAGATAAAACTGATCTATGGTAATAGAAGTCAGAAGAGTGGTTATTGGGATGGGAAGATGCACTACTGACTATAAAGGGGCACAGCGGGTCCTGGAATAATTCTATACCTTGATTTGGGGGGTGGTGACACAGGTGTACACATATGCAAAAACTGTGCCCTTACTGAATGTTAAAAATCTAAAGAAAATTTTTTAACCAAGGAAAAAAAGAGTCTACTTATCCTTCACATTCAAATGCCACCTCCTCTATCAAGTTTTGCCAGCTAGAATACATCTCTTCATGACAGCCTCTGTAGCATTCTGATGTCCTTTCTTTTATGCCATTTATCATGCTCCATCTCAAATCTCAGTGGAGTCTCCTCATTTCCCTAACTAGGTTATTATCTTCCTGTGGCAGTAACCGTGTCTTTCACCTTTTACTGACAGAGGGCCTGGCAAATAAGGAAAGCTGAGAAAACTGTTTGTTGAATTACATGGAAGGAAAAATTGGGTGGGTGCCCACATGGGTTAAAGGGGAACAAAAAGAGGAAGGCCTAGAAAAAGAAATAAATCTCCAAGGAAACCTTAACTTACACTACAACTATTCCTGAAATCTCATTAAATGTCACCTTGAGCAACAAAGAATGAATCAAAACACCAAGTCCTACCTAGAGTGAAGATGAACAAACATCACACTTACAGGAAATCCACCAAATAAATGCTTACCTAACCTCTGGGTGGTTTCAACCTGTGTGAGGAAATTTCACCAAGAAGAATAACAATCACATAGCCATGCTGCTAAAAATATCGCCAGCCTGGTGTGCAAAAAGCTCAGACAGCGGGGTCAGGAGACTTAGGGCCTAATTCTAACTCTACCTCAACTTGCTGTGACCGGTGGACAATCTCTTCGCTTCGGTGGGCCTCGGTTTCCTCATTTGTAAAACAACAGGGGTCGGATTAGCAAATTCTCTAAAGTCCTTTCCTGTATTTATATTCTGGGTATACAATCACTCTCTCCCAGTCCAAGGCAGGAACACAATAGAAACCCCCGCAAAACACGTAAAAGGCGCTCCAGACCATAAAACCAACATGATTTTAAGGAGTTATTTTGTTACGTTATCTTTCACGGTTTAATCAGTGTTTTTGTTTGTTTGCAGCCTTACCATGATTTGCAGGAGATTTCTGAGTTCCATGTAAACAGAAGTTACCTCTCTGTGGGCTGTCATCTTCTTTTAGAGTGAAGAGGGTCTTCCCGCCTGGTCCCAACTCTCCAGATTCAAAAACCACCAAACCTGAGAGAGGGTTTATGAATTTGCGCACACTGCGCGGCACACTGAAGTCTAAGTTACAGGGGAATAGGGTTTATGGAATGCTGGGATTTGTAGTCCCTGGGCCTCTTTGCGTGCCGGGACCTATGGTTCCCCTGTGCGCCCCTGGAATGCTGGGAAATGTAGTCTTTGGCTCATCACACAGTGCAGCCTGCCGTCATCTCAGCACCCAGAGGCGGGAGCGAGCCCTTCGAGCCTCTGCAGATCTGAAGCCAAACCTCCGGGGAGAAAACTCTAGGCAACAAGAACGAATGAAAAATTTGCCCTACGGGACTTCCCGGGGAGGGCCCTTCCCATCGACGCTCTTCAACCCCCCACCCCCCGCAAAGCCGCTACGTGTTTCTATTGGATGAGCATGATGCCAATCTCCAAGTCGGGCTTTCTATTGGCTCTTGGGCGGGCACTCCAAGGCTGGGGGAAGGAGAAGGGATCAGGAGCGGGAGCTGAGGGGAGGGAGAGGCCGGTCCAGGTCTGGCAGCCGCCTCTGCTCGCCGGAGGTCTCCAGGCGGGGCTGCGGCTCAGTCCTCGGCTCCGGGGCACCGTCTGCGAGGCTCCGCCGGGCCAGCGTGGGAGAGCCGCGGGCGGCAACTGCCGCATCATGTCAGCCAAGGACGAGCGTGCCCGGGAGATCCTGAGGGGCTTCAAACTGTATCCGCCCGGGAGCGGGGCGGGGTCGGGAGGACTTGGGAGGCGGCCGCTCGCTGAGGAGACGGGCCAGGGAAGGGGGCCGCGCCAGGTGGGCACCACGAGAGTGGAGGCGGGGGAGAGGAAAGGAAAGGCTTCCCGCGCCCCCGACGGACCGGGCGCTGGAGGTGGGGAAGGGGGCGTCCTGAGAGAGGACAGGGACGTTGACTGGAGCCCCGCCGGGCTGGAGGCGAAGGCGCCCTGGAATTGGGCTGGGAAAGGCGCCGGACGCCGGGAACGGGTGTCGGGAGGCCGGCTTGGGTCCGCGCTCCAGCCCGCGCCCAGAGGCCGCGAAGGGGCTGCGGCTCCCCGGGAAGGGCCCAGCGGGCGCGGTGGGTTGGCCTGGAAGCCCAGGAGTAGCCTCTTTGGCGGGAAGCCCCTCGGGGGAGCAGGGGAAAGTGACTTGGAGCGACGGTCCTTGTGTGGGACAAATGCAAACGCTTGTGTTAAACTCTCCTGGGTTCCCCCCTCCCACACCACCCCGTCTTGTTTCCACAACTTCTCTTCCTCACTTGTGGCTCCGCGGGGCTGGAGCAGAGGAAGGGGGGAAGAGAGGTCCCGCATCACCCTCATCTTAACTCTGTCTTGGCCTTTGAGGCGTTGGACTGTGCTGCTTCTCCCTCAGCTCCTCAGCTTTCTTTCCAACAAAATGAGAGCCATGGGCTTGTGCGTGAGATGCCTTGAAGTGTTTTGGTTTTGCACTGGGACTCCTGGCGGAGGTGTCTTCGCTCGGGTAGACAAGGTGGAGCTGTCCAGCAATTACTTGATTACGCTGGGCACACAGTAGGATATACCGTAGTCGGGTATGGAAATCATTGCCTCGGGCCTGTTGCGGCACCGCTTGTGCAACCTCTCCTTAATGCAGGGAGAAAGCTTTGTGTTTTAATGGAGTGTTAAGTCTGTAACCATGTAATACAGGTGAAAAATATGCAGTCTTGTACAGTCCAATTTTATATTTTCCTGCTGACCTTAATCTCTTCTTACCACGTATGCATACAATATGGAACATTCTTAAATTCCTCTCTCAGTGAAAACGTGGTCACCACTTTAGGGCTCCTCCCCTGAGGTTTAGGAAGCCACTGTTTTCTGAGCCATGTGTTTTCACAATGCCCATTTCAACCCTGCAAATTTTAATGGCTTTATCACAATCAGAAACCAAGTTGTTAGTAAATTTTAGCACACAAATGCAAAAAAGTTACCAGACATTTTGAATGTATAAATGAAATTTTCCAAATGGAAAGCAAATCTGCTGTGCTTGTTTAAAAACACACACACACACACACACACACACAAAACACACACACAAAAACGGAAGTCGTCACCTTTGCGTACTGCCATTTCAGTAGTTTTATATAGCTCCGTGTACTTACCATGTTTCTCTTCATAATGGCACCTGTAAGTAGAATAGGATGGCTGAAGTGTTAGAAAAGCTATGACATGGATTTTGTTTTTCCCTTAAGTAATTTATATTGTTACTTAACATGTATACTGTAGACAGTAAGCCAGAGACTATGGAGAATTGTGATATTAACATATTGCTGAAAACAAGGAGGGGTCTTGTTAATAGCTTTTGAACAGAGCAGAAAGGGAAAGTTTGAGCTTTTCACCTTCAGTCTTGGTTCTTGGACCTGTTGAGACAGAAGCTAAGGGACAAATATGGAAAACAGCAGAAAGCAGAACCTCTGTCATCCCAATAGAAGGGAAGGTGAATTAACCAAGTCAGTAATGACATTAGTGGGTCAAGAAACACATCTTCAAGGCATTTGCTATAGGTTGATTACATTATAAGGGGAGCAGCCACACTAAAAAAAGTTAGCATGGGAGCAATGGAATGCTCATCCTCTGGTAGCTTTTCTTGGCATCGGAGAATTAATAGAGAAAAGGAGCCCTGGTCGGTGTTGTTCAGTGGTTGGAGCATTGGCCCCCCTCACACTGAGGGGTCTCTGGTTTGATTCCCAGTCAAGGGTGTGTACCTGATTGCCATCTGGTCCCCCACCCTGGTCAGGGCAAATTCAGGAGACAACCAATTGGTGTGAGAAAGAAAGACACATCACATCGATGTGTGTGTGCCTCTCTGTCTCCTCCTCCCTCACTTCCGCTCTTCTAAAAAATCAATAGAAAAAGTATATCCTCCGGTGAGGATTAACAAAAGGAGAGAGAGAGAGAGAAGGAAAGGAGTTCTAGGATTTGATACTACCTTCAGGGAAAATAAATTTTTTTTTATTAAGAAACTACCTGACTGTTGT
Source organism: Myotis myotis (assembly GCF_014108235.1). Classification (NCBI taxonomy): domain Eukaryota; kingdom Metazoa; phylum Chordata; class Mammalia; order Chiroptera; family Vespertilionidae; genus Myotis; species Myotis myotis. The sequence continues at coordinate 31,358,085 of NW_023416390.1, read as the reverse complement.
CAACCTTTTATTGAGTAAATTTTTTCTGAACTTTCTTTTAGAGTGTCTATTTCTGTAAGAAGTTTTTTTTAATTGTCATTATATTCTCCTACCACATTGACTATGTTGGTTTTTAAAATTTTGGGGCCAGTTTGGACAACAAATTATGTCCTCTTTTAGTTTATATTTCCCTCGATCACTAGATCCCTAGAGAGGTGATACTGGACTGTGGAGCTATGCTGCCTGCATTGGAATCCCAGCCCTGCATTCCTGGTTTTGTGTCCTTGAGCAACTTCTTTAACTGCTGCCTCAATTTCCTCATCTGTAAGTGGGGATAAAAATAGTACCTATCTCATAGGGTTGTTGTGACCCTAGACCTGTGGTCGGCAAACTGCGGCTCGTGAGCCACATGCGGCTCTTTAGCCCCTTGAGTGTGGCTCTTCCTAAGCCTTAGGAGTACCCTAATTAAGTTAATAACAATGTACCTACCTATATGGTTTAAGTTTAAAAAATTTGGCTCTCAAAAGAAATTTCAATTGTTGTACTGTTGATATTTTGCTCTGTTGACTAATGAGTTTGCCGACCACTGCCCTAGACAGAGCACCCAAACTATGAAACTCACTATGCATAGCATTTCCTCTGAGAGTTGTTATGAGGATTAAATGAGACTGCATATAAAATGCTTAGTACAGTGCCTGGCACATATTAAGTAATAAATGTTAAGTGCTGTTATTATTTGTTTTATTAATTATTATTAATAATAACAGTAAAGATAATGTTGCTATAAAGCCATTTATTTTTCTGAGATATAACCAATGTCTTCATGCTGTTATTCTCTTTTCTTACTGAGAAAAATATAATATTTTTAGTTTGCCTCTTAGAAAAAATGATTTAATTAATAAGCATTTATGTATACCTAGTGCTTATCTTGTTTTCTAGGAATTAATTACATTCCAATTTATGGCCAAAAGAGAACTACTTTATTTTTTAATATGTTTTTATTGATAATCAGAGAAAGGAAGGGAGAGGAAGAGAGAGATAGAAACATCAGTGATGAGAGGGAATCATTGATCAGCTGCCTCTACACACCCCCTACTTGGGATCGAGCCTGCAACTCTGTCATGTGTCCTCACTGGGAATCGAACCATGACCTCCTGGCTCATGGGTCAATACTCAACCACTGAGCCAACCAGCCAGGCCAAAAGAGAACTAGTTTGCCTCAGAAGGTTTCTAAAAACACCTTTCACTTGTATTCTTGCATTTCCTCTCTATATCCTCTTTGTTGTAGCACCTTGATCTTTGATTTTACTTCCAGTCAAAAATAGTTTGCTTTACATCTTCTATTCACTTAGTTTTCCTTACTAAGAATAGTCAAACATTTTTTTAATGTCAGTATTGCCTAATAGATGCCTTGGCTAAGTGTTAAAAATGAGTTTGAGATTTATGCTTTCCTAAAATATAGTTTGTGACTATCAACCCCAGTTCTGGTAAAGCAACCAAAGCACCACTCATACATCCAATGAACACTGTTGATCACAGATTGTCCAGTCATGGACTTCATGTAGATTGTGATTGGTAGTGTGTTTTCCAAGACACTCATGCATGGACTCTGAGAGGTTGTTACTATTATCCTGAATGGATTAAGAAGTGAATATAATGTCCTGTTGATTATGTTATTTTGCATTATTTGGGAGGAATTTAGAGTATAATTAGATACTTATAGTCTTCTTCAAACCTAAATTTCTTTCCAGGATTGCGAATATGGTTTATAGTGAAACATTTTAGTGACTTCTGGAGAAATGGACTAGAACATGGTAAGATTCTCATGGAAAATTCTGGTTATTACTATATTTGATAAAGGGCTAGCAATGGTGCTGAGGTGTGGCAGCTCTAGGTTCTTATTAAGCTTAACCTCACTTTTGCCTCACAAGCCTCCTTTACCAGCACCCTGCATCCACAAATCCCCATGATAGAGAAGGACTTGACTTTGGAATGTATAGATCTGTCCTTAATCCTGAGCTTTAGCATCTTTGGGATGTATTTCAACAGCCATCTTATCTAGTATCTGACTGTTTTAACCATTGCTTGAATGCTTAAAACTCAAATTTTAAGAGCAGCATTCTTTTTTATCTTTTGACCTGCTGGTAATTTGAAGCTGAGAAGGAAAGCATATATATTTTTTCTACAGTCCAGTATCCATAAAGATCTCAGCAGACTGGACTAAAGAAGCACACTATTTATGGCAAAGAAGGTGATAGTCCCACTGTAAGAACACACATAGGGAATTTGTTCAGGTACAATGAAGGGGGCGTGCACAGTTAAGTGTACCTGCTCTAGAGGAGAGGGACTTGAAATGTGCCATTTGTTCAATAATTGGAAAACTGAAGTTTTAACCTGAAGCTGAAGAGTTGGGCAAGAAACATGAGTATTCTCTTCTAAAGTTTAAAAAACTAGCCCTGACCAGTGTAACTCAGTTGGTTGGAGCTTCCTCCCCTAAACCAAAAGGTCAGAGGATCAATTCCTGATCAGAGCACGTAACCAGGTTGTGGATTTGGGGCGCATGCAGGAGGTAAATGATCAACGTTTCTCATATTGATATTTCTCTCCCTCCCTCCCTGCCTCTAAAATCAATTTTTAAAAATCCTTTAAAGTTTAAAAAACTATTATGAAGAAGAAGAATTAAATGTGTTTCATGTGGCTCTAAGAGAAATACAAGACTCAAGAGTGGCAGTTATAGGGGACAGAGTTTAACCCAATTTCTAACAATTAAAGTTACCTGCAAAAAAACTACATTTTCCAGAAAGTATTTTAAACAGCAGATGGATGCCTGTCCATCAAGAGTAATGCAGAGGGAAATTATGTATGCATCAGATGAGGTATTAGAGTGGATGGTCTTCAGAGGACTCAACTCAGATCCTTTTCCAACACTACAATTCTTTGATTTTGTGACAATCTTTCTTGGTTAACAAGAATGCTTTTCAGCGAGTATTTCCATTGAGATATGCACTGCACCTAAAATAGGCAAAACATTTTTTTGTGATTTGATGTAATTAAAGCAAGCTATTTCCTTTTTGTTTTTCAGACCATTGTTAGATACTATTGAAGTATGTTTAGTGCATTGTGGATCCACTGATTTAGAGTCACAGAGAGCAGTTATTGCCTCTGAATTTAGATAAAGTATACAGAACTAAACATAAATTGCTCTAATATAAATAATACTATAAATATAGCCACAAGAAGAAAGGGGATGCCTAACAATATCTTGCATTTCTATAGTCTTTTTCGGCTTTTCAAAGCACTTTGATACATTATCACAACAACTCTATACAGTATTATCCTTACTTCATAGATAGAAAATTAAGGATTGGAGAGGCTATCACTCAGATAAAGGCAGAACCTTAATTTAAACCTTAACTGCTATTTTCTACAATGTACCATAATGCCTCTCGGGGGAATTAATTTTTTTGCTGTATTATTGATTTTGAGTTTAAAGTTTTTTCTCATGTTTAAGTCACAGGTTTATTTTTCACTTGAAAATTATTCTCTTCCATTGTGGTCATATCCCCTATTTTCTTTGATTTCCCTCAACTTTCAGATACAAAGGGCAAGATTTAGCCTAGGATAAGAAAGAATTTTCTAACAATTAGAGTTGCCAGGAAAAAAAAAAGACATTTTCCAGAAAGTATGTAAACAGCATGTGTTAGTCAGCCAGAGCTGCTAAGACAAAATACCATATATTATGTGGCTTAAACAACAGATATTTATTTCTCAACAGTACTGGAAGCTGGAAGGTCCAAGAACAAGGTGCTAGCTGATTTGGTTTCTGGTAGGGGCTCAGTTCCTGGCTTGCAGATGGCCACCTTCTCCGTGTCCTCACATAGTGGAGAAAAAAAATGGATGGGCAGCCCAGCTGGCATGGTTCAGTGGATGAGCGTCAACCTATGAACCAGGAGATCACAGTTTGATTCCCAGTCAGGACATATGTCCAGGTTGCGGGCTCGATCCCCAGTGTGTGGGGTTTGCAGGAGGCAGCCGATCAATGATGCTCTATCATTATTGATGTTTCTGTCTCTCTCTCCCTCTCCCTTCCTCTCTGAAATTAATTTTTTAAAATATATTTTTTAAGTGGATGGGCAAATCACAGGAGAGTCATAACTATACCATGTGTGGCACCACTATCTGGGTGACAGTTCTGTTTGGAAATGATGGTTCCTGGACAGGTCGCTGCTAAATGAAAGCTTTTTTAAAAGGGCCTAAATCTGAGACTCTAGCCTGATAACTTTCATGGAATAAGAGGTGAGAAATTTAACAATAAGCCTTTGTTTCTGAGCCATCTTCTGAGCGAAGAGCAAAGGCAAAGACCTCTGTCCGTAGTGCTGCCACTTACTGGCAGTTCATTCACATGTTCGTTAGCAGGGTCTGTAAGTGCCAGGTAATTTGCTGAACACGAGATACAAAATGATAAGCTAGTTTTCATATTCAAAGAACTTGTATAAGGGAGAGAAAAAGAAATTAATGATCAGAATATGATGTGATAAGTGCCTAGTAGTATAAAATACTATGGAAACTCAGAGAAAGAATGACTACTGTCGGAGGTGTTGAGAAGACTTCAGAATTGTCATTTGAATAGAATCTTGAAAGATGAGTAGGTGTTGAGCAGTTTAATTTTTCAGATACTGGAGAGTAACAGGAAGGAAAGTGAAGGCATAAAAAATGAGGAATGAGTGTTTCAGGAGAGAGTTGGGATCAATAATGAGGATCAAAAACAAGTCCTTAGAATTGCTGGAAATTTCATTCAAAGAATCCTTGAGGTTCTACCTAGAGTCCCCTGATACTGTATAGGTCATTGGTGATCTTTTTGAGAATGGCAGATACTTGAGGAAACAAACTATAATCTGCCAAGATTTGAAAATGGATAATAGGTGAGGAAATAAAGTCACCAAGAGTACAGTAGATTACTCTTTCAAGAAATCTGGTGATTTAGGAAAGCAGAGATTAAGGGAGTAGCTTGAGTAGATGGAGAGATTTTATTAAAGAATTGAAATTACTTCCTTAAGCTATCCAATTTTGTGCAAGTTGCTTAACATCTATTAAAGAAGGATAATGCTTGCTCCATATGCCTTATAAAGATGTTATGAAATAAGTGAAATAATATATGCCAACTCACTTTTTTTTCAATTTTATTTATTTATTTATTTTTAGGATGCTCTTTTTTTATTGTCTAAACCTTTACATATGTCTCCTTTTTCCCCGCTTGACCCGCCGCCCCCCCACCAGCCATTCCCACCGCCCTAGTGTCTGTGTCCATTGGTTATGCTAATATGCATGCATACAAGTCCTTTGGTTGCTCTCTAAACCCCCCCCCCCTGCCATTTGTCTCTGGATCTATTCTTGTTCATCAAATGATGTTGATCATTATATCCCACATATGAGTGAGATCATGTGATATTTATCTTTCTCCAATTGGCTTATTTCACTTAGCATAATGCTCTCCAGTTTCATCCATGCTGTTGCAAATGGTAAAAAGTTCCTTCTTTTTTATAGCAGCATAGTATTCCATTGTGTAGATGTACCACAGGTTTTTAATCCACTCATCTGCTGATGGGCACTTAGGTTGTTTCCAAATCTTAGCTATTGTAAATTGTGCTGCTATGAACATATGCCAACTCACTTTAAAAACCATAGCTCTACAATGCATTCTGCTTACTATTACATTGTTAACATTTATTTATCTTTGCTTTAAAGTTGCTTTCTATTTTTCAAATTTGTAGGTGTCATGTTTCAGGATGTTGATAAAGCCAGAGTCTTAGTGATTATTTAAAATATGTCTATTGATTTTTAGAGAGACAGGAAGGGAGAGAGAGAGAGAGAGAAACATTGATGAGAGAGAAACATCGTTAGGCTGCCTCCTGCACGCCTCCACTGGGATGGAGCCTGCAACCCAAGGATGTGCCCTGACCAGGAATCAAATCAGCGACCTCTTGGTGCATGGGATGACACTCAACTAACTGAGCCACACCAGCCAGGGCTTAGTGATTGTTTTTTTATTCCAGGCTAAACATCTGAAGCCTTTTTTCACCATCCTGGGAAGTAACTGTGGCTCTTGGACTGATAGCAAAGGAAGCCCCCTGGGTGACACATATGTCCCATTTGAAAGCCAAAATCATCTTTGTCTATGCTTTTATTAAGAGTGTTACAACTTGAGGAAGTTGATTTCCCTCTCAATACTGCAGCATTTTTAAAAATCTAGGTAAATTTTTGCCCAGCCAGAGTGGTTCATTTGGTTGAGCGTCGTCCTGTGCACCAAAGGGTTGCCAATTCAAATCCTTGTCAGAACACATACCTTTGTGGTTTGATCCCTGGTTGGGGCATACATAAGGCAACTGATTGATGTTTCTCTCTCTGACTCCCCTCTCTCTAAGCATGTCCTTGGATAAGGATTTTTTAAATAATAATAATTACTAAAACTAAGTAAAATTCAGGGACCTTTCACTGGATTTTGATAGAATTCAAAGAAATGTCCCCATGCCTCCAAAAAACATAAAAAACTGTCTGATCCTTTTGGGAACGTGCCGTTGGGGAAAAGGCCTTGTATTATCTCTTCTTCAATCAGGAAATTCTGGGAAGCAAATAAAAATGCAAAGGGAGTCTCTAAGAATATCTTTGGATATGTCTATTGAAGCTTGTTTCTGACCAGTTTCAGGTACATATAGGCACATATCAGTAGAATAATAAACCTACTAGAGAAAGAAAGTTTTGTTTCATTGTTTGACTTTGCTAGTGAGAAGGCTGTGTAATGTTTCAAATAGTGATCTTTTTCTCATTACTAAATTACTTACCTCCTCTGTTTCCCAGGCCAGCTTAAATTTTGATTGTATGCTTTCCAAGCATAGTACCTTTGCCAGGGCCAGAGTATTATTTAACAGGGATCTCACCACTGATTACAGTGCTGCATATTATGTTTCAAGGATACTGAAACCTGGTTTCTCAGGGAACCCATTTCTATTTTCTTGTCCCCCATAAATAAAAACACCACAAGAAAAATCACTGGGAAATTTTTGGTAGAGACAGATGTTTAAATGTCCACGAATTAAATTGGTGCTTAAGAATGTACTAAAAGACAGGATGCTCTGTATAACCAATGCTTGTGCAAAAGAAGCCTAGAAGAAGGGCTTTGAAAGAAATGATATTTAAATATTCATGAAGGTAAAAGAGTAAGAAGAGGAAATGAGTTCCAAAAGTGAGCAAGGAGGAGAGAGTTTGAGAGGGGAGAGATCATAAAGGCAGAGAGTTAAAAGAGAACAAGAAAAAACCACAACAAAAAAAAACTAGGAAAGCAGAGAAAGGCATTCCTATGATGAAAATGCTCAGGATACCTCTAAATAGAAATTCCCTTTTTTTACTGCTAGTTATAGCTGCTTCACCCCCAGAGGAACGAGAAAGGAGAGGTTTTTCTTTACACCTGTGATCTTGGATTGAAGCTTTACCTTATATTGCTCTGGTCTGCTGTGGTAGACATTAGCATACAACATTATGTGCTTAGTCAGCCACTTTGCCTGAAAATTCTACTTACCTTGAAGATCCTCAGACAGGTAATGAACCACATGCCCATATATAAGTTACAGGTACTCTGCCAAGTCATGAATTCAACTTAATGCAGAAGGAGCTTTTAAATTCTAATATGTCTTTACCTGCAATTCGGCTGACTGACTTAGCAGTTCTCCTTAGGGAGAATTGGGCGGGGGGGGGGGGGGGGGGGGTTGGTTGATTAGTTTGCTTTTTGTGTTTTGCTGAGCTCCAGCTCTAAGTTTGCCTTTCCACAGCCTGCTGAACCCAGAATAAGGAGTTCTCCTGGTTTGGTTTCTAGACACTCTTTAGTGAGCCTTGCTTTCAGATTGCTCAGCTCAAAAGAGAATTCTAATCAACCCCTCTGACTTGCCCTTTGATTCTCAGTGTGGTTCAACACATATTTGAGTGCCAATCATGTGCTGAGTACTGAGAAGAAAGGATAAATAATATAGTGCCAATGGAATTTGACTTGCAAACTTATATGTGTAGTATATTCTGATAAGTACTGCGATGCAGGTGTAAACAAGTGTGCGGGTGCACTGAGAAAGGATCAGATAGCTCTGCCTCGAATTATATCAGGGACTATAATCAGAGAGGAGGTTGACATAGCACTTGGTCATTGAGGAGCATACTGGAGGGTAGGATGCTTGTTCTAAGCCGAGTGGAGCAGTGTATGCTAAAGCACTGAAGCACAAGAACATAATGTCTTTAGGAGTGGTTGGGGGATAGGGTGCATCTGGAGGCTAGGGTAAGAGGTGACTCTGAAGAATGGACTGAATAGCAGAGGCTAGACTGATTATCTTCCTCCCTCCAATAAATCTTTATTTACTCTCTTCCTTTTTTTTTTTGTTCTGCTTGTTTATTTTGGTTTTTAGATTCAATTATTGATATTGATTAATTCCTCTAGCTTTTTCTTGCTGGGAAGCTATATCTGTCCTTTGATTCTAAATGATAACTTTGCTGAATAGAGAAATCTTGGTTGTAGGTCCTTGCTTTTCATCACTTTGAATATTTCTTGCCACTGCCTTCTGGCCTACAAAGTTTCTGTTGAGAATCAGTTGACAGTCTTATGGGAGGACTCCCTTGTAGGTAACTGTTTTTCTCTTGCTTTTAAGATTCTCTCTTTGTCTTTAACCTTTTGCATTTTAATTATGGTTTGTCTTGGCATAGGCCTCTCTCTCTTGACTTCTTTACCAAGGCTTATAGTAATTTATTATACTTACTGCCCTCCCGGTTGCCTATTGATTTTCTATTCTGCATAAAATTGTCCTTTCTACTTGACACTATCTTCCTATCTCACCCTTCTCTATTAACTTATAACCCTTATTTTAAAAAAAAAAATCAACATTCCACAAACCTATTTACAAAGCCTAAACTTTATATATTCCTCAGAAATGTGTATGTCTGAGGATAAAAGGACTTTTATTGTACACTCACACTTAAACTGAGACCCTGTCAGAGCAGAGGTCTTATTAAAGGCAACAAACAAATTACTCTGCTAGATTGCTATTAAAATTTTTAAATACTTATCTTGTCACAGACTAGTAACAAATGGGTTCACAAACTAGCACCAGTTTGTGGACCACATTTTGAGTAGCACAGCTATAGAATTCCTCAATACAGCTTGTGCCTGATATGCAGTAGAACTTCAGTGCATGTTTGGGGAATAAATAGTGAATGAGATGGTTAGCATGATTATAGTAATAGGAAGGAAAAAACAACAGTCACGGCTCTCTTTGGAGAGTTGGAGGGAAATGGTTGAGAGGGTAAAGAGTACTGTAATAATATTACCCTCGATGCAAAATAATCTTATTCTTATCAGTCTTTCTGAAGGTCGATCCTTTGGCTCTCTACTGAGGCAGATATACACTAGCAAATCACCTGGGTCAATTTCTGAGACATGTTCATTTTTATCTTGCCAAATATGTAAAGCTTACTCTAAATATCTGCAGAAAAATGTCAACCCACTTACCTGATTTAGCTCTCACAAGCAAATCTGCAGGTGGCTAGAATTGATTTAAAATACTAACCATTGTCTTCTAATCAAAGCATCTCTACGTGTAATAATATGGACCATACTGTCAAATGCTTTTTCTGCCTGAGGTTTTTCCCATTTCCTTCTGTGTCTTCTCAGAAGATTAGCTGAATAGGGTAATAAGTCTTTATCAAAAACTTTGTAACTAACAAGCCTTCTATGTCCATTAAGGTAATTTCATATTGCTTACAACACTGCAAATTTTCAGTTCAGTGAAAATACAAGGAATTCATGGTGTCGTTCAGGGGATAGGAAAGTAGGAAATCTATTTTTTAATATTGAAACACATAGCTGCATTCAAAGGAGGTCATTATTTTGAAATATGTGAACTTAATGTTTGAATGCAACTTATAATAGGGAAGTTTTGTTATTATAAGTACAACTAGAGTCCTGGTGCACAAAATTCGTGCCTGGCCGGTGATCAGGGCCAATTTGTGGGTGACTGGCAGGGCAATCGGGGGGGGGGGGGGGGGCACTGACACACACCCTGGCTGGCCTGGGGCCTGCGGGCTGGGGGCAGCTCCTGTGTTGAGCGTCTGCCCTCTGGGGGTCAGTGTGCATCATAGCGACTGGTCGTTTCACCATTTGTTCCACCATTCAGTCAATTTGCGTATTAGGCTTTTATTATATAGGATTCTGTGTCCATTGTAGATCAGTACAGCATCAATAACTCAATACATCATCCTCATTCTCTACTAGCCATATCCCAAGAGGGTATTGTTAGGAAGGGCAAAAGAACCATTTCATGGTATATTTGAGGGTCTGCCTGCTTTTCTTACCCTCTCAACAGTTCCCTTAGCTCTTCTAGGTCTGGAGGCCTGTCCTCACAAAGATACTCTGGACCCGCAACTGCCTAAAGCCACTTTCTTTCCAAGAGTATGTAGTGTGGACAGACCTCTGTCTGAATGGTAGCTATGTTAGTTACTAGCTGTAAGTTCCTGAGAAATGTCTTCAACTTCTGAGAGCACTACTATTTCATGTGGGTGTCAGTATCCTATATAATAAATGAGTAATATACAAATTGACCCTAACAGCAGAACGACCAGTCGCTATGATGCGCACTGACCACCAGGGGGCAGACGCTCAACACAGGAGCTGCCCCATGGTGGTCAGTGTGCTCCCAGAGGGGGAGCTCCACTCAGCCACAAGCTGGGCTGACAGTTGACAGCGCAGTGGCGGTGGTGGGAGCCTCTCCCGCTTCCACAGTGCTAAGGATGTCCAGCTGCGGGAGCGGGCCTAAGCTGTCAATCAGACATCCCCCAAGGGCTCCCAGGCTGCCAGAGGGATGTCTGACTGCCAGCTTAGGCCCAGTTCCCCGGGGAGCGAGCCTAAGCTGGCAGGTGGACATCCCCCAAGGAGTCCCAGACTGCGAGAGGGTGCAGGCCAGGCTGAGGGACTCCCCCAAGTGCATGAATTTTCATTTACCAAGCTTCTAGTTAAATTATATAAAATTGAAAAATAGAAAAGAGGTACTCTTAGTACAGCACTTGGCATATGTATTGAATGTAGGTACTCAAATATTACTTTTTTTTTACATTGCCTCCTCTTTCTTTGAGGACTAACTATAAGCAATGAATATAGCCAGGTGCCAAATAAGTCTGGAAATATTGTTCATCTTTTTCCTGGTCTTATACTGTACATTTATCAAGTTAAACAAGACTGTTAGAAAGCTAGCTCTGAGGAATGCAAGAATTAGGACTTTGTCTGCATTGATAATGAACCATAAATTAAGAATTATTTAACTTTATAGCCATTATTAGGCTAATACAATCAGTGGGGTTTCCCTTAGCCTTTGGAGATTTTATAGAAACTCAGAAGAAAGACCAGAACCTGAGTCTTGGGCTAATATCTGTTCTCCTAGTCCTGACTGGACTGGTTGTCTAGTGACATCTCTCACCATGGGAATGTGGAAAAGACCAACTCCTCAACTGGTACTAGATCTGTTACCTGAACATTGTTGTGGCTTTCTTGATTTTATACAATTTAATGTGGTTCAATAATTTCTGGAAAGCTTGCCTAAGCTAGAAAAGTGCCTCTAGTCATGCAACAAGTCCTCTTTATAAATATGTCTTTTACTCATCAAGGATATATAATAAAAGACCAAGAATCAGGGACCCCAAAAGTGAGGTTTTATTAAATATATTTTATTTTATTCTCAACCACGACATAGGGAGGGGTGGTCTACAGTGGTTCTGCCCTGTGGAATACACTAGCAGCATAATCTGGCATTCCATAACACCAAAAGGCATCCTGTATCCTGCAATATTTGGAAGTGCCTTTCTAGCCTCATGTCCTGGAGGGACTGCTTGGCCTATACCCGTGGTCGGCAAACTGCGGCTCGTGAGTCACATGCGGCTCTTTGGTCCCTTGAGTGTGGCTCTTCCTAAGCCTTAGGAGTACCCTAATTAAGTTAATAACAATGTACCTGCCTATATAGTTTAAGTTTAAAAAATTTGGCTCTCAAAAGAAATTTCAGCCCTAACCGGTTTGGCTCAGTGGATAGAGCGTCAGCCTGCGGACTCAAGGGTCCCAGGTTCGATTCTGGTCAAGCGCATGTACCTTGGTTGCGGGCACATCCCCAGTAGGGGGTGTGCAGGAGGCAGCTGATTGATGTTTCTCTCTCATCAATGTTTCTAACTCTCTATCTCCCTTCCTCTCTGTAAAATAAATAAATAAAATATATTTAAAAAAATAAAAAACTGAAAGAATTCTAACAGATAACACTTCCCATTAAAAAAAAAAGAAAGAAATTTCAATCGTTGTACTGTTGATATTTGGCTCTGTTGACTAATGAGTTTGCCGACCACTGGCCTATACCATAAGCTTTAGGGATCATGACGTATTCATCTTCTATCCCCAGGTCTTGAGTATAGTCTGTTCCTGATACAGACTGGGCAGATAGGATAGCAGATCATGTCATATGAATGTTAAGAGAATGGATGTTGAAATCAGGCACTCAAAAACCAACTTTATGACTTACTGGCTTTATGACCTTTGAGCAAGTTACTTGCCATCTCTAAACCACAGATTCCTCATCCATATAAGGACTATAATAATGCCTATTTCATAGGTTTGTGAGGATTAATTTAGATCTGGATAAAGAACTTAGCCAATGCCAAACCGGTTTGGCTCAGTGGATAGAGCGTCGGCCTGCGGACTGAAAGGTCCCGGGTTCGATTCCGGTTAAGGGCATGTACCTTGGTTGCGGGCACATCCCCAGTGGGAGGTGTGCAGGAGGCAGCTGATCGATGTTTCTCTCTCATCGATGTTTCTAACGCTCTATCCCTCTCCCTTCCTCTCTGTAAAAAATCAATAAAAAAAAATTTTTATATATATATATATATATATATGAACTTAGCCAATATCTGGCACTCAGTACATGTTAGCCATGATCATTATAGATCAGTGATACTGTTACTATTGTGCATGTTACTGCCAAAGATTCTTACACCCAAAAGATGTGTAACATGAATCATCTAACAACAGAATTCTTGGTAAAGTCTTCCCCTTTAGTTTTTTCTATTCATTTAAACAGAAATTTTCTTAGGTATGGCCCATTTGATAAGAAGTGTCTGATAGTGTACCAGCTGGTTTATATCATTGCTCTAGATAATTTTATTTATACATGTATATTTTTTAAATTTATTTCAGAGAGAAAGGGGGCGGAGGGAGAGAGAAACATCAATAATGAGAGAGAATCATTGATCAGCTGCCTCCTGCATGCCCCCTACTGGGGATCAAGCCTGCACCTTGACCGGAATTGAACCTGGGACTCTTCAGTCCGCAGGCTAATGCTCTATCCACTGGGCCAAACCAGCTAGGGCCAGAAAATATAAGAAAGTTTTCCTATTTTATTATTTTTAGAAGTTATTTTGGAGGAATAATGATCTGCTGGGGACTTATGAATATTTTTAAATATTTACTTTGTCAGTTTAAAAATAAGCTAAACATTTTCAATTTCCATGGGAAAGCCCTCAGGGAAAAAAAACTTCATTTGTTGTTGTTATATCTCTAGTGAAGTTTAGAAATTTGAAGACTGTATTGCCAAGAAGCTGCAAAGAGCCCCTATCTTGGAGCTGCTTCTTGTTCTCTCTGCACAGTAAGAGAAGCATTTGGGAAAATAGTCCATTGTTTGTTGTTGGTTCCTAAAGCACTGCCAGGGGAGACTTATACTCCTGGGTCTCTTCTTATGTCCCCAGGAGGGCGTTGATGAAAGGTGGTTATTAATCTGCACCAACTTCAGTTTATTAGCTGCATTAGTTCCCAAACATGTTTTTGCAGAGAAATAAATTCTACAAGTCCCCTTATAGTGTTTATCCTTTTCCAGCACTGTAGCCAAGGGTTTTGTTTTTTTCAAGCAATTTTTTAGACATTTCATCTTTTTCCCTCACTGCCCACCTCTCTTCTCCCCCATGCTTGCCTTCCATCCTTTGTGCACGCAAAATATTTAAGCCCCAGTGACTGTTTTCCCTTGAAAAATGTGTTGCTATTTCAAACTTTTAGTTTTATAAGAACTTATTTCCTAGAAACATCTTTTAACTCCCAGTATGAATTCTTTATTTAACCACTGTAGACCACCCCTCTCTATGTGGTGGTTGAGAATATGGGCTTTTTTTTTTTTTTTTTTAAATATATTTTAATTGATTTTTTTACAGAGAGGAAGGGAGAGAGATAGAGAGTTAGAAACATCGATGAGAGAGAAACATCGATCAGCTGCCTCCTGCACATCTCCTACTGGGGATGTGCCCGCAACCCAGGTACATGCCCTTGACCGGAATCGAACCTGGGACCCTTCAGTCCGCAAGCCAACGCTCTATCCACTGGGCCAAACTGGTTTCGGCAAGAGAATATGGGCTTTAGTGTCTATAATTTTTTCTTTCCGTTCTTTAAAAGGCTTTCTTCCCCAGAACCTAAAGCTACTCAAAGTCTGGTCTCTGGACCAGTGGCTGGTTAGAAATGCAGAATCTCAGGTCCCACCCCAGACCTACTGAACTGGAATCTATATTTTGACAAGATCTGAATGTGATTTGTACATACATCCAAGTTTAAGATCATGTTTTGCTCAAAGTAGTGATTCTTAACCCTGGCTGTTCAGTATAATCACCTGGGGAATTTTGAAAAAGTCAGATGCCTGGGTTCCATCTCCAGAGATTCTGATTTAATTGGTCTGGGGGGTGGCCCAGGCATTGGGAGTTTTAAACATTCCCCAAATGAGTCTAATATGCAGCCAAGGTTTAGACCACTCTTGTGCACGAATTTATAATTTGCCCTAGTTTCTTAGGATGTCATTAGGTATAAATCAAGGCAAGACTAATAACTAAAACAAAAAAACCTATATTTTTTTAAATTACACTTTTGGGGGGGATGTATATATGAATAGAAAAACATTGGAAATATAGACCCCCAAAATATTAAATGGTAATCTCTGGGTTATAGGATTATAGCTATATGTTTTGTCCTTTATTTTCCAAACTTTCTATAATAGCCATGAATTCTGTTGGTTAAAAATCCTCACATGTGTATATATACTTTTTAGTAAATGTAATCACATTCTATGTGTTTTGTGAATTGCTTTTTAATTTTTTAAAATTTTTATCTTTTTTTCACATATCAGTATATTACAAATATTTTCTCATATCTTTAAATATCATTTACACAGGCTTTTATATTGCTTAAAGTGAATCCTGACCCAGGATGACTGGATTTTTACTTTAACATGTATGTTAAACTGACTAGGTAGGGCCTTTGAGAGACTGACTGATTAACTCTTAGAAACCTTCGGTATTTGGAAGCTTTTCTTGTCCATAGAAGGCAAGATGTTTAGATGATGTCGAAACTGCAGTGAGGTCAGATCAGACCTTCCCAGAAGTTTTTCTAACTATTGTTAAATGAGTACCAGCATTTGTTTGAGCTATAAACCTAACACATAGAGCTGGACTTTACCATCCCAAAAGATACTACACCACAGAGAATTCTTAATGATGTTTGGATTGCAACTTATGTGTCCTATTGGATGGAATTATATTTCTAAACTTCCTCTTCAAATCCTTTTTGGTTTAGTTGGAATTGTGTTTCAAGACAACTAGCATCTCTTACAGCTTCCTCTGTGGAAATTATGCGTGGAAAGCTGGAAAATCCTTAGGGAACCTCAATGATGTGTAGTTGGCCAAGCTATGTTGTAATCAAAGCAAATTAAGTGCATCCTCTTTCCCAAACTTTGGGAATAACAGTTTTACAACTTAAAAAAAAATCTTCCTGCCCGGCCAGCATGGTTCAGTGGTTGAGTGTCGACCTATAAACCAGGAGGTCACATTTCAATTCCCGGTCTAAGCACTTGCCCAGGTTCTAGGCTCGATCCCCAGTGATGGGGTGTGCAGGAGGCAGCCAATCAATGATTCTTGTCATTGATGTTTCTATCTCTCCCTCTCCTTTCCTCTCTAAAATCATAAAAATATATATTTGTATTTTTTAAATATATTTTATTGATTTTTTACAGAGAGGAAGGGAGAGGGATAGAGAGTTAGAAACATCGATCAGCTGCCTCCTGCACACCCCCCACTGGGGATGTGCCTGCAACCAAGGTACATGCCCTTGACTAGAATCAAACCTGGGACCTTTTAGTCCACAGGCCAACGCTCTATCCACTGAGCCAAACCAGTTAGGGCAAAATATATATTTTTAAATCTTCCTATAAAATTGTTCTGTCCTTAACCCAGTTAAATTGCATTGTATGGGAAGAGAATAATTTGCTAATGATCTCTTTACAAAAAGAAGAAAGGAGATACATTCTGCATTTGGGGAACTTTTTTGTCTTTTATTTCTATTTTTTTAAATATGTTTTTGTTGAGTTCAGAGAGAGGAAGGGAGAGGGAGAGGGAGAAGGAGTAGGAGAGAGATAGAAACATCAATGAGCCCAGCCGGCATGGCTCAAGTGGTTGAGCGTAGACCTATGAACCAGGAAGTCACAGTTCGATTCCTGGTCAGGGCACATGCCTGGGTTGTGGGCTCAATCCCCAGTGTGGGGTGTGCAAGAGATAGCCAATCAGTGATTCTCTCATCTATGATGTTTCTGTTTCTCTCTTCCTCTCCCTTCCTTTCTGAAATCAATAAAGATTAAAAAAAAAATTTTTTTAAAGGAACATCAATGATGAGAGAGAACCATCGATTAGCTGCCTCCCAGATGCCCCCCATTGGGGATCGAGCCCACTACCTGGGAATGTGCCCTGACCTGAAACCCAACAGTGACCTAGTTCATAGGTCAACGCTCAACCACTGAGCGATGAGCTGGGCATTGGGAAATCTTTTTAAAGATGCATACTATTTTCCTCTGCAAAAGAAAAGTTCTGTTTGTCACCTTTTTACCTCATTTAACCTTTTCCCAACCAAAATCACTATATAAAAGGTTCAGAAATATGCAGTGTTTAGTTTCAGAGCAATAGGCTTAATATTTCATTCACAGAATTAACAAAGCTTTTAAACTTAGCATTCTGAGGAGAAAGATTCCAAGGCATTTCACAAACTGAAGAAGACTTCAGGAACTGTACTCATTGACTAGGGATGTGTGTTCCCCTTCAGTAGTATTTGATCTGAGTTTGTGCCTTTACTTCTGAGTTTGTGCCTTAACTTGAGATGGTAGTGCTATCGGCCTTGGCTATCTTGCCTGGATATGCAAATCAGGAAGAGACCAGACACCTGGGCATGACACAGTACTGAAAGGTGATACGGGTTCGTGAGTGTATATTCAGCTTTGGAGGCATGTTTTAGACACTGATACTTATCTTATCTCACAAGACCAGATCACAAGCAAGCCAAAGATGGTACTTTGTACAAGCCTTCATTATAGATAGCCCTTCTCACATTGCATTGTAATTATTCTTTTACCTGGTGGTTTTTCCTACCTGGAGGAGAACTCCAGGGAGCATGCACAGAGAGCATGTCTAAATGTTGGACAAATGAAATGTCTAGTTCAACCTTGTTATAATCCAAAACTCTTTGGTCATATTCAAATCTGGGTTAACTTGATTTTTTTTCACCAATTAAAAGTTGATCACTAGTTAACACTAGTGTTTAACAACTGTAAAGTAGATGACTATTCTGCACTTTCTAGAGGGAACATAATTATGAAACCTATTTAAAATTATATCAAAATTTGGGGATTGGTTTTTTATTTATGTTCACAATGATATTTTGTTTTGGATGTTAATCAAAATATCATAGTGTCTTAACTCTTTTGCTTTGTTTTGTTTTGTTTTGTTTTTTGTTAATTCTCACCCAAGGATATTTTCCATTGATTTTTAGAGATAGTGGAAGGGAGGAAGAGGGAGAGAGAGAGAAACATCAATGTGAGAGAGACACATGCATCGGTTGCCTCCCACACGCGCACAGGGCCTGGGATCTACCTGTGACCCAGGTAGTGCCCCTAACCCAGAATCAAACTCGAGACCTTTTGGTGTGCAGGCCGACACTCTACCATTGAGCCACATGGGCCAGGGCCTTAACTGTTAAATAAGATATGAAAACACAAATTAAGGAAAGAATATTTCTCTGGTCACTGATATAGTAAATTAAATGAATAAAACACGTTTGATTTTTGGATTGTCTTGTATTGCCCTAAAGCATTATTTTGACTTCTTAACTATTAGTCAAAAGCTACTTGTGGTAGTCAGTTTGGAGTTTTTTCATCCTGAGTAACATTTTTTTTATTTTTTTAAAAATGAAATATATTATTGAGATTAGTATAGAATATATATTATATTGTATATTAAACTATGTTTCAGTATATATCAAATTGCTATTTAAAATTAGTTTCAGAAAATATGCCGAAACCGGTTTGGCTCGGTGGATAGAGTGTCAGCCTGCGGACTGAAAGGTCCCAGGTTCGATTCCGGTCAAGGGCATGTACCTGGGTTGCGGGCATATTCCCAGTAGGAGATGTGCAGGAGGCAGCTGATCGATGTTTCTCTCTCATCGATGTTTCTAACTCTCTATCTCTCTCCCTTCCTCTCTGTAAAAAAATCAATAAAATATATTTTAAAAAAATAAAATAAAATAAAATAAAATTAGTTTCAGAAAATATGAGAATGTAAGAGAAAATTCACTGAGAAAAATTTATACTAAAATAAAGAAATATTCTAGCCCTAGCCGGTTTGGCTCAGTAGATAGAGCACCGGACTGAGGACTGAAGGTTTCTGGGTTCCAATCTGGTCAAGGCATGTACCTTGGTTGCAGGCTCCTACCTGGCCCAGGCCCAGGCCCTGGTCAGGGCTTGTGCAGGAGGCAACCAATTTATGTGCTTCTCTCACATCGTTATTAATCTCTGTCTTTCCTCTTTCTTCTACTCTCTCTAAAAATCATTGGAAAAATATCCTCGGTTGAAGATTAAAAACAAAATAATAATAAAATCAGTAAATACCTTTTAAAAAAAGGAATGTTCTATACAAAAGAGTGATTTCTTTATAAACTTAGGAGGTGGCTTAGTAAAGTATGGCCTGTCTCTACCTCTCACTAGTTATGAGGCTTTAAATAAGTCTGTTAATATCTCTGGGGTGTTTCTTCATTTTTAAAAGGATAGGGTCAGCTGAGATAATATGTGTAAAAGTAATTTATAAACTTTAAGAGACTATGCAAATGAATTATGGATTTCATTAATAGCCTTAGTAGGTTTGATAGCTGATTCTGTATTTTTTTGTTGTTGTTGTTACTATCAAAGGATTGGTTTAGAAAACATTAGAGTGGAAGGTATATTTGGGCATGAGAAATAACTATTAAGCTTTTCATATATCTACAGAGTTCATATGCAAAACAGACTTTTTTTGTCATTTATAAAATAAAAGTTCAAAAAAAGGTGGAACAGGTTGTGTTAGACTCTCCCTAGTGTTTTCTTTTTTCAGTTTTATTGAAAAATGTTTTTTCTTTTGTTTTTCAGAATAGATCCAGACCAAGAATACATTTTAGCTTTGTGCTAGATCCTTTGTATTCTTACAGACCCCTTTTTCACATGCTTAGTAAGTGTCTCTCTGATTATTAGATTTTTGCCTTTTGAAATATTTATTACCCTTTTGTTAATTTTGAAGACTTTTTCTTGATATCTCTACAATTCTTTTAAAAATATATATAACAGCCTTATTGAGATATATGATGTAAATCCACTATATCATACAATTCACCTATTTTAAATGTACAATTCAATGGTTTTCACTGTATTCACAATGTTGTGCAACTATCAACACAATCTTTTAGAACCTTCATCACCCCAAAAAGAAACCCTGTGTCCATTGGCAATCACTCCCCATTTCCCCTGCCCTTCCACCCCAGCCCTGGGAAACCATGAATCTACTTTTTATCTCTATAGATTTGCCTATTCTGGATATTTCATATAAATGGAATCATAGAATATGTAGTCTTTTGTTCTGGCTCCTTTAACTTACGATAGTATTTTCAAAGTTTATCTATATTATAGCATGTATCAGTATCTAATCCTTTTTTCATTCCAAATAATAGTCCATTGTGTGAATATACCACATTTTATTTATTCATTTATCAGTTGATGAACATTTGGATTGTTTCCACAGTTTTGGATATTATGAGTAATGCTGATATGTACAAGTTTTGTGTGAACATATGTTTTCATTTCTCTTGGGCATAAATTTAGGATTGAAATAGCTGGGCCATATGGTCACTCTGTTTAACCTTTAGAGGAGCTGCCCGACTCTTCTAAAGTGGCTGCACTATTTTACATCTCTACCAGCAGTGTATGAGGGTTCCAGTTTATCTACATTTTAATCAACACATTTTATTGTGTCTTTTTTTTTACCCATTCTAGAGGGTATAAAGTGGTACCTTCTTGAGGTTTTGCATTTCCCTAATGACTAGTGATTTGAGCATCTTTTCATTATTTATTGATCATTTGTATACCGTATATTTGGAGAAATGTCTATCCAGATTCTTGCCCATTTTTTAGTTGGATTGTCTTACTATTGAATTGTAAGAGTTCTTTGTATAGCCTGGCTACAATTCCCTTATCAATGATTTAAAAATATATCCCTTTTTTTCTTTCAATATATTTTTTTATTGATTTCAGAGAGGAAGGGAGAGGGAGAGAGCAATAGAAACATCAATGATGAGAGAGAATCATCAATCGGCTGCCTCCTGCATGCCCCGCACTGGGGATCGAGCCTGCAACCCGGACATGTGCCCTTGACCAGAATTGAACCCGGGACCTTTCAGTCTGCAGGCCGACACTCTATCCACTGAGCAAAACTGGATAGGGCTCCATATGAATGTTAGAATCAGTTTGTCAATTTCTGGAAAACCACTGGGATTTTGATAAGGTTTAAGTTGAACCTATAGATCAATTTGGGAAGTACTGTCATCTTAACAATATTAATTAGTCTGATTCCTATAATGCTCCCTAGACCTATAGGAGAGAATAACAAAAAACATTGTAAAGAATAAAGTTCTTGTCCTAGCTGGTTTGGCTCAGTGGCTAGAGCGTCGACCTGCGGACTGGAGGGTCCCAGGTTCGATTCCAGTCAAGGGCACATGTTTGGGTTGCAGACTTGCAGGAGACAGCCTATCAATGATTCTCTCTCATCGTTGATGTTTCTATCTCCCTCTCTCTTCCTCTCTGAAATCAATAAAAACATTAAAAGTTTTTTTTAAAAAAAAGGAATAAAGTTCTTTGCTTTTCTTCCACAAGTAAAGAGCCTCTGGGGAGAATTTGACAAGTGGATGAACAAAGGGGAAACCTCCGAACCCTGTTATCCGTCAATCCCAGCCTCCCAACTAAGGGAGTTTCATATACTGAGCCTTTGGGTTTCCAGAGGCAGACAGTGGGCTGTCCCATACTGATAGGCATGTATATTCCACTCCTTCTGACCTCCAAAGCATCTGAGATGTTTAGAGACGGTAAAGCGGTAAAGCAGTAAGGCATGTTTATTTCCTAAGTAGATGAACCTTTTGTTTTTTACCCTCTAAGCCAGTGGTTCTCAACCTTCTGGCCCTTTAAATACAGTTCCTCATGTTGTGACCCAACCATAAAATTATTTTTGTTGCTACTTCATAACTGTAATGTTGCTACTGTTATGAATCATAATGTAAATATCTGATATGCAGGATGGTCTTAAGTGACCCCTGTGAAAGGGTCGTTCAACCACCAAAGGGGTCGCGACCCACAGGTTGAGAACCACTGCTCTAAGCCAACCATGTCAAACTCAAAGGCTAACACGGGCCAAACAAGGTTTAAGTTTATGTGAGCCGCAAAAAACAAAAGCTTCAATTTTCATAGAAACGTAGGTTTATTTCAATAGAGACATGCTGAATACAAAGGGCTGAAATAAATGAGTAATTGTTAACATAAAATAATAGAACATTTTAATAAAAATTATTATTTTTTCTTGAACATTAACTTATCAGACACTGAATAACTGCACAAATTAATAAGCGTAACGCAAATAAACCTATTTTTTTTGTTCTCCAAAAGTGAAATATTTTCTGTTGCACACACCAAACAAGTCAGTACAAGTCAGTATAAGATGTGGCAATCGGCTGCTAAAATATTTGCTGCTAGTATTAGTGGAGAGAAATGGTGTGTCTGCGCATAAGGCAGTAAAGGGAAATGAATGCAACACGATTATAGTAATCAGTCATTAGCAAAC
Source organism: Myotis myotis (assembly GCF_014108235.1). Lineage (NCBI taxonomy): Eukaryota > Metazoa > Chordata > Mammalia > Chiroptera > Vespertilionidae > Myotis > Myotis myotis. Next base: position 31,335,846 of record NW_023416390.1, on the reverse strand, counting down.
GTTGTAGTTCATTATTAACTAGAGGCCTGGTGCATGAAATGAATGCAGTCGGGGGGCGTCCCTCAGCCCAGCCTGCTCCCTCTCACAGTCCAGGACCCCTCGGGGGATGTCCGCCTGCAGGCTTAGGCCCAATCGCCCTGAGAATCAGGCCTGAGCCGGCAGTCAGACATCCCTCTCGCAGTCTGGGGCTCTCAAAGTCTGGGACTCCTCGATCCTTACTGCCCGCCTGCAGTGGAGGCGGGAGAGGCTCCCGCCACTGCCGCTGCACTCGCCAGCCATGAACCCAGCTTCTGGCTGAGCAGTGCTCCCCCTATGGGAGTGCACTGACCAGCAGGGGGCAGCTCCTGCATTGAGCATCTGCCCCCTGGTGGTCAGTGCACTTCATAGTGAATGGTTGTTCCACTGTTCAGTCGATTTGCATATTAGGGTTTTATTATATAGGATAATTATGTATAACAGTGTATTGTAAAAATTAAGGTATGAAATTTTCATTAAAGTGTTTCTTACATATCATTATATTGGCTGGGCCCCAAAAATATTCATTGTGGGCCAACATGCGGCCTGTGGGCTGCGAGTTTGACATGCTTGCTTCAAGCCTTTACCTTTCCTGGACATGAGAAGTTTGCTTTTTGTTGTTGTTTTATGGCTGTTGGTTTCTTTTGTTTGACTTTTTGGAGGAGTTCTTTAAACTTTATCAGCCAAAACAGTTTGAGAGTTAGCAAGATAAAATTTTATCTTTAGCTCAGAGGCTGTGATTTTTCAGCCTGAAAATGTTAGACTCATAAAGAGGCCTAAGCTGTAATGATTCCATTGGAAATCAGTTTGTAAACATAATTACAATATCAGTTAGTATTATGGCCCATTTTTGTGTTGAATTTTACAAAAAAAAAATTTGGCTATATGTAGTTGTACTTTCATGTACTAGATTAGAGTAAAGAATAAATAGTTGTGGGGTCTGTCCTTCCCATGCCCTTTAGGGTTTTGTCTTTCTGACTCTTCAGACTCACATTCTTTTAAATGTTACCTTTGGGAAAGTTGGCCTCTTTTGTACTCAGAAGGCTTGGCTCTTTCTCTTAAGAGCCTCTCTTTTTTCCTCAGAAAACTAAAGAGTATAAAGAATGCTTTTTGCTGATGGAAACCTGGTTTTTGTTTTTGATGCCTGATGGCATGATTTCTCACTCTGGATATGATCTTTTTCTCTCTTGTAACAAAGCATGGAGCTTCTAGTGTGCTTTCTCTCTGAAAGTCAAAGGGTCGTGGCAGTCCCTAGAGGAAAGCATAGGCTCTGGCTGTCTGGAGATCGATGTTGAAGCCAGATCTAGTGACAGTGATCAGTTCTCCCTGAGGGAACTCTCTCTCCAGGTAAGGAAAGAAGGACAGAACTGGCTCATTAGGGCTGCTCAGTGATCATTCATAGAACTCCTAGGCAATTTTCAGTCTTAAAACTTGATCAATCAGAAAATCACCTGCATCTTCATCCCACTGTTAACTAGCTGTTTAATATTGGTAAAGTTTTCAATGTCTCCAAAACTTAATTTTCCCACTCAGAAAGCGATGTAATAGAGTTAAATGATACTTAACTCATGGGGTTTTGTGTATAAAGCACCTTATACAGGGCTTTGGCACATGAGTGTTAATGAGATAAAGTATATAAAGTATGAAGAAACAAGACCTAAATAAAGAAGTTTAAATGTAAGAAATAAAATAACAGTGCACACAAAAAAGACTATACTCAGAGAAAAGAGTGATTTTGACAATAATGTTAACCCTTTGAGTGCCAACCAATATCCTAGGAACTATGCTAAAATTGCCAAGGCATTTTTGATTTTACAGCAGTTTAGGAAAAAAATTATGAATCGCAAGTAAATGAAGTTACATATTCAAAAACTTAAGGAAACCTTTACTACATTTGTTTTCTGCACTTAGGTGCCATCTGTCAATAAAGAGTGGACTACTAGCATCTAATAGTGACACTGCTGGAGGAGCCCAATAGCGCTCCCAGCACTTTTGGAGAAAGACAGGAGGAGCGTGATCACGCTCCCCGGCACTCTAGGGGTTAATACTAATCCTAGTGAGTACTCACTGTATTCCAGGCACTGAATAGTTTTACATACATTAATTAATTTTCATAGAATCTTCACAAAAATTATATAGGTTTTTATTGCTTTTTGGAGTTGCAAACTAAGCCTTAAACTAAGCCCAAAGTCACAAAACTGTTAAATGACAGAGCCATGATTATAACCAAGGCCGTGAGACTTCAGGCCTATGCCTTAGCCACATGGTATACCAGTTACCGGTAGGAGGAGAGGGACTGAAACAGAAAATGAAAGAATGCTAGAATATGGAGAAGTAAAAGGGAAGGGGTTTCAGGTGGGAATAAGGCTTAGGAGAAGCATAAAACAAGGTTTCAAGGGATAGTGTCACTTATAGGAAAAGGTCAGTGATTTGAACTACTTTGGCTGAAGCAGGTGGGTTGTTTTTGTGGATTTTTAAAAATGTGATTTTAGAGAGGAAGGGAGAGGGACAGAGAGAAACATCAGTGTGACATCCATTGGCTGCCTCCTGCAGATCCTCTACTGGAGATCAAGCCCACAAACCAGGCATATGCCCTGACTGGAATCTTACCGACAACCACACCACCACAACGGCCAGGGCTAGAGCATATGGTTTTTTAGGTGAACTGGAGACACCTCATAGTTAAGGGTGTCAGACAATGACATAGGTCTGCACTTGATCCTGTGACAGTAGAAAGCACTGAGAGGGTTTTGAGCAGGGAGGTGACATGATCCAACTGGTATTTTAGAAACAATAGTCTGGCAGTAGTTTGTAGATTGGATTGGGGGGGAAATACACGAAAATGCATTTCAGTGCAAGAAATAGCAGGGCTTGGTGACTGACTGGAAAGGAAGGTGGGAGGTTGGTCATGAAGGTCAATGCCCAAAGAGACAAAGCCCTCAAGAATTTTGGCACCAAAATAATTTTGCCAAAGCTGGAATCCTTGAGAATAAGCTATAAATGACTTCATGCAGACCTCATTTCTATAAATTTCCTATACCTCCCAAAATGCAGACTCCTCTAGGCCAGTGGTCGGCAAACTCATTAGTCAACAGAGCCAAATATCAACAGTACAACGATTGAAATTTCTTTTGAGAGCCAAAGTTTTTAAATTTAAACTATATATGTAGGTACATTGTTATTAACTTAATTAGGGTACTCCAAAGGCTTAGGAAGAGCCACACTCAAGGAACCAAAGAGCCGCATGTGGCTAAGGAGCTGCAGTTTGCCGGCCACGGCTATAGGCAATAGTCCTTTCTGGTAGTCTCCTCCCCTTGCTTTATATTCCACCAATTTCTCCCCAGCACCACCCAGTCAGAAAGCTCCTTTCATTCTAAACAAAATCCCCTCCCTTCAGGAGCTCTTCACTGAGCATCCCTCCCATCTGCCTTCCACACTGAAACCTGACCCGCCCCCAAGGAGGCCATTTCCCTAGGAACCCTGGGGAGGACAGCTCTTTTGTCCTCACCTACTCTAGGGGCCAGGCTTAGGACGCCGGTTTGATAGGGGAAAATTTGCATTTCCTCTATGTTTTGGATAGTATTCTTTTGAGCTTGTTTATCTTTTTCATATATAAGTGCTCCTTATGTAGCAAAGACCCTGTCCTTTTGTTTGCTGTATTATAAGTATTTTTCTAGTTTTTTATTTGGCTGAATTTTATGACTCTGAAGTATAGAAGTTATTCTATATTTTTATTTTCTGAAATACTTTTAAAATTAAATTTAATTCGGGTAATACACAAATACATTCTTCTTATAAAAATTTAAAACCACTTGGATCAACTTATCTCTTTTGATCTCAGTTCCCAGCCCTTGTGTCCTCCCTCTCCTGCTGAAACCACTCAGGTTCTGAACTTTTTCTGTGGAATTATGTATGCTTTACTCTTTTCATGATTTCTCCTTTTGTTTTTCTGCTTAGAGAGGCCTTCCTCATTCGTAGGTCTTATAAATATTCATCTATATTTTCTTTATATTCTAACTGTTGTGGTCAATTGGAGTATATTATAGTAAGCAATGTGAGATAATTAACCATTTTTCTTCACTGATTTGGATTTTAGCATATATTAAAGTCAACATGTGTTGGGGTCACAGATAGGTTTGCTAGTACATCAATCTGCCTATTTTTGTGCTAGCACCACACTAATTATTGTAGCCTGACTTAAACTTTAGTGGACTTCCCACCTCTGCCACCTACATGTTCTACATTAACCTCTTTTTTTTTTTTTCCATTTCATCCTTGAGGTACTTGAAGGCCCTCCCAGTTAGCATCCTCCTTCATCAGACTGTTATCAACAGTTTTCCTCTCCTCTCTAAAATAAAATCAATTTTCTCTCTAAATTCTTTAATTTTTATAAAGTACCATTGTTTTCCTAGTTACTCTGGTTCAAACCTACCGCTAGCTTGTTCATAACTCAGCAGCTCTCACCACAACTATTAACTCTTCTGCATCTTCTCCCCACCTTGAAACCAGTAATTCTCAGGGTAAGAAAGAAATCCCAGTCAAAAGAGGCCCCTCCTGGCCTCTCTTTGCTTAATTTCCCTACTGAGAGTTTTGTTACATTACTGGAATATCATTTACTCTGATATTACTAAGGAAAAACTCGAGTGATAAGGTTTAAACATAAGTAAAACAGCAATGGAATATTGAAGGCCATAAAGCAGCAGTTCTCAACCTGTGGGTCGCGACCCCTTTGGGAGTCGAACAACCCTTTCACAGGGGTCGCCTAAGACCATCGGAAAACAAATATATAATTACATATTGTTTTTGTGATTAATCACTATGCTTTAATTATGTTCAATTTGTAACAATGAAAATACATCCTGCATATCAGATATTTACATTCCGATTCATAATAGTAGCATAATTACAGTTATGAAGTAGCAACAAAAATAACTTTATGGTTGGGGGTCACCACAACATGAGGAACTGTATTAAAGGGTCGCGGCATTAGGAAGGTTGAGAACCACTGCCATAAAGAAAAGCATAGCCTTACAGTCTTAAATGTTGTCTTAGAAAGTAGTAGTGTGGATGTACATATGGGTGTCTTTGTTTATTTTGTTTATTTTGTTTATTTTGTTTATTTTTAAGCTTCATTTTGAAATAATTTTAGCTTACAGGAAGTTGTAAAATGGTACAGTGAGTTCCCATGTATTTTTCATCCAATGTCCCTTAATGATAACATCTTAAATAGCCATAATATATTATCAAAATTGGAAATGAACATTGATATGATCCCATTAACTATTGTTTTACCTGGATAACATATTTTAGAATTACCCTGAGAGTTCATTTGTTGAATAACCATCAAAACAGTCATGTAACCAACCAGCTGCTTTTCAGCTATCTTATTTACAGTCAGAGTCAGTAGATGTGTATTAAAAGAAATGAGATGTTGAGCAAAGAACAAAGGGTAGCCCTGGCTGGTGTTGTTCAGTGGTTAGGGTATCAGCCGGTGCACCAAGGGTCTTGGGTTCGATTCCTGGGTTTCAGGTTCTATCCCCGGCACCAGTTGGGGTGCATGTGGGAGGCAACCAGTTGATGTGTCTCTCTCACATTGATGTTTCACTCTCCCTCCTCTTTCTTTCTCTTTCTCCCTCTTCCCCCTCCCTTCCACTCTCTTTAAAACTCAATGGAAAAAATATCCTCAGGTGAGGATTAACAAAAAAAAGAACAACAAAGGGTAACAAGCTAGTGAAATTTTTGTCAAACCCAGCTCCACAAAATTTCCTTCTGAGGGACATTTCTGTGTTCCCCAAGGAGCCAACTGAAAGTTTCATGGAATAGCAGATTTCTCATCCTGTTTGGTGTGTTCTGTCTCCAGTTTTACTGTTTCCAGGGGAGGAGCCAGAAGTCAAGTTAGTCAGGGGAGGGAATCCATAGCCTCTGCTGTTGTTACAAGTCAAAAGCAAACCCTGTCGCCCTCATCTGTGGCTGACTGAGACAAAGGAAAATAATGTAACAGGAGCAAATTGACATTAGCCATCTCTGCCAGCAGTTACTAATATAGCAGTTTCAGGTTCTCTTGGTCAAACAAAGTTCATACTGCCTTAAAAGTTTGCGGTAGATAGTTTGATCTTGATCCTTGCTTGAGGCAACATTGAAAGTTATACTTATTGTAAGGTGTCATTGATATTACAGTGATGCATTTCAGGGTCTTTGGATTTAAAAGGAAAAAGGTAACTTTATAAAGACATGAAAGGAATTTTTTTAAAGAGAGAGGTATTGTGAGGTAGGTAAAGATATATTATGGTGGTATGACAAATTAAGTTCTAGTTTTTAGGGGGTTCAGTATCTGAAATGTGTGTCTAAATGGGGTATAATCTTTAAAAGTTGTTACCATCTAACATGATTGGAATTTTTCCCTATCACAGTGAAGACTTATCATGGCCTTAGGAATTCACAGGAATAGAAATTCACAACTCTCAAATTAGGGCTTTATCAGAGAAAAGTTACTCCATTCATTAAAAAAAATTCATTTAGTACCTTTAAAACAGTAAATTCCTACAAATCTTTGTAAATCATTTAATTTCCAAAAAGAATCCTTATTTTCACATGACTGTGATATTGCTAAACTTAAATCCACCTGCATAGAAAAGCATTCTCTCTGGGCTCTTACATTAAGGCATCTCACAGAATCTTAGATGTAATACCTTTTTCTAGCTAAATGTGTACATTCAGATGAGCAGCAAACAGATATACTCATTCATTTCTTTAAAAATATGTTTTTATTGATTTTTAAAGAGACAGGAATACAGAGATAGAAACATCACTGAGAGAGGAACATCATCAATCAGCTGACTTCTGAACACACCCCCACTGGGGATCGAGCCTGCAATTGCCGTGACCAGGAATCAAACCGGCAACCTCTGGGTTCCTAGATCAATGCTCAACCGCTGAGCCACACTGGCCGGGCTCTACTTATTCATTTTTAAAAGCTAGCAATTTTCTAAAAGTAGTATGAAAATATAAAGGAGACTGATTCTGCTTGTTTATTTATAATAATATCCCGTTTTAAAATTATACCTTTGCACCTGCTCAAGTTTCATGATAATAGAGCTAATGATCTTGGCTTTTCTGGCACAGCTTTAGGAATGTGCCCCCATTTTGAATTTGTAGCATCTTTAGTGATTTCTATTTTCCAAAGTTTATAATTCTAAACTGTTCTGAAAATGGTAGGAAAGGATTATCTGTAGAATTTGATTATATTTAAATAGACTAAAAATAAGAATTAAGTGCTAAATAAATAAAAACTGTATAATAGCCCTAGCCGGCTTGGCTCAGTGGATAGAGCATCAGCCTGCTGGGTCCCAGGTTCAATTCCGGGCAAGGGTACATGCCTGGGTTGCGGGCTCCATCCCCAGTGTGGGGTGTGCAGGAGGCAGCCAATCAATGATTCTCTCTCATCATTGATGTGTCTCTCTCTCTCCTTCTCCCTTCCTCTCTGAAATCAATAAAGAAATATATTTTTTTTAAAAACTGTATAATAACTCTAAGGCAGTGATTTTCAACCTTTTTCATCTCATGGCACACATAAACTAATTATTAAATTCAGTGACACACCAAAAAATATATTTTTTGCCAATCTGACAAAAAAAAACCTAGGTATAATTTTGATTCAGTCACACTGGATGGTTGTTGTTGTGTTGGCTGTTGTCATTTTTTTATTTGACATTCTAAGGGAGAAGAGGTCAGTGCCTCTGACTAAATAGTCAGGTATCACATGTTTTAAAAATTCTTGGGGGGAAAAATGTAAAATAAATTTAAAAAATAAAATAAAAATTCTTGCAACATACTGGATGAAAATCACTGCTCTATATGTTAATAAGTGCCATGGACTTATTAGGCAGGCAGGCATCACCACAAGATAAATGGACTTTACAAAGTAGAATTTTAAAAAATACTGATTAAAAAATTAGTTCCACCCTGGCAGAGTGGCTCAATTGGTTGGAGTGTTGACCCATATAACAAAAGGTTGCAGGTTCATTTCCCAGTCAGGGCACATATCTAGGTGGCGGTTCCATCCCCTGTCGGGTGCGAATGGGAAGCAATCAATGGATGTTTCTCTCTCCCCCCCCCCCCCACTTCCTCTCTCTAAAATCAATAAACAGGCTCTGGCTGGTGTGGCTCGGTTGTGCACCAGGAGGTTGCCGATTAGATTCTGGTCAGGGCACATGCCCAGGTTTTGGGCTCGATCCTCGGTAGGGGGTGTGCAGAAGGCAGCTGATCAGTATTGCTCTCTCACAATGATGTTTCTCTCTCTCCCTCTCCCTTCCTCTCTCTCTAAAAATCAATAAACTATTCTTTCCATAAATAAGAAAATAAATAAACATATCCTCAGGTAAGGATAAAAAATTAGTCGCTTTTTTTGCCTTAATTCAAACAATTCTAAAATGAAAATTATTCCTAAGAAAATATATCCTATAAAAAATTAACATTGACTATCCTTATGTAGAGTACCTCAAACCTAATAATTTCTAATAACTGTTCATCCTTCTTACCTATATTACCCAAAAGAAAAAGAAAAATCTTTGCTATGTCCTTTTGGTACAATGGAAAAGTTACTGACTGACACGATCAAATGCCAGGAACTCAGCCAAAAATTTCCTGCTTTTGCTATCAACTTAATGAAAGGTAACGCCTCTACCCTCAAGAAGCCTATAATCAAATTAGGGAGGCAGTAACTAGTACACAAAATGCCTGCTAACAGCACTTTGAGAGTTAAGAATAAGGAGAAGTGTTACCGGGAGCAGTATAAGAAAATCAGACAGGAAGAAGACAAGAAATAGGCATTGGGGGTGGAGCCATTTGGCAAGTGGGAACTGATTTTTTAAATGTTAATTCTTTTAGGGAGGTAGGATTATAGTGTCTGTTTTAGCCAAGAGGTACAAATATGAGACCTTGTAATTCTGCCCCTGTGTTTAAAGAAGCCTCACACCTCTGCCTTTAGTGAAATAAAACCAACAATGCCAAAGTTGGCATGACAGAGCTGTGGCAAAGCCTTCATCAGGAAGTTACTGTATATTAGAGTAATGAGATCAAATCATCACTAGAGAAAAGCTTCCAATGAGAGAAAGAAATTCAAGTAACCTAAAATATGAAAAATTAGATCTGTCTTTGGTTAATAATTAAGAAGTAATTTTTAGCCCTAGCCAGCTGCTTAGTGGTTAGACTTGAGCGTCTGCCTGCAGACTGAAAGGTCATGGGTTTGATTCTGGTCAAGGGCACATACCTCAGTTGCAGGCTTGATGTGTCTCTTTCACATCGGTATTTCTCTGTTTCTACCCCTTCCTTCCACTCTCTCTAAAAATCAATGGGAAAAAATATCCTCGGGTGAGGATTAATCCCCCCCCCCCAAAAAAGTAATTTTTATCAGTTATTTACGCTTTTATTTTAAGTTAATGGACAGATTTTTAAAATTTTCAAACACTATAAAAGGTTATACAGTGAAAACTAAGTTCCCCTCCTGCAAAAAAGAAAAGTTTCTTTTAGTTTAAAAGCTGGAATGTGTTTTTAAATCAGATGGAGGAATAAATTATATATTAAAAGAACTAGGAGGCTCTTTAGGCTTTAAGTGGGAAGAATAAGACAATGACACAGTAGCTCTGAAGTAAGACTTCTGGCAGTCTGCAGGTTTTGGTCAGAGAAGGAAGCGACTCTAAAGACTTCTGGATTTTTTTGTCATATTAGATCTTTCCCACTCCCACTCACTTTTTCCCTTAGTATTTTTCTTCTCCCTCCCACCTGCCTTTCTCTTTTCTCCTTGTTCCTCTCCCTCCTTCCCTCTCTCCCTCCTTTCCTTTCTTCATTTTTAAAATCTTAATCTATCTGAAATACATTTTAATGAAAGGAGTGAGATAAAGATTTAATTTCTCTACATGGCTATCCTTTTGTTTCAACACTATTTAATTAATAGTTCATTGTTTTGCCACTGATTTAAAATGTCCCTATTAACATGTACTAAATTCCCTATGATTGTGTTTTCTAGGTGAGCTTTCTATTCTCTTCCATTGATCTGTCTGGTCATATTCAGCATTACACACTGTTTTAATTACTATACCGTTGTAAGTTTAATATCTGGAAGGACATATTTGTTACTTGTTTCTTGTTAATGTTCTTTTTTTTTTTTTAATAAACTTAGTCTTTTGTTTGTTTGTTTGTCTTTATTGTTTAAAGTATTACATGTCTCCTTTTTCCCCCGATTGACAACCCCCCCCTCGCCGCAACTCCCACCCCCGAGGGCAAGCCCCCACCAACCTAGTGTCTGTGTCCATTGGTTATGCTAATATGCATGCATACAAGTCCTTTGGTTGATCTCTAACCTCCCCCCTTTCCTGCCTTCTCTCTGAGGTTGGACGGTCTGTTCAGTGCTACCTTGTCTCTGGATCTATTTTTGTTCAGTTTATGTTGATCATTATATCTCACATATGAGTGAGATCATGTAATATTTATCTTTGTCCAACTGGCTTATTTCGCTTAGCATAATGTTCTCCATGTCCATCCATGCTGTTGCAAAAAGCAAAAGTTCCTTCTTTTTTATAGCAGCATAGTATGCCATTGTGTAGATGTACCACAATTTTCTAATCCACTCATCTGCTGATGGGCACTTAGGCTGTTTCCAAATCTTAGCTATTGTAAATTGTGCCGCTATGAACATAGGACCGCATATACCCTTCTGATTGGTGTTTCTGGTTTCTTGGGATATAGTCCTAGAAGTAGGATTGCTGGGTCAAATGGGAGTTCCATTTTTAACTTTTTGAGGAAACTCCATACTGTTTTCCACAGTGGTGGCACCAGTCTTTGTTACTCTTCTTTTAAGAATTTTCCTGGTGATTCTCATACTTCCATATGAACTTTAGAATCAGTTTATCGCATTTTTTAAAAATCCTATAGTTACACTTATTTGGAATGCATTAAATTTACATTTTTTTACAATTTTACATTGCATTAATTTATGGAGTATTACATCTTTATGACATTAATTTTTTTCAATTCAAAATTAGGGTGTGCCTTTCCATTTTTTTAAGACCAGTGGCCCAGTGCACGAAATTTGTGCATGGGGCAGGTGTGTCCCTCAGCCCGGCCTGCACCCTCTCCAATCTGGGACCCCTTGGGGGATGTCTGACTGCTGATTTAGGCCTGATCCCAGAGGACATCGGGCAGTCGGACATCCCTATTGCAATCCAGGACCACTGGCTCCTAACCGCTCACCTGCCTGCCTGCCTGATCACCCCTAACCACTCTGCCTGCCAGCCTGCTCGTCCCCAACTGCCAGCCTGCTCTCCCCCATTGGCCCCCCGCCGGCCTGCTTGGCCCCAACTGCCCCCCTGCCAGCCTGCTCGCCCCCAACTGCCCCCCCGTCGGCCTGATTGCCCCCAACTGGTCCCCCCGCCAGCCTGATTGCCCCCAACTGGTCCCCCCTGCTGGCCTGCTCTCCACCTACTGCCCCCCCCCCCCGCTGACCTGCTTGGCCCCAACTGACACCCCCCTGTTGGCCTTCTCACCCCCACTGCCCCCCCCCCCGCCAGCCTGATTGTCCCCAACTGCCCCCCCTGCTGTCCTGCTCACCCCAACTACCCCCCCTGCCAGCCTGCTCACCCCCAACTGACCCCCCCTGCTGGCCTGATCACCCCCAACTGTCCTCCCCTCCTGGCATGATCGCCCCTAACCACCTCTGCCTCGACCCTGCCACTGTGACTTTGTCTGGGCGGCAGCTACGGAGCCAGCTGGGGCGCTGGCTTGGCTCCATGGCTCCGGCCAGCGTTGCCATCTTTGTTGCGTCAGTTTGCATATTCCCTCCTTATTGGCTGTGGGCGCCTCCATCTTTATCGCGAAGTGGCGGTTAATTTGCATATTACTCTTTTATTAGATAGACTATTTTTGTGTCCCTCAGTAGCATTTAAAGTTTTTCTAATAGAGCTTACAACTTATATATGTTTATTCCTAAGTATTTAACTTTTTGTTGCTTTTGCAGATGAAATGTTTTCATTCTGCTACATTTTCTGATCTTTGTTAATATACAAGGCATATATTTATTTTTGTATATTAATTTTGAGCCCATCAATTTGATTTGTTTATTATTTACAGTAGGTTTTCATTTTATTCTTTTGGGTTTTCTAGATATATAATCCTATCACTTGCAAATAATGATAATTTACTTTCCCTTTTCTAATTTTTATATTTCTTATTTCTTTCTCTTATAGTTATATTGCCTCCTGAATAATGTGTTCTCTGTACTACTTCTGACTTTAAAGGGAATGCTTCTAGTGTTTGTGTTTCCAGTAAGCATGAATCATGACTTACTTTACACATAGCACCTTTATTCTCCTGGCTCAATATTTCTTGACTCCTTTTCTCCCTAAATACAAAATGTTTCTTTTAATCCATTGTTAAAAACTTACATTCCTCTTCCATCACCTAATACTTGTATTTAACTCTACACCAGCCAATGACCATAAAACTCAGGATAGACAAGAATGAGCAAACTAAGGGAGACTGAACTGCTAATGGTTGAAAGGATTAAAAGCTATATTTTACCTGTGAATCACTTTCATGAGACTGAATGAAATCAGAGTTGCCATTCATTTGAGCAGTTGGATATTTATAGAAGTGCTTAAGACTTAGTTTTTCTGTCTTTTTACAAACAAGTTGTTTTTCATTTCGTTAAGAAAAAAGACACAGTAATTTTTTTAAAGTTGCAATAGAAACAAGGATGAACTTTAATCTTTGGAGGAAAGGATAAGAAAGATGATGGCAGAGCACCAAGAATAAGATGGTTGTTTTATTGTTGCTTTATTCCTTATCATGGGAAGGAGGCAGCAGCGGACAGAGGGACAAGCTTGAGCTTCACAGTCTGACCATCATTCCAAATCCTGGGCTGTGTAACTTTTTAGGGAACTTAACATCTGCCTTATTGCTTTTCTCTTAGTCTCATCACACAATGAGAAACTGCTGTTTTTTGGAACAAGTTTTGCTGCACAGTGTTTATGGCAAAGGTGTTTTCTTCTCTCAGTGGTAGAAGTGGACTAGTCACACTTGATATATTTTAGAGATTTTCTTGGGGTGATATGGATGGCTTTTCTCTGCAGTTGGTACATCTAGGAAAATTATACCCAGCTTCTGCCAATGATAATTACCATGTCATTGTTAGTCCCATTTTCCTCTGTCACAGTTGCCTCCACAGGGGTCCTCTTAAGGTAAAGAAAGTTTTCTTCACACCTCCTTTAATCAGCTTGCCTGATGTAGCCTTGTGGTGATCATAACACTTGATTGGGTCAACTCTTTTGATTTTATTGGCTCTTCTGACGAGAGACTTCAAACAAGTGTCCAAGTGGAGCACAGAGAGGTGCATGAGCGCATGGTGAAGTCACTGTGCCTAGATGAGAATGGGGTATTGCGAGGGTATGAAGTGGAAAGGGAGACTGGAGAGATGTTTGTGCCACAGAGTAAAGAACTTTAAGTGCTAAACTAAGAAGCTAGGAAATTTTCTCTGCAGTGATATGATCCAGCTTTTTAGGGATGTAATTTTAGGGATGTAATTCTAGTCAATGTATCCTATATAATAAAAGCATAGTATGCAAATTGTTCCTTCGAGTGGGAGTTCGACCAGGGGGCGGGGCCGGCCGGGAGAAGGAAGGGAATACCCAGCCGGCAGCCGCTAGGGACCCTACTAGTGCACAAATTTCATGCACTAGGCTTCTAGTTAGATTATAAAGACTAGACAAGTGATACTTCAACTTTATTGCATGTAAGAATTGCTTTTCAAAATGAGCATTCCCAGGCCTCTAGAGTGATTCTAATTAAATAGGTTGGAGATGAGGCCTAAGAAACAACATTTTTTTTTTTTTTATCGTTTAAAGTATTACATGTCTCCTTTTTCCCCAATTGACCCGCCCCTGCCATTCCCGCCCCCCAGGACAAGCCCCCACTGCCCCAGGGTCTGTGTCCATTGGTTATGCTAATGTGCATGCATACAAGTCCTTTGGTTGATCCCCTCTCTCCTGCCTTCTCTCTGAGGTTGGAAATTCTGTTCAGTGTTTGTCTCTGGATCTATTTTTGTTCATCAGTTTATGTTGATCATTATATCTCACATACTAGTATGAGTGAGATCATGTGATATTTATCTTTGTCCGACTGGCTTATTTTGCTTAGCATAATACTCTCCAGGTCCATCCATGCTGTTGCAAATGGTAAAATTTCTTTCTTTTTTATAGCAGTGTAGTATTCCATTGTGTAGATGTACCACAGTTTTTTAATCCACTCATCTGCTGATGGGCACTTAGGCTGTTTCCAAATCTTAGCTATTATAAATTATGCTGCTATGAATATAGGGGTGCATATGTCCTTTCTGATTTGTGTTTCTGGTTTCTTGGGCTATATTCCCAGAAGTGGAATTACTGGGTCAAATGGGAGTTCCATTTTTAACTTTTTGAAGAAACTCCATACTGTCTTCCACAGTGGCTGCACCAGTCTGCATTTCCACCAGCAGTGCACGAGGGTTCCTTTTTCTCCACATCCTCTCCAGCACTTGTCGTTTGTTGATTTGTTGATGATAGCCATTCTGACAGGTGTGAGATGGTAGAAACATTTTTAACAAGGTCATCAAACTACACTTGGCAAAACAATGGGCTAGAGATTGAAGGAGAGAAATTAGTTGGAAAATCATTATATCAACAATATAAAAGAGAAATTAAGAGATCTGGCTTAACAGCAAGTGCCAATAGTAGGGGAAAAAATCATTGTTTTCTAGTGATTTTCTTAGGAGTCAGGCAGATTTGGTTTCAGAGACCACTGTAGACTGAGTAGTCCTAAGAATCTGAGGAGGTGCCACAAGCCAGGACCTGCGGGTCTGAAGAGTTAAGGGGAAGAGCACTTGTGTGGGCATCTCAGGCAGAAGAGACTCTATAGTGCATTGGAGAAAGAGAAAGGAGTCCATTGTGGCTAGAGCATTGTGACTGAGGGGGTCTTGTAAACTGTGCAAAGAACTCAAAATTGTTTTAAGTGCAAAGGAAAACAGGGATTGACATCTATTTTCCAATTTTAAGAAACGACTTCCTGCTGTGAGGAGAATGGATTAGAAGAGGAAGCAAAAATAGAAGTAAGGAAAACCATCAGGAGGTTGACAGAAAGATGATAAAGAAATAATAATAACTAATAGATAATGCACTGAGCACTGTTCTAAACACTTTACATGAACAATTCATATAAGTTTGCTATCCAGTTAGCACCCTCTTTCATTCTCAGAAGTACCACAGTTTGGATGGTAAATTACAGGAAACTGTGAATCAGCCAATTAACATTTTCACAATCTTCCTCCTCTTCCCATCAATTCCAAGTCGTTCTATGAAAGGCAGTAGCTAAGACAACTCCTATAAGTCAGTGTTATGTTAAAGTAGGAAACACTGGAGTCTTATCCTAAACTTGCTGAGCTCTTCTGTTTTGTTCCCCTCTGTCTTGGAGCTGTCTCTTCATTCTGTTTGTCTCTTTTTCTGAGTGTCTTTTTTTCTTTCACTCTCTATGTCAGCCGTGGGCAAACTACGGCCCACGGGCCCATTTGAAATGAATAAAACTAAAAAAAAAAAAAAAACCGTACCCTTTTATGTAATGATGTTTACTTTGAATTTATATTAGTTCACACAAACACTCCATCCATGCTTTTGTTCCGGCCCTCCGGTCCAGTTTAAGAACCCATTGTGGCCCTCAAGTCAAAAAGTTTGCCCACCCCTGCTCTATGTCCTTCTCTCTCTCCCTCTGTTTGTGTGTGTTCTGTGTTTCCTTCCTTTTTCTCATCTTTGCCTTCCCTGTTGCCTCTCTCTACTCTCTTCCCTTCCCCTAATCTCCCTCATTGCTCCCTCCTCCCTCAACAGGCCAGTGAGGTAGTGGCATGCACAGTGCATCTGTTCTGTTTAATATACACTGAGTGGCCAGATTATTATGACCACCCCCATCAGTACTTCATTGGGCCTCCTTTTGCCTTCAGTACTGCGGCGATTCTTCTTGGCATTGACTCCACAAGATGTTGAAAGGTGATGCGAGGAATGTGACATCAGGCCTGATGAATAGCACTGTCCAGTTCTGTGAGATTTGATGGTTGTGGAACCAGCTGCCTGATGGCTCTTTTAACTTTGTCCCACAAATGCTCAATTGGATTGAGATCTGGTGATTATGGGAGCCACCTAAGCAAGGTAAAGTCTCCCTCGTGTTCTTGAAACCACTCCTACACAATATGAGCACCGTGGCATGGTGCATTGTCTTGTTGGAAGAAGCCATCTCCATTGGGATACGCCATCAACATGACAGGATGAACTTGATCAGCAATGATACTTAGGTATGTTGTGCTATTCAGACGTTGTTCCACACGAATTAAAGGGCCCAAATCATGCCAGAAAAACATGCCCCAAACCATAACACTGCCCCCACCAGCTTGAAGGGTTGTACTCATGTATGTGAGGTGCATGCTTTCATGCTGTTTCTGCCAAATTCTCACTCTGCCATCTGCATGATGCAACTGGAAACGTGATTCATCGGACCACATGACTTTTTTCCAATGCTCGATTGTCCAATCCTTGTGTTCCTGTGTGAATTGGAGACGTTTTATCTTGGTAACTGCAGACAGCAAAGGTGTTCGAACAGGCCTTAGGCTTCCATATCCCATACGATGCAGTGTACAGCTAATTTGCCTACAAACGTCAGGTGGTCATAATAATCTGGCCACTCAGTGTATAAAAACAGACGTGAACCATTTCCATTTAAAACTAATTAAGATTCCAAGAGCCAGTGTATCATTCCAAAATGCTTCTAGATGGTTATTACAAAATATTTTAAATCCTTTATTCCAGTCCCTGCATTCACATCTCTAGAGGAAATCTCTAGATGAATAGTACCCCATTCATCTAACTGGTTTCTTCCAAACCCCACGCCTTCCCTTCCCACTCTACCACCATCTCCATGAATGCCTTTTCTACCTCAGATCTGTCCCCAACTCCTGCCCTGGACTGAAGTTATACCAGATCACATCTGTTCTTTAACATAAGAGGACTTACATAACTTTCCATGGTGAGCCAAGTCTCTTTTTCTTCCATAATGTTTATCTTCATTTACTTACTCTTTTTAATCTTTCCTAAGGCTTGACACTTTACAACTATTGATTTTGCTCTGAAGTTTATTGTTTTGGCTCTGAAGCTTATTTTAAAGATGCTCTTGCTTTTACATATGAGAGTGCTTCTTTTGTCTGTCTGGTAGCAAATAAGAGGCCACCAAGGACAGATTTCCCCTGAGCCATGGCATCCCACAGTCGAGGAGTGTTCCTTTGTGCTTGTCCTGTGCACAAATCACAGGGAGCTTTTTTTTTTTTTTAAAGAAATAAACAACAAAGATATATTCAAGGGTCTTAGAGTTTGTAAACACAATTAGGCAAAAACCCAGAAGTGTGCTGAAGAAGAAAGGAAAGTTATAAGTTCTTATAGAGACTAATCAGTTCTGTATTCTTAGTTGGTCCAAGACACTTATCAGTTGGATGTCAGGCGGTCTGGGTGATGGATGCTAGGTAGTCGGGTCATGTAAGACCTGGCTGACCCAGAAGGTGGTATTTATAAATAGTCCTCCAGGCCCCCTCCTTAAAGCTTGTCTACTTAATCCTCTCCTCTCTCAAGACTGGAAGTGACTTGCCGTTTGAGTCTTAAAACTCAGGCTCTTTTTCTCTGAAAAATCTGGTTGGCAAAAAACTATCAAACAAAAATATTTTCAGCCAGATGATGACCAGCCATCAAAGCTTACCTTTCATTTCCAACATTTTTAGCCAAATATGCTCCCTCTTTAGAGGACCAGCTTTTCTTATTATTATTCTAAGACACCTACCTCAATAATTTTTTTCTTTTTACTAGTAGGCTATCATGGATTTCTATTTTTATGATTTATAAGGCTGTTCCCAAATGGCTGCATCTCCACTATGAACTCAGAGCCTTCCTTTTCACCCTTAAAACTACAGAATGTGGAGGGGCTCTAAGTGTCTTCTAGTCCATCATCGTTGGATGGAGCTCTGTTTTTATTTCTTTAATTTTGAATTATTTATTAAGGCTTTTCTTTGCTGATCTGGGCCAGTGACAATCATACTTTTCTGGAAGCTGCTAGGTCTGATCCAGTTGTTGCTTTGTGAGGGGAGCTCCTTCTCCAAGGCTTTTATTGCTGTAGTCTTGCCCCCACTTGAATATGAGCCTGGAACTTTAGAAGTAATTTTATTTTTATTATTTAAGAAAGGCTGGCCATAACCAGTTTGGCTCAGTGGATAGAGCATCGGCCTGCGGACTGAGGGGTCCCGGGTTCGATTCTGATCAAGGGCATGTACCTTGGTTGCAGGCACATCCCCAGTTAGGGGTGTGTAGGAGGCAGCTGATTGATGTTTCTCTCTCATCAATGTTTCTAACTCTCTAGCCCTTTCCCTTCCTGTCTGTAAAAAATCAATAAAATATATTTTTAAAAAAAGAAAGTCTGGTGTCCACTGTGGCTGGATTGGTACATAAGAGACTCTCTGTAGAGAAAGAATGAAAAGCATGCACAGAGGAGGTTGAATATTAGTGTGTCTTCTGAAAACCTTAGGCTTAAATGTCTAAGGCCCTTCAGTTTATTTTTTAAATATATTTTTATTGATTTCAGAGAGGGAGGAAGTAAGAGGGAGAGAGAGAGAGAGAGAGAGAGAGAGAGAGAGAGAGAAACATCAATGATGAAAGAATCATTGATCAGCTGCATTTTGAGCCCGCAACCTGGGCATGTGCCCAGGACCCTTCAGTCTGCAGGCCAACGCTCTATCCACTGAGCCAAACCAGCTAAGGCTAAGGCCATTCTGTTTAGATCTGAGCTCAGAATGGACTTGCTAGAGCAATAGTATCTATTGTTTTATTTCTCCAGTTGGGGAAGCTTTCTCTTAACCCCAAAAGAGACCCCCAAATGGGTAAACATATTTGTAGTAATTAGAATTGTAAGACATGACCTAAACAAGTATGTATACTTTTGACTTGCTTTTTAATTTAGTTGTTTAAAAAAGTGGAGTTTAGAAATATGAAGCAAAGAGAAAACCACCTAAATATAGAAGCACAGCAGTACCTGGCGATGTAATGAGCACAGAAGGAGAGTTTGTTAGGAATGTGCTACACTCCAGGCGGAGAGTAGCACAGCCAACACAACCTCAAAGCAGTGGGTTTTTGTGTTGGGGGGCGGGGGGGGGGGGGGCGTGTTCACAAGCAGGTGGAGGGCACAAGAAGCTAGTATACCCATCACATTCAAGGCACTCTGCTGGATAACCTTTAGTTATCTTTAGTAACTTTTCTTATATAGCAGCAAAATGTAGAAATAACCTTTCCAATGAGTTAAATGTAGTACCATTACATATATAGTGATTCTAAAAAATCGTGTTAGAACTAGCCACATTTAGAGTGTTGGCCTGTGAACTGAAGGGTTCTATTTTGGTCAAGGACACGTAACTTGGTTGCAGGCTTGATCCACAGGCCCAATTGGGGAGGGAAGGGTGAAGGGGTAGGAGGCAATGAATGTGTACCTGTCTCATATCGATGCTTCTCTCTCTGTGTCTCTATCCCTCCCTTCTACTCTCTCTAAAAAAAATCAATGGAAAAAAATATCCTCTGGTGAGGATTAACCAAAACAAAAACAAACAAAAAACTGTTGTTCAGGGTTCTCAACTGCAAGCTACCCAAACGGTGGGAAAGCCTCAAAGGCTCTCTGGGCTTTGAAAACTGACTGGCAGTGGAGGACCAGGACCCACAGCAGTGGTCACACAGCAGGAATGGCCAGATTAGCACTACCTGCTGCCCCTCCTGAAGAACTGCTGGCCTTTCCTCAGGTCCTGGGTGACTACAGTTTCGGAGCCCCAGAATGAAGTACCCAGGTGTCTGAGCCTAGTTACGTCCTTGCCTCTAGCTGCAGCAGGACCAGGAAAAAAGGTTCTGGATCTTCTAGTTGCTATAGTGCAAAGCAGTCACTGCCTCCCATTGGGGAAGGGAGGCTGCAATGTGCTGTTGGGAAGAGGATTTGGTTGCTAGACAGCAAAAGAAAAAAAAAAAGACATAAGTATATCAACTATCTGAATTGAAGCTCAGTTTCTTTACAAATATTAACCATCTTTCCCATACTTAGCCATATTAACTATCTTCTCATACTTAGCTTCCATGCATGGATAATATTAATTTTCTTTTCCTTTAATGATTTGTCCATAGTTTTTAAAAACTAAACAACAACAAAAACCTTTGTTTTCATTTGAGCTGTTTGGTTCTGCTGTCAAAATGTATATTTTTCTAGATTTCTTTTTTTGTTCTCTGAGTGTCCTTTTTAAAAATATACATATTTTTTGCCGAGGCTGGTTTGGCTCAGTGGATAGAGCGTCAGCCTGCGGACTGAAAGGTCCCAGGTTCGATTTCGGTCAGGGGCATGTGCCTGGGTTGCGGGCGCATCCCCAGTGGGAGATGTGCAGGAGGCGGCTGATTGATGTTTCTCTCTCATCGATGTTTCTAGCTCTCTATCTCTCTCCCTTCCTCTCTGTAAAAAATCAATAAAATATATAAAAAAAATATATATATATACATATTTTTTATTTATCTCAGAGAGGAAGGGAAGACAGGGAGACAGAAACTTCAGTGATGAGAGACAATCATTCATCAGCTGCTTTCTGATGCCCCCCACTGGGGATTGAACCCACAACCCGGGCACATGCCCTGACCAGGAATCGAACCATGACCTCCTGGTTCATAGGTCGATGCTCAACCACTGAGCCACGCTGGCAGAGCAACACTGTTCATTTTTTACCTCTTTCTAGATGTGTGCAATCTTTGGGTTCTTATGTTGTAGATGAAAATAACTCCTCTGGGTTTCGTGCTTCTTCCTTTACATGTCTTATGGACTCGCCTACACAAATCTATTTACTTGGATGGCACTTAGCAGTTAGGCCAAGTACAAAGGAGCAGTCACTTTTAGTGCCTTATTTTTCCTCAATATATTTGATCAGAAATTGGATGAACCTCCGGGATGCTGAGACAGGGAAGATACTCTGGCAAGGAACAGAAGACCTGTCAGTCCCTGGAGTGGAGCATGAAGGTACTTTCCGACCCTTTGTCTGCAAAGCTCTTGATGACTGGGGAGCAGGACCTAAGCATTAGGGAGTTAAGTCAATGCAGACTAATAGGAGGGTGAGCCCTGGAGGCACAGCACATTCATCTACATGTTACTGAGATTTCTAGTTTCTTAAGTTTCTGTCTCCTACTTCCCAGAACCCACTTTGTGTTGAAATTTTAGCTTTAGAATATACCCAAGGATATAAACTAAGACTCAACTTTTTTTCCCCAAATAAAATTTGCATTTTCATTTCCCTTAAATAAAAAGAAAAATTGGTTCTAAGGGGTTAAAACCAATAGGACAGAGTAGAGAGAAGGTGCCCTTTCAGCCCCTTTCCTGATGACAGTAGCTAGGTAAGGCCTTTAAATGCACTAAATCTGATGTGCCTTGATAATCTTTCAGTCAAATACACTTTACCAATTGGGGACCTCTTTAACTAAAAAGTATAATTCTGTTGCTAAGGCATTCTTTGAAATTTAACATAGAAAATGGGCTCTCTAAATCAGTTTCCAGAAACTTGAAGCACCATAGTAATGCGCTTTAATTTAGAATGGCTTCAATATTTCCTTTTCTTTACCAGCCCGTGTTCCGAAGAAAATTCTCAAGTGCAAGGCAGTGTCTCGAGAATTGAACTTCTCTTCAGCAGAACAAATGGAAAAATTCCGCCTGGAACAAAAAGTTTACTTCAAAGGGCAATGCCTAGAAGGTATTCTGCTGCTCCGTGCCTGAAATCCAGGCTTAGGGTGACAGGGACAAAAGGCAAGACGCAATGAGCTATAAAACACTGCTTTAATAACATTCACTTTGCAACTCAGTTTGTGACAGGATTCCTACACCCTGCAAGATTGGGGACCCCCAGTGAGAATAAACAGAAACAAAGCTGGCACTATAAGGGGCTTTGAGCTCAACAAAAGGTTTCTGACTGTTTGGGCCAGGCATCGGTGCCTGCTTTGTCACTGAGGTGGTATTGTAACACGGTCACAAGAAAGCTGCTGATTAGGGCCTGGTACAGTGCTCTCCATACAGTCTCACAGATTTGACTGGCAGGGCCACTCTGCATTGAGTTTTCACCATGAAGTATAAGAGTGCACATATGTGTTCCTAGAGCTAACATTCCAAGTGAAAAGGCCTATTCTATACTTCTGTTCTATACTTTTATTTACATCCAGCCTTACTTCTAAGACAACTTTGTTTATACTATATTCACCCACTGGTCCTAGTTCTTTAGACTCCAGAGCATAGGGACTAAGCCTCTGGTGTAGTTCAGAGGACAGCCGAAGGGAGTCCTTTTTATGCCTCTGTCCTGGGAGGTTTCATTGGTGATTCTCAAAGTAAAAAAGAGGCTCACTTTAAAGGAAAGGGACAAGGAGCCCTGAGACTCTATCTGGGATGTCCACTGATCCATTTTCCTTCTTCCCACAGAATGGTCCTTCGAGTTTGGCTTTGTGATCCCGAACTCCACAAACACCTGGCAGTCCCTGATAGAGGCAGCACCTGAGTCCCAGATGATGACCGCCAGCGTGCTAACGTGAGTGAGCAGGCCACAGGAATTGTGGATGTATCTAGAAGCAGGCATTCCAGGCAGGTGGGACTCATGGTCCTGTTCAGTGGGCAGGCAACCTACTTTAAAAAGAGGCTAAAAGAGTATCCAGGGGTATCTCACTTTACAGGTCCTGACTTTTGTCATGTGAAAAAGGCAGCATGATGGATTGGAAAGGATAGAAAACTTTAGATTAGACCTTTAGACTAAATTCCTGATTAAACTTGACTAAATATGTAATCTTGGACAATCTATTTTACCTCTCTGGTCCTTATTCTTCTCTCTAAATATAGAATTAATAATTCTCTCTCACAGAGGTGTAGTGAGAATAAAGTGAGATGACATAGAAGGAAGCTGGCATGTAATCTATATTATATTAAATCCATGCTAATTTCTTCCCTTTCCTGACTGCCAAACTTTTGGTACTCTGTACTTCGTTTGAATAGCCTTTAACAGAATCTGGTAAAGTCCTAATTCTGTTTTAGAGGATAATGTTTGGTTATAGTTTTTCATTATACCTTACCGTTTTTAATAGCTGTGCGTCCTACTCAAATAATAATTACTTTGTCCTTTGTCCAAAAACACTGTGAATAACTACCCACCTACCATTTTATCTTAGGAAAAGATATTTGTCTTTCAAAGGTTTTAGTAAAGTCCCTAGTAATGAGTTATTCACACAGGTAATTGTGTAATGTTGGATCATCTCTCTAAACAGGCCCTAAAGCCATGTTGAATTTGTAAATAGAAGTTATATATAAGTCTTTAGTAGTTTTTTAATTACAACAGTAGGTATTTTTATATTCTATAAACCAGTCAGATCTTGAATTATTTACCTATCTTATAATTAATTATCAGCAAAAATGTATCTTCTGGCTATTAATTACCCTGGGAAAATACAGCGTAGTATGCAGAAGGGCATTTTTTAAATTTTATTAACCATAATCTGACTTCTTGGCCAGGCCTGATTTCTTTTAGGTACTAGAACCAGTAAGTCTTTGACAATATATTTAGGTTATTGAAGTCATATGTTACTTTTTAGACCCCTAAAACAGTACCTCTGTTGCCCTTAACTCGGTTCCCAACACAGATCTATCATTTGGGGTTCTTTCGTTGCCAGCCATAGAAACTGACCCTGGCTAACATGACAGAAAGGGCTGAGCTCCTGGCAGCTTGAAGGATGAAGGTGGCAAAAATCTGTGGGTGTTTTCCTCAAGGAGCAGCCATAGGGAAGGATCCTGCTCAGGGGAGAGAACCTGATTGGCCCAAATTACGTCCTTTGTCCACCCTTTTGCCAGGAGAGGGAGGAGCCACTTGATGGACCCTTGGACTGGAGATGGGTGGTTCCCCAAAAGAAGAGCAGAGTGCTATTACCTGAAGTGAGGAGAACAGATGAAGGACAGACCAACCCACAGCAGTGTTGTAGGGAAAGACACCACCTCTGTGTATCAGAAAATCAGTATATTTATAAGCACCCCTCTGTGCAGAGCATTCTACTAAGGGCCTGAAGTGTACCAAGGATTAAGACATGCTCTCTCTTCTGATTTCTGAACTTGAGGAAGACAAACCTAGTCACATAAGTTTAATGTCATATTAGACTTCTACCCCATGTAGACACAGATTTGAATGTCCCCAAGCCAAGGTGCTAGGTGGGTATATGTCCAGGGCCCAGCAAACCCAGATTGAAATCACTTTCTGGAAATGAAATCTGTTGCCTAACACATCGCTCTTTTGCCGTCTCTTCTTACTCACAGTGGGAATGTTATCATAGAGACAAAGTTTTTTGACGACGATCTTCTCGTAAGCACATCCAGAGTGAGACTTTTCTACGTTTGAGAGAAGAATGTATTGCATTTTAAGAATTTGGGTTTTGCGGGGAACAGAGGAAACTGTTTACTTTTTTCCTCCACACATTTGATTTTTGACACTTCCGCCCCTAATTCCCTCTACAACAAAACCCACCTGCGGCCACAAGGGGACCAGCTCTGCACTCAAGCTGCCATCTTCCACTGACCAGGCTAACTCCCCACCTCAGACCAGGGCAGAGGGCATGCCTCAACTCTTTCCCAGGGTAAACATGGGACAAACACACACCAGGAGCCAGTGCAGGAGCCAGTGCTGTTCCTGTCATCCTCCCTGCCTCCTCCTTGGGTCCTACAGGGCACGCATCTTCTTTGGCCCCTGGCTTTGGAAAAATTCATGTTCTTGACCCATATTTAGTCTTTTCCTACCTTTTCTATTTCATACATTCTCATACATTTAACTTGTAAAATAGACTGTGATATTATTATGTAATGAATTGAAATATGAATTAAAATATTCCTACAGTCTTTAACATGGCACTGCTTTCATCTCTCCTTTTTCTGGAACACAAACTTGGCTCCATGATGAGAAAAATGACATTTATCAGACCATAGGATCGCAATTCTGTTTTAGTCCAGAGACCAGATGATAGATCTTATGGTTCCTGAGTGCTTCAGTTCCTGATTTCCAATAATATAAAACGTACCTGAGCAAGACCAATGACCTTAATACTTGTCTTTTAGACATTATATTTAGTGGTTCTCTTTCACAGCATACATGCACCCTGTCTTTGTTGGTTTGTTGTTTTTAACTTTTTCTATTTCTTTATAATGTTCATTTGTTGAAGAGGTTTCCAGAAAGGGTAGATGTTCTAAGTTGGTAGGGTAGGGACTCATTCCTAAATGAGAGAATAAGTTACAGAGTGAAGATCCTCCTGAAGTTGACTGGAGAACACTGGGGAAGCACCTGGGATGCTGGGAGCCGTAAAAATTTGTCAGAGAAGTTCACGTGGGAGAGAAGTGATTATACATCTACAGTACTTTCCAGTCTGATGTGAGAGAGAACATTTAAAGGGGTTCCTTTTTAGGAACTTACCTCTGAGCTACCAGTAGCCTCCACTGTCCTTTATAAAATACCAACAATTAGTCCCTGGCCAGGTAGCTCATCATCCCAATATGCCAAGGTTGCAGGTTCAATCCCCGGTCAGGGCACATACAAGAATCAACGAATGAATGCATAAGTAAGTGGAACAACAAATCAATGTTTCTTTCTTGCTCACTCCCTCCCTTCCTCTCTCTCTAAGAAAATTAAAACAATCAATAAATATACCAACAATTAAAAGTTTTCCGGTTCCCACAGTAGTAAGGCCCGGGGCAAGGAGAGTACACTCAGAGACCTGCCCTCTGCCGTAGCCCCTGCTCCCAGTCCCTGCTCTGTTGCTGAAGGGGCTGTTTGCATTGGTGGAGGGGAGGAGCTGTACATTTTTAGTATATTATTGCCATCATTCAGGGACAGTTCTGTCCCTCACAGTAGATCTGTTGTCTTTAAAAGCTAATTTTTAATTATCAAAGGGAAGCCTGCCCCTTCCAGCCTGGTATAGGATGGAGAGGAGAAATGAGGATGCAGGACAAAAAGATGACATCCTTGTTCTCCACCCCCAGCCATGGGTGGGAGGGGTGGGTAGAAATATCTGCCCAGGTGTGGGGGAAAGATGAGAACTTCAGAAAGTTAGTGGGGAAGGATGAGCTGTCCCACAACATAGTGGTCCAGGCCTATTGACTTTTCTTCCTAAACATGTCCCCCATTGTCGTCTTTACCCCTTCCCTGCTCCGCAGTTCCTATAACCATCGGGCTGGTCCAGTTGATGGCATTGCCTCCCCTTCTGATTTATCCTTCACAACCAGAGAGAGCCCCAAGATGTGCATCTGACAGTCAATCCCCTTTGTATTACCAAGTTTATTTTTAGGACTTCTGGCTTAGTGACCTGGTTGTTGTTTTGTGGCTTTCAAAGTGCCCTGTTAAAATGGTCCTCAAAGTGAAGACATCATCTGGCTTTGCAGTTCTTTTTGGTGCTTTTATTTGGTCTGAAACTGAGCAGCTTTGACTGTAGCTTTGAATAAACTGAGGGGCAGAATGGAGTGGAGTGAAAAGCAGAAATTTGGTGAATACATTTGGTTCCCAAACTGTACACGAAGGTACCCTGTAGCTCTGCAGCAAACTCACAGAGGTGCTACAGGATCTTTTAATTTTCAAAGGAAATACAGTGATACAGGACACCTGTCATATATTGCTCAAACTGTTAGCTCAGGAAAGTTCAGTTTCAACAGTAGAACACACTACGTTCTTTTTCAATGAGGTATCTTTGGTAAACCAGGTTTTTGAAGGTTTTGGTGATAAGAAGCAACTACTACCCTTCAAAAATAATGTGACTAGAAAATAAGGATGGTGGTGTCCAGTCTGATTCCAAGGATTAAGAAACTGTGCTGTGCCCAACAGGCATACCCATTAGGAGGTCATTGTGATTATAAAGAAATAAAAATATTTTTTCTCTCAATTTATATGGCTTTTTTTTCCAAAAAATAATATGGCAGCCACTGTTAGAACTGAAGTCATTTGAACCTAACTGTTTAATAAAGGGAATTATTAGTTTGGTGGGGGTTTTTTGCCTAAATAATGTAAGTGAAAAGTTACTGAGACACTAAGGATATAGTGAGCAGAGAATGTTTGGGGACCTCTGGTAAGCCCTTGGTTTTAAAATATGCCTTTCAGAGAGTTAGAAACATACATCACCATTCTGGCCAACAGGTATTGTCTACCCACTTCTGAACTCTAGGCAGCTCTTGGTTTACGGAATACTTTTGAATTCTTGTACTTATTATAGGAAGTATATTTAAAGAAAAAGAAGACATTTACTCAGATTTTTTAGAACAGCTTTTAAGTGACTTGATTTATTCAAATCACCCCCAAATAGCTCTTCTCAATTATAAGAGGAAAAGCAAAATTATTAACACTTGAATTTTTAATTTGTATAACAAGCATTACTTTCATTTTAGGTTAACATATGTACACTCGAGATAAACACTATGCTATTTGAATATTTTATAGTACATGGGGTACCCCTATATAATGGCACTCTACCTGCTCAGTCTAACTAGTTAGAGAACTTAGAATTTTATTTTACTGTTTTATGTTATTACAGAGGTTGACAATGGTCACTTATTTTTTTTCCATGGTGTATTGTTGGCTCTACATATCCTTTACTCGTGGCCCAACCCTGGGTAAGGACTGGAATCCAAATCATCTCTTCCAGCAGATGTCTGCCAACTTTTAATTGGCTTATATTCAGCAACAAGCTACAGTTCATTTGGTACAATTAGGCTAAGGTCAAAAACAGTTTTCCTGGAGGGCTTACATTCACTTAAAAGTAAACATTTTAGCCCTAACCAGTTTGGCTCAGTGGATAGAGTGTTGGCCTGAAGGGTCCCAGGTTCGATTCCGGTCAAGGGCATGTACCTTGGTAGCGGGCTCATCCCCAGTGGGAGGTGTGCAGGAGGCGGCTGATCGATGTTTCTCTCTCATTGATGTTTCTAACTCTCTATCCCTCTCCCTTCCTCTCTGTAAAAAAATCAATAAAATATATTTAAAAAAAAAAAAAAGTAGACATTTTAGCCCGGCCGGCATGCCTCAGTGATTGAGCTTTGACCTATGAACCAGGAGGTCACGGTTTGATTCTTGGTCAGGGCACATGCCCAAGTTGCCAGCTCGATCCAAGGCAGCTGATCAATGATTCTCTCTCATCATTAATGTTTGTCTCTCTCCCTCTCTGAAATCAATAAAAAATATATATATTTTTTAAAGTAGACATTTTATTATATTGAAATGGTTTTATGTCCATAGTGATCCTCAAACCTTCCCAGGCCCAAATGATATCATATGGCACAGAATTCTGGGACCTCAGCTGTGGGTTTGGGAGGAAGCAAACAATCTCACTGAGGAAAACCATGCCTCTGCCCACAGGCACCTCCTTGGCTTCTCTGGGGAGGCCTGCAGCCACTGGAAATGCCACTTCTAAAAAATGTTCATGTTTGTGATTTTTTAAAAATACTAGTATATTTGTGTGGATTTCAGAGAGGAAGGGAGAGGGAGAGAGAGAAACATCAATCATGAGAGAATCATTGATTGGCTGCCTCCTGCACGCCCCACACTGGTGATCAAGCCCACAGCCCAGGTATGTGCCTGACCTAGAACAAAACAGTGACCTCCTAGTTCATAGGTTGATGTTCAACCACTGAGCCACACAAACTGGCCAGGCCATGTGTGTGATTTTGGCAGACGCTTAAGCAGAGCAGGAAATTAATAAAAAGCCCACCCACATAATAATGGGGCCCATTTGCCGCCAAGGTCAGGAAATGTTATATTTTTAAAATGGATTCTCCAAGGAAAGGAATCAGTGGTTCCTGGGAGAGTTGCTTAGGAGAGGTTGACTAGTAGAGAAGCTTCAAAGCTCCCTAGGGACAATGTTGACAAAAGATAAGAATGTAGAACCCATTGTCACCTCTCCCAAGGGACTGGAACCCATCTTTCCTCAGCACTCAAAACTAGGTGACTACCTAGCATCACTGTCCAGCAGGCCACAGCCCCAGGCTCCTTTGGAAACCACAGGAGTAGGACTTGGGACATTTTGAGGAGATTGGAGAGAAGGACTCAGAGAATAATTATATGGGAAGGGTAGAAGTTTTCCTAGAATGAGTTGCAGATGAATTTCTAGGTCAAAAATGTATGTGCATATTTTTTTGGATCTTGATATATAGGGTTATTCCAGAAAGATTTGTATCAGTTTCCACCCTTTGCTGTCCCCCCACCTACTGATACAGGTCATCTCCTGGGGTGTGTTGACAAGGGACACCACCATGAGCACAAAGCCCCAAACCACATGCAGCTGAGGAAGCCTGCATGAGTCCCAGGCAGTGTTCTAAGAGCAATTCCCAAAGGAATCCTTTCCCATCATCTGTTTAGTTCAGCAAATGGAAATTCCCTGAACCCTGGTGAGGGTCCTTGTGCCAGATCAGCTTTTTTCTGGGCACTAGTATCCTACAATATAAGGCTTTCTGAAAAGAAAAAAAAATCCAAGTAAAATAAATTTGGGACAGCCCTAGCTGGTTTGGCTCAGTGGATAGAGCATCAGCCTGCAGTCTGAAGGGTCCCAGGTTCAATTCCAGTCAAGGGCACATGCTCAGATTGTTGGCTCAATCCCCAGCAGGGGGCGTGCAGGAGGCAGCCAATCAATGATTCTCTCTCATCATTGATGTTTCTCTCTCTCCCTTTCCCTTCCTCTCTGAAATCAATAAAAATATATATTTAGTAAATAAATAAATAAATTTGGGACAAGCTGCATGTTAAACCTTCCTCTTAGAGACTCCTTGGTATGTTAAAAACCCAGTGAGTTCTACAGAAAGAAAGCCCTTTTAACATTGCTTACCTAGCACTATTCCACACAGGATGGATCTCACCTCTTAGGCATATCTTCAGGCAGAGAGAGTTAGGAGGTGCCAGGCTTCATGAAGATGGGGGTCTCATCCCTTATCCAGGACTTCACAAAGCAATTTAGTTCAGTGGGACTGTTTGACTATGAGGCATGGGTGGAAACACTGGAAATTCAGTGTGTCCCCGAGAGGTCAGAAGACCAGCTATCACAGGGCTGGAAAAGAAGGATGATGGTAGGCGGCTCGATGAGCCTGGGCCATTCCCCCCAACCCAGATGGAAATGATTCAAGCAGTAACCTTTGATCCTGTCGAGAGATGGACCATGAGCATCACAACCCCTTCTGAGGTCGATTCACCTCTGTTTCAACCTGGAGACCACACCACAGAAGAGATCCCCCACACTTCTGTGCGCATCCCTTTCAAGCTGTCTTTGTTCATGGAGGTCTGGTTGGCCTTGACACCTGGAGCCCTGTGTTCTCCTGTTTACTAATATAACTCAGTTATAGACAACAGAAAACCTCATAACTCAACTCTGCTCCCTATCTGTGTGGGCTGCAGCCTCAGCCTCTCAGCTGCCTAAAGTCAAATCTCCAAAAGGGACAAAAATGTTTCCTCCCTTCACAGAAACTCAATAAAAAAATCCTAGGGTGGCCCTGGCCAGAGTGGCTCAGTTGGTTGGAGCATCGTCCTGTACACCAAAATGTTGTGGGTTCAATTCCCAATCAGGGCATATACCTAGGTTGCAGGTTCCATCCCTAGCCCTGATAAGTGTGCATGCAGAAGGCAACCAATCCATGTTTCTCGCACATCAATGTTTCTCTCCCCTCCTTTCTCTCCCTTCCCCTCTCTCAACGAATATGTCCTTGGATGAGGATTAAAAAAATAAATTTTAAAAAAAATCCCAGGGCTCACTCTTACTGGATCAACTATGTCATGTGTCAACTTCAATCCAATCAGTATGGCCAGGTGGCCTCAGGGCATTAATTGGCCAGGACCAAGTCACATGTTCTGCCCTCCTCTCCGTTTTGATTGAGAGTGGGGGTGGGGAAGTTCTCCTGAAGGAAAACTGGATACTGTTTCAGGGGATTATTGCCAAAGCAGGGTGAAGAGATGGCTGCTGGTGTCAAAAACAACAGCTGTCTCCTGGTACCTTCTGGAATCCTCACCAGCAGCTCCTTCCTGCAAGGATGCATGGATGCATGTGAAATGAGGTTGTTTCAAGTGACTACCTGGCACTTCTTGTTGCTACAGGCAGCAGACTTGACAGAAAGCCCATGAGCACACGCACCCTCTAAGCTGGGTCCATTCACAGAATTCAATTCAGAATGCTAGGCTTTCTCCATAAATAATGCATACCATTCACCCAGTACATAAGGTCAATGCCCCAGGTGGTCTTAGAATGTTTCCTAATTTGAACTTCCATCACCTCTGATCTCAGATCAGACCCTGTGAGCATAGTCTGAGGTCCCTGAAGGGGAGGGCCTGGGGACAACCTTGCCCCTTCCCTGGCTGGCCTAGTCTTGGGTTTGGGGGCCAGGGGTGGGGGGGAGATAAGCAGCCACATGCAAAATTGGAGTACCCTGAGTAAAGCTGGGACCAGGGTTTCCATCCCCATGAAGCAGCTTCCACCAGGAAGGGACCATGGAGTGGCCTGTGTCCAGAACACTGGAGGCCACAGCAGATGCCGGCAGAAGCAGGTGGGGCATCGGGGCCTTGGGGGAGACTAAGATATAGGAGGCCTTTGGACCCTGTGCCAGCGCTGACAGCGGAGGAGAGGTGGCACCAGACCCTGGCTCTCAGACCTGGGGTAGCCTGGCAGGAAGCTCAGAGAATGCCAGGGAGTGCAGCTGGGTACCTCTGGCCACCAAAGCCAAACCCCAATTCCAAGCAGCCTAGGGGCCTGCAGCTGTATCAGGACAGCAGCCACTGTGAGGAGTCCTACAACAGGGCCCAGAAATGACTAAGAGGTGGGCCTTCCTGAGGACGGTGCTTTGCACAGCAAGCAATTTAATGGAGCTAAACAAGAGGACCCCAGGGAGTAAAACCCAGAGATGGCCGGTGACCTTGGAGGAGCCAACTGTGGCCTCAGCTCTGAGGAGGCCTGGGGTCTCCTAGGAAAAGGATAGTCCCTTATTGAACCCTCAGTTGCCCAGGAAGGCTTGGGTAATGACCACTGGCTGTCATGTCTGACTGAGTTTCCAGCAACAGAGATGGAGGAAGATCTTGCTGTGGGGCGGTGGTGGGTGGGTGAGCTGCCCCCGGGCCCAGGGTCCACTGAAGGGTTTTTTCCTGGACTGAGCAGAACTCAGGGGAGCCCCCTGCAGTTCCTCTATGGCCACCAGAGGGCGCCCATCTCTCACGAATCTTCCAATCTGTCCTTGCTGTGGTAGACTTTGGGAGTAGGTAGGATGAAGGTGACCCTGGACCCTGAGGATAGGCTCCCAGGCAGTGTTTAATCATGTGATGTGCCAGGCTCAGGACAAGAGGAAAGTGGGTTCTGCTGGAGTCATCAAGGGCTATTCCAGGTCAAACTTTTGGTGGAGTGAAGGGATGCTTGGACAAAGGGTATAGCAGGGAGCTCAGTGCAGATGTAGGACCCCAAGAGAGGCAGCCCTGGACCCTGACTCATGCCTCATGCTATTGTTCTCATTGTGCAGAGGAACAGATACTCAGTAAGGTTCAGTTACTTGCCCCATATTAACTGCCCTGTCTGTGTATGGGGCAGCTTCTCACCTCTTTTCCGGGGAGTTGTAGAGTAGTATCTCTGAGCAGAGCAGGGCTGCAGCCTGAGGGAGCTGGGTTAGACCTGACCCCAACCCTTCACGTTGCCTATGTGGCCTTCCTAACCCCCTTCTTCTGCCTTAAGGTCTCCCTGGGCTCCAGGCTTTGGGAATATCAGCAAGACTGTGCTGTCCTGGGCAGCAGGACGGAGAGCAGCTGGTCAGTCTTACCTTGAAAAGTCAGCAGTCCAGCCTGTGCAGAGGTGTAAGATGGTCACATAGGGTCAGAAGGTCCCTCCTACGAAGCCTTTATCTAACCCTGACCCTGGCAGCAGTTTGGGAACAATTCAATGGGGGAATGGGCATTCTGGGGCCTGAGTGACGCACTGAGGACAGCTAAGCTCTAGTCCCTGTGAAGGGTGAGGCCTTCCCAGAATTCGGGCATCCGGCAGAAACCACAAATGTGGTGGAGACAGGTGTGAAATGGGTTATGCATGGTGTCTCACTAGCCATGTCAGGATGAGGGGCCTTGTTTCTCTTGTTCTTTTCTTTATCTCTGGAGCCTATGTGTCTAGCACAGAAGGCATCTGGTATATATGCGAACTAATGAATGAATGAACAAATGAATGGAATGGACAGAATACTTACCATGTGGGGGAGAAAGTGTTGAATAAGAAGTGGCCCCTAGCCCAGCTGGCCAGTCTTACCTTGAAAAGTCAGGAGCCAGTTGTTCCCAAAAGTGGCTCCAGTGGTTGAATGAACCAAGAGGTCACCAGTTCGATTCCTGGTCAGGACACATGCCCAGGTTGCTGGCCTGGATCCCCAGTAGAGGGTGTGCAGGAGGCAGCCAATCAATGTTTTTCATTGATGTTCCTATCTCTTTGTCCCTCTCCTTCCTGTCTAAAATCAATAAAAACATTTAAAAAAGAAAAAAAGTGGCCCAGGCATGTGGCTCAGTGGTTGAGCATTGACCTATGAACCAAGAGATCATGGTTCAATTCCTGGTCAGGGCACATGCCTGAGTTGCAGGCTTGATCCCCAGTTGGGGCGTGCAGGAGGCAGCCAATCAATGATTTTTCTCTCATCACCGGTTTCTATCTCTCTCTCCCTTCCTCTCTGAAATACATATATTTTTTTCCTTTAAAGAAGTGACCCTTGACCTCAGTGGGCCAAAACACACAAGCAAGTAAATATATAAGCTCACACTGTGAGAGTTGCTCTGCGACAGAGGGCCAGAACTGGGAAGGGCCTTCTTAGACTGGGGACCAGGGAAGGCGTCTGGGAAGATAACACTGGAACTGAGACCTAACATGAAGCGAGTCATGAGAAGTCTAGAAGTCAGACATACCTGTAGCAGGAACAGCAAGTACAAAGGCTATAAGGGAGGACCAAGCTTGCTGTGGACACAAGAGGCTGATTTGGCTGGGGAGCAAGGGAGGTGAGGCACAGGGTAGGCAAGAGCAAGAGGGGGTCCTGGTCTCAGAGTTTTACTTTACCCAGAGGGGCAGTGTCCAGCTTGGTATGGTCCCTGCTGTGTGACTTGAGCCTTGTCTCCTCTTGCTGTGCCCTCGCCCTGGCTTGCCTTATTCAAACCTAGGCCTCAGTTACTCTGGTGCAGCCCAAGTCTCTCTCCTGCCCTCCAGACCTTCATCTCTGGCCCCTTCCCTGTGGTAAATGGCTCCTTCTTGTGCTCAAGGTCTCAGGCCAAAGCCTGGGGGATCCTCCATGAGAACTGCCTCCAACATCCAATTGATCCCTGAATCATAATGCTTTACTCTCCAACATCCAATTGATCCCTGAATCATAATGCTTTACCCTAGATCAGTTGTTCTCAACCTTCCTAAAGCCGCGACCCTTTAATACAGTTCCTCATGTTGTGGTGACCCCCAATTTCATTGTTACAAATTGGACATAATTAAAGCATAGTGATTAATCACAAAAACAATATGTAATTATATGTGTTTTCCAATGGTCTTAGGCGACACCTGTGAAGGGTCATTCGACCCCCCAAAGGGGTCGCGACCCACAGGTTGAGAACCGCTGCCCTAGATGCTGTCTTATGTGTGCCTGATTCTCTCCCTCCCAGCATCTGCCCTTAACCCAGACCCCAGTGGTGTGAGGTGTGGATGAAATACCCTACAATGTCTCCTCCTGTTAGAAGGGGCTAGGGCCCCAGAGACTCTCTTGTGATAAAGCAGTGTGCCCCCAAAGCAGTCAGCTCCAAGGTGAGAAAAGGAACCCCCACATAGCCAGTGTTGGAAGGGGCAGGGTGGGTAGGGAGGGTGCATGACTTCAGTCCCCACCCATCTTTGTCCACACCCAGACCTACAAAGTCAGAACTCCAGGCTATGGGGGGGGGGGGGGGGGGCATGTGTCCCCGACCCTTAATCCCTTTTCTTTCACCCAAAACAAGTATCTCACTTGTACCAAGACACCAGAGATGTGTTTAAGACTATTCAGGAGAGACCAAGGAGGCACAGCTGAGAGCAGGATCCACATATTTAGATGTCACCTGGCGGTGTCCTGCAGCCTCCACCTTGGCATCATCAGCCCATTCCCTGTACCTCCCTCCACAGCTGGGTTGTCAGACCTCCCTGACTAGATTGCAGGAGGCTCCTGCCTATAAAGCTCTCCTGTGGACCCCAGCCTAGGAAACGAGCCTGAGGTTCTTAGTGGGCTCTTAACCGTCACCTTTCCGAGGCCTCTAACTTGAGGTCGCACCACACTTCCTCCAGTTAGTCAAAACTGGCCCACCTATCATCTTTAGCTATGCTCAGGGGGCAGGATGGCCTGCCAGACTAACCCAGGAACTTGTTTCTCCAGGAGGCCAAAGCTTGCAGAATGAGGACAAGGCTGCGATCACTGCCCTGGAAATTAAGTCCTAAGGGATAAGGTGCCACCTACCACCACCAGGGGGAGCCACTCAGCAGACAACCTAATCCACTGAGGCCTGTGCAGGGGAAGGTCAGCTGTCCCATGGAAAGAGTGCATCCACACGCCTGGCCTGTGCCTCCAGTCTGAGGCCCTAGACACCTTCCAGGGCACACAGGTTCACTTGGCATCCAATAATGTGGTCCCAGGAAAAGGTTTTTGGTACAACCAGTAGACAAAACTGGTAAGCAGCTCTCCCCTCAGCCCCTAACTCCAGTGCCCCGCACCAGACACTGGTGCCTCAAGGACACAACAGTCTCCTCCCAAACTGGAATCTTCAACCTCTATCCCTACCCAGTCAAGAGCTGGAGCCGAGTTCAAGATCATCTCCCACCTCTTTGCCCCTCCCCAGGTTTCAAGAAACCAGAACAGAAACAGGCTTGAGACAGAGCTTTGTTAGAACAACTCAGCAAAATAAAATTCCTGTTTATTGTGGACAACATTGTTTCACACATACATCGAACAGGCCAAAAAAAATAAACAGCAATTTCATAGACAAAAAAAGGGAAAAAAAGAAACCTTTTTATCTTTGGCCTTTTTAACCATCTCATACAAACCAACTACTTATAGTACAGCTAAGTACATACACAAAAAGTTACTGGAATGC
Source organism: Myotis myotis (assembly GCF_014108235.1). Taxonomy (NCBI): domain Eukaryota; kingdom Metazoa; phylum Chordata; class Mammalia; order Chiroptera; family Vespertilionidae; genus Myotis; species Myotis myotis. Next base: position 31,299,596 of record NW_023416390.1, on the reverse strand, counting down.
TCGGAATAAGATTGTTTTTTTGTTGTTGTTTTTGCTTTTTTTACAAGGTTTTTTTTCTCCTTTGAGATTATAATGAACATGGTCACACCACAAGTAAAGTCAGAAGTAGGACAGAGAATGCTCCGAAGGCTGGTTTGGTCATCCCAAGATCATTAAAAATGGCTGACCCCTAACAATATGTACAAAAATATAAAATGTAAATAAAAAATACAAACAAATTTTCCTTTTTAAAGTACTTTTAAGAAAAAAAGCAGAGCAGGGCCTTGGAAGTTTTGGTTCTTTTTTCCTCCCCTGTTGCAAATTCACGTTGTGGTTTTGGTTGGGTGGTGGAGAGTGCGTGTCATCTGCAGGTGGCGCTGCCTGAGGTGGGTGGGTAGGCAGGTGGGCGGGAGTCTCTACTCGAAGGTGACCACGTTTAGATTCTGAGACGGGAAGTGGAGGGTGAATAGGTCACGGAGGCCTTTAACTTTTCCTTTTTTTGCTGTCTAGTCATCCTCATCGGTCTTCTGCTTCTTGGTGTCAACATCATCATCCTGAGCAGGAAAAATATTGTTAAGGTCCGCTCCAACCCACTGAGCCCACCCACCAACTGCCTCAGCTCCTGCTGATAGTCCCAGAGGCCTTTAAAGCAACTCAGAAATACCCAGCACCCCAAAAACAACCGAGTCCCCTCAGCCCCCAACCCCATCCCTCAAGTCAGAACCCACCTCCCCAACCCCATCCCTCAAGTCAGAACCCACCTCATCATCTTCAGCTGCCCGTTTGCCTGTAGCTGCCTCAGCCTCCTCATCTTCATCTCCATCCTCTTCCTCACCTGGACAACCAAACCTCAGGTGAACCACAACCCTTCAGGAATCAACCAACCAGGGAGGGTTCTGGCTCCCTTCTACCCAGTGGGACCCAGAACTTGGGGGAAAGGAGCAGGAAAAAGGGAAAACTGAACTGCATTCCTTAAGGAATCTCCCAGTAACAGATTTGCCAGGTGTAAATGTCCCTGGATCTGTCTCTGCTGCCTAACAGGGCAGCTGGGGTACCCACAACACCCATGCAGGCACTTGTCTTCAGATGGGAGAAAGAGGACCCAGAGGTGCAAGCACCTGCACCTAGAGAGGCCAGACCCCACTCAGTGGGTGGAGGAACTCTCCATCGGGTGGGACAGTGTAAGACGCAGCTTTAATCTAAAACAAGGAAGGCCCTACTCCACAGGTACAAACCCAATTGTAGGTAGTTCACTGGCCCCCACCCTGGGAGCCAACTCCTCCACCTGTGACAGAAGCCAGAGAAAGGTACCCCCCAAAGGAGGAGACAGACAAGGCTACTCACCATCACCTTCCTCTTCCTCCTCCTCCTCCTCCCCTCCTTCTTCCTCTTCTTCATCTACCTCATTGTCAGCCTCCTGCTCCCCATTTTCCTCATTCTCCTCGACAGAAAACATACCAGGTTATTACCTAGGACAGACCATCACTGCCCAATACACTTCTATAGCCTCAGACCCCTGAAGAGCCACCAGGTGACCCTGACACAAAACCGCCCAGCCTCCTCCCCCACCCCGGACTAAGCCCAGGAAGACAGCGTCTTGGCCAGGAGCAGCTAGGAGGTACTGAGCAAGGTGGACACTCACAGCGTTCCCATTCGCAGGTGCATCTCTTCCATTCTCTGCCTCCTCCACAACTTCCTTCTTCTCCTTTAAGTCCTTCAAAAGGGAAGGAGGAAAAGTCTTTTAAGGGACTCCAGGTATAACACAGTGCTAATCAGATGCCCCAAGTTAAAAGAGCCGCACTTAACACGTGGAGCCAGTGGAAGAAAGGCCACAGATACAGTGTCTGCCTGTGGTCAGGTTGTCTGATTTTTCAGCCCTTCCCTTGAGAAACACGTAAAAGCCATGTGGCACCACAGCCCCAAACCCGTCTGACGAGCCAGGGAACTCTCACACGCACCCATCGGACTTGTTTCCAAGCAGAGGAAGCTCCGCCTCTCAAGTCCTTCTGGGAAGGCAGCAGGTATGCGCCATAAATAGGCAGAGGGAGGACCCTACCACTTCGGGAGTTCCTGTGGGCGGACTAGCCCAGGAAGGGAAGGAGCCAACAGCCAGAACTGGGGAGGCGCCTCACCAGCCAGAGTCCTCGCAGCAGAGCTCCAGCCCCAAGCCCACTAGTCTAGGACCCGGCAAGTTCAGGCCTTTGAAAAACCCCAAATTCACCAACCTCCCATGTCTAACAGCTATCCCAAGGGGCTGCAGATCGCGGTCTGGAAACGGGTTCGGGCTAAGAAACCAGTGCCTAGGCCCCAAACGCCTCTTGCCCTCCCGCGCACCTCAGGGAGCCGAGGCGGCCGGCATTCCAAAGGGCAGTGCCGCTGCGGACGCCCTGAAGCCCCGTAATTTTTTCCATATAGTGTGGCTAGGCCAGCCGCCAACAGACAGGCATCGAACTGCCCCGGGCGCCGTCCAGAAAACAGCCTCGGGGCACCTGTCGGCCCGGTTTGCCCCAGCCCGCCCAACTCCGACCCGACTGGGCGCTGCCCACTCCCGCCCCCTGGCGGCTGAAGCCCTAGGGAACGAGTGGGGGCGGGGAGGCCGCACTGCGCAGGCGCACAGCCCCCGCCCGGCGAGCTTTGCGCGCGGGCTCTGCACGCACCGCGCGCGCAGAGCACGTGGCCCGCGGCCGCCGAGTGTGCCCCTGACCCTGGAGACCCGTAGCCGGCGGGCTGCGCTGGCCCAGTCGAGCACTTGAGGTGCGCACCAGTCTTGCCGGGCTCCGGACGCCTGCGCAACACCCCCAACCCCGCAGTCCTAGAGACGCGGGGTTTTGCGCCTCTGCATTTGGCGGGCAAAGTCCCGCGGGAGGCCGACCCGAAGTCTGCCGGGCTTTTTCGGTATCGCAGCCCCTAGGCCGTCGGGGACGCGCTCCACCCGGCTATTTATTGCCTCTAGTGGGAAATCACCCTGGAGGAAAGCAAGCGCGGACGCCCGCCCCGGGGAGGGACAATCTTCCCATCTAAACTAGACTCTGGCTGTGCCCAGAGCGGGTCGGAGGGAGCCTCTTCAGAAAGCAGGTCGCAAGCCCGGGTCTGCCGGGAGAGTCGCCCCTGGGAGAGCGCCAGAGGTGACGCCAGGGGCACTAGGGTTAAGGAGACGCCAAGGTGACTCGTGACCGTAAGAGACGAGGCCAAGAGCCGAGGGCTAAAAAAGCTGGTCCGCTTTAAAGTGTCGCGCTCCCGCCGACGGCGGAGACACTCCCGGGGCCGGCAACGGGACCGACGCAGCGCGCAGAAGCCCAGCTGTGCCAAACGCGCAGGACCTCAAAACCGAGGGCGGCAATGAACCGCAGCACAGGACCCCGACTACCCTGGCGCCCGGCCCGACCCCACAGCGGGCTACCTGCGGTCGCAGCTTTTGTTCGTCCGCGTCGCCCCGGGAGGAGCTGCGCGCACGGTCTTTCCCGGCAGCCGCGGGGGGCGCCCATCGTCGCCCCGGGGCGCCGCTCCTTCACTTTCCGTTTCCTCCCTCCGGCGCGTGGGCTCTCCCCCGCCAAGCCCGGCTCCGCCGGTGCACTAACGCTGGGCGGCTGCTCCCGGCGCACTGCCCCCGCGAGGACGCCCACCCCCGCCTCCCAACACCTAGGAAGGATGAGCCCTTAAACATCTCCGCCGAGAAAACTGACGTCGCGGGCGGCCCGCCGCCCACTCCACTTATCAGAGCTCTGCGCAGATAAGCCTCGGACCCGCTGCAAGGCGCGAAACGAGGCGACCTAACGCCAAACAAAGAGCAGCGCCGCCGGCGGGCGCTCACCGCGGAGCTGCCACTTCCCGCAACCAGCCCGCATACGCGCCCCCCCAACACTTCCGATTCCAAACGCACTGTGGAGTTTCAAAGTTATTTCCGTGCGCCCGCCGGGCCGACGACCCCTCCGCTGGGCCCCTCTCCTCCCGCCACCGCTCAGGAGAGTCGAGCAAGTTTCCAGAGCCGAGGAGCAGTCTTTCCTCCAGCCCCTCAGCCTCCGCTCCCGCCCTCCCCGAGGCTCCGAGGGTGCCCGGCCCACTCCACGACCGGCATCACGTCTGCCCGCAGCACTTCCCGCCCCCTCCCCCGCACACACAAAGAGTGGGCTGCCTCGCGAGCCTAGGCCGAGCTCTCCGCGGGAGAGCGCAATAGCGGGTTCGGGAAAGCCCAACCGCCGCGCGCCAAACACCGCTCCGGCGACAACAGCGCGCGGACCCCGAAGGGGCGGGCGGCGTCCAGCTCACCTTGGTGGTGATCTCGGAGCTGGTGTCCACGGCCGTGTCTGACATGGTGGGGCACGCCGGTGATCCTATGCAGCGGATTTTTTTTAAAAAAGCGAGAGTTGGAGGACTCTGGCGAAGAAGCTGCCGGAGTCCGCGGCGGTGGAGGAGGCGCGCGGCGGAGGTGGTTGCAGCGAGCGGAGAGGGAGCCACAGGAACAATGCAAAGATGGCTTTTCAGAGCAGCCAGTGGGGAACTCACGCGGCGCCAGAACCTTTAATATAGATTAGTGGGCGGCGCCCGGCCTCCCTTACCCAAATGCTATTGGTTGGGCGCAGGGAGCGGGCGCTCGTTCATTGGCTCCAATCTGAACAATGGGCAAGCGTGCTTAAAGCGGCAGTGCCTTGGTGCGTCCCGCGCTGCGCAGTCGCCGGCCCCTCTGTCATTCAGAGACTGAGTTTGCCGGGTCTCAGCGGCGCCGAAGCCGCGGGGGAAGGGCTCGCGCGCGCGACCTCAGGGCGCGCGCTCTCGCCGCTGTTTTGCTGGGGCTGCCGACACCAAAAGCCAAAGCGCGGCAAAGTTGCCCGCCCAGCCCCCCTCCACCCCTCCCCGCGGAAGGAGGGGGAGGCGCGTACGACGGCTGCCAGCGAGGGGGAGGGGAAGACCGGGTGCTGGGCTGCGCTCACCCCGGGCGGTGCCTGCGCAGTGCCCGCAGAGATCCTTGCCCCACACGCCTGGGCACCTTCGACCAAGAATTGCCCCAGTGCAAGGGGGCGTAGGTCCCAGACAAGCGTTGAGGGCTGCGAGGCCAAGACCCGCGCACCTGGGCTGCCCGCACGACTCTCTCACTTTGTTCACCCCCTCTGCCCAGTCCCGGGGGCTCCGAGTCTTTGGGGATGTCACCACGTTTACCCACCACTTGCCCCTGCGTGCACCCCCTAAAACAGCCGACGAGCGGGCGCCATGCCAAGCACACACACTCGGTGTTTCAGACATCGAAGGGCCTGGAGGACCGGTGCGGGCTACTACCTCGAGCTGGGCAGCCCCCGGGCGTGGTCTCCAGGGTCTGGATAGCGCCTGCCCCGACGGTCACTGCCGTCGCGACAGCCTCAGGGAGCTTCCCTCCAGAGCCCGGCCATCTAGTCTCCCCGTCTCCGCTCCCACTTAAGGGGCTGCGAGGGACACATGGACTGCGAGGGAGTATAAGGGGGCAATAATCATCCCTTAGATTAGTTGGGTTAATCCTTGGGGGGGCTCCTTGAAGTTTGGGGCGCCCTGTCGGGGACCACGCGGAGCCCGGAGAAGGGAACCATCAAGCCGCCACACTCAAAATGGCGTTGGGCTCCGCGATCGCAGCGTGACGTGTTGACCCAACCCTTGCAGAGGATCGGAAAACCGTAGGCTGCATCCTCTTTATCGCCACCTCACTTGGCTGTCGAATTAAAAAACCAGCTGTGTGGAAGGAAAGGCTAGAAGAGGTGCAAGTATGTTCCAGAAAAATACCTCAGCCACACACAACATGGCGACAGACAGGGTTCATCCCTGCGTTGCCAGAAGGGGGCGCCCGACACGGAAGGCGGGACTCCGGAGGAACGAGCGCACATTGGCTGAGAGTGGCGGGCGAACACAAAGTTGACGCTTTGCGTCCTTCCATTGGCGGGTCCCACTGTCTGTCTCTCGGGGCCGCCGACTTGGGAATGGAGAAAACCCGGAGTCTGGGATCGTAGAGGAGGGACGGATGCCAAGTCCTGCAGGGCTGTAAGCCTGGTGCAGAGGAGAGACTGAGTCTCCCCTCTCGGTGTCCCTAGGTCAGGGGCCAGCTGGCGCCATGTCCACCGCGAAACCCATTTACTGAGCTGACCGCGCACTCTCCGGCTGCCCCACGGGCTCCGACTCCGCGACCTGGCCGGGAAGAGGCCTGAATGCCCGGGCGCCTGCCGGCTCTGAGCCCCTCCCGTTCGCCCTGTGCCGCACGCGTCAGTCCCGCATCCCCGGTCACACCTGCCAGCCTGCTCGCTGGCCTGCGGGGCTTTCCCGGCAGAATTGGGGGAGCGAGGTCCGCCCTCCCTGTCCTCTGGCCGGTAGAAACGTGGGCTGGCTCTGGACGGGGAGGGGGAACCACGCCACCTCCCGCGGGCCGGCGGTCACCATCCCCTCCCGGCGGCGGAGGGAACGCTCGCCACGTCTCTGCCGTCCAAGGAGTCCCAATGGCCGACCGTGGGATCCTCTCCAGGTGGGCGCGCGCCAACCCGAGGGACCAGGCGTCCCCCCTCTTGCTCGCCCCTCGGTACCACCGCCAGCTGTCTTTATTGAGGCGCGGGCCTGGGGCCACCCTTCCTCTCAGAGGGGAACGGAGTTCCTTGGCCGTAGCCCCCACCTCCCGCTCCTTTGTGCCACATTCTCCAAGAGGTCTGTGCGTCGCGGCCAACAGCCGGAGAGCGCCTCCTACCCGGGGCGCATCCATTACGCTCTACCTACACTCGAGGGGACCGTGCAGTCCGCAAAACCCCACGCAGCATGAGCTTGGCCTGCGCCGCGTCTAAGCGACTGCATCGTCTGCCCTGTCTGGTGGCCTTGGGCGGCTGTCTGTCTACAGCTGAAAACTGGCCACGATGACTGTTCTGATCCTGGCTGTTGTGGTGGGAACGGGGGCGAGGGGACTATCCAGGAGGAGCTGTGTGGACGTGAATTTCCCTCAAAGAACTGCTTTGCCTGACGTGTCTCCATCACGCTGGCTTTGGCCAGAAGTGAGTAAGGAAGGCTGTGCCCACCCGGCTCTGGAGCCAGCATTTACATTCACCAAGCACTCACCGAGCACCTGCTGTGTGCGTGGCAGTGAGCCTTTGGCTTTAAGCATTTTCATTTATTCTCTGTACCTTGCGCGGTAGGTAGGACAGGGTTGAACCGTATGAAATGGGTGTTTGTGTAGGTCAAAAACAACTGAAAATCGGCACATGTGTGGGTTCGGCCCCTAATATGATATCACTCTCCTTTTAACGGGTCAGAAAAGCAGATCAAAGGATTATAGCAGGAACTTGGAGTGTCTGGGCTGAGCTGAAATCCTAGCGTGGAGGAATCCGTGTTGCTCGAGGAGCCCTGGAGCTGGAGGAGCCTCGCTGGCCCTCCCCCTCCCCGCCACGGGAGGGTGGCATTTGACTTAGGCTAACATGAGCCTTGTTCCTCCGGTGGCAGGCAGCTCCCCACGTTAAGTCATTGGTCCATCTCTACCCTTTGCTGCTTCTGTGGCCTTTCAAACCATCCCCCCCCAACAAGTGGTATGCCCTCGCAGGCCACCTTTTCCTGGCTGGGGTCTGTTTTCAGCCCCAAGTGCCCTGGGTTTAGGTTAGAGCTGCTCTAAGCCCCAAAATGGCCTCAGGCGAGTTTTATTTTTAGGGAATTTGCATAGGGACACCTGGTTGCCTATACACTCTCCAGTTGGAGCACAGGCCTCCCTGTCCAGCCTGAGTCACACATTTATTTCACCTCCTGGCCCTGTAGGCACTCAGGTTTGTAACACTTACTCCTAAGCCATTTCCCACCTATTCCTAAATGGTTGTCTGCTTGATTCCCAAAAAAAAAAACAGAAAGAATTTAAGTTCTGGTAAAGTGTTCTGGGTTCAAATCCCAGCCCTGCCACATGCTAGCTGTGTGAATTTGGGCAGGTAACTTTCTCATTTCTAAAAAACAGACGACAATAATGGTTCCTACTTTCTAGGGGCATGGTAGGAACTGAAGGGGTTAATATTCAGAAAGTGCTTAAAATAGTGTCTGGCACCTCCAGGAAAACCATCAGTGTTCTTAGGACCCCATTTCCAGCTGCTGTCTGTACCTAAGAGGGTTCATTTCACAGTGTTTGTAGAACCCTGGTCAAAGGAACAATGTCTTCAGCAAATTCTTCCCATATTCGGTGGGAAACGAGGGCACCAGCCTAGCTGAGTTTCTGGAAGCCTATGATTCGGTGCCCAACATGCTTGGCAGCCCCTCTGGCCTCAGAGGAATGACACAATCTGGGAGGTAGCCTGAATGGAGCAGGCCTCAAAAAATCCCGCCTTCCCACCCTTCAGAAACCAGGAGTTTCAGGCTGTGCTTTCCTTGCCCAGGCACAAGAGCTTGGGGAGCTGCCAGGGGCCTTTCAACTCTCCCGCCCTGCCGAGCCCAGCTGGGCTTTTTTCAGAGCCGCCCCATACACCTACTCCCTTGTGCATCACGTCCGGGCCTGCCCGGTCTCCCGGGAAGCTGTGCCAGAGGCCCTGGTACCCACACAGGTCTGGCTGCCCCTGCTTGGCAGGGAGAGGGTGGGGAGCATCTCTTGACATTCAGGGCCTGCCCCAAAACTAATGCCAAACTGGAGCCCGGCTGGAGACAGGGAAAGGAGCCTGGGGAAGTGTGTGTACTGTGCACACGGCCACCACCGGCCCCTGAACAGAGGTGCCACTTCTGGACTCCCTGCACACATGCCCCATAGTATCCCCAGGAATCTTCTGCCTCCTGTGCTACTTCCCAGCCCCCCTCGCCTTCCCTGCATCCATCTGAGTGTGTGAGTGTCTATTTGCATAGTTCGAACTCCGTGGGTGTTTTGCTTAAGCTCCGGTTACCCTGCAGGAGTGCGTGGGCCCAGCAGCACGGTGGCAGGTGAAGGTGCCAGTCGGGGGAGCACGTGTGCAGGCACACACCCAGTCGCCCTGTGTGAGAGCAGTGTGCCCCAGGAAACGTTAAACACCTGTTTCTGACTGTCAGGAGGCATTTAATGGGCACCTGCACACCTGTCACCTCCTGCCACCTGGCCTCACAGGAGAACCCAACAGACGGGAGCCTCAAGTGGGCCCTAGCGGAGGATCTGTGTGCCCGGGTAAGCTTGAGTTTGAGGAGAGGCAGGTTCTTTGAGATCTCAGAACTTCCTCTTTCCTCTTCTCTTTTAATTTCAAATGGGTCTTTTCTACCTTCTTGTCACCCCAAGCAGAGAAGCCACCCCCAGTCCTGTTTGGGGGAAGAGGGTGTAAGGGCAGGAGGACACATGCCCAGCCAGGATTTACTCACTCTCTCACCCCAAAGGGGGTACAGCCAGGGTGACCAACTGTCTGGGTTGTTCCTGGAGGGAGAGCTCCCAGTGCTACAACCAGGAAACTCCCAGGCACACTGTCCAGTCCTTATTCACATGCTGGTACGAATGGCATTTCTGAAGAAATCCATAACCACCGCCAAGGCTGTCACCTGTCACCTGCAACCCTCAGGCCAAAGATAGTGTCCCACTTAGATTCTGCTTCTCTTTGCCATGGAGAACCTAGGGTGATGCGGGCAGCATTTGGTTTGCTCAGGGCAGAGCAGAGGGATTGAAGGGCTTAGCGAAATCACAGAGCAAGCTGGCAGTGTGGGCATGAGCGGCTCCACCCCCTCCGGCGGGCTCTCACCTGCCATGTGCGGTGCCACCTGCCACGTGCGGTGACGACTGTGAACATGGGACTTTGTTAGTTTCTAGATCCAGGTGGGAGCAAGAGTCTCTAGAACTGGGGGAGGAGATCCTTTGGGCTCCTTTCAAAAATGTTCTCCCTCTAAGAGGTTTTCTGAGATGCTCACAGGGGAAAAATAGTGCAGCTCTCAGTTGAATGATTCTATACGAAAATCTCAAAATGAGATATAGAATTACCCCAGAATTCAAACCTTTTCCAGGGACGTGTGAGCTCCATGCATTTAAAGTCTGAGAGGAGAACTTGAGCTCAGGAATCTATCTCATTGATCTCAATGTGCTACCTTGTGGCCGGCCAGGTCTTGATCATGACCATTACTGGCTCTCAGCAGCTTTCTCTAGGCCACTCTTGCCACTAGGTCAGTGGTTCTCAACCTTCTGGCTCTTTAAGTACAGTTCCTCATGTTGTGACCCAACCATAAAATTATTTTCATTGCTACTTCGTAACTGTAATGTTGCTATTGTTATGAATCGTAATGTAAATATCTGATATGCAGGATGGTCTTAGGCGACCCCTGTGAAAGGGTCGTTCGACCACCAAAGGGGTCGCGACCCACAGGTTGAGAACCGCTGCACTAGGTGCTTTAAGAGTGTTACCTTAAAAGCATGGGCCAGACACCTTCCCCATCCACTGGGCTGCTGGCATGTCTCAGTTTTCCCACTTGCTGAATGGAGACAAGAATATGGCCCAGCTCCCAGGGAGAGAACAGTATGGCTGCCTGTAGCTGCTCTGTTCTGGGCTGCTCATAGGGCCACAGCGCTCTGAGGTGCAAGACCTGGTCTTGAGACCCCCCTCTTGGGCCATATATGGTATGTTGGAGATTTTCTCAATTAAGATTGTCAGGATAATGTATTCCCAAATGTTCTTCAGAAGTCACCACTACTATTAAACAAGGCTGAGTCTGGATTCAGGGACTTTCATGGTGGAAGTAAAATGTGTCTGAATACTTGCAGAAACAGATAAAAGGCCAATTAGAAAAGAATAATTAATATTATAAGTGAGCCGACATGAAACAGCTCAAACTAGGGAGGGGCAAGCATTAAAAAATATCCTTAGCCCTAGCTGGTTTGGCTCAGTGGATAGAGCGTTGGCCTGCCAGTGACTGAAGGGTTCCAGGTTCGATTCCGGTCAAAGGCACATGCCTGGGTTGTGGGCTTGATCCCCAGTAGGGGTCGTGCAGGAGGCAGCCAATCAATGTTTCTCTCTTATCATTGATGTTTGTATCTCTCCCTCTCCCTTCCTCTTTGAAATCAATAAGAAAATATTTTTTAAAAAAATCCTTAGCCTTGGCCAGTGTAGCTCGATTGGGTGTCATCCTCTGCACCAAAAGGTTGCTGGTTTGATTCCCAGTCAGGTCCCATGCTCAGGCTGTGGGCTTGATCCCCAGTGGGGATCTGGAACTGGGGGTTCAGGAGGCAGCCGATCTATGTTCTGCTTTCACGTCGATGTTTCTTTTTCTCTAAATATATTTTTATTGATTTCAGAGAGGGAGATAGAAATATCAATGATGAGAGAGAATCATTGACTGACTGCCTCCTGCTCAGCCCCTACTGGGAATTGAGCCCTCAACCGGGCATGTGCCTTGACTGGAATCAAACCTGGGACCCTTCAGTCTGCAGGCTGACACTCTATCCACTGAGCCAAACCAGCTAGGGCTCATGTCAGTTTCTATTTCTCTTTCCCTCTCCCTTCCTCTTTCTCTAAAAAAAATTAAAAAATAATTTTTAAAAAACATCCTTAGCTGAGAACTCCAGCCTCTCTGATGACTCAAAGCTTTCAGTTTCCTGGAAGACTGTCACCTGGTACCAGTGGGGATCTCCATGCTTTCTCTCTTCCTCATGGGGCCACCAGTAGGAGTGGGGTACTCGAGGCTTGTTTGACAGGGGTTCTAAGAAGTCCTTTCACTTTCCTACCTTGTTCCATCATCTGGGATTCTGGGTATGGACAGTCATGTAAGCACCCACCTCCCTGCAGATGCTGTGAGCTGGGGTGGCAGGGTCGGGTCTGGCTGTGTCCCCACTTGGCGTGGCCTTGTGCCTTGTACAAATGACTGTTCAGTTGCTCTGAATCAAATGGAATTGGGCCCGATGTGCCACTGAGCCCCCATCCCTGGTGTGGACACCTGCTCCATGCCAGAGGAAAAGAGAAAAATTGAACACACTTCAAACAGTTATGGCAAGTACCCCTGCTGGTGGAGAGTATAGGCAGGAGCCTTATTCTACACATGGAGACGCTGGGACCCCAAACAGGAGCCTAATTTGTCAACAGAGTGGCCCCTGCCCCAAAATAGAGCCCCTTTGGCCCTGGCTGCTCAGGCTCCATGCCACCTATTCTCCCTCTCACTGAATGGGGCTCTGGCTGACACCAGCTTTCCAGACCAGGGCAGACCAAAGAGGTCAGGGGCACTTCCTGGAGCAAGTAGGGTTTGGCAGGAGCCAAGAATCAGGGTAAGATGTGAGGTGGAAAGTAGGGGGAGAGCCTGGGCAGCTGCCACATGGAGACAAGCCAGGGGTGTGTGCATGAGCAAGAAAGTGGGGCAGGAGGGGCAGTGGGAAGAGGACACTTCTGAAGCCTGGCTTGCCCAACCACACAGAGGCATTCCAAGTGTGCCCTTCTACTTGCTGCACTGCTACCAGGATGGAACTCCGAAGCCCCGCCCCACCGGGGGCACAAGTACCATAGCCACAACCCAGCACGTTTCAATGCAAGAGGCAGGGAGGCCATGTGAGAACGGAGCAGCTCTTTACTGAACAAACTCTGGGCCAGGCATTGTTCTGAGTTCTAGACACACATTAACGCACTGAATCCTACGAGGCTTGCTGTTCACTCCACTTACTAAAGGGGAAACTGAGGCACAAAGTAGGCAGAGCTGGGATTTGAAACCAGGAACCTGGCTCCAGAGCCCCATGCCACCTGCAGTTGCAGGTGCAGCCCCAGCTTTCAAAGGGAAAAGTCCCAGGTCAGAAGCAATGTCATGGACAGGTTCCTGGGGTTTCCTGTGCTGACTGGTAAGGAGTTTATTTTCACAAATTGAGGCCCTCATCCCCTAGCAAATGTGTCTCAGGTTGGGGGTGCGGGGGAGGAGACAGGAAAGGCTTCCCAGATAGGTGGCTTCTGATTGAGACAAGATTTTTCCAGTGGGACCTGGTGACTTGGGAAGAAGGGCATTTTGCAACTGTTTGTTGCCAAGGGCTCACCAGAAGTTAGGCCAGGAAAAGCCATGAGCCCCCAGGGTGTCTATTGTGCTTTTCCATGGCATCAGAAGACAATTGGTAACATCTGCCTTGGCTGTTTCTCTAGGCTACCATTTACCACAGCCTGGCTCTGGACTGTGGGGTACAGTGTTGCTCAAGGTCCCTTTTAGAGCGACCCACAGGACCAATCTCTCTCGGGCCTCTGAAACCAGAGCAATGTTGCCTGGTGGTCAGGAGCACGGACGCTGGGTCCCCCCTCCTGTCCTGTGAAGACATCATGTCACGCCTGCCTCTGTGGTTTAGAGTGTGGGTGTCGGGCAAGATTAATCCCAGCGAACTTCAGTTTTTTCACCTGCAAAATGGGACTTGATAACAACCTTCTAAGACTTCTCTCAAATCATTCATTCCATTTTTGTTTGCAGACCCTCCATGTCTTGTAACTAATCACATTTCCCTCTCCACCTGTGCACCCACCTGGAAGGCACTCCCGATTCCAGAACCGCTGCAGTGGTCAGCAAACTGCGGCTCACGAGCCACATGAGGCTCTTTGGCCCTTGAGTGTTGCTCTTCCACAAAATACCACGTGCGGGCACGCACGTACAGTGCGATCGAAACTTCGTGGCCCATGCGCAGAAGGTGGTATTTTGGGGAAGAGCCACACTCAAGGGCCAAAGAGCCGAGTGTGGCTCAGGAGCCGCAGTTTGCCGACCACTGCCTTAGTCCAACTTCTTCAGTGACTTTTTTTCCTGTTGGCCTTTAAGTATTTCTAGAAACTTTAGAACTGAGGCCTAAACTAATCAAAACAGTAATTATTTAAAGAGCTGGATGGAGCCCTTTTTACCTAAAGCACTTCCTCACAGGTTGTGTCATTTAAGCCTCACACCAATCCAGGTAGGTGCCGCATTTTACAGGAGAGGAAACGCACTCCCAGAGCAAGCTGATGAATGGAGACAGGTCATCCCATGCCACCGCTCCAGCCGCCCCTTCCCCCTGACCTCCCCTTGCCCCTGGCCTGGCTCCGTGAGTGGCTGCCCCCACTCTCCCAGCCACCGTGGGCCTGGAGCTGAGTTGGAATCGAGTGGAGAGAGCTGAATGGCTCTGCAGAATGTGGGAGCATTTGAGCCGTGCCAGGACACTGGCAGCAGTATTCGGTTGACATCTCAGTGACGAAGCAACCCACAACTTAGAAACTTGATGGTAAGTTTTATTATTATTAGTTGGTGGTAAATTCCCTTCTTGGCACACAAAGCTCATGATTTGTTCCCTTTCAAGAAACTGTGGCAGTGCTGTTGGTGGTAATTGCTCCGAGGCCACCCAGCTCTGCCCTACAGGCTCTTATTCCTGCCCTCAGTCCCCATCTATCCAAGGGCCAAACCGTGGGTAAGTCAACCAGGAACCAGGGCCACCTGCTGCCTCCTGGCTGCTGGAGGTCAGGCCTGGCAGAGGGGTGAGCAGGACAGGCCGGGAGAGAGCAGTGTCACAGCCTAAAACCCTAGAAATAGAGTCAGGGGGCTCCCACACCGCCGGCTCACTGGGGGCTCCCCGCAGATGAGGGAGCCTGCCTTGCCTATCCAGACAGAAGCACAGAGTGAAAGTGGCAGACAGGCCCACGGCAGCCACACCCCTGGCCTTGGCCCAGCTTCTTTCTTGTCTGGAACAGGCCCTTTTCCAGTCCTTCCATATCCCGATTAGGGGTGTGCACGTGCGTTGGAAGTATGACCACAAACACATATCCATATCAGGGACATGTTTCGTGAGTGGGGGCCGGATGTGTATTCATGCATGTGCCTGTGATGTTGGCAGTCATGCAAGCACCCTTCCCGTCTAGGGGCTGGTGCACAAAGCAGTCCCGGCAGGCACGTGGGTGCTTGCTTCATTCTCCTTTGTACTTTTCTGGTTGTTTTTTAAAAAACCTTCCCAAATGTAAGCTCACACACACACAGTTTCCCTGACCTGCTCAACACCCCAGGGAGAGGCAGGCACAGTCAGGAAGGTCCACTCTAAGTGTGTCGAGGGTCACAGAAGCAGGAACTGGAGGAGAGAGATGGGCTCCCCCTGAGCAGTTAGGGAAGGCTTCCCAGAGGAGGCATCCTCTGAGCTGGAACTTCAAAGATGAGGCATGCTGCTCCAGGTGGACTCGGGCCTTTCCCTGCTGATTGCTCCTCACGGTCCCATCCCCTTTCCTCAGGCTGAGCCCTTCCTCCGGGGCTTCTTGCTTTGCTGTATCCACCTCCCCTTTTCACCTCACTGTGCCTCTGGTACATGTCCATGTATCTCCCTGGTGCCTCAGTTTTCTGACCAAAACAACAACAACAAAATAAGAAGTCAAACAAATAGCGAAAAATGTAGCTTATCTGGGTGGTGATGAAACCTTAGTTCCAGTAGAAACATTTCATTTGGCCCAGTCTTTTTCTAAATGTTTTTGAGACACCTACGCCTAAGAATAGAAAGATGATGGAACTAACCCAGTCCCACATCCCAGCCTCAGAGGCATGATTCCTCCATAAGCCCCCTTTGGGCCACCTGGTCTCGGCCTGAACACCTGCACACACAGGTGATCACACAAACCTGCATGGACACCCATGCACCCAGCCTGCCTGGTGGTGAGTGAAATGCCTGCCTCCCCCATGGGCCATCAGATCGCAGCAGCCTCCTTGCCTCCTGCTGAGCTCCCTGCCTGTGCCTCTCTCCCCTGCCTGGAACTGGGGGCACCGTGGGAGGGGACCAGCAGGCCCCACGAGCTCTGCCTAGTCCTCACTGTGTGGTCTTAGAGAAATCGGTGAGCTTCTCTAAGCCTCCGTTTCTTTTTGTAAAGGTGGAAAGGGACGAGGAAGAAGAAGTTACAGTTTGTAAACTTTTCAACTGCTCTGCAGATGATATTCATTATGATGAGACCATTTGAGGGCAATTACAGAGCAGCCATCAGGATTATAGAACAATGCAGGGGTACGGCACACATATGTGCTAGAGAGGCCCCCCAGGAGAGCACTGGGGGCCGAGACCTCTAGTGGCTTCCGTTTGGGGAGTATCTATGCCCATTCTCAAACAAGATAAACCACCTCTAATCCCTAAAGCCAGCCTGGGGAAGGGAGGGGAGATCAGCCCCACGTGACCATGAGGACCTGTTGGCAGTTGGATCTTAGACATCAGGCTGGGTCTGGAATTTGGGTCTTCTGGCAGCAAAATGTGGATACTCCTACCCTGCAGCTGCAGTGGGACAGATTTCAAGTCAGAGATCTGAGCAGACGTGAGTCACAGGAATTGATGAAGACAAGTCACATTTGCTGTGGGGGAAGGACATTCATTCATTCATTCATTCACTTATTCATTCACCAATACCTACTTCTGAACACCTATCTCCTGCTGAGTAAATGAAAATAAGGAGGGGGAGTCACTGAAGGGAAGCGTGTGGGTTCCTAAGGGCTTATGTAGCAGAGACAAGGTGCCTTCCTCATCCTCATTAGTGCTAAAGCCAAGATCCAGCCTGAGGCTGGCAGAGACCAGTCCCAGTCAGTTAGCAGAGCCTTCTATGCATGGGCAGAGCCTCTGTTTTTCATCAAGACTAGTTAAGTGGACCCCAGAGCCTTCGTTGAGGGGGGCAGGAAGGCACAGAAGGCGGGGGAAAGAAGATGAGTGGGCCTCCCTCTAGTCACTCAAGGTGCCCAGGGGACAAAGGGAGCTGGAGACGGAGCCTGGCAGGGCGGACCAGGTTGGCAGAAGCAGATCCAGGGCCACCAGGCCTGCATGTGGGAGGGGCTGGCGGATGGAGGCAGGCATGACCCAAGGGGGGAGCAGCATGATTAATAGGATGATGGGGGCAGATGGACGGGCAACCAGGGCCACTCTGGGACCAGCCTCCTGCTCCCCAGCCAAGAACCAGGCCAATGGCTTGGGGCAGGGATGCTGCTGGCCTCTGGCAGGGATGAGGCTGTGGTGAATGAATCACTGGCTGATGCCAGGAGCCTGCAGGCCTCAGCAGTCATTCCCGGAGGACCAACTAATTCACTTGGAGTGAGGCCGGACCGCTAATGACGGGAGCAGCCTGCACAGGCCCTGTGGAGCTCCATGTGCAGCTGACCACTGAACAATGGGTAGGGCAGCAGGGACATGAGAGCCCACCTGCCTTCAGGAGAGGCAGCAATGCCCCTGAGGGAGGGAAGACCCCTACCTGGGGCCAGCTTGAGTCTAGGGGTGGAGAAGAGGCACAGACTCACCTCCTGAGCCACAAAGAGCCCAATTATGGTGGGACAACAGGGAAGGGAATATGGGGGTGTGGACAGGGAGGACCAGCCTAGTCCTCCCCTCTTGGGAGAAGGAGGAAGTGTGACATTCCAGGACTGATCCCCATCCTGTGCATGTCCCTAGGTTTAGTGAGCACATACTGAGTGACTTTCTGCTGGGGTCCAAACACCATCCCAAAGACTCAGCCAGGAAAGGGCTCAGCACATAGTAACCACCACAGTGATAACAGCCAACTTCATACACTGTGTGCCCAGCCCCAAACCAGCTCTCTATGTGCTGCCTCATTTGTCCTCGCGTTCACCTGGGAGGCAGGGACTGATAAGGATGCCCATTTTACAGAGGATAAAACTGAGACTCAGAAGGGTAGATCACTCACCCAAGGCCCTTAACTTGTAAGCAGTGGGTCTTGAATGACTCCTATGTGTAACCTCTGCTTGGCACAGCTCCAGGACTCTGGGCTTGTGTCCTTAAGAAATTGAAGGCCATACCAGTGGCTCAATAGGGCCAGAAGGGCTGGACACTGGTGAAAGGAGAGGATTGAAGGGCTTGCCTTTGGGTTCCTAGCTCCCATTTCAGTGTTGAGGGGGCCTTCTTCCAGGGGACAACACATTAACAGAGTTGGCCATTGGCCACTTTGTTATTTAGTGCCTATGAGGAGAAAAAAAGGAAGATATTGAACGAGTTCCATCCCTAAGGAGCTATGCATGTGAACGGTTGTAATCTAGCATGATGATTAAAATGATTACTATGCTGGAGGTGCTGGCAAAATGCAGAGGGAGCCTAGGGAAGCCTAAGTAAGGCCTGGAACAATCCTGGAAGGCTTCATGGAGGAGGCAAGCCTGAGCTGAGGCTTGAGGGGTAGGTAAAGCCTGAGAGTTGGTCAGGCAGGCAAGGTGGGTGAGGATGTTGGGGGCCCAATGGACTTACGACACAGAGAGCAAAGAATCAGAGAGGAAGGTGAGGGCAAGCCGAGCAAGTGAAAGATCCATTGGGAGTCCAGTGGTGACAAGCAAGGCCAGAGAGGTGGGCAGGCACAGGTGCCCCAATACCGCCTGGTGGTGGAGGGTTGCTGTCGAGGTCTAGGCAGGGCAGAGACTATTCGTTGTGGGATTCAAGGGTGGGTGGGGGACCCTCTGCCTCATACCAATACTTGGAAAGGAAGGCCCATGGTTTTTCCCTCTAGGGATATGCAGGCACCAAGCCAGGCCCTCCCACCTGTTGCACGGAAGTACTTCAGAATGAGGATGACTGGGGCACCCACACTGACCACAGACGCTCAGACCTGGGCCTCAAGCCCAACAGAGGCCTGGGTGCTGTGGGATCATCCTGCTCCCCCTCCAAGGCCCAGTGATGGTGTGCCAGCTGCAGTGGCTCTGGGCGCCTCTTCTCCCATCAATGCCTCCTCTGTGGCCTGGGCCTGGGAGGGTGGGCCGGGTAAGGCCTTGGGCCCCAGCCAGCCTGGTCCCCTCTCGGGGTGGCACGGGCTGGCCTCCTCGACACTGGGATCGGGGTCCTAAGTAGGCATTCTCCATCCTTAGGGCCTGGTGCTCCCAAAGCCCCTGCTGAGGCTGGTCCTGTGCTCACTTGTGAAATCCAGCTCAGGGAAAATGTCCCCAAACACACATTCATTCATTCAACAAAATGGGCACATGTGTACACACAAGTGTGGGAGATGTACAGCTTTATTTTTCTACAATACTAATGGCCTTTTTTTAAAAAAAATATTACTATGTTCAATAGTTTATAAAGGGAGAGAGAGAGGGAGAGAGAGAGAAACATCGATTAGCTGCCTCCTGCAAGCCGCCCACCAGGGCCTGAGCCATTGCCCAAACGATGGAGAATCAAACTGGCAACCCTTCAATGCACGGGACGATGCCCAACCAATTGAGCCACACTGGCCAGGCACTAATGGCCTTTTTATGTCAAGCCTGATCTAGGGGTGCTGTCTTCTTACCACAAGCCTAGGTTCTCCCTGGCGGTACCCAGACCTTGCATGGGGAGCCCTGGAGATCCTAAAATGGTCCCCTCTGCAGGCCACAGCTCCAATAGCCCTCATTTGTTTTTAATCCTCACTGGAGGATATTTTTCCATTGATTTAGAGTGTGGGGAGAAAGAGTGAGGGAGAGAAACATCGACGTGAAAGAGACACATTGAATGGTTGCCTCCTGATCGCACCCTGACACAGGCCGGGGATCAAACCTGCAACCTAGGTACATGCCCCTGACTAGGAATCGAACCCAAGACCCTTTGGTGTATGGGTAGATGCTCTAACCACTGAGAACACTGGTCAGGGCCAGCCCGCATTCTTGCCCACACACATGCCCACTCAGGCTGCACTTGGGCTCAGGGACACATCCTGCATTTCTGAACCCCAGTTGCACACCCCTTGCTGTGCAGGGTCCCCTTGGAAGCCCATACATATCCTTGCTGTGTACAGCACTGCTCCCCAAACTCCCCAAGAAGGGGCAGGAGCCACAGTGCACTCTGACCACGGGGAGGCCGCCCTGTGATTCCATTCAAGCCACTCCTCCTTCCCACTAGTGACAACTGTTCCTTTCAGGAGTGCTTCGTGTGCATTGCATCATCCAGTCCTTCCAACAAACTCACAAACGCAGTCTCATGTTGCTCCCAAATTACAGCTGAGGAGCTGAGGCCCAGAGAGGGTCAAGGTCTAGATTGATTCCCAGGCTGTGGCCCCGGGACCCTGGTGTTAATCCCTAACCAGGGCCTCTTATGCCCCGCCCACAGACCTACCCGGCCTCTTCTCACTGGACGTGGTCTCCCCACCGCCCTGTTCAGCAAGAAGATGCTCCCTGCTCAGCATCTTCTCTAGCTCCCAAGGACTCCAAGATGAAGTCCTCATTCACTCTGGTGGTCAAGGCCCATGTTGCCTGCATCTCCTCCTCACTGTGAACCTCTTGCTCCTGTACCCCTGTCATTCCCATCTCCAAGACTCTGCTCAGCTCTCCCACCTTCTCTTCCCTCCTGCTGCACTCATACCATTCTGGCCTTGAGAGAAGAACAGGTGAGAAGGAAACCAAAAGGAATGGTCCTCACCCCCACTGGGCCCTGGCCTGGGCCTCATGGTCCACTCAGTGTTTTCCTCTCTGCTGCTTCCCATGCAGCTCTGCCCCTGGCTCCCCAGGAACTGGCCCATAGAAGCCCAAGGCCAGTGATATGCAGTATGCCACAGTCCGGCCATGTCCTTGGAGCCTGGTGCCAGGCTGACCTGTTCTCAGGGAGCTCAAGTCTGGAGGGAAAGAGGAGGCAGCAGGCGGAGGGGAGCACGAGTGCTGCCTTCCTTCCCCGTACCACCTCTCCAGGCCCCTGGGAGTGGTTGCTAGGCTAGCACATGGCAGCAGTGGGAGCACACACTCTCCTTGCAGACACAGCCTGTCAGCTGCACCCACAGTCCACATGGCAGGAGCTGGCTGTGGGCATGGGGCAGCTCTTCACCCAGAGGAGGTGCTATAAGGCTAGCCTGACTATGGGGCAGGGGGAGATGGGCACAGATGGAGCAAGGCCCTGGACCACAGGAAGTGAAGCCCTTCTATAACCCTCCAGGCAAGGGTGACCAAATGATGGTGGGAGTTCCCACTCCTGATACCAAGGAGTCCTCTTTCAGAGCCTTATTAATTTTTACCCTGTCTGCTGGGCCACCCAGGGGCCCTCCAGGTATTACTTGGGGCCAAGGGGCTGATAGGAATGTCCTGGCTCACCCCCCAGCCCTGGCTATGCCCCTTTGCCCCTGTGTGGGAGGACCCAGGGATAGAGAACTCTTCCAGGTCTCATATCTGGGAGCCCCCTCTCTTCTCCAGAGCTCCAGCCACTCAGAGCTCCTCCATGACCTTCATTCTGACCAGGAGCTTAGAGACTGGGTCTGCTCTGGGCCCTCTGCTGCCCTTGTGCTCTATAGGCTCTGGCCCTTCTTGTAGTCTTCCCCGGGTCTGCTCTCAAGATGTGCGTAGCCTGAAGGGGACGATTTGAGTCTTGGGCTGAGGGGGCCTTTCCTGCCCTTCCCTGCTGCAGTCCTAGAAGCAGATGTATGGGTGGTGTGAGTAGTGAGGGCCCAGAGTGGGGGCTGGTGGAGGGAGGAGCACCATGATTCTGGGCAGACTCCTGCCAACATGTTTCCCTGCCCCTCCCCAGCCCCTCTACTCATTATCAACTTGGGGTTTGTGTGCAAACAGCAGCTGGTCTCTTTTGTCAGCCTTCCCTCCCCCTCTCTCCACCCTGCTCCTTCCCTCCTCCCCAATGCCTCCCAAATGGCTCATCCATCGCAGGTCCTGCCTGTCCCCCCAGGTGATTTAAAACTGGGACTCTGGGGAGCACCTGGGAGGGGGGGGGCCCTGTCCATTCTTGGTCCTGGGCCCAAAGTTCTCCTCTAGCCCTTCAAAGAGGTGACATTAAATCCCTTTGGGACATGAGATCCAGAGAGGGTAACAGAGCCAAGGTCTCAAAGTGGGCAAGTGCAGAGCAGGGACCAGACCTGTGTGCCTGTTTGCTGAGTCAGTCTATTCCCCAGGCTTAACTGTCCCTCTGGTCACCCCAGGGCCTAGCATCACGTCTACTGGGGGCTCTGCAAAGATGTCCTAACCTGTGTCACAGGCTTTAATCAAAGGAATTCTGTGTGCCTGTGGCTGAGACAGGAAGGCAAGCAAGGCTGGATGGGAGGGCCCTGTCAGTTATACCCAGGAGTTGGGGCTGGGTGCTCCGCCAAGGGCAATGGGAGAAGGAACCTTGCCAGCAGCAGGCCCTGCAGATTGTGGAGGCAGAGAGCAAGGAGACCCATTAGGAGAAAAAGCGAAAACAGAAGAGTGGACGAAGGCACTGGCCCTGGGGGAGTGGGGCAGCCAGATCTGGGAGGCTTGGTCTATGAGGGGGGTGGGGATGACACCCAGTTTTTGGCAGGCAATGGTGAAGATGTGAGTCCTTTGCAGATACAGAAGATGGCATGGCAGGATGAGGACCTTGAGTTTGAGACAAACTGGGTTTGAGATATTTGAAGGATGTTCAGGTGGAGGTCTCCAGGAGACCAGGAAACAGGTCTGGGCAGGGCAGGTGGAGGTCTAAGAGTAGATGAGCTCATGGAAAGTGAAGGGAATATGGGAAGAAGGGGACTGAGGATGGCATCCTGAGCAGGCTTGGGGGGGGGGGGGGGGCAAGGGGAAGGGTTGGGTGAGGGAGAGCAAGAGGAGTGTGCCCTGGGTTTGGGAATTTGGAAGAGGTAGGGGCTGTGGCCTGTGTGGCTCCTTACCAGGCACTCTGTTCTTCACAGATTTTAGCTCTTAATCCTACAACAGGCCTGGGGTAACAAGCCCAACTAAGGTGCAACCAGATTAGGCTTGAAGGTGCTGTGTGGCCACCAGTGTTGGGGATGAGGGCTTGTTGCAGTCTCTTGATTAGGCAAGGATGGAGCACCACGCTTTGCCAGGAGCTGGGGTGACTGAGTCTGAGTTTCTCAGGGCCTCACTGCTGAGATCAGAGGGGACCGCATGCTAGGTGAGCGGTGGTGGTGGGGACCTGCGGGAGGAGGCACCTAGGACTCCCAAGGGCATCACAGAGGATGCAATCCCCAGGATCGGTCTGGAAGGAAGACCACGGGCTCATTAGGTGAAGGTATCTGCGAGGCAGCGGGCAGGGAAGGAGCCTGAGCAAAGGCAAGGAAGCATGAGAGCGGGAGGAGAGGGAGGAAAACCGCGGCCCAGGAAGGAAAGGTGGGGCCTGAGCTGGACCACTGCCCGGTCCTGGAGCTCACTCGGAGCCCCCGCCCCCCGCCCAAGGTCAGAGTTCAGCCTCTCAAAGAGCTTTTCTGGGGCTTGAGCCAGGCCCTCCGGGGTCCCTGGGGCGGCTGAGGGCGCTCGAATGTGCAAGACCATGGGCCGGCCTGTGCCTGGCGGCGGCCCCAAGTGCCCTGGGACCGGCAGGGGCGGGCCCTGCACACGCGCGTGCTCACACCGAGTACACGGTCGCGTGCGCACCCGCCGGTCCGCGCGGGACGGAAGTCACAGGGCCGGAGGCCGCGAGCCGGGCCGTGGGAGCCGCGCCGAGGGCCGCCAGGGTAACAGCGAACAAAGGACACGGCGGGGCCGGGGCCCCTGAGCCGGGCCGTGATTGGCGGCCGGAAGCCCCGGTCCGGCGGTGATTGGCCGCGGCCTCGCGGGGCCCCTCGCGCCCGCCCCGCCCCTCGCGGCCGAAACCTGAGCCTGAACGTTGGCCCAGGAGCCGCCCGGGCCCCCGCCATCTGCCCCCGGGGCGGGGCGCTGGCCGGAGTCGAGTTCCTGCCCAGCACCCCCTCGCCTGGCCGGGCGACTTGTGCACCGAACTCCCCCCCCCCCCCACCGCCGCCGTCGCCCCCAGGCCCAGGCGGAAAGGCCCTGGCGGGCAGGGTTCCCGGGCACGGGAAGGCCAGGCTGCCCAAATGGAAAGGGGTTCGGGCTCAGGAAGCTGCCCCTTCCTCGTGGCCGGACAGGGAGAGGGGCAGGGGGCAGGGGACACTCGGGAAGACCGGCTGGAGGTGGGACGAGCGGAGGGGGAGTTCACTGACCTGCCAGCCAGGCCACCGCTGGTGCTAAGGACTTAGGAAGGGTGAGGGGCTTCCCAGCTCCATCCCTCTCTCCCGCGGCCTGGGAGGTGAGGGAAGGGGTGGAGCATGAGCTCGGGCCGCCAATCACAGCCTCCGCTCAGGTTTGAATCCGGGCTGGCGGGTTCGGCGGCCTGGCTGCCAGGTGTGCAGGCGGCGTCTTTGTCCCCACTCGCCTGCCCGGGCGCGCCCCACGCCACCCCCGCCCTTCGGGAGGCTCTTGCCCGCCCAGCTGTTTCCCTTCCTCTCCCGGTTCCCCAGCTGGTACAGAAGCTGGACCTGGTTCTGCCCGGGAACCCTGATGACTCCCAACCATGCCGCTCTCTCAGCCCCCTTCTCAGCTCTGCAGAGACAAGTTGCAAAGCACAGCTGCCTCCATCTCCCAAGATGGCCACCAAGGCCTGGTGGTGCTGGAGCCGAGGGGGTAAGAGCCCATGATCTGCGGCCAAGTCCTGGCAGAGGGCTGGTGCAGGCACAAGCTCTGCGACCCAGAGCAAGCCCCTTCCCACAGAGGTGACTCCTACGGTTGTGAAACCAAGGTCATAAGAGCCTATTGAAGTGGTTTTCAACCTTCTGGCCCTTTAAATACAGTTCCTCATGTTGTGACCCAACCATAAAATTATTTTCATTGCTACTTCATAACTGTAATGTTGCTACTGTTATGAATCGTAATGTAAATATCTGATATGCAGGATGGCCTTAGGCGACCCCTGTGAAAGGGTCGTTCGACCGACAAAGGGGTCCCGACCCACAGGTTGAGAACCGCTGGCCTATTGCCAGGTGGTTGTGAGGATTAAAGGTGACCCTGCAGAGGGGAGGTTTTGTGAGAGAGAGCCTCCACTGGGTGTGTGGGAGGGGAGACGGATCTTATCACTCTGTGCCAATGTTTGGGACAGCCAGAGAGGGTGGTGAGACTCCTGGGCCCTGACCCCATGGGGGCAGCATGAGAGAGAATAGTGCAGTGCCATCCCCATGCAGCCCAGAGCCCACAGGCCCTGAACAAAGGGGAAGCAGATGTTAGGGTCCTGGCCCTCACACCATCCCCAGGTTCTCCAGGAAAGACAGGGCAGAGGGATCTGGGGGCTACTTTTCTTTTATCTTCAGCCCTGAGCTGTGGAACTGGAGCCATCGCCCATGTGAAGGTCAGAGAGCAGGTTGGGTGCTCACGCACCCCTACGTTCTCCCCACTATGCTTCACCATCTATGGCTTTCTGCCTCCTCCCTCCTCCAGCTCTGGCATGAAATTGGTCATCAAGACCATCTAGGCTGCTTTCTTAATGTCTTTCAAATCTGTCTTCTTGCCCTGGCTGGTTTGGCTCAGTGGATAAAGCATCTCCCCATGGACTGAAGCATCCTGGGTTCGATTCTGGTCAAGGTCACGTACCTCGGTTGCAGGCTCCATCCCAGTCCTGGTCAGGGCACGTGTGGGAGGCAACCAATGAATGTGTCTCTCTCACATCGATGTTTTTTTGGTTTTTTTTTTAATATATTTTATTGATTTTTTACAGAGAGGAAGGGAGAGAGATAGAGAATCAGAAACATCGATGAGAGAGAAACATCGACCAGCCGCCTCCTGCACATCTCCCACTGGGGATGTGCCCGCAACCCAGGTACATGCCCTCGACCGGAATCGAACCTGGGACCTTTCAGTCCGCAGGCCGATGCTCTATCCACTGAGCCAAACCGGTTTCGGCTCACATCGATGTTTCTATCTATCTGTCTCTCCCCCTTCCTTCCACTCTCTCTAAAAACCAGTGGCGAAATATCCTCAGGTGAGGATTAACAACAAAAACAAAAAAGAAAAAGAAGGGGGGAAAAATCTGTCTTCTCTACCCCTCCACTGCCATCCTGGTCACAGCTATACTGTGGTGACAGCATGAAATGCAAATTAGGTTTTGTCCCTTCCCTGCTCAAATTTTTTAGTGGCTCCCCACTGCCCCCAGGACCCCCTTGATGGGACCTGTCAGTCTAGTACAGGGGTGGGCAAACTTTTTGACTCGAGGGCCACAATGGGTTCTTAAACTGGACCGGAGGGCCGGAACAAAAGCATGGATGGAGTGTTTGTGTGAACTAATATAAATTCAAAGTAAACATCATTACATAAAAGGGTACGGTCTTTTTTTTTTTTTTTTTAGTTTTATTCATTTGAAACGGGCCGTAGTTTACCCACGGCTGGTCTAGTAACTGCATAAGCCCACACTCTGGAACTAGCCTGCTGGTGATTAAATTCTGAGACCAGTGCTTGCTAACTGTGCCTTGCTTTCCCCATCTGTAGAATGGGGATGGGGTAATGATAACAACTTGGGCAGTGTTCCAGGTGCTTTGCACATAATCATTGATCCATTTAATCCTTACAACAACTCTATGAGATAAGTAACTGATGCCTGCTTTACTGTGTACCCGTAATACCCACAATAAAAATAGAATAATGGGAGCACCTAGTGCATACAGTTGTGATTAAATGAGTTAATTCATATCAAAATCTGGAAGAGTTTAGACACAGCTGGTGCTCAGTACATTCTAGCTGGTATTTTCAACCCAGCCCCTCCTGCCAACACCTTCCCCAGCTAACCTCCAGTCCCACTGAAGCGTTGGAATTTGCCTCTTCACTTGTCCTGTTTCCTTTCTCCTTCCCTCCCCTGTCCTCCCCTGCTCTCCCCTTTTCTGTGTCCTGTCATCTGACACAGAATGGGTGCTTATACATATTGAGGAATGAGTGGATGAGGTTTTAGGGAGGAGGCTGGACTAAAGGGATTATTCAATGCTCACCCGCCCCCTGGTGGCCATTGTGGGCATTCCAGGCCCTGGACTAACCTTTAAAATGGGAGGGCGGAAGATAGTCTCAGGCAAGGCCTGGGAAGCTGGAAGACTTCTACATGAGGTCAGACACTGAACGCAGGGGGTTGACCCCAGGGCTTGGTCCCCAAATGTCTATGGAGCTTCAGGGATTTTCAGACCCCCAACCAACTCAATCTTTCTTTCTCTTCTCTCTGAGAGCTGTGTGTGTACTTGTCAGTGTGAGCAGGACTGTGTGCCGATGAGGCCAAGAGTTCAACTGTGTCTGCACAGAACAGATGGCGGCAGCAGGTTCTATCTTGGGAAGAGGTATGTGTGGTGGGGAATTCATGAATGTGTAGTAGGGACACATACATGAATGTGTGTGGCTCTCACTAGAACCTATCTAGGTTGAGAACGCTGGGCCTCAGCCTGCCAGTGAGCCGAGGGTGAGCTGCAGCCCATCACTGGAACTTTCTGGTGTCCAGGTATCCATATTCTAGATTCTTGAAGGACCAGTGCCCAAGCCCCGAGCCTTCGGTATGCATTGGCAGGTATTAGGTAGAGCCTGGGTGTGCACCTTGGAGTTGCCTCTCCTATGTGTGTG
Organism: Myotis myotis; assembly: GCF_014108235.1. Lineage (NCBI taxonomy): Eukaryota > Metazoa > Chordata > Mammalia > Chiroptera > Vespertilionidae > Myotis > Myotis myotis. Next base: position 31,272,509 of record NW_023416390.1, on the reverse strand, counting down.
TTCACAGTATGGTAACTGGCCTATCATCATTCCATTTGCCTCTGCTGAGCACCTGCTGTGTGTACTTCTGGGGCAGGAAGGAGTTGTACATCTTCATTCATGAGCTCACCGTGGTGACAGCATGAGATACTTGTATCTCTCCCAAGTTATTGTGCCAAATTATCTTCCTGTGTATTGGTAGACTTTTGTAAGAGGAAGGAATTTGGAGTCAGACATCTCTGCATTCAAATTCAGACTTCACCCAGCCATGTGATTTAAATAAGGGTTTTAACTTCATTGAGCTTCAGTTTCCTCATCTGCTAAATGGGGATTATAATAATGTCTATGTCCTAGGTCAGTGGTCGGCAAACTGCGGCTCGGGAGCCACATGCGGCTCTTTGGCCCCTCGAGTGTGGCTCTTCCACAAAATACCGACTTCTGCGCATGGGCCACCAAGTTTCAATCGCACTGTACGTGCGCACCCGCACATGGTATTTTGTGGAAGAGCCACACTCGAGGGGCCAAAGAGCTGCATGTGGCTCGTGAGCCGCGGTTTGCCAACCACGGCCCTAGGTTGTTGTGAGAAGTAAACAAAGAATGGAAAGCCTGGGACAGGGTAGCAGTCACACAGAATGCACATGATAGGTGGTGGTGATTACAGTGCTGGTGTGTTTTTGACTTCTAACTGGGCCTCTGCCCTATGCTTCCTGTCCTCATGTCTGTGTTTCCTGTGACCCATGACACAAGGCAAAGTGTTAGGCCAGGCCCTGCAGACAGTCTTGTAAGCAACTCCCCACAGCCTGGCTCAGAATACTTTACAGCATGGACTGTACACGCTGCCCATTTCATTCAGATGTGAATGTACATACAGGTGACCTGATTTTCCTGACCCCACATTGCAACACCTGGTCTGACTGGGCAGATATATTTATGGGGCTGAGGGACCAAAAGGTTTGAAGCTGGTCCTTGCGGACTCCCCAGCTTCTGGCCTTGGCACATTTGGCCACCTGGGGGAGCCCTCTGTCCCCTTTGATCAGAGGGAGTGGAGGGGGATGAGTGAAGAGAGGAGGGGTGCTGGCTGCTTTGGGGACCAAAGAAAGTCCAGGAGTGGAGGGGGGGAGGTACCTTAAGTGTCCTTTCTAGGAGGCAGGCCAAGAGTTAACCCATCTGTTACCAGCCTCTACCCTTTATGTCCCAGAGGCCTGGGGTTCTAGGCAAAGATGCCCAGTGTGGGGAGGGGGTGATTTGACCTTCTTGGAAGCACTGGCAGCAGAGGAGAAAAACCTGGTATTCCTTGCAAATGAATGAGCACCTCAAAATGTGCTCAGGAGAAGGAAGCATGAGATTGCGTGTAGCCTCTCACATCAGCCCAACTGCCTGAAACCCTCCAGGACCCTTGGCCTTGGTTATCTGGCCCATCGCTGTCAGAGAGAAGCTGTGCAAGGTCCACTAGGCAGAGCTCAGAACTGGTGCTCCCTCTGGCTCCTCTGAGCAGCAGCTGCTCCGTGACAGTCAGGCTACAGGAGTGCTTCTAAATCAGCCGTGGGCAAACTACGGCCCGCGGGCCGGATCCGGCCTGTTTGAATTGAATAAAAAAACAAAGACCGTACCCTTTTATGTAATGATGTTTACTTTGAATTTATATTAATTCACACAAACACTCCATCCATGATTTTGTTCCGGCCCTCCGGTCCAGTTTAAGAACCCATTGTGGCCCTCGAGTCAAAAAGTTTGCCCACCCCTGTTCTAAATCCTAAAACCCCGGGCCCTAGCTGGTTTGCTCAGTAGATAGAGTGTCGGTCTGTGGACTGAAGGGTTTGATTCTGGTCAAGGCCATGTACTTCGGTTGCAGGCTCCCAGCCCTGGCCGGGTGCGTGTAGGAGGCAACCCATCAATGTGTCTCTCTCACATCTGTGTTTCTCTTTGTCTCTCCCTCTCTTTTCCACTCTCTCTAAAAATCAATGAGAAAAATATTCTCGAGTAAGAATAAACAAACAAACAAAAACAAATAAATCCTCACAGCCCGGGATGTGGGGAGGCGGCTTCCATGTTGTCCTCCCCACTTTACAGTTGAGACCGTGGCCCACAGGGTGAAGGAACTTGCCCTGGGCCCCCCAGCTGGTAGGCAGAGACCTCTTTGAACCCAGAGTGTCTGATGCCAGTGTCCAACCTCTCCCCTGCCCCCTGCCACTCTGGGAGGGAGAACTACAGCACTGAGACCCAGGCGGACAGAAGACCTGCAGGGAGGACAGGAAGGGCCAGAGAGGTGGGTGCTCAAGGGAGCAGCGAAGAGGATGGCGAACCAGACACAGTGCTGCCGAGACCAGCCTTTGAGCAGTTTCAGGGCCACAGGCTGAGGAATAAGCAAGGGAGGAGGAAGTGGAGACGGGACATTTCTTTCAAGAGGGTGGCTGTGATGAAAAGGGGCCCAGAGGGAGGGGGCTCAGGGCACTCATGTTAGCATGCAGGGACTTGGTGGCTTTAGTGTTGGTGGGAAGGAGCCAACATTGGGGATCAATATGGAGTCCAGTGCCCAGAACCTGGGGAGGGGAGGGTGGCAGCCAGCACAGTGCCAGAGCCACCCTTCTTCCTCATTGAGGACAGGGATCCGAGCTGTTTGCAGGTGACCAAGGCAGGAAGTGGGATATCCTGTGGGGCGGGGCTCTCTTTTCTCTGGAACCTGAATAGTAGAGAGAGGAAGGGGTAGGAGACAGGGATGAAGGGGGCTTCCAGCTGGCTCTGGTCTGGGGGAGGGGGGTCAATCAGAGATGAGAGCCCTGGGGGAACAGTGCCCAGAGACAGCCTCCCAGGTCAGTAACCCCATCCCCATGCCTCCTTCCTTCTTGCCCAGCTCTTCAGGGAAATTCTAAGGACCCTCAAGAACTGAGGTTCATTGGAGCCTCAGTGGAAAACAAAGAGTTTCAGTAAAATGGGGGCCTCTGGCCTCATGTCTCTGACAACACATTCCCAGGGCTTGATTGGGGCTCATTCTATGCAGGGGTCTTGGAACCCATCTCTTTCTCAACCCACTTGGTCCCCCACTGGACTCCCTGGAGGCCTGCATGCTGGTGCTATGAAGTCCTGCCCACAGCCCATTCTAGTCTTGGAGGCCTGCAGCCTGGGGAACAGATGTCCCCCACTCTCCCTCCCTGACTGCTGCTCAGTAAACCCTGGGGGCCCCTCAGCTCTTCTTTGTGGCCTCTCCAGTCTTCCCCCTTCCACTCTGGGAAGCAATGAGCTGAAAAGAGACAATATCTGGGTCTCCCCAGGGCCCCAGTGGCCCAGCTGCCTGCTTGGCCAGCAGCCGCAGGAACAGCCATCCCCTCCCCCAGGGCGGTGTCACCTAGCCCTGCCTCATTTGAATGCCTGGCATCCTTTGAGGCAGGGTCCCCAGCTTGGCCCCCTCTCACTCCCAAGGTATTTTGTGCAAGAAAGAGCCTTGGGGGCCTGGCCTATGGAGACCCCTACCCAAAGCCACAACTGTTCTTATTATTGTGGGTGCTCCTCAAAGGTCTTTGCCACATCTGTCCCCAGACCCACAGGGCCAGCTCAACCCCAAACTGAAAGACATTCCACTCTGAGCCTGGGGGGATAGATACCTCTCTCCTATAGTCTAAATTTGACACAGGACACAAGTGACAGCAGAAGGAACAGAATGCTGTGCATTTCATTGGGAGAGGACCGAGGGCCCTGGGCTCAGGCAGGGGAGTGCTGACTTCCAGCGGAGCCCCTGTCCCCAGCAGGTCAATGCCACTGTGCCCCCTAGGTGCCCAGACTTCTCCTCTCTGTGAGGACACCCAGGTGTCAGCACTCTTTGGGGGCATCTGGGTCACACTGGACCTTGTCATAAGAGAAGCAAACATTGATTTACATACTGGGTTCTCATTTGCATTTCACACATCAGCTCTGGCCTTGACCTTTTCCTCCCTGCTTCTTTCTACCTAGGGAAGGTTCATATGGCCCGGGCTCTGAAAATCACAACAATGACACATTGACCAGCAGAGTTGGGATCTGCCCAAGGTCATCCAGCCAGCTAGGGTCAGAGCTGGACCTCCATGCTGGCCCTGAGAACCCATCCAGGGCTCTTTTCCTACATGCAGCCTGCCTCTGCCTTAGACAGCAGGGGTTCCCAGGGGCTCTCTTAGGGTCTCCAAGTCCTGGGACAGCAGCTGAGGGTCTGAGCCTGAGCATGTTTTCAAATCCACACCAATGTCAGGGAGGAAGGCACCTGTCCACACTCAGTGTCAACACAGCGGGAAGGTGAGGACAGAGTGAAGGTATGTTAGGAACTGGGTGGAGGGCAGGGGATGGGAGGGTGGGAACTGGGTGTGGGCTCCTGCTTTCCTTGGTACATCTGAGCCACCCAGGGGTCTCTCCCCAGCCCTCCTTCCCTCTAAGACTTGGTGAGTTTTATCTTCCTTTCAGTTGCCCTGCACTGGCCTGTTGGTTTCTGGGGTTCCCTCTCTGTCACAATGAGCTGCAGTGGGATTCAGCAGAAGCCATGGTCCTGCTCCTTCCCTCCTCGTGCCCCTCCCCCACAGGCCAGGCCCCTGCCTGAGCTCCCACCAGCACACCATCAGGTGCTGTGACCTGGATGGATGCCTGCCCCCTCCGTGGCTGACAGGTCATTCTAGAAGGTGGGCACTCAGTGTGGCATAAAAACCCTTCTGGGCGGAAAACCTCTCTGGAAAGGGTCCCCCATCCTTCTTGGGAAGACTTTATGAACTTCACCCTCCATCTGCCTTTGGTCTGCAAGTTCAGGCCAGGCCTGGTCCCAGCCAGACTCCTAGTCTGCCTGAGGCAGCTTCAGGGCCAGAGCCTCCTCTCGATACCCTTCATCAGATCCACAAACTGAGGGCAAGAGGTGTGAGTCGGCCCTGGCCAGTTGCAGAGGGCACCGGAGAAGGTGTGGACACTCTCCTGGGATTGCTCCCTACCTCTTAGCCACCCAGGACTCAGTCAACAAACACATGTTGACCCAGAGCTGTGTGTTTAGCTACCCCAAACCTGTTCAGTATGTCGGGGGCAAGGCATCTGGGAGCCCAGGCTGACAATGGTCAGGCATCTGCAGATTACCCAATTATGAGTCTAGCTTGGGGTCTAGGAGAGAGCCCCACAGCCAGGGTTTACTTCCTGAGCAAAGGGCACACTCTGGCATCTTTGCCCACAACCAGAGTCTTGGTCCCATGAGCAGGAACCACCTAGGACAGTGGTCAGCAAACTCATTAGTCAACAGAGCCAAATATCAACAGTACAACGATTGAAATTTCTTTTGAGAGCCACATTTTTTAAACTTAAACTATATAGGTAGGTACATTGTTATTAACTTAATTAGGGTACTCCTAAGGCTTAGGAAGAGCCACACTCAAGGGGCCAAAAAGCTGCATGTGGCTCGCGAGCCACAGTTTGCCGACCACGGACCTAGGAGGACTGAGAATGCCCATTCCCCAGCCTGTTCCCTGTGATGCCAGTTGGGGCCCATCATCGGACACGGCACTATTGACATCTGCAGCAAGGAGCCCCCCTCTTGGTTAGAATTGTGACAGTTGAAGTTACAGCTGTGCCACACAAAGGAGCAGCCTGGGGCTTAAAGATGTAACCACAGCAGGATGCTAAAAATAAGGCCTGACAAGGCCAGGCTGCAGGGATGACAGCACAGAGCACACAGAGAGAGGGTGCCCCGCTCCACTGCTGTGCTGGTCCAGGCCCATCTGGAGAACTGAGTTTGCTTCAGGGGTCCATTGCTCAGAGGAAACACTGCCACCCGGATGTGGTGTCCAGGTGGGAGGGACGAAGAATGTTCAGGACACAGTGTCATATGTGGGACTGGGGAAAGCTGGTGGAGTTTGGCCCAGGGTGGGTGGCTTCAAGATGGCACTTATTATTTATCCCGGCCCCACATTCATTGAACACTGCCATGCTCCAGCAGTGGGACTCACCAGGACCCGCCGTCAGAGACCACAGCCCGGCAGACAAGGGCTGTGAAGACAGTCTGACACGGCACATCCCAGCAGAGTTCCCTGCCATTCGAAGCATTCCAGGACTCATGTAGAAGAGAGTTCTGCCCTAGGTAGCCGGGGTGAATGAGATGACTACTTGATCCCTTCTAACTGTGACACTTGGCCATTTTGTCAGTGTATGGATTACAGGGTCTCCTGCTTTCGAGTGTCCACTTCCCCATCTCCCTTCTTCAGATTCCTTGGGGGCTTCTCCCCAGTGTGGAGAGAGAATCTTTTTTTTTCTTTTTTCTTTTAAAATATATTTATTGATTTCAGAGAGGAAGGGAGAGGGAGAGAGAGATAGAAACATCAATGATGAGAGAGAATCATCGATTGGCCGCCTCCTGCACATCCCCCACTGGGGATCGAGCCCACAACCCGGGCATGTGCCCCCGGCCGGAATCGAACCTGTGACCCCTCAGTCCCCAGGCCGAAGCTCCATCCACTGAGCCAAACCGGCTAGGGCGGAAAGAGAATCTTAAAACTGGACCGTCTATCCACTGATGTTGCTTTAGTGCACTGGGCAAGGATGGCTATTGTCCTTTTACTGACGGGATTTTGACTTCAGCTCCTAGGACCTTGCATCATACAGAACAGGGTTTAATTTCGGGCTTGAATCCTGTCCCTTCCCACTGAACCAGGATGGTGTGTGTGTGTGTACGCACGTGCTGGGGCCGAGGAGAACCCTGGGACTGGTAGTAAGGGCAGTGGCAGAAGAAGGCAGCTTGGGCGAGTGTCCTGTGACTCAGAAACAGACCCTAGGGAGCCAGGGATCAAGGACCAAGAGGAGGAATGAGAATCACCAGGAAGCTGGTGGGGTGGGCTGGGGCCAGGCATGGGGAATTTCTTCTCCCTCAGCCTGTGGGGTGTTGCTGCACAAGCCTCCCAGACAGGAATTCTCTCTCACATGCAGCTTCAAATTATATCCCTGAAATTAGACCAATTAGTGATTCGCTGGGATGAGCAAATATCCTGCTAAAAGCCCCACTTAAAAAAAAAATATCCCATAGGGAAACTCTCCTATCAGATATTAAATTCTGCTCAAAGGCTGTAATATTGGAGAAATGAGATATTGGCCCCAAAATCCAGGACAGTTCAGGGGCTCAGAGCAGACACCCCAGAACCTCGAGAGGGGGTGTTAAAGCTAGAGCTGAACTAATTAATCAGGCTCTGGGAAGCTTGGGCACTGCCCAGGTCACTGCTGTGCCCACCCCCAGCAGTGCAGGGGCCCTGGAGACCTGCCTTTGTGGGAAGGCAGGCCTGGCAGCCCTGTTTTCCTGTTCAGTGTCCTTGGAGGGCTAGGGCCTGAAGCTGGCCTGGAACAGAAAAGAGCCGCAGTGATGCAGCTCATCCACTCCCCATTTTCCACTCCCCATAGGGGCTGTCCCTCCCATGAGTCACCCTGTCCTCCCCTTGGCCAAATATAGCTCCCAAGGCAAACCAGGGAGCTGCATTGTGCAAAGGGGCCAGGGAGGGGCCAGGATGGTGCCCCAGTTAAGAAAGCCAGGCAGCCCACCCCTCCTCCCCTTCCTGCCCAGGCCTGAGGTCTCAGCCTGAACCTCAGATCTCAGGGACACTTTCCCACAAGTGCAGGGGAAGTTGTGGCGAGAGAGGGTCTGGTTCAGAAGCAATGGCCACTTCCTCCTGGGGAAACGTGGGACACATTCCAGGGGACAAAGATCAGGGCCGGGGGCCTTTCCGCTTTGTCTAGTGACAGACCATACGATGAGGCTGAGATCCCATTGGGCAGCGGCCCGCCTCTGAGACCAGGGTGGTCACCATCACCAGGGCGTGTCCAGCAGCCCCAGGGCGCCGCCCCAGCCGCGGGCCCGCAGAGCCACCACATAAGGAAATGTTTGTGCTTCGGCAGCGCGGCCTCCGGGCAGTGGCTCCACTGGGTCCCTCCTCCACCTCCCCGCCCAGGCCACCTCCCAGACGGGCCGGACTGGGGCGGTTGGACCCAGGAGGAACCGCCCTGAGCCTGGCGGGATGGCAGGGAAAGCGAAGTGGGTTGGGCCGGGAAGTGGGTGGGCAGGGGCCGTGCTTGGTGGTCCTCCAGCCCTGCTGCCCGAGGGGGACGTCCCGCGCGTGTAGGCTGGAACCGGCCGGAAGCCTTCTCCCCGCCCCCCAACCTCCAGCAAACTGCTTGGGCCCCCTGGCTGCCCTGGGGGGGAGAGGGGAGGCGGGCAGGACACATCTGGGACAGCCTAGAACCCTGGCTTTGCATCTGAGAGGCGCCACATCCTGGAGTCTATGACCAGGACCTGGGAGGCAGCATGGAGAGCTGGTCTCCCTGAAGAAATCCCACCCGCCCAGCTGTCCTCCCCAGGAGCCCAGAGCAATGTCTTATTTCTCTGGATTGTGACTGAAGTATCCTGACCCCCCACCCAGCCACTGCTCAGAGGGGAAACATTTCATAACCTGCCTGCTGGCGGCAGGCAAGGCCAGGCTCACGTGGGCTGCCTGCCTTCTGGAGTTTTCCATTAAATTATTTACACAGACCTCTGCAGGAAACCAGCAGGCACAAGGTGGCATTTATTCTTCTGCAAACAGCCTCATTTCTCCAGGGACCCCCTTCTCTTAAATGTGACCTTTGGAGGTAAGAAGCTGCCTAAGGAAGGTGCTGTCTAGGTCCTTATGGTTTACTCTTGGGAGCCAGGGAAATTCCCCACCAGGTGTTTCCTGGGCAAAGACCCCAAACCCAGTGTAGCATCTCTGGACCCCTGAGGGCTGGGGGGGGGGGGGGTGGAGGGACAGGGGGAGGGGGCTCACCTCTGGAGTGCATACTCCAGGAAAGGGCCCTTGAGGATGACATCACCCAGACCCTGGGGCCTTTGGGAAAAGGGTGAAATGTGGAGCAGTAATCCAGTACCACTTGCCTGTTCAGCAGAAGGGAAAGTAGAACCACCTCACCCACTTCCAGGTCGCACAGACTTTATTTAGATTGAGCTCAGGCTTGGTTTCCTAGGAAGCTCCATCCCTGCTGGCGGATTAAAGTAGTAGAAAAACTTGCCCCATGCCTGAGTGAGAGAATGGCCACTTACCCCAAAGCCCCACCTCCCAGGCAGGCAGGGTTGTCCAGAGCTGTTGCTGAGAGGGCTCAATTACCAGGATCACCTCACCCCTAAGGCTGGCCCACAGTCCCCTTCTGAGGCGGGACCCTGTTGGTTCTTTCTGTATAAAGTGGCTGGTGCTTCCCATCACTGGGATCAGCTTTGCCTGCCCCAATAGCATTAACTATGGACCATGCCCAGGCCTGGGGCAGCTGAAAAGGATGGAGGAGAGTTAGGCTGAGCTTGACATGGTCAAACCCCATGTGGGGAGGGGAACATGTGCTCAATCCAATCCCACCCACAGAGGCCCTGCAGTTTTAATTCAAGAAGCACATAACAGCCCAGTGTGTGATATCCACACTGCATGGACTTTCAACACCATCATATCAAATATGAAGAAGCTATTTTCTGCTCTTGGACCCTGGTGTCTTGAAATTTGATTTTTAAAGCTCTTAGAGGCAGGAACTGTGTCTGGCTGCTCTATCCCCAGGCCTAACACAAAGCATGGCTCAGAAAATACATTTTGGGGGACAGGTAAAACGCCTTCATTTCAGATTGCAAAGATCTGGGCCTCATAGGCTAAATTTTACATGCTAAATGTGTAAGGCTGCCCCATGAAGTGGCTCATTCTCCATTCAAATGAAGGTTCAATGACAACATATTGGGGATGTTGGAGAGGGGTCCTCAATGGGAACGCGAGGTATGTTAGAGGAGATGGACTTTCATGTCCTTAAAACATAATTAGGAATAGTTAGCATAATAAGAGGGTATCCATAATGAGGTGAAAGGTACACAAATGAGGTGAGTTTTTTAAAAATATTTTTTTAATTGATTTCAGAGAAGAAGGGAGAGGGAAAGAGAGAAATAGAAACATCAATGATGAGAATCATTGGTCAGCTGCCTCCTGCATGTGCCCCACTAGGGATCTAGCCTGCACCCTAGGCAGATGCCCTGACTGGGAATCAAACCTGTGACTTCTAGGTTCCAGGGTCGACACTCAACCGCTGGCTGAGGTGGGTTTTTTTAAAAATATGTATTTTTATTGATTTCAGAGAGGGAGAGGAAGAGAGAGAGACAACATCAAAGATGAAAGAGAATCATCGATCAGCTGCTTCCTGCACATCCCCCCACTGGGGCCGGAGGCCCAAACCCACCAGGAATTGAACCCTGACCCCCTGGTTCATGGGTCAACGCTCAACTACCACTTGGCCATATAAGGTGGTTCTGATGGAAGGGGAAGGAGGACTAGATAAGGGGACTTCTAGAGTCAGTCTAGCTCAAATGCTAACATCGCATGTTTAGTGAACATTTACTCTATACCTGGGCTGTTCTCGCCCAGGCAGTATCTCCCTTCATCCCTGCTGAGTAGGTGTTGCCCAGGTGCCCAGCTGGTAAAGGACTTGAGCCTGTGTCCCATTCCTGGGGAGAGGCATGAGCTTAACACAGAAGAGCCAGAAGCAGCAGGAGGTGTTAACAGCTGGACAGATCAGTCCCCCATCCTGCTTTTCCTCCCACTTCCCTCCACTTTTCCCTGAACCTGGTCCCCAAGGTCTCTTGCCCCATGGGCCCCCAAAAGGCCTCCTTTTCCTACACACCCTCCTCTCTATCACCTGCTCCCTCTGCTCCAACCCCTGTCCTCCCACAAATGTGGATTTGGTGGCATCTTCTGTTTAAATGCCTTCTAGAACCATAGTCTCAGGCTTGAGCCCTGGCCACCTGCACTGGCCTTGCTTCATGATTTTCTCCAGCAAGCTTTTCAGGCCCCTCCTTTCTGCTGTATCATGCCTTTAATTTCCATTTTCTGTTTACTCTCACCGGCAGAGGGTCACTGTCACCACCTGTCCCTAGTGCAAAGTTGGGGTGACAGCAGGAGAGCAGTGAGCGGAAGAGAAGAATAGCACAGGGTAGCAGGCTGGTGGTTATGCTTTGCATGTAAACAAGAGGGAATTAATCCAAAACAGGCCAGCAACGGGATGGTTTTCGGGGGTACCCCAGACTTTCCGAGGCAGGGCTTGCACTCCAGGTCTGCGCACTTCCCGGGTATGAAAAGGTTAGTGGATAAATCGGACTCATGAATCAGTGCTCGTCCCGGGACGGTGCAAACACGAGTCCATGCACACCGGACCCGTGTAAGTAGCCAGGCGGAGCAAACACAGGAGTGCGCATACTCGAGAGAACATCCTCGAGGTCTTGCACGCAGGAGTTACGTGTGAACCCACGGATGCGTGCCTGCCAGATACAAATACGGGTTTGGGCACACTAGAGCATGTGCACACTCGCGGCCCACGTCCTCCCCACACTCGGGTATAATGCAGCCTCTGGGAGCCACCTGCTTCCCGCGGGCATCGGAAAGACCAGCAGTCCGCCCAAGTCCGACGCTCAGGCCTTTGTTGTCTGGGCTTCCTGGCGTCCATCACGCTGAGGCCGCGCGCGCCGGAGCACGAAATGGCGGCCGAGAGGCGGATCAAGGGCGGGGCGACTGGGAACAGCGCCCACTCCGGACTCCCGGCCGGGCGCGCCGCCCGCCCCCTGGCGCAGGCGCAGGCGCACGGCGCGGTGCGGCGCGCGTTCCCGCGTCCCCTCCGACGCGCCGGGACACAAAGGGCTGGAGGGAAAGCGCGGAGCGCGGCCAGTGCCCGCGGAGCGGCTGGCAGCCCGGAGCGGCCTGGACCGGAGTTCTGGGCTGGAGCGGGGCTCCACGGAACCGCGCGCTCGGGCGGGGGCGGGGGCGGGGGCGGGGGCGAGGGCGGCGTGGCGCTCTTTCCCCTCCCCTCGCCCTTCCTCAACCGCCGCAACTGCCTCGCGGGCCTGGGCGGAGCGGGGCGCTGGCGCAGCTCTGGGGCCGGCCGCCTCCATCTTCCCTCGCGCGCTCTAATGGCGGAGCGAAGGGCGCCCCGGGGAAGCCCGAGGCCGTCTCCCAGATCCTCTCCCTGGTGTGCGCGCTTCGGAAGCAGGGAGATACATCTTCAGGAAGCTTTGGGATGCGATCCCAGAGTTTTTGTAAAGAAGAGGCAGACTACGCACAATTACGACGATAGCTTTCAACTTGCTACTTCAAGTTGGGAATGGATTGGGGGGGTGGGGGGGAGGACACTGATGCCAAAAAAAAGTGAATTTTTTTTCATTAACGAGATTAGTTTAAAGCAATAAGCAGTAAAACATTAAAAAAATTTTAATATATTCTTGGTAGGTAATTTCAAAAGAAATAACACATTCCCTGAATACTTATTGCCTGGCCCTTTTCTTTGAGTTTTTTAATTTTCATAACCGTGTACAGACGGAGAAACTAAAGGTACGCAAAAGTACTTACAGTGCAGGACAGAAAAGGAATAAACCCACTTTCCAAGATAACACGGTTCAGTAAGGGGTGGTTCCGGCGTGTTTCTGTGCGTTAAGTTTGGTTCATGTGACTCATGCGACCTGTGGCCACGGTATTAACCGCGCGCGCGGCGGCCGGGCCGGGCAGCCAGTCCCTGGCGGTCTGTCCTCGGCAACTCGCTCGGTCCTGTGGGGCGGGGCGGGGGGCTCTAGGGAGGTCTGAGGAGCACCCCGCTTTGCAGTGTTGGCCTCTAGTGATCCCTGGAGAATTCGCATGACTCATGCGATCCTTTCTGGAGGAAAAGCCTCATTCCTTTTTCCCTGCGATCGTACATTCTCGGGCCATCACTGTCTTAGTTTCCCTCATTTGAGTCTATGAGGACCGTATTTTTACAGATCAGAGTGGTCAGTTCAAAGCGGAGGGCAGTGCAGGATGACTCCTCATTTACAGGTGAAGCAGCCGGAGTTACCGGTGTGTCTTGCCCAAGTTCATCAATTAACGATGGAGCAGAGGTGCTTCAAGTTGAGGCGGCTGCCTAGCAACCTCAGTCTCCAAGTCCTTGGCTTCCGTAGGATCTGTAATTATGTCCATGCCTGTTTGTGTGTGTGTGTTTCATTATGTTTTTAAATTGGTTTAAGGGAGAGAGAGAAATCAGTCGGCTGCCTCCTGCACGACCCCCACCGGGGATCGAGGCCGGCATATTCCCTGCCGGGAATCATGGGTGGTGCTCAACCACCGAGCCGCTCGGGTGGGCCAGGGCTTGTTTGTTTTTTTATGTGTAAACTTTAACAAATGGGAATCCCCAAACCCAGCAGATAAATGGTAGGTGCTTTCCTCTTGCATGATGAAAGTGCATCGGTTCTAAACAGGTGAGAGGTATGCAGCCAACGTATCCCTCACTCCCATTCTTAAACCTCTAAAGACTCACCTGTTTATCAAAACCTGTTGTATCCATTTTTAGTTTACTCATTACATCGCCTGTCCTTTTATTAGTTTATTTTATTACAACATGGATTTGGCTTTTCTTCTTTACTAAGTAACAAAAGTTGTCTGTTTTTATTTTTATTTTTTAAATATATATTTTTATTGATTTCAGTGAGGAAGGGGAAGGGAGAGATAGAAACTTCAATGATGAGAGAGAATCATTGGTCAGCTGCCTCCTGCGGGGATCAAGTCCACAATCTGGGCACGTGACCTCCTGGTTCATAGGTCATCGCTCAACCACTGAGCCACGCAGGCCAGGCTATTTTTATTCATTATTGCTTCATTAATATGAGGAAAAACTAGTGCTTTTAATCTTTATAAGTGAAGAAGTAGGAAATGGAAACAGGATATAATTTCAGGTTTTACATAGATATCCTGTCGTTTTGTTTCCTTTCTTTATTAAATCACAAATTCCTAATAAGCATTTTGAAATGTCCTTAGAAAAGTTTCAGCAACTGTGAAAAACTCTCTAGATAACTGCCTTTTCTTAAATGTTCTAAAAGAAAGTCCTTTAACACTAACTTGTGGCTTTGCCAAGTTACTTAACTCCTTATTGTCTTCTCCTCTGTAAAATGTGGATATGAATATGTCCTGTGATGGGGCAGAGGCCATGTGCTCAGAAAAGTGCCTTCTTCCCGAGCCCAGGCCCCTGCTGGCCACGCCCAGGATTTAACAAGACCCGACTTGCGCCTGGCCAATCGGCAGGGCCCATAGCCGGCTCCCCTCCCCTCACTATTCTCACGGGTGGCACTCGGTTACCGGCGACTGGAGGCCCGGGTCGGGTTAGCTAACTCAATAAAGGACCTTCTGCTTTTGCATCGGACTGACTCCCTGGCATGGTTCCTTGGGGATCTTGAATTCTGGGCATAACATCCTGGAAGAGAGAGAGAGAGAGCGACTGGGGTGGGGGTTGGGGGGGATTAAAGGTGATATTTGTAAAGTGCCAGGACCGTAGACCATTGTAGATGCTCAATAAAAAAGTGGCAGCAATTGTTTTTTATTTTTCAACATAAATTTTCAAACCTGTAGATAATTTTTATGAGTTTATTTGAGCCAAACTGATGAGAATTGCTGGAAAGCCAAAACTCAATGGACTGAGAAAATGCTTCAGAGAATGAAAGTATTGCAACTCATTGTAGACATTACAATAAAAGGAAGAGGCTTAAAGGGGTTGCATGAAATCCTTTGGTAATAGATTAGGAAGGCAGGAGAAAGCAAAGCAGGAAAATCTTTGGGATTGGATAAAAAGTAAAAGGAATAGACACAAAGTTCTCTTACATAGGTGGGTGCAGGATAGTTAACAATTAACATGATAACAAAGAGAGGTTTTGTGGACTCCACTCTGGTGCAATGATTATGCCCTGAGGGGTCTGGGAAAAGGAACATTCCAAATGTTTGTTATTCTAGATGCAAAAAGACAATAGACAGGCTCAGTTAAGGCTAAAGATTGACCTTTGTTAGGGAGGATATGGGCCTAGGACAGGGATGGGCAACCCCTGGCATGCGTGCCAAACATGGCCCGCCAGTAACTTTTGCTGGCACTCGAAACCCTCTCTTATAATCTCCCATTTACAATTTTTTTCTTAATATCGACTTTTTTATTTTTCAGATAAATTCAGTGTAGGTGCATCTTAGATAAATAAATAATTTTACATAACAAGTTATCTTAAAGACCATAGACATGAATTGACGAGAGAGGGGAAGAGCAATTTCTATGCCTCTGCCTTAACTCTCCCTGCCTTCCTAGATCCGACCAGTGTTTTGGTTTCATCCACATACGCTTGTGAATCTTTGTTCTCAGTGATGAATTTTGTGAAGTCTCGTAATAGGAGTAGCCTGACGGATGAAAGTAGTAGCTCGTGCATATCTCTGAAGGTCATGAAATATAAACCTGATGTAAAATCTCTGTCATCAGTGATGCAACAGTAAAAGTCCCACTGATAATATCAAACGGAGTCATAAAGTTTTCTGTCGGACTATCAGTGTACATGTATACATTAAAAAATAAATGTATTTTTCATCATCATATACTGTGTTTTTGTCACTCGAATGAATTTTATTATTTCTTCAAGGTTCTTCATATATGTACACCTTAAGAGATATCAAGTAGGCATAACATGTTCTCAAAAAATTAAGGTTGGCACGCAGAAGAATTTTGAGTCAGAGATTTTGGCACGCGCTCACAAAAAGGTTGCCCACCCCTGGCGTAGGACAAGACTACCTGCTATGATTCACTTTTAATTAGAGTCATTTCAGGCCATCCTATGTGGTTACTTTTGGTCTCTGAGTTTGTAAGGCCCCCATGCAGGTCTCCCTTGAGCTTGTCAGGTTTAGTATGTGACCCCCTTTTTTTTTCCGTCCACGGTTTGCTATTCCATATTTTAAAAGTAGCACCCTGGTGCCCGGCAGGTGTGACTCAGTTGGTTGAACATCTTCCCATGCACCAAGAGGTCGCTGATTTCTATTCTGGTCAGGGCACATGCCCAAGTTGTGGGTTTATCCCCAGTAGGGGTTGTGCAGGAGGCAGCTGATTGATGTTTCTCTCTCATTGATGTTTCTATCTCTTTCTCTTTCCCTTCCCCTCTCTCTAAAATCAATAAAACTTTTTTTTTTTTTTTTTTTTAAGTAACAAGTAACACCCTGACCAGTGTGGCTCAGTGGCTCAGTTGTTTGGGCATTGTCCCCTGCACCAAGGGGTTTCTGGTTCCATTATGGTCAGGACACATATAAAAATCAACCAATGAATACATGAATAGGAGGAACACTGAATTGATGTTTCTCTCCCTCCCTTCCTCTCTCTAAAATAAATAAATACTTCTTTTTAAAGTAAATATTGTTCAGGGAGATGATCTAGAAATCCATGCTTTCTACCCAATTTGTGCCCCTTCAAACATTCACCCCTTAGAGTCTTAGCCTGCAGTTATGGTTTTGAGAGGTGGTGAACTTGGATGAGTAGAATTTACATGTTTATTTTCCCTAATCTTTCATTGAAATCTAGCATTTCCTTCCATTGTGTGCATAGAAATCACATCACAGTATTATAGGTGGTTCTTGGGACTTTGTCAACAATAGAAATCACAGCTATTTTCATATCACACCACAGTTGTTGCTCATGTCAGGGAGGAAAAATAATTTTCTTTTTACCTTTCTAAATTCTTCTGGCTGGTCTAATAATCAAATTGACATGGGACAGATTAACAGGAGAAAATATAAAATATCATTTATTTATTTTGTTAACATAAAGACATTCCAATCTGTAAAGAATTTTTGTGAGTTTATTTGAGCCAAACTGTCAACAATTGCCAGGAAGCAGAACCTCAGTGGATTGAGATAATGCTCTGGAGAATGGCAGTTACATCTATATTTATACATTGCAACCAAAGGAAACGACATAGGTGGGTTACATAAAATCTATTGGTGATAGACTAGAGAGGCGGGAGTAAGTAAAGCAGGGAAACCCCTGGGATTGGATAAAAAGTAAAATGATAGACACATACTTAGGTGGGTGCAGGAACAATTAATATGATAACAATGAAGGAATTTGTGGTATCTGTCCTGGCGCCCAGGCTCTGTAGGTTGTGCCCCAAGGGGTCCAGAAAAGGGGAAGTTACAAGTTACCCAGATATTTCAAGGGTATGTTATTATAGATGCAAAAAGACAGATAGACTCAGTTAAGGTAAAGGTTGACCTTGTCAGTGAAGATACCGGCCTAGGATGTAACTACCCACCATAACTGCTTTTAGTTAAAGTTTAATTTCAGACCATCCTTTGTGGTTACTTTAGGTCTCTGAGTTTGCAAGACCACCATGCAGGCCTTCCCTGAGCTTGTCAGGTTCGCATGTGGCCCCTTTCGTCCACAATTTTAAAATATAAATATATTAAAAATAAAAATATATTAAAATAAAATAAAAACCTCACTCAGAAAGATCCAGAGCTGTGGGAAGCTGCCTATTGTCTTCACTAGCAGAGAGGTGTGGACAAGGAACCCGGAAGGCTGATGACCCTTGAAGCCCTGGCAAAGGTCAGCGCTGTGCACCCACTGTTAGTCCAGACAATGGTAGCTGAAGCAACTTCCCCACTTATTATTATGTAAATCCTTGCTGATGGGCTAGTCTGCCTATTACTGGAAATTGCCTGCCTAAGGGCTATGGGTATATCCCAAACCAATAAAAGTTTGGTGAGGCCTGAGCACCAGTGGAAGTCCTTCCCCTTGAGTTGGACTTGCCCGCCTGGTCCCCCAATATTTCCAAATTATTATTTCTTGTCTTTTTTTTTTTTTTTTTTTTAAATATATTTTATTGATTTTTTACAGAGAGGAAGGAAGAGGGATAGTTAGAAACATTGATGAGAGAGAAACATCGATCAGTTGCCTCCTGCACACTCCCTAACTGGGGATGTGCCCGCAACCAAGGTACATGCCCTTGACTGGAATCGAACCTGGGACCCTTGAGTCCGCAGGCCGACGCTCTATCCATTGAGCCAAACCGGTTAGGGCTATTTCTTGTCTTGTCTCTTTCATTTGCGTGCAGCCCTCTTCCAGATCCTGAACCCTGCACCACGCGGGACGTGGGGGAAACTTTACACACAGAGTCCTCACCAGACTCTAGAGGGGCCTGAGGCACAGAGGAGATGAAGAAGTCTGCCTTCCCTGCCCAGGGCATCTCCTGCCCTAACAGTCACCCTGCTAGCCCTCTCTTGGTGTGCTGTGTGTGACTGGCACCTTTCCTTGGCAGGCTGGCCACATGCTGCCACGTGCTGGGTCAATGCTTGTGGTCCTTCTATTCCTTCTGGGAATTATGAGGTGTAAGTGAAGACATGGACTGTGCCCCAGACTCTTGCCAGAGAACCCCATGTGACACTCTGGCACCTGGTCCCTTGGTCCCCAGGCCATGGACATACAGTTCTGTCTGGCTCCTGATGAGGACTTGGGAGCAGGTTAGTGGTAGAGCACAGGCCTGGACTGTGGAGCTAAAATGCATTTTAAAAAAAATATGATTTTGTGGTTTCAGAGAAGTAGGGGGAGGGAGAGAGACAGAAACATGAATGATGAGAGAGAATCATTGATCAGCTGCCTCCTGCACAACCCCTACCAGCATCGAGCCGGCCACCCAGGCATGTGTCCTGACCGGGAATCCAACCATGACCTCGTGGTTCATAGGTCGACACTCAATCACTGAACAACACTGGCTGGGCAGGCAAATGCATTTTTAAAAACAAATTGTTATCGCTTCTCGGCCTTTTGCTGAGATCAAATGTAGTATCTGTTCTTATCAGTTTAGTGCCTGATATGTCCTCTACCTGAGGACAATATATTGAATGGGTTTTCGGAACAGGGAAAAAAAATGTTCTTTGAATTGATAAATGAGCACATGAGACAACATTGAGAAGTTGAAAAGAGAATGTGGTGAGAATTTTTCTCCCTCTGTCCCTTAGCCTCAAACTTTACCAGAGCTGTTCTCCACATCTACAGCTCAAATTAGGTTTCTTTTATTATTTAAAGACTAGGATATTAGGCACCTGCTCTGCACCTGGCTTTTTTATTTACCAATATTGTCTTGGAAATTGCTCCTTATCTACATATAAATAGCTTCCTCTACCTCCTTTTCTTTATATGTATTTCTGTGGTCATTTCCAAGTAGTTTTTTGGTTTTTTTAAAGAATGCCTTTCCACAGAAACAGGAGTCCCCAGACATTGCCAGAAATTTCAGGATAACTCTTGGATTCATTTACTCATCTTCAAAATTCCAGGAATACTGGGTTGAATAGACCAGTATTCCTCTTTAGGTGGATTCAAATTTCAAAAGAGGCCTTGCCCTAGCCGGTTTGGTTCGGTGGATAGAATGTCGGCCTGTGGACTGAAGGGTCCCGGGTTTGATTCCAGGCAAGGGCACATGCCTGGATTGTAGGCTCGATCCCCAGTAGGGGTGTGCAAGTGGCAGCCGATCAATGATTCTCTCTCATCATTGTTGTTTCTATCTCTCCCTCTCCCTTCCTCTCTGAGATCAATTAAAACAACAACAACAACAACAACAATTACAAAACAACAAAAACCAACTACATGATAGAATTTTGGGCAGGAGGGGTGGTCAGGTTGGACTTTGGATAGAAGACTTTATCTGTGGTGTCCCTGTTAGGGGCAGGAATAGAATATTGGGGACCAGGTACAATTATAAGAAATATTAAACAGGTTCTGTTAACCATGATGGTTCTGTTATGAGTAGAGGAAGCACATTCTAACCTGGCTAAGTCTTGTACGCCCTGGGACCTGGGAGCTAACACTGGTATGCAGTTCATCCTCCTGTCCTGAGAACTGCCTGTCATTATGGACAGATTTACAACCTCATGGTTGAAACAATCCCAGTCCCCAGTCCCAGAGGCACCTACTCTTTACAACTCCCAGCCCCTATTACCTGTAATCTGGTCCCTGGATGCCTGGAGGCATCAGCACTCTGAAACCCCCTCCAGCCCTCATGACTTGTAACCTGTAATGTTTATCCCATGCCTACTTTCTTTCCCATGCCTGTAAGTCCTACTTTCTCACGTAATCTTTGTCCTTCTACCTAATATAAGCAGCTGGCTTATGGGTAGAGGCAGAGCAGATTTTAGTGGATGACCTGCTGCTCTCCCATACTGCTGGCATTACTGGAATAAGCGCTCATCTGTGATTCAACTGTCTCTGCTTAATTGTTCAAGTAGCAAGAGGCAGCCTGGACCCCTTGGAGGTCCAGTTACATCCCCAAACCCAGGTGTTAGGGTACAAGGTTCTCTGTCTATCCAGAGATGAATATTCACCTTGCCTCCCGCCTTGGGGCTTTATAATAAATGCTACCCTCCTAATACTGAACTCTCATGCAACCAATCAGCTCTTCTGCCCAGCTTCTCTCATGATGTCAGACAGGCCAGAAGCCATTGGCCAGGTACACCTCAGAAAGATGCTAAGAGATCAGAAGAGTTTCAGCTGCTCCCCAGAGCTCCCTGGGGTGGGCTTGGTGGGCAAGGCAGGCTTTCCTCTCCCCCCACTCAGAGCAGTTCCAAGTTTATCGCTGTTTACATGTCAGTCTCTGAACAAGCTTTGAGCTGAAGAATATGTGCTTTGTCCTAACAATCTACATGGCCAGCAGGGGCTTCCTTGTCATGGATATCCAACCCTTTTTCACTTTGGGCCACTGAGATTCACCAACAGATGTCAGTCCCATCCAACAACCTTCCTGTCAGATTCACACACCGGAGAGAGAGAGGGACTGTCCAGACCTGTCACAGTGAGTGTCTTGTCTGCCAGATAGACTTCTCTGTGAAATAAGGAGAGCTTTCTGGTTTTTACATCAGTGCTTGATGAGTCTGTTCAGTGTCAGTCCTGCCAGAAGGGATCCCCTCTGGCCCACAGAGCTCAGAGCAGCACTTCAGAGGATGGTGTATTCCGCAGAGTAAGTGCCCGCTTGCTCTCTCAGAGCAGCCAAGCCACTGCTTGGACCACTGGTGGGGCCCTTCTTTCAGCTGGAAGTGTGTTGATGAGACTGAGGGAGCAGTTTCCAGTATATGTTTGGTTTGTGTGAAAGAAATTCAGCTGCAGAATTATAGTGTCCTCAGGTGCACAGGACCAGGTAGAGGAAAAAGCACAAACCCATCCTGACCACCACCAGCTGGTGTCAGAAGGGCCCCTCCTAGCTGGAGGATGGCACCACCAGTGTTTCTCCCTCCAGATTGTAAGGAAAACCTTTTTCTCCACCCTCTTATATTGGGGGCCTGCAAATTAACTGGCAAAATACAGATTAGCAAGAGAAAAGACAGATGTGTGTTTTTTAAATCCTCACCCAAGGATATGTTTATTGATTTTAGAGAGAGAGAAACATCAGTGTGAGAGAAACATTGACCAGTTGCCTCCCACACTTGTCCCAATCAGGTATTGCTTTGATTGGGAATCAAACCCCCCACCTTTTGGTGTACAGGACAATGTTCCAACCAGACCACTTAGGCCAGGGCCAAAAAGACAGGTTTTTAATTCACATATATGCTAGGGAGTTGACAGAAAAATGTGACTCAAGTAAGCTTTGTGTGAAAGAAAGATTAGATATTACATTTAAAGCACTTAATACAGTATCTGGCACATAGCAAGTGTTCAATTAACACAGCTAACCTCTCTAGAAGCAGTGGATAAAACCAAGTTCATTCCCGCTTGAGTCATCCATTCTGGAGAATTAGAGTTATGTTATGTTCATACCCTGCCTGCACATCCCCAGAGCATTTTCTTTCTTTCTTTTAAATTTTGACTTAAAATAATATTTTATTTTTCAATTACAGTTTACATTCAGTATTATTTTGTATTAGTTTCAGGTGTACAGCATAGTGGTTAGATAATCGTAGACTTTACAAAGTAGTCCCCCTGATATTTCAGGTACCCACCTGGCACCACACATATTTATTACAATACCAGAGGCCTGGTGCACAGATTTGCACACTGGTGGGATCCCTCGGCCTGGCCTACAGGGATCGGGCCAAAACCAGCTCTCTGACATCCCCTGAAGGGTCCTGGATTGTGAGAGGGTGCAGGACAGGCTGAGGGATCCCACTGGTGCATGATGGGGTGGGGAGGGACTGTGGGAGGGCTCCAGGTCATGTCTGGCCTGTCGCACTCAGTCCTGATCAGCAGGACCCCAGCAGCAAGCTCACCTACCAGTCAGAGCATCTGCTCCCTGGTGGTCAGTGTGCATCATAGCGATTGGTCGAACCGTCGAACGAATAGTCGGATAGTTAACATATTAGGCTTTTATTATATAGGATTATTGACTATATTCCTTATGCTATATTTTACATCCCTGGGAATTTTTTGTGACTACCAATTCGTAGTTCTTAATCCCTTCACCTTTTTATCCAGCCCCCCAACTCCTTCTCCCCCCTAGCAACTGTCATCCATAGCACTTTCCCCACCACTTAACCAGTTCTTTTCTTGTCTGAAAGTGAATGGGACTGAGTGGGTTCCCATCACAGTTGCTCAGTGACCAACTCTCCAGGAATGCCTGTGGGACAAATACATTTTAGGGTGTGTGAATATGTGGGGGGGGGGGGGGGGAGGTGGTCACCAGGTTTGGAAATGAGAGTTAGGGTGGTGGATTTTTCTGGCTTGAATCTTTCTTCCATCCCTCTTTCCATCACAAATCCACAGCTCCACAAAACAGTTATTAAGGCATGGCTTGCCTTTGGGAGAAAAGCTTACTACACATTTGGCCCTTGGGTCCAGGAGGAATTGTGCTTGGGGAAACTGGCGAACTGCAAGGCTACAGGGTGAGGCCAAGCTACAAGGACCAGAATAGAAAGTCTAAATTTAAACTGTGTCTTGGAGGGTTCAAGGAGCCTGGGGCCTGTGGGCCCTGAGGCAGCTCCCTTCCAGGGGGATCTCCATGAGGACAGCTCTGCCTTCCTCCCTCTTCCTTCCTCCTTCCTCCTCCCTCCTGCCTCTTGCTTCCTGCCTCTTCCCTGCTCCCTCCTCCTTCTTGCTGCCTCCCTGCACCCTACTCCTTCCTGCTTCCTCCCTCCTCTCTGCTCTCTCCTCTCTGCTCCCTCCTCACTCCTGCCTCCTCACTCCAGGAGTGGAAACTGTTTGGTTCTTGGCTAGAGAGCTGGTTTCCTCCCAAGGAAATATTGTCTCACCGCAGCTGAGGCAGGATCTGCCCCTGGAATTTCCCTGCTGTGAAGAAACACCCACTGCTGAGTGGCTGGGACACACCTAGAGCCTGCCTGTGCACAATGCAGAGGGGACACGCCCAGAGATACACAGATGTAAACAGAAACACAAACAGGCCAGGAAAACCCTGGGGCCCCAGGAGCCAGTTCAGCTCCCAGCTCTGGCTCCACCCCCCTGTGCAGAGGTCTGAGTGAATACCTCCTTTAATGAACCCATTTTTTCACCTCTACAATATTAAAATAGATCTCTTAAAAATCCAAACAGAACAGAACTCTAAGGGAATCACCCTAGAAAGTTCTCTATTTCAAAGATTTTTCTTTCATTGTTCATTGTTCAAAATATTTTTGAAGTCCTTTTCTATTTTCTGAAAAAGTCCTTTCAGAACCAGTTTTAGGCACTCACAAGTCGGCCTTGTTACAGACCCAGACATTTCCTTTTTGCCTAGAGGGATCACTGTCCGTGGTACCCAGAGACTTTGGGCTGGTTCCAAATATCCAATTCAAAAGCTTCCTGTGAGGATGGTGAGAAGTGTCTGGCAGGCATCATCACCACTGCAAAGCTACTGATGGCCTAGGCCAGTCCCCAGAGGGAACTCACCTCCACTCCTGGAGGGGCCAGCTCTACTCTCTAAACCCTCAGCCACAAGCAGGGTCCTGCTAGAGCCTTAAATAGTCCACTATTCAGACATGGAGGGCCCTGCGCACCATTGGCCAAATGGAAACTTCCAGTTTCTGCCACAACCTCCCGGGGCAGCAGTTTGGAAGAAGCCCAACTGAGCCAGCGTTTGTGCTTTTGTGTGTGTTCACGGAGCCTGGAGGCCAGGGGTGTCACAGACCTGATCACGTGGGGAAGGTCACAGCCCAGAAGCCAGCACACAGACTGCACCCAGAAACATCAGCAGGAGAGAGAGCACTAAGGAGACACACCCAGACACATTGGGTTGCCCGGAAACCCATAATGCCAGGCCCACATCAGGCAGCTCAATGCAGACCCTCTCATCAAGCGAATAAACCCACCAGGAAGTCAAGTCAGAAACAGCTGTGTAATTAAAGAGCCTGCTCATCCATACGCCAAAATGCTCACCCAGATTTAGACAGTGCCTAGGCAAGGCCCCCCAAACTTCCTATGTGGTGATGGGGCATCTCAGTGACACATACACTCTCCTGAGTGGCCAGTCTAGACTCCTTACCTCCCTTTGTTTCCTCTTGGAAAACCTTTGGCTTTTCCATCGTAATCAGCCAGTGACCAAATAGTCTATTTCTGTAACTTCTTAGTATTAGACAAAGATCGCTCTTTTGAAATGTCCACAGTAAGTCACAAAGAATGCCTCTGACCTTTGTTTTCAAATTTAATATGCAAACACTAAACACACAATGAAAACTTAGAGGACAGTTTTTCAATTTCACAGACAAGCCAAGATTTTTCCATTTCGGGATGCAGGAGAGAGGCAAGTTTACCAACTTTTCAGCGATTCTTTTTTTTTTTTTTTTTTAATTATATTTTATTGATTTTTTTACAGAAAGGAAGGGAGAGAGATAGAGAGTTAGAAACATCGATGAGAGAGAAACATCGATCAGCTGCTTCCTGCACATCTTCTACTGGGGATATGCCCGCAACCCAGGTACATGCCCTTGACCGGAATCGAACCTGGGACCTTTCAGTCCGCAGGCCGACGCTCTATCCACTGAGCCAAACTGGTTTCGGCTTCAGTGATTCTTAAAATCCCAACTTGGTGAACAGGATACAACAGCAACTTTGAGCCTGACAGTGTAGCATGAACAACAGGAAAATACGCCTTCTGGGCAGCGCCCCTCAGTTCTGAAGAATGGGTATAAACTGAGGACTGGACCTCCATCTGGTGTCACACTGTGTCTTTGTTTGGGAGTAGGCAGAACTTCTGGCATGGGGTGTTAGGCTGCCTGTCTAGTGGACAACTGTGACCTCATTTGGGTCCAAGGACAACCTCTCTGTGTAGATTCTGCCCCCTTCTCTATATATTTCATACACTTGTTGGTTTTGAATGAGATAACCTGGTCTCCCTGGCCTCTCTCCAGTCCCATCACCAAACAGGACCCACCTAGAGACATCGTTCATCTACAAAGTGGGTGTGACCAGGCCCTCCACTGCCATGCAGATCCTTCTGCCTGTTGTAAAAGACCAAAGAAACCCAAGCAACGCTTAGTAAGTGGAGTTACACAGCTTTATTACGCTGGTGGTCTCAGAGGAGTCGCCTCCAGAGTTTGAGCAAACCAATATGGTGGAAGCTCTTATTTATGCCCCTTTGGCTTCTTTGTCCCCCCATATGGATCATACTTCTGGACTTTTCGCGGGCTTTGCAAAAAACCCTGTGGGCAGGAATGGGGGCCTTGAGACCTTATCTAAGGGCCTGGCCTGGCGCCAGTACTGATAACACCCTCCGGGGTTTCATGGTTTATGGCCTCTAAAATGTGAGCATTTAGGTAACAGGTCTTGCAAGACCAGATTGTGGAGGAAAGGGGCAGTGACTTAATTATAGGTTATCAAGAATGTACATTAGGTTACTGCACAGATTCAGATTGCTAGCCCCCCAAACATCAGGGTTACATTGGAATTGGCTTTTAGCCTTCCCATGCCCTTTGTTCCTTTTCCCTCTCCTCGCCTTCCCCTACAGGGATTTCTGTGTAAATCTGGAACAGCCACCTTTAGTGACCTGAGGTCTCCACATGTTCAACCTGTCCTCCCAGAGATTAAATACGCCCCCCCCCTCCAAATTCCTTTCTATTCTTTTTAAATATATATATATTTTTATTGACTTCAGAGAGGAAGGGAGAATGAGAGAGAGAGGGAAACATCAATGATGAGAGAGAATCATTGATCAGCTGCCTCCTGCACACCCCTCACTGGGGACTGAGCCTGCAGCCTAGGGAATGTACCCTGACCAGGAATCAAACCGTGAAACGTGACCTCCTGGTTCACAGGTTAACATTCAACCACTGAGCCACTCCGGCTGTGCTCCTTTCTAGTCTTACTTTTTATGCCTGAAAAGATTAATCGGTTCCTCACCCAAGACAGAAATAAACAAAAAAAAGCCTACTAGATTTAATTTTCTTTTTTAATCCTCACCTGAGGATATGTTTAGAGAGAGGAAGGGAGAGAGAAACATCGATGAGAGAGAAACATGGATCAGCTGCCTCCTGCACACCCTCTATTGGGAATGTGCCTGCAACCAAGGTACATGCCCTTGACTGGAATTGAACCTGGGACCCTTCAGTCCGCAGGCCAACGCTCTATCCACTGAGCCAAACCAGTCAGGGCTTATTATTATTTTTTAAATCCTCATCCGGGGGATTTTTTCCATTGATTTTTTAGAGAGAGGGAAGGAGAGAGAAATATCGATGTGGGAGAAACACATCGATTGGTTGTACCTGGACCAGGGCCGGGCCTGGGGAGGAGCCTGCAACTGAGGTATGTGCCCTTGACCAGAATTCAACCTGGGACCCTTTGGTCTGCAGTCTGATGATCTATCCACTGAGCCAAACCAGCTAGGGCACCAGTACTGTTTGACCTGTCAATCTCAACTGTAGAATCATTAAGGTATGCAAAACATATAGCTACAAAAATGCTCATTGCATTACTATTGCTAAAAGGAAAAAAAAATGTATTTATAACTTCTATTTCTTGAGAATATACCCAATTCCTCTCGGCCTGTTTTATGTTATATTTATTTAATTCTCAACACACGGTGCCAGAATGTTATTTTGTATTTCAGTATCTTAATAAAGAATGCAGTTGATTAGAAATATTCTGAGTTGGGATGAGTCTGAGAATTAACTCAGCCCCTTGCTGGCCCTGTGACCATAGAAAGGGACTTCTTTCCCCTTCAATTTCCCACTCTGAGGTTTGTGGGACATGGGACCTGGGCTGAGTGAGACCCAGGAGATGGGCAAGGACACAGTGGAAAGAAGTTGGCAGCGGAACAAATGGCAGGCTCCTGGGAAGTAGCTGGGAGGTTGGATTGCAGGTAACCGGAGCCTGTATGCTGAGCCATATGTCTGGGGTGAAAAGTCCTTTACAGGAGGGGCCAACAGACTTCTCTGGCTCCCCCATCACCCATCCTGCTGTCTCTATAGTGTGGCGCTGTCCCACACCATGGCCACAAGGAAAGGTGACCCGGAGAATACACTTTTGTGGGAAAGCTGCCACCTGGCCGGAACTTTCCTCTGTCAGTTCATTGAATTCACTCCTGTTCATACTGTCCTCCCAGAGCTCCCTAAGGTGTGAGGGTTCTCCAGCAACTCTCTCCCCAGCAGGACACCTGCATGCTCAAGACAGCCTTGAAAGCAGATTTACCCTGTAACTCGGAACCCTCCCCGCAGTATGGCTGCTTCTGCAGGTCCCCGTGACAGAGCCCAGCTCTGGGGGTGCAAGCCTAGAGGTTCTCTTTCTCACCACCCTTTGTGCATCCCCTCAGAGCCTGTCATTTCCTCTTTTCTTCTAAACTGTCCCCTGGCCCTGCCATTTCTTTCCCTCTCATCCGGGGGCCTCAAGAGTTGCCTGGCTGGTCAGTCATGCAGAGTGCCATCCAGTTGACTTCGAAGTAACACACCACTTCCATTCTCTTGTTCTAGCCTAGGGTGTTCACACTTGATTTTTTTAACCATTGATCCAGGCCTTTGGATGCTCTCAGGCAGAACATCAATGCTGAGCTGCCTGGGTTGGAAGGGAATGAGGTCTAAAACCCTCCCTCCTCACATGGCAGCCTCCCCATCCCACCCACCCCAACAGAATCCTTCCTCTTTCACATTAATTTTTTCTCTCTCCCTTCCCCTCTCTCTGAAAAATCAATAAAAAACTTTAAAAAAAACAAAAAACACTTCAATATTTTCGAGGCTATACATGTGAATACACGAAGATCTAGCTCATTCATTTTACAATATAGACTACCTCCGATGAGCAAGTTAGAGTTCATTTTGTCCTTCCTTTGTTTTCACTTTTTTTTCTATTACAAACTGTGCTTCAGTAAAGATCTTTGTACTTGTTTTCAGGAGCAACTGTGCCGAAGCCCTCAGTGGGAGACACCCAGTGCAGCATGGCTGGGTCCGGAGTATGCACACCTTCCGAATTACTAGGTATTGCCCCCTGGTCCCAAAGTACCTCCCAACAACAGTGCCTAAAAGTACCCATTTCCCCCACATCCTCATCACCATTTGGTATTTTCAGATTTACTATTTTTTAAAATGATTTTCTTTAATGTTTTCCAGTCAATCTGTTCTGCCCCCAATTTTTTTCTTGATGTTTATGCAGCTGGGCTTCTCTCTTTCATCTTGACCTTCACTGACAAATCCACCCAGGGCCTCTGTGCTCTGCACGGCATCCCTCCCCAGATTCCCTCTGTGGAGCTCCCCACTGTAGGTAGCCTTCTGCCCACGCTGGTGTCTTTGTGCCAGCCCTAGACGAGTTCCTCCTGCACAGTCTGGAGCACCTACTCTCCCCATAGGAATCCCTGGGATGTGTGGGGAATCTCCCACTGGGAGGAGCCGAGTCTTCTCCATTACTGCCCCTTAGCCTGCATGAATGAGGCCTGTCTAGCCCTGATGATGTGAGTACATGCATTCGGGAATTATTCAGTTCTGAGCCCCAAAAATAAATAAATAAATAAATAAATAAATAAATAAATAAATAAATAAATAAATGGTTGCATTTCTCCTGTCCCCAAGGGTGTTCTGCAACATACACCTGCCAATGAACCAAAAACCATATCCTCATGTCAGGATGGAAGAATACAGCCAAAGACTGTGACCTTTCTTCCCAGGGCAAGCCTCATGTCTTTATCAGCTGTTGGCATTTATTTATTTTTTAAAATATATTTTTATTGATTTCAGAGAGGAAGAAAGAGATAAAAACATCAATGATGAGAGAGAATCATTGATCAGCTGCCTCCTGTACACCTCCTACTGGGGATCCAGCCCCCAATCTGGGCATGTGCCCTTGACCAGAATCGAACCCAGGACCCTTCAATCCGCAAGCTGACGCTCTATCCACTGAACCAAACCGGCTGGGGCCATCAGCTGGTGGCATTTAGACACCAAACCTTATTCTAGGTTTTTATGCCCCCTTCCCCCCACCCGCCCCCTTTAAGCTAGATGGGTTGACTATCAACACAGGGAGTTATCTGGTCTTCATAATGATCCATTTCTCCTCCTGCTGGTCCCTAAATGAACAGAAATCACATTGTCCTCATGTGTCTATGCTAAGACACAGAGATTGCTCACCTATCTGGTTCTGATAGTCTTTTTTTAATTTTTATTTTTATTTTATTGATTTTTTACAGAGAAGAAGGGAGAGTGATAGAGAGCCAGAAACATCCATGAGAGAGATTGATCAGCTGCCTCCTGCACAACCCCCACTGGGGACGTGCCCGCAACCAAGGCACATGCCCCTGACCGGAATCGAACCTGGGACCCTTCAGTCTGAAGGCTGACGCTCTACCCACTGAGCCAAACCGGTTCGGCTCTGATAGTCTTTTGAACTTTGTATATACCCAGTTTGTATATTCTCATGCACCCATTATGGGCTTTGCCCAAGATGTATCCCTGGAAAAGATCTGGGGGATTGCTTCCTAAGGTTGAGATCTGCCACCTGCTTTAAGGAGAACCCCGAGGGCTGCTGGTTGAGCCTCCTGCTGCAGAACAGTGGCCAGTGGGATGCATCAAGGGGTCCTTACACTTGCACATTTTAGCATTTGGAGTGAATCCCTTGCTTGGTTCTAGGCATGAGATGGGTACTTTAGAAACTATCATTTTCCTATAAACAAATGGTTTGTGGTTCTAATGCTCCACATGGTGCCCCCTTGTCCCAGGACTGAGATAGGGAGATGAGGGGTTCACAGTGGCCAGTGCGGCCTGAGGCCCTTTGTGCCCCACCGGTCACCTGCTGTCATTTAAAGTGTACACCAAACTCCATTTCAACTGTTAATTAGAAGCTGCTTTCCAGAGAATAACCCAGACCAACAGAGCACAGGTGGACACCAGCCCTCACTGACCTCGTCTGACAAAGGCTACTGGAAGCTCAGAATGACTGCGGAGGTGCCAGGAGGCACAGTGACAAGCCAACCACAGAGGAAGCCACCCAGAAACCCGGGGAGTAGAAGTCCTCTTCTCAAGTGCCTGTTTTCAAAACAAATGTTTCCTGATGGAACTTGGAGGGAGTCCTGGGCAGCCACCAAGACGGGTAATTGGGCCATGTCAGGGCTTCTGAAGAGACCGAGGAAGCTCAGGGCCACATGCCTGCACTGTGAAGTCTCTCACCAGACCCTTTTCTCCAGGTTTTGTAGATTCCTGAATTCTCTCTAGCTGGGAAATTTGATCAACCACTGAAGTTTTAAAAAGAACTAGGTGAAGAGTCACTCCCCTCCATCCCTGGCAAAACAGTTTAAATCTTGTCTTGAATTAAGGGTTCTCTTAACTCTTAATTACTGCATTAGAAATTGATATTGTTTCTTCAAGATTTACTCAAACCAAGGTTTTTATTTCTCAAAAATGTCATCTCACTAATTAGCATCTTAAAGTCACTTTACCCCATCGTTTAACTGATGACCCTTCATAGTTTTCTGCCACACACTTCTCAGTGACTGTAGCACAGATCCTTCCAATCGATAATCTTACATGAGGAGCAGATGGGTTGATACATCCATTCTGCTGTGGTTGCTATACTTGGCTTCATCTTACCAACAAGTTAGTTAATGTCAGAAGCAAGGTGTAGGTGTCCTATGATTCCGTTCGTGTGTCTGGCTGTGTGCTTAATGACATACACATAATTTTACCATGGTGAGCTGGAGCTGGCTCTCATCCCTAGCTATTTGTGCACATTCCTCCTCAGCTCCACATTCACTGACGTCATGTTGGTAGCTTGAAACCAGCTATGATGGGAATACTTACACCAGGAAAATTGGCAAATGAATCAGGGCTTTTTGTTGGAGGGTCGGGGGTGGAGGGAGGGTTTAGAACATATCTGGAGCCTGGCCGGTGTGGCTCAGTGTCGACCCAGGTACCAATAGGTCACTGGTTCAATTCCAGGTCAGGGCACATGCACAGGTTGTGGGCTCGATCCCCAGTCGGGGGCCTGCAGGAGGCAGCTGACGATGTTTCTCAGCGATGTTTCTCTCTATCTTTCTCCCTTCCTCTCTCTCTAAAATCAATAAAGGGAAAAAATAATAAAAGTATATTTGAAAAAGAAAATATCTGGAGGAAACAAGAAACCAAAAACAGTTACCTTTGCAGAGTGAAACTAGAAAGCAAGGGTATTGAAGAACATATTTTTGTTTTTGAATTTTTTATCATGTTCATCACTAGTTTTTAAAAGATTTTTTATTAATTTTTTAAAAATATATTTTATTGATTTTTTACAGAGAGGAAGGGAGAGGGATAGAGAGTTAGAAACATCGATAAGAGAGAAACATCGATCAGCTGCCTCCTGCATACTCCCCACTGGGGACGTGCCCGCAACCAAGGTACATGCCCTTGACCAGAATCGAACCTGGGACCTTTGAGTCCGCAGGCCGACGCTCTATCCACTAAGCCAAACCGGTTAGGGCTTATTGATTTTTTGAGAGAGAAGGGAGAGGGAGAGAGAGAAACATCGATTGGCTGCCTCCTGCTTGCCCCCTACGAGGGATAAAGCCCACAACCCTGGCATGTGCCCTGACCTGGAATGGAACTGGCAACCTTTCGGTACATGGGACAACACCCAACTGAGCCACACCAGCCAGGGCTCAACTATTTAAAAAAAAAAAGAAAACTTTCTTTTTTATGAACAAAGACTTCCCGAAGTGTTTATTAACCCCACACCATAGGCAGGAAACTGCCTGTTGAGGAAGAGATCAGAGCCTGGAGAGGATTAATAGCAGTTGCCCCAGTGGAGTGATATCCTGGGACAGGAGTTGGGGACTGGGCAGGGGCAGGGCCCTGAGGAGTAGGGAGTACAGTAGCAGGCGGTCCTTCTAGAACTTTGTGCCAGGTCTGAAAGGAGTGCCAAAGTAATGCCAGGCCCCCAGCCAAGACCTCAGGCCAAAATTAGGGTCACCAAACCCCAAGAATCAAACAGAAAAATGGGTATGAAGATAGGACACCAAAAATAGTGCATCTCTAGGGAGGGTAGGGGGAGGCAGAGACCTGATACAAGAGGCAGGGGTCACAGGAGGATATTTTCGATTATGGGGCTGGGGGGCAGCTCTTTAGGCCATTCCTGAGACCATTTCCCTGCAGCTTAAATTAAAAGGGGACTTTAGCTCTGCCTAAGAGGGTGGAGGGCAAACTGGGGCAGTGAGGAAACAAGTAGAGACAGGTTCCTCAGCACTGGGGAAAAGGCTCCCCACAACTCCCAGGGGAGAGTCTGCAGTCCACAGTAAACAAGTTCCAGGGAGCAAAGCAGAACTCCAGGCGGATTCCAGAAACCTCGCCATACTGCAGAAATGACCCCTAGAGGCCCTGGTCAGTGTCTGGGGATGGGGCAGGGGTTCCCATCGGAGAATTTTGGAGAGGCTTGAAAATTCTGAGCAGAGATAATGGAGGCCCCAGGTGCAGAGATGGGCTACATCCAAGAAAATACATCTGAGATGCAGTGAGATGCGGGAGCTGGAGAGTGGCCCCAGAATAGGTTGGCAGGACCCTACTTCTGGGGGACCTCGAGGCAGCACCTCATTCCTCCCTGCAGGCCAGGATGCTTGGGAAAGAGACTCTCCAGGAAACTGAACACGGGAGCATTGGCCAGGAAAGGGAGGGGACAGTGGGAGGATGGAGTGGGCTGCTGCCAAGAGGAGCAGCAGCCCAATGCCACAGTCTGTGCTCTCCAGGACCCTCCGACATTTCCAAACTCCACCCGACGGCTCAGGAAGCACCCTTTGCAGACTTGTCAAATAGGGCTGCCACTGGTTACAAGGGAGTCAAAAACCCCATTTTATAAACACCTAGGGCTGCTTCTGTTGTGCCCAGATTTCAAGGTTCCCAGGACCCCCAGGGAGCCCGTCAGTCCGATGCAAAAGCAAAGAGTCCTTCATTTCGAACTAGTTCGGCTCCCCGACCACACTCACCGATACAACAACGGTAAGCCCAGTGGCCCAAAGAGAGCGAGGCCTGATGGGATTGTGGGTTTTATAGTAAGGGCAGGGGAGGGGACTGTGGGCCCCGCCGATTGGCCAGGCGCGAGTCGGGTCTTGTTACACAGGATGTGGTCATCTCTCTGGCGCGCACGTCCCTTGACTGTCATTGGTTAGTTTAAAGAAATCCTGGGCGTGGCCAGCAGGGGCCTGGGTTTCCGGGAAGAAGGCACTCTCCTGAGCACATGGCGGCCGCCCCAAAAATGGAGGACCCAGGGAAAGATGGAGGGCGCAGTCCTAGCCCCCCCCAGGGCGAGCTGAGCCCGGGCTCCAGGGGCCAGTCCGGTTACTGGGGGTCCAGCAGATCAACCAGTTCCAGCCCAGACAGGAAGTCCACATCCTCCATCTCGTTCCCGGGGGCGCCGGCAATCGCCTCCTCCTCCATCTCCTCGGGCGAGGGCACGCGCCCCGCCCCGCCCCGCCGCCGCTGCTGCCTCATGGGTCCGGTCCGGGGGCGGCAGGCGGGTGGCAGCCTGCGCCGGGCTCCCGCCGTGGGCTGGGGAGTCGGTGCCCGAGGCCGCCAGCAGCGTGGTCAGGCCCCGCGACGACTCGCCCTTTCACTTCCAAGCAACCAGAACTAATAGGTCCACGACTTGGCCCCCTTCTTTTAATTTGCTGCTAGAGTCCTTCATTTTTTTAAGATAAATTAGATGCACAAATCTCCTATCACTGGCACAGGCTGTTCCCTATCTCCTTTCATATTACTGCAGCTGGATTATGATACACCAGCAACACCCTGAAAATGCTGTTGAACCTATTGATCAATTATGGTTAGCACTCGCTCCCTCCTCCCTCCTGCCCCCCCAACCCCATATCAATTACAGGTAAACTAAGTTAGTTTCTGCTGACATTTACATGTTCAATTGTGAGTTCCCATGACATCACTAAATCATAATATCCAACAAATTCAGCTACTTGGGACATATTTTACAGCAAACTCATTCCCAAAAGCCTGTCAGGAAGCCAGCATCCCATCATGAGATAATCAGTCATTCACTTAACCAATATTGAGACTGTGGCTGCTGTGTGTGTGGTGCCGAGTGCCAAGGATGCAGACAGGGCCTGGCCCTATGAGGAGAAGATAGGCCTATGACTACGGTGCCACCCGCAAGCTGTACACCTCAAGGACAGCCCTGTGCTGTATTTGTGACAGTATCGTTTGCACCTAACAGGAGGCCTAGAACTTGGTGCACAATAAAAATTTGAAAATGAATAATATATAACAAAGATTTGGGAGATCAGGAGGAAGTGGTTAGCTCTGTTAGGGAACTAAAGAAAGCTTTGCAGAAGAGGAGCACGAAGCTGGTCTTTGAAACATAGGAGTCAACAAAGCAGTCCAGGAGGGCAGCAAACAGGCAGGCATGATGTGGCGAGAGGTCAGGCAGAAAGCAAGGCAGGATGAAGAAGGATCTTGAACTCAAGGTTACAGATACTAGGCTCTGTTCATAGATTCTACCATCCAAATGACAAACTCTTCTTAGAATTGGAGCTAAATTGCCTTTTTAGAAGATTATTTTCCTTTTTTGTCCAGTAGTAAAACCATGCTGTTTCCTTTCTCACCTTGACTGCTGGGAAACTCCTCAAGTACTGGGTTCCTTATACTTTTTTGTATCCCTTAACAGTCCTATGTAGGACTTTTCACCTACTAGATCTTATATTAGTTCTGTGTTGCTATAAAACAATATAATGACAAAAGTTGCCACTTAGCCCTAGCCCAGTGGTCGGCAAACTGCGGCTCACGAGCCACATGCAGCTCTTTGGCCCCTTGAGTGTGGCTCTTACACAAAATACCGACTTCTGCGCATGGGCCACAAAGTTTCAATCGCACTGTACATGCGCGCCTGCACGTGGTATTTTATGGAAGAGCCACACTCAAGGGGCCAAAGAGCCGCATGTGGCTCACGAGCCGCAGTTTGCCGACCACTGCCCTAGCCAGTTTGGCTCAGTGGATAGAGTGTCAGCCTGCAGACTGAAGAGTCCCTGGTTCTATTTTGGTCAAGGGCACATGCCTGGGTTGTAGGCTTGATCCCCAGTGGAGGGTGTGCTGGAGGAAGCCGATCAATGATTCTCTCTCATCATTGATGTTTCTATTTCTCCCTCTCCCTTCCTCTCTGAAATCAATTAAAAAAAAAAAAAAGTCGCAGCTTAAAGCAGTACACATTTATTATATCACAGTTTCTCACAGAAGTCTGGACATCCTGGACTGGGACTTCTGCAGGGCTGCCATCAAGGTATTGGCTAGGGCTGAGGTCTCATCTGAGGCTTGACTGGGGAGGAATCTGCTTGCAAGCTCATGAGGTGGTTGGCAGAATTCAGTTTCTTGGGGGCATCAGGGA
Source organism: Myotis myotis (assembly GCF_014108235.1). Lineage (NCBI taxonomy): Eukaryota > Metazoa > Chordata > Mammalia > Chiroptera > Vespertilionidae > Myotis > Myotis myotis. Next base: position 31,237,028 of record NW_023416390.1, on the reverse strand, counting down.
GAGGCCTCAATTTCTTGTTCCCTCTGTAGGCAGCCCCAACGTCACAGCTTGCTCTGTAAAGAAGGTGGTTCCAATTTTATGTAACATTATCATATACACATAATCACATCCATCCCACCACCTTTGCCCTATAATAAGCCCCACCTACACAGATCTCACCCACACTCGGGGGTGGGGGTTACACAGGGCATGAAGACCAGAAGGAAGGATCATGGACCACCTCAGAGTCTGTTGCCACAAGTCCTTGTCAGATATTAACCGTTAAGTGAACTACTCCTTTTGGCAACTGAAGGTATCACTTCCATAGACACACATATTCTCTGCTGAGGAAGAAAGTGAACTGTCTCCCTGCTAAGAATGCTCACCACCCCCGCCTCTATCTACTACAGTGCTGGGCATGGGTGTGCAGGTTATAAATATGGAACAAAGAAATGTTTTAGGATTCATATCACTGCTGGAAGGACCTGGAGTTTTCTACCATCAGGGTGATTATCTGATTGCCATAAATTTCTCAATTGATATGTGCAATTTAAAAAAACCCATAAAACAGTTATAACAGTCACAAAGTGAGAACAAGTTCAGACATCACCATTATGAATGGGCTCTTTCCTAGAAAAATGTCTCCTAGCCCCTAGCAGCTACTGTTTCCTCCACTTCACAGATGAGCTATGTACATGAATACCATTTCCCAATTCTGCTATCGCAAAATTTCACTAGCACAGGATAAGTGCATGGACGACAGAGCCGGGTGGCCTGGGCTGACATCAAACTTCACTTACTACGTGACTTTGGACAAATTACCTAACTTCCCATAATGATAGCAAATGCTTTGCTACTTGCTATGTGTAGGCTCTTTACGTATATTAAATTCATATAAATTCATATAACTCATATAACCACCCTGGGAGGTAGGCACCATTAGTATCCCTACCATTATTCTCACCTCAGTTAGGTGAGAAAACTGAGGGATAAGAGTTAAGGCCTGGGTTTACTATTCTTAGCCTGAGCAAGAACAGGGAGAATGAAGGGTAAGTGGTGGACAAGACAACCTTGAACAAAGGAACAGCAAGCAGGATGCTAGTGCCAGCAGATTCTAACTACTGTCCCCACTGCTGTCCCTGGCCAGGGAGGACAAGTAGAACCTGTGTGGGTTACCATTTGAACCTCGTGTACGGACTAAGATCTCGTGCTGAGATCTTAAACATGACTTGCATCCCTGTGCAGGGTACGAGGACAAAAACTAAGCCAGAACGCCATCATCTGGGAAGCTGAATTGCGTTTTGCTTAAAGCTAGCCTCACCTCAGTGAAAGTTCCTCTATTCCAGGGGCTGGTGCCCAGCCACCGGCTCCGTTTCAGCTTCTGCAACTTTCCACCAACTTCACAAGGGCAAAGGGCATCTGCGTTAGCCTGTGAGCAAGAAGCCCAGCTGTGTGGAACCAAGGCTTCCTCATGCTCCGATGGCTGGGAGGGAGGGGGCCTTAACACTGGGAGGAAGCAGATAGAGCTGACAAAGATGCAACTGGAGGAGAGGCCCTTTCAGAGAAGTCAGGCTCCCCCATTACTGCTGAGGAAACAAGAGAATGCACCAGGGAGGGGGTTAGATGCTGGCAGGGAGACAGCGCTGAGCCTCCCTGGATCTGGGTGTCCCTTACTCTGCATTTTCCTCCCACACGCACCTTCTATCTCCTCTGTCTGAGGAGAGCCCCAAGAGATTCCAAAACCCCACAGAACCAGACGTCCTCTTAACCCAGGACCCCTTCCTCTGCACATTCTTCCCTTCACCCCTGTACCTCAGCTGAAGGCCACCCTGCCTGTCTGGCTTCTCTGGAAGGGCTTAGCAAGCCTCACTCAGAAGCAAACACAGCGTTTCTTACACTTTTCCCGCCAACATGGCTGGGTAATAGCTGGGAGGCTTCCCCGGTGGCCGAGACACCCACAAACTGAACGCACCTCTGCGCCGACAGGACCCAGCTTGCCGCGGTCACACAGTCCCCATTCCTGCCCTCACTCCCTGGGACATTCCAGCGCCCCTTGCATCTCCCCATCGCCCCTTTTCTGCCTGCCTATCTCCCTTTTCTTCCTGATGGCTGGGAGGGGGTTCTCGGTGCTCCGGGGCTTACTGCCCTCGAGTGTGCCCATTTTCCCGTGGGGGCGGGCGCGGCGAGCGCGCGGTGGGCTGGGGGTGATCTCCCCGCTTGCCGGGCCGTGTGCGCGCGCTCGTGGGTTCCCCTCCAGGTATGTTTGGGGACCACCAAACATACCGCCCGGACTGCACCCCAACCCCTTGGGGAAAACGTGAGGCCCTTCCACAACCTGGAGGCATTGGCGGCCCGGCTCCGCACCCGCCTGATCCCCGTCCCCCAACTTGCAGCCCTGGAGGGGCTCGGGGCGCCAAGCGCGGAGGCGTGCGGGCCAGGAGACTGTCAGCTTTGCGCGCACACGTGGGGCTTAGGGACCCGGAGGGACGGAGCGAGCAGGGCATCTGGAGAGGGCACAGCTCCCCGCAGGTGATCTCGGGGTCTTGCCGGGGTCGCCGCCCGAGCCCGGGCGCAGGAGGCCGGGGTCTGAGTCGGGAAGTGAGGGAGGCGGCACCGCCATGCTCCAGTTGAGCCCTGGAAAAACCCCGGCGCGCGGCGGGGGAGGCGGGCCGCTGCCGGGGACCAAGGGAACAAAGGCGGCCCGCGGCCGGATGCAGTCATGGAAAAACCCATCAGGGCGCCGGGGCGGGGGCGGCAGGGGAGGGGCGGCGGGCGCCCAGCAGCCCGGCCGCCCTCACCAACCGCCCGGGCGGGGCCGCTCTCGGCCCCTGCCCCAGAGCGCTCCTCGGGGGCGGAGCGGGAGGCTCGGGAAAACGGAATATGCCGGCGGGAGGGCTGGGCTGGGGACCGAGAGCCAGGGCCCCAGGCTCCGGATGCTGTGGGCCAGCCTGCCCGCCGTGCACACGCTGTACGCCGGCCCATGAGGGGAGGGTGGCCACACACGGGACACACGCGGCGCTGCACACGGCCACTTGGCCGTAGCGGCAGCCGGTGGTGACCGGCCAGTAGGGGGCGCGCACAGACCCAAGCAATGGCGCGGACGTGTGTTCCGCGGCGCACACTCTCCTGCACACACATGATTGCTCACACGCACGTGCTCCCAGACACGCGAGCCTCCCGCAGCTCCCAGGGCAGAGAGAAGGAAAGGGTCCCACCGAGTGGGGCCGAAATAGATACTCGCTAGGGCCTCCCTCGGAACCTCAGAAGCTGCGGCGGGGCCTTAGAAGAAGTCGCAGTTAGGGTCCTTCACCCTGGACCCCATTTTTACAGGGATGGGGATTGGGCCTCCTAAAGCCGCTGTGCCCGGGTCCCGCCCCAGGGCTGGAGTTAACGTCCCCTGCAAGACGCTGCCCGCCCCGTCCTAGTCTCGTGAACCTGCCTGGAGATGCGAAAGCAGCACGCTGTGTTTTATTCTGTAGAAAGGGAACGTCTTGGTGCAATGGACCCAGTGACTCCTGAGGCCTTTCCAGTTCTGATTTAGGAGGAAAGAACCGGACCCAGAGACCATAAAAGGAGTTGGTGGGAGATGAGAAAAAACCTCCGGTGCCTGGTTTGAACTCAGCCACAGGCTCTTCCTGGTTCAAATATCCCTTTGTTTATTTGTGCTGCTGCCTGCTGTTGGGTGTCAGGGGAGGCAAAGCCTGAACCAGTGGGGCCCCTGGGGTGGGGAAGGGATGTAGAATAGGACAGAGTTTGGGGGCCTAGAGCCAGCCTCTGGGAGCAGAGGAGACCCCAGGCTCTCTGAGTTGGGGTGGCAGGTAGGGGTTCCTGAAGGCCAGAGGGCAATGAAGCAGGAAACCATGACTTCAAAAAGGTTCAAGTTCAAGAAGTCACCACCTTTATGGGGCCTGGCTGTTGGAGCTGTGAGAACACAGTTGTGGTTGAGGTTCTGGCCACCACTTAGAATACAGGATCAACATAGTAGGGACACCAGTGAGACGACAGGGTCAAATGAACTGACATCAGCTTGTGGTCCCTTGGGGAACTGAGGTTGTAATCACATGACCTGGCCCTGCCTCCCTTAGCTTCCTGGTTTGGGGGAACCTTGGGCCTCAAGTTCCTCATCTGTAAAATGGATATAAGAGCTCCTCCTCCGCAGGGGTATTTTGGGAATTGAAAATGGATATAAGTCCCCCTTCTATCCCACCTTCTCAAAGTCCCTGGTCACTAGGGCTCCTTCCAAGTCCGTCTCCTGTGAGCAGGTGGGGTCCAGTGGGATGAAAGCTGGGGAGCAGCGCCCCCTTGTGGATATCAGGAGGCCCGGGTCAATTGAGGAAGACACGTATGGGCTAACCTGGTTAGTGCCTAATGGCGTCTGACAAGTTGGAACCTCCGCAGTGGTTCTCAACTTTCTGGCCCTTTAAATACAGTTCCTCATGTTGTGATCCAACCATAAAATTATTTTCGTTGCTACTTCATAACTGTAATGTTGCTACTGCTATGAATCGTAATGTAAATATCTGATATGCAGGATGGTCTTAGGCGACCCCTGTGGATAGGGTCCTTCAACCACCAAAGGGGTCCCGACCCACAGGTTGAGAACCGCTGATCCAGGGGCTGGTCCTGGTGCTCCACTCAGGGAGACCTTTCCTCTGACTCAGTTACCCCCTCGAACAAGCAGAGAGCAGGCTGCTTCCCCACAGCAGCCTCTCCTCTCACAACCCAGCTTCTCCAGCTTTAAAAGGTTTCTCTCAATTCTGCCCCCGGAGGAATCCACGCACTTGGCATTTACACTGTGCTTTATAGCTTACAAGCACGTTGACACAGTGCTTGTCCCTGAGGCGTACTGTTTCTGGGTGGTGATGTCGCTAGATGGATAGAGACCGTGGTTTACAGCATGGCTCCAGCACAGTTTGGAGCCTGCTTCCTCCATCCAGCTTCGTAACCAGGGCAACATTCAAAATACTGAATAACCAGAGGACTGGCAGCGACCAATCAGAACAGACCTTACCGCAAACACCAGGAAGGGGGGGGGGGGGCAAATGCTTGTGTAGCTATGGAATATTCTGGAATAACCCCAACCTCACTGGGCCTCAGTTTCTTCATCTGCAATTTGGGCACGGTGACTGTAATAGTACCGCTTTTTAGGGCTGTGGTGAAGACTAAATTAGCTAATGCATGTAAAAGATTGAGAAACCATAAAAAAACACCTAATAAGAGTTAGCTTTATTACCTGTCCTGTGTCCTCTCAACTCAGTGACTCAGGGTGATTGCTACTTTTTAGGGAGACTCCTCAAGTAAGTCCACTCTGTGTGCTTGGGCTCACCTCCTGGCTCACCTCCTGCCTGCCACTCCTGCTTGTCTGGCTCTCTAGTTATTCTGCTTTCTAGAAGTGCTCAAACTTTACCATTCATCTGAATTTCTGAGGGACCTTGTTAAATTTCAGTTTCTGATTGAGTAGATCTGAGTGGGGCCTGGGATTCTACATTTCCTACAAGCTCCCAGGTGATGCTGATGCTGGTCTGAGAAGCAAGACTCCCAAAGAGTATTGCAGAAACAGAATTGTCAGATAATTGATCTGTAAACATTTATTGAGGACCTACGCAGCGCAAAGAGCAAAACATTCTGAAGGATGGCTTCCAACCTCAAGCAGCAGGGTCATTGCACAAACACAGGTTAAAACTAAAAATCAGGCCAAGGGGCAAACGTGCCAGACAGTAGGTGGTGAATCCATTCTCTGCCCAGTAGCCAAAGTGATGCTCTAAACAAGTAAAGATTTCATAACTGCCCTGCTAACAGCTGTCCCCTGGCTCCCATCTCACTCAGAATAAGAGGCGAATTCTCCTGGATTCTTCAGGCCCTGAATCATCTTGTCTTACTTCTGACCTCATCTCCCGTCACTCAGCTTCATTCTAGACTCACCTTTTGTTTCCTTGAACCCAATACCCACTTCTTCCTGAGATCCTTTGAATTTGCCTGGTTAATGCTTGTCCTTCAAACTGGTGAGCACCTGGCCTCTTATTCAGCCTCTAATTGCTTCCCAGAAAGACCTTCATTGACCTAAAGGAAGAATGGTCTAAAGAAGTTGCCCCCAGTCCAGGTCAGATATTCTCTATTGTATCGTTGTTTTAAAAAAAGAAATTCAATGTTATGGCGTTATATTGTTGGTTGTTTTTTTAAAAAATATATTTTTTGACTTCAGAGAGGAATGGTGAGGGAGGGAGAGATAGAAACATCAATGATAAGAGAGAATCATTGAAGAAAGAGAAGAAGAAAAAATGATCATTGATTGGCCGCCTCCTGCACGCCCCCTACTGGGGATCGAGCCCTCAACCCAGGCATGTGCCCTTGGCTGGGATTGAACCCAGGACCCTTCAGTCTGCAGACTGATGTGTTATCCACTGAGCCAAACCAGCTAGGACTGTTGGTTGCTTTTTTTTTTTTTTTTTAATGTTTTTATTGCTTTTAGAGAGAGAAAGGGAGAGGGAAAGAGAGATAGAAACGTTGAGTGGCTGCCTTCTGCATGTCCCCTACTGAGATGAAGCCCCAAACCCAGGCATGTGCCCCTACCCGGAGACCTCTTGCTGCCTTGGGATGGTGTATTTTTTTGGGGGGGGGGGGGGGGGGAATGGTGTGTTTTTAAAAAAAATAGCCCTAGCTGGTTTGGCTCAGTGGCTAGAGCAGGGGTGGGCAAACTTTTTGACTCGAGGGCCACAATGGGTTCTTAAACTGGACCGGAGGACCGGAACAAAAGCATGGATGGAGTGTTTGTGTGAACTAATATAAATTCAAAGTAAACATCATTACATAAAAGGGTATGGTCTTTTTTTTTTTTTTAGTTTTATTCATTTGAAACGGGCCGGATCCGGCCCGTGGGCCGTAGTTTGCCCACGGCTGGGCTAGAGTATCAGCCTGTGGACTGAAGGGTCCCGGGTTTGATTCCAGTCAAGGACACATGCCCAGTTGAGGGCTCAGTTCCCAGTAGGGGGTGAGCAGGAGGCAGGTGATCAATGATTCTCTCTCATCATTGATGTTTCTCTCTCTCCCTCTCCTTTCCTCTCTGAAATCAATAAAAATATATTTAAAAATATCTCCCAGGATATTTTTTCCATTGATTCTTAGAAAGAGGTGGAACAGAGGGAGGGGGGGAGGAAGAGGGGGAGAGAGAGAGAGAGAGAGAGAGAGAGAGACAGACAGACATGATGTGAGAGGGACATATCCATTGGTTGCTTCCCGAATTCGCCCAGCCCCAGTCAGGGATGGAACCTGCAAACCAGGTATGTGCCTTGGACCAGGAATCGAATTATGACCCTTTGGTTTGAGGGCATGAGCCACATTGGTCAGGGCTTGACTTTGTTCTTATATGTTTCAGTGTTGGTCAGTGCCAGATTCTCATCAATCAGCTGCTGTGCTTCATATTTCCTCCTCTTATGTAGACAGCCATCATATATTTTACTCAAGAGCAAGTGTTCTTCTGCTGAATAGAGAACCAAATATCCAACATTTGCATTTCTGGAAGGGTACTGTGATTTTGGTTCTTTGATGGTGGTTTAAATATATTTTTATTGATTTCAGAGAGGAAAGGAGAGGGAGAGAGAGAAACATCAATGATGAGAGAGAATCATTGATCACCTGCCTCCTGCTCACCCCCTACTGGGAACTGAGCCCTCAACTGGGCATGTGTCCTTGACTAGAATCAAACCCGGGACCCTTCAGTCCACAGGCTGATACTCTAGCCCAGCTGTGGGCAAAGAACCCCCCCAGTGGTGTCTGGTGGGCCTCTCAGAGGACACCCTCCCCCCCATGCCCTGAGTGTGTTGAATGGTTAGGAATTGGCCAGCAGCAGCGTGGGGGAGAGACCAACAGATGGATCCTGAGGGGGGGTGGGGGGGCAGGTGGACTGTGCCCAGGAAGGAGGCTTGCTTAGTGTATAGGATTCACCAGCTGGGTTGGTTTCATGCATGCAACCTGGGCAGTGGCATAGAGCCCCATGATTGGCTTCATGCTTTGCTGTCATTTTCTTGACATTCTTAATACATTTTGAGCAAGGTGCCTTATATTTTCACTTTGCACTGGGCCCCACAAATTAGGTAGCTGGTTCTGCTCACTAGCTCTGGTTCCTGGCCCAGGGTTAGTTCCCCAGGATCATCTAGGAGAGACTGGGGAACCTTGGAGGAACCTGGGTGTATCCTTGAACAGGTTCTGCATGTGAAACAGGGATCACGGAGCCTGCTTCACCCAGAGGGATGGAGGTTTTTCCCAACTATGAGTCAGGCGAAGGAGCTGCACTGCCAGGAGAAAGCCAGCTCTAGGCCTCTCTTTCAAAGCGGCCACATGTCTCCTGTCCTCAGCCCATGGTCAGCTGTCAGACTGTTGACAAGAGATGCTAGGGTTCATGGGTTGGGGCAGATGCCTCCCTGAGGCAGGATAGGCAGAGCATGCCCTGGCTTCTGGGCAGGCACCTAGCTGGTCTGGATGCCAATACCGGCTGGTTCTCTGAGGCCTGGGCCCAGATCTCTGTGTCTCAGAGTCTGGCCTGCCCGGCCCATTGGACCGGGGGGAAGTGGTGGCAGCTCCTCTGAAGCAGATTGTGAGAGGCTTGGATGTTGCTCCGTCGCTGCTACAGGTGCCATTAGGAGGGAGGACCCAGTTAGCACCCTGAGTCCTGAGGGACGCCCAGGTGGGGCTGGGCCAGCTCTCAGGCCCAAATTTAGGTCACTGCTTTGCCTTTGCATACCCGATTGTCTTTCTAATCCTGTTTCGTCTTGTCCCTCACCTTCTTCCACTCTGGGTTTGAGCCTTATCCTCTTTTTCTGTGACTGATGCCACTTGCCTCCGTTTACCCATGTACTTGTCACTTTTACTCTCTTGCAGTTCACCTTCAGTGGGCAGGGCTGGGGCCTGTTTCCTACATTGTCCCTCTGTCATTTTTTACCCCCCTGGGTCATTTTCGAACAAGGAGCTTCTCATTTTATTTTTGCATTGTGGTCCCCAAATTATGGAGCTGATCTGCTGACCGGGGCACGAAGGACAGGTACAGAGGTGCTAAAGATCAGAATCTGACAAGGGGTTCTCAGCGCTGGAGTCATATGGCAATTCTGAAAGGGTAGCCAATCCCATGGGAAGGCCGGGCTGAGTACCTACTGTGTGCCAGTGAGGGTTCGGGGCGGGTTGCTGCAAACCCCTTTTTTCAAGGGGTTTACCCAGGAGAGCGTTATAAGCAGGACAAAGCCTGGCCATCCAGGGGCCTCCCAGGATCGGAGGGAAAACCGCGGCGGCAGGGAGCGGAGGAGGGGCGCTTCGGGTCGCGCTCAGACCCCGCCCCGCCCGGGTCGCCGGCCTCGGGAGCTGAAAGGGCCTCTGTGTTCTGTCCTCTGCCTGCCCGCGGGCCAGGAGCGCATTTCCTCAGCTGCGCCAGACCCCGGAGGCTCCGCAGCCCCTCTGGGGACAGACACAAATAGTTCCCGGCCCAGCTGCCGGGCCAGTTACCTTGGGAACCAAACTCAATTGCCTGACGTCACCGGGCCGTTGCGTAGCAACCGGCACAGACTCTCCCACCCGCTCTCCCCGCCCGCGGGCTGAGGTCGGGGGACCTGGAGACTGCGGGGCGAGCGGTGATGCCCCAGCCGTAGCCCTGCCGCGCCGCCCTCGCCGCCCCTCGCCCGCGGGCCGCGCCCTTGCCCCGCGCTCGAGCTGCCGCCCGGGTCCCAGAGGGGCTCCACCCTGCGACGGAAGGAAACCCCAGCGGAGGACACGCGCCACCAGGCCTCGGGCGGGTGGGCAAGGGCCGGAGGTGGTCCCAGGGCGGCCTGCAACCAGCCGGGATTTCTCTCCCAGAGAGAGGCCTTTGTTCGCTGTCACCCTCTGACTGTCCTGCTTTCCGTCCCAGTCTAGTTTCTCGCCAGGCCCCAACCTGGACTCCTGCTCCAGTAGCAAGGAGCAGAGGCAGTATGGGGTGTTTTCGTTCCCCCTCAGTCGCCTCGGAAATCTGCCGCCTGGACACTGCCTTGGAGGTGGAGAGGCTGGGCTCTGCTCATGCCACTCTGCCCCCATCCCTGGAGCCCTTCTTCACTCCTGTGCCTTCCCCTGGCCTCTGTGCTGGGACATCCGCATCCCAGGGTTGTGGTCTTATAATCGGACCACCAAGGGGTCGGGTCTCCCTGTCACTACTTGAGCCAATTAAACAGACAGGGTTGAATCATAGATGAGCGTTTATTGCAATAATGCTGGCAGTATGGGAGAGCAGCAGATCACCCATAAAAATCTGCTCTGCACCCCACCATAAGCCAGCTGCTGACTATATTGGGTAGAAGGACAAAGATTACGTGGGGAAGTAGGAATTACAGGCATGGGAAAGTAGGCTCGGGATAATTATTACAGGTTAAAAGTCATGCGGGCTGGGGGGGCATTGTAATCTGGGCACCCTGGGACCAGATTACAGACAGGTAATAAGGGCTGGGGGTTGTAGAGTGGGTGCCTCCTGGATTAGATTGTTTCAGCCACAAGGTTGTAAATCTTTCCATAATGATAGGAAGTTCTCGGGACAGGAGGATGGACTGCATTCCAGTGTTAGCTCCCATGTTCCAGGGGGTACGACTCTCAGCGAGGTTAGAATGTGCTTCCTCTAATCAGAACAGAACCATCATGGTTAACAGAGCATGGTTAATATTTCTTGAAATTGTAGCTGGTCCCCAATATTCTATTTCTGTGCCTAACGGTCTTGGGAGCCAGCTGTGGTCCTGGGAGTGGAGAGGGCGGGGCCTGCCTGACCACCTCCCCATGTTTCTGGAATAAGTGGGCCTTGTTATTAGGTTACTCCATCTCCTGCCCAGCTCTGTTTCTCACCATTGCTGAATCCCAGAGCCCAGGCTGGGAGACAGGGCCCAGAATTTCATGCTGGGGCCGGGAGTAATCTGCCACTGTGCCCTGCCCTGCCTCAACTTACCCAACTCTGACAAGGGTAATAACGACCACCACCTCTTGCTAAGAGGACCCTGCTTGTCCAAGTTCACTGTGGTGAAGGCCATCTGTGGGAGGTGATTTTCTTCATCAAAGGCTCCATTTTAACAAGTACTAATAAAATACAGGTGGTCAGAAATGAAACCAGGTGTTTTAGGTGAATCCTATTTCCTCATTGGTTAATATTTAAAATTCAGAGGAATTTTTTAATCCACAGAGTTAGGGGAATACACCTAAGAATGCCTCAGATCTTTCTAAAGCACATGGTTAGAGGAAAGTGACCCAGACCGGGCCAACCAGATCCTTCCACTTGGCATTTATCAGACTGGAGCAGGGAAACAGGTTTTTCTTCTTAGTGCTGGAAATGTGAGCATGTGGGCCTGGAGCCTCCAGGAGCCATGTTCCCTGCAAGCAGCAGAAACCTGGAGGAGAATGCTAAACAAACCCAAAAAGGCTCTGGAGCAGTGGTTCTCAACCTTGGCTGCACGTTAGAATCACCTGGGAATCTTTTTAAAATCCTGATTTCTGGGCCTCATCCTCCGGAAATTCTGTTTCTTTGTTACTAATGTTGTGGCCCCACCCTATAACAAAGAAACAGAATTTCCTGCATTCTTCTCCTCTGGATTGGTTGGAGCGGATAATTCTCTAGATGACCGATTGTCTGCATCCTGGATGTCAGGTGGTCTGGATATGTGAACATTCTTCCTCCGTCCTTCAGGGGTAATCAGAGGGTTATCTGGAGGTCTGATGTATATCGAGGCATTGGCGCAGGACTGGAAAGTTCAAAAATTTAAGTTCCCAGGCTAGTTAAAGCAAGAATAGAATCATTTCCTCAGGCTTCAACCTACTTCATTTTAGTAACTGAGCAACTTGACTATGGTGACTCCATTATATTTCTTCGCTCTATTTCTCAAGAGGCAGAGTTGCCATGGTAGGTAGTGGGCGCAAGCAATGGAGACAGTCCTTGCAGCTTGGAGTCCCTGACATGGGGCATCTCCAGAGCCAGGATCTTCCTAGCCCTTCTCTGCCCAGCCCATCAATCTATTAGTGCCCGTGTAAGTTAGTTCATGTTGCGTTTCTGTCAGTTCCAATTAAGAGATTTCCACAATGCAGAACACCCCAAGGAAGAAAAAAAAGCACACACCTGTCATTTGTCACATGCCACCTGTTAAATGTTGGTTTCTTTTTAGTATGCATTATTGATCACAGCATCCCTGTGAGGGAAGTGGGAGACCTATTTTATAGATGAAGAAACTGAGGTAAGACAGTAAGGCCCTCATCTAGGACCACAGTGTCCACTTGAGGAGGACTCAATAGGATGGGCCAGTGGAGGTTCAATGGATACTGCCCGTCCAGAGACCCCTCAGCCAAGCCCTACCCTTTACAGTCTCTGCAAGGCTAGGCCCTTCCTGGAGGACCCTGAGCCTGCTGTGCTCTGAGTTTGGAGCACTGTTATGCAAACTATGCCATGGTGTTGGGCTCTGGCAGCAACTCCAGTTGGAGGGTCTGTGCCCTTCTGCCCATCTGGCTTTGTTCCTCAGAGATTCTGAACACGTTTTCAACCTGAGTCAATCAGTTCAACTGATGGCATCTCAGGTTTATTCTGAACCTCGGTGATGTAACAAATATATATTGGTTTCTGCCCCCTTGGTTCCTGGCACAGTTTCTAAAACCCTTGGAATTTCCTGAGTGGTAGGAATGACTCTTGGAATATGGGGGCTGCTCGCCAGAGGAACCAGTCTTGAGATTAGAGAGTTGGAACTTTTAGTCCCGTTCTATCTCCCCACCCCTACCCCCACCCACCCCGCTCCCACACACACACCTCTGGGGAGAGGAGGCTGGAGATTGAGTTAATCACGGCTGGCCAGTGCTTTGCTTTAATCAATCATGCCTGCATAATGAAACTTCCATAACAACCCTAAACCACAAGGCCCAGACTGCGTCTGGGTTGTTGAATGGATCCATCTACCAGGAAGCTGTGGCCCCCCATCTGCATGGAGACAGAAACTGTTGTGCTCTGGACCCTTCTGGACCTTTCCCTATGTACTTTGTGATCTGGCTGCTCATTTATATCCCTTATAATATCCTTTATAATAAACTGGCAATAGTGAGTAATGTGTTTCCCTGAATTCTGTGAGCTGTTATAGCAAATTATCTAACCTGAGGAGGAAGTCAAGGGGATCCCTTATTTTGTAGCCAAGTCAGACAGAAGTGTGGGTAATCTGGGGACCCACCTTTAGTGACGGCATCTTTAGTGATGCAGTCTTGTGGGACTTAACCTGTGGGATCTGTACTGACTTGAGGTGGTTAGTGTCAGAATTGAATTGCAGGATACCCACAGAGAATTGAAGAGTTGCTTGGTGCAGAAAATTCACACATTTAGTATTGGAAGTGTTGTGAGTAAAGAAACAATTTTTATTGAACTCACTTCTCTCTGGATTTTAACCTCAGCCTGGGGCCCTCCTTGGTGCAGGCTAGTGATGCCTTCTCGCCAGCAGAGGGCGTGCTCCCCTCCCTTAGTGGACTCAAAGCTCAAGATCCAGGAGGCCTAAGAAATAGGGCTTTCTCTTAGCCCAGAGAGGGTCAGTTTTGCATTTAAATATTTAAATATGTACGTAAGTTTACCTTTACACTTTATCACATTCCCTGGGGGACTGTCCTTATCTATGATCACTTTCTTTAGGAGACACTTTCCTGGATAGAACCTGTGCCTCAACCAGCCAAACCTATAAACTTGACTGTAGTCATGTGGTGACTAACCAATTAGCTTAGGGGCCATAAACTACACAAGAATATTGTCCTTACAAAACAAGTAAAAACACTGACAGATTTATTTTTATTTTTTTTTTACAATAGTCAAAGTGGCCTCAAATTTCTAACTATTCTTACAAAAATAGGTTCAGAGATTCTTTTTTAAAAATAATCTTCCAACTTAATTTTTTTTTTTCATTGATTTCAGAGAGAAAGGGAGAGGGAAAGAGAGATAGAAACATCAAATGATGAGAGAGACTCATCGATCAGCTGTCTCCTGCACAGCCCCCAACCAGAGGTTGAGCCTGCAACCTGGGCATGTGCCCTGACTGGGAATCGAACTGTGACCTCCTGGTTCATCGGTTGATGCTCAACCACTGAGCCACACTAGTGGGGCCAAACTTTTTTTTAATCCTCATTAAAATCCTCATTTAATCCTCATATGTGTTAGAGAGAGGAAGGTAGGGCAAGAGAGAGAGAAACATTGATGTGAGAAAGAAACATCCATCAGTTGCCTCCCATACATGCCCCGACCAGGAATCAAACCTGAAACCTAGTATGTGCCCTGACTGGGAATTGAACCTGAAACCATTTTGGTCCCTGGAATGATGCTCTAACCAACTAAACTATCTGGCCAGGGCAAAGTTTTCGAACTTTAAACATCACTTGTATTTGTGGATTCCACTCTTCAACACACATCTCAGATGGTGGAAAATAGCAGTCTCTAGTCACAGGTTGGTTTTTCCTGAACACAGGCTCTCAGCCAGAAGAAAGCCGGAGTGTGTGGAGGGGGAGGGAGACGGCCATGCAGACCCACATCACTCCCAACAGCTCCCAGGAGCTGGAGCTGGAGCTGGAGTTGTTCCAAGCTGGCCCAGGACAGTTGGGCCTTACACTCCTGCACAGACCAGTCATTGGATTGGATCACCCAGGAGGGCATGACCTTGGGCCAGGTGGCACTGAAAACTGTCCACTGATAGTGCTCATAGCAGCTCGGGGAACAAGTCCTTCAATGAAGGGGACAATCCACCTGGGTGGAGGCCACAGTGTCCGTACTGCCATCTGCCAGGACTTGTTGGTGCCCTTCCCTTAGCCAAGGCCCTGCTGGGCTCAGATGTTAGGCTACTGTGCCTGCCCTGCTGGCTCTCGGCCCAGCCTAAATGTTTCTTTAAGCAGATCCTCTGCTTACTGGCCAATCTCTCAGTGGCAAAAGACCCGCCCAGAAGGATGGTTGTCTCTCCTAGAGAAATATGGGTGGTTGTCAGGTGGGAACCCTATTGTACAGAGGAGAAGCAGACGGTGCCGGCTTTGTTGGGGTGAATTTGTAACTTTGTCATGCCTCAGTTCTCAACACGAAAGAGTACCCTACATACAGCCACCCTGTTATTCTGACTGCTCATTGTTTTCCCCCTTATATTTTTTTCTTTTTAAATATATGTTTATTGATTTCAGAGAGGAAGGGAGAGGGAGAGAGAGATAGAAACATCAATGATGAGAGAGAATCATTGATCGGCTTGCCTCCTGCACGCCCCACACTGGGAATCAGGTCCACAACCCAGGCATGTGCCCTAACTGAGAATTGAACCGTGACCTCCTGGTTCATAGGTCGACACTCAACCACTGAGCCACGCCAGCTGGGCTGTTTTCCACCTTAAATACCACTGTCTGTGCCTACGCACTGCCTCTCCTCAACAGTGCTCCCCTTCTTCAGTTTTTATCCATCTGCCAAGGTGGTCCATATGCCCGTGATGGGCTGATCACTCCTGCTTGCTGACTGCTCCTGTGTCTATGAACTGCTCCCTCTTGCCCGGAGAGGGGCCTTTCCCCAAGCTCATGTCTTCCGGCCTTTCTTTTCTCGCTCAGGCCACCTTTCCAGAACGGGGGTGTGCCCACTTCTCTGTGTTGGACTCCTCTGAGTGTGCAGCCCTGACCTTCTCCCCAAGAGCACTGGTACCCAGATGCCTGGGGGGTCCCACCTGCAGAGAAGATGTGTTGCCAAGTGGATTTGCCAACACAGCTGTTTATCCCGAAGCAAAGAGGAAGGCTGGAAGCAAGCAGGAAAGTCAGCCCTTGGCACGTAGCGCCATAGAACCCTCTGCCACAATAATGACAATGCTCACTAACACATAGCACTCAACTACGTGCCAGGCGCTGCTCCAAGCACTTGACTCATTAACTTGTGTGATCCTCACAACAGCCCAATGCACTAGGTGCCATCTCGTCACTTCACAGGTGAGGAAACTGAGGCACAAGGGGATAAAAGTAACACAGCTATTACGAGGTAGAGCCAGGATTCAAGGTGGCCTGGGCCCCAAGGCCATACTCTTTACAGCTCTGCCAGCTTTAACAAATGTCCTGTGGGGATTCCCCCAATTCTTGGCTGACCCTGGCTCCCGAGGTAGGCGTGAGGCCCAGGCCAGGTATCCTGTTCCCATGGCCTCAGTGATTGGTTCAGGAGAGAGCATGGGAGCCAAGCCAGGCCCTGTGGTACCCTCCCCCAGGACTCTCCTGCCAGAGCCTGGGAACAAGAGCCTCTCTCTTTCCAAGAAGGTGGCTGAGCCACCTGAGAATGGAGCCAGCACAGATTGGGGGAGGGGGTTTGAGCTGGAAAGGTAGAACCCTGAGGACAAGGCTGAACCCTGGGCCCCGCCACACCCACACTTGGCGGTTGTGCCAGTCAGCTAATCCCTTCACCTAGTCAGGGTTGGTTTCTGTCCCTTCTGAACTGTTGGTTACCTTTGAAGTTCCAGTGTCTTGTAGTAGCTGGCACATAGTGGCATTTACCTGGTTCAACATTTTTTATTGATAGCCTTTGGGGTCTACCCTGGCAGCTTTATCACCCATTCTCTGCTCTAGGCTCAGCCCAGGTTGAGCTGCTGAACTACCCTCCCCCACCAAGTACCCATCACATCCGCATCAGCTTTCTTTCCTGTGACCTCTCCTCTCTTTTTAGATCTAATTCAATTACTTCTCTGAGGGGCCTTGATCACTGGGAGCTGAATTGACAACCTCCTTCCTCTGAACCTTTGCTTTCACTACATGGAAACAGTTCGCGGCTCACCTACAGAGAGTGGCAGCTGCTCGAGGAAAAAGGTAGACACACCTGGTTCACCTTTGCACCCCTCCCCTTGGGGCTTGGTATTAGATTTCCTCAGGAGCCATCTGCAGGGTAGGGGTGGCAAATATGCGCCTCTGGGGGCCCAGCAGGTGACATCAGTCACGGATGCAGGCCAGGTAGGTCTCTCTTAAAGCAGGCAGCTCAACTGCCAGTTGCTCTGAAGTAATAAGGCCCCTAAGTTTTTTAAGAGAAGCAGAAATTTATATGCTTATATAAGCATTCTGGGTTTTTAAATGTTAGCAATTAATTCACAATTTGAGGGACACTGTGTAGGGCAAATGCATTTGGAGATGCTGCTAGAAGTGAGGAGTGAATGACTCCACGTCCAGGGCTGCAGCATGAAGGTGTTCGGGGTGTGACCTGCGTAAGGCACTGGGCCAAGGGCAGGAGTGGGGCTGATGTCCAGGAGGAGCTTCACTCACCAAGTCACGTGACCAGCGTGATACTGTACCCAGCCAGAGGGCTGGTGGATTTCCAAAGCAGGCGGCTGCCCTTCCCAGGTGGACAGAGTCACAGTCAAAAGTAAAAACCACGTATAAAGGCTTGGTCTACGATGACCCACTTGTCCTGGTTTGCCTGGGGGTTTCCTGGTTTTAAACCTGAAAGTCTCACATCCCAGGAACCTTTTAGTCCCAGACAAACTGGTCACCCTACCTATATCCCTGTTCCCACCCTGACCCTCTAGAACAGTGGTTCTCAACCTTCCTAATGCTGCGACCCTTTTATACAGTTCCTCATGTTGTGGTGACCCCCAACCATAAAATTATTTTCGTTGCTACTTCATAACTGTAATGTTGCTAGTGTTATGAATCATAATGTAAATATCTGATATGCAGGATGGTCTTAGGTGACTCCTGTGAAAGGGTCGTTTGACCGCCAAAGGGGTCGCGACCCACAGGTTGAGAACCGCTGCGCTAGAGGATAATGACAGTGACAGCTGAAATAAATGTTCGAGCTCATCAAGTGCCAAACCCCATGTGCTAGGACCCGCATGGTTTCCCTTATGTCTCATAACATCTTCATGGTGTGGCTTCATTATCCATTCTACAGAGGACCGTCAGAGGTTCAGAGGGTGAAGTGACGGGCCCAGGGCCAGCAGTGGTGCTGGGGTTTCAACTCACATAGGTCTGGCTCCGTGTCCTCGAACGCTCTCAGAGAGCCCCTGTCTGCTGGGCCAGGAGGCCTGGGAAGGGTCAGGTCACTTCCTCAGGAGCACACTTACCTGATTGGAGGTCCCAACAGGATCAATTTTTGTAGGTCTGAGACCTCTATGCCTGGCCCCCACCACTGCCCAGGCCCTTTCATTTCTGTACTTTGGCTCCAGCCCCTGAATGGGACCACCTGAGAAGCCCTCAGGGGAGACCCCTTTCTGTTTCTAAAACACCCTAGCCCTCTCCTGTCCCTCCACCCTGTGCCCACCGCAGAAACCAGGGATAAGGCTGGCACTTAGAAAATAAATGCTGCTGGGGATTTATTGCTTGGTCTGGGGAGAGCCATCCCAGGCTGGCAGGGGCAAGGGGGCAGAGCATGAGTGTTCCAGGGTCTCAGGGAGCTGCTGAGCTAGTCCTTTGGGGGCTTGCTGTGCAGGGTCTAGTAAGCGTTGGGGCCAGAGTGGGTGAGTTGGCTGGTCATGTAACAAATGGCTGAGCAGATGCCTTCTACAGTCCTCTGCTCCATCCTCTCCAGCATGCGGTTGACAGAGCGAAGGACCAGCCCAGAGGAGAAGGCCAACCTGGCGTTCCCCAGGATGCTGGAGACCAAGCGCAGACTGGGCCCTGGGCTGTGCAGCAGGTATGTCACGGAGATGTGTCCCGAGGCCAGGAGGCCCGTGGCCAAGCTCATAGTGGCCTCAGACCAGACCAGGATGTCTGCCAGGCAGCTGATGGACCCCTCGCCCGCTCCCAGCAAGCTGGTCATGGAGCGCATGTAGGTGTTCTCCTCGAAGGCTATGTACAGACTGGAGTCCAGATGCCTTCTCCCCAGGGCCACCGTGGGGGCGCTCGAGCAGTCTATCAAATCCCCCTCGGTCACTGCCTGGGACTCAGCCGATGGCAGAGCTTCAGTTTCAGGGTTCACGGCTTCTGGACCCTCAGATTTCTCAACAGCTTCGACGGTGTCAAGCTGGCTGTCTGTATCTGTAATGCCCACGGCAGGCACATTTTGGGGGAACTGTGCTTCAGCACCACTTGGGGTAGATGGGTCTAGGTCTTGCTCCCTGTCTGGGACACCCGCTGTTTGTGGTGTCTCTTCCTTAACCAGGGAGTCAGTGTGGGAAATCCTAAGACTCCGGGTCTTCCTCAAATCTTGCACCGGCCCAGCCCACACTAGGTTCTGGAGACTCAAGGATGTTTGCCGGGAGTTTGGGGCCGGGTGGGCCAGCTGGGCCGTGGCCTTCTTGGGCTCCTGACTGTGCCCTGCATCAGCTTCATCTTCATGCTGGTTCTCCTCCCCAGATGCTGCTGTGGCCTTGGAGGCGGCTGACTTGATGGAGGCCGGATCTACATCCTGCTGTTCAGTGGATGCTGCACCGCTAGCCGCTGGGCCATCTGCAGGGAGGGAGACCTGACTTTGGGATCCCACTGCAGGGCTGTCTGAAGACCTGCTGTCACTGTGCGTGGGGATGCCGGCCTCTCCCCAGGGGACAGTGATCATCTAGGCCTTCTGTTACTTGTGCTGCTTGAGGGAGTAGTGATGGCCCTGCTGGGCTGAGTTGTCCAGGTGGTGAGGTCACAGGGGGCTGAGGGCATTCAACGATGTCACAGGCACCAGCAGAGCCAGGGTAGCTGCGTTTAGTCAAGTCTGCCAGTGCATAAGGAGAGAAAGACAAATACATTAGTAAAAGGTGGAGGTGTGTATGCAGGTGCAGGTGCCACAAGGAATCATGATGGCTGTGACTCTGATGAAAGAGAATGGGATGCAGTTGTGCTTATAATAAATGATATAAGGGACCACTCCCAGCACCTTCCCAAGAAGATGTAGTCCTCCTCTGCTCCTGTAACACAGTCACATCTTGTTGGGCTTCTTGTGACCACGAGGGACCTGGCCTGAGAAAAAGCCCCACATAGAGGATGGTGGAGTCAGGGAGATTGCAGAAAAGTAGGGCAAAGCCTTAATCAAACTGCACCTGCAGCCCCCAGCACCCAGCCCCCAGACTTCCTGCGATGGCAGGAGATTTGTGTCCAAATGGCTTTAGCAAGTTGAGCCAGGGCTTTTTGTTACTAGCAGTCACAGGCAGCTTAAGGGATAACATCCCTAGTCCCTAATCTAAAAGTCATCCAGGGAACCTAGTAGTAGATTCACCACCATCCTATCTCCCCTGAACACCCTGACTCCTCTGGCCACTAGGGCCCTTGCTCTCCTGTCACCTCTCTCCTGCCTTGGCTTCAGACCTCCCCTCCCAGGACCTCTGTCCACACTGGTCCAGAAATCACCCCACAGAGTCCCTCCCACCCCTTTCCTTGGGTTCCTCCTTGGCACTGGCACTCAGCTAAAGCAGCTGAAGCCGAAACCGGTTTGGCTCAGTGGATAGAGCGTCGGCCTGCGGACTGAAAGGTTCCGGGTTTGATTCCGGTCAAGGGCATGTACCTGGGTTGCGGGCATATCCCCAGTAGGAGATGTGCAGGAAGCAGCTGATCGATGTTTCTCTCTCATCGATGTTTCTAACTATCTCTCTCCCTTCCTCTCTGTAAAAAATCAATAAAATATATTTTAAAAAAAATAATAAAAAAAAATAAAGCAGCTGAAGCCACCTCCACAGACTAAGCACTACAAGGCTCACCATTTGAAGCAGCAAAGATTGTCATTTCTCCCCCAGAGTCTACGGACGCTAATGAGCAGAGAGCTATAAACCAATCTAGTCAATTGGCCCCTGGGCTCCCCAGGTTTTGGCTGGCTGCTCCTCAGGATGCTCCATCCCAGCTCTGGGCTCCCAGGGCAGCCTCTCTGCATATCAGCTCTGTAAGAGGGTCTCCAGGTTCTCCATCTGCCCAGAACTCCACTTCCTGCATGTTCAAGGCACAAGGAGATAGAGTAACCTGGGTGCCATTAGCAGATGGCATGGGAATTCCACCTAGAACATCACTGGGTTTGTTAGGAAGAAACAGGATAATCAGCCCCAGGGGGTGGAGCTGAGACCCCAAAGGCATTCTCAAGTGACAAAGGAAGTTGCTACCCAGCTTTCTAAGGAGGTGGATGCCATTAGCCCGAGGGCCTTTATTTGGAAAGAGCTGGGTTTGGGCCAGGGGCCTACAGCCCAATTGTTCTGCAGGAGAGGGGGCGAGGGTTCTGGGAAATGAAGGCCGAGTTAGAGGGGAGCAGCAAGGCAGCTGTGCTGAGAGGGAGGGTCAGGCTTCCCTGGGGATGCAGCAGGTGAGGCTTGGGGAGAATAGAAATATCTAGAGGGAATGTTTAAGTTGTTTGTGTTGAGGTCTCCACGGTACACCTGTCACCTTCTCAACAACATCAGAAATCATACCTTGTTTGCTAGTGTTTATTTGTGTGAGTGCTGGCAGCTAGGGGACTACAAGGTTTTGTGTGTGTGTGTGTGTGTGTGTGTGTGTGTGTGTGTGTGTGTATTTCTCCTAGACAGTGGCTTGGAGCAGACGACTGTCTTTGGGGACACAGATACAGAGATAGTGGAGGGCTGAGTTACAAAATGGTGCTGGGACAATTGGTTAAGTATTTGGAAAAACACTAAGTTAGTTTCTAACTTTCACTTTCAGTTTTTAAATAAGTAAATACACAGAGAGAGGATTAAAGGCAAACTAAAAAAAAATATTTTATTTTGTGAAGGAGAAGTACTTTCTTTTTTTTTTTTTTTTTTTGTTTTTTTTTTGTTTTTTTTTTTGAGAAGTACTTTCTAAGCATTAAAGCCAGTACAAAAATTCTGAAGGGGAAAATAGTCAGAGATAAAAAAAAAAAAAAAATGCTCTAAAAATTTTAAGAGCAAACCACAAACTGGGAAAAATATATTTGCTACAAATATGACTGAGTTAACACTATATATATACTAGAGGGGCCAGTGCACAAATTTGTGCACCTTGCAAGGAACTGTGGGCCACTAGGCTGTGGTGGGCACAGGGGCGGGTCTTGGCCCATCCTCCATGCCTTGCCCAGCCCCTCCCGCCAGGGCCCCTGGGCCCCTGTCTGCAGGCAGCCCTGCTCCCAAGCTGGCCCAGCTGACGGCGGGGAGTCATTGGGGCCCGCACCAGTAGCAGGTACGAGCAGGGCCGGCACTGGCAGTGGGTGTGAGCAGCAGCTCCAGTGTTGGCAGCAGGTGTGAACGCCAGGTGGGACTGCGGCGCACGGGAGCAAAGAATTTTCAGTAACCACCAGAGGCTTGCCTTGATGACGGTGACCGGTGCCCTGCCTTGGTCTGGTGCCCCCGCTCACCTGCCCCACCATCCTACCGTGGCCAATGCCCACCATGTTCCGCACACGCCCCCTTGTGATCTGCGCACATTATAGCGACCAGTTGTTTGGTTGTTCTGGTTGTTCCACTGTTTGGTCTATTTGCATATTAGCCTTTTATTATATACTAGAGGCCCGGCGCACGAATTTGTGTGTGGGTACGGTCCGTAGGCCTGGCCTGTGATCAGGGCCATCTTCCCAGGCTGCCTGCAGCTGGCCCCGCCCCCTGCTGCCACCCACCCCCGGTTCCCTGTTCACCATTAGGCAATTGGAGCCTGCCAGCTGAGGGGAGGGACCAAGAGGTAAGCCATTCCGCCAGCTCCCTGGTCCTGCTCCCCACCCCAGTTCCCCATTTGCCATTGGGCAATCAGAGCCTGCCAGACAGGGAAAGGGACCAAGAGGTGATCAGTGCGCCTCATAGTGACTGGCCATCTGAGGCTTGTCTGTGCCTCAGGTTGGCCTGGGTGGCTGGGGGGATGAGGGGACTGGGGGACTCCAGAGGCAGGTGTGTGGAGCGGCCGGGCCCACCTGGAGGTGGGCCCAGCCTTGCTACGCACCTGCCGCCCCGGTGGGGCTGAGGGGACTGGGCACCGCCATCTTGTGGCTGTGGGCACTGCCATCTTTGAGGGTGGGGCAGTCAATTAGCATATTCCCTCCTTATTGGCTGTGGGTACCGCCATCTTTGTGATGGCCTGAGGGTCAATTAGCATATTACCATTTTATTATATAGGATATATCCTATCTAATAAAAGAGAAACATGGTAATTAGCCGTACATCTGCTACCCTTCCCATTGGCTAATCAGGGCGATATGCAAATTAACTGCCAGCCAAGATGGCGGCCGGCAGCCAGGCAGCTGGAAGCAAATATGAGGCTTGCTTGCTTCAGTGACGGAGGACTCCAATGTTCCCCGCCTGCCGCTGCCGGCCTCTGAGCTGCAACTCTAAGCAACTATATTACAAATATAGAAGCTAAACAAAACCCCAGAAACCTGCTTTAGTCACCTGGCTTCAGCCAGCAGGATCACAACATTGTTTCAAATA
The DNA here is from genome assembly GCF_014108235.1 of Myotis myotis. Classification (NCBI taxonomy): domain Eukaryota; kingdom Metazoa; phylum Chordata; class Mammalia; order Chiroptera; family Vespertilionidae; genus Myotis; species Myotis myotis. The sequence continues at coordinate 31,213,770 of NW_023416390.1, read as the reverse complement.
CAGAAGGTAAACAAAGGCCAGAAACCTGCTTTCAGCAGCGGAGGCCTAAGAGCTGGAGCCTCAGAGCTAAAGCTGCCCAGAATAAAAAGAAAAAGAAAAAAAGGAGGGGTTGGGAGCTTCAGTCACCCCCAGCCTGAAAACGGCCCTCAGCCCCTCACCCAGACTGGCCAGGCACCCCAGTGGAGAACCCCACCCTGAAGGGTGTGTGACCAGCTGCAAACAGCCATCATCCCCTCACCCAGGCTGGCCAGGCACCCCAGTGGGGACCCCCACCCTGATCCAAGACACCCTTCAGGGCAAACCAGCCGGCCCCCACCCATGCACCAGGCCTCTATCCTATATAGTAAAAGGGTAATATGCCTCCCAGCACCGGGATCAGCATGACAGGGGGCAGCGCCCAAACCCCCTGATCGCCCTGTGGCTCTGTGTGTGACAGGGGGCAGGGCCACAACCTCCCTATCCACCCTGCTCTGTTTGTGACAGGGGAAGGCGCCCCAACCCCCTGATCGGCCCTGCTCTGTGCCTGATAGGGGGGAGCTCCCCAACCCCCTGATCGCCCTGCGGCTCTGTGTGTGACAGGGTGCGGCGCCCCAACACCCCCCCCCCCCCCACGGGCCCTGCTCTGTGTGTGATGGGGTAGAGCCATAACCTCCCCATCGGCCCTGCCCTGAGTGTGAGAGTGGCGGCGCCCCAACCCCCTGATCGGCCCTGCTCTGTGGGTGATAGAGGGCGGCGCCCCAACCCCCTGATGGGCCCTGCTCTGTGAGTGACAGGGAGCAGTGCCCCAACCCCTGATTGGCCCTGCTCTGTGCGTGACAGGGGGTGGAGCCGCAACCTCCCCATCGACCCTTCCTTGAGTGTGACAGGGGACGGTGCCCCAACCCCCCAATCGGCCCTACCCTGAGCATGACTGAGGGTGGCATCACAACCTCCTGATCGCCCTGTTCTGTGCATGACAGGGGGCGGTGCCCCAACTCCCCAATCAGCCCTGCTCTGTGTGTGACAGGGTGTGGAACCCCAACCCCCTCAGCCCCCCCACAGGCCCTGCTCTGTGTGTGACGAGGTAGAGCCATAACCTCCCCATCGGCCCTGCCCTGAGTGTGACAGTGGCGGCGCCCCAACCCCCTGATTGGCCCTGCTCTGTGGGTGATAGAGGGCGATGCCCCAACTGCCCCCCACGGGCCCTGCTCTGTGTGTGACGGGGTAGAGCCATAACCTCCCCATCAGCCCTGCCCTGAGTGTGATAGGGTGCGGCACCCCAACCCCCTGATCCGCCCTGCTCTGTATGTGACAGGGGGCGGTGCCCCAACTCCCCTATCGGCCTTACTCTGTGAGTGACAGGGGGGACCTCCCCAACCCCCTGATCGGCCCTGCTCTGTGCATGACAGGGGCGGCGCCCCAACTCCCCAATCGGCCCTGCTCTGAGCCGACCAGGGGCTGCACCTAGGGATTGGGCCTGCCCTCTGCCACCTGGGAGCAGGCCTAAGCCAGCAGGTCGTTATCTCCTGAGGGGTCCCAGACTGCGGGAGGGCACAGACTGGGCTGAGGAACGCCCCCTTCCCCCCCGAGTGCACAAATTTTTGTGCACCGGGCCTCTAGTATATATATATACACATTCCCAGTAGATGGACCAGACACCATTAGATACCCAGTAACACAATATGCAAAAGATTAGAACAGACCATTCATCCAAGAAATCTAAATAACAAATAAACAAAGGAAAAAATTCAAATATATTAATAGTAGTCAAAGAAAGATATGATTAGCCCTACCTGGTTTGGCTCAGTGGATAGAACGTCGGCCTCCGTATTGAAGGGTCCCGGGTTCGATATTGGTCAAGGGCATGTACCTTGGTTGTGGGCACATCCCCAGTGGGGGGTGTGCAGGAGGTAGCTGATCTATGTTTCTCTTTCATCGATATTTCTGACTCTCTATCCCTCTCCCTTCCTCTCTGTAAAAAATAAAATATATTTAAAAAAAGAGAAAGATATGATTAAAAAATAAACTGTCTTTAAGTAGTGGTATTATAAGTGACTTAAAATTGTTTTCTTTGGCAAACTGCATTTTCTAATTAATTATTTTACAATTACACTTATTGCTGGCATTAAGAGAAGATCCTAAAAGGTAAAAGCACATGATACCATTAAATAACAAGTGAATAGCCAGCGTCAGAGATTTCTAGTTGTGGTGAATCACGGGCAAATTTTTTCTTTCAACAATGAGTAAGTATTACTTTAAGTATTAGAACTAATTTGCAAGTTAAAATAAATTCCTTCTTTCTAACCTCCCAGAAGCCTGTGCTCTGCATGCAAATAGGATTCCTGGGGCCACCCAAACGCCCACTCCACAGTGGGAAGGCAATTGTACTGAAAGACCACCCCTCCCACATCCATCCCTAAAACAAAGGGGTGCTTCAGCCCTCCCCACACCATATACACACCCCCTAGGGCTGCCCAGCCCTTAGGACACCTCCATCTCCAGGGCCCACCCTCCTCACTCCTGAGCCTTAGGTTTGGCCTGCCAGCTGCTTGGAGAGGACTCAGGGCCAGTGTGGGACTGCCCGAGGGCCCAGGGAGGAGGGGCAAGCCTCCAGGCGCCCCCCCTTAGAGGCCTGGCTGGTGGCTGTGCAGTGGCCTGAGGGGGCTCTGAGGGGCTCTGGTGTGGACCAGCCTTGAGAGGGCGGAAGTCAAACCATGATCCCTCTGCTTGCGGCATGTCCCCCCACCCACCCTTCTCATTTACTCCTGGGTGTCTGAAGTGTGTCCCCTTAAAAGGCACGTGTTGAAGTCCTAATCCCCAGGATCTCAGAATGTGACTGTATTTGGAGATTGGGCCTTTAAATTCTAATTGAGTTAGAATGAGGCCATTGGTGTTTGCCCTAATGCAGTGTGACTGGTGTCCTTTTAAGAAGGGGCAGTTTGGACACAAACACACATAAATGTCTATAAACCGCGGGGAGAGGCCAGGAACAGCTGCTTCCCTCACAGCCCTCAGAAGGAACGAACCCCTCCAACGTCTTGATTTCTGCCTCCCGCCTCCAGAACTGTGGGAAAATACAGTCCTGCTGTTTCAGCCCCCAGTCTGTGGTACTTGTAATGGCAACCCTGGCAGACGGATGCAGTGCTCTTGAGCAAGATTGGGCCTCAAATAGAATTTTTAAGAAGTTAAAGATAGGTGTCTGCTGGCAAAAAATTTATTATCCAATTTGAGAGACAGGTCATCAGTCTGTTGTCACAACACAGCCCAGTGGGCCAAATGCACAATCCCAGCAGTGTGCAGTGGCAAGATCCAGGATGCTGGCTAGACTTACAGATAGGGCCAGCCGGAAGCCAAGCCATGGGGTACAGAGAGGTCACAGGGTTTTGCCCTCAGGCTCCCTGGCTCTCCCCGGGCACAGGGATCTGCTAGTCATCTACAGGGTGGCAGTCAGGTGGGGTGGGGTGGGGGAGCTGTGACTGCATGGAGCCAGCTTTGTTCCATTCCTGGGGCACCCTGTGGATGGTGACTCATTTGAAATGCCTGTGTCTCCCAGGATTGCGGCCCCTCAGCTCAGAAGGAGTGGAAGAGGGGTTTCCCTGAGGTTACTGCTCTAAGAGAGAGTTACTCACTGAGCCTTAGCTCTAAATTAGTGGTTTTTTTTAGCCTCTTTAAGTCAGGAAGAAACCATTTGGAGAAGTGATGAAAGATATAGGCCCCTCCCCAGAAAAAAATGCACACACAGACATTCCCTGAGCCCCACCTCTAAGATCTGAGCCATCTCTGGTTATTTGCATTCCAGGGACCTGCAGATCCTTGAAACTCACCTGTCTGATGGCTTGTAGGCAAGCAGAGTGTGGAGAGGTGGTAGGGGTGGGTGAGCAGGGATGCAATCCAGGTGGAAGGCACCAGGGTAGCAAGAAGTGCCAATAGGCCTAGCCGGTTTTGCTCAGTGGATAGAGCGTTGGCCTGCAGACTGAAGGGTCCCAGGTTCGTTTCTGGTCAAGGGCACATGCCAGGGTTGCAGGCTCTATCCCCAGTAGGGGGCGTGCAGGAGGCAGCTGATCAATGATTCTCTCTCATCATTGATGTTTCTATTTCTCCCTCTCCTTTCCTCTCTGAAATCAATAAAAAAAAAAAAAAAGAAAAAGAAAAGATATATTTTTTAAAAAAGTGCCAACAGTAAGAACACTCAGGCTCACTTCCTCCTGTAGGCTGAGGGGGTGGGACAGTGTTCTGTGTAGGAGAGGGGCCTGGAGGAAGCAGAGATTTGAGAAGACTTGGGGAGGAAGCCTCTAGAACAGCGGTTCTCAATCTGTGGGTCGCGACCCCTTTGGGGGTCGAACGACCCTTTCACAGGGGTCGCCTAAGACCATCGGAAAACACATATATAATTACATATTGTTTTTGTGATTAATCACTATGCTTTAATTATGTTCAATTTGTAATAATGAAATTGGGGGTCACCACAACATGAGGAACCGTACTAAAAGGTCGCGGCATTAGGAAGGTTGAGAACCACTGCTCTAGAAGCACAGCCCTGTAAGAGCCTGCCTACCACATTGCTACAATGGCTGAGCATCAGTTTTTGCAAATGTTTCCAGAAAGACAGGCCCTATCTTCCAGGACAAAGCAGAAAGAACAGGGTCAGAAAGTCCAGTTCAGATTTCGAGAGCGAGTAGAACAGTAAGTCCTGACCTGCCCCAAACAGGAATGCGTTCATGGGGGATGGTCAGCAAGGAGTTTAGGGAAGGAGGATTTGTGGATCCAGCATTGCTGAGAGAAGAGTGCTCTTCCCAGTGTGTCCCTTGGAGGGGATGGACCCAGAGCTTGCAGACACCTAAAGGAGTCCCACTCACCCCTGCTCTGTGTCCACACTCAGCCAGCACCTTGGGTGTCCTTTGGCTTCTGTAGTGAATGTAGTCATGGTCCCCAAAAGACATGTCAACCTGCAACCTTAGAATGTGACCTCTTTGGAATAAGGGTCTTCGCAGGTGTAATTAAGTTAAGGATGGTCAGATGAGATCATCTTGCAGGGTGGGCCCTAAATCTGATGACTGGGGTCCTTATAAGAGAAAGAGGAGGGAGTTGAGAATGAGACGCGAAAGGGAAGGTCATGTGAAGATGGAGGCAGAGGTGGGAGTCAATGATGCATCCACAAGCCAAGAACACCACAGTTGGTTGGTAACCACCAGAAGAGAGGAATGAGGCACGGAGGGTCCTCCCTCAGAGCTCCAGAAGGAACCAATCCTGCCACCGTCTTAATTTCTGACATCTGGTCTCCAGACTGTGAGAGAATAAGGCCGTCAAGCTTGGGTTGTTTGTTACTTCAGCACTAGAAATGAACATAGCTTCTGATGGTGATCATAGGTGCTGGCAAAGCATATTTGAATAAAATTGGGAAACACTGTGTTAAATATAGGTTTCTTTGTTCAAGAACTTTTCAGAGTCTTTTTTTTTTTATCCTCACCTGAGCATATATATTTTTTTCTTTTTGTTTTAAATGATAGAACGTGTTAAACATGTAAAAACTGAGCTATCTTGAATAGTCCATGGGAAGGACCTGGTGAACACTTAGGTTTTACTTGCAAAGCAATTTCCTTTTGAGAAATGGCACCATCTTCTGAAAACCAAGCTGAAGTGACTGTCTTGGTGGTAAGGATCTTCAGAGATGGGGTTCTGGGGGGAAGAGCCTTGGTATGGAGACAGCTCCCAGTGCCCTCCCAGCCTGACCTAGCTCTCTGCTGCCCCCCAGTGCTGATTATTTGAAATTGCAGGAGGGTGCCTCCCTTCATTTAGGCTACTGGCTCTGTAGGTAGCTGATCCCTGTCAGGGTCTGGGCTTAGACCCATACCCCATGCCACAGGGTGAGGAGGAGGTTTGTGACGCATACCTCCCCACCTTTCTCCCCAAAAGCTACACATATCCACCAAGCCGAACTATCTAAGGCAACAATTCTTTTTTTAAAAAATTAAATCTTTATTGTTCAGATTATTACGATTGTTCCTCTTTTTCCCCCCCCATAACTCCCCTCCTCCAAGTTCCCACCCCACCCTCTGCCCTCACTCCCCACCCACTGTCCTCATCCATAGGTGCACGATTTTTGTCCAGTCTCTTCCCGCAACCCCCCCCAAGAAGAGTCAGTCCATTCCCTTTCTATGTCCCTGATCCTATCTAATAAAAGAGAAACATGGTAATTGGCGTATGACCACTACCCTTCCCATTGGCTAATCAGGGCAATATGCAAATTAACTGCCAGCCAAGATGGCGGCTGGCAGCCAGGCAGCTTGAAACTAACATGAGGCTTGCTTGCTTCAGTGATGGAGGACTCCAATGTTCCCCACCTGCTGCTGCAGGCCTCTGAGCTGCAACTCTAAGCAACTATGTAACAAATATAGAAGCTAAACAAAACTCCAGAAACCTGCTTTAGTCTGCCGGGCTTCAGCCAGCAGGATCGCAACATTGTAAGCAAAGGCCAGAAACCTACTTTCAGCAGCAGAGGCCTAAGAGCTGGAGCCAAGCCTCTAGCTAAAGCTGGCCCAGAATAAAAAAAAAAAAAAAAAAAAAAAAAAAAAAGAGAAAAAGGAGCGGTTGGGAGCTTCAGTCACCCCCATCCTGAAAACAGCCCTCAGCCCCTCACCCAGACTGGCCAGGCACCCCAGTGGGGACCCCCACCTGAAGGGTGTGTGACCAGCTGCAAACAGCCATCATCCCCTCACCCAGGCTGGCCAGGCACCCCAGTAGGGACCCCCACCCTGAAGGATGTGTGACCAGCTGCAAACAGCCATCATCCCCTCACCCAGGCTGGCCAGGCACCCCAGTGGGGACCCCCCCCCTGATCCAGGACATCCTTCAGGGCAAAACAGCCGGCACCCACCCGTGCACCAGGCCTCTACCCTATATAGTAAAAGGGTAATATGCCTCCCAGCACCGGGATCAGCGGAGCCACGAGGCCTCCCGGCACCGGGATCAGCATGACAGGGGGCAGCACTCAAACCCCCTGATCGCCCTGTGGCTCTGTGTGTGACAGGGGGCGGGGCCACAACCTCCCTATCCACCCTGCTCTGTTCGTGACAGGAGAAGGTGCCCCAACCCTCTGATCGGCCCTGCTCTGTGCCTGATTGGGGGAGCTCCCCAACCCCCTGATCGCCCTGCGGCTCTGTGTGTGATAGGCTGTGGTGCCCCAACCCCATGATCGGCCCTGCTCTGTGTGTGACAGGGTGCGGCACCCCAACCCCGCCCCCCCACGGGCCCTGCTCTGTGTGTGACGGGGTAGAGCCATAACCTCCCCATCGGCCCTGCCCTGAGTGTGAGAGTGGTGGCGCCCCAACCCCCTGATGGGCCCTGCTCTGTGAGTGACAGGGGGCAGTGCCCCAACCCCTGATTGGCCCTGCTCTGTGCGTGACGGGGTGGAGCCGCAACCTCCCCATCGACCCTTCCTTGAGTGTGACAGGGGACGGTGCCCCAACCCCCCAATCGGCCCTACCCTGAGCGTGACTGAGGGTGGCATCACAACCTCCTGATCGCCCTGTTCTGTGCATGACAGGGGGAGGCGCCCCAACTCCCCAATCAGCCCTGCTCTGAGCCTGACCAGGGGCTGCACCTAGGGATTGGGCCTGCCCTCTGCCACCCAGGAGCAGGCCTAAGCCAGCAGGTCGTTATCTCCCGAGGGGTCCCAGACTGCGAGAGGGCACAGGCTGGGCTGAGGGACCCCCCTCCCCCCCAAGTGCGAAAATTTTTGTGCACCGGGCCTCTAGTTCTATTATAATCACCAGTTCATTCTGTTCATCAGATTATTTATTCACTTGATTCTTAGATTCACTTGTTGATAGATGTGTTATTTGTTGTTCATAATTTGTATCTTTACCTTTTTCTTCTTCTTCCTCTTCTTAAAGGATACCTTTCAGCATTTCATATAATACTGGTTTGGTGGTGATGAACTCCTTTAGCTTTTCCTTATCTGTGAAGCTCTTTATCTGACCTTCAGTTCTGAATGATAGCTTTGCTGGATAAAGTAATCTTGGTTGTAGGTTCTTGGTATTCATCACTTTGAATATTTCTTGCCACTCCCTTCTGGCCTGCAAAGTTTCTGTTGAGAAATCAGCTGACAGTCGTATGGGTATTCCCTTGTAGATAACTGAGTTTCTTTCTCTTGCTGCTTTTAAGATTCTCTCTTTGTCTTTTGCTCTTGGCATTTTAATTATGATGTGTCTTGGTGTGGTCCTCTTTGGATTCCTTTTGTTTGGGGTTCTCTGCGCTTCCTGAACTTGTAAGTCTATTTCTTTCACCAGGTAGGGGAAGTTTTCTGTCATTATTTCTTCAAATAGGTTTTCAATATCTTGCTCTCTCTCTTCTTCTGGCACCCCTATAATTCGGATGTTGGTATGCTTGAAGCTGTCCCAGAGGCTCCTTACACTATCTTCATATTTTTGGATTCTTTTTTCATTTTGCTTTTCTGGTTGGGTGTTTTTTGCTTCTTTGCATTTCAAATCTTTGACTTGATTCTTGTGCTCCTCTGCTCTGCTGTTGGGAGTCTGTATAATATTCTTTATTTCAGTCAGTGTATGCTTAATTTCTAGTTGGTCCTTTATCACAACATCGAGGGTCTCACTAGATTTCTTGAGGGTCTCATTAAGTTTATCAGCGGTTTCTAGAAAGTTCTTGAAAAAACCTTAAAAGTGTGGTTTTGAACTCTATATCCAGTAGTTTGCTTTCCTCCATTTCTATCATTTGTGTCTTGTTTCTTTGTCTCGGCATTTTTTATGCTTCGCTGTGTCGATAGAGTGGCTTTCTGTGCTAAGTGTCCTATAGGGCCCAGTGGCTCAGCCTCCCCAATTACCTGAGGTAGACACTCTTGGTACACCCCCTTGTGGGCTTTGTGCACAGTCTTTTTGTAGTTAAGCCTTGATTGTTGTAGGTAACACTGGGAGGATTTGACCTCCAGGCCAATTGGCTGTGAAGAATCAGCTGTGTCTACAGTGGGAGAACTTCTGTGCTGAAGACACCCTTATGGGGCAAGACTTGCTTCAGTGGGGCTTTGGTGCTCACTGAGTCTGCCCCCTGAGTGTGTCCCTTATGGATCTGAGGAGTTGTAATCTGGATGGTCCCACTCTGACCACTGGGTACACTGGCTCTTGGATCTAAGGAGGTGCTAATCTAGCCTCTGCCTGAGGCTACCCAGCAGAAGCCAGCTGTAAAGCAATGCGAGTTGCCCTGGGGCCTTGGGCAGCTGCAGTTTGTTAAGTAATTTTCAGATTACAAAGGGCCGGGCCTTTCATATGCAAAAGCCTCCATGCATGGCTTGGGCAGGGCCGGGTCCCATGGGATCAACAGGGCAGGCGGAGTGAGCAGTATGGCTGCTCTCAGTCCTGTCCTCAGAGGCCCCGGCAATCGCTGTGTGTGCCTCCAAGAGAAAGCTGCCCTCAATTTCCGACCGATGCCAGACAGTCCCATTTCTCCCGTATGAGTCTGGATCCCCAGAGACTCGCCCAGAACTGGAGCTCAGAGCCTGAGACTCTCTCCTGATTGAAAAAGACAATCATGACCTCAGCCGCCAGCCCTCTCTGCATGCATCTCTGCACCTTTGTATTTTACTTCCGCACCGCCTCTGAGTCTCAGTGTGCTTTTCTCTTTCCTTCTAGTTGTAGAATTTCCACTCAGCCAGCCTTCCTGTGGTTCTGGATGATGTCCGTTCCATCTTTTAGCTGTATTTTTGAAGTGGTTGTGCGAGGCAGCAATCTCCGGTGTTTACCTATGCTTCCATCTTGGTTTCTCCCTAAGGCAACAATTCTTAACTTTTATTAACATTTATTAACCCAGGAATTATACTTTAATTTTTATATTTGAAGCCAATTAATTTTTTTTTAAAGTCACACATATTCTCATAGGACCTTAGCTGCTAGGTTTATGCCTGTGCCTGGGATGTCTGGTATAAGGAAACCATCCCCCAAAAGGACCTACTGGGACCCGGGACCCTGCTGTCTTCCCAGGGCTCCCTGCCTTCCACGTTTCCATCAGCTATTGGTTATTTTAAACATACTTGTATAACCATTTTGCTAAGTTACAAAACATGATATGGTTATTTTAGACAAGTTGGAAATTATAGATGAGTATAAAGGAGAATAACCACCCTCCCTAATTTTACCTCCTTGAGATAACCAGTTAACATTTAAGGGTCTTCCCCCCAATCCATTTTTTAAGGCAAAATTACCACCCAACTTACCTCAATCAATATTTACAAGATACATTTTTACTTGAAAAATTGGGATCCCATGTACTTTCAGTTTTAAACTTTTGTCCACTTATTTAAAATATTTTGAGCGCCCTAGCCAGTTTGGCTCAGTGGATAGAGCATCAGCCTGTGGACTGAAGAGTTCCAGGTTCAATTTCAGTCAAGGGCACATGCCTGGGATGTAGGCTTGATCCCCAGTAGGGGCATGCAGGAGACAGCCAATCAATGATTCTCTCTCATCATTGATATTTCTATCTTTCTCTTCCTCTCCCTTCCCGTCTGAAATCAATAAAAATATGTTCAAAAAACACACACATATATTTTTGAGCAATTTCCTAGGTCCTTAAATAGAATTTAATAGGTGCATACATTTAAGTATAAATTTAAATTTAATATAACTTAAAACATAACTTTAAATTTGATAGCTGCATTCCCACCATAAAGGTACATTATATGGCCAGTCACCTACTGTAGGGTATTTTTTAGTCTGTGTTCACTGGGTGTAGCTGCAGTAGCAACGTATCTCAACATCTCAGTAGCTCACAACTCTAATGGCTCATTTCTTGCTTGTCTTAAACAGGTGTCCCCCCAAAATTTATACACACTTTAACAGCTGTTAGCTCAATTTTGAAAATGAAATGCATTTTAATAAACACTTCCTTTGCCCTAGCTGGTTTGGCTCAGTGGATAGAGCGTCGGCCTGCGGACTGAAGGGTCCCGGGTTCGATTCCGGTCAAGGGCATGTACCTGGGTTGCGGGCACATCCCCAGTAGGAGATGTGCAGGAGGCAGCTGATCGATGTTTTTCTCTCTGATGTTTCTAACTTCTATCTCTCTCCCTTCCTCTCTCTGTAAAAAATCAATAAAATATATTTAAAAAACAAAACAAAACAAAAATTTAACAAAAAAAATAAACACTTCCTTTATAATTATTCAAAGTGTGTGCATATATTTTGGGGGGACACCCTATATTTCTGTCACAGGTTTCTTGCGGCTTAGCTCCTTTTGGCTGTGAGTCACCTGTAGCTGTAATTCTTCTTCCTTCTACAATACAAGTCAAAGAAACAGCCCCCACTGGAGACATGTCAATCTTGTGGCAGAGGTTAAGAGCAAGTGAGCGGGTGGAAATAAGCAATATCTCTTAAAGTTTCAGCTTGAGCCCTAGCTGGTTTGCCTCAGTAGATAGGGCGTCAGCCTGCAGACCAAAGGGTCCCAGGTTCGATTCTGGTCAAGGGCACTACCTTGGTTGCAGGCTCCTCCCCAGCCCAGATCCTGGTCGGGGCTCATGCGGGAGGCAACCAATCATTGTGTTTCTCTCACATTGATGTTTCTCTCTGTCTTTCCCTCTCTCTTCTCTCTCTAAAAATCAATGGAAAAAAATTCTCGGGTTAGGATTAACAAACAAAAAAGACAAAGCCTAAAAAAAAAAGTTTCAGCTTGAGATGCCACAAATCATGTTCATACACAAGCCATTGGCAAAGGCAGTCAGGTCAAGGCCAAAGCAGGAAATAGTGCCCCCTGGAGGCAGCGCAGGTGAGCGGGGGTTGTATAATCTCCTTCCAGGAAGAGAGAGCAAATAATTGGGAACTAGAACACGATGGTCTCCAGGTGTTTCCAGGTTTAAACTATTAAACTACTTTTGATTTCTCTTTTTGAATGATATTAAATCTTACATAATTTTTAAACTAAAATTTAATTTTAACCACGGTTGCACAGGTACATATTTTTTAAAGGCAAATAATTCTTTAAGGTTTATAAACCTCCCTACCCCCAGTAGCAGCCTTCCAGCCAAATTTCTACATCTCAACCGCTTGGAAAAGAACTTTCCCCCATTCTTAATATGTGCCAGGAATTGGGCTAAAGATTTTACCCAAATTGTCTTCATTTAATCGCCACAAACACCTCGGTAGGTAAATATAGTATTTATCTAACAGAGGAAATTGAAGGTAAAGAAGCGATTTCTTTGGCCAGCAGGGGGCAGATTTGCGATTGGCATCAGGATACTGGATGCTGTAAACAGGATCTGAACTTCTGCACCATCATCTCAAAGTGCACTCCCCACCGGCAGCTTCCTCCCCATCTGGGAATTTGTTAGAGAGTGGCGTGCTTAGGCCTTACCGCAGCTCTGCTGGCTCAGAAACTCTGAGGTTGCAATCAGCAATTAGGTGACTAATGGACACTCAAGATTGACAACTGAGCCCAGCTGGCGTGGCTCAGTGGTTGAGCATCCACCTATGAACCAGGAGGCCCCAGTTCGATTCCGCTTAGGGCATTTGCCCGGGTTGGGGGTTCAATCCCCAATGTGGGGCTTGCAGGAGGCAGCCAATCAATGATTCTCTCATCATTGATGTTTCTATCTCCCCCTCCCTCTCTCTAAATATCTTTAAAAAAAACAACAACAACAAAAGAAGATTGACAACTGGGCTCCCCTAGCCGGCCTCGCTCCCTCCTCCTGGGAGGCGGGAAGGTGCCGGTGCCCTGTGCCTCTCCCACCGGCTTCAGTGACTCCCTGCTGGATGCCCTGAGAGCTCATGGAGACACTACCCCTGCTTCTCCCACCTACCCACTGCCACCACTGCTAGGCCCAGGGCAGTGATCATGGAGCCCCTTGGATCATTGGTTAGTGGGGGACCCCTGGCCCACAGATGGAGAGATGTGCGCCTTGGAGAGTCTGGGGTCAGAATGAGGAAGAATGTGAGTCAGAGGGGCTTCTACACTAGAAGGGGAAGATCTGGGGTCCGAAGGTTTAGGGTAGGGATCCCCGGTTATGGGGAGAAAAGAGCACCTGGGTCAGGTGGAACACCTCTAGGACTGCCCTCCCAGGGAAGTTTCTGGGCGAGTAGCTTGCATCCCCCAGTGCAATATCCTGGAAACATAGCAGGCGGGTGCCTTCCCTGCTCCTCCCCACCTGAAGCCAGGTGCTCCTGGACACTGCTACGTGGGGGCTTGGATGTCTGCTGGAGGCCCCTGTTGGGTCTGTCTTCCCTGGAGACGATGAAGGCCCTGCTTGCTGGAAGTCAAGGACCCTCCAACATGGGGACCCAGTGAGGCTATGGTGGGACTGGGTTACTCAGAGGTGGGGGGCGGTCACAGAGGAGGGCAAAATCAGGATGGCAGAGCCTGAGGGTGTTGGTCCAGACTTCATCCGATCGAGACATCAGCTGCTTGTTCAGGTCATGCCATCCCAGTGTCTCTACAGTGTCTATCTCTGTAGAGTATCCTCATTCATTTCATTTCGTTCTCATGGGTGCCTTTTAAAACCATTCCTGTGGAGCCAGAATTATGACTCCCTCCCTCCCCCCGGCCTTCCACAGTCCTCCCCACCCAGCTGTCACCTCACACACACATGTCCTCTCAATCTTGACCTCTATTTGATATCTCAGTGATGATTCCTCCATCTGTCTCTGGCTCCCTGCCTTCTGGGCACTTGGCAATATCACATTGCCTGGCCTTCTTATAACTGATTTGATGGGGCCATGTGACTAGTTTTGGCCAATGAGTGGAGTGATTTGAGTGACTTCTAGGCTAAATATTTAATTGCCAGATACCCTCCAGAACTCTGACAGAGTGATGTTTAAGAAGATGGTTACTCCATCAGCATCAGTCCATGAATGACACATGAGAAGACTCCTCTTACCGCTCTATAGATACCGGTGACAAACATGCAAATTGAGAGAGTAATAAACTTCTGTTGTGTGCAGGGCTGGTCTAGAAGTTCCATAACATCACTAGAGACTTACACTTCCTCTGCCTTCCAGATCTGCTTTTCATATGCTGTGAATTGCAACTTATAGTTTACTTCAGGGTCCATAATGGCTGCTGGAGCTCCAGACATCACAGCTATCTCCCAGGAAGGAAATAGGGGGGAGAGGCTAAGACGAGGGTAAAAATGGCCCTTGTCAGTTCTCTGTTTCTCTTTTAAAGAATTTTCTCATAACTCCCACTCAACATCTACTCAATAGCACCCCCTATTTGGGAAGTATCATTTGGCTGGATACATGCTGTATAAATGGTTACTTGGAAAAACAAAGAAACTAGGATCTGTCAGTGAGGAAAGCGGGAGAGAGGAGAATGGACACTAGGTGGTCCGCCTGCAGTCTCTGTCATGGGTACCAACCAAAATTCCCTCCGGTCTCTTACAGTCCAGGCTCTGCTTAGCATCCAGATGATTACTTGTTTAAATTTTAAGGCAATACACGTACATATTTTTTTCCAAAAAAAAGTCAGCAGTGTAGCTCCCAATTGTCTCCCAATTGTGCCTGTTCCCCACTTCCTCAGCCAGAAACAATCTCTGAATTTTCAACATATGAACCAGACCCTGTCATTTCCCTGGTGAAGACCCTTCCATGGATCCCAGGGCCTGCTCTTGGGCCCTGCCCCCCTTTCTGCCTCAGCTCATGCCACTCTCTTCCTGGCTCATAGTGGGAGGTGCTCTGGCTTCTAACCAGTTCCTGGAGATGCTCCCCCTCCCAGGCCTTCCCCTTGCTGTTCCCTCCCCTGGAATCCTCTTTCCCAGTCCTTCAAGGCTCAGGTCAGTTCTCTTTAGTTCAGTGGCATATTCTTCTTGAGGTGCAACCCCATACAAGGTAGCCAAGTCCTTCCTCCACTCTCCAGTCAGGGGTCTGCACTGCTAGACAGCTGAATGTCATGCTTTACTACTGTCCATCACCAAGGGACATGATGAGGTAGGCCCAGGGTTCTGTGGGAAATGGGGGAGGTTGGGCTGGTCCAAATATGAATAAGCTTAGGAGCTGAGGAATCATTCTTTTATTTAATACTAGAGGCCCAGTGCACAAAATTCATGCATGGGTAGGGTCCCTAGGCCTGGCCAGCGATCAGGGCCAATCTGTGGGGTAACTGGCAGGTTGATCAGGGGGCCTCCACTGGCACCCACCTTGGCTGGCCTGGTGCCACCTGCTTGCCAGCCCCACCCCTGTCCCTGCCAGTCGGGGCCTGTGGGCTGGGGGCAGCTCCTGTATCTTTCCCCTGTTTGGTCGATTTGCATATTAGGGTTTTATTACATAGGATGTGTCATAGTGCCTCCTATGATGCAGTATGAGACACAAGAGAATGAGAGGGGCATATTCTCCTGGGACTTCCAGACCAGAACAAGGAGGCCGACAATAAACAAAACAAACAAATAAGATGATTCCAGACTGTGATAAATGGGGTTTAGTAGAAGATTTTGGTGAGGGGGGTGGTCGTGTCAGAATGTGTGGTCAAGAAACTGTCTTAGAACCCTGAAGTATGAGAAGATGCTAGGCAAAGAAGCAGGGAAAGGGATTCCCAGAAGAGCAAACAGCATGTGCAAAGGCCCTGAGGTGGCAGAGAGTGGTCTGGTGGAGCTCAGGGAAGGGGAAGGTGAGCAGAGGTGGGCAGGATTGGGCTACAGTCTGAATTAAATTGGGATTATTATGAGCATAACCAATGGACACAGACAGTAGGGGGGTGAGGGGATGTGCTAGGGGGTGGGGGTGGCCAGGGAGAAGTCAATGGTGGGAAAAGAAGACTCATGTAATACTTCAAACCATAAAGAATTTAAATGTAAAACAAAATTGGGATTATTCCAAGAGCCTTGGGGGGATTTTTGGCAGGGCAGTGGCGTGACCTGGTCTGATTTATATGGGAGCTGACGATGAGAACTGTGCTTCGTGAGTCCTTTGAGTGGTCTCTGCAATTTTTTGTTTATAGCATTGGGATAGCTTTATGGAGGTTATTCTTGGATGTCTGGCCATTTCAGTTGAACCAACAACCGGATGCAGAGCAATAGGGCAAGTTTCAGCAAACATCCCATATGTTTCTCTGTGACCTTGAGGATTGTCTCCCCTGAGAGAGACACTCATGACACTCAGCACTTTTAGGTCTGCCTTCCACTGAGGGTAGGTGCATCCGTCAAGGCTCTCCAGAAAGACGGAATCAATAGATAAATTAATAGATCTACCTCTATCTCTATTTCTATCTCTATCTATCTGTACCTATAATTACATCTATATTCTATGTTAAGGAATTTGTTTATGTTTGTGGGCTGGCAAATCTGAAATCTATAGGGCAGGCTGGCAGGCTGGAAACTCAGGTAGGAGTTGATGATGTGTCTTGAGGCATAAGTTCTGCTCTGGAAAGAACTCAGGTTTTGCTCTTAAAGCCTTCAACTGATTGGATAAGGCCCACCCACATTATGAGGGTAATAAACTCCTTGTGGATGTAAACCACTGTGCAAAATACCTTCACAGCAGCATTTATCTTTTTGGTTTTTTGCTTGTTTGTTTTTGTTAATCCTCACCTGAGGATATTCTTTCCATTGATTTTTAGATAGCGTGGAAGGGAGCGGGGAGGGACAGAGAGAGAAACATCAATGTGAGAGAGACACATCGATAGGTTGCCTCCCGCTTGCACCCTGACCAGGGCCAGGGATGGAGGCTGCAACTGAGGTATGTGCCCTTGACCAGAATTGAACCCAAGACCCTTCAGTCCTTGGGCTGATGCTCTAACCACTGAGATAAACAGTTAGGGCTCACAACAGCATTTATACTAGTATTTGAATAAGTAACTGGGCACTGTAGCCTACCTTGGCACCTCTCAGGCCTGCCTTCCACCGAGTTGACACATAAAACTATCACAGTAAAATATAGCAAAAATAAAAAGTTTTTATTCTAGGCCAACTTATGAAATCTTTGAGCTAACTTAGGCTCTTTTGCTCTGGGCAATCCTAGGCGTGAGTGTTGTGGGCATTAAAATCCACCAACTATCCTTTACTTGAAAAAGAAGGCATTTGGCTGAGGCTGAGCGGCCTGAAATTGTGGAAAAATCAAGTTCTGAGCATCCATTTCTCACTCTGGGTCTAGAGGTGGCGTAAGAAGCTGGGTCCAGCCCAAACTTCTCCCCTCTGACTCTCAGCCTGTGCTCAGACGGTGAGGTTCATGGCCCAAGTGACCTGGGCCTCGCTGGGCAAGAGATGCCTTTCCCGCTCACCCCCTTCCCTGACAGGCCTCCAGGGGTGTTCCTGGCTCACTCACTTCAAGTCTTGGCTGTGTAATCTTTGCCTTCCCTTAATCAGATATGTCAAGTTCACAGTCAAAGGGTCTGACTCTTCCCACAGAATCTGCTGAACTCTACCCTCATAGCCCTCTATAACC
This sequence comes from Myotis myotis, assembly GCF_014108235.1. Classification (NCBI taxonomy): domain Eukaryota; kingdom Metazoa; phylum Chordata; class Mammalia; order Chiroptera; family Vespertilionidae; genus Myotis; species Myotis myotis. The sequence goes on along the minus strand of NW_023416390.1, from coordinate 31,196,431 downwards.
TCCTGCTTCTCTGTCTTGGTGGTTTGTGTGGTCAGATGAAACCCGACCACAGGAGACAGGCAAAATAAGACAAAGGGGAAATGAACACGTCCCACACAGCCTGACTGTAGGGTAAAGGGCAGTGACAGGCCTGGACTGTTCAATGGTCCCCACCACAGTTCCCAGGCCTGAAAGTGTGTGTGCGGGGGTGGTTAGCATGTATGCAAACTACCCCAGGCTCATGCCAGGCATGTTGGGCAGACTGAGGCCAGCTCCACGATATTCTGGACTTTGGTTCAAGCTTTCATCCTAGACAGTTGGCCAGTGGACAGTCTCCCCAGAAAGGTTCTCTACTGACAGGACTTAGAATCAGCCTCATGCCAGGTGAACTTGACTCCCAACCCAAAGAAGACAATTGCTTTAGTTTGGGTTTCTTAAAAAATAAACCTCAGGACAAGAATTGGGTGCAGTTGTTTATTTGAGATGTGATCTCAAAAAGCATGGAGTGTGGAAAAGAGACAAAGAAGACAGGAAAGGAAAGAAAGTTCATATTAATGGGCAAGCTTTGGCCTTGGGAAATGGGTTCAGTCCCACTGGGACCTTCTGAGAGAATGAAACATGCCTCAGAGTTACCACCTAAGGGCAAGGAAGCTGTGGTGTATCTGCTTTTAAAACAGTTTTATTAAGATACTAGAGACCCGGTGCACGGATTTGTGCACATTGAAAGGAAATTAATTAGAAGAAATATTTTAATATTGCTATTCACCCTTTCTCTATAATAGAAGGGTCAGCCAAATTCACAATCGACAATGACAGATCAAAACACACGTGGGTGCCAGCGAGAGCTTTATATGTATTGCGCATGCGCGAGTCAACTTAGCCTTATATATATATATATATATATATATATATAGAGAGAGAGAGAGAGAGAGAGAGAGAGAGAATAAACTTGCTTAATTAGACCTACTTTCTGATTTAACTAAACTTTTGCCAGCCCAGTGAAGCACCCCAACTTTTCTTTCAGGTAATTGTCAGCAACACAGCAGTAAATATCAACACGAGGCCAATTATTATTATAGATCACACAAGGAGAACAAAGGGTAAAGTATTTAACTGCAGCAGTGTTTGACTATATTCTGCACGGTGAGAAAACCTGAAGTCATTTTCAAGATCCACCATTTATTACTTATTTTCAGTCAGCTCAAGTTTCTAAACTTTCTAAATCTCCGTTTTCCGGCTAATGAAAAGAAAATAGTATTCTACGAAGTCTCCTATCTACCTACTTCAAGACTTCTGTGAGGATCAAATGAGATGAGGCATGGGCAAACACTTCACAAACATTTGGTTAAAGTGTAAAATATTTGCATCTGTCTATAAAGTAAGTCGAGGTCCTGGGCTGAAGAAACTCCAAGGAGGCTAGTCACTAAGGAGAGGAAGCCGGGTGTTGCTACGTCTGGCACCCATAGTGACCATTTCCGGGCTGGGCTGGGCTGTGGGCTGCATTTTGCGCCATGGGGTCTTGGCAGCGTTGGCTGCGATTTGGTGGGGTGTTGCTCTGGTGTGGTGGCTGGGCCTGTGTCCCACTTGGGGAAAGCCAAATGTTGGTTTGTTGGCGCCAGGTCCGTGGTGCCAGCCAGTGTGCATCATGGCAGCTCCTACGTTGAGCGTCCGCCCCCTGGTGGTCAGTGTGCATCATAGTGACTGGTCAGACACTTACTAGTAGCATATTAACCTTTTATATATATAGATAATTCACATACCATACAAATTACTCACTAAAAGTGTACAATTCAGTGGTTTTTAGTATATTCACAGATATGTGCTATTATCCCCTTGGTAAATTCATCACCTCTAAAAAAACAAATCCCATACCTTTTAACTATCACTCTTTTATTATTATTATTATTATATATTTTTTTTTATTGATTTCAGAGAGGAAGGGAGAAGGAGAGAGAGATAGAAACATCAATGATGAGAGAGAATCATCGATCAGCTGCCTCCTGCATGCCCCCCACGGGGGACTGAGCCCACAACCCAGGCATGTGCCCTTGGCCAGAATCGAACCTGGGACCCTTCAGTCCGCAGGCCGACGCTCTATCCACTGAGCCAAGCCGGCTAGGGCATTAACTATCACTCTTATATACGACACCCCACCTCAGCCTAAGCAACCACAAATCTACAGTTGACCCTTGAACAATATGGGGGTTATGGGCACCAATCCCCCATACAGTTGAAAAGTTGAGTATAACTTTTGACTCCCCAAAACTTAACTACAAAAAAAAAAACAACTACATTTGTTTCTCAGTATCATGGGAGTTGGTTCCAGGATCCCTGTGAATATACCAAAATCCATGGATACTCAAGTCCCTTATATAAAACTAGAGGCCCGATGCACGAAATTCATGCAAGGGGCTCGGCCTTTGCAGCCCCAGCTACCTCGGCCCTCATGGCCCCGCCCCCTGGTTGTTCTGGAAGGTTGTTCTGCCATCCGGTCTAATTAGCATATTAGCTCTTTATTATATAGAATGGTGTAGAATAATGTCCACATTCTGTCTCTATGGATTTGCCTATTTTGAATGTTTCATATGGATGGAATTCTATACTATGTGACTGGCTTTTCTTCACATCTTTCACTTTTCAGGTCCATTCAAGCTATAGCATATATCTATACTTAATTCCTTTTTATGACCAAGTAATATTCCATTGTATGAATAGACTGCATTTTGTTTCTCCATTTGTCCCTTGATGAACATTTGGGTTGTTTCTACCTTTTGACTATTATTTTTAAAAATGCTATTATAAACATTTGCATGCAAGTGTTCTTTTTTAAATCTTCACCTGAGGATATGTTTTTATTTATTTTTTGAGAGAGGAAGGGAAAGAGTGGAAGAGAGAGAGAAACATCAATTGATTACCTCCCATAAGCGCCCGAGCAGGGATTGAATCTGCAACCTCATTATGTGTCCCGATTGGGAATTGAACCCGCACCCCTTTGGTGTACGGCACAAGGCTCCAACCAACTGAGCCATCCTGCCAGGTCATGTATACAACTTTTTATGTGAACATATGTTTTCATTTCTCTTAGGTATGTATCTTAAGTATATAATTGCTGGGTCGGTCATATGGTCACTCATATTTAATCACTTGAGGAACTACCAAACTGTTTTTCCAAAGTGGCTACATCATTTTACATCCCTACCAGGAATATATGAGACTATTAGTTAGCTATTGTTTCATAACAAATTACCCCAAAACAGTAAATATTTATTACATCACATTGTTTTTGAGGGTCAAGAACCCAGAAGCAGCTGAGCTGGGTGGTCTGGCTCAGGGTCTCTCATGGGGCTGGAGGATCCGTTTCCAAGGTGGCTTGCTTCCAAGGGCCATCTTGGAAGCTGCCTACCACATGGGCACCTCTCCCTTCCTCTCCACTCCCATCTCTCAGTAGGAGGGTAGCTCCTGGGGTGATAAGTCCTTGGTACTTTTGGCCTCAACCAGAATATCCTGAAGGCCTTATAATGCTAAAGAATACCCGCAGGCAGAGAGAGAGGGAGAGAGAGAGAGAGAGAGAGAGAGAGAGAGAGAGAGAGAGAGAGAGAAAGAGAAAGAAGAAGGAGAAGGAGAAGGAGAAGGAGAAGGAGAAGGAGAAGGAGAAGGAGAAGGAGAAGGAGAAGGAGAAGGAGAAGGAGAAGGAGAAGGAGAAGGAGAAGGAGAAGGAGAAGGAGAAGGAGGAGAAGAAATTGTCAGCCTGTTTGAGCCATATTTGCAGATTCCACAGGAGACATGGCCAGGGAACCTACCTTGCCTGTTACAGTGATCAAACCTGTCCCACATCATGTCTCCAGTATCCGCTTCTGTGCTAAAAGCCCCGCCACCCCCTCACACTTACCATGACACCAATCTCCATCCTCTCTTTTTGAACATGCCCTGCCTTTGGTCTCTTTCATGTCCTGTGGGACTTTGCTCTAGTTCTTATCTGCTCCCTGCTTAGTTGATCAACAGTGGTATCAGCAGATTTCCCAGGTCGTCTTCTTTACTTACTCAGTTGACTTTTTTTTTTTTTTGCTTTATGATTACAAAACCAATAAACGTTGATTGTTGAAAATGCAAACAACACAAAAATTTATTTTTTAAAAGATGTTTTTATTGATTTCGAGAGAGGAAGGGAGAGGGAAAGAGGGATAGAAACACCAGTGATGAGAGAGAATCACTGATCAGCTGCCTCATGCATGCCCCCTACTGAGGATTGAGCCCCCAAGCTGGGCATGTGTCCTCACTGGGAATAATACTGTGATCTTCTGGTTCATAGATCTGGTTCATAGGTAGATACTCAATCACTGAGCCACGCTGGCCAGGCCAAAATTTTATTTTTTAGAGAGTGAAAGTCTCTAGAATCAACCACTGTTGCCCATTTGACAAATGTTCTACAACCATTTTCCATGCATAAACCCACCCAGTAATTTACATACTTGGGGAGCCAACCCTCCCTGTTGCTATGTTCCTTACAGGTTTCTCTTGGCAACTTATCTTACCTATATGCCTTTCCAGGACAGCATGTGTGGGTCAGCCTCCACCTCTCATGTGCATGCCCAGTGCTTCTTAGTGTGTGTGTCTCATCATGTATGTTGCTCATTCCCTTTTGATGGAGTCAGCAGGTTCCTTTGGGGCCCATGTCTCCTCTCCTTGCCCTGACTCTGATTTCTCCTGCAGCTGGGGAGGAAGGGTCCCCACTCGGGCTCATGTCTATCGTCTCTCGCTTTGTGGAAGGACATTCTCTGGACTCTTGTACGGACACATCCACAAAGTGCTGGGGAGCTAACAGCCCTGAGGAAGCCAGTTAGCAGCCAATTACTTGGTCCTTCAGACGGATGGTTCTGGGAGCGTGCAGGACACTGCTTTCAGGAGTTAAGACAAAATATTTAGGTTTAGGTTGTCTCCAATTTTTCATTATTACAAAGATGAGTCTTCTTACACTCATCTCTGTATTTGAGTTACTATCTTCCGTAAATTTCTAGAGGTAAAGTTGCAGGGTCAAAAGGATAAACTTCTATATTTTGGTAGCTACTGTTAAACTTGTGCTTCAGAAATGTAATTCCCATCCACAGTGAGGGAGCCTGTTTCCCTCTATCTGGGAGGTTGGGTACATACAGATATATATTCCCTAGTTCCGCTCACTGATACAGCCTGGGGGTAGCAACCCCCCAGCAATAATGAGCGTCTCTGGTATCCAGGTGTTGGTCTCTAAACACCATTTTCCACTATAAAAGAAGCAGAACCCTGGGCAAATGCAAAGGAACAGTGCCTGGGTCATTGCCCCTCTCAGAATGAATGTTGAATGAATGCTTCCCATGCAGAGTATGAAGAGAAAAGAATGGAATACAGACACAGGGCCTCAAATATGGGCCTCAAGGCTTCCCCTTCATGCTTGGGGCAAAAGCAACCATAGAGTTTGGTGGCCAGTGACAAGAGACTGTATCCAGGTAGGGAAGTCACTGTCGCACGGCCAATGTGGAAATCCCTCCTTCTAGCGGGCCTTGGACTGCTGCCCTGCCACAATAGGACAAAGGTGAAGAAAGAAAAAGGAACCAGCCCTCCGTGGAAAATGGCTGATTCCAGGCTGGTCCCAAGGAAACACACTGAGGCCTGGAACATCTTATTATGTAAGAAGATACAGAAATATACATGGAAAGGTTGTATGAAAAGGATGCAGGAGCTAGCTTGAAGGGGTTCCCACTGGCCAAATCTGGGATATTTGAACATCAACATGAATAATGATAATGAATTACTATCCATTGAATAAAATAAGAAATCCCAAGCCCACATGGATATAAATAAATAGTGAAAGCAAGAAATTTTTCCTTACAGTACAATGTCAAATGAAGAAATGATAGAATTAGCATACCATTTGGCAACCATCATAGTAATAATTAATTCCTCCAAGAATCATAAATGGATGCTACAGTTAATGGGTAAGAGTTTGGTGAGAAATGAGACATATACATCACCTCAAAGTACCTCCCCACAAAATACATATTAATCCCAAAAGTCTCTAAGGGAGAAGCCTGGCAGATGCCCGCTCAATCAAGGGAATAAAGCCACCATCTTCAGTAAGGGGACAAGTAGAAGCTTCGTGCTACCTCCCAGGATGCAGTGACCAGGACACACCCCCTTTCTGTGACACTCCTGCCGAAAATGTGTAACCCGAGCCCGTTATTAGGAAACATTCAACAAACCATAATGGAGAGAAACCCTACAAAATAATTGGCCTATAATCTTAAAGAATGTCAAGGTCATGACAGTCAAGGGCAGACTGGGGAACTGTTCCAGATTGGGACAACTGGCGGAGCTTGAAAGGGCCTGCTGATTAGCGGGCAGTGATGCATCCCGTGTTGATGTCTGCCTCGTGGTGACAGAGGAGAGGATCCCCATTTGCAGGAGACTGAAGTATTCGGGGAGCCTGGGCTTCAGGTCAGCAACTTACTCTCAAATGGTTCAGGACAAGAAGTCCTTGGTACTATTCTTACAGAATTATTCTGGAATGTATTTTGTCATTAAAAACTCCACAGGTGCCTTAACCGGTTTGGCTCAGCAGATAGAGCGTCGGCCTGCGGACTCAAGGGTCCCAGGTTCGATTCTGGTCAAGGGCATGTACCTTGGTTGCGGGCACATCCCCAGTAGGGGGTGTGCAGGAGGCAGCTGATCGATGTTTCTCTCTCGTCGATGTTTCTAACTCTCTATTCCTCTCCCTTCCTCTCTGTAAATCAATAAAATATATTAAAAAAAAAAAACAAAACAAAAACTCCACAGGTTCCTGGGAGCCTATAAGAATGATCTAATTTTATCCTCACACCAACAGGCAAAAGATGGCTACCCCCACCTGATGGGTGAGAGAAATGAGGCCCCACAGCTGGCACAGGCAGTTGGGGCAGAGGGGGATGCAGCCAGGGCTGTGCTGTCTTAGGTCAGTCAGTGGGCATGTGGTCAGTCAATAGGTCAAGAGCAGAGCTTTGCAGGGGGAGTGGGTGCCACCTGCACTCCCTTCTCTGAGAAATGGGAGGATGGTGCCTTCCTTGGGGGTGAACTGAAACAATATTGAGGTCTGGTTAGTGCCCACAGACCTGCACTGTTGGGGGTGGGGTACTGCCCCCACATAGGGGTCACACAGGGTACGTAATCTGGGCCCAACTTCCTGGCCAGAGGTCTCAGCCAGGAAGTACCCATGCTGGGCCTGGCAGCCAAGATCTGGGAGGGAAGTGGGTTGTGTGCGGCCCCTCCCTCCTCACACTGGGCCTGGGGGGGTCTGAGGTGCGTGGTAGGGGTGACACAGCAGAGAGTGTAATAATCGGATGACAAAATGGCAGCCATATGGAGGGGGCCCTGGGTGCACAAGGGCATGTGTCTGGCTGGAGGTGACAGTGACACACCTCTGTGCCCAAGTTTTCCCACGCCACCCTTGGAAGGTTTCTGCCCAGACAAAACCTGACCCTATGGATGATCTGAAGAAAGGACTGGCCAGGGACAAGCCACAGGAATTAAACAAGAAACTACCTTTTAAAATGAAGAAACTATGTACTTACACATGTAATTATTATAGAAGGAGCAAATGTTGACTGTTGGGGAAAAAATTTTAACTGAAAACAAAAAGAATTACCTTCCCTCTTCCCACCCTAGTCTACCCACGAGAGAAAACCGCTGTCAACTCCAGGATCTGACGCCCCTAGAGAGGCTGCCCCTCCGCAGGGCCTTGGGCTACACACTGACCTGGGGCCCACCGCTGGACCAACCTCAGCTGGCTCCCCTCTTATCAACGCTGTGAGGAGGATACACATCCCCATTCTGCAGATGAGGAAGCTGAGGCTGGAGAGGGGAAGGCGCTTGCTCAAAGTCACACTGCCTATCCTTGCCAGGTTCTTACTCTGGCTGCAGACGCTCTCCCTCACGGCACAGGAGGCCTTTGCTCCCTTCCTGCTCAGAAGCCACTGCTCAGGGAAAGAGCGGCCTGGAGCAGAGTGGGGCCGGGGTCCTCCTGGGCCCTTTGGGGCCCTTCGAGGTTGGGTTAGCCTGACGGAGTGGTCCTGCCCTAATAAAGGCCTGCTCAGTTCAAGCTGCTCATCCTTGTTTATAGCGCCTCCACCCAGACAGACTCGAGAGCTTTCTGGGAACATGAGTTGCCGGATGATCCTAATGAGATCACCCAAGGGAGGACAAGGACTGTGGGCCCCTGTATACAAATGGGCCTGGCCACCAATCATAGCCTCTTTGTCCTTCAGTTTCTCTCTCTACACCCCCTCTTCCCAGGAGATAAAGAAATCTTTAGGTTATTTTCTCTCACTGCCTTGAAGAAAAAGATTAACAATCACTTCCTTTTGTTTAGAAACGTACCAAGTGTCTGAGACTTGCACCTATTCTCGTTTATATGAAAAATGTCCAGCCTGGGCCGGGGAGCTCAGTTAGTTAGAGGTCATCCCAATACGTCCAGGTTGAGGGTTTGATCCCTGGTCAGGGCACATGGAAAACGCAACCAATGAATTCATAAATAAGTGGAAGATCAAATCAATGTCTCTGTCTCCATCTCTCTCTACAAAGAAAAGGAGAAAGAAAAATAGTCATCAAGTGGCTAAATGCTTTCTGGGCAATGCATCCTTTATTTCATTCAGTTCTTATAATAAACCTCATGAAGTAGGTCTGTTATGATGCCCATTTCACAGATGAGGAAACTAAGGTATAGAACATCTAAGCAACATGTCTCCCAAGAATGAAAATAATAAAACTTCCGTCTCTGGAAAGTTATCTTAGCTGCAACCCCACACTGTGATCCCTTGAAGGGCACCAAGCCCCAACTAGGGAACTCTTGAACTTTTACCAAACATTCTAGTGCAAATTGGGTACCAACACTGCTCCCTGGGGAAAAGCATGGGAGTCAGCAGGGTGAGGAGAAGCTGTGGGGCTAGTGCAGTATATTCTAGGGACTGGGAGGTACCCCAAAGTGCTCCTGGAGGTCCCAGCAGCCCTCCCTTGGCAGGTTTTTCTTTGCGTGTGGAGTTGGCCCTTAGTCTGGGTAGATGCCCACCAGACCAGGAGATTGAGGTATACACCCAGAAAACCTGGGATGTGTTTACTCCAGGCCTCTGTTACGCTTTTATTATTACAGATTTTTACAGCCCTGGTCTTGGAGGGTACACTGGAATCACTCATCCGGGGATCAGTAGTTAACTCTCTGGGAAACCCCAGAATCCTTTACCCCCAGGACTTGGAGACTATCTGCCCCTGCACTGCCAGAAACCTCCCTGTGCCTAGAGCTATGCCTAGAGCTATGTTTATATGTGCAGTTCCTGGGAAGGCAGGCTGAGGGAGGCTTTGAGAGGGCCTAACTCCCAGTTTCCAAGGCCAGTCTCATGGGGCTAGGGGGCAGGGCAGAGAAACTCTGGGGGAAGGTCTTGCTTCCAGTTGTCACTAAATGGAGATAATCCCACCCAACTTTCTTGAGTGCTTACCACATGCCAGCCCTGTGCTAATCCTTACACTCCATCTCATCGCATGCGCACAATAGTGGTAACAGTGGTTAGCACAGTCTATGGAACAGAGGGGCTGGGTCTCTTCCCATTCCCACAGCTCACCAGCACCCTTTTTGGGTCCTGGGGCTTTGTACTTACCCCCTCCCAGTGCTTCTCAAAGTGTGATTCTGGGGCTCTCAGGAAGGCATCTGTGGCCTCAAGTGAATCAGTCCCTGAGACGAGGCCCAGGAGCCAGCGTTTTAGCCTGTGAGGCCCACATTTCTAGGCCCCCCTGCAAGTTCCTGATGAAATAACTTCCAGCTAAGGAGCTGGTCAGAGGAGGGAGCAAGCAGGGAAGGTGCTCCCTGCTGGGTTTACATGTGTTCTATTTGTGGGAGCAGGAGGAGGCTGGGGTCCCAGCATTCATGGCTCTTCCCTGCCGACAGCTCCCTCCTTCCCTGTGGACATCCTGCAATCAGGTGAGAGGGGCCTGGGGGACATCTGAGTGGAAGGGTATTGAGGGTGAGAGGACTTAGTGAGGGGGCCCAGGAAGGCAAGTGGGAGCCAGGGAGGTCCAACATCAGGTCAGACTTGTGTTCTTTTTCAGAAGGAAAGACCTATACAAGGTTTCGAGCAGAATGACTGTGTTGGGGGTTCAGGAAAACTGGGCTGTGGGAACAGGGACTGGAGGGAGAAGGGAGGTTCCTGCAGTCGTCCTGGGAGAGCTGAGGACCTCCAGGGAGAAGGGTGGAGACTGCTGCCCCGGGGCTGGGGATGGAGGAAGGGAAAGAGGCTGGTGTGAAGCTGGGGTCAGGATGGTACCCTGGGAGTCTCATTAACTCCCCAGGGGCCAGTGGGACGTCCTTGGAGGCTCCTCTGAAATGGGGGGTAGGAGGAGGTGGGGCTGGAGGGACACCCTAGTAAGGACTTATGCTGAAAGTCAGCACCTTGCAGGGAGGCGACAGCGTGTGAGACCCAAAATCTCTCAGTGAGGGTTCGGAGAGAGAAAGGTGCGCCTGGAGGCGCCCCGTCAAACGCTTGGAAACACAATGACATGGTTTAGGTGGGTGTGTAGGTGGCCCCAGATGAGTGCGTCTAGATTCAGAGGCGGGGTGGGCGGGCTGCGGGGGGGGCGGGGGGGGGGCGGCCCTGCCCTCTGGTGGCGGTCCTGGACGGGGCACCCCGGCCACCGACAGGCGGGGCGGCGGGGCGACGGGCGGGCTGTTGGTGGGCCGGCCGCCGACAGCGTCCAGTCTGCCAGTCCGCTCTCTCCTGGCTCCGCATCTGCCGGTCGGGTGTGCTCCCCGCCCCTGGAACTCCGGCCGCAGACGGCATGGTAGGTGAGCGGGATGCCGCAGTGGCCGAGAGCGCTGTGGCTGGACCGGGCGTGGGGCGTGGGCAAGAAGAGGCGGGAGGAGCGCGGACTGGGTCTTCCCCGGCCGTAGAGGTCTGAGGGTGCTGTTGGGGCGCCCCATCTCCGGGGGACTCGCGGATCATTTGTCTTACTGCGCGCGCCGCGGGGCGACCCTTCCCGGTGGTGTAGGGAGCCTCCCGTGAACCTGGGTCTGCGCTGCGCTGGTCCAGCTCATCCCCGCGCCTCCCGCCCAGCGGGGTAGGGGGAGGCAGAGGCTGCGCTTGAGTGGATGAAAATGCGCCAGGATCCCAAGATGCGGGGATTATGCGTGGGAGGGGCAGGGAGGCTGGGGGATTTTGTTTGGAGAGGAGGAAGATACTCTGATTAAGAATGCCTGGGGGACCCTATCACCCAGTTTAATACCTCACTGTAGTTTAAAAAAAAGAAAGAAAGAAGGAAGGAAGGAAGGAAGGAAGGAAGGAAGGAAGGAAGGAAGGAAGGGAGGAAAAGAAAAAGGAGAAGAATGCTTGGGTCTGGGAGAGCAAAGGACCTGGAAAAGAAAGTATTTGCACGGGTATGTGGGCCACCTGAGCTGCCAAGCCTGTGACTGAAGAGAGGAAACGGGGCTGGAGGAATAGGGAGAAGATCCGGGAACCAGCCTGAAAATCCAGTTGCTGGAGGGGAGGGCTGATGGAGGGGGTGGGCTTGGGGAACAGGCTCTGGAGGACAGTCTGGGGCTGCTACCTCCCTTCCCTGGACTGCCCTTCCCTTTCCATGTGGGGAGTAGGGTCATGTACTGTGCACTGAAACAGCACCCAGAATGTACCAGGTGCACTCCTGAGAACTTTGTGTCGTCTCTCATTTAATCTTCACAGAAACTGTAAGGTAGGCTCTATTGACACCCCCATTTCACAGACGCGGAGACTGGGGCACAGTAAGGGGAGGTAACTGCTAGGCTAGCATGTGACAGAGCTGACATTTGCTCCCAGGACAGTTTGTTTAACACCATGGCCTTGGTTCTTAATCACTGTATATGGTGGACTGGCAGAGATGGGCAGCCCGAGAGAGGAGAGCGAACCCTAGAACTGAGAGTGTTAAGGGTGTCAAATATTTCAACTTCTAATAGTTTAGGTGATGGAAAACAGAAATAAGAAAGAACTTTTGGCTATGGCCAGTATTGCTCAGTGGTTAGAATGTCGGTCTATGCACCTGAGGGTCTTAGATTCTATTTTCAGTCAAGGGCAGGTACCTGGGTTGCAGTTTTGATCCCCACCACCCCCTCCCACCCCATTTGGGGTACATGTGAGAGGCAACCAATAGATCTCTCTCTCTCTCTCTCCTCCCCCTCCCCCCTCCCTTGCACTCTCTCTAAAAATCAATGGGAAAAATATCCTCACTCCTTCAGTGAGGATTAAAACAATAAAGAATCAACTTTTGGATCAGCGTTCCATCTTTTAGCCCTGGGTCCCCTCAGTAACTCAGCCCCCTCAGTGGGGTGCTGATAACCTGGCCCTTCTGTGTGTCAGGCAGGCCTCTTTCAGGGATTAAACTCTCTCAAGCCTCCTAATAAGGAAACAGCTGCAGAGAGGTTACCAGGCAAATGGTCACACAGCCTGGGATTGGGGAGGCTGGATTTGAACCCAAGCAGTTGCCTACTGAGTCCTTGTTCTTCAAGACCACATGATACTGCACATTGCCCATTTTACAGATGCCCAAACTGAGTACCTGTCTCAGAGTCTGTGGCTTGAAAGGGGAGAGATTCAAGGGAAAACTGCTGATGGCAAAGCCCATGTTCAAGAGGATTCATCATTTAGTCAAAGTTTCAATAGATTGACAAATTTCAAATTGAAGTCCACTTGTTATCTTTTGTAAAAATATGTATATTGATTTTAGAGAGGGAGAGAGAGAGGAACATCACTGTGGGAGAAACATCAATCAGTTGCCTCCCGTACATATCCCAACAGGAATTGAATCTACTGCCTGGGTATATGCCCTGTGATTGGGAATCAAACCGGCGGGGGCATGGGACAACCCTCAACCAACTGAGCCACATCAGCTAGGGCTTTATGATTTTGAAGATGTACTTTTATTTATTTAATTTTGGTTAATCCTCACCGGAGGATATTTTTTCCATTGATTTTTTTTTTTTTTTTTTTTTTTTTTTTTTTTTTTTTTTAGAGTGGAAGAAAGGGGGAGAGACAGAGAGAGAAACATTGATGTGAGAGAGACACATCGATTGGTTGCCTCGGGGATCAAGCCTGCAACCGAGGTACATACCCTTGACCGGAATTGAACCTGAAATCTTTCAGTCCACCATGCAGGTTAGCCCGTTGCCCACAGGTGACGCTCTAACTGCTGAGCCAAACCGGCTAGGGTACGATGTACATTTTTACATCTCTGAAGTTGTAATGCACCTTACAATGGAAGGCAGACTTCTTTCTCAGCAGTACATAAATAATGGCACCTTTGGTTTAATGAATTACAACAGAACCTGGGTTCCCTAAGTGACTTTTCTGAGTGTCTCTGTATTCTGTTCCACAGGTTCCTTTCTGCCTCAATTGTTCCATCTTCCCTGGAGACATGTCCCTCAGGGGTGCAAGGAGCCCGGTGCCCTGCAATGGCAGTAGGGAGTGGGGGCACTTTGAACCTGAGGATTTTGACCTTGAGGATTTGAACCTGACTGATGAGGAGCTGAGACTCAAGTATCTGGGGCTCCAGAAGACGGAGCTGTTCCTACCCATTTGTGTCACATACCTGTTGATCTTTGTGGTGGGCACTGTGGGCAACGGGCTAACCTGCCTGGTCATCCTTCGCTACAAGGCCATGCACACGCCCACCAACTACTACCTCTTCAGCCTCGCAGTATCGGACCTGCTGGTGCTGCTCCTAGGCATGCCCCTGGAGCTCTATGAGAAGTGGCGTAACTACCCCTTCCTCCTGGGTGCTGGTGGCTGCTACTTCCGCACGCTGCTCTTTGAGACCGTCTGCCTGGCCTCTGTGCTCAATGTCACCGCCCTGAGTGTGGAGCGCTACGTGGCCGTGGTGCACCCACTGCAGGCCAGGTCTGTGATGACCCCAGCCCATGTTCGCCGGGTGCTTGGGGCTATCTGGAGCCTTGCCTTACTCTGCTCTCTGCCCAACACCAGCCTTCATGGCATCGAGCTGCTGGATGTGCCCTGCCGGGGTATAGTGCCTGACTCGGCCGAGTGCAAGGTGGTCCGCTCAAAGGCCTTCTACAACCTACTCATGCAGGCCACAGCATTGCTCTTCTTCTGCCTGCCCATGGCCATCATCAGCGTGCTCTACCTGCTCATTGGGCTGCGGCTGCGGAGTGAGAGGCTGCTGCTGCTCAGGCAGGGGCCCAAGAGCAGGGTCCAGCAACCACAGGATAGGAGTCGGACACAGGTGACCAAGATGCTGTGTAAGTGTTGCTGCTGGGAAAAGGGGCTGATCGAGACAGTGGGTATGAGTCTGGGGCTTCCAGGGCCTGGGGGAGGTGCTGCATCCGAGTTTAAGAGTGTAAGGCTTGGAATTACATACCCCTCTGTGTGTGCGTGTATGTACAGGTGCACATACACATGTGCATGCATGCATACTGTTTTAGAAACTAACACCAGAGGTAAATGCTAATGGCTTCTGGCAGGATCAGCTACATAATTTGCAGGGCCCAGTGCAAAATGAAAATTCAGGTTTCTTGTTAAAAAATCATTAAGATTGTCAAGACAGCAACAGTAGAGCATTAAACCATTTTAAACTCAGGCCCTGTGCAAATGCACAGGTGGCTCACGGACCCAAACCACAGACAGGACAGGTGACATTGCTGGGGTCCAGGATAACAGAGCTGTTCATGGCATCTGCACCCTCCAGGTCTCTCATCTTGGCTGCGAAACATGTCTTGGCTCTGTCCTTTCCTACAGCAGCCTGAAGGCATGGCCATAGGCTTTCCTGAGGAACTGTTCTCTTTCCTTAGTGGCTATTGAAAAGTTCCAGGAAAGGATTCTGGTAAGTGGGGTTAGGTCATGGCCCATCCCCAGGCCAGAATAACAGGATGCTGAAGTGACTACTCCCACAGAACCATATGGGGGGATCTGGGAGGATCTGCATATGCAAGATGATGATTTCTTCCATCTATGTTTGCAGTTCCCTGGGGACCACAGGAGTGATCAGTGTCTAAAAGAGGATTGTCAAATAAATAAATAAATAAATAAATAAATAAATAAATAAATAAATAAATAAAAAAAAGAGGATTGTCAGGAGGGGTGTTTGTGAGGGTCAGAGCATAGGAGAATCAGGGCAGAAGTGTGGACTGGGGCCAGCCAGGGCATGCAGCTGGGTTGAGGTTCTAGATGTTACTGTGCTCTAGACGGGGCTCTTTTTCAAAAACAGTGGCCGCAGGGAAGCAAGACAAACTGATACTAAGTCAGTCATTGATTTCCATCCCATCTCATACCATCTTAGCAGGGCCTGAATCAAGCAGATGGGTTGAGCCAGGGCAGGACAGGCTGGTGAGGCCTTGGTCAAAGCCATGGGATTACAGCCAGCTGAGGACTGCCCCATTCCCAGAGAGAAGCCCACCCCCCACCCGCCCCCTGCCCTGGGTGTGGTGTCCCAGGGAGTGGTGTCACTTGTCATCCCCCGGAGTTCCTTGCTTGCTTCCCAGCTCTGCACTGTGAAGCCTGTACTACAGACCAACTGGCCCCTGCCCGCCCCGCCCAGCCCCCTCCCGCCCTCCTCTCTCAGTCTCCTCCAGATCACAGGGTCCAGGTCTGAGTCTGCTCAGTTGGCATGGTTCTCACCCTGGGCAGGAGGGCGGGGAAGATGTTTCCTTAAAGCCACCTTGGTTGCTGGCCTGGGACTCTGGCTTTCTTCTCTCTCTCCATCCCTCCCTCCCTCCTTCCCCCACCCTCACTTTCTGAAGGCCTACTGTGCAGCAGGCTGTGTGCTGGGGACATTGGAATCTGGGATTACAAGCAAAACCACACTAGGCTGACACTGCAGGGGAAAGATAGTCAGCTAAACAAACACAAGAAATAAGAAACAAAAATCAAGGCAGCCCTAGCTGGCTTTGCTCAGTGGATAGAGCATCGGCAGCATAGGCCTGTGGACTGAAGGGTCTCGGGTTCGATTCTGGTGAAGGGCACATGCCTGGATTGTGGGCTTGATCCCCAATAGGGGGCATGTAGGAGGCAGCCAATCAATGATTATCTCTCATCATTGATGTTTCTCTCTCTCTCTCCCTTCTTCTCTGAAATCAATTAAAAATTTAAAAAAAAAAAAAAATCAAGGCAGATCCGGTGACAGAGACCCAAGAAGATCATGGCTGGTTAAGACTAGGGCTGGAAGGAAGCTGGGGAGAAAGAGTGAGGGCTTGGCCAACCTGTCCTGTCTTTTGCTGGATGGTAGGGAATGGGATCTCAGGAAGCCAGCAGTTAGTACAGGGCAGGATATTCAGCTGGGCCTTAGAGAGCTGGTGGCTGGGGCTGGGAAGGCTCTGGGGCCAAGGCAGACAAGGGGAGGTGTTTGTGTTTTCTCTGGCCCCTTAACCTCCATCTACTGCTGTCTGAGCATGAGCCCCATTCTTCTGCTTCTCTCTGCTTACCCATCAGTAAGCATTGTCCCCAAGTGGGCACCCAGGGTGGGCCTTAGACGCACAGTGGGCTGTGGCCAGGGGCAGGGCACACACCCACTGCCCACCCAGTGACAGAAGTGAGAGCAGCCTCTCTGAAAGGGTGTGGCCAGGGCAGGCGAACTTCCAGAAACTTCCAGATGGACAGTGGGCATGGGTAGCCTGTGGAATAGGAGGGGGGGTGAGAATGAGCAGACCAAACTGGAGCAGCACCCAGTCTCCTTTCTCTGCCCCTACAGTTGTGCTGGTCCTGGTGTTTGGCATCTGCTGGGCCCCGTTCCATATCGAACGTCTCATGTGGAGCTTCGTGTCCCCCTCAACCGAGTACCTGCTCGTGGCCTACCAGTACGTACACATCATCTCTGGCGTCTTCTTCTATCTCGGCTCTGTTGCCAACCCCGTGCTCTACAGCCTCATGTCCACCCGCTTCCAGGACACCTTCCGGGAAGCCCTGTGCTTGGGAACCCGGTGCCGTGGCCACAGACGACGTCACAGCTCCCACAGTCTCAGCAGGGTGACCACGGGCAGCACCCTGTGTGACATGGGCTCCCTGGGGAGCAGGGCCCACCCTCTGGCTGAGAACTATGGCCCAGAGGGACAGCAAGAGACTGACCCCTCCCTCCATAGAGGAGACTCACAGCAGCTCCACCTGGAGGCACCAGAGGGCCACTTGTAGCCACACCTGCCCTCCTCTTCGGTGATGTCTTCATGCCTGTGCCCTTTATGCCCTGTTCCCCCTGCAGCCACCTTAGTGACTCCGGCTCCCGCCATGTACTAGAAGGGATATACGATTACCCTCTAGGCCCCTAGGCCTCAGTTAAAGTCCTTCCCTGCAGGAACATCATAGTTGGTTAACTGGCACAGCACACCTTCTTTTGGGGACATCCCCACTCCTGCCACAGTTTCCAAAATGTTTTCCCAAGGCTCTGCCTTCCCTCCCATTTTCTGTCCCTTTCTAGCTCATGGCCTGCACCTGGGACCCTCCTCCTACCTGACC
Organism: Myotis myotis; assembly: GCF_014108235.1. Lineage (NCBI taxonomy): Eukaryota > Metazoa > Chordata > Mammalia > Chiroptera > Vespertilionidae > Myotis > Myotis myotis. The sequence goes on along the minus strand of NW_023416390.1, from coordinate 31,178,981 downwards.
CCTCCCTGGCCCGGTCAGCTTATTCTGCTCTGGGATCTCCACTGGTGGCACTGTTGGGTGGCAGGGATGCCAGGGATCCAGGGGACCTGCTTCCAATCCTAGCCCTGTTGCCACCTTGCTGCGTGGCATCAAGCATATCAGCTCACCTTCCCAGGCCTTGATCCCCTGCTTGCAAAATGAAACAGGCCCCGATATTCTAAGTGCCACACTTTGACTCTTTAGCTGCATTTTCTGCGAGTGTGCGTAAGTCACTGCTGTAATGAAACCCACTGATACCCTCAGATTACCAAGACGGAAATTACTGTCTACGCGCTCACCACCCCAACCCCTCTTCCTCCCTGACCTCCATACGCACCACCTCCCATGCCCCCCTTCTGGTTGCACAACAATGTGAACATGCTCAAACAATATTCAACTGTATGCTTAAATGGTTAAGATGATAAATTTTGCCGAAACCGGTTTGGCTCAGTGGATAGAGCGTCGGCTTGTGGACTGAAAGGTCCCAGGTTCGATTCCGGTCAAGGGCATGTACCTGGGTTGCGGGCACATCCCCAGTGGGAGATGTGCAGGAGGCAGCTGATCGATGTTTCTCTCTCATCGATGTTTCTAGCTCTCTATCTCTCTCCCTTCCTCTCTGTAAAAATTCAATAAAATATATTAAAAAAAAAAAGATGATAAATTTTGTTGTGTATTTACCAGTATTTTTTAAATCTAAGATAAGCAGAAATTGTCATTTATTTTTTTAAAGCCCCACACAACAGTCTGTAATACTTAGTAATCATTCGAATTCACTGTTTTTAAAACTTTTTTTTTTTTTAAGAAGAAAGATGAGAACAGATTGAAGGCATTTGGTTCTAGAAACATTTACATTCTTCTGACAGTCTAAACCTCTTCAGCACAGGCCTCACCCTCTTTCAAGTTCCTGCACAGGACAGAGCAGGACAATTGGGGCTGTTTAGGTACAGATGTCAAGGCCAATATCCTGTAGAGCAGCGGTTCTCAACCTGTGGGTCGCGACCCCTTTGGGGGTTGAACGGCCCTTTCACAGGGGTCGCCTAAGACCATCGGAAAACACATAGATAATTACATATTGTTTTTGTGATTAATCACTATGCTTTAATTATGTTCAATTTGTAACAATGAAAATACATCCTGCATATCAGATATTTACATTACGATTCATAACAGTAGCAAAATTACAGTGATGAAGTAGCAATGAAAATAATTTTATGGTTGGGGGGTCACCACAACATGAGGAACTGTATTAAAGGGTCAGGGCATTAGGAAGGTTGAGAACCACTGCTGTAGAGGTACATAATGAAGTATTTACAGGCAAAATGATAGGATGCCTGGGATTCACATTAAAATACTTAAGCAAAAAAGGAGGAGGGGGAAGGGAAGGGGTGAGGAGGTAAAAGTGGGGCAGGGAATAGTTGAGAAAAGAAAGGCAAAAATATTGAAGTTTTGCCCTGGTTGGTTTGGCTCAGTGGATAGAGCTTCAGCCTGTGGATGGAAGGGTCCAGGGTTTGATTTCCGTAAAGGGCACATGCCTGGGTTCCACCCTCAGTCCCCAGTAGGGAGCGTGCAGGAGGCAGCCAATCAATTATTCTCTCTCATCATTGATGTTTCTCTCTCCCTTCCTCTCTGGAATCAATGAAAATATATTTTAAAAAATATTGAAGATTTGAATCTGGGTGATGGGTAAAAGAGGTTTCGTTTTTAATTTTCTCTACTTAATGTATGTCTGAAAGTATTCACAATAAAATGTTTTTAAGTTTGCAATAAAGATTCACCTATTTCTCTCTCCATCAACGTGACTGCCTTTATTAACAGCTCTCAGCACCTGCAGACCGGGGGTTTCCCGGCCTGGGGCCAAGGGGGGCCTCCCACTCTCGCGTGCTGACCTTCGGTCTCTCGGGCTCATCAGCAGGGAAATGTGGCCTCGCTCCCTAGCAGCGGGGGGCTGGGCGTGGAGCGCGGGACGGGGGGTGTCGAGCACTCTGCCCGCGTCTACAGGATCCCGACGTCTGGGAATAGGAGGGACCAGTACCCACCGCTCCCAAGAACCGCATACGCGGCACCAAGAAACGTCCGTCCCAAGGCGCAGGCTCCGCAAGCACAGGCCGCGGAGGGGCACTTCACTAGCCGTGCGCCCCCACCCAACCTGCGCCGGTCTCGCACAGAGCGAACCCCTGCTCCCCACCCGCCTTGATCCCCCCCAGCCCCTCCTGCTCCCTACCCCCCTTGCTCCCCCGCCCCCTTGCTCCCCCCTCCTGCTCCCTACCCCCTTGCTCCCCCGCCTCCTTGCTCCCCCCGTCCCCTTGCTCCCCCCCTCCTGCTCCCTACCCCCCTTGCTCCCCCGCCCCTTGCTCCCCCTCCTGCTCCCTACCCCTTGCTCCCCCGCCTCCTTGCTCCCCCCGTCCCCTTGCTCCCCCCCTCCTGCTCCCTACCCCCTTGCTCCCCCCGCCTCTTGCTCCCCCGCCCCCTTGCTCCCCCCGCCCCTCCTGCTCTCCCGCCCGCCTTGCTCCCCCCGTCCCTCTGCTCCCCCCGCCCCGTTGCTCCCTTGCTCCCCCACCCCCCTTGCCCTCCACCCCTCTTGCTCCCCCGCCCCCCTTGCTCCCCACCCTCTTGCTCCTCACTCCGCCCGACCCAGAAACGGAATCTCCACTCTCCCTTCCGGCGACCTGGGCCAGCCCACTCCAGGCCCCGCCCCACGACGTCCGCGATTGGCTCACGGAATGAGCACAAACTCTGGTTGGTTGAAATGGAGTGACGAAGGCACAGTCGTCGACTTTCCAAAGATGAGCTTTCGCCTCAGGCTCGAACTCTAGCTGGTAGCGAAACATCCGCGCCGGGGTCTTCCGTACCAGCGGCCCCCTGGGCATTGTTCGGTTCCTCTGGGCTCGTCTGCCCCCTCACCCGCCACACACCCACCGTGTAACCCACAAAGATAAGGGGCCTCCCTCCGTAAGCACGAACGTCCAGGCCCGTTTTCTGAGGAACGCGCGCAGGGCGCCGCGAGGAGGAGCGTGTGCGCGCCGTCCCGGGCGCATTCGAGGGCGTCCTGCTGCGGGAAGTCTCGTGTGATTAGCGCGGAGGTCTTGCGGTTTGGGGTTCTTGGTGGCGAGGTGAAGAGCGGCGGCGGGTGTTGAGAGTGGTTGATGCAGCGGGAGAGCCGTCGGGACTGAGCGTGGGGAGGGGGCGCTGGGCTTGGGGTGGAGAGATGAGGCCAAACTCCTGGGACAGGCGGGAGCTGGGCACGTGCCTTGGGTGGCCCGCCACGTGGGCCGGGCCTCACAGGTCGTTCCTCGAGGTGGCGAGCAGCCGGGTTTCTTCATTTTTTTAAATCTAGTTAGGTTAAGAGGTGATCTTTAAAGTTGCCCTAATTTAAATTCAGAGGAGAGGGGTGGGATAAGGTGCCATAAATTACCGAAGGCTTTTTAAAGTTTTTTATTTTTTTTATTTTGTTGATTTCAGAGTAAGGGAGAGGGAGAGAGAGAAACATCATTGATGAGAGAGAATCATTGATCAGCTGCTTCCTGCACGTCCCCACTGGGGATCGAGCCTGTAACCCAGGCATGTGCCCTGACCCGGTATCCAGTCCAGGACCATTCAGTCTGCAGGCCAAACCGGCTGGGGCTGGAAGTATCATTTTTAAAACAGGTGTGCTAGCCCTGACCGGTTTGGCTCAGTGGCTAGAGCGTCGGCCTGCGGACTGAAAGGTCCCAGGTTCAATTCCGGTCAGGGGCATGTACCATGGTTGCCGGCACATCCCCAGTAGGGGGCGTGCAGGAGGCAGCTGATTGGTGTGTCGCTCTCATTGATGTTTCTAACTCCCTATCCCTCTCCCTTCCTGTCTGTAAAAAAATCAATAAAATATATTTTAAAATAAATAAAACAGGTATGCTAAATGAAGGCAATAGGAGGAGGGAGTTCGTGTGTTTGAAATTGTTTATTTTATTTTTAATCCTCGCCCGAGGATATTTTTTCATTAATTTTACTTTTTATTTTTTTAAAGGAATAACCTTTCTTTTTTTAATATTTTTTTAATTGATTTCAGAGAGGAAGAGAAAGGGAGAGAGATAGAAACATCAATGATGAGAGAGAATCACCGACTGGCTGCCTCCTGCACGCCCCCCACTGGGGACGGAGCCCGCAACCCGGGCATGTGCCCCTGACCGGAATCGAACCTGGGACCCTTCAGTCCACAGGCCTACACTCTATCCACTTAGCCAAACAAGCCAGGGCTCCATTAATTTTTAAAGAGAGGGAAAGACAGACAGCAATATCGATGTGAGAGAAACACCCATTGGTTGCCTCCTGCATGAGCCCCAACCAGGACCCAAGCCCTGCAACTGAGGTACGTGCCCTTGACCGGAATCGAACCCGGGACCCCTCAATCCGCAGGCCAATATTCTATCCACTGAGCCAAACCAGCAAGGGCTAAAATTGTCTTTTTACCTAAGATTGGTTTACCTTATTTGTAATATTTAACAGAATGAAAAGTGGATTCTGAGAAAGGGAGATGACTGCAGGCAAAATGTGAGTGGCCTGAAATGTGGGAGGTGTAATGTGCTAATGACCGTGTCTGTTGTAGTCTGGTAAAAATCAAGGTGACCCCAAGAAAATGGCTTCTCCTCCAAAGGAGGTAGAAGAAGATAGTGAAGATGAGGAAGTGCCAGATGAAGAAGATGAAAGCAGTGGAGGAGAGGTAATTATGTACAATTTAATGCAGAGTCATGTACAGTCGTGTTGTATGTGTGAAAATACTGGCGAAGGTAAGATTGTATTCCTTCATAGATGCCCTGTTGTAATGGTTGAGTGTTTCACAAGCTCTTCATTGACCTGTCAAAATACCATAAAGGTAAGTATTTGGATGAGCTTGAGAGAAAAGATCTGGAGCCGCCTCCTCATGTGCCCTCCACAGGGCTTAGTGTGATGATGTATTAAATCATTTTTCCAGTTTCAACTTGCTAGCCCCACATGCTAGATGAGGAAACAGCCTGGACAGCTAGCTGTCTTGTATGTGGTGGTGCTGGGCATTGTATTCAGGTCTGGGTTTAGCCTTACCAGATTCCTTTCCTAGCTGCCAAACAGGTCTCTGTTCTTTTTTAAAAAAGATAGATATTTTTATTGATTTCAGAGAGGAAAGGAGAGAGACAGAGATAGAAACATCAGTGATGACAGAGAATCATTGATTGGCTGTCTCCCTTACTCCCCCTACTGGGGATCAAGTCCACAATTGGGGCAGGTGCCCTGACTGGGTATTGAATTGTGACCTCTTGGTTCATAGGTCGACACAACCACTGAGCCACACAACTGGGCAGGTCTCTGTTCTTTGTACAAGTTTTGTAACACTAGTCATTGTGTTATAATGTTGTGGGGTGAGGAACGCCAGCTCCCTTTGTACTGACGATGACACTTAGGTACTCTTGGCTACTATTGCTTACTGTAAAGACAACTACAAGTCTTATTTTAACACATAACTTGATAAAACTGGTGGTCAACAAGAGGTAGCTTTGAGTGTGACTTGAATATAGATAATGTTTTTATCAAGTTAACTGCCCACTCTAATTTGTATTAATTTTGCAAGGACTGTCCAGCCTATTTGATACTCATTTTATCTCTGGTCTTAATACTGAGCTTTCAGTGAACTTTATACCACCTCCCCAAATGATTTAATAACACTTAACAGAGCTCTTAGTTACAGAAATTAATTCATAATCCTTAAAATACCATGTAACATTGGTTATCATTGTCAGAAGAGAAAAAAAGGTGAGGCTTAAAAAAATCTCTCCTAGCCCTAACTGGTTTGGCTTAGTGGATAGAGCATCGACTTGCAGACTTCGATTCTGGTCAAGGACACATGCCCGGATTGTGGGTTTGATCCCCAGTAGGGGGCGTGCAGGAGTCAGCTGATCAATGATATTCTCTCTCTCTCTCTCTCTCTCTCTCTCTCTTTCTCTGAAATCAATAAAAGTATATTTTAAAGAACTAGAGCCACACAGTAGCAGATGGGATCTAGACAGTCTATTTTCAGAGTGCATTTAAGGTGTGCTGCTTCAAAGCTGAAGTGATGCCATAACCGGTTTGGCTCAGTGGATAGAGCGTCGGCCTGCGGACTGAAAGGTCCCAGGTTCGATTCTAGTCAAGGGCATGTACCTTGGTTGTGGGCACATCTCCAGTAGGGAGTGTGCAGGAGGCAGCTGATCGATGTTTCTCTCTCATCGATGTGTCTAACTCTATCTCTCTCCCTTCCTCTGTAAAAAATCAATAAAATATATTTTTTTAAAAAGCTGAATTGATTAGAGTATGAGGTGTAGAAATTAACAGGTGTGGGTCCGGAGGTATTTGAAGGGTTCATTATAATTACACATTTTACCTGAAAATGAGGACCGTGACTGCACAGGTATAGAGAAGGACATGTAACATGACGCTATAGTTTAACATGCTAGCATATATCTAATGCATGTGGTCTTGAACTAGAAGGCAGTGCCAGAATTTAGCGCTCATTTATGAGGGACCAATACTCCCTTTTTGAGTTTGAAAATAGACTCATGTTTGTTTGTTTTTACATATATTTTTGTTGATTTCGGAGAGGAAGGGAGAGGGAGAGAGACATAGAAACATCAATGATGAGACAGAATCATTGATCGGCTTCCTCCTGCATGCCTCCCACTGGGGATTGAGCCCACAGCCCGGGCATATGTCCTGACCTGGAATCAAACCATGACCTCCTGGTTTGTAGGTTGATGCTCAACAACTGAGCCACGCGGCTGAGCGACTCATGTTTGAAATTGTTTATTTTATTTTTAATCCTCGCCCGAGGATATTTTTTCATTAATTTTTATTTTTATTTTTTTAAAGGAATAACCCTTCTTTTTTTAAATTTTTTTTATTTTTATTTTTTTAAATATATTTTATTGATTTTTTACAGAGAGGAAGGGAGAGAGATAGAGAGCTAGAAACATCAACGAGAAACATCGATCAGCTGCCTCCTGCACATCCCCCACTGGGGAAGCGCCCACAACCCAGGCACATGCCCTTGACCGGAATCGAACCTGGGACCCTTCAGTCCGCAGGCCAATGCTCTATCCACTGAGCCAAACCGATTTCGGCAACCCTTCTTTTTTTAATATTTTTTTAATTTAATCTTGAGGTTATCATTCCTCAGAAAAAAGGCAAAAAGGCTACCACAACTCCAGGAAAGAAGGCGATGGTTTCCCCAACAGAAAAGATTGCAGTTGCCACAGCAGGCAAGAAAACAGTTGTCACCCCTGGCAAAGAGGCAACAGCTATGCTGGCTCCTGGCAAAAAGGCAGCAGTTACACCAGCCAAAGCCATAGCAACCCCTGGTAAGAAGGAAGCAGCCACCCCAGACAAGGGAGCAGGGAATGCCAAGAATGCCAAGAAGGAAGATAGTGATGAGGAAGATGATGGCAACAGTGAAGAGGAGGATGAGGTTGAATTTGAGCCAGCAGTGATGAAAGCTACTGCTGCTGCCCCTTTCTTGGATGATGATGATGAAGAAGATGGTAAGGCGTTCTATTGGTAGTTCTTGGGCTCTTCTCTTGTTTGCAAGGTACATTAGGGTGAGATTGTGGAGTGGGTGGGCAACATGCAGACATACTCCTTCCATGACACCATGGGGATTAGATAAAAATCCTCCCAGGGATTTTCCATGCTGGTTGTATACTAGGGTGATAGCCATGAATGATTGCCTGCCCCTGAGAAAATGTTTAACACAGCACATTCTATGAGTAGTTTTCATAATAGGGTTTTGCTTCCAAGTAATCTGTTAATTCTTGATAACTACTAAGCACAGTATTGTATTATGTATTTTTTTTCCCTTTAGATTTATCTGGAACTAATGTTGGTTTGAGGATAATTCTCTTGAGTTTTTGACTAGGTAGCTTCTCTTTCAGACTCTGAAGAAGAACCTATGGAGATTACACCAGCCAAAGGCAAGAAAGCTCCTGTAAAAGCTGTTCTTGTGAAGGCCAAGAGCACAGAAAATGAAGACGAAGAGGAGGATGATGATGAAGGTAATTGAGTTAGATTCTAAAGTGTATTGGTATGAGTTTTATTTATTTTATTTTTTAAAATATATTTTATTGATTTTTTACAGAGAGGAAGGGGGAGGGATAGAGAGTTAGAAACATCGATGAGAGAGAAACATCAATCAGCTGCCTCCTGCACACCTCCTACTGGGAATGTGCCCGCAGTAGGAGTAAGGGTAAGGTCCATGCCCTTGACTGTAATCGAACCTGGGACCTTTTAGTCTACAGGCCAATGCTCTATCCACTGAGCAAACCGGCCAGGGCGGTATGAGTTTTATTTAAAGGAGGTATTTGAATATGTGTCAGGAATTGATTGGGTGGGTTTTCATTTAGATTCTGAAAAAGAAGCTGTGAATTCTCCATGGTCCAGAGGGAGAAAAGCCTTTCCTGTGGGGGTCGAGGAGGACGAGCAGGACAACCACTGTGATGACAAAGGCTATGAGGAAGAGGAGGAGGGTCGGAATGACCCAAATTGGCTATGTTAAATGGTAGCCAGTCTCAACGATTTCTAGTTGTAAGGGAAGTCCTTGGGCAGGGACTGTTGGATTTCTGTTATGAACTTGAAGAACTTTCTAATTAATTTATAAATGCTTTTAAAAGTATTTTGACCAGACCTAATCCATGTGTCTTGTGAAGAATAGACATAACATAGGTATGATATTTGTGGAGAATGTAAGAACTTCCAGTTTACTTACTAGTGGCACAGACAGATCAGTAAAAATACATATTTTGACTTTTGCCCACAGATCCTATTAAAAAAACACCTGATAAACAGAAGAAGAAAATGGCCAAACAGAAGGCTTCCCCTGAAACCAAAAAACAGAAATTAGAAGGTAACTCCTTTGTTGTGTTTTTTTGTTTTGTTTTGTTAATTTTCACCCAAGGATATTTTTCCATTGCTTTTTAGAGAGAGTGGAAGGGAGGGAGGAAGGGGGAGAGAGAGAGAGAGAGAGAAACATCAATGTGAGAGAGACACACTGATTAATTGCCTCCCGCACAAGCCGAGACCAGGGTTGGCGATCGAACCTGCAACCCAGGTACGTGCCTTTGGGAACCAAATCTGAAACCTTCAGGTGTGCTAGCTGATGCTCTAACCACTGAGAACACCGGCCAGGGCTCTTTCCTGTGTTTTAAAATATAAGGGACACATAGAGAATTTTATCTTGGTGAAAACCAAATCTTAAATGATGAGCAAGGATTTTAATTGCAGCCTGGTGTTATAATACGCCAGTCTTTGATGAATTTTCTTTTAGCATCATACTTTTCTGAACTGCTTATTTGACTTGTGTTGTTGTTGTTTTACCTTTTTGTATGGCAGCTGAACCACCTGTAACTTTCAAACTGTTTGTTGGAAACCTGAATTTCAACAAAACTGCTGCTGAACTAAAAACTGGTCTCAGGGAATTTTTTGCTAAAAATGATCTCACAGTTGTTGGTGTCAGAGTCAGCTCGTCCAGGTAAATACCGGTAAATTGAGAATGTTGTTAAGAGTTTATCAGCCCAGCACATACTATCCCTGGAGAATTTAGGAGTCCTAGTCGCTTTCTGTTTCACTGTGGGTTACTAGACTTCCATTTTGTCACATTCTTCTATTACTTGCTCTTCGCCCTTTGGTGGGATTTTACCTCAGTCTCTTGCAGTCGAAATGAGTATTTAAAACCCTTCAGTGGCTTGTTTATTAAACCTACAAGATTAAACTTTGCTACCCAATTTTCCCAACCAAAGCATTAAAATAATCCCAAGATCTTCCAAGTCTTTACAAAAACGTATTTTCATGATTTCCCAACTGTGAGCAATGTTATTTGCCTAGAATTATTTTAGCTAAGCCACAAATTTAGTCACAAAACCCCCAACTTTGGTGGTAAATATAGTTCTGCTTTTTTGCTGAGTTGAATTTCATCTTTTCTCACTTCTTTCTCATCAAAAGCAAATGTCTTAGGTGTAAGCATGTTTTGTACAACTCAGAATTTCTCAGGTAGAAACAAAGGTAATCATACTAGTAACCATTTGCTGGGTGCTCACTGTTCAAGGTGTTGCTCTTAGTTTCTTATTTATATAACTCACTGACTCCATAAGACAGTCCTCAGTGGTGATTATTGCCATTATCCCCATTTCATAGAAGAGGTGACTAAGGCACAGAGAAGTTATGCTGCATGCCCAGTATCACAGCGAGAAAGGGGCAGAGCCAGGACTTGAGCCCAGCACTCTGGCTCCAGAGCCTGTCCCTGGCTCTTCTAGTTTTTGTTAGCTATATTTTGGAATATTGTTGCATTTGCAGTAAATAAGGATTCCTTTTGTATTAAGAAAAAATTCTTACCGTAACAGCCCTTGAGTTTGTTAACAGTTCCACATTAGGAATAGTATTTTTGTTCCAGTAAACAAATGCAGATGGCTGCTTATTAAAAATAAAAGTTCAAAAACTTGTCATTTTAAGCTTCATTTTCTATAGCTTTTGGTTAACTCTGGTCAGTTATTAAACAGAAAACCAGTCCTTGCTCTAGAACAGGGCTTCTCAACCTTGGCATGGTTCACCTTTGTGTGGTGGGCTGTCAAGTTCATTGTAGGCTATTTAGCAGCTTCCCTGCATTCTACCCACAAGATAATAGAAGCACTGCCCCAGTTGTAACAGCTGAAAATGTCCCCAGATATTGCCAAACTCGCCGGTGAGAACCACTATTTTCTGGGGACTCCCTGGCACTGATATTGCCAGTTGGTGGAGCCTTGGTTTGAAATTGTAAATTCGGCAACTGCTTTGTACTTGATACTAATTTCCACTCTCACAACCAGTGTGATGAGCCAACCAGAAGGCTTGTGCCTCTTAATTTAACGTGTGTGTGTGTGTGTGTGTGTGTGTGTTTTCCTTTCTTCTTCCTCTCTGTAGGAGATTTGGTTATGTGAATTTTAAATCTGTTGACGATCAGGAAAAAGCCCTGGAACTCAGTGAGACAAAGGTCCTTGGGTATGAAATTAAACTGAAGAAACCAAAGGGAAAGGAAACAAAAAAAGGTATGCAAATAAGGTAATTTGTTTATAGATACCTAAAGGACTGTGACAGGCAGGAATATCATCTTCTGTCTTATTCCGTGCTCCTCGGTTACCAACAGGTCACCTGCCTCCACATCACCAACTTGATCCACCTTCTCTCATTCCCTGTGCTCTAGCTACCTGGCTCACCTTCTCTGTCACAGTTCTTTACCTTACTCTCTGTCATTTTCTACCTTATCTTCTCTGTCACATGTTGATGTTCACTGCAAGACTCATGCCCTGGCTACCTGCAACCCATCCAGCTTAAAGGTCACTTCCTCAGATCCAGAAACCTTTCCTTTACCCCAGACGAGGCTATATCTTCTCCACTAAATGTTCTCATCTCCCCTTTTACTTTTCCTTCCTGGCACTTAGCACAATTTGTAATTATGGGATTGTTTATATACTGGTTTTTCCCCCACAAGACCACATTCCTATATTTTCACAGCCTGCATGAAGCTTAGGCCCTCACCCAACCTATATGTTCAAATATTTGTTTAGTTCAAATATTTGAAGGAGTATGCATTGTTGTTTCCTCTTTTCAACTCTTGTGAAATATTTTTCTTTCTCTCCGAGAGAACTTTTGGTGCCTATGAGATCTAAATGCAGACTAAAAATATTCTTTTCTATTTATGTAGGTCGAAATGCCAAAACACTTTTGATCAAGAACTTGCCTAGCAAGGTCACTGAGCATGAACTAAAGGAAGTGTTTGAGGATGCTTTTCAAATCAGATTTCTGAGCAATGATGGGATAAGTAAAAGGTATGTTTCGTACTGAAAAGAATACATGTCTACTGGATCCAAACGTGACAATTTCATTCCATTCTCCCAAATCATTGATGCCTGATTTTAGAGAATGAAAGAGTAGTTAAGTAGCCTTGCTATTAGAAGGCATATAATGCACAGCCAGACCCTGGTAGAAAACAATGTTGGTATCATAGAAAAATGGAGACTTGTTCAACCAAATACAAGATTGAAGATTGGAAGAATTCAGCCATAGATTATCTTCATTCCTCTCTCTTCAGGGCTAGCTCCAGTAAAATAACACACTTTGTGACTTGCCTGGGCAGGTACCAAAACAGAACGTTAACTTGGTCTGTTAGAATTATATTGTGAACCCTGGCCAGTTTGCCTCGGTGGTTAGAGTGTTGGTCCTCGGATGGATAGTCGCAGGTTTGATTCCCAGTCGAGGACTTGTACCTGGGTTGCAGGTTTGATCCCAGGTAAAGGTGCATGTGGGAGGCAGCTAGTTGATGTGTCTCTCTCTCTCATCAATGTTTCTCTTTCTCTCCCCCTTCTTTCTCCCTTCCATTCTCTTTCTGAAGATCAAAGGGAAAAATATCGTTGGGTGAGGATTAAAGAAAAATAATTATGTTATGAGCAGTTAATGAAAATTATCACCATGTGTCCAAGCTTTGATAGGGTAAGAGGGTGAATATGGTGAAGTTAGAATGGATGGAATAGAATGTACTTTGAAGGGATTTTCAGTGAGGTGAAAATGGAATATCAGGTTTCCAGACACATTTGAGCTGAATTTGTTGGTGTAGGTGTACACTCAAACAATTTATGCCAGTATATTCTGATGAGCATAATCACTAGAAAAGAATCCTGCAGATTTAGAAAACAAGTCTGAAAGCAAATCCCAAATTGTTCGCAGTGTTTTCTGTGAGGAGATTGGCGGGCACTCTGCATGCTTGTGGTCAGCAACAACAAAGCAGAAATTCCTGCCCAAAGCTATATTAATTCTCTAACTTTAATTAAATTGTAGTTAGATATACTTAAATGTTTAGAATCATTTAAGTTTTATTACAAAGGGGAGCTGAGAGAAGCCCAGAAATCCATGACCATATGAAATAAAGCATAGTGCCCAAGTCAGAAATGAGTGTGGTGCGTTCTCTTCAAGAATATTCTTACTGCCCTGACTGGTGTGGCTCAGTTGGTTGAATGTTCTCTATGCACCAGGAAGGAGATTGTCGGCTCAATTCCCAGTCAGGGCACATGCCCAGGTTGCAGGCTCAATCCCCAGTAGGGGGTGTGCAGGAGGCAGCTGATCAGTGTTTCTCTCTCATCGATGTTTCTATCTCTCTTTCCCTTCCTATCTCTCTAAAAGTCAATAAAAAAAACCATAATGGGAGAAAGAAAGAGAGAGAGAGAAAGAAAGAAAGAAAGAAAAAATAATAATGGGGGACACATCATAAACAAAAGTAATTCAAAATGGATTTAATATCTAAAGGTAAGAGTTAAAACTTAGGGAAAAAAACCACAAGAGTAAATCTTTGTGATACTAGGTAAAGATATTATTGTACAGACAATAAAACTGAAGATTGAGATGTTAGGCTTTATCAAAATTAAAAACATTTGTACTTCAAAGGACACTATCCAAAAAGTCAAAAGAAACCACACACTGGGAGAAAATATTGCAAATCATGTATCTGATAGGGAACTTGTATTCAGAACATATAAAGAACTCATACAACTCAAACTAAAAGACAACCCAATTGCCGAAACTGGTTTGGCTCAGTGGATAGAGCGTCTGCCTGCGGACTGAAGGGTCCCAGGTTCGATTCCGGTCAAGGGCATGTACCTGGGTTGCGGGCATATCCCCAGTGGGATATGTGCAGGAGGCAGCTAATCGATGTTTTTCTCTCATCAATGTTTCTAACTTTCTATCTCTCTCCCTTCCTCTCTGTAAAAAATCAATAAAATATATTAAAAAAAAAAAAAAAAAAAAAGACAACCCAATTGCCCTAGCCAGTTTGGCTCAGTGAATAGAGCATTGGCCTGCGGACTGAAGGGTCCCGGGTTCTATTCTGGTCAAGGGCATGTACCTTGGTTGCAGGCTTGATCCCCAGTAGAGGGCGTGCAGAAGGCAGCTGATTGATTTTTTTCTCTCTTTGAAGTTTCTAACTATCCCTCTCCCTTCCTTTCTGTAAAATAAATTTAAAAAAAAAGAAAAGAAAACCCAATTAAAAAGGATTTGAATGGACATTTCTCCAAATAAGATATACAAATGGCCAATAAGCACATGAAAAGATGTTCAACATTAGTCATTAAGGAAATGCAAATCAAAACCATGATGTGCTACCACTTCAACCCACTAGAATGCCTATGATAAAAAAGGCAGACATTAACAAGTTTGGGCAAGGAGGGAGGTGGAGAAATTGGAGTCCTCAAACATTGCTGGTGGGAATGCAAAATAGAGCAGTTGTTTTGGAAAACAGTTTTGCAGTTTCTCAAAATGTTAAACATACAGTTGCCATATGGTTTGGCAATCCTATTAGGTATCTACCCAAAAGAAATAAAAACTTGTAACTACACATTTCTATGAATGTTTGTATCAGATTTATTTATACTAGCTAAAAAGTGTAAATAACCCAGAGTGTACGACAGCTGATGAACAGATAAACAAAATGTGGTACTTTCATACAGTGGAATATTATTCAGTCATAAAAAGGGATGAAATACTGACACATGCTATGACAACATGGATGAAACTCAAAAACATTAGGCTAAGTGAAAGAAGCCAGACACAGAAGATTGCATATTTGTATAATCCTATTGATATGAAATGTCCAAAATAGGCATATCTATGGAAAACATTGTAGTGGTTGCCTGCAGCTGGGGGAAGGGAATGAAGGGGGTGGGAGGGGGGCGGGGAACGAAGAATGACTGCTGAGGGATACCTTTGGGGATGATGAAAATGTTCTAAAATTAGATTATGGTGATGACTGTATAATTCTGTAAATATGCTAGAAACCATTGCATACTTTACATGGGTGAATTAAATAGAGTATGTGGCCCTGCTGGTGTGGCTCAGTGGTTGAGTGTCGACTTATGAACCAGGTGGTCACGGTTCAATTCCCAGTCCTGGGTTTCAGGCTTGACCCCCAGTAGGGGGTGTGCAGGAGGCAGCCAATCAGTGATTCTCATCATTGATATTTCTGTCTCTCCCTCTCCCTTCCTCTCTGAAATCAATAAAATATATATAATAAAAAAAATAGAGTATGTGTATATTTGCTTTTATATGTACAGTTTATTATCTAAGGATAAAAATTGAGTGGCAGGAAGACTTCATGGTATCTATCTTTTTGCATTTTGAATCTTGTATATGTATTACCGATTAAAAAGACAGATAAATACAAATACTAAATGCTGACAGTTCTCTCTCCCCACCCCATCCCCACAACTGCAGAATTGCCTATATTGACTTCAAGTCACAAGCTGATGCAGAGAGAACCTTGGAAGAGAAGCAAGGGACAGAAATTGGAGGGCTTGCCATAGTTCTGGAGCATGTTGGAGAGAAAAATCAAGGCCAAGAAGAGAGGGCCAGGAAGAGCAGAAGTTGGAGAGGTAAGCATGCTAAAGCTCTGTAGATGGAGGCTTACGAGGGATGTCAGTTAGGTTAGGGGCACTTGGCACTTTTAAATACAATTTTCTCCCTGTGTCAAAAACATGTAAGTCATCCTCATAATTATATCAAGCTAATGAGCATTTTCCTAGTTAACTGTAACCTTGTCTGGAAAAGAAATGGCACTTTGAGCCCTGGCCGGTGTGGCTCTTTTGGTTGAGCATCATCAAATGCACTGAGAGGTCCCCAGTTCGATTCCCCGTCAGGGCACATGCCTGGGTTTCTGGCTTGATCTCCAGTTGCGGTCATGTAAGAGGCAGCCAATCTATGTTTCTCTCTCTCTCTCTCCATTCCTTTTTAAAAATTCAATAAAAACATATTAAAGAGAAATGGGGACTTTGGGATACATCAGTTTGGTTTCCCTTTTTGGGTACCCTTAGGCTTCTGTTTGAACAACCTCTTAAACTTGTGGTTTTAGAATTCGATATTTAGTTCTCTTCAGACATTTAATTATTTTTAAAAAGAGTTGTTAAAAAAAAAAAAAAAAAAAAAAAAGAAGAGTTGTTGTCAGGTTTAAATCAGAAACCCCAAGCCAGTGCCCCTAATCTGATGGGTAAGCATGGGGGTTTATACAGTGTTTATAGGAAAAAGCAATACAATTTTTTTTTTTTAAATATATTTTATTGATTTTTTACAGAGAGGAAGGGAGAGAGAGATAGAGAGTTAGAAACATTGATGGGAGAGAAGCATCGATCAGCCGCTTCCTGCACACCTCCTACTGGGGATGTGCCCGCAACCCAGGTACATGCCCTTGACCGGAATCGAACCTGGGACCTTTCAGTCCGCAGGCCGACGCTCTATCCACTGAGCCAAACCGGTTTCGGCAGCAATACAATTTTTTATGAATGTTTTTTTTTTTAAATCAAGACATTTTACATAAAAATTGGGATTCCCAGCTTCTTTTGCTACATCAGGAAATCTGGCCACCCTGTGGCTGGAGCCCTACATGCCTGAGGTCCTACCTGTCTGCAGCCACCTGGAGAGAAGCAGCCGTTTTCTCTTAATGGTGGCATTTGATGTTTGTGCAGCCTCCACCATTCTCTAAGTCAGGGGTCCTCAAACTACGCCCACGGGCCACATGCAAATACAAATATTGTATTTGTTTTTTTACTTCAAAATAAGATATGTGCAGTGTGCATAGGAATTAGTTCATAGTTTTTTTTTTAAACTATAGTCTGGCCCTCCAACGGTCTGAGGGACAGTGAACTGGCCCCCTGTTTAAAAAGTTTGAGGACTGCCCTAACCGGTTTGGCTCAGTGGATAGAGCATCAGCCTGCGGACTGAAGGGTCCCAGGTTCGATTCTGGTCAAGGGCATGTACCTTGGTTGCAGGCACATCCCCAGTAGGAGGTGTGCAGGAGGCAGCTGATCGATGTTTCTCTCTCATAAATGTTTCTAACTCTCTATCCCTCTCCCCTCCTCTCTGTAAAAAATCAATAAAATATATTTTAAAAAGTTTGAGGACCCCTGCTCTAAGTTCTCCCTAACTCCGAACAAGTGAACAAGCACACTTACACTTTGAAAAAATAGTTAATACTTTTTCTTCCAAAGTAGTACTTTCTTCCCTATTAGTAAAGATGACATTTTAACATTTCTTATGCATTTATCTCTTTCAAAAAATAGGAAAACAAAAGATAGAACAAGAAAGCCACACATTTCAAGAAAAATGGGAGAGAGCTTATTTCTTTGTGGAGGTAAAGAATGTTCCTATGTGTTTAATATGCAAAGAGAGTCTGTCTGTGTCGAAAGAATATAACCTAAGATGCCATTATGAGACAAACCACAGTAGGAACCTTGTTGGATATACAGAAAAGATGCGTGATAAAAAACTCAATGAACTGAAAAAAAGGTTGAAACTTGAACATGATTTGCTTTTGAATGTGAATAAAATAACTGATGCTGCAATGAAATGTAGTTACGTGTTACGTGAGAAAATTGCCCGGGCATCAAAACCCCTTACAGATGGTGCGTTTATAAAGGAATGTCTACTGAGTGCTGCAGAAATTTTGTGCCCTGAACAGAGACAAGTGTTTGCCAACATAAATCTCACTGGTAATATTGCTGAGCAGCATGTTGCCAATGTGACTGACAACTTACAGAACACCTTGCAAGAAAAAGTTAAATCATTTGTGGCTTTCTCTATTGCAGCTCATGAAAGCACTTATATAAATAACGCCCCCCAGTTAGCTGTATTTATTCGCGGTGTTGATGAAACTTTTGATGTGACTGAGGAACTTTTGGACATGGTACCCCTGACGGGCACAACATCGGGAAATGACTTATTTTTATGTGTTGAGAAAAGTCTTAGAAAATTTGATGTAGACTGGTCAAAATTAGTAAGTGTTAGCACAGATGGTAATTCTGCAACGGTTGGTGTGAAGCAACTTGTTACAAAACTTAAGTCTAAAGTGTCAGGGCTTTGCAAAGACACAGAACTTAAATCTGTGCATGGCCTCTTTCTCCAAGAATCCCTTTGTGCTAAAAAGTTACAAATGGATCATGTCATGGACATAGTAATTTACACCATAACGTGGCTGCATTCCCATGGCTCGACCCACAGGAAGTTTAGTGCTTTGTTCAGTGAGTTAGACACACAGTATGGACACCTGACCTACATGGAACTGAAGTGGCTGAGCCGTGGAATGGTCCTAAGGCAGTTTTTTGAACTGTTGGAAGAAATTGACATTTTCATGTCTTCTAAAGGAAAATCTGTGCCTCAGCTTCGTAACAAAGATTGGGTCAAAGACCTAGCCTTTTTGGTTGACATTATGACTTATGTAAACATGTTGGATGTTGCTCTGCAAGGGCATTCGCAGATGGTTACACAAATGTACCATGCAGTTCGCTCTTTCCTAGCAAAATTGTGTCTTTGGGAAACTCATTTGGCAAGAAACAATCTGGCCCACTTCCCGACGCTGAGACTAGTTTCTGAGAATGAAAGTGATGGACTGAACTACATTCCCAAAATTAAAGAGTTGAAGACTGAATTTCAAAAAAGGTTCTCTGATTTCAAACTTTATGAAAACGAACTTATACTGTTCAGCTCACCTTTCTCAATTAATATTAATAATGTGAATGAAGAGCTACAAATGGAGGTTATTGAATTGCAGCACAACACTATATTGAAAACTAAATATGATGATGTTGGAATCCCAGAATTCTTCAAATATCTTGGGAACAGTTACCCTAAATATAAAAATCATTGTGCAAAGATTCTGTCCATGTTTGGAAGTACATATATTTGTGAGCAACTATTTTCTGTTATGACACAAAATAATACTATTGCTCCCAGTTAAAGGATTCAGAGATGAATTTGCTCCTGCATATTGCTACGAGAGGTCCCCAACCTGATATTGACTGATGGGCATTAGTGAGTAACATCCCATTTTAGATTTCAAATCTGAGGAGTAACAAATTTAAAAACTCTGAATAATTATTTCTATTTCCAAATTACATTTTTCTAATGTCAACTTAAAGCACAATCTCTGGCATCATTTGTTTGTACCTTATAACATAAAATAAAGTTTGATTATACCCTGGCAGTTTATTTCTCCTATGCTTTGCCTTTCTGGTCCCTAGAATTATACAAGTATATAAACCTCTGCCCTAAAAGTAGCCCTATATTTTCCTAAAGGCACTCATGAGCCAAGGATGTGAACCAGAGAGTCAGCTGGAGAGAATGAATGTTCAGATGCCTAGAGCATTCCTATCCCCAAGGACCACAGACCTGCGGCTGCAATCATGGGGCTCAGGCCAGACTAACCCCCTTCTACGGACCAAGCTGGTGTGGTATAGCCAATGGGCTTCTTAATTGATGCTTCCATTTTGGATTTGCGCACTTCTAAAATTTCAATATTATTGGTCAGCTTACAGTCGGTTGTGGCTGGTCCAGGAGTCATTCTGCTTCCTACAGGCAGGGATGGACATGCCCTTGCATTGGGGCCTGAAGGGATGCAGAATGGATGTTGATGTGTGTAAGAGCTTATGAGCATTTTTCCAGGGAGAAGGCCCATAACTGCAATTGGGACTTGACTGCTCATTGCTGCAGAAACTACTTAAGCAATTAGTTTAATTATAGCAGTCATATATATACATTATGTATGTATGTATGTATATTATTTACATTTAGAGAATATAAGGAAATAAAGGGAAATCCCTACAATCTCATCAACCAGAGGTAAGCCCTATAAATATTTAGGCATGTTTTCTTTTAGTTTTCTATGCATTATTTTATATGGCGGAGTATACAGTGGAACCTCATTTCTTGAACATAATTCTTCCCAGAAGGCTGTTCGAGAAGTGATTTGTTCTAAAACCAAATCAGTTTTTCCCCACTAGGAATAATGTAAATTGAATTAGTTGTTCCAGATTCCCAAATGATTTCCTGGATGTTTTGTTGTTGTTTTGTTATTCCTCACCTGAAGATATTTTTCCCATTGATTTTTAGAGAGAGTGGAAGAGGGGGAGAGAGAGAGAAACATCAATGTAAGAGAGAGACATTGATTGGTTGCCTCCCACACAAGCCCCCAACTGAGGTACGTGCCCTTGACTGGAATCAAACCAGACCCTTCAGTCCACAGGCCTACGCTCTATCCACTGAGCCAAACCTTTCTTATATACAGTACATGTATAGTGCACTGTTTAATCTATAAATAAATACTTTTCTTAAATTTATGGAAACAACCCCAACTAATCTTGAATGAATTTTTCATATATCTCTGCCTTAGGAATGCTATCACCAGCTAACTGCTTTTCCTTTATCCAATCAACAACAGTTTTTCTACCTATTCAATTACCTGTGATTGTTGTTTTGGGATCACTTTCACACCCTTTAGCAACATTTGCATTCTTGATAGTCTATGTTTTAAATTGTGCTAAACAAAAGCATTCTCTCCTTTGTTTGCTGCCTGATAGATGCTTTTTGTCATGCTGAGGTATCAGCATGAAAGGGTTGTCAGGTCAAAAACTGAAGTTTTGGTCTACAACTGAGACATTTTTTCTGTGAACAACTTGGTCAAGAACCGTATTGTTCAAGATGAGAGATGTTCGGGAACCGAGGTGTTAATTTTTTTTAATCTCTGGCCAGTATGGCTTAATTGTTTGGAGTGTTGTCTGTGCACTGGAAGGTTGCCAGTTTGATTCCCAATCAGGGCATATACAGGAAGCAACCAATTGATTTGTGTCTCTCACATCGATGTTTCTATCCTTCCCTTTGTCCCTCTCTAGAAATTTAATTTAAAAAAAAACACATCTGCCCTAGCTGGTTTGGCTCAGTGGATAGAGCGTCAGCCTGCGGACTGAAGGGTCCCAGGTTCGATTCCAGTCAAGGGCATGTACCTTGGCTGCGGGCACATCCCCAGTAGGGGATGTGCAGGAGGCAGCTGATCGGTGTTTCTCCCTCATCGATGTTTCTAACACTCTATCCCTCTCCCTTCCTCTCTGTAAAAAATCAATAAAATATATTTTAAAAAAACACCACATCAGTAAACTCAAAACTGCTTCATAAAAAATAATTTTTTAGCCCTAACCAGTTTGGCTCAGTGGATAGAGCGTCGGTCTGCAGACTGAAGGGTCCCAGGTTCAATTCTGGTCAAGGGCATGTACCTTGGTTGCGGGCACATCCCCAGTAGGGAGTGTGCAGGAGGCAGCTGATTGATGTTTCTCTCTCATCGATGTTTCTAACTATCCCTCTCCCTTCCTCTCTGTAAAAAATCAATAAGATATATTTAAAAAATAATAATTTTTTAGCCCTGGCCTGGTAGCTCAGTTGGTTGGAGTGTCATCCTGATGCACCAGGGTTGCAGGGTTTGGTCTGGGTTCGGGCACATGCAGGAGTCAGCCAGTGAATGCATGGATGGGTAAAGCAACAGGTCAATGTTTTTCTCTTTCTCTCTAAAATAAATTTTTTATTTTTAAAGTATAGTTGATTACAACATTATTTTAGTTTCAGGTGTACCACCCAGTGATTAGACATTTATATAACTCACAGTAATCACCCTAATAAATCTAATATCCATCTGAACCATACGTATTTATTACAATATTATTGGCTACATTCCCTATGCTGTACTTCAAAGATTTTTAAAAAATTAATATTTAGAGAAATGAAAGGAGAGAAAGAAACATCAATTGGTTGCCTCCCACACACGCCCAGACCGGAGATTGAACCCACCACCTTTCAGTGTATGGGATGACACTCCAACCAGCTGAGCCACACTGACCAGGACCCTGTGCTATACTTTCAATCTCTGACTATTCTGTAGGTACCAATTTATATTATTTATTATTTTTTAAATTTAAACTTTTTTAAACATATATTTTATTGATTTTTTTACAGAGAGGAAGGGCAAGGGATAGAGTTAGAAACATCAATCAGCTGCCTCTTGCACACCCCCTACTGGGGATGTGCCCACAACCAAGGTACATGCCCTTGACAGGAATCAAACCTGGGACCCTTCAGTCTGCAGGCTGACACTCTATCCACTGATCCAAACCGGTTAGGGCTTAAATTTAAACTTCTTAATCCCTTCACCTTTTTCACCCATCCCCTGAAAACCCTCCCCTCTGGCAACTGTCAAAAATGTATCTATGAGTCTGTTTCTGTTCTGCTTGTTAATTTCATTTTCTAGATTCCACATTACTGAAATCATCTAGCATTTGTCTTTCTGAGTGATTTTCTTCAAGGGCTGAGTTTATTTGATTCTGCCAGTCAGGGTGAGTTCTCTTGGCTTCACAGGAGCCACAGGGTTGATTTCCAGGGGTGAGATCCCCCTTTCATCCTGCCAGGGTCTGAGAAGGCCAGAGAAACCCTGCTGTCCCGGGAAGGAGCGACAGATCATGTCTGATGACGCCTCCCAGCAGAGGCCCTGGAACCACTAAGGAGCACGAAGAAGCTCCGCTGGATCAGCCCCACTGAGCAGAGAGAAAGATGGGGGAGAGGGAGGCGGGGGAGGGGTGGGGAGGGAGGGACTGGTGCTGTGAGGGCTCTGATTCTAAATACATGGCTCCTGTCTTGGCCTGGCCCACACTGCTGCCTGAAAGGCTTCCATTCCCTTGTTCCCTTGTCCATGAGATCCCTTATTCTCCCCTACAAGTTAAGTCTGCCGCTCCTCATTCTCATTCGGTGACTTCACCTTCGAACTAAACGCTGCTTGAGAAGAACCCTTTCACCCTCCCTCCCTGTTTGCATTTACACACTCACCTGGGGTTGCACACCTCCAGCCTCCTCCCTTCCTGTCCTAAGGTACCTTCTTCCCGCGCTTGGCAGGTCCCTGCCCTGTGCTTACCTCTCCCCTGGTCTTCAGGGCTTTCCTCCATCCTCTATCTCCCTGTACTTTGGGGATTTTTGTTTGTACTGGCTCCTTCCACCAATATCTGAACATGCCCCCGTCTCTGGCATACTCCTTTTTATTTCCTAATTAAAACCAAAATTTTAAGTTAGGAAACACATTCACATCATTCATAATTCAGCAGGTACATATCGATAGGTCTCCTACCCCTCCCCTGGCCCTCAGTTCCTCTGTATGGAAGTAACCAGTATGACTGGTTTCTTTTATCCCTCCACTGTTGTGCATGAACAAGGAATTACGTTTACATTATTTTTCCCACCTATTTTTTTACACATAAAACAGGTTATACACATTCCCCTGTACTTTGCTTTTTTTCATTTAAAGCTATCTTGGAGATCATTCCATATGAATAACAAAGAGCTGCTTCCTCAGTTTTACAGCTGTAATGTATACCAGACAAAAAAATTTATTTCACCAGTGTCTCAAGTTAACTAGCTCCTCAGACAGATGGGCCCACAGTTGTAGTGGCTCAACAGAGTAAAAGTGTGTTTCTCATTCATGCCACAGTTCAGAGCAGTGTTGAAACCGGACACAATGGTTCCGAGGCTGCCTGTCACTGCTCGAGCCAAATTAGGCAGGAGACAGAGTTGAATCATTTATGAGTGTTTATTTCAATACTGCTGGCAAGAAAATGAAAAAATAAATCAATATTAATGGCTGTATGGGGAGAGCAGTTGGTCACCCTGGAAATTCTGCTCTGACCCCTCTCATCAGTTGGCTGATTATATACGAATGAGGGAGAACATAACTACATGTAGCTTTGAGCTGCATGTGTAACATGGAACAGAGAGCGTAGGGCCTGCAGTCCAGCCTTCAGGAGTTCAAAGTCCGATAACAAGGTGGCTAATCTATGATGTTGTTACAAACAGCTCAGCCTGTTCCTGGGACTGGAGGATGGTTAGCATTCCTGAGGCAAACGTCAGGGTCCGGGCACAGCGACCAAATCAAAGCACATCTTGTCCTTGATCTGTTCTCAAAATGTATTTCTTTTCTCGCCGAAACCGGTTTGGCTCAGTGGATAGAGCGTCAGCCTGCGGACTGAAAGGTCCCAGGTTCGATCCCGGTTAAGGGCATGTACCTGGGTTGCAGGCACATCCCCAGTAGGAGATGTGCAGGAGGCAGCTGATCGATGTTTCTCTCTCATCGATGTTTCTAACTCTCTATCTCTCTCCCTTCCTCTCTGTAAAAAATCAATAAAATATATTTAAAAAAAAAAAATGTATTTCTTTTCTGAGCAATGGGCCCAGCAAGGATAAGACATCTTATCCTTGTTTCATCCTCTCGCTTCCCAGGGTCTGTAAGAAAACTTATCTATTGTTAGCAAGGTGAATAATGATTAAACTGTGGCTCTATTTTTTTAAAATATATTTTTATTGATTTCAGAGAGGGAGAGAGCAATAGAAACATCAATGATGAGAGAGAATCATTGACGGGCTTCCTCCTGCACACCCCCTACTGGGGATTGAGGCTGCAACCTGGGCATATGCCCTTGACTGGAATCAAACCCGGCCCCTTCAGACCGCAGGCTGATGCTCCATCCACTGTGCCAAACCGGCTATGTGCCCTTCCCTACTATCAGTGTTGCCAGTCTGGTGGCCATCCATGTGATCATGTAGGGACCCAGACTTCCTCCCTTATGTGCCTCTATCCTGTTTTGGGTCATTGACAATCTCCTTATCCAGAGAGTGGACAGGAAAGAACAAGTAGGATCCAATATTCAGCCCAGAATGACCTGGACTTTTGAAGGGCCACTACTTTTGGCTAGAACTTGGTCAAATGACCACAACTCTAGTCTCAACGGAGCCTGGGAATGTACCCAGCTCTGCATCCCGGAGGAGGAACGGGTGGGATGAGCAGCTGGTGGGTCTCTGATGCTACTAGTGTCCTGTTCATGCTGCCGTGTTTTCCAAAGAATCCAAACAAGCCTTTCTCTCCATCTGCGTCCGCCTTCTAGGTCCTGTTCTTTTTCCATTTACAGCCTGCCTCTAGTCTCTCCATCTATAATCGCTTCTCCTTCAAAACACTCTTCACCCAACAGTCCAAGTGACCAAATAATAAAACAAAACAAACCCAAATTAGGTCACATTACTTCCCTGCTTAACATTCTCCAATGATTCCCTACATCATTTGTAATAAAACCCAAACTCCTCTAACAGCCCAATTAAAAATGGGCAAAGAAACAAGACTCATAGATGCAGAGGACAGACTGAAGGTTACCAGAGAGGAAGAGGCGAGGGTAAAGGATTGGGAGAAAAAGGTGAGATTAAGAAGTACAAATTGGTTGTTAAAAATTGTCATGGGGCTATGAAATCAGCATAGGGCCCTTCCCTACTATCCGCGTTGCCAGTCTGGTGGCCGTCCATGTGATCATGTAGGGACACAAGCACCCTCCCTTTTGTGCCTCTATCCTGTTCTGGGTCATTGACAGTCTCCTTATCCAGAGAGTGGACAGGAAAGAACAAGTAGGACCCAATGTTCAGCCCAGAATGGCCTGAATAGGGAATAGAGTCAATGATATTGTAATAACTATGTATGGTGCCAGTTGGGTACTGGAAACATTGGGAGAACACTTTTTTGTAAAGTACTAGAGGCCCGATCCACAAAATTATAAACTGGGGAGCGGGGGGTCCCTCAGCCTGGCCTGCACCCTCTGGCAGTCCGGGACCCCTCACTCCTTACTGCCCGCCTGCTCGCTGCTCCACGGAGGTTGGAGAGGCTCCCACTACCGCTGCTGCACTCGCCAGCCATGAGCCCGGCTTCTGGCTGAGGGGTGCTCCCCCTGTGGGAGTGCACTAACCACCAAGGGGCAGCTTCTGCATTGAGCATCTGCTCCCTAGTGGTCAGTGTGTGTCATAGTGACCAGTTGTGCCCTTCGTCCGCCATTCGGTCGATTTGCATATTACGCTTTTATTATATAGGAGATGATTGTCTAACTACTATGCTGTTTTCCTGAAACTAATACAAAATAATAATGAATGTAAACTATTTGAAAAAAGTAGGCCAAGGACTTCAATGGACATTTCCCAACAAAGTTGTACAAATGGCCAATAAGCATATGAAAAGATGTTCAACGTCAATGATCATTGGGGGAAATGAAAATCAAAATTTTGATGAGATTCCATCTCACCTTCATAAGGATGGCAACTAAAACAACAGCAACAACAAACAGAAAATAAGTGTTGGAGAGGATGTGGAGAAATGGAACCCTGTGCACTGTTGGTGGCAACATAAAATGGTGCAGCTGCTGTGAAAAACAGTATGGTGATACTTCAAAAAGTTAAAAATGGAGCTATCAGCCTGGCCAGCGAGGCTCAGTGGTTGAGCGTGGACCTATGAACCAGGAGGTCACAGTTCAATTCCTGGTCAGGGCACATGCCCAGGTTGTAAGCTCGGTTCCCAGTGTGGGGCGTGCAGGAGGCAGCTGATTGACATTCTCATTGATGTTTTTATCTCATTCTCTCCCTTCCTCTCTGAAATCAATAAGAAAATATGTATATTCTTAAAAATAGAGCTATTATATGATCCAGCAATTCCACTTCTGGGTATATATTCAAAAGAATTGAAAGCAGAGTCTCAAAGAGCATACTCATGTTAGCAATAGCTAAATGTGTCTATCAGTGGATGCCTGGATAAGCAAAATGTGATATCTCCATACAATGAAATATTATTCAGCCTTAACACTGATTTTATTTTATTTTAATTTTATATTTAGTCTTTTAAAGGAAGAAAATTTTGACACATTCTACAACATGGATGAACCTTGAGAACATTATGCTAAGTGAAATAAGCCAGTCACATACAGTGTGATTCCACTTATATGAGATATATAGAGTGGTCAAAATCATAGAGACAGGAAGTAGAATGGTGGTTGCCAGGTCTGTGGGGAGTGGGGAGGGGAGTTGTTATTTAATGGGTATAGAGTTTTAGCTTAACAAGATAAAAAAAAGTTCTGGTGGAGAAAAACCAAGATGGCGGCATAGGTTAACGCCGGAGATTGCTGCCTCGAACAACCACTTCAAAAAACAACTAAAGATGGAACGGACATCATCCAGAACCACAGGAAGGCTGGCTGAGTGGAAATTCTACAACTAGGAGGAAAGAGAATATCATACCCAGACTCAGAGGAAGCGCAGTGCTGAAGTGAAATACTGAGGTGCGGAGTGCGCGCGGAGCGGACTGGCAGCAGAGGGTGCGATTGTTGTTTTCAATCGGGAGGGAGTTTCAGACTCTGAGCTCCAGATCCGGGCGAGTCTCTTGGGACCCAGACTCAAACAGGAGAAGCGGGACTGTCTGGCTTTGGTCGGAACTCAAAGGCAGCTTTCTCTCCAAGGTTTGCAGCGGTTGCTGGGGCTCTGTGAGGCAGAGCCCCTCGGGATGGAACTGAGAGCAGCCATAACTGCTTGCTCCACCCGCCCTGTAGATCCCCAGGGACCCACCCCGCCCAAGCCCTGCACAGAGCCATTTGCCGAATAGCCTCAGGCAAACGCTAGATTAGCACCGCCCTTGAGATCCAGCACAGAAGCTCTCCCACTGCAGACACAGTGGACTCTCATAGCCAGTTAGCCTGGAGGCCAAATCACCCCCGCTATTGCCGACAACAATCAAGGCTTAACTACAACAAGACTGCGCACAAAGACCACTAGGGGGTGCACCAAGAAAGCATAAAAAATGCGGAGACAAAGAAACAGGACAAAATTGTCCATGGAGGATATAGAGTTCAGAACCACACTTTTAAGGTCTCTCAAGAACTGTCTAGAAGCCGCCGATAAATGTAGTGAGATCCTCAAGAAATCTAATGAGACCCTCGATGTTGTGATAAAGAACCAACTAGAAATTAAGCATACACGGACTGAAATAAAGAATATTATACAGACTCCTAAGAGCAGACCAGAGGAGCGCAAGAATCAAGTCAAAGATTCGAAATGCGAAGAAGCAAAAAACACCCAACTGGAAAAGCAAAATGAAAAAAGAATCCGAAAATACGAAGATAGTGTAAGGAGCCTGTGGGACAGCTTCAAGCGTACCAACATCAGAATTATAGGGGTGCCAGAAGATGAGAGAGAGCAAGATATTGAAAACCTATTTGAAGAAATAATGACAGAAAACTTCCCCCACCTGGTGAAAGAAATAGACTTACAGATCCAGGAAGCGAAGAGAACCCCAAACAAAAGGAATCCAAAGAGGACCACACCAAGACACATCATAATTAAAATGCCAAGAGCAAACGACAAAGAGAGAATCTTAAAAGCAGCAAGAGAAAGAAACTCAGTTACCTACAAGGGAATACCCATGCGACTGTCAGCTGATTTCTCAACAGAAACTTTGCAGGCCAGAAGGGAGTGGCAAGAAATATTCAAAGTGATGAATACCAAGAACCTACAACCAAGATTACTTTATCCAGCAAAGCTATCATTCAGAACTGAAGGTCAGATAAAGAGCTTCACAGATAAGGAAAAGCTAAAGGAGTTCATCACCACCAAACCAGAATTATATGAAATGCTGAAAGGTATCCTTTAAGAAGAGGAAGAAGAAGAAAAAGGTAAAGATACTAATTATGAACAACAAACATGCATCTATCAACAAGTGAATCTAAGAATCAAGTGAATAAATAATCTGGTGATCATAATAGAATCAGGGACATAGAAAGGGAATGGACTGACTATTCTTGAGGGAGAAAGGGGTGTCGGAGATGCGGGAAGAGACTGGTTAAAAATCGTGCACCTATGGATGAGGACAGTGGGAGGGGAGTGAGGGCAGAGGGTGGGGCGGGAACTGGGAGGAGGGGAATTATGGGGGGAAAAAAGAGGAACAAATGTAATAATCTGAACAATAAAGATTTAATTAAAAAAAAAAAGTTCTGGTTCTAGTTGGTTTGGCTCAGTGGATAGAGCTTCAGCCTGCAGACTGAAGGGTCCTGGGTTCAATTCCGGTCAAGGGCACAAGCCAGGGTTGCGGGCTCAATCCCCAGTGGGAAGTGTGCAGGAGGCAGCTGATCAATGATACTCTCTCATCATTGATGTTTCTATCTCCCTCTCCCTTCCTCTGAAATCAATAAAAATATATAATAAATAAATAAATAAATAAATAAATAAATAAATAAAAAGATAAAAAAAGAAAACAACAGTTCTGGACAGCCCTGGCTGGGTTGCTCAGTTGGTTAGAGCACCATCCCAATTCACCAAGGTTGCAGGTTCAATCCCTGATCAGAGCACATACAAGAATCAATCAAGGAATGCATAAATAAGTGAAACAACAAATCTCTCTTTCCAATTCCTCTCTCTCTAAAATCAACCAATCAAATTTTTAAAAATCCTGGACATTTTTTTTTTAATTAAATCTTTATTGTTCAGATTATTACATTTGTTCCTCTTTTTTTACCCCCCATAGATCCCCTCCACCCTGTTCCCACCCCACCCTCTGCCCTTACCCCTCCCCACTGTCCTCATCCATAGGTGCACAATTTTTGTCCAGTCTCTTCCCGCATCTCCCACACCCCTTTCCCCCCCAAGAATAGTGAGTCCATTCCCTTTCTATGTCCCTGATTCTATTATAATCACCAGTTCATTCTGTTCATCAGATTATTCACTTGATTCTTAGATTCACTTGTTGACAGATGCATATTTGTTGTTCATAATTAGTATCTTTACCTTTTTCTTCTTCTTCCTCTTCTTAAAGGATACCTTTCAGCATTTCATATAATTCTGGTTTGGTGGTGATGAACTCCTTTAGCTTTTCCTTATCTGTGAAGCTCTTTATCTGACCTTCAGTTCTGAATGATAGCTTTGCTGGATAAAGTAATCTTGGTTGTAGGTTCTTGGTATTCATCACTTTGAATATTTCTTGCCACTCCCTTCTGGCCTGCAAAGTTTCTGTTGAGAAATCAGCTGACAGTCGCATGGGTATTCCCTTGTAGGTAACTGAGTTTCTTTCTCTTGCTGCTTTTAAGATTCTCTCTTTGTCTTTTACTCTTGGCATTTTAATTATGATGTGTCTTGGTGTGGTCCTCTTTGGATTCCTCTTGTTTGGGGTTCTCTGCGCTTCCTGGACTTGTAAGTCTATTTCTTTCACCAGGTGGGGGAAGTTTTCTGTCATTATTTCTTCAAATAGGTTTTCAATATCTTGCTCTCTCTCATCTTCTGGCACCCCTATAATTCTGATGTTGGTACGCTTGAAGCTGTCCCACAGGCTCCTTACACTATCTTCGTATTTTCGGATTCTTTTTTCATTTTGCTTTTCCAGTTGGGTGTTTTTTGCTTCTTCGCATTTCAAATCTTTGCCTTCATTCTTGCGCTCCTCTGGTCTGCTCTTAGGAGTCTGTATAATATTCTTTATTTCAGTCCGTGTATGCTTAATTTCTAGTTGGTTCTTTATCACAACATCGAGGGTCTCATTAGATTTCTTGTAGATGTCAATAACTTTATCGGTGGCTTCTAGACAGTTCTTGAGAGACTTTAAAAGTGTGGTTCTGAACTCAATATCCTCCATTGACAGTTTTGTCCTGTTTCTTGTCTCCGCATTTTTTATGCTTTCTTGGTGCACCCCCTAGTGGTCTTTGTGCGCAGTCTTGTTGTAGTTAAGCCTTGATTGTTGTAGTTAATACTAGGGGGATTTGACCTCCAGGCCAACTGGCTGTGAGAATCAGCTGTGTCTGCAGTGGGAAACAGTCCTGGACATTTTGATAGACAATTGGATAAAGATGTGTTCCATATATATAATGGAATACTACTCAGCCATAAGAAAAGATGAAATACTGCCATTCATGACAACATGGATGGTTCTTAAGAATATAGCATGCTAAGCGAAATAAGTCCAAAAAAAGTGAAGAACTGTGATTTCATATGCGGAATATAAAACTGAAAGCACAAATGAACAAATGAGACAAACAAAAACTTATAGGCACAGACAATAATATGGTGATTACCAGAGGGAAAAGGTTGTGGAGGTAGTAAAGGGAAAAGGGGGTCAAATATATGGTGATGGAAGATGGCTTGACCTTGGGTAGTGGGCACACAATGATGTATTATAGAATTGTACACTTGAAACCTATGTAATTTTATTAACCAATGTCACCCCAATAAATTTAAATATTTTTTCCAAATATATTTTTATTGATTTCAGAGAGGCAGGGTGAGGGAGAGAGAGAAACATCAATGAAGAGAGAGAATCATTGATCAGCTGCCTCCTGCAGGCCCCACACTGGGGATCGAGCCCACAACCTGTGTCCTGACTGGGAATGAACCGTGACTTGACCTCCTGGTTCATTGGTCGACGCTCAACCACTGAGCCATGCCGGCTGAGCTAAATAATTTTTATTTATTTATTTTATTTTAATTTATTTTGGGGGGGCTAAATAATTTTTTAAAAGTTCTGGAGATGGATGACAGTGATAGTTGTGTAATATTACAAATGTATTTCATACCATTGAACTGTACATTTAAAAACAATTAAATATGGCAAATTTTATGTATATTTTACCACAATAAAAATTTTTTGGAAAAAAGACAAAACTTGCCCTAGCTGGTTTGGCTCAGTGAATAGAGTGTCAGAATGCGGACCGAAAGGGCACATGCCCAGGTTGCGGGCTCAATCCCCAGTGGTGGGTGTGCAGGAGGCAGCCGATCAGTGATTCTCTCATCATTGATGTTTCTATCTCTCCCTCTCCTTTCCTCTCTGAAATCAATAAAAATATATATTTTTTAAAAAGACAAAACTAAATTCACCTACCATGGGATACAAAGCCCTATGTAATAGGGGCTCTCCTGTCTCCTCGATCTCTTTTCCATTTTGCTCCTCACTGCATGCCCAATACTTGTCTTCTTTCTGTGCTTTGAGTCTTTTAATATAGCTGTTTCCACTGCCTAGAATACTCCTTTCCAGATCTGACCACTCAGGTCCAAGCTTAAATGTTGCCACCTCAGAAAAGTCTGTCTTGACCCATCTTCCCCAAACCCCCAATCAACCCCTATCACTCTTTGTTTCCACTTATGTGATAATCTTACCCCCAAATGTTGTATCCTTCTTGGTGCATCATATCAGGAGGCATGTCATGTCCATCTGCCTCATTCCTGGGGATGTTAACTTTGATCATTTGGTTAAGATGATTTTCATCCGGTTTCTTCATTATAAAATTAGTCGTTTATCAGTATCTTATGGGGAGATACTTTGAGACTCTCTATCCTTTTCGTATAATTTTCCTCACTGATCTAATTGTAGCAACTATTGCTGATTCTTGCCTTAAACCCTTATTCCTGGGTATTTGCCAAACAGTAAATTTATTGGACTTCTACCATAAATAAGGCCTTTCCTTCAGGGAGAGACTCTGGCAAAGGCCAGAAACCAGGGGAATACAGAGGGGCCCCTTAAAGGCCTCTGGGCTCCAAAGGCTCCTCACCATGCTTGAGGGGCAGCCTTTTGAAGAGATACTTGCCCAGCTCAGCCTGGGGGCCGGCAGCCTGCAGAGGTGAGTCAAGAGGTCGCCCATCTTCTTGATTAGTTTCACCTGCTCATCCAGAAAGTGGTTCTCCAGGAAGTCACAGAGATGAAGGTCTGTGCCAGTAGAACCCAGGGCATGCAGCTCAAAAAGGGCCTGGTTCAGGTTCCTCTTTAAGGCCCTGTTCGCTTCTGTGGCATCCTGAATTTTGCCCGACTCATCTTGGGAAGGCTTCAGCACATTCTGGAAGAGAATGGGGCCACTGCACTGGTTTTGCATCTTTAAGGGATGCTCAGTGCCTTTGCACTTCTCCACCAGCTCCCGGATGAAGTGGCCAGGCCCTCGAGAGCTATGTTGTCGCTGTTGAAATAGAAGCCCAGAGAGAGGTAGGTATAGGAGGCCCACAGATACAGGTTGGCCCGGCGGTTGACAGCAGCCTCCACCTCCATGGAATAATTCTGACAAATTTGAGAGCCCATGCTGACCCCTGACCAGGGCACAGTGCCAGCAGCCTGCTGGCCACACCCCCAAGCTACATATAGGGTCCCATCTTCCCCCTGTAGGGTCCCCATCCTCTCCAGCTTCCCAGCAGAAGGTAAGCTGACGGAGACAAGCATGATCAGGAGCCCTGGGAGACTGAGCAAAGGCCCAACAAAGGGAAGAAGGTTCCAGCACATTTGTGGGAAATAGCAGTAATGGGGCTCCTGAGGCAGGACCAGCCCTGCCACCTGCACCATAATTTGGGGGACTAGTTCAAAATTAAAATGCAGGGCTCCTGTGCAACACTGTTATGGTTTCACACATAAGAAACCGTATGGTTTAAATCAATCCCAGGGCCCTTCCAAGTGTGAGTCACACGCCCACGAAGCGACGCCTTAGAGTTCAGGTTCTGAAGAAAGCACTGCGCTGAGCCTGGAGAGGCCCAGCAGCCTTCACCCAGCGCAGGCCCTGGGGCTGCACCGGAACTAGGAATCGCCTCAGCGCTGCCACCTGCTGGCCAACAAGGGCCACTGCACTTCTCTTGAGCAAGCAGTAAAACTGGCATAGTGATCGCCAAGTCGTCCAGCCTTTCCTTTCACTGAAGGGAAATCAGCACCCCATCCCTATCCCCTCCTTCCCAGAACAGGGTATTCTGTCTGAGGTCACCTCCGTGATGATGGCAGCACTTACTTGTCTGTTCTTTATAATCCCTCAAAGTAAAGATGGTACCCCCATATAGATGAGAAAATGAAATTAAGAATTTGAGCTTTCTGACCCAGTGAGACTTGACCTATGAACCAGGAGATCACAGCTGGATTCCCAGCCAGGGCACATGCCTGGGTTGCGGCTCAGTCCCCAGTAGGGGGCGTGCAAGAGATAGCTGACCAATGATTCTCTCTTGTCATTAATGTTTCTCTCTCCCTCTTCCTCTCTGAAATCAATAAAATTATATATTTTTTAAAAGAATTTGAGCTTTATTTTTTATTTTTATTGATTTCAGAGAAGAAGGGAGAGGAAGAGAGAGATAGAAACTTCAATGATGAGAGCTAACATTGATCAGCTGTCTCCTGCACGCCCCCTCCTGGGGATCCAGCCGCAATCCAGGCATGTGCTCTTGACCAGAATCAAACCCGGGACCCTTCAGTCCGCAGGCCAGTGCTCTATCCACTGAGCCAAACCAGCTGGGGCTGAGCTTCCTTTTTAAAACATTTTTATTGATTAATTTTTTTTTTTTTTAAGAGAGAGAGAAAGGGACAGGGAGAGACAGAAACATTGGCGAGAGCATAATCGATCGGCTGCCTTCTGCACTATTGGTGATCGAGCCCAAAATCTGGAATGGAACCAGTGACCTCTTGCTTCCTGGGTAGATGCTCAAACCCTGAGCCACGCTGGTGGATTGAGAATTTGAGTGTTTTGGCTATTGTGGTTATCTCCCATGACCCTTCTCTGCTGTCTAGCCACTCCCTTGATTATTCTTGGATACCCACTGTCCCAAGTACCAACCCACCTGAGCCTGGGGGCAGGGTGGTGGCTCAGGCCCACACTTGTCAGCACAGTCCCATTACCTGGCTTCAGGGTCGGCCTATAACCCAAGGGCAGTGGAGTAGACTTTCTTTTTAGCTGGGGTAGCTGGGAAGGATATTTCTAGCTCCCTCCCGACTCTAAGATATATAGACATGAGGTTTATCGCTTGAACTGCAACAAGATGCATTTTGCCACAATGATGAAAGCTGGTTTGAGCATGAAGCTGACATGGAGAAGTGGGGGAAGAAAGACACAAAGCAGAGTCCAGGAGGATATGTTTGAGCTGCTGGATCAAGGCAGTCCTGACGTGCTGAGTCAGGGTGCCAGCACTTTCAGTACTGGGAGCCAGCGAATCCCCTTGAGTATGAAAACAGTTTTGAGCAGCTGCAATGAAAGGTGTCTCATGCATAAGTCTTTCAAACCTCTATCCGGGTCTCTAGCTCCCTCTGCTGTGGATCGTCTTCCTTGACCTGGATCCAGAGTCTTCAAGTCCTTCTGTCTCCCTTGAGTCCTCAAGAGGGCACCAGCCCTCTCTCTAGGGCAGTGGTTCTCAACCTTCCTAATGCCACGACCCTTTAATACAGTTCCTCATGTTGTGGTGACCCCCAATTTCATTGTTAAAAATTGAACATAATTAAAGCTTAGTGATTAATCACAAAAACAATATGTAATTATATATGTGTTCTCCAATGGTCTTAGGCGACTCCTATGAAAGGGTCGTTCGACCCCCAAAAGGGTCGCGACCACAAGTTGAAAACCACTGCTCTAGGGCCTTTGTACAGCTGTTGTGCCTGCCCAGGACACTCTCCCCTCCCCTTATGGTCTCCACCTAAATGACATCTCCTCGATAAGGCTCTTCCTGACTCCAGGTTATTCCAGAAACATCTGCTGAGCTCCTGCTCTGCCAGGCAGCGGGCGAGGCCCAGCTCCCCATGGGGAGCTCTGGAGCTGCTGCTGACCTCATGGGAGGCAACAGGCATCAAATGGCCACACTCATGTCCTCAGATGAGAGAAACGAGACCTGGACTTGGAAGTGAGAGTGTACCTGGGTGAATCCAGAGATTTCAAAGAAAGCCATGAGGCTGGAAAGCAGAGGGGGTAGTTGGGACTAGATCTCACTGTCTTGGAGTGTGGCGATGCTGAGGAGGACTGGGATTCTGGATATATTGTGAAGGTCATCAATTGGCCTTCCAAATTTGCCAAGCTATCTCTGATTCAGCTTCCACTGCAGGCCTCCAAATAATGGTCATGGTTCATGTATTTCTCCTTGAACTTCATATATTTTTATATAAAATTTGTTATTGTGATATCATTCATATGCCATAATAGTCACCTTTTTCTTTTTTAATCCTTACCTGAGGATATTTTTCCACTGATTTTTTAGAAAGAGTGGAAGAGAGAGGGATAGACAGAGAGAAACATCAATGTGAGAGAAACACATCAATTGGTTGCCTTCTGCACAAACCCCCAACCAGGGCCTGGGCTGGGGAGGAGCCTGCAACCAAGGTACGTGCCCTTGATGGGAATCAAAACCGGAACCCTTTAGTTTGCAGGCCGAAGCTCTACCCACTGAGCCAAACTGGCTAGGGCCATTTTATTTATTTATTTATTTATTTATTTTTAGTCACCCTTTTAAAGTGTCAATGTAAAAAACGTCTGAAACTGTGGAAAAGTTTTATGAGTTTATTTGAACCAAACAGACGACATACTGGGGAGCAAGATCTCAAAGGCTCCAGAAAATAACAGTTTAGCAGCTTTTTGTATGCACTTGAAATTAAGGAGGGAAGCCGAAACCGGTTTGGCTCAGTGGATAGAGCGTCGTCCTGCGGACTGAAAGGTCCCAGGTTCGATTCCGGTCAAGGGCATGTACCTGGGTTGCGGGCACATCCCCAGTGGGAGATGTGCAGGAGGCAGCTGATCGATGTTTCTATCTCTCTATCTCTCCCTTCCTCTCTGTAAAAAATCAAAAAAATATATTTTTAAAAAAAAAGAAGAAATTAAGGAGGGAAAATAAGGGAGAGCACATGGAGGTGGGAAAGAAGGCAGGGACTGGATTATAGGATAGTTCATTATGTAATAATTATGTGCTGTTGAGGTGGTTATTTCAAAAATGTGTTAACCTAGATGCACAGAAACAATGGACAGGGCTTGTTTAAGGCCAAGATAAACCTTTACTAAAAAGTTGTAGGCCTGCCCTGGCCAGTGTGGCTCAGTTGGTTAAGTGTGGTGCCATCCACCCTGAGGTCCCTGGTTCAATTCCTGGTCAGGGCACATGCCCGGGTTGCAGGCTGGATCCCCAGTAGGGGGCATGCAGGAAGCAGTCCATCAATGATTTTCTCTCATCATTGAAGTTTCTATCTCTCCCTCTCCCTTCCCTCTCTCTAAAAATCAATAAAAACATATTTAAAAAACAAAGTTATAGCCGAAACCGGTTTGGCTCAGTGGATAGAGCGTCGGCCTGCGGACTGAAAGGTCCCAGGTTCAATTCCGGTCAAGGGCATGTACCTTGGTTGCGGGCACATCCCCAGTGGGGAGTGTGCAGGAGGCAGCTGGTCAATGTTTCTCTCTCATCGATGTTTCTAACTCTCTATTGCTCTCCTTTCCTCACTGTAAAAACTCAATAAAATATATTTTAAAAAAAAAATAAATAAAAATAAAAAACAAAGCTATAGATATGGGCTGTGACTACTCACCATGAGCTGCCCAGTTAGGAGTTTATGATCAGACCATCCTGTGAGGTTACTTTCCACAGAACCCTTTTTTCATCCACAAAAGTGTACAATTCAGCCTGACCGATGGTCAATGGTTGAGCATCAACCTATGAACCAGGAGGTCATGGTTCAATTCCCAGTCAATTATATATTTATATATTTTTTATTGATTTCAGAGAGAAATAGAAACATCAATGATGACAGAGAATCATTGATCAGCTTCCTCCTGCAGGCCCCCTACTGGGGATCGAGCTCGCAACCCGGGCATGTGCCCTTGACTGGAATCAAACCCGGGACCCTTCAGTCCGCAGGCCAATGCTCTATCTCAGAGGTTCTCAACCTGTGGGTCTCGACCCCTTTGGGGGTCGAACGACCCTTTCACAGGGGTCTCCTAAGACCATTGGAGAACACATATATAATTACATATTGTTTTTGTGATTAATCACTATGCTTTAATTATGTTCGATTTTTAACAATGAAATTGGGGGTCACCACAACATGAGGAACTGTATTAAAGGGTCCCGGCATTAGGAAGGTTGAGAACCACTGCTCTGTTCTCTGTTGAACCAAACCAGCTAGGGCATGTACACATTTTTATATGGACATAAGATTTCATTTCTCTTGGGTATATACATAGGAGTGGATTTGCGGGATTATACAGTAACTCTGTTTAAGCATTTAAGGAGCTGCCAGACTATTTTCCAAAGAAGCTGCACTGTTTTACATTTCTACTAGCACAGTATAGGGTTCCGATTTCTCCACATCCCCACCAACACTTCTTTTGTTTTGTTTGTTTTGTTAATCCTCACCCAAGGATATTTTTCCATTGATTTTTAAAGAGAGTGGAAGGGAGGGGGAGAGACAGAGAGGGAGAAACATGGATGGGAGAGACACATGGATTGGTTGTCTCCTGCACACACCTCCACTGGGGCCGGGGATGGAGCCTGCAACCGAAGTATGTGCCCTTGACTGGAATGGAACCCGGGACCCGTCAGTCTTGGGCTGACACTTTATCCACTGAGTCAAACTGGCTAGGGCTTTTTTTTTTTTTTTTTTAAAAATAATAGGCATCCTAACGGGTGTGAGGTATAAATGATCTTTTAAAATTTCAGGTTTCTGAATTTGCAAGGCTGAGGTCCAGACCCTCAGCTACTTTCAACCTCACCTTCTTTCAATCCTCTGCACAGGAGGGCAGATGGAGGACTGGACAGGAACAGAAGCGGAGGCCCAGGCGGGGAACAGTGGGGATTCAGGAAGGACAGTCCTCTGCTGGGAAGCCTGCTCCCACTCAGGCAAGGCGGCCATGGGCTGGGGTGAGGCTGGAGGACCTAGAGCAGGTGCCCTGTTCTCTGGAGTATCTGTGATGCCACACTGTCTGGAACACCCACCAGAGTTCCTGGGACCTCCCTGGCTTATCCTGACATTCCTCCAACCGCTCTAAGCCATCATTCATGGAATCAGCATTTACTGAGCACCAGTCATTTGCTGACACTGTGTAGAGGATGAATTCCACGTGACCTCATGAAGCATACGCACCCATAACCCATAACCGTTGATTTAAAAACCAGGTGTGTGCAGTGTGGTGGATTACGCTACAGGTGCCAGGGAGGCTGGTGTTGGGGAGGCTGGTTCAGAGTTGCTGCATTGATCCAGGCAGGAAATGAAGGCTTAAATGGAAGTAGTGGCCCGAGTAGTGGACGGATCCCAAAGACGTCCGAAGGCCAGGCCTTGGGAAGCCCCTGCTGTGGGAGTAGAGGGTGAGGTTGGGTCTAAGGTGACATCTGGCTCTTGGCACAGAGGGCTGGCTGCTGTGTCTCATTTAACGAGATATGAAAAATGGCCGTTCGGGTGGAAGAAGCTGTGACATTCAGTTTGTGACGTTCTGAATGTGAAGAGTTATAGAACACCAAAGGCAGCTTTCTGGATCCCAGGAGGCAAGTTGTTCCTGGAGAGGAACACCATTTGGGCACCATGGGGGGGGGGGGGCAGCTCTCCACTGGGAGGTGGAGTCACGGCTGCTGCCAGAGCAGGTGCCCCAAGCAGAGGGCAGGAGGTAGGGGTATATACAGAAGGAGTTGAGACCACAGAGTCAAGGGCATTATCCAAGGAGGGAACTTACAGGGTGGAGGAAGGGAAAGGAGGCAGGGGAAACGTTCCATGGAGGACACGGTCAAGGAAAAAGCCAGAGAGAGATGCAGAAAGAGAAGGTTCACTAGTGTCCTTTGGGCTAGCAACCAAGAGGGTGTTGGGGTCCTGAGAGGGACTGGCAGCAACTTTTCTCCTCTCCCTGCAGCTTGCTCTGGTGAAGGACAAGAGAAGGAAAGGAGGAGGAGGGTGAGGGTGAGGGTGAGGCAGAGAGAGGCTCCCTGTCCCCAGTGAAAGAACATTGTTTTAGAGCAGTGGTTCTCAACCTTCCTAATGCCGCGACCCTTTAATACAGTTCCTCATGTTGTGGTGACCCCCAACCATAAAATTATTTTCATTGCTACTTCATCACTGTAATTTTGCTGCTGTTATGAATCGTAATGTAAATATCTGATATGCAGGATGTATTTTCATTGTTATAAATTGAACGTAAAGCATAGTGATTAATCACAAAAACAATATGTAATTATCTATGTGTTTTCCGATGGTCTTAGGCGACCCCTGTGAAAGGGTCGTTCGACCCCCAAAGGGGTCGCGCCCCACAGGTTGAGAACCGCTGTTTTAGAGAGCCTCCAGCTTCCCGGGGCCTGGAGGGGACAGCTAAGGACCAGGGCTGTCTGCAACTCCCAGGTGGGAACACCCGGGAGGTCTGCTTTCTCCCCGTGAAGTGGAAAATGGGTAAATGCTGGGGGAGGGGGAGGGGGAGAAGCGAGGATCCCTGGAGAGAAGACAGGGAATAGATGCCGGGGAGATGGCAACCAGAGGCCAGATCCATTTGGAGCTCCTGGGAGGTTTTCCGAGCTGCTGCCGCCGAGCAGTACGGTTAGAAACACCCGCCTG
Source organism: Myotis myotis (assembly GCF_014108235.1). Classification (NCBI taxonomy): domain Eukaryota; kingdom Metazoa; phylum Chordata; class Mammalia; order Chiroptera; family Vespertilionidae; genus Myotis; species Myotis myotis. The sequence continues at coordinate 31,139,011 of NW_023416390.1, read as the reverse complement.
CGCATCGCAGGCAGGACTCCTCTCCAGCCGGCCGGCCTCCTGGAGGGAGAGGGGGAGCTGACCAGGGCCTGGACTGGGAGGTGCAGCAGGGGAGTCAGGGTCGGTGACTCTGGCCCAGGACCCGCCCTCCTGCAGGCTCAGGGGTCCCTGGTCGCTGGCACAGTCGGGGAGCTGAGGGCTGAGTCCCGCGTCTCTGAGCTTCTCAGGCGCCTCTAGGAGGCCACGGCCAGGTCCTTTCACTCTGGCGCCCGAGGCCGGTTTCCTGATCCCTGGAAAGGGGTCGTCTGTGGGTGGCAGCAACTTCCTGCTTGTGTCTTAGGTCCCATTGGGCTTCTCAGCAATTCTATTAACCTTGGAACCAATTCCCTGCTTGAACTGTTTGTTTATTTTTAATCCTCACCTGGAGGTATTTTCCCCATTTCTTTTCAGAGATTGGAAGGGAGGGAGAGTGGGAGAGAAACATCAATGCAAGAGAGACACATGGATTGGTTGCCTCCCACACTAGCCCCGGCTGCCTTTATGCACAGCTCTCCGGAGGCAACGTTAGGCGCGTGGCCCGGGAAGGAATCACCTGCCACTCCGGCGTTGTGAACCCAGGTCTCGGGCTCGTCAAGGAAATATAGGCGAATTCCTTTCTCCATGGCAGCCGAGAGGCTAAGCATGGGGTGCGGGGCGGGGATATCGAAAAACTCTGCCCGAGTCGACAGGATCCCGATACACCGGGAGCAGGAGAGGGCCGGTACCCACGGCACGCCGAGATCGACACACGCGGCGCCAAAAAATGTCCGTCCCAAGGCGCAGGCTCCGCGGAGGGGCGCTTCGGTCACCGCGCGCCCACCATCCAATCAACGTCGGCCTTGCACAAAGCGACCCTCCCCCCAGGCCGCCGAAACGGAATCTCCACCCTCTCCTCCGGCGGCCATGGCTCGCCCACTCCTGCCCAGGCCCCGCCCCGCGACGTCCTCGATAGAGATTCGCAATTGGCTCGTGGGATGAGCGCAAACTCTGATTGGTTGAAGTGGAGTCACGAGGGCACAGTCGTCGCCTTTCCAGAGGGGATTACTGGGCAGGCTCAGTCTTTCGCCTCAGTCTCGAGCTCTAGCTGGTAGCGAGACGTACGCGCTCCGGTTCTTCAGTACCAGCGGCCGCCATCGACGCCGTTTGGTTCCTCTGGGCACATCTGCGCCACTCACCCGCTACACACTCCACCCTCATAAGCCGCCGCCATGGTGAAGCTCGCAAAGGTAAGAGGCCTTCCTCGCGCAATCACGGACGCCGAGGCCTATTTTCTGAGGAGCGCGCGCGCGGCGCCGCGAGGAGGAGGGCCTGCGCGCCGTCCCAGGCGCATTCGAGGGCGCCATGCTGCGGGAAGTCTCGCGTGAGCAGTGCGGAGGTCTCGCGTTTTTTGGGTACTTTTTTGGCGAGGTGGAGAGCTTGCAGGTGTTGCTGAAACGGCGTGGAAAGACCTCGGGACTGAGCGTAGTCCCGAGGGGGCGCTGCGCCTCGGTAGAGGGATGAGGCCAAACTCCTGGGACCGGTGCGAGCGGGACACCGCCTCCTGACGCACGTGCCTCGGCGGGCGGCCCGCCACGTGGGCCGTGCCGCGTGGGTCCTGGCGTCTCCGGAGGGGACCGTTCCGTGAGGTGGGGAGCGGCGGGATTTCTTCATTTGGAGGCCCGTGGCCTATAGGATCTTAACTATGAGGTGCACCCCGGAAGGAGGCCCCGCCGCGTGCTCTCTGTGCCTGGCTGCGCGCACATGGTGGAGATGGCCCCACGTGGCCCTGGGGCGGGGTTTCCCCGGGAAAGGAAAATTGTAAGACCAATGGTCTTAAAGACGTGATTTTTCTTTAATGTTGCCCTGATTTAACGTCAGAGGAGTGGTGGGATAAGGTGCCAGAATTTACTGAAGGCTTTTTTTCCTCAAACTATTGGGGTGACGTTGGTCAACATGAACATAAAGGGTTTAAGTGTGGGTTTCTATGTTACAAGAGCTGTGTATTGCACCACGTGTTCACTACACAGTCAAATCTGTCAGCATATGTTAGGACACCTCTACTGCCATCATCAAAGGGTTTTTTAAGGCAGTTTTCCCCGGGTGAGGTTTTGAGTTGTTGGCATTAAAATGATTCCATTGTAGGCTAGTGAGTATTAAGAAATTGTGCCTGATATAAGAGTAGATTTTGGAAGTATAAATTTTAAAACGGGTGTGCTTAAGGCAATAGGAAGAGGGAGATGATTTCTTTGAAATTGCCTTTTTACCTAGGGTTGGTTTATGTTATTTGTAATTGACAGAATGAAAAGTGGGTTCTGAGAAAGGGAGATGACCATTGTACTATGAAGAATGAGAAAAATGTGGGAGGTGTAATGTGCTAATGACCGTGTCTGTTGTAGGCTGGTAAAAATCAAGGTGACCCCAAGAAAATGGCTCCTCCTCCAAAGGAGGTAGAAGAAGATAGTGAAGATGAGGAAATGTCAGATGAAGAAGATGAAAGCAGTGGAGAAGAGGTAATTATGTACAATTTAATGCAGAGTCATGTACAGTCGTGTTGTATGCGTGAAAATACTGGCAAAGGTAAGATTGTATTCCTTCATACATGCCCTGTTGTAATGGTTGAGTGTCAAAATTACTATAAGGGCAAGTATTTGGATGAGCTTGAGAGAAAAGACTAGAGCCTCTTCCTCATGATGATGTATTAAATCATTTTTCCAGTTTCAACATGCTAGCCTCACATACTAGATGAGGAAACAGCCTGGACAGCTAGCTGTCTTGTATGTGGCGGTGCTGAGCATTATATTCAGGTCTGAGATCAGTCCTACCAGATTCCTTTTCTAGCCACCAAGCAGGTCTCTGTGTTTTTGTATGAGTTTTGTAACACTAGTCACATTTTATAATGTGGAGGGAGGAACGCCAGCTCCCTTTGCGCTGACAATGACACTCTGGTACTCCTGGCTACTGTTGCTTACTGTAAAGACAACTACAAGTCTTATTTTAACACATAACTTGATAAAACTGATGGTCAACAAGAAGTAACTTTGAGTGTGACTTGAATGTAGATAATGTTTTTATCAAGCTAACTGCTCACTCTTCATATTAATTTTGCAAGGACTGTCCAGCCTATTTGATACTCATTTTATCTCTGGTCCTAATACTGAGCTTTCAGTGAACTTTATACCACCTCCCCAAATGATTTAATAACACTTAACAGAGCTTTTAGTTACAGAAATTCATAATCCTTAAAACAACATGTAACATTAGTTATCATTGTCAGAAGAGAAAAAAATTTGAGGCTTTAAAAAATCTTTCCTAGGGCCACACAGTAGCAGATGAGATCCAGATAGTCTATTTTTAGACTGCATTTGGGTACTTTTGGGCGAGGTGAAGAGCTTTGCCAAAGCCGAAGCAATTACAATATGAGGTAAAGAAATTCACAAGTCTGGGTCCAGAGGTATTTGAAGTGTTAAGGGTTCATTATGATTGGATATTTTACCTGAAAATGAGGACTGTGATTTCATAGGTACAGAGAAGGACATGTAACATGATGCTATAGCTTAACATGCTAGTGTATACCTAATACTATGTGGTCTTGAACCAGAGGTAGTGCCAGAATTTAGCACTCATTTATGTGGGAACCAATGCTCACTTTTTGAGTTTAAAAATAGACTCATGTTTATTTTTATTTAATTTACAGATTATCATTCCTCAGAAAAAAGGCAAGAAGGCTACCATAACTCCAGGAAAGAAGGTGATGGTTTCCCCAACAAAAAAGATTGCAGTTGCCACACCAGGCAAGAAAGCAGTTGTCACCCCTGGCAAAAAGGCAGTGGCTGTGCCAACCCCTGGCAAAAAGGCAGCAGTTACACCAGCCAAAGCATTAGCCACACCTGGTAAGAAGGGAGGCACACCAGGCAAAGCATTGGTAGCGACTCCTGGTAAGAAGGGAGCAGCCATCCCAGTCAAGGGAGCAAAGAACGGCAAGAATGCCAAGAAGGAAGATAGTGATGAGGAAGATGATGACGACAGTGAAGAGGAGGATGATGACGATGAGGAGGATGAGGATGAAGATGAGGATGAAATTCAGCCAGCAGTGATGAAAGCTACTGCTGCTGCTCCTGCCTCAGATGATGAGGATGATGACGAAGATGAGGATGAAGATGAGGATGATGATGATGAAGAAGATGGTAAGGCGTTCTATTGGTAGTTCTTGGGCTCTTCTCTTGTTTGCAAGGTACATTAGGGTGAGGTTGTGGAGTGGGTGGGCAACATGCAGACATACTCCTTCCATGACACCATGGGGATTAGATAAAAATCCTCCCAGGGATTTTCCATGCTGGTTGTATATTAGGGTGTTAGTTAGCCATGAATGATTGCCTGTCTCTGAGAAAATGTTTAACACAGCACATTCTATGAGTAGTTTTCATGATATAGGGTTTTGCTTCCAAGTAATCTGTTAATTCTTGCTATAACTACTAAGCACAGTATTATGTATTTTTTTTTCCTCTAAATTTATCTGAAACTATGTTGGTTTGGGGATAATTCTGAGTTTTTGACTAGGAAGCTTCTCTTTCAGACTCTGAAGAAGAACCAATGGAGATTGCACCAGCCAAAGGCAAGAAAGCTCCTGTAAAAGCTGTTCCTGTGAAGGCTAAGAGCACAGCTGAGGATGAAGATGAGGAGGACGATGAAGATGAGGATGATGATGATGATGATGAAGATGATGAGGAGGACGATGAAGATGATGAAGACGAGGATGATGAGGAAGAGGAGGAGGAAGGTAATTGAGCTAGATTCTAAAGTGATTTGGTATGAGTTTTATTTAAAGAAGATACTGAATATGTGTGGTTACTTATGGATAACACAGTTTGTTTGAAATCTTGTCCAGAGCCTGTCAAAGAAGCACCTGGAAAACGAAAGAAGGAAATGGCCAAACAGAAAGCTGCTCCTGAGGCCAAGAAACAGAAAGTGGAAGGTAACTTGTCAGAATGGAGAGGGGGAGGGATTTGCACCTAATAGCACAAGTGATGAACAAAAAAGGGACTTAATACTGAAACCTGATGTTACATTGCAGTATGCTGATGTGCTATGTATAGAAATTTATGTTGGAAATCAAATTCATCCCATACTTTATAAATCAGATTAATTTGAGTTAATTTTTTGTGCAGCCACAGAACCGACTACAGCTTTCAATCTCTTTGTTGGAAACCTGAACTTCAACAAGTCTGCTCCTGAATTAAAAACGGGTATCAGTGATGTTTTTGCTAAAAACGATCTTGCTGTTGTGGATGTCAGAATTGGTGTGTCCAGGTAGGTATGGGGAAGTTAAGCCATTGTACTCCTGGGTCTGCTAATGCTTTTTTCCCTCCCTTTTTAGAACATTAGTGCTTTACTCTTAAGCATGAATGTGTCTTCAAAGTTTAGACATTAATGAACTGTTACTTAGATTATTAAATTGTATGACCTTCCCCAATTGAAGTTTCCATAATCTCCCTTAACTTTTGATATAGCACAAAATAATTTTTAATAAGCTATGAGCTTTTATTCTTTTCTTTTTTTAAAATATATTTTATTGATTTTCCACAGAGAGGAAGGGAGAGAGATAGAGAGTTAGAAACATCGATGAGAGAGAAACATCGATCAGCTGCCTCCTGCACATCCCCCACTGGGGACGTGCCTGCAACCCAAGTACATGCCCTTGACCGGAATCGAACCTGGGACCTTTCAGTCCACAGGCCGACGCTGTATCCACTGAGCAAAACTGGTTTCGGCAAGCTTTTATTCTTAAAAATATTTAATTTGAAACTATTAGATACAAATAACCAGATAGGATTCTCCTACCTTGATGCTTTAACAAGTTCTTTTGTTAGCTGTTATGAGCAGTATAGTTAATAAAGACGAACTCATGCCCTAACCGGTTTGGCTCAGTGGATAGAGCGTTGGCCTGCGGACTGAAGGGTCCCAGTTTGATTCTGGTCAAGGGCATGTACCTTGGTTGCAGGCACATCCCCGGTAGGGGGTGTGCAGGAGGCAGCAGATTGATGTTTCTAGCTCTCTGTCCCTCTCCCTTCCTCTCTGGAAAGTCAATGAAACATTTTTTAAAAAGACAAACTCAGGTGGATCTGCATTAGGTCTTGGTACTTACACCTCAGTCTGTATCCAGAGTTTTCAGTGTCTTACTTAATTTTGCTAATAGAGTATGGTGCTTTTTAACTTAATCCGTTTTCCCCATCGCATTAGTGTTGCTGTTTATCTAGAATACATGTTAATGAGGGGTCTTCTGTTTTTTTAAAACTGTAATTTTTATCCTTTGCCTTATCACCTTAAAGGAAGTTTGGCTATGTGGATTTTGAATCTGCTGAGGACCTGGAAAAAGCCTTAGAACTCACTGGTTTAAAAGTCTTTGGCAATGAAATTAAACTAGAAAAACCAAAGGGAAAAGATAGTAAAAAAGGTATGTACTGCTTTAGGTAATTGTGATACTGAGAGGTAATTCCTTCATTGATATATTTCTAGAGTAACTGGCCAGGTTAAATAATTACTCTCTCCCCCCCCCCGCCCCCCCCCCCCCAGTCTTGTGAGGATTAAATAAATTAGAATGTTAAATGTTTACAGTAGTGCCTGGCAGTATTTGCTGGTGCTAGAAATTCCTGAGTCAGCAAGCAAGAATGGACTAATAAAAAATAACTGTTTAGCTCTGGCAGTGTGACTGAGTTGGTGAACATCATCCCATGCACCAAAAGGTTGCCTGTTCAAATTCCCAGTCAGGACACATGCCCAGGTTGCAGGCTTGATTCCCCCAGTTGGGGGAGGGGGCGGGGTGCGTGCAGGAGGCAGCCAATTGATGCCTCTTTTCCTAAATTTTAAAAAAACCTTCAAAAGAAATATAGCCTAGCCATCATGGCTCAGTCAGTGAGCGGTGACCTATGAACCAGGTGGTCAGGGTTCCATTCCTGGTCAGGGCATATAAATGGCCAGATTGTAGGCTTGAACCCCAATGTGGGGCGTGCAGGAGGCAGTTGATCAATGATTTTTATCATTGATGTTTCTAATCTCCCTCCCTCTCTGAAATCAATAAAAATGTATTTAAAAAATTATATAATTGTTGAGATGTACAGGCATACCCTAATATAGGGAGATCTTTCCTAACTGGAACTAGATCAAATCCCTGACTATTTCTGTGTCTTTCTTGTACTTTGTCATGTTTCATATGTGTTCATGACTCTTTTTTTAAGATTTTTAAATTGATTTTTGAGAGAGATCCATCAATCGGCCACCTGGAAGATCAAGCCCACAACCCAGGCTTGTGCCTTCGCCCAACCAACTGAGCCACACCAGCCAGTGCTGCTCATGACTAAATTTAAAATGCCCAGCTGGTGTGGCTCAGTGGTTGAAGATTGACCTATGAGCCAGGAGGTCATGGTTCGATACCTGGTGTGGGGTGTGTAGGAGGCAGCCAATCCATGATTCTTTCATCATTGATGTTTCCATCTCTCTCCCTCTGCCTTTCTCTCTGAAATCAATAAAAATATATTTAAAAGTATATATTTTGATTTCAGAGAGGAAGGGAGAGAGAGAAACATCAATGATGAGAAAGAATCTTGGATCGCTGCCTTCTGCATGCCCCCCACTGGGGATCAAATCTACAACCCAGGCATGTGCCCTTGACCAGAATCAAATCCGGGATCCTCAGTCCCTAGGCTGATGCTTTCTACCCACTGAACCAAACCAGCTAGGGCGAGAATACATTTTTGAAACAAACTGCTAAGCACCTACTAGGTTGAGTTCCAAGTTTCCAGCACATAGTTTGATGTTGGGTGTGACGGGAGCTTGTGTTTTGCTACTGCTGTATTGCCATACTATTGGTGTCTGTCTTGTACACTTATAGGACCCCAAATTATTAAACAGAACTTTTCTCTTGGTCAGTATCTTGGAGGTAAGGAGAAAGGTCTTTTAACCCATCCAATTCATTTTGTGTTTTTTAAAATTTAGATCGAGATGCAAGAACACTGTTGGCAAAAAATCTGCCTTATAAAGTTACTCAGGATGAATTAAAAGAAGTGTTTGAAGATGCTATGGAGATCAGATTAGTCAGCAAGGATGGAAAAAGTAAAGGGTATGTTTTGTGTCTATCGGAATGTTAAGAGTTTTATAAATCAATGTGATTCTAATTTATAAAAGGAATGGCCCAACTTTCCTATGTGTGATTTGGGCAAATCTATAACCTGTGCCTTAATTTCCTATCTGTACAATCGGGATAATGTACTTAATTTATAGTGATTTTAAAAGAGGAGTTAATGTGAAAAAAGGATTACAAAATATATAGTGTATGCTTTGTAAGGAATGGCAATTATTTGTGTTAAAAATTAATATGATTGTCCAACCTTCATGGCTCAGTGATTGAGCGTCGACCTGTGAACCAGGAAGTCGCTGTTTGAGGCCAGCGGGTTGCAGGTTCAGTCCCCAGTGTGGGGCATGTAGTAGGTGGCCAGTCAGATTCTCTCTCATCATTCATGTTTCTGTCTCTCTCCCCTCTCTGAAATCAATAAAAAATAAAAAAATTAAAAAAAATTAATATGGTTTTAAAAATCAAGCAAATTCTTCCTTTTTTTTTTTTAAAAAAAACACCCTTTTGCAGGATTGCTTATATTGAATTTAAGACAGAAGCTGATGCAGAGAAAACCTTGGAAGAAAAGCAAGGGACAGAAATAGATGGGCGATCCATTTCTCTGTACTATACTGGAGAGAAAGGTCAAAATCAAGACCATAGAGGTGGAAAGAACAGCACTTGGAGTGGTAAGAATTTATGGGCTTCCTACAGGGTTCTAGAATTGATGGAGCGAAATCCTTTGCATCTTTGAATTTGATATAAGATGACTGATTGAGTGTAGATGTAGTTAAGCAAGTTATGCTTCTATTTGTAATAGTAATTCTGTGTTTTGAATGAGAGCTATATGAAATCATTTTGCATTAGAACGTAGACAAGTTTAACTCCTTTGTTTTATATTTTGAATGACTTCATGTACATTTTTAAAATTTTACTTAATGTAAATTTTAAAATTAGAGTTTTGTTCTAGGAAGATATAGATCAGTAGTCAGCTTACACTTTTGAATAACAGGAATGGAAGGAAGCCAGACATAACGGTGCATTATAGGTACTCAGTATATTGAGACACTCGAAATGGGATTCTATCTGCATCAACATTAGTATGTTAACTCTCCTAAGCACAGAAATTCTTAAGAACGAGATATAGCTGTGACTGAAGTTGCGAACCACTGTTTCACAGTTTTAATTTGGCATCTCTTTATTTGTAGGTGAATCAAAAACTCTGGTTTTAAGCAACCTTTCCTACAGTGCAACAGAAGAAACTCTTCAGGAAGTATTTGAAAAGGCAACTTTTATCAAAGTGCCCCAGAACCAAAATGGCAAATCTAAAGGGTATAGTAATTTGTATCTTTATGTTGTCAGTCATTGGCTGTAAGAGTGTTTTGAATAGGTATAATCCTGTAACCCTGTCTGTTAGAAATTGAATCATTTTTAGTTATACAAATCAGTATAAAATAAAGAGCCTCATTTATTTGCTTGAGCGGGGAGAAAAGGCTTATGGCATCAGGTACAATTGCAGAGGAGCCACGAGCTTGGTAACTTATTCTAAATATTGTTCATCCTCAGGTATGCATTTATAGAATTTGCTTCATTTGAAGATGCTAAAGAAGCTTTAAATTCCTGTAATAAAAGAGAAATTGAGGGCAGAGCAATCAGGCTGGAATTGCAAGGACCCAGAGGATCGCCTAATGCAAGAAGCCGTAAGTTACAATTACCAGGGTGTTGTGGTTGGGGGATAGCTCTCCTCAGTGCCATGCTTCAACTTGGGTCAGATCTAGAGGTGAACTTTTTTTTTTTCTGTTGTTGCTGAGTAAATGACACTGGATATGATGACTGATTATCTGAGAAATAATTGATGAAATCCAAGAAAATTCCTCTAGATAGTCAAGTTCTGATCCAGCCACGTCAGCTCTGAGCAACAGATTTGCCCGTGGTTTACTGCCCTGTGTAGTGGTTGTAGCTTCCTGCTTGAGATCTGTCTCACTTGTTTGGGTTGGCTCTCCTGCTTTTGTAAAAGATATGCTTTGGTGGTCAAAGTAGACTTGAGATAGCAGTTGATTTAAGCCCTTTGATTTCATTAAGTATTAGTTGTCTAAGATTACCTTCTTTTTCTCATAGAGACACTTGAGGGTTCCGATACAACAAGCATTCTTGGCTAGTGGTCATTCTAAACATTACATAAATCCATGTCATCATTATGAATGATTATTTTTTGTTCTTCCCCAGAGCCATCCAAAACTCTATTTGTCAAAGGTCTGTCTGAGGAGACTACGGAAGAGACATTGAAGGAGTCATTTGATGGCTCTGTCCGGGCAAGGATAGTCACTGACCGGGAGACGGGCTCTTCCAAAGGGTAAGGTGCAGGAGGGTACAGTGTCCACTGAGTGGGGACCTCTCATCTAGTGTGTCTTCTCAATGAGCTCCTTTCTGTCGCTCTGTGGCAGTTTATGGATTCGCACGAGAAGAAGAGACAATTCACAGAGCTAGCATTATTTTGCCTCCTGTCTAAAGAGGTATATTCTGCTGTTTTGTGAGACATTTTTGCATTTAGGCTGTCAGTAAACCCAGTTTCAACTTTCTGGAGAGAGCTGCTCTTGACACTTTGGTCTTTTCTCAATTGAGCAAGGCTACTTTCTCGGGGATCGATGTCCAATATATGAGTCAAACCTCAGTTCTTAAATGTCTCCCACCTCAAACAGTTCTGTTCTTGACCAACTTGTTCACAGAAAAAAATATTTCTAATAACAAAACTGCAGTTCTAGGCCCTTTCATCTAGACGTGATAACCCTTTTATGCTGATACATTAGCATGACAAAAAGCATCTCTCAGGCCACAGACAGGAGAGAATGTAAATCAGTTTACCTCTAAACTTCTAGTTGTTAGCATCTCAGGAAATTGTGCTGTGAATATTTTTGTGTGTTTTGCTGGTGAAATGGAAGCTTAGCATAATTTTAAAACAAGAGTGCTGATGTTGCTGTGTGAAAGTGCTCGAAAAACAATGATCACAGGAAATTGGAGAGATAGAAAAACTCTTGTTGATTTGGATAAATGAAAAGCAGCTGGCTGAGGCCATGATCCCTGAGAAAGAAGTTGCTGCACCAGTGGAACCTGTGCTGAAAGCGATTTAAGGCTAGTTAAGGCTGAATAGACCCATGAACCAACCAGTAGGTCACAGTTCGATTCCTGATCAGGGCACATGCCTGGGTTGTGGGCTTGATCCCCAGATCCTCTCTGATCATTGATGTTTCTGTCTCTCCCTCTCCCTTTGTCTCAAATCAGTAATAAAAATATATATTAAAATAAGTAAATAAAGCCAGTAGGGGTGGTTCCATAAAAGTAAGAAGAGAAATGTTTGTTTATATAAAACAATATGTTAGCCATGTTTTATGTATAAGAAAGGTTAAAACGGAATCATTTAGTGGTCTGGAATGGATTCAATTTACATTTCTAGTGGGAAAAATGATTCCGTTTTTGAAGAGCCTGCTGGAATGAATGAAGTTAGAGTGTATTTTCCATATATCTTTGCTTTATAATGGATAATTTTATTTGGTGTTTTAGGTTTGGTTTTGTAGACTTCAACAGTGAGGAAGATGCCAAAGCCGCTAAGGAGGCCATGGAAGACGGTGAAATTGATGGAAACAAAGTTACTTTGGACTGGGCCAAGCCTAAGGGTGAAGGTGGCTTCGGGGGTCGTGGTGGAGGCAGAGGTGGCTTTGGAGGCCGAGGCGGTGGCAGAGGAGGCCGAGGTGGATTTGGTGGCAGAGGCCGGGGAGGTTTTGGAGGTAAGGATCATTGGGGTGCGCATCAGTGGTCACTATCACTGGGGGAGGGAGACCTGGCAGCTTTGCACCTGTTCTTTAATGATGTCTTCCCTTCTTCCTTCAGGTCGAGGAGGCTTCCGAGGAGGCAGAGGAGGAGGGGGAGACCATAAGCCACAAGGAAAGAAGACGAAGTTTGATTAGTTTCTTCGATCCCTGTCTTTCCCTCTTCCATTTGAAAAAGAAAGGACTCTGGTGTTTTTACTCTGTTACCTGATCAATGACAGAGCCTTCTAAGGACATTCCAAGACAGTATACAGTCCTGTGGTCTACTTGGAAATCCATTTAGATAACATTTCAAAGGAGATAACCTGTTGGTTTTGACTGGATATTCGTATAAACTTTTTAAAGAGATGAGTGGTAGCGCTAACCCTTATCTGTAAGTTTTGAATTTATATTGTTTCTTCCCCGTGTACAAAACCATTTTTTTCCTACAAATAGTTTTTTTGTGTGTGTGTTGGGATATAAAGGAAAGCAGAACGTTTTATCATAATTTTGCTTCAGCAGCTATGGGACAAATTAAAAGTCCTAAACTCTGGTGCCAGACTTGTACTTCCTAGAGTGTTTCTCCTGGAATATTGTTGAAGGTGGAGCATGGTAAACCCACTTCAGATCCATCCCACCCCTGATGAAAATGCTTGATGCTTAGGTTTCAAATGCTCCAGCCACAAGTTTGGTGAAATGGAAGTTTCCTCTGGCTTCTTGGGAGGCCAGTGTGTTCTGACAAGCTCAGGAAAGAGGAACAGGAGCCCTTTGGTTAGGCCTCCTTAGATACATGCTGAGTATGGATTCTGGAATAGTCCGTGACTAATGTTGGATGAATGGACCAATGGGGACTGTGAGGCTGGGGAAGAAGCTACCAATCCAATAGATGATGGACCTGGTATTTTTTGGTCTATCTTCCAGCAACCTTAGGTGGAGCTATAAGAAAGGCCTTTGGTTTTGCACTATGTGCAGTACCCAGACATTCTAACTGACTTATTAAACATTCCCTGCCCGTTACACAAACACACACACACTTTTGTTAGAAGTTAAAGGCTGATGAGATGTCTAGGGTCAAGGGACTGACATCATACATTTACTTGAAAAATGGTGCCCCAGCCCAGCTGATGTGGCTCAATGGTTGAGTGAAGATGTATGAGCCAGAGGTCATAGTTAAGTTCCTGGTCTGGGCACATGCTGGAGTTGCAGGCTTGATCCCCAGTAGGGGGCATGCAGGAGACAATTGACCAATGATTCTCATGTTTCTCCCTCTGAAACCAAGGAAAACCTTTAAAGTACCCCCGGTGACAGCTGAGTTTTTAAAAAATATATTTTTGATTTCAGAGAGAGAGTGAGGGAAACCTCAATGATGAGAGAATCATTGATCGGCTACCTCCTACATGTCCCCTACTGGGGACTGAACCTGCAACTCGGGCATGTGCCCTCGATTGGAATTGAACCTGGGACACCAGTCTGCAGGCCGATGCACTATCCACTGAGCCAAACAGGCTAGGGCACGGCCGAGATTTTTTAAATCTGCCAACTCTTAAAAGCAGGTGGACTTAACTACCTGGTTACTAATCAGACTAAAAAAATGCAATAAGGTAGAATTCAATACACTTACAAGGAAACCAACCTAAAAGGTAAGTGGGTCGTTTAGTCTTTTTTTTTTTTTTTTTTTTTTTTTTGCTGGTGGAATGTGGAAATCTAAGTCATGTGGCACATCAACCACTTATCAGTCCTGCTCCAAGTACTAAGGACTTAAGAGCAAGACAAGTCTTGCTTTTGAGGGATGGCAGTGCTAATGAAAGTGGTGCTGCCAAGGGAGATCTGTCCTGATAGGGAAACCAAAATGAGCTGGGAGCCAGTGTTTTCCTAGACTAAAAGTTAAAATTATTCCAAGCATGTCATGGTTAAATCTCAAAAGGCTGAGTTGAGTTAGAATTGAATATATCAAAAGTTTTGTTAATGGTGCTTAATCCCTCCTAAACTGTCATGGGCCTGTGAGGGGTCTTTGTGGGCCTCCAGGGACCCATCAGCATTGACTCGGGCCTTCTCCCAAGCAGATGCTTGGCTGCTTTGCTCAGCTATTGACAGGCCTAAGAGTGTAATAGGCAATTTGGGAATCTAGGAGCATGAAGTAGGAGTGCAACTAGCTCAGGCCCAATAGTACTTATTCAATGCTTGTCTGACTTGGAAACTTGAATAGGGTTTTGGGAGCTTACCTTGTTGAAGGGAAGGTAAAGAAGGCTAGAGCCTGACCTGATAATTGATAGAGGAGTTCTTGGCTGCTAGGGTAGGGCCTGTACTATAAGATACCTGTCCTGCCATTAGAGTTGGTCTCTGATAGATAAAGGCTGATACCGTGTCCTCAATATGGGCAGGAAAGTTAAGGTTCTTCCTGCTACTTCCCATTAAGGGATGGAAACAGTCCAGTCCTGTTAACTCCAGAGGTATGCTGGTTTAAATGAAGATGAGGGTGGAAGCCCAGCCAGTGTGACTCGGGTGGTTAAGCTTTGACCTATGGAACCAAGAGGCCACGGTTAGATTCCCAGTCAGGGCACATGCCCAGGCTGAGGGCTCAATTCCCAGTGCGGGTGTGCAGGAGGCAGCAGGTTAATGATTATCATCATTGATATTTCTATCCCTCTCCCTTTCTGAAATAAAAGTATTTAAAAAAAAGATGAGGACGGAGCGTGATTACCCTGCAGGGCTGGAGAGGAGTGCTAGGGCTTGCATTTAGGGTCAAGCCCTGTAAATATCCCAGGTCTTCCTGGTACCTGGCTGGTTTCTGATTTGGTGGGTTGGTTGAGGACTTGCTGCCATTTTAGAAAAGCAGTCCCTTTCAGGAAATGGTGGTTGCTACTTTTGTCATTCTTCCAGCAGGTGGCAGCACATCCACAAGGATGTGGAGATGCCTCGGGGGAAGCCTGAAGATTAGTTTCAGCCCAGTGGATCTTGAACTCAATACTCTCTCAGATTAGTGACAGGGCCTGGGAATCTGCAGGAAGTCCATCAGGTGGTTCTGATAATGGTGGACTGGCTTCTAACAGACTAACCCTTCTGCTGATAATTATAAACTCTGGACAAAACTTTTGGAGGTGTTGAAGGACAAACAATACCAGAAACTGAAGCAGACACTATCCTTGAAATAAGGACACTAGGTGAGATTCATGCTTAGCCTGTAGTTGTGTTTTCAGGTGTCAAAATTCTCTGCAAAGAAATTGATAGTGTTTTGTGTCTGTGCCCTAGGTAAAGTGCTTCCCCAGCACTTGATCTTTGCAAGGCTGTTCTTGGCTCTATTTTCTTCTATGTCAGCGGTTCTCAACCTGTGGGTCGTGACCATCGGAAAACACATATAGCATATCAGATATTTACATTATGATTCATAACAGTAGCAAAATTACAGTTATGAAGTAGCAACGAAAATGATTTTATGGTTGGGGTCACCACAACATGAACTGTATTAAAAGGTCGCGGCATTAGGAAGGTTGAAAACCACTGTATGTGGGCAGCACTACCAAGAAAGCTTGTAGATTTTCTAGGAGATCAAAATGGTTGTTTCAGAACCTTGAATGGGAAGACATCTCATTTAGATGGTTAAAAGTATCCACCAAATATGGTAACCTAAGAATATAATTTTCTTCAGAGTCTTTCAAGAAGTGGGCTTTCTCCCTCTTTCAGAAAAAGACTTCTGCTGTCAGTCTGAACAAATGCCTTAGAACTGGCCCTTCAAAAGTCACTAAGAAGCACTTCAAATGACTGTTTTCCCATTTCCTGGTAAACTTTGCAATGATTGAGAGACCTGCTTCTGATAAAGTTGATGACTTTTAGAAATGTTGACAAAACATCTTTCAGGATGTTGGAAAAGTCTTTGTTGCCTGTGCACGTCTATGTAAAATGACAAGGGGAGCTTTCTTTATCGCTAAATTTGCAAATTCAGTTTTGCAGGAGGCTCATCTGCTCAGAGAACTTTTTCTATTCAGACAAAGTTTTATTTGGCAAAAAACCTTTTTACCACTTCCAAAATGTTGACAGCCTTTGTAGTTTGCAAAGGCGATTTACAAAGTAAATCTTGGGCAGCGTCAGCATGCCCATAATGAGCAAAAGCATGAGCAAAAAGCCTCCTTGGGGGTCGGCGTGAGCTGCCGCTCTGGCTTCTTCTCGGCCGCGGGAGCGGCTGCTCCAATGCTCCGGGGCGGCCATGAGCACCCCGCACTGGTGGGATCAGCTGCGGGCTGGCAGCTCGGAGGTGGACTGGTGCCAGGACAACTACACCATCGTGCCTGCCATCGCCGAGTTCTACAACACGGTGCGGGGCGCGGGAGCGGGGCGCCCGGGGCTCGCGGGCGGGAGGGGCTGTCCCCGGCGCCGCGGCGCCTGGAACCTGACCGGGGCTCCGCGTGGACCGTGGGGCATTCTCTCTCCAGGGCCGGAGTCCACCTGCGCCCCTCCCCGCCCGCGCCTTCCAGCTCCCCATCTGTCCCTCTCTCCTGCCCGGGCCGCGCCGGCTGGGCTCCGTTTCCTCCTCTTGTCGTTTCTGCTGACTGTTGTGTGGTGCGGTCCCCATCCGTCCCGGAGCCAGTGCTCCGTGTCGGCCCGTCTCCGAGTTGGGCCAGTTACGGGCGGGGACCCTGCGGGGGCAGCGCCCGCGCGCCCCTGGGATCCCCGCGGCGTGACGCACTTGGGTGGCATTGTGCGGTTTTGCGCCGAACACCTGCTCGGGAGGCCCAGGAACGCGGTGGCGCGCCGGCAGGTCTCCGGAGCGGGGCCCAACCCGCGTATCCATCAATAGTAGGTCGAATTACTTTGGGCCAGAATCAAGTTCATTACCACCAGTTCTTATTTCCTCGCCTTAACTTAGTACCCCGTCTAATGCCAGCTCCAGTTCAACTCCCCCAGGCCGGTGCGCTCTCCAGTGATGAAGTCGGGGAGGCAAAGGGAAACTTGGGAGCGATTGGGTACCTGATTTCTAGGTACGGAAACGTCCCCACTGCAGAAGCCTGTGTGCTTTTTAGTCTTTGTGGGAGGGAAAGCTTTGCAACTGGGAGGGAAAGACCTCTTTTCGCTGTGCCCATGGCTCAGGATTCTGGCACCAAATGTAAGCCTTGGCGTGGTTATTTCAGTGGTTTGTCTTTTCCCTGCTCCGACGGGGAAAACAGGAATTCCTGGTTGAAGGTTCATTGAGAAGTTGAGGTTGTTCTTTAGAGTTTTCACCTTAGATTTGCTGGCGAGAACGTTGGCATCAGCCAGTGCTTACTGCCTGGAGGGATCTCTGCTGAGCTGGTCCCTGCCCTCCTAGTCACCGATGAGCGCACTGAGCTCTTGAGAAGGGAGCTGTCATGCTCTCATTTCTGGTGGGTCGGGGCCACAATTCGGAAGTCTGCACCCTCGGTCCTCTTATTGCTGAAACCCACGGCTGCGGCTGCCCTCTCTCCAAACACTCCTGCTTCGTGTATGTGCCCAGGTTAGTTCCTCAAGAACACCTAGTCTTCTGCTCTTCGTAGATACAGTTAGTGGAGGGGGCCACACCTCACCTGTTGTACCACCTTTTCCAGCGCACACTGTCAGTGTGTGTGTGTGTTGGGGGGGGTGGCCGGGGGGCGCCCACACCTCTGTGGAGCAGGGCTGGTGCTTTCCGCAGCGGCGACTCGGTTCTCCAGTTGAAAGCGGAGAATACTACTAGGGATTTCACCAGAGTTAAAGAAGAAATGACAGCCTGGGGACAGGGTCTCATACTCTCTGCAAAGTCATTATCGGTAGAATCTGAGGCCAGCAGAAAGTCAGGCCTGGTTATTTGGCCAAAAAGTGTATAGCTGCACTGAGCCTGCCTTGAAAAGCCCCAGAGTGCTGGAGAAAGGGGAGAAGTTGTTTGGTGTTCACTTTTAATCTGGTTCCTTTGGAGCAGTTCCGTGGTGAGTGCCAAAATCTTTTTTAGAAATCAACTGCTGATCTTTAGCTGTAGCGTCTGTAGCTGATTAGCCCAGCTGGTCTGCCTGACAAACCTTATTCTTTGAAATACTTATAAACCACAACATTTGCTTCAGCAGTGCGCAGAGTGAAAGGGAAACTTGGGAGCGATTGTCTCAGAGAAGTAGTTGGTCACCAAACTTTGTTGGTCCAAAGAGTTTAGCAAAAACCATAGCTTCTCTGTCCCCGCGCCCTGGTTATCGGCGGTGCTTGAACGTCACTGGACAAACCTCTTACTCCTGTGCTGAGGAAGGCAGTGAGCCTTTACTTGGAGATTAACATCTGATTAAATCCTCATAGGAAGGCAGCAGGTCTAGGTATCAGTTATACAAGAAAATAATAATTATTACTAATCTGGAGAAGAACTTGTTTAAGGAATTGAAGATGTAAAGTCAGAAGTCTGGGAGAGGGATCCAGAAGCTTCTTAGTAAGTCTTTGGGGTAGCACATCACGACTACAACTTCAGTTACTGCTGGTTTCCATTCATTGTTCGCTGTGTGCTGAAGCTCTGCTGGGCCACCCTAGGAAGTGGGTGCTATTTTCTATGCCTATTTTATAATGGAGGAAACTGGGGCCTAGAGAGAGTATGCAACTTGCTGAGGTCAAGAAAATGGCAGAGCCCGGCTGGTGTGGCTCAGTGGTTGAGTGTTGACCTATGAACCAGGAGGTCATGGTTCGATTCCTGGTCAAGGCACATGCCTGGGTTGTGGGCTCGATTCCCAGTGGGGGGCGTGCAGGAGGCAGCTGATCAGTGATTCTCTCTCATCATTGATGTTTCTCTCTCCTTTCCTCTCTGAAATCAATAAAAATATACTTTTAAAAAATGGCAGAACTAGCCCTAACCGGTTTGGCTCAGTGGATAGAGTGTCGGCCTGCAGACTGAAGGGTCCCAGGTTCGATTCCGGTCAAGGGTATGTACCTTGGTTGTGGGCAAATCCCCAGTAGGAGGTGTGCAGGAGGCAGCTGATCAATGTTTCTTCCTCATGGATGTTTCTAACTCTATTCCTCTCCTTCCTCTCTGTAAAAAAAATCAATAAAATATATTTTTGAAAAAATGGCAAAAAAAAAAAAAAAAAAAGCCTCCTTGGGGAATAATGAGGCTGCTGTTTCCTGAAAGACCTACTTTAAAATCCTATATAATAAAAGGCTAATATGCAAAATGACCGAACGTCAGAACAACCGTCGCTATGATGCACACTGACCACCAGGGGGCAGATGCTCAATGCAGGAGCTGCCCCCTGGTGGCCAGTGTGCTCCCACATGGGGAGTGCTGCTCAGACAGAAGCTGGTGAGCGCAGTGGCGGTGGAGGGAGCCTCTCCTGCCTCTGCGACAGCGCTAAGGACCCCTCGGGGGATGTCTGCCTGCTGGCTTAGGGGTCCTGGACTGCAAGAGGGCTCAGGCCAAGCTGAGGAACCCCCCTCCAGTGCACGCATGTCATGCACCAAGCTTCTAGTGTTAAAATAAATGTCATCTCTTCTACTACACATCACATCATTTGATGGGGGAACTGCTTCCAATGTTTTCTTTTGACTCAATCCAGAAAGTGGCTCCATAGTTGTGTGCATGTCCTGACACTCTGACATGGGAGATTTTCTTTGGCTTCTGGTAAGCAATCTTAGAGGATGCTTTCATAAAAGTTTCTCATGAAATAGCCAATCCAAGTGTTGGAAGTGTTCCAGTTTCTTTGAATTGAGCTTTTCTTACATAAAACCCCTCTTCATCTCTATGCATTTTTAGGACATATCATGCCCTTTCTGTTTTGCTGGTTTCATCCTTCCATTCACAAAAAAATTTCAGCCCAAAAATACCTGGCTTTTGTATCCTGTTATGTTCATTATTCAAAGTGAAACTAGCCCGGCTGTTGTGACTCAGTGTTTGAAAGTCAACCCATAAATGAGGTCACCAGTTCAATTCCCAATCAGGGCAAATGCCTGGGTTGGGGGCTCCTTCCCCAGTAGGGGCCTGCAGGAGGTATCTGGTAGATGTTTCTTTCTCTCTACCCTCTCCCTTCCTCTTTCTAAATCAATAAAAATATATTTTAAAAAACAACAAAAAAGTGAAACTGAATAATAGTCATTTTTTAATGTTTTTTTAAAAAATTGATTTGAGAGAAAGGGAGAAGGAGAGATGGAAACATCAATGAGAGAAACATCAATTGGCTGCCCCTTGCACTCCCCTTAATAGGGATTGAGCCTGCAACCCGGGCCTGTGTCCTGACTAGGAATCAAACCAGCAACCTCTTGGAGCATGGGTCGATGTTCAACCACTGAACAATACCAGCTGGATTGTGATGGTCTTTTTTTTTTTTTTAATATATTTTATTGATTTTTTACAGAGAGGGAGAGGGATAGAGAGTTAGAAACATCAATGAGAGAGAAACATCAATCAGCTGCCTCCTGCACACGCCGATGTGCCCAAAACCAAGGTACATGCCCTTGACTGGAATTGAACCCGGGACCCTTCAGTCCGCAGGCCGACGCTCCATCCACTGAGCCAAACCGGTCAAGGCTGTGATGGTCTTTTGAATGTGTCAACCTGACTAGGCTACAGTCCCTAGTTCTTCCATCAAACACTAATTTAGGCATTGCTTGGGAACTGGCAATGGGGGAAATGCTGAGGCAGGTGGCCTGGATTACAGATGGGAAGTCAAATATGCTGTCCTCCCACCAACCACCATGCACTCCCCCTGCAGACTCCACTGGTTCTTCTTCTTCTTTTTTTTTAAATATATTTTGTTGATTTTTTTTTTACAGAGAGAAAGGGAGAGAGAGAGTTAGAAACATCGATGAGAGAGAAACATCGGTCAGCTGCCTCCTGCACACTCCCTACTGGGGATGTGCCTGCAACCAAGGTACATGCCCTTGACTGGAATCCAACCTGGGACTCTACAGTCTGCAGGCCAACGCTCCATCCACTGAGCCAAACTGGTTAGGGCTCCACAGGTTCTTAAGGTGCTTGGAACAACTGTGGCTAAACTGACTTCTGACTGGTCACTTGCTTTTGGTTCTCCCTACTGGGAACTGTGTGAAAAGGGATATCCTGAGCCACATTCTGTTCCTTTTGAATATGTTGACTGAACCTGGTTGGAATTGCATAGAGAACTAAAGGACCAAGAATAGCCCAGAGTCCCCCATTCATCCGGACTATAGATTGATGGGGGGGGGGTCCAAGCCGACTGCAGTGATTACGCAGTGAGCAGCATATGGGAATGCAGCGACAGAAAGTAGACACACTCAGGGAGCTTGGCTGTGAAGGTCAGAGTAGATAGCAGTAGCTGAAGAGGATTATAGGATTGAAGGAGAGGTTTTGTTTTTGTTTTTAATATATGAGAAACTTGAATCCATTTAGGTGACCATTGAGAAGGTCTCAAATAGGCGGGTGCATAGGAAGCATGGAAATAAACCCAACTGTACCTGAGAATCTATACTAATAAAAGCCTAGGTGGCCCTTGCGCCCTTGCGTGACGCCCTCATGTAATCACAAGATGGCCACCCCCACATCGTCACAAGATGGCAGCCATAAGATGGCCAGTAGGGGAGGACAATTGTGGGCGATCGGGCCGGCAGGGGAGCAGTTAGGCGTCAATTAGGCCGGCAGGGGAGTGGTTAGGGGCAATCAGGCAGGCAGGCAGGCAGGCGAGTGGTTAGGAGCCAGCAATCCCGGATTGTGAGAGGGATGTCCAACTGCCGGTTTAGGCCTGATCCCACATCTCCTGAGGGGTCCCAGATTGCAAAGGGTGCAGGCTGGGCTGAGGGACACCCCTCCCCCATGCACAAATTTCGTGCACCAGGCCTCTAGTCTATACTAATAAAAGGGTAATATGCTAATTAGACGGGATCAGCCAGACATCTTCTGGACGTCCAACTTCCGGACAAAACCACTGTGGCGGAGGTGGTTAGGGGTGATCAGGCCGGCGTGGGGGAGCAAGCAGTTAGGGGTGATCAGGCAGGCAGGCAAGTAGAGGCAGCTAGGGGCAATCAGGCAGGCAGGTAAGCGGTTAGGAGCCTGAGGTCCCGGATTGTGAGAGGGATGTCCAACTGCGGGATCAGGCCTAAACCGGCAGTCAGATAACCCCCAAGGGGTCCCAGATTGGAGAGGGTGCAGGCCGGGCGGAGGAACACCCCCGCCCCCCTGTGCACGAATTTTGTACACCAGGCCTCTAGTCTATAATAATAAAAGCGTAATGTGCTCATTAGACCGGACAGCCTTCTGGATGACCTTCTGGACAAAACCGGGGCTGTGAGGGAAGCCTGGGTTCTGGGTGCCTGCCTGCAGCTGGAGGAAAGCCAGTGCTGGCAGCCTGGGGAAGGAAGGCCTACTCTTGCATGAATTTTGTGCATCGGGCCTCTAGTTCAGTATATAATAAACTTTGCACTTTGGATTGGTGGAGGAAAGACAGACTGGTGTGAGAACAACTGGATAACCACCTGCCTGCAGAAATATTGTGTTAGCTCTTTGTGCCTTATATTAAAATAAATTTTATGTGGATCAAAGGTATTGATATGAAAAGTGAAATATAAAATACTAGGGGAAAAAAGAAAGTAAAATACTAGAAGAAAACATGGGAAGTGACAAGTGGAAAAATATTTTCACAGCATATGAGATAAATGTCTGTGATGAAGCCCTTCTACAAATAATTTAAATAGACAAATAAGGCAATAGAAAAATAGACAAAGGTTTTGAACAACCCTTTCTCATAAAAGGAAATACAAATGACTTATGAACACATGAACCAATGTGACCTTATTTGGGGTAATAGACATACAAATTAAAACTACAACAGTATACACCTTTTCTTACCTGTTAGCTTGGCAAAGATCACCAGGTTTGCTAACATACTTTTGGCAAGAGGGGCTCCCTGTGTGTTGCTCTAGTGCAGTAGTTCTCAACCTTCCTCATGCCGCGACCCTTTAATACAGTTCCTCATGTTGTGGTGACCCCCCCAACCATAAAATTATTTTCGTTGCTACTTCATAACTGTAATTTTGCTACTGTTATGAATCATAATGTAAATATCTGATATGCAGGATGTATTTTCATTGTTACAAATTGAACATAATTAAAGCATAGTGATTATGTCCTGACTGGTTTGGCTCAGTGGATAGAGCGTCAGCCTGAGGACTGAAGGGTCCCAGGTTCAATTCCAGTCAAGGGCATGTACCTTGGTTGCGGGTACATCCCCAGTAGGGGGTGTGCAGGAGGCAGCTGATCGATGTTTCTCTCTCATCGATGTTTCTAACTCTATCCCTCTCCCTTCCTCTCTGTAAAAAATCAATAAATATTTTTAAAAAAATAAAGCATGGTGATTAATCACAAAAACAATATGTAGTTATATACAGTGGAGCCTTTTTATTTATTTATTTATTAAGTTTCATAAAGTTTTTACTTAAAAAAGAAAGTTTTACAAAATCCCATTCTTCCGACCAAGAAACCTGCCCACAGGCCATGAGAGCTTCTGCCGAGGACAGCGGCAGTCCCAGGGTTGAAGGGCACCTCGCTGCAGAACCCACCAGAAGGTTTCTTAAAGGGCCTTTCAAAGGTTGAAGCAGGAACAGAACTGCTGGGTCTGAATCTTACGTTTCTGCTATGTGGTCCATACGGTGTGCACATCACAGCTGGCATGGAACTGCCTGCGTTTAGTTCAAACACCAAACAAGCCCAGGAACATCTTCTCTGAGAAGCAATCCGAGAGCCGTGGCATCAGAGGCAGCAGTGGTGTCGCCGGTGCTGGAGGATGACCAGCAAGCGGACTGGGAAGTCCTGGGCTCACTTGGATCCTCATCTCCACCAGCGAATAGGAGAATCTGCTTCCAAATTAATTAAGGACACCTCCTCCCACGCTCTGAGGAGCCATCAGCGATACGTACTCTAGATGATGCAGCACGAGGTTGCAGGGTGCAAGCGCCCACTGCCTGGCAGCCTAGATCCTCTGCTGCAGCCTAGGTCCTCTGCTGCAGCCTAGGTCCTCTGCTGCAGCCTAGGTCCTCTGCTGCAGCCTAGGTCCACTGCTGCAGCCTAGGTCCTCTGCTGCAGCCTAGGTCCTCTGCTGCAGCCTAGATCCTCTGCTGCAGCCTAGGTCCTCTGCTGCAGCCTAAGGTCCTCTGCTGCAGCCTAGGTCCTCTGCTGCAGCCTAGGTCCTCTGCTGCAGCCTAGGTCCGCTGCTGCAGCCTAGGTCCGCTGCTGCAGCCTAGGTCCTCTGCTGCAGCCTAGATCCTCTGCTGCAGCCTAGGTCCTCTGCTGCAGCCTAGATCCTCTGCTGCAGCCTAGGTCCTCTGCTGCAGCCTAGATCCTCTGCTGCAGCCTAGGTCCTCTGCTGCAGCCTAGGTCCTCTGCTGCAGCCTAGGTCCGCTGCTGCAGCCTAGGTCCTCTGCTGCAGCCTAGATCCTCTGCTGCAGCCTAGGTCCGCTGCTGCAGCCTAGGTCCTCTGCTGCAGCCTAGGTCCTCTGCTGCAGCCTAGGTCCTCTGCTGCAGCCTAGGTCCTCTGCTGCAGCCTAGATCCTCTGCTGCAGCCTAGGTCCGCTGCTGCAGCTGTTATGGGTTCAATCAGCGAGATAGACCACCGACCCAAAATTTAAATTTTAAGAGCCTTTATTAAGCTGGCCAGCTAACTACAACCGCGTCCCTCCCGTAGGAGCATCACAGCTTGCAGTGCTGACCGAGAGTACAGCAAAGCTTTTTATCTGCAATACTACAAAGTATTTCCAAAAAAAGAAAAAACAAACTGCAAAGCGGTTTATTAGCCGTTTCTGATACTGGCAGGGTAAAAGTTCACATAAAGTTTACAAGTACAAACGGGAGGAAAGCAAGGTCACACCTGGCTGGGTTTAATCGTAACACATTGCTTTTCTAGCGAGATAATTCGCAATTTTTCTCTCCCATGGTCCCTGTCCCTCAGCCCACTCAGTAGTTCTTCTCTGCCAGGCCCCTGCCCCTAGCACATTCCCTACTGGTATTCACCACGGTGGGCCCAGGGAAATGAATCCAAATTCTAAGCAAAGCCACAAGCAGAACTTCTCTCTCTATGGAAGAGCCAGCCCTTTGTGCGCTTGCTGGCGGCGGCCTTGAAAACTACACAGCTCTATCCAATCAAAAATGCACCTGGCATGGCATTGGGTCTAGTCTCTGGCCTACAAGGCCACAGCCAAGTCTATCTTCCCCACTATTCAAGCAGGCTAAAGCGGGCTAGGAAGCAAACTTATCTTCTAGAATAAGAGGCCGTCCAAAGAACAGCAGAGAGCCCCAAACAGTAGTCCTACAGAATAGGGGTTTTCCTTCACACAGCCTAGGTCCTCTGCTGCAGCCCGTCGGCTTTGAACTTGGACACCCGCTTGGTGACCTCCGACCCTTCTGGCAGGACTTCTCTCCGCTCAGGGATCGTGGGCAGCACAGGATGGGCCGCGGCTGGGTGCGGGGCGAGGCAGGGCGACAATTCCCTCTCTATTACAGTTCCAGAAAAAGCCCGGAGCGTCCCGGGCGCGGGCAAGAGCGACTCCGGAAGCTGCTCCTGCTCCTCCTCCAAAATGCGCTCACAGCTGGCGCTCCGCAGGAGCCACGCGCTCCTCGCAGTCGGCGCTGCCCTCGCTGGTGTCGCGGCTGCCTGACTTCAGGATGGACTTCCGAGGGACGTACGCCCCGTTCACCAGGTTCACGAAGACCCTGTAGATGTCCGCAGGGGTCCTGATCGTGGGCAGCTCCGGGGCCGGGTGGCCACCACAGCTGTTCCTTCGCTTCCGTGTGGCTTCTTCCTTCTTCTCACTGAGTTCTAAGGTGGTGTTTTTCCCAGGATCGATTCGAACCCGCTTGGGTTTGACGGTGTGAGAAAAGTATATGGTTGGTACAGAGCTGGCCCCTGGCCCAAGAGCATCGTCGTCGTCACCATCCTCATCCTCATCACTTGAGGGGGCAACGAGCGCAGCGGTGCGTCCCATTCCATGTGCCGGCGTCTTCCTTCTCCTCTTCGGAAGACGCTGTGTCTTCTCCGTTTGCAGCCACAGTAAGAGGCTGACTCTCAAGTTCGCCCAGCAGCTCCTCCTGTCGCTCCAGTTCTTCCAGCCGCGCCCACAGCTCCTGGTCCGAGAGCAGATCCTTGGATTCAACATTTGCGAAATCTAACACGCGTGTCATAGGTTCGCCATCACTGCACTAAGCCAAACCAGCTAGGGCCCCACTAATTTTCAATTTCTGCTTTGTTATATGCGATAGTCCTAATTACCCCAGAGTCAGTTTCTGATCTATTAAACATCATTAATCTGACCATGTATTGTACCAGACAATATTAATTAACTACTGTAGTAGTTAATTTGTAATGGATTTTTAATCTGGTAAAGCTAGTTTCTTTTATTTTCAAATATTCTTAATTAGTTTTGATTGTTTCTTCTTTCAGATGGCTCTTAAAAGAGCTTTGTCAAATTCTACCAAAAAAAAAAAAAAAAGGAAAATAGAATTTTGTATAGAATTGTTAAACCTTAAACATTAATATTACTACAGGAACAGGTTTTTCAATTGTTTTATATCACTAAGAAAAAGTTTTTATGTTTCTTCATTCACCTCTCATATTTATTATTAAGGCATTCCTATTAATCATTTTTTAATGGTTGTATTTCTACATATTACCAACAAATAATCAGAAACTGAAATTTTAAGGCCCTGGCTCAGTAGTTCAGTTAGTTAGAGTGTTGTCGTGATACACCAAAGTTTTGGGTTTGATCCCTGGTCAAGGCGCATACAAGAATCAACCAATAAATGCATAAATAAGTGGGACAACAAATCAACGTTTCTCTCTCTCTCTCTCTCTCTCTCTCTCTCTCTCTCTCTCTCTCTCCTCTCTCCCTCCCTCCCTCCCTCTCTCCTTTCCTCTCTCTAAAAATCAGTTAACAAAAAAATAAATGTAAATTGGGGGTGACCACAAATGAACAATCCTATGGACTTTGGTGGGTAGGGAATGGAAGCTAGATTGCAAGAAGGATCAATAGTACCCAATAGAAACACAATCTTGTAAGGAGGGGGATGGTGGAGGGGCACAGGCTTACCTGGGGGCCCAAGGATGGGAAGCATCAGATCTTGAGCAGAGCATGAGGGTCAACTTCAAACTCAGGTTCTATGGGTTGAGTCTATTATTTTTGTTGCCTCATAACCCCTTTCTTTGGGGAACCCGTCCTTCCCTCACTGCCCCTTCTATTATAATCCTGCTCAGGCCATGTGAGGCTACCCCTGCACCTGGCCTCGGTGATGTCCTGATAGAGGATTCCATTCTTCTTACTGTGGACTCTGGTTCACACTTGGACATACAATACAAGCCAATCTAATTAGAGTCTTCCTTTAAGTTTTGGCCAGAAATATCAGAAAAGACACTCATTATTTTACTTCATTTTTTTAAAAATATATTTTATTGACTTTCCACAGAGAAGAAGGGAGAGGGACAGAGAGCCAGAAACATCGATGAGAGAGAAGCATCGATCAGCTGCCTCCTGCACCCCCCACCCCCCCCACTGGGGACGTGCCCGCAACCAAGGCACATGCCCTCGACTGGAATTGAACCCGGGACCCTTCAGTCCGCAGGCCGACGCTCCATCCACTGAGCCAAACCGGTCAGGCTCATTATTTTTTTTGGTGGGGGAGTGTGAAGCTGCCTGGGATCATCTTTTCCTCCATTTGGAGATCAAGCCAATTCAAAGAAAAGAAGAACAACAGCTAAAGAACCATCATTTAAGCACCCGGACCCAGCCATGCCTGAAACCCTAGATGTGTTACACACACTAAGAGGTTTTTTTTGTTTGTTTTGTTTTGAGGTAGTTTGGAGTTGGGTTTCTATCAGATAAGAGTGACTGCAACCTGAATAAGAAATAGTTTGTGGCAAAATTGAAAAAACAAAACAAAACACCAAAAAACCCCACATTCCCCCAGGGACCCAAGCAGCCCTACTGTGGGATCTGTCTCCCTAGTAAGATATGAGAAGGGGAGATGCATCTCAGCGAGGTGCAGGTTCAGAGGCGCTGGTGAGAAAGCTGGGGGGAGGGGGAGGGAGAGGAGGACGTGGGAAGCAGCTACGATCTCCATAAGAGGATGGACTGACTGCCTTGTCCACTCTCTGTCCCCAAAGCCTAGCAGAGTCAGCCCTAACGTGCAACAGGTTCCCAAGGTTCCTTCTAGGCCATGGTTGTGCAGCAATGCCCATGGCCATGTAAGTGGTCCTGAGGTGCAGTGTGGGTACAGGGTGCTGGGTGAGGGCCAGTTATCCAGGTGGAAAGTCCATGAGAGTGATGAGGAGGTCAGTGAGCAAAGTCCAGCTGTGGTGAGAATTATGCAGCAGACAAGCCCTTGACGGGTCCCAGAGATAATTCTAAAAAGAGAAGGGGGACTAACTACTGAGCAATAGGATTTAGGGACAGATGGGAAACCAAGTACCTGGGAGCTATGAGACAGAGGTGGAAGGGTGTGCAGTTTGGGGGAATCAGGGGGATTCGCTGGGCTCTGTTTGCTGGGTTTGGGACCTGGGTTATGCTAACTTCATAAAATGAGTATTTTGTGTCAGAAATGGGTTACATACACTGGAATGGGTTGTTTCTTGGGAGTCTGAAAGAATTTACTGCCCAAATGGTCTCCAGAGACTTTAAGAAAGTGATTCTTTGATAATGCCTTCAAAGAATAGGAAGATGGGTTCTCTTTCCATTTATTTATTTAATACTAGACCCGGTGCACGACATTCCTACACTCATGGGGGTGAGTCCCTCAGCCTGGCCTGAGACCTTTCACAGTCCAGGGCTCTGTTACTCTCTTTTTAAAGTCCCAAACAACACAGCCTCAAATTACATAAAACATATCTAGCAAGAAATGTTTGACTAGGTCTGGATGAGCTGGGCTGATCTGATCTGAGTCTGGCCTTTCAGCAAGCAGCTGGTTTTAGCTACTAGTAACTGCAGGCAGCTATGGTGGAGGATGGTCAGCTATTTCTAGACCTGCCTCAAACCGTCCAGACCACATGCATGGTTCTGAGTCGTGGTTAATGTGCAGCTTTTGCAGCCTGGCTGCCTGAGCTCCGACCTCAACCCATCACTTACAACCAGGCGGCTCCAGCAAGTCTGCATCTGTTCTACATCTCTATCCTGAATGAGCAGCTAGAGCAGACCAACCCTGAAGGCCTTTCACTCATGCCAGCTGGCAAATCCCCTTTTAAAGTTTCAAACAGTTTGAGCTGAATTTTATGTCACTGGCAACCAAACATATCCTAACCAATGTTGGCTATGTATTAGCTTTTATTAAAACATGGTTTATATCATTTGTCAGCGAGAGCTCAGATACTAAACAATTAAGACAGCAACTATTTCCAGATATCTAAGGCCTTCATTCTGACGTCAGAAGGCCCAGGAGGCTGGACTAGCCACAATGATTCTGCCAATCAGAAGGGCGGCACTCAGCTCCTTGGTGGGTAAAAAAGAGGGTCATTCCTCTTTCCCCTGAATGAGCCCCCGCCCCGCCCCCTAAGGTCAAAGTTACCTCACAGCCTCCAAAGCCACCGCGTCTGTCCGGATCTTGGTACACTTCCATCTCCTACACTTTACCTGCTATCAGTGATACCTGCTATCTTAGGAAGCTTTCCTTATACAGATGAGCCCAAAGGAAAGGATAAAGCCGCTGGAATCCCACCCCGAGGAATTCCCGCGAAACGGTTTGGCAGTTTCCCCGCGTTTCTGAGGCACACACGCCCTTAGTTAACGCGGATGACTCCGGGTACAAGTCAGATTTCACGTAACCAGCTCAAATCGTCCTACTGTCACGTTGCCCTATGTGGTCAGTTGGGGGCGCTCCACGCCCTCTCCTGGGATTGCCCAGCACCAGGGACTCCTCCCGCCCTGCCCGGCGCTCAGGACTTTCCCGGGTTCGTGCCCAGGCCCCTCCGCCACGAGAGGCAGTTCCGAGGGGTCTGCGGTCCGCCCCGCACCCCCCACGGCCGAGCAGCGACGGCCTGCGGGTAGGTTCCGTTGGCTACGTCGCGTTTCGGGGTGCGGACCCCGAGGTGCCGCGACGCGCACTCCTGCCCCGACCCCTGAGATCAGGTGGATTCCCGCCCCCCGCCCCCCTGCAACCCCACCCCAGACAGCAAAGCGCGATGGCCCCTGCTAAGCCCAAGGGTTCGGCGATGGTCACGGGGTCGCGGCTGGGCTGCCCGTCCTCGGGCGCCCGCACCCTCCAGCAACTTTTCTGCCCAGCGGTTTCAAGCCCCCAGGCTGGACAGGAATTCCTGGCGTTCTTGTCGATTCGGCGGCCCCAATGGGAGGAGATTCCTAATAAGTCACCGATTGCAGTGCAGGGTCAGTAAATCCCAGCCAGGCAGGGTAGTTCCCCGCCAGGGGGGTGGGGGGGCGCCCGAGTCACCCGGGCAGCTGCTCGAGCTCACCCCGACATCGCTGGGAGTTGGGACCTGGACGCAAGCATTTTTTTCCAAAGCTTTCTTGGGGGCTTTTCAAAAGAGCAGCAGGGCTGAGCCCCTCCGGGAAGCTTGAACTCTAGGTTCTGCTGGAAGGTGTGAAATTCATTCCAAGATTCCAGTTCTGTATTAGAATTATATGCAAAAAGTGCATTGTACTCCCTAATGTGTCTGTGTTCATCCTATATAATAAGGGTAATATGCAAATTGACTCTAATGAGGGAACAACCAGGAACACCTGTGGCTATGACGGGAACTGACCACCAGGGGGCAGACACTCAATGCAGGAGCTGCCCCTGGTGGTCAGTGCGCTCCCACAGAGGGAGCTCAGCTTAACCACAACCCGGCTCATCGATTCGCGCTAAGGATTCGCTAAGGATGTCTGACTGCAGGGAGCAGGCTTGGAACAGGCCTAAGTTGCCAGCCCGACATCCCCCAAGTGCTCCCGGACTGCGAGAGGGTGCAGGCCAGGCTGAGGGACCCCTTCTCCCCCCCTCTCCCCCCAGTGCAATAATTTTACGGTCAGGGGCACGTGCCCGGGTTGTGGGCTCGATCCCCAGTGAGGTTCTTGTAGGAGGCAGCCAATCCATGATTCTCTCTCATCATGGATGTTTCTCTCTCTCTCTCTCTTCCTTCCTCTCTGAAACCAATAAAAATATATATATTAAAAAAAAAATTCTAAGTTTCCAATCAAGCATCAGACATAACATGGAAGTTACTAAAACCCACAAATACACATGGAAGTTACTACCAAGGAAAAAGGGAGGAGGGAGAAGGTCTTGCGAGAATAGGGGGAGGGGTTAGCAGCACATACCTGAGTTCAAGTTGTGCACCAAACGACTGTGGGGCCCTTTTTTGGGGGAAGGGGAGCCTCCATTTCTAAAGTTGATCATGGTGCATAATGGGGTTCTAGAAGTTTCCTTCTCTGCTCTACAACCTAGGTCAGTGGTCGGCAAACTCATTAGTCAACAGAGCCAAATATCAACAGTACAACGATTGAAATTTCTTTTGAGAGCCAAATTTTTTAAACTTAAACTATATAGGTAGGTACATTGTTATTAACTTAATTAGGACACTCCTAAGCTGGCCTTTGCTAAAAATGTCCTCAGTCTGATTGAGGTACATTCGCTGAGGTCGACCCCTTTCAACTATCCCATCCACACTCGTCTTGTGTACTTGTTTCAGATAGACGAGTGTGGATGAGAGAGTTGGAAGGGGTCAACCTCAGCGAACATACCTCAAAACAATACCTCCCCCGTGCTGCGTATCCTGTGGCCCACCTGCACCATGTCTCCCGTCGTGACCGACCGACACCCCCCACTTCTTCTAACGCCACTTCTTCAAAATAGACTCGCCCAGGTCGAAAACCAACTTTTGCGCATGGGCCACGAAGTTTCAATCGCACTGTACGTGCGCGCCCGCACGTGGTATTTTGTGGAAGAGCCACACTCAAGGGGCCAAAGAGCCGCATGTGGCCAAAAGTAGTAACGGATTATACATTTATTAGGTCATCTGGAAAACCAGATGGGCTGAGCCCCCACATGGCACCAGCACCCAGGGAGGGGAATCAGAGATCTTAAAGGACTCTAGGTGGGCTTTTTCTGGGTGGAGAATTCTCTGGGTGGGTCTGGATCCTGGGAAGGTCCGGAGGGATAGGATAATGGTCTTAGCAAGTGAAATGTGGTCTAAGCAAAAGGGAATGTCGTTGGTGAAGTGGTCTAAAGATCAGTTCCTAGGGGAGGGAGTATCGATTCAATTATTTGATCAGACCTAACACAATACACCTGGGAAAGGCCAGGGCTGTCTTTGGAGGCAGCCAGGTCACACTCCTAGGCGGCCAGAGGAAACCAGAGTCAGCTGGGTTGGGCGGGC
This sequence comes from Myotis myotis, assembly GCF_014108235.1. Classification (NCBI taxonomy): domain Eukaryota; kingdom Metazoa; phylum Chordata; class Mammalia; order Chiroptera; family Vespertilionidae; genus Myotis; species Myotis myotis. The sequence goes on along the minus strand of NW_023416390.1, from coordinate 31,106,843 downwards.
CAGAAGCTGGTTGAAGGCCACAGTCGGCTGGGGTATTCTGGCTTAGGCTTACGTACCCTTTTATGTAATGATGTTTACTTTGAATTTATATTAGTTCACACAAACACTCCATCCATGCTTTTGTTCCGGCCCTCCGGTCCAGTTTAAGAACCCATTGTGGCCCTCGAGTCAAAAAGTTTGCCCACCCCTGGCCCAGAGGAAAGGGCACACATCCAGCCCCAGCCTCTGAGGAGCACCGTCAGACACCCACCTCATCCCCTTCACGCCCCCCCGCCCCCTCCTTCTGCTAGAACAGTGGTTCTCAACCTTGTGGCCTCACCCCATAACAAAGAAACAGAATTTCTGGAGGATGAGGCCCAGAAATCAGGATTTTAAAAAGATTCCCAGGTGATTCTAATGTGCAGCCAAGGTTGAGAAACACTGCTAGTGCATTCTTTTTTTAAAATATATTTTATTGATTTTTTTACAGAGAGGAAGAGAAAGGGATAGAGAGTTGGAAACATCGATGAGAGAGAAACATCGATCAGCTGCCTTGTGCACACCCCCTACTGGGGATGTGCCCACAACCAAGGTACATGCCCTTGACCGGAATCGAACCTGGGACCTTTCAGTCCGCAGGCCGACGCTCCATCCACTGAGCCAGACCGGTTAGGGCTGCTAGTGCATTCTTCCTCAGGTTGCAGCTGAGCACAAGGCTGCCCCCGGTCAGACCTAACACAACAAACCTGGGAAAGGTCAGAGCTATCTGAGTCAGTGGCCCTTCCACGTGGTCCCCTTCCACGTGGTCCCCTGGCTGTCCTTCCTGCTCTTGCCCTCACTGGATTCCGCTCCAGGAAGAGGCCCCAAAGCCTCACTCTGCTTTCTGCAGCCCTGGCAGGGCCTGGCTTCAGTGGGTGAGTGATGGACAAGCAGGGCGTGTGCAGTCACAGGGCCCGCCTTGGAAGGCTCCCCCCGCCCCCACCTTGGAAGGGGCCCGCCTTGACTTAACTCTCAGCTAGCGGTAGTGATTTTTTTTTATTATTTCAGAGAGGAAGGGAGAAGGAGAGAAACATCATCAATGATGAGAGAGAATCATTGATTGGCTGCCTCCTTCCCAGGGCATGTGCCCTTGACCGGAATCGAACCTGGGACCCTTCAGATCACAGGCCAACACTCTATCCACTGAGCCAAACCAGCTGGGTCTCAGCTGTAGTGATCTTGAAATTCTTAATTTTTTAAAACCAGGGGCGCTGCAAATTACGTTGCCAGATGACCAAGGTGGGGATCTGTGCTGAGGAGGAAGAAATAGTTGCAACAATGTTCCCTTTTCTTCTCCAAGGGCTTAGACCCAGCCCTCCCCCCCCCCCCCCCCCCCCCGCCCCGCCAGGATGACGTCCATTTAGTCTTGTGCCTCCCTCCATGTGTTATGTTAGGATCCAGCCATTTCTATCACTCACCTGGGGGAGAGCCATGAGTGACTCTTGGGGCACCAGGCCCACTCTGCAATGACTGAGCTGGGCACAGGCAGGAAGGGATATGCTGCTTGCCGACTACAGCCCCAGGACCCTTCTCCCTGGGTGGCTGCTCTCCCCACCCTGGAGGTAAGTGGCTGAGGCCACACCATGCGGTTCCCCCAACACCAGACCCCTCTCGGCCCCAACCAGCCCGTTTCAGTGCTTCTGGTCAACCTTATCAAGAAGGGCCAGGAGGGAGCTCACCAGCCCCTGCATGCCCCCACCCAACCCCACTCCCTATAACAACCTCACTATCAGCTCTGGCCTTGCCCTCCGTGGGAATGTGCTGTTAGCTCAAACCTCCTCCACTCTGCACCCCCCCGCCCCCCAACAGTCCAGGGAACATCTTTCTTGACTCCGGCCCTGTGGCCTCTCCTTTCCTCCTGGCACTCACCTCCCTCTGAGGCCCTTCAAGGGGTCCTTGTGTACCCACCAGCCAAGAACAAGGAACAAGCTGTGTCTTCAGAAATCTCTGGCAACTTGGCCCCGACAGGCCCTCTGATGGGAATGGGAACAGGAAGTTTCACGGCAGAAAAAACCCAATCCCCTTTTATTGAGAAAACAGTTAATTCCTCACTCTTTTCCCAGGTGACTTTACCCCGAGATACGAGGTGACATCCTTCTGCACCCACCCCAAGGACCCCTGACCCTGGGCAGGGTGGCCCACAAGGGACATGCCCTGCCTTCACAGGAGCAGATGCTGGTCTCTGTTCGGCCTTGGAGCAGCAGGGTTCTGGCGGGGGCTGTGCCAGGCACCGGGGTGCCCTGGGGGTGGGTCAGGGTGGCCCAGGGAGGAGTTGTCCTGCTGGAATGAGGGAAGGGAGGAACACCGCCATATCCTGAGGCCTGGCGCCTTCTTCCTCCAAATTCTTCATAAATAGAACTTCACAGTGATAGAGGTATGTTCACTTCCAGGGTCAAACCGGCTGGTTTCCACCAGGGAGTCAGACCTCAGTGGGGCCGCAGGAGGGCACGTGGCTGGGGCTGGTTGGGCAGCACCGTGACTTGGGGGGCAGAGCCCTGCGTCAGGGGTGGGGGCTGCTGCCATCCAGAGGTTCTGAGGATTGCTGAGGTAGTCAGAGGGGTAGGTTCTTCCAGGCAGGGGCCGGTCGGGGCATCACAGGACGCAGCCAGGACTGAAGCCACCTGGGAGAAGAGGGGGCTGAACAGCCAACTCCAGGCAGGTCTGGGGGGGAGGGTGTGCCCAGGGGGTTCTGAGGCAAGGAGCACGGAGTGGGTGTGGGGGGACTGTGAGCCTGCACAGGGTTGAGCTTCTCCTGAAAAGGTTGCTTGGGTCCTCAGGGAGACTGAGGCACTTCACAGGAGAAGAACCTTCTGTGAATCAAGAGGGCAGCCACGGAGCCATCCAGGGCCTCGCCTCGCCCAGGTACCTGAGCATGGGGTTCCTTCAGAGGCCACCACGGCCTCCCACCGGGTCAGAGGGAGTGAGGCAATGAACCCAGTTAGGAGGGCTGCCAGCAGCCTCGCTCCCCAGAGGACCTTCTCCAGGCTGGGCCATTCCAAGCGTTCCTGCGCCCCAGCTCCGCTTTCTGGAGAGTGTCCACACAGGGAGGCCCCCGGCTACCTGTGCCCCCCACACCCAGGAGCACACAAGGCCCAGATCCAGACTCTCCACTGCCCTGCAGGGGACCAAGGCTCCATCCGCCCTGGCATTGCAGCTCCAGCTGATGCTGGTGGTCCGGCCGGGGTCAGAGCACCTGGAGCTTGCGGGAGCAGGTGAGGTTGCCGTGCACCAGCCCCCACATGGCCAGCAGCTCAGAGGGCAGCAGCTTGTGCACAACCAGCATGGAGCGGAAAAAGCAGGGCTCCTTGTTCATGCGGCTGTTGCGGTTCCGCGAGATGCCGAACGTCTTGAAGCCCGCATGGGCCATGGGCTGCACACCCAGCACCTCCAGGCACATGCCCAGGAAGACGTCATCGATGGGGTAAAGCTCCACAGTGTCACAGGCGTGGTGCAGGCGCCGGGCCAGGCCTCCGGCCATCAGGAAGCCGCCTCCACCGGCATAGGGAGGGTAGCTGGCCTTGCTGTACAGGGCCCCAGGGATGTAGTACTTGTTGTCTTTCTTGCGGATGGGCCGAGCGTGCTGCAGGACGTCACCCACAAACAGGTCTTCCTCTGGCCGCCAGTCAGCCAGAAATTCCAGCAGGTTGGTGGGGTTGACGAAGACATCATCATCGCCCTTAAAGATGAAGCGGACATTGGGGCAGAAGATGTCAAGCCACTTGAGAAAGTGGATCTCCTTGAGGGTCAGGTTGAAGAAGCTGTCAAGAAAGTCCCACTGGAGGATGTCGCCATAGAGGCGGTCCTCATAGGCCAGCAGCTGCTGGTAGTGGGCACGCTCCTCCTGCTTGGAGGCTGTGCCCAGCAGGAAGAGGGTGCGCCTGGCACCTTGGCCCCTGCCCACCGACGCCTGCTCCAGGCCCCAGGTCTGGCGGATGGCCTCCCGGCGGTCATGTTGCGTGATGACCGACTTGACGACCACCAGCAGGTAGACGTCACCGTTGCACTTTTCCGGGTGGTTCAGCAGCATGGGGAAGTATCGGCAATGGCGATAGAGCAGAAACTGCTGGAAGTGTGGCTCCAGGCCCTGGAACCAGGACTGGTGGGTCAAGTTGATATTGGCTGAGCAGTTAGTGGTGGTCACATCCCAGGTCTGAGGTCCCCGTGAGGCCATGAGCACGGGGGAGACCAAATCCTTCGATCTCTTCCAGAAGTCATTGGGGTTCACCAGATGTCCACTTGGTTTCTGGGCCTTCTGTGGCCCTAGAGTGGGTGGCGGGGGCTCTTGCAGAAACTGGCTGGGGGTCAGACTACGCTGGAATACAGCTATGGCCACGAGCAGGGCTAGGGACAGACACACACTCTTGTAGACAATTCTCTTCCTGGAGGTGGGGGGAGGGGGGAAACAGAGAAAAAGATGAATCCCCATGACCCTCGCAGCAGCCCTGGTGTGTAACTATAGTCCCAGATGGGGCAATGGGTCGTGGGTGTGGGTCGGAGGAGGGTTCTGCTTCCTCTCCCACCCTGACTTCCCTCCTCCAAGACAAGGAGCCGCACAGCAGAGCCTAAGAAGAGCACTGTGGAGTCAGGCTGCCCTGTCACTTACAAGCTAAATGACTTCGATGGGGTTCCCTTAACCTCGCCAAACCATGATTTCTTCTTCCCTGAAATGAGGACAGCGTGGATTGGAGTTCTAGCTAAAGTGCTGGGCAGGGCAGTGTGTGTGCAGTCAGGGATTAGCGGTTCTACAGGGACTCCTCTGGTGGAGACCTTTACCCTGTTCCCTGCCCGCAGCAAGGCACCTCCATCCATCACTTCCAATTTCCTGGGCAGACTCTGTGCACCATTCCGGTGACCCATGGGGAGGAGTAGAGACGGACCTGCTCTCCGCCTGAAAGCTCTATACTATGTGGGGGGCTTGGGGGAGCAGGCTCTAACTTGGGACTGAAGAAGCCTGTCCCTCTTCCCTCCAACCCATGCACCTGACCCAACAAAAATCAGACAGCCCAGGGCATCTAGCATGACCGTCGCCCCCTAAGCCCCTAGTCTGGCCCCCACTTCCCTTAACATCACACTAGGAGAGATGCTATGCTGCCCTGGGAGGGGAGCACATTCGGACCCCCACCTTCCAAGGACCCTGCTTGCCCAGGAACCCTATCCCACCCATTGCAGAAGCAGAAATTAGAGTGTTGCTAGGAAGGCTGGACTCGGCACCCTCTTTCTTCGGCTCACACTCTGGGGGTGGCCAGGCCACCTGCTCTGGTCTCTCCTGTGGAGAGAGGGGTGACACCTTCCCATGTGGTCCCAAGGTTTCCTGTGCATGGAGTGGAAGGAGGACTGGGTCACCTCAGGTACTGGGTTGGGGGGGTGTGACCTAAGACTGACCCTGGGAGGGTGGGGGAGCAGAGTGCTTGGTTCTCCAGCCCAGGGGGCTTCAAGGAAGCCCCTCAAACCCCAGGAGGGTCACCCCAGGGGAGAGGGATGCGGCAAGGCCCCTCCACCACAGGGCGGTTTCACCTGCACCGTCCCACTGGGTTTGTAGGAAAAAGTCCTTGGGGGGGGGGGGGGGGGGAGAGGAGGGAGAGGAAGGGAGAGGCGCGCGGGCCGGAGGAAGGCGAGCCATTGGGGGTGGAGGACGAGGGTCGCCCCAGATGCAGGAGGCCCTCGCGGGTAGGGCTGAGCGCACGGGCTCGAAGTCCCCCGCCGCCGACCGGCGGGTCCAGGCGCCGCGCACCGTCGGGCATCTCCGGCCGCCGCCGCGCGAGCCCGTCTGTCCCGGGGAAACTGCTCCCAGCCCCGGGCACCAGCGCGGCATCTCCCCTGCCCGGAGCCGCCGGGCCACTCTGCCGTCCCTTCCCTCCGGCCCCCGGGAGAGGGGAAGCCCGGCGTTCCCGCCCCCCAGCCCGACGGCCCCCGGTCCCCACTCACCCCAGAGACATGGCGGCCCGGGCCGGGGCGGCGGCGGAGTGAGCGCGGGTCGCTGCGCCGGGCTCGCAGCTCGGGGACGGCAGGCGGGGACAGGGACGGGGCCGCGCCCCCACCCGGACATTTCCCTCCGGGCGGCCGGAGGAGGGGCCGAGAGGGGCGGCGGCCCAGGTGCGTTAACCCCTTCGGCGCCGCCGATCCTCCGTGCCCGCCGCGCGCCCCGCCCGCCACGCTGCGGCCGGGCGAGCATCACCCCCCGTTTCTCGGAGGCGGAACCCGAGGCTGCGGAGCGCGCAGAGTCGCCCAAGGTCACTCGGTCCGACCGTGGGCGGCTGAGTCGGGACTTCGCCCCGGGTATGCGCTTTCCCCCGCGGAGCTTCCCAGGAGTCGCCAACCCGTCTGGATGCGTCGGAACCTGGACGCCATCCATCCATCCCTAACCTCCCGCAGCCGGGGCGCCGGGGTCGGGGGCAAGTCCCTCTGGCTCCATTGGACTTTTCCTTGGCGGGAGGCAGAGGCAGACCAGGGCTCGGGACCTTCTCCGCACCCCCAGGCAGCAGCCCCTCCGAGCCTGCGCCCTCCCTCCGCGGGGAGCTCCCCTGCACCAAGGGACGGCCTGGCCTGTCCGCCCCGCGCAGCCGCCTTCTTTTTTCATCCATCAGCAAACATTTCACTCAAAACCTTTTTGTCCCCAAGCCTTTATCAATCTGTTTGTGGGTGTGCCAGGCCCGCTCCTCCTAGGGGCGGGCTGCACTGGACAGACTTGGAGGGGCCTTCTTGGCTCCGCCGGGCCTGGGACGATGGGTGACCCCATCCAGGGGACTTCCAGAATCCTCTCACAGGTAAAACGCCCTCTGCCCTGCTCTCCCAGATGCCTGTGCTAGTCCTGTTCCATGCTGAGGTCCCATCACGGAGCATATGGTAGGACCTTGAAAAATGCGGGTAGAGCTAAGCGGAAGCATTTCACAGTCCAGTAAATAGCAGCTAACATTCATCATGCAGTTAAAACATGCCAAGCACAATTCCAGGCTGCTGCTCAGCTGACTCACGCAACCCTAGCAGCGTGTACTATTGTTATTCCCACGTTAAGAAGGAGGAAATGGAGGTTCCAGGAGGGGAAGCTCAGTAGGCCGGGTTCCATAATTAATAAGCAAACCCAGGAGGCCGCCTGGCTCCGGAAGCAGGCTCTGGGACCTTGTCTTAGGGGCAGCAATGACAGGGAGCTGCTTTGAAGCTGGGACCCAGGCCCCCGAAGCCCTATGAGCCTTGGCCTTAAGGCTCAAGGGCCCTTTAGAGAGGGTGGAAAAATCCAAAGTGCAATAGAATTTTCATGGATGTTGTGAGCTCCAATCAAGGAATGCGAAGGGGCTTCCAGGAGGAATTCCACAGGAAAACCCTGGGACCAGCACCTTCCCACTCATAATCCCACTGACCACTTGTCCCAGGGGCACCAGGGACTTCACTGCCCGGTTTCTGGGTTCTCCCCATTCACCCTGGAAGTGTGACCTTGAGGTAGGGCTAGGGCCAGGCCTGGCTGGGGACAGCCCACCCTGCCTCAGCACTGACCTTTCACCCAGAAGCTGTGGGGTCTCCTCAGGTCCTGGTGAGGGGCAGACACAGCTATTCTCTGGGAAGGGGTTTTGAGCCCAGGTTTGGGGACCAGAGGGGAGAGCTCTGTACTTTTTGGCTCTCACTAGGGCAGAGATGGCAAACCTATGACACACGTGTCAGAGGTGACACGCGAACTCATTTTTTTGGTTGGTTTTTCTTTGTTAAATGGCATTTAAATATATAAAATAAATATCAAAAATATAAATCTTTGTTTTACTATGGTTGCAAATATCAAAAAACTTCTATATGTGACACGGCACCAGAGTTAAGTTAGGGTTTTTCAAAATGCTGACACGCCAAGCTCAAAAGGTTCGCCATCACTGCACTAGGGGCTGGTGGCCTGTCCCCTTGAGACTCAATTCCCTGTGAGCACCAGTTACATGAGATACGCAGATCAGCGTCTCCTATGTGGTGGCATCGCGGCAGGCTGGCTGCTATTAATATTATTATTGTTAATATTAATAACCCAACCCACAAGGCCAAAGAACCCAACAGGGCTCAGGGAGGTGGTGATGGGGGGAGTTGCCCAAGGTCAACTGGGTGTTTGTCAGTGGAATCCGGTTCATTGAGAGGAACAGTTTGTCATCATGGGTTCATTTCATCTGTGCCTAGCTGGAACTCAGACTGGGGAATGGATGGCAATTAATTACTCAGCCCCTGACAGGGTTGGGGGTGGAGGATGTGCAACAGGGCTAGGCCCAGTCAACTTTCAGTCAGTCTGACCAGCGGCTCCTTTTGGGCAGAGCCCTGGCAGATTCCTGCTGATTGTCTCAAACCACAGCTCCGGTGGTTGAGCAGGGCCAATGGGAAGGGGGAGATCAGTCTGTAGATGGAAACTGTCCCACCCCACAGCCCCACTGTGTCTGTTCTGCTCTGAGTGTTTTGTTCTCTCACTGCAGACAGAGGGGTGCATGTGATACCATGTTTCCCCAGTATATTCAGTCGCACCCTCAAAGGCCCTGTGATCAGAGAGCAAAGGAGTGTCCCTCTCTCAGTTCCTCTTTAAAACTCCCCAGAGCAGAGCCCACCCCTGACCAGAGCGTGCTGTCAGGGTGGGTGGGGGCATAAGGCACTGTGACAGGCCCAGCCTGAGACTAGAGAAGAGAGGTGCTGGGTACAAACCCAGAGTCTAGAGAGAGATGCCCACTTGTGGACCCGTCTCCAGGGTGCCTGCTTCAGCCACCTCATCCAGCTCACTGGAATCCCATGAGGCCCATCATCTTATTAACCTTCTTTACCAAGACCAGGACTCAGCTTCACCACTCACCAGCGGGCTGACCTTTCCCTGGCTGAGTCGGGACTGAAGGCAGATGGAAGCTACAGAACCAGGAGATCTGGGGGTGTGGGGGGTAGGGTGGGGATAGGGGGTGGTCTGGTCTATAGCCAAGGAGGGAGGGTGGGGATGGGAGAAGCTAGTTGGGCAGGAGGCAGAAGTTCCAGAGGGTGGTGGTGGTGGAGTAGGTGTCGCTGGGTCCTCTGATCCCCTCAGGTTGAGATTCTGCTTTTGAAAAGGAAATGCAGGGAGGCCTGATGTTGGAGAAGCCCAAGAAGCTCCTCCTCCCTCTCCTCCCCCTGCCCCCTCCCTCTCCTCCTCCTTCCTCTCTTCTCTACACCTCTTTTGCACTTTACTTTCCCTTCCCAACCCCCCTTCCCTCTCCCTCCTCCCCATCCCTGTTCTCACGTCTCTATATCAGCCACCACCCATTCTCCAGAACCAGTTGGAGCAATCCAGACCCTGCTGGTTTGATGCAATTATAATGAAGTTCACCTGGGACCAAGGACCTGCCTTGCCCTTGGGTGTGGGGAGACATCTGATGGGCCAGAGGTTGCTCTTAGTCATTCCTTAACCAGACAATGTGGGGCTGACTTGGGGGAGAGAGAACCAGAAAGCTGGGTGTGAGGAGCCCTGGCACCTTGGAGAGAGACTGCCATCCACAGAGGCTGGTGCTCAGTGGTGCTGGGCAGTGGCCTCGGTGGAGAGCTGCCCTGAGCAGCAGCCTGCACTCCAGGGCGGCCATGACCAGTGGGTGGGCTACACTTGCACCAGAGGGTCTGTCAACTGGCACCGGAGTGTCAGAAGCCACCTCTCTTTAGTGATAAGCATGTCCTTGAAGATGTGTGCCAGGCAAGAAACACTGTACAGGCCCCTCTGCCCGAGCCTGAGCAATTCAGCAGAGCAGTGCCCTGGGCCCAGGACTCTCCCTAGTTGGTCCAGGACACCCCATTCAATGATCTGATTGGAGGGTTAGCCAGCCTTGGACTATTATATCCTTGAATTCGCCCAGAGAGACGCTTTTGGGACAGAGAGTGGGGTTCCCCAGGGCTCCTGGGCAGCGGTGGGAGGTCTGTTTTGTGCTTCTTGCTAATAGGTGCTATAAGTAGGGGAGCATTGATTTCACTGTAATATACCATGTGGCTAGGAGGTGTGGGGTGCGGCCTAGCATTTCCACCCACCTCTGGTCCTTGGAGGCCACCCATATCCACTGCAGAGAACCTGACCCTTTCTGCAGGGCCCCCTGGGAGGGACTGCCCAGGCACAGTGGAGGGGAGAAGGAAGGAGTAAGGTGGTGGTGGGGGAAGCAGCACACAAAGGAGGAAAAGGGCCAAGGAGGAGCTAGCAGAGAGGTTCGGGGCTGGGGAAGAGCTGGGGGGCAGGGAGGACAGGGTTTTCAAAGCATGGGTGGTCTGGTTTGAAGTCCGGGAGGTGCCCTCCCCCAATGGCAGATTGGGTCAAAGAGAAGCCCCCATCACAAGGGGTGAGAGGCTGGGGGGTAGTTAAAAGAGTCTCCTTTCAGGATTTGCATATGAGCAACACAACTGATACACCCTATTGGCAGAGATCCCAAGTGCTCTTCTGTGGGCAAATCCTGATGGAGCCAAGACTGACCCAGCAACCAAGAAGGTGACATTGCCCTCACCAGTAGGATATTTCAAAATAAAAATTGCAGGGCTGCCTGCGGAGAGTCTGTAGGAACCTGGGAAGTTGTATTTTTCCAGTTTCCCAGATGAGTCTGATGTACAGGCAGGTTTGGGAAAGACTGGCACTGTGCCCTCCAATTCCAGCTCCCTTGGTCAGCCATGGGCAAGGGCCAGCAGAGGGACACTTCCTCCTGTGAGCCTGGGGAGAGGGACAACAGAATGGGGAGGCAGCTCTGGAGGAAATTGGAGGCAGAGAGGGGGAGAGTTGAGGAATTCACTTTTCCTAGTGAAGCAAGTGGCAGTTGAGGAAGCAGAGGGGTCTAGGTGCTTAAAGAGTGGGAAAGGGTGGGACAACGAGACGTGTCAGGGCGTTCCTGTACATCCTGGAGACCCAGGCCTGTGGCTGAGGCAGGGTGTCCTGGTGTCTCTGGGTGTGAGTGACAAAAACCCAACTCAAAGGAGCTCAAGCAAAGGAATTTATTTGCTTGTATGATGGGAAACCCCCGTCCCTTGCTCTCTCTTGTCCTCTCCCCACAACCCGCCTCCCTGTACAGTTCACCTACCTCTTTGTTTAAAACAATTTTTTTTTCAATCCTCACAAGAGGATATTTCTTTTCATTGATCTTAGAGAGAGAAAGGGAGAGAGAGAGAAGCATTGATGTGAGAGAGAAACATCAATTGGTTGCCCTGACCGGGGATCAAACCTGAAACCAGGGTATGTGCCTTGACTGGGAATTGAACCCGCCACCTTTTGGTGCAGGGGACAATGCTCTAACCACTGAGCAACACCAGCCAGTGCAGTTCACCCACCTCCTGCCTCTCTCTTGAACCCACAGGCTTCTTCCATGAGGACTAGGAGAAAGGCAGGCTTGCAGATGGCCTCGGGTGTTTATCACTCTATCTTGAGGACCCCAGAAGAAAGGGGTTTTCCCCCTTCCCAACCTCCATATATAAAATTCCAGGGAAGGACTCTTATTGGTCTTGCTTTAGTCTCATGCCCAGACCTGGACCAATGATCATGTCTAGGGGAGTTGGGGTAGTGTGATTGGCCAGGCCTGAGTCATGTGTCTCCTACTGTGGTTGTGTTATCGGTGAAAGTGTAATTCTTGCCATGCTGTGAGGAAAAGAATTTCCTGAGACTTGCATGGGAGGAAGAGTAATATTTATTCAGTGGAAATAAACTCCTGGGTTTCCAATGTTCCATTTCCCTCCCTCCCGCCATGGAAAAACTCCAAACGTGTCTTCAGCAGGGCCAGAATAAAAGCCGCTGCCCATCGTCTCTGCTCCATATGAAAGTCCAGTCTAGTCCAGCGCCTGCATGTGGAGTCCGCATGGCCATGGGTCATGCGGCTGCTAAGGCCACATGGCTGTGGAGTGAGAACACGTGAATCCACGAATGGGCCAGTTAGGGTCACAGAGCAAGAGAGGGCAAGAGAGAGGAAACTGAAGAGTTAAAAAAATTATTATTATTTTATTGATTTCAGAGAGGAAGGGAGAGAGAAAGAGAGAAACATCAATGATGAGAGAGAACCATTGATCAGCTGCCTCCTGCATACTCCATGCTGGAGATCAAGCCTGCAACCCGGGCATATGCCATGACCGGGAATTGAACCATGACCTTCTGGTTCATAGGTTGATGCTCAACCACTAAGCCACGTAGCTGGGCTCTTTGGGGGTTTAACCAGGAGCTTCTTCAAACTAACCAATGAACTTTCCACGATTTCACTCTTCTGATGGGGTGCACCTTCTAGCCAATCCATTATTCTCCAAGCTAGACTGACAGGCAAGCACCTCCCTTGTGCCACCCGAATTCTACTGCGCACTTGCCTATCTCTGCCTTCTCCCCCCAATAATGCAGTACCTGCAGGGGGGGTGGGGGTGGGGGGGAGAGGGAGGGTGCTAGTCCCATTAGAGGAACGATGCTGTGTGAAGCTATCTTGGTGAAGCTTCCCAGGTGACCATGCTTACAATGTCTGACTTTGCTTTCTTGCCTTTATTAAGTAGCTAATTACAACGATAACAGTTGGGGCAAGGTCCTGGGAGGAGCAGCCCCACATGATCTGCCTGGAAGGGGGCAGATCCCTCAGAGGAAGCAGGGGAGCCTGCTTGATTTTAAATCAATTTTTTAAAAATTTGGAAATAAAGAGAGCAAGGGAAGAGATGCCAGCCAGTCTCCTGCTCAGCCAAGCCTCTTGGACTCTTAAATCACCCTCCCACACAGACCCTCTGAGACAGAGCCCTGGAAGGAAGAAGAAAGGAGTGGTGGCTGTGTGGGAAACGTCTCCACACGTTTTCCTGACGAGGATCCCCAGGCTGAGAGGAGCCCCAGGCTAGCTAGTGGAGGGGGGACTATCTGGCCCCCTTTCTGTGCCTAAGTTCCCACTGGCTGATCTGGGGCAGCCAATTCCACCCAGGACTTTGAGGTGTGGGAGCCAGTCGGGCAGGGCTGGAGCTGCACATCAGAAAAGAGAAGCCAGGGTTCCAAAGGCCAGGGAACCACGTCTGTGGGCTTGGAGGAAGCTGGGTGGAGAAGCTAGGCAGGAGTGGAAGGAGCGCTCCCCAAGCGCTGCCCTGGACTCACACAGACACACTCTCTCACAGACACAGAGAGAGAATAGACAAACACACACACAGAGCCACACAGGTGTGCAAGTGACACAGACATAGGCCACATAGGCCCAGGCACTTAAATCCATACCCAGGGACAGACATACACACAGACAAGCTCACATTCAGAGACACATACAACACTCAGACACACGTAGGTCAGACACATCCAGACACGTCTACACAGAAGCACGCATATTCAAGGGAGATACACACATACACTCACAGTCATACACACATGCACACAAGAGACATGCACACCCAGTGAGAAGCGCGCACGCGCGCGCGCACACACACACACACACACACACACACACACACACACATTTCCAGAGACATGCACACGCGCACCTAGACACATCCAGAAACACAGATACTCATTACACACACAGACACATCCAGAGAGACAAACACCTTCACACACACACACACACACACACACACACACGCACCCCTATGGCCTTTCCCGGGGAAAGGGGCTCCTCTCAACCACCAGCTCATCTGCTACTGGTAAAACCCTGCGTGGTGGGCCCTTGGGAACTTGGGAATGGGCTCGGGACCAGGCAGACCCCTATTGCATCCATGAGTGGCCTCTTTGATCTGTTCCTGGTCCTCAAGCCTATGTCCACCGCTGCTTCCAGGAGCTTCGGGCACTTCCCCACACCCACATCTACCCCCACCCCTACGCTAGCCACCTTGGCTTTCTCCTCCCATTCATCAAGATCCCAGCTTCCTTCTGCTCAAATGCACTCCCCACTTCTAAGTTGAATGAACTCCTGCTCATCTTTCAAAACCCACCTCAAATGTCCCCACCTCTGGAGTAGGTGCTCCCTCCCCTGGCTGGCATCATGTCTGTCCCTCCTCTACTGGTCCCACCACACTGCGCACAACCCGGGGGCAAGGACAGGCCTTTCTTCGTTCCTGGCATCACAGGGGAGGGGAGGCGCCGGTGCCTGTCTTTAAATAGCCCAGGGAATGAATTACCAGCATTGGCTGCCTGGAGGAGACCCGGCAGGGAGGAGGGCAGTCTGAACTTGGCCACATTCAGAAGATGACTGGGTGTGCCCACCTCAGGGAGCCTTGGGCAGCCTAGACAGATTTGCAAAGCCCCGGCCCCACCCCCAGAACACGCGTTCAAACTCACACTGACACGCATTCACATGAGGGTGGGCATTGTGCCCCCTCGTCCTGGACAGCTGGGCTGCCCCCTCTCCCCAGGCCACCAGTGACTCACATCTCCGCCCTCCAGGCGGCTGGCTTGGGCACACACAGCCTCCTTTCAGCCCCTGGGCCTCAAACACTAGCTTAGTCTTCCTTCCCCATGCCTCCCCCTCCCCGGTGAGCCAGCAGGGCCTCCCAGCCTGGCAGCTTGGCCCACGGGGAGGCCATGCAGAGGCCTCCTTCCTCTGCGGCGCACAGGGCTCCTGTCTCTCGTCACCTGGCTCTTGTCCAAGCCAGCCCTGAATGGCTGCCTTTTCATGGCCCAGAGGCTGGCCAGGTGCATTCTGGGCAGCCCCACTCCCACCAGTGCCGAGGGACAGCTGTCGCCATGGTGCTGCTACCACCGAGGGGACAGAGCCGCAGGGGCCAGTGAGACTCAGAGTCCCAAGTCCCTCCCAGGCTCTAGTCTAGGGCCTCCTCAGTCCGATAGAGACTCTTCTCACATACCTTTCTGTCTGCTTCCCCAGAGGCTCTCGGTAGCCTGGCTAGGTGAGGATTTTTATTATTCCCATTTTCTGGAGGAGACAACTGAGGCCCAGGGAAAGGTCAGCCCGCTGGTGAGTGGTGAAGCTGAGTCCTGGTCTTGGTAAAGAAGGTTAATAAGATGATGGGCCTCATGGGATTCCAGTGAGCTTGATGAGGTGGCTGAAGCAGGCACCCTGGAGACGGGTCCACAAGTGGGCACCTCTCTCTAGACTCTGGGTTTGTACCCAGCACCTCTCTTCTCTAGTCTCAGGCTGGGCCTGTCACAGTGCCTTATGCCCCCACCCACCCTGACAGCACGCTCCGGTCAGGGGTGGGCTCTGCTCTGGGGAGTTTTAAAGAGGTACTGAGAGAGGGACACTCCTTTGCTCTCTGATCACAGGGCCTTTGAGGGTGCGACTGAATATACTGGGGAAACATGGTATCACATGCACCCCTCTGTCTGCAGTGAGAGAACAAAACACTCAGAGCAGAACAGAAACTGAAAGAGCCGGAGCCTGGCTTAGAGGCCCTGCGGTTGGCCAAATAGGGCCCGTCTCAAAAACCTTTGCACGGCCTCACCCCTAGGACCTGTGGCTGTGTGAGGTTGTGGCCAAAAGGGGTGCAGATGTAATTAAGGTTACAGACCTTACACTAGGGTGGTGAGCCTGATTGTCCAGGGCCCCAATCTGATCACAAGAGCCCTTGAAAGCAGAGAATCCTCTGTGGCTGGAAGCAGCCGAGATGCAGCAAAAGGGAAAGTTGGAGACATTCCAGGCCTGGGGGGGATTTGATGAGCCTTTACTGGCTCTAAAGTATAGGGACCCACTCATGGCCCAGAGACCAGACGGAGGCCTCTGGGAGGTAAGGGCCACCTCCAGCTGACGGCCAGCGAGGACATGGGCCTCAGTCCTGCAATCACAGGGAACTGGATTCTGCCCACAGTCCGAGTGAGCGTAGAAGCAGTCTCCCGGGGCCACCCCATAAGAACACAGCTGGCCAACATCTGAGCTGAACCTTGTAAAATTCTCAGTAGAGAAACTGGCTGAGCCAACTCGGATGTCTGACCTACAGAAGTCTGAGAGAATGAATCTGAGTTGTTTCTAGCTGCTAAGTTTGTGGTAACTGGTCCCAGCAGCACTAGAAAGACAACATAGGCCCTGAGAACTGGTGCCACCCTGCTTCTCTTGATTTGGTTACAGGCACCAATAATTTGTTGTTGTTGGTTTTTGTCATCCATGACCAAAGACCCCCCACTGATGCATTGTTTTTATGACACCTTCATTGTTTCCCAAACAGCCTGCTCTCCTAGGTGGTAGAAGATGAGACACCCAGAAATTGGGGTAGCCACCACCCAACAGGCTGGGGGACAGCAATTGGTGACAGAGGGACAGGCCCTCTTGAACCCGAGCCTTCGAAAGTTTGAAGCAGTTCTTCCAGAAGGCTCAGGGGCACTTCCTCACCAAACTGGATCCCTCCCGTCCCCCAAGTAGGGCTGAGGTCCCTGGGGAGAGAGCCATTGCCTGGGGGTCAGGGAGAAGCAACGGGTCCTGTGGTGGCTTGGTCAAATCTTGTGAAGGTTGGCAGGGTCAAAGGACATGGGGGTTCCAGTCCCAGATGTAGGGGTGATGTGTCTGTTCCCTGTGTGGTTAGTGGTGATGGTTTCACAGGGTCTACATATACCAAGCTTTACCAGCGTGGACACTGAGACACATACAGTGCACTGTATGTCAGTGGTGCCTCACTCAAGCTGTTAAAAAGAGAACAAAAGGATGGCTGTGACACAGGCTCCCTGAGGGACTTTGTGGTTTGTGGGGAAGGCACAGCCAGGAGGCACTCCAGAGTGTGGGGAGCTCAGGAGGGAGCCCTGAATTGAGACCCAAAGCCCTGGGGCTCCAGATGTGGTGGGGCCGCTCATAGAAATGCAGATTCCAACGCTGGCCAGTTGTTCAGTGGTTAGAGCATCTTCCTGCAGACCGAAGGGTCTCGGGCTCAATTCCCAGCCAAGGGCATGTACCTCGGTTGCAGGTTTGGTCTGTGGCCTTGGTTGGGTGTGTGCGCGAGGCAACCCATCAATATATCTCTCTCACATCAATGTTTCTCTCTCTCTCTCTCCACTTCTTCCTCCCTTCTACTCTCTCGCTAAAGATCAATGGAAAATATATCCTTAGATGAGGATTTTTAAAAAAAGAAATGCAGGTTCCAGGCCCCTGCCCTGCCCAGTTGGCTCCTGCACATTTAGGTTTGAGCATGTGTCCCCTGGACAGGACCCTGTGGAGAGCACCCGGGCCTCCTGCCCTCTCGGAGTTCTTTTTTTTTTTTTAAATTAAATCTTTATTGTTCAGATTATTACATTTGTTCCTCTTTTTCCCCCATAACTCCCCTCCTCCCAGTTCCCGCCCCAACCTCTGCCCTCACTCCCCACCCACTGTCCTCATCCATAGGTGCACGAGTTTTGTACAGTCTCTTCCCGCACCCCCCACACTCCTTCTCCCTCCCCCAAGAATAGTCCATTCCCTTTCTATGCCCCTGATTCTATTATAATCACCAGTTCATTCTGTTCATCAGATTATTTTTCACTTGATTCTTAGATTCACTTGTTGATAGATGCATATTTGTTGTTCATAATTTGTAGCTTTACCTTTCTCTTCTTCCTCTTTTTAAAGGATACCTTTCAGCATTTCATATAATACTGGTTTGGTGGTGATGAACTCCTTTAGCTTTTCCTTATCTGTGAAGCTCTTTATCTGACCTTCAATTCTGAATGATAGCTTTGCTGGATAAAGTAATCTTGATTGTAGGTTCTTGGTATTCATCACTTTGAATATTTCTTTCTTTTTTTTTTTTTTTAAATATATTTTATTGGTTTTTCACAGAGAGGAAGGGAGAGAGATAGAGAGAGTTAGAAACATCGATGAGAAAGAAACATCGATCAGCTGCCTCCTGCACATCCCCCACCGGGGATGTGCCCGCAACCCAGGTACATGCCCTTGACCGGAATCGAACCTGGGACCTCCCAGTCTGCAGGCTGACGCTCTATCCACTGAGCCAAACCGGTTTCGGCCACTTTGAATATTTCTTGCCACTCCCTTCTGGCCTGCAAAGTTTCTGTTGAGAAATCAGCTGACAGTCGTATGGGTATTCCCTTGTAGGTAACTGAGTTTCTTTCTCTTGCTGCTTTTAAGATTCTCTCTTTGTCTTTTGCTCTTGGCATTTTAATTATGATGTGTCTTGGTGTGGTCCTCTTTGGATTCCTTTTGTTTGGGGTTCTCTGTGCTTCTTGGACCTTTAAGTCTATTTCTTTCACCAGGTGGGGGAAGTTTTCTGTCATTATTTCTTCAAATAGGTTTTCAATATCTTGCTCTCTCTCTTCTTCTGGCACCCCTATAATTCTGATGTTGGTACGCTTGAAGCTGTCCCAGAGGCTCCTTACACTATCTTCGTATTTTCGGATTCTTTTTTCATTTTGGTTTTCCGGTTGGGTGTTTTTTGCTTCTTCGCATTTCAAATCTTTGACTTGATTCTTGCGATCCTCTGGTCTGCTGTTGGGAGTCTGTATAATATTCTTTATTTCAGTCAGTGTATGCTTAATTTCTAGTTGGTTCTTTATCACAACATCAAGGGTCTCATTAGATTTCTTGAGGATCTCACTATATTTATCGGCAATTTTTAGAAAATTATTGAAAGACCTTAAAAGTGTGATTTTGAGCTCTATATCTTCCATTTCTGACCTTTACGTCCTGTTTCTTTGTCTCCGCATTTTTTTATGTTTTCGTGGTGCACCTCCTAGTGGTCTTTGTGCGCAGTCTTGTTGTAGTTAAGCCTTGATTGTTGTAGGTAATACTAGAGGGGATTTGAGTTCCAGACCAAGTGGCTGTGAGAATCAGTTGTGTCTGCAGTGAGAGAACTTCTGTCCTCTGGGGAGGTGCTAATCTAGCCTTTGCCTGAGGCTATCCCACAAATGTCTCTGTGCAGGGCTTGGGCAGGGCGGGTCCCAGGGGATCAACAGGGTGGGCTGAGCGAGCAGTTATGGCTGCTCTCAGTCCCGTCCTGGGGGCTCTGCCTCTCAGAGTCCCAGCAACTGCTGCAAACCTCGGAGAGAAAGCTGCCTTCGAGTTCCGACTGAAGCCAGACAGTCCCGCTTCTCCGGTTTGAGTCTGGGTCCCTAGAGACTCGCCCAGATCTGGAGCTCAGCACCTGAGACTCCCTCCCGATTGAAAACGACAACCGCGCCCTCCGCCGCCAGCCACCTCCGCACCTTAGTATTTGACTTCAGCACTGCGCCTCCTCTGAGTCTCGGTATGCTATTCTCTTTCCTCCTAGTTGTAGAACTTGCACTCAGCCAGCCTTCCTGTGGTTCTGGATGATGTCCGTTCCGTCTTTTAGTTATATTTTTGAAGTGGTTGTTCGAGGCAGCAAACTCCAGTGCTAACCTATGCCGCCATCTTGGTTCTCTCGGAGTTCTGAATCACAGCTTGGTCTTAGCTTGAGGCTGGCTTTAGGGGTGGGCAAACTTTTTGACTCGAGGGCCACAATGGGTTCTTAAACTGGACTCAGAAGAAGGAGCTGCGGCCGTGTTTCCCGACGTTGCCATGTTAACACTGCTGCTGGTGAAGGAGTGGAGGGGAGAGCAAGAGAACCCTCCGCTCTTTTGGCTCCGCGGGCCGATAGAACAGCCGAATGGGCTGGATCTGGCCCGTGGGCTGTAGTTTGCCCACAGCTGCTAGACCCAGGATGCCATCTCTCTTCTGAGAGTTCATGGAGCCAGAGGTACCAGGACAGAGAGGGGCCTGAGCCAGGAGGCCTCTCCCTGCTCTCTACTGGATTTTCTGGTCACTGGAACATTGGCAGCAGCCCCCATAGATGAGAGAGGAGGGGCTGGACAGAAGTGGGTCAGTGTGGGGATGAGATGAGGGGCAGGAAGGGACAGGGGGGCATTTTAGAGCCAGGGGACCCAGGATTCTAGAGAGTAGGACCCAGGATCTCTCTCTCCTGAACATGGGAGGTCACTGCCAGTGTGGGGAGCCTCTGGTTAAAGATGCTGAAGAATCAACAAAGGAGAGAAAACACCCAGTCCTGGCTTTGATGCTGTAACAGCAGAAGACGACCAGGGTGTGTGTGAGGCCCAGCCCCTGCCCCTGCCAGAAGACAGCTTGGGAAGAAGGGAGGGCACCAGGGACTCACCCAGGGACCAAAGGGTCAAAGTAGGGAGGAGGGGAGGGGGACTCCTGGCTCATGCTCCTCTCTCCTTCCCAGTGCCTATGGCTCCATAAACTCTCCAGGGTGCAGAGGGGACAGGCCAGAGTGGTCCTAGATGGGGCACAAAGGCAGCCAGGGCATTTCAAGCCTGCTGTCCCCGCCCAGGCCACAGTCCTGGGGCCTCACTTTCTGGCACCAAGCTTTCTTGCATTTCAGCCCTGGGCCAGACCGCGTTTCTGAGAAGCTGTATTTAATGGCAATATGACCTGGAACTTTTTGGTTCAGTTTGCCTGGCCTGCTGCTGCTCCTGCCTTATGGTGACCTTAGAATCCTCCCATGGACCTTGACCCTCACGACTGAGGCTGTGGAGCGGGTCTGGTCCCCCAGGAGACCATGACCGTGGCACTCTGGCATCACCGTCAGTCCTGTCAGAGACTCTGTGTGGCCACCATCCCTGCCTCTCTTCCTGCCGACTGGGATGTGGCTACTGGCAGTCAGCATTTTAGTTTCGCCATCTGGGAATGGTGATAGTGTCCCCACTTCACGCCCTGGCACCTTTTAAAGAAAGTGCAGTTGGTTACAATATTATATTCGTTTCAGGTGACTCTACTCCCCTTTGTCCCCACTCTTCTTGCCTTTGGCTCAGGCACTATATCCAGGTTCTATCAGCCCGGCCTTCTGCAAATAAGCCAGGGTTTCCAGCAAACCCAGGTCGTCATCACTCTGGACTCGTAGGTCACTAGCAAGAGCTGTGACGGCAGCCAGGAGCAGCGCCACTCCCTTCAGCCCGTGGGGCCGGTGTGTTTCCGGGCCACACAGAGAGAGAAGTGTGAGCAGCAGCGTGCCAAGTGGGAAGGTGTCCAGGAAGATTCCATTAACCATCTGGTCCTCCATTATCATGCAGCCCAGGGAGAAAGGCTGCAAGTTAGTTCCTGTTAGGTGACAACCCAGAAGTGAAATGATGCTGGCACTTTAGGCCAACGCCAGAGATCTGCGGACATGTACAAACAGATGTGGGCAGAGGCTGCCAGAGTAGCTGACGGTCCACTACCCATTCCTCCCTTTGGGCCCACACCATCCCCAGCACAGTCCCTGGCTGCCTCAGACTGCACCTCCTTACACACTCCTGCACACAGCAGATATAAGTGACCTCCAGGACACAAACAATGGTAAATGTAATAAGATAATTGAGTACTTATTACCTTTGTTTTTAATAGAATTAATTTCATTGTAAGTTTATGTAATTTGAGTTTTGGTAATGGCTGTTTAACACCAGAAAGTGTAGTGCCAGCCACAGCTGGTTCAGCACACCTGCTATGCCCAGGTCCCAGGGAAGGGCCTGGTAGCCCCCAGCTGCCAGGGCTTCTCCAGACCACTGCTCCCTGGCCTTTGCTCCAGCCTCCCTTCTTAGAGCTCATGCCATCAACATGTCCCCTCTTTCTTCTCTAGGACCCCCCACCCCCAGTGCCTTCAGCATCCAACTGGCCACCTCAGCTTTTCCTGTGAGTAACTAATTTCTCTCTTCCACTGTCCCCTAAGGTCTTTCACCCAGGACTCTACTTAACAAATATTAATATAGCAAAATCACAACACTCCACACCCCAGCTCAGGGCAGCCCCACGGGATGTTAGTTGGACTAAATGAAGATAGGGAGGTTATGCCACAGTGGAAAAACAACCTGAAAGATTTGGTTCTGAGAAGTGAGTATGTTCTGAACACCTTCCATGTGGTAGGTTGTTTTGGTCATGCTCCAGTCTTGTCAGTTTCCCTGTATCCTGTCCATCTGTATAGACCTTGGCCTTGGTCATGTGACCTGCTTTGGCCAGTGGGAGAGCAGTAACATGATGTGAGTGGAGACCTGAATAGCACTTGGGCTTGACCTCTCTTATGCAGTGGGGCTCTGAGACCACCCTGGGCACGAGCCCACGCTAGCTTGCTGGAGGATGAGACCGCCATGGGCACGAGCCCACGCTAGCTTGCTGGAGGATGAGACCGCCATGGGCACGAGCCCACGCTAGCTTGCTGGAGGATGAGAGGCCTCATGGAGAAGAACCCAGGACCCACCAACAGCCACCGCCAGCCACAAGTGAGGCCCTTGCCTGTCCTCTGACCACAGAGGCACGTCTGGGTTCGGCCAAGCCCAACTGCCGATCTGAGCCCAGGCTCCACTGCTGACCCACACAATTATAAAGCTGGTCAATTGTTTTTAGCCACTAAGTTTTGGGGGCAGTTTATGTGCAAAAGTGAATGGAATCACTCCTAGCACAACTTAGCACTGACGGTGTCTGAAGAGGTGAAGATAGGTAGCCCTCCCCCCGACCCCCCACCTATCGGCACACTGGAGGGAGCAGGAAGAGCCCCCAGAGCCAGGCAGGGCAGGAGGCATGGGGAGCATTCACCTTGCACACAAAATGAACTGGGGTGCCTGCAAACTCAGCAGTCAAGTTAAATATTTTAATGCACTATTAAAAAAAAAAAATCAAATCAGTAAACTCTGGCCGTGGGCTGGCTGCCTATTTTTATAATAAAAGTTTTATTGGAACTGGGGCTTGGATTAGGGTTTGGCAAAACGAGGTAGGGTCATACAGGTGCAGGGTCACATCTTGTTTTTATTTAAAAGTTTAATATTTTGTCATGGATTTTTTTTTTTATTGCTTAAAGTATTACAAAGGGTATTACATATGTGTCCTTTTTCCCCCCCGCCCTTGACAGTCCCCTAGCCTCCCCTACCCGCCAGTGTCTTGTGTCCATTGGTTATGCTTGTATGCATGCATACAAGTCCTTCGGTTGATCTCTTACCCCCCTCCCTCCTGCCCCCCCAACCCTCCCCGGCCTTCCCGCTGCAGTTTGACAATCTGTTTGAGGCAGCTCTGCCTCTATATCTATTATTGTTCAAAAGTTTATAATGGTCTCTATTATCCATGAATGAGTGAGATCATGTGGTATTTTTCCTTCATTGACTGGCTTATTTCACTTAGCATAATGCTTGTCATGGATTTTTTTGTATCATTCTTATTTATTTGTGCATTTGTTTTTTATTTTTATTTATTTTTTTAAAAATATATTTTATTATTTTCTTAGAGAGAGGAAGGGAGAGAGAGAGAGAGTTAGAAACATCGATGAGAGAGAAATATCGATCAGCTGCCTCCTGCACACCTCCTACTGGGGATGTGCCCGCAACCAAGGTACATGCCCTTGACCGGAATCGAACCTGGGACCTTTCAGTCTGCAGGCCGACGCTCTATCCACTGAGCCAAACCGGTTACGGCTGTGCATTTGTTTTTTATTTAGCTATTTTGATTTGGGCTAAATCCTTCCCAATTTGCTGAGTGACCCCTGGTATCTGACTGGATCTCAAATCTCTACCTGTTATAGTCTCACCCAGGATTATAACAGAAGCTATTTCTGTCTGCTCTGAATGAAGCAAATGAGATCAATCCCTGCTCAGGAGACATTAGGGGCCAGTAGCCGGCCTTCCTGAATGCTGAGGAGTACGTTGCTGATATTTTACAGTCTCCTCTGGCTGTCAGCCTTGGTGGGAGGTGTGTGTCTGTATGAGGACTCTCCGGGTGTGGCTCAGCGGCTGGTCACTATTTACTTTCCCAGAAGAACCAGCCAGCCACACCTATGAGCTTAGTGTAGTTTGACCTGAGTAGGATACTCCCCTCATCTCTAAAAGACAATCTCTTATTTTCTCGAAATGGCCAGACATTTACAAATCAGACTTTAGCTCATCCGAAGGGAGGGAGTAACAGCCTTCACCCCGGGGGGACACTGGGCGGAAAGGATGACTCCCACTCCCTTGGGGCTGCTGGAGTCAGCAGCTCCCACTGGAAGGCGGGGAAAGGCCGTGCCAGTCGGTGGCACCCCAGGAATCTGAGCGGGTGGATTCACTGGGGAGAGCGGGAAAGATGTTTTCCATTGCGTGCAACGGTTCACCACAAAGTGATTCCACTTCCAGGACTCAGTCTGGGCTTTTCCGGTCTGCTCATATCAACAACACCTGAGATAAGCATTTGTGTTTTCTCTTTCTGTCTCCTCAGGTCAAGTCCAAAGTCCAGAGAACGCCCGGAGGGTGGCATTCCTGAGAAGGCAGGAGTGTTCTCCACGGCTTCTTCCCCAGGAAGAGGGGCTCACACATTTCCAGAGACTCGAGATGTGGCTGTGGGGCCAGCCACACTACCCCGAAGTTCTATCATGCCCAGCCTGTGCCACTGCCAAGAACTCACGAGATTAACCCAGGGTCCCGACTGCTGACAAGTTTGTAGTCACCTCATGGGTCACCTGGCCTCTTGTCTGCTCCCCCGAGGAGTCAGACGGTCACTGAAAAATGCAATGCTTATCCTTTACTTACGTCCAGTGAGACAACAATGTCCCCACTAAAGGGCCTGGCCAGGGCAGATGGAGAGCCTGGGGGGAACACGTGATTGTATTCACACACACACACACCATCTAACTACTGACAAATTTATTTCAATATTTCTATTTTAGGAGAGGTCAGACCCTGCTCTTAGCTTGGGTACCATTTCCCATACCCGGCCTTGCTGGCTCTGCAGGGGAATTTCCTTCCTTTGTCCTAATATGTGAGCTCTGATGTCACAGGGCCTTCCCGGTGGGAAGCTGTCACATTGCTAGTGGAACCGTTTGTGGTTCTGGTCTTAGAGGTAAGGAGACAGGCCAACTGGCCAACCCTTGGAGCCTTCAAACGGCGTGTGCAGAAGCACAGGGCTTCTCTGGATCAGCCACCTTCCGAGTCCCAGATGGGAACAAACCTATTCTTACCAGGTTTTAGAAGAGGAGGAGAATATCAAGTCTGCTGGTCAGGCATATGGCTTGGGAATGAATTTCTCTGAGTCTAAATTGCTGCTGTTTCCTTGTAGTTGGTCCGGGTGAGGACAGCCAGTTTCTGCCAAGGCCACGGCCTGGCTCCAGCTGGGTCCCAGGCGCCTCCACACAAGCTCCGAGGTGGACCTGCTCACTGATCTGACTCGTGCTGTCTACCCAGTGATGTGCCTGCGAAGCCCTCTCCTCTGTGTGAGCAGGACGACCAGGGAAGGACGACAGGACCTCCCCAGCCCTCCTCGTCTGGCTGAGCCAGGAGCAGAAAAGGAGCCTGGGTCACGGGGCTGTGGGAGGCCTGCTTTTGGGCTGGCTGGAGAGCCGTCCTCCCCTCAGTTCCCCAAGCTACAGCGGCTCATAGACAACTGTCTCTTCACATCTGTCATCTGCGGATGCTGGCGGGCGGAGCCGGGAAGCTGGCTGGTCCTGCAGAGGCTCGGTGAGCTGGGAAGAAACCAGCCTCACTTCCTGAGAGACTGGCTGCCTGGAGGAGAACGCCAGAGCGAGCTGCCAGCACCAGTCCGTACAGAGCCCCTCTGTCCCAGACAAGTCCCTCTTTCAACTGACTCTGCGCAAACAAAATAGAGGCCTTCCTCCCGCTCACCTGCTCTGCGGCCGGGGCATGACTTGCTTGGCCACACTCTTTCCTCCCAGGAAGCAGGCTGCAGGCTGCTCGGTGTGGGGGCTCAGTGAGTTTTGCTGGTAAACACTCATGTGTTTGCTGAGGTCACAGGTCATAAATCTCACTGCTCACTGAGCTCTCCACACCGGCCAGCCCATCAGCTACATGTTGTTCTCACGTAACATCCGTAACCTCCGCAGGGCTCCTGGCTGGTGCAGCCTGGCTGGGCAGGTTAGAGGCCTGCCTGCCTCTCCTGGCTGGGCTGCCCAGCATTGGCTGGTGCTTCCTCTGTGAGGAAGCAGCCTGACCTGCCCCTCGGGTGGGGAGAGGGGCTGGGGCTCTGCGGTGTGTTCCCAGCAGACAGGCTTCCCAGTCGTGGCCCCTGAACCACAGAACCAGTTGGCCAGAGGGCCCAGGGCCACGTCAGGAAGGCTGTGGGGCGGGGAGGGCTGGAGCAGAGCAGTCACAGGAATGAGCGTGTCCTGAGGGTGCCTGGCTTTGAGCTGCCTGATATTCTTTTGTTCTGCTCCTCTTCTGTTTTCCCTTATTTTCAGTAAAGCTCTTTAGAAAGGTCCAGGCTCAGTTGGGGAGCTGGGGTGTGTATGTATGTGTGTGTGTGTGTGTGTGTGTGTGTGTGTGTGTGTGTGCAGTCACTGGCCAAGGCTGGGAGGGAGCAGAGAGAGGGAAACGTGGTCTTTACAGTGAGCACAGGGCAGGAGGGGGGATCCCAGGGACAGTCCCTCAGTCCCTCCCCAGGCCTGTCTTCCAGGAGGCTGGCTGCCTCCCACCAGAGGCAGGTCCGGGTTTCAGGCTGAGCACAGGAAGCCCCCAGCGGGGATCTGATCTCTGAGAGGCGTGGCCTGGAGGGTCTCACTCCATTAGCTTGTGCATGAGCCCCTCAGGCCAAAGGCAGTTTCTTAAATGGAGAGACCAATGCAAAACAGGTCCTGCGGGCAGGGCCCTTCTCCATGGGAAAGGAGACCCTCACAGGGAGGACTTACTCTGCAGGCCCCTCGTGGAGGACGACGCAGTGGAGGACGCAGTGTAGCTAGGCCGGCTGGCCTGCTGGGGGCCACGTGAGAACTGAGGGGCCAGGGCTGACGCCTTGGCCTTGGGTGGGTTCAGGTCCAGGATCTCCGGGGTACAGGGGGTCCGGGGCTTGCAGGCAAAGGCTGACGAAAATTCCCTAGAACGAAATGTGCAAGCCAGAGCCAAAGTTACTGCTGGTGGGGAGTCTCAGGAGGAAGGACTCCCGCTCTGAACATAGAAGCCAGGCGGGCAGTGCCCTGGATATGGGGTGGGGGTGGGTAGAGCAGGGCACCCAGAGGCTTAAGTCCCCGTCCCCTTGGAGCTCACATTCTAGGGGAGGAGATAATGAAAAGAAATACATGCTCAGGAGGAGATAAGCGGGGAATGGGGAGCCGGGGAGAGAATGAAGTGTGAGGGAAGGTGTGGTTGGCAGAAAAGTGGTAGCAAAGATGTCCAGGCCGAATCCCTGGATGTCACATGACAAATGGGAATTGAGTTTGCTAATCTGTTGACTTTAAAATAGGGAGTTACCCTGGGCTTTTGGGGTGGGCCAAAAACCACAGGGGTACATAAAAGTGGGAGAGAGAAGTCAGGGAAAAGGTATGACCATGGAGAAAGGGACGGAGATGCTGAAGGTGGAGGAGGGGCCACGAGCCAGAGCGGACAGGAGCCAGAACAGGCAGAAAAGAGAATCTCCCTGAGAACTGCAGAAAGGAGCCTGTCCTGTGGACATCTTGATTGCAGCCCAGTGAGATCTATCTGGGTCGGGCTTCTAGCCCACAGAACTGTAAGATAATAAATGCGTGGTGTTCAGGTCACTACATCTGTGGCAATTTGTTATAGGAACAACAGAAAGCAAATTTTAGATAGGATGATCAGGGACAGCCTCTCTGAGAAGGTAACCTTTAACGATCCTGTGAGGCAGGCATTACTACCCCATTTTTCAGATGTAGAAACTGAGGCTCCAAGGTCACACACATAACAAGCAGTGGGGAGGCCAAGATCTGAACCCAGTGGGGCCTAAGACCCGGACGTTCTCCAGACGCCCTCTGGGTCCCAGCCTGATGGACCGGCTGTGCGGACTGTTGGCCAGTCTTGGAATGGAGTCTTCCTTCCCTCCAGCCCACAGCCACTGCCACTCCGTGCTGTGAGAGAAGAAGTCTTGGGAGTGGGACCCTGCCTCTGTGACCTCCCAGCTACATGGCTGGGGTTGGGATACGATTCCCCCACCCAGCCCTTTGCTCTTTGGCTGTCATTGACCTGAATACACGCTCACCTCTTGCTCCCACCTTGAATTCTGTGGCCCTTGCTATCTATGTGCCCATTTTCCTGACTATAACTCTGAAGGCTAGAGTCCCAGGCTGTCACCCAGGGTTGTTGTCACCGTTGAATAAGCAGCTCCCAGCATGCAACAGAGGCTCAGAAACTGCAGGTCCATTTTTCCTACTCTACGTGGACGCCTCCGGCTGGGGGCTGCACACAGTTGGCACAGGGCAGGCAGCTGTGGAGCTTGGCAGGTGAGGGTGCCCAGGCCAGAACAGGGAGATGATGACATTTTTACATGCCTCCCTCCCTTTTTATTTTTACATTGAGAATATGTTACTTTAATAATCAGAAAACTTAAATATCTCAAAGTCTCCAAATTCAAATTTAGGAAAAGATTGGCATGAAGACTGCCCATAGTTCAGGCAAGAAATCTTCCACACCAGGCTGAAGAGGAGAGGGGCGATTTAGCCCTACTATGTTTTTTAGACTTTAAGATAATTTTTTCTTTCAAAAGAAAATTTACTTTTATATTATCCTTCATGTTACTCCCCGAATATTTCCCACAGCATACCATTCCCACTGGTGCATGTTTTCACAGAGCTGTAGTCACACTTCTATGCTATTCTGTATTACTCCAGTTTGGGGCCTTATTCCATTCTCTCTCCATGGGTCTGAGTAGCCTCTATCATAATTATTTTCATAATTATCTCCAAGGTCCACCATTTCTTACTTCTTTTCAGTCGGGTCAAGTTTCTAAACTTTCTAAATCTCTGTTTTCCAGCTAATGAAAAGAAAATAGGATTCCATTGAGTCTCCTATCTACCTACTCCAGGACTTCTGTGAGGATCAAATGAGATGAGGCACAGGAAAACACTTCACAGACATTTGGCTAAAGTGTGAAATGTTTCCACCTGGCTATAAAGCAAGTTGCGTACCTGGGCTGAAGAAACTGCAAGTAGGCTAGTCATCACTAGGGAGAGGAAGCCAGGCATTGGTACGTGATGTCGTTACCTGGACAGACACTTAGCATATTAGCCTTTTATATGTATAGACTAGTGGTCCAGTGCAGGAATTCATGCACATTGAAAGGAAATTAATTAGAAGAAATATTTTAATATTGCTATTCACCCTTTCTCTATAATAGAAGTGTCAACCAAATTCACGATGGACAATGACAGCTCGAAACACACACGTGTGATTGGTGCCAGCGAGAGCTTTATATGTATCGCACATGTACGAGTCAACTTAGCTATATATATATATATTAAACTTGCTTAATTAGACCTGCTTTCTGTTCAGGTAATTGTCAGCAACACAGCAGTAAATATCAACACGAAGCAGATTATTATTGTAGATCATGCAGGGAGAACAAAGGGTAAAGTATTTAACTGCAGCAGTGTTTGACTATATTCTGCACAGTGAGAAAACCTGAAGTTATTTTCAAGGTCCACCATTTCTTACTTCTTTTCAGTCGGGTCAAGTTTCTAAACTTTCTAAATCTCCATTTTCTGGCTAATGAAAAGAAAATAGGATTCTACTGAGTCTCGTATCTACCTACTCCAGGACTTCTGTGAGGATCAAATGAGATGAGGCACGGAAAAACGCTTCACAGATATTTGGTTACAGTGTGAAATGTTTCCACCTGGCTATAAGCAAGTCGTATTCCTGGGCTGAAGAAACTGCAAGAAGGCTAGTTGCTAGGGAGAGGAAGCCGGGTGTTGCTATGTGATGCCATTACCTGGACAGACACTTAGCATATTAGCCTTTTATATATAGATGGCCTGTCGCTAGGGAATGAAAGCTGGGCATTGCCACATGACATCATTACTTGGCGCCACAGCCACTGTTTCTGGACTGGGCTGGGCAGTGGGTTGTATTTTGCCCCATGGGGTCTCAGTAGCATTGGCTGTGATTTGGTGGGCTGCTGCTCTGGGGTGGTGGCGGGGCCTGTGTCCCACTTGGGGGAAGCCAAGTGTTGCTTTGTGGGCACCAGGCCCATGGTGACATTTCTCTGTGCACGTCACAGCAGCTCCTGCATTGAGCATCTGCCCCCTGGTAGTCAGTGTGCATCATAGAGACCGGTCAGATGGTGGGAGGGACACTTAGCATATTAGCCTTTTATATAGATAGATGGTTGTGAGCCTTTTTATCTGATTGATGTACTGTAATTCATTAAGCCTCTTCCCTGATGGTTTGCTTTCCTTTCATTCGTTGCTAATGCGTGTGTGCTAAGAGCTGTGCTGGGTGCTGGGGATGAAAGATCAACCAGGCCCGGTTCCTGCTCCTGGGAGTTCACGGAGCCTGTTTGATCCATGAGCAAAGACTGTAAGACAGTGAGACCAGTTGCATCGCTGATGCTTTCTTACCCACTATTATTTGACTCAAATGAGTTTTTTTTCCTGTTTAG
This sequence comes from Myotis myotis, assembly GCF_014108235.1. NCBI lineage: Eukaryota > Metazoa > Chordata > Mammalia > Chiroptera > Vespertilionidae > Myotis > Myotis myotis. The sequence goes on along the minus strand of NW_023416390.1, from coordinate 31,076,721 downwards.
CTATTTTAATACTTTTATCATTGTTTTAGCAGTTATTTTTAAGTTGTGGTGATAACCCTCATGACCATTTTTATTTTTATTTTTTTAAAATATATTTTATTGATTTTTTACAGAGAGGAAGAGAGAGAGATAGAGAGTTAGAAACATCGATGAGAGAGAAACATCGATCAGCTGCCTCCTGCACATCCCCACTGGGGAAGTGCCCACAACCCAGGTACATGCCCTTGACCGGAATCGAACCCGGGACCTTTCAGTCCGCAGGCCGACGCTCTATCCACTGAGCCAAACCAGTTTCGGCTATGACCATTTTTAAATGTAGCCCTACTACATTTTAAGAAGAAACAACTGAGAGAAACTATTAAAAACAACCAGGTAAACATTGGAAGCTATTCCAGGTAGTGGGAATGGCAGAGGGTTAGCCTGAGTTGCCTGGGATGTCCCATCACGTGGTCACAGGCCAGGGAGGGTCATCCTGGGTCACAGGAGCTAGCTATGCAGACTCAGGATGGCTGGCCAGCTTTGCCAAATGGGGCCTTGAAGCTGATGGGCAGTAATGTCAAGTTTGCAGGGTTGGGGGCAGCTGAAGTGAGCTGGCAAGAAGTAAAGAGAGAGCAGCAGGGCTCAGGACTCTATAATCTCCCCATCCCAGGGCAACCAGAAAAGGGCCCTAGCCTTTAGCTGAGCAATTTGGTAATGTGTATCAAAACCTTTTGTGTGGGTTAATTTTATGTGTCAACCTGTCTGGGCCATGGTACCCCGATAGTTATTCAAACGTTATTTCTGAATGTTTCTGTGCAGGTGTTTTTGGATGAGATTAAGTGCCGGGAGCCAGTCCATCCTTGCTGTTTCAAGGGACCTGGCATATATGGCATACTGTTCTTAATATGTTTGCTCACCTTCTTGGCACTACGTGTTTTAACCAAGGTCACCTCTCTGAGAAAGGCTGTTTCCCAAGGTAGGGATTTTCCCCTGAAGTTAGGGAGGGAATAAAACCCCTTAACTAAGTGCCAGGCGGGTAATTAATCACTTTAACTACAAACAATCATGCTTAAGCTACATAATCTTTACTCCCTGGAATGGAGATAAGAAACGCCCTAACCTTTGGAATAGAGACTGATAGGATTGGAATCAACTGGTATAAATGCAGATGTAACAAGACAACGGGACGCAGAACCTAGACACAGAACCTAGACACAGAACCTACACAGAACCTAGAGACAGAAGAACTTCGCTGGAGAGAACATGGCAAAAGATCCTGGACTGAACCTGACTACAGAAATTGGCTAGAGAACCTGACTAGAACCTGGTGACTGAACCTGGCTGGAGAACCTGGGCAGAACCTGGCTGGAGAACCTAGCAAGAGAACATGGACACAGAACCTGGCTGGAGATCCTAACCAGAACTTTGCTGGAGATCCTGACCAGAACTTGGCTAGAGATCCTGGCTAGGCTGCTGATCAACTGAACGCTGTCTCTGTGTCATTCCTTCTTCGCCGACTCCGCCGACACCTTTGGGGACCCCTGGACCTGCTGGGGTTGGACCCCAGCATCTGGTGATTAATTACCCGCCTGGCACTTAGTTAAGGGGTTTTATTCCCTCCCTAACTTTAGGGGAAAATCCCTACCTGGGGAAACAACCTTTCTCAGAGAGGTGACCTTGGTTAAAACACATAGTGCCAAGAAGGTGAGCAAACATATTAAGAACAGTATGCCATATATGCCAGGTCCCTTGAAACAGCAAGGATGGACTGGCTCCCGGCAAATAAGATTTAACTAAATGGACTTTATAAATAAAGTAGATTGCCCTCCATAATATGGGTGGGCCTCATCCAATCAGCTGAAGGCCTGAGTAGGAAACAATTGAACTTCCCTGATCAGGAAGGAATTCTGTCATCAGATGGCCTTTGGACTCGAATTTCAGCTCTTCCCCAAGTCTCCAGCCTGCTGGCCCACCCTGCAAATTTTGGACTTGTCAAGACTCTACAGTTCCTTAAAGTAAATCATGTGAGCCAATGCCTTAAAGCAGTGGTTCTCAACCTGTGGGTCGCGACCCCTTTGGCAGTCGAACGACCCTTTCACGGGTTGCCTAAGACCATCCTACCTATCAGATATTTACATTACGATTCATAACAGTAGCAACATTACAGTTATGAAGTAGCAAGGAAAATAATTTTATGAAAAAAAAAAAAGAATTTTATGGTTGGGTCATAACATGAAGAACTGTATTTAAAGGGCCAGAAGGTTGAGACCCACTACCTTAAAGTAAAGCTCTCTCTCTCTATATATATATGCACACATATCCTGTTGGCTCTGTTTCTCTGGAGAACCCTGACTAATACACCTTAAAAGCCAGCCTCAGCTGACCGATGTTTCTCTCATCGATGTTTCTTTCTCTCCTCCCTTCCCCTCTCTCTAAAAAATCAATAATAACACATTTAACCTCAGAGGGAAGGCAAGGGAGGAAGGGGGGGAAGGAAGAGATAAACTACCATAACTGGTTTGGCTGAGTGAATAGAGCATTGGCCCACTGACTGAAGAGTCCTGGGTTTGATTCTGGTCAAGGGCATGTACCTTGGTTGTGGGCTCGATCCCCATTAGGGGACGAGCAGGAGGCAGCTGATCGATGTTTCTCATCTGTGTTTCTAACTCTCTAACCCTCTCCCTTACCTCTGTAAAAAATCAATAAAAATATATTTTAAGAAAAGAGATCAACCAAAGGACTTGTATGCATGCATATAAGTATAATCAATGGACACAGACAGTAGGGGGGTGAGGGCATGTGCTGGGGTGGGGGTGGGGTGGGTGGGAGTGGCCGGGGAGAGGTCAATGGGGGAAAAAGGAGACATATGTAATACTTTCAACAAAAAAGAATTTAAATGAAAAAACAATTTTCTAAGAAGCTTTTGCTTCACTGGATTTGACATGTTAAAAAATATATTTAAAAAACAAACAAACAAACACAACAAAAGCCAGCCTCCTCTTTGACCTAGAGCATGACCTTTGTTTGGCTGGGGTAGTGATGCTGGGGAAAGAGCACCCTCAGACACGGGCTCCCTCTGGCTGCCTCTCCCACTAGCATTGGAGAAAGTGGCCTTCTGCAAAGCACCAGGGAGCCACTCCTTGGCTTGCCAGAGCGTCCCCCCCAACCCCCACCCAGGTTCTCCACACCACCCTGGGGCTGCTGCAGGAGGGGCAATGTTGTCTGAGGATGCTGGCCACTGTCACTAAACTCTTCAGGGGGGATGGCGGCAGGGCCGTCTGGGGAGGACATGGTGGAACATAGGGGCTGATGGTTGTTGGTAAGGGTCAGCTTGGCTCCCATTCCCTGCAGAATGGTGAGCTCAGCAGCCTGGGCAGCCAGGAAATGGTGATGGTTTGGCGGGAGATGAGGGCAGATTAGGGCAGAGCAGAAAAAGCAGGTGGAAAAGAAGTTCAGGACAGCTGTCACCTATGACTTAGAAAAAGTAATTTGCTGCAGGCTCACATGGTGCTGGGTACTGGGAAAAATGTAAATTGCAACCTGGGGTGAGTTCTGTGTAAATTGGGAGGGGCCCTGAAAGATAGGTAACTATTAGCTGAGAGGCCCAGCCCCCTTATATGGTCTCTGCTCATCAATAGGAACATGGCGCTGGAAGGAAGAGCAATAAAAGGCCCCTGGAGATACTATTCTACCTGTATTTGGAATGCTGCTGAGTCATAATCCCCACACAGAGGATCCTGTGTCCCTGCACTTCTCTGGAACCTCCCTTTGCATTAAGATGCTCAGGGGATGCCTAAGTGGAGTCTGCTCATGGGGTTCATTAGCAGCTGTGGGTCACTGCTTCCGGTATTCCCTTGGGGCTATAACAAAACCCAGAAACATGTGGGGGCTAGGAGCTGGGGGGAGAACACACCAGGACGTAGGAAAACCTCACGGGGTTTCCAACTCTCCCAGCCTAGTTTCTCTGGCCTCCTAGTTTGCATTTCTTTTGGCTGGATGCACTATGTATGTATCATCGCGAGCTGCCATATATCCTTTTGGGACAAATATGAGGGGGGAAAGCATATGTGTAGTATGGACGAAAAAAACAAGAGGGGGCCACATGCTAACCTGACTAGTTCAGGGAAAATCTGCAAAGCGGTTGGGCAAACTTAAAGACCTAAAATAACCACAAAGGATGGTCTGAAAATTAAATATTTGACTAAAAGCAGTTTATAGTGGGTAGTCGTGTATAGTGGCTAGTATTTTCCCTGACAAAGATCAACTTCGATTTTACTTAGCCTATTGTCTTTTTGCATCTAAAATAATATACGTGTGAAATGTCTGGGGAACTTGTAACCCCTTTTTCCGGACCCCTCAGGGCACAAAAATGGCACCAGGGCTTTCCCTCATTGTTACTGTTCTCATGTTAACTACCCTGTACCCATGTATGTAAAAGAAGCATATGTCCATCACTTCACTTTTTATCCAATCCCAGAGGTTTCCCTGCTCTGCTTTCTCCTACCTCCCTAATCTATCACCAATGGATTTCATGTAACCCACTTAGGTTTTTTCCTTTTGATGGTAATTTATAAAAACAAGGTATGAACTCACCTTTCTCAGGAGCATTATCCCAATCCATTGAGATTCTGCTTCCTGGCAATTGTTGACAGTTGGGCTCAATTAAACTCACAAAATTCTTTACAGATTTGAATTTTTTTTTTTTTTGAGGAACTGAATTTTTAATTTTATTTAATTTAAATTAGTTTCAATTTAAGAAATTTAACTGGTACAAAATATGTTTCTGTTAAAAGCAACTTCATTGTTTTGGTGTGACATTTCACTTTATTTTTTATTTTTTTAATTTTTTTTTAATTATTATTAGTTAAGGTATTACAAATGTGTCCTCATCCCCCCCATTAACTCCCAACCTCCCCCCGCCACACACACTCATGCTCCCATCCCCCTGTTGTCCATGTCCATTGGTTTGGCTTATATACATGTATACAAGCCCTTCGGTTGATCTCTTCCCCTTACCCCCGCCCTCCCCTACTTTCCGTCTGGGTGAATTTTTTTTTTTTTTTTTTTTTTTACCTTAACAATAGACAGATGAAAAAATATCTTCCCTCCTTCTTTTGTAAATGACAAAATACTTGCAGAATAGTCATTTCCTGTCTGTGGCAGGACAGGATCTCTGTTTGATTCTGCTCCCAGCTGAGGACTGGATTCGAGAAGCCATCCCTCCCCTGTCCTCTGACTGCCTGGAGGGAAGGTCTAATGCCCCTCCTGCTCCGCTGGGCTCCTGTCTGTGTGCTGTGCCTCGCCAGCGGGACCAGCAGGCAGCAGGGGGGCTGATGGGTGTTGGGCAAGACCCTGTGCCCATCTGGGCAGGGTGGCCCACCACCTTCCCGAGGGGACAGCGGGAAACCACGCCCTGCACACGCCAGGGACTGGGCTGACAGATTTCCCGGGAGAGCACCTTGGCTCTTCTCAGGATAAATACCTTAAAAAATAAAAGTATTTTTAAGGCCTGGTTCATAGAATCGCTCCTTCCCTAGCTACTCAATGCGAAGGAGTCTAAGAAGCAAAACAGAAAAAAGAAAAGAAAAGGAAAACGTGGCCACAGGAGGGTGGAGCAGGCAGTGGTGTGGGGTCTGAACCTTCACCCCCAGCTTCCCCAGAGGCAATCCCCCTGGGAGACCTGTGCTGGAAGCCACGGGGGTGGGGCTGGGGCTGCAAACATTTCAAGCCACCTCAGCAAGCCTCTCATTTACCATGTGCCCACACCCACAGCTCTGAGCGGTTACGCAGCACCACCCAGCCAACTCCTCTTCTGGGGCAGGGGTTGTCCTCACCCTAAAGGCAGAGAAAGAGGAGTCGGGGACACTGAGCCTTGCAGAGAGCCACTATCCCCCCTTCCTCCTCCTGATTCACCCAACAAATAAGTTAAGAGCCTGTTCTAGGCCAGGAGAGGAAACACTGGGACAAACACCCTACACGTAGCTTGTCTTGGAGGACGTGGGAGCCGGTCATGGGCTACATGACCACACGTGGGCTCCGTGGCCCTGGAATGCGGTGGAGTGACTTGAGTTTGTAGCCAGGAGGAAGAGGTGGGCAGCTGGGGTGCCTGGCGCTCAGGAGATGCTGGGTCTGGGGCTCCTCTCCCTGAGGTCTCCTCGGGTCTGAGAGAAGGGGCCTGTGAGACCCCTGAAAGGCCCCATCTATATCCCAAGGACCCCGAGTGACCCACAAAGGCCAGCCTGTGCTCCATGGGTGCAGAGTAAGAGAAACGCCCTTTTCTCTGCCTGGAGGGCTTTGACTTGTTTCAGGAAGCTGACATCTGAGCCAAACCATGCCACTGCCTTCCTTCTCCGTTTTCTCCCCTCCATCCCACCCGTCTCCACAGCCAAGTGCTGAGAGTGGACGCTGTCCTCAAGCTGCCCTGAGTCATGCCCCCCACCCCCAGATGTGTTCACCTTACAGTTCTCCCGAGTCCCTGGGCGCGTTTATGAGTTTCTTCTTCTGGGCTGATAACGGACAGTCGCCACAGCCCCTCTGCTCTGAGGTGATCAGGCGGTGGCTGCGTTCCCAGGGATCTCAGCACCTCCCCTCAGACCCCAGAAAAGTGCTCCTTCTTCCTTCACCAGAGCCTGGGCCTTGGAGAACACCTCCCTTTCCTACCTGGTGGCTTCTCTGCTGCACAGGGCCCAGGGCACCTCCCTCGGGTGGCTGGGGGCCACGGAGGGGGGCAGGCGAGGCTCTCCCTGATGTCCTCCTGGCAGCCACTCCTCTGGCTTGGCGTCCCTGGAGGCTGGGAGAAGGAGAGAGAGCTCAGTGGACTTCTGTTCTGGAACCTTTTGAGGATGCTCTTTACAGGTCTGGGTGGCAAAGCCAAGAAAAGCACGCACCTGGGCCAGCCCCTGGCCGGTCCCTGCAGTTATGGACAGGGACTTGCTTTTTGTGCAGCTGGGACTTTCTAGGCAGCCCCCTCGATGGGCAGTACCTACAGCCGGGGTGCAGCAGCGCGCTCTGGCCCAAACACACGCAGCACAGGGAAGTGCAGGCCTGTCCGCCCCATGGCCTCCCCAGGTTCCCCTCTGCCTCAGTGAAAAGCCGACGACACATGGAATTCCAACAGGAGCCAGAGACACACTGAAAAATTATTTGTGTTTTTTTCTGAAATTCAAATTCAACTTGGTGCCCTGTATTTTTACTTGGTAAGTCTGGCAGTCCCAGAGGTGGGGTTTTCTTTACTTTGAGCTGCCCTGGGTGCCTGTAGGCCTGAATTCCTAATTCCCAGCTGCAGCCTTGAGCTGACCCTCTGCCAGGGACCAGGCCCCGCTCATCCTGCAGACCTCCAGGGGGAAGTGACGAGAAGGCCCGGATGACTGCCCAGGAGGCCTCCTCAGAGCCTGGGGACAGGGACCTGGACCCCTTCTTCTCTGGCCCCACTTCCTCTTCTCTTCCTACAGCCCAAGGGGTCCATGTTTGCTGTCAGAGCTCTGCAGCGACAAAGTCTGGATTCACAGCTTCCAATCTTTTCAGTTTTTAAAAAAATCTCTCTGGTACCTCTGTGATATGGCTTCTGCTTTATCTTAAATGTAAAAAGTCTTTCTGGCAGGTCTCCTCAGCCTGCAAGGGCATATCTCTGACTTCCAAATAAGGAATCTGTTTCTGGTATGAAACCCAACGGATGGCTTTATCTACTGGACAGTCTCCATCTAGAACTGGGTCCGGAACTGATCCATGCTTCAGTGGCTGGCTTGTCTGTGCTCTCTGCTTAATGGGCTTAGGAGGAGGAACTAAGCTGAACTCTCCCTAGACCCTCTGTGGTTTTGGTTCAGTCACCAGATAGCAGTCACCCTTCCCTCCACCGTCCGCCACACTGCGGAGGCCCCCGGGGTCTCTCAGTCAGTGAGCGCTGGGAGCTGTGGGGAGAAGGGCAGCTGCCTGTGTGCCCCGAGGCTTCCTGGGACAAGCACTGGTTTCCTTTCTGTTCCTCCATCTCAGACAGGGCTGGGCATGTTTAACTCCAGGGCCCACTGACAAGGCACGTGATGCTGATATTCAAGATAGTCTTGGTCACTGGGGAAATGAGAATAACTTCCCTCGGGCCATATTCTTGGCTTTATTCCTTGGGAATGATTTCCTCCCAGCACCTGGGGTGAGTTCTTTGCTTAAAAAGATTGTACTTCCCCCAGCTGGTGTGGCTCAGTGGTTGAGTGTCACTATGAACCAGGAGGTCACGGTTCTCTTCCTGATCAGGGAATATGCCTGGGTTGCGGGCTCAACCCAGGAGGCAGCCGATCAATGATCCTCTCCCATCATCCATGTTTCTCTCTCTCTCTCCCTTCCTCTCTGAAATCAATAAAAAAAATATGTTGGCCTTGCATTCAGTTGATCAAGCAGTTTGAGGGTCCCACAGGTTTCTTCTCATGAGTTTTACCTTCGTGTTGACTGATGCATAGGTCTGAAGGGGGTGTCCTGAGCATATGCCCTGCAGGTCACACTGGTGGGTCCCCACTGGGTCCTGGGTGGGGCGTTAATTCCCAGCCGAGTGAAGGCCAGGAGGCCAGACTCAGCAGCAGGTCATGTGAGCAAGGGGACCTGTGGGGAGTGGTTGGGCGAGGCCAGGATGGGACGGGAGACAAGGTGAGCAAGAGCACAGAGGAGGCAGAAAAGGTTGGAGAAGCAGGACTGCATGGGGGAGGGCCAGGAGTCAGGTCAGGGAAGGAATGACACAAAGACAATGGGATCAGGGTGGCCACCCAGCCCTTGGCCTTCTTCTCTCCTTGCTCATCCGCACAGCACTTGTATTGGCGGAGCCCAGCTGCAGCTCACAACCAGTCTCAAATTAGCATCCCAAGCATGGAAGCCAAGACTGTTTGCCACCCCTCCTCACATAGAGGCTGGGTGACAAAAGGAAGAGATGGCTGTGGCCAGACCAGCCGAGAAGCTGACACTGGCCTGGGGACATCGGTCCCGGGTGGCTATGGCTGGGCGACCTGAAAGAGGGTAGAAGGAGGAACGGAATCTAGACCAGAAACGGAGTAGGTGCTCACTAAGGGACCTAGGGAAAGCCGTTACCTAGGCTTGGCTTCTCCCAGAGAAGAACTGGGACGAGTAAAAGGAATTTAAAGGGGAGCTGAAGACGCTGGCCCGAGGCTGAGAGCAGCCTGGCAGAGCGGGTGAGCAGAGGTTGGTAGGCCTAGTCCAGGGGTGGGCAAACTTTTTGACTCGAGGGCCACAATGGGTTCTTAAACTGGACCGGAGGGCCGGAACAAAAGCATGGATGGAGTGTTTGTGTGAACTAATATAAATTCAAAGTAAACATCATTACATAAAAGGGTACGGTCTTTTTTTATTTTAGTTTTATTCATTTCAAACGGGCCGGATCCGGCCCGCGGGCCGTAGTTTGCCCACGGCTGGCTTAGTCTCTGGCAGGTGGAGGGCACACAGGTCAGTGTTCTGGAGTCCACCAAGGTGGAAGGGGAGTTGATGGGCAGAGGGGGAGTCTGAGGAAACAGAAGCAGGTGGAGGTTGGGAGACTCAGACTACGGTCTCAGCGTTCAGAGCAGGCTGACAGGTGCACCCACAGCGTGACTTGGGACGAGCAGCTGTCCCTATTCCAGGCCCCCCATCTGGAGGGGCTGCTGAGCAGCTGCTGCCTCCCCAGGGAGAGGCACTGGGGGGCGACTGATGATTGCCAAGGCCGAGTCCCTGGTGGGTGCCCACTGTCCTCACCTGAGGAACCAGAATTTGCCAGGGCCTTCACTTTGTCAGGGCTAATATTAATTGTTCTTGAAAACAACAATAATGTCAACATTGCCAATCAGCTGCCACTCAGCCCTCTGTCTATGATAACCTCCAATGCCGCCTGGCAGGTAACAGCATGTACGTCTTTCCAAAAGATAGGACCACACCTGCAATCAGTGCAAGACAGAGAGCCACCCTGGTGGTCATTTGGTAAAAGTAGGATGTTACTGATAAATAAGTTACCCTAAATGCAACCTTTTGGAGGTCCAGGCCTATGGAACTTGAAACCATTTTTAACTCAACAGCATCAGATCAAATTGGCAAAAATTGTTACACAGCCTAAAACCTCCACCCGGGCAGCAGAAACCTTTGGATACATTGAGCCGAAAGGCGTATTACTGCTTAAAGCTCTAGTAGAACCCAGTAAAGAACAGATGATCAAAGCTGGCAGAGCCTCTAGCACTGCTCACAGCAGGAGACTCTCCCGCCGAGTCCCCGACAGCCTGCTTCCTTTAGCTCTGGGACTGTCTGCTGCTCCGAACCCAGGCTTGGAAGTGTTTGGATCCAATTGTGGGCAGATGATAAAAGTTCTCAGATTTTTCTCATACTGGAATCTGACCTGCTCCTCTGTTGTTTTTCCTATTTGGAGGAGATTAGGGTCTTATCTGGCTAGCTCATATCCTTTTAATTTCCTCTTGAAAATTAAAGAAAATACTTTGTATGTTTCTGATGCAACGCATATATATTTTTTCTGGCATCTGAAAAATACTTTTTAGAAATCAGCAGCCCAAAAGTGTCCCCACGTGCTGCCCGTGTTATTACATGAAGTCGAAACGCAAGGCTCCGAAGCACCAGGCTCGCCGCCCTTGCAGACTGGAAGGTGGGCCTTGGGCGGGGACTGGAGGCAGCCATTCCTGGCATGTCGGGATGTCTGGGGGGAAACGGGATGGTCTTCCAGCCTGCAGGAAAAATGAAAAACAGCCATCAAAACAGAAAGAGATATATGACTGCTGACTATCTTGTAGCATCACAAACAAATACAGAAAGTAGAAGTACCTGAAATTCTTTTGTTAATTTGCTATTAGCAGATATTAAGCCTTTTTAGGGGTATTGGTAGAAACTAAGAAGTACCCTTGCCTTGATCATATTAGCTCTTATACATTTAGTGATACGTAGCTTAGTATCTTTCTAAGACACAATTCTATCTTTTGGCTTTGAGTGACCTGGGGTATGACATTTCAATCAATTTAAGGAACCAATCTTCTGGTTCGTCCTCTAAGGGTGAAATAGATTAGTGAAGGGATGGGTCCAATCCGAAAAGACGTGACATGTCATGTCAGCCACGACAACTGGAGTTAGGCAAACACAGGAATCTGCCTAGATCAGCGATTCTCAACCTGTGGGTCGCGACCCCTTTGGGGGTCAAATGACCCTTTCACAGGGGTCGCCTAAATACATCCTGCATATCAGATATTTACATAACGATTCATAACAGTAGCAACATTACAGTTATGAAGTAGCAACAAAAATAATTTTATGGTTGGGGGGTCACAACATGAGGAACTGTATTAAAGGGTCGCGGCATTAGAAAGGTTGAGAACCACTGGCCTAGATGGTGTAGGTATGGCCTTCCGTCGGCACCTGGTGGGTGAAGGTGTCTGGCAGATACTCATTCATCCAGCAGACATGTATTAGGTGTCTCAGTACACCAGACCCAGGCCAGGTGTGACAGATGGGAGCGAGCAGGGTGCTCCCAGGCCAGCCTGTATGCACAGCACTCACTCCCCTCAGCAAGGAGACACTAGCCACCACCTCTAGTGAGGGCTGGGGGTGCGGGGGTGGGGGCACATCGAAGCAAGCACATGCCCACCTGTCTTAGGAGTGGGCCCCATGAAATAGTTGTTCTTGAATGTCAATTCCAATAGCAAAGACAAGCAGACACTTAACTGTCCTAAGGGGGCACGAAACGCTGTGTGTGTGTGTGCGCGCACACGGGTGTACGTGTGCCAGTCCTGAGCTCTGACCTGGGGCCAAAAGAGGGAGAATTTACCAGATGTAACACCATGAGCAAGGTGAAGAAGCAAATAAATGACTCACGCTGGGTTGTTACAGAAAGATTTAAGCACCATAAGGATTGGCAGCTGCAGGTACAGGGGGCCCTGGGAGCTTCCAGGGCTGGGGGAGTGGGGGTGGGCGTCAATAGAGAGGGACCGTGCCGGCCAGGGTTTGACTAGATTTGATCTCTAAAGGAAACAGGAGCCACAGGAATGGCATTCCATGTCCATGGTTGTGGAGCGGGGACCCAGCAGGGAGGTTCCTTAGGAGGCTCTCCTGGGCAGAGGAGAGCGCTCAGGAGGGCAGAGAGAAGGGCCAGAGCAGGAGCATGTGGGAAGGAGAGGGCTCTGCGTGCATGGACGGTTCTAGCTCAGTGTCTGGGTAGTGACACCATTCCCTGAAGCAGGGGGCTCAGAGGACTGTGTCTTCACCCAGGAAACCTGAATCAGGGATGCTGCGGGGACAAGTCTGGGCTGAAATTAGAGATGTGGGTGTCAGCAGCATGGAAACCAGACAAGTGGGGCCTGCAGTACATGGCATTTAGGAGGAAGAGGGTGAGAGTGAGGGACCGCCCACAGTGTCAGCGGACATGGAGGGGGAGGGCTGTCAGCAGTGTTCTGGGGTCAGGACAGGAAGGCCACTGTGGCTGAGGCAGCAATAACTTGCTGAAGTCACTACCAGACCACGTGGGGCTGTGAAGGGCGAGGAGGATGGGCCAGGGAAGTCACCAGAGAGGTGAGGGAGGCAGGGAGATAGCAGTGGCAGTTGGAGGTGAGTTTGAAGAGGGAGCAAAAGAGGCATTAAATGATGGAGCAAAGTTCGGACAGTGATGGGAGGAGAAGGAATTCTAGAATCCATGGAGGAGGGAGACTTGGATCAGAAAAAAACAGGCCAAGGGGGAGGCACGCATCTGACGCTGGGCTGAGGAAGTGTCCCGGATTGCACAGGGACCACTGTATTTGTTTTTATTTTCAACCTTTCTTTTCATGATTATAAAACCAGTGTTTATCATGAAAAAATTAGGAGAATATATAGAATCTATAATGTTCTGCCCTCCAAATACCTAGACATTTTAGACATCTTTTAAAAAAGGCAGATACAGCCCTAGCCAGTTTGGCTCAGTGGATAGAGCATCGGCCCGCAGACTGAAGGGGCCCAGGTTCCATTCCAGTCAAGGGCATGTACCTCAGTGGCAGGCTCTTCCCGGCTCAGGCCCTGGTCAGGGCGCTTACAGGAGGCAACCAATCAATGTGTTTCTCTCACATTTATGTTTTTCTCTCTCTTCCACTCTTTCTAAAAGATCAGTGGAAAAATATCCTCAGAGGAGGATTAACAACAACAAAAGCAAATACATACCCCCAAAAAACCACACACAAAAACTTGGGATCACTGTGAGTGGCCAGTAGGCTAGATCCACACTATTTTTAATTTGCTTTATCATTTCCTAATATATTATGAGGCTCTTCCCATGCATTAAATATTCTTCTAAAACATCATTTTTCAATACTGTTTTGTGTGAATATATAATTTATGTAATCAGCCTCCAACTTTGGCCATTTAGATTATTTTTCATTTTATAAATAACTAGAGGCCCGATGCACAAAATTCGTGCAAGAGTACGCCTTTGCAGCTGCATTGGCTGCCTGGATCCCTCCCTCCCAGATGCACTGGCTGCCTCATCCAGAAGGTCCTTGGGTCTAATTAGCATATTATGCTTTTATTATTATAGACTAGAGGCCCGGTGCACAAAAATTTGTGCACTTGGGGGGGAGGGGGGTCCCTCAGCCCGGCCTGTGCCCTCTCGCAGTCTGGGACCCCTCGGGAGATAACGACCTGATGGCTTAGGCCTGCTCCCGGGTGGCAGAGGGCAGGCCTAATCCCTAGGTGCAGCCCCTGGTCGGGCTCAGAGCAGGGCCGATTGGGGGGGTTGGGGCACCGCCCCCTGTCACACTCAAGGCAGGGTCGATGGGGAGGTTGTGGCGCCACCCTCTGTCACGCACAGAGCAGGGCCGATCAGGGGGTTGGGGAGCTCCCCCCTGTCACGCACAGAGCAGGGCCCATCAGGGGGTTGGGGAGCTCCCCCCTGTCATGCACAGAGCAGGGCCCATCAGGGGGTTGGGGAGCTCCCCCCTGTCACGCACAGAGCAGGGCGGATCTGGGGGTTGGGGCGCCGCCCTCTTATCACCCACAGAGCAGGGCCGATCAGGGGGTTGGGGCGCCGCCACTCTCACACTCAGGGCAGGGCTGATGGGGAGGTTATGGCTCTACCCCGTCACACACAGAGCAGGGCCCGTGGGGTGGGGGGGTTGGGGCGCCGCACTCTATCACACAGAGCCGCAGGGCGATCAGGAGGTTGGGGAGCTCCCCCATATCAGGTACAGAGCAGGGCCGATCAGGGGGTTGGGGCGCCTTCCCCTGTCAGGAACAGAGCAGGGCCGATAGGGAGGTTGTGGCCCCGCCCCCTGTCACACACAGAGCCGCAGGGCGATCAGGGGGTTTGGGCGCTACCCCCTGTCATACTGATCCCGGTGCCGGGAGACCTCGCGGCTCCGCTGATCCCAGTGCTGGGAGGCATATTACCCTTTTACTATATAGAATAGAGGTCTGGTGCACGGGTAGGGGCTGGCTGGTTTGCCCTGAAGGGTGTCCCGGATCAGGGTGGGGGTCCCCACTGGGGTGCTTGGCCAGTCTGGGTGAGGGGATGATGGCTGTTTTCAGGCTGGGACTGAAGCTCCCAACTGCTCCTTTTTTTCTTTCTTTTTTTTTTTTTATTTTGAGCCAGCTTTAGCTCTGAGGCTCCAGCTCTTAGGCCTCCGCTCCTGAAAGCAGGTATCTGGTTTGTTTAGGTTCTACAATCGAAACTCTGTATCAACTCCAGGTCTGAGATCCCGGCTAGCTGAAAGCTGGTTTCTGGGGTTTTGTTTAGCTTCTATTTTTGTTACAATGTTTCAAACTGCCAGCTCAGAGGCCTGCAGTGGCAGGCGGGGAACATTGGAGTCCTCCGTCACTGAAGCAAGCAAGCCCCATGTTAGTTTCAAGCTGCCTGGCTGCCGGCCGCCATCTTGGCTGGCAGTTAATTTGTATATCGCCCTGGTTAGCCAATGGGAAGGGAAGCGGTCGTACGCCAATTACCATGTTTCTCTTTTATTAGATAGGATGTGGCAATAAATACCTTTGTATATATCTCTGTAAAATTCTGACTCCTCAGTATAAAATCCTAGAAGTGGGGTTACTGACTCCAAAAGTACTAGTATTTTGAATGCATACAAAGCAAGTATCAGAGTGCCCCCAAGGTCACTGAGATTCTCGATCTGTCTATGCTCTGGCAGCACTGGGTTCTTGGGGGTGCTGGTGTGTGTGGAGAGTTATATTACTTTTTAAAGAGGCCGACTTAAAGCTCCCGAATGTCCTTTCTGCCACCCCTGTGCCCCGCCACCCCCTCCGACCACACCACATCGGCCAGTTCTCTCCCCTCTAGGCGCTGCTGAGAGCAGTAATCCCATCTCATTTACTGGTGCACCCCCAGCAATTAGCACACCATCTGCACCGAGTGACATGCATGGAGGGTGGTGATGGGCAATTGCTTTGCTATAGTGGGAAGGCCCACTGTTTCAGGAAAATGAGGTTTCTCATTCCTTGCAGGGACCATATCCGCCAATCAGGGGACAGCCACATGTGCCCCCAGGTATGGAACATGTCTCTTCTTTCTCTCCTGGCTCATAGATTGATGCTCAATCCACTGAGCCATGCTGACTGGGGCAGGATAAATGCTTTTCAATAGAAACATTTTATTTTGAAATGTTATAAACATACATCTTACATTGCAGTTTAAGAAAATAAATCCTTTTAGCCCATACTTACACTGGGTACCCATTCCTGTGGCCGCTGGGGGTGACGGGCCTGCGCAGGGGTTCGTCGCCGCCCCACTGAACACCAGCTGGCCCCTTCCGCCTCGTCTTCCCCGTGTTGGTCATGATCTGGTGGAAGGAAAGAGAAAAAGGGGCTGGAGAAAGCATCTTGAAAGCTGACCTAGAAGTAGAACTTACTATACTTAATTCATCAATCTATAGTAGTACGAGGCTTTGCAAATAAAAGAGGATGGATCATGCCATAGATTATTCAAATTTTCTCCTTGTGTTTGCGTATTACACCATTTAGTAATATAAATTTTAAAAAAAATCAAACCATAAAGAAAAAGGAGACAAGCCCTAGCTAGTTTGGCTTAGGGGATAGAGCGTCAGCCTGCAGACTGAAAGGTCCTGGGTTCGATTCCGGTCAAGGGCACAGGCCTGGGTTGCAGGCTTGATCCCCAGTACGGGGCTACAGGAAGCAGTCAATCAATGGTTCTCTCTCATCATTGATTTTTTTTTTTAAATATATTTTATTGATTTTTTACAGAGAGGAAGAGAGAGGGATAGAGAGTTAGAAACATCGATGAGAGAGAAACATCGATCAGCTGCCTCCTGCACATCTACTGGGGATGTGCCCACAACCCAGGTACATGCCCTTGACCGGAATCGAACCTGGGACCTTTCAGTCCGCAGGCCGACGCTCCATCCACTGAGCCAAACCGGTTTCGGCCATTGATTTTTCTAACTCTCCCTCTCCCTTTCTCTCTGAAATCAATAAAAAAAAATTTTTTTTTTTTAAAAAGGAGACAAAAATAGTTGAATATAGTAATATCACATCTCTGGAGAGGACCAGCTTTTGAAAGCAAGAAGGGAAAAAAAGACAGATTTAGTTTCATGAAAAATTAACGTTTCCACCCTGGCCGGTGTTCTAAGTGGTTAGAGTGCTGTCCCTCCCCAAGGGTTGTGGGTTCAATTCTGGCTCCAGTTGGGGAGAGTGCGGGAGGCAACCACAGCAACAACAAATTTAACATTTCCAAATATAGAGTATATTAAAGATAAGCAACAGCCTAAGAAGAAATATCTGCAGCAAATTTAAGCGATTAAAGGTTAAAATTTTCATCAGATGAGGAACTCTTATAGATAAGTGGGCAAAGAATTCAAACAGCCAAGGCACAAAACAGAAAATATCACCATAAAATAGAAAAATAATCAATCTTACAAATGAGGAAGTGAAGAAATAAAATGAAGTCACCATAGTCAAGCTGCTAAATTACTAAAATCAAGTAAATCGAGGCCTGAGGAAATGATTCTATTCTTGCTTTAACTAGTCTGGGAATTTGAACTTTGGAACTTTCCAGTCTGGTGTCAATGCCTGGATATACAACAGACCCAGATAACCTTCAGAAGGACCGAGGAAGAATGTGTGAGTACCCAGACCACCTGACATCCAGTTTCCAGACCATGGTCATCTAGAGAATTATCATCTCTGACCAATTCAGAGGCTGAGAATGCAGAGCTGATTCTTTCCAAGAATGTACTTGTTACTGTAAGAGCCCGCAGCTTTTCTTTCTTCTTTGGAACACTGTGTATTGCCTAGTTGTGTTTCTGGTTTGCATACCGTAAGGCCCTTGAATAAATCTTTATTATTTATTTCTAGCAGTAGCCTCCTGACTCTTTTTGAGTTTTTCAACACAACTAATTAGAAACTACAATTTTAGCCTTGGCCAGGTGGCTCAGTTGGTCCAAAGGGTCCTGGGTTCAATTCCGGTCAAGGGCATGTACCTTGTTTGCAGGCTCCTCCCAGCCTGGGTCCTGGTCAGGCAGGAGGCAACCAATCGACGTGTTTCTCTCACATTGATGTTTCTCTCTGTCTTTCCCTTTCCCACTCTCTCTAGAAAAATCAATGGAAAAATATCCTCGGGTGAGGATTAACAAAAAAACAAAATGATAGCGGCTGGAAATCTGAGATAACTCTTTTGGAAAGCAGTTTGGCATTTTATATGAAGAGTTGTAAAAATGTTCATATCCTTGGGTGTTAATCATAGTGAAAGAATCCCAAATATGAAAAATGTTAAATAAATAAAGTTGCTTTACAAAATTATTATAGAGTGAAACTGGAACAATCTAACTGTCCAGTCATAGGGGAATAATTAAGTAAAACATGGCATGTTCATTTGAAATATTATATAGCCATTTACACTGATAAATACTAGTTATAAAGAAAATGTTCATTTAAAACATTAAGACGAAACTGGTTTGGCTCAGTGGATAGAGCGTCGGCCTGCAGACTGAAAGGTCCCAGGTTCGATTCCGGTCAAGGGCATGTACCTGGGTTGTGGGCATATCCCCAGTGGGAGATGTGCAGGAGGCAGCTGATCGATGTTTCTCTCTCATCGATGTTTCTGACTCTCTATCTCTCTCCCTTCCTCTCTGTAAAAAATCAATAAAATATATTTAAAAAAAAATAAATAAATAAAACATTAAATAAAAGTCAAGTTATAATACTGCATATAAATGATGCTTTTGATTATGTTAAAAGTATGAAAAAAGTCTGGAGGGATTTAGTCAAAGATACTAAATGACTGCAGTGGCTATGTGGGATAGTAGAACCAAGAGTAATTTTTCCAAGTGTTCTGTAATATGGTTATATTATGTTAATAATTTAGTTGTTCAAAAAAGAAATCACTGAAAAACTGGTGAAATCTGAATAAAGTCTGTGGATGCTCCAACACCAATTTCCTGGTTTGACAAGTGCTGCAGTTACATAAGGTACTGGGGAAACTGGGTGAGGGGGCATGCGACCTCTCTGCACGACTTTTTCAACTTCCTGTGAATTTATGATTATTTCAAAGAAAAAAGTTTAAATTTTTTAAAAATTGGAATTATATCTGTGATTTCTTGATTTTTACTGACAAGTTATTTGGGTTTATCTACAACTATTTGAGTGAAGGAAAAGAAAAAGGGTCACTTTCTGATGGAAAGCATCAATAGGCCTCACCTGTGTTGTGGGGACAGCCACCAGCTTGGGCAGTAGGCAGCAGGTAGGCTGGGCCTAGACCTGCACTGGTAAGGGAAGGGAAAAAGACAGGAGAGAGAAGGTGGGAGGGAGGCCTCTACCCTCTTGGAGGAAATGGAACAGAATTAAGCTTTCCAAGTAAGAACTAAAATGTAGTTTTGCTTTCCTTTATATCACTTGTGAAATTCGCAAGAGAGTGGTTTGAACTGCAATCACTTGATACTGCTGTCCACTCTGACCTCCCTGTCACACTGCCCCCACCTAGGATCTAGGCCTCACCACAGAGCAGGCCCCTTACGTCCAGTTCTCAGCAGTACTTTAGGACCTTTCATGCCTTCTCTTCCCCCCGTTTTGCCAGTAAGAACACTTGGGTCTTTCCACACAGAGCTGAGGGGGCTAAGTCTGAAGCTCTTGGGAAAGGGTGAGAGTGAATACGTGGGTTCCTTCAAGTCTGTTGCCAGCCCTCTGCCTCCTTCTCCCCCCTCCACTGTCCTTTGGAGCTTGACCCTCCCTTTTCCTCCAGGAGGAGAGAAAACATATCACTGATATTTGAGTGTTTCAGCCTTTGGAAAACCCAGGCAGCCAAACCAAGTCCTTAAAATGTCACAGACCTAAGAAATAATTTATGGTGTGTGGTATCTGTCCTCTTCAGTGGGTTAGGAAACCGAGTCTGGTTTGTGGGACAGAATGGTCTGGTTTATTATCAAGGTACCAGAGGAAAGGTCCTTGGTGAAGAGGGTTCAGTGTGCAGGGCCCAGGACCTCTCATGTGGCATGCCTGGGGTCTCAGAGCAGCCACTGTTTC
The DNA here is from genome assembly GCF_014108235.1 of Myotis myotis. NCBI lineage: Eukaryota > Metazoa > Chordata > Mammalia > Chiroptera > Vespertilionidae > Myotis > Myotis myotis. The sequence continues at coordinate 31,057,281 of NW_023416390.1, read as the reverse complement.
CTAGTTATCTACAACCTGCTGACCTTGCAGGGGGAGCCGCGGTGTGGCCCATGCGATTTCTGGGACCCTCAGCTGCAAAGGAGCCTTTCTGAGCTGGAAAGATCTTAAACAGTGTCTGGTCCAACAACCTGCTGTCTACACAGAGGTCCACAGAAATGCTCAGGGGTTGCTGGGAGAGAAAAGAGAAAGGGTTCCTGGCACCCACCTGACTATCCAGAGGAACTCAGCTTTCTCTGTCACAGATGGAGAGTGTATTTGAAAGAACAAAATCTGCTGCTAAAAAAATTTAACCACAATTTAAAAAATGCAGCTCATGATTTAGCTGCATGTAATTTATTTACTAGTAAAAGATGGTCAACACATGCCAATTTAGGTGAAAGATATATTTTTCCATTTACTAGTTTTTGAGTACTGATGAATCACTTAAAGAAATTATGACATAGTATAAAGTGTAAATGTATATACTTAAAAATACTCACCGTCCCAGACTCCCTTGCAGCTAGGGGCCATGTGACCCAGTTCTGACCAGTAAAACGTATGTGGATGTCACCAGATGGAGCTTCGGGAAAAGCACGTGAGGGGGTGGGTTTGGCTGGCCTGCATGTTTGGCCTTCTCCCCGACTTTATCATGAATTTAATCCTAGAGCTGCATCCATCATCTCATGACCAAGAAGCTCAAGCACATGGATGAAGGGCTGACGCACAGGGCAGAACTACCACAGGGCTAATGGAATTAAAGCTTCCAGGCCCCAGAGGGGGCCCTAGTAATGTGTTTTTGTTTGGGCATATGCTTTTGCAAAATTTGCAGAAGTAGGATATTTGTAATCACTTAATACTGCTGTTTTCTCCTACTCAGACTTTCCTTCTAACAGACAAGACATGTGAAAATTAAGAAGCTGGACAGGTAGATAATTACTACCAAGCATGGGCAGACCTTCAGATATTATGAAGGTCCCTGGCGTGTGCCCTTTAGTTATATTCTAATCCCTCTTCTATTCACCAACAGGTCTACTTGTGACAGGCAGCTAGGGCCACCGTGCACTTCAGGGCCACTGGAAACACACTGGCTAACATGGAACTTCTCATAAACACAGTATCGTAACAGAATAGACCAAACCCTCATATGTTATGGCCAACATTCAGGCCATCAATGGTCCATCTCTCCTTTCTACTTCAGGACCCCCAGCCCCTTCACGTGGTACTTACTCCCAAGTACTCCGTGGTCAGGAGCTTCTCGCCTGAGAGTTCGCCGAGCTGGGGCTGGATCAGTTCGTCTTTGTCCAGATCGGCTTCCATGGTGTCATGGTCCTCCTGTTTCAAAAGAGACACAGGGTGAATGCTCTGGACCCCCTGCCGCAAGTTCCAGTGGGCACCTGCCACAAAATGAGAAGGCCTTAGCCCAACCACAGCAATGCGTGGGTCTGCCTTCTGCTCATGCCTCTCCATGAAGATAAACAGGAGAATGCCAGTCCACCTCTTTAGGAGGCTGGGTGCCTGTTAAACACGTCCACAGCCACAGCTGAGAAGAGGTTCAATAAGATGCTCAACCTCAACGGTCTTGAATGTATCGATGTTAACATCCTGGTTGTGGCATTACACTATAGTTTTGCAAGCTGTTACCATTGGATGGAACTAGGTAAAAGGTTCATAGGATTGTTCTGTAGTATTTTTAACAATTGCATGAGAATCTACAATGATCTCAAAATAAAAGTTCCAACTGTAAAAAGAGAGGAGTTAAAAACAAAATAGCATCTATGAGCTGGTACGCATCTGTGTGTAATCTGTGTGTAATGCCAGCTGAGCAGCAGCCATTGTAACGGGGGCCCTGTGGTCCTTTCCCACCCCCCGCCAGGACTTGAGTGATTGCACTGTCCTTTGCAGGTTAAATGATAAAGATCAGTACAAAACAGACCAGACCGTCGTCTGACCCGGGTACTGACCAAGGAAGGACGGAGTCCATATGAATTCAGGGAGCTGGCCTGCTGTGGAAGCGGGAAAGGGGGATGGGAGGGCCTGCGAGGAAGCTGGCAGTCCAATCTGGGGGTGGGGAGGGGCTCGTAGAGGGGGTGCCCCAGGTCATCACGCCCTGGTGACCATGGTTCCTGAGATCATCTAACCAATCCTTCCCCTAATTCCTGTCCACTCAACACCCTGTAATTTGGTTCCTCTAAACTTGCCAACAGGAAGAGAAAGCTCTATTCTGCAAACATGAGTACCCTGTTTTATTTTCAAATGAATTTCCAGTCGTTCTGGATGCTCCAGGCTTTTGTGAATTTGATTTACCTGAGTCAGTTTCCAAGGAATCTGAAAGCTCAAATTCCCAGGAGGACTGCCTCTGGGTAGGGCTGTTGGGAGGGAGGGTGTGGGGTGGGTGCAGGCCTATCTCTCCAGGCTCATTTTAGGACACAGATAGCGCCACCTGCCACTGCTAGACAGTGTCACCCAGGATGGGCCGTCTGAAGAAAGGGGGATTTTACTTATTCTAAGTGGTCCCCAAAGGCAGAGCAGAGCCAGCAGGCTCCAGAGCCTTCTCTGTCAGGTAGCCTGTCTCACTGGTGGGAGGGGCCAAGAGGACTCCCACCAGCACACACTGGAGAGCATTTAAATGGTGCCCTCGTATAGAACCATCGAGGAACCTGCTTTCCATTCCCATAGCGCCTTCCATCCTAACTCTTACGACGACGACGGTGTGGATCCTTCCATCATTATTTTGTTTGATGTGGAAAACAAGCCTGAGACAGTGACAACTCCATTGTGACAGCCTGGCCTGGGGCTTGGGGCAGCCCCTTTCTGCCCAGGTCTTTTTGGCTTGGCCACTTGGGGCCTGCAGAATGCCTGTTTCCGAGGAGGCCCAAGCAGACTCACCAGGTCATCTGAGGCCCGAGGGTACCTAGTGCCTGGTCCAGGTTGAGCTCAAGGGCCAGAGAGTGTGAAGAGGAGGGCCACAGCAGCTTTCTGGAGTTCACAGTCTCATCCCGCTCTCTTCCCGTCCCATCTAATCACAGAGAATCCACTCCGATCCACCCTGGAACACCAGGTTCAGGGGCGATCTAACCCCTGGTCCTGACTCATTCGCCATAGCCAGGGCAGAGCTTTCTCCTGCTGTGGCTTCACCTGAGTAGGCAGCTCAGCCAAGTGTAGCTACTCACCATCCTGAAATTTCAGTCGGGGACCCTCAGAGGTAATGCCATCTGTGAGGCCCGGCCTGGGGTCAGCACTGGGACAGCGAGGGGAGATTTACACCGTGGCCTCGGCTCGGAGTTCAGTTTACTAAAACACCAACACCTCAGTGATCAAATAGTGTGTGCAATACTTGATTATTTCAGGAAAACGACTGCTCCTTGTGAACAAAAGCAGTGGGCTCTGTGGTCAGAGTGAGGGCAGGGCGCTCTGGGCAGTGGAGTCGTATTTCAGCTCTTTTCCAGGGAATGAAGCTTTGGAGGCACCGGTTGGGAATGGGCATATGAAGCGCGATTTCACAGAGGGATTGGTGATATGCCACTTCCCTGCCAGGATGGAATGTGAAACGTTAAGAAACAAAGCAAACGTCCACATTCCATTTCAATGGAAAATAAATGGTCAATGGCTAACCTCGGTCAACACCGGCCAAGTATTTCTTTACCCTGGACAACAAGTACATGTGTGAGACATTCACTTGCCGATCAACCTACACTCATACAAACTAGTGACCGCAATGAAAGCTTGATGTGTTAACTTGCTCAAAAAACAAGTTCGTAAGAGATTTGTTAAGATATTTATTTTTAATTAAAACAAATTGAAATTTTTCTCATTAAAAGTAGCATATAGTTAAATTTGTTTTTTTTGTAATTGATAGGCCTTTCCTAACCTCCAACACACAGGTCAAGGTCCGCGTTTGGTCCCTAATATACAACCCTTCACTAGGAGTTGACTCGAGTTGCAGCTACTGTGTAAGTGTGGGCACCCCAGCCACCCACTCACCACCGTCTCTTTACTGGCAAAACACGGGCAAATACCATTGGTGCTTTCAAGAATATCATGTTAATGTTAAACGCATAAATGTAAGAACACGGACATGAAAACCATTTTTCAGTTGGTAGTTCTTGGTTAAGACAGTTTTGTTCCGAGGCTCTAACTTGGAAGCCATGGCTCTTGTCAGCGCCTAGGTTTCCCCATCCATCCATCCATCCATCAAGGTCATCTTGCCGACTCCTTTAAAATCATGGCTTATATTCTCTGATCCTGAAAAGGCATATACTGTATAGATGTAAACAAGTCACTGTCGTCATCTTTCTAGGAAACGCTAACACTGGTGAAAAGGAAATGGAGGCATCGCCAGGGCTCCCGAGACTCGACGAGCCACAGTAAACTGAGCTGAGCCAGTGGAGCTGGAAAGTGCAATTGAACAAAGAGACGCAAGAGCTGAATTCAATACTATTCAATCTAATCCCAGCCCCTCTGGGAAACTGCGGGAGGGAGGTTCGGGAAGGTGAGGAGACCGGGAGGTGCAGTGGGAAGTGTAAGCAGAGAGCTGACCAGGAGCGATGCCCACTGTGGCAGGCACTTTTGCCAACAGGATCAGAACCACTGAGGATGTATGAGAACTTTCTGCAATGGGCAAACCTAGGACACATTCAGTGACAATTACTGCTCAAGCATTCCATCTGGGAGAGAGGCAGCTACTTCTCATTCCTTCCCCAGTTTCCGTGGGAAGGATTCTGCTCCCCTCACTCAAGTGCAGGCAGCTGAGGGTGGCGATGCCCCAGGGCCAGAGCCCATGTGAAAACAGTCACATCGCTAACTTTTCCGAGCTGCTCTTGAAATGCCAAACGAAACATATTTCGCAATCCACTTAGTGAAGGAAGGAGGTGAGGAATAAGAAAATGCTTCAAGAATAAACGCCTCCTCAGGGTGGGGTTTTAAATACCATTGTTGGAAGGAATTTTACTAAAATTACTGGCCTTTATGTGCTCGAGCAGCGGGCATCAGATTACTGAAGGCAGAGCTTAGGGGTAACTGATTACTTCAAGAAATTAAGAATGCCTCATAAGAAAGGCGCTTGAGGTGAGAGGAATTTAGGTGCTCTAATGCGAAGCTTCCCTGTGGCAGCTCGGTGATCTTATGACACAAGATGCTTAACTGGAGGCCTCAGATACATAATACTCCAGACTAACCAGATTCTAAGCAATTGGCCTGAAAATAAAAGTAAGGTTAACCACTAAATGCATTTGAAAACTCAGATTCTTACAGATATAATGAGGAGAGCAGAATGTATTCAAGTGGTTTTACATATGACAAAAGTATCCAGTGTGTTTTCCACTTGAAATAATTATAAGACTGCTACCAACAGTTTAAATTTGAGACACCTTAGAACACTGCATTGTAAATCTCACTCTTTGTAAAAATAACAGAAAAACACTCCGCATGGGAGAGAAAGGGTGGACAAGGTGACTGGACAGGCAGCGTAGTCAACATATTTTCCCTAGTGCAGCGGTTCTCAACCTGTGGGTCGCGACCCCTTTGGGGGTCGAACGACCCTTTCACAGGGGTCGCCTAAGACCATCCTGCATATCAGATATTTACATTACGATTCATAACAGTAGCAACATTACAGTTATGAAGTAGCAATGAAAATAATTTTATGGTTGGGGGTCACAACATGAGGAACGGTATTTAAAGGGCCAGAAGGTTGAGAACCACTGACCTAGTGGAATGGACCCTTTCCTTCCTTTTGTGCTTTTTCCTGGCGTGTGTGTGTGTGTGTGTGTGTGTGTGTGTGTGTGTGTGTGAAGCACGTCCTGAATCCTCAAGGACACACCGTGATGCCTGGAAGTTGTTTGGGACAGCAACTTCCCCATTCACAAAACGCACCCAGGTAATGATGGCTGGTCTAACTACCAGTCCCGTTTAGGAAATAACCACATGATAGAAACCAGAGAAACCCCAAGATCTTTACTTCTTTGATTCTTCTAACCCATTGCTTACCTGCTCAATTTGCTTGCTTAAATGTTTTCTGAGGTCTAAGTGAAACAGCAAGATATATGGTGATAATGGCAAAATGCTCTGTGAAAAGCCACACGTTAAAATATGTAATACACAGACTTGGAGGCTCAATAGGACGGGAAGTGAAAGACAGTAGGAAGCTTTTGTGGGACAAAGAGAGGAAGCAACCATCATCACACCGGCAAGAGGACTAGTGGCTGCTTCTAAACAGGGGTCCTGAGTGTGCTCAGTTGATGGGGGGGCGGGGGAGAGCTCAGGGGAAGAACAGACTCAGGGACTAAGTGTGCCCCCAACCCTAAGAGAAGTAGGGGGGTGGGGCTAGACAAGAAACCACCAGCCAGAACTGCACACATACCCCTGACACAATGTCAGCAAGAATGTCATAAGAAAAGACTATTATTCAATAAACCACTATGTTCAGAAATAAGGTTTAGATGAACCTCGACATCTTCACAGAATCTATATGAAGCAGATCTGAAAAGTGAGAATTTGTCAGTGTTTTTCAAGTTGCTGGGGAAGAGTAGGAATATGAATTTGGTTTTCTTACAGGCTGGCTGTTACCGCAGTCTGCACTGGGAACAGCCTCCCTCACCTCCTCTTACCCACAGAGGGTGTCTGACCTCTCTTCTCCCTGCTTTCCACCTTCAGCTCCACCCCGGCCACTGCCAGCCCCAGCTCCAGCTCCGGCCAGGCAGCACACATGGGGCCTCGACTCCAGCAGACCTCGGCCTGCATCCGTCTAGACCAGTGGTCAGCAAACTCATTAGTCAACAGAGCCAAATATCAACAGTACAACGATTGAAATTTCTTTTGAGAGCCAAATTTTTTAAACTTAAACTATATAGGTAGGTACATTGTTATTAACTTAATTAGGGTACTCCTAAGCTGGCCTTTGCTAAAAACGTCCTCAATCTGATTGAGGTACGTTCGCTGAGGTCGACCCCTTCCAACTCTCCCATCCACACTTGTCTTGTATACTTGTTTCGTCTATCTCCTTTCTGAAAACCGACTTCTGCACATGGGCCACGAAGTTTCAATCACACTGTACGTGTGTGCCCGCACGTGGTATTTTGTGGAAGAGCCACACTCAAGGGGCCAAAGAGCCGCATGTGGCTCGCGAGCCGCGGTTTGCCGACCACCGGTCTAGACTGCCCCTTGATTGTGATGATGATGTTAAAACTCAGTGCTAACACACACCGAGTCTGTTTCATCACAATCACCCGATGAAGTGGGTACAGAGAAGCTCCTGTGCTGCCCTTTCTGTTCCCTGTCACCTTGGACTTGGCAGGAGGGCACAGCACACATGATCAAATGCACACACGACACGAGACAAGACCCTGTAGGCTTCGGTAAGCTGACCTGCCACGGAGATGTCTCTCAGGGATCAAGACAGTGTCCAGCCCCGGCGTTAGCGCCCAGCCCGGGGGCCGGGGTGAGACCCGTCCACATGGCTCTGGAGGAAGGAGGGAGAGAGAACCACTACGTGGACAGAAGGGAAGGAAAGGAAACCGTCATTTCTTGGTATCCATTATTTGCCACAGATTAACTCACTGATTTCACAATTCTGTAATGAGGATTTATTTTTATAGATGAAGGAACAGAGTAACATGAAAGAAAATACAAAGGTAGCTGGGGTCTCACCGAGTGGGGCTTTGGATGCTGCCTTTAGCAACTTATTTTTTTTAAAACATATTTTATTGATTTTTCACAATAAATATAAGAATTTATTCTTATAAGTGTTTTTCTCTTATTTTGAGGTCTAAGTGAAACAGCAAGATATATGGTGATAATGGCAAAATGCTCTGTGAAAAGCCACACGTTAAACTATGTAATACACAGACTTGGAGGCTCAATAGGACGGGAAGTGAAAGACAGTAGGAAGCTTTTGTGGGACAAAGAGAGGAAGCAACCATCATCACACCGGCATGATGTGGGACAGAGAGCTAGAAACATCGATGAGAGAGAAACATCGATCAGCTGCCTCCTGCACACTCCACTTGGGGAGGTGCCTGCAACCAAGGTACATGCCCTGGACTGGAATCGAACCTGGGACCCCTGAGTCTGCAGGCTGATGCTCTATCCACTGAGCCAAACCGGTTAGGACTAGCAACTTATTTTTTAATATTTAAAAATATTTTTATTGATTTCAGAGAGGAAGTGAGAGGGAGAAAGAGATAGAAACATTAATGATGAGAGAGAATCATTGATCAGCTGCCTCCTGCATGCCCCCTACTGGGAATGGAGCCTGCAACCCTGGCATGTGCCCTGACTGGGAATCGATCCACAACCTCCTGGTTCAACCACTGAGCCACACCGGCCGGGCAGCAACTTAATTTTATTAGGTGATGCGGGGCATAGAAATGTATTTTAAAGGATCATGTGAAAGTGTATGCAAATGGGTCAGCCACTTTGGGGAGCAATCTGGCAGTATCTAGTAAAGATGAGACCCTTGTGCCCCCTGACTCAGCAATTCCAGGTCTAGCTGTGAACCTCAGAGAAGCGCTCACAAGTGTGCACAAGGAAACAGGGACGGGAGCCTCTGTCCCTCAGAAAGGAACGGACAAATGCAGTGGTTCTGTCTTACAATGGAACACCACACAGCGCTGAATGGATGAACTTGGCAGCATGTATTGGTACGAGTAAATCTCTAACATGTAATGTTGAATGAAGAAAGCAAGTTGGTAAGTGAATTGTACAGTATTGTGCCACCTGTGTAAAATTAAAAACCATAAACTAAAGTGTATATTGTTTACAGAAACAAAGATATTATAAAAGCCCAGAATTGTCCGTAGAATTTACACTAACTTCAGTACAGCAGTTAATTCTGGGAAGGGGAGGATGGCAGGAGGAGGAAGGAACAGGTCCCCACCTGTTCTATTACCTTCTGGAATGTTGAAAATGTTCCCCAATTTAGAAATGAAGTGTTCCTGTCCCTGTATGACTTGAGCTTTAGGAAGAGCCACATGCAGGACAAGCTGGGAGGGAAGAGACTGAGGCTGGGCAATCAGTAGAGGGGAGACGGGGCAGAAGCCAGCAGGTGGAGTAGGAAAAGAAATGAAGAGGAAGAGGAAAGTGACCCTCAGAATGATGAGCCAGAGTCTGGAGGGAGAAGGAACAATCACAGATCGCTTAATAGTCTACAGAAGCGAGCCTGGGGTGATAGGCAGTTGACTAGCCTCAGTGTTGATTCACGCCCACATGAGATTTACATCTGTTTGTTGAACATGTGTCAAGGGTGTTAGACTGAGCTGAGCGCTGCTCTCGTTCATGGCAGTTAGGAATTGGTCCATTTAGAGAAACCAAGGCTTGTACATGGCAGAGTCAGGACCCAACTAGGGACCCTGATTCAAATGCTGCCTCAGCCTAGAAATCATGAGATCCACAGGCCACCTGGTCCCAGTTCCTCAAAGCTCAGTTCAGGTACAGGAGTGACAAGGGCCGCCTGTGACTTCCTGAATTCACCTGGCAGTTTTATTTTTCATTGTGAAAATCGGCACTCTGAGTGATCACTTAACGTCACTTTTCAGTTAATAACTTCTAACAGCTTCTCTCCTCTCTCAGAATAAGGCCCTATCCTTCCAGGGCTCCAGGTGACCTGACCTTAGTGGCCATCTCTGATTCCATATCCTATTCCCACTTCTTGCTGTTCCTAGAATTCCTCCAAAATGCCTCTACCTCATGGCCTTGACCTGTGCTGCTCCCACTGTCCACCATGCAGCCCACTCCCTCACGCCCTCCTCCTTTACTGCTCTGCAGGGCACATGTCACCATTTGACACATATTCCTATTGGCTTATTTGTGTGAGGTCTGCTTTCTCCTAACAGAATATCTATGTTGCTTATTGCTATATCCCTAGATAGAGTGTCAGGCCTAGAACAGTGCTGACAGTTTCTGGCAATAGGAACATGAGGAGTCAATTCCCATCTACAGAAATCTAGTGCGACCAATTCATTAAAAACCACCATTTCAGGGCAATGGAAGATGACCAGTGACAGAGAGCAGCTTGAGAAGTGTTTGCTCACTGGGGAAGAGCTATTAAAATTAGGCAAGAAGGTGCATTCATGGTCCCTGTGCCTGGGCGAGTTCCCACCTATTTCAGGCAGGAAAACGCACAGCTGTACCGGTTGAAGGCGTGGACTTGGTGGAGGACAAGCAGCAGAGCAACTGGAAATGGGGGGGAGGGTTGTCTCTGGAAGCAAGACCAGTGGAAGGATTGAGATGATAAAACCCCTGAGATGATAAAGCCCCTGACAGGCTGCTAACGTGCAGAGAACTCCAGGGAGCCCTGAGAAATGAAAAGCTTAGGGAAACTTGCAAATTTTCTGTGATTTTCATTATATTCCCCGACCTCCACAGTTTAAGTGGCAGAGGTGGAAACCTTATTGGCTTGAGGTATGTAAATACAATCTCTGCCCAGATCTCTCCACAGTGAAACTATGTGGAGAGACCAGAAGGGCAGGGAGATAATAAGCAGAGATACCCGGGCTGCATACCACAGTGGAGAGAAGTGCACAGAACAGGCAAGCTAACTGCGTGCTGAACAAAACAGCAGAATACAACATAACCCAGCGTCACTACAACATCAGTGACTATGCTACTATGCCTGCTTTCCAAACAAAGGCATCACTAGACATGGTCAAGAAACAGAAGTGTGATCCATACTCAGGAAAAATAAAGCAGCAAGTAGAACTAGTTTTGAGTGGGCCCAGACAAGCACTTCAAAGCACCTATTATCAAAATATTTAAAGAATTAAAGAGAAATGTGCTCAAGAGTTAACAGAAAATATACTAAAAATGAGTGAGCAACAGGAAATCTCACTCAGTGGGGAAATGGACACTCTAAAAGGGAATCAAATGGGGATTTGAGAGCTGAGAGAACAATAACAGAAATGAAATTTCAGTGGATGTTGCTCAGTGGTGGATAGGAGATGCCAGAAGCATCAGTTAATAGGAAGAAGATCAACAGGAAGTAATGGGCTCAAAGAACAGAGAGAAGAAACATGAAGAAAAATGAAGAAAGCTTCTAAGAGCTGTACTCAATATTGAGTATTCTAATATGTGTGTAATTGGATTTCAAGGAGAGGAGAGAGAGAAAGGGACCAAAAAAAATACTTGAATAAGTGGTACACACTTCCCAAATGTGGTGAAAAACTGTAACCAAAGAAACTAAATGAACCCTAAAAGGATAAATACAAAGAAAACCACACCTAGGCACATCAAATTGCTGGGAGCCAAAGATAAGGAGAAAATCTTAAGTAACAAGAGAAAAACAACTCATCACATACAGAGAAACAATGATAAATGACAAATAATAGCTGGATTCTCCTCAGAAACAATGGATAGAATGACATATTCAAAGTGTTAGGGAAAAACCTGTTGACCAAGGGGTCTAACTCCAGTGAAAGTATTCTTTAAAAATGCAGGTGAAATAGAGACAGTCCCAGATTTTTGGGGGGTTTGTTTTGTTAATCCTCACCCAAGGATATTTTTCCATTGATTTTTCAGAGAGTGGAAGGGAGGGAGGGAGGGAGGGAAGGAGGGAAGAAGAGAGAGAGAGAGAGAGAGAGAAAGAGGGAGAGAGAGAGAGAGAGAAACATTGATGTGAGAGAGACAATTGATGGTTGCTTCCCACCTGCACCCTGACTGGGTGACTGGGGCTGGGGATCAAACCTGCAATCCAGGTATGTGCCCTTGACCAGAATTGAATGGAAAAATATCCTTGGGTGAGGATTTTAAAAAAATTTAACATAAAAGAAGGCAGGAAGAATAGAGGAACAAACACATGATAAACCGAAATCAGATGGCGAATAGCAAGATTAAACATTACACTAAATGTTAGATTTTTATCTCACATCATACACCAACATTAACTAAAAATGATCCTAGATCTAAATTAAAAGCTAATGCTAAAAAACTTAGAGAGAAAGATAGAGCAAGTCTCTGCAATGCTGATTTAGGCCAGTGGCCATCAACTGGGTATGCTTTTGCCTCCCAGGGGACATTCAGCGATGTCTGGAACACTTGGTTTTCACAACTTTGGAGTGGGGTGGATAACACTGGCGTCTACGGGGTGGAGGCCGGGGATGCTGTTAAACATCCCACAATGCACAGGACAGCCCTACCACGAAGAATTATCTGGTCAAAATGACAACAGTGCCCAAGTTGATAAACTCTGGGTTGAGCCAAGGTAGAATGCACTTAAGTATAAGGATTTATCAAATAGGTCAAAACTAGAAATCTACATGCCTCACTACAAAAAGGTACTATTATTCCAAAAATCTGTGATAATAGGTAAAAGCCATGAACTGCTTTGGTATTTACAAAAAATTAGATAAGAAAAGGTTTACTGTAGAGCATTGGTCAACCATTTCAGCATGTTTCCATGGAAACAGACGTTGGACAAGAAGGTGTGTAAATGCCTGAGAACCATCAGGTGTCTCTGAGCCTTACCTTGTTTTGAGCCCTCGGACGTCTATTCCCATAGAAACCAGTGGAAATGAGGGCAGTGGCCGTGAGCCAGCCTGTCGGGCAGTTCATCCCAGCCAAGGTCTGACAGCACAGGAGCCATGTTATGGAAATAAATGAATTTAGAGCGAGGAAAAAGGCAAAAGCTTTCATTGGGAACACTTTTTTTATGGACTTGGTTAAATAATGGAAAGGCCCAGCAAGTGATGCAGACATAAGACAGACGGTTCTTTGCCAATTAGGTAATGGAATTAAAAGTGTGTCCGCACTGTGCCAAGCAAGCTGACCACTGTGGGGCCCAGCAGAGCAGTTCATGGAGAGCTGCTTGCCGCTGGCTCTTGAACGTGTACCTGAAGCAGCGTCAGGCGGGTCAGCCGTCCCACAGGTCATGTAGGAAGGTGGCCGAGGAGAAAGGAGGCATGGCCCAAGCACTCCACAATGGCAAGGGCACTTGAGGGAAGCCTGCTCAGAAACCAGTGGCTCTAGGTCCCACCACCTTCTGTTTCAGCCAGATAACGGCATGTGCCCTCAGTTCATAAAATCAAGTTTCACCCTACACATGTCATGCGCTCCACCCCAAGCCCGTGTTCCCCATTTTTATTAAAGGCATCACCACCATCCCATCTATCTGGGGTCCAAGGATCCAACCTTCAGTGCCTAATGATGTGCCTGTCAGTTACCCATTCCTGCCGGTTTTGCCCTCCAGGAGCCTCTGCCAGCGGCCAAGGCTAACCTCACTCCCACTGAGTATGCAGCGGAAGGGAGGGCAGGCGCACAGGCTCGCACACCTGCCAGGGTTTGAATCTTAGTTCCACCAATTTTTGCCCCTGTCACAAGTTTCTGAACCTCCCTAAACTTTGGTTTCTTGTCCATAAAATAGGGCAAGAAACAGACCCCACTGGGCGGAGGGGCATGAGGAATAAATGAAAGGAAGCTCGTTAAGCTCCTGGCCCCAGCCTGCACATAGCAAGCTAAGGATTCCTAAGCTTCCTGGGTCTGCAGTTAAGTGAACACTGACACCAGATGAATCTTCCTAAGGCGCAGTTCTGTCCGCAGCCCTCAGTGGTTCTCCATTTCTGCAGCCTGACTCCAGATCACCATTCTAGCCTTGCCTGCCACCCTGCACTCTGTGTGCCCCAAGCTGAGGCCAAGGTGAACCGTCCTTGGTTGGTGTCAGGTCCATGCTCCCAGCTCATGCATTCCTTGGCTGGGATGCCCACCCTCTCTTATTTGCTACGTGTTTTGTTTTGTTTTTTAATCCACACCTAAGGATATGTTTACTTATTTTAGAGAGAGAGGGACGGAGAGAGAGAGAAGCATCGATGTGGGAGAAAAACACTCATCAGTTGCCTTTCATACATGCCCCAACCGGGAATGGAACCACAACCTGGGCATGTGCCCTGACAGGGAATCAAACCTACCATCTTTCGGTGTATAGGACGATACTCCATCCAACTGAGCCACTGGCCAGGGCTGCTATGTTTTGTGTGGCTTTTGTTTGTTTGTTTGTTTTTTAACGAAGTGCTCTTATTTATTTTTTATCTTTTAATATATTTTTTATTGATTTCAGAGAGGACGGGAGAGGCAGACAGAGATAGAAACATCAATGATGAGAGAGTATTGATTGGCTAACTCCTGCACACCTCCTACTGGGGATTTAACCTACAACCTGGGCATGTGCCCTGACTGGGAATTGAACTATGACCTCCTACTTCATAGGTCGACACTCAACCATTGAGCAACACTGGCCAGGCAGGGCTGCTATGTTTTTAAATAAAAGTTCCTTTTGAAAGACTTTGGCCTTTATCAGTTGGGGTGAGTATGAAGGGGATCAATGACCCAGATGATCAGATATGAGTATGGCAGTAATGGTCCCTGCCTGGACCCCAGCAGCGGCAATGGTGGGATGGAGGAAGCAGGAAAATCACAGGGAAGGTCTGAGACCACACAAGGTCCCTGAGCTCCTTCATGCTTGCAGTCCACTTCAGGGAGAAAGGGGAGGTGAGGCTGACATTTTGGGAGGGCCAGGCTCGTAGCCTCCTGGGTTAACCGTCTTTTTTTTTCTCTGTTCTAATGCTCTGACCTCTGGGGCCTTCCTGACCCTGGAAGGACCACCTCTCCCAGAGCTAGCCAGCTCCTGGAAATAGTAAACCACTCACTTGGGAGCACACCTTTCAAATGCAAACCAACCAATCCAGAGCCATACCCAACCACCAGACTCACACTCTGGGCCATTATCCACCTGCCCTCATCACCCAGGCCAGAGACCAGACAACCAGAGACAGTCTTCTTGCCCAGAGCCCACTGAAACCATTCGAACTAGTCAGTCCTAATCAGCTCCCCTGTCTCGCCCATTCCTTCCCACAGAAACCACGACAAAGGCCGTTGGCCACATGGCCCTGGTGCTCCCCGTGCAGTCCCCAGGACGTGGCACGCCCTTGCCTCTTGGGGACTGTAACAAACGAGCTCTTCAAAGCCGATTGTCTTCTGATCTGTTAGCCTTACTGAACCTCAGATGTTCTACTAATACACTGTACTTTACAATGCCCGAGGCTGCATGCTCATCGAGTGCTTCTCTCTGGCACCCATGCTCCCACCAGAGCCAGAGCAAAATGGGATGCCAGGTGCAGGGACACTGGTACTTAGCGTGGTTCTCTGCAGCCAGGCAGGGGGACCTAAAGCTGACGACAGCGCCGATGTATGAGCGATGATGATATAATCACCGTGACAGCAATAATGGAGCTAACATTCACCAAGGGCTTACAATGGCCCAGGAACCATGCCAAGTGCTTTGATGTTAATTATCCTCAGTGAAGCCAGATTCAGTTCTACTGCCTGAGGCTGCCTTTTCTTTGGATACTGAGGGCCTTGTATTGGTAAATGCAGAGAGCATCATATTAAGTTTTACCTTGAAAAGGAGTGACATGGAATTTTTTTTTAAAGGAACAGGACCGAGCCCTGGCCAGGTGGCTCAGCTGGTTGGAGCATCATCCTGTACACCAAAAAAAAAAAAAGTTGGCGGTTCAATTCCCCATTGGGGTACATACTTAGGTTGTGGGTGTGAACCACTGGGGAACATATGGGAGGCAACCAATCGATGTTTCTCTCACACTGATGTTTCTTTCTCTCTCTCTAAAAAAGAAAAAGTCAATAAAAACATATCCTTGGTGAGAATTTAAAAAGAAAAAAAGGAACAAGACCCAATTTTCTGCTTTCTACACTGATGCTTTAGGAAATACGGTTAAGAGGAAGGCCTAGCCTTCCTGTGTCACAGTCAACCACACGGAAGGGTCACTGGGTCTGAGTTTACAGCAGCCACTTGGGGGGGGGGGGGTCAGTGGCAGACGCACCCACCAGCATCCTCCTCCTCCTGGCACCTGACCAGCTTCCTCTCCTCAGAGTATGTACATAGGACACTGGACCAGGTGGAAGGGGTGGAGGCAGAAGAACTGATAAGACAAACACAGAGACACCCCCCCAAAAAACTATTCCAGCTCCTAGGAAAAGATGAAAAACTGTATCTATTTTATGAAGAGAAACTTTTAATGTCCAAACTCATAAACATTGTATACAACAAAACTGTAAACCAATGGTTCTCAAAGTGTGGTCTGGGGAAACTCTGGAGGTCTCAAGACCTGTTCAGGGGTCTATAAAGTCTAAACTATGTTCACAATAGTATATTATTATTATACTAGAGGCCCGGTGCATGTGCATGAATTCATGCATGGGTGGGGTCCCTCGGCTTGGCTGGTGATCGGGGCCAATTGGGGCCGCCTAGCCCAGTCCGGGGTGGGGAGGGACCGCAGGAGGTTGGCAGACTGTAGGAGGTTGGCTGTGGGAGTGCACTGACCACCAGGAGGCAGCTCCTGCATTGAGCGTCTGCCCCCTGGTGGTCAGTGCACATCATAGTGACCGGTCGACCAGTTGTTTGGTCAACTGGTCATAATGGTCGCTTAAGCTTTTATATACACTGAGTGGCCAGATTATTATGACCACCTGACGTTTGTAGGCAAATTAGCTATAATTTCGCGCTGAAGTTGCTAGAGGGCCAGACCATTATAAACGTCTGGATAGCACAACATACCTAAGTATCATTGCTGATCAAGTTCATCCTATCACGTTGATGGCGTATCCCAATGGAGATGGCTTCTTCCAACAAGACAATATGCCATGCCACGGTGCTCGTATTGTGCAGAAGTGGTTTCAAGAACATGAGGGAGACTTTACCTTGCTTAAGTGCCCCCACAATCACCAAATCTCAATCCAATTAAGCATTTGTGGGACGAAGTTAAAAGAGCCATCAGGCAGCTGGTTCCACAACCATCAAATCTCACAGAACTGGACAGTGCTAGTCATTAGGCCTGGTGTCAGATTCCTCGCATCACCTTTCAACATCTCGTGGAGTCAATGCCAAGAAGAATCGCCACGGTATTGAAGACAAAAGGTGGCCCAACGAAGTATTGATGGGGTGGTCATAATACTCTGGCCTGTCATAATAATCTGGCCACTCAGTGTATATAGATATCATATACAATAGATGTATGTATTTATTATAATATATACAGATGTATATATTTATTATAATATATACATAAAATAATATTGTTATTTTAATGTAATAAGATCTGTCTTTTTCACTCTCTTATCTACTGAGGTTTTCTGGAGGCTATGTGACCAGTGGTGCTATGACCCCTACAGCTAATGTAATGTATGCTTCAGTATCCCTGTTTTCTGATTTTCATAGCTAAGTTTGTTCTCAATAATTCTACTGTGCTTTTCCTGGCCATCTTTAGTTATATCTACTATAACTGCTATGCTTCATTATCACCCAACAAATCATTATTTTGAAATCTTGAAGTTTTCCTTTTTCTTATGCAGAAATAGGCTAGAAGTATACTTATTGTTATATTTTACAACAGTATTTTTATAATCAAAACAAACTTTTCTGAGTTTTTAAAATATCTCTAAAACTGTTACTATTTAGAAATTTAAGACTCATGTGGCCCTGGCTGATGTGGCTCAGTTGGTTGGAACTATGCACTGAAGGATCACGGGTTTGATTCCCAGTCAAGGCACATACCCAGGTTGCAGGTTTGATGCCCTGATTGATGTTTCTCTCTCACATTGATGTGTGTGTCTCTCTCTCTCTCTCTCTCTCTCTTTCTCCTTTCCTTTCCTTTCTCTCTAGAATCAATAAAAAACATATCCTCGGGTGAGGATTATAAAAAATTAAGACTCATTCATTCTAAAATAAAAGATAAAAGACAAGAAAATTTGTTCATAATACCTTTTTCCTATGGTTTTAAGACCGGATCACTGGCTTATAAAAGGGAGAGCAGAGGACTTGCTTTCTTTTTTCCTTTTTTAAAATATATTCTATTGATTTTTTTACAGAGAGGAAGGGAGAGGGATAGAGAGTTAAAAACACCGATGAGAGAGAAACATCGTTCAGCTGCCTCCTGCACACCTCCCACTGGGGATGTGCCTGCAACCAAGGTACATGCCCTTGACCAGAATTGAACCTGGGACCTTTCAGTGCGCAGGCTGACACTCTATCCACTGAGCCAAACCAGTTAGGGCAGGAGTTGCTTTCTTAACCTAAAGCTGCATCACTGATAGAAAGATGCTGAGAAAGTGAAACTGACTCATCAGAAAGTTCTGTGACTTAGGAGGGGAGGAAGCTGTCCCAAGGGCGAAACTGCAGATAAAAGACAGAAATATGATGGACACTATCTTTCCCTGTTTTATAAATGTCAATAATTTACCTCATTGTGTCTTATTAACAGAAAACATTAGAATAGTTTCACATGCCAGTGATGATGAGGTATGATTTTGAGACCAATTAGTAAGAGTTTAAAGAAAAAGAATTTGGATATTTTAAACATAAATGTTTATATTTATTATAATTATACAAATTATAGATGTTTTCTATAAAAGTAAAAAACTGAAAATGTTTTCAAACTAGATTTAAAAGCTACTGAAGCTGCATGATGGGTATACAGGAACTCTCTCCATTATTATTTTTTTCTACACAACTAAAAGTTTTGTCCCCTCACAAAAAATATTTAAAAAACAAAGCCACTGAAGAACCTGGAAGGGTAAGTTATTGTACTGTCTTGGTTGGAGAAACATACACCATGGCCTTGTACAGCTGATGTTGCTGATGCCTGCTGGATGGGAAGCTGGAAAAGAATTACAGCATGCTCCTTTCCAATAAAACAGTAGCTTGTTGAATAAAGATTAAGCTGCAAACATAACTGTTGAATTAATATCTCATTTGCAGAATTATGCCTGGACTTGCTATTTGCCTTGCATTCATCCAGTGTCAACAGTAACTCCTCATCAAAGATCTTTTATGGAAATGCTTGGCAACAAAACACAAGTGGTGTTGGCTGAAATACTTAACGTATTGAACACTTTTATTGACTTTCACGGTTTATCCTGGAACAGCTGCCCTGACATCTGCACCGATGGTGCAAAAGCAATGAAGGTAAAACCACTGGTGTGTGAGTATTGATTAGGCAAACCCCGTATAGTCACTGTATTGTCCACTGCCACCAGGTAGGTAGACAAGTGACAGGTAAAGATGACAGATAGATGATAGGGAGATGACGGACAGTTTCGTTTAACAATGTCCTTGATGAAACAGCTGGAATTAACGTATTTAATGAATCCCGGCTCTCGGGGCCCTCTGTGTAGCAGGGGCTGCACATGATGGTTCTCCAGAGGAAAAGCGTTTGTGAGGTTACCTGAGCTGCCAGCTGAATGAGGCGCTTTTTTCAAGGAGTACCATTTTTACTGGAAAGAATGACAAACTGGTTCCTCAGACTTGGGTATTTGGCAGACATTTCTTCAGAAATTAATGGGGGAGCCTGTCACTTCAAGGAGAACAACGGATGGTATCTATTATCAATAATAAAATTTGAAATGCCAAGAGAAAATAATTAAAAAACACTTGTATCTGTGACTGTGAGCTTGATAGTTTCCCAATGCCTAAAGACTAACAAATTGTATTAAATAATACGTTTCTTCAAAGCACTAGATGAGATGTGCTTGACCCCTTAAGTTGTACTTGTCATCTGTCCATGATCTTGTATATCCTGTCCAAGCTCATCTAATGATTGTTTCACTTCTCAGAAGAATGGGTCTGGAGTTTGTGGGCCAAGAGAGTATAAGAAGCAACTTAGGAAATACTGAAAACATCTGCCCTGACGCCATCGTCTCTCCCTTCTCCTGCCCTGAATGTTCAGCCTCTCCCTCTCTACTGGATCCTTCCCACCCGCACTGAAACATGCTCAGGGCTCCCTCAATGAAAACAAAACAAAAATGCCCTGTTTAGCTGCCGTCTACCTCTCCGCTTGCTCACAGCCAGGTCTGTGGAAAGAGCTGTATGTCCTTATCAGCTCCATTCTCTCACTTCCTCGTGCTCCTCAACCACTCAGTTTGGCCTTTGCCCCATCGGTCTGCTCCGCAAATGACCTCTGGTCCAGTGGGAAGCCCTTCTCACTTCCCACTTCCGCTGATCAGGCCTCTCTTCACCTCTCACCCATACGTCCTCCCTACGCCCCCGGTGGTGTCTGGGGTCAACAAAGAGGGCGGAACTTCCACAATTTTCTGCTACATGGACATATAAGCACATATATAATTCAGAAGGATGTGTGTTTTATATGTTTATTTTTTTCTGAAATAGAATCACACTGTGCACATTACTTTGCAATTTCCTTTTTCCATCTGACATTATATCTTGGACAGTCTACAAGGCATAAAAAAACATTTCTAGATCCACCTTTAAATTTTTTAAAATTCTGACACATAAATGTATGTATATCAGTCACAACTACCAAGTAAGTGTTAACCATCAGAACAAGTTGTTCCATTTTCATAAATTAGACAGAAAATCTTAGATTTTGCATCCGGGGTCTGTTGAGTGTGTCCGGTGGAGCAGGACCCCTGCTGAAGCTGTAAGTGCAGGGGTTTCAGCTCAATGCGAGGTGAAGGGAGCACGACTTCCCCGGCGCCGGCCCGTCCCACAGCCACTGTATCTTGGGAGGCACAAAGCAACCAACTGAAAACAATGGCTCCACTATCTTTCTGTGTTTTGGGTCTAAATATTACATTAAAGGATACTTTACATTTCTGAGCAAGATGACGTTTGACTCTAAGGCTCTGAAAGTCACTTCGCTGTCTCCTGCAAAGTTGTCACCTTGGGAGTGACAGCCACATTCCAACAACAGTGCTACTTGCTCAAGTGATTTTTGGAAAACTTCCTTTAGTCTAAGCATCTCTCACTTTCTAAATTTTAAAGGCAATTTTAAAAGTAACACCTGCCCTCGG
This sequence comes from Myotis myotis, assembly GCF_014108235.1. Lineage (NCBI taxonomy): Eukaryota > Metazoa > Chordata > Mammalia > Chiroptera > Vespertilionidae > Myotis > Myotis myotis. Next base: position 31,036,500 of record NW_023416390.1, on the reverse strand, counting down.
TGGAAGCGGAGCAGAGCAGGTCACCTCACTAACACTCTGCAGCGAATGGTCAGGGAGGGAGAGTCCAGGATCTGCTGACCTGATTCATCACAGAGTAGAGTTGGCCCCAAACGCCAAATCCTTTCCTAAACTTCTAGGGCCCTAGCCGGTTTGGCTCAGTGGATAGAGTGCCGGCCTGTGGACTGAAGGGTCCTGGGTTTGATTCCAGTCAAGGGCACATGCCCGGGTTGCAGGCTCGATCCCCAGTGGGGGCGTGCAGGAGGCAGCTGATCAATGATTCTCTCATCATTGATGTTTCTATCTCTCTCTCTCTCCCTTCCTCTCTGATATCAATAAAAATATTTTTTAAAAACTGCAAAGTTCCAAAAAGCCCAGAAAATGAAAAGATCTCTATATTCCTTCATTTATAGTAGACTATAATTGCTTTCACAGAGAAATTTCCAAAAGTTGAATTTCTGTCAACTAGAACAGTTGAACCAAATGAATTTTCCCTTGCAATACAAAAATAAAGGGGTTAATAGCAACAAAACAGAAAAAAACCCCAAAGGGGTAACACAGGAAGGGAAAAACAGATCTTGAGAGGAACTTTGGGACACGATGGCAACAAGTTATTGAAATTAAATAAGATATTAACTCAAAATAGAATTTAACACAGCACTGAAGGGCCAGGCACAGAGGTGGTGTCTTATCACGTCTTATCACAGGGCCGAGAAGCCTGGGTCAGGGAGCTGGCTTGGCAAAGGTGGCCTGTTTTTGGACGGTTAGTAGGCTAAGATGGATTTTTACATTTTTAAATATTTGAAAAAAAATTTAGTGACATATAAGTCATACAAAATTCAAATTTTACTACCTACAAATAAAGTTTTATGGGAACACAGTCACAGCCATCCAGTTCTGTATTGTTGATCGCTACTTTGAGTGGTTGCAACAGAGACCCTGTGGCCTGCAAAGCCTAAAATATTCACTATCTTCCTCTTTACAGAAAGTGTGCTGATCCCTGTTCTAAACCAGATTTTACTGCCATTATCTCTCTGGTGCCTGCAGCTGGCCCCCTGCCCCTCGGCCCACCTTTGCAGAGGAAGGGCCTGGAGGAGGTGCTGGCCTGGATGTGGGCTGAGGTCCAGAACTGTGCTTGCCCCCCAAGCCGAGCGAGCCAGAACACTCACTGGTGCCACCTGCAGCCTGTGAAGAAAATGGCCTGAGGAGGGACCTACACTTGCAGGTCTCACTCAGCACAGCTGTCCTCCCTGCTGAGGGCTCTTAAATGAACTATCTCCCCATCGGATGACATCAATGGACAGAAACCTGGCTTTTACAAACCTTTTAAACTGAAAGACGCAACTCCAAATAAAAAGGCACCTCCCAGCCTTCACTCCCCACAAAACAGAAAGAACACAGACCGTTTAGTGCTACAGAGAACTAGGGAGGACACCGGGTACGTTTTTTCTAGGTCTGAAGGGAAAACAGTGAGAAGGCATGCCATCTGAAATCGCCTCTCCAGCTGATGAGCCACCGTTCTCTGTACCACTTCACGAGACGCACCCACACTACTTCTGAACCTTCGCGCTCTAAAACAACAGGTAAGCAGGTTTTTCACATCTGAGAAAACCCAGATCAAAAGAATGCAAAAGAACCCAGTAAACTGGTTAGTACTGCCAGCTCTGAACCACACCCTGTACTTGCACACTACGGATTCTCACCGTGAGCCTCATGCCCAATGTTCCCACCATGGAAGGCAGGTGGAGGCCCCTTCAAAGCAAAAAACTCCTGTTGAAGAATTATCTTTCGACCTCCCAGAAATCCCCAGTGCCACCAGGTGTGGCATCCCCGTGCCGGTGGCAGGACGCACACCCGCCATGCGGCAGACAGACTTCAGACATGGCCCCACCAGTTCCCCCTGAACCTCCTGCTGGTTCCCCCCAACCTCCTGCTGGTGGAGTCTAACTGCCGGCCCACACCCTGGGCTGGGATGCACCCTGAGCAGAGGCCGCAGAAGGGATGCTCTGAGACTGCTGAGCCCAGAAGAGGATCAGAAGCTGCCACTTCTTCCCTCTTGGAGCCCAGCGGCCGACTGATAAGGAAGTCCAGGCTAGACCCCGGGGTGATCAGAGGCCCCGTGGAGAGGGGCCCTGGAGGGTGCGTGGCAGCTTGGACACAGAAAGCAGCAGCCACATTCCACCCCGACCAAGACCAGCAGAAAACCCTCCAGCTGAACTCCAGCCAACCTACAGAACCGTGAGAAAGGCAGCAGGGAGAAAAACCACCTTTTCCGGACTAACTTTTCAAGGCAAGGAAGGGACTCAGAATAGTCTGACACAAGTTTCCTACGGGTGTGAAGAGCCTCCAACTTACCTCATCATCTTCATCTTCATCATCATCAGATTCGAGAACACCATCCGGGAACTCTTCTATAAAGAAAAAAATCCATGAGTGACTGTGAACACAGTTGGGAGCCTTGGTCAACAAAATCCTGGGGCTCTGCAGAGACCTGTAAACACCCTAGTGAGAGTAAGTTACATCAAAGCAATCATGCTCCTGGTACCATTTCAGCCATAGTTTGATTTTAAATATATCTCTCCATTTTTACCAGAACACACTAGTAGTTGCATGAGAAAAAGTAAAAGCCAACACACAATTTCAGGGGCATTCAGGGGAGAGTAAGCCAGTATTATTGCTAGGCCTTGTGCTGGATCCTGCCACACATGTTATTTCACTCAATTCTAATGAAGATTTTGTCGCCTCTTATCCCCATTTTATAGCAACTGGAGACACAGAGACGATAAGGGACTTGTTTATGGCCACATTCCCAGTAAGTCACAGAGTTGAGATTCAAACTGATTCTAATTTTTAAACCCCATGATGTTTCCACCTTCCGCAAAGGGCCTGCAAGCAAGTGGCTTTCAAAATGGAGGTGCTGCGATGTTCATCAGTGACAAACCTTTCTTTTCAAATATGGAAAAGCCTTAAAAAAAGGGAGAGAATCTTAGACATTTCATGAGGCCACAGGCTAATCCAGGGGGCGTGGTCATGGCAGGTCGGGTTCCTGAAGGCTCTTGGGGTTCACTGCTAGATCTTGAAAGACTTTACAAAGGAGGAATACATTAGTAGGGCAATGGAGTCACAGAAAGAATAAGCCTCTGTTTCTTTGTCTGTAAAATGGGTATGAGACCACCTACTTCCTAGGATTGTCGGGAGGGTCTTACACACGCCAGAACTAAACCACCCGGCCCAGGGCCAGGTCCACAGCAGGCATTGCATAGAACTTAGTTACCTTCCCTCCATGAAGCCTTCCTCGATCCCTCACTGAGCAGTCGCCAGTGTCTCCCCTGAACACACTCGGCATTTATCTACAACCTGGTCATGATCACCACTTTTGGACAATCCATGTTTACTAACGATGGCTGCTGACTTGCCTGGGATCCTCCTCACCCACTGTGCTGGATAGTGAGTCCCTGGGAACAGCGCCCCGACTTACTCATCTCTGTGCCCCTCTGCACCTTCCTCATTATCACTCATTTCTTGAACAGATGACATGAAAGTAAAGAATGCCTGAAAGAGGACAGGAAGTCAAACAGGAAGGAGGAGGAAAGAAGGAACCAAGGCTATTACTCTTGAAGAGGCTGGTGGCAGATTCACCCTAACTAATCAAGCCCCAAGCCATTTCCTAGGAGGGAATATGTAGAAACCTCGGGACAGCCCTCATTCTAAAGGGAAGGCCCACTGACTTAGCTGGCCCGCGGCCAGCAGGACACACCTGTGGGGCCTGCATGCCTCCGCGCCTCTCGGGCCGAGCTGTCGTCATGGAATCTGTTTAGTCAGAAAGCCACTCTGCAGACAGGAGGCTGCTGTCACTCTGAAGCGTAATTACCTGACTATTCCCCACCGGCCCCTGGGCAGCATGACCGAACTCCACCTTCCCCAAAGGGCCTGCAAGCAAGTGGCTTTCAAATGGAGGTGACAACCCTTTCTTTTCAAACATGGAAATGCCTTTAAAAAAAGAAGCTTAGACAATTCATGAGGCGTCAGGCTGCTCCAGCCATATTCCCATCCCTGAGCCGACTGGTTCAGACTCATCCTATCTCAGAGCCACCCAGTCCTGGGAACTGAAGTGCTTAGAGACCTCGGCTTTCCTCTCTGGAGGGAGGGAACGGGAGCCCTGCCCCACACTGTTCCCGGCTGTGGCTCCCCAGTAACTACCAGGGCATGGCTCCGCAGCTGCCAGTACCCTTCCTTCCCTGAGAGCCGTGACCGGTCAGGCCTTCGTGTCCTCTCTTCAGGGACCGGCCAGTATCTGCTCCCCTAGCTGAGGGCTGGGTTACCCCTTAGGCCTCACCAGAGTAGTCCTTCTCCACCTGTGGGTTAGGTTCCAACATATACTGGAATCTCTGTACTTGAAAATCTTCAAACTCTATTGGGAAAATAGCGCTGGAGGACTGAGAGGGACTTGAAAGTCTGAAAACCCAATCACAGGTTCTTACTTTCACTCAACTGAAATGAGGCCATGCCACTGTGCGGATCTTACACCAGCGAGCTGCTGCCGCCTCCCCTCTGCTGTCAGTTCGCCCCTGAGGAGGAAGCCGCTGGACAGACGCCCTCCAGCTCCCCCTCCTCCAGGTCCATCACGCAGCTGGTGGTTCACTTGTTAGGCCCGTGGTTGGCAAGCTGCGGCTCGCGAGCCACATGCGGCTCTTTGGCCCCTTGAGTGTGGCTCTTCCTAAGCCTTAGGAGTACCCTAATTAAGTTAATAACAATGTACCTACCTATATAGTTTAAGTTTAAAAAATTTGGCTCTCAAAAGAAATTTTTGCCGACCACTGTGTTAGGGCATTTGCACTTGTCAGTCTGGCCTCCATCCAAACGCTCACCGACTTTCTAATCTAATATTGTGTCAGAGTAGCAGACTCCTGTGGAATCATCTCTGGGCCCTGCCATTGTCCTTTGGGTACAGAATAACTCAGGTGCTTGAGATAAAAGGGAAATACTTCAGATCGTCTCTATTTAAACTGGAACTTACTGAGTTAAGCAGGTATTTCCCAAGCTTTTCCTGAACACACAAGGTTACACAGCCCAGCTCTGCCCAGATAACTTCTTGCCAAAGCACATCCCGTATACCGACCCCTCCCAGCTCACATTCTTCAGCAAACTGGTTCGAGTGCCAGTTTTATGGAAGGAAAAGAGATGTTTTCTAGCCAGAGATGGAGAGGGAGGGGCCCATCCTGCTTCTTGGCTGCCAGGGAGGTGGGAAGGCTGACCAAGAAATGGAGGTGGTGAGTGTCGGTAAAACTGCAACGCAGTCGGCCCTGAAGGGGAGTCCCGACAGCAGGACCCTGCAGCTGCAGAGGAGCCTGGCCCGGGAGGGAGCCTCAGGGGGGCGGTGACCCTGGAGAAGACAGGGAACAGCTTTCCCCGGCCATTCGCCACCTTCCCCAGCTGGGGCTGCTACCCACAGAAGGTTAGGGAGCAGCCTCAGCCGGGACTGAGGGTAAGGTTTTCTTTCACTTAATTTTTTTTAACCTGTCCACCCAGCAGAATGGAGGCCCAAAGTCAGAATCGAAGTCGTTGCAGAAAATAAAGTCCTATTCCTGTCCGCCTGGATTTGGGATGAACTGTACTTGCTCCGTGAAACCAGAGGAAGGTGTTCAGGTGGAAACGGGCCCCGGCCTGGGGGAGCCGAGCTCTCAGACTCCTGGCTGCTGCCTCGCTGCCTCCTGTCTGTCAGGAGCCCCGTGAGGCCCTCCTATGCCTCCCCCGTTTCCGAGACAGGGATTCGCCACTTTGGCTGCGTTTGGAATCACCTGGAAGCTTTAAACACGATTTGCAGCTGGGCCCCCAGAGGTTCTGGTTTAAGTAGGGTGGGGGCTGCCCTGTGCAGCCAGGCTGTGCACCGGGAGCTGGAGGAACCACCTGCAGGCTTCTTCCAGGAAAGGGCATCTGGCATCCCTCTGCCTGGCTTCGGCCAAGCTGCTGACTTGGGATCAGAGCAGAGATGGAGAGATTCCGTGTTTCACCTTGTTCGTGTGCTGAACAGATTTGTGCACTTGGATTCTCAATGATGGGGACGTTTGGAGTCAAGAAAGGATAGGTAGAGAGACATAAGTGACGTGTTTGGCCCCTAGGTGCTGGCAGTGCAGGTGCCCCTGGCACATGTACAAGTCAGGATGAGGGTGTCGGCAATCCACAAAAAGCACTGTTTCCCCCCACCACCCCAGTCCCATCCAGGGCATCCCTCACCAGCTTTTCTGCTCATTATGGGATGTGGGTTGTCATGGTAATGGAGGAAGCTGGATAGAAAGGAGATCACATCCTCCCATGCTCTCAATGGCAACATAACTTTTCCTGGAGTGGATGAGTGCATGTGAAAGGAGGATCACGTTTTCGACCGTGGCGCTGGGAAGACCGGCATCTGTCTTCATTATTTACCCGAGGACTTGGGGAAGCCACTCTTTGGAGGTGGGGGGAGGATTAGGAGAGACCCACATAAAGGGAACTTATAGGTAGAGAAGGGTTTTGTTGACTATCAGCCTGAAGTGTGGTAAGTGATTGTTGATTTGGGAAAATGTGGCCTTGACTACCTGGGTGAACTTTTGTTTCAACCAGGTAGTCCAAGATATGACAAGCCCTCTCATATCTTTCTGGCACATGTGAAAGATTAAAAAGATAGCTTATAGATTCTTGCATCAAACGGACCTGAATTAAGCTGCTTGATGATGAATTCGATCTGGCGGATCATTTCAGCGTTGCCTTCTTTCATGAAGCAGCGAAGGATGTCTTCCATTCCCTAAGGCATTGGAGAGATAACCGTTAACATGTCGTAGTTTCAGCTAATCCTCCCCAAACACTTTCTTCTCTATGCACAAAGAAAAGTCCTCAGCTCAGCACTAAAAATTTTTTTTGTTCTTTTTATAATGCACAGTGAAATTATTTCCTTTTTGGTTGATTATCTGACCCAATTACAACACACTTAGTCAAAAAACAAAAAACAATGGTCATACAACTTTACTGCATAAATATTTCCTTTAGTTTGGCAATATGTTGTTGTTGTTGTTGTTGTTTTGGGGGGGGTGGTCTTTCCTTAAATTTACACACTGCCTTCTAGATTTTAGGGCCAAATTTGGTCTTTGAAAAGTAAAATCTATGCTCAGGGAAATAAATGAACAAATAGGACCTTTTTTAAAGCAGTTATTCTGTTTGTATCAAAAGAATTATAAAGTCACTACATTATGTACTACTTTATTACAAAATACTGACATCATAGCTTTCAATACTAACAGAATTTCAGGGAAATGTAGAGCTAAGTGTCTATTTCCTCCTTCTCTTTCCTTGCATGATGTGAATGAGTATGTGTGGCTGGACCTGACAAAGCTTTCTCACCACCACGAGGGAAATGAGTATCTAATAATGAACTCAAAAGAGGAAGCAGAGTCCAGAGGTGCAGGCAAAGAAATGGATCTAGGAACATGTGGACCCTGGAACAGCTTGCTGTGCCTGAAACTTATGCCTGGACTGTCCAGTTATATGAGCTAACAAGTTCCCTTCTCATGCAGGCCAGGTTGGAATCCATAGCTCTAGAACTGAATTAAAGAAGTGCCAAGAGTAGCTTTAAACACGGTAATTCCCATCATGTAAAGCAGAGCATTAGTCCTGGCTAGGTATCTAAGTGGTTAGAGCATTGTCCTGATGTGCCAAGGCTGTGGGGTTGAACCCGGCCAGGGCACATACAAGAAGCAACCAATGAATGCATAAATAAGTGGGACAACAAATCGATGTTTCTCTCTCTTTCCCCCATCCTCTCTCTAAATCAATAAATAAAATAAAAAATAAAGCAGAGCATCATCTCCTTCTAGAGAGGTTAAATCTGGATTGTCATCCTAGCTCCCCGCAAGTTAACTGTGTGACCTCGGTCACGTTACGTAACCTCTCTCAACTACAAAGTGAGGATAGCAACTTGAGCAAACATGAGAGCTTTAAAGATAAAGTATATCATCGGGTGTTGGTTTTGTAGGTGTATACATCTGTCAAATGTATTAACTGTACATGCAGGGCCTGTGAATCTCATTGTGAATTAAGCCTCAAAATACAGTGTCTAGTCCAATGGCCGGCACACAGCAGATGCTCAATCAAGGGTTGAGACTGCTTGTTGTGGGGCTGGTGGCTCAGGAGAGAGAGCTGGCAGCTAAAGCCAAGGGATACAGGAGGCTCCCAGTGACAGCAGAGTGAGAAGAGGGTGAAGATGGAACCTTAGAGAACAGGCGGGCAGAGGCAGACAAGCGCACAGGAGAACCTGAAGGGGGGTCGGGAGGAAAGAGCTCTGGAAAGTGCTTAAGTTGAGATGAGCATTTCCAAGAAGGCGTGGTCAGCGGTGCTGAGGGCTCCTGCGGGACCGTCAGATGCCTGGGCTTGTCTGACCAAAGCGACAGGCCCTTCACTGTCAGGAACGCTGAGTTTATGCCTCTCCGTCTCCTAAACTGGTCTCCACATTCTCACCTCCACCCAAGGTGAGGGCAGAGGAGGAAGAGTGTGTGAAGCAAAAGCAGTATAAGCCCCAAAAGGCCAAAGACCGGGTCACCATGCACCGTCAAGGTCAATGTCTTTAATCAGTGGAGTGAGATGTTCACTCAGGCTCTCCTCTAACTTTTCCTTCTCAGACGTTACTTTTGCAAACGATCATCTGCTCATATATTGAAAAATATATTTTTTCCCACTTGCTCTCTTGCATGTAGCTCTAGCTCAGTTGTTACTTAGGGGTTAAAAAAAGAAAAAGAAAATGAAAATCACCACTTCCTTCTCTGTAATTAGCAGGATCATTTGAGGGAAGATTTCTTAATAAAAAATTCTCCAGGCACATGACCCAGATTCTGCCAATCAATGTACCCGCGTGAGACTCACTGGGAAGCGGGCGATGTGACAGGTGGGAAGCAGCGGCATCCAGTCCTTTGGGGACAGTAGAGGCAGTTTTTTTGGCTTCATGGGCGTGAGCCGTGGGCGTGGGGTCATGGTACAAGCTGCCGTGGTCCAGCTGTCACCGGAGCAGCCTCTGGAGCATGTGGGCATCCTCCTGGCCGCGTAGCTGCTAACCCAGCTCCTGACCGGGCACCTGGTCTGCACCAGCCCAGGCAGGACGTTTGGCGGGTTCACCTCCCTGGGGACTCCAGCCCAGCTGCCCCCGCCTGGACACAGGCATCGGTGCGGTGGGCTAGTGGTGCCCCACTGCTCTGCTCTGCTCTCCGGCCCAGACCGCGACAGTCTCTCAAAGCTCACACAGGCTTCAGGGCACTCATTTATCTTTCTCTCCCTATTATTTAAAACCACGTAATAGCATTTGGTACTGATAGAACTTTTATGTAGTCTTGATCATTTCCCACAAGTACACAAATGTTTTACACAGTTGCAAAACCAGAGTTGTTATACTGTCATAGTCTGCTCTTATCTCTCATTACACAGTTACATTTTCCATACTGCCTCACACTGCTTTTCCGAATTATCATCTTCAATGGCCATGAATAGTTGGGGCAAAGGGACATAATTTCATTAGCAACTCCTCCGTTACCAGGCACTCATGCTGCTTCCAGTTATATTACAAACATGTTGATAGTGCAGTGAAGGCCTGGGGGAGGGGGTGTAGAGGGAGTCGACAGGGGGAGAAAGGGGACACCTATAATACCTTCAATAATAAAGATACATTTTTAAAATTGATTTCAGAAGAGAAGGGAGAGGGGAGAGAGAGATAGAAACATCCATGAGAGAGAATCATTGATTGTCTGCCTCCTGCACGCCCCCACTGGAGATCAAGCCCGAAACCCAGGCATGTGTCCTGACCAGGAATCGAACTGTGACCTCCTGGTTCATAGTATGATGCTCAACCACTGAGCCACGGCGGCCGGGCAATAAATTAAAAACAAACAAACAAACAAACAAAACATGTTGAAATGAGCATCTCTGGTAAAGCTCCTTTTCTGCATCGATGAGCAAAGGAGAATAAATGAGTCAGAGGTGGAGGTTTTAGTGGTTTCTCATGGAGACGACCAACTGCCTTCCGAAAGGGCTGTGCACGCCTGTGAACACCAGCAGGCTGAGAGGCGGCTCTGACTCCCTTTCCCCAGCACATCACGAGCTGAGGAAGGTGGTGAGATTATGATGTTTCCCCCTCATTGCCTGATTATCTATATTCTAGTCATATGCAAAAAGAATGTAATTCCTTTATCAATTGAAAGACTTCCTCAGGGATAAGAGTGAACTGTGGGAAATCTCAGGGTTTTGAGAGTTTGGCCACAATCTCCCTGAGAGGCCTCTCTTACGAACAGTTAAATAGGCAACCACTTCAGTGCTGTGTCCAGAAGCTTCCCCGCTCAGGCTGCCGGGTTCCTCTAGACTTGACTTCAACGCCCGTTAAAATGCCCAAGGGAGGCTGTGCTGCTTACACCTTTCCTAAGTGGTCCAGGTTTTCTTCTTCAAGCCCACAGTACAGTCATTCAGAGGCTGTCTAGAAACGCATGTCTGAAACCACAAAGGAAAATCTGAACAGATTCAACTAGAACTACAGCCTTGGCTGCCGGGCTGAAGTCCTGGCTAAAACAATGCGAGACCATCACAGCTAGAACCATCCCACTCACCTGCTCCTGAACTTTGTCCCACAGAAACGGAGAGGGGTAAAAAAGCTTTTAAGCCACTAAGCTTTGGGGTAACTTGTTATGCAGCAATAGATAACTCTTACAAGTAGCAACACTTTCATTTCCAAACATTGGAGATTTCCTAGACGCCTTGTTTACGCAACCTTTCTTCTGCCCCGTTATGGCTCTCTCCTCTCCTGCTGGGACTCCAGGTGAGACCACTGGACATGGTCACAGTCTCTGAGCTCACAGCTCTTTCCCTCTCTTTCTCCCCTACTACCCCTGGCCAGGATGACCTCTGGGGGCCATCCTCTCTAATGTCTTACAACTTCGTGTCTCTCCTCCCCACTTGGTCCCTGTCCCTTCACTGCCATCCCCTCCGGCCTTTCCACCCGTTGCCCTGCAGGTCTTTCCTCCATGCTGCCTTTCACCCCTTTAATTCCATGTCACCTCCATTCTTTCTTTCTCTGCAGCCCATGTTTTGTTCCTTGTGCCCTAGTTGGCTGGCAATTCCTCTCTTCCACCTGAATGACCATAATGCAGAATTTAATCACGTTTATTCTCCCCTGTTCTGTATTGAGACAACAGATTTTTAATTTAAAGGCAGTAGGCAATTAACTCCCATTGTTGACTTGTGACCACACAGAATGGTTAAATGAGTTTTTATCTCTAGTGTAACTGATGATGTAATTTAGATGGCCACTAGAAGACTGAACAATTCTTCTAAGTAAACAAAACCAAGTGGAAGGCCATGTCTTGTTGGTCTCAAACTAAATTTAGCCTCTGGAAATACATTTAATCCTTTCATCACATTTAAAATATATATTTTTTTATTGATTTCAGAGAGGAAGGGAGAGGGAGAGAGAGATAGAAACATCAATGATGACAGAGAATCACTGACTGGCTGCCTTCTGCACGCTCCACACTGGGGATGAGCCTGCAACCCGGGCATGTGCCCTGACCGGGAATCGAACCACGACCTCTCGGTTCACAAGTCAATGCTCAACCACTGAACCACGCCGGCTGGGCTACCACAGCATTTAATATGTACATTGTTAACGGGGTTTCACATCCTCTCTATCTCATCCCAAGGACAAAACTCCAGGGTTTGGGGGATCAGATACATCTAGATACATCTGTCATCGCCAGACACAACACTAACCACGTATGGCTTGTTTTAAACTTCAAATACAAGCACTAACGTAGACACATTAAATACGGAATTCACTGTTTAGCAAACAAGCCTCTGGGCTGTATGTCATCTTCACCAGCCTTTCTGTCCCACTGGGGTGCTCTAGAACAGCGGTTCTCAACCTATGGGTCGCGACCCCTTTGGGGGTCGAATGACCCTTTCACAGGGGTCACCTAAGACCATTGGAAAACACATATATAATTACATATTGTTTTTGTGATTAATCACTATGCTTTAATTTTGTTCAATTTGTAACAATGAAATTGGGGTCACCACAACATGAGGAACTGTATTATAGGTCGCGGCATTAGGAAGGTTGAGAACCACTGCTCTAGAATGTCTGCAGATTCAGGGAGTTTTGATTGTACCAATTCTCAGGCTGCCACAATTCCTCCGGGAGTCCTGCAGGTGAATCTGAGTGATGGTTTCTCCATCTCACCATTTTCCTATTAAGCTTCTGCTACTACAAAATCCATAAGCATCCCCCAATCCCAAATTTACATGAGTCATTTAAATTTAAAAAAGAATGTCGACAACTTTCCAAAAATAAACCTGCTGGAAACTTTCTAACACTGTGGTTCTTAATCATTGAAGGGATCCCTTGAGAGTCTGATAAAAGCTACAGACTCTCATCAAAAAACTGCAAAGATAGGGTGTCCCAGAAAAATGTATACACACACTTTGAATAATGATAAAGGCTGTGTTTATTCAAATACATTTCATTTTAAAAATTGAACTACTGGCTGTTAAAGCGTGTGTACATTCTGAGGGACACCCTGTATGTGTCTAGTGTACAATTCTGGGAGTTCATAAACTGCCCAAGAACCCTCCAGGGGCTGGTCCAGGAAGCCCTTGCTCTCACAGTGACGGGGCACTGACCGAAGCGGACATGTGTCTCAGAGTGTTCCTTACCATCGCTCTCGCTTCCTCACGGATGGACGGGATAGAGAGGATGCTGTACAGTGCTCCATTCACGTATGGCTGTATCTTTAAGGGGAGAAAAAGCAGTCACTTGTAAGTTCTCATATACTAGACAACGCAATTACCAAACAGCACACTGAGACACTGGCTGATGAGGACGGAGTGTCTCCAAATGACAGATGTTCCCCACCTGCATGTCCCAGTGACAGCTGTAACAAAGAGTCCAGAACCCACCATCGGTCATCCAGGGTGGCAACTCAGGAGTCATCACCGACTCCTCTCTCTTTTCACTCTCCTTTGTGGAGTCCCCACTCTGTCTTTGATAGGAACTCCTTTCCCATCCGCATGCTACTGTCCTTGTTCAGACAACATGTCCATGACATAGGCTACACCAACCTCCAAATGAGTCTCTACCTTTGATTCGCACCTTTTAGTCCAACTGTCACATCACTGCCCAAATCCCCGCTCTCCCTACCTCGGACACCAGCTACAGTCCACCTGGGCCGTCTTACCTCCTTAGTGCGCACGCAGGACCCTTCGGGTTTGGCCTCTATCCCCTCCCTCCCTGCCGCTGTGAAGTGCACACTGCAGAGTCCACACTGTAGGGGACGCCCGCACCATGCTGAGACATGCCTTGTGCCTGGGCCCCGGTTCTAACAGTTCACTTTGCTGGGTGCACTCCCCACTGCAAAGCTATGACTCCTCCTCTCACACCAGCTCAGACATGTCAGAGGGAGCACTTCCTGAGCTCCCGGTGGAGGCTCTGCTCTGCCCCTCACGTGCCTCCACCACTGACTGGAGCCGGTGTCGTTGAGATTTATACTTGTTTCTCCCGTCTTATTCACAGAGGTGCACTTCACAGGTGGCAGCGAGATGGAGGCAACCAAAGTGGACAGCCCTGGGGAGCAGGCAGCCCTGGGGAGTGGGCAGCCCTGGGGAGCGGGCAGCCCTGGGGAGTGGGCAGCCCTGGGGAGCGGGCAGCCCTGGGGAGCGGGCAGCCCTGGGGAGCAGGCAGGGAAAGTGGGAGGGCTGCAAATGGAAGCCCATACTGCAGTAGTGAGAGCTGTTCATCACAGAGATGTGCACAGAGCAACACAGAAGGTCCCGAAAATGCAGGGAAAATGTAAGGAAAGTAATGAGATCTAGAGTGCAACACTATTTATATAAAATAAATACACATAATATTAATGCATTTTCAGACTACCTACATGTCCGCAGACACATGTTAATCACAACAGAGGAATGTCAACGTGGGGGGAATGAAGCGCCATGGAAGACAAGGAGAAAAGTAACCCTTAGGGGCAGCTGGCACAGGCCGGTGCTGGTGGTGTGCCCATGAGGGAGGCGTGCTGGGGAGACTTCCTGCTCCTGAGTCTAGAATTCAGAAATTATGAAAGCTCTGAAGTAGCTTATGCAAATATTGCAGAAGGGAGAGTGTGGTAACTGTCCCCGGCCAGCCCGCCCGAGCCCTTGTGGCTGAGTACCTCGTGGTTTTCATGGCCCAGCAGATCCGAAAGAACTTTCAGTACGAGGCCCGCCACTGAGGCGCACATGTTCTTCCCTTAAGAAAACAAAACAAAACAAAACAAAACAAACATGACGTGTCTAAACTCAGAAGCACAAGGCCAGTCAGACTTGAATACAAATCTTGGCTCCTCTGCTTATGAGCTGTGTGACCTTGGGTGAGTCACTTCACCGATCTGGGCCCAGTTCCCTCCTCTGGGACCCGTAGATCATTGCTATCCACCTCAAAGGGTGGCGTGGAGTGAAGTACAGGAATAGGCTACACTCCTGTGCTCAGCAAATGGGGTTAGTGTCCTTCAGGCAGAGCACGAGCTCTTCACCACAGTGAAATTCTGCCTCACACAGACCATCACCATCAAAATCAAACAGGTCATCAAACACTCCCTGCCGGGAGGCCAGTGGCAGCAAGAAAAGCTGACCATGAACTAGGAACGGTTTGAAGCTGTGACTCGGGCACAGGCTCGTTCGGAAACAGAAGGTTGAAGTGGTCATTGACTCGGTCAGCAGCACTGGGCTTCCGATGACAAAGCATCCAAGGGGGAAGGCGCTGCTAACAAGCCCCGAGCCCCCTCCACGTAACCTGCCAACACTGGGCTACGCAGGCTGAGCTCAGCCACAGGCTGGCCTTGGCCCCTCTTCTAAGGAAGCGTCTTTCACCACAGGGAACACATCGCTTACGTGGGGCAGAGCCTGTGGAAAAGCTAACATCATTACCTTTATTGATCAAGTACGTGAATGACTTGTGATTAAGGGCAGGCAACAGGCTCGGCCATCAATTTAATCCTGTACAATCTTGGGAACATACTTCTCTGCCTTCAGACAGAAGGGATTCTAATTCTTAACCTCCTACCTTTGAGTAATGCAACGAAGATGAAGAAAAACATGAACTAATTCAATTCCCTCTTAATGCTGGTGCTACATACATATATCGCATATGGGTGGTTATATTTATGGGAATTTATATATATCTATACACATTCTTTCCAAGGCCAGACTGGTATTTTGGCTTCAGGGATTCACAGCTTGATACCCAGTTGGAAATGCTTTACACTCCTCCTGTCTCCTGTTTTCTACGAGGGAGACTAGAGGAAGCCATGCCAGGCTCATGGGTCATCGGATTCAAGGGTCAGGACCTCTCCCCTCCCGCACACTGGAGCCTGGAGCTGGGGCCCGGGCCGGGAGGCTGTGAGACCTGCACTCCGGAGGCAGAGGTTCATGAGCAGAGCCACCGAGTACTCCAGCGTGTAGTCGGACAGGCAATCGGGCTCCTTCAGAATGTCGATCAGCCAGAAGATGAGGCCATCCTGAATCATGGCTGTCTGCAGCGGGCGCCTGGGAGGAAACAGCCCACAGGTCAATTCAAGTTGGCGAGAAACTTCATACAGGAGGACACAGCAACAGGAAGGCATGTCAGAGAAGACCAAGTGCACGAGATACTGATGCGGAGGAATATTTCACTGTCAGACCCATACAACTGAAACAACAAATTCTTTACCTTTCACGGGTAGATTAAGAGTTTAAAGAAATACAGTGGGGCCTTGACTTACGAGTGTTCTGACTAACAAGTTTTTCGAGATACGAGCCGTCTCTTGGCCGATATTTTGCTTTGAGTTGCGAGCTAAAATTCGGGTTACGAGCCAGCTTCAGATACCCCACCGCTAGTTGGCGCAGCGAACGTCACAGTGAACGCCACAACATCAGCCCAGCATCACGTGTCTCACTTGTTCACAACTGATTTGACATACACTCGAGTAATTTGAGTTACGAGCTTCGTCACGGAACGAATTATACTCGTAAGTCAAGGCCCCACTGTATAAGGCAGTAAGGAGGCCTCCTACTTTGAACGTTTCCTTTCCAATATTTAAAATATTTATTGATAGCTTTTGGTCTACTTAACCCGAGAAGCAGAGCCGTAGAAATAGTTCACTGACAAACAAATATTTACTAAACTCTAGTCTATTATCATTTAGCTTAGGCATTTTGCTCTGTGAAAAAAATAAAGAAAACATAAAAGAAGCAAAAAATCAGCTCAATACCATTTTGATTCAGAGCTCTACAGAGTAAGGTTGACTTAATGACCTGGATAATACAATTTACACAGAACTGTATTCCCCCCAAAGTCCAGGTGTCACAGCTTAGAAAATGCAGTGCCTCGTCGGAATGTGCAATGGTGCCTGTCAGCACACAGGCCTTAGAACTGACAACACTGAGCCTGATACCACCACCAGCAGTCGTCTGAATTCTCTGAAAATCAAAGCAGCGCTGTGCACCTCCTGAGGGACAGACAGGTCATGGTGAGTCTGCCTGCAGACGGCACCTGCTCGTGCTGGTCTTCGCACCCACCAGTGACCTTTAGTAGCACACAGTGAGGACGCACCCTCTTGGTGAGCCTAACTACTTTCTACCTACATTGTCGAGACCCTGGAAACATTAGCATGTTTCCAAAACAGAAAGCTTAAATGACTGTTTGGAGGAAAAGGAAAAATTGGCAGTAAATGTTTGCATTACCAGGCGGAAGTATTTCTTCACCTTATCTTAGCTGTTATTTAACTAAGCTATTGAATTTCTAAAAATTTTCCAGCCAGCTATTATCTTTTTAAACAAACAGAAATGAAGTGTTTATGTGATTTGAGGAAGTAATAACTCTGGAGATTATTCACAGTTCTTTTCCATTCATAGAGTTAGGATAAGAAATTTTCATTGACAGGAACCTGGCAAATAGCAAGAGCTGACCACCTGCCACTCTTTCCCACCAAGCGTATGTACACGTAGAATGTCACTTGGCAGCCTGGCAGGTCACCCACACTGATGGGAAGGAAGTGTGTTCAGAAGAGCGCTGACCATCAGGAAAGGTTGAGGACTCAAGGTACTAGAATTTTTAATAAAGTCAAAGAGAAGGCAAGCTGGTCATGAGGGACTGTGGATGCTGGAAGAATCAGCATAGGACCCAGCAATTCCACTCCTAGATACCTAACCAGGAGGAATGAAAGCATGGCCACACAAAGACCTGTATGCGCCCTAGCCGGTTTGCTCAGTGGATAGAGTGTCGGCCTGTGGACTGAAGGGTCCTGAGTTTGATTCCAGTCAAGGGCACATGCCCAGGTTGTGGGTTCAATCCCCAGTAGAGGGTGTGCAGGAGGCAGCTGATCAATGATCCTCTCTCACCATTGATGTTTCTATCTCTCTCTCCCTCTCCCTTCCTCTCTGAAAGCAATAATAATAATAAAAAAAAAACACATAAAAAGACCTGTATGGAAAGTTCACAGGGGCATCATGCATAATAGCCAAAAAGTGGAAAGAACCCGAATATCCACTGAGGAATGCGGTCTCTCCACATAATGGAATGCCATTCAGCAATACAAAGGAACAAAGCACTGACACATGCTGTACAACATGGATGAACCTCCAAAACACTGTGCTAAGCGGAAGAAGCCAGTCACAGAGGAGCCACCTTGTCTGATTCCAGTTAATCAAACATCCAGCACAGGGAGGTCTACGGGAAGTAGAGTCGTGAGCACCTGGGCTCGGGGTCGGACTGAGGAGTGACTGTGAACAGGCAAGAAGCTCCTTCTGTGGTGATGGGAATGTCCTAAAATCAGACTGTGGTGATGGCTGTACAACTCTGTAATATACCAAAAATCACTGAACTGTACACTTAAAATATACCCCTGGCTAAAGAAGGGGTGTCTGACTTTAAATTTCTAATGGGAAGCAGTTCCAAGTCACAGCAGGGTCAGGGCTGAGACTCCAGGGTGTTTCTGGGACACGTGGACAGGCCTGGAGCCGCCTCGCCCACCTGCTGTGACTGTTCATCGTGGGACACGGGCTGTCACTACCGGAAGGCTGAGGCTCTGTGAGGCTGAGGCACAACCATGCTCACTAGGAGGCTACAATAGCTCTTTTAAATCATCTTCCTCCATCAGATTCGCAGTGAGCTTTCTAACTCTATCTTAGTCACCAAACCTGCCCTAGGTGTTAGCTGAAAAATGTCATCTGCCTTTGGGGTGTCATCGTGACCTGCTGCGCGGTCAGCACCTGAGGCTGAACTTCTGCAAGGCCCCGAGCACATTCTCCCGGGTGACGACGTCCTTGTCTTCCTCCTTCAGCCTCTCCTCCAGCATCTGCAGCACCTTCGTGCTCTGGGCAAGGTAGAGGCGACCTAGTAACACAATCAGAGATGAACACGTAAAAGAGGGAAGACTGCTCTTGTGTTAAGTTCATGCTCCAAAACCACTTTCTATGAAACCTTTGTATTTAGCACATGCAGAGCTTGTATAATTTTAGATTCTAAAAAACTTATCTATAAAAATAAAAGCGTATATGCTAATTAGACCAGATGTCCTTCCGTACAACCTTCCGGATGAAGCTGTGGCTGTGAGGGAAGCCTGAGTTCTGGGTGCCAGAGGGAAGCTGGTGCCGGCAGCCAGGGGAAGGAAGGCCTACTCTTGCACAAATTTTGTGCATCAGGCCTCTAGTTAACACATCTTTCTTCTGAAAAATTGGTTTTAGTCAATCAACTATCTAGTAATAGAAAACCCCTTCTTGTAATCTAAACCTAATTTCCAACTATGTCCTTGTGGGGAGCGTTGTCCTTTATTCACCTGAAATCTTGAACCCGAATGTCAGAATGAGGAGAACAGGGAAGGAAACCTGTGGGTCATAAACCCATTAGCAATGCTTCCTGGCCACACCCCTTGCTCCTTCTGGACGTGCCCAGAGAGGTTGGGGATCAGACCTGGAACCCTAGAGTAGGGCTTGAATTATCACTAGCCTGTTGTGGGCTTGTGGCTTGATACAAATGATAATTTTGGAAATAAGTTTCAACAGTATTATATAAGTGGTCCCTGCACATACCCTGGCTTATGATAACTGTTTGCTAAACAGATGAAAACTGTACAAATAAGTGAAGGGACAAGTTTTTGGAGCATCATATAGTCATCATTTGAAACTCTCTTTATTCACTCTAATAAGAGCTCAAATTAAACCTGGAAGACAACGACACTTTGTAAAATCATTTGAATTCAGTCACACTGGCATGTTATCTTTGGAGCTTTTAAATCTTCTATTCTTTTGCAGGAAATGATGCAATTATTGGGATCAGCTTTAATTGTGTCACCAGCCTTAATGTACTGACATAGAAAATTATAGAAAATGTATTATCTATTCTATATCTGAAGGCAATCCAAAAAGTACAGTTATAAAACAGAAGGCTTATAAAATAAAGCCAGAACGTTTACAAAAGAAACTCCAAAAATCAAAATTTTCTCTGGCATAAACTATAGCAATATGACAACATCTAATTTTCACAAAAAACCTTCGATGTATTAAACAGGCATAAATTGAGGAAACATACATCATCTCTAAAAAACTTGGAGAAGAACGTCCATTTTTAAAGGGAAAAAAATGCATGAATAAGGCCTAGCTCTTCTCTTCGAAGAAAAGCTGGCATCTCACCTTCTGCCAGGGACGCGATGGCGTTGATGAGCCTGGCCATGTACTGGCGCACCACGTGGCTCCTCCCGTGCAGCAGCTGCAGCACGCTGCTCTGCGGGGAGCAGAGGGGCAAGGACGGGGAGTCAAAGACCGGGAGAGACCAGCGTGGCTCCTCCGGGGGCGCTGTTGTCCTCCTCTGCACAAACTTATTACAAGTGAGATAAATAGACTAAAGCCAAACAGTTCGTCAGGAAATCTTTTTTTTAAAAAATATATTCCATTGATTTTTTACAGAGAGGAAGGGAGAGAGATAGAGAGTCAGAAACATCGATGAGAGAGAAACATCGATCAGCTGCCTCCTGCACATCTCCCACTGGGGATATGCCCGCAACCCAGGTACATGCCCTTGACAGGAATCGAACCTGGGACCTTTCAAGTCCGCAGGCCGACGCTCTATCCACTGAGCCAAACCGGTTTCGGCTCGTCAGGAAATCTTGATGGCCAACTGATTTGTCCTGAGATTTGATGAATATCAGTCATTCAAACTTTTAAATTAAAAGAATTATATGATGGGTACTCGACTTATCAGGGTGATCACTTCCAAAGTTATATAAATGTCTAATCACTATGTTATACACCTGAAACTAATATAATACCATATGTCAACTGTAATTGAAAAATGAAAAACTTATTTTAAAAAAAAGAATTACTTATACAAAGCATTAGAACAGTTACTAACACAAAGGCAGCAATACGGGATGGCTGATGTTTTTCCAGGTTAGGATGACAGATCCAACACACACTTCTATTTTGCTCCCTGAAGCCACAGTATAATTATAGTAAATGGATTTTAAATAATGACACTAATTCTCAGGATCAGAGAGAACAGCAAAAGAAATTATAACAACACAATTTTGAAAGTGGGAATACAGATGGAAACAGACTTAGTAGACTCAAGAATGCTATGTGGGCAATGAGGAGGTAACCTCACTTACATCACTTAATCCTCAAAGGCTCAAGACGTGAGAAAAATCAGAATGAATGAATGAAAGCTGTTAAAGAAGCAGCTCATGCTGCTCCTCCACTACTGTCCTCCTCTCACCAGAGGTCGGGGTGCTCTCTTGTTATGGTAACAAGGGTCTCTGGATGGGGGACACCAGGCCCAGGTGAGCAGGGCTTCTATGCCAAAATGGAGGGTCTAAAGAGCCAACCCCAGTCCTCTCCCCCTACCTGGCTCCCAGAACCCTGGCAACCAGAACTTACCCTTTAGGAGGGAGATCAGAAAACTCTTCTTGGAGGAAAATGCCTGGCCCAAAGGAAAGAACTACAGGTCCTGAAATCAGCGGCCCCTGACACATGGCCCACCTGGCTCACCCCCAGTGGGGGTCTCCGTCTACAGTGCCTACCTTCATACTCAGAATATCCAATAGGCTTTTCAGTCCTCCACTCTAAACATTAGGAGATAACCAAGGTCTACCAGAAGTCCAAGTTTCTAACATGGAAAATAGGACCAAGATAAACAGGGGGAGGGGGTTAGTGGAACAAACTTGGAAGAAATGAGACTAGGCAGGGATAAAAAAACTAAAAATAAACAAAAAGATGTCGCTAATAATACTTAGAGATATCAGAAGCCAATTGTATCTACGAAACAACAGAATGCTATAAAAAAGAAAATGAAAAACCAACAAAATGGTTGGAAAATAAAGATGAAAAAATCTCCCAGAAAGTGGAGTTTAAAAAAAAAAAGGAAAATATGAGAGAGAAGATAAGAAAATTAGAGAACCAGTTCAAGAGGAGGTCCGACATGCAGAGAGACAGAGAAAACAAAGGGACTCACCTACAAAGTAAGTCAGGAAAGTTCCCAGAACTGAAGCGGTCAGACTGAAAGGGCTCGCCGAGCTCCCCAGTGAACCAAAGTACACCGCGTGAAAGGTATGGAACGGGGGGGGGGGGGGGGGGGGGGGGGGGGGCGGTGCAGAGGTCTGCAACTGGTTCATCTCACTCCAGGTCCGACATTTTCCCACTAGAACAAGCTGGTCCAGAGCTATATACAAATACGGTGCTGGACACATTTTAAGGCAGGCCAGGTGAAAAAAACACTAAATTTGCACGCTGGCCGGTGGCTCCGTTAGTTGGAGCGTTATCCCATACACCAAAAAGCTGTGAGTTTGATTCCTGGTCAGGGCACATACCTAGGTAGCAGGTTCGACCCCTGGTTGGGGCACGTACAAAAGGCAACCGATCCATGTTTCTCTCTCACATTATGTTTCTCTCTCTTCCTCACCCTTCCTCTCTCTGAAAAAAAATCAATAAAAACATATCCTCCAAAATAAAAAAAGAAAGAAGAAACACTGAATTTGCTTACCTACCTTGCGGGTCATAAGTCATGCTGAGTTTTCAGGGCTCAAGATAAACTAGGTTGAGGGAAAGACTTGGGAATTTGAGAAAAGGAAAAATGGCAGAGCAGAGCTCCAGAGTTGAACCCAGCAGTTCTAACTTGTTAGGACTCTATCGGACGTGAAGAGAGGGCCGGCACCCGGGGTGAAGAGCAGAGCTACGGAGCTGAGGCTGACATACAGTCACCAGGTTGAAAACATGCGGAAATGGACGTCTCCCCGGCTGCTAGGACCAATCCCGAGGAACGAAGGCCCTGCTGGGCCCCGGCCCTTCGCTCACCCACCTGGCTGTGGCCCTGGCAGTCCAAGAGGTCATTGCTGATGTAGGCCTGCAGCACGGTCTCCCTCTGCTCCCCGGGATGGGATGTGGTCAAGCGCTGGAACAAAGACAAGCAAAAGTAACACATCTGACCGTGGAGGAATGTCCGCAGAGTGGGCATGTTTTAAACAGCAGCCCCAGTAACTAAACATTTAACTAAACAGAATAAGTATCATCCTGCAGAGTGAGGTGAGCAGCCAACCTATCCACTGATAAGAACTGATGATGTACTTTTAAGCGGATGATATGGGGGGTGTAGGAGTTAACCTACACATAGGAAATTTTCAGGGAAGTGGAAATGCCTGGATTGTGCATGCACAGATAAGGGAGAGCTCACCAACGCCTGGAGAGGGTTTTTTTTGCTTTTTTGCAGGAAGGGGCTCAAGAGTTGGCCTCTGAAGGGTGAGCAGACTGTCAGCCAGCACAGGGGATGTGAGTGTGGTGGGGAGAGTGTGGGCCAGCTCAGGACAGTGGGGAAGTATAGGGGCAGGCACAGGGGAAGTTGTAGAGGGCTCAGAATGAACACCATGCCAACAAAATAGGTTTTATCCTATTGGGATTGACTCAGCAATACTCGGTGTGTGTGTGTGTGTGTAGGGGTGGCTGGGTAGAATTTTGTAGAGTCTGAAAAGCCTGTCAGTGGTTCTCAACCTTCTGGCCCTTTAAATACAGTTCCTCATGTTGTGACCCAACCATAAAATTATTTTCGTTGCTACTTCATAACTGTAATGTTGCTACTGTTATGAATCGTAAATATCTGATATGCAGGATGGTCTTAGGCGACCCCTGTGAAAGGGTCGTTCGACCACCAAAGGGGTCGCGACCCACAGGTTGAGAACCGCTGGCCTAAGTTGTGCTGTTTTAAGTTAGAATTTCCTTACTGCCTGTAGGGCTAGAAGGAAAATGGAGCATGGGAGCGTGGGAAATGGTGTGTGCTTGTGCACACAGGCGTGGGCCAGCATGAGTTAGGATATAAGAAAACCACATGACTGCCGTGAGCAAACGCCCTTACTTTTGCAGGAAAATCTTGCTAGGTGAAGATCCCTGAGACGGCAGGCCCTGCTCTGGCTGAGGACAAGCTGCCGTGTAAAGGACAAGGCTTGGGGGCAGAGGTCAGGAAGAGCCGCGGAGCCCCCAGAACTGAAAGGCGGAGGCTGGTGTGGCTGACAGACTGGACCACCATAGCCAAGGAGGGAGGCCCTACCGGGGGAGAGGGCTAGATTAAAGGAGGGGATGCCAGGCGTGTCCCTTCTGCCCAGTTCACTAAGGTCAGGCCTGGGGCACTGGGTGGGGGTGAGGGGCACGGGGCTGGAGTGGAGATGCTGGAGGGGGGCACAGACAAAACTGTAAGACAAGACACCTGTTTATTTTTTCTGGAACATCCTGTCTCACCAAGAGGCTCAGGAGCACCGACTGATCGGAAGAGCCAAAGACAAGATGAGTTTGCTCGCCTGAGTGGAGAGGCAAACATCGGGGCAGGGATGGCCACCAGAGAGGACTCACGCCGCCACACCCATCTGGTCAGCTGCTGCAACACCCGAGCAGACATCGCGACTGACCCAGGGCTCTTCCTGCTGCTTTGGGGCCTCCTCGGAGCACTCCAGACCTTGTCCCAGGAAGCACGCAGGCCTCGGACATCCAAGAGAGGAGACCTTTCTCTATCCAGATGGGGAAATTGCTCAAAGGCACACTGATGCCATGGCACCCTGAAACTCGGGGGTCCGTGAAGGAGTCTGACATTATTCCAGGTGAGTTAGAATGCATCGTGCAGTTCAGGAGCTAACCAGTGTTGGCTTAGACCTACAGTTCTCAAAGTGCAGTCTGGGGAACCCAGGGTTCCGAAGCCCTTCTGGGGAGTCTACATGGTCACCATTGTTTCCATAATACTGCTAAGCGTAATGCTGTGACTTGTTTTCACTCAGTCTCTCAGAGGCTATGTGAAGTGTGACTATGACAAATCGAACACAGGAGCATATATGAGAATCCATGTCCACGAAGCCAGACATAAAAGAAATCCGCAAGAATATAAAACAATGCTGCTCTTCTAATTTTTTTTTTTGCTTTGGAAGATATATTTTTTAAAATAGGTTGCTATATTCTGGGTTTATCATTGTTCATCTTAAATAAATTGATAAATATACATTTTATAATTTCTCAGTTTTAATTTCTAACACTGTAAATATTGGTAGATAAAATTCACATAAACTAAAGCTCCTTGGGGTCCTGAGTAATTTCTGAGAGAGTAAAGGGGTCTGAGAGCAAAGAGCTTGAGGACCCCTGCCTTACCCATGATCGGCGTGAAGAGAGGGGAGAGAAGAAGCAAGTTAGACTCTATTTTCCCTTACAGCATGGTAGTAGTTCTCACGCTGATGCCTGCTTGGGTGGCCGTGGACACAGGGGCTTTGTGGACATGCACTGTGCTAAACAGGCGGTGCTCGGACACGCCGACCCACCAGCTGTCAGTGCGACTCGACCAGAAAGGGCCGGGTGACAGGAAGTCCCCTGGGCCTAGACACTGCTTGTGTGAGACGGCCTCGGGAAGGCAATGGCCACAGCGAGGCCAATGTAGGAGTTTTAAAGAGAGGCCAGGCTACCTTCAGAAGCTGTTTCACTTTAGCTCGGTGTCAGCAGACAGCAGGAAGGAAGGTCTTTAGTGGATGGGTTAAAAGATGCGAGCAAGGTAGCAGCCCGGCAAACCAGCACAGTCTTTTTCTCAGCTTCGCGGGAGAGGTACGTACCCAGCGCAGAGCCTGCAGCAAGAAAGCTTTCAAGCGGTCGCTCCCCACAATCAAATCCCTCTTCAGTTTCTCATAATCCAAGGAGGGCAGCAGTGGGACATCCTTCAGTTTCCTACTCGGCAGCACAAGTTCAAAGAGAAAGAAGAGGGCAAAGGGGATGTTCGACACACAAGCCTGGTGCGGCCGAGCGTCAGACCCCCCCCCCCCCCCCACCCCCCGCCGCCCCGCCCCGGGCCCGGTGACAACGCAATAGATCTGGACAGAAACGCTCAGGCTCACACAAAGCTATCCTGTGGCCCCTCCTCACAGGACATAAAATTTAGACATTGTGACACTCTGTTGACTGCCTTGTGACAGTAAATTAAATAGATTTCTAGAGAATATGACAGAAACTATTCAACAAGCTTTTCCATTTGAGGTTACCTCACCAAAATAAATACAATTAACACTAAATGACACTCTGGCTTAACACTGTTACTTATAATTACAGGTATTTCCTTTACCCTCCACATGTTCAGATGAGCATTTATTAAAGTTACTTTGAATTCCAGTTTTACCCACAGCTGTTCCACAATAACAATTTCTAAGAGCAATTACTCACATGGGTGCCAAGGAGGCTCTTAACATGGTTGAAGCCTGGGAGGGCGAGGGAACAGAAAAGAACAGACCGTGTTACACACTGATGGCCGAGCACTGACCCTAAATTACTGTAACAGCACAAGATCTACAGATCTGCAAAGTTCCTGGCCTACCAGGATTCTCCAACCAAAATCATGTATGTTTTAAAAATTCGCCCAAGGCGAAGTTAATCAATACACTACTAATGCATTTCCCAAGCCACCTACCCCTTGGTTTGGGGCTGCTCCACTCCCAGGAACAATCTATAAAAATACCAGGTGGGTTCTCCCGACCAAACTCCCTGGGGCACGGAAGCTGCCAGGTGCAAGACAGCAGAGAGCACGAAGCCATCAGAGTCATTTCATTACCTTGTTTTCTTCTTTATTAAAATGTTATCTTTGAATATAAAAAGAACACATTGCACTTCATACCAAGTCAAACACTATAGAAGTGTTTATAGAAATATAGAGGAGTTTGTAGAAAAAAATAAATAATCCCCTCCCCTCCCCCTCCCCTGTAATCCAAATCATCGCCCACTTTGTGGGCATTCACACTGCGTGTCCCCTCTCCCTTTTGGCCACTACAGGCAATGCTATACTAAACATACACTAAAATAGAAATAAATAACCCAGTGCTGTGGGTGGCACTTGTATGAACCAACTCAAACCAAGTGTAAAAGGTATTTTGAGAGAATGGAACACAGACTGCACTGGTATTACATAATGCTAGGGAATGGTGCTTATTGTATCAGACATTGTGGTTATACTCTGGCTTGTTTTTTAAAGCCCTTCTCTGTTGGAGAAAGACTGAATTCTCTGCAGGTGAAATGATATGTTAGCAATAGGTTTTAAAGAACTCCAGGAAAAAAATGAAGCAGAGGCTCAGAGAGGAAATCTCAGCCTGATGTCAGATGGTCGCCATCCACGCTTCTCATGTTGACCTATGACAATCACTCCTGTGTCTTTCTCTTTCCGTGGACACTGGTCCTACAGTGGCGGTTCAGCACCCTCTTGTCCCCAGCACCTGGAACAGTGCTTGGATAAACAGGCACTCAACCGACATGTGCTGGATGAGTGAATGAACAGAGACTGACTTCCGCAGTGGGCACTCCAGAAACCTGGACTGGTTTCTCCACTGGTTTATCTGTTGCTTTGCCGCAGGATTTACAAAGCAGGCAGGTTCCCACCTGGGCGTCACCACACCCTGCTTTTAAATGGTTCATAATTATATATGTTTTTTATCTTTTTAACCCTTGATTTTTTTATTTTATTTTTTAATTAAAAGACAGCAGGGGAACAGCAAAGGCAGGTCACCTGGCAAGTGCCTCAAGGGGAATGTTTACTTAGGGGAGGCTAAAGATCACGGTGGGGGGACACATGAGGAAACGTGCCTTAGCCATGGGGCTGGGACTGAAGAGCAACGGAAGGAAGCGGAGAACCAGAGGAACATCCCACCCCGTGGGGAAGGGAGGTTGCTACGCCAACACTGTACTGAGAAGGGGGACTCGCACAACACGAAATGCAGGGTTGCTCATGCAGGAGGGGCGGCTGGCACAGAAAACTGCGAGTGAGATTTGGAAATGGAGCTAAGTAGGTGGAGAGTGGGTGAGCGTCCAAATGTGCTCCCAAGCTCCACAGAAGCTTCTCGGGCAGGAGCCTCTCGGGCTCATCGAGGGCACCTGCTTCAGGGACCTGCGGGCAAGGTGCAAACAGGGGGCTAATAAGAGAAAGACAGAGCAAGATGCAGCAACACCCGCATGCGGGAAGTGCCGGGGCTGGGGTGCTGGAGCTCATGCAGTTTCTGGACCTGAGCTGAGCCAGGGGGCCAGATGGGCATCGGATGAGGGAAGGCCGTGGACTCCATGCTGAGCATTTTGGAAGTGCCTCGAATGATTCTCAGGGGTTCCCGGAGTATCATTCACAGGACAGGAAACACAGTGGGGAGAGACCACTTGTTTGAAGAAAAAGATGAGCTCGGATTTAGACGGAGACAATGTGACATGCCTGTCAATAACGGGGAGAAGGCACAGAGAGTCTGGGCTTGGGGATCGGGGAAAGGGCTGAGCTAATGGCAGTCACTCTCTGCCAATTACATCCTACCACCTGGTTGAGATCAAAGGTGTTCAAGTCCTCAGGTCACCAAGGTCAGTACAGGTA
Organism: Myotis myotis; assembly: GCF_014108235.1. Classification (NCBI taxonomy): domain Eukaryota; kingdom Metazoa; phylum Chordata; class Mammalia; order Chiroptera; family Vespertilionidae; genus Myotis; species Myotis myotis. Next base: position 31,008,596 of record NW_023416390.1, on the reverse strand, counting down.
TGAGACAGCGTAGTGTATGAGGAGTAGCAGGGAGAGGGAGCCAGGTGTGCAACCCCTCGTTGACATACAGAGCTCGGGCCCAGAAACACTGCCTCGAAATGCAGTGGTGATGTGGGCAGCGGGCAGGCACCTGGCTAAGACTTAGGAAAGCCACATAAGGGAGAACCCAAGGACTGAAGATGCTGGCCTTCAAGCCAAAGTCCTGGTCCCCACAACGGAAGCTTCAGGAAGAATCCTGAACAACTGCACCAGGCTGTCCTGGAAGAGGCCGCCCCCACCTCCTCCAGCCCCTGCTGGGATTTATTGCTAACAAAGGTGGCTGATCGCGGAAGTAGATGCCTTCTAAGATTCACATGCACTGGGCCTTTAATGTATTTAATGCTATCACACCTGGAAGTATCTTAACTTGTATTTCCAGTGAGGTCTACCTGCAGTTGTTGAAGAAAGGAAGAGTTAATTCCCAAATGGGCCCTTTTCCCCGGATGCATTAAAATGGAAACTCCCCCACCCAATGAATCCACAAACCCAGAAGTGCCATTCGGTGGGATTCACCCAGGGGGCTACACTCAGATTTTCACCTTCAGACTGTTTCTGCATTCGAGCTTGCCAAGTGCAAATAAGGGGCTAATAAGGAAGGACAGAGCAAGATGCTCTCATATGCTTTTGCAGCATACAAAGGTGCACGTTGCATCACTAGGAACAGCAAACAATTAAAAAGCTGCCTAAACGTCTGCTAGAATAATGGTTAAATGTGCTATACTGTTCCCAGTTAAAACTCTAGGAGGCAAGGGAAATGCAAACACGCTAAGAGGAAATGGAAGATTTAAAAGGCACTGGTAAGAGACAGCTGCAGAACGCTATGTGCAATAAAACCTTAATTATATGTAATTTCTAAAGGTCTGGAAGGATGCAGATGAAACGCGGTCAACAGGGTTACTGAGGGAGGAGGGTGAGATGGGGTGAGTGTGAGGAAGGGAAGCGGTTTGTGTGTTGCTCCATTTACTACTACATTGTTATACTTTCCAGCGGACACATATTCAGGTATTACTTGTGTCATCTCAGAAAACTGAGGCTGTGTCCTGAGGAAGAAGTTTCCCTCTTAGTCCTGTCACTGGCCGATCTCAGATGATTGGTAAGGATGACCAAATGACCAGCCTGAGGTCAGGCCAGTGACAGGCAGTCAGTCACACTGGGAGAGGCCTGGTCTCAAAAAAATCACCCCGTCCTTATCAGTCCTTCTGGGGGCACCAGGAGCTGCCTGCCAGCTCGGATACCGCGAGCGGACTTCTGAACACAGCTGGGCATGAACTAGGCGGAATGGAAACATTTCTTCCCACTCGTGCATTTCCGCCATAGGGCCTCCACCGGTGTGACCCTCACCCTGCCTGCCCGACCCCCTCATTCTGGGCAATGAGGCCGCTCAGAGAGCACAAGGCAGCTCTGCTCCCGGTGGTGGTGGTGGTAGTAAGAGGCTTGACCAGAGCTGTGTATGACTAGGTGGGTACGTTTCTTTAAATCCAGGGTTCAAAAGTAGGGAACCACCAGTTTCCTGGATTTACCTAAATTCCATAGATAAACTTCTGAAGAACTTTATAAGGCATGTCCATGTGCTGGAGATGTATGTGTCTCTTAAGATAAGCAATCAGTGGGCTAAGAATGCAGGACTGACTTCTCAAATTGTGCTTTTTAAAACTCTCAACTTTTCTTTCTTCTTTGGAACACACTGGGTAGTCCCTAGTTATTTTTTTCAATTTGCAAATCCTAAGACCCTTGAATAAAACGTCATAATTTTTAATTAAAAAAAAAAAAGGAACCCTGGCCGGTTTGGCTCAGTGGATAGAGTGTCAGCCTGAGGACTGAAGGGTCCCAGGTTCGATTCCAGTCAAAGGCACATGCCTGGGTTGTGGGCTCCATCCCCAGTGGGGGTGTGCAGGAGGCAGCCAATCGATGATTCTCACATCACTGATGCTTCTATCTCTCTCTCCGTCTCCTTTCCTCTCTGAGATCAATAAAAATATATTTTTTAAAAGGGAAACCCACCTGCCTACCAATAAAATCCATATTACCCAATATAAGTTTTATAAGTATTGACAAAGATATTTTTGGCTACTTTCTCTTGATTCTTTTGTCCTATTTTTCAATTGGTGCAGAACTCAGTGGGAAAGGTACTATTTTCTGAGCCCTTTTGAATTTTCAGCAGTGAACGAGGTTGCAGAAGGCCAGGTTTTTAACAGCCAGATTCAGAAGCCGGTACCAAATGCACTGAACTTGATAGAGCCTAGCAGTTTTCTGATGGGCCCCGCCAAGCCCCTTTTCAGAGCGCACTGAAGCGGAACACTCAAGGTTGCCCCGCACCCAAGGAGATGCTGACCAAGACTTGGTATAAAAGAGGCTGGTCTGTGCCCGCCTACTGGTCTTGAAATTGATGAAACTATTTGGACCTAGAGTAGAATTTATTCCCTTAAAATAAAAAGCAACCTTCTCCTTCATCCTAAATCCTGTCGGTTCAGTCACTAGACATCCCATCTAAACTGCTCCCTGAGTTTCTCTTCACACACTGTAAATCTGATGTGTGACAACTTCAGCCACGCCCAATCAACTACTATGTCCTCTGATACTTTTACCATGACTCATATCTACCTTTTATCTTGCAGATAAATTACTAGGAACAATAAAAGATTGTTTGCGGCTTTTATTGCCTGTTCCTAAGTGAGTGGCTCAGTAAAACGAAAACGGCTATGAGCCTCGGTAAACAGAGCTCTTCCTCTCCCCCCGGGCTTCTCAGGCTGTGGCTCTGTGCCTTCGTGGCTCCTAACAGGAAGGAGGGCAGGACTAGGTCTGGACACATGGTGTTAGCTTCTAACGGGAAAAAGTGACAGCTATGCTGTGCCCCTCTCCCTTTAAACTGCTCCTTATTAACATGACAGCAGTTTTAAACAAGCTGGTGTATCACGCACTCCACCACCAGAAAATGGAAATATGGCATTCCTGCATATGCGATAGGATGGGATTCTATACCACAAACCTGGAATTAATGAATAAATGGAAGGCAGGGAAGAAAGGAGTGATCCTATCGGACACAGACCTGCTAGGCTCATGACTGCTAAGCAGCCATCCCTCTTGGTAAACACACTGGTCCACACTGACTTCACCGTACGTGGGCACTGAAGTCCACCCGGCCAGGCCTCAGGGATGTGGCTTGAAGCCCCTCGTCCTGGAGGGCCCCTTTCCTGAAAACTGGAGAGATCTGTGTGCTTTACTGGCATTTAAAAACTGGCCACTCTCTAAGCCTAGTGCATGCACAAATCCCATGGCCACATCCTGAAGCACAGATCTGCAGCTCTGAACACCACGTGTCCATGTGAAGCACAGATCTGCAGCTCTGAACACCACGTGTCCATGTGAGGCACAGATCTGCAGCTCCGAACACCACGTGTCCATGTGAAGCACAGATCTGCAGCTCTGAACACCACGTGTCCATGTGAGGCACAGATCTGCAGCTCCGAACACCACGTGTCCATGTGAGGCACAGATCTGCAGCTCTGAACACCACGTGTCCATGTGAGGCACAGATCTGCAGCTCTGAACACCACGTGTCCATGTGAGGCACAGATCTGCAGCTCTGAACACCACGTGTCCATGTGAGGCACAGATCTGCAGCTCTGAACACCACGTGTCCAGGTGAGGCACAGATCTGCAGCTCTGAACACCATGTGTCCATGTGAGGCACAGATCTGCAGCTCTGAACACCACGTGTCCATGTGAGGCACAGATCTGCAGCTCTGAACACCATTTGTCCATGTGAGGCACAGATCTGCAGCTCTGAACACCATGTGTCCATGTGAGGCGCCATTTCCCCACGCACCCGGGGGAATATGGTCAAGGACACTGCTCTTCACCACGTTACCACATCCTTTCTATGAAGATCCACAAAAGGAATGACCCTCAGGTCTCGGCACCAGAATAGCCATTTGTTCGACCTCCTGTCTTCTCTTTAAAATGTCTTTAAATTACAATGGTAATACACCTACTTGGAAGTTCACAGTCTACAGGGCACCTAGGAACTTCAGTGATGCTGAAATGGTCTATTTGGGAACTTGTGGCGGCATTCACGTTACTGTTGTGCTTTCTAGGCTGCTTAGATGCAGCAAACAGTGGATAATAAATATTAAACTATTTTCTCTTCATTGTAAGTAAATCACGTAACTGCTCACATGTCCCTTTTTGCACAAGCCCTGAGAGCCAAATATGCCTCTCTCCAGGTGTACAGCAACTTATGACATGTATTTTTGTACTAGCGTAGCCCTGGCTTACTTTTATTATTCCTACCTTTATTTTCCTTTACCCACAATTTATTTCCCCCCAGCATTATTGAGATACCGACATATAACACTGTAAGTTTCAGGTGTACAGTGTGATGATCTGATACATGTCTACATTGTGAAATGATTACCACCATACGGTTAGTTAACACGTCCATCACCTCACACAGGTACCTTTTATTTCTTGTGGTGAGAACATTTAAGATCTATTCTCTTAGCAACTTTCAAGTATATAATACAGTACTGCTAACCATAGTCACCATGCTGTACGTTAGAGCCCCAGGACTTACACATCTTAAAAACAGAGGTTTTACCCTTTGACCAACAGCTCCCATTTTCCCCACCACTCAGCCCAGGAAACCACCAGTCTACTTTCTGTTCCTATGAGTTTTAACCACAACTTCTTTACTTTCATTTTCTGTTTTTTCATGTCTCATATTTGTGTTTTTTAATGTTATAATAGCTGCTTCAAACCTACTTGAGAATGAGGTAGGGAATATTTTATTATTATTATTATTATTATTATTTTAAATCATTTTTCATTTTTCAATTATAGTTGACACTACAATATTAGTTTCAGGTATACACTCCAGTAATTATATAACTTACTAAGTGATTATCCCAATGAATCTTGTACCCATCTGACACCATACATAGATATTAGATTATTATTTTTTTGTTGAAAGTATTACATATGTCCTCCTTTTTCATCTTTGTTTTTTTAAATTTATTTTTGTTTTTTTTTAATCTTTATTGTTTTCTTTAAAATATATTTTTATTGATTTCAGAGAGGAAGGGAGAGGGAGAGAGAGATAGAAGCAACGATGAGCAAGAATCATTGATCAGCTGCCTCCTGCACGCCCCCTACTGGGGATTGAGCCCACAACCCAGGCATGTGCCCTTGACCAGAATCGAACCCAGGACCTTTCAGTCTGCAGGCCAATGCTCTATCCACTGAGCCAAACCAGCTAGGACTAAATCTTTATTGTTGAAAGTATTACATATGTCCCCCTTTTTTCCCCCCCATTGATACCTTCCAGCCCGCCCCTACCCCCCACCCCAGGCCTTCACCACCCTATTGTCTGTGTCCACGGGTTATGCATATATGCATACAAGTTCTTTGGTTGATTAGTTCCCGCCCACCCACCATCCCCCACCTTCTCTCCGAGAATAATTTATTATCATTATTATTATTTTTGTTGTTATTAATCCTCACCCGGGATATTTTTTCCATTGCTTTTTAGATAGTGGAAGGGAAGGATAGAGGGAGAGAAACATCAATGTGAGAGAGAGGCATCAATTGGTTTCCTCCCGCATGCAACCAGTCTGGGGCTGGGAATTGAGCCTGTTACCCTTCGTTACGTGGGCCAATGATCTAACCACTGCACCATCAGCCAAGGTGGGAATAAATTTTTTTTTAATACTACAAAAGGCCCTAGTATGTTTATAAAGACCCCAATATTAATGGACAAACCCTTAATTAAAAGTCATGGCTCTGACCCATGGGGGTGCCTCAGGATCCCCTGGCACCTCCTTCCTAATCCAATGCACCTGGCTGTACCCACTCAACCCCTGGACAGGCAGCAGGGTGGTGTGAGCTCCAGGGACCTGGGTTCATGAACTTTGAAAACTTCCCCGGGAGATACTAGAGGACTTGCTCCTCTGGTTAGGAGGACACGACAGCACCTATGTAGTACTTGGCGTGGGATGCAAACCCAAATCTAATCACGAGGAAACGTCAAACACAAAAGGAGGAAGGTTCTATTTTCAAAAGGGGAAGGACTATATTCTCCTAAAATCTCAATTTCATTTAAGTCAAAAAAGACCACGGAAACGTTCAGAGTAAAGAAGGCTAAGAGATGTGGCAGCAATGCATGGCCCTGGACTTCCAATCGGGAGAAGGCTATAAAGGACATGCATGGCTCAGCTCACACCACTGAAAAATGCAGATTAGAGAAGAATACTGAATCAATATTAAATTTACTGAAGTTGATAATCACATGTTATACAGGACAGTATCCCTATTAAGAAATATTCTCTGCACTGAAGAATTTAGGAATTAAGGGCCATGGTACATGCAGTTTGTCCTCAAATGGTTCAGAAAACAGATTGGGTAGAGACAGAAAGTAAACAAACCAACGGATAAACTGCCAGCAGCTGAATCTGGGTGAAGGCTACACAAAGTGTCCTTTGTGCAATTTTTGCAACTTTTCTGTGTTGGCAATTATTCCAAGTAAAACGTTAAAAAGAAAACTCCTGCTCTAGGTCATACAACTTGGTACCGCCCTCGGCACCCACAAGCAGCGCCACTGGGCAGAGCAGAACACGCCTCTCCCCAGGGGGCCGTCTTCCAACTGCTCACTCCTTTGAAACAGCTTTCTCCTCCTCCCGGGCATTTACAGACCCCATCATCAGCTGAGGCACAGCCTCTGAATGTTATTTTCTCCTGCTCTTTCAGTTTTTTAGCTATATTATCTTTTTAATATATTTTTTATTGATTTCAGAGAGGAAGGGAGAGGGAGAGATAGAAACATCAATGATGAGAGAGAATCATTGATCAGCTGCCTCCTGCACACCCCACTAAGGATCAAGCCTGCAACCGGGCATATGCCCTTGATCAGGAATCAAACCATGACCTCCTGGTTCATAGGTTGATGCTCAACCACGGAGCCACTGGCATGGCTCCGTGGTTGAGCATCAACGTGGGACTAGTTACAATATTTGGGGGGGGGGGGGTGTGCAGATCAGGGGCACAGAGCCTCACCGTCCCGGGCCTCGTGAAGTCCACGCTGTGGGCCAGGCTCTGCCGCATCTGGTTACTGAAGAGGCGGATGCAGACGCTCTGCAGGTACTCAGGAGTGATCTGCAGAGAGACATGAGTTTGGCTGGTGAAAGGATGAGACCCACCCAGAGACAGCGGAGGCGGCCAGGCAGTCACAGCTGTCTCTTGCGAGCTTCTTTAAGGGCCAGAGAGGAAATTTTGCTTTAACTCAGGAGCTCTCAGTAGTTAAAGCACCACCAATGCCCTTCTAAATGTCAAAAACACTGCACACTTTTCAGTTCTAGGTTTCTAGAGTTTTCTGTGGCTTAGCGACTTTGAATCCACCCCTTACTCCTGATACTGTTTCCTGCTTGTTTAAAAATATACGTTTTTATTGACTTCAGAGAGAGGGAGGGAGAGGGAGAGATAGAAACATCGATGAGACAGAAACATCAATGAGAGAGCAACATCGATTGGCTACCTCCTGCACGCCCCCTACTGGGGGCTGAGCCCACAACCCAGGCATGTGCCCTTAACCAGAATCGAACCCGGGACCCTTCAGACGGCGGGCTTAATTGTGCCAAATTCAGTGGACTCTCTGTCTACTGAGCCAAACCAGCAAGGGCAAGAAAAGTATATTTTTTAAAAGCATATATTTTTAAAAGTATATAAAAATGTTTAATTTCGAGATTAAAAATGACAGCGGAGTAGGAGGATGCTTGCACGGACATGCTCCCAGGAACAAGCTGGAATTACAACTGAAATACAGAAAGGCTTCCTGAATAATCAATGGAAAACTCACAGGAGAGGAGCCTGATATCCAAAGACCAAAGGTGGAGATCACATAGAGATGGATCATTTTTCCTGAATAATTGGTGTTTATTGCATGTAACATTATCATATTTAAAATCTTTTGTCTTGAAATATTAATGTTTACTGCAAGTAACATTATTATATTTAAGATCATTTTTCTTGAAATATTAAAGTTTATTGCATGTAACATTATCATATTTAAAATCATTTTTCTTGAGATATTAATGTTTACTGCATGTAACGTTATTATATTTAAAATCGTTTTTCTTGAAACATTAAGGTTTATTGCATGTAACATTATTATATTTAAAATCGTTTTTCTTGAAATTAAAAAAAAAATGAAGAAAAAAATGTTTAATTTCATGTGCCATCAATGTAATGCATATTTAAATCCTGAGATGCTATTTCTCATGGATCAAATTTACAAAATATAAAAACTTTACTGATAATGCCCAAGGTTGACAAGGGTATAAGAGAATGAACTGTCTCAGTGGAATCAGATTAGCACAGCCTCCTTGAAGGACCTTAGCATAGGTCTCAACTTAGTAAATCAACTTTAAAAAATGCAACGCAGGCTCCTACTCAAGGATATCTCCCACTATACTTATAATTTATAAAAGTAAAAACCTGGAAACAACCTAAATGTCGAATAGCCTAGCTACTAGAGGGGAGGCACTGTGAAGAATATTTTATGACATCATGAACACATGCCTGAATATTAAGGTGGATTAGAAAACTATGTGAACTAGAGTCCATTTCTGTAAAACATGTATATAAATATTGAAAAAAGCATGGACTGTTAAGTAAAACTGGGGCAATCAGAATAAAGCAATGGATTGTATCAGTGCTAACACCCTAGTTGAGACATTGTGTTACACTTTTTTAAAATGTTACAATTGGGGAAACTGGGGAAACTATACAAGGACTCTGTCTACATTATTTCTTAAAATTGCATGTGAACCTCCAATTACATCCATTTAAAAATGTTTTATTTCCACAAAGAGATTTTATTATGCTAGTTTTATTAAGTACAACACTAGAGTTACTCCCATTAAAATCAGGAATAGACAAAGATACCCATGATCACGTTATTTAAAAATGTCCCGAAGTCTTAGCCATAATATGCTAAGAAGGAAACAAGATATATAATGAAAAAAGCAGGAGAGAAACCAAGATGGCGGCATAGGTAAATACTGGAGATTGCTGCCTCGCACAACCACTTCAAAAATACAACTAAAAGACGGAACAGACATCATCCCGAACCACAGGAAGGCTGGCTGAGTGGAAATTCTACAACTAGAAGGAAAGAGAAAAGCACACTGAGACTCAGAGGAGGTGCGGTGCGGAAGTAAAATACAAAGGTGCAAAGGTGCATGCGGAGAAGGCTGGCGGCTGAGGTTACGATTGTCTTTTTCAATCGGGAGGGAGTCTCAGGCTCTGAGCTCCAGTTCCAGGCGAGTCTCTGGGGACCCAGACTCATACGGGAGAAACGGGACTGTCTGGCATCGGTTGGAACTCGAGGGCAGCTTTCTCTCAGAGGCACACGCAGCGATTGCCGGGGCCTCTGAGGACAGGACTGAGAGCAGCCATACTGCTCACTCCGCCCGCCCTGTTGATCCCCTGGGACCCCGCCCCGCCCAAGCCCTGCACAGAGGCTTTTGCATATGAAAGGCCCGGCCCTTTGTAATCTGAAAATTACCTAACAAACTGCAGCTGCCCAAGGCCCCAGGGCAACTTGTATTGCTTTAAAGCTGGCTTCTGCAGGGTAGCCTCAGGCAGAGGCTAGATTAGCACCTCCTTAAATCCAAGAGCCAGTGTACCCAGTGGTCAGAGTGGGACCATCCAATTATAACTCCGCAGATCCATAAGGGACACACTCAGGGGGCAGGCTCAGTGAGCACCAAAGCCCCATTGAAGCAAGTCTTGCCCCATAAGGGTGTCTTCAGCACAGAAGTTCTCCCACCGTAGACACAGCTGATTCTTCACAGCCAATTGGCCTGGAGGTCAAATCCTCCCAGTGTTACCTACAACAATCAAGGCTTAACTACAACAAGACTGTGCACAAAGCCCACAAGGGGTGCACCAAGAGTGTCTACCTCAGGTAATTGGGGAGGCTGAACCACTGGGCCCTAGAGGACACTTAGCACAGAAAACCACTGTATCAACATAGGGAAGCATGGTCTTCCGAATTATGGGGGTGCCAGAAGAAGAGAGAGAGCAAGATATTGAAAACCTATTTGAAGAAATAATGACAGAAAACTTCCCCTACCTGGTGAAAGAAATAGACTTACAAGTCCAGGGTATCATGGGTATCTTTGTCTATTCCTGATTTTAATGGGAGTAACTCTAGTGTTGTACTTAATAAAACTAGCATAATAAAATCTCTTTGTGGAAATAAAACATTTTTAAATGGATGTAATTGGAGGTTCACATGCAATTTTAAGAAATAATGTAGACAGAGTCCTTGTATAGTTTCCCCAGTTTCCCCAATTGTAACATTTTAAAAAAGTGTAACACAATGACAAAGAAACAGGACACAAATGACAGAAATGAAGGAAAGCAAACTACTGAATATAGAGTTCAAAACCACACTTTTAAGGTTTTTCAAGAACTTTCTAGAAAGCGCCGATAAATGTAGTGAGATCCTCAAGAAATCTAGTGAGACCCTCGATGTTGTGATAAAGGACCAACTAGAAATTAAGCATACACTGACTGAAATAAAGATTATTATACAGACTCCCAATAGCAGACCAGAGGATCGCAAGAATCAAGTCAAAGATTTGAAATACGAAGAAGCAAAAAACACCCAACCGGAAAAGCAAAATGAAAAAAGAATCCAAAAACACGAAGATAGTGTAAGGAGCCTCTGGGACAGCTTCAAGCACACCAACATCCGAATTATGGGGGTGCCAGAAGAAGAGAGAGAGCAAGATATTGAAAACCTATTTGAAGAAATAATGACAGAAAACTTCCCCTACCTGGTGAAAGAAATAGACTTACAAGTCCAGGAAGCGCAGAGAACCCCAAACAAAAGGAATCCAAAGAGGACCACACCAAGACACATCATAATTAAAATGCCAAGAGCAAAAGACAAAGAGAGAATCTTAAAAGCAGCAAGAGAAAGAAAGTCAGTTTCCTACAAGGGAATACCCATAGGACTGTCAGCTGATTTCTCAACAGAAACTTTGCAGGCCAGAAGGGAGTGGCAAGAAATATTCAAAGTGATGAATACCAAGAACCTACAACCAAGATTACTTTATCCAGCAAAGCTATCATTCAGAATTGAAGGTCAGATAAAGAGCTTCACAGATAAGGAAAAGCTAAAGGAGTTCATCACCGCCAAACCAGTATTATATGAAATGCTGAAAGGTATCCTTTAAGAGGAAGAAGAAGAAAAAGGTAAAGATACAAATTATGAACAACAAATACACATCTATCAACAAGTGACTCTAAAAATCAAGTGAATAAATAATCTGATCAACAGAATAAGCTGGTGATTATAATAGAATCAGGAGCATAGAAAGGGAATGGACTGACTATTCTTGGGGGGGAAAGGGGTGTGGGGAATGCGGGAAGAGACTGGACAAAAATCGTGCACCTATGGATGAGGACAGTGGGTGGGGAGTGAGGGCGGAGGGTGGGGTGGGAACTAGGAGGAGGGGAGTTATGGGGGGAAAAAAGAGGAACAAATGTAATAATCTGAACAATAAAGAATTAAAAAAAAAAAGCAAAACAAAAATATTATTTGAAGATTATATGACTACTAACCTAGAGCACAGGAGAATCAATCAAAAAATCTATCAGGGAGAACCAAGATGGCGGCATAGGTTAACACTGGAGTTTGCTGCTTTGAACAACTACTTCAAAAGTGAAACCAAAAAACGGAAGGGACATCACCCAGAACCACAGGAACGCTGCCTGAGTGGAAGTCCTACAACTAGGAGGAAAGAGAAACGCATACGGACACTCAGAGGAGGCGCAGTGCTGAAGTCAAATTCTGAGGTGCGGAGTGCGCGAGCGGGCTGGCGGCAGAGGGCGCGGTTGGCGTTTTCAATCGGGAGGGAGTCGCAGACTCTGAGCTCCAGATCCGGGCGAGTCTTTAGGGACCCAGACTCAAACGGGAGAAGCGGGACTGTCTGGCTTCGGTCAGAGCGAGTGCAGCTTTCTCTCTGAGCTTTGCAGCGGGTGCTGGGACTCAGAGAGGCAGAGCCCCTGGGGACAGGACTGAGAGCCGCCATAACTGCTCTCTCCGGCCCACCCTGTTGATCCTGTGCGACCCGCCCCGCCCAAGCCCTGCACACAGGCATTTGCCGGATAACCTCAGGCAAAGGCTAGATTAGCACCTCCCTAGAGGACAGAAGTTCTCTCACTGCTGACACAGCTGATTCTCATAGCCACTTGGCCTGGAGGTCAAACCCTCCCTGGAATTAGCTACAACAATCAAGATTTAACTATAAGACTGTGAACAAAGACCACTAGGGGGTGCACCAAGGAAGCATAACAAAATGCGGAGACAAAGAAACAGGACAAAATTGTCAATGGAAGATATAGAGTTCAGAACCACACTTTTAAGGTCTCTCAAGAACTGTTTAGAAGCCGTTGATAAACTTAATGAGATCTACAAGAAAACTAATAAGACCCTCGATCTTATATTGGGGAACCAACTAGAAATTAAGCATACACGGACTGAAATAACGAATATTATACAGACTCCCGACAGCAGACCAGAGGAGCGCAAGAATCAAGTCAATGATTTGAAATGCGAGGAAGCAAAAAACACCCAACCGGAAAAGCAAAATGAAAAAAGAATCCAAAAATGCGAGGATAGTGTAAGGAGCCTCTGGGACAGCTTCAAGCGTACCAACATCAGAATTATAGGGATGCCAGAAGATGAGAGAGAGCAAGATATTGAAAACCTATTTGAAGAAATAATGACAGAAAACTTCCCCCACCTGGTGAAAGAAATGGACTTACAGATCCAAGAAGCGCGGAGAACCCCAAACAAAAGGAATCCAAAGAGGACCACACCAAGACACATCATAATTAAAATGCCAAGAGCAAAAGATAAAGAGAGAATCTTAAAACAGCAAGAGAAAGAAACTCAGTTACCTACAAGGGAATACCCATACGACTGTCAGCTGATTTCTCAACAGAAACTTTGCAGGCCAGAAGGGAGTGGCAAGAAATATTCAAAGTGATGAATACCAAGAACCTACAACCAAGATTACTTTATCCAGCAAAGCTATCATTCAGAATTGAAGGTCAGATAAAGAGCTTCACAGATAAGGAAAAGCTAAAGGAGTTCATCACCACCAAACCAGGATTATATGAAATGCTGAAAGGTATCCTTTAAGAAGGGGAAGAGGAAGAAAAAGGTAAAGATACAAATTATGAACAACAAATAAGCATCTATCAACAAGTGAATCTAAGAATCAAGTGAATAAATAATCTGATGAACAGAATGAACTGTTGATTATAATAGAATCAGGGACATAGAAAGGGAATGGACTGACTATTCCTGGGGGGGAAAGGGGTGTGGGAGATGCGGGAAGAGACTGGACAAAAATCGTGCACCTATGGATGAGGACAGTGGGTGGGGAGTGAGGGCGGAGGGTGGGGCGGGAACTGGGAGGAGGGGAGTTATGGGGGGGGAAAAAAGAGGAACAAATGTAATAATCTGAACAATAAAGATTTAATAAAAAAAAAAAAAAAAAAAAAAAAATCTATCAGGCCCTAACCGGTTGGCCCAGTGGATAGAGCGTTGGCCTGTGGACTGAAAGGTCCCAGGTTCGATTCCAGTCAAGGGCATGTACCTTGGTTGTGGGCACATCCCCAGTTGGGGGTGTGTAGGAGGCAGCTGATCAATGTTTCTCTCTCATCGATGTTTCTAACTCTCTATCCCTCTCCCTTCCTCTCTGTAAAAAATCAATAAAATATATTAAAAAAATAATCTATCAGATTAACAGAGTTCAGAAAAGGTAACTGGATCCAAAATCAACATGTGAAAATCTATAGATTTCCTATCTACTAGAAGGGCACCACCCTCTTACTTTTATGCCACTACATAATCTTCTTCTGTTGCCATTTTATTCTGTACTGATATTAAGAATCAGGTAGAGAAATAAAGACATGGGCAATAACGTCTCAGGAAAAATGTATAAAATGCTGCAAGCAGCATGATAAACAGCATAGCACGTCAGCTTGGTCTCCTGTGTGCACTTCGGCTTTGTGAAACAGAGAGGCAAGGTCGTGTCTGGGAGTGGCCAGGAATCGCCTATCAACATGGTTCGTGCCCGTACATCTTTATGTTGAAAAGACATGAACCGCTGGGGATCTTCCTTACCATCTTGCCACTGACCGTGGCCTCCAGAGAATCCACCAGCTCTGCCGTGACTCCGATGAGGTTGTGGTAGTCCGCCTGGATCTTATTGTACCGTTTCAGGTATGTCATTGACCTACGCTCAGCTTCTAGCAGCTGCTGGTGGAGCTGCTGCAACATTTCTAGGAAGACATTTATATGTATATTAAAACAAAATAAAATAAAAAATTAAAAACCCCTGCAAAATAAAAAGCATTTCTCTCAAGGGAATACCATGCCTACTATCATATTTTGCTATAACAATGACCTTCACACTATTTGCGTCTAACACTTTGCTTCTATTTCATGCCACATTTAGTAACGAAGTGCTTTGCAATCACTGATTTTTTATTTTTTGTTTCTGGTAGTTCACCTAAATCATCTCTGGTTTTCCTAACAAAATCTTTCTCCTGGACCGAACCCCACACAATTTCTTTTAGTTCTTCTCTTTATATACAAGAAACAAATTCAACATTTAATTCTATAGTCAGCTTGCAAAATGGCTGAACGAAACTTATGTCTTTTTCTCTGTGAGGTTGTTTTCAGGACAATTCATAATCACAGGGCAGTTCTTCATTTTAAGTAAAGGTTAGGGTTGCTTGACTGATGCTGAAGAAAACTAGAATCTAGAAGATTCCAGGTGCTCATTCTGCCACTTTTTTGTTTTGTTTTTTAATCCTCATCTGAGTATATGTTTTTATTGAATTTAGAGAGAGAAGGAGGAGAGGGAGAGAGAAACAACTATGTGAGAGAGAGACATTGACTGACTGCCTCACACATGTACAATGACCAGAAATCGAACTCGCAACCTAGGTATGTGCCCTGACCAGGAATCGAACCCTTGACCTTTTTTAGTGCTCCAACCGACACCAGCCAGGGCTCATTGTGCCAGCTTCTTTTATTTTTCTTAAATATATTTTATTGATTTTTTACAGAGAGGAAGGGAAAGGGATAGAGCAGTGATGGCGAACCTATGACACGCGTGTCAGATGTGACACGTGAACTCATTTTTTTGGTTGATTTTTCTTTGTTAAATGGCATTTAAATATATAAAATAAATATCAAAAATATAAATCTTTGTTTTACTATGGTTGCAAATATCAAAAAATTTCTATATGTGACACGGCACCAGAGTTAAGTTAGGGTTTTTCAAAATGCTGACACACCGAGCTCAAAAGGTTCATCATCGCTGGGATAGAGAGTTAGAAACATCGATGAGAGAGACAGATCGATCAGCTGCCTCCTGCACACTCCCTGCTGGGGATGTGCCCACAACCAAGGTACATGCCCTTGACCAGAATTGAACCTGGACCCTTCAGTCCGCAGGCTGACGCTCTATCCACTGAGCCAAACCGGTTAGGGCTGTGCCAGTTTCCTAAAGCATAAACCACTCACTAAGAGCAGGCAAACTTAGAAGGTTCTAGGCTTCCTTCTTAGAATCACCCCAAGTCCTCCCCATGGGCAGTACTCGCTGGCCATGCCACCCTGGGCACAGTTGGAACAAGCGACTCTTCAGCAGTGTCCACACTCCTATGCCCCACCACACTCCTCCCCTTCCCTGGAATGCTACATTTTGGATAGAAAAAACCTAAGTTAACTCACTATTGTCCCAATCCAGCCTCTGTGTAATATTTAAAGTATTTTAGAACACAGTTCATGTATACAGAGAGAGATTTTAAAATTATAAAGACCAGTGCTCAAATCCCTACTCTATCACTTTCCTGCTGGATAAACTGAGGCAAGATATTTAACTTCTCTGGTCTCATTTCTTAAAGCTATAAAATGGGGGAAATGATAATCAAAGGTTATTGTGAGGATTAAATGAACAAATACATTCGAAGTGCCTAGCACAATGTTAGCCTATAGCACATGATCAATAAATGGTAGCTGTTATTATTATTTCCTTTCATGGGAAGGGCCAAATATTTTCTAAATGTATTTCTATAACTTGAAAAAGTGGCAGAAGGTTACACCCTACAGCAGTGGCCTGCAAACTTGAAATACATCAGAATCATCCAGAAATAAAGATGATCAAGCCCCACCTCCAGAGACTGAGTTTGCGCTCCTGGGTGGGGGCCGAGTATCTATTCAGTCAACAAACTCCCCCACGGCTCTGGCACATGCTAACATTCCAGCCACTGTTATCCGTTCCTCCTAACTTGTGTCTTAAACACCTATGAGGATCACCCATGTTCAAACTGTATTTCAAAAGCTTTTACTTTTTATTGATGTGCAGAAGTAAAATATTTTAACACTTAAAACCCGAAATATCACATAATAATGAACAATTATTATTACTATCATTATTTAGCACCCATCAAATCTGAGTAGCGAAAGGTAACTTTGAAAGGCCACCTAGCACAAACTTACGTTCAGTACTTGAACTTCTGGAGGAATCCCTGGAGGTCTTTTATCAAACTTCTCCTTAAATATTACCAGAGAGAGGGAGTCACTACCTTCTCCCTACGCTGAGTACTAGAAAAGCTTTTTCATACGTACAAAATCCAAAATTACATAAACTGGAACTTCCAACAATGAAAATTTTACAGGATACTGATAATCCCATTTTGTAGTAATAAGTTTAGGGAGTATCTGAACTCTCTCATCACATACCAAGTGGCAGATACTGAATGAAGTGCCGAAACCCATTAGCTGGGTCAAATGACCTCTCAAACATCGATGTCATCAAAGTAGTCCCTCTGTAAAAGGGACGCACTAAGAACTCTTCCCCTCGAAACTCACTGTACAATGAATGTAAATGTAAGAGATTATTTATGGACCTTTTGCCTTAGAAACCCAGAGCTGGAATTTGTGACAACTTCAAAGTGTGGTACACTGATGGAAAAGAGATCTAACTGCCCACAGACCTCAGGAAGAAGGCAGTTGGGCTGACACATTTATGACCATTTCAAATACACCATTTAGCAAAACAGCCTGCTGTCCAGAGCCATCACCTTGCAGACACCTTCGCTGCTGACAAACAGGACCTGAACATTACTGTAAGCTGTTTGAGTCGCAGGACAAAACACCAACTTTACTTCTGAGCATTAAACAGAATTTTGACTCTTTTATCCCATCAAACATTTTATGAGACAAGGAAATCTAAGCCAACGCGCCTTGCAATGTGAGAGCTCAACTTTTAATGGAGATGTCTTATTCCATGTTATTTTAATGAAACTGGCTTAGCCATGCTTGTAAAATTTATTGAGATTCTTCATATTTCAAAAGTCCGAAGAGCTGCATTCTGAGTTTTAAACAAGTGCTGAGCACACTGAACCAACGCCCGTTAAGAGCACAGAAAGTTTTCTGTTGTTCCCCTGAGCAATGAACCAGTAACAAAAGTGGTGGTGGCAGTCTTCCCCACAGTCAGTCGAGCTTCCCCTTGCTAACATTCCTCCTTCGTTTGAGGGCACTGCTTTTTTAATTTTTAAAAGATAGATGAGATTTCATTTTAGAGTTCTCTTAGCTGTTCAAGACAAAATGATAATTTTAAAATATGGAACTGTTGCCCTGGCCGGGTTGCTCAGTGGTTAAAGTGTCGGCCGTGGACCGAAAGGTAGAGGGTTCAATTTCCAGTCAAGGGCACGTACCTCAGTTGCAGGTTCAATCCCCAGCCAATCGGGGCTGAGTGGGAGGCAACCAATTGGTATGTTTCTCTCTCTCTCCGTCTGTCCCCCTCCCTTCCACTTTCTCTAAAAATCAATGGAAAAAAATACTCTCGCTCCCTGGGTGAGGATTAAAAACACACACACAGCCGAAACCGGTTTGGCTCAGTGGATAGAGCGTCGGCCTGCGGACTGAGAGGTCCCAGGTTCGATTCCGGTCAAGGGCATGTACCTGGGTTGCAGGCACATCCCCAGTAGGAGATGTGCAGGAGGCAGCTGATCGATGTTTCTCTCTCATCGATGTTTCTAACTCTCTATCTCTCTCCCTTTCTCTCTGTAAAAAATCAATAAAATATATTTAAAAAAAAACAAAAAAAAAACACACACACAAAAAAACCCACACCTAAGTCTAGAATTAAATTGGAGGCATGTCTGTGCCTTAAGGTCAATGCAAGTACAGTTTTGGGAGGAGGGGACAAAGAGGTGACCACTGGCTGTCTTGACCTTGGGCCTGTCCCTGGTACAAATGCTCTGCAGAGCTAATCTCTAATCTGCACAGCAATACTGCATTTCGGGATGTATTCGGCTACAGAACACACTGTGCCAGACTCAATTTTGCTTGGCTATCCTAAGAAAACTCAATTAAAATAAAATTAAAGAAGGCTCAAAAAAACCCTGGTCTCCTTGCTGAAATTTCAAATGAAAGATCTGTACAAAAACACAGGTTCTTCTATTTGTACTCCCCTCCCATGTTTATTTTGCCTGCAAAACTGGGCCACTTTTCAGAGACATAACTGTTCCCAGCAGAAAGCTAGCCTCAAATACTGCAGGGTATGCTGGGGTGTCAGGGGCTGGAGAAACTCAGGAATCGGGGCGCAGTTTCTCACCACCTCCCTCCCCTAGTGCCAGGGCAGCCAAAGAACTAATCTGAACAGGGACTGAGCAGCCTGAGTGCAGGGCCGAGGCAGTTCTCTGGGACCCGTGAGGTGGGGCGGTGGTTTTAGAATATGACTGCAAAGTCTTTGACCCTCCTGCTCATCAGGAGGTGAGGTGTAATTCCCCTTCCCTGAATGTGGACTGAACATAGGAGTCCAATTCTAAGGAAGATAATGCAACAGAAATGGCACTGAGTTACTTCAGAGGCTGGGTTAGAAAGGGTGACACAGCTTCCATTGGTTCTCTCTGGGGACATTCATCCTGGAAACCCAGCCACCAGGCCCTGAGGAAGCCCAGGCCACCTGGAGTCCATGTAGGTGTTCCAGTCAAGGGGTCTGCTGAGACCCCAGCCGACAGCCAACACCAGCCAGCAGATGTGTGCACGTGGTGAGGACGCCTTGGCCATGGCTCCACCAGCTCCATCTACACCCACGAGACATTCCAAGGGAGAACTGCCTAACTGAGGCCAGTTCCCAGACCACACAAGACGATAATAATAAAAAATGATGTTGTTGTTTCATGCCTGAGGTGGTTTGCGAGGCAGCAACAGCAGTAGAAACAGTGGGGCAAAGGAACGTTTCCCAGGCATTGCAGGGCAAGACCTGAGTGCCCAGCCCAATTGACGATTCCAGCTGTGAGGTGAGAAAGCTGCACGGGAGCCGCCCAGCCAGGGCCCGGGAACTGCACCAACACTGCAGGGAGCAGGCCTGAGGAGCTGGGATGGGCTGGAGGGGCTTGTCCTCGGACATAACTGTGCTGGGTGCACAGCCCCTTGAGAAGCTCTACGGCTGCAGCCTGGCCACTCGGGGACCATCCCATGGGGACCCCAGGAGGCCACATCTGTACCCTGCTCCTCGGTGCTCAGGCACAGGACTGTGGCTCCTCCATGAAAGGTAAGTGGGGTCTGTCCCCTCTGAGGCCTAAGGGGGGCAGCACACCTGGCAGAACCAGAATTCGGAACTGCTGGGCTTGGGATCTGCATGGTTGCCAAGCATAAAAAAACCCAAACATCTAAACTCTTCTCATCTGAAGCCGCTAAAGCATCACTCACTTGTCAACTCCCTGGAAAGCAAAGAGCTAACTCGGTGATCAATATTTCCTTTCTTTAGAAAACGTCAACTTTCTAAAGAGAAACAGGAAGAACAATGGCAGGAAGTTCTGAAATCCTCAGCTGTGAGGAGGGAAATGTGCTGCTCCATGTGGTAAGACTCCACCTGCTGGAACTGAGGATGATGCCGCCTATCCTTACCCAAGGCCTGAAGCACATCACATACTTTCAGCACAAACATTTAAGCGGTTTTTATAATGTAGCATCGAAGACAAACTCAGGCAAAGAACCCAACTCTGGCCAATTTCATGACAGTCTTTCTCACCTTCCTGAAAAGTGAACAGTTCCAGTAAACATGACTAATCATGGAAAAACATCATTTCATGCTAAAAAATTAAGACTGGAATTCCTACCTTGAAGGTAAAAAATGGAAATGCTTTATAAGAATGGGTACTCCACATTGCTATTAGACTAGTTCAAGGCGAAAGTTGAAAGATACTAAAACGATTCCTCCCCACCCTGCCAGGCTGTCTTCTAACTGTGCGGCTGCAGTTACACGGGCACAGTGCTTGGATTTGCTTCATTTCTCCAAGTCTTAGTTACCTGACATGCAAGACGAAGCTAAAAACACCAGCCTTCTTGAAAAGTGGGCCGCAAGGAATCTCAGATACAAATAATTGCAAAGCACTTCATAAATATTTAGACTTTTAAAAACCTCATTCTATTCTCCAAGTCTTTGGAATTCTCTCCATCTCACTACTTAAAACTTGAGTTGTTATTTAAGACTTTTTAATCTACATGGCATGGTTTACCTTTGTGACTTTGTCCATTCTCCTTCTGGAATGAGAAAGCAGTTCAGGAAAATGGGCACTCAGGATGCAGTCCTCGGGGTGCCCCACCTCAGCACGGTGGGGAGGATTCTCAGCGCGGCGAGGGCCACTTCTTAATGCTGCTACAAACAGCTACGATGGTGACTGGCTTCTCATCACTTGGGCGGCTCGCTCTCAAATAAACCCTCTTCTCTCCATGTCAATTGGCTCCATGTGCATCCAAGTCGTACACTATTTCAACAACCCCCTAACTGGCCTCCTTTCCCCCTTCAAAAGACCTTCCCCGTTGCTACCAAAACGTTCTACTAAACGTGCAAATCTGAATTCAGACCCTTTAACTGTAACTTCAGTGCTAAAGCTCTATCCTAGGGAAATTGGGATTGGGGTGAAAAACAGCACAGCCGGTGTTGCTCAGTGGTTGAGCGTTAATCTATGAACCAGGAGGTCAATGGTTCCATTCTTGGTCAGGGCAAATCCCGGGGCTGTGGGCTCGATCCCCAAGGTGAAGCATGTGGGAGGCGGCCGATCAATGATTCTCTCTCATCATTGATGTTTCTATTTCTCTCTCCCTCTCCTTTCCTCTCTGAAATCAATTATTTTTTAAAGTCCCAATTAAAATAACAAGTTATATGGTCACGTAACCCATGTGCCAGGGCTTCAAGGCCTTAAAAATGGTTGAGCAATCGTCTACAAAGGGACAGTTATTCCAAGGAGTTCTTTTCCCAAAAGACAGACTTTTTTTCCCCTACTAACACAGCTTCTAGCACATGACATAAAAATAAGACCCTAGCCCTAGCTGGTTTTGCTCAGTGGATAGAGCGTCAGCCTGAGGACTGAGGGTCCCGGGTTTGTTTCCGGTCAGGATACATGCCTGGGTTGTGGGCTCGATCCCCAGTAGGAGCTGTGCAGGAGGCAACTGATCAATGATTCTCATCATTGATGTTTCTGTTTCTCTCTCTCCCTCTCTGAAATCAATAAACATATATATATTGGTCCTGGTCAGGGCATGTGCAGGAGGCAACCAATCGATGCGTTTCTCTCACATCAATGTTTCTCTCTGTCTTTCCCTCTCTTCCACTCTCTAAAAAAAAAAAGACCCTACCCAGCCTCAGAGACCCAACGCCACAGAAGTCAACCCTTTATGGGTCTCGGCACACCTCCCATTACTAATTCATTCACCCCATGCATGTGAAAGTGGTCTCATCAATTACCCCTGTTTGTGAGGCAGTCTAAGCCAGCAAGCCACTCTACCACCACGGCGGGCTCCACCGGCTTTGAAAGGATACATATAACATTAAAAGCTTTGGCGTGTTACTGGCTTTAAAAATTAAATCTAGAAACTTTTCCAACTTCAACTTCAATTCTGGACTCCAAGAATCCTGAAGAAGAAAAAAAAAGGAAAATAAAATAAAAGCTAGGTCACTAAATGCCAACAGCATCGTCAAGTTGTGGCCTTCAGGGTTAAATAAGCTAGATGTTTTGGCAATAGTGTGGTGCCTAAAACACAGGTTTTAGGACAACTGACCAATTCATTTACAACAGATTCAAGTACCCACAGCAGGAAGGAAAAACAGAGTTCTTTCATAAACAGGGGAAAAATAACCCTGTACATGATTTGAATATTTCATGTGATTTAAACACAAGCATGACAAGTAACCTTATTAGATTGATTACCCACAAGAATTCAGTACAGTTGAGGCATACGTGGCCCTGGCAGGCACACACAATGACCACTGAGTTACCTAAGGCCTCCCGAAGAAAGGCACTCACTTCCATAACCCTCATGTAGGTAAGGAGGAAAGACAGTACCTCATGCACTCCATCGCGTCAGGAGTTACGATATATTTTTAGTTTGATTTGTCCCTTAAAAATAAATTATTTCTCTCAAGTAATGCTCATTGAAAAGAAAAAAATAACTTTAGTGAAAGAAAAAGGTGTCATAAGCAACAATCTTTCTCAGGGCAATTTTCCTCATAGCCTTTATATAAAAATATCTACCACCCAAACTAACAAGTTCCACCAAAATGAAGCTGTATCACTGAAATTTCCTATCCACTGACCCGCACTCCTGCTCGGTCCACAGACCTTCCGCCCTCCCCACTTGCTCTCCTCCAGCTCCGTAATCTCACCCAAGCCTCCTGCCCCACCCAATCAGTCATCCGGTGTGTTACCTGACTTTCAAAAATTACTGCCAGATAAGCAGAAAAGTCTTGTATTTAAAAAAGATTTCATAATTCCCTGACGCAGCATAACTATTTACAATGTGTGTGTGTGTTATGGCTTGAAGTGTGTCCCAATCTCAGAATGTGAGGTCATTGGGGACGGGGTAGCTGCAGACGTAATTAGTTAGGATGAGGACATATTGGAGAGGGTGGGCTCCTAATCCAACATGAATGGTGTCCTTATAAGAAAAAGGAAATTGAAATGGTATAAATACAGATGTAACAGGAGAATAAAGGGAGAACCTGGCTATGCTGATGATCTGAAAAAAAAAAAAAAAAAAAAAAAGGAAATTTCAGACAGACACAGAGAGAAGATGGCACGTAAGGACAGATCAGAGGCTGGAATTATGCTGCCATGAACCAAGCAGCACTTGAACCTTCCGGAGCTGAAGAGGCAAGGAGAGACCTTCCCCTGGAGGCCTCGCAGGGAGTCCAGCCCTGCCGCAGACACCTGGACTTCAGACCTCTGGCCTCCTACACTGTGAGGCAGTCAGTCTCTGCTGTTTTAAGACACCTCGTCTGTGGTCCTCTGTTCGGGCAGCCGCAGGAAACTAACACAATGTTAGGCTCTCTGTGCTCAATCTACAGAAAAGAATCCCAGGAAAGGACTGCTATGTTGGCCAGCATAAACCAAGACATTAAAAAACAAAACAAAACAAAACAAAACAAAACAAAACAGAACATCTGGGTGTCCCTAGACACACTGTAGTGAAATTATAGTCTTAAAGGCCAACGAAAAAGACAGATCACCTAAAAGTAGCAGCAATTAGACTGATGGCCAATTTCAAAATAGCAATAATGGGAGACGAAATGATACCTTCAATGTTCTAAAAGAACGTAACTGTAAACCTACTGTCCTGAATTTGAGAATGCAGTCAAGACATTTGCAGACAAACAAGAACTGAAAGAAGGAGTCCACAACCAAGGGGGATTTTAAAGGAATGTTCTTAAGGTGGAGCAGAAAATGGCCCAGAAGGAAGGTCCTTAACCTTCCCTGAGGTAGCAAGCAAAATATGGGCAGAGGTAAGGCTAAAGCTATGCACACACTGATTGCATAAAACAGCAGAAAAGTCTAATTTGTGGGGTTAAACTAAATAACTAAAATATTTGACAATAGCAGCACATAAATTGAAAAGGGGATGAATGAGGTTAACACATTCTCGGAACCTTGTAAGGTCAGAAAGAAAATAAAGACATTAACTTTAGATTTTATTATGCATACACACTAAAGTATCTATGATGACCATTACAAGAACATATGTAGGGAGTAGCAAAAAGAAAAAGAAAAGGAATGAAACGACTCCATGAATACTGATGGTCTCTCAATTCCTGACTGCCAGCTTCACCTCACCCTTACTTAGCTAAGCGGTAGCCATGCTGCTATGTCATAATTTTCACAAACTGAAGTCTTCACTGTGAGAAAATCTACCATCCTTGTCAAGTTTACCACCTTCTTAACCCTTCTATCTCAACCTTCTAGGAGAAGAAAGTGGTAAAACTAAATTTGGACTGACCAAAAACAAAACAAACAAGCACAGAATTCAATGTAGGCTACTTTACAACAAGCCTGCTTTGGTGAATCAGTCAGCCTCTGGTTTAGCTGCTACTACTAAAGAGGGAGAAAGTTGTTTTACTGAATCATAACAGAATAGGAAACTGAAATGCACTGGGTTCAGGAGAATTGCATCCAATCGCAGAGGAGTAAGCTCCATATAGACTCTTTTTATTTTTTTAAATATATTTTTATTGATTTCAGAGAGGAAGGGAGAGAGAGATAGAAACATCAATGATGGGAGAGAATCATTGATTGGCTGCCTCCTGCACGACCCCTACTGGGGATTGATCCCACAACCTGGGTATGTGCCCTTGACTGGAATCGAGCCTGGGATTTCAGTCCACAGGCCGACGACGCTCCATCCACTGAGCCAAACCAGCTAGGGCTCCATATAGATTCTTGGAAACAGTATAAGATCTTTAGATAAAGCAATCTACATCAAAAGAGTTCAGGCTCAAAATACATTTCAATAAACTTCTGTGGGACATATTCATTTTAGTAAGTCAACAAAAATTACTGTAATAGGTAAATCTTATTAAATAAATATTATGCTGAAATTTTAACTAAAATAAAGTATAACAATTAAAAGATAACCCTCTGCCCTGCCCCCACGCATTGCCCCGCCTCTGCCTCACAGGCCCTTCCCTCCGGCCCACCCCATGCCTGGCCCCGCCCCACCAAAAATTAAAGGAGCAATAGGCAGGCCCTGGCCAGGTAGCTCAATTGGTTAGAGTGCCGTCCGACATGCTCCAAGGTTGTGGGTTCAGTCCTGGATCAGGGCACATAAGAAAGCAACCAATGAATGCACAAGTAAGTGGAACAACATATCTCTCTCTCTCTCTCTATCAATCAATAAAAAAAAATGTTTTAAAGACCTATAGGTAAGCCCTAGCCAGTTTGGCTCAGTGGATAGAGCGTTGGCCTGCAGACTGAAGGGTCCCAGGTTCGATTCCCGTCAAGGGCATGTACCTTGGTTGCGGGCACATCCCCAGTAGGGGGTGTGTAGGAGGCAGCTGATAGATGTTTCTCTCTCTCATCTATGTTTCTAACTCTCTATCCCTCTCCCTTCCTCTCTGTAAAAAATCAATAAAATATATATATTTTTAAAATGCCTATAGGTAAATAGTCTGATGGAAATAATAGTACAAATCAGGTAACCAAATATACACCAAATAAGTGAGAATTTTAATACAAATTAAAATACATAACCAAGCACTGGCCGAGTAGCTCAGTTCATTTCAGCGTCATCCCAAAACGCCAAGGTTGCAAGTTTGATTCCTGGTCAGGGCACATACAAGACGCAACCAATGAATGCATAAATACATGGAACAGCAAATTGATGTTTCCCTCTCTCTCTCTCTCTCTCTCTCTCTCTCTGCTCTCTAAAATCAATTAAAAAATATATATGACCAGCAATTATGTAAAGTACTCTAGGTCTTTTTCAGGCTACTGTCAATGTAATTGAATTATCCATCCAATACTGAAAAAGTATACACAGAATGATTTAAGAGATTAGTATATTAAAAATATTTATGTTGGTCTGTATTAACAAGTGTGGTACAACCAAAAAAATCACACTTTATGGCACAAGAAAGTTTGTTAAAGCAAATTATCTGAGTGTTCTTAAATTGCAGCATAAGCAAACATGAGCTTTTACAGCATCTTTCAGAAACCACCAGCATGAACAAGGTGAAGCCACATGCTGCCAGGACTGACGGGCTCAGAGGCTGTCACTTACCTGGAAGAGCTCTTTAAAGGATGGGTGCACCATAGGGTTTGGAACAAACGGCAGCGCATAGAAAGGGAGGAACTCTGTGGTCTGGCTCAGAGCTGCCCCTTTGCTCTCCAGGTAGGTTTTGAAATAAGAAATCCTTTCATCCAGTTCCTCTTTGTCCTACGAGGAAGGGAAGATGCTTGCTTGAGGTCCCTGCTTGACGCCAGCCCGCCCAGCCCACTGTCCACCCCAGCCTCTCTCTCCAGCCTCGGCGCTGGCAGCCTCCCCAGCCGGCCTGGCAAGTGCACTGTCTCCAGTCATTGTGACAATGCCCGCAATTTCACCCCTTCATGAAACTGTCAGGAATATCAGAGAACAGACACATGTTCAATATACGGCCTTTTACTTGATTACCATTTTCTCGCATCCTTATGATGCATCATAAACATCATTTCAATGGCAGGACAAAACCTCATCTTGTGGGTCTGTCATGATTTAACCAATTCCCCATTATTAGATATATACACAGTTTCCACATTTCTGAGATCATAAATATTTGTGTGCATCTCCATGATTCCCTTAGGAGAGAATCAGGGCAGGTCTTTTGAAAAGACCTTTTGAAAAGGTGAATAGTTTTTTGAAACAAGTTTCCACATCTCACTCCTTTCCTTCATTAAGGTAACTGAGCACTGACCTTGCCTGCCTCACTAATTCCACACGAAATCCAAGGCAGGTCCTTCCCAGGGTTTCCATCTCCTCCTGCGCCTCCAGCCTTGAATTTGGCACTTTCCTTCCCAGACACCCTGGCCTCACCAGTTACTCCCCTCACAGCTTGTTCTAATCAAAGCATCTCACTGCACCTATCATGTTTATTTATTTTTTTAATCTTATATCAATGGGAAAATTAGAAAACAGAAATACAAAGAAAATGAGAATCTCCCATGATGGTACCCACATGAGTGCTATGAGTAGCCTTCCAAGAATGGCCACTACAATGTTTGGTAGGCTGCTCCCTCCATCACTGACCCCTCCTTTGGCCCCTGACAGTTTAATAATTTAACACAGGTCCTCGGGGCGGCAGGTGGTGCATGGAGAAGCCACTAACCAAGTGCATGTGGTCAAACGTCAGGGCGGCACTGCTCCCTGTCACTGGCTCTGCACTGGGAAGCTCACCGCCACGGCAGCCTCAAAGCCCTCTCCTCTCTGCAGGTCTCCAGCCCGCCCTCCCCTGGGAAAGACTTCGGAAGCTAAACTCATCACTCAACAAACGGACCTGCACAAACAGGCATACCATTTTTCTACTGTTAATGCTTAAACTTCTCTTCGAACATATATATGGTCTAATATGTGGTCTACATATGTGTTCTTAGACAGACATGCATATGTTTGCTGAGTTTTCAAAAACTTGAGGCATTCAGGAGAACAATGCAGCTTTCATTGCAGAAGCTGTTAACTCTCTATGTAAATTAGAAAATAAGCTGCTGCCCTGGCCGGCGTGCCGCTCAGCAGTGAGAGCGTGGGCCCATGCACCGAAGGGTCATGGGCTTGATTTCTGATCAAGGACACATACCTAGGTTGCAGGTTCAATCCCCAGCCCGGGTTGGGGTGCGTATGGGAAGCAACCATCAATGTGTCTCTCTCACATAAATGTGTGTCTCTCTCACATAAATGTGTGTCTCTCTGTCTCTCTCTCTCCCTCTCCCTCCCTCCCTCCCACCCACTTGCTCTAAAAAATAAAATAAAATAAAAAATCAATGGAAAAAATCCTCTAGTGGGATTAACAAAAAAAAAAGAAAGAAAAAAGAAGAAGAAACTGCTGGGAATGAGGTAGAAAATTATTCATCAGGACACAAGACACGTACCCCTCAGCACTAAGAGAAAGTGGCCATAAAACTAAATTAATGCTCATTAGGAAACATAACAGCTATCATTCTCCCTTAACACATTATTTGGACCAAACGCATCACAAGGGGAACGTACAGGTCTCCGCACGGAGCGTTTCAGAAGATAGATGGCAAAATGGATGTGAAGGTAGAATTCCAACCTCTGGGCAAAGGAGTCACCATCTCGGATGGAGCTGGGAATGTGCTCTTCCCACAAATCGAAGAACACCTTCTGGGCTCCGTTGTCAAACGCAGCAATGAGGTCCTTCTGTGGAGAAGACATCAGACAGGAGCCCAAGCATAGGGTGTCCTTTCTCCCGACACCCAAATTCTCACAGCCCTCCCAATGCCTCAGAGACCCCGGACTCCAGGTTTCAGTGTGAGGAAAGCAAGTCTCCTTTTCAATGGTAAGGGGCAGAAAACTGAGACCCAGGGCTCCAAGCTCCGTAGCTGAGATTCCTGCAGACCAACCCTGGTTTCCCACCCCTTTGCAGTATCCAATCCGGGCTTTATAAGAACCCAAAGTGACAGGCCTTAGATGGAAGGATTCAGGCAGAGGCTAAAGACTTGTGGCCAAGAACTCACAGGCACATAAATACAGCAAAGTTGCCCAACAGATGAACAGAGGCCAGACTGAGGGCCCAGGTGGGCCTCAGCGCAACAATCCTCCTGTATCCGGAGCTTGCCAGCAGCAGTGCCAAGTCCCCGGGCGCAGGAGCTCACATGCTGACCCCGTTGAACCCAGGCCTGGAGGCGGCACTGCTATTTGCCCTGTTGAAGCATGTGGCGCAGTGGGAAGCGGTCACCCACATAGAGACTGGGCACTCCAGGTACAGACTCAGGCTGGAGATGGAGGAAGGAGCCAGACCAATCCCATTCCAACCTCAGAGCTCGAGCCTGACTATGCAGGGCACCGACAGCTTCCCAACTCACCACCCAAGGAGAAAGGAGGTGGCGATTAGCACGTCACCTGCCTCACAAGAGGAATGATCACAAATACCTGCTGCACAGGCTTTCCGAGTCAGGTACACGGCAGAAGCGAAAGACCTTCCCAACAGTCCCAGTCAGTGTGGCAGCAGCTCAGTGGCCAGGTGCCTGAGCCCCACCTGGAGCTCCCCGGGCCCCTTCGACGATGCCCCGCGCCAGGCCATGGGAGTCAGGGACCAGGATCAGGTAGGCAGTAGGCAGTGGCTGTGGCCTAACTTCCAGCTATTCAGTGGGCCTCTCAAAACAAGTCTCAAAATTTTCTTGGAAGTGGGTGCATTGAGACCAATAAATTAATTGAAATAATAAAATCATGCAAAGCTGAAATATGCTGCTCAGGAAGCAGTATCTTCTCATCACTGGGTGTAGTCAAGGTGAAGTTACCTAGAATGCTATGAATGGTAAGGAGGCATCAAATAATGGCTGAAACAAGGGACTTTACGGTTCTTTCTACCCCTCAGGTCTGCCCTTCGCAACCCACTCGTATTCACAGAGCGGCTCCGGCCTTCCTGGACAGGAAGCTGTCCTGTCCGTGTGCCCTGCTCCCTCCTCCAGCCTCCCCAAGCTAGAGCGCCAGGACTGTGAGGGCAAGGGTTTTGTTTTGTTTTCTTCACCACTGTGTCCCTGGCACCTGGAATTAACAACCTCAAACTCCTCAGGATGGGCATCACATTTGTCTCAGTTTCTAAGCATTGCAAGGTTTCCTCTTTTACTCTTCCCAAGAAGTGTATGTGAAAGGTCTTGTGTCACCACCCACTTCTCAGGAAGGGTACAGAGATGTGAAGATGACACTACTAATTCATCCCTAACACCTGAGAAGTCTGAAAGCCACTCTGACCAGGTCCCCTGAAGAGATTCCAACATCCTCAAACCGTAGCATTCTTTACAAGTTGGGAGCATTTTGATCATCAACAGAAATTTTAAAAAAGTCAAATGTTACCTGGATTATCGATGATTTGGAGTCCCTTAAGGAGCTACCTGCTGTTTTGGGTAATGCTTTTCCCTTCGTTTTGCATTCTTTTGAAAATGTTTTCAAGGTGTCTTCAAATTCAGCAAAATCTAAATACTATAAAAAGAGACCACAAACGTACATATAGTTCTCTGTTTTAACATCAATAAAGTAACTGCCTTTGACGTAACTGTACCAGTTCAATATTATCACCAATTTCTAATGGGGTTAAGGGACTGTCATTTTTGGGAGAATCTCGGATCCAGCTTAGAATTTACTTATCCATACATACACTAAAAGCCTACAAAGACAGTGACATAGAAAATGCTTCTTTACAGAAAATAAGTTGGCTTTCAGGAGGAAAATGTGAGCTCCATGATTCATTGTAATGATTAATAGGAAATAAACCATGTTTGCAGCAGTCGAAAAAAGTAAGTGATGGGCAGACAGCCTTATGGCTCTGGGTCAGGTAGGTCTCTGGGAATTTGTTACTTGAAACAGAGGGATGAGAAATAATGCCCGTCCCTAAGAGAAGCCACGAGAAGATGGGCCGTGCCATCAGTGGCCTTCAAGCAGAGCACTGCTGACCCTGACGCCCCAGCCCTGCTTCCGCACCACGGTCCACTGCTGCTCGTGACCCTCCGCCCGCCTCCCTTTGTCAGTCACACCTTTCTGTTTCCACCTCTCCTAACTGTGACCATTTCCCCAGGCCTGTCCCCAACCCTCTGCTGTGTGAAGAATTTATTCATGCATCGATACCTAAAGAACCTTATTAAGTTTTCTGTTCTTAAAAAGCTCAAATGGCCGAAACCGGTTTGGCTCAGTGGATAGAGCATCGGCCTGCGGACTGAGGGGTCCCAGGTTCGATTCTGGTCAAGGGCATGTACCTGGGTTGCGGGCACATCCCCAGTGGGAGATGTGCAGGAGGCGGCTGATCGATGTTTCTCTCCCATCGATGTTTCTAACTCTCTATCTCTCTCCCTTCCTCTCTGCAAAAAATCAATAAAATATATTAAAAAAAAAAAAAAAAAAAAAAAAGCTCAAATGAAGGATGACTTCTCAAGCTGATTTGAGTATAGACAGTTTGTGCCCTGCTGCTTCTTTCTCTTTCAGACGTGCATGCATTTAGACAGCTGCCGTTCACATATATGACTTCGCGGGCTCTGAATTTTTTATGTTGAAATAGTTTTATTATTAAAGTATCTACAGATACTAAAAAAAAAAAAAAAGAATTTATTCATAGTCATGCCAACAAATCCCAAAGCTGCATCTCTAGGTGGACACCTAGTCCTTGCTCCACTGCCGCACCTCTCGGTGCCTAGTGGGCAGTTGGATCACACAGTAAAGCAGCAGCGACTGTTTCTTTAGCAGCAACTATGTGCCAGCCCCACATGAAAAGCAGCAGAGAACACCAGAAAGCATAAGGCGTGGGTCCCACCCTTCAAAAGCCTTCAGCGTGGGACACCGAAATGTCCATCAATAGGCATCAGGGAAGGAGCTACGATGCAGCCACTCAATGAAATGCTCTACAGCATTAAGAAATGTGTGGGCCGCCGAAACCGGTCTGGCTCAGTGGATAGGGCGTCGGCCTGCGGACTGAAGGGTCCAGGGTTCGATTCTGGTCAGGGGCATGTACCTTGGTTGCGGGCACATCCCCTGTGGGAGGTGTGCAGGAGGCAGCTGATCGATGTTTCTAACTCTCTACCCCTCTCCCTTCTTCTCTGTAAAAAAATTAAAATATATTAAAAAAAAAAAAGAAAGAAAAGAAATGTGAGGACCACAGGGAGATGTTCAGGCTATGTGACTTTTTTTGTTTTTGTTTTTTTTTCTGGGTATATACCTTTATGATTTTATTTTATTTTATTTTATTTTATTGCTTAAAGTATTACAAAGGGTATTACATATGTGTCCTTCCCCCCCCCCCCCCCCGCCCTTGACAGTCCCCTAGCCTCCCCTATCCCCCAGGGTCTTATGTCTATTAGGCTATGTGACTGTTAACGGACAAATGACAAGCTACATGAACAATGTGTGTGGGACCATCCCATTTTGTGAAACAAATTACAGGCATGTGAATATATTTTGAATATTCATAGGAAGGAGTCTGGGAAGATAATACTCTAAATTATTAGCCATGGTCACTGCAGAAGCGGAGAGAGAAAATTCAATGTTTATACTTTCAGGCTGTTTGAATCTGTTACCATAACTATGTGTTGCTTTTATAATTTTCTTTAAAAGATTTCTAGAAAGCAGCTTTAAGATTTCAGTTTAGTTAGTTATGAAAACAAAGTGGAAACACAGGGAAAATTTTGTCATGGAAAATAGATAACTGGGATGTAATGATAGAAGAGACAGGGCAAGGCACTAGAGAACCTGCGCGTTGTAAATGCAAGTTTTACAAGTTTCACGGGCTTTTTCTGTAGTATAACATACCTACCTCTTTCACTAGTCCAAGTAATTCGGATTCATGAGCCAGGATATCCCCCATATTGAAAGGTTACTGTTAATTCTCACAGCAAAAATCTCTACAAGGCAAAAATATTAAACAAAGGCTTTCATTCTAGCCATCTGTGAAATCATGGAAAGGTGGCTGTGGTGTGCAGGATAATGGTCCCCAAAGACGTCCACGTCTTTATCCCAGGACGCGGCCAATCTGTCATATCACCAGGCAAGGGGGATTAAGGCTTCCGATGACACTACGGTTGCCAAACATGACCTTACAATAGGGAGAGTATCCCTGGCCAGGTGGCTTAGCTGGTTGGTGCATTGTCAGTACACCAAAAGGTTGCAGTTTCGATTCCTAGTCAGGGCACATACCTAGGTGGCAGGTTTGATCCCTCAGGGTATCGACGGGAGGCAACTGATCACTGTTTCTCACGTCAATGTCTCAATCTCTCTCTCTCTCTCTCTAATCAATAAAAATATATCCTCAGGCCCTAACCAGTTTGGTTCAGTGGATAGAGCGTTGGCCTGCGGACTGAAGGGTCCCAGGTTCAATTCCGGTCAAGGGCAAGTACCTTGGTTGCGGGCACATCCCCAGTAGGGGAAGTGCAGGAGACAGCTGATCGATGTTTCTAACTCTCTATCCCTCTCCCTTCCCACTGTAAAAAAAAAAAATCAATAAAATATATTAAAATATATATATATATATATATATATATATATATATATATATATATATCTCCTCAGGTGAAAACTTAAAAAATTATTTTAAAAAAACAGAAAGAGTAGCTTCTTTCCCTTGTAAGCACAGGGATCCTTACAAGGGAAAGAGGGAAGCAAGAGGGTCAGTGCCAAAGACCCAACCAGCCATTTGCCGGCCTTATAAGTGGAGGAGGGGCCAGGAGCCACGGAATGCAGGAAGCTTCTAGAGGAAGCTGGAAAAGGCAAGGAAGAGATTCTCCCCTGGAGTATCCAGAAGGGAACAAGCCCTACAAACATCTTGATTTTAGTCCAGTGAGACCCATTTCAGACTCCTGACCTCCAGAATGGTAAGATAATAAACCTGTGTTGTTTGAAGCCATTACGTTTATGGTAATTTATTACAGCAGCACTAGGAAATGGGATAGCTAAAGTCAAAAGTAATTTCTTTCTTCTATGTAATGAGTAATAGTAATTCTTTCTACACTTAAAATGAATGTGGACAAGGACTAGAGGATGGTGTAAATGAGAAAGTCAAAGACTGCTGGTGAGACTGTGGAAGATTATTTTTCTTAGAGTTTTCTAATGTGCTAAAATGTGGTATGCAATTCAAATAGTCAAGACCACAAAGTATATTTAGAACAGAATAGAATTTAATAATAAGGTCAATTTATCTACTTTAAGGAAGGAATTAGAATTAATCTGATGTAAATGAACCCAGTCACTATCCCTCCCTCTGCTCCCAAATGAAAATATTAAACATTGACAAAAAGTCTGCACAATTTTCAGTTTTCTCCAACTTCCGTGTCTGAGTTAGGTTAATCAGAGTGAGGCTTTCCCAGAAAATGGGAAAGCGAAAACAAGCATAACAGTGATGGAGCATTGAAGCTAAAACGGGGAGGGAGGTACATAAGGGAGTTGTAAGCCAGACAAAAAGTAATGGGACCAAAGACCTGCTTAAGAGGCACTTAAAGTGAGCTTTAAAG
This sequence comes from Myotis myotis, assembly GCF_014108235.1. Classification (NCBI taxonomy): domain Eukaryota; kingdom Metazoa; phylum Chordata; class Mammalia; order Chiroptera; family Vespertilionidae; genus Myotis; species Myotis myotis. The sequence continues at coordinate 30,974,492 of NW_023416390.1, read as the reverse complement.
AGAGACGGTGGTGGTCAGAGAGGGGGATGGGTGCTTGCAATAAAAATTTTGGAGGTGGTGCATGACCACACTGTGGGTAGATGAGGATGATGGAGGGAAAGATGCCTTGTGTGGCCAGGATGTTGAAATAAAAATGAGGTTGAGATCTGGCCAGTGTGGCTCAGTTGGGTGAGCATCATCCCAAGCATTGAAAGGTTGCCAGTTTGATTCCTGGTCAGAGCTTGATCCCTGGTAGGGGAGGCAAGGCAGCCTATTGACATTTTGCTCTCACATCAACCTCTCTCTCTCTCTCTCTCTAAGTAAACAAATGAATGAATAAGTAGAATGAGGACAAGGAGGTGGAGAAACAGTGAGTCAGGAGCTACCATCTCCAAGGAAAACAACTGTGCCTCTGATAGGTGACTGCCTCCAGGAGTGGGGGCAAAGTGGTAAAGCCCATGGCATATACTTCAGAGGACAGGGGTGGTGATCTGGAAGTAGCATTGAGGAGCAGAAAGAACCTGGGCCGCACCTGCCGCCTCCAGGCCTGCCAGATTCATAAGGTGTGAGGAGAAACACAGCCCCTGTTTGAGGACCATCCACCCCACCCCTCCAGCCTTTCTCTGGACCCGTCCTTTTCCCAACTCCCTTCTACCACTGGCCCATGTTAGGCCCGGCCAATAGTGAACTCCCAGTCACTGTCCCATACAGCATGCTCTTTCTAAGCCCTCTGATTGATGCCCCACCTCATAGGCAAACTCAACTCATCACACTAACTTCATCCAGACTTGACCTCCTTTAGAAGTCTTCCATGAGCCCCTCCCCTTCCTTCCCCATCAAGGCTCTCTCCTCTGGGGTGCTTCTGTACCCTACATCTATTTCTATTGTTATACTCATCACCCTGTTTACCAAGGCAGGAAGCTGTATTTAATTTCTGTATCTGCAGAACCTAGCAGAGTGCCTCATAGGCATGATAGGCACCCAAGATGTTTGACGAAGAAATGATGCCCAAGCAGAGGGAACAGCATTTTTGAAGTTCCCAGAACAAGAAAACTTTGTTATTTTTTGAGAATTCAAGTTCCTTCCTCCCTCAGGGCCTTTGCACATATTGTTCTCCTTGCCTGCTAACACTTGCCCCATCTCCTGCTTCACCTGGCAAACCCCTCTACTTAATGAATATTTAATAAGCAATTTGTGATCATCATTCAAATAGGATTCTGTTGTGATTTTCTATCAGTGAAGGTGAGCCACTCACTATTGGGTATTCTATTACTCTGACATCCTTAGAAATTACAGAATTTTCCTCTAAACCTGTCTATCACAATAGGTTCATTTATTGAGGATTTAATGTATGCCAGACAATGTGCCAAAAAAAAGCGTTACATTTAATTTTCACAATACACCTGACAGGGCAATATGTCTTACATTCTCCTTTTGCAGGTGAGGCAACAGAAACTCAGGGAGGCTGTGGTGCTCCCAGTAACTCAGCTAGCAAGTGGGAAAGTGGGAATTTAAATCCAGACCAACATTAACCACTGCACATTATTATCCAAAATTTGCACCACCTGAATCCGAATCACCTGGGATGCTTGTGCGAATGGAGGTTCCTAGAACCACCCTGATCTCATTGAACATCACGGCAGGCACGACGCCCCAAACTGTCTTAAACAAGCTCTCCGGATGATCTTTATGCACATGCAAGCTTGAGAACCACTGCTCTGCTTCATGCAGAAACTGGAGAAAACTTCTTCACTTTTGAGGGCTGCAGTGGCAGCTTCTGAATTCCTATATAATAAACTGGGTTTGTGACTAAGGGTAAGACTGTGGGATGTGTCTGGAAGAAGAATTTGCACAGTAAGCATCCTGTTTTTGCTTAGAGTGAAGGAAATCTGGACTTCACGGGGTGCCTGGGAACGGTGGTTAGCTGATGGAGATAACGGAGGAGGTGAATCTAGAAGTCCCAGGCCACCCGCTCGCACCGCCACTACGATCTGAAGGGACCCCCGCCAAGGGCGGCCCCACCGCAGCCACGATCGGGGACTACTGGCGGGAAGCAGCTGGGCCTGTCCTCGGCCCACGCCGCGGGGAGAGCCCCGGACCGCAGAGAGGAGCGGAGGCAGCTACAGCGGCTGCCGAGCTGGCACGTCGGCAGTTCTCTCTGGGGCGAGGGCTCAGCACAACCGCGGCCCTCGGGTCCCACCGCTGCTCCTCCCTCCCGGGGCGGCGGGCTCGGGGGTGGCCCGGCCCCACCGGCGTCGTGCTTACCTGGGGCTCTGCCGCGGGCACCCGCGCCCGCCCCGCCGGGCCGCCAACTCTCCAGCCGTCGCCCCGGCAACCGCCGCCGCCTGCTCAGCGTCACGTGGGGAGGCGCAGCCAATCACGGGCGCGGCGGGCGCGGCGCACCCTGGGAGGAAAGGCGGGAGCTTTGGGAATGCCGGAGGCGGCTTTCCTGGGGCGGAAGTGAAGCGAAGTTGCCGCTGGGGGTCCCGGGCTGCGTGTCGGTGTCTCGGGTCCGACCCTCCACCACGGCCTCCATTCACCTCCCGCAGGGGGCCGGGTCTCTGTTCCCAGCTCTGGGGATGAGCCCGAACACGCTCAGGCTCTACCCTCAGGAGCTGGTTGTGTCACCGGGAAAACGGAACCCGCAAGAGAAGATCCGCTGTCAGTGTTCGCGGAAAAAGATGGGATTCGTGATTTTCATTTTACTGGAGTGACCCGGGACCGCCTTAGGACATGTCGCCCGAGATCTGCTTAAAGCTCCGGGGACGAGGGCTCCACTCCACTTCAGCAGGTTCCAGGGATTTTTGGAGAAACTTTCCCCACCCTCCCTGCACACACACACACACACACACACACACGAAATTTGTTTTTTAGAAATAAAACTGGAGCCCTGGCCGGGTGGCTCAGTTGGTTGGAGTATTGTCCTGTACACCAGAAGGTTGCAGGTTCGATGGTCGTGTAAGAGACGCAACCAATCCATGTTTCTTTCTGACATCGGTGTTTCTTTCTCCCCCTCCCCTCTAAAATCGGTAAACATATCCTCTGGGGCGGATATATATATATATACTAATAAAAGAGAAAAATGGTAATTGGCGTACAGCGATACTGTTTTCATTGGCTAATCAGGGCTATATGCAAATTAACTGCCAACTAAGATTGGCAGTTAACTGCCAACAAGATGGCGGCTAATTTGCATATGTAGGCACAATGCAGGGAGGCGAAAGGGAAAGCAGGAAGAAGCCCCCTGCCACTGACAGTGATCGGAAACCCAGGGGGGAGCTAAGAGCTGGGGGGCAGGGCATGATCGGAGAATGCCCTGCCCCCCAGCCATGATCGGAGAATCAGGCGCCTTTGCCGCCCTGGCCAGTGATAGCAGGAAGTAGGGGTGGAGCCAGCGATGGGAGCTGGGCACGGTCGAAGCTGGCAGTCCCAGGAGCTAGGGGTCCCTTGCCTGGGCCTAAAGCGAAGCCCACGACTGCGGGTCCCCACTGCCCGGGCCGGACGCCTAGGCCAGAGGCGTTAGGCCTGGGCAGGGGCGGAGCCTGCAACCGCGGGGAGCTGGGGGTCCCCTGCCCAGGCCTGACACCTCTGCCGGAGGCCTCAGGCCTGGTCAAGGGGCCGATCCGGTGATTGGTGATCGGAGGGTGATGAGGGTCAACTCCTCTGGCTGAGGCATCAGGCCTGGGTGGGGGGCGGAGCCGGGGATTGGGGGGATATCATGGTCCCCTTGCCCAGGCCTGAAGCCTGGGTCAGAGGCGTCAGGCTTGGGCGGGGGTTGGAGCAAGCGATCAGAGGGAGATGGGGGTCCCCTGCCCAGGCATGATTCCTGGGCCAGAGGCCTCAGGCCTGGGCGGGGGCCAGAGCCAGTGATCGGGGGGAGATGGGGGTCCCCTGTCCAAGCCTGACACCTCTGGCGGAGGCGTCAGGCCTGGGCAAGGGGCCGATCAGGCGATCGGAGGGTGATGGGGGTCAACGCTGAGGGCTCCCAGTATGTGAGAGGGGGCAGGCTGGGCTGAGGGACACTCTCCCCCCCACCCCCACCCAGTGCACGAATTTTGTGCACCGGGCCCCTAGTATGTATGTATGTATATATATATATATATATATCTGGAATGCAAAGCCTCCTTGTAATGGTGCTCTTGAACTGAAGTTGCCCAACCCTGGCTGGAGGCTGGGAGGTGGCTAGAGATGGAGAAATCCTTCTCTTCCAGACATTGAGCTGTATGGTGGGAGCCTCTGTCTTCCCATCTCCATGCATCCAAGAGGGTGAGGCGGGGAGAGGGCATGTGAAGGCAGGGGAGCCTGCCTTTGGAGAAGCCCTGAGATAGTCTGTGGCCACCATCTGCCCAGCCACCAGTCCCCCCAGCCCCCGCTTCCCTGTGCTCTTTTGAGATTCTCTTCAAAGAAAAACTGTATTTAGCAGGAAATGACATCCTCTCCAGGTAATATGTATTGAAAATAATCTTTCTGTTCATAGTAATAAAAATTAAATTGATTGTCAACTCATTGTGTGGCTGGGATTGTCAGAAAAAATACAGGACACCCAGTTAAATTTTAATTTCAAATACGTTTTTAGTATAAATATATCCCAAATATGACCTTGTTATTATTATTATTGCCTATACAGGATATTATATTAGCGAAATATGGTGACTCTGTGTGTGCCAAGCATTATGATAAGTGAATTACACAGATAAATTTTTTAAATTGATTTGAGAGAGAGAGAAAAAACACACATCCATTTATTGTCCCACTTATGCATTCATTGGTTGATTATGCCCTGACCCAGGGATCAACTTGCAACTTTGGTGTATCCAGATGATGCTCTAACCAACTGAGCTACCCGGCCAGGACAGATTATTTTAATTCTCACACCACATCCATATATAATGTGGATAATGTTTTCACAGTTTCACAGATTAGGCGTTGTACTTTACCAGAGCCCTGTGCTCGTGATAAACCATAATGGTTAAAAAAAACTCCCTCCACCCCTTTTCGTTCTGGGAAGCGGTTTACCAAAAAGAACTACCTTTCCTTATGTGACTTGGATGAGGCTCAATGCCCATGGAGTGTTAAGACTTAACCTATTTAACCTGGTGTGAGTACAAAGAATACCTTTGTCACAAAGGCAAAACAGCTTAGGACTGAAGCTTCACCTGGCACTACCCAGGGTGGCTCTGCTCTGTATATTCCATGAGTTCCAAGCAGTACACTAAACCCGCTGCCTAATCTTCCCAATTCTTAAGACTTGCCAAGCATCCCGTTGGCCCTAAATGGGTTGTTCTTGTTTGACCACTCCAGTTTTCCCAAGTTGCCAGAGGGCCCAAGATGACTTTCTATTTAGTTTAATTATGAAAATTTCAAACACAGGCAAAAGTAGAATCATTTAATGAATCCACATAAATCCATCTCTCAAATTCTAGAATTATCAAGATATTGCTGCTGGGGAAAACTTGATACCGAATTCAATCTTGGAATATGCAGAACACTTCGGGGGAACTAACCAGCCTTGCACTGGACATCAAAGCAACGGACTGAGCTCTGCATTCAAGAAAGGACACAGCTGAGACTTCTGCAGCCCACCGCCCGCGGTGGGCCCCTGCCCTTGAACTCCTTAGGGGTTGGAAGCCATGCATCCCTGTAGCATGCTACACAGCTCTTGAATGAGGTCATCTTTGCAGCTCTAGTAGGCAACTAAATGCCTGGCAGCTGAGACAAAAGCAGACGAAGAGGGTACAAATCCCCAACGAGGGGGGAGCTGGTAAACCGTAACCCCTGAGTTGGATGAGGGGGTGAAGCCCTCAGAGGCTGACCTGCTCCAACAAACCTGGCAGCCAGCTGGACTGAACTTGTCTTGGAGCTCCTGCAGGGGGCGCCCAGACCAAGAACATGTCTCGGAGCAAGCGCAGGATCTGGATTTAATCAGCAGGTTGAACAAGCAGCCTACTGAAATACAAGGCACCAAGCAGAAAAATGAGCTACTGCAAGACACTGCTTAGGGAAAGAAAAAAAAATTCCTTCCAGGAAAGTTGTGTTTTGCCCCAAACTCATGATGTGTGAGGGCTGCAGATCCACCTCTCTTCCTGGCCCAGAGTCTACAATAGAGGTGGAGGAAGTGGGTGTTGGTGTGTCTTTCAGGCTGCTTGATTTCTTGGAAGGAAAGCACACCCTGCTGGAAATACAACCCTCGAGGGAGCCGTCAGGGAGCAGGAACACAGGGAGGCCTGAAAGCAGGGGAGGCCAGATTTCCACCTGGGCCATGAGTGCTGTCCTTTGCCTTGTCCCAGAGATGTGAGTCACATCACAGCCCCCAGTAGTTCTGGGGCCTGGAGGAGGTTGACAAAAAAGACCCAGGCCTTAAAATGCACTTCCCAAGGAGCCATCTGGATCCAAGATCGTCTCAAGGGAGGTACACTTCTGCTGGGCTCTCATCAGGGATGTTCCCAGATACAGACACTTCAGATTTTTTGAGGAATATCACTAGTTTCCAAACAAGTGTAAAACACACATTGTGGGGCACGCGAGGTGAGCAAAGAGGATGGATGGTACGTTGGCCTGAACTGGAAGAGCAGATGCTAAAGTGACTGAATTTGGGTGGTTTCCTGATAGGTCTGCACACCTGGAGGACCAGCTAACATGGTACACACAGAACATCCTGAGTTATGGGCTGTCCCCGTCTTTTGCAGGGAATGTTTCAGGTGAGATTTCCAGAGCCGCTAACCATGCACGCCCTGGCCTTCTTGTCCCGGCCTAAGAGCCAGTCCTACCTACTTGCCCCAGACCAACGTCACATGATCATTTATTGCGTTCATGGTGAAGCCTATGATGTGAGAGAGGGTGTGAGACAAAGTGATAACCCGGTTACCAAATAAATATCGGATTAATCGTAACAATAAAACGAGTACTTCATGCTGATAAAAAGTGCACATAGTTCCGTTAAAGCTCCCTCTTTACCCTTCTCCCCACCAGTAATGCAAGGCCCAGGGGCTCCTGCACCCGGGACCAAAGCTAAGATGTAGCACTCCGTTCACCCCTGGGTGAAGCCTTTCACTACAGGACACACGAAACCAAAAGTGAAACTATGGGCGGAGAGGAGAGGATTTGGCAGGTCGCTGCGGCCTTTCCTAGTGTGTCCCCAGCGGCCGCAGAGTCACCTGGGGCCTTAGACCTGCCCGTTCTCAGACCCGCGCAAGCATTAAGTCTGGAGGTGCGGGCAGCCTCCTGGGCGGTTGGGGTGGGCGCTCCAAGTGTGGGGCCCGCTGGACGGAAGGTCTGGGGAGAGCGCCAGGAGCCCCTGGGCGCGCGGCCCGCCACCGGGACAGATCGGGCCCCAGGCGGGCGCCCCGCGGGGGATAAATCTCGCCGCCGAGCAGCGGGCCCTGCCGCGCGAGGAAGCCGCCCAGACGCGCCAGCTGGCTCGGGGGCCGGTGCAGCCGCGGCCGCTCCCCCCAGGAGGGAGCGAATGCGGGGCCGCGGAGCTTCCACCCAGTGACCTGAGTCTTGGGCGCGGGGCTCACAGAGGGTCCTCCATCCTGGGAACAATGGGATCAGCCGTGGTCTTGCGTACGGTCTTAAGGCATCAGCCATCCCAACCGGACCTGGGGCCCGCCCGGCGGAAATTTGGCTTCGGCTTGGCCCCAGCCCCGCCCCCCCCCCTCCCCCCGACAGCGATCTCTTCCAGGAACCCGGACTTTGGAGGTGCCAGCCCTACGGTCAGAGCGCGGAGCGCGGACAGGTTCCCAGAAACAACACGCGCTCTGGAGCGGAGCCCGTCCCCACCCGGCGGCCTGGGCATCTCTGTTTTCCTCCCATCACTGGACCCCAGGCAACACCCCACCCCCTCCCCACACACCCCGCCTCCGCGCCCCAGCTCCGACCCTGGGAAGGATGAAAGCGGAAAAACACGCAGCTGCCTCGGGCACAGCCGCCCAGCCTGCCCTCCGCCTTCCCTTTCGTGGGGCCCCTGCCCTTTGCTTCCCTCCCGCCTCAACTCCTACAAAGTCAGGCCGGGACTCCTCCGCAGCCAGGACAGAAACCCGGCTCCACACAGCTAAACTCAAGGGGCTTTGTCGGTGCACATCACAGGGAAGTCAGAGGTGGAGCCGCCCGAGTCAGACGGAGCTGGAGGGGGACCCCAGCAATGGGCCTCGGCTCTCGGCGCCTCCGCCTCTCTTCTCTGGACTCTGCGTGGAACTGAGCCTGAAAAGCAGTTCTCACTGCGGCTTGGCCTGTACCGTGTGAGCCCAGAGCAGGGTGTGCACAGAGCTAGGCCCCTGGGAGGTTCTCCCTAGAGTCTGGGGATCCCATGTCTGATTCCAGCGCTTCCGGAGGAGGCTGCACCCTGCCCTTGGCTTTTTAAAACACCTCTGCGTGCAGGGGATGAAGTCCCTTTGCTGAGTGTGTTCAAGCTGGTTGCTTGCTTGACCAAGTCATCAGGAGCCTGGACTCCACAGGCTTCTTTCGGGCAGAGCAGGTTCCATTCCAGAGAGGAGGAGAGGAGGAGGGACACGGACATGTGCCCCAGCCTCCAGCTCTGGGACCCCCTCCTACCTCCCGCTTGGAGCCAGGGGAGTGGCCTCCTTCTCCTGTGACTCCATGCCTGGACCAGGTCGCAGGAGGGCCTGCCAAGACCAGGGGAGGACGGGGAGGGGGGGGGGGGGCGGGAGGGGGGGCAGAGGTGCTAAAGCCGGCAGAGATGTTGGAACAGCGTTCCCTGTAGCAACTCTTGTCCTGGCTCAGATGTTTCTGGTAGATAAAGTTGTCACCCCTTCCCCTGAGTATTTGCAGCCCTACTTTGAGAAGGTCCAGGAAAAATGAGTCTAGGAAAACAAGAAGATAAAAGGAGCATGAGTCCTGACACGGGCACCAGGCCAGCCCTGCACTAACTACCCAACGCTTTGCTGAGCCGAGGGAAACAAACATCTGTCTTATTTAAGCTGCTATCACCTTGGTTGTTCAGAGACCTGTGATCAAACCTAATTCACACTAATACGGCCCCTCAGAACCGCTCATGCCGTCTGCACATTTTTCTGTGGGAGGATTCTTGGGTGGGGGCCCTTGAAGGGGGAGCTGAGTTCTCTTTATAGATGGGCACAGGGTGAAAAACAAGAGAGAGGACCCGGTTGCTGGAGCCTGAGGAGGAGGAGCAGCTGACATCTGTCTGGATGAGCCACATGTCTGCTGAGCAGCACTTCCTGTGCTGAGCACTCTGGTTTGAGAGGACTGAGCATCCAGTGATGTGTCCATGAGGCAGAGCCTAGGACAGGGTCCCGGGAGCATCAGGAGGCTGGACCTGGCCCTCCGGGAAGGTGGGGGTGCTGAGTGACCCACTGCTACAACCGGGGTGCCCCTGGATAGTGGTGCACTATGGTGACCCTGCCCCCAAAGTGTCCAGGTCTTGGTCTGGACACCAAGGCCTTGTGTCTCAGCTGCCTGGGTCTGGAAGGCCAGGTCTCAGACCAGGCCAACTGTGGCCACACAACCACCCAGCCAGGCCTTTTGCCATCTCCACCAGAAGCGCCAAACCCAGAACATGGACCTGGGGAAAAGGCCAAAACAAGGGACAGTTTTCCGTCCCTGCCCTTCATCCTGGTGTCAGGAACCTTCGGAGCTCTGGTGTGTCCTGACTCAATAGAACCTCTGCACTATGGAAATGTGTGTACATGTGTCTAGAGGGCAGTAATGGGTGTGGACAGGCAATGTTCCTTTCTTGCACTTGAAAGTCTGACCTGTTCTTGATCTGATCAGGGACCCCTCAGGGGCATGGGGCACAGTCAAGCCCAAGTGTGGGAGGGGCCCTCTCTTGGGTGGCTGCTTGGCTCCCAGCCTCCAAAGCCCCACCCACTGCCCTCAGGGCAACCATGAGAGCTGCAGGCGCCAGCGAGGGGAGCCCATTTATTTTCTCTGCCTACTCAGCCCTCACATGGCCTTATAGGGTAGAGGCGGCCAACAGCCAAGGCCAGGCCCACTGGGGGAACCGGCAGGGAGGCCTCAGAGGGGCTCTCCAGTGAGGCTGCCTGGCCACCCTGGATGCTGAGTCTCTTATCTTCCCAGACTCCCCCTTTAATAGCATGTTTTGTAATATCTTCTTTTCTATCATAAAATGAAGTTCCCAGATAACATAGCCTGCTCACCCACATAATTTCAAAAAGAATCATATAATGCCCTAATTGTAATAGAAATGAAAGGAAAGCAACTTGTTATAAAATAATATATATTTCCATATAAGTGGTTGGCTAACTAGCCAGGAGACAAAAAGAAGTCTGGCGCACGTGCCTTAGGCCGTTGCTGAGCCTGGTGCAGGTGTGCTGTGGTGGCGACTGAGTAGCTCAAAATGATGAGCAGCTCCCCAGCCACACTCAAGGATGTCCAGTGTGGCAGGCTCCCACCAGGAATGCCAGTTGAGTTCCCCAATCATTGTGGAAACCCACAATACCCCACCAGTGTGTGAAATGCCTGGCTCCCGGGGATAGTTGCCCCACCCTGAGAACCTGTGCTCCAGGCTATGGGAGTGGAGCAGACACGAATGTGAGTTGACCAGGTCCAGCCCCAGGAGCTAATAACTGGTGTGGGAAGAGGCACAGGACGCAGAAAAGACAAACAGGTACAGTCCACAACCACCACTCGCTGCCTCTGACTTTGCTCCCTCCCCTAGTGGACATGGATGGACACGGCACCATCAGCGTCCAGCTGGAAGCTTGATATCCCTTCCTTCAATTAGACATTGTCATAACCAAGTTGGGTCAATTAGGCCTAAAATTTCTTTCAAATCCATGTTCATCTTCTTCTCTTCATTGCTTCCTCCTCCTCCTTAGCTCAAGCCTCATTTCCCTGGTAGACGATTGCAATGATTTCCTCACCCTAACTCCCCTCTTTCACGCCCCCCCCATTCAATCACCTCATCTTTCCCCCTGGTGAACCCCGGATGTGAGTCTGCTAGGGCTGCCATAACAAAATACCACAGGCCTTGTGGTTTAATCTCCTCTTCTTGTAAGGACACCAGTCATTTCAGGTTAGAGCCCACCCATATGATTTCATTTTAACTTAAATACCTCTTGCAAGGTCCTTTCCCACATCAGTCATATTCTGAGGTATTGGAGGTTAGGACTTCAACATGTTAATTTTGAGGGGACACAGTTCAGCCCATGACACCCCTCTGCAACGGCTCCTCTTTTGGTATCAAATTCAACTCTAGGCAGCTTGCGTTTTATTTAAGCAAAGAAGAGAACTTATTGCTCCTGGAACTTCACAGTCTGGAGGCAGAGGCACAGCTGGACCTGGGGCTCACAGGATGCCATTTGGATCTGCCTATAGTTCGGGTTCTTATGGGTTGGAGCAACATTCAGGCTTCACGTGGGGGAGGCTCAGCTTGAGGCCACGTCAGAAGTGGAAGAGAGAGTGGTTCTCAGTAGCTAGAACCAATGACCCAGAATTGGGTCCCATTGCCTTGGATTGGCCTGACTTGGGCCGGGTGCTCTTCCTAGAACCAATCACGGTGGCCTTGGGATAGAGTGTAGAAACTCCATTCTGGGCTGAGCTAGGAGGTCATCAGTTCCCTCAGGGAGCAATGAAAGTACAGGCATCATTTACCAGAAGGAATGCAAATAGTGGCGGGGCTAAAGCATTATGGAAGTTCTCTAGAGAATGGGTGAATAAATGGATGGATGAGCTTTTCTTAGATCTTCTCTAATGTGGTATAGATGTATGAGCTAAATCTAGTCATCTATAGATTTGATTCCCCAGTTTGCTCTGGTCCCATTGGCTTTCTCCTGAGATGCAATGCTTGTCCATATTTTTCATTAGCATCAGTCCACTGCCAGAGCATGACTTTGTCTTGAACTTGTGATTAGAGAATGCTGAGGGACTGAGCACTGACTAAGCAGCTCTGTTAGTGGCTGGATTCGGACTGTCATTGACTCCTTGCCCACATTAAAAAGAAATACATTTCTAAACCACAAAATACATGTAAGTAAGCCTATTTTCCCCATAAAGACCATTAAAATTACAAATATATGTTGATCAAATTATTTTAAGAAAAATGAAATTATTTTTTCCTGGGCCTCTGCTATGTTGGCTCCAGCAGGTGCTTTGTCTGCTGATGGGAATTCTGGCCCGGCTGTCCTCGCTTGACCCGGGAGCCATGGTCCTCTTGCTTCTGCTTGCTGATGGCTGAGGTGTTACTGGGGGAAGTGAACGCAGTTCCCCTTCAGCGCTTTGGAGAGGCTGAGGCACCCACGTTCGGGCTGTGGTGGGGCCGGCCTGACTGCATGGCATCCACTCACAGGCATTGTGTGTTCGGGTAATGTGATGGTATCACTCACCCTGAGCCACTGCAAGCCACAGTCTCAGGTTGGGGGCCAGAGTGGGGTACTTCTCAGAGTAAGTGTTGCATCCTGGCTGCCCCTGCGTGCTCCTCAGTAGGCCTACTCCAGGGTTCTGGGAAAGAGAGCAAGAAGCAGCTCATAAAATAGGCTGCTGCCAGAGTTAGACAGCCCCCAGGTCCTTTAAAAAAGATTATTGGATAGAGTGGCGGCCTGTGGACTGAAGGGTCCCAGGTTTGATTCTGGTCAAGGGCACATGCGTGGGTTGTGGGCTCAATCCTCAGTAGGGGATGTGCATGAGGCAGCCGATCAATGATTCTCTCTCATCATTGATGTTTCTATCTTTCTCTCTCCTCTCCCTTCCTCTCTGAAATTAATAAAAATATATTTTAAAAAATTATTTTTAGAGAGAGAAGGGAGAGGGAGAGAGAAACATCGATCAGCTGCTTCCTGCACCTACCCCCACTGGGAATCTTACCTCAGTATGTGCCCTGAGTGGGAATCAAACCAGCGACCTTTCAGTGCATGGGACAACACTCACCTAATTGAACCACACCAGCCAGGGCCCCAAGTCCTTTTTTTTTTTTTTTTTTTTTTTTTTTTTTTTTTAATATATTTTTATTGATTAAGATATTACATATGTGTCCTTGTCCCCACGTTACCCTCTACCCCCCACGCCCCCCACCCCCGCTCATGCCCTCACCCCCCCGTTGTCCATGTCCATTGGTTAGGCCTATATGCTTGCATATAAGTCCTTTGGTTGATCTTTCCCCCTTACCCCCACCCTCCCCTACCTTCCCTCCAAGTCCCGACAGTCCAATCAATGCCTCTCCGTCTCTGGATCAGTCCTTGTTCATCAGCTTATGTTGTTCATTATATTCCACAAATGAGTGAGATCCTGTGGTATTTATCCGCTCTCAAGTTCCATCCATGCTGTGGCAAATGGTAAGAGTTCCTTTTTCTTCTTCCTCTTCTTAAAGAATACCTTTCAGCATTTCATATAATGCTGGTTTGGTGGTGATGAACTCCTTTAGCTTTTTCTTATCCGTGAAGCTCTTTATCTGACCTTCTATTCTGAATGATAGCTTTGCTGGATAAAGTAATCTTGGTTGCAGGTTCTTGCTATTCATCACTTTGAATATTTCTTGCCACTCTCTTCTGGCCTGCATGGTTTCTGTTGAGAAATCAGCTGACAGTCGTATGGGTACTCCCTTGTAGGTAACTGACTGTCTTTCTCTTGCTGCTTTTAAGATTCTCTCTTTATCTTTTGCTCTTGGCATTTTAATTATGATGTGTCTTGGTGTGGTCCTCCTTGGATTCCTTTTGTTTGGGGTTCTCTGCGCTTCCTGGACTTCTAAGTCCATTTCTTTCACCAGGTAGGGGAAGTTTTCTGTCATTATTTCTTCAAAAAGGTTTTCAATATCTTGCCCTCTCTCTCCTTCTGGTACCCCTATAATTCTGATGTTGGTACGCTTGAAGTTGTCCCAGAGGTTCCTTACACTATCTTCATATTTTTGGAATCTCTTTTCTTTTTTCTTTTTCGGTTGGGTATTTTTTGTTTCTTTGTATTTCAAATCTTTGACTTGATTCTTGGGATCCTCTTTTCTGCTGCTGGATCTCTGTAAATTATTCTTTATTTCAGTCAGTGTATGCTTAATTTCTAGTTGGTCCTTTTTCATGTCCTCCATGGTCTCCCTATACTTATTGAGGGATTCATTAAATTTATCGGCGGTTTCCATAAAATTCTTGAAAAACCTTATAACCGTGGCCTTAAACTCTATATCCAATCGTTTGCTTTCCTCCATTTCTGCCATTTGTGACCTGTTTCTTTGTCTCCGCATTTTGGTTGCTTCCCTGTGTTGATAGAGTGGCTTTGTGTGCTAGGTGTCCTGTAGGGCCCAGTAGCTCAGCCTCCCCAGTTACCTGAGGTGGACACTCTTGGTGCACCCCCTCGTGGGCTTTGTGCACAGTCTTGTTGTAGCTATGCCTTGGTTGTTGTAGGATCACTGGGAGGAATTGACCTCCAGGGCAATTGGCAGCGAGAATCAGCTGCCCTGATGATGCTCAGCTGTGTAGCAATGCAAGCAGCTGTGGGGCCTGGGCCTTCTCTTGGAAGCTGAGTCTATCTGGCCCTGCTGCGGTTAGGTAGTTACAGGTTGCAAATGGCCGGGGCATTCATATGCAAAAGCCTCTGCCGCAGCCTGGGTGGGGCGGGGTCTCAAGGAATCAAAGGGCTGAGAAAGCAGCTATGGCGGAGCCTCAGCCCTGCCCTAAGGAGTCGCGAGTCCCAGTGTCCCGGCAACGGCTGCAAGCACCTCTGAGGGAAAGCTGCTCTCAAGCTCGCCCGCTGCCAGACAGTCCAGTATTTCCCCGTATGAGCCCTGGGTCCCCAGAGACTTCCCGGAACCGGATTTCAGAGCTGTCGGGAGCTTGTGTCTCCCTCCGGATTCAAAAAGACAGCCGCGTCCTCAGGTGCCAGACCCTTTCCGCGCGCGCGAGCCCCCGTACCTCTGAACTCCACCTCCGCAGCTCCTCCCGCTCGCAGTGTGCTTTTCTCTCCTTCTAGTTGTAGAATTTACACTCAGCCAGCCCTCCTGTAGTTCTGGATGGTGTCCACCTTGTGTTTTTGATGCATTTATCGATTGTTGTGGGAAGCAGAAATTTCCCGGTGTTTATCTATGCCGCCATCTTAGTTTCTCTCCCCAAGTCCTTTTTGATGGTGAATTGCAATTGCCATGGGGAGTGCAGAAAAGCCTGAAGGTAGGAAAGCCAGGAGGCCTGGTGCCATTTATCCACTGAGCCAAACCAGTTAGGGCTGGAGGCCTGGTGCCATTTATCACATGTACTACAGAGACCTGTCGTAGGGGTCACAGGACAGCAGTTCCACTTTCTGACATCCTTTTCATTCCTGGTGACCTCTCCTTGGAAATACATTCTGTCTCCAGGTATATTCAAACTCTATTGGTAGTGAGACAGCCTTCCTCTAAGGAGGGCTTTTGCTGATGGCTATGCTTTGAGGGTTCTGGGGGCCCCTCTATCTCTGTATCCACACCCCATCTAAACAGCCAGGGGACTCGTCTTCTAGAGGCAGCTTTGCATAGGACAGTGTTTCTCAGTGTGGTCTCTGGACCATCTGTATCAGCATCGTCTGAATGCTGGCGAAACTTGATGGATTTCTGAGTTGGTCTCCAGATCTGCTGAATCACTTCCATAGTAGCTAAAATATAAACATAAGAAAAACCAAAAAGAAACAGATTTTGTAGTCAGCATGACCTGAGTAACTATGTGCACTGATCCTTCCTAAGCCCTTTCTGTAAAATGAAGATAATATTTACCTCGCAATAGAATTGTGAGGATTTAGAATGGCAGTGTGAATAAAGCGGTGAACAGAGTGCCTAGCACACAGGAGCTAAATGATTGTTTGCCACTATCCTCTGTCCATCCACCCATCTGTCCATCCTTCCATCATTCATCTAACACTTACTGAATGCCTACAATGAGCCAGGAACTGCTGCTCTAGGCACTAGGAATACAGCAGTCATTAAAAATAAACCCCTTGTCCCCATGTGGTTCACATGCTAATAGGGGGCGACAGACAATAAACAAACATATAAGTGCCATGGAGAAGAGTAAGTCAGGATCAAGGGCATCACCAGACTCCCCAAGCTAAAGCAATTATTTAATTTGAAACCAGCAGGCGTTATCAAACATTCTGGCAGGCTCTTTGGGAGATACTTTGGGGCTTGCTGTTGAGCTTATATTTATAGACTGTCTGAAAAAGGAAAATCCTACACACATAGGAAACCATTAGAAAACAACAAATTGCTGTGCCAATCATGTGTCATACGTGCTTGAGAGCTGCTCGGAGGAGACTGGGTGCTGGCAGTGAGGTGTCAGTGAATACCCCCACCGGGCTTTTTTTTTTTTTTTTAAATATATATTTTATTGATTTTTCACAGAGCGGAAGGGAGAGGGATAGAGAGTTAGAAACATCGATGAGAGAGAAGCATCGACCAGCTGCCTCCTGCACAGCCCCTACTGGGGATGTGCCCGAAACCAAGGTACATGCCCTTGACCGGAATCGAACCTGGGACCCCTCAGTCCCCAGGCCGATGCTCTATCCAGTGAGCCAAACTGGCTAGGGCCTATCTATATCTATCTATATCTATGTCTATATCTATATCTATATCTATATCTATATCTATATCTATATCTATATCTATATCTATATCTATATCTATATATCTATATCTATATCTACATCTATATCTATATATATATTTGTTGTTGTTGTTGATTTTGCAGAGAGGAAGGGAGAGTAATAGAGAGTTAGAAATATTAATGAGAGAGAAACATGGATCTGCTGCCTCCTGCATGTCCCCTAGGTACATGCCCTTGACCAGAATAGAACCTGGAACCTTTCAATCCAAAGGCCGGCATTCTATCCCCTGAGCCAAACTGGTCAGGGCCCCACCTGGTTTCTTATCCAGGAACAAAGGAAGGCACTTGCTTAGGGACCCGTTGCCCACCCTTATATTTTGGAGAGACTAGTTCATACCCAGCATATGCAGAAAGCCTTGGATGCCTGTAAACCTCTTACATCTTTCAAACATGAATCAGGGCTTCTGAGAGATCCTGGCACAAGTCAGAGGCTGCTCGCTCCAGGTCATGGGAATACCGCTCAATGGGAAATTCGTTATCTCTGTCCCACTCTTTGCCAAATCCCGGCTCTGTGTAATGCCCAAGGTCTTGAAGGCAATTACCTCCCGGATGCACTTTTATTACACATAAATAACTTTGATTTGGAAAACAGTGCACGCACCAAAGGAACTGCACAGATCCCAGCAAACAGATGGTAGATGCCATTAACAGCGGCTATTGTAGAGGCTGTGGGTGTTTGGAAATACTGCGTCTGTTGACAATCCCTCTCTGATATGGTTTAGGAGTATGGAGGAAGACACTAACTTAGAGCAGAGTGTGGGTATAGGATAGGTAAAGAAATGGCTATTTGCCATTTGTTTGTTGCCAATTTGGATCAAACAAGGCCGGAAAAGAGGCCAGAGACCAGCTTAATGCAAAGATGAACTGTAAACACAAATGTAAAAAATGGCCTTCAATATTGAAGAGGTCACTCTTGAGTGTCCCCATGTGTGAAATGAGGGGTTAGGGCATACCATTCTGATTCAAATAAAATTTAGTGAATGCCTACTAAGTGTTAGGTTCTTAAACATAGATTATTTCAAACAATAGCACTATCCTCTTAAGGTAGTTGTGAGGAATGAGGACATCAACATGTGTGATTCCTAGCAGTGTCCAGCACATAGTAGGCAGGTAATAATTAGCTATTATCATTCGATCTCCGCAACAACTTTGAGGTGGACATCATTTCCTCTGTACAAATGAGGAAACCACTAAGGAACAAGTGAACCAAAGTTCACTATCTTTCCATTATGCAGCTTGGCTTAGAAGGGCCCTTAAGCTTTTAACTGTAAAAAATGAGAGGGTATAAAGGAACTTGAGCTCTAGGAACAATCAAGCTAAGCACCCTCTAAGACAGTGGTTCTCAACCTTCTGGCCCTTTAAATACAGTTCCTCATCTTGTGACCCAACCATAAAATTATTTTCGTTGCTACTTCATAACTGTAATGTTGCTACTGTTATGAATCATAATGTAAATATCTGATATGCAGGATGGTCTTAGGCGACCCCTGTGAAAGGGTCGTTCGACCGCCAGAGGGGTCGCAACCCACAGGTTGAGAACCGCTGCTCTAAGGGATTTCCTGTAGAAAGTGGAAGTGTTGTCTCATTTATGAAGAAGATAAGGGGTTTGGGAGAGGGGTCTGGGACAAAGCCATAAAATCTTCTTTGCCCAAGCTCATCTCTTCTCATCTTATGTCAGGTTTCAGAGACACGATCTTGCCTACACACACAAAGAAAAGCCAGGGTTTCCAAAGAGTAAAACCAATTGAAAAACAGTCCTCAGGAGAAGTGTTAGTCACTGCAGGAGAGGAATAGGAAGAGACATTTAGACCCCTGGGGAAGAGGTTTGAAGACAGATGAATGAATCACCTCTTACGCACTCATGGGCTGTTCCAATTATTCCTAGTGCTCACTTGTGGCTTTCACTGTTCTGGACAATACAGGTAGTCAATGAATATGTGATCATACATTTTGTGCTAGGCTTATAACGGTGAGCAAGGCTAATGTGGAGGAAGATAAGCAAGTCAACTAGGCAAGAGATGATAATATGGTGACGGGAACAATCGGGAGTAATACTGGGTGCTGGGAAGGCAGAAAAACCTAGTCCAGCTCTGGTGGGGGAGTCTGGGAAGGATTTCTTGGAGAAAGTCTCTAAGTCTCTATAAATGGAGACCTAAAGACCTAGAGCAGCGGTTCTCAACCTGTGGGTTGCGACCCCTCTGGCGGTCAAACGACCCTTTCACAGGGGTCGCCTAAGACCATCCTGCATATCAGATATTTACATTACGGTTCATAACAGTAGCAACATTACAGTTATGAAGTAGCAACGAAAATAATTTTATGGTTGGGTCACAAGATGAGGAACTGTATTTAAAGGGCCAGAAGGTTGAGAACCACTGACCTAGAGGGAGAGGTGGGAGTGAAGAGAGGAGGGTAGTTCAGGCAGAGGGGATGGTATGTGCAAAGGCTAGGAGATGACAATGGATTTTTGGAGGAAGTGGAAGTGGTTCTGAGCAGGAGGTGGGAGGAGAGTGAAGGAATGGGAGGCTGGAGAGGTAAGCAACAACTAAAGCCTTGAATAACTTTGCACACACAGCAACATATGTGGGCATTATTCAACAAAGAACCACTGGGAGAGTTTAGGCAGGAGACTCATATGATTTGCATTTTAAAAAGCTCAGTTTTGGAGAATGGATTAAAGTGGGTCAAGTTAAAGGGAGATAATTAAGTGCTTGAACTAGGGGCACAAACAGTGGAGGAGGGTGGATGAACTGGGGATATTTGAAAGGAGTCAAGGGTAAATACTGTTTCTCATGTGGACTACCAGATGGAGGGGTTGTCATTAGCCCCAAGGGGGAGAAATAGGCTGGATGTGCTTTGGATACACTGTTATAACTGCCCTAGAGGCAGCCCAAATAGGAATGCCCAGTGGTTGGATGTGCAGCCAGCTCAGATGAAGATATGGGAGGGATGTGGATTGGGAGTCATGAACATAAAGACAGTGAATAAATAATAATAATAAAAAAGACAGTGAACGAAGGTGTGGGACGGACAAAATTGCTTGGAGATTGGGCAGAATGAGAAAACCCAAGACCAAATTCTGAGAAGGCTAGAGTTAAAAAGCAGTCATAGGGAGTGGGACCTGCCAAAGAGCCCAAGAACCCCTGCACAAAGAAATCCTATATAATAAAAGGCTAATATGTAAATCTACCGAACGCCGGAACGACTGGTTGCTATGACACACATTGACCATCAGGGGGCAGATGCTCAATGCAGGAGCTGCCCCGTGGTGGTCAGTGCGCACCCACAGGGGGAGTGCCGCTCAGCCAGAAGCCGGGCTCACAACTGGCAAGCGCAGCGGTGGTGGCAGGAGCCTCTCCCACCTCCGAGGAAGTGCTAAGGACCCCTCAAGGGATGTCCTAAGCCGACAGGTGGACATCCCCTGAGGGGTCCTGGACTTTAAGAGGGCACAGGCCTGGCTGAGGGACACCCCACCTTTTTACTCCCAGTGCATGAGTATTATGCACCAGGCCTCTAGTGCTCAAATAAAGCTAAATATTTACTCAATCTGTTAAACAAAGGGGGTCAGGGACAGAAGGAAAAAAATTGTCATGAATGCCAAGAAAGAATATTTAAAAGGCAGAGCCAGCAGTCATTTATTTACAGACAGGTAGTAGAAAGACGATTCCAGGATTAAGTCCAATCCAAGAAATCAAACCATTTCCTTCCATCTGTGCATCCCACAAGGCTTCAATTCTGACAGTGTGCCACAATGACATCATTGGGAGTAATTGCAGCCATTCTCCTTTCTTGTTCTTCCTAATGCCGCGACCCTTTAATACAGTTCCTCATGTTGTGGTGACCCCCAAACATAAAATTATTTTCGTTGCTACTTCATAACTGTAATATTGCTACTGTTATGAATCGTAATGTAAATATCTGTTATGCTGTATGTGTTTTTCGATGGTCGTGACCCACAAGTTGAGAACCGCTGTTCTATAGAATGTGTCAATTCTAGCTCCAATCCTGTCTTCAGATATGACTTATTTCACTTTGGACTTCTTTACTTCTTAGTTAGCTCTCATTCAGTGCTATGCACTCCTAGGAAATCTAGGGGGAAAAAATCCCATGAGTCTCATCATAATCTGATCCAAGTAGTCATTTTTCTTTTTAGCTTGTTTTTTTTTTTTTAAATATATTTTATTGATTTTTTACAGAGAGGAAGGGAAATTAATAGAAACATCGATGAGAGAAACACCGATCAGCTGCCTCCTGCACACCTCCCACTGGGGATGCGCCTGCAACCAAGGCACATGCCCTTGACCGGAACCGAACCCGGGACCCCTCAGTCCGCAGGCCGATGCTCTATCCACTGAGCCAAACCAGTTACGGCCTTAGCTTGTTTTTTAAAGCTAGAGCCTCATGATTTTAGACCAAAATATAAATTCTAAATTGCACTGCATACTAGGAACTAGTGTTGCCTGCTCCTGAAGTGCAGTCTATTATTTTGGACTGAATTTAATAACTTTGGCCTGAGGCCAGTGAATGTACCACCTCTTCCAGACTACTCAATTTTGGACAATAACATCATTGAGATTTCTGTTTTTTAAACATTTCATATATTAGGGGAAATGTCAGAGATCACTCTGTCTGAAATGCTAGAAGCTTGAACAGGAAGGTTGAACAGGAAGGACATAACTAATTAAGTGTCTAGGAAATGAGATAATCTCTTTTATAGAATCATCTGATACTGAGGAAACAAGGACTTTACAAAGAAGGGGACACAATGAAATTAACCAATGAGTGAGCCATCCTTTGGGATCAGTAACCTTTAGACCTGGACCTAACGAAGCTGTAGTAGACGAATGTATTAGGGCTGATCAACCTACCCAAGAGTTTGTTTCCTCTAAAAAGTGAAAGGATCAAGGTTGGAGCAAAGAATGATTCATGTATAAATGTTAGAAAAACCCCACAATCAACCCCTGCTCCTCAAATCTAGCTCTTATTGCCATATCCCAGTAAATCAGAGATCCATTTCATATGCCAAGAAAACGAGTTGTCAGAATAATGACCATGCTTGCTTATTTCAAAAGTTCAGCATCCAAGAAAGGTCTGGTAATATAAAAATCAAACATGTACTTGTCAAAACTCATCAAATTGTATACACTTCAAATGTGTCCATTTTAATTACATTTAAATTATATCTCAATTAATAAAAACAAGAAATGGAGAAAGAAAAAAGGTACATTATCAGATTCTGTAGCTAAATGAAACGGAATAATTTATATGTTGTTCTTAACAAGGTCAATAGCAGGAAACAATTAAGCAATGATTATTTTTTAAAAAATGCATCTGAATTGCATAAGCAGACTACATTTCTCTTGGATCATTAAAGGGACTTCAATAAATGATGGCATCCACACCTTCAATACTTTAAAAAAGAAAAAGAAAAAAAGAAATCCTAACTGATTTGGCTTAGTGGATAGAGCATGGGTCCTTAGACTGAAGGAACCTCGGTGGCAGGCTCAATTCCTGGCCCTGGTGGGGGCATGTGCAGGAGGCAACCAAGTGATGTATCTCTTCACATTGGTGTTTCTCTCTCTGCCTTGCCCCTTCCCTTCCACTCTCTCTGAACCAGGGTTGATTCCCCCCCACCCCTCTTATTTTTCAAATAATCTATGAAATAGTTTAACTGTCATAAATTTGAAAATCATGTGCCCTGGCTGGTATAGCTCAGTTGGTTGGGCATTGTCCCATGCACCAAAAGATTGCCGATTTGATTCCTGGTCAGGGCACATGCCCCGGCTCAATCTCCGGTGTGCTATAGAAGGCAGCTGACCGATGTTGTACCCTCACATCAATGTTTCACTTTCTCTGAAAACCAATAAAGTATTCTTTAAAAAAAATGTATCTATCTATATATATAACCCTAATATGCAAATGGACCAAACAGCATAACAACCGGTCACTATTATGTGCGCTGATCACCAGGGGTTGTGCGTGGAACATGGCGGGCGTCAGCCACAGTGGGATGGTGGAGCAGGTGAGTGGGGGTGCCAGACCGAGGCGGGGCACTGGTCACTGTCATTGGGTTGAACCTTTGGTGGTTACTGAAAATTCTTTGCTGCCACGCAACTGTGGTCCTGCCTGGCGTCGCACCGCTGCTGGCACTAGCCCCAATTGCTCTGCACAGTCAGTGGGTGTGAGCGGGGCTGGCGCCGTCAGCATGTGGGAGTGGCGGCGGTGGGAGCAGGGCTGCCAGCAGACATGGGACCAGGGCCCGTCTCGGGAGGGGCGGGGCAGGGGCACAGAGGGTGGGCCAAGACCTGCCCCTGTGCCCACTGCTGCCCACAGTTCCTTTCAAGGTGCACGAATTCGTGCACTGGGCCCCTAGTGTATATATATATAAAAGTTATACATATTCATCCTAGCAATCAAGGTTTTAACTCTTTCGGTTTAGGCATTTCATGAAGGTGGTGGTGGTGGTGATGAAAGGCATTAAGCCCATTTATTTAAAACCCAGGCTGAAAATCAAACAAACAGTCCTTGTCCATCTGGAGATTTTAATATATTTATTTGAAAACCAAGTTCTGTGAAAGCACATACTAAATAGTCATATATCTTCTCTTCAACCCAAGACTTGGAGATAGGGTTCTTCAGGTCAGCGCAGAGGCAATGATACATGCAGTGAATAGCAGGACTCAACATGAATTTCCTCATAGACATTTCCAATATGAACCTGGACAACCTTCTTCAGGTGAGCAATGAGATCCTGGGGGAGGGAAGAAGGGAAGCAAAGCTAGGGTCATTCTTTATTTCAAAAACGGTTTTGTTTTCTTTTAAACGACTTGCTGTTGAAGTCTAAAACTAGCCCCTAACCATGCCTATACAGTCCTCATTTGCCAGTTTGTGCTACAATAGACTCTATTTTCACATTTCTATTGGATTATTTTATCCTTTTGAAAACTAATAAGAATTTAATTTCCAACTAAAAAATTTCTAAGCCATCTTGTACTAACTGCCTTGAATGACCTAATCGGGGGGTCTTCAGTGAGGTGTTGTGAAAGGAAGGGGGCTAACGTGAGTGGTTATACGGAGACTGAGTGCTCACGGTAGTAACACTGTCATGTGCTGGCTGGGAAAGCTGAGGAAACATCAAGATTTCCTGAAAAGAGAAATTCTCGGAAAGAAAATTTTCAAGAGCAAGTCTAGATAGAAAGGACGTTAGCATAAATCACCTTCTTTCTAAGGTCCAAACTGTCTCTCAGAGGCTTGAATATATTTTCCTACTAATGACAGAGTTTATGCTTTAATATATAGCTGACATTTCTGTAAAAGCTTTCATTAATTGCTAGTCAGTGTATAACACTCATGGTGTTAGATCTGTAATCTGACATTTAAATTTAAATATATTTTTATTTTGTAATAAGTGATACTGTTCTTTTTAAAAAATATATATTTTTATTGATTTCAGAGAGGAAGTGAGAGGGAGAGAGAGAGAAACATCAGTAATGAGAGAGAATCATTGATTGGCTGCCTCCTGCACGCCCCACAATGGGGATCAAGCCTGTAACCAAGGCATATGCCCTGACCAGGAATTGAACCGTGACATCTTGGTTCATAGGTCAATGCTCAACCTCTGAGCCATACTGGCCGGGCAATGATACTGTTCTTATTTTATTTAAAGAGTTGAATAAATTAATATCTGTCTGACAATGTATTTGAACTAGGGTGAAATTAAGGAAGCTTGATCATATATCTTCAAATATGTGATGACCATTCAAAAAAAAGGGGGAAATATGAACGACAATTTTGTGAAATTAGATTATTCCAAACTTTTGCCTCTAAACCCTCCCGTCCCCCAACATTGTTAGAATGCTGGCATAATAATAATCTTTTTCAACCGGACAAAGCTTTGTGTTACAATCTAAAGGACACCAAAGTACCTATATGCACTGTGTTTTATACATAATAGATGTTCAATAATTTCACTATATAAATAAATGTTAAGGCTTTTAGTGCTGAAAGTATTGCCAAAGGAAAGGGAGAGAAGAATCAGTGAGAAGTCCAGGCCTGTGCTA
Organism: Myotis myotis; assembly: GCF_014108235.1. Classification (NCBI taxonomy): domain Eukaryota; kingdom Metazoa; phylum Chordata; class Mammalia; order Chiroptera; family Vespertilionidae; genus Myotis; species Myotis myotis. The sequence continues at coordinate 30,949,912 of NW_023416390.1, read as the reverse complement.
CTCAAAGTGTAATCTATGAACCATGGTTGGTTCACAAACTGTAACTGATCTACAATAAGAAGCTTACATCACAATGTAAATCAACTCCATCATTTAACAAACTGTTTGTTTAGCTGACTTCTTTTGGGTTGAGGGGGAAGCAAGGCTGTTTTGATAAAAGAAGCACTGAGCAGATTAACATCCTAAAGCAAGCTCTCTACCTCCTCACAGACCTATAAAAAGTTTGCAGACCAGCTACTTTGAACAGCACTGGTAGTACACTATAGGGTAGATTCAAAGAAGAAAGAAAAAGGAATTGGTGGTTATGATTGTAAGCAGAGATAAAAAAGGGGAGGGGGCAATTATTTAATACTGTTTAGGTAAATAGGGATTAAGCACAAAAGAAAGGGAAAAAGTGAGACAATGTCCCCACATAAAAAACTTTTCTGAAGAACTGATAAAGAGATTTCTCTTAATATACAATTTTGTTCCACACACCTCTGGTTCTTAATCATCAATATACTCAAATGGTTCTGGGGGTTCTGGCTCTTGTTCCTCCTCCTCGATTTTCGGGCCATGGGCTGCCACTGGTTCCACCAGCTCTTCAATGTCTTCACTGGTATCCTTCAGAATGATGACACCTCCAATGGAGAGCTGTAAACACAAAGCAGGGAATAAAGAGGCACAAGCTCTACTCATAGTCCAGGTTGTTCCAGAATCTAGAGTGCATATTTGTTAAATGGTATTTTAAGATTGCCTGAATAATTTGGAAACAAGAACTGGGCTAGAACTACACTTTACTAGGTGAGTCAGGAAACCTGGCATTTGTGCCTGTGTTATGCTAATCTTCCTGATCTATTCTTTTGGGTTAGTGAGGCCTAATGAAGAAAGCAATGTCAATGCCCATTATAACGGATAAGGAGTATTTGCAAACTTAACCCAGTGGCTCTGGAAGGCAGAACAAGTGGTACTACTCTGTTTGGATAATGCATACCAATTTAAGAATAGTATTTACCAGCCCTAGCTGATTTGGATATAGCGTCAGCCAGAGGACTGAAGTGTCCCCGGTTTGATTCCGGTCAAGGGCACATACCTCGGTTGCAGGCTCAATCCCCAGCCCTGGTCAGGGCAAGTGTGGGAGGCAAACCGATCGATGTCTCTCTCTCACATTGATGTCTCTCTCTCTGTCTTTCCCCTCCCTTCCACTCTCTCTAAAAATCAATGGAAAAAATATCCTCAGGTGAGGATTAACAACAACAACAACAACAACAAAGAATAGTATCTCACAGTACTAGCTTTAGCCTGACTGCAAGGAGAATGTTTACTATCCAAATATGGTATTCTAATTCTATATTCTAGTACCATGCCTTTCTACTCAAATTGTGGTCCAGGACCAGTAGCATCCTTATCACCTGGGAGTTTGCTAGCAATGCATAAAACTTGTTCCTACCCAAATCTACAGAATCTGCATTTTAACATTCTATTAAGGCCTCTCCCAAACTTATTAGCAGAAGGTAAATTCAAACACCATACTCTGATGTGCTAATCTTATTCTATTTGCTTGCCTGTGTGAAAGGAAATGGAAAGCTGCTCTCTGTAATTAAATCAGCGCACAGTGGCAGGGCACATCTGGAAAAAACATATTTTCTACCAAAGCACATTAATGGGAAGGAAAAGAAGCACAAGAACATTAGCTAAATGATTCACAAATGTATAAGCATCTCTGCAGTTCAACCTAATCTGATTTTTTATTCATCAGAACTCTGCCTGCCATGCTAGAGAACTGATGTGTCTTCATAAATTTCTAAACCATTTTCCTTCTCTTAACAACACATATCCATACACTTTAATCTAGATTTTTTGCTCTTAAAAAGTTTGCTTTTCTTAAGAGGAGCCATTTTATGAATAGACCCTACTTTTTTTTTTTTTTTTAATATATTTTATTGAGTTTTTACAGAGAGGAAAGGAGAGAGAGATAGAGAGTTAGAAACATCGATGAGAGAGAAACATCGACCAGCTGCCTCCTGCACACTCCCCACTGGGGATGCGCCTGCGACCCAGGTACATGCCCCTGACCGGAATCGAACCTGGGACCTTTCGGTCCGCAGGCCAATGCTCTATCCACTGAGCCAAACCGGTTTCGGCAATAGACCCTACTTTTACTACCAATATTCACCCACGAACAATCAGAGTACACGGTTTATGGCCTAAAAGTTTACTCAAACCTTCTAAAGCAGCGGTCACCAACCGGTGGTCCACAGACCAAGGTCTGAAAGGTTGGAGACCGCTGTTCTAAACAACCAAATACTAGAAATACATGTTTTACTAAAAGGAAGAAAATACCCATGTTCACAAAAGGACTTCCTACAGTTTGGAAACATTTGGCTTCAGGTTACAACTACTTATTTCATGCTTAGTGAAATGAAATAATCCAACTCAAATCTTGCAATATAATCAACATATGGAAAGAACTTTTTATAGATACAGGGTTTAGGCTTACTAATGTGTTATATGTTGGTAAGAAAGTTCAAACTTTCTAAACAGAAAATTAGATATATGACATTCTGTATTCTGAGAAGACTAGTGACAAATGAAGATACACACAATGGAACAGGTCCTGTTGTCAAGAGCTCCACACTCTTTTTAAGACATCTTTTTAAAAAAAAATATTTAAAAAATATTATTGATTTTCAGAGAGAAAGGGAGAGGGTGAGAGAGATAGAAACATCAATGATGAGAGAATCATCGATTGGCTGCCTCCTGCATGTCCCTGACCTGGGGGGGATCAAGCCCACAACCTGGCCACGTGCCCTGATCGGGAATTGAACTGTGACTTCCTCCTGGTTCATAGGTCAACACTCAACTACTGAGCCAGCTCGCCAGCCAGGCCATATCACATAGTCTTTATTACAAGTCCAAGTAGAACTCAGTCCTATAATACTATTTTGTTCTCTGGCAGTATCTTTGAAATTGAGAAGTATAATTCTTCCAACTTTGTTCTTCTTACATTGTTTGGGCTATTCTGGGTCCCCTGAATTTCCATATGAATTTGAGGATCAGCCTGCTAAGTTTTACAGTCAGTAGGGATTTTGATAAAGACTGTGTTGAATCTGTTATCAAATTGGGGAGTATTGTCATCTTAATAATACTAAATCTTCCAATCCATGAACACTGATTATTTTTAAAAAATAGGTTCTTATTGATTTTAGAGAAGGGAGGTTTTAGAGAGAAGGGGAGAGAAATAGAAACATCAATGTTGACAGAGAGTCATCGATTAGCTGCTTCTTCCATGTCCTCTACTAGGGATTGAGCCTGCAACTGGGGCTTGTGCCTTGGCCAGGAATCAAACTGTGACCTCCTGGTTCATGGGTCAATGCTCAACCACTGAGCCACACGGCCAGGCATGAACATTGATTACTTATGTAGTTTTCTTTTCTTGTGAGGTCTTTGTCTGGTTTTACTATCAGGGTAATACTGTTCTTTCTTTTGCTAAGAGATTTATTAGGCTAAGAGCTTTCCCCAGTGCTTTGGAGATTTACCCTTTTCTATAAATATTATATTGTCCTATGAGTTAATATCCCTTGGGTATATAGCTAAGGGCCATAAGTAACTTACTGGTTTGAAAGGCTGGTATCTACAAGTCTCTGGCATCGTCAGAACCTTCAGCTGAGCAGGCATAACTCGGGCTGGGTTATCCAGTAACTGGAAGTTTGGCTCAGGTTCTTTTTTCTTCTCTTTTTCTTCCTTTTTCTCTGCCTCATCCTAGAAAATATTAAAAAATAGCCCAATAAAGGTTCACTTCTGTTCCATATCACTAAATAACGTTGGATAAGTTTACTGAGCAACTATTAGGTACAAAAGGTATTTAGGATTAGATATAATAGAGGTACAATTAAAGTAATATCAAACTCAGAGGAGGGAGAGGGTAACTCTGCTTGGGGGTAAGAATGGTACTGAACTTGGTTTAAAAGGATGAGGTTTTTCTACCAGCAGAGATCAGGAAAAAAGCTCTATATTATAAGTGGACCATTTCAATTGTCATTTCATCCAAGAATTCATTCCTGATTTGTACCATGAAAGATTCTATTCTTCCCATGAATAAATATACGTTCTAAGTCTCTTCCAATTAAAATTATACCAGTGTCTATACTTGGAATAGTACAATTATTTAAAGGCAGCCAAGGGTACGGTATAATAATATTCAACTAAGGAACAATCTAGATCATACAGAGATGGATAAATCAACTCATGTGACCACCAAGTTATACCTACCACTTCCATTTTTTCCTCCTCCTTTTTTTCTTTTTCTTTTTCTTTCTTTTTAGCCTTGGCAGTAATAGATAAAACAGCTGTGGAAACCTAGAGGAAATAAATAGGATATACCATTGTGACTCCTTATCTACATACAAATGTACAAGTCCAAAGAGAACTCAGTTCTATAATACTATTTTGTTCCCTGGCAATAACATAAAGAACAAAATAACCGAAGAATAAATGGAAAAAGCAAGCAGGACATTTATTCACATAATTACTACTATGTTCATCAAGTAAAGCTTTAGTTCTTGGAGGTTTGTGTCCAATGTAACTTTTTTTTTTTTTTTTTTAAATATCTGCCACTTACCTTGGATATGGATTTGTTGTTTTTATTTGTTTACTTTTTGTTAATCATCACCCGAGGATATTTTTACATTAATTTTTTTTTTTTAGAGAGAGTCACATTGATTGGTTGCCTGCCACATGTGCCCAACTGGGGCTGGGGATCGAGCCTGCAACTGAGGTATGTGCCCTTGACCTGAATCGAATCTGGGACCCTTCAGTCCTCAGGCCGATGCTCTACCCACTGAGCCAAACCGGTTAGTGAGGCTATGGATTCGTTATCATATGCTTCTGAGATAGAGATTTGAGTGATGTACCCTTTATTACTTCACAGGGAAAGCACTGGAAAACACAGATTTTCTCCAAACTTGGTTGTAAACATACTCTCATTGGACTAGATGCCCTACACTGGTAATATACAGTGGGTGAGTGATTAGCTTGGAATTATTCTCCTTGATAGATCTCACTGAAATCAAAGGTGAAACCAAGACTGTGAAAGGCTGGCAATACTGATTTAAACTGACTTCAAATAATCAACTGACTAATATGAAACATTCTCTTGAGATAAAGAACCATTATTCTAAATATAAGGTATCATTAAAAGGTAATTTTACTGAGAAAACTTCTGGAGCAATTGCAGCTAATTCACCATATTCTGATTTAACATGTGTCAACACATGTCCTCATACACTGTTGGTAGGAGTACAAATTGGTTATATGCATTTTGAAAGGAAATTTGGTTAATACCTATAAAAATAAATAATGTGCATTATTTCTGATCAAGTAATTCCACATCTAAGGGCTTAACCTATAGATATATACTGTACATGTGCGCAAATATCTATAATAATAAAAACTTAAGCAACCATCGCAACCGAACAGACGACTGAATAGGCTGTGTAGGGCGACCAGGCTGGCAGGGGTGTTAGTGAGGGGTGACCAAACAACCGAACAGCAGGCTGCATGGGACAACCAGGCCCGCAGGGGGGGCAGTTAGGGGCAACCAGGCAGGCAGAAGGAGGCAGTGAGGGGCAACCATGCTGGCGGCGGGGGGAGGGGAGGTTAGGGGCAATCAGGCAGGCAGGCAGGTGAGCAGTTAGGAGCCAGTGGTCCCAGATTGTGAGAGGGATGTCCTGGGGATCAGGCCTAAACCAGTAGTCGGACATCCCCTGAGGGGTCCCATATTGGAGAGGGTGCAGGCTGGGCTGAGGGGACCCCCCCCCACCTTGTGCACGAATTTCGTGCACTGGGTCTCTAGTATACGTATAAAGACTCTTATTATAGTTTCATTTGTAACAGTGATAAATTAGATATAACCTTAAATGTCTACCAGATAAGGAACTGGTAAGACAAATAATAATATACACATAAAGGGATGGCTTGAAGTTTGAAAAATATAAAATTCAGACAGATTAAAAGTTTTGAAGATAAACTGTTCAAGTGAAAACAAGAAGCAGAACAGTATGTACAGAATAATTCTATTTTGTGGTATGAAAAGTAATGATATATACAGAGAAAACATTGGAAAAAATTCATAAATTGTGATTCTTGCAATATGGGACTTGAATAATCAGGAGAGAAAAAGGGCTTTTACTTTATAGTCCTGTATATTAGATTTTACCATAGAAGTATTACTTTAAAAATATCTAATTTAATTTAGCCACAGCTGGTGTGGCTCAGTTGGTTGAGCGAATTTCCTTGCACCAAGAGGTCGTCCATTCGATCCGCTCGATTCCTGGTCAGGGTACATGCCTGGGTTTTTGGCCTAAATCCCCAATAGGGGGTTGTGCACGAGGCAGCTGACCGATGTTTCTTGCTCTCTCTCTCTCTCTTTTCCTCCCCTTCCTCTGTCTCTCTAAAATAAATAAAAACATTAAAAAAATATTTAAAACAAACACAAGTAAAACACTAAGTAGCTCCTATATATTGAGTACAAATGCTGTTTGAAGTAACAAAGTACCTACCTTTTCCTTTTCTTTTTCTTTTGGTACTTCCAATGGGGCAGGATATGCAAATGTGGATGGTTTACAGTTTGATTTATACTGAACTTTCGGCATCTGAAGAAATAAAAGAATTTCCCTCCTCCATTAAAATAATCAAAATAAAGATTTAAGTATTATATGCTCTTAACAAGTATACAAATGTAAAGGGATGCCAGAAGTTTCAATCGAGGCATCCCTTTATCTCATCTTTACTGACCATAAGCCTGGCTCAGTGGGTTAAATCCCACTTATGGTGTGAGCATCAGATTGTTACCTCTTTTGTAACGTGTTATCTGATTATCCAGCCTGCATACCTAACTTCTATATCCCTTCCGGTACCACATTAAAAACCTATATCAGTTTGTATACAATTTCTACACCACATAATTATACCTTATAAGAATCTAACATGAGCCTCATGGAAAAATCAGCTCCACAGCACTTATTGACCAGGTTTAAAGTTCTCTGGTCTTAATTTTCCTGTTTACCCAGTTTGCACTGATAAAGAATGATCATAAGCATCATAAATACTGGGACAAGAAATCTTGTCTTTCCATCTCACTTTCATTGTAAAGAATGGAAATAGATGCTCCAGCTGATTTGGCTGAGTGGATAGAGTGTTGGCCTGCAGACTGAGGGTCCCAGGTTCAATTCCAGTAAAGAGCATATGCCCAGGTTGCAGGTTTGGTCCCCAGTAGGGGACATGTAGGAGGCAGCTGATCAATGATTCTCTCTCATCATTGATGTTTCTGTCTCTCTCCCTCTTTCTTCTCTAAAATCAATTAGAGAAAAAAATATATATACCTCTCTCTATATATAAAAGCCTAAGCGACCGTCCAACTGTCCAGTAGCTATGACGCACACTGACCACCAGGGGACAGACACTCAATGCAGGAGCAGAAACCACAGGCATGGAAACATGGAACAGGACTGATGAATCTCAGAAGGAAGGGGAGAGGGGGGAGGGTGGGAAGAGATTAACCAAAGATCTTTCATGCATACTCCAGGCCAGGTGCATGAATCCATGTACCTGGCCTCTAGTGTGTGTGGATGTGTATATATACATATACACACACACACACACACTGAATGGCCAGATTATTATGACCACCCCATCAGTACTTCGTTGGGCCACCTTTTGCCATCAATACTGTGGCGATTCTTCCTGGCATTGACTCCATGAGATGTTGAAAGCTGATGTGAGGAATCTGACACTACGCCTGATGAATAGCACTGTCCAGTTCTGTGAGATTTGATGGTTGTGGAACCAGCTGCCTGATGGCTCTTTTAACTTCGTCCCACAAATGCTCAATTGGATTGAGATCTGGTGATTGTGGGGGCCACCTGAGCAAGGTAAAGTCTCCCTCATGTTCTTGAAACCACTCCTGCACAATATGAGCACCGTGGCATGGCGCATTGTCTTGTCGGAAGAAGCCATCTCCATTGGGATAAGCCATCAACATGATAGGATGAATCTGATCAGCAATGATACTTAGGTATGTTGTGCTATTCAGACATTTATAATGATCTGGCCCTCTAGCAACTTCAGCGTGAAATTATAGCTAATTTGCCTACAAACGTCAGGTGGTCATAATAATCTGGCCACTCAGTGTATATATAGAATAGAAATAGAGATCATAAAATTGTGGGTCAGAGGAAGAAGTCCTTAAAGATTCTACAGTATATTTAACCACATGTTAAAGGTTAAGGACTGGGAAACCAAGGTTCTTGTTTCGAGAAATAAAAACTGCCCAATATTTACACATATGAGAAATTTAATACTGAAACACTTAAAGGGTAATTTTCTGAACAGCTATATGGAAAAAAAATCAATTCAATGAAATAATCTCTATCAGCCATTTTTTTTTCTTTTTGCCTAAAATTTTTCCACTCTAAAAACCTAATACAACATTTTAACAGTAATGACCAGATATAAAATTATTTAAGGGTCAAACAGGTCTCTGAGAGGATGGAAGAGTAAAAAGTATCGAAGAGCCATAGAACTGAGAAGACCTAAGCACAAGCCCCATTAAAAACAAACAAACAGATGAGCCCAGCTAGTGTGGTTCAGTGGTTGAGCATCAACCCATGAACCAGGAGATCACAGTTTAATTCCCAGTCAGGGCACGTGCCTGAGTTGTGGGCTCAATCCCCAGTGGGAGGATAGCGGGGAGGGGGCATGCAGAAGGCATATCAATGATTCTCTCCCATCATTATGTTTCTATCCTTCGCTCCCTTTCCCTTCCTCTCTCTGAAATAAATAAAAACATATTAACCTTCATTTCTTATTAAGGTTTAGTTTAGGTCCTTTTCTTCCTTGCCCAGATTATTATAACAAATTTCCATTGATACCAGAATGATGTTTCTAGAATGCAAACCTCATCATATTTATTTATCTGCATGAAATCATCCAATAGCTCCCAGATTTTTAATAAGGTTCATCAGAGTAATCTATAAAGCCTTTTCATGTTTTTATATTTTGCCCTCTCCCACCATTCCCTCTCAATTGATTTACCTAAGGTTACAAAGTTAGTAAGAAGAATTGATTTTTAAAATTTCCACCAACACATTCTACTCAACAGGTGATGATTCAATTTAAGGGGGAAATATCTTATTTAAAAAAAAGTATTTTATTGATTTTTTACAGAGAGGAAGGGAAAGGGATAGAGTTAGAAACATTGATGAGAGAGAAACATCAATCAGCTGCCTCCTGCACATCCCCTACTGGGGATGTGCCCGCAACCAAGGTATATGCCCTTGACCAGAATCGAACCTGGGACCCTTCAGTCTGCAGGCCAACGCTCTATCCACTGAGCCAAACCAGTTAGGGCGAAATATGTACTGATGGGATACTAACTCATCTTTAAAATTTCATGAAAATATTTGTGAGTAGATAGTGAACAGAATGCGAAAATACACTATAAAACTGAGGTCTCACAAACATACCTTTAAGTCCTTGTTAAGGCCAATGACACAGGTAGGGGTATAAGCCAATGACAGGAAGTGTGAAAGAGGAAACCAGAACCAGAACTGGGTAAAGACAAGGACGCCAACCACAGAAGGCATATGGGTATGTCCAGTCCTAGACTGTAAGGAGATTGTGACATTATGACCACCTGTAGAAAGAGAAACCATTAACATGAATTTAGGAGGGCAATAATAAATATTTTTAAGTACTGTAATAGGGAAGCATTTGGTGATTATTTTAAGAGTACAGTTTATAAAATCTAATATGGAGTTGCTGGAATTAGCCAGTGAGCTATCTAGGGTCTCTAAGACTGAAAGGGCTATATTTTAACTGAACTCAGGGTAAAACTAGACTTTCTTTCTATAGAGATAGGCATTTTTGGTTGCTAGAATTTGTCTAAAACATAATTTTTCCTCCAAATTTTTTCAATTTCAACTTGTTTAAAACTAATATATACTAAGACAATTGAAAAAAAAAACAACAACCAACACTAATTGAACACTTCAGTAAGTGACAGGCTCTGTTCTAATTGCTTTACATGTATTTTTAATTCTCACATACTATGAGGTAGACTTTACAAGACAAGAAAAACAGACATAGAGAAAGAGAAATACCTTCTCAAGGTCATATGGCTAGTACTGTAAAGGCAATGGGATTCAAATCTTCATAGTATGCACTCTGCTAAATTATTTCTATGAATAATTTACCCCAGACTCAATTTCTACCACATCATACAGTTATTTTATTAGACTTAGTGTAAACCGATAAATATATCTGGAAGACTTAAAAACATTTACCTGCATCCAATATTCCCTGGGCCAGAATAGCACCAAACTTGGCCATGACATCATCATGTTTATCATTGATGACTTTGGAATACAGTTGTCTAAACTGACTCACCTGAAGGAACAAGAGAAAGAATTATAGACTAATTCTATTCATTTGTTGTGTCATTTTAGAGCAGGAAAAAACAGGTTGCTCAATTGGTAATGAAATTTGAGTCCTGAATTTCACAACATTCAAAGAGAGGAATATGGACCATATTTGAAGGCAACATAGTTCTATGGTTGAAATTATGGTGTTATGACTTTTCTGGTGTGGGAGCACCAGTTCTGTTTTCAGTCCTCATTCCACAGTCAATGACTCAGGCTCAAAGGAATGTTGAATCCAACAGTAAGGCTTTCATTGCACTGTGAATTACAGCTATTCTGCTTACCATCAACCTTACAGATTTCTTAACAGGCATGATCCTTCCGGTCTACCCTAAAGTAAACTACCCTTCAGTGAAGTTGTGTGAGGTATATTTTGGATTAAGTATATTCACACATACAGCAAAGGTTTATCATGCATAAACACTAATTTTTGAGGACATGTCACAATACTTACTCTTATAAAAAGGAACACACTAAAATCAAACATGTGCTGACTCATTTAGGATGGGATTACTGGTAATTTTGTTTGCTTCTTTATTCTTTTCTGCGTTTTCTAAACTTAATATATGACTTTTATAATTAGAAAATAATACTCATAAAATTATGTTCTTAATGTATTTGTGATTCCTTTAAAACATTTTGGATAACAATAAGTGAACTATTTTAGACCTCTTCCACATCTTACAGTTCTCTGTTTCCTCACCAGTGCTTTTCAAATGATAGGTACCCAGGAAGAATTCTGCTTGTTCAAGAACATGATGATGGAGCTCCCCAAATTTGCCCAAAGCAGAATATATTGAATTTGAGCTTCCTAATGTGATGACTTTATATGCATTAAACAGTCTTTCAGAATCTCTTCCCTTCTTCATTCATCTTGGTCTGGCAGGCCACATTGTGATAGTGCAGAGTAATATAGAATCAGACAATGCTGGCTTATAAATACCTCTGCTCTAATAAGCTGTTTGGTTAAGTACTTAGCTTTTCTGAGTCTGTTTTTCCTCATCGCTACAGACATCACAGCATCTACCTTACATGGCTGTTATAGGATTATATGGGGGGAAAAAATGATGTATAAAAGGCATTTTATAGTTCAATAAGCATGGCTCTTACCATACAGAGGCAGAATCCTACCAGTCCTTCTATTATCTCTGTAACCTAAATACAGCTAAAAAATTATATTCCTTAAACATGGTTCTCATTATTATTCATAGGCAGCAACAGAATGTGATGGAAAAACAATGAACTAACTGCCACTACCAAGCACATAAACATTAGTAAGCTACTCCTTTCTCTGGGTTTTACTTTTTCTAACTATAAAACCCAGCATGATTAGATCATCACAAAAGTCCCTTCTAGTTTTAAAAAGTCTAAGTTTTGATGCTTCTATTCTGGTTCAGCAGGTCAAATTCCTTTGATTCTGAACTTCTTTCATTTTTTTTTTCTTTCTTTTTGTTTCCTTTTCTGTGAACTTCTTTTAGTTGAACACTTATGTTACCTTATATAGGATGGAAATTTTATGTTGTAAAGAATGTTATAAAATATTTTAAGAACTTATAAAAAGGAATACTGGACAAAACACAGTATATATATTATAAGGAAGAATTTAAATATAAAATTACACCTAAAACAATAGGAAAACATCTGGTGAACTGAAAGACGGATTAAAAAAAAAAATCAATGCAAATACATAATGGGCTATCTAATTAATATTAAGTATACTACTTTAAAAAACTAGTATTTAATCACTTAAAATTTTTTCTTCACATTTTACTACTTATGTAGCAGTAATTTAATCTCATTATTATGATTCCTCATAAATTATTATTATTTTTGTAGGTTAGGATAGTATCTTAAATTTGGAAGTCAACTTCAAGATCATCTGGTGTACTCCCTCTATTTTACAAATGTGAAAGCTGAAGTAAAATAAGTGACATTACTGGCTTACTTGTGATCACAAACAATTAACTGCAATTAGGGCTAGGATCAGGATTTTCCAACTCAATTTCATTATTATGAATAGTATGCCTCCCATATAAGAAAGAGTTTGTAGGAAAATAATCACATTAATTTCCCATCTTATCTATAATAATAAAAGCGTAATATGCTAGTTAGACTGGACGTCCTTCTGGACGACCTTCCGGATGAAGCTGTGGTGGTGGGGGCTGAGGCAGCGGCAGCCACCAAGGCGGTGGGGGCTGAGCCCCTTGCATGAATTTCGTGCATCGGCCTCTAGTATTATAATCTCACAGAAAAGAGACAGTTAAATCTACCTTATCCAAATTAATGAATTTTTAATATTCACCCTGTTTTAAACTCTAAACCTTATACTACTGGAGGGAAAACACTCTTAGATGTCAGAGAAAAAATAAAGAATGGGAAGAAGGGAATGAAGTTTCTTGGGAGTCATTTTTGCTGGTACTCATCACCTGGCTATATCTCGTCTTTTCTACTTTTTTTCTATTTTCCTGAATCTAGAACTGTAGCTGCCCGTGAGGGATCAGTTTGGGAGTTTTTTCCTTTATTTTCTTTTCTCTTTCTATTACATCTGCTGTTATGACTTAAACTACAGGTCTCTAATTCCTTCCAAGAAGTACTAGAGGCCAGATGAATTTTGGAATTCAGAATTTAGAAAGCTAACATGGTGCATGCACTATATATTATGCAATACTCAGAGTATAGTGTGGAGGCAATGTCCCATAATAAAACAAACTAATGTTTCTGAAGCAGCAAAATGCTTGAATATGAACACTAAACAGAATAAAGGTTACAAATGAGTTCATATTGATTGGGTCAGGTTTTACAGCCAAATGAATCCTTAAAAACTAAAAGACCTCTTAGTTTTTAGAGCTTTTTGAATTGTAGATAAAGACCTATGCACTTTTAAAATTTCTCTGTGGCTAGTTTCCAAATCTCTTTCTTTAGTTCTGACTCTTTTGCTATGCTCTCATCTTAAGTCGAGCAGACTTACTATCATCTCAAACTCAACACACCTAAAATAAAAATTCTTTATTCTTCTTTTAAGATATTTCTGTCAGTGCTTTCATGATTTCCCCATTATCAATATCCCAAATAATAATTTCAGCTCCTCAATTTTATTATTAATATTTTTCTCATGGTAGTTGATTGTAGCCCTTTCTTTATATCACTACCTACACTGTTAGAGTTCAAGTCCCTATCTTAAGGCAACAGTATAATATAGATTACTATTTACAAATGTGTTATGCTGTAAAATATTACCATATAATAATAAAATTTCAAGATTATAATTTCATCATATAAAAAAGTTCACACATTTCTCTACAGAACTATTTCTAGGTTACCATGATAGCTCACAAAAGCCTAATCTACCCAAACTGGGATTTATTTTAGAACCTTAAAAGCTTATCAAGCTTGATCAAATATAATCCTACTTCAAAAAAGGGTATCTTCTCAGTGGTGGGTGAAGTTTCCTTATAGCAGACCAGAGGACAGATGATATTAGGCGAGGAGGAGCACGAGATCCATTCTTATACATTAGTATTTTTATCTGATTCTATATACACATTCAAATAACTGCTAAAGATAGATTCCATGTCACAAGAAAAAACAAAAGTCAGATCTGTCATAAAAAGCGGAGTTGGGTTCCTGGGAGAAAACAGCTCCAAGGACCTATTCCTGTTTATGTCCAAAGGACATTAATCTAGTTAAATGGTTCTGAGCCTCTGGTCAAAGGGCTTCCTAAATTGAGTTTGTAATCACCCAGGATGTATGCATGCTGCTGGGTATATGTTTGTGAGACTGAGCAAGCAAAAAACTGGCAGAGGAAAAGCAAAGATGTCCTGGAGTTACTTCAACTAGACCTACAATGTAGAGCTAAGTGTTAAGATGGCATTCTGTAAAAGAATGTGACCTGTATCCTGATTACATAAAAATATTTCCTTTGGAAATGTCAATTATAAATCTCACAAAATATCTGAAATATGTTCCTTCTGAATTCTTTTGAGGAGGGGCTATAATTTTGATGAAATTAATATTTAATTTTATATTTCAAGGTGTTTCCACTTTATTGCATGTACTGGTTTACAACCTTGTAACTAGGACTTTGTAGCCTTTAAAACTTCTCTTCAAGCTTGTTAACAGCTTTTTCTTTTCAGCAAAATGTTACATACCACTCCAAATGAACTGTCAATGTTGTCTGATTAGCAATTATCAGATAGAAATGATAGAAACTATAGTCCACAAAGCTTTTAATCACATGTTAATAGCAGAAAACAATGGGAGAGAATTTTAATCTCTCCACTCCCCAGGATATTTTTTCCTTGCTTTTCAGAGTGGAAGGGAGGGAGGCAGGGGAAGAGAGACAGAGGAGAAACATTGATGTAAGAGAGATAGACAGATTGGTTGCCTTCCACATGCACCCCCATGGGGCTAGGGATCGATCCTGCAATCCAGGAATGTGCCCTTGGACGGGGAATCAAATCTTTCAGTGCAAGGGCTAATGCTCTAACACTGAGTCCCATTGGCCAGAGCAAAGAACATTTGATTTTTATACTGCATACACAGTTTTGTTTTTGTAGTCTGTGGGGGTACAAACTTGACTTTCCCCACTGAGTTTATATTAATGGCAAGGACAATTAGCTGTTACTGTATTTCAACATTCTTCTTTTTTTTTTAAAAAAATATATTTTATTGATTTTTTTACAGAGAGGAAGGGAGAGAGATAGAGAGTTAGAAACATCGATCAGCTGCCTCCTGCACACCCCCAACTGGGGATGTGCCCGCAACCCAGGTACATGCCCTTGACTGGAATCGAACCTGGGACCTTTCAGTCTGCCCGCCGACGCTCTATCCACTGAGCCAAACCGGTTTCGGCTGTATTTCAACATTCTTAATCAATACCCAAGATTCTGATACAACCTGAAGATGGACGTGTACCCCATGTATTTACATGAGCTAATAAGACTTGGCTCAACAATATTTTATAGAATCTGCCATTATTGATACAGAGCTTATGATTATGAAATCCTACAGCCCTGGCTGGTTTGGCTCAGTGCAGAGAGCTTTAGCCCTTGGACTGAAGGGTCCAGGGTTCAATTCCGGTCAAGGGCATGTACCTCAGTTGCAGGCTCAATCCCTGGCCCTGATCATGCCACATGCCATAGGCAACCAATCGATGTGTTTCTTTCACATTGATCTTTCTCTCTCTCCCCCATCCCTTCTACTTTCTCTAAAAAAAAAAATAAATAAATGGAAAAATATCCTTGGGTAAGGATTAACCAAAACAAACAAATAAACAAAAAACATCCTACAGTAGAAATGGGAAGATGGTAAACATCTTGTTCACAATACAAATCATGTGCAACTGACATGTGAGGTCAAAGTGAATAAATATCTGTATATTACCATTAGGGGAATATCTATCATTTCTATCTGATAATTGCTAATCAGACAACATTCCATGGCCTAAACTTTCTTCTTCTAGTGCTATATTACTCAATTGGATAACCTCCAACTGATAAAGATCAGCAGAAGGTCAAAAGCAAAAATAAAAAATGCAAAAGCTATTCATAACTGCTATATTTAAAACAAAAACCAGAAAGAAATGTGGCCTGTGTGAAAAAATGTTTATGCTCTAGAAGACAATGATTAAAACAGATGAGAAGACTGATTCTATCTGCAATAATGTAATTTTTGGATGTCTTAGAATTTTGACTAAGAGAGAAGCACTGAAAAGGAAACAAAAATGATAGTAACTGCTCAGAAAGTGAAACCTATTAAATAAAGTTCCATAAAATAAGAATGAATAATCAATGAGTTCTGAAAATTTTTCTCTTTTATCCCCATCCCTCATATTAACCTATTTTGCTGAAAAGAATGATGCTGGTTTAGCGCAGTGGATAGGGCATCGGCCTGCAGACTGAAGGGTCCTGGGTTTGATTCTGATCAAGAGCACATGCTGGGATTGCGGGCTCGATCCCCGGTAGGGGGCGTGGAGGAGGCAGCCAATCAATGTTTCTCTTTCATCAATGATATTTCTATCTCTCCCTCGCCCTTCCTCTCTGAAATCAATAAAAATATATTTAAAAAAAAGAAAAAAAGAATGATGCTGAACATCTGCTTGATAAGGCAAAAGACAATATACCAATGTTTGTTTTCTCTGTTGTCAATTTTTTGACTGCTTCTCCCATGAGAGCAGAATATGAGGCTGTTAACTGCCCTAATTTTAAGTTAAGAATGAAAAGATCTGAAATTATTGCACTAGCTATCACATCTATTTAATATATATCAAACATGGTAATTTTTAGCACATGTAAATAAGACCTATGCATTTTCTATTTCTCAACAAAATGGGCTTCAAAGGGACCTCATGGAGAGCTTAATATGAACAGTAGTCACTGTGCACTGACATCTGGCACATAAAGTGAGAGGCATTAGCTATTGACTGAGGGACTAGCGGGGGATGGTAGGGAAGAAGGAAGGTGGGAGGGAAATAGAGAGGGGAAGAGGAAGAGAGAGACAAAGGGAAGAGCAGGCAAAGCTGCACTGAAAGGCTATCATTATACTTCCACCTACATAGAAGAGCAACATATGCAGGGGTGTTTCTTTGGACAGATGTGGGTCAAGAGGGAAAAGGTAGCTGTCCTGAAGTCATCTGAAATCCTGTCCAAGAGATTACACAAGAGGGCAATGTCATTTCCAAACTGAAATTGTATGTACTGCCTGAGTTTACATCCTGTATCAGAGGAACAAGTTATCTCACTGAATAGATTTTAAAAGGACAGTAAAGGAGACAAAAATTAAAGTTGACTTTTATGATTTCGTGAACCCATGAGTTCTATTTTTCAAGTACGGTTATACAATTGAATTAACAAAGTGACCATAAATCTGTAAGAAATGCATTTAAAGAGTATTATATATTTAAAGTTTTCCCATTCTCCTATCTCTTGGCTTTCTATGAGTTAAGTGTTCACCACATTTGAGGTAAAAATGTCCTCAAAAGGAGGTAAGTTCCTAAAGGAAAGCTTGAACCAGCTGTATTCTAGAGTCTCGTTTTGTTTGCTCACCTTTGGACAAGTGATTTCAGTCTGCTGGATCATGATGAGAGCCGAAGCTATGAGAGCTCCTTGCCTCACATAGTTCACAGGGTCATTTGTCATTGGTTCTAGCAAATTAATTGCTTCCTGAAAGCATTAAAAAACAACAACCCTTAAATAAAGTTCATATAGCTGGGTTTACAAATTAGTTACCACCATTCCAAGTTAACTATCTTCATCTGACATTGTAATAACAAGTTAGTTTAAGACAAACTGGATGCACAGTTCAGAACAGAGTATGCTTTAAGTTTCAATATAACTGATGGTATGTGAAAAGGAAGCTTGTAGAACACGACTGCTCCTGTTTTGAGGAAAAAGAGGTCAAAAAGAAAGAGAAAATGATTAATGTTTAATAAAGCACCCATTATTTCCTAGGCACAGTGGTAGGTATTTATGGATGTTATCCTAGATAATCCTCTTAAACCTAAAAATAAAACAAAAACAAAATAACAATAGCAACACCAAATAATCTTTATAAACAAAGAAACTGAGAGTTAGAAATGTTAAGTAATTTGCCCAAAGTCACATAAGTACCAAATTGTGGTCAGTCTGACTCCAAAACCTGTATTAAGTATCCAACTTCCTTCAAATACCAGGGTATGGCAATGTCTTAGATAATTTTACAAGATGGGGTGGGAACAGGCGGAGAAGGTTAATGGGGGGACATCTGTAATACTTGCAACAATAAAGATAAAGTAAAATACAATCAACTAAAAAAACCCCCACTAAATCAAAACAAAAAACAAAGATAAACTTCTAAGACAAAAAAGAGTTTACTTGCTAGTAGCATGGTAAAAAATTTAAAAATAGGACTAGAATTGATTTCATGGTTACACTTCACAAGACCACATATACTGAATGGAACTTTCCAAACTGTTTACCAGGATTTACTCAATATCATATCCTTCGGAATGTGATCAATGCTATGAAAAAAGGATTTCTTGATTAAATACGTCTGGGAGTTCCTGCATACTATATATTACCTCCTGTTATAGATTCAAATGTATATATCATATCAAAGGTTCTAGGAATGTACAAAAGCTCCAGGCACATAGTGATGTGGGATGTTAAAGAAACCACTGGAACTTTTGTTTTTCCCAGTATTTGTCCATAGTAATGTTACCAAGAACTCTTTTTCTCATATAGTAACTTCTATTAATACCCTGCAGAACATTAACACCCTTTGTTAAGTGCCATTTTTTAACATCCCTTATAAGGTTCTTAGGTATAAACCTGGAGGAAAAGAGAAAAGGGATTTACAAGGTTATCAAACTTATTTCTTAATATGTATGCAATTTCTCAAATATTATTTCTTCTAAGGTCAAGGAAAGAAAGAATAAATTGAATTCTTTTTTTGGGAAAATGACTTTAGATTTCTTTAGATGTGGATTTAAAGTCATATGCCACTTAATGTTGGGGCTACATTCTGAGTAATGCGCAGTTAGGTGATTTCGTCATTGTGTGAACATCATAAAGAGCACTTACATTAAAGAGCAGATGGTATAGCCTGCTACTCTAATTGTATGTGCTGTACTTTTATATGACTGGCAGTGCCGTAGATTTGTTTATACCAGTGTCACCACGAACACAAGAGTAATGTGTGGCACACTTACTGATGGCAGTTACGACATCACTAGGTGATAGGAATTTTTAGCTCCATTTTAATGTTAAGGACCCAAATATCAGTATATGATGCACGACTGTATTTATTTGTTTTTAAAAATGAGAGTTAGTGTCAACCCATGAGCCAGGAGGTCACAGTTTGATTCCCAGTCAGGTCACATGCTCCAGTTGTGGGTTTGATCTCCAACAAGGGGCGTGAGGGAGGAAGACCATCAATTATTCTCTCTTATCATTGATGTTTCTATCTCCCTCTCACTTCCACTCTCTGAAATCAATTAAAAAATATATACATTAAAAAAGGAGAGCTATTAACAATATTACACATACCAGATGTTTTCTTTCTCCCACTTCATTAAAAACTGTAATGACAGTGTGCAGAGTTTTTCAAACTCATATATTGTCAATATAGTTTATGAAGTAGTCATGATAAAAATATAACCAAATTTCCAACTTACAAGTTAAAAAACACTAACTTGGCTTTTGAGGTCTCCTATATAATAAAAGGCTAATATGCAAATCAACCAAACGGCAGAATGACTGATCGCTATGACATGCACTGATCACCAGGGGGCAGACGCTCAATGCAGGAGCTGCCCCCTGGTGGTCAGTGAGCTCCCACAGAGGGAGCGCCACTCAGCCAGAAGCTGGGCTCATGGCTGGCGAGCACAAAGGCGGTGGTGGGAGCCTCTCCCACCTCTGTGTCTGTGGCACCACTAAGGATGTCTGACTGACAGCTCCCGGACTGTGAGAGGGTGCAGGCCGGGCTGAGGGGACCCCCCCCACCCCATGCATGGTTTTCATGCACCAGGCCTCTAGTGTGATATAACATCAAAGATATATTTTAGCATAAACAGATGTTTCAGGTTTTTAAGAAACAAAAATAACCAAAGCACCAAATTTCAGACATGTATTGATATGAAGATCATACAAACTAGAAGTAAAGCAGACTTGTATAAAATTTTTTAATTGAATTAACATATCAGATGCTGTGTCTCAAAGATGATTTGCTCCAAGATATTAAGTTTAAAATAATCTGGAAAGAAAACAAAAGTAATTTACATTTAACTTATGAGGCTTGACATAAATGTCTATTAAAGACCCGAGGGGGGAAATACTTAGTAAGACATTCAACTTATATGAAGGCCAATTTCTATAAACTGCACTTTATATAAACAATGACATTTCTAATAAAAGTGAAGATTCATCTATATATATCTATATATATATAAAAACCAAGCAACTGGAATGACAGAACAACTGGTCGCTATGATGCACACTGCAGCCGACCAACCTCCCAGGGCCCCTCCCCACAACCGGCTTCACCCCACCCATGCACGAATTCATGCACTGGGCCTCTAGTTCTCATATAAAAATTCCTCACCCAAAAGAAATGAAAACATTTAAAAAAAATTAAACTCTGTGAGGGCAGAGACCATGTCCAACTTGTTCACCATCAAATCCTTAAATGATCTTCCCTCTATCATTCATGTGACAAATATTTACTGAAAGTCTACTATGTGCCAGGTCTGACTTTAGATTCTAGCAGTGAACACACTGTTCCCAGGGACTTGACATTTCAGTGGAGAGGAGTCAGACAATCAATAAAATAGGTGTAAAAATATGTTAGGTGGTGATAAGTGCTATGAAGAAAAATAAAGCAGGGTAAGGAGAGAGAATTGAGAATACTGGAAGGGGATGTCGCCATAAATTTTTACACAATTCCTGCTACATGTAGTAAAAATGCCTATTTTAATCCCTAGCTTCAATTATGCTTTATATCGTTAGAAGAAGTTATTAGTATCTAAAAATAATACCCTTCTTAGAGAAAAAGTAAAGCAAATTAAAATTTAATTACTGAAGTCAATCAATAAGCGAATAGCTATACTTTGTTTTATTTTAGTTTGAACAATAGATGGTAAAAAAGTGACTTCTTCCCTCTGATGTAAAGACTCTGGTAGTATAATATCTCTCTCTCTCTCTCTCTCTCTCTCTCTCTCTCTCTCTCTCTCTCTCTCACACACACACACACACACACACACACACACACACACCTGCCAACCCTATTAAAAGAAAAGTTCACTAAGCTATGGGCATGTGTGTTACAAAAGATAAAATTTGATATGTTATTGCTGTGAAAAAAAGAACAAAACACAACACTTGTTATTTAAGCAATGACAATGCATTTCTTTACGAATCTCATGAATTGTGTTTTCAAATCATCAACTTGCCTAACCTAACTCTGTCACTTTGGAGGGCTTAACAAATATCAGGTTAAGTTCATGAAGAGAAAATAGGCAAACAGCAATAAAATAATTAGTTTAAACCAAATCAACCCCAATAAATTTAATAAAAATTAAAACAACAAGAACAAGAAAAAATCAAACCAAAGGAATAAAACTGAATTGGTGGCCTCATACGAGAACCTTGATTTCCACAATACTAATTCTGCAAATTAGACATGTAAAATAACCAAAGTCAACAGCATTTTTTTCCATTACAGCCACGTGTATAATGTGGTAGTTTGTTCTTAAATGGCTTTGAGCCATCCAGAACAGTAAAGTAATGAAGTTCTGGGAAGCCTTGTGAGGCAAGTCTTACAGATCACACCACTCTCATATTTTTACAGCTGTTACATAAACCTTTCTGTGAAGGAAAACAGTCTGGCGCCAGGAAAGAACTGATCCCATTGCTGTTGGGCTTTACCTTGTTTCCTGTACCAGCACAGCAGATGCCCAGGGCCATGGCAGCTCCATAACGCACGTGAGGATTATAACTCTCTGACAACAATGAAACAACGCTGGGGCACTGTTCAGGGGTCCTGATAAGAAACAGAGGAAGTGAAGACAGTGTTATACATAACACATTTTAAATCAAGATGGGAGAATTTTAACCTTTTTTTTAAAAAATTTTTTTTTAAATATATATTTTATTGATTTTTTACAGAGAGGAAGGGAGAGGGATAGAGTTAGAAACATCGATGAGAGAGAAACATCGATCAGCTGCCTCCTGCACATCCCCCACTGGGGATGTGCCTGCAACCGAGGTACATGCCCTTGACTGGAATCGAACCTGGGGCCCTTGAGTCCGCAGGCTGACGCTCTATCCACTGAGCCAAACCAGTCAGGGCTTAACCGGTTTTTTAAAGTTATGAGAAACAATAGCTATATTTAACACAGAAATTAAAAAATTAAAAATCTAAAAATTAGAATTATTGATATTAGAAATCTATCTTCAATATTCAGAGAATATGTGCAAAGAAAGAGGAATGTATCAGTGATTCCTCAACCACAATTCCGCCTCACAGAATCAGTCATTCCTGGTGCCTCCTCCATAATTGGGACTAACCATGGGGACTTGAGGGGCGCACACTTCTTGCTCTACACCCATATTCTTATATTTCCTGCTTACTCTCTGTGTCTTGTTTCAGAAGACGTCATTTATAAGGATTCTAGGATGTTTCCAAAGTTGCATGAAAGATTTAAATCCCCCAGCATTATCCTGGTTGAATATTAAACTAATAAATAAGCTTTGATAATGAGGAAATTCTGATTTTTCTGTCTTTTATGTTGATAAGAAGTAGTAGAGAAATTGTTCTTTTGTCATCTTCGTATGTTTGCAAAGAAGAAACAGGACAACCTTGACTAATGAAGTATCTGACCTCTAAAAGACTATCTTGTTATAGTGGTACCCTTGAAGGGTAGCAGGACAGGGGTAGGAACTAGAAGAAGAGAGTGTAAGGAGAGTTTATGGCAGGCTGGTAATGATCTTGAATTATGTACTAGTTATAAAGGTATATTCAGCTGTGAAAATTCATCAAGTTGTAGGGCAATGATTATGAACACGTTTTCAGAAGTATATCACACTTCAATAAAGTTTGTTAAAAAATACTATCTATATTTACATTTTAATAACATTTATTAATTATCAGTTACCACCTATAGACCAATTCAAATCTATAATTCAATGCTGGAATTGTTCTCTAGCCTCAAACTCCAGCTATTAGTAAATTCAAATTTCAAATGGAGCAGAGCCAAGGTTATGAAAACTGTCAATAAAAGTGGAATTTTGCTATAAGGGAAGGTTGGATTATTTCCCCCTATAATAAAGTCCATTAACCTTTCTTAAAAATGTTCTCAGTTTGACAAAGTTTCCTAGTATGAATAACTTGGAAATAATAATAACGGCAACAATATGGAATATACTAACAAGATCTGGGTTCTAGTCCTAGCTTTGTTAATTTTTTATAACATGACATTAGGCAAGTCAATTACATTTTCCTTTCTGTAATTAGAGATAATTTTTTTCTCCTATTCTGCAGAAATAATATAAAAAACAAATGGGCAAATAACTAAAAATATGGTAATAGCATATGAACATTGAGATAAATAGTAAGTTATATAAGAGGAAGCCATGGAGTAAAAAACCCATTATTTAAGTTCCTGTTTTGTCTACAAATAGTTGGGATAATTTAGATAAGGTTCAATTAACCAAATACTTTGGGGTCTCTTTCCCCTGCAAAAAGGAATGGGACTAGAAGTTCCATAAGGTCTGCTCCACTTAACAAAAATTCTATGGCTTCAATGAGAAATGTTCCTATGAAATAAAAATGAAATTTAAAGTGATATTACACCAAAAAGACTGTTGGACAGTTATTCTGCAATTGTAGTTGACAGCACCAGCATTTAGCTTTTATTTAACTCCTATTAGGCTAGGAACTTAAAGCTCTGTCCATGGTTTGATACCCAAATTCTCGGACAAACAAGATTGCACACATCTCAAGGGCCAAGAGCTAAGAGTGTCTTCTATATTTCCATAAATTATTAGCACAGTGCTAGGCACTAAAAATAAAATAATTTTAATTTTATTACTTAGTAAAAGACAAAGGGAGCCAAATTAAATTTATATTTAGAGACTTAACCAACAAGTATTTTCTACTAGCTTCAAAGCTTAATGGTTAACCACTGGGAAAAATAATCAAGCCCTTCAGTGTTCCTCTTCTCCCTTAATTTTATAATTCAGCTAGATAATAAAAGAAGGTAAAGTTAACAAGTCCCTGTCAGTGTTACTTGATAAGGGCTGAGTGTCTCTGAATTTTATGTGCTTTGAAGTTCCCAGTAGGGAGAGCAAATATAGGTCTAGGGAAGGCAGCTTTTAAAAAGTACAATACACACTGGAACAGGTAACTAAGTTCTGATTTATAATTTCAATAAAATTTCTTGGCTTGTAGCTAATAGTCATCTTGCCAATGTTACTATTTGTACAAACCTTCCACAGAGTAGGAATTGTGCAAGGGCATATGCACAAGTCATTGCCACATCATCCGACCATAAACTGCAAATACGAATTCCATTCTTTCAACATACTGGCTATTAACTACCATTTTTTAATTGAATATTTTCTGCAACCTCAATGTTAAATCATATTAATAAATCAAGATGCTATCAAGAATATGGTGTCTTTGCTCAGCTGGTGTGGCTCAACAGTTGAGCACTGACCCAAGAACCAAGAGGTCACCGGTTTCATTCCCAGTCAGGACACTTGCACAGGTTGTGGGCTCAAGCCCCAGTAGGGGCTATGCAGGAAGCAGCTGATCAATGATGTTTCTCTCTCATAGATGTTTCTATCTCTTTACCCCTCTCCCTTCCTAACTCTTAAAAAAAAAATATGGTGCCTTTTTCTAATTTATCATCTCCAGAGGAGCAAAAAGTACAGAATCTTTCTAAGCAATGATCAGAATGCAAACATTTACTTGCATGTACTAGTATATATGAAACTTTAAAAAAGTAGTGGTTAATAAATGAATAGAAGATGAAATCATCTCATCATCATTTTGCAACTTGGAATGAATTAATGGATCTCAATTATCAATGACTACAAACTTCATAAAACAAGAAACAATTAGACCTTATTGTACATTGTTAGCCCTACCCCTCCAAAGAGAGAGGAGAGAGAAATTGAACCAACTATCAATTTAAAGAAAATACAGAAACCAACATACACATATTATACATAAGGTTGCAATCAGCAAAATCCATACTGTGGGAAATGACAGTAATGTTGATGTGGTTTCTTCAACAAACTGCAAGGAGTGGGGAAAGGGAGGGGCAAGGAAAGGCAAGAGAAGGAAAGATACCTATAAAATAAAATAAAAAAATACACCAAGTCTTTAATTTCATTAGACGCTCTTTCAGCAATCCTAATAAAAGGGTAATATGCAAATTAACCATCACTCCATCACAAAGATGGCAGTGCCCAGTCCTCTCAGCCCCGCTGGAATCCCCCAGTCCCAGGACAGGAGGGGGTGCGGGGCCAGCTGCTGAGAGCGGGCAGTGTGAGCGGCCTGGTAGAATGCTTGCTTCATCGCCGTGGTGACGAGGCAAGTGTTCCACTCTGGCTGCAGAGGACCTCTGGGCCGTGGAGAGCTTCTGGGTAGTGGGCGAGGAGCAGCCAGGCCCTGCAGAGAGCTACTGGCACACAGCTTTGTGCGCAGGGCTACTAGTTTTAAATAATTCTGACACTCCTTAAATCTTAGCTTTTCTATATAAACAGTTATCTCTTAGATAATATTATTATCGGTGGGAAACCCTCTGTGTCTCCACAGATTTCTAGTGGAAGTGGTCTTGTGGTGTCATGAGAAAAGGAATTTGCTGAGACTGACACAGGAGAATGAGTGGCATTTATTTGAGTGGAATTAAACCCCTGAGTTTCCAAGGGCTCCTCTCCCTCTGTCCCGCCATGGATGAAGTGTAGCTGTGTCTTTAGCAGAGCTAGGATTAATGCCGTTTGCTCAGTTTCTGTTCCGTTTTTGCACAGTCCAATCAACCATCAGGCTAGCTTCACTTGTGTTCCCAGCTGCAGTTCATCAGTCCATTGCATGTGGGGTCTACATGGCCATAGGCCATGCGACTTCTAGGAACACAGACGAATGCAAGGAAGCAGGAGGCCTTGTTGAAGTGAGCTAATCTTAGCTCTACCATGTCTGTATTATAATTATCAATATACTAGAGGTCTGGTGCATGAAATTCATGCACTGGTGTGTGTGTGTGTGTGTGTGTGTGTTTCCTCAGCCCGGCCTGCACCCTTTAGCACTCCAGGATCCCTTAATCCTTACCGCCCACCTGCTTGCTATTCCTTAGTGCTGCCATGGAGGCGGGAGAGGCTCCTGCCACCGCTGCTGCACTCGCCAGCCATGAGCCCGGCTTCTGGCTGAGAGGCACTCCCCCATGGGAGCGCACTGAGCAGCAGGGGGAAGCTCCTGCATTGAGTGTCTGCCCCCTGGTGGTCAGTGCACATCATAGCGACCGGTCGTTCTGGTTGTTCTGCCGTAATGGTTGCTTAGGCTTTTATTATATAGACAAGAGGCCCAATGCATGAAATTCGTGCAAGAGTAGGCCTTCCTTCTCCTGGCTGCCGGCACTGGCTTCCCTTTGGCACCCGGGACCCAGGCTTTCCTCTGGCAGCCGGCAGGCACCTGGGACCAGGGCTTCCCTCCGGCCGCTGGCAGGCACTCACAATCCTGGCTTCCCTCGCAGCCTTGGCTTCATCCAGAAGGTTGTCTGGTCTAATTAGCATATTATGCTTTTATTATTATAGATTTGTTTGTATCACCATAAGCTTATAAATTACATAAGGGTAGAAAATGTTTACCTTGTTCATCTCCACAAGCAAATAGAACTAAACAAATACTTCACAAATGAATGAATATGCAAGGGACAAAATGTGCACATTGTTAAAAATTCCTTGATGGTTGGTGCTTGAGAGGTAAAAAAATATCCTTGGCTCAGATTTCAGTTGTCCTCCTAGGCCTATAAAAGATAGTAGACTAACTTTTAAAGTCAAAGATAGAATTTGTTCAATAAATTAAAAAGGCATCAGAAAATTCAGTATTTTAGAAAAAAATGCACCAATTAAATTTTTTAGTTATTGTTAGAGTCTGAATCTCACCTTTAAGCTACTTTAATTAAAATTTATCTGGAGTTCTAGGTAAATGAGAAATTCCACACAAATGAAGTTTTCACATATTTGAAATGTTATTCGACCTTTAAGAATGATACTTTATATCATTTTGAAAGGAAATATTTTTTAAAATGCATGTTACAGCCCAGACTGTGTGCTCAGTGGTTGAGCATTGACCCATAAATCAGGAGGAGACCAGTTTGATTCCTGGTCAGAGAACATGCCTGGGTTTTGGGCTTGATCCCCAGTAGGGGGCAGCCAAATCAATAATTCTCTCTTATCATTGATGTTTCTATCTCTCTCTCCCTCTTCCTTCCTCTCTCTGAAACAAATAAAAATATATTAAAAATAAATAAAATGCATGTCACATATTCCTGCCATACAAAAAAGCTGAAGATGATTTAACCTTTCAAGTATGGGAATCACCACTATGACATCAATTATTATATCACATATCGTTGTGGAAGGCTGAGTAATATGAGAGCTATAAGTCTCTATTCTGAGTAGACCTACACACCTATACTTTTTAATTCCTGTTTTTTTCAGTTGACTCTGTTTGCCATTATTTAAGTGCTTGTCCAATTTTTAATTTGTTATTCTCCTCTGGACTTGGCAGGGAAACGTGTATTAAAACTGTCTCAAGAGTGAATTTATCACTGAACATTCTTTTGTATTATTTAGATTTACCACCACGTGCAAATGTTATTTTCATTAAGGAGAGGAAGAGATAGTTTTTGTGTGTGCATACAGCAAAAAAGATCTGGAGTAGGGACTTACAAACTGCCTTCTATCTAATACGAATGAGGTTTTAGAGCATGATTTAGTTATTTGCCAACTGAGATATTTGTCTACCCTTTTATTTATCTCTTTATTATTCTGCTTTCTCTGATTCTCAACTATGCTTCTAATAATTCGGGGTTGCCAAATAAGTGGTTGTAATAATTAGTTATGCTCCTTAGCCATTAAACTAAAAAAATTAAGAATAATCTAAGTACTGCCCTAGCTGGTTTGGCTCAGTGGATAAAGCGCCGGCCTGCAGACTGAGGGGTTCTGGGTTCGATTCCGGTCGGGGGCACATGCCTGGGTTGTGGGCTTGGTCCCTGGTGGGGGGCATGCAGGAAGCAGCCAATCAGTGATTCTCTCTCATCATTGATGTTTCTCTCTCTCTCTCTGCCTTCCTCTTGGAAATCAATTTAAAAAAAAAAAAAAAATATATATATATATATAAATAATCTAAGTACCATTTTAAGTACTTTCCGTTAAGATTCCTTTAAAAAAGTGAGTGAATTTGTGTGGGAGGGGTTAGTATTGACAAAGTATAATAATAATTATTACTATTATAATGGTTAGTATTTTATAATATACAGAATATTTATAAAAATTTGATCTATAAACACAAATTAATGAAGGTTTACTTCATACAAGTCTTTTCACTGAATACATTGGTGCTGCTATTTCAATATGATGCCATTTGTTTTGCAAACCTCTATCTATCTGTGTAAACACAGAGGCCAAAATGTAATTTCATAATAAAACAGTATTTAAAAAATATTTCCATATTCCTAAAGGCAAATTCTGGCACACTAAATCCATTTGATTGTTCTTGAGTATTATTTTATTTGTTTTTACCTCAAATTCTTAGCAAATATTTTTTCTAAAATATTGAATTTTGAGTTTTAAAAAAGCAGCAAATATTGAATAAAATCTGAAGTGCTCAGGAGAACTGAAATGAACCAAGTATTTTCCAGTAACTACCACCCAAACTAAGAAATATAATTTGAAACAGTAAAAGGGTATAAGTACTACTAGTAATCAAAGTAATTAAATAATTTTAAAATACAAGTGACCTATGATGATCTTTTAAAAAAAGGAAACTGAAAATGCTGAAATTCTAGTATGAGAAACTTAGATAACATAGCTGCTAAGAATTTTAATATCCATTTTCTGCAATAAAGCAGAAATATATTTCCATTACATATCACATGCTTTCCCCAACATACCTGTGGAAAAACAAAAACTGTCAATGAACCAACTCTCAAATTCAGAGGCCATTTGTTTAAAAATAAGCAATGAAAAAGTTTCTGCTAAAACTTATGTATACATGTAGAATCCAGACCTTCCTGTGCTTTTCTATATAAGGCTGCAACCAGAGCAAATTATGTTCCACAGCAAAGGCATAAAAAGCTGGGTAAGAATCTTGTTTCACAGCTACAAGTTAGAATTCTAGAAATTGCTATAAGGCTCACAGGGCAGACTCTTCTCTTCAAAGCTCTACAATCTCTAGACTGTGTCTTACTTTTTCTCAAATGGGAAAAACAGCCCAGGGTTAATACACAACAAATCTATCTTAAGCTAAAACAACAGAGTTTATTATAATTCCCCAAATATTAAAGAGAGTTCTTAAGAATATAACTTGAATAAGGGTCATGAACTAGTTCAACATATTTCACTGATGATTTTATTAATTATAATGAATGCTGCTACTCTCTAAAAACGAATATATCAAAGAGGAAATAACCTCCTTGGCATGCTTACAGCTATACAACACATTAGTTTCATTATTTTCAAGTGCTAGTGCTGGAGGCTCAGAATAAGTCAACAGGAGGAGGACTTCAGTCACAGCAGCAAGCAGGTCTACTGAGCAGAAAACGGAAACAAGCAAATAAGAGGTAAGTGTTTAATAAATAATAGAGTTAATATATTTTTTCTTCAAAAATTGCGCTTCTATAATCTTTCATTTCTATTTAGTTTAAAAACCAAAATGAAAAATTTACCAATGTTAAATGGAAAATTTTTAATATGGGATTTGTAGATTTTATGAATAAATGGTTTAATCTTCCTCTTAGCTTCCCCTCCTTTGCAAGGAAACTGAGAAAGTTAAGAAAAAAAAATTACTATTTAAAACAAACAAAAAACTGGTTCAAATCTGGCAAAAAGTGATACACTTGGAAAAAAATATCTGTTGCAGAAACATGCTTTCTTTACAAGATGAAATTACTAAAACAATTATTTGGAGCCTAGTAATACCTGTATTTTTTTTCCCTTCTCTCAAACTAAGAAGTCCTAAAAGGCTTTATGAAAACAGCATTTATATCAGTATTAAGATAAGCCTTGTCCGAAAAATAAAAATTTCTAGCTGGTAAAAAATTTACACTTTAGGTGGGCTGAGAGTGTTTCTAGGTGTGTGGCTGGCTAGTGTGTACCAAAAAGTTCCATTCAGAACTATTTAGTACTTTGATGTTTATATTCTTCTGTACATATTCTAAGGTAAAGTTAACAACTCGCATTTTATTATAAATCACTAAATCACTGAAATATCAGGAACATGTTTATGGAAACTGGCTGCACTGTCACAAATGCACAAGAGACCTACTGTGAAGGGAAAGGCTACTAAGTTTAAGTGTTTGTCCTGTTTTTATAAAGTAAATAAAATAACACAATCCACATATTTTATACCTAGGGAAAACTCTCAGACATTCCAATTCTAACACAACTCTACCACTACAGAAGAAAAATAAAGAGAAACTAATAAAGTCTTTTTTTTTACAGCTATCGTTTTCTTTCACTAAGCCTTCTGAAATCGGAGCCTCAGAATACTAAACTTGGGCTTTACCTACAGACATGGACAGATGCACGTGCGCTCTCATTGTAGAGAACTTGAAATTGTTCTGAAAGGAAGGAATCAACTTTGGCTTCAAGTATTTGGCATGGGTAAGAATGCCTTAAAAAAGCAGATGACCAGTTTATTTACTGACCATGCTGACCATTGTCTGGAATCGCATCAAATCACAGAAAAACAGCGAATGGCTTTCTCTTACAGGACATCTGAACAAAGCACAATTACTGAGCTCATTTTGCAGAGCTCATTTGATCACTTAATCTCTTCTAACTGGTCTGGATTACAGACAGAATCGATACCAGAGGAAATGAAACAGATTGGTGAGGAACAGGGAAACAAGCCACGCTGGGCAGCTCTTCTGATAATCATGTTGATCATACCTACAATTGGTGGAAACATCCTTGTTATTCTGGCTGTTTCACTGGAGAAAAAGCTGCAGTATGCTACCAATTATTTTCTAATGTCCCTGGCAGTGGCTGATTTGCTGGTTGGATTATTTGTGATGCCAATTGCCCTCTTGACAATAATGTTTGGTAAGTATTTTACTTTGTTCCTGCCATCAAATCAAAGAACTATGATATACTATACTACTAGAATGAATACTTATTTAATCTTTAAAGGTGGACCTTGACTATTAAAACACATAGTGAGTAAACAGTTTGCTTTTTAATAATTTTCTATGGTAGTTTTATTTATTCATTAAACCATTTTTTATTTTTCAATTATAGTTAACATATTATATTAGTTTCAGGTTTTCTACGGTAGTTTTAAAAAGCAAAAATAATTTCTTAGAAATAATTCTATTCCCTCCTTAGCCTAATAAAATAATTTGAAGTCATCTAGCAATATTCATTGATTCTGCATACATTACCAAAAAATTATAGTGAAGAACAGACATATACTTCAACTTTCCCATTATTAATGCTTTTTTACTTGACAAAGCCATAGCTAGGACACTTCTGTAACAGTTATGTGCTGGGTTAATTATTAATGATAAGATCTTTGAACCACTAAATTTTAATTTAAATCACCATTTAAAATTAGAATTACTCTAAAATTTCTTGTTGTATCCTTTTATAGTTTGTGTAATTTAGACTCAAACACAATTCTTACAAATGTGTCATGTTTAAGAAAAAATTATGTTTAGATGCTGAAGGAAATGGTCCGGTTCAGAGTATCCCAATAGAGACCCATGTGTTTAATTTTTATGATTTCTGACCATTCATGTCCTTGATACATATGTAAGAGAAATCAGATCTCTAGGTTATTAAAGTGACCAGCACCTGAGTTCTTACAAAATATGTAGTCTGACACTGAAGTCTTAGTTTGTTATTATAAAAAGATAATATTAAAATGATATAAGTAGTTTCTGATTCAGGTATATCATCTTTAGCTATAGAATTTGATTGAGTAAACACATCGCTTCTCGGCCTTTTGGCTAAGATCAAGTGTATAGAATTTGAGTAAACACAAATAATTCTGCTGATGAATTATGAGGACTCCTAAGAATCTATATTACGAGTATATTTAAGTTATTCAATGTTTGGTGTAAACTGGTATTCCCTTCATTAAGTGCTTAAGAAAAATAATTATTTGTAAGGGAATAGGGCTTCCTGAAATTATGCTTATATGACAAAGACAAAAATATTTCAGGTTATAGAAGTAAAATTTATTTAACTTCAATGCATATTAGGAGATGAAGAAAAACTGCCATTCAAAAATATTATATCCAGGTTGAAACATTACATTTTTATACTTATAGAAAAGATATCTAAAATTAAGCACTTGATCCCCCAAATATAACCAAATGGTGATGGGCTGAAACTTCCCATTTTAAGCCAATATTTACGCAGGCTTTAATTTCTGTGGCAGAGCAATCAGTGAATAAGTTCTGCTGCTTTAATAGGTTCTCTAATCATTCATACTGTCTATCTAGTTATCTTCCTCCCTTTTATAAATTCATAATCTTTTGAATAATCTAGTGCTACACATAACCATGAAAAATAATTAAGAAATCTTATTCTAAAAGAGAACCTAAACAACTTTGATTCTCAATAAAATTTAAAAGAAATACAGTAAATGAGGATTATGTAGGAACATTTATGCATATTTAGTAAAGACTGTACAGGTACTGGATTCCAGTTCTTATCTCCATATACATAATAGTAGCCTAATATGTAAAATCATACTCCTTAAAGCTGTACTTTGCTAGGCATACAGAAAATGTCAAAATGTTCACCTCCTACTATCATAAAATTTAATTGATAAGTTAAATAAATGAGATTGAACAAGTTATGTAGAAGTAAATTTTAACTTTAATATCCCGAGTCCATAAATATCAAACATCTACTATATATAAAATACTGTGGTAGATATTTATAAATTATCAGCTAAATAGTTAAGGAATTTGAAAAGGCAAAACTCCATAGTATTAAAGTGAGGTGACAAACGAAACACAAAAATAGATGAGAGGTAATTCCATGTATTCCATGGGAAAAGAATAGGTATCCAGCAGCTGAAAACTAAGGTTATATTATTTAAAGTTTTGGGGCCCAAGATATTCTTAGCAAAAAAAAGTTATCAGGAAATCCAACATATTTTAACATACGTAGAACATCTTTCTATTTATGTCCTAAATAATATATGTATTTTTAACTACATTACATTCTTTCAAGTATAGGGTATCCCCAAAAATGTATACACACATTTTGAATAATTATAAAGGCAGTGTTTATTAAAATACATTTCATTTTCAAAACTGAGCTATTAGCTGTTAAAGTGTATATACATTTTTGGGAGGACAACCTGTATTAGTTAATTTTAAATTACAAAATAAAATCTTTCATAGCCCCAAACACTTTTACTATCAGTAATCAAGCTATAGAGTAGGGCTAGGTTTTTTTTTAATGAATTAACCCGAGCACTTAACCACTATTTAAAACATTGCATTAATTCATTACTGAAAACATTGCATTTCTATGTGAAAGTATATGAAGAAAATGCATGCTGTCCTCTTTAAAGCTTCAAAACAATGCATTCAAAAACTGGGAATTGCACATATTATAAGACTTCAAATATTAAGAAATTTTGACAGCCCTTTATATGCTAATAATTAGTAAGACTTCCTAAATTAATTAGTAAGAATTTCTAACTTTAAATGGAACAGATTTTGTATATTTTCTTTCATTACAGAGAGAATCCTCAGAACTTCTGCAAGTCTGTACAAACAAAAGTATCTCTAGTTCTATACACACAAAAAGTTAACTACCACTATGATGATGAGTGATTTTAGTTATTTCAGGGAAATTCAATTAAAGTAACAAAGAAACTTTATATTAGCGGAAAATTTAAAAACCAAGGAAAATTTTTCGTAAGTATTAAATCACTTGAAACATTTTAAGCACTATTATATCAGACATCTAACCCCAGAATATTTCATATGCTCAAATGTAGTGGAAAACAACAAATACAAAAAACAGAAGCTTCATAATAAAAATTAAAGCACTTATCTATGTCTCCCTTTTCTGGAAAGTAAAGATGAAAACAAAAATTTCTGAGATTAAAAAAATGTATACTTGAAAACTATGTCTTTTTTGGATTTGTCCTGCTCTAATCTGTTCATGAACTGTTTACCTTTGTGAACTCCACAGCACAGCCCTCTAGGGGAAAGGCTTTAAAAATAAATACATATGTGGTCTTTTAAATCCTCCAAAGGGAACTACCTTATGGTACAGACTTATAGATTACTGTGAATTATTTCCTAAACTGATGACATAACTCAGTTTTCCAAACTAAAAACTTACCCAAAGGGCAAGCAGGTTTCAGAAAAATGTGCGGACTGAAGGGTCCCAGGTTCCTTGGTTGTGGGCTCGATCGCCGGCCCTGGTCAGGGTGTGTGCAGGAAGCAACCAATTGATTTGTTTCTCTCACATCGATGTTTTTCTCTGTTTCTCTCCCCATCCTTTCCACTCTCTAAAAATCAATGAAAAACTATCCTCAGGTGAGGATTAACAAAAAAAAAGAAACACACACAAAAAACTATTGTTTTTTGCAAAAACAAACAAAAAAACAGGCATGGCAATGAATATAGGTTATTTGTGTGTCTTTGCCATTTATATATAAAATAAATTCAACTTTAATAAAAGGCACATTTTCATTACAAATGAAAAGTTAAACCGGTAAACATGTTCTCATATCCTTTTTTTGAAGTACAGTTTTAAGTTCAATTGGATGGAGGCAGGAGATAAACATACTGATTTTATACTGATGATAGATATGGGTTATTGTTTCTAAGTAGGAGTATTTTAATGTCTGGGCTAGTTGGCTAGTTTCTGTCAAACAATAGTAGTACATTTATTGAGTGTTTTCTCTATGCCAGACATTGTTTTAAACACTTTACATTTATTATTGCATTTAATCCTCAAAACAACCCTATACATATTATCATCATCATCCCTGCTTTATGAGAGGACATAAAAATAAATAAATAACAAAGACATGATTTGAACCCAGGAGAACTGACTAGAATTTACACTCTTAATATGCATTAAACTATTTCCTCAAATGAAATGAGAAATTATTTCAACCAAAAATGTCACATCCAACATACAGCCAACATTTATATTTTAAATCACTCTAACAAGAGGACTATAGAATTTTCTCTAGGGACAAAGGCAGGACACACCCAGTGTTTTTTAAAAGTTATATTTCATACTAAATGATACAGAATAACTGGGTCTTAACCAACACGTGTATAAATTCTTAAATATTAGACCTATGCATATGATGTTGTTGAATCTTCTCTGGGAGACAAATAGAAATGTATGTAACTGAATGGCAATTCTATCACCCCTTTGGCATGGTTGTATCTAAAGCATACAAGTCCTCATTTTAGACAACAAAACACTTGTGCTACTAATATTTTTTGAATGTTTATGAACATTTATTTGAGCCAAAGAGAGGATACATCTGGAAGCAAGATCTCAAAAGACGGAGATAAATACTTTCTATGCTACGAATATTTTAAGGTAAATAATGAGCTGTCTATAACCTAACACTCATCTAAGACTTGTTTTGCTTCTATAATTATCAATTTGTGATTACTTCAGGTACTCATAGAAATGCAATTATTCAAACCTTATGGAAATTAAATTCTCTTTGAGTTTAATTTGGAAGTGGGTGGGGGAAAGAGGTACACAATGAGATATTTTTGAGAGAAAAGTTGTGTGCTTTCTTTTTGCAGGACAACAAATGCTATTAATTTAAACATTTTCCACCTTCTGTTGTTTTTATGAAGTCAAATTTAGAGTCCCAGAGTAGCAGTAATTTTTTTATAATATGTTTTCATTGATTTTTAGAGGGGAAGTAAGGGAGAGAGATAGAAACATCGATGAGATGAGAAACATCATCAATCAGCTACCCTCCACTTGCCTTCCTACTGGGGATCGAGCCTGCAACTCAGGCATGTGCCTGGACTGGCAAATACTTCCTGGGCCGACACTCAACCTCTGAGCCACACTGGCCAGGCAGGATAGCAGTAATTTAACTAAACTGTCTGATAATTTATTTCCCATAGATTGACTCTTAGAAACACCTTTCTTTTTATGTAAATCTGTAACTGTTCCATTTTAAACAAGTTCTTATGGACATAAGCTGGACATATTACATTACAACAAATAAATGAAACTATAAATCGTTAAAACAAATTAAAACTCCTAATAAAAACAACATAAAGTTTTGGAATAGTTAACCTATCTTACCATACCAACTGAATATTTTATAGTTATTCTGAATAGTAAGAAACCTTTCTTACCTTGAGCCTATGAAATTAATACTAACTGAAAAGATAATTTTAGAATGAAAGCATATGGACTAGAAAAAAGTCCCTTTATAAACTGAGAATGTCTAGAATTGTTCTTAATTTGTATAAATTCTTAGATTACCTGAATCTATTTAGGCAATTAAATAAACCTTTTTTTCTTTTTGCTTTGTATGAAAGATTTCTATTAATATAGTCATCTATTTATTTTATGTTAGATTCATAAAATGTCTATTCACTAGTATTTCATAAAACTTGGAATCATAAAGCTTAATCCAAACGATCCATCTCTCTTAATCCTAAACCTCATAGCCTCTTTCTTTCTTTTCTTGTTTTGTTAATCCTCACTCGAGGATATTTTTTCCATTGATTTTTAGAGAGAGTAGAAGGGACGGGGAGAGACAGAGAGAGAAACATCAATGCAGAGATACAGCACGCATCCAGGACTGAAATCAAGCCTGCAACCAAGGTACGGCGCCCTTGACTGGAACTGAATTAGAACCCTTCAGTCCACTGGCCAACGCTCTAACCAAAAAGCCAAACCGGCTAGGGCAGTCTCTTTTCAGAGAAAATTGTCTTCCATGCCTCCATATTTCTACTATTTTCAATAAGAAAGCATTGAATCAACAAAATTATAGCGATCTGAACTGACTTTAATACCTATTTCCTGTTCCAAAACTGGAGTTATAAAATAAATTCATTGGAAAATGAGGCTAACAAGACTTCATAGGTTTAATTAAATTAGCACTAAAGAACTTTCCCTCTTAGCCCACAATTAGGAATATGTGGATCAGATAATATAATTCCAAAGACATGTTCTTTTTATATGAGAGTTCTTTGTGGCTTCCCATTCATGGCTACTAGATTTATGATTAAAATGTTCCAGATCTTTTTTTTTATACTTTTTTTTTATTGATTTCAGAGAGGAAGGAAGGAGAGGGAGAGAGAGAAACATCAATGATGAGAGAATCATTGATTGGCTGCCTCCTGCACACCCCACACTGGGGATCAAGCCTGCAACCCAGGCATGTGCCCTGACCAGGAATCGAACCGTGACCTCCTGGTTCATAGGTCGATGGTCAACCACCGAGCCATGCCGGCAGGGCTCCAGATCTTAATTTTAAAAAATATAACCCATAGTTAGAATAGCTAAATAGGCAAGTTTAAAAATTATTTGCAACCCATTAACAAGAACTTATATGCATATATGCATAACCCACGGATAGGCAATAGTGCAGGGAAAGTCTGGGAAGGGGGTGGGAGTGAGGTGGAGGGGGGTCAATGGGGAAAAAAAGAGCAAGCATATGTAGTACTTTCAACAACAAAGATAAAATTTAAAATAATAATAAATAAAAATAAAGCCTAAGATACAACATTAATTATCTGGCTTTTATAATCCTTAACTATGATCAGTATCTGTGGATGCAGCCCCAGAATTGAGCATTTTTCTATTTCCTATTCATCCTCAATCTAGAACTTCAGGACAGTTCAGAACACAGCTCACTGTAAGCAGTTTACACTGCAAAACTCTTAATCACACGCAACTCTGTTCCCTCTACTAAGACAGCTGGTTTGCTTAAGCTCAGGGCAAACATTGCTACCTTGGACTGCATTGGTCTTTTCCCACTAATTAACAGAAATCTGAATAAGACAGCTAAAAGGGAGAAAATTTAATTGATTCTTTCTACACACAAATTTTTCTGCCACTCTTTATTTTGAGGTTTCCCATAAGTTCCTTTCTGAGGCATTCTGAGTGCCCAGCCTACATTAGCTAATATCAAGCCAGACACAACCTTTCCCAGGAAGTCTTCGAACAGTGTTTCTTAAACATTAATTGCATACATATCACCCTGGTATCTTGTTCAACTGCAGAGTCTGATTCAAGTGTCTGGGATGAGGCCTGAGAACTTGCAGTTCTAACAAGTTCCCAGGTTATGCTGATCCTTGCTGATCTGAAGAGCACACTTTGAGCAGCAAGGCTTGAAAGAATACTTTCAAATTTTGATAATTAAATGATCCCTCTCATATTCAGAGGCTTAACTGTACCTGAATTCACTCATCTGCAAAATCAGTGATATAATCTCTAAGGTCCCTTCCAGCTCAGTGACTCTATAATTTATTATCTTCATCCCTTATCCCCACCCCCAATTCAGTGAAGTAGGAATATAATAGTAATTTACTTAAGAATATGAATTACTCCTTCCACCTGATACTTTAATCCTTTTTCTAAAGAAGCTGCTGAACATGGAATCAAATACCACGCAATAATTTACCCTTTCTGAACAAAAATTCATACTGATTTTGTTATTACGTTCCTAAGAAGAAACATTTTATTTTATTTTATTAAATATATATTTTATTGATTTTTTACAGAGAGGAAGGGAGAGGGATAGAGAGTTAGAAACATCGATGAGAGAGAAACATCGATCAGCTGCCTCCTGCACACCCCCTACTGGGCATTTTGAGCTCACTTCTAGCAATAACTAGCAACATGAACCTTGTATAGCAAACTCATTTGGTGAAATAATTAAGTGAAATTATTTGAGTTTTCTTTTTTACAGAAATAGCTCTTGTGCTTGCAACCAAGGTACATGCCCTTGACTGGAATTGAACCTGGGACCCTTCAGTCCGCAGGCTGACGCTGTATCTATCCACTGAGCCAAACCGGTTAGGACAGAAGAAACATTTTAATATGTTGACCTGGCTACCTTTCTGTGAAGTATCCAAATATTTTTTCACTGAAATCCTACTTGATTCTTGGAAAAAAAAAAAAAGTAACTAAATTCAAGTCTATAAAACTTCTTTCTCTAAATTATGGTCTTTTTTTTTTTTTGGCCTAGGACGCTAATCTCTCTCTACCCCTAGGCTTCTTGAGTTTAAACAGTTTACAATAAAAGGGCCCGTTGGTACTCTGAAATCCTGAGAAGTAATCTTTGTCCTCCTTCAATTATTTCAATCATCTTATGCCTGTCAAAGTTAGATACACTTGCAAAAACCAGGAAAAGTAGTTTATATTTTGTCAGCGGACATAGGACAAGCTGTAAAAAGGATTTATTTAATCCTCACCTAAAGATATGTTTATTATTGATTTTAGAAAGAGAGGAAAGGGGCGGGAGGGAGAGAAGGGGAGATGCAGAGAGAGAGAGACAGCAATGTGAGAGCAGATCTGAGAGCAGAACATAGATGGGCTCCCTCATGCATGTCCCCTATCAGGGATTGAGTCCACAACCTGGGCATTTGCCCAGTCAAGGAATCGAACTGACAACCTTTTGGTGCACAGGATGACACCCAACCAACTGAGCCACACAGGCCAGCGTGGCTCATGAATACATTTTAGTTTGAAACTACAAATCTGTATGTGGTGGGTATATGTATAATACGTAATATAGCAAATCTCTTATGTATGGATACTTGTCTAAGTAAATTTATTGGAAAGCTATGTAGAATATTCAATACCATATCCAAAACCTTACATTTTAAAAAAATTTATATTTCTTAAATGCTTAAGACTGTATGAAGTATATGGTGTTTTTTAAAAATAAGAGTCTGTTAAATAAATTAAGTACTATGTCTAATCCTGAGATTTTCTGTTTAAACCAAAAGTTTGTATCACTTATTTCATCTCTGTAACTTGAAGTGAATGATGGGACTTGAAAGGATAATAATCCACTTTTCCTCAGTATAACCTGAAGCCATTTCTTTTATAAACTTTATTTAAGAGCTATTTCTGTCAAAAAGAAAACTCAAATAATTTCACTTAATTATTTCACCAAATGAGTTTGCTATACAAGGTTCATGTTGCTAGTTATTGCTAGAAGTGAGCCCAAATCCCAGGCATCACTGATAATTTCATTCTAATACTCTTTTTTTTTTTTTTGGCCATATTACATTGGTAAAAGATTTTCGTCTTACATAACAGCAGCTTAAAAATAAAATTTTATTTGAATAGCAAAGTCAAGTTCCAGGTGCAACATCCTGTAAATTTTTTAAAATCACAAAAGGAATAGACAAAACAGCAAAGGTCACAATAATGCTACAAACTGATTTAGAAAAGGGTTTTAATTATAAGAACAAAAATATATTTAGAAGGTACCATCTGCAGAAATATATTTTTAATATTATTGATTCCATTATCTGAAGTTAAACATTATCTTGCAGTTTGTCATTAAATTTCAAAAAACAAAAAAAAAGGTTAAAAAATATGTAGCACTCTGAAGAAAAACTGCAGATTGAAGGTTGTCATTTTGCTGAAGAAATGTTTTTGTTTTGTTTTTCTTTCTTTCAGAGGCTATGTGGCCCCTCCCACTTGTTCTATGCCCTGCCTGGTTATTTCTTGATGTTCTTTTTTCTACTGCATCCATTATGCATCTCTGTGCCATTTCAGTGGATCGTTATATAGCCATCAAAAAGCCAATCCAGGCTAATCAATATAACTCACGAGCTACAGCATTCATCAAGATTACAGCGGTGTGGTTAATTTCAATAGGTATGTTGGAAATGTCAGGGTGTAGGGTGGTGTATATAGCCTTTGGTTCCATTTAGCTAGAATTCCAGGCCTGGTGGGTTATGAAACTCAGCACAAAGTCAAGGCAGCTTACTGACACATCTACACAAGCTCCTATGCCATTACATTAATCATACAGCTTCTAAACTATACTACCAGCAAAAAGTATAAAAAAGCAGAAAAGTTCATGTCCTCAGAAAGATCCATTTTCATGTTTACTGATCTATCTTCCAGTTTTGATTTTGACATGCAGGAAGAGTAAGTCTAAAAAAACAGTTTTCATATTTATTAACAGATACAGAATCCCATAATATTAAAATAACAACAAGAACAACAAAAAAGCATCTTAAATCACATCTAAGAAGACACATAGAATAAAAAACACAACAGTCCAAGTATTTTGTATGCAGGTATCAAAGATCATAAATTCATCTTGGAAGCAAATATGTGTACATAGTAAAGGCAGTAAACTTCTAAGTGTTTTGAATATGTTTAATTAGAAGTTTTAAGAGAGATACAAATGATGTTCAGAAATGATTTATAGAATGTAATCATATTTCTTCTGAACAGTTTTATGGCTCTATGCCCATCTTCAATAGCTGCTATAATATAGTATCTTAGCATAAAGTACAGCATAAATAACTCAAACCTCTTATAAGTTAATATTAGAAAAACAAACAAATTCACAACAATTACTATGATCATTCAAGTCTTCATGGTATAAAATATTCAAAGAGGAAAGAAAAAAATCAAGAGATCTAACATGCTAAAAGGAAAGCAAGAAAAGATGTGACTTCTCTCTAATCAGAAAAGAACACTGGGGCAAAAAAGCAAGACACTGAAGTTAAACCTTTATATTCCTGAAATAATGACATCAGGGCCAAACCTCTTAAAAAGCCTGGAGGTAAAAGAAAGGAGTGGTACTCCTATGGCTTAGGAAGAAAGTAGGGTCAAAGAAAAGTCTATTCAGAATGGAGAGATTTGCAAACGGTTTGGAGGGCAGAGCCTGATTGACAGCAGAAGAGGCTCCCCTAAAGGAAACTAGGGAAAAGGCATGGAAGATAATAGGTGACAATTACCAATATTTAAAGTGGAGAGGAGGAAACCTAAAATAGTTCACTTCAAAAGACCAACATCTTTTGGGGTAGGGTGGGAAGAATAGGCAAAGGAAGGAAGAAAATAGGAAAAATGAATTCTTAAGAATTAAAACATTTGAAACTGTGAAATATGATCAAGCCAATATATAAACAGCTTGTTGGTAGATGTGGTGCCTCAATTAAGGCTGGATAACATGAATTTATAAATTGATCAAAATTGTATTGAGCATCTATGATGTGCTAGGTACTAAGACTACAAAGATGAATAAGAAAAAGAATCTTTGCCCGGCCGGTGTGACTCAGTGGTTTAGCGTTGACCCATGAACCAAGAGGTTACTGGTTTAGTTCCGGGTCAGGGCACATGCCCAGGTTTCGGGCTCAATCCCCAGTAGGGGCATGCAATGTTTCTCTCTCATTGATGTTTCTATCTCTCTATCCCTCTGCTTTCCTCTCTCTCTCAAATCAATTTTTAAAAAAAAGATTTTAAAAAAAGAAAAAGAATCTTTACACTCAAGGAAGGAGATACAGAAATAAATTAGGCTAATACAAAGATATAAGTATGCAGGAAAAAAAAAGAATAAAAAGACCCCAGATTTATGGTGTTGGAAGGAATCTTACAAATCTACTCTTTCCTTTTATATATGAGAAAAAATCTAGAGGTTTAAATGGTTGGCTTAAGGATTCTTACAGCTTTTCAGCACCAAGGCCAAGATCAATGCTCTTTTCATTTCATCTCACTTTGTCTTGTAGAACCAATGACAATTTAGTAACTTTGTAAAAGAAAAGCTGATGATGGGGTTAGTTCGGTTTTTAAATTCTTCAAAGTACTAAAAAAGCCCACTTTCTTCTTCTGGATTTATGATTATCCAAGGTAACACTTGGCAATAGTAAGATATTAAAGGAGAATAAGAAGGGAAGGGTTTAAAAAGTACCAGTGGAAACGTTTGTATTGGCTAACAATCTGGCTGAGAATGTAATGTGAGCCTTGATAAGGTTAATGGAATGTGAAAATAGAGAAGGATGGATGGACTAGAGGTCAAGGTAACAGTAAACAGAAGTTCTACGGTAATGAAGATTAGAAGGGCAAGAAAGGGAAATATAAGAGTTCATAATTTTAGATAAGGGATAATTTTAAGTGGATTTAAAAAAGGCTTCCGGAGTGCAAACAATAATAATTGCAGTTGAGAAGTTCAAGAACATAAAATTAAGGTGTAAGGGTCATCAATGGGATAAGGTCATAGGAGATGTTAGCAATGGAACAGTGGAGAGGAAGACTGTAACAAGGAGCTATCAAGCAAGATAACAAATGCCCAGGAGGTTGGTAGATAAATGGAGAATAGAGTGGTAAAAGTCAATTAAATAGACTTTAAAAGGGAAATGTTTTTTTGGAAAGAAGAGTGTAATGATTACCTAGAAGTAAGACAGTAGAGCAGGGTTCAGCCAACTTTTTCTGTAAAGGGCAAAATAGTTGCCACAACTATTCAACTCTGCAGCAGAACAAAAGCAGCCAT
The DNA here is from genome assembly GCF_014108235.1 of Myotis myotis. Classification (NCBI taxonomy): domain Eukaryota; kingdom Metazoa; phylum Chordata; class Mammalia; order Chiroptera; family Vespertilionidae; genus Myotis; species Myotis myotis. The sequence continues at coordinate 30,906,254 of NW_023416390.1, read as the reverse complement.
AGAAATATGTTAACCATGAGTATGGCCATATTCCAATAAAATTTTATTTACAAAAAGAGAAGGCAGGCCGGATTTAGCCTTCAAGTTGTAGTTTGCTGACCCCTAGTGTAGAATAGTTAAGTATACAGAATCCTCTTTCTGGTGGTAGTCCTGCAGAAAAGTAGAAAAAGCAGTGGCCTCCACTGGAAAGGGTTTGAAGAAAACTTTCTTGTCAAGGGCTCTTTAGCTACCATAAAAAAGGTTGTGCAGATAAAGGAGTACTTTTAGATTCATAAAACAACACAAGGACTCTAGAGGTTCCTAAATATTAATTCAGTCTTATTTTAAAATATCTGCTCTTTCAAAGGGAAAAGATTCAGGCTAACCCTTGTGTTACTTGTCTTCCTAATAAACTACTCCACCAAGCAAAATAATATTTAACTATTTATAGTATTTAAAGTATTAGAAAATTAGCATGAGGTACATTTCTTTCATATCTATTAGAGGAATTCAATCCTAAAATAAATTTCATGATTCACATAGTCTCAGAATTTTAAGTAGCATTTTTTAAAAACAATGAACCCCTTAGTTTTCCCTAAGAAGGAGGAAAAGGTTAAAAGACATTCACAAACATCAAAAGGTAAAACTATCTGTTAAAAGAAACCATATAATGTCAAGATGATACTGATTCAGAATTAATATGTTGTATGAACATACTCTGACATCTCTTAGAACAGTGGTTCTCAACCTTCTGGCCCTTTAAATACAGTTCCTCATGTTGTGACCCAACCATAAAATTATTTTCGTTGCTAACTTCATAACTGTAATGTTGCTACTGTTATGAATCGTCATGTAAATGTCTGATATGCAGGATGGTCTTAGGTGACCCCTGTGAAAGGGTCGTTTGACCGCCAAAGGGGTCGCGACCCACAGGTTGAGAACCGCTGTCTTAGAACAACTAACTACATTGAATAAGATAAAAGCAGAGTCTCTTGAATACCTTTTCCTTAAGCTGAGATAGATAAACAAACAAAAATAGATGATGAGAAGTAGAGAGTAAATGAAGACATTCTCTACTATTCTATGAACATATATTTTTAGGAAAGCTTTAATATAAACCTGAAATCACTAGCCAATGTCTGTTTAAAAAATAGCAGATTTGCTTACTTAGGCTCTATTTTTCAAATCTTCCCTTGATTAAGTGCTTTGACAGATTCTGTATTGTGGGTACCAGGAATTACAATATACTAACCACATAAAGTCACTAAAATAAACTTTAAGAGGACCTAATCTAAGAATCAAAAGTCATAAAATTAATTTATCTTATTTCCTCTTTCTTAGGCATTGCTGTTCCAGTCCCTATTAAAGGGATAGAAACTGATGTGGGTAATCCAAATAACATCACTTGTGAACTGACAAAAGATCGTTTTGGCAATTTCATGCTCTTCGGCTCACTGGCTTCCTTTTTTATGCCTCTGGCAATCATGATTGTCACCTACTTTCTCACTATACATGCTTTACGAAAGAAAGCTTACTTGGTCAGAAACAAGCCATCCCAACGCCTAACGTGGCTGGCTGTGTCCACCGTTTTCCAAAGGGAGGAAACACCTTGTTCCTCACCTGAAAAAGTGGCAATGCTGGATGGTCCTCACAAGGACAAAACTCTGCCCAACTCAAGTCATGATATACTTATGCGAAGAATGTCCACAGTTGGAAAAAAGTCACTGCAGACCATTTCCAATGAACAGAGAGCCTCAAAGGTTCTAGGGATTGTATTTTTCCTCTTTTTGCTTATGTGGTGCCCCTTTTTTATTACAAACATAACTTTAGTTTTATGTGATTCCTGCAACCAGACTACTCTCAAAATGCTCCTGGAGATATTTGTGTGGATAGGCTATGTTTCCTCAGGTGTGAATCCTTTAGTCTATACCCTCTTCAACAAGACATTTCGGGATGCATTTGGCCGATATATCATCTGCAATTACCGGGACACAAAATCAGTAAAAACTCTTAGAAAGTGCTCCAGTAATATCTTCCGGAATACAATGGCAGAGAACTCTAAGTTTTTCATAAAACATGGGATACGAAATGGGATTAATCCTGCTATGTACCAAAGCCCAAGAAGGCTCCGAAGTTCAACCATTCAGTCTTCTTCAATCATTCTACTAGATACACTTCTTCTCACCGAAAATGAAGGTGACAAAACTGAAGAGCAAGTCAGTTATGTATAGAAGAAATGACAGTTTTCATTTAGTATAATGATGAGTAGGATGATGAAGCAGATATGAATGAACCAAGAATTATGTAAAGAATTTACTTAACTCATGTATCATATCATCTCTTTAAACTAAGAGTTATGTATTAAGAGTATCCAATTTTCTTTATTTGAACACAATTACTCCATGAAAAAAAATTATTTTGTACAGCTGCAAATTAAAATAATCCAGCACCCTGGTTAAATGTTGAGGTATTCAAATGAAATAAAATTAAATAAATCAATACATCTCAGGCTTACAAATGTCTTCATAAGAATTTATTTAGTTCCTACTTGTATGCAAAGCTGTGCTACAAGTGAAATAAAAGAAAACAAAGCATTATCCTTGTCTTCAATGCCTTAAAAGCATAAGGTATAACAACAGTGATACGAACAGAGGACTAGGAATAAGTGTATAAAATAATGATCACTTCTGGAGATAAGAAGTTAAGATTGTCATTTATAGTGTGGGTTAGTTAGTAGTCATAATTTTGCTTTCATCAGGAAATTGCCTTGATGGAAGGGGTAGGGAGGACAGCAGTTGGATATCACACAAAATAATAGGATCTTAGAACTGTAGCCGTTTATTAAATAGCTGATACCAGGGATCTATTCAGCAGAGGTGGGTCTACTAGAGGAGGAGAAAACAAATGAAATCACTTTTGGGTACCTAAACCTTCTTAAATAACATGTGCAAGCTGGAGGCATGAGACCTCAATCCAGGAACCTAAACTTGAATGGTCTCGTAAGTTGAGATCATGGCTGCCAAAGCTTACCCAAAGACATGGTTGAACTTCGGGCACAAACATTTTTTATTTACCCTCTCATTTTTTCATTTTGTACCACTAGATCTGGGAATTAATTCAATCTGTCATTTACTAGCTAACTGATTGGATTTAAAGATACTAAATTTCTCTGAGTTGCAGTTTCTTCATTTACATTTCATAGGGTTCTTATGGGGGTGAATATAGTAAATGGTAGACAATTCTTTTTACTTTTTAAAATTTTATTTTTATGCTACTTTCATATATTTAGGCTGAGGGGGTGTGCAGTGAAGACAGCACATATCTTAGCTTTTTCTTTTCATGTTGATCCATTCTTATGCTTCAACCTATTATTCTATTGCTCTCCTTCTCAACACAACTCAGTTTTAAAAAAGAAAATCCTCACTCAGGACATGCTTTTTATTTATTTTAGAGATAGAGGAAGGGAGAGGGAGGGAGGGGGAGAGAATGGGGAAAGGAGAGAGAGAAAGAGAGAGAGCGAGAGCGCGCAATCGGCTGCCTTGTGTATGTGCCCCGACCGGGTATTGAAGCCACAACCTGGGTATGTGCCCTGACCAGGAATCAAACCCACAGCCCCTTGGTGCATGGGACAACGCTCCAACCCACTGAGCACACTGGCCAGGGCACAACTCAGTTTTAAAAAATTACTTCAAGAAACATGTTGGCTATTACTCAGCCCAAGTAAACCAGGTATATATTCTCCAAATGAAATGGCAGAATCCTTTCCTATAATCTGGGTTTTATATATATATATATATATATATATATATATATATATATATATATATATATAATCTTACAAGCTCTATGTCATCTGCCAAAAGGAGTATATCTTACAAATATAATTCCTAAATTATCAAAGCTTTAGGCACTTATCCTCACCAGTCTAAGATTTTTCAGCAACATTAAGGATAGGCTATCTCAAATAATTTATGTTCCTAAAACAAAAACAACAAAAAACATTCTTTTCAGTTTTGGTTCCAGTCTCTAATATGATGGAATTGGCATATGTTAATATTTATATTCATGTAAAGTCTTGTGAGATTTAGTTTTCAGACATCACTGTCTTTCAAATGGTATCTTATGTATCTGACGGTACCTATAATTGTTTCAGGAAATCTAAATACTAGAGATAGCAATCACACTGCCAAGCTCTACTTCTAGACAATCCAGAGTAGAACTATCTTCCAACATGCTCTACATTGCCTCCAAATGTGTATGTGCTTAAACATACGCTCATCTATAAAATTAACTATTAGACCTTTAAACTATTTAGCTTCAATTTCTGAAAGAATAAAAAACTCTCTGCTTGCAATTAGCTGAGAGATCTTTCTAGTTAATGAATGAGGGCATTCTACTATTTCCAGAAAACTCTAGAAAATGAAATACAGACCCAATATAAACTATTTCTGAAAAAAGTACAATATAGCACAATATTTTTACCATTTTGATACATAATTGACATTTATATTTCAGAATACTTTAATTTTTAAGCAAATCTCAAAAGTTAACTAATCCTATGGCAACACAGAAACTCTATTTACTAATCTTACCTTCGAAGAAAAGGACTAGGTTGTACCTCTCTAGAAGAATAATTTTGAAAAAAGAAAAACTTTCATTCTATTCCATATTTATTAATTAATGGAGAAGAAAAACAAAGGTGTAGAAAAAAGAAAGAAGAAAAAAGAAAGAAAGTTATAGCACCCAGAACATAAACACAAAGATACTGAGGCAGAAAAAGAGAACAGCATACCAAAAATATGTATCAAGTTGATATACAATTGTAAATAGAGATATTGTAAAGGTAATTCATGCATTTGGTGCTAACTAGTTGATTGCTAGGGTTCCCTAAAATTCTAAGGATCTATAATGATGCAACATTTTTACATTCAAGGAACCTATTTTTGTGGCCTAAAAGATACCTGCACAAAGAATCTCCCTCACACCTAACAAGATCCATCCATATCTGAAAACATTTTAATGTATACACTAAGAATTATTTAGTTGCAAACTGTAACAGCGGAAGTAGCAGCAAAGATGACCAAGGACCTCCAAGATCGTTTCATTTTAAGGTCTATGTCAGATCAATTAACTTATTCACCATCAAAGCAAATTTTTTTTCAATTTGCTATAATAATAAAATCTTGCTATAATAATAAAGACTTGCTATAATAATAAAATCTTGCTGCTAGACTGGTAACAATGGGACCAACAATTACCTAATTATTAGATAAAAAATGTATTAGGCTCATTTCAATTTAACAAGAATGCCTTTCAATTTAGTTGTCTATTTTTATCATATACATTATGAACAAATAACCCACAAACTCAGGAGAAATAAAGAGTGAAAATACTACAATTCTTTGGAATATCCTGAGAATAAAGGAGATAATATACATGAGAATTTTTTGTTCCCACAGAGACAATTTCATACTAGTTGCTGAAATACAAATACATTATTTACTGATATGTTTGAAATGGTCTGTTCAATAAGTACACTCTAAAAACAAAGTTAAAAAAATTAGAAGAAATCCTCAAAATATGGTTCACGAAGGCCAAATGTCTGCAGTTATTTAAAAAATGACATCTACCAGGGAAGAAATGATAAAATGGAACACACTAAGAGAGTAAATGATGACAAATCAGAAAACATTTACTATTCTTAAATGACAGGACAGAAACTTTCTAAATATTAATGAGGAAATTTGAGAATAAACATGCTCTATCAGAGCTATTTAGGAAGATAGTGTTGTAACAAAAAGGCACGGTAGAGAAAGCATTGGTTTATCATGAACCCTGTTTTGAATTTCAGTTCTATCATTTAGCTCTATAACAATGGGAAATTTTAACTATTTTGGAATTCAATTTCTTTCTCTTTTAAAAAATGAGAATATTGGTTAACTTCTAAGTTTCCACTGGAAAAATTAAAAATTCTCATTCTTAGGAAATGGTACTAATCTTAAATTTAGAAAAAATTGTTTGAACTGTAGCTCCTTAGATAAATTGATTACATTTAATTACCTTCATTTATGAAGTTTTAGACAAAACCATCTCTAAAGTCTTTTTTCAGTTTCTACTTCTTCTTTTTTTTTTTTAATATATTTTATTGATTTTTTACAGAGAGGAAGGGAGAGGGATAGAGAGTTAGAAACATCGATGAGAGAGAAACATCGATCAGCTGCCTCCTGCACACTCCCTACTGGGGATGTGCCCACAACCCAGGTACATGCCCTTGACCGGAATCGAACCTGTGACCCTTGAGTCTGCAGGCCGACGCTCTATCCACTGAGCCAAACCAGTTAGGGCGTGCTTTGCAATTTTACTCAACATTTTTATCTACAACTAGAAGCCCGATGCATGAAGATTCGTGCAAGAATAGGCCTTCCTTCCCCTGGAGGCCGGCATGCGGAGGGCTCGCTCCGGCAGTCTGTGCAGCAGTGGCAGAGGCGGCGAGGACTGAAGAGGTTGGGTGCACTAGTGCGTTTCACTTTCCCATTGTGAAAGTGGGATGCAACTGGCCCCCTTCCTCATCCTCTTCCTCCTCCGCCCTCCGCCTCCTGCCCGCCCTCCCTCCCTCCATGCCCATCACCCCTCCCCTCTTGATTTGGCAAGATAAGGAGGGAGATCTGATAATTTGAGTTACTGTGTAGGTGGCTTCTTTCATCTATTCAAAACAAAGCTGAGCCACCTGCCGCTGCCACCACCACCCCTTGGCTGGCCTGGGTCTCCCAGGGCACACTGTGCACAGAGCGAGCTCCAGTGCATTTCCACACCCGCGGGGCTGCTCCAACGCTAGGGTTTTGTTTACCAGAGCAGCAGGGCAGGGGTGGGGTAGAGGGAGATGCCAGACACCGGGAGCTACAACCTCAGGCAACAGAGGGTTGCCTCTGAGGCCAGGGGCTGGGCCACAGGGAGGCTGCAAGGATGGTTGACAGGTGTGGAGCGCAGCAGGGAGGCTCTGAGGAGGCGTGCTGCCCAGAGGCCCAGAGCGGCGGGGGGCGGGGCTGCTGCCACCTTTGTCAGGTTAATTTGCATACTAGCTCCTGATTGGCTGTGGGGGCATCATGAAGTGATGCTCAATTCACATATTTCTCTTTTATTAGATAAGATAGGAAGAAAATATTTTATAGCCTGCAGTAATTGGATAGCTTCCTATCTGGGAGATAATGGAGAAGATCCTGTAATCAGTTCATAGTAGATGGTCAATACATATTTATCAAGTTATATCACAACTCTCTATAACAAAGGTTCACTCCCAGGAACTCGGGGTAGAAAATCTACACCAGAGATTAAAAGGATACGAGACACTTGACTCATCTAACATGTACCCTGGGAACTTATTTTGTATAATTTCCTCACAAATAAGCTGTAACAAGCAGTGTCCAAATAGAGCTTAAAAGAAGTACTTTCAATTTCCTTTGTTAGATTTTAAGATAAAAACAAAACAGTGGTATTTGAAATCAGAGCTAAGCAGACAGTGAGAACTAATGGAAGAAGCACTACTCCATCTACCACCACTATTATAATTACCACTAATGCACACTTAAACAGCATTTACTATTGCCAGAGCCTGTCCTAAAGGCTTAGATAATCATAAAAAACACACACAAATATTATACCCATTTCACAGACAAGTAATCTGAGGCTTAAGGAGGATTAAGTAGCAAGCCCAAAGTTACTCAGCTAATAAGTAGCAGAGCCAGGATTCAATACAGGCAGATTGGTTTCAGAATGTGTCCTCTTAATCACAACTATATTATAATACCAAAGGCATCTCCAAATCTTCAAGTCCAAAAATAATATTTTTAAGTCTGCAAGGTTGTTTTTTTTACCATTTTGCATTTAAACAAAGCCTATTACCTTTTACTTTCATGAAAGAGCTTCAAGAACTCTATAAACCTGTGTAAGAAGTGTCATCCCATTTGAATTACCAATATACATGGGAAGAGGAATACTGAAGTTGTTACTCAGATTTTAAAAAGCGAATAAGCAGAAACGTAACAAAAAATAAAGAGAAATAATAAGTGATTTTACTCTTTCTCAAATAGGTTCTCAGAATCCCAAGACAAACTTGCTTACTAGTCAGGTGACCAGTACTAATCTTATTGTTAAATGGTCCTTATTCTAAACCTAAATATACTCCTCAGGTATTTGAATTTCTGTTTAGTTACTGACTATAAAAAGAAATGGAATATAAATAGAACTGGAAGTTAGAAATTATTACCTGAATAGAATGAACCCAAGTGATTCTACTGCTGCCCTTCTGACATCGTCATTAACATCGCTCACCTGGGAAAAAATTTAAGAATGATTACATTATAACATGCATTTTATTACCAGATCAAACCTATAGGAGCCAACATCATTCAAATATACATCAGACCTCATTAATATGTTATTCTTTTATTAGAATGTCTTTCCTCAATTTAGAAAAACTTGTCTGAGAATGTCTTTATTTCAGGGCTTACAAGTTTTAAAACTTGGTGGTATTTAAGGTTCAGAACTACTTCTAAAGACTATTTCAGCTGCATTATGGCTTTTGTGGGCTACTATGAAATCCTAACCATTCCTTCAATGTTATTTTCAAAAACTTATGTCCTAAGGTTCAAGCAAAATGCAAACATTTAGAACATACCACATTCTACACTGATAAAGGATAAACTACTAGTAAGTACTGTGGGATGTGGATATCTCTGGGAAGGAGTTATGGATAGTTTTTAGCCCATTCTGCATGGGAAGTATTGACCTTGGGTTTATCTTCTCCCAGCATCATGAGAGCAGAAACCTACTGAGTTAAGACATATGTGGGGAAAAGAAAAGTCAGGAGAACCAAGATGGCGGCATAGGTTAACGCCGGAGTTTGCTGCTTTGAACAACTACTTCAAAAGTGAAACCAAAAAACGGAAGGGACATCACCCAGAACCACAGGAACGCTGGCTGAGTGGAAGTCCTACAACTAGGAGGAAAGAGAAACGCATACGGACACTCAGAGGAGGCGCAGTGCTGAAGTCAAATTCTGAGGTGCGGAGTGCGCAGAGCGGGCTGGCGGCGGAGGGCGCGGTTGGCGTTTTCAATCGGGAGGGAGTCGCAGACTCTGAGCTCCAGATACAGGCGAGTCTCTAGGGACCCTGACTCAAACGGGAGAATCGGGACTGTCTGGCTTCGGTCAGAGCGAGTGCAGCTTTCTCTCTGAGCTTTGCAGCGGGTGCTGGGACTCAGAGAGGCAGAGCCCCTGGGGACAGGACTGAGAGCCGCCATAACTGCTCTCTCCGGCCCACCCTGTTGATCTTGTTCGACCCGCCCCGCCCAAGTCCTGCACAGAGGCATTTGCCGGATAGCCTCAGGCAAAGGCTAGATTAGCACCTCCCTAGAGGACAGAAGTTCTCTCACTGCTGACACAGCTGATTCTCATAGCCACTTGGCCTGGAGGTCAAACCCTCCCTGGAATTAGCTACAACAATCAAGATTTAACTATAAGACTGCGAACAAAGACCACTAGGGGGTGCACCAAGGAAGCATAACAAAATGCGGAGACAAAGAAACAGGACAAAATTGTCAATGGAAGATATAGAGTTCAGAACCACACTTTTAAGGTCTCTCAAGAACTGTTTAGAAGCCGCCGATAAACTTAATGAGATCTACAAGAAAACTAATAAGACCCTCGATCTTATATTGGGGAACCAACTAGAAATTAAGCATACACGGACTGAAATAACGAATATTATACAGACTCCCGACAGCAGACCAGAGGAGCGCAAGAATCAAGTCAATGATTTGAAATGCGAGGAAGCAAAAAACACCCAACCGGAAAAGCAAAATGTAAAAAGAATCCAAAAATGCGAGGATAGTGTAAGGAGCCTCTGGGACAGCTTCAAGTGTACCAACATCAGAATTATAGGGGTGCCAGAAGATGAGAGAGAGCAAGATATTGAAAACCTATTTGAAGAAATAATGACAGAAAACTTCCCCCACCTGGTGAAAGAAATGGACTTACAGGTCCAAGAAGCACGGAGAACCCCAAACAAAAGGAATTCAAAGAGGACCACACCAAGACACATCATAATTAAAATGCCAAGAGCAAAAGATAAAGAGAGAATCTTAAAAACAGCAAGAGAAAGAAACTCAGTTACCTACAAGGGAATACCCATACGACTGTCAGCTGATTTCTCAACAGAAACTTTGCAGGCCAGAAGGGAGTGGCAAGAAATATTCAAAGTGATGAATACCAAGAACCTACAACCAAGATTACTTTATCCAGCAAAGCTATCATTCAGAGCTGAAGGTCAGATAAAGAGCTTCACAGATAAGGAAAAGCTAAAGGAGTTCATCACCACCAAACCAGGATTATATGAAATGCTGAAAGGTATCCTTTAAGAAGAGGAAGAGGAAGAAAAAGGTAAAGATACAAATTATGAACAACAAATATGCATCTATCAACAAGTGAATCTAAGAATCAAGTGAATAAATAATCTGATGAACAGAATGAACTGGTGATTATAATAGAATCAGGGACATAGAAAGGTAATGGACTGACTATTCCTGGGGGGGAAAGGGGTGTGGGAGATGCGGGAAGAGACTGGACAAAAATCGTGCACCTATGGATGAGGACAGTGGGTGGGGAGTGAGGGCGGAGGGTGGGGCGGGAACTGGGAGGAGGGGAGTTATGGGGGGGAAAAAAAGAGGAACAAATGTAATAATCTGAACAATAAAGTAATTAAAAAAAAAAAAAAAAAAAAAAAAAAAAAAAAGACATATGTGGGGTGCTTGCTGTGTTACCAGGCAACAGTATTTATTGTTGAGAAGCCATATTTGGATTAGGAAGACTGAGTGGAAAAGCCTCTTGGAAAACATGGGCATTGGCTTTCCTGTGTAATGTTTTTCTTGAAATAGAACATGTTCCTTAGGGGAGCCTGAAAGCTAGCTTCCCAGGCTGTGAAAAGAAATGGTTCCTATTGTTCATTAGGTTTCCTGGTCCCAGGGCTGTTGCACAGACTCACATAATAGTCTTGTCTCTTCAATGAGGGTGCCCCTTGGAGTTTCAGAAGTCATTGCACCTGAATGACTTTACAGATTTTCATTCAAACTGACAGACTGTTATCCTGTCCTTCATCCTTCTGAAAAACTTTGTGAGCCTGATGCTTGGATACAGCTGATCATGTCCTGTGAATGAGAATCTGAACCTGAGACCACTGATAGTGGTCATGTGATGTGGGTGCTGCACTCACCTAGACATGTAGGGTCCCTTTGCAAACTTTCCCTTCCATCTCATCCCCAAGAAGGATCACAATACTTACAGCAACATGTAGCAGGCGTCGTATAGCTTTGTTGTTACCCGAGCCACAGTAAGCCATGGCTACGGTATACATTCCAGACCGTCGAAGAATTGGGTCCTAAGAAAACAATTCAATATCAATCACCAACTTATTTCAAACAATAACTTCTATAGACTAATGGGCATAGTTGTATGCACTGGGGGAGTTTGTTTTAGGTAGGAAAAGATGAATTCAAGAACTATTTTGTGGTTGGTATTTTCTAAATGAATGGGGAAATAAGACTAACATGAGAGGAATTAACTGCTTGAAATTCCCAACATTCTGTGAAACATAACATGCCTGTTCTGCCTCATACATTCTAGAAAGTATAAACTCAGTATCAACACCTACTACCCTGTGACACTCAACTTCCATTTATCAAAGGGACACAAAGAAGCCAGTTTCTATTCCATATTCTAACTTGCTTTTACTTTATTATTTAATTTGTTGGCACTGAACACTGAGTAAAAATTATGGAGGTCTGATAGTTGAGCAAAATAATTAGTCATTTTATCAGTAAATTATAGCAGTGGTTCTTTTTTTTTAATGTTTTTATTGATTTTTAGAGAGAGAGGAAGGGAAAATTAGAGAGAGATAGAAACACTGATGAAAAACAGACATCAATTGGCTGTCTCCTGCACGCCACCCACTGGAGATTGAGCTCACAACCTGGGCATGTGTGACCTCTTGGTTCATGGGTTGATGCTCAACCACTGAGTCACACTGACCGGGCTAGAAATAGTTCTTTTAATCAGATTATAGAGGACAGTATACTGCTGACTACTTATAATAATACCAATGTGAAAAGCAAACAAAAGACAATGGAAAAAACCTCATTCAATTAAGTAAGTAGAAATTGGCACTATTTTTTTTAATGAAAAACAAAGAAGTAATCATTCCAAAAACACTATTTCTAAAAGGAATTAACTTGTAAATTACTAAATAAACATTTTTTGATTTATCTGAAAATCACTGATCTGAAATCTTCATTAAATTTAAATCATCAACTCCTGTTCACATCTCCTAATCAGTATTTTTGTTTTCTAAATTCTATTAGATTTTATATATCTTATGAAAAGTTGTATTAACAAATGTAGCTAGGTGTTCTGAGGGGAACAGAGAGAATTTCTAGTGAAGCTAAGTGTTTTATAAATGGTGGAAATAACTGGAAGGTGAGGGAGTGCAAAGAGAAGAGGATGGATGTGTGATTCACCTTATCACGGCAGAGAGATTCAATGAGAGCATCGGCCTCTTCCATCCTCCCATACATTACTAGTGCAATGCCAACGGCAAGACCACGCAGAATCTTCTCATGTTGAGTTTCTTGTGCATAGCCGACCATGTCCTCAATAGCCTGGGCATTTTTAGAGCCCAACATAACCAAACCTAGGGCCAGGCCAGCTGCTTCCCCTAGTGAGTAAAAAATTGAAGAACAAGAGCTATGTATATATACTCAATACAACATACCCTAATGGGAGCGGCATATTAGCACCAACTATCAAAACAACCATTAGCCCTGCCTGAGTGGCTCAGTGGTTAGACTGTCAACCCGCTAACTGAAAGGATGTGGGTTCGATTCCGGTCAAGGGCACTTACCTGGGTTGCAGGTTCCCTGCCTTGGTTGGGGCACATTGAGGAGGCAACCAATTCATGTGGCTTTCTCACATCAATGTTTCTCTCCTCTCTCCCCATCCCTTCCAGTCTTTCTAAAAATTAATGGAAAAAATTTCCTCCAGTGAGGATTAATAAAAAACAAAACACCCCAATCATTAGCTTCTGACTGCATTTTTTCAAACCATCTGATAAAAAGGAGGGTATTTTATATAGTTGTATATATATAGCTTTTTTCTTTTTAAATCTTAACTGAGGGTACCATAGTAACCTACAGTGATTTCAATGGAGACATTATAACATTTTTTCTACATTATCAGCAGAAAGTCCTATGACATAAGTAGGTCACTCTAATAAATTTGTGTTTGTATTTACAAAAGTCAGTTATATAGAGATACACACAGGCTATGCCATTTTTAAAAGCCTTTATATCACGAACATTTTTTTGAGTTTGAGAAATGGGGAAAAAATCCACTCCCTCTTCAAGTAGAGAATAGTTAGATTTTTAAGAGGCTATACAAATTATAGGTAGAAAGTAAATATTACAGTTAAATTAAATAAACCTAAAATTTGTTATCTTTAGAAAGAATCACTTACCTGTCACAGCATCATCCTGATAAAGGTTTGTTTTTAGCAAATCATACACATCCTGGCGTGCAGTCCCCATGGCAGCCAAACCAAGGCCCAGACTGCCACCATGTCGAACAATCTAGGAGAAAAAGCATGGGCTTCATTGATGTAATACATTGTACTTAAAATCCAAGCTTTAATTCTAATTTCAAAATCTATTTTGATATAAATATGTAGAGCAGTTGGCTTAGTTAGAATGATCAAAGGATTTGAAAATCAAAAGGCAAATGAAATTTCAATTTCAAAAGAATGGTGCTTGCTGATACAAAATAATAGTGAATTTAGAAGTGAATAAAAGAAGAAGAAAATGTGGAGTGAGACTATAACTCTCAATACATTTATGTAAGAGGAAGAGAAAGATGACAACAACTAAGAGGAAGTAGCAAGTAACAAGGAAAATTGTTGTTAGGATAGGTGAGACATGAATATGCTTATGGGCTGAGGGGGGAAAGACGGCATAGAGGGAGGCTGAAAAGGAGAAAAAGGTAGATCTTTTAATGGAATAATGAATAAAGTGGGAGAATATGGAGTCAAGAGCAAAAGTTGGTCTTTACTTGAAGAGGGACACCTGGTCATCTGTCATTTTTTGAATGCACCGTATCTTTTTATTGGTGATAGCACCCCAGTCTTGCTTGAAGAATACTCCTCCCCCATTGATTAATCTTGGTGGGACTGTCATTTAAGAAGCTTCTACCCCCTCTAGCCAAAGTATTGGCCTATGACCCAAAGATAGATCAACTGGACGCTTCTCTAGAATTGTAATAGTTTTTAAGTGGAATGACCCAAGGACCAAAAACATTTAAGCTCACTCATCCCGACAGTAGGGCCCTGAAGAGACAATTCCATTATTCCTATTATCTATTTCCCTATAGCTACCCTGGCTCTTAACCGTTTTGAGAACTAGTTCATCAGCTTGTCCTTTAATTACATAAGCTACTTCCAATAAATTACTTGTTTAAGTTAGTCAGAGGTGGTTTCTGTTGCTGGCAACCAAAAAGCTTTGTCTGATAAGTAAGTTTTTACCTGAGACCCGAGGAAGTAAGGTAAAGGTATGCGTAAATGTAGAGAAGATCTTGGATAGGGGGCTTACAAACTGGGACAGATGTTTCTATTGGCCTCAACCTTTTCACTAAAACAGGAGGACAAAGTTTTTTAGCTGACTCAGCTGCTCTCCTAAAAGGTTTCTAAAAGAGTCTAACATAAACATTAAAGTCTAAAATCCTATTTCAAGGTACCTTAAAATAAGATAGAGCTAATTAAGTTTTTTCAAAAATTTACATTTAATACTTATCAAAGATCAAAAAAAAGCAAGAATTGTGATTCCAAAGAGAGGATATGCAATTTTGGGGGGACTAGTTTCCTGCAAAATGATAGGATTAGACTAAATGTTCACTAAGGTCATCTATATAACATTCCAAAACTCTAAAGTGTGGGAATAAAACGTGTGTTTTGAAAACAATACTGTTTGGGGACCTCCCAAATATAACAAAATTTCTATTCACTAAAATAATTTGGCAAATGTTTTCCTGGACCCTTACTAATGAAAATGTAGTTTTCCATTCTAACACTTACATCATTGCTGGCATTCTTAAGCTGATTAAGCAGATAGTCAATTATATCACCACCATGATTGGCATGAATTAGACCTAATGCATAGAGACCTCCACCTTCCTGATAGGCTGATCCTGGAGAGGTGTCCTTGGGAAGATATGTTGCCATTAACTGTAATGCTTCCTTCTCATGACCCTGTAAATTGGAGCCACAACAAAGGTGTCAGTAAGAGAAAGTAAGAAAAAGAGCTAACATTTTCTATGATTATTGCTTTTCTCCAGCATGTTCACTTGCTAAAAGAGGAGGAGGAAATGGGGCTCTTATACAACTTTATCACTTGAACGAGAGAAGAGCCTTTCAGAGACCCAGTCACATCCTACTTGGAAACAAATGCTTCAATTTTTCCCCTTGTTTTATAACATTTCCCCAAATTCGTCTTATATTATACAAACAACTTATTTCAATTCATCCTTTGAGAAATGGCTTAATCTTCATAGGAAAAGGATTTCCACCTTTTATTAAAAACCAACACATTTATATGTACTTTAACATCTTACTTTATCCTTCCCTATAAGAGGACTGATTTAACAAAATGTACATGTCAATGAATTATAGTAAACTTCTACATTTTATTAATTCCAGAAAGACTGCTCTGTTCTAATGCCTATTCCCACTGATCAGTGTATATTACCTTGTGAATTACACCCAAACTGGCTGTAGCTGTAAATTTTGCCCAGTTAGTGGCCCTGGCCAACCATTCCAAGTTATCTCTGTAAGAAAAGAAAATTAAGTAATTCTACTGAAACCAATTCCCCAAGGCATTTTATAATTCTAAAGTCAAAGCATTAAAAATTTACCTTGAACTATTACAAATCTTTCACTGAATGGATCACAAATTATTGCTGATTCTATTTTACCTAAGTTGTCCTTAATATTTTGAGGACTTTTAAAAAATGCATAATATGTAATTCCACTATGAACAAAAGCAAAACTATACTAAATTTCTGAGCTTAATATATTTCATTCAAAAGCTGATACTCAAGCCAATTAATGAAGAGAATTAATTTTGCCTTAAAACAAGTAGGGCCCTGGCTGGGGTAGCTCAGTTGGTTAGAGGGTTGCCCTGATACGTCAAGGTTGCGGGTTTGATCCCCAGTCAGGGCACTTACAAGAAACAACCAATGAATGCACAAATAAGTTGAACAACAAATCTATCTCGTTCTCTCTCTCTAAAATCAATACATAAAAAAACTTAAAAAAAGAGAAAGAACCAACCTCAATTAAAAGACAAACAAGTAGGCATATGCAATAAGTAAATATATAAAATAGCATAAATAAAATTTAAAATCCAGGACTGGCAGCAGGGGAAGTCTCTAATTCATGTAACAATGTCAACAGAGTTTCTGTTAAAGATGACTGTACAAAGCAGAATCGTCCAGTATATTTACCTAAGAAACTGGTCACTGGTAGTCCCACAATGCATAAAAGAGTTTGCTATAACAGTTGCCGTATGACATACAGAATTCCGTACTGCATCCTTACAAAAACAAACAGATTTTTATCATTGGCAGAGTATTCATACATATTGCAAACTTACCCATGAACACACAACCAGAGTCCCTGTTTTATGGCGAAACATGAATGAACTGAACTAATATATTTAAAATAATGGATCTTGGCTATTTCTTTATAAAGATTAAAAACAAACAAGTCAAATAGAGCTTTATTTGTGGTTTTAACTTGAGGTCAATAGATTTTAGGTAGGTTAACTTAGGTAGCAGATTTTCTAGTTTTGGGGTTCTGAATAGTTTAACTTACCATTTCTCTAAACTCAAGGTCTCCAAGGTGCTGGAGTAGCTTGAGGAGCAATGCTGCACCTCTTTTGGCACTGCACCTCTGGCAGTCATCAAGTAATCGTGTGTATTTTTAATAAGACTATATTATAAAGATTAGTTTCAAATAATTGTCATAAGTGCAAATTATGTAATTCTGTGTCCTTTCGCCATTTGTAAAAATTGTATTAAAAGTTTGGAGAAGCATATTACATATGCTTTAATCAACTATTTAGTAATGAAATAGTACATGAATTTATTTAAAACCAGGTAAGTTAAGAACCACTGCTCTTAAGTTTGCAATTTAGTGGAAAAACAGACACATAAGCTATATCAATGTGCTGACAGTGCTTTTGTCCAAGTGCTACGTGTATACATTAAAATAACAAGTGAGCTAAAGAAAATGGGGGGAAAAAATCCACTGAACTTCCCAATGAGAGATTAGCACAAGAACAGGAGCTCAAGCAATATTAAGTCTCGTTCTTTTCCAACAAGTTTAAGAGTTTCTCCCATTGTTATTTTTATATAAAAACGTATTTCCATAATTAGGAATAAAATGCAACAAAGTATTCAGTAAGAAATAAATATAATTACTTATATTCAACAAATATTTTTTAAAAGGCTCCATTACAGTTGCATTTCCTACCTTTGTGCTTTTTAGGATCATGAGATCTGTGTTATTATTTCGTATTAAAAATTGCAGATGTAACTCAATAGCCATTTCACCACTTAAAATTTTAATCATTTTCAAAGTCTGATCCTTGGGCTCTGGACTCTGCCAAAACAATAAACAAAGAATAAAAATTCATATATTACTGAAATCCACTAAGGCAACTTTAACAGCCCAAAACCAGTAAAATTCAAATATTTCATACATACAACAGTACTCATTTTAACAGTAGGATCTGGAAAACTCATGTATAATTTATTTATTAGATACCATGATGCCAGCTTGATGGAAGAATGTAACTCGTTCTGAACTAGCTTCCAATGTAAAATATTTTTTAATATAAAAAAATAAGGTGTAGCCAAACAGGTTTGGCTCAGTGGATAGAGCGTTGGCCTGCGGACTGAAGGGTCCCAGGTTCGATTCTGGTCAAGGGCATGTACCTTGGTTGCAGGCACATCCCCACTGGGGGGCGTGCAGGAGGCAGCTGATCGATCTCTCTCATCGATATTTCTAACTCTCTATCTCTCTCCCTTCTTCTCTGTGAAAAATCAATATATTAAAAAAAGAAATTTAAAAAAAGGTGTAAACGAATAACCAATTACTGATGATATATAAGGAAAACTTTTATACAGAGCCAGCCTATACTTTATGTGAGGAACTGCCTAATCCAAACTGACAAAATCGAAAGCATCTTTAATCATCACATCTATATGATCTCATGAAATACCAAGCTATCAATCAACAAAACTATCCATCCAGTTAAAGAACAGCTGAAGTTCATATACCTGAGCATCAGAAACCAAAAGTCCTGATGAAGGAAAAATTTATATCCATTAATATTGCTGCTCTAATACTTAGCTAAGTCTTCTAAACACCATGAATACTAAGAAAAACGAAGACAATCAAATTGCCCCCCTATGATAAGTTGCCATTTATATAGAGGCTATACTTTTTTTCTCTCCCCCTGTGACAGGTAAGTCAGAGTTATTCTGAATGAAGTTCAGTCTTTGGTTAGAATCTAGAGCAAGCATGTCAAACTCGCGGTCCACAACGAATATTTTTGCGGCTCAGCCAATATAATGGTATGTAAGAAATATTTAAATAAAAATTTCATAACTTAATTTTTACAATATCCTGTTATAAATAATTACTAATAACGAACTACAACGTTCACTGGTGAATGATTACTATAATCGTGTTGCATTCATTTCCCTTACGCGCCTTATGCGCAGGCACACCGTTTCTCTCCACTAATACTAGCAGCAAATATTTTAGCAGTGATTGCCACGTCATTAGTCTTGGACTGACTTGTTTGGTGTGCGTAACAGGAAATATTTCACTTTCAGAGAACAAGAAAAATAGTTTTATTTGCATTACGCTTATTAATTTGTGCAGTTATTCAGTGTCTGGTAAATTAATGTTCAAGAAAAAATATTAATTTTTATTAAAATGTTCTATTACTTTATGTTAATAATTACTCATTTATTTCAGCCCTTTGTATTCAGCATGTCTCTATTGAAATAAGCCTATGTTTCTATGGAAATTGAAGCTTTTGTTTTTTTGTGGGCCACAGAAACTTAAACCTTGTTTATTTGGCCCATGCTAGCCTTTGAGTTTGACATGCTTGATCTAGAGATTTGATTTCATCTAAGTTAGGTACTTACTGGGATCAGTCTTTAAAATTTTACTTTTCACAGAGAATACATTTTTATAAAATGACTTTGGTGTCAAACCTAGTAATAAACCTCCATAAAAACAGGTGTGTAACACTTTAAAATAATTTACAATATACTGAGGGAATATATGTAAAACAGCATCCATGACTTCAAAAAGCACACTTACCGCTTCTGGTGTCTTTCCTACAAGTACACTACCTGTCTTTTCTTCTGTTTCCATTGACTCACTAAAATGAAAAGAACCAACACTTACTAATCTGATAAATCTCTTCCGAATAGCATATCTGGGTGATATGTTACCAAATTTAAGACCTGAACTATGTCCAAATTAAATATTTTACAAGGAAAAACGTTTAATCACTTCATAAATATTGCTGTTAAAAAACAGAACAGGTCATAGCCGGTTTGGCTCAGTGGATAGAGCGTTGGACTGCGGACTGAAGGGTCCTGGGTTTGATTCTGGTCAAGTTCACATGCCCGGGTTGTGGGCTCAATCCCCAGCCGGGGTGGGGGGGAGGCAGGAGGCAGCTGATCAGTGATTCTCTCTCATCATTGATGTTTCTATATCTCACTTCCTCTTCCTTCCTCTATGAAATCAATCAAAATATATTTTAAAAAAACGGAAAAGAAAAGGACACATATGTAATACTCTTTGTAATACTTTAAGCAATAAAAAAAAAAACACCCAAAAAACCCCAGAAAAGGTTCTAATAAGACAGACATGGTTCAATTATTGAATTTCCTCCAAATATATTCATAAAAATATACAAAGCAATTAACTAGGTTAGAAAAATGTATGAGTAACAAAACCAGGTGACAAAGTATCCCCCAAGTTCCCCAAACAAAGGTGGAGATACACCATCAATAGCTTACAAAACCAGTTTGATGTGAAGCAGTTGGGCTGCAATAACTCTCTTTTTTTTTTAAAATATATTTATCGCCGAAACCGGTTTGGCTCAGTGGATAGAGCGTCGGCCTGCGGACTGAGAGGTCCCAGGTTCGATTCCGGTCAAGGGCATGTACCTGGGTTGCGGGCACATCCCCGGTGGGGGATGAGCAGGAGGCGGCTGGTCGATGTTTCTGACTCTCTATCTCTCTCCCTTCCTCTCTGTAAAAAATCAATAAAAAATATTTTTTAAAAAAAAAATATATATATATTTATCGATTTCAGAGAAGTAGGGAGAGGGAAAGATAGAAACATCAATGATGAGAGAGAATCACTGATTGGCTGCCTCCTGCACGCCCCCTACTGGGGATCGAGCCCACAACCTGGGCATGTGCCCTGACCAGAACTGAACCATGACCTGGTTTATAGGTTGATGCTCAACCACTGAACCACACCAGCCCGGCTGCAACAACTCTTAAAACTAACCAGCCAACACTCCCTTCTAAGTTGAAGCACTATACTTTGAGGAGGAAATGCTGAGTATAGAATCCAAATTAAAAAGAAAAAAGGTCAAATAAAAGTGAGAAAGAAAACAGAGCCAAGAGATCTCAGAACATAAAACACCATTTGTTTAATACTTCACAACACAACAGAAGAGGAAATTCTAGAGGGACGTGAAATTACAAAAAGCATCTTAAATGAGACTCTTTTGTAAAAGTTTAGGAAAATCTAATTTCA
This sequence comes from Myotis myotis, assembly GCF_014108235.1. NCBI lineage: Eukaryota > Metazoa > Chordata > Mammalia > Chiroptera > Vespertilionidae > Myotis > Myotis myotis. Next base: position 30,885,330 of record NW_023416390.1, on the reverse strand, counting down.
GGGAAGATAAGTCACAGAAAAGGTCAAAGTAAAATCCCATAAAATACTGTAACAAAAAAATTTTCAGAGGAGGTAAAAGACATTTTAAAAATTATACAAAGTATAAAAGAATATTACATATCAGAATCAGAAAAACTCAGAAATGAAATAGAACTAGGGGAAAATTAGAAATGAAAGAGGAAAAATATAATTTCAGAAACGAAGATTAATTCAGAAGGAACATGTGAGCAAATAACTATGACACAAGAAAAGGAGACAGTAAGGAAAATTTTTTTTAAATAAAAAAGAAACAAACTAAATGTTATTCTACTAAGATCTGGAACAAATTAAAGATGTTCATTTTCATCACTTCTATCTAATAATGTATTGGAAATGCTAGCCAACGCAGAACAAAGGAGAAAAGGTATAAAAGTTATAAAGGAAGAATTAAAATTTCTAGTCACAGATGACATGATTCCTATGTAGAAAATTCTATGACAGGATCTATAAAAAAAATTTACTAGACCTACTAAGTGATTTAAGCAAGGTTAGTATACAAAAATCAATTGTATTTTTATATATTAATAACAAATAATTGGAAATTGAACTTTAAAACATACCACTTGTAACAACTCCAAAAACCATAATATACTTAGTAATAAATTTAAGGAGATATGCGCAAACTTTCTGCACTATAATCTACAAAACACTGCTGAGAAAAACTAAATTAAAGACATATGTATATTTAGTTCTAATAAAAGCACAAAAAGCTGAGAATGTTTCATATTTCTAAATACCTAACTCAAATCTCTGAAATCTAGCCCACCTGCCCCTCCTGAGGTTTATACTTTATTGAATTAGATGGCAAACATGCTGCCCTACAGGCCCTCCCTGTCAGAAAATCACTTTCACTTCTTTCCAGAAGGGTCCACTTCTCTGCTTTTCCTTAATGTGCCAAGCACAGTGCAAAACAAAAGAGCTTTAATAAAACTTTACAATCTATGAAAGCTAGTGGTAAAATTTATTCTTAACATATGCAGACTATGAACATTACACCTATTCCCAAAATAAAATATTGTTCAATTAGTTCTGATGCAGAAAAAGATACTTATACCTGTCTTTCTCTGATCCCGGAACAGTACCCGTATTGGTGGATCCAGGCACAGAAGGGATAGGGGTGCCAACAGTTCGAAGATTCTGGATTACAGATGACAAAAACTGCTGGCTAGCACTTTCATACAAATCAAAACAAATCTGATAAGCCATCAGGAGGTTGTCTTCCTTCACCAGTTTTTCTAAGATATCACTCACAGCCTGGGGATCATCTAAGAAAATTAAGCACTGAAATGCAGATAAAGAACAATTACACAGTAATTGGAAACTGTCTATAAGATACTACTTTAGAGTGACAAACAGTCAACATATAAGAAACTTTAAAATATAAGCATAAGCAAGTTGGGGCAGACTAACCAGCTATTCTAGCACTCTACTTCTAATCCTGGCATAAAGTTTTCCTGAAAATGGAATCGGCCTTCCAAGAAAAATCCATACAAATTATATTCACAGCTCCTAATACTGTGCCTGGCAATTAGCAGTATTCAATAAGTGGTTGATGAACGAATCTTGGCTTCTTTAAATCTTACTCATAATTTACATTTATGTGATCCTTAACTTGTAATTTCTGTTTTACCATAACTTGTAGTAGTCATTCACTCATTTAAAACACAGTGTACTGTGCTTGGCCAGGACAAGATGCACTAAAATGACCATTTTGAAGCACTTCTCTAACTACTCTTATGATCTGCCATGTTTTAACAAAATAATCGGAATAATGTTAGAATTTTTCTTTTAAGAATTAATTTAAAATTTCTCATTCCTTTTAGTAGCAACTAACTCAATTTTAGAATGAACACATAATCAAAGTTGTTACAAATTAAGAATAGGAAAGAATGGAAAAATAAAAAATAATTGGCAAGTAACAGGGGACTGGCTTAGTGAGGCAAATACATCCACTAAATGACTACTACACAATCAAGAAAGAGTTAGAACAAGAGTTTCTGAAGAGTTAGAACAAAAGATGTTAAATTGAAGGACATATCTAATTGGTACTGTTTCCCTCCAGTGAAGGGAACTTGGGAGCTAGAAGAAAGGGGTAAGAAGAATTTTCACTGCATACTCTGATTCTTTTTGAATCATGTGAATGTATTATTATTTGTTCAAAGTATATCTTAAAAATATAAATTTAGCCGAAACCAGTTTGGCTCAGTGGATAGAGCATCGGCCTGCGGACTGAGAGGTCCCAGGTTCGATTCCGGTCAAGGGCATGTACCTGGGTTGCGGGCACATCCCCGGTGGGGGATGTGCAGGAGGCAGCTGATCGATGTTTCTCTCTCATCGATGTTTCTAACTCTCTCTATCTCTCTCCCTTCCTCTCTGTGAAAAATCAATAAAATATATTAAAATATATATATATATATATATATAAATTTAAAAAGTTTTAAAGGTACAAGAAATAAGAACTAAGGAGAAACCAAGATGGCGGCATAGGTAAACACCGGAGATTGCTGCCTCGCACAACCACTTCAAAAATACAACTAAAAGACGGAACGGACGTTACCCAGAACCACAGGAAGGCTGGCCGAGGGGAAATTCTACAACTAGAAGGAAAGAGAAAAGGATACCGAGACTCAGAGGAGGTGCAGTGCAGAAGTAGACTACAAAGGTGGGGAGGTGTGTGTGGAGCGGGCTGGCAGCTGAGGGTGCGGTTGTCTGTTTCAATCGGGAGGGAGTCTCAGGCTCTGGGCTCCAGTTCTGGGCAAGTCTCTGGGGACCCAGACTCAAAACGGGAGAGGCGGGACTGTCTGGCATCGGTCAGAACTCGAGGGCAGCTTTCTCTCCGAGGTACTTGCAGCTTGGTGGGACACTGTGAGGCAGAGCCTCTGGGGACGGGACTGAGAGCAGCCATAACTGTTGATCCCCTGGGACCCGCCCTGCCCAAGCCTTGCACAGAGGCATTTGCTGGATAGCCTCAGGCAAAGGCTAGATTACCACCTCCCTAGAGGACAGAAGTTCTCCCACTGCAGACACAGCTGATTTTCACAGCCAGTTGGCCTAGAGGTCAAATTCCCCCCAGTATTACCTACAACAATCAAGGCTTAACTACAACAAGACTGCGCACAAAGACCACTAGGGGGTGCACCAGAAAGCATAAAAAATGCGGATACAACGAAACAGGACACAAATGACAGAAATGGAGGAAGCAAAATGCTGGATATAGAGTTCAAAACCACACGTTTAAGGTCTCTCGAGAACTGTCTAGAAGCCGCCGATAAATTTAGTAAGGCCCTCGAAAAGACTGGTGAGACCGTCGATAAATATAGTGAGATCCTCAAGAAATCTAATGAGACCCTCGATGTTGTGATAAAGGACCAACTAGAAATTAAGCATACACTGACTGAAATAAAGAATATTATACAGACTCCCAACAGCAGACCACAGGATTGCAAGAATCAAGTCAAAGATTTGAAATACAAAGAAGCAAAAAACACTCAACCGGAAAAGCAAAATGAAAAAAGAATCCAAAAATACGAAGAAGATAGTGTAAGGAGCCTCTGGGACAGCTTCAAGCGTACCAACATCCGAATTATAGGGGTGCCAGAAGATGAGAGAGAGCAAGATATTGAAAACCTATTTGAAGAAATAATGACAGAAAACTTCCCCTACCTGCTGAAAGAAATGGACTTCCAAGTCCAGGAAGCGCAGAGAACCCTAAACAAAAGGAATCCAAAGAGGACCACACCAAGACACATCATAATTAAAATGCCAAGAGCAAAACACAAAGAGAGAATCTTAAAAGCAGCAAGAGAAAGAAAGTCAGTTACCTACAGGGGAATACCCATACGACTGTCAGCTGATTTCTCAACAGAAACTTTGCAGGCCAGAAGGGAGTGGCAAGAAATATTCAAAGTGATGAATACCAAGAACCTACAACCAAGATTACTTTATCCAGCAAAGCTATCATTCAGAATTGAAGGTCAGATAAAGAGCTTCACAGATAAGGAAAAGCTAAAGGAGTTCATCACCACCAAACCAGTATTATATGAAATGCTGAAAGGTATCCTTTAAGAAGAGGAGGAAGAAGAAAAAGGTAAAGATACAAATTATGAACAACAAATATGCATCTATCAACAAGTGAATCTAAGAATCAAGTGAATAAATAATCTGATGAACAGAATTAACTGGTGATTATAACAGAATCAGGGACATAGAAAGGGAATGGACTGACTATTCTTGGGTGGGGGGGGGAAAGGGGTGTGGGGGATGCGGGAAGAGACTGGACAAAAATGTGCACCTATGGATGAGGACAGTGGGTGGGGAGGGAACTGGGAGGAGGGAAGTTATGGGGGGAAAAAAGAGGAACAAAGGTAATAATCTGAACAATAAAGATTTAATTTAAAAAAAAAAGAAAAGAAATAAGAGCTTAAAAAAAATCCTTCTGAGGAATAAAACTGAAGTACACAGAGGAAGAAGGCCGAGGACAACTGCTGTTTTATATAAATTTTTGAAAACTACTTAAAATGCAGTATTAAAAAGTACTTAGAAGCAAACAAAACTCCAAAAATCTACATAGAGAAAACTGAAAGGAAATACACTAAAATGTTAAGTTGACTTTGGGTGATACAAATGTGGGTATTTTTCTTCCAGCTGTTTGTTTCAAACTTACTTTAAAAAGCATTTTTTAAAAAGCATTAAAAAAAGATGTATTAATCTAAGTTTTAAAAATGTATACAGTATGTAAACACATAATGAGAACACATTTAACAAACACAATGTATGATAAAATGTTATGCTCTAAGCAGACTACAAAGATTTACACAGTATGACAATTGTTAAAAAGTAAACCCATGTGCACTTCCAGCCAATAAAATATAATGTAGCCACTGAAAAGAATGAGGTAGTGCCACTGTGCTAATAAGTGGGGGACAAACTAATCTATGCATTACCTTTGAGAAAAGACCTAGGAAAGGAAAAGATATATTTTTTGTTTTAGAATATTTTATGTACCGTCTGAATTTTTAAAAAACGTGTAAGCAAATTCATACATGAAAAGAGGTAAGTATACACATATGTGTTTGGGTAATGAAACCAAAGATAATTTTACACTTGAAATTCTTTCTAGAATGATATAACATAGATATACTATTTTTATGTTTTTATCTACCTTTTTTTTTTTAACCTTCATTTCCAAAATTTCCTTAAATGCTTGAATTATTTAATATAAAAAGAATACAGGCAGGATATAAAAGATGATGGACGAAGACTTGACTTGAGGTGGTGAACACATGATAGTGTACAGATGATGTGCTGAAGAAGCATGCACCTGAAACTTATAATTATGTTAACCACCAGCATGACTCCAATAAATTCAATAAAAAGGGGGGGGGGGGAAGAATACATAGAAAGAATAGATTATAACAAAATAAACTTTTAGTTTTGTGAGATTCAGTTCTTATAGGTAAAAAGGAATATAAACTATATACCATATCTTCATAGGGCTGTGGTGAAGATCAATTGAGATAGTAATGCAATCAAATGTAATATTATGTATTATAGTGAGGCACAGCCCAACAGTACAATGTAAAGTAATATAATGTAATTACCTGACAAACATTGATAAAATCGGGTTTCTCCAAGTTCATGTAGATTTTAACTAGAACTCTTAGTACTTTATTCCGAAACTGTTTATTCTGCATTAAAGACATGCAGAGCTTGAGGCTATAAGCTAGCATTCCTGAGACATCATTCTGAAAGAAATAAAGATATATTATAATCTGATTACATTACAAGCAGGCAAAGTAGGAATTGTTTCATAAAACAAGTTTTATCTATATAAAGACGTACACTGGGATGTCAAAGTAAGATGCATTTCTTACTCTGCTTTATTCTTTTTTAAAACATTTATCACCCCCTTTACGTTATATGCAGGGGGTAGGCAAAAGTAGGTTTACAGTTCCTCTGTAATTATTTGCCTCGCTGCCTATTCCTCCAATGTTCCATTTGGGCAGGAACTTTGTTATCTCCAATGCCTAAAACAGTCTGGCACATAGTAGGCCAGTGATGGCGAACCTATGACACGTGTGTCAGAGGTGATATTTTTGGTTGATTTTTCTTTGTTAAATGGCATTTAAATATATAAAATAAATATAAAAAATATAAATCTTTGTTTTACTATGGTTGCAAATATCAAAAAATGTCTATATGTGACACAGCACCAGAGTTAAGTTAGGGTTTTTCAAAATGCTGACACACTGAGCTGAAAAGGTTCGCCATCACTGTAGTAGGCACTCAAAAGAAAAAATCTTTGTTGAACAAATGAAAACAAGTATTTTCATTCTATTCACATGAAGACAAGGAGAGGGTATAACTACACAAAAATGAAACAGTAAAACAAGGGCCATTCTATCACATTGGGTGGTTCATTCATTTACTCATTTAAACAAATCTTACCACTGCTACTCAACATTGCCTTGGGCTTTGGGGATACAGTAGTGAACAAGGCACAAAATACCTGTCCTTATGGAGGTTATAATCTGGTAATAAAGATAGATATTAACTGCCTAATAATACAATCAATTAATTACTATAGTGGTGAACACTATGAAAAAAATATAGGTCTCCAAGAGATTAACAAAAGAATTGGATCTAGTCTTTGCAGTAGGGATTGAGGAGAGTATGGGTGGCAGGAATTGATGGAAAGCTCTGTAAACAAGTGACAGTTGAGTTGAACTCTGGACCTTGAACAGAAATAAAGCAGGTAAAGAAAAAAGGAAAATAATTTTGGCAGAGGCATTATTTTTTGCAAGGGGAACAAGGCAGGGTACATTTAGGAGCTGAGAGGAGGTCAAAATGGCTGGAGTGCAGAGAGCTCGCAAATGGAGAATAGCAAGTGGACATGCAGATCAATGTCCACTCAACTCAGTCTTGCATCTTTCTGACCATTTTGGTTGATGATTTACAACTGTCATAATTATTGCAAAATATTCCCAATCAGAAATCCAGTTTGTAATTTTAGTCATAAGTCTAAGAATATAGCAGTGTATCAATACAGTCTTCTTAGAAAGGGCAGGATAATTAATTCAACCTCCTCATGCAAGACTTTAAAGGAATAAAAACAGTAAGATAAAAGTAGATATTTGGTGAACACAAAACACAACCAATGTTCTTATATAAATTATAAAAATAAAGCATTAGGGCAAAAGAGCACCTTATTATTTCTAAACCAGATTTTCTTTTTACTACTTATGAGATTCTATTTTAATAATTTCCTTTGCTGATTCCCCACCAAAAACAATCTCTAAAATCATATCATCTACCCACCGACTCCAATATAGTCTTTTCAAAGATATCCAGTCTTCGTGTCTCCAGAGCAATGCCGATAGCTTGCTTATATTTGTGATCATCCAGACATCGCTGGAACATTTTATTCACAATGCCTTCCAATCTCTGATCAATTGGTTTTCTTTCTCCTTCAGGCAAATCTGCATTTTCCACGCACTGTTTGGTATAGTGATCAATGCATTTTGCTATGAAGAAAATAAAATAACTCTGATCACCTTGTAAATTGGGCCAAACTACTAGAAAGGACAATGTCAACATTTATAATCATAAAAACGTATGGGATGACTGTAGAGTAATAAGCACATTTCAATATTTTTAAATACTAGAAGTTATACATTCAAATTAATATTCTTCCCTTCATAACAGTTATATTGGAGGGCTACACATTAATTTAATAAGGCTGATATTGAAAACATTTCTATCTTGTTACTTTATTTTGACCAAAGTTATATTAAACAACTTGACTAAACTACTTACTCAAAAGAGCTGGCTACAAATAGCTTTTACTTTCAAAAAACAAACACTTGCTATTATTGATGATATTAAAAAAGACCTATTGTCGCCAAAACCGGTTTGGCTCAGTGGATAGAGTGTCAGCCTGCGGACTGAAAGGTCCCGGGTTCGATTCCGGTCAAGGGCATATACCTTGGTTGTGGGCACATCCCCAGTGGGAGATGTGCAGGAGGCGGCTGATCGATGTTTCTCTCTCATCGATGTTTCTAACTCTCTATCTCTCTCCCTTCCTCTCTGTAAAAAATCAATAAAATATATTAAAAAAAAAAAAGACCTATTGTAGCAATTATCATATGGCAATAAATTATTAGACTTCTTTACAATAATGAAACTATTAGCGTCTTGAGAAAAGTGACTGTGTCTAAATCATCTTTGTAGAATAGTGGTGAAATGACCTGAATTGTGCTACAGGTTCTAGAGACAATTCTAAAGATTTCCAAAATTGTAGCACACTAACTGAAATAGCCATTGTCTCAATGTGAGGTGGGTAGAAGCTACTCACTCTCCCTCACCCCAGGAGTCTAAAAATTCACGTAATGGTGTACGTGCACAAGTTGGCTTTTACATTCACAATAATTTGGGTGGAAGGGGAGGATGGAGCCACATACTGAAGGGTGCCAATGTTGCACTTGATAAAAAACACTTAAGACCTAGCCAGTTTTTCTCTGTGGTTAGAGCCCAAGGAATGAAGGGTCATGGGTTCAATTCCAGTCAAGGGCATGTACGTTGGTTGCAGACTCGATTTCTGGTCACGGTCTGGACGGGTGTAGGAGGCAACCAACTGATGTGTCTCTCTCACATCAATGTTTCTCTCTCTCTGTCTCTCCCCGTCCCTTCCACTCTCTCTGAAAATCAATGGAAAAAATATCCTCAGCTGAGGATTAACAAAAAAAACCCACACACACAAAATTAAAAAAACACAAATAAATAAAAAGCCTACTTAAATTTGTTTACGATTTATATCACTTTGCAATCACACCATGAACTTTTTAGGAAAAAACAAAAACAAGAATTTCCCTAAGCCTTCTTCTACCTTCATATTGGAAGATAGCCACCCATTTTGACTGACATATGCAATAGTACCCTCTCTACATTGCCTTGTCGCTATCTCCTTTAAAGAGAAGAAAAGCTACAAGGACAGTTGCAAACTATAGCCCCAGGAAACAGAAATGATTTGAACTACCATAAAGAACTGCTGTTGAGCCTGGCTGGTGTGGGTCTGTGGTTGAGTGTTGACTATGAACCAGGAGGTCATGGTTTGATTCCCAGTTGGGGCACATGCCAAGGTTGCAGGTTCGGTCCCTGGTAGGGGGCAGGAGGCAGCCAATCAATGATTCTCTCACATCATTGATGTTTCTCTCTCTCCCCCTTCCTCTCTGAAATCAATAAAAAAATATTTTAAAAAAGAGGAATTGCTGTCTACTAGATGACCCATGTTAATGGATCTATACTTCAGGGGAAGCAAAGAACTTTTATAAACTAGAATATACCACATTAAGGATCCATTCAGGTAGAACTATACAGGTTCAGATACAGTTAAGAAGAACAAAGTGGCAGTCACAAAACAGACCTTAAGCAATTCTGGCTGCAGAAAATCTTCCCCAGGCCCTAACATAAGCTTTTTGAACCAAATGTAGTTAAGTGAGAAAACATTATCCCTACCCATTAAAGAGGAACCTGAGAATTACAGAATTTAGGGAATTTTCCTTAGATTATAACTGAGGAAAAAAAGGTACATACCAGTTTTAAATCTGTGCTCTCACTTAGCAGGTTTATGTCATAACTATATCCCAAATCATTCCCAGCAGGTCTTATCATAACTGGGAGAAGATTTACTAGTGTTGAATTTTCTGGATGAACTGTTTATGGTATTAAGACAATAGAAAGCCTTTCCCAATTTTTATTTTGTATATCCTCTCATAAATTCCTCAGTTTAAAAAATATTTGTTCTAACAATTCCTATAAAACTAGAAGTGTTAGCCCCATGTCCACATAAAGAAAAGCAAACAGAACTTGCCTGTTGACCAACAACCACTTTCTATAAGGAAAGATAAATAATGTTTAGAGACAGGGAAGGCATCTACCACCTCACAGCCTTATTCAGACCAAAAGTCCTCTTTAAAGCATGATTTATAAAATAAGAGCTTTGCAAGCACTTGCAGATCAATACTGTAAAAAAATTATCAACATTCTTCAAATAAGAGAAAAAAGATAAGGAGATAAGTGTAACTCCCCACATTTAACTTAATGTAGGGAAATGCTCGTTTCAAGTAATAGGTATGGTCTATTCTTTTTAAAAAAAAAATACATTTTATTGATTTTTTTACAGAGAGGAAGGGAGAGGGATAGAGAGTCAGAAACATCGATGAGAGAGAATCATCAATCAGCTGCCTCCTACACACCCCCTACTGGGGATGTGCCCGCAACCAAGGTACATGCCCTTGACCAGAATCGAACCTGGGATGCTTCGGTCCGCAGGCAGACGCTCTATCCACCGAGCCAAACCAGTCAGGGCTGGTCTATTCTTTTTAAAATATATTTTTATTGATTTCAGAGAGGAAGGGAAAGGGAGAGATAGAAACATCAATGATGAGAGAGAATCATTGATCAGCTGCCTCCTGCATGCCCCCAACTGGGGATTGAGGCTGCAACCTGGGCATGGGCCCTAACCAAGAATCGAACTGTAACCTCCTGGTTTATAGGTCGAGGCTCAACCACTGAGCCATGCTGGCCGGAATGTACGGTCTATTCTTTTCTTTTTGGTATGGTCTATTCTTTAAAAGGGGGCTGGGGAACATCCGGCCAGGCCATGTAAGGCCCTCGAAATCATTTGGTCTGGTCCTGCCACTGAATTAGGGGTGAGTTAATTAAATGTTTGATCAAATAAAGCAGGCTAATTTAATTTGTAAGTTGATAATTTTGTGTGGCCCTCAAATCTATATATAAAAGCCTAAGCAACCGGCTAACCGCCTGGAAGCAATAACGTGCACTGACCACCAGGAGGCAGACGCTCAACACAGGAGTGGAAACCACAGGCATGGAAACATGGAACAGACTGATGAATCTCAGAGGGAAGGGAGAAGGGTGGGAGGAGATTAACCAAAGATCTTATATGCATACTAGAGGCCCGGTGCACGAATCCCTTGGCCTAGCCTGTGTCCTCTCCCAATCCGGGACCCCTTGGGATGTCAGAGAGCCGGTATCAGTCCAATCCCCACAGGCCAGGCCAAGGGCCTCTAGTGATGTTATGAATATCATTTAATTTGTTATCTATACTAATAAAATGGTAATATGCTAATTAGGGCAGACATCTTCTGGATGACCTTCCAGATGTCCTTCTGGACAAAGCCGCGCAGCTGCGAGGGCCGAGGCACAGCTGCGAAGGGCCCAGGCTCAGGCCGGCAGTGGCAGAAGTAATGGGGGCAGTGCCTTCCCCTGATCCTCCAGGTCACCTCCCGCAGAGGGAGGCCAGACTGCGGCTTAGGCCAGGGGCCGAGGCAGAGGTGGTTAGGGGCAATCAGGCCGGCAGGGAAGCAAGTTAGGGTTGATCAGGCCATCAGAGGGGCAAGGTAGGGGCGATCAGGCAGGCAGGCAGAGGGGTTAGGGACAATCAGGCAGGCAGGCAGGCGAGCGGTTAGGAGCCAGCGGTCCCAGATTAGAGAGGGTGCAGGCCAGGCTGAGGGAGCCTCTAGTTGATAATAATCTGATTTAAGTTTCTCATGTAACAGTATGCTGACTGGGCTAGAGATAACCATATCACTGAGATAACTAACTCTGTTAAGTTAGCTGTTTCAGAATCATTTTTTAGATTCATTCTTAAAATGTTTTGTGAGATGTCCTCATCATTGCTGTTATTATCACTGTTCATTATGATAAAAAATAAAGCACAGAACTGGAAATTAGATCTAAAAAAGCCTGCATAAAATTACTGGAGAAAGTAATTAAAATAAAATTTGGCAACAACAAAAATAACTCAGAAAAAAGATGCTATATACACTAGAGCAAGAAGCTGACAGATAAAGCATTAGCACATGGAAGATAATTACCTATAATAGTCTCCACATATTCAGAGTTATCATTGACATTGAAGAGGTCACCTGCTCCAAGTGCATAATTCAGAGACTCCTCAAAAGCCCCCAGGTGATAAAATACTTTAGATGCCACTAAGGCTGCAAACTGCCGACTCCGGAAACCTTCATCTTCATACAAAACTTCTCTGAAAGAACAGGAAGTATAGGTTTAGTTCAAACTCTGGTTTTCCTTAAAAATCCCAAATCTAAATATTCAAAACACAATTTAGTAGCAGCAAATTTCTAAATGAATATAAACCACAAGATCCACATCTATAGATACGTTAAGTTGTTCTACTTTATTTCAATTTATAGAAATAAACTTCTTACATTTTGTCTACAGACTCAGAAATTTCTGCCCAGAAGTCATTGACAACTGCATTCAATTTGTGTAGTGCAAATTCCTGTAGAAGATAAAACCAAAATTCAATTTTGAGACAGACTCAATATTACACTTCCTTAAAAACGTTTCCAACAAATCGATGGCCAAACTGTCATATTTACTAAAACTTTTATTAATCTATGACAAATATAAAAACTTACCAACATATTTTCTCTTCAATTTATACATTTCCTTTGTCTTCAATCATCAAACATCAGACTACCATATAATGTCATTCCTTAATATAATGAATATTTCTTCTTCTTTGAATATACAAGGTTGACGTGAGTTGCTAGTTTGAATATATGTAAATGAATTCAGGTGTCTAGAGCCACTTGAATTATATTCCAAATTTTTGTCAAATGGAAATTTAAAATATGGGACACAGAAGAAACAAATTTTTACGTGTTGTTGATAAACTGAGGAGTGTGGATTTATGTTGTGGGGGGTGCTCAGTTTCCATACTGAGGTTTATTTGCCTTAGTTTTGTTAAACTCTAGGGAAAACCAACTGCTGTTCTCAAAGCACTGTCCTCTAGGGCTAGATTTCAAATGACTGGGTATAGGCTGGGCAGAATGGCTATTTTATTTTATTTTTTTAATTTAATATATATTTTCTAAATTTAATATTTTATTGTTGAAAGTATTACATATGTCTCCTTTTCCCCCCATTGACCTCTCCCAGGCTGCCCCCGGCCCTCAAGAATGTCTATTTTAAATGATGGAAGATGTACAGACACCACTAAATTTAGAGAGCTTCACCATATTTGTACTAAGCCAAATAAATTTTCCTTCAACTCATACCTTAAGCTGCGGTTCTTCTTCATCCAGAAGAGAAATAATTCCAGCTATAAGACAAAAGATATATCCTGATTATGAAATATATGATAAGAGAGAAACTAACTTAGTAAAAAATATGATCGTTAGAAAAAAAGTATTTTTTGAAGGGTGACTTCAATAGAGGAATTATTATTTTTCTTTAAAACTATAAAGGTTTATATTTCAAAGTTTAAGAATTAACTGTTATCAAACTCTCATAACACGACATATATCACATTGTTTGCCTAATTCAGTGGTTTTCAAAGTATGATCCCTGGACCAATACCATTAGCATTACTTGGGAGTTGGTTAAAAATGCAAATTTTTGGCCCTATCCCACATCTACTGAATCAGAAATTGTGGGGATGGGGTCCAACAATGGGGCCACAAGCCCTCCTAGTGATACTGATGCTTGCTATAGTTTGAAAATGAATGACCTAATTTACTGAGCAAAAAGGGAAACTTTCCCATATTCTATCCTATATAATAAAACCCTAATATGCAAGCAAATCGGCCAAACAGTGGACAGACTAGACTGTTCACTTGATGCACACTGACCACCAGGGGGAGCACCGCTCAGCCAGAAGCTGGGCTCATGGCTGGCGAGTGCAGCGGAGGTGGTGGGAGCCTCTCCAGCTTCTGCAGCAGCGCTAATGACCCCTCCGAGGGGTCCTGGACTATGAGAGAGTGCAGGCCAGGCTGAGGGCCCCCCTCAAGTGCACGAATGCCGTGCACTGAGCCTCTAGTAATATTAGAATATTAGTCACAAAATACACCAACAGTTAGTTATATATAAAAGAAGGGACTATATAGTCATCAACTCACCAGTGTAGAATACTTTTTTAAGTATGAGATTTTTTTATTTTAATTATTTCAAGATGCCTATATAAAGGCTTCACCTTTGTATCACAAGTAACCTAGATTTTGCTAAATGATGAGCAATCTTACTTATTCTGACTTTACCCAAGCACAATGTTACCCATATGACCTTGAGGTGCTAGCACTAACACTGGAGAGTAAAGAAAGCAACTGCCCTCTCCAAAAAAAATGTGCCTTCAAATACAGTCATATGTGAAAGGGAATATTAGAATAAAGTAAAAGGAAACCAAACTGTCTCTCAGATACCATGTAGATCTAAAAATCATTCTGGAATGTTGAGTTGAAATTGTGATTTGATTAAAAACCATCAAGGTAACATTACTTGGGAACTATAACCATTTCTAACTGATAAGCGTAGGTTTGCTAAATAGCTTCAGCAGTCTTTAGAGAGCCTTACAGAAAAGGATACAAAATTTAGCAAACAAAACTATGCCATGGTGCCAGCTAGGGCATACTATTACATATTCTAAAAGTATGAAAGCAGATAAAAAGAACTTCTAGGTTGGTATGACAAGTCCAGAACAGAAACTGAACTGACGGCATTGAAAGAAGACAGGTCAAAGAATGAAATCAGTGTGTCAGTGTCTGTGTGTGGGGCGGGGAGAGGGTGGGGGGGTTGTTCCAAATCCATGATATGGAATAGCTGATAAACAAGAATTCTTTAAATGTAGAGCGGATCATCAAAATACTAAAAAGGCTACCCCATTCCTATCATCAATCAATAGTGTGTTTGAATTGCTTTTACCAAAAGAGGAGACAGATTTTCCTATACTCTGCTGATTGATTTCACTTCTGATTAAGTTGTTACACAGTTGTCCTGGCTTAGAAATAAAACCATTGTCTGCAGAACACACCTAAATCAAATACTCTACACTCCACACATGAATATTTTCCATCTTAAAAACAAAACAGCACTCTCCTCTAGCGGGGGAGAGGAAGCAGGGGATGGGAAAGATTAAGGATGTTAAAAATCTCATAACAGGAAATAGCTTAAAAGTTGAAAATCGGTGGGAGAACCAAGATGGCGGCATAGGTTAACGCCGGAGATTGCTGCCTTGAACAACCAAATCAAAACACACCTAAAAGACGGAACGGACATCATCCAGAACCACAGGAAGGCTGGCTGAGTGGAAATTCTACAACTAGGAGGAAAGAGAATATCATACCCAGACTCAGAGGAGGCGCAGTGCTGGAGTGAAATACTCAGGTGCGGAGTGCGCACGGAGCGGGCTGGCGGCAGAGGGCGCGGTTGGTGCTTTCAATCGGGAGGGAGTCTCAGATTCTGAGCTCCAGATCTGGGCGAGTCTCTGGGGACCGAGACTCAAACGGGAGAAACGGGACTGTCTGGCTTCGGTCGGAACTCGAAGGCAGCTTTCTCTCCGAGGTTTGCAGCGGTTGCTGGGACTCTGTGGGGCAGAGCCCCTAGGGACGGAACTGAGAGCCGTCATAACTGCTCTCTCTGGCCCACCCTGTTGATCCCGAACCTAAGCGACCCACCCGCCCTGCCCAAGCCCTGCGCAGAGCCATTTGCCAGATAGCCTCAGGCAAAGGCTAGATTAGCACCTCCCTAGAGGACAGAAGGTTTCCCACTGCAGACACAGCTGATTCTCACAGCCAGCTGGCCTAGAGGTCAAATCCCCCTAGTATTAACTACAACAATCAAGGCTTAACTACAACAAGACTGCGCACAAAGACCACTAGGGGGTGCACCAAGAAAACATAAAAAATGCGGAGACAAAGAAACAGGACAAAACTTTCAATGGAGGATATTCAGTTCAGAACCACACTTTTAAGGTCTCTCAAGAACTGTCTAGAAGCCGCTGATAAACTTAATGAGATCCTCAACAAATCTAATGAGACCCTCGATGTTATGATAAAGAACCAACTAGAAATTAAACATACACGGACTGAAATAATGAATATTATACAGACTCCCAACAGCAGACCACAGGACCGCAAGAATCAAGGCAAAGATTTGAAATGCGAAGAAGCTAAAAACACCCAACTGGAAAAGCAAAATGAAAAAAGAATCCGAAAATACGAAGATAGTGTAAGGAGCCTCTGGGACAGCTTCAAGCGTACCAACATCAGAATTATAGGGGTGCCAGAAGATGAGAGAGAGCAAGATATTGAAAACCTATTTGAAGAAATAATGACAGAAAACTTCCCCTACCTGGTGAAAGAAATAGACTTACAAGTCCAGGAAGCACGGAGAACCCCAAACAAAAGGAATCCAAAGAGGACCACACCAAGACACATCATAATTAAAATGCCAAGAGCAAAACACAAAGAGAGACTCTTAAGAGCAGCAAGAGAAAGAAAGTCAGTTACCTACAAGGGAATACCCATACGACTGTCAGCTGATTTCTCAACAGAAACTTTGCAGGCCAGAAGGGAGTGGCAAGAAATATTCAAAGTGATGAATACCAAGAACCTACAACCAAGATTACTTTATCCAGCAAAGCTATCATTCAGAACTGAAGGTCAGATAAAGAGCTTCACAGATAAGGAAAAGCTAAAGGAGTTCATCACCACCAGACCAGGATTATATGAAATGCTGAAAGGTATCCTTTAAGAAGAGGAAGAAGAAGAAAAAGGTAAAGATACAAATTATGAAGAACAAACATGCATCTATCAACAAGTGAATCTAAGAATCAAGTGAATAAATAATCTGGTGATCATAATAGAATCAGGGACATAGAAAGGGAATGGACTGACTATTCTTGGGGGGGGAAAGGGGTGTGGGAGATGCGGGAAGAGACTGGACAAAAATCGTGCACCTATCGATGAGGACAGTGGGTGGGGAGTGAGGGCGGATGGTGGGGTGGGAACTGGGAGGAGGGGAGTTATGGGGGGAAAAAAGAGGAACAAATGTAATAATCTGAACAATAAAGATTTAATTAAGAAAAAAACCATAAATAAATAAATAAATAAATAAATAAATAAATAAAAAATAAAATAAAATAAAAAGTTGAAAATCATTGCCTCTAGGGATGAGAAAGGGGGAAGAGGAGTGGGAGACTTGTTTTAAAACATTTTAGCAAAGTTTTCTTTTATGTGCCTATGTTGTTAAAAATCACAACCCCAAACACCACTCAATCTCACATCTCCCTCCAGCAAACACCTATCTCTACCTCTCCACTCCCTTTCTTTGTCAAGTCTCCTGAAAAACTTAGCATATATGTTGACCTCTTATTCACTACTGTGTTCTCAGTGCCTAGTGGATAAATGAATGAATGAAGTGACTAATCCACACCAGAGCTGGTATGGTACCTGGGACAGATCCTAAGCCAATGTGAGCCAACCGATGGGAAATAGGGTGACAAAAGGTTTGGAGCAGAAGCTGATATGTAACCCAGTATACGTAACAAGTGATAGTAACAAATAAACCCTATAGTATCGTCAGTCTCAGGGTAGAACCTAAAAATCATTACTCCTGCCACACCTGATAGGTTTAAATTATCTGTAGTATATTCCCACCAATGCTCTCTGTCTCTACTTCAAACACTCTAGAGCAGGGGTGGGCAACCTCTGGCACGTGTGCCAAACATGGCACACTAGTAACTTTTGCTGGCATGCGAAACCCTCTCTTATAATCTTCCATTTACAATTTTTTCTTAATATCGACTTCTTTATTTCTCAGATAAATTCAGTGTAGGTGCATCTTAGATAAATAAATAATTTTACATAATAAGTTATCTTAAAGACCACAGACATGGATTGATGAAAGAGGGGAAGAGCAATTTCTTTTTTTTTTTTTTTAATATATTTTATTGATTTTTTACAGAGAGGAAGGGAGAGGGATAGAGAGTTAGAAACATCGATGAGAGAGACATCGATCAGCTGCCTCCTGCACACTCCCTACTGGGGATGTGCCCGGAACCAAGGTACATGCCCTTGACCAGAATCGAACCTGGGACGCTTCAGTCCGCAGGCCGACGCTCTACCCACTGAGCCAAACCGGTTAGGACGGAAGAGCAATTTCTATGCCTCTGCCTTAACTCTCCCTGCCTTCCTAGATCCGACCAGTGTTTTGGTTTCATCCACATACGCTTGTGAATCTTTGTTCTCAGTGATGAACTTTGTCAAGTCTTGTAATAGGAGTAGCCTGACGGATGAAAGTAGTAGCTCGTGCATATCTCTGAAGGTCTCGAAATATAAACCTGATGTAAAATCTCTGTCATCAGTGATGCAGCAGCAAAAGTCCCACTGATAATATCAAACGGAGTCATAAAGTTTTCTGTCAGACTATCAGTGTACATGTATACATTAAAAAATAAATGTATTTTTCATCATCATATACTGTGTTTTTGTCGCTCGAATGAATTTTATTATTTCTTCAAGGTTCTTCACATATGTACACCTTAAGAGATATCAAGTAGGCGTAACATGTTCTCAAAATATTAGGGTTGGCACGCAGAAGAATTTTGAGTCAGAGATTTTGCTGGTTTTGGCACACACTCACAAAAAGGTTGCCCACCCCTGCTCTAGGGGTTGATTTATTCATTCTGGGCATACTTTTGAACTTCAGCCAACTGCTAGGCAACGTTAGTTTCCCGCCCAAAATCCTACCAGAAAGAAAGACAGTAATCAGACAAGTAAACAAAGTAATTACAGGACTGTGATGAAGGGAGGGGACCGAAAGGGGGAGAAAGGCAGCATGTTTTAATAAAATGAGAAGGAAAGCCCTAACCGGTTTGGCTCAGTGGACCGAGCGTCAGCCTGCGGACTCAAGGATCCCAGGTTCGATTCCGGTCAAGGGCATGTACCTTGGTTGCGGGCACATCCCCAGTGGGAGGTGTGCAGGAGGCAGCTGATCGATGTTTCTCTTACTGATGTTTCTAACTCTCTATCCCTCTCCCTTCCTCTCTGTAAAAAAAAATCAATAAAATATATATAAAAAAAGCTTATTGATCTGACTTCCCTTTAAAAAAAAAATAAAATGAGCAGGAAAGACTAACATTTGAGCTGAGACTAAAGACTGAGAAGCTAAGGAGAAGTTGAGGAACAGGAGTGTAGAAAGAAGGAACAGAATGTGCAGGGACCCTGCAGTAGGAGAGAAACTGACATATTCCAGGCCCAGAGGGAATGCCTGTATGATTAAGGTGTAGGGAGTGAGGAAGAGAGTAGGACAAAACAAGGCAGAAGCCCTGGCCGGTTTGGCCCGGGGGATAGAGCGTCAGCCTGCAGACCGAAGGGTCCCGGGACATGTACCTTGGTTTCAGGATCCTCCCCGGTCCAGACCCTGCCTCCCTGTGCAGGAGGCAACCAATCCATGTGTCTCTCTTGCATCGATGTTTCTCTGTCTTTCCCTCTCTCTTCCACTCTCTAACAATCCATGGAAAAATATCCGTGGGTGAGGATTAAAAAAATAATTTTTTTAAATAAATAAATAAATAATACAATCTATTTTAAAAACCAAGGCAGAAATCGTCATGAGGTCTTTGGTTAAGAGCCCGGACTTTAAACACAATGGAAAGCACTGGAGGATTTAAAGCAAAGTAATGACATTATGTGCTTAAAGTTTTAAAAAGAAGACTCTGACCACTACAAGAATGGGCTGTATGGAAGTAATGGTGGGAAAACAAGAGGCTTCAGGCTGCTGCGGGAACCCAGGCCAGGGATGAGCCAAGGCCTGGGCTAAGAGGTGGCAGCGGGTGGATCTGAGATAGAACGAGGCCTTCATCTGCAGGGGGCAAGATACCCGGTGCGTATTTTACCCGTAGACAGCTCTGACTGGTAGAGCTCTCCCTTTTACTGAGCTAAAATTCACCTCCCAGGCACCTGTATCTCTGGGAGACGAATGTTTCACTGCCAGTGCAGGTGACAGCTCTTCCAAGCTTTGAAAATGACCTAGATCGCCCAGCATCTCCGCCAATTTCTTAAGCAATGCTCACAAGAAGATGGTTTGGAGCTCCATCCAAGTACAAGTTACTGTCTTCTGGCCACCAGTTGTTTACAACGAAATATTTTGTGGGACAAGCGTGGAGGAAAACAGGATGAGAAAAGGGTAGGCAGGCCAAAAGAAAGAAAGAAAGAAAGAAAAGCACCAAGGCTGTGGAAAGAAAGAAAGAGAGAAAGAAAGAAAGAAAGAAAAGCACCAAGGCTGTGGACAGCGCTAACTGAAGCAATCCGCCGAGAGGGCGTTGAAGGCGCCCCTAGATCGCGACTTCCATAGCGTATCCCGTCTCTAGCGTCATTACAAGAATCTACGGGTACGATGGTCAGGTGAGCGGACGACACCTGCTCTGCACGCCCAGTTCTTTCTGCAATGCAGAGTATTTACTGAGCATTTAGCCTCAAAAACCCACAACTTGCTTCTCAGCATAACGCTGCTCCCCCCAGCACAGGAGTTCTCTGGGTGCTTTCGCCGAACACCTCGCGGTAGGCCCAGACCGACCCGCCTCGAATCCAGCTCCAGGTTCCACTCTAAGGAGCACCGGGCTGAGCCAGGGCCAGGGGAGACTGCTTCGCCGTCCGGGCGCACCGGGGGTCGTCCCTCCCAACCACCTGCGAGTAAGGACTTAGGATCGACGGCCCCACGTGGTCCATTTCGGGAGGATTCGAACTAAGGAAAACTCCTCGGGACCCGAGAAGGACCCAGGGGGCACCTCGGGTCCGGGCACGGGGGTGTGGCGGGAGGGATGCCGAGGCGGGCGACCTGGTGCGATTCCCCCGAGCCCGGCGGGGTCCCAGGGCAGAGAGGCCCGGACAGACTGCCAGTCCCCGGCCCGGGACTGGGCCTTGGGCAGCAAGCGGCCGCACAGGCCGGCGCTCCGCCGGGAGGTGCCCAGTCACCGGCCCTGACTCAGCTAAAAGCCGGCATGGCGGCTCCTTCCTTTCGGCGCCCGCTGCGGTCGCACTCACCGGCTGAGGTGATCATGGCTGCGCCCTGCACTCGCCTGTCCGTTCACTCGCAGTCCGGGTTCCGCAGTGTATCTGTCAACTCAGGACCCGCAGGCTCCGCGGCGCCTCCTCACTGCCCCGGTGCGCTGCTCAGTCAGTCGCCAGCTCGGGCCGCCGGCTCACTTCTCGCTCAGGACCCCGCCCGCCCATGGACTGTCCACCGTCCCGCCTGCCGCCCCGGCACAAGTTCTCCCCCGGCCTACGCCTTCCGCGCCACTACCGCCGCCCCGACCGGCCCTAAAGGATGCACAGAGAGCTCCATTGTTTTCTCTAGCCCTTTTCGAGGTCAGAGCTCTCACAGGGTGGGGGACAGTTGTCGGCACCTGGGATCAGGCTTCACAATGGCCACACCTAGAAAGAGGCCCCTCTACCGTCACCCGCCAATGCTGAGAAAGGACTTTGAGGGGAAGTGCCAGCGGTGCGTGCTGCAGCGCCACCTGCTGCGTGGGGGCCTCACTGCAGCGCCCCCCCTGCCAAGCCTTTGGAGGCTAAGGATGTGGCAAAGACCGTTTTCTTTAAAAAGTGATCAACAAAAAAAGTTTAAAAAGCAGAACCCGTCTTCAAAAGGAATCCTCACAGAAATACTTCATTATAAAGAATCCATTACTTTATTAAAACGTTGAACAATGGACCTTTTTATTTACGTTTGAAATAGTTAATACTGTACATTTACATGTTTGAAAAATCGTAAGTATAAAAAAATATACTGTGAAAGTGTTCCAAAAGCTAGGGGTGGGGGAGAGTCTTCCATTTTTGTTTTCTATCTGCCTGGTTCCTCTTCCCCCCGCCCCCCCCCCCCATAGCAATGGGTTCTTGATTTTTAATATATCTTTAGAAGTTGAAAATGGCAGTTGTGATTGCCACGTGCAGTCTTATATCAGCTTCTATAGCCATCTTACCTCTATAGCACTAAAGAAAGCATTGACAAGTACTAGTGACAGGTGATGGCATTTTAAAATCACTAGCCTTGCATTTAATTGGACAATAATCACTAACGCTTAGTTCGCAAAACACCATGACCTAGTGGCACAAGTCAATGTTTTGTGGTTGATAACACATTTGAGTGTATGTGTGGATTTTTAAAAAATGAGTATTCTTAAGCTATGGTTGTTAAAGTGTCTCAAATGTAATTATTGAACACTTTTGAAGAGCTCCCTTTAAACAGATTGAATGTTCGGGGGTATCATTTTATGGAGGCACTTTGGACAGTCCCTCCCATAGACACTCATGTTCCCCAAACTCCTAGAGAAATCGCAAACAAAAGGTAACAGGTAATGGAAATGAATGAAGCAGGAGCAGAGCAAGAAAATGCTAGCTCAGCAGGATGGTGGAGTGCCACTGACAGTAGGGAGGCAGTAGGGGGCGTGGTGACGGCGAGTGCGTGCCCATGTGGAGAGCAGTGACTGCTCAGCTCCTGCAGCGCTGCTGTGCAAAAACGCAGGGCTGTTGCTGGAACAGCTTATGATTCTTCCAAGAAAAGCCAAAAATCGGAATTTCATGTGAAATCTTCTGAATTTGCAATGTTGGCAACTTGGACAAAATGGCTGAAGGTGACCAAAAGGTACAAACTTCCAGTGACAAGTCCTGGAGATGTACAGCCTGGTGACTACAGTCAACAACACTGTATTGTATATTTGAAAATTGCTACGAGAGTAAAGCTTAAAAGTTCTGATCACAATAAAAAAAAATTGTAACCCTATGCAGTGATGGATGTCAACTAAACTTATTGTAGTAACCATTTTTCAAAATATACATATACCAGATCATTGTATGGTATGCCCCAAACTAACACAATGTTTTCCTAGCTGGCGCGGCTCAGTGGTTGAGCGTCCTCAACCTATGAACCGGGAGGTCACGGTTCAATTCCCGGTTGCACATGCGGGGGTTGCAGGCTCGATCCCCAGCAGGGGGCATGAGGGAGGCAGCAGACCAGTGATTCGCTCTCATTGATGTTTCTATCTCTCTCTTCCTCTCTGAAATCAATAACAAAATATTTTTAAAATCATAGCACGATGTTTTATGCCAATTAGACTCAATTAAAAGAAATGTTCGCGCCCTGACCAGTTTGGCTCAGTGGATAGAGTGTCGGCCTGCGGACTGAAGGATCCCGGGTTTGATTCCAGTCAAGGGCATGTACCTTGGTTGCGGGCATATGCCTGGTGGGGGGTGTGCAGGAGGCAGCTGATTGATGTTTCTCTCTCATCGAAGTTTCTGGCTCTCTATCCCTCTCCCTTCCTCTCTGTAAAAAATCAATAAAATATATTAAAAAAAAAAAAAGAAATGTTGGTAACTAATTCAAAACGTTTTAAAGTGGAGAGGTGGCCACTTTGCCACCCTTGCTCTTCAAAGAGAAGACATTTTCTATGGGAGGACAATCATGTCTCTGGCGTGGATGCTGTGCTTGTAATCACCGCAACCTCATTGAGCCCCATGAGGCCCCTCTCTTCTTGGGGATGCTGCTCTCCACCTAGATGGCGGCCCCGTATCTGTGCCTTCTCCTATTCTGCACTATTTAATCAGAGCAATCTTCCCCAAACTCAACTCTAACCACTGCCGCTGCTACTTGCAACCCTCAGCTCCATCTTGGGCTCTCGTCTTAATGCTTCATTCTTCTGTGTTTTTGTCCACAGCCGTCTTCTCACTCCCGGTTCTCCCTGTGGGAGAGCGATGTTTTTATTGCTAAGGACCAGACAGTGACTCCTAAAATGTACTCCTGCAGCCTTGCCCTCTCTCCAGAGCACTAGACTCACATACCTACCAGACATCTCTGCTTGATGCTCCTTAACCTCAGAGCTGCACACTTGTCCATGCCTCCAGCCCATCCGCCATGCCTCCTGCCTGGATCTCAGTGTGGGGAAGGGTATCCCTCAGCTACGGAAGCAGGACCCTGAGGGGCACCTTCATCTGGTCTGCACCAGACCTGGTCTCCTCAATCTCTCAGACCATCCCCGTTTCTACATCGCCCCATTACTCACTGGTGGCCTCCCCTCTTCTTTCCCAGTTGCGACAGCTTCCAGCAGCCTTGACTTCCGGCCTCCTGTCTCACAATTCTCCAGTCCGCTCTCACAGCCAGCCGAAAGCACTGCCCGAAACCAGGAAGGCAAGGAGTCTCCCCTCCGAGCTCCTCCAGGGCTTCCACCCAACCCTGCTTACCTTCCACCTTCATGGCCCAGCTGTCTGCCCTGGCTGCCATGCTGCATCCACCAGAACTATTGTGACTCCCAGAGGGGCCATGAGGCTATGTATCTTGTCTCTGACCTTGGTACCTGCTCTTCCTTCTGTCTTCAAGGCTCCCCCCGCCCCACCTCTGTCTAATATGATTTGTCTTGGGTCTCAAACAGCACCTCCTCCGGGAAGCCTTCCTTGACTACTCCACTACGTGTCCCCTTACAGCAGCGGTTCTCAACCTGTGGGTCGCGACCCTATGGGGGTCGAACGACCCTTTCACAGGGGTCGCCTAAGACCATCGGAAAACATACAATTACATATTGTTTTTGTGATTGATCACTATGCTTTATGTTCAATTTGTAACAATGAAAATACATCCTGCATATCAGATATTTACATTACGATTCATAACAGCAGCAAAATTACAGTTATGAAGTAGCAACGAAAATAATTTTATGGATGGGGGTCACCACAACATGAGGAACTGCATTAAAGGGTCGCGGCATTAGGAAGGTTGAGAACCACAGCTTTTACCCCACGACAGCTGTAGTCATGTCTCTTGGTCTATGTTCCAACTGAACAAGGAAGTACTCAAGGGCTCAGTGTCAGTCAGTTATTGACACAAGGCTAGAATTCAGACCTATGTCTTGGGAACCCCTGCCCTCTCCCAGACAAGCTCTATTTATTTTCAGCGAAGACTTGGGACTTGGTAAAACCACAGAGAGAGTTCTTACCAGGGGCTCTGTGTGTAAACAACTCCTCCCTCAGTGTCAGGAGCGCCACACAACGTCTCAGAGCCCCGACGAGGGCAGCCGCGGGCTCACACAGGCAGGGGCTGGGGCCGCTGCAAGGGCGAAGGGAGGGAACCGCGTTCTTTGCCCTGGGCCCACCTCCACCGGGATTTCAGTTCCGAGCTTTGCAGAGCACCTCCGGGACCCCGTTGCGGCGCCCTCTCGTGGCCACAGTGCTCCGCAGAAGGCGAGGAATTCGGGAAGGGGCGTGCGCCTTGCGAGCACCAACCCCTACCCCCAAACCCCTAGCCTCCTGGCATTTAAATCCTGGGTCATCGGAGGCCTCCGCCCAACTGTCAAGATCAGGCTTGATTGCTTTCTGAGCTACAGTGCGACGAGGTGGAAAGAGCCGGCGTGGGAGCCAGGAGACCCTGCTCCGCCACGTAGCGCTGGTGGTGGCCCTGTGGTCACCAGAGCCTTGCTATGGGGGGGGGGGGGGGGGGAGCAGGGGGGGGCAGGTCCGCCTTCCTGGCAAGGCTGCTCTGAGGGGAAGGGCTCTCTTCAGGGTCTGGCATAGAACAGCGCAGATCTTACGTCACCGGGACGGGCCAGGCTGGTGCTTGAAGCTTTTATTCATATGGACATCTGGGGCTAAATAAAATATATTATTAAAATTAATTTCACCTGTTTAACTTGGTTTTTCCAATGTGGCTACTAGAAAATGGAAAGCTACATGTGTGCCTGGCGTTAGATTCCTCTTGGGCAGGGCCAGTCTAGCTTCGCCCGAGGTCTTGTTCCTTCCGACCGCCCACTCAGGCCCAGGCCTTTGGCCGGCTCCGCCGTCTCGCCTGCTTTGGTTCTGGCACATGTTCAGACCAGACCAGGTGTGGAGGCTGAAAGTGAAACCCGCTCCTGTGGGGGAGCAAGGGGCTGGGAGTGGCTGTCCCGGCAGGCAGCCAGGACTTCCGGAGCCGGCCATACACCTGGGGTGTAGGTGGTCAGGGTAAGAACACTAGTAGTTTGGGGTTGGGGCAATGATCCGAGGCAACACCCCACTCTGAGAAGACCCTGGTCATCTGGGAGGGAGAGAAGAAAGTCAGGGTGACAAGAAAGGACCAAACTTCTACAACCAGGACTCACAATGAGGGTCCTGGTTCTGTCTGGGGTAAGAGGGGTTTGTTTAGACCACAGGTTGGGGGGCGCAGCCCTTGGACCCTTTGCAGGTTTGCCTTGGTTTTGGCTGGGCAACCTAGGAATTCCTCTTGTGTGGTTAATCTTGGGGACAAATACTTTGAGAAGAGAGAAACTGACACAAATGTTTAAGGGGCTCTCTGAGACTCAGTTAAGGCCATTTTATCGGGTGAAACATGTGCGTGTGCACACGCACACATATACTCCCTGCTAACTACCAAGCTAAATACTATCTTTTTAACAAATCTCTTTTTAAGTACTTTCCAACCCCAGCCAGAAAAGTTGCAGAGATGTCCCTCGGGGCAGGACTGGCGGACTTTCAGGCTAAACTACTTCAGAGCTTCCCACCATTTGCCCAAGGGCTCCTGGAAGGAGCACCTCAAGACAGAAAGGGGAGGACCCACTGTGTTTTATTAGACAGCAGTGAGGCGCTGTTTGGCTTTATTAGGTCTAAGGAATCGATTCAAGTCAGAAGCAGTACAGCTGCCATGTTAGAAAGATTAGTACCAAGAGCCCAGACAGAGGCCCCTCGTCAACGGCTCCCGGCACCACTAACCTAATCCGGGGCCTCCACTCTCAGACAGGCCCACCCCAGCTTTCAGGCCTCGGAATAGTCGGAATAGTCGCCGGGGAGGAGGCCCAACACCAAGGTCCCTCCCAGCACCGAACTCTTCTGTCTGCTGGAAAAGACAAAAGGACGGTGCTTCTCTGAGCCGCCTGCCACGGAGCCAGGAGGGGCCTGGGAGGATGTCAGTCCGGTCTTTATCAGCCGGGAGGCAGAACACAACCTCAGTCAAGAAAGACCCTCTCTCTTCACATATTCACAGGAAATACTGAAAGTGATGAAAAAATGTGCACATCACCCTTTATAGCAGAGGCTGGCAAACTCAAATGCCCACCAGGACCAGCCCCAGGCGGGGGCCTATATCAGGGAAGTGCAGCAGAGGGGAGGGTGGGAGGGTGAGAAAGGGCTCAAGTGTGTGTGTGTGGAATCACAGCAAAATGAAGACGAAGACGGCACACCCCTCCCCCCTCCCCGAAAACAAGCTTTTTATGTGCAATCTCCCGTTTCAAATATTGGCAACAAACTCCTGAGTTTTGAAGTACAGCAGAGGCTTCTGCCTTTCGACTTCTGCCTTAGACAATTTTCTACCTTAAGAGAAGCTCCCTCCCCCCACCAAATAATAAAATTCTAACCAAATCATTACAAAGAAATTAACGGATAAATAGAAAAATAGAGCAGCTTCAACAATACCAGTCCCCATATTTTCAAACATCAACAGCAATTCATTGAGTTCACTCTTGGGCAGAAGGCAGTCAGTTGGGTCCTTCTATTGGAGAGATACTTTTGCATAATTAAAGTGACACATGCTGCCAAACCGCCCCAAATAAGCTGTCATCCTACCTGCCCTCACACCCATAGGCTCCCTGTTGTAGGAAAGAAACGGAGGTGCAGAGCAGCGAGGGTCCTCTTTAACATCACAGAGCCCCCAGCCACAGGTTTGCCACTCCACATTTTGGCACTTTCACAGTTATTTTGGCAGAAATAACTCAAGGAAGTTATGCAGCACCTGCCAGAACGCTGGGCAAATAGTAGGCACAATTGCATGTGTGCTGAGTAAGTCACGCATGAATGAATGAATTTAACTACTTCCCTTAGATAGTACTTCCTACCAGGGAAAAGCAGGAGCTGTCCTGGCCATTCCAAAGACTGGATTTCTCCTGGCGGGCAAGGAAGACAAGGGAGGTAATGCAGAGTTCCTTCTCTGAGTGAACAGATGGTCTTCCTGGCTTTTAAGGGAACATCATTGGCCCTGTCTGACTCATAACCAGAGAAAAAAGGATTCCAGCACTCGGCACCTCTGGGCTGGGTCGGCTTTGACCTTGGGTTAGGACCTGAGATTGAGAGCAAGTCCTATGCCCTTGCATTAATCCATAACCCAACTTTCCATCTGTTTGGTGCCCTATTCTCAAAAGAACTTGGCACAGAAAGTCAATGGCAACATGAGGAAGAGAGAGGGCTCTTTCTTCGCATGGCTGTGCAAGGCTATTTCTGTCCTGGGCCAGCAGCACACTGAGCATCTTGCTCTGGCCCCCAGGCCCCCAGGGGGCAGTGCAGTCTTTATTCTGGCTTGTTCAGGAGCTGAGGTCCCAGGAACCCCAACCCTCTCTGCTCTGGGGGACTCTTCCTAGAATTTGACAAGGGGAAGAGATTGACTCATCCAATTTCTCAAAGGTGCCCCGATTGGCATTTTGAGCGGAACAATTCTGTTTTTGGAGCTTGCCCTACACAATGCGAGATGCCCACTAAATGCCAGGGGCGCCCCACAGTCAGAGTGAAGCCTCGCAACACACACACACACACACTTCCAGTGCTGCTTGCAGGTGGGTAGCCTGGCCCCTGGTTGAGTGACAGGTCTAAGATCTCCCCTCTCCCTGTTTGATAACTCCTGGTCCAGAGTTCTTTCCAGCTGCATGTGAAGTGATGGATGCTCACGCACACGACCACGGGAGGCCACAGCACCACAGAGCCACAAAGCAAGCCGCCTTCTGTCTCAATGGCACAGAGAAACCAAGGCGAGGGAGAAAAAACCACCTCACGGTGACCAGAGAGACCAAATGGAGGCCGGGGAGGGACCAAGTTCCCAGAGGACACATTTTCCTAGGTCGGGCTTAGCTGAGTAAGTCCCGCTGCCTTGCTGGTATCTGTCAGTGTGGCAGTTCCCTGGAAGGTGGGGCTTCATAGAGACTGCACTCCCCAGGTCATCAGTGAGGAGCTGCAGCAGCCCAGGGGTCCAGACTTCATCTGGAGTCTCCAGCGGGCTCAGCGGGAGTGTGGGCAGCTCCATCACAGGCTCCCGACCCCTTTCCAGGATCCTCACAGTCTCCGTTGGGAAGTATGACTGTCAGCGCCAGCTCCTCCTCAGGTTCCCGGAAGTTACCTGAAACACAAGAAAGGGAATCACCCAATCAGAAGGTAGAGTCTATGAGCGAGTAAGCTAGGAACCAAAGGAAGGAAATTGGCCCCAGTGACTATCTACTCAAAAACACACAACAGAATACATATCAAAAACCTTAAAAATGTACATACCCTTTGACCCAGCAATTCCACTTCTAGGATTTTATCCTAAGGAGATAATTAGGAATAATTAGTGGAAATGCTGCAGTGATCTTGCTACCAGACTAGGGATGAAACAACAGGAGGATGGTCCCTCAGAGAGAAGGAAAGAACCTTGATGGCGTCACTGGGCCCCTGAACCAACCGGCCCTGACGCTGAATCTACCTAGACATTCTTTGGGTGAGCTCATGAATGCCCTTGCTGCTTGTGCTAGTTTGAGTCAGTTTCTTTATCTGTAACTGAAATCAGTTACATCCTAACTGATTTGAAGTCCAACAAAGGGATTGAATGAATTAACTGGCTCACCCATATAATGGGAAATCTGAATATCAAGATCTGTGGATTGTTTCAGTGTTAACATCCCAAAATGATGATGGAGAGGTCGAAGTTACCATTTTTTGCAATTAGATTTTTTAAATACCTGATGCAGATTTTGTATATGATATAGAAGCAAATTTCTTAACATTTAAATAGTACAGGGAGATATAGACAGATGGATGGACAGAACGGGCCTACTCCAAATAGGAACTTGTATTTACCTTTGAGTGATGGGATTAAGTGGATGGTTTATAAATATTTGTGTTCCTTCTTTTGTACCTGTTGGTTGAGCTTTCAGTTAGGCAGAATTCTCAGGTGGCCTCCAAGATTCCCGCCCTTTGGTGAACTCATCCTGCATAATCCCCTCCCTTGAGTGTGGGGGTGACCTGTGACTATGCCTGGATGGTTACTCCCTTGTTTGGGCACCTTATATGACAAAGGTGATGGAGAGTCACTCCTGTGATTATGTTACATTGTAGGAGCCTGAGGAGTCCCCGCCGACTGCAGGAGCACCTGCCTGTGAGAGGAGGGAACTCTCAGAGCTGACAGTCAGCAAGAAGGCGGGGCCCTCAGTCCTAAGGAGGCAAACAAATGAATTCTGCCAACAATCAGATGAAATTGAAGGAGGACCCGGGCCCCTTCAAGGAATGAGCTGGCCCATGTTGAGGCAGCTGTGGGAGCCCCTGAATGGAGGCCCCACGAAGCTGTGCCCTGACTCCTGACCCTCGGAAAGTGTAAGGGGATAAATGGGTGTTGTTTTAAGCAGCTAAATCTGTGGTAATTTGTTACTAGGCAATAGAAGACTGATAATGATGTTTTTTTTAAAAGAGACACAATAGAAGTTCATTTTAAAGCACTACTCACTTTTTCTATAACAAAGCTATACTATTCAGTGCACTCTGGAGTTGGGATCATGTACATTCAGCTGGTTACAACCTGCTTCCCTGAGCACAGTCAGGCGCCCCACAACGATGTTTTGGTCAATGAGGTTATAATGGAGCCGAAAAACTCCGATTGGTCCAAAGCACAGGAGCAACAGGCTACCCCTAGCACGTAGCGGGATATACCCTCCAGGTTTGTAAGTGCCCTCTATGACATCTGCACAGCGACAAACTCGCCTAGGATGCGTTTCTCCGATCTCGTATCCTCGTAGTTAAGCAGTAGACAACTTGTCAGTCCTCTCTGGGTCACAGCAAACTTAGCCTATGGAGTACCTCTGTGGATCTCACTATCTTTCCCTTTCCCTTCTTCCCTCGTCTCCCCTTCGCAGCCTGATGATTCTACCCCAGAAATGGCTCTGGGCTGGTGAGCTCCTTCCTCTCCAATCCAACACTGCCCCCCTTGGGCCAGGCCCCTCATCGCCCCTCCTGGGACTATGCAGTCCCCTCCTAGCTGGGTCTGCCTCTGGTGGCTCCCTGGCCCCCCAGTCCAGTCACCTCTATAAACACAGCCCTAGTCTCCACGCCCTTGCTCAGAAATCGCTATGTCTCAACTCTCTGCTTCAGCCTCGCTCTCAGCAGTCTCCTGCACCGCACCCCTGGCACTCTGAACAGGGGTCCCTTTTCTGAGCATGACATTGTGCTGTCAAGCCTTTGTTCACGATGCTCCCTCTTCAAATCTTCCCATTTCTGACTAAGACAATCCCCTGACCCCCCCTCACTTGCTCTGTGAGGCCATGGGTCTGACTCCATGTGCCTTGCCATGTCAATGGCCTATCCCAGTGGTCAGCAAACCATGGCTCGTGAGCCACATACGGCTCTTTGGCCCCTTGGGTGTGGCTCTTCCACAAAATACCACGTGCGGGCGCGCACGTACAGTGCGATTGAAACTGTGGCCCATGCGCAGAAGTCAGTTTTTGGCCTGGGCGAGTCTATTTTGAAGAAGTGGCTAGAAAAAGTGGGGGGAGAGGGGGCGACAGGAGACGCAGCGCGGGGGAGGCGCACGCGATTAATGCAGATTAATGCACGGGTTGAGTGAGCCAGTCAGTCAGCAGTCTCATTGTGCTGTGGTTAGTGCTAGTTGTGTCCGCAAATCGTGCGAGGGTGACAAAAGTACCTACTCGAAGCATACAGTTACCTGTATTTTTCCAACCAGCTGCAAATCCTACAGGTATTTTTGTCATCAATTTAAGAATTGTAATTATTTTGTGTTGGTGGCTTTATTATTATAAAATGAAACTTTTTTTAGGTGCCTATTTGAGATGGCTACAAAGAAGAAGCAAAGAAATCGGAAGATGAAAACCGTGAATTTAAAGTTGAATTTAAAGTTGAATGTACCTACCATATTAAAAAATATGGCTCTCAAAAGAAATTTCAATCGTTAAATGTTGATATTTGGCTCTGTTGACTAATGATTTGCCGACCACTGGCCTATACCGCCTTCACTAGGCAGACTCCTGGGCCTAGACCCCTGTTGACCAAGCCCGTGTGCTGGCTCCTGGTGGCCGGGGCACCTCACTCTGCTCACTCCCACCCTGAACACATGGCCAGTGCTCCATGGATGTCAGTCCTCTCTCTCCCTAAGGTTCCTGTGCACGTGACCACTCTCTTAATCCCAAGCACCTGGCCCTCAGAGTCCAGGAGCAGGAAGCGACTCACTCACCCTGAGCTGGACCACTGGGGGAGGTGGTGGCAAACGGGTTCTTCCCCCGGCTCCAGGGACCCCAGGAGAAGCAGGCCAACAGCGCCGGGAGGCCGGGTCTCTCCCAGGCTCCTTCTGCTAAAAGGAACACAAAGTCCCAGAGGCAGCAGGTCACATGGTGCTTGACACAACTGAGAGATTTTCAGTTAAGCAAACCAAGAACTTCAACTATTAACTGCCCTAGTTTCAACTGTCTGATTAAAAACAAAGATTCTGATTTGCAAAAGGGGGTGGAGTTTTTATACTTAAAACAAACAAACAAAAACACAAACAGCCCTGGCCATACGGCTCAGTTGGCTGGAGCGACGTCCTGTACACCAACAAGTTGTGGGTTCGATTCCAGTCAGGGCACAAACCTAGGTTTCAGATTTAATCTCTGGTGAGGGTGCTTTATATAAGGATTGCTTTATACATATTATATCATTTCTTCCTCACAAAGACTCTATGACGTAAGTACCATGTTGGGGAAACTACCTTGATAAGAATGACATGATATGAATTACAATTATATAGCACCAAATAAAATACTCAAGGAGCAGTAATTTCCCCACTTTTTAGTTCAAACTATTTCTTAATACGAAAAGGCTTAATCTTTTTAAATAATCACATACAAAACACTTACATGTTGATTCTAGTTTCCTTATTATAGCCTCATCTAAGTGATGTAGGGAATCACTTAAGGGCCCCAACCATGTGGAATAAGGTAACTGCAATGGAGTTACACACACACACACACACACACACACACACACTCCAGGAAGCCAAAACAAAATCGGTGTTCGTTTTCCTTTACATGGGGCTTATTTACTCTTAATTCGCACCCAGTTCTAAAAAGACTGGATTCCTAGTTTTTCAACCCATTGGCAGCTGGGTTAGGCATAAGCTGGGTAAGAGGGCATGTCAAGAGGCAGGCAATCAAAAGTATAAGAATAACCAGGAGGTAGTGAGGAAGAGGATTGGGAGACTTTAAAAAGCCACACGCAATTGCTAGGTAAACCTTAGCATCATGAATGTGTGAGTGATGCTGCCCACTGCAAAAGCCCAGACAAAATCAGTGGACAAATAAATTAGTGGACAATAATCACGCTCATGACCTGTAGTCACTAGTAAAAGGTTTCATATTGTTTAGTGTGTTTTTATAAAAGTAGAAATGAGTTTAATGCAGTAGAGATCAATTCAGTGTTTAAGAAGAGGTAAGGATTCTGCATGCCAGGCAGGTCATGGGAAATGGGAATATAGTGGTGATTAAACTCATAAGGAAAAGTGACAAAACCATTGGTAAGAAACTAGAGAGTGGAGGTAGGTTTGAGGATTTCATTTTTGAACCTGTAAAGGAGTAAGGGAGGTCAGGGAAGACTTCTTGGAGGAGGAAGCCCAGTTCTGAATGATGAAATGGGGTTGGTCAGCTGAGGAGGTGAAATGAAAGAAAAGGCCTTGAAAGAAAGAGAGAGAGGGAGAGGGAGGGAGGGAGGGAGGGAAGGAGGGAAGAAGGAAGGAAGGAAGGAAGGAAGGAAGGAAGGAAGGAAGGAAGGAAGGAAGAAAGAAAGAAAGGAAGGAAAAAAGAAAGGCAGGCCTTTAAGGCTTTCATTCCAGGCAACTGCAATGTGTATACAAAAGCTTAGCAGGCCAGAGCAAGCTTGGCTTTGGGGGATTAAAAGCTATTTCCTGGGGAATGGGAGAAACTAAGGGTTCAGAATTTTCTAGGCACCAGCTCACTGGGGGTGGGGGAAGGTAGAAAATGTCCTCCCATGGGGCCAGGCCAACCATCAGAATGACAGTCCACCTCAGGACATTCCCTGTCTTTCTGGATGCAGGTTGTGGAGTTTAGAATTTAGCCAGCTTCCTCACAGGTGCAGCAGAAAGGGCTGTGGGCATGGGGGGTGGGGGGTGGGGGGATGGTTAGGGCAGGTTCTACAGGTGAGATGGATGGCCTCCACCTAGGCAGGCCAGGCTGGCAGGTAGGTCTGTGACATTTGTGACTTCAGAGGTACAGTTCTCCTTGCTGGAACCGCACCCCCCCCTCCCAAGTCTGGCACCTCCTGGTTGCTGATTAACACAGCAGTGTCCAGGGAGGCAGAGCACAGCAGCCTCTGTCTTCACAAAAAAGTTTGGCAGATAATGGAGGGAAGGCCAGAGGGCTTGGAGAAGAGCAGCTGCTGGAGGTGGGGGAAGCAGAGAGTGCAAAGAATGCTCCGGTATCTCCCAGCTGTGCCAGGGCCAGCTATACTTAATGTCTGTATTTTAATCCGAGGACGCTGGAAACTCCTGGAAAACCTTGTGTACCAGGAGGGAGGAGATTCTGACTCTTCTGTGGATGGCAGCAGAAGAAGACCCTCACTCTGCTCTTCAAACTTCAGGAGAATGTGAAGGGAAGGGAGGTGGCACTGCAGTGGCTGCACAACCAGGGCGGGTAGCCAAGAGGGACTCAAAAATTCTGTGTCCTCAGTCAGTCCCTCACACCCTTTCCCCACACCTCCAAGTCCCAGCACCTATTCCTTGCCTTCCTCCTATGACCCGCGGCGCTTACGCACTGAGCCTCCTCCACCTTCGCATCCTTAGCTGCGCAGCGTCCATGGAGCTCCAGGCACCACCAATCCCCTCCCTCCAGTCCTAATTCGGTCCTAATCCCCCCTTGAAATGTGTGCACCCCAAGGTTTTCCCATCTCCTCCCACTCCTCTCTCCCCGCAGCTCCCAGATCTTTGACCAGCTCAGTACAATCCTCTTGCTCCATCAACTTCCCCCGCCTTCTGTGCGTTCCCTCGGCTTTCCCAAGCCACTGTCCCCCATGCTTTCAGGATCCTCCCGGGACAAACTCGACCCGTGGCCCAGGGCCTGCTCCGCGCTAGCTGGGAGGACCAATGCTAGGCACCTCCCCGCTCGGGGCCTCAGTTTACCTCGGTGCACCAGGGGGCTGGCCTAAAGAGTTCCAACTTCGGGGCCTTCCCCCAGCCACCGCCCGCCTGCGCCCACGGGGCCTTGCGCCCCCTCACCTGGTCGCGCGGGCGCGGCTGCTTGCAGGGCCCGGCTAGCGGCGGTCTGGACGGCCAGGCTGGAGGCGGGGTGGCCGGGGCAGTAGGCGGCCGCCTGCACCGGGCCTCCCGCCTGGCGGCCGAACACGGTGCGCAGCAGCGCCTCCAGGAGCCGCAACATCGGCGCCACCGCGTCCTCGGGCCCCGCCTCGGCCACCAGCACCCCGACCAGCGCCGCGCCGGCCACCCGCCGGTCGCGCACATCGCGCAGCATCTCCCGCAGGCGGCGCCGCGGCTCCCTGGCGGCCAGCGACGACGCGCGGCACAGCACGAAGACGAGCGGCGAGTGGATGGCGCGCGCCCTGGCCGTCCCGGGCACCCACCGCGCCCCCGGCGTCCCGGGCGCGGCGCCCTCGGCCACCGCTTCGCCCGGCTTGCGGGCGCCCGGCTCCGGCGGGAACACCGCCCGGGCGAAGTCCCGCAGCAGCGCGCGGCTCTGCTCGCGCTCCCACAGCTCGCCCACCAGCAGCACCTGCCCGCGCCCGCCCGCCGCCTCCACCAGCGCTTGGAAGGGAGGCTCCGCCGGGAGCGCGGGCCGGGCTGCGAGCGCCTCCAGCTCGCGCTCCATGCTCGCCGCCGCTAGCCCTCGGCGACCGCCGCAGCTCTGCCGCCGCTGCCGGCCTCTCCGGGCGGTGGCGCCCGACCCCGGGAGGACACGCCCCCGAGGGCTGCCCGGCCCGACCCCCCAGCCCGCGGGCCGGGCTCTGAGCGCTCCAGCCCGCAGCTGGGCGGGCGGCAGGAGCTTTGTCCCCCAGCCGCTAAGGATGGCGCCTCCCCAGGGCTGTTGGAGAAGGGGGCACTCTGAGCCGTGCGTTCGCTCATCCAGCCACCCAACACATGTTTATTAAGCACCTACTAGGTTCAGGATAGCAAAAGGGGGGGGATGATCGTGTGAACAAATATACCCTCCCATGTTAGAGACCTGGAGCAGACGCGTCTGAGGAATCTATGTGGTGTTGGGATGGGACTTTTAGTCAGGGCCTGCCCCTAACAGTGCTGCTTTGGAGTGTGGGTGGTGGTGGTGGGCACCAGAGAAGGGGGCAAGGAAGTGAGAAAAGCGAGGAAGCAGGGGTTTCTTCTATTACCTCTGTCATTTAAACCCCCCACCCCCCGCCCTTTGGGCCTTCAGCATGTACCAAAAAATGAATTGAGGGCTCATTATTTCAACATTACTTATTACTGGCAGGAATACATTTCCTTTAAGGGTCTAGGTCAGCTTTGTGCAACAGAACATTCTGTGATGTGCTTCATACTATCTGTACTGTCCAATGCAGTGGTCACTGGCCACACGTGGCTGTTATTGAGCGCTTGAAATCTGGCCAGTGAATCTGAGGAACTGAGTTTTACATGTTATTTCATTTAAATTAAATAGCTGCATGTGGTTAGTGGCTGTGTTATTGCAGTGATGGTCAAGGCTCTTTACTTCCCATCTATTACACCAAAGGCCCTTTAGGTCAGAACCTATTAATACTCAGCTCTCACCTTTACCATAAAACCCTCAATCTGCTGGTCTAGTTACCCTCTGTCCTGCCTCCTATAGTTATGCTGAATCATCTCTTGGAGAATTTGTATGTCCATTCAATAAAACAAACCTTTGTTGAGCACCTTTTTAAAAATATATTGTTTTATTGATTTCAGAGAGGAAGGGAGATAGAAACATCATTGATGAGAATCACTGATCAGCTGCCTCCTGCACGCCCCTTACCTGGGAACCCGGACATGTGCCCTTGACCTGAATCGAACCTGGGACCTTCAGTCTGCAGGCCGATGCTCTATCCACTGAGCCAAACCGGCTAGGGCAGGCACCTTTTGTGTGTAAGCGGTGGGGATTCAAAGATACCCAAGTAGTCTTGCCCTAAGTCTGATCATCCAGGAGTCGTTTTAGCCAATGTTTGGGGGAAGGGCCCTATATTTTTGTTAACATGACCTCATGCCTCTGTGTACCGACTTTGCCCAGGGTGGAGCTCCAGAAGCTTGGGTGGGAAAAGCCCAAGAGTTGAAGCAAGAAGCCCTGGACTGGACTCAGGGATGGCTTGCAGCACCTGCTTGGTGATTCAGTCGCTCAACTTATATTTACTGAGGATCACATCTGTATTCTAGGCAGCTGGATGGCAGAGGACCAAGGAAGGAACAAAAATCAGATTGACTTGAGATTTCTTTCTTTTTTTTTTTTTAATATATTTTATTGGGTTTTTTTTACAGAGGAAGGGAGAGGGATAGAGAGTTAGAAACATCAATGAGAGAGACACATCGATCGGCTGCCTCCTGCACACCTCCTACTGGGATGTGCCCGCAGCCAAGGTACATGCCCTTGACCAGAGTCGAACCTGGGACCCTTCAGTCCGCAGGCCGACGCTCTATCCACTGAGCCAAACCGGTTAGGGCTGACTTAGATTTCTTAACTGCAACACTGGACTTAAGATTGTTGAATAGTATTTAAAACTGAGTTTTGATTTCTAGTTACATTGTCAGGTATTCAAAGGATGAGAAGGTTTATCACATAGAGTCCCTCTTTGAAAACACTGTTAGAGAATGCACTCCGACATGAAGAGAAATCAGTACTATACCAGCAGGTGTGCTCAACAATAGTGAGTAGAACCATTAAATCACTTTTTGTTTTTGTTTTTTAAAATATACTTTTATTGATTTCAGAGAGTAAGGGAGAGGAAGAGAAAGACACATCAATGGTGAGAGAGAATCATTGATGGGCTGCTTCCTGCTCGCCCCCTACTGGGGATTGAGCCCACAACCCGTGCATGTGCCCTGCCGGGAATCAAATCATGTTTCGTACGCCCACGCTAAACCACTGAGCCATGCCGGCTGGGCAAACCACTTGTAAATGATGCTTGCCTAAGGAAATGGTGCAGGGCAGTGCCAGCAAAGTACAGCCTGACTGGGCATAAGTGGAGAGGGTGGCAGAGCCATGGGAGTCTCCCCAAGCGAAAGGAAAGGGAATTGACCCTGTAGATGTCACCTCTTTGAGGAAGAGAAGACAGCAGCTAACTGGGGAAGAACTTTCAGAGGTGCTGTTATTTTTGTACTTTCTTGCAAGGCTTGTCTAAAACCCACATGCTCTGTCTCTCTTCTCTGGCCCTAAATTTCCAGGTTAACAATTCCAACTTTTCCAGTGATGGGATAGAGGATGGATCAGAGAGGGGGTGGGTGTTAAACAAAGGTCAGAGTCCAGGGCCAGTGAAGTTTATATTTACCCTCATTATTTACATGGTGATGGTTCAGGTATTAATTAACAGGAAACTACAAAGACCTTAAAAAAAAAAAAGGCTGTATGCCAAGAATATTTTTTCCTCCTCTCTGTCCATGACCTAGAAAATATCATAATACAAATAGGCCTTTCTGATTTCTCTGGTTTTCAACAGAGATATAAAGTGAAACTAGGACTTTTGAAACAATTTGCTTCTTTATGTTCACTTAAGCAGAACTTGGTAGGAAAAGTACTGATTTGGAAAACAAGGAATAACCTTCATCTAGTGCAGTGGTTCTCAACCTTCTGGCCCTTTAAATACAGTTCCTCAGGTTGTGACCCAACCATAAAATTATTTTCGTTGCTACTTCATAACTGTAATGTTGCTACTGTTATGAATCATAATGTAAATATCTGATATGCAGGGTGGTCTTAGGCTTCCTTCGCCGTCCCCATCTCTTCCCTTACCTCCTCCCTCTCTCCTCCCCCTTCTTTCCCTTCTCTTCCTTCCCTGTCCCTACCTTTGACCTTTTCTTTTTTCATCACTCTTTCTTTTCTTCTTTCCTAACTTTCTTTTCTCCCTCCACACTCCCTCTTCTCCCCTAAGATAATTGTTCTGGGAGCTACAAAAAATGTGGGATTTGGGGAGATTTTATGGGCTCTCTTAAATGCAAGGGAGACTCTGCAGGGGAAGGAAATTGAGGGAGCCCCCAGGGAGCACCCCAGCCACCCTCTGTGCTTATGCCCACCCAGGCTGTACTTTGCTGGCACTCCACAGAGGAATGAGGCTGGGCTGGGGTGAAGTATGGCAAGAAGTTTGGGACTGGCTCTGACAAGGGGCCATGACCTGGCTGCTGGATGACCAAACAGGGCCCCACTGTGCTATGAGTTCAGTTCCTCGCGATGGAGGCAGAAAAATTTCCCCTTCTTCCTTTCTAGGTTCTTTGGCTGTTCTAATAATAAAAAGGATGTAAGATAAATTAACAGGAGAAAAACTAATTTAATTGTATATATACAGGAGCCCCACAAAGAGGTGAGACTCAAAGGCAATTGAGGCATGTAAGCCATCCTCAGCTGAGGAAAGGGGGAGGGGCCTGGGCTTCACAGGAGGATTAGTGGAATGGATGTTTGGCAATCAGCTATTTTCCCTGCTAAGCAGATTTTTTTTCAGATACAAAATATGTTATCTCTGATAATAGCTCTCTTACTGGTACAGGCCCACTGTCTACATTCTTTCAGGCAGTTAGGGGGAAGTAAAAAGGTTTTCTTGAGTCTGCTGGGTCTTGATGGCTTTGGGCTGAAAATCATCCACATGCCAAAGAGACCAATTTTGGGGTGGGACAGTCTGCTCCCCTTCCCTGTCTCCCGGCAGCTTCCCTTCAGGACACTGGGACTGCAGATCCCCATGACAGCTGGTGCTCAAGAGGGGGTCAAGCATCTCAATTTTACCTGAACTTTAAGGGTTTAATGATGGTTTGTTATGAAGGGTGGGAGAGCCCAGCCAGTGTGGCTCAGTGGTTGAGCGTTGACTGATGAACCAGGAGGTCACAGTGGATTCCTGGTTAGGGCACATGGCTGGGTTGCAGGCTCAATCCCCAGCAGGGAGCATGCAGAAGGCAGCCAATCAATGATTCTCTCCCTTTGATGTTCTATCTCTCCCTCTTCCTTCCTCTCTGAAATCAACAAAAATATATTTTTTAAAAAAGAAGAAGAAGAAGAAGGGTGGGAGGAAACGCTGGAAACCGTAGGCCCTGGCTTAAGCCCTACTGTATCCTTGCCCAGCGCAGGATGTGCCAGTGGTATTAGGAGGAGAGGTGGGCAGCCCCCGAGGGCATACCTGTACTGGCTGAGGGAGCTGGGGGCAGGGGGCAGTCCTCCATCAGCAGACATCTATATTCAGATCGTGCTTGAGACATGCTACCCCATCCCACCCCCACCCATGCACCGAAGGGCATGTGGCAGAGGACCGGGAGGAACAAATGCAAGAACCTCTGTGCAAAGTGGGGGACCAGCCAGTTCTGCTTGGCATCCAGGAGCAGGTGACAAGCTCTCCAGAGCAGGAACGGCACTTCTGCATCTTCAGCCCAGGACAGCGTTGGCAAAATGCAGCCTCAGCATGCAAACTTGGAAAGGGGTCTGCACCTGCCACCCTGCTCATGGCCTCAAGGTGACTTCATGGGGACCTGGCAGCATCTGAGTCTCTGCAGAGCAGGGAGGGGAACGGGAGCATATGGTGGTGACCTCGTAGCCACTCAACTTGGTCCTCCTTTAACATCGGTTTGGTCGGATCAAGTTAGAGCCTCTGCAGAGAATGGCCAGGAAGTGGCCATGGTCTCTAAGAGCTGAGTGGGGGCTCCACCTTCCCCAGGACATGAATGTACCAATCTCACTCAGCCAGGCACACTTCCTGTAAGAATGGATCAAAGGGTGGTTATCACGGGATAAGGCTCAGAAGGAACACCCCTTTATAGAATATCAAATACAATGTCAGCTGTGTCCAGGATGTGGACCTGGGGGTCCCCACTCACCATGGCTCCATGCC
The DNA here is from genome assembly GCF_014108235.1 of Myotis myotis. Classification (NCBI taxonomy): domain Eukaryota; kingdom Metazoa; phylum Chordata; class Mammalia; order Chiroptera; family Vespertilionidae; genus Myotis; species Myotis myotis. The sequence goes on along the minus strand of NW_023416390.1, from coordinate 30,844,444 downwards.
CCTGTACCTACATGTCTCATTCTTGCCCATTCTTCAGGCCCTACGTCCCTAGGTAATGAGATATAGGAAGTATGCATAGTTGGGGGATATGGGCAGTGGGTGACTTCAAGATCACTGTTCACAAGGTGCCTGAGATATTCAATATTAATCTTCTGATAACACTACCTGCTCAGGCCAGCTCCCCACCAGTGCCTCGCCTGCTGAGAAAGACCAATCAAGGATTCAGTCAGAATGGGTTCAGCAAATGCCTGCTTTCTGACACCTTCATATAATCTTCCTTATGCTCCCTCCTCAATTCCAAATGCATAAAGAAGCTGCAAACTATCATTCTAACGAAGCATTTTTTTTTAGTCTGTTAAGATCTTGCTTCCAAGTGAATTCTTTGTTTGGCTCAAGTAAAATCTTACAAAATGTCTTTATAAAGAATTATGACACAAACTAGACACAGTCTCTTCTCTATGCTCACAGGCCATAACACAGTACATAGTGTCCTGACACCTGCTCTACTCCCTGGACCATATACTCTGGATATCCTTTGATGTCAACATCAATGGTCTGACATTGTCGTTTCAAAAAACCAAGTAGTTCTTTGTATATGATTAACCATACTTTATGTTAACCAGTGCCCTAATGTTGTGAACTTTCATGCAATTATAAAAAGCACTCTTGTGCACCACCTTACACATCCAGAGCATGCACTGGTCTTATGACTTCAAGATGCTCCTCCATCGTCCTCAGATGCACCAATGTAGGAAAATGGCCCCAAGTCACTCATAATCTTTCTGCTAGTTTAATGACTTCAGCTGTTCTTGGGTAATCTTTTTGTGTTTTAATTGTTTTTAGATCAAAATAATCCTTATGCCAAAGTGGCTGATTTTGGAGTGGCATTTTCTCTTACAATCACAAGGAGAGTCAGTCTCAGTCTGACACTGACTTTATGGAAGGCAGAGTGGGGAGAAAGAAAGAAATGAGATCTTTGGAGTAAGCCCACCCTAAAGCCTATTCTAGCTGTAGACTTCACAGGCCACGGGCCATTGTTTCCCATATTGTCCAAGCCATATGGAGCTCTTCCCTGGAAATGAGTCTGCCTAATATCACAGCCGATATTCATAATACAATGAGTCAGCCCTATGGTGAGCCCCACTGTCTCTTTGATTGTGAAACAGATGATGGGGCATCATGCAGCTATTAAAAATGAGATATTGCATGGAAAGATTTCATTGAGAAGTGAAAAGAGCAAGTATCAATTATATGTTATGAAACCCTATGTAATCAAGGGAGGGAAAATGTCCATTTTAACCAAGTAATCTTGGGGGTGTAAAAGGTAGTGAGAGGAGAGAAGGAATCCTGTCATTTTCAGTGATCTCAGCTTGAATCTTATCTGGTGCCTGAGGGAGGAGGGAGGAGAGGGTACCCCTCCTCCAGGGAGGGCCTCTGGGGAAGGAGGGGCACTCCAGGAAACCTGGCTAGAAGTGGAGCCAGAAGCAAGGCAGAAGGGACCTACTCTTTGAAACGCCAAGTTGGGGCTAGGGGAAGAGTGGGAAGGGGTGTGTGTGAGCATAGACAGAAATACAAGGCTTAAAATGCCCAATGCTTATGGACACAAGTCATCCTGATGGGAGTCTGTTTTTCTGGAGAGGGACTGAGACTAGAATCTCCTGGTCCTGTCGGGTGAAGGGCACAGGCAGACCCAGGGCCTCCAGGAGGGGAGAGTTGGCTCATGTAGAGACTTGCGCAGGTCACTGGATTGAGTGTCTGATGGGTAACCGCCCTGTCTTATTGAGTGCCCAGTCGTCCAGGACTGATGTAAGCACCAGCGCAGGGCAGCACTGAAGAAGACTGAAGGAAGCGAGGCCGAGGTGGGGGTGGGGCACAGGCAGCAAAATGGGGGTTTCACACAGGCACACTCCCAATGGCTTGACGCCCTAGAAACTGTTCCCACCTTGAAGTCATCAAGCCTGACTTCACAGCCTGAAGACATGCTTTCTGGCCAGTTCAGTTTCTCCTTTAAATGTAAATATTATCTTTAAGGAGCCTCTAGCCAGGGAAGTCTTGATCTGCTTAACTGCTTTCAGTGGGAATACGGAAGTTGAAAGCGTTTGAAAAGAATCCAGTCTGAGGAATTTGCATTTTCAGAAAGCTTTCAGTAGAGGGCGAAGCGATGGAGCCTGTGAATGAAGTCTTTCTGTGTTCCCTGCTCCATGTGAACAGTACAGGAGAAGTAAGAGAAAGGAGGCACATTGCATTCCCCGGCAGCTGCGGGCAGGGTGGTGGGGGAAGGCCCGTTTGCCAAGAGCCAGGGAGGATTCTGGGATGTGTGTGTGGAGTCTCCCCTGCAGGTTTCCTGGGAGCTGGTTAGCATGAGATAAACATGCGTCCTGATTCCCAATACCAAGGGCCACTGTTCCGTGCTCTGCAGCCTTCTCTTGCCCCAAGGAGTGGTCTTGTGGGAAGGGGCAGGGCAGCTATGGGAGAGGAAGAAATTTCTCTCTACTCTTCCAGGTTCTTCTGGCTCGTCTAATAATCAAATAGACGTGAAACAGATTAACAAGAGACAATGACTGCATTTCATTACATATGTACAGATGGAAACCCCACATACATGAGAATCACAGACATGGGAGGTTCAGAGACAGAAAGGGAAAATGGAGTAGATATGTCATTCTGAGTTAGGGGTGAGGTAAGACACCTGGGGCTTCAGAGGGGAGGGAGGTCATTCAAAGGACAATAAGAGGAGCAGATGTTCAGTAATTAGAAGTTTGCCTTGTCTTATGAGAAAGGTTATAGAAAGTTATCTCTGGTAATAAATGTTACTATGGACAAGGCCCCACATTTAAATTCTTGAAGGGAAAGGGAAATGTTTCTCCTGAGCCTGCAGGGTCTCAGTTGCCTTCAGCTCAAAAGAATTCACATACCAATGTGACACATCTTGGGGAGCATGTTCTGAATCCCTTTGTAGCCCAGGGGGCAGTGTTGGGGGGTGGGGGGAGGGCAGGTGGAGTCTGGCTGTTTGGTGTTTGTATGGGATTTAGTCCCACACGTAGATGGGCTTCCTTTTCCATATCTTCATACTTGAGTGAGGACCTGTGGTGGCTACAGCACAATTTTTGCTGCAGGTTCTGTGTGTGCACCTGAGTCCAAAGAGCTGAGGGTGCTTCGTGAGGTGATTTAATCCCCGCCAGCACTGAGGCCCACTTGGAGCCTAAATTCATGGTTTGAAAAGTGATTCTGGTGTCATATGTGGCTGTGCTTCCCCAAGTTCAGCTGTCGAGACAGAACACTGGATCTAACCAGGGTGTGGTTTTGCTAAATAAGATGCAGGGAGATGGACAAGAAAGTTGAAATTTCTTACGCCAAATCAATTCCTAATCCCATCAGAACCAAATGATTTTCCTTTTGCTGTCCCTATAGGCAAAGCAATGCTCCCAGAGATGTATGAAATATTAATCACCAAAGGTGCAAAGTGGACCCCCAAATGATCCTCCCTCCCCTTCTCCTCAGTTCTGTCCAGCTCCAGGGGTTCACCCGGGGGCCTCCTGGGAGCCTAGGGCTCTTTGAGCAATTATAGCCTCGGGAATCTGGCATGCACACCACCTCCTTGAAGATGCCTTATCACTGCATTGAAGGCACCTTCTACCACACCCACAGAATAGAGCACCATAAGATAAAACTAAACTAAACCCCAGTGCCATTATCCAGTCCAGATACCAATGCTGAGGGTATAAACAGAACATGGTGCAAGTAGTTTGCTCTTGAGCACTGGAGCTGGGCAGGCAAAAAGCACTGGGACAGAAAAAGTGGAGGGGTGAAGAGAAAGGTATAAAAGAGACTACAATATAGAGATTCAGCTTCTTTGTGGAGACAGTCAACTGATCAACCCAGACCCTTCACCCTAGTGCAGTGGAAGTGGGCTTTCCCACTCACCTATTGTATGCACTCCTTAACTGGGATCAATCACCCAGACCCTAACCAAGCTCTTTAGCTTTCAACCTCCTGGAGGAGTTGAGACTCCCTTCCCTCAGCCCTGTAGCTGGGGCCAATTGGCTCTCTTCCTTGGATACGTTTCTTCTTGGCAGCTTTGGGGCTACACTCCTAGCTAGGAGGTGCCTCAAGGCTTCGCAGTCCCAATCTTTTTGCCAGTTTAGGGCTTGATTCATCCTGGTTTTGGCTAAGAATGCATCTTGGGATGCTGACAAGGGTACATTGCCAGTTGAAATTCTTGCTCCAAGTCTTCGTGACTGGCTGTGTGAGGTGTCACAATATCTATTATTATCTACATATTATTAATGTATATGCTGTCCCTGCATATACAGAGGAGGAGTTGCCTGGGAACAGAGGGTCCTATTGAGTCTCCTGGTGAAGCCCAAACTTACAGTAGCAGCATGAAGAGCCGTTCTAACTCCTATGGTTACCAGTGACTAGAGGCCTGAGTTACTGCTCTGTCCAACATGGCACTGTGCCTGGGACCCAGGTAGGAGGCGGAAGAGGCTGCATTTGGTGTATCACCTGAGCTTATGGTTGGATTTATTAGTTCAGTTTCCTGGATCCTGGTTACTGTAGCCCATCAGGCCCCATGGCCAGTGGGAGGGTGGCTGTCCTCTGGAGGTGGGTGTGGAAAGAATGGAGACCACAGAGTATCGGAAAAGCTCTGAGGAATTCAACCACTAGGAGTCCATGGCTCCAGGCTACTGTGAATCCTTGGCTTGGTTACTCAGGCATTCACTCTGGTGAGGTGGGGGAGTGGCGGGGGGGGGGGGGGGGTGAAGGAGAGTGGGGAGAGGTGGAGGATAGCATCAGGGCCCTGGTCACAGGCCCAAACCCATCTGGAGTAGATGTCTGCTGTTTATAGCTGCCTAGCATCCATTCCCATTTCTTTTGGTAACAGGTTATCAAAAAATTACTGTGTTTGTCTTTGCCCTACTCTTAGCTCTCATACCTTCAATGGGCTGGACCTTCAAGTCCAAAGCTGATCAGAGCACTGCATTCCCCTGAGCAGATCATGGGTTCCAGGAGGGAAGGGCCCGATGGTAGGCCCTTTACTGCTGGGAGACAAGCTGCCTTCCCTGCCAGACTTGACCTTCAGAGTGTGGGACTATTGCTGCTGCAGCCATCTGGCCTCCTGGAGAAGGAGCCTGCCTGAGCATGGAACTGATGAGTCTGCAAAAGCAGAGAGAGGCATGGTTCTGGGCCATGGCCTGAGCCCCTGGGACAAGCCACAACTGCACCAGAATTCTTTCTTGACCTTTATAGGAGGCAGTATGTTCTCTTTTGCTCAGACCAGTTTGGGTTAGACTGTCCAACATTCACAATAAAAGGGGACCTAATTAATATGCCAGAAAAAGGAGCTAAGTATCTTCAGAAGAGCCAGGCTGATCAGAAGCAGCGGCCATGGGGCCCTTCCACCCTGACCTGCAGACGGGACCCAAACATGACCCCACTCCACCCGAAGTCAGCACTTTCCTTTGGGAGGCTGGCATCTGAGAGGGGTTCCTGTCACTCCAGGGGTTCCCTCTCCCAAGTGCCTGTTAGGAAAGGAAATCCTGGGATTTGAAGGTGGTGGGTGGGCTCTGGGTTCTTGGTACCTGGCCTGGCCCACCTGCCAGTCACACCTGTGCTGCTCCTGCCTCCACAAAGGTTGTCCTGGTTCTAGCCTGAGCAGCTGTCGGAGGCGCAGCAGGTCACATGCGCATGGCTCTGTGCACTCCCTTCCTTGAGATCAGGGCTGTCCCCTGGCCTTTACTGCTGCTTTAGGCATTCTGGATCTCTAACACCCACCATCTGCATTTCTGTGCCTGGGGTCTTCCTCTCTAGAGCCGCCAAAAGTTCAGGGAAATTAATCGCCTCTTTCCCAGCAGCCCTTAATGGATGACTGACAGGATGGGTATGTAAGCCATCCTGTCAGTCATCCATTCAGCTGGAATTTCTCTGAGGTGTGTTGTTTCCCAGAGTTGCCCCAGCAAACTAAGCACCTCCTCCTGTCTCACAGCCTCTCCTCTACTGGTGTTTCCTGGGATCACCTTGATCTAAAACCCCTGCCTCAGCTGCTCAGGAGCCAGGTTCTGGCTGAGTTCAGTGAAGTCACCAGGACGGATCACAGGCTTCAGGCCCTGCCCCTGCACCCCCCTCACAGGTGAAGCTGAATGAAGCCATGTCCCAGAGACACAGTGTTCCCAGGCACAGGGCCTCCCTCCTTCAGGTGCGAGCCTGGAAAGGGGCCAGCGCATTCCTCCTGTTCCCACTAACCACTGGACAGAAGTAGAGTTGACTAGTTATATTAGGGGTATTGAATTAACTTGTATAACTCCTGTTTTTAAAATGGAGAATCTGAAATGATTTGTTCTGTGAGTGGAGAAAATTGCCTCCACTTGGGTCTGTGGCCCCAACAGGAACAGCAGGATCCCACCCTGGTTTACCTAGGGCTCAGAAAGTCACCAGCCCTCCCCCGCCCTCCCCCCCAACCCCTGCCCCCCAATCCGCTTACCTCCCTACCAAGTCCAGCTGTTGTGTCTTGGGTAGAACACAGTCAAGAAACAGAATTTTTTTTTTTTATTGTTCTATTTTGGTGACAAGAGAGATCCCTGATGGAAACTGGATCTGAAAGAAAAACAAGAACAGAGCCATTAGCTTACACAGTACTTCATGACACCAGAATGCCGGCGGTCTCCAGTTTTACAGCCCCAGCGATGAGAGTCCAGCAGCGAAGGTCCTCCTGTGGAAAAAAAATTATTTAGGATTCGAATTTCTTCCATTTCTGCATCCACTCTTCCTTCTGTCCAAACACAGCCACCAGCAGACTTGTTTTTCCCTTCAGGCTCCAACAAGCTTATGCAAAGTACCAGGTGCTTATGCTCTCAGCTGACTCTCTCTCTCTCTCTCTCTCTCTCTCTCTCTCTCTCTCTCTCTCTCTCTCTCTCTCTCTCTCCTTTATTGGCTTAGTGGTGCTGGCACTTTACATTTCCTCCTCCCACCCCAAGGACCCCCAGCAGCTAAGAGGAAGCCTGGCTCCCCAAAAGATAGCCTACAGTGGGAGTTTTACTACGTGCAGTGCCCGAAGGGAGAGGGGAAGTAGCCTCTTGCTTTTAGTGCCTCATCCTTCACTGGTGAGATGCTGAGAGGCACACCAAACTTTAGGAAAGAAAATTCTAGAAATATCTTTTCCCAGAGAGTAGACTTTGCCACTGTCATCAGATGGTTTTTCACTGTCTGGACTGAGGACACCAAACTGCCGGTTTCCCTTCTTGAGGGTCTGAGAGCTGAGCTACAAAACTCAAGATGACTCGGCGTCCCCCTACAGTGCTCCCCCACCCCCACACACTGACTCTCACACCCTCAGGGTGGTTTTCAGTGGCTAAGCCAACAAGTCTCCAGCCTCTAAGCCAGTGGTTCTCAACCTGTGGGTCGCGACCCCTTTGGGGGTCGAACGACCCTTTCACAGGGGTCGCCTAAGACCATCAGAAAACACATATATAATTACATATTGTTTTTGTGATTAATCACTATGCTTTAATTATGCTCAATTTGTAAGAATGAAAATAAAGGGTGTCCCAAAATTCACGCAAGAAGTAATTTTGATAGAAAACACAGGTTTATAATTAAAAATTGTAAATTTTTTATTGATTCATAAAGTATACAGTATAGGGTTATGTATGGAATAGCATATTGGGCAAAATATCCACAACGTGTCACTGTTTGGTGCGGATTTGGGGCTGGAGGCATCATCGGACCATTCTTCTTCGAAAATGCGGCTGCTCAGGCAATAACAGTTAATGGTGCTTGCTATCGTGACATGATAATCCAGTTTTTTGTGCCTAAATTGCAAGATATGAATGTGGACAACATGTGGTTTCAACAAGACGGTGCCACATGCCATACAGCCCGAGAAACAATTCAATTACTGCATGAGTCATTTCCTGGTTGTGTAATTTCCCGTTTTGGTGATCAGAATTGGCCACCCAGATCATGCGATTTAACGCCATTGGACATTTTTCCTTTAGGGTTTTTTGAAGTCTAAGGTTTATGCCAATAAGCCCATGACCATCCACACCTTGAAGGAGGAAATTGAGTGCTGTATCAACGAAATTCAGCCACATTTATGCAAAACGGTCATGGAAAATTTCAACAAAAGAGTGCGTATGTGCCAGCAAAGCCGTGGAGGCCATTTACCCGATATGCTATTCCATACATAACCCTATACTGTATACTTTATGAATCAATAAAAAATTTACAATTTTAAATTATAAACCTGTGTTTTCTATCAAAATTACTTCTTGCGTGAATTTTGGGACACCCTTTACATCCTGCATATCAGATATTTACATTACGACTCATAACAGTAGCAAAATGACAGTTATGAAGTAGCAACGAAAATAATTTTATGGTTGGGGGTCACCACAACATGAGGAACTGTATTAAAGGGTCGCGGCCTTAGGAAGGTTGAGAACCACTGCTCTAAGCCAACAGCTCTGGGCACTGAGTTCATCTTGCACTGGCTACCATATCGCCTTTTAAAACACTCTGGCCTGTTCCCAATCCACTCTCGCTTTTTTCCTGGCAGGGGTCCCGTTTAATTTAGCTGCTCCTCTCCTTTGCCCAGCCTTGTCCAGGACAGAAGCAACCCCAGCCCCAGCCAGGGGAAGAGAGTGGGGATGGATCTACCAGTAGATGGGTCTAATCCCGCCGTGATAATCCAACCCCTATGCTATTAATTTGCTTAAGATAAAGGGGCAAGAAGCCCAATTCAGGGGCACATCACCCCAATGAGAGGGCAAGTGTGCTGAGGAAAGGGGCTCCTGAAAAGAGTTTCTTAACTCAGGAAGAGACACAGACTCTGGCCTGGGAGCATCACCCAGGTTGTAGGTTCGATTTCCCGTCAGGGCACATACCTAGGTTGTGGGTTTGTTCCCCCATTGGCGTGTGTATGGGAGGCAAGCGATCAATGATCTTTCCTCACACTGCTGTTTTTTGTTTGTTTGTTTGTTTCCCTCTCCCTCTCTCTAAAATCAATAAAAACATATCCTTGGATAAGGAAAAAATAAAATAAATAAATAAAGATTTTTTTTTTTTTAAAGGGAGACATAAAGTGGAGGTAGTCTTTTCTCTGTTTCTGGCTGTCAGGATATGACGCTGTGATTCTGGAAGCTTCTCCAGCTGCCTGCCCACAGGAGGGACTAGCCTGCCCTCTGCTGAGGGTGTCAGAGATTAAAGCTGGGAAAGTCCCTTCTGGGCTTTCTTTTTTTTTTTAATATATTTTATTGATTTTTTACAGAGAGGAAGGGAGAGGGATAGAGAGTTAGAAACATCGATGAGAGAGAAACATCGACCAGCCGCCTCCTGCACACCTCCTACTGGGGATGTGCCCGCAACCGAGGTACGTGCCCTTGACCGGAATCGAACCTGGGACCTTTCAGTCCGCAGGCAGACGCTCTATCCACTGAGCCAAACCGGTTTGGCCCTTCTGGGCTTTCTGATGACACTGTTGACTTTGGGGAGCCCTGACTCTTCCCAACTGTTCCATTGTTATGTGCGATAACCTCCTTATTACCATTTTGAATTTGGTTTTCTGAAATTTGCACCAAGTAAATTCATAATCCACTTATCAGATCATTCTTAAAATGCCTCCTGACATTTGGACACCAACCAATTCACTAGTTCTGGAACCTGCCCCAGAATACAGTACTGAACGTTGAAGGAGAATATGACCCAAGCCTGCCTGCCCCCACCGCACCGAACTCACACTACTGGGCTCTGCTGTAAGGAGACTCTAGAACCAGCATGTCAAACTCAAAGGCTAACATGGGCCATATAAACAAGGTTTAAGTTGATGTGGGCCCCCAAAAAACAAAAGCTTCAATTTTCATAGAAACATAGGCTCATTCAAAAAGTATAGTATAAAAAAAAACAAGAGCCATGATAAAATTAATGTTTTCTTCCTGACACTTGGCATCTCTTCTCTGCTACTATCTTTCCTACTTTGTTTGGGGGGAAATCTCGTTTGCAGGGATTACTTTCAAAACTGACCCAAGGTGAATGTCAGTAATTCTGGATCTGATAGGAGACTTATTTCCTTTCATAATTGTAAATAACTGCTCACACCGTTATTTTGGCTGGGCCGCAAAAATGTTCGGTGTGGGCCGCATGTGGCCCGCGGGCCGAGAGTTTGACATGCTTGCTCTAGAACAGCGGTTCCCAACCTGTGGGTTGCAACCCCTTTGGAGGTCGAACGACCCTTTCACAGGGGTCGCCTAAGACCATCCTGCATATCAGATATTTACATTACGATTCATAACAGTAGCAACATTACAGTTATGAAGTAGCAACGAAAATAATTTTATGGTTGGGTCACAACATGAGGAACTGTATTTAAAGGGCCAGAAGGTTGAGAACCACTGCTTTAGCTCAAGTGCGGTCTTCACATTGTCACTGGCCACCATCCACCCAACTCCTGTGACCAGGCCCCGCACACCTGCACATCCCTTCATTTAATCTCACCACCATCCCATGGTTGGCAAACTGCAGCTCTCGAGCCACATGCGGCTCTTTGGCCCCTTGAGTGTGGCTCTTCCTAAGCCGTAGGAGTACCCTAATTAAGTTAATAACAATGTACCTACCTATATAGTTTCAGTTTAAAAAATTTGGCTCTCAAAAAAAATTTCAATCGTTGTACTGTTGATATTTGGCTCTGTTGACTAATGAGTTTGCCGACCACTGATCTAGACGAGTCTCAACTGGGCTGACTGGGCACTTCAAGTCTCTGCCACGTATCTGTTCCACGCCAGTAGGCTACCTCAGGAATGTCCTCATGGAGATGACAGAAACACAAGAAAGAGCAAGGCCTCTCAAGTGGTAGACTTAGAAGCACCATACTTGCACTTCTGCTTCATTCTATTACCCAAAGCCAGGCACACGGTCAAGTCCAGAGACAGAGACAGAGGACACTTCAAAGTTAAATGCCCAAGGGGGTGGATGCAGAGAGGGTAAAAGATCATTCAACCCATCAGCAAGACCTATCAATTCTACCTTAGAAATACTTTCCACACCTGACCAATACTCCTTCTATCTTATTGCTACCACCACTTCAGTTCACCATGATCTCTCTTACCTACACCACCTGACTGCTCTGTCCAAATCTTTCTTGTCCATTCCTTCTCAGACCATTCTCAATGCAGCAATGAGAATGAACTTAAAAAGAAAACCTGCTCTGACCACTCATTTTTTTTTTAATTAAATCTTTATTGTTCAGATTATTACATTTGTTCCTCTTTTTTTCCCCCCCATAACTCCCCTCCTCCCAGTTCCCGCCCGACCCTCCGCCCTCACTCCCCACCCACTGTCCTCATCCATAGGTGCACAATTTTTGTCCAGTCTCTTCCCGCATCTCCCACACCCCTTTCCCCCCCAGGAATAGTCAGTCCATTCCCTTTCTATGTCCCTGATTCTATTGTAATCAACAGTTCATTCTGTTCATCAGATTATTTATTCACTTGATTCTTAGATTCACTTGTTGATAGATGCATATTTGTTGTTCATAATTTGTATCTTTACCTTTTTCTTCCTCTTCCTCTTCTTAAAGGATACCTTTCAGCATTTCATATAATCCTGGTTTGGTGGTGATGAACTCCTTTAGCTTTTCCTTATCTGTGAAGCTCTTTATCTGACCTTCAATTCTGAATGATAGCTTTGCTGGATAAAGTAATCTTGGTTGTAGGTTCTTGGTATTCATCACTTTGAATATTTCTTGCCACTCCCTTCTGGCCTGCAAAGTTTCTGTTGAGAAATCAGCTGACAGTCGTATGGGTATTCCCTTGTAGGTAACTGAGTTTCTTTCTCTTGCTGTTTTTAAGATTCTCTCTTTATCTTTTGCTCTTGGCATTTTAATGATGATGTGTCTTGGTGTGGTCCTCTTTGGATTCCTTTTGTTTGGGGTTCTCCGCGCTTCTTGGACCTGTAAGTCCATTTCTTTCACCAGGTGGGGGAAGTTTTCTGTCATTATTTCTTCAAATAGGTTTTCAATATCTTGCTCTCTCTCATCTTCTGGCACCCCTATAATTCTGATGTTGGTACACTTGAAGCTGTCCCAGAGGCTCCTTACACTATCCTCGCATTTTTGGATTCTTTTTTCATTTTGCTTTTCCGGTTGGGTGTTTTTTGCTTCCTCGCATTTCAAATCATTGACTTGATTCTTGCGCTCCTCTGGTCTGCTGTCGGGAGTCTGTATAATATTCGTTATTTCAGTCCGTGTATGCTTAATTTCTAGTTGGTTCCCCAATATAAGATCGAGGGTCTTATTAGTTTTCTTGTAGATCTCATTAAGTTTATCGGCGGCTTCTAAACAGTTCTTGAGAGACCTTAAAAGTGTGGTTCTGAACTCTATATCTTCCATTGACAATTTTGTCCTGTTTCTGTGTCTCCGCATTTTGTTATGCTTCCTTGGTGCACCCCCTAGTGGTCTTTGTGCGCAGTCTTACAGTTAAATCTTGATTGTTGTAGTTAATTCCAGGGAGGGTTTGACCTCCAGGCCAAGTGGCTATGAGAATCAGCTGTGTCAGCAGTGAGAGAACTTCTGTCCTCTAGGGAGGTGCTAATCTGGCGTTTGCCTGAGGCTATCCGGCAAATGCCTGTGTGCAGGGCTTGGGCGGGGCGGGTCGCACAGGATCAACAGGGTGGGCCGGAGAGAGCAGTTATGGCGGCTCTCAGTCCTGTCCCCAGGGGCTCTGCCTCTCTGAGTCCCAGCACCCGCTGCAAAGCTCAGAGAGAAAGCTGCACTCGCTGTGACCGAAGCCAGACAGTCCCGCTTCTCCCGTTTGAGTCTGGGTCCCTAAAGACTCGCCCGGATCTGGAGCTCAGAGTCTGCGACTCCCTCCCGATTGAATACGCCAACCGCGCCCTCCGCCGCCAGCTCGCTCCGCGAACTCTGCACCTCAGAATTTGCCTTCAGCACTGCGCCTCCTCTGAGTGTCCGTATATGTTTCTCTTTCCTCCTAGTTGTAGGACTTCCACTCAGCCAGCGTTCCTGTGGTTCTGGGTGATGTCCCTTCCGTTTTTTGGTTTCACTTTTGAAGTAGTTGTTCAAAGCAGCAAACTCCGGCGTTAATCTATGCCGCCATCTTGGTTCTCCCTCCCTCTGACCACTCATTTAATTAAGTCTGCCAAATGGTTTCCTATTGTTCTCAGGATAAAGGTGAAAATCCTGAGTAAGGCCTGAATTGTTTTTAATTTTCTTTTTAAAAAAAATATATATTTTATTGATTTCTTACAGAGAGGATGAGAGAGAAACATCGATCAGCTGCCTCCTGCACACTCCCTACTGGGTATGTGCCTGCAACCAAGGTACATGCCCTTGACCGGAATCAAACCTGGGACCCTTCAGTCCAAAGGCCAACGCTCTATCCATTGAGCCAAACCAGTTAGGGCTGTTTTCAATTTTCAATTGAGGGGTTCTTTTATTTTTTTTATTTTTTATTTTATTTATTTATTTATTTATTTATTTTTTGAGGGGTTCTTTTAAAGCAAATAGGTGAACCTGGTGAAAGGGAGAAAGAGAGTGAAGAGGGAGTGTGGGAAAGAGAGGCTTTGTAATGACTTCCATGTGAGCACAGCCTGGGACCCCTGTCTCCAACCTCATCTCCTTCCATCCTTTCTTTCACTTTATGGTTGGAACACATCATAATTCCCCAACTTGTACACTATATTAACCCTCTGGGGTCTTACTTGGACTGCTCTGTGTCCAAGTAAAGAAGTATAGTTCTTTATCCCTCCTTTTGGTATGGCTTGAAAACCCTCTGCCTTATGCCTAAAAAAAGAGAGGAGAAGAGTGTAGATCGGTTTGGTTTTTGGAGAGGAGCAGGTTTTGGGGGAGAAGCAGGTTTTTGGGGAGGAGCAGGTTTTTGGAGAGGAGCAGGTTTTTGGGGAGAAGCAGGTTTTTGGGGAGAAGCAGGTTTTTGGGGAGGAGCAGGTTTTTGGGGAGAAGCAGGTTTTTGGGGAGGAGCAGGTTTTTGGGGAGGAGCAGGTTTTTGGGGAGAAGCAGGTTTTTGGGGAGGAGCAGGTTTTGGGGGAGAAGCAGGTTTTGGGGGAGGAGCAGGTTTTTGGAGAGGAGCAGGTTTGAATGCTGTATGTCACAAAGAAAGGAATCCTATCACTCTTGGACTGGCAGACCTGGAGTCTTAATTATTAAGACTGGAGAGAGAGAGAGAGAGAGGAGGAGGAGGAGGTGGGAGAGGAGGAGGGGGGAGAGGAGGAGGGAGAGAGGAGGGGGGAGGAGAAGAGGGGGGAGAGGAGGAGGAGGGAGAGGAGGAGGGGGGAGAGAGGTCCACTCCTGTGGCTGGCGGAGTTCTAGGAGTGGTTGAAAGGCTGCCATTATCTCCTTACTGCCCCCATCCCACCCCATCATCACTTAGGAGGCATTCACTGTGGTTGGATTTGACAATGGGGACAATGTGGGTGCTCTTGGTGCCTGCCCAGATGCCCTTTCTGGGCTGGTGCATTCTTTATTTAGTTCCTGTGAGTTTTGAATGTTGGCTGCTAAGGACTCAGAGCTGCCTCTTTTCCCAGAAGCTTGTCCTCAGCCAAATGGGAGCTCTTTTCCACAAAGATATGAACTCCCCACCCTCACCCCTATTGCCAATGGCTGAATGACAAAGGGGCACAAAAAGCCTGCCCTCTTGCTTCAAGGTGAGACCAGTTCTATGGTGTAATTCATGCTTGAGAGCCCACGTGGGATCAGGCTGAGGCTGGACTTCAGCTGACCTGGCTCTTGCTCTGCTCCTGCCTTTGACCTCTCTTGCCTCCCTCCCTCCCTTTTTTTCTCAATAAATCCTGTGCACTCGCATCCCTGTCTCAGGCTCTGCTTCTAGGGAGCCCTGCCTAGAAGAGGGGAGGATTGAAGACGCTGTGGGAGGCATGCTCTCTGCCCTCAAAGATCTTGCAGGACGCTTGTAGAGATAGGCCACAAACACGCACAGTGATCCTCTACCACACAGGATGGGCCAGGCTGGAGAAGTCACTGGAGGTGCAGTGGGGGAGGAAGGCTTTATGGAAGAAATAGGCTAGGCCATGAAGAACAGGTAGGACTTGAAATGTTGGGAAAGGGAAAAAGCTTCCTAGGCAGGAAGAAAGTTCCAAGGAAAGGCCCTAAGATGGGTAAGAACCTCTGCCCTCACCTGCTCCTGTCTGGTATCTGTGACTAGAGGAACCACCCAGGTCAGTGGGAGTTGGGGAACTCTGTTTTGACAGGCCTAATAATGGATCTAACGTTGGCAGGGCTGCTTGAGAGAGCCATGCCAGGTCACCCTGAGTCCAGGGAGGACTCACTCAGTCCTCACGAGAGGCTGGGGGGCATGGTCCACCTGTAACAACCTTCTCACTTCAGAGAAGGAACAGAAAACCCACCAGCCCTGCACGGAGGGCTGGCAACTCAGGGGGCCTGAGGGCCACTTCTGCAAAGAGCAGTGGGCACCGAGGGGCTCCACACACCTGCTGGACCATGAGCCTGGGGTTTGTTCACAGGAGTTCAATGACGTAGTAGGCAGTTGCTAGGGCACCCAGAGCCACAGCCGCAGTCCCGAGAGCCTGGAGCACGGGAATTACGATGACTGGTGTGCTTCCTTGCAGGTCCTCTGCAAAGCAAAGTAGAAAGCCCATGGGTTGGGGGAGGTTGGGCTTTAGTGCCTTTTTATGGGAAAGGGAAGATTGGGGGGTTCCCTCAGGATTGTGGGAACACCCACTTCTCCCTACCGACCCTCCTCTCAAGGGGACACAACTCTCCCACTCCTTCTAATGAAACCTACCCCAGGACCTGAGGATGGGCTGGCCCAGGACACCAGCTCCTCGGGACATTCAGGGAGCCAAGCTACAAAGGTGGTCAAGGCCCTCATGTGCCAGGCACTGTGCTAAACACCTCACACCCCAGGTCTCCTTGGACATCAAGACAACCCTGCGAAGGAGGTTCTACCAGGTAGCTCCATTTTGGGGACACATATGACACCTGAGGAAACACATACTACACCCACCACGAAGGCAAGGAAAATACATGAGTATGATACTAATTGTGAGGAAGGCTTTCAACGATGTAATATCCATTTGGGTAAAAATCCTATTCAAGTAGCAGTTCTTTAACGTGAGTGTGTATTTCAAGCCAAGAGCCAACATTCCACTCCTCTGAGAAACGGAACGATTACGGAAGCGGTGCCAAACATTTGAACAGAATTTGTCTTAACTCTGACCAAACTGGACCCCTGCCCCTTCCCCCTCACATTCCTAATTCTGAGCCTTGCTTTTGCCTTTTCCTCCATCTCCAGTGCTCTCCCTCTAAAATAAGCCATAGAAGATCCTAAGGTCCTTTTAGACTCCGCTCAGATGTGATTGACACTACGCAGTCTGCCTGGACCTCAGTTCAGGAGTGAACACTCTCTTTTCCTGAAGCTCTTCGAATGTCTCCTATGGGACACAGATCACCTGGCTCACACCTCAGTTTCTCAATAGACATGTCTTACCTTACCATGCAGGCTGTACAATTTTTAAGGGTAAAGTTCCCTGTTCTGGTTTCCCTCCTAGTACCTGGCATCATGTGCAGATTAGCTTTTCCTACTTATTGGTTTTAAAGTGATATGAGGCCCTAACCGGTTTGGCTCAGTGGATAGAGCGTCGGCCTGCAGACTCAAGGGTACCAGGTTCGATTCCGGTCAAGGGCATGTACCTTGGTTGCGGGCATATCCCAGTAGGGGGTGTGCAGGAGGCAGCTGATCGATGTTTCTCTCTCATTGATGTTTCTAGCTCTCTATCCCTCTCCCTTCCTCTCTGTAAAAAAACAATAAAATATATTAACAAAAATAAAAAAAAAATAAAGTGATATGAGAAGGTGGGGGAGGATGGATGGATGGGAGGTAATCAACCAAAGACCTTATATGCATATATGCATATATAACTCATGGACACAGGCAATAGGGTGCTGAAGGCCTGGGGGAGGGGAGCGGGGACAGGGCCGGCCGGAGGGGGCCAATGGTGGTGGTGGTGGGGGACACATGTAATACTTTCAACAAAAAAGAGTTATTTTAAAAAATTAAAGTAATATGAATACATGGCACAACGTGGCACCAGATGGACAGAAGTACTGAGTGTGCTGGAAGACAGTTAATAATAATGAGTGGGGGACAGGCCCTTCCTTGACAGAGACTTACCAGGTTATAGAATATTTTAGCTCTAGGCATGCTCTTCCAACACACCTCGGTATCTGTTTGTTTCTCTTTATAGGTTTGTTTCAAGGATGACAGGAGAGGGGATCTGGGAAGAGGAGCAGGAGGAAAGTGGGGGATAGGTGGGCTCTGTTCCTGGGTCAGGAGTATCAGATTGTCAAGTGGAAGACTTCCCCTGTGGACACCTGTGAGACCCTGGATACAGGCGGAGCTGCTTTGGGCCCAGAGCTGGGGATGGGCAGAGGCCCCTTTCCCAGCCCTGGCACCCCTGGAAAAGGTTCCACCTGGTGGATTCTAGGAAGAGGCAAAGAAGGGCAGAGCTTCCGATGATGCTGGGGGTGGGGGGCTGCTCTGCCATGGACAGACCAACCTTGGGGCACTGTTCCCTGTTGGGGTTGCTTAGAAACAGCCTGAGACCCTCTGCATGGGGTGGAGGTCTTGCTATTACCAAGGGGGCATATGAGTTACACTCAGTATTTGTGACTAAATTCCAGGGGAACTTCACATGTAGGTAAAGAACCTAAAGCTCTCAGCTGTGGTGTGGGCCACAGAAGGAGGCCGATGGCCAAACAGAGCATTTAATTCCAAAGCTCTGACAAGGCATTTCTGAAGGGCTGTGAGGGGGTGAGCTCTGAGGAAGGCGGGTGCCTTTCGGGAAAAGAGAAACGAAGCCCTCGAAGAAGCAATTCCTGGGAAGGAAGAAAATCGGCACCTCTCTGTGCAGGTGGGACACCCTGGAAGGATGGGTCTGGTCAGAAAGGGCCAGTGCCAACCTTAGGCTGTGGCCACCTGGAGGGAGAGGCTTTCCTTTTGGCCTAGGATTCCCAGGCGGATTAACACAAGACTACAAAACGATCTGGGGGAGAGCCTGGCCCTTGGGGACTGTATGTCCTGAGGGCCCAGCCCTCCATGAGCTCCAGAACCTGTAGAAGGTGAGGAGGTTTGGGAATCCTCTCCCTGACACGGTCAGCCAGGCCCGAGGCAGAAGGACATCGGAGATGCGGCTGTGGCACAGGCCCAGACGACGCCAGCAAGCAGAGCTGCCGGGGCAAGTGGTACAGGAACAGAAGGGGCGAGTCGGAGGCCCTGGGTGGACAGAAAAAGAGAAAGATGAGGGACCTACCAGCCTGCAGGAGGCGGAGGAGAGCCTGGAAGACACAGAAACAAACCGTGGGAAATTATTGTATTTCAGACCGCTGCTACCTGGGAATAAAAATAATGATGCAATGGCTTCACATCATTATCCATCGTATTTAATTATCAGAACAATCCTGTGAAATGGAATGTTGTTATTCTCAGTTTACAAATGAGGAAACCGAGGATCAAATGGAGAGTAAGTAGATTGACGAAGTGGGCCTCAATTCAGGATTTCTTGATCCAGGGCTCTCTCCACAGAATTCATAGGAAGTGGTGGCAGTAGGTGACTGCCCTGCCGTGAGGTGGCACTCGATTCCTGCACCTGGAGCTGCCACGTCCCGTTTCTG
This sequence comes from Myotis myotis, assembly GCF_014108235.1. Taxonomy (NCBI): domain Eukaryota; kingdom Metazoa; phylum Chordata; class Mammalia; order Chiroptera; family Vespertilionidae; genus Myotis; species Myotis myotis. Next base: position 30,825,774 of record NW_023416390.1, on the reverse strand, counting down.
TGGGGCTCACGGGTTCATCCAGAAGGCAACCGCCACTCCAGTTTACAGTCCTTGGAATGCTTTCCCAGACTCATCTCCATTTCCGTCCCCCTGTGCAGTGGATCCTAGCGGAACTCAGAGATGGCGCCCTCTGCTGTTTAAAAAGACCTCTGCCTCATTTCCTCCCCTTGCAGCTACCTCTGTCCTGGCTTCCTGATGAACTGTGGATTCTTCCAGCCAAAGCTCCGTGAGGACAGTGGTCAACCTTGGCAAACTCAGCACACTTCCTGCTGAGACCTGCCCATGATGGATGCTTTTTTTGGACTGGAAAAGGAAGAGATTCTAAAGGCAAGACGTTATCTTTTTTCTGTTTTTAGTTTAAACATTTTTTTTGAAATGGGCATATAATTCCCATACCATAAAGTTCACCCCTTTAACGTGTTCAGTGGTTTTTAGTATATAAACAAAGGTGTGCAACCATCATTGCTACATAATTCCAGAATATTTTCTTTTCCACTTAAGAAACTCCAGACCCGCCCTGACCAGTTTGGCTCAGGGGATAGAGCATCAGCCTGCGGACTGAAGGGTCCCAGGTTCGATTCCGGTCAAGGGCATGTACCATGGTTGTGGGCACATCTCCAGTGCGGGGCGTGCAGGAGGCAGCTGATTGATGTTTCTCTCTCATCGATGTTTCTAACTCTCTATCCCTCTCCCTTCCTCTCTGTAAAAAATCAATAAAATATATTTTAAAAGAAGAAAAAAAAGAAACTCTGGACCCATTAGCAGTCACTGCCTATTCTCCACTCTTCCCAGGTTCTGGCAATAGATTCGCCTATTCTAGACATTTTAGAAATGGAAGCATACAACATGTGGGCTTTTTTTAATGGATTGGCTTCTTTTACTTAGCCTAATGTTTTTGAGGCCCATCCGTGTTGTAGCATGTATCAGTGCATCATCTCTTTTTATTGCCAAATAGTATTTCATAGTACATCTGTACCACCTACTGTTTATTCATTTATTAGCTGATGGACATTGAGTTGTCTCTTTTTGGCTATTGTGAGTAATGCTGCTATGGACATTTGTGTATAAGTTTTGTGTAGGACATATGTTGTTGTTGTTTTTTACATCATAAACCAGGAGTTTAATTTTTTTGTGTGGAAAACTCTTTCTAAGAATCCGTTACAACCAACAAAATAATATTGAAAAATTGGCTAGGAGATGAAGGCTTAATTTTCCATAAACTTTGAAGTGGTAGAACATGTTTTTAATTCCCTTGGGTATATACCCAGGAGTTGGATTGCTGTGTCTTATGGTAACTTCATGGTTAACCCTTCGAGGAATTGCCAGACTTTTCCACCGCAGCAGCACCATTTTACATTCCCTCCAGCAGTGTCTGATGCTTCTGACTTCTCCACAGCCTCACCAACACTTGTCATTGTCCATTTTTTTAAATTATAGTCATTCTAGTGGAAGATTTGTCTTTTATTGAGCTACAATATTCTCTGCATATAAAACGTTTGGATGTTAGACTATGGCATCCTTTATTTAAAGGCCCTCATCCCTTATTGCCAACATTCCTTCCTACTCTGGCTCAAAGGGAGAAAATTCCTTTGATAGAAGAAGAGAAGGTGGCCATTGTAAGCACTGAAGAGCCACCACCAGTGCCTGGATAAATTGGCCAGCAGTAGCACATGAAATTGTGGATAGATGAGAGTCTCATATTTGTATTTATCTAAGTGCAATAAACAGCACCAGGTTTCCAATGTAACGAAATGCAGTTCTTTTACAATTCTTTGGAGCAATAAGCCACATCAATAAGCAGAACTCCCCATGGGGGTGAGTCACATGCATTCATTAAAAGATTTGGGGATGTAAAGCTTTGCGTTCTACAGATATCCGTTCTGAAGGCCACAGTCCAGAAATGTTAGTTCAGCGGTTGATGATCATAACATACACAATATGTAGTGTAGCTCTCAAAACCATTTCAGATGTTAAGAACGGATTGATTACTAGCCTCAGGAATATGTCACAGAGATACCTTGGGTATATACATATCTCTTATTTATGCCCACATTATCTCAGAGGGATATGCTGTGGCCTGGGGAGTGTGGCCTGGTCAGGACCACAGAGCCATGGGCTCTGGCTCACGGATCCAGGAGCTCAGAGAAGGATGTGCTTCCTCCAGGGGAGACCACCAGACCTCGGGGGATCAGAATGTTAGGGCTGCAGTGAACAGCGAGAATTCTGGAGTCAGAATAGACTGAAGTTCCCCGCTCAGGGCTTCTAGTGCCTGCTTGAGAGTGAGCTGCTTGATTTCTTTGGGCCTCAGTTTCCTCATCTATAACATGAGATGATACTAGTATGTTCTTTATAGAGTTGTTAAATGAGAAAATTAACATAGATGGCTGAGCTGAATGCTGGGTACACAGTTGGTTAGCTATTACCATTATCATTAGCAGTAGTTTTAACCAGCCCACCTCCTGAATGCCACTTGAATTTCCTCTACAATCCAATGTTCACTCAGACCCTGGCTAACAAGAAGAGGGGGGCCACTTTTCCCAGACGGCCATTCCTTTGTCAGAGAGAGCTAATTGTTGGAGTTTTCTAATGTTGAGGAGAGAAATCCGCCTCTGTCTTCCCTCGGTAAGGTTGCCAGATTTAGCAAGTAAAAACGCACGATGCCCATGCAATATTTGGGACACACCTATACTAAAAAAATTTTAAAATCATTTGTTGGCCTGCATTTTACTGGGAACTCTATCCATGGGTTCTTAGTCAAACAACTGAGGACAACATGGAAAAAGTCTATTCACATCTTCCACCTGACAAATTTCCTCCAAACCCTTCCACCACATCTCAAACACCAAGTGGCGCTCGCCTCCCCCTACTTGTCTCATCCACCGTCAGCCTGGACTTTCCTCTTTGGATTAGATGGTAGGTATCTGTTACAGCAAATGGAGATTGTCTGACGAGGACAGAGTGAAGCAATATGACCACTCCCTTGTCCTAAACTGCATAATATCAATGCATCCTTGGTTTTTATTTTTGAGCAGCTACATGGCACCCTGATTCCTAATGAGCACATATGACCACTGAGCCATGTGAAAGGTTAATATGGATGCGGGCTGCCTTCTTCAGTGAGACTCCACATGGTGAGAAATGGCAACACCCAGGAACCCTGATCTCCTGGGTAAAAACAAAACCCCAAACCCTCACACGCCACAAGCACAGTTCCAGAATACACGTTAACCACACGTCACTACCCAGTAAGAACCAGCTTCTGGGGTGACCCGGGATTCAGCAGCAGAAAGGCTAGACCTGTTGAGCTAGAAATCTGCTCACCTGCTTTCTTGGATCCATGGGATGTTTTTGTGCCAGTGTTCGGAGTCAGCAGGCCCTGAGCTGACTGGCTGGTTTGGGGAGCTGGGAGGGCCCGGATCACAGGCCTCTGTGCAACGGAGCCCACATTGGGCTGCTGTGGGGTGGACCCCGAGATGGGCTGCTGGGGGGTGGACTCTGAGCAGGGCTGCTGGGGGGTGGGCTCAGAGCTCTGTTGCTGCTGCTGGGGGGTGCACCCCGAGGTGGGCTGCTGGGGGGTAAACTCAGAGCTCCTATGCTGCTGAGGGGTGCATGACAAGCTGTTCTGCGGTGGGGTGGACTCCACGCTGGACTGATGTGGGGTAGACCGCACGCTGGGCTGCCGTGAGGTGGAATCAGAGCTACAGCGCCGTGAGTTGGAGCCACGGCGTTTGGACTCTGTCTTCTTCTTTTTGCCCTTCTTCATGGTGGGTCTTCCTCACCTAAATGTGGCCCTACATGGAGCTGCCTAATCTCCCGGCTCCCTCCTGGAGGGGCCGTTTGCCCCTGCCCTGGGGGAACACTCTGGTCTTGGGCTGGACCCACACCCCTCCTGTGAGGTCACAAACACCAGGATGGCTCCATGGCAGTGCCCTGGGGACAGTCTTCTCTGCCTAGCCTGCTGTTCTCCCTCTTCCCTAGCCACTGGGATGGGCAGAGGGCAGGTGTCAGACCCCTCAAGAACCTGGGTTAAGCCTGGCCATGCGGCCTGTGACAACCTGGATCCCTAGGATTCTGCGACTGGAGTGCCTCCTTCAGGCACCTCTCCGCTGGTGTGTCCCGGGTCCGCTTAGAGCTATCCATTCACTCTAAGACCCCCTGGCTGTGACGCTCAACTCTGCCACTGGTTTCCACATAACAAAAGCTGAAAACCAAAAACCAAACCCCCAAAACTACTTCACCATGCATACTGTGTTTTAGGTAATGTTACCGAAGATTGGGGGTCCATGGAAAGCCCACAGCCTCCTACCAACTCAGCTGTTCCCCCAGATTATTTTCATAGAGTAGCTTCCCCCTTCTTCCAAAACCTGCCCTCCCAGACTGTGTGAAGGGTCTTGGGGGAAAGGGGGTGTTATCCAACTTTGGCAAGAACCCTTGCATGTGGCAAAAGAATTTCCCCTACAAACGTAATGGCAGTTTGGAAAACCACATTTTTCTCAAACTCATCACGCCAGCCACAATAGGCTACCTTTCAAACCCCAAACTCAGCGGGTCAATTAGGAGACTATGAATCCTTCTCAAAGTTAACAATGTGACTTTCCTTTTAGGATGGGAGAGAGAAAAAACATTAAAAAAAAGACAACCTTAGGCTTCACATGTTGACTCTAACAGAAAATGTGTTTGCATTAGAAGACACTACTTCTGCCATTGATGCATCATGAGGTGGTGAGTAGTCTACTGTCAACCCCTTGAGTCTGGGGTGATACTCTTGCCCCAGGAGAAGGTTTAGGTTAGACCTATGGAGGAAGAATCCCCATGCAAGGCCAGATCCGATATGAACTATGAAATGACGGGAAATATTTTAGAGAGAACCTGAAAAGACCTTGTTAATTCTCTTTCTGCAGAGGGGAAACTGAGGTTCAAGGTTAAACTGCCATTCCAAAGTCACACAGTGGAGGGGCATCGAAGGGGCTAAATTCCCCTCCAGAGATCTCTCTTTTCCTGACTCCAGAAGGCAACAGGGAGTCAGTAATTATACAGGCCTTAAAGTCAATCCCTTGAGTGAGAGGATTGAAGGGGAAAAAAAGGCACGAAGGATGAGAAGTGAAGGGAAGCGCAGATCAATAAAGTTGGGTTGAATTTGATTGAGCCTGGGCGTGAGGAGATTCAGGGAGCCAGCGAGGCTACAAGAAAGAAGGCGGTAAGTTCCTAAAGTCAAGAGCAATGGCTCCCTCGGGGGATTCACTTCAGAATCAGAGAGACTGGAACCCAGTCAGGGACCCAGGGTCAGGAATCCTGCCTGGGTCCGGCAGACAGGTCACACCCACTAAGGCATTTATCTCTGTAAAACTCAATTTTCAGGCACTGATGGGCTTTTGACTGAGGGCCTCAACTTGATGGGTTTTTTTGTTTGTTTTTTTTAAATATGAGGAAGGGAGAGGGAGAGAGAAACATTAATCACTTGCCTTCTACATGCCTCCTACTTGGGATTGAGCCCGCAACCTGGCATGTGCCCTGAGCTACACAGGCCAGGGCTCAACCTGGTTTAAATCAGCCCTATTGACATTTGGGCCAGAAAAGTCTTTGTGTGGGGCTGTCCTGTGCATTGCAGACAGTTTAGCAGTGTCCCTGGTCTCTGCCCATGAGCTGCTGGTAGCAACTACTGCTCCTTCCAAGTGAAAGCAAAATATCTACACACATTGGTAAATGTCGGTGTGTGTGTGTGTGTGTGTGTGTGTGTGTGTGAGAGAGAGAGAGAGAGAGAGAGAGAGAGAGAGAGAGAGAGAAAATTGCCCTTGGGTGAGAACCACTTGTTTAAATGCATTAAATAGGTGCAAAAATGTCTTGGTAGGAATGAAAGAAGCATTTCATTTCACACCAAGGAACCAAAAAAGACATGAAAACAGAGCCTTGGTTCCCAAGGAGAGGAATGGGAGAAACACAGAGGGTCAGGCTTTGGGAGGAGTGGGAGTTTTTCCATAGCAGTGGAGGAAATATGTGGGGTTCTTTAATAAGGGTGGCCCCAAGTTGCAGGGGAGGGCACTTGTGGAGTAATAGATTGGGTTAGAAGGCTCGCTCTAGCCAGCCACAAGCACCAGAAGTCTGGTGAATGTGCCTCACTTCCCTGTATTTGTGGAAGCCCTTCCCACTCTGTCCCATCCCTCTCTCTTCCCATCATTCAGATCCATCTGAAGTGGACCCATCCACTCATAAAGCATTTCTCAAGATCTCCAACTGGAAGCCATGTCTCCCTCTCGGAGTCCAGGTCTTGGATCACTTTCTGCCGGGTGTCAGGATGGCTGCTACCCTTGTCTTAAAGTCCACACTCCCAGACTGTGGAGACCTCGAAGGGCCAAAGTCCAGGGAAAGGGCTTAATGTAAGCTGCTTGAAGGTGAGAGTAGAAAGCAGACAAAGAAAGCAGGAAACTGGTGACCACAGGGTGGGTGTGGGTGATGGGGGACAAGGCACCTCAAGACTGCATCATTAAGGGGTAGTTTTCAAAGGTGGTCTGGGTTTTCTGGTCTTGGCTGAAGACCACAGTGGGAACAATCCATAGCCAAGGGCTTTCCTAACCAGGCATGGCAGCTGCGGGAAAATCTCGTGGACTATTTGGGAGAGTCAGAAGAATGAGTCTGAGGGCCTGCAGAGTTGGTCGTCAGCCCAGGGGTGCTGGCCCTCTGGGTGGATCCGGGGCACCCAGAACAAGCATGCCAACATCTGTGCTGAGGCTAACGCCTTAGAACTGGATGATACCTCAGGCAGCAACTGGTCTTAGTCCCCTCTGTCAGGAGGGCAGCAGCTCACAGAGGGGGCAACTAGCTTTGTCCTCCAGCAGGAGAGCCTTGAGGAACCTGGCTTTGGATGCCCTGCCCAGAGCACTTCCTTCTGCCCCACTGCTGCCCCAGGGGGCTTCTGGAGACAGAGACAGAAGGCACTTGGTCTCACTTAAGAGCCCACTGCCCTGGGCCCTCAGACCCACAGGTTAACCCTCGGGGGCCGCAGACGCGGATTCCTAGATAGGGTCTCAGGGGCTGTGCGGCTACTGCAAAGCAGCACCTTCCGGAGAGGGCTGCTGTCAGAGGTGAGAATCCTTAGCGCAGCGCCTGGCTCACCCAGGCATGCTTTGGTTGCAACTGTGGTTCCCTTGGAGGAGGAGACGGAAGGACCAAGCAAGGAACAAGTGGAAGTGGAGAGGAGGGGACGGGTCTGGGGCCTGCAAGCTCCCAAATCTGTGCTTTACATGGGCTGAGTCCCAGTAGTGAGCAAGGGGTCGGGTGCCTGGCTGGGAAATGTACCAACAAATCAAGTGAATTCGAACCCGTGTGACCCCAAATTATCCCAGTGAGCACCCCTGGGGACAGAAATCTAGCTCATCTTCACCCAAACGGTGTCAGTGGAAGCGCCAGGAGAGGGACCATCACATTAGGGACCTGTCCAGTACCAGGACCAGCAGGGCCAAGGCACAGGCCTCCCTCCGTATTTGTCGTACTGGACGACGCTCCAACCAACTGAACCACACCCGCCTCCCTCTGTATTGAAGTTTCTCCCCAAAGCCCTGGGATATCCGCGGCAGCCTCGCGTTCCCACCCCTCGCCTTCCGGCTCCTCACCCTCTGTCTGAGTCTCTCGATCCACGAAGGGGACGCAGCCCCCCGTGGAGACCTCGTGTGCTCCGTTGGCGGCGCGCTGGATGTCCAGGGTGCCCTCGGGGCGGCTGGGGCTGAACACGGCGGTGTGCACCTCCACAGTCGGGCTGTGCGGCGCGAAGGCGCTGCCGAGCAGGGTCTCCATGCGGCGACGCGCCTCGGCCTCCTCCTCGCGCCGCGGCAGCACCACGATCCCCACCAGCGCGGCGGGCGGGCTGCGGTGCCGGGCGTGCACCTGCTGCAGGAGCAGCTGCAGCCGCGGCAGCTGCGAGCGCAGCGCGGACGCGCGGCACAGCACCAGGAGCAGCCGCGCGCTCGGCTCGGGCGGCTCCCGCGGCTGCGGAGCGTCCTGGCATCCCGACGCCGCATCCTCAGCCGCCCGGGACCTGGGAGTCTCGGCCGAAGCCGGAGCCGACTCGCGCTCATACTCGCAAAGGTCCTCAGCCTTGAGCCTGCCAGGGGGCAGCTGCTGGTTGAAGCGCCTGGACTTGGCGGCCCGGCAGTCGGTGTTCTTCAGAGAGCTGTCGCTGGAGCGCTTGAGACACCGCCTGGAGCAGTCGCTGGAGCTGCTGTGGCCGCAGGTGGCTTCGGTGGACGAGGGCCCCGTGGGCCCACGGGCCGGGCTCTGCTCCAGAATGTCCTGCAGGGTCAGGAAGCGCTCTTCCTGCGGCCAGGAGTTGCTCAGCAGCAGCACCTGGCCGCGGCCCTCGAGGGGTTGGGTGGGAGCCTGTGGCTGTGGCTGGGCTTCCCCATCCTGCGCAGCACCAGCGGGCTGGGCCCCAGGCTCCATGTCCGGTCCAGCTCCCTTGTACCTCTGAGCCCGGGCCCCCCTTGGCCAAGGGGAAAGCTGCCCTTCCCTGGAGCATGTCACAATACCCCTGCCACCCACCTCTTCCTGTGGCCACCAAGGGTCTCTGCCCGCTATTCCTTGGGAATCTTCCAACACAGGGAAGTTGCTTTGGGGCGCTGGCCTCATGCCGGATGTGTTTAGTTTCTCGTCATTATGTCCTCGGTGTCAAAAGGACAAATCCGTTTATCCTAGGGATGGGCTGTCATGCTCAAGTCTCCAAGTAAAACAGATTTTTGTGGAACCAGGACATTTAAAAAGCAGTGGAGACTGGCTGCTCGCTGCACCTGGACCATGTGACCAGTGGTGAGGGTCAAAGAGGCTGGTTCTGGATGGCTGCAGCCAGGAGGCAGGCCCCACCCACGCTCAGCCCCACTGCCCTCTGGGCGATCTGGGAGCCAGAGTCCGGGCTGTTGTAAACTGATGCGGCTGCAGGAGATGGTTGGGGGTTCCCCTCCTCTCTGGGTATGCATTTGAAAACCAGTCTTTCCCTCCTGTGTTTCTCACTAACTTCTCACACAGAGCACATCATTGCTGACACTGCTGGGTGTCCTACAATTTAACTCAATTCTGACACCAGCTACCTGGAGAAAGTGTCAGGTCCCCCAGGGTAAGGGCTCAGCCTCACCAGACTGTCCTGCCTCCAGACACCAATCACAGGTCCACCTGTGGTTCTGACCCATCTGCTGCCCTTGGAGGTTCCCACGACCCCATCCTCAGGGTTAATTTGCTCGAGTGGCTCCTAGGACTCAGAAAACAGTTCACTTACTGTTTGCCAGTTTCTTATAAAAGGATGATAAAGGATACAGATGAACAACCAGATGGAAAAGATGCGTAGGGCAAAATGTGTGAAGGGGCTTGGAGCTTCCATGTCCTCTCCAGGCACAACACTCTACCCGCACCTGAGTTCACCAACCTGGAAGGTCTTCAAACCCCAGACTATTGGGATTGTCATGGGAGCCTCCTCACGTAGGTATGCTCAATTATTAACTCAATTTCCAGCCCCTCTCTGGAGGAAGGGCGTGGAGCTGAAAATTCTAAGCTGCTCATCATGGCTTGGTCCTTCTGGCGACCAGCCCCCCCATCCAGGAGCCCACCCAGAGTCACCTCATTAGAACAAAAGACACCCCTAGCACCCAGGAAATTCCAAGGGATTTAGAGCGCTGTGCCAGGAACCAGGGTCACAGACCAAATATTAGAGCAAAAGATGCGCCGAGTGCTCTTGTCACTTACAAAATCATAAGGGTTCCGGAGCTCTGTGGCAGGAACCGCGAGCAGAGATCAATACATATTTTTTTGTTATCTCACAGGGTACCAGAGGCCCATCAAAGTGCCAGGAAAGATCTTCAGGAAGACAAAACAAAACATATTAAAACTCCTTATTTGCACACGAGGTGAGCAGAGAGCCCTGGGGAGGTGGGACAGAGACCCCAGGACAGGCCCCCCCCCCCCCCCCCCGACTGGGAACTCAATGGTGGGGAAAAGTTTTCCTTTTGTTAATTTTTTAAAAATGAGCTTAACCAAATTTTTAAAAATTATTTTGAAAAATATAAAAATCAGACTCTGGAAAGCAATGTGTCAACCAGAATCCTGCTAACTCTCCAGGAGCCCCAGGCTAGGAAGCCTGGGAGAGGCCAGGTAAAGGGGGGAGGCCTTTATTGGCAAGAGATCATTAATTGGGGTCCTTCTCTGTGCTGGGTGTTTACATATGTCATCTATACTGCAGCCCAGCAACGGAGAGGGCACTGTCCCCAAGTTACAGATGCAGAAACCAAGGCTCAGAGAGGTTAAGTGACTTGTGCAAATCCAGTCATTAAGTGGGATCTAAACCCAAGCCTGACGGGCTGTAAATTGTAGGTGACTGCGGGGGCATAGTAAGCGCTACAGCACACTGAGGTGGGGCTGCTGAGGCTAATCCTGAGTGCGATGCGGGGAGGGAGGGGTGTATTGGGAAGGAAGAGGAAAGGTGGGGGGCAGAAGACAGGACAACCCCCCCACCCCCACCCCTTGTTTTAGGCTCTTGGGTTGCAAAGCATTCTGGGTACACAGTTTTAAGGGCATAGTGAGTAAAGGCTGGGAATATCTGCTCAACCAAATGACTAACCTTTCCTTCCTTCTTTTGAAGGTTTGTAACTTCAGACTAAAAAAGTTATAAAATTGAATGTTTTCCTAATAAAGGGACACTGAAAAGAAAAGACTTTGGAAGGAAGAGAGAGTAGTCTTGTTACCATTTCAAATCTCATAAAAGCTCTTATTTCCAGCTTTGAAAAGTCAGGAAGTTCCTGCTCAGATAAAAGGTTGAATCCGGAGGTTTGTAAACTGAGGAGTGAGAGGCGCATAGATGGTCCCCAGGCCTCGTGCCCATTGGAGCCACTTGCCCTTGTATCTGGTGGCTATATTGTCATTCCCTGGAAAATGTTATTTGAGGAAAGGATTTTGCTGATTATGCCTGGGAACTTCTGAATTAGACCAACCTAAGTATTGTTATGGGGAATTTTTATTTATTTTGAAAAATTATTTAAATAGGTAATATGTGTGCAAGGCTCAGTAAAAAAAAAAAAAATTGTGGCATCTGGTTTGCTTTCTTAGGGCACTCTGTCTAGGGGAGCCAGCTGCCCCATTGTGAGGACACTCAAGCAGCCCTTTGGAGGGGTCGATATGCAAGGAACTGGAGCCTCCAGCCAACAGCCCCTGAGGGAGCCGAGCCGTCTTAAAAGCTTTCAGCCGTAGCCAATGTTCCAGATGACTAGAGCCTGGGCCAATGTCTTTACAACTGATGAAAGACACACTAAACTACTCAGCTATGCTGCTCAGTAATTTGACCCAAATAAGGTTGTGGGAATATTGTTTTATGCCACTAAGTTTTGGGGAAATTTGTTACATAGCAATGGATGACGGATATAATCACCATCTCTAATCTCTGTTCCACTTATTGGAGGAACTCCACTTCATTAAGAAATGGACTCTGAGAAGTAATATAATTACTAGGTCTGTGGTAAGTGGCATTAGTGGCTCCCCAAAGGTGCCCATAATCTCTGCAACCTGTGAATATGTTAGGTTACCTGGTAAAGGTGAATCAAGGTTTCCTATGGAATTGTGGTTGCTAATCCCTGACCTTAAAATAGGGGGATTATTCTGGATTATCCAGGTAGAACCAATATAACCACAAGGTACTTAAAAGGGAGGCACAGGGAGGAGTCAGAAGGAGATGTGATGATAGAGAATGCCAGAGTGTTTGCTTTAAGGACAGTGCTAAGGGACCATGAGCTAAGGAATGTGGGCAGCCTCTAGAGCAGTGGTTCTCAACCTTCCTAATGCCTCGACCCTTTAATACAGTTCCTCATGCTGTGGTGACCCCCAATTTCATTGTTACAAATTGAACATAATTAAAGCATAGTGATTAATCACAAAAACAATATGTAATTATTTATGTGTTTTCCGATGGTCTTAGGTGACCCCTGTGAAAGGGTTGTTCAACTCCCAAAGGGGTCGTGACCCACAGGTTGAGAACCGCTGCTCTAGAAGCTGGAAGAGACAAACCAGGAAACTCTCTAAGTCTGTTGGGGCTGCTATAAAAAATACCATAAACCGGATGGCTTGGAAGCAATAGAAATTTATTTCTCACAGTTCTGAAGGCTAGAAAGGCCAAAATCAAGGCCCTGGCAGATTTGCTGTCTGGTGAGGCCCTGCTTCCTGGATCTCAGACAGCCATCTTCTGGCTGTGTCCTCACCTGGTGAAAGGGACTCCTTTTATAAGGGCACTAATCCCATTCAGGAGGGCTCCACCTTCATGACCGAATCACCTCCAAAAGGGCCTATTTCTAAATACCATCCCATTGGGATTAGGTTCAACATGCATGTGAATTTGCGGAGACACAGACATTCAGTCTGCAGCCCAAATGAACGTTCCCCATGAGTCTTCAGAAAGAAACACAGCTCTGCCAGCATGCTGATTTGAGCCTAGTGAGAGCTGTGTCAGATTTCCAACCTATGGAGCTGTAAAATAACAAATCCGTGTTGTTGTAAGCTGCTGAGTCTGTGGTAATTTGCAACAAGAAGAAACTACACAAGGTCATATAGCCAGAAAGTGGCAAAACAAGGATTCAAGTCTGACCTGCACCCCATCCTTCCCCACATCCCACCTAGGCTCCCAGATAGTGGAGAGAGACTCACCTTTTCTGCTGCGGAAGAAGCTCAGGACTTTGTTGACTGAACAAAGTGAGTGAAGTGAGTGGGAAGTGTGGGGAGTTGTGTTACTATGGGGAGAGGGCAGATAGGCCAATCTGGCTGCTCAGGAGCCTGTGGTTAGGACACAGGTCAGATCTGGTAAATTAAGTAAACAAGGAGGCCATTAGGCTGCAAAGCGTGGAGGCCTGTGTAAGCTAACACAATCTACGCCTGTAAATGCCTCAGGGTTACAAAATCAGAATGAAGGACAACCAATCACAACCAGCTAAGTAGGCTTGAAGTCAATTAAATATTTTCCTTTCTTTGCTTCAGCACCTTCTCTACGTCTTTCACTTGACTCCTATGAGCTGAGCACTTTCAGTTTGGGACTGCCCAATTCGAGTTGATTTGTGCTCAAATAAACTTAAAAGTTTTTTTTTTTAAAATATATTTTATTGATTTTTTACAGAGAGGAAGGGAGAGAGATAGAGAGTTAGAAACATCGATGAGAGAGAAACATCGATCAGCTGCCTCCTGCACATCTCCTACTGGGGATATGCCCGCAACCCAGGTACATGCCCTTGACCGGAACCGAACCTGGGACCCCTCAGTCCGCAGGCCGACGCTCTATCCACTGAGCCAAACCGGTTTCGGCAAACTTAAAAGTTTTAATATGCCTTAGTTTATCTTTTAACAGATCCCAACGATGCTGCACTATCTCCTCCAAAGTGGACAGTCACACCCTTTTCTCTGTGTAAAAACCATCTGTCGCTTGGTCATTTAGTCAACATGATTTTTTTGCCAGCGATGTCCAAGTGGTGAGCAGGTTCTCTGAGGATGAAAAGGTGACTGATCAACAGGGAAGCTTCTTGTCCAGGCAGAGGTTGCCATCTAGTGGGGAAGACAAAGACTAGTCCTCGCAGTATCCTGATCACCAGGCCCATTTTGCTGCAGCTGAGCAGTTGGAGGCCATGGCCAAGGCCATGGAGCTAATGAGTCAGGAGTACCAGGGAAGGCCTTGGACCCACAGTCTGATTCCTGAGCTGGACCCATAGTGCTTCTCCGAGCAAAGCCCCTCTTGTTGCTCTCTGGTGTAGCAGAATTCAGACCTGCACCTGCTACACATGCTACATACAAGGCCTGCAGCAAGGGTGGAAGAGAGGGAACTGCTGGTGCAGTGCTGGGAACCAGAGAAAAATCAGGGCAGCTTGTGCTAATAAATAAATACATAAATAACCAAGAAACTAGGATGGTCTCCAGATGTCAAAGTCTTACTTATGTCAGCATAGAAAACTGAGCTATAAAAGGACATGTGATGCCATGAAAGGGTGTTTGTGGGATATTGTTAAATGGAGAAATTGGGTTGCAAAACAGTCTACCTTACAGAGCCCCCTCTTTTGGTAAATAATGTACATAGAGGGATAATTTTTTAAAACTGAGTATATACACTTCAATATGTTAATCAGAGTGCTAGGTTCTGGCTATAGATTTGTCAGAAACAGAACAAAAACTACAGAACATAGAAGTTAGATTTGAATTTAAGGTAAACTGAATAATTTTTTTAAAAAATATACTTTTTTATTGATTTCAGAGAGGAAGGGGAAGAAGAGAGAGATTGAAACATCAATGATGAGAGAGAATCATTGATTGGCTGCCTCCTGCACGCTCCCTACTGGGGATTGAGCCCGCAACCTGGGCATGTTCCCTTGGCCAGAATCGAACCTGGAACTCTTCAGTCCACAGGAAGATGCTCTATTCACTGAGCTAAACCAGCTAGGGCAATTGTGAATAATTTTTGAGAACAAGCATGCCCCGTGAAATTATTCATTGTTTATCTAAAATCTGAATTTAACTTGATATCTTGTGTTTTATCTGGCAATCTGATTTGGGAATTTTTCTTTTCGCTTACCTGTATTTTTTATGATACTCTTGTACAATACTTTTGTTTTTTTAAATTTATTTCTCATTTACAGTTGACATACAATATCATATGTGATTTGCAGGTGTACACATAGTGATTAGACATTTATAGATCTTAGGAAGTGGTCACAGCACTAAGTCTAGCACCCATCTGAACCACACTTAGTTATTACAATATTATTAACTATGCACAATACTTTTTAAAAAACCTATGTTTTTATTAATTTTAGAGAGAGAGAAAGGGAGAGAGAGAGATGGAAACATCAATGAGAGTGAAACATCAACATGGATGGGCTGCCTTCTGCACTACCCCTTCCCTGGCTGGGAATCCAACCAGCGACTTCTTAGTGCATGGGTCGACTCTCAACTACTGAGCCACACCGGCCAATACTTTTTAAAGAATAAGGGAAACCAACCAAAGTCCTGCCACGTGTAAGAGGATCAGTTAGAGGTGTGCTCGGTGGATTTCTGGATTTCCTGGACAAGTCGGTTCAAGTAGAAAATAAATCAGCCCTCCCGCCTGGGTCCAGGCCCCGCCAGAGATTCCTACAAGGGATGACCACCAGGTGGCGCTGCCGGGCTGCGGGACTGGGATGCCAGGGATTGTAGCATCTGGGGAGAGGGAAAGATCAACAGTACCTTGTCTGGGATCCAGGTGACCCTTAGGGAGCCCCCAGGGCAGGGCAAGGGAGCAGGAGAAGCTGGGTGCAAAGTTGGAACTCTATCGCCATAGCACACCCCGAGCTCCTTTCTCTGCAAAGTCTGGGAACTGCTGTGACTGTGCATGAACCTGCGGCTGAACTGAGCTATCAGCCCCCTGTGCCCTCCTGCATGTACTGGTCCCTTTCCTCTAAGAGGAATAGACCCCAGGCAACTCCCCACTGACACAGCTCACTTTCCTCCAGGGACTGAAAGGGACTCAGTGCCACCCTGGGACACTCAACTGTGGGCAGACTCCAGGAGGGAGGAAGGAAGATGATTCCTGAGGGAAGGGAGGATCTAGCTGCCAAGGAGAGAGAAATGAAGATACTGGGCATGAGTGCGGAGAGGCTCAGAAACTGTAAATTGCTGACCAGCTTGTGTGCACACCTTGGCACAGCATGGGCTGAACAGAGGGGAAGTTCAGTAAATGTTTTTCATCCACCAATAAATTCTCTAAGCCCCTTTCTGTGTCAGGAGCTGGGCTCGGCCCTGGGGATGAAGCCCCTGCCCTCCTATAGCTTATCTTTTGTTAGGAGAGATACAAACAATAAACAGGTAGAACAATACTCTAACTTCACTTGGTGTTAAGCTCTAGAAGAAAATAAAGCAAGGTAATGGGCTCCTCTCCAAGGTTTGCTTCCGGGCTGGTGCAGGCTGGCTGTGGTGCAGGGGGGAGAGCAGGAGGAGGGGAAGGGAGAGCCACTCCTACCCTCTGGGCACAGCCAACAGCCCTTGCTGCTATTTAGAGGGTTTGTTGGGGAAAATATAATTCAGGGATCTGCCAAAGTGTTGGGATCCATCTGGCTGGAAGTAGAATGGTCCAGGAAGAAAGAGTTCAAGTCTCTAGCTCCTGGGGCCTCTTTGGGGTAGAATAGGGCAGGGAGAGCCTTAGGGTCAGCCCACCCTGGAAGGAGTGAGCAGAGGGAATGAGAGAGAGCCCGAGAGGGTCTCATTGGGTGGGGGAGTTGTGATGGTTAATTTCATGTGTTTGTTTGGCTGGGCTATGGTGCCCAGACAGATATTTGGTCAAATATTATCTTAGAGCAGTGGCTCTCAACCTTCCTAATGCTGTGAGCCTTTAATACAGTTCCTCATATTGTGGTGACCCCCAACCATAAAATTATTTTCGTTGCTACTTCATAACTGTAATTTTGCTACTGTTATGAATCGTAATGTAAATATCTGATATGCAGGACGTATTTTCATTGTTACAAATTGAACATAATTAAAGCATAGTGATTAATCACAAAAACAATATGTAATTATATATGTGTTTTCCGATGGTCTTAGGTGACCCCTGTGAAAGGGTCATTCGACCCCCAAAGGGGTCGTGACCCACAGGTTGAGAACCGCTGTTCTAGATGCTTCTGTGAAGGCAATTTTTCGGTGGGCTTCGCATTTAAATCAGTAGACTTTGACCAAAGCAGATTGCTCTCCAGGATGTGGGTGGGCCTCATCCAATCAGGTGAAGGCCTTAAGAAAAAGACTGGCCTCCCTGGAGGGAGGGCATTCTCTCAGCACTGTCTTTGGACTCCAACTGCAGCGTCACTCTTCCCTGGGTCTCCAGCTTGCCCTGCAGATTTTGGATTTGCCAGCTTGCAGAATCTTGTGAGCTAATTCCTAAAACAAATCTCTCTACATATACTCATCTATTGGTTTGGCTTCTCTGGAGAACTCTGACTAGTACAGGGAGTCCGAGGGCCCTGACTGATATCGGCAGACCTGAGCAATCTCTGAGACATTCAACATTTAATGAGCACCTACTTTGTGTTGAGCTCTGTGCCACAGAGACTCCAGAACTGGATGGTGTGGGCCTTTGTCTGTCCCTGTCATGGGTCTGGTTGGATATCTGGGCCAGAGGGAAGGTACTGGGCCTGGGAAATGAGTTGAGAATGCCCTCTATTAATAGCTCACCCCCGAATGCCTCTTCCTGGGAATAATCTCTGGGAAAGTACCTCTAAAGTAGTGAGACCCACAGGTGTGGGCATTGCTCCCCTTCCTCCCTTCTTTCCCTCACGCCATTATCCAGCACCTGCTCTGCCGGCCTTGCACAGGCTGCCCCTGGGCCGTTCAAGGGCAGAGGGGGGGATTTTTTTTTTTGTGCCATCAAGGAGCTTGTAGTGAGGGTGAATCGTTCATGAGAATAGTGAGTTGCCACACACATGCCTGTAACTTAGGCACGAACTCTAAAATCTGGAAATGAAGAAATAAAAGAGAAAAATTTTGTTAACCTATTTTCCTCTTCTATCTCACCACCCCCATTTTCAAACTAGATCTGCCCCAGGGTCAGGGAGACCCTACCTACTGTAAAAGGCAATGAGCTGATTCTTGCTTTTGAGCTTCCAAGTCTGGCTGTCAGTGGTTTAAAGGATATCTCTGAGTGTGATTTTGACCAGAAGGATTTTAGCTTCTTGTGCTGACTTTTGGACTTCCCACTCACAACTCTCCCTGCCCCCTCACAAATCTGGGATTTCACAGACCCAGTCCCAGACTAGCATGCCAAGGCCATTGGCAGGATTCATGGCCAAATGAGTGTTCTCATAAGCCAGGGATCTGGCAGGGAGTGGGCAGCCAGCAGATGCTTGTCAAGGGTTCAAACAAATCAATGCCTAGAGTCACAGGATCCGATGGAGGGTGAGACAGCTGGGGCCTGGGGTGGCTGACAAAGGAACCTCAAATCAGGGCACTTGGAAATAGCCCCTGAAGAGGAGATATTTGCATCGCTGGGAAGGTACTTGGGCCCACCAGCATTTCCCAGAATGCCCCTGTTTTCTTCTCAAAAAGTGGTGAGAACATGATGGAGACATGGGTTTCTCAGTACAGTTCTAGAATGAGTGGCCCTCACCACAGGCACCATTACCAAGTCAGAAAGAAAGCAAGCTTAACCGCTGCCTCCCATCCTCTGTGTTCTGTGGAAGTCTCATCCTGTTGTGGGTTGAATGGTGCCCCCCCATTCCCCAGTATGTCCACATTATAATTCTTGAGACCAGTGAATGTGACTTTATTTGAAAAAAGGGGTTTGCAGACATAGTTGAGGATCTTGAGATGGAGAGACCTGTGAGATCATTACCTGCATAGACCCTAAATCCAATGACAGCTGTCCTTAGAAGAGACACACTGAGACAGCAGAGGAGAGGCTGTGTGAAAACAGAGGCAGAGATTGGAGTGATGCAGCCACAAGCCAGGAGCACTTGGAGCCACCAGACGATGAAGACGCAAGGAACAGCATCTCCCCAGGAGCTCCTGGAGGGAATGTGGCCCTACTGACACCTTGATTTTGTACTTCTGGCCTTCAGAGCGGCGAGAGAATACGTTTCTGTTGTTTTGAGCCACCAAGTTTGTGGAAATTTGTTGCAGGAGCTCCAGGAAGTGAAACACATCTCAGCCCACAGTTTCTGCTCGTTTCCGAGAGTTTGCACTCCGAGGACTTTACCACACGTGCTCTGCTTTGCTCCGCGTCCACCTGGAAGTGAGACTCTGTCCCCGTGTCTCGTTCCATGTAGAATGGGGTTGGGGGGAGCACTGTGGCAAAGAAGGGTTCCATTATCCAGTTCAAAGATGGGGTTTTCCCTTAACCCAGTTTGGGCAAATAAAGTGACCTCCAACCTCTACAAAGCTGAGAGAGAGAGAGAGAGAGAGAGAGAGAGAGTGAGAGATTGCACTGAGCTATTCCCTTCCTCCACAGGCCCCACTCTTGCTTTCAGGGGAGAAAGGAAAGGCACCCTTCTGGCCAGCAAGCCAGAGGAGGCTTGTCACCTGGGATGTGGGATGCTACCCAGAATCTGCTTCTGTTAACAAAGAACAGACTATAAGGAGATTGCACAAGATCGAAGACTTTTCCTCCTGTGTGTCCTTCTGGGAGTGGCGGAGGTTTCCGGAGGAGTGGGGTAGGCTTTGGCCACACGTGGCCTCCGTGACAACTGACAGACCACAGCACAGCCCAGGCCTGTCTTCTGTGTGCCTGGCTGTCGTGGTTGGTCTACATGATGCCTGTCACCCCTCCACCGCAGGCCTCTTCCACGATGTCCCAGGGAAGGCCACCCCTATGCAGTTATATAAGCCAGAACTCTGGAGCATCTCTCAACACCCTTTTCATTGCCCCCCAAATCCACCCCATCTGCAGAGCCTGTTGATTATATTTCCTGCTTGTCACTCACATGTCACTATAGCAGTTCCTCCTATTATCAGCTCTGTTGGCACCTCATTCATCCCTGTTGTGGCACATGTTACAGTCGCAATTTGCATGTGAACACTGAGGGTAGATAGCACGGCTACTTGTTCATCAGGGTGTCCCTAGAGCCTAAAACAATGCCTAGTGCTCAAGAAACACTTGTCAAATAATTGAATAAATGAGCAAATGAGTGAATTAATGCAAATTTGAACCCAGATAGTGATGGGGAGAAATAGAATCTTTCCCACTGGAGCCAGAAGTCCACTTAGAAATAGCCCCCAGGTTCCTAGGATAAGAAAGGAGAAACCCAGATACAGTAGGTGCCCTCCACCCCCCAAGCACAGGGCTGAAACCAGCCATTAGCCTAACTGGTCCCAGGACCTTGGGTGGGGGAACCCTATCTCTGGGCTTGGGACATTGGGGGACTCTTTTTATCTACTTGTATAGTGTCTGCCAAGTATTTTTTTAAAAATATATTTTTTTTATTGATTTAAGAGAGGAAGGGAGAAGGAGAGAGAGATAGAAATAACAATGATGAGAGAGAATCATTGATCAGCTGCCTCCTGCATGCCCCACAATGGGAATTGAGCCCAATACCCGGCATATGCTCTGACCAGGAATCAAACTGTGACCTCCTGGTTGATAGGTTGATGCTCAACCACTGAGCCACGCTGGCTGAGCCCAAGAGTGTTTTTTACTCATCAAACTTTTCCAATGGGTTCAATGTCTGTAAGTGATAGGGTTTTTACCAGGTACTTAATGGGGGCAAGGGACTTCAAGAAACGTGCAATGTAGACCATCTTTCTTTTAGAAAGACTTAAAAGGAGGTGAAGCTAGTGTCATGTAGGGAGTCATTCTAAACTCCATTCGTGGGTGGCCGACTGCTTTGGGCCTGGCAGCAAGCTTTATCACAACCTCCTGCACCAGCAATTCCTCTCACCTCCCACATTTTATTTTGTAATTGTTAATGCCACAGAAAAGTTGACCAAAGAGAACAGCGAACACCCAGAGGAAAACAATGAGCACCTCTAAACACTCCCTCCCCGCCCCAGATTCTCCAACTGGGAACATTCTGCCATATTTGCTTTCTCTTTCTCTCTTCTTCTCTCTGTATATTATACATACTTTTTTTTTTTTTTTGCTGAATAATTGAAAGCAAATCTCTGACATCTTGATGCTGCACTTTTAAATATCTCAGCACCTCCTAATAAGGATGTTCTCCCACAAAACCACAATACCATGATCATAACATAGCAGCACCCAGCACGCTATCTGAATGTGAATCTCTTGACTGTCCCCCAAACGTCTCCCATAGCTGCATTTGTTTTTCCTATCTAGGATCCAATCAAGATTTGTCTACGATATTTGGTTTTGACTCTTTCGGCTGTCTTCATCTACAACACTCTCTCACTTTTGTTGTTGTTGTTAATGTCATTTGTTTGTATTTGTGACATTGGCTTTTTTGAAGAGTAGGACGCACCACAGGCTGGATTAATCTGGTTGCTTACTCATGACTAGATTCAGAGCCAAGAACTCGAGTGCAAGAGTAAGTTTATTTAGCCTGCAAAGCAAAAGTACACTCGAAGAAAAGATTCGAGCCGGCTTCTCAGAGAGCTGCCTTGGCATTTTGGAAAGAAAGTCACAGAGGAAGAAGTGAGCCAGCTGGGCTGCGTGGACTCAGGAAACAAGTTACAGAGGCAAAAGAAGGGCCCACGGAAACAGGTTCAGGGGGTTAGTAGAGACCAGCTGACACTGTCCCTTGCTCCCCTGATTGCAACTTTCCTGGGAACCTTTAGAGCCTGAGGAAAGAAGGGTGGGGGTGGGGGGGAAAGGCATGGACAGGAACCGACTTCTTTGTCTTAAACTTTTAAAATCTGTTTTCTGAAGGCGGGAATTTTAGGGGAGTTCTCAGGGGAGGATCTCAATATAATATTCATCAGCTTCCCAGGCCTGTCCTTTAATATGCTGATGCATCCAAATTGGTGTATAGGTCATTCTCTGGGCAGTTTCACCTTCAGAGAATGTCACTGAAGGGGGACCAGGACCAGGGTAAGAGATTACCCTGTGATTTATTATCTGGCTGTAAATTGCGCAGCCAGTTTGTTCAACAGTCTGTCTCAGTTTCCCCGTTTCACTTGCCAAAGCATTTTCCTAGCTTCTTACTAACCTGCCTCAAAAGTACATATTTTTTTAAAAAAAATGAGGTAAAATTCACATAACGAAATTCAACACTTGAACAATTTTAAAGTGCATGTGTGGTTTTAACACATTCACGATGTTATATTACATTTTCATTGCTCTTAAGAAAACCTCCTACTCATTAAGCAGTCACTCCCCATTTCTCCCTTCCCCAGCTCCGACCAATCACTAGTCTGCTTTCTGTCTCTATGGATGTGCATATTCTTGACATTTCAGGTCAGTGGAAACATAGAATATCGATGTGCCTTTCGTGGCTGGCTTCTTTCACTGAGGATGCTTTCAAGGGTCGTCCATGATGCAGATGCATCAGTATCTCATTCCTTTCTATGACTATTGGACGGATGCAGAGCAGCTCGTTTATCCATTTATCAGCTGGAGGACGGATAAGCTGCGGGGCTGCTTCCCCGTGTTGGCCACTGCGAACGGTGCTGCTGCAAGCATCTTGCACAAGTCTCCGAACAGCTGTTTTTCATTCCTTTGGGAATCTAACCAGGAGTGCAATTGCTGGGCCCTATGATAACTCCATGTTTAACCCTTGAGGAACCACCAAACAATTTTCCATAGCAGCTGCACCATTTTACATTCTCACCAGCAATGTATGAGGGTCCAATTTCTCCAGATCTTCATCAACAACTATTTTCTGTGTTTTTGGTTATAACCAGCTTACTGTGTTGCAAGTGGTCAAAGTATACACTTTTGACACAAGCTTTAGGTATATGCTCCAATGTTGCCCTTTGGTCCCTTGAGGCTACTTAAAGCTTCCATTTTCCTGTTCATCAGATGAGTGTTTGCTATCTTTTTTTTTTTTTTAATGTATTTTTATTGGTTTCAGAGAGGAAGGAAGAGGGGGAGAGAAATAGAACAATCAATGATGAGAGAGAATCATTGATCAGCTGCCTCATGCACACCTCGTACTGGGGATCAAGCCCCACATCCTGGGCATGTGCCTTGACCGGGAATCAAACTGAGACTTCCTGATTCACAGGTTGACACTCAACCACTGAGCCACGCCGGCTGGGTGAGTCTTTGCCATCTTTACACTAAGTTGGTGACCCAGGGGCTATCGGAGGAGAATTGTGATATAACATGATATGAGCTGAATATTTGCAAAAAAACAAATAAGCAAGCAACAAACACCTGAACGAAATCAATTCTTCCGGCATACAGCCACACTCATAATATAACGTGGGAGTACAGAAAAACAGAGCTAATATTAACTCAAGGGAGAGGTGTGAAATGGTGAGACACATAACCTTTACGGCTCTTTTTGCACCTTTTCTGGTTTTAAACATAAAGCTACAATATGTTTGTGGTGAAGGTAACCTGGCCCAGGACTGGGTGGAGGCGGGGAAAGGGGGTTCAGCCAGACACCTTACTGTGTTGTTCAGGGCCTTAGGGGCATGAAGACCATGCCCTTGGGCTGGGAGCCCCAGTGAGTCAGAGCTTGAGACTGGGAGGGTGAGAACGACCACTTCCTGTGTATGAGAAACGCCCAGAGGAACAGCGGTTCCCATCATGGCCAAGAATCAAATCAGATTCTTTTTCCATTCTTTGGCTTTAAGACCCCCCCACCCCCCTCACCCTCACCCTGCCCCAAACTTCTGGCAAAACCAAGGCACTGCCCACAGGGTTTACATGGGGAAGTTCAAGATAGCTTTCCTTATGGCTGGTTGATGAATTTAATTATGGTCAGTCAAGCAGATTTCAATAACATTCATTCAGTAATCTAGGTTTTATCTCATGTTAGCCTCATGCCAAGTAAAGTACCACCAAAGTTTGGAAGTGGAGAACTTCCACCTGGTAGATCGGGAAAGGCTGAACAGATGAGGGGCGTTTGTGGGGGACCTACCTTGAAGATCAGATGTCATTGGGATGGAAGAGGACAGGTGGGGAAGGTGTCTCACATACGCTATTGACAGCTGAGTCTGGAAACCGAAGGTGAGTGTTCCAGAAGAGAATGGATTTCTGGGATAAAATCATAAACCCGAAATGTATACAGGACTCTTATTTTAAAAGTTTAGTGGCCAAATTTTAAAACTTTGAGGTTTGGGACCATAATTCATTATTTCTTGGCACTGTTAATTGTGAGATCTCTTCCATAGTTACTCTACTGAATGTTTGCCACGAAATTTCCTATGGAGGCAGGTGGATATTTTTCTCTGAGGTAGGAGCAGGATACTTCAGGGCCATCGGGGCTATCCAGGACAGTCACATTTATCCCTTGTGTCCAGGTGTAGTTATTAAAAGCATCTGCTTTCACAACCCAAAGTGTTCCAGTTTAGACAATACATCATATTGTTACTCTATTTATCATGGATTATTATTATTAACTTTAAAAATTGTGGATATATATATATATATATATATCATAAAATTTACAATTTTAACCAATTTTAAGTGTGCAGTTCTATGACATTAAATATATCCTCAAGAGTGGCCTGGTGCACAAAATTTGTGCAGGGTGGGGGTGTCCCTCAGCTCAGCCTGCACCCTCTCCAATCTGGGACCCCTTGAGGGATGTCCCACTGCTGGTTTAGGCCGACAGGGATCAGGCCTAAACTGGCAGTCAGACATCCCTCTCGCAATCCAGGACCGCTGGCTCCTAACTGCTCACCTGCCTGCCTGCCTGATTGCCCCTAACCACTCTGCCTGCCAGCCTGATCACCCCCAACTGCCCCCCCCACCCCCCCCGGCCTGCTTGCCCCCACTGCCCCCCCTGCCGGCCTGATCACCCCCAACTGCCCTCCCCTCCTGGCCTGATTGCCTCTAACTGTCTCTGCCTCAGCCCCACCACCATGGCTTTGTCCGGAAGGTCTTCCGGTCTAATTAGCATATTACCCTTTTATTAGTATAGATTTTTGTGCAATCATCACTATCATCCATCTCTAGAATTCTTTTCATTTTGTAAACTGAAACTCTATAACCATTAAATAATGACTCCTCACCCCACCCCCTGGCAACCACCATTCTACTTTCTGTCTCTATACATTTGACTTCTCTACATGCATCATATATGTGGCATCATAAGGTATTTATATTTTTGTGACTGGTTTATTTCACTTAGCATAATGTCCTCAGTGTTCATCCATGTTGTAGCATATGTCAGAATTTTCATCCTTTTTAAGGCTTCGATCTCTTTAGTTCTAATTTAGCTAGTATCTTCATAGTTGAAGTGGATCTTCTTTTTATATCCACTATGATGATCTCTGTTGTTTAATTGGTCTATTTATATCATTCATATTTAAAATAATTGTTGATATAGTTGGATTACTATTTGCCATGTTTTCAATTGTTTCTATTTATTGAACTTGTTATTGGTTTCTTTTTAAAATCTTCTACTCTTCTTCTACTTTCTCTGGTTTTAAGTATTTTATTTTATTTTAAATATATTTTTATTGATTTCGGAGAGGAAGGGAGAGAGAGAGATAGAAACACCAATAGGCTGTCTCCTTCATGCCCCCTACTGGGGCATTGCAACCCAGGCATGTGCCCTTGGCCAGAATTGAACTTGGGACCCTTCAGTCCTCAGGCTGATGCTCTATCCACTGAGCCAAACCAGCTAAGGCTTAAGCGAGCATTTTAAATGATACTCTACTTTTTTAGTGTATCAGTTATACTTATTTTAGTGTTTGCCCTAGAGTTTGCAATAGACATTTACAAGTAATCTCAGTGTACTTTCAAATAACACTATTTTGTTTCACTGGTAGTTCCAATTCCTCCCTCCCATTTCTTATGACATTGTTGTCTTTCATTTCAATTATCCATAAGCTATAACCACCCAATACATTGTTGCTATTATTACTTTGAATAATTACCTATTAGGTCAATATAAAATAAAAAATGTTTCACCTTAGTTTATTCCTTCTTTCTCTTCTAAGTTTCTGAGCTATCTCATTTCCCGTCTCTCTGAATAACTCCTTTTAACATTTCTTGCAAGGCATGTCTAAATATTCCCTCAGTTTTTATTTGTCTGAGAAAGTCTATTTCTCCTTCACTTTTGAAGGATAATTTCACTGCACACACAATTCTAGGTTGGTAGGGTTTTTTTCTTCCAACACTTCACTCTCTTCTTGCTAGCACAGTTTTGACAAAAAATTTAATGTAATTCTTATTATTGTTCCTCTATAGATAAGATTTCCCCTCACCCTGGCCTTTTTCCTCTAGATTTTCTCATGTCTGCAGTTTGAGAATGATATGCCTATGTGTTGATTATTTGGTATTTATCTTGCTTGCTCTCTGTTCTTTCTGGATCTGTGGTTTGGTGTCCATTATTAATTCTGGAAAATTTTCAGCCATTATTTTTTTTCAGATATTTCCTCTCCTCCTTTTTCTCTTTCTGATATTCCCATTACTCACATGTCTTTTGCAATTGCCCTTTTGTTCTTAGATATTCTGTCCCATTTTTTCATTCTCTTTTCTCTTTACCTTTCAGTTTTGATCTCTTGCATTTCCTTTTGTTTCTTTCTTCTTCTTTTTTAAAAATATATTTCATTGACTTTCTTACAGAGAGGAAGGGAGAGGGATAGAGCGCCAGAAACATCGATGAGAGAGAAACATCGATCAGCTGCCTCCTGCACACTCCCCGCTGGGGATGCACCCGCAACCAAGGCACACGCCCTTGACGGGAATCGAACCCGGGACCCCTGAGTCCGCAGGCCGACGCTCTATCCACTGAGCCAAACCGGTCTGGGCTTGTTTCTTTCTTAGTTTCCATCTTTCTGCTTTCATTACCCATCTCTTTTATTTTTTTATTTTTTTTATTTTTTTTATATTTTTCATCATTTTTGTAGGTTTTTACACATAGATACTATACATATTTTCTAGATTTATATCTAAGTATTTTATTTTTTGGTGCTTTCGTAAATGGTATTTTTAAACTTTATTTTTATTTATTTATTTATTTATTATTTATTTATTTTTTTTTATTGCTTAAAGTATTACAAAGGGTATTACATATGTGTCCATTTTATCCCCCCGCCCTAGACAGTCCCCTAGCCTCCCCTACCCCCCAATGTCTTATGTCCACTGGTTATGCTTATATGCATGCATACAAGTCCTTTAGTTGATCTCTTACCCCCCTACCTCCTGCCCCGCAACCCTCCCCGGCCTTCCTGCTGCAGTTTGACAATCTGTTTGAGGCAGCTCTGCCTCTGTATCTATTATTGTTCAAAAGTTTATAATGGTCTCTATTATCCATGAATGAGTGAGATCATGTGGTATTTTTCCTTCATTGACTGGCTTATTTCACTTAGCATAATGCTCTCCAGTTCCATCCATGACGTTGCAAATGGTAAGAGTTCCTTCCTTTTTAGAGCAGCATAGTATTCCATCGTGTAGATGTACCACAGTTTTCTAATCCATTCATCTACTGATGGGCACTTAGGCTGTTTCCAGATCTTAGCTATGGTGAATTGTGCTGCTATGAACATAGGGGTGCATATATCCTTTCTGATTGGTGTTTCTGGTTTCTTGGGATATATTCCTAGAAGTGGGATCACAGGGTCAAATGGGAGTTCCATTTTCAGTTTTTTAAGGAAACTCCATACTGTCTTCCATAGTGGCTGTACCAGTCTGCATTCCCACCAGCAGTGCACAAGTGTTCCTTTTTCTCCACATCCTCTCCAGCACTTGTCGTTTGTTGATTTGTTGATGATAGCCAGTCTGACAGGTGTGAGATGGTACCTCATTGTTGTTTTGATTTGCATCTCTCGGATGATTAGTGACTTTGAACATGTTTTCATATGTCTCTTGGCTTTCTGAATGTCCTCCTTTGAAAGGATGTCTATTTAGGTCCTTTGCCCATTTTTTGATTGGATTGTTTATCTTCCTTTTGTTAAGTTGTATGAGTTCCCTATAAATTTTGGAGATTAGGCCCTTATCAGATATGACATTGGCAAATATGTTTTCCCACACAGTGGGTTTTCTCGTTGTTTTGTTGATGGTTTCTTTTGCTGTGTAGAAGCTTTTTATTTTGATGTAGTCCCATTTGTTCATTTTCTCTTTAGTTTCAAGTGCCCTAGGAGCTGTATCAGTGAAGAAATTGCTTCGGCATATGTCTGAGATTTTGTTGCCTTTGGATTCTTCTAGAATTTTTATGGTTTCCTGTCGTACATTTAAGTCCTTTATCCATTTTGCGTTTATTTTTGTGTATGGTGTAAGTTGGTGGTCTAGTTTCATTTTATTGCATATATCTGTCCAATTTTCCCAACACCATTTATTGAAGAGACTATCTTGGCTCCATTGTATGTTCTTGCCTCCTTTGTCAAATATTAATTGAGCATATTGGTTCGGGCCGATTTCTGGGCTCTCTATTCTATTCCATTGATCTATATGCCTATTCTTGTGCCAGTACCAGGCAGTTTTGAGAACAGTGGCTTTGTAATACATCTTGATATCTGGTATTGAGATCCCACCTACTTTGGTCTTTTTCAGGATTGCTGCAGCTATTCGGGGTCTTTTTTTATTCCAGATGAATTTTTGGAGAGTTCGTTCTAGATCTCTGAAGTATGCCGTTGGTATTTTAATGGGAAGTGCGTTGAATTTATAGATTGCTTTGGGTAGTATGGACATTTTAATGATGTTGATTCTACCAATCCATGAACACGGTATGTTCTTCCATCTGTTTATGTCTTCCTCTATATCTTTTTTCAACGTCCTGTAGTTTTCTGAGTAGAGGTCTTTTACCTCTTTAGTTAAGTTTATTCCTAGGTAGCTTAATTTTTTTGGTGCGATGGTAAACGGGATTGTTTTTATAATCTCTCTTTCTGAAAGTTCACTATTGGTGTATAGAAATGCCTCGGATTTCTTGGGGTTAATTTTGTATCCTGCTACATTGCCAAATTCATGTATTAAGTCCAGTAGCTTTTTGATGGAGTCTCTAGGGTTTTGTATGTATAATATCATGTCGTCTGCAAATAAGGACAGTTTTACTTCCTCTTTTCCAATTTGGATGCCTTTTATTTCTTCTTCTTGCCGAATTGCAATGGCTAACACTTCCAGTACTATGTTGAACAGGAGTGGTGAGAGGGGGCATCCCTGTCTTGTTCCTGTTCTTAGGGGAAATGGTGTTAGTTTTTGTCCATTGAGTATGATGTTTGCTGTGGGCCTGTCATATATGGCTTTTATTATGTTGAGGTATGATCCTTCTACTCCCACCTTGCTGAGAGCTTTTATCAAAAATGGGTGTTGAATTTTGTCAAATGCTTTTTCTGCATCAATTGATATGACCATGTGGTTTTTTTCTTTCAATTTGTTTATGTGATGTATCACGTTTATTGATTTGCGATATTGTACCATCCTTGCATCCCTGGGATAAATCCTACTTGGTCATGGTGTATGATCTTTCTGATGTACTGCTGGATCCGATTTGCTAAGATTTTGTTGAGGATTTTGGCATCTATGTTCATGAGGGATATTGGCCTGTAATTCTCTTTCATTGTGTTGTCTTTACCTGGTTTTGGTATTAGGGTGATGCTGGCTTCATAGAATGAGCTTGGAAGTGTTCCTTCCTCTTGAATTTTTTGTAGTAGTCTGAGGAGGATAGGTTTTAGTTCTTCCTTGAATGTTTGGTAAAACTCCCCTGTGAAGCCGTCTGGTCCTGGGCTTTTGTTTGCTGGAAGCTTTTTGATGACTGCTTCAATTTCTTCCATAGTTATTGGCCTGTTGAGATTTTTAGATTCTTCCTGATTGAGTTTTGGAATGTTGTATTTTTCTAGGAATTTGTCCATTTCCTCCAGGTTGTCTAGTTTGTTGGAGTAGAGCTGTCCATAGTATTTTTTAACAATCATTTGTATTTCTGTGGGGTCTGTTGTTATTTTGCCTCTATCGTTTCTGATTTTGTTTATTTGGGTCCTCTCTCTTTGCTTCTTGGTGAGTCTGGCTAGAGGTTTGTCAATCTTGTTTATCCTTTCAAAGAACCAGCTCTTGGTTTCATTGATTTTCTGTATTGTTTTTTTGGTCTCTATGTCATTTATTTCTGCTCTAATCTTTATTATCTCCTTCCTTCTGCTCACTCTGGGGTTTTCTTGTTGCTCTCTTTCTAATTCTTTGAGTTGTAGAGTTAGATGATTTACTACCATTTTTTCTTGTTTGTTGAGATAGGCCTGTAGAGCTATAAACTTCCCTCTCAGGACTGCTTTCATTGTGTCCCATAGGTTTTGGATTGTTGTGTTTTCATTGTCATTAGTTTCCAGGATGTTTTTAATTTCTTCTTTGATTTCATTGGTAACCCAATCAATATTTAATAGCATGCTATTCAGCTTCCAGGTGTTTGAGTATTTTGGGTTGTTTTTATTGTAGTTTATTTCTAATATTATGCCATCATGGTCTGCAAAGACGCTTTTTATGATTTCAATTTTCTTGAATTTGGGGATACTTTGCTTGTGACCCAATATATGGTCTATTTTTGAGTATGTCCCATGAGCACTTGAGAAGAACGTATATTCCCTGGCTTTGGGGTGAAGTGTTCTGAAGATGTCTATTAAGTCCATCTGATCTAGTGAGTCATTTAGGATTGCTGTATCTTTGCTGATTGTTTGTCTATAGGACTTATCCAGTGCTGTTAGTGGTGTATTAAAGTCCCCTACTATGATTGTATTGTTGTCGATCTCTCCTTTGATATCTTCCAGGAGTTTTTTTATGAATTTGGGTGCTCCTGCATTGGGTGCATATATGTTTACCAGGGTTATATCTTCTTGTTGTATTGATCCCTTTAGTATTATGAAGTGGCCTTCCTTATCTCTTGTTATGGCCTTCACTTTGAGGTCTATTTTGTCCGATATAAGTATTGCTACCCCAGCTTTCTTTTCCTTTCCATTTGCCTGAAAGATATTTTTCCATCCTTTCACTTTCAGTCTGTGTGAGTCCCTTCTAATGAGGTGGGTTTCTTGTAGACAGCAGATGTATGGGTCATGTTTTTTTATCCATTCAGCCACTCGATGTCTTTTGTTTGGAGCATTTAGTCCGTTTACGTTTAAAGTTATTATTGAAAGGTACTTGTTTGTAGCCATTTCTGTTTTTGTGTGGCTGTTTTCTTTCTGAGCTTTTTATTTCTTATTTTTATACCAGTCCCTTTAGCATTCCTTGCATTGCTGGCTTGGTGGTGATAAACTCCCTTAGCCTTTTTTTGTCTGTGAAGCTTCTTATTTCCCCTTCAAGTTTGAATGATAGCCTTGCTGGATAGAGTATTCTTGGATTTAGTCCTTTGCTTTGCATCACTTTGTAAATTTCCGTCCACTCTTTTCTGGCCTGATGTGTTTCTGTTGAGAAATCATTTGACAATCTAATGGGAGATCCCTTGTATGTAACTTTCCGTCTCTCTCTTGCAGCCTGTAAGATTCTCTCTTTGTCCTGAACATTTGCCATGGTAATTATGATGTGTCTTGGTGTGGGTCTTTTTGGGTTCAACTTGTTTGGGACTCTCTGGGCTTGTGTGACTTTTTTCTTCCCCACCTCAGGGAAGTTTTCTGATATTATTTCTTCTAATAGGTTTTCTAATCCTTGTTCATCCTTCTGTTGTTCTGGTACCCCTATTATTCGTATGTTGTTTCGTTTCATGTTGTCCCAAAGCTCCCTT
Organism: Myotis myotis; assembly: GCF_014108235.1. NCBI lineage: Eukaryota > Metazoa > Chordata > Mammalia > Chiroptera > Vespertilionidae > Myotis > Myotis myotis. The sequence goes on along the minus strand of NW_023416390.1, from coordinate 30,794,551 downwards.
AGGCTCTCCTCCTGTCTTTTCATTTTTTTCTCCAATTGCAGTACGTTTTGGGTGTGTTTTGCTTCCTTGTCTTCTAAATCACTAATTCGGTCCTCCGCTTCTCCTAGTCTACTGTTGATACTTTCAATGGAGTTTTTCATTGCAGCTATATCACTCTTCATTTCTTCTTGGGTCTTACTTAAGTTGTTGATTTTTTCATCTGTTTCTTCTAGCTTCTTGCAGAGGTTGTCGATTTTTTCCTCCATCCGGTTTATGCACTCTAGGACCCTTATTCTGAATTCTTTTTCTGTCATGTTGCATGCCTCTGTATTACTTAGCTGTTTTTCTGGAGAGTCCTCCTTCTCTTTTCTTTGGGGGTTTCTTTGTCTACCCATGTTTGATCTCGCTGACATATCTAGACGTTGAGTCGTTCAGTGGCTGCTCCCTTGGTGGCAGTGACTCCTTGGTCTGTGGTTGCTCTTCTGGCGGTTGCGGTAGCAGCTGCTCTTCAGTTGGCAGCAGCTCCTCTGGTGGGTGCTGTTCACAGCTGTGGTGGCTCTTCTGGCTGGTGGGGCAAGGTTTCACGTACAGCTGCTGTTCCTCAGCAGAGGGTGTGGTGCTCAGGAGGTTGCTGTTGCTTGGATCTGCTGCGTTGATTTAAAGGCACAAAATACAACACAACAAGGCACCACGTACCAGGCACTATACACAAATATATTCACGATATGAATAACCCCAAATAAAGGTGACCACCTGAATTAAGAGAATTAGGGGATAAGGAAGAAGGAAGAGAAAAAGAGAAAAGAGAAAAAAGAAAAGAAAATTAGGGACCAAAAAAAGGAGTGCAAAAATGAAATTGGGAAAAAGGAGGGGGGAAAATAAAAGCGAGAAAAGAAAAGAAAAGAAAAAAAAAAGAGCGAAAAGAGAGAATGAAGTGGAAGAGGGGAAGAGACTTTTTTATATGAGGAGAATACTCCTATAGAACAGCCATTAATCCCAACAACTTCCAGCAACAGCTCCCTGGAGATGAATGCAAACTAGAAACAACCAATAATATAACGATGAAAATAGAATGGAGAACACTAATCCCAAAATAAAATAAACAGAAAATAAAATGGCACTTTAAAAAAAAAATGGTAAAATGGTAGCAGTAATAATACTGGTTAAAAATAAGAAGGTAGTAATTAAAAGGGTAAAATCAGGTGATGGAAAAAAGAAGAAGAAAAAAAAAAAAAAAAAAAAAAAGGAAAAAAAAAAAATTGGTTTCTTAGTTAAAAGGTGAAAAAAGAAAAAAAAAAATATTGCAGTAGTGAAGGTCCTTCGGTTCTTCTATTCTTCAGTGTGGCTCGCCTTAGACCTGCCAGGTATTCAGGAGAGTGTTGAGTTTCCCTGCGATACACTGTTCCTCTGTGTTGTAAACCACAGTCCTTATTTTAAAGCAAGCCGCATTTGTTTCCCAGACTGCCTTATTTTGTGTTTAGCAAAGAGTCAGTTTGTGGGTCAGCCTCTGGGTGGCAGTGTTCTGGGGTTGGCCTCAGAGGCTATAGGGCCTCTCTGTCCAGTGGAAGTTCACTGCCCAGAGCTGGCTGCGTAAGAGTTACCAGTGCTGTGTTGTTGCTGGGATTCATTACCCATCTCTTATGTGTCTATTCTTTCTATCAGAGTTCTTAAACTATTAATTACAGTTTTTTTCAAATTCCCTATTTGGTAATTCCAAAATCTCGGTCATGATTGCTCTGACTCTTCAGGCTGAGTATTTTGTTGCTTTGTGATTTTTTGTTGAAGGCTGGTTATAATGTATGTGATAATGGAACCTGAGCTAATCAGTCGAGATTTTATGTTAATCTGACTAGCACCTGGGCTATGTTTAATAGTTTGCTGTAGCTGTAGGTGCCAGAGACTTCAGGTTATTTCTTTTTTTCCTGTTGTTTTCGGGTTTCCCTAAGAATTGCATCTTAAATGGAGTCTGCATCTTGCCGCTCTCTCAGTCATAATTTCCTTTTATTGCACTGGAGTCTGTTGATATGATGGTAAGTGTACTGGGTTGAATAATGTTCCCCTGAATTCATGTTTGCCCAGAACCTCAGAATATGACCTTACTTGGAAATAGGGCCTTTGCAGATTGTCATTAGTTATATTGACAAGGTCATACTGCATTAGGGTGAGTGCTAAATCCGAGGACTGATGTCCTTACAAAAAGAGGAGAGGACACACAGGGATACACACACAAAGGTGGCCATGTGATGATAAAGAGATTGGAGAGGTGCAGCTACAAGCCAAGGACTGCCAAGGATTGCCTACAAACACCAGGAATAAGAAGAGGCAAGGAAGGATTCTTCTCGAACACCTTCAGAGAGAGTGTGGCCCTCCCAACACCTTGATTTTGGGTCTAGCATCCAGAACTGCGAGCGAATACATTTCTGTTGTTTAAGCCACCCAGTGTGTGGTTCTTGGTTACAGCAGCGTTAGAAGCAAATGCAGTAAGGTAATAGGGAGGGCAACTTCTATAACCGTAGGATTAACTCTCGTTGGGCCTGAGGTCCTGGGCCGGACCTTCAGGAACATTTCTTGGCCTTTCTTTTTCTCCCCTTACGTGGGCCCTGAAGTCTGGAGGGGGCTGGAGCTGTCTTGCTGCCCTTCCCCCAGGGAGGGGAGGCTCTGGGAAAGCAGTTTCCCTCCTGTCAGGGCTTTGTTAAGAACAGAATGCTCTGGGCTTTCTAAATGGTTACATTTCCTCTGAGCCTATTATAAAATGGTCATTTCTCCTCCCTCTCCCTGAAGCAAGTGGATTTCCCCCCAACTTCACAGTGATAACCTGTAGGGCTCTGGAGGTAAACCCCAGGAAAGTGCGGGGCGGCCCTCGGACTGGAACCCCAGCATTTGAAAAACCGTCAGCTTGTCCACACTCAGCCTCCAGCGATTCATCAGACCGTTATCTGTTGCTACCCGTTGCTGGCTCCAGAGGCGCCCTCTGCTCCTGGTAAGTCGTGATTCTCTGTCTTTCCTGCCTCTTTAGATTTCAGGGTGATGGCTTCCCCGGTGGCCTCAGTTCTCCAGTGGATCTTCTAAGCACACTTGTTGATGCTCCGATTGCTCAGCATCTTTCTTGTGAGGATGGAACGAACGACTTCCAAACTGCTTACATGTAAGAGCTGTCTTATGGTGGCGTTTTGTTATTCAGAATTAGACATGGTTCTACCCAATCTCCTTACCAATTCTCCGCCCACTCCTTTTTAAAGGCACTGTTTTTCTCTGCTGAAGACTATAGGAAAAAGACATGGAGTAACATAAAAGAACCATAGGAAAGTTACACAAGCTCAGACTCTTCTAAAATCTCTCAGAGCAATGCCTTTCTGGTTTGTGATTTTGACTTTTCTTCTGGAAATTTACTGAAGCCTCAGTAACCTCTCCTGCATTTGACCTTGGCAGGTGGTGGCCACTCCTCTTACTCTGCTGCCAAGCGTTTCTTATCTTGTCCTCAAAAATGGCCTCTTGTGCTCCTTGGTCTTGCTGTTACTTTGTAAATAATTTGAGGTTCGAGCCTCAGTCTTCTCTTGATAGCAGCCTGCAGTCTTGCACAAAGCCTGTCTGTGATGAGGACTCTGGGAAAAGGGACCAGTAGTTGAATTGGATTCTTCCCCCCCCCCCCGTTGGTTTGGTGCAGAATGTATCATATATATCACTAAATGGCCACTTGTTGGCACATCAGCCCAGGCATGCGCTCACGTGTCCATCCTGTGAGCCATGTGCCCGTGTGTCCATCCTGGCTCTAAAAGGCACAAATGACCCCTAGGAAGAGCCTTTTAGAATCTGACAAGAATACATTTGCCCAAACCATCATTGTAGAAAACTTGGGGAACACAGATAAGTATGAAGAAGAAAATGAAAATGATCCATAGTCCCATAGACACTATTTTGGTACAATTCCTGTGGCCTTTTACTATGCTAATGCTCAGAGGGAAGGATGAAGAGTTCTCTAGGAATCAACAAGATCAAGGGTCACGATTGCTGTGGTGTTATGTATGGATACAAAAAGGGATAACACGGTGATTTAAGAATGTGACTGGGCAGGAACACAGCCTTTCAGTCAAATGTGTCTGGGTTCAAATCTGTCACCTACTGGACGACCTTGAGCAAGTTGCTTCTCTGCCTCTCAGTTTCCTCATCTGCAAAGGAGACTGATACGCTACACCTGCTAGGGTGGTTAGCAGGGATTAGTGATCTGGGGTCCTTAAGCACTTGCACAAGGTCAAGGCAGCAGTTGGAGGGAAAGGAGGTGAGGAGAAGGAAGTGGAGAACCCATCGTATGTGTTACCATTGTAATTCCAGTGGGAGATTTGTTGCTGTTTTAAATGTGATTTATGACTGTTAAAAACCCAGGTTTTCTTGTCTTTCACAGAGGAATGCCAGCTAATAAATAATAAAGGAATGATAGAATTGGATAGTCACCATGTTGCAAAGACCCCCAAAATAACCGATTCAGTCAATGTTATCAATGGATGCTAAAGCAGTGGGTGAAATGTTGTTGGGTACAGGATAGTCGCACTGTATCAAAGTGTTCCTTTGCAGATTATATATTAACTAGAGGCCTGATGCACGAAATCTGTGCCAGAGTAGGCCTTCTTTCCCCAGGCTGCCTGCTCCGGCTTCCCTCTGGCACCCGGGACCCAGGCTTTCCTCTGGCTGCTGGCAGGCACCTGGGACCCGGGTTTCCCTCGCAGCCCCAACTTATTCTGGAAGGACATCCGGTCTAATTAGCATATTATACTTTTATTATTATAGATTACACTGGAGATATCTGTCAGGCATCACCTAACTGGCCAAATTTCGATTCATAAATAATAAGACAAACTCAATTCTGTGCCTTCTGATATGATGCATTAGGAAGGAAGTGCACAACATTCCCTCAACAGTATTCTTACCAAAATAACTGTTAACCTGAATTACATCGTGAGGGAGTACTTAGGCAAACAGAGATTGGAGAAGAGTCCAGAGGACTCCTACAAAATGTCAATGTCATGAAAGACAAAAAAAGTGGGGAGACAGCAAAAAATATATTAAGAAGCCAAATACAAGATTTTTTTTTATAATTCTTTATTATTGAAAGTATTACATATGTCTCCTTTTTTTCCCTATTGATCCCCTCCAGTGGGCTCTCCACCACCCCATTGTCTGTGTCCATGGGCCATGCATATATGCATACAAGGTCCTTGGTTGATTACCTTCTACCCACCCACTCTCCCCACCTTCCCTCCGAGATTCTGCACTCTGTTCCATACTTCGAGTCTCTGGATCCACTCTGTTCATCAGTTTATTTTGTTACTTAGATTCCACATATGAGTGAGATTATGTAATACTTGTCTTTCTCTGACTGATTTATTTCTTTTAGTATGATACTCTCCAGCTCCCTCCATGCTGTCTCAAAGGGTAAGAGATCCTTCTTTTTTATAGCTGCATAGTATTCCATGGTGTAAATGTACCACAGCTTTTTTAATCCATTCATCTACTGATGGGCACTTGGGCTGTTTCCAGATCTTAGCTATTGTAAATTGTGCTGCTATGAACATAGGGGTGCATGCATTCTTTCTGATTTGTGTTTTAGGTTTCTTGGGATATATTCCTAGAAGTGGGGTCACTGGGTCAAATGGCAATTCCATGTTTAATTTTTTGAGGAAACTCCATACTGTTTTCCAACAGTCTGCATTCCCACCAGCAGTGTACTAGGGTTCCCTTTTCTCCACATCCTTGCCAGCACTTGTTATTTGTTGATTTGTTGATGGAAGCCATTCTGACAGGTGTGAGGTGATACCTCATTATAGTTTTAATTTGCATTTCTCTGATGATCAGTGACTTAAGCATTTTTTCATATATCTCTTGGCCATCTTTATGTCCTCTTTGGAGAAGTGTCTATTTAGGTCCTTTGCCCATTTTTAAATTGGATTGTTTGTCTTCCTCTGTTAAGTTGTATGAGTTCCTTAAATATTTTGGATATGAACCCGTTATCAGATGTATCATTGCCAAATATGTTCTCCCATACAGTGGGCTTCCTTTTCGATTTGTTAATGGTTTCTTTTGCTGTGCAGAAGCTTTTTATTTAGATGTAGTCCCATTTATTTATTTTCTCCTTAGTTTTCTTTGCCCTAGGAGATGTATCTATAAATATTCTGCTACGAGAGATGTCTGAGATTTTGCTGTCTATGGTTTCTTCTAGGATTTTTATGGTTTCATGACTTAAGTTTAAGTTTTTTAAATCATTTTGAGTTTATTCTCGTGTATGGTATAAGTTGGTGGTCTAGTTCATTTTTTTGCATGTGGCTGTCCATTTTCCCAACACCATTTTTTGAGAGATTGTCTTTTTAAAAAAAAAAGATTTAAAAAATATTTTTATTGATTTCAGAGAGGAAGGGAGAGTGAGAGAGAGATAGAAACATCAGTGATGAGAGAGAATTATTGATCAGCTGCCTCCTGCTCCCCCCCCCCCCCCACTACTGGGGATTGAGCCTGCAACCCGGGCATGTGCCCTTGACTGGAATTGAACCTGGGACTCTTCAGTCCGCAGGCCGATGCTCTATCCACTGAGCCAAACTGGCCAGAGCAAGATTGTCTTGACTCCATTGTATGCTTTTGCCTCCTTTGTCAAATATTAATTGAGCATAATGGCTTGGGTCGATTTCTGGGATCTCTATTCCATTGATCTATACGCCTAAAACAGCAGTACCAGGCTGTTTTGCGAGATAAGAATTTTAATAAAAGGATATAGAGACATTTTGGAGACAATTGGGGGGCAATTTGAATATGGACTGTCTATTAGCTAGTGTTTTCGTGTCCGTGTTAAATTTCCTAGGTGAGAAGATGGTATTGTGGTTGCATAAGAGAATGTCCTTCTGTTCGTAGATGCAGGTCAAGTATTTAGAGATGAACGTGACCTTATGTCTATAATTTATTTTAAAAATGGTTCAGCAAAAAAAAGATTATGTTTGGTGAAGGGTAAAATAATATTTCTTTAATGGTCTGTCAAATTTTCTGTAAGTTTGATATTTTAAAAAATTAAAAGTTGGGGATAAAACCCCATGAATGAGTGCAAGGACAAGTCTTCCCATTGGCCAAGCATTGGGACTGACTTAAGGAGAATTAGAGATGCTCTAAGTAAAGACACTGCATAGTCTTTTCTGGTTGCTTGTTATCGTCCGTCTCCTTTATAGACATCTGATCTGCCAAGGAAAGTGTAATCATTCTCTACACTTGAATTGTATTTGGTTTTGCTTTACAGCTCTAAGAAGTTTTCACTGAGCTGGTATTTAGTGATTCTACTAATGTGCTACTATGTTTATTTTTAAATATTTATATCTTAACTTGATTGGGGTAACATTGATGTGCTACTATATTAGACACTGGGACGGTCTTGAATAGGCTCAAAATAAAGTGCAGTGAGAAAGAGTCTGTGTGACATCAGGGAAGTAGGAAGTTAAAAGTTTTTTTTTTCTGGGTGACCCCTAAAGAAATAACATAATCATTAGACAATAGTGTAGTTTTCAATAGTTGACTGTGAATTATTCTTTTCGTTGCTATTCAAAGCAGATGGAGATTATAATTTTATATGAAGGATTAATGAGTTGTGATGCCAGCTCTCAGTGACAGAAGAAATTACTGTCACAGAGTAAATGGATAAGAATAGTGGGGGGAGCCAAAACCGGTTTGGCTCAGTGGATAGAGCGTTGGCCTGCGGACTGAAAGGTCCCAGGTTCGATTCCGGTCAAGGGCATGTACCTGGGTTGCGGGCACATCCCCAGTAGGAGATGTGCAGGAGGCAGCTGATCGATGTTTCTTTCTCATCGATGTTTCTAACTCTATCTCTCTCCCTTCCTCTCTGTAAAAAATCAATAAAATATATATAAAAAAAAAAAAGAATAGTGGGGGGAGTTCAAAAGATGAATCTGTTCCTAAATGCATTGCATCAAGGGATGGCATATACATTTCTTTTCACCTGCCAATTCCAATGGTTTGATGCCCAGAGAACTATGTTAAGAAGGATTCCTGGCTCAGGGAAAGAGTGCAGTAGTCAGTTAGTGATGCCTCTGCTAAGATTTTTAAAAAATATATATTTTATTGATTTTTCGCAGAGAGGAAGGGAGAGGGATAGAGAGTTAGAAACATCAATGGGAGAGAAACATCGATCAGTTGCCTCCTGCACACTCCCTACTGGGGATACATGTCCTTAATCGGAATCGAACCCGGGACCCTTCAGTCCGGAGGCCAATGCTCTATCCACTGAGCCAAACCGGTCAGGGCTGTGCTAAGATTTTGTGAAGGCATAGAATGGCATGCGCACCACATTTGCCGTCTTTGAATTTCCAACACAAACTAAACTGGGTGCTTTAAAAACACTAACGTCTTCAAAAAAACATTTATTAAACCATGTATTTATAACAGTAGCTAATATTTATTAAGCACTTACAATGAACCAGACAGTAATCTAATTGTTTTGTATGTATCACTTCATTAATTCTGACGATTTGATGAGGCAAATACTATTATTCTTATCCCTATGTTACAAACAAGGAACTGAAGTCATCTGCTCTAGATCTTTGCCCATCTTGTCAAGATGGCCTATTCTGGCTTTTGTATTTCAAATTTCAATCTTGTCAGTGTCCCTCCCAATCTCCCTTCCTGACTGAATTTTCTCAGTGGTACTTGTCACCACCTGATATATATGTTAGTTATTTGATTATTGTCTCCTCCCACTAAAATGTAAGCTCAGTTGTCAGGATTCCAGGCAATTCCAACTTGCAATTGGCACAAAGTGAAGTCGATAGTTTCCGTTCCTCTGGGTCAAGGATAGGCTGTATTTAAGGCACTTGATCAGTGTTGCCAACTTGCCTTCTGGAAAGCGCATGAGCGTGTCCCTCTCCTTGGACTTCTGCTAGTACTGAGAATTGCCGTGTAATAAAACTCTGCCGATTCCATATGAAAAAAAATCTCATTTTCATTTTCGGTTTCTTGATTACAGATGAAGAACATGTGTTTTTAAGATTTGCACATTATGTCTTTTGAATGGGATGAGTAATAACAAAAAGCCTGTTTGAAATGTCACAATGTTTCTGTTTAGATATGAAAACATGTCAATTCATGCGTAGAAGAGACGGTGTTGTTATGTGTGCAAATTTTGGTATGAGAGTTGAGGCTGGGGGAGGGGAAAGGATAAAAACAAGAGAAAAGCTAGGAAGAGGGGGAAAGGAAAGAGCAGAAGAAAGAAAAGCAGGGAAGAAGAGAGAAAAAATAAAAAGTGTAGAATTGTTTTGCATTTTGTCCCAGAGGCCTCGCCTGGGAGACAGGCTACTCGGTGAAGGTGGAAATGAGCCACACTCAGCTGACCCTGCCCTCTGCCAAATCACATCCAGGCCAGGGGTTCTCAAACTAGGTGACCTGCGGACCCTTTTATACTATTAAAAATTATTAAGAACCCCCAAAATCTTTTAGTTATACAGATAATATCAGTATATACTATATTAGAAATTAAAACAAAATCTTAAAATATTTACATACATACATTTTTTTACCGCCATAGGTAAATAATAAATAAAGCACCCATAAAATAAATAAAATAAATATATTTTCCAAAACAAACAACAAAAAATTAGTGAAAAGAAAGGCATTGTTTTTAGTTTTGCAAATCTCTCAGATATCTGGCTTAATAAGAGATGGCTGGCCTTTCCTTTCTGTTTCTGTGCTCAGTCTGTTGTGTTACCACATGTCACATAGCCTCTGGAAAACTCCACTCTACACTCAGAAGAGGATGAGTACGGAAAAGAATGTCATAGGATTAGAAAATGAGGCACCCAATCAATGAGAGACCCTCCTCTCCCATCCCCTCCGTCATTGGTTAATAAAATTACAGAGGATGGATTTCCTAAAAGCACCCCAGGAAGCCTTTAGGGGTGCCCAGACCACACTTTGAGAACCACTGAGTCAGGGGGAACTGATACACGGTGGCCAGAGGGACCATGGAAGGGATATCTAACAATTTGTCAAGAGCCATCAAAACATTAATGCCTGTTGACACATTGATTTCCCTTTAGGGCAATGGTTCTCAACCTTTGGGTCGCGACCCCTTTGGGGGTTGAACGACCTTTTCACAGGGGTCGCCTAAGACCATCGGAAAACACATATATAATTACATATTGTTTTTGTGATTAATCACTGTGCTTTAATTATGTTCAATTTGTAGCAATGAAAATACATCCTGCATATCAGATATTTACATTACGATTCATAACAGTAGCAAAATTACAGTTATGAAGTAGCAACGAAATAATTTTATGGTCGGGGGTCACCACAACATGAGGAACTGTATTAAAGGGTCGCGGCATTAGGAAGGTTGGGAACCACTGCTTTAGGGAATATATTTTAAAAGAATAATCCCCCAAAGAAGGAAAACTGTTTAAATGACCTACAATTGGGAAATGGTTAAGTAAGTCCATTTAATGGAATATTTTGCACCTTAAGTTATAATTACTAGTACTAGCATGGGGAGAGTTATAGAGCCCTAAGTGAAAAATGCAAGTTAGAATCTTGACTGTGCCCACCACTCTCGGGAGACTGTGTGTCTGCAGACAAAGCCTCAAAGGGAGAAGGAAAGTTGGGTCAGTTTGATATATGGGCACGGGCTTATGGGAGGTTTTTATTTTGGCCCATGTTATTTTGGTGTTTGCTTATTACTTTGCAATAAGGAAAGGCAAAAATAAAGGCTCTCTGTGTCTTACTCCCCTAGGTCAGTGTGGTCAGGAGGGAGCAGAGAACAGAGTCACCAAGGGCCCCGGAGCTGGGGAAGAAGGGGTGCGGGGGCATATGGGGCACGCCAGTCAGGATGGGGACTTGATGCTTCAGCTCATTCTGTGGTGCCCTTTCAGTGGTGACAGGAGAGACCTTCGGCTAAGCAGCTGTTATCAAAGGCTTGTGGGGAGATGACAGGAAACCAGGTGTGGGCCCAGCACGTCACTTCGAAAAGGGGAGGAAGAAGCTGGTGAGGGCAACTACAGAGCCCCGCACCTTTGGAGAGAACCGAGGGCCAGGGCCACACTGTGTCTAAAGGAGCTGGGAGGGCACAGCTGGGAGGCGGCCAGTGCTGGGTGGGTCGTGGGTCGGAGGCAGCAAGGGCTGCAGGGCCCGATGGAGAGTTTTTTTTTTTTTTTTTTTTTAATTAAATCTTTATTGTTCAGATTATCACATTTGTTCCTCTTTTTCCCCCCCATAACTCCCCTCCTCCCGGTTCCCACCCCACTCTCCGCCCTCACTCCCCACCCACTGTCCTCATCCATAGGTGCACGATTTTTGTCCAGTCTCTTCCCGCATCTCCCACACCCCTTTCCCCCCCAGGAATAGTCAGTCCATTCCCTTTCTATGTCCCTGATTCTATTATAATCACCAGTTCATTCTGTTCATCAGATTATTTATTCACTTGATTCTTAGATTCACTTGTTGATAGATGCATATTTGTTGTTCATAATTTGTATCTTTACCTTTTTCTTCCTCTTCCTCTTCTTAAAGGGTACCTTTCAGCATTTCATATAATCCTGGTTTGGTGGTGATGAACTCCTTTAGCTTTTCCTTATCTGTGAAGCTCTTTATCTGACCTTCAATTCTGAATGATAGCTTTGCTGGATAAAGTAATCTTGGTTGTAGGTTCTTGGTATTCATCACTTTGAATATTTCTTGCCATTCCCTTCTGGCCTGCAAAGTTTCTGTTGAGAAATCAGCTGACAGTCGTATGGGTGTTCCCTTGTAGGTAACTGAGTTTCTTTCTCTTGCTGTTTTTAAGAGTCTCTCTTTATCTTTTGCTCTTGGCATTTTAATGATGATGTGTCTTGGTGTGGTCCTCTTTGGATTCCTTTTGTTTGGGGTTCTCCGCGCTTCTTGGACCTGTAAGTCCATTTCTTTCACCAGGTGGGGGAAGTTTTCTGTCATTATTTCTTCAAATAGGTTTCCAATATCTTGCTCTCTCTCATCTTCTGGCACCCCTATAATTCTGATGTTGGTACGCTTGAAGCTGTCCCAGAGGCTCCTTACACTATTCTCGCATTTTTGGATTCTTTTTTCATTTTGCTTTTCCGGTTGGGTGTTTTTTGCTTCCTCGCATTTCAAATCATTGACTTGATTCTTGCGCTCCTCTGGTCTGCTGTCGGGAGTCTGTATAATATCCTTTATTTCAGTCAGTGTATGCTTAATTTCTAGTTGGTTCTTTATCACAACATCGAGGGTCTCATTAGATTTCTTGAGGATCTCACTACATTTATCGGCGGCTTCTAGACAGTTCTTGAGAGACCTTAAAAGTGTGGTTCTGAACTCAATATCCTCCATTGACAGTTTTGTCCTGTTTCTTTGTCTCCGCATTTTGTTATGCTTCCTTGGTGCACCCCCTAGTGGTCTTTGTGCGAAGTCTTATAGTTAAACCTTGTTGTAGCTAATACCAGGGAGGGTTTGACCTCCAGGCCAAGTGGCTATGAGAATCAGCTGTGTCTGCAGTGAGAGAACTTCTGTCCTCTAGGGAGGTGCTAATCTGGCGTTTGCCTGAGGCTATCCGGCAAATGCCTGTGTGCAGGGCTTGGGCGGGGCGGGTCGCACAGGATCAACAGGGTGGGCTGGAGAGAGCAGTTATGGCGGCTCTCAGTCCTGTCCCCAGGGGCTCCGCCTCTCTGAGTCCCAGCACCCGCTGCAAAGCTCAGAGAGAAAGCTGCACTCGCTCTGACCGAAGCCAGACAGTCCTGCTTCTCCCGTTTGAGTCAGGGTCCCTAGAGACTCGCCCGTATCTGGAGCTCAGAGTCTGCGGCTCCCTCCCGATTGAAAACGCCAACCTCGCCCGCCGCCGCCAGCCCGCTCTGTGCACTCCGCACCTCAGAATTTGACTTCAGCACTGTGCCTCCTCTGAGTGTCCGTATGCGTTTCTCTTTCCTCCTAGTTGTGGGACTTCCACTCAGCCAGTGTTCCTGTGGTTCTTGGTGATGTCCGTTCTGTCTTTTAGTTTCACTTTTGAAGTAGTTGTTCAAAGCAGCAAACTCCGGCGTTAACCTATGCCGCCATCTTGGTTCTCCCCGATGGAGAGTTTACCGGACGCCTTACAGCTGGACGCAGTCTTCTGCCACTGGGCACGTGCTCTTTGACTGTGTTCTTGCCCTTCACGTTGGAGCAGGGTTGGCTGCCTTGCGTCCAAGATGCAGCCCACTGCGGTTCGAGGTTGGCTGCTTCATACACCTCACCATCCCGGGCTTCGTTTCCCTCCTCTCTAGGTTATTTCCTCCCGCAGGTGTCAGTGCGTGTATTTCCCATTCACAGTCATAAAACAATAAGGACTGACCGCATGCCCCATGAACAGTGTGTGGTGCGGACCAAGGGAGGCAGCTGCACAAAGAGCTGTTGGCTGCCAGGCAGGGGCTCCAGGTGATAGTTCAAGATGCCAACTTGGCAGCTAATGGACCTCTCTGGATTGGGCATGTGAAAGGGAGAGAGAGAGAGAGAGAGAGAGAGAGAGAGAGAGAGAGAGAGAGAGAGAGGTGAGAGATATACATCGATTGGTTGCCTCCCGAATGAGCCCCAACCCAAGCCAGGGATCAAACCTGCAACCCAGGTATGCACCCTTGACCGGAAATCGAATCTGTGACCCTTTGGTGCTTGGGCCGACGCTCCAACCACTGAGCAACACCAGCCAGGGCTAAAAGTCTTTAATATCTTCTACCACCCAATCCATACTCATTCATTTCCCCAGTTATCTCAAAAATGTCTTTTTACAGGTGGTTGGTTGAAATGAGGTCAGGACCCAAAGGAAGGCATGCGCATGCTGTAACCGTCTCCCCTTCTTTTTCTTTTCATGTCACTGAAAATGACATGGAGTCAGTGAGAGTACATGTTATATTTTTTTCATTTATTAGGTTGACATCAGTTAATAAAATTATAGAGGGTGATTACCAGAGAGAAGGGGGGTGGTGGTGGAAGGCAGTACAAGAGAGTAAAGGGGGTCTAAATGGTGACGGAAGGAGACTTGACTTGGGATGGTGAACACACAATACCATACGTAGATGATGTATTATAGAATTGTGCACGTGAAACCCATACAATTTTATTAACCAATGCGAGCACATTCTTTTTTGAAATAAGTTGCTTTCAGAACATTTTAAGGTTTATGAAGGAAATTCAAGTTAGCGTGTTAGCACAAACACCCAGGTATTACTCAATTTCGTTTTCCTTTCACAGATTGCCTTCCACGAATATTTTTATAATGAAAAGTCAGGGTTTTGCTATTGAGTGCCTCATGTTGTGCTTTGACTCATATTTCTTCGGAGCTAATCACAGGGTGTGAGGACACCCACCAGGGCACTACACGAAATATAGAGCAGTTCACGAAGTTGCGTGTCAACCTTGCACAGGGGCCATGCCAATCTCTGTACTGTTCCAATGTTTAGTGTATGTGCTGCGAAGCGAGCACACACATACATCCTTAATGCATAGCAACTAACGGACATCCTCCCCCTGCTTCGAAATATACTCTATACAGAAGGCAGCTGCCTCCCTGAACTCACTCTCTTTTAGTCTCTTTCTCAAATCCAAACCCCATCCCACCTCCCGCCAGCTTGGTCTGTAGGGCTTCCCTCGTTCATCCTGTCTTTCTGTACAGACCTCCCTGGTCTTCTCTGGTGTTCTCTCTGCTTAGCCCATGACCAAGGTTTGTTATTGCAGAGAAGAGCCCAGCCCGAGCCAGCAGGCACACATCCTTCACCTCAGCGTCTGGTGGCAGAGGCATGAGGTGCCAGAAGCACAGGGACAATCCTTGTTCCTGTTTCTCGGAGGAGGATATGAGGCATCCTTATCCATTTAGATGTCTGCCTTCTTCAAGAGGCAGCCAGGGCCTGTGGTTGAGATAATGTCTTAGTTCATTGTTGCATCCTCAGGGTCTAGTACAGTGCCTGTCTCTTGAAGGCATCAAGGATTCCTTGTCATGGGCACAGGCTGTGGGCCTTCTTTGTTGTCGTTGGGAGGGTGGCCTGTGCCCAAGGAGCCATGATGAACAAGCCCTATGTCAATTTGCGGCAGAGCATCCAGTTATATTCCTTCTACTCCTGGAAGATTGTGTTAAGTTCCGGCTGAAGCAAATGCCCTGCGTGACATCGGTGTTGAGTCACTCTCGGGGCTCCCACACGCACGACATTCTCGTTTTCACTCTGAGAACTCCCTCTCGTGCTGTGCCCGTCACAGTCACAGTTGTCTCTCTGTGGGCCTTTCCCTCTGAATCATCGGGCAATGGTTACTGTAATCTGAGCCCCCTCTTCCCTCCTCCCGTCCGAAAGCTTTCTTTGCGTCACCTCTAAACAGATGGGGTTTGCCCTCACTGCTGGGGCTGGTACACATCTCAGTTCTTAAACTCAGGTGTGATGAGGCCATGGCTTCTTCATTTTCTCCAGGCCTTAATTTCTGTTTTGAGGACCTTTAGTCTTGTCCTCTTTCCCCAGGATCCCCCAAGTGCGGCAGGTGGGGCTGTGAAAGGAGTAGGGCGGGATCAAACCCGGCCTCAGGGGTTGCTTTGATCCACTCTGAGTGACATCCATGGGAAGCCATGGCCCCCAAGCACCCAGGCTGCCTGGATGTGGTCCCTCATGGTTCCCCACCACGCTCAGGTGTGCAGCTGCATCACTGGGATCTCTGGGCGGGGCGGGGTGGGGGCTGGGGGAGCAGCACGGCCCCTCCTTGCTTTCTGATCCCGAATCCTGTCTGGGGCTTTGTCATATGCTCCCGGTGGTTCCCTCCCTGCGGGGATGTGAGAGGGAGGCACAGGGTCCCTTCCGAATGACTCACCAGTATCTTGGGGTGTCTGCAAAAGAGCCGCTGTAATGAGAGCCAGCGAGGAGGGGAGAGGAGGGGGACAGTGAAGATCTGGTGGAATAATGCCTGTGGCCTGGGGCGCTGAGAGGCCCTGGACTGGAGCACTAGGCAAACGGAGGACGTGGCACTCCCTGAGACGAAACAGAGATGGGGAGCGGGTGTGACAGGAGAGGAGCCGTTGGTGGTTTGTGGGGTTCAGGCTTTCTGGACATTTTCCTGGGGACATGCAGCATCTAGAGGAGGAGACATGAGGGTCTCTGGATTTGCGAGGTGAGTCCACTAAGACTCCAGAACCCCAGGTTCCTTAGCCCTGGTTGTCAAGCTCATGGAAGTTCTAGAAAAAATTATTCAGTCACATGTGAGAGGGATGTGGATCTGTCCTTTCCATGTCAGGTGTCCTGAGTCTGGTGCCCAGTGTTAGGCCCTTTCCATCACTAGAACAGATGTCTCCTCAAGGTCCTTCCTGAGATGGGAGAGCAGGGGTGTGATTGCATGAGTGACCAGTGAGTGCACAGCGGGCTCTCCGCCCTGACTGCCGGCACTGCCCTGCTCTGGGAACAGGGGGCACCCAGCTCTAGGAGGACTCAGCTCTCCAGGCTCTTGCTTCTTGACCAACACTCATTGCTGCCTCTGTTTCCCAGAACTCCGAGGCCAGGGATGCCCGAGACAAACATGGCTACCCCTGCTCATTCTAGGAAATTCCTGAGCTCAGACATCTCCAGGCACCCAAGCTCAGGGACTGGCTGAGCCCCTTCACCCTCCCTGGGCGGGGCTACTGGGAGACTGGGCATGTGGCCAGGAAAAAGGGCCACTTCAGAGCACCAGCCACCGGGCTCTCAGGCAGTCTCTGGGGCCGGGAGCCAGCCAGGATCTGTCCCATGGCCCAGGTGCCAGCTGACTGACTCAGGTTATCGAGGGCGCCTTGCCTGGCTCTGCCCTAAGCGCTGCCTTGGACAGTCTCCATGAAGACCTGTTTGCTTCTGTCTATAAGGCACCCAGGCCTCGCTCTAGAATTCTCTGCTTCTGAGGTCACAAGGACAAATCCTAAGGCAACAGATTCCAGAACCCCACGGCTGGATCTGCTCTCACTTTGTGCATTGCCAGCGATGAAGAGAAAGCAAACCTTCTATTTTCCTACTGCCCCTAGCCCACCCTCTCCCCCTCCTCCTGCTGCCCCTTCCCCTTCCCCCTCACCTGGTTTCCCCCGCTGCCTTCTGCCGGATCCCACTCTGGGCCCTTGGCCTGGCTCTCCTCCGGCTCACGCATCTCGCCCAGGCAGGCTCCCATCTCTCACCAGAGGGGCCCCTCTTCACTTGGGGACCCGCAAGACCTGCTGCCTCTATAGGCCCCCTCGGGTCCCCTGCTCCCCCTGCCCTGCCAGTCCCCCTACCCCTCCTGTCTGCCATGTCCGCCTGTCCTCCCTCTCTACTCTTCACTCTTCCTTTGCCCCGCACCCCTCTTCTGGCCCTTCTCTGACCTCCAGCCACTTGGGCAGACGGCTCACCCGCCCTTACTCCCCTCCTGCCCAGTCACCACCTCCCCCCATCTCTCCTCTGTTGGGCCGGCCTGTAAACTGTCCCTGGGGCTTGGAGTCCCTGCCAGTGACCACCCGGACCTCTCAAAGCTTTGGGAGTCGGGCACCTGCTGGGCCCAGGGAGCAGAACATGGTGGGCAGCAGCTGCAGGGAACTCTGGGGGGCCCTCCGGCGCTCCAGGAAGCCCCCGTCTCCCCAGTGAGTTCTCAGCCCTCTGGCCCCCTGGCCCATGCCACTGGGTGGATGCCCCTCCTGGAGCTTGGCCCACTGGCCAAAGGCAATGTAACAAGCTCCTCCGTGTCTCCAAGCTGCCATTGGAAGGGGGTGGGTGGGCTTGGTGGATTCTGGCCATGTTCCCCTCCCCGTGGCCAAGCACAGTCCCCTCACTCAGGAGGAGCGACTATGTCCTGTGCCTGGCACATACCTTGCTCCCCAAACCAGCCTTCCCAGGAGACAGGGACTAGGGCATCCCTCTGTCAAAGCAAAGACTGCTGGGTGGGGAGAGTGTGGCAGCGGGAGGAGGGGTGAAGCCCTGCTGTGAGGTATTGGGGTCTGGAGGCTGAGGGAGGAGGCCTGGGACCCTCTGGGGCAAACAAAGCCCCCTGTTCACTGTCGTCCTGGGCACTCGGAGAGCAGTTGCTGAGCTCTGCAGTGGCCATCAGTGCCGCTGGGTCAGGACCTGTGCCTGCAGCCTCCTTGGGAGGGGGGAGAAAGCTGCAGCTGCAGGTGAAGGCTGTCTGGAGGGGCCTCCACACCCTCCTTACTGACCTTCCCTGCAGGCCCCAGGGCAGCCAGGGCTACTCCCGCTTCCCACCGGTGGCAGAAGCAAGGAAAGGCCCTGCTGGGCCAGATAACCCGAGACTGGACCACCAGAAATCAGCACCTCACCCTAAGAAGGTGAGTCTGGGGATGCTGACAGAGGATGTGAAGGAGGCCCCTGAACACTCACTCACCACACAGCTGCCTGCCCCTCCATGGGCCACACTGGTCTGACCACAGCCTGGGGTGCCCAGGGTCAGAATTACACTTTCTTTTGGCCCCTGTAGGCATCTCAGTCTTGAGAACTGCCTTCTTGCGGGTGAAGCCATGCTCTGAAGACACACCCTGAGGCCAGCGCCCCTTCTCCAGGATGCACAGCGTTCGCAGGCCAGGGAGCGCCATCCCTCATGCCCACGGCCTCAAGTTTGCAAATGATTATAAGTGAATGCAGCCTGCCAAGAAACCCCGACCTTGAGCTCTGAGTTCTATGCCAAGAGCAGGTGGGGAAATGGGCAGGGCTGTAGGACCTCGTCCACAAGACCCTTCCTCTCTCTGTCCATCTGGTTTAGGGGTAGGTTCTACCCCGAGTGGAACCTCTGCTGGGCCCTGGTCCAGGCACCTGCTAAAAGCCAAGTAATAAACTGCTCCCAGAGGCTCCAGTGTCCCCAGGCTCAGCATGGCAGGGCTCCAGGGGTACCCCCAGATCAAGGTGGGAGGACTGGCTTTTCCGGACCTGTGTGCTGTCGGGTCAGGGGAAGAATCTGCTTTCAGAACAATGGTCTGCCCTGCCCACCATGCCCAGCTCTCCCACTCACTCCTTCACCTGACTCATGACCCCCCAATTCCTCTTGTCCATTCTCTCTCTCTCTCTCTCTCTCTCTCTCTCTCTCTCTCTCTCTCTCTCTCTCTCTCTCTCTCTCCCTCTCTCTCCACACATACACACACACACACAGCAGTTCTCCAAATACATTTGGGTGGCCTTTGCCCACTTCAGACCACACACTGCTCTGCAGTCATGGCCCCTCCCTCTTCCTGGTGGGTAACTTGACACATTAGGCCTGTGTTACTGCCAGAGACCCACATACACTTGTACGTTGGGGTCAAAAAGCCCTTCAGCCTCCTGCTCAGGGGCCCAGAAGATACTGCTATGAATGACTGTGGAGCCCGTGGTACGAGGCCCAGACTTCTGCAGCCGGGGAGCTGGGCAGCCTGGAGGGTACGTACAACAGGAGTGGACCGCTCCCATGAGCACCATGGTGGACCGCACTCACCCTATTCGATTCAGAAACTTCTCTGGGAAACACCTAGGGCTCCAGAGAGCCCCTCTCCCAAGGCCCCTTCCTTCCATGACCTGTGCCCCCAGACACCCGCATCTCAGACAGGACTGACCAAGGACACAGCCATGCAATGTCCACAAAAGTAGGGAAACCAAAGACCCAGCTCCTTGGGGCTCTGGGACAGGAGCCCTGTCTCCTAGAGCTCCCCAGCACCCCAGCCGGGACAAAGGTGAGACTGGGTTCTCGGAGGGTCAGCCCAGGCCCCAGGGCTGCAGGGCAATGGAGAGACCTGGGGAAGAAGCCTGTGGGAGGGTTCATTGTTGGTTAGTCCCTTCGCTCTCCATCTTGACAACTTGCCCTATTGAGAGACGCATCTGACCCCCAGGTGGGGAGGTGGGAGCCATGCGTAGCCAGTTTTCCTTCCCAGGTGCTCTTTGGGGGACAGTGTTCTGCAGAAAGGCCAGGCACTCCTGCTAGCCCTGGAAGTTGTTTCCTGAGACCCGGAGAAGAAGCAGTTCGAGTCTGTTCCCATAAACATGACGGGACTAGGAGGCTTTATGTCTTCCCACCCAGAATGACGTCTTTCAATGTCAGAGGCAAGGTCATGGGACTCCTGGAGATCTGGCTGCCCAGCACCACGGAGGGTGGGCGGCTGGTGCCAGGGCCCAGAGCTGCCTCTGAGCTCTGCCCTTGGCCTGCTGCGTGGGGTCCTGGAGAGTTTCTTATTTTCCAAAGGTGGTAGAATTAAGCCAAAGAGTACCAGCAATCTTCCCTGTGTCCCAGCATCGCTCAACCTCCTGGTCTTTCCTTCAAGTGAGACACCATCAGGAAGCAGCAAATATTTCTTACGAGGATAGAAAATATTTGTTCAAACCATTTTACAGAAACACAGGGCAAAAGACCAGGCTGCACAGGGCTGGCTCAACTATTTTTTGGTCATCTGGCTGCAGAAAGATAGCTGCCCAAGACTAGGCCTGTGTTACTGCCAGATACCCACATACACAGATCACTGTGTATTGTTTCAGTTCATGAATAAAAAACATTTACTGAGCCCTAACCGGTTTGGCTCAGTGGGTAGAGCGTCGGCCTGCGGACTAAAGGGTCCTGGGTTCGATTCCCTTCAAGGGCATGTACCTTGGTTGCAGGATCAATCCCAGTAGGGGTTGTGCAGTAGGCAGCTGATCGGTGTTTCTCTCTCATTTGTTTCTTATAAATGTTATAATAAATAAATGGCATTAAATGGCCTTTTGTAAAGAAAACTGATCCCACATGGAGCCCATCCTGACAGCTTCGCCTCCTCAAATGGCCGTTCTGAGGCCCTTGCCTGAGGTTTCACATGACCCTCCCAATTTGCAGTGTGAAAATAACTAATTTGTAAAGGATTCAAACATCTTGCTGTCCTTGGTACATTTTCTCTATTCCATTTGTGATTCCACAGCACCTGTGCTGTATAATTTACAGGTTTTGAGAAATTAGCATTAATCTTCAGCTGGATGAGGCCTTTGCCATGTGATTTTTTCTGAATGAGCCAAGGCAAGACTTTTTCAATGGCTGTACAATTTACACCCACCTTAAGAAAATTAATTTGGATGGAATTTTTTACTGATTGCAACTGTGCTGATAACTGGGCCTCTAGTATGCATATAAGATCTTTGGTTAATCTCTTCCCTCCCCCTGCCCTCTGAGATTCATAAGTCTGTTCCATGTGTCCATACCTGTGTGTTGAGCATCTGCCCCCTGGTGGTCAGTGTGCATCATAGCTACCGGTTGAATGGTCGAACGGTTGCTTAGGCTTTTATATATATAGATAGGATTTATTTTCTAGGTTTTGGACTTTATGGAAAACTTTTATTTTTATTTTTTAAAAATATATTTTATTGATTTCTTAAAGAGAGGAAGGGAGAGGGTTAGAGAGTTAGAAACATCGATCAGCTGCCTCCTGCACGCCCCCTACTGGGGATGTGCCTGCAACCAAAGTACATGCCCTTGACCGGAATCGAACCTGGGACCTTTCAGTCCACAGGCTGATGCTCTATCCACCGAGCCAAACTGGTCAGGGCTGGAAAACTTTTAGGTTAATGACTTTCCAAATACAGGTTTCAATAATATTTTTACATTCTTCAGTTGAGTCCCCAAGTGGTAGGGGGGTCTGGAGGCTCCACCCTGGCTGGTGGGCTGCACTGAGTCTGAGGATTGTGCCATATGGAAGGAAGGTGACTCCAAGTTTGCTAGCACCCTGGCTCCATCCCTCTGAGTGTCTCTCTCAAACAACCTGCCGCCACCTTTCCTGCTAAGGGCTCTTGGAGTGCTTGGAGACCAGGCAGGGGCCATGGGGACGGCCAGGAGGTCACAAACCAGATCTCAGGTACTGGAGCTGCATAGGGTCTGTGGGTGGTTCAGGGGGTTTAGCTGTGTGTCTTTGGGCGAGTGTATGTTTTTCTGCCCGTAGGGTACACATTTGTGTGATTTGTCTATATTGTAATTACCTACGGTCTTTGGGGACGAGTGTGTATCTGTGGGAGCATAAGCATGTGTGGGTGTCCTTCGAGGGGGTGTGGGGACATATGTGTGTGTGTGACTCTGAAGGTGTTTCTGGGTTAGGGTGTGCCCTTAGGTGTGTTCGTGTGTGTATATATCTGAGTGTGTGTGTGTGCACCTCGGGGTGGGTGTGCACAGTTCTGGCTGTGAGCCCGTGAAGGTCTGAGGAAAGACTACAACACACAATTATTTTGGGCCCTGGGACTGGACTAATTGGGCAAAACCCACTCTGTGGCAAGGTGGTCTGTTATCCATCTGAGGCCCCCTAGGAGCCAGTTGAGGAGGAGAGACTTCTTGATGGAGAAAATAGTGAACAGACCTGTGGAGTCCCCTCATCTTGCGCTGCCTGGGCCCCTCACCTGGACAGGAGGCTGAGCGGGGGCTGGGGTGGCACTGGGCCCCGGACCACACACTCTAGTTTCCTGAAACAGGCCATTTTGTGTAACCTGAAGCCCCTTCTCTGACATGTTCCAGACGTCCCCACACGCTGGCAGCCCTCGCAGCCCGAGGTAGCACACAGCCCCTTTGTCTGGCCACGGCCTTTCCTTGAACATGTGGTTACTACGGTGTTGAAACTGCGGTGCCTGCCAGCCCCCTCTGTGGGAGAGGAAAAGTACCAGCCCCTCCCCCAGGTGTTTGGTCTGAGGCCCAGGCGCCTCTGCAATGAAGGGGCCTCTGTAAGGAAGGGGCCCAAGGGTGCATCGTGGGCACAGTCAGCGGGAAGCAGGGGCCTGGGCCCCACACCCAACAGGACCCTGTCCTTCCCTGGGGTGGAGTCGGGGGGAGAAGCCCTCAGACTGAAGACAGGGGCCAGTCCCCGGAGCTCCGAACTGACCTGCGGGGGCCAGCTCATCCACATTTGTCTGGGGACTGTGCTGATTTAACACGGAAACCCAGGGTCCCAGGAATCCCCACAGCCCTGGGCACCCGGGATAGTCGGCCCCCTAACCCCACCCAGGTAGCAAACTGGGCCTCCTGAGGGGCAGCTGCCTCTTGCCCAAGTGACCTCAGGCCCCTGGGTGCATTGTGTGGGGGCTGGAGATCGGGGTTGCGGAGCCTGAGGACTTGGCTCGCCACCCTCAGACTGGCCAAGGCTGCGCTTTCCTGCTGTTTTGGCCTGTGCCCACCTTCCCTGCACCAAGAGCTCAGGGTGGGGCTTTCAGAGGAGGTTCACACCCTTAACACCTATTGGTCACCTCACATGTGGTCTCCAGACCGACCTCCTCGAGGTCCTGGAGCAAGCTGACGGAGCCAGGGTTGAGAGCGTGGCTGGGGACCATGAAGAATGCATTTGAGCTTATGTGAGCAGAGAGGGGGGTGGGGCTCCATGTCAGGGCAGGGGGCTAAGGGGACAAAGGGTTTCTGAGAACAGGAGTGGTGGCCTCACCATAGAGAGGAGTGGGGAGGGGTGGGCCTGGGACCTCCCTAACTCTGACCTGCCAGGCCCTTGGTATCGGAAAAGCTCTTTTTATTCTCCAACTCAAGATGGATATAAATGTATATATAAATCAAAATGAATTCAAAATTAATTCCAGGAAGGAAGTGAACCCCATTGCAGGGGCAGCGAGCTTGGAAAAATGACCACCCCCAGATGTCTGAGTGTCCAGAACTTCCTGCCTTAACCTCACTGTTGCATTTCCAGCCAGGACCTGAGGGGCCGTGTGGGAGGGAAAGGGTGGATTCTAAAGGGTTGTGACCCCTTGAGTGTTTCACTGCATCCAGCCTGATGTTAAGCTTTGCCAGCTTGATCCTGTTGGCTACCCACGTGCCCACTCTCAAGGAGGCTGGGCATTTCCATCTCTGCCGGAGGCTCTGAGGGGTGAACTTTGTGGGCAATGAGATGTGTAGGTGCAGCCTGGGGACAGAACTGTGGCAGAGCTTGGAGATTGGGAGCAGAGGTGGGAAGGGCTGGGACCATCTCCCTCTCCTTGCCTTTCTGTCCTCAGTTTCTCTATTGGGACCTCCTTTTATTTCTGGGGCCCCGCCCCCATCAGTGGTGGCTGGGGGTCTTTGCATCACCAGTACCCCATCCTTGCTGGGTACTCTAACCCCTGTTGTCACGCAGTGTCCTGAAAACAGTGTTTTTGAGAAGGGACTACTGTCTGTCTGGACCATCACTGCCTGGGACAAAGGAGATGGTCAACAGATGTATGTGGATTGAATGAATGTGTGACTCCAATTACAGAAGATAGGCAGTTAGTCAAGTTTACAGTGTGTCTACATGGGGAACTGACCACTGAACCCCGGTCTGCCTGAGGCTCTAACTGGAATCAGGCTGCCCCAGATGACACTGCCCTCCCCTCAGATACCCCGACACCCTTCCATGTCCTGATTCCTTCATGGTGCTGCTGCTGTTGCCCTCACTCCACCCTGACCCTGCCTCCAAGTGAGTCTGTCCTGTACCCAGTCCCTAAATGGCCTCATCCCATTGAGCTGATCCTGATTTGGGCAGAGGTTAGAAGAAAGGCACTGCATTGTCAGAGGTTTCTCTTATGGGTTAGCTTCCTGTGCGGTGGTCCTGTCCAGGGCATAGGTTCCCTGGGACCCTGAGCACCCCTGCCCCTCCTCCTGTTTGACCACCAGCCCTCCAGCCTCACCTCTTGCCATTCTCCCAATGCCCCAGGCTTCAGCTGCACAGAGAAACCCTAGGACCCCTCAAAACACCAAGCTCCTCTCTCCTCGGGTCTGCACTTAGGCTGCTTCCTTCTCCTCTAGTCTTTTTCTCTCAGCTGTCACTGACCCTATTGCCTGAGCAGCTCCCCTGGGTCAGTTGGGGGGCATTCCACACAGCTCTGGCCCAGCACGTGTCACCCTGCAAAGTCCGGGGGCGGGGGGGGGGGACACCACCCTTTGAGTCTCTCTGACCACACGTTACTCCCTTGATGAGGGTCACGAGCAAAGCTCGTCAAGAGAGGGAGGTGGGAGAACAGCCCACACAGGACTCAAACTTTTGGTGTTAAAAGAAGGAGAAAATAACACTTATATTCATGTTGGTACAGAAACTCTTGAAGAAGCTGTGCTGAGGGTACCCTGAGGGGCAGGTGGGGAAATATTCATTTCTATAAAAGGATAGCTGGAGGGGAGGTGGATGAGGCTCCCTTTGAAGAGGAACTGAGTGGTGAATGGAGGTGGACCAGGCTCCCTTTGAAGAGGAACTCAGTGGTGAATGGCTCTGCAGGCCCTTGATTTTTATTTATTTTTAAACTAGAGGCCGGATGCACAAAATCCGTGCAAGACTAGGCCTTCCTTCCCCCGGCTGCCAGCTCCAGCTTCTCTCTGGCACCCAGGACCCAGGCTCCCCTCCGGCCGCTGGCAGGCACCAGGGACCCTGGCTTCCCTCGCAGCTCCGGCTTTGGCCGGAAGGACATCCGGTCTAATTAGCATATTACGCGCTTTTATTATTATAGATATCTATTTTTATTGATTTCAGAGAGGAAGGGAGAGGGAGAGAGAGATAGAAATATCAATGATGAGAGAGTATCATTGATGGGCTGCCTCCTGCACACCCCCCACTGGGGATCGAGCCCGAAACCCAGGCATGTGCCCTTAGCTAGGATCGAACGGGGGACCCTTCAGTTCACAGGCCGATGCTCTATCCACTGAGCCAAACCAGCTGGGGCTCTGCAGGCCCTTTAGTTCCAACCCCTTTCTGAGCCTCCCAGGCCACAGGCCCCACCCGAAACCTGCGGGTCTCCTCCCTGCTGCTTTTGGGCAGGTTACTGGCCACCTGCGGCTGCACCCAGGATGCCCTGACCTGGCCACCTCCCCTCTGCTTAGATTGCCCTAGGGGCCTGGGGGGCGGGGAGGGGGGTTCTCTTGGGGAAGGATTGCCCAGAGCCCTGTTTTGAGCCCAGGCCAGCTTAGGGCTCTGTGGCCCAGGGCAAGGATTGAACTTAGTTCTCCCCTTCGCATAACATGGGTGTGATCAGAGTTGGAGACGGTGGGCGAATACTTGGAAGACTGTCATGGTCCCGTCAACCTCTTTCCTGAGGGGTGGGGACCCCAGCTGACTTCCCCGAAGTCACCCACAAGCTGTTATTGACACAGAGACGACCATCACAGGATGAGGCACCCAGCCCCATCTCGGGGAGCTTCTGTGCCTGTAGACACCTGAAAGCCCTGCATGCCAACCTGTGAAAACAGCCCGAGCCTCGGGTATCTCACGGAATCTCCTAGTCACTTGGCGCACAGGGCTGACTCCGCCAGGCGCGTTTCAGCTAGACTTCCCTGAATGTCTGGACTCTGCGAGATTCCCTGCTGGGAGACACCAGGGTGGGCCCGTGGGTGGGTCGCAGGTCCCAGCCCTGAAGATGGGAGGCCATCTCTGCTCGCAGGGCCCTGGGGAGCTCTGCAGCCCAAGGCTGGCCCCACTGCTGTGGAGACCTGGCAGAGAAGCCAGGGCCAGGGAGCTGACCGTCCTTGAAGACACTCAGGCAGGGGTTGGGCATCCCTGCCCCCCAAGTCCTAAATATGAAGGTGCCCAGCACCACCCTCTTTTCTGTGGGAGGCAGTTCTTGATACTAAACCCCAGCAGTAATGGAAGCCACGAGGGCATTTTTAAGACGCTGGCTGTCCCTGCGTTACACCCGGCTTAGACTGCCTGGTGTGTGAGATGACTCCAGACACCTTCAGACCTGAGAGAAGGAGCCCCCAGCCAGAGCCACTTGAAAAGCATCTGGTTCCACCCCCTCGTTTCAATGATGAGGAAGCCGAGCCCCAGAGGGGAAGTGACTCTCCCCAGAGCAGGCTGGCGACCAGGCTGCAGGAGAAATGACATCTCACAGCTTGTTCAACTACACAGGACCACCAACAGGTAACAGCCCCTGGGCCACGTGGAAAGACGGAGGCACAGAGCCACGGACTGACCTTGCTTTCGTGGACTGCAGGTGACCTTCCTGCTGTCAGCCGGGCCTCCCTGGTCTGGCCTCTGTCCACACCTGCCCTGGCTCAGCGGGAAGTACCAAGCGGCAGGGGCAGGGGCAGCCCGGCAGCTCAGTGACAGCAGCAGCTGCAGGCGAAGGGCTGGTTTGCCCCTGATTAGCAGTGACATTTTTTACGAACCCTCAACTTCCTCCTGATTTGGCTCAGGATTACAGGACCAGGCTGGGGGAGGGGAGCCTCAGGGTTGGCAGCCCTAGGAGCCTTCCCCAGGGGAGCTCGGCTTATGTGCCACACCCTCGGCCCACCTGCCCGCTCCCCGGAATCTGGCTGGGAAGGCACCAAGAGCCCGAGCGTACGCAGTCAGGACTCTCCCTGCAGCCCCTGAGCACGGAGCTGCACAGGCCAGGGAGCCTAGGCCGGCCACTTGCCAGCGGTGTCACGTCCCTGGCCTCAATGTACCTCCCTGGGGAATGGGAGCAATAGAGGTTTCTTCCTCAGGGGGCTCTTGAGAGCAGTAAGTGATGGAAGTGCTTGCCCCCCAGGAAGCTTTGCTTTATATATTATAACTGCATTATTCTTGAACCCTAGCTAAGTGTCTCTTGGAGAGGCTGGGGCCGGGGTGGGTGTGGGGGTGGGGAGGATACAGTAACATGGGGAACCCTGGGGGTTCTAGATTCTTGAGAGTGGAAGTGGAGAATGGGAGTCAGGAAATGTCTGCTGGACTGGCCTGGGCCTGGCTTTGTGCTGCCTGAGGCCATGAGCTAGGGTCAGGGGGTGCAGAGAGCTCCCCAGAGCTCCACGGAAGGCTCAGTGCTTCTCTGGTTCTGTCCTGTCGTCCCAGCTCCAAAGGGAACACCTGTCACTCGGAGCCCACAGACCTGGTCATTCACTTGTTCCCCCCTCATTTAGCTAGAACTTCCCGGGGGGCTGTTTTTGGGAGGCCGGGTGATACAGGACGAAGGAGGCATGGCCCTGTCCTGGGGTTGCTAGGACTCTCTGTGGTACACAGGTGACTTTAATGTCCCCTACTCAGTCACAGCAAGGAAATCACGTCAGATGGACCACAGGTGGACCATGGAGTTGGACATTTGGAGGGCGGGATGGAGTTCTTAGGAGGGGAGGGGAGGTGCTGAGGGAGAAGAGGAGATGTGAGGTGGAGCCAGGCAGAAGTGGGGACTGGGAGGGAGCTCCTGGGAATGCTGGTGATGCTGGTGGGGGACCATGGTGAGGACAAAATGAAGGAGAGCCTCTGAATGTGAGCTCCAGCGAGGCCCCTCCCTGCCTGCTTGGCCTGGGGTAGACTCTTTACTTCACTGTCTTTATCTGTAAAATGGGCATAACTATAACAACGTCCCAGGAATGTACCCAGTTCCCCCGTAGAGCATTTAACACATCTCAAGCCCCTAAGCTGGCAGCTCCACTTCCTGAGCCCCCACATCAAGCCACCAAGCTCAGGGGTACAGTTCCAGCAAAGTTCTGGACTCAGAGACATTCTGTCTACATGCTCTGTCCCCTCTGTGTCCTGTTCCTTCTTGCGTCATGTCCCCCAGAAGCCCAGCTCAGGGGTAGACTGGTGAATTTGTTTACGGTGTTAGTGGCAGATAACTGCGTCCAAGTAAATATTTGTGTTCTAACTGTGGCATTCGACACTGCACCCCCGGGGAGGCTGGGATTGCAGGTGAGGAACCTGGATGGGATGACGCTGGTCCGGGAGCATTCCTCCTCCAACTACATCCAACTCTGCTCAGCCAGGCCTGGCCCTCCGTCTCTGGAATTCCTGCTTAGCCTGCAAACCCCCTAAGGTTGCAGTCTTCCTCTGGCTGGTGTTTTCTGGAAAGTCCAGTCTGCCAATGCAAGGCAGGTTGGCTTGGTCTGCAGCATGCGGCTGGGTTTAGGTACCCCAGCTGCGCAGAAATGGACTCAGGCCTGTCCCAACTGAGATGGGCAGGTAAGGGCACCACGGGGCACAAGCGCTGTAGGAATCACAGCCCAGGGCGGGGCCGAGTTGGCAGTAAGAGAGCCAGCTCGGTGAGGCCACAGGCTCTGGGTTCACAGGGCTGAGTAATGCTGTTCGGATAAGAGAACCCAGATGGAGGCCTCACAGCCAGAGAGAGCCAGGAGCAGAGCGAGGCTTCCAGATGCCCAGCCCAGTCCCTTTTCACATATGGGATGCTTTCTTTCCTATTCACTAAACGTTAATTTATCTACAGAAGATTCCATGTCAGGGTTTTGCTTTTTGAAAAATTGTTTATGTGTGCATACCTCTGGTGACAGAGAGCTCACCAAATGGCCAGACCTGCTCTGTCTGCTCTCGAACACTCTGGTAGCTAGACCCGCTTTCTGTGGCACCTGGAACCCACTCCTTTTATGGCCCCGTGGATCAGACAGTGTGGCGTGTCTTGAGCACTGGAGAATGCGAATATGTCTATTCTCAGAGATATGAGCAGCTCCAGTCCTTTCTCTGTCTTCTCCTGTGTGTGGCTTCCCAGCCCCTCCTCACGCGGCCCCTGCAGATAGGCAGCCTCCGGCGCCTGGGTGATCAGAGCAGTTGCAAGGGCCATGTCACTCCGTGTTCCTCCCATGTAGCCTGGGTTCACCTCCTTTCTCACCATCTCTCCTGTTTACAAGGATATGTAGGAATCCCCATGTTCTTTTAAGCTGGGACGGCACCAGTGTTTTGTGTGCATTTATTTGATCCTTTCCAATATCTCAATAACTTCTGCTTTTCTCTCTGATTCACACACAGTTCAAGAGACTACTTAAGCCCTGGCCGGTTTGGCTCAGTGGATAGAGCATCGGCCTGCGGACTGAAGGGTCCCGGGTTCGATTCCGGTCAGGGGCATGTGCCTTGGTTGCGGGCACATCCCCAGTGGGGGGAGGGGGGGAAGGGGGGGAGGGGGGAGGGTGCGGGAGGCAGCTGGTCGATGTTTCTCTCTCATCAATGTTTCTAACTCTCTATCCCTCTCCCTTCTTCTCTGTAAAAAATCAATAAAATATATATTTTTAAAAAATTTTTTAAAAAAGAGACTACTTAAGAGAATGCATAAAAATACCTTTTATATATTATTAGTTGTTTTCTTGGTGGTCTGAGAAGAAAAAGGTAAAATTGCCATGGCTTTGGAGTGCTTGGCTGGGCCCAGGAATGGGATAGATTTGGTGGAAGACCCTTGTCCTCTCTCAAAGAGAGTGTATTCCCTTGATTTATGATTTAGTTCTTATTGATCAGCTAGTTGTATCTTATTAGCAATTGGGCTGTTCAGAGCTCCAAATTTCTCTGTCTACTTGATCAATGATATTCCCAGAGGGGAGCATTAAGGTCTCTACCTGCTATTATATCTCCATTTTTACTTCTTTTTGCATTTCTGACATGTCCCCATTATGTACTTCTTTGCTATTCTCATTGGAACATAAATCGAGTGTTTTGTGTTTAATTATTTATTGTAACTTTTACCTTTGTGGAGTCTCTATGTTACTCTCCTAATTCCTTTTACTAAAAAGAATCACATGGCCCTAGTCCCTTCTTTTCTAGTATCTGTGTGCTTGAAAAACCATCGATTATCCTATCAGTTTCCTCTCTCTGTGTCTTTTGGTTTCCTCTGTGCTTTGTATCCACAAAATTAGAGTAGGTTTTGGTTTTTTAAGTGGATGCCCCTTTTTATAGGGAGTATTATAATGGTGAGGGAATGTTGTTTACATTATAATTGTTCTATTTGTGCAAACTCCCACGGGGTTGCCCCTCTGCTTTCTATATTGAGACAACGCATTTTTTCCTTTTCAGTTTCTATTGTGAATTTTCCTCGTGTCCCTTTAAAAATATACAAGATAATATAACTGAAATGTCCAATATAGGAAATATTTAACTTTTAACTTCTACATTTGTTTCTATGAATAGCTCTCTAAACACTGGGAGAGTTACATTTAAATATCGCTCCTTCCCTTCACCCAGTCTTCATTGTTCAGCTGGCACTTTCGTCTCATGCACTGTTCTGTACTCCTTACGCTAGGTACCATTTTTGTGATGTAGTAGCTGACCTGCTGGCAGGTGAAACCTTTTAATCAATAATCAGGCTCTTGATGCCTTTCTCATCTCATAAGTGGCACCTGCTTTCAATTTCTATCCCTTGCAACTCTCTGTCATTCATGCTTTGTTCTCAGATGCTATGTGTTGAAATGTTCATCTTTGACCTGCCAAGATTCTGCCTCATCAGCTGAGCACTGGTTAGTTCAAAGCATCTCTTTAAGTTTTGTGTAACCTCCCTCCCACCCCTGCCTCAAACACACACCAAGACTTTTCTTCTTTTACGGGAAGTCAAAAGCTATTATTTTTCTTCTTTTTCTCCAACATTTAATACATTAAAAAATTTAAATTGTTTTTATATTATCATTAATTAATTAAAAATACACACACAGTCCGGCCAGCATGTCTCAGTGGTTGAGCATAGACCTGGAGGTCGAGGTTTGATTCCCGGTCAGGCCTCGATCCCCAGTAAGGGTGTGCAGGAGGCAGCCAATCGATGATTCTCTCTTATCATTTATGTTTCTAGTTCTCTCTCCCTCTCCTTGCCTCTCTGAAATCAATAAAAATATATTTTTTAAAAATACCCCCCACACACATAAACGAAAGATAAGAGATAAAGATAAAAGATTTAAAAATCACCCACAATCTGTTAGAATGCAGCCTATGTTTGACATATGGAAATTCTTTTTCTAGGGTTTTCCCCCACCTAAGCATGGGTGTTTTTTAAAAAAAATCATAGCTGAAATCATTTTCTGAATGTACAATTCTGCAGTTTGTGGAGTTTTTACTTAACATAATGAATATAAACATAACAGACAGAAATGTTTCATTGATTAGATTTATCAAAGTGAAAATAAGCTATTGTTGGTATTTATGGTAAATATGAGTGTGTATTTTTTGCTACCAGAAAAAATGTTAAAATGAACTTATTTCTGTACCCAATTTTTTGCATAACTTACTTAAGGTAAAATTTAAGAATCACTGGATGAAAGACAAATATGATTTCTATGGTTCATAACATAAGTCATCAAACCCCAAAAGTATATTAATTTGTATACTCACCAGCATATCCGTGACTGTCTCATGGAATCCTCACCAGCTTCTTTAAATTCGATAAGCAAAAATTTTATCTCTTTTTAAATCGTTTTCTCAGAACTGTCTATTTATGCCCTTTATCTACTGATCTATTGAGGATCTTGATATTATACATTTTTATATTCTTCATAGAGAAAGAACATCATTCATCTAACATTTATTGCATTTTCTTTCCTCCAGCATATTACTTGATGCTAAAATGTTTCAACAAAAAATTTTTTTTAAATTTTGTGCAGTCAAACTTGTGTCTGTGTGTGTCTTTTTTAATTCTTTTGCTTTTTAATCATTCTACGATGACAAAGAGCTTTCTTCCATAAGTTGTCCATTAAATTTTCATCTACTTCTTCTATGGCTTGATTTTTTTAAAAATTTAATTAATTCATTAATAAATTGGGGATTTCTTTGGCTCTACAGTGTGAGATGGAGATCTAAGTTGGTTTTTACTGATAGTTTCAACATCATTTATTGACCAAACCTTCCATTTCTATTATTTATTCCATTGTCTTAGTGCATCTTTGGAACTTCTGGGTATAAGCAAGTGTCTTATTGGCAATTTCAACAAAAATGACTGTTTTTGTTTGCTTGTTTGTTTGTTTTAACCATTAAATGCAAAGTTGGCCAATGGTGTGAACAAGTTATCTTTATCATGTGTAAGAAGTATCCTTCTATCCCTTCATTTAAATGACTTTTGTGTAAAACTATCTACCGATAAAGCAGAGGGCTTTTCATTTTTGCTTTAATGATGTAATACACAATGTTAATACAATGTTAATAGATTTCCTAACATTGAAACGGATTTGGTCATTTGAACAACAGCTTTTCTCTTTTGTGCTACATCAGTCAAGTTTTGATATTCAGGTAGATTGGTTTCATAACACAAATTCATTAATATTATCTTATGTTCTGAAATTATTTTTAGAGTATGGGAATTACCTGTTTCTTGACATTTTAAATGAGCTAGAGCCTGGGTAAGAGTAATTCTTCGATAGCATTCTCAGTTTCTTTCATGGTGGTTGGTCTAATCAATCAATACTTCTGTCCACTCTTGTATCAATTGAGGTAAATTATGTTTTGCTTCCAAAATCATCAACTACATTATGTTTTGCCTCCAAATCATCAACTACATTAAGGTTTTTTAATGGATTAGCACTCACATGATAAGATAATTTATTTCTTTTTTTCTCTCTTCTCTTCCTCTAACACCTCCGCTTTCACTTCTAGTTATGATCATTTGAGTCCTTTTTCTTTATCATAGTTGTTGGAGATATATGCTTTGTTTTATTTACTCCCCTCCCCCAGAAACCAGCTATTAAATTTATGAATTCTGGTATTTTCCTCTTTTTTAAAATTCATTTATTTCAGTTTTAATCTTTGTAATTTTATTTCTGATTTCTCTACCACTTTTTTGGTTTTTTTCTAAATACTAAATGTTTAACTTGAGTGCTCAATTCGTTTATTTAATTTCCTTTTGTAAAAAAAAAAGACTAAAGCTGTTACATGAGGGTGGGAGCAGGTGGGTGGCTTCTCTGGGGATGGTTGTGAGGCAATGGCAGCGCCGTGGGGGGTGGGGGGGTGGGGGAGAAGCTGGGGCGGCCTTGGGCTCTGGGTCCTTGGAGCCCAACCAGCTGCCTCGCCAGGTGCTGGACTTGGGGTTCTCCTGCCTGCAGCTGTGGGAGCTGCGGAGCTTCGCCCTAGTGTGCAAGCACTGCCTGCACAGCGATGAGAACAGCGAGGTATTGCCGAGCTACAAGGCCAAGGTTATGAGATAGCCAATTCCAAGAGCTTTTGCTGAGAGTTCTGTTTATAACTTCTATTTGGTCTTATTAGTAAACATTCATTTTGTAATGAAGTTTTGACGGTGCTGAATGGAAAACGAAAATACATAGTTACTGCATATCAAACCTAGAGTCAAATGTGCCTAAATATTTAACAACAAGCTATTCTTATCTCAAAGATTTAAATTCCCTAATATCCCATTTGCAAAATTTATAAGATGGAGGTTCATATTTAGCACAAGCATTGGGGAATGAAGAGCCTTCACTTATAACCTGATAAGTGAATTTGTTACTGGAGACCAACAGTACAGAATATTAAAACAAACTGCTACAATGTTCAAGGAAATGGAATCTCTTTTTCACTGGTGCTGAGAGAACATTTAGGTGGAAGATAGTTGCTCTTAAAGATTGACTATAAATCATCTAAACCAGAGAAACCAAGATGGCGGCATAGGTAAACACCGGAGATTGCTGCCTCGCACAACCACTTCAAAAATACAACTAAAAGACGGAACGGACATCATCCAGAACCACAGGAAGGCTGGCTGAGTGGAAATTCTACAACTAGAAGGAAAGAGAAAAGCATACCGAGACTCAGAGGAGGTGCAGTGCGGAAGTAAAATACAAAGGTGCGGAGGTGCATGCGGAGAGGGCTGGCGGCTGAGGACACGATTGTCTTTTTCAATCAGGAGGGAGTCTCAGGCTCTGAGCTCCAGTTCCGGGCGAGTCTCTGGGGACCCAGACTCATACGGGAGAAGCGGGACTGTTTGGCATCGGTCGGAACTCGAAGGCAGCTTTCTCTCGGAGGCACTCATAGCGATTGCAGGGGCCTCTGGCAGGACTAAGAGCAGCCATACTGCTCACTCTGCCTGCCCTGTTGATCCCCTGGGACCCCTCCCCGCCCAAGCCCCCCCCCCCCCCCCGCACAGAGGCTTTTGTATATGAAAGGCCCGGCCCTTTGTAATCTGAAAATTACTTAACAAACTGCAGCTCCCCCAAGGGCCCAGGACAACTTGCATTGCTTTACAGCTGGCTTCTGCTGGGTAGCCTCAGGCAGAGGCTAAATTAGCACCTCCTTAGATCTAAGAGCCAGTGTACCCAGTGGTCAGAGTGGGACCATCCAATTACAACTCCCCAGATTCATAAGGGACACACTCAGGGGGCAGACTCAGTGAGCACCAAAGCCCCACTGAAGCAAGTCTTGCCCCATAAGGGTGCCTCCAGCACAGAAGTTCTCCCACCGTAGATACAGCTGATTCTCACAGCCAATTGGCCTGGAGGTCAAATCCTCCCAGTGATACCTACAACAATCAAGGCTTAACTACAACAAGACTGTGCACAAAGCCCACAAGGGGGTGCACCAAGAGTGTCCACCTCAGGTGATTGGGGAGGCTGAGCCACTGGGTCCTATAGGACACTTAGCACAGAAAGCTACTCTATTGACACAGTGGAAGCATAAAAAATGCCGAGACAAAGAAACAGGACACAAATGACAGAAATGGAGGAAAGCAAACTACTGAATATAGAGTTCAAAACCACACTTTTAAGGTTTTTCAAGAACTTTCTAGAAAGTGCCGATAAACTTAATGAGACCCTAAAGAAATCTAGTGAGACTCTAGATGTTGTGATAAATCCCAGCAACAACACAGCACTGGTAACTATTACGCAGCCAGCTCTGGGCAGTGAACTTCCACTGGACAGAGAGGCCCTATAGCCTCAGAGGCCAACCCCAGAGCACTGCCACCCAGAGGCTGACCCACAAACTGACTCTTTGCTAAACACAAAATAAGGCAGTCTGGGAAACAAATGCGGCTTGCTTTAAAATAAGGACTGTGGTTTACAACACAGAGGAACAGTGTATCGCAGGGAAACTCAACACCCTCCTGAATACCTGGCAGGTCTAAGGCGAGCCACACTGAAGAATAGAAGAACCGAAGGACCTTCACTACTGCAATATTTTTTTTTTCTTTTTTCACCTTTTAACTTAGATGTTGTGATAAAGGACCAACTAGAAATTAAGCATACACTGACTGAAATAAAGAATATTATACAGACTCCCAACAGCAGACCAGAGGATTGCAAGAATCAAGTCAAAGATTTGAAATACGAAGAAGCAAAAAACACCCAATCAGAAAAGCAAAATGAAAAAAGAATCCAAAAATACGAAGACAGTGTATGGAGCCTCTGGGACAGCTTCAAGCATACCAACATCCGAATTATGGGGATGCCAGAAGAAGAGAGAGAGCAAAATATTGAAAACCTATTTGAAGAAATAATGACAGAAAACTTCCCCTACCAGCTGAAAGAAATAGACTTACAAGTCCAGGAAGCGCAGAGAACCCCAAACAAAAGGAATCCAAAGAGGATCACACCAAGACACATCATAATTAAAGTGCCAAGAGCAAAAGACAAAGAGAGACTCTTAAAAGCAGCAAGAGAAAGAAAGTCAGTTACCTACAAGGGAATACCCATATGACTGTCAGCTGATTTCTCAACAGAAACTTTGCAGGCCAGAAGGGAGTGGCAAGAAATATTCAAAGTGATGAATACCAAGAACCTACAACCAAGATTACTTTATCCAGCAAAGCTATCATTCAGAATTGAAGGTTAGATAAAGAGCTTCACAGATAAGAAAAAGCTAAAGGAGTTCATCACCACCAAACCAGTATTATATGAAATGCTGAAAGGTATCCTTTAAGAAGAGGAAGAAGAAGAAAAAGGTAAAGATACAAATTATGTACAACAAATACACATCTATCAACAAGTGAATCTAAAAATTAAGTGACTAGCCCTGACCGATGTGGCTCAGTGGATAGAGCGTCGGCCTGCGGACTGAAAGGTCCCAGGTTTGATTCCGGTCAAGGGCATGTACCTTGGTTGCCGGCACATCCCCAGTAGGGGGTGTGCAGGAGGCAGCTGATTGATGTTTCTCTCTCATCGATGTGTCTAGCTCTCTATCCCTCTCACTCTCCCTCTCCCTTCCTCTCTGTAAAAAACCAATAAAATATATTAAAAAAAAATTAAGTGAATAAATAATCTGATGAACAGAATAAACTGGTGAATATAATAGAATCAGGAGCATAGAAAGGGAGTGGGCTGACAATTCTCAGGGGGAAAGAGGTGTGGGGGGTGCGGGAAAAGACTGGACAAAAATCTTACACCTATGGATGAGGACAGTGCGGGGAGGGGGTAAGGGCAGAGGGTGGGGTGGGAACCGGGTGGAGGGGAGCTATGGAGGGGGGAAAAGAGGAACAACTGTAATAATCTGAACAATAAATATTTAATTAAAAAAAATAAAACTTTCTAGATAATTTTCAATAGGTTGCCAAGGTTGAGTTCAAAATTCACCTTAAGTTTTCTCTTCTAAAAAAAGGACAAGTCTTCGCTCCCTCCCTTCACTACCTCACAAGAATGGTGAGGGTAGAGAAAAGGGTTTGTGTGATGGATAAGAAGTGCTATTGAGATGCAAAGTAGTATTTGTTGTATTTCAACTGAAATGATGAGCAGGAAAAATGTGTAACTGAATTTGCTTTGCTGACTTGAGAAACAGGGCGCACTCTAGTTCTTAACTTTAGTGAAGCCTGCAGACGTGTGAGCAGACGTTACTGTTACTTGCATTCACACTATGGTATTCTGCCTTACGTGGAATAGACAGAGTTAATAATCTGGTTTTACATAGGAAAGAAGAAATATTAAGGCTTAAAGTCTGTACTGGTCAATGGCTCATAATTAATCAAAACATTTCATACAAAGGGAAAAAGCTGTGAGGGCTATGCATCTCTCAGAATAGTTTCGGCTGCTTCCTGATATATATATATATATATTTAAATAACCAATTCAGAAAGTTCTTGTCATTTCAGATTATATCCCAGGAGTTTTGTTTTGTAGTTCTGACTTTACTTATTTGTAAATAGCCAATTCTATTTTTTATTTCCTGGGTTTTTGGCATATTGTGGTCAGAGAACATAGCCAACATAATTTCCGCTTTTTTTTTTAATGGAAGGTTTTATTCTTGCTAGGCAGAGAATTATTTTGGCAACTGTTTATTCGATATTTGGTTTAAAACCAAATCCAAGAGCTACTAATTAAATTGTATTCATTATACTACTTATATAATTCTATATCCTAATTTATATTTGCCTGCTTGATGTGTTCAAATCGATAGTATATTAAAGTTTGCCACTACAATGTATCTTTGCCAATGTCTCTCTGAATTCTATTTAATGATGTACTTTTTTCAAATAATACTTAGAATTTATTTTGTGCTTTTAAAAAAATTTATCTTTATTGTTAAAAGTATTACCGATGTCCTCTTTTTCTCCCTCATTGACCCTCTCCACCCCACTCCTGGCCCCTCCCCAGGCCTTCACAGCACTATTGTCTGTCTATGGGTTATGCATATATGCATATAAATTTTTTGGTTAATCTCTTCCTATCCCCACCTACCCCCTCCGCCTTTTGCCAGTCCATAAAGTGCTTTCTCTGGCTTCAAAGATTATCATTTGAAAAGTTCCCATTTGAAGTCTGTTAGTAATTTTAATGTGACCTTTAGGATGGTCCTACTGGAGATTACTGACAGCCAAATCTTGTCTATTTTCCACACAGACACCTGGTACAGTCAAGTCACATAAGCCCTGTGCAGTTGTGCCGCAGACTTTGTCTTCTTGACCCTGGGACCAGTTCTAGTCGTTCACCTGTCTAAAGGCCTTTCTTTGCCCTGTGGAGACCGCAGGCCCTTACTTACTTCATTTCCCTCTGGGAATGTCCTTTCTTCCATATTTCTCCATTTTTGTCTATTTTTCTCCATGGGGTAGCAAGAAGTTACAGCAGCTCCAGACCTTACATCTTCCCAACTTCAAATCCTACAGAAAGAGCCCCAACCCCCTGCCTAGAAACCCAAGCAAGAGTTTCATTGCTTTTCATCACTTCTGTGTGAGTCAGGTGTCCATCCCTGAACCAACAACCCAGTCACTGAGTTCAGAGGAGTGTGGTGCACTGATTGTGACCAGCCCTACAGTCAGGCAGGGTGAATTCTGTCGAACCTTTGGGAATGTGGGTAGAAAAGAGCAGAGGGAAAGAGGAGCTCAAGTCAGCCCTGACTTGTGTTTTCATGTTTTCCATTATGTTAAACTAGAGGCCCAGTGCATGTATTTGTGCACAGTAGGGTCCCTTGGCCTGGCCTGCGGGGATCAGGCCAAAACCGGCTCTCAGACATCCCCCAGAGGGGTCCCGGATCGCAAGAGGGTGGTTCTCAGTTGACACACCCCAGAATCGTGCTCCCTCCTCTCTGGTTCCTGGTGCGTCACCTGAGAACCGCAGTTCGGCAGCTCCTGCATTGAGCGTCTGCCCCCTGGTGGTCAGTGCGCATCATAGATACCGGTCGGATGGTCACTTAGGCTTATATATAAATATATATATTCTCTCTTTGCTTAAACCAGTTTGGGTCAAGGTTTGTGTCATTACTACTTTCAACAGAAGGAGTTTTGATTGGGGGGGAAAAAAAAGACATATTATGCATAATTTTATTTTTGTAAAAGAAAAAGGCACACACATGTGGTATGTGAGTGTGTGTGTGAAAAGAGAGTCTGGAATGATATACATGAAATAGAAACAGTTACATCTAGGCAGCAGAATTAGAGATAATTTTTATTCCCTGTGTTTTCTAATGGTTATTCAATGAGCATTCAATTGCTGGGTGATAAAGGGGAAGTGTTTATCATTCCTGACAAAGTCATATGAATCCATCGCTTCTAGAGGTTGAGGGGAACTTCATCTAACCTATTGTTGATGTTGTAGGGAAGAACATGAGCCAGCCAAACAAAAGCAAGAGTTGCTCCTTGCATGAAGTGGATGAGCTGATGAGAACTGTGCAGCTGGCGGTGCACATCCCCACCTTCCTCCTGGGTCTACTTCTCAATGTGCTGGCCATCCAACGCTTCCGCACCTTCCTGAAGAAGAGGTGGCCGGAGTATGCTGCCACCTCCATCTACATGATCAACTTGGCGGTCTTTGACCTCCTGCTGGTGCTCTCGCTCCCATTCAAGGTTGCCCTGGGCCATGTGCCGGTTCCCTTACAATCTCTCTGTACGTTTGTGGAGTGCCTCTACTTTATCAGCATGTATGGCAGTGTCTTCACAATCTGCTTCATCAGCCTGGATAGATTCTTGGCCATCCGGTACCCGATCCTGGTCAGCCACTGCCGTTCCCCTAGGAAGATTTTTGGGATCTGCTTCACCATCTGGGTCCTGGTGTGGGTTGGGAGTATCCCCATCTACAACTTCCATGGGAAAGTGGAAAAAGTGTACACATGCTTCCACAATATGTCTGATGACACCTGGAGTGCCAAGGTCTTCTTCCCTCTCGAGGTGTTTGGCTTCCTTCTTCCCATGGGCATCATGGGTTTCTGCTCCTTCAGGAGCATTCACATTCTGGTTGGCCGACTGGACCACAGCCAAGATTGGGGCCAGCAGAGGGCCTGCATCTGGACTATTGCATCCAGTCTGGCTGTCTTCGTGGTCTCCTTTCTTCCGATCCACCTCGGTTTCTTCTTGCAGTTTCTGGTGAGGAATGGCTTTATTGTGGAGTGCAGAGCTAAATGGAACATCAGCTTGTTCTTACAGTTGTCTATGTGTCTTTCCAACATCAACTGCTGCCTGGATGTTTTCTGCTACTACTTTGTCATCAAAGAATTCCGCACAGGCATCATGGCCCGCCAGCGTTCTGGAGGCCAGCTGGCTCTCTGTGATACCATGACCACCAGAGGCTAAGAGAAGAAAGTCCTGCTCAGAGGAAGGAAACCCCAATCCCGAATTCCAGGAGCAGATATCCCGTCCCAAGACTGTATTGTGGTGGGATGATATATGGTGCTTTGACTGGTTTGCTTTCCTTTTAGATGCTCATTGAATGCTGTGCCTGCTCATTATGCTCCAAAGACCTTCCCACCACACCCAGACAGCTCAACATAAATCACCCAGTGTTTGGGGATTCCTGATGAACCTAAGAACCAGTTGAATTCTTGATTTCTAATTCCAAAAAGCATGAGGCAGAATAATTGAGGAAGAAGATGAGTCCATATG
Organism: Myotis myotis; assembly: GCF_014108235.1. Taxonomy (NCBI): domain Eukaryota; kingdom Metazoa; phylum Chordata; class Mammalia; order Chiroptera; family Vespertilionidae; genus Myotis; species Myotis myotis. Next base: position 30,753,755 of record NW_023416390.1, on the reverse strand, counting down.
GACAAGGCTGGTTCTCAACTCTCCCCTACCTCTTGTTAGATCTGAAGATTCTGGAAAGGAAGAGAGAGTGGAGTTAGGAGAGAGAATCAAGAAGATCAGTCATGATGGCAGGTATCCTGGGCCAAGATGCAGTGATAGGGGTGGATCAAGCTCCTCTTTAGTTTGGGGATCCCTGGGGGGGCAGGGAGCAGACTTGTTCTTTCCAGTCCCTTCTGGGGGTCTGTTGGCCAACAGCCTTGCAGAGATGACAGCAAGTGGGATGATCAGAGCAGAACAAGTACACACAGAGAGCCCCAAGTTTCTTATGGGCTTTTGAAAGGCCTGGGAAGCCCACAAAAAGTTGCAGAAGAATGAAGGGGATGGTGTGGACCAGGCTATGGTGAAGCTGCAGATACTTTGTGGAAGCAGTGGGGTCAGAGTGGATAGCTGTTGGTGAGACCTGAGAGCCATGAGGATACAGCTGTGGAAGGAAGGAGACAGGCCAAGGGCAGCTCTTCCCCCATTGCCACAGAGGTGTCCACTGCCTGAAGTTTTAGCACATGCCTGCGGGAGGAGAGGCAGTGGTAACAAGCCTGGGAGAAAGGAAATGCCTGAATATGACTAGTTTGCTATCTTGAACAGACTGGGGAGCTATTCGTTAGACTTAGTTTCCCTAAGAATGATGAGACAGAATCAGGCTTGATTTGGTTCAGCCAGAGGAGAATAAAGAACATGTGTGTGTCTTGCCCGCCTGAGTCCTGGCTGGGCAGCTGGCCACAGTGGTGTGTTCACAGAGCTGTCCTCTCCAGTGGCTGGGAGGGAGAAAATGAGTCAGCCAGGAATGGAGGAACCATCTTGAGGACACAAGGCTCTTGGCAGTTCCTGGTTGGAGGCTGTAAACTGTTGAGTCACGACTTGGCTCGGGCTCCTGTCATGATCAGAGAAGGAGCAGTGGTGACAGCTGAAAGCCTTCAATGACTCAGCTGCTCCAGATAGCCAAATGACTGCAAGGGTAAATTAGATTGTGGGTGGTTTTGGAGGATGGAGTGAGTGGGATGAGAAGTAACAAATGAGACAAGGGGAAGGTTTTTCGGAAGAAGAGCAACCACCTTCTACTTGTGGGATAAGAGGCTTCCACAACCACGTGGTGGACAGGAAGGTGGGGTGATCATGGGAGAGGAAGAGGGTGCTTTAGATAAAACCTAATGGGAGGAAGAGGTGAGGTTGGGTGATTGCCAATTGCGTGATGACATGGAGTTCTGTGAGAAGGTGGGGGTGAGCAGGAAGGATGGAGGGCCGAGCTGCTTCCAGCCTGAGAGTCCCTAACTTGACTGAGATCCATGGGAGGGCAGGAGCCCCTTGCCTGCCTCCCTGCAGCTGCCTCAGTAGTGAGGTGCACTCGGTGGACTGGAGGGAAAGGTGAAAGTACCAATACAGAGGTGGGAATGGGTATGGAGGATTGATCCGTCCAGGAACAGAGGCTCCTGCCGCTCAAACTGGACCTCCAGGGACCAGCAACTGGGCCACACAGACCCCACAAGCCCTATGTTCCCTCCAGTGCTGGGTCCACCCTTTCTCTCACCATCTGGTCCCATTACCATGACACTGGAGCTGCATTCAAGGGCCCTGGCTCCTCTGTATACACCATGGCCCAGCACAGAAGACCTGCTGGCCACTGATGGCGTGAAGACATGGTCAGTTCTCCAGAAGCCGTCCATTGCTGACTCCCCCTCCTGACCACTGACAGATGGGTCTGACTCTCCCAGGTTAGATCTGAATTTTCCTTCATGGCTCCTCACATGTGAATCCTACTAACCTGTCCAGACCTGGAGAATGTGAAGAACTGCTAGGCACTGGCCTGGGCCACTCCTTTCTTCTGAGTTCCTCACACTCCTGAGCACAGCCTAGTCATGGCCTGGGTATCGATGGCTAACTGAGAACATCTTTACTTCTCGACAGTTGCTGTGGACTGAATTGTGTCCCCCTAAAATCCATATATTGAAGCCCTAGCCCCAATATGATGGTATTTGGAGGTGGAGCCTCTGGGAGATGCTTAGATTAGATGAGGTTCTGACGGTGGACCCCTCTTGATGTATGTGCCCTTGTAAGAAGAGACACCAGAGCACTTCCTTCCTCTCTCTCTCTCCACCTGCACCCACTGAGAAAAGCCATGTGAGGACACAGGGAGAAGGTGGCTATCTGCAACCCAAGGAGACAACCCTTAGCAGACATTAACTCTGTTGGCGCCTTGTTCTTGGATTTTGGGCCTCCAGAACCATGAGAAATAAATTCATATTGTTAAAGCCACCCAGTCTGTGGTATTTTGTTATGGCAGCCCCAGAAGGCTAATACAACAGTCATCTTCTGCTAACCCAGGAGCCACATCCCCTCAGGGCAAGGACTGACCCTCCCTGGACTGTTGGCCCTTGGGGAGCATGTGACGGGGAGAATGCTAGTCTACGAGCTGCACTTGTCAACTATATTCCTCTTGAGTCCCTCTCTGGGGACCCTGTGAAGCTGAAAATCATTATATTAATGCTGTACAGCTGCAGCAGGATGCTAGTGGCATTTGGAACAGTAAGATACAGCCTTGTAGCAAGTTGCTACAAATAATCAGTCATTGCAAAGCGGTTTGAAATGGCTGAGACTTGGTAGGCGACTGTAGAGACTAGTGGAGGTTAAGAAGGGTTTTGTTAATGGATCAGTGAGGACAGAAACTGAGAAGGGCAACCATGTGGAAGTGAGGACAGGTTGGTGTGCAGATCAGTCCCTAGGTACAGAGGGAGGTGTCCCCACATAGGAACCGTGTGGACCTGGTGGAGCAGCCCACACCACACTACCCTCCATGCATCCTAGACAATAGGCTGTGCTGTGAACAGCCACCACCCAGGGCCAGGGGGAGGCAACTGAGGCCACTGTGAGAACCCTACTGCTGAGGGGGCAGGGGACTCAAAGACCCACAAAGTGATGCTTTTGGGGAGTAGCACCCCTGAAACTGCCATCATAGCCACCTCTTGCTTTTTCCACCCAGAGCCGGCTCCTCTAGCGAGCCAAGGACACAGAGCTGTGAATGGGCATTGAAGGATGTGCATGGCAGGTGAAGGTGGACTCTGGGAGCTTAAGACAGAGGCGTCCCTTCTCCCCAGTTCAGGACTGAGCATCCCATCCCCGCCAAGAGCCTGAGATGCATCCCCCTCACTAAGCTACTGCAGAAGGGGCCCTTCGGGTGCTTGAACTGTGAGCCGTGACCTAAACTTGGCCCTCAACTCTTTTAAGTTTCAGAGTCAAGATCCAAAGCGCTGTCACTTCAAAGCCTGACATGAGTTCTGCTTGGTGGAGGGACCCCGAGTTCACTCTGAGGTCTCAGGCAGCCTTTGTTCTGGAGGCTGTCGCTTGATCAAGTGTAACCAAGACGCTGTCTGCAGGGAGGCTGTTAAGACCCCAGGCTCCCCAGAGCACCCACAGTCTCACAAAAGGTGTGAAGGGAGGGGGCTGTGTAATGTCCTCAGCAAAGTGTGTTTTCTGTGGCCCTATTTCCAAATATAGTCACACTAGAGGCCTGGTGCATGCAATTCATGGGGGGGGGGGGGGCGGGTGTCCCTCAGCCCAGCCTGCACCCTCTCCAATCTGGGACCCCTCAGGGGATGTCAGACTGCCGGTTTAGGCCCCATCCCTGTGGGATCGAGCCTAAACCAGCAGTTGGACATCCCTCTCACAATCCGGGACTGCTGGCTCCCAAACACTCACCTGCCGGCCTGCCTGATTGCCCCTAACTGCTTCTGCCTTCCAGGCTGGTGACCCCCTAACCACTCCCCTGCCAGCCTGATCAACCCCTAACTGCTCCCCTGCTGGCCCCATTGCCCCCAAATGCCCTCCCCTGCCAACCCGGTCGCCCCTAACTGCCCTCCCCTGCCGGCCTGGTTGCCCCCAACTGCCCTCCCCTGCAGGCCTGGTCCCCACCAACTGCCCTCCCTCCCCTGCTGGCCTGGTCACCCCTAACTCCCCTCCCCTGCTGGCCTGATTTCCCACCACTGCCCTCCCCTGCCGGCCATCTTGTGGCGGCCATCTTGTGACCACATGGGGGCGGCCATCTTGTGTGAGGGCATGATGGTCAATTTGCATATTACTGCATTATTATATAGGAATGGGGATTAGGGCTCCAACTTGTGAGTTTTGGGGGACACAATTCAGCCCATTGCATATGGATTTACTCTGCGCTTCTTTTGTTTCTTCAAATTGAATGTAACCCTCTCTGAGCTCATTGGCTTTACTGTAGGATTGTCCAGCGCCATCCCCTGGGGCCCCCCTCCCCCTCCCAAGTCCCTGCACAAGCCCTAGGGCAGTGTCCCTCAATGGCTGAACTATTTCAGAGGCCTATGTATCCAGTTTACATTGGTCACAGCCACTGTGTCCCTTTAACAGGGTTTAACAGGCCTTTAGATCAGGTTCATGCCTGCGGCTCTGACACCTCTGTGTTAAGTGGCCTTTCTCCTTCAAGCCTGAGGAGCCCTCCAGCCATCTGCCACTTTGGAGGGTCTTCTAGGAACCAGGCTTGGGGAATTGGCGCTCTAACCTCCCCGTATTTGGCCACCCTCCTCTCTGCTCCCCTCAACAGTTCTGCAGGGATTTCTTCTCCTGATCTCTGGACACACAGACCAGCTTCCTCTCCAGGCCCACTCTTCTTATCAGCAGGCGCTGTGCCTGGCGGTCCTGATGGGCAGTGCCCCCTGCTGTCCATCTATGGAACCACTTTCTGCTTCAACTCAATTCAGCTGACACTGTACTTCCTGAGCCACCCAGGTGTGTCCCTCCTGCGTGGGACAGGACGGACAGAACAGGGCAGAGCCCCACCTTGTGTGGTTAGGTTGAAGGGGTGGGGCGGGCTGGGCGGTTGGCTTTCTCAGTGTCCAACTGATGCTCTGCAGCTCCTGGTAGCGGGATACTCGGAAGACCAGCAGAGAAAGCCACAGTGTCAATGATGTGAATGAGTGATGTCTGATTCCAAGGGCCAAGTGTGCACACCACCTTACCCACGGCTTTTCCCCTCGGTTGAGAGGCCTATTATGGACTGAATGTTTGTGTCCCTTAAAATTAATATGTTGAAATCTTAACCTCTAATGTGATGGTATTAGGAGGTGATTAGGACATGAGGGTGGAGCCCTCATGAATGGAATTAGTGCCCTTGTAACAGAGACACCAGAGAACTCCTTGCTCCTTCCACCTTTTGGGGACACAGTGAGAAATCTTCAGTCTAGGGCAGGAAGAGGGCTGTCACCAGAACTCATCCGTGCTGGCACCCTGATGTTGGACTTTCAGCCTCCATAACTGTGAGGAATACATGTTTGTTGTTTGAGCCACCTGGTCTGTGATATTCTGTTATTGCAGCCTGAACTAAGGCAGGACCCAATTTAGTAGTTAGATGTTAGTGAAATTGAGAAAATGTTATTTACCAAAACTCCCCTTCAGAAAGGGAAATATTTAGGAAAGTCCTTGGAGGTGAAAGTGGGAGAAGCTATTCAGAGAGAAAGGGGTGAGAATCTATTGCTTCCAAAAGGGAAGAAGGAGGAAGAGAGACCAGAAAGATGACAGAGGGCATGTGTGACCTGGAGAATCTCCAGTAAACGATGAAAAATCATGCAGTGCCTGGTGTGAGCAAACATTGAAACAGGGAGGGGAGCCCCAGGAAAGAGAGATGCAGAAACGTGTCAGCCTTGGAAGCAGGGCTCCGTTCCCCCTTAAGACTGTGACATGGGGATTCCAGTCAGGTTTATCCAAGCCTGCAAGGGGCAGGGAGCCAGGGTGGCCTTGGGGAACTGACAATTGCTTGTTGCCTGTGGAGCAGAGCAGGCTACTGCCTCCCCAGTGGGCTGAGGTTTGACTCCCTGAGACCACCTCCCTCCCTGGCCTGAGCTGGCTCTGGGCACCCACCACCCAGGGTGAACCACACTCAAGTCAGGCTTCCCAGGGTGTTGGAGGCTGCCTTCCTGAGGATGGTGAAAGTGGGGGCACTGGGTCAAAGGTCAAGGCTGACTCCCGGCTCCAACCCTGACCTGCTGTGCACTTGTGGCCAAGATACCCCACTCAGTGTGCCATGACTCAGTGGAATGACAGCTCTACCTGGAATGCAACAACAGGTTAGACATGTCTGGCACATGGCAAGGGCTCAATAAATTTTGTTGTCAGTGGGGTCCTTATGGTGTTCCGGAAAAAACCATTTTCGGGGATGTCAGGGTCTTACCCGCATCTAGAAGGGTTCAGGAATCTAGAGAAGGGGCTGCAACGTAAATTAATAAACTAGACATGAAATATAAATTTGGGAGGCATTGTGGGGGAGCCAGGGGAGGTTTAGCTTTAGGAACTAAGCTCCCTGAATCTCTGGTCCTAGGGCCTTTTATTCACACATTTTGCCCTATAGCAAAGCAGGTAGATATACATATCAAAGGTAAGGTCTGGTAAACAGTAAAAGATTATCAGGTTGGGGGAACTGCCTTCCTGCTGTTCCAGCAGCAGGTAATAACATGCGGATTTTCAGCCCTGCTGAAGGAGTCCATTCAACCTTTGAGGACTTCTCGCATTTATTACGACCTGCTGGACTTAGCCTCCAGCACGGGGACCCACAAGGGAGGATGAGGTCTAGTGGTAAGGTTTATTTGTGTGCAAAAAGAAGGCTGTCCCTGGGTTCCCAATAGCCCATCTCTGTCCATCCTGCCATGGAAAATCAGGGGCAGAAAGAGGGCCAATGCCCAGAGATCCTGTGCCATATTAAAGCTTAGTTAGTCCTTTCCAGCCCAGTGGCCTCAGGAGGCTGCTAAGTGGTCTCAGTCCCTATCCAGGTAGTTTAGGGCTGCCCCCAGCTGTGACCCATTGCTGTATCCAGGCTCCTGCCTGGAGCCTGTGTTTGGAGTCCCTGGAGCTGCTGGGGCCACTTGGTTATTAAGGAGAGAGAATGCAGGAACAGAGAAGCGAGTGCTGGGGGCAGGGGCGGGGAGGGCTTTGTTCCCTGGGATTATATTATCCGAGCTTGGAAAGGACCAGGAGCTGTTATAAAACCACCGATCAGCTGCCCAAGCTTTTCCAGGTTTCCGATGAGTCCACTCGCTACCCAATTGATCCCTTTCCCAGGTTAGACTGCTGGGCCTCTATGGTTACCATTTTGGCTCCTACTGCCCACTCCCCATAGAAGCACCCCCCTCTATATTGTTTTATTGTTCTATCCCTTCTTCTAGTGATGTGTGTGCGTGTGGGGGTGGAGGGAGGGCATGAGGGGGGACCAGACAGGTGGTTCCCTGCTGAGTGTGTGAAATTGTAATTTACTGGTGAAATAAGTAGGCTCATGCTTCCCAGTTGATTATGTATAATAATGTTCTCTTCCTTTATTAACATCTAGCTACAATATTATTTCTTGGAACTGTGAGCTTGGTTAAAAAAATATTTTTTTTAAACAAAAGTTGCTCCCTGCGTGGCCACCGTGGATTCCTCCTGCAGTCTGGAGAGGCCTGTGGATTTTCTCCAGGAGAACAGTTTACATGCTTAAAGTAAAATGCAATGGGTTACAAAGGAAACCTAATATATTAAAATATAATTGTCAAAATTTTAAAATTGTAATATGGGAATATATGTGTCTCTTAATTTAGGCCTTGCATAAGGTCTAGTGACAAGTTTAATAACTATCATGGTTTTGAATTAGTGATGAGCTGAGCTGAAACAATATTTTGAAATATCTTTTGCATCTATGGAGTGATATGAAAATAGCTGTAATTTCTGTTGGTGACAAAGTCCCAGGAACCATCTACACCACTGTGGTGTGACGCCTAAGCACACAGGGAAGGAAACGCTATTTTCAATTAGTGGTTAGTAAAACTAAGTGTGTAAGGTCTTTCTTTCCCCCAACCTGTTCATGACCCCCCTGAATTCCACTCCTGATCCCCGGGTTAAGAACTCCTGGCTTAGGCAGAAACATAAGCACACCTAGGACAGATGTTCTTGCTGTGGAGAAGGATCATTTTGTGTGTGTGTCTTCTTGGTTATGCAAACGTGGGCCACGAGGGTACCATCCTCTTCTTCTTGGGGTCTGTGAGCTATGGGGTCTCTCGACACTGGCCTGCCCCTGTTTCATGCAGCACTGGAGGGCCAGGCTCCTAAGGGCTCTCTGAAAGCAAAGGCACCCATATCCCACCCCTAATCTCTGAGGTGCAAAGTCAAGCTTACCTGTCCAAGGAGCAGAAGCAGGGAAGAGCAGAGTGGCTTCCAAAGTAAGTCACCTTGAGTGAAGGGGGATCGGCTGATGTTCTATCCTCATCTGAACAGGGAGTAGGGGAGGGCTGAGGCTGGCCCGGTGTGGCTGACGCCAGATGCCCCTTCCCACCCAGCCACCCTGCTCAGGGGTCATGCTTTGGGAAATAATGACTGAGTGTGGGAAAGTGGACAAAAAAGAGCTGTTAAACCTGAACCTGGACCATCAATAGCATCCCAACCTCCAGGGCAGTAGCATCGGTGACAGTGACACCTTGTGACAGCAAGGAGCAACAGTAGCAGTGGGTTGTGGGGACTCTGTTCTCCTCCTGGGGTGAGGAAGCAAAACTGATCTTTGCTTTGACTAAGGAGGACCTTGTTTTTTTGTGTGTGTGTGTGTGTGTTTTTTAAATAATTTGGGGCAACCCTCCTACCCCATTGAATCAGGGCAATAAAAGAAATGTGAACATATTTGTAATCTAAGTTGGCGAAGCAGGTCATACCAGTTAAGTTATCATCATCATATTAAATACTAGAGGCCTGGTGCAAGATTCGTGCACCAGTGGGGTCCCTCAGCCTGACCTCCGTCCTCTCACAATCCGGGTCCCCTGGGGGAGGGGGATGTTGGATAGCTGGTTTCAGCCCGATCCCCGCAGGAGGGAGCCTGATCCTGTGCGTTGAGTGTCTGTCCCCTGGTGGTCAGTATGCTTCATAGCGACCAGTCGACCGGTCATTCGGTCGCTTAGGCTTTTATATATATAGATGATATTTTATTATCATCACTGTTCCTTCCATGTGCTGGTGTAACAAGTCCCACTCTCAGCAAATGAGCTTACCTAACATGTGATTTAGGAGTTGTTACTCCTGGTACAACTGTTTGGCCATGTGCTTCTGCTTTGGGTTATCTATAACAAAACTGGGAGAAAGCTGTAATTCAAAGACAGAATCTAGAGAGCAAAGGGGACACCCTTTTAGAAATACCTCCATGCATCTGAAACTGCAACAAACAGCCTGCAAGGGTGAGGTGCAGATCATCTCACCTGGAAGCAGCAAATGGAGCAGGATGAGGGCGGGGCGGGGGGGGGGGGGGGGAGCGGCTGGCACAAGGCAAATGAGAAATGCCTTGGCAGAGCCAGTGTCCTGCTCATCTCTGTTCCCATTCCCTGGGCAGGGCCCAGCCCATAGGAGGGCTCATAACCATTTGTTGAATAAATGACTGACATCACCTCCTCACTCACTTCCTTTTTGGTTCCATCTCAGTCTACAGCTGGGATGAGCCAAGTGATGTGCAAAGGAACTTCTTTTAACAGCTTGGAAAACTGTGACGACACCCCTCTGTGCAGAGACTGGAGTGGAGGAGGTGGTGGGGTTTCCTCCTGGTCTCCCCAGGACACAAGATGTGGAGTGTTTTCACCTGCTTGCCCTGAGGAGGACGGGCCATGAGGCTGCCCAACAAAACTGGTGGAAGACAGTTCTTCTGAGCCAGGGCATCTAAATCTCCGAGCTAGGGGCCACCTGAGTGGGGCCGCTGAGGCCCTGGGACTTGGTGCATGTCACCGAAATACTGTTCTTTTCACCCAGTGTTTGTCCCAGTTCTGGCAAATGCGAGTTTTATTACCAACAACAACAACAGCACAAAGACAGGATTGGATTAGATCCAGCTGGAAACCCTCCTGTCTTGGAGGCAACAATCTCTTCTCAGCATAGCTTGGCCCAGGGGCCTTGGTGACAGGGGTCTCCTGGGTAACGGTGGCCCAGAATGGGAACTGGGGCCTGCTGGGGGGCTCTGCAGCCAGCTGGGCAGGCTGTGTGGGCAGCTCTGCTGTGAGGGGTGCCCCCAGGGGAGAATCGACCTGGGTGGGCGCTGGGGCCCCATCTGCATTGGTGGGCTGGGAGGTGGGTGCACCTGGGGTGGTCAGGGGCTAGGATGTCTCCATGAGGCCCTGAGAAGAGGGCACTCCTGAAACAGGCTGCATCCAGCTCCCTCTCCCCCTCAAAATAAACACCCTTATTGCAAAGCCCACGGTTGCCACAGGCCAGGCCTGGCCCCCACTCCCCATGAACTGGGCATTTCTGTATATTAGAGAATCAAGTTTTGAAATGAAAGAAAAGGACTTTTGCTCCCTAGACTGGTTTAGAGCTGCCCCATTCCCCAAATTACATGGTGCTCCATCGGATTGCTGCCGACTGCATTGGACCACCTGAATGCAGGTCCTGACAGAATGAGTGGGGGGAGGGGTGGTCTCTTCTTCAGAGCCTGAACTCACCACTTCTTTCTCTTCTCCCATGTCCCCTTCCCCCTACACGGCTAATAGTTTTACAACAATAACTCTCTCCCAGGCAATGGGACCCAGTGGGGAGGGGCTTCATGTCCGGAGGGGTGAACAATGCAGGCATTGTTCCACAGGATGCGGGCTGTGCTCCAACACTGATGCCTGAACACCGCTGCGCTGGAGACCCTCCCTGCATTTGCTACATGTCCAGGAGGAGGGGAGGTCTCCGGGAGGGCAGCAGAGGCAGGCAGCGAGGCCACAGGGGGAGACGGTGTCAGAGGCAGACGCGGAGCGGACCAACGGTGGGAAAAATCTTCCACCCGTGTCTGGACCGTGTGTGTCCTAAGAATTGCTTAACACTGATACTGAATTCTTTAGAGTTGTGGGCTGTATTTATACATTCTCCCTGTTGTAAGCTCAACTGAGAGCTTAGTTAATCCTATCTCAACCAAGTGAGATAGATGTTATATCCAGTTTACAGAAGGGGAAACTGAGACTTGGGGAGATTAAATCACTTGCTCAAATTCACTGGCATAGCTTGTACCGAATATTCAGCCTCAAACAATTTTGCCCCTCCCTGTACACATGTCACTTCTCCCCTCAAGAGGTGGTACTTATGTTCCTTCTCTTGAATCTGGGTTGGCTCAGAACTGCTTTGACCAATAGAATGGAGAGGAAATGATGTTCTGGGGCCTCCAAGCCTGGGCATTAAGAAAGCTTGGTCACTCAGACTTCCTCTCTTTTGGAACCCAGCCTCCATGATGTGGGGAAGCCCAAGAAGTCAAGAGGAGAGGCAACACATACCACTAAGCCCAGCCCAAACTGTAAAATCTTGAGCACATACATGCAATTTTAAGCCACAGGTTTGGCAGGGTTTATTATGAGGCAATAGATCAGCCAAACTCACAGCCAGAATCCCCTCTCTTCCCACTGTCCCCCAGGGCTGACAGCTACCACTGACGTGTAGGGTGGAATCTGAAGTTCTGACCCTTCTCCCTGAGATGTGGCTGGGCAAACTCCCTCTCATGTCCAAGGTGCAGATTGGGTGCTCCAGTTCCCAGGAGCCCTGAGCATCAGAACTTTTCTCCTCATGCAACTCCCTGAACTCCCAGCCTGGCCTGGGAAGGCACACAGCTGGCTCAAGGTCAGGCCCAACTGCCTGGTATTGCTGGTGGGGAGCCTGAGGCCTAAGCAATACGTAGACCTCATGAGGTTTTTCTGACCCATCCTTCTCCCCACAGCTCCCGCCAAGTGTAGATAAAGATCCCACCTGCTGGGAGGGTTAGAGGTCAGAGGTGAGGTAAGGTCAAAATGGGTGGGTCTGGGTCCCCCTGACCCCAACCCCCCCAATCACCTGAAATTAATTCCAAGAAGGAAACCTGTTAACACCCCTCAGGGATCTGAGGAAAAAACAGGAATGTGCTCACTTGTCGGACATTCCAAAATAGAGGACTTGCCAAGGAGTGACTCCAAACCAATCCCGCCACTCTTGCCCATCCCCACTCCCTGCTCACTGACGGCACAGAACGTTTCTGAGAATAACCTGTGTCCCACTCGCCACGCCACTGCCTTTGGCCTAGTGAGAGGGGCTTCCATGAGACTGTGCAGAGCTTGATATGGGTCCCTTGCTGTTGGAAGGGTCCCATGAGGACACGTGGGAATGTCTCAGAAGCACTTAGACCAGCCCAAGAAGACTGGAGCCAGCAGAGGGCTCACCTGTGTTGAGGTGCAGTGAGCGGAGAGGATGGGGGGGAATCAAACACTCCCAATGAGCACCTACCCCAGGGAGGAGAAGGGTGCCAGATGCCACAGTCACCCCGTCTGCCCCTCCTCGTTCTGCACCGGTTCCCACCCAATGGTGCTGGGGTAGCCTGGGGGTGGGGTGGGTGGGTGGAGCATGCCTGGAGAAGGGTCATGGAGGTAAAGCTGACCACGCTCTCCTTTGCAAGCCACAGGTTTCCTGTGTGGGACCGTCTCAGAGGGTTGGGGGGAGCAGCTTCAGCTTCCAATGAACTTTGGAGTCTCAACTATTTTCATAACTAGACATTTTAATTCTTGAAATTGGACTTTTGTGCCTAAAAGTGACTCCAGGAATTTTTATGATCTTGGATGGACCCCCCCGCCCCCGCAAAACCCCAAGAAATCTACCTTAGATTTCATTTAAAGCTGGGTGAGAACCAACCCCACTGAACAGGTTTTGAAAAGGAAGTGGGAAGAAAGGATTAAGTTGTTTTCTGATCACAAGGTACTCGAGCTTGCTAAAATGGTGACTCAAGTAACAGGAAGCATTCTGGCTAACCTAGGAGGAAAGGTGTTATTACAGGGCACTGGGGAGCTCAGAGCACCACTGCTGGGCTGGAGAAATAGTGTCAGCAATTGGGGGCCAACAAGGGGAACCAATGATTCAATGAATGCTATGGAACCACAGGAAAGGTACCCCCCACCTGCTCCTGCCCACAGGATGCTGGGTGGCTTGGTCTTCATAGCCCCCATTCCGTGTATTCATAGATATTTTAGGAGGCAGCCACTATCCCCCGTCAAAGCCCCACTGTAGGGAAGACCCCAAATACAGGGCCCTGGGGCAGGAGGCAGAAATGAACACCTACTAAAAGGGTGAACCATTAATTGATTGAGCTTAAAACTATAGTTTACCCCTGAATGACCAAGATGACATTTTCTGTCACCAGACTAAATGGGGATTTGAAAAATAGGTTTTTATACAACATAGATTATTATAGAAAAAAAATAAGAGTTTTTGCATGCCTGAGTTTGTGGTTATGAAATTCATACCTACCCTAGAGATAATGTAAGACATAAACAAAAGAAATCAATGAAAGCCCCTGGCAAATGCTTGAAAAGAGTGGGTCCCCATCAGTATATGTTGGACAAGGATGCTGGTCTAGGTTATCCTCCCTTCCGCCCTCCTACCCTCCCTCCCCCCCCCCCTCCCAGCCCGCCATTAGCGCACTGCTACCCACCACCCTTCTCAGTCCTTGGTTCAGTGGGGCTGGACCCGACATGTTACTTCCAGTGAGAAAGCGCTTTGTCTCACAGGTGGGAGGCTGGCACCACGGCCTTTGTCTGCTCTCACGTCTCTTGCTCTGTGCTCTGGCAGTTGAGCACGTGCGACACACAGCAGGGCCAAGGAGATGCCAGCAGTGTCAGGGCGTCACTGGTGCTCTGGACCCACAGTCTTGGGAAAGCACCACACATCCCTGGTACCCACAGCCCTGGACTCCAAACCTCCCTTCCAGACCCCAAGCCACACTCAGGGGACTATAACTCTGTCCGCTGGCCCATGGAGGGCATTCTGCTCTTTCCTGCTGCGTCTCCCACCCCTGCCACTCCTCACTAGCCTTCGAAGCTCAGGTGATCCCAGGAAGCCTGCCCTGGCCACCGTCCAGTGTCCCCCCACCTCTGGGCCCCATGCCATCAGGCCACATGCAAACCAAAGCTGGAAAAGACATTCAGAAAGACTTGGCCTCAGCTCTCCATTTTACAGAGGGGGCTGGAGCCCAGACCCAGCGTTAGTCCACCACCGCTATACAGCACACCGGTGGTCAGTGGCAGAGTCCAGGTCCCCGGACCTCCAGACTCGGGCCCTCCTCCCTCTGGGGACACTGAATACATTGCTTCCCCATAAGGGCACCTCCTGTGGGAATGGTGGCTCTTCCTCCTTCTCCAGCAGCAGCTGGTGGTGCCGAGAGCCCACCTGGGTGAGCAGGGGCCATTCCACCATTCCCTCCCTAAGCATTTATTGAAGCTCTAAGGTCCCTGATAAGTAAGATTTCAACACCCGTGGGTGGCAACTCCTTCAGGCAGAGAGTTGAGAACGGTTTCCATGGAGACTGCCCAGGCTCCAGTTTCCATAGCAACATCCACAGGCGGTTACAGAGCCTCCTATTTATGTCAACTTAACATTTGCAACTGCTCTATTTTTTCAGGCCAAACATGGGCCTAATATAGGGCTTCCTGTCTAGGATCAGTGACAGACCACAAGGGCCAGAGGGGAACTGGGTGACACTGTGCCATTAGCTGACAGTGAGGACATTTCCTCAGCCAGCAGGCCTCCTCCATCCTGGCTGCAGGGGACACATATACACTATACACGGAGACACACACACTTAAACTCTTCTTCACAGGAGAGATAGAGGCCTCCAGATTCCTGCCCTCCAGAGATGACTGTTACATGGTTTGGAGTATCCTTCCAGAAGCAGTACATGCACATCCATAGAGCTATCTTTCAGAAAATTCACAAATGGGATATATATTTTATTCTTGCTCTGCCAACTACTTTACCTTAATTAGATATGTTTCTTTAATTGAAGGTAGAGAGAGAGAGAGGGAGAGGGAGAAACATTGATGTGAGAAACATCGATTGGTTGCCTCCCTTATGCATCCGGACTGGGGATCGAACCCAAAACCTGGGTATGTGCCCTGCCCAGGAATTGAACCGGTGACCTTTCTTTCGGTGCATGGGACAATGCTCAACCAACTGAGCCACACTGGCCTGGCCTTACCCTAATTATAGATCTTGGAGAACTTTGCACATCAGCACAAATTAGAGCTACTTCAGTCTTTGTAATGGCGACAAATATGCACTTTAAAAATAAGTCCCCAGTTGAGGGAGTTTTGTTTCTAGTTTCTTGCTATTACAACAATAAATATCCTTGTACCCACCTATATTTCTATAAACTTGTTTGAGTATATCCATAGGATAAATTCCTAGCAGTGAAATTGCTGGGTCAAACCCACTGCATTTTAAAATTTGATTTTTTTTTTTTTTGCCAAAACCGGTTTGGCTCAGTGGATAGAGCATCGGCCTGTGGACTGAAGGGTCCCGGGTTCAATTCCGGTCAAGGGCATGTACCTGGGTTGCGGGCACATCCCCAGTGGGGGATGCGCAGGTGGCAGCTGATCGATATTTCTCCCTCATCGATGTTTCTAACTCTCTCTCTCTCTCTCTTCCTCTCTGTAAAAAAATCAATAAAAATATATTTTTTAAAAAAATTTGATTTTTGTCACCAATTTACTGCCATTGGTACAAGGGGGCTTGTACATACTTGAGAAGACTGGCTATTATTAAACTTGCACCAAACCAAACCACAAAACCAGTCTCCCCAACTTATTCTAATAACACAAAGGCTAAAAAGGAGAGTATGAGAAAGGGAAATTACAGGCCAACCTCACTAATAAACATGTATCCAAAACTGCTAAATATCAGCAAACAGAACCCAATAGTATAGAAACAAGAGAACACATCAAGAGTTATTAATGTTAAAAAAAAAAAGAGTTATTAATGTTGTTCCCACAATAACAAGTTAAAGGGGAAAAACATGTGATCATATCAACAAAGAAAACATTTGATAAAAGAATTAAACAACTATCTTTGATTAAAAATGAAAACTCGAAATAGGAGACAACTGCTTTAACCTTAAAAAGAGTATTTCCCCCCAATATCTAAAACTATATTCAAGGTGAATTCTCTTTAAAATCAAGAATAAGATTTGTGACTATCCCCATGGTACCAGAGGTCCTAGTCAGTGAGATAGGTTAAGAAATAAAAGTTTTAGTTATTTAAATTAAATGAAATATATTGTGCTTCACAACTTACACACTAGTGGTTTACATATAGCATTGTCTACTTTAAATGTTTTGCTACATAAACTAAATGAACCATCCCTGCAAAAACGTTTCTCTTTTGTTTGTATTTTCTACGTAACAGTAATAAAACACCTTTTCATGTTTAGCTATGATCCATTTGTATTTCTCTGTGAACTGCCTGTTTATATTCTTTGCCTTTTTATGTACTGAGTTGTTCATTTTTCATGATTTTAAGAACTTGGCATATTAGGGAAAATAGCCCTTTTTATTTCCTGTTTCAACATCTCCCCCAGTTTGCAGCTTATAAATCTTTTGCCTTGGTGTTTTGCTGTATGTAAGTTCTAATTCTTCATAGTCCAAGTTGTTGGTAGATGTCCCACTTAGAAAGGTCTTTCCTCCTCCCAGATTATCTTTTAAATCATTTCAAATACTTTCAAGGCTTCATTTCATACTCAAAACCTTTGCTCCATCTAGAATTTTATTGCAAGGAAGTAGGATCCCGGTTAGTTTTTGTCAAAACAGGTAGCCAGTTGTTCCACTAAAAAGAATTCACGTCCCCCCTAAATTTTCTTGAACGTAAGTCAACTTCTAGGCCTCCACCACATCTATTCCCTTTGCTACAGCGAACTCTTTAATTGTAGAAGTTTATAATGCTTAATATCTAGAGGCTATTCTCCATGCATACTTCCCTAAAGAACTGAAAGTCAAGTTAAAAAAAGTTGGCATTTTAATTGATTGCATTTAGATTGATGTCTTCGCAAGATTTAGAACAAGGTCTGTCTGTACTAGCCTGAGCCTTTTATGCCCCTTGCAGGATTACTGAGCCTGTGACTGGGACCTACGGTGAAGGCATCTATCCTCATCCCACCTCTGGGCTCATTCGGTCAAGGTTCTGGGCAGCTCTCCCTCTTCCTTCTCTGCAGAATGTGGACCTGACTCATGCCAAACTCAGCTCAGCCCCACCAACGTGGTTACTTAATGCCCAGAAATCGTGGAGAACACGTCAGCGTCCTTGTGCTTAAGGACGAGCAATGATGATGTCATCTTCCAGGGTGGTTGAGAGGCACTTAGAAGCAGCATAACCTTGGCAGGTTGCACAAGCCCTCAGAGCCCCTCCTTCTCCCTCACCTGTAAAACGCGAGTCTACCTGGCTTATGAGGGGACATCTACAGTGCTCGGCTGGACCAGGGAACAGGCCCACCTCTGCAGGGGTCAGACGCCAACGCCTGCTGGCTGCCCCTGCTACTGCCCGCCCCCCACGTCCCCTGTCACTCTGCCCCCAGGCTGTAGCACTCCTGCCCCCGCCCACCCCCACCTGCCACTTTCAAGTCAAAGTCAGAAGTCAAAGATTTTTATTGTTCTACAGACACTTCTGAAAAGAAATCTAAGTGAGAAAATATACAAAGCGTTTAAGAGTTTCATCTCCAGGGAGCACCCAAGCCTGACTGGAGGCGTTGAAGCCTCCTCTTCAAGGCTCAGGGCTCAGAGGGGTTAGCATAAGGAATGATCAGCAAAACATGCAAAAGTGAGGAGGAAAAGGAAAAATGGTGCATTCCCCCAAAGCAGAGGGGGACGGATTTCAGAACAAAGAGGAGGCAGGGTGTGCAGGTACCAGGTGGCTCTCCCTCCCCTCCACATGATCTACAACAGCTCTAAGCTTGGAGGAAGCCAGGAGCCCCCACCCACTTGGCGCGTCAGTGCTGCGCTCAGCCCCACAGCGACAGGGGGAGAAGCGACCCTCCTCTGCCCTGTTCCAGTGTGGCTCTGGCTGTGGGACCCTACCCTGCTCCTGGGGGGCCAGCGCTGGGGGCCCTGGCTCCTCCCTCTTTGGTTCCACTCAGAGAACAATTGTGCTTGACAAACTCAGTCCCACCCCCAGGCTCCAGGCTCCCTCTGGTGGGCTGAAGGCACTGACAACCACCTTCCCTTGTGCTCTGGTGGGTCCCTCCCTGGCACAGTCCCCCATCCTCAGCCCAGTCCCGGGAGCTGGGACACAGGAGGAAGTGTGTCATCCAAGAAAAAAGCCTTCAGGACTTTCCCAACTGTGCAGACATTTCTGAACCCCACTCCACACCCCTCCCCACACCCTATCCCCTAGCCCAGGACCCCCACATGCCCAGCCCCTCCATCCAGTCCTCCCCAGAGGACCCCACTTTAAGATGGTGGTCACAGACACCATCTCAGGGCGCCCTCTCTGTCCCCCAGGCCGGGGACGGCAGCGGAGGTGGGGGCCTTGAGAGGTCACGGCTCTGGGACAGGGAGGCGGGCAGGGTTTGATGGGAACGGGGAGGCACGTCACATCTATGGAATGGCGCCCAAAGTACAAGCTAAGAGAGGGGAAGAAGGAAGGCCAGAGAGTGGCAGGAAGAGAAAAGAGGAGAGGCAGGGGTGGGACCGGGAGGGCGGGGAGGCCTTCACACCACCCCGCAGATGAGCGTCTCCACCACGAAGGTGTTCTCGAAGTGGCGGATGGCGTTGCAGCTCTTGGCCCCGCGCTTGTTGATTCCTGCAGGGAGCAGAGAAATCCCAGTGAGGACGTGCCCTGGCCCAGAACTGGCTGGGCTAGAAAGCCACCAGCCTCAGAGCCTGAGGGGACCAGAGGGGGGTGGGGGGCGGGGGGAGAAGGCCCAGGAAACCAAACCCAGGTTCACTCCGAGGCGGTGCAGTGAAATGCCGAGTGCTCAGGAGCTGCTGTTAACTAACTTCTCGGAGCCTTTAAAAGGGGCAGCAATAATGATGACGATGATGGTAACTTATACTCTTTAAGGACATAAAAACCGTAAAATACGTGGTGTGTAGTACGTGCTCGATTAACATTTACTGCTGCTGCTATCTGAGCTTCTGAGCTGTCTGACCACTGGTCTCCAGCTCTGGGGCCAGCACGCCGGGGACGGCCCTGGTCTGGAGCCCAGGGCAGCCACTCACGTCTCCGAGTTGCCCGGCGCCGCAGCCGGTAGGTGTCCTTGCCGTTGCACAGGTGGTAGATGAAGGAGCCCAGGGTCTCCTTGTCGTTGACGTGCTCTGTGACCACCATCTCCTCCTGGATGATGTACGTCTGTGGCAGGTAGGTGCCTCTCTGCAAGGGGAGTGGCCACAGCTCTGGTCAGTACACAGGGCCCCCTCCTGTGGTCTCCACTAGCTCACTGCCCACTCCCCTTGTCGCCACCCTTCTGCTCACTCGAGCTGTGTCACCCAACATTGAAACGCACACATGCCCCCTCCCTCATTCAGAGGCGCCACAGCTCGACCTTCTAATGCCCCAGGCACTTCTGCTGTGCTAAGTACTGCCGCCTGCGCTGCCCTGAATTCTGCATGTGTGGGAGTCTGGCCTCCCACCCAAAGGGCAGGGCCTCCGCATCTCCCTGCACTGTGACTGGGGCATGGACTGGGGTGTGCAGTGAGGTATATGGTGGGGTATGGACGGGGGCATGGAGTGAGGACATGGAACTGCCCTTGCCCCAGGCCTGGCTCCACAGGGAGGGACAAGATACGGCCAAAACCACCGCTCACCTTCACGTTCATGAGGAGCTCCCAGAAGTTGCGAGGGGGCAGCACGATGGTGGTGTTGAGCTCGATGACATAGCACTTGTCCAGGGAGATGTCATGGTAGGCGGTCAGACCCTGGGGAGAAGGAGGGGTCATGTCAGTCCCTGCAGGTGAGGGCCTGGCCCATGGGGGGAGGGGGCTGGGAGAGGCTTCTGGCTAGCAAAGGCAGAAACCCCACCCCCGCAGTGGGGGTACACCCCTTTTTTCTGCTCCTCTCCCAGCCTGTGTTTCATTTACTAGATGAAAGACACCAAGTGTTAAATGCCTGTGTGACAGGGCTCTTCTCATGGGGTGACAGAGCCGAGGTCTGGGGAATACAGTGATGTCCCGATTGCATGTCATCAAAGCTGGGAGGCCCACCTCTGGGGACCCTCAGGGAGAAACCCCCGATCCCAGGCCCTCCTTGTGCTGCACCTCGATCAGCGTGGGCACAGGAATATGCGATAAAAAGGGACATCCTGACCCACGAAGCCAGCGTCTGCAGCTGCCAGGTGGCGGGGGGAGAATCCGTGGCTGGTTCATTCAGGGATAACTACGTTACCCATGCAGGGAGGGCCGAAGTAGGTTCAGTTGTTCGTATGAAAATAATACAATCACTAAATAATAATACAAAAACGTTGTGTTTTGTATACGCACAACTATAAACTTTAGCACCTGGTATCATAAAAGCAATGTCTTTAAAACCTCAACAAAGCTAAGCCGGAGTCATGCCCTACACACAGCTGATATTACTCTGTCTATAGTCAAAGCATGTCCAAGGGCCGTCAGCATTCTCCCTTCACACCTGTGCTTCCTCATGACTCTTGGTGGAAGGGGGCTGTGGCCCCTGGGTGCCCCTCTTCCCGCCCCGGCCCCAGCCCCAGCCCCTGGCCGGCCTCACCCGCTGGAAGTCGTGGATGATGTCTGCAGGGTCGCCGCCACCAAACTGGGGCACCGGCACGTTGATGCGCTCGTAGTTATCTTCGAGGTAAATCTTCACGTCCTCCTCCAGCTCCATCCGCGTGCGGGCCTGGGAGGACAGGGAGTCCTCGTAGAAGACGCCGCAGTGGAAGAAGTTGTCTCGGGCCAGCTGAGCAAGGTGGGGAGAGACAGACTGGTCACACCGTGCCCTGGGCCCGGCCACTGCCACCTGCCCACCCACTTCACTCTCTTAAGGCCTGAGGACACAGGAAGGGTGGGACTGTGAGACCCATTTCACAGATGGAGAAACTGAGAAACGTGGGGAGTCAGGGAGGGTGAGCTGGGCCAACCATTTCCTGGGTGGATGACCTCTCTGGGCCTCAGTTTCCCCATCTGTAAAATGAGGTGCTCCCTCAAGCTTCTTCTGGCTTCAGGTCCATGAGTCTGTGCTTGGGAAATGGGGTGGACCAGCACGGGGAGGACCCAGAGGGACAGACACCTGAGAAAGAGCCTGGGGTGAGCAGGAGGGTCCTCAGGGGCAAACAAGGAGCTTGAACTCAACAAGCTAGGCTCTGGGGGCATGCAGCACCCTACACCGCCACCAGAGGGCATCCACCCATCTTTCCTGTCCTCTGCTGTGGGGCCCTGAAGACCTGGGGGCAAAGGGGGGGGGGGGGCGGGGAGGAGCTGAGAGGCAGCCCTTGTGATTCCAGCTCCATGTCCAACCTCACAACAGCCCCCACCTTCCCTGGGCCCCATGCCTCATGAGAAACCTTGACAAACGCTGTTTTCCCTGAGTGGCCGGCCTCGTCACTCCATCATAAGGGAAGGGAGCCAGGCCAGCGTGGCTCAGTGATTGAGCTCGACCTATGAACCAGGAGGTCACGTTTGATTCCCAGTTAGGGCACATGCCCGGGTTGTGGGCTTGTTCCCCAGTGTGGGGAGTGCAGGAGGCAACTGATCAATGATTCTCACTCATCCCTGATCTCTCTCCCTCTTCGTCCTCTCTGAAATCAATAAAAATGTATTTTAAAAAATTAAGGGAAGGGAGGCATTATGACATGACTGAGGCCAGGGGTAATTCTCCAGGGCCTCCTCCATCGGTGCCGGGACAGCTGGCCTGAACTGGGCAGGACTTTGCTCCAGTCTCCGTGCAAGCTCCAGGGTGAGTCGGCACGCCCGAATCACAGGGTCCCAGGGCACAGACCAGAGGCTACTCGGAGGTGCCCCAGTCCCTGGGAATTGTGGTGGTGAGGAACCTGGAGTGTGAGTGGGGCTGGGAACAGAGGGGCCCAGAAGCCGGAGTGGGTGGGGGGCTGTGGCCACAGCAGGAAAAGGCCCCAGGGTCCGCACAGGAAAGCAAAAACCAGGGAAAGGTAGGAAGCAGGCCTTGCGGGGAGGGGAGGGAGGGCAAAAGGGGAAGTCAGCGGGTTCCAAGGGGAAAGTCCCAGGGAACAGAAACTCTTCAGCGATTTCCCTTGTGGGAAAACTGGGTGAGGACCAAGGTAAAGGCCAATGCTTAAGGGTGGGAGAGGTCACTGGGGTCATAAATGACTGGCAATTTGCTGCCTTTTCATCCCTCTGAGGTTCCTCATTTGTTGTACTTAAGGTTCTTCTTTTGAGCTACCTTTACCTTAACTACTTCTCAGAGTTCGGGGCACTGCCTCCCTCCCCAGGGCTGCGCTGATCACAAGGTCACTGTGACCACAAACAGTTCTCCTGACCTAGCTGAAGCCCAGACTGGCTGCAGGAGCAGATCGCGGGGGTGGGCCAACTGGGGGCATGGTGTGTGTGGGTCTATAAACCCACCCTCCACCTTTCTCGTTTCATAACCTGCGTCCAAACACCAAATGGGAGGGAATTCCTTAAAGCGTGACCCATGGGCACAGGGTTTGAGGGATCAGAGTTCTGATTTGTGCTCGGTCTGAGTTTCTGGTGACAACGGCCCAAGGTGACTGTGGGAAGGGGCCTCAGGCCACACGGGCCCAGGTTCTAATCCCGGCTTCCCCACTGCTGACTGTACTCCTGGGAGAGTTTCCTGTTGACCGCAGGTGTGTCTGATGAAACGGTAAGGACCCTCGTCCAGGGTCTGTGGGCCTTAGAGGATGGGCCCCAGTCCTGCCTCCTGGACCAGAGCGAGGCTCCCCAGGGAGGAAGATGGGGCAGGCCTTCTGGGCTAGCCTGGGCACTCCTCCCATCTTGGGGGGCATGCCCAGGACTTCCTGCTCCCCCTCTTCACAAACCCCAAGCACCTGGCTCTCAGTTGCTCACGCTGCCCTCTCCTGCTAGCTCCCACATCCGCTGCAAACTCCCACACTTCCCTCTCTGAATGCTCCCCTTTCTCTGAGAGCCTGCTCCCCCTCCCACCCAGCCTCACCTGAGCGAGAAAGAAGTATCTGTAGATGTAGACGGAGGCGAACACGAGGCCCATGAGCAGCACCACCATGCCCATTGACAGGTAGCACACGCTGCCCACGGAGCCCCCCTTCTTGTGGCGGTGGTAGGGGGGCCGCTCCTCCTGCAGACAGCAGTGCAGGGTCAGTTAGGTGGGGGTCCTGAACCCTGGAATCCTCCCACCCCTTTTCTGAAGTGAGTCCTCACCCTGCTGGCCTGAGGGGAGCCTTGGGGTCAGGGGAGAGAAGGACGGGTGGGTGCATGGGAAATTATCTGGAAGAAAAGGAAGCCGCGGGCTCTCCCAGCCCCTCCTGTCATGTACACAGGGACTGGGACCCGCCACGAGGCCCAAAATGACGCACTGAGGCTCAGCAGGCCCATCTGGAAGTCCCCTGCCGAGTCCCCTTCGTGGGACCAGCTGTGACCACAGGGTATTCTTTCAAACACAGAAGGGGAAGCACAGACATGGCCTTCGTCACTGTGTCAGGCCTTGTCACCTGTGGGAATCGGGGTGCTCTGGGCAGTGGGGAGCCAGGGAGGCTTTTGAGGTGGGGAGTGACAAGATGCACCTGAAGGCTGGAGTCCACAGGGTGGACTGGAATGGGGGCAGTGGGAGGGGGGCCGCGGCAGGGAGCAGTCACTGACTGATGGGGACAGGGACTCCAGGAGGCCCACAGCTTCGGGTCGGTCTCCATCTGGCCGGGCAGCACTGGGCCTGTGATCTACGCTGAGTAGAGCTCAGTCTTCCAGGCAGTGATGGCCTCACACAGGCCCGGCTGGCAGTGCCAGGCAGGCTGTCAGGAGGTTTTCCAGAAGCCAGGATGCTTCTGCCAGGAGGGAAACGTGGTTGTGGCAGCAGCAGCTGCCGCCAGGGAGACCCGGGCAGGAGGCCCCTGGTAAAACCTGCTCTGGGAGCCAGGCTTGGGCTCAGGACAGTAGCTGCAGGGCTGCCAAGCAGCAGCAAGCCAAGCAGGCCCAGCTCCAGGCCATACCTCGTGTGTCTGGGCAGATGGATGCCGGATGTGTATAATCTCAGTAGCATGCTTCACCTGCAGCACTGGACCCGTGTGACCTTGCTCACCCTCTTTATGCCTGTCCCCCCTGACCCAGGCGCTCCTGGACCCTGTGAGCTGCTGTCAAGGTGCCAGTCTTGTCTCCGCCTCCAGTGCCCACCATCCAAACCCTCCTCCGTGGTGTCCAGATACAGCCGGGTGAGGTTAGAGGCCAGTGCAAAGACTCCCACCCCACCCCCACCCCAAGGAGCTGGGGCAGTGTGGGGGGAGGGGAGGAGCTCCAGCTCAGAGCCCAGCTCCTCACTGGGCCTCTGCCACTAACTGCCTGCTTAGCCCTCTTTGTGCCATGTTTCCTTTCTCCCTTCATCCGGGGGGGGGGGGGGGGGTGGCAGGAGGGTGGGGACACAGTTCAGGTCCACGTTACCCATACAGGCCCATATCTCTCAGCACCGGAGGTCCAGTCTGGTAGAGATGGGGCTCATAGCCTGCTGTGCCCCTCAAGTCCTCTCCCCTGTGGCCCCTGGTTTAGCACTCGTCGGGGGGTGTGGCCCGGGCCTCGGGGAGCAGAGAACAGTCCCATCAGAGGGGCTGTTGCTTGGGGAGGGCCTCTCTGGGCACATCCCTCACCAGGCCAGCAGCCCCAGCCTCAGCTGCCATGGGGTGAGACACAGAATGGAGGTGCCCCTGCCCACCCTGCTGAAAGCAATGGCTTTGACTTTCCAATGGGCTCCCAGGAGCAGCACTGGACAGGGCGACCCAAGAGCCAGGCTCTGCCAGCATCACAGAGGAACAGCCACCCGGGATCCATCCGTCCTGTGCGCGGTCCTCAGGAACGTCGCTGATTCGGAAGGCAGGCCACCGACCCTGCCAGCTGTGCCTCCTGCCCCTGGGGACCCCACAGGGGCTGGGATCCAGCATGCCCACGGCAGTGCCCCTCCCGTGCAGGTTCCTGTGAAAGGTGGACAGTCCGCCACCTCCTGAGGGGGGTTTTGTCGGGAGTAAAGGAGACAAAGACCTGAAGCCCTTGGTACAGGATAAAGATCTTTATCAACCCAACTTCCCTGGTGAGGGCCACCACTGGGACAGCTGTTGAGGCTGCAAGGGGTCAGGCTTATGCTCCTTCTTCAAGAAAACCAGAGAAGCAAGCTTGTGAGAGCTGCTGAAAACAACAACAAAAACACAGCAGACAGTCAATGGGCTACAAGCCAGAGCCCCAGGGCCTGCTCCAGAGGAAGTGCCTGGTCAAGGTGAGGCCACCAGGTTAGAGCCGCCTTTCCGCTCCCGCAGGGTCAGGTGTTTCTAAGGGGCGGGCGAGGCAGCTGGAGAGGGCGGTGGGGAGAGAGGTCAGAGAGGACAGAGAGGGAGGAGGTGGGGCTTACGTGAGGGGCGGCTAATGTGGCTGAGGACACAGCCTCCAGCCAGGACACCTGACACGGCCCTGTGTCCTCACCTCACGTCTCTGTGGGGGTCACTGTGAAGTTTGGGGATCCCCCACCTTTCCTAGACGTGCAGTGGACAAATGGCTCCTTCTCCTGCCTCTACTGACACCCACTGAGTGCATACCAGGGGCTCATCCCCTACTCCCCTCCCCACCCTCCAGCCTTGGGGGCCAAACCCCAGAGGCATCAGGGCCAAGCAGTGGCTGGAAGAAAAAGCAGGACCGGAGGCTGTCACGAGGCAGATGGGAAACCACGGATGTCGCTGCTTCCAGACAAAAGGGCCCCACCCAGGGGGGAGGCCCCTGAGTCCTGCCCCCACGCTGCCACCGCTCCCCTGGCCCCACACGACACCGGCAAGACCAAGGCTAGAATTCCAAAGCCCTGGCATATTCGCAGGCCCCGCGCACTGGGCACTGGCAGGTGGACAGAGGCCTCTGGGGCGTGCAGTCAGCTGGGGGCCTCGCCTCTGGGGATCCCTGGCTGCCCAGCTCACTCAGAGAGATGGCCAGCTTCATCTGCCATGCTAGAGACCCAGGAAAATGCAGCCCTCACATGAAGCAGTTACTGCATCCAGGCATTTGGGAGCTTCCCTTTAGAAAGTAGAAAATACTGCATACTGTTTCCATAGCAACTGGGCTTTCTGAGCAAAGTGCCTGGCTGTGTACTCTTGTGAGGCACGCGAGCCAGACCTGTGGGGACCCAAGAGGGGCCTGAGCCTCTCTCTGCCTGCTTCACTCAGCCCCACAATGGTGCTCATTAAGTGACTTGGCAAAGGCAAGGCCAAAACAGTCAGGGGGAACCCAGCCAACTGGAGCATTAACTCCGCAGACCCCCGGGCTCACAGAGCGAGCGCCCCAGCTACCTTCCCCTGGTGGCAATGCCCAAAATAACTGCAAGCGGATTCAGCTACAGTTGCAGGCTGGAGGAGGAGGCTACCAGGGAACCAGAGGTGCTCCCCCAAGGCCAGGAGAGCCGGCTGGTGCGAGGGGTCTCCCCTCCCCTCCCCAGCATCTTTCTTTCCCAGGCTGCAGCTCACAGAGACGAGGGCACCCATGTCTGTGTGTGTGTGTGTGTGTGTGTGTGTGTGTGTGTGTGTGAGAGAGAGAGAGAGAGAGAGAGAGAGAGAGAGAGAGAGAGAACACTGGCAGGGTGCGGTGAGAATGGGCAAATGCCCTGTCCACTGGAGCATGCAGAGCTGTGCTCAGATGCCGACAGGGGTCATGACTTTGCCATCCCTGGAGCCCCATTCCTATCGTGGGACCCAGCAGCACCCAGGTGCGGTGGGTGAGGAGAAGAGTGAGACCCCTGAGGACACTCCTGCACAGTCCTCCACTCTGCTTGGCGCCCGGGTGGATTCTGCTCCTTCCTCACGGTCAAGACGAGATCCAGAGAAAAGATTTGGGGGGACGAGAAGGCCGGCTGCTAGAGCTCTCCTGGGGGAGCGAGCTCAGAGAGGCGGCGCTTCTGTGATTTTATCACAACATTTTTTTTTTCTGTCACTAAGAGAAACCCATCCTCCCTGACACTCTGCTGACAGACAGCCTTGGAACATGCAAAGGCAGGCTGAGGGAAATACAACAGAGAGAGTAGAAAGGTCTGGTGCTCTGGGAAGGCCCAGGGCAGGCCCCGGATAGGACAGCCCATGTCCTCACACTGCCATGGGGCAGGACCCAGAGCTGGCCTGTGTTTTCACGAAGTTCCTTTCAACCCAGCCCTTGGGGCCTGTGGGACGACAGGAGGACTCCAAGCCTGGCCAGGTCCACCCTCTGGGCTGGCAGGCACCTTCCCCCAACCACTCCGGGAGACTCAGCTCCCCCTGCCAAGGGCCTGAGGCCAGGGCACAGAAGGTGAAATCTGATTCTCAGGTATGCAGGCTGGGAGGGAGGACACAGGGGCCATTAATCAAAGGCAAAAGCCAGAGAAAATTGCAGCGCTGAGAAGACAACTGTATTGAACTTGTTTCTTTCTTCTCACAGCCCCCAAGTTGGGTCGAGTGGGGACATGCCCACATTTCCTGGCTGTGTGTGTGTGTGTGTGTGTGTGTGTGTGTGTGAGTGAGAGAGAGAGAGAGAGAGAGAGAGAGAGAGAGAGAGAGAGAGAGAATACATAGGCACAGAGGACTGGGAGAGGGGAGGGCGCTGAGAGGTGTAGAGCTGGCCACTTCACTAATAGGCACATCTGTCCTAAAGGTGTAAGTAACCCCTTAGGACAGATTGTAATCCTCCTCTTGGGCCCCTATTGCTCCCTCTCGCCCATTAAGAATGATATGGCCAGAAGGTGCTAAGAGGGGGTGCTTCCCCACTAGCCGCCCATCAGTGCAGGCTTCTCATTGTCTCAGGGGCAAACACCACGTGGGGAGAGGGGGCAGCTGGAGGCCCAGCTGGGCCCCCACCCCATCCCTCCCAGGCCCACTGAGGCTCTGCCATCCAGCAGCAGGTCTGGGGACAAAATCCTCCTTGTGTTTCAGGTTTTGCTCAGAAGCAGGGGGAGCCTGCTCTGAGGGTGGTGCTGCCGCACCCTGGCCCCTAGGCCTGCACACAGGTGACATTTTATCACTGCGCCAGCGGGTGGCTCGCCTGCTCGCCTGCTGCAAGGCATTTACAGCTCATCTGTGCGTCCCGTGGTCCTGCTTTGAGTCTTATTGTTGAGTCCAGCTCAGTAACCAAGAAGGGTCCAGAGTCAGCCCCAGCCAGAAGACACCTTCTATCTAATAGGCTTTCCTCTGCATCCCCACGGAGTGGCACAAGACTCAAACGACCTGTTTTAATGAAGCAGCTCCCGGGGCTCCCCAAGAGCCCGCCTGTCCCACTCACCTCTCCTTCAGCACCCTAATAAATGGCTGATACTCTGTCCTGGGCGACACCTGTGAATGCTGGCGCCAGCTGTACTCACCGCCCGGGCACTGGATGTGGGAAATGTGCCCACTGGCCAGGAGATGCTGCAAGAGGCTGGCAGAAGTGAACTCTTCTCCCAAGGCCCCAATTCCAGTAGAGCAAGCCCCCTGGGCATCACCTCAGGGCCTGGAGCAGCTATAAAATTTCACTAATAGGCACACCTGTCCTAAAGGTGTCGGATTTTAATTCTCCTCCCCCATTGTCCCCTCTCCATGATTAAGAGTGAGGGGACCCTGCCCAACAAGGTTGGGGGGGGGGGGGGAGAAGGAGGCTTGCTCAGCAGGCTCAAGGCCACTACCAACAGCACCAGGAAAACCTGGATATTTCCATTTCACGCTGGGTGAGGGGGAAGAGCAGAGGCTAGATGTCGGTTACTGCCAAGGTGATGCTAGCTGGCATCTGCCACCCGGCCTGCACTACCAGCAAGGTGCTCCGAGGAAGTGCCACTCCTGCAAATCTGTGGACCTTCGGATGGAGTTTGAATTACATCCCCCCTTAGTCTGGCTGGTCCCCCTCCTGCCCAAAGCCTATAGCTCTTAGAGGCAGGGTCTTGTTTTCCAGACCTCAGCTGGGCGCCAGGCAGCTGGGAGAAGGGGCAAGAATGCTGCTTTGGGCCCCTCATCCCTGCTCCCTCCAGGGCAGAGAGGAAGGGAGGAAAGAGGCTCGAAAAGTGCTCATTGGAAACTTTTAAAGCGGCAGATCAGGCTTCAAATAGGGAGTGCCCCTCCCCATCCAAGCGTCCAATTAAGACGGAGCTGGTGCGGTGGGGGCACAGCAACTTCCCACCCCAGCCCAGGCGGTCATCATGCTGCGGGCTCCCAGCATCCCCACCCAGGTGCCTGCTCAGGCCGCGACACCCACGGCTGGGGCCCCTCTCCGGAGCCCCGTCTTCCGAGGCACAGGTATTCCCTGCGGCCCCGCCAGAGCCGGACAGACCCAGGGCGAGGTGTGTCTCCGCCATAAACTTGGGGAGGGCCATGGCGCTAAGGCGAATCCTCCGAACCCAGCCTCCATCAGAGGGAGGGGGTGGACGAAGACTTCTCAGTCCAGTCTCCATAGGGGCTGGGGCCCCACATGCCGCCCGAGATCGCCGTGGGCGACGCTGCGTAGACACCCTCTGCCCGGCCGGCAGCTCTCCCTCCCTTCGCCTCCGGCTCGGGCCACGCGTCCTGTCCCCTCCGGGCCCTCCCCCACCAGACTTCACGCCGCCCGGTTTTCCACCGCGGAAATGCCTTCTCTGCCCAGCCCGAGGCCGGGGAGGCCGGGGAGGACGCGCCGGGGGCGGGGTGCGCCGGGGCCGCCCCCACGAAGCGCAGCCGGGATGCGGGAGGACGCCCGGGCGGGGGGGGGGGGGGCTCCCCGCGGGGAGGGGGCAGCCCGGGGGAGGGCCGGGCGCGGAAGGAAGAGGGGGCGGGGGGATCAGGATCAGCCTCGGAACCCCAACTCTGAACCCAGGACGTGCAGCCGGCGGGTTCTGGTTTATTTCCATTTTATCTTGCACTACTTTCTCCACCAATTCAGGTGCAGAGTAGCAGCACGTCCCCACCCCTGCCAGCGGCCCCCCCCCCTCCATTTTGGGATGAAATCAATGGATGAAATCAATAGCCCCTCTTCCCCTCTCCCTTCGACGGCACCAGAACCCTCCCCCGCCTCAGTTCCCACCAATCAGGACCCACCGCCCCACTTCGGAGAAATACGGTTCAACCTTCCTCCCATCCCCCACCGGGGGACGCGACTCCCGGCCTCTCCCCCTTGATTGGAACCAGACGCACACGCCGGTCCCTGGAACTTCTCCGGCCCAACACCCCCCCTCCCCCCGCCTCTATTCTGGGGCTCGGCTCCCAGGGCCCCTATGCTTTTGGAAGAGCCTTAAGCGCTTCCCCACCCGGGGACTAGCGACCCGGACCCCCTCCCAAACTTCGGACTTAGACGTTCGCTGCCCCCTTAGGACAGGACCCAAGCCCCTCCCCACGTTAGGATGGATGCCCTCTGGCATCCCCGCGGCGGCCAGGCGCGCCCGGCTCCCTCCCCTGAGCCCCCGGCCCCTCTCACCCGAGCCGGCGTCAGCAGGATCTCAGCGGCCGGAGCGGAGGCCGAGGCCGAGGCCGAGGCCGAGGCCGAAGCCTTGTCGGCCTTGTCGCCTTTGATGCCGGCCACGGCGGGCTGGAAGCTGATCTTCACCATGGCTGCGCCGGCCGCGGTGCGCCCTGCAGCCTCTGACGGTGCAGCCTCTTTCGGTGCAGCCGCTGCCCGCACTCCGCAGGCACAGGAAGTTTGGATCTGCTCGCGTGCCTTTCTCTAACCCCACCTCCAGTCCGCCCCCAACAGGAGGGGCTTTGGCGCCCGCTGCGCCTGCGCCCCCTTCCTGCCCCCTTGGTGCGCAGTGACCCCTGCCGGGCGTGCCGCTCCGACTTGGGGAGGACTGAGGTTCACTCCATCCATCCATCCATCCATCCATTCATCCATCCATCCATCCATCCATCCATTCAATCAGGCATGGAGTCAGCCCTCTTCAAAGCCTTATCCCTTCGGGCTCCCTTTCCAAGACCAGCCTCCCCAAACACACAATCTGTTAAAACAGTGTTTGCTAGATAAATGCAGTTTCCAGACAAGTTCCCAGGCTCACCACTCCCCCCCGCCCCTCTGCCCTCTGCCTGGCGCAAGGTGTGTTTTTTATTGATATTTAGAGAGAGAAAGAGAGAGGCATCAATGTGAAAAAAACATCCATCCATTGCCTTCTGCATGTGCCCTGACTGGGGATCAAACCTGCAACCTGGGTATGTGCCCTGACCAGGAATCCAACCAGAAACCTTTTAGTGTACGGTGGATGCTCCAACCAACTGAGCCACTCAGCCAGGGCCCATCGTGCCCTTTGGAACCACCGTGCCACCTCCTCTTCTGGGACCTCAGTGCTGCAAGGCAGCCCATGCAAATGGTTCCCCTGGGTGTGGCTTTGTTCTCAAAGTCATTTTCAAAGTGAGGACCTTGACCAGCAGCCCCAGCAGCCCCAGGGAACTTGTTAGAAAGGCAAACAACCTCATTCACCCTCTCACTGCCTCTTCCTGTCCTGTCCTCTGCAGACCGCCCTCTCCTCTCTCCTCAGCAGCGGAACTCACCTCTCCACCGAGAATCCCAAGCCATCCTGTGAGAACACCCTCGTGCCGCTGGCCAGGCCCCCCACCAGCAGCTGCCCCTGTGGTTACTGTGGTCCCTTTTGGCCCTTCAGGTTGGAGGAGGTGTCTGTCTTTGCTCTTCTCTTAGATTCATTCCACCTTCTTGGTGAGGATTCTTAAGGCCTCAGTCATGTCCCATCCCCAACCCATCAGGGATGGCCCTCTACTCCAGCCTCAGCTCTCCCCTCCATCCTATCAGTTCTGAAACATGCTTGCATTAACCTTGGAAGAAAACAGAACAAAACAACTCCTTTGACCCTTTGTCCCCTCCCCTTGCTACTCTATTTCTCTCATTTTCTCCTTAGCCAAACTTCTAGAAAATTCGGTCTCCATTTCCTCATCCTTCTCCACACTCATCCTAGCTGGATCTGGCTTCTGTCCTCATACCTCCACCTGGTTTTTATTCTTCATTTTGTTGTTGTTGTTGTTGTTGTTGTTGTTGTTGTTAATCCTCACCAGAGGGTATTTCCCCCGCTGATTTTTAGAGAGAGTGGAAGGGAGTGGGACACAGAGAGAGAAACATTGATGGAAGAGAGACACATCGATTGGTTGCCTCCCACACATGCCCTGACCGAATTGAACCCCAAACCCTTCAGTCCACAGGCTGCCGCTCTAAGCACTGAACAAGACTGGCTAGGGTTAATCCTCATCTTACTTGGGATGCCTTTGGGCTGCTTGGCCATGCCCTCTCCTGTGACTCCCCCCCACCCCCCCATCCCCGCCCCCGCCTCCCCATCAACCAGGTTGAGGAGTGGGATTGGCTCCAGTGGGAAGGTTTCCTGGAATCAACCCCCACAATAGTTCATTTTAAAACTAAAACCCCCAATGTGAACTTTTACATGTGTTTACCTTTCTCCAAATTG
This sequence comes from Myotis myotis, assembly GCF_014108235.1. Classification (NCBI taxonomy): domain Eukaryota; kingdom Metazoa; phylum Chordata; class Mammalia; order Chiroptera; family Vespertilionidae; genus Myotis; species Myotis myotis. Next base: position 30,721,445 of record NW_023416390.1, on the reverse strand, counting down.
AGTAATTCAGTGTTGTTCTTAAAGGGTATCTGGTTTATGACCATGTAAAGGCTGGTTATTTGAGACTTACAGTTATAGTTAACCTTCAATGGTCAGGGCCTAGGGGCTTGCTGGGGATGCAGTGATCTCAGACAAAGGTATAGCCACTACCCTCAGAGTTCTGTCAGCTCCCCAGAACGTAATTCATCTTGTAACTTGAAGTTCGTACCCTTTGACCAACATGTCATTTCCTCCATCCACCAGCCTGTGGTAACCACCATCCTACTCTCTGCTTCTATGAGTTCAACTACTTTAGATCCCACATGTAAATGAGATAATACAGTGTCCATCTTTCTCTGTCTGGTTTATTTCACTTAGTATGACATCCTTTAGGTTCACCCATGTTGTCACAAATGGCAAGATTTTATTCTTTTTTATGGCTGAATAACATCCCATTGTATCCAGGCACACCACATTTTTTAAATCCATTCATCCATGAGTGGATACTTAGGTTGTTTCCATGTCTTGGCTTTTGTGGATAATGCTACAATGACCACGGGAGTGTACATGTCTTTTCAAGATACTGATTTCCTTTCCTTTGGATATAGTGGAATTGCTGGTTCCTATGGTAGTTCCATTTTTAATTTTTGTACCTGATAAGTATATTGAAGAGATAGTTCCTCTGAAATACAGTAAAAAGAGACAAATCTCCAGAAAATCTAATTAATAAATAAGGTAGAAAATATTAATATGAAAAAGAAGATATAACCACAGATAAAGTGGTTATTACATGTTATAATATGCGATATATACTCATATTAAATAAATATGAATGTTCCAAAGTGGATGATTTTACGGAAAAGTAAAATGGCCAAAATGGACTCAAGAAGTAGAAGAAAATAATAATGTCCTATAATCAAGGAAAATACTGAAAAAAGTTCTCAAGCAATTCTCTCAAAAAAAAAAAAAAAAAAAAAAAAAAGGCTCTGAGCAGCCAGACCACTAATTGGATGGTTTTTTCAAACTAAAGGAACAGCGAGTTATGTTGGTGCTTCAATTAATTTTAGGCGTAGATTATATATTCTGACACAAAAATCTGACAAAAGAGAGAAACATACTTTTAGTTATGAAATGAGATACAGAAATTCAATGGTACATTAGATGAACAGCGAAGTACTGCCAAGTAGAACTTCCAAGAATAAAGACACAGAGAAATTGCTTTGCAAAATAATGCTTAAAAGTAATAGCTATTCAAACTTTAAAAAACATAAAGAAAATAAGACAACTATCATGACAAAACCCACAACAACCACTTAGTACTTTGTTATTTTTCACTCTATATGTGAATGTGTGTGTGGTATGTATGTGTTTCACTAAATTGGGATGAGAGAGAGAGAAGAGAGAGAGAGAGAGGGGGGGGGAGATCTCACTAGGAGTGTGTGGCTGAAAGGGGCCACATGCTGACCTGACAAGCTCAGGGGAGGCCTGCATGGCATTCTTGCAGACTCGGAGACCTAAAGTAACCACAAAGGATGGTCTGAAATTAAACTTTAACTAAAAGCAGTTATGGTGGGCAGTTATGTCCTAGGCCGGGATCTTCACCACTGACAAGGTCAACCTTTACCTTAACTGAGCCTATCTGTCTTTTTGCATCTATGATAACATACCCTTGGGATGTCTGGGTAACTTGTGACTTCCCTGTACCTGGAGCCCCTGGGGCACAACCAAATGTGCTGGGCCCCAGCACAGATACCACAAATTCCTTCATCATCATGTTACTTGTTCCTGCACCCACCTAAGTATGTGCCCATCTTACTTTTTATCCAATCCCAGAGGTCCCTCCCCCCCCTCGCTTAATCCCACCTCCTTAATCTATCACCAATGAATTTCATGTAACCCACCTATGTTCCTCCTTTGATTGGAATGTATAAATATAAATGTAACCCCGCCATTCTCCGGAGCATTATCTCAATTCATTGAGGTTCTGCTTCCTGGCATATGTCGACAGTTTGGCTCAAATAAACTCACCAAAATTCTTTACAGGTTTCAATGTTTTTTTTTATGTTAACAGGTGATTTGACCTTTGGGGAATATTTGGCAATGTTTGTCACAACTTGGGTTTGTCACAACTTAGGTGCTACTGTCCTCTAGGGTTTGTTACAACTTAGGTGCTACTGTGCTGTGTATAGGACAGTCCCCACAACAATTATCCAGTCTAAGATGAGAAGCTCTGGTTAATATCTTGCTTTTTTTTTCTTCTCTTTAGTTTCAGCATTTTCTCATGTGGTAGGTAGGCAGAATGCCCCCTCCCCCCATCAAGATAGCCATGGCCTAACCTTTGGAACCTGTGAATTTGTTACCTTACACGGTGAAAGGAACTTTATAGAAGTAATTAAGATTATGAACCTTAAAATAGGGAAATTATTCTGGTTTTACCTGAGTGACCACGCGAGTCCTTAAAGGCAGAGCACTTCCTCTGGCTCGAGTGAGAGAGAGGTGGCAGAAAATTCACGGAGATCTGAAGCATGAGGAGGTCTGGAAATGGTGTTGCTGGTATGTAGATGGGGGAGGGGCAATGGGACAAGGAACCATGGTGCCTTTAAAGCGCTAGTTACTGAAACCAAGGGTACAAGCCAAACTTGTGAGACAGGTGCTGGTGAAACAGCAAAGAGGATTATTCCAGTCACACATCTGAGAATATGGGGGACTCTTGTCACAAAGACCATCTTAACATCTCAGTGCAGGCAGAGGTTTTTATAAGGAGGGAGAGGGAAAGCAGAACAAAGAGATCAAGGGAAGGAGGTTGGAAAGTTCTCTATGTGCAGACCAGCACAGCCCATTTCGGAAGGACCTCGAAACTGGTCAAATGATGGTCTTCTGGTCTTCGTCATCCTAACTCTACGGTTGAAGGTCAGCAAATCCCCCAGAACTGGGATGACTGAAGGTCGGAGTCTGTATCTTCTGGAGTTAGTTCCTAGGATTCGTATACAAACCTGCTGTTTACCTACAAGCTGCCTCTTAGTCAGATTCAGCATTTACAGAAACAACCTCAAGAGAATGGTGGGGTGGGTTACAATTCCCCACTGTCACACACTGAGAGAAACGGGAACCCAGGAAAACAGAAACCTCAGTCCTAGTACCACACAGAACTGAAATCTGCCCCCAACCTGAATGAGCCTGGAAGGCCCTCTTCCCCCATGGCTGCCATGCCCCAGCGCCTCCAGGTAAAGAGCCCAACGAGGTGGGCACCTCGTTTTGACCGAGTTAGACCAGGAGCAGAGGAAACAGCAGAGCCACCTGTTCTGTTGAGTCACAGAACTCCGCAATAAGGAATTCGTGTTGCCACAAAACTTACAGTGTGTTACAACAGCAAAATAAAAGGAATGCTTTGGGCATAATTAAACATTCTCTCCTATTCATGAACATCCGTGTCACCTCTCTCTGTCTTAATCCCCGCACCGAATCCATCAGCAAGTTCCCTGGGCTCTGTCTCCAAAATCTATCCAGACTGGACCGCTTCTCCCACTTTGGTCCCCACCATCCTCTCTTCTGGACCATTTTAGCTGGCCTCTCACCTGGACCTTCCCAGGGTCTCTCCAATGCGTCCCTCCCCCAGTCCCCCCAAACTCTGTTCTCCCTGCAGCCGCCAGAGGGCGCATTTAAAACGTCAATCAGACCACGCCCTACCTCTGCCTAAAACCTGCTGACTTCCCAGTTTCTTCATAATACGGTACCCCCCCGCCCCGCCCCAATAAGCCCCACAATACGTTCATTCATAATAAGCCCTGGCCAAGGGCCTCTAGGTCCTACCCTATCAAGCGCTGCCTGTGTGCTTTCCCAGTTTTTCTGTTCGCGTGTTTATCTTCACAAAAATAGAGAAGACCCTTTGTACATTAAGAATATTAGCTTTGCCCTGGCTGGTTTGGCTCAGCGAATAGAGCGTCAGCCTGCGGACTGAAGGGTCCCAGGTTCAATTCCCGTCAAGGGCACATGCCCGGGTTGCGGGTTCGACCCCCAGTAAGCGGAAGGGGAGGGAAGGAGGGAGGGGGAGGGGGGAGGGGGGAGGGGGAGGGGGGAGGGGGAGGGGGAGGGGGGAGGCGGGAGGAGGGAGGGGGGCGGGGAGTGGAGGCAGCAAATCAATGGTTCTCTCTCATCATTGATATTTCTATCTCTCCCTTCTGCTCTGAAATCAATAAAAATATATTTAAAAAAAGAATATTAGCTTTATCCATCAGAACTCACTGGTATTTTTCCATTTTGAGACCTGCCTTTTTGTTGCATTCATGCATATGTGACATTACATATGTCATGACTATTTTGACATATAAATCCCTCAAATTTTCCATTATGATTTCTTCCTTGCCTGAGCACTTAGACTCTCTCCCCTTTAAACTTATATATTCACCAGTATTTTCTCCTAGCGTGGCTATATACACAGAACATCGAAATTGTTCATCATTACTTTAAAGTTCTTGACAATTGTAATACATTGCCTACTTGAGACAAATTTTAGAATGATTTTCCCATTTGTCTACAAAAACCTGTTGGAATTTTTATTGGATTTACTTTAATTTGGGGGAGAGACGGCATTCCTGCCCAGGAACATGGTTTGGTTTTTCCATTTACTTTCAGCTTATGGCCCCCAGTAAAGTTTTGTGCTTTTCTTCACTTAGGTCATAAAATCGATTCCTAGGAATTCCATATTTCTTCCTGGGGACAGCATCGTAGGCCGAGCCCCTCTTCCTGCGGCCGGGTACCTGGAGAGAGTGAGAGGCATGGGGACGGAGAACTGGAGGTGGCGGTGGGCAGCGGGAGGCCCCTCCTGCTACTGGGAGCCCCGTGGTGGCCACGCTCCGGGTCCGCCTGCCTCTGGCTGCTTTGGGAGGTTCAGAGCGGCCACCCCCAGGGCCTCGGTTCTGCTAATAATTCCATTTTAACATCACCTCCCCAGACTCCCCTTCCCTGCCAGCTGTTGGAGTCACCACCTCCCGTGAAGGAAGGCAAAAGATTCTGAACATTTCAGATTCAACAAAATACAATTAGAAAGATGGATATAAAAAAGTCACTCTAAAGCCAAATCGACTCTTTAAAATGTAGCAGCTACTTACTCATCCACTCAACACCCGTTGGAGGGTATGTTACTTGATAGGCTGGGGATTCAGAGGTGAACCCAGACAGAGAGAGCTCTACCGGTTCCTTGCGTCTTATGTTCTAGTGAAAGGAGACAAAAGCCAATCAAGTAAATAACTGTGATTATTTCCAAGAGTGTGAAGTTCTTTGAATAGCTCAGGAATAGAGAGGGGGGGGGGGGTGGCCATCCCTGGCGAGGGGTCAGGGCAGACTGCTCTGAGGAGTTGCACTGAAATGGAGAGATGAGTGAGGAGGACTGAGCGTGTGAAGATGGGTGCACTACAGATCAACCCCCTCTTGTCAAATTCTACCTCTATATTACTTATAGAAAATACATCAGGAAAGAAGTGGACTAAATGTGTCCTTGTTGCCTGTCCATCCTTTCATATTCATATTTCTCAATGAAGTTATGTCTCACCCACAAGGTGAGGGTGAAGTTCCTGTTTGTCCACAGGGAGAAGGGGGGGCTGCAGGCCCAGCAAATTGTATTCGTTTAGGGACATGGATGTTGGCAGCTTTGGCTTGTGAGAGGGAGGCATTTCTCTTTAGACCTTAAGCTCTCTTTCGGGCTGTGCTTAAGGACTTTTAAAATATATATATATTTTATTGATTTCAGAGAGGAAGGGAGAGGGAGAGAGAGATAGGAACATCAATGATGAGAGAGAATCATTGATCGGCTGCCTACTGCACGCCCCACATTGGGGATCAAGCCCCGCAACCCAGGTATGTGCCCTGACTGGGAATTGGACCGTGACTTCCTGGTTCATAGGTCGACGCTCAACCACTGAGCCATGCCAGCCGGGCTTACGGAGTTTTTTCTGCTGTAATTATTGTTAGTACAGAAGAGCAAGTCTAGGAATTAATAACACTTAGTATTAGGGGCTAAATCATGCCCCACCCCCACCCATATGTTGAAATCCTAACCCCCCAGTATCTCAGAATATGACTCTAGGTGGAGATAGGGTCTTTGAAGGGGCAATTACATTAAAATGAAGTCATTAGGGTGGGCTCTAATCCACCATGACCTGCAACCCTCTCTAGTTGTCCTTTTGGCCTCTACAGATGTCCATTTGGAACATCTGGGATGTAACGTTAATTTTCAAAATATTAACATTCTTCCTCAGTAACTTTTGTCTGATGTATGAATGTTCTTTTCTCAAATTATCAAGGTTTCTTTCAGCCAACAGAGCTCTCAGCCCATTATAATGAGCTTTTCCTTGTATGAGAAATAAGCTGGCTTCTGTGAGAGCCGTGATTCTTTTGAATTTTTCTGACGGAATTTCGGCTTGTACTCTGCGGGTGCCCAGCACGGCTGATCGCGCCATCTGCTTTGGAGCGATTCTCCCCTAACGGTAAAGGGCACGTCGTCTCTAGATTGAATACTTGGTGAACACTCATTTATTTTTCTTGCTGTTATTCAGGGAGGACTTGAAATTATGCTGGTGCTACTGCCCTCCCTTGGTGTTTTCCTAACTTCAGTAAAGCTTTCTCAGTTTGAAGACTTTAACTATAAGTGTATTGATTACTTCATTTTCTTCACTAATTTAATGTATATTTGATTTATTTTTAAGTGTTTTAAAATAACCCTTTATTTTTAAAAAAGATGTTTTTATTGACTTTAGAGAGAGAGGAAGGGAGAGGGAGAGAGAGAATCATTGATCGGCTGCCTCCTGCACACCTCACAATGGGGATTGAGCCCACAATCTGGGCATGTGCCCTGACTGGGAATCCAATCGTGACCTCCGGTTCATAGGTTGACGCTCAACCACTGAGTCACGCCAGCCAGGCTGAACTGATGATCTTTTGATGCATGGAACCAGCTCACCCAACTAAGCCACACGGGCCAGAGTTAAAATAACCCTTTGAGTGACATCAATCAGTTTCTTCAAAATATTTTAGGAACTCGGTTTCTGGTGCATGCGTTACATCCAATCCAAGTTCCCATCATCCATGTTAGTGTTCTCCCAAGAAGGCCACCTAATGAGTCCTCGTTAGCGAGTAGCTACATAGAGGCTTGATCTGATTTTTTTTTCAGTTTTCTAATATTTCATTTTGTTTGATACATTCATCACTCTCCCTTCCCCTTCTTTGCTTCTTGGGAAAGCAGCTCACACATTCGTGAAGATCATTTTCATCCAAAGCACCTTTTAGCCCTGTCTAAAGTGTCTTTTTAATCCTTCTGATGTATTTTGAAGGCTGTTCTGGCTGCAGGTACTATTAGATGCGTTTTGATGCATCCTCTAAAGACTGGATTCTTCTTTAATGCTAGCCATCAGCACAGCTTGTTCTGAATGTTTATATTTCTTTTTGAAGCATTCTTTTCTAAAAGCCTCTATTTTAAGCCCAAGGAAAGAGTTGGTGGTTTCCACTCTTTGTTAATGGTCTCTGGTTTAAAAAAAAAGATTAAATTTTTTTAGAGTTTTAGATTCACAGCAAAATTAAGAGGTACAGATAATTCCCATAAACCCCTTACCCCCATAGATGCACAGCCTCCTCCACTATCAACATCCCCCAGCTGAGTGGTACTTTGTTACAGTGGATAATCACCCAAAGTTCATAGTTCATCTTAGGGTTCATTCTTGGTGTATATTCTATGAGTTTGGACAAATGTGTAGTGACATATATCCATCATTACAGTGGCATGCAGATATTCTCACTGCCCTACAAATCCTGGTCATTCTAATAGGCGTGTAGGGTATCATTGTTGTTTTCATTTGCATTTCTCTGATTACATATGATGTGAAGCATATCTGGTTTTGAGGCATAACAAACAAAATTTGCTGTCGATTACTTGGGAGGAGGAGGTGAGCAGGAAGGCAAGGAATTGAGGATGATTATTGATGCAAGAAACTAGAGCCCCACACTACCTGGTTTGGCTCAGTGGATAGAGCATCGGCCTACAGACTGAAGGGTCCCAGGTTCCATTCCGGTCAAGGGCATATGCCCGGATTGTGGGGCTCAATCCCCAGTAAGGGGGGTGCTGGAGGCAGCTGATCAATGATTCTCTCATCATTGATGTTTCTATCTCTCCCTCTCCCTTCCTCTCTGAAATCAATAAAAATATATTTTTTAAAAAAGAAAAGAAACTAGAGCCCTGAGCTTGGGCGGGCCTGGCGGGTGGGCCTGTGTGAGTTCTTTTTTGGACCTAGGAGTTCTGGGCTTCTGGACATCCATGTACAGCGGTCCTGGGCAGTCCCCTCACACACTGAAGACCTTTTGCCTTGTATTCAGTGACATGTACTGGGTGTAATTACTCCCTTTCCCCAAGCCATTTTTTAAAAATATCACTTATTTTGTTTCCACCATCTATATATATAAAAGCCCAGCGATCCTTAAGGCGGAATGATCAGAATGACCGGTCGCTATGATGTGCACTGACCACCAGGGGGCAGATGCTCAATGCAGGAGCTGCCCCCTGTGGTCAGTGTGCTCCCATAGCAGGAGCACCGCTCAGCCAGAAGCCGCGCAGTGGCGGTGGTGGGAGCCTCTCCCGCCTCCGTGGCAGTGCTAAGGAACCGTGAGCCAGGCGGTTAGGAGCGAGGAGTCCCAGATTGCAAGAGGGTGCTGGCCAGGCTGAGGCCTCCCTCCACACGAATTTCATGCATCAGGCCCCTAGTTTCATTATAAAAAATTTTAAGCATACAGAAAACTGGAAGAATTTTACAGGGGAATATGATATAATGGGAGAAAAGAGACCAACCTCCTATGCAAAAAATTCCAAATAATTGATGCTGTCAAGGAGGTGGAGTCCACCCCATCCTGGAGTGTGCGATGCACATAGCAACACCTTCCTCAGCCGGGGCCATGGTGCTGTGCACCCTCAATGTGATACGATGACAACAGCATTTGATTTGTGTGGTCCTCTTCCCAAAATGCAGTCTCATTCTAATCATGAGAAAAACACCGGACAAATATCCCAGCCACGGGGGATGCTGCAATCTGCCTGCCTGGTAGAGCTCAAATACATCAAAAGCAAGGCAAGTCTGAGAGGCTCACAGCCAGGGGAGCCCATGGGGACATGATGAGGAAATGTCGTGCGGGGTCCTGGTACAGAAAAGGACATTAGGGAAAACTAAGGAAGTCTGAATAAAGTATAGATTTTATGGGTCCATTGATTATGACAGAGGTACCAAACTAAGACATCAGTAATAAGAGAAACAGGCCTGCTTTATGGAAACTCTGTACTATCTTTTCAATTTTTCTGCAAATCTAAAACTCTTCTAAAAAATAAAATAAAAACCCCACCACATCCTACCACCTGCGTTCTGTCACATTTTATAATCTTTATCACACATCTGTCTCTTTTTTTAAAAAAAACATCTCTTGACTATCCACTCCTTTTGCTCAAAACGACACCCAGGAAGCTTTGGCACACAACACACACACTGGGCTCAGGTCATTTGGTGGCTGCCACCTTCCTTTTACCCTCTATGAAGGCCCTGGCCCCAGGCTCAGTGGCTGCTAGAAACGAGCAGCCCTACTGCCACCCAGTGGACGTTTTAAAGTAAAGCATTGCATGCTGGACAAGCTGGAGGAGGGCCCTCGGCTGGCCGGGCTGGGAGTAGTCTGAGCTTAGGCTGCACATGAACCAGCCCCTTCTCCAGATCCCCCTTCCCAATTCTTACCTAGATCTGGACTTTTCTTTCCTAACTCTGCCCCAATTCCAAACTGTGCAGTAATTTTGTATTTGCTAACCTTCTCCATCCAAGTCTACTACATTTTTCAAGAAAGTTTTTTAGAAGGAGAGAAATCATGAGGGAATTAGGCATTTTCCAGTTTTGATGGCCGTAAAGAGTAATTTCTGTGCAGAGGTGTGGCCTGTCCAGCTGCTTTTGAGAGTCTGAAGGCTTCAGCTGGCTGGGTATTGGGGAGTGGGGGATGGCGGCCTGGGCCTGGCCTCAGGCAGCAGAAGCTGTGGTCGCAAGAGGCCTTGCTGTGCTGGGCCACAGGTACCTGTTGTGAGTCAGGCTTTGATGCGCATGTGCTTCCCGAGAGGGTGGGGGGCAGCAGTGCTTTGCATCCCATGGCCTCCTCCATGCGGCTGACCACAGGCATGGCTGCTCATGCCTCTGGGTTAGAAGAAACCAAATGAGCACGTCTAGTTTGGGTTTCCCCAGAAGTAGAGCCTGGGACAAAGGTTTGAACGCTAGTCATTTATTTGGGACTTGATCCCAGGAAGTCCTGGTACAGTGTGAGATATGAGCCAGGGGAAGGAAAGAGTCAGATAAAAGATATGCCATTAAACCATTCCTGCGGTGTCCTTGGAGCTGTCTGCTGGCGAGCACCCCCAGTCGGGGTCCAGGACACGGGGGTCGGGGCTGCTTCTGGTGACACCAGCTGCGCGTCTGGAGCCCTGGGCTGCAATACATAGCTTTCAGAGGCAGAAGAGGGTGCCAAGGGGGTGGGGCGGGGCACTGCTAGGTCCTCTTAGTGTGCTCATATGATGGGGCTCAGCACCTAACCCCACTCATCCCCAGTGGATGCCAGTCCCGGGCGGGATGGACAGCCCAATGGCTGGGGAGAGCGCAGGACCACGCAGTCAGCTGAGCACAAGAAGGTGCTATATGGGTTGTGTGGGGCCCTCATTGCCTCCATACAAGTGAGATTTTCAAAGGTGGGGAGATGCGCAGACCTTTGGTGTGTGGAGGAGTGTGCCAGGCAGCCATGAGGTGTGCGTGTGTGTGTGTGGGTTGGGGGGAGCCAGCTGCGGAGCAGCCTTGTCTGGAATCTTCCCCTGGGCTGGGCTGTGGCACTGTCCACCGCTCCGGCTGAATTTCCACCAAATGGAAGACCCAGCTACTGAAAACTGGAGCAGGATCTTGTTATTTCCATGGCACACCAAGTATTTAGGTGATAAAAATGTATTACCAAGACTGGGAGTTCTGATGAGCAAAAGCTCATTTTGTAGAGAATGTTGAAAATATAAAGCTTCCCCCCAAATCTCCACTGTCTTCCCGAAGTTCTACTGGATGAAAGAATTTCACCAACTGCAGAGGGCACTCTTCTGCACAGACACCTGGTGGTCCCCGGGGAAGACCTAGGTCCCCGACAGGCCAGACATCTGCCCTCGCCCGAGGACCACACAGGGACCAACCATGAGCAAGGTCATTGTCATGTCAGCTGTGGAGAGACTCGCCTGTGCAGCCATTACCACCATCTCTGGTCAGCATGAACTCTGGGAGCAGAAGTCCCTACAAGAAGGTTGGGAAGTTTTGCCCGTATAAATTATGCGTTGATGCTGGAATGTGGGTTGACCAAAGCGAAGTGTCAGCAGGCGGAGGCGGATGGTCCTTTCTTGGTGGAGCTGGTGAGGTGTGTTCAGTCTGCTCCTGAGGGAGGTCTTCTCCCAGGGCTGGTTTTGGGAGCCAACCAAGATCACTTTCAGATTATAGTGTGTGTGTGTGTGTGGGGGGGGGCGTTACTCACCACCTTGGAGGGGCGCTAGCCCCAGAACGCACAAGCTGTGCGGCATTGCAGCCTCAGAGCTGTCAGTCACTGTCTTGTTGGATCCTCATAGACAAGGAAGGCAGAATAGCCACACGTTACAGAGCGGCCCAAGCTGTTTCTGTGTGTTTGACAGAGAGAGGGGACACCTGACTGCCCACTGGTAGGAAGCAGAACCTGTGCTAAGGCATGAAGCCGCCTCAGAGAAAGGGCAGAGTCACAAGTTCTGACCTCAGGGACCCTGACATCTTTGGAGAACCACCTAGAAGAGATAACAAGATGCCATCCAGACATCTTGTGTTCTTGGCAAGAGCATATCCCTTGCCATCACCTGACAATGGGGTCCCACTCATGACAAGGGTGGAAATAACTGAGGGCAGGTTGTGGCTCCGTTACAGGCAGCCTGAGGTCACAGCTTCGCCCAGGTGCCATTGAACACCGTGCTTCTGTATTCTCTCACCTTCATTGTAGCTTCACTCTAGCTACTTATAAACACTCCTGCCCAGGGCTTTAGTTTTACCTTAGAGTATTCAGAATAAAGGGTCACAGAAATGAAGAGAAAGGATCCCCCAAAGCCACGGTGTCAAAGCGATGCTAGCAAAAGGCCTAATGATATTTAACTGTGGAAGGAAGGGTGTGGCAGCTGTGAGCCCTATACTATAAGTGAAAATCATGTTTGACACCAAAAATAAAACCCTGGAAAAAAACAGACAGAGGAGTGTGTATGGTTCCAGTTTGTGGCAAAGCTGTCCTCATGTCTCCTGATGGGGCTGTTCATAGCGACACGAATGCAACAATTTGTATGACATCTCAACATGCACAATGCTGTTTCTCCAAAATTTTATTTTAATTTAAATTACAGGGCCAGCCATAGTCTGATAAGAAATTACTTTTCTTCAGGAGAAAGGAAATGCTCTCATGGCATTGTTAACAGGTGTTTCCATCTCCACCTCTTTCTAAGGGTTAAAAATCACATGGAATAACTGACTTATGTAAAATTAAACCTTTATGACACAAAGAGAAACACCTCCAGTTTAACAGTTTTGGTAACATGAATATATTAAAGGATCATAACTTTAAATGCAACTTTTCAACTTTGAATGTTTTCACATTTTTGTTTAAAATCAAACAAACAAAAAAACAACAACCCCAAAACCTTAACTATGTCCAGATTCCAATGCGATGTACCACACGGTGTTTTGACATGCTGCCCTCACTGTCCTCCACGCTCTAGTGCTATGATGACGTCACGGAGTGGAAGCTGTTTGTTGTTTCCAGTTCTAAGAACCAGCTTGGCAGGAAACCTTCCTTCCACCCGGTGTAATCACTGTTCTCCCCTGAAACCTAACACCCAGCACTGGACACAGAACCAGGAGGCTTCACGGCCAGGTCTGCCTTCCCAAACGTCTTGATATTTTCAACTCAAGAAGCTTAGATCACTTCCCCTACTTCCAATGGAAAAATATGAATGATTTTACACAGATTTTGGTAAAGACAGCCTCAGGAAAACCAATGCCGACTGCCATTTAATTAAATAGAATAAAATACATCTATATTTTCTGGAGCTATTTTCCTAACTGGTGTTCCTAGAAGGAGGTCTTGCAACCTGCTGACCTGCAACTCCAAGCATCACTTGGGAGTTTCTTTTTACTGGCCGATAAATAATTCAATTAGTAAGAGAGGCTAGCAAAGAATAATCATGTAAATTTCTTAGTCAGCCACAGCCATGCTAAATTCAAACTGGCAAACTCTGATTGTAAGTTGTGATCTTTGTATCACTAAGATGAACAGATACCATTCTAATAACTTTACATAGATATATCCTAGGAGACGTTGCTCTGCCGTGGTCACAGTAACAAAAAGTGGTGCAAAATCAGTTACTTTATAAATACTGATAATTTGCAGCATTAAGGAATAGAACATTAAAAAAAAAATAAATTTCCCCATGGGACACCTGTGACTAGGAACTCTTCTTTTCCTAAGAGAAGCCGAAGTTTAATGATTCAGTTCCACAACTACTGTACTGGATGACTTACTCTAAAGAAGAAGAGGTGCTCTACTGAGGTTTCCCACACAGAGAATCAGCGTTAATTGCGCATAATCAGTATCATCCATAGATTGAGGAAACTCATTTTAAATGAATAAGGCCAGTACTATGCAGGAAAGAGGGCTGACTGAGTTCCAAGTCTGTATTGTACCCTATTGATGGCACCCCACTAGATAACTGAATACAAAGGATTGGTTTACTTTTGTCTTTTAATGCTGTGATACTTAAATGTTAAATCAGCATTTGCATGTGATCTGAAGTATTTCAATTACATATGAGCATTCATTTTTTTGCAAAGACTCAATATTAGGTAATAGTTACATACTAATACAATAACATTCCTCTGCTGTACAAATTAAATCATTTAAAAGAAATGAGCATTCTAAGAATTATATACAAAAGAAACCTGTAAGCATTGTTGAAATGAAATGCGAGGTGTCGCTGCTAGCTCTACTGTTTGAAAAGATCTTCCAAAAGGGAAATTAACAAATACCTTCCAACATATCCAGGTTTACAAGTCTCAAGAAAATCAAATGTCAAAAAATTCTAGAAAGCCGTGAAAAGCGTATATACATTTTCCTTATGACCTTATGAAGCGTCACACTTTTAAGAAGTTGCTAAGTTTCAGTATCAATTTATTCGCACGTCAACTTTAACCACCCCAAAAGCTCACATCGTGGGTACAGTTCCCCTGATTCTAAATACAGCGCTGCACGATCTTCCTGTAGTGAAGGCAGACAATCTCACCAAGAATCCACGCCCAGCTCTTTAACATAAGTGCAAACCTGCAGGTTTAATCTGACCCTATCTCGCCTTCTGCCCCTCCGTCACACTATCACCCCTACATTTGCCCTCACGAACCTAGCCATGTTCAGAACTCCTACAGCAAACAGGGTCTCTGAATTCTGAAATGACACAAAGATCAAGAGAAAGTCCACGTGTGCTCTAGTGTGCAAGAAAGCAGCAGCTATGTTCTCCAAGATGGACTAAAAAAACAAAACAAGATAAAATGAAAAACCGTTCACTTAACAGCAGACTAGCATAATGTTCCTCATGAATCGGTGAGAGTGCCTGGTGCTGACGAGCTAACAGCAGGTGCTGGGTTTGGATTTAATATTTCGGATGTTTATGGGGAGTTAGGCTTCTTGCTGAGCTGGTCTCTTCAAGTCCCTGATCTGTTTAACTAAATAGGTCTTCTCGTCATTAAACTGCTCGTCCTCGGTCCTGTCGTTCTGAAACTTGCTGAGGAACTCTATGAGTTTGGTCTGGTTCTTGAGGAGGATGTCTAGGATGGGCTGTGTCTTGTTAGGGTTGGCAACAAACACCTGCCGGAGAAAAATCTGCATCAGCTACAGGAAAGAACGAGGCAGGACACATCCAGAACTTCCCTCCCTGGGCACGTGAAGTCGGGATAACTCAGTCAGAGGTTTGTGCTTCAGGATATCTTATTTCACAATTTGAAAATTAAAAAAAAGATTTACAGCCCTAGCTGGTTTGGCTCACTGGATAGAGCATCGGGCTGGAGACTGAAGGGTCCCAGGTTCGATTCCGGTCAAGGGCATGTACCTTGGTTGCAGGCACATCCCCAGTAGGGGGTGTGCAGGAGGCATCTGATCGATGCTTCTCTCTTATCGATGTTTCTAACTCTCTATCCCTCTCCCTTCCTCTCTGTAAAAAAGCAATAAAATATATTTTAAAAAGAAGATTTCTGGGCACAAAAGGTCAAAATGAATTTTGAGAATAAAAACCTCCACAGAAAGCATTAAGATACGGGTTACCCCTTAACTTTGTGATTAATAATTTTCTAAGACAAATGGCACTCCTTTGTAAATAAACTTATTCTGTTCCCAAATTGAAATGATTACCCTGTTTCTGGGTCTATTTTTCTGTTTAAATGTTGTACCACACAAAACATGAAAATTAACTGAATTGTATCACTTAGATTACCAAAGTGGGGCTAATACTATTTCAGAAATTTGTAAACGAAATGAGACTGACTACTTCAGGAGAAAATATTGTTTGTGGTTTTAGTACTCTACCTTAAAAACGTGAAAGGCCTCAAACTGGATGTTACGACTTTTGTCTCGTAGAAGATTCATCATTAATTTGAGGTTCTCAGGTTTACTGATGTATTTTGTCATAATTGTGAAGTTGTGTCGGTCTAATAATAGTTCACCGAGAAGCTGAGAAGACATTTAAAGAATCACTCTACATTATCATTAAGAGTCTAAGGAAAATCAAAGTCTGAAAAATAATTCATTTAATAATCATCATTATTAAGTACAGAGTATCACTAGGCCCCCCCAAAGACTGATGAAATGAACCGAACTATGACCTAGAACAGTGATGGTGAACCTATGACACTTCTGACACGCGAACTCATTTTTTTGGTTGATTTTTCTTTGTTAAATGGCATTTAAATATATAACATAAATATCAAAAATATGTCTTTGTTTTACTATGGTTGCAAATATCAAAAAATTTCTATACGTGACACAGCACCAGAGTTAAGTTAGGGTTTTCCAAAATGCTGACACGCCGAGCTCAAAAGAATCGCCATCACTGACCTAGAAGCTATGGAGTGCCTACTGTCCGTTACACAAACACCCACCTTTCCCTCGGGCATTTAAACCTATGGTGAGTCTGACACTGCTCTCTGAAGAGAATATTCAGGCACATTTGGCTCCAAATTTAAGACTGTCAGAGCCTGCCTGCTCTTTAAATAGCATTTGTGTTATCTCACTAAAAAGAAACTATCGCCCTAGCTTGTTTGGCTCAGTGGATAGAGCATCGGCCTTCGGACTGAGGGGTCCTGGGTTCGATTCCGGTCAAGGGCACGTGCCTGGGTCGCAGGCCCAATCCCCAGTGGGGGACCTGCAGGAGGCAGCCAATCAATGATTCTCTCTCATCATTGATGTTTCCATCTCCCTCTCTCTCTCTCTCTCTCTCTCTCTCTCTCTCTCTCTCTCTCTCTCTCTCCCTCCCTCCCTCTCTCCCTCCCTCCCTCTCCCTTCCTCTCTGAAATCAATAAAAATATATATTAAAAAAAAAAAAAAAGAAACTATCGAAGAAAGTGTTTAGAAGTTCTTGGTAATTCCTGTTAACTAACCACAAACCTTAGCTTAATTAAAAATTGTTTTTTTTATTTTTAAATTTTATTTATCTGGATTTCATAGGAAAAGGATCATGTCTGAAGTTTTCCATACACTAACTTCTACACATGCCAAAGTTATCATATCTGATTCAGAAAGGCTGATAAAAATGAAAATTTTTCTATTCCTTCTTCAGCCAAGTATCCTGAAGATACTCCATTTCTTCCTTAGTGACTCCTCATCACTAATAACATCAGTTAAGCAGAAAAGAAACCTGTGCCTTCAGGGCTTACTGAATTCACAGAGGTTGGTTATACCTTATCAGTCCTTAATTTTTCAATTGTTGTTGCTTATTCTAGATTTTCTTTGGCAGCCACCTCTTCACGCCATCAGTGCCCACATCTAGTGCAGATCGAGTGTGTGGTGATGTGGCCTGCAGTGGGAGAGGGCCAAGCTGTGGCCCTTGTGGACAGAGGCAGAAGCAGAGTGGGGGAGGGGCTAGTCCTGGTACGATCGGCCTGGGTTCGCGTCCTGTTTCCCTGCTCCTTGTGAGCTATGTAACCTTGAGCACGCTGTTAACTTCTACTGGAATTGTTCATATCCTATTTTGATACGGAGCAGCCAAACCCGTCTATGGTCCAGTCTCACTGCTTACTCCTCCCCCTTCCCTCACACAGCAAGTCCCTGCCATTAGGGTTCCATCCTGGGGAGATAGCACCTGCAGTGTCTTCATCTAACAGACATGATTCTAAGTTTTGAAAATATGCTTCAAAATCTAAAACACTGCATCGCTAAGAGAGAAAGTCCTCTTCAAAATTCTGTGTGCTGCGTTTGGGGTCTCTAACTTACAGAGAGGCGGGCAGGAGCCCTGTGTGGACCTCTGCTGAACCCCACCCCTTTCCACAAAAATTCTGATCATGGACAAACATATTTTCATCTAAAGGTCTAAGACCCACATACTAGCATAACCCCCTTTCCTCAAATCCAAAGTTCAAACACAGGGTGAAGAGATGTGAACTAGATAAAATAAATAACTGTCATACCTTGAGTGACTGTCTTTTTGTCACATAATTTTCTGAATGAAGTAACTTCTCATACTCACTGAAGAACTAAGACAAAAAACACATATCAGAGTTATTTATTTGTTTTTTGAAGACGGATAGATAATGTCAGAAAGTCTGAGTGGAAGTTCTAACACCTCGAAGGTCAATCACTGCCCAAGCTCGCCTCTGCCAGCCTATTCCACACCCTTCCTCCAAGGTGCTCAGAAACCCTCAGGGTGATACCTGCTGATGACCTCTGTGAAGAGGGCTCTTGGGACTGATCCCCTCCTAGTTCTAGAGAGGCCCATATACTAGTAGAGCTTAAATCTGATCCTCTTCTGTCACCCAAACTCCATATTCACGAAACAACTCCCTTTCCCTGACCGTTTCCGAGTCAGCTATCATTTCTTGGTGTTATATTAGAAAATTCATATTCGTTACAGAGGAGAACTCAACTAGTCCAGAGCATAAATACAAAGAGAAAAGTTACCTGTTCTTTCAACGCATCAAGTAAGGAGAGAAAATAATTAAGAACAGAAGAGAGAGGAAACTCATACTGTGTTATATTGGAAGAGGTCCTACAGAATGTAGGCTCAGGCTCAAACTTGAATAATGGGAGGGATTTCACTTAGAATTGGGGGGAGGAAAGGATTCTTAGGGGATAAAAAGGGAAGGACACAGCATGAGTAGAGGCCTGGAAAATGCAAAATGCTACAGATTTAGGAACTGATATGTGTCCACTAGAATCATGTACAAATCTCAGGGGACTCTATTACCAGGAAGTCTGACATCCATTGACTCAAGCTGGAAGGGACCTCACCGCTGGGCTAGTCCAATGTCCTCATTTTAGAAATAAGGAGAGGCTTCTGAGTCCTCAGTGGTAATGGCCTTGGTGGTGACAAGCTGTCAGCTGCAGAGCAGGGGCAGAACCGGGTTCTGCCTCTAGGCAAGAGCTCGTCTCACCTATCAGGTGCTGCTTCCCTTTCTCTCTATTTGTTAGCAGCACAAATGGAAAGGAGAGTTAGGAAGTCAAATAATATTTTTCTTTTATCTCAACTGTGTATTATTATTCAGCACCAAAGTGCTTTACTTTCCTCTTCTAAATCAAGAAAAGATCCAAATGGCAGCATGTCAATCAAACAGATAAAGTCTGCTTCTAATCAGATAAAGCGCTATACCTCCTTTCAGTAGAGAAATGGTTATGGCACCACCTTAAAACTTTACATTTGCAAAATAAACAGTCTCGTACAAAATCTAATTTAACCTTTCATTTCTGATAATAAAACTTAAAATTTGCTATTATGAAATAGTATTTCATATACTTACTCTATCATAATGTTGTTCCAAAAATTCTGCACTGAGCAACTTATGTCTTGTAAGCAAATCCTAGAAAAAGGAAATATACTGTTAAAATGTTGTTCTCGCATTCAGGTTCTTTTAGAAAAGAGAATCCTAAAACATTCCACGCCATTTTACCTAATAAAAACTGTTGTTAAAATTACTATACTTAAATTGAGCATGAACTGTATTGAGGATAATGATTTTGTATGAGTAAATAAAATCAATAATCTGAAATTGTGATTTTAATGCTTATGATTAGTCACACATCTATAACTCTTAGCAGGAAAAATTTAAAAACAAACATATAAGGCAATGGGAATATATGTTCAAAAAAGAGAATAAAGAATTGAAGTGAAATAAAAAGTAAACAACTGTAATAAAATGTCGAATTGAAACTGCTCCTGGTGGAGAAAAAGGACATTTCTTTAATTAGAAGTATTGGAAGTTCCATTTCCTTCCTCCTAAATTCAATTGCATTCAGTTTCATATCTAATGCAACCTTTTGCAGAGGTAAAATGTTTTTGAAAAGCCCTGTCATTTTATAAACATCAGCTCCTAAGTAAGCAGAATAACACTGCAGGAATGTAGGAACAAAAATCAGTAAGACCTCGAGTCTAACTCTGCATTACTATAAAACAGAGCTTAGGTCTCACCCCACGGATTTCCCTGGAAACAAGTCAAGGATCATTCATTTAGAAAATATCTACAATGTGCCAGGTAACGTTCTAAGTGCTAGGGTTACAAAGAAGAAAGATGTGGTCCCTGCCTCCAAGGACCTGGAAGTTAGCAATGATTAGCATTGGTCTCACCAGGTTGGGTTGGGGAAGGGGGAAGGGAATATGTGACAGCAGGAATGGCCAGACAATATTTGGTCAATCAATGAATTACATTCCTTTAGAGCCCCCTACTGGAGAGGTTGGTGCCAATAATCTCCTTCTCACAACCAACTTTCCTTAACTCGTTTTCTTTGCTATTTATGTTTGAGTTACCAAGGTTACATTGAACTAGAGTTTCCTAAGTACATCCAAGTGCTATGGAAATGGGAAAGCTCTGAGAAATGTTCCACGGTCAAGCTGACATGGAAAGCACTACAGCTCTGGTTGCTTCATGGGGCTCCATCTGGCAGCAGGAGATTCTGTAGGGAACTCTGTCGCCTGCTTTGTTAGCACCCTTCCCTGAAAAGGCCTCCATGGCACAGGCTTGACCCTCTCTAGGTACCTACTACCTTCGGAGCTCCACTTGTCACTTCCACAGGGAGCCCTTCCAGACTGGCCACCAGCATGCAAGCATGGTCACAGGTATGACTGTTCATCTGTGAGATGACCTGATGAATGTTTCGTGCCAGACTGCACATTCTGTAAACACAAGGCTCAAGTCTGTTTTAAATCTTTGAATCCCCAGCACCTATGCAGTGCCCAGCACATAGTAAGAGCTTAATATTTAATAAATGAATGAACCAACATCAGGGAATATGTTTTGGAAAATGTCACACTAACCAAGGTTCAAAGTGTGCTTGTTAAGAAGGCTTCTAATTCTACCCCAAAGATTTACAGGTGTTTAAACTGCTGGATAGGTTGTATACTGTTATGTTCAGGAAAGACCTACCAAATTTATTCTAAATCCCCCTTAGGGAATAAACAGGCAAAACAGAAACCCTGGAGTTTATTTGAGTACCTTAAGAGTCTGGTAAGAAATGCTATGAGGTACCCAGATAGGGAAGGAGAGATGGCAGGGGTAGGAGAATTGATATTATCTCAGTATATCATGGGGCCAGATGTAAGGGAGAGAGGAACATGAGAACGTTAAGGGCAAGTACCAGGAATGCTTGTTAAGATCACTTCCTTTTAACATGCTACTGTGGTCTGTTTATGGTGGTCTCCTCTGTGTAAGAGCCTCAAGAGTTAGGGGGTGTGTATGGCTCATTGCTGAACCCCACACCTATAGAACAACACTCAACACAGGGCAGGTGCTGAGAGGCTTGTGGAACAAACTGAACAAACATATGAATTAGCAAATTAAGGGATTAATGAGTCAGGATCTGTGTGAGACTGGATGTCATTCTGGAGGCCAGTATGAGGAAGTACAGCAAAAGAAGCCCAATGCTTACTGCACGGTCATAATCTGACCATGGAGAAGACCAGAGGTGGGGGTCTGAGAGACAGTGGCTCTCACTTGGGGCTGGGTTCTTAGGAGCAGGCAGATAGAAAATATTGCTCTAAAAAGCAAAGGCCTTGATTTGACTGCAGGTCTGAGTAAGGGGACTATTTGCTCTGAGGTTGTATCTCAAGTAGGAGCATGAGGCTCACAGTTGGGCCACATAAGAAAAGGGGGATTGTCCATTCTCCCCATCTAGGGGAGTCTTCTTGTTATCATCTGGTTTAAAGAGAACATGAAACTCAGGAAATCATTGCCAATTTAGGAATCAAATCTCAATGACCTTGGTAAGAGAGAGAGAGAGAAATGGGGTGTGTTGGGACTACTGAAGTAGGAGCTGGACCCAAGGC
Organism: Myotis myotis; assembly: GCF_014108235.1. Classification (NCBI taxonomy): domain Eukaryota; kingdom Metazoa; phylum Chordata; class Mammalia; order Chiroptera; family Vespertilionidae; genus Myotis; species Myotis myotis. The sequence continues at coordinate 30,699,865 of NW_023416390.1, read as the reverse complement.
CCCACAGGATGAAAGCCCTTGTTAAGAAGGGCCATGACAGGGCAGGGCCTGGAGGGGACAGTAAAACATTAGTGGGAAAGGAGCAGTTGCTGAGAGCCAAGTTGGGAAATGAGGAGATGGGACTTAGGCAGTGCCTCTGTCTACTGAGAGACGAAGAGGAACCTTACCTTAGGATTAGAGCCAAGAGCTATGGATAGCTCAAACCAGGGTGTGGGGAAAGAAACCAACAGAATAGAAGATGAAGAGGAATGGTTATGAGGTCAGTATCTGCTCAGTAATCTGCAAAGTTTATAGGTGCATGTGGTCCCAGACATGCAGAGTGGCTAGTTGGCCAGTGGCGGGGGGGAGGAAGAAAAGGACTTCTCATTTCCCACCTGTCTGAATTCAGTACATCCAAGGCCTTGGTATATAACTTGGAGAAAGGTCAGGAGTCATCTCTCAAGTCCAGCAGTTTAAGCAGCCAACTTTTAGAGTACGTTGAATTTAAAGATTCCTAAAAATTATGTTAAGTTTGGACCCCAAATATCATGTGACAAAGACAGCCCTGGAATCCCAGAAGAAATGCTGCTAAACCAGGGGGCTGATTTTCAGAGCAAGTCACTTGGCTCAATTCCCTATCTGATGCTTGAAAATGTATGTCCAAGGACAGGAAACTCAATTCTTCTAACTGTATGGTTCACCTCTGGAGCTCTGAGTTAGAATGTTTTTCCTGTGCTGAGAGTCAAGCCTAGGCCCCAGGTACTTCCAGAAACAAGTTTAATCCATTTTCTAAAGAACCCCACTTCAAATACAGCAGTGCTCTCATGGCAAGTCCCTACCGAGTCTTCTCTTCTTCAGGCTAAATAGGTCCAGTTCTTTTAACCACTCCTCGAATGACAGGTTCTGAGTCCCCCTCACCATCTAATGTCTTCTGAAAGTCATCTATTTGTCTATGTGCCTCAAAGTGTAGCTCCTGGAATGGAACACATTTATGTGCTGTTACCTGGTAAGCTTATAGTGGGGTGAGACCATCAAGCTCCTTAGGTGACACACTTTTGTGGTCACATGTAGTTCTGGGGCAGCATCATCAAACTGCCAATTTTAATGGACAAATTCAGAATTTTGTTTACTCATAGTGGGCTCTGTAGTCAGACTGCCTGGGTTCAAATTCTGGCTTGCCCATGTATTGTCTGACTTTACTCAGCATTTCTATGCTGTAGTGTCCTTATCTGTAAAGGAGATGATAATACTTCCTTCAATGGATTGTTTGAATATAAGAACTTACCTACATTTTAGCAACTATTACAGTTGGCATTAACTATTATTATCATGCCTATTCCCCGATCCCATATTTATATGGTTGGGTCCTCAAGTAGAAGACTTGGGTTATCTATAATTAACTTTATCCTGTTATATTCTGGCCTCTCTGGATTTATGAAGCCTTATTTAGGCTCACTGTTATTTATCTTTCCCTTAATGGCTGTCACTGACACATTTGGTAAGTATGCCTTGTCACTCTCTATCCAAGTCATTAATAATGTTTGACTTGGCCGAGCAGAGATCCATTAGAGTCTCTCTCCAGGATGATGGTGATCCATTTTCCAGGACCTTATGGATACTGCATTTAATTAGTTGCAAATCATCATACTGAAACTCCCTCCATCTAGCTCCTAATCTTTTTATTGTTTCCATTAAAATAGGTCTGTATAATTATTTGACATCTAGTATATCCTCCTTGTCTTAAAGGAATCCCACTAGTTACTGTTTACAGCACACGTGCTGTGTGAGGCCACAATAACCTGACACACTAGTATTAATACCCACATTTTAGCAGATGAAGACACAGGTGCAATCAGCAGCAGAGCTGGGAATTGAACCCAGGCAGCCTTGTCTTTAGGCCCCTGATCTACTGGCATCAATGAGATTAGTATGACTGAACTTACTCTTAGTGAATCCATGCTGGCTGTGGGCACTCGGTTTCCTTTCCAAAATGCTCAGATATCATCTCTTTAGAAATACTTTCTAGAACCTTACACAGGTATACCATCAAGCTCCAAGCTCCACCAGCCTCTCTGGGGAATCTACCTTCTTTTACTCTGGAAAATTGGAAATATATTTGTTGGCCTTCTGATGCCCCTCCCAATCTCCTAATTCCTTAAAAATAATCACTAACAAATACTTGGCCACTGATTTAACTATCTCAGTACCTGTTCATTTGAGCTACAAATCTTGGACACATTTAGAGCAGGTAGTTTTAATTTCCTTTTAAGACTCGGCCCACTTCCAGGGGCTTTGAATCCAGAGTTATGGATGAGCTGCATTTGTTGTAAAGACTTTGTGTGCAGACTGCATTTTCAGGAAGTTGCTCTGGTCACATTCTTAAAGGAGACCATGAACCATGGATCTGTTCTCCTCCTTATGAAAGTATTCTCTGCAAAGAGTAAACTGGGAGAGAGGCAGGCCCCCTTCCCTCTGCCAGCGCCTATGGAGTGAGGCTGAGACTGGCCCCTGTCTGACTCAGGTGGAGTTTCTTTTAGGCAGGGGTGGGGAGGCAGCTTTGGTCTGTTTGCTAGGTCTATTTCTCTTTCTCTTGTCTTGATTTTGGCCTCCTGTCTTTTTCGTTTCTTGGAGAGCTCTCTTTAATGAGCTCTCCACTTTCCTTGCAACCAGCAGCAGCTGAGATACAGAATCCAAGCCAATTTCTCCATGCTTTCTCCTCTGGAGCTCATCCTTAGACACCTCTGTTATTTTTTAAAGTTTCCCTTCTTCCAGTAAGGACTACCACCTGACTCTGCCTAGTCTTTCCCTCTGTGGCTACCATGACCTGACAGGTTGTTTTACCCACAGTGATTCCATCACCTCGGTATGAATTTAATTCAAAGAAGCAGCACTAACTGAGATAAAATTATCAGCAAGGCCAATCAAAACGTTGTCAGACACTGGGAATCACATTTCTGGCATATAATTAGCACACTTCTCTCACCTCTTGGTCATTTTTGCCATCTGTGCCAGGAGCACGCCAGTCATGTCGTCCTTGGTCCGGTGGTCTGGCTGCATTCTCCCACACCACTGCCGCCCTCTCCTCCTCTCTGCTTACCCTCCTGCTCCCAGAGCTGCACTCTTGGGCTCATGGCTTTTTTTCAAACAGGAGTGACTCCTCCTGTTGACAGATGATGCTACTACACTTCCCCTCATAACGGTCTGCTGCTTTTGAGTGGGGCATTCCTTCCATCCTAAGCAAGAGTCCTACCACACCAAGGGTGGTGGAACTAAGCATCACATTTACCACTCTATGCTATCATCTTAAATGAATTTCATTTTGCTTTGTACACTGACAAAGAAATAGCTGAGGTCTTACCTAAGGCTTCTGATACCCTTTCTAATGGCTTTGGGAAAATAAATTCCTAGACGTTTCACACTATTATTTTATTCTCATTCAATGTGAAATCCTAGTGGCCAGGGTGCTAGGCTTTCATCCTATTTTAAGGGTGTTCCTTCACTCCGAGGGACATATTTTACCCAGAAACCAGGGACTGTGCTCACCTCAGGCGCTCTTTATAATCATAAAACTGAACACTTAGAAGTGGCCACTTGTCACTATAACAGTATTCACGGTTTCTGAGCATAGCAATCTGCAGGTTAGTATATTAAATTCTGATTATATTAAAATAGCAGTTCTAAATATTGACTTAAGATGTCACACATTTTACATAAGGGAATGTAACACAGAAAGATTATAAAGATCACTGTCTTATTTATATACCTTAAACAGCACAGAACCTTGCAATTCAAAACAAAAAAAGTACATGTTGCACAGTGGTATCCTATATATGTGCGTTTAATTTAAACAAATTAACTGCTTTTTAACTGCTTCTTTGTAATATCTCCTTATACAACAGGGAGATAAGGCACACTGCGGAGAGGCTAATTTGAATAGTGCAGGTGATTCTGCCCGCCCTCACCTCCTGTAGTTAATAAACAAGCTCTGGCATGAGCATGAGATGGAAGCGGTAAGTCCCTGGTTCCCTTGGGCCCAAACAGAGGCCAACTACTTCATCTGGTGCTTAACCAAAGAAACTGCAACAGTATGCTCAACACAGGAGAAAAATCTGGTTGTTATAGCTATTACTGTACTTGATGGGTAATTTAACAGAAAACTGTACCCTGCCTAAAAATTCTAACTTTTCCACCCTTTATTTTTTATTTTTTAAATTTTTTTTCTTTTCCACCCTTTAAAACTATGACTTTATTTGTATACATACATATACAGGGGTGGGGCAAAAGCAGGTTTACAGTTGTTTGTATGGAAGAATAATACAGTAATCTATACAAATAAAAGGGTAATATGCTAATTAGACCAGGTCAACCGGCCATCTTCTGGATGTCCGACTTCCTTCTGGAGAAAGCCATGGTGGTGGTGGTGGCCAAGGCAGAGGCAGTTAGGAGAGAGATCAGGCTGGCAGGGGAGAGCAGTTAGGGGTGAGATCAGGCTGGCAGGGGGTTAGGGGCGATCAGGCCGGCAGGGGAGGGCCGTTGGGGGCATTAGGCAGGCAGGCAGGCGAGTAGTCAGGAGCCAGTGGTCCTGGATTACGAGAGGGATGTCCAACTGCCAGTTTAGGCCCGACCACTGAAGGGTCCCAGATTGGAGAGGGTGCAGGCCAGGCTGAGGGACATCCCCTGTCCCCCCACCCCCACCCCACTCCACCGTGCATGAATTTCATGCACCCGGCCTCTAGTTAATAAATAATAACAAGAATAAACTGTTTCACATACACTGTAAACCTGCTTTTGCCACACTTGTATAGATGCTGTCTTCTTTCTTCCCACTAGGGGGCAGCAGTATATAGGCAAGGACGATAGTGAAGGTTTAGGAAAAAGAGCACACCTGTTAATCGGAGTTTCAAGTATAGTTAGAAGTCTATAATTTTTATATATGTTACCTTGAATGTGGCAAATGCATCGGAAGCTATGTCAAATGTTGACATTTCGACATATCTGAAGAAATCATAAAACTGTTCTGACCACAAAATGATTTTTGCAAGTGGTTCATGTCTGATGCATTCTCTTAACATTATTCCACAATTTAGAGCTATTTCAGGAGATTCATACCTGCAAAAAGAAAAAAACAAACATGGTTGCTCTTTTAAAACTCCAACACTGAACAGTTCAAATTTTTAGAAAAGGATGCTTCAGGAACTGCCCTTGAATGACCAGAGCAGGTTACACACAGCATCTCTCATTACAACATGTGCTCAGTGAATTTCCTCTAGCGGGCACACACATTTTAGTTGGTGAAGACGGCTTCAACCCAAAGAAAAATAACAGCTATGGAGTGATCATGGAAATAAAAGTTCATTATTTAAGGTAAAAAATCTTGAAGAGAAGAGAAGCATTTAGGGTCTCTCCACAAAAGGGTTACTAGCTTTACATGTGGGGTGCTCTCAACACTTCAGAAAAACCAAAAACTGAATAAAAAAACAATATGAAATAAATTCCCTAAATTCATAGTATCTAAAAGGCTCTAACACATGTATAGTCCTTATATTTCATTGTTTCAAGTCAATACTCGAAATAGTACTTTCAAGACTACTGGCAACATCTAAGCCCTACAGACTTGAAAGCCTGGTCCTGAAGATGTCAGTCAGGACTCCCGCAGTGGGCAGAGGGGAGTCCACATGCAGCCTTCCTCTACATCCATCTTGGTGTTTCTACAGTCTCCCTTCCCTATGAACAGAAAGAAAACCTCATTTCCCTTTCACCCAGCAGGCCTTTCGCTTCTGACATGCATCAACCCCCTCGGACCGGCTGTGCTGTTCAGCTCAAACACATAGCTCTCTTTCCTTTACTTCCTTCCAAGCTGCTTACATGGTTTAATGTCTTTCCCACACAATCTCCTGCAGTCAAATTCCATTTTCCAACATCCTACCAGCAAAGACCTCTCCTGGACAAAGCCGCCTTTTCTCCTAACACAGAGTCTTATCACTTAGTGTCCTGGCAGTGTTGACCTTCACAGCTCTCTCAAGAAAAAAAACTCTCCCAGTTCTCCTTTCTACCCCTCTGACTGTTCTATTTTTTTTTGCCTGGCCTCCAGTCTGCTAGCAAACACCCATACAATCTTGCTTCCACCATGACTCCTACAGGTCTTCTGCTCAGGTCTACACCTGAACTATACATTTCTGTTGGCATTTTCTGTTGTCTCTGGACAACTTCAATTAAAGGTCTACCATAAACTCCACATGTCTAAAATAAAATCTCATCTCCCTCCACAAAAGAGGTCACCACCCCTGCTTCCATCTAAGTTGGCATCACTGCTGTATTTTTAATACCTGAGTCTGAAACAGTTTTGAGAGAATTGTCTGTGATAATGGTAATGGTTTTTATCTGTGCTGTCCAGTATGGTAGTAACTAGGCACATGTGGCCATTGAGCACTTGCAATTTGGCTTAAATGACTAAGGGACTAAATTTTAAAATGTCATTTAACTTAATTTGAAATTAAATAATTACATGTGGTTAGTAGGTACTGTATTGGACAACATAGTTTCAACTATGCCCTTTTTTCCCCTTCTAATTGATGTGAGAGAGAAACATTGATCAGTAGCCTCCCAGAGGTGCTCCAACCAGGAATCGAATCTGCAACAAGGGTATGTGCCCTGACTGGGAATCAAACCTGTGATCCTTTGGTGCACAAGATGATGCTCCAAATAGTTGAGTGACATTGGCCAGGGCCCAAACTTACCCTCTTTCTCTGCTCCAAATCTTCCCATCTCCAGTGCTTTTTAACTACTTCTTTGTAATATCTTAGTTTCAGTTCCTGTTATCTGTTCCTACTGTGGCATTAACGCAGACCGAGAGAAATGCAAGTGTCCCTAACCAACACCTATGTTCAAGCTCTGTCTTACCAAATCTACCCAACACACAAGTATATCAACGGCACTTGCAGCTTAGGAGTTTAAAATGATTTCTTCTTGCTGATCAAATAAAGACAACCGTATGGGCTTGATGCCTATCTCGGCTTTGCATCAGATCTATTCCTCTGGCATAGTGTCACCTCCCACTCTGCCACAAAGCATCCCGCTCTTCTTACTGTTGCCCACCACTCTGTTCAACTGTGACCCTGTACCTACTCTTTTTTTCTGCCAATTTAAACCATCTGGAAATTCACTCTTATGTTCCATCTTTTACCAACCCTTGCCTGATTGACTAACCCCACCCTCCTATTTTATCCCCTGAAATCCTACAGTACTAATTGTTATCTAGTAGCATTACCTTTTTGTTGTACATAGGTTTATCACAGATCTCAAGAAGATCAAAACTACATTGCTTTGTATCATTTATGGTAAGTCAGCTAGATGGCTGATTATGATTAAAATGTCTGCTCGGAAAATGGCTAATCATATAATTTATCTTTGCTGATCTTTAGTAAGGAGACTAGAATTCAAGGGTAAGACAGTTTGGTACAAGTTGGGCAGGTTTTGATGGCAGTTTGTCAAGCTTATCTTATACGATTAAATCATAAACCAATGATTACAAGGCAAACAGTTATGCTGTACAACCTGTTAGCACTAGAGTGGAGGGCACATTAACATTTAAATCGCCAGAGACAAGCTGCCTCCAGATGCAGTCTAATACTAGCAACTAGAGTATTTTCAAATGCAAATTAACAATGGCAACCGAATAGCTGGAAGTACGCATAGCCAGAGCAGATAATCACATCCTATGGAAGTAATCTAAACTAACTGACCAACAGAGGACAACAATCTTAAAAGCAAGTTCACAGGACTACTTAAAGAAATGGCTATTTCCAGGACCGAAGACAGAACTCACACAAAATAAGCCAGGGACATCATGTGCTGAAAGCACAGAAACATCAAAGCCTGATGCAGTCTTGCTAAAAGGACACGGGAGCCAACTTGAAGGAGAGGAGTTCTCACTGGTCCAAGAAGGGGCAGTTTGGACATAAAATTTGTGATTTTTTTTTCACACGAAAAAATGACCCAGTTACTTCAACAAATAAATGGTATATTTTAAAAAGGGGGTCAGGAGCTATTAAATGAAAGGGGGTCAGGAGCTATTAGATGAAAAGAGAGTTAAGTAAGAATCGTATCAACCAAATTCATTTTGTGGGCTTTGTTTAGAACCTGACTTGGACAAACTAAAGGGAAAATGCCATTTTTTGTGGCATGAAAATCAAGGAAATCTGAACACTGAGCATTAGATAATGTTAGGTTTGTAAATGGTATTGCGACCATGTTAAAAAAAAAAAGATGTATCATCTTATTAGGGATGCAAACTGAAGTGACATTGTGTTTGAGGAGGAAAAAAGGGAGGAATACATGAAACAAGAAGGACACAGTTTTAAGAACTGCTGAAGCTGGGAGATGGAGGAAGGGTTTGTCGTATTATCCCCTCCAGTCTGATGTACATGTTCCACAATAAGGGCTAGAAAGGCTCCCAACACCAGCAGCATTCTGCACGTGTCTCCTTCTCTTCTTTCCAGCTGAGGTTTCTGCTCTGGCTAGCTCGGATGGATGAGAGCTTTAAACTTTTTCTTTAAATTGTTATCTTAATATTCTTACTTACATGATGTTTAACAATGTTCCATTCATACCCTTGGCTACTCTAAAGGGAAAATGTAAGCAGAGATACCTAATTTATAGATTTTAATAATGATGGCTACCTATACAAAAGGAAATTATTAGCTTTAAAAATACATAAAGACTCCTGGAAGCTGCCTGAAGAACACTAAAATTTGCCCTAGCCGGTTGGATAGAGCGTCGGCCTCCGGACTGAAGGGTCCTGGATTCAATTCCAGTCAAGGGCACATGCCTGTGGTTGCGGACTTAATCCCTAATAGGGGCGGGCAGGAGGCAGCCAATCAATGATTCTCTCTCATCACCATTTCTATCTCTCTCTTTTCCTCTCTGAAATCAATAAAAATATATTTTAAAAAAAGGACACCAAAATTTCAGACTATTCCCTACATGTCTATATACAAAACTCTGGATTGACACAGCAAAAAAATTAGATGCCAAAAGTTCTGTATGGCAACATGTGAAGAAGCAACAAAGATAGTTAAAAATAGAAAAAAAGAAACAGAATGCTGGCGTCCAAGGCACGCACTGACTCATGCTTTGTCTAAGCAAGTTTGAACTTGAGGGAAGTGTTAAACCACAGAGATAGGAATCAAGTGAGGCAAGTGGTATAGCTAGGAGTAGGAGAGCAAGCTGATTCACACCAACATCCATGCCAGTAAAACGCCTGCCCACCAATTTAACAGGACATCACCTATGCTGGGGCAGACGCACACCATACCCAAAGCTGGCCAACAGGTCTGGTGTGAACTGACAGGAGGTTACCTTACCAATCAGGGAGGTTCAGTGATGAAGGAGGACAGGATCGGCTTTGTTTTGAAGTTTAAACTTTTAGGCAGGGGTCCTCAAACTTTTTAAACAGGGGCCAGTTCACTGTCCCTCAGACCGTTGGAGGGCCGGACTATAGTTTAAAAAAAAAACTATGAACAAATTCCTATGCACACTGCACATATCTTATTTTGAAGTAAAAAAACAAAACGGGAACAAACACAATATTTGTATTTGCATGTGGCCCGCGGGCCATAGTTTGAGGACCCCTGCTTGTAGGCTTTTGGGGATTTTTTTTTTTTTTTAAACTGACAAATTACCCAAACACAAATGCCTGCTTAGTCCAGGAGTAATTCCAGGGAGATGCACTGTGCTTTACCAAATTAAATGGGTTAGTGAGTGGACACACATAAAAAGCAAAGGGTACTAATTCACAACCATGTTCTTTGTTGACTAACTGAGTTAAGCTATACAGCTCCAGTTACTAGGGAGCTTTTACTGCCTTACAAGGTGCAGGTGTACCCAAAGATATCTTTAAATACATGATTTAACTGACATTTCATACACTTATAACTTTTTAAATCTTAGAGAACAGAAGTAAGACCACAGAGGACTTTTATTCTTCAGTCATGTATGATTTGAAAATTTAAAGACTCATGATTCACCTACCTTTAAACTTCTATGGGCATTTTTTCAAATTCAATTTAGCTCACAGGCTGAATTTTAAGGGGGGAAATATGTTCAAGAGCTATAAAAAATCGAGCTGAGCGAACCATAGATAAAATGCTTTCCCACATTCACCATCCTGTTTTTGCCCAAGACCATCTTTCCTTTTTATTTTTCAACTGAGAATATAAATTTTATTACATTGTACATACCCTTTCAATAACATGAACAAAATATTCTGTTGGGTGCAGATGTATTCAACAGTAGGAGTTCTTGTACCAATTTGTCTTCTGAGAATATTGTTGAAAATTTGAGCCACATCTTTTTTGCCCTATTAGGAATACAATCATTAAAACATTTACCTGACTAAACATTAAAAAGCCCATACACCCTCCCAGATACCCTCAAATCAAGGCATTGAATATTTATAATTATGACCGAATATATGACCTTAAAACATTCACAGACATTAAATTTTATTTATAATTTTAAACTCTAAGTTTTAATAGTATACTATTTTTAACCTGAGCAATGTGTCGACAAAGTGAAATCTCACTACATATAATTTCAATCATTCCTCTCAATCATGCTCAGATATGAAAAACAAAACCTTGCTCTATGTTTACAATGTTCAGGGACCTCATTCCCACCCAAATGGAAAAAGCGGCCTAAACAGGATGCTCGTGTTGTAAACACTACACATATTTCCCTTTTATAGTGAAGAAAGGAGAAAGTGTATGCTGCTAATATAATAAAATGAAAGAATTCCATAAGAAGCTGAACTTTAATGGTAAGTAGATACATGCCCCTATTAAACTAGGCCTACTTAGTAAAGACTATATAGATTAATAATGAAGGTCCTAAGAGTCACATAATGTAGTAGTTCAGAGGTCAGAATTACACCACTGTACTTGACTAAACAAAATAGACGGACATTACCGCTCTACAGTAAAACTGAAAAGCTGCATAAGAAAGTAACAAGAGCAGCACTGGATGGCAAGAGATGTTTCAGAATGGCCACTTGTGAAGAGGCTGACAAGCCTGCAGGAGAGATGGAGTGAGCGAGAGCTTTCCAGTACCAGAGATCACCCTGTGGCCCACCTAGGTCGGGAGCATTTGCTAAGAATCAGTCTCAGGGGCACACACTTCTTTTAAATTTGTGTCTCTAAAGTCCCAAATGAATATTAAATTCGGTCCAGGCTGGGGACTGGGATGGGTGGATAGAGAAGGAACTAGATGTTCCAGTGCATTCCCAACATTGCAGAGGAAATAAAAACTGTTGTTGTTGAAATTTGATACACTATTAAAAATACATGAAATCAGCTACATAAATGGAAATATCAGTTCTACTTGTTCTACAGGATAGAAATAAAACTTTATTCTCTTTTATTATCAATATTATACTGGAGTAACCTATGAACCCACTCTTATATCCTTCTCCAAAACTGGATCTGGTTATATTGTCTGCTATTTTCTCCTCTGGTTTTGCAAGCACCTGAACAGACATCCAAACACTCAAGGATGATAGACACTGGGGCTTTCACAAAGCACACCCATAATAAAGAATCAAAGAATCATGACCATGCCGGAGCCCCTCAGTACTATGTATATGTGTGTGTGTGTGTGTGTGTGTGTGTGTGTGTGTGTGTGTGTGTGTGTGTGTGTATATATATATATATATATATATATATATATATATAATATATGTATATACTTCTCAGACTGGTACCAGGGGCCATTATTCTCACTGTTCCCTGACTAAATAACATGGCATGATCAGCTGTGTAAGTTTGGGTAACAATCTCAAAAGTATACCAGAGCTCGGCAGGAGATGCAAATGGGTAAAGCAGGGGAAAAAGCAGGCTGCGCTGTCTGCCACACACCCAAGTGTGGATCTCCTGCTTCAGCTGAGGGGCCATGGAGGACAGGCCCCATGTTACCAGAGTCCAAAGTTTCAAGAGAAGCCAGAAATTCAAAATTGTGTATAATACCTCCTGCTATTTAAATGACATCCTAATTTAAACATTTAAAAGCTGTGCCAAGCAAAACACGTATGATTTCTGCTGTAATGAATTCTCAACAGGTAAAAACAAAAACCAAAAAAATAACCACCATAATGATGTTCTCAGAGATCTCATCTACCTCTAAAATTCTAACATTCTAGGTCATCTTTAGATTGTTTATTCCTTGAGAGCCAAGAGCCCGTGAATTATGTAAAATAGCAGCTGTTAATTACAGACAACCTAAATAAAAGGGCACAATGAATACCTAAGAACCTCCCTGTATGATGTGGTAAAATAAGGGGAGAAAAGCCTAGGACAACCTTGAGTTCCTGCCCTGGCTCTGCTAACAGGAGGCAGTGTGAGCACGCTTATAGGTTGGCAACCCCTGAGCCAGGAGCCTGGCAGGAATCTTCAGATGTTTCAAAGAAGGGAGGCACATGGAAAAGGACTATGAATGGGGTGCTGTTGGTGAAAAGTAAGAGACTGGTTTCTTACCTCGAAGTCAATGAGCTGCAGGTCCGCCACCAGGGTGCTCAGAAGCCCACTATTATATAGTTCTTGAGCGAGCTGTGCCACTGCTTCCGTCTGCGGCTCTTTTTCATTTGTGCCATAGAGAATTTCTTTCATGGCAACCAGATTTTTGGAAACTTCTTCTGTGGCCTGATTTTGAGGGAGAGGAAAAAAACAATTCATTTTAACAAACATATATAGCACACCTACATTTGTTAAATATCTTCGCTATGTACTCATGGACCTATGTACAAGCACCAAAAGTGGACAAGCCCAAGATGCCCTCAGGAGCTTAACACTGTGCATGTGTGTACACATGTGTGAGCCAACACACATGCTCAGCAGGAAAAAACAGAAGATTCACATGTACACTTGAACACTGAAAACAATATTATGATAGAAATGCAATGGGAAGAAAATACTCAATTCTGCATCAAATGGGAGGGAAACAACAAGGAAGAGGCACATGAGCTGACCCAGAGACTGGAGACACCGAGTAGCAAGAACTGGGGAAAAGGAGATTTGAGGGGCAAGAACTGGTGTGAGACAGGCATGAGGGGGAGGAAGAAGCACAGGGTCTGTTAGAGAAAAGGTGTGGAGCAAGGGAGTGAGAGCAGAAAATGAAGCTGAAAGAGGCTTTGAATGCAACAGTAAAATATTAGCAACAAGTAATACGTCACTTCTGGCCAAGATGGATGAACAGGGGCCAGATTTTATCTTTCCTCATGAAAAAGACTAAAACATTGGAGATAATTATGAAACAATGAGTTCTAAACATTGAACTTCAGGCAGTATAGGACAGTGACCTCTGAGAAGGGAAACAAATGAAGTGAACCTCACAATTGCCCAAGTTGACTATCAGGAGGGAATTTCCAGGCTACATCACAGGAAGAGGAAGCCAGGCAGAAGAGGAGGCCTCCATGAATTGAGCTGAGCTGAGATGATAGAGCTGCGCATCTGCGGAGGCCAAGGAGACTAGCATTCACAGCAGGGCAGAGTACTGTGTCTTTAAAAGGTAATTGGCTGTTTAAAGCATAAATAATTGTATTCTAAGGTTATGACACATGCAGAACAAAAACATGTGGCAACAACAACTCAAATGTGGGTAATGGAGTATAGTGTTGTAAAATTCTTATATATGAAGCAGAATAATATTTCTTGAAGACAGACTTCAATAAGTTCCAGTTATACACTCTAAGTCCTAAAGGAACCACTAAAAAAACAAACAAACAAACAAAACCACCAAAGAGTTATAGGTAATAACAAAGGAAACTCAAGTAGAGTTCTAAAGATAGATGAAAAACATAAAGGCTATAAAAAACTATAAAAGTCAAAGTATTTGTGAACAGAAATCAACTTCAAGGAGATTAGTAATACAGATTCACAGGACACAAGCATTTCATGGTACCTAAAGAATTATCTAGTTCCAAGGTACTCCCTTCTACAATCTTCTATCCTCCTTACCAAATAATCACATTGCTTCACCTTAAATATTTCCAGTGTCTGCAGTGTTAGCAGATTCTGGAACCAGGTAGCTGTCAGAAAATTTTATGAGATGAACACTGCCTCACTATAGTGTCTGCTAGTCCTGGGGCTGCACTGCAGGGCAGGCAGTATCCTAACTTCTCTTCCATAGAAAGGCTCCTCTTGAAGGCAGCTTGCCCACTGCCCCTAAATAGTCTTCTTCCAGGAAACCTCTCAGCTTCTTTAACTATCCTCCTAAGAAAGATAGTGCTAATGTTCCAACCCTATCTAAAATGGAATAATGCAGAAGACATCAGACCATTTTCCTACTAATGTCACAAATATTAATGTGGCCCAAGGCTACCTTTAAGAATTTTTGCAATTATATCATACTAGTGACCCGGTGCACAGATTTGTGCACATTGAAAGGAAATTAATTAGAAGGTGGCCGGCGGGGCAGGACTGGGCAAGAGGAGCTGGACACACCCTGGAGCCAACCTCCCACGGTCCCTCCCCGGTGTCTGCGGAGTGAGTGGGGTCCCTCTAGTAGGTGGGAGGTCCCTTGGCCTGGCCTGCGGGGATCAGGCTGAAACCGGCTCTCTGACACCCCCCAAAGGGTCCCAGAGGGCACTCGGGAAAGTTGCTATGGTACAGGGCGTGGAATGCAAACACAAGTGTGCAGTATATCAGATTCAGGGCTGACAGTGCCCCAGCAATAACATAACCCACAGCCGAAGGTGGAATCACGTGGCCCCGCAAGTAAACGGGCTCCCTCCTCTGGTTTTGGGGTGAGTCACCCGAGAACCACTGCTGCTAAGTCAGTGCATGTGGTCAATGTGCGTCATAGCGACCTGTCGGACAGTGGGAGGGACACACAGCATATTAGCCTTTCATATATATATATTTCATTCAAAACCAGATCTTTGAATGACAATACAATGAAGGCTTTAACTCTTTTGACTATTTAATTTCATTTCATTAACAGTCCAGCATTCAACATTGTGGAGGTATTTCTGGATTTGGAAGGACATCCAATATACTAGCTATCACTCTTCTGTTTGTACGGTCAGAAAATCTGATAGGTATGCTTCCCATGGCCTCAATCATTAACCAAAATGTTGAAAAGGAAATAACCATAAAGGAATCATTATACCATTGAATCATTATGTTCTTTTCAGTAACTATCTATTTACTAATAATCTTTGGGCATGGCCACTCAACCACTTACATACGCCTATTTCCAAATCATATTCAAGTGGCATTTTGTTAAATACTTTGATAAAATAAGAATAACTATTCCTTCCACACTTTCTGAACATAAGAAAATGAAATAAAGTTAATTTGGCAAGACCTTTTATGCTGACATCTACTAACCACTATTTTCTATTCTAAGTGCTTATAAATCCTCCTCCTAAAAATCCCATTATGAAACCTTAATCCAGTGGTTCTCAACCTTCCTAATGCTGCGACCCTTTAATACAGTTCCTCATGTTGTGGTGACCCCCAATTTCATTGTTACAAATTGAACATAATTAAAACATTACAAAAACAATATGTAATTATATATGTTTTCCGACGGTCTTAAGCGACTCCTATGAAAGGGTTGTTCGACCCCCAAAGGGGTCGAGACCCACAGATTGAGAACCGCTGCCTTAATCAGTCTCAATGTTAAGCAGAATCTTAACATTTCCAATCTGCTGTTACTACTGTATTTGCTAATGACTCAGCTTTCTGACAGTTTGTCAACCAATATACAAATTTTCAGTCTGACCGGTGTGGCTCAGTGGTTGAGCATCAGCCACTTGATTCTGGGTCAGGGCACATGCCCAGGTTGTGGGCTCGATGCTCAGTAAAGAGTGTGCAGGAGGCAGCCAATGGATTATTCTCTCTCATCATTGATGTTTCTCTCTCTCTCTCTCTCTCTCTCTCTCTCTCTCTCTCTCTCCCCCCCCCTCTC
The DNA here is from genome assembly GCF_014108235.1 of Myotis myotis. NCBI lineage: Eukaryota > Metazoa > Chordata > Mammalia > Chiroptera > Vespertilionidae > Myotis > Myotis myotis. The sequence goes on along the minus strand of NW_023416390.1, from coordinate 30,683,926 downwards.
CTTTCCTCTCTCTGAAATCAATAAAACCATTAAAAAATTTTTTTGAGTATCCCAGATTGTACCTTTTCTGGGCCAATAGATCAAATCATTTATCAATAGTAAATGTTCTCTTAAATCTAGTTATATGTGCTTTTTCAACTTAATTTTACTAATCTTCATTCTTAAGATATTCTCTTTAACAGGGAAGAATCTGACATTTAGTAGGTTTTCTGAGTCTATTTTCTGTTGATTTTACACCAGTGACGCTAAGTAGTAGGCCTCAGCCCCCAATGCTTCTCTGGCTAGATCAAAGTTTTGAGGCTCATAGCAATCCTTCATATGCCTCACTTTATACTCTTCTCTGAAATCATATGATTTTAAATCTAATTTAGATCATATTCTAGGCTCTCTTCTGAGAGCAAAAGATGAATAAGAAGGAGGAGGGGTGAGTGATAGGCAGAGTATGGGGTTTCTTTTGGAGGTATGAACTGTTCTAAAACTGACTGTGGTTATGGTTGCACATTATGTGTGAATAAACTAAAAACCACTGAATTATACACTTTAGATGGGTGAATTATATATGAGATGTCTCAACAAAGCTGTTTAAAAAAACAGGGAGGGGAGAAGCAAGGAAATAGAAAGCTAGTTGCGCTAATTCTGAAATGAAAGCCCACCTGAATTCACATTTAAATCCCTCACCTTACCTTTCCTATCGCATACATTGTGGGTGGGGAGGAAACACCAATGGAATTCCCTCATCTGCTAATGAGTACACTCATCTACCCATGTTAATCCTCTCTGCTTCTGGACTCCATCTATCTCCTGCCTTCTCAGAACTCATCCTGTCTGTTATCTCATCCTTCTAATATAGTCAACTTCCCTCTCACTTGATTTTAAATGTGAGCAAGACTCCCATTAACAAAATCAAACTCTCCTTTGACTGAATAACCTCCTCCTAGTCACTGTCCCCCATAACATCTACCTGTTTGCTATAGTCCACATCTTTTTCCTATTCACTCTTCAATCCAAATCCATGTGGCTTCTACATCTAGTTACCAATGCCATTAAATACAATTTCCTGTCTTCATTACATGTGAGCTCTTGGCAGCATTTGCAGTTGTTGATTACACCCTTCTTCTCAAACCACCCCTCCTTTGTCCTCAGTGACTCACCACTACCCTAATTTTTTCCTTCCTGTCTCCCTTTTGGCTCAGCCTCCTTGACTAGACCATTTAAATATTGGAATTCCTCAGGGCAGGGTACAAGGCTCTCTTCTCATTCTATCTTCTCTCCCTAAGTGATCTCACCCACACCCACAGCTTTAATTAACACCTCCATGCAGACGCCTCACAGATTCCTATCTCTAATCCAGTTCTTTTACTAGTACACCCAGCAGCCTACTCAAAATGATTCCACTTGGATGTCTCAAGGTCCCTCAAAACTAACGCATCTAAAACAACTCATGATCTTGCTCCAATGCCTGGTATTCTTCCCTTGTTCCCTATTTCAAGGAGTGATACTACTATTGATGTGAATATACATTTTAAAAGTTAGAAATCATCCTCAACTCTTCCTTCTTCCCTACCTGGCCCCAATATCTAATTCATCACCAAGTCCCCCTAATCCATCTATTTAACTCCCCACCTCGACCATCACTACCCAAGTTAGAGTCCTCATAACTACTACCTACTTGGCCTACTAAGTAGCCTATTGACTATTTCCTTGAATCCCTTAGAAATCACTCTCCACAATACACCTACAATGACCTTTTTATAACGCAAATATGATTGTCATTCCCTCTGCTTATAATGCTTTAATTACTGACTGCTCTTAGGATGAAGAAAATTCCTTCTTAACATGGCCCATAAAAGCACTCATGGTCTGATCCTACCTCTCTGACCTTACACATGCACTACAATTTCTCCCTCACTACCTATTCACTACTACTCTGGTCACATTGGTCTCCTTTCAGAATCCTTGCACATATGGTTCCCTATGCTTGGAATGTTCTTTGTGCCCATATCCTGCCCCACCTCCTGGCCAACTCCTATTCTGCCTTCATTGCTCAGCTCAATGATCACTTCCTCAGAGAAGTCTTTCTAGGTAAATTTTATCATACATTCTCCTACCACGATGTACTTCTTCATAGTGTTTCTCCAGTTGTATGTAATGCTGCTTTACCTTGTAATTCTCAATTAATGTCTGCTTCCTTCTGTATTCTATTAGGAGCCCAGTGCTTGCAGGTGCTCCATACATGCATGAAGAAGGGTTGAACATCAGCATACTTGATCACTGGGATATAAAATCCAGATGTAAAGAAATGTGTGACACTGTAAGTCAATGAATTCCCCCCAAATGTAGTGCCGATACAAGGACCTGAAGGTAGGACACCTTGAAACCTCTCATCGAGAAAGTTAAGGGAGACTACCTGACAGAGTTAAGTGGTAAGCAAGGAACCTCCCTGTGTTCTTACAGGAAAACCAGTTCGGTATTATAGTCTGTCTATGGGGAGGGGTAAGAAGAATACTTTCATCTTTCACTTGCTCTATTTCAGATTTATTTGAATGCTTTACAATTCATCTTTTGCTTTTTTAAAAAACAAAAAGATAAAGAGAATGAGACAAATAGAACAAAGTGCTAACTATGTTGTACTAATCTCATTTCTACTTCTGTTTCATCCCCATAAGACACCCCCATAATTTTTAATATTTCTAACAAGTAACTAAGTTTATGTCTATACTAGAGGCCTGGTGCACGAAATTTGTGCATGGGTAGGGTCCCCAGTGGCTGCCAGCTGCTGGCCAGGGCCTTCCTTTATTCTGTGCCGCCCCCTGGTGGTCAGCGCACGTCATAGCGAGCAATCGAACTCCCGGTTGGTCAAACTCCTAAGGGGACACTTTACATATTAGGCTTTTATATATAGAGACTAGAGGCCCAGTGCACAAAAATTTGTGCACTCGGGCGGGTCCCTCAGCCCGGCCTATGCCCTCTTGCAGTGTGGGACCCCTTGGAGGATGTCCACCCCAGTGGGGACCCTCACCCCATGGAGGTTTGGCCAGTCTGGGTGAGCGGCTGATGGCTGTTTTCAGGCTGGCCACACCCCCTTTACGGTGGGGGGGTCCCCACTGTGGTGCCTGACCAGTCTGGGTGAGGGGCTGAGGGCTGTTTTCAGGCTGGCCAAGCACCCTGGTGATGTAAGCTCCCAGCCTCTCCTTTTTTTTTTTCTTTCTGAGATTTATTTACCTTCTATAATTGAAACTTTGTTGCTTTCAATGGAGCTCAGAGCCGGCTCCTGCTCACTCCAGCTCCGTGGCCATGGCTGGCTGAAAGCAGGTATCTGGGGTTTATTTACCTTCTATAGTTGAAACTTTTTGCTTTCAGTGGAGCTCAGAGCCGGGCCGCGGCAGGCGGGGAACCTTGGCTTCCTCCATCACTGGAGCAAGCAAGCCTCCTGCTCACTCCAGCTCTGTGGCTGCCGGCCGCCACCTTGGTTGGGTTAATCTGCACATAGTCGCTCTGATTGGCTGATGGGCGTGGCTTAAGGTGTAGCAAAAGTACAGTCAATTTGCATGTTTGTCTTTTATTAGTATAGGATATGTAAGTAGGTCAACCTTAAAAAAGAGTGCCACAAATGATGCAAAATAAAAAGCTAAAGACTGGAATGGGTCTTAACAGTAAAAAGCCTGACTCAAATTATTCGGAAATAGATAATAGCAATGGGGACAAGAGGCTTCCAAACCTGGTCATTTCCATGGTTAGTTACTATTTATAAAATAATCAGCAGCATGATATAAAAGAAAAACTAAAATTCTTCAACTTTATTATTAGCAGTCCTAATAAGAGATTAAACGCATATTTCAATAATTTTTGTACCCCATTACATGAACAATTACAAGTTGATTAAACAAAAGCTTTAAAAAACTGTCCAAATATTACTAAAAGATAATCAGAAAAACTTAAGAAGTCAATTATTTCACCAGAAAAGGCAAGGCAGCAAGTATTTATGGGCTGAAGATGCCACACACAGAATAAAATTGAACTTGTTTACATTTGACCTGGTTCCCTTCACCAGCATTTACACTAGTCACCCCATCCAGTCCCCCATCTCTGGCCTGCCTGTATCATGTCAGTATGGTCTCTGCCTCTCTGACCACATCCTCCTTATCTGTCACCTTCCTGCCTGTCCCCTAACACCTACCGAGTCAGCTATTCACACTTATAGCTCCTCCAAACACTGTATCCTTTTCAAGCTGCTGAGATCATCGTGTCACCTAATCCACTGGGCTCCTAATACCATGTTACCTGTCCTGCTAAGACTGCATGTTTCAGCATGCAGTTTTCTCAGCTCCAGGTTTCCTGATCCCTTAATCAACATTGGATATCCTTTACTAAAAACTTTTCCTATTTAGGCTCCCAGGTTCTGAGCACTGTACAAAAAGTGATGCACCTGAGCACACTTGGTTCACTGAAATTCATGCTGTTCGACTGCCTTCAATTCAGTCAGAAACATTCCTTCAAACTGGATTGATTTAAAACCAGTAACTCCTGGTAGCAACTATTTCAAAATTGCTCCACTTCACTCAGGAGATGTTAGTGTCTGTCTCTCTCTCTCTCTGTCTCTCTATCTCTCTGTCTCTCTCTCTCCTGTATCTGAACATCTTCCTTTACTCCTTCCATATTAAGACAGATGTCCCATCGAAAACATCCCTGGTTTCCTCCATCTGTTGTGATGCATTTCTGTCGCCCTCTGTTTCAACCTGGAGACACACCACAATCACTTGGGAGACTTGAAAAGGAGATGCCCACTCATCCGAGAGACTTATTAGTGATAAAAGGAAAAGGAGTACTTTTACAGAGATGCCACAAGAACCACCAGATCAAAGTGAACAGTAACAAGACTATTGGCCTCAAGTGCCTCCTGACAGCACACACAGGGACATCATCACTTCCCTGGTTTTATTGCCCAAAAGGCATCATCCTGCATTAAATCATGAAGAACCTCAGCCAAATGCAAATTAAGGGACATTCTATAAAACAGTGCTGGAGTATGAAAGGCCGAGACAGAGAGATTGTTTCAGATTAAAGGCAACTAAGGAGATGTCACAACTCAACTCAAGGTGTCATCCTGAATTGGATCCTGGTCCAGAAAAAGGATACTAGTAGGAAAACTGCTGAAATCTGAAAAAAGGTCTATGGATTAGTTAATATTACTTGGTCAATGTTTTTCCCGATTTTGATCATTTTACTGTGGTTATGTAAAATGTTAACATGGGGAAGCTGGGTGAAGGGTACTCCTTTTGCAACCACTTTATGAGAATCTGTAAGGATATCCCACCATGTTAACAACAGTGGTAATTTCATGTGGAGTGGAATGAGATGAGCTTTATATTTTCTTTATACTCATTTGTATTTTCTAAAGTTTTTAGATTTAGAAATCAATTACAACTATTAGGCTTAATGAAGAAAGCACAGATCTCCTGCACACAAAAACACCCCCGCCTCCCCAACACACACACAATCCCACATTACCTAGAGTGTTTATGAAAAGAGAAAGAGGAAAAAGTTGAAAATTTCAGCTTCCTCTCCCCCTACTGAGTGATTTCAAATAAACAGAGCTTTGGCAAACAGATGCTGAAGTAAGAGAGAAAGAATCTGATGACTCTTAGGTTTTGAGCCAGAGATATAGAGACAACATTTTTAAACCAGTCAATCAAGAAGAGAGAGACCAATTTTGGGGCAGAGAAAATAAATTCTGAGTTGAAATTTTAAGTTAGAAGTGATGCCACAGTACGGAATCATAGCATCTTAAGTGTTGAAAAAGATGCTAGAGGTCATCTAAATCAGTAGTTTTTAAGTGCTTTTTGGGTCACTGATATCCTATTTTCTACTCCTGCCTGCCACAATTTTTTCAAAGAAAAAATCTTATGTAGAATCCCAATAAACAAATTAGAATAAAGTAAAACTGAAAAAGTGAATGAAGGGAGAAAGAGCCCCTGGAACCTGTTTCCCTAGAGTACTCTTTGCATTTTTGTGGAACATCAAGTTTAAAAGCAAAACATATACTTTCCCTGCCTGTCCCCATTTCTAACCAAAATAAGAATTCCTGCTATCTGTCTCATGGGAAGTATCATGCTTCTCTAGATAAGTAGGTAGCAAACTTGTGGGTCATATGGTCTCTGTCACAACTACTCAACTCTGCAACTGCAGCAGGAAAGCAGCCATAGACCATAGGTCAATGAATGGGATGGCTGTGTTCCAATAAAACTTTCTTTACAAAACCAGGTAATAGGCTGACTTGGTCCACAGTTTATTGACTCATGCTCTAGACAATATTTGGTGGGTAGAGAAGAGAGGTCAAAGAGTATGTGAACCTGAAATTAATTGTAGACAACCATCAAATCCTTTCAATTGTCCCTCAGAAATCTACTCTCATATCTTGCTTCTCCTTCTTGCCCTTAGCTTTCCTTGTCACCAGAGTTCTCTTAGCAAGTTCGTCTTCTGCCATTACATCCATCTTCCCAGACACACTTCTAATCTCATCTCATCTCTGACTGAAACATTGCTAATAGGAATGTAAAATGGCACAGCACTCTAAGAAAAGAGTTTGGTGGTTTCTTAAAAAACTAAGCAAGTGCTTACCATGTGACCCAAGATAGCATTCTTGGGCATTTATCCCAGAGGAAGGAAAACTTAAGTTCACACAAAACTGATATAAAAATGTTCATAGGAGCTTTATCTGTAATAGTCCAAAACTGGAAATAGTCCAGCTGTCCATCAAGTGAATGCCTAACCACACTGTGGTAAATCCAGAAAATGGACTACTATTCAGCAATCAAAAGGAATTATTGATATACTGCTTGCATGGGTCTCATGGGAATTAAGCTGAGTGAAAAAAGCCAATCTTAAAAGGTTACCTACTACATGATTCTATTTAAAAAACATTCCTGAAATAACAAAATTACAAATTTGGAGAACAGATTAGTGGTTGCCAGCAAGGGTTAGGGATGGGGGGGATTGGGGGGGGTAGGAAACCAGTGTTGCTATAAAGGGATAGCAAGAGGGGGGCCTTGTGGTGATAGAATAGTTTTGAATCTTGATTGAGGTAGTGGTTTCAAAGAAACCACATAGCTATCACATGATAAAGCAGGGTAGAGGCCCTGCCCCAACTCATATACTATCAATATATATATAAAAAACTATCAATATATATAAAAGGCTAAGCCACCATCTGACCATCTGGTAGGTATGATATGCACTGACCACCAGGGGGCAGAAGCTCAATGCAGGAGCTGCAGACTGCGGTGACTTGGTAGCAGTGGTTCTCAGGTGACGCACCCTGGAACCAGAGATGAAGGAGCCTGCTTCCTCACGGGGCCACGTGATTCCACCTTCGGCTGTGGGTTATGTTGTTGCTGGGACACTGTTGGCCCTGAATCTGGTTTAGTGCACACTTGTGTTTGCATTCCACACACTGTACGACAGCAACTTTGCAGTGCCCTCTTGCACTCTGGGACTCCTTGGGGGATGTTGAAGAGCCAGTTTCGGCCTGATCCCCACAGGTCTGACTGAGGGACCCCTGCTCACTCCGCAGACGCCCTTAGAGCCACAGAGCTGCCCCAGGTGTGGCCAGCCAGAGAGGGACCTCTGGAGGTTGGCTCCAGGGCGTATCTGGCCCATCTCACCCAATCTCACTGCACCAGCCACCTTCTAATTAATTTCCTTTCAATGTGCATGAATCCATGCACCGGGCCACTAGTATATTTATAAAACTGGTGAAATGTAAATAAGGCCTGTGGGCTGTTCAATGTCAATTTCCTGGTCTTAATATTGTATAGTTATGTGAGATGTTACCATTGAGGTAAACAGGGTAAAAGGTAGATAGTATCTCCCTGTGTACTTTTGTGCAACTTCCTATGAATGAATAATTACTTAAAAATAAAGACTTAAAAGAAAGTAAAACAACAGAAGATTTCCTCAACTCTCTAAGTATATCTTTAGGCTGTATGCAAGGCTCTTTTCAATCTACCACAACCTACATTTTAGCCTCACTTTCCACCATTCATTTATATCTTGTCACCTCTATAAAGTCACCCTGAACTTGTCACTGTTTTTCTGAACATGCCAGACTTTATGCTGTTTCACATTCCGTTCCCTCTCATTCTTTGCCTGCCAAACACCTTAAAACCCAGTTCAAATGTCACTTTAAACTTAATGCTATCTCTGAAGAGGTACGGACTGCATCATCCTTTTGATTCCCACAAAATTATTGGTATCTCCAAATACCTGTACTATATTGTATTATTTACATACTTATTTCCTCTCCTAGATTATAAACTCCTTAAAAACAGGGAAAAAATTTTGATCCATGTGCCCATCTATTTGCCCCAATATATGAGGGCACTAAAATTTCTGTGGATTCAATCAAGTTTGGAATCTTTTACAGAAAAGGTTACTTGCACTGTCACTTTTTGCAAAAGACTATCTTGCTATATAATGTACACATGCAACTCAGCATAATAAAATTCCCATAATTGAGATGGGAATCACTGTATATAAAGTCACTGTTTTTAGAAACAATTTTTAAATAACTTATTTAGCAAAAATGTCCATGTTTCTGTTCACCATTAGTTTATATAATCAAATTTATTATAATTTGCATGTAAATAGTTATTACTGAGAAATGCCTCAAAGAACCCAGATTTTTGGGGGGGAGGGGAAGGTTTAAATCATTTATTTTTTTTTTGTTTCTTCATACCTACTCTTTAGCAAAAGAATCAATTTAAACAAGAGCCCTCTGAATATATATATACCAATCTATATGTACTGCCTTAATATCAGTTCATCCTTAAAAAACTATTAGATGACCTTAGTGAAAAAAGGAAGTTCTTAAATCAAAGTAAATTAAGATAAAGAATGTGAGATGGAATCTATAAGTAAGCTGAGAAATATTGTTGGTGCCAAATATTTGAGATAATGAGAGCACGTCTATCATCATATTAATTCCTGTATTAACTTTCAAAAAGAAGTCCTACACACACGCGCAGGCACACACGACTCTCTGTGGAAAAAAAAAAAGTCTGAGTGTTCTAAGCTGAAAGATCATGGACCAAGAAAAACCTATTAATAACCTCTGGTGTTAAAGATTACTCTAAACAAGTTTAGTAACCATGAGTCACTGTTAAATGGTCACTCTATGAAAAGACTCCTCCCTTCCCCCTCTTAAGTATGCCAGCAAACTTACTCCTCTCCTGAAACGCGTGAATGCAGCTATTCAACACTGTGAACACACACATTCACAGTGATGAAGGGAACCAAGTGTGTGCTGAGCGAGGCAGCCATACCTTCTTTATATAGTATGCAGTGGGCAAAGAGTGTATAAATAGCCACTTCGTACACCAGACCTGTGTGGCTGTCAGCAATAAAAGAACAAATTCCACCCCACCCAATTTCACCCTCATACCCCAAATATCTAAAAATAAAAATGGTAAGATAAACCATTTTTTCCTAAAGGTATGAAAAAAGTAGTTTCCAAATTATTTCAAAAAGGTGTGGCATAGTTCCTAAGGGACTAATCTATTTGTATTATACATAATTCTTTTAAAAAATATTTTTATTGATATCAGAGAGGAAGGAAGAAGGAGAAAGAGATAGAAACAGCAATGATAGAGAGAATCATTGATTGGCTGCCTCCTGCACACCCTCTACTGGGGATTGAGCCTGAAACCTGAGCATGTGCTCTTGATCAGAATAGAACCCAGGACCCTTCAGTCCGCAGGCCGACGCTCTATCCACTGAGCCCAACTGGCTAGGGCTTATATACAATTCTTTTTTTTTTTTAAAATATATTTTATTGATTTTTTTACAGAGAGGAAGGAAGGAAGAGAGTTAGAAACATTGATCAGCTGCCTCCTGTACACCTCCTACTGGGGATATACCCGCAACCAAGGTATATGCCCTTGACCGGAATTGAACCTGGTACCTTTCAGTCCACAAGCTGACGCTCTATCCACTGAGCCAAACTGGTCAGGGCTATATACAATTCTTAATATGGCAACTGTATACCATATAAAACAAGTACACCAACATATTACAAGTAAAGGAATAAACACTCAAATGTTGTATTTATCATTTGTCTATAACATCACAGGAAATGAGAAGCTGCCCATAGATATAATGAATAAAGCAGAAATAGGCATTACTTTACTATAGGTTTGGCAGAGTCAGGAGTGAATACCATCTCTGAATCTAATATGATGGGTTACCTAGGAAACAAAAGCTTCCTTCATGAGGATTATGAGAATAACAACAGGAAACTACTCTACCTCAAAATAAGATGGAGGACTATTCTCTATGAAGGCACCTTGCAAAATATAGTGTATCAATGTAAGAATAGAACAACCATGCAAGTTTCAATTCTTTCTGCAAGACCTGAGTGGTGACCTAGTCCACACCAAGACATATCCAGAGACAGGAAACTTGCTATCTACCAAGGAAGCCAACACCCACCTATTATTTTTCCTAATATCAAGATGAAACTAGACTCCCTGCTTTACTTCCACTCACAGGTCTTAATTCTACCTCCTACCACCCTCTGCCACCTCCCCTTTCCTCCTATTAGATGGTCCCCTAAAAACATTTTACTAAGAGCTCCAGGGCTCAAATTTTATTCTTCTGTATTTCACATCTCCAGTTCTTTCAACTATTTCTCATGGTAGACTTTTGAATTTCTGTACCAGCCTGGTCACGCCCCTCTCAACCCACTCGTTTCTCTACACCCTCAAGTATGGACTTGTCTACACAGAGAGGCTGTTCACTTTGGATTTAAGTAGTGTATTTTTACTGTATCAACCTAGGCTTTCAATAGCCTTTCTGGGGGATTTATTACATGATCTATTCACAGGGCCAACATCTGTGCTTTTCAAGCTATCCTTCTCTCAGTTGGTACATGGGTAGTCTTCTTACTCTTTACTGAGTTACAAATGACATGCAACAAACCACACATATTTAAAGAGTACATTTTGATAAATTTGGACTTATTTACATATCCATCACCACCACGATTCTTCTGTACTCCATTTACTCCACCAACCCCACTCTAACCCTCCACATCTCTGCCAAACCCAAAGCAACTACTGATGTACTTTCTGTCATTATGGTTTCCATACAGTTTTGTATAAATGGAATCACACATTATGTACTCTCAAGTGTTTGGCTTCTTTCACTCAATATTTAATTATCTGAGATTCATTCATGCTGTTGTGAATAGCAATAGTTAATCTATTTTATTGCTGAGTAGTGTTCCATACTATTGGTGTACCCCAACTGGTTTATTTACACACCTGGGCTCTTTCCTGTTTGGGACTTTACATTACAATTAAAGTTGCTATGAATATTTATGTATAAGTCTTTGTATGGACATATATTTCTTAAAATGGCTAGGTATGTATAAGTTTAGATTTTTAAGAAACTGCCAAACTATTTTTCCAAAGTGATTGTATCATCTTATGTTTCCATCAGCAGTTCCAGTTGTTATGCATAATCACCAATATTAGTATAACAAGTATTTTTAATTTTAACCATCCTATTGGTGAGTAGATAACTCATATCTTTTCTTTGAAGTTCCCTGATGATTAATATCTTTTCACGTGCTTATCTGAAATCTGTGTATCTTCTTTGATGAAGTGTATATTCAAATTTCTTGCCTACTTTTTACTGGATCATTTGTTTTCTTATTAAGTTTTGAAAGGTCTTTAAATATTCTGGATGCAACCTTTTATCAGATAAATGCTTTGCAAAGATATTCTATTTGTGGTTTATCTTTTTTATTCTTTTAACAGCATCTTTTGAAGAGGATAAGGTTTTAGTGTAGATGAATTCCAATTCATTAATTTTTTTCTTTTATAGAGTATGCTTTTGGTGTCATGTCTAAATATCCTTTGTCTAACCAAGGATATTTGGTTAGCAAATATCACAAGGCCACAAAGATTTTCTCCTGTTTTCTTTCAGAAGCTTTATAATTTTAGGTTTAACTTTTAGTTGTGTGATCCATTTTGAGTTCATTTTTATGTATGGCATGAGGTATGGGACCCCCCCTTTTTTTTGCATATGTGGCTATCAAATTGGTTCAGTACTAACGGTTAAAACAACTATTATTTCTCCATTGAACTGCATTTGCACCTTTCTCAAAAGCTTCCCTTACATATGTGGGTTTATTTCTGGATTCTCTATTGTGTTACACTGATCTATACGTCTATACCACACAATTTTGATTACTGTACCTTTATATTTCTTGCAATTAGATGGTGTGAACCCTACAACTTGGTGTCGTCCCCCCTCCCCCCAGCTGTTTTGATTATTCTCGTTCTTCTGCATTTCCATACAAATTTTAGAAGCAACTTGTCAATTTCTATAAAGTGTGCTGGGATTTCAATAAATCTATAAATCAATGTGGAAAGAATTGACATTTTAACAACATTGAGTCTTCAAATCCATAAACAAGGTGTTATCGCCCACTTATTTAGGTCTTTCATCTCTAGTGATATTTTAGTTATCAGTGTATAAGTCTTTCACTTCTTTTGTCAGATTATCCCTAAGTGTTTCATATTTTTTGATGCTATTCCAAATGTGTTTTTTAAAATTTCATTTTTGGGTTTTTCATTGTTATTATACAGAAATATGATTGCTCTTTATATACTGATGTTGTAACCTGTAACCTAACTAAATGCACCCTATTAGTTCTATGAACTTTTTTTAATAGATTTTTTTAGCTTTTCTATGTAGATGATCATGCCATTCACAAATAAAGACTGTTTTTTAATTCCTTTCCATGCCTTTTATTTCTTATTCTTGTTTGCCTGCACAGGCTAGAATCGCCAAGTACACAATTGAGTAGAAGTGGTGAAAGTGGACATTCCTATCTTATCCTTGATCTTGGAGATAAGCGATTCAGTGTTTCACTGTTCTGTGCAATGCTACTTGTAGCGTTTCTGTGGATGCACTATATACTACGGTGAGAAAGTTCTCTTCTATTCCTAGTTTGCTGAGTTTTTATAGAAAATGAAGGCTGTGGTTTTTTATTCCCCCCACGTCTACTAATGTAATGTCAACACAATAAATTACACTGACTGATTTTTTAATGTTAAACTAGTCCTACATTCTGGAAATAAATTCCACTTGGTCATGATGTTATTATCCTACTGTTAGATTCAATTTGCTAATTTTTTGCATCTATGTTCATAAGAGATATTAGTTTATAGTTTTATTGTAATGTCTTTGGTTTTGGTATTAGTGTAATCCTGGCCTCATTAAGTAAGGTAAGAAACATAAAAATTTTCTGGATAAGTTTGTGTAGAAACTGTGTGATTTCTTACATGTTTGGTAGAAATCTCTAGTGAAGCCATCTGTCTCTAGCTTTTTCAGGATGGTATCCTGCAACAGATCACTGGAAGCTAAGAGTAATCCAGTAATCAAATCCACTGGGTGTAATTAATCATGCAACAACAACAAAAAATTCCTGTCCTCTGAGCATCCTGAAGTACAGAGGGAGTTAATTAATGAACACAAAACTGAAAGCTACTAGGACCAACAGAACACACCTCTTGAGAAGGGTCATTTATCTCACTGCTTCTGTGGATAGTAGCACTGAAAGGGAATGTGATACTTGGCCAGCATCATAAAATTCAGAACATACCTGGCTATGATATCCTCTTACTAGCCACAAACTCAATATACAAATCATTACAATATTCCAAATACCTGTTTTATCCTATTTAGTAGGAATTAAGAAATCAGCACGAATCCTAATGTGACAATGTTTCATGTTAATTCTGCTTTTACTCCATTTTCAATAAATACAAAGTTATTGAGCCCTGTCTTTGGAAGGCTTATATTTTAACAGGGGGAAGAAATATTAAACAAACACCATTAAGTACATTAAAAATGTTAAGTGCTACATAGGTAAACAGAGGAAGATCAGTGAGAGCAGGAATGTCAGAGGGCAGGGCTGCATTTTACAAAGGGGGTGGTTGGGTCAAGTGTGACACTGAACAAACGCTTGAAAGCAATAAGGGAGTAAGCTGGGGAAGAACATTCTAGGCAAAGGGAATTGTCAAATGCAAAAACTTAAAGGGTGTGACTAGAGTGCATGACTAGAAAAGGAAGCCAATGTGAGGAGAGTACTAAGAGAAGGAATCATTGAGGCCATGGGCCAAGGGTCGGCATTTATTTTTCTGTAAAAGAGCAGACAGTAAATATTTTAAGCTTTGCAGGCCACATAAGTTTGCATTATTCTTCTTTGCTTTTTAAACCAACCCTCTAAAAATGTTAAAACCATTTCTAGCTCATGAGTCTTTACAAGATAGGCCTAGGCAGGATTTGCCCTGTAGAACTTAGTTCGAGCCCTTGTATAAGGACTTTGACTTTTACCCTGAGAAAATATCATCTGATTTATGTTTTAAAAGACCAACCCATTAGAAGATCAATACAGTAATCCAGAACAGAGATCATGACAGCTCAGACTAGGCTGGTAACTAGGAAATGGGGAGAAGTGATTAGATTCTGGCTTTTTTATTTTTCCTCCCAGATAAAGTCGATGGATTTGCTCATAACTGGACTTGGGAAGTGTGAAAAGAGTCATAGATGACTCAAGACCTTGGCCTGAACAACTAGAAGGATGGAATTTCATTAACCACTAGAGGCCCAGTGCACGAATTCGTGCATGGGTGGGGTCCCACGGCCTGGCCGGCAATCGGGGCTATCTCGCCCAGTACCAATCGGGGCCGGCCAGCCAGGAAGAGGGACTGCGGGAGGTTGGCTGGTCAGGGGGGAAGGATCACGGGAGGTTGGCTGTGGGAGCACACTGACTACCAGGGAGCAGCTCCTGCATTGAGCATCTGCCCCTGGTGGTCAGTGCTCATCATATCTACCAGCCGATCATCTGGTAGTAATGGTCGCTTAGATTTTTATATATACAGATTAAGGGAAGATGAAGATTGGATGTATAAAGTATGTGTTTTACTTTAAAGCAAAGTAGAATTCCTATTTCTTAGATTCTACCATAACTTTGAGCTACTGTATTTATTCTTCCATAACTTCAGAATCATTTTTTGTCGTTACAAAAAGATCCTGTGATTTGAATGATTAAAGGTTAATTTGAGAAGAAATGGCATCTTAACTATATTCCATTTGATAACACAGACCAATTATTCTATTGTGCCTCTGAATAAGGTTTTACAATTTTTTTCATATAGGTTCTTGCATACTTTCTGATGAAAGTATTCGCAGACATCTTATTCTTTTTTGTTGCTATCATAAATGAAATGCTTAAGAAAATAATTTCTAGATTGATTAGATTTTTATCTTTCCATTGTTTTCAGGTCTCAGTTCCCTCTCATCACCACTTGAATTAGTTGCTACCTCCTGCTGAATCTTGATAAGAAAGGGAATCAGAAATTTCAGGGTTTTTCTCCCTATTCTTAATCCATCCTATCCTATATAATAAAAGGGTAATATGCCAATCAACCAAACGGCAGAACGACCGGTCGCTATGAAGTGCACTGACCAGCAGGGGGCAGGCGCTCAACACAGGAGCTGCCCCCTGGTCATTAGTGCGCTGCTCAGCCACAAACCGGGCTGACACAGCAGCAGTGGCGGGAGCCTCTCCCACCTCTGTGGCAGCGCTACAAATGTCCGAAGGATGGCTTAGGCAGGGAGAGGGCCTAAGCCGTCAGTCTGACATCCCCCGAGGGCTCCCAGACTGCTAAAGGGCACATGCTGGGCTGAGGG
Source organism: Myotis myotis (assembly GCF_014108235.1). Lineage (NCBI taxonomy): Eukaryota > Metazoa > Chordata > Mammalia > Chiroptera > Vespertilionidae > Myotis > Myotis myotis. Next base: position 30,668,164 of record NW_023416390.1, on the reverse strand, counting down.
GCCACCCCCTAACCCCCGACTACACGAATGTCGTGCACTGGGCCTCTAGTTTCAGAATAAATAGATTTTTCATGGATTGCTCTTCAGAGTTGCCTGCTTCTTTTAAAATAAAATTTAACTATTAAATAAAATTTAATTTCAACTATTTTTCTTTGCCTTATAATAGCAGAAAGGTCTATTTGTGATTAGGTATAGAGCAGGATTCCTGACATTTTGGGCCACATAATTCTTGGGGGTGGAAGAGAGGTCTCATGTTTAGCAGCATCTCTGGCCTGTACTAACTAGATGCCAGTAGCAGCTTCTCATTGGGTTATAACCAACAATGTTTCTAAGCATTGTCAAATGTCCCCTTGGAGGACAAAATTGCCCCTGTTTGAAAACCACTGATTTTAATCAAGTAGATGATATGAATTCCATCAGAGACTAAGCTTTATCATTATAGGATTCACCTCCAATGTCACTTCCTCAATAAGAATTCCTCCATATAACCTATCTAAATTAGGATACTCTCCCTACCCAACGCCACCATACATACACACATATTCTTTTCATTAAATACCACAGTAGATTTCAAAGTGTGGTCCGCTTTCAAGGGGTTCGTGGGGTCAAAACTGTTTTCACATCAAACTAACATACAATTTGCCCTTTCCCACTATACTGTCATTTGCACTGATTGCTGGTGCTGACCCCTTAGCCAGACTCAAAGCAGTGACACCAAACTATACTAGCTGTCATTGTAGTTTTTATCACCATGCACTCAACTGAAAAAGAAAGAAAGTAATGTATAGGGAGGTTCTGAAAGATGAATAGGGCTGAGGTGGAAATGGATGGGGGGTGGGATGGGGATGAATAAGACAAAGGCATGAAAAACAGTATAGCTGATCATGTGCTTTAGTTACTTTCAATGAACAGAGGCAAGTTGAGATGCTAGAACACAAGAATAAGGGAGGGGTTGAAATTCACCTAGAGAAGAGAGATGAGGTCACAGAGTCTTGTGTGCCATGCAAGGAGTCTGCAGTGAAGGTTTAAGGCAAGGGAAATATTTTAGAGATAAGAAAGGTCATGAGGATCTTCACTAAGTAAGAATGGAAGTCAGAATCAATTCATAAACCCCTCAGGAAGTAGGGATTTGTACTATCAGCGAAAGATGACATTTTGAAGGAGAGCAGGGAGACAAGATTGGGATGAAAGTCAGGTTTGGGCTGTAGTGATTAGGTAGAGGGAGATATTCATCATGGAAACAGGGAACACAGAAAGAAAACCAGAAGAGGTTAACTCCCCAGGAAGACTACTGGTGGAAACACTGATTTTAGGAATCAGATAAATCATTTCAACAATAAAAAAACCACAAAATTTAAGTAAACTTGAAAACCTCAAATGAAAAAACGAAGAAAAAAGTTAGAAATATGTTTAGTAGTCAGCAGTACAGGAGAAAACCTGGTGTTTAAACAGCAGCAAATGTTGTATTTTAAAATACAAATTGGGATTTATTAATTTTTTTTAAATCACCTCATAATTTATTCACATTTGCTCCTAATCAAAAGATTGAAAATACAAAATAATGCCAAATACATACCTTTTCTGCTTTTTTGTCAGAAATGTCTTGCTTCTCCAGCACGGCCATGCTCTCCTTCAGGTTCTTCACGATATCTGCTGGAGACTTGTGAGACTTCCCAAATGGGAACGGCATGGCGGTGGCAACAGGCACCTCGCTGCACTCTGCCTGCTGTAGCTGGGGACACAGTACAAGGTACAAGTAAGAAGAAAGTGATGTCAATTAGAAGACATACTTTCTAAATCAGTAGGAACTGGGAAATCTACCAGTATATGTGAGAAATGATAATACAGAGATATCTTAGAATTGTAGAACACTTCTACTTTTCAAAAACCTTTTTTATCACCTGCTCTTCCAACCGTTTTCATTTGAGGAGGAACATACAGGTGCTGACAATGTAGGGGCAGCAGCTATCCTTCACAGGGCACCTAGTTCTGCCAAGCCAATGCTGAGTACTAAGTGGCAAAACCAGCTCAGGTCTGTTTTGATCCAAAATATCCTTAATAGCTATCTCTATTTTACAGTTGAGAAACTGAGTCAAGGAGCCTCAAAGTTTAGGTAAGGACCTTAGTCAAACAGCACTAGCAACAGGCCCACTATCTGGGTCTCTTCCAGTGTTCATGCTGTTCCTCCTAAGTACTTTGGTGGGCACATACTTCCACAGCCCACCCACCCTCCCCTTCCCTCCTCTTCAGTTAGTCACAGCATAGGAGTTGGAGAGAACCTTGAACAAACCTCCCATCAGACCCTCAAATCCTTAACAACCAGTTTCAACGTGTACTCTTTCTACCTACATACAACTATCTCCTATGAAGGAACTCACAGGGTAACACCATGCAGATAATGAACTTCTGAAAGTTCTTAATTTTTGTGGGCAGCAGAAAACAACATTCCCACCAAATCAACCACAATATTACATGGTGCAAAAAGAGACATCAGCCTGGCCAATGTGGCTCAATCGTTGAGCATCAACCTATAAACCAGGAGGTCATGGTTTGATTCCTGGTCAGAGCACATGCCCCCGGTTGCAGGCTTGATCCCCAGTGGGGGGCGTGCAGGAGGGAGCCAATCAATTATTCTCTAATCATTGATGTTTCCATCTCTCTCCCTCTCTCTGAAATCAATTTTAAAAATATATATTAAAAAAAAGGACACATCGCCGAAACCGGTTTGGCTCATTGGATAGAGCTTTGGCCTGCGGACTGAAAGGTCCCAGGTTCGATTCCGGTCGGGGGCATGTACCTTGGTTGCGGGCACATCCCTAGTAGGAGATGTGCAGGAGGCAGCTGATTGATGTTTCTCTCTCATCGATGTTTCTAACTCTCTATCTCTCTCCCTTCCTCTCTGTAAAGAATCAATAAAATATATTTAAAAAAGAAAAAAAAAGAAAAAAGAAAAAAAAAAAAAAGGACACATCAACTATTCCAAGAACTCACCTTGAAAAAACAAAGTTAACAAGACAAACAATGTAAGTAACTTGGGAACATGTCAGAAGTGACTCAGTGGTTGAGTGTCAACCTATGAACCAGGAGGTCATAGTTCAATTCCCAATCAAGGCACACGCCCAGGTTGCGGGCTCGATCCCAAGTAGGGGACATGCAGGAGGGAGCTGATCAATGATTCTCTTTCATTACTGATGTTCCTATCTCTCTTTCCCTCACCTTTCCTCTCTGAAATCAATAAAAGAAATATTTTAAAAAGTTATGATTTCTTTCACTAAATAAACTAAAATAAGTTAAACTCATAGGCATTAAACCTGGTATAAGATACCAAAAGATAACACTTTTGAGAAGAACCTTATGGCTCACTTAGGTCAGTGGTTTGCAAACTGTGTTTCAAACTCCTATATTTAACTGTCCCTGATGCCTACCCCCACCTCTGTCAAATTAGAGAGAGGCAAATCTCAGATAGCTCAACCTTACTTTGTCCCCCCACCCCCCCATCAACAAAAAATTTCTCTATTGCATAGCATTATACTTCTTTTGAACTTTGTCTAAGACTTCATTTGAACAAAGTATTTGACTGTTTTTCTCTAACATTTGAGATACAGTGATCTACATATCTATTTACAAATAAGCATTCAGGAGAGAAAAAGCATGCAAATAAATGCTAATGTTAAACTTACAATTAAATCATGGACAGGTATGTTATTTTGTGACATTTTGATGTGTTTTCATCTGAGCACTCTCTATACCCAAATATCACCTATCTAGCTCATATTCTGTCAGCCTGTAAACCCTTCATTGTTTAATTAAAACCACACTTTATTAAACAAAAGGAAATGTCCTCTAACATAGGTTCTCAAAATTCAAAGGTGCATAAATTTACTTCTGAATATCTTTTCTATGACAAGAATTGTGGGTCAATTATAGGCAACTTACTCCCATGGGACTGTTATGTTTTTCTTTTATTACCTGCCTACATGGAACACAAATCCTGGATAATTATTTTCCATCATGTTTCTCTTTTCAACTTTTTTTTCGAGGGGGGTGAGGAGAAAAGAGGTTGATTCTCCATAAACATTGCGGATTCACACAGTCAACTCTCCGAAAATATCTTTTCTAGTACTCTACAACGAATGGCAGTGATGCCACAGTCAATGCTGGGTGGAGGGTGGGAATGAAACGGTATTTTGCAGGAAATGTTATGGTGCTATGCAACAGAGATATTTTCAGCTCTGGCTCAATGGTGGAAGAAGTGACTTTCCAGGGCAAAGGGGATTTTAAAAAGTCTTACTATACACCAAATACTGTTCATAGTACAGAGTACAGCTGCCGAAGAGAGCACAGATAAGGAGAGGCACAACACATTACTTCTCGTAATTAGTACACCAGGCAGTCAAGAGTTTGCAGAACATATAAACTAATAAGGCTGTATTTTGAGGAAATACAGTGAGCAACAAGGACCGAAACAAGAAGTGGTTACTCCTCAGCAGGATCCAGTCACAGTGGTGAAGCTATTCATGACATGCTCACATTTGCTCTTCTTCTCCTCTCCCTCTCATTCCCTCACACTTCATATATTCCTTTATGATATATTATTTTAAAAATATAGTTAAAATAATTAAGTAAAAAATAAAAACTATACAAATAATTTTATTATAACACTTGTAAATAAGAATGATATAGTTCTTATTTTATTTGTTTATTGACTGATTGATTTGAGAGGGAGAGAGAAACATCGATTTGTTGTTGGTTGCCTCCTGCACATGCCCTGACCATAGATTAAACCCACAACCCTGGAGCATTGGAAAGAAGCTCCAACCAACCGGGCTACCTGGCCAGGATTATATAGTTATTATTTTAAAGTATTAATGTAATAAACAAATCCTTTGCTTTCTTTCATTTAGGTCCTCAAATTCACCAATTCTTACACAACTCAACTGTCAAAGATTTTGCAGAGCAAAGACAAGGAAATAACACCCCTTAAAACTTCTGCCTTAGAATCTGTTTCTTATGTCTAAGTTTGCTATGTATTAAGCTTAAATATCTTATACTAATGTATGCTACTCAGTGATCCAACTTTTAAAATAATTAACTGACAACATAGAAAAGTTTAAAATTAATGAATGGCTCTTATGTGAAGACCAAGTGGGTAGAACATTGCTAAAAGGGAAAGAAGAGTCATGCTTTAAGAAATAGAGCTCTTATTAAACATGTAAGCTTAATATGCATAGAGATACTGAGTATTGATTGTTACTGAATTTATGAGTGTAATAAAGAAAACATAAGCAGCTTGAGGCAGATGTTATGAGTAATATGGTGAAATCATGGATGTGTCATACAAGTATGCTCATTAAAGTTGTGGAAAAGATACCAAAAACAATCGATCCAAAGAGTTGAATAGTGGAGAAGGAAAAGGAGGGAAGAACTGGTATTTTTTTCTTACAAGCCCTTTTTGTAACTATTTGCCCTCCTTCAATTAAACACATGTATTATTATTTTTTTACACATGTGTGATTTTGAGAAATCAATGAATTATCTAAAACAATCCCTCCTTAATACATAAAAGGTATTATCCGTAACACAACTGAATGGAAAGCTAAATGAAAAAGTAAGGCTACCAATGAACTAATTGCATTAATTGTGAAAGCTGGATAGAGACAGTAAATTATAAGTGTTTTTCAAACTTTGATCATGATCTACAAGTAAGAAATGTATTTTTTAAAAATATATTTTATTGATTTTTTACAGAGAGGAAGGGAGAGGAAGAGGAATACAGAGTTAGAAACATCGATTCAGCTGCCTCTTGCACACCCCCTACTGGGGATGTGCCCGCAACCAAGGTACATGCCTTTGACTGGAATCGAACCTGGGACCCTTCAGTCCGCAGGCCAACGCTCTATCCGCTGAGCCAAACCGGTTAGGGCAAGAAATGTATTTAATTACATACTTGTGCATGCGGATGCATGCAACAAAGCTAAAGCTGATTTTTTTCTATTGAATACAATTTTATTTTTAAAAAATACATGATTGAACAGATTCATGAATCACTAATTGATTTTAGTGATTATAAAGAGGAACAAAAAGACTTGGAACCAAATAAAAACTTTGTTTTAAAAAAAGTTGAGCTTCATTGCTTCAACTCTTGCTTCATTCAGTCTCCTCATTTCAATCCTTACTCATAAGAACTAGAGGTTAATCCCTTTGTCAAGCACCAAATGACTATCCAACAATGCTCAAATAATAGCAAAGGCACCACTAATGGACTCTTTAGCCCACACTGCTTTTTCCCAGAAGTGGAAAAGTGCCTTCAAAAGAGCCTTGTCCACCATCAAGCAATACAGAAGCAGTACCATTCAAAGTGTTCCGGAACCTTGAAAGATGTGAAACACACAGGCACGTATCTGAATTTCTGAACTGAGAATTCCAAGAGTATGGAGATTCTCAAGCTAAAGGTACCAATGGTTAAAAACAAGGGCTATGATGGCTAAAAGACACCTTTCACCGTAACAATCTGCCTGCCTTCCTCATTTCCCCCTTTCTTCCTTTATCATCAGCAGTATTTAATTAGAAGTACTGGGGGAGTTTTAGGAACTAAAAATAGCAAGAACCCATTGATAAATGCCCTTTAGTAACTTTTCATTGCCCTTATAATAAAATCCAAATCCTTGCCCTGACCAGTTTGGCTCAGTGGCTAGAGCGTCGGCCTGTGGACTGAAGAGTCCCAGGTTCGACTCCGGTCAAGGGCATGTACCTTGGTTGCGGGCACATCCCCAGTAGGGGGTGTGCAGGAGGCAGCTGACCGATGTTTCTCTCTCATGGATGTTTCTAACTCTCTATCCTTCTCCCTTCCTCTCTGTAAAAAATCAATAAAATATATTAAAAAAATAAAATAAAATCCAAATCCTTGCCAGGGCCCTCTAGGCTTTGCCCATCTTCAACTCACAGCACAGCTCTCTGGCCTTTATTACAGAAGTCTACCCATACTGAGATCCTTCTGTTCCCTGAATATGCCTATTACTTCTAAGCCTGAGCACCACATTTGCAAATCTGGTAAAACCTTAATTTTTAAATCTTAATGGTGAGAATATGGGCCTTTATTGCTACTCAACTTTTCTGTATGTTCAATTTTTTTCCTTAAAAGTGTTTTAAAACTGCCTAGACTGTGTTTTGAACATAACTGGAGTTCATTTAGAAACTAAACAAAAATAAATATTATAATTGAAAAAATTTGCCCCTGTCCTGCTAAAAAAAAAAATTAGTTCATAATAAATCTCAACAGGACTTCTTGTGCTGAGCCAAAATTATTAATGCAACTGGGAGAAAGCTAGGCACTGTTAAGGATTCTAAAGAGGACTTGGAAACCACATCTCTCAAACTGGAGGAAAGCATGCTCCTGATGGCAATCAGTGATGTACACTTGAATCCCCCCAAGAAAGGAGCCTCGAAGGGTAAATTTAACTTGAAAATTTGGGGGGTGAGTTGGGGAAGCAGGGGTGGAGAATAATTTAACATTCTACTTTTATATTAAAATAGACATTTATGGAATTTATTAAGTCTGCATGAAAGGAATTTTCATGACTATTTAGCACTGCACACCTCTTAGCTTTCATGCACTGCTCTCCTCTAATTGTATTCCTGTCTCTCCAAATGCTCTTTCTTTCTGCATTTAGTTCAATGACTCATCTTTACGTTCTTCAAGGTTCCACCCTTGGCTGTCTTTTTACCCTATATTCTGAGTAATCTCATCTACCCATGGTTTCAACAACCTGAAATCTATTTCATGCCCCAACCAATCAGCCTACATTAACAACTGCTACTCCTTATACTAGTAGATGTCTTCCAGAGAACTCAAACCTTGTCCCCAAACTCTGCTTCAAAGGGAACAGATACATTATTCACCTAATCACAGAATTTGGTCATCATACTAGACTCTCCACATGTTAACTCTTCCATAATCAGTTCACAATTTTAGTCAATTCTATTGTCTAAATCTCTTTAACCCTACATATACCAAGTGTGTAGACCTTCACTATTCTCCACATTGGGCAGGGGTTGTTGTCAATGGGGCCAATATCATCCGTAGGGGTTGTTTGAAAAATTTGTCAATGACTGTCACATTCACTAACCACTAAAATAATTATATATATTTAAAAAGCAGCACTGCTTTTTGTTTACATAAGCATAGACTTCTGCTAACTTCTATAATCTTGCAGGGAAAGGGTTTGGGTTGGGGGGTCAGAATAATAAAAGGCTATCTACTCCTGCATCTGCGCTCATAATTGAGCATTAAACTTCTAGCTTTTAAAAATGGTTATGTTGGTTAGTATGCAAAATTCAAACATTAAAGGACCAAACACGATAGAAAGTGAAAATCACCTGCAAAGCCTTTGGAAACAACTGATACTAACAGTTGGGTATGTATTCTCCTTTTTATTACTTATGCTCTATATTTGCGGTCTTTTGTACTAAAAATATACTCCTTTCTCCAAAATCGATGAAGACCAGATGACACTAGAAATGGTCACTTCCATTTTAGAAAGCACAAAAGTTCAAGTCACTGCTGTTACGTTAATACGCCTAAAAGTACAAGCAGCTCCACCCCATGAAAGTGCTAAACATTCAGAGAACCCACTGAAAAATCAAAGCCTAACACCATTAGAGTTAGGATTGTTAGGCACTGCTGTTAGGCAATCTGATTGCTTTTGGCCTGTGCAACATACTCCTAACTCTAACTCTATTCACCTATATATTAACAAATACTGAAAAGTAGACAGGACATTCATTCAAATACTAACTGTGCCCTCACTATACGCCTCAAACTCAAGAATTGTATCAATAGTACCTGCTCTAAAGAGGACAACTTTCTGGTGTGTGTGTGTGGAGTGGGTGTAAGTTTTTAGAAACAATGATGAAAAACTGCTGAATGAGAACACATTCCTAGACAGTTGAGTTCATAGGCCTCGACACTAACATACGTTAAATCTAACTCATAAACTTTGTGGTCAAATGCAAAACTGCAAACAAAAACCCCACATACAATAAGATTGTCGCATACAAGAACTATTAAGGTACTTAATTAAGCAGTCACAGAAAGTGTGTAATTTCAAATAAATGCTGAGTATCTACAACATGCCAGATATTGTTTTAGGTGCACTAGACCAGTGGTCGGCAAACTGCGGCTCGCGAGCCACATGCGGCTCTTTGGCCCCTTGAGTGTGGCTCTTCCACAAAATACCGACTTCTGCACATGGGCCACGAAGTTTCAATTGCACTGTACGTGCGTACCCGCACATGGCATTTTGTGGAAGACCCACACTCAAGGGGCCAAAGAGCCGCATGTGGCTCATGAGCCGCAGTTCACCGACCACTGCACTAGACTTATCCATATAAAATGGATGATCTTATCCTAACTTTTTTAAAATTTTGGCATCTAAAAGTTTGATTCAGCTTTTAAATGGAGAGAAACATCAATGTGAGATAGAAACACTGATCAGGTGACCCGACAGGGGACTGAACCCACAACCTAGATATGTGCCCTGACCAGAATCGAAACCGCCACCTTTTTGGTGTACAGGACGATGCTCCAACCAACTGAGTCACCTGGCCAGGGCAGGATACATGCTCTTCTTAAAAGCAAATGGATGTAATAACTTGGCTCCATTAAATAAACCATGAATAGCTTCAAGAAGCAGCTCAATCTTTGGCTAATTACCAAAGCTACAAAATGCATAGTTCATCAACTATGTCAAAACCAAAACTAAGTGTTTAAGAGCATTTAAAACTTTGAATGTGTTTTGCAATTAGTATATCTTTATCTTGACCAGACTTTGAGGCCAATGGTGTTCAACTCTGGATACTATGCAGGAATCATAGTGACACTCTTTTACAACCTAGATGGTAGAAGTATTTAAAAGAATATAAGATCTAGAAACACAGTTTTGGTTCAATCCCTGGGATTCTGTTTCAAAGGGAACCAACCTGCAATATTAATAAGCACCTCTAGCAATTCCCCTGCAACGGGTGCTTCTAATTACCATACGCCAACCTGCACTGAGTCACTTAGAGTGAGACTCTCTCCAAACTCTTATTTTTGTCCTTCCTGGGATTTTTCAATAGGAGAATTATATATTTTTGTATGTGATATGCTCCAATTATTTCTTCAAAGAAAAGTGACAAGACTATAATAAAAAATAGTAATAGCAGCTGCTATCTTTGAGTTCAAACTACACATCAGAGCTTTGGCTCGAAGTTTCATTTGAAATAACTCATTGAGTTTGACAAAGTATGATAACTTCCACACTAGCATTGCTTAGTTGTGGGACAAAGTCAATCAAGAAATCACAGGCCCCAGGTCTTCCTGGGAGAGCGGGGACCAGAGTGCCCGAGTCTGAATTCTGAGAAATGGAGGTGTTTAACTTGGACCAAGGAGCATTTAAAGCTTTATTTATTTATAGCTTCTTATTTAAAAACAAAGTGTTGAGAAGAAATCTTTGGTTATTCATACAAAAACGGAGTTGATGGAAGAAAGACAAGTCATAATCTAATTGTTTTTGTCTAGGGCAAGAGTGAATGTTACTGATGAAATAAACCCTGAAAAGGAAAAAAAAAATAAAAAATCACTATATCATGAATTCATGAGCTTTCTCCAGTTAGTCACCAAATAATTAAGCTATTGGGTGGAGGCAGAATATATTCTTTATATGTAGTAACTATACTTAAATACATGTTAAATAAATATGATGTCAAACATTTGATACATTTTTTCATAATTATAGGTCTATGACTTGCAAATATTTTTAAAAATGAATTTATAGACATGTCTTTTAGGAATGAATTCCACTGGCAATGTGACAGAATTCCTACTCCGAGACTTTATCCCAGTCCAAGCCAAGCCAGAGGTAAATAATAGGTCTAGAAGTTGACAGAATACACCATCAATCCTGGGCAGCAATTTTAGTGAGCATCAGGTAGGATTATTTTTTGGTAGACCTTTATCATCATGCCCTGAGCACGGAGGCATCCACGACAGGAGTAAATAGAAAGTGAGAGATTTGATGTTGAAAGAACTTTTGAACAGTCTAATAAAACGTGTTAATATATAAACTAGTGGCCCAGTGCACGAAATTCATGCGGGGTGTGTGTGTGTGTGTGTCCCCTCAGCCCAGCCTGTACCCTCTCCAATCAGGGACATCCCTCTCGCAAACCAGGACCGCTGGCTCTTAACCGCTCACCTACCTACCTGCCTGCCTGCCTGATCGCTCCTAACCTCTCTGCCTGCCTGCCTGATTGCCCCTAACTGCCTCTGCCTGCCTGCCTAATGGCTCCCAACAGCTCTCCCCTGCTGGCCTGATCTCACCCCTAACTGCCCTCCCCTGCCACCCTGATTGCCCCCAACTGCCCTCCCTTTCTGGCTTCATCTCGCCCCCAACGGCCCTCCCCTGCCAGCCTTATCTTGCCCCTAACTGCTCTTCCCTGCTGGCCTGATCACCCCTAACTGCCTCTGCCTACCTGATTGCCCCTAACTGCCCTCCCCTCCCGGCCTGATTTCGCCCCCAACTGCCCTCCCTGCCAGCCTGATCTCGCCCCCAAAGGCCCTCCCCTGCTGGCCTGATCTCGCTCCCAACTGCCCTTCCCCTGCCCACCTGATCTCGCCCCCACAACTGCTTTCCCCTGCAGGCCTGATTGCCCCTAACTGCTTCTGCCTGCCTGATCGCCCCTAACCGCCCTCCCCTGCTGGCCTGATCTCGCCCCCAACTGCCCTTCCCTGCTGGTCTGATCTCGCCCCCATGGCCCTCCCCTGAGAGCCTGATCTTTCCCCCAACTGCCCTTTCTGCCTTGGCCCCCACTACCATGACTTTCTCCGGAAGGAAGTTGGACATCCAAAAGATGGCCAGTTGACCCTGTCTAATTAGCATATTACCCTTATATTAGTATAGATTACCAGCACCAAACTAGCCTGTGAGCTGTCTAGGAGCAAAAGCCGCCATATATTCATACTCAATCTGTCCTATGCTCAGCATAGTTGGCAACAAAATTCCTATAAAATTTATCCAGTTGTGATCTTGTTATAGATTTAAAAATGAACCTTGGGGGAACTGACTCAACCACAGGACCCCTTCATTTATCCTCCAGGCATTCCAGATTGTCACCATTCCTCTTTAAGAGTGTGGTGTTTCAAACTGGTCGCTATATTCCATATGTGATCTGACCAGCCAAGGCTACCTATCCCTATATTTCATAAATGTAGTCTTAAAACTCCATTAATAGTTGTGATAATCACACTACATGGCTGCTTTCTATTGAACAATTTAACTGACCTAAGTTTTTTTCATTAATGAACCACATCTTTACCCACTGTTTACTACTGCATCAGGACTGAACAATTATTTCTATTACTAGAGGCCCGGTGCATGGATTTGTGCAGGGGGGAAGGGTCCCTCAGCCTGGCCTGCACCTTCTCACAATCCAGGACTCCTCAGGGGATGTAACAGTGCGCCAAGCGGCAGGTAGCCAGGGAGGAGCCGGCGCCATACAGCTCGCACTCATCCTGGCCCGTTGCGCCCGCCGCCACAGCTGCGTTAGCCAGTTGTGAGCCTGGCTTCTGGCTGAGTGGTGCTCCCCCTGTGGGAGTGCACTGACCATAGCAACTGGTTGACCGGTCGTTCTGTCGTAACAGTCACTTAGACTTTTATATATAAAGAAATTGCTTCTGGTTGAGATTCAGTATACAGTATGACATTAAAATTTTTTCTTGGATCTTGACTATTGTCCAGTGTGCTATTAGCATTCTTTACCAGATTCCTGTCAAATACAAATCTGATCAGCAAGTCACATGGGTTTCCCTTAACTCCCTGTTAAAAGCACAAATACAGAAGCTTTCCAGTGAAAGCCTGTCAGGAATCTCTATTGTATGTACAGTCATTTAAACAATCACAGGGCCACCAAGCCACCTAACTGCATTATTGCTAGCAGTGACAGCTTACACATTTCTGACTTCATGACACACATGTATTCATATATAAAAAATAAGTACCCCCCTCCCACACACACACAAAGTATCACCAAACAGCACTTATTCTTACTATGTAAAATTACACTGATATTCTCTATTCTATGCCATTCTATCCAAGTACCCTGCTCCCTTTCCTCCCTTTAAAAATGCTAGTCATAGCCCACTTGGCTGATGTTTTGCTTATTTGTTTGTTTAATCCTCACCTAAGGATATGTTTCTGTTAATTTTAGAGAGAGAAGGAGAGGGAGAAAGAAACATTGATGTGAGAGACAAACATCAATTGGTTGCCTTCCACACCCCAACTGGGGAATCAAACCTCCAACCTTGTATATGCCCTGACCAGGAATCGAGCTCAAGACCCTTCAGTGCATGGGATAATGCCCAATCAACTGGCCAGGGCTATGGTGATTTCACAACCAACTGATAGGACCGAACCTGTAGTATGTAAAACAGATTTAAAATTAATTTGAGTAGCTTTTATTAATGACAGCTACCTTATACACAATGCCAAACTTCTCAAATTACCACAAGGCAAAAAAGATTTTAGCATGTAGTTTAAGACTTAAAATCATAGTTACATATTAAAAAGCAGTATTTAGAAACTTCTGTAATACATAACTAATTAACTGGTTTCCATGAGTATTTTAAAGGTCTTTTATCAATATGGATCTGCCATCCTTAGTTTTATCTTCACTGATTCACTTACAGATATTCTAAGGAATTAAGAGTTACATTATCATAGTTTTAATATTAGTTTCAAAACACGAACTCCAACTATTTCTTTACAAATTAGCACTGTATTTTAACAATATGAAAGTTAATCAATGTCCACATTTTAAAATGTGAAACTGTCAATCTTCAAGGATGAAATTATAAATCCATTGTTCTTTGTTAAATTCACTACTCACTTTGCCACAGGTTGTGTAAACATAGCCCATATGATCATTGGTAAACATCATGGCCTCACCAGTGTTTTGGTAAATAAGAAAAGCAAATAGCCAATTCTGCTCTTTAAAAAAGATAACTCCTTAAAAAGAAGGCATAGTTCAAACTTGAACTGTAAACAAATGAAAAATTTGAAACAAAGTTAAAATACAAAAAAAAAAAGCTTTCAGAAAATATTTTGTCAAGCAAGACAGATTGAAAAAGAAATTGCTGTGGTTCTAAAAAGTTACACCTGAGAAGGATGAAATGATTTTTATTTTTTCATTTTAGTCATTTTGATGAAGATACAGTATTCTGAAAAAAACAATTTCCTTTTTAAAATTTACAACCTTACTTCTAGAGGATCAGATGTAAACCTGGAAAATCACTCTCCTTCAAGGTCCCAGCTGCTATTTCTGTTCTGGCCAAACGCCCATAAAAGCACCAACATGCCACAAAACCAGCCTTAGCTAAAGCACCATAGTTGGAGATTTGAAGGTTTGTTTTCTTTTTAAAATGCTCAAAGGCCACCTTGTGGTGCTATTTAGTGTAAATAGACTTTTTCCAGCAGTATATTTACAGTCACAGAATAAACAATGACATGGCTCTGTAGAGATCACGTGGAACATTTTACCCAGGGATGATTTCTCTGAGACTTCTAAACAGTCAATACTAGTATATCCTTTCTACCCTCCATGTCAACACACTAACTAGTATATGGAGTCTTGACCGGGTTGAGAAAAATTCGAGATGAAATAATAAGGCTATAAAACATTTCATTTCAGAGGAAGTAACTGAAATTCAGTTGTCAAATGATTGGCATGAACAAATATAAAAGCTCTTGCTTGAACTTTTGGAGAAAAGTTCCCAATACCATAGCCAAAACTTAGCTTGTGGACCAAAAGATGTGGTCATGCCTCATCTTGTGGCACACATTCACTAGGAATTGTTCCACGACTTAGAATACAGCTATGAGATGAGGCATACACACAGGAAGACTGAAATCTATATTAGGCTGCCCTATCCGGCCAGTGGTTAGAGCATCGGCTGGCATATCGAACAGTAGCGGATTTGATTCCTGGTGAAGGGAACGTACCTGGGTTGTGGGTTCATTCCCTGCACTGTTTTGGGGTGTATGTGGGAGACAATCAGTTGATGTGTCTCCTCTTTCTCCTCATCCCCCCCTTTCTCTTCCTCCCTTCCACTCTCTCTGAAAAAGCAATGGGGAAAAAATCCTCAGGTGAGAATTAAGAGAGTAAGAGAGAGAGAGAGAGAGAGAGAGAGAGAGAGAGAGAGAGAGAGAGAGAGAGAGATACAGAAGATTAATACATGCCACCTGACTGTATGAAAAGAACCCATAAAATAATTTGGGTAGCAAATTCAGAGGCTACACTGGACACTGTGCTAAAGGTCTAAAACTTCAACAGAGGAGATGCTTCTTTAACTCTGTTTTGTACAAAAAGTAAATTTGGATAAGAGTAATGAAATGTATTACAATTAATGGGAGAGCTTTATGTAGCAATCTCAATAATCATAAGGAAACAAAAATTATTTTGTTATTTCATGAAGCTCTGGTGGGTAATAAAGTATTGAGCAAAAAGGAAGGCAGGTGGTGTTGAAAAACTCACCATAAACCCAAGTTCTGTTTACAGAATAACCACATGCCTTCATTTATTGCTAAAAGAACATTCCACACTTTATGGAGTGGTACTTTCCAGGTGAGTGTTGACATCACAACATAATCACTAGGGAAAACTTGCTTTTTTATCTGAAAGCTGTATCTAAAATTCACAAACAAACACATCTTATATCCAAGGGAGCATAAAAAGTTAAGTTTTAGGTAGAGGCCCCAAAACATTCAAAAGAGCTACAACAGATACATTCACTTACATTAAAAAGTTATTTATTAGTACAAAAATTCTGAGCATGACATTTGATTTTTTCCTTTACTCTTTCAGCAGAATGCTACTAACTCAAGTAAATGTGGTAACTAAACCAAATATTTATGAAAGTGTTGTGTAACCTGCAAAAAATCATACAAATAGACATTATTGTTTTTTTTTAATCTATTCATCTGCTGAGGGCACTTGGGCTGTTTCCAAATCTCAGCTAGAGTTGCATATATTCTGATTGGTGTTTCAGGTTTCTTAGGATATACTAGAGGCCCGATGCCCGGAATTCGTGCAAGATTAGGCCTTTGCAGCTGCGGCTGCCTCAATCCCTCTGTCGCAGGCGAGGCAGCTGCCTCGATCCTATGCTACAGGCCTGGCTTCATCCCAGAAGGACATCGGAAGGATGCCCCATCTACTTAGCATATTATGCTTTTATTATTATAGATTCCTAGAAGTAGGATGACTGGGTCAAATGGGAGTTCCATTTTTAATTTTTGAGGAAACTCCATACTGTTTTCCACAGTGGCTGCATGAGTCTGCATCCCCACCAGCAGTGCATTAGGGTCCCCTTTTCCCCACATCCTCCCCAACACTTGTTTGTTGATGATAGCTATTCTGACAGGTGTGAGGTGATACCACATTGTTGTTTTAATTTGCATCTCTCAGATAATCAGTGACTTTGAGCATTTGTTCATGTCTCTTGGCCTTTTGTATGTCCATTTTGGAGAAGTGTCTATTTAGGTCATTTGCCCATTTTTTAAATTGGATTGTCCCTCTTCCTTTTATTAAGTTGTATGAGTTTCTTATATATTTTGGAAATTAACTGCTTATCGGATGTATCATTGGAAAATATATTCTCCCATGCAGTGGGCTCTCTTTTCACTTTGTTGATGATTTCTTTAGCTGTGCAGAAGCTTTTTATTTTAATGTAGTCCCATTTGTTTGTTTTCTCCTTCGTTTCCTTTGCCCTACAGTGGTTGGCAAACTCATTAGTCAACAGAGCCAAATATCAACAGTACAATGATTGAAATTTCTTTTGAGAGACAAATTTTTTAAACTTAAACTATATAGGTAGGTACATTGTTATTAACTTAATTAGGGTACTCCTAAGGCTTAGGAAGAGCCACACTCAAGGGGCCAAAGAGCCACATGTGGCTTGCGAGCTGCAGTTTGCTGACCACGGCCCTAGGAGATGTATCGGTAAACATATCGCTATGAGAGATGTCTGAGATTTTTCTGCCTCTGGTTTCTTCTAAGATTTTTATGGTCTCACAACTTACATTTAGGTCTCTTATCCATTTTGAGTTTATTCTTGTGTGTGGTGTAGGTTGGTGGTCTAGTTTTTTTTGCATGTACCTGTCCAGTTTCAACACCACCATTTGTTGAAGAGACTGTCTTTACTCCACTGTATGTTCTTGCCTCCTTGTTAAAAATTGAGTGTAATGGTTTGGGCCGATTTCTGGGGTCTCTGTTCCGTTCCATTGATCTACATGTCTGTTCTTGTGCCAGGACCAGGCTGTTTTGATTACGGTGGCTTTGTAATATAACTTGATATCTGGTATTGTGATTCTTCCAACTTTGTTCTTTCTGAAGATTGTGGCAGTTATTTGGGGTCTTTTTTGATTCCATATAAGTTTTTGGCGTGTTTATTCTAGATCTGTGAAATTACTTTTTTAATTACAGTAAAAAAGAAGGAACTCTTACCATTTGCAACAGCACAGATGGACCTGGAGATTATTATGCTAAGTGAAATAAACCAGTCAGGGACCTGGAGATTATTATGCTAAGCGAAATAAGCCAGTCAGAGAAAGATAAGCATCACATGATCTCACTCATATGTGGAATCTAATGAACAAAATAAACTGATGAATAAAACAGATCCAGAGACACGGAACCAAGAACAGACTGATGAATTTCAGAGGGAAGGTGGAGTTGGGGGGTTGGGGAAGGGAGAGATTAACCAGGGCAAAGGCTTGGGAGGGGTGGGTACAGGGAGGAGGAGGTCAATGGGGAAAAGAATAACAAAAAACAAAGCAGACAGCTGTAAAACTTTCAACAATAAAGATAAATTAAAACACACACACAAATCAAAAACAAAACACAAATAGACATTACCATTTCTGTGCAGGCCTCAAAAATCTACCTTCTTGATTTTTAACTTGATCTCCTAATGTTGAGGTTATTGATAACCATATTACTAACATCCTGTCAAAATCTTAGTTCAAACAAGAAATTAATGCTGATTAAAATTCTGTTTTCTATAGGTGTTCTTAGGGATAGTGGAGTGCATAGATTGAGCTTGTTCCTTAAAAGTAGGAGATTGGTGATCCAGGCTTTGAAATTTTCTCAAACTAAAATGAAATTAGCCATCAATCAGACCGTGGCTTTTAAGCCTTCCTATAAGGTCCAGAGCAGGTGCGCATCCAGCTTCGATCCAGCCCATGTACCTCACTTCTATCAGTTTTTAATTTATTTTTTATTTGGGCTTCTATGTCAGAAATTTAACAACTTTTTAATTAAAAACTATACTTTATGATATAATACACTGTCCATTAAATATGTCTGCAGGTTAAACAAAGTTATTTTCTGAGGAAAACACTGACCTAACCTTCAAGTCAATTTATACAACTAGATTTAAAATGAAGTCCTAGTCCTACCTGGTTTGGCTCAGCAATGAGAGCATCAACCCTTGCACTGAATGAAGGGTTGTGGGTTTGATTCCGGTCAAGGGCACATATCTTGGTTGCAGGCTGGATCCCTGGCTCTGGTCAGGACGAGTGTGGGAGGCAACCAATTGGTGAGTCTCTCTCACATCAATGTTTCACTCGGTCTCTCTCCTCTCCTTCCACTCTCTTTAAAAAGCAATGGAAAAAATATCCTCGGGTGAAGATTAACAACAACAAAAATGAAGTCCTGGTTAAACTCTTCAGTTTTCAAAGGCAAATATTATAGTGCTACCTACCAGCTCAGCTAATTGTTAAAGTAGAGTGGTTAATTGGACTTCTCTGGTATCAATTTTAATAAAAAGTTCAGTGATATGAATAAGCTTAGAGCATCAGAAAAGTAATGGCTTAATTGCACTCCAGTCTTATATTATTATTATTTTATTATTATTGTTATTTTATTTTACTTAGAGAGGGAGACGGATAGAGAGATGGAAAAATCGAGAGGAACATCATCGATTGGCTGCCTCCTGCATGCCCCCCACTGGGGATTGAGCCCACAACCCGGGCATGTGCCCTGATGGGGAATTGAACCAGCAACCTCTTGGTTCCTGGGTTGATGTTCAATCGCTGAGTCACACCAGCTGGGCTATCCTTCATTTCTTGTACTAAGTAAGATACCTTAACTTTTACACTCTACAGAGAACTGAAGAGACAAGTGTACTAAGGACCAGAACCTGCATTACAAAGAATCCAGAGGGTTCCAATTCCTGGAAAAATTATGCTACTAAGTGGATGGTTTGTTTTTTACCTCATGTACACAGTCTTGGAATTGATCTTGCTGTCTTTTTTGTTCTGGCTAGTCAAATTCTGGTATATCATCTCCCTAAACAGTCCTTTCTGAGTTACATGGCATCCAATAACAACTACTCAAAAATTAGAACTTCCCAGCTTCTCTTTCTTCAATAGTTCCTGAGAAGCTACATATGAGTGGAGGAGGAGTGAATTCAGGTGAAAATAAGGTGTTTACATTTGGAATCTCTCCTTGTCTGCATTTCTTTTATTTGGCCACTATCAGATTGCCCACTTATCCAGTGTTTAGCCTTCAATTTGTTTGAAAAACAGAATGCTTTATGGGTTAAGAGCATAACCACTCATCAGACCCATGTTTGAATTCCAGTTCTGCTGTTTAGTTCAGGTGTGTGCCAAAACCCTTGGGTAAAACATTTACCTTCTGTGTCTCAATTATTTATAAAATGATAGGAATACTGTTAACATTCTAACATGCATAATATGCCCAGGGTGGCATTTAAAATATAACAAACAAACAACATAACAGTTATCAGTTTGTGTGAGCTGTTACTATTCTGAGGTAAATATTAACCCTTTGTCTATCATCATGTAAAGTTTTTCATAGATTTATTTTAGGTTTTTTTTCCCTTTCAGTCACTTGCTTCCTTATCCAAAGGTCTGAAAAATATTCATATAAATTTCTTATTTCGACTTTGTTTTTAAAAACTCATTCTTGCAACAGATTTCTTTACATAAAGGGTAGCTTAATTATAAAAATTGATTTTCCCAAAAAATAACCAATTGCCTATAGATGTCTGGCTAAATAATCCTTCCTCCTTCCATAGAAGGCATACAGATGGTGAAAAGGCACCTGAAAAGATGCCCAACATCACTAATTATTAGGGAAATAGATGCACATCAAAACCGCAATGAGAATGGCTATCAAGTCCTGGAGAGGATGGGGAGAAAAAGGGTACCCTCGTACACTGTTGATGGAAAAGTAAGTTAGTGCAGCCACTATGGAAAACAGTAGAGATTTCTCAAAAATTATGACCCAGTTATTCTACTTCTGGGTATTTATCCAAAGAATACAAAATCACTAATTCAAAAAGATAACTGCACACCTATGTTCACTGCAGCATTATTCACAACAGCCAAGACATGAAAACAACCTAAATGTCCACTTACAGATAAATAAAGAACATGTTATACTAGAGGCCTGGTGCATGAAATCTGTGAACGGGTAGGGTCCCTAGGCCTGGCTGGCAATCAGGGCCAATTGGGGCCTTCCGGCGTCCCCCTTCCCTGGCTGCCAGATGGGGCCTTCCTTCGTTTCGCACCGCCCCCTGGTGGTCAGCACACGTCATAGCGAGCAATAGAACTCCTGGACTCCTGGTCAAACTCCCATGGGGACACTTTGCATATTAGCCTTTTATATATATAGATTGTACAACAGAATCTACTCAGTGATAGAAAATATGAAATCCTGCCATTTGAAATAGCATGCATAGACCTTGAGGGTATTAGGCTACGTGAAAGAAGTCAGACAGAACAAAACAAATACCATATGATTTCACTCATGTGGAATTAGAGAAAACAAACAACAAAACATAAAACAAACTCTTAGAGGCAGACAACAGAGGAGAAGAGGGTGAAGGGAGGGTGAAATGGGTAAAGGCGATCAACTGTATGATGACAAATGGACACTTGACTTTTGGCAGTGAGCACAATGTAGTATATACAGATGTTCAATTATAATGCACATCTGCTGAAACTTATATAATGTTATAAACTAAATAGAGGCCTAGTGCACGAATTCATGCACCGGTGGGGTCTGACCGGCCCTGCCCCCGATCAGGGCGAGGGGGGGGCAACCAGGGCGGGGCTGGCTGGGGGGAGGGGCTAGGGTAGTTGGCTGGCGGCCCTGATTGGGATGAGGGGGTTGATCAGGGGTGGGGCCACCAGAGGGAGGGGCTGTGGGTGGTTGACCGGCCAGCCCCGCCCCCTGGTTGAACTCCCTGTAGAACTCCAGGTCAAACTCTGGGTTGAGGGGATAATTTGCATATTAACCTTTTATTATATAGGATGTTACCTCAATTAAAAAACAAATACTTTCTTCTTCCCCACTGATGTGTGATTTCGCTCATGTAGTAGGTGCATATATACCATTTAGTGAGCTCCCTAAGTTGACTTAAAAAATTGGACTATACTTTCTGACCAATAATTTAACTTGGAAAATTTTCTTGCCTAGCTTCATATTCAAGAATATGGTAACCCTCTATTCTTAAGTCTTTCTTTACTCAATTATGTTTACAATTTTCTTCATAGAGATCTCAAACATTTCATATAGATGCCCCCCACCTGAGGCATTTCACATTTTGTCCCTTTAATGTTATTTTTCTCCCAACATTTTTATAATTGGATATTTCTAGCAAGAAAAATGCTACCAAATTTAAAATATCTTTATGTGGTATACAGCTATTTTACTGAACTCCTTTTTTTTTAGTTTTCCAATTGATTTTATTGGTTTTGCAAGCACTGCTATTTTCCACCATTTTTCCCCCCTAATATTCTTGAATTGCCCATGGTAATACCAAACATCAGAAGTGTTATTGGGCATTCTTATTTCATTTTCTGATTCCAAGGGGAATTCTGTCAATTTTCCCATTAGTAGGTTATTTGCTGTTGGTTTAAGGCAGATATTCTTTTATCTTCTACAACTTTTATAGAGTTCAGAATCGAGAAGAACTGCTGAATTAACTTCATTATCTTGGCACATATTGGGATGAAGTAGCACGAGTCTTCAATATATAGTGATGCCGTACAATAAGGGTTCACAGCCAAGGCTCTGTGACTAACCATCAGTTTAACCTTGGGCAGATTATTTACCTTTTTGGCCTGTCTTCATCTGTAAAATGAGGGTAATAACAACCTCTTTCTTAGGTGGTTGTGAGAATTAACAGAGATAATATACTTGAGCAATGCCTGGCACACAGTAAATACCAAGTGCTGCCTGTTATTTGTTCCCTTTAACTAAAAGAATTTCCTATTTAAACTTGCTGGTGTTTTACTTTGGATTTTCATGGCTATTTCCATATGTAAATTGGATCAGCGTTTTCTTCCTTTGTAATGTCTTATCAGGTTGCCTTTCTTATATTTTTTTAGGTTTTTAAGAGTTTATGGTAGTTTTAAAATATGAATTTGGTATCTTTTTTCTATGATCTAGAATAAATCAGATGGTTTATGATACCCCCCTCCACCCCCAAATATAAAAAAGAACTAATTTCTTTATAGTTTAGGTCTGGAGTACCCCTTTCTTTTTCGGATGGGAGGCCATGGCCTTTAATATATACTTAATATATTCCATGATTGACAATCTATTCAAGTGCTCAACTGAAGACAATTTTGAAAAGCAACCAGTTCTCCACTTGCATCTTTCTTTTTAAGATTTTTTTAAAAATTGATTTTTTAGAGAGAGAGGGGAAGGGGGTATATTAATTTGTTGTTCCACTTATTAATGTGCTCTTTGGTTGATTCTTGTATGTGTCCTGAATGGGATCAAACCAGCATCCTTGGCATATCTATTGATACTCTACCCAACTGAGCTACCCAATCAGGGTAGCTTAGATCTTTCAAAGTTGTCTGCAACATACACAGTGCAGCTGTGGGCAAACTATGGCTCGCGGGCCGGATCCGGCCCGTTTGAAATGAATAAAACTAAAAACTAAAGTTTCTGGGCCTCATCCTCTGGAAATTCTGTTTCTTTATTACTAATGTTGTGGCCCCATCCCATAACAAAGAAACAGAATTTCCGGAGGATGAGGCCCAGAAATCAGGATTTTAAAAAGATTCCCAGGTGATTCTAATGTGCAGCCAAGGTTGAGAACCATTGTTCTAAACTATAAGCATGCTAATTTAATTACTGGTGTAGATACGTACGTATTAGTATTTAAATACATGCTATGACAATTCTTCTAAATTTAAGGTGCTGTTAAAAAAAAAAGAATAAATTACATACAAGAATACAGCATAAAGCTCAGCAACTAAGATCACAACCAATGATACATCCAGCTACATATCAGAGTCCAAGTTCACTTGAAGGCTGCTTCAACACTTTCAAAGTCTTAAAATACTTTTGAAAGTGTGTGTATGTTGCAGCACAAAGAGCTCTAGGGCTTCAGTTATCATAAAAGCTAAAATGTATTGGGCACTTAGCATATCAGACACATTGTGCAAAGCATTTTTTACTGAATCCTCACAACTACTTTATGTATAGGCTCTACTCAACGCAAAACTGGCTTTTCACAACGGGCCAAGAAAACACAACCAGAAACAATATCCAGGAATTCTAAGGTTAGAGTTTTCCTCTTATCTTTAGGCTGAGCTTTAGTTTTCTCACTCACTATAGTAAAGTCTAGGTATTGTTTCATGAAACTTCTTTTCCAGTTTGGACAGTGTGCTAATGTATATGCTGGGTCACTGAGCAAAATGTAATTTCTTAGTGTGGGTTGAAATTAAAAAAATAAAATAAAGGATTGAAAAGCCACTCATTTAAGATGTTCATTCTAAACTGAAAATAAATTATTCCAACCTTAGTTGGATTCCAGACCTGATAGAAGTAATCATTCTAATCACAAAGTAAATTACTTGAACCCTGGCCGGGTACTCAATGGTTAGAGCATCATCCCAATATGCCAAGGTTGCAGGTTTTATCCCTGGTCAGGGCACATACAAGAAGCAACCAATGAATGCATAAATAAGTGAAACCACAAATCAATGTCTCTCTTTCTCTCTCACCTTACCTCTCTCTTCCTCAAATCAACATATCTTTTAAAAAGTTTTTTTTAAAAAGTGCTTTGAATTACATATTAGTAAGTATGTAAATAAGGGGGTTTCCAAATTGTTTTGCAACAGAACCTTCCTTCAAGATGTTTTGAGTGTATTTTCTAGAGGAGGGGGTATTCTTGTGACCAAATAATCTTGGCAAATTGGGAAATACTGTACACAATATTTCCTTCCTAGACAGTCACAATGCACATTAAAAACCCTGGCACGCTTTCTCTCAAGTATGCCCACACCTTCCCCCACTTCTTTCCTTAGGCACGTATCCTTTGCTTTCTTTCTCCTAAGCTCCCAGAGACCTTCTTTTGCCTCTGTAACTTGTTTTGTGAGTTCATGCAGCCCAGCTGGCTCACTTCTTCAGCCTCTGTGACTTTCTCTCTTAAAGGCTAAATAAACTTTTTACACTGTGAAAAATGAATAAATAAATAAATACCCTGACAAGCTCTACAGAAAAATTACACAACTACCTCAAATTTTAAATCTGATTAACTGCTTTTAACTCAGTGTTTTCCTAAACAGATATTTCATTCTGTAACCTCTCCCACCAACAGCTCCTAATCTCTCATAAGACTAGTATTCTGCAAAACACAATGTGGAAAACAGTGCTTTATGTAAACTTATTAGGGAAAGGGTCTTTATAAGCTACAGCTATTATAGCAAATAAGCACAAATATAGCAGAGATAAATAAAATTAACAGAAAACTGTAATTTGGTTAAGTATTTAATCTCTACTGAGCAGTTTTATCAGAACATACAGAGTTGTATCATTTAGTAAATATGTACAGAAACAATGTATTTTACTTTGAAAACATGAAATGGAAGAAGACTAGAGAAAAGATATGAAGAAAGGTAAAAAGAAACCTGCAATTCAAATAAATTATAATCTACTGTACAAAATTTACATACATAGGAAGCCTACTGAGATGAAACTTACATACAGAGGAAAAACTTGTAACTCACACTGTAACAAAGGCTGAACAGAGAAAAAAACCACACTGTAAACAGAGAGACTAAATATCTGCAAAGATCATGTTAGTGACCTGAGTTTCTGTCTCCCTGATGGGGAATCCACAAGTAAATGAACTGGCCGATAACATGCCATCAAAGAAGGGAACGGTTGTTTACCTAGACTAGGAGCCCTTTGGGACAGGCATATAGGACAGAACCCAGCTTAATGGGCAATAAAAACTGCTTGTGGAACAAATTAATCCATAATATATGTTTGAGGAGTTGTGAATGCTCAGGGGTGGTGAACATCACCATCATCTCTTATCACTGATAGAACCCTGGGCTAGAAACAATCCTATGATCAAGGTTAGCATACCACCTTTATGTAGATAGAAGCTTAGTAACAATTATAGCCATGCATACTATCTTATGCATGTTTTTCACATCCTCAAATTCAATTCTACCTTTTTGGTCCTTTCTTTTCCATTTCCATTGCCTTGGTTAAAGTTTTTCCTTTCCTCAAAACAAAGAACTCACAGAACTTCATAGCTTATGGTACTTAAAAGTTGACAGTAAAACTTGATGTGAGGCTTGAGGATTTTGTTAATCGTTAACTTACTAAAAGCTTGTACTTTACAACTATATAACATTTAGCTGTTAACCATTTATTCATAAGTATGAAAGTAAAAAATTTAAAGATACACATTTTGGTATTACATTCCCTGAAGCAGAGAACTACCCTACTGTGGTACATAACACCAGGCACCTGACCAACCAGGAGAAAAAAATGTTCAAGTATGGTTATGTGCCAGAAAGTTCTCATAAAGAAACTGATTTCAAGACCACAGACAAAAAGGAACAGTACTTAGTACAGGAAAGAAAGGCAGTCAGAAAGCCTACACATAGGATCACTGAAAATAAGAGCAAGAGACTTGAAGGGTTTTCAATCTGGTTCCCCTAGTACAGCGGTTCTCAACCTGTGGGTTGTGACCCCTTTGGGGGTCGAACCACCCTTTCACAGGGGTCGCCTAAGACCATCGGAAAACACATATATAATTACATATTGTTTTTGTGATTAATCACTATGCTTTAATTATGTTCAACTTGTAACAATGAAAATACATCCTGCATATCAGATATTTACATTACGATTCATAACAGTAGCAAAATTACAGTTATGAAGTAGCAACGAAAATAATCTTATGGTTGGGGGTCACCACAACATGAGGAACTGTATTAAAGGGTCGCGGCATTAGGAAGGTTGAGAACCACTGCCCTAGTAGAATAACGGGATGGCTGATGATGCCCAGAAAGGTGGAGTGACTTGCCCAGAGTGACATGATTAGTCATTGAGTCAGGACCCAGGCCAGATCTTCCAATTCCCAGGCTTCTGCATTTCCCTCTGTAGCTCAAGGCCTCCCATCTTCTCTACAAGACTCACATGGAAAATAAACACTACTGAACTAACTAAAACTATAAACCACTAGTCAAATTATGACTCTATACAACTAGAGCACTTTGAATAAACCATCTTATTTTGTATTATGACATGTGGTTACTGACTAGAAACCTATTAAAATCATCATTAGGCTGTATTTACAAACCTTCACTCTAAAGTACTAAATAAAAAATTATCAACAAAAAACCAAGAACACATGGAGGAAAATAAAACACGTTTTGGAGCGAGGCAAATCTGGGTTCAAATCCTAGTTCAACTGTTGCCATGTCTGTGTGACCCTGAACAAGTCCTCAGTTTCATTTCCCATCTATAATGATCCTGGGAGACAAGACTACCTACCTCAGGTTTGCCCTAAAATTAATGGTACTGAAATGGTAATTTTCTCCCTCAATCTATTTTTGTCCATCTCCCTTGACTATTTCAACTTTTAACTTCATACAACCACCCCTACACCACTTTCCAGCTACAATCATAATGATAGATGTTAGTATATTCAACACCTTAAAACAAGATTTATGAAACAAAGAACATTTAGGATGTGAATATAATCTTTGTAAATGTTAGTGAAAAAATTGAAAGAAGACATTACTGCATAAAGTATAAAGCAATTTCTTTCAAGCCAACTGGATAAAGAATAAGGAGAACCAGGCTTATCTAGTTCAGTCCTGTGGCTAATAAGCTGCATGACCCTAAGCAAGTGACTCCACTTCACAGAAAGCACCCGTTACAGCTCAAAGACACACAGTGCTCGAGTTACAGTGGGCCTCAGTGTTCTCAACTACAGAAAAAAACATTCTGACTAGAGGTTTTCTAAAGTTCTCACGTTTCTTCCATCTGAACAGTGTAGCATCAGCACCATCACAGAACTTGTCCATTTGGTATGTGCCTGGCCCTGTTATAAGCACATTAGATGTAGTAACTCATTTAAGCCCCCTATAATCTTTGCAGATATGTGAAGGAACGTGCCTAAAGTGACAGAGCCCAAAGCAGGTTGAGGGTTCAACCATCTAGGGCCGTGGTCGGCAAACTGTGGCTCACGAGCCACATGCGGCTCTTTGGCCCCTTGATGGTGGCTCTTCCTAAGCCTTAGGAGTACCTACCTATATAGTTTAAGTTTAAAAAATTTGGCTCTCAAAAGAAATTTCAATCGTTGTACTGTTGATATTTGGCTCTGTTGACTAATGAATTTGTCGACCACTGATCTAGGGGGTCTGGCTGCATCTGTGCTTTTTAACCACTGAGTCAGAATTCTGTAAATTGCAGAGTAAGCCTTCACTAGAGACATGTAAACAAAAATCTGTTCATGCTATTCCGTCCTTGTGCCTGAATACAGCTGATACATAATCTGTAGAGGTAAAGAACAGTGACCAACGTGTTAATAGCACTCTGTAGAAGAGCAAGCTACAATTCATCAACCAGGAGAAAAAGTTATAAAGTAGCCACTTAATTAAGATAAAGCTAAAAAATGTATATGTTGCTTCTCCAATGAACATTTTATCAAAGGAATCAAAGTGTTGTGATGTTTTGGCATTATTATTTTCTTGGTCATCAACAAGTTATCTTCTGGATAATGCTCCCAAGGAATAACTACCATAAAACCAGTCAGCCACTAACCTTTGGTTAACTAGATTTCCTCATCTTCGTAACTATGCATATGAAAATGCATGTATGCATATAAACAGGCAAACACAAACACAATCTCAAGTTAGACACTATTAAGGATTATGCAAACTGGTATGTGCTAGACACTGCCAACATAAATGGCTAGGGGAGGATTTACCTCTTTCCTTTGGGACCACTTCACACCTGACTGACCTCTTACAATTCTCTGCATATCATTCCTCCCTCCTCTGCCAGCTTACCACCACAGTTACTAACAAACCACAATTCTGCCTTCATCAGACCTCTTCTATCTCTAGAGAAAGTTAAAAGCACAGTGGGGCCAGGAAGGTCAGTGAGGTAGAAATAACACACTGGAGGACGATGCACACATATGCACACTCTAAAACAAAATGCTGATGGCAACAAGCTGTTAACCTTAATTTCATCACCATTATATGTCACTCAGTCCTTCAATAACTTGTTTCACAAACTTGGAAGGCCTGAGAAACAAACAGAACATTTATTTACTAGAGGCCTGGTGCACGAATTCGTGCACAGGTGGGGTCCAGCCAGCCTGCCTGGATCGGGGCCAATCGGGACGGGCAGGCCTGGGGGAGGGGACGCGGGAGGTTTGGCGGCTAGCACCGCCCCTGATCAGGGTGGGGGGATCTGATCGGAGGTGGGACTGGTGGAAGCAGGGGCCATGGGCAGTTGATCGGACGGGCCTGCCGCCTGATCAAACTCCTGGTTGAACTCCTGGTCAAGGGGACAATTTGCATATTAGCCTTTTATTACATAGGATTTCCTCCCAGACTGGTCTACTTTACAAACGCTGGTGGTAGAGATATTTGCCTCACTTACCCACCCCATACCATATGGACTGATAAAGATAATGATTAGGGTCCAGTTGGAAAGGCATTAGAGTGGTGAGACACTCAAAGAACTCTCATACAGCTCAATTCCTTCTTAAATTCGAGATGGATCCAATACCAATCTTCTCTCCAATAAAAACCAAAATATAGACTGATGACTAAATTATTATGCAATTTTTAGGCTACTTGGCTTGATATGCATCCACACAAACACAAGATCTTTACACCTCAATAATTGAACAACAAAACAAGTGACAAGTAATCCAAGCTAGAGGGTCAGATATCTGACCGTTTTTCCCACAATTTCATCACATACCAAAATTTTACCAACATTTTGCCATTATCCATACTAATCCATCTATGACACTCCTATTTCTATAACACAAGACAACATTCATAAAATCAAACTCCTAATTAAAAGGAGCCATGGAAAAGAGAAAAATAGATTTTAAAGTAAAAACACCACCAGAAATGTAACCAGAACACATTACCTGAAATGAAATTCTACCCTATATTGAGTTTTATTTTTGTGTGCTGTGGATGTCAGGTAGGGGACAATTTGGATTTGAATCTATATTTTTATGGCAGATGGTGAACCTGAATGATCAGTGATGAACTCCTCTTGGGGAAAAAAGCTCTTGGGGAAGTAGGGCGTAATAACAGAAATATATAACCTACAAAAGATGATCAAAAGAAAAGACTTTAGTTAATATTCAAAAGTAATAAAGGATGCCTGTGGAATACACGTTGGCAATATACAAATAAAGATTCAAATAAAACCAAATTATAAAACTAAACCCCATTTTTAAGCTGGACTTTCTCAGCTATTCTTTTATATTGACTTTATGAAAATGTATACAATGTAGCTCAGCAGCTCACTTTTTATGTCATTAGGAACAGAAACAGAGACCTCATTAATACATTTTAGAATGAAAAGCACATGGGGAAAAACTGGTTTAAACAAGAACCTGCAGTCTGAAATGATAATGAACTAAAGTGAAGTGCCTGAAATAAAACAAGAAGTCCTTTTTGTTACAGCAGCAAATTATTTCATGACAAATTCTATATTTACTATAGAAATGCCAACAGAAAACTAAATGCATTTAGCCTGAACCTTTGTAATGTCACGATCAAAAGTAATTAGCCTTGCCCTGACCAATTTGGCTCAGTGGATAGAGGGTTGGCCTGAGGACTGAAGGGTCCCGGGTTCGATTCTAGTCAAGGGCATGTACCTTGGTTGCGGGCACATCCCCAGTAGAGGGTGTGCAGGAGACAGCTGATCGATGTCTCTCTCATCGATGTTTCTAACTCTCTATCCCTCTCCCTTCCTCTCTGTAAAAAATCAATAAAATATATTAAAAAAAAAAAAGTAGTTAGCCTATATCAGTGGTTCTCAACCTTCTGGCCCTTTAAATACAGTTCCTCATATTGTGACCCAACCATAAAATGATTTTCATTGCTACTTCATAACTTTAATGTTGCTACTGTTATGAATCATAATGTAAATATCTGACATGCAGGATGGTCTTAGGTGACCCCTGTGAAAGGGTCGTTGGACCGCCTAAGGGGTCGCAACCCACAGGCTGAGAACCGCTGGCCTATATGGATGGCCCTATAAAGACTACTTGTGAGGGTGGGGTGTAGAAATGGGAGGCGCATTACATTGTGTGGGAGATATGTATATATATAAAAGGCTAATATGCTAAGTGTCCCCTCGGGAGTTCAACAGGGAGACCGGCAGTGCGATCACTTGCTATGAGGTGCACTGACCATCAGGGGGTGGCGTGGAATGAAGGAAGCCCCAATCAGCCCTGATTGCCGGCCAGGCCTAGGGACCCTACCTGTGCATGAATTTCATGTGCTGGGCCTCTAGTTAGCTATAAAGTAATCTTTTTATAATGCCTTTTTAAAAAGTACATCCTCTCATATAGCAGAAATGTGTGATCTTTTCCATACCTGATGACAAGATGTGTCTTAAGTAATATTTATTCAACAAGCAATAGGATCTAAATTATACAGAGAAGTTAATAAATATACTTCAAACAAGAAACCTTGAGAAAAAATTCTGTCCACAATAGCAGTTATTAAATAAAATGCATGACTACTGCATTTTATCTGACATAAATAATGCAACTGTGTCAGAAAGAAAAGAATACATTTAAGAAGACTTCTCGGGGTAAGAGATCAACCGAAGGACTTGTATGCATACATACAAGCATAACCAATGGACATAAGACACTGGGGGGTAGGAGAGGCCGGGGGGATTGTTAAGGGCGGGGGGAAAAAAGGAGACATATGTAATACCCTTTGTAATACTTTAAGCAATAAAACAATTAAAAAAAGAAGACTTCTCTTACTTGGGTAAAAATACTTTTATATGAAGATATTTAATGGCAAAAAAAGCTTAAAAGTGTTACATATATGCAGTTTATTTCATTATGTAAAGAAAAAATAATCATAAAAGACTTATGCAAAAAATGTTAACAGTAACCAAATCTAAGTGATAAGATTATATAAATTTTTTTAAATTTCCAGTATTTCCTGCATTTAACAACTTTTTTTTAATTGAAAAAAGCTGACGTTGACTTGTCATACAAGCAAACAACAAATACCTGCTTACACAACTAACACAGGTTCTAAACTGTTTCCATAGATTCTAGACTTCAAATACAGCTAATTACTTGCTAGTAACGTTTTTTAAATATACGAAATAAAGCTAGAGAATTTTGTTTCTGGCTCTCCTATAAAGATTTTCAGAACTAAAAATAAATAAATTTTACCTTTCTATAAAAAAGGTTCCATGTCCAACTTTCTATCCCAGAATATTAGCAACAATTTCATTTTTAAAATAATTTAGATTGCTTTGCACAAATGTCATCTCAAAGAAGTTATGTTCAGGTCAGTAATTCCAAAGTGCAGACACCTAATACACAATGCAAGAAGTTTTGATGCATTTTAGTGAACTGCACCAACAGAAACACCTTGGGTGGAGATGAGTTTATTTTAAACACATCTTTCCATTACTTCTTAAGTGCCTGATATCTCTAATGAAGCTTTTTGCAAAAGGTACTTAGCTTAGACTGGACGTGGACTTACTTAAATATCTGGGAAGCTGTCAGAATCGATCTCAAACTGCATTATACTCAAGTCACAGAATGCCAACTCTTTACTGGGCCTCCTTCTCCCCTTTCTTTCACAAGAGCGCCTGTAATACCCCCTAACTTACACTTCCGGGCTCATGAGTCACTGAGAAATGAGCTCTAAGTTTCCTGCAGAATGCCACTCAAACCGCTCCTCTCCAGCATTCAAGGTTCAGGTCCCCAAATCCCTCTTTAGCACACCCCCACTTCCCACCAAGGCCCTGGGCACCCAAATGAATTACCCACTATTTCCACACAATGCCTTTTTACCTTTGCCCTCTAGCTTTGCGGTTCCTCTCTACACGCTGTCTATTCTGCAACCCTCATTCCCAAATCCCATTAGGCCTTGAAGACACCCCTAGGCACAGCCTCGCCCAGGAAGCCTTCCAGATTTCTGCGAGGCGGAAGCGACTGACGGGTCCCGTCTTCCCCGGGTGCCTTTCTAGCACCTTGCAGTTCTTTCATAAGACTTTGATCGCCGCCTTCCGGGTATCGGATTATCTGTGTCCGGCTCTTATCACCCACACCAGGGCGTAAGCTCCTCGCGGGAGGAGACCGCGGGCCCGGGTTCACCTTTGAATCCCTCCGGAGCGGACGACCAGAGCGCCCGCACGCAGTCAGCGCCCGGGCGGGTTCAACCGAACTCGGGAACGCTCCGGCCGCACAATTCCTCACCAGAAGTCAGTTAGGCATTTTCCCGAAAGGAACGGCACGGCGATACTATCTGCCTCCGGGGAGCAGAAAGTTTACCGGGGGCCCATGTTTGATGGGAGTGACAGCTGGCCCGGACCGCACTTCCCCGCCCTCCGTACTCCGGCCGGGACGTCCCCGCGCCGCCGCCTGCCCGGCCAGAGACCCGCGGAAGGGCGGCGGGAGAGCCCGGTGCCCAGACCCCGCCGCAGGCCCCTGGGCGCGGCGTCGGCGAGAGCAGGAGGGGAAGGCTCCGCGAGAGGCCGGGCCGCGGCGGCCCGAGAAAATGGAGGCAGCCCCGGGGCCGGTGACGGGCCGGGCAGGGCAGGCGGAAGCCGAGCCGGCGTCCGCGCCGCAAGCAGGGCAGGGCCCATGGTCACTCACGGGGTTGGGCCGGGCGGCTCCCTCTCAGCCTCCGCGTCGTCGCCGTCCCCGTCCTCGGCCGCCGCCGCCGCCTCGGGCTGCTCGCTCGGTCCCCGCGGCACGGCTCGGTCGCTCGGCCCCTCCGTTGTCTTCCGCCTGCTCCTGCTCCCAATGACGGGCTCCCGCGGCGGCGGCGGCGGCTGCGCGGGCAGATGGCGGCCCTGGGGCTCCCGCGGCGGCCGCCTCACTGATGTGCTCGATCGCCTGGGCTGAGGCTGCTGCTGCTGCAGAGCCGGCGGCGCCTTTGCCTTCGCCCGGCTCCCGGAGACTCGGTCTCTCCCAGGCCGCGCCGCTCCCCGTTCCCGGACAGAGCCCGGCTTTGACGTGCGCACTGCGCAGCCGCCAAGGGCGCGACGTCGGGCGGCGCCGCAACGCCCCCTTCGGCCTCCGACGCCCCCTGGCGACCGGGCGGACTCGGCGCCGGAGTCCCTGGCCAGGTTGTGTTGGGAGGGGACGCAGAGAAATGCAGAAGCTGAGAATGGAGACTTCCTCTTCTTTCATCTGCCACTTAAATGTTGGTGCTCAGCCCCTTTTCTGTGTAAGCACGGTTCCTGGAGGAATCTCACGCTCACTTTCCACAACCACTTCCTCAACTCTTAACAAAGCTTTATTTCTGCTAAAGACCAAGAGCCGACTTTGTGTAAATTGAAACTGTCATCCTTGTGAGGGACAGGTAACTCATTTTAGCGTCCTCTGAGAGAGAGTGTGTGTGGACAGTGATAGAATGATCCAGATTAATAGGATTCAACAGCCTGGATTTAAACCCCAGCTCCAGCATTAGTCTCCATGGGTTATTTCCTGTCCCTATGTCTGGGTTTTTCACACACTCGTATAAGCATACAGGAACATAGGCTTATGAGGGTGAAGGAGAAAAGGCATTGCAAAGCCCAGACAGCGGAGTCTGGAACATAGAAATGTTGTACATGTTTACTTCTGTTTCTTTCTGTTGCCTTTTTTTTTTTTTTTTTTTTTTGTAGTTGGACAGGGGTTTTGAACATCTACTATGTGACAGACACTGTTCCAGGTGGTGGGGCAGTAAACAAAACATTCCCTGCTCCTGAGACAAACAATAAACAGCACATATATGACATTGGATGGTTTTCAGTGCTATGGAGAAAAGCAACACAGGCCAGGGAGGGAAAGAGTACAGAGTATTATTATTTATAGCTCTCCTGTACAGGTAGCTGCCACATGAATAAAGAGCATGTTATGCCCTATGTGCATGGAAAAGCAGAGGGAACAGCAAGGATCAAGGCCCTGAGGTGGGATGCCAAGGACCCCAGCAAGGTAAGACCCCTGAGGGTGGGAAGAGAGCAGAGATGAGCAGAGAACAGGAACCATATAGGCTGAAATGAGATCTTTGTTGTTTTTACTCTGAATGAGATGGAAAGCTATTTGGAGGGTTTTGAGCAAAGAAAGGATGTGGTCTGACATTTTAAAAGGACCACTCTGGTTGTGCTGTGAAGACCAGTCTGAAGGGCATGAGGCTTTCAGCTGGGAAACCGATTAGAAAACTTTTGAAATAATCCGGTCGACAGAAGACAGGCTGGGTCTAGGAGGAGTAAAGAGTGGTTGAGTTCTACAGGCATTTAAAAGGTAGAGTGGACAGAATTTTATTTCTAAGGATTTGTTTGTTTGTTATGTTATCAAGCATCTGGAAATTACAATTTGGTAAAGTGGGGAAGACAAACAAGCAGATGTGAAGAGAAGAAATCGGGAATACATTTGGGGGCAATTTACTTTGAACTGCCTGTGAGACACCCAAGTAGGGAGATGGATATAGAAATCTGGGGTTTAGAGGAGAGGCCTGGGCTGGAGATAGAATTTTGGGAGTCCTCAGAGCAAGTAAAATCTCAAGACTCAATGGGATAATGTTTAGGGAGTGAGTGTTAATAAAGGGCAAAGCCAAGGGAAAGCAGGAAGCCCCCAACACTTGAGAGTTCAGGGAGAGATGACAAGGAACCAGCAAAAGTCGCCGAGGAGAAGAGTCAGGGTGGCAAGAAAAGGCACAGGAGAGCTTCATGTGCTGGAAGAGCAAGGGATGGAGGATGGATCAATGACACCGATTCTGGCTAATAGTTCAAGCAAGGTTGGTGTTGGTGATTGGCCATTGGCGTCAGGACCATAGAGGTAACTAGTGGCCTTGGTCGGAGCTGTTTCAGCAGAGGTGGGTGGAAAAGCCTGGCTGGAGTGGTCTCTAGAGAGAATGGGGCTGTAGAAAGAGAGGACATGAGTGTAGAGAACTCTCATAAAGTTTTGTTCTAAAGAGGAGCAGAGAATTGAGGTGGCACCTGGAAAAGAATGTAGGGTCAAAGGAATGTTTGTTTGCTTGTTTTCTTTCTTTTTGTTTGTGTGTTTTTAATTTTAGGATGGGAGGCAACACCATCAGCTCAGAGCCTGGAGGGGAGGAGCTGTTGGAAGTTTGAGGGAAGAGGAGGAGTGAAGCAGGACTGGTCAGCAGGGTTATTCTGTGTTTTTCACCAGCCACAGGTTACTGGAAAGGCGTTGTATTCAACCAGGGTTATTTCTGTTAGGGAACTCCATGCAGAGAGAAAAAGCAAAGGAAGGAGTGTATACAAGAAAGTAATAATAGTAATAGCTGACTGTTGAATCCAAGCCAGATAGGAGGCAGTGAGGAAATGGGGGTGGAGGTGCAGGCAGTAGGAGGGAGACGTCCTGTAGGAGTTGGAGGACCCATGAAATGGTGGGTGAAAGGATTGTTGGAACCAGCACAGGACAGGGAGTGAACTGGAATGAAGGAAGTGCTGGCTGGAGAGCCAGGTTGCTTACACTGAGGGAAGGAGCAGTTTTCAGTAAATGACAAGGCCTGGGGCAGCTCCTCAAACTATAATGTCCATGTAATTAGCTTAATGACTGGGGCCTCCCCTTGAAATGCAGATAGTGATTCCATTGGTCTGGGAAGGGGGTAGGAGGGTGCTGATTATTCTTGTTCTCATTATAATCTTGATACAAAATCTCAATAAAGCAACTGACACAAAAAGAAAACTAGACTATTATTGCTAGTAAGTATATAGGGAAAACCTAAATAAAAAGTTTGAAATATAAATAAAATATCAGCACATTAAAAGTAAAGTCCATCCCAACCACAGACAATTATCTCAAGCATGTTAGAAGCTGTT
Organism: Myotis myotis; assembly: GCF_014108235.1. Taxonomy (NCBI): domain Eukaryota; kingdom Metazoa; phylum Chordata; class Mammalia; order Chiroptera; family Vespertilionidae; genus Myotis; species Myotis myotis. The sequence goes on along the minus strand of NW_023416390.1, from coordinate 30,631,765 downwards.
AGAAAAGCCATAGCCGTGTAGGCCAGAGAGAAGTCAGCTGACTAAAAGGCCTGAGCCGGCTGGTCCCCGAGCTGCTCTTTGCTTCTTTCCAGTAACCATGGCAGGGAGGTGCCAGGCCCTCCTGAGAGGCAGACTGGAAGTTTTATCTAATTTTGAAACTTTGGTCAATAAGGACTTTACCCCTACAGCTTTCTTTCTTTCCTTTTTTTTTTTTTTTTTTTAAAGATGGGAGTCCTCTTTTATTGTAATCCCAAAGGGCGGCCTTGATTGTGCTGACATCCCACAAAAACAAGTCAAGACCCAATTTCTCACAGAATGAGTGACTGCAGGGGGGTAGACAACCCCATATGCAAGTTTTTTATCCCTTTACTGAAAGGGTCAGAGCAAGATTCCAGCAAGACAGCAGAAATTTCTGCAGCAGGAACAAATTCTGAAGCCAAAGCAGAAGGAGCCCTGTCATTTGACCACTTAAATTTACACTTTCTTCCTTCCACTGGGCTCTCTGGAAAGCCCATCCTATTAATATGTTTTTTTTGTAGGCACAAACTCTTTCTGGGAAATCCCTCCACCTCTTCACCTTGAAACCCTCTTCACAGAGGCACCTCACTCTCCTGTGCCGAGCCCATAGATCTCAGGGTCAAAAGGCAGGGTAGCCATTCTCCAGAGTCATGATTGGTCTTGTATAAATCTTCCATCACTATCATTTCCCTTCCTCTCCTCTACTGAAGCTGGGTCATGAGATGAAGGCACCTCCCCTCCTTAATCACACCACCTGTGAAAAGACTTTGGAGCCTGACTCACAGCTTCCCTTCTACCCCACTCCATAACTAGCTTCTCTTTGGCAACATAAGTACTACTCATCTCATGTGTTGGATCATAGTTCCCTCCTATTCTCTGCCCCAGTGACCTTCACTTCCACTCCACTTCAACAATCACTCGGGTAGCCCCACCCGGGGTCTCTCGGTCACCACCACTGTACCTTTGAAGCTTGAACTTTATAACTCTTGTTTAATTGCTCCTCCCATCTACCCACCCTTCCCATAGCCTCATACCCACCAAACCTGCTCTAAAGCTCATTGAAACTTTGTTTACTCAACAAATACTTACTGAGAGCACATAATTACTGAGCACATGCAGTGGGAATGAGACATTGAGCAACTCAGTGAGCTTGTAGTCCAGGAGAGACACATAAGTCAACAGGCAATAGTGAGACATGAAGCATGAATAAGATTTAGCCAGTTGGAGATGGAGAGAAATGCTCAAGGAAAACCATTCAAGTAGCACCAAAAGCCAGAAAGCACAGTGAATTTGGGGAAGTGCACATGAGTAGTTCAACCTGTAGAGCTTAGAGGAGGAGAATTTTTTTTATTGCTATTACCCCTCCCTCCCAGCTTTATTGAGATATTATTAACATATAACATATATAAGTTTAAGGTGTACAATATGATGATTGGATACATGTGTTAAAAAATTTACTTACTGATTTTAGAGAGAGGAAGGGGGAGAGAGATAGAGAGGAAGAGAGAGAAACATCGATTTGTTTTTCCACTTATTAATGCACTCATTGGTTGATTCTTGTATGTGCCCTGACCAGGGTCAAACCTGCAACCTTGGTGTATCAGGACAATGCTCTAAACAACTGAGTTTCCCTGCTAGGGCTAGATACATGTTTATATTGAAAAATGATTACCACAGTGAGGTTAGTTAACTAACACCTTCATCTCCTCACATAATTTTGATTTTGTGTATATGTGTGTGGTGATATCATTTAAGATCTACTCTCAATAACTTTCAATTATCTATTATAATAAAAGCCGAAGCGACTGTTATGGCGAAATGACCCAAACGACTGGTCGCTATGATGTGCACTGACCACCAGGGACAGAGGCTCAATGCAGGAGCTGCCCCCTGGTTGTCAGTGCGCTCCCACAGTGGGAGCAGCTGCTCAGGCAAAAGCTGGGTTCATAGCTGGTGAGTGCAGTGGTGGTGGCAGGAGCCTCTCCGCCTCCGTGGCAGTGCTAAGGAGCAGTGAGCCGAGTGGTAAGGAGCCAGCCACTAAGGAGCAGTGAACCGCAGTGAGCTGAGCGGTAAGGAGTGAGCAGGCAGGTGGTAAGGATTGAGGGATCCTGGATTGCAAGAGGGATGTCCGCCTGCTGGCTTAGGCCCAATCCCCCTGGGATGCCGGCAGGCAGACATCCCCCAAGAGGTCCTGGACTGCGAGAGGACAGGCCGGGCTGAGGCATTCTCCCCCCTCCAGTGCATGGTTTTCGTGCACTGGGCCTCTAGTATAAAATATAGTCATCATGCTGAATATTAGATCCCCAGACCTTATTTATCTTATACCTGGGAATTTGTATCTTTTTATCAGACATCTCCCCATTTTCTCTACCCACAGCCCTTGGCAACCACCATTCTACTCTCTATTGCTATGAGCTCAGCTCTTTTAGAGTCTGCATATAAATGAGAATGTATAGTATTTGTCTTTCTCTGTAGAGCTTATTTCACTTAGAAAAATGCCCTCAAGGTCCATCCATACTGTCACTAATAGCAGGATTGAGGAGGGGAGTTGGCACAGGTAACGTTGGAGAGATGAGCAAACGTCAAATAATGAAAAGCCATTTCATCCATGTTGAAAAGACTGAGTTTCAACATGGAGACAGTGGAGAGCGGTTGGATGAAGTGAACATTGAAACTTTAAGCCATGGAATGACAAGCTCAGGTGTGTACTTTAGATTTAGAAACGCCATTCTGATCCTCTATGCCACGTGGATGAGAAGAAGGCCCGATCAGAGGTAGTGGGGTCAGTAGGAGGCAATGCCATTCTGGCAAGAGATAATGGGGCCTGAGATAGGACTATGGCAGGGGGCATGGGCAAGAATGAAACAATTAGAAAAAAAGTATTTAGAAGGCAGTATTTGGTGATTTGATGCGTATATATGGTAGAAGAGAATGAAAAATATGGGATGGAAACCAGGCTTTTGGAGAGTATGGCTAGTTAGTTAGATGGACATCATCTAGGAGCAATCAGAAGACAGGAGGAAAACCAGGAGCTGGTTATGTTCCATAGGCACATTTCAAGAGAAAGAATAGTTTAGTGATGCGATAGGATCAAGTAATACGATAGGATCAAGGTTGGAAGTTATCAGTTGGATGTGGCAACAGGAGCATGTTAGTGATCTTGGAGAGAGCTGTACTGATGGAGCAATGGATGAAGAGACACTGGGATGGCAGTGGGTTTAGGTGTGAATGAGAGATTTGGAAATAATGTGCATTTTATGTGTATTTTCAAGACAGGAAAGTGGAAAGGAATGCCTGGTGAAGAGAGGGTCTAGAAGATAGCTGAGACTTGGGCATGTTTAAATACCGATGGGGTCTGGCCGGTGTTGCTCAGTGGTTGAGCACCAACCCAGGAACCAGGAGGTTACGGTTCCATTCCTGGTCAGGGTACATGCCTGGTTTTCGGGCTCAATCCCCAGTTGGGGGTGTGCAGGAGGCAGCCAGTTGATGTTTCTAACTCTATCTCCCTCTCCTTTCCTCTCTCAGAAAAAAAAAAAAAAAAAGAGAAAAATTTGAATTCAATCTCTTGCCTTGTCCAATGGTCAATCTTTACCAAATTTTCAATTCTTCCAGTTTTCTTCAATATACAGCTACAATCCTCCAATCTAATGCTTTAATTTTTTCTTCCACTCACCTGACTTGGCATCACCAAGAACTAAAACTTGATTGCTCAGATCCCTACCAGACTCCCAGGTTGCTTTGCCTTTCCCTCCAAATTTAAGAAGCACAGTGAGCTGAAGGCTGGTGATTTGGCATTCACCTTGAAGGAACCAACACCACAGCAGACCGTGCACAGGGTTGGAATTCTCCCTGGACGCAGCTGCTGGACCACTAAGGAAGTCCAACAAAATGAGTCATGCATGCTTCCGATGAGAGATAACAAGACTATGCACAACATCACCAAGAACACAGACATCTTAGCTTCAAGGAATTCAAGGAGGTTCTGCAAGAATCATCTCCATCCTTCCTCATGACACCCATTAGATTCTAAGATGATTCCCTTGTTTACCTGCCTCTATAAAACCCCAGGATCCCTCCCTTTTTTGTGAGATGCTCCTCATTAATGGATGTTCTCCTTATTGCAGTAGCTTGAATAAAATCATCTCCTTAATGACCAGGTGAAATTTGTGCTCCAGTGAGGACCTCCCCTGGATGGCAGCCAGCAAGTCACTCTGACTTGTCCTGATAAGCACCTGTGTCCTGAGGCTCTGTTCGGCTGTCCTATGACTTACCCCTGTGGACAACCACCATCTTAACAGCTCAAGACATGAGTAAACTGGCAGCGTGGCCCCAGCTCTGATTCTGGGAAGTCCTGTTTTAGCTGGAGCTCCCAATTTTCCTTCATTACAAAGACAGCAGTCCTGCCTGGCCTGCATGGCTCAATGGTTGAGCGTAGACCTATGAACCAGTAAGTCACAGTTAGATTCCCAGTCAGACATATGCCCAGGTTGTGAAGTTGATCCCCAGTGAGGGGAGTGCAGAAGGCAGCCAATCAATGATTCTCTCTCATCATTGATGTTTCTATCTCTCCCTCTCCCTTCCTCTCTCAAATCAATAAAAATATATATTTTAAAAAAAGACAACAGTCCTGGTGGGTGTGGTCAAAAACATGCTAACGACTCCCTATAGTAAAGTTTCTTCTAGATTGTCGTGGTTGAAAGACCTGAGTTTCAAAAGATGAATATGCCCATTTAGCTATGCTTCTAGTATTGTTACTGTCATAACTAGCTAGCTAATATTAAAGTAGGAAGAAAGCAAAGGGGAGGCCAGACATTATAAGCACTGCCACAGTGTCTGAGGAACAGTACATGAGGTACACAAAATGTGTTGGAGATGACACAGATCAAATCCATCAAGCTGAAACTTGATTTCCTCTAGGCAATCTCACCAGGAATCTGCAACTTCATGCTCCACAGGCTTCAATACAGGCATATATGACTGAAGGGTGACTAAGAACCTCTGGCAGCGTGAGCACTTGCCTACTTTCTGGAAGAAGAGGTGTTTAGGGGTCAGGGGAATGGGATGAGGCACTAGAGACACACTCAGGCAGTGGCTTTGGCTGGAATCCAACCTTCTTAAGATTCTGCTACAGTTGGAAGAGAGCCCAGGGAAGCTGCCACCCACTGTTTCCAGAAAGGATTGTTCACATCTAGAATGGTACAGAAGACAGGCTCTCTCCAGTCCAGGTGTGGTCCAGATGACAGCATGCCCTGGCATATGCCCGGACTGGTGCAGCTAGGATGCAGGTGATGGACTTGGTACCTGGCCGCCACTTGCCAGCAGGGCCTCCAACATGGAACTGCAATATCTCTGGCTATCTTAGGATCAATGCAGAAGATATTATTTCTATTGCCACAGTGTCTGAGGAACAGTACATGAGGTACACAAAGTGTGATGGAGATGACCCAGATCAAATCCATCAAGCTGAAACTCGATTTTCTCTAGACTGAGGATCCATGTGTCTAGTCACAATTTCAGTGCAGCTTCTGCAAACCCTAATGCATCCAGTCATGCTGATTCCACATTCACAGCATGCTCTACCAGCCACCTCCGGGACCATTCACATAAATTTCCAGCTACTTCTCCAACCACCCCAGGGATAGGGACTGACTATGCTATAAACAAAGTTTCAAATTAAAAGATATAAAATTACTTTCAAAATGTATAAAATAGCCCTAGCCGGTTTGGCTCAGTGGATAGAGCGTTGGTCTGTGGACTGAAGGGTCCCAGGTTTGATTCCGGTCAAGGGCATGTACGTTTGTTGCGGGCACATCCCCCATAGGAGGTGTGCAGGAGGCAGCTGATTGATGTTTCTCTCTCATCGATGTTTCTCTCTATCCCTCTCCCTTCCTCTCTGTAAAAAATCAATAAAATATATTAAAAAAAATCAAAATGTATAAAATACAAACAATGTAACATTCTTATTAGAAGTGTTTATAGTTTGTAGATATGAGTTGATCACAGGTGTTCAGTGGACCAAGCCTATTTTATGATGATCATACCACAAACCACCTCAGAGCACAGGCTAGGTTATGGGTAGATGAGATACCTCTAAAAACAAAATCCCATCCCATTCACCAATAATCATTGTATGTCCCTGATTAAAATTACCAAGCAAATTAACCCTAACACTATGGGATGTTTTTAAATAAAAATTACCTCACAACCAGCCCAATTCCTATCTCAGCTTCCAGATGTAAATTTCATCACTGACTGCTTTAACAAAAATTATCTCTAAAGAAGTCATCTTGATTAAATTAAAGGACAAATTACATCATGGAAAATATTTATAAACATGTTGCTATTTGCCAAGCTATCTTATGATCAAAAACTCAGTCCTGCATTTTTGTAGAATCTGTATTTTTTTAATGTAAATTTGCAATACAACTTTATACCTTCACTTAGCAGAACTGGATACACTTACCTAGTCATGCACTGAATTACACACAGAACTGAGCATCTTCACGTTGCTCACTTCTGCCATAGAGGCAACATAACAATTGGCCATTCTAGTCCCCAAACAATTCATTAATAATTCCCTTTCCTTAAAATAAGGAATGCCCTGCCCTAACCAGTTTGGCTCAGTGGATAGAGCATTGGCCTGCGGACTGAAGGGTCCCAGGTTCAATTCCGGTCAAGGGCATGTACCTTGGTTGCGGGCACATCCCCAGTAGCGGGTGTGCAGGAGGTAGCTGATCAATGTTTCTCTCTCATCGATGTTTCTAACTCTCTATCCCTCTCCCTTCCTCTCTGTAAAAAAGCAATAAAATATATTTTTTTAAAAATAAGGAATGTCCTGAGTCACTATTTACCCAAGTTTCTTTATAAGCTTATTTTTTTAAAAATATATTTTATTGATTATTTTACAGAGAAGAAGGGAGAGGGAAGGGAGAGGGATAGAGAGTCCGAAACATCGATCAGCTGCCTCCTGCACACTCCCCACTGGGGATGTGCCTGCAACCAAGGTACATGCCCTTGACCGGAATCGATCCTGGGACCCTTCAGTCCGCAGGCCGACGCTCTATCCACTGAGCCAAACAGGTTAGGGCAGTATAAGCTTATTTTTTAATGTCCTTCCCTGATTCTTATCATTTTGATCTGAAAAACCATAAACATTTGACATCCTGTAGAAGTTCTCCAGATCAATACAAATCAAACCCTGATTTGCCTTTAAATATTATCCCACTCCATTAAGAAATGAAATCCTTAGGGGGCATAAATGGTGGTGGGGAAAAAAGAAAAGAAATCCTTTTATAAAAAGCACTTCAAAAACCAAACTAAACTTTCAAGTGTTAAACTCAAGTACAAATACCCAGATAATCACACACTAAGACCACTCCAACAATTCAAATTGATGCAATTCAAATAGAGCACATCACTTGTGGTGGGGGTGGGGTGAGGATGGACAGCGAGGGGGAGGAGCTGGATTTAAACCGGGGATAAATTTGGGCATTCTTTCCCATGTACCTAACAGAGTTCCTTCATTTCTTTACAAATCAGTGGGGAGCTTTGCACCAAACAAAGGTCTCTATCTTTTCAATGAAAAAGAAAAGTTTTATATTTTCAATTTCCAATTTTACAATAATCAAAGTTCATGGCTTCTCGACTCTTCCAGTCTCTGGTTCTCTGAGGCTAAGGATTATTTGTTATCCTGGATGTTCTTTGCTCCTTGCTGAGTCATTCATGAGGCCTGATCTTGCATTCGGGCTCCCTGCCTTTCCCCGGCTTGAAGCCAGCATCTCCTACAGTTCAATTGTGATTGTACAGTTCCAATGAAGTCATCAGTTAATATTACGGCTTTAACTTCTCTTCTCTCGGTGTTCTCTCTCTCCCCCACTCCTCTGCGCCCCCTCATCTAGCCTTTATGCCAGTCCCACCTGCAAAATTAGCTCATTTCACCCAACAAGTCATGCAAGGGCACTTCCTAAAGCCCATAATGACAGTTGTACAGAGTCTGCGGATAGAAATCAAGCAATTCACAAAGAGTCTGAAGACTGTTTTTCTTTTTCTATCATGAAGTAATACGTTTAAAATAGCAATTATTTTGAGACTCTACTCTGCCCAGGGCCTATGCCAGAGGCATTACCTCCGTTAATAGCTGATCCTAAAACAAAAGGGAAATACTGTATTTTATCAAATATAGGACACTTGGGGTGTAGTACTCATAGCTACATGTTGCAACGTTACGAAAAAACAACCTGTAAACAATATTGTAACCTGCCATTGATTGCAAATTGCATCCTCATTTCGGAGATGTTAAAATGTGAAAAGAAAGTGCATCTTAGAATTGATGATGAAGAATTAATTTTGCAGACAGGGAAGCTGAAGTTTAGAGAAGCCGGGTACTGTGGCCACAGCCACAGAGCTGGTGAGAGGCAGAGCTGGGTTTTAAATGCGTCGTGCCCACCACCTTCCCAGAGGTTTGAAGCCTTTTTTCCTGAGTAGTTTCTTTTTCCTTTGCCTGCCTGTTTTCAGGCAACAGTTTCTAAGCCCTCTATCCTGGAAAACAGGCTCCCTTCAGTTACCAGACAGCTAACAGAGCTAAAACAACTGCCTTTTTGAGATCGCTTCCCCTCTTCATGGGGCCTAATTATAGAGACTACAGATTCTGCTGCCGCTACATTATTTTTGGCGGTAGTAGGGTCAGGGGGTTGGGAGTGGGTGTTGGTGATGGCTATGCGACCTTTGCCTTCTCCCCCACAGCTCCTGGCTTCCCTACTTCTTGCCCCAAGGCAGCTGAGGGGGGGCCACAGGGCTTGCAAGTGAATTAATAAAAGCTGGTTTATTAATGGAGGGCACTCCTCCACCCAAACACCTTCTCCTATCAGATCTTCTTGCTCTTTTCTGTCAAATGAGCTGCCCCACCAATTGCTAAGTCAATTTCACCTCTTCCACCTCTGAATTGATGCTCTGTCTCCGAAAGTGAATCCACTTGCTGAGCCCACTTGCCCACCTACTCAGTTCAGCCGTTCAGTATTTAGTGAACACCTACTACACACAGGTATTCTGAAGGTGACTGCTACACTAACACACACACAGTTTCTGCCCTTATGGGGTTCATAGCCTAAGGAAAAGGACACATGTCATCAAAGAAGCTTGTAAACAAATGTAAAATGACAATTGTGATAGGTTTTAGAAAGAGCTGTGGCAGAGATGGGCAGCATCACCAAATATTCTGTGTGCTTCCCTACATTTCCCATCTCCCCTCCTTAGAGTTTGGGTTGGGGCCATGTGATTAATTTTGGCCAAGGACCTTGAGTGGATGTGATGTGGGTCACCTCCAGGAAAAGACTTTAAGAGCTGGTGTGTCTCTTTCAACCTTCTCTGCTCTGCCTTGATGGCCTTGGGCACCGTGGAGATGGTGTAGCTATGAGATGAAGGAGGGCTACCCAAGTCACATTGAACTTAACAATTAAGGGAAATAAACCGCTGTTGTGCTTGCTCACTGAGGCCTCAGGCTTGACTTGGTAGCAGCTGCAATTACCTTAACTAATACAGAATTATTTCCTGTGAGGGAAAACGGAAAGAACTGAGCAGGCAAAGGGCCAGGGGAGGCATCCTCATCCTTAGGAAAGTGATGCTTAGGCTAGGGTCCAAAGTAAGAGTGGGAGTTAGCCTGGAGAACAGTATGGGGAGGAGCATTCTAGACTGACAGCTTATGTGAAGGCCCTGTGGTGAGAGGGTGTGTTTGATGGGGTGGGCAAAGGGCAGAGGGACAGGAGGAGCTCAGTCACCCACACTCTGGCTGATCTGAGACAAAGCCTGACATCCTGGCCACACACTGGGACACCACTGCTGCCCAGGTCCTCTGGACTGCCATGGGCTGCAGAACAGGTCACCTAGGTTTGAAATGGGATCAACTTTACCCGCCCATCTCCTTGGCCCTCACAGCCAGTTAGTAGCTACTTGGGCGGTGTCTTGCCCATGGTTTGCCTCTGTGTTGCCTTGTCTGTTCTGCTCAGAGGACCAGAAGGCCCTGAGGAGGGGGGTTGGTGGGGGGAGGGCAGGAGTCCTGGGAAGCTCTTACCCAGCATTGCTGGGAGACAAAACCTGAGTCTCAACCCTTGGGGACAGGGCAAGATTGCTTTCACAGCTCAGAGGAACTAGTGCAGCAGATCTCATCTTTGCCTGACCACTGTCCAGTCCCCCCTTCTTCCTTGAATCTGGTTCCATGAAGAGGTGAGTCCAGGCTCAGGGTTTAACTATCATGGCAGCCTTGTCCTCGCTTCTCCTGCATTTAGGAAAGGCCACGTGTCTTAGTTCTCTCCAGGAGACCTCAGTGGAAATCTGCTGGGGGTGAGGAAATGTTTTTTTGGAAAAGCATTTGCTTTCTTGATACCCCGGGACATAATGGCTGGTATCATCTTCCTTACTTGACTGTAGATGTGATGGCTGGAGCAGGGGCAGTTATATTTGAACAATGAGGAAATAGGTGACAGTGGCCATCCTGCCATCAAAGCTATTGAACTATTAGAAACATCTGTCTACTCTGGATTTACTATGGTTGCTCATGTAAACCACTGAGGTCATTTTCTGTTGCTTGCAGCTGAATGTCATTCTTATCTGAGACACCTATCCAGGAGCCTAGCCTCAGAATTCTTTGCTATCCTCAATTCCAGTGACTCTTACCTCTGCTCCATTTCAGCACCATCTTACATTTTGATCCTAGACCTGTTGTCACCTGTTGCCTGAAATACCTGAAAAAACTGCTAATTTTCTGACCCAAACTCAGATCTTTCTTTCTTCCTGGGTTGACTGTAGAAGAAAGCTACTCATTTAGAACTGGAGGGTTATTCTGGACTCTCTTTGGAAAGGGTCAGGACCCACAGGTAAGCTCTCGTTCACATTTCTTCCCAGTGTTCATCTTGGGTTGAGCACTGCTACTGCTCCCATCATCCTGCTTTCCTTGTGTTTCACACAGACCTGCCCATCTTCCCTGGTGTCCAGGAGGAGGCATCCCTCCTCAGGGTCAAGCCAGCTGCTCCCAAGTGCACTGGATTGTGTTCCTTCTGATGCTCCAGGACTCACTCCACCTACTCCTATCTCCCTCTGATGTCTGCAACCTCTCTCCCCTCCCCTAGAAACATACTCAAGCTTCCCCTTTCTCCAAAGCACCTTCCTTAGACCCTGTTCTCTTCCCTTTCCTTTGCCCTGAGCTTGATAAAAGAGCCATCTTCACTAGGACATTCTATCCCTCCCCACTGCATTGCTCCCCACCCCACAGCATTCTCTCCCTACAGCTCCGCTATAACTACTTTGGTCTCCAGTGACTTCCAGATTATCAAGAAAGCTGGATACATTTCAGTCCTTATCTTTCTGGACTGCTTTATTGATCTGATACTCTCATTCCTGAGACTTACCATTTCCTTGGTTCCCAAGACAATCTTCACCTGGTGTTCCTTCTATTCGTCAATCTATTCTTCAGAGGCTCCTTGATGGAGGCTGGGGTCTTAAGATCCCAGTCGTGCTCTTTGGAGTTCTATACTCAGTGCGGGGCCCTTCTCTCTCATACTGCCTCACTTCTCATCCACCTTAGAATTTCTGTCACCTCTATGCTGCCAATGCTCTGATAGATATCTTCAGCCTTCACAGGGCATCTAAGGTTTTAAATGTTTTCTTTTACCCATGGAATGCATCTTTCACTGCCCCATGAACACTGCCACACGGCTGACCAACCACCAAGTTTAAGTTCATCAGTATGACATATGTGCCCTTGGGTCTTGGCTCCTGTTCTTTCTTCAATCTTACTCACTGTCTAGTCATCCCCAACTTGCAGGATGTCCCAGGGCATGCCACGATGCCTCATACCTCTACCTGTGATATGTGCAGCCTGGAACGCCCTTCCGCTCCTTGCTTCTCAGCTTCATCTTACTCATCCTTGGTGCTCACCTGGGGCATCATCATTCTTTGTCAGGAAGCTTCACCTCTCTGGTGTCCTCAGGCAGAGCCACATGCCCCTCTCCCAGGCATGCCTCCATGCCCCTCCACCACCACATATATCTTAGCATTCTCTCAAATGGCCAGACCCAGCCAGCCTGTCTGTCTGTCTCTCCTGGTCTCTCTCTCTCTCTCTCTCTCTCTCTCTCTCTCTCTCTCTCTCTCTCCCCACACACAACTTTCCATAGCTTTGTCTCTGTCTCTCGTAGCCTCCATCCCTCTGTCCTTTGCACACTTGCTCTACCCTCTCTTGGCAGCCGGGAGCTTTGCCTTGCCTGTGGCGCTGACTCCAGCTCTATGTCCTCTCCCTGCTGCAGTGCTCATGAGGCAGCTTCCAAGCAGCAGCAACACCTCTGGGACTCTGGGACTCACTTCCACATCCCAGGAGAAAGTGATTGGGCCACCTTGGATCAGACATAATCTGTGGGAAAATTGGGGTTAGGAGCAGGAGAGGAATTTCTTGGAACATAGGGTGCCTATCTGAGCTGTGGCCTGGAAGAAAATGATTCTCATCTCTAGTATAACTGATTTAAAAAAAAAAATCATGAAAAGAAACTTCTAGAAAACAGCACTAAAGCTGGCCCCTTCCCCCCGGTCCAGAGTCAGCTTCTTGGAGTGGATTATGGTTCTTATGAGGCTATCTGGGCAGGGATGTCTTCTAGTACATCTGGATGTTGATGCCACATTGGGATTCATACCTTCATCAAAAATCAGCTCATTAATTCTTTGCCCAAAGTTCTCTTCTTTAAAGGCTGGCAGAACATTATTGGCTGGGTCCCCAGATGGCTTTCAAGAAGGGCTATGCAGGTTGCTTGGGTGGTCCTGGAGTCTAGTGGGAGCCCTGCCTTGACTTTCTTGGGCCTTCACTCCTTGGAGACTGGTTGGATGATCTGGAGAGGGGAGGCATGGGTTCAGACACCCAAGGGACCTCTGGGCTCTCAAGGGGCAAGTGGCTGTGCATGTGGCAGGCCTGGTGGAGAGGACCACTCAGTAGGTACCCTGCTAGACCTGAGGTCCAAGGAGAAACACAACCAAATGGCTGTCTTTCAGGAGCATGCAGTGAAAGAGACACACCCATAAGTGACTTCCCCCTGTCTCCTTACGCTTGCTGCTTTGTTTAATCCTCATAGAACTTTGAGTCTGACATGCCATGTAGTTTATTTTACTTATTTTCTGTCTCCCTTTCACATGCTCTAGAAAGCAGATTCCATAACGGCAGGGATTCTTTTCTTTCTTTTGCTCATTGCTGCATCCCTGGGACCTAGAACAGATGCATAGTAGGTACATAAATATTTGTGGAAGGAATGGATGAAATATAGGTGTCAGCTCTGTTCAGGGTGCCAGACAAGTCCATACTAGAGATTCGGAGATGGCTTTCTGCAGCCAGTGTGCCTAACCTGAATCTCTAAGCATCAACCAGGTGAACCCAGGTAGGAAGAGGAAAAAAGGCACCACAAGCAAAGAGTCAAAGGAAGGACCAGCCTGGAATATACTTGGACTGGCTGCCCTCAGTGCAGAAAGGTTACTGGGTGTAGCTGTGGGTGAGGCCCAGGCAGCCGGGTACTGATCAGATGAAGTAGAGCTGAAGTCCCAGGTGTCCCAGTGTTGGGATTCAGTGTAGGATTAAGAGGGGGACCATGGTGTCTGATGGCCTCTCCCAGGAACCAAATAGCCCAGCCCCTCTGCTGTCAATCACACTGGACCACAGAGCTGGGGACACTTTGGGACATGTGAGAAGCTTAGGATCTTGGTCAGCAGAAGGACAGAAGGGGCCAGGATCTGGCAATAAGCACCAGAGATGGCACAGGATTCCAAGTGTCAGGAGGACAGTGAATGGGTGGAGACTTCAACCCAACTCCTGGCTTTGGCTGCCATTGCTTCTGGGAAAGGGCCCTGCACAGAAGAAGGTTTCCTTGTTCTCACTGGGGATGGTGCCACTGCTCCACTTTCAGCCCAGGCAGCAGAGGACCCCACCCTCGGCCTCCCAAGGTCTGAATGCTCACTTTACAATGTCTTGCTAAGCCATGGTCTCTAAAAGCCACTCTGGGAGCACCTGGGCTCAGTCCACAGGCTGAGCCCCACATCCTAAGCTTTCCTGTTGAACCTGGACCCTGAGTCCTGCCACTACCTGTTCTCATGGGTAAGTTTCTCTTTGAGGCCCTTCCTGCCACCAGTCCTCATTTGGGGCAGTTTCATTTCATCAGAGATGCTTTTATGGTGAAGTTCAAATGCTCAGGGCTAGGGTGTAGGTTGCTTTTGTTCTGGGAGGCTCCTTGACCTCTATGCAAATGTGCGTACTTGTTCCAGGCCAGCTCAGTAGAGCCAAGGGACAGAGTGGTGACCTTGAACACCATGGCCCCTGCATCCCTGGAGACCAATGCACCCCTGTCTCGCTCCACCCAGCTCCTACTGGGGCAGAAGGCCCCTCTGAGGCAGGCTTGGAGCCTGCACTTGGTTCTACCCTTAATGCTTTGCTTATACCCCACCTCCACCCCCTTTTTTTCTGGGAAGCTCCCAATCTAGACTGACAGCTCCTTCAAGGTCTCGCCTGTGATTCCAGGAACCAAAGGGTGGCTCAGGCAGAGCTCAGATGTGGGGTGGGCCTCCCCTAACCAAGATATTCCCTCAGATTGGTGCAGATGTGACTACATCCCAGGCAGGGACAGACAGCCTTCTCCAGAGGCCTGGGTATGGACAAGGGGTGAGGTAGGGTGTGGAGAGGAGGAGAAGGGGTCCCTCTACTCTCTGCCTGCTCTTGTTTGTATCCTACCTACCTTCCACTAGTTGGGATGAATCTGGACTGCTTTGACCCCTTCCCCTCTCTCTGCCTCTGTTCACTATTTGCTGGGCTGGAGGAGCCAGCTCTCCCCTGGCTTCCAAAAGAATGGGGAGGGCCCAGCCGGTGTGGCTCAATGGTTGAACATCGACCTATGAACCAGGAGGTCAGGTTTAATTCCTGGTCAGGGCACATGTTGGGGCTGCAGGCTGGATCCCAAGGGTGGGGCGTGCAGGAGGCAGCTGATCAATAATTCTCATCATTGATGTTTCTATCTCTCCCTCTCCCTTCCTCTCTGAAATAAATATATATATATTTTAATAAGGACTAGGAGAAAACATTTTGTTAAAAGTTAACTTGGGAGGGAGAGAAAGAATAATTTAGCATATCTTTTTATAAAGCAATATAGTCTGACTTTCAAGGCTTATTTTTTTTCCTTTAACTTTCCTTTTTCTTCTTAATTTAACTTCTGTAACAAATCCTAAAATTTTCCCCAGGCAGATCAATGGAGCACAGGCTAAGGTGGAGATTCAAGGTCTCATTAATATTGTTCAAATCCATTGCACACTTTTCTACTCATTCATTTCTCACGTACAAAGTTCTCGCTCTAAAACAACAGTTATGTTTGTTTGAGGAAGAACCGAGCTCTCCTCTTTATTTCCTTCATCATATTTCTGTATAATGAATGAGTCAGATAATGAAGGAATCCGTTGGGGGCAGCCCTTTGTTTGCTCCTCTCCAGTTCCATCCTCCCGGTTCCATTTCTGGCCTCCCTTGTATCCCACACAGCTGTCCTACATAATACAGAAGAATGTGGGGTGTCTACCTCCGGTCTGCTGTGGAAAATCTGTTCCCCTGGGAGGCAATGCCAGGACCTCAGACACAGCCTGAACAGCAGGGAGCACACTCCCTGCAGTTGTCAAGGGGACACTAATGGGTGGGTCCGGATACTCCCCTGCACTCTGCCTTCTGGACATTTTCGTGGGGTGGGGAGGGGGGAGGGGAGGGGATGATAAAGGAGACATAAGCCACATTTCTGCATACCTGCTGTGCTCACTGAGTATTTATGGAGCACCTGTTGTGTGTCATCCAGAGAGAAGGCTAGGAGAGACAATTGGGTCCCTTGCTCTGTGGGATGCCCTGTGTAAGGGGAGGCAAAGCTTGTACCTGGAGTAGAACCATAGCAATGCTGATAGAGCAGTTCCATCCACCACCCTCTCCAATGTGGTAGGAGCCCATGCAGCCCCCTTGCCCGTCTTTGGCATCTAGTGCTAAGAAATCTGAGACTTGGTTCCCGAGTGACCGGTTCAGATCCTGCCTGTTTTACTTACTAGTTGTGCCACTTTTGTGCATCTTTCTGAGCCTCAATTTCCTTATCTATAAATTGGGGATTATACTAGTGCTCACTCATACGGTTTTGTGAAGATGAGGTGAGATTGTGTTTGGAGGGACTTAGCTCAGTACCTGGAACCCTAGGAGTCAGACATTCTGTGGGGATTCCGATCTTTACCTGCCCCGAGTCTGAAACAGACTTTGGCTGTGAGCTCTGAGCTATAAGGTAAATATGGGGAGGGTTTTGGGCTTTGGTTAAAGAATAAGATTAACCCACAGGGAGAAAATAGAGGACAAATTAAGAGCCAAATTGGGATACTTGCCACAAATATATTACGGATTTATATAAGAAGAAAAGCTGGGAGGACTTGGATGGCTAAGGAGGTCTGGTCTCAGAGCAGCTGGAGCTGGTGACCAATGGACCAGAGGGACCTCCTCTGATTAAATAAAGGCCATTCTTTCGAGGCCAAGTTAGGACTGATTCATGCTGAGCCCCGTTGCAGGCCCAGAAGGTGGGCACTGAACACTTTCCACTGCCCCAAGGCAGTTTGCACTTGGATTTATGAAGCACCTACTATGTGCTAAACATACATTTACAGGACAGCTCCAGCTTCACAAGACATCATTTTGGGAAGTATAAAAATATAACTTGGAGACTTGCTGTTAAATATATACCTGGAGGCTTCCTGGGGAGGTATTTCACGCAGCTGAAAAGCTCTCTTGTTTTCCTGTGATGGGAACCCAATTTAGAAGTTTCTCAGAACAAAGCTAGGCTTGGTTTGGTATGGCTGTCCTCTGCAACCCCTGACCCTCCCTTATTTTTCTAGTCTTGCAAAGCTTCTTTATTTAGAAAAAGTATTAGGTACAACTTTTTTTTTTTTTATTCAAATACCCATGAAAGCTGGTTTTGTGGTTATGTGGGAGAATAGATAATTCTTAGGAGATAGAGCTGGAGCCTTTAGGGCTGACGTGTCGTGATGTCTGGACTTGCTATCAAATGTTTCAAATACAGAGAGTTAGAGAATAAGGCAATTTGTGGAACCTAGACGGAGGGTTTATGACTGTTGTCCTATCCTTTTCATTTTCCTCTATGTTTGGAAATTGTCAAGTGAAAAGGTGAGGAAAACTCATTGAGCCACAAGAGAAAAAAATGAGGTAAGAACAGCCTTCCCTCCTGGCTGGCAGGCTTCGGCTCCAGCCTGGGTCACTTCCCTTTTCATGGTGGGAGCTGGTGAGTTTTCCTGGCCACACTTCAGAGTTCTTCAAAACTGGGCATTCCGCTGCTCACCACAGGCCTCCCCTTTCTGCTCTCGGCCTGGGGCCACCTCCCTGCCTCTGGCTGGCTTTCTCCTCAGCCTGCTGGACTTTCCGAGGACCCTGCCCTGACTGTTGTGGCCACAGAGAAGCAGCCCCCAGAGGAGGCTGAGCAGGGATGGAGAAAGAGCCTCCTACCTTTAAAGTTTCTAGATGTGGGTTCTTGTAGGGACATGTTGCATAAACTCGAGAATTCCTGAGCCAGCCCCTGTTAGTCCCAAGTCTTGGGCAGAGAGCTGGGGAACAGGACAGAAGATGGGGTCGTTGTTGGCGGCTCGGGGGGTGCGGGGGTGGGTAGGGGGTAAGGAGGTGGGGAGGTTGAGGAGGCAGGTCTTGTGGAGGAAATATGGTTGCACTGGACTTACTGAGAGATTTATGCCTTGTTGATGGAGTTTCAAGGGTGACTTAAACTTCACTCTTTCGACCTTATGTGCTAACTTTAGACCTAACTTTCGTGTAACATGTGATGGCAGTATGTAATTAAGTGCTCATTCATTCATTCATTCATTCCATCCACCCTGACCGAGTGCTAATTTTAGACCCTGTGCTGGGGACACAGGGCTCCACTATGCCTGCAGACTACAGTTGCCCCAGACACTGGGGGAGAAAAGCTCTCTGCAGGAAGTAGTGGAAAGGGCAGGTTTCCTCAGCGGGGTGGGAATGCGCAGGTAAAAGGGGCTGAAATTAGATAGCCTTTCTTAGGGCATAGGTGTGGGGGATACCATGAGTGAAGGCACCATCTGATCAGTGTGCATTTTCTGGGTGGATGGAGATTAGTGGGCCTCAGTTAAGCTGGGAAAAACCTAAAATTAGCCCCACCAGCTGGGCCTGGGCTGTGAGGGACTCCTTATCCCCCTGGCCTCCTCAGGTTTCAGAAAGCACGAGTGTGCAGGGACAGCGTGTTTTGCCCAGGTCACAGCAGGCAGGACAGGTCACCCAGGGCCAGGCCAAGCAAGGGTGCAGCTCCCAGCTGGAAGAAGGTGGTCTCCCACGGGGGAGGGGGCCTCCCCAGTGCTGCAGGGTCTGGCAAGAGAGAAGGGGGAGTCCCTGCCTTTCCCCTCTTTTCAACAATGCTTCCTCTTTCCCTTCCTCATTCCCCTTCCAGATCTGCAGGCTCTGCTCTGTGGCCAGGAGCAGACCAGAGTGCTGTCTGGGCCAGCAAACCAGAGGCTGCACAGGGACAGCCAACCAGGGGGCAGAGGCCTGGACAGGCACCTTTCTGGGGCCCTGAGGAAGGAACCAGGACATCTCATCCTCACCCACTGTACCCTGTGCCAACCTCCTTTCTGACCTTGTCTGCAATTCTCTCTATTAGTCACCACCAGCCGAGAGGGGGTACTGTTGTTTGAGAGGCTAATCTTGCCTTCGAAGGTGCTGGAGTTGATCTGGGCAGATAAGGAGCAGCAAGTGGCATGGTGTGAGTAGGGGTGGAAAGTTGATGGCCCAGTCTCGTGGTGGTGGCATAGTGGGAACTGGGGAGCTGAGTCTCGTGGTGGTGGCATAGTGGGAACTGGGGAGCTGAGTCTCGTGGTGGTGGCATAGTGGGAACTGGGGAGCTGGGCAACCTTTTCAGTGTCTCCATCGCTTTCTCATGAGGTGCCCCTCCCCATGTGAGACATCCACAATGTGGCTCCTGTTATGGGCTAAATCATGTCCCTCCCCAATTCATTTGTTCAAGTTCTAACCCCCAGTACCTATGAAAGTGACTGTATTTGGAGATAGGGTCTTTAGTTATGAAAAAAATGAAGAAAGAAAAGAAAGGTAATTATATTCCCCTGGCTGGTGTGGCTCAGTTGGTTGGGCCTCGTCCCGTACACCAAAAGGTGGTGGGTTCGATCCCTGGTCAGGGAGCATGAGGGAGGCAACCAATCGCTGTTTCTCTCTCACATGGATGTTTCTCTCTCTCTTTCTATCTATCTTTCTCTCCCCCTTCCTCTCTCTAAAATCAATAAAAAAATAAAAAAGTAATTACGTAAAAATGAGGGTGAGCCCTAACCCAATAGGATTGGTGTCCTCGCAAGAAGAGGAGATTAGGACACAGACACACACAGAGATTGACCATGTGCGGACACAGGGGAAGACACCATCTGTAAGCCAAGGGGAGAGGCCTCAGAAGAAACCAACCCTGCTGACTTGACCTTGGACTTGTAGCCTCCAAGACTGTGAGAAAATATAATGAACCAGCCTGTGGTGTTTGTTTTGGTGGCCCTGGCCAACTAGCACAGTCCCTCTCACCAGAGTGCCTGCCTGGTGACCTCTGTCTCTCATCTCTCTTCAGTCTGGGGTCTTTTCTCCTGGGTGACCAACTCCAGCTTTCACATGGTTGTAAATGTGCAAATGCCACCCCTGGTCGTGAAGGCTCCTTATGTGGCCAGCTTGCCACCCGTTGAAGTCTTGGGAGACGGGCCATGCTAAACTCCACCAGCTGTTATAGAAGTTTCTGGAGAATGAAGTGCTACTGAGCATGGGCAGGAGGGCCCGGGATGGCTTTCTAAGGAGGTGTGATGAGAGCAAGCCTCTCATGCCCACTCGTGAGACCCTCGCTCTGAGCTAACAGCAGCTACAGCCATTCTTTAGATTCTTCATCACCTCCCCGTATGTATTCCCTGTGCCTGGCAAAGCACCCCACATGCCAGGCAGCATCATATAGTAAAGTGTTAATTTGGGGTTCCTCTTTTAAACGCCTGCCTTCACTCCCTTTTCAGCGCAGCACCATGTTTTGTGCAACTTGGCCTTGGGAATTGGTGGAGTCTAGCATGGCCCATTTCCCAAAACTTTAGCGGGTGTCAAGCTGGCCATATGCTGGCTACAGTCACATTCACTTGGGGCTCAGCAGGATTTTTAAATTTGTTGAGTTAGTTGCCAACATTTAAAATTGGGTAGTTTCACATGAAATTTGATTTTCTGGCCTCTCTTAAAATATGAAACAATAAGGCCTACATTATAGGGTGACCACCCATCCCAGTTTGCCTGGCATTCTCCCAGTTTTAGCACTTTCTGGATTTCTGGACTCCAGAACTGTAGGACTACAAATTTCTGTTGTGGGGCTTTGCTAGGGCAGCCCTAGCCAACTCATCCAGGCCCCATTATTCCCTTGGGCTTGGTGGCTCAGACATTCAGCCAGCCTGCCCAGCCCCAGGCAGGAGACACTTGCCATTTTCAACTGCAGTACATCCCCTGGAGTTAAGCCAGATGTTGGTAAGATCATTCTAGGTGTTCTGGAGGGCAGGAGGGAGATTGTCTTAGAGAGTGGCATAGACTCCAGCCTCAGGGTAGATAGTGTGCTGGTCCTTGAGCAGCAAGGACCCCATACCCCACAGCAGCCAGAGGAAGTGGCCAGGCCTGGTGTGGGGGTCCTAGGTGGGGCACCTGGGCTTGCCAAAGAGTCCCCCACCCGAAGGTGCTCTGGATGTTGGGAATGCGGGGCACACCAAGTGAGCTTGGACAGCAAAGAAGCCAAGGGTAACCTTGATGTAGAAAAGACAGAGGCGACAAAGAGCCTCTTGGGTTCTGATGAGAGGAAAAAGAGGTCCCAGTTGGGAAATCAAAATCTAGCCAGCCCTTTAAAACAGGGTCAGCCTCGCCCTAGCTGGTTTGGTTCAGTAGATAGAATGTTGGCCTGCAGACTGAAGGGTCCCGGACTCGATTCTGGTCAAGGGCACATGCTTAAATTGTGGGCTCGATCCCCAGTGGGGTCATGCAGGAGGCAGCCGATCAATGATTCTCTCTCATCATTGATGTTTCTATCTCTCTCTCCCTCTCCCTTCCTCTCTGAAATCAAATATATATATATAGTCAGCCTCAAAATTCACTTTATTAAGGGCAATAAAGAGAGTGTGTTATTTATCCCCGTTATACAGAAAGGGAACTGAGGGTTGGAAAAGTTCAGTCTCCTAAGCTCACAACGCTAGAAAGTGGCAGAGCCAAACCACCCACAGCCTTGGGGGTGGGCTCCTGCCTTGGAGCCTTTGTACTTTCTGCACCTTCTGAGGGCCCACTGTCCCTGTCTCCACCCTCCTCATTCTCTGCTGGGGCTTTAGGTTGAAACCTTTACTCTGATTCTCTTCATGTTTCCCAAGGTGATTTGAAGAAAAAAGTCTGAGGGATGGCAAGTCATCCAATGCAGAGGTTAGTAAGACCATGACCTCAGTGTCTGTTCCTGAGGCCTCATTTTCCTTTATTCATTGATTGATTGATTCATTCATTCCTTCATTCATCCTTTTTATTTGCTCAGCACATACGGGTTGAAATCTGGTCAGTAGTAAACAAAGTAGGTCTGGTCCCTCCCTCCAGGAGTTTATAACTGTTTCTGGAGGTGACCCTTGCTTGCTGTGGAGACGAGAAAGCAGGTTGGGTTAGTATCTGTTAACAAAGGAGGTAAGAGAGAGCCTCTCAGATAGGTGCTACCAAGGCCTAAACGACTGAGACAACCCCTCCCCGCTTCACTTCCCCCTCCCCCAGTGCTCTGTGGAAGACTTCAAAGGCAGAAGGTGCAGAAAGTACAAAGACCCCAAGGCAGGAGCCCACTCCTGAGTGGCTGGTGTGGTCCTGAGGTTCACAGGAGTCACGTGGTCGTTGTGGCAGTCGTGCAAGCAGGAGGAGCTGTCAGCTTCTGGTTAGTATAAGGAAGAAGACAGATTGGATGTGAGGGGAAAGCAGGAGAGGAAGAGGCTTCCAGGAGGACTCCTCGGTTGCGGTTTGAGCCACTTGCAGAATGTAGATGCGGCTGACTGAGAGGGGGCAGGCTGGGAGGGGCAGGTCCCTTGGGTGGAATCAAGAATTTGCTCTGAGATGTGCTAATTCAAGATGCCCACCAGGCATGCTGGTGGAAGCATGGGTGAGGAGTGGGGAGGATACCCCCACACGTAGTCCCTGTCTTCGTCTTTGGGCTCATCCTGTAATGCTGCTGTGGCAGGGAGGGCAGGCTTTTTGTCCTCCTGTTAGGCCTTTTGCTTCAATCCTCACATTTACTTTCTTTAGCCCACAGGCTCTGAATTTGAGGGCCCTTAGGATGCTCCAGTCCCCACACTGTCAATCTTGAGGTGGGAGGTCGGGGTAGGTGACTGAACGACCTGAAAGAACAGTTGTTCTTAGCACAAAGCCCAGTGCCCAGCTCCACTTCCTTCTTTGGCAGAGTGTGCGCATGTGTGTGTGTGTGTGTGTGTGTGTGTGTGTGTGTGTGAGGGTGGAGGGAGGGGGGACCTCTGAGAAGCAGTGATGAGGGGCAGTTTCCATCTCCTGCCCCCATGATATCATGCTCATGTGGTCAGAAAGACTGGAGGCCAAGTGGGTGAGAGAGATAAGAGCACAAGGTCTCTATGAAAATGGAGGCTGCATGACACCAGTGCACAGAGGAACTGTGCGTGAGTGAGCCAGTGCATTTCTAAGGAAGGAAAAAACTTCCAGACCTGCAGCCCAGGCTCTGCCCCTTCCTGCTGTGGACTCTCCTTGCTGCTGGTGGGGGTGGTTCCACGCCAGGCTCTGACCCCAGCACTGGCCTAACCAGGGGTCTGAGCAT
The DNA here is from genome assembly GCF_014108235.1 of Myotis myotis. NCBI lineage: Eukaryota > Metazoa > Chordata > Mammalia > Chiroptera > Vespertilionidae > Myotis > Myotis myotis. The sequence continues at coordinate 30,608,831 of NW_023416390.1, read as the reverse complement.
CACCCATTCTGAAAGCATTGTGTTAGGCATCTACCCAATGTTGTTTCCCCTTTGTCCTATTAGCAAAGCCTGATTTTGGGGGGATAGCAATGAGCCCAGCTGAAATACTTGCTAGGATCCTTTGTAGCTAGTGGGGCCCTGTTGCTCCAGTTCCGCCCAATGAAATAAGAGAGGAAGTCAGTGGGTAGATATTGAAAAAGGAACTGACTCAACTGGCATGTTCACCAGCCTGTTATCGCTGATCGCTGACCTCACCCTTTCCTCTTTCTACCTTCCTGGAAGACAGTCTGGATGCCTGAAGGTGCAGCAGCCATCTTTCAACCATGAGGCTAAAAGGCAGAAGCTGAGTGTGCTGGAGGAGGAAGATAGGAGTCTGGATCTTGGCTGATACCTTTAAGCAGAGGCAACAGCCCTTGACTGCCTACTCTGAACTTATTTTTCTGCATGAGGTTAAAACAAAAATTCTTCTTTGTTTAAGCCCCTGTTACTCTAGTTTTTAGTTACTGGCAGCTGAACATAGTCTTAACTGATACTCAGCCCACACCGCACAAACTCTGGGAGCACCCTTGGAAATCTCAGCACCTACCCCAGCCATCCCTAAAGCAGCCCTGCTCTCGCATAGCCTGTACTGGGACCTCACCACATAGAGGTGATGGCCCAGAGGAGTGGAAGCACAGGCTTAGAGAGGTTAAGTGACTTGCCCCATATCACACAGCTAGTAAAGAGCAGAGTCAATTATCAACGTCAGATCTGTCTCAGGGGCACTGTTTCTCCTCTGATACTAGAGTGGGTGTAGGTTGGCAGAGATGTGGGGGTTCACAGACAAAGAATCTAATATGATTTCCTAGGAATAATAATAATAAGAATAATAGATAATGGATCACCTTGTTGAAGGCTTTGTCAAATATTGCCAAAATTTCTACCCCTATCGCCTGACTCCCATTATCTTGTTCTATTTTTTCTCCCATAAAACTGATCACCTTCTAGCACACCACATGATTATGTCATTGTATGATGACTGTCACCCTTCCACCCACTCCCCAGGATTAAGCCCCATATGGACAAGGGTCTTGGTCTAGGCTTTGTTTATTAATGCACTCGAAGAGCCTAGAATAATGCCGATGAAGAAGATATTTCTTGAGTTGAATTAAATAGGGATGTTTTCTGAGCAGCCACTGTTATGGGCTGAATTATGTACTCCCAAAACTCATATGTTTAAGTCCTAAGTCCCAGCACCTCAGTACTGTACTTGGAGATAGGGTCATTAAAGAGGCAATGACATTAAAATGAGATCATCGGGGTGGGCTCTAATCCAATCTGACTGGTGTTTTTATAAGAAGAGTTTTGACACAGACTCACACAATGAAGAACATGTGAGGATACATGGCCAACTACATGCCAAGGGGAGAGAGGCCTCAAGAGAAATCTACCCTGCCAACACCTGGATGTCAGACTTCTAGCCTCCAGAATCATGAGAAAATAAGTTTCTGTAGTTTAAGCCACCCAGTCTGTGGTCCTTTGTTACAACAGCCCTAGCAAACTATGTCTGGCTTAGTTTGAAGGATTTTGTACGAGTTGCCTCAATTGATCTTAACCACAATGCTAAGAGATAAAACAGCTCAGATGCGGAAACTGAGGCCCAGGAAGCGATGATGAAGAGGCCTGGGGAAGGCTATGTCTTGGGGTGCTAGGCCTCCTGGGGCTGGGGGAAGGGAGACTCAGCTGCTGACCCACCAGGGACCCATCTTTATCAGGAGATCCCCCCTGCCCACTCATACCTCACCCCCACATGGTCCTGAGCTGGACTCCTTGTACCCCAACCTGCTATCCCAGCAGCTTTGTGGAGAGCCCTATGATCTAAGAAGCCGCCTGGCTCTCCCCAAGCAACAAGTCTCTGTGGTGCAATTTCAGACATCAAGGCCAACGAAGTGGGAAGAATTTCTTCAGTGACTCTCAAAGCAGTTAGTCCTGTGCATTGACCAGAGAGGCAGACTCTCCAAGACAAGGTGTGAGGAGCCCATTGGTTCTGCAGCTACCACTCGCAGTCAGGACAACAGTAGAGTCTAATATTTACTGAGGTCCTACCAGGTGCCAACCCTTGTCCTAAGTGCATTCTATCCAGTTTTTCCTCTTGGCAGCCCTGCAAATGGACACTGATATTGTCACCATTTTACAGATGGGAAAACTGAGGCTTAGAGAGCTCAAGTGACTTGACCATTCAGTTAGTAGGTTATGAGTCTGATCCCAGTGCTGGTTTTCTTCACCATCAACAGCCATTGACTGTAGACCCTGCCTCATGCTACCTTAGGCTGTAGTGGTTGGGCATGTTCCTCACACCCCTTGTGTTGGGAGAGAATTAGGAAGGAAGTTCATGGAAAGAGGATGGAAACTGCCAACCAGCGTAACAAAGGTCTGAACTCCTGAATATGTGGTCAGTAACCTCCCTTGCTTGTTCTCCCTCCCCCACTGACCACCTCTCCCTGGGAGCTGAGATTGTCCCCTCTGTCTGAGTCTACCCTTTTCAAGGCCACTCCCTGTTCATCTCAGCCAGGCTCATGAGGGAGGCGAAGGTGCCCCCTGCACCAGTTTTTTTGTCACTGGTCAGCCCATAGCAGAGGAGAGAGAGGAAGTCTCCTGCGGCTGGAATTGTCCAGGCCCTTCCTGGAGGAACAAGAACAGCCTGGAGACAGTCTGAAGCATGGCATGTGGGCACTGGGTGGTGAATTGCCTCAGCTCCGTACTCAGGACCACTTCCCTCTGGCCACAGGGCCCGCTTCCTTATCTCATTAGCAACAGTGTGGGGCTGTTTCTTTCTCTTTTGTGCTGAAAAAACCCTGAGGAGGTGCCCTCTGACCATTCACCAGGCTTTAGGAGACGGGCTGGGAACCTTTTCCTTCCTCTGTGGGCCTCATGGACACTTGAGGTCATCTCTGCGTGAAGATGAGCCAGCAGGCCCTTCTCCACTCCCTCCCCAGGGCCACCTCTCCTCTGTGTGAGTGTGGACAATCCAGGTGGGGGGGGGCGTGCCCCCCATGTCTGATGTGCCCTCTGTGTGTGGGGGGGCCCATGGAGTGTGTGTGTGGAGGGGGCAGGTACACGTGCACAGGAATGTCACCTGTGTCTGTTAGTAAGCCTGCCTCCTGTCCTGTCCCCTGGTGGCCGGTAGGAAGATGGTTGGCAGAGGCAGAGGGCAGTGATGTCAGTAGGCTGAGACATAGGCAGGTGGGCTGGGTGGCCTTGGTGGGAAGCCAGAGGGCTTGAGGATGCTGCCCAAGGCCACACCCACTCACAGAGTCTGAGGAAGTGGCGAGGCCCCAACTCCAATTGCTCACCAGCTACAACCAGGCAAAGCCTCCTGCTGTACATCCAGGCCCTCTGGAGCTGTGGCCCCGGGCCTGGGTGTGGTGCAGGCTGATGGAGGAGGGTCACGTGAGGGCTGTTCCTTTGTGTACCAAAGGAACAGAGGCAAAGCTCTCACCTTCCAATCACACTTATCCTATTTTATGGGATGACTTCTGGGCTCTTCTGGAGAAAAAATTAGTGTGACTGCCTTGCCTTCTGAACCTCTCCCCAACCTGCAACCCCTCTAAACCCCTATCTTCACTTATCAGACACCCAACACCCTGTTTCTCATCTTCTGGATGACTCTGCAGTTCTAGAAATTAGAACCTGCTGTGTGGTGACAAGTGGTTTCTGTCGCCCCCCGGGAAGTGGGTGACACTGGCCTTGAGAATCCACGGGACACCTCCCACAACCTGCAGCTACAGGGATAGAATGAGAGGACTAAAGCCTAGAGTCGGTTTGCTAGGCAGGTTGGGTAACTGAGACTACTGTAGGTGCTTCGAAAGAGTTGGGTGGGCAGGCAGCACAGGGTAAGTGGAAGGGGTCTGGGAGGGGAGCCTGGGTGTATTTCTGACAGGGGAGGGAGGAGTGGTAGAAGAGAGATGGGAAACCAGAAGCAGGTGGGCGGGGGGCCTCCGGGGATGGCAGCAGAGGCTTGGCTAAACATGTGGGAGATATACCAGGCCAGGCAGAGCTGGTTTCAGTGGGAGCTGGAGAGGAGGCAGGTTTCCGAGGTGTGTCTGTGGTCACCAGGACCGTGGCCAAGGCTCCTGGCGGCATACCTGTGACAGCCTCTGAAGGGCCTGTCAGTGCAGGTATGTTCAATCCACATCAACACTGTTGAGGGCTCACTGGAGGCCTGGGAGGAAGCAGGTGGCCTGAGCCTCTATGTGCTGGGTAGGTGTGCAGGTCAGGGAGGGGTCAGAGGTAGGAGGAGGAGGCACTTCCTGTTGGAAGAGGCTGAAGAGGATATTGCTGCTGCAGGGGCTCTGAGGCTACGGCCGGCTGGAGCTACACCTGAAGGGGGCTGGTGGCTGGGGGGAGGATGAGCAGCAGGCCCAGGAAAGGGCCTTTGTGGGGCATCTGACATCCGGTCCCCACAGGGCTGTGGCAGATTATTGTGGTTTGGACACAATGGCCACCAAGAGGATAGCTGCCCCAGTCTGGGGAGCAGAGGCTACCACTCCCCCGCTGCTCTCTTTTGGGGACCACTACTCAGTAGAAGGGGTTCCTTTCAGAAGCCCAGCGAGAACGTGCAGGAGAGGAAGGTGAACAAGGCAGAGCCCTGTTTGTACTCCAACAAGATGCAGAAAGGTCCTCGCACCCAAAGAAGCAAAGACAAAGAGTGTGGGCTCCCAGTCACTGGAGCAAGTGGCCTTGAACTCGGCCTTGAGGGTTGTGTGGGCCACTGACAGGGGGCACTGATGGGGGTGGAGGGTGGGGGGAGGCAGGAATGGCCTGAGGATTCTCAATGAAAATGACAACAGCTCATAGTATTAGGGATTAGTCATTGTATCTCTGGTCACTATGGGCATGAAGCGTGGGCTCTGTCCTGGCATCGAGCCAGTTCTCAGTGGGCAGTAGCTGTTATCATTGTGGAAGTGGGCCTCCAGCAAACTGTGAAAGGTGCCCTGAGTTTTGAGTGTCAGCCTATTTTGGAGCCAAACTAGATGTCTTTTTGCACCCTTTCTGCCCCAATCCCTTCCCTGACCCTATGGGCAGGGCTGGAGCCCAGTGGACCCAGCCCTCTATAGCCCTGCTGTTCGGAGCTGGGACCCCGTGTGATGGTGAGGTGGCCCCACTGTCTTGCATTCTCTGCTCCGTGGATGCCACCACATTGGCCCCATCCAACCACAGTGGCTTAAGATGAGTTTTCACTTTGCCTGGGTGTTTCCACCAGGGAGAAGCCAGGAGATTATGGTTAGGGACACAAATTCCCTCAAAACTTGAGGGCTACTCTGGAGAGATGCTTTCATTGCTCCGTGGGGGATCTGGGTGTCATTTCAGTCACTTAACTGTGCGAATCAAAAAAGAGTTTAATAATTCTACAGGTCATTTTCTGTCTCGAGCCCCCTATCTGCCTCATGGCAGATACTTGAGCCAATCACAGAAAACTCACCAGTTCTGTGATCGCCCTCCCCTACAGTCCTATTTATGCTCTACTTATTCTGTTTTCCTCCTCCTCACTTCTGTAGAAGGATCCAAGTTGGGTCCAGACACTGGGGGAAGAGGTGAATCCTTGGGAGCATCCTTAAGCCTCGCTCTGTCCTTTGTCTTGCAGTCAGCATTTGTCCCCCAGTCTTTGCCGAGATGCATTCTCAGCTTGTCACAGGAGGTAGAAGGGGACAACCACTGGGACAACCACTTCCCCCTTGCAATGGCAAACCACAAGATCCTACCTAGAGAAACAGGGCCTTACAGGAAAAGGGGTGGGTATGTGGTAATGTATCTGCCCACCTCCTTCCTCAAAAGTGGAGAGGGGCCAGAAGAGGGGGCAAGACTTGGATAAAATGCCCCATTTACTGGGAAAGCATAGCAATTAGTCTTTGAATATGCAAAGCAGGTTGGTGGCAGAAAGTAATGAGCATGGAATTGCTCTGCATAATAAAGTAGGGAGAATTATTTTTGGAGTTGGGAGTGGATCAGGGCATCAGCAAAGGGAGTGAGAAGGGAGTCTAGAGTGACTGCCTGCTGAATGGCCAAGAAGCTTTGTAACAATAGGGACACCTACTTTGTCACTGTGCTGGGGTGGGCCTTGTGTGTCTTCTCAAACTTTCAGTAAAGTAGGCAGAACCCAAATGGGAGTGTTCTCCCCGGAAACGGAAGGGAAGTTCTTTCATTCCCAAGTTCAAACTCTCACCCCCTGGCCCTTGGGGAGGCCCTGGGCGAGGTTAGCCACACTTACCCTGAGTCTGCGATCCTGGTATGACCAGCAGGGATCAGTGGCTCCAGTGGAGCAGAAAGTTCTGGGGAAGGGGTCACCTTTGAGGAGCATGGCCATGTGGACACGCCTGGGCAGTGAGGCTTCCTCTCCCCACCCTCCTCTGTGAACACGTTTGGCTCTTTAGTCAGCAGCTGGGGTGATTTTTTATGTTGCCAACAATCTGTAAAAGAAAAGTTGTTCTCAAACTGGTCTGGGACAGAACTATTTTTGTGTGATGCAATTAATAATTTCCTTCTCAGAAGAAACCAGCATTCTTGACAAAATGCATAAACAAGCCCATTTCTGATGAGCTGTAATGGAATCAAGACTAGTGGGAAACCAGTGTTCGGCCCACCCCACTGCTGGTAAAAAAAGAGCGGCAGACATGCCTGTGTTTACGTAAGGAGTCGTGGAAACCCTGCTCCTTCCACAAGGAGAGACGATAACACCAAAAGGTGCCCTGAGACAGTGATAAAGTATGTGGTAGAGTGTCCACTTGAGTCTAAACTAGGTTTCTGACAGGAATGGACTCACTGTGACCTGCACAGTCAGATGGCTCTTAGGAGGGAGCTGGACACCAGCACGTGTCCCTTGGTTTCAACATTATCATTAGCATCAAGTGATTCAGAGATTATCTGTCAGGCCAGAAAAACACAGGATGCAGTTTCTATGTTGGCCTCCTTAACATAGGCTTAAGTTTTTTTTTAAAGATGATTTTGGTAAGGAGAGAGAGAGAGAGAGAGAGAGAGAGAGAGAGAGAGAGAGAGAGAGATATTAATTTGTTGTTCAAATTATTGGTTGATTCTTGTATGGTCCCTGACCTGCAACCTTAGCAGCCTTGGTGTGTGGGGATGATGTTCTAATCAACTGAGCTACCCTGTCATGGCCTAGGCCTTCTTTTTAATGGCACTTTTTCAATCACCCACCTTCAAATGCATCTCACCGTCTGCACTTTTTCTAACCATGATTGCTCCTTTGAAGCCCTGTGAAGAGCATGGCTTCCTCCTCCCTGCAGCAGCTTCCTGACTCTCCCTGGGGCCTCCTACCCAGGCTCCCGCCCATTCAGACCAGCATGGGCCCTTCACTCTCAGGAAAGCCAAGGCCACCGGCGCTGGTAGTAGGAGAAAAGAGTTAGTCACCTTCCCAGGCCATGGCTGTCCCAACCCAGCCTCTCCCACCCTCTCCCCACCCCCAGTGCAGGCACAACACGTCTGTCTCTGCTGATTATGAGATAGCTCATGGCTGTTAGGTCTGCTTGAATAAGCTCTTTTGTCTCAGAGAATTTTCCCATGTCAAACATTTAGTCTGCTGTGTTATGGGTCAGTGAGCAAGGAGATAAGTTTGAATTCTTAAATAACCTTGTGAGCACATGACATCTGTCTGAAAGGCGATCAAACAGCATCTGTCACACTGCCCCAACTTTCAAGACTCTTTCTTTTTTAAAAAAATATTTATTTTATGTTTTATATCCCAAAGAAAGACATTTAAAAAAACAAAACTCAAATACTACAGAAAGCTATACTTTGGAAGATGAAAGTTCCTCATAAGTCTGCATCAACCTCCTCCCCTCCCCCAATGCCAGAAAACTATTGTTAATACTTTGGCATATATTGCTCCGATTTTTTTCCTAACTAACATAGATAACATTATCATGATCATCATCACCCTTATGATTGTTACCATAAAAATTATTCTGCGACTTGCTTTTTGACTTAACATATCTTGAACTTATTCCAGTATTAGGGTCTCACTTTTTAAGCCATTGTACAATGTTCATTGTGTGTATGAATAATCATGTTTGTAATGAGTTTCCTATTTGTAAATACTTGGAATTCAACCCCTTTCAACAGCATTTTTTCTTAAAATAAACAATACTACAATAGATATCCCTATACATATATTTTTGTGTACTTGGGAGTGTTTCTGTGAGTATAGAGTACATTTCCAGAAGCAGAAATGCTGGGTCAAAGATATAAATACTTAAAATGTAGTAGGCATCGCCAAATTGACTGAACCACATATTGCTATGGTTCAGTTTGTGGCTTTCTTAAAGGTACAAAGTGCCACTGGGCACAAGAAGTGGCTGTTTACCTTGAGTACACCCAAGAGAGTGTTTCCCACGCTGTCTGCAGGACTTGAGGCGTCTTTGCATGTGAGGACTAACCCAGGGGAGGTCAGAGGCATAAACTATCGGTCTGGAAAGGACAGACGTCATCAGAGGAGTGAATTCCAGGAAAGAAGGGCCCTGGATGACCCAGACATTTATGAAATTGCCTGTGTAAAGTCCATCTGTCTTTTGGAAATAGGACATCCCTTTGGAAGAAACCTCTTCCCACATCCCAACTCCAACTATTGGGTTCTAGTAGGAGCTACCTCTGCTACTGTTTGCCAGCCTAGCCAAAGGCCAGTAATACAAGCTGCAGTTGATTAGAGACGATATTAGTTCCTCAGCACTTGAATGGGAAATAGGGAGAATAGTTTTTGTTCCAGGTGAAGGGTTGGAAACATGTGTATCTGGAATGGGCAGGGCCATGACTTCTGTACTGTAGAAAAACACATTTGGGGAGACTAAAGCAGATTTAAAAAAAATATTTTTATTGATTTCAGAGAGGAAGGGAAGGGGAGAGAGAGATAGAAACATCAGTGATGAGAGAGAATCACTGATCGGCTGCCTCCTGGATTGGAAGACTAAATATTGTTATGAACTAAATATGTCATTTCTTCCTAAATTAGATTCAGGGAAATTCCAGTAAAAATCCTAGTTGGTTATTTTATGATAATAAAATTCTGAATTATGATTCTGAAATTTGTATGGGAAATTCAAATGATTTAGAATATCAGAAGCAATTCTGAATAAGAACAAAGTTTGAGGACTTATACTATCTGATTTCAAGATTTACTATAGAAAGCTATAGTAAGTAAGACAGTCTGCTGATGGTCCAAGAGTAGACAAAATAGACAGATGGAACAGAAAAGAGCCCTGGTGGTCAGTGCACGTCATAGTGACCGGTCGTTCTGCCGTTTGGTGGATTTACATATTAGGATTTTATTATATAGGATTATACTTCACAATAAAATTTATTTAAAAAGCAAAGCAAAAGTGTCAGAACATGAAAATGATTGAATTCTTCTGTATGTAAATTATGCTTTGATAAGAAAATAAAAAAACAAAGGAAGTAAGGCTATTGGGCTGTTGGGAGGCTAGCCACCCTGACATATATCAGCCACCAACCCCAACTCCATGAACTGTGCATCATGCAACCTGTGTCCCCCTGTGAAATTCTTTCCAATTCAAGGACATCATGGGAGGAAGTGGAAAGTTCAGTAGGCAGGAAGAAGTCAGAATAGTTGTGTGATGAGTATCTGACTCTATTTAGATTGAGTTTCAAGATTTGATGAGCATGCAGAAGAGAATGGAAAGCCCCGCTGCCTCTGGTCCCCAGGTTTTAGGCTGGAAACTTCATTATGAGTAAAAACCAGAATGCCAGCATGATTCATGTATTGAATGGACGAGCAGGAAGAAAGCATTTTTTCCCCTCCTCCTAATGCCAACTTCAACTTGCCCTTTGAAATAAACTTGTCTTTTCCTGCTATCTTGCTTTGGGTCTTCCCAGGAACAGGCCCGGAGACACAAATTTGTGTGTAAGCAGTTTATATGGAGGCAATCTCAGGTTGAATAGGTAGGATTGTGAGGGAGTGAGGTAGGAAAGGGAATAGGAGTCCAAATCCCAAGAAACTCAAAACAGTAATTCCAAAGGATATATGCCCCCTATGTTCATTGCAGCAATATTTATAATAGCCAAGTTATGGAAGAAACCCAGTACCCATCAATAGATGAGTGGATAAAGAAGATGTGGTACATATATTCAATGGAATACTACTCGGCCATAAAAAGAATGAAATCTTACCTTTTGTGACAGCATGGATGGACCTAAAGGGTATTATGCTAAATGAAATAAGTCAGTCAGAAAAAGACAAATACCATATGATTTCACAGATACATGGAATCTAAAGAACAAAACAAACAAAATAGAAACAGATTCACCCGGCCGATGTGACTCAGTGGTTGAGCATTGACCTATGACCCAGGAGATCACGGTTCGATTCCCAGTTCAATTCCTGGTCAGGACACAAGCCTGGGTTGTGGGATCAATCCCTGGTGGGGAGAGTGCAGGAGGCAGCTGATTGATGATTATCTCTCATTATTGATGTTTCTATTTCTCTTTCTCCCTCTCTTTTCCTCTCTCTGAAATCAATAGAAAACAAATATGTATATATAAACAGAATCATAGATACAGAGAACAGTTTGACAGTTTTCAAAGGGGAGAGAGGTTGGGGGACTGGGTGAAAAAGGTGAAGGATTAAGCAGTACAAATTGGTAGTTGCAGAACAGCCACAGAGATGTAAATTACAGCATAGGGAATATAGTCAATAAAATCATAAAAACTATGTATGGGGCCATGTGGGCACTGAAAACATTGTGGGGTCACTCTAACCACCATGAAGTACATAGGAATTTAATATAGAATAATATTGAATGTAAATTATAACTGAAAAATTATATATATATATACACATACACATACATATGCACACTGAGTGGCCAGATTATTATGACCGGCCAGATTATTATGATCCATCAGTACTTCATTGACCCTTCCAAAAATACTGAATATTAAAAACTTCCTAAACAAATGCTCTCAAGGTTTTATTATTATTATTATTATTGTTATTATTTGCATAATTAATTCACTTCATTGTACTGATGGGGTGGTCATAATAATCTGGCCGGTCATAATAATCTGGCCACTCAGTGTATATATACTAAAGGCCTGATGCACGAAGGGGCTCGGCCCTCGCAGCCCGGCTTGGTCCAGAAGGTTATCTGGAAGGACATCCAGAAGGTCCTTTGGCTGTCCGGTCTAATTAGCATAGTATGCTTTTATATATATACTAGAGCCCTGGTGCACAAAATTTGTGTGTGTGGGGGGGTGGTTGTCCCTCAGTCCCGCCTGCACCCTCTCCAATCCGGGACCCCTCAGGAGTAGTCAGACATCCCTCTTGAAATCCAGGACCATTGGCTCCTAACCACTCACCTGCCTGCCTGCCTAATGCCCTCCCCTGCAGGCCAGTTTGCCCCCAACTGCCCTCCCCTGCAGGCCTGGTTGCCCCCAACTGCCCTTCCTTGCTGGCCTGATCGCCCCTAACTTCCTGCCAGCCTGATCTCGCGCCTAACTGCTCTCCCCTGCTGGCTTGATTGCCGCTAACTGCCTCTGCCTCGGCTCCCACCACCATGGCTTTGTCTTGAAGGAGGTCGGACATCCAGAAGATGGCCGGTCGACCCGGCCTAGTTAGCATATTACCCTTTTATTCGCATAGATGGAAAATGCATTTCAGGCATCATGGAGCTATCTACAGTGGGGGCTAGGAAGCTGCAGTACTTACCCACAGCCTGCTGTCCCTCATTGGTAGAGGACTGCTTCCCCACACTTGAGCTCTATAGCACTTTCAGTTTGCCCTGCTCAAGGGTTGGGCACCATCCCTAGTTAGATAAAAGCCCTTAGCCAGTGTCACAGGTATCCTCAAAACATAGCCTTCCTCATAACATCAGTGCCAAGGGGTATGGGGATAACATAACTGCTTAGAACAGCGGTTCTCAACCTGTGGGTTGCCACCCCTTTGGGGGTTGAAGGACCCTTTCACAGAGGTCGCCTAAGACCATCGGAAAACACATATATAATTACATACTGTTTTTGTGGTTAATCACTATGCTTTAATTATGTTTAATTTGTAACAGTGAAATTGGGGGTCACTACAACATGAGGAACTGTATTAAAGGGTCACGGCATTAGGAAGGTTGAGAACCACTGGCTTAGAATCTGGGAGGGCTCAATTTTCCAGGGTTTTAGTCACAAGAAAAGACTCCTTGTAACAACAGAAAAAAGGTTTGATATTTTGTTCTACTTAAATTCTCTCCCCTACTTCACCTGGGGCCTTCCTCACACTGGGTACCAGTAGGAAAATAATCTGATTGGTTTCCTTTGTGACTCAATCTTTTTCCCCCTTTACTATTTGCTCTGTTTGTTCTCTGCAGGGCTAGACTGGGCAGGGGAGGGGAGGTAAGAGGCAGGAAAGACTTTACTTGACTGATTGGGTTGTAATTTAATCCTGGTGTCTTCAGCATGGGGAAGAGGCACAGTTGGTGCATTATTTTCTCTGGGATCATTTTTTTTTGGGGGGGGGGGGGGAGGAGGGCTCTTCAGGGGTTCTACCATTGCTGGGTATCTTGCACCTACAGCTGCCTTGAAGTGGGCAATGACTCCTCCTGCTGGCCGACTGATACCAGCGCAGGGCTTTTCCTTCTGCTGCGATTCAGTCTCCTGCTGGACTTCCATGTAGATCTCGTGGTCAGAGTCTCTCTCAAGAAGACCTGCCTGGCTTCCTTCAGCAAGCCCGCTTCTGGCCAATGGGGCATACACATCTGTCCCTGTCCCACCAAGCTCTCAAAGAGTAGGCCATTCCCACTGTAGTCATGCCATCTCCTGCAGCTGCCAGAGTCCTACAACTCACAGCCTTCAGATTTTGTGGGTGTGGTTCCAGCCTTGTGTCCTTCATCTCTAATCCCCAAGGGGTTCTCTTCAAGCCCCTCTCACTGGCTTGAGATGGTGCAAACTGCCTTCTGATACCAGCTTGTCAGCTAGGAAGTTTTGGGTCACAAGGAATGCAAAATCCAAGTTCAAGTGGCTTAAACTTCAGCACCTCTAACTGGAATTGGTGTGTTTGGGGGCAGATCGGTCTAGTGGTTTAAAGAGATCGCTAAGGACCCAGCATCTTTGCATTTCTCTGATTTGTTGCTTGCTGTGTTGGCTGTCTCTGAAGATGGTGGTTGCCAGATGAAATCCAGGCTACATATTTTCTGGTTTACATCTATCAGTTTGCACCCTTCTCTGGAGATTTCTCTGTTCAACTGTTCTAAACAAGAGTCCTGAGAATCACTCTGATTGGCTAAGTTTAAGATACATGTCCATCCCTGAACCAATGATTTATGGGTGAGGAAATGGAAGATGTTGATTGGCTAAGCCAGTCAGGGTCCAACCCAGTATTGGAGGCAGGTCACTTCCTCTGCAATACAGGTATCTCCCGCTTTCTGAAAGTTTGTATTGCACCACTTCACTACACTAACCTGAAATGTTCCCTTATCATGGTCTTTATTCATATACATTTGGGAGCTTTAGCTGGACTTTCTGTTCTGTTTCGTGGGTCAATCCATTTTTGCCAATGCCAAACTGTTTTAATTACTGATGCTTTAAAACGTATTTTTAGATACAGTAAATCTAATCCCCCCATTACTTTTCTTTTTTTAAAAATATATTTTATTGATTTTTTACAGAGAGGAAGTGAGAGGGATAGAGAGTTAGAAACATTGACGAGAGAGAATCATTGATCAGCTGCCTCGTGCACACCCCCTACTGGGGATGTGCCCGCAACCAAGGTACATGCCCTTGACCGGAATTGAACCCGGGACTCTTCAGTCCCCAGGCCGAAGCTCTATCCAGTGAGCCAAACCAGCTAGGGTCCCCCATTACTTTTCTTTAAAACAAATTTTTGGGTAATTCATATATTTAGAAATATAATTACTAATGACTCAAATATATAAGAATATATAAATAAAAACATAACAAACACCCAGTTTAAAAAATTAAACATTACCATAAATTCTTAACTGGGCAAGTCATGGTAGGTAGTCATGCTCCAGGCCTATAAGTTCTTTAGTGAAAGGTTTTAAGCCAGTCCCATCTTTCACTGGAAAGGGACTGGCATGGATTAGGTCTGCTTCAGGCTGGCCTATACTCTATGGGTTCTTGACTTCATGCAGGAAAGATTTCATAACACCAGTCCAGGTGATTCTGAGAGTACATCTATGAAAGCTGGGGACAGTGAAACAAAGGAAGGACTTAGGGTATAAGAAGCAACAAGAGAGAGCCGAGGTGGAACTGGTTGGTCCTCTAGAAACATTATAGTAAAGAAGTGAGCCACACAGGACTGAGTGGACTCACTGAAGAGTAAAAGTCACAATGACAGAAGTGAGCCAAGGCAGGGCTTCTTCTTAGATCATTGAAAAGTTATGACCTAGCTGGTTTGGCTCAGTGGACAGAGCACCGGCCTGTGGACTGAAGGGTTGCAGGCTTGATTCTGGTCAAGGGCATGTACCTCAGTTGCAGGCTCCTCCCTGGCACAGGTCCTGGTCAAGGTGTATGCAGGGGGCAACCAATTAATGTATTTCTCTCACATCAATATTTCTCTCTGTCTTTCCCTCTCTCTTCCACTCTCTCTCTAAAAATCAATGGAAAAATATCTTCAGGTGAGGATTTAAAAAAGAAAAGTTAGAAAAATGGGGCCTGGGAGACAGGTCCAGGGGGTTAGCCCAGGATGAGCTGCCATTTCCCACGGCTCCCCTGGTCACAAGTCTCACGGGGCCTCTTAGAGTTTAGGAGAAAGAGAACAAAAGTACATGCCCGAGAAAAGGAGGAGTGTGGGCATGCACCAAAGAGAACATGAGCTGACTTCCTTTATCTTGAGGGTTGTTATGTTTTCTAAAGGTGGCAATTTTAGAGAAGGCCTCAGGTAAGGCTCTCAATAAGCTATCAGCTTCTAGGTGTGCCGTTCAATATGCTGATTCATCAGAATGAGTGTATAAAGAGATCTGGGTCATTCTCCGGTCAGTTTCACCTTCAAAGAGTGTCACGGAAGAGGGACCAGGACCAAGCTAGGTCTGCCCCTACACGGTCTAGAGTGTATAAACCATTTGCTCCTAAGTGTCCTTGGTTTGGGAAGAGAAGACCTTGCGATTTTTTAGCTGGCTGACTAATTTGTTCAGCTGTCTGTCTGTTTCCTCATTCCACTTGCCAAGAAATACTAGTATTCCTAGCTTCTTACTATCCTACCTCAAGTCCATTGTTCTTGTGCATCTAGGATAACACATCTTTGAAATACCAGAAGTAATATCCTCAAAGTGGGTCATCAGTCAGCAAGAGAGCACATAATGCGTAACTTGCTTCCTCCCATCTCCATGTATGCTCCTTCCTTAATTTCAAATGCATAAAACAAGCTGCAAAACTGTTGTTCTCCAGAGCATTTGAGAGTTTGCTTCCTGGTAATGTTGTCAGTTTGGCTCAAATAAATACTTACAAAAATTATCTCCAGGTTTGGACCTTTCTTACATGGACAATGGCATCTGAGAAGTAGCTGCCCCCTGCCCCCTGCCCCTGAAGGGCCGCTGCCTTTGCCCTATGTTGTGATTCCCGTGATCGTGCTAACAACATGGCTTAAACTGGCAAAGTGCACAGGATACTTAATGCATTTGGCATTGGGAGGTTTTATCTGACATTCTCTTTTATGGCAAGATACGCTTTTTTACCCAAAATGTAGATATAGTTATATTTCAGAAGTCTCACTGCTGTGTAAGCTGGCGAGGACATGGCTCAAAGCCTCTAAAGGGTGGGTGACTGCGGAGGACAGCAGTGATGACAGGGAGCATCAGGCACAAGGGAGAAGCCAGAGAAACAAATAAGGACAGTGTACCAGGTAGAGGGCACAGATGGAGCGTTTAGCAGAAGACAGTCCACTGGGAGCAAGAGAGAGAGGCTGAGATTAAAGGGAGGCAAGGAGAAGCTGGGACAGAGTGAATGAACCTAGGAAAGGAGAGACAGTGGTCTGTGCCTTCCCTGACCAATTGAGTTCCCGAGTCTCGTGGGAACTGGCTGGGCTGCAAGCAGGAGGACTTGGACATTCTGAGCAGTACTGCCCCCAGGGACAACCCAAGCAGAGTGGATTCCGTGAGCACAGGGCACTGCCACCTCCCCCCACATCCACCCTCCAGCTTCTCAGTGTTCCCAGCAGGATGGAGCCCCCAGGGGTCCACTCCCTCAGGAGCAGGCCATTTGTTGGCGTTTTCTTCCTCCCCTGTCTCACATGTGTGTCCTAGTCCGTCTCTCAAATAAATGCTTGTCCCCAAGTCCTTGCCTCATTCCCAAGTAGGGGATGCAAAACCTTACCTCTACCACCTTAGGTTTTAAGCTGGGGCTCTTTCAGAACAGATTAATGAGAGCAAAACCACTTGTTAACTCATGCAGTGCACATCATCCTGTGGGTAAGTAACTCAAGCAGGTGGCTTAGAACCCTGGTTCATTAACATCTTCAACAAAGAACAAAGATCTGCAGAGAAATGACAGGACGAAGGAAAGCAGTTTTCAACTTCCAAGGGTGGTTACTGCGGGGAGGTAAATGTAAAGGAGGCAGATGGTGGAGGAAGGTTTGTTTGCAGGTTCCTCTGGTGCAGATAAGAGTCTGCGCTGATAAGAGCCTGTTTCCAGTACAAGGAGAATTTATATCCTGCCTGTAGGCAAAAAAGGGGAGGGTAAAGAGAACTTTTCCTATGTTTGCCACTTCTTAATTATCTTCAACTCAAATTCATTTTTATGTCAAAGATATATAAGTAGCAGTTCTCAGCCTGTGGGTCGAGACCCCTTTGGCGGTCGAACGACCCTTTCACAGGGGTCGCCTAAGACCATCCTGCATATCAGATATTTACATTACGATTCATAACAGTAGCAACATTACAGTTATGAAGTAGCAACGAAAATAATTTTATGGTTGGGTCACAACATGAGGAACTGTATTTAAAGGGCCAGAAGGTTGAGAACCACTAGATATAAGGATTCCGAGCGAGTCACCTAAAATGGGCTTCTGTGATATGTGGATAATTTTGAGTTAAAGGCAACCGAGACCCTGTGGACTCAAGACCCCTATCCCCTTTAACTACCTGCAAGAATTTAAATTAGGGGCCTTGCCCATAATAATAGTTATTACCAGAAATGACTTTTTATGACCTATACTGGGGGTGGGGCAAACTACTAACTTCTAAACATTTGCTCTTCTTATCATCTTGCAATGACCTTCCTCCCCTCTGAAG
Source organism: Myotis myotis (assembly GCF_014108235.1). Lineage (NCBI taxonomy): Eukaryota > Metazoa > Chordata > Mammalia > Chiroptera > Vespertilionidae > Myotis > Myotis myotis. The sequence continues at coordinate 30,591,594 of NW_023416390.1, read as the reverse complement.
TCCCAAGGCATCTTACCTCATCCTTAGCTCAGAATGTCATATGTACCTTGTGGACAAAAAAGGGGTTTTATGGAAAATCACCTCACAGGGTCATCTGACCATAAATGCCTGTCTGGGGAGGTAATGGTTGGTAGTCATGCCCCAGGCATATAACATTTTTAGTAAAAAAGTTATCTTTGCCTTAACTTCAAGCACATAAAAGAAACAGCAAACTGTTATTCCTGGAAGCATTTTCCTCAGTCTGTTGAGATCTTGCTTCCAGGTGTACCCTTTTTTTAGTTCAAATAAATTTTTGTAGTTTTCTTTTTTTAATGTTCTTATGTCTACAGTCATTTTCTCTTCTGTCTCAGAACCTCTCATGTACCCAGGGTCTCTGACTATCTCCTGTATGTGGGGTTCCCGTCTGTATGTATGTAATTAAATTTGGTTATTTTCTCTTGTTAATTTGTCTCATGTAGATTTAATTATTAGTCTGACTGAAAGGACCTAGGATGGCAGAGGAAAGTTTTTGCCTACAGTCGGTGCTGTGAGCAGGCTATTCACTGGCTGGGCGCTGCTCACCCCCCAGCTGCTCCAGGAGAAAAGTCCCGGGACCATTAACCTGAGCAGGCAAAGATCGGAATTCTTGCCAGGTGAGACTCCTTGGTCTGTACCCTGTGGAGTTCGGTGGAGGCAGAGTGATGAGAGTCCTTTCTTTTCCCTTTAAAATTTAGGTAATATGGTTAACAAGGGGTTCTGTAATAAAGCTGACTGGAAGTACAGTGATGGGAAGTCACCTCACAGGGTGATCTGATCATAAATTCCTAACTGGGCAGCTCATAGTGGGTAGTCATGCCCCAGGCAGGTAACTTTTTTTTAGTGAAATGTTTACCTCTGCCTTAAGCAAGCCCTGCCCATTGTTCTTGTGCATCTGGGTTAGCACACCTTGGAAATGCCAGAGTAATCCTCTTTTTGAAGCTTCAAGAGAGCAATTAAAATATGTTTTCTATTTGTCCTGACTAATTTTATAGCTGGCGTGTTTGCTAATTGTGCGTACAAAAGATTAATTTAGGAGTATCAAAGAATTCTCCTCTTGGCCATCTTATATAAATAGGAGGCTGACTGTCCTGGGGTTTGTCGGCCTCAGAGGCACAATTCCCTGCGCTAATTTTAGTTTTTCCTTTGGGATCTGTAGAGCCTGAACAAACTTCTAGAGAAAACCAGCCTTTACACGAACGTCTCTGGAAGAGCCAAATGTGGTGGAAATCCCTAGGGGATTGCTTCATGCCCTAGAGCAGTGGTTCTCAACCTTCCTAATGCTGCGACCCTTTACTACAGTTCCTCATGTTGTGGTGACCCCAATTTCATTGTTACAAATTGAACATAATTAAAGCATAGTGATTAATCACAAAAACAATATGTAATTATATATGTGTTTTCCGATGGTCTTAGGCTACCCCTGTGAAAGGGTCGTTCGACCCCAAAGGGGTCGTGACCCTCAGGTTGAGAACCACTGCCCTAGAGGAAATTTTTCCTTAGGCAACTCCTCAAAGACTCCTAGTCATTTAAAAAGAACCCAGCAAGGGCCAGCGAGAGCTTATGCTTGGATGCCACCAGAACCATGATGTTTTCCAAGGCATGGGCCCCTTTTTGGGGGTGCCCTGCCCTTCACAAAGAACTCTTTCCGAGGAGGCCGCTGGCTTCAGAATTGTTTGTGTTACCTCACTGGATGCCCGACAGCGCCCATCTCCACTACTCCGGATTCTGGACTCCACAACAATTATCATCACCCATTGGCTATTTGGACTGGGAAAGCAAGTGTCCTTCCTTTTGGGGAGCTAGAGTTTTCTTTTGCATTTAACCAGCAAAGATTTTGTTCAGACCCTCAGTAAGCGATCCAATTAAAAAACTGAAATTAAAATCAGCCACCCATTTTTCTTGTCCTTTCCCTTTCTCAACCCTTACGCACCTGAAGGGATTTTCTACCCAATGTGAGGCAGGGAGCCGGTGGGGGCACAATGGGCCCGTGCTGGTACCTGACACTGGGTACCAAGGTGGTCCTGGGTGGGCTGACTCTGCCAAGTAAATGCTGATTTTGTTTTTCTCTGTTTGTCTGGTATCTCTCCTTTTGTCTTGTTATGTCCTAAGAAACATCTGAGACTGTAAGAAAGTTTTATAATATTTTGTTTGAGCCAAACTGACAACAATGCAGGGAAGCAAAATCTCAAATGCTCCCAAGAATGACAGTTAGTAGTTCTTTTACACATTTGGAATTAAGGAGAGGGTGTAAGGAAGCTTAAATGAAGGTGGAAGAAAGCCAGGTGAGAACTGGGTTATAGGATAGTGAACTCGATTGTGTGTTCTCTTGAGGATGGTCTGATTATTCTGGCATTTCAAAGGTGTTTTTACCAAGATACACAAGAACAGTGAATAGGGCTTGTTTAAACAAAGATAAAACTTTAACTAAAAAAGTTATAGGCCGGGGGCAGGACTACCCACCATAACCTGGACAGTTAGGAATTTATGAACAGATCCCTTACAAAGTTACTTCTATTGGACTTGTCAGTCTATTACAGAATCACTTTTTTGTGTGTGTCCACAATTAGCAGGAGAAAATATTTGTAAAATTAGTTTCTTGGTCTTAATGATTCTTGGTTATTTGGTATGAGTTTTGTTAATTTTGTTTTGTTAATTTTGCTTTTCTCTTGTCTCTGTCTAGTATCTATGCTGTTGTCTTGTTATGGCCTGAGAGCATGGTCTTTATGATCAAAACCATTGATAAAGTCCTAATGGGACTGTAATTAAGAATTTAAGAGCTGATGGAATTAAGATAAACATTTACAGGTGAATTGGTGTACTCTGGGTAGGCTTTCTAGGCAGTGATTGCGTCTCTTTTCCCTGATTGCAATGTGGAGTAGACATTGTGTCTCCCTGGGGAACATTCCCTTGACTAATACTGTAAACAGAAAACATAAATGCACTCTTCAAGCAATATTAATTAGATATGCTAAAGAAAAAGCTTAAATAGTTTCATCCAAAGATAAAAAGTATCTAAAACAGAAGACTATAAAACTGATTTACAGGTGATTGTCCTAGGATGTCTTTCACTCCTTGGTCCAAGGCCAACTTCAGGGCAATAATTAAAGTATTTCTTCAACCCCGGGAAGACTCTGCCTCCTCCCCAAAGTGAAAATAAAACTATATGCCCAGAGGAAAGGAAGCAAATGAGGGATTGTGTAGGTAGACAGGTAGGTCAACATATAATGTCAGTAAATTACAATCCGATTTTGAGAGCAATTTTACAAATTTTTGCAAAACCAGAAATGTGGCTCTAGGAGCAGTTCAAACCCTCCCACCTCCATCTTTATCATTCCCACTTCCTAAGACTAAAGAAAAAAAAGGAGACGAGGGTTATTTTGAAAGCACAAACTGCTTCTCTGGCTCCAAGTCCCCCTCGCCAAGAACACATACAAATCCTAATTGTCTTCTCCACAAATATTAATATGAAAAAGCCTTAGCCATCTGAGTGGATAAACAACTTATTGCTCGTCTCACAGCAGCAATTTTTATTTTTTAAAAATATGTTTTTTAAAGTTGATTTCAAAAAGAGAGAGGGAGAGGGAGAGAGAGAAACATCAACATCGATTGGCTGCCTCCTGCACACACCCCAACTAGGGCCTAGGGATCCAAAGAGAGGATGCTCAACCAACTGGGCCACAAGTGACCAGGGATCATGCAGCAATTTTTTTTATTTATTTATTCATTCATTCATTTATTTATTTATTTATTTATTTATTTATTTTTATTGATTTCAGAGAGGAAGGGAGAGAGGAACATCACTGATGAGAATCGTTGATCGGCTGCCTCCTGCATGCCCCTCACTGGGGATCAAGCCTGCAACTCGAGCATGTGCCCTTGACCAGAATCGAACCCGGGACCCTTCCGCCTGCTTGCTGCCGCTCTATCCACTGATCCAAACAAGCTAGAGCAATGGCAATTTTAAAATGAAGGCCAGGAGGTCTCTGTGTGTCTGTCTGTCTGTATGTTCATGTGTGTTGTATAGTATTTTATACCTCTGGATGACAATGCTAACTTGCTAAAAAGCTTCATTTAATTAGCTTAAATACAAATGCATATAAAAATATTCTAAAAAAATATGACAGAAACTAACCTAAATGCTTTTCAGGGCCATGTGATCTAGGAAAATATATGATATTAAAGCTGGTTTTGTTAGCAGAGAGAAACATGTAGGAGTGGGGTTCTTGTGATATTCTGAGAACAGGGATTTTTCTAAGACTCACATGGGAGGATATGATATGGTAGACAGCTTTTTTTAAACCCTGGGTTTCCAAAGTCCCATCTCCCTTAGTCCAGTCATAGAAGTGTAGCTGGGGTTTCAGCAGGGCTAAAATCAGAGCCAGTGTACAGAGTTTCCGTTCCATGTTGCAGCTGGGCCCAGTACAGCATCAAGCTAGCTGCAGTCCCTTCGTCCATTGTGTGTGGGGGGTCTGCATGGCTGTGGGCCACATGGGAGAATGCCAGGAAACCAAGCGAGAGCCATGAGCCAAGTGTGCCAAGAGGAACCAAGGGAGTAAACTTCTTTGTTCAGGGGATTATATATCCCAAATTTCTGAGCACTTGCAGTGGCCATGCCCATTCTGGCTAACCATCTCTATCTCCAGGTGTGATTGACAAGCAAATACCTTCCCTATGTCATCCCAACTTTACTCAGCATGTGTCTATCTTCCCTTTGTTGGATCCCCCCCCAGTGTTTTGCAGGGAACATGGCCATGTCTGGATCTTCCCTGTGCTCCTTTCTTATTATTAATAACTAGGGGCCCAGTGCACAAATGCGTGCACCTTGAAAGGAACTGTGGGCCATGAGGCGGTGAGTCTTGGCCCATTCTTTGCGCCCCTGCCCAGCCCCTCCTGCTGTGGCCCCCGGTCCCCTCTCTGCTGGCAGCCCCGCACCCACTGCCGCTGCTCCCATGTGCTGACAGTGCCAGCCTCACTCGCACCCCCTGACAATGCCTGAGCCACTGCTCGCACCCACTGCCAGCACCTGGAGCTGGTCCCGATCGCTTGGTGCCATCAGCAGTGTGAGAGCTGGCTGCTGGCCCTGATTGCCCCTCAGAGCAGGTGGAGGTGGAGAAGCCCTGAGGGGCAATCAGGTCTGGCAGCTGCTGCTTGCACCTGCTGAGTAATTAGGACCACCACCAGGTGCTGGCAGCAGGTGCAAGCGCCGGGTGGGACTGTGGTGTGCAGGAGCAAAGAATTTTCAGTAACCACCAGAGGCTCACCGTGATGACAGTGACTGGCGCCCTGCCTTGATCTGGCGCCCCGCTCACCTGCTCCACCATCCTGCCGCAGCCGATGCCCACCATGTACTGTGCATGCCCCCTGGTGGTCAGTGCACGTCATAGCAACTGGTTTGGCCTATTTGCATATTAGCCTTTTATTATATAGGATGAGTTAATTACAATGGTATCAGTTTGAGTTTGGTTTTGTTAAACCGATATCTTTTAAAAATTGATTAATTTTTAAAAATATATTTTTATTGATTTCAGAAAGGAAGGGAGAGGGAGAGAGAGATAGAGACATCAATGATGAGAGAGAATCATTGATTGGCTTCCTCCTGCATGCCTCCTACTGGGGATTGAGCCTGCAACCCAGGCATGTGCCCTTAACTGGAATCAAACCCAGGACCTTTCAGTTCCCAGGGTGATGCTCTATCCACTGAGCCAAACCAGCTAGGGCTAAATAGATGTCTTTAGAGTTATGACAATTAAATATAATACTTTTATTCTACTTGGTTTTATTAGTTAAATAAATTCTTATCTGTGTTTCAAAATTTGCCATCAGGAAAAATACCTTTGAATAATAACTGACTTTGACATCTCATGAAATTTCATAAGTAACCTAAACATAATCATTAAGGACTAATGAATTAAGTAGATGTAAGTAACCTAAGCATAATCGTTAAGGACTAATGAATTAAGTAGATGTAAGTGGGATAAGAGTTTTTTGGGTGGACTCTTTAGCAAATTATATTTTATTATATGTATACTTAAAAATAGTTTCTCAAATATTTTGTAATCTGAAACTTTAGAGTTTTGCTAAATTAAATGATAGAAATATATTACATATCTAGAACATTTCCTAAAAATATAAAATGGAACATTAATTATTAAATGCAAATTTATATACTTTTGGTTCCCTACTGCCAAAAAACAACAACAAAAAAACAAAAAAACGAAACAAAACACACACACACACACAAAACAAAAAACTAGAAATGTACATTTGGATCTATTAGCAAACATGTGTTATGCCATGCTGAAAATTTTCCTGTGAAAAAGCACTTATTTTTAGCAATTATGAGTAATATTTATAAATTTGCTAATGTAAAGACAGTTCATAATTGCTTACTCTTTAGTTTTTGCTAGAATTTGAGGTTTTTAAAAATTCTAATATATTCTGGAAATAAGAAAAGGGGGCAACTGTATGTGAGAACAGTAGAATGTGTTTTTAACAAAGAAAAGGTGAGAGGAATGAAGATGCATTTTTGCTAAGGAAAATGAGAGTAATTATGTTTGAACTAGAACTTCTGGTTTTCAAGGGCAAACTAAAGACCCATAGAAAGTGGGAGAGAAAATTTTACCTTGTGTAATGAAGCTGACTACAACTGAAGTGTTATTATAAGGGTTTTAAAATTAATCTTTAATATCAATGGTGTGCTTATATAAAGCTAATACTTGGTTTTCTTTTACCTGCTAAAAGATGCTTCTTTTCTAGTCATCTGCTGAGAAAGCAATGATTTTGTGTTTTATGGAAATACATTTTTTTTTTGGTGTGTTTTATGTTGTCTTAATCAGGTCTTTGTTTACTTAAGAAAACGGAATCTCCTCAATAGAAAGAGCTAAGTTTTGCGTACAATTATGTATTTGTTTTGAAAATCTTTGTTACTTTGGTAAAATGGGTAATTAAGCATTTTATAATGACATGATCCTAATTTAGTCAATTATCCAAACCTTTTGTTATATTTTGATAAATTTCCACAAAATTCAAATTATAAATAGAATCTTTTCTTGACCGAGAAATAACTTTGAGGAATTCCAGAGGGCCCCTGAAATATCTCAAAAGATTTGTTTTCTCTCCTTACAAAAGAGAAATTTAAAACTAATTAGGCTTGCTCTAGCTGGTTTTGCTCAGTGGATAGAGCATCGGGCTGTGGACTGAGGGTCCTGGGTTCAATAGCAGTGAAGGGCACATGCTTGGGTTGAGGGCTCTATTCCCAGTTGGGGGTGTGTGGGAGGCAGACAATCAATGATTCTTTCTTATCATTGATATTTCTATCTCTCTCTCCCTATCTCTTCCTCTCTGAAATCAATAAAAATATACTAAAAAAGAATTAGGCTTATTAGGTATGTTAAATTGCATGGGAAGAATTGTCAAATCACTGGAGGCTGTCCATGATGATAAACTTCTAGGGTATACAGGTTGGGGCAGAAGTACATTTACAGTTGCTCATATAGAAGCTAATACAATAATTAATCCTATTAATAAAAGGCAAATATGCAAATTGACCAAATGGCAGAACAACTGGTCCCTATGATGCTCACTGACCATCAGGGGGCAGATGCTCAATGCAGGAGCTGCCCCCTGGTGGTCAGTGTGCTCCCACAGAGGGAGCGCTGCTCAGCCAGAAGCCCTGAGCTGGGCTCACAGCTGGTGAGGGCAGCGGAGGAGGCGGAAGCCTCTCCCACCTCTGTGGCAGCACTAAGGATGTCCAAATGACAGCTTAGGCCTGCCCCCTGCCTAAGTGGTCAGTCAGATATCCCCCGAGGGCTCCCGGACTGTAAGAGGGCGCAGGCCCAGCTGAGGGACATACATTCCCCACCCCCCTCACCCTGCCCCAGTGCACAAATTCTGTGCACTGGGCCTCTAGTAAAGAATAACACAAGAATAAACTCTGTGTTTCTGGTACTCACAACTGTAAACCTACTTTTGCCCCACCCTGTATTGTATGGGTAAACAATGGCTGTAAATTAAATGAATAGCTTGGGCAATGGGAAATCCAAGATGGCCACTCGCATCTTCCCCACTCCATAGCAAACCCCATATTTAGGTTTTTGGGTTCCCTCATCCACCATAGTGCATTTAAGCTGGAATGCATTCAATGCCACTCAGTATGGGCTATCAATATGTTCTCATTGTTGCATGTATGTTTTCCAGATGGGTTGAAGCCTTCCCCTGCCACAAGGCTGATGCCCTCACAGTGACAAAGAAACTGTCAGAAAATGCATTTCCCACTGGGATATGCCTTCCCCAGTCTCTAGTGACTGAGGCACCCACTTCACGGAGGAACTCATATGAGCCTTGGTGGATAGCTCTGAGAACTTCTTGGGATTACCACATACCCTGCCACCTTCAGTTATCAGGCAAGTTCGAGAGAACTAATGGACACCTGGGTTTGAGGCAGTGGAGGGGAGTTTCCTCAGGTCCTGACCCTGGGAGCATCTTCCTGTTTGTCCTTCTGCACAGGGCTCCAGCTGGTAGGGTTATTGCTATTCCCCTTTCTTTTCTTCTCCATCAACTGCTTTAAACACTAAATGTTTTCTTCCAATTAATCTCTTTTCAGGCCTGCCAAACTAAGCTTGGAGACCATCGTTCCATAGCCAAAAACTCACTAATGTATTTCCTTACCCTAAAGGACATCTCTGCTCAGCATCTTCTAGCATCTTCGAGCATTGCAGTGCACCAGTAGAAACCCCGAACTTTTTATTTTTATAGTGGGCAGGGTTAAATTTGTTGGCAGACTTGCTGTTATGATTCCCTCCTTTGTACTCCTCCCCCAAAACCTTACACATCTTAGAAGGCAAAAATGACTTCAGTGAAGTTATTTTTTCTTCACTGAAAGGAAGTCTTTTCTCACGGGAAGAAAGAGTGTCCACGGGTGGAGAAAGAGACTTGCAAAGCCGCCCCTGGGGATCACATTGAAATGACTCTACAGGTTTGACTGCAAGTGTCTCTGGTTAACATGGCTGTCTTACCGGTAGATATTACCTGGAGGGTTTTCTAACTCAAGACTTCAGAAGAAAAAACAAAACAACACACACACACACACACACACACACACACACACACACACACACACACACACAATGGACATGGAGAGGTTGAAATGAACTTCTGACTCCTCTTCTTGCGTGAAAGCTTCACTGAACAGGACCCTGGAAACCAGGCCCCAGCTGGATTTCTCTTAGGTTCTGTTCCCGGTCAGCCAGTTCTGTCTGTGTGTCCTACCCGGATCGTGTCCTGCTGCATTCTGTGCTGTGTAGCTGCTTCCCTCTACTGGGCACTTATTCAATGGCAAGAAAGTCTCAGTCTCTCTACCGGCACCTGCTCCAATTGGGCAGGGAGACGAAGAGTGTTTTGCTCCAGTGCTCTCTGCAAAAGACTTGTTATTTATAAATTTGAAGATGATTTACCCCCTATTTATTCCTTTATTTTTTAAAAAACCCATAACATAGAAATACAACCTATTCACCCCTCCACGATTGCTTCGGAGTCAGCTGGGCAGAAGGTAAGGAAGATGTGAGCTAACAACATTTAACATGGGGTGGGGTGGTGGAACTCTTCAAAAAGCCATATGGAGAGAGTACTGGTAATAAACATTTGAAAAGGTCACAGTATTCGTCCAGTAAAACATTTAGGATTTATAAAGGCTTCTCAATGTTCGTGCAGAGGAGGAACATATTAAGGGTTCCTTTGTTCCTTGGGATTTTAACTTTCAGGAACTGTGACACGAAGTTCTTTTGTTTACCGACTGCTCCCCCTTCATGAGGCAGGGGAAATGGGCACTGCTGCATCTGCTCCCAGCCCTTGGTGCCCCTGGTGGGTGTTCTTATCAGTGGTTCTCAACCTTCCTAATGCCGCGACCCTTTAATAGAGTTCCTCATGTTGTGGTGACCCCCAACCATAAAATTATTTTTGTTGCTACTTCATAACTGTAATTTTGCTACTGTTATGAATCATAATGTAAATATCTGATATGCAGGATATATTTTCATTGTTACAAATTGAACATAATTAAAGCATAGTGAGTGGTTAATCACAAAAACAATATGTAATTATATGTGTTTTCCGATGGTCTTAGGCGATCCCTGTGAAAGAGTCGTTTGACCCCCAAAAGGGTTGTGACCCACAGGTTGAGAACCGCTGCTCTATATAGATATTGTTTCCCCGGGGCCACAGCCATGATGCCATCTTCGTTCTGGTTGTCAGTCCGACAAGAGCCACCTTGTTCTCTGTACGGGACCCTCATGAACACACAAAGTTCAGGTCTGTCTGCCAAATACACAGGTCACAGAGAGCTCCCACGGGTAGAGAGGGCCCTCGTGCTGTTGCCTCTGGTGTGGAGCCGCTTCAGTGCCTGTCACTTCCAGAGCAATGGTCAGGTGCTGCGCGTTAACTCACGCTGGAAGAGAAGACAGTGAGATGATACCCTTCACATGGTTGTGTCCACTTACAACAACCCACCTCCGGTCTCCCCTTACAAGACAGCTGTCTGCTGTGTTTACGCTCACTGTGATGCCCAGCCTTCCTTCTCTGTTCAAGCCACCTCGCAGGAAGCACTCACAGAGTGCAGAATCTGGAGGGGCAAGCCAGTGGAAGCCAACAGGCTCTGCACGGGTAGGCTGTCCAGGTGGGTGTCCAGGTTCCACCTCACCGCTCTGCAACCTCAGGCCACTCCAGCCTGTGGGGGAATCCAGAGGGCAGATGCCTTGACCTTGGGGGAGACCTAGGCCCAAAGAAGGCCTCAGGTACCTAGGAAATGGGACAGCTCAAAAAAGGGGTAGAAAGAGTCAAACACACAGGGCCTCCCTCACAATTTGTAATACAACTTCTTTGTCTAGGACTAGGTCATAAACCCATTTATGGGCATATGAACTGCCAAACAGGACAACCATGTCATGCACCAATTGTTTATGTTATTTCACCCTTCATTGTAAGGAAATATGGTACTTCCGATCTTAATTTTGAACTATTTGGTTAAAGTTTTGAGATGAGAGTTCTATTTCCCCCCATGCCAGGACAACAGGATGAATTCAGAGGGGAAAGGGGCAAAATACTTCTACAGGGGACTTGCAGTATCAACACTCTGCCACCAGAGGGAAGTGTAGACCAGTGTAGAACCCGGAGAGGGGCCTGGCTACAGAGAGAAGCAAACGTTAAAATGCAAATTTAAAATGAAGTTTCACTTGCTAAAATTAGAATAAAAAATAACCCGGTGAACACTGGCGAACACTGATCCTTACCGAAGGTTGTTGGATCCGGTTCCCTGAGGAACCCCTGCCATTAGTTTCCTGATTGGGGTGGCCTGTGAGGTAGGGGTTGAGGGGATGGACCTGCGGGAGGCTCTTGAAGGGTCTGGGGCAGTGGCTCTTTACTATCTGGGTCAAAAGCATGTTCATACTTCAACAATAGTATGGCTTTAGTAGAGAGAGCGTTCTACTTGAGGTCAACCCACGAGGTGGAGGGTGCTTTTGAGAAAGTGTCTGGGCTCTCAGCCAGCTGCCGGGGCCAGCAGCTGAATTCCCGTAACAGCTCTTGTGCAAGAAAGAGGAGGCAGTCCGGTTTTTTGTTGTTTTTTTTTTGTCCAGCGTTGACTGGCAAACCCCCTCTGCCTGACTTTTGTGTTACCCAACTGCTGCCTGGGCTTCAGTCAGTGGCCCAGCCCAGGTCCTGGAAGGGCCTGGGGCAGATTAGGTTTACATCCTTTGGGGAAGAGTGAGGAGTTAGAGGACAGGACGTCCTGCTCAGTTTGAATTTCCTCCCTTTTGTTTTCTGTCAAACTATTCAGTTTAAGAGCCAAACCAGGATGTGGCTGAATTTAGGGAGGGGAGGAGCAGAGGCCCGGAAGCCTGGCTTCAAGCTGACACCCAGTGCCTTTTGCCGCTGGGTCTTTGCACACAGTCGGAACCTACAGAGTAAGAAGTTCAGATGTGGCTCTGAAAAGTTTCTGATATTCTTCATGACACGCGTTATCTACAAGACCACATTCACACTAAGCTGAGAATTCCCCCCGCCCCTTTTTACTGTGTGTACTTATCTTTTGGATATGTAGTTAGAAGGGAAATTGCTAGGTCATATGGTAGTTCTGTTTAATTTTTTGAGGAGCTACCAAGCTGTTTTCCACAGTGGTTGTACCACTTTACATACCCACCAACAATGTCAGGATTCCAATTTCTCCACATCACCACCGATACTTGTTACTTTTTAAAAAGATGTTTTTATTGATTTAAAGAGAGAGGAAGGGAGAGGGAAGGAGAGAAACATCAATTCGCTGTTTTCTGCATACCCCCTCACTGGGGATCCAGCCCAGAAACCCCAGCATGTGCCCTGACATCTCAGTGCATGGGAACGGCACTCAACAAACTGAGCCACACCAGCCAGGGCGATACTTTTTCCTTTTTGTGTGTGGGTTTGTTTAAAAAACTAAAAAGTTTTTTATTGTAGCCATCCTATAGGAATGAAGTGATATTTCATTGTGGTTTTGATTTACATTTCCATCATGAGTAATGATGTTGAGCATCTTTTCATGTGCTTACTGGCTATTTGCATATCTTCTTTGGAAAAATGTTTCCTCAAATCCTTTGCCCATTTTTGAATAGAGTTGTTTGTTGTTACTGAGTTTTGGGAGTTGTTTGTAGACTCTGAATATTAATCCCCTATCAGATATGTGATTGCAAGTATTTTCTCCCATTATGTAAGTTGTCTTTTCACTTTCTTGAAAGTGTCTTTTGCTGTACAAAATTTTTAATTTTGATGACGTTCAGGTTATCTAATTTTTTTTTTGCTGTCTGTGCTTTTGGTGTCACATCCATGAAATCATTGCCAACTCTAGTGCCATGAAGATTTTCCCCAATGTTTTCTTCTAATGGTTTTATAGCTTTGCATCTTCATGTTAGGTCTGTGATCAATTTTGAGTTAATTTTTGTATATGGGGTAAGGTATGGGCCTAAATTTATTCTTTTGCATGTGGATATTCAGTTTTTTTCAGCATCATGTGTTGAAAATATTATCCTTTTTTCATGGAATGATCTTGGCACACTGGTTGAAAATCAATTGACTATATGCATGAAGGTTTATTGATGGTTTTTCTATTCTATTTCATTGATCCATATTTCTGTCTTTTTGCCAGTATATACTGTTTTAAATACTGTAGTTTTGTACCACATTTCAAAGTTGGAAAGTGTGAGTCTTCCAACTTTCTTCTTTTTTAAGATTGTTTTGGCTATTCAGGGTCCCTTGCAATTCCATAGGAATTTGAGGATCAGCTTTTCTATATTTGTGAAAAAGGCTGTTGGAACTTTGATAGGGATTGTGATGATTCTGTAGAGTGCTTTGAGTAGCAGTGACTTCTTAACATTGTATGTCTTCCAATCCATGAACATGGGATGTCTTTCTGTTCACTTAGGCCTTCTTTAATTTCTTTCAAGGATGTTTTGTAGTCTTCAGCATGCAGATCTTTCATGTCTTGGGTAGATTTACTCCCAAGTATTTACTTCTTTTAGATGCTATTGTAGATGGAATTGCTTTCTTTTTGTTATTTTTTCAATTGTTGAAGAATATCTCTGTGCTGGGGATCAGCTGGAGGAGAAAGCTTAAGTTCTTTTCCTATTTTTTTTGAGCCTGCATCTGTCTATGGGCATGTGCAATTGTTTTCTAAATTGCCTTGTGTATGTGGTTGATTTTGAATGTCTAATCTTACATGTCTGGCTTTCAAAAGGGGAGAAAGGGAAAAAATAAAAATATAACAAAACAAAGAAATCCAGGTGCAGCTCCTTTAAATCCCCAGAAAACCACCTCAGCCAGTGGGATTGCAATAGTGGCTGCCTATCTCTGTGCCTGCACCTCAGAGACGGAAAGCAGTGAGCAGCAATCAGAAAACAGAGCCCTGATGTTTGGGGGACTGGTTACTTATTGTCCACTCTGGCTCTAGCAAGCCATATCAGGAATTTGAACACAGCTGCCTGCCACTAGGCTAAGGGTGGGGGGTAGGTAACCAGTACAGCACTAAAGGCTGAAATTAGCCAAAATCAATCACACTTTACCAGTCACGCTTTCTCCTGCAAGTTAAAAGCATTTCAACAGAGTTCCAAAATTGTGACTTCAGACACTTTCTGCTAGTACAGCTGTTGCCTAAATGGAGAGACAGATTCCTGGTGTTTTCCATTTGGCCATTTCCCGTGACGTCCCCTCCCATTATTAAGCCTTGATATCTAACACCTCTTGATTTCCATTTGTCCTTTGAGCTTCGTGCTCTGGAACACCAATGGTGAATCAGTGTTGGACCTGTCTAGGGAGGTTTCATTTATAACGGGCACCTCCCTGAGCAAAGGCTATAGCTACATATCTCAGTTGGTTTTTGTGGGGACTCAAGGGGGGCCCACAATAACACCTTACATGTGCTTGATTTTAGAGCTGCTTACACTTAAGAGAGAGATAAGAAGTCAGGTAGTTGGAGATCATAATATCTGTCTTATTATTAATCAAAACGACAATGGAGGAAACCCACCCCGGCCAGGCAAGGCCAGCTCTCACAATGACTGTACCTGAAGCATCAGTCTAGAGGCCTACTCTGTACCCCAGGCTGGCTTCTCTTAGCTTGTGTTCCTTCTTCAGAAACATCTAAGAACTTACCTCTCATGGGGAGGAGGAGGGTGCAAGGGAGAAACCAGGAGTGTCACACTGATTGATGTCTTCTCGCCCCCTTCAGCTCCCAGGCAGAAAACATCAGGAACTGGGAATGAATGCTCCCACTCGAAGTTCTCAGGCACCTGTTCTTTGCTTCCAATTCTCATTCACAGGAGAAAATCTGTGAGCAGTGCTGCTGCCACCGACTCCTGTATTTGAATTCAGGCCCAGGAAGTCTTTTCCTCTGAATGATAAACTGCTGTCTCAGCTCACCCCTCAATACAGAATCCTGAACTGAAGCCATTTTTGGTGAAGCTTACAGAGACGACTACCTCAGTGGTGCTATCCCCAGTTGTGAATCTTTCTCTGCTTCGGAGGGTTTGAGGCCTTGAATAATCTACTCTGTTTCTGTGGGGTCAGAAGCGTCACATGTCAATCTTGTTATTACATACTTCCTTCAAGTTGATCCAGCAGAATTTTTCAGTTAGTTCTGCCTTTGTCTTCTACATGTGGGTCTGATGGGATCAGAGCATCTTTTTCTTTCCCCCTCTTCATGTCTTGATGACTAGACCAACACCGATCTCTTTTTATTTCTTCTAAAGCCTTTTTTCTTCACAAATGGAATTCTGAAGATTAAAAAAAATTGAAGTATAATTGACATACAACATTATATTTGTTTCAGGTCTACAACATAATACTTTGACATTTGTATACACTGTGAAATGATGACCACATAAGTCTTGAATCTTAACATTTAATTTTCTCATTCTATTTTTTCCCTTAGGATATTTTCAACAGTTCAGCACAAAGAGACAACTTCCCATGAAATTCTTTTGACTCACTTCAAGAAAAATAAGGTGGAGATAGCGAATGCAATAACAAAGCCATTTCCTTTCTTTGAGAGCCTCAGAGACCACTCCCTCATCACTGAAGAGCTCTATAATGTAAGAGAAGTGAATTATATCTCTCCATGGTACCCTAGCCTCACATTAATTTGTGTTTGGCATCCTAGATTAAAAATCTAGCCCTTTATAGTTTTCATGGGAAGACTCTACTAAATTAGTAAATCATCCTGTAAGGTTGAGGGTGACAGGGCAAGAAGATATCACTAACAATACTCCTATTCTAATTGAAGCCTTTCTCTCCTTTAAAAAAATGTATCTTTATTGTTGAAAGTATTACAGATGTCCCCCTTTTCCCCATTGATCTCCTCCATCCACCCAGACCTTTACCACACTATTATCTGTGCCCATGAAGCCCTTCTTGTCTGTGGGGCATGTTAGGGTATGTGTGTGGGGTGGAGGGTAATGCTGAAATGGTTGGATTGAAACTGATATGCTTTGCAGATGCATAGCAATTTACACAGTATAGCAAAATGAAATAAAATTAAAATAATTGAAAGAATTGGGACAGTATTTCATCATCATATCCACTTATTTCCAATGAAATCCACAGGGAATTTGTGCCATTATAAATCAAATTTTGGTCTTGTGGCTGTCTCCTCCAAAGTGTTTAAACTTTATTAGGTAGTTTGGGAATCATGGAATTCAATCAAATTTCATTAGTGGATCATCTTGGAGACAGAGAAGGAATTTAAGTCGTCACCATGTGATTGTGCGTTGTGCATCTCCCTGCATCCTAAAGTCTTATCAGGACTTCTCATACCTGCAGTTGCTGTGCAAAGATCCATTATTGAAACAGCCTAGGCAGGATGGAATTTTGAAAGTCAAGAGGAAGGCTCCATTTGTGATCTTAAGCAATTGATCAAATATACTAGAAGTTCTAAAATATGACATGGAAATTATAATCTACACTGAAAAAGTAGACTGAGTTCCTATGCAATGACTTCCTTGATGGTTGTTTAACTTTAAAACTATCACTTTATATATTTTTTTCCATTGCACTGTTTTAAAGGATTCTCAAGAAGCTTGTAAAGACTTGGTTCCTGTAGGAAGAGTGGTGTATCATATTCTCTGCCACCTTGAGAAGATGTTTGATTGGTCACTTCTACAAGCTCTGTTCAGCAGGGTTCATCTGAAGGAGTATCCTGATTTAATTCAGGTTCATAGAAGCTTCAAAAATGGTAATCAATTTTCTTCCCTCCCTTTTGGCGTCCAAGTCTACTTTACATTCATTCATTAACTCAGTCACTCATTTAACAAGTATTTATGAAATGTTTACCACATCTCAGGCCCTATGTTAGGCAGTATGAATGGAAGTAATGGTGAACAAAACTGCCATGTAAAATAACCTGCCAAGTGACTACTGTACTAGGGCTTAATTTGGGCTTAATAATGTCCTTTTTTCTTCTTCGGGAATAACTAGCTCTCTTAATGAGAAAATTCCTCTGTTTTTCTCTAAGGTTTGTACAGTTCACAGAGACATTCCACTTATAGAATTTATATTGAGAATGCTTTTACTCCTCTCTGATTATCTTGTTGGGTGATTAATTACTTTAGTAACTTTTCCAGTTTCACCACCATCCTTAAAACCCAAGACTCATCGCCATAGAATTTCAGTGTTGTTTCTCCCCACCCCGTTCATTGCCCCAGGGAAAGGGATAAGCAACACCAAGTCAGGAGCCATTGAGATTCACTGACCCAAGGGCCAGAAGTCCCCCCATTGAAAGACATGGATTCATGGGTCACCCAGACACGTAATTATGAGTTGGTGTCCCAATTACGTACCTGCAACCTGTAATTAATTTCTTTCCTTTGTTCAGTGATCCAAGACAAACATTTTTCCTGGGAAAGTGATAGAGAAGAGACACACGAAATGTCCAGCACTCAGCCAAGCTGTGAACGAGGTAATTATGAGAAGACACAAATTTGCTGTCTTTTGATTAAGAGGAAAAATAGATAAAGGAACCAAAAGGAGACGGTGGTGCTGGGGAAGGAATACCAGGAGAACATGGGGTGGTAGATGACTGTTACTTTGAGTTGATTCCAAAATGACCTGAGTCTGTGTGGAATCCAAGGGTATTAGCAAGAGGTGGCAGAGAGAGACTCTTTGCCCAGTAACCTGGAGGGTGGATTAAGATCCCAAGTGTAAATTATGAGTTTCCATAGGAAACCGTCACTGTGAAGCTGTGAAGGGCTAAGAACTATGGGCCCATAGTCAACATCAACTTTGAGGATGGAAGAAGGGACAAATTTAAATGTGGGGGATGTTATTTAAGAGCAGAAATATGCAAGAAGAAAGGATGTCATATAGAAAAAAGAGGAAGTGGTAGGGGTGTGGGGAAGGAGATGTGGGCACTGAAAGAGAGAGAGAGAGAGAGAGAGAGAGAGAGAGAGAGAGAGAGAGAAAGAGGGGAAATGAAAGACAGCAAGAAGGGATAAGAATAACATTATTAAGAGCTCATTTGATTGAACATCTATCTGGTAGTTGTGGGTTTAGTGCTCACACCTGCATTTAAAGGTTAGTATCACTTACGTGCCTATTATGCCCATAAGACAACTGAAATCTCAAGAGACCATGTACGTAATTGGCCTGGGTTCAAATAAGCAAGGATGAACCCAGGCATTCCGAAGCCAGAGCCTCTGTTCCTTTTTCCTTTTTAAATGGAGGTAAAAGTCACATAACATAAAATCAACCATTTAAAAGTGTGCAACATTGTGCAAGCATTACCTCTATCTAGTTCCAAAATAATGTGAGCCCCTCAAAAGGAAACCCCATATCCTTTAAGCTGTCACTTCCTATCGCCCTCTTTCCACTGCCAGAATACATTGATAAAACTAAAAAGTGCATCTTTTGTTTCTGTGGGTTAAGTGGGGAAATCACAGAGACAGAGAGAACAGGAAGGGAACCCGACATTAGGTGGGGAGGTGTAGGGGAAGAGAGCTGGGAAGGAAAATAGAGATATCAAGGACTGAGCTGGAGAGCATCTCCAGAAAGAAGAAGACAAAAACAGGGGACAGGAAAAGTCAGGGAGACAGAGGCCAGTGGCGGCCAGGATGCAGAAATACCTTCCTAGGTAGAAGCAGCAATGCCTGGAGATTGGACCCCGGTAGAAAATTGAAAAAGGGAGAGAAAGAGGTAGAAGGGGGTTTGGTTGGATTTGAGGTGGGATTCTTGGAGCGGCAGTATTTCTTTACAAGGGGCAGCTGACTTTAGTTTCAATCTCAGAGCTCAGGATGGTCACACCTTAGCCTTTTTCCTGGCCACTGGCTCTGGTCTCTCCTTTCCTTTGATCTCTCTTAAGTGCCTGGTAAATCCTAAGCTCCTGGAATAAAAAAGGAGAGAGAGTCAAAAGAGTTGCTCAGCTTACTGCTGAATGGTGGACAAGGTAACTGTGATTGATTCCTACATTTTAAATAACCAGTTACCTGGTTAAGTCATGTGGAGGGAGGAAGGGACACACACACACACGCACGCACGCACGCACGCGCGCCCAGTCTCTGGCTACTTTCTAAAGTGTGAGGGAAGCAAGCAGGCTGAGACATGTGAGAGGCTTAGGGCAAATTTTTTTTTAAGTTAAGGAGATTATTTTACTCAGACTATTGCAATAAGGACAACATTCATTAATGAGGACCATCTCAAAGAAAAAGAAGGAAGCCTGGGGTTTTATAGAGGAAGGTAAACAAGAGAGTCATCTTAGAGCCTTATGGGTGTTATGAGTCAGAATGGAGATGAAACTCTGAGGAGAGTGTTAGCTGATTTGTCATTTCTGAAACACCAAAGGGGGGGATTTCTTAACTATTACTGTAACAATCAGACTCCCTATTTCTTCAACATGAATATTGTTTGTCACTGAGCAACTCAGAGGTAAGCATAAGCCTCCCAAATGGGATGAAGCAGGGCCTAAGAAATAGTCTCTCCAGGATTCTTGCTGCTGTTGTTCCTATAAAACTAGTTGAGAGGTGGTGGTGAATGACATTTGTTTTAGGCTCCAAGAGATTAGACATCTTAAAAGAGGGATGCCTGAAATAGAGAAATAATAGTACAAATGTTGTTTTAAAGTCAAGAGCCAGGAGTTGAACCTTGACAATTAAACAGTCCAGTCCTGGCTAGTGTGGCTCAGTTGATTAGAATGTCGTCCTGTACACCAAAATGGGGGGGGGGGGGGGGTTGATTCCTGGTCATGGCACATAGCTAGGTTGCAGGTTCGACCCCCTAACTGTTGGGGTGCCGAGGGGAGGCAACTGATCGATATTTCTTTCTTACGTTGATGTTTCTCTCTTTCCCTGCCTCTCTCTAAAAATTAATGAAAAACATATCCTTGGGTGAGGATTAAAATAAAAAAAGAGAATTACCTAGCCAGTGGACACAGATATCAGCTTTAGAAAATTGTATAGCACCACTTCTTGAGTTCCTTGTTTTATGTTTATTTGTTTGTTTGTTGTGGTACCAAGTCTTCAAAACTCAGTGTTAGCGGGCGGCCGGAGTCGCGAGCACGAGCGGACGTCTGCGCGCGCGCGGGCGCAGGCGCCAGGTGACCCCGCCTCCCGCTCCGCCCCGCCCCGCCGGCGGTCCCTGCTCCTGTCGGCCTCCGGGCGCTGAGAATCCCGGCACCTGCGCGCGCTCTGCGGCCATGGAGGGACCCGCGCGCGCTCTGCGGCCATGGAGGGATCCGCGCGCGCTCTGCGGCCATGGAGGGACCCGGGAGCCTGTACAAGAAAGTCAAGCTGAGCAACAACGTGCAGAACTGGGGGATGCAGAGAGCAACTAATGTCACCTACCAAGCTCATCATGTCAGCAGGAACAAGAGAGGACAGGTGGTGGGGACCAGAGGTGGCTTTCGTGGTTGCACAGTTTGGCTCACAGGCTTATCTGGAGCAGGGAAGACCACCGTGAGCATGGCTTTGGAGGAATACTTGGTTTGCCATGGTATTCCATGCTATACTTTGGATGGTGACAACATTCGTCAAGGCCTCAATAAAAATCTTGGCTTTAGTCCTGAAGACAGAGAAGAGAATGTGCGACGCATTGCAGAAGTTGCTAAGCTGTTTGCAGATGCTGGCTTAGTATGCATCACAAGTTTCATATCGCCTTATACTCAGGATCGCAACAATGCGAGGCAGATTCATGAGGGTGCAAGTTTACCTTTCTTTGAAGTATTTGTCGATGCTCCTCTGCATGTTTGTGAACAGAGGGATGTCAAAGGGCTCTATAAGAAAGCACGGGCTGGAGAAATTAAAGGTTTCACTGGGATTGATTCTGAATATGAAAAGCCAGAGGCCCCTGAGTTGGTGCTGAAGACAGACTCCTGCGATGTGAATGGCTGTGTCCAGCAAGTTGTGGAGCTCCTGCAGGAGCGGGATATTGTACCTGTAGATGCCTCTTATGAAGTAAAAGAACTGTATGTGCCAGAAAATAAACTTCATTTGGCAAAAACAGATGCAGAAACACTACCAGCAATGGAAAATTAATAAAGTGGACATGCAGTGGGTTCAGGTTTTGGCAGAAGGTTGGGCCACCCCACTGAATGGCTTTATGTGAGAGAGGGAGTACCTGCAGTGTCTTCATTTTGATTGTCTTCTGGATGGGGGTGTCATTAACTTGTCAGTGCCTATAGTTCTGTCAGCGACTCATGAAGATAAAGAGAGGCTGGATGGCTGTACGGCATTTGCTCTGATGTATGAGGGCTGCCGTGTGGCTATTCTTCGCAATCCAGAGTTTTTTGAGCACAGGAAGGAGGAGCGTTGTGCCCGACAGTGGGGAACGACATGCAAGAACCACCCCTACATCAAGGTCCTGTACAGACTTTGCTGCATTTTATCTTGATTTATTACAAATAATGTTTGTGCTGAAAATGTGGGCATTACCTGTATATTGGTGATTCCACTGAAATTGTTAATGTTTTGCAGAAGCGAGACTGGATCTTAGATTAGTGTGATGAGCATATAGTCTTGTCACTTGGTCCAGATAAATATTTGTTCAGTAACTATTTAAGCATCTATGTACATGAGGCACCGAGCTAGATGCTGGTGCTGGACACGCAAGCACAGGCTGTACGCTCGGGCCTCCTAACTTTTGGTGGTGGAACAGACATTAATCATGTACTTACAGGTAGGATGGGAGGTCAGGATGGTTTTGTCTTGCCTGGGTTTTTAATTGAACATTGTGTTTCCGGAATGGAAGCAGTGAAATATAATTAGTCTCCCCAAAGTGCCTTGTGTACTTTATATGTGAAATATTATAATTGAAGTAAAACCTCTGTTACTAGTTATGTGTTTTAAAGTACATTTTGAGCATTAAAAAAAACTAAGTGAAATTGTAATAACTTAAAAAAAAACAAAAAAAAACAAAAAAAACCAAAAAAAACCCTCAGTGTCATTTATGTTTACAGAACCTCCTCAAATTCCTTGAAGTTAAGATCTCTATGCTCTTGGTGATTTGTGCATAGTCTTAGTTACCTCCCAACCAAGGTCATGGGTGACCCATTTTTTTGGACTTCCTTAGTGTCCATCAGCACTTGTCCAGGGAGAATTGCAACTTCATGCATGGTCTGCTGCAGTGCTGGTTCCTTCAAGGTCAATGCCAAATCACCAGGCTTCAGTTCACAGTGCTTCTTTGGACTGTGAGGGAAAGACCACCTGCAGAACAACCTGGAGTCTGGTAGGGATCTGAGCAGTCAAGTCTTTAGTTCTTGGTGATGCTGAGTCAGGCAAGTAGAAGAAAAATGTGCAACATTAGATTGGAGGATTGTAGTTGGATATTGAAGAAAACTGTAAGGCTGGAAACTTTGTAAGCTAGGTACAAGGCCCGTTCTCCCAATAAGGCTGGTACTTGTTTCCCATTGGCTCCATATAGTCAACCTTAGTTCCTAAAAATATAATGTCATTCTGATTAAATGAGCATTATTCTCAAATATGATATTCCAGGCAAAGCCTTGGGTTTGTAATCAATGTTTCCAATTACATCCTCCACTGCCTTCATGTTGAAACTGTCTTCTCAGGGTACATAATTTAAAAAGATATTCACTTGTACAACCTAAGAGTAAGTGCCTTGGCGTTAAGTTTGGCACTTTAGGTCCCTTCGTTGTTTCACCTTAGTCCTGACCCAGAGGCAAGACAGAAAAGAAAGCTGAATTCTTCAGTGGAGGAAGGTTCTCTGGGTAGAAAATGTGAGGAGAATAAATATAGAAGAGATAGATAGAGTGGGCCATGAATCATGAGAAATAGGAGTGAGCCCAGTTTTACCTAAAGGGACAGGAGATCCACAACTTTTCCAGGCTGGTGAAGGGTTGGCAGGGAGCTAATTTTATATGTAATTATCAGAAGTTGTCATAGGAACATGCAAATAATATGTGTGATTGTCAGATTGACAAGTAAGAGAGATGATTGTGGAAGACCTTTAGATGGAGAAGGTAGGGGGAAGGGACTCTGGTGGTACGGCCAAAGCCAAAAGAAGAGACTTGTAGTCATGGAGGGACAAGGACAGTACATAGGAAGACAACAATGGGAAGAGTAGAGACAGACAGAGTGTCAACATAAGCCTTTGAGAAACAGAGACAAAGGGGAGGAAGTGAAAGAAACAGAAGAGAGGAGCTAAACTGACAACTCCAAAGAGGGACAGTGACAGAAATTACATGGAGAGAGAAACAGTGGGGGCAAAGTAAATATCAAGAAAAGAGAAAGTGGGGGAGAGGCACAAAGAAATCATGAAGACAGAGTGTTAAGAGAGGGTGAATGAAAAAGTGAAGAGGGCAATGTGACGAAGGAGAGAGGAGACATTGAAATATTTAAAATTTGAGGGAGAGTCACTGGACAAGCTGCTGATACAGGAGGTTGTCCTCTTTAACAGTGAGTTTTCAGGGTAAAGTGTCCCCACTTTTCAAAGTGACATTTGTAATCTGTTCAGATTAAATAAACCTCCCTCCAAACCGCTATGTCTTCTGTCAACATGTATAGCCATGACACCCAATCCATATGGCCAGATGATCTGTCTTCTCAGCTTATTCATCTAAGAGCCTGAAGGACATCTCACTGGGATATCCTTCAGGAACCTCAGATTTAATGCTTCCAAAATGGATCTCATCACCTTCTTCCATGACACCAGATCCTCTTCTTCCTCTTCCTTTGCCACTCCCCCACCCTTTTTTTTTTGGTTAATTCTCATATGAGTATACTTTTCCATTTATCTTTTAGAGAGAGTGGAAGAGAGAGGGAAAGACAAAGAGAAACATTAATGTGAGATAAACACATCAATTGGTTGACTCCTGCATGCTGGGACCAAGGCCAAGGCTGAGGAAGAACCTGCAACCAAGATACGTGGCCTTGACTGGAATCAAACCTGGGACCCTTTGATCCGCAGGCTGAGGCTCTATCCACTGAGTCAAACCAGCTAGGACCACTTCCCTTTTTAGTAAAAGTGTCATTCCTGTCCAGTTTTCTTAAGCAGGAAACTCAGGAGGACTCCTCCCAAGTCCTCCTCTCCCTTAACCCTCATACCCCATCAGTCACCCAGCCCTGAGACTTGACCTTGGCAGTATTTTCAAACTGACCATTTCTCCATTGTAAATGCCATGATGCTAATCCGATCTCTGAAAACTTTCCTTTGACCATCAGTTGAAGGTGACGGAAGTGTGGATGTGTTCATGCCGTTGTCCTATCTAAACTCCAGTGACAGTCAGGACATTTGAGATTAAATCACTCTCCTTCCTGAAGCTTCCAAAGCCACAGGCCATAGGCTTCTCTCCTGTTTCTTTAGCCTCTGTTCTCTCACTCCAAGTCTTAGTCATGCTGACTTCCTTTATTTACTTGAATTGCTTTTGGCCATGCTCTGTTCTCTATTTAGGTCTAATTCCCTTCTCACTCCCTCCCTAAACTGGCAACCTCCTGGTTATATGACACTTTCTTCGAAAGCCATTTTCTGTTTCTAGGATGGGATTCATTCCTCTGTCTGTATGTTCTCAGAGCACTTTGTACTGGCTGTGGGATGACACTCACACTTCATCGTGATAATGCAGTAAGTTTGTGGCATCCATTGTAGACTGTGATTTTGAGCCAGGGACCTCATCTGTCTTGTACTTGCTGTGTCCCTGACCTGAGCATGGTGACTGGCACATAATAAGAGCTCAATTAAGTCCAGCCAGTGTGGCCCAGTGTTATGTCTTTTTTTAGAAATATATTTTATTGATTTTTTACAGAGAGGAAGAGAGAGGGATAGAGAGTTAGAAACATCCCTGAGAGAGAAACATTAATCAGCTGCCTCCTGCACACCCTCTACTGGGGATGTGCCTGCAACCTAGGTACATGCCCTTGACCGGAATTGAACCTGGGACCCTTCAGTCTGCAGGCTGACTCTCTATCCACTGGGCCAAACCCATTAAGGCAGTGTTATGTCTTGACCTATGAACCAGGAGGTCATGGTTCAATTCCCATTAGAGCACATGCCCGGGTTGCAGGCTCAATCCCCAGTAGGAGGTGTGCAGGAGACTGCCAATCAATGGTTCTCTCTCATCATTGATGTTTCTATCTCTTTCTCTCCCTCTCCCTTCCTCTCTTAAATCAATACAGATAATTTTTTAAAAAAATGCTCAATTAACATTTTTCAGGAAAGGAAAGTCCTTATTTCTGTGCTCTAAAGGGGATCATATGTTTTGGCAAACATTACATTACTGATATATTTATAGAAAACTTACAAAATAGTTCTCAAAATTACATTTATATATGTGTGTAATAAGTTGCCTTTGTGGAAAAGAGCCTAACTTATGAAAAAACACAAATTCAGCCAAGATTATTATCAGTTAGTGAGTGAGAATAGCAGGTAAAGGGAAAAGAGAAAACCCAAAAGGTAGATTCAAGGTAAAAAGAAAAGCACCTGAGAAATGGAGAGAGAAAGACACAAATACAGAGGTAGGAAGTAGGTGAGAAGGTGAGATTCCTCATGAGAGTGAGCCTCTCAAGGGACATGGGGAGAGAGGGAAGACAAGGAGCCACAAGGCTCTTTGAGGGGGAGTCTTCCTCCTGAATCCTTACTTATTTTAGGGGCAGAGCTATCCACACATGAAAGTCTAGTTCAATCTTGTGCTGTGGGTCTGATGGATATGCAGAAGACAATTTCATCTTGTCCCCCCGAGATGAACGAAGGAGGCCAGCAAGCAAGGCCAGCACGTGACCAAGCACCTGAAATAATTGGTAAGGCTGGCTAAGGGAGTCTGGCATGTGATGGCACTTTGTATGTCACAGCAGAGGTGACAGGAGGTGGCCGAGGGAGCGCGGGGGTGGAGTGGGGTGAGGTGGTGGTGGTGCAAGAGAGGGAGACTCTGGTGCTTAGTGCAGGGAGCTTCTACCAGTGAGAGGATTCCCTGGGATGACAGACCATCTGGTGCAGGGACATTCCTATCTAGAAATTCTGCAAGCTGCTGGGTCTTTCCTGGAGTCCCTTTATTATGGGGTTTTCTGCTCCCTCATGGGCCCCACATTGAGACTCCTTAGGGGTTTTGTTCTTTTGCGCAGTGATCAGCAGTGAATCCAATGGGCAGGAAGTGCCTCCGGAAGCCCAGATATCAGCACCAAGATGTGGACCTGGTGAGGAGTGTGAGGATGGCCAGCCTCAGCCTGCAGAGCACCTGGCATCTGAATTCAGAGCTCCTGTTTCTTGACGTGTTTTACTTTAAAAAAATATAGTTTTTTTAAGTTGATTTCAGAGAGAAGAAGAGAGAGAGTATCATCAGTGAGAGAGAAACATCAATTGGCTGCCTCCTGCACATCCCCCACTGGAAATTGAGCCTATAATCCAGGCATGTGCTCTGACTGGGAATTGAACCAGCGACCTCCTGGTGCGTGGATCGACCCTCAACCACCTGAGCCACACCAGCTGGGCTTGGTACATTTCACTTTGAGTGCACTCCACAGACCATGGTTCACTTAATCCTGGGAACCCATTCTTGGGAAATGTGGGAGGCAAGGCTCTATTTATTGTACATGTGTTCATATGTTGACATCAGAATAGAAACAAGATAGCATGCCTATAATAAAAAATATGTATTTGGCCTTTGTCTCTAGTTCCTGGCACAAAGGTCCCCCAAACCCAAAGTTCACTCCTGCAAGTGTTCTCTGTTGTTTTCAGTACCAAATAAGTCAGGACTTGTTAGCTTGTGTGGTGATCATAAACAATTTTCAGTTCCACTGGCTTACACAAATAAGTTCACTTCTTGCTTACTCAAAGCCCACGGTGCATCTGGGAGCCCCTCTGAGGTGGTAGTAAGTACATGTACTAGGCTGTTTCAGTCTTTGGGCTCTGTCCTCTCAAAACCAGGCTTCCATAATCAACGTGGTAGGAGAGAGGGTGCATGGAGAATTCTCACTGCTCTCCTATGAATTAGTTTGCAAATGACACATGCCACCTCTGATCATAGCCCATTGGTAAGTGTATTAGTCAGTCCTAATGCAAGGAAATGGAAAAATTTGGAGGATATATGCAATATTTGGTGAACACTACTATCTCTGCTACAGATGATAAATGATAGACTGGAAAAACCACCAATTCTAGATAATAATGATGCATCACTGAATCCCCCTAACACAATAAAGCACACAAAAAGAAGTTAAAAGGGGGGAAAAACCCCAGTCAGAATTTAGACTGTAAACCTATGTGAAAAATATAACTTTTTTGGGAGCTAAAGTATTGAAAATAGAATATGCTGCAAGAAAGAGATTCAAGGATAAAATATTTTGCCTGGTGTGTGATGGAATATATCCATTTTTCTAAATAACTGTACTCCCAGAAAGAAAGTTTATTCTCTGGCAGGAACTCTGAACATTTTACTTATTTAGGTGACTTCCTTTTACAGTTATGACATCAGTAAAGGGAGACAGAGCTGTAGACACGTTTATTTTTGAATCATCCCTAAATTATTCCATCAATTGTAATAAGAAATGTTTTTTGATTAAATCGACCCTGAGATAGAAATTGCATTTAACACCTAACCTGTTTTGCTAGGTCATTATGGCATTTCAGGCCTCTAGAATTAGCTGAGGATTCTCGTTCAATAATCCTTTAAGGATATGGGTATTTCCTTTTTCCATTAACTTGGAAAATAGACATTGGTCTCTTTGGGAAGGGCTAGGAAACGTGTCAACCTTGGTTTTTATGGCCTCCATTTGTTTCTGTTTCCATCAACTAGCTGAACTGACAATGAGAACTGCTGCCTTTTGCTTGAGTTAACATGTTGAATACAGAATCCCTACTGTGTGTAGTCACGATGACACATTCATGTGTTTCAGACATGATTTTGAACATTTGACATTTATAAATTCATTTAATCTTCAACATTTTCTATTCCAATAACAAAATCTTATTATTGAATGGTGACATGGTGCATTGGAGCCAGCTGGAGACAATAATTCCGGAGGCTGAGGTACTTTTCTGAATGGTATAATGCAGTGGTTCTCAACCTTCTGGCCCTTTAAATACAGTTCCTCATGTTGTGACCCAACCATAAAATTATTTTCGTTGCTACTTTATAACTGTAATGTTACTACTGTTATGAGTCATAATGTAAATACCTGATATGCAAGATGGTCTTAGGTGACCCCTGTGAAAGGGTCATTCAACCCCCAAAGGGGTTGCGACCCACAGGTTGAGAACCGCTGGTATAGTGTATACTCTGAACCAGCTATCAATATGTGGTATTCTTTTTCCTATAACTGGAATATTTTGGGTCTGAGAACCTGTCAAGCAAAGCTAAAAGATTTGACTGGTAAAGAAATGATGAGTGCACTTTACTATTCAGACAGTTTGATACTTACATAGACAACAAAAGCAAAAAAAGCAAAGGTACCAGCTTCCCATGTCCTCTGTACCATAGGATGATATCCAAACAAAGGGATTGTGGATGCCTTATGGTGTGACATGAGTGGTGGTCCACATTCATGTTGCAGCCAGCAGTTGAATAGCCTCCAGCTTTGCCCTAAATAAAGAATCAGAAGGCTTCAGACCTCATCAGAACTTGGAATGAAAGGAGAGTGAGTCATGATAGCCTCTGGAAGATAAGGCGATGAATGGAAAATGGCTTTGTAGCAGCTCCTCACAAGTCTCCCATGCTCTCATGTTTTGGAAAAATCACCGGGCATTCTTCCAAGGCCTAAATCAGATCAGTTGCATTTAAGTCTTGCCTATGTGTGCCGTGTGGAGACATGCAAGGTCACCAGGATGTCATGGCAGAGCCATTCCCCAACAGAACCAAGAACTGTCAGAGGTTTTAGTGCATGAGGAATGCTTTTATCAGCTGTACCAATTAGGATTCTGACCCTATGAATTAAATGTTGAGAATAGTATGCTATGCTATGTGCTTCCTGATGCCATGGGGTAAAAGGCAACAAAGTACGCAGAATGGTGATCAGTAACCAAACTACATAAATAACACTGGCTTTACCAAAATATATAAATAACAGTAGTTTTCTATAACAGGCAACAATAAGTAAGAAATTATAATAGGAAAAAGGTCACTTTCATAATAACAAGAAATAGTATAAAATACCTGACAGTAAAAAGAAAAAGTAAGAAATGAATAAGCTCTATGTGGGGAGGAGGAGAGGAGAGAAAACTTTACTAACAACATAATAATTTAAATAAATGGAAGCACATATGATTCTTTATAGAAAGACTCAATATTTTTATTGTAAATTTCACTCCAATTTATTTAATAAGAGATCTGGACAAAGCAATTTTACATTTTCTATTTAGAAAAACAAATGAGCTGAAATAACGACAAAATAAGTTTGAAAAAAGAAGTGTGATGTGATTGTTTTTACATATCATTAGGCAGAATGGTCAGCGGGACCACGGGCACTTGACCATGTACTGCTGGAGTCTCTGAAGGGGGAAACAGAAATGGACAAAAATCACAAAGTAATGGGCTCGGACTGAGAACTGTTCTTGCTGATTTACTGAATTCCAAAAATGTCTTTGAAGTTTTTCTCAAATTCGGCCTCTATTTGAATTCCCAGCATGATGAATTTCTGGCCCTGAAAAAACAAAGAGAAAAACAGTATTAGCCATTTCCAATTACCCAAAGTTTCAGGTAATCAAGATCTTCATTTTAGGCCAGCCCCAAATGTTAAGTGAGACTTCATCCAGTTAGGAATAGCTAATGTTCCCTGATAGCTTGATCATTTCTCTTTATCTGGAAGACAGAGAAGCAAAAATAGTACTATCTTGCAGCCTAATTCTTCACCAAAAATTGATTGATTTAATTTGACAAAATAGAAGTTATTTGAGTTTTGAGCACAGCACATATTATTTGCAACAATATAGTAGTATGGAAATGTCTACAGTAAATTCATTGTGCCTTTCTCTCCCTTCATTCTCACACCTTGAGGCAATCCTTGTTAATGTGTGTGCGTGTGCGTGTGTGTGTGTGTGTGTGTGTGTGTGTGTGTGTGTGTGTTAATCCTCACCCAAGGCTATTTTTCCACTGGAGGATATTTTTCCGTTGATCTTTGTTGTTGTTGGTTTTTGGGAGATTGGAAGCGAGAGGGAAAGACAGAGAAACATAGATGTGAGAGAAACACATTGATTGGTTGCCTCCTTCACAAGCCCTGACCAGAGCCTGGGCCTGCAACCGAGGTACTTGCTCTTGACTGGAATTGAACCTTGGACCTGTTGGTCCACAGGCTGACGCTGTATTCACTGAGCCAAACCGGCTAGGCCACAGTTGCCGGGAGCCGGTCCATGCTTGCTGTTTCAAGGGACCTGGCATATATGGCATACTGTTCTTAATATGTTTGCTCACCTTCTTGGCACTATGTGTTTTAACCAAGGTCTCTGAGAAAGGTTGTTTCCCCAGGTAGGGATTTTCCCCTGAAGTTAGGGAGGGAATAAAACCTCTTAACTAGTGCCAGGTGGGTAATTAATCACTTTAACTACGAACAATCATGCTTAAGCTACATAATCTTTACTCCCTGGAATGAAGATAAGAAACGCCCTAACCTTTGTAATAGAGATTGAAAGGATTGAATCAACTGGTATAAATACAGATGTAATAAGACAGCAAGACACAGAACTTAGAATACGGAACCAAGAGACAGAGAACCTAGGCACAGAACCTACACAGAACGTTCTCTAGAGACAGAAGAACTTCGCTGGAGAGAACATGGCAAAAGATCCTGGACAGAAACTGGCCTCAGAACCTAGAGACAGAACCTAGCGAGAGAACATGGCAAAAGATCCTGGACTGAACCTGACTACGGAAATTGGCAAGAGAACCTGACTAGAACCTGGTAACTGAACCTGGCTGGAGAACCTGGACAGAACCTGGCTGGAGAACCTAGCGAGGGAACATGGCTACAGAACCTGACTGGAGAACCTGGAGAACCTAGCAAGAGAACATGGACACAGAACCTGGCTGGAGATCCTAAGCAGAACCTCTCTGGAGATCCAGACCAGAACT
This sequence comes from Myotis myotis, assembly GCF_014108235.1. Lineage (NCBI taxonomy): Eukaryota > Metazoa > Chordata > Mammalia > Chiroptera > Vespertilionidae > Myotis > Myotis myotis. The sequence goes on along the minus strand of NW_023416390.1, from coordinate 30,560,570 downwards.
TGGCTGGAGATCCTGGCTGGAGATCCTGGCTAGGCTGCTGATCAACTGAACGCTGTCCCCGTGTCATTCCTTCTTCGCCGACTCCGTCCACACCTTTGGGGACCCCTGGACCCGCTGGGGTTGGACCCCAGCACACAGTGGTCGGCAAACTCATTAGTCACCAGAGCCAAATATCAACAGTACAACGATTGAAATTTCTTTTGAGAGCCAAATTTTTTAAACTTAAACTATATAGGTAGGTACATTGTTATTAACTTAATTAGGGTACTCCTAAGGCTTAGGAAGAGCCACACTCAAGGGGCCGAAGAGCCACATGTGGCTCGGGAGCTGCAGTTTGCCTACCACGGGCTAGGGCCTTGTTAACTTTTTGACACAGCACTAGGGGATTTGGATGTAAAGAAATCCAAGATTTTGAAATTTGAGAAATTTGATTTGGTATCTTCCTTTAGAGAAGAGAAACACTGGTTGCCTTTAAAAAGCACTTCTGTTTCCTGTGGAGGGACTAGATCTGCAGGCTACTGTTCTCTGGGACAAAATCGGCTATCTAGCAGTGAGCAGACTCTGAGATCCTAGGACAGTGTTTGCAATGATACCTCTGGTTGATTATTATATTTTCACCTCTGTAGACCACAGGGCTTTTAGAAGCCTTCTAGAGTTTTTACTTGTGTGTGCTTGCTGCATGATGAGGAAAGTTGTAAAATTTACCTGATATGAGAGAGGAAAGGCAAAGTGACTTAATCGAAAGAAAAAGGGATGCAGGGACAGCCACTTACCTCATAAATTTTCCTGTGGTTCTGAAAGATGAGGCGCATGTCCTGCACAAACTCCTTCACTTGGAGGTACAACTTTGAAGCCAGTGTTTCTCTGATTTTGTTTAACCACATGCACTTCTTCAGGCTCTGAGATCGCTTTTTACTCTGTGGATGAAAGTGCCAAAGGGCAGGCTATTGGCATGGTTCCAAGTCTACTTTCTATAGACTCTCACTGCTATGACTGTTTATGTCCCTCCCCCCACAAACTCAGATGTTGAAATTCCAACTCCCAATGTGATGGTATTAGGAGAAGGGGCCTTTGGGAGATAATTAGGTCAGGAGGGTGGAGTGCTCATGAATGGGATTAATGCCCTTTGTAAGGGGACCCCAGAGAGCTCTCTCCCTGTTTCTACCAGGTGAGGACACAACATGAAGTTGTCGGTCTGCAACCTGGAAGAGGGCTCTCGTCAGAATCTGACCATACTGGTACTCAGATCTTGGACTTCCGGCCTCCAGAACTGTGAGAAACAAATTTCTGTGGTTGAAGCCACCCAGTCTGTGGTACTTTGTTATAGCAGCCTAAGCTGCTAGGGGCTGACTAAGCTGACTGAGACATCCATCAACAAGGCAATGATAATGGCAACTTGTACCTATTGCATTCATACCACAAATTTGACAAATGCCAGTTGGGGGCTTTGTTGCTATTACTTACATAATATGGTTTTGAGATACAACAGAAGATTTTTGATCAGCGACAGACCTTCAAGAGGAGGAACTCACATTTCTGCAAAAGATAGAGTAAATCTTAAGTGAAAAGCACCTTGGAGAGAATGAACTGCCCAGCATGTTCAGGCAGAATGCACAACGCCCAAACCCGTGGACTCTGAAACAAACACAGAACGGGGATCTGCTTTGGATACAAATTTTGGTGTTAGGTGTGATCAAAGCACAGAGAAAGAAGCACAGATGCTTGCCTCTGCGCACCATTCCTCCAGCCCCTGCAAGACTGCTTCTTCTCTCAAGTGAACAGAAAGGAGGAGGCTTCAGCTTCCCCTTGCAACTCACCAAGTGCTCCTCATGCAGCATCTTCCTTTCTAGGATCTCCGATTCCTGATGACATGGCTGACTTTCTGGACACATTTTCTGAATAAACTTTATCTCGCAGAAGATGCAACTCCATGGGACCCTGAGAGGCAGGACATGAAGTGAGCAGGGGCGGGTTCTCTGTGAAACAGTCATTGTTCTTGCAGCTGTTGAAGTCCTCAAAAGGACTGTTGGTTACCACCTTGAAGCCAACTTTTCTCATGAAAACCCCTCTGCACTAGAGTCCCATTTAGACTCAATTACCAAAGACACCCCTCCCATAAGTAGTCCGTTGAGTTAGGTGCCATAGTGGGTGATGGGCTCTCATTCACCTCAACACTTAGGGTTTCTAATTGAGCCACTGTGAGTATGGTAACGATCCCTGTCTGCCACCATTGTGTATTGGCAACCAGTACCATAAAGACCAAAGTATTGGGCCTTGATGAACCATCAGGCCAGAAGAAAAGTCAGAAACCAGCTCTTGTCTCCCAACTTTGCAGAATAAGCACAGAGCACCAGCCATGGGCATCCTCCCCTCTGGCATTGCCATATCTATACCTAGAATCTGTGCTGCAGAGACTTCTTGGAAAGGAACCCTACCAACAGAGTGTCAGATATTCTATTTGCCTCGAGAGCCCTCTCTCCCAGGTTCTCTGTGTTGGGAGGCTCTCCACAATCAGGTGGATACAACGATTCATCTTAGAGATATCATTTAGCTTCTCCCCGTGGCCACTTCAGTCCTTTCTCAGAGGCCCATTACAAATTAAGATGTAAAAATTGTCAGTTATAAAAACAGTCATGGGGATGTAAAGTATAGCATAGGGAACATAGTAACTTTATGCTAACTATGTATGGTGTCAGATGGGCACTAGACTTCTTTAGGACATCAACAGGTAAATTATATAAATGTCTATTGACTATGTTATACACCTGAAATGAATAATATAATGCTGCAGCCAATTGCAATTGAAAAAAATGAGGCCCATTACACTGTCCATGGTTCAGGGATGGGGACTATCTGTGGGTTCAACAAAAAAGTGGATCTGTCTTCTGCCTCTGCAGATTGCCTGACCGACTAGAGAGGTTTATGCCAAATCCCTGAGGTGGCACCACTGCCTGAGAGCTACCTGAGAGCAGCTGGGTTACGTTAGATTCCTCCCATTATGGAGGGCAATGCTTTGTCCTCATGGGGATACACACATTCCTGGTAGCCATCCTCTGCCCACACCACCACTTATAGATGCCTTACCAATCTCGATGTTAGCCTGCATACCATCACCTCTGACCAAGGATACATTTTACAGCAAAGGAAATGTAGCAGTGGACTCACCCTCAGAATTCATGAGTCTTATTATGGACCCTGTCACGCAGTGTCAGCTGATTTGGTGGACTGTGAGGATGCCTTCAGAGGACTCATCACAGCCCCAGCTTTGCCAGCTTTGAGATGTTCCCAAGGCAGGTGGTATATGCTTCCAACTGGCATCTAATGCACAGTGTCACCATCCCATCAAAGTGTATGGTTAGGGAACAAAGCAGAGGAGGTGGTGGTGACACCTCTTTCTATTCCCCCTAAAAACCACTTGAGGAATTTTCACTTCCCATGAATCTACTGCTGCCAGCAAGTTAAATAGCTCTGGATCATAATTCTGGATCCTGATACTTAAGGGCCCTGCTCCCTCTGCATCAAGACACATACAACCAGATAAACTTTGCAGGCTGAGTGTGCATGGTGGGAAGAGCTCTACCACAAGAAGGAAGGGCAAGAGGGGACCAAGTGTCACTAACCTGTCAGGATCAATATGACAGATGTGGCATGTCTCATGAAAGGATCTTGGACAAGTATCACAGCAAAATAGCGTTCCTCCTTTATGGCACATCTCACATATATTTGAGTTTTCTGGCTAGAAAGGGAGATAATTTAGACATCACTGGGATCAGTGAGATTCCAGAAGGACAACATCATTGGACTCTAGAACACACAGATTTTGCTTGTACCAAGGTGAAACTTGTAGTATTAAAGAATAACACTGAGCAGAGATATTTATTTATTTATTAGTATTTTTTTATGGTCTAAAGTTTTACATATGACTCCTTTTTCCCCAATCAAACCCCCCCCCCCGCCCCCAAGCCATTCCCGCTTTGGGCAAGCTCCTGCCACCCCAGTGTCTGTGTCCATTGGTTATGCTAATATGCATGCATACAAGTCCTTTGGTTGCTCTCTAACCCCCATCCCCTACCATTTGTCTCTAGATTGATCTATTCTTGTCTATCAAATTATTTTGATCATTATATCCCACATATGAGTGAGATCATGTGATATTTATCTTTCTCTGACTGGCTTATTTTGCTTGGCATAATGCTCTCTAGTTCCATCCATGTTGTTGCAAATGGTAAAAGTTCCTTCATTTTATAGCGACATAGTATTCCATTGTGTAGATGTACCACAGTTTTTGAATCCACTCATCTGATGATGGGCACTTAGGCTGTTTCCAAATCTTATCTATTGTGAATTGCACTGCTATGAACATAGGGGTGCATATATCCTTTCTGATTGGAGTTTCTGGTTTCTTGGGATATATTTCTAGAAGTGGAATCACTGGGTCAAATGGGAGTTCCATCTTTAACTTTTTGAGGAAACTCCATACTGTCTTCCACAGTGGCTGCACCAGTCTGCATTCTCACCAGAAGTGCAGGAGGGTTCCTTTTTTGCCACATCCTCACCAGCACTTGTCATATGTTGATGATAGCCATTCTGACAGGTGTGAGATGGTATCTCATTGTCGTTTTGATTTGCATCTCTTGGATGATTAGTGACTTTGAGCATGTTTTCATATGTCTCTGGGCCTTCTGTATGTCCTCTTTCGAAAAGTGTCTATTTAGATCCTTTCCCCATTTTTTGATTGGATCGTTTATCTTCCTTGTGTTGTATGAATTCTCTGTAAATTTTGGAGATTAAACCCTTATCTGAAATATCATTGCAAATATGTTCTCCCATGCAGTGGGCTTTCTTGTTGTTTTATTGATTTTTTTTTTCTGTGCAGAAAGTTTTTATTTTGATGTAGTCCCATTTTTTATTTTATTTTCTCCTTAGTCTACATTGCCCCAGGAGCTGTGTCTGTAAAGATATCTGAGTAGAGATTTTTAGAAGACATTTTGGTCTGCAGCGACGTTCAGGAGGAAGTGGCTGTATTAGGTCAGGAAAATTTTCCCTGTGGAGACAGAGACCCGGATAGCAACAAAAAGGGTGAATTAAAGATAATCTGAGAAATTTATTATTCTGTTGGAAAAATATGGTCCAGAAATATGTCTTATCTGGTTGTTTATGTTGCATCATCTAAATTGACTCATCAAAGAGTGATTTACTGAGAATTTAATATGATGGAATTAAACTCCTGAGATATCACTGCACCTCATTTTCTCAACCATAAGTTCCCCATGAGTTTAAGAGCCTGGGAAGGTATTACTGGACGATGGAGTTTGTGCCTGGAGGGACCCTAGGCCTGTGACAGTACCTCTGGATTGGAGAGACCCTGGGCATAGATGACCAGGTAAATGCCAGGCTAGACTGAGCTCTTTAGCTCTGGGAGGCTGGGGAAGACGCCCAACTCAGCTTGTCATGAAAGGTGTGGAGGTGCCATCTCTGAATGGCCAGGGAGTATGGTAATGACAACCACTAGGTCCATGGATGATCTGGTGCTTTGTTCTATATAAGGAAGATAGAAGAACCCACAACAGTGAATGATGCTGAGTCTTCCACAATTTTAATATGTAGGTCCTTCAGCCAGATTTACTTTCACTGAGTGAAAATAATTTGACAGTGTTTGCATCTAAGTATTGTGGAATGAAAAAACACAGTGAAGATGGTAGAAATTATAGACAAAAATAAGAATTGGCCAAGGATTGAGTCCACTGCGAGGTGAGAAAAATCATGTTTTTCTTTATTTTGTGTGTGGATGATAATCTATGTGCCAATAACATGTGAATCTCTACATATTAAATTTCTATGTATGAGGGTCATGTGTCTGTGATGGAGAAATGTCCAGAAGTTTTTGGCTCCCCCAGAGCAGAAAAATAACTGTTTGAGGAGAACTTTGTGGTTGGGGGAATGTCTCACCTAATGTGTTAGTAACAGCTCTACACTTAGATGAAAATATCTTGTCTACACAATGGGTTAGAAGGAGGAATTCACATTGTCCTGTGATAACGTAGGTACAACATAATGCACAGACTTGAGGACTGGCTCACTCAGTGATGGGTGGTTGAGATGCTGGTGGGTGGTGAGGAAGTGGGGAGGTGACAGGAAGTGCCATTCCACTTCTTCCTTCTAGAAACACTATGCTTTGTTCCTCTGACTCTCTATTCCCTTGGATTTACCCCCATAAGACTGCCTCTTCTTGAAGGCTCCTCACTTAGAATGTTGGAATTCCTTGGGGTCTGTCCTACATCCCCCACTACTTCATGCTCCCATGACCATGCTTACCTTACTTATCCTTAGACTTTAAAACTTGTGTCTCTGGTCTCCTTGTGAGGTCCTAAACTTCCACACTCTACTTTCTATCATATCCAGTTAGAAGTCTTTCATCAAATCTAAAATCCATCCTGTCCCAAATTATATTCCTTGTCTTCCTGTCTGTAATCTGCTCCTCATTTAGCCCCCATCTCACCAAGGAACCCATAGTTCACACAGGAGCCCAGAATTGAACATGGATTCTGCTTTTCTCCACACCTAGATATCCAATCCATCAATAGTGTTGCAGATCCCAATTTTTAAATATCTCATCTCATTCTCAGTGCTTCTGTGAGTTCCACTGCTATAAGAATGTAGTGGCCCTAGTCATAATACCCTCTTATTAGAAAAAAAGGTATGCTACTAAAGTTACAAATCATAGCAGTCAGAACATCATCTCTGGGTCCAATGAGATTAGGTGAATTGGACTATACCAAAGTTTGTAAATTCTCTTCATTTATAAATTTAATATAAGAAGAGACACAAAAGTCACATATATGAGGAAATTCTAAGCTGCAATGTGTCTCTTGCCCATGTTCTCTCTTTCAGTAAAAAAACTTGTATAGTGCCTCATTAGGGACATCCTTGGGCACATCCCCACATGGGCCTTGCTGACTCTGGCATGGGGCCATGTAATTGTTTATCCTTTTTGTCATAACAAATGAGACTCATGGATGCTGACCACCTATTGTTAGGCTTTTGGGCCATGGTTTCTGAATCTTAGATATCGATAGAATGAATTGATGTCCTTCCAGTCTGGAACAATGACTGCCTCAGCTTTTACCTCCAACCTGGATCAGAGAGGCCATGGATAAACTATCCAGTTTGATCCAAGGCATGATGACCTGAGAGGTGACACCACCTGCCTCTCTGAGTGTCCTAGGACCCCCGCACCCCATTAGCTATTTCCCCATGTTACACAATTGGGGAACACTCAGTACATTTCTCTGCAGGACTCATGACAGGATGTACACAATGCCCTGAGTACATTTCTCTGCAGGACTCATGACAGGACATACACCTTGAACTTACCAGCCTGGTGAGGCCTGTTCCTTCTGTCTGATGTATGAAACCATCTTATCACTGCCTGCACCATGGACTGGGTGTTTGAGATTTTCCTTTTCTTTCCTTCTGCTTTCTTTAAAATTCTGCTATCCTCTCGAATTTACTCCTATCCCTAATCAGAAGTCCAGCCCTGCCCATTTCTACTTCAAGACCCATCTCTAGAGACCCAAGTGGTTTAGAGCTCTGCCTCCCATACTAATGGGAAAATAGGAAGGTTTCCACCAAATGAATGGAAAGGATGCTTTCATATTGAGACACCCACTCCAGAACCATCTACCTGGCATGGGTGATGCATCTGCTGTTGTCTACTCATCACACATAGCGACCTGTTCTAACGGAGTGTGAGCATGCTTCAGGGAAAGACAGCATGACAGAGATACTGAGAAAGCCTGGATTATTCTGGGGTTACAGGTGGCAGTACTTACATATGGGTCAATAATGTTATCACTGTGAGAATCTGGTATTATCTATAGAAAATAGAGAAAGATCGAGTGACAATATTGAATATGAGTTTTCATTAACCACACATTTGAGTATACTTGTTATGAAAAGGATTCATGCCTTCCCTTTGCTTTACATCTGCTTTTGTGAGTCTATATATCTAATTGGAGAATAAAAAACATTAAATTATGTGTCAGTGATGGTTTGGTCCAATGCAAATTCCATTCTGTGGATCTTATACTCAAGGAGGCTTTTGTGAAGCCATGTAGGGAGGGAGGCTGGCCCTGGTTTTCACAGATAGAGTGGGAGCTTAAATGAGAGACTCAGACTGAGTACTCATCATCCACAGTCCCCAGTGACCTCAGGGCCCAGAGTCCTGGGTGCCATACAAATGTTTCTGCAGACTCCACGGCCTTCTGCAGCTCTCCTGGTACACAGCGCTGAAGATAAAATTGGTACAAAGTCCCAGTTCTGCATCTTTTCTTGAAGGTGAGTACCTCTCCACTTTCTCCTGAATCCCAAGGGCTTGCATTGACCTTGGGTATCTGTGAAATGACTGGGCCTTTTTTCAGCCTGGGGCAATGACTACCTCAGCTCTTACCTCCAGTTGGGGCAAAGAGGCCATAGAGAAACCACCCAGTTGACCCACAGCATAATGACCAAAGAGGTGGCCATATAATTGCCTGCGTCTCTGGGTGTCCTAGAACCCTACCCCACCCCATGAGTTATTCTTCCATGCTAGACAATGAAGTCGAAACAATAAAATAAGGTCAGCTCTGTCTCATTATTTATTTTAAAGGATTAGTCTCACCTCTATCTCTCATGTTTTAATGCTTAAAGAAGTTCGGGTCTCAGACACTGTAATGTTATAAGCAACAAGTGCAAAAATCCCCATATTATAAATCAAATTTTACTAGAATTAATGAAGTTAGGAGCTATAGAATAAGGCCAGAGAAATGGAAAATCAACAATATGATAGGTGAGATATAGGCAGAAAGTCATGCGGTAATTGCCTTTCTTGTTCTCGGTGGGTCTGTTAGAAATCCGTTCTGAAAGAGAAATGAGATTAATGCCGTGATGAGTCTTTGTGTCCTCTTTGTACTTCTGTACTTTTTCTACTGTTTTGAGCTTGGTATTTCCAGTGCCTCCCAGATACATTACTATGCTACTTTATTGGTCCCCAAAGTCTAAGATGGCCTTCTCTGCCCCCCATTCCCCAATTTAAATTACTTTCCTGTGACCATATTACACAGTGGCAATTACTAGTGACAGAGTCAAGGCCACAATTACTGTCTACCTTCAAAGGGAGAAGAGTTCATGCACTTAGGATTACACTGTGATAAACTGGTCAAGATAACACCGGAGTGGAATGTTAGTTCGTAATAGCATGCATTGTGACCTGCTCAAAGGAAGTCATGATGGTTTTCTGAACATCGATAAAGCTTGGAGTTTGTGAACTATGACATTCCATCCTTAATAGAAGCCCTTTGTCATTAGGATACCTCAATCAGGTCTTTCAGGGTATATCCACCGCAGCGCACACTCAGCCTCCAATTCTTGGCCCTTTCGTAGTTTCCTTCAATTTCAAATTCCTTGAGGGTGAGCTGCTTCCCATTCTTTGTCTTTATACACTTTGCTGAGATTCCTGTGAGACCGGGCAAGACAGGTTGAGCTCCCTTTGTTGCCAGGGAATGTCTCTGACTGTGAAAACCCTAGAACTTGGCCTCCTACCACCCATTTTGGGCTTAGAATCAGCAACCCAGAAGAGCTGAGTTCCCTCTCAGGAGCCCCACAACAACCTGAAGGGCGGTGGTAGAAGGGACTTCCTGCCATGTGTGCACACTTTCCTTTACTGTGCAATGAGAAGGGCAATAATTATTACTAACATTTACTTTTAAAAAGTATTTATATTCAAAAGAGAGGGAAAAAAGTATGACTCTTAAAAAAAAAAAAAGTCCAGGATTCTTTCCCATCCCTTCTCTGAGACTCAGGATAGAACCAGGCTGAATTTCAGAGAGGGCAAATGAGGGCACATAGGTGGCCAAGTGGCAGCTGCCACCACAGCCACATCTGTCTAGTCCTGCACAATGTTCATCATCCAGTTAATGGCAGCAATTATTTCTCATATTTTGGATTCATATCTATTTTATGTGGAAAGTAATTATGGAAATGTTATGTAGTAAGAAAAGTTCAATTACTCATAGGCAATATAGTCATAGGGCACACATTTATACTTGTTGATGTCTAAAGAACTCTATTTTGGGAGGGGGAATCAATACTGGCTGCCAAACATTTGTGCTGTACTTTGTTATTCCATTTTCCCCCTCATTATAATATGGTGAAGCAAGTTTTATTACTATTCCCATTTTGTAGAGGAGGAAGTTTAGGATGAAAGAGAAGAATGGTTTGGTCCAGTTGCAACAGACACTCTTGATATCGCTGAAACTTGAAGCCAGGTATCCTGATTCTAAAACCTGTGCTCCTCGCTAGCATAAGGTGGCACATGTGTTGCAGGGAATGGGACTGTGAAGTTGTTGTTGTATTTCTCAAATGTGTACATTTCTACCCTGATATTGAAGCACTTGTTCTTGGGTTGGGTGCTGGATGGGCATTATAGGGACCTTTTCCTTGGGGGGAAAGGAGAGATGGCCTGGTAGGCTAATGTTTATGAATTTTAAAAGTGAGGAAATGTCATCTTTCCTCCAGTCTATTTGAGATGCTGTGCAGGAAAGACCTAAGAGAGCAAACCTGAGACAACTACCTTTAGAAATGTCTGCTTCCAAGGCTGATCCTTGGCTGACATCTGAAAGCCTGGATTTTGGGAGGGGTCCCACCGTTCCCATGGGGCATGTGCTGAACACTTGCTTTCTTTCTGGACATCTGGAATTTTGGCAGATGCGAGGTAAAGTGTACATATGTGGCTAACTCCTGTTAAAAACCCTGTGACTCCTAGTCTCAGGGAAGCTTCCCTGATAGACAACATCTCACATGTGTTGTTATGAGTTGCTGCTGGAGAATTAAATGTGTCCTGTATGACTCCACTGGGAGAGGACCTTTGGAAACTGGTACCTATTGCCTTTGGACTTTGTCCCATGTGCTTTTGCCTTTGCTGATTTTGCTTTGTGTCAACTTAATAAATCATAGCAATGAGTTAGATTATATGCTGAGTCCTGTGAGTCCTCTTAGTAAATCACCAAATGTTGGGATGGTCTTGGAGACCCTGACACAGGTGTCTAGCCCCTGAACAATATAATATTCACATGGATAGTTTTCAGTTGAAAAGTGTAGGAGACCAGGAAACTTACCTTGTTTCATTTTCTCTTTATATAACATCCCCTTTGCTGGACCACAGGTCACAGGAAGTATAGAGCGTTCAAAGTTCTTATGTTTATCTCTGGGAATTCTTGGACCTGCAAGGAAGCATTATTATTATTATTATTTTCATTCCACTTTCTTCTAACTGTGCCCTCTTTCTTCTCACCCATCTTGAGAGCATTCTTTTATAAATCAAAATATAGTGGTGGGATTTTACCCATGAACAACGTTTTTCTTTTATGGCAGGTTAGACACACAATGATAATGTCATCCTCCACTTCTGTTTTCTGAAATCCTGCATAATAGCCTCATGTGAAGGACCTGAATTCCCAAGCTTGTTGGCCACAACTACCTATTGCACAATGATTTTTCTCCTGTTTTTAAGGAAGATTTCTAGCCATATTATTGCTTTGAATTATGTGGATGGAAAAAAAACCCCATCTGAGGCCCCACTGGGGGAACAGAGAACAGGATGACAGTGGGGAACTTAGCAGGAACAGTGTCTGCCTTCCCTCCTTGCTCTCTGCCTTGTTTCAGTTCTCCTTCATGTGAACTTTCTGTATGGCTTTCACTCTGTGAATCAGGGCAGGGTGCTCCTAGAAGAAACTGCAGATTGCCCAGGAAGAGGGCCTCTGTACATCCTTGGGGTGGGGCACTGGCTCTGATTCTGCTGAAGTAGGGGTTGAAAGTCTTTTAAAAATATATTTTTATTGATTTCAGAGAAGAAGGGAGAGGAAGAGAGAGAGGAACATCACTGATGAAAGAGAATCATTGATAGGCTACCTCCTGCATATTCATCACTGAGGATTGAGCTCACAACCTGGGCATGTA